>NW_023416310.1:19347500-24347500 GCF_014176215.1 Rousettus aegyptiacus
AAAATGATTCCCACGATAGCATTAGCTAATACCTCCTTCCCATCACATAATTGCCATTTCTTTTTTTGTGGGGAGACTATTATCCACTTTTTATTGTTGTAAGGACTGGAGCAATGACATGTAACTTACTACATGTTGGAGTTGAACTAAATGTAGTTCAGAGGAGGTGACCCCTTTAGCATCCCCAAATTTACACACTTGCCTTTTCAGATCACCTATCAGATGGTGCTATGTGCAAAGGTATTTAACGAGCTGATGAAGGTGGAATATGGCCAGAGGGGAAAAGGGAGTCTGGGGGTGGGGTGCAGAGAGAGGAGGATCCATAAGGAGATTGTCTTAGGAACTCAAGGAGTTCATTTTGCCTGCATGTATCAAAGCCGAAAGAGACATGGACAGAAATTTGCAGCAAAGCAAGTAGAGGTTTGTTTAAAGAGATGATGCCAGTCCCAGAGACACAGGGGACTGGTGCTCAAAGACCTGGCTCCCCGATGGCCTCTAGGGGATAGGATATTGGGGAAAACTCATTAGTCATGGGGGCTAAGGGAGTTGGGGTCCTGGACTCTACCGATTGGTCAGACTACAGGGTAGGAGGCAGGCATTCATTGCATCAGGTCCTGATGTCAGTCATGCTGTTGTACTGTCTGATTTCTTATTGGTAGAGTTATTCCACCTTCATGAGTGTCGAACTGCTAGATGTTATCTTTAGTTTGACCCAAATTCTGTATCTGAGGCCAATAGCCTTGAGTTTGTTTGGTGCTGACCTAAAGGCTTAATGATTAAGGGAGTGGTCATGCTGTATGCAGAAGGATAAGGAAAAAAAGAAGCAATTGAGCCAAATCCCAGTTTGAATCAAGGAGAAAGAGAAGAGAAAAAGTTGTTTTAAAGAATAAAAGATTTGCATGATTACAATTTTCTGCAAAGGAGAACTAGACGATATGGCATGGGGACAGAAAGTCAGCAAAGGTTGCTGGCTTTTCTCAATTCAAGGAATGAGAAAATGTGGTAGGGAATGAGGAAAAGGAAATGTGAGTTGGGGTAAAGTGGGCAATTACGAAAAGGGCAGTCACCAAAGTTGACAAACATCTCTTACTGTCTTCAAAGCTTTTCAGTTTGCCACCATACTGCCCTCTTGTGGGGGGATGCATGAGAATTGTATGGTACAACCTACAAAATAACTAATGTTTTGAATCAATTGAATAAATATTTATGGTGGCAAAAAACTTTCCCTTTGCCCTTATACTAGTGAATTGTTTGTTTTCTGTATTTCTTGTATCTTCCCAAGGAATGTGTATTTTATTTATCATTCGTTTTCAAGGTTATAAATCTAACAAAAATGTATAATAATTAAATTTCTTGGCTCTGAAGCTCTGCATTGGCCACTAGCTATTTGATCTTGGACAAGTTATACTCACTAAGCTTTAGTTCTTTATCTGTAAAATCTGGATAACACTTATCTCATGGAGTTTTTGTGACGTTTCAATGAGATAACATATGTAATAAGTGTGGTTAGCCAGGCACTAGACTGGTAAATAATAAATATGAATTGCTATTATATTATTATAGTTTCTGTTGTTAAATCTGATTTCTTTTTCCTGTGAGGAAATGTAGCCATAATCAAAAAATGACAAGATCTTATTTCCCAAAAAATCAGTTTATATGATTGTATTCTAGCATAGTTATCAAGATTAGTTAATGAAGAGGGATATATGTGGTATGTATACATGTGCATATATACATGTGTATATATACACATAAATGCACTTATACATATATATACATACATACACATATATTTGTATATGTATGTATATACATGCACAAACACTTGTGTTTGCTTAGAACAAAATTTTAAAGGACACACAAAAAGCTATATTAGTTATTACTAGAGAGTTGAGATAGAAAATGGGGAGGAGAATAAAGAAAGTTTTACTTATTATTTTATACTTTTCAGTTTAAAGTTTTGTACCATGAATAGTTTACTTTTTATAATAAAATTCACTTTGAGACACACATATACACATGCAGAGTTTTCATGCTAGTGAATCTTTTTCCTTTAGAGTCATTCAAGGGAAAGTGTCTAGTAAATGGTATAATTTTGTAAAAGAAATAAAATAGGCATGTTCTTAATAAACAATCTTTGAACTGTACACATAGGACAAAGAAATAAAGGGGAAATAAAATATTCAAGTTAAATGTTTCAGTGATTATGATATAACATGGGTTTTATCTGTGTTAAGATGAGAAGGAAAACTTTCTTTACCTCGAAGTGATTTAAGAAAAATGTACAAAATAAATATGAGAAACTTTCGGACAGTGCCACCGGAGCCTTCAGCAGGAGGAAGTGTTAAGGACCAGAGGTATTTTTCCATTCTAGACTTAAGATCACATCGATATAAGACCAGAGACTTCATCAGGGCATAGAACACAATTCTGTGTTTTATCAGAAGGGACAGAAATCCTTTTGGTTGTCTGACAAAATGCTTCATATGCAAATTCAAACCTCTTTGGAAAAAAATAAAATACCTAGTTAACACCCTCTCCTTTAAAAGGAGAAAAAACAATCCTCTGGGGTATTTTAGTGAACATGCATAGCAAATCCAGCCCTTCTCTTTTGTCATGCACTCAGGATTGAGAGGTAAGCACCCATAAAGTCTCCATAAGCCTTTCCCAGGCATTGAGGCTCTTTGCATGGACCACTGGGACTTGACACAATATAAATCTTGAATAACATTCAGCATTTAGCTCACATAGGGGTGGGCTAAATTATATCAAAACAGGTTTTCTGGTACAATGACAATGGTCTGAATCATGAAAGATATGTTATTAGGACTGACAGTTTACATTCCCTACAACACACGCCCAAGAGTTCTATGCTAATTTCTCTCTCCAATGTGTAGTTTTAGAACAGGGAGGTGAGTCTTTCTGAGGCTGTGAGTACTTGTGTGCTGCTCTGTTGTCATGTCGAGTTCAGGGTCCAGCTATCAGAACCTGACAAACAGTTGACACACTTGGCTCATTCTAAGCAAGTACAGTCATTTAACATTAATTAGATCTGCACAAATATGGATTGCGTGTTTACTCTGTGCTGGGTGTTCTTCTAATGGCTGGGGATAGGACAGTGAGAAAGACTGTTAAGGCCTTTGCTCTCATGGAGAAGGCAGGGGAAGGTAAGCAAAGAAATAAGAATTTCACAAAAAGATTGGTGCTTTGATGAAAACAAAGTAGTGTGCTAGAGGAGGCCTGGAATGGAATAGCCTTATTTTGATGAGCGGGAAGGCCTCCTTACTACAGTGACATGTAAGCTAAAACTTGAACGATGAGAAAATGGGTATTAGGGTTCTCCAGAGAAACAGAACCAATAGGATGAATGGATGGGTGGGCAGATGGATAGACAGACAGACAGACAGACAGATTTATTATGAAGGATCGTCTAACACAACTGGTAGCTAAGAAACCCCACAATCTGCCACCTGCTAGCTGGAGACCCAGCAAAGCTGCTGGCGTAATTGCAGTACAAACCTAAAGTCTTGGCAACCAGGGGAGCCAGTAGTGTGGGTTCTGGTCCAAGCCCGAAGGCCTGAGAACCAGAAGCACTGATGTCCAGTGGCAGAGAAGATGGATATGCTCACGCAAGTGAGGGAGCAGATTCACTCTTCGATGCCTTTTTGTTCTCTTCAGGCCCTCAGTGGATCGGAGATTCCCACTTGCGTTGGTGAAGGCGGTCTTCTTTACTGAGTGTCCTGATACAAATACTAATATCTTCCAGAAACATCCTCACAGACACACCCAGAAGTAATATTCCAGCAGTTACCTGGGCATCCTTTAACCCAGTCAAGTCGACACATTAAATGAACAATTACAAAAGGGGTTAGTTGTGGAAGAATTTGGGCTTTAGATAGTCCAAGCAGGGGAACAGGAAAAGCAAAGGCTCAGGTGGGAAAAATATTTGTTTGAGGAATAAAAAGAAGGCCAGTGTGGCTAGATGCAGTGAGCAAGAGGACTGTGGCCCAAAATTAATACCTTTACATAATTTAGAAGTAAAAGACTATACAAGTCTTATCGACACAAACAGCCCCTGATTCCACTCCTCGGAAGCAACCAGTTTTTTGTTTTTTATTACTTCTTTTGACATTTACCATGAGATTTTCAAATAACAGGCTTATACCTACTGCTATTGCTTGATTTTTCAGTAGTAGACTTTAACCATTGACTTCCTTTTGTGGAAGAAGGACATGAAGCTCTCTTTTCTCTGTATATCCTTTTCCATGCAATTCACTGGTACTCCAAAAGCCTTTTCAATTTGGAAACTTATCCTTCACACCTAAGGAAGCTTTCAGTTCTATTATTCATTTGATAATTTTCTCTTTTCCTTTGTATTTCAGTGACTGCTTTTAGTTAAAGTGTTGAATCTCCTGGACTGGAACTGAATGACTTTTTTTTTTTTTTTTTTTTTTTTTTTTTTTAAATTGATCCTCTGTCATTTTCCAGTCCCTTTTTAAAAAAAAATAAAAAAAAAAACTTGCTGGGAAAAATTTTCAACTGTATTTACCTACTGTGTTATTGAATTCTAACTTTGGTTCTCATTTTTAATTTCAGGAGATGTCTTGCCCCTTTGTTAGAGCAGTCTATTTTTTTTATCATAGATGTTGGTAGTTTAATTCTTTGATGGAATTCACTGTAAATTTTCTAAAATTTGTTTTGCTTACTGGCTAATTCCTGTTTCTTCTGAGATTCTTTTTTCCCCCAGTTTATTTAATTTGGATTATCTTTTTCATCTAAGAGCCTTTTAAAAAACATTTGATGATCCTTGGGTGTCCTTATTTTAGAGTGAGGGACTAAAAACCAGTTGGAAGTTCCTGTGGAGGAAATGCTTGTGTCCCCACTGCCACCCTAAATTCATATGTTGAAGCCCTAATCCTGTGTGATATTATTTAGAGATAGGGCCATTGGGAGGTAATCGGGTCATGAGGGTGGAGCACTCATTATGGGATTAGTGTCCTTATAAGAGGAGATCTCAGAGAGCTCGCTTTCTCTCTCTCTGTCTCTGCCATGTGAGGACATAGGAAGAAGGTGTTCATCTGCAAACCAGGATGTGGGTTCTCATCAGGAACTGAAGCAGCCAGCACCTTGATCTCAGACTCCCCAGCCCTTAGAACCATGAGAAACAAATTTTTGTTGTTTCAGCCACTCAGTCTATGGTATTTTTATTATAGCAGCCCAGAATGACAAAGACAGAACCTGTATGTATGATATTGGTGGGTTTATATGGCATTAAGTCTGATTTTTTAAAATGGGGATTCCCTAATTATTATAACTCAGGGTGTATGTGGCTCTTCTGCTTAAAACTCTCCAGTGGCATCCCATCTATCTCAAAGCAAAAGCCCGATTTAGTTTAACTTACAAGGCCTTATGGCCTACTCTCCTGTCTCCTCCTGCCCCTTCATTACCTCTAGACCCAGTTTCCTCTCATTCCCCACCTCACTCATTCTACCTGAGCCAACCTGGTATGTTCATGGGGATTATCTCCCCAATCCCCCAACCCCCAACAAATGAGGTCCCTCCCTCCTCAAACCTTTGTATTTGCTCTTTCCACTGACTGAAACTTTCTGGGTAGTCAACTCAGCTTCTTCATATCTCTGCTCAACTGTCACCCTCAGGAAAACCTTTTATTACCACCTTATTTAAAATTGCCTCCTTCCCTTTTGCCTGCCTTTCCTCTATTCCTTCCTTCCTTCCTTCCTTCCTTCCTTCCTTCCTTCCTTCCTTCCTTCCTTCCTTCCATCCATCCACCCCCTCCTCCCCCTCTTTCATCTTTGAATATAAGCTTTGTGAGAGCAGAGGTGTATGTGTGCTTGTGCGTGTGTGTGTGTGTGTGTGTGTGTGTGTGTGTTTACTTCCATAGCCACAATTCCTAAAAAAATGCCTAGTTCATAGTAGGTTCTCAGTACAGTTTTGAATATGTGAATCTTCTTTAATGTGGGACAATTGTTTAGCTGTACAGAATTGGGAAGGGCTGTGGAAGCCTGGCTTCTCCTTATACAGAGTTTTAGCCATCAGCCAGGTTTACAAACACAATCTATACTTTCAGAATTATTACAGTTCCTGAGCCTTTTCAGGATCTGGAAGTGAGAATGATTTTCCTTTCTTTTGGCTCTTAATTCTATAACATCCAATAAACTTAGATCCCAAACTTTCTAAGGTCTGCAAAATCCATTACCACTTACCTATTTTCTACTTTAAAAAATTTTGTAGTCCTCTCTTGTTCTCCATTTCTCTTGCCCTTCCAACTTACAGCTTTGTCTGATGAGATTTTTTGCTACATGCTTTAATGCAAAGAAAATGACAAATGTAAATATTCTGGATTTGCTTTATGTGGATCCAAAATGGTATACTCATGAAGAAATGAGATTACTGGAGTATTCAAAACAACTGTATGACTCTGCGTGGGAGATGTGGAAGAGACAGAGCCTGTATATGTGTTTGGACTAGATTATTTTTTTGGTCACTTTCAACCATAAAAGTCATGATTCAGTGATTCTGTGAAATGCTTTGAAATGCTAAGATAAAAGGTGCTGTGGACACAAAGAACATTATGATTAGTTCCATTTTCTGAAGTGATGTTATAATCTTTGTTCATTTTCAGTTTCATTATTCATTTGAGCTTAGTGAATTTTCTCACCAGCTCCCCTTTTGTATTATCACAATATCTAACAGCTTTAATCAGCCAATTTGTCTTGACAAAAATTACATGCATGGCTGTCCCTATTCATAGCACTGTTTTGTTTTTTTAAAATCTCCATTCAACCATAGCCTCCCCCTCAAAGAATACCCAATATGTATATTCAGTCTTAGTGTTTTGGTTTTACCAAAGGTCCTTTATCTGTTTTCCACAAGCATAACCTGCTTAATACTCATTGTCTGAGAGCATTGTTTTTAATCATTCCATATTCATGTGGAACTCATATGTAGCTTCATTATCAAGATTCAAAATGAACCAGCATTATTTAATGGAATCTTTAAATAGATTGTTAGAAGCAGTTTTATTCTCTTGTGTTATTTAGTCCCATGCTCCTGTTTTTATCAAGAAGTATATTTCCTTTTACCTGGCCTTTTCAGACTTGATTATTGGACAGGAAGTGCATTAATAAGATAAAGTTCTTAGTCAAGATCAGAATCTTATATGAAGCTCAGGGTTTTGTCTCCCTTGGAATTATCTGAAATACAGCCATATATTCATTTTTAAATCAATTACATTGCTTTCTTTTTGGTCATACATTCAGCCCTATTGCCACAAGGCTCAAGTTCTCTGGGCTTCTGATAATCCGTCTTTACAGAATTTCTGTTACACATTTTTCTTTATGAATTGGTATTTTAAAGTTTATTTTGGGAGATGATGATGCCTGCACCATTTTATAAGCACCTGGTGATGATCTTGCAGGGGGCTTTATAGTAGTCGGGGCCTTATAGACTAGACAGAAAAGTCTATTGTCATACGTTTTGCCTCCGAAAGTAGAAATGCAAGCTGGCCAATGGATTCATCTTTAATTCTTGTAAAAACCAATCTCAGGCTGATCAAAGAAATGCTGAAGGTACAAATACTTTCTGAGGTTCCATTTAAAAATAAACTTCTTTGAAAAGCAGCAGTATATATAATACCTTGCCCCTAAAATCTTTTATTTTATTTTACTTTTATCAGTTAAAATCAGAGGAATTGCCTTTTGTCAACCTCCAGGATATTTTCTCAAGAATTCCCTTCAGATTATAGCATGTGTTTGGGTTCAATTCCTGATTATGCTTCTCATAGATATTCTGCTTAATATTACTGAATTTCAATTTATGTGCATGAGAAATTAGATTCCAAATTGTTAAAGTGAATAAAAGATAGCCAGAAGCTAAGATGAAATCATTTTGGAACTATCCACTATTTAGTGTCATGTTTCTCTGCTTCTTCCATTAACAGGAATAATTTATATCTATTTGTCTATTAGTGTGATCGACAGATATTTTATAGATTAAAAACTAGGAGAACCTAATTATAAATTTTAATGTGAGAATGACTGCTTAATTATTCAGATCTTTAATTTTCCTATTTACCACAGAAAAAAAAGCAAAAGCAAAACAAATGTAGCTGTATTTAGCTCTAACAATAGCTATGTTTCCCTAGCTTTGCATTTAATCAATTGCTGGTAAATCAAATCCTATTTTTAGTACATGAAGGAGGGATGTGGAGGTGGCATGCTATTTAAGGAAATCTTTTTATGAATTTAACAACTAACCCCCTAATGCGTCTGCCTTCATACATTTGCATTTTTTTAATAATGGGTTTTTGGTAAAAAAGTAATTCAAGTTTTATAAATGAAGTCATATTTTAAATGCAACTGAGGAGCATTATTTAAAAAAATGTTACCTTACCTTGAATCTTTCTATGAATATGTTTTCTGGTTCATTTCTTTATTTATTCTTTTGATAAATTTTCATTTTTATAAATCAGTTTAGTTTTTCTAAAAATAGGGCACAGCTAGATTAGTCTACCCTACAGATTCATAGTGTAAGGTAATCAGTTAACATCCTCAGCTTTCCGGAAAGATTAATAAATTATGGACTTCTATGTACTATTGACCTCCTTTTTCACCTTTTCTCATCCTCAGATGCAGGCGAGTTTGTTGAAAAATTGGCAGGGAAATGTTATGAGTAATTTACTCTATCTCAAGGCTTTTTAGTACTCTCTTCAAGATACATTTTTATTTTATGAGAAGAGACTTATTGAGAGAGATAATTCACATGCCTACAACTTACCAATTTAAAGTATACAATTTAACCTGTTTTTAATATATTCATAGGGTTGTGCAACCATCACCATAATCTAGTTTTGGAACATTTTCATTACCCCTAGAAGAAAACATACATGCATTAGCATTAAATTCCCATTTTCCTCTTCTCTCCTTCCCCCAAGCCATAGGCGACTCCTAATTTACTGACTGTCTCTGTAAATTTTCTCATTCTATACATTTCTTATAAATGGATTTGTTCAAAAATAGTTTTTTGTGGCTCACTTCTTTCACTTCGCATAATGTTTTCAAGGGTCAAACATGTCGTAACGTGTCATACTTCATTTTTGTGGCTGAATAGTATTCCTTTGTATGAATGTGCCACACTTGATTTATCCTATTATCAGTTGGTGGATATTTGGGTTGTTTCTGCTTTTTGGCTATTTGTATTGAGATACAATTCTTTATCAAATACATGATTTGCAACTATTTTCTTCCATTCTGGGGATTGTCTTTTTACTTTCTTGATTGTATCATCTGCAGCACAAAACTTTTTAATTTTGATGTAGTCAGTTTATATATTTTTTTTCTTTTGTTACCTGTCTTTTGCTACCACATCTACAAAACTATTACCTAACCCAAGGTCATGAGGCCTTACTCTTTCTGTTTTCTTATGAGAGGTTTGTAGCTTTAACTTTTATAGTATGTCTATGAAACATCGATTTGTTTTTTCATTTCAGGTTTGATCTAAAACACTGACTACCCTTGAAAAAAATGGTCAAAAATGGTCCAACTCCTGGTAACTCCAAATAATGGAAAAACTGACAAGAATTGAAGTCAGTGCTGAACATTTGTTTCAAGTGGTTATGTCATGACTCGTTGCTCCCATCCATGTTTCCTTCACTTATACCTCTGCTGTCAGTTTTAAGTGTAATTTTGTTTGCTCACATTGCTGGCCGATTTAAGAAACAGTTTCCATATTAAAGTCTGAATCTGATAGCTAATGGGTATTGAAATAAAGTATGCCTTGTTGTTTTTGAATTATTATATTTTATATAATTTTTTGTTGCCTTTAGTCTATTTACTACTCAACTTTTAATCTATTAATTTTCTCTAAAATCATTTTTAGTTTCTCTTTTTCACATGATCATAAAGTATACCTTTTCCCAATCTCTTTAGTTTCTCATTTTTATTATTATGTCTGGAAGATTTTTTAAAAGACGTAATTCTTTGATGGGGCTTCTTAAAAAAAAATAATAATGTTCCATATAATTATTTTGCAGTATTTACAGCCTTTAATATCTTGCAGAAATTTAATACACGTAAAGTAGGAAAAGATTTGTGTTTGGCCTTTTCAGATGAGTATCAACTGGATTAGATTTCCTAATTAGCCATTGATCTGACCTCACTGGTACTTCCGAATTTATATAGTGAACGTCCCCTACCCTGCCCCAATAACGTGTAAAGCTCTAGTGTTAATGAGGGAATAAGAAAGTTAGCTATCAAAGACATTTAGTAATAGTCAGACCAACTAGTATTAGCCATATCTTGCAAAACCTTGACCTCTGTGTTTTTTCTAGAGGTGGTCAAACATGTTATTAAGGGAGCCCTTGACTTGTCTCCTTCACTTCTAGGGAAACAATTATCTCAATAGTATCTAAAAAAAAAGTCCTATATCTCATATAACAGTTGTCTTCCTGTTCCCTAGGAAATAATCTGCTGGAATTCAAAAATACAATTACCACACTCCACCACTTTCCTATATCCTGGAGCTGACCATTATTAATGGCATCCAATTATTCGCAGCAATCAAGTAGCTGACCTTGCTAAACAGATCACAGCAGTGGGTATTTGACAGTCAGTCTGCTGGCTGGGCATATAATAGAAGGAGACAATGTCATATCCTGGTTGTCTTTAGTGAAAACAGTGTGTCATTTGCAGGCTTACTGGAATTCTATATTAACTTGATTGTAAGATTTAGCATGTCATTATTTTAAAAGCATTTGTTTAGAAATGCAGAGAGGAACAGGAAAGAAAATAGATTTAGTTTAGCTTGGCATTTGGGAATCTCTTTGGTGTACCCTACATTGCTGCTAATTATCTGTGTAACTTTGGTAAATCGTTAGGTTTTCTAAGGCTCGGTGTCTTCAACTCTAACATGAGGGCATTTTGCTGACTTTCAAGGTTGGTCGTGATGACTACATAAGGTAAAAACTATGAAACACTCAGGTAAGCGGAAGTTGCCCGATCATAGTCAGTTCCCTGTCCACAGAGTTTGTCTGAGCTCCAGCTCCAGCAGAGGTGAAAGACACAGCATAAAAGCCTTTTTTTCTTTACTAAAGTGGATGATAGGTTTGGACTCTCACATGAATGCTGGTTTTTCATTCTGCTTTTTGCACAAGCTCACAAGTCAAAGGTTTTCCTTTATTGTGCAGTGGTATTAAAGTGTGATATTTGCTTGCAGTGAAGGAACCTAAGCATAAAAACTGACATAAATTTCCAGGTGGCTGGCCTTTGACCCTTCCATTTCCTTGACTGTATTTTCCCTTTGAGTTGGCATGCTATATAGCAGTTCTGATCCAGCTGCAGAAAGGAGCAAATTGTTTACTTTTGGAAGTACATTAATTCTCTCATGTTACTAGGCTGGAGATTTTCACAAGGAACTAACTTTGAGTTTTATGCCAAGGAATTTGAAAGGGGATGGAGAAATGCACACAGTTTATATGCACTCGAGGGTCACTGGCATGTCTAATTCAAACTGACCATAGAAGAATTCCTTCATTATGTCCTACTATCTTGTCACCACCATATGAGTTGCCCCAGTGGCATTTGCATCCCACTTAAAAAAATTAAACCATACTTTTATAAGATTGTTCGAGTGAAGTAAAGATCAATATCCTCTTTAGAATTTCTTATACACAATGCTCATCATTGGTGGATAAGCAGTGAATTTAATTTTCCACAAACATTTTGAAGCATTAAGCAGAATTTATAGAGGAAAAAGAACTGAATTTTAGGGAAAGTGGCTAATAGTATCAGATTAGCCCTATGGACCATCGGGAGTTTTCTGGTGACCTGTGAAATAGCCTCTATTTCTGCACTGAAGATGGACCATATGGATATGTAAACAGGTAATGAATAGTAAAGAGAAGGGATTTTCTGGTGGCTTGAGACTGGTATATTCACCCTGCCATTTGGGCAATTCAGAAAGTCCCTGTCTGCTCTATAGTAATAAAATTCTATGATGCTTAAGGGCATAGTCTTGAATCCTGACAGTTTCAAATGTTAGCCCTTTCACTTTATTGTTAGATTTATCTTATCTGAGAAATGGCATTAACTGTCCAGACTCTTGGAGGACTTCATGAAATCATAAATGCACAAGTATCCTGATGCTAAATGACTGGATTGAACAGTAGCCCCCAAAAGATGTCTCTATGTCCTAATCCCTGGAACTTGTACTGTGATCTCATTTGCAAAAAGGATCTTTGCAGATAATATTAAGTTAGGGTCTTGAGATGAGATCATCCTAGATTAACCGACTGGGTCCAATGACAAATGTCTTTATAAGAGACAGACTAGGAAAAGGCAGACACGCAGAAGAGGGGGCCGTGCAAAGGCAGAAGCAGAGACGGAAGTGATGTAGCCTTAAGCTAAGGAATGCTAATAGCCACCAGAAACAGGAAGAGACAAGGAACAGAATCTCCCTCAGAGGTTCTAGAAGGACTGTGGCCCCATTGATATCTCAATTTTAGACTTCTAGCCTCCAGAACTGTGGGAGGATACATTTCTGTTGTTTTAAGCCACTCATTTTGGGATAATTTTTTAACAGCAGTCACAGGAGGTAAAGAACTGAGCATAGTGTCTGGTACATGGTCAATAAGTGGTAGCCTTCGTTTGCACACAAAGTAGACCTTTATTTGGGGGAGAAGGTGTGCTTTCAAAAAATTCTTTTTTAGACCTTTCCTGCTCAGTTCTTAGAGCCTCAACTTACTTGCTCATTCATTCATTCATTCATTCGGTATTTATTAAGCAACTCCTCCCACGCATTGGGACACTTAGCTCTAAGTGTCCTAAATACTTTTAAAAGAGCACCGTATGATCTTATATTGACCTCAGCCTCTCTGAGCTTACTTTCTAGTGGGAGAAAGAAACAGAAAATGAATCCTCACTGCAGTAAGTGCTAGGAAGAAATCTGGTTGGACATGGGGATATAGAAGAACAGAAGGATTAAATAGAGTAATCAGGGTGGTGGGTTCCCTGTAGGGATGTAAAGAAGGAGAAAAGTGAGACGTTATTTTTAAGCATGTGGCTGAGCCTGAAGAACTATGGCAGGAGTTTTAGAAAGGAAAATAGTTTTTTTTTTTTTTTTTTTTTGTAGAGGACTTATGTATTAAGGCAAAGGCATTGACTTTGAGATTTGACTTCGCATTAGGCATGAGAAGCGGAAGGCATTTGCATTTTCCTGAGTGGAATGTTGCTGCTCTGCCTATGAAACAACAAGGCAATTTCCTAAATGTTTGAGGGCAGAACAGTAGTTGGCAAACTCTTTCTCTAAAGGGCCAGATAGTAAATATCTCACCAGCTATGCAATGTTTTGACTTTATGTTATAGCATGAAAGCAGCCATAGGTAATATGTAAACAAATGAGTCGGGTTGTGTTCTACACCTCATTTAATGGACAATGAAATTTGAATTGCATATCATTTTCATGTCTTGAAATATTTTTCTTCTTTTTCTTTCTGTAAACTGTTTAAAAATGGAATAACCATTCTCAGTTCCAGAGCTACACCAGAACAGGCAGTGGGATGTTTGTAGCCCTCATAACCTAGTTTGCTGACCCCTGTTATAGAGAGCAACCTCTGTCTTTCATGGAAAGGAACAACCTTCCATGCCTATAAATTTTGGTGTAAGCAGCAGCCATCAGATAGGAGCAGAGAGTTCCATGGGGAAGAGAAGACCCCTCAGGGAAGCAGTGAGATATCTCTGCAGAATATTTAGTTCTTGCTGACCTGATAAATATGAGCTTGAGCTTGAGTTGAAAAAAATTTTTTTTTTTTGCATCATGAATCAACATTTAATCATAATGTTCCTCCTTGATGCTTCAGCTGTAAAAGTACAAATTATGCATGAAATGGATGTACATTATTCCATAATGAACTAATCTGATAGAAAAACACATTAGGCATTTATATTGAAAACAAGTCATTCCAATTAAGACATTTTGAAAAGGAGAACCATGTTCCTGAAAACAAGATGACTGGAAATTGGGCCCTTCAGTTATGACTAGGGAGATGGAACGCTGTGTTCCTTCTGTCCTACGGGTGTTTCCCAGTTGCCATTATGGCCACAGATTTTAAAATGATGAAAGATATCTCCTAACAACTTTTTATTTTCATGACATTTTCTGAATGATGATAAATAGTGCATTCCTATAATACTGCATTTGTAATGTCCACCACATTTTGGGCTCTGGATATATACTGATAAACAAATGGTTATGAGTTGCGAATTTGTCAAATGCTTTGTGGATTCAAGTGCCTTACTATTCTAACCTTTTGTACATTCCACAAATTATATTAAGTTTAAGTTGTGGATTCTCAATTCTTAAGCATTTGCCTTCCACCTTCCTTTAAAACCTCATGTGTTAAGCCATACCTATTCTATATTGATACTCACAAAAAGTACATCCTATTGTCCATAAGTTTTTCTATGTTTAACATTAAATGTCAGTTTAAATGGAAGCACTCTCTACAGATCATTGATTTTTAGAGCTTAAGGAAGCCTCAAAGATGACCTAGGCTAACCTTCTACTTTTACACCTAAAAGAAAAGACGGAGAAGTGACTTCATAAATTCACTAGTTTTACCATTAGCTACATGTAGGTGGTTTCCATTTCACCATGTAATGAGTGTGGCTCTCCTCCATATTCTCAGAAATGCTTGCTCAATGGTTTGTAGAGGAGATAAAATAATTCCTGGCCTCTCTTTTATAGTCTCTATTTTCCTAATAGAAAAAAAAAAACAAGTAACTTTCTTTTCATATAGCCTGTGGCTTTTGACCTGGGCAGTAGGAACCACTCTAGGTAGTGTTGTTACCCTTAAGAGAGTTAAGTGTGTGCATACTTGTGGGAGGGAACGGAAGCAAAATTATTCTCAAGAGAGCTGCTCTGTAAAAGAAGCTGGGTGGGTGCTCTCTGGATATTAATGGAGACCAGCAAATCGCTGATCAAATGGCTGACACTTGGTGGTGGGGTGGAGGAGGTACATGTGTGCAGGAAGAAAAAGCTAATAATACCAAGGCATATGGTTCGTTAGGGACAACTGAAGCACCCCAGGCAGTGGGTCAGTATTTGTCTTTAAGCAGCCAGCAAACACAGATCTGTACACAACTGTGGAACTAAACCCTGGTTTGCGGGGCAGGATTCAGTTCTTGGGACAGCTCTAGCAAGAGCTACTCACTAGAGGAAGGGAGCACTAGAGGTAAGCCCAGAGGTCTTGGAGGTGGAAGAAAAGCAGTGAGGTAGGGGAGGGAAAGCAAGTAAACTATTTCGGCATATTTTCCTTCTGCGTGTTTTGGCTCAGAAAGTGTGAGTCCTCAAAGAGGTGAACTCTTCCAAGAAGCGGAAATAGCTAAGGCAGGATTGAGGACAATGACCTGGTCCACCCTTGTCACTACATGATCCTTGTGTTCCTTCATGTGGTCTGTTGAGCCTAAGAATACTCATTTCTCTCCAGAGATTTTCAATTTGAAGACTTTTGTGAAAACAAGTTCTTCATCAAACGAAGAGATAGTCAATGTTCTTTCAACTGCTTTTACTGCAGGGGAAAAAACAGACAATACTATTCCATTTCGTAAATACGTATTAGTAATATGGCAGAGCTATAGTAATTTATATGTTCTTTTATGTAGTTAAAGTTACGCTCATAAAATTATCAGACTATCGGCCAATGGTTTTTACTTTTGGTATGGTTCTTGTTTCAGAATTTTATGGCATCTGATTTTTAGTACTGTTGATATTTACAAATAGCTGAATCATAAAAAATGATATGTAAAAGTTAATCTCCCTTTAAATCTCATTGAAAAACCCAGTCTCTGTGTGGAAATGGTCCGATCTTTTCTTGATCATCTTTGTTCCTAGTAGGTGAGTCTGCCCACAAGATTGCTGTGTTTTTCCTGGTCTTAATTCTGCTTCTGGGCAGCTTGCATATTTTAGAGGATCTTGCGTCAGCTTCAAGCCCAGCTTGTTGCTCTTTCTCCTGTTAATCAGGCTGTCTATTTGTGGATCCAGGTGAAGTTTTACAGGCATAAAAGCCATACATTCTTGTCAGCTCAATTATATTTACTTCCTCAGCTTTGGAACACAATAATTCAGTCCTTAGGGGCCTGGCTAGTCTATTTTGTCTGGATTTTGCTTGCTGAAACAGTTGCTCTGGGTGGGTTTCTGACTCTCACTCTTGTATAACTCTGAGTCTAGTTTCAGAGTCTAGGAACCTGCCATCCTTGGTTCCTCCCTAGTTCTACGCAAATTATGTGTTTAATCTGCACAATTTATTTTCTTGACCTGCTTTTTACTTCTTTGCGTTCTGTAGTGATTGCCAAACCTGTCTGTTTTCTGCTCTATTAGACTTCCGAGTGCTGATTCAGCCTTTCTTTAATCATTGCTTCCAAATCATTCCCTAGGTTCTCTGTGCCAGTGTCTTGATTCCATCACCACCCCGGCTTTTGTTTCTGGTTCTCTGGGCGCCTTAACAACCACATAACTATACTTTGATCATCAGTACCTCTTCAATACCTCTGATTTTGATTCTGGACACCCAGAACTCTCCTGATTCTTTCCTCTCTCAATCTAAAACTAGATGTCAACACTAGATGACTTCTATGTTAAAACTAAACCAAAACAAACCAAGCCATATATATTTTAAGAAAACATAAATAGCACTATTCCACTACCGGATTAGTGAAGAAAATCAGGCTGTATGCCTGCATAGCCTTTATGTGTATTTATGTCATTGCCTGACTAGGTTTATTTTGATAGATTATCTACCTTAGACAGAAATGCTTTTCGTAGAGCTCTATGCACAATATGAAAAACAACCTTGAATTATATTCATAAATCCTATTTGAATTAGAAAGGAATTTGGCTTATCAATACCTTTTTTTCCCCTTGAGATGGCTGATACAATTTCTTTAAAATATTTCAATTATTTGAAAGAATATTTTCAGAGTTTTGACATAACATGAACACAATGCCTACAACTGGGTTTCAAAGCATTTGAGTTTTGATCACTTATCTTTTGATTTATTAGTTGAAAACATTTTTCTCACTGAGAGTCTTTCCTTCATATATTATGGAATATCACTTGGTTTGTAGAATAACCTGGGAGAGAAAATAGAATACTAATTTTCAAAACCCAGTTGATAACGTAATTTTTAGCTGGATTTTGTCATCAAGTAGCATGGGGTAAACTTCCTTAAACCTATTAGAGAGGTTTCTTTCAAAAATATATATGTTTTAGAAGCAAAAAAATCAACAAATTTAATTTATTTAATTCATTAAAATTATTGCAGCGTGACTCAGCACGTGATCCATCTTGGTGATTATACTATGTATACTTGAAAAGGATGTGTACTCTTCTGTAATTGGGGTATTCCTTGAATGTCAGTTTATAGTTATCAATCTGTATTCTGACTTTCTGTCTAGTTGTTCTACAATTATTGAGAAAGAAGTTTTGAAATTTTCAACTACAGTTGTGGTTTTATCAATTTCTCCTTGAATTGTCATTTTCGCTTCATTTTTATGTTGTATTTTTAGGTACATGCACATTTACTCTCCTACTCTCCTTTCTCCTATTAGCTTTTTTTTTTTTTTTTTGCTTCTACATATCTTTAAATTGTACAACCTAATCCCATTACTTTTACTTTAAGCAGTCTTTTAAACAAAGTAAAAAATGGGGAAGGGCATTAAAAAAAATATTTTCCCACATTTTTACCAGTTTTTAGTGTTCTTCATTGTTCTCTATAGATCAGGGGCCTGTACACGTTTTCTGAAAAGGGCCAGAGAATAAATATTTAAGGCTTTGTGAGCCATATAGTCCCTTTCTCAACGACTCAACTCTGCTGTTGTAGAATGAAAGCAGCATAGACAATTGTAAACTAATGATTATGGCTGTATTCAAATAGAACTTTGTTTATAAGTATTAACTTTTGATTTTTATATAGGTTTCAAAATATTATTCTTATACTGATTTTTTTTTCCAACCGTTTAAATATGTGAGAATTATCTTAGCTCACAGACCATCCAAAAAAGGATAAGTAGCTTGATTTGCTCACGGTCTGTAATTTGTCAACCCTTGCTATAGATCCATGTGGAGATGTCTAGTGTCATTAAGACTCAACCTGAAAGCCATCTTGTAATATTTCTTTTGATGTAGGTCTACTGATGACAAATTTTGTTTTTGTGTGTCTGAAAATCTCCTTATTTCTCCTCTCTTTTTAAATAATTTTTTGGGGGTTATAGAGTTCTAGGTTTGACAGTTTTTGTTTTCTAATACCTTAAAGAAGTTATCCCACCGTTTTCTAGCTAGTTGCATCCTGACACCCTTTTTCCTCTGCTTGAAAGTGAAGTCTTAGTTTGGTCTCTACAGCTGTAGCTTGGTAAGGTAGAATACTGAAGCAAATGCAAAATTCACCTTATGCATTTTTTTTTCTCTCAAGGGACACAGCCCACATTGTATTTAGTGCCTAAAAACAGTCACTTTGTATATTTTATTCAGTTATATATTTTTTTCCACAGTGAGAATAGTTCCTATACCTGTTTTGTGTGTGTGTGTGTGTGTGTGTGTGTGTGTGTTGTTGTGGTTGTGGCTGATCCAGAAGTCCTTTGTATATGCCCAAAATATGAGTAGTAATGACTTTATGTGCTACCTATAAAAATCATGTTTGGATTCTGAGAAATCTTTAGTATTTAAGAGAATATGTTATATTCTGTCTTTTCTAAACTTTTTTAAAAAATAGGAGTATGACATAGCCGGATTATGAGGCCATAGCAAAAGCGTTATTTTAGGCCATGAACCTTGATGGACATAACCCCAACCAATCAATATATATTGAATACCATCCGTGTACCAGATGCTGGTAAGTCTCAGAGCTGTTACTCCTGCAAACTCAAATACTGTAAAATAAATCAAGACATAATATCACTTTTTGAAGAAAAGTTGAAAAGTAATGTTATAAAAACAAACAAGATTCCACAATTCTAAAGCTTTGGGAGTTGATCTACCTGGAAAATGAGAGTTCTCTGAAAACTAAAACACTGGGAACCTACTTTTAGTCTTAACTCTGTTGGAATAATATTGTGCAGTACACAATCCTTTCAGGCCTTGCTTTCCTTCTCTATAGAATGAAACCATTCTGCTCAATGACCTTTAAGTTCCCTTTAGTATCTAAAATTTGTGATTCTCTGCATATCCTCATGTACATTTTGTACATTTCTTCTGTCTCATGCAATTAGGACATAGAGGAGCATACTGTTTTTGAGATTCTGCATTCTAAATGTGATTTTGATGACTTGAAGTATGAAATGTTAGAATGCACTTAAGTTGCAAAAAATGTGGTTTTCTATTCTAAACATAATAGCTAGTTACCTTACATGTATGCTTTTATGCGTCCTCTGAGTCATATCTGTTTTCAGTAGCTGCTGACAAAACAGGATTTTACTGCCGAAAGAGCAGCAGATCTAATATTGCTGCAAAAAAGCAGACTGAATTTTATTTTGCCTTGGGTCATCAATAAAATTCTAGTCATGCTCTGATCCTACACTCTTTATTGTTCCCTATGATGCATCACAGGTAAAAGAAAACTACTTTTTCAGGGATTGCAAAACTTAAATGAAGAATTGGAAAATGCCTAAAAGGTGATACATAACTCTTAGTGAGATTTGAAAGCATTTTCCCTAACTTAGTGACACAGATAAATAGGTGTATTTGGTAGGGTAATGGCGACTGCTGTACCAAACAGACCTTCGCTTAAAGTGGTTTGCAACAATAGGAACCTGTTTCTTGCAAAGGTCGTTATTTCCGACAGGTGAACATGTGAGCAGTGCAGCAATCCTTCTTGCGGTCGTTGGGCACCCATATTGACGGCAGCTCTGCCATCATTCAGGGTCTTAGGCAGATGGGGACTCTACCATTATAATACACCATGTTCATGGCTGCTGAAGCCATATCCAATCCAGTCAGTCGAAAAGGGTGAAGGAACAGGGAGGAGTTTGCGAGAGGTTTCTGAGGGCCAGTCTTCAACTCCATTGGCTTTATCTATTTGGAAGAGAGATGGAGAAATCTCAGAATAAAGACTGTCTGACTCTAGAGTCCATGCTCTTAACCACTCTTTTACATGATCTTTTCCGATCTTGAAGTTATTTGTCTGTCTTAGTCCATTTGGGCTGGTATAACAGATATCGTAAACTGGGTGGCTTATAAACAACAGAAATTCATTTCTCACAGTTTGGGAAGCTGGGAGTGCAAGATCAGGATACTAGCAGATTGGA
The DNA here is from genome assembly GCF_014176215.1 of Rousettus aegyptiacus. NCBI lineage: Eukaryota > Metazoa > Chordata > Mammalia > Chiroptera > Pteropodidae > Rousettus > Rousettus aegyptiacus. The sequence continues at coordinate 19,367,814 of NW_023416310.1, forward strand.
TGTCTGGTGACAGTCTGCTTCTTGGTTCACAGATGGCCCCTTTTTGCTGTGTTCTCACATGGTAGACGGGGCAAGGGAGCTTTCTAGAATCTGTTTTATAAGGTACTACCATTCATGAGGGCTCGGCTGTCATGACCTAAGCATGTCCCAAACATCCTACCTCCAGATACCATCATATTAGGAATTTGCTTTCAACATATGAATTTCTAGGGGAACACAAACATTCAGTCTAAAGCATTGTCCAACTCAGGAATTCTATCAAATAAACCGTTATTAGAATGCAATTTTGTATGAACTTACGCTAAAAGCAAGGAAAGTTTCGTTTGAACATTTCTTATGATTTCCCAGATTTTACCCAAAAGGCCACACTTCTCTCTCTTTCTTATTTCATCCAGCTCTAAACTGGAAGTGAGAGCAGTGCTTCGCCCTTTTGATGACTTGGAGATCTATACGTGTCCTGGGACATGAGGGGGAACACAGACGGGCACACAATCAAAATCAACAACTGTTTCTATCTCGGGATTGCAAGGTCATATCTTTCAAGGAAGGTGGCTTTAAAAACTCTCTAACTTAATCTATAACCCTGTTATATGGAAGGGGCCTCTTACCCCTTTCTTCTGGATCAAAGAGGCTGAAAACTTTTCTTTTTTTTATTATCATATTTGCTAGCCAGTAACCTCAAATTTCGTGTGAAGACTCAATTGTGCATATGTATCTGCTTTGGAGTAAAAAAATACATTTTCGATAACTGTTAGTGTTCCAATTTCAAGTCTCCAGTGGTATTTTTAGCTTTTTCAATATTTGCGACTCAGTTTTCAGATGAGTCCTTTGAGGCTTTTCTGTGTTTTGCTATTTTTCTGGACAGCCATTTTATAATTCTGATGAACAGAGCATATAATTTCGGGTTTCCAGAGACTATGCTATATTTACATGATATTAACTAAGATAAAAGACACTTTCTACTAGAGGACATTTTCTGCCAAAAAATTGAGGCAAACATGCCAAATGTTTTGCTTCTTTTAAAAATGTATTTATCCAAGGAAACTGAGATTTCCATGAGTTTTACAGGCAGAAAAAAATGTGCAGCCATTGAAGACAATTGCAGATAGGAGGTTTGCAGAATCACATGGAAAAGGAAATGATCCACATTTCATGATAAGGTCCAACCACTGTGAGACGCTGCCAGAGTTACTAATATGCCAGTGATATACCGAATATGGATTAAGTACCTGGTTATTTTACATGCTTAATATTATTGCAAATATAGTTTGGGAGGAGTACAAATGATGTGCTCAATAGGAATGATTTTGACAGGTTTTCATTTTATTGTGGCAAAATACACATTACATAAAATTTACCATCTTAAGTATTTTTAGGTATGCAGGTCACTGATACTAGATATATTCGTAATGTTGTGCAACCGTCACCACCATTCATCTCCATAGCTGTTTTCATCTTGTAAATCTGAAATTCTATATTCATTTAACAACAGATCCCTATTCCCTCTTTTCTCCAGTGCTGACAAACACCTGACAAATGCCATTTTCCTTCTGTCTCTATGATTGTAATTACTCTGGGTACTTTATATAAATAGAATAACACAATATTTCTTTTTTTGTGACTGGCTTTTTCACTTAGCATGATTTCCTCATTTCATCCATATTGTAGCATATGCCAGAATTTCATTCCTTTTTATGGCTGAATAATACTCCATTGTATGAATTTTGCTTATCCATTCATTTGTCGATGGATACTTGGGTTGTTTTCATGGTTTAGCTATTGTGAATAATGTTGCTTTCAGTTCTTTTTGGTGTACATCCAGAGGTGGAATTGCTAGATCATATTGTAATTCTATTTTTAATTTTTTGAAGAGCTTCCATACTATTTTTCATAGTAGCCATACCATTTTACAATTCTACTAACAGTATAGAGGATTTTTATGATGTTTTTGAAGGGAGGCACCTATGATATGATAACACATCAGTGTTAGAGACAAAAATAAACTGAATGTGAGTTCTAGTTTCTCCATTGCAGTCATGTGACTCAAGACTGAATGATTTGTAATCTCTCTGGATCTCAGTTTTCTCACATTTAAAGAAATACCTACCTTGCAAGGTGCTGTGAGATTGATGAAATATTTTGTATAAAGATCTCTGGAGCTGTCAAGTGCTAGAAAAATGTCAAGTATTTATTATCATGTAATCACTTACTGAGAAATAAAAATCCGTACCTTCTTTCCCAATCCCATGCATATACACATGCGTGCGCACACACACACACACACACACACACATTTTAGATCATGTCAGTGGGTATTTCTCTGCAGGGCTTACTATTTATGATGCATACCGAGTTTCAGTAAAAGTTAAATTTCTGCCAGTGATAATGATCTCATGGAGAAGAGCTCCATTTTCTACCATTAGCATGGGAATATCAATAGGATAATCCCTGCTGTGTAGCTGCTCTTGTAAGCTGGTAGTGTGCTATGCCGTGACTTGTTCCTTCAGAAGGACAATACTTAAGACCCAGGAAGCTGTGTGCAGTCACTGTAATAAGGAGTTTTGCCATTTAGTGTCTGTGAGACCTAGGAAAATTTCCTATGTCCCTGAGCTTTAGTTTCTCAGTTTTAAAACTGCATGAATTGGAATAAATCATCTTTAGAGGCTTTTCCAGACTCTGAAATCTCTGATTCTAGGATCACTGTATGGTTGGTCTAATACAATCTGATCGTTAACTCCTCAGTGCTCTTGAGTTCAAGTAACACAGTGGATCTCTTTGCTCATTAAGAGAGTAAAGTAATAGTAGAAATAGGAATAATTTCTACCAATTGTGAATGAAATTTATTAACTTAAGTAAGAGGATAACTTGTGCTGGATAAAATCTGATAAAGTTTGTAGTCTTTGGAAGAAAATTACATACAAAATAAATGACTGTGCTCGTTAGTGTATAATTAATAAAAATAGCATTGCGTTCTTGAGCAGTTCTGGCCAATAGAATATTCTGCCATGATGGAATTTTTTTTTTATATATGGCAGCCACTAGCCACAATGCCTGTGTTAAGAAGTTGAAATATGACTAGTGAAACTAAGAAATTGAGAATTTTTAAGTTATTTAAGTTTATTTAATCAAAATTAAATGGCCATATGTGGGTAGTGGCTGCCTTACTGTAGAACACAGTTATAGACAATGTGATCTGTTCCCTGAAGGCAGGAAATTATTTACCTTGCTATGTATTCATTAAAACAAAACAAAACAAAAAGGCACATAGTAGGAGATCAATAAATAATTGTGGCAATAAGGATGTTTCTTGAAAAAAATGCTCTGTGGTCAAGTAATTTTTGAAAACACCGCACTTTCTATCACCATTTTTGAGATTCGAAATGCATGTTAATATATGTTTTGAGAAATTTTCTAGTACATAGCTCTATTTTGTTTTAAATCTGCATCTGTCAAACTTATTTTACTGCATACTGTGTGTGTGTGTGTGCGTGTGCGTGTGCGTGTGCGTGAGAGAGAGAGAGAGAGAGAGAGAGAAAGAGAAAGAGGGAGAAGGGGGTAGAGGTAGATAGCTAGCTAATTTTAGAGAACACAATTGGAGTATAAGCTCATTTATTGAGAGACCTGGGGCTTGGTTGGTAGAATACACGATCACCTATCAGATGGGTGAGTATGTCTCGGCCAGGTGTCTGGCTTCCGCTCTCCAGCATAATGCAGATGGAAGATATTGAAGGAGTGGATGACTCTGGAGTAGAAACCAGAGTGTGAGCATCTGGGAAACTGGGAAGGAAAATATTTGAGGACTCAGAACACACTGTAGAATTGAGAAATAAGTCTTGTAATCAGGTGAGCGATTTCTTCCTTGAAAAATAGTCATTGTTTCTGAATATCGAAAGAAAAGTTTGTTCATAATATTTTTTTAAGTTTTAGGAATCAGTTATTTAGAAGTCCTTTATATTTCCTTTTGTAGGAAATACTTTAAACCTGAATCTATATATAAAGTACTAGAAATTCCTTTTGTAAAGATTTTTAAAATTTATATTAAAATAAAGCAAAAACTCAAACCCTTTTCTTTGGGTTTTCATGATTAACATTTTGTTTGAAGTTGAATCACATTTAACTAAAAATTAGCTATGGTTACTATCTTGTACAAGGAACAGAGAAAAAAGATAAAGGCTTCTTGTTGATCTGGCTTTGTTTCTTCCTGAGAGTCGATACACACACGCGTGTGTAAGAAGTGGAGCTGCTTGAATGTATCTGGTTTAATACATTTTTTCCAGCGAGTAAAAATACTGTGTTACCTCTTGGTTTATGAGGCAGTGAAATATTCCAGCACATAAATATTGAGGCTGAAACCCATGGGATGTAGGAATGCTAAGCACATTTGCAAGATGTAAAGACCCAAACTAAATGAAGTTACATTTTTCCTGTAAAGTGCAATCCGTCCTTCAATGGATTTTACTGTCCTGTTTTTATTTCTTCCATCTTCATAATTGGAGACATCCTGCCGGCCTGTAGAAGACACCACTAGTATTTCTTCCTGAAAGTTAGCCAACCTACTAATTATCCTTAAAATTCTGCTGAGGCCTTTGCAGTTAAAATTAACAAATCTAGGAAATGCTAATAGTTTGAGGTGGAAGCTGAGAAAAGGAAAATGGCTAAATAAAGGCATTTATAAAGAAAACAACCTCTTAGGAACAATATTCTCAAATAAAATTGATTTTTGAAAATGGAACAAATTGTATTACTTTAACTTGCCTTGGAGCAGGGAGAACATGCATTCTGTCTATTGAGTAGAGTTGCTCTAACATTTATTTAGTTTTTACCTACATGGACAGGGGCACTGTGGTAAAGGGCAGGAGTTAGCATACATAGATGCAGATACTGGTAGGTGAGCAGATGTTAGTTAGAATTCTCTTGTAGAAGGTTGTACAAAACAAGATCAGGAGGCATTGTGTTGGATCCCAAGGCTTGGTGAGAAAAAATGAATTTCCAGATCAAGTTCTGCTTTTAAGCATCATATAAGAATTTCTTGGAGGAGCCATGAAGCTTTAGAAGTCTTATTTCAGTCGTGAATATCTCTGTTCCCCCAACCAGACCATAAGCAATATGGGTAGCCCAGGAAGACCTTTCTGAGATTGGAACTTTAGAACTGAGACTCAGCATGAGGAAAGATCTGGTCACAAGATGGCAGATTGAAGTAAGAGAAATAAGTACAAAGCCCTTAGAGTGGGAGAACTTTAGTTTTTAAGGATAGAAAGAAGACCAGGCCAGAGTGGTTGGAGTAAAGTATCCCTTGGGAGAGTAAAGCCAGATGAGGTCTGAGAGGCTGGCAAAGCCAAGATTGCTTAGGACATTGTAAGCCATGTTAACACTGCCATTTTGCTGAGTACTTTACCCACATGGTCTCACTTGGCAAAAACACAACCCAGCTCTGTCTTTTTCTCTAAGATATGGAATGAGCAATGATGTCAACTCTCACCACTTCTACCCCTTATAGTACTGGAGATCCTAGACAGAGAAGTTAGGCAAGAAAAAAGAAATAAAAGGCATCCACATTGGAAAAGAAAAAGTAATATTATCTCTGTTTGTAGAAGACATGATCTTATGTGTAAAACACCCTAATGAATGCACAAAAACTGTTAGAACTAATAAGCATTCAGTAAAATTTCAAGTTACAAAATCAACCTACAAAAATCAGTTGCATTTCTATATGCTAACAGACTATCAGAATGAGAAATTAGGAAAACAACCCCAATTACAATAACATCAAAAAGAATAAAATCCTTAGGAATACATTTAACCAAAAAGGTGAAAAACATGCACACTGAAAACTATAAAACACTGACAAAAGTAATTAAAGCAGACAGAAATAAATGGAAAGATATCTTGTGTTCATGGACTAGAAGATTTGATATTGTTAAAATGTCCAAAGTTGTCTACAGATTCAATGCAACCCCTTCCAAAATCTCAATGACATTTTTTTTACAGAAATAGAAAAACAGTCCTAAAATTCAGGTGGAACCATGGAGGACCCCAAGTAGTCAAAACAACCTTAAGATAAAACACAACTGAAGGTATCCCAGTTCCTAATTTAAAGATATATTACAAAGCTACAATAATTAATAGAGTATGGTACCAGCATAAAATTAGACATGTAGACCAATGAAACAGAATAGAGAGCCCAGAAATAAACCTCCACGTATATGGTCAACTGATTTTTGACAAGTATGCCAAGAATATACAATGGGGAAAGAATTGGCACTGGGAAAATTTGATATTCACTTATAAAAAGAATGAAATCACACCGTTACTTTATACCATACAAAAGAATCAACTCAAAGTGACAGAAAGCCTTGAACATAATACCTGAAATGTAAAAATCCTAGAAGAACACGCAGGAGGGAAGGCCTCATGACATTGGTCTTGGCAGTGATTTCTCGGATATGACACCAGAAATGCAGGCAACAAAAGCAAAAATAAACAAGTGGACTATGTGAAACTAAAAAGCTTCTATGCAACAAAGAAAACAGTGTAAAGTCAACCAATGAAATGGAACCTAGAGAAAATATTTGCAAGCCATGTATCTGACAAGGGGTTAATCGCCAGCATATATAAGGGCCTTCTACAACTTAGCGTAGAAAATCAACCAACCAACCAACTAACCAAATGAACAACCCCCCTCCCCCGCCAAATAATTCAATTAAAAATGGGCAAAGACTTGAACAGACATTTTTCCATGGAAGATAAATGGCCAATAGGTATGTGAAAAGATGCTCAACATCAGTAATAATTGGGAAAAAGTCACAGTGAAATATCATATCTGTTGAAATGGTTTATTCAAAAAAAAAAAGCAAATGTTGGTGAGAATGTGGAGAAATTGGAACACTTGTATACTTTTGGTAGGAAAGCAAATTGGCGCAGTCACTATGAAAAACATTATGACGATTCTCAAAAAACTAAAAACAGAACTACCATATGATTCAGCAATCCTGTGCCTGGGTAAATATTCAAATATTGAAATGAGGATCTTGAAGAAATATATGCACTCTCAAGTTTATTGCAGTATTATTCACTGCAGTTACAGTTATAAAGGTAAAAAGGCCAAGGATGAAACCAAAATTCTGACTCTGGGAGTAAGAAAATGTTTTTTCACCATTGAAGATTATTTATTATTTATTAAACAGATGGTAGTTTGCAAATGATGCTTTGCCTATAAGAGAGGATTTGAAGGTACTGCAATAAAGTAAAGGTATTTCACTTAACATGATGTCCTTCTGGTTCATCCATGTTGACACAGATAGCAGGATTTCCTTCTGTTTTTTTGGCTGAATAATGTTCCATTATATGTATGCCACACTTTCTTTTTCATTCAACCATTGATAGACATTTAGGTTACTTTTATTTCTTGCCATTTGTGAATTATTTATTTTTACTAAATTTATTAGGGTGAGATTAGTTAATAAAATTCTATAGGTTTCAAGTGTGCAGTTCAATAATACGTCATAGGTATATTGTGTTGTGTGTTCACCAACCAAAGTTTAATTTCCTTTTGTTACCATATATTCGACACCCTTTATCCTTATCTACCTCCTCTGCACCCCCTTTTCCCTTTGGAAATCACTAAACTGTTGTCTATGTCTAAGAGTTCTTGTTTATTTGTCTTGTTCATTTGCTGCTTTCAGTTTTCTATCCCACATATGAGAGAAATCATATGCTTCTCAATTCTTAAATATAAAGAAGGGAAATCTCAGGGTGGTCTGGACCAAGATGGGAAAACCAATGAAAGTCTTAAGTGAGATGCAAAAAGAGTCAAGGCAAGGGAAAGATATTAAAAAAAGAGAGAACCATTTAACTACATTTTTCTTTTAGTTGTTAAAGGAAGGCCGGAGAATTCACCAGTGAACAGACAGATATTAATGTCCAGAAGAGAAACTGGACATTAATATCTGTCTGTTCACTGGCGAATTCCAGTACTTAGCACAGTACTTAGCACAGAAAAGGCTCTTTCTCTCAAACAGAATCCTATTGAAGAGTGTTTATAACTTGTTGTATAAACCCCATGCTCATTAACCTCACAGTAAACCTTACAGAACTCTTATTCTATGTGTGGATTCACATTTCTAAAACAACAACGATAAAACTTGTAGGGCTTTTATTGAGTGTCTAATTAATGGTGCTTTTTAAAGTATTGCTTTGGTTAGCTATCTGGGCTGGGAGCTCTTTACCAGATCATTTCAGTCAATAGCCTGGGGCCTGGAACGGGCACGCCAGGTAACTAGCTATTCATACAGGACACTCTCCGCCAGGCCTTTTTATTTCGGGACTTGCTGCTTATTAGAAAATTACACTATTAATGAGAGCTTAATTCAATTTAGCTGTTCTAAACAATAAAACATTTATTTGTGTTTAAATCAGTTTGAAGAAAAGGGTGCCAAATATAAAAGAAATATTGCCAAAGTAATCAATGTAAGATTCAAGTTTGCTAATTTACAATTGGAGTGATTGTTGAAAAGGATAATAGAAATGACATTTATAAAACTTGGAAGTCCAATGAGAAAAACTGTGAAATTATGACTGCAGGAAAAAAAGGGTTTGTGAGAAACATTCACTTCTGAGCTAGGTGGAGGAAAATAATGGTGAATTGGATTTTGGACACCATGAATAGAACAAGTATTCATACTCTGCCATCCTCCCCTCCAAGAGAAGCAAATGTCTCTATAGGGAAGGTATAGTTCTGGAAAGTGCCATGTGAAGATACCATTCAAGACAGAGATTAGAGAAAGAAACTATGATCAAATCTCTAGCCTCATCCTTTCTTTTATTTCATGAGTACATAGCAACATTCTTTAACCGTGTGGTTGCTATGAAATTTTAGAAAAGGCATACAGCAAGTTTTAGAAAAAGTGATACGTCTAATATAAAAGAACTGTGATTCAGTTTTTAGAGATAAAGGAGAATAGCAAAGAGGCAGCCTCTTCTTATTTATGTGAATTAAATATGAAAGCTGTGGGAATAGTAGGATGACTAAGGTAGCCAGTAATTGCACTCTTGTATGATGTAATCATTCTATTGGGAACCGTTTTCTTGAATCTTTGCTAATTGCACTAAACATTAAGAGAATTACCACAGTTGTCTTTAGAGTGCTTCTGTCCAAAGTTAACTTTAAGGAGAAGGAAGAGAAAGATCAAAACCTTGGTAAGCATGGTAATGGATGGTTTGGTACAAATCATTTCTGAATTATGATACAGGGGGTACCAAAGTGTGTTTTAGACACCATGCATTAGAATATAAACTTTATCGTTGGGAGGAATAGTTTAAAGTTTTCTTAATTGAGAACAAATTCAGTTAAAGAGAGGGAAAAGTCTCTGAGTCTTGTTAATCCAATAAGAAGGAAGACGTGCTTGTAATAATGCAATATGAGATTAGCCATCATGCGTATAATTGTGGGTATCTTATGTAATTTATTTCTTTAATCATGTGTATTCACTTTTCTTTAGGAATGAGAATTTTAAGCTTTTCCACACAATTGTGTTTATACTTCACATCGATTAATTAAAAAAATGGCCCTCTAGTTGGGTTTCAAAATAAAGAAAAAATCTTAACCTGGGCCTGAATGAATGTCAAAAAACTACTTTTAACTTTGTGAAAACTTAGATTTTTTTGTTTTTGGAAACGCTTATGCTGTGGAATAAAATAATTCATGGAGCTAGACAGAAAACATACCCTCAACCTCCACTAACATCTGTTTTGAAGAGCATAAGATTGTATTGTGTGTAACTTCTACAGCAAAACTATTCGTCTTGTGCTACCATGAATTCACGTGTGTGCTGAAATGGCATTTCTGTAAGAGCTAGTAGTTTTGGAGTTGTACTATGAAAAACACTGATTATGCATTACAAAGAATCAGCAATGAAAAAAAATAGATGGACATGATTTGTTTGAGAGGAAAGGGGGTATAAATCCTAAATATGGCACTAGATTTGTGAGCACAAACTAAACTAAAGTTGGGCCATATTTGGGATTTCTTCAACAAACAACGCTAAATGTTTGATACCTTTGTGATCAAATCAATCCATTTTCTGGTTATTGACCCGTTTGGATTTTTTGTCCTTATATTGTCCGCTAGGGAAGAGCACTTCTTCACTCTAAATTGACCAGTTAAAAAATATCAGGTGAATGTTTCTCTGCAGACAAGAGTAGGTTGGTGATTAAATTTTCTTCAGTCAGTAGAGAAATGACAAAAATTAGATTAATGCTCTTTCCACATAATAGTTAAACATTCTATTAAAAAACTGCCTTTTTATTATAAGATTATATTCTATTTTCTTATGTGGTTTTAAATTTCGCTTTTATGAAACGATGATGATAACAGATAGTACTTAAGTTTTTGTCTTTTTAACATCCTTATTTGGCAAAAGGAAAACTGATACCATATGTTGGTCCTCATTTTATAAAAACTTCTAATCAGTAAATTTCAAGACTGATATACATTAAACAACATTACATAGCTGTATTGGCTGTGAAAATATTGAAATATGTTCATAACTATTATTAAATACTTTTGCCTTAAGTGCCTGCCTTCCCACCCACTCTTGTCACTCAATCCCTTCTTGGGACCCCAGATCTCCTCAAAAATTGGTATCTAAAGGGTTATTGTCTGTCAAAATTGGGGTCATTAGGGAACTTTCTCACTGCTCATGATTTAACAGCTGTTAAATATTTTAAAAAGAACTCATGGTAAAATCCAGATGCCTAGGAACCATTGATGTAAGATGAGTGTTGTTATCTGATTCCTGTAAGAAAAACAAACAAACAAAAGGCTATCGGCTCTCAGCCATGTAATAAAAACTGTATTCAAGACAACCTGGCAAGGCCTAATTTGATAACTATAAGGATAGGGTTTTTTTCCCTTCGTCGAAGGTAGTATAAAAATCTCTATAAATAGAAACACAGAGCTTTAAGCTTTCTAGTCATAGATGAGAAAGGGTGGGAAATCCTTGGGAGTATAAATAGCAGGAGAGAGAGATGGACACCGTTTCTCCATCTCTTTTTGCTTTTTTCTCAGAAGTCTTTCTTCAGTAAGAGAAATATGATCTACGCAACTAAGAAAACATACACTGCATGAAAAAATATGCAGCTCGTGACAAAGAGAAAGCTTTACATCAAAAAGATGAGGATGAATATCTAAAAAGGCTTTAAAGACAACAATAAGCATGTGATTCAAAGAAGTCAAAATCCTTGTTTTGAATTTGTTAGAACACATTAAAAATACCTGTCTCCTTAGTTCTTATACATTTGTCTTCAAAGCCAAAGATAGGAGGACCAGAGTGGGTGGTTAACTTGAATTGACCTTTGAGCACCTGCTCCATTAAATTTCAGAGACAGAGCATTCTCATTGCTGCAATCAAGTGACTAAAACTGGTACTGCCTCTGCACATTTCAGCTGCAGAAGCGCTTTAACCTTCTTTGGGGCCCGAATCACCAAAATGCGTAATGCCCTTACATGAATAACATTATCATTTGACATATAAACTGTATCTATTTATCTGCCCTTTGAAAAAAGTACAACTTGTCTTCTTGATTTTTGCTTCTTTTATTTCTTGAAGCTCTGCCAATATTTCTGCAGAAGAGACACATTGACAGTTCTCTATTATAAAATGCATGAATAAAACATTTCGATGCCATGTAGAGATTTAAAGTATTGAGAGTATGATTATGCGATTATGGTTTAGGATTTTCACATTAATTATGTGTAGAGAGAGGTCCGGAAAGAAAGGGTTAATGGGCACACTGGAATGAGCAGAGAAAATGCCACTGCAGGTGTTTGCTTTAATGGGGTGTTGATGGAAAGCCAAGGACACAAAAGTGGAGAAATGAGTGAAAGAAAAGTATTGAAGTGGTTGGTATAAAACACAGGCCCCTGACGAGTAAATCTTGACCTCCTAGAATTGTTTTGGCTTTTTTTTTTTTGTTTGAGAATACTGTTTTTCTAACTTTTGTATAAACCCAGTTAGTTTATAAGGACAGGAAATTAGAATGGAGATTTCAAAAAAGGGTTATTTAATCGTTGCACATTAGGAAGCTACAAATTCCGTACATCCATTTCACAAACTTGGCAGGTAAAGTGAATTACTTCTCTAGGTTTTCTTTGTCTATTTTTTAAACTTTATTTATTAGGAGATTTATAACATCCACAATAGTAGAGACATTAGTGTAATGAACTCCTATTTATCTGGCCTCAAAGATGATCAATTTTACCACTAATTTCCTGGTATTTCCACCTCCCCCAGATAATTTTGCAGCAAACCCCAGACATTATATCGTATTAACTATTAATATTTTAATATACATCTCAATAAGTCCCTTAAATAATAAACACCAATGTACAATCTCATTATCCTAGTGAAAGTGCTATATCATATTTATTATACCATAAATAATAATTTCTAATACAATAGAATATCCAGTCAGTGATCAAATTCTTATTTATCTCATTTTTTTAAGTGGTCTGTATGACTCAAATAACAGACCCAAAGTCTATACATTGCACTTTATTACTATGACTCTTCATTCTATTTTAGTCTTTAAGATTCCTCTGTTTTATTTTTGTCTTGTATATTTTTGTTTGTTTGTTTGTTTTTGTAACAACTGGGCTATTTGTATACGGGGTAGATTTTGTTGATTACATTTCTCAGGTGTTCTTCACATGTTGCTTTTATACCTATATCTTCTGTAAATTGTCAGTTAGATCTAGAGATGATCAAAGTTTGATGTTTTCAGTAAAACTACTTCATGGATGTTATTGTTTACTTTCATAAGGATGTACAAAATGTATCTAGTTGTTTCTTTTTTGTATGTGTAATTTAATAATCTTTGAAGATCTATATGTAGATTACTATTTCTTTCATATTTTATCATAGAAAAATTGGCTATCTTGAAATATCGTTCATAAAGTCAAGGCAGATAAATTGCTTCATTTCATCTCTTTAGTTGTCAGTTTTCCAAATAATGAATTGGTTCCATAGGATCCTCTAAAGAAGGAAGGTCATATTTTAAATAATATTTTTAGTATCACTAAAAACTCATGGATTATACATACTTAGTGCATTTCGATCCACAGAGTTACCATCCTTACTGATAGCAGCCTTTGGACTTGAACTGCCTCGGTAGGTCTTCCCTAGATCTCCAGCCTGCTGCCCTACCCTGTACATTTTAGATTTGCTAGCATCTATAATTGTGTAAGCCTACACACACACACACACACACACACACACACACACACACACACACACGTTGGTTCTGTTTCTCAGACAAACTCTAACTTACGCAATTATTAAACAAACTTTGTATTAATTTAGTAGAGTTTTCCTGAGTATTTCAGGCATTCCTTTAGGTGCTGAATTACAACAGAGAAGAACATAATGAATTACTGACCTTGTGAATCTTAAATTCTGCTATTTTCACCAATTATATCCTTAAAATACTTCGATTCATCACTCTTTTATTATTTATGCTACTTTCGTTCAGTATTTTAGTTTTACATATTAGACATATAATTATTACTTTGCACAGTCAATATGTGTTTAGATTCATTTGCTTACTATTTTTACTACATATCAGATTATTCTTCTGGGATAACTTTCCTTTTCCTGGAAGTACAATTTCTAGAAGTTCCTTTAGTATGGATCTGTTAATTGTAAATTATCTGACATTTATTTAATTTGAAAACATCTCTAAAGTTTTGCTGTTTATATAATGTCATGTTAAGAGTTATTTTTTTTCTTTCAAAACATTTAAGTTATATTTCCACTGCCTTTCAATTATTGAAAGAAACTCAATTTTCTGTCTTTACTTAGCTACTTTTAAGATCTTCTCTTTGTCTTTGATGTTTCACTGTTTTGTGTATAAATCTATACTTAGATTTATATGTACTATTTAGGCCTGATTTTTATATCATGAATCTGAGGGTTCATGTCTTATTTTTAGTATGAAAATTACAGCTGTATCATTTAGGATATTGCCTCCACCTTTTTCTCTCTATTCCTTCTACAGCTCTGATTCGATCCATCTTATACCTCTTCATTTTATCTTCTCTGTATCCTAACATGTCTTTCATGTGTTCCATCTCTTTATCGCTCCATGCTACATTCTGAAAACTTTCTTGGGCTGAAGCAGGCCAAAATCTCAAGGCTTTCAAATAACAAAGTTTGTAAGACACCACTTTAAAATGTTGAATTGTGGTTACAAAATTTTAGAGGAAACATCCTTTCCCTCCTTCTGGCTCCAAGATTGACCTTTTCTGTGAGATGGATTTATTTATAGCTCACCTTGTTTCTGTTTTCTATATGTTTTTTTTCCATATCTATTTTGTGTGTGTGTGTGTGTGTGTGTGTGTGTGTGTGTGTGAGAGAGAGAGAGAGAGAGAGAGAGAGAGAGAGAGACTTCTGTTAGATTTCCCACCATGGCTAGGCTCTCCTTTCTGCTCTCCAAAAGTTCAAATGAAGTTTCACAATAACATTTAAGTGTTAGACCCCAGTAAATCAGCATGCATAGCCTCTCAGGTACTTACTTGTGACATAGGCAACCACTTCTCTACAGAATAAGTAAGCAAATGTCTAGATTTTACTGTATTAATGAATTATGCACATTACAAAACTTGCACATTGATTAAATTAAAATAGCATGGGATAAAGTATACAGATAAATATCTTGCTTCTCCAGGGGATCGTCATGCAGGCCCATTTAGATGTGCACATCTTGCTTTACACAATGTAAGTTCAGAAACAATTTTAAACAAAGGGAATGTCATAAGTAAATTGTTGCTTCAATGAGACCATCGTTAATGTGGCAAACAGGAGATTGGATAAAAGCAACAGTTCTCAACCTTGGCTGCATTTAACGCTGTGTTGATAGCGCTAATAAAGTTTTGCTACCTCAAATATTTAATTGATCTGTATTTGAGCCTGGATATCAGCATTGTTTTAAACCAACTCCCCAAGGTGATCTAATTTTCAAGTGAGTATTCAAAACTGTGGAGCTAAAGCAATAAAATTGGAAAGAAAGATTTAAATTAAAAGAGATAATTGTAAGACAGAATCGTATGACCTGATGACCAACTGACAGGATAGTGAGAAATAAAAGATGATTTTGAGAATGCTAGCTTAGATGACGGAACACATACATACATGTTAAGCCAACATTTGTGTTATTATATGTTAGGCTAAGGGCTAGCCATGTGTTAATTTCCACAGCTGTGGCAGTGGCTGGTTACCTGTTCACCAAACTCATTTCTTTCCCTTTCCTCCTGTACGTAGAGTTGTACTACTTTTTCCAGACTTTTATTTTTCTTGTAATTAAGCATATGGTTGAGTTTTGCCCAAAGGAGTATGGGCAGAAGTGATATATACTGGCTCTTAGCCGATCCCAAGATCTGTTAAACGTAGCATATTTTCATTCTTTCTTGAGTCCTCTGCATAGAAAGAGCAGAGCATCACGACTTTTATTTCCCCTGCCACTGAAATTGAGGTGAGAGATAAATTTTCTTGCATGAAGCCATGGAGATTTCTGGATTTAATCTGTTAAACTAGCTAGTATTACCTTAACAATTCTGCAAGATCAGTACTATTATTAGCCTATTTGTAAGATAAATATAGCAGAAGGATTTTGAGATGCCTACATTATTTTCAAATAGACGTACTAATAAATATAGGTTTGAAACTCAGGGTAGTAGTCAATGTGATAAATACGTTTGTGAGTATACCGGTAATTGCTGAAGCCATGGAAGTGAAAGTAATCCTTTGTGAGTAGACAAATAAATTTTATTTGAGAATAAAGGAAATGGACTAATGATAGAATTTTAGTACTAACAATATTTAAAAATAAAATCTAGTGTGGGAGACCCAGAAAAAGCCAAAGAGAAGAGAAAAAAAAATCAGATGGAGGATTGTGAAGAAAATCAAGAGAGGAGATACTTTTAAAATGAAAGGCTTATCAGTAGTGAGAAAAGATAGGAGTTCAGTGAGCTAAAACCCAAAGAAAAGGCAACTTATCCAATTAGATGGTGAATATTGACTTTTACGAAAGCCCTCTCAGGAGGCTGGGAGGATTAGAAGTCAGATTGGAATGGTTTGACATGTGACTGAGTAGTGGAAACTTGTGGGAGCTACATGTAGCTACTTTTTCAGGATAGTTGGCAATAAGGAAATAAGAAAATAAGTGTCATATCGAATAAGCATTTTGATTCTTGGATCAGCTGAACATTAGAAAAAATGAGAATTGGGACAATAGGAAATGTGTCAGACCAGTTCCTTTTCTTGGAGAAATTTCTACTTTTGTGGGAAAATAGATGAATTATCGTTATTACTTACCTCAATAATATTTATAAGTAAATATTAAATGTAAGTGAGACCATATTTCAAAAGTTAGCACCTTGAAGACAGGATGATGTTTTAAAGTTATTTTGTAAAGTTAGAGAGGTATATTAAAATAAAATGACTCTCTAAGAGTCAAGTTTATAAATTAAAAATATATGGAAAGTATCATCTTGTTGGAAAACTGGTGTTAAGTATGTGTTGGGAGAACAGGAAGTAATGAACTTGGAGATGGATCAGATATGGTGATGAGTTGCTAATATAGTATTGATATTGTACAAATATAGTTCGTATTTAATAAATGGAGGGAAATCCAGGCTGCTTTAATACTTCTCAGGCAGGAATATTGTTCATTTTGAGGCCCCATGAATTAAGAGTACTACAGAGAAGCTGCAGAGGCCTATGAGGAATAATCTATCAGAGGAGTTGTTCATATGTGGAAAGTTAAAAGGCAATGAAGATATTTAACATAAAAATATTTAGATAAAGTTTTGCAATTAAATGTGGCTTTAAAAAAAGAGCAACTTTTCCTACAAAATCACTGTGTTGAGAGTAGGAGGGGTACAGGGGAAACGTGGAGTCTGCACACCAGATGGCAGTGACGTGGATGCACTGCCAAGAACGCCATTATGAAACTGGGAGGCAGACGCACATGTGTCAGGATGCGAACAGCAGGCTCTTGTCACGAGAAGTTGATGGGAGTGCGAGAACAAGGCACGGGCAAGAGCTAAGCACATATTCCAGGTTTAGGAGGATGCAGTATGCAAAGGTCAGACGGGACTCCATCTTACAGGGGAAGGTGAGCTAGTAACAAACTAAACAGCAAAAATCAAAAGGCCGGGCCAGGACGCTGAACCATGAAAGTCGAAGAAGGTGTCTGGGCCAGAGGAGGTTTTACTTTGAGCTGAATGAGGTCGAACCTTCAGAGCACCTTCCCACGCTCTAGGAGGGACCCTAGCAATGTGTTCCAGTGACTGTATATTCTTATACAATTTGAAAAATTGGTTTGGATTTTTTTGTTTTTTGTTTTTGTTGTTAAAGCGGCCATC
The DNA here is from genome assembly GCF_014176215.1 of Rousettus aegyptiacus. Lineage (NCBI taxonomy): Eukaryota > Metazoa > Chordata > Mammalia > Chiroptera > Pteropodidae > Rousettus > Rousettus aegyptiacus. The sequence goes on from NW_023416310.1 coordinate 19,385,233, forward strand.
TATTTCTAAATTATGTGTTGAGCCTCACCAAATCTGTCTTCATGTTTATCTTGGAACTAGACTGAAGATACAAATATCAAGAAAAAGAGTTGCCCCTTTGCTTCAGATTAGGGGCTTCTATACTCCTTTGTTGACAATCATCAGAGATGAAACTTAGCCAGAAAATTCAAAGTGGCTGGGAAGAGGATCAGCTAAGCAGGTCAGTTTCCAGGAATGGGGTTGGAATTATGTGGTAGGAAGTGACCAAGCCAAGGCCATCTTCAAGGCCATCTTCAAAGCTACGTTCAAGCAGCTATGTGTGTCGAATATGGGTTATGTGTTGTTTTGGATTTGGTCTTCTTGAAATTACCTATTGTTGTCCTCTGTGATTTTTCTTTTTTTTTTTCTATTGAGTTGTTTCTCTTTTTCTTTTTATATCCATAGTTTTATATGCTATTTGATATTGGGTATACGAACTCAGGGTTATACTTCCCCTCCTAGATTAGGAGCAACTTAAGGGCAGAGTTATTTCTTATTCAGAGTCTAGCTACATCGAAGCATAGTCGGTGCACAATAAATAAAATTGTTAGGCTTTCTAATGGTTTGCTACTGAAGTGGGAATGGAGACAGGCAAAAACAGATTTCCCTGAAGAGCTGAGACAAATGTGAAACCTGAAATGATGTGAGCAAATCTGATACAACCTGTGCATATTCTCATTGTACGATACTTATACTTTAAACTCAGTTCTAAGCTTATCGAAATGACTTTGAATATGTTCTATTTTTATGGCAGAATTTATCAAGATTAAAAGGAGGCATCACCTAAATCAATATTCTTAAATTCTCAGGATGTGGGAAAAACTGCTTGAAAATAATTATTTGATTTTAATATATTGTTTTAGCTTTCATTCATTCATTCATTCATCCAATAGATATTTTTAAGACTCAAATACATGCTCAGTTATGTATCAGGGTCTAGGGTTGTACTGGTAAACAAGAGCATGTGCCCTATTGAGGCTTACAGTCAAGTGTGAATTAATCAGATGCTTATACTGTTTGAAATTATATGTACTTAGACAGAAATAAATGTCTCTAGGGACCACTTTACAGTGGAAGCGGATATAGACATGTGTTTGTGTGTACTGAGGGGAGGAGGCAACGTTTAGAGAACGCTTCTCATAGGAAGTGATTCAGAGCTGTGGTCTGAAGGACGGTTAAGAGATCCTGATGGTAAACAGAATAGAAAGAGATGGAGGGACTGGTGAAAAATGTTCCATGTAGAGAAAACACAGTTACCAAAGGGCCTGTTGCTGGAAAGAGCAAAAATGGGTAGAAAATTGGGGTGGCTGAAGTGAGAGTAAGAGAAAGATTGAGATACAGTGAGGATGGAGATGGGGTGGGGGCAGATCGTTCAGGACATTATCAGTCATGGTAAAGATTCGGCTTTTCTAAAAACAATGAAAAGATATTAAAGCATTTAATATAGGACATGATGTTATCAGATTTGAATTTTTGCAAAAACCACTCTGACTCTATTGTATGGAAAGGATCAGAGGGGCTAGAGTACATGCAGGAAGAACAGGTAGTGGTCCTAGTAGGAATGATGCAGCTTGGACTGTGGTGGTGTCAGTGAAGACAGAAAGAAGGGTAAACTTGGGGGACATTCAAAGGTAAAATGGATTATATATAAGCAGAGTGAAGGAGAAGGCGTGTTGAGTTGACTTCTAGGATTCTAGCCTGTACAAATGGCTAGATGACGAAGCCGTTCAATGAAATTGGAACCACAGGCAGAAGACTGGGTTTGGTGGGGAAGATCACAAAGTTGATCATGGGTATGTTGGGTATGAGGTGCTTCTGACATAACCAGGCAATATATGAAATATGCAGTGGCACATTTGAGCTTGGAGCTCAAAGGATAGTTTGACCCCAGAGACGTGAATTTGCCCATCTCAAGATATTTCCTAGAAGTGCGTGAGAAGAGCATCCAAGAACAAGCCTTAAAAATTCTAAACTTTAATGATGGTTAGGAAAGGATGAGTCTGCAGAGGAAACCTGAGATATAGGGAGAAAATGCCATACTTTTCTTGGAAGCCAAGAAAATGCAGTGTTTCTAGAATGAGGTAATAACATCGTTAAATGCCACTAGAGGTCTGGTAGTACGAGTAATAAAAACAGTAATTGATTTTAGTAATATGGTGGTCACTGGTGACTCAAGTGAAATTCTTTTTGATTACGTGACTATTTAGAATGGGGTAAACTGGGATGTGAGTGGTAAGTTAAAAAAAAATTGATGTCAACTCCTTGTAGACACTTGGCTATGTAGGGAAGAGAAGAAGTAAAGCAGCAGAATAGATATGATAGAACATGATGCAGTGGAACTTTTGTATATGAATGTCCATTAGGATCTCTTTGTCATCAGAAATTTATGCTCTTTAGGTAGGACTTGAAAAAATTTGGTACAATACTTAAATGATAATGGAAATTTATACTCATAATATAATTTACCCTATGATATATTGCTATAATAGCTATTCATTTATGTCATTTTTTATTAGACTTTTTTTTCCATGAGAATATACAATCCACTTAATAATGAGATTATGGGTTTATGAGAGCATTTCAAGTAAACAGAGGACCACGAAACTCAAGGATTGCCTATTCATTGATGTTTCCTTGCATTGCAATGAAAAAATTTTGTGCACTGGAAATGAGTGGGTTTATACCCTACTGAATGGACAATGCTGGAGCAGGCCTGCATACTTGAGAAATAAATTTGAAAGACCATAAAATGCAGTGGAGGTGTCTGGAGAAGAATGTTCTTTTAAACTCCGAGGTGGTAGCTAAGATGTGGCAATGGAAGTAGGAAGAATCTTTTACTTGGGGATTGCTCAGGAAGTGCTTTTTTTTTGGTAGAAATTCTTTTCTACTGGTTGTAAGATCATAGCAAAATTGCTCAACCCCTTTTGGTCTGCTTTCTTGTTTATGAAATTGGGTTATTAATCCCTTTTGTCCACAGTGTTTTCTGAGTACTCTTGTACATTCGAGCTATGAAATACTATAGATGTTTTATTTATCATGATGGCCAATCAGTACAACAGTATTTATTGAGGGATATATGGAGAGTTTAACCCATGACAGATGTTTATTCATATAATATTATATGTATATTACTGGCTTAAAAAAAAAGATTTATACTTTAAATTGAAAATATATAAATCATGCCTCTGAAAAAGGCAGTGGAACATTAAAACATGTTAAGGACTGTAGACTGTAGGATAAGACCTTCTGGGTTTACCACTAGTCATTAACTTGGGCAAATACTTTACATTTTTTGAGTCTCAGTTCCTTTATATGTCATAGAGGGATGTTAATAATAGCAAATAATAGAACTTCCTCATAGGGTAGTTATGAGAATTAAATGAGGTGGTATTTCTGATGTAGGAAGCACTGGTTCATATTAGCTGTTATGAGGACTTTTAAATCTCTTTACAGTCTAAAGTTCAGCTTCTCAAACTGATAAGCTGGGAGTAGGTGAAGCTGTACAGGAGAGTACTAGAAATCACGAGGTAGATGTAAGATATCTTCTTGAATTGTACATTTCATTGATAGTGACTACATTTTTATATTTTTACATGGAGTATAACCACACACTGTTGAATTTTTTTAGATAAAGAGAAGGCTTTACAAAATATTCAGTCTTTGGAGGGTGGAGCAAGGATTCAGACTACAGCTTTGGAGCCAGGGAATGTGTGTTCATTCATTTCTGCAGCCCAGGGTTCCTCAGTAGCAATGGTTAAGAATTACTGGTTAAAAGACTTAGCTATTGTTGGAAGATGCAGAAGTAAAGGCACTTCCCATTCTATCACCTAAATGGGTAGATTAAAAAGCAAGAGGATTATGTTGATTTGCCTGTGCAAATCCTAAAGTGATTTTCTGCGTTTGGGAAGAATCTTGACATGTCTTAATTTAGCACTTTAAGAGAGAAATTTTCCCAGCATCTTGCTGTTTTAAGTAATTGAAAACATTCTCAATGCGCATTGCTTCTGAAAAAAATGTTTTCAGAGACACCGAAATATATATGTCTTGCATTTTTGGTAAATATCTTCATTTCCTTATTTATTGTAAAAGAATTTGGCATATTTTCAATTCTAAAATATATAATTCCTAGAGAATATACTGTATGTTTTCACCCAGCTTGATAGCTCTGCCAAAATTGAAATATATTTTTCCTTATTAACATTTAGGTGTTATTTTAAAATAAAAATGAGATTTGATTAAAAATAAGCATAAATGGGTATATTCAAACACAGAACAGATTTTACATTATCTTTTTATATGTATAGCTTTTATACTGGGAGCCTAGTGCTTACCTTTTTTATTCTTTTGAGAGGAAATTGAGGGCATAACTTGGAGGAAGAATTCTTATTCTTGTCTTTCTGGTTTTGCACATTTCTTTCTCTTGTTCAGGAGGATCCCTTTCTTTATCCTGTGGGCTAGTTCAAAGCCCACTTCAGACATTGCTTCCACTTTAAAACCCTCAGACCATCCACCCACCAGAATTGATTATATCTTCATCTCTGCAACATTCTGTACTCATTAAAATACAGAGTGATGAATTACCTTGCATACTGTATTTCTCATGATTTGAGCTTCTTTGTTCAGATCCCACACTTTCTTCATCTTACTGGTTCAGAGATAGGCATGTAGGAAGGGCTCAATACCTGTCTATTAATTGAAAGTGAAGCAAGGAAGGGTTGCTAACCACTAGTAGCAGATGGAATTGAGAGTATAGAAGATGTCTACATAGGTATTCTGGAGGTATCTAAAGAGGCAGACATTAATAAATTGTCTCACAGAAGTACCCCTGAGGCAAAAGCAAGACCTCACATGGTAGAAGATTTAAGAATTATACCAGAATATATCTGGTCCTTCTCTAAAACCATGTAGTTTGGAAAGGATTGATGTCCAGGAATACAAATGGGCTACCTTGAGGATGAATTCAGTCAACTTTCATCAACCTTCAAATTATAAATCTATAATATGACAAGTAATTACATGTTTATTACTCAAGTAATTTATGAATAAAGTAATTTATTAGTCAAGTAATCTGTAAGCTCTACACGCTGTGAATCTGTAATGTGACAGTTAGTCATATATTCATTAATGAAATGATTTCTACCCAGGTCTGTGGTAGTTGCTTTGAGTGGATTAGGATGCAGAAAAATTACAAGGTCTGTTCTTCTGGCATGAGAAAGCTTATAGTCAGTGAGGAGCAGGCAAAACTAATATGCATGGAACAGTAGGAGACAATTTAAGTCAATATAACAGGATTAGAAATAGGGTGGTTTTGTCGTTGTTGTTGTTGAGAACTGATCAGTACTCAAAGCTGACAGCAAGTAACGAGTATGCCCATGTTCTAAAAGAGTGATGCTAGACAAGTTTTTATAAGACTTTAAAAGATGCAGCCAAACTCAACCATCAACTCCCATCTCTCACATGGAGCTATAAGAAAAGTCTAGAGAATCTCTGAGAGGAGATTATTTGTAGAAATTCCATGGGATCAGAGAGGTTTGTGACCTCTCACCAATGGGATGGAATCAAGCTGGGTGAGAGATCCACCAATGAATTTCAGTGGGAAGCAAGAGAACTTCTCTGAGAGATTAAGGGGGTGTTTTCAGAAGTGGAATGTGGCATACAAACATTCCCAGATATTTGCTGAACTCTAATAAAAATATTATGTGCACTGGAACTGGCTGGATTTATACCCTACTGAAGTGGACAGATTGGGGCAGGGACAAATGGGAGAGATGGGAAAGGTCATGACAGATGGAAGAGTTCATTAATTCCAGGATAGTGTCTGGAGAAGGGAACAGGATACAGTGTCTAAAAGAACCTGGCATTGTCTTTTTTAATTTGTGGGAAGAGCAGTTGGTGCTGGACTCTAACCTGAAGACATCTAAAGTCAGAAGCTGACTGGAGCTTCTCTTTTTTGACAAGCAAGAAGGGAGGATTGCTTCCTGAGCCAATACATGATACTCACAAAGTCTGGCATACAGGAGTGGGTGAGTTTCCATGGAGGAGTGGGTGCTCAGAATAACAGTGGTGTTAGACCCTGCCTGCAGGGAGGGGACCCGAGCAGAAAGAGGATGTGTATAGCATACTACTGAAGGCTGCAGCTAAACAGCTGGCAACAGACATTAGGCAGAGAGTACAACAACACATGTCAAGATTCCAAGTAGAAGTAGCTCCAAAGAAGCCTCAAAGTGTCCCAAAGAGAGAACCAGAATTATATACCTGCAACACAGAAGACCCTAAATGACAACAGCACTTATCAAGGAGGATGTTGACTAAGTCATCTTCTTCCTATCCCAAGCCTCTAGATAGATAAGAAACTGCAGAATGACCAAGGAAGATGTAGGGGAAGGAGAGAAAAAGAAGCAATCTTCTCATGTTTGAAGATGACCTAGAGAGTTATAGGATTTGTCCATGATATTGCACAAGATCAGAGAAGGGAGACCCAGAAGGGAGTGTTTGAAATCAGTGATGGGTGCATAGAGCATTTTTCTGATTTTATCCTTCTGAGTTGAGTACATTCAAAAACCTGCTTCTACACATTTAATTAAATTCTAAATAGTATTGGAATACCATAGGTGAAATTCCACATTGATGAATGACCAGGAAGGTCTCAGGGAGGGGTCAGCTCCTGAAATAATGACTAAGAGGAGCAAGGAGACCATTTTATTGTTAATATTTTTATATATATTATTTCCTCATTTTTCGCACAAATGGTAATACACTATATACATGGTTTTGTCTTGCCTTTTTTTACTTAATGTATACCAGAGGTTGTTTTGTATCGATATTTGAAAAGGCGTTATCTTTCTTTTTTATGCCTACATCTTATTCTGTTGTAGGACTATACTGAAATTTATTTAATGAATAAACTTTGATCAGGGCTTAGGCTGTTTCCAGTCTTTTGCTATAATTAACAATGCTGCAGAGAATAACCTGTGCAAGTATAAGTATAGAAGAGATTCTGTGATGTAGGATTGCTGCATTTTAACAACAGATATTGCCAGATTGCCCTTCATGAAAGTTGCATGGGATTTGCACTTGCACCAGCAATGTGTAAGAGTGACTGTTCCCCATTCCCTCACAAACACCAACTGTTATCAAACTTTCTAATCTTTAATCAGTAGTTTCCAAATGATATCCCAGTGCAGTTATCTTGAATGTGATTTAAAGATAGCTGTATTTCCTTTTCTGCGTATTGTCTGCTCATATTCTTGGCACAGTTTTCATTGGGCTGTTACCTGATTGATTTTTAGGAACTCTTCGTATATTAGGAAATTTAGCCCTTTTTTCTGTGATATATGTTAGTTTCCTCTCCATTTTTTGTTTGTCTTTTGCCTTTCATTTGCTAATAGTGCTTTTGGCATGCTGAAACTTTTTATGTGTTTAAATCAATCTTCTCTTTTATGGCTTCTGTGTCTTGTCTCATTTTTAGAAAATGTTTCCTTCTTTGAGATGATAATTTTTTTCTTCTTATGGTTCTTTTATTTTTAATATTTGTGTTTATTTTATTTGGAATTTATTTTGGTATAGTATGGATTAATTTTATTTTTCCTATGTAACCTTATTGTCCCAACATTATTAATTAAAATAGCTATTTGTATTGATTTGAAATGGCACATTTATCATATTCTCTTCTACATTTGGATTCTTTTCTGGATTTTATATTCTGGTTCATTGAGTTCTCTGTCATTTATATACTAATTTCATCGTCGTATACTTTAATATTTGGCAGTTAGTTCTCTCTCCTTACCCTTTTTTTAAAGGTATTTTTATTAAACATTTTTGATAACAACTTTAAAATAATCCTGTTGAAACAAATATATTGTTAGTTTAAAAATAGGTTAATTTAAGGATAATTGCCATTTTTATGATAATCTTTTTTATTGAAAATAAAGGTATGCCTTTTCATTTGTTGTAGTTCCTTTTTTTTTTTTTATCTCTGAGAAGAATTTTAAAGTGCTCTTCATAGATCTTAAATTTTTCTTGTTAAATTTGTTTCTAGATATTTTATGTTTGTGTTGCTAGAGTACATGAGATCTTTTCTACATTCTCATCTGATTGTTGTTATTATATTCAAAGATTGTTGATTTCTGTGTATTAATTTGTATATAGTCATCTTCCTAAATTGACTTATTAAATTTAGTCATTTTCAGTTGATTATCTTAGATTTTTGAGTTGTCTAATAATGATACTTATACGTTCATTTTCTTAATTTTAGAAGCTATTTTCTTCTAATGTGGTTGGTATCTCCTGAAAAATGTTAAACAGGAGTCTTGATAGTAGTCTTGCCTCATTCACAATATAATAGAAAAGCTTCTAGTACTTTTCCCTTAAGTAAGATGCTGACTTTTGTGTTGAGATAGAATCATTTTACCATATTAATGAGTTATATGCCTCTTCCTGTTTTCTTAAGAATTTTATTGACAATGGATAAGAATTTTATCAGAAGTCTTTTCACTATGGACAAAATAATATATTTTTCTCCTTAGATAAGTTAATATGGTGAATTATCTTAATAGATTTCATAATATTGAATCATCCTTTTCATGCGTGGAATACTCCATTTCATCATATTTTATTCTTTGAAGGTGTTTGTAGATTCTGTTTAATATTCTGTTTAAAATTTTTGCCTCAATGTTTGAGACTAGTCTGAATTTTCTCCTTTGTGTAATAATTTCGGGGGGTTATTTTCAATATTATACATTAAATAAATCAAAAGAAATTGGAAGATTTTCTTAATTTAAAATATTTTTGAAAAGTTTAAATGGCATCGAAATGAACTATTCTTTAATAGTTTATTGTAATTCTCAGCTAATTTATATGAGCATTACTTTTGATGATGAGGGTAATGAATATTTGACAAATGTCTTTTTTTCTATGATAGTGGGCCTGCTTGAATTTCTTATCTATTTTTGAGTAAGTTTTGGTAAACTGTATTTTTCTAGAACATTGTCCATTCCATAAAGATTTTTAATTGTGTTTGCATATAGTTGGGAATAGTATCATAAATTTTAAAATTTTCTCTGTGCCTATTTGTGCTTTCCTGCATCGTTCCTTCTTATAAAATTTTTAAATTTGTTTTTAATGTAAGTGTAGATCTCAATAAAGTTTTACAAAATGAACACATTAATTAAACCAACAAGCAGATCTATACCCAATATGCCTGTTCTTGCTCCTTTAATTCTCCCTACAAAGTTAACCTCTGTCCTTACTCCTATCGGTAAGGGAGCACGGGTGAATTGTGCCTGTTCTGAAGTTTTTATAAATGTTTATACTCATTTGTGTCTGATATCCTTTGCTCAATATTTTTCTAATGAGATTCATTTATTCATATTGATAGGTATTTGGATTGTTGCAAGATTTTAACTGTTATGACTAGTGCTGATAAAAATATTCTTCCACATGTCTTTTGGTGAGTATGAGTATACATTTCTGTCAGTGTGCATATAGGAATGAAATTGCTGGGTCATAGGTATACATATGACATTGTCAAAGAGTTTTACAAAACAGTTGTACCAATTTATACTTCTGTGAATTATATATACTCTGCACTTCATCGTAGTCTTACTTTCCCTGATGACTGATGATGTTAAGCATCTTTTCATATGCTTCCTAGCTATTTGGATATCCTCTTTTGAGAATTGCTGTTGAGTTTTTTAAAACCCATTTTCTATTTTTTTGCCTTACTGATTTGTAGGAATCCTTTATGATTCTGCATATTAGTCCTTTACCATATGTATGTACTGCAAATATCTTTACATACTTTGAGGCTTGCCTTTTAAGTGTCATAATAAGGTCTTTTTTCTATACAGGTGTTCTTAATTTTAATGTGTCCAATTAATTAATACTTTATTTGTATTGCTTTTTAAGATGTATTCGTAAGATCCTTGCTTACTCCAAAGTCATGAAGATAATTGATGTATATTGTCTTCTAGATTCTAGACATTTAGGTCTGTAATCCATATAGGATTGTGTGTGTGTGTGTGTGTGTGTGTGTGTGTGTATACGTGTGTCTATTTGTGTGTCTGTGTATGTGGTATGCACGCACATACATATGTGTAGTGTAAGGTATGGGAGATTTTTCCCCCCATATGGATATCTGGTATACCAGGAATAATTTATTAGAGACTTTCTCATCATGCTCAAGTATGTTGCCTTTTGTTGTAAATTATGTATTTGATCATAACTAGAGGGTCTGTTTCTGAACTCTGTTTCTGTTCAATTGATTTGTCTATACTTACACTAAAACAGCTTGCCTTAATTATTATAACTTTATAATAATTATTTAGGTAGTATAAATCTTACATTTTTAAAATTTTGTTATAAGATCGTATTGGCTATATTTAGCCCTTTTAAAATAAACTTGTCAAATTCGATACACATTAAAAGTAAGAAACCTGCTGAGATGGCTTGCAGATCACATTGAAACTGTAGATAAATATGGGGAGAATTGACATGATTAGAACATTTAGTTTCTGAATCCATGAACATTGTCTACTTCTCCATTCTCCTTCAGTTTCTTTTGACCATTTGTAGTTTTTGGTGTAGAGGTTCTTATGTAAAATGTATTCCTATGTACTTTCTATCGTTTAATTCCATTTTGATGGCATTATAAATTTCATTTTGTATGTGTTTGTTGCTGGTATTAGACTCCAGGTTTTATCTTTCCAGTTCTGTGAGACTTATAACACAGCCAAACTTCTAAGCTTCTTAAGACTGCTTTCTCCTTAGCTTCTTTGCCTCTCAGTTTCTACAGTTTAGGTACTGACAGAGAAAAAATGGCTCAAATTGTTGACCTTACTTCTCTGTGCTTATCGTCTCAGAGCTTGTTCCTTCAAGTCCAGATTGTCGTAGTAGCCCTGAACTCCAGATGTTTTTTTCAACAGTCTAAGAAAATATCAATACTTTGCTCAAATTCTTTTCCTCTTAGCGGCTGTTGTTTCTGTGGTTTCTCCTCTTGTCCATTTGTGTCACTTATGAATGAAGAAGTCTTGAAGGCCAAAGACAGCGTAGAATTTTAGGCTTACCTAAATGACTCTCCCTTCTATCAGGAATCTGGTCTTAGTACCACTTTGATGACTTTGAACAGATTTTAAAAAAAGAAAATTATTCATATGTTCTAGAGAGAAGTGGAATTCTGTCCATATTTATTTCTTATTTCTTATTCATTTGAGGGTTTTTTTTTGGCCACTTAATAATGTTTTATTGTATCAATTTGTTTTTCTCCAAAATTACTTGTAGGTTTTTTTTAAGCAGTACTACTATTTTTCTAATTCATTAGATGCAGTGTTGTCCTTGTTAATCTTTCCCTTTTGTTTGCTTAGATTTTTTTGTTTTTGTTCAGCTTGTTTTATTACTTGAGCTATAAATATATTTTTTATTTGTAGCAGATATATAATTTATTTATAGAAAATGGATATATATATATATATGTATATATGTATGTATTTGTTAGCCTATAAATATTTCCTCTAGAAATGGATTTAGGAATAGTTTACAGATATTGATATGGTGTATTTTTATAATAATCTATAAAGATATTCTGCAATTTCAGTTTTGATTTTCTCTTTGCTTCAAGTTGTTTAAAGGGAACTTCTACGCTCCCTATAGAGTCTAGTTTATGCTTTCATGCTTATAGTTTGTTCTGAGGCCTTACCATTTTTCTTGTTTCCATGAGACATCTTCATAATCTCATAATAAATTCACCTCTTTTACTTAAATAGAGTTTTGTTATTTGCAACTATAATATACCAACTCATTCCCTATATACTATCATAAATACAAGCCCGTCCAGCTAAAAGGAGTGAGAAAAGTCGAATTAGATGATTAGATTACTCTTTGTTGTTCTGTATGATTTTTTCAATTGTAGAATCACCATGTGATTTCAAATAGACTCTTTGATATTAGAGAGCTCAGTTACCAGATTAGATCTGGTTTACTAGGCTCTTATTGGTTGGTCAATATAATACAATAGTGCACAATTAAAAGCAATTGAAAGATTGTCATTTGGGTTTGCAGTAGCTCCTGAGCTGCAGGCAGCTAAGTTTGGATTCCCACAGCTGCTAATCTTTCCCTCCAGTTCTGTTGTAATTACCTGTGCTTGTAGCCCAGCCATTGGCTGGTCTCCTTAAAAGCAGTCTGATCAAAAATCACATTTTACCAAACAGGGCTATTTCAAAAGTTCTCACAGTCTAAAATCCAAGGCTTACCAGGAAGGTCAAAGTGTACCCAGACAATTGAATATTCTCTTGGTGTCTTGAAGAGCAACCTGAACTTCTTAAACTTCTCCAGAGTTTTTGGGAGTAGGAAGGGGTAGCTGAAGGCAAGCTTTAGCCCTAGGATCACCGTGGTGTCAGGCATCTTGGGAATTGTAGGCCAGCTCCAAATACATGCAAAAGTGTAAAGTTTAGTTAGTCTTTAGCTTAGAAATTGGTTGAAAACTCCATGAAAAGTCTTTTTATTTTTTTACATTATAAAATATATTTATAAAAAAGATATTTTATTCAACACTTAGAAAATAATGGGAAAAAAAGAACAAAGAAAAAAAAAGTCACTCAGAGTCCTACCAAACCAAAGTAAAACACTAAATTCTAGCATTTTGGTATTTGTTTTTTCTAGACTTTGTTTTTAACTTTTCAATATACCTATTATTTTATTTACTTGGCATAATGTTGTATGCTTACAATTCCATATCTTTTTTATTCGTGGATTTTCTCTATCATTATAAATTCAATGTAAATGTTTTCAAAGGCTGCATAACAGTCCATGAGATGGGTATTATATAGTTCATTAACCATCATTTTGAGGCATTCATCGTTCTAATTTTTGCACATTTTAACATTGCTATAAATATCTATTCCATAAAACTTTTTGTATGAGTAGACCTTTTTTTCGTAGGTTAGCCCCTCAGACGTTTCTGCTCCAATTTTGAATATTTTCCTCAGTCACCTCGGCCCTGCTTCCCTTTAGGTTTGCAGGCTCTAGTCTCAGGTCTGTGAAGCGAACGGGGCCCATGGCAGGTCTGGGAGCATTCCATGTGAACTGCAAAGTTGAATGAATCTGAAATCCAGGTCGATCCCTTTGTTTTCCCCTCACTGCGTCCCAAAGATGCAAACTGGCTGAGAATGTGCCTGGATTTGGCTCTGCCAGCTGGCACGGCATCCCCAAATAATGAGAGATTATTAGAATCCTGCCCTTTTCCAGCAAGCTTTTATTCACATTCGTTTTTGTGTTGTGCCAATTAGGGATGGCACAGTGGCGTTCTTTGTATGCATCCTGGCAGCCCTGTCCACATAGATTTGGGAGGAAAATCTCGCAGAATGTTCATGTCACTTCGGCTTTCTGTAATGAGGTATGACAGCATGATCTCGGGTCCCTCATCCTAAATTCATAAGTAGCTATATGCCTGAAGAGATTATCTGTGGTCTGTTTAATGCCTTGGCATCTTTATGCATGAAATATCTCTTAGAGAGGACTCTAGTAGCCACACTGAGTACACAGCAGGCATCATTCAGTCCCTGAACTGTTTTTTTCCTCTTTCCAATGGTGACATTCTGTTAGTCCATCCTGGATTTACAATGGGACATAACACTAAAATAATTTAGTGCAAGGTACAGTTAGTTGGACCCCATTCAATTATATTTAGTTATTAAAATATCTAAAATATCTTACTGCAAGTTTCTCTCTCTATGATTGCTGCACAGCTTAGCCCTACATGTCAGTATTGTAATGAATCTCCGACATCTAAAGTGTCAGGCACCAATGCGCTTGCCCACACACAGCATGCAGAAGGGTCTCTGTTCAAACCCAGGCTTCTCTGTCTATCCAACTACTAAGGTTCCAGGACAAAATTTGTCCTCTTTTCACTCCATAGGCATCTGAGGCATCTGCTTTCCTCTGTGTGTTTGATAAAAGCAAAAATAACAACCCAGCTATCTCTCATTTAGACAAGAGTTTTGTTAATTTTAACCGAGAGGTACTTGCAATGGCAGTGGGGCTGTGAGTCTCAGCTGCAGGTCAGGGCTCAGCTGCTAGGCTGCCTGCGTGGAACTCTGCGGGCACTCTATTTCTTCCATGGCTGCACAGTCTTATTGAGGTCAGCAATTGATGTGAAAGCAGAAAAGGGAATCAGAGAGAGGGCTGCTCTGGGTCCAGTCCTTGCTTTGGATGCCTTTGTGTGGCTCTGCTCAATTCCTTTGTGCTGATATTGGGGGTTGCTCCTCTGTAGCGACCTGAATACTTCTAGTATTAGCAATTGAAGAGGGATTGATGGAGTTTGGACAGGGGTTAAGTGCTTTCCCTCTGGTTATTGTCATCTGTGGATGGGGGGACATATTCAGGTGTGTAGGTGATGGAGCCTGGGCAGAGGTTAACTGCCTTCCCCCTGGTTATTGTCATCAGTGAGCCGGGGACATACTCAGGTGGTCAGGTGGTGTGCGAGAGCTGAAATTCTATTCAAGAAGCAACTACCTTCATCTCAGTGTTTCTTTCTTTATCCTTGGGCCTGGGATACATATAGGTTTTTTTCTCTGGAGGTGCTAGGAAGATTTCCTAGGTGCGAGGTGTGTGTGTGTGCGTGTGTGTGTGTGTGTGTGTGTGTGTGTGTGTAATAAATGAAATATTGAGACATATTGGTCAGGTGATCAGCAAATGTTAGCTTCCTTTTCTGCCAGATTGGAGCTAATAGTATTTCATAGAATAGGAGAATTTTAGAACCAGAAGACGCATTGTGATCTTTCAATCCAGCCATCATAATTTATGGATCAGGAAAGATGCGAGTAGTTTTAGGGATTTTCCCTAAGTAATAGAGATATTGACACAGCCAGGTGTATAACCCAGGAGTTCTGACCCCAGACGAATGGTCTTTTCATTCCACAATGCCTGTTTTTAAGAAGCAAGAGAATTTATTTCTGTATATATATTTTTTAGAAAAAAAAAATACTTTCTGAGGCAGGAGAAGGAATAACATAAAAGTATTTATTATTATTATTATTATTATTATCATCATCATTACTGCCACTACTTAGCATACAATTTTATGCATATTATTTTTAATAAAGCACTTTTTGAGGTATGATTAGCATCCAGACATCTTTACATAATGAATTTGGAGATAACAATACATCCATGAAACTAGCAACATTATCTATGCTATAAACATATATATCACCTTTAAAAGTTTCCTTCTACTTTCTGTTTATTTCTTTTTATACCTTTTTTTTTTCAATGATAAGAAAATTGAACATAACATCTACTCTTTGGAAAATTTTAAGTATATAATACCGTATTGTTAACCACAGGCCCTATGCTGTGTAGTAGTAGATCTCTAAGATTCATTCATCTTGTATAACTGAAACTTTGTGCCCTTTGACCAACATCTCCTGGTTTGTCCTTCAGCTGACTCCCTGGCAGCCACCATTCTACTCTCTGCTTCTGACTTGGTTATTTTAGATTCCTCATATATATGGAGTCATGTAGTATTTGTCCATCTGTCTGGCTTATTTCACTTAGCTTAATGTCCTCCAGGTTCATCCATGTTTTCACAAATGGCAGGGTTTCCTTCTTCTATAAGGCTATTATTCCGTTGTATTTATCGTGCATTTTCTTTACCCATTTATCTACCCATGGACATTCAGGTTGCCTCCATGTCTTGGCTGTTGTCAATAATGCTGCAGTGAACATGGGGATACAGATATCTCTTCGAGATCCTGGTTTTGGTTATTTTGAATATATACCCAGAAGTGAGATTGTTGGGTCATATGGTAGTTCTCTTTTTAATTTTTTGAGGAACCTCCATACTTTTTTCCATAGTGACCACCTCAATTTACAGTTTTACCAATAGTCTATGAGAGTTCCCTTTTATCCACATTCTTTCCAACTCTTTTGTTTTATGTTGATAATAGCCATCCTAACAAGTGTGAGGTAGTATCTCATTATGGTTTTGATTTGCATTTCCCTGATGATTAGTGATGCTGAACACTTTTTCTCATACCTGTTGGCCAGCTGTATGTCTTGTTTAGAGAAATATCTTTTCAGGTCTTTTTTAAATCTTTTTTTTTTTTTTTTTTTTATATTCAGTTGTTAAGAGTCTCTCATATATTTTAGGTATTAAGCATTTATCAGATTTGTGACTTGCAAATTCTATTCCATAGGTTGCTTATTCATTTTGTTGATTGTTTGCTGTGTAGAACCTTTTTAGTTTGATATAATTCCACTTGTTTATTTTTGCTTTTGTTGTCTGTGCTTTTGATGTTATATCTAAGAATTCATTGCCAAGGCCAATGTCAAGAAGCTTTTCCCTGTGCTTTCTTTTGGAGGTTTTATAGTCTCAAGTCTTATATTTCAGTCTTTAATCCATTTTGAAATTACTTTTAATAGCAGTATCAGTGGAAAAGCAATCTCTATCACATAGTAACTATATCTATATTGAATGGATATATTAATAAAGAAGCATCTGCTTTGCATATATTATGCTGTCTTGTCTTGCTGAATGCAAAGATGAATACAAAATGGGACTATAAAAAGCTTGATGCATCCTCCTGAAAACCGCCAAATTCTAATTTTTCAAATTCTTGCTAAGGTTTTTTTATTCTTATTCTTTTATTCTATTTGTCATGTAATTTTCTGTTCATAATGCTTTTTTATTCTTTATTTTTCTTTCACATATTTGGGAGTTGTATAACAATGTTAATGTTTCACATACGTTTGGAATCTTACATCATCTCCCAGAGTTTTGCCAAATGTCCATTAATGAATTCCACATAGAGCAGGAGTCAGGAGTTTTGAACTGCTGTCTCTGTTGAGTTTGGGCACGTTATTTCATCTATCTCGGGGCTCTACACCCTTTAGGTATAAAATAAGGCATTGTACTAAAGAAGTATATATTTGCTTACAACTCAAAATCTCTATGTCTTTGACTCAATAAGTAAATATTATTGTTGAGGAGAGCTTCATACAAGGCACCTTGCCTACTAGAGGTTAACCAATTTATTCGATCTTCTCAAAGAATTATCTTTTGGTTCAATTGCATTTTTCTGTGTTGTTTCCTTTTTTCCCATTGATTTTCACTTTGATATTTATTATCACTTTTCTTCTACTTTGAGTTTAGTTAGTTCTTGTTTTTCTAGATACTTAAGGTAGAACTTGAATTCATTGATTTGAGTTCATTCTTCTTTTCTAACATAGGGCTTTAGTGCCATAAATTTCTCACTAATTAATGTACCACAGATTTTGAGATGTTGACATGTTGTTTTCATTTTCATTAACTTCAAAATACTTTCTAATATCTTCTTTGATTTCTTTTGATCCATAGGATTTTTGGAAATGTATTTTTTAGTTTCTAAATTCTTGGAGATTCTCTAGAGCTCTTTATTGATCTATTATTGATATCTAATTTAATTATATTGTGATTAAAGAACATATTTTGGATGGCTTACTCTTATTACATTTATTGAGACTTACTTTGTAGTCAAGGATATGGTCTATATAGGTAAATGTTCAATGTGCACATTAATGTGTACTCTGTTGTTTGGTGAAGTGTTTTATAAATATCAGCTGGATCGAGCTGGCTGTTAGTGTTTAAATCTTCTAAATCCTAACTTATTTTGGGACTATTTGCTATATAACTTATTGGGAGAAGAATGCTGCTGAAATCCACAACTGTAATTCTGAGTTTTCTATTCTCCTGCTAGTTCTATCAGTTTTTGCTTCATGTATTTTGAGTCTTTCTTATTATGTACATAAATGTTTAGGAATGTTATATCTGTTGATTAATATTCATTTGTGATTATGAAATGATCTTTGTGCCTACTAATAATCTTTGTTCTAAAATATACTTTATTTGATATTAATGCCAACACTCCAGCTTTCTTTTGATTAATGTTAATGTTATATTTTTCCATATTTTTACTTTTGTTTCTTTATATTTAATGTTATGTTTTTTGTAGCAGCAAATAGCTCTACCTTTTTTAAAAAATCTACTTGATAATCTCCCTCTTTACAGTGAGGCTTTGGGGGTCATTTATACTCAATATAATTATTGATCTTTTTAGGTTTAAATTAATCATCTTGCTATTTGCTTTCTATTTGTCTTTGTTTTTTGTTTCATTTTTCCTCTTTATCGTCCTTCTTTTGGATTAAATTAATTTTTTTTATGATTCTGTTTTATCTATATTGTCGGCTTCCTAACTATAACTCTTTATTATAATAGTAGCTTTAGGTTTTATATTATACATCTTTAACTTATCATATTCTGCCTTCGGATAAAAGTATACCACTTCATGAATATTATATGAGCTTTTCAACAGTATAAATCTGTTTCTTCCCTTTTGACTTTTGTGCTATTGTTGTCATGCATTTTGCTTTTACAAATGTTATAAAACATGTGCTATCTTATTATTTTCATTTAAACATTAAATTATTTTTCTTATTTTTAAAAAATAAGAAAAATATGCTTTCCCATTTTGTTACCATTTTTGGTGCTCTTTATTCCATTGTGTAGATCTTTATTTCCATCTGATATTTTCTTTCTGCCTGAAGGACTTTCTATAACATTTATTGTAGTTTTTGTATTTCTCCTTAAGTCTTTATCTTCATTTTTGAAAGATATTTTCACTAGGTATGGAATTCAATATGATGGATGTTCAACTGTGGTTTTGCTTGCATTGTTTCCAGAGAAGAAATCAGCGGTAATCTCCATTTTTGTTCCTTTGTATGTAATACAACTACTCCCTGCCCCTACCCCTGGATGCTTTAAATATTTATCACTGATTTTGAGAAGTTTGATTTTCCTGTGGTTGGGGTTTTTTAGACTCTTGTATCTTTGGTTTTACAGTTTTCATGAAATTTTTTAAAAATGAAACAATTATTTTCTCATCTTCTTTCTTGCCACCTCCATAACCCCTAAGGACTCCAAGTAAACATATATCAGGATGTTTGACATTGTCCTATATTTTATAGATGTGCTCTTCATTTAAATACTTTGTTTTATTTCGATTTTGATAGTTTTATTGCTATGTATTCATGTTCATTAACCTTTTTTCCTATAATGTCTAACATGCTCTTAATCTTATCCAGTCCATTTTCAACTCACTTTATATTTTCAACTCTAAAAGTTTGGTTTGGTTCTATTTCTCTCTCTCTCTCTCTCTCTCTCTCTCTCTCTCTCTCTCTCTCTCTGTGTGTCTATCATCCATCTCTTCCTCCTCTTTTCTTAAATTTATGAATGTATATATATAGCAATAATAACTTTTAATGTCCTTGTCTTCTAATTCCAACTTACGCATCAATTTTGAGTCATTTTTGATTGATTAAATTTTTTCCTTTCTTATAGGCTATATTTTCCTTCTCATTTTTTTGTCCTATAATTTGTTTTCGGATTTTATATGTTGTAAATTTTACTTTGTATACTTTTTATTTTTATAAATATTCTTGTCTTTTGTTCTAGAGTGCATTTAAGTTATTTAGAAAAATTCGATTCCTTCAAGTCCTGAATTTTAAGATTCGTTAGGTGGAACTGTAACAGTTCTCAGTCTAAGGAGAATTACTTTCAACTACCAAGGCAAGACCCTTCTGCCGTCTACCCAGTCCTCAGTGAATCATGAATGTTTCCATTCCAGCTGGTGGGAACAGGCACTATTCCTGGCCTCATGTGAGTGTTGGGCACTTCCACTTCCACCCCTTTTAGGTGACTTTTTCCTTAGCCCCAATTTCCTCACATATATTTATGGACTATTACTCATCTCAGGGATCCCTTTGCAAATGTGAGGAATTCCTTCTCTGTGCAGCTGTCCTTTTTGTGGTATACTGTGCTAAAAACTATAGCCTCCTTCTTCCTAGATTTTTACCTCTGTCTTCTCGTGGTAGAGAGCCTACTGTGCTCTGCTTAGATTCCCCCTACATGTGTACCATGATTTGAAATGTTCTTAAGGACATAAGTTTGAGCAACTATAGGGATCACCTTACTTGTTTTTTTCAGTGATCATTGTCTTTCATTGCCTGATACCCAATGTTGTGAAAACAGTTTTAAAAAATATTTTGTCTTTTTTTTGTTTGTTTGTTTCAGGCTGGAGCATACATCTGGCCAAAGCAGAAATTCTTAGTTGTCTTAAAACCTTATTTAAATATATATGCATTTTTTCAACCTCTCTTTGCCAATATCTAATCTTCCCCAACATGACAATAAACTTCTTTAGGAAAGGGGATTCATTTTAAACTTGGGGACGTTCTCTGTAACACTGCACTTTTCTGAAAATTTAGAAAGTTCCTGTACAAGAGATAACGACAGCATAGGAATTATTTGTAATATTCTGTCCATGTCTATTATATGACATTTAATAATGTCATCATGAGTTCCCTCTTTTATTATTTGTGTCCCTTTGAAGGAAGAGGAGGGCTGGAACAGTCTGGCTTTTGAGTTCCAGGGCCTGGGAACACCTGGGGTTTAAACTAAGTCAACAACCAGGTAGAAAAGTTAAAGTCCAGATGTTGAGAAGAAAGTCATGAGAAAGAAATTCAGAGGGATTCAGGGACTAGCATTCCAGTGAGGACCCAAGAGTGTGGAAACTGGGAACAAAGATAAAGGGGAGAAAAGCAACCCTGCAAATGTACCGAGATGTGCCATGGATGTAGGAGGCCCCTCCGTTTGAGTATTTAAAAAAATCACCAGGCCTGGATATGATGAAGAGGTGAGGGAATCTGGCATAAAGTGACAGAAGTGTGATGAAAAACCATTTAAAGCATTAACTACACAATTCCTCTCCTGGTTCTGTTAGCGTGGCTTTAATCACTACATTAACAGTATAAACCTTGCCAGTATAAACCTTATTCACAGCAGTTTCTTGGCTTTGTTGCTTCATAACTAAGATATATGTAAACATAATAAACACACAAAACATCTGTCTCACATTGTTCAGTTTCTTCATAAAAAAGCCAGAAATTCTGATATGATCACAATAAAAAGATCATGCTATTTTTTTTTTTTTATACTAAGGGCTTTTCATAAACCTTACAAGTGTTTGAAATGAAAAGGTTTAAAATTCAAATAAAATGTCATAAGACAATATCTCAAAACATTTCAGATTTACTCGCTTTTTGTTCAGATACTATGTCTTCTAGATATAGCAAGCAGTGTGGGATAGGCCTTACTCAATATAACCATAAATTCCTGTGGTTTCCACCCACCCATAATACCCTATAAAAGCCAGATAAAAAAATTTCTGAAGATAATTTAAAATAAAAATAGAGTGATGTCCTGGTACTATTGATGAAAGCCATGTAATATATTATCACATTTAATACTTGCAATAATGCTTTGCAAATTCCTGTTTAGAGGGTTTAGCTCTCTTATCCAAGGTTGTCATTATCAAGAAGATCAAAGTCAGATCTATCTGACTTAAAGTTCTTAATCACTATTCTGCATGTTTCTCTTATTTACTCTTTTTGTCTCCTTTGTTCATGGAGGATGTAGATATAAATTCAACAGGCTTCTCGACTGATTAGTTTGTCTCAATATATCATTTCACTTAGTCACAAGGTGCTATATAGCTTGAATGTCTGTGGTCTCCTCTTCCCCAATTTGTATGTTGAAACCTAATCCCCAGTGTGATAGTTTTTGGAGGTGGGGCCCTTAGGAGGTGACTAGGTCATAAAGATGGAACCCCGATGAATGGAATTAATGCCCTTCTGATAGATACCCTGGAAAGCTTTCTTATCCCGTCTGCCATGTGGAGACTTGAGAAGATGGCTGTCTGTGAATCAGGAATTAATGATCAGATTTTAGGACTAATATAATCTTAAATCCTAAGCTTTCTCCTCCTTGTTCTCAACACCTTTATAGCTTTCTTCTAGTAAAATATTATTTCTATACTCAGGAAGCTGTGCCATCACTAGACAACAAATATGCTGACACCTTGATCTTGAACTTCCCTGCTCTGAGAACTGTGAGAAATATGTTTGTTGTTTAAACCACCCAGGCTGTGGCATTTTGTTATTGCACTCTGAATGGATTAAGTAAGATAACAAGTCATTCTAAAATCTGTTCTTGGAATTCATTAAAAAGCCCTGCCTGTTTGGTAATGAAAGTGTTTGCTTACGTTAGAAGTCTGTGCTCTTCCTTGCTACTACCTTAAATACATACTCCAGGATAATATGGCAAGTTGACCTATACAAATTCATAAAACACAATAGCTTTTCTTTTATTTATGCCACTGTAAAGTTCAGATTAATTTTCCTTTTACTGGAAACCAGTGCAAACCAAATCTTCATGGTTTATTGGAAGGTTACAGTACTTCCTCCAGAGGTTGTGGGCATCGCCTCACAATGACTGATGGGGGCAGCAGAGGGCTATCCAACTGCCAGTGAATGAAGCCAGGTGAGCAGCTTCCCCTGATTGTGTTGGGAGTGTGAGTAGAGAGAGGAGTGAGTAGTGATGAAAAGGGTTATCAGGAATCACGAAAGGCAAGAGAAAGAGGAATCAAGTTATGGTTGTAGGGAGGCCACCTATGAGACAGAAATTGCCAGTTATGGTTGAAGATAGCAGCCAGTTAAACAAAATCCCTCTACGGATAGGGGGCTTTCTGTCTGGTCCTATCCAGCTTCAAGATATGAAAAGCTATAATTATAACTTTTAAGAATCTTAGGTGATGGCACTCATAATCTTATATTCTTTATATTTGTTATTATGTTTGTTATTATTTTCTTTGTATTTGTTGTTATATTTATTTAATCCTTATAAGTTCTCATAAAAATCCTTCGTTAGGTATCTCATATATATATATATATATATATATATATATATATATATATTACAAAAAAAAACTATATATGGTCAAGATAATTGGGGTCAGATCTCAGGACTAATCTAATTTTAAATCCTAAGCTTTCTCCCCCAGATTCTCAACACCTTTACAGTTTTCTTCTAGTAAAATATTGTTTCTATACTCAAGAAATTTGAAGAAAATCAGTGCAGTGATATTTTAAAAGCCCAAATTTCCTTTGTAAGTTAATTTTTGTTCAAGTAATATTCTTTAGAATGCATTTATTGGAATGAATGAAAGTCTTTCCTGGGAAATTTGAAGTGCTTTTGGGATTCCATTCAAATAATTTAATTATTAGATTATCTGAAAGTAATAAAGGAATAGTAGATATGAGACCAGGAAGTTCCTCAGTTGCAGAGGTGTGAATGACCTTGAAGGCTATAGTCACTCATGGAATTGTCACTTCTTTTCAAAAGCTGTCATGTTATCACATAAACTTGATTTATGCTAAACTACATAAGAAAAATGAAACAGCCATTATATATGCTCAGATTTTTATGAGGCTACAGTAATATAAATACATTGGTTTGTATATAAAAATTTTAAGATGACTTAGAAAAAATTTAGAAGTTTGTTACCCCACATAATTCTAGAGGTAGGGCCAGCATTAGGGAACCGTGTTCTCTCAGAGTTTGATTGAAATGCTGAAATCAGCAAAATCCTATAAGAGCAAAAATAAAGGGTGATCCTAGCACTTTTATAACCACAGGACACCCTTCAGGGTGCTCTACCTAATATCAATATAGCCTGCAAGAAAATGAAAAACAAATAAAATGAATGTTCCAAAGAACTGCATTTTTTATAGTTTGATTGTGTGTGGGACAACAAATAACAGAATTTTGTTTTCTCCCATATTGCCCTGACACATCGATTTGTGCATACAGAATGGAACTCTGCTTAGGCTGGTACATTTTCCTTAAATTAAGGCTATGTCAAATTATTGGATAGAATATTTAAACTTTAAGGGGGCCTCCATGATGCCTGCCTGCCAGTGGTCATGGTTTTGTGTAATTCCCTTCTCTGAGTATGGATGGATCTTCGACTTGTTTCTGACCAATCTAATTCGGCAAATGGAATGGATATGCCTTGCACGATTATGTTACATTACATAAGAATCTGCCTTGCTAGAGAATTTCCTTATTGACTTAATGAAATAAGCAGACATGAAATTAGCAGTCCATGTGTCAGGGAACTTAGGGCAGCTTCCTGCCAGTGGCCAGCAAGAAGCCTGGCCCTGGGTTCTACAGTTGCAAGAAAATAAATTCTGCCAACGACTAGAGTGAGTTTGGAAGGGGATTATTCCCTAATCATGCCTCCAGATGAGAATACAGTCCAGCTGACACTGTGATTGCTGCCTCACAAGACCCTCAGAATTTTGAAGCTGGTGCCTTTTGATTGCTTGGTGCTCTTGGGATAGGGTGGTCTCACCACGGCAGTTCTGTAGCCCTCTCTCCACTGGATAGACAGAATATGCAGTTACCCTTCTCATAGCATGGAGTCTGGGAAAAACATGAACGTATAGTGCTCTTAATGAGCTGGAGAATGAATTCTGAGCCTGGCTATTTAAAAGAGTTGGGAGCAGATCCTCAACACATTCAAAATAATAGTAAGATTCCTTGATACTGTGGTGGCTCATATGAACACAGGCATTTTTGAGTCCCAAAAAGCTATTTCTGCTTTTAGGGCCTCTGTATATAAGTGTCCAGCTTATAGGTTTATAGATTCTGATATGAATCTCATGCTGTTTTACCCTAGCCATTTGACAAAATGGTAAGTGCAAGAAATTTTACAGAATTTTAGAAAGCTGGAGATGGAGAAAGACCTTAGGAACAATAATAATAGCTAGCATTTTTGAGTACTTTGTCCAGTCCAGAGTGCTTGATATGCACTGTCTCATTTAATGTGATCCAACTCACTCATTTTACAAATGAAAAATCTAGACAACTTTGGTTAATTGTTATCTTTCGCTGATAGCATGGGGTCTCCTTCATCATAGTGCTTAAATGAACAATTGATTAGATAAATTGCATTATGTGAGAATTTAAAAGTGCAACATAGTCTAATGGTTAGCATCCCTGACCTTTGGGTGATATAAATCTCGGTTTGAATCCTGTGCAGCTACTCACCAGCCGTGTGATAGTGGATAAGTTACTTAGCACCTCTGAGCCACTATTTCTCCATCTGTATCATGAGATTATAATGCCACATTGGGCTGTTTTATTAAAGTCAAGAATGTAAAATTCGTACTCTCTGTCACCTAGAGTGATTGTGCAGTAAATAGTAGCTGTTATTATAAAGTACGTTCATATCGAACTTTGTGAAATTGTTATCATTATTATAATCTGCATTCTATCTTTTAATATTATCTTATTATTTTATACATTTTGCAAATGAGGAAACGAAGTCACAGAAAAAAGAGGTAAGTGCTGGCCACTTGTTCTGTGATATTAGACAAGAGCTGAGATGTAGGTTGAAATGTGCAGACTTCAGCTCTCGTGCTCTTTTCTGTTCCGCAGCACTGTTTCTTCACACTAAGTGCTTCTTCTAGTCAGCTGAGAACTTAGCTCCCTACTAGGCTGTAGCTCCTTGAGGGCAGGAATTTTTTGTTGCCAGGGAAACCGACACAGGAGGCCTTCAGGAAGTATGCCTTTAGTGTATAAGAACAAATTGACACACAATTCTAAGGAATACAAACCTTTAGTATAAGTCAGTTGTTATTCAGACTGAATCTCAAAGGTAAAAGAAGGCAAAGTGCAACATGAATTACCCAGAGATTCAGGAGAGGGTATCATTGCTGGGTAATTTGGCCCCGTACTTGTGGAGGTAATTATACAGACCAATTATACATATGTTATATGTATGTCTAAGGTTACATATCTACATGAACCCTATTTTTTCTCTCTTGCTTTTTGTTCCCCTAAACGTGGTTCCAGAATTTGGTTCTCATAAGAATATGGGGTTTCATTCATTCATGCATGCATGCTTGCATTTATTTAGTGGATATTTATTGAACTCCTATTATGTGTCAGGTCCTGAGCTCCTATTATGTATTAGACCCTTAGTATTAAAAAATCAGCAAAACTGAGTCTTTTCTTCTGGAACTCATAGAAGGGAAGAAAGATGAAATATTTAATAGAAAAACATAATTGCGACAACCTACTACTGAGATTGAGGTAAGCTCAAGTTGTTCTTAGAACATGTAGCAGGGAGCCCTGATCAAGACCGAGATAATCAAAGAAGACTCTCTGGAAGGAGTGCTAAGTGAGCTAAGTCTCAAAGGAGTTAATCAGGAAAAGAATAGGGGAGAAAGGTATCTTAAATACTGCATACTCAAAGACACAAGATTTGAATCATCAGAGACCACTATGGGAAATACAGACAATCGACAGAGGGAGAAGGCCAGGGACATAAGTAAAACTCATGATAGAGTATTCATGGGCAGATTTTGAAGACCTTATGAACCACTAGAGGAATTTAGACTATAGCCTAAAGACATTGAAGGTTTTAAAGCAAAGGAGTAACAATGATATTTAGAAAGATGACCCAACTTATCTGCACAGAATAAGACTAATGGGCTAGTGTTGGTGGCAAAGGAACCTTTAGGTTGTTATAGTAAGCCAAGTGGGAAATCATAGTGAGGACTTGGTAACCAAAAATACAGGATCAAAGAAGCAAAGTAAGAAGCTCCAGATGACTCCCAGACTTTTGATTTGGGTGACTAGGAAATGGTGGTATAATTCACTAAGAAATAAGGGGGAGCAGATTTCCTTGGGACACAAGGAGAGCTTGCGTGTGCGTATATAATAAGAAGGGAAATGAGGGGATGGGTAAGGAGATCGGAGGGAAGCAATGGTATTACTGAAGCCAATGCTAGAGAAAGTGACGAGGTTAGGGAATAATTTGTAGTGGCAACCTAGGGAGTAAGAGATAGAGAGAGAGAGAGACAGAGACAGAGACAGCGAGAGACAGAGACAGAGAGAGACAGAGACAGTAAGACAGAGATAGAGACACGGATGGGGGTAGATAGGGAGAAGGGTAAGGGGAAGGAGAGAAGGAAGAGGGAGGGAGAGAGAACGCACACGTAGAATGACTGAAAAATTAATTGGATTTAACAACACCTCAGTCGCAGGAGACTATGGTAAGAACAGTTTCAGAGAAGGGCTGGAAGTCAGGAAAAGAGAGTCATATATTTATATTTTGAGGGAAAAGAACCTAAGAATGACATAGAAGTCCTATTCAGTGTATCCTCCCTCAGGCGCATGGTAGGATTTTACTTCCTTGCACTCTGAAGTTGTGACTTGTTATTGCTAATGAATTCTGAGCAGGGGAACATTGTCACTTTGGGGTGGAAACTGGTATGGAAACTGGAGCTGGTGTGCAGTTTTTTACCTTTCCTTTTCTTGTCTCAGTGATCTGGAAAGCATGTGTCAAGATAATTCTTCCATCAGACTGTGCTTAAAAGACCACAATGAACACAGCCTCCCAGGTGACCCATATTTAGTGTGCAACATGAGCCAAAGATCAGGAATTTAATGTTGATCTCTCCATCTCTAGCATTTTGCACTGCATCTCAGCTCTGTGTACACCAATTCCCTTGTTTCTCTTTAGAATTATTTACTCTTGCAAAGTAGAAAGTAGTATATGTGACCACCGTGTTCAAGTCCCCAGAACAGACTGGCTATGAGCTCTGTGTTCCAGTTCCACATGCCCATAAGAAAGAATTTGATTGGCTAAGCCTCAGTCAGGTGACCACTTCTAGTTCTAATTATCTTTGCCCTGATATGGAAGAGGAAGAGACATGCCATGATACCTAAGTTGTGAGGTGGGCTAGCTAACCAAAAAGAGGTATGATGGAGTATATTTGATCTTTGACATCTGTAGTACAGTTGTGAGAATTCAGTGACTATATGTTATGTGGAATTAAAGGCACTGGCTGACTCCAAATGGATGCCATCTATGACCTGAGCACTGCGGGCTCAGGATAAAAGCTAAACAGGCAATTAACACTTATCCTTCTCAGAGCTCCATCTTTGTACCATGGGACCCAAGCTCTGTCTCTGATCTCTCAGCCTTTGATCCTGTGTGAAATCTGAACTCCTGGCTTCTGCTTATTCCCACTTTTAGCATAATATACCCCTGGTAGTTTGCTGAATAATCACTGGGGGAAATAAATGCCTTTCTAAGTCTGGTAATGATTGCCTTCTACTGGACTGGACCCACTTGTGAACTAGACTTGAGGTATTTGCCAAATGGCATCTTGCTGTTGTCCAGGCATGATACCTGAGACTCCAGTCTGGTTTAGATTTTTTAGAAGATCCCATCAATACAGTGTATTCTGAGGTTGGCAGGAGCTGCAAAGGATACTGGAAGTGTTTTAAGCTTCTGGCAGTAGAAAATGCTAGATAAACTCAGGCTTCTTCTTGACTTTTCTAAGATTGGAAGGTAGCATCTGCTGGGTGTTCCTTGGAAAGCAAACCATCTTCAGCAGATCATGTGGCCCTAAGCCGCCATATTCAGAGAAGTCCCAGGCTCTCTCCCATGAATGCCTCTAACACTGACTGTCTTTTGCTATTTCATGATCTAATTGTATACAAGTGAACCTTTTCCTTCCATTAGAAATGCAGCCTCTTAGAGAGAAAAGAGCATGATATTTATTTCTGGGGTCTTCTACAATATCTAGTAGAGTGTCTGAAATGATACGGATAACAGAACACAGATGAGAGATTTTCTAAGGCAGACATTTACTAGTTTTCAAAGTGCTGTTCTTTTCATCTGTATTTTTCTGACTACCTGATTGGCTCCAACTTACTGTCCTGTGCTGTAGTCTCCAAAAGTGTGGTATTTATGGCTTTGGCTATTTGAATGGCCTTCATAGATTTGTAATGTCTAAATGATTGAGGCAATTTCATTTTAAAATTTCATTTTACAGGCAGGAAATTGAGACTCAGACTGGAGTGAAATTAAAACCCAGGTTTCCTTGCTCTCATGCCTGTCTTTTCCCCATGCCCTTGAGCCCGTTTCCCCACGCTGACTTTGTTTCTTCATAATCCCTGGTCACATGTCCAGCTTTGAGTTGTGACTCATTCTTCACCCAGGGTAGACTTCCTGTCCCTCTCTTGACTCACTCTTTCCCTTTGAACCTGGCCTTTACCTCTATTCACCTTTTCCAGATTTTTAGCTGTTTTCTTTGTCTGCTGCTATGCCTTGAGTCTAGTCTGACACTAGGGACCTGCACATATCCGTAAGCTGTTATCTTATAAACACACACACTCCAAAGCCTTAAAGCAAAGAGGCTCAGAAGGCTGCTGAGCATGGTTAGAAGTGCCTTGCACCTGCCTGGGTTTGAGCAGGTGGAAAGGTGACCAGAGAGGTTGTAAGTCACCTGACTGAGTGCACCAGGCCCAAAGGCCTCCTGAGGAAAGTTATAACTTTAAAAAAAATTAGAAGCCCTGAGGCCAGATGTCTGCTCTTAAAGTACTCCAGAGATGCTTTTAGTATTTTAGAAGAAGAAGTTTCTAGGAGAGAATAAGTTTGCCACTCACAGATGGAAGCAATTTCTAAAACCAAGCCTTGGAAAAAATTCTGGTGATTTACCAGCTTAATAACAACTTCTATCAGCAGAAATCTGAGAAGCTGGATGAGATTTTGACAACTAGTTTAGGGAATATGTACAATTCCTAGTTTGGTAAAATGAAAAGAAATGGAGTTACATATCATCATCATCATCATCATCATCATCATCATTATCATCATCATCATCATCATCATTATTAGTTGAAAAGTATTTAAAGAATAGTAATTTACCATGAGAGTCATGTAAGGCCAACTTTTCAATGAGAAGAGACCTAAGCAATCTGGATATCCAGACTGTCTTATTCTTATCCCTGGGCTGCCTCTAGCATCCATTTTCCAAAAGGCAAAATAGCAACCTTGCTAAAAAGCATTCATCTCTGTCAGGTTAATTTATTAGATTAGCTAGCAGAGAGCTAGTTGGTCTACTTTATGCTGCTCCAGGTTGCCTAGAAGAAAAATTGACGCTGGTAGAAAATTGGATGGACTTGATTAAAGATAGAGTTTACTGAAGTTTTTCTTTGCTTGTGATGGAGGGAAGGAAGTCTTCCCCCAAAGAGAAAAGCAGGGGTTGCTTTGGGGACCTGGAGTGTTTTGACCAGTTTGGTCAATTCAATGAAAAGAAATACTCAGGTTGGTCCAACAGGTTGTAAAAAACCAGAAGATATAGGCAAAATAATTTAAAGTTCGTGCTTATAGTTTAAAATTTGAACACCTGTACTTGAAGCCTGATGCTATCCAAATAACAAAATGTGTAGCTCATAGAATTATAAATGGGACTCATTGAAATGCGTTTGTTCGTCTCTCTGCCAGTTATCATTTCTTGTTTACCATTGAGGTGTGGGGAGAGGCAGAAGCACTAACTTGTAATTGCAAAAGCATACTGGAATTTCAAAAAGCCGTAACTTAAATTCCCTCCATGTTCTCTCTAAATATCACCTTATCATCTTAATTTCATGGGTCGGATATTGGGATGAGGCTCAATTGCAGGTTCTGCTGAGAAGGAAATGGCTAAACGAATAATATTTTTTTACTGCTTAATGTTTATTGAATCCATCTATTTCTAATTATGATATTGTGTTTCATCTCCTACGAGATTGCTTTTGCGTGTGGAGTGAGGTGACCTCTAACATATGCTGCCATTATTATCCGGGGTTCCTTGTAGTTATCATTGTTGATTTAAAATCTTAGCCAACTACAGAACACAGAAATCTGAAATAAAATGAGCATCTGACGACAATGTGCCTTTCTACTTGATTAAAAAAGGTCTCTATGAAATATAGTGTAATTTTTTTCTGCGTATGTCTTCATTTGCTGCTAAACAGACTGACACAGAAAAACACTATAAATATAAAATTATATATAAAACATTTCTAATGATGGGAATGTGAAATCTTACAGCACTCATTATTTGGGCAGGGTAGTATGTGTATATGCATAATATATTGAAACTTACTATTTCACATATTATTTTAAATAGATTTTGCTGGGGAATTGGGAATGAAGAGTGAAAGGGATAGTCTAAGTGTATGTAGTAGGTTCTCAGTATAGGTTTGTTGACTTGAATCAAATGCCGTGTGTGCCTGAGACAAATTCCAAAGGCTGGCTTTTCTGAGAAGTCCAGAGAGGTTGATCGGTTCTTTCTCAGTTCTCACATCTCCAGTCTTTAACAACCAGGGTGTTTCTGGCCTTCTTACTTTTCCAGTCAAGTCTTTAATTGATGTTCTTTGGTGACAACTTGAGAAAGCCACCTGCAGAGGAAGAGTGAACCACTAATGGGGACAGAGCTGAAATTTTTCATTGGAAAATATGGGAAAGAAAAAAGGAATACTGACAAAAGTATTTTTAAATAAGAATTAAAAGTCTGAGCTTTCCAAACCAATAAAGACATATATATCAAATTATTTTTGCACTCCTTTGCAGTGAGGGGAAGCTGAGTTTACCATCCCAAACTATGCCTTTTGGACTATTGCTTATTTTTAGTTGGTTATTTTTAAGAAACGAAAGACTCAGAATGAAACTTTGACTCTCCTCCTTACCTACCTAAAGGAATTCAGATAGGAAAACTTGCTTAAAGGAAGGGAGCTGTCACTTTTGTATAATATAGACCAAGTGTGGCAGAGAAACCAAGTGTTCTTTCTGCATCCGTTGTTTCTGGGTGGCCCAGAAGAATTTGTTTGCCAAATGTTTCTCATCTATCTGTGAATTATCTGCTTTCCTTCTGAAGTCCCAGACCCCTGTCTCCCTCTCCTTAGTCCAGAATGACATATAAGCCTCAACTGCTCAATCTCATATTCTTATGGAACCCCTGTGTGTACATACATAACAAAAGTGGTTATTTTCTCCTGTTAGCTTGTATCCTGTTAATTTCATTATTAGACCAGCCAGAAGAACTTAGAAGGGTAGAAGGAAAATTATTTTTCACTTGTCCACATCTGAATCCTGATAGAAGAGACATGATGACTGAAAATAAATTTTTCATTTTGGAGAAATATATTAAATGAATGTATTTGATGCTGTGTAGCCACTCATTTATTGAAAGAAAAATAGTAAAAAAGGTAATCTTGTGCTTGTCTGTTGCCTGACGTTTTAAACTTCTGTTTTTCCTATTTCTCTGCGGCTGACTTTTTTGATGCCATGAAGTATTTTAATACACACACATACATTCGTTATCTTATGAAAAATAAGTTTTCTTTTATGTTGAAGTATTAAAATGGTTGGAATTCAGAAAGGCTAATGTAATCCTTTTGTACCTTATAGAATAAATTAATGAAATTGGAATTCAGCTTTATAAATGGAGGGTCAAAATAACTCAGTGTTACTCTTAGGGATAATGTCA
Organism: Rousettus aegyptiacus; assembly: GCF_014176215.1. Lineage (NCBI taxonomy): Eukaryota > Metazoa > Chordata > Mammalia > Chiroptera > Pteropodidae > Rousettus > Rousettus aegyptiacus. Next base: position 19,417,510 of record NW_023416310.1, read on the forward strand.
ACAATATCTGATACACAGAGCTTTGCTGGATTCATTTATGTCTTGTGATTCCATGGTAAAAAATACTGTTGAACCAGTAGTATCACATAAGTCCATGGATTTCTATTTTATAAATCTGTCACCTAAAGATGATGGATCCCAGATCCAGATTTCAAGCCCCAGCATTTTCCTAAGTTCTAGAAAGGTATTTTTAAATGCCAACTGGACATTTCTAACTATGGTGAGTAGAATTTTAGGATGGTCTCATGACTTTTGCCTGGCTGTACCCTGTTATATGGCAAAATGATAGTAATCTGTTGGTTTTTGGACAGGGAGATTATCCAGGTGGGACTAATTAAATTACATGAGGCCTTTAAATGCAGAGATTTCCCCCTAACTGGTAACAGAAATCAGAGATTTGAAACATGGGAAAGATTTGATGCTCTATTGCTGGATTGGAGATGGAGGGAGCCAAGGGGCAGAAACCTCTAAGTGCAAACTTGAATGACTCTGAAAGTGAATTCTCCCTCAGAGCCTCCAAAATAAGGAAAAACCCAGCCTTGTGAATGCCTAGATTTTCTCAGCAGAGAACCCAGTTAAGTCTGTCTGGACTTCTGACCTACAAAACTGTTCTCTTCTGTCCCAGGTCAGGGCCTGGCTATGGGCATGGGGAGGGCCAGGTTCAGGCAACTGGCTCTATCACATGTTTTATAGAACAAGGCAATAGCCGTCCATGCTCTAGGCTAGAAGCAGCACAGTACACACAGGTGACTCAGCTGAGTCCTCTCGCCCTCTGCTTATCTCGGTCCTGAGAGGCATGGAGGTTGGACTCCTTTGAAAGTCCCCTATCTGGTTGGAGCAGTGGGCCGTAGGAAGAAGGTTTGACTGTAGTTACAAATTGCTTGCTAAATGGGATTCGTTCTATTCAACTTCTTTTGCAACTGAAATTTAAATCGATCCTATTGTATATGATATCAATCACCAAAAAAAGGGGGCAGTCAATGCAATGTATCCATGCATCACTATTGTTTGCTTATAATTCATTTTTGGCACTTTGTCTTTATGGCCTCTGAGTTTAGGTACTTCTCTATTCTAGTCTGGATTGTACTGTGTATGTCTGAGTAGGTTTCAACTCAGTAAATTCTCAATTAGCTCTCATCTCAGAGTCTATCCTTGTGCTCAGTTATGTGGTCATGGAAGCAAACAGAGGGGTGGGTGGAAGTGGTGGAGGGAGCTTGAGTTTGGGTTGAGAAGCGAGAAACCACTAAGCAGCATGAAAAGGTAGGTAGTACCTGAAAACGGGAAGTCAGAAGTGTAGAGAGCTGGAGGAGCAACTTACCTCGTGACTCAGGTACTTCTGTGCAGCTTCCGTTTCATCGTTAACGTGCTGTATTAGATTCTTCAGAGCCAGGTTCTCAGCGTCTCAATCACTCCATCTACACTGTGTGTGTTCTAAATCAGTCAGTAGATGTGGGAATTGGGCATAGTCGTCCTCTCTCGAGCTCCATCCACGTGCCCTCATACTTCTAAAGGAAATACCCTATAGAGAAATGCAATTTGGAGTTGTTAAATGCACAAGTAAGTGTAGAACACCCAATTGTTTTCTATCCAGAGGACAGCTGTTTTAAGGATAGCCTCTTTGGAGATGCCTTGATTATTTGAAGATTATATAATAATTAATTGTGCATGCACACTTGATAAAAAATTAAGTATTTTAACCTAGAAAAGTAGAACATTTGTACATTTGCACTTATCACTAGAGCAAACTTAGGTAAACAGTTAACTGGAACATTATTTTTTCTTAAAAAAAATAACCTTTGAAGAGAGATGATTTGGGCTAGATAACCTGAATATATCAACCTACCTTAAATGATCATAGTTTCATAGTAATCTATATACCTATACTGCTGTTCATTATTATTGTATAGTCTGAGAACATTATTACCTTATTTAAGTATTTCCTGTCTTATTATGAGAACGTCATTAAGAGTCCTGAGAACATCATTACCTTCTATAAATTTTTCCTGTCTTACTTATGAGGAATAAATAATAAGCTGGCAAGTTTCTGCATATGGCCAATTAGTGAGTTTGGAAGTAGAATTTTTGTGGATCATACCATGAGGTCATCTAGGTTACAAGATTCCAGAGATGGGTCATTTTAGCAGGGCGGTGGCCCCTCAAGCAACATCATGCAATTGTCATTGCAATGAATGCATCTACATATATGAGGGGAGGACATATGTCCCCCAATTTACGTAATGTAGACAAAATGATCTTTTTATTTCTCTTTGCATCTAATATGACATTTTTGCCATTATTACTTTAGACCTTAACTTTGAACTCTGGCCCACAAAGAGAATATGTGGTATTCAAAAACAAAAAACAAAACAAAACAAAACAAAACAAAACAAAAAACCAAAACAAAAAAACCCACTGCACTAGGCTGTTTCTGATTGTACTGTTTTAGATTTTGGTAGGAGGTTGTTTCTTTAAACAATTTGTTATTCTGTTTGAAATTAATACACTGCAACACCTGTTAATATGGCTGGTTTTAATTTGAATCACTGAGGTATTTAAAGAAACAATAGAGAGTCACTTTCATCCCTTCGGTCATGTGTTAAGATCAAACACTTGCTTTCCTGAGCCTTAGCACACAGTGTAAGCGAAGACATTGCAGAGGAGACGATGAACAGACCTGAGAAGCTGCAAACATCTCTGACACCCCTGAAGGTGAAATTCAGCAAGCTCCTGCTGTTACAGTTTCTAAAAGTGAATGCAGGGCTTGGCATTGCTGAGACCTACCTCTACTCAAAGAACTCAAAGATTTGAGGAAGAAGGACAAGACAGGAGTTGAAACAGATGCCAAGGCAGCTGGAGACAGACCCTGAAATATATAATTGTATTCCATTTAGTTACTGAATGTGGGGTTGCTTATATGCATTGTGTTTTTAAGGGAGTAATAGACTTTTTATTGTTACTAAAACTGAGATAAATGAGTGATTTGATCATTTTGTCTACATTAATTGTTAATGAATTAATGAGCAACCAATACATTCAGCTAATCACCTAGTACTAATCGATTTATAAATCTACCACTTCAGTACAAGGGGTTGTGTCTACGCACAGGGTTTTGGGAACTCAATGTCCCGGAGAAAAGAGTTTTCAGACACACATTTGTTTACAGTTGCACGTGCATATGTCTCTAGATGTCTGGGACCTTTTACATCTTGTTCACTATTGGAACAATGGATTGAATCGCAAAGGCTAGTTTCTATAGAAAGGGCTACTCCTGGGAAGAGAGTCATGGCTATCCAACTGTAAGTTAATGCCATGTTCCTGAAGTTCTTGACCTTGTGATAGTGTAAGCAGGAGTGAAGTTCATATTTACCCTCTTTCCTTTCAAAAAACAATTCACCAAACCTCATTCTTTACCTCTATACGTTTGAATCAGAATGGTCCACCTAACAGCCCACGTCTTCTATCTTGTGCAGTGCCCCAGACTGCCTAGAGACGACAACCAGTAGTATAAGTATGGGTTAGAAATTTGGTTAGAAAATTCCTTTGCAGTTTAAGAATGAGGCATGAGGCCTAGAGCATGGGCTTAGCAGCTTACACGTCCTTTCTGCAACCTTTGAGTCCATCATTATTGAGTAGCTTGCACAAAAGAGGCTATCTCCTCCCCTTGTTAAATTTAGCAAATGATGAAACATTTAGTAGAAAAACAAAAGTGTAGGCACTTTTGGTTATAACAGCAAACATATTTTGACAGTGGCATATTAAAGGCTTCTAATTAAATTTAAATCAGCTTTAGAAAATGCCCACAGTGCTGGGATAGGTTAGACTGTGCTACAGAAACAAATAAATCCTGGTGTCTCAGTAGCTTAACATGTAAACGTTTATTCCCTGCCCAAGTGAAATCTGCTGCAGGCTCAGCAGTTCTCCCACACGTGTCCTGTCCAAGCAGTGACTCAGGACCGCTGATGGCTTCTGATTTGTAGCAGCTCTGCCATTCAACACAGGGCTCCCCACCTGCTGCAGGAAGAGATTTTAGAGGGTAGTTTAAGGACTTTTCAGTGCTTCAGCTCTAAAAATCCCAAGTGTCATGTCCCAGCATAGTTTACTGGCCAGAACTAGTCACTTGGCCCCACCCCACTGCAAGGTCCCTGCGAAGCACGATCTGCTTTAGATCTGACGTGCAGAGCGAAGCCAGGTGTCGGTGAGCACTGGTAATGTCACCCCCACCCACAGTGCGCTGCGGGACGTGGTGAGAAAACAAAGATGAACGTGATGAATTTTCCATTTAAGAATCTTCTAATCCATTGGCTTGAAAATATGCTTATGTAATTTAAGGACGAGATGGTATCTAAATTAATAAAGCAAGACAAAATTGACTATACGGTATGATTTCTATGAAAATCACAATATGAGTGAACAGTGGCCTTTAAAATCCAAAGCTTAATGCAAAATTAGACATTTATTGAGACACTTATTTAATTATACACTGGCTACCTGTAAAACTTTGGCTTCATGCAGTTTAATGAAATTGGAAAAGTGAAATAAAGCGAAAATAAAAAAACTCTGTTCATTAGTTTTGAACTGCTTCTGATTCTGAGGAGGCGACTCATTATACCGAACTGTGCAGGATTTGAGAGAACAAAACTGAGACCTGTTCTAGGTAGAGCCTGGGCAGATAGGGCTTCCCCAGAAGAGGGCTCTTGAGAATTAGAGGACTTTCACCAACTGGGAAGAGGACGGTTTCATCTCATTCTGCCAGTTGAATGGGTTATGGAAAGGAAGCATGTTTGCCAGTTATTTTCCCTCTTTGATTTACATATTATCAGGATTCCAGGTCTCTCAGGAAATGTTTTTTTCCCTATCCTTTTTAGAGTTTTTTTTTTTCCCCCTCAATGTGAGAGTAAAACCTGCTCACTGAAGAAAATTTAGAAAGTTTGGTAAGGTTTTAAAAAAGAAATAATCACTCTTAATGCCTTTGTTCAGAGACAACCTCCATTAACATTGTGATGTACTTTTTTTTAGAGTTTTTATATACATTTTATTTTATATAATTGAAACCATACCTTATAGGCAATTTTACCTCTTGCTTTGTTCTTATAGATACTGATTCATACTTAAATTCCATGAGGATATTTTTAAAATGTGAGAAGATAGTTTGTTTTGTGAAAATTACAACTGTTAACCATTCTCCTAATTTTAGGCATATAGGTTTTTTTCTAAATTTACACTATTTTAAACAGTCCTGCAATGAACACGGCAATTAGTAGGTAAGGCCTTAAAGGAATGTAATAGTCTTACTTGGACTAAACTTGCAATCCTTTCTGTTGATGGAAGTGTTTCATAGAGCATCTTCCAATAGAAAACTTAATACGGTGTTCGTTTCAAGGGACAGTAAGGAAATGAGATAATAAAATCACCTCCCACATGTTATAAGGCTCCCCAAAAGAGCAGACTTTGAGCTAATTTGGAAAAACATGTCAAGGACAGAAGCACATTCCAGGATAAGAAAGATTTGGAAAGCAAGTGTGTCAGTTGGTTTCGGCCACAATACAGCTACATCAGAAAGTTGCAGCAGCAAACTAAGTAAGCATTTATTTAGCTCGTCCATCTGCACATTGGCCGGGCTCATCTGATCTAGGCAGGGCTTTACCAGATGGTTCTGCTCCAGGGCTCGGGAGCTGAGAGACTCCTACTGCAGGTGTCTCTCATTTTCCTTGGACCAGCAGGGTAATCAAGGTATGATATTCTCATGTCCATGGAAGAGCAAGTTCTGTCTCTCAGGCACTTGTAAAGCCTTTCCCATATCTTGTCAGCTAACGTTCCATTGGCCAAAGTAAGTCATGTGGCTAAGTCCGAAGAAAAGAGGAGGAAAACTATTTTCAGGTCACAGAGTTATTGGAGAGGAGTGAATATCTCTGAACAAAACTCTACCACAGCAAGGGTAGAGAATTCTATAATGCCCTATCTTTTATTTAAAAACCCTAGTCTAATAGAAACAGGCAAAGAAAACTTCTTGAGGTCTTTCTTATTTCTTTCTTTTTCATTCACTTATGAACAGAATGCCTCTGTGAGTAGCCTGGACATCCTGTGAGTAAATTGACTGAAATATGGGGCCCAGACTTAACCATGAAATCCCCTACACCAACAATAGTTTCATAGACATGATGTCCTCATTTATCTACTCTTTGAGGAGCTATCCTCCACAGAAGAACCTGCGTCAGGCAACACTAACCTTATTTACCCTCCAGGGTAGCACTTGTCAGTCCTGTCCACTGGAGTGAATTGGAGAGCTGTTAAAAATTACATGGTGCCTGAGCACACCAAACCAATTAACTCATAGTCTGTGGGGTCCGAGGTCCCAGCATAAACATGTTTTAGGTGCCCAGGGATGCCACTGTGTATTCAGGATTGAGGTCCACTGCGCTGACAAAACCATTTATTCTGTATCAGTCTATTTTCAGCTTTCCCAGGCCCAACATTTTATCCACAGCCATGTCTAATTCCATTCTCACCTGTCATAGAAAACTAAAAACCTGCACAACCAGCCGATGTTTTATCAAAATTTTTCAGGGAGGCCAGCTTAGAAAACCTATAAATTCTTCCACATTAAGAAATTGATTAGCTGTGTTGTATCTCATCCAGTATAGACACAATCCTGGCTGTACTTTAAAATTACTTGGGGAGCTTTGAAAAACATCAAAAACAAAATAAAACATCTTTGTCCATACCAAACCTGGAGATTCTGGTTTAACTCTTGTGGCGTGTGTCCCTAGCCAGTGGTGTTGTTTTTAAAACTCTCAAGAAATTATGATAGGTGACCAGTTTTGAGAACCACTAAACATTGGCAGGATGAGAAAATCAACAGCCATGAAAACATATAACTCTCAGGCACAAAAGATGAATAGCTGTATCTTCCCTGGGCGTGGGGATTCTTTGAACAACGAGAAGTATTTCTTTGGATATAGCAGAACAGAAAATTAGTCACAGGTAACGAGAGTGGCAACAGTTTTCCTGGCTGTGCCAAAGGATGTGCATGTGGGAGTGAAGAGAAATGAGATTTGTGAGGAAGAGAAGTGGATGCAAAGGGTCAGGTAGTTGAGTCTCAAATATGAGACAGAGAGCGCTAGAAACATGATTTACTAGACAGTTGGAAGCTCTCATAAGTCCCTGAGAAGTACAATTCTCAGACACCAAGTACTTCTTACATTGTTTTCTTCTTTTAAATTGCCTTATTTAATTATCCTTTGTCTGTGTAAGTGTTCCATTCCGTTGTCATTTCTGTGTGATAGTATATCTGGTATATTGAACAGACATGCCTCCAGGGTATAATTGTTAAGCAATTATATATTTATTCCCCTGACCCTTTAAAATATTTATTGGAACTAGCTCTTCCCTTGGTTCTGAATGAGACTCTTAGTGCTCCAGTAAGTTCTACATGATTGGCACCACCAAAAAAGCTGGCTTTGCCCTCTGGACGTGGCAGGTGTTTAAAACTAATTCTTCCTCTCTTGGGATACTCAAGTATTTTTTGGAGGAAACACTCCCCCCTCCTCTCTTAACCCCAAGTTATAAGGGATCTCTTACCTGTAGCTCTCTTGAAAATAGCAAATATTGTTTTGTTTTGGCTGATAATTTAGGCCTTCTACAGCTGCTAGAAATTAGGTATCGCCTTAAATTTCTCTCTCCTCAAGTCTGTTCTCTACTTGGGCAGGATTTAATTTCATTCTGGCTCTCTCTCTCTTCTACCTGACACACATCTGGTTTATGGAAATGCTTATGCACCTTTTGTACCAAAAACCTCTTGGAGTTCAGGCTGAACCCAACTCAGCCACCATGTAGCATACCTGACATTTGCTTTGGGGGTCTTTAAGGGGTCACACAGGCGGTCATTTGCCAGAGCAGCTGAAACAGAAGTGAAATAAGAGGACCCTAAGACTGCCATCAGTGGTTAGGCAGCTTGCAGCTAGCAGCTTGCCTCCGGACATTGCGGGAGGAAGTCAGACACCAGGCCTGAGACTTGCTTTGTAACTGTGGACTACAAGAGCTCCAACGTTTTGTTGAAGCCTCTCCCACCAGTGTGAGGTCAGCCTCTCCCTTACCCTGACTTGGAGTTAGGGATGAGATTCACCCTATAATGAGTCGCTCCAAAAGGCTTCCCCAGCGTTGCTGAAGAAAAATGTGTCAATCAAAATTAACTAAATAAGTCACCGACGCTATTTAACTTGACCTGTTTTACTTAAGAGTTACCCAGGTGAGAAGTGGCTAGACTGCAAACCACACCTGCCTTTGTGATGATCAAGCTGGGACTCGTATTTAAAACTACCTATTGTTTTCTCTGTCCTTGGCATATTAATGCATCTTTATACTTAGAGCTCATTACTCCCTTCGGCAGTTTTATGGGCCTCTTATTTTACTTCTGTTTCGGCTGCTCTGGCAAATGACTGCCTGCGTGACCCCCAGAGGGTCCCCAAAGCAAATTTCAGGCATGCCACATAGCCTCTATTTAAAATCATGTGGCTCAAAAGATATACTCCAAATTTCATAAAAATCAATCCAGCTGATTTTGCTTGATGTGGTAACAGAGATCTATGAAACATACAAACATTTTCATTTAAATAGCTATACATAAGAAGCAGTTAAAAAATAAATATTAGGCAGTAAATTCAACTGGCTAAGGAAAAGAGTATTTTGGTTGTGTTGTTGGAATAAATGAGAATTTGAATGGCATTTTTTTCTCAACTCTGCTAGAGGCTAGGGGATAGTAAATTTTCTCAAATACCATTTAAGTTTCTGTGCTCTTTGCTATTTGTCTTGCCAGGGATATCATGGGTCTTGATGGATTTGTTATGTGCAGTCATGCTTGGCCGATGGTTCCACCTCTTTGATCATCCCACTAGGAATTCCATTTCAGGGCTGTCCTTAGGAAATCTGCTGTCAGCTTGGGCCTGCTGTTGCCATGTGCCCTGCAGCTTTGGTCTGGTAAACAGTTCTTGTTTGTTGCTCTGCTAGGCGCTTCCTATACAGATGCCAGTTAGGATAAAAGATTGAGTTTTGACCTTCCCAAATTGCTAAATATAACCGCATCTTTTTATACATCTTTGTTATACTAGAGGCACTGCTGGACACACCTAATCCTTTCAGAAGGAAAATGAGTTCGTTGGCTTACTTCTTTAGAAATTATCAATTCATCTTCGTTTTTGTTCTAGTTGCCATCGTTTATCCGAAAAATTTCCATCAACAAATGGCTTGAGGTTTGTGTACTTAATGCAGACAAGTGTGCTGAACTCTCATCATACTCCTTAAATTTCTAAAATTAAGTGTTCTTTCCTCTCCCTGAGTCTGGCTCAGAGACTGTCCATTTGCTGCAAATCCCTTTCAACAATTTTGCCTTCTTTCCTACCTCTTTCACTCTTGAAATGTGTTGCTTATTTCTTAAAGATATGTCTAATTCTTTCAGGTATGGCATTTAAATCGCAGTAAATGTATCCCTAGTGTTTTCTGAGTAAACTAACTATTCAAGCTTATAAAAAGAGATATGCATGTACATGTGTATGCAAAAGGTTGGATAGTAGTCAGGTAGATAATCATTCTCACCAGGAACACTGATAATTGAGGATTCCACAGATGGTATGTCCATTCTCTTCCTTTGCTAAGTGACCCTCCATGGCTCTCCCCTTACCCCACTTTTTTTTATCACATGTATTAATCTAACTCCTGAGCTCTCTTAGAAGAAGCAAAGATGATGTCAGTAAAACATCCAATATATGCCAAAAGAACCACTTTTTCTTCTAGATGTTTTGCTTCCTTTCTTTTTCCATATTCATCCTATTTCTAGGCTATGCATACCCTTTAATATTCCTCCACGCTAATGATCAACAGTAGTCCATTCATACTCATGAAACAGATATGCAGGTGAACATTTAATTAGCACCATTTTATACCTGCCCACTGAGAACAGGGATGGGTTGAATCATTCTGGATGAGGAACCAGGATCCGAACTTATTGCTAGTGACTCATTGCTGTTCCTTTCACTCTCCTTGGCAATAGCTCTTCAAAGTAGACCATAGCACAGGTTCCCACACCCAAATAGAACACTTGAATTAGAGCTGTCACCTTCCTTTAATACTGAACCAATAATGAAACACTGACCAGAAAGGCACCTAATTACAAACATGTGAAATTTTCACTATGCTGTTTGGATTTGAAGAATTTAATTTAGATTCAAATTATACCTAGTTAGTTGAAATCATGTCCTAACTGTAGGTTATCCTAAAATAATAGTTATATAGTTAACAGAATGCTGGTTAATTCTTGTAACTTCCAATTCAGAAGTTTCTAGTCTTAGACTTTGTAGGATTTGGTTGGAGCTGATATACTAGTTGAAGCTTCCCATCGTTAATTTGTAGTTTCCTTGCATTCATACATTCAACCAACTCATTTGAGGGCCTAATATGTGTCTTGGTGCTGTAAGAATTCCTCGCTGAGTGAAAATGTTTGCAATTTAGCAATTTGAAATCATTGCAAGGTGGATCTGGAAGCGAAGGTAAAGTAGGGGTAGGATGAAGACATAAGTACAATTTCTTTCTACTTCTAATCATAATCATTCCTTTCCATTGGTTGTTTAAATGAGCCATAGAATATTTGGCTTGCATAGAACCTACTCTAATCCCCTTCGTGTAGAGTAGAGAATCCTAAGTCTGGGCAGATAAAGTGATAGGCTTAGGATCACAGAGCAAAAGTATTGGTAGTGAGTCCAACCCCAAATTGTTAAATGTTAAGATGACGTTTATTCTAAAAGATTGTTAGGAATGTGTGCATCTTAGCGTGATTGAGGAAACCCTTAAGCTTTGTGAAGTCATCAATGACCTTGACTACAAAGGCATACCTTCCGTCTTCTTGGGACAAGAAAAAAAAAAATTTATATTGTGTCAAGGTCTTAGTTTTCAATTTGGTTAGTAGATTCATCAGTGTTGATTAACCTGTGAAATATCACCAAATAAATAAATAATTACTTTTTATACAGAAAATAAAGAAGGAAATGGCATTTTGGTGGATGTTTCATCGAAAATAAAACCGGTTTCTCCCTGCATGGCTCATAGGTTGTTGCTCTTGCCACTGCTGAACAGAGATGGCATAAACATCACAGAGACCTAGAGGTAGATGGAACATTAGAGACCATAATTTAACCTTTTACTTTTACAGTTGAGATAACAGAAGCTAAATAAAGAAAGTGATTTGCCCAGCGATATGCAAATAACTAGAGGCAGAGCGAGGTGTCTTGGTTTCCAATTCTGTTATTCCCCTGCCTTCCTATCCCGTGTTCTGACATATTTTGGTGGACTACCAGAGGCTTGTTTTATCAGTGATAGTTGAAGGGCTTATTTTTTTTTTGAAAACAAACTCTCTGCTAGAATTGGTTTGGGGTCTGTTTATATTCACTTCTGGGCTTCTGGAACCTTTACTTCGAGTATGCTACGGCGTAATAATCCATTGTGTCACAAAGAGTGACCAGATATCAATAAACGTTGTTCTGAATGGACCTTGGCTTTATTCCATTAAGTTCTTAGAAAGGTGATGTTTCAGTTGGCAATTTTTTCCCCCAGATTTGGTCCATTCTCTTAGATGTCTTATTTTGAAAAGATATGAGAGATGTATGCATATATATCTGAAAGGTTATACAAGTATTTAAACAGAAGAAACATGAAAATTTTATCTTGATTACAAACACTTCAAATAATCACCTTTAAAAAAATAAACTATGGCTGAGTAATGGCCATGGATTTAACTCTATATAGTGAGCATCCATTAGGAATCTATGGCTCAAAGTTGATGAAGTATTGCCAGCAAGTAGCAGGACTCTGTTAGTGGTCTTTTGAAAGACATGGTCATCTGCAAGGCTTCGAAAGTTTATTTGAAAGGTCAATCCAGGGAGGAAGAGATCTTTTGGAAGCTCTTTGTATAGTTGCTGAAAGTTCAGAGATAGGCCACCTCTGGTACTAGGGATGACAATGAACTTGCTTTACTATCCACGCCATCACTCGGTTGCTCTCACACCTTTCCATCCCAGGACAAAGCGGCCCTTGTCCTCATTATGGAAAAACCAATATACAACTTCATAGAAAAAAAGCTTCATGCCTGTTGGTCTATATGAGGTAACAATCCCTGCTCCAATTAAGGAAAAGAAGTCCTTCCTCATTGAATGTTCTTATTTTTCAAACTTCTTTTACATATTCATAAACATGCTAAATATTCATATGGTTTTGTGTCATGACCTGCTGTGTCATATTACACGTACTTGTGTATTGACCTTCATTTTTTTTTTCTTAGCAATCTCTTGTGCCCATTGTACAGAGATCTAATGCTTACCCTTTTGCTGCCCCATTGGTCTCACCCAGAGAGAACTTTTCTACCTCGCTACCCCCACAACATCTTGATTCTTAGCATGAGGAAAAACTCAGAGTCACCAATTGTCCACTTTAAACTTCTTTACATGTTTGCTGATAAAAACAGAACTGCTCAGAGGAGTAGGATGATTTCTATAGTGCTACTACTATTACTACCTTGTAGTTGTATATATTTCTAGTTTTCCATACCTCCTTGGATCCTGATAAAACTCTCTGAGTTAACAAAGACAGATTCTCAACCATGTTTTCAAGGTGATGAAATTCAGTCTTAAAAGATAGAATTGACAGCATTGAGTCACTTGGTGATGAAAATAAGATGAGAACATATCTAACTTTTGGTGCATAACTTTTTTCTAAAGCACCCAGGTTTCCATATTTTCTTGTGTATGCATTCAAAATTTATTCTACATAAGCAGCCATAGACTCCTGAGCCTATTAGCCAAGTCAATACATGATATATACCTTTGTATCTGACACGTGACTGTTTCTCTCAGTACAGTTAATAATTGCCATTGATAAAGGTGAACACTTGAGTAAAGCCCAGGAAGTCTCTAGGCCATGTATGTATTTTCTGTTTGTAGCATGAAGTTGTGGAGGGAAAGCATGGGAAGGCAATGAACATTTACTGAGTGTCTGTCAGGTACACACATGCAGTGCAGGTGCTTTACTTGTGAGCACAGCAACAATGTGAAGGAGTTAGGCATTTTCTGCATTTTCAAAAGGAGGGATGTGATGTTCTGAGAAAGAATCAAGATCACGCAGCTAGAATGTAGCACATTCAGGTGGATGCATAGTGAACTATACTCTTCTTTGAATAAAATTTGACTTCTCTATCCCAGTAAATATTTATGTTCTCTCAGTAAAAAGAGCTGTAGCAATTGAGGTAGTCAGTTCATGAAGAAACAGACCAGGATTGGAATTTTAATTCAATAAATTGTACTATATTATTATCATCGTCAACCTCAATAAACTTCAGTGTTTTTGGTCATTTTTATACTTCTCCTAAGAAAAGGAATGTATATCCTTTCATTTAAATTGGTGTCCTCTTTCAGTCATGAAATCTTTAACCGTGTGTTCATGTGGTATCATGCTCACACATTTGCATATTCTAGTACTCAAGGGGGTCCTGAGAATTTCAGATTTAATATAAAATGAATTTTGAAATAGGGGCTGCCTAATTGCCTAATACTTATGCCTTCAGACATTCTCTGGAGAGTTCCAAGTGTACAAAAAAAAAAAAAAAAGATAAATAAAAACTTTTTCAAATCTTCCAAATCTTTTTCAAATCCTTCCTCTCTCAACATGTAAGAAGTGAAATCCTGTTGACAAATACTTTGGCTGAATGCTATCAACTAAATACTGTCAACTAGAACTTCTGCTAACAAATTTCATTGAAGTTTTATTGAAAAAAATCAAAGCAATTTTATTAAAACAACTAAATTAATGCCAGGTTGGTGGTTAGGGTTGTGCTTAGGAGAGATGGTTCTGATCATTTAAATTTTTTTCAAATAAAAATGTGTACATAATGAAATTTCCTCACATCCAATCCAACTGCTTCTCTTGGCAGTGAAATATCTCCATGGATATACTTATCAACATAACAACTGGCAGAGTTTTCTTTTATCCAAAGAGGCAACATTTGCAATTACTGATGAGATCTGGAAGGATCTAGATGAGTGGTTAGCCAAACAAGGCCCTAAGGGTAAAGGCTTCTCTAAACACACTGCTGGAGCACTATCACTAAATGTTGATTCACTGAGTCCTCCAATTAACACTTCCTGAGTTCCTGGGTACAGTGATTTAAAGTAGTTTTACAATTATAAAGCTCTGTCTCGTTGAAAAGCTGATGCTAATAATTTTCCTGATTTTTTTTCCGTGCCACCTAAAGCTGTGCTTAAGAGAGTATCACGTTTGGGGTCAGATGAAGGGACAATTGGAGACAGTGTCATCGCCCTGACATTTCATAATAATTCCTTCTGTATTCAATTGAGTTCACAGGCTCCATTCTTTAAATGAGTGCTTCAAGTATTTTGATGAGTATTTTGATAATGGCAGCCATTTTGCTTCAAAATTTTCCCATGTCTAGAGGTTATCACTTGTTTTTAAATGTTATTAAGCAAACAAAATATAAGGCACTAAATAGATTTATGAAATAGTTATGACAGTCAGTCAGGCTTCAACATTTCCCAGAGAATACTCTCATTGTCCCTATGTGACCTAAGAACTTGTTGGTCTAAAGTAAATGTACTTTGTCTATCAATCACTGTTCTATTTAATTTCCTAAATAGAATTAGCACCTTGAGCACTAAAATTTGAGAAATTTCTTTGAAAACGAGTTGTGGGATTTTCTCCTATGTATGGATAGGATGGTTACTTCTTCCAACACTATTTCTTGACTGAACCAAATCTGATATTTCTAACAGCCCTCAGAATGCTCGAGCCTGTGAAAGTGCATCATTTTAAGGCCTCGGAAATCAAAGGAGCAGCTTTAGGGATAAATTCTAGCTGTCACACAGGCTGAAGCATCTTCCTATTAGGTTCAATAGGGGACCTGTGCTGATGTGTATGTTGGGCTCAGGCATGAAGAGTTACACTCACAGTCTGCTTGTGGATTTAAAAATTCATTGAGCAGATACCACAGGAAAGGCTTCCCCAAGAAACAGTACTAGTTGGTGGATTGCTCACCTGGCACGGAGCCATCTCAACACTGTCCACACGGCAGTTAAGCCCCAAAGCTGCTTCTATTCAACATGTCTGTCACAAGATGCCACAGCATGCTCTAGGATATCTAATTACATTTATGGATGGGAGGGATTAAAAACTGGAAGGGAGTTATGCTTTTAACTGATAAAGATACTTTCTATGATTTTCTCATGAGAACTTTTGAATCTGCCCCAGAATGTTCTGGAGCTGCATTAACATATACCTTCTCATCACCTCCAGTTTAATCTCACCCCAAACAGGGCTTGTCAGAATTTATATACGTAAAAATCTGTGTACAAATGTCTTGGGATTCTTGAGAAAATGTGGCTTCTGATTCAACAGGTCTAGGGTAGCTTCTGAAGTTCTATATTTTAAATAAGCACCTGGTAATGCAGATGCTGCTGGTCCACAGACTGCCTATCCTTCGAGTAACATAGCTCTAGATTGCTTTCAAGGAAATAACGTGGAATTAATGTTTGTGAGTCACAACTCAATTCAAAGAGCTCCCGGTAATTTACAGATACTGTTTCACCCAGTTTTCTGAAGAACCTACAAGATGTATATTCTGTCCATTTTACAGAGAAAACTGAAATGAGATATTTTAACTTAGCTTATATCTCTTAGTTAACAATGGCAAAGCTAGTATTGGATCCTAGATTTTCTGACCCCAAAGGTCTTCCTTCATCTTCTGACAGACCATAATGTCTCCTAGTGCTGATGTGCCTCAGAATATGCTGACTTGCCAGGGTTTTTCTATTTGTCACAGAGTATCCCAGGGGACAATTAAACTAGCAGATCAAACCCCCTTTCCACCCAAACATCAGTACTGTGATAGAAAAATGATATTTTTCTAAAGCTGTAAGTACAGAGGAACAAAGTGAATAGAATACTGAGCCTTTGAAAGACAAGAAAACATACAGGTGGGTGGTGACCACACTCATCAACCAGAGGCCATAGGGTCTAGGAGGCTATAGGAGGAGTCAGAGGTCAGCTGATAGCAGGGTCAGTGATTCATGGATCCTCTACCCGAAGGCTCTTATTTGCCAGAAGAATGAAGTGCGGGAATTTTCAGAGCAGCTCAGGGACTCAACAAGTAGGGAAGAAGTCGAACTGTAAATTTTGGACTTTGAAAGCTAGAATTCCCATTCTTTGTTTTCAACTGTGAAATAAAGGGAGAAACAGGGCTCTAAAGTTCCTGGGGTCCAGGCACCAAGAACCAGGACGATCTTGGGGATGTCATTGCTTCTGGGTCTCAACATCCCGAAATATAAAAGAAAAAAGCTACAGTTTATCTTCTCTACAATCTCATTCACTCAGACATTCTGTGATCCTGAAAATGTAATCTCTGTTTTATAGATCTGTATTTATGTCAAGGGAAATGTCATTGTAAGTTTTCATTATCATAGCAAACCTTTTAAAGTAGCTGATTGAGCAATGCCTTTGTATACCACAATGCAACTAGCCACCCCTCATTTATACAAATCTTAGAGAATGATAGTCAAAAGCCTCTCTATATTCCAGTATAAAAAATCTATAAAATTATATACAGCTGGTTAACAGCCAGTATCTGAGGTTTTAATAAAGTTATATTTCTTTTCTGTGTTCAGAGAAGTTTTTCCCAAATGAATGTGAGGTGGGGCACTTGATTTGACTGCCCTTTCTAAGCTGTGGGCTAAATCTTTTAATGCAGTTCATGACATATCCTGTTATTTATTTCATTAAACATGATTTTATTTTCCCAGAAGCCAATATGTATTTTGTCATAATAGAAATGAGTATCAAGTAGGAAAGAATGGATTACAGATTTATCCCACATGAAACAAATCTAATAGATGAAAATCCTCACTTTAAAGGGAGATATATCAATGTGAAATTATTTACTTTGCCTAAATAATTATTTATAAATATATATTTATTCCTCAAGGATTATTTTAAAGAACATTTAACTCAATATTTATTTATTCACTCAATTAAGCAAATTCAAATTTATGCACAATTTTTAGGATTTCATTTCTCATTTAATTAAGTCAATTTGTACGATTTAAATAACTTGATTTTTAAAATCAAGACACAAAGAAAATTTTTATTTGATAGTAGTAACTGCTCTGGAATAGTAGACAATGCAAAATAAGGGACAGCTAAAGCTCAAAGAAAGCTAGAAAGGTTAGTATAGAGCAAATAAAAGCACTAAGATGTTTCCATCTAAAACTTGAACAGAACTGTACAGACTAAGAAAAAATACCGAATGTACTAAGAAAAATAAATATAAAATTCTAATAAAGGTCTGATTTTGGAATTTAAAGATTAGAAAAGCAATACCCCTTCCTTGTGTACTTCTCTCTCATTTTCTCCCCCTCTCTCCCTCCCTCTCCCTCTCCTTTACTCTCTCTCTCTCCATGTATGAACACACGTGCGTACACACACATGCACATGCATTTGGGAGCACCTGATTCATTTATATTTTGTTTTTCTGTATGGGAGAAACTGACATTTGGAAATTTAGCCCTTTAAATATTTTGCTGTACTAGAGATTCAAATAGGATTGTTCAGCTGATGATGGAGTTGCCAGTATGACAACCCTTATGATGACCTACATTTTCATGAAAATGAATTCTTTATGTTAGGGAGCCAGGAGTCTCTAAAGATGTAAAGAAAAGAACTTAATTTATTTGGCATCTACTATGACCTAAACACTGTTAGTCAATTTGCGTTTGAGGCTGTTAATATGATTTGTATTTCAGTGAATCAGAAATTAAAGCCCGAAGAGAACCTCTAGCCCACATAGCAGCTTGGCCTCATACCCAAACATCAGATTTAATACATCATTTTCCATACTACACTAACTACCTAAAGAATAGCCCTAGTTTATAAATTGCTTATCAGCTGGTGATTTTTTAAAGATAGCAGGCAAAGGACTATAGTACCTGCAGAGCATGATAATTGACATTAGGGAAATTTGAAATGTTGTTGAAGGATTTCAGAGTAGGGAATGGGTATATTTACTTAATGGAGCAACTGGAAAATCTTCATGGGAAAGACAGTATTGGGGATTGGCTTCTCAGAAATTAGAGAATTTTGACAGGTGGAGATAGGAATGAAGATATTCCAGAAGAAAGGAAGAACTCAGCTAAAGTTATTATGTAATAAAGTACAGAGTAATCCTGGAAAGGTAAATTAGCTTTATAGGGAGTCTTTATGTAAAAAAACAAGGGGTTCTTACATGTCAAAAGGGACTGGAAATGCCAAGCTCAATTGCGGGGAGATCACAATAGATGAAATATATGTGGGTCTTCGCTACCATTTGGATGTGGTGTTAGAGAGGGAGAAGATGACAGGATTCAAAGGTTAGGATTTCAAAGTTACTACTACCCCCTCCCCGCAAGACTACTACTCCCACTACTACTACTACAATTATTATTGCCAATAGGAAGAAGAAACCAGAACTAGTAAAATCTTCCTGCATGAACATATTTATGTTGCTTTTCTTCTTGAATCCTGCTCTCTTCTAGGACACATATCCCAAGCAGAAAATTAACAAACATAGCAAATTCCAGTTCTCTATGTGATGTGTAGACACACCAGATAGGATCGAGCCCTGTACTAGTAATCTAGGTTCCCAGTCTGTGGCAGACAGCATCAGGATATAGAAGATACTAGCAGTACATCATCCCATCTGTAAGTCAGTGAAGAGATCCATTTTTCCCAAGAGGGCTTCCTTCTCTTAATTGTTGATTCAAGTAGCCCAATTATTTTTTTCAATGTAATTTTTGTTAAGACTCAAATATTTTTTAAGTTATTTAAACACAACTACTTAATATAGAACTGTTTGGTTGTTTCTTCTTGTTGTTTGTTTGGCCTCTGGGTGATGTGAGGAAAATTACTGAGACATTAAGGGTGCTGTGAACTGAAAAATTTTCCAGAATGCAAACGTACAACTATATAGTCCTGGGCAGTGTGTAAGTGCCATTAGGTTGGACGAAATTTCTCTGAATCCCAATTCCAAGAATCCTTTTCTCCACCCCACATCAGCTCCCTACTTCCACCATGGTATTTTAGGCCTTGGCATGGAGATCGCCATACCATTCCAGTGCCCCATTTTTAACCAATTCTTTGACCCCTTGGGACTTCTATTTACTCAGTATTCTTTACATTTCCCTTTAGTATCCTCAGGTACTCACTTCCTTGCTTACCTAGTTTAGAATGAATTCTTCATTACCCTAATTATGCCCTTAAATACATTCCCAACTCATTTTTCTTTTTCTGTCTTACTAGTAGTCCTTGATAGTATTTCTACACCCGCTAAACCCAACTCTCCAGATACATCACCTCTGCACCCAAGCATCAAAAAGTGGCTGGAGAAAAAGACGTAGTCATGCAGCCTACTCAGTGTTAAATTCTCACATATGTCATCGATGCTTCATGGCAAGCCCAGTAAATTCACCTTATTTTTTCTGAGACGACCCTTTCACATATTTCACTCCTCCAAACTCTAACACCCCTCCACCAGTCTTTATTTCTTATGTCACTGAAAAAATAGAATCTATCAGAATAGATATGATTTTCCCTGTCTTACTATATTTGCATCCATCTCTCTCTCTTTTCTTTTTCCTCCTGCTTCGTGAGTAAATTAGCCCCATTTTAATGTACAGTTTTTGTGTTTGTATTTTAGATATTGATCCCCCCTGCCTATTCAATAGTGTCAGCTTCTAATCTCCATGTTTTCTTTCTTATGTAGGTCTTGTAGATATGGTGAAACCCTAACCCCACTGTTGCAATTTCGTTATTCCAAGTTTACCTCATGATTTCTAAATTTGCTTCTTCACAAATGCTTTTCCATCTGACTTAATTCTCCCATCCCTTCAAAATCATATATTTGATGAAGTCCTACCCATTCTTTAAGGTTCAGTTTAAAGACATTACCTTCATTGTCTTCCCTAAATTTTCTTTCTAAAACTGTTATTTCTATTCTGTGGTCCATGGTATTATGTGCCAGGTTCTGTTTTAGGTGCTTGGGATACAAGACAAACTCTTCTTTTTTATATTAGTTTCAAGTATATAGTACATTGGTTAGAAATTTATAGAGTTTATGAAACGATCTCCCTGACTGCCTTCTCTCCTCTGGCTCTACACCTTGCCATTACATTAATGCCGACTACATTCCCTGTGCTGTGTTCCCCATCCAAGAGACTTTTTGGATGAGACAATGATGAAAGAAACAGAAGAAAAAAATAAACTAGAAAAGTAGGACCTCAGAAGCCAGTGAGGAAGTGTTTCTAAATAGAAGGAATGACAATCAGTGCCAAATGATACTGAGAAATAATGTAAAATAACAGAATGATGAAAACAAAAGACTAATTGGAGTAGATCAAAGAGAGAATGATAGATGAAGAAGAGACTTCGAGAAGGCAAGTTTTTGTTTTGCTGTAGAAGGGAGCACACAAATGGGATGATTAATTGATCAAAGTTGGGCACTTTCCTCTATTTTAAGGTAAAATCCTTTATAATGTAATTATATATTTACGAGACTGGTAATTTTGGGGAGGCATAAACATGTAGTCCATAACAGACATGTACTATAAATCCAGAGGAAAGTGTACATTCGGGGTTTAGGATAGTTCCCTGATACATGGGTAATATAGAATCTAGTAGTCAGTGTAATTAATTAAATGATGCTTTTGAAAGCCATATTTGCAAAAAGCAGTCATTATTCATGGCAATTCCAACTGTTAGGCCTTGTCAGTAGAGAATGCTGGAGGGACATCTCTTCCAGTTTCTGAGCCAGTGTCTGCCTAGGTATTTCACCAGGATCCCAGTGGGTAGTACCAAGAGAGTCCCACTAGCACCCTAGTGGGCAGCTTTCCAGCCAATTTTGTTAGTACCCCGGTGGGTGACTTCCCTGCGAATCTCATTGGCACTCCAGGGAGCATTTGGTTTTTTGATTGCCAGCCACAGCCTGCAGGAACCCAGCAGACTTGGCCAACTGATGGGTCATCGCCACATCCTGCAATAAAGTCTGAATTTCAGCCCTATTGGTAATAATTGCTTATGTCTAGTTCCTGTATTCTTTACTGTTCTTTTACCTTTTACTAGTAGAATGTTCCTTGCCTTTGTGCTAGTTAATAATTTTTGATTTTAGAATTTCCCTGATTAAATTACTGATGTGGTTTCTATATCTGATTGGATTTTTACTGAATTGTCGTTTCACAGATAATGGATATCATATCATCTAGATGTAGCAATGTATCAATTCAGAATGTGTCTTCTAAATTGCATTTTCTTTTTCACTACCAGGAATTGGTCATTGTGCAGCAGAATCTATATCCAAGCTTTTTCAAAGAACCTAATTTACTCAAGTATATGTTGAAATAAAAACAAAACAAAATACCATAAAATGTCTCTAGTCAAATGAATTTGAGAAATGTATGAAAAATATTTTCTTTTTTGCTACTGACATACTAACAAAACAAATATTTAAATGAGAGTAAATAGAATTAAATGAACTTGAGATTTAATTGTGATCTGCTGAAATTGTATTATCCAAAATAAATAAGTCACAAATGGAAAAACCAAAAACAAACAAATACAACATGTTTTGTCAAACCTCTGTGTCTACACTAATGAAGAGAAATAAAAACACTTGCTCAGTATTGGTTGATTTTGGAATAAATTATTATTGTTTTCTCTAGAGACATAACCCAGAGACATTTTAAGGTCTAGACCAGAAAGTGACAAATTATGGCTGCAGGCCGACTTTCTGCTTTCGTAAATAAAATTGTATGGAAATACAGCCATGTCCATTCATTTTTATACTGTCTATGGCTGCCTTTTTTCTACAGTGCAGAATAGAAGTTGTGACAGAGACTGAATGTCTGCACAAAACCTCAAATATTTATTGTCTACTCTTTAAGAAAGTTTGCCAACCCTGAAGGACATGAGCTCACTCTTGCCATGGAGACTTGAAAGCAGCTCAAGAAATGGGTGGGGCTGTGTTCCAATAAAACTTTATTTATAAAAACAGGCACCAGACCAGATTTTGCCTGTGGGCTTTAGTTTGCTGACCTCTGCTTTAGAGCAAGTAGATATGTAATAAATATTAACTCAATAAATTTTTAAAAAATGGATTTTTAAAAAATGCTAAAATGCCAGTTCATTCTGATCTTTTTCATTGTGTGTGGCACATAGATGCTACCTATGTGACAGCTGGAGACTGGGCATGATGGACGAGTCAGGTACCCTCTGGAGGGTACCTATGCCATGACAACAAACCACTGTGCTCATGTGGAAAACATTGCAGTCTTGGAGCAAAAGATAAAGTCCATGCTTGATTAAAAAACAAACAAACAAAAAACAAACAAACAAAAAAACCAAAAGGTAAGATTTCTCTCTGGTGTGTTGTTGTCTTCAGTCTTCTTCCGTGTTTCATTCCCACTGGCAGCTCAAAACTATCCTTCATCCATCATGTACCCCTTGAGTGTCTGCATTGAATTCACTGTCACGATGAAAAACTACTTTATGAACTTAGTGGAAGAACTCAGGATTCAGTCTGAGCTGTTTACATAGCTTTTGGGGAAATTGTCACCCAAATGTGGGGGAAACAGTTCAAGAGGCATTTCAACTATTTGTTTTAAGATAGAAATATTAACAATGGTAAATATTATTTTCAAAGGTGTTTGCTAGTTCTACAAAACTAGATAGGCAAATTTCACTGGCCAGTTTGAGATTGCCTAATTTGATGATACTATTTCTGTCATGCCACTCAAATTTGCCCAGGAACGTCTATCCTAATGTGGCTAGCATAATTCAGGCCCTCATACATCTCCTCTGAATAGCTACCTTCAGCACTTTATGTCTCTAACTTTTTTTACATTTGCTAGCCAGATTAATCTTCCTGAAACACAAATCTGATCATATTACTGTTTTTCTCAGAAACCCCAAATGATTCCCCTCTGCTTCAAGAATAACATCTAATCTTAGTTGACAGCCTTCAGCTCTGTTTCTCTCCACCACTCCTTACTTCTCTTGATTATAACCAACTACCTCCTTTCATGGAGCTTTGCCAGATACCCAGTTAATTTGAATTTCAGATAAATGAGTAATTTTTTAGTATGAATATATCCTTAATACTGCATAAAAATTCATTGTTTATCTGAAATTTAAATTTATTTACTAAATCTGGCAACCCTACTTTTATGTCCACTACATTGATTAGATTGAAATAATCTTTGTTCCTTATATGCATCTTATGCTTTTCAGCTTGTCTGATTTTGCCAGAATGATCTCCTAACTACTTAGATGTCATGAAAGTATGGAATATAGTACCTAAATGCTCCTTCTTAGTCAACATGATATAGAAGAAGGATATAGACAAGATAGTATGAGATATACTTGGATTATCAAGATGGCTTCAACTTGGCCATGTCTGTGATCTTGGGACAAAGAGTTTAGCTTTTATAGCCTTCAGTTTCTTTACCTACACAATGAGGGTAAAAATACTAACTTCAAGTGATTATTTTAAGGTTAGTGTGAAATTTTATAAAAGCTTTCTAAAAATATGTAGTTTAAAGGAGGGGTTCAATAAATGACAACACCTTATCAATTTTTTTTTCTTATATCGTGCTTCTTAAACTTGAGAAACCTCAAAGCTCCCCAAATATGTCTGCATTCCAGTATAAGAGAAACATTATTAAACAGTTCAAGGTAAAAGTGGTTACTTTAGGTAGTCATTTTACAGCTCATATATAAACACTAATCAGACTTAAGCAATGAAAGTCTGTGGCAAAACTTGCTTAGTATGTAATTATCTAGATAACCTAGAATAGGATTATGTTTTTAGACTCTCAACAAAATACAAAGATAATATTTAAGAACTGTCATAAAGAACTTTATGGAGTGACAGGACATCTACATTCTATCTTATTTATATACAGGCTTTATTCTCTACTAGACAGATTGTCTTTGCACAGGCTACATATTCGGGTCTTTGTTTCTTCCCCGTGGAGCCTTTTGCAGAGCAGAAACTTATATTTGTTGACTGAAGAGCTAACTGATTGACTGGATAGATAAATATTGACCTCTCAGAATCAGAAGCATAGGCTTTAAGTCATGATTTTTTGTGTATGTCCTGTAAATTTATGTGTATATAAATTTATGTATAGCCAGTTTACAAGTTGCATCCAAGGCCTCTTCTTGTTAGTGGATCTGCACCACCTCTGCTGGGTAGGGAATGGGTTATGTGACTTTGTTCATGGCTTTCTGGACATCTGACTCGGCTGCTACATTCTGAATGAGCTAGATTTTCTCTCAAATGATAGGGGAATTATTGTCAATCTCTTGCGGGTGTTTACAATAAAAGTTGTTGTCTGGCTTCCATGGAATATCTTAGTCCTGCTAGGAGAAGCAGAGAAAAACTTTTCTTAGAGAGTGATAGTAATGGGGCAGCCACTGAGTTAGGGATTAGAGAAATTGCAAAGGAATCTTGTAATCTGGCTTTCTACTTCTGAATCAGCCCCTTATGGGAATGAAGTAGTCTTAACTTCGATTTGTGTTTAAGGAAGTTCAAGGCAATTTTTGTTACTCACGACCAAAAATTTCCATTAAAGCCCCTGAGTCAAAATGGACACTGGACCACACCCCTGCCAGGGGACCATGGAGTAGTGAGGATCACCTGTAGGTGGTGTGAATTTTAGAGCTGGCCGTATATATATTGCTGTGTCAAAGCAGAGGAAGCTAAAGGAAAGCAAGAGGGAATGGTAGACAGGTGAGAGAAGGGACCACTAATTGGCTAAGTGGCCATCAAAAAACTTGGGAGAATGGCCTAATGCAATATCTAGTCAAAAGAGGTGATCTGTACCCTCTCTTTCATTTTCCCATGAAATGTTCAGAAAACATAATATTCACTAAACTTTGAATACTTAACATCTTTATAATTAATGGGGAAGACAAATAAATTGTATGACAAGGTTGATTCCTAGTTTGACTGAATGCAGCAGTGAGGGCCCAGACTTGTATTTCAGTTATGCAGTTTTCATTTGAAGAAAGGATTTCACTGATAAAAATTTTCATAAAAGAGATGTAATAGAAAGAGCTTTGGACACATAATTGAAAGATACCAGGTAGTATTAGATATCCCGCACTTTTTTTTATGTTTTGGGTAATGTTGCTGATAGAGTAATCCTGGTAAATATCAGAAAATTTTTATGAAGTTCAAATGGTATCAAGGGAATAAACACAGTTTATAAACCTGAAAGAGTTACAGAAGTTAAAGGTAGTGTTTAGGTTTACAGTTTAGATTATGAGCTCCTTCGGTTTCTTTCCGTTTTCCCAGTGTACAGCACAGTAACGTAGGAGGTGCTCATAAATTAATTGTCGAAGGAATGAACCCCGGCCTCAGTTTCACACATGTATTTTATATGCTTATAACTAAATCAGTCTTAAAACAGTCATTGACTAAGAGGATATTTTAAATGTCCTTCTCTACTGTGGAACAAAAGACAAGAAATAGCAACAGAATTGATTTAGTTTAAAGTTATATCCAAGAATCAGAATGGTACCCAACAGTGAAAATGGTAACAAAGGACATTGAACATCCTTCCTTAGAGGGTCAAAAGAGATTGGATTCTATTCTCTCTGGAGCAATTTAAGTCCAATCTTGATGGACTTGAAGACCTCTTGTCATCTTTTCTATCCTTTTCATTTTTTGGATTAAAATGAACAGAAATCTTCTTTCCTGCTGAGACAGCAATTGATGTCTTCTGTATGGGCTTAGATACACTGATGCAGTAAGAAATGTCCTGCGAATGCACTGCAGCTTGGTTGGTTACTTGATTGGCTGCTTTGAATATATTTATTGTAAACATTTTTGATGCATAATTTTAAAAGCCTTCAACAATTTCTGGGCCTTTTTTTTTAACCTCTAGTGAATCATCCTGAGGGTACAATAGCATATTCTTCTGTGCCTTTGGTGGGAGTAATAAAAGAAGAGTGTGACTTAGTGCTCTTGTGACCAATTTTATGTCTGTTGCTTTTATTTATGGAACAAGATGAATGAATCACTTTACGTATTACAGTGGCTTTACACAAATATATAAACAATACAGTCCAGTTTCAGACTGTGACGGCTTTTAAAATGATGGTGACGTATAGACCAGAAGACATAGCATCTGCATAATTTCCCTTCATAGTCTTTCTGAACATATGACTCTAGCTCTTAAATTACCTTTAGGTTGAAACAATACAAACCCCTGTTCTAAGACCTACATTTCTCTCTCTCTCTCTCTCTCTCTCTCTCTCTCTCTCTCTCTCTCTCTCTCTCTCTCTCACACACACACACACACACACACACACACTACATTTATTTAAGAACTTATGGTTATCTCTCTTGTTAGAGATCTAGGACTCTGCACTGGCACAGTGCAGTGTGAAACCGTGAACTTTTAGTTTCATGACTAACGCTATTCAGGCCTCAGAGAAGCGCTTCTCTAAACCTTGCCCTATATATTCAAAACAAAATGTAAAAAGATCCAAATGCTATAAAAGTTTGTGAGTCATGCTGCTGCCAATGTCATAGATTGACGGTTCTTTGGAAATCAGAGAGAATTTGAGTGGCAAAAGCACATAGAAACAGGAAAAAGCAAATAATTTGTATCAAACTGGGTTTGGTCAGGAAAACAGAGCCACTCCAGCTCTAATGGGAAAAAAGGTCAGTTAAAGGAATTACAGTTTCCATAGTTGTGGGAAGAGCTGAGACAGTGAACGTTGGGAAGCCTGTAGTTGGAAGGCCAGGGAATAGTCGTTAGTGACCTCAGTCCGAAGCACTAGAACTTGTGATTTTTAAGAGGCTGCCAGAACACTGCTTCAATTTCAGTGTCTCTGGGAAAGTTCCTACCAACTGTCAGACTATGATAAAAGTGTGGGTGCATCTGAAATATCTGGGAAGTCACTGAATACCCTTCATCCACCCATGAATCTGGTTACCATGATCTTCCAAGAATATTGATCTCTTCTCCATTCAGCCTGCGAAATATTTCAAGAGTTTCTCTTATTGGCAAACCCTAATCTGGAACTATTCAAAGTAGACGATCCTAAAAATGTAGTTTCTGGCTATTCCTCGGCACTTAAAGCAGGGGGACAGAGGTGACATGAGTTGACAATAGACAGTTCAACAAAATTCACTGCTTTATCAACTCAGCATCTGTGTACAACACTTGTCTTTATATTTAATTTCCAAATAACAACTAATAAAATGTCTTGCTTCCAACTAATATGATGGGACTAACCTTGATTCAGGTGCAGACATATTCATCCTCCTAAAAAGGAAGTCATAAAGGCACGTAGGCCACTTTATTCATTTTGGATATTCCATGACTTTAATAATGAAATGGAGTCAATCAATATGAGGTTGGAAGGGAAGCTTAATTTATGCAAATAATATACATATCAGAGAATAAAGACCATACAGACAGTTACTAGCCCTTTTTTCATACCTTGTCACATGACCATGGTTGCTATTGTACTTCCATTACCATAACCCCTTTGCCCCTAAGCAAGTATATATAGTTTTCTTCCTAGTAGAGACTCAGAATTAGTGTCTATGTTGCTGGAAAATTGCTCTCGTAGTAGTGGATATAGCCACATTAGCTGTGGTGAATGAAAATTCATACTTTTGAGCCAGTTCATAATCTCCACAACTCCAGCCATGGTTGCTATTCACAGAATGGATTATTTTGCTCATCTAATTGTTGAAGTCTCTTCTGATATGTTTACCCTGCTATAGTTATATGAGACAAATATCTCCCAAACTTTTTGCCCATTCTGAAAGGTCGATCCACATCCCTCTTCTCCTGAGCATCTCTTTCAATTTTTGAATCTTGCTCTTTTCAAATCCTTGACCATTTAGCTAAGTTGTTAGCAACTGAACACAAATAAGAATAGATTTATGCTTCGGTATTTCAGGCAATCTCATCTTTTAGATGAACCAAATAACTGTCTAAAATTTTATCTAGAGGGAAGATATCCCTTAAACAACTCTCCTTCAGGACCACTACTGCCATCCATCTCTGGGTGGTTTTAGATTATCTTCTGGAACACTTTGTAAACCATGCTCCACTATTTTCTCAGTAAATGGGCATAGGGAATTCTCCATGAGGCCATAATGTGAGGTGAGAGAGAAGAGACAATACACAGGAGCAGGCACCTTGAGAATCTCAACCATATGTTCCTGGAGCTTATGTGCGCCCACAGGACCCTCCAGAGTGCACTCTCTCATCTGCCACTGCCACTTGATGATAGGCTTCTTCCATCTATGTCAGTCAGTCTTTAGCTTGGCGGTTCAGAAAGCACGTAGCTTATGATAAGTAGTTCAGGTTGCATTACTGTGTAGCTCATGGCTAGTTATTCAGGGCCCTGTGTACAGAAGGAGCTATGTTTCAAAGGAGAATGATTTTCTGCAGAAGAGGCATGATTTAGTTAAGAATCCCAAGGGTCTGCATGATGATTCATTAATAGGTTGCTGTCCAAGTCTACATGCAGCATCCCTCATGTACCTCATGTACCGTGGAGCTGCTGCATCTCATGGCAGATGTTGAAGGAATGCTCTGCTCCCTTCATCACTTCATGGCCAAGATGTTTTATAATACTTGGCTTTTACTTTAAAATTAAGGGTCACAGTGATTAAAAACAATATGGTCAAGGCATTCAGGGCTGAGTGGGTGACTGCTCCTGGGGCCACTTAGGATTAGTCTTGCAACAAGAAAGTGAGAAGTGTGTATAACAGTGTGGATCCCTGGAAGAGCCTGATCTTCAGACTCCACTAAAAGCTAGAAATCCTACATGTTATTTGGTAAATGTGTCCAAGCAATGTTCATGCCCAAATTTGGCACATGTTGCCTTCAAAACTCAGAGGCCCAATAGGCATTGATCTTCTTTCTTTGTGGTAATAGGTGCCAAATGTATCAGCTTGTTCTTTAGCTCAGAGGTGGTATATTGACATGCACCAGAAGTCTAGAAATGACAAGATCCTGAATTGTTGAGGGGTTTATTTTTTATGCTTTGTCCTATATATGTCTTACCAAGGTGTCTAGAGTAGGAGTTGGAAATATTTTTCTGTAAAGTGCCAGATAGTAAATACTTTAGGCTTTGCAGATCATTATGCTCTTTGTCAAATGTTCTTCTTTTTTTGTTTTTTTTTTTTTGTTTTGTTTGTTTGTTTGTTTTACAATTCTTTAAAAATGTAAAAAATCATTCTTAGTTCATGGGCCATATAAAAAACAAGCTTCTGTTAGTCTGTTGCTCCCTGCTTTAGGGCAATATTTCTCAAACGATCTGTGTATGATTTTATTTTATTTTTAAATTTCCAATCCATTTCAGGCTGCTACTTTTGCAAAATACAGCAAAAATGAATAGCTAAAAAATGAAATAAAGACAAAGAAAATGTAAGTTTAAAAAGTTTAATATTAAGTTCAACAGACATAAAATTATGCCGTCAAATTACTACACAACTTTTAAATTCTTAGTTTGAATTTCTGTATTTAACTCATTGCTAATTGGCATACAACAATTTTCAAATCTTAATTGGTATGCAGACTAGCTATTCATTTTTGCTGTATTTTGCAAAAGTAGCAGCCTGAAATGGATTGGAAATTTAAAAATAAAATAAAATCATACACAGATCGTTTGAATTATACTGAACTAGGGAATTTGTTATTTGCTGCTCACCAGCTCACTCAGCATCAGTGTAATGAACATTGGCATGATCCGTAGAATGGCTAGATGATCAAGTTCTTTATAATTTAGATTAAAAAGTAGGCTGGAAAGTTAATACACTCCTGAAAGAAGGCTGAGGAAGCCTATTACTAGCTCTTTGTTAAACGAATAGAAAGAAAATCACCTACATATCAGGTACTAGAGGTTGTGTTGATTTGTTGGAACAATGGCTGACATTGGAGTTACCATTGATTAATTGATGGTAATCCACTGTAATTCGTCAAGAGTCATCTAGCTTCTGTATAGTTCAAATAGTGAGCTGATTTGGTATGTGTTAGGAATAACTTCCCCCACAACTTGTGAGCCCTTGACAGTGGCATTAATCTCTCTTTTTCTCCAGAAATGTAATATTTCTTTTGGTTTTACCAGTCATTTCATGGACTTATTTTCCAGTTCCAGTGGGGCCTTTGTAAGACAGTTATCTTACAGTTGATCAGGGACATATCTCTGCTTATCTCTGGGAATCTGGAAGTCTGGTATTGACAATGCAAGAGAAAGATGAGATGGGCTAGCTAGCCAGTGATTTTTAATGTGCTGTGAAAAATTTGAAATTCCCTTGGTTGAAGCCAGGGCCAGTTTTTAAATACTTTTTAGGGATATGTAAATTGATAACTTATACCTGGCTTAACCAGTTATATAGCCTGGCGTTAGCCATGTGATGAATAGATCATAGAAAACTCCTCTGGAAACTTTTGCTTGAGCTCTCCTGAAACTGAAAATTCTCACACACATCTAGACCATTATGGCGGCTCATAATCTCAAAATGAGCCTCGTCCTGTGCAATTGAGAAAGGAACCTGAGGAACTGAGCCTGGAAATCTCTCACACCCCTGATACTTCCTGTGTTTGCTTCTTTCTGCTTTACCATATGCTTTGCCTTTATATATACTTTAGGCGAGTTTACCTTGAGGAATCTTTTAAGTCCTTTCTATTCTTCCACTTTATGTAATCATTAAAGCATCATTACTGTCTTCACATTTAATCAATGAGAGAACCAATTCCAGGTTCATATTCCTAAGATTTTATTATCCTAGAACATTTTCCATACCAACATCATATCAATCTGGATTTAATCAGGAAAACAGAGCCCCTCTAAGTAATATGTGAATCAAGGGGTTTAATATAAAAGTTAGAGTTTTATAAATGTAAACAGATCTATGAGAATGGTGATTGAAGCCAAAGTTACTGACTACTACTGATATGGGTGTTATTAAAAATTACTGCCATTTTTAGCATTTGTTGAGGAAATCCCCACTTTAAGAAAAAACATAGCTATTTTTTATAAGTTTTCTTAAAATGTTGATTACCAACTCCTAAATAGTCAGACATGTGATATCCGGACCTTTATTTAGATAGTCTTACGGAAGCCCCGCAAGTGTTAGGGGGCAATCCTGCTTTTTCTCATGATGTTCTCTTGTCACTTTTTCTTGACAAAACCTTTGCTTTGCATAACTTCAGGTTTATTAACTATGCATCCCTTATCCATCATATCTGAGCATTTCAAATTTTCCCTTCACTATGATGGCAATCATGCTTGTAGGTCATCTCAGAGCTTTATTTTAGCCCTAACTTTAAGTCTTAAAACCCATATTATTAAGTTCGTATTAACTCAATAGATTCTCATGTAGAATCTTTATTATAATGTACTTGCATTTAATAAATTAAGTCCTTGATAAAACTGGAGAAGGTCTTAGAGTTTATTTAGCCCCATAGTTAAAATAGGAATCAATGATATATAATTATAAAGATTATATAGGTTTCTTGGGCATAGGATTTGAGCATTATCAAGACAAAGTTTGGGGATGCTTTTGGGCTCTTCCCTTTCACGCCCAGCATTCGATCAAAGATATTTTGCTTTTATCTTATTCGTTTATATTTCTTGGTTAAATTTTATTTTCAAATAGCTTTCTTAAGTTAAAAAATGTTTAAAATCCAGTGATTTAACTCAACTCCCTATTTTATATTTGAGGAAATTAGGGACCATAGAAACATACGACCTTGCTTAAGGCTACATAATGAAATAATGTCAAACGTGGGAGTAAAACCTAGGTCCCTGGCCTCTGATTATGCTCTTTACAGTTATCTTACAAGAGTTCAAATTGCAGAGCTCATGGATCTCTTGAAGCTCTTTGCAGAGAAACAGAAAATGCTGATAGCTTGTTTTACTTAAATGCAAATAGAATTTCATGTTAATCAAATAACCTATATTCTAGTTTGTATGACTAGAAGGTGATAACAGATACATTTCTTCTCCTTCCCTTTGTCCTTCCTTCCCTTACTCCCCCACTTCCCACATACACACACAAGAAAAAAAATAACTTGAAATTAAAACATTTAATGTTTTCCACATGATTGTTTCCCTCAAGTTGGGAAGATGTCATTTTAGTGGAAGGGTATCTAACTATAACTGGAGGAATACCACCTTTCATGGGTGCAGATACAGAATTTGAGAGCCTGGTACTACTTCATGCCAACTTCCACCCACGTTTCTAGGTCTATGATTTCAAAAGCTACCGTTAATGTTTAATATATTTTAAATTGGCATGTACTTATATAGAAAACTTAAAATGGAGTCTTGACATCAGGTCAGAAAATTTAATGAATTCTAAAACTGTGTTGTTTAACTGCATATCTCTGCATTTGGCCTTCAGTTGAAAAGTGTAAAGATTCGGCAGACACTATTCAAGTGACCTGAATGAACACTTATGATTTCTTTTAAAAAGCCTGGTCTAAGTCTATGTTTTCTTTGTGATGAATCAGCATTTTCTACTAATCTAAAAAGAAGACTAATGTATCACTAATAGTTCAATTATTAAGTTATGGCTTTGAATGTCATAAACATTAATAGAAAGTAACCCGAGGGTATCAAGATTAAAATGGATCAGGTGCTCTTAAATCAAATTGCATTAAAAAAAATCTTCTCAGAATTTAATCTTTTTAGGGCTACTTTACCACATATTACACTTAGAGTTGGGGCGTCATATGACACATGATCCCAGTTGGGAGATAACCCATGATATGATCGGAAAGTTTCAGTGTATCTTCTCATTCTTCATCTATGGTTTCTGAAATTTATCTGTTAACTATTTCTCCTTTGAGGTTAAATGCAATTTTAATATATGACACAGACATTGCTGAATGGTGGTTTGGTATCATGGGGTATGGTGACCATGTCATCAGCCATCCAGGTGGTGATCCTAGGGATGGAGATATGAGAGGGTGTGATTTTGAAAACCCTTGGGCTTTTAGAATGGTAAATACAATGATGGAGGATGTAGGAAGGAACATTCATGACTGTAGAGATACCTGGGAGTAGCCAGACTAAGAATTGTTAATTGACCAGAATCAAGTAGGTGGCTAAGAGAGATTTCAAAGTGGCTACCTGTTAAGAAAGCAACTTTTGCAGGCAAACAAATCACTGCATTAAGAAACACTACAGAAAGTGATTCTTAGAAGAATCCTGAGAAGACTTTATATTAGGGTTTAACATACCATGGAAAGTAGTTAAATAGAACTGCATGGACCTGGTACTGAGTCCAAAAGAATTTTGTTTTCTTATGCACCAAGGAACTAATTCTGGTCCCAACATTGAAGGGAATTAAGTGTAGAACATGAGAATGAAGAGTGTGTTAGATGTTCCTAGAAGAGGAAATGCAAAGAACCCTCAAGATTTGGATTAAGTTCTTAATACCAAAGATGTTGAATATTTGGCATAGGAGCCCAGTGTCTCTCATGTAACTATTTAAAAATTCTATCCTGAGTAGATCACTGCTCCTGTCCTTATCGTGACTATTATACTCCTTTCTGTTCTCATGTCTTCATCTCTCCCTATCTTTATTCTGCGTAGATTTTTAAAACAGCTGGCTTCACCAGGTATAAAGAGATCATAAGTGAACTCTCTCATAGAGTTGTCAGATTAAACAAGTGAAAATACAAGAACCCATTTAAGTTTAAATTTCAGTTAGAGTAATAATAATTTTTTTAAGTATATGTATTTCCCATACGATATCTGGAAGCTACTTATTCTAAAAAAATATTTATTGTTTATCTGAAATACAAATTTTACAGGAGTCCTATATTTTTTATGTCTACTAAGTTCTTGAACTTCTTTTTCCATCTAACATTTTTTTCATATCTTCCTCCATTAACTCATTTCTTTTTTTTTTTTTTTTTAATTTCTAGGAAGATGCATGCCTTCTTTCTAGAACCGATCCATTCATCTGCTCTCTTGATTCCATTCACTCCTACTTTTTCTGGAAACTTAGACTATCAATCATTTCCTTCATTTTGTAGATTAATTTCTTTCTCCTCTTTTGTGATCTTCCCTTCTCTCCCTCTCCATTCGCTCCTTTCCTTCTATAAATGAATATCTCTATGCTTACACAATTTTCCCTATAAGTTTTTCTTTTTCAAGCTGCTTCCCGTAACTGCTAAGATGCTCAAAAGAAGGATCCATACCTACTGTTTTCTCTTCTTCACCATACCATTTTTGGTATTATAATTTTGTATTAATATTTCCAGTTCTCTTAAGTAGTGGTAATCCCAATTGTGGAGAAGGAATTTCCAGAAGGCCAGTGTATTATCTAGAAGTTTATTTCTTAAATAACTATTTGAGAAGAGGCCAAATGATAGCCAAGGAAGAAGTAAAGTTGGAAAGGAAAAACACTGAAACAAATAAGAACAGGTTTTAATAAAAATTGTTACCATTTACTGAAAGCTTCTTTGGTTCAGATACTCTAAGTAATTTATATTTAGCTCATTTAAGCCTCATAACAACTACATGTAATTTTATCAGTGGCTCTCAGATGAAATAGTTAAGGTTTAGTGGGGTTAAATAACAGTACTTGGTCAAGATCACACAGCTACTGAGTGGTGAGGCAGGCAATTGAATCTAAGGGTTTTGACTCCAAAACCCGTGGGGTAGGGTCATGAATAACCATCGGTTAAGCAAATGAAACAAACAAACGCTTACCCAATCATTTATGCCAGTGTCAGTTAGCTCTTGAAGTGTATGTTTTGTCATTAGTGTAATTAATATTTGCTCTAATTATTAGCTGGGTAAAACATAAATGAGTAAATATAATTTAATTTTTAATGTCATGATTGCTTGACTGCTTGGGGTAAAGGCGGTTTGTATCAATGAAGACTAAAATTTCCACATTACTCATTTTACAGCTGACATCTTTAATTGCCTGACTCTGAAATAACAACTTAGCCTACCATAAATATTTCTCAGTCTTCTTTAATTAACCAAAGTTATGATATACCTGGAAATTTAATATATCATATCTAAATGTGCACTCAAGCATTAAGTAATAGAAACATATGATTGAAAAATGTGGACCTGAGTAGTGTTCTTGGTGGCCATATAGTGGATTTTCTACCTTTTTAGTATTTTTACCTTCAAATTTAGTTTAATTGATTTCAGTCTCTTCCATTTCCAATTCGACAAATACTTATTAAACACATACTATGTGTATTGCCTATTTGGGTTTACAGTTAATAAAATAATAGCAAAGTTGTTGGGGAAATAAAAACCATATTTATATATATTACGTGTGTGTGTGTGTGCGTGTGTATCTCCAGGATGATGAAAGCTGGTGCTGGGACCCTGAACCAGGATGGCAAGAATGAGGCTGGAAAAGAAAGCCCCCATGTGGGGGATATTGTTAGATATTGGTGACTAGCCTAGCAAGAATTTTCTCGCCATCTGTGCTCTTCTCTTTCTCAGCTGCCTGTAAATCATCCATTCTCACTTGTGAAATCTAATACCTCGTCTACCCTTTTTCTCTTTTGTCCAAAATGTTTTATATACCCAATGTTGCATCACTATCTGGAATTTTCATGCTTATTTGAATTCCCCATGCACATTTATTAAAAACTTGATTTTCAAAAAAAAAAACCTGATGATTAACAAAGTATAATTGTCGAGAGAGAGCTATATTGTATTTACACATAAGAGACAATTTAGAAAGAAAAAAAGAGAAGGAAAAGTGTGAAACCACATCAGCAATTTAAGAAAAGAATTCAGGCAACCAATTATTGACCAAATCAAACTTATATTTCCTTTGACATTTTCAATTTTAAAGACTCTCTTCAAAAATAAAATTTTGAATTGAATTTATTCTCTGTAATCATTTTCCCTTTTCAGTTTTGTCTTCTCCTTTTCTGATTCTTCCCAATTCTTTCACATGAGTTTGAGTATAAAAAGAAAAATATTCGAAACTGATATAAAAATTATCGAGTTAGGTAGCATACTCTTATCATACTTTAGAAAACAATGAGAGTCGATATTTCCCCCATACTTAAAAGAAACTTGTACACAAGTTTTGAGAAAAAATCAGGGAGCTTTACTTGCATACAAGGGACCAGGTTTTTAAAATGAAGGAGTTATGAAGAGAGACAATATATGGTATTTAGAGTTCAGTTTGGTACATGACGGTCCCAGTTCCAGTTGCATGTTTGGTCCAAATTTGACAGAAACCAATTGGTTTTGATAAACAGAAAATACCTCCTTGTTTTTAATTAGTTTCACAATCTCTTTCCTTCCCAATTTAGCAAATATTTATTAAATACTTTCTATGGGCATAGCCTAATTGGTTTTATGACAGATAAAGTAAATAGCATATAATCCCCAGCATTTTTGAGATTCCCTTGTCATCCAATTACAGAGGCATCTGTCTTTTTGGATGAGTTTGCAGTTCATAGCTGGTATTAGGAAGGTCTTCTACTCATCCTGGAAAGCAATCTCTTTAACTGAGAAATGCAGAACTTTTCCCAGCTAAAGAAATGTATGGCAGATTTTAACAAATGTTTTTGTTTTTTGTGTAAGTTCCTTCTTTTGGTTAATCATTCCTTAAAATGTGCAGATTTGACTAAATAAGTTTGCTGTGTGATTTTTTTCTCATTTAGTATCATTAATTTGATTTCATAATGGAGTAGAGACATGCGACTTGCCCAGTTGTAACTCTAGTACACAAGAGATAGGATACATGTAAATCTTGCAATTAGCTTCATTATTCTCTAACTAGCCAATCTTTCCACTCAGCAAACTAACTTGTAAGTAAACTATGGGCAGGGATCCTCGGTACTGCTTGATTGTTCTGTGGTTATCTGAACAGCGGTTCTTTGGCTATAGGGTATTTAAAGGACAATGATCAGATCAGCAGGGACATTAACACAACATTTCTGTCCATATACAGCATGAGTTCTTCCTTGAGAGACTAGAAGTATTTCTAGTATTGTGCTTTTTTTTTTTTTATTGGTAACATCTTCATTGGAAGATAGTTCATACACCATACAATTCACCCATTTAAAGTGTACAATTCAATAATTTTTAGTAATTCGCAAAGTTGTATAACCATCACTGCAGTCAATTTTAGAAAACTTTCATCACCCCCAAAGGAACACGGCCCTTCTCAGCCATTATCTCCTAACTCTTTCTTCTACCCCAGCCTTAGGCCACTACTAACCTAGTTTTTGTCTCAGTAGATTTTCCTATTCTGGATACTTTATATAAATGGAATCCTATAATATGTAGTCTTTTGTAACTGGCTTCTTTCACTTAACATAATATTTTCAAGGTTTATCCATGTTATAGTATCTATCAATATTTCATTGCTTTTTATGGCCAGATAATATTCATTGTATGCATATATCATATTTTGTTTATCCATTTAACTTAGATAGAACAAAAAGGTATTTTCTCTCTGCTACATAAACACGATGGGGTTTTAAGGTAAGATGGAGTAACATCTTATAATTGATTACTCTCACAAATACACAAAAAGACAGATACAATCAACACAAGATAATCTGAAGATTTCTTTGTAAGCCAAAGCGTATAGCTTAGGACATAAGACAACTTTTTCAACCATGTAGTTGAGACTGGCCTACAGTGTTTTCACTGCAGCCCCTGTTACCTTGTTGTTTAAAAGTCTCAGTCACCAGAGATTTCTAGGAATCCTGACAAAGACAAGTACCACCTCTCAAGACGTCCATTGGAGAGAACTATGTAGTCATGAGATAAAATAATCCAGAAAATGAGAAATCCATGAACCAGAAATAATCTAGTCACACACTCAGGGATGCAGAAGTTCTCTAGCAGCGAGGTACGGCTCACCCAAGGAGACTGCAGAGAGTAGCCTGGGCACAAGGTATGGTTGGACTTCTCGTAATGCAGGCCAATCACTCCAATGAGTTAGGTCGCAGAAGGACTTCTAGAAAACCGTTAAAAATATTTAGAAAAGAAAATTGAGGGGCAGGAGAGATCATTTTTATTATTTATTTATTTTATAACTGGAAGTTTGTGCCTTTTAACCACCTTCACCCATTTTGCCCCAAATGAGTGAAGGCTGTATCTTCATTTTAGTACTTCTCACACCATCTTACAATAAATATTTGTTAATGAATATATGCAAATTTGAAAATCTTACTCAAACATTTACTATCAGAGGAAAATTCTCAAGATATACCAATTAGGAAAAATATGTATTATAATACCATTCCCCTATATAGTCTCAGTTTTCTAAATAAATAATACATATGTATGTATGAACAGAAAAAGATTCATATGTATTCACCAAGATCTTATTTCTGTGAGGAAGAATGTGAGTGACTTTCATATCCTTCAACTTTCTGTAGTTAATGTTTATTATAAATAGACAAAATATTACCAAAATACAAATGAATTAATGGAAAAGGTGATTCATTGAGAGAAGTCTTTTACATAGTTCCTGTCTGATACATTTGAAACAACAGGGACATTACAGGCCCTGAGTTCAGGGACTTGAAATAGCAGACATGTATCCAGAGGAGCCATTTTAGAACACATACTGCCGAGCATGTACTTATTCCAAGGGGCTAAAATGCAGGCTGGAATGCCATATTATGTGCACTTGTCTCCTCCTTTTTGACATATCTCTAGATCTCTAATAATTCACACCTCTTTCAAAGAGATGCAATTTTAATAATTTAGGGCCTTTTGAATCTCACCCATTCCATGTTAACTTGCCTTTCGACAGGATTCTCAACTTAACTATTTAAGTTTATGGCTAGGTTCTTTGTATGTCTGAACTTTGAATATATAACTCGTTTCTCAAATCTACTTATTCTTGTTTTCACCAGGGTGCAAACAAAAACAAAACAAAAGCAAACAAATAAAAAAACCCAAAACTAAATCCCAAAACCTTAACAATAGCTGAATTGTTTTCACTTTTAAATACGTTTATGTAAAACCATTCACTAAAAACAGTTTAAGTAGGTGTTGTTAGCAATTATATTGTCAATTTTAGATTGACAGATACTATAAAAATGTAGGAAAGTCTAATAACCTATGGATCAGAAACGTGTTTTGAACCAGGAGAGTTTACTTTAAAGAAATATACCTTTGAGTAGGAATAAATGGATTCACATAATTTTAAACCTCCCTAATCATTAAAACGTTCATTAGACTTCACTGTTGAGACCCTTCACTCATTTGATTACATGAGATCTACTATGAAAAGTGTATCATTCACTCATGTCTGGATCAGTACAAATGGTATTAATTTAGTATAAGCTACAGCATTTGACATGTCTCTAGTGTTCCAGGAAGTAGAACTTCTATAATTTTGGGGAAAGATTCCTTC
This sequence comes from Rousettus aegyptiacus, assembly GCF_014176215.1. NCBI lineage: Eukaryota > Metazoa > Chordata > Mammalia > Chiroptera > Pteropodidae > Rousettus > Rousettus aegyptiacus. The sequence goes on from NW_023416310.1 coordinate 19,457,000, forward strand.
TTGGTCTTAATTTTCAGATACATACTTTTCTTGGAAAATTTGCTGGCCATTTCCTTTGATATCTACTGTGTAATCCATCCTCCCCTACCCTGTAGCCTCATAGAATTTTATATACTTAACTCTTGTTGTTGAGTTGTCTACAATTTCACTATCATTTACACAAAACTCTTGTGTCCTTCTGCCACAACCCTCTCTTCCTCCATTGATTTTTGTATGTGTGGTTGAGGGGTGGCCCCTGACTTAAAGTGTAAAATTAGTCAATTGTTAGAAGTAATGAAAATAAATAGATTAGATTCCTTGTCCATTGTTGACTAAGAACCTAATGAAGCTTTCAAAAGCCTGCCAGAAATAAGAGATGAGCTCTTGTCCAACAGACCTTGGAAGAGAGAAGTAACTTCTATTGACAATTGGAACAGATGGCATCTTAAGCATGACAGATTTCCCACCACTCTAAGTAGAATCAATATCCAGTGGCAAGAAGTAAATTAGCTGGCAGTGGATGAGAAGTCCGCCTATTAGTTTGATTTAGGTATGGGTTGATTTGCATAGTTTTGCCATGATACTTTGTTTCAGTTCATTACTTTTAACCAGATCCAATAGCAACCATTTCAAGATTCTGTGATGATTGGCTCACTGAAATAAACTTGAAACTGGAAAGAGCAAAAGAATTGAAGGAGCCCAGCTACATCTCCATGTTGGCTTTCTTCCTCTGTGGATATTCAGATAAGGCAATTTCATTGCTGAGACAATGTTGCAAAGTAGATAGAGGACGATAAGGAAGTATGTGGAGAAGATACCAATATTTTTCATGAGCTGACTTTATGCCTGGTGTTTTTCAACTAGAATTTTTTTAATTTCTATGACATCTTATGGGTTAAGTAAGTGACAAAGTCTGACCGCAAATCCATGTTTGGCTGAGTTCAAACGCCATGTTTTTTCAATCTTTCAGCTATAATATATTGCTAGTTCATCTTTCATTAACATTTAGCTTTTTTCTTCAACTCATATCCTGCCTAAGTTCGTTCTTACTTTTCTCCCCAGGAGTGCCTTTATGTGCTCAGCCTAGAATTTACTGATTAAATGTAAGGGTCAATTGCATTTTAATTAGGAAACCCAGTAACTAAAATAATAAATTCCTAATGGTGAATTATCAGGCATTCATTCATTTACATACTAATGCAAAAACTAAGTATTCACCAAGCATATACTATGTATCAAATACATTCTACTTGGTACTGGAGCAAAAAATGATGCAGTTCTTCTTTTCATGGAACATAGGACTGGATAGGGGAGACTGACATAAATCAAATAATCACATAATTACATGCAAAAATTCAACTGTTAAGAGTGATATGAAAGAGTTAAAAGATACCTATAATATTGAAGGCTTCAGTCACAGGTTGGGTTCACAGAATGTAGGATGTTTATTAAAGAGTATTCTTGAGTTTAACGCCTGTGGAAGACAAGGGATTGGAGCAGGATAGGTCAGAGGGAGAAGTTGGGCTGTTGAAGGCTTCAAATGACATACTAAGAACCGTGAAGCTAGGATGACCCTTCATGCTGCCTAAAGTTGAGATGAGGGGCCAGATCTTCACATCCCATATCAATCAGTCATTGGGTTTGCGCTGCATCAGAAGGGGAGTATTTTGGGGACAAAGTAGAATGTATGAAAATGGATACAACTTTTTTCTTAAATATTTTGCTACAGGGCAATGAGGGATATAGGGAGCATTTAATTTTCAATAGAAGCTCAGACATAGTCATGGTGAGAAGGAAAAACTTATTGGAGATACAGAACTAGGATGTATGCCTTTGTTCTACATATTGGAAATTTACCTGGTATAATTAGAACTAGCAGGTATGGCTTTTCTCAAAAAGAGGATTCAAAACATGATAGTTACTGGTGATGGCAATAGGAAGCAACATCAGATATGACAATTCATGGTTCAGCTTATCAATGATCAGCTTATATCTAGAATTGAAAGTTTGGAAAATATGAATTTTAACTTTTTATGACACTGATATTATAGATATGTTGCTATACCATTTCATCACAAGGAATTTTGCTATTTCCACTTTCAATCTGGGTGTTAATTCTGTTGTTCTCACCAAAACACATTTATAGGGAAGATCTACGATATGTTCATTCATTCAAAAATATTTTTTTTCAATATCATGGGATTAGAACTGTGCTGGTAGCATAAAACTAGTGGTAGGCCAAAGGGATTCAGAGAAGTCTGGCAGGGGAAGACAGATAATGGTACGTAGAAGTAATAATTAAACATTTACTTATTGTTATGCTTTAAAGAGAATGAGATGCCATGGCGGGAATAATAGAAAGGGAGTGAATGAGATGGTATGTGAGGGAACCCGTTTTAGACAGAAAAAATCTTTCCAAGGAGTTGGCACTGGTGCTATGACCTCAGGAGAAGTGTGAGCCGGATAGAAGAAGGTAGAAAGAGCATTCTGAGCACATGGAACAGCATGATGAAGAAAGGGCTTAGTGGATGCAGACTGAAAGAGTCTAGGAAGACTAGAAAAGTTGCAGGGGGAGTTGTATCCTAACGATCCATTGTCAGCCACATGGAAACAAATGTGAGTTTTATTTTCAGTGCAAAGGGAAGCCATCAGAAAGTTCAAGAGGAGGAGCCTCGTGATCTGATCCACACTTTAAAATTATCTTCCAGCTGACTGATGACGGAGAATGATGGTGAGGGAAATAGTGGAAGCATTAGTTTAAGTAAGAAGTAATGGTATAGTAGGAGGAGAAATTAATGGACTATGCTTTAGAGGGAAATGACAAAATATTAATGAATATGGGATACTGTGACCAGAAATAAATCCTAGATGTCTCCCAGATTCCTGGATTGAGCATCTGGATGGACTATGTATGGTACCATTTACTGAAAATGAGAAGACTTGGGAGAAGAGATTGGAAGAGGGTTGGGCCACTAAGGATTCAATTGTGGGCATGCTACATTTGAGATGCCTATGAGCCATCAAAATGGATATTTCAGGTAGGTAATGGAATATGTGTATGTTTAAAGATGAGAGCAATGATCTGTGCATGAGAAATAAATTTTGGAGTTGATGACACATAAATGATATATAGTCATAGTAAAGGATGAGCTCATTTAGGGAAGAAAATAACCAGGGAAAAGGAAAGTGAACCCTTTATAGAGTCCTGAATAACCCCAAAATTTAGATTTCAGGTGGATGATAAATAGATCTTGGGGCTGAAGTGAGAATTCCCCTGGTGTAATGTTATAATATCTGGTTATGTTTTCACAATGACTCTTGGAAATAGAAAATAAGACCGATTTCCATTAAAGCACTTACTGTGGTAGCCAAACACTCTTCCAAGGGCTCTGCCAATACCACATATTTAATTCTCATAACAACTTTATGTGGAAGGCACTACTGTTATCACACTGTTTAATAGTTGAGGAGACCAAGGCTAGGAGAGGGTAATGAACCTGCCCAAGGTCACATATTGAGGCAAGCTTCAAAGCCAAGCAGTCAGACTGTACAGCCTGCACATAACTACAATGCTATTTGCCTCTTTAAATATCCTTTACCTGTACTATAGTGTACTATTCTAAGTGGCAATGGTTGTGGATTCAGGTTAAATTCAAGAACCTCATGTCTTACCCATAAGTTTATCTTGGCACCATTTTCATTAAAGAATGAGCTATAATTCAACAAACCGGGGAAAAGAATCAGAATGCACAAGCATGATCAAAAGATGAAGTCTCGCAGCACTGTCTATTCTTCTGATAACATTCTGACTAGTACTCAGGATTCTAGTTCTGGAGATAGAACAAGAGAGACTAGAAAAATGGACCAGTTTCTCCCTGCTTTCCCTAAGACAGCAGGAGCATAAGGCAGCGTAGCCTTGAGAATCCATGCACCCAAGTGTCACGCAGAGGAAGGTACCTCCTCAACTCTGTCCACAGGGCGGTTTCCTAGATCAGACACTGGCTGGGACAGAAGTTAAGGCTTTCAACTATTGGATGATCTGTGAGTTTAGAGGTAGCAGATTACGGAGCAGTTGCTTTCCTGATGGCAGCATATATTTTGCAGCAGCTTCATGGACTCTGTGTCGGCTTTATTTCGTTTGGGGGAAAACTTCACCGTGAATTTTCAGGTGTGGCAGATGATCTGGGAAATGGAACTAGGGAGAGGGAAAATAATATATAAACTATGTGTGTCAGTTATTAAGTTATTTTTTCTAGGTTCCAAAATCACCCTTCTATACTTATCTGGTGATGCTGGACAGGAACTCTAACAACCATGTCAGTTTCTGGCTGGTTCAATGTCACGGTCTGCCAATGAGAGGCGCTACCGAGAGACCACACAGCTGATGGAGAGAAGGGAGAGATTTGCTCCTTTGTGTGTATTTCCTGCAAAGTCTCTGTCTGCTCACTGTTCTTGGAGGTTTTGCCCCTGACTCAGTTTTCATCCTAGCAATAGCGACACCTTCCTATAGCAGTAGCTGAATCTAATTCAAAATCTCCCAGCACTTGGAGAATAAGCTTCTTTGCCCCATTGAGCTAGAGCCCCTTCCTTAAAATCTCGGTCCCAGTTTCATGGGGCCCTTCTCCAAGCTCAGATACCCCACCTGACTAAGCAATTCTTCCTCAGATGTCTGAGTTTCAGTTTCATGGTATTCCTTTGTAAGTTCTAATACTTCTAGCCTTTTTCCTTTGTCTCCTCGCTCTTGGAATGATAGCTACCTCTTGCAGATACTACCCTATATTATACTGTAGAAATCTCTTCTTATCCTCAGTTAAGTAGTTCATAGTTATACAGTTTATATAGTTATATAGTTAATATATATAGTTAACACATCTTTACATTAAATCTGCTCTGTTCATATAACTGATATGGGTTCTTTCTTTTTCCTGGACCCTGATGGATACACCATGTGTGTTTACAAGAAGATGTTAAATACCTGCAGAGAGGATACTGTCAGAAATGCTGGTGTATGGAACTTCAGGAATACCATTATTGTACCCTCAGATTTGACTTCCTGTCTCAGATGTCTAATACACCTGTATTAATTTGTGGACCACGGAATCAAACTCCCTGTTCTGAGCAAACCCATTGGAGGAATTATTTTTCTGCTGGAAAATAGGGACAATGAAATCCACTTCATAGAGGTACACACAGGATTCTCTTTGTGCTGCTTTGTACTTCTTAGGTGACAGGTAACATTTGCTCACAGACTAGGAGACAGAAAGCCAGGCGACCTCTGTTTTAGTCTTGGTTCTCTTCTTAGCAAGACATATGATCCTTAACAGATTACATCATCTTTCTACATCACAAATTCCTTTTCACTGACGTAAAAGATGTGAGGAAAGATCTTTGATGATCTCATATAGGTCTAACATTGTATGATTTCTTTCACAAAATATTTATGACATATGTTTGAGGAGATAGTTGTTGATGAAAATCTAGGAGACTGTATTAGATTTCTATTACTATGTTATAAACCACCATAAAAACAATAACCATTTATGATTTCACAGTTTCTTGGGTCAAGAGTCCATGTATGGTTGTCTGTGTCCTCTGGTTAGGTCAGGATCTCACCAGGTCGTAATCAAGGTGTCAGCTGCTACTGAGGTCTGTTCTGACACTCAGAGTTCTTTTTCAGACTCATTGGTGGTTGGCAGAATTCAATTCTTTGCAATTCGAGAGGTCCCTGTTGTTTTGTTGGCTGTCTAGAGGCCAGCCACTATTCCCTGCCACTTGGCCCTCTCCGCAACATGACAGGTTGCTTCTCTTATGGCAGAGTTTCTTTTACTTCCAACCTCTTTCTTTAGGAAGAATCTGGTCCCTTTTGTTGGCTCACCTGGTTAAATCAGGCCTTACCCAGGATAATCTCTCTTTTGATTAACTGTGTCAACTTATTTAGGACCTTAATTACATCTGCAAAATTCCTTCATCTCTGTTATGTAATGTAACCTGGTCACAGGAGTAAAATCAGTCATATTCACAGCTAGTATTCAAGGGGAGTAGATTATATAGGGTGTAGACAAGGGGAGAGAATATTGCAGATGGTCTTAGAATTCTGCCTGCCACAAGACCAGAGTTATCTACCAATCTGGGATGGCTTCAGGCTCCTCAGTGTACTTGGGATCACCTGGGCATGGTTCATTTGAATGTCTCTCATTTGATATGTAGATTAGAAGCCACTCCAAATGACCTTTTCACTTTCCTCCAAAGTAGATCACAGCTCTGGAACTCAACTAGACCCCACACTGAGCAGTTGCTCTGGCAACCAACATACATTCTGTCCCATTTGAGCATTGCACGGTTTTTGCAATGGCATCGCTAGGCAGAGTTGAAACTAAAATGTTACAGCAGCGTTGTCAAAATCCCAGACGTGGCAAAAGCTCAAAGCGAGTGATTATCTGAGGAGTCAGCACAAGCTTTTGTACTGTATAGAAATTCACAATATAGACTCCTAATTTTTTGTTCAAAGGCATCCGTGCCTGCCTTCTCTCACCATTATTGGTTCAGTAACCAATACTTTATAATATACATAACAGATAAGCAACAGGTATTTGTTAAATTAAATCAACGTTTCCTTTTCAAAATGGTGATTTCGTATGTATCTGAAACTGTGCATGCAACATTAGAAGTTCCACGATTCTGAGTTCTCCCAAATCTACTTTTAAATTCTATTAAAGGTATAAAAACATCAAATTCATTTTCGTCCAGCTAATTATATTTTTTTACTAAGGTGACCCCTGCGCCTTTAGAAATCATGCATATTTGTCAAGCAGGAGGTACTATAATTATTCACTGTATTATTCACAAGAGTGAACATCTTATCGTCAGTCATCCAGATGCCAAAACAAACAAAGAAACAAACAGACAAAAAATCCAAAAAGCAAAAATCATCCAGTAAATTGCTGAGGGTATTTCATTCTCATGGTGCATATGAGTAATCCAATCCCATGCACAGAAAAGAAACAAGAAAAACATTGCTATCCTTTGAGGCAAAATGACTGCCCAGTCCAGTTCCCAGGACCCGTATTTGCCGCACTGTTACAGAATATTGATTCCTTCGGGTTTTAGCAAGTGTTGCTGACAAAAAAGTTCCTACTGTCCCAGAAGTTGGGAAATTAGCACATTTTGTCCTTGCTTTGAAGAATCACAGTTTATATTAGCAGTTGAAAAACTCAAAGCAGTCATGAAAACAGGTTTAACCCAGCATCCCTTAAACTTATTTGACCACGGACAGTAACTTTTCCCCTCAGTTACTGTGGATCAAGTACTACTACTATCCAAGAAAATAATGTTCCTGGAATGTACTTGGAGGGATGCTATCTAGATTAACGAGGCACTTGGAAATAAGGATTGTGTTCATTTCCTCTAGGCATAGTTCTTCTCATTCGGGTGGGTAAATTGGAGAAAAAAACATTGAGCACTTATTATGTGTAAGACACTGCACAGTATTTCTTTTTAATCTTCAATTTCCTCTGTAAAACAGGTAATCCTACGCCTGTTTTACAGACACAGATAATGGAATTCAAGGAAGTGATGTTCACTGTTACCCAACTAGCCTGTCAAACTCTTCTTGGCTCTTGCACTATTAATGTGCACTTTTCTGTACAGAACTGTGAAAAACAAAACTGCTGACAACACAAGTTTGTACTTTTTACTTTAAAAAGACAACTTTCATGAAAGCGTTCTGGAGAGGTCTTTGGGGGGAAATTAAGAGTCTCTTTATGTCTCCAAGTGAGGCTTTACGTATCATCTCTTGGGCTGAGATGTATCAGTATTTTTATTAGCCTGGGACACTGAGGTTGGGAGTGAGGAGAGCCAGTTGAAACCAGCTGTCAGACCCGAGTACCCTCAGTTTTCTGCAAGAGATGAACCCCCAGCTCCTAGAAAAAAATGGGTCCCGGGTGTTGTCAGTGACTCCATTACTTACATCTTTACTGAATATGTGCCTTCTTGAGAGGTTTTGATTGAATTTGCACCCACCTGAATTTTCTCTGTAAAGAAAAACCAATCTTTTCCACATGCATCAGCAATAGTTGAGAAATACTTTAAGACTTTTATTTCCCTGAGATATACTATAAGTAGAACAATTTACAAAAATAAGTTTTTAGGGGGGAAAAAACTTATAGCTAGCTCACTGAGGACTCCATGTATAATGGTATTCTATATTTTGAGGTCTTATCAGTACTATATCTTAGACCCTTTTTGGAAAAATTACTCTTATGATATAACCTGCTGGAGCAATTTTGAATAATGGTGGTTCATAAAAGGTGGTATGTTGAGAGTCAGGATTTTATTCATTTCCATTAGTAGGGAGAGCACTATTAATCTGTCTAAAAATTGCACAATAAGAAAATCAGGGTGCATTTATTTTTTTCCATGAGTATGATGTATTGAGTCCTTCCACATCTCAAGTGTGGCTCAATTTCAACCATCATGCAAGGCATTTAATCAAGATGAACTTTAAAATAGCACGCTGTTTTAGTATTAACCAAATACTATTACCGGGGAAAGTGATGAAGAGTACTTTAGCTGAATTATTTGTAACCAAAAATGGCCCGATACAAGCTCATTGCATACTTTCTTTAGGCAAATGCCTGAGTTACCTTGTCATTGAATGACTTTGCACCTTAACTCCATACTAATTCATCCTGCTTCAGCTAGCTCTGTGAACAGTCAAGCACAGAAGGAAAACCTCACGGAAAACATTTCATTTCACTCTGGCCATCTTCCCATCAAGCAGGAATGTATACTATTTTATGATATCTATATTCGTGTATATACTGTACTCATATACATGAAGCCTCTACTAGTTTCTTTTTTTTAAGTTCAATGTTTTATTTTTTAAAAATTTTTTGAGAGTTTGTTTTATTCACTTGGTATAATTTACATAACTTCCAATTTTACATATTTGACCCCTTTTACCCTATCTACCTGCCCCCTTCCCCCGTCCTCTGGCAACCTCTAGTCTATTGTCCATGTCTATGAATCTCTACTTGTTTGTCCTGTTAGTTTGTTACTTTTAGGTTTATATCCCACATATAAATGATATCTTGTGGTCTTCAATTTTTTTCTGTCTGGCTCTTTTCACTTAGCATGATTATCTGAAGGTCCATCCACTTTGTCACAAATGGGAATATTTCATCTCTGCTTATGGCTGAGTAACATTCCATTGTATATATGTACCACAGCTTCTTTATCCAATCATCTATTGTAGGACACTTTGGTTGCTTCCCTGTCCTGGTCTACTAGTTAGTTTCTATTAAGATTTATGGCTTCTGAAATCAATCGGTCACCTAGGCAACAGACTGTATGGTTCTCTCCCATGTTATGATGAAGTATGTCTGTGTGTCTGGTTCATTGGGGTGGTTCTCATTCATGGCTGCTCATTAAAATTCCCCAGAACCTTAAAAAACCAAGCCAAACCTGAGTATTAACAGAACAATTTAATCAGAATGTCTGGAGATGGGATGAGGGTATAGTTATTTATTTCAGTATTTATTTATTTTTAAACTTTTTATTATGGAACATCTTTAATGTATAGGAGTAGTTGAAAATAATATAATGAATCACAAGATAGTGTAGCCGTTTTCCAGCTTCTACCAACTTCTAACTAAACTTGTTTCATCTTCACGTCCATCAGCCCCACACTTACTGTCGGATGATTTGGATGCAAGTCCCAGATGTCACGTAATTTCATTTGTACATAGTATTTTAGCACATATGCATGTGTGACTAAAAGAAGAGGATTCCTACAAAAAAACCAAATTATTATACATCAGAACACGAAAAGCTTAATTCCTTCAAATAATCAAATATCCTGTCAACGACTGCACTTCCCCAGTTGTCTCATAATTTTTTTTTTAATAGTTTCTTGGCTCAAATCAGTATTCAAATAAAGGAGATTCACTGAGATTATTTAATATGTCTCTTACATCTCTTTCAATCTAAAGATTACCTCCGTTATTTTTTTTCTTTCTTGCAACTTAAAGAATAGATAGAGGCATTTATATTGGGGAGTTTTCCAAATGGTTATGAATGACTATCTGTGACATCCTTTAATGCATTCCTCTGTTCCCTGTATTTCCTGTGAATTGGTAGTTAAAGCTATAAGATTGATAGAACTTATATGAGATCATTTTGGAAAGTATAATTTATAGAAGTTGTTGGGCACATCCATCATTAGGCATAACATTCCTGGTTGTTTATCTTTTTGTGATATTAACAGCCTCTGATGATCAATGCTTAGATTTATTTTTTTTAAATTAAGGTTTGCAATGTGGTGATATTTGAGTTCAGTTATTCTTCCTTACCTAGTAGCTGGAATCCTTCTATAATGAGAAGTATCAACTGTTTGATTACCCTGAAATACAGTTTGTAACATAAAGAAAAATGCTTATTTCCCATTATTTACAAGTTTTCAAATAATGAAGTGGTTTCCTGATTTATTCTCATGAGGTGCATTATTATGAATGCATGAATTTAAAAATATTCATTGTATTTTTATACCTTGTAATTATTTTATTTCTTTATGCTTAAATGTCTTAATGGCTGGAGCAGCCTCTTCTTTTTGCCGTCAGAGACCCTTGGACACAATCCTAACACTTTCTGATAGCATTCTAACTTTCTGGTATGAAAGCTCATCTTGAATATTCTTGGCAACAGCTCTTTCTCCAAAGAGTCCTAACTTCTTTACAGAGAAATGCATTTAGAGACACTAATCTGATTGCTAGACTGGCTCACTGATACCGAGTTGTTGATTTTCTAAGCCTGCCCAATAGATAGAACTGGGAAATATGTATATATTTTCAAATTCAGGAATATAGTGTTTTTAATTTCACCACTTATACATCTAAATTCTTTCTTCTCACATGCCAAAAGTCTCAGTTCCTAATCACATTAATGTAAGTGTTCATTTCATTATCCCATATGGCACACTGCATTCTTCAAAAATGGCCACAAAATGTTTTCAGTCCTATGTGTGCTTCCAGAACCTAGTTGCTTCTCATTAGGGGGAGTCTGTTTTCCTTCCCTTGAAACTGGCAGGCCTTTGTGTCCCCTCAATGAATAGAGTGAGACAGAAATAACACTGCATGACTTCTGGAAGATTGGTCCTAAAAGGTCCTCGAAAGCTTCTGATGGTCTTTCTCTCAGGATGCTCACCTTCGGAACCAGTTACCATAATACAAAGAATTACAGGTTCCAGAGAAAGATCACTTGTAGGTATTCTGGCCAACAGCACCAAGTATGGTCTCAGCGAACAGACAGGATCACCCACCAGACCTGGGTGTGAGGGAGCCATCAGATGATTCCATTTCCCCAGGTGACACAAATTGGAGCAGAGGTAATTTATCAAATGTTCAATTCAGGAGCAAAATAAATATCCTTTTGTTGGTATTAAATTACTCATGCCTTATTGCTTTTAAGTATACCCGTTTATCTTTTTTTTTTCTTTTTTATTATCTTTTAAAAATAGCTTTAGGGAAGTATAATTGACATATAAAAACTAGATAATTTAAAGTATACAATTCAGTAAGTTTTGACATATGCATACACTGTGAACCCATCAGCATAATCATTAGAATGAATCTATTACTTCAAGACTTTCCTCCTTTTCCTTTGTGATCTGCGTAATCCTTACCTGGTGCCCCAGCCCTTCCCCCGCCTCCCATCTCCAGGCAACCACTAATTGGCTACTGGTTATTATACATTAGTTGAGTTTTCTATGAATTTTTTTAAATCGAATCGTATATTCTGTACTTTTTTTAATGACTTCTCTCCTTTGACATTATTAATTTGAGATTGATCCATGTTGTAGTTTTTACCAATATTTCATTCCTTTTTATTTAACTCTTGCCACTTTCTATTTGTTCCCTACTACCAGAAATTTTAAAATTTACTAGTAATGTTTTTCCTGTCTGCTTCCTCTTCTCCAACATCTACTTGAAATAGTATCTTTTTAGGCCCAGATGGTACCACAAGACAGTCAGTATGCTTATTCTTCTTTTCATCTCTATCCCTGTTTTCATCCTGTTTTATTATAGTCAGAGATTGTGTCTATCACACGTCATACTTTTTCCACTATAATTATCATTTTATCTTAGTTCTACAGATGAAAATGTATTTAATTTTTACTGTCAGATCTTAACATCAGTGATTGTCTAGTCGTTTTGATTGTCCGAAGCTTTCTTTAATAGAGAAACAGTATTCTCTGTTTCTTTGAGGGTTATTGTAGCTGTTGTTTGCTTGTTTATTTGGAAGATTAATAACAGTTGTGTCCTTTTTTGTGTAAAGTTATGTTTGGCTGGATAATACACAATGGTTTGCATTTCCTTTTCCTTAAGTATCTTAACACATGCTGCTTCATTTGCTTTTGACATAAAGTCAAAATATCTAATGACAACTTGATTTTCTTATAAGTGATTTGGTGGTAGTGGGGAGTACTACTTGATTCCTATAGGGATCTTTCTTTTTTTCTTTAAAGTTTAATTATTTTACTGGAATACATCATGGCTCTCCTATGATGATTTTCCAATATATGTAGCATACTCTTTCAAGATGAAGTTCCAAGGTTTTTTTTATTTTTATTTTTTAAACTTTAGTAAGTTTTCTCGATTGTTCTCTTCCTTTGCTCTGGCTTTCTCCAGGGACTCCTATAATGGTACGTCAGATCTTCTTTGCTAACCTTCTACATCTACATCTTTCTTAAGAAAAAATTAAATCTTTTATATTTCTTTTTGATTTTAAAACTTACCTCTTTTCCATTTTCTATTTTTAAAAAATTACCTATTATTATTTATGCCTATAACACTTGGTCTTCCTAGGTGGTTTCCCATCTAAGTACTAACCAGGCCTGACCCTACTTAGCTTCCAAGATCAGACATCAGGCTTGTTCAGGGTGGCATGGCCGTAAACCATGAACTGTGGCTCCACTGGGGTATGAACCCAGGACCTTCTGCATGTAAAGTAGACGTGCTAACTGCTACAATGGAACCATGTCCACCTACTTTCTGTTTCTTTTAAGGCATTATTTATCTATTGCTTTCTTTTGCTTTTGAGTGATTTCAGGTTTAGTCTTCATTTCTAAAATTATTTTTTTTCTCCTATTTATGTTCATTCCTGAGTTTTGACCCCATTCTTCTAAAGCTTCCATTTTCCAATAACCTAATTTCTATGTGTTTCTAATTCTGTTTTATGCTGTATTTTCATAGCTTCTATCACTCATAAATATTTTCACTCTTTTCCCCTAAAATTATCAGAATAAAGCTTTGTGGACATATGTTTCTACAGAGTCTTTATTGTATTCTGTTCCCTGCTTATTTTTTTAAATAATAATTTTGTGTGGAATTTATCTACACACCTTTTTTGATTATGTGTATGAGAAATAAGTTTATTTCTGTGTTTTAAACAAGAAGGGATATCCAGGATAGCTTTTTTCTAGATCCAGGGCTTTAGAAAACAACCTTTTCTGTTGTTTTCATGTAATGATTTTTAAAAAGTGTGGTTTCCAAGACCGGACGCTCTGCGTCCTTCCACCACATTCATCTGGGTTTCCTTTTACCTTTGCGTTTTGTAACCTGTACCTGCTCAATTGGTATTCTCCTCAGGATGAGATTTTTGTCTCATGTGGGAGATTTTATTCATTTCGAAAATTCCCATGGATAAGATGCCCTTGTCACATCTAATCTTTTAATGGCTCCACCCTCCCCACTTCTGCAGCCATTTCCAGGTTGGTGTCGCACTGTTCGATGAGTGCTCTGGCCCTGTGGGGCGCTCTCGTCCTCACAGCCATCAGAAGCTGCTTTGCCTTGTTTCTCTCTCCCACACGAATGTGGGTTACGTGTGTGTATTTGCCACTGCTGGTTTCCCCCACTTTCCTGATTGCATTTTGGGGTGCATGTATGCTCCTAGGTTTGTTGTAGCTGTTACGTGTGGGTGTTTGGGTTTATTCTATCAGATTTTGCTAGAGGGGAGAGGGTTTCTAGAATATTTCAAAATTAGGTATCCCATTATCACTCTCCTCAGATCCTTGATATTTCATTTTTAACAAGTTTCCCTGGTGATTATAAAGTGCAGCCACAGTTGAGAAGTCAGAAGCTCTGAATCCTTGCTCGACCTCCATCATTTCCTGGCATTGTACTTTTTAAAGTCACTTAAATTATTTGAGCTTCGATTTCCTTCTCAATACAATGATCGCAATAATACCTGTACTGCCTTCCCCATAGAGTTGAATTATTTTGTGTGATTCACATTTGTGAAAATTCTTTGAAAGTGTGAAATTCTGCGCAACATATGTATTAGCAGAATCTTCTTAAATGAACACCAAGTGCAGCAGCAACCATGCCTTCGATCCACAGACAACGTTCTGCACGAACACTGCAGAGGGGAAGGCAGTATGTAACTAAGGAAATCTGAGCTCTTGCTCAGATTTTGAGACACTGTTCCCTCTTGGTCCAGAACAGTCATTAGGATGGTTCTGCCTGTGTTTTGTAGACTGGGATGGCTGGAGGTCATGCCTGCTGGGTTCTGCTTCAAAAGCAGTGCTTTTGTCTTTTCTGTTTTATATTTGTTCTCCTACAGATGATGTGTATATAAAACTGTTCAACAAGAACAAGAACAAGAACAACAACAACAACAACAACAACAACAACAACAACAACATATTGGTCGAGAAATATCCCCGATTTGGCAATCCCTAATTTAGACACACGCTATGAAGCAAAATTTGATTTCCCCTTCAATTGTTTGGAACTCCATGCATTTTCTATCAGACACAATACAATGTTAGCTCATCTCTATGCTCACCTTCAAAATACAGTGAACCTGCAAAATATAAGGGACCCACATTAGGCGCTTTGATACTAACCCGAGCGCTCTATGTTGTGTGTCCTGGTGGCAAAGACTGATATGTTGCTGAAGAGAGAAGGGAAATTTTTTTCTTAGCAGTTCCTGGTACCCTGACAATTTCAGGCAAATTTTAGAAATAACAAGTAAGTTTTAATTTTCCATCAATCTCCCTTTCGTTCCGCACTCCTCTCCCGTGCCCTCATGCCCCTCGCCTTCTGGCCTCTCATGACTTCAGGCTGTGACTTTGTATCATTTCAGCCAAGGAGCAGAACAAAGATTTGATCTTCTAAAGTGATTTTTTAAATTAAATTTATTGGGGTGACGTTAGTTAATAAGATTATGTAGATTTCAAGAGTACAATTCAATAATACATCATCTGTGTATCACATTGTGTGTTCACCACCCGAAGTCAAATCTTCCATATATTTGACCCCTTTTACCCTTTTCTACCTCCTTCCTCCCCACTTTCCTTCTGGTAACTGCTAAACTATGGTCTGTGTCTATGAGTTTTTGTTTGTTTCTCTTGTTCATTTATTGAGTTCAGTTTTTATTTCCCACAAATGAGTGAAATCATATGGTTCTCAACTTTTTCTGACTTATTTTGCATAGCATGATAATTTCAAGGTCTTTCCATGTTGTTACAAATGGCAGTATTACTTTCATCTTTTCTTATGGCTGAGTAATTTAGTGACCTCTACTGGCCCCAAACTATAGTCTCTTTTCTACAAAGCAACTGATCTTTGTCAGCCATTAGAAATTTGATATAATTAAACCAATGCACACTAGTGAATGACTGATGGCCCTTAACAGTTATTAATATTTTTAAAAGAGGGTGCTTGAATTGCTAATTGGAGAAGTTTAAACAGTATTGCTAAAAAATGGAGGAAAAAAGCAAAACATCAGGCCATATCAAGGATGGATTTTGCACAGATGACTTAATAAATGAATTCCTGGGTTAGGACCAGTGCAAAGCATGTAAGCTGTGCTTTTTATATTATAGAAAGTGCCACTATGTGGAAAGTGGCCCCTGGTGCTCAGTCACTCAGTGGTCCTTACTAGGGTAACTCTATTAGACTATTTCTTACTTTTCCTTACATTCTACCTCATAGATTTCCTCAAAGCACTAAATTTCACAATGTCTCTTCAGACTGTAGAGTAGGTAGGTCACTTATAAATATAGGTTGTTTTACAAGTCAAATGTCTCTAGAGCCTGTGCTTGGATGCTCAAGCATATCCGAGGGAGAGATTGACAGTCGCCTGCCCCAACATCCATACTCTCCTCCCTCCTTAATTAACAGAACTCTGATATGTTGTGGGTGACAGCGTATGCAGACACATTCTTAAATTTTCTATCATTTCTAGTAGGTAGATTGTAGATGTATGTGCAATATCTGGTCACTGAGATTTAAGCAAAATCATTGGGTGAGTTTTCAGAAACACATTTTAAAATGGAGAGGATGCCCCCTTTGTCTTTGCTCCCTGTGTCTTCTGCTTACTGGCAGGAACTTAGACCTTGTCAGTGGAGATTGAGACACCATCGAGGTAAGGCAGAGAAAGCCAGCGTCCTCGAGAGTGATGTGAAGCCAGAATACCAACTCTGGTCTACCCAGATGTGGATAGCTTTTACTTGAGAAACCTCTGTCTTGTTTAATCCTCTATTTCCTAAGTCTCCATTATTCACAGCGAAGTCTATTACTGTTACAAGCCCCTAAGTCACAATATAACTATAGTCAGAGTCACTTATAGTTAAAGTGACTTAAATTCTATTTTAAAATGTATGACGTTTCAGTTTAAGGATATTTATTTTACCAAGTCAAGGAAGGTATATGTGAATGATATGTGGTGACAGAAAAGCAGTTCAGAAAATAGACTAGAGCCATTTATAAGTGACCCCAAAGTCTAAGAATTCTGGGGACAGTCTTTTAGGTGAGGGCATAGTCAATGTAGAGATAAGCAAGCTTAATGATATTTGAGGTTTTGTTTGTTCTTTCATATATAGTTAAAAGTTATGTATCAAGGTAACTGCATTGTTTTCAAGTTCTTACATCTCACAGTTTAAAAAGTATAGAAGACTCAAAATTTGTTCTGTTACTAGTTTACATATATAATTCATCATTGAATTATTATGGGCCTCATAATTCTTTTAATTATTTATTGCTGATGATTAACTTTTGTTGGTTCTCAAAATTTAGTATGTATAAAAGCATTACCTAGGGAACTTGTTTAACTGGCTTTAACTTGTTTAACCTGTTTAACTTATTTACTTGGATTTGTTTGTGTGAGGCCCCAGAATCTTAATTTAATAGGTACCTCGGGTGATTTTATAGTGGTTAATCCACAAACCGCACATGAGCCAGTACCAGGCTCTCTGGCTCCACTATGCGCACATTCACCTAAAGGCAGCCTTCTGAATTTTGGGTATAAAGACTACTGACTTGTGCCAAAGAGTAGTGTCCCCACTCCGGCAGCATAGACATCACCAGGGAGTTCACTAGAAATGAAGATATTCAGCCCCGTCCCAGACCCACTGAGTTAGAATCTGCATGTTTAGTGAGATTCTGAGGTTGGGGGCTGGTAGTGGGATGATTCACAATTACGTTTAAGTTTGAGAAGCTCCGTCCTCCTGGAAATCAATCAGCCTTCATACAATGTTTCTTTATCACTAGAGTGCCTCCAAACCCTCGAAGGAGCCCTGAAAAATCACCCCAGTTCTACGTCAGACTCACTGACCCTTCAGCAATACAAGGACAGGAAATAGCTTTTAAAAAGACCCAAAGGTGACTCAGATGCACACCACTATTTAAAAACAATTGCTCTGTTGGGTCTGTCTGGCAACTCAGAACCTTTGGGATGACAAAAATCATACCAGAGAACTTTCAAGTCTCAGTTTTGCTTTGTGGTGTGACAGCCTAAAATTCAGAGCAGACATTTTTATTACTTCGTATAGCCTTTGTTCTTTTTAGCTTTCTTGTCCTAGTTGTTACACAGGGAGAACTCAAAGAAGTCAGTGGGTTTTCATCTCTGTCCTGTGTCCTCAGGGGACAGCTGATTTATTCCCAAGTTCTCCTGCCTTTTTAATTTTCTTTTTCTTTTAAGTTGAAGGCTGTACTAGTGTAGGTCAGCAGATTCATAATTCACTCTGAGACTGGGGAAAGGACTCTGAGCTTCTCATTTTCCTCAGGAACTGAGCAGTAGTTTGTTAAAACTCCAGAGCTGTCAGCCGTCACTGTAAGTATGGTCCCCATAAATATGAAGAAATAATGAAACTTTATTAAAGGACAGCCTAGGCATGAATCTTTATTTCATTTAATAGGTCTTGTATTAAAGTAACTTTCAAGACATTCAGATGTAATTTTTAACTCAGTCACTTGTGGGGTGGACAGTTTATTGAAGGTATTTTGGTTTATAACTGAAAGGGGCTATAAATTATGGCCCCAGTTCAGATTGTCCTTAAGGACATGCCAATTGATATATTGTAGGTGAGGTCCAAACCAACTGAGAACAATCGGATCTTTGTTTGGTAGTCTGTGGCTAAATTGTCACTTGCTACTTTTCCTGAATCTAGGAAGAGGTAAAGAATGTCGAGGTCGATCACTTGAGGAATTTCTTCTAGTGGGTGAGTTCTTTAGGAATTTATCTCGCTTACTCTGTCTCCAGTCCAAATGCTAACTCAGCATGAGAAAACTCTCTTTCCTTTCATGTCAGTCAGCATAAAAATGTAGTATCAGTCACAAGAACCATGGGATGAGGTGGTTGTTCTACTACTTGAATTCAGCACCTTGGAGAAGGCCCGTCTACCTTCTGTGAGCACAGTGGGTGTGTCATATGGACCTCCTGTTTGCCCAACTACTTCAACAGTTCTCTGTTTTGAAAAGGGATCAAGCTTAAACGAAATTGCTCTTTTTATGATTAAACATTTTGGGGCCATGGAAACTATACCTATATCTTTTAAGTAATTCCTGCTTTTCCCTATCCTGTTCTGCCCTGTCACTTTCTCTCTCCAAAGTCCAACTGTATTTCGTAGTTGAGAGGACATTTATTGCAAGCTGAGGAGTTGTTAGAGGATAATACTTCTGGTAGATAATGATGTCCATTGTGCCATCTTGCCACTGAAGGGAGCCTATTTGCCTTGAAAATAATACCTAACATCTCAGTAGGCAGTTCTTTTAAGGATTTTATAACACAGATAAAAATTGTGGTCAGCCAATTAGTAAACATTTAACACACTTTTAATGTTATAGAATAAGTGAAAGAACATGCAACGTAGTGAGGGAGAAGATTTTTTTTTCTGTTGCATTAAGTTGATTGTGTGTTAGCATTTATCACAAAAAGGAAGCCTCACACATGGGTAGTTAGGAGACTGAAATGAGGTGAAGGAAGGAACAGGCATAAAGATAAGGATCCTGACTTTACAACCAGGGCAAGGGGTGGACTTGTTCCCTTAAACTTCACAATGCACTTTTCATAGGAATAAGCCTTGTGTGCTTTTTTAGTCAAATTGGAAGATAGCTAGTGATTTTTGTCCTCATGAAGAAACACTTTGATTTTTTGAAGCAGTGATTCAGCAAATTATACTCAGCAATCTTCTAGTTTTAGTCACTTGGACTGTGATTGTGCTATATTATAGTAATTTTTATCAAGGGGTGGACTGACCTGGTACAACACTTTGTAGCAACTCATTGCTGATTTACTCCTTACATGACTACCTTCTGAATAAAAGAAAAAATAGAAATGTGAGGAGGATTTTC
Organism: Rousettus aegyptiacus; assembly: GCF_014176215.1. Lineage (NCBI taxonomy): Eukaryota > Metazoa > Chordata > Mammalia > Chiroptera > Pteropodidae > Rousettus > Rousettus aegyptiacus. Next base: position 19,476,610 of record NW_023416310.1, read on the forward strand.
CTATTTTCTAATTTTGGATTAAATAGTCTTTGGGGCTTATGGAGTGTGCAGCAGAGAAACAGGTCGCAGAGGTCTCTTCGTGGTTCAGCAGTGATAGGCCTGCCGCTCAGCCTCGAGGAAGCATGCCTTCTTTTTTACCTCATATTATTCTCTACAGCCATCCTGGAAAACTCCTTATCTGACAAGGGGCCCATTTTAATAAATTTACTTTCTCACAACAAGATACTTAAAGCATAACTAAGAACTAATCAAAACAGTATTCTTATTTCTGTGTTTGATTCCTGACCCCTACGTTGGGACATAAACTGTGGCTGTGTAACCCAGAATGAGTAGAAATGCCCAGGAGGAAAGGTGCAGTAGTGAAAAGGGAGGAGTTTAAAAGCTAAACACTTGATTTGACTAGTCTCCCACCTATACTTTATGCCCGGGAGACGCCCAGATCGTGATCGGAGGGGCATGTCTTTCTGATCATCACAGCATCCCCTAGTGCAGAGCACGTGTCTGCCTTATGACTTTCTGCAAAGAGGTGTTGATTAACTGATTGATTAGAAGGTCACCTGAGATATGGTAAGTGAAAACACACAGTGGAGAAACTCAGTGAACGCTCTTTGCCTTTCTCTGATCTGCTGATGTGCGGGCGGTAGAAACCTATCATTTTCTATAAATGTGCATCAGCCATGCAGGGCCTGTGCTCAGAAATATTAGATCGTTTGATAGCTGGTCATCCAAAGAGATGAAGTCCAGCAGGAGTTGTGGACGAGACAACAAGGCCAGGTTTTCTTTCTCTTTTATGTTCTCTTCATGTGATACCTTTTCAATTCCTTATCTAACTTTGATATATAATGACATTTTCTGGGGGTGGGGGGTGGGGGTGGGGAGACCTAACAGACTTTATAGGTACAAAAAATATGAAAAAGGAAGGCAGACATAATGATTAGTGTGACTCTGCTTTCTATCTTCTTATCATATTTCTTTTTATGTGCTGACAGGATTTCAGTGTTTACAAATTAAGACTGTAAAATGCTTAGCATTCTGATTCACTAAACCCACAGTAGTGGTTACAAGCTGTTCTTCTGTTGTTACTAAGCAATTATCAAAAACTTATTTAGTACACAGGGTGGTGCCAATTAGTGCATAGAATACACAAATAAAACTTGGCATCATGAAGCACTAAGCAATCTTCTGTAAAGGGGGCCGCTAATCTGGATTTCTCCATTTTGGGCACAAGAATCTTGTCTGCGATGGTCTCCCTATCAAAATATCAGAATTTCTTTAATTAGAATTTTAGGGAGGCAGAAAAACAATTAGTTGAAAGTGACCGAGTACCTTAGTTGTGAGTAAATCAAAATTGTACATAATGAACTAAGCTATCATTTATTGACAGTACTGCTGATATGTTGGGACTTGATATAAACTTCCAGTTTGTCCTCTGTAACTTGGTGAGGACTGTTAGTCCTCTTTGTCTTTTTCAAGTATTGCGGAGAGGATGGACTTTAAATTGGAATTTGCAGACATATGGGGATACTGACCCAGGTCTCATGCCTGAAACATTCTGGGTTGAACTCTTATTTCAAAGTCCTTGCTTTTATTTTCTGCTTATGCATGGGCTCAAGGTTTATTTGCTTAACTTTATGACTGTGTTACTTTCATTAACCTCTACAAAATGTTTATTGTTAATTTTTATTCAACTAAAATGGACTGTTCTTTGTCTTTTTGCATAGAGCTGTATTATACATTATCATGGTTTTAGTACCTCCAAATCCTGCAAATATCTCTCTGGAGCTTCAAACCTACGTGTTCCGTGCTTACCGGAATGTCCTATCAATCACTGAAACTCAGCATGACTAAAACAGATTATTTCCTATTCCCTCAAAACCCCACTTCCAAATTGTTTAAATCCAGACTTGGCCACTTTCTGGTGTGGGACTTGGTCAAGTCACTCATCCTTTCTGTATCTCATTTTCATCACCTATAAAAGGAGATAAAAATGACAACTATGTCATAGACTTGATGAATTAGTTAATGCATGCCTTCACATAATATACACTATGAAAATGTTAGTTGTTTTAAATATTATTTCCTTGGGGTTCTCTAACTTTGCAAATGGCACCACATTAACCCAGTAGCTAAAGCTCAAAACCTCAGCGTCATGCTCAATTCTTCCCTTACCACTCGATTGCCCATCAAAGACCAAGTCCTGTGGATAACTACTACTTACATACATCTCTTGAAAGTTCTTCTTTAACCCCAGTGACATGGCGTAATCTTATATTACTGCAGTAGCCTCCTAGCTAGAGCTTCATTGACTACAATACCTTTATTATTCCTAATCTCTGAAAGAAAGACAAAACTGTATTTTAAAAATGCAAATCTAATTGAATATCCTGCCTGTGTAAACCTTTCTGTCATCTCCACTGTCTTTAACAAGGTACACAGAGGTCTGAATAATCTGGCTTTCGCTTTCTTTAACCTCATCTCCTATCATACTCTCCCTCTTCCCTTTCTTCTGGGTCTTTACCGAGGCCGTGTCTCATTCCTGGCCTGAAGGGCTCTTCTCCTTGCCCAGCTACCCCTTTCCCCAACCCCAATGGCTACCTCCTTCTCATACTTTAGGTTTCAGCTTAGATGTCACTTCTTCCAGGCCAGCTTTTAATCTTTATTAGCCGCCTATGCATTATATATGCTTTGACTCCTTAGCATCATTATTTCTTGGAGGGACAGTCAACTACAGTGCCTTCAATCGATCCATTCTCACTGAGGGGGTGGCTTTGTGACTACTTAAAAATCTAAGCCGTAGATATTGGTTATTCTGGGTTAGATACTGTTCTCTGGGTCAGAGACCAAAGTAGCACCAACACCCCTATGGAAATTCAGGTTCTCCCAAGTGTGTCTACAAGGTAGGGAAACAAAAGGTGATGCTTAATTAGTGTAACAATGGCATTCACTACTCAAGCATCATCTTTTGTTGAGCAATTAAGATAAAATTTGCTTATTTTTTGTCTTTGACCAGCTTCTCTTAATAGCTTGCAGGGTGAGGATTAATCTTGGATCTATATGTTTAAATAGCTAAAGTCTATCAGTTATAAAAGAAAATAATATACCAGGACCTAAAAGAATTTGGTCATCAGATGAAGAAAAATGGAGTATGCCTTAAGTATTCTCTTTTTCTTTTTCTTTTCTTTCTTTCTTTTTTTTTCGAGAAACTATACAGTTGCAGGGAATTTGGAAAATATCTATATGATATGCATATTCTTATATTCTCTGGTGCTATTTTAGTGATATATACAGCTTTTGAGTTAAATGAGAATGGCTACAAAACTGCTGAAGGTTGACCTGTATTTGTGGAATGGAAATTTTCCTGGAGGTGGATGTTGATAGTCCTGATGAATTTGGAAAGGTTTTTGAACAATCTTTTAAATCTGTCAAATTCTCTATTCTGTTACTTGTCAAATGAGGGGCTTTACGTAGATGAGGATAATACACATTTTATAGATTTGTATGGCACTTTACAGTTTACTAAGTGTTTTCTGAGAATAATGTAAGGCTTCTTGCAGCTCCAAAATTCTATTATGTTATGTTTTATTGATTCTTTTGAATACTTAATGAGATTTTTAAAACTTAAAATAGATATATTGAACAATTTTGGTTTGGTAGTGATATTACCTTCCAAGCTCTTTACTTTCTTAGGGGTTACTTGGATTTTGATTATGGACTCTGTTAACGAATAGTCTGCTAATGAATAAATGATGTAGAAGTATCCATAAGATGCATTTCAAAAGAATGATCTAATTTTAATAACTTGTGAACAACCAAAGTTTTAAATAGGTGAAGATTATATAATTGTAGCACAAATTTCCCTGTATTTTTTGTTTTTGTTTTTTTTTTTTTTTAGAATTCCACAAGATGGAAGATAACTTGGTATACATAGGAATCAGCTTTCAGATTGTCATTATCATGGATAATGCAAAGATAGTTGAATTATTACATCCCAGTTACTCAATATAACTAAGTAAGTAAGTAAAAATAATGGTCATTGTCAGACCATCTAAATGCTTCAACAAATTCAAACATTTTCTCATTTCTTTAATATTAGTTTGAAATTATTACCACTTAAAATGAGCCCCTAAAGGAGCTGAAATAGTTTAATATAGATTATGCTTAAATTAAAGAGAATAACTTGGGGGAATTGGTTTTTTGTTTTGTTCTGTGTTTTGGGGAATTGGGGATAGATGTGTAGGAAGAAAAATAATTTTTCCTCCTACCCTTAGAAAGTTCTTCTGGCTGGACTAATCATTAAAATGACATAAAGGAGATTAACAGGAGAAAACCAAGTTTTAATTCATGTGCACGAGGAAATTAACATAAGCATGAAAATTCCAAAGACAGTAAGGCAAAATAAGGTATATGTCACTCTGTACTAAGGAGGTGAAGTAGTGGTCTAGTACTTCTAGGCAAAGGAAAGTAAGGCGATTTACATGAATATGAAAAGAGTTCATGGTTAGTAAACAAATGCTTGTTGGGCCATTTTGAAATAATGAGGACTTTGATTGAATGGGCCTTCCTAGGTTCTCCCTGTCAACCATACTTAGTTCATATTAAACTGTAGTTCTGTATGATGATATCTCACTTCCTGGAGCAGGTCTCCTATTTAAATTCTTTTAAGCAGTATGCAGAAGGTCACATGTTTTTTTCTGAGTCTTTATTTTCTTAAAAATAATCAGCTTAAAAATCAGTATCCCAAAGAGGCATATTTTGGAGGGGCAAACTCTGCTTTCCCTAATAGGGTAGGGAAAGAAGCTATTTAGAGGTGATTCCCATCATTTCTTGTATAGATTTTTATCTAAGACTTTCCAAGGAGAAATAGTGGTGCTCAATGCTAACACAGCTCTCTCTCTCCTGTTTAGATTTTCATACCTTTTCATGACAGTACGTAGAGGAAGAAAATGATTAAAATGACATTTATCAAACATCTATTGTGTAACAGGTACTCTGTACACAGAGAGTGAAATGACCCAGATATAGACTCTAGTCCTAGGTAGAGTAACCTTTTTTTTTTTTTTTTTTATGTGGAGATTAGGTGACCCTAAATGAATTTAAGCATGGCAGTTGTACCTCTTCTTTTTTTATACACAAATTTACATGAGGAAGAGTCTGGGACTTCATTTTTAAGAATCGAATTTGTTAAAACTCGTTGTGTGGACTGGACTGGCTCTTTTCTGGCTATCTTAAAGAAAAGTGGTTTTGAGAGGAATTTGTCATGAGAGGAATAGGAGTTTCAGTCAGGGCTGACTCTTTCATCGAGGACTTGAGGCTGAGAACTCTAGAGGGCTCATCATCTGTGAAGCAGCAGACACTGGAACCTAATCCAGCCTAGCAAACCTGGAAACTAAATTGTGACCCAGGAATGTGTCTGTGTGAAGACATGGGACTTGCTTAATAAATACATAAATTTAACTCTCAAATTCAACATGTACATGGCAGAAACTAGAAAGTCAAAATTACAATTTATTTTTTGGACCTTTCTGGATTCGCTGTCAATGAAGTTCAAAGAGCATATACCTCAAAGTGAGGTGAAAGACTTCATCTTTTGTTTTCCCTTTCAGATTTAATTCACACATGCCTCCCATAGTGTGAGTGCCTCAGCACATGGAGAGAGAACTGGTACATTGACTCTACATGATTTTTACTTGCACCCTGACATTGAGTTCTAACTTCCATGGGACTGTGGTATAAATAATTGGAGTCCAAGCTAAATTTAAAGTAGACTCCCTCTGACTAAGCAGAGTAGTGGCAAGCTATTAACCTAAGGTTCTACTGTGACCTGGGCAAATTGGCAGGGACCTGTAATAGAAGTCAGTCCACCATGATGGGACAACAAAAGACACCTAGATCATGTGAACTGATCACTCTGTTAAGTGTGGGGTACTTTGATTTCAGCAAGAAGTGACTCTGGCCTCAGGAATAGTATGAGCAAGACACTGACATGAGCATGGACTAGGGGCTGTGTTTCTGCTTCATCTCTACAGGAAGCTGGTCATGTTTGACCCAATGAGCTCTGGTGGTAAAATCAATAAGTCATCATACAAGGATGGTGAAGCTTTGGGAGCCTAAGTGATGTTGCTTTGTAATCCTCTTTCCAGCATCTGCTCCTTTCATTCCCTCTTTTGATTAAAACCCAAGAAGCTAACTCTTTATCTTGGTAACTTGAAAGCAAAAAATGGGTTTTGAAAAATTATTCATGTTTCTAAAAGAATACTCTGAAGACAGCAGTAATATAATTTTCTATCAATATGAACAGGTTAGGGCAAAAGGGAAAATTTGTTTTCCTATCTCATAATTCTGGTTCAAGCAACATAGAATGCTTAGTGAAGATAAATATTTTAGTCCCTTTAATTATTTTTTCCTGTGCAATGAAAAAAAACCTCATAGATGAATTACGTAGTCATGTCAGTAAATATTTATAAAGTTCCACTCAGCCGCATTTTATAAAGACTTCCAAATATCATTCGTTCCATAATTCTTAAATTTTGTACAATTTTACCAAATGAGGAAAATAGCCTTTTTTATAACATTTATAAATGACCATTTTGTTGGAATGTATTCCTAGAAATCAGTAATGCTGTGAAACATATTTTCTCTCATACACTATTAGAGTAGGAAATCACATTTCTTATCCAGATTTAGTAATCTATAAATCATACCTATGACCCAAACACACCATAAAAGCAGGGATAACTAGCCATCAATGTAAATATTTAATAATTGAATTTTCTTCTTGGAAAAAAATAGATTATTATATGTATACTAGAACCAACAATATATTTTCATTTCATAGCTCTAGAATTGTCAAACAATTGCAATTTCCTAGGGTTTAATTCGTTATACATAATATATGTGAAATTCACAAAAAGAAAACTTAGATTATAAATTTGGCCAGCATCAATATATTAGCTCAATGTGTTTTTAAACTTTTCTTTAATGATAACATTGCTTCTCTGATTTGGAAAGGCTCTTTTTAGGATAATTTGGATTACAGTCCTGGGAAATTTACATTAATTATGTTTCTGATATTTTATGTACAAAATACCTGGGATATAATTACTATTGTGGATGAAGTTTTGATGATTCTTTTATTGACAGCAATACATTTGAAAGTAAGGGTTAGGAAAAATAAGACTTAAAAAAGTTCACAGAGATATGGCAATATAAATATTTATTAGAGCATTATTTATTATAATGAAAAATATAAAAACATAAATGCCAAAATGAAAAGATTAGTTAATAGCTTGTACAGTACAAGGAAAATTACAATACGACATCATTTTAAAATGATGTAGAAGAATGTTTATTAACAATGGAAAAATCAATATAAACATATATTGTTAAATGAAAAGTGTAGATTGCAAAGTAACAGTATAAAAATACACATTAAAACACACAGGTCATATAATAGGAAGGTTAATTAGCAATAGAATTGCTAGTAAGAGTTTTTCTGATTGTGTTATTTTAGTTTTCTTCTTTTGCTAGTTATTTGTTAATTGCTAAAGAATATCTTTTATCCTTATAAGAAAAAACAAGAAAATGTAGGACTTCTTTATTGCTACTTCCAGAGAGTTTTTTTTTTTAGGTGAGGCAATTCTTGGTTGACCTCACAGATTGCAAGGACCTTATCAGCTTACAATCCCTTATTTTTTAATTTTTTACGACTACAGCATCTGGTCTTCCTAGGTGGTCTCCCATCCTAGTACTAACCAGGCCCGACCCTGCTTAGCTTCTGAGATCAGTGGGATCAGGCTTGTTCAGGGTGGCATGGCTGTAGACTCCAGAGACTTTTTGTTACTTATTTTAAATTATACCATTGTGAACTCCTTGTATATGTAACTTTACATTCTTGAGGACATATTTTTTATGGGATGAGTTCCTGAAAGTTGAGTTGATGGAATAAAGTATATAAAATGTAATTTTTGTAGATTCGAACCAAAAGATTACAGCTAATATAATGTAAGGGAAATAATACGAGAATGGGATTTATAGAAGCACAAATACTAATATTCAATGAATATATAAAAAGCAAGGCAAATTAAAGTAACATGATTTTCCACTTATCAGATTTGTTAAAATTAATGAATTTGATATATTAAGTTTTGGTAAGGGCATGGGGAAACAAGTGCTCGTGTGTACAGTTGGAGGGAATATAAATTGGTACAGTGTATTATTTTTTAAATTAAGGAAATTAATAGACCTGATCTTTCCCCTTAGTACCTCAGTTTCTTCAAAACCACAGTGGCTTTAGTTTTTAACCTATTAAAGAACCCTCTCCTTATCTTCAAAATAGACAAGACTCTTGGGTGCTACTTTTATTTTCCACAGCCATTTTCCTTTCTCAAGGCACTCAACTGACTCTACAAGGAAGGTCTATATTCTGCTTGTTTGCTAAAGAACCCTAGAATATGGCATATGCTTTTACGTGCCAGTTTTACTGTGTGATGACCTTAATATATCAGAGACTTACATAACAAACCTCATGTGTCCGTGGGTCAGCTGGAGAGGTTATTTCAGTCTGTACTTCGGGTTACATTCTTTTGCATGTGTTTTTCATCCTTATCGGACCTGGATACGTGGGACACATTAATCTCATAATTAATGATGGGAAGGCAGAGGCAAGGGGGCAAGCCACGTGATGCATGCAGACTTCAACGTCTGCTTCCATCATGTCCACTGACATTCCATTGGCTAAAGCAGAAGACACTGCCAAGCCAAAAGTCACTGGGGTGAGAATTATACTCAACCAACTCTAGTAGAAGGTGCCACAAAGTCATACGGAAAGGGCATGACCTGTGTACTTCTACACCACACATGTCTATTTTAATAGCATGAATGGTAGGAAAGCATTTGCTATGTTGTAGAAGAATAACTTGCTTTCAGAATTCCCTAGCACATTTTGGGGCTATACTGGTTATATTACTGAGGTGGATAAAATTATCTTTCATGTGAAATTTTTGTTTGTTAATGGTCAAAATAATGAACATATCCAACTTTGTATACTTCTGTATATTTTGCCAGTCACTTTCCTGTATGTTCTTTTCTGTTTGAGTCTCACGATCACTCTGAGTATTATTATTTTGGGTACACTGAATAGTTAAATGACTTGGTGGAATTCAAGAGTTGAAATCTTTAGCGTTCCATAGAATACCATGAAATAACTCTAGCATGTGACTTTTTAAAATGTCCTTCCCAAGGTCACAGACTTAGTATGTGGCAAAACCAATCTTGGAATACCCATGTTCTGTTGCCTTCTGATTCTGCCAATGGACATCTTCTGTAACCAGTGGCCAAATAATGGTCTCGTTTTCTTCCAAAAGCCTCTTCTATAACCACATTAAAAAGAAATTAGCCTAAAGGTGTAATCAGGTTAAGTCCTGACTTTACGACAGAAGGAGCTTGTTTAGATGGCCAGGCTTCATGGCTAAGGGAATTCAGGCACTAGGTACATTTTCTCTGAGAATGGCAATGAATAAATATTTACCCCAAATTTGGCCTGGGCCATTACCTGTCTGTTTCATCGCTTTTGTCATTATCTTGTAGTATTTTCTTCTCTATTAATGCAGAACAAATAAAAATTCGAAAGCCTCAGTTATAGTCTCACGTAGGGGCAAAAATGGTTATGCCATATAGAGTTATTACATTTGGCCTATTCTAGCTAAGACCGTAGATTAGGCTAAGTTTATTCATTCATTAGTGTAGCAAGTGACTGGATTTGTGAACTGACATGGATCATGAAAGTTCAGTGAGAAGGCTGTTTCTATTTAAATTATTTTAGAAGGGGATTAATTTGAATAAGCCTGACCCAAGCCTTATAGCTAGAAAGAAAGTTTCTATTTACTAATAATTTGGGGATTTCTGTTTTTAATAATGAAATTTGGACTATGATATAAAAAGGAAAAATGATCTCCTTTATGTCAATCCCTCACAAACTACATGTAAGCAGACATTGCTATTTTAATTCTGTCCAGGAGAAACTTAATTTTTCCTACCTCCTTTAACAAAGAACATTGGAATATAATAGCAGAGGTAGTTCTTTCTTGTTTCACTTAATAACTACTGCACCTTTGAAACCAAAGAAAATCAAATGTTAAAGCTTTTCTAAAATTCATCTTTTATTATTGAACAAAAATAGGGATAAAAGATAATTCTGATGTTATTAGTGAAAGAAAATTTTTAGGAAAGAGAGCCTCTAAAAGTGAAGATGAAGGAGCTTTTGTGCTTACCTAAAACTCATCCAAAATAAAAGAAAAAATAAGGTTTTATTTAGGGTAGGAACATTATAATCTTCCATATGTAACTATTTTAAGTTTTCAGGAACTGGAAAAATTATTAAACTCACTGTAACACCATTGTCTTCATATTGCCCAAAGGATTTCCCAAATGATAGTGAACTAAAATGTGCCTATCTCCAAGTAATCTCCTGTTTAAACAAGGGCACTATGAATTTTCAGGAAATTACTAATTTCTATCTTTGAGCTCGAACAACAACAATGGGAAAAGCCAGGTTAAAAAAAAAAAAAGAAAAGAAAACAAAAGAAACCAAAAAAACCACTTATCCCTAAGAGCAAAGGAAATGTCTAATTAAGATATCACTCCCATTATTGGAGACCCTCAGAAACTCATTTTGCTGCTAAATACTCACTTTTCCTTCACAAATAGTTTTAAAAGCCCTATATAAGATGTATGAAGTCATCCTTAGAAATGACTGTATGCTCAAGAAAATTAGAAGCACGCTGCAGTCATAATAGATGAGGGAAGCTTCGTGAAGGGCACAAAAGCAGCTCAGCAGGAAGTAGACACTTGAAAACAGCAATTTAGAGTTTACAGGCATAGATTGAGGCTTTTAAGAGGTACTTCCATGCTTGGTGTGCTGTTAATCCTTTATTAGGCCATGAAAATGCATTCACTGAAGAAGCAATTTCCCTAGTTAAGCAAATATAATTTTTCCCCCTCACCAGGGCAGTTAAATAGGCAATTTTTCCCATGTAAATATTAGAGAGCAACTAACTGGTCTTTTATGAAGGACATTTGATGGCACAGTTTGTTTGTTTGTTTGTTTGTTTGTTTGTTTATTTGGTCTAGCTGCAGATGTATCAACTCAGCACAATAGTATTGAGGAGAATTAAGAGGAAAGGTCTTAGGCAAGAGCATGAAGAGGGACAAGAAATGAGAAAGAAAGAAAAAGTAATGGGGAGGGTGCAGGAGCTGGACAGTGGCTCTGAGGAATGTTTTTCAAGAGCATAGGCAGCCATGAGAATAGAGAAAGAAAAGGGCCAGATGAGGTCCTGGTTAGCAGAGGAGAAGCCACTTGGTAGTTACCATTATTGTGTTGCAGGACAACTTTGGATGCCTGAGAGTGGCTAGATGGCTCAATGGCCAGACCCTACACCCTTGGTAGCTTCTGTGATCAATCTAGAAGTCTGAAAGGATAAGAATGGGTTTTGAAGATTCCTTTCTCAATCACAATATTCAGCTTTGACTTGGTCTTCCCAAAACACTCACTTCTGAATATTCTACCTCTGACTATCTCCAAGGGACCTCTACCTGTAATCCAATGTCACTATTCTCATTTGACCCTCTGGAATTTTTCTGAGATTATAGGCAATGCTGAAATCATGGGAAATACTTAAGATAGGAGTACCTAGCAAACTATTGGCACTGTCTTCTGTTTTTTCCTGCCCTTCTACTAATATCTTCTTGACCCTATTTTTCTTGGCTGTTGACATTACCTCTTACTACTTTGCCTAGCCTCTTAATGGTCATTTCTCCATTTTTCCATGTCAAAACCCAATTCATTTTTTGAAATCCAGTTCAAATTCTACCACTTTCTTGTTCTGTCAGCCAGAATTAATAGTTGTCTTCTGTGTATTCATATAACAATTGGTACCTTTATTTTGGAATGCGATACTTTATTCCTTGAATTAGTTTTCTTTGTACTGATATTGTCTGTCCCACTGGACTACAAACTTCTTAAGAGCAAAGGTCATACTGTGTTCATTGCTATAGGCTTCATAATATTCAGCACAATGAAACATACAGTATATATTCTACCTTTTGAATACCTAATAAATAACCTAAAATATGGTTCCTTTCTGAGGAGTATTTGCATTTTAATGGGACTTTTTTTTTTTAAGTTGCAATACTTTTATAACCTAAAGGGATTAGTTCCAAGGAAACTTCTAGCAGGTAGGAGATACATTCTGGTAGGAACCTTGTCTACTGCTCTCTGAACCCTACCAGCCTTCTTTTCCCGATAATCCTGGCTCTAGTGATGATGCATAATATATTTTGAACATCAACATTATTTTGCAAAGAATTCTTTTTGATTCATTCAGTTTAACTAATTGGAATCATGTGACTTTGTCCGTGTTCAGGCTCCCTGAATGATCAATCAGCCACATAGTAGTTCCAAGTACCAAGAGGTATTAATGGTGATCAGAAGAACCAGTGTGTAAACCGACTCTACCTCAACTAGCTGTGAGACTTGGGAGTTGGTTACTTTCCATTTATTCATGTATTTAAATAGTATTTATTGAGCTCCCACTAAATGCTAGGCACTGAGTTAGGGCTTTGAGATGTAATAGAAAATGGGAAGGCATGGCTTTTTCTATCTAGAACTATTGTAGTAGAATAATGAACTTAGATAGGTGGATATAAGAAATTATACAAATGATTTAAATATTTTAAATATTTTAATCTTAGAAAAATGGTGATCTTTGTCACCTGAGGATAAATTTTAATGTCTATACTATTCATCATTGTTCATCCCTCCCTATAGTTCTGAAGCATTCAGTAAATTTATGCATTTTATATTCCTTTTGGAAAAATCTAACATTTATTGAGCATTTTTATATTTCAAATATCATAGTAGGTTGAATGATGGCCCCCAAAAGATGTGTTCTTGTTGCAGAACTTGTGAATATGACCTTATTTTGATATAAGATCTTTACAGATGTAATGAAGTTAAAGATCTCAAGATGAGATCATCCTGGGTTATGTAATCACAAGTAATATAATCACAAATATCCTCATAAGAGACAAGAAAAGATAGAGTGGAAGACCATGTGAAGACAAAGGAAGAAATTGGAGTGATGCAATCACAAACCAAGGAACACCTGAAGCCACTAGAAGGTGGAAGGCCAAGTCTCTACAGTGGGTACAGCCTGGCTGGGACCTTGGTTTTGGACTTCTGGCCTTCAGAACTGTGAGAGAATACATTTCTGTTGCCTAAGTCACCCAGTGTGGCTGCCCTAGGTATCTGATATAGGTCCCTTCATAGATGCTTTAAATACACTATTATATTTAATCCTGCCTTGACACTTTCTGGATGAAATTAGTTTTAAAATTGCAAGAAGGATAAAAGCCCTGAGAAGTTAAGGGATTGACCATGTTCTCATGCATAGTAAATGCTGGAGACTTGATTTAAACTCATTTCTGGCTGACTCCAAAGCCCATACCCTCTGTGCCATACTAGACTCATTCACATTAGGGCAGGGATGGATAATAAACTCAGATGAACTATCTTGTTCATAATGCAAATTTTCATCAATCCTGTTTTATGGGGTCTACCATACATAAATGTATTCTAGACACCAAACATTTAGGTTAAGGCAGGGCTCAGAGTTTGTTCTTTGTACTGTGTTTCTCTATTTTACTTATTCAATTTCATCTCAGAGTTTTTTTTTTTTCAATAAAAGTTATGTTTTATTCATTGATTTTTTAAAAATAATTTTTCAGGCACAATTTCCATTTCTCCTTCCCCTTCCAAATGAAGTTTGTAGTAATACAAATGTCCTATCATATACAGATAACATAGTCTTTGCTGTAATTTATGCTTCAGTCTTGCTGCTAATGCGTAATATTATATATTTTTCTTGAATGCTAAAATGGCATGTTCTTGGTGACTATATACTAATATATTCTTGATTCAAAAAATTTTTTTCTATTGAGCTGGGTGCTTGTATTTTTCAAAACATTGAAAGCATAGTAGATCATATAATATTTCCTACCAGGAATATGAAATTCTTTGAGGTTTTAAAAATTATAAATTAAAGGTGTTATACTTTAAATAAATACTTACATTGGGGATTAGTGTCTACTAGAAACTAATTTATTTTATTTCTGAGAAGGCACTTATAGGAAAATTTAATGAGGAAAGAATGCATTGTATTTAAAGTAGCTGGTTGTCATTGATCTCTGATCTTGTCTTTAAAAGATTTCATCCAGCAGAGAATTATTTGTAGTATCTGAAATTGTGCGGTCTTACCATAATTTATCCAAGGTTTAAAATCATTCTATTAGCCTGGCACTTATTGACAATGTCCTTTGCTGATTATTTCCTAGTTCAGATTCTTTTTTTTAACTTTCTCTAATTCATAAAGCTGCTTACCATAGCACTGGGGATTTTTATTGAAGAAGTAACTTTTGATTAAGTTAAATGGAGGGAAAGAGAATTTCTAACATACTTATATTGCTTACAGAGGCATAAATAAATTGTGGGTTAAGAGATTTCAATGACTTCTTAAAAAAATCAATGATCAAGAAGAGTAAGCTTGAAGAAGACACAGTTACAATGTAAAAGACATTTTAAAGAAAGAAAGAAAAACAATTATCAAAGTATGGCATAATTTGTGATTTGATTTTTCAGGGATAGGTATGAGTTTACTAATGAGCTGTTTATTTTTCCAGGTCTTACTTATAGCCATCAATTAAAATGAGTTGAAAGGCCATAGATTTTGAGAGACAAAGAGGAATCTTGAGATCATTTAGACCTACCCAAGCCACACTGGCTGGTCTCTTCTCTGGCTCTTCTCATCTGTAAAGTTTTGGTGTTAGTGATTGTGGTTGTTTTAGATTCCTTGGAAAGTGCTTCATGCAAAGGAATGAAAAGAGAAAACGGTGCAATTGTGGGAAAAAAAAAAAACTTTTCTAGCAATCATTCTTTTGGTTCCTAATCACTTAGCAATCCATAAAGCCCTTGGATTCTGACTCCCATTAGATTTACATAAATTCCCTGGGAAGTCGAATGCCATTTTTATGGCGTCTACTGAAGATATGGAATTGGGAGCAATTTGCCCTGTGGGAAAGAATATTTTATCATTGATATTGTTTAGAATTGTGGACACATGGTGATCTAAAAAAGCAAACCAGTTTTAGCTGATTTTATTATGGTATTTTTATTCTCTAAAGTCAATGCACTCATTGTTGGTATGATACTGGTAATGAGTTATATAAACATAGAGGAGAGATATATCATATCAAATCTTTTTAAATGGCATATTTATTTAAAGCTGGTGACTTGAGCATATTATATCTATAACATATTTCGGTGTATGATGATTACATTTGTGTGTGTATGTTTTAGGGGTTGCTCAAATAATCATTCAGATTTGTAAGACCACCAGACACCACATTTGGCACCAGTCCAATAAAAAGGATATAGGAAAGGAACCATATCTTGCACAGTTAGACATTTTTCTTCTGTAGACGTCTTTGCAGCATTTCAGCCAGCCAGGTGTTATCTTCTCCCAGGTGATAGATAGCTCAGGTATAAGATAAAATTCATGTCAGATAACTGCCAGAGCCTCTCTTACTTAGAGGTCTCATGTTCCACAAGAGCCAAAACAACTTGTATTATCTCCATAGGCATTACTTCCAGTGGGGATTAAAGAGCCTTGCCTGAACATAAGAGTCACTATGCTCAGGGAAGCCTAAATCATGTGTTCGCATGAAATGTCCCCATCAGGAATGATCATTTCCTTGTAGTTCCTCCCCATCCAGATGAAGTCTCCAATCAGGGACTATTTTTACCTTAATCAGTATTGCCTGGTAACAGAGTTAACGTTTACCTTTATCTTGTCATTTGAGAAATGAAAAGCCAGAGAGTTAAGTAAAGGTCAAATTCTCATGTAGCAGAGGAAGGAATTTTGTTAAATGCTGCCCACATTGGGTCAGAGAGTCAAATTTGGCCACTCATAAGTCAAAGATCAGACCTTATTAAAAAAATTTATTTTCTCAACTGAGTCTTTGCCTTTCATTAGACTCAGCGTAGAGATGGTAGGTAAAAAAAATGTATTTTTATTTATTTATTTATTTATTTATTTATTATATTCATTTTCTCATCCTCCAACCTTATTTTTGGACATACATGATTAATTTTATTCTCAGTGCTTCTCAAATAATATATGTAACAAAATAATATTTTCCTTTTAGTGAGTAAACTATATACTTTTTAGAATGTATCAAAATGGCTAATTGGGGGTTGTGTTTTTCCTTTCATAACTATCGTAAGAGTTGAGCTATGATTATCAAAATATTACATTAGTCCTTAATACAGAACTCTAAAATGAATGTGCAGATGTGCGATGCTGTAAATATATTTGCCTGGTCTAGGAATATTTACACTTGCATATGGATTTGCTAAAATGATAATGCTTCTTATAAATATTTTTGAGGCAAACATTTTATATCAGGCTGTTAAAGGAGCAAAGAGTTTATGAAATACTTTCATTGATTTTCCTTTCTACTAGAAGTAGAAAGTCTTACATTCCTTTCATTTTCAAGTGAGTGTAACCTTGGGATTCGTGGACTTGAGAGGAGCATGTAAACACAGTGCTGTGATCCTCCCAGGATATCCAGCACTCATCAAACACCTGTTATTGGAGCTCTGTGCCCAGTTTGACACCATAATTCTAAAGGTTTAAGAAATTTAGACATGAGAACTACTAAGAACATTAAAATATTATGGTAGACAAAGATATTAGGATAGGGATTATTTAATCTGAGAGAAAAAGTAAAAAGGTGACCAACCTAATATGTACATATCTAAACATTTCTAATTTTCATAATTTACTAAAATTTATAATGAAATGTCCCGTGTTCTCTCTCTGGAGAATTATCTCTGTGTTCTTTATATCAAAATCAGACCTAGTGTACTTTTTCTGGAAGTAAAGTAAGTAGTTCTAAAATTAATCCGTTATGCTTACTGAATCATGTCCTCTTGTAGGGTGAACTGTGCATGCCACACTTGTATTGAAAAATGACATTTAATGGAAACATTTAAATTCAAAATAGAATGGAAATGTTATTTTCCTAATGGGTTTATCTCTACTACCAATGATTAAGTATGTTATAAGACAGCATATATTTGTGAAGACATGACAAAACTGGTGTGAAATACATGGCATCAAGAAGCATCTTCAGAAGGTCTGTTCTTCAAACTGACCTCTTCCCTCTCTGAGAATGAGTAACTAAGGGCTTAGTGAGAGCTCTTTCTGCTCTATACAAGATCATTTCCCTTCTATATATAAAATTTAATAGGTAGTTATGTAATTTATGCTTATAAGATACTATCTAAAAAACTATGATATGAAATAAAACATATCATTGAGATCTGGAGTGGATGTCAAAACCCACCAGTAATTTGATGTTATAAATTGTATTTGTAGGGATTGATAATACTGTCTCCATTACTCATGTGGAAAATACTCCATTTGTATAGGATATGAGAGTTTGCTAAAATCCTTTATCCGATTAATTCCTTCTTCTATGGCCAATCTGATTCTTGAACACTTCCCTGTATGTATTTAATTATGTGATAATTCAACTAACATACATTGATTACCTATTTACTATGTGTGAGATGTTATGTTAATCACTTGGTAGTTTGGGGGATGGGAAGAGGATACATATTTGCCATGCCCTCACTCCCAGGAATTTTTTATCTACTTTCATTTGTGTGCATATGTGTATATATACACATACATATGCATATATGTGTGTGTGCATGTGCATTTTGTCATTTAGAATAAAATGAGAGAGAGAAAAAATAAATAAGGGAAATGAATGAAATAAAATTCAAACCAATGTAAATTGCTATGGCTGAAAGATGGAGAAAATATTCTAAGAAGTGGACAATATTATTGAACAAATTCTCTGATGATATAATTGTGGCCAGATGAAGAAAGATTAACTATATTACATAATAATTAAATGGATTAATTTCTTCATGATTTAAAAGACCCAAAGAGAGAGGGTCATAGAGCATTCTGGCCAGAGGAAGGAATTTCCTAAACTGACACATGGCTTTGTCTTTAACTCTGAGCTTTTCAACATTTCTAAGAAGTAATTAGAAAAAGATCTAGAGTTGTTTGCAGATGGCTCAGAGAGATGAGAAAAAGTGACGATAAACAAAACACTTAGATTTCAACTTGTTACAGTAGACCCTTGTCATTATTCATATTTTAGCTCGAATACTGCTTCAGACAGGACATCACTGACTCCCAATCCAAATGACACCTCCTCTATCACTATCTATTGTATTGCCATATTATTTTGTTTTATCTTCTTTGTAGTTACATTATCTTATATTTTTGCTTGTTTATTTGTATATATTTTAGCACCCCAAATTAAGATAGAAATTACATAAAAAGAGTAATTTTGTCAGTGATGTTCCCCACTGTGTTTCCAAGTGCCTAAGAGGTTTCCAATAAATATTTGCAGAAAGAATAAATATGAATGAATAAATGTATCTATAATAAAATATTGAAATTATATGAAGATAACTTTAGGTCAAGTTCATATACAAAGTTGAGGAAAGTTATGTTGATGTTCTTTCAGTTGACAGGTCTTAATCTAGGACTTTCTGTAGAGGAACAAAATCCAAAGAACAGTCTTATGATTTTAATTGATCTGAAGCTTTAAAATAACCAATGGTTACTAGAATGTGATTGCAATCTTGAGCAGCCTGAATTAAACTATTCTATTGTGGATGAGGGAGATAATAGCCTCATGTTTTATACTAATCATAAATTTTATTAGGAATTGTGTTTAAATTAGGTCATTTAAACTATACTGTGTTTAGAATATCCCTATAAGGATGATGAGCAATCTAGAAATCATTTAATTTTGGAGATGTTTGAGGAGATTAACCTAAAGAATTAGAAGTTAGATTTCAAGGCAATCACTGCTGCTGAAAAGTGACAGGGGAATCCTGGTAAGGAGAGATAAAGGAGAAGCTCCAAGTTTTGTTAATGAACTTTGTCCAAGTCTCTGGCTTACCCCTGAAATATGCATGCAAAGGGTAGAGTTCAAATAGGTCAGCTAAGGACAAAATATCTGAACTAGATTTGAGATACTAACCAAGAAAGAGTTTGCAATTTGAGTTTAGCCAAGCAAACTACTAAAAAAAAAAAAAAAAAAAAAAAAACTATCAACACACAGACACGCATGCATGCACACATACACACACGCATGCATGCATGCATGCAACTCTTTTCAGATGAATACAACAGAATCTGGTGTCTCTGTAATGGACAACCTGAAACCAATAGACCAACTCTGAAATATTCTAAATGTTCCAAAAGTAAACAACTATTTTAAAGTAGCTATGATCATTTTACTCAAAAACCTAATGGAAAGCATGCTCACATATGGTAAAAAAAAAAAAAAAAAAATAGGATGTCTAAGTTGAGAAGTAGAAACTATTACAAAACTAGAAATTTTAGAACTAAAAAAATATTATATACTCAATAATGAAACAATAGTATACTTTAATAATTTTTAGTTTCTTTTTACTTCACTGTCGGGAGTTTTGCTGACATTTTAATTTTATTTGGCTCAGTATTTGATGAGTGTACAAATCTAGTCTTAGGATATTCAAAGTTTTTGAATGGCTCAATATGCTATGCAAGTGATAATGAAGACAGTGAATTAGTACCTGGACAATCTCTCTTAATTACAGTTTTTTATGTATCTTATTGACTGTGATAGATAGTATAATTATCTACCACAAAGAGAAGCAGAGCCCTTCTTTTCCTCTGTAAATCCTAATTTCAATAATGGTTATGCTTTAATAAAGTCCAAAGTGCTGATAATTTATGTAGTTTCTGTTTATGAGGAAAAATGAATAGCCATATCCCAAGAGGATACCCCAACTCAGTTAAACAGTCTTGATTTATGGAGTAGAAGAGATTGATGTTTTAAAGTAGACCAAGTCTGCATACTGGTAGAGGTAGTTAGATCACAACCCAGAATTGAAACAGTTAGTACGGTAACTTCTTTCCCCTTGTTAAATGGAATGGGAAATGGATATAGAGGCATAAGAATATTCTTTTCCCCCACTACTAATACCACAACCACTTGCAAACTGCATTTGACTTCCACTTATCGACTATATCTGTTCTATCTAAAGACATCAGGGACCACTTGATCTGTGAATCCATTATCTTAAGTTCTCTACTGACTTTCATGGCACATTAGTGTTCTGGATCTCCTTCTTCCTTAGATTTTTCAATGTATTCTTTGTAGTCTTGCCTTCCCTCTCTCCCAAGTGTAGGCTATAGCCTTAGGTTGGTATTTAATCTTCTGTATTTCTGGCTCTATAGTTATTACTTAGGAAGTCTTATACATTGCTTTATATTTGGCAAGTTCTAAAAATAGGAACCTCCAAGCTTCTTCTTTTTCTTGATAGTCAGTTTTGTGTATGTAACTGTCTCCCGATATCTCTATTTTATTTGTTCATTTTTAAATAAAAGGAGTTTCTGATCTAGATAAATGGAGTTTCATCCTAAATCCTAGACCATCTTTGCTTTGCTCCTACTTTAATTTTTCTGGATTTATCTGTCATCAACTCCTAGGGCATATTCCATTATTGTGTCTATTGTACTTTTATTTTCTTGTGGTTTATCCACCACCACCATAACTACATAAATTTACATATGAATTACTCTAATGAATCACACTCATATTTCTGGCATTCTAAATACTCTTTCTAGATTGTGATTGCTGTGTTCTCCTATTTTCCTCTGCTTGCATTCTTATCTTTCCAATCACTTCTTTATAACTGGAGTGACATGCTCACATCATTTTTTAATGTAAAATAAAATTTATTTCATTATATACTAGATAAAGTTCAAACTCCTCATCATGGTATATAAGATCTCTTGTGATCTTTTGTAATTATTTCAGGTACTGCCTCTCTCTACTACAATACTTAAGTCCCTGCATTATGGAAAGACCTTCTCTTACCTAAATGTGTCATACTCTTTCATACTTCCATGCTTTGTATATCTATGTTTCCCTTTGCTGGAAACCCAGCACATCTTCTCCACATTGTATCTTGTTAGACTCCTATTTATGCATTAAGATTCCACTGGAGAGTAACCTTCTCTGAGAAGTCTTTCACATAGACATGTGAAAAAAACACTCCTCAGTTATGCAAAGTACTCTCTGTTTTCTTCATTGAAACCCTCCTCTCTTGACTCTCCTGATTTTTTTTTTTTTTGACTATTCTGTCTCTTTTTGACCTCATTTGGTGTCCATTTCTGAATGGGTCTCTCACTTTGTTTTCTTTAGAGCATCCTATTCATGTTCATAAAACTTTACTCTATTTTAATGATACATTATTTTTATGTAGTTATTGTTTGTCACCCCCCACTCCAACGAGACTGTAAACACCATGATGGTATAAATGGTGATCACTCTTTTTACCTTGTCTCTAGAACAGTGACAAATTAGTTGTTCAGTTTTTAGTTGTTAAAATAACTAAACGAATGCACAAAATGTTTTAATTTGACCATCTCTTAGATTATGAGTTTCTTGAGGAATATATGGTGTTTTATATGTGTGTGTGTATAGTTTCTATTATCATGCAAATACATAACACATAGTAAGCTTATTGTTGAATAAAATTTATAAGATAAGAATATATGTGTGAAAAAGGAAAAAGAGAGTCATCTGACTGGGAAATGGTGGAAGAGAGTAGGCAAGAAATCTGCAACCACTTACAGGCAGTTTTATGTTATTCTTTATTTTTAAGATGAGAGAAAGGAATAGGGACTCATGCATACTAATTAAGGTAAATTCATGTTTCTATTCATCATAAGTATGGCAAATATGTTTTAACAAAATGTTTTACATATTTTGCTCATAAAAAGGTTAGAGTTAATTATGCTTAAAATTACATGACAACGTGTACCTCATACCTACAATTAACAAATATAGAGGAAATGTAACTTAGGAGGGAAGCTGGGGGTGGCGGCGTGGTGGTGGTGTACATAAGTACAAGTTGGTAAGAACATTTCATTTCTGGCTTGTGGCCTAATGCGCCTTGTGATTTTTTGTAGATTAGCTTTTTAAAAATTATTATTAAAATGTATTCAAGCCATCACACAATTCAATACAATTTACATGTAAAATAACAAATTTAAAATCAGAAACCAGATTAGTAAAGAAAGGGATCTAAAGGTTGAAATGAATCATTCAAAAGTAAAGGATTCTATTTTTTTCATTACCTTGAACAATTTTCTGGGTCTTCATACTATGGATGAGTTGAAATCAATGAAAATATCATTTTTTTTTTTCTAACTCATTATAAATCTTAAGATTCTTGTAGGGAACTGGATAGAAATGTTTAGCCCTGTGGCTAAGGAGAACATGCCGCTCATGAAGCCTGATTGAACATCTATGTTAGGTATCGCCTGCCGTGTGTCCTCAGTGCTCAGGCTCTGTTCTGGGACAACAGGGTCTCTGCCCTGGGTCAGCTGGATAATAATAATCTCATTTACTGTGGCCCCCTGTCTTTAATGTGCATCTGTGATTAGGCGACTTGTCCTTACCAGATACAACAAATCATATCTATCATCTGATGTTATGGACTGAATATTATGTCCCCTCAAAATTTATATGTTGAAATCCTAACCCCGAATGTGATGATATCGGAAGGTGAGGTCTTAGGGAGGTAATTAGGTCATGAAGGTGAAACTCTCTTGAGTGGGATTAGTGCCCTTAGAAGAGCTTCCTTGCCCCTTCTGTAATCTCCGCCATGTTAAGATACAACCAGAAGACAGTTATCTACAAACCAGGAAGTAAGCTTTCACCAGACACCGGAACTGCCAACACCTTAGTCTTGAACTTTCCAGTTTCCAGAATTAAATGTTTGTTATTTAAGGTACCAGTCAACAGTAAATTTTATTATAGCAGTTGAATTATTGACTAAGACACTTAGTTCTCCATTATTATCTCTTGTCTTCTGAATTCTCTTCTAAATTCTCCATGGATCTTTTCCCATGTTGTCAGTCTTAAGGGGTTTGAGATTTTTCTCTATGTAACAATTCAGATTTGATTAGCTCCTAACATGTCACACCTTTGACGTAAGCAAAAAACCTTCTGGAACACTGGTTTATCTTGGTTTGTCATCTTGTGAGGCAAGTTGGCATCATCCCAAGCAGAAGGGCTAGCCTGACACAGTTGCCTTATCTATGGGATTAACTATAAGCTTCACCTTAGAGGTCATCAGTAGCCAGGTGGGCAAGGAGAGCTCCTGCAGAGGGCACACGTACCCTGCGAATCAGTGAGAAACATTGAAGGTTAAAGCTTTGTTTCTGGGGAGTTCAGAGCTCCCCAGTCTACTCGTGGTCTTAAAGACTCAGGGTTGTCAAAGGTAGATCTTGTTCTCCTGATGGGGGTAGGGACACTCTTAAATCAGTGACCCATCTGTATACCAGGGGAGAGTGGCATGTTCTCAGGCTGATTATTTTCTTCACTAGTGTTTATATTCTCTTTGGTCGTGTCCTCAAGGTAAAATCCTTTTCATGGTCAGGTAAGCAATGTAAAACAGGTGAACCTGGGGCAGAGCATAAGCAAATGAGATAGGACATGTGCCATTGAAATGGACAGCCACTGCTTAACCATAGCCAATTTTTGTTTTGTTATTGTTCTTGTTATTTTGTTGTTGTTGTTTTTGTTGTTTTGTTTTGTTTTGCTATTTAGGCTTATTTTTCAAGGGAAACTGTATATAGATAGATAGATAGATAGATAGATAGATAGATAGATAGATAGATAGATAGATTTTTATGAGATATTCTTTGATGATTAAATGTTCTGAACTATATCCTGTTTAAAAAAATTTCGGGGTCAAGTAAAGCTTAAGGGAAATAGAAGTCTTATTACCAGGTTACCGTGTGTGCTCCAGGGGCCTGATACAGATAGCATAGGGAAACTCTGAAGTTGAGTTATCTTCAAGTTTCAGGCTAATACTGCTTTTCATCCACTGGACTTCTCATTCTTGGTCTCATTCACTCTAAAGCCAAGATTCTATTTTAGCCTTAGAGAACTTGCTGTGCCCTTTGTGGGGATCATTATTCTTGGAACCCAGTATTTTAATGATAAGAAGATTGAGGCAAATCAGGATGGCAGACATTTTCCTTAGTGCTTAAGTCATTGCTTTCAACTTAAGGGAATTATTTATGAATTATGTCAGCACCTCAGTAGTGTGGTCTAACAGGGAGGTTGTGGATGTTAAGAAATTAAAATATTAATTATCTGGCTCTTTACAGAAAAAGTTGCCAGCCTCTGGTCAAGTTATTCAAACTGAGAAAACATGGATGGACTGGTGGCTGACTTGGTGGCAGTAGCTCACTATGGCTTGGGGACTGGTGACCGCGGCTTGGGTATAGGTGATTGTTACTTGGTAGTTGTTGACTATGGCTAGATTATAAGTGACTATAGCTTAGTGATTGGTGACCATGAACTAGTGACTATGGCTTGGAAACTGTAATATGGATATCCAAATATTCACCTCAGAAACATCAGCTATACTCAACCTAAGGAAATGAGATTAATTCCTCATCCATCCCTATTGTAAACATCCTGCCCCACTTGATGAGACTTAGGGTAAAAACTGTAAAGAGCTCATACAGGTGTGCCTATGTTTTCATAGTTGTAGAAAATGCAGGTATTGGCTTTTAATCATTTACACTGAGAAATGTTATTAAAGGAAATGGAATCTAATGTTTTATAAAATGTTTTCTGTGTAGAAAAAGCTAAATAGTTCTCTTATATTTCTCTCTTGCTAAATTGTTGTTAATGTACCACTTCTTACCTATTGAGAGTTTGACTGCATCTCTTATTTTCTTTGAAGCTTGTAATTTTTATTTTACGATCTCACTCTTTTCAAAGACAAGCATACCCTTACTTCAAAATTATGTTTTCATAGACATTAATCTCCCATAAATGCTCATTAAAATTTTTAGGATCGGGTTTCTAATGACATTAGTGAAGTACACTAGAACAAGAAACATGAATTCTCAGATTTAGTAATTTTTTATTATGTTAATAATAAAACCCATATGTTCTCCTCTGTACATGGGCGGAATGAGGGAGTGGAACAGATTGTTACAATATATGTAGAAAGAGAGACAGTGCAGCTCTCTGGGAGTAATGGTGTTACAGATGCCCAGCTTCTTGCATGTGGAGGTCAGAGAAGTTCTTTTTTTACAAGAATATTGGGTATAATGCCTGAAGAACCTGGAAGGGTGGTCAGTAGTTACTCTGAACATACATCATGGTCCTTGCAAGACTGCTTTTGCTCTTTGAATCCTCTTACCCGTCCAGATCAAACACCATTTTCAATTAAAAAAAAATGTGCTGCTGACAGGAGGGTGCTTTCAGCCACAAGAAGTGTAGGTCCCTCTGACATTAAAATATGTGCTTTTGATGTATATGTTTCCAGGTACATATTTCCACTTGGGTGGGGAAAAAATGTAACTGTTCTGACATGAACAGTTATTTTAAGTGTTTTGTTTATACCTCATCAGATCCATTTTTTATGCACGTTTGAATATTTTTTTTTAAAGTTTACATTGTTATTTTTTTATTATAGTTGTCATACAATATTTTGTTAGTTTCAGGGGTACAACACAGTGATGAGACAGTTATATAACTTATGAAGTGATCACTCCGATAAATCCAGTACCCATCTGACACCACACAGTTAGTACAATACTACTGACGGTATTCCACATGCTGTACTCTACATCCCCGTGACTATTTTGTAGCGACCAATTGTGCCTCTTAACCCCCTCCCCACAAGCTGGCAACCGTCAAAATGCTTTTTGTATGTATGAGCCCTCTTCTTTCTAAATCTCTCTTAATCATGAGGTGTCTCTTGGTAGAGTACTCAGACTCCAGAAGAGCACATACATATCTGGTGATCAAGAGCCCAGGACTCCTGGGTACCTGGCCTTTTGTGTTCTTCTAACTCAAGGAACCACTTAATCTGCAACTTCACCTTTGTTACAGTGTTCCTTAGATATAACCCCGATGTCGTTCATTCTTGTGGCTTGCACAGATATCAAGTACAACTCTTTATGGCTTATTTACAGGTAACTTACACCCTGTGGCTTAGGGATCCTCCAAAACCTAGTGTCTTTCTCCACCCCTGCCTCTTGGAGATTTTCATTAGTTCCTTGCAAGCACAGCTATTATTTAGATTTGTATCTGTTGCAGTTTATTTAGCATCTAGTACTTAACTGAAGACCATTCAGAATAACTTGTCTGCTATACCCACAAGAAGTAGATGTGCTTCTTCATGTTGAATTCTGAATCTGAAACTCATTAATAATTTTGAAGAGTGAGGCATTGAAATTACAGAGAGGTATCCCTAAAGCAAAAAGAAGTCTTTGGGGACTTCATTCTTGATATTTCCCCCTGGTCATTTTCTTCTTTGATTCCTGACTACACAAAACATTACAGAGAATATCACTTTATTGCATAACTCTTGATAGTCTATATTTGATTTGTCTTAGTTTTTAATTCCAATAAAGGCAAAAACCATATTTTTAATTTTCTATGTGTACTTCAGTATTTGCAAAGCATTGGGCCAGCATGAAGGCTTAATAATTAAATGTTAATTGATTAGTTTAATCATTATTTGAGGCACTGTTTATTTGATATGAAATAACCAGTGGGTTCTGTCAATTTAGTACTTAGGTTATTAAAATTGGTTATTTGGCTTAATAATTTTTAAGGGCCTAATTTGCCTCATTAATTAATTTAAAAAATAGAACAAAATTATTTCTGGGGTCTATATAGATATAACCTCAAAGACTCCAGCAAACACTTTGAAATTGTCACATTGAAGCTGTTTTCATTGCTTGCTGCTTTTTAGGGACCTGCCCAGGAACATTTGACGAGGGTCGTGTTCCCTTTTATAAAATTGGTAGAGTAAAAGCCTGGGGAAGAAAGAGGCCTTATGCAAACTTTCACCAGACACACTTAGAGTTTCTGAAATACAGACTAGCAGCAGTGATTGATTGGTTTTTTTTTTCCATCTCAGCAGCACTCAAGGTGATACAATATCAGGCAAGGGTATAAACCATATTAAGGAAGCCAGTTCTTCCTCTGGTAGTCTGTCAGTCAAAGATACATCAAGCTTCAGACTGAAATGAAAGTCTACCGTGCAGGAGTGATGTCCAATTACCTTTATGGATGTGAGACTGCGTCTGCTACTAGTACATAACTTCCAGCAACACCACTGTCCCGTCATGTTTCACATCAGCTGGCAGACTGTTTCTAAGTAAAAGGATCTAGGAAGCTGTTGATCATCAGGTGTTGGCAATAGTATCATTAAAAATCAGTTCTGCCAGCTTGGACAACTGTAGGGAGGGAATAACAAAATATCTCAGGTCCTGGGCAGGAAGGGCAGTGTACTATCAGTGACCGATAGTAGCGTTACTGGTATGCAAAGACATCTTAAGTTGTTAGGTTTGGTTTGTAGTTCTCCAAAGGGCATTTTTCATCATTTAATGCACACCCACAATATATCAGGAACACTAACGTGCTGGGTATGCCAAAATGAATAAGAGAGTGTTTAGTTGACTTATTATTTGATATTGAATTAAAATACTTGAAATACAGTGTCATAAGTGTTAAAATAGTATATTTAGTATAGCAATGTGCCAGTGGATAGCAATAGAAGACTATTGAATTAGTTAAGTTAGCCATTCAACCCTGGGACTCCCTGGTATGAATCTGGTCACCAGAAATATCCAAATTTCTGACCATGACTCAAGACTCCTGCTACCTATACATTCTAGTATTTTTTAAAAATCGTATTCCTCATTACCTTTTGTTATAATTACTTGTTTAATGGGTTGTCTCCCCGAAAATTTTAGAAAAGCATCATCCAATAGAAATACAATACAAGGACAAATGCCAGCCTCTTATATAATTTAAAAAATTTTAGTAGCCATGTTAACAAACACAAATGAACACAGGTGACATTAATTTTAATGCTATATTTTGTTTAACCCAATAACTACAATGTTAATATGTAATAAAAAATAATTAATGAAATATTTTATATTTATATTTGATGGCAGGTCTTTGAAATATGGCGTGTTTTCACTTATTGCACCTCTCAATATAGTAAAGTCACATTTCAAGTACCCAACAGTCGTATGTGGCTAGTGGTTATCGTGTTGAACAGTATAGCTTCAGAGGAAATCCATGTAGGCAGAGAAAGACTCCCTGTGTCTTATTTACTCCTCTGTCCTAAGTACCTAGCACACTGCTTGGCGTTTAATAAATATTCAGTGAATAAACTTGTTTTTTAAAAAGGTTCTCGACAACATTTGTAGCTACACAGAGACTTGGGCAACCAAGAATGATTGCTGTAAGCAATGGATTTGGGCCTATATTTTTTTAAGTTGAAGTAGCACTCTTCATTAGGAGCGCCATTGTTTTGAAAGTGTTTTAGAGAAACGCAACAACCCACTGAATCACATTAGTAAATAGATTTAAAAGGGAAGACTTGAATATGAAATACTGCACCATGTCTCTACAAAAGACTAGTGCCTACTAATGAGAACGAAATGGTGGCATCAGGTAGTGTTGTAATTGCATTTAGAGAATATCCCTCATGATGGAATTACAAATATCCCTTAGCTATCCTGTGACGGATGCTCCATTATGTGATTTATTTGGACCCTTTGATTTTTCTTCTCTCTTCTTTTGCTATTTTATCATTTATCTGTGTAATTACTTACTGTGAACCTAGGAGATGAAATGGATTACAGACCAGGGAAGTGAAAACTGGGTCAGTGGAATTTAATTACTGAGAAACCTTTACTGAAAAGAGTTTCAAACAAACAAACTAAAGCTGTGATAATTGCCAAGCATCATTGGAAGACACAGTTCAGAAGAGAACCTTTTTTGAGCACAGAAAAATACCAATTATATTCCACATAACTTTAGGAAAAAGCAATGACAGAGGTGCAAATAAGACCACCCACATTGTATACAGCACCATCATAACACATCTGTACTGAAACTGAGCAAGCTAGTTTGATTTATGGAACTAATTTGATAATAACTTTTAAAATTCGGCTTACAATATGTTATTATTAAAAGATCGAATTTATTTCTCAAAGCAAATGCTAAGAAATGCAATAGCTCACTAAATTTCTACCAGGAGTGTGAGGTTTTGAAAAACTACCATTTAAGGTCCAATTCTTTTTTTCATGAACAAATCACTGGTTTTTCGGCCAGCTTTCCTGGTGGAAGACTCCAGGGTCTGAGATATTGTTACAAAAAAAAAAAGAAAGGAGTTTATTACAACATTGCCGTGGAGGAAACCAATTTTCAGATGAAAGTCTATTCATGGGTGTAAGCAGATAAAAAATATTAAGTACTTAATTTGTGTTTGTGTTTGTATTGTGTTAAATATTATCACAGATTCAGAAACAGTATAAAATATGGTTACTACTTTTTCAAAGCAAGTAGTAACAATTAAAGAAGTATCAGACACTAAACTATAAGGCACTACCTCATGGAAATAGAGTTCTGAGTAAGGCAATATCAGCGAGGTTAGAAAAATGAAGAAAGTTTTCATGGAAGGAGTATAGGGTTTGGATTCGGTTTCAAGGCTGAGAAGGTGGAGAAGACAGAGACCAAAGGCCCAGACACATAACTAGAGTGGCTTGAAAAAGGAAACTGGATGAAGTTAAGAATGTATGCTGAGAAGTGTGGTGGAATTATAGTGAAAGGTAAAGCTGAGGGTCTCAAAAGTCAGGCAGCAATATTATTGTAATGGGCAAAGACAAGCTGCCAAGGAACAAAATTTAGGGTTTTGTTATATAAGGCTCCAGATTTTTCAGAACAATCGAAAGTGTCTCTTCTCTAGAGGCAGAAGACAAGTCAGTTACTTCTTTCCCAGACCTAGGAGTTTTTGAAAACTGAAAAACATTTCTAAGGTGAAAATGATGGAATGTGGCAAAACATGTGGGGCATAGTGACTAAAAGAGAGGAAAGGATAAAAAGTGACTAAAAATTCACCTTTTAATATGATTAAAAGAAGATAGGATGTTAGAGTAATGTGCTTAAGAGATGTGTTAAAGAGATGTATTTGTTTTGAGACACTGTATTAGTCAAGACAGGTTAAGCTTATACTGCCTAATAAATGAATTTCTGCCTTTTAAAGCAACAAAAATCATATTCTGGCAAGAATTGTTCAGTTTTTTTCTCAGTGCCTCTCCACAGCAGCTGTCCTCCATGTGGTGACTCAGAGATCCAAGCCACTTTGATCTGGTGGCTCTGTATTTTCAAGACAAGGCCTCCTCTGGATCGCAGCAGCAGAAGAGAGAGATTTGAAAGTCGCACAGAGTTTTATTCACCAAAATTGTCATGTGTCACTTGTGCTCACATATACATTAGTCAGAACTATGATATTTTCCCAGTTAACTGCATGGTGCTTGACAAGTGCAAACTCTTGCATATCCAGTAGAGAAAACAGAACAAGATATTGGTAAGTAATCACTGAAAAGGTCTACAATAGACCTATTGAGGATGAAAATCTCTACAATATAGTTAGTAGTATAGGATTTAGGTTCAATTGAGAGCTGAAAATAAGCCTCTGCGTATCATTGGTACAGATGTGAGTGTTGCTCTATTAGAGAAGCTAACATTTAGGAGCAGTGGCATGAGAAGGATGAACTGGCTAATCCTGCGCAGTAGTAGGAATAAGATTGTAGATTTGAACTCAGGCCTACTCTGAAACCAAAGCCCCACTCTAAATCATTGTATTACACTGTTTTCCTTTTATGTGTCACAACTGAGTAAACAGTTTGCACTGAACAGCTCAATTATAAAATGGTTATAAATCAATTATTTAACTGAAGAGGAGTATAGTTTAAATATAAGTTTTCGTGGTGTATGTGTCTTAATGACCAACTGACCATATCCTGATTATGTAATGGGTAGCATTTTGTTACCTGTATCCTGGGTCCTAAGGTCGGTGATCCCATCCTCAGAGATTCCTTCTTGGTGGCCTTTATGAAGTTTTATGATGGAATACAGTATGTATAAAGGGAGGCCAAAGATTGTGGACAGGTTTCAGACTGAGTCCTGGGCCTGGCACGTACCACCTGGGACCACTTTGTCCCATCAGCTAGTGAGATAAGAATCATCACAGGACTTCATGGGAAAATATGTGTTTGGACCAATGCCGTAGCAAAATACCAACATATGTTCTTTTAGCTATCTTCAATATTTTTATTGCTAAATGGGAGGGAGAATCAACATTTTTATTCTGGGGTGGGTATATGATCTTGATGTTGATATGTATTATCAATATTAAAATTATTGTCATTGTTCATTATTACTCTGTTACTCGTTTCATCATTCAAGTTCATCATATGGATTGAGAATATCTCCAGATACAGCTTAACGATCTTATGAGATCTTTGTCAATTACAACACATTTAAACAGTTCTATTGATTGAGTCTGTTTAATCTAGTCTAATGATAAAGAAGATCTCAAGTGTGAAAAAAATAGTAGTGGACAGGGGCAAGAATTGCATTGAAAATGTTGGAGAGGCATCTATGGAAACTAGATCCTTCGTTATGCCAATCTGAATATTTGCCACTTTTTGTGTTAGTGTATCACTTAATATTGAACAAATAGAAACTAAAAACAAACACTATCGCAGTCAAAACGTTATGCTGTGTGGTATTATAAAGAGGAAACCATCCCTTTTCTAGAGGATGTGATATTCCATTAATATTCAAACTTTAGTAGATTTCTGAAGAGCCAGTTAAAACCACAGATTGCCAGGTCCCACCCCACGGTTTCTGATTCTGAGATGGGCTCTAAGATTTTTCATTTCTGATAAGTTCTCAGATACTGCTGCTACTATTTGTGTGGGGATCATGATTTGAGAACTGCTTTTGTTCTCAGACCTACTGAATCAGAAACTCTGGGGATAGCGCCCAGTAATCTGTGTTTTATTAAGCCATTCAGGTAACTCTAATGTGTGATGAAGTTTGAGAATTGCTGATGTAATATTGGGCAAATTCTATATCTGAGGTAAATTACCTTTACTCTGCAGATGGGCAAAGTTTAAAGGAAGAGATTCCAGTTTCACTTAGGGAGGATCTATTATGTGAGTGAGGACTTATATTGCTAGGAGCCAGGGCAACAAAGATGAATAGGACACCATTCTTTACGCCAAGGACTAACAATCTAGTATTGGAGAAAGGCAGGTAATGAAACAAATGTCAGGATCCTATCATATAATCTAGGGTCGGGATGCATAGAAGGTGTCTTTAATGTTGTGGTTTGAGGAAGTGATGAGGAACCACAAAGGGTCAGGAAGGAGCCTTTGGGCACCAAGTCTAAGTATTATCTCCTGTGTGAAGCCTGAGCAGGGTCTTATAAAGTACTTATCTACGTGGTGAAAAGTGAGGGAAGGACATTTGAAGCAGAGGAAATTACATTGCAATGAAATATCTCAGGACCGTTTCATGGAACTGTTGGTGTGAAACAGTTAAGGAATATTAACTATTTGGGTATGAAATATTTAGAAGATATGAGCTAGTTGTAGATGAAACATTTCAGTGATGCTAACTCGTTTGGTTTGACAAGAGTAAAGGGTATTATTCACTGAGGAGCAGATAGGCTACTGGCATTCATTTTAATGGTTGGCTAACATATCAAAATGCTTCTGTCTGACTAGTAAATTGCTGCTGTTCCAAATCCCTTGTGTGATCCTTCCATTGTCCTCTTGTTCTTGAATCTCCCCCAAATCTAACGACTAAAGGCGTAATTGCTCAACACTGAAGGAAGCCTCCAAGTCCCTGTGCCAGGGATCTTGTTTGTTTCAGGTTGGCTGGTGCTCAGGCCTTGCTGGTTTTTAATACCACCTCTGAGTTGAAGTAATCGGAGTTAAAAATTTAGGGAAGCCCAGCTTGTGAGGGCCATGCGTGTCGTAGTAAGGCGTTTGAACTTCATACTGTAGATATTTGCAGAGAGGATAAAGGGGGCTTATGATGCTTTCAGATAATTTGTGATGGGGACCAAAATATATTCAAGAAAAATCCAGAATGTTCTATTTTTTCCCCATGAGATCCTTATCTTCCATAATAGAACAAATACCACACCATCTGGTATTCAGTCAGTTGGAAAGATCTAAAACCACGGAATTTCTCATAGCTACATGTAGTTAAAACTGATTTTTAAAACAAATTAATGATGCTTGAGGGCAAAAACCTGACTACTCACTTTTGGTGGCCTTCTAGTACCCATACCTGAGCCTTATACGTAGTTAAGGTTCAATACATATTTGTCAAATCATTTAGATGTATAGAAAGGAAATAAAGAATTCTGCATCATCAAAAAACAAATTGGGGAGGCAATTTGACCTTTTGAAAATAAAAATCATTGTATATTATTCATTTAATTACATTCTCAACTTTAATATTAGATATTCTGGGTCACAGAATTTCTGATTCTACCAGTTATAATTTTGAAGAGAGAGAGAGACCCATAGATATTAAACATTTTTAGCGTGGTAATTGTATTTCATTAATTATGTCATATTCCTGTGATGTAATGTCAGAAACCCAATCTACATTAACAGGTGGGCTGATAAAATAAGAGAGTACTATAAGCAATGGACATAGGAATCAATGATAGGCTCCTTATGAATAATGTAAATATTATATATAAGGCGTGATATATGGAAGAAGAGGTATGGGTCCACGAATTTAAAGAAATATGCCTGTTTGATGATAAAGATATAGATGAGCAAAAAGGAATGTATCTATTTTCACGAATTATTTTTTCGAATCTCAAGAGAACTAGATTTATCATGTAATTTCAATAAATTTCTGCCTGAGGGTAATCTCTAGATAATCTATCCTAATGGAAATTTTATGAAATATAGCAGTATTTTATAATTATTCATGTGCCTACTTACTACTTTTCTCTGATTATGTTCAGCTATTATTTGAAATACTTGGATCCTTAGAGTACAAGTTGCAGCAAATTTGGCCTCAATTAATCAGCCAGAGAGTAGTAATTCATACAATTATTTCATTCCCCAGGGTTCGGTGAGTTAGGGACATGTGTGCTCACGTATTTTATCAAAGGCCAAACCAATAAAGTCAGATCGTGAAGAGAATTACAGTGCATTTCCTCAAGAGGATCATGAAGAATTCCAGAATGCTTGTGGAGACTCTTGTCTAAATTAAAACAAAGAGGCAAGCTTTCCCTTACAAATACACCAAGGGATGAGGCTAGAAGGACCTATAAAAATAAATACTCTGCAACAGGAAGTTCACCCTAAGGACTGGTGGGAAAAATTCTTGGATGATATAAACAATCAAGAAAGCTCTTAGGAGAGACATTGATACCTTAGGGAACGTCCTGTCGCCCAACGTATTCCAAACCTCTCCCCTTGGAGTATTCCTCCTCTCCCCCAGCTGCCAGTAAATTTGGACTAGGGAGAAAAGTAATAGTATGAGAAACAAACTAATTTTAAGGGATAGTACGATTAGTTATTATAACACAATGCATTCTTTTTAGGACAATAACATGATAAAACAAAACAAAAAATAGGTATTAGTCAAGTGCCTTTTACCTTGGTTACTGCTGGAGTAACACAGACAACATTTTTGACTACTTAGTTTGGTTTTCAGCCACCCAAATCGTTCATTACATGATGTTACATTATAATTTCTAAAATGGTATACTTTCGCTCAATCTTTATATTTTATGTTTTTATCTTGCTTTTTACTCACTTTGTCCTCAGGTTCCAGGTTTATGGCATTTTGATGTGCTGACATATTTAATGATCCACTGGTATATTTAATGGGTAGATCAAATGCCACCATGACTGTGGCTTAAAAAATGTGGCAATAAAAACAGTTACAAGAGATCAGTTTGAACGTTCATATTAGAAGGCATTTTAGATAGTGGAAAATGTAAATGTTGAAGGCAAACAGATCTCAGGTCGAATCCTATTTCTAGTGCCAACTTGTGTGACCTTGGGCAAATTACTGAACCACTGTAAGCTTTAGTACAATCATTCTTAAAATATTGCAAACTATTTTAAGTTTTCATGAGGTAAAAAATTGCATTATTATATACCCCAACATACCTGATACATAGTAAAAATTCAATAAAAGATAGCTATAATATTAATATTTTGATGAGGATGATGACTAAGATGATTTTACTTTGGCTTTCTGGTTGACAAAGTCATTGACGAGGAGGTATAAGAAAAAGGTTTAACTTGAGCCAAGATTCTATATTTGTCACTAACAAGGAAGAACAAAGATATAGTCAAGTTCAACTAGAAAAAAGTAGAACCAGAAGGGTAAGATTTAGGGAAGCTACAAATTTAATACTCAAATATTTACTTTTAATTAGGTATATGACAGAAGATCAAAATAAACTCCCAAAGTGGATGAGGAATAAGATTCATGTGTTTGGTAGCTAGATTAGATTATCATGTTGAAGAAATCTGGCCTCGAGTTATAAAATTGCACTTGTTGTTTGCCTACTGTGTGTCAGTTGGTGTCCCAGGCACTTCTTCGTACATTTGTGTCTTTAACCTTATAATAAACCTGTGAAGTACGTACTTCTATCCTCATTTTACAGATGAGAAAACTGAAGGTGGTTTGAGTGAAGGAAAACAACTGAAAGTAGTGATAAAATGGCTGTTGTTAGGTACGAGGGAGAATCTCACACAAGGTGAAGGATTGATCTGCAAGAACCGAATGACAGAAAAGCATCCTGTACAGAGGGATTCGGAAATCAGGGCTGGCATTCTCTGGAAGACCTTGCCTTATTCCTAGACCAGATTAGTTTTCTGCTGTTTGCTTTTTAGGTCACCTGTTCCTACATATTTACATATTTCACCAGAATTAGTTGAAGTAATAAAATTATACTTAGTGCACATTTTCTTGTGCACTCGATTTGACATTCTGCACCTAGTGTGTGTAATAGCCTTCTCTACATAGATTTTAACAGATGAATGGATAGATAATGACAAGTGTGGCAGGATGTTCGTCTCCCTCTTCTCTCCTTTCCTACAAGCTGGCCTTTGAGAGATGGAGAAAAACGAATGATTTCATTAACAGAACTAGGAGAAGTTTCATCCCCTAAGAAGCAGCTAACATAAGCAAGTGAATGGCTAGTTTGTCCGGTAAATGTTTCAGTCAGAAGAAATTGAGGGACTTAACGGTCTTCACAATCAACTGTGATCTTTATACCACATCTGAGAGTAAATAAATGCACTGGTTTAGGTGATGGTAGTAGTTGCTCTGGCAGGGGAAAAAATCTCAGTGGCTTAAAATGTAGAAACTTATTTTTTTCTCATTTAAGGATAATATGGTGATGAGAGAGGTCTCTGCTCTACACAGTCATTGAGGAATCTAGGCTGACGAGTGCTCTGAGGAATGAAGTCTGCTTGTGAGTCCAGGAGGAATGGGAGAGGGCTTGTGAATAGCAAGCTAGCTTTGCCACATTAAACTAAATAGAAAGGCACTCGAGTGTCTAATGCAATTTTTGTGGTTCTCTAAAGACTTTACTCCACAATTTGGCTTTTATTTTCTTTAAGTAACTTTGTCCCGGTGGTGTATTTTTTGCATTAATGTAAATACATATGCAGGAACTTTATTTTCTGATGCATAAATTGATGTTAGAGATTAATTCATTAGCCGGCTATTCAATGAAAAGATGGATATTATTTAATGTATTATGTAACATGTTTATATATATTTATGATGAATATATATATATATGTGTGTGAATACTAGAGGAGACAAGGTAAAGATGTGTGCTGCAGACGCTAAGTTTTATAGGAGGGCAGAGAATTTCTGGATGAGTTATAACCACATTTAATGTGAGTTCATCAGCCTTCCCTCTGTAGAGTACATAGAGGAAACCGATCTGATAGAGTTTATATGTTTTCATTGTTCCTCATATAATTTTTAAAGAACATTTCATAGCTTTTCTAAAACTACATGTTTTTTTTATTTTTTATCCACAAATTTATAGAAAAATTTTAAGTACAGTATAAATATCTTTTTTCCCCCCTAAACCATTTTGAGTGCAAGTTGGTGACTTGCTGCCTGATTACTTCTGAATATTTTTGTGTGCATTTAGTATATGGAATGATTTGTGACATGGTCATTGTGACTGCAATACATCTAATCCTCAGACCCCATTTGAGTTTCATCAGTTGTTCGCATAACGTTCTTTATAGTAGGAAGATTCAGTTCAAAATCATGTGTCACATCTGATTTTTTTCAGTGACAGAATTCCTTGCTTTAATATTTTTTTGCCTTTTCCTGTTTTAAAAATGGACTCTCAATTACAAAATATCAAACTGCATTCAAAAGTGCCAGTCACTGGCCCAGTATGGGGAAGCCCACAAGTAAGGACAGACAACAGCAGCAGGTGGCAAGAGGTGGGAAGTGATTGAAGCAGTGGTCGCAGACATTCACAGGAAGCTAAAACTATCCAACAGGTTGTGCCTTAATGTTAGCACAGGTTAGACTAGTCGCTACTTTGGTGGGTGGCCTCAGTATATTTGGGCTCAGATTCTACATGGCAATACAGTTTCTTACAGTTAAGAGTTCTTGGCTTGCACCAAGCACAGGGTGACCGGGAGGCACTGGACCAGCCTATTAGTTTTTCGAAATGCTGTCGTAGACCTGATATGTGTACTGAAAAACATCAGGGGCTCTGCATTTCAGAGACAGCATGTAATTGGGGTTTCCTGGCTGGATACGTAGCTCAGCCAAGATCCAAATGCCATTAGTGAGCTTTAGGGTTTGCGACAGCATGGCCTGCCCTTCTACATTCCTCTTGGCAATAGTATAAAGGTTGCTGTTTTGCAACTTGCTGGAAACAGTGTCAGCATTTAAATGATATTACTTAATCTGAAACGAAAGTTCATTTTCACTGGGAATATCTTTTCACGTTGCAAGGAAGAACTGATGCTCCTTTTTGACATTTTCTACAAAGAGCACATTGAGTGGGATGAGGCAGCCAAAAGTAGAAGATCAAGATGGTTTTTCGCAGCCACCTGCACGTTCTTCAGAGGTTCTATCTTCATGACTAGGTTCAAGGTGTCCAGAGGCAGGGAGACACCAATGCTCTGGGTTGGCATTAGTGGTCTGTGGATGATCATCAAAGCTGTTCTCTGTCATGGGCTACAGAGCTTGATGGTGAAGTTCATTTCCATTGAGTGCACCTTTGGCAATGAGTAAATATTCCAGAAATCTCCAAGCCTTTAGCCTTTACTGCAGGCATCCAGACAGCACTGGGAGCTGCATTATCCACCAGGTTCCATGCCTAACCCTGTGGAGAGTTCACATAGGCCATTCAGACCACTGACCAGAAGGAGTGAAGGTTGCAGGCACCGATGATGAGATGAAAGCCTGGCCCTCCAGACTATCTAGGCCTCCCAAGAGACCCACTGCACCCACCTGCATGGAGGATACCTGTGGCACATTGACTGGGGGACTGAGATCAGGGTTTAAAAGGTCCTCCAAAGGTCAGCTCGAGAAGGCATAAGCTGAGGCTGTTCCATGTTGGTGACAGTAGTGATGCCAACAGGGCTGTCCCCTGCAACAGCGCTGCCTTGATGTATTGGCAAGTGAGTTCCTTCCACAAAAGCATTGGGAGGCATGTGATACACAGAGGCCAGAGAACCAGTGTGGCAGACCAGCTCATCCTGCAGAGTTGGCTCAATAAGATCTGTCTCCTCAGAGAATGAAGGCTCCTCAGACAAGACTACTTCTTTGGCTGTGACAGGGTCCATTGAGAGAAGACGCTGATAAATATAGCCCCGATCTCGAAGGTCAAGATTATCAGAATCCTGTGTTGCCAAACTTGAGACTTACTGTACCAGCTCCTGTGTTTCCGATGGTTCCTTGAGAAACAGCTTTACTATGGCAGTAAGCAGAGCGAGCTGCACCTGGGTGCTTTCACCATGAAAACCTTCCAGGAAGCACTCTAGTAGCTCATCACCATTGCCAATTCTTCCAGCATATTCTCCCATAACCCAAACCATAGCTGCTCAAGCATCTGGCTCATCTAGCAAGTCTTAAGTTCTCACACAGTGTGGCAATGATACTGTCCTCCTTCCATCTTTATGTTGTTAATACAATTCTGTCCTCCTTGTCTGTTTTGATGTTTTGACTTTGGTTGGCTGAATCAGAATTCACCTTATTCTGAGGTACTCTTGAGATAATTAGGGTCTCTTCTGTGGAGACCTGGGTGGTGATGTTTGTATAAAGATGTCTCAACTTGGCTTACCTGTCACTGATGTTTTTTCATCTTGACTTGAGGCAACTCCTGAACTTCATGTGTTTTCTATAGATCCCATGCCTTAAGAAGAGAGATGAACAATTTTGATTTATTACCTTTGTCCACTTATTTCATTCCCACTCCTCTCATTATTGGGATGACAGGATATTATAGTTCTATTTAAGTAATGTTTGTCTCTGTCAATGTCTATATGATTTTAAGGAAAATACGGTTTGGTTTATAAAAATGTATTCTAAAAAAAAAAATGTCATAATATGTTCCTGTTTTCCCTCAGTCAGTGTCTGATTTCTCTTAAGTTCATTAAGTTGCCAACTATATGACCATCCGTTTCTATATATGCATTATGTTCTCTGGAATTGTGAAGAGACTTTGGGGCAAGATTAAACAAACAAACAAACAAACAAACAAACAAGCCTGTAATCTATGTTTAGAAATGTCCATATCTAAATTTTAAAATATTATCATTCACATCATAACGCTTCTTACCACTGTTACCACTTCTTATTTCTACTTAAATTATTTCAGTTTTTTTTTTTACAAACTCCACTGATCACAGTAATCAAAACCCATTTATTTAGAGGAGCTTCAACAACTAAGCTGAAGTGCTACTCTCTCCCTGAAACTAGCCTGACCCTACTTGGTACTATTTTGTTCTTTACTCAAAGGTTCATTTATCGTAATATATAGCTACATATGGCTCATCTTCATATACACACCATAAGGCAGGTATAATTTCTACTGTCTAAATGCAGGAGTTGAGATTCAAAACCTCGAAGAGGATAAACAACTGGATAATAAGTGGTAGAGTCTGGGTTAAACCCAAGCCTCTGACTTTGTACTATAATAGTCTCTTTACTCTTGGATTGGCAGGCTGGCATTCGCTCACATTATCGTCCTTCCTGTACCTTTCTTTTCTCCAGAGACAGACTAAAAAAACATGTATTATTTAGTTTTTTCTTTTAATTAGGGGATAGCATATTCCCTAATCTTTTTCTCTTAAACCCACTACTGACCTCCTCTTTTTTTTCTCATTTCTGTAGCCCAATCTATATAGATTCCTTTGGTTTTCTTTCCTTTTCTTTTATTTTTAAGGTCCTCTTCCAATTTCCTCCCTTTCGTTCCTTCCTATTTATGTTCCCACATGAATCACTTCTGCAAATGGAAGTCTCTGTTTTGTATTTTATAGCCCATGACTTTTCTCTCACCTTGGAGGATTAAAAAAATCTTTGAAAAATACCTCACTACTTTCTGATGTCTTTTTTAGACTAAAATATATAAAAGTAATATATTTTTGACAATATTATTATATATTTGCTTAGAAAGTTGGGAAATGGTACCATCTTTTTTATTACTAAATTACCAATACTAACATATGATCATCTGGCACAAATAAATATTTGCTAGTGCATGAATACACGCATTTATTCACAGCCACACACAAAAGACAGAGTGAGTGGCGTATAACCAAGTTGGGACACCAAAGAGCATTAAGGGCTGTTTTCCAAGGTTTAAAATACAAAACAATATCAAAATCAGTATAAAAAATGTAAAGATATATTTGCAATAAAAAGATTAATGAGAAAAGCCTGGACCTACCGTGTAGAGAAGTAATATAATGTTTACAAATGACTAAGAGAAAGGTCAGTTATTTAATATCAGTATCTATCCTGATTTCGTTCTCAAGGAGATTTGCCATGATGGCTTTGACGAAATATAAGCCAAAGGCAAGAGAAGAAACATGCTTAACTTTTCAGGTATGTTTAGGTTAACACTGGGATTAAACAGCATGTCACATTCCTGACTAAATTAATTTTTGTGTTCTAGCGACTAGACAATGCCTGTCCTGGTGCCTGGCCCAATGCAGTGGCCCACAGATGTGAACAGA
This sequence comes from Rousettus aegyptiacus, assembly GCF_014176215.1. Taxonomy (NCBI): domain Eukaryota; kingdom Metazoa; phylum Chordata; class Mammalia; order Chiroptera; family Pteropodidae; genus Rousettus; species Rousettus aegyptiacus. The sequence continues at coordinate 19,517,940 of NW_023416310.1, forward strand.
ATAAATGGGTGAAGTCACTGTCAGCATTAAGAGGAATTATGGAAAGCAACAGAGGAATCATGGAAAGTGCCAGAACACTGAAGTAGAAGAAATGTATCTTCTGAAAACTTCAGAACAACACATTTACCAAAGACACCTCACAACTTGCTAGGATGGATCAGGAGCCCTCAGGGAGTGAAGCATTGAGTCTGACCTAGAATGACAGAGAAGGGGACCTCAGGTAAAGAACAAGATAAGAATGCAGGAGTCATTAAAAATGGCCCATATTAAAGTAATATTTTCTATAGATCCCTGATTTTTCATATCCTTTAAGACATACACATCATTTACATATATAGTTGAACCTTGGACAGCATGAGGTTAGGAGTGCCAATCCCCTCGCAGTCGAAAATCTGCATATGACTTTTGACTCCCCTGGAAGATAACTACTAATACCCCCTACTGTTGACCAGGAATCCTACTAATAACATGAGCATGTATTTTATATGTTGTATGTATTATATACTATATTCTTACAATAAAGTAAGTTAGAGAAAAGAAAATATTATTAAGAAAATCATAAGAAAGAGAAAATATTTATGATATTGTATGTAGTTATTGAAAAAAATCCATGTAAATAGATTGCAGTTCAAACCTGTAATGTTCAAGAGTCGACTGTGTGTGTGTGTGTGTGTTATTTTGCCACAAACAAATTCTTTCAGTGAAATCTTAGTGGAAGACCAATATATAACTGCTATGGGGAGAAGGGTGTTGATTTGGAACTTTATATTCTTCTTGTCCCATTTCTGGATTCTTCCTTCAATGGTGGCCCTAAAGAGATCTCCAGAGAGCCCCAAATCCAGTTGTTATCAAATTGAAGTATGGATGGACAGCAGTTGAGGTATTTTAAAAATGAAGAATCTTGCATCTCATCACCAGTGATTTTCATTAAAAACAAAGTGGAAAAGAGCACAAGTATCTCAAGTGATGCCGATGCAAACGCTGTCAGGGCTCCACACAGTTTGAACAAGTAACATAAAGAAAAATTGCCTTTTGTGTTCGCAGCTTGACGGGAAGGTAAAGGACCTGAGATAGATGGAATTATGAAAGGCACTAAGTGCAAACCAGTTCTAAGTTAACATGGAGGGAGGACTTAGTGGTCGTTAGGGGCCATGAGTGGTTAAATGCTGTACTCATTGCTCTTTCAGATTTGGCATCCATGGGGCACATTCATGATCGTGGAGAAACTGAGAATTTCAGACTAAATAAAACAAAACAAAAGCACCTTTATTTCTCATCTTCTCTAGGGAGCTTAGCCTTTTATTATCCCCAGGACAGTTCAGCCAACTCAGAAGGCAGCTAATTCAAATAATAAGTTTTTATCTTGTCCCTTTTCCTTTCCAGGGGTTATTGCTAGCTTAGTTCCTGTTCTGTTTCCTTTTCATCATCCACCTGTATTTAACCGTTTCCCAGGTGCTTGTGTTCAATTATTTATTGGTGTTTCATTCTTGCCATAATAACTCCCCTCAGTGGGCACTACTGAATCCTTTCCCTTCCTCTCTTCTGTGTATGTACATTTACAAATAGGATTTTCTCATTAGCAGCTACTTAGTCAACTCTCTTCTAGTTCCCTGTCTGTACCATAAGCTGCCAATCATGCACCCCAAGCATGAGGGTAATGTGGTTGGCTCAAATCCCGCTGGGGTTCTGATTTTCCCTATTGTGACTAAGCCCATCAAGTATATTCCTCAGATGCAATTTTTGTTCTTCTCATGCATTTCTCTGTAAAACAGGAAGCCAACACCAACAGGCTGCACAGCCCAGGCTCCATGGCAGCTGGCTTCCAACTCTGCTCACCTAAAATAAATATTGGTGAAAATACAGACCATGAAGAGGAAGAACTGCTCGCAGTGGCATCTCTGACCAGGCTGGGACCCTCCACGACTCTAGCTCCTTCCTCATAGGTCTGTCATGTTCCGGTTTCCGTCAGGTATTCCTGCCCTGGGATTCAGGTAACACTGCCCTTTTCTCCACTTGTCTCTCCAGCTCTAGGGTATAGTGGTTTTTTTGCTGTTGCCAGTTTTGGGAATTACATTGATTACTCAGCTGCTTCATCACCTGTGTAACCAATTCCCTGAATTGAATTCCCTCTGATATACATACTTGAAATGGTTTCTGTTTTTCTGATTAAGCTTTATACCTCACTATATTTTTTCATTCTCCTTCCTTTTTCCCCTTTCCCTTTCCCCTCTTCTTCCTCTTCCCTTCCATCTTTCTTCTCCTTTTCCTTTCTCCCTCACTTTTATAGCTAAGGAACTTCTCCACTTAAGTGATGAGATTGCAAATCTATTTCAGATTTCCCAGTGCACCCAAACGTGAAGCCTCCTCCTATCCTATCTCAATCTCTTGAGATTAAATTTCCCTGTTAGAGGAGATTGTTAATTGACTGAAAGGATTTTTTGATGGTTATAATTATAGTCTATGACCACTTAAAAATAAGATGCAAGACTGATTAGAATTAGAAGTATATGATGATTATGTAAATGGATTAGGAAAGATAAGGAAGTCCATATTCTAATTTATTCAGAAGAATCTTGTGTTGTTTAGGAGCATGAGGCAATGTGCCGTTAAACATTAGGTGAGAGGGTTGCTGAGACTAGAGACCAGAGATAATGGTTTCAAAAAGAAAAGAATTTCCTGTCTAGTGAAAATCATGCACTTCTCTGAGAGAAGCTTTCCTGGAGAGATTCTCAAAAGAGTATGTGTATCCTGCAATGAAGACCCCTGATCTGTGATTGATCAGGCTGTGATTGATCTTGTATCTGTTATCATGCTTATTGGTAGACAGAGCTCTTTGGGAAAAAAAAAAACCCAGTCTTTACCCATCGAAAGAAATATCTTCATTCTGGTAGCAGTATAAGGTGGTTAAGGATCATATTCCCTCATCCTTCACACCCAACAACACGCCACCGCTGCCACCACCACTCCACGCTTATACACACACACTCACACTCACACACACACACACACGCACATGGGAAGACACACGCCAGTAATCTGTACTTATCTGTATAGTTAGGAAAATGGTCTCTTTCTCGGGATCAGGAAAAAATGGCAAAGGATCTCCACATCTGGAATGCTTAGTTTTCTTAATAGTCTGAGTTATTGTGTAAAAGGGGAAGGAACTAGGTTGTTACCAGATAGATAAATCAAAGGGGCTTTGTCTAAATAGTACATCTTTAAGAGACAGATTATAATTAGGCATGTTCTGGATTTGAATTCTGGTTTCTGTGTGACCTTAAATCAGTCATTAAATCTCTTCGAGGTTTGGTTCCCTTATTTTTATTAAGAGAATAATAGTACTCAATTTATAGAATTCTTTTGAGGATAAAATAGTGTAAGTCTATTAAAAATCATATGTTTTCTGACAAGTTTTAAACTTTCAAAATATTTGTTGATATTGTAGTTTCTATATTATATACACAACTCTCAGAATATGTGCTGACATTCAATAATGTTAAACTCATTATTGTGTGTCTTCTACACTGCTTTAACAAAGTTCTTGAAGTTTCTGAATGATGAGTTAAAAAACTAAAGATACTTAATTTTTGAAGTAAGTTTAAAATACATAAAGCATATTTGTTTGACTAAGGACCGGTACATAACATATAAAAGAGATTTTTATAACTATGAGAGTTTTATTATTGAACTTTGCGTTTACCCTTTACTTCTTTTTGATAGACTGTATATCGGGAAAAAAATTTCTCATTCAGTATGAATCTGTCTTATCTACCATTAATTCCTTTTTCAAAATTCATAACATTTTGGCATTTTAAATGTACTTGTAATTTTTTATTACAATTGGCATTCAATATTACATTATATGTGTCAGGTGTACAATATAGTTATTAGACATAACTTACAGCCTGAACACTCTGATAAGTCTAGTACCCATCGGACTCCATACATAGTTATGCTGTACTTTGCATCCTCGTGACTGTTTTTATAACTGGCAGTTTGTACATTTTAATCCCTTCCCCTTTTTCACCCATTCCTAATACCCTCCCATTTGGCAACCATCAAAATGTTCTTTGTACCTATAAATCTGTTTCTGTTTCGCTTGTTTATTTTTATTTTTTATTATCTTTTAGATTCCACATATAAGTGAAATTATATGATATTTGTCTTTCTCTGTCTGACTTACTTCACTTAGCATAATTTCCTCAAGGTCCATCTGTGTTGTTGCAAATAGTAAAATTTCATTCTTTTTTATGCCTGAGTAATAATCCACTGTACATATATAACACATCTTTATCCATTCATTTATCTATGGACACTGAGGTGGCTTCCATATCTTAGCTATTATAAATAGTGCTGTAATGAACATAGGAGTGCATATGTCTTTCTGAATTAGAGATTTGGGTTTCTTCAGATAAATATCCATAAGTGGAATTGCTGGGACATATGTCTGTCATTAACTCTTTAGTTCTTTTTTTCTGTCCTGATATTTTCTTACACACTCACTTCCACTGAAGTTACTCTCTCTTCCTTCATCATGACAGTGGATTTTGCCATCGCTTTCATTAGAGTCATTCAGAGTTACTTTTTTGGATGTAAATGTATATAATTCTACTCATTTTGAACCCACAGGTTGACACATTAAAGATGCAGTAATGAATTCTATGAAAATGATGACCTCTTCATGGTTTTTCTACCCCTCATTTCAGTACTAGTCAGCTGTTTCTTATGGCTCAAATAGCTTCTGGGATACATATAATACATTGGATGCTTTGGAATCTAGTTAGTGAGAACTGGTATGGACTAGAACAGAGACTGAATACTAGCACTTTATAGCTCAGGGAAAAGGATTAGAACTCAGAAGATCCCTGTGAGAGATCAGCTGAATCATACGTAGGAGCTGGACCAGCTACATAATTTGGCGAGTCAGTATAAAACAGAAATGTTCAAAAGTTAAGAAGTTTATGTATTTATAGTAGAATGTGAGAACAAGCATGAGGGCCTTCTAACTTCAGGGCTTATGACTACACAGATAATGTGCCCACGAAGTTAGTCCTAGGTAGGAGTAGGTTTTAATGGAAGGAGGGTGTAAGCATCATCCTCGTGTGATTGTGTCAGACTGTCTAGCTCAAGAAATCAAGCTAAACTGGTGGGCTGAGTCCACCTATCTGTGAGGCTTGGAGAATGTGAGGAGACTGAGGAGCATAGAGGCTTCCTCCTAAGATTGTATCAGGTGACTGGCAGTCTGAATGCTACTGTATCACCAGCCTACAGTTTGACATAGACCTAGAGGTTCCAACAAATGTCATCAAAAAAAAAAAAAAAAAAAAGAAAGAAAGAAAATAAGGGAGAAAATAATAAGTATAAACATTGAAAAAATGAAACTATCTTTTTCTTGATAAAAATATTGTATACTGGAAAACAAGATATTTCTCAAAAAATGTAAGATAATTGGTAAGATAATTTGGTACAGTCGTTAGATATAATATAAGCATATAAAAATCATATTTCATAGTATAGTTGTGCTTCAATCAGAGAAGTGGAACTACAGTTGACCCTTGAGTAATGTGAGGTTAGGGGTACTGACCCCCACATATTCAAAACTCCACATACAACTTTTGACTCTTCCCAAAATTAACTATGCTCAATTTTAGTCGAGGTTTGGTTTCAGGATCCCACAGCTACCAAAATCCTTGGATCCTCTAGTCCCCTGTATTAAATGGTGTATATCAACACATACAGTTGGCCTTCCACATGTATAGATTCCTAACTGCAGATCACAAATGGTATAGGTGTTACTGAAAAAAAAATTTGTTTATACACGGACCTACATAGTTCAAACTTGTGTTGCTCAAGGGTCAAGAGTATTTTGGAATGAGAAATTTATTATAGGAATTAAACATTATTCAGCATGGAGAGAACTTGGAAAGTAAAGGTCCCAAAAGGAGAGTCAAAGGAGCAGAGAAAAATGACAAGTCAGCCCTGATGCAAGTATTTGCCAGCTTGCACCTGGAAGAATAAGTGTGTCTGGTCACTTTTGTTGGAATTATAAAGGAGGCTGGTGTAGAAGTTTATAAAAGATTGTGTAGATGCCAGTGGATGGTTCTTGGCTCTTCACGGCCACTGCCCCTGTGAGTTCATGGTGATGTGCAGGTGGCAGGTCACTGTTTGTCAGTAGGACCAGCTCACAAGGGAGAGCTGGGGAAGAACAAATGCAGTCTAGAAACCGCTTGTGTTTAATTGCTGCTATTTCATTCCTGCATCTAAAATTTCATGCAACTTCACTTTTGGCCAACTGCAACCTGTAGAAAGAGGGTTTTGGGAAACATAGCGTCCAGCAAAGCCAGGTCTAAAATAGAGCTATTGATCTAAGTACAAACAAAAGAGAGGGATAAATAATCTACTCTTTATAGCAAAATATCAACAAATTACTTAGTAATAAATTTAACAAGAAAGGCATATGTATGCATGAAGGACATTATAGAATCTAAGGATGTCAATCAATATTTGGTCTTGTCTTAGAAGATTCAATACTATTAAAATATAAATTCATCCAAATTTAATATTATGTTAAATACAATTATAGTTAGCAACTCAATAGTTTTTTGTTTAATAAAATGGCCTTTAAGTTTATATATAAGAGTAAATCTTCAGGAATACCCAAGAGAGGGATAGTGAAAAGTGACTTGCCTTAGAGATTCGGAATGTATTGCTAAACAGAAAGCCTCTGCTCATAAATCATTATGGTATAAGAATAGACAAAGTAGAAATCATGGAAGGTTGAGAGGATCCAAAAGTAGGTCCTGATATATATGAGCATTTAATATATGAAAATACAATATTTCAATGTAGAAGAAGATAATGAATTATTTAATACATTCATTATTTGGTAAATAAAAATAATGGATTATTTACTAGAGTACACCTAACTGTCCACTGAAAAAAAATTAAAAATTGAGCCTCTTTCTCATCCTACATAAAAATAATCTCCAGTTGGTTTAGATATTTAAATGTAAAAAATTAAAATTTAAAAAAAGCTCTAGAAAACAATGTGAACATCCTAGAAGTGAGCAATCAACTCTAACACTCAAAGCTATAAAAGTGAGAACTAATTAAGTTTCATCATGGCAAAGATACCATGAATGAAGTGAATAAACCAGCAATAAATTTGGATAAACATGTAAAGCAGAGAAAAAAAAACTAATATCTACACTATGCAAAAGACTCAAAAATTAATAGCAAAGTAGCAATGAATATGAAGAAAATATTTATAGTAGTGAAAATCTGCATGATCAAAAATATATGAAAAGATGCTCAAACACAATAGTCAGTAAAATATAAAAGTGGTAGAGTTCACTTTTTACTATTTAGAATGACAATATTGCGATGAACCTAAAATCTACTGCCACGTGGGACTGGGAAAAAAGCATGCTTATCAATTGCTAACAGAAACAGGAAAGCAGTCCCTCAGTATCAGTAAAAAATATGTATATATCCTATGGCTAGTAATCCCTTTCCTGATAATCTATTTTACATAAAGAAACCTTCAAATCTGTAAGGATTATCTACAAGGTTGTTTACATCAATATTATTCAGAATGGGGAAAAAAATCCATCAATAATAAAATAGATAGATAAATTATTGTGCTTCTAAACCACTAAAAACAATGAGTGGAAGCTATACTAGGTACTTTGAAAGACTTCTATGAAATAGCACACAAAAAAATAATGTGTGTTATCCCATTTTTTGTAGTGTATTGCTAAAGCCTACATATGGGTATGTATGTATATACACACACACATACACACACACACATATATGAATATGTACACGACTACATGAGCAGGGAGAAAAAATATGAAAGGATACATTTTAGGTTGGTATCTTGAAAAAGAGGCACTTCTCCAAAGAACTTAAGTGGGTAGAGTGGGGAACAAGGACAGAAGTAAAAATGTAAAGTAAAAACGAAAAATGAATTAAAAGTAATGTAGGATATGATTACATTTATTCATGTATGTAAAATCAGAATTATATGACTATATAAAAAGAAGTTTTAACAAGGTTTGAGCCAAACCTTTGGCCGGTCCTGAGTGAATCAATCTCTTCCAGATATTAACCTTTTTTCCCCAATTTTTCTTGGACCAAGAGGTTACCAGGTTGGGGGCTCTTCAAGTAAAGATAGAAATAAACTCCGGGGGATTTACAGTTTGGGTGCATTTTCTGTTGAATTTTTAAAAATGTGGTGACTCATATCCTATTTCTTCTTGAGAAATATGTAGAATAAGTGTGTGTATGGTGCTGATAAACAGGTTTAGTGTCTGGAATGAATGTGTCCTTAGCACAAATAGGAGGAGACAGCTTCAGAGAGAAGTCAGATTTAATTAGAACAGACCCCTACAGCTGAAGGGGTAGTTAGAAGCTTTGAGTGGGCAAAAGGACCTTCTGTGGTGGAGAGCAGATATTGACACAGTCACTGAGGGAATTTTGAGGATGAAGGTCAGAATTTGGGGGGAAATCACAATTTAGAGAAAAGAAAAGGTGAAGATTAAAGTCATTGCAGAAACCGAATAAGCTGGGGGAAAAAAAATGCCAGTGGAAATAAAAAATATTCATCTCCAGAGAAAGAGTGCCTAACCAGGGCCAGTGCAATGGAATGGGGAAGATGCTCCAGTCAGAAAGAAGATGGCTAGATTTTGCAATTTAGGGAGGTATCACTAACCTTGAGACAGTGTGGGTAAATAGAGTAGCAGCAAACATGTGGGAGCTAACGTGGAAATAGGGGGCTCACTCTTCAACAGAGGCACAGAGTTCAAGACAATGCAGGATTCGAGAACAGAGAAAATTTCAGTCCACTTCAAGGAATGTTTTTGATCCTTCGAAACATTGTTATTACTTAGATGGCAGTAGAATTTATCTCTGCCACCAAAATGTTTTAAAGCAGCTGCTCAGAACTCTAGAGTGGAAATTGGTTTGAGGTGAACATATCCACTCTATAAAGCTCCACTTGGGAAGCACTCAGATCCTCTCCACCACACTGCTTACTCTAGCTACAGCTGCAGTGACCTGTTCCATGATGGATGGTTTCACACGGCTTCATGCAGGAGCACCTTAGCAGCACCCCATCTCATGTCTGCCCAGTGCGTGCCTCTGTTTGCCTGATCTACAGCCTCTCTTTCACAGGGGTGGGCAACATCCACAGGAACCCCCTTAGCATTCACACATATGCGTACACATATATATGTGCATGTGTGTGTGCATGTGTGTGTGTATGTTGGGAGGGAGAGGGTGGGTCCTTTGACCAGTGAATAAAGGCCACTGGATAAGTGCCTGTTTCTTTTCCCCAGGCGTATCCTAAGATGTGTTTCCTGTAACTTCTCGTTTGGTCCTTTCAATTAGACCACCACTTTCCCCACAGTAGCTGTGAGCAGCTACACAATGCAATCTCGTGTCCTCCCTTCTTCCGTGTTTCAGTTCCCCTGTCCCTCATTCCTGACACCTCCATCAAACTCCCCGCTAAATTATTGTACTTAACCCTTTGTTTCTGGCTCTGTTTTCTGGAGGTATTCAAGCTGAAACAGCTTCTATTCAAAAAACAGGAAATATAGGCGCTATTTGGTCCAATACAGGAATAGAGAATGGAATGAATGCTTGTTTTGTTTCACTAGAAAGTGTGCTTCTGCGTCCCTTTATTTCCTGCTTTTTAAAATGAGTTTGGGTCTTCAGGTATTTTGAAATGTCTTCAATATGTTGATTTCCTTAGGCGAATAGCAATAGAAGAACCTGTTCTGTGATTGATCTTCAATTAATTGCCGAATATACAATGGAGTGTAAAAGAATTCAGCTACTTTTGAATAAAATGCTCTTATAATTAAAAATCTGTTAGGGAGAAGAGTCCTAATTTTCTTTAATGTGCCCTGAAAATTTGCCAAGAATTTAAGAGTCTTCCATCATTACACAATGGTTCTGGACTTTCAACAGTCCCTTAGCTCCTCAGTTAATTTTAAGCCCTGAACCAAAATTAATTCTTTAGACTCTCTTTGCTTTTTTTTATGTCACCTAATTTAGTAAGATTTTTGGAGATGGTTATTCTGATTATGCTTTGTTATTTAATTATGTGATCTGCTGTTAACAATTACGCTACTCCGAAAGCAGCTTCCGAATAGAAAACGCTTTTTGAGACTGATCTGGGAGCTTTCCAGTTTCATGCCTGTCTCTTCTGATCTCAAGGTTGTCCAAAGAATTATGTAGTGTTAATGGACATCAGAAGCAGGACCAAGACGTGAGCTTTCTCTCTCTATTGAATTTAATTAAGAGAGCTCATCCAATTACTACCTCTATTTGCTTAGAGGTTATCCGCTAGGGATAACAGTTTCTCTAAGGGCAGCATCCTAAACTTCTGTGGCTTCTTTATATTCCTGGCATTTCATTCTAGGCTAATTCTATTTGAACTGTCTTTAACTAGAGGAAGAAACTCTTAAAGGAAAACAGCAGATTTGCACCGGGGAACACATTTTAAATGTCAAACACTTTATTCCTGTGATTGAATTATAGCTCTAATTTTGAGCCTGTGAGATTGACCAAAAACCTGGCGGAAATAAGCTATATCTATATCACTCTGGTCCCAGTTCCTCAGCCTTGACACCATTGAACTGGACAATGAGAAAACTATAGCGCTGCGACAAAACATGGAAGCCCATAAACGCTGGCATCAAATTATCTGAGGCCACGTACTGACTCTTCCACTTACTACCTGAATCTGACAAAGGATGCTTAATTTCTCCAAACTTCTATGTTCTCATCTGTGAGCACAGGTAATAACGGCAACCACCTCATCAAATTGCTGGACCCATAGGAAGCACTCAGTGATAACTATTATCATTATTCATTATAACTGCTAAAGTAAACTGTAGTTAATTACAGTAAATGCCTAAGATATCTGTGGGTTCCTTTATGATGAATGCGAATTGTCTTTTAGATATTGAGAAAGTAAGGAAGAGAGGAAAAGCAAAGGAAACTAAGGATTAAATTTAAAATCAGTGCCTTTAAGAAAAGCAACACCGTATGGGTTAAGATCATGCTTTCTTAAGTTTAAAAGCCTGAGTTCAAATCCCAATTCTGCCACTTATTAGCTCTTATTAGCACTTGAATGAACTACTTAATCTCTCTGTGCCTGTTTTCTTATTCTGAAATAGGGGATAATTATAGTGCTAACCTCATACAGTTGTTATGAAATTCTAATCATGTGTTCTTAAAGCAGTGCCCGGCAGGCCCTGCTTCATGGTCTTGTGACCTGTGCCATCTGCACAAGCTACAATGCTCAGAACAACGCTATGCTTTGTTTAATGTTCTGCTGCTCTTAAAATTCTTCATAATTTCTTATTATTCCTAATAGTTTGGGGCATGCATATGAGCAGATATGAGCAGACATGCATAATAGGCATGGCCACTTTCTTCCTTGCTTCTGCATTAGCACACACCGTTCACAGTGCCCCATGAGTACAGAATTCCAGTGGACCCAGATGCGTGGGAGTTCAGTTAGACGCAAAGCAAATACAAGGTGTGTTACGCGTATGACTGGCTAAGTGAGAGTGCTAATGGCCCCAAGAGACCACAGTTTTGGCTTAAAACAGAACTTTCTTCAAAGGCAGAAAGAAGGTAATAACAGCCTAAGAAACACAGTAACCAAAAACCCTATAATATTCTTTCTTACTCACATTATTTCCTTGTATTAGCCAACTATTTGTGCTGAAATAATGACACAGAGGGGAGAGAACTCATTGTTCTTTTTCATGTCAGTCTGTTCTTATTCATTAATAAGCTGAAAGCAGAGAGAGTGTTAGTAGAATGTGTATGTATCAAGACGTGAACAAAAACAACTGAATTATTCCTGTGCAATGTTTCTTCTGTTCTATCAAGAAAGAAATACATATGCACAGAGGACCTGTGAGAAATGCAAATTGTATAATTCTGATGATTGTACGCACAAGAGTAAGTGCCTTATATTTTAATTTAAAGGTGACATTGCACAGTATAAAGATGGACAATAAAATTTATGCTAAATATTTTTTAAATAGATTTTCTTTAAATAGCAAATAAAAAGCATGATGACAAGTGAAGAGACCATGAATGAAAGGAAAAATATTTATTTTTTAATACTTTTGACAGCACTTTTTTTTTTTTCCTTTAGAACAAATGGCTCTACACTTTCATTTTGCATAGGGCCCTACAGATTACATAGCTGGGTTTATTGCCTTGCACATCACAAATACTATACATTTATATCTATCTATACGTATGTGTGTGTGTGTGTGTGTGTGTGTGTGTGTGTGTGGTTTCAGAAAAGACTCAATGGTGGTTTCAGATTTTTATGCTGAAATATTGTGTTATTACAAGGAAAATTCAGAATTTCTTCTCGTGGAAGAAGGTTATTCCAATGGGGAAAGATGACTTACTCAGTATCAGAACCTGTCCTTCCCTATGAGTTTTGCATTCTTCATGGAGTTGATACACCCACTGATCCTAGATTGGAAAGTTTTTCTTCTACATCACAGATAATCCCAGATAGCCAGATGGGCAAAGTCCATAGTATACCGCAGTATTTTTTTTTTTTTTTACCATATCATAGATACTTTTCAGTGTCCCTAAAGACCTTTACAGCTTTCTAAACCCTTTCAAATACATTGTTTCATCTAAGCCCCACAACCCTTTCGATTTCCTCAGTGGAGAAGTTAAAAAATAATGTATGTGGCTGGCTAGTTACCAACACCCCTGGAGGGGCATCGCCTGCTGAGCACATCACAACCCAAGGTCTGACCCCTGAGTCTCGCACATTCAGAAAACAGATTGTGTCAGGTTCTCAGAGCTTTATTGGACTTAGGCATGCTGTGTCACTTCAACCAAATCCACAGGAGAATAAAATATAGAATACAGAATGCCAACGCTGTAATTTATAGGGACGATTGTAACTTCCCAGCACACCAGCCCATTCATTCCCTCACTGGAGACAAACATTCTGAGAAGCCGGCTTATCAGAAGGTAGCTTGTGGACATGGAATCAGAACAAGGAGAGTTGGTTGGATAATGCACATGTTTCATTGCATCAGGCTCTGCTGGTCTGATAGAGCTGTCTCGACAATAAGTGGGCGCGTTTGTATCATTTTGTCTTCCTAAGACACTTTGTTCCCCAGTCAGTGCTGGAAGTATACTGATAATTCATACCTTTCTTTCTCTCTTGCTCCTTGCTGACTGATTCATTTTCTGATAGATTCATACCTTCTTGAGATATGTGATTTTTATCAATATAGTAATAGCCAGATTCTTTTCCTTTCTGCTTCTTGCATAGGGAATATTTTTTCTTCCTTCAGTCACTTTTAATATAACTTGTGCCAGTTTTAAGGTTTAAGTATTAGCTTTTAGGACTACCTTCAGGAAGTGCTGTCTTCATTTTACAAAACAGAAAAGCTCAGGGAATTTTAATAACTTGTTCTGAGGAAGGAATCCATGTATTTACTTCTATTCAGGGTTTTTTGTTTGCTGTTTTTAATTTGTATGCAAGTATACTGTCCTTCCTACTGCATTATAGTCTACCACATCTGCCATCTTGAAATGTATGAAATTAAAACACTTTTTGACTTTAAGGCAGCATCATATTAATTTTCTACCAAACTCCTTGACTTGACTTGCAAAACACCACAGATTCTGACTTTTAGCCCTCTCCCTCTGGCTTCATTTTTTCTCTCTGCTCCATTCACTCCTTTTCCGTCTCACACACACCCTGGCCTCACACGTGCCTTTCCCTCTGCCTGGAATGCTCTTCCCTCAGATAGGCTCTTTGTTCGACTCTTTTGCTTCATTCAGAACTCTACTAAAACTCAGTCTCCTTTCTAAAATTATACCACCGTCACTCCCTATTCCAAACCCTTTACATTTCCTCATAGCACTTAATGGTAATTATTATGTCTCATTTAAATTTTGCATATCTATTTTAATTTTGCATTGTCTGACCCTCCTATTGGAATATAAGCTTTAAGGAGCTTTCTTTGTTTTATTCATTATTATATCCTCGGTCTTTTGAATGATCTCTACCACGTTGGACTACTGTGGAATAAAAAAGTGCATGTAGGGCACGTAGCATCAACTCTGGTCTTTACTAAGAGGGCAATAAACATTATTTTGTTATCTAACATCCATTTATTTGATTCAGTCACTAAGCAACTTTTTCTTGAGTGGTTTTTCTGTGCACAGAGTAGGTGTTCATGGAATATATGTTGAGTGGAGATAGATGAGTGGAGATAGATAAATGAATGATGAGCTGTTAGGGGAGTTGGAAGGAGGAAAAAGTTACTTCCAAATGGGTCAGGTGTCAGGACATGATTCATGGAGAAGGTGGCATTTAAACCAGGTTTTAAAGTAATGCATTTGATTTATTTTTGTGGGCATGAGGAGAGAAGACACTCAACGTACATTTACAATATTTTTGTAGCACTCTCTATTCTGCCGTTTTAACATCATAGAAATGTCCTAGAAGGTAAGCTCCAGTTGGGTGGAAACTGTTTCTGTCTTGTTCATCTTGATTTATGCAGTTTACTGTCTCCATATATCTAGTATACATCATCTTGATATATCTGTTCTGAATGTCTAGATATATATTTTATTCATCGTGTGTTGATATATGTGATAAATGAATAGATACAAATAAAAAGTGAAGTGTTACAAAATTTACAAAGATGAGATTTTGATAAATATGACACTAAAGATTTTTAGTGAGGAGGTGAGACAGAGTTAGGCTTGTGTTGTGATTATTTCTATGAGTTAGCATTAGGGTCATCAATGAGATTCAAATATTTGTGAATTTATAAGCTCATATTTCTCTATAGAGGAAATTTAGAGTCATTAATATGTACACAGTTTAGAATAAGTTTCAAATTAGTATAAAGTTTATTATGGAATGTTGATGCTGTTTAAAAAAATAATGTTAATCATTTTTTTTTAAATTAGAGTTTCAAAAAAATGAGTAGTCAAAAAGGCTAAGAAAGTTTGAATAGTTTCCCTAATATTATCATGAGAACTTATTTGTCTTGTGAGGTTTTTAGTAGTTAAGCTCTGAACCATTTTATCACCTGAGGGTAATTAAAAATCATGTATCTTTATGACAAGAAATCTTCGCTTGGGGACACTAGTAATATGTTCCTATACAAAAGACACTGGCATTTCTTTTGTCTTCATTAGTCATAGGTACTACACAGTGTTTAAGCAGTTCTTTATTTAATGGCCAACTCAATCAGCTAGTATATGGCTGAAGAGAAACTTATAGTTAGATATTATGAATCTAAATGTGATTCCTATCTTCAGAACATCAGTCACGGCAAGGAAAGAAGGGTCTAGTTTTTTCTTGGGAGTTTTTTTTTTCCTACTTACCCGAGCACAGACTTATCAAAGAGCAAATTTGCAACCCCGTGCCTTGGGGCTGATGAATTCTAATGGCCATTTCATCACAGCTACTAGCACCATTCTAAACTTCTCTGTTTATCAGTTAACCTTGTTGAGAATAAAATGCAGTAAATGCTTGACTATTTTGTAAATAATATTTCCTTTTAGATTCTGAACTTTAAAAATGACATATGGCAATACTAGGTTTTACAACCACATTACTGGTGGTATGAATGTTTATTACTGGTAGTAAAATGTTTATTAATTGTGCCTGATAAATTACAATTTTCCAGATCTAGTTGGGTCATAAAACATGGCATGGTAAATTGTATAGGCAGCTCAGCCCATGTCATTGTATTAGATAGAAAGTTGTAGCAATAGAGGGATTGGACATCACAAAATTCTATTTACTTTCTCTTCAAGCCAATGCAATGTTATAAAACACATGAGATTTTACCATGCTTTTTAAAGATCATAGTTCTCTGAAGTTCCAAGCTGAGGTAGATTATCTTTTGGAAGGTAATGGTGTGTGGTTCATTTGAGTTGTGGATGTGATGCCGAATACATGGGGTGGTCAATAAGTTCGGAAGAACCTGGATGAGTTTCGAAAGCCAGTGAAGTGCGACAGCAGAGAAGGCTAGTACTGGATGAGCTAGATGGCGACTTCAAAGCTTGAAAAGCAGGCAGAGAAAGGAAAAGCCAGGTGTCCTCCATGGCCTGCCTATCTTGCTTACTTTGGCTGACAGTCCCTTGTAATATCTACAGTTTTGCCTTTTATTGTTTCCTCTTAGTTTCGATAGTTATAGATTAATTCAGGAAGGTGAAAGGTACTGTGAAACCATATTGCCCTGGTTCCATCTCTAGTGTTTATCTACTTTTTAAAGAAATGTTTTAAATGCATTTATTCATAAGAGGTGTTATAGATGTGTGCTGGGGAGGTGAAAAAGTCATTATTCTTCAGTGGCCTTTCTATCTAATAATTCTGAATAGTAATTCTCTGTGGTGTTTAATTTTATGTGTCAACTTGACTAGGCCACAGTACCCAGATGTTTGGCCAAGCACTGGTCTGAATGTTCCTGTAAAGGTATTTTGAGATGAGATTAACATTTAAATCAGTAGACTTTGGGTAAAGTAGATTACTCTCATAATGTGGGTGAGCTTTATCCCATCAGCTGAAGGTCTTAATAAGAAACAATTGACCTTCCTGGAAGAAGAAGGAATTCTGCCAGCAAGCTGCCTTTGGACTTAAACTACAACTCTTCATTGCGTCTCCAGCCTCCCTAGTCATGTGAGCCAGTTTCTTGTTGGTTCTGTTTCTCTGAAGAGCCCCGACTAATTAATACACTCTCTATAGTACCAATGGGAAACATCACTAATGAAGTGACTGTTGTTTTAATTAATCGCTTTTATTACAACTTTAATCTTTATTTTAGATAATGCTCAACAAATTTACTGTGATTTATGGTTTTCAAAGGGCATGAATTTTCCCATTTGTATTTTATAAAAATTTGACAGAAAATTAGGATAGAGTTCAATTAACCCCCTGGGTTTTGTAGTTTGAAAAGTACTATCCAGAGAGTTTATTGCTTATACAAAATCAGCTGTGAAGTTAGAGCACTGTATTTAGTACGCAGATTTTCTTCTTCATAGTATTGTAATCTTTTTATGACATATTGCTGCATCTTTGAGTATATGAGAATGTTAAGTCATGGCAGAAGCTATACACACACACACACACACACACACACACGTAATGTCATACAGTGTAATATCAGAATAATGTATACTAAAAAAACGTATGAACCTTATTGTAAGAAAAAGATAGTAAAGAGAAACTCTGTGAGTTACACAAGCTCACGGAGAGGCCTGCTTCTAATGCCCCAGTGGGGCAGCCCTGGCTACTTTCTATATTGGTTCTTTTTTTTTCTCCTGTTTGAGCCTTATGTCATCCATTGGAAACAGAATCAAAAACATAGTGATGTTGTAAGGTCTTGGAAGCTAGGACTACTAAGCGATGTTTTATTAGCATATGTAGACTATCAGGCTCTTTTACTACTTGCACAGTTTGGCCGGGCATTGATCCTTGACTCTGGAAAGTGGCACATTGGGCACAGCTTTTTTAAGGCAGCATCCTTGAAAAAGGACTTAGTTTGGTGAAACTGATGTGGGGCAATAAAACAAGGGAGACATGAATAATTTAAGCACCATGAATTGTCCTAACAGAAGTTAATTTCCACTAACGTACCTTCCAGTTCCCATTGACTTCTCTTGTGGTACTTTTTTATGCCTTCCACTACAACTCTAAACTTGGCTTTGGCTGTCAGTGGAACACTAGTTCCTCTAACCAAAGGTTTTAACATGAAGCTAGTTTTTGGAAATCTGCCCTTTACCTGCTCAGCAACAGCAATGATTTGTGTATGGAAACAATAATGTATATAGAATAATAGCCTCACAAATGTAGATTAAAATAAAAAATTTGAAAACCCAGCTTCTTTTGGAAGAATCAAGAGATTATAAAGTAGCTAACATTTGGCATTGTCATTGCCGAGGCGAGTGAGTCGATCCACAGGTGCTGGTGGTTAACAGCTGTCAGTGACTGGGCCTCATTTATCTCTTCCTCCCTGGGTGAAGAGAAGGCTCTCGGTAAGTCGCTGCTCTGTGGGGATATTTAATATTGATATTTAATATGCTCTTGCTGGGGCATATTCTTTATTTCACATAAAGGATCAACTGGGCAATGGGCCCATTCCGAGTTATCCTCATAAGTCTAAATGGCTCCCGGTGATGTCCCACTTGAAGCCCACGGACAGTGGGAGCCCCTGCAGTGCCCTCCCCTGGGCATAGTCTTCACCTGTGTGAATGAAAGGAATTCCTGGGTTAGAGACCCTACAAATTCCATGGCTGTTTGTTGGCAGCCTCCTATGTCATCTATAAATAATATTTGATAAAGGCTTTAGCATAATTAGAACTCTTTTTATAGGCAAGAGAAAGCGGGCCTTTTTTCTCCCTTTTGTGATGCTGATCAGTCTCCCACTCAGCTGTTGAGCTCTATTGTGAGTATATCTCAAAATGATTAGATTTGAACACAGCCTGTCACAGGGAGTTGTGGCAGGGTTATAGGTGACAAATGAATCCTTCCATTTCTGCAGGACATGCGCTGCGGTGGGAAGCACACTGCTCTAGGAGTCAGGGGACCTAGATTCTACATGTAGAAGCTGTGTGGGGTTTGCACGATGATTTGTTTCTCTGACCTTGATTTCCTTTTCTATAATTGAAGAGGTTGGTTTAAGTACGCTTTAGAGTTATCTACAACTAAATGACCTCATGATTTGTTAAAGGGTTTACCAGATGAGCGTTAACTCCAGTGTTAGATTGTGAGGTCACAACATTATCTTTAGATATTAAGTTTTGGTGCCAACCAGACCTTCACAGAAACTGGAATTTATAAACTTTTCTGTAAAATTGGCAAAATAGTTGTTCTTTATAATATTATTGTGAAGCTTGAATTATATGTTGCATTTGAAATGATTAGCAAATAGCCAGGCTCAGGGTAAGACTGACTAAAAATTGTTTATTAGGATACTTTAACCTTCACAATGAGAAATGAAATATAATGAAAATAATTGATTCTAAGCCTTATATTTCAGGTAAGCATCACTGACCTCCATACAAGGTATGAATGCAGAAAAGTCAATTTTCTATTTCTAGGCATATAGAATATTTAAGGTGATTTTTCTTAGGACCAAGAAAATATACTCTTTGCTGACAGTTGCTAGAGCAAGCTTACATATATAGATATTTTTTTAAATTTAAAAAGATCCTAAACCACATAATTATTCTAGTGGAAGAATTGTGTGCATGTAAAGGTAAATATGTGTTTGTTTGTGTTTATCATTTATTATTTTAAATATTTTTCAAATGGTCAACATTCCCAAATTGGAAGAAACAAAAGAAGTGAAATATCTCTTTCTCCTAGTCTCATTTACCATTTTCTCTACAGTCCCTTCAGACTCTCCCCCACAAAATGTAGCTGTTTTTATTAGTTGCCTGTGTATATTTTGAGTTTCTCTACCCAAATTTAATTTTTCCTTTTTGTTTTCTTAAAAGGCAGCTTTTCTGTGTCTTTCTATATCCTACTTTCAACTTAACTTTATATCCTGTAAATCTTTTCGCATTGAGGGGCAGATTGTACTTTTCAAAAAATGGCAGCAACAATAGCTTCCCATCCCACTGCTCTTCTTTGTGACTTTGACAATCTTCACGTTAAAAGATTACTTGATGTCCCCTCTCCTTAGATCTGAATGGGATTGTGACCACAGAGTGATGAGGGTAGGACAAAAATGACAATACTGTTTCCTCCTGGCTTTGCTTTGAGGCTGCTGCCTTTGAAACTCAGGGGCCATGCTGTAAGAAAGCCTAAGCAATCATGTGGAGGTGTCAAGTGTAGGGATTGCAGCTTCAGCTTCAGCCGAGTTTCCGAAATCCAGCATTCAGCACCATACTTATGAGTGAGTGGACCTTCCCAGTATTTCAGCCTCCAGCTTCAAGGCTTCCCAGTTGAGGCCCTGTCAAGGGTGTAAGAGAAATAAGCAGCTCCTACTGTTTCCTTTCTGAATTCTTGACTGAGGGGATCTGTGAATATAATAAAAAGAATCATTATTTTACTAAGTTTGGAATGGTGTGTTATGTGGCAGTAGTAACTAGAACAGTTTCTGTAAACCTTTCTGAAGCTTTATAGTATTCTATTCTACTGTATTCTGCTCGCCATATTTAACTACATCCTTACAGATGACAATTTGGGTGGATACAATTTTTGGCTTTTGAAAAAAAAATCCTCTAATATAATGCTCTAATATCATTGCAAATATTTTAAATAGATGTAGATATATTTATGAATAAATTTTGTCAGATGGAATTTCTAGAGCCAAGGGTAGGCGAATTTGGAAGTTTGATATTTCCAAATTGACTTTTGTAGGGTTTCTATGCATTTATGTTCACACCTGCTGTATCTAAGAGGGCTTTCTCAATACAGTCTTTCTAAAGTATGTTGTGGAATTTCAGTTTTTTGCTAAGTAAAAAATTGTATTATGACTATAATTTGCATCTCTTTTACCAGGTACAAATTTGAACAACTTTTTTGTATGAATATACTTTTATGTAAACTATCTTTTTAGATATTATTTCAATTAATAGGTTCTTGTATATATGAAGTAAATTAGTCTTGTAGCTACAGAACAATTTTCAGAAAATTGTCATTTTCTTTTGACTTTCCTTATAATATTTTGTGTCATCTTGAAGATTTTGATTTTGATTTAGTTTATCATATTGAACCACAAGAGACCCTGAGCAATCTTGAGCAGGAAAAACAGAGCTGGAGGCATCACATTCCTGATTTCAAAATATATTTCAAAGTTACAGTAATCAAAACAGCATGGTACTGGCATAAAAACAGATATATAGATAAATGAAACACAATAGACCACAAATAAATCCACACATTTATACTCTACTAATCTTCAACAAGTTACAAAGAACACACAATGGGGTAGGATAGTCTCTTCAGTAAATAGTGTTGGGAAACCTGGATATCCACATACAAGTCAATGAAATTGGACCTTGATCTCACACTCATACAAAAATCATCTCAAATGAATTAAAGACTTAAATACAAGAAATGAAACTGTAAAGCCACTAGAAAAAAATCATAGGGAAAGAGTATCTTGACCTTGGTTTGGGCAATGATGTTTTTAGACATGAGCCCAAAAGTAAGGCACAAAACCAAAAATAGACAAGTTGGGATTGAATCAAACTAAAAAGCTCCTACATAGCAAAGGAAGCAATTAACATAGTGAAGAGACAACCTATGGAATGGAAGAAAATATTTTCAAACATTTGCTAAGGAGTTAATATTGAAAATGTAAGGAATGTAAACACCTCAATAACAAAACACAAACAAACAAAAAACAAAACAAAACAAAAACAACAAAAATAACTTAATTTTTTTAATGGTCAAAGGACCTAATAGACACTTCTTCACAGAAGACTAACAAGTAGCCAATAAGTAAGTGAAAAGGTGCTTAACATCATTACTTAGCAGAGAAATGCAAATAAAAACCACAGTGACATATCACTTTACACATGTTGGAATTGCTGTTATCAAAAAGACAAAAAAAAAAAAAAAAGCAATAAATGTTGGCAAGGATGTGGAAAAGAAACTCTTACATACTCTTGGTAAGAATGTAATTTAGTACATCCATATGGAATATAGTATGAAAGCACCTCAGAAAATTAAAAAATAGAGCTACCATGTGAACCAGCAATCTCACTTGGGTATATCCAATGGAAACAATATCAGCATCTCAAAAAGATGTCTGCATTCCAATATTCATTGCTGCATTTTTCACAATAGCCAAGATTGTGAAACAACACAAGCGTCCACTGACAGATGAATAGATAAAGAAAATGTATGTATGTATGTCATGGTATACTATTCGGCGATGAAAAGTAAAGAAATCCTGCCATTTGTGACAACATGGATGAACCTGGAGGATATATGCTAGGTGAAATAAGTCAGACACAGAAAGACAAATACTACATAATCCTACTTATATGTGGAATCGAAAAAGCAGAGTGGAATGGTGATTGTCAAGGGTTGGCAGTTGGAGAATATGGGGCGTTGTTGATCAAAGTGTACAGATTTTCAGTTATATAGAATGAATGGTTCTGGAGATCTAAGGTAAGCATGGTGACTATAGATAAGAATATTGTACATGTGGCACTAATATTTGCTAAGAAAGTAGATCTTGTGATCTCAGTACACACATACAAAGTAACAATGTGAGATGATGGATATGTTAATTAGGTTCATTGTGCTAATCATTTCACGATGTATGCATATATCAAAACATCACATTTTACATCTTAAATTTTATAAAAAATGTTAGTTGTTAATTATACCTAGATAAACCTGGGAAAAGGAAAAGTGAAATGAAGAATGTGGAATTTGATTAAATTCTTTTTAATCTTTTCACATGATATATTTTGTCCAGTGAACTCTTAATAAGATAATGGATTTTAGATTTAAGTCATCCTTTTTATTTCAGTCTCGTCAGATTTTGATTTCATTGTTTTAATTGCTTTGTAAAAGAATTTGAATATTTTTCTTCTTATTCTATTGCTTTCAGATCCTTCTTAATGTTTTGCCTACAGTAGCATGCAGTTTGTGTCCCAAAGGTCACTGTGAAGCTTTGAGAGATTAAGGTGTACTGGAACTTCAACACCTTACACATAAAATTCCATTATGTACTTGTCCCTATTGTTCAGCTGTGTTGGGGCTGATATAAATTTGATATTTTATTCTTTGTAGGTGCTACTCCATTTTTTTGGAAAGTGTTAGAAATCTTCCTTTCTTCGATATTCTTTTGATTTTATTTCCTGATATTTTTGCCTTTAATTCTGATAAGTTGTCACTAAGTTTTTAGAAATTATTTCTCCATTTTAAAATTTAGCATTACCAGACATCTATTATGTATATGCTAAATTTTCTTTTGAATTTTTAAATCTTTTTTTTTTTTTTGTCATTCCTGATGACTTTTGAGAGTTCCTTTATTAGATCTTCCAGGAAACAATTTTGTTATCCTAATGTATGTGTGTGTGTGTGTGTGCATACACATGTGTATATATACATATATATATACTCACACACATATATATGTAGTTACATATCTTGTCTATTAAATTCTTTTTGAACCTGTATTTCTACTTTGCCAGCTCTGAGTTACTGATATCTTCATTTATCTCTTTCAGTGCATTTTTAAATGCTTATTTAACAAAAATTAAACTATCTGGTCTAATATTTGTGCCTCATCTAACATAGATTGTTCATTCTCTACTCCTTCTACTTCTCTTCTGCCTCTGCCCGTCAATATCTGGTTATTCTTGTGTGCGAGCTCATTTACCCTAGGAACGTCTGCTGTCTTTGCTGGTATGTAATAAATAAGAGGAAAAGTAGTGCATGCCAGTGAAGTCTGAGCTTGACTCTCCCCATGCATTATACTCGTGAGAGGGGCAGCTCTCCCCCTTAGAAACTTCTCTTAAATTTGCCCCAGTTACTGATATTTTGCAGGAACTTTGCTCCCTTTGTTGTATTTTTCATTTTGGTTAATAGATAAAATGTCCACTTAAAAAGTCAACAGTCTACGGCCACGCCACCCTGAACGCGCCTGATCTCGTTTGATCTCGGAAGCTAAGCAGGATCGGGCCTGGTTAGTACTTAGACAAGAGACTACTTAAGGATACCAGGTGCTGTAAGCGTTAAAACAAAACAAAACAAAAATCGGCAGCATTCCCACAATCAGGAGTAACTTTCAGA
Source organism: Rousettus aegyptiacus (assembly GCF_014176215.1). Lineage (NCBI taxonomy): Eukaryota > Metazoa > Chordata > Mammalia > Chiroptera > Pteropodidae > Rousettus > Rousettus aegyptiacus. The sequence goes on from NW_023416310.1 coordinate 19,541,737, forward strand.
AAAAAAGTTTTGTTCATTTTTGTTTCTGTGGCTTCAACACTTTCATGTACATGACAGGTGCTCAACAAGTGTTTCGTCGAATGAATAAGTGAGTGATCTGTAAGTTCAACTCGATTGCAATAAAATTTCCAGTATGATTTTTTAAGAGGAATTTTTTAAAGTCATTCTAATATTTATGTGGAATTATAAAGGCTAATCATAGCCATGGCCACATTGAAAACAAAAAGCAAAGGAGAAATTATCTTGCTAAATTCTAAAATAAATTAGAAAGTCTTATAAACAGCATAGTCAGTGATTGTGTGGTATCAGAAATATAGTTATTGGACTAGAGATCAAAAACAGGGCACCCAGAGACAATTTCATGAGTATCCTTTATATACTCATTAACTTTTGGATTTCTCTTTCTATTAAGTATATTTTTAGAAATTTGTTCATTTTTCTAAGGGATTTTGTTCCATTTTCCCCCCTAATTTGCAGGAGTTCATCAGTATTTTATAAATAAGTTTCTTGTCAGTTTTAAACATGGAAAACATCTTTCAGTCTGTCACTTTCTTGTTAAGTATGTCAAGATGGTATACTAAGAGTAACTCCAGGAGACCAGAGAGAATGCTGCAATTTTCAAGACAAAAATTTTACTTGAAAATGTAGGGAAGGACACGACTAGAATAAAATACATCTAATTATAGAGCTGAAGGCAAAAATGTTGATGAATTTTAGGGTGAATCTTGAGACTTCAAAGACATTTTGTGCAGTGGGAAGTCCTCCAAGGCTATATCACTAGACCTTATTAAGGTGTGCTGTCACTCTCCCTTACCTAGAGGGCATACCTGAGGAGGACAGTTAGGAATCTGAGAATAAAGTCTTAAATCCTTCGCCTGGCACATCAGGCCTTTTCAGGTCCGCCTAGCTCTCTCTGTCATCTGCTTCTGTTCACTCACACAACCTTATGCATCAGCCATACGAGGTGACTATTAAGTTATTAAAATAAATTCTTGCTTTCAGATTCACTGAAATATATAGTTTTCCAGATTGCTTTTTCTTACTTTGTAGTGGGGCTGATGGTGAATTGCTTCTTGTCATACCTGGAACCACTACTCAAACTGATTTTTAACTCTGTGTTTCACTGAAAACTATGTGCATATGTGTGGGCATGACTATGTGCATGACCGTGTGCATGTGCGCGCGTGTGTGTGTGTGCACGCGCGCTTGTGTGTGTTCTCTTCTGTCATGGGTTGAATTGATGCTTCCCCAAATTCATATATTGAAGTCCTAATTCCTAGTACTTTTTTAGGTTGACCTCAAATGTGGCCTTCGTTGGAAATAGGTTGGGAGCAGATGTAATTAGTTAAGACGAGCTTATTAGGGTGGGTGCTGTGCTAATTCTTTATGACCAGTGTCTTTATAAAAAGGGAAAATTTGGGCTCAGAGATACACATAGAGAGAGCACTGTGTGAAGAGACTCAGGGAGAAGATGGCCATCAAAAAGCCAAGGGGAGAGTTCTGGAACAGGTCTTTTTTTCAGTCCTCGGAGGAACCAACCCTGCTGATGCCTCGGTTTCAGACTCTAGTCTCCAGAATTGGAGACAATAAACTTCCATTGTTTAAGCCATCCAGTTTGTGGTAAATATTATGACAGCCTTAGTAAAATATTATGCTTCCATTCCTCACATTTGCAACTAGCTTCTTTTGAGAGCCATTTTGATAAAGACATAGAGGTTCGAGGCTTATTTGATTGTTTTTACTTTATTTTAAAATGACATATCTTGAATATAGTTACATGGTATATCACAGTCAATAGAAAATCAGAGATCACATTTAGATGTGGGTGCTAGGGATGCATTTAGTCTTGTTTACCAGCTAATTAACCATTTTTCTACAGAACAGCCTCACCAAATAATTAAAATTTAAGTCTCATAAAAACTGACTATTCTAGATTACTAGATGTCATGGACTTGCTGGGTCACTTGTGGTAGAAGCTATTCATTTTAAAGCCATATGCTAAGAGTCCCCTTGTAATCATTCTCTGATGGACCCAAAATGAACCAACGTGAGACAGAGTAACTCATAGTGATGAAAAATTGTGGAGCGGATGTGACCCATAGTTCATTCATTCATTCATTCAGTAAGCAGATTGTATCAGGTACCATGTGATGATTCAGGGATATAAAGATAAAGTGGAAGAGCTATGGGAACAGAGAGAAGAAGCACCTCTGTGTAGAGGAAGTGGGATAGAAGGAAAGGGGGGTTTTGTGTTGAGTAGACAGGGAGAGAGGTTGGGGAGGACTTCTTTCCAAGCAGAACAAACAGTACATTTAAATGAATACAGGCTTGGGAATCCGATATGTCGAAGACTAGTGCCAAGTTGAGGGATATATTTAAAAAAATATGTTTAAAAAGATATGTTTAAAAAAATAGCAGGAGATGGTGCTGGAGAGGTTGAATGGTACCGGATTGGGTGGGGTTTTCAATGCCATGCTAAAGACTTTTCATTTTGCTTTTCAACGTCAGTGCCATTTCAAAAAAACCAAAAAACAAAAAACAACTGTGATAGTGACACAAGTAGTCCCTGGTGGACGCAGGAGGAGGCTTGCTGTAGGAGGGCCCTTGTGTTTTCTTCTTGACCTTTCTCTAGAGTTGAGGAGCCTCCTAGTCTTTTTTACACCTAATACCGTCTAGGTTATCTTGAACTCTTGAGGAGTAGGTCATTCCTTTATTCCACACGTTAATTGAGATTTTAGGATGAGCAGAATAGCGTCCCCCTGCTTTAGTGTAGAAAAAGGGTGGTGAACTAAGAGTGATTTAGATACTTTGTCTTTTCAAAGTCACATTTGAGGGGAAGGCGCTAAGCATGCCTTGAGAAATAAGGAAGGACTGCTCAGTGCCTAAGAGAGGGACTGGATAACAAAAATTAAAAGGAAAGGAGAAGGAGAAGTATTTCCAAGGAAGGAGTCAGGCCAAGCTTTACTTGGCTTCAAAGAGATATAAGAGTGAGCTCTCCAGAAGGAATTTCCTTTCAGATAAGAGGCATGACACTGTATATATATATATTCTTATCTTTCTTTTTTCTTTTTTTCTTTTTTGGCACTATCCTGAGTCTTTTGCCCTAGATATGTAATTTTCTTAATAGCCTTTGAGGTAGGGCTCTTTATTTTACTGTTGGGGAAACTAAGACAATAGATCTTTCCTTAAATTAGCAATAAATAGATGAACTTGGCTCTATTTATTGGGTTTATGCTATTAATCATTAGAGTATACTCTCCCCATTTGTCTTGTAGAAAATATGTCAGTTCCGAAGACCAGTTACAACTCTCCCTGTTGCAATGTCATTAAACCATGTAGCCCAAACCCAATGTCCGAGGCAAGTTTTAATACCTGTACCTTGAAGCCATAGGGCAAATGTGCATAATTCACATCTTTCAGCTGTAAGCTATTCCCTGGATTAATATCCTATTTTCACAGGTAGCAACAAAATAAAGTATTTTTGCTCTAGAAACAGAATGGAAACCCTGTGTGCTTCAGGCCATGATGTTAAATGTCCTTTTCTGAGTTCTCCATTATTATGCATCATGTCGATCTCAAGATCTTGGGGCCACGCCCAGGCCACAAAATGTCAAGTTGGTGCAGAATTTGAGATTGCATAGTGAAGACTGCAAAATGCTTGCTTGCCTAGTCCTAGGCCAATTACTTAATTTGCTGGGCCCAGGTCTAAACAAAAAATGAGAAGGCCCCTACTCGAAAAGCAGGAAAAAAATGCCATTACAAGCACTAAAATAAAAAGTGTTTTCTTTTCTTTGGTGGTCTCTCTGTCTCTTTACTTGTCATAGTGTCTTTTATTTACTATTCAATGTATTCTAAGTATGGAAAATTAAGTTTTAAATAATTAATATGAATTTTACCATTCATCTCCTTATTGTACAGTGCCAGTTTTAAATACAAACATGAAAGCATTCAGTCATGTGTGGTATCACCAAAATTACACAATTCATATTTCTCAGGGCATACAGATATTTTCATGAGAGGAAACAGATCCACAGATCCACAAAAGTAACTCACCTGTTTTTATTTCACTTCTTGACTCATGATCATCTACCAACATTGTCTACCATTAGCTTGTTGAGTAAGAAAGACTAAAAGATAAGAAAGGATGTGATAGATTTCCTTGGTCATTGTTTCTCTTAGAACATCATTATCTTCTTTCTCAGTTTGAAGAAAATTCTTGTTCTACCTTTAGAACAGAAAACATAGCTCTTGGGGCTATCAGTACTTCTGCTTACTTCATTGTAGATATAACATGCTCATCTTATACTTGCTTTGAGTTTGGCTGAACTCCCATGCATCCTGAGTTCACTGGTATTATGTGCTCATGGGTCATCCCCAATGTTATAGGCAAATAGGATGTCAAGGATCAGGGCAGATGTGCATACTTTCATATTGCATTTATCTCCTTTCCATGTTTCATTGCCCCATTTGACTTCATTTACAACATACAAGTTCAAAGATAAATTGTTAGGAGTTTCAACACCATGACAGTGGAGCATTGAACGAAACACAAGGCATTTTGAATGTGGACCCCTGTGAAGCCGCACAGATTGCACACCCATGAAACTAGCCCTGCCTGGACCACTTTAAGAATTCCTACTTTGAGCATCACTCAGTGATAATGGATGAGAAAGGAGGAACAGTGTGGTGACCAAAGGCTCAGGGATGAAAACCCTAGAGCCACTAACAAACTATTTCATGAGCTCCTTCACTGAGGTGAATGCTGCTTTGACATTTTAATTCTGGTGAGGGGGTAGGCAATGACAGGTGCAGTTAATTCCTCTGTAATGGCATTCAGGAGCCAGTGTTCTGATTCTAGCTTTGCCATAGTTGAGCATGACATAACTTCTCTGAGTGCCAATATTCTCATCTGTAAAATGGGAATAATGCTGACTACCTCACAGGGCTGCTGGGAGAAGTAAATAATGGATGGCATATGCATATAATAGAGGGTAATAAAGGTAATGTTTTATTCCCACTTTGGAGAGTTGTTGGTTCTATAAGAACACTAAGTCAGCAGAATGCCCTGTTCTGAAGAAAATCTGGAAGGAAGGTTGAAGGTTTCTGCCACTTGGCTCCACAGCTTCGATTCCGAGGATAGCAGCAGGCTTACTGTTCAGGGAGCTTCTGTCTCTTGATATTCATGGCATTTTATAATCTCAGTGAATTATTAAAATTACTGAAATTGTATTTTTGGTAATCATCAATTATTTAATTATGGAAACACCCATGTGGGAAAAAATGAACAGTTGTGAGGGTAAATTATACCTTTGGACTTCTGTTACAAACTATGGCTAAAGTTGACTAGAACATATGTATACGTGTACACCTGTTGTTTTGCTTTCTGCAAATGAATGTTCTCCATTTTTTGCATGCAAATATGTTCACTTCTCACTTCCTGGAAGACCAAGAAAACCGGCAAATGTTGGTCTGCTGCTTAGATCCCCTGGCCCCCTCCACCAAACTGGTGCACTGTTTATTTGTGCTTAGTTTTCTTTTTATTCTGTAAACCTGCAATTGTCGCAATCCCTGATGCATGACTCTATGGGTCTCTAAGAACATGTTTCTGGCTGGGGAAATGAGTGCATGGTCTGTTTTATACTTGATATCTCACAGAAGTCAATACAACTTGCCAAAGATGGGGAGGGAGACCAAGGAGGAAGGAATTGGAGAGAGACCTGAAAGGCCCTCAGCTTTTGAGGAAGCACTAGACAAGCTGAATGCTTTATCAGAGCCTCAGGGTGGAGGCTAAGAAAGGAATTCCACCCTTGGAATGCTTCAAAGCCCCTGGCTTGGCCTGGGGTTATGTTAATGAGCGCTGAGACCTGAGATTGCTCTTGATCCACCTTTCCTTCCCTACCTCTTCTCCTTCTAAGACAGGGAGCTGGTTTGGAACCATGCTCCATGTCTGCCTGGACAGTAATATATCTTAAACCCCTAGCCATTTTTCACTCCTAGGCTTAGGAAAATATAACTGAATATTTTTAAAGAGTGTAGTAATTCCTAGAGCAATGTAATGTTTTTCTCCTCTCTAACTCCAAACTCCCTCCTTGGAGTTTGTCATTCCTGACACCGAATGAAAATATGGGAAGTTTCCATAATTCCTCTAGTTTTCCCACAGTAGTAGATTAAAAAAAATAAAATAAAATAACACTGGGTCACAGCTGATCACAAGATGAGTAATTAAAATGTATCTTCTAGAGTCATAAAAATTTCTTTTTTTAGTTCCAAGTTTACACATCTCCCTTCCCGCAGTTGGGGACCTGCAGTGGTGGCTGGTGCTGTTTTTTCTCTCATGTCTTTTACTTCTCATCTGGTTCATTTCTCTACGGATGAGGCATTTGAGGGCAAAGGTTGTAATGACAGCAATGGACCCAGGTCATCTGACTTCCCAGTGTTTTTCAGGTTGCACTGGCTGTCCTCTGTCATAATAGTTTGTCAAAGCTCTGTACTGAGGTGAAAAGGATATTATGCCCTGCAGTGACGGTTTGCATGGAGGCTTTAGAAGATGGAACAGTTTCTTGCATGGGTTTTCATCTGTGCAGGTGGCCTTCCCAAGTGAGTGGGCAGGAGTTCCTCTCTGGCGAGGTACAGGTCTGTTCGGACCCATTAGGGTGCTGGTCTTTCTTTCCTTCAAACAGCACCAGTTTCTCTAAAATTTAGCCGTTGACATGCCATTAACAGAGCAGAACATGTTGATATCCAGCTGTTGCTTTCATTACCAATTTGTTTTAATTGGTCTCACACTGTTTTCCCCTCACTTCTTTGTACTGTGTTGGTTTAACTCTGTCTGTAGCAGCCTGGCTTAAGCTGTAAACCTTTTATGAGGGGAACTTGCTGATGTGTGGAAAGTCACAGGCAGCTGGCTGGGCCCTGCTGGCAAGTCTGGAACTTTCCAGGCCAGACCTTAACCATTCAATAATTCTGTTTCTCTTTCAGTGTTTCCTTTTTGAAACTGTAATTCACAAAAATTTAGAGAAGGATTATTTCTCCGAGTAAACCTCTAACAAAATTTATTCTTAATGTACACGTAACATTGTTAAACTGAGAATTAGGATGAGGTTTAGAACGAAGGATGTTTGGTGATATTGCTGTTGGAAAAAATTTTTAGTGATCATCAGTAGGACATTTTTCTCTAGTCTGTCACTAATTAACAACTGAGCGGTAGCCCAGTGCAGACAATGTCCTTGGAGAAGGAACGAAGTCCAGATGGTGAGCTATGATCCAGAAATTCGGGCATCAGTCAAGAATGCAGGGTGATTACAAGGTGACTAAAAGGGAGATGCCAGTTGGAGTTTGCACAGGGCCATCTTGGTTGTAGCTGCAGGTGGTAACTGCTTACTTGGTGTAGTGAGTAGTTGAGATAACGATTTGCTTTACCTACAAAAACCATAAGGTAGAACTTATTCATAACCCATAGCTTAGCTTTAATTCTCATTTATGTTCAACCTGTGCTTTTATACAGGGAAAAAAAGAACACACACAGGCACACACACACACACACACACGCACACACTCACACACACAAATGGCGAGCAAGATTCCTATAGGAACCACTTATTTACTTGTATGTTTAACTAGTAGTTGTTGAGCAACTACCGTCTTATGAGTACTGTTATAACTATTTGAGGATCATGTAGAAATGAGGCCATTACCCTCAAGGAATTTACAATTCATTTAAAGAGATAAACCATTATGAATAATTTTAGTATAGAATAAAATGTGGCTAGGGCCACAAAGGTAAAAGAAAAAAAGGTATCACAAGAATAAGAGATTTCTTCTGGAGGATTTATTTAAAACATCAACAGCAATTCTCGCAATAAAAGAAAATAGGTTTTATTCTGTTAGGTGCAAATTACCTCAGCTGCCTATTGTACTCACATTCACTAAGTAAATACCCCATTCCAAATTGGCAAAAGCAGCAGTACTTATTTTTTTTTAAGAAAATTGACATGAAAATTATGTGATTATTTTGATACTTAAGGTATAAAAAGATTGGATCCTCATAGAAAACCCAATTTATTTATTTTGCCTTGAAAAGTCAAGATTGGACAAGGAGGTAAGTAGTTATTTGATTAGAAACTTGACTCTTGAGTTATAAAAGGAATGCCTCCCTGGAAGATGTGTGTGTGGGGGTGGGGGAGGGTAAGTGAGACTATCAAGTTGTTCCTTTGATTATCACTGAGCACCTCCAATGTGAAGGCTCTACGTTAGGCATGGCAGCCATTCAAACCTGGAGATCTGTGAGTTCGGTGTGTGTGCAGTGCACAGGTATGTGAACAGAGACACAAAAAGTTGGGAAAGTGAAGTGCTGGTTGGGTAGTAAGTTGCTGGGACCAAGGAAAGATATGAGGTTGGAGGCAGAGCCAGATTTCACAGAATTTGTAATTTGGCCCTGGCCTTTGCCAGTCGTTATTGCACATTTCACTCCTGAAAATAGATCTATGCATCATATTTGGCGTGCTGACACAGGTAGGTAGGTAGTCAGGGTTCTTCATAGGTTATAACATTAATTGTACTATGCATTGCAAGTGTGTGAATCAGTATAACATATTTGAGACTTAAGATTTATGTTTTTTAATGGTGGCCTTTTATAGAAAACCTACATGTGGACAATGAATCTTGGAATCTGACAATGGTATAGTTAAAAGCTTCATAGAAATCCTAGTTATTGAAATACACATGTAAGAAACTTTAGGTTTTAACATGCTGGGTTTTTTTTTTTTAACTATTTTAGCTTCGATGATACTCTATAGCTTTCTTTTCTAAATTAGTTCTGTTTAACTGGCATTTTCTACATTTTTAATCAACAGTAGGTATGAGAATTTTGTACTAGGTAACAAATAAAGGATTTTTTATATAACTCAGTGATACTGGAATTATAAAAGAAGTCAAAGTGAATTTTGCTGTGGTTCAAATATTTAAATTAAAAATTTTTAAATAATGAAATAGGAAAAGCATAAAATTTCTTTCCTCTTTTTTCAAAAGTATCTTAACAACGCCTGATGTAAAGAATAAGAACTCATGATTTTTGCACCTGATGTCAATGAATTCCACCATTCGAAATGATGTAGGGAACAGATTACACAGGAAATTCTGAGCTAAAAGTTATAAAGGTAAGAAGATATAGGTCCCGCAGTCTTCCCGTTGTCCTCCTGAACATGGGACCAGCAAACTGCTGAACATGTAATGTGGATTAGTGTGGCCAGTTCCCAAAACCACCCTCAGGTTCACCGGTTTGCTATAAGAACTCACAAAAGCAGTTATACTCACAGTTAAAGTTTATTATGTGAAAGGATCTAGATTAAAATTAGCAAAGGGAAAGTGTGCATGAGGCAAAGTTTAGAAGAGACCAAGCATGGACTTCCAGTCATCCTTCCCCAGGGAGTTGTATAAACAATGTTTAATTTTTCCAGCAACGTGTGACAATATATATGGAGTACTGTCAACCAGAAAAGCTCACTCAACTCTTTGTATCCAGTTTTATTGAGGGTTCATCATGTAGCCATGGAAAATCCACGTGACTGACCTTAGTTACTCAGTTTCTAATCCCTCCAGAGGTCAAGTTGAGTTGGTACCACATGACCCAACCATAAATCACATTGCTAGCATAGACTACCTGGTGTAGTCCAAGGCTCTTAGATAAGGAGAGATATTCTTACAGGCAGGGCATTTCAAGGGCTTAGCGGTTACCTTCCAGAAGTCAGTCAAAGGCCAGACTTTTCTTTGGGATATGCATGGTTTAAGCTTCTCAGACCCACAGAGTCAACTCTTTACTGCAGTTGCATTCCAGAGTAAGGAAGGGCTTATTGCATCTTCTTATATGACATGAAAACAATTTTGTCGATGAGAAGAGTATCAAATTATTGGGCACTGAACATTTTGGGTTAGATGTTAACTGTGTACAGGGGCTGTCAGGCAAGTCAGCTGCACAGCACATAGGGATCTTTGGGGGCCTTGGAAAGCTGAGTTTGGGTGCAGTTTCCTCCTGCTGGGAGAGGGAAGCACTCTTCATCTCAGGTGGCCACAGTCTAGACAACCAAGAATGAGTACTGGTGGTGACCTTCCAAAAATGAATTCCTTATATAGAAATTGATATCCTCAAATTTTTGGACAGTAAACAGCATTTGGCTGATTTGGGCAAATTAAAATGTTTTGTCTGAAGTCAAATCTATACTGTCTAAAAGGAATAGTAAAGTTAATATCTGCAGAAAAAAACTACAGTTGGCTTAATTGCTTATCTTTATTTTTAGAAGACAGTGAAGAAACAGTTCCTTCATTCCTTCCTTTTTTGTGTGCCTGCTTTCACCAATGCACGGCAGTTATGGAGTGCACCAATACGTATTTTATAATGGAATTAACTATGACAACATAGGCAGTACTAGCACAAACTGTGGAACTCTTTCTCTGCTCGTATTACAGGGTACACATCCCTACGGAAGTATTCTTTCTTTTGTGATTTGTTCTCCTACATACCTCTTCAAACACCCTGCACAAAAAATAAGCAATTTTTAACTCAAGATTTATGGACAAAAAGACAGAAAGGGAAAGGATGTGACTTGAATTTACACATTTTGCATTTATCAAAATCTGAAAACCTTTGTTATATTGTAAATTATGAAAGTATGAGGTAACGTTTAGCTGAAATCATCAAAATTATAAACTCTTAAATTAGTTGGAAAACTCATCAGTACTATAAAACTAATTTCTTTATAGTGCAATAGATTGATTAATCTGCTGAGTGATTATTCATAAGTTTACCCACATGTCCTTGGGTAACAAGAACAATGTGACCAAAACCAAAGCAATGTGACACATTTTGAAGTTGCTGAGCTGAGTATTAGATGTGTGAAAACCTTCAAAAACCACGATTGAATACTAGTAGCCCCTTGGTACACAGACTTTTTTTTCCAGGCAGGATAAATGTGACCTTAGTTTTAAATAAAAGTCATCCTAATTAAAAAGAATTTGCTAACGATAATAAAATCCTGGACGAGTCTTAGGGCATGATATTCCCTAAGGAGCTGAGCCAAATTCAGTGTATGCTGCCAAATATTTTTGAGGTTGAATTGCTCTGGGGCTCATTATCAATGGGTTTCCATCAGTCCTTTTTGAATCAAGGATTTCCTTTGTTGGCTTTAGATTGTCTTTGTATTCTCTTGACACTCATAACAAAAGCTGCTTCATTTAGAAATGCTGTTTGCTAGAAAAATCCAACATCAGATGAGTCATTCTGTCCATTACCCCACCTCTGTTCACTGCTGTGCACTGTGCTCTCGCCAGTAAGATTTTCCTCTATCTGCGTTGGGCTAGATTCCCACTTGAAAAGTACATATTTGTTTTTCTTCTCAGCAGTTCCTGTCTTTCTCTCTTTGTACCCGCTTCCTTCTCGGGTTTTCCCATAATCATCCTTTCCAATCTCTTATTTAGGACTTTTAAACCATCAAGGTGAAAAGCAAGAACAATGAGTTTCAGACTGAAAACCTTAGATTTATTATCACTAAATTCCTTCTCAGGAATTTTCCAAACCACTTAGGTATAACAATTGCTCATTTTTATTACTCAGTTGTGCCATCTACTTTTTCAATAACCACACTTCAGATATATACATGTGCTATATATTTTTATATCTTTTACTTCTATTATGTCAATTACTGAAAGGTCATTCAAATTTTCAGCTTAACCAACCTATCAAAACAGCATATAATACCAGAAGTTTGTTCTAAATAGAGAGATTTGTTCTTTTACTTTTTAAACAGAGGCAAAGGATTAACTATAGTAGCCATTTGGGGTTTTCTTTAATTATAGGAGTGAAGAACATATGTATATGATAAACTCTGAGTAGTAAGAGTCGCACATTTGTAAGGTTAAAATAGATAGGTTGGAAAACATCTATGATGCTTTATTATTGAATGTGTCCAATAATAATCGTGTTAGCTTGTTATATATTAAATCCAGAGGACTGCTGTAAATTATGGACTTGAAACAGTTTTGCTAAAAAATCAAATATAAGAAAGCTGTGTTACCTTCTTAATTGATTTAAAAATTGATTAAAAAAATATTCTGAATTATCTGGGCAGCTATAGTCTATAGCATAAGAAAACACATGGGTAGATAAGTGTGGATAGCTCTGGAGCAAGGCTACCAGTGTTCAAATATCTGTGCTCTCACTAGCCATCTCTGATTTTTTTGGTTAATTATTCAGCTTCTTTAAGGCTATTTTCTATCAGTAAAAATGGAGATGATAATTACACTTATTTCAAAGAGTTCTTAAGAAAATGTCCATGCGAAGTGTTTAACACATTGCCTAAGCACATACTAAGGACTTGAAAAATACAGTTATTTCTCCTTGTAAGCAAATCAGAAATAATTTGTAGCACAACTTGCCACAATTGAATTGATTCAGGACTTTGGGGAAACATTTTGTAAGTCATCATTCATCAGAGCAGATACATGAGGGTAATTCTTTAAGATGTTTCTACTTCTCAAAAGTTATCTAGTAAGAAATTCTTTAGAGATAGTTAAGCTGGTAAAATCCATCCCAAACACTTTTATTTTGAGATGTTCGTTGAGATTTTTATGTTAAAATGAAGCAGAACTTGAAAACCAATTACTGGCTCAAAAAGCTTTCATCTAGAAAAAAATGCTGCAATATTGACCTTTTTTTATCGGTACAAGCATCCCTCGGTCTCTTTTGACAGTTGATTTGTCTAGTATATCTAATGTGTGGACTTCCTCAGAGATTGTTTCTGTTCATTTATTTTTTTCATTGAGTGGATCATACTTGCCTGTTTCTTTGTATGCTTCGTGAGTTTTTTGCTGAAACCTAGACAATTGAATGTTATGATACGGAAAATTTGGAAATAAGATTCCTCTTCCTTGGGGTTTGCTGTTCTCGATTGTTGATGGTTGCAATCATCTGTTTAATTTCTATTTCAAACTATTTTTGCAATGACTATGTTTCTTGTCATGTGTGTTCAGTGAGGTCTCTTCGTTCAGTTGTATTCAAGAAGTCTTTTGACAAAGATTCTCTAGAACATAAAACAAAAACGACAACAAAAAAGTAAACAAACACCAATCCTAGTCTTTACAGACTGGCCCTCAACTTTGGCACTTCTTTAACCCTAGCCAGGTCATTAACAATTTCTCCCTAGCCTTCACTTCATGCTTGCAGCAAGCCTAGAGACCAGCCAAAGATGAAAGCTTACAGTCGTATGTGTTTTATGAGCACTCATCTCCCTGCGCGTGAGTGAGCATGGCTTCCTAAATTCCTGAGTATACATGGTGGTTTTGAGAGTGCCAATTTCCCAAAGAAACTGTCCCTACTTCCTCTCTCAGGTTTGAAGATATTTATTACATGTCTTGACCATAACCTTTTATCCCAGGTGGCTATGGATTTTCCATTTATCTTAAAATATTTTCAAGGAATACCTGCCTTTTTCTCCCTTGGTGATCTAAGTTAGTTAAAACTCAGGTGAGTGTTTTGCATCAGTCCGTTAGGTAGCCCCCACGTAGGTTGTAACAGAGAAACACAATAATCTCAATTAAGTGCTGCTCTGTTTCCTTCGGAACAAGGTACCAGGGTCCCACATGGAGAATGCAGGCTGCCATCTTCAGTACTGTCGTGTAGCCAGGGAGGGAGCGAGGCAAGAGCAAATAAAAATACCAGAGAACTTTCCTGCTGTTTTCAACTTATTTTTTTCTTAAATCAGCATTTTTCTTGGTTACTACAAACTTTTTCCTATTTTCCAGAGTTCTGACGAAGTTGGTTCTGACAGTTTCTGCTTGTTTTTGTTTCTGTGGAGCAGTAGGAGTTTGTAATTGCCTCTTCTGCCATTTTGCTGATGTCAGTCATTCCGCTGTCTCTTTTGAAGGTGATTGACTTAACATCTGGACAAGAGTTTAAGTATGTTTTACATATTTTTTCAAAAGCTAACATTATTCAGTTTAGCACATAATGTAGACTTGTCCTAATGTATTTATAATATACTTAAAGTTATGATCTTACTAGATCTATCAGTTATTACAACCTTGCTCAATAAAACAGCATTGGAAAAAGGCAGTGTATTAGATGTGCTCATCATTCATTTATGTAGTAAAAGCGTATTGAGGGCCTAATACACTCCAGGCATTATAGTGAGAGGGCCTGAGTGTTTAAAGTTGAATGTAACATGGTCCCTCATCCTGAGCTACTTGGACATTCAAACAAGTAATGAAAATAAAATTTGGTGAATACTATGAAAAAGGTATGTATAAATTACTAAAGGAAACTAGAGAAGTCAGAGAATAATCCGTGATAAGAATAGTAGTTTTAAAGAAGTAGAGATATTTATTCTGAAACTTAGAAGGCGAGTTGGGGTTTAGTAGGCATTTATGATGGAATGTGGCATTTCAGATGGGATGAAGAGCATGTAAAAAGACTTAAACATTTCGAGCCCAGCCTGTGACAAGACCAGAGAGCAGTTTTGTTGGGCTGGAAGTATGGACTTGTGGGAGAAGATGAAGGAAAGAAGGTTAGAAAGTTAGGTTGTGGCCAGATTATGAAAGGCACTGTGTTCTGTGCTAAGGATTTTAGACTTGATCCTGCAGACAGAGAATGATATAGTCAGACTTGCCAAATTAAGAGTCCCATTTCTTCCTCTGTAAACTCAAAACACTCGTTTTTGTTTTAGTCAACGAGAACTAAGAAGCTTTCCTGTGAAAGACATTTCTATGTAGAGCGAGAGATGCAGGAATGAATAGGATGTCAATTCTGGTTACAATGAGCTTACAACCTGTGAGGCACTACTACTGTTCCTTGTCTGTATTACCTGTATTTGCCATTCTCCTCCAATGGCTAATCCTGTTTTTGGTGATTTCCTTCTTAACAAATGACTTTATTCCCTACTTTAAAGAGATAGAGACTAGATGGCATGAGCCACCTCTAATTTCCTTCCTTTCACCTCAGATTTTCCAGTTACTATATTTTTATTACACCTCCTTTTCTTTACACAGATTCTTAGCAAAAGCTTCTCTCCTTCCAAACATAATTTTTCTTCTTCATATCCGGAATCATATCTAAATCCTTTGAGATCTTCATTGATGATTTTCTCTCTTGCTTACATTTCACTGAAGTTTCTCTTCTTTCTTTATCTGCTAAAATCCTTAGATGTCTTCATTTTCTCATTACCAGACTCATTTATTTGGATCCCTGGAAACAGAAGCTCGCCTATTCCAACTATTTTACTAAAATCATACTCTTTTTAAAGACACCAGCGAGATCTTAGTTGCTCAGCTAGGAACCTTAGCTCCACCCCAGTGTTAACCTTATCAGCAATTGAAGTCTCACCTCCTTTGGTTTCCTTAGCCCTCTGCTGGGATTGTGCTGAATTGTCTTCTCTGTGTTCTGTGTTCAGTTGCAGTGGCCTTTCCTGTTCTTCAAGGATGCCATGCTTGTTTCTGCCTCAGGGCCTTTGTCCTTGCCATTCCTTCTGCCTAGAATACTCTGCCCCATATTTTCACCTGGCTGATTTCTTCTTGGCATACAAGTCTCTGCTCAATATCAACCACCAGTGCTTGGCTCCCACGGAGTGTTCAGAAGACTGGCCTGCCTCTTCCTCATCTTCTGGCAAGGCGGGAGGCAAGGGGACAGCCCAGGGCTGTCCTGAGGAGCACAGGCAGGGAGGCCTTCCAGGTCGCCCTCCCCAGGGCACACATTCAATTTGCTGAGCCCCAGTCTTCACCACTTGTTTCTGTCCAGAAAGAGGCTTCATTTTGGGCTTTGTTTGTTTTTGTTATAGGAGCCCCAGGAAGGGCTACAATACTTTTTAAATAAAAGGCAACAGGTCATCAAACAAACAAACAAAAACTAACTAACTAACTAACTAACTAACTAACTAACTAACTAAATATAATAAAAACATATTCACAAGTGCAAGGAACACTCAGTAATTTGGTTTAAAAAGAAAAACACCTCCCATAAGAGAGCCAAGTTTTCAACACCCTCCCCTCCTCAAACCCTGATTTTTCTAGAAAGTTGCCTACTGCTTACAACCCCAGGACACACATCAACCAGATTCAGGATTCAAAAGACCCAACCTACTTATACAAAAAAAAATTAGAACTCACTCCCCATGATTTTCTGTATAGGCCTCAATGTGGACACTGAGGAAGGAAGGGCAAGCTGGGGAGCCTGAGGCCAAACTAAACCCCTCATAGTTGTCAAGGGCCTGGGTCAGCCGCGTTCTCAGGATCTCTTTGCTGCTATACTTGGGGAGATCAAGGAGGTTGTAGCAAGTGTGGGCCACGGGCAAGTATTGTTCCTTTAACACTCTAGGTGGCATTCCTCCTCTTTGACTTCTTGTATTATCTTCATGCCACTCTGTTTACGTGGCTTTGTAGCACTAACCACTGCCTTAATTTCTTTGTTTTGTCTTTTTTGTTTTCCCCTCCTCATTTGTACATAAGATACCTGAGAATGGGGATATCTTCCATCTTAGTCTCTTTCTCTTTTATTTGGCCTCCTTTCCTTTATTCTTTCTTCATTTTTCATAGTAAAGATATATGATATGTTTTTATTAAAAAATTATTTAGAATATTTCCTTCTAAACAAATACTGAGGGTATTATAAACAAGGCAGCCAAACTATGCAAATGTACAGCCTGACCTTGGTTCCTTTCTAATTTGTCTTTCTATTTTCTTCCTCAGGGGATGTTATCATGTTTTGGGTTAATGCTCAAATCTAAATCTCTCCTCTTGACCTCTCTCTATTTATAATTTCTTTAACCTCACTTAGTTAGATAGTTACTTCTAAATGGCCCATTCAGTACTAATTATTCTGTATACTTATATTGTGTCAGACACTAGTGCTACAAAGATTAACAATATAGTTTTTAAAATAATGAGATTCATAGTTTGATAGTTTAATAGCTTATAGTTTGATGAGGGCAAATAGATATGTAAAAATTAAATTTACTAGAAAAAGTACTATATTTATGGGTTGTAGAGATTAAACTGGAAGCAGGAAACAAAAGACTGTGCTATTATTTGTAACAAAGAATACCATCCGCTGATAGCATGTCATGTTCAACTTCATTAATAAGACCAAGTCCTTTCAATCAAGCCTACAAATATAAATGGAAAGACTTTCTATTCCACTAGTTAATATAGGTTCCACTAGGCACAACATCCCATCGAGTTAGAGAATTATTATAATGCAGTAGTTAAATTATAGTCTCTTAGACTAAGCTACCTAGTTTCAAATCCTGGCATATGCCATCTGTTGAACTAATGTTTGGTTTTGCCTAAATTTCCTCAACTGTAAAATGAGGGTAATAATAATAATACCTACCTCAATGAGTTGTGAGAATCCAAAGAGTTAATATAAAGAGCTAAACACTGTATTTAGCATATTGGGAGCACTCAATAAATGTAAATGCTTCACAATTTATTCTGCACTACCAGCCATATATCCTTGAATTCCACAAACCAGAAAGCAACATATACAGAGTTTTAGAAACATATATTTATATATTTTTCCATTTTTGATAATTTTGCTTTTTCTCCAGTGAGATTTGCCCTTCTAGTTGGTTTGTTTTTCAACACTATTACATTTTCCATGCTTCAGAGTCCCTGACACCCGTGAGAGACTTTTCATCCAAGATCATTTCATGGATAAAGGCCTGCCATGTTTTCCTAGATAGCCATGGGCGAAAGGCTGTGATCTTTTTGCCAGAGAATGCTGCTTCACCTCCTAATTACATCTTTCCTTTGAATGTGCTGTCTATTCTATTGGATTTTTATTTCAACACTTACTTGTTATGTAAATTCGTCCATGTCACACATCTGCTTGTCTCTATTTTTTTCTTTATTTTTGTTTATGAGCCACTTAAAGTTTTTGTTATTTTTAAGAGGCAGCTGAAAACTTGTTTTTGTTTCAAAACTGATATTTCAAGAGTACTTCAGTAAAGCTTACCACAATCTTTAAGGTCAAGAACAAGAACAACAACAATAAAATGCACAAAATAATCAGAGCTTCTACTTAGCTCATACTGTGCAGATTCCTCTGTAAATTTTTGTTAGTTTGAAAGATATTATGTTAGGAGGTGAATTCTGAAGGTGACTGCTTTAAAGAAATCCTCTTTAACAGTTACATCTCACTCTCTTCTGAGTATAAGAGTTGTTTGATGAATCTGGTAATAACAACACTACATATTTTTATAACACTAAAACAGACATTCGGCTGCATTCAAGACATTATCTCATTTGATCCTCACAAGCCAGCAGGGTGAGGATTATTACCTTCGCCAGCTGCTCCTATTTTCTTTGAATAACTTCAATAGAGAAACCAGTTTTCCTTCAGTGGGCACATTCACACTGACACAGACACTCCTACAAATCTCCTTTTCCTTATCTGCAGCCATCATTCAGCTTTCCCTGACTTTCCCAGCCAGTTCTGCTCGATTAGCATGGCTCT
The DNA here is from genome assembly GCF_014176215.1 of Rousettus aegyptiacus. NCBI lineage: Eukaryota > Metazoa > Chordata > Mammalia > Chiroptera > Pteropodidae > Rousettus > Rousettus aegyptiacus. Next base: position 19,560,230 of record NW_023416310.1, read on the forward strand.
TAAGGGTCCAGTATTTTCAGTACTGTCTATATTTTGAAACAGAATTGTATGATGGGACATGCCCAGGCCGTGGTAATTTTTAAAAATTTTTTGGGTGGTTTTAACGAGCAGCAAGGTTTGAGAACAACTTCTGTAGATACTTAGAGCTGTGGTCTCCAGAGATGGAAACGAATTTCTCTGATGAATACAGATACAAAAATCCCCCAAATACTAGCAAATTGAATACAATGATACCTTAAAAAGCAATGCATCACAATCAAGTGGGGTTCATTCCAAGGGCGCAAGGATGTTTCAACATATGCAAATCGATCAATGTGATACACCACACTAACAAAATAGATAAAAATTATATGGTCATATCAATAGATTTAGAAAAAAGCATTTGACAAGATACGACATCCATTTATTATTAAAGCACTCAGTAAAATGGGTAGAAGGAAAGTAATATACTCAACATAATAAAGGTCGTATTGATAAACTCTTAGCTAATATCATACTCAATAGTGAAAAACTGAAAGCTTTTCCTTTAAGATCAGGAAAAAGGAAAATGCCCACTCTCACCACTGTTATTTAACATAGTATTAAAAGTTCTATCCAGAGCAATCAGGCAGTTGCAACAAAAAGAATAAAATACCTGGAAATAAACTTAACAAAGAATGTGAAGGATGTATACACTGGAAACTATAAGCCATTATTAAAGTAATATGTAGATTTAATGCAATCTCATCAAAATCCCAATGGTATTTTTTAAAGAAATTGAACAAAAAAACCATCAGATTGAATGAAACCAAAACAGACCCTGAATAGCCATTATTACTCTCAGTAATTTTTCACTTAACATAAATAATTCCATATTTCTGTTTATTCAAATACCACTAAACTAAATTTTATTTATGTATTTTATAATCAATGTGTTTTCATATGTATTATTTCTCAATAAGACTCTATTTTAGGCATATGATTACATCTCCTTTTGTAGGAATCAAGGGCCAGAGAGGTAAGGTTTCTGGCTGAAGATTATAAAGTTTGTCATGTGAAGGACCTATATAATGAAAACTATAAGACTCTGTTAAAAGAAATAGAAGAAGATATAAAGAAATGGAAAGATATTTTGTGTTCTTAGATTGAAAGAATCAACATAGTTCAAATGACCATATTACCTAAAGCATTATACAGATTTAATGCAATCCCCATCAAAATCCTATTGGTATTTTTTAAGGAAATTGAACAAAAATCATCAGATTTGTATGGAAGGACAAAACACCCCAAATTTCCAAAGCCATCCTGAGAAAAAAGAACAAGGTTGGAGGCATCACTCTGCCCAACTTCAAATTATACTACAAAGTGACAGTAATCAAAATGGCATGGTTTTGGCAGCAAAACAGACACATGGACCAGTGGAACAGAATGGAGAGTCCAGAAGTAAACCCATATTTATATGGGCAAATAATTTTTGACAAAAAAGCCAAAACATACAATGGAGAAAGGAAAGCTTCTTCAATAAATGGTGCTGGGTAAACTGGAAAGCCATCTACAAAAGAATGAAACTAGACTGTTGTCTATCACCACACACCAAAATTTAACTCGAAATGAATTAAGGACCTGAATATAAGAACTGAAGCAATAAAATGCATAGAAGAAAACATAGGAATGAAACTCAAGGACCTTGAGCTTAAAGAGGATTTTCTGAATTTGACCTCAAAGGAAAGGGAAGTAAAAGCAAAAATAAATGAATGGGACTCCATCAAACTAAAAAGCCTGTGCTCAGCAAAAAACAACCATCAATAAGGCAAAGAGATAGCCATTTGAATAGGAAAGTATATTTGGCAAACAATGCCTCCAATAGGGCCTAATATCCAAACTATACAAAGAACTCATATGACTCAATAACAACAAAAAAGCAAACGATCCAATCAAAAAATGGGCAGTCCCTGAACAGACAATTCTCCCCAGAGGACATACAAATGGCCAACAAATATTTGAAAAGATGCTCAACATTGCTAGCTATTGGGGAAATGCAAATTAAAACTACAATGAGATATCATCTCACACCTGTTAGAATAGCTATAGTCAACAGGACAAGTAACAACAAATGTTGGAGAGGATGTGGAGAAATAGGAACCCTCATACACTGCTGGTGGGACTGCAAATTGGTACAGCTGCTATGGAAAACACTAAGAATTGATCTACCATATGACCTGGCAATCCCTCTACTGGGGAATATTACTCATCCATAAGAAGAGATGAAATACTGCTATTTATGACAACATGGATGGATCTCGAGATAATCATACTAAGTGAAATAAGCCAGACAGAAAAAGTTGAAAATCACATGATATGGCTTATATGTGGGATATAAACCTAAAAGCAACAAATGAACAGGACAAATAAACAGAGACTCATGGACATTGACAATGGACTAGTGGTTATCAGCGGGTAGGAGGGAGAATGAAGGTAGATGGGGGAAAATAAAATTAAATCATTTCTTCAAATAAAAAATTAATTAATTTAAAAATAAAATTAATTAAAATTTTTTTTAAAAAGAGAAAAAGTTATTAAAAAAAGATTGTGAATAGTGTGGGTGTGTGCACACATATGCGTGTGTGCATGCACATGTGTGTCTATAGTGGAGGCTGAAGAGAAGAGAGTGTGACCTGATTTTTCTGACCTCTAATTTGATGAACTTTCCTTCTCCTTGCTATTCATTGTGTAGTCCATGAGCCTACAGGACTTCCATTATCACCTGGAAGCTTGTTAAAAATGCACAATCCCAGGCTCCACCCCATATCTGGATTTGGATATGACTTAGGAGCTGCATTTTTAACACGGGGCTTTGAAATTCCTGTGGTATACCATGCTCCTTCTTAGAATTTTACCCATATTTTGGGATGTGTTCAAATAAATATATTTCATATAATGATGTCATGAGGGATAATTATTCACCACTTTTGCCTGTAGTTTTCCCCTCCGAAGTTATTTTCCACTCTTTTCACTATGATTTGAGGCATTTCCCCCCTAGCTTTCTTCCTGCCCTGAAAATGAATTTCTGATTGTTTTTGGGCACTTTGAATTTTGCAGATACAAGAGGTACAGAGGACCCGGGGAGAGTTGATGTTGCTTTTTCACTGTCATAATTTTTCTTCTTTTCTGAGCCAGAAGGTGTAACCTAGGAAAATGCCAATCAGACTCCTATTAAAATTTAGATTCTCAGTGGATCTTGCCAAACTCTTGTTATCGTTCACAGCTCATAAGAGGACTTTGGAGATCTCATGCAGTAACATCTTTCCTGATAGGTATTCTCTCTACCAACTTCGCTTGAAAAGATTCCTAGTGATATGCATTTCACTTTACTCAGCTCTTCATGTCTTTCTGCTTCCCCAGTGAGATCTGAAGCTGGAGAAGCTTAAGAAAAGACAGACAGAACTCTTGTGGAGGCTGCAATTCCAAGACAAGTCTTGCTTGTGGCTACTGCAGTCGAAGTAAACAAACAGGTCGTTTTCAGAATCTGAGGCTACACCGAAGTGTTGCAGCAGCCTTAAAAGCAGTCCTGAGAGCTTGTCTCACGATCTGCTGTGCAGTTTCTGCACACACCAACCATTTCAGGATCAAACTGCTTTCCTACCTCTGTATCCATCTCCATCCCAGTATTCTCCCAGACTCGGGGAAATTAATGACTTTGTACTCCTTTAAGGGAAGGAAACAAAGCCCTGGCTATGATCCTAAAGTTATCATGTCTTTCTTTGGAGTAGAAAGCATATGCATGCCAACTGTATGTTTGATATGTAAAGTAAATGAGGTATAGTTAAATTCATGTAACAAACATGCAAATGCATATCACATATTAAAAAATAAAAACAAAATAACATGCAAACTGGTCCTCATTTAAATTCCTTATAGCTTTTTCTGTATAGCTCTCATGGAACATTTAAATTTTGCCTAATGTTACTATACATATTTATTCTCTGATTAATAAGCTGCTTGAAAAGTCTTACACATCTTTGTATCTCCTAAGGACCCTAGCTGAGTGCATTTCCTGTAGCAAAGACCCTCTTTGGAGTCAATGCATATATCACATTAAATAATGGAAGAAAGAAGAAACATGAGTCAGGGCATTTGGGTTCTATTCTCATTTCACACTGAGGAGAAAGACAAACTGGGGAGAATAATATTTATCCCTGTGTCTTTTTTCCTCCTCTGTAAAATGTGGTCATAGAAAGGCAAGACCTTTCAAATTTTTTCGAATACCATAGTTTTAGCATTCTGAGTTGAAGATATATGAGACAGACAAGTAGAAAAGCCCAAATGGAATTTCAGGTGGGATGTCAGAATTAGAGATGTGTTTTGGAGAGTCATTGGCATATGGCTCTTAGTTAAACCATATGAGAGAATATGGCTCTTAGTTAAACCATATCACAGAAAGTATGCAGAGTAAGAAATGGTTTAAGGTAGCACTCCAGTTGACACTCGATGTTAAAATCTTTTCTTTGCAAAAATATAGCATTAAGCCCAAATTCGTTTGTATGGCATATGAGGACCTCTACCATCTGGTGTTTTTCATTCAGCCTTTTTCAGGTTCATGTTTTCCTAGTCCTGATCCAAATATCTTGCTCTGTCAATGTCAGATGATTGACCGTTCCATGCTTTTCTACCCTCGTGTGCTTTCGATTATTTTGTATCTCTCCCTAGCGTGCCTTGCTCGTTTTTTATTTTGTTTTGTTTTTCTTGGCAAATGCCTATTTAGTATTTGAAACAGCACTCAAGAATTTTCTTTACGGGTTATCCTCTTTCTAGTTATTTTGTGTCTCTCGTATTTGTCCAGTAACACATCGCACATGTTAGTCAGATGGTCCACAACTTAGGATAGTTCAACTTACAAGTTTTGATTATAATGGTGTGAGTTCAATATACATTGAGTAGAAATCATACCTTGAGATTTGATCATTTCCTTGGCTAGCAATATTCAATATGATACTCTCTTGAAGCTGGACAGCTCCAAATTAGCCATGTGAACACAAGGGTAAACAAGCGATACTCTACAGTGTGCTATGTTCTAAGGTAGGCTAGGCTAAGTTGTCATGGTAGATTAGGTGTATTAAGTGATTTTTTGACTTACATCATTCTTCACTTACCATGAATTTATTGGGACATAATGCCATCATAACTTGAGACGCATCTGTACTCTCCTGGTTTTTCCTTCACCTCGGTGGCTACCCTGTCTCTTTCTTGCATTACTAATATGGCTTCCTCATCTCCAGCATTACATTTAGGAATTCCTCAAGGAATAATTCCTTATATTTTCTCCTAAGCAAACTTATACACACTGAGAACTTTACTAAGCACAATAGGTACATGGCTGGCACATGTATATATCTGCTAAGACCTCCATTCTTTGCCATGGGCATATACAGGCAACTGATTACTTGCCATTTTTGCTAGAGGGAGAGGGTCAGGGGAATGTCTTAAAGAAACTTCAGTCTCAACTTGGCCAAACTAAACTTATGAGCGTGCTCTCCCAAACTGTCCTATTTCTTTGATTCCTATTTTAGTCAAGAGCCCAGTTATCCACTTACTAATACAAACAAGAAAACTAGAACTACCATTTTCAACAATGTTTTCCCCCACATCAGACCCATCACGAAGTGTTTGTTGTCCATTAAATCTCCTAACTAGTACCTTAATCATCCATCTTTCTTATAAGTGTGAAATACCCTAGTCTAAGCTACCAGTCTCACGAAAATGTTATAAAGTGCTACCGTATTCATCTTCCTACATCTCTAATGTCCTTGTAATTCTTTCTCCACATGGCACAGGACATAAATCTGCATGACATGGAACAGCTATTCTCAAAGTGTCATTTGGGGATCTATTCGAGGGATCCACAAGACAGAAATTATTTTCTTAATACTACCACATTTTCACTCTTATTCATTCTCAATGCACTGGAATTTTCCATAGTGACCTGACCTGTGCTATTGGAACAGAACGAACACAGAAGCAGATGTTAGAATCTAGTTGTCCTCTATTAGGGCAAATATTAGAGGGATTTGCAAAAGCATAAAACAACATATCACTCTCCTCACTAATTCTTTTTTGTTTTGAGACACACAGTTTTTTAGAACAAATAAAAATCATGTTATCTTAACATATGCTAAACTTATTTCTGTTACTTTAAATGAATTAATAAATACTTCAAAAATTTTTCAGGTTTAATTTATAAAAATAGTAAGTGTTAGTAGATATAATGCATATGTAAGCAAAAGCTCTTCGGCATTCTCAGTAACTTTTAAGATTGTAGCAGGTTCCTGAGATTAAGACATTTGAGAACCCTGGACTAGGAGGCCATCCAAGGCTTGGCCACTTTCCAAATGTATCTTTCTCTGTATCATTCCTCTCTTTTTCTACTCTAGCAACCTTGACTCCTTTCAGTTATTTGTTCTTGCCTTATTCCCTTCTAATGCAGGTTACTCTGCTGGAAACTCTCTTTCCCACCCTTTTTATCCAGTAAACTTGAAGTCATCATTCAAATTACATCATCTCAGTTGTCATTTCCATAGGCACGCCTTACTTAATCTTTTCAACTGGGTCAAATTGACTATTTTAGGATCTCATGACATTTGTACCTCTCATTCATTGTTATGGTTATAACAGGACATTTGTTTCTGTCATTATTGTCTGAAGGCTCACTAGCTAAAAATGCCAAGATCAGAAACGAAGTCTGTTTTTATTCAGACACCTAGTAGGAATTTATGGAATGAATAAAATGGATGAGCTGGAATTATGCAATGGGCACAAAAACAGTCCTAAAACATGTGGTGTTACAAAGGGTAGAAGTAAAATATAAAAATAAACCCAAGAGAGTTTCAAAGTAGGTAAGAATTTCACAAGGATTTAGACCAAAAAAAAAAAAAGTCTACTTATCCATCTAGAAGGGAAAATGAGGAAAGAAAGGCCCAAGGATAGAAAACACCAATTGAAAAATTTTATTTATCAAGAAGTAAAAGTACAATTGACCCTTGAACAATGTAGGGGTTAGGGGCATTGATCCCCCACACAGTTGAAAATCTGCATATAGCTGTTGACTCCCCCAGAACTTAATTACTAATGGCCTACTGTTGACAGAAAGCCTTACTGATAACATAAGCAGTTGATTAATACATATTTTACATGTTATATGTATTATATACTATATTTTTATAGTAAAGTAATCTAGAGGAAAGAAAATGTTATTAAAATCATGAGGAAGAGAAAATGCATTTGTAGTATTTATTGAAGATATATGCATATAAGTGGATCCACACAGTTCAAACCTGTGTTTCTCAAGCAGGGCCAATGGTATGTTAAAGGAAGTAGCAAGAGATAAGACTAGAAAGACAATCCAGAGCTAAATGTTTAGGCCCTTGGATGTTAACCTCAGGAACTAGAGCTTCAAACCGTAAGGAGCGGAAAATCCAATATGTGCCCGTGGCAAGGACTGGCAGGAAGCAGTGCATTTTGGACACATCCATCTAGCAGTGCGTGAGACACATTAGAATGGTGGTGGTGAAACTAGCTTGGGGGCTACCCGGACTTCTGCACGAAATTCTTCTGAAGGACTCGTGTCTACATGAAATCTCTTTTCAGAGACCTGCGATGACTTACGAGGTGCTGACATAAAAATTTAAAAGTGATAAAACTTCAGTTGAGTGAGTTTTCCTTTTCACAGTCTTCTATGTTATCTCCTGAAGCTAAAGGATGTTTTTACAATACAGGGTGAATACAAATTTTGTATGCTGGTACCCAGTGCAGTGATTCTGGAAACTGCGTGACCTGGTCTGGAAAGCTGGACTTGTGCACCTGGTCATGTGATGTTTCATCCCTTTATGGTGCATTCACCAACTGTGTTGTAAATGTCCTCACTCCAGATTGAATTTTTATATACTTGAGTCATGCTGGAACCTAAACTCCAATAACTTGAACTGAAATGAAAGGTGGGACATATTTTTTCATTTTCTCTTAAACAAGTTTATAGTCAGTTTGCCTCAAGGCATCACAGTAACTGAGCTCTACAAGTGATTGTTCTACAGATAGAGCATGTGAGCCGAGTCTGTTTTAAAAATTGAACAAATGAGAACATGGAGCTTTGTGCCCTGGAACTTGGCTGATCATTTTTCATGGGGGCTTTTTTGGAGCTCTAAGTGGCTACACAAATGAGGACTCTGAGAAGAAAAGCCATTAACATTATGGGGAATATTTCTACCCTGTAGAAATAGGGTAGAAATTGTAAGGTTTTAAATAGAAGAACCTTATAATTTGTTATCTTTTAAGGTGCTGTAATGCATTTGATACCTCCACTCTGTGGGAATTACCATTTATTTATTGCTTACTCTAGGCTAGTACCATATTGGGTCCTTTAAATGTATTCTCTAGCTAACACCCATAAAGCCTTGAGTAGCAGTAGTCTTATTTTTATCTTCATTAAAGGAATGGTGATTCTGAGAGTTACAAAATTTAAGTAGCTTCTCCAAGTTCACAAAGCTAGTAAATGTTAGAGCTGGACTTTTTAAACCCATTTATTCACTCAAATAAGCCTTTGGGGAATCACTAGTGAATAAGAGCCCTGTCCTCACAGAGCTTGTATTTTAGAGATAGAGAAAGATTGAGACGGTCAGCAAGCAAGTAAATAACTAAACAACATGCTTTCATGGAAACACGAATCTATGATGAAAAACAAAGCAGGATGAGGACAGAGAGTGAAGGGATAATTTTTTTATTCTGTTTTGATAGTGATTAAATCAACCTTCCTTCAGCAATGACTTCTGGTTTGAGCTCTGACATGAAAAGAGCTTGAAAGTTACCACTCCTGTCCTCACAATTTAAAGAAGTCCCCCCCCCACACACACACCAAAAAAAGTTAATCACTTTTCTTAGATCTAGCAAAGAATTGAGATCACAGTGGTTAGCACCACTACTCTGAAACCTGGAGGGATAAGTGAATTGAACACAGAGAACCACAGCTATGATCAGCTAGAGCAGTGGTCCCCAACCTTTCCGGCACCAGGAACTGGTAATCCTATGAGGGTATAACGCCTGATGATCTGAGGTAGAGCTGAGGCGGTGATGTTAGTGCTGGGGAGTGGCTGCAAATACAGATGAAGCTTTGTTCACTAGCCCGCTCACCTCCTGCAATTCTGCCCAGTTGCTAACAGGCCACAGACCCTGCAGGTCTGCAGCCCTGGACTTAGGGATCCCCGAGTTAAAGTAAAGTGAAAACCTTGGAGCCAGAAGCAGATGGGAACACTTATGTGGTCTGCATGTAGACTAACTTGAGAATTAAAACTTCTAGGGGTCCAGTTTTGGAGAGGTCCCCATATTTCATAAGTATTATTCCCAGTAGTCACAAGGTTCTCATAGAAAAGATAAGAGAGAAAAATTCTTCCTGTTTCATGCAGAGAAGGGGAAATTAACCAGTTTTAAATATATATCTGAACAAATATATCTGGATAATCATTTGCAATATGTATGTAATACATGTCCGCTATTGACAATTTCTTTTATTTTTTTTTATTCTGAAAATGTCTTCATTTCATATTTATTTAAAAAATGACTTGATTGAATATAAAATTCTGCTTGATATTTTATTTTGCTTATTCAACTTCTTAAAGATATAACCTCAATATCTTCTCGCCTGCATTTTAATATATAATATATGTGTATATATGCATACTATTTAAGACTGTCTGCTAAACAACATCTGGATTATCTTAGGTCAGTTTTCTTTTGTTTGTTTACCTTTTTCTTGAATATGGTTCTCATTTTCTTGTTTCTTTGCATACCTAGTAATTTTTAATGTTTACTGGACATTTTTAATGGAACATTAAAGGGACCCTGTGCTCTATCATATTCCTCTGAAGAATGTTGATTCTTTTTCTAACAGGAAGTCTTTATTTAACTGGACAAGCACCCTGAACATGTGTAATCTTTTTTGTTGTCATAGTTAGGGTGGGTCACTGAGAAGTTCAAAATATTTTTTAAAAAACCCCTCTAATCATGCTGGAACTTAAACCCCAAACATTGTCTTTTTTGTGAATCTTGTCCATGTTCATTTTTAGGTATTGGTAATGTGGATCTAGAGTAGATTTTACTCTAGAGTATAGTTTGAACCTCTAAGGCATGCACTGTTTGTGTTTGACCTGGACACCCATTCTGCGAACCAGATCTCTCCATGCTGGCTGGCGCAAAACTCTGGTCTCCCGTAACCGCTGGGCATCTGTTTCCTCCGTTCTACTCTCATCCCCATAACAGTTACTTTCTGGTAAATCTCGTATAGTATCAGCCTGTGCATGTGCATCCCAGACTTTGGCCCAAGACTCATGGGGATGTCCACACACACTTCTGGAATCCACTCTGACCGCAGGTCAGTCATTTTGGTAATCTTCCTTGAAGGGTTCTGTAGCTGCTGCAGCCTCACACCCCGATATCTGTCATCCCATCGCAGCAGAACCACCGTGTCCTTTTTGGGCTCCATTTATCTATTCTTTTTATTTTTTTTTGGCGGGGGTGGGGGGAACCGTCTCTGTAGATAGAGGTAGAGATACCGTGGGTTTCCCTTTTCTCCTTTTGTCCAGTTTTATAGTTATTTGTAGTAGAAGGACTACAATAGCATCAAGTAGTGTTATAGCTAGAAGTTGAAGTTTAATATTATATTATTAACCTTTTATCTTTATTTTTTTTTTCAATTACAGTTGACATTCAACATTACATTGGTTTCAGGTATACAGCATAGTGGTTAAACATTTTTACAACTTATAAAGTGATCTCCTCGTTATTTAATTGAATGTATTTTGTTTCCAACTTTACTGTAAGCCTCTTGCAGGCAAGCATTAGTTCTCATATTTTATTCAAAACTTCTAAAACCTTGGGTTTTGTGAGCATATATTTGTTTCTTTGTTAATTCATTAATTCCACAAATTTTTATTAAGTACCTGTTATATGCTAGGTACTGTACTAGGTACTTTTAAAGTAATTAACATAGGACTTCTGCCTCTATTAGTTCATAACCTAACTGGAGATGTGCTGTATTTTGTAGAATAGACATATAAATTAATTTTTTTAAAAAAATATAGTTTGTATCTACAAAGTAGAATGGAGGAAATTAGCGAAAAGCATTTCCCCTAGAGAATCAGAGAAAGCACTGTATCGTTGGGATTAAAAATTGCAACTTAATTGAATTATTCAACATATGAGTAGAGTTCTTTCTAGAAAATAAAGCGGCATCTAAATAAGTTTATGTAAAATAAGGAAAAGAATAATCTTGTGACAATGCTGTTCATTGCAGGATGGAACCATCAATAATTACCTATGCTGTTGGTAGAGGAAAGGAATTATTTCATGTTTCTGATGAAAATGGTGCATCAGTGAGTGCCATTTCTTTAATTCTTAGTCTCTTTATGCAGTACATAAAGGGTCTTGTTGTCATAGCTCTATTTTCTGTTATGTTGAAAACATTGCCTAGTTATTAATTTTTCTTTGTGCATTTCAGTTTCTTCTAAAGTCTTAGTAAAGTACCAATTAATATTTTATTATCTCTGAAGTGCTTGTTTCTGTGATCGGATTTGTAATTCTGCTACAGCTGGCTCTGCATATACTTGGCACTATTGTAGTCATTGCTACCATTGATTGATGCTGTAGGAACTGAGGGCCTGTGGCGAAAGGGAAGATGACGAATACGGGATAAAAGTGCTGGACCAACATGCTTTATTACTCAGGTTTTGTGAGGATATTAGAACCTGCTTTATATATACAGTCAATCAACCATCAATATTTATTAAGCACCTGTTTGGGAGAGATAAAAAGAGTATCAGACATAATTTTCATCTTAAATGAGTGCTTACAAAGTCTCTGATATCAAATATTGTTGGGAAAATAAGACACTGATATGAAACAGCCCTGGATTTATCCCCCAAATATATTGAACACTTTCAGTGAGCAAAGTACTATGGAAGTTCTGAGAAGGTAACAAAGAAAAATAAGACAGAACCTATATCCTAAAGATGGTTGCAGTCTGGCAAGGTAGTGAGATATGCAAAGAAGATGGTTATGATGTAAAGCAGAATGGAGTAGATACTAAAGCAACATACAAAATTCATTGAGCACTTATCATATGCCATGTATTAACTTATTTAATCCTCAACACAATTTTTGGTGTAAGTACATCATTATCCTCTTTTTACAGATAGGAAAATTGAGGCGTAAAGGTGTGTGAAGTCACTCGCTCAAGATAACATAACTAGTAAGTGACAGAGCTAGGGTATGATCTCAGGCCATCTGGTTTCCACATTGTTCAAAGAAAGTTATAATGGAATGCAGAGGAGGAAACAGTTTATTCTTAGTGACAATATGATGCTGAGGGACTTGAAACCATTGTCAGATTACTATTAGTAGTTAATTACTAGTGATAAAGTGCAATTGGTCCCCCATTGCATAAGAAATACATAAATTCAGGAAATACAATCATCTTCTGTTCTCAAAGCTAACATAAAGTCTCATGACAAAATGGTGTTGGATATCTACAAAAAAGAGTTCATTATTCTCATTTCTACCACTTACCCACCATCCCTTAATAGATCAAGAATTATTGCAAGCAAATATTCAAGATCATTCAGGTCTCTTAGGACTTATTTCCCCACAATCTTGTAATTATTTACTCAGTTCCTCTGGTTCTTTAATACAAATATAGTTTTACTTCAAGAGTGTACACATCTCTCCAGTCAGTGGAAGTATAAATTCCTCTTTATAAATTATTAATTTAACTCTATGGTTTAGAACTAAATATCCCATGAATCTTGTTACCATGAATTAATAATAATTCTGTACGTTCGTATAATACTTTACAACATTCTTTCACATAAATTATTTAATTTCCATAGCAGTGTAGTGTGTTGGGTAAAGTTGATATTAATATTCCAATTTTAACCATGAGGAACCGAAGACTTCGGAAATTTCAGTCACTTTCTTGAGTTCATGTGGCTGTGGATTGGTGACCTCGACTTACTTTCCAGTCTACTTTTTTCTCTCTCTCTCCCTTGCACTAACTGAGCCTGATCATATCAGATCAGAAGAATTTCAGGTTTTAAAAGCATAAAGATGGCAATCACAGCTGGAATGATGTTGAATTCAGTAGGGTACAGCAGCCTTATAAGACCTGGCCAAAAAAGCATCATCCAGGCAGCCTCAGCTATTTACTAGAATTATGCCAAGTGGTTTAGAACTTCAGTGTGATAGCATGTTAGAGATGGGAGAGATCAGTGTGCTTGGACTTATTCTGAGGTAGGGAACTTTGGTGCACTTTGAAGAAAGAGTAGAATTTGAATAGGTTGACATGAGAATTATGTTTTACTGGCTAGAAGGGGAGCATGAACAAAGACGCTAAGAGAAAGATCAGTAAGAAAATATTTGGGATGAGAGGACTACTGGATTATAAACCATATGATAAGGATTAGTCAGAAATCGGGTTGGGTAAATAAGATGGAGAAGAAGATATTAGATTGGACATAGGAGGCAGAAAATAGGAAACTACATAATGTTCTTGAAATAAGGACTAGCTTGCTCAATGGGCTCTTTGGGGAGGATCCGTTCATTTTCGCTTGGCAAGGTGAGTAATGGTGAGCCAAGGAGATCGGCTAGGAAGTGTATAGTTGGTGTGATGAAGGCTTCAATTATGAGATTGGTATAACAATGAAGAGAAAGGAAACATTTAAATAAGGAAGTGTTTTTGAAATAGTGACAAACTGGATTCATAGGATGAAGCAAAGAAAATTTTAAAGCCAATTTCAAAGTTTATAGTCCAGGAGGTAAAAAAATGTTGCAACCTCTAGCAGCAAGGAATGGTCAAGAAAGGGAATACATTTTAGAAAAAGGAGGTTTTCCTTAGCTCTTTGAGTGTGGCTTGATGTTATTCCTGAGGAGGATATCGATGAGGAGAAATCTGACTGGCCAATTAGAAAGTAATGTAGGAAGAGTTTGATTTGGGAGGCAATAACAAGCAGTGACGTTTGATGCCATCGAATCTGGAGTAAACACAGGAGCATGAATGAGAGAAATGAGAAATAAAAGTAAAAGTTCAATGTTGGAGGCTTGTGGAATTGCCTATCTTAGGTGCTGAAAGATGTCTAGAAGGACAGAAGCGAGACCAAGAAGGAGAGATCAGAGAACTGAGAGTGACATATCAATGACGCCAGAGAAAGAGAGAGGGTCAAGAAATTGCGGAGATCAGTAGTTAAAAAAATGGCGTCAACAGTAAGAATTTAGAAGGAATATACCGTTGGATATGATGATATTGTAACCGGTGGAATTTGGGGGAAATAGTTCAGATGCAGTAAGTTAATTATAGTATATCTACCACTGTCAATGGAGAAGTGTGTTATCCATAAGGTTCTACATTAACATTTTTTGCTGTTTTCAACATACAGTGTTAGAAAGCGAGTGGACCTACAAAGAAATTTGTAGAATTCATCCTGAAAGCTACTGATGTAAATATGACCTTTAGAAATTTTACCCATTTGAATGCAATTGGAGTTTGGAAAAGTTAAAAATATTTATAGCAAGAGTGAAATTTAAGAATTAAGGACAGCAAAAATTTTGCAAAATATTGAAAATTCCCCCAAATCAAAGTGAAAAAGAAAAAAAAAAAGAGCACTTGCAGTCATCCTAAATAAGTTGTGTACTTTCAAGCACCTGGTGCTGAGGAAATTTTAGAAACAGTATATTTAGCCCTAATTTTACCAGCTCATTATGCATTTCTATCTTCCTGATTCTTACTTTATTGCTAGAGAGATTTGCATAAAATGATACTTTTAAAAGTTTCATCTGTTTCTCCTATTTATTTCTTTACCTGAAGTCATAATCATATTTCCATAAGAATAAATTATGATTTCACAAACAAAGGATTATAGCTTAGGGAGGATAATTAGATGCTAGAAAATGAGGTTCTTAAAATGAGGGTCTTGTTTATAATATCAAGTATTTGTGACAAACACAATGAGTAATAATGAAAATGTGTCGCAAAATGTGACATGTTATGTGAGCAATTGTCTAAATTCCACTGAAGGGATTTCTGGCATCTTTAAAACGTCTGCTATGGTACAAGTTTAAAAATAATAGAGCAGCTTAGCCTGGCCCTGTCATAAAGAGTTCACGTGAGGAGATATTTCTTTTCTGGCTTAAATCGCTTCTGTAATTTTATGCAGCTATCACCATTACTGCTACAGAGACTTCATTTGGATTACAAGGACCTGTGATGCCAAATGTCACAAGTGAAATATACCTACATGATACTAATTCCTGTGAGCTAAGTAAAGTTCCAGTTACTTCAACCCATAATCGAGATTCAAGAATTCTATAAAATTACTGAGAAGACAATTGCTCCGGATTTCTCATGGAACTCACTTTCTCAACCCCAGCATCTAATATCCACCTGGGAATAGAAATCTCCTACATGTGCCAGTCTGCTCAGCAGTGAAAGGTGAGCTCTAAGGCAATGTGGGTGGAATGCTGCTTTGTTCACTGTTACGTCTTCAGTGCTTAGCATTGTGCGTGGCACCGAGAGAGAGAGGGAGAGAGAGAGAGAGAGAGAGAGAGAGAGAGAGAGAGAGAAAGAGAGCGAGCGAGAGAGAGAGCGAGAGAGCGAGAGAGCGCCCGCATGTGTGTGTGTGTTGCTCCTGCTAGCGGACTCCTTTTTGACCTGTGACTATAGGAAAATATTTCCCTATGCCATGCTTTTTCAAGCTAGGAAAGAATCATGTAAGCTAGTGTGTCTCTTATGGTTTGGCAGCATGGATGTTTCCCTACATGTCTGCATGTGTGTCTCCTGCACTACTAGTTCTGGTTGTATAGTTACCTAGAAGTGATCCTCAGCTAGTGTTGCTGAGCTCCTCCTCAACGGAACACCGGCTAGCCTTTATTTAAAACCTGGCGTAGAAATATTTCTCCATAATCTTCTTCCTACCCATATGCCAACTCATTGAACATGGAGACCGGAGGTCATATTTCAATATGGATGTGCTTTATGAGGTTTGGCTTTTAAGTTTGTGGGCGAGGAGGAAAAATATGCCAGAAAAATGAAAATCATCTTTTTTGCTTTATTGAAAATATATGACAAAATTCCTGTCATCTGAAGAGGCAAAAGATATTTTAGCCAGAAATGTAAGAAAATAGTATTTTTGACATGTTAATTAGTAAATAAATAGTGACAGGTTAGTTTTCTGTATATTACAGTTTGTCATTTTTTAAAAATTTGTAACTGGTTTGAGATTTTTGTACTTGTTTTAAACATTTGGTTTAATATCTAACTTTATATTTATAATATGGTATTCTTTTTCTTAAAAATAGCCACCCAAATTATATTAGCTTTAGGCAACAAAAAAATCTGTTTCCTGTCCCGTTTGGCCTTGTGTTCACATTTCTTTAATGGAAAGAGCCTACATATCAGCATTTTAGTTGATAGGGAAGGAAAATGGGTAAAAGGTCCTGGCATTTCCTTTGTGCCCACCTGAGAGAAGTAAGAAACCTTTATGTACTATCTCTGGGGCAATGAGCTCTTGTTCATCACTATTAAGATGTCAAAAGAAACAAAAAAATAATACACACACACACACACACACACACATGCGCGCGTGCGTGTGTGTGTGTGTGTGTGTGTTTTCTCCCAGGGAAACTTTTTAGGTTTTCTGGTCTTACAGATGTGATTTGAAAAGTACTGAATATGGAGTCGAAAGATTTGAATTATTATTTCTGACCTACCTCTTAATAGCTGTGGAAACTTGAGGAAATCAGTTCACTTTGTTCATCTTCAATAGTCTCTTTCTCTCAAATGTGGTTTTTATTGTTTCTAGTTTCAAAGATCTTCTTAGGATCAAATGAGATAATATATGTCAAAAATGCATTGACATGGTAAAGGTGTATGGATTTAAGTTGTTATTGATGTATATTACTTCTTAGAGAAAACATTTTCTGAGATGGAATAGAAAGGTACCTCATTTACCCATCTTTAATTTGGGGGGCAATTGTGGGCTCTAGGATGACTGTTTAGAAAGATGAGGAGTTGGGTGACAAAAGAGAAGGATCATCAGTAGCATCCCAGCTTTGACTTACCTTAAGTCCTGTTTGTGAATGCATCTCATCTAGTTTACCATCTGGCATGTGTCTAGCAACAACCATTTAATTATTTTTGACACTTTAAAAAATTATAATAATCCATCTATTTGATGGCAACCCTATTATTCAGAACTGTTGCGACACAGAATAACCCATATCGAATGATATAATAATTGCTCTTATTTTTACTTTTATTTTCAGGATCAATTGCACATTTTATGAGAAAATATTATTATGGGTGGCCATACAGTAGAGTAGAAAGATCATCCTACTAGGAATGAGGAAATTCTGTTTAGTCGCAGCTTTTGAAGTAGGTCATATGCTTCCTCTGAATTTCATGTTCTTTATTGGTAAAATGATATCAGTCCAACTTAACCAAAAGTATTATGAAAACCAAATAATATGGCATACATTTTGAAGGATTTTGCCAGTCATATAAAGCCTAATTAAATGGTGATATTTGCTAAGAACTCCTAATGAAGAGGCAGTTAAATAAATTAACTATGAGATTAAGAAATACAGAAATCAGCAGATGCAAAATCTACTAATTTGATCATTTCTAGAGCCATTAGCTTGTGATATATACAAATGCACACACATAATAAAAATAAATGAAAAACATTCCCATCTAAAATTGCCTTTTCCTTTTCTGGATAGTCTCATAATGACAATCTGGCAACTACCAATTCCATCTAAGGAGCTTGTTTGAAGCATTTAATCAATCTCATGAAATGTGTATGCCTGCTGCTTTTATAATTGTGACCAAAAAAGGAGGTGCTGAATATATTTTGTCTCTTTTCTGATTCTCAGACAGAGCCACTGGCAAGGATTCTGGACCACAACACCCCACAATGCACTGGTGATGACTTTCCATCCAGACAAATATCAGCTAACCACAGTATACAATCAGCTGCTCACATTAGAAGAAGCAAATCAGAAAGCTGCTGTTCCATAATCACAGAACTGAAAGAACTATGTAGGTAAAATGACAGGTTATTAATTCTGGTTTGGAAAGCATGAATAAGACTTTTGATGAACCTCAATTTTCTTTTGGCTCTTCAGAAATGGATAAGTCATTTAAAATAAAAATAGATGTTATAGTGTAGGACACTCATTTCTCCCAGTTTTTATTATTTGGAGAAAAAGTGGTTCTTTAATGATGAAAAATAATGATGACGTGTTCACATGAATGCTTCAAAATAGCACGCAATTTATTCTCTGATGCCTCGCTAAGCTCTGGATTTGAAAATTATTTGGTGTAATTTAAGTAAACCTTTGGTATATAAAATTTTAATTGAAAAGATATGATATTTCATTAAGGGTTGTCGCACATCACTATTGTTGCCAAATGAGGCTTGGCAATATCTCTAAGACATTTTTCTACTGATTGGATTTTGTCTCCAACTTGAGCCAAATAAAGCCTTCAAGTTACATATTGGCTATCACTTGTTACTTAAAAGAGATTGTATCTATATACGTACGGACATGATATACATTTATATGTTTTTATAGCATTTATATGACTTACATTCATATGAATATTATCATCAGCAATTTCATTACAAAACTTCAGTGGTGTTAGAATAATTGTCAATTTTTAAATTTCTTGCACCTGGAAAAGTATTTATAGTTCCATGAATTAATCTATACAAAATGCTGTAACAGTAAGATACAAAAAGGGGGAAAAAATGAAGAGAAAGTATTTTGGAAGTAAATATACCCCGGAGTCCGTCTAAAATGTATAAGCAAGAAGATAAAAGAAAATACTTTTTTTGTTTTTGCAAATTCTTTTTTTCCCGTTGATGAGGTAATGAGTTTTCTTTTCTTTTTTTTTCCCCCTGGAGTTGACAAATTCACCTTGGGAAACAACAGTGAGAAAGGCATATGTACACGATCAGTGCATTTAATTAGGATCCCATATAATCATACATAGCTTTACTATGTTCTCTGCAAAGTATGTGAGGGCCAAGGAGCCAATAGGATTTCTCTGCCTTGATTACTCTAGAACTTACCGAAGTGGTTAGTGAGCACATAGTTGACAATAGTAAGTTCAGTGAATAACTTAATTCACCTAGAGAATATCGCTCATGTAAATCCACACTTTATCCCATTTGCACCAAACCTGAGCATTTACTGTGAGATACTGGTTTTATCTAACAATTTATCTTCACCTGCTCCTTCTTCCCCAAAGCCTCGGGATGACGCCTGATGCCACCAACACAAGCAGCATGGCGGCCATCAGTGTAGCAGTAATAACGTCCTTCCAGATGTTGTCACGCTAGGCTCCTCAGGTAATTACTCCCGTCCATATCCTCAAGGATTCACAGTTAGTAAGAATATCAAAAGAATAGAAGCCCAAATTAAGACAAACATCCAAGGTCTTCTGTTTATTTTTCATGTTTTAATACTTTTGGGGAAAATAGTTGAAACATGGAATCATACAACTGTCCAAAACAGATCCGGAAGAGTATCTTATTGAGCTTTTTAATTTTCTAGTCCTGTCAGACACTTTACGCTAAAGTTTTTTTTTTTTTTTAAATTATTGTCATTCACAAGATGAAAGCATTTGCTCCTTTATAAGAGGCTGACACTTGAATTAACTTTTAGAGCAGGCTGTTCCTTCGTTTCAGAGAAAAACACACCTGGATATATCCTTTAAGACCTAACTTATAATGCAGACATGCCCCTCAATTTTCCTGATAAAAAACTAATTTTTTAAGTGCAGCTCTTTTAGCTTGATATTCTAAATGAAAATTAGTAAATTCTGTGGGAGTCCGTGGCAGAGCTGTGGCTCTAAGATATTAGTGGGAGTATGTGGATATTTTTCCTTTTCATGATACAAACAGCTTGTATCTGTAAACTCAAATTTTGTGTCTACACATATGTCTGTGCAAATGAAAGCATGAGACATAAGAAAAAGGGGAGAAAGAGAGAGAGATTGAGATCTTTTGTTTGAGCAGCTTTTCACCTGAGACGGGAGGGTGTGATATGGAAAATCAGCAGGAAGGGCTTTCAGGATTGATATTCCTTCATCTATGAGAAAGCAAGCCACACAAGAACAAATAACCCAACATACTGACCCTATGCTGATATAATTGTTGTTTAGGGACCAAAGGCTAAGTACACCTTATAGTGATTATTACCAATCACTTGCTACACCCAAAAAATGTTCTAAGTGCCAACTGTTACCCTCACAACAACTCTCTGAGTTGGGAACAATAACTCCATTTGCAGAAAAGAAAAATGAGTCTTACAGAGATAAAATAACTTTCCCATGGCTCCAGAGAGAGAAGGTTACAAATTGGGAGGAAGCTGCACTTCCAGGGTTGGTGAAACCAGGTTGCATACTTGTGTCTTTTCTGGGTCACCAAGGTTACATGACAACATGTAAGAAGGCTTCTCTCTTAGTGGGCTTCCTGCCAGGCATAGGGAACTGAAAAACCATGAAAACAGCCCGAGTGAAAGGACCAGCCACAAGCATATGCCACACAGAATTAATTCACCTACACTTGATTAGAATTCTGTCAGTCAGGTAAGATATTTGTTGGCACACTTACCTTGTCTCCATCCCCTTTCTTTGAAAAATATTTCCCACCAAATATTCAAAGATTGCTGTACTGTTGTCTTCTAAATCCAGTATAATGCGTTGATTGATATGGTCCCAAACATACTACTTAATATAGACATAGTTTTGAATAAACATAATAAGCCTTATCTATTTTTACTCGATATCTTTCTACCTTTCTGAAGGCAAATACCATTCTTACTTGTGTGTGTGCGTGTGTATGTGCACACACATGTGTGTGGTATCTGGCTTTTTAAAAAAAGTATTGAATTTAAGTGGTGAGAGTAGACATCCTTGTCTTGTTCCTGATCTCAAAAAGAAAGTATGACTATCTATGAAAAAAGATATTTGCTGTAGGTTTTTTTTTTTAATAAATACCCTATGGAAGATTAAGAAATGTCCCTTCCATTTCTGGCTTGCCGGGATTTTCTTTTTAAGCCATAGATCAATATTAAATTTTATTAAACTTTTTTCTACCTTTATTGAGATGATCATATGATTTTTCTCCTTTACTCTCTTTAAAAGCGCAGAATACATGATTTTCTAACATTAAATCAACATTACATTTCTGAAATAAAGGCTCCTTTGTCGTATATTGCATTTATTATTGACATAGTTTTGTTGATATTTTCTTTAGAAATTCTTGCATCTATGTTCATGAATGAGATTGACCTGTGTTTTTCTTTTCTTGTACTATTCTTTTTGTGGTTTTATATCGAGGTAATGATGGCCTCATAAAGAGTTGAAGAGTGTACCCACTTTTTTATTCTCTGGAAGAGTGTATGTACCATTGGTGTTATTTCTTCCTTATGTGTGTGGCAGAATTCACTGACGAAATCTCATCAGTCTGGTGTTTTCTTTGTAGAATGATTATATATTTCAACCTTTTTATTTACAGAAGGAAAAAAATAGTAATAAAGCCAGGGAAAAGAGTGACATATTTAGTACCTGAGAGCCCTAAGTGCTTTACTTACCTTATGTATCTGAAATTATTGGAAATATTTTTAATAGTTAAAAGAATATATAGGTTTTTCTATTTTTCTTTCTCAGTTTTATTATTATATTTTCTAGGAATAGTTTCAGTTCATTTAAAGTTTTATATATCAACAGAGTTGTTTATATACTCTTTTTTAATGGCTGATCTATAGTGATATTTCCTTTTTATTCTTAATATTGGTTACTTGGCTTGCTGTCTTATTTTATCTTGATCAAGTCTCTTTGGTGCGCATCAAATATATCCATTTAGTTCAATTAATTTTGGCTTTGTTGCTATTTTCTATTACTATCCTTTGTTGCTATTCTGAGCCCAATGAGGTGCCCAGAACTTAGAGGGGGGCGGCTTCATAGTGTGACCATGGAGGCAGTGAGCTTGGCATGTGGAAAAGAAGCAGAGCCACTAGTCTTCAAGAAACCAGCACCAGCAAGGACATCAGGGCAGCCCAGAGAGGGTGGATGTTAGAGATCCTTCCCTTGAAAATCACATGAGTCTTTGAGATTCAAATGCAGATAGAGAAGGAACTTCAGTAAATACAGAGATGGAATTCTACTTCCCTCCCAGAAGTGCAAGCTAGGAGTTAGAATTGTGTTGGTATAATCAAGCTTTTTATGGACTTAGCTTTATACCATTTCATTTTTGTTTTTGTAACTTAACTTGGCAAATCAAAATTTTTATGGACTTAGCTTTATATCCTCTCATTTTCAGTTTCCTATGTAGAAGGGGTCCAGGTTCTTAAATGAGTCCTACTGCCATCTGGCCTAAGCAGCTTGCTGCCCTTGTTTAGCTATCATTCACTCTCGAACAATTATACTTCCATAGCTGAGAAGGGGTTATTTTGTAAATAACTAAATAGGGTGTGTGTATGTGTGTGTGTGTGTGTGTGTGTGTGTGTGTGTGTGTCAGGTGGGGATTTGATTATAATTTTTAATTAGTCCAACTTTAGGTTTACATATCTCAAAGGAACACTATGAATATTTGGCAATTAATGTTTGTAAATCACCTTGAGATCCTTGAGGAGAAGAGATGCTATATAAATGAATAATGTGGTAATGAAAATAATAAAACATGCACTTCCATTCCCAAGCCAGTTGCCTGAATCAGCTTTTGAAGTTTAAGGAAAGCTGTACAAAATGTAGCTATCTAAATAAGATTTTTATACCCCCCCCCACTTAAGTCATGATGAAAAATATCTGTGAAGTACAAATACAAACATAACCCCTGACTGTGATTTATAATACATTTATGAATATTTATCATTTAGATAAGTAACTATTTCACTATTTGTATGTAGTTATTAGATCTAGAACTAAAGACTATAATCATTTCTTTGGGATGATATTATGTGGACACTAATTGGTGGTTATTTCAACATAATTGCTAAATGTTTCTAAATAACAAATTATGGTTCTATTACTAATTCAAGTCTTGTCAATGGCATAATGAATATTTCTGCAAATATTTCTAGAAATAATTCTTTTAAAAGGTGCACAAATAAAAAAACCGAAGGCACCCTCAAACCGTAAAATAAATTACTTTCTCCTTACTTGACCACTTTTCATTTCTTTTCAGTATCAAAGGTCAATGATCACATGCCTTTGACAATGTCCCTTCATTCTAGTGCTGCACAAATGGCGGGGAGAAGAATATACTGTTTACTTGATGAATGCCACTAAATTCCACCATTTTGTATTATGGTCAGTTGATATCAAAAGTTCTATAAATGGCATCAAACTTCACAGAACAAGTAAAAGTAAGATGTTTCCATAATCATACAAGTAAGTTAGGGCATTGGGTCTTCACTAAATAAGATCTTTAGGACTAAGATAATAGAAGATTCATTTTCTTAGATATGAACCTCTAGGACTCTAATTTCACAACTCTCTTTATTTCCCACTGAGCGAATATTATTATGAGAAAATATTTTGTTGGTTTTTGTTATTATGTTTGGTGGCTGTCTGCCCCAATAAGAATGTAAGCTCTTTGGAGCAAAATCTTGTCTGTCTTCTTTAAATGTATTCCAAGCACTCTTAGTTTTTCTGTCACATGATAAATACAAGATCTCTCACCTCTAGAGAGTTGTTAAATATTTAACAGTATACCGCTTGTTGGAGTAGAGAAGAAAATAGAAGGTGACTTGAAAAGTCATGGGAAATCATAATATAAAATAATATGATGACAATTCTTTTATACTGATATCAAAAGTAAAAGAGGCAGTCTTAAACATTGAAAAATTTAAAGACATAAAGAGCAACAAGATATTCTTATAATCTTTAAAGCATTCTCATATAGATCATGTACTTTACCTCAAGTCTGATAATTTGTGTCTTAGTGCCATCAGACACAGTGGAAAGGAAAGTTTGAACAACTGAGAATCAATGTTGTTGGAAAAAGAAAGCTTAGATTCTACTTCCATTTATTAGTAACAGTTTGTACACTAAAGGATTTATGTTGAGGTTGAGGATTGGGAGAACATAATTGAAGAACTCTCTAATCAATTCAAAATGTGCCTGGATTTGGGTAGAAATGAAGGTCCAAAGATAAGGCTTTAGAAACATGTGCTTAATTTTAGTTAAGGTTTGGGAGTAGATGTGACCATAAATTCAGAGAGAAAGAATAGCAAGTTCTAAGAGCTGGAAGAAATTTCATCATTTAGAGGGTGAGAGAATATTAAAATTTTTGAAAAAGTTAATCAATAAAAAAATAATTGAAATAGGTAGGAATCTTGGGTAGTTCAGAGCCACAAAAACTAACGGAATGGTCTAGAAGGGAATGTTAACCATCGGCTCTTGTAGGAAGGTCAAAGGTAGGTAATAGAGCAACAACAGCTGATTTGGAAATTCAGGCTTAAGAGAAAAGTTTCCTTTGAATGATAGATATGAACGCTAAATTATAAGGATTTACTAGTCAGTGGGTGCTTTGAGACAGTGAACGAGATTAATTTTTTTAAAAGCTGGATATAAAAAGGAGAGAAATAAGAGAGTTTCATGAAGGAGTAAAAGAGTTTATTTCTATGTGTATTTCATTGTTTAATTGTTTTAGAATGTAGAGAACAAGTATATTTATGGGTGGAAGGAATCCTACAGAGAAGAAAAGTAGTAAAAACTAAGACATACGATTTAGTCAAGGAAATACAGAGACAAGGGAAAGGATAAAGTTATACAGAGAGATTTGGGTGTCAGAGGAAGGAACTTGATGTGTTTGATGTATGGCTGTGACCTCAGTCAAATAGGAAATGAGGCCAGATTCTGAGATAAAATAGGACCGTTGCCATGACATGATTATGCTATAACTCTTGGAAACTGATAAACTCAGTTTCATTTCTAGGCTCTGCTACTTATTTTGTAACTTTTGAAAAGTTGCTTACCATCACTGACTTTACCCCCTTGGAAAATGGAATGATGATACCAATCTTGCAGAGTCCTTTTAAATTTAGAGATAATAGTAGCTAACGTTTGTTGAGCACTTTCTATCCACCAGGCCTCATTTTAAAAACTTTACGTAAATGAATTCATTTCATTGTTAAATCAAACTCTTGAGGTAGTTTTTATCATTATTCCAATTTCATAGGCAAGAGAACTGAGACATCTAAAGATTAAGTGACATTCACAAGGTCACACAACTTGTAAGAGGCAGAGCTAGGTTTTGAACCCAGGTAGGTAGTCTATACTGTTTCTCTAATGTATCTAAAAGAGCTTAGCATAATTCTTGACATATAGAACTTTCAATAACTAGGAATTGTAATGACTGCTAACTTTATTAAATCAAGGACTTATAAAATATGTTTCTAATTTTATATAAGTTAAACCTGATAAAAAAAAATCACCCAGAGAGGAATTAAACATTTGCTGAACACCATGGGTCAATTCTGAGGCCGTACTTGAGGTTAGCTAGACGTGGCTTTAAGTAGGAATAGATTAAAGTCAAGCTATATCCTAGGGTGCCCTAGGTAACTAACTTTATTTTCTCTTTAAATATATTTAATTTCTATATTGATTTCTTCCTAATAATATTAATTCAGGTAAAAATAGACAATAGAGGTTTTCCTTTTTCAGTAATTAAGATATTCTTTCCTAACTTCTTTTCTCTTGAGCATTTATAGAGTATTAAGATGTTTTGGGGGGATATTGAGGGACTTGTTTTTACTAATCGTTAGGTGAAACTGATATCAGTTGACAATATACATCATCTGGGATTCATGGTGTCACCATCTTCTATTCTGGAATTCTGGTAGTCCACTTCTATATTCACCTTCTTGTTTAAAACCAGCACTGTTTATTTGCAGTGGCTGACTGGGTAATTTGGGATACCTAGTACAAATAGGTAAGTATATTAAGAAGCATACCTTTGGCTTGGAGGATTAGAAACCTGATCGTAAAGTCCAAGGACCAAAGTCAAAGACAATAAGCAAATCTCAAATAGTGGCAAGTCTAGACTCTGGGGGTACCTTTCCCCTAGGGGCATTTTTCAATTTCAAAATAAGTAATCAAAATACTAAACAATGTTTGACAGTTTTGTGTGCCTTTTAGAACAAGAGTTGAAGTCTCTGGCCTCTTGAAGATAGGAAAGTGTCTGATAGATTCTTTACTATTTCATGTGGGGCATCAAAGTTCTGATTCCTAGGAAATAGGATGAATTAAAAAAAGAACAGCCCTCATAGGGAATGAAACCTAGCACCAAATCACCCAACAGCAGAAATTGGGTTATGCTTATTCCAGATTGCTAGTGTTTCCAGGAACCTGGAAAATGCTAACAAAAATTCTGTCTGGAGATAGATACACACTATCATTCTAGGTCTCGGACTATTTCCAAAAGCAGTTTTTCATACTGAATATTTGGCATTCAGTAGAATGTAACTGAAACACAATGCTGTGACACATATGAATGAGAACCAGGTATAACAACAGAAAATAGAAACATACTTTTAGGTGATTGTGATATTATAGTTATGAAAGAGTTTAAAATAATTATGCTTATATGTTTAAGGAGAGAAAGAACAAGAGAGAGGATTTCAGTAGATAGCTGGAAACTACTTTAAAAAGGGAGATAGCAGAACTAAAAAAAAACAAAGATATTTTAGAATTGAAAAATAAATTAAAAAGTAAGATCTCAATGGATATATTTAAAAGTAGGGTAAAGACAACTGAAGATCTAATTAGTGAAATAGAGTTAAGAAAAACAAATCAGACTGAAAAACATAAAAAATAAAAAGTATAGATGAAAAGATTGGAGACAAAAAAGGTACAGTGACAAATTTTAACTTAATGTAATTAAGATCTGTAAGGGAAAAACATGAGAGAATGAAATAGAAAGGATATATAAATAGATAATTGCTTTTACACACCCCTCCCCACTCCGATGACAATAGTCCATTATGCCAGAGATTCTGAATCCAAGCAAAATAAATAGAAAAGAAATCTACTTTTAGAATCCAAACAAAATAAATAGAAAATAAATTTACTTTTCAGGCCTAAATTGTAGAAAATCAAAAACAAAGAAAATACAAATTCTGTGAGAGAATAGAGAGTTTACATTAAAATGAAAAAGTAGCCTGGACTTCTTAATAGAAACAAGTAATAAAAACCAAAAAGAATAAAATATTATCTTTAAATTTCTGAAGTAAAATTCAATCTAGGTTTTATACTCAGAAAAAAGTACTGAAACTTACATATAATGATACTCATAACTTTCAAATGGCTGGTGTTGAATCAATATTATAATGACTATGCATGGTGTTAGATGGGTACTAGATTTATCAGGGCGATCACTTCATAAATTATGTGTCCAATCACCATGTCGTACACCTGAAACTAAAATAATATTATATGCCAATTGTAATTGAAAAGTAAAAATTATTTTTAAAAAGACAAAAAAAGGCTGGTATTGAGCTTTATAATTTAAGAATATGGAAAAGCCAAAAAAATAATAGATTGGTCAGTCATCTCGCATATCAAGGCTTGTGGACAAAGTGAAAGATAGCCATAGAGTCTGGTAAATAAGATAACACTGAGTTATTTCTTTAAACCCTCATTAATTTATATTTATTGGGTACCTAGTATGTGTGTGGTATTAAAAACAGTTAAAATACACACTTTTATGAAGCTTATATATATATATTTTCATTTATTGAGGTAACATCGGTTAATAAAATTATATCATTTTCATGTGTGCATTATAATTTGATATCTATATATTCTATTGTGTGTTTACCACCCAAAGTCCATTTTCCTTAAGCTACCATATATTTGACCTCCTTTACCCTGTCTACCTCCCCCCCCTTACCCCACCCTCTACCCTTTGGTAACCACTAGTCTATAGTCCATGTCCATGAGTCTCTGTTTGTTTGTCCTGTTCATTTGTTGCTTTTAGGTTTATATCCCACATATAAGTGATATCATGTGATTTTCAACTTTTTCTGTCTGACTTATTTTGCTTAGCATGATTCTCTCGAGGTCCATCCATGTTGTCATAAATAGCAGTATTTCATCTCTTCTTATGGATGAGTAATATTCCATTGTATATATGTACCACAGCCTCTTTAGCCAATCATCTATCGTAGGACACTTCGGTTGCTTCCATGTCCTGGCCACTGTGAATAATGCTGCTATGAACATCAGTGTGGAAATATCTTTTCAGATATGAGTTTTCAAGTCTTTGGGGTAAATTTCCAGTAGAGTGATTGCTGGATCATATGGTAGCTCAATTCTTAGTTTTTCGAAGAACTGCCATATTGTTTCTATAGTGACCGTGCCAATTTGCAGTCCCACCAGCAGTGTATAAGGGTTTCTTTTTCTCCGCATCCTCTCCAACATTTGTTATTACTTGTTCTGTTGATTGTAGCTCTTCTAACAGGTGTGAGATGGTGTCTCACTATGGTTTTGATTTGTATTTCCCTAATACCTAGCGATGTTGGCATCTTTTCAAATATTTGTTGGCCATATGTATATCCTCTAGGGAGAAGTGTCTGTTCAGGTCCTCTGCCCATTTTTTGATTGGATTGTTTTTTTGTTGTTATTGAGTCATATGAGTTCTTTGTACATTTTGGATATTAGGCCCTTATCGGAAGCATTGCTTGCAAATATATTTTCCCATTTGGATGGTTGTCTCCTTGCTTTGTGGAAGGTTTCTTTTGCTGAGCAGAAGCTTTTTAATTTTGATATAGTCCCATTCATTTATTTTTGCTTTTACTTCCCTTGCTTTTGAGGTCAAATTCATAAAATCCTCTTTAAGTCCAAGGTCCTTCAGTTTTGTTCCTATGTTTTCTTCTGTGCATTTTATTGTTTCAGGTCCTTAATCCATTTTGAGTTAACTTTGGTGTGTGATAATAGACAACAGTCTAGTTTCATTCTTTTGCAGATTGCTTTCCAGTTTTCCTAGCACCACTTCTTGAAGAGGCTTTCCTTTCTCTACTGTATGTTTTTGGCTTTTTTGTCAAAAATTATTTGCCCATATAAATATGGGTTTACTTCTGGACTCTTGATTCTTTTCCACTGGTCTGTGTATCTGTTTTGCTGCCAATACCAAGCTGTTTTAATTACTGTCACTTTGTAGTATAATTTGAAGTCGGGCAGAGTGATGCCTCCAACCTCATTCTTTTTTCTCAGGATGGCTTTGGCAATTTGGGGTCTTTTGTGCTTCCATACAAATCTGATGATTTTTTTGTTCAATTTCTTTAAAAAATGCTGATGGGATTTTGGTGGGGATTGCATTAAGTCTGTATAATGCTTTAGGTAATTTGTTCATTTGAACTATGTTCATTCTTCCAATCCAAAAACAAAGAATATCTTTCTATTTCTTTTAATAGGGTCTTGTAGTTTTCACTTTTTTTTTGTTAAATTTATTCCTAGATATTTCACTCTTTTTGGTGCAATTGCAAAAGTAATTATTTTTTTCTTCTTTTTCTGACACTTTGTTATTAGAGTATAGGAACGGTATGGATTTTTGAACATTGATTTTGTATCCAGAAACTTTACTGTATTTGCTTATTGTTTCTAGTAGTGTTCTTATGTAGTCTTTAGGGTTTTCTATATAGAGAATTGTGTCCTTTCTCTTTTTTCTTTAGTGAGTCTAGCCAGAGGTTTGTCAAATTTTATTAACCTTCTCAAAGAACCAGCTCTTTGTTGCATTTATTTTTTCTGTTATTTGTTTTGTTTTGTTTTGTTTCAGTTTCATTTATCTCTGCTCTAATTTTGATTATTTTTTTCCTTCTGCTGATTTAAGGCTTCATTTCTTCTTCCTTTCTATTTTTTTTAAGATAAAGTGTTAGATTATTTATTTGGGCTCATTTTTGTTTTTGGAGATAGGCCTGTAATTATATGAACTTTCCTATTATGACAGTTTTTGCCATGTCCCAAAAGTTTTGACATGTTGTACTATCATTATCATTTGTTTCTATGTATGTCTTGATCTCTTTTTATTTCTTCTCTGACCCAGTTATTCTTCAGTAGCATGTTGTTTAATCTTTAAGTATTTGTGGTTCTTCCTGATTTCTTTTTGCAGTTGATCTCTAGTTTCAAAGCATTATGATCAGAGAATATGGCTGGTATGATTTCATCCCTCTTACATTTGTTGAGGTTATCTCTGTGTCCCAGTATGTGGTAAATTCTTGAGAATGTTTCATGTGCTCTAGAGAAGAATGTGTAAGCATCTGTTTTGGGATGAAATACTCTGTATATGTCAATTATGTCTAGTTGGTCTAATGTGTCATTTAAAGATGTTTTTTCCATATTGATTTTCTGTTTGGATGATCTGTCTATATCCAACAGTGGAGTTTTAAGGCCCCGTACTATGATAGTGTTTTGGTCTGTTTCTCTCTTTAGTTATGTTAATAATTGCTTTACATGTTTTGGGCCTCCCTGAATGCTATTTGCTTGAAATATCATTTTCCACCCTTTCACTTTGAGTCCTTATTTGTCTTTGGAGCTGAGATGTGTCTCCTGGAGGCAACGTATGGTTGGATTTTGTTTTTTAATCCATTCTGCAACTCTGTGACTTTTTGTTGGTGAGTTCAGTCTTTTTACATTGAGGGTGATTATTGAAATATGAGGTCTTCTTATAGCCATTTTATCTTTTGTTTTCTTGTAGCTCAGTGTTTCCATTGCTTCCTTGTCTTTATGTTTCTGTTTTCTTTATTTTGGTTGTCTTTTGTGTGTTTTGCCTCTTGTTCTTGTTTTATGTTATATACTTCAATTTTGAATCTTTGGCTTGTGGTTACCATTACGAATATGTAAAGGATAGTTATATAGATATAGTCGTCCATTTTCTTCTGTGTGTGCCTTATTTCCATTCCCCTTTGTGAATCTGGATCTTTAAATCTTTCCCTTTTCAGACATTGTTATCTCGGTTTGTCCCTATGTATGCTGAACATTCATTACTATCTTGCTATAGCAATTTTCTTATCATTATTTACATTTATAAAGCCATGTTCTTAGTAAGGGTTGGACTCCTCTGCTTCTATTTGCCTGATAGTCACTTTACTCCTAATTATGTATTTTTTTTTTTGTCATTTTGTTTTAGGTGAGCTCACCCCTTTCAGTATTTCCTGTAGTACAGGCCTTGTAGTGGAGAATTCCCTCAATTTTTGTATGTCTGGAAATGTCTTAATTTCTGCTTCATATCTAAAGGAGAGCTTAGCTGAATACATTATTCTAGGCTGGTAGTTCCTTTCACTTAATAGTTTAAATATTTGATTCCATTCCTTTCTGGCTTTTAAGGTTTGTGCTGAGAAGTCTGATGATAATCTAATGGATTTTCCTTTATAAGTTACCATTTTTCTTCTCCTTAGCTTCCCTGAGAATTCTATCTTTGTCTTTGATTTTTGATAATTTTAATGCAATGTGTCTTGGTGAAGGCCTTTTTGGGTTGAGATAATTGGATGTTCTGTTAACTTCTTGAATTCCAACCTCTAGCTCATTCCTTAGATTTGGGGAATTCTTGTCTATCATTTGTCTGAAAACGCTTTCTAGTCTCTGCTCCTTTTCCTTGCCTTTGATAATGCCCATCATTTTTATGTCTCCTCTCCTGATGGTATTAGCTAGTTCTTGTATTTCTCTTTCACTATTTTTCATTCTTTGGTTTCTCTCTTCTTTCTTCTGATTTATTTCTAGATTTCTGTCTTCAGTATCACTGATCCTTTCCTCCATTTGGTCAACTCTATTTCCCAAGCTTGCTATTTCAGTTTTCAACTCTTGCAGTGTGTTTTTTATCTTCAGAAGTTCTATTTGATTCTTTTTGAGTGTTTCATTCTCCTTGCTCTGCTCATCTCATTGCTTTTTCAATTCCTGAAATAGTTGATATGACTCATTTCAGAACTCACTGAGTTTTTTCAGAAGTACCATTGAATTCTCTGTCACTTAAGTTGCATATTTCTATGTCTATAAGCTTATTTTCTGGAGATTTTTCTCTTTCTTTCTGAGATGCCCTGCCACATTGGTGGTTCCTCGTGTTTAATGGACTATTTTTCTGCCTGGGTATTAATGGAAGTGTATTCCGTTGTTTTTCCAGGAATAAGATTTATTATGTAAAGATCTCTCTTTAGCCTGCTGCAAAGAAGATGCTTTTCTTTTGGTTTCCAGTAGGTAGTGCCTACTTAGATCCCTGCTTTATATTAAGTCTTAATAATGCTTTTAAATTTTCTTGTAGATATTTAATCATGCTCACTACCCTCCGTTTCAGTCCCTGTCAGTGTCAGCGACAGTCTGGGCAGCATTTGCTGAGCATCGGAGCTCCGTGGTATTTGGGTTGGGAGAGTGTGCGCGGAGGGGCCCTCTGGTGTGGGGGTTGGGGGCTGCCGCTCAGCCTCGGTTTTACAACCACGGCCTGTAAAAATCAACTGTTGTTTCTCTGTGGTCCCATCCCGCTTCTCTGCTTTCTGCCCTGATGACTAGACCCGGTCACTGGCTGTATGTAACTCGCAGCATTTCCAGGCAGGGCTGTATTGGGAAGTCGTGGTACCTTCTATCCTCTGCTTCCTCCTGCAGGGAGCTCTGATGGTGAGAGGCAGCTTCTTTATTTCTCCCAGTCCACCTCCTTACACCCGAGGTTCTGACCTGCGGTAGCTCTTATGCGCAGATCCCACTTAGACGTACTAGTGTATAATTTGGGTGTTTTTTGTTGAGTTTTAGATGTTCAGCTTATCATTGTTTCAAGGAGAGAGATCTGAGGACATCTCTCACTCTGCCATGTTTCCCAGAAATATCAGGTTATATTCTTATGACGAGAGAAAACAATAAAAACAAAAAAAAAAAAACAAAAAAAAATAAAAGAAATATACAATACATTATCAGATATAACAATGTGATAAGAGTAGTAGTGGGTCCTTAGAAGATGTCTCCCAGTTGAAGTGGCTTTTAAACAGAAACCTAAAATAAACAGTGGCAAAACCCATGGCAAAAACCATGTGGGAAAGAGTATAATCATTTATTTGAGGACCATAATGCAAGGCATTGCCTCCGAAGCAGTGCAAGAGCAGAGAATGCCAAATTGGCCAGGTACTACAGGCTGTTTGTGATCTTTGGATTTTTTTCTGTGATTGGGGTGACAGAGAAACATGAGATAATTGGAAGATTTTTTTTTTTTTTTTTTTTTTTTTGATGAGAGTTAAATTTTAAAAGAACCCCTTTGGCTGTTAGGAGAACAGACCACTGGAAGTACTGGATAAGGAATTGAGATGTTGTGGGAGACTGGCAGAAGTCTGTGGGCTAGATGCTGGTGGTTTGCACTGTAGAGGTGATGGTGTCCATGGTGATTTGGCATATATTTCCATTGTCTACAAAAGGTTAATATATAGAGTATTTTGATTAAATGTTGGCATCTCTCCTGAAAGATATATTTGGAAAATATAAGTTGAATTTAAGCTTGGAGACAACTTTAATAAAATCATAGTAAATAAAAATTAAATCTCATTAAAGTGAATTATAGGAGCTCTAAAAATGTATCTTAATTAAGTGGCTCCAGATTATTTGTTTGGTGTAATAAAGCACAATACAGCACCTCTTCTTCAGGTATGAAACAGCTTTTTTTAAAAAAAAATAAAAAATTCAAAATATATTTTCATGGTACATTTCCAATATTATCATTTGCTTTTAATTATCATCTATTCTGAATCAGTCAATATGAGAAGAAGTTTCACAGCATTACAGAGATTTTTCTCAAAAAAAATTTTTTAAATGGTGTTCTGAAGATAATGGGTTTCTGATTGTATGAACTCCAGAAATATCGGTCTAGTCCGGAATAAATTCATGTTACTAGGTGGATGGTGAACTCTTTCTTGTTAGCTAGAAAATTATCCTCAGAAGATGTTTCCACAGAGCTGCTCTTTCTAAAGTACTAAGATCACCAGGTGTCTCTTTCGTGCAGTCTGGTGTTCTTTCTCCTCTCCCAGCACAGCTCCAGATTCTCTTGGACAAGTCCACGCTAGTGTCCCGGGTCTGTCAGAGGAGTCACCGTCTGGGCTGTAATTAAATTTCAGGAAATAGCTGCCGTGAGAGATTATTAAAGCCAACGTAAAAACAGCAGTTAAGTCTTTTCATTCAGATGATGTAATTACATACAGAACTACTGAAATTCATAATCCTAGGATTAACCTCTGATTTTGAGATTAGCTTGCTTTTTGTGTCTCAACACAGTGTCTTACTTCACTTTCAAACCCAGAAGTGTTTAAAAAATGATTTTGAAATGGCGTCCCCTGAGTTCATTATTAAATCTTATTCTAATCCTGTAATAGGATTAATTAACTGATGAAGAATTTCCTTTTTAGAATTCAAAAATAAATTATTAAAAGTTTATTTTAAATGAATGTCAGATATACCTAACTTTGAGTACAGGGGTAGACTTTTTTTTTTTAATTTTAAATTGAGAAGACATTGAACATTGATAGCTTCAGGGAGTGTTATGAAGATATATCAAACAGACTTGTTTGGTTTTAATTTTTTTTGAGGTATTTTTGTTGTTGCTGATTTACAAAAGTAATACCTATTCATTTAAAATATCTTTAAAAATTATAGAATATATAAAGTTAGAAAACCTAAGTCTCCTCTTATACTTAATTCCTTTCCCTGACCTACTACTTTCCTACTCTCTGAGATAATCATCGCTAAAAGTTTATTATGTATTTTTTCATGATATGACATATGATATGTAGTTGGGCATATGACATAAATATGTGTATACTGGACCAGGTTGTTTTTGACTTAATAATGTATCATGAATATTTTCCATATTAGGTTATAATTAATGTTATTTGTTTGAAGAGCTGCATAATTGTCCATGGAATCAGTATCTCGAGGTGTGTGTGTGTGTGTGTGTGTGTGTGTGTGTGTGTGTGTGTGTGTTAAAAGAGAAACTAAGACTTAAGATGGTTAAGACCTGGGTATTCATTATAGCTGGGTCCTGATCCCAGAGCCCCTGTTTTTCCAATTATGCTAAAAATTCTCCCATATTGTAATTGTTAATAGTTAATTTCTCAATTAAAAAAAGAAAAACTCCATCGAATATAAACATGTTGTTTAGCATTTTTCCTGTTCCTTCCTTTGGATAAATTCTAGGAGTAGAGTTATTGAGGTGAAAGAATGTTTTGATTCTGATATTTATTGGGAGACAAAGGCACACCTATCAGTGATGTATTTGAGAGTGCCTATTTCCCTAAACACTTGCTGATTCTAAGAAATTAATTTTACTAATTCTGGCAAATTGATAGATGAAAATTAAAATAATTCAAATCTGTTTTCAAAAGTTACATACAATATTTAAATACAATGGAGACATACCTGTGACTTTTTTAAAAATTACTTTAGCAATAGCATTCTTCTTAGAATGCTATTCCAGCCCTGCCTGGAATTATTGAAATATTCTTTCTTATTCATCTTGTTGTGATTTTATTTTCAATGTTAAATTTTAATTCATAATAACCAGTAATTAATTTTTGTGTATGTGGTAGGCATTCCTCCAATGGAGTGTAAATTTTCTCAAATTTAATGAAGAATCTATTCACTATTTGTGAGTGTAACTTGCATTATTTTCTAAATTCTCACCTTATGTATCATCAATTTCATTTTTGTATTATATATTCTACTTCAAAATCCTTTCTTCAATTGCCCTAAACCTCAAAAACCTAACCAGCAATTACAGAGACTTATCCCTAAGTCTGTATAATTTCATTGCTAAACCTTAAATATAAATCCATAGTTCACACTGTTTCTATAAAATATTTTTCCTTCTTTCTTTGATTCATTATTATGACTCACTTCTTGTTTGGTTAAATTTAATTCTTAAACAATTTTTTTTTTCAGCATGCTGTATTGGTATTATACCTTCTGAGTCTTTAAATGCCTGCCTGGTAGAGTTTTTCTTTTCCCTCAGAGATGAACAATAGTTTGAATATGCCAGAATCCTAAATTGTGCATCACTGAATACTTCACCGATACTTATATCTCGAAGGGGAAGGGGACATTATAGTCAATAAATTTGGGAAAATGAGTTTAAAAATTAAGACTAGTTTGTTGCTATATTGTTCTTATTTGACAATACTGCAGAATTTCTCAGTGCTCTTAATGAAATATGCTTTATGCTTCTTTGAGAAATAATATAATGTATTTTTCTAAAATATAATAATTCATAGACACTAATAACAAGTACATATCAAGGTTTCATGGAATTATAATTAGAATACTGTGGACAGTACTAGAGTTTGGAATTCTAGCTGCCCTGTTCATGGAGGCTCATGGAAGAGTTGTATCAAAGTATAAGGAAAATTCCCTGCTTACTCTTGCCAGTCTGTCTGTAATAAATTGGGCTCTAATCTGTGTATTGGATCTGTTCTCTCCTCTCTGTATCATAGTCATTCATTCATCCATAAATATTTAATTAGTGCCCGCTGTGTTCCAGGTACCCTTCTAGACTTCAGAAGTGCACAAATCAGAAATAAAAAATCTTGTGGCGGTTGATAGGGAGAGGAGAGAAGACAAATAAACAAAGGAGTAAAATACAAGGTTTGTTATAGGATGGAATGGTGGATACCATATAAAATAGAAAAAGGTCATAGTGGTGCGTGTATGGGTGAGGGTTGAGGTGCGAATTTTGGCAAGGTTCAATTTATTATATTTATTTTTATTTTGTATATATTTTTTTAATTAATTAATTTTTATAGTGACATCAGTTAATGAAATCCAATAAGTTTTAGTGGTACACTTTAACAGTAAGGCAGATATATGTTTACAATGTGTGTTCATCTCCCATAGTTAGATTTCTTTCTGTCACCACATATTTGACCCCCTTTACCCCGTCTACTTCACCCCTCCTCTGCCACTCCCTACCCTCTGGTAATCAATCACTAGGTTATAGTCCATGTACCTGAGTCTCTGTTTGTTTGTCCTGTTCATTTGTTGCTTTTAGGTTTATATCCCACATATAAGTGATATCATGTGATTTTCAACTTTTTCTGTCTGGCTTATTTCGCTTAGCATGATTATCTTGAGGTCCATCAATGTTGTCACAAATGGAAGTATTTCATCTCTTCTTATGGATGAGTAATATTCCATTGTACATATGTACCACAGCTTCTTTAGCCAGTCATCTATCATAGGACACTTCAGTTGCTTCCCTGTTCTGGCCACTGTGAATAATGCTGCTATGAACATTGATATAAATATCTTTTCGGATATGGGTTTTCAAGAATTTTTTTTTAAGAAATCTTTTTCTGCAAGTCCTCAGGGAAAACATTATCAGATATGTAATAGCTCTCAGAAAGCAATTTTAGTTCTAGCACTTGAAATTTTTATACTCAATTAAAATTTATTAAATGCTAATATAATTTTATTTGCTTTTTTAAAATTTTTAATTTTTAATTTTTAAATTTATTTTTATCATGGTGACATTGATAAATGGAATCCAGTAAGTTTCAGGTGTACAATTCAACAGTAAGGCATATATATATATATATATATAATCATTGAGTATTTGCCACCCATACTTAGATTTCTTTCTGTCACCACCTATTTGGCGAGGTTCAATTTTAAATCAGTGGACAGAAATGTTTTGCTGAAAGGAGGTGAGAGAACAAAGCCATGGAATACTGTTGTGAAGAACCCCAGGCAGGAAAAACACTGAGTTAATTTTTCCCTCTAGAGCAGCGGTCCTCAACCTTTTTGTCATCAAGGACCAGTGCTCCCATGAGAATCCGATGCCTGATGATCTGAGGTAAAGCTGAAGCCATGATGCTAGCGCTGGAGAGTGGCTGCAAATACAGATGAAGCTTTGCTCCTTAACTCTCAGCTTACCTCCTGCTGTGTGGTCTAGTTTCTCAGGGGCCTGTGGCCAGAGTTGAGAACTCCTGCTTTAGGGGTTTGTAAAAGCATGCTGGCAATTCAAACAACCCGTCTTTTAAGAGAAGATATTTAATTATTTTAATTTTAACCAGGAGGACATTTGCTGCAAGAAACACATCCATGTCAGCAGAAGGAAAGTTCTAGCCACACTGTAAGTGATTCTGCCCTCACCGAACATTCTCTTTCCTGTTATTGCTGCATAAGTTTTTCCAGGTGCAGTACTGGCCCTTAAAGAAGCAATCAAGGGACAATCGAAATGTGTCCTGGAGCTCTGATGAAGTGACCGTGTTCATTTCTAGGCCCTGACAGTAACCCCTGATTTCTTCATGGGACTCACTTTTGTCTTTTCTAAGAAATGAAAAAGCTGCCACTCAAAATGTTAACTTGACTTGCACTATCAAATATGGTTACTGGGGCAGATTCTGCAGTAACTGTTTCAAACTCCGGCCAGTCAGGCGGGGTTGCTGTTGGCTATACACTAGGCTGTGGGGAAATTTAGGATTGTTTGCTCCCTTCAAAAGCATGATTAGTGTCATAAGCATGGTAGAAGCCAGGAATTGAGACTGCATGTATCACTCAAGAATCGAAAATTTAGGAGAACAATATTTTCTATTCTTCAGCACCTTCACGTATTTTCATTTGGCTCATAACTTGACTTATTTTGTTATCCTATTTTTAGAACCTGAGCTAGTACTATAAGTACTAGAAGTGCTTTCCTTTGCATATGAAATTTAAAATATTGTGTGTGTGTGTGTGTAATGTGAAAGAGAGACTGAGGCATTTGAATAGGACTTCTATAATAATAAGCTAAATTCCTCTTCATCCTTTTAAGGAAGTACTAATGAATTTAATTTTGAAGATTATTCTAACATTAAACTAGATTATCTTTGCTTTATATGTGATCTCTTTTTCCCACTTTCTCAAGAAATTATTTTTTTTCCTCAATTTCATTGAGGAATAATTTACACGTAATGAATGTATTCCTTTGAAGCGTACGGTTTGGTGAGTCTTGTCAAATCTACACACCCAGGAAATAGTCACCCCATCACAGAACAGAGCATCTCTACCTCTGCCAAGAGCTCCCTCGCGTTCCTTTGCAGTAGGTCCCTCCTTTCATTCCTTGCCTCAGGTAACCACTGGCTCTGTGTCATTATAGATTAATGTTCGTCTTATATAAATTGAATCGAGTATGTATTGTTTTTCACTTGCTTTTTAATTCAGCATAATGTTTTCGCATGTCATCTATGATATCAGTAGTTCATTTCTTTTCACTCTGTATATGCAATATTTTATCTGTTCACCTGTTGATGGACATTTGTGCTATTTCCAGTTTTTCGTCATTTCAGTAATGCTGCCATGAACATTCATGAATGATTTCTCCTAAAATTAAATCAGTTTGATTCATTTGGAGGCTTTAAAATTCACAAAACTACCTGCTCACACTGCAGAGTTATATAGTTCTGTGAACATTGCAAATTTGGAAACTTCTCAGCTCTGTGTGTCAGGAAGAACCCTGCATGTGGAGTTCATGATA
The DNA here is from genome assembly GCF_014176215.1 of Rousettus aegyptiacus. Classification (NCBI taxonomy): domain Eukaryota; kingdom Metazoa; phylum Chordata; class Mammalia; order Chiroptera; family Pteropodidae; genus Rousettus; species Rousettus aegyptiacus. Next base: position 19,599,775 of record NW_023416310.1, read on the forward strand.
AAGCTTCACAAGAGAGGTTTTTCACTGAGTAAAATTCGAAATTTGAAATCATCTAAAAAGAGAGTAGAACTTAAATGTTCTCACCAAAAAAGTTAAAATAAAATCATCTAAGAAAAGGCAATGGGTAATGAGGCTGAATCACCATCCATTACAGAAATTAAAAATGAGCATCTAATATGCATGACACCCATAATAGACAAGCTGTATGAATTCTACAGGAAAAGATGGATGCAAACTCTAGAATAGCTAGAGGTCAGTCACCTAAGTCAGCTGTCATTCTGGTAAGGATTATAAGGACACTTTGTTTACCAACAACATGGAGTGAAGATGATATGAAAAGAGTCTAATGCTAGATTATGACACTCATGATTCATTAGAATAAATCCCAAAGAATGTTAAATAATTAAATAAATTCCAGTTCAAGTCACTTTTCATCAGATGTCTTTAATCATTTACATAAAAGTGTTAAAGAAATTATATAAAACTCAAATAATTTGAAGATACCTCAGTGTGCAGTAAGTTTTGAGGTAGAAATTTATTTTAATGTGCAATTCAACACAAATTATAGTATAGTAATAATTTGTGTTAAATAATGCGATTAATTTTTTTCGTGTTATATTAGCTCTTTGGTTGTCATGATACAATAAAGGGAAGTGCCAAAAAGAACTCATAAATTTTCTTCAATTGAAAATATACAGAAATTAATTGGGATTGCTCAAGCAACACGAAAAACAACAGGATGCTCCCAGGTGCTCAGAGTTCACCGTGGGGACACATGGTTCCTCATGATTGTGCCAGGCATGAGAAACTCCCTTTCTGCTTTTCACAGGGATTTATTTTTTTCTCTTCCTGGCTCCCTCTACTACGCTACTTGTCTGGAGACTGTTGCCACCAGAATGTAAGCTCCATGAAAGTAGGGATTTGTTCACTCCTGAATCTTCAGCATGCAGAACAGTGCTGAGTAATGGATGACTAGTGGATGCTTAATGGATATTTGTTAAATGAATACTTTTGTCTCTGACCACAGCTGAATACCATGATGTTCCAAGCCCCACTGTCATTTCAAAAACTGCTGATAGTGAATCTACAATCCCTTGCACTCACCCCAAACACCAAATAGGTAACACAACCTCAGTGTATTCCTGAGTTCACTAAGAGATAGGGCAATCCTTGTGCACTTTTCCCAGGCACGTATCTCCAAACACAGAGTTTAGTTCTACCATTAGCACTCTACTTGAGGTCACATTCGTGTTCCTGCTTGCCTCACTTCTTTGAAGGATGTTCCCAGAATGCATTTCCTTACTAAGTCGTATGTACTTGGATCCCTGACTAAAGTTCTGCCTCTAGGAAACCCAATCTTCAACACTATGTGAATTATCTTATTAGCTTGTGTCAAGCTTTCTTTAGGAGATATGGTGAATCGATGTAATTGAAGCATTTCATAAGTTGGAAATGTGAACTATATAAACCATATCTCTTAACAGAAATGTAACATTTTTTTCAGAAGTTGCTATCACATTTTCTTGGACATACTAAAAATATTGTAGATATTGTTGAAATAAAATCACTATCTAGAAGCTATGTTTAGAAGCCTAAAAACTGATTTTGATATTGAAAGCCATCTATATTTTTGTAGTTTCTGCTTGGTATCTTTGAATAATATGTAAAAGACACCAACTTTTCCATGGGACATTACAAAGATGGATCTTACTACACAATTTCAGATACTGAATCAAGGTTTCTTAATTGTGATAGGTTCTTCCTAAAGGTTCAAGTGCTTGGAGTTCTTCCTTTAGACTTTGCTATATATAAATTAGAGCTTTGGTTAAGCCTTGATGTTTTTCTATGGCATTGTGCTGGATGAATTTTCTAATTCATAGACCCATATTTATTTAAGATTAAGGAATTTATAAACATGGACATATTTCAAGCTATTATTCTCATACCTCCTCCTTGTACAGTAAATGGGTTAAAAGAATGATTACAGTGACTGAGAATGCACATGAGGGATGGGAATGGAGAAAATTGTTTGACTTCTCATCACTAAACATTTCACTTGTGCTCAGGTCTAGGACTCAAGCCAGGTGTGTTGATTTACAGATAGCTAATGGCTCCTGCTCATTCATCCTCTTTCTCTCCTGTTTCCACCCAGGGTCATTTGATAACATAAAAAGTGAAATTTGCAACTACTTACATTAAGGACTAGAGGTGTGTGGGGGAAGGGAGAAGGAGAGGAGAAGGGAGGATAGAGAGTAGAAGAGAGAGAGAGAGAGAGATTGTAAGAGAAAAGGAAATAATTAAATGGGAAAATGCCAGTAAGGAAGTGAGCGGATCATGATAACCACAGTTCATGCCTCTAGAATAGGAAACAAATATCTCCCTTCTGTGAAACCCATAAGGAACTAGAAAATACTGCTCTCTGTGGCAGTGAGTAGGTAAAATAAAAAATAACCAAATGAGAGAGCACTAGCTGTAATTAGGGAGCAGATCTAAGTTTCTGTATTTTCTTTGATAATGAAATCTTCCCCTTCCCTATGTTCTTAAAGCGAAAGTGAATACAAGTGAGTGAAATCTGTTGTATGTAAAATCTATGTAACAGTTTAGAGGACTACCGAAGGGAAATACAAGTGTAAATTACTGAGGACCTTGCTGAAAACGTACAGCCGACATCAGTAAAAATGAATGCACTATGGAATAGGACAGTGATTGCTTCGACTCCTAGTATTGTGCTTGATATTATAGGGTGTGGGTATGTAAAAGGCTCAGAAAAATGATAGCATCATGTGTTATTACTGTGTTAATTAGCATTAAATTGATCCCACACAAATTAATAGCTATAAAATCTTTAAAAAGATCTCATTCAGGTCCTTTTTAATTTTATTTTTATTTTTAAGGTAAGGCAACCCTTGGTTGGCCTCAGGAATTGCAAAGACCTTGTCAGCTTACAATCCCTTTTTTTTATTTTTTATTTTTTACACCTACAGCACCTGATTTTCCTAGGTGGTCTCCAATCCAAGTACTAACCAGGCCCGACCCTGCTTAGCTTCCAAGATCAGATGGGATGGGACAGGTCTATTTTTACGTATAGCTTTTTAGCATACCTGTTGAGGAAATAAACGAACAAAAATGGATACAGAACAATAATTGTCTGTCTCTTGCAATTGCTGAAGTAGAGCCATATGATTTTTAAAAATTACCTAGTGCAGAATCAGTTCCTCATGAGTATAAACCCTTGATATTAAGTAATTCTAAAAGCTAAGCAGAAAAAGGCCCCCACCTTAGAGTTTTTCTTTCTATAAAGTATTTTTGTGTTTTAATGTCTGAGAATTTTTGATTGGAGTTTTTCCCAAGTAACATTTTGACCCCAAGAAGGTCTTTATTAAACGCTTCATCCCTGACCTGTTTTACTGCTGGCACCACTATTGTTACTACTCACATATAACATGGGGATGATAGGTCAAGAGAGAAAAGGAGAAGGTGGAAGAAAGAGGATAATAGCAGAAGAAAATGAAGGGAGAATAAGTGAAAAAAGGTAGAGTAGCTGTAACAGCACTGTTAGAGGGGGAAAAAATATAAAGTTATAACTTCAGCTTCAACAGAAATAGGTTCACTTACATGAAAAGCCGTGCAGATCAGTGAGCTACACTGGGACCAAAGTTGTGTGCTTTAATCCCTAAGTGACCAAAAGATTAGCTGTGCTATAAAAACACAAACTAATATCAGTACAGGATGAGGTCTGACTTTTTGAGCTAAATACTTATCTCTTTGTGGCTTTAACCTGTGCTAGAAATTTAGACACATTTCTATTGATCATTTCTTGAAACTTCTTGATAAACATGATTGAGAAAAATAGATGATATCCATGATGTTACTCTATTTGATATTGATTATGTTTTCATGATAAAGGGTTGTCTTTGTTAGATTTTACATTTTTATATAGATGGCCTTGATCTTTTAGTAGAAAATAAAAGACCTTGATTCACTGAAGGGAAAAAAAGAATACCTGAGGAGTGTATTTAGAGATAATGCTAACTGCATTTGGTTGTCATGGAAACTGAAATGTTAAAATGATGATGAAGCGATTGCCAAAAAAATAAAAATAAAACCAACCCCAAACCCAACAACATTTTCATGTAGTTGTTATGGTAACTACTCATTGTGGCAAATATTTTTTCTCCAAATTATCCATATAAAACAGGGGTCCCCAACTTTTTTGGCACCATGGACTAGTGTGCCTATGAGAGACTCTAATGTCTGATGATCTGAGGTGGAGCTGAGGCGATGATGCTAGCTCTGGGGAGCGGCTGCAAATATAAATGAAGCTTTGCGGGCTTGCCCACTGCTCACCTCCTGCTGTGTTGTCTGGTTCCTAACAGGCCACAGACTGGTACTGGTCTGTGGCCCAGGGTTTGGGCACCGCTCATCTAAACTACTAGCTTTACAAAGTTGTTGCTATGATGCATTTTATGTAAAATATATTTCCTAATAAGGACAGACATGTTATCTTGGAAATACCTTACATTTATGTGAAGTAACACAACATATAATTGCATACATCTTTGTAATTTTTTTTTCTGTGTGTGTATGTTTAAATGCTAGTTTATGCACACACAAAAAAGACATCTCTACATTGTAAGTAAATAGAGTGACTCAGGCTAGTGGTTTTGGAAATGTCCTTGGTTGATGGAACATGGGCAGTGATTCGGGGATGCTGCTAGAGGGGAAGAAGTAGATTGCTCTGCCAGCTGGGGTAGAGGGGGGAATGGAATAGAATTAGCATTCATTATTTAAAGTGTTAACTTGACATTTTACATTTGTTTTCTCATTTAAACCTAATGACAACGATCTTTTGAAGTTAGTAGTGTTCTCATTTTGTAAGACGAAACTGAGTCTCAAAATGGTAGGGGTCGTCTTGCCCAAGGTCGCAGTGAGTGAGTGTGGAGCCAGGATTTGAGTCCATGTATTTTTGTCCTAAAACTCATTCTAGTCCTTTGAAAAATGGCTGATGTAGGAGCCTGGAGTATCTTGTAGTGTCAGAAAGTAAGAAAGTTTAAAACATTAAAACACACACACACACACACATACACACACACACACACACACACACACACACACACACACACACACGTGTTTGCCAAAAGGACAAACAGCAATCAACTGAAAGATCTCCCTAAGGCTAAAGCATGAACAGTTTGAGCAATAAAATAAAATAGAATAGTATTAGTTTATATCTCAAAGCATTAAGTAAATGTCCCTGAGTCCATACTTACATAAATGATTTAATAAATAAATACATGCATGGGAGAGAATAGACAAATTTCCCATGCAGGAGAATTTCAAGCCGTTTATATAAAGACTCCTCCCTCAAGGAGATGGAGCATAAGTGTGCCCTATATGCGGCAACTTCTTTCCAAAGAGTACAATATGGAATGGGAGAAAAACTTTATAGTGGAGAAATCTAATAAACAACAGTACATCGGCAAGGTAAACAAGGTTACCATCAACAGTGATAAGTCAAGTGGATAATTTGTGCCCTTGACGTGATATGATTAGAATGAAACTTCACTTCTGTAATCTTACACCACATGGTCCAAACTGGTAGTCTAATTATGAGAAAAACATCAGATCTATACCAGGGTCATTCTACAAAATATTTTTTATACCCATTTTCACTTTTGACTACATTTTCTGGTTGTCAGTGTATGAAGTTTCTTTGCCTTTGTATTGATATGTGCCATTGCTGGTCTTGGTAAATTACAGCTCTACTATTACTAACTTTTTTCAAAATTATTGCAAGTGTTAATACTAATTATGGCATTCTTAATCTATTGCAGAAGTCATGAGTCATGTGAGTTGCAGGATTCTCAGGCTGACCATGGAACTGTCCAGGATTTCAGTCAAACTTTCACTGGTATGTGTCATATTTTCATTATACTTCGTGTTTCAGGGTCATTCATGGGTGCTTATGTTTTCTCTCTCTTGAACAGAATCTCTTTTATAACTGTGTCTCATAAGACATAATGGAATGTAGTTATTAAGACCAGAGTGAGGGGGATGGTGTAACTTTGAGACTTGCTTTTGTCAATTATCAACTGGTTCTCAGTTTCCTTATCTAACAAATACGTGGCCTGACTTTTGGCAAATTTCTTTGTAGATCAAGTAAAATAACTGACATGACAAAAAGTGCTTTTAACTATAAACACATATAAATTAGAGAATTATTCCTGTTACTATTGATAAAGAAAGCTGTACAGAAAGGAGCAAAAACACTTGTTTGGAATATGGCATGCCTCAATGAGAATTAAAACAAGCTGTGCATAAGTACACCTCCCAAACACGGAGACAAGGTCCTTTCTCTTATAGTATATAGATGTCTTTTCTATATAAGATGTTAATGGGACATTCTTGACCTGAACTTTCAAAGATTCCTTGTCCATATTCGTTTAGTGACATGCCAGCTATGTAAACAGAGTGTGGCCATAGACAGGCAAATCCAAATTGTTTTTTATTATTTCTGGAGAAAAAAAAACAAGGAACAGTCAAAACAGAACCACAGGAATAGACAGACCATATACACAGAAAATTATGTGATGTTGGGCATATTAACATTTTATTTTATACAGTTTGTCTTTTGTTAATTCACCTCTTCCTCTGCTCCTCTAGTAAAGGCTCAGTTTCTCTTCTTTTTCTTGAAACAGTTCTCAGATAAATAATCTACTACTTCTATTTTTCCTTTAATTTAAATTCCACTCTGAGAAACCTCCAGTTATACTGCTTATGAGCAGAAGAGTTAGAAACAGAAACAACAGAATGATAAAAAGGTTCCTAGACATTTTTGAGGTCCTGAGACTAAAGAGTGTGCTGAAGATTTAGGGGTGGGGAAGAGTGAGTCCATTCTTTTGAGAGGTTGAGTTGAAAAGGTAAAGAACAGAGGGATCAAGTTCCACACTTGGGGAAATGTCTTCTGTCAGAAGTGGGAAGAGGAACTTGTGAAATAGAGACAGGGTCTAAGGGCGAGGGGGAGAGAGAGAGTGAAGGTAGAGCCATCGCATGGAAGATTGCACATTGGCTAAAACAGCTTCATTTTACTGAATTTCTTTTTAAATTTGCTTTTGAATAAAAGCTTTTGCAGATTAAAAAATGCTCGAAAACCAATGAACTAGAAAATCTTCTACCTCAGAATTCTGATTCACGCATCGTTTCCTCTGAAAATAAAAAAATAAAAATAAAAACATGCATTGTCTGTACCACTGTATTACAAAAATGTAATTTAAATATCTCCTCTTTCCTTTGACTGAATCATACATACTTCTGTTTATAGTCTTATTTCAAAATGCATTGTATTTGAAATTCCTTACTGATGAATTAGGAACTGCAATTAAATGCATAACTGGGAAAACATTATTTTGAGAGTGGAAAGAAATAATTCTCAGTAAAACAATGTTGGAGTATAGATAGCAATTTTATCAGCAACTACTCCCTCCACTCTCAACTACCACATCTCTCACGACATCACATTAATATTAACAAACTTAACAACACAGGCTGTTGAGGCACTTCTGTTTCTTTTATTTTTTTTCATTTGATAGAATATAGGTCCTGACTAGTGGAACCCAGGCTACTGCTGGCCTAATGATGTTTCCCAATTTAATGTATCTTTAGCTTACCTCTTTAAATCATGCACATTTTATCATGGACACCAGCAAAAGTGATGAACTATAATCTTATTGGTATTATCTACCTTCCACCCTGGAGACCCTGTGGAATTCCTATGTCTTTTTTTGGAACCAGGGAGGGGAATAAGAATAGGAAATCTTAACAGACTAGGATTGGCACGAGAGAAAATTAGTAGGTTGTAAATAGCAAAATGTTTTTGATCCATGGGATTCTGTTTCTTATTGAAATAAGAGGAGCAATTATAATTGTGATGCTGAGTACCGCTCTTTATCTGAAGACCCTTGCTTCAATTTCACTTGTAATATTTTCAATTTATTTCATGTACTCATTGCCTAGAATGGCCAAATTCACATTGAAAATAGTCAATTCTTAATAAATAGCAGCTCGGTAATAACAACAGATAAGCCCAATTGTGTTTTCAAGTCCAGGGCATAGTAGGCATCAAGTGGAAAACGGTCACAGAGGCTGGCCTAAAATCACCTTTAGAGTGTCTGCATTTGAAAGCAGTGCTCTACTCTGCCGTTGAAAAACCGATGCAATGAGATATCCTGGGATCTTAGTTGTTATAGGTGCTATATGTAGTTCATGCACTGGTCTTTTTAAGCAAGTGTGGCTAAAAAAGCCAAAGTGGCTCTGGCCAGTTTCCAAGAACGTTTCAGTGCTGTTCAAAGCCTCTTGGAAATGGACGTCAGTAATGCAAATGTCAAATTATCTGTGACTAGAACTAAGCAAGATAAATACATGCTTTGCAGCAAGTAATCAGATTGGCTCCCTTTTCCTTTTTGCTTCATGGAAGGCATAGTTTCAGGGTACCTTTGTTTTTGTTTTGCAAGGCTACTCTAAATACCTACATTTGCTTTGTAATGACATTAAATGGTAAATCTTTACATTTGTGATATGCCCATCTAACCAATTCATCTTTCTTGTATGGAAGTCCTTAAAAAGTAAGGGCCGTGTTTCCTTTCTTTCTTTTAATTTCCAGACCCTAGAACAGTTTCTGATACAAGAAGACATTAAAGGCTTATTAAACAAATGAGTGGGAATTTGCTTGATAGGTGAACTGTATTCCATTGATCTATAGATATATATTAGAATAACCCTGACAGATGAGTTATTTTCCCTCTGATGGTACACTCTTTTTCTGAAATCTATCTTTTTCCTTTTCCGTCCCGTTCTTTCGCCGAGCCTTTCAGTCTGCCATGTCAAGACTCAACTATCTAGTGTTCTGGAGAAGGCTCCATACTCTCCTGACTTCTATCAGATTCTTCAAGCCTTCCAGCTCTCACGCAATCCAGCTCTGCCACAGACTGTTACATTACTTTTAAAGCTGATTTTTGGTGTCTATCTTCCACAACAAAACATAGATTAAGCTTCGTATGGATTCACAGAGTTTCTATTATCTGTGTATTTGCTCCTTTCTCTCCACTCCCCAGTGACACAGCAGAGGTCAGAGAGACACCCTGCTTGTTTTTTTGACTAGAAGGGGACATGATTCAGGGGGGTTAGCCTGCCTTTCTTATCTGTCTCCAGAAAACAGAGAATAGTTTACTGCTTAGAAAAAGGTTTATTTCTTGAACTCGCTGTACCATGTGGCTGAGAAGAGGGGAGGTATGATCTCGGCAGCTTGGGACACAACTAGTTACAAAGAGGAGAAGACCAAACAAATGTACCTTTCGTGTCTAAAAATTCACATTGGCACTAAAGTACATAGGATTTGGATAATAGAAAATCTGGCAGACTGAAAGGCTCAGTGAAAGAACACGACAGAAAAGGAAAAAGATAGATTTCAGTACATAGGATTTGGAAGTTTTGAAATATGTGCACCACAAGAGAGCTTGCCTATTTCTTAGTTTTCTCTCAGGAAATGGAAATGGCAAATATTATCGAGTAATCGTGGCAGGAAGAAATCAAAAGGGTGAATGTAAATAATTAGAAAAACTTTTTGTGACCTGTAAACTTTAAGAAATAAATTGAAAAATAATATGACTTTTGGTTTCATTTTACACTGAGCCTCTTAATTCAGGGTTTATAGATAAACCTCCCCTGATCTTCACATCGGCTGCCATGATGATGAGTTAGAAAGAAAAAAGTGCTGAGACAACCACACTTCTGCTGTGCTCATAAGTAAGGCACGATTATAATAACCATTACACACATAAAATAGCCACAGGCACCTCATGAAAGACTGAGAAAATAATAGATTTTGTTTTACATAAAAAATCATTTTAACAGAAACCCTGACACCCAGCTTCATAATAAAATTAACACTAAAATTCAGCCTAGAGACCTGAAAGAGAGGTCAGGATCATATACATGTTGGGTTCATGAAACACAAAGAGGTCACTCTTTTGAATTGCAAAATGACATTCTGAATGAATGTTCAAGAGTTTGTTGAGGTATGGCAAAGAAGCATAACTTATCTTTTACTTATATAAAACTGTGATGTCTTCTCCCCTGGAATATTTAAGGAATGCATGCAGATTTTATTACCTTACTCTAGAATCAAAATAACTCAAGTGGGAGCTGTTCAAAGACTGGGGCACAAAATGATTAAGAGAAGGTGAAGATTTATATAAAAGAGCTGCTATCAAAGTCAAAACTTAATGATTAGAACTTCTCAATTTAGAAAAATAAAAGTTAAGATGGATAATTATGTGAGGAATAAAGAGTCTCTTAAATACATACATATATATACACACATAATAAAGTTAATCAAATCTTTGATGATGATCTCATATTAAGAATAATTCTCCAGAAGTTCAAAATAAATTCATTTATAGCAGTACTAATTTATGATCTGGGACACCATGAATTTTAAAATAAAAGTTATAAATGGGCTTAGATAAGTTTTTAAAAAATATAACACATAATGAAATGCAAAATGAAATTTATTATGAAATGTATGCTATTTGGAAGATAACCTTAAACTTATTCTATTGATTCAAAGATTGTATTAGTCTCCTACCCAGAGCTCATACTGTGTAGAGAAAAAGTCACTCAGCTGGGTGGACCAGACATCTTTTCTGGTGCGATGTTTATCCTTTTAATTGAACTTATAATTTAGGATGCTAAGTGTGCTGAGATACGGACAATATAAAGAGCGTTATCCCCTCTAACTTCAGCAGTGTTCATCTCTCTTCCTGTCCACAACTGACCACTGGACAGAAAAGGTTTAGGGATAAATAGATGCTGGACTCATACCGTAGTCAGCCTCAGAGTAAAAAGGAGAGGCATTCCTTTCTTTCTATAAAGTATAAACATAATCCATTTTGTGCCAGACCAAAGTCCCTGGATGAAGAGTATGCATTTAATGAAATATTTCACATGTCAAACTTTGTCGTACAGCTAAACACAGATGTGAAAAGATTTTTTCCTGATGTCACGTGCAAATTTTCTGGAAAAGCTGACTGAATTTTTTTTTTTTTTAGAAATACATGAAAATTTAAAATTTTCATCTTTCACCTGCTTGTTTCGATCTTGCACAAATCTAGTTCTTTAAATATCAACACTCATATCAATGTTTAATTCATGTATCCATATTTATTGAGTGCCTTGTTATGGCAGGCAATATTTTACATCCTTTTAGACATGTTGGCTTTCTGTCCTCTGTCATTGTTAAAACCTACTGGAATGAGTTTAGGAATTTCAAGGATGATCAGCGCATATCAGTGAGACAAAATAAGCTCTTCTCTGCTCACCCCACGTTAACTAGTGGGGCACAAAAATAATCTACAGCATCATTGAGAAGTAAAGTGATAGATGCCTGTCATATTTTTGATATCTCAGGTGCTAACTATAGTTAATCTGCAATAACTATTTCATGAAATCGCCAGTTTTTATAAGAATATAGAATATATGGTAGATTGGAATTAGTGTAAATAATAGAATTGCTAGAGAATTAAGTAGATAGATAAGATTATGTGTGTATTTTTCACATACCATTCATTGACAAACTCAGATTGGCAAGAATCTAATGAGGAGTATGATTACATCAATAATTGCTCTTTTCCCCTATTGCTTCTTCGTTTCACTATCTGAATACCTGAATCCAAGATAATATTTATAGCCATCCCCTAAGTTATCTTTGACTTGCGTAGTGCAAGTCAGTTTAACGTGGACTTGGTTATTTGTGTTTTTAAGGGGCACTATTGTTCTTTTTCACTGAAAACTCAGCAGACCTATGAGACCCTAGTGTTTTTGAACATTGCGACACTTAGACCTCTCAAGCCACAAGTGTCAGATAGGTTTATATTAGATAGTTTAAATTAAAGTTTCAATAACTCAATATTCTTATTTGTTGCCCTGGCTCATCAGTACTAAGAAATGGTGGGACCTGACTAACCTAAGGAGGACCGATGGTCTGCAGAGCTGTCTTCTGTCTTGTTCAGAATAAGCTAGTTTCTTGGCTATTGAAATGAAGCTCTGCTCAAGTGTCCTTACCTCATGCTCAGTACCATCCAGATTACGAGCTCCTTGACAGTAGGAATAATATTATATTTATTTCTTGATTCCAGTGTCCAGCACAGCTTAGCATAGAGCTTGATATTTGCTAAGAATCCGTAAAATCCAACACTACTCTTTAGTTTCAACTTGACAAGAAACGTATAAGGAGCAGTTGCCTTTGTTAGTTACCTGTCCTACATTGGGTTAGGCACATCGCTAAGGCACCTTTCAGTTCTTCTTGCTGGTTTTTCATCTGTTTCCCTGGATGCTGACCTCTGAACTCAGTTATCCCGAGGCCTTCAGTATTTGAGTCGTGCCTCTATTGACCCATTGCTATTCATCTGGGCTCTGAGTCTTTACCTCCCTGACCAAATATTTGGATTTGAAGCTCTATATCCATTCATTCCCCAAAGATATCTTCGACTTATGTAGTGTACTTAAAATCAAAATGGATTTATTAATTTGTTCCTCTAAGGATACTGTTCCTTTGTTCATTTAATAACAGAATCCATCCTATGCCCACATTCATAAAAAAGCTTTATAGCAGGAAAGACCTTAAAAATATCTTGCCTCCACAAATACACTACACCTCTTTTCTGAGACAAAAGAAAGGTTCTGAGGTCTAGAGAGTTAGTAAATTTATAGTTTTACAAAGTGAGGTGGAAGTCTAGCTGAGGGTCTACTTTCTCTACACATCACAGGATTCTTCTGTTCCTCTAAAATGTTCATCTCTGTCTTAGGCTTCGCTACTATTTCTATTGTTGTCAGGGGCCAAAATTCACTTGATTGCCTCAATTTCCTCCTAAAATTCTGTGTCATGTTTCTAGATTTCTCTGACTTACTTCCTGGGAACGAAGATTAGTGTTAAGCTTCAGGCAGGGTCCCAAAATTTGACCAGGAGCAAAAACTTCTGGATGTCTATATCTGACAGTTTCAGGAGCACAATATGAGAACTTGCTTTAGAAATTCCAGAACCCAGGGCCCACTGCAGTTTATAGAATGTGCAGTTAGTCCCTCCGCTCCCAAAGTATGATGTGTTTAGCTCACTGCACCCCTTATCCATCAATGTAAATCCACAAACTTTTTATTTCCATCTGTAGTTTGAAACTACAATATTGGCAATATTGAATCAGTGCCTACATGGAATCTGTGATAGCCTGTTCCTTTAAGAGTTTCTCCAATAACTTCCAAAAATGCCCTCTGAAAAACAAATCTTCTTTCCTTCAACCCCAACCTAATTCTGGCTTGAAGAATCACCTTCTGTTTATGATGGGTTAAGTGTAAACTGACAATCACAGGCATAGAGCACGAGATATACATCACTCAGTTCAAACCCAATTCTTCCACCTCCAGTTTCTTTTACTTCCTTATTCTCTAGGCATTTGCATCATTGCCGATCAATTTCTCTTTCCTGTATCTTTTGTCTATATTTTTATTTCATTCTCATCCCATCCTTCTTCTTTCTCTTCCTTCTCCTTCTCCTCCTGTTCCCCTCCCTCTCCGAGACTCTCTCTTCTTTTGTCTCCTGAATTCTTTTCTTCAGTCTATAAGCATTGTCAAGTTTCTCTAATTTTCAAAATAACAACAACAACAACAACCTCTAATTTTCTTGGCTCCGCATATTACTTTAACTATCATGCTCTCTATAGAAATATTTCAAAACTATATTTCCTCAGCTCTCCTTTACTTTTCAACCCTGTGCAATCTGGCTTCCACTTTGAACCCTCTACCTAGATTACTCTTCCCACTTTTAGCAAGAATTGTGCAATTGTCAAATTCAAGGAGAACTTTTGAAGGTTGTCTTCTTGTACTTCCTTATACTTCTCTTAAGTACCTGAGCACTTCCCACCTGTCGCTAAAGTATTGCTGTCAACAAGAATTCCATCTTTATCTTTAATGCCAAAAATCTACTCTCCCTCTGTAATTTTATCCATACTCACCGTTTCAGATATTACACATATTCAGATCACTTCTAAATCATGTGTCCTGTTCAGACCTCTGTTTTGACTCTGTCATCTGAAGGACATCTCTGTTTTGCAAGTCTTGTAGGTTAGGAATGACCATATAATTTATTGCCTAAAGCGAGACACTTTTTAGAGGAAAGAGGGCACTATTACTAAGCTAGGAAAACAGGCATAAGTCAGCATAGTTCAGGCATATCGTGATGAATGGTTATCCTGTACAGGTACCTCAAACTTAGTATGGAACATAGAAGTAAACTAGTCAACTTTGTTTCAAACCTCCTCTTCCTCCTATATTCTCTACACTGTTTAACCAGTCCCACGGTCTATCTGGTCATCCAAGCAGGAAACTTGAAAGTAACCTCTGACTCCTTTTACTCTCTCACCCCATATCTTCACCCCTTTCCTCTGACTTCACCTTCTGAATATTGCTTGAGTGTATCTGTTTCTCTATATATTTACAATTAACTAATCAATATGGCTTACAAAATATGGAAAAATCCACATAAATGTAAGATATTCTTTTTCTCAATTTAGTTTTGTTTAAAGTATGGATTTTTCAGATGCATTATATTAACTCCTGGTCCTCTGAGGAACCTCAGCCTATTTTGGGGAACTCGCAGCCCTCCCCTCCTCCATATCCAGATGATTTTCTTGGCTTTTAAAACTTTCATTCAATTCTCAAGAACCAACTCAAGTAACTGTGTCTTTAGAAACACACTTGGGAACTTTAAGACAAATTAGTTCCTCCTCTCTAAACTCCCATAAATGTTCAGTGAGTCAGGCAGCTTATTGTAGATGGATGAGCCTTGTGCCAGAGATTCTTGGATTTGAATACTGTCTCTGACACTTATTAGCTATGAGCAGATTATTTAATACTTCAAATCCCTTATGTGCAGAACAATACAACTCAAAGCTATGGTTTTAAAATGAAAAAGTCTCTTCTTTAAATAACTTTGCTATCTCTTTTCTGAAACTTTTTGAATACAGGAAATATTTCTTATATTTTAACTCTTTGGTCAGATTCAGTGAGTTCTTAGTAGTTGACTTGTTGATTAATTGATATTCATCTTGATACAAAATCTACACATTCAAAATCTAAGCCACCTAAAGTGTCTTAATTTGGGTTATACTACCTTTAACTAAATTTAATTTTTTGCTTATAAGCTCTAACTGTTGTAATCCTTCCAATAATTATGTACCTTACTTCTTACATTATCCTTTCTTCTAACTGTGCATTACTCTTACTGTATTTAATTTCCACAATTTTCTTCTCATCCTAATTCACTGAATATTATGCTGTTAAGTACAAAATACTTTTCACATTTGAACACTACTAAAGTTTTCCTTATCACAGAAAGAATGAGAGACATGGATACCAGAAATTCAATTATAGCATTGCCATATATAGCTTTTTCTAAGTCAAATCATATTCTACAATTTTTAGTTGAACTTCTATTAGGGAAATTTCTATAAAAGAAAGAAATAATAATCATAGAAAGTATAACTGGCATGAAGTTACCTTCTCTTGGGAGTAGTGGAAACGATGGCTTTCCAAGTCGGTGCTTATAAAGATGCCATTACACTTCACTGTGGCAATTCTATATAAAATGAGTGACTCTGGACTGGTGTCTATTGCCAGGTAACTGTGATCAGAACAGAGAGATTGAGTGAGGGCTGCCTGCTGCTGGCACGAATGAACGTGTCTTGCAGTTCGTTTGTTTTCTGTGACGTGGAGTCATTGTCCAGAAAATAGAAATCTGCTGTAGGAAACAGTAAAATCTTACATCAATGAAAGATAGAAAAAACATGAGGAAACAGGGAATCATGAGAGCAACTCAAATCATTGCGGTTGGAAAGATAATAATAACAAACAAACATCCCAGCTTCCCTGTTCTAGTTTTTGGGACTTCTCCCGGGAGAGGCAATTATTATTTGTATTGATTTTAGTTTGCAAGCGTTCTCTCCAATGTGCCGATGGATAGCCTTAAACTAGTAAATAATTACATATTATACAAAAATACTGTGTTTGTCTTTTTACTGTAAGCTTCACAGCCCCGCAGCAAATTAATCTTCTCATTGTATGCTCTGCTACTTACAGTAAATTCATCATAAAATATAGTGAGAAGGGAAAACAAAATCCTTTGGAACACCAGAGGAAAACTGTCGACAGACAAGTCTGATTACTCTTAAGTGCTGGGGCTTGACTGTGTTCCCACACCTAGAAAACACACTGTAGGAACTGGGCTTAAACTTCCTTTTATCTACATTTTCCTTCCATGAGGAATTTTATTAGCAAATGAAATAATATTAATAAAATAGTAACAATAAGAAAGTATATTATTCCTTTTTAAAATTTTTATCAACAATAATAAGAATTGACCCAAGTGGCTCTATTTTTTTTTTCAGCCCCAAATCTAAAACTAACTTCCGTGTGCAAATTTTCTTTGCCTTTCCTTTGATTATGAAACAAAATTTCTCCTTTTATCCGAAGCTAGTTTCTTCCCATACCCTGCCTTTCTTTATTCTGGCCTCCATCCCTTCTCATAAAGACCATGTTCCTTCAGTCACTCTCTCTCTTCTGCTTCACAGGGTGCCTCTCCTTACCTCACCTACCTGTTTTTCCTTTAATTTTCTTCAACTTGGCAAGTGGCACCAACATCTACTTACCTAACCAGTCCCAAAGCCAGGAGTCATTCTTGATTCATTGCTTTGAATTATCTCCTGGCATCCAAACCATTCTGAAAATTTTGCTTCCAAAGAACATCTCAAAACTGTCCATTTCCTTCATCTTCTCTATCATACATAACCAGACAAAGCCACCAATATATTTTGCAAGGGCGCTCTCGTTTCCATAATATTTGAGCTTTACATTACAGCCAGGGAAATCTTTTAAAAATATAAATCAAATCATATTACCCCCTTGATTCATACTCTTAAAAACCTTCCAATACAATCTAAACTCCTTACCATGGCTCTGCCAGGGCCTCTTAGTCCTGCATAATCTGTTCCAGCCTCTTTGCTCACCCTCGGCTCCCAGCACATTCTCTTGCTCACTCCTCCTCAGCCATACCGGTCTTCTTCCTTCCCTGGCAGATGCCAATTCTGCAGTAGGTGACACTTCGGGTCTCTACGCTTTATGTACCTACTGCCTTCAGTGTCGTTCTTCAGCTTTTCACAGAACCACCTTTCTCGTCCTCCAGCTCAAGCATTACCTCCTTAGACAGACTTTACCAATTCCCATTTTTAAAATTAGTCCTTTCATCGCCATCTACTATAACTCTCGATTATGTCCTCCTGCTTTATTTCCATTATGGCGCTTATCAAAAGCTATTGCTATTTGATCATTCATTTATTGGCGTTCTGCTCCCACTTAAATATAAGTCCCAGGAGAGCAGGGATCTTGTCTTTCTTGTTACTAGTGTGTCTTCGTGGCCTAGAGCAGTACGTGGCACCCTCGCAACTCCAGGCTCTGGTGTGAACGGTGCCCCCTAGAGCTTTTCGATATGGCTTCTCTGAGTCTGTCTTTTAGTTGATCTGGTATTAGGTTTTGCCTGTGCTTTTTGGGTTTGCACTCCAGCTGAATTGTTTCTCCCATTTTGTCTTACCAGGATAATGAGTTTGGTATTGTACAGACAGACAGGGCCATAAAAGGTGTACAGAATTCCTATGGATACCATTTTAAAATATCAAAATCTCCACCCTCAGAGATAGAGTAGATTTGAAAAGAATGACTAATACTTATGAAGTTATTAGACCTAGAATATTAAATCCAGAGAAACAGTGAGCGATCCAGCAGCCTAGGTGGAAGGTTGTGAAATTATGTTTAAAAAATGGCAGAATGAGGTAAAGATGTGACACAATAGGAAGAAAGTGGGTTACCATCCTCTACTTTGATTTACGGACAAAAGTACCTAAAAATTGAAGTCAGCCTGAGAGTTGGGATTGTGTGAACAAAGTCACCCTGGATATCTTTAGTTCCGGACCTCATATTCCTAGCTTATATTTCTGGTCCTTATATGACCATGGCCCTCTGAGAAGTTATATACGGTGATGTAATTATTTCCTCAACATCCTTAACCACAAGAATACTTAGGATTAATCATATAATTTTTGATAGAAGTATACCTATAGCATTAATATTTTATGCTATCAATTTTTCCAAATTTAGCATTTTAGCTAGCAATATTTTCTAAAATTAACTTTTTCAAGTAAAAACTAACCTTGTGACTCTAATTTAAACTGTCATTGAGTAATTACTTTAGACTTTTAATTTACTAAGATTATATGTTGTTTCGAGAAAGAAAATAATTTAAATCAACATATTTATAGTTTTAATTCTGCTGGTTTCATAAAAAGCATTAGGGAAAATTTTATGTTAGCCAAAGTACTTAAATAGGAAATGAAATACATTAAATTTATGAATGCAATTTAAAACATTGATATAAGTTTATAAATGAAACCCTGGTTAAAATGTGCTGGAAATGTAAATAGAATAAAAAGACTTGTATGTTGGATCTGAAGCTTAAGGCAAAAATAGAGTTTTGAATGTTAGAAGTAAACCACTAAATAATATTTTTTGGACCCTGAAAATTACCATCGAGACATAAGTCTAGTAAAATGGGAAGCAGAGATTTGTACTAATCAAAAATTTTCTTGAATTAGAAAGCCTAGCTAGAGCCAAAAGAAATCACATTGTTAGGTTGTGAGCTGTAACAGAATGGGAAGTATAGGTATAATAAAGAATTCTGAGTTTCAGTCTTAGCCTTCAGATTGGGTTTACGACAGTGGTGTTACCTGCCTTCAAGTAGCCTTTAGCCAAGTAAGAAGTTTCCAAGGTTATAACATCTCATGACCAACTTGCCATCACAGGCACTGCACCTTTTTAATCCTCACAGAAAACTTGCAAGGTTGGTACTGTTATTTCCATTTTAAATGATTTAATATGATTAAGTAGTTTACCTAGTCATATAGCTACAAAGTAGCAGAAGCAGGATTTGCACACAGGACTTTATAACTCTGAAGCTTCCCCCCCCCCACTTCGGTTCCCTTCACCCAGTTTACTAATGAATTAATGTCATATTAGGCAGAGTAGCTACAATTATGATCACCTTTTATTTTACAGAAATGCCTTGACCTTGAAGCTCTAACTGCTAGACACCCAGGTAGGTAGAGGGGTGAAACTTTCTATGGTCAAAAATTAAAATAATAAAAGTAACTTTTATCTTTTTTTCAAATTGTACTAGGTGGGCAGATTCTTAGTGTGTTATTTGCAATTTATTTGCTGAATTTACATTGTGTCCATTATTTTTTTTTTTTTTGTAAACGAAGGACACAACCACTGGTCTATCAATGATATGCAAAATTTTGATGACAGTTAATTTAGAACTTCAGAAACTTCTGGGAATTCTGTGATATCGTGGGAGAATATTTGATAATTCTTACTATTTAACAAGTGAACTGGCCAAAGTATGGGTGTGCATGTGTGGATCTTTTCCAGTCTTCTGTGAAACTGGTATCAGCAAGAAAGTGTGAGGATGACATTAAGTCCATACAGATTGGGACACTGGCCTTTGTTGGAGCAGAGCAAAGAGTAATTAGCATTTTTGAGGATTACTGGTTAGGTCCTGACCTGTTGAAGAGTATCAGCTGTATGCCTGATACTTTTCTGGAGATACAGGAGGAGACTAATTAGCTTCTCAGACTGCACTTATTCAAACTGAATAATGAATAATGAATAATGGGGGTTTTTATTAATAGAATGACAAAACTCAAAGCCCAGGTCATTTGTGTTGGACTCACCATGGCCTTCAACCAGTATTAAGTTCGAAAGACACTTACATGGATCAGCTCACCTGAGTTTTCTGGGCACAGCACCTCAGGGGATTGCAGCTAGCATGTAGGTCAGCCTAGAGAGTGATCATGTGAAGTAGTCCTGTTGACAGGCCCCTACACGTATTATTTCTTTAGAAGACCAAATGCACCTCTAGCACCAGAGTGAAAGCGTCACATAAAGCCGGGAGACGTGAAGAACAACAGAAGTGACAGAAACAAGGCTTTTAGGAATGGGACAGTATGGTACATAAAAATGTTTCAATAGGCCAAACCTAGAAATCCTTTTCACTAAAACCTGGGAAACGATATGGGATTGCGGATAAGTGCACAGATTCTATCACCACATTACCTGGATTCAAGTTCTAGTCCAGCCACTTATTAGCTATGTGACCTTTTAAAATGAAATAAATATGAGCTATTGTTTTTACCTTTAAGAAACTGTCTAACAATTGAATGAGCTATGGGAAAGGGTTGCTAGCTCAGGGTGCACTCAGGTTAATTGTCGCTGTAAATTTTGTGAAAAACTGAAGAAATATTGAAGGAAATGGGCAGCTTATCTACCTGCTAGTTATTTTTTATCCCTTTATAATAAATTGTAAAATCATCAAACACGAATTCCTGATTTGCCTTGTGTATTAGTTTGGTTTAGAAATTACCCTCTTTCAAAAGGATTATTCCATTAGGGGAAAATATATTTTAGATGATTTGAAGAAATTATGTACTTTAATATAGAATTACATTTTTGTATTAAAAATAGAGTAGGAAATCATGTGCTTTAATCTCTTGGTTACCACTTAACCATACTTAGTATAAACCTTCTTGGTCCAAATGAGTAGAGTCCTGAGCAGTATCAGAAGCAGCAGCATTACCTAACAGTTTACTACAAATGCAAAATCTCAGAGCTACTGCATCTGAAACACTGAGGGTGGAGCTAAGCTATCTGTGTTTTGATAAGTTCTCTGAATAAGTCTGATGCTTGCTGAAGCCACTGACCTAAATTTCCTTAGTTTAACATTATCTTTGATATGCGTCGACTGTTATCCAATCAGAACAATCATCTTCTTGAGCAGTATGTCCAAAAGGAGGTATAGCAAGACAATGCATTGGAGTATGAGAAGAAAATACTGCAACTGTTATTTACATATTTATTTTGTCCTATTTTATTTTATAATTCCATGTATATATTATAATGTCCAAAATATATATGTGTATACACACAAACATATATGTATATGTATGTGTACATATATACATGTCATATATACAATGTTTAAATAATTGACTATATTTTATAGTGGATGTGATTTTTTTGTAAACCAAGAAGTGAGTTTAAAAAAGTTTGGACACCATTGTTCTAAAGAATATAAGTAATTATGAGTAATAACCTGAGCATCAAAATGATCAAAAAGTAAAAAAAAAGAAACTAGATTATAGTAGAATTACTTAGTTCGATTGTTTTTGGTAATGATTATATTCCAGTAATGCCTTTATGCATTTATATTATAGGCATTCTTGCAATGCAAGTAGTCACAATTATCACAATTAGAGCTGAAGAGCTTTTCACGTAAGTACAGAATTAATAATGATCAATGTCTGGGCTTTCCCCCCAACTGAAATGAATGGCTTCTATTCTGCTACATTCTATTGATTGAAGATATATTTGAGTAGAAAATTCTATACTCCTATGCTGATATTAGAATTATTCAAATTAAAAATAAGAGCAGAATTGGCATATTGAAGAGAAATCAGCATTCATTTTGTTTTGCATTATTCCAAGAATATTATATAAAACCTATGCTTCTATTATTCCTTCCAGTTAAATTACTTTTTATTGTTTTATTTATTATTACTTCCAGAAACAATTGGGGAGGGACACATATGAATCTCAAATTAATAAATTATACTCTGCTATTATCTAAGTAACAAAATATAAATATGGAATAGGTTTGAAAGTATGGAATACATTGAAAATGTTTATGCTTGCCTTTCCTTCTCCCTATTAACACTTATAGTTGACTTACTGTTTATTATGTAAGTGATACCTACCCTTTGAGTCCCTCAAATTTCTGTGCCAAATAAGAGCTCAGATTTATTTTTTTAGCTTCTCAAGAAATTATTCTGGATACAACAGAAATATATGGAATGATAAATTCACATGTAAATGGATTTAGGATTTGTTAAATGACTTTAGGATTATTGGACAGAAATTGGCCTTGATAAATTATCTCTTGAAATAAAATATAGAGAGAGTACAAAACATTACTGAGAGTAATTAAAGAAGACTTAAATAAATTCATATTTGTTCATGGATAAATATTCAATATGATTAAGAGCCATTTCCCCCCAATATATAAATTCTGAGAAGAATTTCTATAGTTAGATAAAGATTGATAGTTCTTTAGCCATGATGACAAGTGGCCACCAGAACTAGCTTACACCTGTTCAGCGGATCAGTGACTGAGGCCTTTTCTGGAAATAGTGTCTTTGCAGATGTAATCAAGTTAAGACAAGGTCATACTCGATTAGGGTGTGTCCTAATCCAATATGCTGTTGTCCTTATAAGAGAAAAAGACATAAGATAGACAAGTGATGATGGAGGCAGAGACCAGAGTTTCGCAGCTGCAAGCCAAGGGACACCAAGGACTGCTGGTCACCACCCCCAGAAGCTAGGAACAGGCAAGAGAGAATTCTATCCAGAGTCTCAGAGGGAGCATAGATTTGCTGACTCCTTGACTTTAGACTTTTAGCATTCAGAACTGTGTGAGAATAAATTTCTATTGTCTTAAGCCATCCTAGATAACGATTTTTTTTTTTTTTACAACAGCCTTAGTGAACTAATACACCTGGGTTTTAATATTTTACAAACTTGAGAAAATTAGAAAACTATAACTTCCTCTTCTTTTTTAAATGACTGTTCCGCCGTCTTTCTATTTCAGATATTGAGTGGTAGTCTCATTATCTTTTTGACATTTCAATGCAATCTCATTTAAAATCACAGGAGACTTTTTAGTAGAAATTGACAAGCTGATTTTAAATTTTATGTGAAAATACAAAGAACCTAGAAGAGCCAAACAATTATGGAAAAAGAAAAAAAAGTTAAAGGACCACTAACTAAAAAGCTACAGTATTCGAATGTGGTATTGGAATAAAAAATTTTTTTTAAAGATCAAGGAAACAGAACAGCTGGTATAGAAATAGACCCATATTTATATGGTCATTTGATTTTGGATAAAGATGCAAAGGCACTAAATGTGGAAAAGGTAGACTATTCAGCAAATAAATATCCATATGGGTAAAAAAAATTTAAACTGAACTCTTCTTAGCCAACACCACAGACAAAAATTAATCTGAAATTGATCATAGACACATATGTAAAAGCTGAAAGGATAAAGTTCCAGAAGAAAATATAAGAAAAAAATCTTCATATATTTGGAGTAAGCAAAGATTTCTTAGAAAACAAAACAAAACAAAAAATCAAAACATTCTAGTAGTGTATGTACTCATGGACAATAAAAACAAAAAAGATGCTAAATATCATGCAAATTAAAACCAAAGTAAAGTACTACTTCATACATACTAAAATGGTTAGATTAAAAAATTTAAAACTAATTAGCAAGTGCTGGGAAAAATATAGAGCCACTGGAACTTTAATATATTGCTTTTGGAAATATAAAATGATACAATCACTTTGGCTGTTTTTAAGCTGTTTTTGTATTTTACATGCACTACCTTCTGATCCGGCAACTTCATTCCTAAGTATTTACCAAAGAGAAATAAAAATATACACTCACAAAAAGATACATAAATTTTTATAACACATCTTTATTCATAAAAAAACAAAAACTGAGGAAGGGGGAAGGTCTCTCAAGAGGTAAATAAACAAACAGTTCTGTTCTTCTTTTACACTGAAATAATATTCAGTAAAGAAAATGGACTCCTGATATTCACAGATAAATTTTATAGAGATTATATTGAGTGAAAAAAGTTAGATACAAAACTAGTCAGACTGTAATTCCATCTCCATGAAACTTTAAAGCAGACAAACCTAATTTATGGTGATAGAAATAAGAGCAGTGGTTGCTCAGTACAGGAGGCGAATTTGAGTATCGATTACAAAGAGGTGACAGATGGTCTCTATCTTGATTGGGAAGGTGGCTATTCAACAAAAACATTTATCAAAATTTACTTATTAAACAGTACACTTAATTTTTTTCTGTTTTATTGGATGTACATTATAGCCCAAAAATGTTAAAAATAATCTAGAGAGTGGTTACTTATATTTTTCTCAATTAATAGGTGATACAATTAATTGAGTGGGTCTCAACCAAAATTTTTTAATGAAATATATTAGAGAATATGAAACTAGACTAGAAAACACCAGAGTGCGCCACACATAGTAAGTCTAATTATTATTTTATGGGACTTTTCATTGTGCATGTTTATGTTTTCTGTTATGTAGTAAAATGTATTTCTTACTGTAAATCACAGTAAAAATATTTGAAATACTCTGTCTTAGGACACTAAAATAATTTTAGTTCTATTCAATTTTTATCATCAATCTGAATGAAACTACATAATCTTTATTATATTTCTTTTAGGCACCAAGCTGTTGAGAATAGAGTACATATTAGTGGTTAATAATTTATTTTTTTAAAATAGCAATACCCAGTGTGAGTGAAAGTATAAAGAATTGCACATATACACTCTGCTGATGGAAATGGGAATTGATATTTTGGAGGGCACTTTGGAAATAAGTATTAAAACCAGTTTGGGAAGTTACATTTGACATACATTCAAGCTCTGTGTTTTTTCCTTAGCCTATGTCCAGTGTACTGGTGAGCCCATCAAAGGAATTCTTTCTTTCTTTTATAGTATTTTTTTAAAAATTTCCTTTTGATTCTTTTTTAGAGTTTCAATCTCTGCTTACATTACTCATCTATTCCGTAGAGTCCTCAGTATATTAATTATGGTTATTTTAAATTCCAATACCTCTGCCATATTGAATCTCATTTTGTTGCTTTTTTGTTTCTCTATTAGTGTTCTTTTCTTAACTTTTAACATGACTTTTAACTTTTTATTAAAGCCAGACATGATATACTGAGTAATAGTAATTGACCTAAATAGGCTTTTAATGAGAGAGTTTATGTCAATCTGGCTAGGAGTTTGGCTATCTTTAATGTTTGCTGTTACTGTAGATATTTGTGGTTTAAATTTCCTTTCGTATTCTTGTTGTTTGTTTGTTTGTTTTCTCCCTTGTTATCTTTGGGTTTCCCTGGAAACTCCTTCTTAAATAGAGACTGAACCTTTTGGTTCTTTCAGCTTAATTCTCTGTTATACAGAAGCCCTGTTGCTGTCATCCAGAGGTATCAGGGGAGTGGTTGCATACTGTAATCTTCTTAGATCTTAATCTTTTAGTGAGCCTATATATCTCACACTTCAGTGGGCTGCTCCTGGCCAATGACTAAGCAGGGCAGAGATAAGTCAAGCCCATTCCTGGGAAGTGAAGTACTTCTATGAAGGGTAACTTTGGATCAAGAACTCCCATTGGCTTTATTAAATGAAATACACTACCTTCCAAGACTCATTCACCCAGCCCTCTGCCTTCCTTCTCTTTTTCACAAGAGCCAGACCAGCGGGTGGTCTGACAGCCTTCCTGGCCAACCTCAGGTCTCTTCCCATTTCCCTTCACAGGCATTTTTTCCCCCCTAATAAATCTCTTGTTTTGACATAGGCCCCTCAGAGGATCTGGACTAACATATCTACATATATTAAAATAAAAAGATGAATTATAGAGTACTAATGGGTTTTTAAGACCAAACATAAAACTTCAAGGGCAGTTTGAACTTTTTGCTAGTATCCTACACTTTAACTGCAGACCCTAGGAGATTCATTTTTCTCTGCTAAAGGTACATTATTGGAAAAATTTTTAACGCATTTTGCTGGTCTAACCAGTAAGTTCTCATCGAATCCTTATGAAGTAATTCAGTACTTCTTATAACTGACTCACTTTTAGAAATATATTCTATAAAACATATAATATCTAAATTCCCTCTCTCCTGCTTATTCATGCTCTCTCTGTGTATCTTATACAGGCATACTGATAAATTCATTAAGGCTTAAAAGGAGATAATGTTGAACAATAGTCTGTGAGGTCTGGACTGCAGTTCTTGATATCAGTAAGCTAGCAATCATTCAGCATGTCCTCTACTGGGAATCAGTTTGATCAGTTTGTAAGATTAGAATAACATAATTGAAGAGAATAATTTCTCCTGCTAGAGACCAGTTTCAAATACACGAGTAACTTCTTTAACATTGAATAATATTTTTTTCTATAATCTAATAAATAAAAGAGTTTAAATTTTATATGGCTTACCAACTGTTACCAGTTTAATCCTAAGGAGTAGCATCTCCTTCCAGCATTCGGAGGTAGTGTGCCTCCATCTTGATCTTATTTCTGCTTCTTCTTAACTGTGGTCCTGGATGCATCTCTCCTTTTCTTGTGATAGATAAGTTAGAGTAATTATAACTAGTGCTGTGCATTTTGAACAGTCGTGATTTTAACATAATCACAAGGTAGTATTATTAAAATCTGTTTACTCATTAAAATATCAGCGTCATTAATTGTACAAATATTTTGTTGGAATACATCATAGATTTGACCATTCCTTTCAACCAGGAAATTATGAATTTCAATTATTAGTGCCAGATGTAGTTATCTAGAAATGTGGTCAACTAAAGAGAGATGCTAAATAAAGACAAAAGAGAATAGGTGCTATCAAAGCAGCTTGAAAGTATGTAAAAAACCATAGCAAGTCACTGAAGTTTTAGGGAATTACTACAATCTTGGGTAAACAATGGCTAGGGAGGGGAAGAAGGATCCTACAGCCACAGACTGGAACTATTTTCTGTACACATTTCTGGTATTTACATTCGTAACTTTTAGGGAACACAGTACTCTTTTACACATTTACATACTATTATTGTATTTTTATTTTAAAAATTTCAAATGAAAAATATATAATATATAGCAAAGAATTGTGTTTTTGAGACATTTTAAAACCATTTTTAGGTTTTAAACATTTGCCAAGGACTGCATGTTCAGCTTTGTAATGAAAATGTAATTAGGTAAATGTAATTAGGCTAGTAGACATTTACTGTAAGGTCTACTTTCCAGAATGCATTTTTTTCACTAAATTATATTGTTGGAAGGAATTGAAATTAAGAAGCTGGTGATCACCTCTGTCGCTGATTAGAGGGAGTGAGGATTGATTTAAAATGAATGTGGAACCACCCTACAAGGAGGAAGAAGGCGTTCCTTCACCTTTAACAGTGAGGGACCACAATTACTCTAAGACCTGGAAATGAAATTTCTATGTAAATCTTATTTCATATTGCCTCCCAGACAGTTTTTAGTGAGGGTCATATCAAATCTCCCAGGGATAGGACAACGTGGAAAGCCAGAGTGAGTGCTGTTTGCTCCGCCAGTATAATGATGTCGTACTTTGTTTTTTAATTAGCAGAATACCTATAGAACTGTCGTGTAGTCTAAGTGATCTTGTACATGAAAATTATTTTGCCGAAGAGCAGCAAAGTCACTTTGCTTATTACTAGGGACAAGTAGTATTAAGATTAAAAAGATTGAAACATGCTGCATTTTATTTCAGTGATTACTTTCTTAACCGTTCTTAGCTAAACCTGCCAGCTTAGTATCTGTAATTATGGTGCGTATTAAAACCAGCCAAGCTGTTAAGTACATACTCAGATGTGTAGCTACTGCTCTAATATATCACTCAATCATTTTCCATTATACCATGCAACATTACTCACCATTATTGCAGTGTGCAGCCTTGATAAACACTTAATGCTAAAGGAGAAAATGTTAGGAATATCATCTAATGTTTTTTATCTCTGCATCTACATTATGTTCCTCAAGTGGTTCTCCTTGCTTCATGTCATCTGGTTTCATTTGTTAAATTTGCACAAATTCTTAACATAAAAGTATCCCCAAATGTGTATGTTGTAATTAGGTTATAATTCTGAGCAGAGGTTCTAGTGACATTTAAGAGCAAACTGAGAGCCGATGGGATACTGCCAACTCTGGGGAATCTAGAAAGGGAATAGCAAAACTAATTTATGCAAATCTGGGAGCTGATTATTTTATGCACAGCTACTTACAAAATTGAAACTTCCTCAGTTGTCGTCCCCTTTTATTTCTCTCAGTTCAATCTTTACAACTGTTAAATTTGTAGTGCTTTAGTTTGCATCAGTTAAAAGAAAATTATCAATGGCAATTTGCTTTGTTCAAAATACCTGTCTCCACCTTTAGAAGAGCGTCTCATTAGCACTTCTAGATTTTAACCAAGAGATCCCACAAGTTTTAATCATTGAAAACATGGGATGTGGCAAATAAAACTCTTTACATTAAAGTTCAGATGATATATTTGCTAGAGTAACATGAGTCAACTTATGCCTCAGGCTTAGAAAAACACACAAAACCATTTATTTGTCATACCAAAAAAAAATAAAAAAAAGAAGAAATTGGGGACCCAAACTAAATAACATAAAAAGGCAGATGACATTTTAGGTGTTTGGTGAGAAGTTAGGGCTGAAGATGGCACTGGAGTTCCAGCCTCAGCTACCTGTGCCTGGGGCTGCCTGCCGCCCTGTGCCTTCGTAATAGTTATTCCCAGAGACCAAGCTGCGGCTGCCCCTTGGTGCAAACCCCTCTCCCCCACTGGTGCGGATCATGTTTAAGAATGACCCCTCCCTGGGAACTTATCGCCCTTTCAGAAGGTGGCCTTCGATTTGCATGTCTGTCCTCTGGACTTAGGTCCTGTGGCACTGGAGCTCTATCACCCCTTTCCTGAGAGCGGCAGCCTGGGCGTCATTGAGTGCAGGTGCCCCAGCTCTTTCTCCGGATGCTGCATCCCTTCAGCTTGTGTTTCTGCTCACTCTGGGAGTGTTTCAAGGGCTCCCTGTGTCTGCCCTGCAGCTTCCAAGCCACAGTGGAGCAGAGGATAGTGCCTTCTGATACTGTCTGTTCTGTTCTCCTCCTTCACCCTCAGTTGAACTGACACCAGCCGCCACTTCATAGCTGGTCAGCAGTGTTGACAAAGACTATTATGAAAGCAAAATAATAATAATAAATAATAATAATATAAACAACAATAACAGCAGCAGCAGCAGCAACAACAACACCATTGTGAATAGCCTTACCACAGTCACTTCAGGTTCGTAGCAAATCAGACTGCCAGGGCATAGTAAGGAAGTGGTCTCAAAAGGACCACTTTCCCTTAAAAGTGCCTCACCTGTGGGAGCGTCTGATCATGCCTCCAGTGTGGGAAATAGAATCAGGACTTTCATCCTATGTTGTTATTTTACTAATGGGGTGAGAAGGAGACTTGCCCAAAGTATTTCGGCAGGGCCCTGAAGGTGGAATATAAAATCTTCTCTTTAAATTCATCACAGCCCATGAGCCCATGAGTCTCTAGGTTCAGGTCCATCCTGTGTTTTAGTGCTGTCGTTTTCCTGAATTCCCAATATTCTTCCCCTTCTCAGCTATTAATCCAAATCCTACCCAACCTTAGTCCCGCTTCCTCTGTTAGAATTTTATCAACTACGTAAGCACACTTTACCTTCTCTCTCTTTTTAGGATCCATGTAGCTTTCAGTGTCGGGATTATAGAATTTAATTGTTAAAGAATCATCATTAAAACACAGACTCACCTAGTACCTCGAAGGCAGGGCCCTAGCTTTGCCTTCTTGACCAGCTCCCAAGTAAGGGCAATTCTGCTGGTTTCTGGAACATTCTGTAAGGTGCACAGTACTAGTTCACTGATTCCTAAGGGCCTATTTTGGAGAACAGCTCTGTGGGCATCACCTGGAGCCACGTGTAAAATGCCGATTCAGTGTTTCACATATTCATATCTGACAAAGCAGAATCTCCAGAGCAAAGGCTCACGCACCTGTTTTCTTCAGGAAAACCTCAGATTCTCGGGCACAGCCATTGACTAATTCCAGGCCAGCATCCTTATTTTTCTGACAAGAAACAGTTTCACAGGTGTCAAGAGAGAAGCACAAAGGTAGCAGACAGCATGGGTATCTCAGGACTTCCCAGATCCTGCTTCTATTTCTTTTTCCTCTTTAAACTTATCGGTTTGAATTTAAACTCATTTCTTAACCTCTCTAGACATCATTTCTCATCTATAAAATGGAGTCGATTTCGTCTACCTTACAAGACTTGTATTATGGTTGTAGGAGATAATATATGTAAGATGTCTGGGCCATAATAAGTACTGAATTTATTATGATTGAAACATTATTTCATAGTTTTATATATATTAGTTCTCTTCTGAACTAAATTACAAGTCACTGGAGGGTGGATGTTAACGGTTTGCTCCCCTTTTCCATCTAACCTGTTGCTAGCACAGGGCTGTGAACAGAACAAATGCTTAAGAGCTGTATAATGATGTGACTCAGAACAAACTTCCTCCTGGCCTTTTAATGTTTGGTCTCCCCGCTCATATTACCCACTGTCAGGTAGTTCTGTTTCTTGGACCCTAATCCAAAGGCTCTGAACTTAACACTCATGTCCAGAGCAACTGTTCCATGTCCAGAGAAATCTGACCTAACTCTGGATTAGATCAGGGGATACCCAGTCTACTCAATGGAAGATCAGAATGTTGGGTCCTTTGAAGGACATTCTAAGATTCAGATCTACTGTCATCTGGGTTTCAATTTAATCCTTCTTTAAAGTGAATTCCCAGACCAACCTACCCTATAGCTAACCTGAATACTCTGGATTACTTGGATTACTCTGGATAGAGGTGACCCAGTATTAACCTGATAATTGCCTCTTCAGGTTACCACCGAATGTATTTGTTTAGTCCTCTCTCTTCACCATTAGACTGTAAGGCAGAGTATATCTTTCACCTTTGGATCCTAAGTGGCATCACAATGTCAGATATATAATAAAGGCATAAATAATTTTTATAAATCACTAACCATTTAAGATAATATATAATTATTCCTAACTACTAGACACCAGAGTAAGTTTGGCATAGTGAAGCCTATACAGACCCGATACCAGGAGACTAGGATCTGAATCCCATTCCAGCCACCTACTAGTTGAGTGATCATGGGCACATTTTATAAAACTTTCCTGTGTTTCATTGTTTGTATCTATAAAATGAGAACACTGTTGTAAGGTTAAAGATAAGTAAATGCCTGTCATAGGTCCTTCTACCCGGGGCACCCATTACCTTCCTGCTTTCTTTCTAGATATCCTGAAAGTTTTTTCACCTTAAAATTTCTCAACCAAGGGCATTTTTTTTCCCCTCCAAATTTCTGTTTTCTTTGTCTAATTTTTTTTTCCTGCTAATTTCATGACAGGCACATGTTAAATTTTATTTCAAGCTTCCTCTATAAAAAGGAAACATAAGAAATTTAATTCAAAAATCTCCTCTTAGTTGGGACATTTTATTTAAAAAAAAAAAAATGGAAAAAAGAGTGACCAGATAACCTTAGTTAGACTAGATACAGGAAAAAGAGAATAGTTGATTAAATGTCATTACTTTTGACTGACAATTAGCTAGATTGGTGGGTAACAAGTTTCTTAAAAAAAAATCTTAAACCAGTATCATTTGTCAGAAAATTGCCTATGCATTTTATACAGTGTGTTAATTTCTCTCTAGGAGGAAGTTGAGCACTTGATCATGAGAAAGGTTCTGCTGAGATGAAGCCATGTTCCTTTACCTCATTCTCCATTAACGACATCTTGTTTTTCTTCTGGCCCAAGGTGTCTCCTCCCAGATTGTGGTCTGTTAAGAGATTGTATCTTCAGTCTCTCTTGCCCCGATTCATCTTCTACACTATTTAAAAATTATCTTTCTAAAATACAGATCTAATCTCATCACTTTCTAAGTTTAAAAGTTCTTCATTGCCTTGTCGTTGAAATCTAAAATTTGTAATTTGCCTCTTTACAACTTGTTTCCATCCTATTCTCAAGTCACTCTTTTTAATGAAGATTTTCTTCCATTTGTAGGACCCTACTGATCCTTTACTAAATATTCTGGAGACTTGACCCATGTGTCATTATTTATGCTTTCTTCTTCTTTGTCTTTTTGGAGAATTTGATTCATCTTTAAGGACTTGTATTAATTAATACTGATTCTCTGAAGTATTTTTCCTAAATATCCCAGGTCTTCTCTTACCCCCTAAGTAATTAAGCTTCCCTTCTTTTATTCAGCAAACACTTATATAACACCTAACATGTGCCAAACACTATATTAGCTCTTTATAAATGCTTACTACTCATTTATATTTAGTATAAATATTAACTTACAATGACACTATGAAATAGATACTAGTCTTATCTCTATTTTACAAGTTAAAAAGCCTGAGGCAAAGAGAAGTTCAGCAACTTGCTTAAAGTTACACAGGTAATAAGTGCTAGAGCTGGGATTCAAACCCAGGCAGTATGGTCTGAGTCTCTCGAGAGTTCACGTTTTTTAACCACCATGATAAAATGACTCTTACAGGCTGTTTTACATTGCATTATAGATATATTTTAGTGTTTATGACATTATCATATTTTTATTTTTATGTACCCACCTTCCCCGCTAAACTCTTTAATGGTAAAAGCGAATTCCATTTTGTTTCCCAAATTCCTGGCTCCGTACCTGGAATGAAATGGATGATCAATAAATGCTTGGAAACTGAGTTGAATTAAGATTTAAACTATTTTCCTTTGCTGATAAATGGAGTTCCATGGTGGAAGCTTGCTTTGAGGTTTATTTATACTCAGAGGACAGGTAAGAAGATAAAAACAAGTTAGTTTAGCCAAAAAAAAAAAAAAAAAAAGGCAATACTATGAGATGCTCTAATAAACACCACTAAATACTATTATGGAAGTTCTTTTGCAGAGATGGATATTACTTTAGCCACGTAGCAAAGGAAACAGAAAGTTACACAATAACAGGACAACTAGTAGGGCCTGCTTCGGTAGGCCCTGACTGACCAGATGTCAGTGGAGTCACATACACAATTCATGCAAGTCATTGAAATAAATGTGCACACTTTAAATGCTGCCAAATCAGGTTGACCTGTATTATTTGGGAAAGAAAATACTACTTTCAGTAGAAATATTAATAGCTCAAGTAGGAAAAGCTGAACTAATCGAATCTTCAGAGGAAAAAGTATATGCAAACCCCTTCACAGGGAAAAATTACAATACAAAGGTAACAAAGAAGCAATAATCACTTAGGCTTTATTATTATAGATTATAAATATTCTCATGGAAGCATTTGGTAAATAGACTAGTGAGTTCGAACGTGAGTGTAGGATTACAAAGCTGTTGTCATAGCAATTGATAATATATATGATAACAAATAAATACCAAATCTGTTTTAAAATAGATGTTGGACTTGGGTGAATGTCAGGTGGATAAAATGGTGGGCGTCATCAGTGAAGGAATAACATTGTCTTTTCTCTCATGTAATATAGTTTTCAGGAAAACAACTCAAATTATAAATGATTTACTTCTAATTCTTCTATCAATAAATGAAAATTTAGCCTACGGCCATACCACCCTGAACAAGCCTGATCCCATCTGATCTCGGAAGCTAAGCAGGGTTGGGCCTGGTTAGTACTTGGATGGGAGACTACCTAGGAAGACCAGGTGCTGTAGGTGTAAGAAAAAAAATAAAAAAATATAAAACAGTAAGTGAAGATTTAATTATTTAAAAGTGGTACAGCTTCAAAAGAAACTGTCAATAAGGTAAAGAGATAACCATCCAAATGGGAAAATATATTTGCAAGCAACACTTCCGATAAGGGCTTAATACCCAAAATATACAAAGAACTCATATGGCTCAATTACAACAAAAAACAAATGATCCAATCAAAAAATGGGCAGAGGACCTGAACAGACACTTCTCCCAAGAGGACATACAAATGGCAAACAAATATTTAAAAAGATGCCAACATCGCTAGCTATTAGGGAAATGCAAATCAAAACCACAGTGAGATACCATCTCACACCTGTTAGAATAGCTATAATCAACAGGATAAGTAATAGCAAATGTTAGAGAGGATGTAGAGAAAAAAGAACCCTCATACACTGTTGGTGGGACTGCAAATTGGTACAGCCACTATGGAAAACAGTATGGAGGTTTCTCAGAAAACTAAGAATTGATCTACCATATGATCTAGCAACCCCTCTACTGGATATTTACCCCAAAGACTTGAAAACTCATATGAGAAAAGATATTTGCATGGTGACATTCATAGCAGCATTATTCACAGTGGCCAGGACATGGAAGCAACTTAAGTGTCCTACAATAGATGATTAACTAAAGAAGTTGTGGTACATACATGCAATGGAACATTACTCATCCATAAGAAAAGATGAAATACTGCCATTTACAACATGGATGGACCTCGAGATAATCTTACTAAGCAAAATAAGCCAGACAGAAAAAATTGAAAATCATATGATATCACTTATATGTGACATATAAATCTAAAAGCAACAATCAAACATGACAAACAAACAGAGACTCATGGACATAGACTGTAGACTAGTGGTTACCAGGGAGTAGGGGGTACAGGGAGGGAGGAGGTAGACGGGGTAAAGCAGGTCAAATATGTGGTGACAGAAAGAAATCTAACTATGGGAGGTGAACACATGGTGTAAACATATATATGACTTACTGTGAAGTGCACAGCTGAAACTTACTGGATTTTCTTAACCAATGTCACCATAACGAAAATAATAAATACAAGAAAAAAATTTTAAAAAGTAAAAAATAAAAGTGCTAGAGCTTAATATCCAATAAAGTTAAAAATTCTAAATTAGAACCGTTGAGATGAAAGCAATTTCAGAGTATAATGAATTCAAACTCCCCCTAAATCAGATTTTTTAATTGTCTCTACAATATTCTTTAGAAAAAGTTATTCATTCTTACTAAATATATCTAAGTCAGGAAAGTTTATATTTCATACAATAATCCTTTCCATTTTTGCTCAACTCTAGAATGGCCATTGAATAGAATAATTTTAATTAAGACCTTATCTGAAGTTCAAGGCTAAAAATATCTTTAAATATTTTTTTAAAAAATGACATCGAAGTTTGCAATAGAATACAAGTTTGTTCCTCTTAAGGAGATTTGTTGCAGTAATCTATCATTTAAAGTGAGGACACTGTAATACATGATTACCAATAATTTTATATAAATAATCAGATAATATGATTATTATACCTTTGGTTATTCTTAATTAAAATGTTAATTTAATTAAATAGCTACAACACTTTGTTGGCAATGGTGTTAGTTAATGTGTTTAAGAATACAATTCCTTTAAATTCATTCTGTAATTCAGCTATGCATCAATTCATAGTTTTTTTTTTAAATAGAATTTAGTAATTTATCAATATAAATACTCTTCATCCTATTTTGTTTAAAAATACGTAGGCTTTGTAGTTACTAGAATGGAGACATTCTAAACACTATCTCACAAAATGCTGGAAACCCTGAGTTTTCTTGTTTGGTTGGTTCTTTCTGAATAAATATGCAGAGGGGACTGTCCCTTTTGTTACCTTGCAGATTTTATTCTATTTGCGTGCTTCACTATTAAGTGCAGAATACTTTTAAATCATTGATGACATCATATAGCCTTTACATTTGAACAACCAAAATAAATTTTCTTCCACTTTATTGCATCAACTTTCAAACTTAAGCATTTATTTGGTGTCTGCTATCTGCCAGAGTTTCCAATACCTGAGGTCAGAAGCTAAAAGCATATAAGTGTTGGAACTAAAGCAAAGAAAAACAAAACTACATAATATTTTCTATACTAAACATTCAAAATGAATAAAAGTAGTTGCTAAGTGTTTTCAATGTATGCTCTGTTAAGAACACGTGTTGCTGGCACTTCTTAAATGCTTACTCTATGGCAGACACTATACTATGTTTTCTATTGGTGTTCATTTATTTCTTACAACAATCCTGTAGAGTAATGTTTTGTGTGCATTTTATAGATGAGAGAAATGAGGCATGCAGAGCCTTATGATATTTCCAAGGTTATACAGCATCTAAGTGGCAGTGCCAAGACTATGGCTATAGATGAAATGTTATGAAAACAAACCCCAAAATTATTGCAGATATCTGCTGGAGAGTCGTCTTTCATCCTTTTTCATTGAGGCACAAACAGTAACAGTAGATGATAAGAAACCATCTCCCAGGAAATCTAAGAGTAGCAAAACCCGAGAATTTGGAACTGAAATCAGGCTTGCTGATAAAGATAATAAAGTCTCCTACTGATATTTTAGTGAGAACTTGAAAGAGAATGTTTAACAAGAAGATGGCTCTATAACATCTATTCGAGAAAAAAAATGAGGATATAAATTCCATAATTAGGAGAAAAACATGAATTGCTTTAGGACACACAGAGAGACTGGTTCAGGTCTAGCCCCAATATTAGAAAAATAAATGGCACAGAGCGGGGGTCCAGATGGCATTTCGGTCCTAACAACTCGGAAGTTTGCGTAGTTCAGCTCACAAATTACTGCTTCATCATCTGCATCAGTTATTCCTTCTGTGTCCCTGTCCTCAGAGATCAGGCCAGGAATATAAAGATTTAAGACATGTTGGGTCTAAGTGGAGGGAGGTTCTCTCACGTGTAGATACCTATTTTTGTGTGTGACTACTTGTTGGACTTGGTGCCACACAGTTTAAACACTGCCTAATCTAATTCTTACAATAAATTTACAGATGGATAAACTGAAGCTATAGCTTTACGATGACACGATAAATCGTGGAATCAACTTTAAACCCAGGAGGATTTCTTACACATCAGCGGTGACACTCACATCCCTCCCAAACCTTTTATTCCATTACTCAGTGCTTTTTCCACTTTACCTCCGTTGATGATTTATGTCTTTAAATACCTTTTCCTCAAGTAAAAGGCACCCACAACTAGACTCAGTCTTCTAGGAAGAGTTTAATCCAGGATATATAATGGGAAAGTAAGGCTTCTATGAGATTCCGCATTGTTTAACTGTCCCCAGAAAGTAAATGATGAGTATAAATTTGCCAACACTAAAGGACATTCTACCTTTCGGTGAATTAAATCTGACAGATTATCATATGAAAGAAATGCCCACACCACCTATAAATGTGCTGATGTTCTATAAATGTGATCTACTTTTTGCTGTCAAGTAGAATTAGATGAAGAAAAGATGCAGAACTGTCAGAAACTTGTAGGCTGGCAGTGTTATTCAGTGCAGATTGTAAAATAAGATAATGATTTCTTTCCAGAAAGTCTGTCTTTCTCTCTGTGGACGTGGATTGGCAGCACACTGTCACCAAAGTGCCAGTCTGCTTTGGTGACAGGACAGATAATCATTGGCTATTCGAGAAAGTTTGAATTGTCTTTCTAGATATGATCAAAAAAAGAACAAAATTCAAATTTATGATTTTATAAATAGATTAAGAAATATTCAGAATAAAGGGACCATTAAGTATATATCAAAAACAATTCCTATTATGTTAGAAATTTAATATAATTAAAAATTTAGTAAATAATTGGAGAATGGATGACAAGTTATGTTAAGACCCATGAGCAGATTCCTTTGACTCACTTAACATGGGCATATCCTGAGAAGTGATCACAGACCATTGAGAAGGCTGTGAAACACAAACCAGTCACATAAACTATATAAACTATGGGGACATTGGTCTTTGTGAAACCTTGAGCCATGTTTACTCCAGATCTGTGGGCATTTTGGGTTCTCAGGCCATGTTTGATAAACCTGGCCTCTCATATTGGCAGGGGCACCACACAGATTACTCAAGGTATAAGAGCTGTGGTGATAAAAATCTCAAATAGAATGATAGTCTAAGCAGATGTTTTATAATCAGCTACTGTAACAGCTGGAAGTATCTATGACAGAGAACATGAGATTTGTGTACAGCATCCGAGGTCCTGCTCTTCTACTTATTCATGAGAGGCCTCTGAGCCTCAGTTTCCTCATCTGTTGACTGAGAATAAAAATACCTACTTTGTAGGGTTAATAGGGAGCTTAATTATTTTGTTGAGAATAGAACACCCATTTACAAATGGCATTATTATGATTATTGTGAGCATAATCTGAACATCTACATATGCCTATCCAGGTTTGTGCTAAGCTCTGTGAGGTGTCACAGGACATTTCAGCCACATGTCCTAAGATGGCTCTTTTAGAATCTGGAGGAGGAACAGACACACAGACATAAGAGATACAAGACAATAGATAAGGGCTAAAATGTTAAGCTAAAATTTGCTGATTGGCATAATAGAAATTTAGATAGTCTTCATGTACATTTGATCATATTTATCAGCCAATTTTTCTAGTAGTCTTTTCTTCTTACCCAGTCACACACACAAAACTTTCTACAACGAGGTGGTTCCTTGTAGCTTATAAGCAGAATGATCCCCGTCCAAAATCCGGAGGCCATATGGAACCTGCTTTCTTGACACCTCTCTCTCTGTGTGTGTCTCTCTCCCTCCCTCCCTTTCTCTCTCTCTCATTTACCTACCTACCTATTTACGTACCTATCAACCTGTCATCTATCAATAAATAAAAGTAAAGTACAATTGTAATTGAACAGCTTTATAGGTTTTAACATATGTCTAAATCTTTGTAAACTCCATCTGGATTAATCAGTGTAGAATGTAGAATATTTTCTTCACTAGAAAAAAAAACCCTTCACTACCCTTTCCACTAGTCAAAAGACCCCTTCCAAGAGCAGATCACTTTTGTCTATTTTAATCTTATATAAATACAGTCATTAAGTATACTCTTGATGTTTGGCTTCTTTCACTCAGCATTTGTCAGTTAGATTTATTCATACTGTTGATGGATATTGAGCTATTTTCAGTTTCCAGCTATTATAAATAAAACTGTTATAAACATTCACGGACATGTCTTTTGGTGTCCATGAACACTCATTTCTTTTAGGAATACACCTAGGAATAGCATAGCGGGATCGTAAGGTATATACTATAAAATATTTTTCCACAATAGTTTTATTAATTTACATGCCTACCAGCAATGTAAGAAAGTACCGTTTGCTCTGTATCATGGAGAATACTTAGTTTGCCAATCTGTCCAATTAATATTAATTTTATGTGTGTGGGTATAAAGACTGTGTTGCTTTATCAGGTCTTTAGGGAAGAAAATCAATTATGGCAGTTAAGGTAGAACATATCTGACCATAGTTCTCGCCTCAGATTCTTAGCCTGGCTCTCCTTTGGCAGTTTGCTTTTGCTTTATTGAATTCTTTCTTCTAGCTTTTGGGCACATCTTCAGCATCCAAGGACAATTTCTATTTTCATCTATCCTACTATAAGTTTCCTATACTCCCCTAGAGGTTTTCCATTCTGTGACATCTGCAAACATGATAACATCTGCTACCTGCTTATCTGCTGACCGAATGCTGATTAGCACGGCCCGCGAACAGACAGGGCAGGGTCAGTTCTCTGGAAAGATGCCACAGCACTGCCCCTGCACTCCCAACTTTTAGCTGCCTTTTGTATAGGAGACATCTAGTAAATATTTGTTGAAATGAGTTGACTTTTTTTTTTTTTGCTCTACAAAATTACTTTAACTTGTGCTCACTCCTACTATAAACACTGCATTTTCCTGGAAAATT
The DNA here is from genome assembly GCF_014176215.1 of Rousettus aegyptiacus. NCBI lineage: Eukaryota > Metazoa > Chordata > Mammalia > Chiroptera > Pteropodidae > Rousettus > Rousettus aegyptiacus. The sequence continues at coordinate 19,639,381 of NW_023416310.1, forward strand.
GCTCCTAGTTTATACATTTACCTGAAAAGCATTAATTTGTCCACTTCAGTGCTTTCAATCTTAAATGATATGGTTGGAGTGAGCTCCCTAAAACATAAATCTGCACATAATGATGCTCAAAAATAAGCTATTAACTATTTTTAAGGAGTATCTGAGTAGCAATATAGGCAACTTAGCATTTTGAAAATTATTTTGGTTCAGAACTTTGAAAGAAACTGGTGGATATTGGGGACAGTACCTTTAAAACTCTTATAAAAATGTTTGTCAATACTTAGTAATTTAGGGGAACTAACCATATAATACATATAACATGTCTGGCACTATATACTATCTCTGACCTTCTCAACAGTTTTGTAAAGTCCTCATTTTATACAAATAAAAACTGAGTCTTGGAGTTAAAATTCTGCTCGAATAAATTCTACATATTTAAAGTGGGATTATCATCATTAAAATACAAATATATTTGATATCAAATTCTTTATTAAATGAGAAAGTGAAATTAATAAAGTTGACTATAATCGACATAATTTTAAAGAACTTAGCAAGTGAAAAGAAATGAGAATGATGTATTTCTTTTTAAAATTACAGGCACTCATATATCTCCAGGAGTAGATACTTTAATGGTCCACTGTATTGTCCAAATATGAAAGAGGGACTGTGAGAGAATTGAGGCCTCTTAGTTATTTTCTTTCTACTTTTTCTTTTCTCAAATCATAGGGCTTTATTTGAAATGTTTCTGAAGACGATTGGAGAACATTACTTTCCATTTATTCTGAAAAATATCTTTGCTTTTTATAGCTTACTTTCTATTATCTTGCAACACATTCCGTGCTACCTTTTGTAAAATTTCAATGATGTGGCACTTTGTTCTTGATGATCACTTAGTTGGAGACCTGCATTATTTCTTCTGCTGTTTACTTTTTCGAGTAAACATCTGTATGTGCTTTTTCTTTCTACTTTTGTCAATGCCATTTAGCTTCTTACAAACTCTAACTTTATGGTTGTGCCTATCTGTCTGTGAGCAAATGGAACTGAAAATTTTAGGAGTATCAAGTCATCTAGTCTTATTTGTTTATCTCTAACTATCTGTCTTTCTGAATCCCATGAACTCTGAGTATAAATGGTGGGTTGTAGCGAATAAAACCAGGAAGTTTCAGCTGACTTTAACTCTAGGTTTAGCCTAGGCTTGTTACATTCAAACTGTACATATTTGACTATACAAAAATTTATTGACATTAAAAATGGGGTTATTTAATCGTGTGACTAATTAATACCCTAAATAGGGAATCAGGTTGATAGAACCATCATCAAATAAATTGTTTTACTATCTTGTTTCTTCTGTTTAATATTCTCTTCCTTTCAATTCTTGAGTGAAAATTCCAATGAGAGTAAAAACCAAAATTTGAAAGGACTCCCTTCGTCTAGTTAATGAGTTCCTCCAGGACTCAGGATGCCTCTCCTTCCCAGTGTACTATCCTGACAATTAGATGCCGAACATAGGCAAGCTCACTCTACAAACTGGTGCCAAAGTTGTCACCTAAGCCATATTTCAGATACAATTACTATTTTCTTGTTTCCAGAGGAAATAAACAATAAATTTCAGCCTCAAAAGTAGTGGTAACAGGGTGATGACAATTTAATAGTAATTACGGCCCATATATTAACTATTTTAATCTATTGGAGCAGGGGCCGATGGTTGTCATAGATTCGTTTCTCAGGTCTCACAGAGAATTTCCCATGTGACCCTCTGTCACTTCTGAATACTAAATCATTACTAAGCTTCTTTTCTCCCCAACTCTTCTTATCCATTTTATACCTTCTTTATTTCTCATCTTACAGATCTTCTAAGCATTTCCCAGAGTTCCTTTGCTACACAGTCATCATAATCACAGATACCCAGATGACAATACCTTCCTGTCTGACCCAATTTTCAAAAATTCAGTTTCTTAGTGTGTGTTAGGAGAAAGGAAGTTCAGAACCTTTAACACCCTTGGCTGAATGACATTTCTAATTTTGCCCACTGATTTAAAATTTCTAATTTTTAGATCACTTGTTCATATGCTTATTTGGGGGATATATAAGAGCTTCTTATTCCTATAATCAATAATAATTTAAAATTTTACATTTCACATATTTTAAGCAAAATACTAAATGTCTTTTCTATCTTATGTGTTCATCTTTTCTTGAGAATTTTAGACTTACTAGAAATAAAGCTTGGAAACATAAACTAAGGCCTTCTCTGACCCTAAATCCAGTGATTTGGTCATTTTAAACTTCAAACGAACAACTTTGAAATTATATGTCATTTTATGCACTGAAGGACAGTTGGCCATCATTTCCTCTAACGCTAAGTTGCCTTTCATAGTAACTCATCACTCTTGATTAGGACTGGGAAGTGAAAGACCAAAATTGGCCACAAGAACTGACAGAAGGAAAAGTCCGAAGTCCTGGAATAATCTTGCAACTGTATGTTTTCTCTGTAGTTAAAATATATTAACAAGGCAACTAACACTAAAAAGTTATCCGCAACTTGAGGTTGAAGAAATTGTTTTTGTGGAAAGACTCTTCTGAGAATGTTTAACTAAAGACTGTTCAGTGGGTGACAGATCTTCAGGTACTAGACAAATGCCAGGAGACCCTTCCCCCTAATAAGGTGTAAATGTGGCAGTGATGAACATTCGTGTCCCATCAGGTAGAAGGTTTTTGGAGATGATCCATCCCACCTTGCCATATAATGCCCACCAAATGTCTTAGGATCTTCCTGCTGTTTTAAAATTCTCTAATATGTAGCTGTTTTCTTAATTGTTAGGATACATTTAGCAACAATATTACTTTTATTTTGAAACTTGCTTGAGTAATTCCTCCTGTGACTGGAAACTGAACAAAACTCATGAGAAAGATCAGAAATATTAAAATAGCTGTGTTAGAGAAACCGTTTTCCCCACTGGAGTAGTACATGCTGGGTGCTGACTCAGATTGTGAGAGCTTTTAAAGAATCATCTCTACATACAGCACTGGCTGCAGCTGCTTGCATTTCTAGTCATGTCAGCTCGGGCATAGGGCTTTTGGCAGGGCTCTGCATAGGAGGTGCCTTCGGTAGACAAGTAGAGAAGTCCAGGAAATCTGATGATGCAAAAGTGACTGGGGTTTTGCCTCTTAAGGGAAGTAATCTAGTTCAACAAAACTACCTTCCTTGTAGTTTTATGTTTAGAAAGATCCCGCTATTTTCAAAAAAAGTTTGAAAGACAGTAATTTTCCAGCATAAGCCTATATGTTTTTCCCCATTATGTACTGATTCTGCTTCTTGTCACTTCTAGAATTTGTCTGCTTCTTGAGCTAGCTAATGCTGAAATTTTCATGTATTTGTCACTTTGCTGCAACAATACTGCAATTCTATTTTTTCCTCTTCTTGTTTAGTAGCATTTTTGAAAGGTGATCCTTTCAAAAAACAGAATAAATATTTTGTGAATACTGAGAACATTTGTGCAACTCAAGCAAGGACTTGTATATGCTCCTGTGGGCTCCTTAGCAGAAGCTTCCTGCCAACACTTGTTGACATTTTTGATAACAATAAGGGCAGCCAGGAAAGCAACTGAGGACCACCTGGTGGCTAAATGTGGAAAATGCAAATAGGAAAAGGAGGTGTAATTAATTCTTCTCTCTGGGATAATGGAATCAGAGTATTGGAGCAGGACACCCAAATTATCAGTGTCAGACTTATAGTGCTTTGGGATATTTTCAATAAAATTTGTATTTGTGTCTGATTCATTTATGTGACTCAGAAAATAGAGGATCCTAACCACGGCACAATTTTAGACCATCTTGGAAGATACATTGTATAAGACATAGAACTCTGCCCCGAATAGTAATAGTTAAATTATTATGCAAGGGAAGTACAGAGTTATTGATGCAGAAAATAAGTACTATAAGAATTCAGAGTCAGGAAAATCAGCGTGTGACAAGTGGACAGAAAAGCTTCATGGGACTAGCTAGAACTTGACCTCAACCTTGAACAGTAAGTGGGCTTTTGGATAAATGTGGAAAAGAAAAGTGGTGGCGAGAAGCACTGACGGTGTAACTACGGAGAGGTTGGAACGAAGAGTCTGTTCTGAGGTGGCAAGATGATCACCACCAACTCTTGATAGATGGCACGAATCCAGCTGTGGACTCAGTAACTGAGGGAGTCGCTTTCTGCTTTGGGGAACGGACAGTAGTTAAGCAATGACTTTTGAAAGGATTTTACTTTCTGGCTCCTCTGGACTGTGAGAGACAGACTGATAATTTCTTCCATCACAGGTTAGGTAAGCAGATGTGGCGTTCAAGAAGGTAATACCTTGAAAGGCAATTTTAGAGGGAATGAGTTGGCTCTGAGGGTTTGCTTGAGGATACGCTCAAGGTAGAATTCACCAATTCACCCCACCTCTAACTGTTCATACCTAGGAATGTCCTCTGTGTAAGACCAGGTAAGAGGATCTGGAAATTATTTTAAAAATAGAGATAATTGCTGTTCCAAATACTCTTCCAGGTGCCTTACGTAAGCTGTAAGTTAGATCTTCTCAGCAACTTTATGAGGTAGGTTTTACAGATGAGATTTTTCATTTTATAGATGAAAAATTGCTGCTTCACAGGGTTATTTGGTCTGCTTGACCTCTTACAAATACAGGGTGGCAGAGCTGGAGTTTAATGTCAAGAAATTTCTGGCTTTGCATTCTCGTTCTTTCCACTAACCTGCACTTCTTTGTCACATTATGTGAGTAGAGAGTACAGAACAAAAAGGGCAATGATCTAGAAACTTATACATTTTTTTTCTTAAGGATACTCATGACACACATGAAATTAAACTAGAAACAGATATGAGATAGTTCATAATTTAGTGCTCTTATAAATGTGATTGTCGTCAGGCTACCAGTAATTATTACAGGTAGATAAATATGTCTACTGTCAGGCTACAAGTGATTGTTATGGATAAATAAAGGTTTATGCTTTTTTCTCATTCATCCCATCGACGAGCACTAGTATAATCCCAGCTCTGCATATTTGTACACTTTCCAGGATACTTTTAAATTGCTTTTAAATTATCTTCAAAAAACTCATTAATAAGAGGCTGGGCATGTCAATTATTTCCACTTTATTGGAAAGAAAAAATTGAGACTCAGGAGATGCTAAATGACAGAACTAGCAATTAAATCAGTTCTTGTAACTAAATCTAATGGCATATTTAATTCCTACTAAGTGTCTCCAATGTCAGCACTCTTCCAACCCTCTTGGCTTTTGGAAAGATGACTGAATAAGATCTGTTCCCCTTGCTTTGTGTTTGTGCATGACGGTTATTGCAGCTTAAAATATATTACAACTTTAAATAAAATAAAATATTTAATCAAAATATTTCTTTACTTATAATCATTTTCATTATCATTTCCTAATCCAGAGAAGTTTATATTTCCCCGTTAGCTATTCCTGGAATAATCCTTGGGTTACATTTCCAACTCTAACTAATTTTGAGTTTTAAGATTATTTAATAAATTTAAAACCACCAACCTTCACATCAAACAGGATAAAAGAATGTTAATAGCCCTGACTGTTGGATACGAGAACTGGAAACCCAATGTTAATGAAAGCGTCTAGATTTAAGTCTGATTCCTTTTTGCTTAAGTCTAGTTCAAGTTCATCATTCAACAAATAATTTCATTTCATTGAAAAGGCAGAAAAAACAGCACAGAGAAAATTCTAGTTTCTTAAATTGTCCTGTTCTTCGTTTATGGGTAACGGCCTCCTTTTAGAACTAAATGAGGTTACCTATTGGACTTGTAGCCTGTCATAGACTTGGTATCATTTTTAGCACTCAGGACCCTTGGAAGTCATTTGGAGCCTCCTGCTGCTCTTTACACAGCCTTTGTACCTGGACAACCCAGCCACACATAGCTCTGCCAAGTAGAGCACGGGAGGAATTCAAGGTCAAGCCATTTGACATTTCTCATACCAGAAATCAGTGTTATTGTAGCAAGTGGGTGACAGCCCCTCTCTGAGGAGAGAGAAGGGGCATGCATTTCATATTAACTCCAGTGTAAGTGCGGCCTCGCCTGCAGGGCCCCCCTGTTGCTGCATTCTTCACTGTTAATCTGTTGTCAGAGAACAGCCTGCAGAACAAGCCTGAAATGTTCTGTGGCACCATAAACAGATGAGACCTAAGGAATCCTGAGAGGTATTGCTATTGGAAGAAAACTGGAAAATGCAATGTTATCACCCTCAGCATTAACTACATTTGAATGCGTTCACCAGTCTGGAACAGTTCTCGCACACTAATAATAAAATTAGGAGAAATTTATTCAATAGAAAAACTACATTCTGACTCTGAGATTAAATCAAAATAATTGAAAACGAGGAGCAATGGAAAGATTTCCTGTGGCTCTGTGATACCACAGGGCTCCATGCAACTGAAAAGGAAAAATGCAGGCACAAAAGCGTAGCTGAAGAAAACAAGTGAGGAATGAACATCAAAGAAATCAATAGGAAAAAATCACTTTTCTAAGTATAATGTCAAGGAAGCTCTCCTGGAAAAAAAAAATTCATATTACCTCCTCCCGGGGGAATATGCAGAAGCAAAGATAAGCATTATTAAGACTAGAGAAACTACACTGGAATTTAAAGTAAAAATTAACAATCTAGCTGACAAAGAATGGTGGAAGGTGTTTATGCATTCTGCGGGGGAAATAAAATCGAAAAAAGAATGAACACATTGCATTTATACACAACATATGTCTTCTGCTGTTATAGTTCTAACACAGTATTTTCGTTATTCCAAATGATGAAGGACCGAATGTAGTCCATTCAGTTTTTCACGAGGCGGTGATATACAATGACAACTGCAGCTCTCCACAAAACTGTAAAAGGCTTGGAGACTATACTTATTGCATGCTGCCGGAAAAGAACATCAAATACACTTTGCAGGTTCTATAAAGGTACTTTTTCTCTAAGGTGGCTTAAACATTTATTTTTAAAAGAATGCTGGTTGGAACTGGCTGATACGCAGCTGTAAGCCCAGCGCAGCTGCCGCTGTTAGTGACAGCTACCATTCTTTCTCATTGCTCAGCACCCAGACAGAATCAAATATTTAGAATAGTACCCTGAAGTTGGGTATCTAGTGGACTCACACCTTCTTTATTTGATATAATATGAATTACTGCAACATGTTTCGGTCACAAATCAGAGGAAACAGCACATTCTACCTTCACATGGTGTTTTGTTTACTTCAGACAGAAAAAGAAAAGGTTTCTGCTAAGAGTTCTATATCTTTTGCTTAAAAAAAGTTTGAAAACATTTATTTCTGAGTGTTTAATAAGAATATGAATAATATTTTAATTCTTAGTATTTTAAATTACTCAGATAATAAGTATTTTCCTTAGCCTTAGAGTAAATGCACCATCATGTATACTAATATTAAGAACAATATTGTTCTTAATACTAATATTAAGAACAATATTTTAATTTTTAAAACTATAATTATATAAAATCTTTCATTTAAAAGTTTTATGAAACAAAAATCATACTAAATCATATGTGATAGAAATGTATTTGTGATTTATTTGTGCAGAAAAAAACATACATAATAATTGCAAGGAAGCTGGCAGTATTAAAACTTTAATTATTGGACATGAGCTTTGAATTATTTCTCTAGCACTGCTGAGAGTTCTTCACTTCTCACTTCGTATGCATTCACTGAGTATCGAATGAGTATCAGACGCTATTGCAGGCGCGAGATTCCAGGCATGAAACTCACCGTCTCTTCTGAGTTTATGATCTACACCTGGTGCCCTGGGTTTGCAAGTCTGTTCCTAACCTTTCATTCCATGACTCTGATCTCGTTAAGTACTGTGTCAGAGGCTGACCAGGGTCCAATCATTCCATGATTGCGCAACTCGATGATAGTAGTCATAATAGTATGGGAGATATTTATTAAATGCTTACTGCATGCCAGACTTACTCTGTTTTTTATTAGTTAATTTCATAAACTACACATTAAAATGTTCTATTATTGTCTCCGTTTTACAGATGAAGAAACCGAGAGGGCCCAAGGTCAAACAAGTATAACTTGTAAGTGGCAGACCTGGTGTGAAGGATGCATTGTGACATTGATGTGTATTTGCATAACTTCTGACCTAATAACCAGTCAGGAGTCCTTCGTTAATGTCATGCATGAATATTGTCTCTACCCAATGGACTGCAATCTCTTGAGGAATATTTTTTTTGAATTGCCTCAAAAGATTGATTCGGTCTCGAGTGAACAGGGAATCCTTCACATGCTTATTGATAAATCTTCAGGGCTTCCTTCTCTGTGGCAGTTTCCTGTCCCTCTTCTGGGGTTTCCCAGAGTGCATCAGGCTTTGCCTTTGGAGATGGTGCACTCACCCCGAGAAGTTGTATCAATATTTTGTTGTTACAGTAGATTTTAGATATCTGCTCGCTCTCTGAATCCTTCCTACAGTCTAAACCATCTTATATCCTGGGCATTTCTGCCATAGTCTCATCAGTTTGCTTCCCCTTCCTAGCAGTTGCTTACTCCCCTTCCCTCAACTCTGTCCTGGAAGGGTTTTTATGAGGTATGTGCTATTATTTCTGAGATTCTCAAGTACTTGCTTAGAAGAACACAACCCCTTTAATCCCTTAGCTGCTCACTTGGTATTTTTTGCACTCACCCACAACTTGGAGGCTGTGAGGCTGTCTTCCCTTTCAGCTAATTGTTCTAAGACTCAGTTTTCATGCATGGTAGTGTCCTCTCCTTTTGTAGGGATATGTTGCCTATTTTGGGTTCCTTCTTTGATTTTATTTTATTTCCTGCTGCTCCTTCCACACCACTGCTGTTTCTTCATTGCCCTGCTGTGGGGGAGGGGTGGGAGGGATGGAGCAGGGCAGTAGGGAGGGTGGGGAGGGTTTGACAATACCCATCGTAATCTAGAGTTTCTGGGATTCTTCATTCCCTTGTTTGTTAATACATCATCCACGGTCCTCTCTGTCCCACAACCCCTCTTTCTTAATCCCATCTGAGGAGAATTCCTTTGCTTTCTTTCTTTCTTAAAAATATAATTCCTGTTCTTGTTTCATAAATGCAATTTCTTCTCTTTCCTGAGGATATTAATATAACTTTTCTTCTTTATCATCTTCTCTCTGCATCTTCTCTTTTAGTTCAAGTTGCCAATTTCTTTTGTTTGATTTGTCCTCTACTTGTTGCAGAAACTGTCTTCAGATAGTTTGAACCTGGCGAACCTCAGTTGTCTGCTCAGATTTCAGAGTGGGCGCTATGAAAAGATCGGAATCTTTGAGTGTGTGCGAGTTCACACACTCTGAGGTTTGCTATGGGATGATTTGCCAGAGCTGTTTCTTTGAGGAGACTCTGATTCCAGTCACTTTAGGTTATACCCCTAGAACTGGTCAGATTTCCTGGAGAAAGACCTTCCAATTTCTTGCCTGCAGGGAATAGACCTAGCTATCTTATCTGAAAGCTGGAGGAGAACTGGAGTTAGATTAGGTCCTCAGTATTCAGTCTGTATATGTTCTCTTATTACCCTGTTGTTGGTGTTGTGTGCCTACCTTCAACTTGTCCCCCAACCCCTAAATCCTTTATCCCTTTGCAAGGGATAAACTTCTCAACTAATAAATAACAAGGTAGGGGAGAAGGTATTAAGAAGAGGAGAACTAATTAACTACATCATGAAGAGTCTATTTTTCATTCCCTGTTGCAAGCATATCTGGTGTCTCTGATCTTCAGGGGAAATAAAAATGTCGATCAGAGTATGTCTTTGCTTTTCCGACTGCCAAGTCAGTTAAAGGTTTTGCTTTTCAGGTTCCAAAATTTGAACTGCGCTTGTCTCCTTTCCTATTTTGTTGTCTTTTGTTATGCGTTTATGATGTTTGGAAACATTTTACTGTTGTTTTAATGCAGTCGTTGAAGGAAAGCGAAAGTAAACTCATGTATTCAGTGCACTGCCATTAACCAAAGTGGGCTTAAAATCAGTTATTTGTTAAATACCCAAGAATCTGAAAAATCTGTATGTTCCTGGGTACTGCATTTATTTATTTATTTTTTTGCCACCTTGGCAACAATTTTATATCTTTGAAATACTTGTTATCCTCGCTTCTGTATCATAATTATCACAGGAAGTGAGGTTTCTCTTATGTCTCAAGTTCCTCTGCAAGCAAATAATCTATTTTTCTACAGGAGAGATGTTATCCCTACTACATTACTGATTTAATGTACAGAAAATTGCCCATCAGAGCTTCTTTAATCTTCTGAAAAATTACTACCTTGTACAAAACTATAAAAATAATCCCTTGCCACCTTCCCTCCCCCCCAAAAAAATGATTAACCTTAAATATTAATCACAAATGCCTAAGATTAAGTTTTAACTATAACAAATGAGTCTTTCCACTTTGAAAAATGTTGTTCGCCCCCTTCCTTTAAACCAAAGTTTCCTTTACACCACTTCACTTTTACAAAAGACCTACATTAGTATCTGTTTGCACTAAATGAAAGAATAGCATTATTTTGGTTTCATGTGTCATATGTTATGATTTACTAGGTTATATTGTGAGTCTGATAACTATAAAAAAATTTCCATATAAATTAATGGTAATTGCTTCTTCACTTTACACCAATTTGGCTCATGAAAGGTGCCATTAGAATGCTCTAATTTCAGATAGCAGGGGTAACCAGTAATATATGTAAAAGTCCTAACAATATCTGCACATAATACTTGTTTAAAAAGTAATTGATTCATATTAGCCATAAGAAAAGGTGAAATACTACCATTTGGGACAACATGAATGGATCTCGAGAATATCGTGCTATGTGAAATAAATCAGATGGAAAAGCCAAGAACCACATGATTTTACTCATATGTGGGATATAAAACAGAAAGCAACAGATGAATAAGACAAACACACACAACTTCATAGATACAGACAACAGTTTAGTGGTTACCAGAGGGAAAGTGGGGGAGGTTGAAAAGCTTAAAAAATGGTCAAGTACATGGGAACAAAAAGAGATTTGACTTTGGATGGTGAACACACAATACGATATATAGATGATGTATTATAGATTGCAAACTTGAAATCTATATAATTATGTTAACCAATGTCACCCTAATAAATTTAATAATAAAAACATTGATTCATGATCAGTCTTTTTTTAGTTATTACCTCACCTACATCCCTAACCTGATTACTTTACAGATATTACATTTCATCATTGTATCTTGAAGTATTTCAATCTGTATCTTTAACACCAAAGAAATTCTTCAATAACACAACCTTTGTAAAAATTATGACACCCAAATTATTAATGATAATTAGTAGTTTTAATTATTGTTCATATCATCAGATATTCAGCTAATGTTCATATTTCCCAAGTTGCCTTGTAATTATTATCATTATTAGTTTTTACAGTCTGCTTGTTTGCATTGGGATCAAAATAATGTCTGTATATTGGTCAATATATCTTGTAAGTATCTTTAAAAGAAACTTTTAAGAAATATTTTAAATTTACAGAAAATCTGCGTAGAAAGTAGAGAGGATGCCTAAATATCCTCTACTCATTTTTTCATGAATGTTAGCTTCTTACATAACCATAATACATCAAAACTAAGAAATTAACATTGGTATAATACTATAAGTAGACTATAGTCTTTATTTGAATTTCACTAGTTTTTCCACTAATGCAGAATATATTCCAGGATTTCACATTATATTTAGGTTTAAGTCTGTTTTAAACTCTATCTTTTTTTCCTTTTTGAAATATTTTTATATGAGGTTTTTTCTTGCAAAACTTTCCCAATGTAAATTGCTATTTTAAATGTATTTTTTTTTGTACCAATCAGAAATTGGTATCAGATCTAAAGGTTTGATTAAATTAGGTTCAACTTACTTATTTGATTAGTATTCCATAAACTACTTAATGGACAGGGTTGTGTGCTTTCATAAAAAGATTCATGCATTTGGTTTTCTCTCTTTCTAATGTTACCAGTAACTAATAATCATTGTTTAATCCATTAGGGAGTTACAAAATGGTGATATATTAATTCTCTCATTCTTTATTGTTATCAACTGAAAATATTTCCAAAAAGAGAAGCTTCTCCTTTTCATTTTAGTATAGCTCATATAAAAAAGCAGAATAAATATCTAATTTCTCCCTACATTTAGTAGTTTCAGTGCAATGCAGGCATTTCCTGGCATCTTTCAGAGTTATTTTGTACTTAAAACGTACTCCGTTTTCATGGTTCTTGTTCAAAATTTTATATTTTATTTTTTCATGATAGATTTTGTTAGAGTAGTTTTAGGTTTACAGAAAAATTAAGCAGCGTGTGCAGAGAGTTCCCATATAGTCTTTCTCCTCACACACGACTTCCTCTATTATTAACATCTTGCATTAACGTTGTACATGTGTTACAACTGGTGACCCAATATTGATTGATACATAATTATAACTTAAGTCTATAATTTACATTAAGATCCACTCTATGGATCGATAGTTTTATTGATTTTGAGGAATGTATCACATTTATTTTTTACAATATGTGCTTTGCAAATATTTTCTCCCAGTCTGTGGATTACTTTTTTTTGTTATCTTAGCAGTATCTTTCACAGTGATTTTTAAAAATTTAATGAAGTTTGACTTATTAGTTTTTTCCTCTTATGGATTATACTTTTGATGTCATATCTAAAAAGTCATTGTCAAATCCAAGGTTACCTAGATTTTTTTCTGTTACTTTCTAAAATGTTTATAGTTTTGCATTTCACATTTAGGTCTGTGACCCATTTTGCTGTGTTATTGGTAAAAGGTGTAAGGTGAGTGTCCAGATGAACTTTTTTGCATGTGGATGTCTAATTGTTTCAGAGCCGTTTGTTGAGGAGACTTATTCTTTCGCCACTGAATTGCTTCTGCTCCTTTGTCCAAGCTGCATTGACTGTATGTGTGTGGGTCCATTTCTGGGCTCTCTGTTCTGTTACATTGACCTATTTGTCCATTCTTTCCCATTAACAACATTGTTTTTCCCTAGCCCTGAATGTTAAATATCTGTTTATTTAGATCTTTGATATCTTTAATCAACTTCTTTGCAGTTTTCTTCATACAGATCTTGTATATATGTTGTTAGATTTATACCTAAATATTTCATTTTGGGGAGTGCTAATATAAGCGGTATTGTGGTTTTATTTTCAAATTCCAAATCTTCATTGCTAGTAAATAGGAAAGAAATTGACTTTTGTATGTCATCTGTATCTGGCAATCTTGCTGTAATTATTTATTAGTTCCAGAAGTTTTGTCATTGTTGTTTCTTGAGGATTTTTCTACATAGATGTCATCTCATCTATGAACAAAGATAATTTTGTTTCTTCTTTCCCAGTCTAAATATCTATTGTTTCCTTCTTTTATTGCATTAGCTAGGCCTTCCAGTGTGATCCGGAGTAAGAGTTGTGAGAGAACACATTCTTGTTTTGTTCTTAATCTTAGGTGGAAAGCATCTAGTTTTTCACCATGAAGTAAAATGTTAGCTGTAGTTTTTTGGTAGATGCTTTTTATCAAGTTGAGGAAGTCGCCTTCTATTCCTAGTTTGCGAGAGCATTTTATCATGAGTGGGTGTTAGATTTTGCCAAATGCTTTTTCTGCGTTTATTGATTCAGTTTTGTACAAGGTTTTTAGGTAGCCCCTACTTTGTTTTCAGAATCTTTTCATATATTAGAGATATAATAATTGAAGTGATAAAAAACTTGAATGGGCAACTAATGTGTTTAATGCAAACTCAAAAATCAAATTTAGCTGAAATCTATAAGACAAAAGTTAAGTCCTGCATATCTCCTTAAGTACAAATTGGAAAGAACTTGGTTTGGCAGCAGTTTTTGGAAGAAATTTGTGACAAAATTTTGTTAATAAAAATCTTATCATTGCATAATACTATGACTTGGCTGACTGACATCTGTTGTGGCATATTTAGTTTCTATTTTCTGGGTGGCAAATTTTAAGAGACTATGATGCAGTAGAGTGTGTCTTGTGTTATTTTCATAATGATCGCTCTGTTCTAAGAGCGGTGCTGTGACGTAGGTATCATAAGATAGTATAGTAGGTAACAGCAATAATTAAAAGCTAGAGAGACAGAGGAATTAATGTGGATTGTGACAAAGAAATGAAAATATTTAATGGATTGAAGAAATAAATTCTGAAGAAATACATTCTGGCCTTAAGGCCCCTTAGTGCCATATAGCCCTGGGTGGGGATTCTGATCAGTCAGGGCAAGGTAGAAAGAACATAAGAAACTAGGTAGCTAAAGAGCAGCTTATTCCTACCGCAGGAATAAGTTTGAAAACACAGGCTCTTCTGATGGTCCGTCATTGACATGGACAGTATATATCCTTCATGCTCCCCAAACCAATTTTGAAAGGCAGCTCGTTTTTGCAAGACTATTCCACAGAAATAAAAATAGCTCTGGAAACACAAAGCCATTGGGGCAGAGCATACAGGCAAGGGATGGACCTCAGGAAAACAGATTTTCTTTGAACCTTCTGTGAGCAGGAACACTGAAAAGATTCCACCAGGAATTTTATTCCATCTTAAAATCAGTGTCAAAACAATGTCCCCATTCAGCATGAAAAAGCTCATAGCAGGAGAAATTTTAGTTGCTACTACAGAAAGAAACATCCACAATCCAGTTAAGAGATGATATGGCAAGTTATGACCCTTTTATAAAGAAGCATTTCTTTGGTTAAGGTCACTTATTAGCAAGGGGTGAATCTCTAGAAAATAAATGGTTAGCAGGATTTTTTTTTTCTCTCTCGTTTCGTGTGAACCACCTAATAGGATTTTTTTTCACCACAATGAATAATAATTAGTCAGTATTCTAGTCTCCGGCATGAATAAATTGAAACTGAATACTTTTTTTGTTTATGAGTAACAGAGAAGATGACAATAGCCTTGCCCTGATAAATAACTCCATCATAATTAAAAAGACAAAAGAAACCATAGCTTTAGCAGATCATTAGAATGATGTTTGATACCAATTACACTCTCAAAAAATGAATGTAATTGAATTCAATCAGCAAGCTTTGACTATATCATTTATATAATGACACTTAAAACTTAATTTAATCAATTTTATGAAGGCTGGATGTAAATAATATAGTTGGAATTGGCTTTAGAATCCCATCTGGAATGAAATCATATCTTCCTTTGAGATCCTACATAATTAGGGCATATGCGGTGCTGTGGCTTTCGGTGTTTCCCTTCAGTGTTAAAACTCTCATCGTAAGAGACCTAACTGACACATTCCCAATTATTCTTTTCTTTTATGCTATTCTAAGTGTGTATCACTGACATACAAGAAATACCCAAATTAAGAATAAAGAGGCTTAAACGTGCCTCTTGCTGAGGGAGGCACACAAACCTCATAAACGAACTCTTGCGGTGTCCCACACTGTGCGTCATTGGCGTCAGTCACTGAGAGCCTCTTTGTGTAAGCTGACCCGTCTACTTCATTCTCCCTGCTCATGATCTATCTGTGTAAAAATATATACTTAGCAGTAGGAGACTCCCCCCCCCAAAAAAAATAACTTTCCAAAGCAGCAGAAGTGATTTTTTCCCCTTTCAATTTAATTTGGACTGAAACAAATTGCCATATTCTGCCTCTAAACAAATGCTGTTTCTGAAGCAGCATGGTTGCCTCTGGCTGATGTGAACTCGTGATTGGTCATGTGACTATGGCAGAGTTAGCCAGGCTGTCCAGCCAGAATTTTTGGTCCTTATTAACGTCTTTAAGTAAAAGAAACACATTATTCAATGGGTGAACCTACAGGCCACGAACATAATATCTACCCTTAGTCTTAATGAACGAGACACATGAAAGTGAAGAAAAAGACATTTTCCCAAATGCGAAAATGTCACTCTCCACTAATATTATAAAAGGTAGAATAGTACAAACTTCCAAATATGTTTTTGTTACTCACCTGATTAAACAATGCAAATGCCAGGCAATGTGGCTTCATGCACATTTTATATCTGCACAGCTTATTATAATAGTAGTTTCTAATTTTCCCTATTTTATATTTAATCATTATTTTTTTTTGGCAGATGGGGAACTCAAACAGCAGTTTATTATTACCTTTAGAGGCATAAGCAAGAGAGATGAGCAAGGTCCTGGACTAAGTAATGAAGGGGCCTCTTAACCAAGCACTACTAGATAAAAGCCCTCACATATGGTTCTCAGAGGTGAGCTCTCCATCCCATCAGAGCGCTATTGTTTGTTGACTCCCTCATAACCCACAACCTGTCTTCCTATTCCAGGAAAGGCAAAAACACTAAGGAAAATGTAAGAGTGGCAAAGGCCTTTTGTTTCAAAAGCCAGTGCCACTAGACGCTGCTGTGTGTGTTGATGTTTCTGAAGCTGTGTCCATGCTCACCTAAAGATGAGGAGCATCTGAATAAAGTGGAAGGAAGGAAAGCCTCTGTGCCTTGTGTCTAGCATCACAGAGATGATTCTTGCCAGATTAGAGTAGTAAGGAGTCAGAAGTGAAGCAACACATTGAAGATAATTGGTCATGTAGCATTTGAAGATATATAAAATGTGCAGTTAAGTCCTTTCGCCAGTAGAAAGGTCACAAATGGGTAACTGGCACGTGGGGCCAGCAAGAGGACATCCATACTAAAGAAGAGTAGACACTCAGCATTTACTATGAAAATTCTCTGTCCCTCCTAAATAACTCCCGTGTCTTTTCTGGAATAAGTATATTCCCTGTGGAGAGCTTGGGCTTTGAAAGCAAAGGCTGAGGTTTCCATCCTTGTATGATTCACTTAGCTTCCGGGGAAGAAGAATAACAAAGAAAAGGCAAATTTCATGAGAGTAACAACAAAGGAAAAGGGCTAAGAAGTAAAATCAGAAAATCAACTCAAAGTATACACTGTGCTAAAACAAATGTATAAAAACTGCAGTTTCACAAGACCTAGCAATGCCTTTATTGACTGGCATAACTGGGGATGGTTTTACTATATGTATAACAAAGAGGCTATCTTCTAAAATGGATATTTTTCTTAGGACATAAAAAAACCTCCATTGCAGGCCATACCAAATTAACTCATACATTTTATGTAGCCACTTAATAATTCATCCACCCATGAGCCTGGCACTATACTGGGCACTAGTGATGCAAAGATGATCCTCATCTGAGAAGACAGGTGTCACTCACATATGATTATTTAATTATAATTGTGTTAAAAGCTATCGAGAAAAGATTTACCGTTTTACTTGGATTTTCCATTGCTTTTACGACCAACTCAGCAGCTTAATAGCATGAAATAAATTGCTATTTAAAAAATTTCCTGTTCTAGCCAAGAAAAGGAACTAAGTCTGAGAAGAGAAAGAAATGAGGGTAACTTCTTATGAGGCTGAGACTCACGTTCCATTCAACTTATCTATCATGCCCCAATCTTAGCCTACGTTCTTTAGGCGCTGGGCCTTTTTATTCTCTCACTATAGGAGTACCTTTCATTACCTTCAGAATAAGCTTAAATACCACTTCCTTTTTTATACTCATTAGGATCAGCAGTTGTTGGAGGATGTCACCGAGAGGACGTGACCACCAGTTGACCAGAAAGCTAGACCCAAGCAATGGAAGGGCCCCCTCCTCTTCCTTGTAATGTACATTCTGCCCATTGTTCCCACAGTGGGAGCTATTTTTAAGGACACAGCCTTGAGAGAGCAATGGGTTGTTGAGACCTTTTGGACTGTATATGTTACTGAACCTAGTTAAGGCCTCTATATAAACATTTAAGATTCTGTCACGCAGATGTGGAGATCTAGTAATCTTGCAGCTGCCCAAGACAAGCCTCGTATTTAAGTTCCCTGGCTTACGAAACTCGCCACCTACCAATCTGGACTGACCTGCCTCTTTCTTCAGTCTCCTTGCCATCTGTGCATGGGCGCCAACTTACAACTCAACCATAGTAAAACTAACATTTCCTTTTTCTTTACCTCTATAACAGTGTTATAGTTATTACCACACTAACCTTTTCACCTTATTTTTCAACTAAAGTTGGAAACTAACTGAAGGCAAGTCTATTCAATCTATCTGATGCGATTTAAAAAGTTATGCCTTTTCTCCTTTTACCAGTTTAGTAGTAGAAGAAATGATTTTATTGTCCTTATTGATAGGATAAAATATGTGAGTTAAGTATTTGCCCATAGAAGAGCCTTTTTTCTGAGTCATGAGACTGTTTTTAGATCAGAATGGCAGTGAGAAGAACTACATTTACTTAAATATTTTTTAAAATGTTAATAATTGTTAATCATAATTATTATTAATAATGAGTAGAATTTAATAGAAACCTCCCTGAACATAAAATTTTTTCAATCACACATCATGAAAAAAATACTCTTCAATTTTTTCCCAAAACTATGCAGAGATTGATAATAAACTAAATATAATAAAGAATTGATTTTCTTAGGCCAGATTAAATACCCAACTAAAATCATTTTCTATTTTTGTGATTCTGGAACGAAAACCATCTTCAATCACACAGTTTTCTTTCTGCATCAGTATGTTACCACTCCAGTGAACTTTTGCTCAGGAAGAGAAAAAGTTGTAAAATGACTTCACCGTTTGTTCCAGGAACTCCCCAGAAGTCCATTTAAATAAACATTAGACTTTTCAATTTTCCAATGCTCCCAAAGACTCTCATTGAGACCCCCTTCTTAAAACCTTAGCTTGCTGTCCTCATCAATTGTAAACTATTATATTATGATTCTTACTCAACCCTAATAAAATACGTTGCCTTAAACCAGGCCCCCCAAACCTCATAAATATCCTAATATTGCTGTCCCTCTTCTGAAATGCTGCCAAAATTCTTTCAAAATAGTGATCTCCCTTACCATGATAAGCAATAAACTCTATTTACCCTACCAACAAGTAATTTTGGTATTTTATCAATTCGTATTAAATGACTAAAGTCTTCTTTTTCATTAACAAATTAGAATTTGTGCACACCAGTCAAACAAATTGTTTTTGAGGTTAAGTATGAGTTCAATAAATTTCCGGTTTAGAAAAAAAATAGAAGTCTGTTTTAAGTAGTACTTGGCATTTTTATGGAGTGGATGAAGCTGTGTTTTTCTAAGGTGAATAGCATTTAAAATTTCAAATAAAATATATCCAAGCTTTCATTAAATACAAAAATCTATCTTAAACCATTTCCTTTGATTACTTGGTAATTTGGAGTATACACATGAGTGCTTTCTTTCATTCAAATAAAAAGATTGAAATCTTGTGCTCCAATACCACAGAAGCAATGAGTTTCCATTCTTAAGTCATCGTAAATCACTCTGGCTTCAAGTATTTCTTTATAAATACTTGTGCTTTGTGGCATAACTATTCTTCATTTGATTCTCCTATATAACTTCTTCTCAGAATAATGGTGTTTCAGCCAGAAACAGCATTAGTTTTGGATTTGAATGGACCTGAGTTTTATTCCCTGTTCTGCTTTATCCCGACCTTTGTCACCATTGAAAATTACCTCATCTTTCTAAGCTTCAGTTTCCTCAACTGCAAAATGGGGGAAATGTTGTCAAACTCCTAGATCCATTGTGAATAGAGAGTGAAATGGGAAATGTAAAGCACCCAGTACAGGGCCTGTAATGTAGGAGGCACTAAGTCAATGATTAAATATCTTAATTTTTGTTATCTACCATGTTATCCAAGGGCTTCACTTTGATGAGGGTCGTTTCTTCTAGATGACTTCACTTTTTGCTGTGGTGTGCTCACCACTGCACTGTTTCTTTACCTGGGGGTACTTCTTTAGCTCATGGTACTTTCTTCCAAAGTGTCCCATGAAACACTTACTCTTCCAGAGCCTGTATTTATTTCAGTTCAGGAATCTCCGCCTTCCAGCAAGGCTTGGTTTGACCCGTTATCCAAATTGTGGGCAAATGCATTGCCTCAGGTGTTATTTGTTCCTTTTTCTGAATTTAGTGCATCTCTGGGATTTTTAAAACCTTATTTTAAACCATAACAAATCTAATCTATCTTAGAACCTCATGTTCTTTATAAATTGCCAATCTTTATTTATTCCATTTCACACTTCTTTAAATATATACAATTTGACAATTCTGTACTCTGAGATTTCATATATAAACACACATACCTAAGCCATTTTATGGCTCATAATGTTTTTAATATCTTATTTCAGACTGCTCCACAATAAAGAATTTAACTTTCTTTGTCCCCAAGCTAAGGACCCCTGTAAGTTCTAAAAACATACATTCATGTCACTAAATGGGAACCTTTGAGGTGTAACCAGGCAGGGATTCAAAATATTCTGTGAAGGGAGAACTCCATTGGATAGCTCCCCCACATACCTAAAGGCATTGTGCCTTCTTTGTATGTGAAGATAATTCTACTAATCTACTGCAATCAGAATAGCATCTGCTGGCTTTCCAAATGTGAGATTAGAATTATAAATTGTACATAATACAAACTAGAAGGACTTTGAAGTTGACCTAGTTTAGTTGCCTTATAAGCAACTAGAGGCTCAAAGACTTACTCAAGGTCACACTGGCTATTAATAAGAGATTTGTCTCTAGTACTCAGGTTCTGTAACTCCCAGCCCAGCACCATTTCTACTTTACCTCTGATTTGGTTTGATTCATGCTCTTTCTCACTGTCTCTGTTGGATTAATGATACACATTTGTGAGATGGATGACCAGGGCTATTGTCATTTTTCTAAAGAGATGTCCATCTACCCTTATAAGCTCAACAGAATCCATGCAAACTTTTCTTTCGATGTCTCCTTTATTTCTGTCAGCTCTGGAAAAATGAGAAAAAATGCAAGTACCAGGCACTGCATTGATCCCATTGGAAAGCCTTTTCATCATAAACAACAACAAATAGTTGTTGAACATTCACTGTGCTTATGGTGTACTTTGTCATTTTCTTTTTTCTCATTCTGTTATGTGTCTCCCTTTCGATCTATATACCTCTTCTAGATAATACCTTTTGTCTGGAATTATCTCAGTTTTTTTGTACTCAAAAATATAATCCACTTTTTGTGTGAGTCTGATTTTCTACACATATATTTGCTTTTGTGGAAATGCAAACCTCACATACTAGTTAAACTTCATATAGTCACTCCCTAGTAGGCCTCCTACATTAGAGAAAGATAATCAAACTGCCTTCTATGATAGACATTTTATTTATTCGATACCAAACAAACATTTCCATAGACATATTACGTTCTTATAAATAATTTAAAAAAGAAAATGTCAGAAAGTTTCTGTGGCTGTCATGTATATAACACAAAGAGGATCCAAAGCAAGACCAATTCAGTGCTTACTGGGTTAGTTTGGGTGTGAACTAATGATGACTTGAAGAGGAGATTGGTCTTGGAAATGGTAATAAGTTTACAGATTTGGAAAAGTAGAGCCAATGCATTTGCTGATGGATTGGATATAGGGTATGAGGGAAAAAGCACAATATCCACTCTGGGTTTTTACTGCAATTGTTCAAATCATAGTCTTGCTTCTTAAGATAATTGATAAAAGGGATTTGAGGTGGTAGATGTCAAGATGCTTAATAAATTTGAAAATGCTTAATAAATGTTCAAGTGAAGATGTTGGCTTAGCTGTTGGATCTGTGGATTTCACTTGTGTTCTCCATGAGACATGAGACAAGGTCATCACCTGAAATTGAGAAAAGAAGAGAGAATGGCAGAGAATTCAGTCTAAAGAGAAGATGACAAATATTTTATAACTTTTATTTCATGTGTAAGATATTTCTCCCACTTAAAATGCAATCATATTTCTTATCAACTTCTTCATGACTTAACCTGCTTTAATACATGTTAAGCCCCCAAGAAGGTTTTTAAAAAATAAATATTTAACCTTACCAGTCACCAAAAAAATTAAATAATAAGTTATGAATTTATACCTTTTACATATTAGAAAAAAAATTATAATACTGGTATGGCAAGGTGATGAAAAAACGTAACATACATTGTATAAAAGCAACTGAAATAAATAAAAGTGGATTATCTGTTATTTATTTATACAACACTCCTGATTGAGTACCTGTCATGTGCCAGTCATTGTTTAGGAAGTAGGAATGTATCAGAGAATAAAATAGACAAAAATATCTATCTTTGATGAGCTTTCTTTCTGGTGAAAAGAGAAGATAGGTATTAATAATATTAACAGTTTCAACAATAATTACCAATAATTACCAATCGAAGATTTGTATGTCGTAAGTACTTTGGTTAAATATTTGCATTCATTACATCATGAAATGCTTATAATAATGCTCCAGATTGTGTAATCCTCACAAAAGCCTTGTAAGGTAGGAATTGTTATCCCGTCTTGGATGAAGAAAAAGTGAGGTTACAAGAACCACACAAAATCACGTAGCATATGACAGAAGAGAAAATGTGTCTTTATCTTCAGTCTGCTTCTCCTCTCTTTACTACAGGCTCTGAACAATCATTGGGAGGCTACTCTTTGAAAAATAATGTATTGACATACATAAGAACATAACATTCCTAGGATGTCAAAGAGGACAGCACAAATGGAAATAAAATTAGAGAACATGTGGCTGCAAGTAGAGCTTATTAAGACCATGCCATACGCATGGGAAGACAAAAGACAGAAAGTGGTAATAAATGAGTAACAAGGAGTACAATGGGTTAGTTCAGCAGATTTTAAACACGGGTCTCTGTACCCCCAGTTCCAGGGCGTCTACCCCGTAATCTGTATGAAAAGCTATTGATCATCAGATCGAAAACTTACATTTACAATGCGGGTTTCTAATTGCCAGTTTGTTAAAAAATTTCCATTTCAGAATCTGGGCATGATACCTGGACTAGATTAGAGCAGTTTTTTTTTGTTTTGTTTTGTTTTTTTTTTTGTCATATCCATAAACATTTTGAACTATAGTTTACCTTGATATACAGATTCTATCGGGGCATTGCTTTTGTCCTCAATTTTTACAAGGTTTTCTTGTTAAATTTCTCTGTGTGGTACACTTCTGTTTCTGATGCGCAATCTGGCAATTTTACTTTATTTTTACTCATTCTGTCTCTTGGAGATAGAATATTCTATATATCCTTTTTGGAATATAGGGAAATTAATGCACAGAGCTATTGGATCATTTACCAGTCAGAAGAGATGAGATGTATTTGGGATTAAAAGCAAACTTTCCAATTGGATCTACTTTGCCTTCATTCCTGGTGAAATAATAACATAGTTGCATGCATATCAGTATGGTCATGTGGTATGTTCTGAAACCTCCCAAGTTACAAGTACTTAGAAAAGCACTTTGGTTTATGGGAGCACCATATCGAGTACTTTGAACCAACCCTCTTACTGATTATAATTTAATAATATAAATGAACTTAAAAAAAAACTTTCTAAGCATCAAATAGTTAACAAGACAGTAAGGAATAACAAGACCAGTATGTAACAGAAGAAACACCTTGGAGACATTAGCCTAGAATTTGGAACCTCTTCTTGGCCCCAGAGCATTTGCAAACCCAGAGAAGGAGCTGAGCAGGTCTCTGACAGAGTTTTAGGACTTCAAGGACAAAAGTTGGAGACCAGGGCTTGTCATAAGTGATTCCCCTTGGATGAACTTCCCTGACTTAGATTTGAGAACCAAATCTAGGAAGGAAATCGAGCCAGAAGTAAAACAGTCTTGGAACAAATCGTATAGCACAGTGTCAAGTTATTGTAGATGGTCCCAAAAAATTGGAAGAAGGTGGTCCTTCTAGGCGAATGAAAAATCTCTCTGGAAGATAATAACAGTATCTTAGGCCTCAAATTATTTCTAACTTTTTCAAATGCTATGTCTGGCAAAAAAAGATAATAAGGAACACAGGGAGAGAAGGCAAGATGAAAGAGAAACACTACAAACAGCAGATAACAGACAAAGACCAATAAATATGTCATATAGTGGGAATATTATGCTCAGATTGGGGGAAAAAATTAAGATGTTCAGCTATGCTAATGGAAGTAAAACCTGAACTTAAAATTATTATCAAAGATTTGGAAACTATGTAACATGACATTGTGATTTTTAAAGAAAATAATTGACTAGAAATTCTAAAACTGAAAAATGTAATAACCAAAATTAAGAATACAGGAGATAGATTCAAGGACAGATTAGACACAGGTAAAGAGAGAATTAATGAATCACAAAATGTCAAAAGAAACCATCCAGAATGCAGCTGGAGAAGCAAAATATGGAAAGTATAAAATAGAAGGTAGGAAACCCAAAGGATACAGTGAGGTTTAATATACATTTACTTGGAATCCCAGAAAAGAGGGAAATAGACATAAGATAGAAAAATATCTAAAGATGATAATTTTCTAAAATTTTTGTAAGACATCAAGTAGATTTATAATTGACATACAGTTGTTCACAACTATGTCTAATAACAATCAAGAGTGGTTTGTTTTATAAATTGGTTATACATTCTCTTTATATGATGTATTTTCTTTGTGAAGCCACTTTGTTTTAACAGATAGTGAAAGGAAAATAATCCAGCAATATGCAAATAGTCACAAGCTGTTCTAAATTTATATATATTGACTTTAGTGTAGTGAGGTAAAATCACTATGGTCCTATCAGATTGCGAGCTTGATACAAATCTGTTCATGTAGAGTTAAAATATTAAATCAGGGAAAACAGAACTCTACAATCACTGGGCTTTTTGTCCCCCACCCTTTTTTTTCCCTTTTTTTTTCTTTTTTTTTTACTATTATTTTCTTTGGTGGACATATGGCCAGGTTGAATAAGGTAAAGAAGCTTAGAGAAAAGCTCTCATATTTCTGTATATCTACCATCTAATTTTTTTAATTAAAAGTGACTGAAGTTGGCTTTCACAGATACTGCCATATGTTGGGAAAGAGTATGTAAATGACAAAGATTCCCCATATCCCAATTTTCTGCTTCTGACTTTGAGACACTTTCCGTGTTACATTTCCAGTCTAAAGCTGCAGTGAAGCTTCTAATCACAGAGTGTAATTGTCCTCCTTGAACTATAGATACCGATGGCAACCTCAAAAATTTCCCACCAGAGGCTTAACCAAGAGTCAAGTGATGAAAAGAAATAAAAGAAATCTTGGCTGGTTTTCATGAAATAACCTCCTGCCTGGCAAAGGCCCATATTGGGCTTCAGAGAGAACTGGAAATGGAACTGAGTCTTCACAGCGGGTCTGCAGTGCCTGTGAGACAGTCTGGGGAGTATTCAGGGCAGAAGAGAATCAGGAGCTGGCGGATCTTATTAAAGCCTGACAATGACACTCCATCCGTCAGTGACTGTGATCAAACCGTTTCCCCTTTTTCATGTGCTAAGGAGAGAATTTTGCGGTGCAATATGTAGGAAATGGATGTTACGAACTATTTTGTTTTTTAACAACGTCTTTGAGAGATGCTCATTTTATTTCTGTCGCAAGCAAGGATGAAGATGCATGCTTCCTGAAAGAGGGAAATGGGGATTGAAAGGAAATGAGAGCAGAGAAAGGAGAAAATAACTGGAATAAAAATGTGAGGACAGAACAGATGAAAACAAACTAAAAACAAAGGAAAAGTCAACATTAAGTACCATATTTGTACCTGATATTTTATATACTTCTTATACAATTTATAATGAAGAAAATTAAAGTGAGGGAAAAAATTAAAAAAAAGAAATAAAAAATGTTCCATAATAAAATACACTCAGAAAAGTTTTAGGCCTTTCCTTCCTTCCTTTCTTCCTTCCTTCCTTCCTTCCTTCCTTCCTTCCTTCCTTCCTTCCTTCCTTCCTTCCTTCCTTCCTTCCTTTTTTTCTTCCTTTCTTCCTTTCTTCCTTCTTTCTTTTTCTTTCCTACCTTCTGTCTCTATTTCTCTTTCTAAAAGCTAACTTTTGAATTGATATATGAGCATTCATAGCATAAACGTTTTGGAGAAAAAAAAATGCCTTATTCTGTCTTTTAGAAGACTTAGGGTCTGGTCTGTGAATTTCTGATACTCCTTCCAATTATTTGATCTTAAAGTTTATAGGCCTGGGGAGCTATGTGAAATCTCTCTCAATTGTCCTAAAGCTGTTCAAAGTGAGTTTCCTTAGAGACCTGCCAATGGTAAAACAAAACAAAACAAACAACAACAAAAAGAGCCCCTCAGGGATATGTGAAAATAAGGGGCCTTACTTTTAAGTATGCTTTCTGCAGCATTCCAGAGGGAGAATCTTTGTCATTGTGAGTCAAAATATTTCCCATCTACAGATCTCTAGAGCTGCCATTTTAGTCTCACTAAATGGCTTTTCAATTATATAAGAGCTTATTGCCATATTATGGCCTGCCCAGTTCCAAACAAAGTTAGGGCATTTCTATCCAGGTCCTATGTGTATGTGAAGGCCCTCTGGGCCAATGTGTCTGTGCTGGAGTGAGACTTACTAGTAAAGAAACTAAAGGAGGAATAAGAATAGAACAGTGAGTGACAGTGTCAAGTAGATCAAATTCTCAGCCAGAGAAATTGAAAAGGGCAATATTACATCTTGAAACCGAGGGGAAAGTACAATAATTTGGGAAACTCCACTCAAGCCTCCCAACTAGAGAAAAGAGACAGAATCCATCAAGTCAAAATGAAATAAAATTTAAAAAATTACACAGACAATAGTTTAGGGAAAGGGGGAATAGGGGAGAGATAGATAAGAGCAAAAGGGGTCACATACGTGGTGATAGAAGGAAATTTAACATTAGATGGTGAACACAATGTAATATACATATGACATATTATAGAATTATATACTTGAAACCTATATAATTTTATTAACCAATGTCACCCCAATAAATTTAATTATAAAAATTATCAAAGTGACTTCCATCTAAATTTTCGTGATAGCACCTTTAAGGAATCAAGTCCCTTAGAGTAATTTTCCCATACTCTTCCAGGAAGCCAAAAATGGCCTTAGAAGACGGGCAGCCTTAACTGTGCATAGGCTCACTGAGTTGGTCAGCTCTCCTCACATTATAACCTCTGGGCTGGTCTGAGTTATACAATAGCATCTATGTGGCTTAAAGCGAAAAAACCACACATTTGATTACAACTTAGTTTTGTTGTTTTTTGTTTTTGTTTTTGTTTTTAATTTAAAGGGAATTTTTGTGGGCCCTAATAGTGAAGACAAAGAGACGGAATCCAAATAATAGTGAAGACAAAGAGACGGAATCCAAATAATAATAAAACTAGGCTAGCTTAAACTTCTTGTAAGAGATCTAGACGAGCAACCCTCATTCCTTGGATATCCTTTGGGAGTGGCAACACCGTGGGGACTATCGTCGGAGTAAGACAACTAAAGGTCTTTTCTCTGATATGACTTTACCCATCATATCCTCTCCTAGCAAATGGCATGATTTTGACATAGTTTGCTAAATGTGAGGTGGCTACCTATCTCAGACACCTCAGGATAGAAAATATGCTTGTCTCATGTAAGGTTAGGATAGGATGGTGTGGGCATGGAGTAGAGCCCAAGAAAATTAATGGCACTATCTGACCACATGTGTGTATGTGTGGTGGTGGTGGGGAGGATGGGGGTGGTGTTTACAGCTCTTGAGCAAAAGGGAGGGAGAATGCATGCAAAGGTTCTAATGCATGAGCTTGTCTGGTAGGTTTTCAGAATAAAGCCAGTGTGAATGGAACAGAATGCGCAAGGAGAAGAGTAGAAGGGTATGAGGTCAGAGAGCAATGGGTGCCCCACCGTGACCTTGTAGATCATTGAAAGGATGTGGGCTTTTATTTTGAGTGAGATGGGAAACCATCGAAGGATTGTTAAGTAGAGGAGCAGTATAGTCTGACTTGGCTTAACAGTTCATGTTCCCACGGTTGACTTCTTTATAGTCAGGAGCAGTATAAGCCATCTGCATCACCTAAGTAGTAATCCATCCTTAAGCATGGCTTCTGGTTGTACAAATATTATTCCTTGTTAAATAACACACAGTAAGGAACAATATATGTAGGAGTATCTTGCTTTCAATTACCTGGTACCAGGGTCACTGTTCGTAGGACAACTCATAGATAGCTGAGAACATAGGGCTCTGAAATATTGACACTTTAATCTCCCTATTTTACCTTTGTGACTAAGTTCACTGGTTTTCTCAGGGTTTCTATTTAAAATAATTTGATTTTTTAAAAGGGCCATGACTGGGTTTTTAATGTCTTTGCTGATGTCAATGATTCACCACAGATTTTTCTAATTATATTACATGCCCCTGAAAATGCTCATACATTTCACATTCTTACGCTGCAGAGGGGTACACTCTAAACTTAATTTGTCTGCCATAGCGGCAATATATAATTAGAAGGAAACATAAAAGAAAGTCCAGTTCTACTTGTGTATTAAGAAAGATATCATATTTTACTCCCCATCATTTTCTTTTTAAATCTTTCTATGCATTAGCCTATGAGAAACACAAATTAAAATTTCATTGCTGCATATTTTCCTTTTCTAGATGCATTTGAGTTCAAATGATTTCATTGACTTTAAATTTCTGAAATTGCATGTAGATAAACACTAGTGGTGAAATTATTAAAATAAAGAGGCAACCAATTTCCATTCAGACATATTAGAAAATGCCCTGAGGAGATCTGGATTTAATTTGGGACAAATAAAACTCATCTGATTTAATATTACGCTCAGAAAGATTGCCTTAGGTATCTCATACCTTATAGTCTCTATAAGGACTTTGTAACTATGAATTCCTATCAGAATTAAAGCAGTTCTAGTTAATTAATCTCATTTTAATTGAAATACATTTTTTAACAGGATAAGGCTTTTTTAATCAGAAAGATTTTTTTCTGATTAAAAAATAATGCTTTTCAGATAAAAATAAAAAGAACCCCAATATCAATAAACTGATAAGAATCCAAATTATAATTGTTTATAACATGAGAAACTATAAAATAACTCAATTGTGTTCTTTTTAATTATTTGTAACTTTTGGATCATTCATAAGCTTCATTATAAAGTGAGTTTTACTGATACCGTGTATTTGATTCTTTACTTGAGAGGAAATACTGGTAAATACAACATTACTTTTTATGAGTCATATGAAAGTTTATTCTCAAAACCTGGCATCAATTTGTTTTCTGAATTAAGAAGTTAGGATAATATAACAATGTCGTTGATTATAGTTACTGAGTGGATTTACTTTATCCCTGGCACTATATATGCAAGTCCTTATTTTACAGACAAGAAATTTGAGACTCGGAAATGACAAATGATTTGCTTTAGTTTGCTTAGCTAGTAAATGTAACAGCTGTAATTCAAATTTATGTCTGCCTTGCCTTAAACCTTCTCTTTTTACTTTGTCCCATATTTTTTCATCATAGACAGATTACCTTTCCAGATCTTTCAATAGTTCTATCTTCACCGTTACCTATCACCCTTTGTATGAAGAAATCAGTTGTGTAGTGATTATAAGGTTTCAACTACAATCTTTTGTTTAATTAAAAAAATAACACCGCACCTCAGATGTTGTGTACATATATTTATATATTTCTAGAATGTCAACAAAATAGACATGATTCTAAAACTTCGAAAAGGGAAATGAAAACAAACAACTAAGCAGACACAGAGATAGAATTAGGAAATCTGCTCTGGTGGATCGGGGAGGCTTCGCCATAGCTGATCTGTGAAGAGTGGAACTTTACCTGATGGATAAATACACACCAATAATAGGTAGTTTCTTTTTTTTCCCCTATAGATCACATCCCGCCCCCATTTATCAGTGACTTAAAGGAGATATGCAACACATGATTATAAAATTTGGATATGTACATTATTAGAAAGGATGTTACATATATTTTGTAGTAAAAACTAATTTCAAAGAAACTAGCCTCAAAATATGTTCCAGTCACTAGTTTTCGTTAGGGCTCTTTATTTGCTTAGCATTTTTTAAAACTACTTTTAAATTAATTCTTTTTTTTTTCTTATACTGCTCCAAATAATCACAGTCCGTAAAATAGTGGGTCTGATGTGCCAGTTATTACTAATATATAAAAAAGTAAAAATGTTTAACATTTTCATTTCAATCACACATATACCATCTAAAGTAATTTTGTATGGTGCCATTGGTATACCTATCACACTCTGAGAAACACCACCTTTGTTTTAGTTCCTGAGATGACTGGCCCAATCAGTTCTTATCTTTTTGATACAAGTCACCAAAGAGACATGTCCCTGAATAGTCAGTCACAAAACTGCTCTTGAGTAGGTAAGTGTGGAACCACACTCAGTCCAATCAATTGTGGTCAGAGATTAGGATCACATGACCTGGAGTCAGCTCAGCAGAAACCATGGATAGAGGAGGCAATGACAATAAAATTTAACACATATAAATGTTCATATTCAAATAACAACTTCTAAAACAAAAAATAATGAAGGCTTACCCTCATAACAGTTCAAATGATAGTGGTTTTCTAAATAGTAAGCTTACATTGGGTTAACAATGTGACATAGAATACATAAAGAAAGGTACTGACTGAAAAATGTGTGTCCCCAGCACAGTGATGAAGAAACTCTATAATTTATGGGATATGTAAAATTACCTTATGAACAATAAGAGAGCTGTCTTAAATATTTAAGTTGTCATCATATGGAAGAGAGAAAATACCTGTGCTATATTACTCCCATGGCAAGAGGAGACAGGGTGGGTTTTGGAACTGTGAGAAACAACTTTAAATCCGTTAGAAATGTTCCATAGTAGAAAACTCTAGCTGTGGCCAAAAAGAGGTCAAATGCCTCTCATTCACAAAGGCGGCAGGCAATTTTGAATCAAGAGAGAAATTGAGTTTGATGATCTGTGAATTCCCAACTTTAGAAATTAGTTAATTTTTTTTACACTTAAATTCATGTATCAAAGTACATTGTGCTAGGCATTTATAAGAACAAATCTCTGAAAATTCATAATACTCAGTTCAGAGTGTCTCAATTATTTCCACATAAATCCCCCATTTTTAGTTATGTTTTTTTTCTGAAAGTCTTATGTTGGAAAGGAACTCTTGACATTCAATTTCTGTTCTACAGAGATTTTTATTCTCATAACTAAGCATCTGAGTACCAAGCAATTCTTCAGACCTAGTAAGGACTTTTTTGGGATGGCAAATTTAACTAAGCCGTTAACCTTTGAAAACATGAATTTGAACAGAAAGAAAATGTCCATCGTTATAGGCTGCTTTCTTAATATTTGGCTACGACATTGCTCGATAGAGGTAAGAGTGTACGCTTTAAAAATAAGATTTAAAATAACAAGTAGATGTTCTTTATACTCAAGGAGGTGTAATACATTAACACTCACTTCAAGCTATGGAGTAGTATTGGTAAAACCAAGATTATGGTATTTCAGTTAATGAGTGGGCATGTGGTAAAATGTCTAACCAGTAATCATCCTCTACCTTCAGTGGTATATCTTAAAATCTGTTATTTCTGATCTTGCTATTTTGAAATTGCTCATGGTATGTAGAATATTTTAATCCTTCCTACTTAAAGAGAGATTGGAGGGCATATTTCTGATAATAATGTTTCTTGAAGTCGGTGCTACTCTCATGAATCTCCAGACAGGCCTAAGTGTGAACAAATACTTGAATATTCTGTTATAAATCCTGTGATTCTGCCTGCAGCATTGTTTGGTCCCAGTGCCATAAAGGGCCCTTTTTATATTATTGAAATATGTTCTCAAAGATAATTTTATTTAAAATTAATTCTAAGCCAATTTTTCTAAACGGATCAAACTGGATAAACCATGAAAAGGAAATCTATACAGGAATAATTGTAAGGTTTTTGTACCATCGTAAGTCCCAGATGAAGGAGAGCATATTTTCCTCTCTCTGTAAATGTAGTTCTGCTGGATATATATATATATATATATATTTTTTTTTTTATATATATATATATATATATTTTAAAAAATGTAGCAAAACATTTACCACTAAGTTTTTAGAGTTAGCAAGCATGATTATTAAATAAGCTGTACCGCATTTTTCCTGACGTTGTCATGTTCATGGGAATAATATTGTAATTAAAAGCTTGCTTGAGTACTCTAGAAAAAGCATTAGGAAAATTACCTGTAAATGGTTCTGCAGTCTCAGTTCAGGACCTGACTAGATCACTGAATGTGAGTCCCTTATACTTTTGGGAATATTTTTTATTAAATAAGGATGGAATATAGAATTTATGACCCAGCATACCCATGGGACAATGGAGCCCTCTGAACACCAAGCTAAACCCATATAAAAACTCTCTTTTACATATATACCTTTGGGTATGATGAGAGTGTAAAATTTTCTCCAACTAGGAAAAATTTTCAGTGCAACTATCTTAGATGTATCAATATCACTTTTTGAATATTTCTAGTGGCCCTGAAGCTTGAGATCCTACTTTATCAAGGAGTTAAGTTTTGCTTAACCCAGATGTGTTTCCATGACTCATCTGCCTGGTTATTCGAGGTGATAATGAACAAGTTCTTTTTGTCTAGTTAGATATAATAGCCAGGAGCCATTTTGAATTGCTTACCTTTCCTGTACTTACCCTTGCTGAAGTGAAGCTGCCATTCAACTGTTTCTCTCCCCTGACCACCACCGATCTTAGATAGATTTTGTCATTGAGAACCTTGTAGCATCTCTAATGTTCATCTTCCTATGTGATTGGTGCAGTGAACTCTGCCCCATGCAGCAAATTGAGATGAGCAGGAAGACAAACAGAACAGGACAGAAAGATGTTTACTAACCTTACTTTTAAGAAGCAGTGGCTATTGACAACTGAACTTTAAATCCAAAAGACTACTTACAGTTAGCTAGACTAGTGAAAAACCATATAGCCATTGATTATAAATATCCACACCAGGCAGTGGAGCGGGCCTGCTTGTGGAATGTCGGAAACAACTGTGAAGAAGATCACACTGGGCAGGATAATGTCAGTGGTAGATCTTGGTACCAGACAAGAAAAAGAACTGAATACATTAGATCACAAAGATGAAGGTGTCAATGGGGATAAGCAGTAATCTCTGTTAAATGGAGAATGAAAAAATTGAGACAAGAAGTGACCCCCACCAAAAACAAAAAGAAAAACAAAAACAAAAACCAGATATGGAAGCAGTAATACCTACATTGTTCAGCGTCATTTCAGGGTCCTGAACAATTCTGGGAAAGCGTTTGCTCAGAAAAAAATATGGCTTGTTTTTATTTTGTTAGTAATCACATGGTCAACCCTACCACCCATATAGAATTCTTATAATTAAATTGATGTTATTCTTAAATTCTTTAGGTTAAACATTCTTTAACTCTTATCTGTTATAAAATGAGTTGCTATGCCACTTAGCTTTCCGCAACCCCAAACCCAACAGTCTATGTGTGAGTTCATCCACTTGCACTAGCAAAACTTACCTGAATTGATCAAATTATTGCATACACCTCTTCGATGGCTTTTGGAGTATTGTTCTAAATACTTTGTATCAGTGTACCCAGTTGTTAAAGCTCTTTTTAATTTAAAATTAAACTCTAATTTAATTTTAAATAAATTTAATTTCCCTTTTGAATAAGATTATACTTTATTTTGTCAAAAATCAGTGATAGTTGACAAATGAAAGCAGTATTTTTTTCCACATTGTCTTTCCTGTTACAGGAATCAAATATAGACTTGTCATCTGGCTACCAAGCTCTGCCAAAGAATGTAGTTAATGCTTAAAGAAATTCTACTTTTGACATCAGAACTGAGTTTGTTGATAGTTCTTTAATGAAGATCTCTGAAACCAATCTATGACTTTTCCTTGCAACACATCCTCTTCAAGTAAATGCTAATATTAATGAGTTATGTTTAGACATTTAAAGTGTCAACAGAATTGCTTCTGTTATGCTGATATATTTTTGTGTGCCAGGTATATGAGGCATACCATCTCAATGATAAAAAATTGAAGATGTCCCAAAGTAAGCAAAAGCTCATTACCTTAACTTCTCAATTCATTTTTAAAAATGTATATAACTTAATAGGCTTAACTTTGTGCCCTTCAATTCTTCATAGTCCTGCTGCCAGGATTTGACCGTTCACATCTAGCCATCTGACAATCCATTAGCATTGTCACCAAAAAGGTGGGAAGGGATGGCAGGGGAGGCATAAATCCAGTCAGTCAATTCACAGCTATGAGGGTGAATGGTTTAATGGAAGAAAAGTTTTACATAAATGAAAATTTCAGAATATTGACAGAATTTACTCTCTATTTTCTAGTCTTCTCAGCAACTTGGCACATTGAGCAACAATTTAAAGTAGATACGTATCAACTCAACAGCGTCACTGAGGTTCATTCATGTGACACACCTTAACATTGCAGACCCTCACTCTCATGAAATATTCTTACTTTTTGTTTTTAAAAATTCAGAAATTTTGCTATTTGTTATTTTGCTTAGTAGTAAAATTAACTGATTCGTTATGTGATTTCTAGTAATCCAGCTAGTTGTTAGAAAGTGGTGGTTGAATGTTTTGTTGATTGTGGGAAATGGCAAAATAAATAGTGATATGCTGATAGCCGAAACCCACAAAAGTAAATACATGCACCAAAATAGCCACCAACCTACCTCAAGCAGTTTCACTTCCGGTTGCAGAGGATATGCTTTGCACCTCTGCCGTGTAGAGACAGACAGCTTTGTAAGATTAAGCTCCAATTTTAGTTTGTTTCATTTCCAAAATAATGATTTTCAATGGTATGGCAAATTACAATTCTTCAATTTTCAAAAATTATTGGCATAAATTCTTGTATAATTCATATATAACATAATTACAGAATGTAAGAAAAAATTTTATTTCATAATATTATACAGTTAGGCTTTATACTTCTAAAGTATCTACCTGCTCAGTAAACTTCTACAGTAGATTTTGTTAATGAGGCTAATTACTTCCCTCAGCAGGCTATAACTCAAATCTGTTTCTGTACTTTTTAAAAAAATGTACAATAGTAAATGATATCTTATCTCACATAAATATGTATTTTTTAATGAACAAGGATCTCCAGCACTGTTATAGCACTGTTGAAACTGTTCTAGCTGAGCACAGGATAAATTCCAAAATTTCATTTTCTCTAACTCTGTTTTGACTTGGCCATTGTCTCTTTTTCATCTACGAGGGGAGAGTCTGTTATCAAATCACTATTAATGATAAGATATAAATTAAAAAGAAATAAATCCAGCATGCATTTATTGTCATAACATTATCTCCAGTATATTAAGAAAGCATATTTGTTTAACAAAAGATGTTTTCAAAAAATAAAACCAAAAAAATTTTAGTATGCTTTATCCAAATTAAAGTTTTCTATATAAAAGCATATAAGGTACCTGTGTTTATTACCATAGTCACAAGTTCCTTCCATAAATGTACCATGCAAATTTAAAATACATCTGTCATGTAAGCCAGGCAATGGATAAACTTTGTCTTTTTATGTGTATCAGCAACAATACTATCTTGTTTGCAAAAAAAAAAAAAAAAAAAGAAAGAAAGAAAAGAAGAAGAGGAGGAGGGGAGATGGCAAGAGGAGGAGGAGGAGGAGAACTTATTTCTATAACACATTTCAAAAATAAGAGTAGGTCTCTGGACACCTGGAAAATCCACTTCATTTTGTTGTAAAGCATTAAGTGGGCTGTCTTCCAATTTTCCTTTATAGAAAGCACTGAAATGGTAATATGCAGAGTGTGTCTTGTCAGGTAGTTTACCAGTGATTGCAATAGTAAGAAGAACCTGTAACTTAGTATTTAAGAGATTTACCAAAAGTTAGGATGGAAAAACATATAGTTTTTGAGACATCCCTTTCTTCAGAAAAGATTTCATAGAGTAGGAGTTATACCATCACTCCGATCAATGCACATATGCTTTAAGAATAAGTCTAGAATGACATTTAATACATCAGTTGCTTTCCTGGTTAGCTCCAGTGTCTTATATGGCAAGAACCCTGTGGTTGCTTTATCTACCACACAAACACAGATGACTGACTGCAGCCTCAATGTTAATTGACTCATTGACTAAATAGCTCCTATATGAAATTAGCTTTGAAGGTTTCTGTTAACATGTTGCAAAATATTGTAGCTCGCTCACCTTTAAAATTTAGGGAAAAAAAACCCCACCTTTTTAATAGGATCCTGTTTCTTTTGCTTTTATGAATCTTATTCTAATTCACAAGATTTTACTGATACTTTATCTGTAGAGGAAGTCCTGTTTTCCTCTGCAACACATATCCACCTTAATGTATGCTTATAATAGGCCCTCTTATGAAATACCAAAATCCAAATATTCAATTTTCTGCTATAATAAAATCATACCCTTCAGTGTCAATGCCATCATGGTCTGGCCATATTCCTTGCAATCACCATGATGCTATTAAAATCTTAAACTACCTATATAGTTTAAGGTAGAAATTTGAAAATTGTGCATCATAAATTTTGTGATCACTGAATTTAATCCATTTCTTTGAGTAAACAAATCTGTAACAAATATATCCCCAGTTACATTCGAACTTCCTTAATATCCCTCTTTGATGTTTAAGGAGGACAATAGTGAGCAAAGCATAGTGTTTAAGGTTGTACTTAGAAATAATGTGGCAGGGAGAAAGGGGTTAAAGAGATTGGTTCTAATTTTATTCCAGGTATCAAGTTCTTTTGCCCATCTGGAAGTAAACAGTATCCTTGAGAAATATTCCTAATTTCCTCTCTCTCCTCCCCGCTCTTCTCTCTCTCTTTCACCCAGAAACAATACTTATGGCAACACTGAGCTCCAGATTGAGAATTCTGAGATATATGGATCCTACATATTTTTTCTTAGACATAACTTACAAACTCATCACCAATGCTACAGTGAAAATTATGGGGAACTAGGAATATTTTTTCTAAGATAATCATTGTTGCTAACTTGCTGGTGGTACCTAGTTTGGTTAGTAAAAGAAAGTCTAAAAACTTCCCACAAAATATATTAATAGAGTTATCATTATGAACATTGATCAGTGGTTATTATCCTCATATTTATGCAACTCAACAAGAATTTCTCTGTATCTATGTATTAGCATGGTTATTAAGAGAATCATGTGTGATGTTGGAAGTTTGCTGAGTCATGCTTCAAACTAGAGTTTAGCAAACTTGTCTATAAAGAGCTTAACTGTACGTTAGGCTTGCGGGCCCTATGGTCTCTGTTAACTACTCAGCTCTGTCATTTTATTGTAAGATCAGCCAGAGACAACTCAGAAATGAATACACATGACTGTTTTCTGGTAAAACCTTATCTCTAAAAACAGATGGTGGGTCAGATTTGGCTGGCAGGTAGTACTTTGCCAACTCCTTCTTTTAATAGTTTTACTTTAGTCTCTAGATATAGTCGACATAGATGTTAGCCATTACTTGGAACTGTTACACGTCAAAAGCATTTTCAGTATTAAGGTAACATATTCAAACCTATTATTAATTCGTAGAATAATAAAAATGATTTGTAGTGGAGTAGTGCTATAATTTCTGAGGTTTGCATGGTTTGGAAATGTGAGGCCAAAATAAAATCTGTGATTACTTGAAACTCCTTACATGGAACTGTTCAACTAAAAGCTATTGGTTATTATGAGTGGTTATTATTTTTGCGAAGAAGAGGATGGTTTCAGAAACAAATATCAGTCCCTTGAATAACGTGAAATTAGAGTATGTTGTAAACTTGCTCACCTTGAAATTTGAAAGCTTGACAATTTGTCCTGGTAATTCAAAATAATATCCTGTAGAACGCAGGTTGAGACTAAAGTATTTCTAAGATTCCTTCCTCTTCTAGCATTTAATGGTTCTATGCAAATGAGTACAAGGTTCTTATCAAATGTGACTGATATTAAAAGTGTGTGAGGGGAGGGCAATGTCTGTTGTCCAATTCTAGAGACTGTGTAATTATCTTCTAGACATGATAGCTTTGACTATTGAAGCTGAAGATTTCCATGTATTGATTTGCCATGTAAATTTATTCTTCCCTCATTATGGATGAATTCTCTCCATGCCTTTGACTGTTCTACTACCCTGACGTTCATCTTTTTCTTATTGATTTGCACAGCAAATTTAGGACAAGGGTACTTTGACAGATATGTCGCAAGTATTTTATTTGGTTCCTCTCTGATTCTCAGTTTTGTTTGTGATGTTATTTTAATTTCAAATATTGGTTTTTATGTAGTCAAATTTACCAAATTTTTAATGACTTCTTAATCCTATCACAGGTTCTTTGGATGTATGTTTGTATTTTGCAGTAAGATTTCAGTACATCTGACCACTGGCATAAGGTTAGGACTGTCATCTGCGAGTTATCTCAGGATACACACTGCAGCTGCAAGAGCTGCTGGCGAGTGTTCTTGGGGCAAACGGGGAATGGGTTAAAAAAACTAAACAAACCAGGTAGTCCAAAACTGTCTTGATTGTGGGCCAGAAGTAATATTTTGACATAAATATAGTAACAAAATTAAATTAATGTAGCAAAAAATTCTGTAATGCTAGTGTCTTTGTACTGTGTGTGGGCTTTAACCCATCTTGATATGGCACAGGAAGGGTTCATTATTGGTGATTACTGTTTCTTTCCATTTGCGTTGGTGGCTTGTCATAGAAATATGTTTCAAAAACACTCAAGTTGTCAATACACAAAATGGTTAATAAAAGGACCAGACCTGCATTTTAAAGCATTTTCTTTTTATAGTCATTAACATATTGTAAGTTTGTAGAAATAACATTTTTAAAATCTGATTTTGGCACACTATGATAAAATACACGTGCATATTATGAGAAAGATAGCTGAATGTTTGAAAGGTGACATACTCCACAGTAAATCTTATTAACTTTTAAAGACAAATAGAAACATTTTAAATCCTATACGTTACATTAGAGAGTAACTATGGAACAGGATTATAGACCAAAATATTTTTATTTCAACAAAATTATTTTAAGCCTATAAATACAAATTAATTGTCTTATATCTTCCTAATGGAAGTCTTTGGAAGTTTGATATTACACATCTTAAAATAAATCCCAAACAATTCCTGTGGAATTCATCAACAAAACAATGTACGTATTTTCTGAAACCTATTTGAAAATATCACTTGCGGTCTGTCTCCATCCAGAAAAAGAAGGAAGAACAGCTTTTTCCTAATCTCTCATTGGTTAAAGTCAAAAAAGAAGAAAATATATAAATAGCAAACATTAATTTTAATATTTAAATAAAAATTAATGACATATTTGGCTAATCAACAGTAAAGAAAAAATATATCATCTTGACATGTTTACCTAAGAAGTAATTTAACATGTAGCAAGATGACAGAAAGTTGGTCTAGAATAAAATTTCTTTTAGCAAAAGATATCTTAAAGATCCTTTATTAAATATTCATGTGCCTCTATGTCAATTGGACTTTAACTTTTAAATAGCAAAGAATGATAAATTAGAGTTAAATTTCCAATTATTTTCTCCACTTTAACCCCTATATTAAAAGTACATTGAGAGGTAAGAGGATTAAGAGGCATTTTAGGGAAAAAAAAGCAGGACATTAAGGAAGAAAGGATGAGGAATAGAACATATATAACATTATTAATAGTTAGTTGATATCTGACTTGAAGTAAAAACTAAAGAGAATCAGTAATGTGAGATTAATATGCTAAATCAGTAAAATGAGGCTCTTTAACATTTTATAAAGGATTATATACGTTAACATTCATGTAAAAATAAAACAAACATCTGTTTAATAAATTGAGATATAATAATAATTAATGGAATGTAAACGATGGTTATTGAAGCAGCCTTTCAATTACACTTTACTCACCTCCTCAGTGTTGGTAATAGACTGACTGTGTGGTGCCTGCCTACATTTTGTCTGACAACTGTCTCTATGAGCCACACACATATGTGTATACCTCATGACCCTGGCCCCAATCATATCTAATTAGAACATCTAATAGATACCTGATTAAGTGCGGACCTTTCCAGAGGCCTGTTGTTCCAGTAAGCTTGGAATCAGGGGTTAGGAAGGTTGGATTATTTAAACTTAGACACTGAACCTAGGGTAGGTGTAGCCATATTTGGACCAGATAAAGATGCTGCAGATGAGTCAGGCAGTCATGTACAGTGGGAAAGATTTGGGCACCCAGAGAAAAGAGAATGGAGAGCATAGTTTCTTGGTTTATGACAGCATTTTCATTTTTGTTTCCATTATCTACGATGTCTGGCTATATTCACTGATTTAAGTTCCAAAAGATACTCACTCATTCCTTATTCTTCCCATAAAACCACAACTTTCATTCAATTATTGTTGGCTGGTTTTCCTTAAGGCAGTTTAGAGATGTTTTGTGTTACTCGAAAACAAGTGGTTTTCAATCAAAGCATTAGTTTTTATTTAAAATTTACATTTCTTTCAATATGTGGTATTGGGACAAACAAGTCAGCAACTTGCAAAAGCAATTTAGATCTTTAACTTAGACTGGAAGCAAAAATACATAATTTATAATATATTCAAATATGTTATTATATACTAGAATAACAGTTATATTTTTAGGAAAATTTGGGGAAAGGCATTAATTTGTACTTTGGAAGTCCAATAAGCATAGTAAGCGAAATAAGCCAGACAGAAAAGGTTGAAAATCACATGATATCACTTATATGTGTGTTGTAAACCTAAAAGCAACAAATGAACAGGACAAACAAACAGAGACTCATGGATGTGGAGAATGGACTAGTGGTTACCAGAGGGATGAGGGAGAGGGGAGAGGGAAAAGTACAAAAATAAAATGTAAAGAAAAGAACACACACAGAAAAAAAAAGGAAGTAAAATAAACATTTCTAAGTTAAAAGGACTGGATTTAACAGTATAATTTAAAAACTACATACTAAAGACAAAATAAACTATATTATAATGCAATCGATTGGTTATATGTGCACTATATATGACGGTTACCTACTTTCTCATATAAATATCTCAGAAAAATCACTAAGAAAAATATTAAGAACTTGACAATTAAATTGAACTTGTTCCAAGTTCCTGAAGATGAGCAACCAATCACAAACAGTCAGCTAGACCATCCCAAATAATGCAACAGCTTAAGAAATAGCCAATCAAATAACATCTGTGTTTTTCTTCTGGGTCTTCTCTATAAAACCTTTGCCTTTATAGAGCTCTCTTGCCTAACAACTTGGTGCTGCCTGATTCAAGTCGATATTTGCATAAATGATCTAAAAATTTCAGCATGCCTCACTTTATCTTTTAATATCTTTAAGAAAGGAAAGTAGATGTCTCCTATGAATCAAGAGAAGAATTCTAAGGCAAAACAGAGGTCCAGTAGCATACTGTAAATATTGTGGTAATGGAGATTTTCCTAGTGCTTACAAAGGCAAAAATAAGCCTTAGCTGAAAAAGTGCTAGTATGGAATTTAAAACTGCAATGAAAAAGGTTAGTTTTAACTACAATGCAATTAATCCAGCTGCTTACACTGTCTTTATTGGAACCATGCCTGTTATATTCCTATGCAAGTTTTTTTTAAGTTGCTAATTACATGCCCATCAGAATAATGGAAGAGTAATTATCCTTATTATGCATAGTGACATTGAAACCTCTATTATTCTGTGATTGGAACTGCATAACTATAGATAATTGCTGGTACTGTATTGCCTGTTCAAATATAGCTCTGCAAAAATTACTATTTTAATTAAAAATGTTTAGAGTTTTAAAGTTTGGTTTGCTATCATTACCAAACAAACTCTATTTAAATGATGTATATTTTTCTAACTCTTGTTAAACAGTTTTTCAGTAAATCATTTGTTCAACTCTAGATGAGCTGACATTGTTCCAACTTAAAAATCAATTACATGAATTATCAAATTAAATGATTGATATATATTCTTTTCCAGGACCCAATTCTAAAAGCAAATCTAGAACTTGTTCTAATAATATTGGTGATATTGTTTTTAGCTCTAGGAGATGATGGCATTGGG
Organism: Rousettus aegyptiacus; assembly: GCF_014176215.1. Taxonomy (NCBI): domain Eukaryota; kingdom Metazoa; phylum Chordata; class Mammalia; order Chiroptera; family Pteropodidae; genus Rousettus; species Rousettus aegyptiacus. The sequence continues at coordinate 19,681,381 of NW_023416310.1, forward strand.
TAAATAAGTACTTATTAAAAGTTTAATGGAAATATAATATGTTGGAAACCTATATCCATAATAAATAAGACTCAGTTAGTTCAGAACAAAGTCAAAGAATGTTAGCAAAGAGAAATATAAGACCCCTTTATCAAAGGTGTAATTTATCTTAGAAAACTTATTACAATAGGAATCAGCCATATAACCTGAGCAGGGAGCCTGCACAGAATTCTCTCAATTCCCTTTTACACTTTAGGTTTTATACACATACCCCACCGAATACTGCATGGTATTTCTAAGATTCATAGGCATCTTTTCTGGTGTTGTCATTGGCTGTCACTCCTCATCCCTACCTCTGACTGTATGGTTGGAATTCACTCTTAAAACCAAACAAGGGTCTTTACTGGGTTGCTTGTCATTTGCTCATGTTGCTTGTAATCTCCTGAGCAGCTTTAACTCAAGTACACAAAGTCAAGTGAAAAAACACATATGGAATTTCAAATGCTCCATTTACATCTAAGCTAACCCATCCCAAGGCACTGGAGAGTCTCCTGCACTATAGAATGATGGCACCCTGCAGACTTTGGGTCTGCAGTTCATGAGCAATGATGACATATCCCAAAGAGAGATCGAGAGAAAGGTGAGGAGTCAAGTATACTAGAAAGAGAAGCAGATTCAGGAGTCAGTCTGTCTTTAATTCCAAAGCCTATTCTCATTCAGTAAGCAATATGGTTATCGTTTAATATTAATTTCACGTAATCAACTATTTGAATCTGAAGACAGGATTTACATAGGTAGGCATACTATTGATAAACATTGATGAAAATATGTATCCAAGTATGAACTCATTTTTTTCTTGACCTTGACAACCTTAAGTCTAAATTCCTTTGTTTTGCTTATTTCTCTCTGTGTGTGTGTGTGTGTGTGTGTGTGTGTGTGTGTATGTGTGTGTGTGTCCAAATTATTTGTTGTGAAAGGCATCTTGGGTGCCTCTCCTTTTTCTTTTCTCTCTCCTGCTCTCTTGCACATATATTCTTTCCATACTCTATACAAGTTTTACTGTTCATTCCTCATTAAAACTAAGCTTCTCCTTCTGCTTCTAATATTAGGTCATTCTTCTCATTTGCTTTGCCTTTCAAATACATAGCTACTTGCCCCAATTTTCTGCTTGCTTTAGGTTCCAACTCAAAAAAAGATTCTCATTGAGGAATCTTTCTTAATGACCCTTATCTGATTATTATTACTTTTAAACTCTTTTGGTCCTCTCTTATAACAGATTTTCTATTTTGCATCAATTGTTTAGGTTATTTTATCTTACAAATTTGAAAGTTCTTTGATCTAAGTCCCCATTCAAGGCATGTTATATGTCACAAAAAGTAACATCACTTTCATTTCTACTGCCTGTCAAATGAGAAAATGTAAGGTTTCCTTTTTTATATTTTAATTGTAGTGTGGGACATGTATAAGCTAACAAGGAAAACTTTATTCATCACTTCATATCCATCTTCTTTAAGACAAAGAAACGATGATAGTTTTTATGTGTAACTGCTGACCATTTACATAGTGTATTAATTGTGAGATATAATATTTACAGATGATATGCTTCCTATGAAAAAAGATAGCTTTCTTTCTACTTAATGAAGATCATACTCGAGCATAAGAGTAGTCTCTACAAATATTTTAACCCTTAATAATCAAAAGTGCTTATTATAAACAGACCGTTTTTAAATGTGAATATGAATAATGTAACTAACCACTTTTGGAGCAAAATCTTCTAGATTTCAATAATAGAAGCTAAAAAAAAAGAATTGTGTAAGAAAATTTTAAAAGATAAATCTTTTCCTTAGCTTTAGATTAATGACCCTATATATAATTTACTTTATATTTCTTGACAATATAGACATAATGGGTATGAGTAGATAATCAACTTTTCTACAGCATGTGAAAACAGTCAGATTTTCTACAGCACATGAAAACAGCATAATGCAATCGACTTTACACAATCCCATTTTCTGGGGAAGGGGGTTAGTGTGTGATAGGAAAACGCCTCCTGTCCAAATTATGTCTCACTAAAAAGATAGCAGAAGAGAAAAGCAAGAAAAATATTAGAAATATTTTTAAGTCTTAGGAATCAAAAAATGTAAGTTTAACAAGTATGGAAAAAGAGGAGTGAAAATCAGTCTTTCAGTCATAGTTTTAGAATTCTTATGTGATTTACAATTATACTAGTTTTGTATTATAAATTACTTTCAGAATATATGACATTTGATAATGCTGGAATGGTGGTCATTTTTCCAATTCACTACAGTGCTCACGTTTTTTTTCAAGTTTTCTACCCTATGCATATAAGTTTGGGGGGCCCAAAAGATTTTTTTTCATTGTTTTATATTCTATGGCTTTGACTTTCAGGGACCTTTTATTCTAATCAATTCAATGCTTTAAAACACCTAAACTTCCTCGAGTGGAATCAAAAATAAACATCATTCTTCTATGGGTTTAAACAAAATTCTATTGAAAGCATGTCTTCACCTCTAGGAGTTTCTATGACTATATATACAACACATATTATCAGAGGGGACAAATGACTTAAGTTTAAACAGTAGTTCTCGATACATGATCCACATAAGCCTCGGGGGTCCTTGAGACAATTTTAGGAGACCTATGAGGTCAAAACTATTCTAATAATGTCATAATATTTTTCCTTATTACCGTGTTAACATTGCACTAATTGTGGAAAATCAATGGTGGGTAAAACTGCTCATGCCTTAACATTAGAGGAAAGACAGTGGCAGTAAACTACACTAGTAATTATTGTGTTCTTCGCTGCCATGAACTTACAGGGAAAAAAAGGCAGTTTCACGTAAGAATATGAGACAATAAAACTAATTAATTTTACTAAATCTCAACCCTAGAATACATTGTATTAAAATTTTATGTACTAATATGGGAAATACACATAAAGTACTACTAATGCAAACCAAAATGTAATGTTATGAAGACAAAAAGTGATTGTAGCATTCTTTGGTTTATAGGCTAATTAGCCACTTTTTTTCATTGAATGCCATTTTTTTTTTCCTTGAAGAATAACTGTTAGACAAATTTTGGCTATTTGGACTTGGGCATTTGATGTATGTTCTCTCAAAAGTGATGAAGGAGCTGAGCCTGTCGTTTCAAGGAAAACAATTAACAGTATTTGTTAGCAATGATAATGTTTGAGCTTTCAAAGGAACACGAGACATTTTGAAAAGCTTATATCTATTATTAAGAGCTTAGCAACTTTCTAAATCTTGAAGATTTTTGTGATGAGGTTGGTGATGATGATGTTAACAAATGTAATATTTTGCTATATTATTGTACAGTAAAGATTTGACTCAGAGGGCAGGTTGTTCATTTCTGCACATTCTAAAGAAAGAACTGGCCTTCGACTGGCTCGTGGTAGATAACATACATATGAACCATGTAATATCTTGCCCGAAAAGAGTGTTTTGTATGCCTGAGTTCCTGGATTATGCTGAATCAATCTGACCTCTTGGAAGCTGAAGACTGAGTAACTGGAGTCAGTTATAAGAGCATTGCATGCCTTCATGTCTGACCCGCCAGTGAAAACTCTGGCCATCAAGATTCAGGTGAGCTTCTCTGGTTGGCAGTACTTTGTATGTGCTGTCACATTTTGTTGCTGATAGAATTAAGCACATTCCTGTGTGACTCCTTCTAGTGAACTGAGCCTGAGTATGGTCTTAGGAGCCCCCAACACAATTATAATGAAATGTGTCAACTTCGGAAGAACATCATAACTCAGTGAACGACCAATGTACAATGTAACGAAATCATACATGGATAAAAGATGTGTAAAATGCAAGATAGACCAATGGATTTTAATGTTATAGAGTACAAAAAGAGTTTATTAATATAGTTGTAGATTCCACATTTAACTAACTTCTAAGAAACTATTGCCATATTTTAAGTTTTAGCGTAATATTAAAAATATATTCACAATTCTCTGAAAAGGATATTAACTTCTCATTTTTCCAATGATATATTTTTGTGAAGCCCCTTTTTATTTATATGCTTCAACCAAACCAGTATATTGCAATAGATTGAATGCAGAAACAGATGTGAGAATCCAGTTCTCTTCCATTAAGCCACACATCAGTAAGGTTTACAAAATAATAAAAAACACCACTATATTCACAAATTGTCTTCTGTTTTGGAAATATATATATTTTTATAAAAATATGTACTATAATGGCTTTAGTATTGTTATTTTAAAACTAATGAATAAATACTTTAAAATTTTTTCAATATTAAATATAAAAAATTGCAAATAGAGATAGATAAAACTCATAAACAAATAGCACATCTGTAAAAGGAATAAGTTTTTGCCTCAAGAAGTATACCTGTCAGTGGATGCACATATATGTGATTAGTCTACTCTGTCGAAGCATGTAACACTAGTTGAAATAGAGAAACTGTGGTAAAATGCATGAGGGAAAAATAAACTTTAGCTGGTATGAGAGAGAGAGAGAGAGAGAGAGAGAGAGAGAGAGAGAGAGAGAGAGAGATTTGGCCAGGTGAATGTAGGGGGTGGTTTGTCATTAAACAGAAAACAAACAAACAAATCTTATAGGGTAAATGTACGAAGGCCCATACTGGGACAATATATGCTCTGGAGTCAATAGTGTGGGGTGAAGGGAGATAGGATGGGGTGGGTCTTGGAAGAGGATGAGACTGGCAAGCAGCATGGGTTAGACCAACATGCAGATGGAGCAAACTTCCCTGCCACCCGAGGGAATAAAATCATTGTAACTTAAGCTATTTAGTAGTAAGCAGAGTTATTTTTATCAATATTATTACCATTTTATATAAAGCATTAAAAAATGCCCTAGTACTACACATCATTCAGTTCTTATAAGTATTGCCATGAATTCTGGCCTTTCAGGGTTTTTTAAATTTTTCTTTCAAAAAAAGCAGGAATGACTCAGCAAGTTACTTTGTAATTTAAAAACTCTAAAATCATGTGGCCCTTACTTTCACAGATACTGTGTCCCTGTTAACCTTATTTTCTTTCCCCAAGAATGCCAATTTCCTCTGAAAGCCAACTAGGTGAAATTACAAAATAATAATAATTCTAGATAAAAAAAACAAAAACAAACAAACAAACAAAAAAACAGAAAATGGCAAAATCCAGACATTGACTTTGACTATAAAAGCATCTAAAAATATATCAGTTGCCAAAATGTATAATGTTCAAAAGTGTTGTTAAAGCATCCTTTTTGCTTCAAATATGGACTGAACCTCTAGCAAGTTCAAGTCATATCATTCCAAATCTAGAGAGGATAAATAAAGTTCACCAAATCTGTTCTGGTTAATAAAGATTAATGATAATCATCTCAAGAATATTGGGTGGAATATGGAAGGAGGAGCAGGGAGCGCGTAGCGGGATGTGGGAGGGCTGGCTGGTGGCTCTGGCTACCAGGTAGGACGTCTTCTGAAGGAAAGGAAGGTTAACCCGTGAGGAAAGGTTTTCGCAAGACTGGAACAGACTGCATGAGATGAGGTTTATCCTGAGAATCCAGAAAATATGTGTGGGTAAAGACCTGTAGATCAAGATAGATTTTTAGCCATATTTCTATGATCTCCTTCAAACTAAATACCAAACAGCCCCACCTTTTATTAACAAATAATAAAATAAAACAAAATAAATAAAAATGAAAACTCAACTCCTTGCCAGCCACTAACAATCTCAGAATAAACAAGTAGAAAACCTTTTCTAAGTTGCCTCTGCCAATACACCAGAGAAATAGCAACCACCTCACAAATTAAAGGGGGAATTTTCATATTCTCCATCTCATGTTTTTTAATTACATTTACATGATGGTTGTTTTAAATATTTAAAAGTTCTCACAAAGAATTTTGGACTCCAGAGAGTAAAATAAATTGAAATATATTCTGCCGTCTCCAGCTTATGTTTGAAAACTCTTTATAGATTTGTTACTTGTTATGTAACTTATAATGTTACTTATTATTAATTAAAGGCAGGAATTCTAGCATAGTGCCTGGGATACTGTAGATAATATTCCTTTGTAGACTTTTTGTTATGTTTTCATCTTTTCTCTTTGGGTCTATTTTCAGCTGGCAGGGATTTCAGAGAAGTCCAAAGTGCCTGGCATGGAAAATAAAAAATCTAGAGTCATAATCTGTCACAAAACCTGCTTTTCCTTCTAGATATAGTAGGTGATAATCTTTCCATGTCAGAGATGCATAGGAATGAAACACATTTGCCCTTTGCATCAGCAAAGTGGCAGCAAACCCAGAAACTGGGTAAGTTCATTTAACGTGTTTAAACATAAGAAATCAGTCTTTCTTTTCCTATTCTAGTGAAATAGGAGTTGACCCACTGTACTGATCTGTTATAATAATTAATCCAGTGCCATTCCACTGAAAGCTTCCTTGAGAAGTAGGAAGCTTTAGATCTCTCTTCTTGACCAGAGCTACTCGTATCACATCTAAATGTGTACTGAAAAAAAGAATTTACCCAATTTCAAAGACATATTTTAGTATCCTAAGAAAACAGCGAGTAGACCACATTATTTGCTGTTTTAGAAATGTATTTCTAAAATGGAGCTGATCATAATAAAAGTTATAATTTGATAAATTTGTCTGCATCATAGATTAAACATGCCTCTAAAATAGGATGTCGAAGTAATATAAGACTCCTAAAAGTAGGATACTTGCTTAAGTATATAACTCCTTTCTCCAAGATAGTTGTATTTGACCTGAGCTTCTGCTAGTATCACAATACATTTTTGTTCTCCTGAACTATTTTTTTCATTTACAGTCAACATTGTGGAGAATTTAGCTTCTGGGAAAATAGCGTCTTTTTAATAAATTACATGTTGAATGACCTTTCAGATTCATAGTTAACATCTGTTACCCATAATTAATTGTCACCGTTGATGAAAATGAGCACATTCTCAGCACTGAGTAAATCAGCTCAGTGCACTTTACAGAGAAGCTGGGCGAACTGAGTTTTCATTTTGCCCTCGCTCCAGTATAAAATATTTCAAAGGGTTCCCTGACTGTTGAAAGAGCTTGTCAGTAATGTGCGTATTCTACCTGACCACCGTAGGTCTCCCACACCCTTCTAGTAGCTAACTTTGAAGAGAACAGGAGACTACGGTGCTTTCAGCAGCTTCAATGGAAATTTCTTCCTTTGCACTAAGTACACTTACTTGATTGTCTTTTTTCACAAAGGATCATTTGAAAGTTCAAAAATAGCAGAATTACTTGAAAATTGTAGTAACTGTAATCTTTTTAGAACTTTTGCCTTCTACCTTGATATGCATCCCATTTTTAACATCAAAAAAACCATCATATTGTTTCAAAAAAAAAAATGGGCAAGACTGATAGACTGATAATGAAGGTAATAGAATGGGGTGAAAACAATTGTTTTTTCTTCTATTTCACGTTTTTCCATCTTGCTGATTTGTTTTTTCAACAGTTAGCAAGACTAGGTGTGCTGCTCAAAAATTCCGATTTAATGTTTCTGATACAATTGTTTTCACTAGGGAGGCAAAGCCTAAAGATGCCAGCAGGAACTCACAAGTTGAAAATATGATGAAGAAAAAAGAAGCAGGGGGGATGGGGGTGGGGAGGAGAAGTGCAAGAACAATATGAGAACATTTGAAGATCTCATGAATTAATAGGAATCTTGTTAAAAGATTCATGGCATTTCTTTTCAGGAGATGTAGAAGTGATATCCAGCTGTGGTGTGGAATTCTCGCTAGAGTTCTTTTCTTTTCCCAGGAAGCTGGGAGTGAGCCTAACCAAACCTGGCAAAATTGAGTTGGTTTGTTAAAATTGCAGAAGGACCAGAGAAAATCAACATGCATAATTAAAGAAAAGTATTTAATAGGAGGACAGATTAAAGAGATTTTGTTATTGAGGCTAGAAGCATGAAAGAAAAGGGTAACTGTGTTAGATTGCATCCTCCAAGAGTTGATGCCAAGACAGGATTAAACATGCAAACATTTTATTAGGTGAAGCAGCTGCTGGAGAAAATATGAAGGGAGCTTGAGAAAGCTGAAGATTTCAGATTGCAATGCGAGTCTAACCCCGAGGGAAGGAGAGGGAAGGAAGGCTGGGCGCAAGCATTGTTGACTGCTGGGCAGTCTAAGGAATGTTTGGCAAGGTCATCACTTGGTCCTTAAGCTAGAGCCAGATGTCAGAGGTCCTGTGTCTCCTAGGCCTCCTAGCATTGAGCTTGCCTTCGAATCCCTAGCCGTTATCAGTTGATCGTTCAGGGTGTCCTTTATGGTGGATGTTTTCTGATGGACATTAACATGTGACATAAAACCTTCATGTGATGCTCTCTCACATATGTCCACTCACGTGTCTCTACCCTAGGTCTCTCAGTCTGATTCTTCAGCTCTTTTCCTTCGGTGACCCAACCCATTGGTCAGGACATTGGCCACTGCCCAGGAACCTCTCTTCCCACCTTGGGTCACTTCTCTTTTCATGGACTCACTCATTTGTCCTTTCCTCGAGTCCCAAATACATAGAGAGAACAGAATTGGACTTAGGCCATCGCTCCCCTGTTTTAATTCTATTAATGAGCCATAGTGATGCTTTGGGTCTCTGGGCTCAAAATCAGACCCTTTGTCCATGTGTCCATTAGTCCTCAAAATGTTTGATTGTTCCACCTTTCCCCATTATACAGTCATGCAATAAGTATGTCATTTCTGTGGAGAGACTAGGCAACTGCCACGATACAAGTTTGTCATTGTGGTGCAGCATCCTTCTAAGAACTCGAGCACTTCTTTAGCTTTTGTCCTTTTCCGGGAACAATATAAAGATCCTGACTTTTTTATTGGGTGGTTGCCTTCATTCACTTAAAGGACCCCGTTATTTTGCTATTAGCCCCACATCTCTTGCAGTTTATCCTCCTTAGCTATACCTCTGACCTTGCTGATGCTAAAGGTAATTATGGCCTCATGAATTCTGGGAGTCAACCCCACCACCTGGCTTAAATTATTTCAGGCACCATGATCCTCATGAATGTTAATGAGCCCAACTTTAGGACCTACCATCCTAGGTCTCGGGACCTGGGCTTGCAGCAATCAGTGATGCTGGTATCTTCTCCTGTATACATTCTGGATAGCCTTGGTGAATACATTGTCCTTTGGGTCCTCCTCTAGAACATAATCCTCTGGTGGGTCGCCTGGACTTATTTAGCATGTCCACTACATGTCTAGTACATGTAGCTATTTTTTGCATTTTTAAAGTATATAGCCCAGCAGGTACCAGCAGGGTTTTGCTTGGAATTTAATCCTGGTTATTGTCCTGGTGTGCTGGAACAGAGGTGGGAGTCATTCCTTGGGAATCACTTGTTGCTTTGTCAGGAGAGGCTTCTTTAATATTTGCCAGGATGGCAGAAACGCTAGCTTCTCCTAAAGAAGTTTAGGCCACCTCTGCAAGCCCAGAGCCCAGAGTACTGCAGAGCAAACATCTTCAAAAGTTCTCACCTAGAGTCCCAATCCCATATCTTGCAACTCAAAATTTTCCTCATCAGGTCCCTGACCTTCGCTTATAGACCTGCCTTGACTGAACATTCAAGCGTCTGGTGCTCTGAAACACAATTAGGTCTTCAATTTGCCATGTAACTGCCTGTTCTTCAACTGTAGAACAGAAGAACCTCTTTGTTAGTTACCATGGAGGCTCGCTGGCTCCCACACGTAGCCATTAGGTGCTTGCTGATAGATCCTCAGGCTCTCATGATCTTTCTGCATGCCGTCAGTACAGTTTTAAAGTAATCAGCCAACTTGGCTCTCTTTGTAGATACTCTTTCCATAATTTTCAAATGCCTGCATCGTTGCACCTGACACAGAACTCCCCTCCAACAGTACATTTTCTTAGATTATCATCAGTAAGATCTTTAACAAATGTGGCCTGTCTGCACCTCTGACCAACTGAGATTGGGTCTTCTTCATCTGCCAGTTAGTTGGCGAGCTGGTGGTAAATCCCCATTTTCTTGCCGTTTCTGGAACCGCTTGCATTCATCCAGATTCTCTGAGAAGTAGATGCCAAGATGGGATTAAATATGCAAGGATTTTATTAGGGAGAAACTTTGCATGAGAAAATGGGGAGGGTGCCGGAGAGGGCTGGAAGAGCCTTCAGACCACAGTGCAAATATGACCAAGTGCGCAAGAGAAGGAAGGAAAGGGAGAAGTGCCCTAGTCAGCTGTGTAGTCTACTGTAGTTTTGCTGAGGTCATCAGAGAGTCCTGGAGTCAGAGGACCATGTCTTCCAACATAGGACCTGTGTTGGAATCCATGCTGAGATCAGTCATTGGCTGGAAGTAGCTCCTGGGCTGCTGTGTAGACCGTTCCTCAATGTGGTAATAGGTTTCAGAGCACAGAATCTGGGCAGTTTCAGTCCCTCTTTTTCAAGGTTTCTGACTTCCATTCTCATGGCCCCTCCAACTGACAAGATATCTGTAAGACTGGCCCTATTCTGATGGCCACACTTATGGAAATCAAAAGAAGAAGGGGCGCTCTTTTATTATGAGGAAATTCTCTGTAAGAAAAGGATTTGATCCTCAATGATTCCACACTGGAATAGACTTTCATTGGAAACTTTGGTATCATTAAGCCTGAACCTCTCTATGTAGGAAGTTAATTTAACCAAATATGGCGTCAAAGCAGAAGTGGAGGGGGTTATGTGGTATGGCACTTGTACCAGGAATGCCTTCACATAAGCACATAAGTTTATCCTTATTTAAACAGAGTTGAACAGGTTTCTCTTTAACTTCAGTAATTCTCTGAGTCTTTAATATTCAAAAGGATATTATGCAAATTGGGAGTCTAGTATAAGGTAATTGCGTGTATAGTATTGGTCAGCATTATGATGATGTAATATTACCTATGCTGAAGTTTATATTGAGCTTTTTGTTCATTATAATAGGTATTTTAATAAACTTACTTTAAGAAACGCTGGGATAGAAAATTACCTTCTTACAGTTAGAAATTCGTAGAAATGCATGTTTAAAGGCAAAGTATGAGATTAGCAGCACCATGCTTCTGTCTTTATGATCTTACAAGCTGATTTTAAAGAATTATCTTAATACATGTCCAGAGGACACATTTATTATTGATAGTCAATGAGCGTATCATAGCCTGAAAACATGCTCTGCTGTCAAATGTCGCTTTTTAAAATGACATCTGGCAAGTTTTCTAATTGCTTTTTTTCCTTCTAAGATGATCAGCAATTTAAACAGCTCAGAAGGCTTTGTAAATTATGAGGAACATGCTATGTCCTAGCCCCTAATATTTGCATCATCTCAAGAAAAGTTATTTTTCTTTTTTTTCTAATTATTTATAAACTGCGACTGGTTGTTCAATCACAGTTGACCCTTGAAAAGCATGGGTTTGAAATGTGCAGGTCCATTTGTATGCAAATTTTTGTCAATAAATACCTATCCTATTTTCTGTCTGCAGTTGAGAGTCCGCAGATGCAGAGGGCTGACTGGATTCATTGATCTATGCCATTTCATATAGAGGATGTGAGCATACATGGATTTTGGTGTCCATGGGAGGTCCTGAAACCAATCTCTTATAGATAAGTTTTGAGACAGTCAAAACTTATACATGGATATTAGACTGTGTACCTAAGCCCTGCATTGTTCAGAGCCAACTGTATTAAATAGCTGAACTAGCAACGGGATGCTCAGCAACAACCAGTTTAAATCCTAGGAACTGGGAGACAATTGCAAGAGGGAGTTGGACAGGGAAGCAGTTTCCGTGCTCTTCAAGATTTGTCTTTTAAATTGTTGGCAATAAACAACGTGTAATATCTCTTTAATAGAAAGAAAAAGTAACCTAAAACTACCTTTAGAAACCTTTCACTGCTTTAAAATTCTTTAGAATTATGGTGTCTCCAAAGTGATTTATTATTAGATGTACGAACCATAAGTCAATGTTATCTTGAAGTTCAAACACATCAGATAAGAGGAACCACTAAATAACATCAAAGCAGTTGTAAAAAATGACTCAAGAGAATTACAAAGGGAATCCTTAGATTCGATCCATGTGTATACACCACACTATGCTTGTCTGTTCTAATTATAATCACTATAATATACAAAAGTTGATTAATCATAAAGTAAAATTGCTGTCAAGGGAAAAACTCATGTTCAGCCAATGCATGATTCTAGCCATTTTAATATGACAGAGCATACTTGCACCTCTGAGGGTGAGAAACACTTTGGTATCCAGATTTGAGAATGAATGCATTTTAGTATATATAAAACTCTGAAAAAGCCACACCAAGACTGTGTGATGTGCAGAGTAGTTTTAAAATATTTCATAAAGAATTTTTGAAGGATTTAATATTTTACAAGAAAAGAAAATACTGTTTGCCATTTAATAACACACAACTATGAATGAACTAGGTGGATTTCAGACCTACAAGGACATTTCTTATGCATCTCTTAGATTAAGATATTGAATGAAACTTTTCTTTTTTATTGGTCAAATCTAAGTTCTAGTGTCAGAAAAGTTACTGATATCTTCTGACTGCCTTCCCATCATCTAATTCACAAACTCAAGGGCTCTCGCTGTTGACATTTAATACAGTGGGTAGCAAAAGAAACATCAACGAAGAAACTATCTTGGAAATGCTTAATTATTAGTATTCCTTAACAATCATTATACAGTCTTTACAGTCAATCAAGTCTTTCAATAACATATAATGTCTAATGTTATTTTTCTCCATCTTCTCCATGGTTGACCTGTAAATATTTTACAACTTAGGTATCAGAGGTCAAATGGGTGCTGGCATGTCTTATCGAGGCTTTAAAAAAATATATTAACTCCTCCTCCAAATAGGAAGTTGAGGCCTGTTTCTTTTTAAATTTATAAACTTTTATTTGAAAATAATTTCAGACTTACAAAGGAGGTACGTGAATAAGGCTAGCACAAAGAACACCCATATACCTCTTATCCAGATTTATCTATTGTTAAAATTTTACCATTTACTTTATAATGAACTTTCTCTCTCTCTCCATATATATAATATTTATATTGTGTGTATACAGATATATATTTATAATTTGACTATTTCTTTACTTTCTGTCATAACACAATGTTTCAAACTTATACTTTTCTTGTACTTAACCTTCCTCAGCCCTTGAAACATCCTCTTTTAGGAGCGCTGGTTCCTTTTAGTGGAAATTGATATCAGAGACCAAGATCTGAGTAAGAAGTATGCTCATTTCTGCCGTGGTGCTATTGTTCTCGTACCTTTCAGCAGACCAAATAGACTAGGGAATATGTGCATGTGTATAAATACACATACACATACATGAAAATAAATACACATACACATAGACATATATACATATCTATGCTACCCGTAACCTTATCCTTGCTTTACTCTTAGCTAGAAGATATGAAACACTTATGAATGAATAATGAAACACATTCATGAAAGTATGAAATATTCATGAAATAATTATCAGTAGTTGCTTTGTCAGCATTTTTCCAGTCATCTTGGGTTGGATGAATCTCATCCTCAAGTAGATTATTTCTTTCATTTCATGCTTCTCTTTCATTTCTGCAAGATCCTTATTTTTGCTCTCTTATTTTCTACTTTCTTTTTACTGTTTCCATCTCCAAAGATTACATCCTTCTTAATAGATCTGATACTCTTCTGGAAGCAATACATTTTTGAAGCTGCCACTTCTGGTCCTATACACTTTTAAGTTCCATTTTTAATGGTCGATTCTATGAACTATGAAGTTCTGATGTATGCTCTCACTATTTTATCATTTATTGTTGGTAATTTTCTTTCTGAGTATAATTTTGTATATACTGCATCTTTGCTCTGCTCTGCTCTTACTTACGGGGAATCGTTAGTCTTCTCTCCTCAGTACAAAGACTTGCAGCATAGAGCTGGCAGTAAGAAGGCCATTGGAATGTTTTTGTTTGTTGTTTCTATATTTATAGGTGATTGTAAAGTTGCATTTCCCTGTCTCCCAGTAATGTTTAAGGTATTGGTTCTGTGTAGTCTATTTGTTCTCCCTGTTGATTGTATGGAATGCTGATCAATTGAGAATAGTTTCATTTCTTTTGAAAAACCTTAAAAATATTATAGGCATATAATAAAATGTTTTCACAGAAATAATCATTTAGGTTTAAATATTTAGAAGTTAGAGAAGAATGTGAGCCAGATGCTAAGGTTTTCGGTTAATAGGTGAGGGTCACCAGGAGGTTAGAAAGCAGAAGGAACCAGGATGGAGATATGGTGGTGTAGACAGATGTCTCAGGGCAGAACACTGGGGATGATACAGGAGAGCAGAGGCATAATGAACTAGAAAAGCACTGGGGAAGGGGAACAAGGAAGTTTTTGTTTGTTTGTTTCTTTGTTTTGTTTGTGCATGTGTGTGTGCATGTGTGTTGTTATTTGTTTGTTTTTTATCATCTAGCAAATCAGAGATTTTAGAAAATCTATAGGACTTAACATAATAGAGCTTCTGGGGAAATGGTATCATCAAACAAGAGCCAGGGGGAGGAAATATTCTGTGAACAATTTGTTTCCAGAAAATAGAAAATGGATGAGAATTGGCACATTCAGGTTGGAGAGGCCAAGTAGTACAGCAACAGAATTAAAGTACAATATGGAGGTTGGCTAAGGATGGCATTGCAGTTTGAACTCTTAAATTTTGAACAGAAATCACATACAAAGTAGCTTCAATTCAAGCTCAGGTAAGTCTTCCATTTGAGTTAGAAGTTTAGAGAATGGTCTAGGCAAAGAGCCTTAGGAGAAACAGATGTCTCATCTGCACACACCAGGCAGATGTAGTAAGAAGTCCCTGGTTGAGTCTACAGGGGAGAAAATATCTTTAAAAAAAATCTTTCTAGGTTCTCTGCTGAGTTCCTATAACAAAAGACAGCTCTATGTCAGGTGTTGAGGAAGTTCAGAGAACTGTATCACTCAATCCTACTTTTGAGGGAACTCACAGTGCAGTTGGAGAGACAAGGTTTGTACACTTAAAATGCCGTGCCTTTAGGATAAACCAATGCAAACGCTGACATAAACTAAGGCATAGTCGAGACACACATGAAGTCTAAATAGTAGGCCAAGTACTAGTGTTCTGAAGAGGGAGAAGTTGCCCTAGGTTGGAGTAATCAGAAGAGAACTCAGTGAGGCTGTTAAGACAAGAACTCGTTTTCTGAAATTTGCAGTCAGGCTGTAGGAGGGTAAAATACATTCTATATAAGCATGTCTTCTGAAAAAGAAACCAAACACTCTCTAGAAAGGAATGAAGAAACACCACAAATAATAGCACAGCATCCCTTCATCTGATAAAAAGTCAGAGCATTAAGAACAACTCTTTGCTAAACAAACCCATATCCAATCACTGAGGTGGGAGAACAGGCTTATTCCACGCTGAAATTCTTTGAGCCGAATAATAGCTAATACTTTCTGGATAATCACCGTGCTCGAGGCATGGCTGTTAGTATCTTTTATAACCCCTCCAATTACTCCTGTGAAGTTAGTACATTATTATCTATATTTAGCGGTGAGGAAACTGAGTCACAGGTAGGCTGTTACTTGCTTAGGGTCACATTGTTAGTGAAGGGTGAACTGGGATTGGAACCGGGCTCATAAGCATGATGCTGACCGCCTCTTTGGCGGTGTCCACAGTGCAAGTCAGTGGTAGAATAGCCATCAAACTGGATGTGGAAACAGCTTTCATACGTGAGAGTGCACGTTTAATAATATTTGTACAAATGACATTCCTAACTTCCTGTTGCATCAGGGAAATTCCTTCAGGACCAACAGTAATTAGTAAAAGGAATATTTAGATGTCTTCACTAAGCAGCGTGGTAGAAACGGTATAGGGTACGCATGGCATATTTTAATACTTGCTGTAGAATTTAGACAATTGTCAGCCCATGGGGAACTCATATTTAAACTAATTTAAAATAAATGAGTAATTAACATTTCACGAGCTAATGAATCAAACATTTTGCTAACTGGAAGACAAATCATGTCTGTAGCTCAGTCTCGGCTTCAAAGTCTGTAATTGAATTAAAAATAAACTCTTTGACCTTTGTTTGATTAAAAAACAACTTTGTGTTTTTCCTCTGGAAATATCTAGATTTCCATCGTCCAGCACCCACCTTCATATACACTTGCTATAATAATGCATTTTTCTTTTATCTATGATTTTTTCAGTGAAAAAAAAAATATGCTGAATGATCTTTTCAAGACAATTTAAAAAAATGTGATTCATATTATAATTAACTCCCTTCATTGAAAGGATGGAGACAGAAAAGTGGGTAGAGTCTGCAATAGGAAATTTCAAAGTCTTTCACTCTCATTCTTTTAAGATGGTTTTGCTGAGAAAAGAAAAAAGGAAAAACTACAAATATCGAGTGCTTTCTACATTTTAGTCCTTATTCTGAGTTCTTTAGATGCAATATCCAAAGTGGGTTTCATAGCAATAGTAGGTGGTCGTATGATTACCATCCCTAATATTAATGGATTCGCTCATGAATTCAACATTTGTTGATTGTCTATTGTGTGTCAGATGTTGTGTTACACTGGAGCCATCCTTTTGAAATCTAGTCATCAAGAAAGATACAGCCCCCGTCTCCTAGTCTCTGTGGCAGGGTAGGAGCCTAACTTGCATAAGTGCCAGTTAGCAAACACAGAGGGTCTAATTATATTAATAAACCTCCCTCCTCTCCGATGTACCTCCAGTACTTTTTCCCTAGAGAGCCCTAGTGGTTAAAATCTCTCTTGCCTTTTGCTTCAATAAGAATTGATTTTCACCTCTTTCTCCTATTGAAGTTGTCTTAAATAAAAAGTCTTCTTTGCCTGTTTAACCGGCGGGGTGCAGTTTTTCTTTAACACATCCATTCACATAGAATACGGTGTGAATGGCTGGCAGCCCCCTAGAGGGGCACAATGTGCGGCTCTTGTCAGGCTGTATTTTAGAATGGGGGGGGGCATTAATATGTGACTTTGTAACTATATAGCTACAATTATTATAAGTGCTATATAAGAAAATTACAAAGTGCCCTGAGATAATCGTTATCTTTTCATAGTTAACTCCAGGTGAAGCTTCTAGGAATAATTTTTTGGGAAAAAAAAAAAATTACATTTAGATTCCATTTGAAGTCCGACTTAGAGTTAAACAGAACGGTGAGGTAGAGACAACGTGTAAGACTTCCAGGTGGAAAGAACAAAGTACAACTATCAAACAGCTTAGCTTTGACCAGAGAAATGTGGCAAGGAGAAAAGATGAAAAATCACAATTCTTCCCTCTTAACATTAGACAGGACTCAAAAGGAAATAGATTGTGTAAGCCGAGTTTCACGGCTGCTACCAGGCAGCAACGGTGAGTGGATGAGGGAAGAAGCCTTAAGATTCCAGGTTTGCTTTTCACTGTAAAAGCCAAGTCACTGGCAAAGAAGCAAATAATTCAAGGATCGATGTGTGGGAAAAGAAGCAGTAAGGCAGATCATGAGCAGTCTGGCTGAGGGCGACTTGGAATGGAGTTGTGAGTTAATGGAAAAGGGAAATTTGCAGGCAAATCTCTCCTTGGCCTCGTGGGTACATATGTTCATGTGTATATGCAGAGATGGAGAAAATTGTTTCTAAATTTTGCCATGAATGATCAGCTGATCAATCCTCTGGTATTCACGTAAATTCAATAACTGCAAGTAATTTTTAAGTTACTATTGTTAGTTGGATGATACGTCTTTGACTGGCACACTGCATAGGGACAGAATCACAAGCTTCCTGAGTATTTTAAGGGCTTCATGAGGAACTTAAAAATGGTTAGTGCTGTGTGACTGTAGCATAGTGAGGGAGAAGCAGAATGGCATGAACTGAGATGAATAGAGGAAGAAGGGTTGGGTAAGGGGAAGGCCCTAAGCAGTAGAAGTAGAATTAAAATCCAGGCCTGAGTAATACTGAAAAACATGCTCCAATTACAGAACTTTAAATAAATGAGAGGAAACTATTCCCCTCACCTCAATTTTCCACCAGCATAACCCAAGAATAGTAATAGTAGGCCATAGAATTTATATGAAGAAAATATTAATAGTTACTCAGTAAATGTCTTTTAAATAAATGTAAGAATAAAGTACAATTATTTGATTAATGCGGGTCTCTCTTCCTGTGCTGTGCACCCAGAAGGAAGAGCCCTGTTTTGTTCTCCATTGTGTTTCTAGTGACTTGCATGATGCCTGGTTTATGGAAGGCGCTTCATATTTGTGCAAATAAATGAGGAAATGGATAAAATGCTAATAACTCTGCTCTTCCCCCAAAATAAAGTTTTATTTTTTTTCCCCTTTCAAATCGAATTAATGTTAAACAGGAAATAAAAGTATACATTAATTTTAAAAACAAATACTTCTCCAGTATGGCAACATGTAATCTAAAATCAGAAATTGTCAGTAGAGTAAAGCATTCTGAAGGGGAGCAGAATTTGTCCCCCAAATGTGTCTTTGTCATAAGGATAATTTTAGGCTGATTACTTTTAAGAAACAGCAGACTCTGGAGAAGCTCTTAAACTAAGTAGACGTTACCATTTTGTAAGAGAAATTTACATTTATAAGGGAGACCTCCATTTGTAAGGGTACCTTCCTGTCTATGGAGAAGAGGAAGGTGATTAAATCACTTGAAACTCTTATCATCGGGGAAGGCAAGGACACTAATCTGCCTGTTACCCTTTACTGTTTTTTTTTTCCCCCCCTGGTAACCTCCCAGAACTGCCCCACCCCATCTTCAGCTGGAGATGGTATTTAGTGATGGCTTTTGCCCTTTTGGAGAGTTACTCATTTTTCCTGGGTCTCTCCCATGTATACAGGAGGTATCATGTTATAAAACTTCTGTTTGTTTTCTTCCTGTTAATCTGTCTTTTGTAACAGGGGTTCTCAGCCAAGAATCTAGACGGAAGGAGGAAAAATTTTTTTCCTTCCTTATACCAGTTTTTTTCTCTGAGACATTTTTCCCCATCCCAGCAGCCTCCATATATATATACGCAGCCATGACTCCTACAAAACATACTCGATTAAAAAGTTCCCAGCTCTTTATCATGCTTTTAAGTCTGAGGATTCTGAATTCTGGGTCCAAGTGACTTGTGTTAAAAGGAGCCCTCTTCTCAATTGACTTGACAATAAAGGTGTTCTTTTAGCAGGGGTTGGACACCCAAGGGACCCCAGTTCTTTGTTCTAGGCCAACACCTGCTTCAATAAAGCTTGTGTGTATATTCGGATAGACATATGATAAAGATATAGATATATATATATATATTTATATATGTATATGTATACGTATATGTGTATATATGTACAATATGTGTGTATGTGTGTGTGTGTATGTGTGTGTATGTGTGTGTATGTGTGTGTATGTGTATATATATATTAGGAAAGATGCCTCCATTATAGGCAAATTCACATCTGTGAGAAAGAACAAAACATTTCTGGGACAAAAAGCATTTCATCTATTAATACTATGTTTCTTCAGTTCTCTCCTTTAGTCAAACTAATTGAAATTAATCTCCAAACAAATTTAAAATAAACCTTGTGAAGTTTCTCACCTCTCTTGGAAAGATGAGAGAACTTGAAAGTGATTTGTTGTTCTTTAATTAATGTGTAAGCACCATGCTAGATACTGTGGGTATAAAATAAATAGGTCACCCCAAGTCTTCACACTCCCTGGGACAAGTTGCTATTCCTACATTTTATCCAATTCAGGACATTTCTCTAGATCCTGCCTCTGACTTCCTTTCCAAACACACTTTATTTGTGGTTTTCTTCGATTTCTATCCATTTCTCTCAGTTACTACTTAGTCAGGAGTCAGGGAAAGCTTCATATGTTTAAGAAGGACTTTCAATAGAGTTGCATTGGGTGGTTATTACTAGGCAAACATGGAAGGAAAGGCAAAACAGATTTAGGTAGTGAAACCTCAGTAAATACACAGAGGCGTCAAATAGTCTGATTAATTTGGGAAATTTTAAGCTGCTCATTGTGACTCAAATGGAAGGTTCAAAGAGTGACATAAGTATGAAAGTGTGGAGAACAAAATGCAGGGGGTCAATTATTATTTTATGATATGAAGCTGGTTGGATTTTTACAAGAAATAAATCTGGAGAATCAGTCGTAAACTTAAAACAATGAGTTTGGTCTTGTCCATGTATTTCAGGAAGGAAAAGAAAACCAAAATTAAATGCAAGCGTGTCTATGTCATCTTATATCACTTTTGATCATAGAAATTTACACCCCCTTCTATAGTCTGACCGAGTAGCAGACAGCTTCTACTTGGACACACGCCATGCTATGGAACTCACAATTTCTCAGAACAACTCAATTCATTATTAGCCATCTCTGATTGTCAAGAATATTCTTCATTTGGCTGAGGCAGAATCGTACTCTGTGAAACTTTACCTAACTCTTCCTAGTTCTGCTCTCTCAAGCAAAACAGAATAAACATTTTCTTTCCACATGACAACTTCCCTTAAAATATGTATTTCCTTCCAAGCATGCTGTGGAAGAAATTCCTGCATTGGTGTAAAGATTGGTCTGGGTGACCTCTACAATTCTATTATTCTATGAAGCAAGTGTCATAATGGAAACCTGCAAATACAATCATGAAAATAACAACTATCTTTTCTTGATTGATGGGCACATGTCCAATGCTTAGTGTTAATCTTTATAATAATCCTGTAAAGTTGGTATTATTATTCTATTCATGTAGATTAGGAAACTACATGATGAGTATAATGCCCATCTGTGTATTGTTAATAAGTGATGGAACTAAAATTGAGGTATAGTTTTATACTCATATTTCTAGAAGAAAAAGGAGGATATCTTACAAAGAGAGAAATGCATATAACATAAAACAATAAAACACAAGGTCACTTACTATAGTACTACATCTTGTGTTCGACCTTTTTTAAACATACTATTTATTATAATTTATTACTGTTTTTAACCATACTAGTTAGAGTTATTTAACCATACTATCCTCATTTTAAAGAAGTTTTATGCATATTGAATTGGAAAATGTGAGTTCCTGGCCATTTTTATTTTACCATTTTGACCTGAGACTCAAACCCATAAATTCAGACATTTCAGTTAGCACATATTTCTTCATGGATAGTATTAAACTCCTACATTGCTTTAACTTTCTCAGGGAAAAATACCAAACTCTGTCAGTGTAATTACTTGAACATTGTCTGTCAAATGTTAAACATTTTGTCCACAGTATTTTAACTTTTAATTAAAACAGCAAAATGGCCAAACAAAATAGAAAGTATGGATTAAAAAAGAAGAAAGCAAGATAGCATTTTGGGAAGTCTTACACATTCTGGAGTTTGTTCTTTTATAAAACTTTGCAGCTACAATTTTTTTACTTTATTTGCCAGCAGTTGTTTATCTTATAGCTCCTATATAATGATTGCAATTTATGACTTGGTGATTATTTCGTTACCAAAATACTAATTATTTTTAAAATCCGAATATGCCTAATACCTTCTATACTACTGATCCTCTTCAGTGCTCAAGAACCTTTGTTGTGTTTAACTGTTCCAAATATTTATATAAAAAAGTATGAGATTTGTTAGGTAAATTACAAATTTATAGAAGTTTTAAGAACATTTTTCTATGAATCACAATATATTTAAATTGAAATTGTTTAAAGACTTTAATTTGAATGTCAATTAGTTATTATGATATCAGAGGGTCTTTGAAAGACAATCTTAGTGAAATGGTAAAAGAATTCTATTCCTAATAAATGTCAAAAATCCTGAGTTATAAAATCAGTTAGATTGAGGCACTAACTCGTTGTGTGATCTCAGGTCATAACCTCCCTGCTACTCGGTATTCTCATTATAAAACAGGGATGATAATATGCTCCTTAGAGAGATAATGAGCCAATGATATGAATAAGGTATAGAGCAGCTAATATTATCTGTGATTGTAACGTGGTCATAGCAACTAAATTGGGATACTTTTGAGAATAGGGGAATGCTAAAATAATTTAAAGTATAAAATTGTTGAAATTTTAAATTGTAGACCAATTATGTTATATATAAGTGGACCTGTTCAAAAATAATTTTCAAATTAAAATTGATTCTAAAATATAATATATATGTCTCCAAACATTAAAGTAAAATTTAAAAATTTTATGAAAACAAAAGTTATTCTTGATGCACATTGATATACTTTTAGTTCCTTAGCTTTATATGTCTCTAATATGTTGCTTTATATGTCTCTAATATATTGCTTATATTTCTCTGAAGAAGGAATTTTTTTGCAATACGATGTTATTTTTCATAAAATTGCTGCAGTCTTCTGGAAAGTTCCATTTTTCTTCTGCAAAGTTGTATTTGCAACTTAACACAACTTAACACATTTAAGTTGTTTATAATTTTAATTAATTTTTATATTCTATGATTTTTAGTTGAGAATCCATTCATTAGAGATACTAAGACTCTCATTAACTGCAGAGCAAATTCTGCTAAATGGAAGACAGTCTCAATTCTAATTTTTATATCAAAATGTATGAATGTTTCAGCATAAATATTTTCATAGTTTACCCTCTATTACCTATTTTCATTGTTCTTTTCTTTCATAATTTTTCAACAAAACAAAACTTGTCAACTAAATTATCTATCTTTATAATTCTTTTGAATGCCAAAATTAGATGCCGCTAAATCATAGGTGAGTTAATTTTATTCATCTTAACCACAGAATTTATTTTATTCAATTTAAAACAGGTGTTCCAAGAGTCTTCTCACAGGTCAAAATATTACAATGGAAAATTATAGGATTTAAAGACTATATTTATACATTATTTGAGCGTGCTCCTCTTTGATTTCATAAGAATAGATTTTAATGTTGCTCTGTGTATAAGCTTTTAAAAAATCAATAATTTCAATTACCTAAAACTTCAAACACTGAAGATTTTGGTGCTCCATTCATGAGTACTTTTATTAAGCATTCCACTAATTTTCAATGATACAGAACACTTTATGAAACACTTTCTATAACATTGCAAGATAGTTGTGTTCATTTACAGAATAGTTCTTCAAAGGCTCAAAAATTCCTATATTTTAAGATTCTATGGATGACAGGAAGCAAAGGAAGAAAGTGCATACTTCTATTCTGTAAAATTTCTATTCAACATCTGTTTTGTCCAAAAAAATATGCAGTTCTATCATTGTAACAGTGGATGTGTATCTTTATAGCCTCAGATTATTTTTTGACTTGTTGAATGGCACAAATTGTGTGGGCATGATTATGACTACATGTGTACTATAACCAGTTCCGAGTAAACTTCTGCATTAAGGATTTCTTAATGTGGTAAAAACATTGTTTTACCATGACAATCTGATTCTCCAAAGTATTTATTTGTGCTATTATTACAAAATTAATTTATCTTTAACATTGAAACTTTAAACTGAATTAGAGAACCCATAATAATTATAGATGTTTCACCTTCAAGAGAATAAACTTACAAAAAGTTTTATTTCATCAATATTTTATTAATATCTTATTAATTCATTTTTATCTAATGTATCTGTTGACACCAAGATAAAATTGATATAAATTATCTGTGAAATTGATCTTTGCTAATAGAGCAAACATTTTTTTAAATGCCAGTTTTAGAGAAAACATATTAAAAACCATCACTTTATTTTATGTGCATCTACAGAATAACTTGAAATTGAAATGATCAACATTAATTTGAAAGAATAGTCATTTAATATAAATGAGAACTCATACTTCACTAACTTATGCAAACACACTGTATGCAGCCATATATGTTCAGCTGTCAGCTTGGGGTACAATCCTCTGAAAATATATCCTAAGTCTTGAAAGAGTTGCCAATGTTTCTTAAACAGTTTTCTGACTTTCAAGTGGTCAGCAATATTGCTACAGCCTCCTTAGGGATCTACGGTGGAAAAGTAAATGGCTAGAAACATTTTATGCACATTATATGGTCATTAGTTTTAATGAGAAATGGAATTTAGTACCTAAATTTTTACCGAGTATGTATTTTTTAAAATAATTCTTTATTGCTGAAAGGGTTTGTTGATAAAGTAAAAGCACCTCCAAACAATAAAATTAATGGCTGTCGATTTATGCAATACAATACCATACAGTAATGAGAACATTTAGGCCATTTTCTCTAAGCTCTACTGTAGGACCTCTCTGCTTTCACTTCCCAAGCATATTTCAGAGGTACCTAATCCCTCATTAGCCATGCTTCCTACTGACCATAGCCCAACGCATAACTGGCTAGTTAGTTAACTAGCGAACTAGGAGGGATAAGAGTGACAAGCAATTCTCTGGCCACCATAGAAACTGAAGGAGTTAGCCATCCCAGTGCACTAAATTATATTAGCAATCTCTCTGGATGCACTATTTGAAAGGGGTTGTAAATTCTTTTGCATCTGAAAGAGTCAAGGGAAGAGGGACAAATTCTTGCTGTTTATATTTAAAATTTAACCACGAATTAAGATAAAAATTCTATTTCACATTCAAAGAGTGCAGAGTTTACTAGGACTAACTTTAATAAACTTACAAGAGTGAAAAAGTAATTCAAGGTACAGGATGAGACTTCAAGATATAAAGAGAATAATTTGATCAAAGTTACTCAATAACAGAACGTTCGGTTCAGATTATTGCAACATGTAGATAACAATACTTAATTAATTTTAGTTTATTTATTTTGATTTATTTACTTTGTAGGAAATATACTGGGTGTTTTTAAGTCCCAATGCCCTACTAAATTAAGACACAAATGTACTTGTACCATCATTACATATGGCTATAAACTCAAACTTACATTTATTTTTTTCCTTGGAAAGTCAAAATTAATGTGCTTAAATGGTTTTAAAAAAATGACTTGCCCTGTAAATTATCTTTACAGAAAATGCCAGCCAGTTTATATCAATTTTTGAGAGGAGAAAAAAAAGATGAAAAGATGAAAAAGGTGTTGCAGGAAGTTAGGCATCCCTTGAAGAAGGTAATAAGTCAATCATCCAGCTTCCTTGTCTTCTGATGGCCCCACAGCAGAGATCTGGGACTGTAAGTAAGCTTGAAATCCTTTAGCTTTCTCTGGCTGGTCTCAAGGGTGCAGGCCTAGGACTGCTCTGTTTTTGTGAATATCCATGTTGGGCAGTCTGGAAAATTAAGTTTCATATCATCCCTGTCCTGGCCTTGGTATTGTAAGATCGGGTTGAGAAAGGATATGGTTCAGTGAAAACTTAAAATTAATTCATTATATGCCTCTCCAAGCCACAAAAGTTGAAAAGCTGAGAACTAGCTCTGAGGCAGCTCCACGGATTTTGAGTAAGAAGAGATCACCATGGGTCATAAAAGTGAATAGTCTGTCAGGAAAACCTTTCAGTCACCGGCTGGTCTGAAAATAATTAGCTTCAAGTGCTCTGTGCACAAGAGCCATAAAAATGTTCATTCTGCAGTGTGCTTACTGCAGTCTTCATTAACTTTCGGGCATCTCAGCACTTTTAATTATAAGATTTTGATACCAGTGTATTAAATTGAAAACAAGTTGAGAAAGACTTCCCTGAGTAGAAAGGAGATGTTAAATTCATTTTAGAATAAATTCTACTCCTCCAAAAATTTTAGCAATGGTATTGTTAAGCACTTAAATTGCTGTGGTATTGTAAAACAACTGTCCGCTATAAGCCAGTTTTTAAAAGGTAAAAACGCCAAGCAGTGTTTATAATTTGTAATTACGTGTCTGGCATTATCTCTTCTAATCTGTGTATACCATGCTGTTCAAAGGGGCAGATGATGATATGGTCAAGCTGTACCAACTATCTCTGATGGTGGAATGAAGAACCGCTTAAATCATATAATTCCTTCCTTCACACAACACATTTTTATAATAAAAAAGTACATCAGAATTTTATAAAATTCAAATAATCCTAAATAACATAAAGAGAAAAAAGGCCTTCTAGACTCCCATAACCTAGGGGGGAAAAATCACTGAAAACACATTTTGGGTATATTCATTTATATAATGAGTTTCTTTTAAAGAAATTAGGATGAACTTATTTCATCATAATTTATATGCACTGGGGAAATGAACCAAGGGCATTTTCTCTGGCTTTACCTAATCTTGAAAGCTCAGAAAATTTTCATAAAGTCTTACAAAGTTTTATAAAGAGTTTCTTATGACCTGAAACAACATTAGATTATCTATTTACTAACTCTAGTTGTTTATGCAAAAAAAAAAAAAAAAAAAAAATCTCATGAGAAGTCATTACCTCCTCTCTTATTCTTTAAGGTAAAACTAGTTTTGCTATATTTTATGTGTTTTTCTTTGGCAGGTCATTCCATTACTGGAAATTACCTTCAGCATTCTTTTAAAATGGCTTCATTATCTCCATTTATAAGTTTTGGTTTGCTGCACATACAATATAGTTCTAACACCATTCACTTCGTTTCACATGCATTTGTTTTACTGTTTGTTTCCCTTAATTGTATAACGAGCATTTTAGTACAGCAAAGGGAGAAAACAGTACGTGACGATTTACATTTGCGGGTCTTGCACCTAGCTGTCAAGGCTCAGACAGCTGCTGGGATGCATGACAAAGGACTCGTCTACCATTTGGAAGATGAAGATGGGAATTTTAGTTTTAAAATTGAGCTTTTCTCACTCCGAAAAAAGATACCACTGAAACTATCAATTGATGCCTTAGTCTATTATCCTCTTAAGCATTCTCCCAAAAGAAGAAAGCACTGTCAGGTGTATAATGAGTTAACATCTCTATAACAATGGATACCACTTTTCATTCATTAAATGTATTAGAGTTCTGTCTAGATACCTAGGTTCTCGTTATCTACCCATCATTTGGACTGATAGGACAAATAACTTCTCTTGTTTACCTTTGGGATAAGAATATTGCTTAATCTCTGTGCCAGACACTGTTAATTGCTTATTCATGTTCCTCTTTCAAAAATTAACAACAGAGAGCTGACTTTTCTTAGACTTTCATCACACACGCACAGTTACAATACATTTCCTAACTTCCTTGCAGCTGGGGAAATTATTTACGCCAGTTCTGGCCAGTAAAATTAAAAAAAAAAAAATTCACTGGGAATTTATGAGAAAGTTTACTTTCCTTTTATGGATTCTGTCTACCCTCCTCATCACTTTTTTTGTGCTGGAAGAAGAGATGGAACATGTATGTGGAGCAGCCATTTTGTGACCATATGGAGATAAACCATGAGCTGTGGAAGGCAGAACAGAAAGACAAAATGGCCTGGAGCACTGCTGACCCAGTGGATGGCCTGCATCTGGACTTCTTGTTACATAACAAAAAATAAACTTATTTGCTTCAGATGCTATAGGTAGGTTTGTGAGACAGGCAGCCAATGCATACCTTATTATATGTAGGTGATACTCTGAGAACTGAATAAAAGTATAAACATGAACCATCTCCAAACTTCATAAAAGTAGTTCACATTGATTAGGAATCTAATTATTGTTTTTCTCTGTCATTGTTAATTATTAATTTTTAATTGTTGTTATTTTATTGAACTATTAAGCTCCCACACAGAATTTTAGGAGCATGAAAATTAATTTTGTTTAAAAGGTTTTACGTGGGGGTGACATTTATTGGTAGGCACTAGGAATTTAAAATTTACACAGGTTCTTTATTCTCAAGGAATTAGGTCTAATAAGGCTAAAGATAAATAAAGTTTTACAATACAGTATAAAACACTGTAATGACCCCAAGGATGCTTCCTGGGAAAGACATCTATGTTGGTAGTAAGTGCCGAATGGTAAGAGATAAGTGAGAGGGAGGACATTATTGTATGAGAGTTTCGTAGAGGCTTGGAGTGTGGTAGAAACAGAATGTAACAAAATTTCTCTCGACTGTAAGTCTCAGACTTGCATTCTGGACCATTAAAGTTCCTTCTGGCAGGCAGCTCAAGATGACATCCAAGAAAAACAGCACAAAAAGTTCCAGAACATGAAGTGATTTCTTGAGATAAGGTTTTAAAAGAAATCACCATCATTTTGTACTTAAAAAATCTCTCAAGCAACCAAGATGTTCCTCAGTAGGTAAATTGATAGGCAAATTGTGGTACATTCAGACAATGGAGGGGGAATGGAATATTCCTCAGAAATGAAAAGAGATGAGCTGTTAAGCCATAAAAAACATGGTGGAAACTTAAGTGTATACGGCTACCTGAAAGAAGCCAGTCTTAAAAGGCTATAAAATGTATTCCAGTGTGGGACATTCAGTAAAAAAGAAAACTACAGAGACAATAAAAAGATCTGTGGTTGCCTGGGTTCAGAGGGAGAGGGAGTGAGATGAACAGATGGAGCACAAGATATTTTGGAGGCAGTAGAACTATTCCATTAGATACTATAATGGTGAAGATGTGGTGTTATGCCCTTATGAAACCATAGAACTGCACGATATAAAGAATGAACCTTAATATAAACTATGGACTTTAATTAATAGTAATGCATTACTATTGACTCATCAGTTGTAACAAATGCACTACACCAATATAAGATCTTAATGACAGGAAGTGTGTGTGTGTGTGTGTGTGTGTGTGTGTGTGTGTGTGTGTTGCAGGGGGCTGAAGTGGGCATAAGAAAACTCTGTACTTTCTGTGCAATTTTTCTGTAAACCTAAAACTGCTCTAAAAATAATGTTAATTAGAAAAAAGCCTCTCCAAATACATCAATCAGAGTAATATTAATTCATAATGATATTTTTATTCAAGATCGGAAATTCTGGTCACGGGCTCCCTGACACACAAACCATTCTTCAACAGAAGATATCCTAACTTTACTTTTTCATTTTTTCCTTAATAAGGAACAGAAACTTCCCTGAGCTTTATATTTGTAATCTAATACTGTTCATCAGATCAAGAACAATATTCTGTAGAGAGTTTGGCTGATAAGTTACTATCTAGCACTTTGGGACTTTTTTTTTTCTGACTTATGACAAAACTATATTTAAACCTCTCCTCTTCAGACCCTGCAGTTCTATTGTCAAATCCTGCAAACATTTGCTACTTTTGTCATGTGCAGTACGCACTTCTAGATATTACCGTGGTATCCAGTACCATTCAACTCTAAAGACCAGGGAAGCCAGCCCATGGAGAAGGTGACATTTCCTTTATAAAGAGTTACTTCTACACAGGCATCATGTGAACTACCTTATCGATCACCTCTCACTATGGCCCTCCACTGAAGATTTTCAACATTCCCAAGTAATTTCTGAAAAGTGTTAGCTTCAGTGATACCAAAATAAATCTCTTTGTAGAGTTATAGACTGATTTTATATATACATATACATATGCATATATACATATATACACACATAAATATATATACACATACACATACACATATGTATATGATACTCTGAAAATCATTCCTTCAAAACTGATTATTGATCATTATCACATTTAAAATAATGACATCATACAACTATATCTTAAAATTGTTTAAAATCAGATTCCTAGTCAATATCATTTCTTTTTATCCAAATATTTTAGCCAAAACACAGTATTACCCAGCTAGATTAAACACTTTATTTTTCAGGCATAATTCTAAATGACATAGTCATTCCTTAAATAAAATATACTCTTAAATGGAGAAAATGCTAAGACTAATGAAAAGAACTTCAGGTGGAGTCCTATGGAAATTCTACATGAAGAATTCTAAAATGCTTTGAATAATGGGAACACTATTATATCATATTTTTCATTATTTTAAGAAAATGACACTCATTTGTATTTTACTGGATTGGCTAGTTAAAATCACATTTTTTTTTCTATAGTCTTACCCTAATACAAATGTTATAAAAATCAAGAACTCGTAGGTGGAAAAATTTTTTTTTAGCTAGTTTTTTTGTTCACCTCATAAATAATGCTAGAAACAACAGCAAATATTAAAAATAGAGCATGAATTTAAATGTTTAAAAACTTAAGAAATATTGATGTTAACATGTGTATATTATTTTAGGTATTTCTTAGTGCCTCCTGGTAATTTGGTTTAATTCTGAAGACCCAATTACAAATTCTATCAAACTTCCTTCATTTTTAGCAGTATTGGAAAATCTCTCCATTTTTTTTTCATAATATATTACTTGATATGTTTTGACAATTTATGCCTAAGGAAAGTTGAAGTCTCTATTGACAATTCAGCTCTTCTCCCTCTTCAGTTTTTCAACAAATATGAATGCACATGAGAAAAGTGTTTTATCAAATCACTAGATCACATGTACCAAGCAAGAACTTAGCTTTAAATTCCACTTCTACTTGCAGCTGGTAGAGAATGGGGCTAGTTCCTGTGTTGCCCTCCCTTACTTCCCTAATCTGGTTGGTGGGTTCAGCTTTTAGGTAGAGTTTGGCTGAATTTTTTTCAGGAAAGTTGACATACTCAGAAAGTAAAAATACAGAATGACAAGTTACAGTTAAATTAAATATTTTTAAATATAATTATGTTCCAAATATTGCACTTATGCTAAAAATTATTTATCTGCACTTCAGATTTAAGTGGGCATCCTGTATGTATCCGGCAATGCTCCTCAGCACAGCCAAGTTGAGAGCCTTTGCTTGGTTCCATCATGTTGAGGAAGGTCATACGTGTTGTAGGATCTTATGTAACCTGGGGAGGATCATATGTGGGCATATGGAGACATAGTTTCATTGGCCTTGAAGGGGCTATGGTCTCTGAGCAATTACTGAGTTGTGAGAAGTCATGTAGATGTTTAGGGTGAACATGATAGTAAAGAATTAACACTATTTTTGCATCATCATTTATAGAGTATTGCAATGTGAAATTTATGTTCCCCTATTTATATCAGTGTGCTTTGCCTCGTGTGTGTGTGTGTGTGTGTGTGTGTGTGTGTGTGTGTGAGAGAGAGAGAGAAAGAGAGAGAGAGAGAGAGAGAGAGAGAGAGAGAGAGAGAGAGAGAGAGAGAGAGAGAGAGAGAGAGAGAGAGAGGAGAGAGAATGTATCAGTGTAATGACATTGAACTCTGGCTGGGTGGTTTGTTTTGTTTATATGCACACTTTACAGTCCAAGGAAACTGGAAAAAACAAACAAACAACAACAACAACAAAACAGTGCTTTCTCCCCTAAGGAGTCCTCTCATTTGGTTTTGTTTTGCTGTAACCTGGCTGCCTTGTAATAAAGAAAATTTCACCACAGTGATTCTTCAAAGAGTATTTGCCAGTCTCAATTGATTACAAATGGCATCAATAGTGTGGGCAATGTGAAGTTTACTCCAATCCCATAATTCACTTTAGTCTTTTATTAAAGGTTCTTTAGCTCACCAGGCATTTTCTAAAATGCAGTCAGTAAACCGGAGGCGTTTACTAAGGATGCCTGGATCTGTGCCCGTCTCACAGATCAGTAGTCTCTTACTAGCCTCGTTGTGTCCCCCTCTCTTCACATTATTCCTTTATGAATGAGTCATTTTGTCAGGTAGATCAGAAAGTGCATGCCCTATAAACTGATGGATGTGTTGTCTGCTCTTCAGTAAACCCATGCTCCTTCATTGTGTGCTCATTGTTTTTTTGGTCAGGCATTTCCTGGCAGATTGTTTTTTCATTTGGATAACATCGCCACCAGATTGTTAATCATATAAGTTAGTTCCAGTGTTTTCGGTTCTGAAGAATTGTTTACCCCAATTTTGATTCAGCACATTTTAAAAATATTTGATTTTACCAAGCTTCCCAATCACCCCCATCCCCAAACTATTGGCAGGATCTCACCTCTTGTTTGGTTCAGAGGATCTAGTTTCCCTGCCCTCTGTGTCATGGGGGTTTCTCAGAAGTTTGTATGGCTGCATCAGCATGTGCCCTAGATCTTCTGCTGGGACAGGCTGCTGGTTATCATTTTAATCAGAACTCTTTACTGTTTGAACTCTTTACTGAAGTCTAATATGCACACAAAAAAGTGTTCAGCTGTAACTGTACAGTTTTCTTTTCACAAAGATAAATTTTTCACAGAATAAGCATTACCAGCACTTAGAAGTTTCCTGTTCCCACACTCCATTCAAGTCACTATCCCCCAAGGGTAGCTACTGTTCTTACTTTAAACAGTTTTGTTTAATTTTGAAGTGTATAGAAATGGATGTACTCTTTTTATCTAATGTCTTTTGCTCAACATTATATTTATGAAATTAATCCACATAGTTGTATCAATTATAGTTTATTTACTTTCATTACTGTACAATATTCCATTTTGTGAATATATCACGATTTATTTATATATTCCACAGTTGATGGGCACTCGGATAATAATGCTATGAAAATTATTTTGCCTGTCTTTTGATGAATATCACACATTTCTTTTAGGACACAGTGAAGAGAGGAATTTTTTGAACTCTGATTTAATTTTATAACATTTATCTCTATTATTAGGGTTAACACTGCTGAGGGTCCCTAAGCTTATAATATGCTTGGAATTTTAGAGCATGTAGGCTTAAATATCTGACTATAACTTTGGAGCTGGCAATAGAAAACTAAGCAGATTAATTTGACAGGCATAATGTTTGAATCAATTGCCTGAACCTGATTCCACTTATCTAAGCTGTCTATAAAATAGTCATAAACAACATAATCGCTATTATTTTGCAGTTGGCATGGGGATCAAAAATTCATTTTTGAATGTATATATAAGTAAAACTTTATCAATTATATATAGAGAGATATTTAGATACAGATATAGATCATATATCATATATAATCAAGACCACAACAATATCTTTGGCTGAGTATCTTAGGAAAAAATATAAATAGAGAGATAGATCTGAATATTCACCTTGTGAGCATATTTATTCAAGAACCATTTATGGTCAACACCAGAAATCCACATATTATTCCCAATAGGTCAACAGGAAATACTTCTCTATTCAAGTCCAATTTGGTAATTTCCACTCAAATAGCCCATTTATCCTGTCTTGAACCAACCTCCTTCTGACATAACCTGAATCTTTTCTGGATATATATAATTTACATAACTTACCTCTTGAACACAGCCTACCCAACTAGTATCTTAAACACAGGTCAATAACTCCTGTGTAGTATATGTCCTTGAACATCTTTCCTACATTCTTCTCTACCAACCCAGCACATCTTGACCTTAAAATATAACATTTGTAATGTTTCTGTTTGTTTAAACTTAACCTCTTCTGATGACTTACTATAATCATGATTTAATCAAAATTTCACTTGTAGTTCTAATATAACCTTAATTTCTCAAAGACTCAAAGTAATTGTCCTCAGTTGTACCAGTTCATGCTTCAGTCTCAGGTTCTCTGTGGAGTCAACACTCACATTTTTTATTTCTAGAGGTCCTGTAGGGATTTCTTACATGTGCTCACTTTTCTAGGTGCTCTTTATTCCGTGGTATTCAATGGGGTTCAGTGGTAATACATTACTGGAAGCATTCTCAGTAGTTCTTCTCGGTTGGATATTTTCCCCATTCGTTCATTTCTTGTTTTTATGTGTGTATACACTGGCTCACTATTAGACTAAGGTAAGAGTTTAAAAGGACTGAGTTGAGTGACAAATCAAAGTAAATGAATATAGATGCCATGCTATACTGAGTTTATTTTTTACCCACTCCAAGGGTTAAGTCAGGTTGTCATTGCCTGGCTTCTTCTTCCCGCAGGAAAAACATTTTCTTCAAGTTTCATGAAAATTACTTTTGGGTGACCATAAACTAACCATCAGCATATTCAGGGCTGTCAGAATCTTACTAAACTTTACAAAGAATATTCAGTATTAATCTTCGAGTTATTCCAAATACCATTGCCAATTTCACCAGACTCCTTGAGAGACTTATGTCTATGCTACTTGCCAGTTTGGGGGTAGGCAGATATAACCAATATAGAAAAATGAAGTAAAGTAATTAGATGATTATTTCTTTTTTTATAGAAGAGGAAAGGCACTTACCTGAATTAAAAATTTCCAGAAGATGCAAACTACTCAAATGCAAAACAAAATTAAAAACATTAGTTTTGCACAAAGTTCGTATCAGTATCTAATTTATGGACCCTCTTTTGTTCTCAGCATCTGTAACTCCTGTAGCATCTTTACTTCTTTCCTTTCCCAGATAAAGTTCTATTTTCCTTCATTGCAATTACTCCCACATTCAACTCTTCTTCCTTTCTTTGTCATGCTTGCTGGTAAATACTAACTGTAGGTGAGTCTGGTTTTCGGCTCTTCTACATTAGGCTCCTTAACAGATTGTCAGAGAACAACATGATACTTACATGAGCCTCATACACTGTCCAGCAATCCTACTACTACTACATCTATTTAATGTTTCTCTCTCCATTCATTTTACACCTTATTCTCTCTTTAAATTTCATCATCCCACTCACCTGTTCTCCCTTCCAGCTGATGACTTTATCTTTCATTGATAAGACAGAAGCAATTGGAAAATACTCCGTCTCTCCACAACTCCCTCTAACTGTCTGCATGTCTGTACTCATATACTCTATCTTCCTTTCCCAATGGATGAACTCTTCCACCTCTGTCTAAAGCCAATTCCTCTACTGTGTCCTGGTACCCAGCACAGTTTTCTTACTCAAAGCTGTTGCTCCTGCAATTATTCCTTTTCTTTGCTGCAACATTATCTTTCCCTTCCTGACAAGATGAGCAACGGCAGCAGTGGGCAATCTTCAGATCTCATTGATGGAGTCGTCTGGACTCAATGCCTTCACTTGCACCAATCATTTTTTTTCGTGAACCCACTCCACTCAGGTACTTGTCCATGCACAAAACTAAACCCCATTTGTCAAGGTCACTGTCAAAATCGATGGTCAGTTATCAGCTTTCACTTCTCTTAGGCTTTAAGATGTTTTGGACTTAATGGAACCATCTAGAAACTTCTTCACTTGGCTTCAGGATCCCACTCCCTCTCAATTTTCCTCTGACTTCACTTCTACTTGTTTTTGGTCTCTTTTGTGGAATTGCCCTAATTTTCCTGATCAATACATGTTGCAGTGCCCTAATTTACCTGTAAGCCCTCATTAAATGAATTCATACAGATCTGTGTCTCGCTACAAGTACAATTCAGTTCTCAAGATTCCCTAAATTCTCTCCTCCACACAAAATGTCAGGCACTGAACTTCAGGCTTATACAGTGACAGCTCCACTTCCCCATACTTCAGCCTTTGAAATATAAAACGGTGTGTAACTTCTCTGCTCAAAATTATTCTGTGGCTTCTGATTACACATATAATAAACTTCAAGGTCCTTTCCCTGTGTTAAATCGCCCCAGAGGGTCTGACACCTGACAGCACAATGGCTTCATCCACTGGCTCTCCGCCCTTTGCTCACACACCTTCAGTGATACTGGTTTTATTGCTCCTTCTTGAAGAAGCTAAGGAAGTTCCTATCCCAGGGTGTTTGCTCCTTGCATTCATTTCATCTAGAACACATTAATTGTTCCCTCATTTCATTCAGCCTTCATTCTAAAAGTCTCTTCCTAAGGAAAAGAAAATCAATATGTCTCAAATAGCTGCCCTCATTGGTCTATACTCCCTTCCTCTGGCTATTTTTAACCCAAAGCACATGGAGTTTTGTTTTCCCTTTCACTTTTGGCCCATCTTAGCCACTAGATTGTAAAATACACCTAGGCAGGACCGTATTTTGTTTACCATACCAATCTATCTCTAGCATATATGACAGTGTCTGGCATGTGGTAGATGGTTAATAAATATTTATTAAGTAGACAAATTGATATGAAAGAAGTAATCATTCATATAAGAATGTTCACAGTCTAATCACAACTACCACAAGCTAATAAAGAGAATGCTATATTCAAGGACAATTCTCCCCTACTCTCCACCATGAAAAGGGGAAGATTTCATTTCTTACTGAAATCTGTTTAAATGATCTACTTAAAAAAGAGATGGTGGGCGAGGGAGAGCAATTCATGGAGAATCTGGGTGTTGGAGGCATATTAGAGGTGGGAGAGTGAACAGTACCACGTGGCTGTGGGGCATGGGCTGGCTTTTAACTAGCCTCCCTGCATCTTCTTTGACCATCTTTCAGCGTCTTCTTCACTATTGATAGGGTTTCATGGAAGCAGGCAGATAGGGTTAGTGTGATTATGGACTATCACTGTTAGGATTTTTGAAAAAGATAAAAAAGGAATTGCACTATTTTGAAATTACCTATGCTACTAGCTCTTTATTTTTCTGTTTTTATCTTTTAAGTTTATTTAATAAAAAGAACAACTGTAACATATGTTAAGAGAGCATTTTTAAACAATGATTTGGAAATACTTGTGTTCTCACTATTCAGTTTAAGAACTAGGACATTAAACTGATGTATTTGAGGCTCATTGTATGCCCTGTCCTGTTTATATCATCTTCTATATCATCTTCTACATTCATACACCATGCAGAAAACCACTACCCTAAATGAGTAATCACTCCCTTGGATTTTTTATTGTTTTACTATATATTTATGCATCACTACAAATATATTAAGTTTAGTCACTTTGAATAAATAGAATTATAGTATTAGATAGCATTAGTGTCAATAATTTACATTTTTTATGAAAGTTAGTAGCAGGGGTGGACTGACCATAGAGAACTGTTTTTTTTTTCCTACTTCACACATTTATATTCCCTCTGTGGACTTCCATCTTCCAGGATACTAGCCTTAACACCTATCTCCTGTGACTCCTCTTAGAATCCAAGCTTTGAGGCAGTAGGAATCAGCACATGCGACTACATGCAACTGGGAAAATGTAGGAGTCAAGGCCTCTTTACCTCTCTGGGTTTAAGCTTTCTATTTATTTCTAGAGTCCAAAAGTTTTTCCTATTTTTTTTTCCAGTCCAGATATCAACATCAGATATTTTAAATGTGCACTTGACACATTATTTATGTGTTTTCCATGACAGGTTAATCACTCTTATTTCTTTCTTTAATTGCAGCACCACTCTGACACAGAACTGTATAAATTAGTCTTTATGAGCTTATACATTATAATAGATTTAAATAGGGGCTTTATCTTAGTTAAACAATGACTAGAGATAGCGTAGGTGTCTAAGATTCTACGAGTTTGACACCCAGACAGTTTAGTATGGCAAAGGCAAGTGTGCCTCTCTACTATAATATGAATAATAGTGAACACTTACCAGGTGCTTATGAGGTGCCAGGCACCTTTTAAGTATCTTATTTGAATTCATTCATTGAACCTTCACAGAAACCTTACGAGGCAGGTATGAGTTTTATCACATTTTATAGGTCAAGAAGCTAAGGCACAGAGAGCTTAAGTAGTAATATGCTGAAGTTCATATAGTTGAGTAAACAAAAGAGCTGAAATCTAGGCAATCAGAGGAGAAAAGCAGCTAGAATATGACTGTTCATAGAGATGATAAAGGAAGAGAGAGACATGAGAGGAAAAAAAGGAATATATCCTCAAAATATCAGCCCTTGGAAACTCTCCATGGAAAAGAGAGATTGCTGTCTCCTTACCCAATTTTAATCAAGCATAAGTGTCCAGGCATATGTGCTCATTTTTGGTAACACTGACTTCCTTTGGTATTGGCAGAATCAGTCAAATCTAAATACATAAATAGATAGATAGATAGATAGATAGATAGATAGATAGATAGATGATAAGAAAAAAAGAAAGAAAGAACCAGGTGTTCCATCAGAGATGTCCATCCCTGGGAATCTTAGGATATAAACACAGGCAAAGCCCTCTGGAGACTTGGTGGGGGTGGGGGTGGAAAAATTGATGAATACAAAACCATAAGCCTAGGCCAATGCAGGCTAGTCAATTTGCACAAGGGCTGAAGAGGTAATAAGTTCTAAATTGGCTGGTTTAACATGTGCACAGAAGAGAAAGAATTTGTGGAGGTACATGAACATCAATCTAAACAGGAAAGACACATACAGAAAAAAAGGGGGCATCAGAGGTCTTATCAAGGAAACTTGGCCATGTGTCAGAACCTTTTGAAATGGTAGGACAGCAGGAGGTGAATCCAAAGAGGGATGAATGGGATGCTAAGGCGAGAAAGTAGAAACATAACAACTGGGTGATCAAGAATGTGAAAAGTCTGACTTAACACTAAATAGATAAACACGTCAGTAATGTGTTACTACTATTCCCTGCTTCTCCACTATAAATTTTCAATAGATGAGGTAGAGATTGAATAGAAAAAGAGGAGTTTACTGGCCGCGTCTGCCATTTTTAAAAGGAGCAAGGGACAAGGAGCCAGGTGGACCATTAGTTAGCTTAATATGTCACTAGAACCAGGCTTGGTTCTATGGCCTCTGTCACTTAAGGTAACAAATACATCAATAATAAGTCACCTTTCAGCCTACAAATGACAGATTATTACCTTCAAGGTTCTACCTCCCTTCTCTGCGTTCTCTCATTTGTTTCTAAAAATCTAGTGCTGACAGCAAGGGTAGATATAAAATACTCTTTTTTTTTTTTTTTTTTTTTTTGCCTTTGTCCTGGACTTCAGCTCAAGATCCTACTTAAAATAACAGTGTTCAAAAATCATAATTGATTTTTTTTTTATCTTACCCAACAAGATCACAGGAATGGTTCATTTAGAATAACGATTTGGATGGTAACAAATTCTATTACTATTTTATATGCCAGATATTTGAGAAAAAAGTAAATACTGATCTAAATGAGGATCTTTTAAACACACTTTATTCGTATTTCCTGTTTTAACAAAGTATGAAGAATGATGAAACTGAAGGCTAATTATATACTAGTTTACAGAGTCACTGAAGAAAGATAAATAAAAAGGAAAACAAGTTCAACGAAAGATTAAAATAATTAGAAACTTATAGAAGCTGAGTGGGAAGTGAATCCCACTGATGCCTGCCTCATTGAACTGAGTCTTCACAAGTTCACCACCCCTTCTCACTGTCTATGTGTGTATGTGCACATGTATGCACTGTCTGTGTGTGTGTGCCGTGTGGGTATCCATGACACACATACATAACATAGTAAAAGAATGGTAAATAAACAACAAGAGTAATGCAGAATTTTAGAGCTGGAGGAGTTATTAGAGATTATCTAGCCCTTCTAGTGTCTCATTTTGAGGACAATAAACCCAGAGAGGTAAATAAATTGCCTAAAATAAGATAGTTCGGGAGTGGCAAGAGGAACCGATCTTGACAAAAATTACAGAAGTTTTGCCAAAGAAATGAATAGAAACTAGAGATTGGGTGGTGGTTTATTAGGCTTCATGGGGGGGGGGGATGCTATTGTTAACAATTTCTTTTCTTTGTCTTAAGCATTAAATCTATTGGTTCTAATTTCGAAATGATCCTTAAAGACACTTTTTGCCAGGAAGTAGGGGAAAAAGGGAAGTGAGAGTTGGAATTAAGGATGAGGTGAGAATGACAAAGGGAAACAGCAGATCCAAGGCCAACCTGAGAGAAAGAGATGGGACACGTTTGCTGTGATTTCTTCATGGACCTTTGGACTTCTGATGTGGAAATATTTTAATTAGTGTGTCATTATATGGGAATATATTCCAGAAACTTAATGAGATGCAACTAATTTTGATTATCTGACAGTTTTTACTCATCTCAAAGGGCATTTAACAGATAAGACTATGTCTCTAGCAAAATTGCTTGGTGAAAAAGCCTATCTTGGAAAAGAGCTACTTGTAACAAAAACATAATACTAACAGTTCGTCTTTTAATTTCTTATTATTTTTTATAATCCAATTAGATCACAATCCAGGATTCATTCTCTCTCTCTCTCTCTCTCTCTCTCTCTCTCTCACACACACACACACACACTTTAATCTGTCAGTTGCTTAAGCTTTAATGTTAAAAAAAAAAAATTTATTTTCAGTAAGTTAAAATGCTTACTTTCCTCCTTTTTCTGCCAGCTATTGTGAGCCAATTTTTGAAAAATATGAAAAATAAAAGATAATTAAAAATCAATAAAAGCTAATGAAGTGCAACTTGTGACATGTTTAGAGGGCTAATTCTTCACTTTGGTATAATAAGAGTCAGCTATCGAATAGTTACTATTAAGCACTTTTTTTGTCAAGAAAGTGGCAAAATGGTTTAAGACATTTATGGCAAAATCTCAAAGATGCTGCTAAAAGAGCAGTGGTTTAAAGAAAAGTCAATACATTTATTCATCAATTCCAGTGACACTTACCACCCAGTGTTCACAAACATAGTTGGACACAGGGAATGTACTTTCTTGGAAGGATAACCTTTCCTGGAAGGATAACCTTTCAACAGAATTTCCTGGAAGGATAACCTTTCAACAGTTCATAGTTAATAGCAAAGTTTTGGAAATACAGAACTGGAAAATTAGCAAGTGAGAAAAAGTTAATCTAATATAAACTGAATTGAAATTTACAAATAAAAGGCTAAAAAGAAAGTTGAGAGGAACTATTTAGCTATAGTAGTATCTGAATATTACTGGAACTCCTATCTACCTAACATAAACATCAAAGGAAGATGCAAAGACGGTGAACTTACTTTCACAAGAGACAGTCCCATGTCATCCTACAGACTTAGGGCAAGCTAATGTAGCAAGGCGAGAGTAGCTCTGAGCAGCTTTCCCTTTCAGAGATGGGGTTTGAAAGGCATCATTCCGGCCTATTAACTCAGTAGGATCTCGGCCTAAGAGAATCAGAATGCACAACAAGTTGGGGGAAAAAATGTGTGTGTGTGTGTGTGTGTGTGTGTGTGTGTGTGTGTGTGTGTCTTTGTATAATCTGAAGACTAGAATATTTGTGTTTTAAAACTGTGAATTAGAATGTCTGAATAAATTTGTTCTACTACAACCCATTTTTCTACAAAGAAACAAGTAAAAAAAGGTTTGGATTTATTTCACACCATACATGTGCTAGAGGTTCACTTTGAAAATCTTGTTGATTTATTTATTAAAACATTAACTAAGTTATTCATATTTGCATGTGTTTTCCTAGAGAATGGGATCATGAAGTTGAAAATCATCTTATTTCTATACTAAAGGAGCTTGCTTTCTGATAGCAGAGAAGATGTATACATAAATTATTAAAAACAAAGTCAAAGGCGATGGACATCACATGAGAGTGACAGATGCATGTTCTTATAGTTCATTCATTCAGCCGGTCAACAAATATTTATTGCACCCTTTTATTGTGGGAGGCACCTGGAAAGTGCTGGGGATACAATGTGAAATAACCTCTGTCTTCATGAAGTATGTGTAGTACTGAGGAGACACAGAGAATAAATAAACAAATAAATATGTTAGGTCGTAAATGCAGCGAGGGATGATGGAGGATGCAGGCAAGGATACTGATTGGTGTAGGTGAGGTTTGCTATTTTAAGAACGGTGATTGAGGGGAGAGAGAGAGCGAGATAGACACAGGCAGACAGACAGACAAGACAGGGACAGCGAGAAAGGGGAGGAAGGCACTCCTAAGGGCACTTACACTTACTGGGCACAGAGGCTGTTAAACGCAGATTCAAGATACATTGAGAACCAAGAAGTCCAGGTGGAACCTGTGGTAAACTAGAGGGACCTTGCTCCTGCCTAAATGCTTTCAAGTGCCAACCAAATACACACATGCATATGTACATACATAAAAAGAAAATAAAAATGTAAAGTGTAATGCAGGATATTTAGAATTGAAAACAGTTAATGAGCTGATAAAAAAAAAATATGTGAATGCCCCCTGTCTCCTCTTCCCCCATCCCCCATGGGGACAGGACTGTCACTATTTCCTAGCACCAGAAAGCCTTGATTGGGAGCGTTTTAGCCTACAGGCTACTTCACGTCCTGCCTGCTCTGTTATTTCCTTGAGGAAAGTATGTGTGGCCACATGTTTGCCTAAGGGGAAACTTTTACTGTACAGAAACATTTTTGAATAACATAAGAGATATGATAATCGACTTTAGGGCAGGTAGAAGCAAGTCATGGGCAAGAAACAAAACTGTACTCTTAGCCCTTCGGCTCTGAACGACAGCAGAGGCGCCCGGACACTCTTCGTGTGTTATTTTGCTTTTCGTTGCTTTCGGTGCTCTGCAGTGTCTTTTCTCTGACTTAAAAGATTTCGTGATGAGAATTCCATGGTGATTGTCAGCCAGAATACCAGAGGAGTTTAGGGAACTGAATATTTTATTAAGGAATTGAGTTGTGTGGACAGGACCAGAAAGAGCCTGGGTAAAAGAGGCAGGAGGCCTACCTTCTGGAGCAATCATGTAGAACCTGGATCAGCAAACTGCTATAAAGAGCCAGACAGTAAACATTTTCAAATTTATGGATGATATGGTCTTGTTTCTAACTACCTGACTCTGCCACTGCGGCATGACAACATTCAGAGGCCATGCATAAATAGATAGGTGAAAGTGCGCTCCAATAAAACTTTATTTTCAAAAACCAGTGATGGGCTGGATTTGGTTCATGAGCCGTGGTTTGCTGACCTCTGATCTAAAGAACCCACTGCTGCTGTCCTAGTCCTGGCCTTCAATGTGTCTTACGATAGGTCCCTATCTAGTCTCCCATCTCCTGTTGACCTCTTAACATTGTGTTCTCCACATAGCTTCAGAGGGATTTTTCTAAATCTCACCTAAGATCATGTCATTTATCTGCTTCATTTCTTTCATTCCTACATATTGTCCTTATCCATCGCTTGGCCTCACCTGCTAACTCGGTCTGGTTCATCTGCTGTCCAGCTCAAACTAGGCTCCAGATCACGTCTGCTGTTGAAAACTGACTTACTTCACCAGGGTGTCATCAGGATCCCACTTTCCCCACCTACATTTCAAATATGACTTAAGTGCTGTCCTTCCTCACCGACAATGAGGCCCCTTGGGCAGATGAGAATGAAACCTCCTTCACATTGATCAGGAACTTCCTTTAGAGGAGTAGATCGAGTAAGGCAAGATCTCAACTGTTTCAGGTTTTTTAAGGTACTACTTATTCTAACCCTCAGTTTCACTGAAATTTTCATGGTGCTTCTCCTAAATCGTAGACCTTGAGTAGTTTTATTTAATTACCCTTTCCTACTTCCTGCTGGTATATCTTAAGGTCACAACATTTGCTAAACCCACTGTCCCATCTTGCTCATACCTGTGCATAAAGCATGCATGTAAAATAATACATTTTTTTAAACACTGCATTTGATCAGTCCTCTAGCTACAATCTTGCATTAAGATCTCAGAAAGCCTTAAACTTCTCAAATAACGGCTTTGTCACACTCTGTTTACATAGATCGATGCACCTAATTAATTCACAGAAAAATTTAAAAGTAGTACCATTATTATTTCTGTTTTTTAGATGAGGAAACTAATGGGAAAGGGGCTGAAGTACCTTGTTTATGGTAGACACTGAGAAATCGGAGCCCCTTTTCTTGGCATTTTATGATTTCATCGATTATTTCATGATTTCGTATTGCGGTCAAAGTTATTCCAATTTGTATTCTCTCTAGAGATGAAGCACTGATTCACTCTTAAAGCTTGTCTATCCGTATACGTATCTCCTAACAATACAGTCAGATGGACATACATTATGCATCTACACCATAACTGATAACTGGATCTTAAATGCACTCGAAAATAGTAACAAGGGATTTGAAAAAAATTGATAAACCTTAAAGATCTATATAAATGTTGGTAAAACTGTATCATCTTTCAAAGATATTTATGTTTTATTGGAGAACACAAACTATATATATTATAATATAGTCCATATTACATAATAGAAAAGTAAAAATTACTGGACTGTGATGAAGAAATGCATAATCATTTGTTCAATACAATTTCCTCATTGTTCTGGAATTTTAGCAGGAAATTTGGCTTTTATATACACAGCCATTGATTTTCTGTCTACACCAGCATAGGTAAATGGAATGTTAATTATCGTGTTTCCTGATCTTAGTCTTTGTGTACCTCAGAAGATATTGCCATATTCTGTAAATGCTCAGGTATTAGCTTCTCGAAATCCCCCAAAAGGAGGACGAATTGAAAAAGGAAATTTTATCTAAGTAATGATAATGGCTTACGTTTATAAAACCTCTTTATCCACACCCTTCCCCCGCCCCGCCCCCAAAGAATCTACACTTACATTGTCTTATTTGACCCTCACAATGATGCCCTAATGA
The DNA here is from genome assembly GCF_014176215.1 of Rousettus aegyptiacus. Classification (NCBI taxonomy): domain Eukaryota; kingdom Metazoa; phylum Chordata; class Mammalia; order Chiroptera; family Pteropodidae; genus Rousettus; species Rousettus aegyptiacus. The sequence goes on from NW_023416310.1 coordinate 19,725,504, forward strand.
GCACAGAGACAATGTCATTGTCCACATTTACCCAGGAGGACTGACAAAGAGGTTAAGTCACTGGTGCTTACGCATGTGCTCACTGATAAGCTGACTGGAGACTTGTGCCCAGGTGTTCTGACTTACAGCCAGTGAAATGGTTCAACCAGGGTCTGGACTATCTGCATCTTGAAGAATACAGTCCACCCACACCCTTCAGGGCCTCATACGTAAATTTCCCACATTGGCTTCCACACTTACAAAATGTGTTGTTGTTGAATCTGGTTTCCTCACTGCATACCTCCTTTCACACTCAGTTCACCCCCTTAATGGCTAACACCCACTTGCTATGTTTTCCATTCTAAGTTTCTAGGCTTCCAGTTTTGAAGCCCATTTGAATATGTCCTGCTAAGTTCTCCTTATTTCTAAATCTTAGTTATATCCACATAGAACATTAATTCCAGGCATGAATTTGTTGGTAATGATCTCTTCATTCCCTTTGTGCATTTTTCTCCTCTCAGAGGTAGTCTGTATGGGCATATTCTTACCCTACAGGTAGACATGGACAACCAACGTACTCTGTGTAATAGGCATGAAAACATTGCTCAAGGATAGCTTGTTGATTGCAGCTCACAAATTTTACTTATTTATTTATCTATCTACCTATCTATTTATTTATTTATTTATTATTAGTTTCAAGTATACAGTACATTGGTTAGACATTTATATAGTTTATGAAACAATCCTCCTGATTACTCTATCTTCCCTCTGAGTCTACACATAGCTGAGTATGGATTTTAAGTGTCAGATATCTAAATAACTTTCTAGCCAGAGGTTAGCTTAGGAAGCAAGACCCTGGAAACACATGGCTGACATTAGGGGTCACATAAAACATTTGGAAAATACCATATGCTGCGGAGGACACAGAGACAAGAATATGATGGTATCAAAGACAAGGAGGATTGTAAACCTCAAATTAGGGGGCTAATAGAAGAACCAGAAGTCAGAGAAAGTAAGAGTTAGGAAGAAACCCCAGAATGTAAATCTATAATTGGAAATCAGAGGTATAGGGAGAGATCTTTTGAGAAATTGCCAGAAATGAACCTTGCTAACCACAGTTGGTTTTGTGTTGAAAAGGATTAAAGACCAGATGAGAGAATAATAAACATCACATCTCCTCTTGGTTATGTAATGTGGTGTATTATAGAAGCTGCATTCTTGGGGTTATTTCAAGGTTATTAATAACAAAGGATAAATTATATGAACTGAAATATATTAAATACATATAGCATCTCAAAACATAAGCCTAGGGCCTGGCAAATTAAAAATAGAACCCCAACTTTGACATTCACAGAAGAGTAAGTCAATACATGTTAGATTTAAAGTACAAAATAGTTTACTCTAGAAATAAAAGCATAAACTATTTCTTAATATCATGACAACTTTTTTTCTATTAGAAAAATTTTGTTTAGGCCACAAAAAATATATTGTGAATCATGTACCATATTCTCAATGTTTCCATCATTTTAAAATGTGTTCTTAGTAATGCATATAAATGGCTTAAACATGAAAACCAAATGACACAATGATGATATACTACTGCGCCTATATTGTATACAATTTTTATGACATATTTCACTTGCTTTAATTCTCTATGGCAGTAAACTTCAAGGAATAACTCTTTACTATTTCAACTGAACACAAACTCAAAAATAGAGAAACTATTTTTTTTTTAAAATGTCACCTATAATATGGTGCCAATATATTATAAGGGAAATAACACATATAACATGTTCAGGCATTCATTATAAAGGGTTTACAGCGATGAGAAAAATAAATAGAAGATATATTACATTATATCTATTTAATTTATGTCCTTTTTATTATATGTATTGGTTATAAGAAATAATTCTTGCTCGAGAACCATTAATTTTCCTGTCAGATTCCAGAAAAGCTAAAGCATCCAAAGAAGTGACATATTATGAACGGAATTGCCTACACTTGGCCCAGACCGCGAAGGTTTATTAAGGTTAGAACTATGACTGCAACTACTTCAAAATTCTCTTAATTGGAACAAAAATTCAAACAGACAAATAAGAGCCATAACCATTGCTTATACAGATAATAAATGTTTTCAGAGGAACTGAGAAGGTTTCAGAAAGCCATGAATATCCTATGTTGGCTTCTCCAGACTGCCTGAGAGCAGTCCAATATAAAGAGTAGCTGAAAAGAAAATGTTAACTAAGATTCCTGAAGACAGTGTGGAGTTCATAATGGTAGTAGTGAGCAGAGCAGAAATGCCCAACAAAGGGGCAAACTGAAAGGTCTGTCCTGCAGAAAGCTATATTTTGGTAATAAATTTTTGAAAAAATACCCTCATATAGACTGTTTAGACAGGTGAGTTTGAGTTTTGTTGTTGCTGTTGGAAATACTACTTATTTTAGATTCCTTTTATTACTGACTAGTTATTATTAAACTACATGTTTTCTAAACAATTCTAGATGAGTTAAGACTATAACAGTGGAATTTGCATTCCTGGCCAACACACACTTCTGAAAAATAAAGTGCCAAGTAACATGAACCCAGTTGCTGAAATACTCAGCTCTCTCCTGTGCTGGAACCCTGTTGTAGAGGTCATAGGGAATTGATCCTGATGTTACATTACGGGGAGAAGGTCATAGGGATATGCTAAAAATATTTCAGCCTATATCCTAGGAGTTTTTGTAAAGAGAACATTTAAGTTTCTAACTCATTTTAAATGTAAGATAGCCACAACTGAGATTACTTATGCCAAGCCAAGAAGTATTCAGAGCATTTCTGATATTCAGGAGAGGATATGGGTTGTTATCTCACCAGAGAAAGCACTATTGGCCTTATAAAAGTAAAATAATGCTGATGATGTATATATAGAATAATGCTGATTTTATATATATATATATATATATATTTTTTTTTTTTTTTTTTTTAAAGAACATGCACTATTCCGCAGCACTCAGTAAAGGGTGGTGCTTAACACTGCTTAACCAACCTGGGCACAAAGGTCTTTCCCTTGTTCTTTAGAGATTTCCAGCTTCTGTTGTCCCTTGTCCTCATTCTACTTCCTTGAAGCTGAATAAACAGAAATATATGCGCTATCTTTTCGATCAGGCTTTTTCTGCTGAACAGCCATGATTGATGACAGTACATTCTAATATAGATTCTTTAGCTTCTGTTCTATTACTTTTCATATTTTAGAATTCAATATGGGGCCTTTGGTCCACGTGCTTAACATTCTTTTCTCAGCTAAAACCTTGGTTTTGCCACACGGACCACAATTTAAGTACTTCCTCCCATGGCGATGCTGTTTCAGATAGGCAGCCAACCTGCCCACAACCCCACCTCACCCACCACACCAACACCAGTCACACAAGAGTCCAGCTTGGGTACTTTCTTTGTTTCTAACAATGGGACCAGACAAGTGCTGTCCGTAAAGTCCAGATGTCCTTCTTAATTTACACATGGGGTTTTCGTTTAACGATGCTTTCCAAATGTAAAACAATACCTAGAATACTGAGTACCTGCAATGTACCGCACATACAGAAAACTTTATCTTAATTAATATATTCTTTTCCATGAGTGAGTAGTATTATTCCTCTACATATTCTTAATTGAGGAAACTGATTTTAGGTGAAAAGGTTAAATAACTCAACTGAGATTGCCTATTCATAAGTGCTGGAACCAGAAAAAAATTGACTGCCTCATACAACACCATGATATTTAACTTTAAAATTATTATTTGAAAATTGACTGAATTTATACAAGCAAATGGACTATGAACATTTTATCAATGATACACACACAGACATACACACACACAATAGGTATGTACGTGGAGAGAGGGATATATGCTTATAACTATAAGAGGCATCTGCTGATAATTCTGGCCCTTAGCTATGATGAGCGATGGCAGTGAGAATCCAAACGCTCTTCTGCTCTGTCTCCATTTTCTAAGTTATCATGATTTGCCATGTGATTTTATGGTGGCTTGAGTATTTCATTAAAATAGGCGTTAGAGCACAGAAGTTAGGAGTATATTTCCAGGGTCTGATGGACTTGCGCAATTCATGAGTTGTGTGATTTTGGGCAAGTGACTTGGTACGTTTGAACTTCATTGTTATTATTTGTAAGATGAGGGGGAATAAAACAGCTATTTCATAGACCTATTGTGAGGATTAAGTGAGGTATTGTTCATAAACTCTTAGAATTTCTAGCTTGCAAAATGCACTCAATAAATGTGTATATCATTGTACTTTTTGTGTGGCTATTATTTATTTGCAGTAGTACAGAAGGTGCTTTTTTTTTTTTTTTTTTTTTTTGTTAGCTGCTCAAAGATAAGCCCTCCTGGCAAATGTTCAATCTATTTAACTTTTTGCTTTAGCTATTTCTGTTTCTGTTTGCTAGTTTACAGATGCACAAGCATATTGAAGGCATGGCATTCCTCCAGGGCACATATGCTCTGAAAACACCTTATAGAAAGGATTCGTTGCTAAAAAAAAAAAAAATGCCTATGATTGCCCAAGAAAACATTTGCAATTGTAGAAAGTTTGTAAATTATTTTGGCATAAGTCAAACAAAGTATAACTTTTAGGCTGTATGCTAGTCAGGTATTTTATAACAGCATACTCTTACTTAGAAATGTCTCTGATAGAAGTTGCCCGTTGCATGCGATACTCCATAAATATGGACTCTGGTCACTAAGCGTTGAAATTTTCTGTTTCTAAGAATTTGGTCACCCCATCTATGCACACAGGTGAGTTACATATTTAAAACAATTTAAAAAGATGATTTTACCTAAACCTCTCATTAATTTAAAACAAAAGAAAACAGAGAGCTCTGTTTCTGGAAATGATGAAAAAGGAGGTTTGGGACCTAATCGTCCACTGAGAACAACTCGAAAAGTGAGATTCAGTGTAGACAAGTTGTTTGACATTATCATAATGCTACCAAGGTAGCAAGAATGTGTTTGGATAATACCTGGAGGAGAAAGATGCCCAGACAGTTAAACCATATGTCTTGTACCACTTTTTCTGAGCTGACTGTATGGATGATTAAACCTGAAGAACTAAACAGAACTTTCTATAAAGTTGCAGGAATAGGAGAATAAAAATTGAAGTTCAGGAACAACTGAGGAAAGCCACTGTTAAGGGAAGTACAGAGATAGATTATCCTTCAGGAGGACTGAATCTAAGATTTGAATCGTATCAGTCCTGTCTTGAGATGATTTTCCCTAGTGTTGCTGTATATCAGGGATAAAAGTAAACTCTCTCTGTAGAAGATAATACCATAGAGCGCTTCCACTTCCCTAACACTACTTCATTAACACGTAGTCAAAAGCAATCAGACATACACTTGAAGACCAGACTCGATTTAAACTAGAAAGTTTTTAGAAAGAATAGAAAATTGACTTATAGGAAGCAAGATAATGGAATTATTTATATCATCTTTAAGATGTTATATGATTAACATACTCAAGTAATTGCAAAAATAAGATTGAGAATTAGAATTTCATCACATAACTGAAAACGATTTAAAAATATCAAAAGTCACATTGTATAACTTAAACTTATACGTCATTATATGTCAATTATATCTCAATAAAGCTGGGAAAAATCAAGTAAAAATTAAGAACTGACTAATACAATAACTAAAAGAAGCTTATGGGTTGGATTAACATTATATTAGACACTTCTGACATGGTAATTAGTAGACCAGAAGATGAGCTAGAAATATAAATGTCAAAAAAAATGGCTAGAAGAAAAACTAATAAACAGGCACCAAAAATAAAAATGCGATATTTAGAATAGAGTGGAAATATCTAGTATATGATGAAAAAGTGAGAGAGTAGAGTTGAAAGAGTATTGAAGAGATACTTACCAACAAATTCCAAAACAGCAAGATTGTAAAACAGCAACAAAAATCCTAGATATAACTGTAGTAAAATTGCTGGAAAGAAAGAGAATATCTCAAATACAGTCAGAAGAAAAAAAAGACTAAAGGAGCAACAATAAATGTGACAGGTGACCTCTCAACAGAAGCAAGGGATGGTAGAGGAAAAATAAAATGATACTTTGAAAGGTTGGCAACATAATAGTTGCAAAAGAAAAATTCTGTATCAAAAAAATCCTTCCCAAAATGTAGGTTAGAATAAAGACATTTTTTTGGCAGAGAGAGATTAAAAAGAGAGAGGAGAAGAGAGGGGAGGAGAGATGAGGAGAGGAGAGGAGAGGAGAGGAGAGGAGAGGAGAGGAGAGGAGAGAGATTGATTTTGTAAAGAGATGGTGTCCTTCAGACAGAATGAAAGCAGTCTTGGATGCTTAGAGATTTATGAGATAATAAAGAGCAACTTAGAGAAGTATATAAGTATATTGATTTTATAAAACAATATTCTTTTAGAATTAAAAAATGAAACACAAATTACTTGACAACAAGAACATATAACTCAGGAGGATGGTTAATGGATTCAAAGGTCAAATACAGAATGTCAATAGCACTATTTCATGAGAAGTTAATAAATCATAGATACGAGTGGTTAGTGATCTCTAGAAAAAACACTAAGTTAAATGTGTAATAGCTAATAGAAGGGAAAATAGTTTAACAAAATTACTTTTAAAAACAAAGAAACAAATAAATAGAAGAAAACAAGCAATTCATGCAACAAAAAAAGTAAATAATAATATGAAAATTCTATATATCTGTATAGCTATATTGGTAATTGCATTAAGTAAAAATGGGCTGAGTATTCCATTTAAATGACATGATAATAAGAATTATTAGTTTTAATAAAGAAGAGTTATGTGCTTTTTATAAGACACATTTTAAATATAAAAACATAAGGATGAAAAAAGTAAAATGATAAATGTCATTAACAATAGAGGAAAAGATTGATAAATTGAACTATACTGACAATAAGAGCTTTTGTTCCTAAAAAAATGGCATATATTTGGCATACATATAACTTCCAAAGAGTTTTTATCTGTTATATAAACCCTACAATCAAAAAGAGAATTAAACTCAACAAAAAAAAAAATGGTGAGAAAACTGGACAGGCATTTCACACACACACAAAAATATTAAAATGGCTAAAAAACACATAGGTGCTTGACATCTTTAGTCATCAGGAAATTAACAATATGATGTAATACCATGACATGCACCACAGATGAGTGAAAATTAAAGACTAACATACTGCTGTTTAAAGTGTGATTGCCATTATCTACTTTGCCGTTATCTAGGCAGCTAGGTAGCTAGGTAGGTAGATAGGAAGATAAATAGCAAAACACACTATCCAGAATTTCTACTCTTAAGTAGATGCCACACACACACACACACACACACACACACACACACACACACAATACATTTGTGAACCAAAATATACATATAAGAATGTTCATAACAGCATTAACCAAAATAGTGGAAACAATTAAGTACTTAATCAACTGTAGAATAAAACTAAATTATAGGATATTTTTGCATTGGAATAGTATAGAACAAAACAACAAAAGCCAGAAACACAACAATGTGAATTAATATACCAAAGAAAATGTTGGAAAGAAGAAGCCAGATTTTTTTAAAAAGGAGAGGGGAGTGTATAATGCTAAATCGTTTACATAAAGATGCAAAGGAGGCAAAACGAATCCATGGTACTAGCAGTAAGAATAATGGTTACCTTTGAGAAATGGAGTAAATAGTGATGGAAGGATGGACAAGGGGAGCTTCTGGAGTGCTTGTAATATTCTACTTCTTAACCTAGGTGATGGTTACATAGGCTTGTTCTGTTTATGGTAACTGATATAGCTGTACAAGTATAAATTTTTCCTTGTCATATTTTTATGTTACACTCCCCTAAAAAGTTTATTTAAAAAACAGACCTAGAGGAACACAAATTTTTCAGAATAATTAATCCACAAGTAGAGTATACTTGATATTTTCCCATGCTCTCTCCCTCATCATTTTCCTCTTTTCTTTTTTTTTTTCATAGAAAATGAAGCCTATAACTTCATGTAACAGTTGCTAGTTAATGGATATAGGGTGACCTTGTCTGCTTCATAACAGGCATGTTGTGTTTAGAATATGGAGTCATTGAGAATGCTTTATGGATATGAACCTTGTATTTCAACTCAGTTGTGTATTCCCCTTTTAAACTGTGTGCTCCCCTTCAGCAACTAAGATGTTTTACTTAATATTTGCATCTTTAATCTTTTGCAAAGTATCTGACATACTTTAACATAGTCCAGAAATGTGATGACTTCATTCATTTCTTTAACACATATTTATCAAGAAACCTCCTGTGTACTGTGTACCATCTACTATTCTTGATGTCAAGATCAATGGCCATGACAAAACAGGCTGCTGTCCTCATGGATTGCTTATGGATAGCTATTCTTTCCTGAGTCCACTACGAAGAGGCCTTTTTTACCCCCATGGTGCATCACTGAAATCCTGAAGCTCAAGATAAAAAGTAAGAAGTTCCCAAAGGATTCCCAGTAAATATGTCCCCTTCAAGGCCACCCAGAGATGGACAGCATTACCTAGAGGTTCTGTGAGGCACATTATCCAATTTAGAAAAAGCCTGAGGTGAAAAAGAAATCTTTACAGTCAGTGGGAGTTTCTTCCAGCCCCAAATTACTAACAATCATTGTTTTAGTCTTGACCTTCTTAAGGTTCCTGGAAGACAACCTAGTATTTCTGTAATACAGAATTCTCAATTCATGTGTGTCACTGTGTGTATAAGGGGATGGGACCTTGGTTGCTGTTGGTGGTGGTAGTTCACAGCACTCACATCTCAGCATTGAATCAATACCATGGTGAAAAATTCAGCTGTATCCTGTTCAGGAAAGTAAAAATGCTGCCTTACAGTGCAAAACGAAATGTTCAGTCTCTGGAAACTCTTACTGATGAAACAATTAAATTAGTTCTAAAGGGAAAATTGAGAGCTGCCCACTAAATTTGAATGCCCAGAAGACTTCTTTATCTAAAAATAACTGCTACAGCCTATTGCAATGTCTGAGAAATAAGTTTAGATTCATTTCTTAGAGTTCTTTTCTTAAGTATTTACATAAAATGTGAATACTCTTGGGACAGTTAATAATACTTTTACACTAAAATATTAATAGCTCATATTTCCATACTTTTATAAGAATAACCATACTGGCTACTTGTGGAGAGCAAAGGAGAATGGTGAAGGGCTCTACAAAGTGTAGCATAGGGAACAAGTCTGTGGCTTCTGGTGTCAGAGAGACCTGAGTTCAAATCCTGGCTCTGAACCAATTTGGTCATGTGATATTGGACAAATTACATGATCACTCTAAATTGTAAAGTTGTATGAAGAAGAGTGACAAAACACTTTCTTCATGAGGTTTTCGTGAGGAGCAAGTTAGCAAATGAAATGTACATAGCATTATACCTAATAGAGTGCTTGGCACCAAATAGTTGCCCAATATAAATAATTTCCATTTTGAAGAGAGAAGAAAGCATAAAAAATGAAATGGCATGTTTCTGGAGAAAAATGTAACCATATAAATGTGATTTTCTATGCACTGGTAAATTATTCTAGAAGCTGGAGGAAGTTGTATGTCAATAGGATTCTAAAGAAATATTGCCCTGGGAGATATTACAAATATCAAAGAAGGCAAAACAACAAAAAAATTCTAGAAAGGTTAAACAGTCTGTTGGTAAATTAATGTTTGATTGCTAGCAAAAGAATGAGATGAGCTAACAGACTGGGGAAACGTGTTGACATGATAGGTGTGAAAAGCCAGGAAAGCAATAATGTTGGAAAAGACTTGAGGGACTGATTGTCATCCAATTAATTAGCTGCAGCACATGCTTGTGCGAGTTTTACACCACAACCAAGGAGTTTTTCCACATGACAGTGATGTGAACGCACCTGGTATGCCACGTTTACCAGCGCCTTTTCAGTCCCTCAACACCAAAGGAAAATCGGAATGATCAAGACCAATGATTAAGGATCTTTGTAGGCTGTTCTCTGATGAAAAAAAAATAATAAGTAACAGAATGTGTACAACTTAATGGGGGTAGCCAAGAGCAATCCACTGCAAACTTGTTATAACATGACTTATTATTACATAGAGAATCACCAGACCAGTCAGTCTCCAATCCTGGTTCTCTGAAGTAAGTACTGGGAAAAAAAGACTTTTGGATTATAACATAGAAATCAGTCCTGTCCTATTTTTCCAGAATCAGCTGGATTTCCTGATGTGAGCCTGTGGACCAGGATACTTTCAACTTCTAACTTTTCCTTCCTTCCTGTACCAAGTCTGCTTTATCTCAATCTACCACTCAAGGTGCTTATACTGTAAACACATCAGACAATTATTTAAACAGGGTCTGGAGATATCTATTTCTCTGCCTTTATTCATCTTATTTCCTCAGTTCAAGATGCTCTCCTTCAATTTCCACCCCATGGTGGTCATTCTCCAATTTGCCTCTTCACGTCTGCTTTCCACAATGCTCGGTGACCTGGGAGACTAGCTACTGGCTTCCTGTTGGGTTTGGCCAATAGGAGGTGTTGGCAGGAAACTGAGAGTGAGAAGAGAAAGATATGTGTGTGTGTGTGTGTGTGTGTGTGTGTGTGTGTGTGTGTTTGGCAGTGTCTATGATCTGCCCAAAGCCACAATTCTCCTACTGTAGTAATCTTTTCTTTGAGTTACAGTTATGACTCTCACCCCGAATCTTCCAGCCTAAGAAAGGTAGTGACATCACGTTCGTATTGGCCCCAGGAGGCTGTATATCCCTCATGTGTCCCCTTACCCTTAACCCTGCCCGCACATTTGTACTGGTCTCTTCATTAGATTTTCTTCAGTCTCTCTTTATGAGAGTGCCGCCAGTTCTTTCTCACATATGAATTCTTTCTCAGTTCCTCTACTGGGAACTGATACTTCCATCCTTTGTGCTCCTGGTGTAATTATAATAGCTACTACAGAGCTGTGGAGCCTCATTCCGTGAGTTCAGCATGCAGGGCGTATAATCATTTTTCTATAACAACTTAGTTTTGATTTTGATTTTTCTCTTCCAACTCAGCGACAAGAAGTTATTCATCAATTTGAGACCACTCTATTCTCAAAGCAGTGTCCGACTTAGGGGGAGCCTCTGTAGCCCAGGTAAGCGGCAGAATAACTTGCGCTTCAGTCATCAGTCCGTTTGGTGCACATCTGCACTGCACATGGTGATACCAGGCCCAGATCCCTCTTCAAAGAAGGCCAGATTGCCTCAGTTGCCCAGAGTACTGTCAGGAGACAGCCTTTGGCCAATGCCAGACGACCTAAAGTTCTGACTTTGCTGGGGCTGCACACATTCACTGACAATTCACTGTGTCAATAGAAAGGCTCGGCCATTCTGGTCCAGTGCATGATAGCTTTGCTTTCCAGTTCCAGTGTCTATGGATGGGGTTGGCTGATGCATTGATTGTACTTGTGTCACAATTCCACTTCTTCCTCTGTTCTGACCAATTCTTCCACCTCCCTTCTACAGGTGTTGATCCCAAGGGTACTATCTAATAAACTTCCTGCGCCCTCAGCTCCATTTCAGAACCTGCTTCACAGGGATGGCAATAGGCAAAAAAAAAAAAAAAAAAAAAAAAAAATCTTTGAACCTCCCTACTTCTCAATAACCAGTTGCAGCTGTAGCGTTCCTTTTACCTACCTCTTTCTACCTGTTTCAAGTTTGCTTCTCTCCTTCCATCATTCTCTCTCTGTTAGTTATCTAGTGCTGCATAACAATGTTTCCACAATATCTATTAATTTGTCACATGTTTTGTAGATGAGGAGTCTCGTACAGCTAGCTCAGTTGGGTCCTCTGATTGTAAATCTCACAAGGCTGAAATCAAGGTGTCAGCCAGGGCTGCAACCTCATCCGAGGCTCAGCTGCAGAAGGAGCTGTGTTTGTAGATAGCATTCATTTCCTCCTTGTGGAAGTTGAACAGTTTTGCTGTCATCTGGAAGCCAGTCTCAGCTCCTTACCACACCAGCATGGCTCCTTGCTTTCTCAAAGGCAGCAAGGAAAAGAGTGTCTTAGCAAGATGTGTTTCAATCTTATGTCATCATGGAAGTGACATTCCGTCATCTTTGCTATATTCAATTGGTTAGGAGCAAGTCACAGTTCCTGTCCTCACTCAGAGAGGACAGATGGCATGAACAATAGGAGGTAGGGATCATAGGGACCTTGCTGAAGTCTCATCCTCACACTCTGAAATATGCGAAATTATCTATGGCCTTGTCTGTCTAGATGGATCAAGCAGCTATTCTCTTCCTGTCTCTCTGGGACTCTCCCTAGAGAGTAGGGGTCAGGACATTTCCCTCTTGGCCCAAACAAACTCTTATTTCGATGCTCCCTCTATATCACAGAGAAACAAAGGCATAAAAGAGGAAGTGGGAGAACTGAGAATCCACTCAGGCTGCTAAGGTAGTGGTGGTGGTGGTGGTGGTGGGTGTGTGTGTGTACTGTTGCCTAGCTACAGACATCCACCAATGAGTTTCCCTCATGTTTTGGGGAAAGAGGGTAAAGCAGAGGGAGTGAAGAGACATGGGGAGGGAGGAAGAAGGGTAGAAATAGCATTAGATAACATAGGATATACATTTGCCATCTCAGAGACACCTAGACTACTATATACAGTTTCGTTTGGTATCAGCTGGCTTTTAAACAAATGCTCCAATTGACAATTGAATCTTGAATTTTTTTATGTTAAAATCTAAATTACTCAGCTTGCCACTAATTCTCATACCTACAGGGTAGAACAGCAAATTTTCAGGAGCTACTTAAGGAAGAGAAATCTTACACACTCTTACTAGACTGAGAAGCAAGCAGATCCTCACAAGATCTCATAAACTTAAGGAAGCATCGTCCCTCACCTCTGCCTACCAAACCTTAAAGGCTAGCATTTAGTAGATAGTTTTTCTCAATGGTTATTTGTCCTTTTCCATTGATCTTCACTGCCAGAGCTGCCCGTAAGCATGGATGAATTTGGCCTTCACCTGCTGCCCAGGGGGCTGCCATAGGCTTTGAGCCCCCAAATAGCTTCTGCCACTTACCTGCCAAGAGCTCACCTTTCATGTCCATGAAGTCTCTTTTAGTAGTTTAAAGTTATGACCTAGCATTAACAGCATGTCAGCAGCAAAGTCTAAAGTATGGTCATAGTATAGGAAGCATTCTAGGTGTATCATCGACAAAATTAATTTAACCTAGCTCAGTGAAAGCAATGACAGTGTTCTGTGATATTCTTGTGTTGCATGACAATGAAGCATAAAAAATGTAAGCATCACCTATAAAATGACAGAGTGGGAACAGGGAACTAAACATATTTTGAGCATCTTTTATGTTCTGAAAACTATGTTATGTACTTCAGTTATATCATTTCATTCTATTTCCATAATCACTTTGCAAGGTGTGTATTAAAATCTCCATTTTATAGTTGAGAAACCAGGTGCTTAGAGAGCTTAATAAATTGTCAACATCACGAAGCTGGTAGGGATTGAGTCAGGATTTAAACCTAAGTCCGTGTCCTGTAATTCCTGTTTTCCCGCCTGCTATGTTGCCTCCTGGAATTAGTAAAACATTTGCATTGCAACAAGCAATATTTCTGGGGACAACTGGGAGGGGTGAAAAAGTACAGGAAACAAGAGAGAGAAGAAAACAGATGCTTCCAAACTTTTTCTTATTCCAGCAGAACTCCAGCAGAAGTTTAGAGGACTTCTCTTCCCTAGCAGTTTTCTGTCTAGGATTTGAGACAGTCTCTTCCACAAAAGACTCAGCAAAATGCACTACCTACTTCCCATGTCATCCAGAATTGAAAGCCCATCTTTGTGACACAAGCTGCAGGGCTCTAGCCCCTGACAAACAGTAACTACCTGATAGCCATTTCATCCCAGATATAACCATTTCCGTTAATCAGAAAACATCGGCTACAGAGTTAAGAAAAGGGACAAGAAGGCTGTGCAGGGAAAATCTTCCCCTGGAATAAATTACCTTTGCCATTCATTCACAAGATAGAATTATAAGAAAGAGGAAGGGAAAGCAGTTCAATTGTGTGAGAAGAAAAACCCCAAACCAGTGAGAGATGGGTTAGTGAGAAATTGGGTATAATTAATAGCTGACTAATATGGGAAGAAGAGTAGAATAATATCATTCAGGCAAAAGTGATTACAGAGTACAATACCTGGAACCTGGAGGTATTTGGTCAATCATAACTGTGATAATTTTTATTATTATTCCCAGACACTTCTTATATAAGGATATGAGTTAGCTAGCCATAGCAAGCTGGTTCTGCACTGATAAACTCTAGAGAAAACCTCTCATGTACATAATATGCATAGAGGCACATGGCTTTTCTTGTGAATTAGACATCAAAGGAAACTTTTTTTTTCAAAAGTCCATTAATTTGAAATGTGCATGCCTTAATCTATAAGGAAGAGAAAGTTTTAAAAGGTATCGTCTTTTTCTTAATAGCATTTTCCTTCTCATAAGCAATTCAGACCAAAGATCAAGATATTCTCAGCTTGGAATCTACAGAGATGAAGGAGGTCACCTAGCTGAACATTTTGATGTAGGCACAGACAGTTTAATAAGTTAGTCAGGCTTTGTCTGAAAAGGAGAAGGACCTGGTGCCCGCTGTGCAAGGTTGACCATCTCAAGGAGAAAAAGTAAACAACAAAGGGTGTAAACTAGAAAGGCGTGTTGATGGGAGGTATTGATATTGGTGTTATAGAGATGGCTCCATTTATGAGGGCAAAAGGCAGAGGAGGCAGCGTTTTGCATTCCTTTTACATTTTGTCTTTTTCTATCCAATCTCTGTTTTGTTTTTTTGTTTGTTTGTTTTGTTTTTTTTCAACTAAGTCCTTTCTCCACTTCCTTTTTTTTCCCACTGGTGAGTCGTAACTTATTTTTTGATTGGTTTTCTTAAAATACATGCTATATTCAATATTTTCAGGAAAACCAAGACAATTTGACAGCTAACCTTTTTGCAGGGCTTCTCTCCAAGTTTGAACCATTTTGAGCTACCCTTCATTGTTTAATACAATGGTTACGTGAAAAAGAAATGTTTCTAACACTTGGCATTTATCATTTCTTCACTAGAGAGATACTATAATATGGACTTTAATTTTAACATAACAACTTTCATAGAACTCTGAAGTACCTTAATACTGATCCAAATGTTGTCACCAAGTGTTAGTATCTATTTATTCTATCACATGTGTGACTGTGCTATATTTATTACATCTACCTTGAGATTGACTTTTCTTTTAGGTAAACATACTCAAGAGTTCACTTAGTATTCCTGTTCATCTCCCCTACCCTAACACTGCTAGAGGGCCTTTTGAAGATTGTAACTGTGTTACCATAGTTTAATATGTCACCGTGAGCATGCAGCATAAAAGAGCAAGGAACGGCATGCTTCATCAGCGGCAGCAGTTGAATTTTCCTTGATGATGTAGATAATAGCACAAGCCTTAGTCTAGTAACAATTGGTAGGCATAGTAACTGTGCTGGCTTGGCAAAAATGACAGGAAAATGAGAGTTTTGATATACTCTGATGGGAAAGCTACAATATGCTTTCTAATTATACACATTTAATCCTTTCTTTATACATTCCCAAGACTGCAATCTTTCATTTTTGACTCTTTAGGTAATGGACAATTACAAAAAGAGCCACACTAGCAAACTATATTTTAAAATAGTTTAAAGGGGTGGAGAGTAAAGGTCAAAATACATTTTTAATATAAGAATTGTTTTTACCATGATGCTGGGTTACTCTACAGATTATATTTAGTTATAGCGTGAAAGTTCTCAAATTATCATGTAGACATTTAATTAAGTAATTAAGTGCTCAGAACATCATTTTAACTGCAATCATACTTTTAGAGAATTGTGATATACTAGAAAAGGAGATACCTTTTTTCCACCTACAAGGTCATGGTTAAAGTTAGGAGTCACCAACTCTTGTGGGAATTAGCTATATCCTTACTGAGTCTTCAGAGCTATAGAGAGATAGATATATGGGAAGTGATGGAAGTATGTATTGGGGAGAATGGAAACTTTTATGGGAAGACTTGAGAAAGGGCACATAAGGCAACTAGGCAAGCTTTTTACTTCTGTAGAAAAGCCATGAGCCAAGCTGTAGTGATCAATTGATCTGGGAATCTCCATTTAATCATATTTCATACCCTACTCAGGGCTTTCGTGATGCAGGAGCTCTACAAAGAGATGAATGCAGTATCTCCAGTGTGATTACTGCTGTGATAAAAGTAAGTCCAGAACCACATAGCATGGGCCCTGACCCTGACTCAGCAGAGAAACTATGTCTTCTCTAGGAATTCATGTCCTACAGGGGCACAGAAAATTCTCATTTCTTTGCAACTTTGTATTGGTCCCAAGAATTAAATGGGGTTACTGCTTAGACTTTGTTTTAAAACTTAATCCTTATATTTGAAGAGTAGCCTAAAAGCAGATTAAACAAAAAAAGACTACCATATTTGCACTTTTTTTGCATTTAGAGAGGAATCAGGTGTGTTGGAGAGTTGGAGATACAATGAAAGAGCTTGCATTTGAGACTCCAGTGGAATCGAGTGTCTAGACAGAAGCTGCTTGGTCTTGGTTCATGTTTACCAAGCAGAGACAAGGCTACCTAGATTCTATGCGTGTAACTTCCTTGGGACACTTCGATTTGTCATTACAAATTAACAGATTACTCTTCTAATTGAATTTTAAAAAAGAAAGCTAAACTTCATGGAGTGCTTACAATATACTGGGCTTTTTTTTTTCTGAGCACTTTTCATGTATTAACTCATTTAATCATCATACCAATCTTTGAGGATGTCACTGTTTAAATCTTCATTTTACAAACAAGGACATATAGCTCATAGAAGTTCAAAGGTGGCTCCAAGTGAGTGGGTCTTAGGAGCCTGGTTCATGTAAGTCCTTAGAAAGATGGTACTCATGGCATGATGGCACCTTCGGTGTCTGAGCCTGCAAGTTCGTGAGGCCAACCCTGGCAGTATCCTGAACACCCTTCCACTTTCCTTTCCCACATGTCCTTTCAGCGCCTTTCCTTGTCTATTCTGTAAGCTATGGAATGATATTCATCGTACCTCTTTTACAGAATAGAAAACTAAACTCAGAGAAGGACAATGACTTCTTTAAGGTCAATAACCAGACAGAGCCAAGCCATTACTCCCTATGTATCTCAGAACATAATCTGACTTTTTGATAAAACATGACATTTCCCAGATATTTTTTAGGAGAATCAATAGTTCTGATTTGTGTATTTGAATAAAATAGCCTCAGGAAAGACCTGTAGTTCCATTGTTTAAGGTCAGGCTCTATGTTCTAGCAACTAGGTATATCTGACCCAAGCCCATACTTGGGAGTCAGTTTTTAGTGTTCAATGCCTGACAAATATCTGGAGATATTACATGGTTAGGAGTCAGACAAAAAGTTGAGGGGATTTTTTTTTTTAAATTTCTAAGCATTATAAGTATTAATTAGGGAGGTAAAGATTGAAACCGGTGATTGTGTATGCTGGTTCCAAAGTCCCTTTCATAATGTCATCAGCAAATTATAGTCAAATGGATTCAGAAACCACGGTTAATCACTGCATTTTTCAGTTAGCTAAAAGAAAAAATGAATAAAAACTGTAGTTTTCTTATTAATAACAAAAAGTACCAAACTTCCCTTCTTGTTAAGTTTCTTGCCCTGTAAAAGATTGTTTGTTGCCTTGAACATTTTCACCCCTAATTTAACTAATTGCATCTTTTTTGCCTCAGATATTTTGAGTTCTCTAAAGGTATGACCATCAGTTTCAAGAAGGGGTCTTTAATATTTCTGGTCAATTAGCTACATTCCCAGGAATAAAAGAAATTTTACTTAATTTTCTAAACAGAGAAATATAAAAATTACAGTGATTTAAAATGGAAAAAAATTAATCTTATTTTTCACATACCCAAAGTCTTCTCAGTCTATTGCCAAAATCAAACTTCACTATATAGAGAAAGAAAAAAAGATTCTCTCAGAAGCCAATTTAAATTATCCTTTACTAATAATAGTGACGCAAATTTCACTATAGCAATCAATTAACATTTACAAAGGCTAAGAGGTATTCTGGTATTTTCTCAGTTCATCCTTTTCATTTGACATTGTTTACAATAAGATATAATTTAACTTGTGGGGACAAGTACTATTTTCTCTGTTTTACAACTGAGAAACCTGAGCTAAGCCAGATGACTGTGTAATGAACTGCTGAGTTTCCACACACATAGCCAGGCGTGACCAGGTGTGGTGAGGCCTTCTGCCTCATAATCCAGTTTTGTTTCTTCTGAGGAGGATGAACAGGGTTAAGAAGTTATTGACTTTTTTAAAATCCTCAACTCCAACTGGCCCTACACTTTTCAAATGCCTGTGGGCTGTGGGGTAGGCCCAGTATAAGTATCAACACGTTTATTTTTTCACCTATTCCATGGCAGTAAATGAGAAGCTGTTTTACTTGTCACACTCCCACAGTGATTTTTACAGAAAAATAATAGGGTCCGGTGGTGTGAGACGATTTCCGAGGTCCCTTCCAGCTCTCACATTCTGTGATTCTGCTGTGCTGAGAGCAGAATAAACGCTCACAAAATGCACACCGAATGAATTAATCCACTTCAGAAAAATGTGAGTTATACAGCTATCATCTTTGAGAAATAGGACTGACACGATCATATTGCTGACAGCATTCCTCACAATAATTTTTAGCTTGCTATAATGCTGAGAAAATGCAACATTTGGAATTTGTTTTTCTCTATTAATAATTTTAGATTCCGAGTTCTGTAGACTTTACAAAGTATAACCATGAATGTGCATCTCTTTGAAGTTCCTTCTCAGGCCTCCAAAAAAGACTTCCTTGCTTTCCCCTGAGGGTCACACAAATGACTCTTTAAGGCCAAGAACTAACTGGATGTAACTGGATGACATTTACACTTGAAAGACCCTTTCAAGGTCCACCCTTTACAAGTAAGAGGGGCAGTGGTTAATTCGATCTGAAGTTTTAATGAAGGTTTGTGAGAAGAGGTAAGGTCAGGAGCTGAGAAGGAGATTGCAGAAGAGGAAGTAGTGGCTGGTGTGCCTAGGTGTGTGGACGGGATTAAGGAGAGAGCTGGTTTGAAGGTTTCTTGAAGGGAAAAAAAACCAAACAGTGAGGGAGAGATCTTTAAATGCTAGGCTGATTTTTTTTTTTTTTTTCCCCCCCTGCAGCCTCTGGGTAGTTAGCATTTCCAGCACTTCCTGAATAGAAGGAGCCTTTTAGGAATCTCTAATTCAGATTATTCATCTTTGGTTTAAAAACTTGCTCTCACTTTTTGCCTATAAAAATGGAGACTAGCAGGGGCTGGGTCACCTTCCTGGAGTTTAGGCCCTTGGGGCATCCAGGTATGCCCCAGCTGTAGCAGGCAGGTCTCTTTACAGAATGGCAAGGGAGAGAAGATTCAGGTATTTGCTGACTCTGCCTGTAAATTCTATTTGTTAACCCTTCCTGAACTAAGTGATGCTGGGAGGTGAGATCCAGAGCCTCTTACATGTTGGCCTTGAGCCCATAAACCTGGGAAAATGTCTTTTAGCTTCATCCTGTTATTTCTTTGTTAATGGCACACTGGCAGAACATTATCAACAAAGTACAGCTCTTTTCATCTTAAAGGAATATGACTTCTTTGGCCCAAATAAAATAGTGTTTAGTAAAATACTCTTTTATTGAAATTACTCAAAATTCTATCTCACATTATTATTTTTCCTTTCAGCATTCTTTGGTGACTAAAGTAAAATAATCTAATAAATTGGTGCTATTCATTACTGGAGTAGTAATGATTCATGTTCACCAATATAATATTATCATCACATGTATCAACACCATATCTTCACTTGCTACTGATCCTCTTAGGAATGCTTTATTTGCACACATTTTGAATATTATAAAAATTACAAAATATTACAAATTATAATATTTTGTATTATGTTACAGAAATTAACTTTTATAACTAAATTAGATAATTTAATATTTTTCATGAATCACCTTCTTTTATCAGTTTAGTTTGAATAGTCAATGGTAATGATTTTTGCAATGCCTTAATATTTGATTTTCTGTAGTGACAACCAAGAAATACAACTGGATGGACTAAGGAGCTATACATAGTGAGTTTATGGGTTGACAGATAATTACACTTAACCTAAAGCAGCAGAAATAAATGTTCAGTTTGATCTCGCAGATTATTTTTTGATCTTCTTCTGCAATAGAAATAAAACAAATAGATCTGTCTCCGAAACAAAAAGAAGTTCAGTTTGACACATCCTGTGGCTGCAAGGCAAAGAGATTGCTTTACTGGGCAGCCCTTCCTTCCTTCCCTCCCTCCCTCTTCCTCCTTCCTTCCCTTTCTTCATTTCTTCCTGTCTTCCTTCCTTCCTCATTTTATTCCCTTTGTCTTTATTAGAAGAAATGTTCCGTTGAGTCAAATCACCAAAGTCAGTGGACCAACCGCTTCTAGGTTACCTTGCTCCAGCTTCTGTTCATATGTGCCCTCCTGCCTGTGAGAAATGGAAGGAAATTGCAAAAAAAATTACTTGGCTTTCAATAGAAAGGCTGTATGTACCTCGGGAATTGTGACACGTTCCTAATTGTTCCAACGCATTCAAGACATCTGGCAATTTTGAATGGTGTTTTTTTTCCCCAAAGTCTTATCAAACTCGTAAGGAAGTACAGTTTCTACCAAACGCAATTCTCTCAAGGCTTTCCAAACAGCCCTTCAATGCCACATTTCTCCATCCATTCCATGACTCTGAAACAATATTTCCGTGTTCAACTTGTCCCCTTATTTCTCTCACCAGCCTTTTCCCTTGTCTCCACCTTCATGTTTTTTTCTTTAATTAAACACCCAAATTCCTTTCATAACATCATTTCAAAGGGGCAAGCATTATTAATTTCTGCTTATAGCTCCAGATGAGCAGGTTGTCACCTTTGTTCAATAACACCTTGTTTATTGAAACTCAGGTACAATTAAAGGAGTATTACATAGTGGCTTTTGGAATCAGACAGACTTCATTATGAATCCTAGCTCAGTAACTGAGACCTTGAAAATTTGAAAGACTTCTTTAAGTAAAATTTCTTTTCTTCTCTGAAACAAAAATGCATAATATTGGCTTCTTTGGATTCTCATGAATGTTAAATTAAATTAAATAACATATGTAAAATAATTAGCACTGCCTATGGTTTATAGTTGAACGTTACCATACCTCTCTAATCATCTTACTACGTTTTCAGATGTTTTTTTTTGTGTGGTGAGGCTGATGATTTAGAAAGACTATGGGCTTTTAAGACACAGACAGGCATTATGTTCTGCCTCTGTCACTGTGTAGGTGGGAGATCTTGGATAATACGTTAATCTTGGCATCTCATAAACTAAAGTTATAGCTACTAACTTACCAACTCCATAGTGAAGATAAAATGTCATAATGAAGTTATGTGACCAAAATAATGGCTGGCACATGGTAATGACTTGGCAAATGACAGACAGGGCCTAGAAACAGCATGTTCTTCCCGTCTTTGTTGTCTGAACAGATCCAAGGACAGCCTTCTCTATTCCGTACCAACTTTAGCACTGGCTCCCTAATTTCTTTTTACTTTGTTCCATCATTATTTTAAATAACTCCACAATTACCCTGACATTTATATAAATCACGTTAGTAATCAAGATTTGGACTATATTATCACTGATAACTGTTCTAAGATCTTTAAATTTGAAATTACTCTTTCTGACCACTAGGATTTCACCTCAAACTCCATCACTTTCTCCTCCTTTGTCCTTATCATGACCTCTGTATCTATTCCTCCATATGCTTAGAGTTTATTTGTCTTTTCCTAATTCCACAATCTACAATTCTACTTAACCATTTCTAGTGCTTTATTTTCTTCAATATTGCATTGCTTTGCGAACCATACAAATTAATCAACCATGCTGACCTCATTGCTCCATTCTCTATTTTTGTAGAGTTTTCACATGATTTACTTTAATTATTTTCTTAAAATTTTAATTGAATTTACCAGTGACCTATTTGAGACTGATTTTTTTTTTTTTGGTAGGAAGGTTTTAAATCATAATTTCGATTTCTTTGATCTAGGGTAATTCAGCTTTTCTGTTTCAGTTTTGGTAATTTTTGTCTTTTAAGGATTTTATACATTTCAGCTAAGTTTTTGTTTTGTTTTATGTTGTTGGAGAACATTTAATATCTATTCTTTTAGAATATTTTAATTATATAATAGTGTTCTCAAGTCTAGTCACTATATTTTTCATTAGATCCTCAGACCTTCTTCATCTTATCACTGAAATGTTGTACCCTTTTACCAGCTCTATATCTCATGTCTGTTTGAAATGGATTAATTCATTTAGCATGCATATCGTGACCATTCATTTTGGTCTCAGCACAGTGCCAGAGATACTGCTCCATCGCTCTCTTAAACTTATAGAAATTTTATCCGTTTACAAAATTTATGTCAATCACCATTTGCTCTGGGAAACTTTTGATTTATTGATTTGATGTAATGTCTCATTCCTTGGGATTACCTAACACTTTATTGGGCTTTACTTAAGGCTTTTTTTTACCTAATACCACCTGAATTATATGCACGTTGACTAGTTTTGGAGGGAGGGAAATCTGATTTAATCCTCCTTTTAGTACTCATCACATCAAGTACATGAACAAAATCAGTAAGTATACTTTGAATTCAATTAGCATTACTATAGAAAATGTAAGATTTTTAAACTCCAGACTTAGATTCTACCCTTAGTTTCCATCATAATCCCCCATAAATTTATAATTAATTTTAAATTACTAAACCTAGAGGCAGATTCCTAGCTATTCTCTTCTGAAGGCATGCTAGTTCAATTGCTTAACAAGTACTGGTGGGAGAAATTAATATTAAATATGTAAAACCTACTGATTACAGTCAGTACTTTTTCTCTCACCCTTGTTCCCTCTTCTATCCCACCAACGCATCCCCCATCCCTCATATTCATAGTTTTTTAATACTAATTCAAGAATAACCCATGGTTCTTAGAGGCAGTGCAGAACCAAGGACTTTATAAAAGGATACCTGAATAATTTGAAGGATATTGGCATTTTCGTTTTCATCTTGGCATGGCATTTGGATAAGGGCAGCACTTTCTGCCTTTTGAGCTTACTAAAACTCCTTCAAATTGCCATGTATTTGGCATCATCATTGTACTACCTTTCTAAAAGACAATATGTTGCCCTGCAGCTCCATACCAGGTCAATGATTCAAACCCATTTCTGTGAAAAACGTCAAAAGTGTCAGGCAATGAATCATTAGTACATGTTTCCAGAAGAATCTATATCTTCCTTAGAGGTTGGCTGTCAAACTTGGCCTGTGTTTGATGTGCAACTCACGACAGGACAACAGAATAGGTGGGTGGGGACGCTGGCTCGGAAATGTTCTCCTGTGTCCCTCTCTTCTCCCTCTTTCCCCCTGCCCAATCTCAGAAGTAAACAAAAATGTTATTTTTTTCTTAATTTCCTTATGTTACGAGAAGAAAGGCAGTCTTGCAACACTTCTCATTATAAAATTCAATTTCTCGAAGCAGGCTCCAGGGGGAGGCTTATGAATATCAAAGAGGAAAAGGGAAATTTGTTGGGGTGGGGGGTTGTAAGGAGTAATTTTCCTAAGATTGAAAGATAATTTAAAATGCAACAAATCAATAAAACAGAGATAAATCTGTGAGAAAACAAACTCCTGGGGAGAATATATATTATAAATGTGTAGTTACCAACAATGCTCACAATGAAACCAAGAGTAAAAAACTAGAGGTTTTGCAATCTCCCATGAATGAGAAAAAGCATCTGCTCCATGTGCTCCAGGACTGGGTGTTAATGCTGGATGCACATGACAGAGATTTTTGTGCTATGTTTTCTGATCTCTGAGCTATGAGTTTCTGTAGGGATACCACTGTCTCCCCTACTCACCCCAACCCTGATTTAAAATGTGCGTTTATTGCTGAAACGGTCTATGGTACATGTAATATCATGGTACTATTACTTGATAAAATGTTTTATAAAGCTTCCAGGAACCATCACTTCAACTCACTATTTTCCTGGCCCCACCACTAAAATAAAAGTCATTTGCTTCAAACCCATATGAAATTGGGGGAGCATTAAAACATGATGTTTTTATGGTATCATTCATAATCTAGAATGCTATTAGGAAAAAAAAATAAGCTTCTCTGTTTCGTCTCTGTAGTTTGACTGAAAGGATAGAAACTAATGATGCTTATAATACAGCTGTGGACAGTGATTTCCCTTTGATTTGTCTACCTGGTTCCCGAGTACAATCAATTGCTTGGCCTAAGGAAGGCAACATGGATGCGATTCCAGAGGTCTCTCAGTTCAATTCTCTTAGCCTTCTGGGAGAATGAAATAAATTGCCCTCTTTAGGACTTAAAATGGAAGTAGTCTTCGCTGCAGGCCCACTGTCCCTTTCCTTCGAGGCTGAGTCCTTGCAGACAGAAGTGTTTTAGGCCCCTCTCTTCTCAGTGAGAGAACTGGAATACCTGAGTACCACTGGCCCAGGGGGCTGGCAGAGTTTCAGCAACCATGAAGACAGCTCTCCTAATCTTTTGTGCCTAATGCCACACATCTCCCTGAAGATGTCTTAGATAACATGCTAAGCTGTAAATATGACTGGCTCTCATCATGCACAGGGAATGATGCCCTGGAGGAAAGATCTTCAGCGGGCCCCTGAAATGAACATGTGTGGGCATCCCACATGAATACTCTGACTTTTTAAAATAAAAATTTCCCTGTTGACTTGTTGCTTTTCTCAGCATACTTTAGATTTGGCTTTTGTGACCTGACTTACTTCATGATTGACTCATGCCCAGTATAGGGATTCATTACACCAGTGGGCCCCTATACCTGGAGGACATGAATGATACCTTAGAGCATTCTTCAGTATCTTTCTAAGAGAACACTGGCTGATATGAGAGGTGAGAATCAGGCCTGGCTAAGATTTTTGTTGGAAAGGAGGCATTCTACCCACCAGTTCTTTAGCTGTGCCCTCTTCCCAATTAGATAAACTGCGCATTGTGCCATTTCTGTTTTTAATATGCACGATAATGCCATACCTTGTGGGAGTGAAGGCCAAATAAAAGTCTATTATTGCTTGGGACAACATGGATGGATCTTGAGATTATCATGCTAAGTGAAGTAAGATAGAAAAAGTCGAGAACCATATGACGTCACTCATACGTGCGATATAAGACTGAAGGCAACAAACAAATGAGACAAACAAAAACTCAGAGACATGGACAACAGTTTAGTGTTTACCAGAGGGGAAAGGGGCGGGGGGAGGTTGATAAGGGTTAGAGAGGTCAAATATACGATGATGGAAGGAAATTTAACTTTGGGTAATGAACACACAATGTAATATACATAAAACATATTTTTGAATTATACACTTGAAACCTATATAATTTTATAAACCAATGTCATCCCTATAAATTTAATAAAAACCTATGATCAGGTAATAAATTATTAGTTAATGTTAAAGCAGCAATTATTTGAGAGTCAGCTGGGGGCAATATTGAGATTTAAGCCACTGAAAATGGCATCACTAAGAGGTTAGTCAGAGGAAGTTTGGAGCCGGAAGTCGGGGGAAACAGGGCTTCCATCACGTTGCTGTGTTTTATATTTCTATTTTATTAGCTAGACTGTCCCTTTTCCTTTTTCACAGCTGGCCACTCACCGGCCCACCCCCATTCATAAATGGTAGTATATTCAGAGTCCTAGTGAAATCATTTAAATACTATAGAGTATCGCTTTTCTTGAGGTCACATTTATTTGGACATGCTTCAGGTATCTTAATAACGTGTATCCATGAACTCCAGTGAGAACAGACATTTCCAGGAAACACGTTATTTTACAATTCTTTGCTCCCACATTGTTTAGTATCGCCTTCCTATTTTCACAGTTAGTCTGTTTTCTGTCCCTCATTCCCTGCCTTTTGGTGAATTTGTATGAATTTATTCTGTGGGTGTTATCGATTCCGTTGGCTATACTTTCCAGTTTAATAATAATCTCTAGTTTGGGACATGGCTAGAAAGGCTGTTAGGCTCGAAATGAAAAGCACAGTGGAAACTGTGTCCTCTCTTTCTTTGGAAAGCTTTCAGCACACAGGGCAGACGTTGGCTGCCGAACCTGCCTACATTTTCACAATTTCCTATTTGGTGGTTCTGTGTATATTTAATTGATACTGTTATACACAACCATTTCAATGACTATACTTCTCAGGGAGTAAATTCAACAAATAGTTATCAATTACTTACTTTGTGTCAGGCACCATGGTAAGTACTTAGGACAACAAAGGTCCACTCTCTGCTTCCCTAATACAGCTTAGAAAAATGTACAATAATGACATGCATGTGACATTTCATAGTTAACCAAACACTGATTGTTTTCATCTCAGTTGATCCTCATAGGACTAAGAGTGAGAAGGGTGGGTATTAACATTCCCATTTCACAGGGGAGGAAAATGGCTTCAATAGGTGTAGTGCGTTTCTCAATATAATGACGAATAAGGGGCAGACTTAGCGCAGTGAGTCGAAAAGAATTTCTCTTTAAAATTGTTCTACAAAAGACAATAGTCCTTAAATTCCAATAACAACATGTGACTGAAGATATTTGCTTTATCAACAGCCCCAGGTTAGTATTTGTATCTTTCTGATTAATGCAGTATCCGTCGTCCATCCTACCAAATAAATAAATAAATAACCAGAGAAAAGAATTTTTATAAAGGCAAGCTATTTGACACTCTCCATAAAATATTATTGTCGTTTCTCAGTCTTATCCCAAAGGGATAGTTAAATCTAAGAAACACTAATTTATATGTCAGACCAGTAGTATAGTCCAACAGAAGATCAATTTAAATAGACATTTATTCGTTGATTTTTTTTATTTTTTAAAGAGACACCAGTAGAATAAAAACCATTTCATAAAGGAAACAGCTCCTTCTGGTTCCTGCTACAATTCTGTCTGGCTCTCTTATGCTTAGTACAAAGGCAGAGGAAAGTGTGAATACCTCTTTATCATTAATAGCAAGTATTACCTTTCCTCTTCCTTTTGAAAAATTGACACATGACTATTTTAGCTAATAAATGTATTCACATATAATTCATAGCCTTTCTTTCTCCTCTGATCTTTGAGTAGATCATCAAATATGTACATAAAAAAATCCACAGTACTTTTTAGGAGAAAGAGGTGCTGGAGCTTTCTAAAGTATTTTCCTAACCTCGGAGCAACATTTGACACTCTTGAGCACTTCCTGTCTCTTGAAGTTCTCTAGTCCCGTCTGATCTATAAACCTGTATTGTCTAATTCATTTTCTACTTCTAATTCTTTAACTGCTTTAATTTTTTTTTCTCATGCTTTCAGGTAGCAATACCTTGAAGTTTTACACTTAGCGCTTTTCTGATGAATCTCATTTTATATATCTATATTCATGATTTTATGAGTCATCTAATATGAATGAGCCCCTAAATTATATCTTTACCGTCAAAATCTCCCTTAAGCCCAATTCACCAAAATATCAGATAATATCGTCTTATATACTACAACTGATAGTTCAATATTTTTAAAACCGAATATCTCATTTTGCTCTCAAATTTATCTCACTAAGCATGATGGTCTCCCTTTCTGTTGGCAATGTCCTTAAATCTCCCAGTCTTGTAACTCAGGCTTCAACCTGTATCCATCGCCTCCCACCTTCAAAATCAATTCCATCAGTTTCTAAGACCCGCCAGTTTCATTTTTAAATTACAATCACTTTTGTTTGTTTTTACTTACATTGCCACCATCAGGCATTCCCTTTTCACTGCTGTCGGATTTATTTTCTAAAACGTGGTTATCATCAGTCTGTGACCATGATCAAAAATTGTCAATATCTCCTAATAAGTCAAAAGCCTGACAGGCAAGTCTGTCTGCGATGTCCCTTTCTGCCACTTACTTCAACTTAAATCTCAGCTCAAGTATTACATTGGGTCCTAGGTAGACATTTTGTACAATCTGGGTTTTATGGTTTTACCCATGCTATTTCCCCAGTGGATGATTTCTCATCTCCTTCCTACCACACTGTAGGAACTCCATGAATCCTTTACGGTCCCTTTTATTGCCCATAATCTGGGTAAGTCATCACTGGCCATCAAAATCTTTCTTGCCTTTGTTTTTCTATAGTAGATCATTTGGCCTTTATATGCATGTATCTCCTATCTTCCCAACTAATTCATAAAGTGATTATTTTCAGAAATTATGTCTTATCTCTTCTTGCAGCTGCCACAATAACCACTCCATGCCACTTTAGGCACTCAATAAATAGTTGATTGGTTGCATATAAACAAAATAAATTCTTAATGAAAATTATTTATATTGATAAACTATACATACATGCTTTTAAAGATCATTAACGAGAATATCCATGATGATAATTTCTCATCAATGGCTTATAACTGTTTTAGACAATTCACTAAAAACAAATAAAAATCCCTTAATCAGCTTCAGTTAGTTTGACAGTTGATCAGAGCTCCAAATAGCTGAGGGACAAACAAACACACACTGTTCCAGTGTCTGTCCTTTAATCCCAGGCATAACCTTCTCTAGGCTGCATCCGTGCCTTCCTTTCCTTCTAACTAGCAAGGATTTTCCCACTTGATTATGTCCAGGGAAGGTAAACTTACTTACTGAGGGTCAAAATATGGGGGGTGGGGTGGGGAGAGCTTACCTAATAGGAGAGTTGAGCAGCCTGGTTGGACAACGTCCTGGTTAGAGAGCAGTTACGTTATGCATATCCTGGATCCAATATCTTTTAATTAGATTGGTTTTATAATCACAAGTAAGGTTGGACATTGTACGTTAATTTATCGTCAGGAGCAGCACATCATTGTATGTTAATGATTGTCTCTCCCAGTAAAAGTGTGAAGGCCTGGAGAAGTGTTTTATTTATTTCTGAATCCTCAGTGCCTAGCAGTTTTGTGTACATAATCTCAGTGCAAAATGTATTCATTTGTTCTTTCTCTCAGTGCACAAGAGGATGGTGTTTTGTCCGCTCCTTATCCACACAATGAGTGGAAGGCTTCTGTGCCAAATCATGCAGCTGTCATTGGGTAACATTCAGGGCTTACGCAAACAGATAAACATATACAAGGGGGAGGGGAGAGAACACCCCTCCCCCCCACACACATACTTTTCTCCTTCTGTCCCTTCTCACATTAATTTATTAGAGAAGAAGAAGCAAAGTAGTAGAGGCATGGTTATGCAGGGTGCTTGGACTGTGCTCCTGCTAATGATGTGGGTCCTGCCATATTCTACACTTCATCAACAGTGGAAAAAAGCAGATTCCCGGGGCCATCCCTCTAGACCAGTGGTTCTCAACAGGAATAATTTTACTACAGAAGGAACATTTGTCAATGTCTAAAGGTATTTTGATAGTCACAGCAAGGGGAGTGTGTGTGTGTGTGTGTGCGCGCGCGCGCGTGCATGTGCATGCACACACGTGCTGCTACTTGTGTCTAGTGGGTGCAGGCTAGGGATGCTGCTAACCATCTGATAAAACACAGGACAGTCCCTACAACAAGCAATTGTCTGTCCTCAAATATAAATAGGGCCAAGATTGAGAGATCCTGCATTACTTCCTAATTCAGTAGGTGAACTGGGACCTTTGATTTTGTGTTTTCTACATGAACTCTTAATGATCTGATACAGATGATTCAGGGACTCTCCAAATGCCAACTTTTCCTTTCAATAATTGTTTTATTTGTGGTTCAGTCACATGAAAATATTATTAACTATGCAGAACATTCAATTAAAATGCCAAGGATTTTGTACCCGTATGTATGATTTCTTATTGATATTAAATACTTAAAATGAGCTTTGTGGAGCATCAGCATGACTTGATTCCTGGCAGGAAGCAAGCCAGGGTTAACACCCTCACCGTCTAGTCACGTCTGACAGGCTTGTCGCTTCCATTGTCAAGGCGTATGCCTACACAATTATAGCATGTAGTCTGCTTTAGCGTCCCACAAAGAAGAAGTATTGTAGCAGATAACGACTTCCAGGATCCCCGCTGTCAGAGAAAATAAGCAAGTTATAAGTTCTCCACGGTTCTGCTATGGAGCGTGTTCAATGCTGCCTGTTGCTGCTTCGCTTGGATTCTACGTGTTGTTTCTGTCTGGCAAGTAGTCCCGCTAACTTTTGACCTTATCTTAGGTCATGTCTTATTGATTTCCACATGAAGTTATTGTTGGGAGATAAGCCTTTTTCTCCTTCTACAAAATGCAATGCTACTCTAGATATACTAGCAGCTTCTAAATAATCACTAGGGGGAAATACCATTTTTTTTTTGTGGCATGTAAAATATCAATCACTGAATAGGAGGTCTTCGGCAAGGCCCCCAGGCAGGCTCGTCTTAGTCTCCTTCCCTCTCGAAAACCACAGTCTCAACCATACCCCCTGCCTCTGTTGTTCTGCTTACCATTTACAACCACAGCCACTTTCTTGGACCCCTGCAAAGAAACACTGTCTCTCCTTCATTTATTTCTGACATCTAAGGAGCTGTTAAAGTTGTTTCTACCTCCAACATATTGCCCATATCTCTTCACTCATCAGCTCTGCTTTGGTCTAACCCTTGAAATCCTTTGCTTCTAAAATTATAGCTAGTTTTCGTTTAGTTTCCTTCCTGCTTTTGTCTCTTGGCTCCCTTCTTATTTTCCTTCTATATTGCTTCTGGGATTCTTTTGGAAACAACTCTCATTATGTCATCCTGTACATATGATCCACAAATGATTCCCTACTATCTATGGAGAAAAATCCAAATTTCTTAGACAATCGATACCTTTTAAAATCTGGGCTTTACCTCTCCCTGCTATGCCATAAATTGCCTCTCTAGTATTCTAAAAAAACTATACAACTTACCTAAAAAAGGCATATTCTTTCATATCTCTGCTTTTTCTTTCATTGTTCCTTTGCATGGAATCCATTTTTTTCTTTTTCTCTATTAAACAAACTCATCAATACTGAGATAAATCTCGAATTATAATACATGTAAAAAGCCTCCCTTGACCTCTCTGGGCTAAATATAACAGGTTAGTTTTCCCAAGAAACAGAGTCTAAGACAGAGGTTTGCATGCAGGCAGTGTATTGGGGATGTGGTCTTAAATCAATACATGGGAAAGTAGGAGTGTGAGAAGGATGCAGGATTGTCTGGAGAGAGAAGTCGAACTATGATGCAGTAACAACAAAGGCCCCAGCCAATTTTATGGGGACCTCAGAGCCAGCACGACCCTTCAGAGTTGTCCTGAATTTAGGCAAGAGGGCTGGGTCTTTATACATCAATATTTAGGCAAGTCATTAAATGTAGGTTGTCCGGGAAGGGGCGTGATGTGAGGTAAAGGCCCAGGGCAAGCCCCAGAGAGGAACTCTGGTGAGAGCTGTGGATAACTCATACTTTATTAGCTAGAGGACTAATTACTTCAGTCTGTAAAGGGGCTGATTCCCCTAAAAGAATGTGATTAAAACTTCACAAAGCTTTCAACAGGCAATGTTTATTTTTTCTCATTAATAAAAAATAGCTTTTCCATAATGTCGACAGCATATCACTGTGCACTTATGAGAAAGAGAGAATTTGTCATATAAAATTCTGGACAAAGAGAATGGCAAATATTGTTACATGAAAATTGTTTATTTCCAAAAAACTTACCAATGCTTAATTGCAAAGAGAACTAACAAGCTTAATATTTCCTTTATGCCTGGAAACAAAGATTTCTTCTTACTTGTAGAAGAAGATGTTATTATAAGATCAAAGATATATGTTGAAACAAGAATGCTGTGGCCTTTGAATATAGTTCATTTGGTTTTGTTCATTATATGCTAAAGTATAATTAGTTCATCATTATTAATGATACTGTTCAGGAAATGTAATAGAGTTTTCAAAACATAGCTTGCAATTACTCATTTACTTTTTATACTCTTCATCATGAGTCAGTTGATGCCAACATTTAAATTTCATCTCGAACATTTCCTGACTTCTATTTAAGTTGCAACTTGAAAGTTGAATTCTAGATGTGTTATTCCTCGTTATTATTTGTTTCATTCCTTTGAATGGAAAAATATAATGGGAAAATAAACTTCTTTTGTCACTAATCATTAAAGACACACTGAACTTCCATAGGCACGCGATACCACCCATTATATAAATTATTCAATTTTAGGCAAAATGATCATGCAACTATGAGTTATCATTTATGAGCCAGAAGCTCAGTATAATTTTACAAACCAAATAATGCCTGGGGACTCTAGGAGCTGCAAGAGACAAGGAAGTATTCTCACCTAGCCCTTTCAGAGGGAGTTTGGCCCTGATGACACCTTGACACCTTGACTTTGGATTTCTGGGCTCCAGCAATGCAAAAGAATAAATTTCTGTTGTTTTAAACCTGAGGCACTGAATACAGATTTTGATGCCTTCTTGAACTGTTATTTTTTTAAAAAAAATACATCTATTCTCATTTATACAACCTCTCCATCTATGATATTTTATGTGTTTGTTGCATAGAGATTAACCAGACCAATGTTGACAACACTCAGGGCTGTTAGATCACGAAGAGCCAGCATGCAGCTGCCGTGCACCTTCTAGCACCCAGAAGAGCTGGAGCAGGTCAGCACAGGTTGATGCATGGATGAAACAGCGTTCAGGCTGTGTGTAAATCTCAACACCCACCCTAAAGCTCTGATTCGACATCTTTCTCACTCAGCTGCAAGGTTTCCACACCTCAGTTAAGAACACTTAGCTCATCATATTATTTTAATGAAGAAGAAACTGAAACTCTAAGGTAAGACTTATCCAGACTGACCTAGTGAGTTCTTTGTGGACCCAGATGCTCTGGTTCCTACTATGCTTTACTCCCTGTTGGTAGGAGCACAACTGTAGCTGAGACTGAACATAAACATTGGTAACTCAATCAGGTGTAATTGTTTGGATTAGGAAGATGATGCTTTTAACAGTATATTTGCATTTGTCTTAAAACATTTCCTATGTCCAACCCTTATAATGCTAATTGTATATGACGTTATTCAGATTAACCAGACATTTTTAGATCACCTTTTATGTACTCTATATTTTCACTTCTATTATCATATTTAATCATCATCATAACTTCAGATGGATTATGTTATTTGTCCAAGGTAAGGAGCACTTGTTTCTAACCCTGATCCATTTTTTCACTAGAATAGCAGCAAAAGGTAGTACAAATAAGGTGACTATATAATCCATTGTTAAAATTTGGGCCATTTAAAGGGAGAAATGAGGCACTATTCATACACTGGACGACAGGCATAATCCAGGACTGTTCTGGCACAACAGGACATAAAGTATAAATGAGAAGGGTCTGAGGGTTTACCACCATATTTCTTTTAAGTTGAATTTTGAACATTACAGTTAAACGTGCTTACTTTCCAGTATGTAATGAATGTAGTTGTGATTTAAGAAAAAGGTATCTCTCTAAGAAGTACATTGTAGCAGTCAAATTAAAAACTGGTGTACAATGTATTCCAAGACAGAGCCTGGTGCGAAGGTTTGTAAGAATACCTTGAGTGCTCCCTGCGAAATCAGGCTTCGTAGGAATCACCCATAATTTTTGTTTAGATTCTCTCAAGACGTGGTCCTCTCTTAGCAGCTCTCTTAGCATTTTGTGACGCTCTCTCCCTCATGCACTGTGTAACTCATTGTCCTTTGTACTTAAATTCTTTATTCACACCTTTTTTAGAGCACTTAATTTATAGTACACTAATTTTTCATGAATGTGTCCCTCTCTTTTAGTAGAATGTATTATCTTGTCATCTCATACCATCTTTGGTACAGAGTGACAATTTCTCACCATGGGTAAACTGGATGGGGGAGAATTACTGTGGACAGCAGTTGAGCACAAAGGAAATGGGGGTTTATCTTTCTTAAGCCTAAATCAAATACCCATCAGAACCGAGAAAATACCCATCAGAGCAGAGAAAAAAATGGGCCATGTTAGTAGATTGAAAAGTCTTACACAAAACTTGACATACTTGATTTTAATAATGCTATCAATAAACGTGAAAACGAATACATATATAGTGTTTAGTTTGTGCCAGGATCTTTTCTAAGGTACCTTCACACCACTTGGACACTGAGAAACAAAGTGATCTTAATATGATTTTACTATTACATAGTCTTCATTAGCATAACTTTCCTATTCCAGAAGACTCTTGCCTAGGAAGATGAAAGTTGCAAATAACTGCAATGCTTATTAAAGGAATTCCTAAGATCACTCAATAGGAAGGATCAACAGTGTACTGGCTCAGACTCTCATTCTCTCTCCTCAAAATACTCTTCTTGCTGTTTCTGCCCATCTCGACCTATCATGATTCTTACCCAATCCTCATCAAGACTTGCACTAAAAAAACTTGCCTTCAACCAGACTTCAAAATTTCAATAAATCCAACCTTGTCCTTCCTCATTCTAACACACTGTCAGACACCATAGAGGTTTTTTCCTCCAGGGTAAGCCATAAAATCAACTTCATTTTATCAAAAGCTTATAAACATTTTTGCTGTTCTGGGAAGCAGTCAGCAAATACTTTTCATATAACTAACTTAATTCACACAATGGATTGACAGTATTTAGTAAATTATTATTTTTATTTTGCAGAGGAGAAACTAAGCCCAAGGTTACACTGCAAGTAGATGATAGAGCTGGGAACTGAATCTAGGCTGTCTGACCCTACAGCCAGTATATGTGCACTATATTAAAAGTCACTTTAATTGGCCTCTTTTGGAAGTAATTTCAAAAGATCAGAATAAATGAAGATCCTTAAGTAAAACAGAAAAGAAAAAGGCACAATTAGAAATGCAATATTTTAAACATCTTATCGTTTGCATAAATTAATCAATTATTTTTCTTTTCACTTGCTCTGTAGTTTTTCTCCATTTAAAGGAGCAATGATAAGCATTTTGACATTTTTAATGGTCATGATGCAGGAAAAGGGACTTAATACCTGAAAATATTATGGCCTCTGAAAAATAACCATTGCATTTATCATTCCTAAATGCCCAGTGAGTTTCAATGTGAATTTCTACTTGAATGTGTTGTTCTGGAAAAAGAAAATAATCTGCTACTAATTTATTAATGGTACCTCTTTGGAAGTAAGAGACAATGGTTAACCAACAGGAGGTAAGAAAAGGAATCTCCTGTATGGGTTTGATAAAAACTTTATCATAAAAAGGAAGAAATGGGAATGTGGATTACATGTGTGCACATAACTTTGGCCATGGTTAGATGTCCAAAAAAGGAGGGAAATTTGGAGAGAGAATATATCATAGAGCTTGGTCTTTGCATCAAGGCTGGCAGAGAAGAGAGAACATTTGTTTTAATTCTCTGATATGTCTGAGATTGGTTGCTGTCCCTCCCTAGCTTTCATGTTACAATTGGCTTGTCTAAGTGAATCCAGGAGTTGAACCACTGGGAGTATGGCTGATTTAATGTGTACCATCCTTGAGTAAACTTGTCTCTGAGGAGCCTTTATACTTGACTTTGGAGAACCATTTTATTCTGAGCATTGACTATAATAATAGTGACAGAGGTGTCAGTGACTAGAGGGAGTAACTCAACCGGGAGCTGCTGACAATGCTCTCTAAACCTGGCATTGCTAGGACTCTAGCACATAGAATCTCAGCTCTAATGGCAGTACTGTCAGAGTACGTCATAGAGGACTTAGCGGGCATTAAGCCATAATGGCCAGAGCAAGAGCTGTCTCACTACAGGGCAACCCCATTTAGAGTCAAAGTTTCTTCATTTCTTTGTTACCAGAATCCTGGGCATCTGCCACGAAGCACTGAAAGGACATTATTCTTCTCTTCTTTACTCGAAATCTTTTTTTCTTTTTAAATGGTCTTTAAAAAACCATTTGGGGAACACAGAAGGCTGAAACAAAGAAACCCTTTCTTGGCTCTTTAAGAAGCAAGCATGTGTTGGTACAGTGTGTCTCTCTCTCCTTTTTTAAATGTAAGTTCTTTATTACTATCAGCAATATTTTCTTATTATTTTTCTTGATTTATAGTACTGTGAGTTCAACACCCAAATAGACTCATGTAAATGGTTACCACAGTCAAGATTTTGAACAGTTTCATCTCCCCCCAAACTCCTTCCAGGGTCTCCTTTGTAGTCTAGTTCTTCCTGCATCCTAACCTTTGATTTCCACTGATCTGTTCTTTCCTACTGTTTTGCCTTTCCAGAAAGCTGGATAAATGAAATCTTTTGAGACCGGCTTCTTTCATTCAGCTTAAGGCTTTTGAGATGCACACATGTTGTTGTGTGTCAATGTTCTGTCCTTTTCATTGCTGGGTATTATTCCATTGTATGAGTAAACCACATTTTGTTTATTCATTCACCCGTTAAAGGTCAATTGGGTTATATGAGGTTTAGAGCTATTATGAATAATGCTGCTATAAATATTCGTACAGAAGTTTTATGTAAACATAAGTTTTCATTTTCTAGAGCAAATATTTAGGAGTAAAATTTCTGGGGCATATATTGTCTTTATATTTATATAGAATTTATTTATAAGTTATATATAATAATACATAATAATTATGTAGGCCATTATTACATATATATTTTACATATATTGTTATATTTTATATATAATATGTATAAATTTCTTCTAAAATTATGTGATATATATATTTACAGGAAATGTACAATTTTGCATTTCTATCAGAAGTATATGAGAGTGAGTTCCAGTTGTCTTGCATTGGTGTTAGCACTTGGAAGTGTTAAGTTTTAATTTGCGCACTTATTTCTAATGGCTACTGTTGCTGAGCACCTTATAATGCGCTTATTTGCCATCTGAGTGTCTTTTTTTTTTTTTTTTTTTGATTAAGTATCTGTTCAACTTTTATGTTCACTTTCAATTTGGTAGTTTCTCTTCTGTTGAGTTATGAGAATCTGTTATATACCCTATATAAAAGTCCTTTGTCAATATGTAATTTGTGAAATTTTTTTTCACTTTGTAGCTTGCCTTTTAATTCTCTTAAAATTTTCATGTAGCAAACATTTGTTTCTTTAAATTTTGATGAAGTCTAATTTATCAACCGTTCCTTTTATAGATCATGATTTTTTGTATCATATGTAAGAACTTTTTGCTAAAACTTAGGTCACACAGATTTTGTCCTATGATTTTTCACTAAAGTTCTACCTTTTGCATAGAGAGTTATAATCTCCTTTGAGTTTTCTGTGAAGTGAGAAGTTTAGGTTGAGGTTTATTTTTTTATTTTTACTTTTTGAATATAGAAAGAAGTCCAATTGTTCCAACAATATTTGTTGGAAAAATAATCTATAACCTTTCTTATATTGAATTACCTTTGAATCTTTGTCAGACATCACTCTATCCTATTTGTGTGGGCCTATTTCTGGACTCTTTATTCTGTCCCATTATCTACGTGCCTCTCTTCCAGCATCTTGACTACTGAAGCTTTA
Source organism: Rousettus aegyptiacus (assembly GCF_014176215.1). NCBI lineage: Eukaryota > Metazoa > Chordata > Mammalia > Chiroptera > Pteropodidae > Rousettus > Rousettus aegyptiacus. Next base: position 19,763,110 of record NW_023416310.1, read on the forward strand.
TAAAATAAATGTTAAAACCAGGTAGTATGAGTCTTCCAATTTTATTCTTTTCAAAATTATTTTAGTACTTTATTTCTGTTGCTTTCCATATAAGTTTTAGAACCAAATTGACTAAATGTGCTAAAAATACTCTAAGGATTTTATTTAGAATTAAATTAAATCTATAGATCAATATGAAGAGAATCGGTATGTTAACTATATGTGTATTTCAATTCGGGAAACACAGTATGTCTTTCCACTTATTTAGGTCTCCAATCTTTTTTTTATTAACATTTGTACTTTTTTAGCGAACAGATTCTACACATGTTTTGTTAGAAATGTACCTCTTGTATTCTTTTTTGGGGTGCTATTATACACAGGTCTCTATTTATATCTATCTATCCATACATAGTTTGTATTCAGCAAACATGGTAAACTCACTGAATAGTTCTAGGAGCTTTTTTCAAGATTCCTGGGGATTTTTCACATAGGCAATTATGACATTTGTGAAGAGGGAAAGTTTCATTTCAAGATTTCTAATCTGTACACTCTTTAATTTCTTTTTTCTTCTTTATGGCACCGGCTAGTACCTCCAGGACAATGTTGAATTGGAGTGGTGAGAATGGATAGCCTTCTTTTTTCCCCTCAATTTTTGAAAAAAAAAAATATATATTTAGTATTTTATTATTAAGTACATGGGTTAAACTTGTCTTTTCTTTAGTAACACTTTATCAAATAAAGGAAGTTCCCTTATTATCCTCGTTTCCTGGGAGTTTCTTTCAGGAAAAGGCATTCTTGACTTCCTCTTGTACTGATAAGGATAATCATAGCCTGGGCTACATACTCAACAAAGAAGACGTATCAGGAGTGTAGAGGAATAGCTGGATTTATTGCTAAACCGTGTAGTAAAAGATGAGAATTGTGGTCTTAAAGGTGTCAATACTGGGTGTCATTATTTTGTATTCCAAACTAAGGGAACCAGATATAAGAACTACCCTGGGAAATGTGTTGGACAATGTCTTCAGATTGGACAGCCATCAGAAATATTATTCCATGAACATAGTTCATTTCATAACTTGCTTTATCAGGGTTTTGTCTTTATCTTATATAAGAAATGGATGACCAGGTAAATGGAGAACAGAAATTTTCTATAACTAGTTCATTTGTAATATGTGTTTCACATTGTTCCAAAAATATGTGAATTTGCTAGAGAAAAAATATGTGTATGCATTATAGCTTGAAATGTTAAATAATTGCACTATTTTGTGAGTAATGTCTATCAACTAATAATTTTTAAAAGTTAAATTTCTCTAAGTGTTTGAGGCTTATTGAGCTCAGTTGTCCTATTGCACTTCCCTTCCACTTCTTTAGAAGAATTATTTATGTGATTTTCAGTTCTCCAGTGTGTGATATAAGGTTTATATGAATAAATGCCTCATACAATACAAAGCAAATCAGATTGCATTGGCCACTACCTTGTTCCTAAGTGTAATTTAAGGTTCTGGCATTGCTTTAAAAACCGCTAAATGCTTACAGTTCTCACTATATTAGAAGTCATTGCTCTCAACTGCAGTTTCAAAATAAGGGAGATTAGCCAAATGTACTCCCACTGATATTGCCTGAAATCTACCTCTGGGGAGCCAGGGCTTAGACATTTATTGCTGTGACCTTATCTAAGAAAGATCTTGTCTATTTCTTTTTGGAAAAACAATAGTTGGTCTTTGGGTAACTTGTGTGAGGTGTGTAGTTTTCAGATTTTAGGGTGGTATCTTAAATTTTGATAGCTGACTTTGTAAAACATGCAGTATAAATTGCAATGTCATGAGGAATCTCTTTTTAATGTCTTTATTAGCTATTTCTCCCCGAAGCAATTTTCGGAATGCACATTTTAAATATTAAACAAATCTGAAGGGGGTTTAAGAAAATGTATGGCTTGGTATAATTACAAATTTATAGCAAAGGCTATTCAGACACTCATTTTCTTACAAGTGAAATTTATTCAGTGGGTTTTTCAGATAGCTTGTATTCTTAGCCTGCACATCTCTGGCCAAATCTTTGCATTTGGTTTACTTCTCTTCCTTAAATCTGAGAAGTATATTAGTGTACGAACATTTTACTCATATAATTTTAAGAAAAATGTCATTCCATATATGTGATAAAAGGCTTAAATCCAACTCTTTCATGTTGAGAGAGTTATGTTAAAATATTAATTAATATTGCTTCAAACTCTTTGTGTCTCTCTGTCTCTTCATAAGTCAAAAAATAAATAATTAATTAGTTTTTTTTAATCTCTTAGGTTTACTGTATAGGGAAGAATCACACAAACATATATACACAGACAAGTAGAAAGATGGCTAAGTTATACAATTTTCTGTGTGACTAATAGTTTGGAATAGTGAAAAGAAGACAAGCTTTGGAAGCTAACAGAACAGCGTTTAAAAACTAGTAGTTGAGTAACCTGGACAAATTATTTAACATTTTTGGCCTTTGATATCCTTAGTGTAAAATTGGAGGAATAACATCTTCCTTTTAAAAATATTGTATTAAACTATATGAATAATATAAAGTTGTGAAAATGATCGAATACAAGAATTTCAATAAGCAGTAGTTGCCATCATTTGCTGTTGATTTTATTGGCAATCTTCAGTGAAAATGATTTGATTTTCTCCTTCTCATTCAGCCTGTAAGACTCAGCCTGCTCAGATTCAGCCTTTAAGACCCATCTTATTAATTTGCAGCACTTACAGCAAGCTAAAGAATACAAATGAAATTATATCAGCCCACCTGCTTCCAGGTTGCTACCCACAAGGCTCCTCTCTGACTCCATTGCAGTTCTAGTTCCTCCTTCTGTATTACGCCTTATGCCTCAGAAATCTGTTTTTATCCACTAGCAATGGACATAACTGAATGGCAGAGCTGATGTTCAGAAGCCAGAAGAAAGAACAAAAATTATATAGAGGGAAAAAGTATGGTTTAAAAATGGGGGAGGGGTGTCTTATGACTGCAAAGCCGTGGCACTAGTTTTTTTTTTTGTAATTATGGGTGGCTCTCCCTTGCTCTAATCACCATCTCCTACTCCTATAGCTTACTGTCCAGCTACTAAGATAACTCCTCTGCATCATCATGACCACTGATAACTCTACCTTCTTTTTCTGTATATTCCTCTTCTTATCTTCATTGTGCTTGACTTGCAATTTCAAATCTATGGCTCATCATTTTTATATCTCTCTTAGAAACTAAATGCCCTTCCATCTTACAATATACCAAAGTACATCACTTTCCTCAGCCTGCATCACTTCAGCAGATGAGTAGTGCTGAAAAAATACAGAAGGTAGCAGAATATACTACCCCAAATATGCCTCTTTCGCATTGAGATTATTTTAGGCTGATAATTTTTAAGAAACAGCAGACATAGGAAAGCTCAGAAAGCTCTGAAAACTGAGAAATTACCCTTTGTAAAAGACATTTATGTTTATAAGAAAAATCTTCATTTGTAAGGGTGTCTTCCCCCTTGTACTAGGAAGAGAAGAATGATTCTAAATCTCTATGATAAACTCTTATCCATGGAGAAAGCTAGAATTTAAATCTGCATAACATCCTTCCCTTTGTTTACTGCTCTGTTCCTGGTAGCCTTGCATAACTGACTCCCTGCCACCGCTAACATCTTTTGTCTTTAGCTGGAGTTTTCATATAAGATGGTAGCTTGGGGTATTTTGATGATTTAGTGAGTTTTCCTGAGTGTATTCCACGTATACAGTAGGTATACATATTATTAAGCTTCTGTTTGGTTTTCTCCTGTTAATCTGTCTTTTTTATTACAGGGATATATTAGTCAAGAACCTAGAAGAATAGAGGGAAAATTATTTTTCTATGTCCACAGGGGAAAGTATTCAATATTTCACCATTAAGTATGATGCTGGATGTAGGTTTTTGTAGATGCATTTTCTCAGATTGAGGAAGCTGCCTTTATTTTGTTGAGTGTTTTTGTCATGAAAAGGTTTTAGATTTTTCAAATGTTTTTTTTTCTGTTCTACTGAAGTGATAATGCATTTTTTGTCTTTTTATGGCTATCGTGTTTTACAAGAATTGATTTCTGTCAAAGGGAAAACCTGTCAAAGGAGAAACCACAGGTCCAAAACAGTGTCACTTATGCTAAAGCCCATGATACCTAATCTAGACTTAATACGTAAATTAATTGCAGCTATGTCCTTCACCAGAAATGTAATCTCAATCAATCCCTTTGGAATTTTCTTGTTAACACCATTTCCCATCGGAAGAAGAGGCTGTTCCCTTCCCACCAAAAGATCTCCAGGTCTAAAACTGTCCTGTCATTTCTTCTGCTAATAACTCCCCTGTTACAGCCTTTTTTCTTCCATTTTATCCAGCCCTTCTGAGTTTCTTTCTGCTTGCTAGACAGGATGCTACCGGATTCATGAATCACTTGATAAAGCCAGTTAGAACTTCAAATTTACGCGATGAATTTCATCTTTAACATTATGATTTTTATTGTTTTCCTATTCTGACTGAAATATTCTTAACTCTAGTTTCTGCTACTTTATTGGTTGAAATTCTATCCACATTTCCAGGCACATCTCTAATTCAGCCCCTTTCAAGAATCTCTATTCCATAACAATTTGTATTATTTATGTAATTTTTTGAGATTCCTATTTTATCTCATTCATGTGTGTATCACTTTTATATCATTTTACACTACATAATCACATATAGGTGCTATATAATAATCGTTCTTAGGGGGAAGAAACACATCCCATACTCATATTATACTGTAGATTCCAACAGAATAATATGTACAGAACATATACAGAAAAGTTGTTCAATAAATGTTTGTTGAATTCCAAGGAGTTTCTAGCTTAGTTGAGGCCAATCTTCTGATAACTAGAACATCGAAAATTGATATAATCACATACTCAAAACATGCTTATTTCAAATTAACAAGCAGATTTCCATTTTCATTGTCCTGACACTTACTTAGGTTTTTTATCTTCTAGATGTAAAGTTATGGCAGATATATCAATATGTGGATGCATATTTCTAGGACATTTGAACAGAAAGAAAATCCATTTAAACAAATGTATCGAAGTGGAAAAAAGCATTTTCAGTTTTAACTCAAAAAGTCGTAAGTGTTGAGCGATGTTAACATGACACATATCCAGTCCTCAGCTTTTAAACGTTAAAGACAGTTTTATAACACTAAATTTAACAGATTAAAAAAAATTATCTGCCAAACTATGTACTCATAGTATACCTTGTAAATCTAGTCCCTTCTTTATACACACACACACACACACACACACACACACACACATACATTTTTTTTTTAAAGAGAATTTTCTGCAATCCAGAAATTGCTTAGGATCAGCAAAAAGTTTCACATCAATTGCATTCTGTTTTTTCAGGCTCAAGTGAGAGTGTCTGTTATACACCCATTGGTGGGTGGTGGGAACTCATGGGGAGTCCAGCACAGAGGTTTTAATGTGGCTGGCCTGGTCTGGCTATGGCCCTCAGCTGGCTCTCAGCACAGGGCTTCAGCTTTTGCCACACAACAGGTGAGGTGATAATGCAAGGGATGCAGGGTGTGAGCATCTGTCATGGGAGGAAGCATTGTATAAAGTAAATGACCACTTTATCCATTCTTTAGTCTCCGAGTTCAGATGTTTACAGCCATTTAATTAAGAGACACTTGATGAGAGCTCTTGTGGTATAAAGGAATTTGCTAGATGGGGGGATGGTTTGTGGGGGGAACAGGTAAGAAAAAAGTAGAGTTAATCACAATCTATTCCTATTTCCTCTTTATGCTTATTAAAGATCATGTTTAAATAAAGTCAAAACAGATATAGAATTGTTTTAATTTTCTCTGCTTTGGAAGGCACAGTCCAGGCTAGACTGGGAGAACTGACTTCCACTAATTGACTGTGAGACCCTGGAAAAGTCATTTTACCACTTGTACTCAGTTTATTCATTGGTAAAATCAGAGTTTGACTAGAAAGTGTTTAAGGTGATTTCTATAATTTCTGTAATTTCTATAATTCTTTAATTCTGCTGTGCTATTCATCCCTTTGCCCTGCCAATATGTCAATGTAATGTTATGACTATGACAGTATCATTAGGGGGGTTGTCAAATATTTACTCAAAGTGTGCTCATCACAGTGTTACTGAATACAGCAGTCCCTCTTTATCCAAGGTTCCTGAAACCACGAATAGTACCAAACTCTATGCATACTATGTTTTTTCTATTATACATACCTTTTCATGTAAATGAAGCACTTCACGGCTTCTCTTTGGCATACCCAAATTGCCAGCGGCACTACTCTTAGGCTTTAGGAACATTATTAAGTAAAATAACGTTACTTGAACATAAGCACTGTGATAGCAGAACGGTAGACATGGTAGATCTGATAACCCAGACAGCTACTCTGTGACTGCGGGGCAGATAGAGTACACAGTGTAACATGATAGACAGAGGGATGATTCATGTCCTGGGCTAGACGGAGCTGGGTGGTGCAACATTTCATCATGCTACTCAGAATGGCGTGCAACTTAAAACTTATAATTTGTTAATTTCTGGAATTTTCCATTAATATTTCAGGCTGTGGTTGATTGCAGGTAACTGAAACCATGGAAAGCAAAACCACGGGTAAGGAGAAACTATACACCTGGAACCTGGAAAAATGGACAGAGACTAAGAAGAATCAGCTCCTTTTTTTTTTTTTTTTTTTTTTTGCAAAGAAAGCACATTTAAAGCTAATTATCTGGACATGGAAATTTTCAGTTATGTGACTGACAATTAGCAAATGAAGAGAGCCCTTTCCACTAGATTAGGCACATGATATAAATTGTCTATACTTATAAGATTTTGATTGCTGATATGTTAAGAGGTGTATTCCTCAAACTATGCTTCGAAGAAGGCTACTGTTCCTGGAGATATTCCTAAATATTTTCTTTGGGATTAAGGAGAATTTTGTGGTCAAATAACCTTGGAAATTCTTGATACTACCCCCATCTTTTGAAGATTTACAACACATATTAATTAACTAAAGGTTTTAAGAAATGCTACAATTAAGAAAGTGCACGTTCTCAAGCCAACAAGACCACAGTAAGTCTTTTTTCCTGGAGCACCTAGCGTTTTTTCGTAGATTCATAAATACAAATTTCAAGAAATGTTTTTTTACTGGTTAAATTCTTCAGAGACTTTAAAGAGTGTTTAAAATAGTCAAGCTATATTGTTTCTGTATTTTTTCTTTGACACCAGTCACATGTCATCTCATTATTTATGGATGAATTTCTATGAACACATTTTATCAATTTCTTTCCGATTATTGTCTCTTTGCCATTTATTTCGCAGGATTATTTTCACCTAAGCATCTTACCACAGCTAACATTTCCTGTCTTATTGTTTCTATTAAATATTTCTGATATTTCTTATCTTATATTTTGGGGAAAAAAGATTGGATGATTTATAACCTCCACATTTAATTTCTGCTTCGATGTTTAGTGTTTAGTGGGGAGCAATTAGAGTCATTGGGTTAGCTCAAACAGTGCAACATAATAATTTTTCTTTGTACCCAGAAGTTGCAGGAATGGATAAGATTCAATATGTCTACTCCTCATTTTATAGTCATATGAAATGTAATACAGGTATGCAAGAATTGCTCTAGCAAGAAAGACACATTATTTTCTCTTCCACCTATTGCTTTTCTAAACTCAAGGTTCACCTTCCCTATGAAGTCTCTCTTAGCATCTGACTCCTGATTCTTCTAATTGTTCTTTCAAAATGGATTGATTTTATCTTTCTTAGATGTTCTGTGCATTGTTGGCTTGTCACCTTGTAAGACTATAAACTCCTTGGGGTAGGTGTTGTGAATATCTTTGCACATTTGCACATCCACAATGTTATTATTTCAAAAATTATTTTTGAATGAATATGAGACTCTCTAAAGGGATTAAAAGACCCACGTCTTTACTTGAATTCAATCTATGACTTACACATTGAAGATCTGAGCTAACACTGAAATTTGGGGAGCAGAAAAAGCTAACCCCTACAGAAGTGACATTCTATTTTGAGGGCGAAATGGCTGAGAGAAAAGGTTGCACATCTCTTGATAATAACAATTACTCTAAGTTATTCATATTAACTGTGTCTCAAGAGCTGTGCTTCACAGCAGTCAGAGGCAACATCATGCCCCTTACACAAGTGGTAAAGGACTTGCTCACGGGAACCCGGTAAAGCCTCAATGTAAAGCCCCATCTGATTCCACAGGCCTTGGCCCATCGCCATCCTACCTCGACTGAAAGCCTGGGTGCTCTGGTTAACTAGTCTATCTTTTTTGGATTGATAATTAGGAAGCATTTAAATTTTCAGGTTAGGATTATAGCCGGAAATGTAAAGTCAACAGCAAAAAACAATAATAATTTCTGTTTTTTCTTATTTTTTTTTCTTATAAAATAAATGGTTTCTTTTAAGTCTGATTAGATGTTAATGTATAAATTTGGTGATAATGTTCTCCTAAAAATAAATTTTGGTATATTATGAAGTGGCCAATGGAAACTTAGGCAAACTTTTTTTCTCGAAATGGATTGATATCAATAGTTTGTTATAGTGAATGGAGAAAGTTAAGGAGAGGATAAAGAAAAAAGGACTAAAATAATATTGGATATATGCTCTGAATTCCACACAAAGGAAGTAAATTTTGTTAAATCTAAATGATTTTTTTTTTTTATCTGATAGCTCCCTTCAAAATCAGATACTGACTACAGCTTACCTCTCTGTGTTCAGATGCTTTTATTGACTTTTCTGTGCCGTGCCTTGTGATGCACTACCAAAATGATTGGATCAGTACGCTTTCCCTTTGGGATTATTGTTGGGATCCTGGAAATCTTGCAGATGCATTTGTTACATCTCCAAATTTTTAGTGCTTACTTAACCAACTAGGGGTTTGCTGTTTTATGTAGTGTGGTTTTGGGAAAGAAATAATTTATTGGAGCTAATATAGATAGTTTCAAAGTTATATTATAGTTCCCATTAATGGAGCTTATAACCCCAGAGAAAAACACACTGTAAAAACTATTTGGGCCAGCTTGCAAGAGTGTGGAAATGCATTCTGTGACTATGGTGGTGGTGGTGATTTTTCTTCTCTCTAAACCATATAATTCCCCATTTCATCCTTGCTTTCTTTAAACTAATTTTACTAATTCTCACTGCCACCACATACAATTACTCTTTTATCCTTGGGAAAAGAAGTAGTCTATTTTTTTTTTTTTTTTTTTACATATAATATGTCGTGAGTTGATTTATTTAGTAACTGACAAGTATAGGGTTGTGTCTCTAACTCGTTTAAAGTATATGGTGATTATTTTTATGTGAACCTTGAAACTTTGAGATTTTTATTTTTTATGTTATTATAAGGCTCACTAAACTCTGCTTTTATAGGTCACACAGCTTTCACTTCTATCCTTATGTTTTTATCTTCCTTTTTTTCTTTTTCTTATTTTATTTTGCTCCTAAATCTGAGACATTTCCATTTTATTCTTTTTCCATACTGTGACAAATTTCTTAACAAATAAGTGAACATATAGTTATGTCTCTCCATCGTCAAGGATCCTGTGCATGGGAGAACAAAATACTGTAAGAACTATATAAAATATGAGATTTTATGATTTGCCTAAAATTCAAATTCAACTAAAACTGTTGTATAATCATTCTCTATGTATTTTTCCACCAAATTATTTTTTAAAACCCCACTATTCAAGTATGATTGACATACAAAAAGCTATGCATATTTAATGTATGCAACATGATGAGTTTGAAGTTAAGAATACACCTGTGAAACAGACCATCACTATAATCTATGCCATACACATATCCATCACCTCCAAAGTTTCCTTGTGCCCTCTTTTTTAATTATTATTGTGTGTGTAAGGTAATAACACTTAATTTAAGATCTAACCTCTTATCAAATTTTTAAGTACATAATACAGTATTAACTATAAGTACTATAAGCTGTGTAGTAGATTTCTAGGACTTATTCATCTCCATGACTAAAACTTTGTATCACTGAAGCAGCCCAATGAGGTACGTATCAGTAACCATAAGACTAGATTTACAAGTGAAGAAATACAGATTTATAAAGATTTAATAACTATCTCAAGTTCATAAGAGCTATTAAGCAATATGTATTAGTTAGGGTAGGTTAGGTTATGCTGAAGGAACAGACAATCCCCAAAACCTCACTGACTTGAAAAAGTAAATCTATTTCTCACTCATGTCACAGTCCAAGTTGGACCATTCTCCTCCACCTTATGATTACACTACACAAGGAAAACATAGTCTTGAAATAGACCATCGCAAAGGAAGAGAAAGGTAGTACATGGTGTTTAATGTCTTAAAATGAAAACAATGCATTGCATAGTCCTTCAGTCAGGACACTGAGCTACTTCTGTAGCTCCAACCTAAGCCAAAGGGAGTTCAGGCACATGGGAACTTCAATAAGCATTAAATATTTTTGCCACATAATAAAACAAGTTAAATCCAGGTTATTAAAATTCCAAAGCTCTGTGCACAGCACCACACTATGCTTCCTTTAATAATTTCCATTTCAATCAATAATGCAATTATTTTTCAGAATTCCTTTAACAAATGAAAATTGAGATGCTACTACCTCATGGGTAATAATAATTTATAGTGGATTATGTATAGTTTTTATTTGATTAACATTTTATAATGAATTATTTTCTACATATTTTCTCCAAAAAAATAATTGAATAAATGTACCATATTTATTAAAACATTTCTCTACTGTTGAAAGCTTTAATGTGCTCAATATTTTGATTATAAATAACATTGTTAGGGAGTTTCATGGGTAGTTCCTTAATTTTAGAATATCAAGTGGGAATTCTGAGCCAAAGGATAGTAACAACATTAAGGCTCTTTTCAAATATTATTAAATTGCTTCTAAGAAATGTTGCATCTCTTTGCACTTTATGTGGTGTGCATGAAAGTATACCGATCATGTTTTGGAGGGGGAGCTTGTATATATACTTGAGAATTGTTTGAAGGTGGGCCTCAACTCTTCCTCTCACGACTGAATCGTCGTTTTATTCTTATTTGGAGAAAGGTAACTTATTGCTTTCTTTATCATTGGTTTTTAATAACTTCCAACTGTATTTCAAAATTTTATTCTTTCCTTGCTCATGTAATTTCCATGCCTGTCTTAAAGACTGATGTCTTAGATCTCTCTACTCCTCTTATCTGCTCCCTCGGTTTTTTCATTCACATTAATCACTCAGCTAATGCTTATTTTTTTCCCCTCGCCTCTTGTTAGGTCCTTTTCTCCTCATCTGCTTCTGCTAATGAAATTCCAGATGACAGGATATACTGAGAAGGAGAGATTCCAATTATAAAAAGATAAAGGCAGAGGAGGGATACAGTTGCAAAGACAGACATTACATTTTGTGTTAGGATGCAAGTATATTGAGAATCTCCCAAATGAATTCCATACAGAGTGCAATTAAAAAAGAGTAAGACACCATGATTGGGTTATCAATTTGCTTCTCCTTGTATTAGGTTAAATAGCATTCAAACAGAAGTTAATAGTTCAACCATTTAGATCATACTTATAAGACACTTATAGTGGGGAAAAAAATCCTCTCAGGAATGTCAAATTCATAAAGATGTTTCCTCTCAGGAAACTAATCTCTGCTTTATTCTAGGAGCTATATTACCAGTCCCCTACCTTCTGTTTTTCCATTTGTTTTATTTAATCAGCATAAATGCAGCTTATCATACCTGTGCTATTGATTTCTGTAATGGATTTCAGAAGCACCCACAGACAGAAGCAAAGACAGCTCCCCCTTATGCTCTGATTGATGCATTCTTTTAACACATGTGACAAAGTGATAGATGTACTTAGTTAACTTTCTCCAAAATCATTAATGCCACACTCACTGGTTGGCTACTCAGGGATTGGTTAAGTAACCGTCATGCATTTGCTACCTGAAACACTGCAATACTGAACACAGAGACCATTAATTTTCTTTCGAGACCACCTCCAAACTATAAGTATGAAATGTACAGATAGAAAAGAAGTAAAAGAATATACCATGGGCTTCAGAGAGGTATTGGGTACTGCAAAATTACAACATAAGCCTGAGATTGAAAAAGAGAAAGTAAATTGATTTTTTCTGAATTTACACTTGGGAAATTGTTTAAAATGTTAACAAGTTTTCTTGCAATTTAGATGTTGAGTTCTTAGGAGTATGTCTATAGCACCTAAGTTTTAATCTTGAACCCATAAATACACTCAAGCAGTAGATGGCAAGTTTTTGTTTTAGAAAATCTTTCTAGGAATGAAACTGGAATAGAGAATATAGAAAACCTACAGATTTAACTAAAAAGTATTAAGTCATAGTTACCAAAGGAACCTAATGAATAAATAATTAATGTTATGGGAAAATAGGGGAAAAGTTACTGACCTACAAGAAATCCATCTCTTACTAATGCTTTAGTAAGGCAATTTAATAGTTCTCGCCTACATTTTACATCAATATTACTCACAGAGACTCTTTCAGCTATAATTAGATTTTTCCTTATGGAATAAAAGCTATGGTTTATCTTTCATTTTGAACCAAAGATAATTTCTCTTTATAGTTAATGAGGCAGTAACTAAAATATAAGAATCAGTTAGTCAGTTGAATTTCATGCAGCTCTAAAGCCCTAAAAATGCTGACTTGCTTTTTTCCTACTTTCTCATGGTTTTTCTATGTCCAGCTGAAGAGCAAAGAATCTTTTCCTTATATAGAATGTTTTCTGTTTGGTGGGAGATTATTTTTACCTGGTAACCTTGTTCCTGGAACAGCAGATAAGCAAGAGAAACAAATCAGTAACAATGCCTTATTATACCTACAGGGAAGTGGCCAAGCAAACAAAAACATAAAAAACAAACACTTCTAAATAGCAAGTCTCAAAAAGTTAATGTTTGTTCAAAGAATCAAAAATGGAAAAGGTCTAAAGGGATTAGCTAGATTCTCCAGCTTTCTGTGTAGAGAGAAGGGACAAAGGAAGGGAAGGGAACATTGTTCTAGCTCTGTCACCAAAGAATTTGCAGTCTAATGGGGAAAAGGTGACAGACATATACTAGAAAAATTAATTATTAAAAGGTGTTCATCTGTTTACTTAACAATTGTTTATTTGCACTCATTATATTCTAAATAAGTTTCTAGAGTCTGGGGAAGACAATACCGAACAACATAGAAAACAACTGACGTTTTACTGAGGCAGGAGACAGAAAATAAACACAAACAACTACAAGGCGAGGACAGGCTATGAAATAAATGCAAAGAAGGCAGTGGGTTGGACAGTGACACTGGCATGGGGTCAAGTGTATATTCTCTTAGATACACTGGTTTGGCAAGTCCTCTCCTCGGAAATGGTTTTTGAGCAGAGAACTGAATGATTAGAAAGAACCCGTCACTGATGTTTCAGGCAGGAGAAACACCAAGGTTAAAGGCCCTGAGGTGAAAACAAAGTTCAGGAATCGCAACAAACTGAGGAATTGAAGGAAAGGTAGCTGGAGCTTATTCCTGTGTGTATGTGGGAGGGGGGTGAGGGGGCGGGAGTGGGTGGGGTGATATGCACTATCAGAAATGATTAAGATCTTGTTGCCACCGTCGTTTCCCAGTCAGTGCGGCTAGTATGTTATGCCACACTCAAATGCCTCAGCTTTATGACCTGAGGTATTAGAATAATAACATTGTATACGTCCTATAAAACCATTCCCTTTCTATTGATTTTTGTCCACAGAGATCATCACAGTGTTATTATGATTTCCATTTAGTACTTACTCGTTCTTACTGGTTTGTTAAACAATCAATACTCTTTGTCTAGAAAGTAGAAGCCATCTTTATGCCTCATCTCTTTTGGTAAGCATGAGGGAAGGATCACTCTTGCACTGGAAAACAAATTGCTGCGGAAGTAAAAGTAATAACATCGTGTTTCTATGGTACGTACTAGCAAACTACATTGTTTACTTGGAAAGAATCACTTTTGCTTTCAGTTGAAGCTTTGTAACGCAGGCATTTCAAATTGCACACCACAGCCTGGCCACTTTCCTTAAGGCAAAGCTGAGTCCTGAGGCAGTCCTGCATTTGGAGCAGAGAGCTGCCCTTTAAATTTAGTAAACTAGTCATAGCTTTGCCTATTTCTGACTGAATTTTGCTCCAAAATAGTGACTTTAAAAGCAAAATGTTTTACCTAACTATCTTTGTTGATACAAGCATTTGTCCACTTTCATAACCCTATGTTGTCATTGTTAACATGTGTTATATATCTTGTAACTATGTACTGTGTGATTAAAAATGAATTATTTCACCTTATTCTCTAACCAACTTAAGGAATAATTTCACAGAAGTGTCCTTATTCATTTCCAAGTGTTCCTAAGTATTATTCTATACATTTTTGTCCATTCATCTATCTTTACTGGACACTAACTCATTAAAAATCTTAAATCTTTATAAATTACTAAAAATACAAATATAATTTAAAATATGTATTTATAGATAGAACTTGGAAAAGAGGGGCACATGGCGTAGGACAGGTGACATAATATTAACAGATGACAGAAAATAAGAACTACTCCAATCTAATTAGATTCTATCTGCATTATCTTTGAGAATTGTTCACTTGTTCTTTTAACTGGTATTCACTAAGGACATATTACATGTCAAAAGGGGTTTCAGGCACTTTTTATACAAATAACTATTGCAGTAAGAGGGTCAAGAAACAACTAAACAATTATACTGTGATATTTTAATTGCCACAGTCGAGTAGTGTAAAAACTCCGGGATGAAACATGATAAAGGAAGCCTAAATCTGATGGTAGACATCAAAGATGGCTTTCAGAGGAGGTAGCCCTTTAGAGGACACTTGAAGCAGAAGTTTTTATTGTATAGTACTAGCTAGTGTATTGCAAGGAGAGGGAACAAAATATACAAAGGTGTAAAGTTATCTCTGAGCACGTTATACATAGGATGGGAAAAGAGGGTCCTTTGTTTTTGTACCAAGAGAATGAGTAGATAAGTTTGGAGAGTCTGCAGTGATCAAATGTGAAAAATTGTACATGCCAAACAAAGGAATTCAGAATTAATCTGCAAACAATGGAATTCTGGACAATTTTTGCATAATGTAATTGCAGAGTCAGATTTAGAAAAATTACCAAGACACCTGTGATGAGAAAGCATTGAAAATGACCAAAAGTGCAGATTATTGTAAGAAATGAGACCTTGACAGGAGGTACTGAGAGCCTGAAGTAAGGAAGTGTCAGTAGAAATGGAGAAGGGAAACCATAAATAAGAAGCATTAGGAGGAAAATTGTCAGAATTTAGTAAGTAATTGCATATAATCAGTTAAGGAAATGAATTATTTTAAGGTGAATTATTGTTTTTTAGCTTGGAAAATAAGTATATGTAGTGACATTCATCAAGATATATAAAGTAAGGACAAATATTTGGAGAAAGCACACATTTTTTTATAGTTGTTAAATTTGAGGTGCCTATATGACATCTAAGTTTTGAATTGAATCAAGTTAAATTGTCATGTTTAGCTCAAAAAAGTCAAATAACAGAAATTCCATATTGTTCAAACTAATAGAATTATTTAGAATGCTCCTATTGAGAATGAGCCTGAAGCCTGGGAGAGAGATCTGGGCTGGGAATATATATTTTGGACTACAGGAATGTGGCTGAAAAAAAAATCCACAGTTACCATTTTGATGCAGGAAATGCAAAGCCTGAGAATAGAACCCTTTGGATTACTTAATTATTCCAATAATTAAGTATGAAGAGAGAAAGATGAATCTTGAAAAGATAATGAAAGCGAGTGACTAGAATTGTGAAAAGAAAACATGGAGAACGATGAAGTTAGAGAAATCTGGGAAGTGGCAAGTCTCAAGAAGGTCAAATTCCTGAGCTATGCCAAAGATGATGCGAACTAAAAAGAGGTTGCTTGGCTTTGATGAATTTGAAATTGTTTTATGACCTAAGTGAAAGATATACCATTCGAATGGTGAGAGCAGCTTAGACTTTGAAGGGAAAGCTGTCATATGGTAAGTAGAGGTTAATACAGGTAAATGAAATATTTTTGAAAGATATGGTAAATTTAAGCATGATTATCTGATTCAGAAAAATGAGACAATATAGATGAAAAAAAAACATATACAGTAAATTAAGAGTTATTTTAAAAGGAAGCAGGAGAGGGTGAAGCTGAGGACAGAGATGGGCACCTGTTTTTACCAAGTGGGAAACATATACATCAGTTTTAAACACTGACTGAGTCACTGAGTAGAAAATTGACAGAGCTGAAGCTCACATTTTGTGCATTTAGCTTTGTTTTCATTCTCTAACACAATCCCTTACTTTTGAGTTCTCTCACTCTCTTGTCCTCATTGTACATACTCTGAGACTTTGGTGTGCTCTCCAGTGCTTCACTGTCTTCTTTTCCCTAAGTCCTCCAACCTCTCTTCCTTTTTCAGCCAGGCTATTTTGGAATTTATTTCAGTTATACCTACTGGCAATTCCCATTTCTCCATTAAGACGGAGATTTTTTTTTTTCCCCTGAAGATGTTTCTTCTTGTTTAAATGTCCAGCATAGAACACAGTAAAGCATTATCCAAATCAAACTATTGGTAATTTTGATTTGTCTAAGAAATAGCTACAGGGTTTCATGTTTAAAACTTTCTTAGGCTGGCAGCCCCTAAAGCAGTTTCTTCCAATTTCCTATTAAAATACATGGGAAAACAAACAAACAAAATATTTAAACCTACAACTCTGAAAATTAGGACAAAGAGGGAGCCTATTGACAAAATTGGGATGATTTTTCCCTAACTATAGGACTGAGGGGAGAACTGATTGAGTTCACTGTCAGTGGTCCATATCTGACTGCCTTATCTGAAATTATTATGAACAATTTTATTACTCCTCTACCCTCGTCTTACTTTTTTTTCCATAATAAATAAAAGTCTTTACATACAAGAAATACTCGTACAAGTATTGTGTGCTACTCTCGGAGTCAGCCAGAGTACAATATACTCCCATACCAATCAGTTTCTTACTTTGTACATTTTGATATCCATAAAATGACTGAGCAAAAAGTGAGGGAAGGAATTGGGTCAGTGATATATTGCATCTTGGGAAGAACAGTCTTTACAAGGATAGAAGTGGAAAGAGGAAAGAGTTCAAGTAGTGATAAATAGCGGGAGATTTAGTTTTTTATCTTCAGCATCAGTTCAGAGCTTAGCTCAATCCATCTGAGAGAATTGGACAAGGAGTTATACATACTAACCTGCTATCCAACTAATAACTCAGAAGATAAAGAACAATCCACATACTCACTTTTTGATGGCAGAAAGCAATGAGTCTAATTAAATATCTCCCTAATTTAGGGATGAATAAACAATCATATACACATATGTCCAAAAATACTGTAAATAAGTTAACATTATTTTAAAGATTAAAAAAATAATGCTTCTTTCATAGTCAGAATAATTCTGCATTCTCAGGAGTAAAAAACAATTGGTAATCTCAATGAAACTGGACTAGAAATAAACATTGAGTGAGCAAACTGAAATTAAACTCAATAAGATAAAGGGAGAAGGAAGACAGGGTAAGAAAAGGAAATATTAGGATGAAGGGAACCTGGAAATAGAATTGCAAGATTACGATCTGCATAGGAGGTAGGAAATGTAAAATTGACATTACAGACAATCACTGCATTACGGAAGACAGAATTGTCCCTGAGAAGAAAGATGAAAAAAATCAAGGAGATAAAATGTTGATGGCACAGCGAAAAAATGTGGAGGTCACACATTTAGATAAATTTCATCAACATAATAACACTGAAATGTAAAGAAAATATTCATCTATTTATAGAGTACTATCCTGGATTCTGGGGAGACAGAAGTAAAGAGTATGGAAATGTTTTTTTGCTTTTATGATAAGAGGGACAGAGAATAAAAGATAAGAAAATAAATAAATCATCAGTATTAATAAGTGCTACAATGAAGACAATACAAGTGATGTGAATGTGATTAGAGGTCACTTAAATTTGGGTGTTCAGGGAAGGCCCCCTTGAGAAGACAGTCTTCAAACCAAAGCAAGCACAATAAGCAGAAAAATGTCTGGGACAAGTATAGGCAGGAACATTATGGAAAGAACGATTGTTGTTTAAAAGATCCTATGATCTGAAAGAGGACACAGATATTTTGAATAAACTAAGCAAGTGAAAGAGGAAAGTCACAGATCAGAGAGGAAAACAGTGACGATGTGGGGTTTAATTGTCATTACTATTGTCATTACTACTGGAAGCTATTGGGAGATTTATAAGATTGGGCTTGACCAAAAATAAGGCTTTAAACCAAAAGATCACCTTAGCTCCTGTGGAAGAATGGAACATACAGGAATGTCGAGGAGGTCTTTTGAGAAGTTACTGAAGTATTCTAGGTATAGATATAATGGACTAGTGTATTAGCAGTGGATATAGAAAGAAGTAGACACATTAGGCAATGCTCGGAAGGGACGATTCATACATTTATTGAGGCACTGGATATCAGCTGTCAGGAAAAGTAAGAAACTGAGGATCTTGGGTTTTGTCTTGAGCTGCTAGATGTATGATGGTAAAATGTGCATGCTGGAGGTTTGCATGTGTCTCTGGTGGGGAAGCAAACCAAGAATGCTGTTTTTGAGGTTGGTTAAATTTGAAATCCATGTTAAAATTGAGATGCCTGTGAGATATCAGAGTGAAAAGGGTAATTTAACTATTGCATATATGGCCTTAGTGTTCAAAGGAGCGCTCTGGACTAGAGAGATAAATTTGTGAGTTATTAGCAGATAAAATTCTAGGCAGAAAAAATACATAATCTATAAGGCAGTAAAACAGGCTACTCTAATAAGAGTCTCTGCATTAATAAGTGACAGAAGCTAATGGAGCAATAGCTGTAGAGTATGAAAATAAAAATATACTGTGGGGCAGTAATTGATCATTTGTCAAATTATTTATCAGATGTAAGGCAAAAATAAGAACCCAGACTGCAAAAATATAACTACCACCCTTAGAGTTAAAAGACCATTAAAATCATGCTTCCAAGCAATTAAGATGAATCAAAATTTAGTACTTAGTAATAATGATGTTGTGGATTTATACTCCCCTTCTAGAAATATATTCTAAGAAAATCATCTGAAATATGGATGCAAATTTATGCACAAAAATATTCATTATAGAATGCATTAATAATGAAAATTGCAGTCAATGTTAGGAGAATGTCCATATGGCAGAATACTAGGAAGACACTGAAAATAATGTTTATGAATAATTTAAATTACATAGAAAAATAATTAAGAGACACAGTTGAGTGGAAAAGCAACATGCCAAATTATAGGTACAGAGTCTTCTCTGTCAATATGTATAGAAAAACATCCTGGAAGGGAAACATTTAAATGTTATTGGTATTTGCCTCTGGGAAATAGAATTACTCTTTTCTCATTCCGTTGCTATTTTTTGTACTTTGTAAAATTTCTAAATCAGTATTACTTATATAAATATCAAACTATATTTTAAAAGTTTTAAAACTTAAAAAGGGAGTGTAAAGTTTCTGGAAATATGGGATAATTAATAGAATAGAAGGCCGTGCAAAAAAAGAATAAAATTCAATATGCATTAATTACTATTTCAAATATAAAAAATGTAAATAAATATATACATATGGAAAAGCTTAAAGAGACAATCACAAAAAATAATGATATCAGCAGAGGAGTCAGAGAATACTGTTACTTTTGACTAGGGAAATAAACACGAAATTCTCACAGTTATTGTTGCAACTTCCTTCAGGGCTGCAAGGATATGAATGCAGAGATTAGTGCAGAGAAGGAAAACTTTAAATAGACCACAGGTAGTGAAGAGAAAAAGGGAGATGAGAACATAGACAAAGCTCAGGGGGGAAAAAATCAATCCCAGAAAGAGAAAGTCCAACACTAAATGCCAAAATATTGAACACAGATCAGGGACTTGGTAGTTCACAGCCCTGGCTGGATCAAGCAGCCTAAAAGGTGGCATCGAAGATGGCAGCCTCAGAAGCATTGCTGCTTGGAGAGAAGAGGTGCCCATTAGAGATGTGGTAATGATGGGGAAATAAAAAAAAGAGGGGAAACTTAAAGGTCCTACAGGAACAACACAGTACCACAAAATAAGCCAATTCACCCTCCTCCTCCATCGCCATTGCCAACCATCAATGAAAATACATGTCACCATACTGGCAGAAGAGAGCACTCTTGAGATAGGAACTCTGTCTACAAATGCTTCAAAATAGGAAAAAAAAAAATCAAAGCAATTCTGTACCAAGCTACATAAAAAAGAAACAGAAGGCATTTCATCTGTTAGGAATTTTTGTAAGTATCGAGTCAAAAGAACAAAACTATCACAAGACAATCTGAAATGAATTAAATAGTCTTATACAATTAGTTGGGTATATTTTTTTTTAAAAAAATAGACTCTAAATATAAGAATTAAGAACAGAAGTAAACAAACACAAAAGATGTGAAGTTCAATGAGAGTTGATAGGACTCAGGTAAGAAATTAAAGAAAAAATATAAAATAGCAGAATTAAAGAATAAATTTCAAGGTACCCAAGGGAGAATAAAATTGAATGAAAACTTAATAAGGGATATTGAAAGAAAGCAGGAAAGTAGTGATGAATATAAACATGACAAAAAAGAAAATTAATAACTGCCAGAGAAAAAGTGGTTGAAATGGAGGACATGCAAATAAAATCTACATACAGGTAACTGTAATCTCTTAAGATAAACAAAATAATGGAACTAAACTAATATTTATAACAACAATTCAAAAATAAATTTCCAGCAAGAATTAAATCCCTATATCAATGTATTGAAAGAACTCATATTGCACCTGGAACTATTAAGCCAGAGCAATCACTCTGGGACATGAAGGTAAAATTATTAGAGTTTGAAGACAAATAGAAAATCTTAGAGTCTATAGGCAAAACGACCAAATTATTTATTTAAAAAAAAAAAAAAAAGGAAAGCAACGTGGACACAAGATAGATCAAGAGCACATCAGCCATAGCAAGGTGGCAGTGAATTTTCAAGAAACTCTAAGAAAATATAGGGTGGGCCAAAGGTTTTACATCTAGCTACCTGTTCTTCAAGTATCAAAAGTATGAAATCCTCTAAAGAAATCTATTCGAGGGTAAGCTCCATCCTGGAAAACCTCAACAGTGGTAATAGTAAATATATTTAATTTTAGATCTAAGACTAAAGCAGGACTGGGATTTTGTGGAAAAATAATATATAAATATATTTCTGATAAAGTAGAAAGAATGCAACTAAAAAATGGGAGGAAAAGAGAAAGGTAAAGGTAAAATATGAACATTAATTGTTATTTAAGTAATGAGTCAACATCAAAGAATGCCATTTAAAATTGGCAATGCAGATAGAAAAGAGTTTAATTGTAAAAGAGAGAATTAAGGGCACTATTAAAAGTAGAAATACAAAGAAAATTAATACCTTAAATATAAATATTCCTAAATACCAAGGCAAAGAAAACATGTAACAGTGGGAGGAAACACAGTAAATATGACAAAATATACACAGTAATTGTGACATAAAATAATACAGTATACTTGAGGTGCAGAATATCAGTCATATCAATAATTATGCATTTACTTAACTCACCTAACAAAGAAAAGGATTTTCAAATGGTCTCATAAAAGAAAACCTAATTCTATGTGTATATGACATACCTGAAAACAATTGATTCAAGGAGGCTGAAAATAAGGGATGGGCAAATATAAACTGGGTAACTGAAAGCAATAAGAAATCAGGTGTCAGATTTAGTAGATGTAAACAAAAAAACATTTTTTATCAAACATTCGATGAGATAAAGAAGGACCCTTTTTAATGCTAAAAGATACTATATGTAATGCATATTTAACAGCTATGAATATATATGCAAGACAAGAATCCAGGTGTCCACACTGATAGGTATTTAGATGGTTATATCGATATAGAGATAGATGATAGATGATAGGTAGATGACAGATAGATATATAGATAGATAATAGATAGATAGATGATAGATAGATAGATGATAGACAGACAGACAGACAGACAATAGAGGCAGGCAGGGAAGGTAAAGGAAAGCTCTTACTATGAAATAATTAATAAATATAAAATAATGAATGTAGAAATTTTTATAATTATTATAGTAAAAATTGATTTAGGCAAGAATCATTCATCAAGTTTAGCATCTTTGGGGATGATCAAGTTCGATGAGGACAGGATATTTACATAGCCTTTAAATTATATATTAATTCTATAAGTAAAATTATATTAATGCATACAAATGATGCTGTGCAGAAACTGAATAATCCCTTAATTAAGTAATTAAAGTCAATATCGCCAGTGAAGTACAAATGTACATGTGTCTTGGAATGTGATATTTTAGGATATAATATGTCTAATATCATAGTCAAGCCCAAAGTGCATAACCTGATTCAAATTTTGAGAAGATATCAGACAAACATTTTATAAAATAAATTCCTATATTCTTCAAATATATAAATGTCATGAAAAATAGAGGCTAAAAGTAACTATTTTAGATTAAAAGAGGCTAAAAAGATGAACCAACTATATGCAATATGAGATCCTGGACCTCTCTTGAACTAGAAAGCAAATTTTATAAAAGATATTATTGGGATAAGTAGGAAATGATCTGTAGATTAGATAGAAGTATCATATCAAAGTTAAATTTCCTGAAATTGAAAATTAATGCTATATTGTATCTTTGAGGGTAATAAGAACTATGGAAAATAGTAAAATGAGAGCAGGGTGGAGGCGACTGGGATTGGTGTGAGTAGATTCTCACTCTTTCATATACACCCTAAGAATTTCTAGGAGTTCTCATTTATAGCAGTTTCTTGATACCCTCTTGTTTGGTAATGTGAGCTAGCTGTGGAATAGAGCCAGTTTTCTGTTCCCATTATGACGCAAATCTGTAATGCAAAAATGTTTTAGGAATGTCACAGAATTGGCATGTTTGGGTTCATCAGCAAAAGGGCTGTAAAACCTGTGCCCACTGATAGTCAGGCTGAGTGGAGTGATCTCAGGACTCCTGAGGGACGTCTCCCCATCACAACACAGATATTCTAAAACAGAAAATTCACCAACCTGTTATTAATCTACAAATATGAATGCAACATAGGTAGTTTAAAACGTATCTGCTTCAATACACAGGAGGAAGGTGAAAACATTATACGCAAGAGCATAAAATATGACTCCATCATCTTCGTAGCTCCTGCAATTTTACATTTGAAATTCATTTTTAATGCATTCATTTTTCGTTCTTTCATTTAAGTGGTATTTATCGAGCCCTTCTTATGGTTCTGTGTTAGATGTTGAACTGAAAAAGCTTCTGAATACAGTAGTCCCCTGTCCCTTATCTTCAGAGAAATATATTCCAAGACCCCAGTAATGTCCAAAATTTCATATAGTACCAAATTCTTTATATGCTATGATTTTCATATATATATATATCTTTTTACTTAAAGGAAACACTTTGTCATATCCAAATTGTCAGCATCACTATCTTGGGCTTTGGGTCCATTAATAAGTAAAATAAGGGTTACTTGAACACAAACACCAAGATACCACGATAGCTGACCCGATAACCCAGATGGCTACTCAAGACTAACAGGCAGGTAGCATATGATATGACTCATCTCAGGTGGGGCAGAGTGGGACGGTGTGAGACTTCATCATGTTACTCAGAAAGGCATGCAATTTAAGACTTATGAATTGTTTGTTTCTGGAATTTTCCATTTAATGTATTCAGACTACGGTTGACTGTGGGTAACTGAAACCACAAAAGTGAAACTGTGAATAAATGGGGAAGGGGTTACTGTATTCTATTTTTGAATTATTTCTCTTCTTTCCATTTCTAGTTCAATCCCTCAAGTGTAGTGACTCAAGATTTCCTAACTGATATGGCAACTTAAGTTTATCTCCCATACAATCTGTACAGGAGATAAAACTCTTCAGATTCATGATCGCTAAGTATAAATCTGACCATGCTACATCCTGTTTTAAATTTTAATAGTTTTCTTGTTCTATAGGCTAAAGCCAGCTATCTTGGCATAGTACACATTGTTCTTTCCCAAGCTGCCTTCAGTTGATGCAGAATTTCTTTCTCTTTTGGAACAAACCATATCTTTATGTACTTTTGCTTAAGTACACCCTCCTTCTTGCTCCTGGGAAACTGAGGCCTTGATCAAAACGTTTCTTCTCCCACCCAACAATATATAGAGCTCCCACCTCTGAGTTTTCATGGAACATTGTATCTGGCCTCCTTTGTATGAGTTTATTTCTGTGGCGTCCCCTTTCCTCCTAATTTAGATCACAGCTTCGGTGATCAGGACATTATTATACCTTATCCCAGTGGTTCGTGCTATGTTTGGATCCTATTACAGTTTTAATAAAAAACTGTCAATTGGAAAAATAATATTTACCATGACTACATAATTAAGTTACCAGGAGAAGAAAATAAGATGTTAGAATAGCATATAAAAGGAAATATCCCAGACTTCAGAAGTAAAGGCTTATGTTGCACAAGTAGACTGAATGCGTGTACTACCCATTGAAAAGTTTCAAATTGTACCTAATGATACTCCATTAACAACACCCCAGATGATTTTGAAAACATTAAAGATGTTGGACAGAATTAGACATCTGGCTTGATCCAGTGGGATATGAACAGGCAATCTCTTTGAAGTAAAAATGTTTATGCAACACAGAAGAATCATCAAATACCTTACTTACTGCCAAAGAGTGGCTGTAGCCAAATATTAAATAATGTGAAGGAGAAAATAAGGCCACAATTCTCTCAATGGGATGTAGTCCAAGAATAGGCCTTGTTTCAAACATGTATTTGGACACAAGCAATGCATTAATTCAGTAGCATTATTTTTCACACAAAACAAGAAGAGAAAAATGAATAGAAAATATGATTTTGCATTTCAAAAATTTAACCTCCTTATCATTCTCGAGTAATGCTTTGCTTTCAATCAAGGGCAATATAAAAAGCTAAGAGTTTAATTGCTAAGTGTAACTTTTTTTACTTATATTGTTTTTATATTTTTTTTCTTTTAAGTAGGCCTATGTGAATATTTCAGATGATTCAATTATTAAAAGCACGAAGACTATGAACAGCATAAAATTATTTTGCATGGCATACTTTCTCTTATTTGCATACATAATGATACTTATCTTTAACAAAGAGACTTTTGAAAGATAAGTAAGAAGTAGATAATATATAGAACTTAAAACATTACCAGACATCTTTACACTTCCTTATTCCCCTCCTTCTACACTGCAGAATTCAGGTCATGTTTCCTTTCAAACTACATTATTAAAAAACCTATTATCATATTGTATATTCTCTAATAATATTTTAATCTTATTTTCTCTTTCTATCTTGAGGAAAGATTATTACCATTTGCAACAATGGAGATAATTATGAAACAATCTTCCTTTTAAACTTTCCTAGAAAAAAATATGTTTAATTTCTATTTTACTTCTTGAGATGGTTTAGCCATCGCTGCTTCTGGTCCTTTTTTAGATTCTTCCCAGCAACCATTTCTCAGAAAAGCATGTGCTCCAGATAGAAGGATAAAGAATGAGCAGGAGGATACATCTATCCTCAAGGTTCTGCTGGACCAGGCTCAAGAATAGAATCCATTTAGCAAAAGGAGATTCTAACATCTTTGCAGCAGAAATGTACTTCAGTGGCTCGATCAGTCTCTCTGGCTTGAATAGGGTTCCTGGGCATTGAAACTATGGCAGGATTATGACTTGTTTTATTTGATTAGTAATATGAATAGTAACTGACCCGCTTCTATGAGTTACAATCTAAGTTCTGCAGGGAATGATAATAATAATAATAACAGTAATAAGTAATAATACTTAACATTTATTGAGCAATTACAATGTGTTGGTACTTTGTCAAGAGCTTTACATATATTATCTCACAACAGCTCTATAAAGTGGAAAATATTATCTATATTTTATACATAAGGAAACAGTACAACATGATTACTTCTCCAAGAGCTCCATGAGTAGCAGAAACAGGCTGATTCCAAGCACAGAGCCAACGGCCATTTTACATGCTGCTGGAAATGAAAAGCTGAATATGGTAGGAAATTAAGATGGTTAGTTGTTGGTAGGATCTGGAGAATTTGACTCAATTCCCTAAATGGTAAGTTTGAACCTGGGTGTATATAAATACAGACAGGTCAGAATGCATCCAGAAGGATGTTAACACACTCCAGAAGGGCAGTGGGAGGGTAGAATTTGTAGACAAATTCAGGATTATGAGATATTGAGGTATCTAAGGTCATACATCTAGGAAATCTCGGCAAACCAAAAGAATTAGGCATATATCAGAGGTTAGAGCTGACATCAATCCAGGGTCCAAAAGAGCCAGGTAAAGTGAAGGCATCCAATCATTCAGAAGGTAAAGGTGTGGAAAGTTCTGGCATCAGCTGTTAGAAGAGTCTGGAGCAAGGAGTATTTGCCTTTTAGACCTTCACACTTTTAGAAAGACATCCTGGGAAACTTGGGAATAATTTTAGCTGGAGGGAGAGTCAGAAGCACTTTGATGTACACTTGTTCTTTCTAAACTAGTCACTGAGACTACTAAAATGATACTACCCTTAACATCAAAGATTTATTCCTTTTTTTTTTTTTTTTTTTTTTTTTTTTTTTTTTTTGCGAGATAGCCATATACCTAGAATGAAACAAATACAATTGATGATGACCACTGACATTACTGTATACTCAGGATGAGCTAGGTATTATTCTAAGCATGCTTTAACTGATAATAAGTGACAAATATAAGAGTCTGTACTAAGTGTTTGGTGGAACTCCAGAAAAGGTAGTGGGGATAGAACTTGGGTAGTAATGACGGCCTTCATGAAAGTAATGCATATTGGGAGGCAATTCTCCATGAGTCTCATTCATTTGTCATGTCTATGAACACAAACACTGTTTGTACAAACAGCTTTTGTTCTGGACTATTTTTACAAGGGTGTTTGTACACTAAACAGCCATGGAAGACAGAAATAGTATATCCCTTCTTGCAGAACAGAAGGCTGAACAATATGATAAAGATAATGCATTCTCCTGTGGTAAAGTTTGGGCAGGCTTCTTGTATCCATTATAAATAACTCAGGTTTCCTAATCTTGAACTACCTTGGCTGTGACACAAACCTCTGAATACGTAATATCTACCGGAGTTGCTTCATGTTGCCTCTATGGGACTTAGGGGCAAGGAAAAACAGTGCAAACATGAAGCTAATGATGCTTGCTGTGTCATGAGTAATAAAATCCTTCATCTCTGACCCAGGAATCTTGTGTCTTCTGCCAGCATCCATGAAACTGTGGTAGGCTAACTTGTTACCTTTCAAGTAGAGAAAATTCTTAGGTCCTTTACAGTTCCTGACAATGGGTCTAAAGAAGGGATATGGTTTTGAAAATCAGCTAGAGAGGGGAAGGTATGTCAAACTAAACTACTAATACCCTCATTAGTTAGGAAACAAAGAACAGAACAGTTTGATTAGACTTAATTAACTATCTGAATAGAGAACTAATGAAAACTAATGATGGATAAACAACAATGGTTAGATCAAATGTTAGAGAACTTGGAGTGATACATAATTTGGAACTTAAACCAGGAAATTCAAAGAGCAACAAAAAGTTATGAAGCAAGGAGAGCCTGTCCTTTCCTATGTCAATATTTTTTAAAGGCCTCACCTCGTAATTTAACTTTACCAATCAGCTTTAGGCAGCTCCTCCTGATAATATGGAGAATCTACCTGTGCATATATACTCTGCAACTATCCCATATTTTCAAGCCTTTCTTGGCAAATTATTATTCACAGATAATTAAAACTATATTTGATTCTAATTCCTAATTAGTGATCCCCACCATTAACTTGTTACCAATATTCAGGTGAGAGGAACATTTTATTCTATGTTGAAAATGATTATAACACAGATGTCTACATTAATTTCAGCTGTAATAAAGTGCAATTTATTATAAATTTGGTTTTATAAAGAAACAAAATGGTGTTATTCTTATGGGAAAGCTGTTTATATGATGGGTTGAAACTGTGCTAACTTTTTTTTTTCCTGTTCTGCTTTCTCAAAACAGTTAAATATAGACCATAGGACTTAAGTATGGATAAAGAACCCAACACTGGTACATACATATGTGTATTTACTATTTCTGATTTTGGTGTCTCACATAAATTATCTTTTGAAATGTTGTGCATTTTGAAATGGTACTTACAAGCTTATAGTAAACCAGGTTCATCTATTTAATGTAGAATGAGAAAGAAAGAAAAGAATCTGCCCTAATCAAATGTGAAAAACATTTCATATTTTTTAGTATTACATTTAGAAGATGGTTAATTATAGGTATTGAAAAAGATAATCCTTACAAAACCCTAGCAATCAATATATTCTCAGTACAGGGTCACTGCTTATCATTTTAAGGCATGAAAAATTC
Organism: Rousettus aegyptiacus; assembly: GCF_014176215.1. Classification (NCBI taxonomy): domain Eukaryota; kingdom Metazoa; phylum Chordata; class Mammalia; order Chiroptera; family Pteropodidae; genus Rousettus; species Rousettus aegyptiacus. Next base: position 19,791,731 of record NW_023416310.1, read on the forward strand.
TTCTACTACTCTAGCAAGAGCCTGAATTTCCAAGAAGAAAAAAAAATTTTCCTCATCAAACATTTGATTAAAGGAGTGGACTCTAGAGAACCCTTTGAGCATTTCCCTGTTCAAAAATTGACTACTCTTTTTAAGATGACATTTATGTTTGGCTGAGCCACTAGAAAGAGAGAACTACTTTTCAACTCAGTCATAGAATAAGGCACTCTGTAGCTTCCTTCTGAAAGAGAATGTTGTTTCTGATGAAAAGTGAATGCATCATAAATCATCATGACTCTCATTAACTTACATGTAAACATTAAGGCTAATCTCTCTCTAGAATTGGCTCATTACTTACTTTTTCAAGGGTACAGAGGGAGGACCCTTTGCATTTCATTATCACTTGCAAAATGTGACCTGCTACTTATATCACCAAAGCATTAAATATATATTATTTATATTTCTTTTTTATATATAGATATAAATCTGGGGTAGAGATGGTAGATTAATGACAATGTGCTACTTATTTCACATTCCATGCCCATGACAGACATTACTTTCCCCCAAGTCCAGAAGTAACTTCAGATTTTTTCACAAAACAGTTCTCTGGCTAAAAACACCACCAGTGAAAGTTAGCCTGGGAATTAAAAGAGAATTCTTGCACTAATAATACAGAACATCGGATTTCTAAACCACACTGGAATTCTGGCTAAGTGTGAAATCACTGCTTTAATTGACTACATTGCATGCCTGGCTCATATATTTGTCTATTTATAAAGTATTTGTTGCATAACTATTACTGCCAGGCACTGGTCGAAAATCTATTAAATTTTATGTATCTGGAGCTAGAAGGCCCTCAGGACATCATTTATTCTTCCTGTCTCATATTATACCTGAGAAAGGTGAGGTCATATAGGGAAAACGCCTAGACCAACACCAGATCTACCACACCGCACAGCCAAATCTGGAATACAGGACTCTGGAAGAATTAAATTCACTAATATCCAGTTCAAATCACATTTTTGTAACTTATCTTGGTGAAGCCATGTTTCCAGAAAGAAAATTCCAATAATTATTTGTCATTCTTATTCAATAACAAGAATTTGAATAATTAGTCCAGTTAATAATATGGACAAAGATACTTAAAAACAGACTTACTTAAGTTCTAGGTATAATAGTTTCTCATCTGTTTAATGGGGGTAATGTAATTGTCTCATAAGGTTATGAGTAAATGACTTAATATATATGAAGTATCTAATTGGAACACTGAAAACATGGTTGTATGACATATTTTCTACTATGTTATTTTATTAAAAAACCTGTCCTTAAAAATGGCACAATTACCAAACAGACTTATAAATAAATTTTAACGATCCTTAACTTGTTATTCACATTATAGAAATCTTTCAGTGCATAGAATATTATATCAGGTTTAACAACTCATTTAACAAAGTGCAAATAGCTTTTAAATCAAATTAAGATAGAATTTTAACACGTATGTGTGAGTATGCACATACACACAAACACATACATGCATACACACACGCTCTAGGTCATTTCTGCATATAAACCTGGACTTAAAAGCAAATAGAATCCAGCAATAATTGTAAAGAAGTAAGATTTATCCCAGAGATAGGAGTTTAGGTGAAAATTAGAAAATCTGTCAATTTATTATATTATGTTAATAAATTAAGGTAGAAAAATCATATGACCATATCATCAGCTACAGGAATAATGATAAATTTAACATATGTTCTTTGTCAAAACACAAACACACAAGCTTATGTTAGCAAACCAGGAATAAAAGGACACTTTTAAAATTTCATAAAGCTCATCTCTGAGAAACCTGATACGAGCATTACTGATATCGTAAGTATTCCTATTAAATCGAGGAGCAATATAAGGTGCCTGCTATATCATTACTGCTATTTGACATTGTACTGAATGCTCTCTCTAACTGGAGATTTCTTAACTTTGGCCCTACTGTTTTAGACCAGATGATTATTTATGTGGATGGTGTTTTGTGCATTGTAGGATGTTTAGCAGCAACTCTGGCCTCTGATCACCAGATGTAAATAGAATTCTTCTATTTATGACAATCAAAAATGTTTCTGGGCATGGATAAATGTCTTCCCTGGGGAAGACAAACTGTACCCAGTTTACAACTGCAGAATTAAGACAAGGCATAAAAAAAAAAAAGTATAAAATATTGGAAAGGATTAAAAACTTTTCAGATAATGTAATTGGTAAAGCCAATTAAATTATATTACAGGAAAAAAAACCCACAATCTTAACAGTTACAAAAACTATCTAATGCATAGTTATTCACTTGAAGAGAAATCTTCACAGTGATGAAAATAATAAATCCTTAACATAAAAGAAATCTGATCGAAAAGGAATATTTTATGTCATGGATGAGAAGAGTTGATACTGTAAAGATAACAGTTCTACTCAAATTATTCTATAAATTCAAACCAAGCCCAATAAATTTATTGATACACCTATAAAAATTATACTAGAAAAAAAAAACATACAATTATAGCTAAGAACATTTTAAACAAGAACAATGATGGATAATTTACCCTGTCAGTTGTCAAAATATTCCATAAAACTATAATAAATACATCAACATGGAATTGGCTTCGTTACATGCTGCACTGTGGATGAACTTTGTAAACTTGCTAAGTGAAGAAGCCAAGCACCAAAGGTCACACATTATATCGTTTCATTCATATGAAATGTCCAGAAGAGGGGAATCAATAGAGATAGAAAATAGATCAGTGGTTTCCAGAGTCTGAGAATAGAAAGGAATGGAGACTGACTGCTAATGGGTTTTAGGTTTCTTATGGGGATGATGAAAATGGTCTGAAATTAGATAGTGATGATGGATGGTTGCAGAACTCTGTGAATACAATCAAACACACTGAGTTACACACTTTGAAGAGATGAATTTTATGCTGTGTACATTACATCACAATAAAGCTGTTATTTTTTTTAAAGCATGAAATTGGCCTAGAAATGGACCAATGCATTATTGGATATGTCCAATAATCTATAACTCTTATATGTAGATATATTATACATATGTATATTACATGTGTAATAAATATGACTAATATATACATATAATATGTATATAAAATATATCATGCATATTATATGTTACATGTTTATTATGTAGAAATTATGTATTATATAGAGAGATATGTGAAAAATAATATTGGTGTTGTCAATCTGTAGAGTCAAAATAAACTATCAATAAATTATGTTATGATAATTGACTGTCAGGAAAAAGAAAACTGTTTACCTATCTCTCATCATCCTCAAATAAAACTCACATTCAATTAAAAGATAAACAGTTGAAAACAACTTTTCACTCATCAGCTTAACATAAAAGTAAATAGTAAATATGTGTATATGGGTATGTGTATAGGGGTATGTGTACAGGGGTATGTAAAGCTTTTTTATGCAAGTCACAAGAAACAAAAGGCATAATAAGAACTTGACAGCCTCAAAATCTAACTCTGTAAAAAATGTAGAAAACTAAAAGACAAAACAAAACAAAATCCAGATAACATGTATTATTTGCAATACATAAAATAAAATATATAATACCAGAAAAAGACTACTACATAAAATCTTACATAGTCATTAAGAAGACCGAGTGAGAGATGTGTAAAATATTAAACAGGGCACAGAAAGGAAAATTAAAGTTATTAATAACTATGAAAATTGCTTACCACAAATAGTAATTAAGGAAATATAAACAGAACCAATGGGATATTATTTTCTCCCATAAGACTGGCAAACAGAATCTAATGATAATAATGAAAATATTTATCATGAATTAATTGCGTTAGAAATTGAACCTCTCATATACTGTGATTGTGTATTTGATAGATTATTAGAATGAGTGGATAGATAAATAGATGATAGATGATGATAGATAGATGATAGATAGATAGATAGATAGATAGATAGATAGATAGATAGATAGATAGATAGATCATAGATAGATAGATATAAATAAGTAAATACTGGGAGAATGGCCACTCCAATTCATAGAGAAATATTTAACATGTGCACCAAGAGGTGTCCAACTGCATATATTCTGATATCATTTGTAATACTAAAGGACTTATAAGCAAGCTGGACACATTGTATTTTTTCAAGATGACTGTAATAATGTGTATCATTGCACAGGAATCTCCAAAAATTAATCACTTCTTCATCAGGAGAGAGTCTATTGCTCTTCCCTTAAACCTGCACTGAGTTCATGAGTTCACTAACTAATAGAATCCTGTGAACATGAGCCTACTTGACTTCCAAGGTTAGGTAACCATTTCTTGCTGGCCTTATTTCTTGGGAATTTATCCTTGGAACCCAGCCACCATGATGTTAAGAAACCCCAGACCATATGGAAAGACGACCACGGAAAAGAACAGAGGTTTTAGGCAGAGTCATCACCAACTTGCCAACCATGTGAATGATCAATCTTGGAAGCAGATTAAACAGCCATTAGTGAAATCACCCTGTCTAATACCTCATGGTGTATAGAGAACCCTTTCTACCCAGTCCTTTCCAAATTACAAATCTTTGAGCAATCAAAGTAATTATTCTTGTGTTAAGCTGCTTAGTTTTAAGGTAGTTTGTTGTACAACAATAGATATCAAGAATATAACCTGAAGTTTTATTAAATGGAAAATGATTATACTATAGTATATAATATTATATAGCCTCTTAAAAGAGTTCTCTCTGTGTGTGTGTGAAGACATAGACAGATTTTGAGATATATTGTTGATGATAAAAACCAGTTGCTGGTTACCAGAGGTTAGGCAGGAAGGTAGACGGGGTAAATGGCAACCAAATTATCTCAGTCAAATATGTGGTGACAGAGAGAAATCTAATTATGGGAAAGGAACACAAAATGTAAATATATACATATGCCTTACTATTAAAATGTACAATTAATTGTACATTTTACATGGTACATTGTAAATGTACGATTAGTAAAAATTAATTAATTAATTAATTATTTTTTTAAAATGGTTGCACAGTAAAACTTTCTACATATAACATTCATGTCTCCCTCCCCACTCGAAATTTATTTCTAAATGTGCTTACATGTATACACATAGAAAACAGTGGGTAACGTCATGGCAGACATTTTTAAAACCTGATTTTATTAAAAATTTACAATGAGGCTAATTGATAAACTGCTTTTATAATTAAATATAAATTTAGAACAATAAAAAAATCCTAGTAATAAGTGGTGAAAGCCGACATGAGAATATTGGTGCAGTGTGGATGAAGATGGGGTGAAACCTTAAATATTCTAATAGTGTTTCAGGATTTGGCTCCTAGGACTTCTGACTCATTCTTCTTCAGTCTGAAGTCAAAGCAGCATCAAAATGCTTGCAATCTCACCTGGAGCTATGTTTTCATTGTTGCTTTTTAGGGCAATACGTTTGATAATTTCTACCAATATTCTCAGTCCTTTTTCCTTTATTAGCTTTAAATCACACCAACAAATTCCTATTCATCTAGGGAAAATTCTGGGGAATTTTTACCCTGAGCAGAAAACCATCTCTGTTTTACATCAGAGACATTACCTTTTCTCACTAGCACTAACCTTGTTGATTTATGTTTCTTTCATGTTCTTTGGTGATCTAAAAATATATTAATAATAAGAGCAACATAATAATAAAATAGCGACAGCAAAGATAGCTAAAACTTAAAGAGAACTTAGGTAATTTGCTCAAAAACACAAAACTGGAGAACACAAGAGCCCGGGTTGGGCCCAGGTCTCTCTGACCCCCAAACCCTGTGACCTTTTTAAACAACATGCTGCCATCTGCCCTGATGGACCTGCACTCCTACACGAAAATGTGTCAGCACCTCCTCCACAGAAACTCCTCCAAACCCTCACTGATTTCTGGTCTCTCTCCTTTTTCTATCACCATAGAAGTTTCTTACCTTCTGGTGTTGGCCATAGACACCCTGGGCTTGAGGTTCCAAACAGCCCCTCCCAATTCTCCCCCTGCTTTGCCCTCTTACCACTGATGTATCAGGTGGCAACCAAATTATCTCAATTTCCATTTGGGTCATTTAAATTTATTCTAATACATATAGAATACATGAGGCTCAAGACTTAATATAGGTGTATGGTCTGGCACTTTCTTTTATGGATCTCAAAAGTCCATGAATACGTGCCCTTAAAGAAAACAAAGTTCTGCATAGAAAATCATCCTACATCTAAGCTAGAATTTAGTTTTTCACCTTTCCCCTAAAACATGTATAACTTAATGGGTGTCTTCACTACTTCACTTTTTAGTTTTTAAAAACCTGTTCATTAATTATGTGATTCAAGAGATGCATCTCTGGATCCACTCCTAATACCTTGGTTGTTGCTTAGCAACTAGCTCACTTCTTTCTTGGTTTTAGGTGCTACATATGTGGAAGGAGAGAATGAAGCCATGGAATGATCTTACATAAATGGCTTCGAGTTTTCTAAATATCAAGTCATAGTAAAACGTCATGAGTCTTTGAGCCCTCCGTCTGCTGTGGATCTGTTGTGGAGGCACATTGGAAGTTCAAATTAATAATTACATAAATGATTTCTAGGAGTGTCCTTGATTTTATCCTAGTTTTGTTATGTCTTTTATTCCATTTTATTTTCTTCTTGCAATATATTTCACATGTTGCTGAGTAGGTTCTTAATAAGGATTCAACAACTTTAATTAAGAAACTGGCTTCTGGAGATTGTCCTACCATACAAAAAAAAATGAATAATGAGGAGCATACACTGGCTATCCTAGCATCCTAGCAAGGCATAAATAGAAAAGAGATTTCTAGAAAATATTACTGAACTAGAAAAAGAAAATTTCAACAGAACTGTTATTTGCAGATTTTTGTCTTTTCATAATCAAACACTGAATAATCTGGCCATTAGACAAAAAAATTCTATAAAAACATGTTTTAGTTATTCGTATCAGTCTAATAATTAGCATGACACTTTTCAGGGAAGAATGCTTAATAGAAGTTTTGCAACTCAAGTGAATGAATGAAAGGCTGCAGAGAAGGAGAGCTTAGAATGGGTAAGCAAAACATGAAATCATTTACGGTCAATGAGAATTAAAAGGGAAATTTTTTAAACTTCATGGATTTTATATAAATAACCCAAAAACTTTAGCTATATTTATCATAGTGGTTTGCCGAGTTTGTAGAAGACCCAAAGCTAAATTATAGAAGTCAAACTTGATGATATTTATAGTCCATCTTAATTTTCAAACAATTGATACTAAGAGCTTTATTATTGTAACAGATATGACTTTCTGGGGATTCATCAGACTGACAGCAATATATATTTTAAAAAATCAGTGAAAACCAATGGGCATCAACCTCAGGAATAAGATAAAATCATTAGGAGCTGATTATGGTAGAAATGCATAGGGTCTGTTCTGGTTTTCTTTATAGTTAGACACACACACACACACACACACACACACACACACATACACACGTGACTACGACATGCCTAATAAGATAGGTCTGTATTTTGAAAACAGTGATTATTCTTTATTTTAACAATACAAATAGAATCTCAGTTCATCCATGTTGTGATACTAGCAGATCATAAAGAATTCAGCTGCCTTGCTGAGATTCAGTTTCCTCAAAAATAAATAAAATGTCATAATTAGCTACTTGACCAAAGGGCTAATATGTGGTATACGGCAACAGCTTTCATACTTTTTTGAGGTAACCTACAGTGAGACATACAACTGACATCTCTCTCTCTCTCTCTCTCTCTCTCTCTCTCTCTCTCTCTCTCTCTCTCTCACACACACACACACACACAGGCGTGCATGTCTAAAACAGAAGATTTTAGAAACCGTATTTTCCTTTCTACATGTAATATACTCTACTACTTTCTATTCTACTTTATTTTATAAAAAGAAAAATTTGCCACCCAACTAAATTTATGCCCAGATCTTCTAATGGGTTGCAAACTATAGCTAAAAAACATTGAATTAGGGACTTAGGGAAACAAGATCCTGTGATTTGAGATTTTCGTGCATGAGAGCACTCCTGCACTTGCACCTAAATGAAATTTTTCAGTCATCGCAGGCACACTTTGCTGAATTCATTAGAGAACTCAGTGCATTGGATAAAGTGACAGAGGGAAAATGACAATTATCAACCTAATGCTTTCCTCTTAATGGTAACTGCTTAATGAATATGTGGTAGCATACCACCATTCCTGTTTTTCTGGGAATTTTAATAAATTGCCAAGAATTAGTTTTCTTTAATCATAAGTGATATGAACATTATTTCATATGTATGAAATTATGGCCTTTGCATTATTGGTTAGTTATCTGAACATACAGTAAAATTTTCTGCACTATTATAGGTGATTTTATTTTATTTCTCTGATAGCCTATGGAAGATAAATCAATTTCTTTGTCCTTCCTATGCACCTGGAGATGAAATAAAGTTTACATTAAAAATATTTTATGTTCTTGAAATAAGTAATTCCATTTTATGGAGTTATATATATTTTAAAGCCTTTTCTACTTTCAGATTTACTTCCATGTCAGGCAAGGATCCTGAAACACAAGCAGAACAAAGGATAGGAAAGGAGAGAGTCATACATACTATGCGCTCCCATACTCCTTAAATATCTGGACTGTAGCTCATTAGCCTTCCTCTTAGGGAGATGTTTCTTATGTGAAACCTCCTAAATTGAAAAAATCAAATCAATGAAGTTTGTTTTGTATTCGTTTATATATATTGGGATTATGGAAACAAATGAAAGTCATATACTATTGAGACAAACTAGAAAATTCAAAGAAAGTACATCCACTCCCACTGGCTTAGAAGAAAAGATAACATCAAAAACCCACAGTGTATCTTCCCACCCAGGTATCACAAGAAAGATTTACCTGCACCTTTTTCAACTCTGTCTCCCTGCCGGCACAGCTTTTGTTCTACCTCGATGAGAACTGAGTACAGGTATGTTTCTAAAAGTCCAAACAAAGGGGACTCACTAGTGAGCTGAGATGAGCCTAGAGCTGAGATTGGCCTCCTTGCAGGCTGCAGACCCTTCTGGGTAGATGGCCTCCAAGTGCATCTCACTTTTATCATGTTGCTATGAGGAAGGAGACTGACAGAGCTGCGAACCATGTTTCTCCCTGAAAATCATTTCTTTAGTTGCACAGCACCAATACCAGTCCTAGACATCCCCGTCCTCCAACCCTCTTTCTCCTTCCTTTTATTCTCTTTTCATTGTATATCCAGTTCGAACTCTTTAATTTTCACTGTCCTAAAAATATGACAAAAACAGAAATGGGAGGTCGGTGAGCAGGGATGGAGAAATGCATGGAAAATCTAAGTTCTTAATTTCACATTTTCAAGTCTTTTAAGTTTTTTAGTGTTAAAAGATTATTGCTTGGGCACTAGGTTAAACACACATGAAATTATATAATTCATTATAGAATTTCTTTGTGGATCAAAATGTCTGATTACTCAAAAAAGTGTGGTGTTGCCACTAGCTGGTAGAACTCACAGCAGAGGCGCTCTGCCAAACTTGTACAAAATCTTGTTTATAAATCAACTTTTACTACAAAACTTTAGTACATTAGACCCAAATAACCAAATCATACATTGGTATAAGTATGCAGGAAGAATTTGCTACTTTTTTTGTTATTTTTTTTTCCAACAGAATTTAGGAGAGAGAGGCGGACAGAGAAGAAAATTGTATTACTGTCTTGGTAGAAAGAGATGCTTTTTTTTTTTTTTTTTTTGAATTCGTGACCCAGTTTTATTAGGCTCTTCTCTGTGAAACATTTCCTAATTATATACTTCTTAAGGTAGACTCATATATTTCTCTTCTCTGTACACTCCCAGTTATCTGGAATATCTTAAATGCAAAATAAATGTTAGCTAAAACAATGAATAGATAAGTGAATGAAAGAAATGAAGTTAACAATAAAATTAATAAAATTAATCAGAGCAGGTATTCCTGTTAACTTGATTTTGTTGAATATCATTAATACATTTTATTTTAGCCTTAGATACAGATTCAAAAGTATTGTGTGTGTGTGTGTGTGTGTGTGTGTGTGTGTGTGTGTGTGTGACATTAATCAGCTAATAACTGTGTTTTGTTTTGTTAGGATAAATTTGACTTAGTACTAAACTTTACCATCACATTCCTTGTAAATACCCTAGATTTCAATTCATAAGACTATTGGATTTAGTCATGAGAAAGAAGGGAAACAAAAAAGAAAGCAAAAAAAAAAAAAAAAACCCAGAAAATATTTAACTTAGAGTTTCATTTAAAATAATTAATCATCTCTAGGAAATCTCATAATAGTTTATCCAAAATCCAGCACTCATTTATTTCTCTCAGCAGAAATTAGTAACTTCTCATGCAAATAACTAGATGTGACTATGGTGCTAAGTGGGGATTGAAATTTTTCTATATATTGTTAATAATTACCATTTTTGGTCTAGCTGTCTTTGCTGAATATTTATCAAGGAAAATAATGGATGTATATGGGTATTATAACACAAATTGTGAATTCAGGCCATGGCTATCCGTGAGGAGACACAGAAGTCAACCAGGCACCTTCTTTCCCAGTTCCAGGGTCTGGCTCAAGCTCTCCTAGCATGGATCCAGGAAGTCCTGTGCAAGAGCTGATCAAACTGACTGATGTTCCTCCAGGGTTCAGAATAGACAATTGCCACTGTGTTCTCCTTTACATTTCAGCTTATTTGAGAGTTTATAATGAGCTAAATGTAAAATGCATTAATAAATTTTGGAAATGACCCTTATATATCATGATTACAATACAGGGAGCTAAAAATATATAGATGGAAAAAATGAGCCATCATGATGAAAAGAAATACTGATGCGTTCTTTGCAAGGAAAAATAAAATGTGTTTCTAGAGAAAGTTGACATGGGACAGAAATGAACTGTCTTAGAAATGCTATCAAGTGTTTACCAAGAATGAAAATGCCAATATTAAGTACTATGGTTCTATGGCTTATTTTGAGTTTATTAAGATGAAATATTTCTATTGTAAATATTTGTGATACTGTGACCATTGGCAGAGATATAATGGAATCGCTGTATTGACTTTTGGAGTGTGTGGTTTATAAATACCTTTTATTTTTGTACGATTGTTCATACATTAATTTGGTTGGCTACATAAAACTATAATTGCTGTTATAATCTCGAATTAGTTTTAATTATATTTGGTACTGACTATTTTATTCGTGAGAAGTTTTTCTTTGTTTTTCTTTTTTGACTATACCCTTTGCCACTCCCAAAACAATTTCCGAAACATAAATAAGAACTGTCCTAAAACACAAATGAAGCATTATTATCATAGTCCCTTACATTCAGTTCCACTTTCATGACTTTGCTGAAACAAATCTCTAAGACTCACTAATGAGACAATTTAATAGAGTCCTTTGAATGCCTGAACTTTCTGTTCTTTCTGCGGCATATGAGATATTTGAGGCAGTGAAGTAAGAAAAATCTTGGGTCTGGAAGTCTCTTCTTTTGGTTTCTGTACTATTGTGATGTGTTCCTTTCTGTCCCTTTCCTTACTCGCCTTTTCACCCACCCTTTATATAAATATGGACTAGAATTTGCCATCAGTATTTTCTTTTTCCATAGTCACTTAATTGGTCATCACATCTTTCAATTTTCCAAACTTATGAGGATGACTCTAAATTTCTTTAAGTCTCAGAATTCTCTTAAGTCTTGAACAAATTATTTCCTGGTTACCTCAAAAATCTACATGTCAAAAATTCAGTGATGTATTTTAAGGAGTCCCTTTTATCGCCCATCCACTTGCAAACCAGCCTCTATTCCCTGTCGGAATGTTACCACCACCCACTCCATCTCCCAGTTTCAAAAGCTTGAAGACAGTGTTGACTTTAGCTTTTACCATATGTAAGAGTCAATAACTTGCCAAGTTCTATTAAGTTTATGATCTAGTAAAGAACATTAATTTGACACCTATAATGTGACGAAGACAACTTTTGGCACTTTGCATATATTATGACTTAAACTCTCAAAACGTGACATGAAGGATATTACTGTCCATATTATATAAAATTTTTGAAATAAGGGTTCAGTGTGTAAGTAACTTACCGAAGCAAGTCAGAAGCTAGGCAGAACCTGTGATTCAAACCCATTTTTTATAATGTTGTCTAATGTTCATTTCATTGGACTATAACATTTTTATTTCTATAATGTCTAACATCTCTCTACTCCTTCCTAATCCTCTTAACTCCACATAACACTACACTTCTTGCCTGTATTCAGACTCTGATTTTTTGTTGCTTCAATTTTCCTAAATTACATCTTTATCTGCTCTCCAATGTTTATAAATTATGTAGAGATTCAACAGTTAGAGCTCTTTGCTTATTGTCTGTAGAAACTGATTCTGATTAAGTTAGGCAAAACAAAATGGAAAAATAAAACTTCATAAACACACACACACACACACACACACACACACACACACACACACACACAGGTTTATTGACAGGATATTATTGAAGAACTCCCTGAAGTAAAAGAGAAGCAAGGCCTTGGGAAGGATCATAAAGGGGGCAGATTTTGATGGTGGGATTTGAGAACCTTTGCATGAAGATGCTGTAATCGACTGACTCAGCTCCAGCAGCCTCCATGTGCCTCCTTGATTATAACTCAGATTACCAAGTGACAGATTGATTGGGCTCGATTGGGTTACATGTTTACCACTTGCTAGAGATTGGGGGAGGAGAAGGAGGAAGAGAAATATTATTGATAATCCTACCTGGACCACAAGATAAGATGAGTGGAACACCTGTAAAGAAAACTACTCTACACTTACTTATAGAAGGAAGCAGAGGCACCCACGTGCTTAATAGGAAGGTGCCCACATGCAGGGCACACAAGTGCTCCAGTTCAGTCATGGCCCTTTTCATTGTCATCACCGACTGCCTCTTCCTATTCATGCAGCCCTGAAATTCTCACCATTTTCCATGCACGCTATAAGTCTTTTTAGGGCACTGTTTTCTGGAACTTGTGCGTCTCCTGTGTCTATATTTAACAAAAGCCTCCCTATCTGTATAGGCCCTGCCCAAACAGTGCTCTTATTACCATTTCAAGATTCCTACAGACAAGTAATTTCTCCCTCTTTTCCTCAGCATTTCCTTTTGCTCATCATCAATAGTACTTTTCAAAATCTGCCTTTTTTCCTTTTATTTTTTTAAATTGTAAGTGCTTCGATGGTATGCATCAATTCTTAATTATCTCAGAATATTTTCTAATGTTGAATACCAGTTACTGTAGTTTCCAGCGATTAATAAATATACTGTTATTTTTCTTACAACATTTTTCTTACTGTTGGTTCAAAGCACTGCATTTATTCTGTAATGCAATTATATCATTTATCACTAACCTCATTATAATATCCTTGATGGGAAATCACACAAAGCATTTAAAATTATTCATTTATACCTAGTAGTAATGAATAAATGTACTGATTTAAACTTGATTTAATAAAGTTTGATAGCAGTATAATAGATTATTTAAAAGAGAATAAAGTTACTTAATGGAGAAAGGAGGGAAAGTAGGCCAGTAATAGCCAGACATTTTAAAAAATATAATGCTCAGAACACAGCTATGTGGTGGGCCTTATTATTCTTATTTTATACATGAGAAAGCTGAGGCTTAGACAGGGTTACTTTCTTAGAGGAAATAAAAGTTAGAGCCAGGATTTGTTATATGTTAAAAATTAGCTCCATATATCTCTAGATAATATGCATATACCACTCTCTAGGGATTATAAACAACAGGTAGTCATACTTCTTCAAAAACATACTTCTTCAAAAAAGAATAAATTACAGATTACTGTAAAAGAAGGGCAAGATAAATCTATGCATTAAATAACCCAATGGAAAAAATAATTCTTACAAGAGGAAACACAGGTGTCCACTCAACGCAGAAAATATACTAATCACGAGTAGGAATCAGGAAAAGGCAAACCCTGTTAGCGAGATTCCATTTTCAACCATTAGACTAGAAGGAAAAACCTGTAATAATATTAGGATGCAGGAATAAGGATGTGCCCTCTGGGAAGAAGTATAAATCAGCACAGCCATTTTGGAGGGAAATTTGGTAGCATTTACTAAAACAAGACAAACAAGCAAGCAAAACCCGCGCATGCTCTGCTATCAGTGTTCCACTCCATCGAACCCTAAAAAAAAGCTCTGGCACACACGATCGCGGAGGTAAGGGTGAGGGTGCCTACTGCGGCATCGTTTGCACTAGGAAAAACTGGAAACGACTTTCGTACCCATTTTGAAATGGGTCGCCTGTTTATATCTTTTGCCTGTTTATATTCTTTGTTCAGATTTTACTTGGTTATTTGTCTTATTTTATTGATTTTTTTTCAGGAGCTCTGAATAAATTTCAGATAGTAACTGTCTGTTTCACAAATGTTACAGATGTTTTTGGCTAAGCTACCACTTATTGTCTGACTTTTCCATATTCATTCTTCTTTCAAAATTTTATTTCTAGCTAACCTAGTTTCATTTATAAATTTTGGCTTTTGCTTTATATATTGTTTAGGGGGGATTGCCTTTCCTACCTCAAATCCCTAAATACATTCTCCTGTAATTTTTTCTTGTCTTCATAGATTCAATTCTTTAAATTCTCCCTAGAATTCTTATTTTCATGATCTTTCATTATGAAAGGAAAGGAGCTCTGTTTATAATTCTTCCTCCCAACAATTTCTCTAAATTATGTCTTAATTAATACATCTCATATATGAACTACAATAGTTTTGACAGATTTTGTTGGCAATGAGTTTGATGATTGAGGTTTTTTTTTTTCCTCATAGTGAGGAACGAAAAATAGACTTTAATGAATCCCTTGCTTTGAGCCCCGTTAAGCCCTTCTTGCTTCTCTGCCCTCTGTGCCCTTTCAGAGCGGAAACTGTTCAGGACCTCCATTGGGCTTATTTCCTGTGCAGGCCTTCTGCGTGTCCTAGGCTGTAGTCTCCTTCGTTCTGCTCTCTATCTGCTCCTAGTATGCAAACAAACAATGTGTCTTACTCCTTTTAAAGGAGGATTTACTCCTTTAGTATGGTCGTGATGGGCACTGTAGAGAGAGGGGATATAAGTGCACATGTACAACTGCTATCTTAAAAAAAACTACCACACACTGTTTAAAGTTGTCTTTATATTACCTCTTATGATCAAATGGATTTATCTGTGTTCTTGTTAGAAACAAAAGCATGAGATTTATTTACGAATTTAAATAAAATATCTTTAAGTTTCAAGTATTTGAACTCTAATTTTTCCTCATTAGCCAGATGTGATTGTTTTCCTCAATTATATTACTATGTATTTTAATCAGGACTCAGCTAGATTCTTTTTTTTTCAAATCTACTTATCTTGAATTTCTTAAATTCCTTAAAATAACCCAAGATATACAGCTTTAAGTGGTCATTCATATTACCAAATATTAAACTCAGTTAATGTAAACGACTATAAAAATTTTTCAGGCTTTATTTCCTGAACTTTCTCATATGCTTTTCTGCTGTTCCCTTGTTCACCTGCCTCAGATGTTCCCGCCTATACCTCCGCTGGGGGTGGTGACACCCTGCCGACCCCTAGAACTGTATCACTGTCATCATGTGGGACAGTGTTCCAACAACACAAAACCAAACAACTCAATTCAAAAAATAAGCAAAAGACTTGAATAGTAATTTTGTTAAAGAAAAATACATCAACTGTCAATAAGTGCATGAAAAGATATTCAACATCACAAATCATTTGGAAATGCAAATTGAAAACACAAGGAAATACCACTTCATACCTATTCATATGGCTTTTTTAAAAAAATGGATATGACAGTATTAGTGAGAATGTGGATAAATTTGAATCTTTGTGCATTGCAGGTGAGAGTATAAAATGGTGAAACTACTGTGGAGAACATATGGCAATTGCTTGAAAAATTAAACCATGTGATTAAGCAATTCCACCTCTAGGCATTACCTAAAAGAAGTGAAAGCAGGGACTCAAACAGGTATTTGAACACCCATCTTCATAGCAGCACTATTTATATAGTCAAAAGATGGCAACAACCCAACTGTAAATCCATGTATGAGTTGACAACCAGAATGTGATGATTGCATAGTAATGTGAATGTGCTTAGTACCACTGAAATATGTTTAATATTATATGTACTTTGCCACAATAAAAAAAAATCATGAAAAAAACATATTTTTGAAATGCCATATAATTACATTTTGACCTAGACAACTGAAAGACAACAATGCTTAATTCACCAAAGGCAATTTAGTAATGAAGTACAAGGATGGATAACTGGGCCTTCTTATATAATCATTCAAAAATATTTATGATGACCTGTTCCATGCCAGGAACAGTACTATCAGCAAATCAGATTATGTCCCTGCTCTGATTTGGAGTCAAGGAAGAAAAAAATTAATTAAATAATGACAGAAATTAATGTGTAAATATATAAAAGTCCAGGTAATCTGCTGTATTCATACTGTACAAGTATTAAAATCTTTATATTTTCTCAAAACTTCTTTTCAAAACCACTTTCTTGATATTATTTCCTAAAACTGGCTGTAATTTCTGGCAGGATTCAAAGGGTTTTTAGTCATATTCCATGAATAAATATATAGGCTCCTTTGTTTAGGTAATAAAAACTATAGTATACTATCAAGACTAAAAAAAAATCATAAATCATACCATTTAAATATTCTTTCCTCCCTCTCAGGCCTTACTTATCCTCAGAGACATATACATATATAATCTCCACATATTCTTTGGCCATTCTTCCATAGATGGACACTTACATTGTTTCCATACTTGGCAATGGAATTATTCAGTCATGAGAAAGAAGGAAATTTTCCCATTTGCAACAATATGATGAACCTTGATGTTTTATGCTAAGTGAAGTAAGTCAGACAAAAAAAGGGGAAAAAAAACATATATTCTAACTTATATGTGGAATAATTTTAAAAAATAACCAAACTCTTAGAGAGTACAATGGTAGTTGCCAGGGGCTAGAGGGTAAGGGAATTGGGAAGATGTTCATCAAAGGGTACAATCTTCCAGTTATAAGATGAATAAGGTCAGGGTATCTGATGTATACCATGGTGAATATAATTGACAATTGTATTATAAAATTTAAAGTTGTTATGAGAGTAGTTCTTAAATGTCATCACCACACTCGGACCAAAAAAAAATGGTAATTATGTGAGGAGATGGAGGTGTTAACTAATATTATTGTGGTAATCATTTTGAAATATATATGTGTACTAAATCATCACATTATATACCTTAAACTTGCATATGTTCTATGTCAATAATTACATCTCAATAAAGGTGGGAAAAATGACTTGAGGAGGATTCTACCATAATACTGCCATGATGCTTCTTTATATCCTTAGAATAACTTTCAGAACCATGGACAGTCTCAAGATAAATCACATCCTATTTTCCAACAAAGACAATAGGAAAAAAATTAAGGTTATATTGAAAAAACAATTACCTGAATTTATTTAATTTCATGGAATTATTTAAACTCTCTGTATTATTTGTCCAATTACCTATCACATTTAATATAATAGACTGATTATAAAATTTTACATATTATGTTAAAATATTTTAATTAAATATTCTATTTCACAAACAAAAAGATAATGCTTAAAGTCCACCATTTGGATAACCATTGTCTTAGGTAAGTAAACTGCAGAGCTGTAAAGATATTTCTCTGGTATCACTAATGACCTAGCAATTAACCCTTGTGGGAGTCAGTGGTGAGTTACAGATTCATTTCCCTTATGACAAGAACAATATCATGAAAAGCTTTCCTGTACATTGCCATGTCTGTTACAAGTTGTGGCAAGCATTTTAACACTGTTCCTAAAGGTTCTCATTATCTTAATCACCATCTTGCACAGTTGGCCACCAAGTACCACAGACCCATGTCTGTCTCCCCTAGATTCTATCCTAGTCACTCAGGCAATTTTGCTTTCTGATAAGACTTGTTTCAGGCTGCAGAAAACCACAGTGTCTTACTCCATGGTTACACAAATCACCTCCTCAATCAAAGCAGACAGATTCAGGTAGCAGCATTTACTGACTCCTGATAGAGAGAAAGCTTTCAATCTGGGAATGTTGGAGTAGCACTGCGAAAAAACACAGATGTGCTAAAAATGCTCATAAATGCCTTGCGGAGAGATCGATGTACCGCTTCTTATAAATGCCCTTGTCCAAATAAATATTCTAAGGTCAAGGGCAAATAGTTATCATCTTTTAATAATTTTATTTTGAATGTATGCTACAAGTATGAAGGACAGCATAAAATAAAATGCACCAGCAAAAGGAAGGTGAAAGAGACGGTGTGGTGTTTTTTACTTAGAACACTCTGATTTATGATCTGTTGTGTCTATAATAAGCCACCTGACTTTTATAACCCCATTTCTTGACCCAGAATATCGGGTTGAATATGCATCCTTCTAAGATGCCTTCTGATCGAACAGTCCTTGATTTTAGTGCTCAGAATGAGATGCACCTGTTTTTTCTTTTGTTTTGTTTTCCAGGGTTTCAGTGCTTCCTCCACTCCCACGTTATTCCCTTTGTACTTCACCATCTCTAAAAACATTCCAGTTCCTTTATAGGTTAGCGAACTAGGATATACACATTTAAAATATCTTCCTGTGATTTCTATGTATAAGTACAATCTGCCCTGACAAAGAACCAGAATTGCTATCTGCAGAGTTTGGGCAAACAAAGAAATAAAAGTAATTCCTTAATGCTGTAGACAAAATTACTATGACTCCCCAACATTATCTAGCTATGAATAGAGGCATCGAAGTTGAGAATATAATTTTTTTTCTGTAATTCACTTTTCAATTTTCTTATCATTTATGCTCTTTCGTATTCATGTAATTGGACACTAGCAGTCAATATATTTATAATTTAAATTTATATTTATTATCATGAAAAGATATTTGTGATATATTGATATGTAAAAGTAGTCACAAAGAGGAGTTTAATATAACCCCATTATAGTTATTTAAATATTCATATATATTACAAATAATTATATAAGCATACATAAATTTTTGGAAAAACATTCTGTGATTATCTATTAAAAGATTATAGGTGCTTTTCCACTTTTACTATTGCTTGAATTTATAACACATATGCATTACTTTCATTAAAATTAAAACCACACTGATGTTTAAAAAAATAGGAACCATCTAAGTTGAAGTCCAAACTGATTTCAAATATTCTTTTTCTAAACCTTAGTAATTATTATACTCAGACTTAAAAATATGTAAATAGATTGCAATTATTCTTTCCCACATTTGCGGCACAAACAGGTTATTTTCCATCATGTGAGAATATTTTATACTCAAACTGAGGTGTATCTATTTAAATATATATATTTTTTCAGATTTGAGAAGCTATGGAAATTACTCTTGAAAAACCAAATGGAATAGCATAACTTTGGCATTTACCTGTGAACCTCACCCCAAACAGTGTTTACTGCATAGCCAATGCCCAATGCATGTTTTTTAATGAGTAATATATTTTAACATAAAGTAGATAATATAAAAATACATTCACATTATATGACAAAATTTCCACTGTAAAATATGCTCAAATGCATATAAATTTGAAAAAAGTAAAATAAATCCTGTAATCCTACTATCTGGAGTAAGTCATTGATAATATATTGGTTTATATTTATATTATTCTAGCTTTTTCTTGTGTGTGTGTATAAACATATGTATTTTTAAATCAAGAAAATTTACCATATTATCTGCTTTATAATGTGTCTATTTTACTTACCAAAAATGTATAAACATCTTTGAATCATATGGAATATTTTTCTTCAATTTTACCTTAATGTTTGTTATTTTATGGATATGCTTGTATTTACTTAAACTGCTATGGATTTTCCTCCAAATTATGGAAAACTAATTTTTTGGGGGTATGGATCTATAAGTGAAGCTTCTCAGGATGGATTGTCAACTAAAGTTTTGCCGAATTATAGAATGCTTCTAAATCCCATATGTCTTAGCTTATTTACAAGCTTATGTAACAAAATACCATAGCTTATAAAAACAAACATTTATTTCTCACAGTCTGGAAGCTAAGAAGACCATGATTATGGCACCAGCATTTGGTGTCTGGTGAGGACCTCTGGTTCATTAACAGCTGTCTTTTCACTGTGTCGTCACATGACAGAAAAGAGGCTCTCTCTGGAACCTCTTATAAGATGCTAATTCCATTCATTAGGGCTCATGGCCTAATCACCTTCCAAAACTCACCTTCTAATACCATCACTTTAGAAGTTAGGGTTTCAACATGAATTTTTGGGAGAACACAAACATACCATATCATCATGTATTGAAAAATTTCTAAATCTAGAGGAAAACAATAAAAAAAAAACATATAGTATAGCTATCAGTGATTGGGATAGGTTTTAACAGAGATGGAAAAATACACCTCTAAACACTTTACCATCATATGCCCATTGAGCTTGGAGTACTGTTGACCTTACTAAGCTTATCTCCTATTGCTACCCAAAGATGCTCCAGCCCAAATGGCAGATTCAACTGTACTCTTTTCTATATCTGGACATTTTTCTCATTTTTCTGCAATTCTCGGCCTTGAAGTTTCTACTGAATATCTTCAAAAGCTAAATGCTTCCCATACTTCAAGGTTCGAATAAAATATATATATATCCAGTTCTTCCATCCTTCCAACACTGTTTTTCTTCCTTAAAACTTAGGTAGCACTTATTTTCTTGTTATTTATACATCACCTTGCATGTGTTAGCTCATACAGTGTCCGTCTTATCTTCCCCGTTGTAAGTACTATCATAAACATTTTGTGTGTTTATAGGTAAAAAGATGTAAACTTTGGATTAACACTCTTTTTTCTAATTTTATGAGATAATTTTTACATTACTCTTATGTATATGGATCTCAGGAGTTTTACACAGTTAAAGTGTTAAGAAATAGGCTTCTAACCTACTAATAGATTTCTATATGAGTATACCTGTAAGTTTTTTATTTAAAATTTTGGAATCCAGAAACTTTTTGCTAAGCAATAAATTGCTTTAAATACCTTCTAACAGTCTTAATTTTAAAAACTAGATTCTTAATGGTGTGAAAAAGTTTCTGTAAATCTAATTTATATACAAGGGTGTTGAAGTTTGATTACCATATTTGCATTACTAAAAATAAATTCCTCTTCAATCTCAAGAAAGCAGATGAGGCAACCTTCATCACTCCCCCCTTTGTTTTACATAGGTCACAAGCCTTTCATTGTCAATTCATTGAAAAGGAAGGTGTGGGCAGAAAGAGGGAGTCAATTGCAGCTGACTTGGACATGCAGCTAAGGAGAATAAGATCTCTGCCATTTCTTTCTCTCCCTCTCTTACAAACTTCAGGTAATTAAGTCAGAAATTTGGGCAATATGAATTGTCAAGACTAACGGGCCCTCTTGACGTCCTTGCTTCAGTACCAGCACCTTTTTAAGCTGAGTGAGTGTGAGTTGAAAGAAAAATGCCATAAATGGGCTAGGTCCCCACAGTCAAAGCAAAGCAGGGAATTGAAGCAATTATCCAGATAGTTTGGGAAGGACAGGTAAGAGTTTCTAGACATATCAGCCAAATCAAAAATTAAGACATGAAAAGCTGAAAGCATCAATTCTCAACACAGTTTGGCTCTTGCATTGAAGAAAGCTGTACAAATGATAGCCCTGAGTGTAAATGGCAAAGAGATAAAAAGTAAGTAGGTGCCACTTATTTATCTCGTTTGCTTTAAACCTATCGGTCTCAAACTTTTGTCCCTGGTCAATCCTACCCTCTGCTTTACCTCTGAGAAAGCCTAAATCCACAAAACTCTCAACCATTACCTAATCCAGTGTTTTAGGGATCTACTCTTGCAAGAAATTAGCAGGTGGTTTTTCTGTAACATCCCATCCTGACTTTAATTGCTTTCCTCTCTGTCATTCATTCAGGTTCCTTTCTCTCCTTTCACTCCCACTTCCATGGTATATGCCTTTCCCTGGCCTCCCAGGACATCGCGATTTGCCTGGATTCTAGGTCTGTGAATTATGGTATATACTTGCTTTGTCATGATGCATAATTCACTGCCACATTAAAAAAAAATGTGTTTGTGCAGCTTGCAGTCAATGTGATATGTTAGTACTTTAATGGGTTAACTCATTATCCTACAGGTTAGAGTGAAATGGGGATTCAGTGACAACGAGGACTGGTATCCTAAAATCTTCAACCACTGGAGTTACAACAGTGTGGTAATTTCAGGTACTATGGATGGATAATGAGGGATGTTGTGGAGCAAATGGACCTCTTACTGCCTATAAATCACATCCCCTGTGATGCCGTCCATGCATGGAGCTGGATGCTTTTAATTCCTACCAGTGTTTTATGTTTTCCATTTTATTCTTGGTTGAAATTTACTGTCATTATTATGTCAGGCAACCTTCTTTATACCATATTCACCTCTCTCGCCTTTATTATTTACTTCAATATTGCTTCCTGTAAAAGTCTGGAAAGGAAGGCTTTTGCTGCTGCTATACTTAAATATCTAAAATGTCTATCCCTTCCTTTTCTGCCTGTTCAAACAAAAATGATCAAAGAAAATCCCTTTAATTCTCCTGATCATAGATGAGTGAGAAAAAGAAAATGGCACTACCAGTACCCTACCCTAGTGACATTTGTATCAACAAATGTCACGAGAGGCAGATTTGGAGGGAAAAGGGTCTGACGTTTGCTTTAGAATAGACTTAACGTTTGTTTTAGTTCTATCCTTTGCCAATTGTGAGAGCTTCACCAAGATGGCCAATCTAGCTGGACTTCAGTTTCATTATCTCTAATATAGAGGGAATCTAATTTACCTCAAAATATTATGACTGGGATTAAATGATTTATGTGAAGTGCCCAGGGTGTAAATATGCTCAGTGAATGAGAGCTTATTAGTATTATTTGCAGAGCACTGTTCCAAATGTTGCAGGAGTTACAGAGATGAACTGTAACTTTCTCTGCAATGCTCACAGGCTAGTGATTCTGAATATCAAGTTAAATGTCAAGCCTAAATTGTGTCTCCTCCAAATTTTCATATTTGAAGCTCTAAGCCCCAATGTGACTGTATTTGGAGACAGGACCTTTAGGAGGTGATTAAGGTTAAAAGAGGTCATAAAGGTGGAGCCGTAATCCAATAGGAATTGTGCGCTTATAAGAAGAGATACTAGGAGTGTACACACATAGAGGAAAGGCCATGTGAAGACACAGCGAGAAAACAACCTTCCTAGGCCTCAGAAGATACCAACTTGGCCAGTACTTTGATCTTGGACTTCCAGCCCCTAGAACTAAGAGAAAATGAGTTTCTGTTGTTTAAGCTCCCCAGTCTGTGTTTGTCTGTTACGGCAGTTCTCAGTGACTGTTAGACATGATATCATCAGAGAGGAACAGAGCTGACTTTGGGAGTTTAGGGAAGAGAGAGGGAAGGTTCTGTTTGTTTGTTTCTAGATGAAGGAAGCAGAGAAATCTGCATGGAGGTAAGCCTTGGAGAATAGGTGGGTGCTGAACAAAGGTTGATAAGGAATAGATGCAAGGCTGGTTGGGGAAGATTGGAGACCCAGGGTCAGAGCACAAGGAACAAAACAAAGTAGCTCAGGAGGGTCCCTTAGACATAGTATTATTTCTTCTCATTTGGGAAGTTAAACACATAAAAGCTAAATGTGACTATATGTAAACATGACTTTTTGACAATACAATACAATACAATACAATACAATACAATGATTATATAGTATAGTTTGATAGAAAATAGCCTAAAAAGGTCTGAAGCAATTGTGATTTATAGTAATGTAATCCAATTCGTCTGTTAGATTCTATATGTAAAGGACGTGTTCTGAATAATAGAATTAAGTGGAAAAAGGTGTGGTACATATATACAACGGAATATTACTCAACCGTAAATAAGATAAAATAGTGCCATTTGCAACAACATGGGTAGATTTTGAATTAATCATGCTAAGAAACACAAGTCAGACACAAAAAGTTGAAAACCATATGATTTCACTTACATGTGGAATATAAAACTGAAAGTAACGAATGAACATGACAAACAAACAGAGACTCAGGGACACAGACAGTGGATTAGTGATTACCAGAAAGAAGTGGGAGATAGGGGAGGTAGATAGGGGGAAAGGGGGTCAAATATTTGGTGACAGAAGGAAATTCAACTTTGGATGGTAAACACACAATGCAATATACATATGACATATTGTTAAACTGTACACTTGAAACTTATTTGATTTTATTAACCAATATCACCCCAACGACTTAAAAATAAAAGAATTAAATATCTTTTGAAAACACTGTCTTCCAACCAAGGAAATAACAGAACCAATGCTGTTCTTACAAATAACAACTTTTGACTCCAACAGTTTAGATTAGATTACTGGCTCAGTAATTTCTTAACTGCTTCCCTTTGACAGAATCCTTATTTTCTGCAAACCTCAGTTTCCACATCTATAAACAATGATAACTTCTACTTCCTACCTCAGGGAGCTAAACTGTGAGAATTTAATAAAGGCATGCTTGTAAGCAGTTAGCATAGGACCTGGAACGCAGAAAATATTAACTACTGTTTAATTACTATGCTCTAGTACCTATGAGGAAACAAGATAGCACAGGTCTCTGCCTTCGTACAGCAGCCATCAAATAAAAAACGGTGGTGTGATTTGATAGAAACCACTTCCTTCCCACTTAGATCCTACTGTGAATGAAGTGAATTCCTTTATTCCTAGAATAAGTATTATACACTTACCTCTGGGCAAAAGCAGTGGTTCTAGGAGTGTTTTGGGAAAATACAAATACTTATATATGAAGTCGATGCAGTCTTTATCATATAAGGAAATCCGGTTTTTGCTCAGCCAGCTCATATAGGACTCTAAGGGAAACTATACTTTGATGAGGTTTAGGATGAAGCAACACATTTGCCATGCACTCAGGAGACAGATTCGGGTGATGGGGTTTGGAGCATTGTGTTGGGCAGCCCTGGGTAGCTGTCAGTATCATAGCCCCGGGAAGATGGGGCAAAGAAGGGAGGAGACGGATGCAGATTGCAGTGGTCAGTTTTCAGGTACATCCTGAAAACAAAATGTACCTATTACCTAGTTGGTCACTTCCCTAGGGAAGCTTTGCTTCAGTGATTTATTAGATATAAGTTCATATTAACAAACTGGGGTACAGTATAACACATCTGCCCACATTCTCATCATCTCTTGCAAAAAACAGGCCAAACTTGCCTACAGTTCTGCATATGGAGCTCTGAAGATTTATACATTCCCCTGTCATCAGTACTAGAAGAGGGACTGATCAAACACCTAATATCTATGTTGCTAATGTTCTTTTTGCTTTCAAATACCAAAGAAGAGCTGGGGTTTTCAATAATTTTAGTGAGAAAACATATATCTTACCTTTCTGTGGCATGGATGTTTTCAGAGGTTTATGGATATTAACTAATTTAATTATTATAGCAACTCTATTATGTGGAAACTATTATTTCAATCTCAAACAAGAAGCAGGATCACAAATAAATTATGTATATAAAAGTCCACAAAGCAGGTAAGTGGTGGAGTCAGGACAGCTTCCTAACTCTTAATCAAACTTCTATCAGCAATTACTACCAGACACAACAATACAGTCCTTCCTCGCTCCTCTTTTTAAAATAAAATCAATTTGAGTCCCAATGACAAAGCTCATCGTGCCATGTTGGTAAACTATAATGCTTCCGTGTGAGCTATTCTAGTTCGGTCCTGGACTCTGGTCACATTCACCTGGCCCAGCAAATGGAAGCCAGATGCTGATGTTAATCCAGAATTGCTGCTACTCTTAAATGGATAATCTTCCAAATATCTCAAACTGTAACATATTTCCTAAGCTCCTCAATCTTTCCTAGTTTTTCTATAAATAAAATTTAAGTGAGAGTAAAATTTACTTTCAAAAATCCCAGGAATGTCCTGTGTAACCACTATGCCGTACACCTGAAACTAATATAAAATAATACTGAATGCCAATCATTATTGAAAAAAAATCTCAAGAATGCAATATTAAAAAAAATATCCCAGACCTTTCCTTTTTCTAGAAGAGCTGAAGTGTTTAAAAAATTTTTTTTTCCAAAAAAATCAAATGTGTGTGTGATAGGAATGGATATACATATACACATCATACACACAGAGCATATATACGCATTTACATATACATTCTATAGATAAACGTAAACTCTTATTTTTTAAAATTAGTCTATGTTAGGCTTCCATAAAGCATACAGAGCCTCAAAACTCCAGTCGGTGAGCTAAGGTTGTGATGGCAGTGCTCATTATCCGGCGGGTACCACTGCTCACTTTCTCTCCATCGTGCCTTACTAGGTTTCATTGATCTTTTATGAGCCTTGATTACATGTCAGTCTCATGAGCTTTTTTCCTGTTAATCTTATGTTTGGGCTGCCTTAACAAAATACCTGAGTGGCTTATAAAGAATAGAAATTTACTGGACTGGAAATCCAAAATCAAGGTGCCAATGTGGCGCACTTTGGAGAGGGCCGTCTTCCTGGTTTATAGCCTCCTCACTTGTGTTCAAATGGTAGAAGGGGATAGGGCACTCTCTAAAAAAGACACTAATCCCAGTGTTGGGGGCTCCACCTTCCTAAGCACTCCCAAATCACCTCCTTTGTGAGAACATAAATATTCAGATCATAGAACCTGATCATTGATTTCTTTATGAAAATATGGTGAAAGGAGTCATGAAAGGTATCAAAACCTGGGGCAACAATTGGCCTTGGTTTAAAAGTCTCTTAGAAAACATTGCTGCCTTGGACTCAGTCACTAGTGTAGGAAGTAGAGCATTGTGGATGAAAATGCAGCACTGCACCCCACTGGCCCGGGTCTTGGAAGAAGCTTTTGAGTGATCCAATGCTTCTGTGCTCTCACCTGTAGCCTGCAGTTTAATAATAATGATAGTAATAAAATAACAATATTCCTGCTACATTGGGTATACATGAGAGTCAAATGAATATATATATATTTATTTCATGTTACATGTATCTATAAATTATATTAACATTGTATGTAACTTATATTCATTGTATACACTCACTGAAAAATATATGTGTATACATTCTTTAAGATACATATGCAGACACACATATGTCTTAAACAATGCTTTGCATGTACATGTATAGATAATAAGTAGGTTCTTGTATTATTATTCGTTCATTATCCTTCACTGTCAATGGCCTCCTGACATAGACAGGGAGAGATAGGGAGCATATTATATAGTGATTAAATGTATAGACTCTGAAGTAAAATTGCTTTGGGTAGTTTAATCCAACCTTTAAAAGACTTTTGCTACCTCACTTGTAAAACTGAGATGATAACACTATTTGCAATGTTATTATGAAGATTAAATAATCTAATAACTATAAACTATCTGACATAATACCTAGTCTATACTAAGAGCTCAATAACTGTTACTATCTTTATTAATTTTTCATTATTCTTAGACCATTTTTAATAAATATTTGTTCTGTTGTGATTAGTATTAGTCTTGATTTTAGTATTAATCAAGCACACATGAAGCACTTCCTAGTACAGAATATATGTTCCTATATTGTACATCTTATGTCATTTAAAGTGACTACTGCAATTTGAAGTATGGCCACAAAATATTAATTAAATACCCTGATAATTAGAATTTATATATTTCCCTAATAAATTTCTCTTTGGTTAATTTTTGCAATGTTTTTGTTTCTCCGTAGAAATTCTAGGCTTCTGCCTTGTGGTGTGTCTCTTACAGAGTTGGGCACACATTATTAGAACAATCAAGTTTCTGTATAGTAACAGGAGACAGCAGTTCTCCAGAAGGGGACTTCCAATTAATTTCCAAGCAGCAAGGCTGCTGCACTGTCCATCATTGTCAGACACTCCATTCTTCCTACGTGACCAGGAATAACAATGAATGCTTCTAGCAAGAAAATCTCCTGCCAAATCCCACGTCTTTTAAAATGGACTCTAAACAGACACCTCATAATGAGCCTGCCCTCATCTCTGATCTCATGAAAGAACCCATTAGCCAACCATCACGTTGTTCACTAGCTGTTCTTTTTTCACACCTTAGTTGGATATAATATGGAATTTGCCTTGTTTAATTCACTGTTAAATATAAATCAATTATCATGCTTTGATTCTATTAAAGGAATATGGTCTTTATCTCTAACAGCTTTTGTCCAGTCAAATGATATGGTGTTGTAGCAATCCTTAACCTTTCTCTGTTCCTGGATTTAGCTGCAGTAGGATACACTAACCAGTTTCTACACTTCAACCTCAACAAAGAAGGCATATTTTGCATATAGCTCCTTCTTACAAATAGTCATACTTCAAAACCATTTGGCCTGTAGATTTTTGTTATTTTTTTAAATAAAAAAAACTGTGTGAACTTGATCAGTAAAAAATGTGTAGTATTCATCTTCTAGACTCAACATGGCCTGAATCTTACTATTTTATCATTTATTTCATCACTTGGCCCATTTTTAATATACACTAGTTCTCCAGAGCATAGCGGGGTGTGAGCCTATTTATATTCACATCTCACTTAAAATTCGATTCCTTCTCTCTTCATGACCTTTACCAGGTACACTAATCTCCAGAAGCCTCAATTTTCTCATTGGTAAAACAGGGTTACTAATATTACCTCCTCACAGGGATGCTGTGAGGATGAAGCAGAAAAATCCTCAGTAAGCATGTTGCAGAGCTCCACAC
Source organism: Rousettus aegyptiacus (assembly GCF_014176215.1). NCBI lineage: Eukaryota > Metazoa > Chordata > Mammalia > Chiroptera > Pteropodidae > Rousettus > Rousettus aegyptiacus. The sequence goes on from NW_023416310.1 coordinate 19,820,622, forward strand.
ATACAAGAAGGGCTAAGAATATGATTTCTGTCATTGCTGTTATGATTACCTTAGAAATGTGAAGTGAGATCCCTCTGCAGAGGATTATGATAGTTCTTCAGAGATTGAGAGCCAGAAAAGGAAACAAAATGTTGTTTCCCCAGGAAGTACATTGAATGTCGGGTTATAAGTTAATAAACACAGACAGGCCCAAGGTAGACTTTTAGGCCTGGAATCATGCTGACTATATTGGGAGTGATAAATATTGGACATCCTTAGTGGGCCAGTCACAGTTGAAATTCATATACAATGACACATTGACACATTGACAAGAGTCCAGAATGTGAGTAAAGAGAGTTATGGATGGTATATATTGATTGCTAGACGGAAAAAAATGACCCTTGCTTTACCGCTTTTAACTCTAAATAGTCTACACAGTAAATTGATAAACAGTCTTAGAAATAAACAATCTTAAGCTTTTCTTTAAAATATCTAAATAGTAAGGAATGAGTAGAGAATACAAATATCTACATCTCCAGATAAACAAATACGTAATGTTAGATGATGACATATAATATATCATAAGACACATAGTTCTATTTAGCTCAGTTGCAATGTATACCAGATGGGAAGCAGGCAGCTCTAGGCTGGTTTGGGGCTATAGACATGTTTTTCTAAGCCTGCATAGTGTTGGATAAGATAGTAGCTGACATATTTCGAATTTTTAACATTAGAAAAATAAGATAATCCAATCATATGTGTGTGCGTGTATGTATGGCTTATGTTTTAAAAAAATAAGACAAATCAAGGGGTAGCGCAAGGGAGCTCTATGGTAATGGAAGAGTTCTTCACCTTAACTGTGGTGATTACACAAAGCTACAGATATAATTAAGTTGTGTAAAGCTATACACATATGCAGATGAGTGTTTGTAAAACTGGTGAAATCTGAATAAACTCTGTGGATTATACCAACGTTGATCTCTGGTTTTGATAATGCACTATATATAGTAAAGCAAGATGTGACTACTTGGGGAGGCTGGTAAAGGGGGCATAAAATCTCGCTGTACATTTTTGTAACCTTTTAGGAATATATAATTATTTCAAAATAAAAAGTTTTAAAAAAAACATACATAAGGCAAGAGACTCTGCCAATAGATTTCCATATGGCAATACTTTGGAATTATATAGCATGTGCCTCTTTATACTAGCCATGGAAGGAAAGGAAAAAGGAAAGTAGAAATACCGGAAGAAAGAAAAAGAAAGGAAGGAAGGAAGGAAGGAAGGAAGGAAGGAAGGAAGGAAGGAAGGAAGGAGGAAGGAAGGAAGGAAGGAAGGAAGGAAGGAAGGAAAGAAAGGAAGGAAGACAGGCAGAGAGGACATAAGAAAGGGAAGAAAGAAGATAATGTACAAATTCTAAAGACAGAAAAAATATATATATACACATATATAAATATTTGTGTGTATGCGTGCGTGCGTGCGTGTTTATGTGTGTATATAACTGATTACTTAAAAAGAAGATAGGGAAGATGTTACAGCCATGCAACCCTGAACAAGCCCAATCCTGTCTGATCTCAGAAGCTAAGCAAGGTTGGGCCTGGTTAGTACTTGCATGGGAAACCACCTAGGAAGACCGGGTGCTGTAGGCATAAAAAATAAAAAATAAGGAATTTTAAACCGACTAGGTGCTTGCAATCTGTGAGGTCAACTAAGGATTACCTCGCCTAAAAAACAAAAAGATAGGGAAGAGAGCAAAAGAGCATTGGCCAGTAGAACAAAAAAGAACAATATATGGTTTATAATTAATCATAATTTATCAAATCAAAATCTTATGTAACTAGGTAACAGAATGTGGGATAATGGCTGATAATGGATATAAAAATATATATATGACATATCTAAAACATGTGAACATAAAAATATCAAAAGTTAAATGATATAAAAATTATTCTAAGCAAACATTAACCAAAAGAACATTTCTGGACCTATAGTAATACAGATTTTGCAATAACTATATAAACTTAATGTTTAGTTTATCAAATGTTTCTTCCCCCACTCTTTAATACCCCCCACCTCCACTTCCACCCCTGACCTGCAGACCTTGCCGGCTCCTTTTAAGAACTGGATCTCTGAAAGCAGGACATCTCTTCCCATGCATTCCACGTGCTGGATGCGCTGGTCGCATGCACCCGGGGCCAGGCACCCCCGGGGTATGGTCCATGGCTCCACCTGGGGCGCAAACCCAGGACCTTCAGCGTGTAAAGCAGACATGCTAATCACTACACTATGGAGCTACCTCCTAGTTTATCAAACGTTTAGTACCAAATTACTTCAATGGCAGGAAATGAAAACTTCACTTTTTCTCTTTTAGGTTCTTTGGCTGGTCTAGTAATTAAATTGCCTAAGACAAATTAACAGGAGAAAAAAAATAATTCCACATGTGTGGGATCTCATAGAAATGTGAGACTCAAGGAAGTAACTAAATCAAGCAGCTTTTAATTTAAACCTTTAGACAAATAAACACATTTGTGAAGAACTGACAAGACGAAGAAGTTTGGGCTTGGGCTAGTAAATTAGTGAGGAAGTAACCAGGTTCATTCACACAGCCTTCTCAGCTCTAAATTCGCTATCTTTGGTAATAAGGATGTCTCTCTACCTCCTGGCCCAGGGAGAGTACTTTTCATTTCAGAGATTTATTTTCTGCTTTCAGTAGGACCAAGGTGGGTCAGTATTCTTGCACTGGCCATTTCTTAAGTAACTTTAATTCAAAATAGTCACTATGCCAAAGTGATATATTCTGGGGCAGTATATTCTGCTCTCCCTCAATATGTAAAGCAAATTTGACAAAAATCACAAGAAAGAAATTACAAATTACCCATCACAGGGGATTATTTTAACATACCTGTTTTTATAAGTGATAAATCAAGCAGATAAAAAAAATGAGGAAAGAGAGTATTTGAACAACTTAATTAGCCTGTCCTAACACACACATATAAAACCTATATCCAGAAATTAAAGGTTACACATTTTTAAAAATTACACATGGGGCTTTTGAGAAAACTGAACACATACTAGACCACAAAGAGTCTCAACACACCTCAAATAACTGATGTCATTAGACCAAAAAGTTGGCAAAAAATGCATACAATATGACACCATGTATATAAATTTTAAAATATGAAAAACAATTACATTCATTATTTAAAGATAGCTGATTATTTCATAAATACTTAGAGAAATGCAAAGAACTAGTAACAACCAAAGTTGATATAATGAAGACTTCTGGGGGTTGGTGGGAGAGGAGGGAAGGCTGGATCCTCAGAAGTCTCCAAAGCATTTGTAATGTTTTACTTTGAAAACCAAATGATAGGCACATACATATTTATTTTAACATTGTATATTCCTTCTAGTATATCTTAAAATATTTTACAATAATTTTTTAAACAATAATAACACATATACGGCTTTTAATCTCCATTTCACTATTGATCCAATTCTTCCCACTCTGACACTGAGTTTACATGAGTAAACTTAACCTGTTGCTTTTTCCTAAAGTAGTATTAAGGAGACAATGAAATATTTTTAAAAATTAGTTTATTTATTAATAGCCACCCCACTCACTTATGTTACCTGCCAACATCCTGTAGGTATTTAAATGTATGGGCACTCATCAACACTAGTACAGAGGAGACGTCTTAAGACATTATTATTAACACCAAATAATTCCCTGAATCTCATTTAGAAAGTTATCTCATGATTATACAAGACCAATATAAAAATTAAAGAATGAATGAAGAGCTCTATAAAACCAAGTAGCAGACATGCAGCCAGTTTATAATGGTTCTAAACTGCTTTGAACCCCTTTATAATGAGAGTAGAAACTCTGCTGCTCAAGAAATTATAATTATTTTTGCTTATAATTAAGATCACTTTATTCATAATTGTTATACTTCAAATTTATTCTAAATGGTCTGGCAAATTAGAATCAGTGTTGAATAAATTAAGATAATACTAAAAGAAAACATGTTTAAAGCAAGCAAAAACTTTGGTGGACAGATATTATCATATTCATTACAGAGTGTGTTCATTGCAGGGGGCTTCATCTCTTATGTGACACCTCTCTTATGTGACACCAGAAAATAAGTTTTGATCACCAAATGGCTTTTTCAGCCTGATATGTATGCATATTAGGTAGCTACTTGAACAAACATCGGGGTAACAGTAGTATACATCAAAGACTAAGATGTGATACATATACCTATGGATTCAACTGGAGATGCATACATGAATATCTACACAGATAGGTATTACCAGTGCCAGAACCTATGTTTACTTTGACCAAAAAAAGGTGAGTAGATTTCATGCAGAAAATTTTAAAATTTGTTAACCTTGCATCATGCTAGTGCCAACCTTTTCCTGTTGCTACCTTAGCAAACAGATACAGTGAAAGCAGTGTGTTGGCTGCAGAAACGGTTCAAAGTGGCGAAGCATTTATCCCACTTCTCACCTTAAATTTCATGAAATGATAGTGAAGTTGTGTGAAAGGAAATTAATTTGTAACTGCGTGTATAGTGGATTCAATGGATTAGAGACTTGGAAACGTGTATAGAAATTTGGAGTATAAAGAATAGTGGAGGAATCTAATAGCAAATCTAGAAATATAGATAAGAGGCAGAAAGAGAAAACATACATCCCAGCAGAGCCCTAGGGAGTCTTAAGCTTAGAGAAAAGGAGTAGGCTACAGACCTGAGTGTACATTTATGTTTTTATTGATAATATCGAAGGCGAATGACCACATCTTCCCACCTTGCACATTTAGAAAGACTAGCCCCAAGATGAAGACTGGAGTTCCGCTTTCTAAAGAAATTGACCAATCTACTTGTGGCAGGCAAGGACTTGAAGCAAACATCTTATTTTGGTGGTTTGATGATTACAGGGATGCCCATATACTCCCCATTCATGCAGGGCAAACTGAAGTGTGTTGGTTGACTTGTCCCTACCCATAAAATAGAACTCCTAGTCAGTTCTTAATGAGGCTTTACTAGATCATCCCATATGTCAATATAAAGCACTGTCTCCAGTGTGTTATTTGGGTTATCATTACCCTTCTCTTTTTCCTCATTGTTTCAATTATCATAGAAACAGAATGAATCCCAAAGACTTAGTTTACTCAGTTAAGCAAATGATCTACAAATGATCTAGTTTGTCTGATGTCTATAATCAATAGGCTTCAATCATATAAAGACATTTATTTTGTTACTTCCCCTTTATTTGATCACTAAGATAAAATTCCGGTACAGTGTTACATTTCCAATAACAGAAAACAGATCAAACTCTTAATGGTTTATAGCAGATGGACCTAGTCATCATGAGGATGTCCATTTCTTTTCTAATATTTTCATGAAAAAAAAAAGTACTTATATCTTTTATGGAAATAAACTGAATGGTGCCCTCTGTCCACCTTCTATTTTCATAAAGTTTCAAAAGAATTATTTAAATGAAAATTTTGACCTTTGAATTTTTATTCTGTAATGCTAAACTGTCTAATTCTAAGATCTTAGTTAAATCTCTTCATTTTGTATGACTAAAGGATCTCTCTCTCTCTGTCTTTCTCTCCCTCTGTCTCTCTCTCTCCCTCAAGTCCATCCTTATCCCTATTCCTAATTCTATATTTCTCTGTCCGTTTTTCTCAATACCATTGGAAAAGGTCACCTTTCTTCTGTTTCTCCAGGAATTGAGATATTATCTTTATGACTTGAGGTTAACAACTGATTTCTGGCTTTATCTGGATTTTAGCTTTATCTGTTTATAATATTTATATGTTGCTATTTGGATATGCTGATAGGTTAATCTAAATACCTAGGATCAGTGTGAAGTTGATAAAGCTGAAAGTGAAACATGTATCAAAAGGTTTTAGGACATGTACATCTCACCTAGACTACAGGAGTTTGTCGTGTTTCTCTACTCAGGGTCACAGTCAACATGACATCATATGATACAGCAGTGTTCACCTATACTCACTCTGTGATAGTTTCAAAGAACAGAAAGATTATGGAATAAAACAATATATTTCTTTTTCTGGACCATATGAAGAACTCATGTATAATCTAGGACTCAAGCCAAAAGCAATTGTTATTTATGTTGTTAAAGATTTACTTGCATCACTTCATTAATTAGCAATTTGCATTATATCAAGTGGATATAACTCCTCTAATAGATTCCAAATGGGCCATTAGATTATTCAATTCCAGTTAGTTTTATACTTATTTATGAGAAGACAATGCAATAGGAAGATTTCCTGAAGGAAAAAGGCTTGTTTGGGATTCAGTGTTTGAACAATAAAAAGGAAAAAATGATAGACATTGCTAATTAACTGTGACTTGTGTATGGGTGGTTTTCCCTGAGGACACACATCTTCAATTGTTCGTTTCTTGTCATTCTTTGTTGTCTTACAAAATTAGTTCACACAGAGCAGGGATGAGGCTGATTTGCCCTGCTTATTACACCACTTGTTAAAAATAAGAATCCAAAGAAAAGCTTTTGAGGTGGTGATTATGAACAAAGAGAAAAATGTCTGTTTCCCCTACATGAGCCTTTGAACAAATTGTTCCTTTGCTTTTTTTAATATACCCTTCCCTACTTCATCTCCCAGTCTCCATGTCAGAGTTCCCAGGCAGCCCACGTTTCTGACCACCCCCATCATCTTTGGGAATGACTCTCTCCTTCTCTGCAGTGGGCTAGAGTACTGAAAGCACAAACTGTGGCCCCCAACACAATGATTGGAAGCTGGAATTGAAATGACCTCCCCATCTACTGAATTCACTGTCTGCATTAGAGGTTGGCAAACCTCTTCTGTGAAAGGCCTTACAGGCAATGTAAGATCTCTGTTCTATATTCATTAAAATATAGATCTTACAGGCAACGTAAGATCTCTGTTCTTTATTCATTAAAATCTTTTTTTTTTTCCTTACAATCCTGTAAAAGTGTAAAGAACATTCTCATCCTTGTCTACAGGGATGGATTTGGAACTGAGGCATCTCTGCAGATCCCTGGTCTACATGAACATAACTTTATTATGCAATTAGTTTTGTTAGCATGATTTTCCTTTTCCAGGAAGGGACATTCTAAAAGAACCAACAATTCTTCAATGGAAAGCATCTGTGGACAGTTTTCACCCAAAGATCCTATGAATTCCTTGTCTCAAAATTCCTTACATTATTTTTTGTACCAACCCTAAAATTATATTGTGATCTTTACCCAAATCTAATCAACCTCCCATCCTCTCTTCCCAGGTCTCTTGTTCTCATTAAAAGTCATCCTTTATTTATTTTTTTAAAACTTCTCCTTTAAACAAAACTTCCAATTCTCAGTAAATTTTAGTCTTGCCTTCTGCACTTTGAGACACTACTGAAGCTCTGTAGAAGAATATTTGCTTTCACATGTGCTAAACTCAGCCTTGTCTTTTCAATAAGTTGTTTTGGCGAATGTTATTTTGGCAGTTATTTAAGGATTCAGAATTCAACATTCAGTAGACTGGTTTTGATTCTATTATAGTGTCTTTCATAGATTGCTTTTTATTATAGTTATATAAGTATGTGTCTGCCTCTCTACTTGACCTTAAAATTCAGGCTATCACAAGTGATATATTGATTATATTTTTATATTTTATACATAGTAGATGACTAATAAGTCTTTTTTGCTATATAGTGATAGTCAATGATCTTTGCTGAACCACATTTATTCAATTCAGCCCTTTCTGTTCCTCACATAGGGTTTGCTGTGTGAAAGCATCTTTCACTTCTATTCATGTTCAACACAAAATGAAAAAGACAGATGTTCCAAGAGCCATAATTAAGCCTTCTTAAAATGTCCCCAGGAATAATCAATGCCATTTCTCCACAGGATATTTTTCTGTGAAGCAGCAGTATTTTGTGTCTGGATTTCTTTGTATCTTCAACTATTCCCATGATTGCGGATCAGGGTATCCCCACAGTGCAGACCCAATCAAGGGAACACTATGTTTCTTCAATTTGACAAGACACTGAGCAAGAAAAGAAACAGAGGACAAGTCTTACTAAAAATTAACAAAGTGTTCCTTATGTGGGCTGATGGAGTCTGGGGCAGGCTGGGCTGTTCCATTACCTGAGATTAATGCCTAATTACCCAGGTGTGTTCCACTACACCCAGAGATTGCTGAGCAAACAATAAGTATTTCCTTAGTGAAATGGAAAAGGTAGTCTTCTTTTAAATAGAAAAACATCTCAGAAAATCAGTATTTGAACTGCTGGTCTCTTGGGGAACATTGTATGTGTGTGCTGTATTATATCTGTTGATATTCTCTTACTTTTTTTTCTTACTTTTTTTCATAAGCAGGTGACCATGCTATGTAAGCTACAGACTATGAAGATAAAATTAAATGCACATAGAGAAAAGGTTGGAAGTCAAATAGAAACAACAACAACAAAAAGTTGTACTGATACCTATTAAATCGTTCTGCATACTTGTTAGGTTATGCTAGTTAATAAGGCATAAATAGTATACTATTGACATGAGTAAATGTAATTAGTTTTTCCTTACCCAAAGCACCATTTATGGAATTACCTAAGGGACAGTTATTACTGCAAAATAAGGGAGAACGTGGTTCAGTGGCCCTTCTAGCTTTAGAAGAAATTGTTCTCCTCTTCTATCAGACTAATGAAGGGATTTAGAACAAGTTTCCCCAAAATGTGCCACTTTGGCATGTGGACTATTTTGAATGGAAGGAAATCAAGACCTAGCAGATTGAATAAAACTTTTACCTCTTCCTTAACAACCTAAAAGAATTTAGATAGAGGGTCTGGCCCAGAAAAAGAGGTATTACCAGAGATAACTTTTTATCTGAATGACCAGAGATAACTTTTTATCTGAATGATAGAGCAAACATCTAATTAGCAAACATCTATTCTTCTTACTGTGAATTACTGTCTTCTTTGAAGCCTCAGGCTCCCATCATGATCCCTAGCTCAGGATGGGATCTAAACCTCAACTGGCCTTCTTGACCTTGGGTCTCACATTTTTATGAAGCCCAAGTACATATGTAATTAAATTTGTTTTTCTCTTATCAATCTGTTTTATATTAATTTGATTAGTAGAACCTAGAAAAGTAGAAAAAAAATTGTTTCTCCCCAACACCAGATTTTGGAGACGAGTATGCGTCTGCGTTACATCTCACTAGAATGTAATTCCCAAGTTATTCCACAGCTCTTAAGACACAGTTATTGGTTCCTCCTATGTGATTCTCATGAAGAAAAAATAAAAATATAATATACACATAACTGCCTTAGAGAGAATGCTGTTTGATTCCATGGGAGTTGTAGGTGACAGGTTATGTTATACTTCTGATAAACAGGCACATCTGCTGAAACGTCTCGAGGCTCAGAATCAAGAAATTTGCCAATTCACTGCTAGATTCTTTCCCTTGATCCTTGTCTCACTTGACCTGGTACATCTAGGCAGAGAAGAAGGAGAGACGAGGCAGAAGCCACAAGCATCAGATTCAGGTTGTGGTCAAGATAAAACATTTATATGCCCTGCCTAGCCACTGTCACATAGGGCTTTGCTCTGCTAAGTAAAATTGTCTCCAAGTGAAACAAAGCAGCCCATTGAGATAAACACTAGGTTCCTACAGTGACTGTATTCAGAGCGACAACACCTAACAGAACTTACAAAGAGTGAGGGCAGCCTCTCTGTGGAAGCTATTGTGATATATCAGTCTTTGCTAGATTACACACCTCCTTCTTCTAGAACATTGCCAACTCACCCACTCCCACCCTACTCATGTTTTAAAGAAATCAATGATAGAGACAGTGGTCTCATCCTGTCCATTTACTGTTCATTCATAAAACATATAGGTTTGTTCTACAACCACATTCATAGACGTCCTCTGGATTTTGAAGTATGACATTTTCTTGGACACATTGTTTTCCTCTGCACAATTTTGCAAAGGTTATATTTAGACAACATGATAAAGGGAATCTTTTACCTGACCGAAACAGTTTGAAGCAGTTTATACATCTGAAATAATGGCATGCACTTGGCAGTGGATCAATACATATTTGCCTGTATTTTAAAATAATATGGAGGGAAAAAAGACAAAATTTCCATCTACAGGTGAATGAATACAGATTGTTGGTCTTCTAATATAATGAAAATTCACTTAGCAATAAAAAAGAATTAACTCTTGACACATGCAACAACATAGATGACTCTCAAAATAATTTTACTGGAAGAATCCAGACACCCCTCATAAAAAAGAACATATGCTATATGATTCCATCTAAAAAATTCAAAAAAAATTAAAACGAATCTATAACTACAGAAAAGCAAATAATGATTGCCTGAAAGCAGGATGTGGGGTCTATAGAAAGGAGGGACAAAAAACGGGCAGAAGAAGTGGGGCAGTAATGGATATGTCAGTATGTTGACTGTGGTGAAGGTTTCACAGGTGTATATAAAAATTAAACTTTATCCAATTGTACATCAAATATGTGCTGAGCCATTAACTGTATATCATTCATACCTTAATAAGCTGTAAAAATGTAATATCTGAAATATCGTCAACAAATCCTTAATAAGATTAAATAAAGCAGATGAGGTAGATTCTCTCTTTGGAAGTTAAATAATTTTTGAACTTTTGATATGTACATGAAGAAGAATCCAGTGGATGGAGCCTTGACATAGTGCTTAAGGATAGAAAGTAAGAATAGAGGCCTTTTCCTTATCAGTAATAGTATAACAATACAAGCAAATGAGGGCCACAGAGGTAAAAAAAAAAAAAAAAAAAAAAACACGTTTAAGAGATGTTAAATGGTCCAAACTACGATGCTTTCAGTAGGAATAAGAAAGACAAGATTCTAGTCAATAAAACCCCTTGTTTATATTATTCCACAATACATAGGCAAAGACACAGAAGCAAAAAAGGGAAACTAAGAAAAAATATTAGGAGAGCTATAGAAAAAGAAATTTTAAAAGTGAATGTAGTCTATTCATTTTAAGGATGGTATTAGGAAGATACACTAAGACAAATAAACAAAGTAGTTCAATAAACAATTCCATGGAATATATCCACCTTATAAACTCCCAGGAAACTTTCTTTAAAAGAGATACAGGACCCTCCTTTACTGAAGAGCCACATATGCAGTTGGTTAAATCAGGGAAAGGTTAGATCTGGCTCATGAGCTCCAGTCTCCCCAGGTCTGTTACTTTGGGGTCAAATGAAGAATGGAAAATAATTTAAAATGTTACTATTTAGGAGCCTGCAAGGACTGAACTTAATCTGTTCTTTAATTGGATGATATTTGAAAATACTCTTTGATTTTTCAATAAAAATGAGTTGAGAAAGGTCAATGAACTAAAGAAATTACTAACCGAACAATTTGAGGCATTAGAAAGGGAATTATTGTTAGGCGGTATTTTTCTTGATCTCATAAATCACATCGGGTAGGCCTATGTGTTAAGCCAAGTGTTGTGAGGATAGCTAGTAAATTGCACTTTACTTCAATGCAATACTGATTTAGAAACAAAAGACCCCAACCATTAGATGCACAATCAATAAGGAAACGTTTAGAAATAGTTTGTTTACCATCTCATTTTTTTTTCTTACCAAGGACATTTAAGAAGAAATCAGAAGAATCTGATTTACTTCTATTTCTGTCATCTTCAGTACTTTTCAGGAGTCAAGCACTGGTTTAAAATATACCTAGTTTATAGTTAGTCTCTATTGACTACAAAGTTTCAAAAAGCTGTTCTGCTTTTTTTTTTTTTTTTTTTTTTTTTTTGCTCCAGTGAATTGTTAATGGACCCTTACAGGTTTATGCTTTCAAAGGACATTCTTGCTATCAAGTCATATAAACATATTAAAAAGATCCCCAATTATCTCTCAGTTATCTAGGAGTCCTCCCTCGCCCCCTCTCCCGCCATCATGTTCGTTTCAGCTTCCTTTAAAAAATTAGGTAAAACTCAAGTCTGTCGTCTTGGAATTGTTCTGGCAGATTTGATAGGGAAAAAACACAGATGAAGTTTGGTGAAGCCTTTAGTACATACCAGTTACCATTGCAATACATCGTGGAACTGATATTTATTTAAGAGTGGGCACGTAGAGACTTGTGCACGAAGAATGAGACAGTGAGCATTTCAAAGCAACGATAGTATATTTTATGAATCTTTGTATTCATAATTTTGATGTAGAAGCTGTTTAATGACTATTATGTTAAAAGTATACAGTATTTCATGACAAGGATTTGTGCCTCAGTCTACTGAGATGAGGGATCCTTCTCTAATGGCCCCGAGGCAGGCCAGTTTCTCCATGACTCCCTGAGCTAGGCAGTAGCAACTCTCATTCATTCTGTAAGGGACAGAAGGAAGCCCAGCCACCATAGCCTCAATGTAATATGGCTGTCTCTTGTGTGGCCAAGAAAAAAAAAAAACGAAATGTGTCCAAAACACCCGCAGCAAGATGCACTGCAGATAAAAAACTGTCACTAACAGAATAAGACATTAAATGAGGAAAATCATGGTCAGCATTTCTTAACATTTGCCAATAAGGACAGACAGGCTAAGTCAAAGGCTCGTTTTCGTTAGCTTCTGCTGCAGGGGCCCTGCAGGCAACAGCACCTTCCCCTCGCAGCTGGCACGTGGCTCTGCCTGGCAGCCACAGCTAATCTGCTGCTTCGGAAAAAACACACTGCCCTTCTCAGAGAATAATAAAAAAAAAATTCTAATCTAGGCTTAGTCTTCTCAAGGAGGTAAAGAACATGGAAAAAGCATACATTTTTGTTCATATTTTTATGAAATATGAAAACGATTTTTAAAAACCACATCATAAAACGAGAAGAGTTGTTTCTAAGGTGAAGGAAAGTACAAGAGAAGAAAAATTAGGCTGAAACGCCAAATGGAAAACATTGCTGAGACGGTCTCAGAAAGCCAGAGTTCTACTATACACATAAAGTTTAGTATGTTTAAGAAAGTCTTACACCCTTCCTTCCTTCCTTCCTTCCTTCCTTCCTTCCTTCCTTCCTTCCTTCCTTCCTTCCTTCCTTCCTTCCTTCCTTCCTTCCTTCCTTCTCCCCTCCCTCCCTCCCTCCCCCCTCTCTTTCTTCTTTAGAATAGGATTTTTAAAAAAGAACAATGGTTGATGTAGAGTAGAAGAAAAAGGCCTTTTGCAGTTCTCCACTTTTAAATATGGTCATTGCAAAATCCCTCTTTCCCAAATGCCTCCATTGATCTTATCATGGTTCCTCATACCACATCACTTTTTAGAAGCTTCGATTACAACGTAAATGTCATATGAAAATTCTGTTAGTATGCTCAGGCTGCTGTAACAAAAGACTAGTGACTTAATCAACTGAACATTTATTTCTCACAGTTCTGGTGGCTGCAAGTCTGAGAGCAGAGTGTCAGCATGGTTGGCTTCCGTTGAGGGTGTAGTCACTTCCTGGTTTGCAGCCTCACGAGCTGCTTCCAAAGCAAGAGATCCATCTCAAATCTCCTTCCCTTTTTATAAAGGTATTAATCCTATCATGAAGGCTCTATCCTCAGGACCTTATCTAACCCTAACTATCTCCCAAAGACCTCACCATCAATACCATTATATTGAAGATTTGGAATTCAACATATGGATTTTGGGGAGGACACAAACATTCGGTTAGGGTCTAAGCTTTCAGTAATTCCTACAGTTTTTATGTAAGTAAATGGCTGGGCTCTAAGGGAAAGGACATAGCTCAGGTTCTGCTGGGTGTGCAGAAGGCAGGGAAAGGAGAAGCTCTCTAGAAAACAGACAGGTATATTAAGGGATCCACTACTGTGCTGATAAGGCTCTAGGAATGGCAAGAGCCCATGAGTCTGGTTAAAGAGAAGGGGGAAATTAGATGCGAAAGGAAAGGGTCACTGATAATAAAATCTTTTGTTAACTTACTGTTTTTTCTTAGAGAAAAGTCTCATCACAGGCCAGTCTCGGATTATTCAAAAGCTATTTCTTTCTCTGAAGCTGGGTTGCCTGAGATATTATTTAGAATCTCAGTGTTAGTCCCAGTCTCCAAGGATATACAGATACTGTGTTCTAGCTCTAGATAATGAAGCCAGATCTATCTCTTCTGTGAATTCGTATCCTGACTTTTCAAATGTCTAAAGTGCTGGGTACCGCCAAAGGCCAGTATGAGTAAATAAATATGTGCATGCATTAATTAATTTTTGAAGGCACAAACAACAAATACAATTTAAAAATATTTTTTGAACACTGTAAGGACAGTTTGAAATTGGTTAACAGAAATTATTTTAGCTTAAAAGTTCTGTTTTATTTCAGAAAAAAAAAGTGTGAAGTTTCAGAGATAACAGCTGTCACTTTTGAACATAAAGTGTTAGAAGGGAAGAAGAAAATTATCTAAAGTACACAACAGATGTCTCCAGTCATCAACAATAGATGTCAGTAATAATTTCCTAGTGTTTGAAATTTTGGCTGAATTTTAGAGGGAGGGAGAGAATTGACCTATAAATACACAGATAAATCTGCATTGCAACTAGAAGAGAAATATCATATTTCTCAAAAGTTAAAGAATTGTTGCCATGTATGACCTGTAAATAAACAGATAAATCTGCATTACAACTAGAAGAGAAATACACTTCTCAAAAGTTAAAGAATCGGTGCCATGTAGCTCTGTTTACTTTGTTAGAATTCATCTAACATATTTCTTATACATTTTAATATTTTAATAGGTATAAATTTTGACATTTCAAATTATTTTTACTAGACATTCACCTCATTTGAATGTGCTAGAAATTATATTAGGCTACAGCAAATTTTGTTTGATCCAAAGGGAGAGAAAAGGGCTCATTTCTTACCTGAAAGTTCCCATTTAATATTTATATTAATATCAGAACTTCCACAGTATCCAGCACATGGCATTTTCTCAATAAATGTTGAATGAATGAGGTTAGGTCACATGTCACATAAAATATCTTCGGAGGATAGCAGCACCATGAACTAAAGACGGATTTTTCTGGCTTTTAAATAAGATGTGGAGCTTCTACAGGCATTTATTTTGAAAAATGTGTCATTGCAAAACTTATAACATAAAACTTATTTGAAATCTTTTTCCACACAAACCAATGACAGAGGTAGTACCATGAAGTTGTATCTCTTTCATAAAGTGATATTACGATACTTTAGTCTGTGCTTGAGGAATCTCCTAAATTGCAACGAGGGCTTGTGTGTGAGTGCACTGTAATGTCTGTTAGCTCAGGAATGAGGGGTGGCTAAGGCAAGCATTGGAAGAGATTAATATGTAACATGTGTATCAATTCTAATTTCTACTATGTAATATGGAATAATAATTATAATACAGAAAACATTTGAGAAAAAAAAATTTAAAACAATTCCCTTTACCAATAAATTAAAATCTGAATGCTTATTCAAGAAGATGGTTTAAAGGTGGCCTCAGAACTTGCAATTCACCAGGAACAGAAATGTTTCTTTTCTTCTCTAAATCTGCATTTGAATTAAGCCATGAGTGATGATGATGATGATGATGATTACTTAAGAAGAAAACGGTGGAATGATTATGATACGGGAAACATAAAGAAATCTAAGACGGCTACCCTGTCTCAGAGGAATTTTTCCAACCTCCTCTCCCTGGAACACTACCTTTGCCATGTGCGTGCACGTTTAAAACAAAAGACCGCCAAGTATGCAGAAGTAATCAATGTTTAAAACTATCTGCCTGCCTTTGTTCAGGGCTCAGACTCTGGAGAGTGACTCTGAGCCTGCTGGCAGCGTAAATAAACCTTCTTTGATTATTAGTTCACTGAGTGCCGCTTGCTTCGTCCGGGTACACAGGCCAAAATCCGCAACAGTTATATGTAGGATATTGTTATAAAATTTGAGAAAATCAAGGCTTTGTTTGAGAATTCTTGCTTCTTGAGAAGTTTGTAAAACATCAAAGTCAGTTCTGTTAATCCAAATGAAATAACTGTGATGTCAAACTCTTCTTGAAAATTCCGTGTGTAGAGATAGAGTCAGTCATGACCTGGTCAAAAATTTCTCTCACAGATGCTAGCATTTAGTATCTGATAAAAAGCAAGGAATGAAGTCTGAGGACTAAAGTCTCCCTCAACAGAGTCTTCTCCTCCAGTGTCCTCCTCTTCCTTCTCCTCTCCTTCTTTTTAGTTTCTTTTTCTTGTCTTTTGCCATTAATAAGAAATGACTAACAGAATGAAATGAAATGACTAGCAGAGTCTATTATACAGAAATAATAACTTGCATTAAGAGAGGGATCTTTTTGCGTCAAAATCATTTACAGATTTAACAATATATTACCGCATGATCACCTCGCCCACAGAAGCAGAGCCACCTCTGGTTCAACACAAGAGCTATTTCATAGCAACTCAACACTTTCTGGTGGACAGTGCAGATACTCAGTTTTGCCTTTAAAGAGAGTTAAAGAAGAATTTCTCACAGTGATAATAATACTTAATACTACTACTTATTTTGAATTGTTTCTGAAGTTCTTTAAAGGCTGTGTTGATTTAGAAACTTCTCTTTGCATTAATTCAAGTGTTTACAGAATTGGTAAAAATGCACGTTTACATTTTTTTAGTGATTTGCAACTATTTCTCCTTTATTATTCCATTGACAGCTGGCAGGGCCAGCTTCATGCGTGTGCAAGCTGTGCAGTTGCACAAGGCTCGGTACTCAGAAGGGCCCTGTCCTTGGTCTAACGTGCCACTGTTGCCATTTTGAGATTCTTAATAGTTGTTGGACGAGGAGCCCGTGTTTTCATTTTGCATTGGGCCCTGCAATTGATCTGGTACTTGACAAGCAATCCAGTAAGTCTTCAAGGGTCTGGACGACCATCAAAGACACCAGATCAAAGTCTCTAGCGCATGTGTGCTTATTTTGACAAGGTGATGAGGAATGTTACCTAGAAACAGGCTTCTTCAGAGTGATGTGCCACCAGTTCTCCTCACTGAATACAAAATACAGTGCCTAGAGAGCTCTCTCACAGAAAGGTACAATTTTATCCACTCCCAAAGTCTGTGTATTAAATGATACTAAACTTCTCTCACGTTTTCCTAGGAAAGGGAAATGGCCTTATATGCAGATGGAGGAAGGGAAGCTGGGTAATAGATGTAGCCACTACCTGCTAAACACATTCCTGTCCATAGAGAAAGATAGCTGGTCCACATACACTGAGGATGGTGAAGGTAGACTAACTCTGAAATAATACTTAATACTACTACTTAATATTTCTATGACATCTATAGATTCCCTCACAATAATGATCCTAATCAAGGTTTACTATAATTCAGTATTAGACTAATAGAAGCTAAGTGAGTTACCAAAAGTCTGTGGACCCCAAGAAGAAAAATTTATTTAAAATGAACCCCACAATTTGGAAAACCATTTTGTAACAAATGAGAGTCATATCTGGAAAAATAAGTAAAATAAAATGAACCCCAAAAAGGAATTTGTCTGCTGAGATGTACTCCCCTTAGTCCAATGAGGTCCCAGATTTTTCAAATAATGAGTCTAGTGGCCATTCGCCAACAGAGGCTTCTCACATGCTTTGTACACAGGGAAATGCCTCGGAGAGAACTGCCGGCTCCCAGCTCTGTTCCCTGCTTGTTTACACCGTCTGAGTCATCTACAGCAGGGAGTTCTTTATTCCTTCGTTGCCATGCTATCATTCAACCGATAGACTGTGACCTGTCCCGACCAATCAGAACTATACAAAATGTACCCTTATTTGCATACACACTGACTCAGTGAAAATGCACAATTTGCAAACCTCACATATACGAGACTGCCCAACATGAATATTGGGGTCAGGAAAATTCTCTATAAAAATTGACCTCTCCTTTTGGCTCGACAGAACACGGTTTGGGTTTCTACCGAAGGCCGTGTCTGCCCAGTTTGTGAACTGTTATCTGAATACAGTCTCTCCTTTAATGCTCTAGTTAAATGCTTTGTGGATTTATTTATACAGTCATATAGTGAGAAAATTAGGTGAACTTCAAACATGGGTCTTCTCAGTTTGAGGCAAATTCACCACTCTGTTCCACTTGTTATAAATCTTCACGCCTCTAATTAGATCCGCCCTTACAATCCGTGTTTTGTTAAAAAAGGGAAGTAGTCTTTCCATACCAGCGAGAGCCCATTTCTACAGAATCCCAGGCCAGGACAATGATGTCGGTGGTAGGAAGGGAACAGGGAACCAAAAATGCTACAGGGCAAGGGCAGAGGGAAAGATGTGGAAAACAAATTAGATATTAGATATTATTGTTGAAAGAAAACCTGTGGTCATCTTGCCGATCTCCAACCTGATGAAAACGCCCTCTCAGCAATGGCTGAAAGATGAATTTTCACTTTAGAGACATTTACAAATGAACGCTTTATCTCAAAATACCACATTCCATTCCATTATTGAGGCGTTTAAACTACTTGAAAGTCTTGGCTTAAGTTAAAGTGAAATTTGATTTGCTGTGAATTTCAATAAAATATGGCCTCTGCTTCTCTGCAGAGGAATACAGCCATAAACCCATAATTCCAATGTACACGTCATAAGTAGTGAAATTCACAAAAACTCTTTGGAAGCTGGAGATGTTGAACAGTTTCAAAGAGGACTTGCTCTTTGACATGGGCTGTGGATAATGGCAAATTATTTATGAAAAGGAAGCAGCACGGAAGTTTTCTACTGATCCTAATGACATTTCTCTCCTACTAATCCACATGACCTTTTTATGTTTAGTGTTTAAAAACTCTATCATGCCTATTCTTGGTTTTCTTTTTAGACCAAATAACCAACTCAAATAAATCCTTAAATACTGTTTGACATTGATGTCTGACCCCCCCCCCCCATAAATAAAAATAAATATATATATATTTTTTACTCCACCTGTGACTATTCTCTACTTCGTTAGTATGCTATTATTGTAAACCATTATGGTTAAACCCACTTCATCGCATATACTCTGCTTGCTGCAGCAAACAGACTTCATTCCCTGTAACTGGAGCATTTTCTCACATACAAAGCTTGCAATAGAATTAGTGCCAGCAGCATCATTATTTGTTTACAATGAACTTGTGTTTAGAGCAATGAAACATAGAGCAGGTGTCCCATACTAGCATATGCTTGGAAATTTATGAGACGACTTTCATGATCTTTTCTAATTTTCTCTTTAGTTTTGACCTAAATAATAATAATAATAATGTTTATCTTGTTGCTACTAAATTAGCTTTTTCCCCATCTTGTTCCACTTAAAAATATGACAACTCAGCTTTCAATGTTTTTGAATTGGAAAAATTTCAAAGAGCAAACAAAACAAAACAAAACCCTCAAAACAGCAACTCAAAGCACTATTATAAAAGCCTAAAACAGAGCCCCCTGTCATTCCACCAACTTCCCCCAGGTTTCAACAGAATTTAATCAACAATAAATAAGCTTTTAAAATCACTCTTCTTTTTTTTTTTTTTTTTACAAAAGAAGTTCCCATTATATCTATATGTACTGATATTAATACAGTGAATTAATTACTACTTAAGAGCCTTCTAGCATTTCAGCTAAAATGTAAATAAGGCAGGCTTGTCATTATATACTGCTTTGTTAGATATATACTGTTCAGCTAGGTTACATAAATTATCATACTCTTAAATCCATTCAGATTCTTTGATTATTTAAAAAATTGCTAGAATAGTTTCTCACCCTCGGATTGTAATTTTCTCAAATAATTTATCTTTTCTCAAATAATTTATCTTTTCTCTCCTTATTTTGAAAACTCAGAAGATTTACTTAATCTCTCTTATGTTCATAATTGTTCAGACTATGACAAGCACATTTGAAACCTCTTTAGTATCTCGTTATGTGCTTTTTCTTCACTTGCTAACTGAAAATCTCAGATTATTTTATCCCTTGGTTGGAGACTCCAATACATTTCTATTATAAAGATTATTTTTGTGACTTGAGAAGACTGAACTAAAATTGGATTTGAGTAGGAGTGCCTCTTTCTTCAGCTGCTAGCATTTTATCATTTTCCGTAAGCACTAGGATTATGACTTTCTATTTCTCTTTCATATTATAATATATGTAATATTATATATTTATATTCCTTATTGTTGACACTTCCACTCATTCTGGCATACTTTTCCTGAACAAATTCTCTCTGAATCATGACGCCATCTAATACTCGTTTTCAATCAATTATGTGTTTCTCTTTCCATCTTACAAAGATTTTGAAAATCTGAGATTCTGTCCACTGTCATAGGTGCTTTCTATAGATTTATAATTGTTAGCATTGATTGCATATTTAGAATTTTCTGTCTTAAAAGTTCAATCCCTCAAAAGCATACCCAAAGGAAGTTTCAGGTATTATGGGGCCTGAAGCTTTTACCATTGGAGGAGAGGGTCTTCTTTAAGAAAAATAACACAAAACACCTTACTTTTTAGTATTTTGTAAGACTGTATAAGTAGCCCATGCAGGGGCCTCTGAAGCTTGAGATTTATTGTTTATATAGTGACGACACTTCCGGTTATGCTACTTTTAGAGACTCTAGCTAAAGAATTAATAGCTGAATTTTGGCTGGTCATATTTTGAATGTGACTTCAAATTGTCTAGCATATATTGTCAGTTAATACGACAGTCTGAGCTGATTCAAAAGCCACTCTCAACTCATGGACATGATAGAAAAAAATAGACTAAAAGTATTTTAGAATACATTAGCCACCGTGAAATTGACAAAAAAAAATGTCTTATGGCCGAGATGAAGAGGGAAATCAAATCAAGAGCATGTATCAAGAGTCACAAAGGCTGCCGTAGGAAAGAAAGGGAGGTAAAAACAACACCCCTCAGTCCTGGGAAGCAGCATGGAAGACTATCCCCTGTTCAGGGCTCAGGGTGTAAGAGACACTCAGTGGAAACTTCTCCTCTGGTTCATACCAATCTTGGGAATAAATATACATTCATAACAATTATGTATTTCAGGCACTTTAAGACAAAAAGAAAGAAGAAAAAAGAAAAGAAAATTTGTCCTGTAGCAGTGATATCTGTGATGTTAGGCAAAAGCACCATGTGTTGGTGTTTTGGGATGCCCCCACAAACCCAGACATATGGAATCCCCAGAAAAACTGTCTCTGCAATGAGACAGAGTTACACTTACAAAGCAGCCCAAGAAAGAAACCAATAAAATGTGGAAGGAACCGTCGCAATGGGGAGTCAGTACATGAACTGCATGATAAAATTCAAGGTCCGTGACCTTGAGACACTAGAATAATCTGAATCAAAAGTAAAATGTCCAAATGTTTAGAAGGATTAATAAATATAAAAGTACAAGAGCAGTATAGTATGAATTTTAAAAAAAAATAGAATTTTAAAAGGACCAAATATATACTCTACAAATCATAAAATAAGTAATATAGTTATGGGGGGGAAATCTGAATAGATGTGTTTAACAATAATTGATAAACCATAGAAAAAGTAGTTGTGTCTAAAGATAAATATGAGTACTTCTGTAATACAAATAAAATTAAAAAAAAGAAAATGTGGAAAAAGGGTAAAAATATGGACATATAATAAAGTTTCAGCCTGTCTTTGAGGACTTTCAGAAGGAGAGAAGACGTTAGAGAAGCAACATTTAAAAGCACGATGATAGCAATAAAAGATATATATACTTGATAATGGGAAAGCTCTAAATGGTCACCATTATGTATATTGCCTGCTCCAGGATTTTGATAAATAACTGTACAAAGTTTCCTTCCCATTACTAATTTCCAAATGCCTTTTTTTTTTTTTATTTTAATGATGGTTCCAAGCAAAATTTAAGTTTTTTCTGACTCTTTCATGGTGACCTTATACATCCTTTAGTGTCTTAATGAACTGTGTGAAGAGACTGTTTTGCATTCCTGATAGGTAGATTTAATACATTGTTGTAATCAATTTACTAAAACAATTTAATGTATTTAAGGTTTGACTTTATGAGTAAGCTTGATCTGTAATTTTTTGTACTACTCTTGTCTAGTTTTGACATTTTAGTTACATGAATCTCATAAAACGAGTTGGATAACTTCCCTTTTATTATAGTCTCTGGAAAATTTGTAAGGCTCAGAGATAAAGCATTTGGGAAGTTTTGCTAAAATTTACCTGTAATAGCGCCCAGGCTAGTGTCATTAAAGAGTAAGGAAAGAAGGGAGATTTAGACTACCTATGTCATTTATTTAATGTATATTGAATCATTTAGACTTCCAGTTTATTCTTGAGAAAATTGGGTTATATGTTTATTTATTCTTAGAAAATTTATACCACATATACATTTTATAATTCATTGGCATTAAATTATTAATTGTGTTTATGATTTCAAAAATAATTACTACTTTATTATAGTATTTAGAAATACATATATATACCCACACACTCATGTACACACATGCACATATATACACACACTATAGTACATATATATGTATAGATACAGTACATATGCAATAAATATGTATATGTAAATGGGGGAGACATGTTTCTCTCTCTGAGACATGTTTGAATTTTGTCTATTTCACTCATTTTTAGAATACAGCAGATATTTCACTTTTTAACAAAATTTGATGTCAGGCCTCAAAATCAGTTTTCAACTTGTTTTAGAAAATCTCCATCTGTTCCCCTGCCCAGGTGGCTAGAAGGTACCTGCATAATAATACCACTTGTGAATTTCTACTAATTTCTTCTCTCCCTGTCCCCACTGTGCTTCTACTCCACTCCTTTGGGAAGCCCTCCCCAACTCTCCCTTAACCTTGACCAAATCTAGAAGCACCATCCACTAACCTCTCATTACCTCCTGTCTTTGACTCCATTCCAGCCAGTAATATGTTTAATTAACTTGCTTTATCTAAATGCAGGACTCCTAAATAGATTGTAATGTTTTGGGGAGCACATGCAGTGATTTTTGTTTGTGGCCTCCAAATTCTCTCAATGTATTTAGTATAGAGGAGGCACGTGATAAATTAATTCGAATTGTAACACTAACCCTGTTAATTTTTCTCACAAGAAACGTGCCAAAAATTAGTAGTTTGAAAATATTTTGACAATTTAGAGGATGCTGACTTATTCTTCTAAGAAGATAGCACACTTACCAATTGATATTTCAGGCTTTTTATTGATTCATAATTTATCTTTTTTTCTAGAAGAAATTTCAGCAGCTCTATCATACCCGTATAGTTTTACTTCCACAGATTTTTAAGATTTCTCAAGGATTATAAATTTCCTTTTATGTTGGTGACAACAGTCTTGCTTTCACCTATACACACATAGATTATACTATGTTCTTTGAAGCATAAACTAGGGCTTCATTGTTGGTCATTTAGGCCCATCATCTCATGTTAAGAAACAGAGACATGCATGCATGGGGGAAGATGATGTGAAGACACACAGGGAGAAGGCCACGTGATGATGGAGGTAGAGATTGCAGTGATGCCTCTACAAACTAAGGAATGCCAAGGATTGCCAGCAACCATGAGAAGCTAGGAAGAGGCAAAAGGAAGAATCCTCCAGAGCTTTCAGAAAGAACACTGATAACTGCTGGCAACTTGATTTTAGACTTCTAGCCTCTAGAACTGTGAGAGAATAAATTTCTCTTATATTAAGTTATTCACTTTGTGCTGATTTGTTATAGCAGTTCTAGGAAACCAATACATATAGATTATGTTTAGAAAATTTAGGCACGCTTGTGATCCAGATGCAATCTCAAAATTGAGATGATAAAATAATGACATATTTCTATGCTAAAAAACATAGTGCTTTTTTCAAAGACCAAGTGACAGGTCATTGAATGATCTGAACCATTGTATTCATGGTTTTTGCATTTTGATATCCAACAAAAATGAGATAAATGGAGAAGAATAGGATCTATAATTATCAAAAGAAGGTAGAGAGAAGAGATGGCCTGAGAAGTAGGGAGAAGAAAGTAGAAAGATTTAGAGCTTGGGAAAGGAGAAGATGCAGATGAGAAACCAAGATGTTTGAGAGTAAGATTCACTGTGGGTTTTCTGAGAAGGTTCAGACAGGTTGATAGATAAATAAACAAGTTGGGTTAGAAGACATGTTTCAGCCCAGGATTAATAGACTCTGATTCCTTATGCATCCAAACAGGATAAACTATGATTTCCTTTTATTTCATTATTGTTCACTTTGCTTGTTTTTCTGTATTTTTAGATCATCCATTTATACCTTCGGGAGAGACGTACTATCTCTTTATCAAGACTCAATTCTATGCTGAGCCACCCAGTCCACTTGAAGGAGATAACGAGGGCAAATTCCTTATTCTAGGCAAGGAGGGCTATAGTGCAAGAAGAATGACAGAGGAATATAATTTTCCTAATTAGATTATAAAAATCATTGCCCGGAGAATCGTATCACTTTTTGGAAGTTTCTCCTCTAGGTACAGGAGATAACTTAGCTGAACCTGAAAGTTAAGACCACTTAAAAACAAGCTGTTTGAGTTACAGCTATAGTTATTTATTCCCCTGTTCTTCACGGGATTCTAAGAATGTGTTTAGGAAGTCACCCGTTGAACTATTTCTCTCAAGTAACAATTTCTGGCAGCTAATCTGTGGAGGATAGAAAGATGAAAACTGTTGGGTGCTAGAAGACCATTTGATTCAAGGCAAAATTGTGAATATTTTTATTTTTGACTATTCCTAGAGGTTGGAAAGTAGACTAGGCAGAGAGATCCTTCTTTGTACATTAGTTTTTATAGAGAAGGCCATAGGGTGATTTCAGGCCCACTCCCTTCTCTGCAGAATTCAAGGGCTTCTGTTTTCTGTTTGCTTGTTTTGAGATAATTTTTTTAGAACTATGTAACCATGTTTTTTAATGCATTTCTTGCCCTTTTTTTTTTTTTGACTGTACATTACACAGCCTTTCTTCTGTGATGTTACAAACTCCTCTGTCAAACTGACCTTTTCTAACACGCTCCCCATCTGATCTCCTACTCACCCTTCAGGCATCATTCTCGTCCCTGTCACTGTTACAACTCTTGTTCTGCACTGAACCATTTTTAAATGCCATTTTTTAAGAGAGTAAATACTTACTTGTGTGTAATATATGTCTTCCCCATAAGCATTGTAGATCTCTTTTAATTCAGGCACTCTATCAGATGTCAGAATCATCCTAGGCAGTCAGTAATGCTGGAGACAGCATGATTCCATCTTAGGAGACTCCTCCACGTCCCCGCCCATGGAAATCTCTAGTTTAGAGGTGCTTCAATTCACTAGGGCCTTTTACTTTAATGGGTGAAGGGATGATGTGTGGATGCATCACAATGTGATCTACAAATTCTAGTCTAAGGCCAGCAATCTTTTTCCAAAGAGGGTCATGTATTATGTATATTTTAGGTTTTGAGGGCCTTTCGATCTCTGTTGCAGCTACTCAACTCTGCCTTTGTAGTGTGAAAACAGCCACAGAAAAAGCACAAAATGAACAAGCGTGGCTGTGTTCTAATGAAGCAATTTACAAAAACAGGCATCTGGGACAGGTCTGATCTTTGAGCCATGGTTTGCCAAAACCTACTCCAGACAGTAATTTTTTTTCACTAAAGATTTTAAAAGATCTGACAGAGACTACAAATAGCTATGCCTATTTCGGCCTAGTCCTGTTCTCCAGTATAGCAGCATCTCAAGGCTACATGACTGACGAAGAATACAGACATTTGTACGTGTAGGAGGAGTGTAGTGATGATCCTTCTATCAATGTTATTCACAATAACTTAAGCATTTGTTTCAGAGAGTCACATAACTCCAAAATAATATGGCATGTGTTGCTGCAAACCAGTCTTGATAGGTTTTCATTAAATCTTGATTTTTTGTTTGTTTATTTTGTTGCTTTTCATATTAGATCCTATGCTATTCATTGCTTTTCTGTAAAGATCATCTGTTATTGCTTATTTCAAATGCTAGGTATAATCTATAGGATTGCTAGGAAATGATTTTTAATGAGTAAGGAACCAACCAGAGTCATTTAAAATCAGTTACATTCCCTATAAATTACAGCTGGGTGGCTATTGTTGAAGAATTGCTCTTATCTCCATTAACCACCTCTGTCCCCCACCCAGTCAACTGCATGCATGTGGATATTTTGAGCCAAGCTCTAACATCACTTATAGGGGTGATATTTCAGACTAACTTGAACATTGACCATTTGCACTCACAACATGCCAGCACACATGCATTATCCAGGGGAATTAATTGTTAGCAACAAATTCAACATTCAGCCTTTAACATTTTTATTCTGCCAGTGAGGACAGAGAATAGATCTATTCTTTCAAGCAGGCTATTATTAATCTCTGGCTTTCAAAACAGCAAACAGCCACTGAATTCAGCTGACAGCACATATTCATTTAAAGACCAATAAGGAGAATTACCCATATTAGTTAAAATGTATTTGTCATCATGTTTAAATCTTTCCAGAGCTATTGCAGGAGTTGGATTAGAGTATACAGAACCAATTAACTTGTTTTAATTGTTATCTAAAGTTGAAGCATTGAGAAAATGTCAAAAATACGTTCTGGCAGTCATTTCAATTTCATTTGGTGAAGAATGTAATCTTGATATAGATGTTATTTAACTTTTTTGCTGAAGAAATACATTTTAAAACCCTTAAGTATTTTGTGTGCATAGATTCAGAGATGTCCCATTCCTTACTTTGTGTTTATATTAGGATTTTGACTGTCATGGGCTCAAATACATAAAATAAGGATAGAAATAAGAAGCAGGTTTTAAAAACCAGAATTTGAGAACATATAATAGAGGAGTAAGTCTAAGGGCTTGTCCTGTACACTTCATTTTCATCACCCAGAAAAAAGACTTCCCTTTCTCTGTCCCTTTTTAATCATACTAAGAATACTGTCAATATCTCTCAAATTATTGTGCTGATTTAGAAGACCCCATTTTATAGTGTAATTTTAAGTTTCTTAAAAGAGGAAGGGAATATTAAACCAAAGGCACACTATATCAAATTTTGTGAGGAACTGAATATCTAATCTTCTTAGGAACCCCATCATATTTCTAAATTTCTTTTTATTGGTAGATGCTTTATAATATTTCTTGGCTGATGTGCAAAAATGACCATTGCTTCATGGTTGTGGCATCTGATTTACCTCACACCTAGCCTAGCATCTTCTTTGAGTGCTAACCATTCTTTCACAGTTTGTGGAAAAGTCATTGGAGAGTTAATGCTTCAGGGGAAATTTTGACATTGGTTTCACTCTTATGATGCCTGTGAAGTGGAAGCTACAGTTGAAGTACACCTGCGGTTTGCCGCCATGAGGCATATTTGGCCATTTCTAAGATGCAGACAGCTATAAATGCATTCACAAGTGGTGAGACGTGAGTTATGTACAATTATTTCTGCATTTTTGTGCTTTTATTGGATGTGGGGACTGCAAAGTGCTACAAAATGACTCTTGTTCATAATTAGAGGTGCAACAAGAGCAAAAAGGTCTACGAAGTAATATTCTTCATCAGATGTTTTTCAGATTCACATTTAATAGTTTGGCATAGCTTTATTAAATATTTTACTCCCCTGAGAATTAACTTTCTGCATTTCACTGAGATTTTTATCACTAATTAACATGAACTCAACTAATGCCTACTAGGCATTCCTTTATTTATTTGTTTATACGTGTACAAAAAGAAAATGCAATACTTAGAATAAATCTATGAATTATATTAAGAAATGAGGTAAAGGACTATAGATAAATAGCTTTACAATATTCTATTATATTTGGTTAAAACTTCATCGTTGCTATTTATTTAAATTTCCCCTTTTTGTTTATGAGGGAATAAAACAGCTAAAACATTTATTAAGTTAAAATATGGATCACCCTTGGATAAGGACGTATGGTCCTGGCACTTCCCCATGATTCTGTGGTCATCGTGCTTTATGTGGGCCCAGCACTCCTTTGCACACCCGAACTCACCTTCTCAAAAGGCTCAGTTTTCTTTAGGCATGTCATCCCCATCACAACAAAATCCAAAACCCTGACAAAGAACAACAAGACCATACATGCTTTTCCTGACCCTCATTTCCCACTACTTCCACTCTCATTCACACTGATTGAGTCAAGGCTGCCTCGGTGCTCCAGAAATACGGCGGGCATGTTTTGGCCTTAACCATTTTTGTATTTGTTCCTTCTTTTCCTTAGACTGTGTGTCTTCAAGTATCCACATGGCTCACTCTCTCACTTTACTGGAATATTGCCCTCTTATGAGAGTGTCCTGACTCCTCAGGCCATCCTATTATTCCAAATACAGCCATTTCTATCCGTCTTTCCTGCATTATTTTTCTCCTTCCTTCTCACTATCCCCATTTTTCCCACAATCTAATATACTGCACATTTCACTTATTTGTCTTCTTTATTCTCAGTTTCTCCCATAGAAAAGATATTCCGTGGGGCAAGGACTTTTTGTCTATGTGCCTAGAACAGTGCTTCGCACACAAACGTGTTCAATAAATATTAGTGCTGAGTGACAGATGCAGAGTTGGACTGTTCATACATACTTTTCACTTAGTCTTCATAATGATCCTGTTGTATAGATTCTTTTGTCTTCTTTCATATCAGATGAAGACACTAAAACTTAAGAGTGTTAAAATATGTGAATCTAGGTCTTTTTGATTCAAAGCCATTGTTCTTTATTACATCTCAGTAACTATTACTCAGTAAAATAAGTGTTATGTGACAAGTCCTTGGATTTTTATTTCCTTTTTATCTAGGACTCTATTCAGTTTTCCGCTCATTCTCTGACTTTTCATGTTAACACTGCAAAGGCGACCCACTGTGAAGCCTGGCTTAACCACACTGTCACCAACCCCTCTGAAATCTCACTAGTTGGAGAACTGTCAGCTTTTTGTGAACATGGGAGTCTCTCAGCGAAATAAAAGGCCAATGACACGGTATCCCTTGTAAAAGCTATCATAGTGAAAAAGAACATGCAGCGATATTCACATTATGAAGAGAAATGTCACCAGATCCATATAATTTTGAAATTCTTACCTATATTTTTATATATGGCACTTGGGTTAAAAGTTCTGAGATAATAAAAGAAAAACACAATCATTTTGTTCAGTTCAACTACTTGAAATGAAAAAAAAAAATTCTCTGTGAAAGTGAATATCGGGTGAGTAGTTTCTGAAATGCTGCCTGTTGATCTAATCAACAGAGATCATTCGAAATGAATATAGTCTAGGTTTATGTAATATTGATAATAAGTCAGATGCTTAGGAGTTTTTAGGGACAAGTTTTACGATACTAGACTACCGATGGCAGAAAAGTCAAGGGCAGAAAAGATAAAGTGGGAATAAAAAGTGAAACCAAGTGCAATTGCTAGAAATTGAGTCATTACGAATGAAGAATAATCAGAGCAGCGAGACAAAATAGTGTAATGATTGAACAGCAAGCTTTATGTGAATGAGAGTATTCGAGAATTCATGGTGGAAAGGAGAGCAGTATGATGAAAGAGGCTTTTAATCCTTAGCTAGTTGAATATAGATTTCTTAAGATTCTTATAATAAAAACAATAATTGCCGTAAAAATATTTGTCGAAGAAAACTATCAAAATATACATATGTAAATACATATCGATATGTGTATGTGTAAGTGTGCATGTGTGTATAACAGACACACATACACTCTTACACACACACATTTCCAAAACAGTTTATTTCCATGATTCCATACGTTAGAAAAAATTTACTTGAGATTTTTAACATCTAAGCGTGCAAAGGTAACACTTAACGCTGAATACTTTTACAGATAAAAGCTGACAAACCATATTTAGTGACTTGCACTCTGCATGTTCATTTCTTACTTAGTTAAAAGACTTAAAGAGGTGCCCTAAGCCATCCAGCTCTCCTTCAAGCAGAAATTCAAGGATCCACATAACCCTGGGATCATAGCCTGAGTTGATGGACGACTGGAAGAGAAACACACCAACGGGATCATGTGTGGGGAGGTTTCATGGGCCAGGCCGGGAAGTGCACATTTCTCTTTTGCTCATATTTCGTTAGCTAGGTCTCTGTTACACGGCTACGCTCACCTGTCCAGCCATGTGCTCAGGAATATGGCTTTGAGAAGAGGTAGCAATCCTCCCAATCAGAATAACACATGTATGTTGAGCTTCCTTTATGGGTATGGCATTGTTCTAGACACTGGTACATATATATGTGACTATTGTATGCTTTAAGGATCCCAAAATACAATTGTGTGATTTTTTTAAATAATGGATTTGTATTGTAAAATCATTTGGATTGTAAAAATGTACGATAGTACATATTTTGGCTTATGCCATATGTCTTATTAGTGTATTTTTTGGTTTATAGCAAAGGACAAAAAACTTAGAATAGTTTGAATTTAGAAAGCTATTCACTATAGATTATTTGGGGCATTTAATTGAGCTCCGTAATTGAAATGCTGAAAATGTAAATTAATTGGCTTGTAAATGAGACAGGTACAACAAGTAAATGAGGTCCTGGGGGTCTGTTTTCATCCAACTACTGAGTTGCAGGAAAAATGTGAATGTTTACAGAGGTTAATGGAATAATTATGTGGAATTTATCAATTCTATTAAAATTATATTTAAAATATAAAAGCATATTATACACCTTAAATTATAAAATGGGCTTTCTCAGAATTAAAAACGTTTAGAATTCAAAAAGAGCCATTTTGCATTATCATGAAAAGGTAACTGTCTTTTTAAAATTAGGAATTTATTTACAACTTTCTCTTCCAATTCATTTTCTAATCTCTTATTCAAGAGTCATCTGCCTTCAAGTTTAGTTCATTTAAGTCATAGCAGAGAAAGAAGCCGAGTATAGAATACAAAAGAAAACCTGGACCATAAAGTGGATTTCTCAAATATTCAGAAAGGGAAATTGCCAGGCAGACTATTTTAAATACTAACATTTGTAAGCTCCTATTTACCTCCTTTCTCTTTTCCTTCCTTCCTTCCTTCCTTCCTTCCTTCCTTCCTTCCTTCCTTCCTTCCTTCCTTCCTTCCTTCCTTCCTTCCTTCTTTCCTTCCTTCCTTCCTTCCTTCCTCCCTCCCTCCCTCCCTCCCTCCTTCACTCCCTCCCTCTCTCTTTCTTTCCTTCCTTCTTTTTTTTTTTTCATTTTTATCAATTCTTTAGATTGCTTCTTCCAGTGGATTCTTAAATTTATTGGCTGAAAAGATGGGGGGTGGGTGTGGGGGGAAGCCATGTAAATACTTTCACCAAAGTAAAAATCTCTGCCTCTAGGGAGTAGCAATGTCTAGACAATGCTGCTATATCATCACTTCATTCCTCTTTTTGGGGGTCAGGTTCTCCTATACACCCAAGAGAAAATAAGTTCAAACCACTTCACAAAGCATATCAAATTAATCTTTTCAATATCCCTCCAGTTAGTGTTATGCCTAGAAGTTCAACTAGGAAAACTTCAGACATAAATATCACTCATCTCTATTTACTTAAAGTACTGTTTTTTTTTTTTTGGTTTGTTTGTTTTTTTATGAGGCTTCTGTTACTTCAGTGGATCAAATAGTTTTTGTTTTAAGAAACAGTATTATTCAAACTCATTATTCTAAATTTTCTTAAATAAAAATGTCATGTAAAAATTAAAAGTGTGAGGAGTAAATATATTAATTATGTATAATCTAAATGAAAAATTATTTTTAATAGAAGGTATATAGCAGAGTTTTTCAACCTTGGCATTATTGGAATTTTGGACCAGATAATTCTTTGTTGGGTGAGGGGGGCTCTCCTTATATTGTAGGATACTTAACAGGATTCCTGGCCTCTACCTACTAGATGTCACTCAGTTGGGACAATCTAAAATGTCTCCAGATATTGCCAAATGTCTCCTAGGGGAAGGCAAAATTGCTTCCGCTGAGAACCACTGGGAATTATAGCTTTTATTATTTTCATCACTAATTGGGAAAATATTCACATGTATGCTCTTAACTGTTGATAAAACATTGCATTTATCATTGCAATGATTCACCATTAGGAGAGCAGAATTATTCATGATAATACAGCTGTTAGTAAATAAGGGGCATTAGCCAGGTCTATACTGAATGAGACTCTGTGGGCTAATTTATCAGTTTTAGCTTTTCATAATGAAGGAGAAACTAATATGTTTTGAGTATGGTTGAGCCAATGTAAGTGCTAAAGTGTCAACAAATTACCATGATAGCACAAATTGGGTCAATGGTTCCTTTGTGTTTTGCTTTTAGAATGAAGTTGGTAACACACACTGAATAAGAAAGTTAAGAGTCATACAGCTTAATTACACATGAATATTGAAATATTTAAGATTATTCTTTAGATATTTTAATTCTGTTTTTAATTCAATGTTTAAAAAGAGACAATTACCTCATAAATGCCAATCATGCAAAATTCTTTAGGATAAATTTTGCATAAAAAGGTATTATACAGTCTGTATAGATCTCAGGTTTGGGTCTATTCTGTTTTTGAGAAATACTTAAATTGGGAAACTTATACTTTGCGTTCTGACTAGCATGCATGCTACTTCACTACTTGGAAAATTCTAGTTGTGAATTAACATCTTGGAAATGTAAAGCTATTCTAAGTAATGACTCTGGTTTGGTAGTTAGAAGGTAATTCTCCTAGAGACATTTATGCTGGGGCCAGCAATTGAGAAGCACTTAACTGGAAGACTGAAAAGAGAATAAAATATGTATTTCTAATTCTCAGCAGCTTTGATGTCTACCCTTCCTTAACTACTCAGTTCACAGATGCCCTGATAGGGATATTTCACACATGTGGATTAAATCCTCAAGTTTTAACTACCGTGTTATTTAACTTATCTTGGTGTTTGTAATAAATATACAATTGGGCGGCTAATTTTTCTAATATGACTCCAATCCAATTGCATATGTACTTTCATTGCCCCCAAGTCTCCTAAGCACTTGTGAAAGATGTGAAGCAAATAACATCTTATTTATCTCTTTGCATACCCTGCAGATTTTACTATAAAATTCTTATCGAAAGACTCTCATTCCACACTTTTTAATCTGCATATTTGGACAGAGCACAGAGAATGAAAAAAAATATTTAACTACATTCGTCAGACTTATGCCACAATGCTAAAGAAATTAAATTAGCAACAAAGTACAAATTTTGTATTTTGCATAAAAATAAAAACACAATTTTCCTGGAAATAAATGGTACGAAGCACATATCAAATGCCACCTCTCCCATGACATATTTCTTGATTCCAAAATTGGTGCATTTCCTGTCTCAATCTAATAACCTTGATGATCATTGTGCTTTTATGATTATAATTTAAAAGAATGTTATGCCTTATACTATAGAGATTCATGTGCTTAGCTCACATTGCTTTACTAACCTGCAAGTTTTTTTCAAGAGATACTGCAGAGTTTCATTTCAGAGTTACTTTGCCTTACATAATCATATGGATCATTCTAGTTACCAAAGCCAGGTCTTTAAATTCTACCCAAGACTTAGTGGCTTAACACAACAAAAACATTTGTTATTCTTATCGGTCTGTAGCTGGGCAGGGCTTCAGGGCTCAGTGGGTGTCAGCTGGGGCAGCTGGATCTGGGTTTTGGAATCATCTGAAGATATGCTCACTCACATATCTGGTAGGTGATACTGGCTGTTAGCTGAGACATTAGTTAAAACTGTTGACCAGAATATCTATCACTGGCTTCAATATGTAGTTTGTGCTTCCTAACAGCATGACGTCTGGGTTCCCAGGGTGACAAATTGATTTAATGGGTGTAAAGCATTGCAGGCAGACTCTGATGCAAAGCAAGATCTATGCCTTTGGGCATAAAGGGCCAAGTGGCATATAAGATTTACCATATGCATCTCTATATTACACTGGTTATTTCCAGAGTTCATTATCACTTGGGGAGAAAGCTCCAACAAGTACGCCAATAAGCTTATTACTTCAGTGAAAATTCCCCAGATCTTTTTTCCCAACACCGCCATCCCCTCTACTCCGACACGCAGCACTTATTCATCCCTTTAAGAGCCTCTGTACACATATAGCTTAATTTTAGCTCCTATTGCTTTAGTTGGAAAGTGTTTTCTTGTTTCTTTCCCCTTGATCTTTGTCCAGTGTCTGATATGTCACTTAAAAGCCCAGAAAGATTGAGTCTGTTAAACTAATGGAGGAAATAAATTTCGTATCCTGTGTTGGCAGCTTTATCAGGTGAAGAAGGCAGCATAAATTTAACTGTGGCTTTCTGCAAGTGGAAGCAAAATTCTCTAGGAGTTGACCTTGCACAGAGAAGAAAACCCAGGGCTAAAACATGAATGGATGAATAGATGAACGAAAGAATGAATGACTAGATGACAAGTAATCACTAATTTGACTAAAATATCTAAATGAAATCTGACAAAAATAACAATCATTTACTAACCCAGAAAGGTTTAACAGTGCTTGCCTAGAAACTTTTTAAACCTCTAGTTAATGCCTCTAGTAAGACAATTGAGATGTAGTATAATTTTTGCTATATATCAGTCCCGTTAGACAATGAACTTTTTGAGAGCAGAGTTCAATTATTTGGTTGTATTAAAGTAGTTTCTCTATAAATGTTGAATGAGCCTATCAATTAATCAAAATAGAGTTTTGCTTAAGTATTAATGTATTTTATGTTTTTGGTAAACATAAAGTAAATTGTGGTAAATCAGGTTTCTTAATATCATGGACTTTGATATTCGCATGGAATAAAAATCATTTTTCTTTATCTACTACTACTGTTACCTCTCACCCATTATTATAGTCATTCAAATCTCTATCAAGGCAGAATATTAAATAATATAAAGTTTATCATCTGAAATTAAGGTATAATGATAAGAATTTTTTTTTACTGAACTGTTAGAAAAAAGGAGAATATAATGAGAATGTAAGTATCCAAGAAATATTGTCTGTTATGATTTATGTAATGAAATTAAAAAGTTCAAAGCCCATTTTAAAGCATTTCAAAGTAATATCTGGGAAATTAATTTGAAGGATATGTTTAATGTTTTGAATCAGAATCTGTCAAGCTTGTCATAAATTTTAACGGAGTTAAGAAAGTATTCTTATATATATTGTACAGATGCTGGAGTTTCAAAAAGCACAGAACTATCTAAGAAATGATGATATAATAGGAATCAATTATCTGGCAAGAATAAAGAATTTCAGTTGAAATCATGATAAGTGTCAAAGGAAATATTTTGATGTATTTAAATAAGGGACTCTACAGTATGTATAATCTGGTTGTGCCAGATAACTTCTAGAACAATCTTTCTGATTTTCAGTCTATCTAGTTTCCCTTAACTTATTAACATGCACATATACACATGCAAACACACAAGTGCACATAAATGTAAAGCACAGTGAATTTTCACAAACTGAATACCCCTGTACAACCAATACCCAGATCAAAAACAGCATTGTCAACACACTGAAAGCACTCATTATGTCCTCTTATCTCTGTCTGCCTCTCAAAGTCATTACTATTCTGATTACTGAGAGCATATATTATTTTGCTTATTTCTGTATTTTATGTTAATGCAACAAAAAAGGCAGTATGGAACTTTTTTTTTTTGACTGGCTTATTTCATTCAATGTTATATTTTTGGGAATATTCCTTATTGTTGCTAATAGTTATACATTGTTAATTTTATTGTTGCACAGTATTCCATTAAATAACTATTCTACAATTTATTTAGTCACTCTACTCTTAATGACCCTTTGGGTAGTTTCACTTTGGTGCTATTATAAAAACATGATGCTATGAACATTCGAATATAGGTCTTCTAGTGAATACATTCTAATATTACTTTTTGCATTTGCTGTGTAAATTATCGTGTAAAACTACACAATTAATGTTAACTGTATCTATTATTCAGGTATAAGTATGAGATATCTTTCTTTAGACTTCAAGCAAGACATTTGTTATTAAATATAGACTCTATAATGTGAGAGTCCAATATATGCCAGATATATAGAACTAGATACTTTATTTATTTATTACTGATAAATATTTTATAAGATGAATATTATAATACCATTTTATAGATGAGGAATTTGAAGATACTGGAAGCTAAGTAACATGAAAAATTATCTAACTATGTTATAAAGAATTCATCGTTATCAAATTGCAAAAATGAATTATATTCTAACAAATTTGGTTTGAAAAATGAAGGAGGGGAAAAACAAGACGGAAGAGAGAAAAAGGTATGACAAAGAAATGTTTCTAAATGAAATTCAGAACCCCAGTTAGTTTGATCTCAAAGTCTGTCTGTTTTAATTTAAATTTTCCAGGGCCAGACCTTGAGACAAGCATTCAATCAAGCAAGTTACCACTCTAGACAACTTGAAGTCTGGGAAACATTGTAGACTATAGGGCTCAACTGTTTCCTTTTCGGACCATGGGAGCTGGATTTTTTGTTTGTTTTTTGGTTTTGTGTTTGTTTGTTTTGCTTTTTGAAATTAACTTTCAGAGTCAATGGTTGAAGGCTAATCCTAGAAATGTTATTTTTCTGTCATTTCTTGCCTGATGTGTACCTGGGCTGAAAAGTTTCCTAATAAGCCCTTAGGCAAAGAGATACTAATGACTGAGTTTGGAAATCAGTTGTTATATACTAAATGATAAGGTTTGAAGGTTTATGGGAAGGGCACTAAGAGCATCTGTAAGAGTTTACTTGCCTAGGCCAGATCTTCCCATGTACTATGCTAAATTCACTCACTATCTCAACATTATCACTGCTTTTTCAGCAGCCCATCACAGTTGAATTAAAAAAAAATATGGAAGAAGTGGGACAAACTAACCCATTCTCTACCCCTTCAACTATGATTCTGTTTTTCCTTTACTCTCAGCCAGCCTTTTCATTGCTCTGAGTTGCTTGCCCGATAAGTAAACACACCTTCACGCCTCAAGATCTGCATCTATGGATGACATATTTTTGTAATGCCTCCTTGCTATAATTACCCATTAGTAAATGCCACTTAGCACGGAAGCACCAGGAGATTGCCCAGGGAACATCTTGAATTCTAGGAATAATTCTTCCCACCTTCATCACATAGCAGCAATCTTGTCTCCTGATGATAACAGATGCTATTATTCCTGTTAGCATAGTAACGTTGCATGTGTTTTGCTCTTTGGTCTTCAGTCAGAAGCCCAAAATGATCAGGTATCATCAGTCTTGCAATTAGATTTTCTGTGTAAGTTTTATTGTGTTACCCATAAGAATTCCTCCTGGAAACCAGGACCTCTGGTTCAGCATGGCTTAAAGTTAAAGTTAGAGGTAGAGAAACTACACATTTTTAAGTGAACACCGGGAGATGTGATGAGGAAACTGCTGATTCTGTCCTCTGTTTCTGAGATTTATTTATTCTATCAGAGCTATAAAGCCATGTAAAGTCCTTTAGTTTGACTATATGCCACAATTTGAAGGACAGCACCAACCACGAATGCATCGTCCCCATGCTGCTGTCTCAGCTACGTGTTTATTAAACCACATTGATATTAGCCATAGGGCATATTAACATTCTAGTAGACTGGTAGCTTCTAAATAATGAGGTATATTTGGTAGTGGAGGACCCCACTCCTATATGTGGACTGTTTGCCCATTTTCTGTAAAATGGGTTCCCTGACCTAAGGTGATATATGGCATCCCCTGACAATAAATCAGTAACTCCTCCAAGTCCCCACTTACTAATTATAGGCTCCTGATCTTTCTTGCCTTAGCGCATTTACTTTAGACAACTTGTAATGGTAACTTCTTTCTCTGCCTCTTTGATATGTAAATCTTCTTTAGACTCTTGCCAGTGTTATAACCTAGGGCTATCTTTCAAAGGGTCCCTGAAGCCATTCCCTTGAAATGTAATCAAAGAAAACAGTTCCTCTGTGTCCCAGCCTCTGTAGAAAGGTAGGAGCCTCACCTCCATAAGCTAATACCAGTTAGCAAACACAGATGGCTTTATCACATTGGCCAACCTCCCTCATAAGAGATCCTCCAGTATTTTTCCACTAGCTTATCTCAGCACTTAAGAACTACCATGCCTTTTGTTTCAGTGGATTTGAGTTTTCTCTTTCACTTATTGCAATAGTCTTGAATTAAGTCTTCATTATCTGTTTAACATGTCCTGTGAAATTTTTTGAGTGATGTGGTCTAAGGTATTGAAAAAAAGCACACAAACCTAAACTTGGAAAATGTAAGAATCCCAGTAAGGATGAACCATTGTTCTTCCACCATGGAAAAGAACTAATGCAGTTAACGAGACAAAAAGCATCTGATTGGTTTCTTTAAGGCATGGCATGTATACTAATCAGGATCCAGTCAAGACACAAAAATTATAACACTTATTTAAACAAGGAAGATGTAATGTAAAATATCATTAACTACTACAAAGAATAAGGGAGGACTCACTACTACATGTGGGGCTGAGAGAGTGAACAAGAAAAACTAAGAACTTAGAAGAGATGCCAGTCCCCAGGCTAAGGTTCAGACCTCATTAGAGAAAGTGTGGTTGCCATACGGCTATGCTGAATATCGGTGGAGAAGAAATCTGTTACAGGGTATGAACTTGAACTTTTGGGTAAGAAAAGCCTGGAGAATGATCAAGAAACTTCCAGAGAGTATTGGCTACCAGGCCTTTGGCACACTGATTTCCTGGCTGTCATATTATAGGAAAAAAAGAGCAGACCAGTATTACAGAGAGAAGCCCCCTTCCTCTTACTGCATTCCCTGTAGGCTAAGCTTAACATTGCACAAGCGGCCAAAAAGAAATATTAATAGAGTTAAGTTTCAGTATCACAGAGCAGGTCAAGGAAGAGTGAACTAGGAACTTGGAGACAATAAATTGATAATTGGTATGATATCAAGGGGCAGCACTGCTCTAAGCTGCTGATAGTTCATACAATTCAATAGCAGCAGTAGCTAAGTTAGTCACCGTGAAGAAAGAACCCATGGTGGAAGTTTGATGATTAACCTGCCTTTCTTTTCTGAGAAAGCCATTCATGAGATTATTATGCAAGCACTGGGTGACTAACTCTGAGGGTGGCTAACCACCACTGTATGAGTCTTTCTATTGCCTAATTGTCAGCACTTTCTCTGTGATGGACGTTCTTGATGGGCACTGCCATGAGACACAGAGATCCTCCATTTTGTTGACTTTCTCAGAGAATAATCACATGCTTTTCTTCAAATTGTTGTCTTTAAATCTTGCTCTTTCTAGGTCATTTGCCTCTGCCTAGGAATTTTTTAATCTCCTAGTTCAGGCATCTTCTTCTTCATCAACCTGATGACCTGGACTATTGCTCAGAGCTCTGCCCATTAGGAAGATTTTTCCTTCAATACTGTGTTTTAAGGCCACCCTTGTGACAGTATTTTTGGCTAACATCAGTATATTGGTTCACAACAACTAACCTCCCCATGAATCTGGACCATGTTTAGATCCACAGCTGGGAATAGGGAATCCCATACCAGGTTATAAATGTGAGCTGAAGAAGAGATGTTGGAACAAAAGAATAGGTAACTGGGAGTCTGGGCCAGGTTTTTTATAAATGACTTGTGATCTCTGAACTACTTAAAGCCTAATCTTGAATATGTTATTTTCATCATCTGATGGATTTCTGTTGTGTCTATACAACTTTATTACTTGTTAGGTTGATAATTCTTAGCTCATGATGAGTAACATTAGCTGAAGTTCTAACCCCTAAAAGAGACACTAGGTTCTCAGTCTCTATGGCAAGGCCCATAAATCTGAATTTTCATAGTATGGTTTCCCCCCACCTTATGACATGCAAAGTACTTGGCACTTCCTATTCACCAGGTTCAATTAATATGATGACATTAATACAGAAAATCAGCTATACCTTCTGTGTAATAATCGAATGACCTGTATTCGTTATAGCTATATTTGGTTAAAAGCAGTAGATTTAATGCTGTTTTGGGGCAAGACTGAGTGTACAGCACCATCTATTTCAGGTGAATGTAAACTGCTTCAAATCATCTTTCCTGTTTAATATTGGAGAAAAATAGACATTTACCTAATCAATAATCATATATCAAATGCTCAAGACTGTATTGATTGGTTCCGGTAAAGTTACTCATGTGAAATAGCAGCTGCAATTGGAAATTGGAAATAACACCTGGTTAAATAAGCTGCATGCTCTCACTTGCCATGCTCCGTGGTCTGTCTTTTTGTTTTTTTGTTTTTTTTTTTTTTGAGAAGAAAGGCATGGCCAATTACATGGGTTAAAATGAAAACCATCACCCTTGCATCTGCCATTCTACTTTTTTACCAGGTTAAGTTATTGCTTTTAATTTACTCATGTGCCCAGAATGAGGAGGTTTCAGGAGATTTCACTTGAACTTTTCTACCATTATTGCACTCCAATGTCAGTCAGGGTGCAAGTATCACAGCTCTGCCATTAAGTATATGCATCCTGATTATGCATTCATGGAGTGAGAGATGCCCCTGAGGGCTTCGTGGTATCAATGGATCAATAATAAGAGGACTGAAGGCCAGTATTCCATATATCACCTGTCTCCCCTACATTTGCATTCTAACTGGGGGTCTACAATGACAATTTGGGTTTCCTAGCACATTGTCGGCCCAGACTCTGTATTTAACAGGTTTCGAAATATAGAATTAAGCCCTGGTAAATTTCTCAAGATCTCTTTGAGGAAAGATTATGGGATTTGGTATTCTGTATACTTGCTTTATTTTATCAAATATTCTTCAAGAGGATGCAGCTTCTTCTGGAATAGGCTCCCTGAAAATTAGTATGTGGTTATGATTTTGCATTGTGGTAGCTGATATGAGCATTTTGTATTGTGTGTGTTATTATTGTTGTTGTTATTGTATTAGTCAGGTGGTATCCTTAGGAAACAATGATCCAGTAGCCTACATGATCTGAATGTCACCAACAAATACATGAGTTCGAAAGAAGTTTCTTCCCCAGTTAAGCCTCAGATGAGACTGAAGCCCTGACTGACTCTTTGATAGTAGGTGTGTAAGAAACTAAAAAAGATGATCCAGCTAAACCGTGTCTAGATTAACTCACAGAAACTATATGTCTGTTGTCGCAGCTGCTATGTTTGTAGTAATTTGTTATGCAGCAATAGATAACTGATGTGAGAGGGATTGTATTTCTTCAGTTGGGCCATGCTAAGTTATAATCATAGTTACTGGTGTAGTAGAAGCAATGAGGGAAGTTAGGAGAAGCACTGGAGAAGAAAAACACGTGATTGTATAAGACAACTGTCTCAGGTGAATTCTTTGCATGGACTCGTGTAAAAGGGATACTGTTATGGTCTGGTAAGAAGACTGTGCCACTGCTGCTAGCTCAAAGGGTTCTGGAAAATCTTTTGGTTTAAGGTTTTCAGACATTCTACCTACATATCTCGTCTAAGGTCTGAAAGTTTCACTCTATTCTTATCAGGGCTCTGACTTGAGTTAGAAGATTTGTCAAGATGTGAATTTAATCTCTTTTATAAATTTATAATTTCATTTTTCTTAAACTCAGGCCCTGGGCCTGATTTTCGGCACAGTGTGCTCTCCAATAGCAGGAAGTGAGAGTCTCTTTAATATTGCTGTAGACTTGTGGCTTGATTTGTCATGCTTTGTTTCGACGATATCATGAGTTGATTTGAACTTCAAAGGCCAACAAATGCCACAGCTTCTACAATAATCGTTGTCCCCATATTTCCAGAGATATTGCATAAGATCATACATTAAATTCCATCTGTATCTTAATTCACCACAGGTAAGTCTTGGTTATTGTAATACTACTGCATTTTCTGGGTTATCATTACCCTACTTACCACCATAATGGGGTCCTGGAAGCA
The DNA here is from genome assembly GCF_014176215.1 of Rousettus aegyptiacus. Classification (NCBI taxonomy): domain Eukaryota; kingdom Metazoa; phylum Chordata; class Mammalia; order Chiroptera; family Pteropodidae; genus Rousettus; species Rousettus aegyptiacus. The sequence goes on from NW_023416310.1 coordinate 19,862,478, forward strand.
TCTGGCCAGTGAAAGATCCAAATTCATAATTTTATGCTGAATATCTGCTTTCTAAAATTACCTCTAGTACCTATTGTCTTAATTGGAGTTCCCTAGAAGCTGATACCTAGAACATGATTCAAGAGTCAGTAGTTTATTTGTGAGGTATTTCAGGAAATAAAAGTAGTAAAGTAGGCATTAAGACAGGGAGCTAATGAACAAATGAATGGTATATTATGGAACAAGTTATCTTTTGGGGCATCTACAGCTTAAACTACCTGGCGAAAACTCAGTCATTGTTCTTAACTGGTGAGAGAGTTGGAATATTTATATGCCAACTCAGATCAATTATTGGTACAGCCAATTTTGGTAAGCCTGTTTTGGTGAGCCATTACTTCTGTAACACCAAGTCTGCAGTGCACAAAAGTCATTTAAGCTTCAGCAGTCAGAGATTTACCTTGAGACAATGAGATTCAGATGACAGCCATTGGAAGTCTGCAGAAACACACTAAAATGGTAAGGTAGCAAGGACCTAGGCTGGGCAACAGCAGCATTTACTATACTATACTGTTGCCTTTCTCCACAGAAAATATTATATTAAAATAATCTTTTAGGGAAAAATTTTTAAATTTCCTTCAACTGTACACCAGAGTATATGGTGATATTTCTGGGAGTTTCCTATTATCAGCCTAGTTGAGAGCTGAGTTAATAATGAAATTCTTATAAGTCAAAAAGTTTCTTTTTAAATAAAGAACACTTTATAATCAGATAAAATATTTTGTAATCTTCAAAATTTTACTTATAATCATTTTATTGAGTTTTAAACCTCATTGAGATTGTGTCTTCTTTACTTTGAAACTGTTAACAGGATACCGAATATTCATATGAAAAATGAAAATTTAGGTCATGTTTTGGATATTTGATAGTTATTAAACAGAGCTCACAGTGCCCTGCTGAGAGACAAATAAAAAGTCGATCTAATCCTGGCTTTCACAACAATTTATGTATTATTAATTTATTCACAAATATAAATATCTTATGCTTAACCTAAATAATCTATTTCTAACACTTGAAAATTTTATACTAAAATGATAGCTATGTTACCTATTAACATGGAACCCCCAACCAATTTACCAAAATATGGCAGAGACTTAGTAAAATGGCTGTAGATAAGTAACAAACTATTATATTTAACGCTTTGAAAATCACATCATAATCACTGAACAACTAAAGTATGAATTTATATAAGAACTTGATAAGTCAAAATTTATAATGTGATTTCTAGGTTAACCATAAAATAAAAGAAGATGAATAATTATCAAGCAAAGGAAGAAAAAAATGAGGTAATAAAATTTAATTAACATAAAAGAAGGAAAGAAATAAATAGAAAAAGATACATAGCTCAAGGCAAGATAGAAAATTATAAAAAGGTAGATTTAAGCCTAATACAATGGTTGTTGCACCAAATGCAAATGGGCTAATCAATTAAAGATTAGAGAGTTTTAATTTAAATAAAATTGAACTATATTATGCATATAAGAGACACACTGGAAATAGGATACATAAAAGTTACCTAGCACCAAAAGTTAACATGTACTGCTAACCAAAAGAAAACTGGTTTAGTTATATTAATCTATTTATATTAGGTTAAGTAGACTTTATTCAAAAGACATTAATATTAATAAAGAGGGATGTTTTATAAAAAATAAATGGCTAAATTCACTAGGGGATTATAATTCTAAATTTTTATAGACCTGAATTTGTATATATAATAGAGCTTTAAATTAAATAAAGAAAAAAAGAAAGAATCACAAGAAGAAATTTACAATAACTGGGGTAAGGGAATTAATTAGCCTCCCTAGTAACTGATCAATAAGTAGAAATAAATAAAAACAGTAAAAGATGTGGAAAATGTAAATAACAATATTAATAAATGACACAATAGAAATATACATAATATTGTTCAATATAACTGCATAATAAACATCCTTTTCAAATGTACATGGAATATTTACCAAAGTGGACCATATTCTGGGTAAATCTTATCAGTCTTCTAAACATTAAAATCAGAGAGGGTAGATCTTCTGACCACAATAAAATTAAGCTAAAAATCAATAACAAAAAAATGACTAAAAAATTTCCGCCTTTGAAAATTTAGAAATACACACCAAAATAACCCGCAGATCAAAGAAAGTCATATGGATATTAGACAATAAACTGAGTGATTATGAAAATAAACTCCTTACAGAGAAAATTTAGATCTGTCTTATATATTGAAGTCTGGTCATTGAGCATATAGTTTTTAGCATATAGGAGATGCTCAGTAAATATTTGTTAAGTAAATGAATCTTGGAGTAAATTCATGTAATTTCTTTGATAATAGAACGTACTAGGTATAAGAGATTGAAATCAGTGCAAAAAAATCAATCAGTAAGAGGGAAAGATTCTTCAAAAGATTGTATAAGTAGAGCTCAGAATTCAGGTTACCCTACTTTGTAGCAGCAACAGCAGCAGAAGGTAGAAAAAGAGGAGAAAGAAGAGATGGAGTAAGGAGAGTTGGATAAACAAATATTATCTTTTACAACTGAAACCGATTCCTTCCTGCATTCTTCCCAGTGTTCAAAGAGTGTTACCAAACACAGTGCTAGGGAAGAATGGGTTAGCTTATTTTATCTATGCTCCCAGTACAGTCTTTTTATGAATCAGCTTGTTACTTATTAGAATGTGGAATATTTCCTTTGTCTTGAATTTTTATATGCTGGTCCAGAAGTTCCTGAGAATCATAAAATGACTTTTACTAATTGTAAAATCATTTTCAAAATCCATAGCTTCTCGTTCCAGTAAAGAACTCAATTAAACATTACCAGTTGGAGTCAATCGTCATTACTGAACTAAATTCATCATATTAGCATGAAAGTTTACAACACTTTTTATGAAACATTAATAATCTGTGACTGCATAAAGGTGAAGCTTGGAGATAAAAGCCAATATCCTTTCTATTTTACTTGTAAAACTGCTTTACAAGGTTTCAACTAGATCTTTCTTTTTACCCCTGAGAGAAGCTAACAGATGTATCCTGTTAATTACGGTTCCTAGAGATAGACTCAGGGAAGGCAAGATTATAAAATTACCATCACTGCAATTTTGCAGCCTCTACTTTTTCTCTCATTTCATCTGCTTGCAGAGTTGAAATGTGACTTTACAACCAATGGCCTCAGAGGACGTGTGAGTATAAGACTAGCACCAAAGGCTCTGCAGAGCAGGAGAAAGGGAACGAATGAAGCCATAGGACATCTTCTACTTAATCAAATATATAATTTGGATATGGTTTATAATATTTAAAATGCAAGATTCTTTAACTTATTGAATGCCATTTGATGCATATTTATGATTCTATTAAAATTAGTTTTGTTTACATATATATACGCTTATATACACACATGCATATATATACACAGATATATGTTGTATTTGTACGTGTTTGTCCACATGTATGTTTGTGTATGAATATGAGTGTGTATGGTAGGTGGGTATAGTTAGAGAGAAGGGAAAGGGAATTTTTTACTATCAGCACATAAAACAGTCCCAAATCACAATGCTGTTATTGGAAAATAGAATGGACTAGCATGGTTATTAATGATTTTCTTTAATATTTTTAAGCCAAAATTGAATTGAATGGCTCCCCTGAAAAATATATCAGTGCCAATAATACAGCTTTTGACTAAAGCAATCACCAGCGTAAACTTTCACATTATTTTAAAAGCTACAGTCTATAGCAGAGAAAAGCAGGGATAATAATCTTATCTCTCTTTAGAAGGGTAGTATTTTGAAGAGCTGTTACATTTTCTAAATCTAAATCTAAAAATTCCTGTATCTCAGAATATTATCTAAAAGCATGATTAGTTTTTAAAAATAAAATTTATTAAGCGATGCAGGTCACTAAGGCCATAAATCAAAAGCACTTGCATGCAGAGGTAACAGGCACTGCGCTGATTTGATGTGTTCTAAAGATTTTATTTTTGATGAAATAAAATTTTAAAAAATAATTGGCAATTAAAAATCATAAAATGCAGGAGATGGATTAAGTTGTATTAAATTAAATTTAATACTGCAAGGCAGTGCTTTCTGAAATACCAAACTTGTAGAACAAATCATATTTATAGCCTAAATTAATTTAGAAACAAGTGGCTAAAATAAGTAGGATAATTAAAATTAGTGCATTTTCTCAACTGGCAAACCACATAGCTTTTTTGGTTGATACATTGGAGGCTGGCAATTATTTCACTCAAAATAGTCATAGCAGATGGATATCTAGACAAGACCTCAACAGAATTTAGTTTTATAGTCTTATACTGGGTCACAGAACATATCATCTTATCTTTTTTTTTGAAATATTAATATCACCTGATGACAACTTGTACAGACTAAATATTAATTGTATTAACTTTCTAACTATGAGAATTTGGCAAATTACCTACTTCCCTTCAACTCATTTTCCTCATTTATGAAATAAGGAAAATAATAGCATCTGTCTCCTAGGAGTTTTCAAAGATTAAACAAATTAATATACAAAATAAAACAGTGACACATACTAAGCTTTCAATAAATACAAACTAGTGCATTTTTAAAATTACTTTTGCTTTAATACTCATGGTATAGCCCACACTGATGATGACATTTTGATATGCAGAATACAGGTTAAGTCACAGAATTGTGCAAATTTTAGTTTCATTTTAGGGTATTTGGGTGTATAACAACTTTGCAACATGTTGAACATATTACAACTGAGTAGATCCTGCCAGTCTAATCAAAGAGGCAACCGAACTAGGCTTCTATTTTTCTTTCCTTTAGCGATTTTATCTATATGAAAATTATACTCTACGGGATCTTTCAGAAAGCTTTTCCACTGTTGGAGCACTTGTAATAAATGGGATTTGGGTTAAAGGAAGGAAATTAACAAGAGACCTCAAAGAAAATTCATTTCAGAAAGAATATAGCCTATTAGATGTCACAGCGCCTTACTGAGAATTTTGAGATGGAGGAGAATTGGGCAGGAAATAAAAAGAGAGTTTTTTATGATTCAGGGGCTAAAAATGAGAACTGTAATTGGAAAAGGTCTATAAGATCACGATGCCTTTTGAATTGCAAACATCAGGTTAAGAACTTATGAGAAAGATATTTTGGAAAATGTGCTCAGATAGCAAATGATCTAATGCTTTCTATTTGTTCCCATCTATCAGAGGTCCTGTGCACACTGTTTGTCTAATCAGACAGAAGATTTTCAATTCATTGGCCTTACTCCTGACAATTTATTCTCTTAAAACCAAAGAATCTTACATACTGGTGTAGTAAAATGGGAAAGCTCCCTATAGAATTAGGTCTTATTTTAATTATTTCATGTAACACTTTGTGTTTTATTTATTTATTTATTTATTTATTTATTTATTTATTTATTTATTTATTTAGGTAGAGGGCCTTGGGAGGAAATGGGAAGACGATGGTGTGACATTGCACGAAGATCAAAGATGTCAAGTCATAGACAACTAGGTTCCATTCTTGTAGGTGACATATGCTATGTGACTTTAGGAATATAATCCTTAATAGAAAGGACCATATCTTATTTGTTATTTAATCCATAGCATCCACCACATAGTATATAAAAAACAATTATATAAAAAATGCTTTTTGAAACAGTAGTTTATAAAGTAAGCATTTTTTTTAACTTCATACTTTCCCATTCTATAAAATGGGAATAAAAGCACTTTCTAAGCTTATGGGAAATAAATTAAACTATGTGCATTGGAATGAAATAGAGTAAGAAACTGACTCATGGTAACCTTTTCTTAATCAATGGTAGCTCTGATTATTTTTATTCAAAATATTCAGCTGCATAACAAAATCATTTGTTTGGTATACAGAGAACTATTACTACTTTAAACATTAAGCCTGCGAAGAATTCATATTTTTTTTTACTATTTTTAATGCAAATTTGAGTCGTTATTTTGATATCTATTGAAAATAAATTTTTTCATAACTAGATAACTAGTTTGATGACAGAGTTTTAGATGAGCATTTTTAAAACTTAAACAGTTAGATTTGTAACAGTTTTGATCTGTAGTAATTATGAAAACCTGAATTAAGAGAGAAAGATATTTAATGCCAGGAAATAACTTTGTCCTTTTTCTAACTCTTTCATCCTCGAAGAGAGTGGGATTTTAGAAGAAAATGCTAAATGCAGTCCCGTATATTGTGATGAGACTACACGATAAATTGTTTTTCTTCCTATCAATAAATTGGTTTGGTTTTTTTTCACCAGATCCATCCATGGAAAGTTATCCTAATTGTTCATTCTTTATAATAGTATCATACTGATTTAACTGAAATACTCACTAGATTTAATAGAATTTAATAGAACACTGTAATCAAGCATTGGGTTCCTTCTTATTCCATCTTTTTAATTGTCACTACGACCTCTAAGTGCTTTTGAGTACTAAATTAGAAAAAGCCAGACAATTCTCAAGTCTCCTTGTAAGAATTTTCTTTATACATTATATAAAGTGCAATTTGCAACTAAGCTGCCTGTGTTTCTTTCATTCATAGCACTTTCAGCCAGCAAAACACTGCAAGACCATAACTTGACCTAATACCCATTGATTACCCAGTATGGGATGATGCTTTTAACACCATATCAGCACTAGCTCCCTGCTGATTCCAATTTCAATGATAGCAATATTGCCTGAAAGAAAAAAGGAGGACCAACTGAGACCTTCTACATTTGTTCTTCTACATTAGATCATCCTGAATTTGTTCAGAAGCTTTGGGTGTCGGAGGAAGCAAGCGATAAGACTTTTTATTTTTATTAAACCAGAAGTACATTCAGATGTACCCCTGCTGGCTTAATGGAAAGGGATAAAATTCATCAAAACTTACTTTCACTAGTAATTTTTTCATGCCAGCAGAGAACAGGTGGGGCTTCTGTTCTCTGGGATCAGAAGTCTGTATATGCTCCCTTGGCCAAGGGAACTGTTCCCATGTAGTAAAGCCTTTTCCAACATGCATATTGGCATTCATTTGCTCACAACACAGACTAACTTTCTCCACATGGCCTCTCATAGGTATAGACTTGTAGACCTTATATCTTTCTAGCTTCAGCTACCTAAGAGACTGCCTTGAATTTTTTAAAATTCTGAGTCCACATGCTGTGGGTTTGGGCAGCGTCTCTTTGCTTACCTTTATGTTAAAATACACGTCTTCTTTTTTATATATTAAACCTCTCTGTTATACACTTTCTTTCCTCTGTTATCCATCTATTCATTTTGTCTCTTGTGTCCTTTATTGAGGAGTTATCCTTTTATTCAATTTTAATTTATTAGTTTCAAATATTCAGTACATCAGTTAGACATGTAATCATATTCATCACTTTTCTTGTCTTAGGATTTTTGACTTAAAGTTTTGTTTTTAAAGGACTTTTCTGCCTATAGATCATAAAGATACTTGATTTTGTTTTTTTTTACTACCTTAGTTCATCTTTCGCATTCAGTCTTTAATTTTAATTCATTTAAATACTTGAATATGCTGTTAAGTAGTCATCCACTTTCATTGTTCTCCTTGAAATCATTTGTTTAACCCTTTCTACTACATAATTTGTCTGTTTTCCACTACTTTTGATACTCCCATTGTCATATGTAAGTTCCCATATAAATTCCTGAAAAATATATAATGTCAAAATTTCTTGAGTAACAAGACTTAAACAAAATGAAAACAGTAGCCAAGATGTCCTCTTTAGGAACAAACAAAACAAAACAAAAGCGAAGGCCAGAATGTTTTCAAGCGAGTTCATACGAACTTTCAAGTAATATTAAATTCCTATCTTATACAAGTTGTTACATGAAATAGAACAAGGCAAAGGTGCCCAGTTAATTTTATGAACCTAGTATAGTCTCAATTACCACAAAGGTGATGAAATAAGAAAAGCATAGATTCATTTCACTTAGGAAATTATATCTTATCTTAAACATAATAAATAAGCTTACCAAATCATATAGTTTTGTCTAATTCATGATTGAATATGAATTCAAGGATGGTTCAGTATCAGAAAAATCTATAAATGATATTTAACCCAATAAATGGAAAAAATCTTTTAGTTAGCATTATTAATTTTAAAAATTCAATAAATAATGACTAGACAAAAACTTCCTTAACTTGACAAAAACAGCACATGAAAATCAGTAGAAAACATTATATTTTATGGAGAAACTTTAGATACATTTAGATCTTTTAAGATCAAGAATCAAGTCATATTTAAGCACTGGAAATTCTGCCTAATGCTAAAAGAGAGAAAAAGAATTAGGAGATGGAAGGATTAAAAAATATATGTACAACTGTCATTATGTGCAGATGTTTGATCATCTACTTAAGCATATAAACTATTAAAAAAAATGAGAGTCCTGTAAGTTGCCTGAATGCAAAATTAGCCCACAAAAGACAATAGCATTTATCTATACCAGAAATAACCAAACGAAGGGAGGGAGGTAATCTTTCATGACTCTACCTTGGCAGAGACATTGACTGCTTTGTTCTAGAATATTTTTTCAAGGATGTTTGTACTCAGAATACCGAAAGACTTGTTAATTTTCCATTATAAAAGTTTTGGGTTCCCTAAACTCAGAGTTCATCTTTTGTAACACTCCCCCATCGCATGTATGGTCTTCCTCACATTTTCCTATAGTAATCGGAGCTCAGAGAACCAGTGCAAACAATACTAATATTTCGGGTAATGTTATTGCTGTGAGTAATAAATTACCTTTTATCTCTCAAATAAGAGTCATGTGTTTCTTGCCAGCAACCATAAAACAGTGGTTGGCTAACTTCTTACCCTGCAAATCAAGTAAAAATCTTAGACCCTTCACGGTTCTTAAACACCAACTAGAAAATATAATACAAAATATGACACTGTCAGACTAGCAATAAAAACTCCAATTCATATAGTAATTTTCTTTATTTTGAGTACAATGTGGAAAAAATATAGAAATAATAAGAGTATAAAATATATTAATTTTTCAAAAGACATTTCATGTTTAGAAGAAATGGCTTAAATGAGTCAGTTATCCTCAAATTAATCTATAACCGTGAAGCAATCCAATGACATTTCCAATTTGATATTTAGATAAACCTAACAAAATTTATCTACAACTTATATGGAAGAGTAACTTATGAGTAGCTTAGTCAACCTTATATAAGAGTAAAGCAGTGGTATTTACTTTTACAGAACCAAGAAATATACAACATAGTTATACATATTATATGATATTGGCTCAATAACATTGGCCCAAATGCATGTACTTATACTTTGAAAAACTGTGAATGAATTTTAAAGTTAATTTTATGCATTATTTCAACAATGTAAATTTGTACTATTTAATTGTCTTTTAGAATTATTTGGCATGCAAAAAATATGTGTTACCTTACACAGCTTTAACCAGGGAAAAAAATGCCCAGGCTATTCTGACATCACTTCAGAAATGTGGATCTGCCTCATGAAACACATTGATCTGTAACTTGCATGTAGAATTCCTCCATCAAGTAAAACCTGAACCACCAAGTCTACATTGCTACATCTGTGTGTGTGTGTGTGTGTGTGTGTGTGTGTGTGTGTGTGTGTGTATTTAGAAACAGAACAAGGGACCTCCACGGATTTATTATATTTAAATTCATTAGTGATACTGATGCCAGGTTATTTTAGTAATATAATAGAAATAGAAATAATGACATTTCTTTTTAAAAAAAGTAATGCTTTGCAAAAAAAAAAGAATATGTAAATTGTAAAACACTGGCTTTGTTTTAAAAAGCAGAACCTCCTATGAATCTGCATTTTAGTGGAATTCCCTCTTCTGAAGGACAAACAGCTGATTTACTTCAGAGTGTCCTTTAAATCTTGAGGTTAACATGAAACTCGGTAAATTGATAGTATAGAACCTAGTGAGGATTAGAATATAAATAGAGGACCTCAAACTTTACTGCTGACTTTGAGGTTTGGAAATAATATTTGTCACATTATTAGAAAGCTATTGCTTTTTCAATGACAAATTATTTGTCATGAGGGGTTGTAATCATTAGACCACATTTTGAATTATATTGATTGTTTGCTCAAACATGAGCTCTTGTCACAATCTTACAATAATTTTTTCCTGAACTTGCCTACTAGATCTTACAATGCTTTAAATATGTTTTATGGTGGACAACAACAAGAAAAAAGAAAATCAGTAGCATAGGAGATTGCTTTGTTTTAATGTATAAAACATAACAGTGTAAATTTAATTATATCATCATAGTTCTTGGGTTGTATTTTAATGACCCATAAGACTTTATGACAAATATGTTATTATCTAGTTCATCCATAAGAAAAAGAAAATTAGCCCTTTAAAATCCAGGATTTTCTTGACTCTGACAGTGAGGCCTTGACATTGTTAGGAACTGACCTAGCACCTGCAGCTAGGCCATTATGTCTTCCTCTTGGACATAAATGATTTACAGAAAATCAATTTCAGACAAGGTCACTCTATGACTATGATGCAGTGAGACAAAAACAAGAACAATTCATGATGTCGAATTGACTAAGTGAAAAGTAACATCACTGTGTCAGCCCTAAAATATCAAACATCCCTCTGTTCTAGCTAATATGAGTGACTACTGCTTCTTTACCAATTACAGTTTTAGCCTTGCTTTGGTCCTAAATAAGATTTATTTTTACTCCATCACAGTTACTTATCCATAGTTCCTGAGAGCATCTAATTCAGTCCAAAGCCTCGCTTCTTAGAATCCTCCCCCAAATCTCAGCCAAAGCCCAAAATCTTATGGTTCTTCATAGTGTGCATTTTCCCTTCTTGATTTCTGTTTCTCTAGGCATTAGCAAATTGCAATTAGAAAACAAACTTACAAAAGAAATTCTAGCTATAGTCTACAAAACTACTTTTCTAAAACTGTTGGAGCAAATCAAAAGGAATCCCATGTTTAAAAAAAAATAAAATTGTTGCTATTTTATCCTAGCCAGAGACTAGTTTGTCAAAACAGTATGTCTAAACCGTATTTCATAAAAATAATGATTCTCAATTAATTGCCAATTAATTAATTCTGTTTCTTCACTTGCAAAATACATAAAGGGAAGGAACACTTCCTGATTCTTTTTTATGGTGCTAGAATCACCTCGATATCAAAACCACACAGAGACATCAAGAAATCAGAAAACCATGGACCATTTAGATATAAATGTAAAAATACTCAAAGAAAATACTAGCAAATCTAATTTAGTAACATATAAAAATAATTGTGTACCATGACTAAGTAATATATATCCCAAGAATGAAAGGTTAGTTTAATATCCAAAAATCAATTAATGTAATTCACCATGTATGTGTGTGTGTGTGTGTGTATGTATATATATATATATATATATATATATATATATCCTCACATGATTATTTCAATAGATACAGAAAAAAAGTTTGTCAAATTTCAACACCTTTAAATGATAAAACACACTCAGAAAGAACTAGGAAAATAAGGAAACTCTACTACAACCTCATAATAGGTACCTACTCGAATTCCACAGACTAAGATTAGGAACAAGACAAGGATGAGTACTCTTGCCACTTCCATTTGACATTGTGCAGGAGATACTAGCCAGAGAAATTAGGCAAGAAAAGAAACAAAAGGCCTCTGGATTGGAAAGGAAGAAAGAAAAAATCTCTATTTATAGATGACATGATCTTGCATAGAGAAAAACATCCAGTAAATAACTGTTAAAACTAAGATATGATTTCAGCAATGATTCGGGATATAAGATCGTTATGCAAAAATCAATTTTATTTTTTAGCACTTGCAATACACAATCTAAAAATTAAATTAAGAAAACAATTTAATTTGTGATAGCATTAAAAAGAATAAAAAACAGGAATAATTTAACAAAAAAGCGCAAAACTTATACTCTGGAAACTACAAAACATTCATCTGGATCTGTGGAAAAACAAGCTATGTTCATGGATTAAAAGCATTAATATTGTTTAGATGACAAAACTCTCCCAATTGACCTGTAGATTCACCGCAATCCTTATCAGAATTCAACCAACTTCTTTGTATGAAAGAATAAGATGATCTTAAAGTTCATATGGAATTACAAAGGGACTCAGAATAGCCAAAAGTCCTGGGGGAAAAGAAAAAGAACGAAGTAGGATGAGTCAATCTTCTTGATGTGAAAACTTATTACAGGGTAATCAAGACATCACAGTACTTGCTCAAGGGCAGATAAATAGATCAATGGACTAGAATTGAGAGTCCATATGTAAACTCAGAACTCTGTGGTCAACTGATTTCCACAACAGTGCTAGGCTATGAATAAGAAAAGAATAGTATTTGCAACAAAGGCTATAGAGATAATTGGATAGCCACATGTAAAGGAATAAAGTTGCACCATCACCTCACGCCATATGCAAAAATTAACTTAAAATGGATAAAAGATGTAAATGTAAGAACTAAAACTCCACAACTCTTAGAAGAAAACATAAGGGTAAATCTTTGTGACATTCGCTTTAGTAAAGAGTTCCTAGATGTCACATTAAAGCCCAAATGACAAAAGAATAAATTCATTAATTAAAAACGTGTAATGTAATCTTCATCAAGATTAACAATTTTCTGCTTTACAGGAAGGACACTATCAAGAAAGTTAAAAGACAATCCACAAAATGGGAGAAAATATTTGTAAATTATAGCCCTGAAAAGGAACTTGCATCTAGAATAAAGAACTCTCAACAAACCGAAAACAAGATACATAACCCAATTTAAAAATGGGCAAATGATCTAAGTAGTCATTTATCCGAGGACTTTATGAATTCACATTTACATAATGAATAATGTAAATATAATCGTACAAATATAAATTGGATAACAGAAACCATAGAAAAAAAATATGGTATGATTCTATTTTTAAAAAATAATTCCATTTTTAGAACATACAAGAACAGACCATTTTGTACTGTGGCGACAGAAGTCAGGACAATGGGTACTCCTGGTGCAGCCTGAAAGGCAGCATAGGAGGGCTTCTCAGGATGGCTGGTAATTTCCTATTTCTTGATGTTGGCATTGTTACAGAGATGTTTATTTTAGAAAAATTCATTGCGAAGTGCACTTATAACATGTGCACTTATCTGAATATACACTTGCTTCAATTAGTGCATTACAAATGGATGTCAATAGGTGTTCTTAAAGAGTCTTAGGAGTTAAATTAAACTTGAGAATCGTCAATACATATACCAGTGCGTTTTGCAATGTGGTGTCCTTTGATCACATATATATATATTTTTAATTTATATTATGTCATATACTAGAAAGATTTGAAGTTAGGTTTGAAAGGATAAATGAAAATGATACAGGTGAAAAAAGAAGAACAGTAGAGGTAGAAAATAGAAGCATATGACCACGATTATTACCTTTATTGATGAATAATTTTCACTTCTTTCATCAGCCTTGGTCTTTTTATTTTTATTTTTTTGCATGCCCATTAACTATTTTATTTTTTTGCATGCCCATTAATTATTTTTTATTCAGCTCAGTATATAGATACTTAATCAGGGAAGTAGAGGGAGCATTGTTACTCTGTTCACTGTTAGGATTTTGCCTGTCTTATATTTGTCCAAGTAAAATTCAAAGGATCTCTCCTGAGAGTCACCAAGGACAGTATGAGTCCCTAGCAAGTGGGGAGGTGCTGGGAGGAGTTGCCAACCCTCAACCCTGCCAGCTGCAGCCCTTGCCACCCACCCCTCCAATGTGCTCCACGGCTCTTGCCTATATTACCAACATTGGTGTGCATTAAACACAATCTTGTTATAGTAAAAATAATTGTCTAGATTTCCTCCCTTTGGCAAGTTTTTATACCGTTATGAATCTAAAATAATATGCTATTAAACCCTCATCAAAACATTGTTGGTATCTTGGACTGCTAAACTGTGCTTTCTTTTTTTCCAGGTTAGAAGCAAAGTTTCTGCTGCTGTAACTTCAGAGCTGAGTCAGCTTTAAAAAATTCACTATATAGTCAAGGCTTGTGTTCAGGTGACATCCATTATTCGAATGAGAAATGAAAGAACTGCTACTTAAAGCACCTCCATCATATGCTTCATGTAGGGAGAATTCGGCTGTCATTTTTCATGAAGCTGAATCATCACTACATTCAATCTTCATTTATAGTTCTGAATATTTCTTTAGTCTGTAGATTTTCCTGCTCTAAGGTAGTGACCCTATAAAATCAAATAAACAACACATTCACTCTTGTTAAGTCTGAGATGCCACATTTCAATTCATTTAAGCTATGATTTTTTTTGTCTTCTCTCCCTCTTTTTTTTTTTTTTTTTTTAACTCTGTATTCAGTCATATGCCAGCTACCATTGGTACCAGGTACATGCTGGGTACCGCGTCTCCCACCTTTAAATGCATAAACTGCATTCTCATTGGGAACCTAGTACCTGTACAAAAACTGTGAAATATGACAGAGTTCATTTCAATCCTTACCCTACCAGTGCCAGTTTAGGTAGCAAGGACTACTTCTTTCGAAAACCACACGTTAAGGCAGCATGATTGGCTTGACAGCTTAAATTCTCATTGTCTTGGTACAATGTGCCATGTAATTGGCTCAGGGATTTTGCTGATGGACAAGTGAGCCAAGGTTGAAGATTCCCTTGCTTTCAAAGTTGCTTTGTATTTGCTTGAGTTTGATTTTATTTTTTTATATTTTGTGGCTCTCCTGACCTCTTACTTCAATCTACAACTGCTGTCAAATACATAAATAAGCAGACATCTTAGCTCTGAGAAACAAGACAAATGATTCCTCTGTGATTTGTGTTGTTGAGGACACAGATGGGACTATACTTGCCATTCTTTTTCCTTTTTTTTCAAGGCAGTTCATTGATTGTCAACATTTGAGAAAGAAGAAACATTTTTACAGTTTATGTGTATATAGTTGTGACACATAGACAAGACTGAAAGGATATTCCAGTAACAGCTACTGTCAGTAGACTCATCTTTAAACAGAGAAAATTATTAAAAATACATCAATAGTGAACTTTTTAAATTAAAAAATTATATGCTAGATAAAATCCTTTATTTTTTCCCTTTGTGGTTCAAAGAATGCTAAACAGAGTTGAGAGACTTGGCTTCTACTCTTGGTTGTGCCAAAGGACAGCATGATATAAAACTAGCCATTTAATTCTTTTGGGCTTCAGCATGCTCATTTTTTTTTTCATTGCTTTGAGTGCATTATTTTTAAACTATAATTTCTGCTTTTCTACAATTACCATTTTTTTCATTATCTAATGTGCAATGCCGTAGGTTTTACTTACACAATCTCACTTGAACCTCCTAATGATCCCAGGAAAGGGCTGTGCTGGCACCTGCATTTTACAGGTGAGTAAACTGTGGCAGAGATAAGGTAAACATCTTGTTCAGGGTAATACAGCTGGGCAGCGACAGACCCAGAAGACCTTTGTGGTTCTTTTTCGTTATGTAATCCTACTTTTTATCAGAGGCAATATGCTTTCTTCTTTAAACACATGCATTGGGAGCCAGCCTGCAGAGGCAAAATCCAGCTCTGCCACTATGCAACCTTCGACAAGTTACCCTACTCCTGTATCTCAGTTTTATTCCCTTTGAAGGAGGATACAAATTGTTTCTGCTTTATAAGGTTGTTGTGAAGTTCAAAAAAGTGACCATACATGAAGTACTAAGGGCAATGCCCGATACAGTAAGCACTCCTACTGCGTCCCGCCCTGCTCTTCTTATCCTTAGTCTTCAGTCGCAAAGAGAGCTAGGGATTAAAATCAGTGATTTGACTGTGTCAGATACATGTCTCTTCACTACTCTTCACTTCATATGACAAAACAGTCCAGTTCTTGTTTTAAATTGTAACTCTGCAAGTCAAATGGGATTCCATTTGTCCCATAATAACCTTGTGGTTCGATTTAAGAATTAAAATGAAAAATATCTTTATCCCATACATGACTTTACCAGGGATTCTAATTCCTATTGATTACATGGCAATGTCCACTGTTATGGTGAATCATTTATATGTAGGCATTAAATTGGATGGCACCATTTGTTGAGAACATCTCATCAAATGTGAGTATGGTATGCTCACATACATACACACACACACACACTCGCACACACACACACATTCAGGACATCCATGTGCCAGTCCTAACTCTGCTGATAATTTGTAATAAAAAAGAATCTTTCAATTTTTAAGGGGTTAAATTTTCCTTCTTTGTAAATTAAACATAATACCCATTCCTTAATTGGGGCTATTTTGAGGATCAAATGTATTAACATCTGTATACAGTGTTCTATAAAATGCAAACTTCTCTTCAAAACTAATATATATTGTTATCAAAAATTATTCTTCTTTAAAAAAAAAATACTTTAAATTCAACCTGATTTTGCGATGACCTTTCATACTACACAGTTTTGAATCTGGGTGCTTACATTACAATCTTGTCTCCTATGAGAGATCAAATAATTTAATGTTTCCGGGGTTACTCAAATTATCTTCTCCAACGAAGGTTTACGGCAAGGACCAATAAAAAGGAGAGTATAGGGGAGTCATCTCACAAATAAGTCGTTCTCTCATCCTAGTTATTCGAAAATGTGTAATGCGCTTAGAATAATAATGAGATCCTGTGGCTTCCCTTTTCTTACTCACTGAGCATTTCAAAGAGGGTATTAATAGGCTACCACTCTGTGGAGTACATCTATCAGGCAGAATTTGCTCTTAGCAATCTGTGTCAGGCTTGCAGATTGTGCCCACAACTTAACCCAGTGTAGCTGGGATCACAAGATTGGTTTCTCCAGCAAGCTGTACCAGCAATAATGCAATGTTGCAACTGTTGGCCACTTTTCCTTTACTAAGTATGTGTCCAAGGCTTGAAGTTCAGTTTTTCAGGTATACTTGTTTTGAGATTTATTTTTCTGAATCAGATTCCTTGATCTTAACCCTCAATTCTGCTAGCCATTTTTTTCAGCACTGTACATTAAAATAAATTAGCATGCCAAAATTGATTAAGTGATTAAAGACAATTCACTCACACTTTCTTTTGATGCTAAGTTTGCAAGATATCTAAAGGGGCTCTAAGAGTTAAGCTTCATGCCTAGGAGCCAATACCAAATTTATGAAACCAAAGAGGTTTTAGAATATCCTGGACCCAGATTTTTTTGTCCCACCCTGTTAGATGAAGATTTTGTGAAGACAGAATATAACCACTGGCCATAGGCCCGCCTATCACTTATTACCGTAGCAGACTTTTTCCTCTCATTTTCACTACATTTGAACATTTAATGCATAGCAATACTAAGCCTGAACCCCATACTAGAGGATTTTTTTCCTTAAATATGTATAGACTTTCCTTATGTAGAATTTGAAGGTCAGTCAAGGTCAAGACTTATATGTTTATATATTGTGCTCCGCCCCCTGCCTCCCTCCCAACCCCCACCACTCCGGCCTGTCTTTCTTAACTATATCTAGCCTTGTCTCAATTTTATTTGGTTGTCTTTTTTTTCTGACTGGCCCAATTTTCACCAATTAAGTATTAGTGTGTTTAAATGCAGTCCTAGGTGAAATCATAAAAATAGGACATACTTAGAAGCATAAAATCATCAAATACCTATGCTATGGACCAAATATAATTACAAAGTTTGGGATACAGCCAGAGACCTTTGCTATTGGAATTTTAATGTCAAGTGGCAAGAGATTTCCATGTACTTTTATTCAAAAAGTTCACGGGTATGTGTCAATTATCCTATTTGTCTTTAGAAATAATATCACAGTGTTTCAATTCATTTTCCAATTAATTCTTCTCCATCATTATGTTCTCAACATTATTCGACTGCATATGTGTTCTTTAAAATCTGAATATGACCTCTATTCAGGAGCTGTTTCTCGGTTCTCTGAGCACATCTGAAGAAGGGATACAGCTTTGTAACTTACTTGGATTTGATTCCAATATGATAAAACATGCTTCTAATTTTCATGTATTTCCAGAGCAAGTTAAATAAATACATTTTACAAACTGAAAGTTTTTACTGACTATTAACTTCTATAAGTTAGTTTCAAGGCAGCACCTTGTACAATGTCTTGCCTCACTTTTAATATATGAGTCATTTTATCACTACATGGTTTTAGAAAACCAGTGAAAACTATTGGAGGGATCATATATATAAAGACGCATAGGTAATGTATTAATGCAATTAGTGTTTATATAGTTATAATGCATAGTCTATTGACTTTATAAAATTTATTCAAATACTACTCTTTAAGAAGTCAGTATAATGACATTTGAATTTGGAAATGCACATTTGATCTGGTAAACATTAAAATGAACTAGTATTGTTTTGACTATTCTGGTTGAGTGACTAACTAATATGTAAATCCTAAATAATGTTTTCTTTTTAGTACTAGCATTTGACCTTGTCATGGGGGAAAGTTTTTCTACATTTTATGACTGAGTTTGTCTCAATCGTCCTCTCTTATGTAATCCAGATTTGCCACTTCCCAGCTGAAACTGAAAAGCTTTGTCTAGTACCTGTTCCGTGGTTCTCAGCCTGGAATCATGGATACTTCCCAGCCAGCTCACTTAGCTTCAAAGCCACTGTTCCCCTTGGACTTCTTTCAGAGTCTACTCAGCATACATTTTCATTGTTGACCCTGAATGCCTTCTCCTAATATCTTACTCTAGACTTTGTTGCTCTTATGACCACACCTACCACTGTCTCATGTGGCTTGGTAGGATTAAGGGGTAAATGAAAAATTATGGAAATTAACTTGAGGGAGGCCTGCCTATAGTTTTCCAGAAATACCATATGTATATGAATTATAGTTTAGGCTTGAGCAGAGATACCTGCCACTGTTTCCAAAGAATTATTAACCAGTCTAATGGCAGGTAGTGCTATATTATGTACAACACAAATAGATAATAATTCTTACTTGGACTATTTGAAATTATTCCCAGTGCCTAGTACAGCATATTGTCTATATGTGATATATAAACCTTTGCTGATTGATTTAAGGAAGGTGAAACTTTTAAGACTAACACTACATTGTACATACACAAACATGTATCACTCATTTACTCATTCAGCAGGCATTTAACAAGGACAAAGTTTATGTCAGCTGCTATATAAAGTTCATGTTATTGAATCACCATCACAAGGTTTAAAGAGTGTAAGACACCCAGTCACACAGCTAATAAAGTATAGTCAGATTACTAACACAAATCCGTTTAATTTCAAATCCTATTCTTATTGTACTGTATCTTGTATTAGTGTACATTGCCTAGAGATATAACAGGAGAGTAATAAAATTATTAAGCTTGAGAATAGTTAATACCTATTAAATTCTTCCAATGTGTTAGGCATTTAGGTAACTATTTTAGATTATTTATGATATTTAATATTCACAATATACTCTGTAGTAAATATTATTATTGTTCCTATAACACAGATGCAGATGCAAAACTTGAACTTCAGAGGATCAAGTCACATGCTCAGAAAAAATTAGCAGTAAAACCAAATTTTATCTCCTGGCTGTCTTACTATAAACACATGTGTTTAACTGTAGGGGTAAATGTGACTAGGGTAAAGGACTATGAAAATAAAGTTGGAATAAATTATTTGCAAAGGTAGGTTTTAGGAAGGTTAGGTGCATAAACTGAATCATAGAATTTACTTGAAAGCGTGTTATATATAAATAGAGTAAGAAGAAGTACTCAAACATACCTTGATAAGTCTGAGCAAAGTTTTTGGGATGAGGTTAAATTATGGAACCAATTATGGAAGACCAATTCATAGGAAAATTAAAAGAGGGAATTGGGCAACTTAAGCATGCAATACCATGGAAAATGCTCTAAGGCAGTAGGAAAATGAATGGATATAGGCATTTGTGATTACTCTCTGTCAGGAAGTTGACTATAGCCACAGTGAAGGAATAGGAAGTTTAGATAAAGGAATTTAGGTGCAGATAAAGATTTTTGAGGAGTTTTATGGACAATATGATTCCACAGTGCATTTAAATATATATATATATATTTATATATATATATATATATATAAAATTCATACATTCACCTTTACTGATATAACAACATGCCATTATTATGATCAATAAAGAATTCAAATACTTTCTATAGTTATTTTTTCTAATACATAAATTAAAGGCAAATATAGAAAGGATAAAATGAGGCAGGTTGTATGGCTTAGTTTTAATTTATTTATTTAATTAACATTTCCAACTTAAGTTCACGTTAAAATAGAGGAGAAATTTTTTTCTATGCATAGAAAATATCTCATTGTAAAGGTTAATAACTTAGAAAATATGGCAGTAATTTTTTCAGCATTGGCTTGATGTTAAGTGGAAAAATATTCCACTATTGCCAACTTTGAAGCTTATCACTGTAGCCATTTGAGTGCTACTGAGCTAAGTAAAAGAAGTTTAGCAAATTTTTATAATGAGACTTTTCTTATTCATATTACTTATATTTAAATAAAGTGACTTTATTCTTTTTACTTATAAAAAGATAACATTTGAGAGGGTTTCCTTTGAGAGGTCATTTGCAGATTAACACTTTTTTTTTTCAAGTTAAGGAAGCATGGCTTTTCCATTTCTAAAAATCCGCATGTTTCAATTAGATACTGACACTTTCACAGAAATTACACCAGCAATGTCAACTTTGAAATAACTCTAGCAATCATCAGCTATGTTAAGATAAGAGGACTGATTGGAATAAATAACATTGTTTTATTGAAAGAGCTGAGAGAAAGACTAGAATAAACTTCTAAAATATGTATATTTGGCTGTAGTTTTAACTTCTTTTTAAGCTTGAGCAACACTTCTCTTTCAGCAAATGCCAGGTGCTCTAAAATCCCCCAGAGTTCCCACCTGTACTATTTTAAAACATTTGCAACAAATTTCTTCATCATTGCCCACTGTCTCACTAAAAAAAAAAAATCATAATTTCATTTGAGTTTTGATTACAGAAAGCATTGACTAACAGCACGGCAAGATATTTCAAAAGACTGTCGTATCTAGTATTCATTTTCTAGGGAAGACTTTGTTCTAATGAGTAATCATACCTGGAATAGACAGACCTACTCAGTAAGGATCATCACGGCATCCTCATAAAAGGCCACTCGGGGAGAACCTGAGGTGTAACCTACATAGGATTCCACATATGTAATGTGGTATCAGGAGCTGGTTCATGGCAATTGGATAGCATAAACCGACCATCACAGTTTCTATCAGCTGGTCCTCTCTAATAAAACGCAATGCCCAATTAAAAACCAAGTGCTTGTTGTAGAAATATAATCTCAAGAAACCTCCTCAGCCTTGTGTTTCAACTGAAATGCTACCTATAGCTTCTTTTATAAAGAAATTCTGGAGATTTTGGTACACACACACACACACACACACACACACACAATTTTGCATACTTTTGTTAAAATATACAATACATTTTCTTCCGGTTATCATCTCTAAGGACTGAAAATACTATCCAGGTAGGTTCTACATATTCATAAGTAACATTTGGCCCTTATGAGTGAGCCCAATCCATGCCTACTTCCTCAGATGGGTTAAGTCATCACAGTTCTGTCAACTTACTCACAGAGGTCCTATTACCCAAATCTTTCATTCATTCATTTTCTCTCCTTTATACCTTGTTATATTTCTCCCCTCCTTTGAATTTCGTGACACCACTTTCCTTGCTTTCCTAGTATTTCATATTTCTAGGTATTCTTCAGTTTCTCTAATCTTTTTTCTTCTGTCCTCAGCCCTCTGCTCTTTTGAGTCTGTGACTTCTCCAAACATTGCTGTTCATTCTTCAACTACTATATGTTTGCTAATGAAGAGTAGACCTGCCTCTTTTGTAACTCAGACTACATCTCCAGCAGCCTGCCAGATAGCTCCACTTTCATGACTCATGTTCAAAATGAAAATATTAAATCAAACAAAATAAAGTAACAAATCAAACCTTCCAACATGTTTGGCTTTTTAAATGACATCACTGCTAGATGTAGTCACCAGAGACAGATCTGTTTTTGTTTCTTTACTAGAACAGTCCCCTACTTAACCCCTTCTAGTAGGTCATCAAATCTGGTTGATTCTACAGCTTAGATCTCTTTCATCAGATTTTTGTAGTTTTTCATACGAAGAGCCTCCTGTATTGCCTGGCTGTAACTGAATGCTCACACCCCTGCTGCACAGATATATACACTACCCATCCTCCATATTGCTGCAAATTGGACCATATCATTCCCATTAAAATCTTTCTAAAACACCTTCAGGATTTCCTTCAGGATAAACTCACGGTACACAGTCCCTTCAAGGTTTGGAATCTGGCCACAACTCCAGCTTCTTTCTCATATTTTATGTCTGTGTGCTATGCATGGGATTCTCCTGTCTAAAATATGCTTCCCTCTTCTCCAGAAAGTTTTTTCCTTTAGCCCCAGGCAAGAGTCATGGGCTCTTGCTCTGTGTACTCTGAGCATCTTGCATCCTATTCTTACACAAACATCATCACACTTTAATGTGTCCAATAATTCACTTGTCTGTTCTCTTTATACCATAATAATCTCTTTGAGGGCAGGGGCCTTGCTGTATTTAATTTTGAATCTACTATTTTTTAGAGAAATTAAAATTCATTTAATTTTGCATTTATTATTGAGTCCAGTAAATGGTAGGTGGTAAATAAGTATTTGTTGAATAAAGATATAACTTGAAAATATTAAATAGAAAAAACACATCTTATCTTACTTGGGAAAGGTTGTTACTTTTTATTATCCCCTCCTCATTTCTATTCTTGCCTATTTTCAAGTGTTCTAAAAAATGAATGCTAACTCTAATATTATTATAGGAATAATAATATTCTTAAAAATAGGTAGTTTCTGGATTATCTGAATAGCTAAATATTTGAAATTATATGAACCTGTACGGAGTTATGCATTGTCAGAATGCATTCATTCAAATACTTCATGACATTGCTTAGACTCCCAATGGAATACAGTTGAGAACATACATAGAGATTGCATTCTGCAAGACAAAATATGTTGCCTCTTTTTCTGACAAAGGAATTTCAAAATAGGTTGCATATAGCTTCATTAGGAGAAAAGTAAGCCAGTTTTCACTTTTCTAAGATGTGCTCTTAATTTTTCCTAATTTTTTCTCTTATATTTTTTTTATCGTATGTAGTTATGATTCCATTTAATAGTACTTTTTAGTAAGAAACAATAATCCTATGTGGATTTATGATCATTATTGTTTTCACAAACTCCCTCTGGAAACTGCAAAGTGCATGTTGTATTAATTCGCTGACATTATTTGCTCATTTAAAAACCCAATTTGAAATCCCTGGAAACAATATCCAACTCTGCATGTGGATATTTACTCAATTTAACTCAATTCATATTTACCATGAACCTACTATGTGTTGTGAATTAGACAAAACACCAAAAATATAAGGCATAAATGCTGTACTTAGAAAAGTTTACATTTTTATTCAGTATGAAGCATGAGAAGGAAAGATACACAGACATAATATGAAATAAGTTAAATGTCTAAGGTTCTGGACTTTAGGGATATCATTCACTTAAGGACACCAATTTTTCTTCTCTGTCTCCCGTGAAAACTGGATTATTAGGAAGGTTCTGATATTCTGAATTGCAGCCCTCAAAGATTCCTTTACACTAAGGAGTGTGCACAAATAGCCAATGTGTTATGCAAAATATTATACTATTAAAGCAACATGAACATACGGTTTCTTATGACGATAAATAAATGTGATGGAATATTTTCTAAAATATCCACTGAAAATGAATAAACTATAAATTCAGAATAATTATGGGTGACAAGGGCTGGTTCTACCTATTAAGAGAGTAGTTCTACTTCTAGAGGCTCTTGCGAGGAAAATACCTGGAGCATATTAAAATAAATAAGTAGTTGCAAATGATGTTCAAAATAATGTGAGAAACATAGTAAATGATCATCATGCAAATAATACAATAGTAGTCAATGAGCAAGAAATTTACCTAGCCAACAGAATAGTCTTTTCTACACATTTGTGTTATGAGGAATGCTTTTGCTATAATAAGTAAAACACTCTGAAATTAGAACTATATCTATGGTATAAGTGTGTTAAGTTAAGCAAAATATGCATTGAAAAAGGGGCTAACAATAAGCATATTAAACATTTAGGTGACTTTATCTGAATACTGTCATGCTTTTTATTCCTTTTTATTCTAGTTTTCAATATTTTATATTTTGAAGGTATTGATATATATTACACCTGTACTATAAAAATAAATTTTGTTTAAAATTTAAATAAATTATATAAAATAAATAGAATTGGTTAAGATCTATAAATCTAGCAATAATTTCTCTTTTCTTCTTCTAGAATGACAATTCCATTCTGTCATTCTGAATTCTGCTGGTTCACTTTAGGTCTTCTAACACTAACAGTCAAAGGTTACAGAAATTTAATCTCATAGAATTCATTTTTCAGATAGTCGGATTATAATTTATTTAAATAGAAACAGCTAAAACTGGTAAAATTGGACTATATAAAATGATGGCCAAAATGCTTATCACATGTTAATGTGCCCTGTTTTTTTCCTTTTTTGAACAAATATGTACCTCGATATATTCCAACTTTAGTAGGTTTATAGAAAATGCAAACCAAATGATCCTACTTCAGATTTTCTAGATAGCAAAGCTAAATCTGAGAAGAAATTTACAATTAACTTACACTCAAACTAGTACTGACCAGCTTGGCTGCCAAACTTGGATTAGTGAATTATGTTAGCAAAAGATGTGAAAGTAAAAACCATGCTCTCTGTGCTAAAAAAAAAATACTTATATACTATGAATTTTTTAAAGATAGTTCTTAAATAGCTCCAATATCTACATTGCAGAAAACATTTAGTATAATGTTAAGATGAAAGGAATTGTAAGCAGTAAATTACTCAGATAGTTGAGACAGAGATAAATTGATTAATAGCTG
Source organism: Rousettus aegyptiacus (assembly GCF_014176215.1). Lineage (NCBI taxonomy): Eukaryota > Metazoa > Chordata > Mammalia > Chiroptera > Pteropodidae > Rousettus > Rousettus aegyptiacus. Next base: position 19,887,539 of record NW_023416310.1, read on the forward strand.
CAGGATAGTCTGGGAGTTAAACAGGAGTCAGAGCAAATGTGGGTATAAGCTCTACTATATGTATTATCCAAAGTCACAAACACAAGGGGACCATTTTCTTTTTTAAAAATAAGCTTGGTTTCCATCTTTGACAAACTTGTCATAAAAAAAGCTTGAATTGTAGTAATAAAAATAGCATACATTTTTTATCTTAAATAACTCAGTTGGGCCAACATTTCATGTCTAGAAAAGCAGTCTAAATTTAATTCAATTTTAAGGTGAATGAAAACAGTCTGCAAAGGTAATGAAAATATAGCACTCTATCAATACAAGGCGAGAAAAGCCAAGAAGGGGAAATAGTGGGGAAAAGATTTCTTGAAAGAAATGGTGTTAGAAAAGAGATAATTGCATATCTACTGTAGGGGAAATAATATAAGCCATTTAGAATGAAGGCCAGTTAAAAAACGAAAAGCTTCAGCAATGCCTTTATAGTGAACATCAGCAAATCTCAACATTTTTTCATTTTTAATTTTTAGTCTGTTTAGTCTGGTATTGATGATTTTTGCTGCCAACAAATTTTATTCTAATGTTCTTAGCTGCATGTTAAACTATCAACCAAAAGTAGGAAAAATAAAACTGGCACAAAAAAAGTAGGAAAATGATAGTAGAATAGATAATACTGACTTGTATTTTGACCTTTTTAAAGCCATTTTGATAGACTACATTGATACTGAGTTCAAAAGAATGAAGCATCAGCAAACCACATTTTAGAGGTAACACAAATTTGTTACTCCCTGGGCCAGAAGACAGACTCATTTTAGGCAACAGGAAAATGACTTCTAGTCATTTTTTCTAGTTCAAATGTAAGAGGCATAAGCAATTTCTCCATCTTGTTGGCTTATTTGTTCAACAACACATCATCTGAAAAAAACAAGTGTAGAATCATTAACTGGATGTAACACGGGGATACATGTAGCCTTCGAGGAGCCAAACTATGCAAAAAGAAGCATGATAGTCATAATAACATTATGTGAGGGTGGACTGACAACTAAATTGACATGTCATTAAAAATACATTATACTTCAAAAAATAGAAACATATGAAGTGATTTATTTATATCAAAGTTAGTGGAATGAGAAACTCACAATTTGAAATGGAATAATCTATCTTTCCAGCAAAGGTATTTGATTCTTGAATTGCCAGTTAAATATATCCTTTAGTGTTTTAGAGCAATACATGTAAAGGCTAAGTGATTATAAATTGTGAGTAATATGAGTAATATCACTGTGAAAATCAATCATATATTACAAAAAGTAACAATAAACAACATCTACAGGGTCATAAGTTTAAATTACAGACACACACTCACACACGTACAACATGAATCAAATACTTCCTTAGGTATAAGGTAATTATATTTTATAACCATGAAATATAGATATGTTAATTCAAATTTTCACTTCTTTGCTACTGTCTATGACAATAACAATACAAACAAAGCCAAGTAGAAAACATAAATAACCATGAACTTCGAGATCAAGGAAATAGTTCAACAAAATTCAAATACTTCTAGCTCTGTAATAACAGAAATAGACTCTAGGTATACAGCATATGAACAACAGTCATTTTCATACCTTCACACCATAATAGGTATCTGGTGGAGTTAACAGTGATTGTTGACAAAATATTTTTAAAGGAGACAGAATATTTTTATTCATATTAGGAAAACAGAAAACACCCTTCCGAGGAGAGAATATAATTCTTCATACGTTTACTGAGAATTTCATGTACTCTCCTGCTATCTACCCATGCTGCAATCTTTACTAGGTTATAAATTACTGTGGTAACCTGAATAGAGAACTGAGAAACATAATTATCTTGTTTCAACTAAATCAACACGATAGCATGTTTGTGCTTATACCAATAGAGAGATTATTCTGATCTCTTTCAAGTCATGGCTAATGTAAAATCTGTTACCTTTAGATTTCCCAAACTTAGCATGTAGGTACCCATCTCAACACATTTTCCTTTCTTGTTAGGATCCTAATTTCAAGAGGTATGAACAGTGAGTTCCAGGATATAAGGGCAGGATCACAAAAAGAATAGTATTCTCACACACTTTATCACCTGTTTAAGGCAACCAATTAAACAACTATTTCAACAACTACCCCAGGCAAAGATTTATTTTATGCTATCACTATCTTTCTTTTCACATATATACATGTATACTATGTGCCAAGAGCTGTGATCAATGTTTTAGAAGTTTTATCTTCTTTAATAAAAAGCCCATGTTAAACCTTTTATTAAGGAGGAAAATGAGGCAGAGAGACATTAAGTAATTGCCCAAGGTCACCTAACTAGCGAGAGGCGGAATTTGAACTTTTACCACAGGACTTTAGAGTCCACACTCTTAACCACTACTTTGTACAGCCCCTTATGTGATTAATTTTTTAAAAATCTGTTAAATAACTTATGGTATTTGATGCAAATGAGATTCCATATTCCAAATTAATCATTCATGGAGTGGAAAGGAGATCCAAAATGCATCCTAATCTCCCATACACACACCGGCTAAAGCCAAGCGTATCTGGCAAATATTTGGCACTTCTCTGTTTGCTGAGTCAACAGATGAAACATTACCATCTGAATATCCAAATTAACTTAGGGAGATATCATTATCTAAGGCTCATCTTTTTGTGAAATACTGGCTTTCACTCTGTTTCAAGGTGATAGCACTACTTTTGACACTGCAATAGCTCAATCACTATAATTACCATAGGTATTGGGATCATTATAATTGGTCAGTTGCATGATACACATTAGATTGAGAGTTAATCAGAAAAAGATAATACCTAAATTTGAGTAATTCATTATGTATTTTTTTAAGGGAAAGAGGTCATAATGTTGGCTACAGCAAACATAAAATACAAATATACAAATGAACATCAGTAGCTAGAACTAAACTAGGTGCCATAGAAACACTTGATTGATGCCTTAGATCAATAAATTATAGTAAATTAAGTTTTCTTTATGTAACTCTGACACTTTTTAAATTATACTTTAGTAATCCAAACCTATTCTTGGAATAATCTTCAATTGCAACTTCATTGTATCCTATTTTCATGATCATAAGTCCTTTTTAATTGCAGAAAGCGATAAGCAAGTATTTAAATACAATACATGTGGTCTAAAGCTATTATTGATTGATGAGAGATCAGACTCTAGCAGTGTTTGGAGAATTAATAAAATTACAGTGAGAAAAGAGCCAAACGCCAGGGGGAGGGTACTCTAACATGTATATACCTCCTACAACATCTGTGGAAACTTTCCAAGAGGGTTTCTGTAAGGAACAGGGTAATTATTTCAGACAGTTCCTCTGTAAAGTCACAGCTCTGTAATCTCTTGTCAAGATGTATAATTTTTAGAAACAAGTTGAAAAGATATTTGAATAAGATGGAAGTGCTGACTCCTGTGGAGAAAATGATTGGGATTCTAGATGACTGCCTGTCCTGGAGGATGACAGAGAAACTCCAATTGCTGAGACAGAACAAGCCATAACAATTTCGTCTCTAAGATACTGAATAATAAACCCAAGAGAAAAAACCATTGTTTGTGATCTCATTACTATAATACTTAAGAATGTCAGAAATGGCCTGAATACTCATGGAAAATTTTTTCAAAATGAAAATCTTAATTAATATTCATGACGTCACCTGTTTAAATAACACCTAAGCCCTGAAAGGTAGACAAATCCTGAGAATATGAATTGTATATCTATTTAAGTAGGAACACAGAACAAAATAAAACACCAGTAAATTAATTTTTCTCTTCAAAATTTTTCACTTGCTACATTCATCCAAAATTTTTGAAGACGGCAATTTAGAAAAGTGTTCTACATTTTTAAAAATGAATGTCTCCTCTAAGTATACCTAAAAGGCCTTTTTTCCCAATCCCAATGGTTGTTACAGCTTCCCAACTTCCTCATATCTGTATCTACCCTCGATTTCTACTTTGTTTCCATATTTCCTCTATATTTTTATTTTCGCAGCCTTTCTATAGCACCTATAAAAAGTCTACACAGGACTTTTCTCCAAACTTTTCTTCAATTTGATGTGTCATTTCAAGGGGTCATTCATGATGCCAGAAGCACTTTACCAAATTTTACAAACAAGTGAGCAAATAATTCCTTTTCTTTATGTGGGTCCCTGGACTGCAGTTTAGAAATCTCCTATTGGCCATTTGGGATAAATATTTGAAATGGAAATCTGAGTATTATAAATTGCGACATCAGATCTGTAGGGGGATTTTACAGAATTGGGGCAAATTGAGATCACTTTCATAACCAAGTAGCCAATCTAATAATCACAAGCCCATATGAAATCTATAGGGATAAATAACAAACAAAAATGTACAGGGCACTGAGATTTACCAGATACTCATTCTCATGCCTGTTGTGCTATAAGTAAGGATGAAAATGTGAGAAGAACCAAGTAAAACATCCACCTCATACAAGGCAGAGGGGTTTTTGTTTTTGCTTTTGTTTTCTCATCTCTCACAATTTTTGTAGTCTTATTGGTTTCTATTGCAAAAAAAAGCATCTGAGAAATTCAGCTTGCCTAAGATGCCAACTCAGAGTGTCTCAATCAGGCTTTCAGTCATGGCCCAGATTCAGTCTGCAAATTCTGCAACCAGGAGTATAAGATACATGGGCTATATGTGCTTAGACAACATTATAAGTATAGGGCCGAGATATGTTCTTCCCTTAGGAATTTGTAGGATCAAAATGGGGTGGTGAGGAAGGACCTTGGTCTCAGAATATGTGAGTTGGTAAAGAATTTAAGGCTCAAAGGTCAATATAGGAAAATAGGAAATGTTTCCAGCCAAAATATGGGATTTAAGGACCCCAAGTGAAGCGATTCAGGTGGAGAGGTTCCACACTGGTAAGCCATATTCAAGTGTAGGAAACATGAAATAAAAAGTAAAGGAAATTCAGGTATAAGAGCTACCTGAAATAACAAGACCCCAAATATGAGCTAGGATATATTAAGTTACAGGATCTAATAGATTCATAGGTATGGTAGGCTGAAAAATCATCCCCAGAGATGTGCATGTCCCAATTCCCAGAATCTATCAGTGTATTACCTTATGTGCTAAAAGAGATGTTAAAGATGTGACTAAATTAAGGATTTTTAGATAAGTTACCCTGGATTATCTTGGGCTCAATGTAACCACAGGGTCGGTCATAAGAAGAAGGCAGGAGCATCAGAGTCCAAGAAGATGATGTCACTGTGGAATCAGAAGCAAAGTAGAGTATGTGATCATAGAAGCATGGCTCAGAGTGATGTGGGGCCACAAGCTGAGGCATATGGAAAGCTTCCTGAAGATGAAAAAAAGCAAGCGAACAGATTCTTCCCTAGCACCTCTGGAAGGAATGCAGCTCTGCCAAACCATGTTAGACTTCTGATAACGAGGACAGAAAGCTCATAAATTTATGTTGCTTTAGCCTATTTGCGGTAATTTACTACAGCAGAAATTGGAAACTGATGTAATTGGAATGGTGAAACATGAGTCAGAATCCCAGGCAGGAAGACACAATGTAATAAAGGTTGGAAATTACATATTTGCATAGAGGTAATAAGAAGGTAGGAACCTAAGACCCATAGGGTCTTGAAAGAAGTTCAAGGAAAAATCAATAGAAAATGATCTATTCTTATATTTGTGACAAGAACTACCTATATTTTTCTTGGATAAAGACAAAGCTAAGTCAATAAATACATCTGAACGGAAGAAAGGTTCATGGTCATAGAAGACAGGGAAAAAAATACCATGATCCAATAAAATTCTGAGTTACTCCAATGAAGAAGAATGTCAGTGCCCTCCACGATGTCATCTGTAAAAGTTTGGGTGCATGACGTTTAAGTATTGTTGCTTTTTGTGTCATCTGCTATGGATATACCCATCATCCACAAATTCATGAGAAATATTATTTTACTTTCCCAAAAGGGACAGAATGACTCATTACCCCTACTGTCTTACTTTTATTTCCTTACCCTGAATAGCTATTTTTTCAGGTAAGTTTCCACTAAAATGTCCTTCATTATTCATTTCATATCTTAATAATTTAGCAAGAACACTCTCTTACATAGCTTCACTGCAGGTTGCTGGCATGTATAACTTTCAATAAGGACTCACTACCCACAAACTAATAACCCTCATATAAATAATTAAAGACACTCAGGGCACTGGCACCCTGTTATTCTAAGTCTAGAGGGAAAAACAAATAGGATTTTCCTATACGCAAGTGCTGCCTTTTCTGTAATCTTGGCATACCCTAAGAATAGCTTCTAATTCATCGCAGGTATAAGTATTTCTAAAGTTCTCTACTCATATCTAAGAAACTTGTAATGCTCCGCTGGAAAAGAAAGGCAGAAGGAAAAATTGTCAGAATGAGATCCCTGAGTGAGATCCCTGAGTAAGATTAATTATAAAAGCTCATCTAACTTCTTTCTCTCTAACTCTCCGAGTTTGAGAGTTAGGCCCTCCTTCTGATCCTCACTGCAGGGTTAGCCCAGGATTAGAAAATATACTCTATATGAGCTGTGACTCATGCATCTCTTGACTAGGATGACTATTCCCAATCAGAGTGCGATTTCTTCCTACATATACTGCAGTCCAATGTTCCACTAAAGTGTTTGCAGCTTCACATTTGTCATCGCAGCCAACTAGATGGCTATTATTATTTGCTCATAAGTCTGACTATAGATAGAGCCTCTGTTCCTTGGGGGATTTCTCTCCACATTCAAATCTAAGACTAATCCACAACTTTAGAAAGTGGGGTACTATGTGTCGATTATTCCCAAACACAACCTACTTTTATATCTGGATTTGAGATGACTTTGTTGCTCTTTCTATTCCTCAGATAGTTTTTTAATTGCAATTTTTGAGGGTTGTCTCTGAATTCCATTGTTGGATATTACCAGTTCTAAACCCATCTCCCATTTTGAGCTTACTATTAGTAAAGGACCACTATTAACCAACCTGTTGAAACTGTCAATTTGCTTTCTCTGTTAAAGTACTGTTAGTGATCTCAGAAGCTCTGTTCATTTCGTATCTCTAGGTGCAGAACTGAGCCTATAGTAGCAATGTTCTTCTATCTATTATTCTCTCTTACACTGACCCTCCAGCAGAATATGGATAGTTCTCTAACCTACTTTTAAACTTTCATTTCCTCTATCTTGGGCTCACCTTTCCTAGAATGATCCATGCTACCGGTATCGGATACAAATGATCTTTCCATCAGCACATATCCTTGACTCTAAGCTAGGAATCACTCTGTGATTCAGAGATGCTCTAGTGATATCAAAGGAAAGAGGACAAGGAGGAAAGGAAGATGAATAAGCAGCAGCACTATTTAATGTTATTGAAACATTGTACATCTGTGAGCTGAGGCTCTCTGACCACTGAGTCAGCAGTATCTCAAAGCCTATCTCTGAGTTTTCTCCAATATTCTGGAATTAGAGAGAGCTTCAAAGGCACTCCTGGAAAGTATGCAATCAACCTGTGTTCTGCTGTTGCAAGAATGTAAAATTCAATACTGTATAACAATATTTTATCATTTTACTGACAGCTGTAGTAGGTGCATCGATGGTCACTAACTCTATTTTTGTGTGAAGTAAATTTAGTAAGTCAAATTAAATTTAGCAGATTTAAAGGCGACTGATCCCTATTTATTTACAGGAGAAAAGATATTTCAGTATTAGCTTATATGAAACATCTTTATTGGATATTGATAGTGGCCGAAGAGGAATTGGCCAGTAAATGTAGTTCTTATCATTTACTTTCAAGTTCCAGATTGCTGTCTCACCATACCTGTTATGGTAATTATCAGGAGGAATGAATAAAGGAGCAAAAAATCAAAACTAATTTTGTGACCATCTGCCTTCAATTATTTTTGAATGAAGTTTGTCATATTTGAAGAAATCTTACATGCATAAACACATGCATATTGATATATAAAAATGTAGAGACAATCCTTGCTTTACACATTTTAATATGCATGAATTTCAGTTACCATGGTTTAGTAAAATAACACCAGTCTCACAACAGTATGGCCTAAATTTCAGTTACCAAGGTACATTAACTATTAGTAATTACATAAAGTACAAACTTCACTGCTACCTCTTCAGTCCGCAAATCATTATGTGAATAACAGACACAACATGATCGGCGAGTATTACTCACATCATTTTTTTCAAAGTCTGTCAATATTATTTACTGCACATATATTTGCTATTCAGTTCACACACAGCACAATGTGTACTTGTTTTGCTTTCTTGTCTTATAGTGATAAACCCACATGAAATTTTACCAAAAATGGGTAATTAAAAAGAGAGGATTGGCCAACAAGGCTGAAAGTGCAACCAAAAAAAAGACCAAAAAAAAAAAAATAATAATGCTGAAAGTGAAATTGAAATTGAACATAAATAGATTTAGAGAAGAAATGCTGACTATGGAAATGTTCATTCTGCTACTGTTCTAGAGATGGCCAGAGGAAGTTAGTGAATGCAGACTTGTCAACACAAGTAAGGAAGATAGTTGTGATGAGAAGGATGAAGGTATCCTAGGGGAAGTAACACTGACAAAAAACTTCACAGTAAAAGAAATACCAAGGTTACGTCACAATATTGAATACACAAGTATTAGAAGTTGATCTCAACTTAGAAAGAATCACAATTTACCAAGACATAGAAAAGATACTTGTTATATACCATAATTACGTAATAAGAAGAAAAATACTGTTCAAACTATCTTTGTTCATTTTTTTTTAAAAAGAATAAGATCCCAAAATTCTCAATGTTTCTAGTTTTTAAATTACAACATGCTAAAATAAACATTAACTTTACTAATTTTTATTCCTGTACATTTATAACCAATTGTAAGAGAGTTTTTGATGTTTGGAGAAAAAATTAGTAAAGATCACAGGACATTTGTGATTTTTTTCATTTTTCCTTGAATGGCCCGTGCTATTAAGGTCACTTTGTATAGTTTCAACTTGCATGGTCATTTTATAGCCCTGCACTACCATGGTAAAAAGCAAGGATTGTTTATACTTTCATTATAATGTATATACTCATTTGGAGATCAGATCATCGAGCTAGATTTGCTTAAAAGATGCTAAACTCTTGACTTGATCGTAAGATAATTATTATTCATTAAAAAGTAAATAAATCTAAAGGGCAGAAGCAGGGTAGGAATGTCAGAAACCATGTAGCCTATTATGAGTTATGAGTAATTGTAGACAAGGCTCTGCTGTATAGACTGGATAATTGAGTTTTACAAATTTGGTTGGACAAAGAAAGAGTTGAAGTCCCGAGGATGAAACTTTTTGACTATGGAAGTATGTGGAGTGAAGGAGGGACAAATACCTCTGTAATTATCCTGGGACCCTCATTATTCCTTATGTTTGATATCATCTGAGGAAAGAAGAGGAAGGAACATGAAAAACATGATTCTCTCTCTCCACCGGGGAGCTGAAAATCAATACATCAATTCTGTGTTCCTATTTACTTAATGGAAATTAGTTTTGGATTTGGTAATGCAGAGTCAGTAAGAAAGACATTGTAAACATGTTGGGATGAATGAGTTTCCGAGAAATTACTGTAATCACACCCATGGTGACTGAATTAATATCATCTCTTAACCTTTTTTGAGGCTTCATCTGTTTGTCCTCTCTTTACTACACAGTAAAAAATGAGACACAATCTACTGTTGTTTGGTGAATTACATTATGTTGAGTATTATTGAGGATTTTTTAAAAACTAATTTATGATGTACTCAGAATAATTTTCTATGTGCATCCAAGGGAGTAATCAATATACCCTCTTTTTAAAATTGAAAGCTGTGTTCAGCAACTCCCACAGTTCTATAATTTCCAATTTTATCTCTGAATTCAAATAAGAAGCAAAATCTTATAAGTAGACTCAATCTGCAGAATAATAAATTCCTTGCTAGAGAAAAACATCGTTTGTGAGGGTGATTTTCTTTCTTGTGGCTGGGAAGTGAAGCAGCCTGTGGTAATAAATTCCTACCTGCCTTTTCAGAATTGCCTACCTGATTTATTCTCTGAAGCAAGTGGCGTGGTGAGATAACTTGTGGGTAGGTCACTCTCTTGCTAAGGCAGCCACCAGCAGGTATTGGAGGACAGAACACCATCATCTGGAGCGTCAGCACAATAAAGACACTGTAGTTAATACTCACCCCCATAGGACTCATGCTAGCTTTCTCTCTGTTCATTGCAAGCCTTTTGGGGTTGAGTGTAGCAGGTGTTACTTGTGACTTCATCTGGGACCTTGCAGTCAGATCACTGTGTCTGAGTTACTTCAACAGTGAAATAAATGTTTGATGTGTTTTACATCTAAGGTGAAACAGCCTCTGACTGAATTTCATTCAGGCCGTGTGTGTGCGTGTGTGTGTGTGTGTGTGTGTGTGTGTGTGTGTGTGTGTACTCTGTACATCTTAATTTTGGTACCTTCTTACCACTTAACTTAAAAAGAGTTAGTTACTTGCTTTTGTGTGTTACCACAATACCTAAATCATCATGTGGCATGGCAGTTATTTGTCTGATCTCCCTACTAAATAAATCAGTGATTCCTAAAACAAAAGTGTTCATTGTCTTTTTAGATGTATACCACCTCTCACTTTTTGTTTCTATAGGTCTGCTATAGGTCTATAGGAGATGTGTGTGTGTATGTGTATTCTATTTGGCGGGGGGGGGGGGTAGAACCCAAAATAGTAATAATAACAATAAATCTTTGCTTCGACCTATGTTTTTGTTTTTGATGTTTTCTTCCTTCCTTCCTCCTTCCCTCACCCTCCTTCCCACCCTCCCTTCCTTCCTTCCTTCCTTCTTTCCTTCCTTCCTTCCTTCCTTCCTTCCTTCCTTCCTTCCTTCCTTCCTTCCTTCCTTCTTGCTTGATTTGCTTGCTATCTTGCATTCTCTCTTGCTTTCTTTCTCCTGTCCTCTCCTGTCTTTTCCTTCCCTCCCCTCCCCTCTCCTTTCTTTTCCTTTCCTTTGGGTTTTGCATACAAAATCACACTGAACTTTTGTTTACAATTTCCAAGATAGTTATTTATAATCTATTTATATGTATATATAGTATATATACATATATTTACATATATGTAAAATTGGATATATTTATAAATAGGTAGTGAATCAGGGTTCTTCCAATAAACAAAACAAATAGGATATATGTAAATATATATGAGGAGCTTTATTATAGAAACTGGCTCATACAGTTATGGCAGCACCTAGGTTGCTTCCATATCTTGACTATTATAGATAATGCCTTCCAAAAGGTGGAGAACGAGGAAATCCAGTGGTAGAATTCAGTCAAAGTCAGAAGTCCTGAGAACCCGGGGCCACTGGTGTAATGGAGCTGCTGGTGCTAATTTCTTCCAGCACTGCTCTCATTGACACATCCAGGAATAATGTTTTACCTGTTACCTGGGTGTCCCTTAGCTCAGTCAAGTTGACACATAAAATTAACCACCCTGGAGAGATGATAGATCGATGACTTTTTCATGTTCTACATACATGCTATAACACTATTCAGGGAAAAAGAAATGTATAAAAACTTCTATATGAGACTAACTTTTAAAGTCATTGATGTATTTACTCCTTCCAGTTTGAGGGTAAAATGTATAGTACTTATCTTTAGAATCAACCGAAGAGAAACCCATTAGTACTATTTTTTTTTTTTTTGAGGAAAAATTAAAACAACATTTTCGTCTGGTAATGTCAAGGAAGTAGAGAAGAAAATAAATAGCAGCAGAAACAATAGATCTATCCGATACAGCCAAATGTTGGCAGACACAGGGAATTTTAAGGCGAGACTGACAAAAACGTGATGGCAAAAAAAGAAAGATGTTAACTTAGAAATAAAGAAAAAAACCAACCCCTCTTGGCACCTTTATAGCATGAACAACCTATAAAAGGACTGCATGCAGTGGCTTATTACTGCCTCTGTGTTCAGAGTTTCTGTGCTTCCGACCGCTCATCCAGGTAGATTATGAAAGACATGATTGAATGATTGGCCAATAAATGAGATCCATACAAATGGCCTCTAGAAAATTTCTTAAGTCAAAATAAATAATTATTTATTTTACATACCGGGTGAATTTTGTCTAGCTAAATAATGCTTGTGGCCTACATTTTGCTTCTCATCTATCTACATGCACATATAACCACATGACTAAGCCAAGGCAAAGCAGACAAGTACATTTTTAACATCCTTCCTTCTGTCTGGCACTTCCATGCATTCTTGTTTTTTTTTTTTTTAACTCTCCCCTGTCCTAACTCCTAGCAACCACTGATCTATTTACTGTCTTCATAGTTTTGCCTCTTTTTTTTAGAATGTCATATAGTCGAAATCCTATAGCATGTAGCCTTTTCACATTGGCTTCGTTCACTTAACAATATGTATAGATTGATAGCTCATTTCTTTTTAGCCCTGAATAATATTACATTGTTTGGATGTGCCAGTTTATCCGTTTACCTACTGAAGGACGTGTTGGTTGCTTCCAAGTTTTGGCAATCTGCTGTAAACATCAAGGTGCAGATTATTGAGTAGATATGTTTACAAACTGTCTGTAGATGAACACCTAAGTTGCTTCCATATCTTGACTATTACAGATAATGCTGCAATAAACACAGGGGTGCATATACATTTCAAATTAGTGCTTTTTTATTTCTTTGGATAAATACCTGGGAGTGGGATTGTTGGGTCACATGGTGTTTAATTTTTGAGGAATCTTCACACTGTTTTCCATAGTGGCTGCATCAGTTTATAATTTCACCAACAGTGCATGAGGGTTCCCTTTTCTCCACATCTTTGCCAACACTTATTCTTTGTTGTCTTTTTGATTATAGCCATTGTGGCAGATGTGAGGTGATATCTCAGAATAAACAATTCTCCAAGGAGGACATTAAGCTGGCCAACAGACACATGAAAAGATGCTCAACATTGCTAATAATTAGTAAGGATATTTTCATTTACGTGGGTTGTGTATGGATTAGATTAAATCATATTTGAGGAAATTTCTGTCCGATACATGGCAGATGTACCCACTGAAATACACCTTTCATTTACAAGAAGTACAGAATGAGATTGGTTTTATTTTATTAAATTGGATAGTTTCTAAACTAGTTTCTGAGAGTTGCACTAGAAACCAAAATAGACCTTTTACTACAGAAATGTGTATTGTTTTGATATGCTTTTAGATTTATCCTCAGGTTCTTTCTTACATTTCCCCAATATTTCAGTTCTCCTTTTTAAAAACTTTAATAGTGGCTATCTTTAGAATAAGGAAGTGTATAATTAATTACATACTTAAAGGTTCCAAAATAGATGTTATTACTATTATAATCAGGAAAAAATTTCCAACATTACACATTTTCAATATGTGCTCTCTCTTTGCTGCAAGGAATTTTGAGTAATTTCTGAGAGATTCTTTTCAGAAGGTAAATTTCACTGAAACCAGACTAGAAGAAAATGCTAAATTTTAGCATTTAAAGGCTATATTTCTGGCAGAAATATTTAAAGGCTAGATTTCTAAATATTTTATTAAGATGACTTAAAAATATTTACCTTGATACTTGCTCATAATTGTAGTTCAAGTATATCTAAATACAAAACTTGAGAAGTAGTCTTAAGTTAATCATATTTCTAATTTTCCTAAAATATTAACAGCAATATTCATATGATCCTTTTCTATATAGCATATTCCCTGTCTCAGTATCTTTAAAGTGCTTCCCAAATTACTAGCTTTCTAAAGTAGACATGAAAACATGTCTTCTTTGTCTTATTTTGTCTTTAGATTATTAGACTTCAATCATAATATCTAAGGGAGGATTAAAGAAAATCCAGATTATTTAGATATTCACATAAAGTTAACCAGAATGAAGGTTATAATAGTTTATTTTAAATAGATGAATTGGTCTCTAAATTTTTTTCTTTTTCTTTTCATATCACTGATTTTGTATGTGTAACCATGATATTACCAGTGACTAAACAAATCAGGTTGATCTTAATATATCTGTATTTCAGAAAGGTCACTGAATTGTCATTGTACAATAAAGCATTCAGGAAACATAACTTGGGAGTCCCTTTTCCCTCTCTTTGTGTAGAGATGAACAATTTGGTTATATTGTAGAAGGGCAAATTTGCATATATGCAATATTTTTTTGTAGGTTAAGATATTAAGCCCCCTCTAACCCCCTCCTCCCTAAAGAATAAGCAAGGTATCTTTCCTCTCCAATTGCTCTAACTTAATAAAGGTAAAAATTATAACCGCTGTGAATCATTGAAAGGACTCTTAACACTGCATGTATTCTAAACACATCTTCAAATCTGCTGGCAACCTTGCCCCTAACCCAAAGCCTGCATACTAATAATGTGAAAAGTCTGACATTATTCAGGGCACATAGGACTGATTTTCTCTTGAAATACCACCTTGTAAAGATATCAAATATAGTAAATTATATATAAAAGGTGCATATTAAATATAATGCCACTGCCTCACCCAGGAAGTGGGTCAAGTTTTCTGGATCAAAATTTAGTTGACTGTATGTGAGAATAACATATTACATATCAGAGTTAGTCATATATATTTAGACAAAAATAGCCAAATGTCACATGATGGGTGCTGCATTGTTAGCTATCTATACCAAACCACTATAAGCAATGTGCTAAGTTTCCGGAAATTCCTTCTTCTGAATTTATTGATCTGAGTTATTATTGTCTCCAGAGAGTTCTTATTAGAAAGCAATTGTTAACTTGAAAAGAGTGTTGATTCATTATCAGAAATTATTGATGAGATCAATTAGGTTTTACTTTAGGGAGAAGGCATAAGGATGTGACTGATATAAAATAGAATCCCCAAGAAATTATGTTTACTGTTTGTGTACAAGACAACTTGTATACTTGGTAGAGTGAGCCTTTGGAACTAGGACACCTCAATATTTTTTCTTATTAGAATCCTTTAAAGGTAGAATTGACTATGAAAGGGTCAAAGCAGTAATACTTACTGCATGTAAGATGGTCTGGATGATATTGATGAATAAATATGTAGATACACAAGTAATTTAAAAGAGAAAAATAAAGAACTATGAAGATGTAATTTTATACTTGAATTGGAAGGCTTCCCACAAGTTGCTTTTTATTCGGTTATATAAAGGAGATTGCTACATGCCCATGCTCATATCCTGGTTGAATGGCAGATTAGGGATACAAATGCAAGGTTTCTTGAATCAAAGGACAGTTACTTTTATCAATGATCAATAAACTAAAATTTTATATCAAAAAAGTTATTTATTTCAGGTTCTAAGAAAATGAGAGTAAAGAAAAATTCTCCTGTTTCTGTCTTGATTATTCCCTGAAGAGAAACAGAGAACTGTTTCATAAGTACTTTAATTATATGCAACTTTCCTAAAATAGAGAGTGAACTTTAGCAGATTTATCATGACTTTTCCATTTATTTACCTATACTGATTCGTTGAAGAACATGGCAGAGTGAGCTCTTCCCACCTCTTTATCTCAAATCCACCGCCAAGTCTTCACATTTAATTTTGTATTTATGAAGCCCTCCTGTCCTCTGAGATATTCAAAGAAGACATAACTAATACAAAATCACTAAATGTCAGCCTCCAGAGAAGTGAGATTTCTTTACAAGAACCAGGCTCTCTGCCCACATTCCCCAACCCACACTGATACAGCAAAGGACACTGGTTACATTGCTGATCTTATGAAATATGTCTTAAAATAAATTCATGTAAAACTTTGCTTCTATTTCTTTTATTTTTGTTTATCAAGAAACTAACCAATTTTCAATTGTGTATTTAAAAAAAAAGTTCCCCAAAATCCACATTAGACTTAACACTGAAAAATATTATTATGTTCCTTTCCTTTTTCATTTGAATATACCAAGAGTACAGGAAGAGGCAACTTTTGAGGCAATTTTGGTGAGCCACATAATACCACTCTACCTGTGAGTCTAACTCTTTATTCTGTCTCTATTATTTGCATTCTCCTACTTTTTGTCCCTTTTTTCCCTCCATATGATCACCTTTTATTTATTCACCTATTATTTTAATCACTTTCTATTCACCCCATTGGTGAGAGGGAATACCTACCCTATGGCTGCAGAGATGGCAATTGTCACACACACAACACTAGACACTGGACGGATGAGATAAAGAGCAATTTATTAATCATATACACTCACAGTCCTTGGAGGAGGACACTGCACAACACACAGGGTCACATGTGGTTGAACTGGGAACAGAGTGAACAAGTAGGTGATGTGGGAGGCAGGCTTTTGTAGTATCAAGGGGGTGAGGTCACCCCTAGTTCTCACAGGAGGATGTGAATAGCTTATTTGAATAATTCAAAGGGCTGGCAAGAAACTAAAACCTGCTACTCAAAGGGAAGTAGGAACTGTATCTTTTCCCTATGATAAGAAATGTTGTTTGACCCTTGTCCACAGAGCAGAGTAGAGAGGAGAACTTGTCATTAGATCATTTGAAGCCCTCATATTTACCCGGTGTTAAGGCAGCACATAACATAGGGCTTTAAATTTAGGCTATGCATCACATTCCTCTTCCTATTTAAGTTAGCAAATATTTACTGAGTTCTCACTGTGTCTAAAGCAACAGGTTATACCACCTCCATAATGGCTACAGTCTTGGGCTATGTTACCAAATTTAAATAATATTTGTCCTCAGCTGACTGAAACCAATAAAGCAAGTATTATTTTTTTCCATTTTACAGATGAGGAAATTGTACTAGGTCTTCATTCATTAGATTACTTCTTTCTCTGTTTGCTTTGTGAGTACATTTGTGGCATGGTGGGCTTAAGCAGCTGATTAAACTCTGGGCTAAGAACATTCTCATGTAGTTAGCTAATCATAGAGAAGGGCTGACCAAGGACCTTTCAGGGGATATGGCTCAGGGTTCTTCCCTGTTTCTCTAAGAACAACAACAAAAAGGTCCTTCATAATACTTAACAGGCTGGAATGGGTGGGAAGTATATAGTCTCAGAGTTGAACATGCCATCATGTATGCAGACAGTTTGCTGGCCAGCCCAGGAATTCTGGTAGAAGCAGAACCCCAAATGACAATAGACAAAAATATTTTGCTTCATTTTGAAAAATGGATAGGTGGCCTTATGCCAAAATTACAGGACAACATGTGGGCATAATTCTGGCTGCCCGTGCACAGATGTCTACGTGATCCTTAGATGCCTGGGCAAGATATAAGCTCTTCCAACATTGCAGCTGCCAGTGTGCCTTGGGCAGTGATTCAATGGAAAGATAAAGATGAGCCAACATAACACTTATAAAACATAAGTCTAAGATCATCTGAAAGTCTCAGTGTCTTTAGCATCTTTTAAGAAATTCTGGAATTTAAATATGTCAGCAAATGATGGTTCTTTCATTTATACAATCTGGAAAGATGGCTTCCAATGTCCTTCAGTGGATGAGAAAGGTTTATTAAAAGGCAATATGCACTGAAAGTATTAACTTTCAGGTTTACCCAACACTGGGGAACATGACTGTGTCTAGGGGAAAAGACTCCTTTTTCTTATTTACTTATAATATGTGAGTTTGTTTCCTTATGAGGTAAATAGAAGTTTCTGGATTTGCTGCTGTGACTTCCCATGCAGCTTTTTAAATTTTTTTCTTTTTATTTATTTTTTTGCTTTTGGTACTAAAATCAAATGAAGAAGACAGTAGAAATATTTTCCAAAATTGCTGATGGGAGAGAGTAAATAGAAAATATTCGCAGCAGATTTATTATTTTATGCTGGTTTGTGGAATGTCTCTTCCTTCTGAAAATGATGAGGAGAAGCACTTTAACCAATTGCTTTTACAGTTTTGAATGTGAATAAGAATACAAGAATTGACATATACTTTTAATCCTGAGCATTTTAATAAATCCCAGAAGGAAAACAAAAGCCCAAATAACTATAACATGCAACTCTAACTCACATAAAAATAACTGAGTTCAATTTCTTTTAGAATTGTTAACCACCTTGTTAAAAATAACTTTTGGAAATGAGCTATACTCCTGTGCATGCACTTTACATGTAACATGGATAAATATAAGTAATATATATATTCAAATATTTCCCAATTCATAAAGAACCCATATAAGCTTTTTTTTAAACTTATTTTTAAAATTTGTTTATTTTTTATGGTGACATTGGTTAATGAAATCCGGTAAGTTTCAGCTGTATGTTTTAGCAGTAAGGCAAATACACACACACACACACACACACACACACACACACACACACATTGTGTGTTCACCTCCCATAGTTAGATTTCTTTCTGTCACCACATATTTGACCCCTTTCACCCCGTTTACTTCCCTCTTCCTCTCTACCCGCAACCCCTAACTCTCTGGTAACTACTAGTCTATTGTCCATGTCCATGAGTCTCTGTTTGTTTGTCTTGTTCATTTGTTGCTTTTAGGTTTATATTCCACATATAAGTGATATCATGTGATTTTCAACTTTTTCTGTTTTGCTTATTTCATTTAGCATGATTATCTCGAGTTCCATCCACGTTATTGCAAGTGGCAGTATTTCATCTCTTCTTATGGCTGAGTAAAATTCCATCGTATATATGTAACACAGCTTCTTTTCCAATCATCTATCGTATAACACTTCGGTTGCTTCCATGTCCTGGCCACCGTGAATAATGTTGCTATGAACATCGGTGTGGGTCGTGGGTTATTGCTAAGCTGATTAACATATGAGCTTTTAAAATTAATACAACTCCAACTTTTGATTTTAAGCTATATACTTAATGATGTTGTGAGCTGTAAGCACTCTCAGAAAAGTAAAGAATTAGGATTCGATTTGGGTGGCTTTTTTTATCACTAAACACTACTAACTAATCTCAGTTATCCCTGCAAAAAACATTTTTCCCTTTTATCTAGTAAAAGTGTTAATAGATATGTGTACTCAAGGAGATTAGTTGGTAGTATCAGATGATAAAATAGCCACCCAAGAGTCCTGAGTCTTCTGAGATTGGTCATAGCTCATGACATAACCCTCTTGAAGCAAGATTTTTTCCTTTAATTCTTCTTGTGAAATAAATTTCTTATATGATAAATCTTACTTTTTTTTCCCTCCAGAGTACCTTATATGCTTTCTCTCATAGACAATAATCACTTTAATTGGTCTCATTTCCTGTTATAATTGTCTGCTACGAAACTTGAAAATACAATTGCTGTCCAAAATCAGTTACTGAATTGAATCTCATGGCCTACATACTAATTTTCCTTGTTATGATTTATCTTTTATGTTAGTCATATTTTTAATGTTCTGATAATAATTTTGTTTTGGAATATTGTATTATATAATAATCAATAGTATGTCTCTCATTTCTCTATGTATGTCTCATTTATAAAGACATTTGCTCTTAAGACACATATATTCGTTCTTTAATATGCATCAACAGAAAAAGCTACTCTGGTTAATGCTATTTAGTTCTTTTCGTGCTTGTGTGACTTGAGTCTGGATAATATTGGTAATTGATAGGGAGAATCACTTCTGCTATGAGATATAGAAACTTTTAATTTTATCTCTAGTACAATGGATCCTATAATCTTCTCAGCATGTATGCTTTAAAAACAAATAAAGAGTGTAAATATCTTTACTAGAAACCTCCAGAAATCCCAAGTCTTCACTCAAGCCATGGGATATAGAGATTATTGTCTGTGATAAAAATAATGGCTACCATTTATTGAACATTTATTTTGCATCAGACACAATGTTAAATTATCTTATTTAACCCTCACGATAGATTTGTATTTTGGTTATTCTATCTTTATTTTAAAGATGAAAAAACTAAGGAACATGTGTTACATTTATGAGAAATTTCATAAATTATAGAGCTTGGATTTGAATCTGCATTTGTTAGGAATAATTTTGTTCATAGGCATTAGGAAATTCCCAAGTAATAAAGTTTTAAACAACATATAGGTTTATTTCTCTTTTGTTATAAAAGTCTAGTGTTATATAGTCCAGAACTAGGATAGAGACTGTGCTCAAATCATCCTCAAAGATCCAGGACCCTTTAATCCTCACTTTTCTATCCTCTCTAGGTGTAGTCATTATCCTCATGGTCTTGGTGGCATTATGTTCCAGGGAACAGAACTGAAGAAGAGAATAGAGGACAGAGGGTAAATGCCAGATGTCTCTTGAGCAGAGTTCCAGGCAGCTGCCTAATGACATTTATGCTAATAATCTTGTGGCCATCATTGGCCAGATGGCCACGCTACTGACTGAGGAGATTATCACTGAGCAGACGTACCTCATGTAACATCCTAGGAAACAAGTCCTGTCAAAGTGACATTCTCGAGGGATTGTGCTTGGCTGGATTTCCCACTCTGGATATCAGAATCTCAACTAGAGGAGTTTATTTTTTTCTATAATAATATTTGAAGTTGTTCCTTACTCAACCATTTATGAAGACAGCAGAGCAGTCATTTGAAAGATAATGATTATTACCCAGTGGTGCTCAGTAAGCATTCACCAAATGAACGGCCGAATGCATTGATGAAATGAGAAACACATGAATTTCTTTACAAATTATACATAAATGTTATATACAATTAAAAAATGAGCACAAATATTTTGATAGAAGCTTTTAGTTTCTCCAAACTAAACAGAGAGTGAAAACCCCTTCAAATAAGCATGTTTTTGATTCAGTCATCAAGGTTTTTTTTTAGTGCCTATTATGTATTTCAGCCTTTTACAGATGCTGGTTATCAAAGAACAATCACCACCACCACCACCAACAACAAAAAAAACCCAGAAAATAAATGCAAACAAGAAGTGATACATAGTATGTTAGATAATTATAATTAATATGCAGAAAAACAATGAAGAAAGAGGAATTATGATAGTTAAGGATATATTCTTGAGTGGATTTTGAAGGGAAAATCAATTCCCCATCAAACAAAAATGAAGAAGCCACAATACTTTCTGTGAAAAACTGTAAACATTTCTCCTGGTTTCAGCAATTTCAGAATGGAATGACAGGAGGGTAGACAGTGAGGCAGGGAGAGATAAAGGCTTTCTGTGTAGCCAGTTTATGTTCAATTTCACATAGGCTTTTGGAATTTAAGTGCAGGTATAATACCACTGTTTCCAAACACTGTCGTGACTTCTTCGCTGATTTGAAAAAGCACTTGATCTGTGCTTGTAAGGTTGTTTCCGCTACGAGGTGGAATTAAAGGAGGTTACAGGATATCTGAAGCCCGAGAAGATGTTATTCTCTGGTTTTGCTACAGACTTTTCCCAGAGAACTCAGGCTGTCTGTCTTACAGATCAAATAAATCAGAAAGAATTATATGTAGAGAAAGAGCTGCTAATAGCCATTAATTATTAAAAGTATGTAATAACACATACTTTCTAACTTTATACAGTTAGCTTAATGAGACCAGATGAAGGGGATAGTTCATTTGTGTGCTGCATTTTTAAGAGGGAGGTTGTTGACTATTAGAATGTAATATATAGGTATAGACAGCAAAAGGCTTTTTTCTAACATTATTTTAGAAGTGTATTAGGCTGAAATTTGTACACGTTTTTTGTATAATGTAAACATATATGCACGTATTATATATACACATGCACGCGCACACACACACAGACATAAATTAATAGCCAGACCAATTGAAGGATGGGACATAGAAACTGGAGATTATGGAGATGATGATCCAATTTTGCCCTAGCTCCTTCCCCTCTTAGAAGAGCTGATCAGAATATGCCTCTCTGTAGCCCCTAACTTCTCACTTTTTTCTTCCTTTCCTCCCTGTGCTCTTCTGATTTTCAACATCCTCATGATGCCTCCCAGCACCTCAAGGACAAACAGGAGCATTCATTAAGAAAGCTAAAAAGGTATGCCAAGTGTATCCCCTTGCATAGCCCTTTTAAATTATTACACATTGCCTATGCTAAATACTACTTCCCCCATTTTGCAGAAGAAGGTACAGAGGATGTCAAGTTTAGGGAAGAAAGTTCAAAGAATATCTAGACTTTATAAACTTTACTGATGAAAAAACTTACATCAAAATTTTTTTTCTTGTTAAAAACCTACAATTAGTTATTCTTAAATTCAGAGAGGTTGAGGGTATGTCTGATTTTCTTTCATGATGCCACGATGCCAGCTTAGAGATCACAGGGCCATTCAGGCTATCGTCATGTACTATAGGCTTGCTAGGTAACCAGAACTAGACTAAGCCCTGTAAGCCTATGAAAATGCAGAACCCTGGTTAAGAACCTCCTTGTGGAGTCAGAGAGGCATGTATTTGAATCCCAGCTCTGCCTGCTACTAATTCTGTGTCTTTGAGGAAGTATCTTCTCATTGAGCCTTATTTCTCCATCTGTCTAATCAGTCTAACCAGAATGTTTGACTCTCAGAGCTGTTTTAAAAAATTTTAGAATTTATGACCATAAGACAAATATTTCATGTGCCTTATCTTAATAAATCTTCCAAAGAACTCTGTGACGTAAATCTTGCTATCCTTGTTGTAAGAGGCCTTGGTGGGCACCGGAAAACATCCAGGATTTCCAGACAGTCAGGTCTGCTTTCAAGTTCTCTCTGGCAACTACTAGCAATTTTGGAAAGTTAACAGCTATGTATGAATAAAAAAGACACTTATGGAAGACATGTTTATAAGGAAATTCCTAATAAGTACTAATCAATTTAGATAGAACTTGGACGGAAAATTTGAAGACCAAAGAGAGGGATAAAAAAAAATCTAAAATTTTCATCAAATGGGGAAAGAAAGGAAAAGGAAATTGGGAAAGTTAAATTATTTTAAAGATCTTATTTTATTCACGTCATGAGAAGAAGGTGATCAATCATGGAATGAAAACTATACCTTAATGAGGAAGTATTTGGGATAGTTTATAAAACAAATTTCTTAAACCTTTAAGGTATATAAGATGTATTATGCAGAATGGAAAAAAATGGGAAATTCCCCATTTCTTTCGTAAGTCAAATACAATCTTGTTAACTGTTGGAAAAAATAGTCTCATGGTAGCAGTCTTTCGACTCCCTCTTGGCTTCCTAGAAATGGGCCTGGGGCTTGGAACACTTCTTTATCCAGAGATAAACTGCCTTTACACCTATGTTTGACTTAACATCTTATGTGGAGATATCTTCTCTGTTTCAGACTCAATGTATGCACCTTTGTTCTGCTAAAGTGTTTACATCATATGGCACCTAGCCAACCCCACTGCTATATTTGTCCCCTACTGGCATGCAGGACCAACATCTGCTATGAAGCAGATCTTGCTCTGCTTCTTCTTTGTGAGAGTGAATCAATGTTTCATCCAATGCTTGACTGTGTTGTGTTTTCCTTGGCTACTCTGATACCAAGATGCAATGTGTTTGTACTTCTACTCTTGATAATAGTCAACAGCTGCCACTTGCTTTACAATAATCACACCAGTAATGGAATGGCAACTTAGCAATTGATGTCATTCATTCAGATGGATATAATTTTTTTAAAATCTGAAATTAGCTATGTATTGAACAAAAGATACTACATGATAATTTAGTTGCATCCTAAAAAAATGCAAAGGTGGGATAATACTAAGATAGCTATGAGCCTATGTTTTTACCTGACAGAATAAAGATTAGAAAATAACCTTTAAGCATCTCAATAGATGAACAGGAAAGTTATAAAATTTGACTTACAATTATGACTAAAAATATTCACAAGCTAGTAAATAAGAGGAACTTAATTGACTTAATAGAGGGCATACATAAAACAAACAAAAAAACCAAAAACCAACCAACCAAACAAACAAACAAAAAACACAATTAAACCTCCCTGGAGCAGTTCTACTGCTGGCTATGACAGAAGAGCTGGAATTGAACTATCCTCTCACCAAGAATATTTATAAACGCTGGGTGAAATAAATAGTTGGGAAGAATAAAGAGTACTAGAAAGAACAAACATATGGGTAACTCTAAATGGTTTTGACTATTTAAAACTCTAATAAAATCTTTTAAATATAAAAATCACTGACAGTAATGTACACAAAGCAGGATGGTGGTAAATAAAGTTAAATTTTTGTGGAGTTCTCTCACTGTGTGATAAACACCAAAAATCAATTTAAAACATTGATGATACATACTGTAATGCTTTGGAAAACCACCAAATGTTTTTTGACTTCATGAAAAGGGCACATAATATTTTTTATTATCTACTTAAATAAATTTTCCAGTTGTAGATATATGATTTCTTGTTTCCTGCCATTGGAAGATACATTCATTTATTTATAAGAGATGTACATAAGACCTACTAGATGCAGAACTCTGTGCTAGGCACCACAGGGAAATACAAGGATAAAGACCTGATCTCAAAAAAATCATCATCAGATACACAGATATCTATAATAATAGGCATTGTGTGACATTAGTCAATATTTAATAATATTTAGACATTTTATAAGCCACAAATCTTCAGGACTCTTTTCTATATTTAAAGCTTATCGAATAAACATAAACATTCTAAATTAGTACTTTGGAACAAGTTTGACACAAAATTTTTTTAATTAAAAAAAAAAAACAACAGTTCTCCATGGAGAAAAAAATTGAGTCTCTTGGAAAAGAATAAAGGATTCATGGAAATAAAATTATTGTTTTATATTATTACTTTATATTACTACCTTCTTATTTCTTAGTGTTTGAGTTTGAGGAGAAGCTTGTTCCACTTGCACTTTAGTCATTCGGCTGCCTGCAGGCAGGATCAGCAGACAGTTTTCAATTTTGGCTTGGACTTTAGTCTAGATTGACAGAGTAGCCTTCTTATTGACAGTTGTGCCTGCTGAGTTGGGGAGTGTTCAATATTAAAGGGTATTTTCCTTTACAGATCAGGAAAGTACTTTCATAATTTTTTGGTTGCAATTGTTATTTTTTTACCCAACAACTCTCTAACTTGCCCTTTAAAAACTAACTTCTCTTTTCACACCTCTGAAACTCTTCCTTTGATGTCTTCAGGATCTCCTATAGACAAACCTAATAGCCCTACGTAATTAATTAAGGTGGCCTGTATTTGAACTCATTCTCCTTGTCATCTGAGCTTTATATAGCATTGTTACCTATTCCATTTTGTAATTTCTAAAAAAGTCAAGTTACCTGATTCATATCCTGGTTCTGGAACTTTTAGCTATGTAACTTTTGCCTCATCACTTAATCTTTCTGTGTTTAATTTTTCTCACCTATAATAGAAGAGTAATGCCTCCTCTTGTTGGGATAACTAACTTCATGTAAAATTTTAGAGGAGTGCCTGGCATATTGTAAGACTTAGATATACAATGACTACTGTCATTTTTCTTCTATAACATTATACTCCCAGTAATTTCCTTTCATTTCCAGCCATTCCTTACTCCATTTATTTTTTAACATATCCAGTTGCAGGTATTACTCAAGTCAAGAGTTTCTTGACTAAGAAAGTTCTTACTCTTGTATTTTTTTCTGTGTTTGCTCCTTCATTTAGAGAACTCAGTCATTATCATCTTTTCAAACATCATTTCTGAGAAGTTCTTGCCTTCTTCCTTCTCACTCTCATTTATGCAGATGGAAAATTGATCTAATAGGATTTTTTTTTTTAAAAATTTATTATTAAAGTATACAGTACACTGGTTAAATGTTTACATACATAACAAAATAATTCCCCTTGATTGCTCTGTCTCCTCTTTGACTACTGCATACCTCAAGCCTTTGACACTTCCCCAAAGTAAGGAACATAAAGATGGATGAGGAATGAACGGTCCTAGTATCAGAACAGCCCTCTGCTTTGGAAGCACCTTTAACTTGGTGCACTGTCTTGCTTACTCTGAAAGTCTGATCTCTGTGCCTGCCTGCTCTGAACGATGTTATTTTCTTTGAGGTAAAACCTTTGATTCATCTGGGCTTACTATCCTTCAGTCCCATCTGCCCCTTTAAAATGAAGCATTGGCTAGCATTCTCTGTTGTACTCATCTCTCTGCCTATGTGCCGCTCCGATGCCCTCTCCAGGTCAACTTTGTTCTAGTGTCACCCACAACCTGTCCTCTGATAATTACCCAATTAATCATACTAGTCTTATCCTCTCACAGGAGCACCAATCATGACTTCAAATGATGGTGTCTGCACGTGCGAGTTTGTGTTCAATCAACTCAGAACTCATGTAGACTAGTTCGCCTTTATCTCTCCCTGTCCTCTGAGGGAAGTCCATGATTCCAGCCAGCTAGACGCACAATCTGGACATCACCTTCAATTCACGATAATCTACTTAATATCTATCACCATTTCACACTGCCGATTTTTCTCCCATACTTTTCTCTCAGTTCTACTGCCCCCGTACCCATCTCTGATTGAGTTCTCTGCAAAGACCTCTGCGGTAGCTTACATTCTGCTTGACTTCTACACATCTAGTTTCCTTAAACACTGCTCTTGGAACATTACTTCTCACTTCAAAACTTTTCAGCAGCTGTTTATTTTCTACCATTCAAAATCCCTGCTTTACTTTCAAGTTCTTCTTCAACCTATCTTTTTTAATTCTCTTTTATTCTTAAATGCTCTATTTTCTGCCTACTCAAATTTGAGCAAATTTTTAAATCTCAATGCAAAACTCACTTGTTCATGGGTGATAAATAACTATTCTTCGAAGTTTTATCTATCTCTATCCCCTCTGAAC
The DNA here is from genome assembly GCF_014176215.1 of Rousettus aegyptiacus. Lineage (NCBI taxonomy): Eukaryota > Metazoa > Chordata > Mammalia > Chiroptera > Pteropodidae > Rousettus > Rousettus aegyptiacus. The sequence continues at coordinate 19,914,286 of NW_023416310.1, forward strand.
TAGTACCTATTTTGATTTAAAAAAAAAAAAAAAAGCTTTAGTATTTAAATACTGGCACCCGAATATACTCAAAATGTATTTGTTTACTTAATGGGTGGATAATGTGAAAAAGTAACATTCTTCTGGTTTAATATGTGTTAGTCTTGTTATTCTTTCTACATTTTAAGTGTGCTAAAAATGGGCTATGCTACTTTATAACACTGTAAAGAAATCACAAATTGCATCTAAAACAGAGCCAATTACAGATGCTCGTTGAATGGTTTTGTTGGTTGAGATATGCAGTATACACAATTTTTCATCAGAGAATCCAATGCACATAAATAAGTTTATATTGTATAAATAAATTTAATATTTAAAAACATTATTTTTTTATGAGATCGTGTTTATCTTTGAAGCTACTGGCTGGGAGGGGACAGAAAGAAGCCTTTGATCCACTCGAGTCTAAGTCTTGATCTGAGTGGTTAATTATATGGGTAAATATGTGTGGAAAAATTATATTTAAAATTTGTACATTTTTCAGTATGAGATATACCTCAATAAATAAGTTTTAAAATATTTAAATCATATGAGTGAATCACCTTAACACCCGCAAGGGAAAAAACATAAATCTGTGGCAGAGAATGTAATACTGTAGAAATAATGACACTCTATAAACTATTTCATCATTTAAGCCAGAATTGCCACTTCTTTGGCTTCTGCAGCACCCTATAATCACTAAATAAAGATCTAAAATAAAAACTTAAAAGACTAAATGTAATTGTATATATAGCTTCTAGTAAGAAATATTCAATAAAGTAATGGTATGAAATATGTAATGCACTTCTGGTAAGAAGTAATGGGAAGGTAATGATACTATGTTACATTTATACAAGGCCCTAAGGCATAGGAAGCACTTTGATATTTCTAATTTGGTGCCTAAAACCATTTTGTGAGCTAGTCAAGACAAATAGTTTTGTCTGTATTTCAAAGAGAATGCTGAAGTCTAGAAAGGATATGTCATTAGCACAAAAGTCTTATGTTAATGATTATCTCAAATAATAAATGTATAAATACTTATCCAGATTATCCCTTTATTAGGTCATACATACAATCTCATGGCCATTTGCACATGTGTGTAAACATATGTAAACTCATTCAAGGGAGTAGAACTAACATCTAAGTAGAATGGTGTTTGTTTTAAATTGTTTTATGACCCCTCCCTCATTTCCCTGCCCTGACCCTATGTTGCCCCAATGCTACCTACAGTTCCTTCCTGGCTGTTTTCCCTGCGTGAGCACAATTTCACTACGATATCTCTGATCCCTCATCTTTCTGACTCTCCTGGTCTCTATTACAATCTGCCTTCTTGTGTTTGTGTTTGAGGCCATGTTTGCTGATTAGAAACTTGTTATGAAACATTAAAAGTTAGTACCAGCATGCTGTGCTGTGTTTTCCATTAGGATATCTTGCTCTCCTGAACTTAAAACCATATGCTGAGTTTTCTGAGAGTCAGAATATAAGAGATCTCTATTTTTAGGATATGTGAGCTCCTTGACCGCTTTGCTATCTTGAAGAAAGAGCTGAAGAACCAATCCAGAGAAATGCTGGGGTTCTTTGTGCTCCACTCAGATCTCAGAGTTTCAAAATCGAAGATGAGCCTCAAGTAAGCAACTCTCTTACTCTGAATGAGATGAGAGGGCAAGAGGAAGGCAGATTGGAAGCACAAACTTTTGCATTCAATCCATTGCAATACCACACATCATGCAGCTTCTGGAAAACTCCACTGCACGCTTGTGAGAGAATGAGAATGAATAATGTCTTAACATCACTATAAAAGTATTTTTGATGTTGTGAACCTTTAAAAGGAGCCACGCCTTGGTGATAGGTATTTCATGTGTGACCAACAACTCTTGATAGTGTAATTGTATTTTCATATAATCTCAAGAATCTTAATCAAAAAGGAGTAAGACTTGCATGCATTTTTGTATTCCATGTGTATTCACTTTAAGGTGAGGAGTCCTTACTCCTACAAAAAAAAAAAAAAAAAAAAAAAAAAAACTCACAGTAGTCTTTGGCATACAGAGTCAAGTCTGCCGGAGTACAGAAACAAAATGTTATAGATCTCTCTAAATCTAACATGGTAAAAGTATAGATAAAAGAATAGGAGTGAGAGGAAAAAAATCATGGTAGGTGAAATTCGGGTAACAGGGTTTCCTGAGTGAATAATTATATACCAATTTATTTTTCAAGTTATAGCATCAATTAATTTTCTAACCTCTTTCTGCACACATGTTATCACAAAATGGAAGAACTTTCACAACAAAAAAGTCCATGAGAGAGAACAGCAGAAGGGTGCTCAGAAAAAAAATCACTTGGACTCTTCTTGATAACAACATAGTCCCAAACCCAGAACAACTTTTTACATAATGTTGAAAAGTTGCCAAGATGTTTGTTTTTTGTTTTTTTATCTGCAAAAACACATTCACTCTTATTTCAGACAATGATCTGTGAGTGCCAAGTGTCTGCATTCCTTAGTTGTACACCAACAAATGTCTGTTCTTAATGGATGTTCTACCCAGCAGGGGCCATTCCAGCCCTCAGCTCCAGATTGCAGACCAAATCCACAGAGCATATGGCATTTGGGAAAAATGAATGTGAACTGTTCTTTATACTTTCTCTATTGGAAGCTTATTTCCCTCCCCCCTAGATTTTTTACTTTGACATGGAGATTTCAGAAACCAAGAATTGCATTTGAGTTACAAAGTCACTCTTTGGCAAAATAAATCAAGTAAATCGTTTAGAAAAATAATCGTGTAGTCTCAGTGGGTTGACCAAAAGTTGATAATGTATGTATACCAAATCACCAATAAAGAGGAGTATATAAAATACAGCCAGACTCTGAGCTTAGCCCAGGAAATACCATCTCATGGACCAATCAGTCCTCAATATGTTGGTCCTTCCACCATCAGTCAATCCAAGTCAGACTCGACCAGAATTTTCTCTATCTGTTCATTATTTAGGTAATCATACTTGTGAAATGTATTTTTCTTAGGCTATAAATTATGAAATCTGCATTGCTTGGACATGGCACATGCTATTTTTTTTCATATTATTTGAGTAAAGGAAAGAGAAAACTTTACTCCTGACCAGCCTAAGAACAGAACTGTAGCTTTCTGCCATCTGCGTTACTACTAGGAGAGTGGCCCCTGCCTCTATTAAAAACATTATATCTTACTTTGAAAGAGCTAAACATGAGATTTCTGCTCTTAAAAGATTTTAAAGTATATAAGAAATGTTGCTGACCAGAGGTACAATGTTGTACAGAAGATCCCTGGAATTTATTCAGCTTGCTCAAATGAAACTTTATGCCCATTAATTAGTAATTCTTCATTTCCTTTTTTCCAGCCCAGGCAATCATCATTACATTCTTTAATTCTATGAATTTGACTATTTTATGATACCTGATATAAATGGAATCATGCAGTATTTGGCTTTGTGTGACTAGCTTTTTTCACTTATTTCACTTAGCATAAGTGAATGTCTTACAAGATCATGCATGGTGTTGCATACTGAAGAATTCCCTTCTTGTTCTTAAGGCTGAATACCACTATTCCATTGAAAAAAATATATACATATGTATATATCTACATACACACACACACACACACACACGCACACACATGCACACACACCACATTTTCTTTACCCATTCATCTACTGACTGACACCTGGGTTGTTTCACATCTTGGCTATTGTGAATAGGGCAGAATATAGTAATGAATATAGAAGTGCTAATATCTCTTTGAAATCCTGATTTCATTTTTTTGGTATAATACCCAGAAGTGGAATCAATGTGCTTTCTATATCATACGGTAGCTCTTTTATTTCTTTTTTTTGAGGAACCTTCATACCATTTTCTGGAGAATCATTTTGTAGTCCCACCAATAGTGTACAAAGGCTCCAATTTATTTATAGCAACAATACTTATTGTCTTATTATTATTATTTTTTAAATAATACCCTTCTTAATGGATGTTCTACCCAGCAGGGGCCATTACAGCTCTCAGGTCATTGTGGTTTCAAAGTACAATTCCCTGATGATTAGTGACATGCATTTTTTTTCATATAAATGGTAATTTGTATGTCTTCATTGGAAAAATGTCTATTCAAGTTATTAGAACATTTTTAAATTGGGTTATAAGGGTTTGCTTTGTTTTGTTTTGCTATTGAGTTGTAGGAGTGTCTTACACGTTTTGGAAATTAACTCATTATCAGATCAAATATTTTCTCCCATTCTGCAGTTTGCCTTTTCATTCCGTTGATTATTTCCTTTGAGGTACAGAAGACTTTTAGTTTGATGTAGTCTATTTTTTTTATTTGTTTGTTTTCTGCCCTTTTCATGAAAACTGCAAGTTCGATATAATGAAGGTTTTTCCCTATGCTTTCTTCTAGGAGTTTCATTGGTTTTGGTTTTATATCTAAGTCTTTAATCCATTTTGAGTTGATTTTTGTGAATGGAGTAAGATGAGGATCCTATTTCATTATTTTATATGTGGGTATATTCTGAATGTTTTTCCTCTAAGAAAGGTAATAATACATGCATGGATGCTTACTTTTACCAATTTTATTCAACATAGTACTGGAAGTCCTAGCTGGAGCAATTAAGCAAGGAACAGATACAAAAGGCATCCAAATCAGAAAGAAAGAAGCAAAATTGTCCCATTTTCAGATGATATAATTATATATGCAGAAAACCCCAAAGACTTCATAAAAAAGAAAAACTGGTAAATCTAATAAACAAATTCCATAAAGCTGCAGGATATAAATACAACATAGAAAAATTAGTTGCATTTCTATATGCAAACAATGAACTATCTTAACAAGAAGTCAGGAAAACAATCTAATTTGCAATGTCACCAAAAATGAATAAAGTACTTAGAAATAAATTTAAATAAGGAGGCAAAAAACTTGTAGATTGAGAAGTACAAAATACTGATGACAGAAATGAAAGAAAACACACAAAAAACTGTGTTCATGAATTGGAGGACTTAACATTGTTAAAATACCCACACTAACTAAAGCAACTTACAGATTCACTGCAATCCCTGTCTCAATCACAACAGCAATTTTTAAAGAAATAGAAAAATTTCTGAAATCCCTATGTAACCACAAAAGATCATGAAGAGCCAAATAAATCTTGAGAAAGAAAAACAAAGTTGGAGGCACTATATTTTATGATTCCAAAATATATTTCAAAGTTATAGTAATCAAAAAAGCATAGTATTGGCATAAAGATAGACATAGACCAATGGAACAGAACAGAGAGTCCAGAAATATATCTATACACAAGTGGTCAACTGATCTTCAATAAGAATGCCAATAAAGTATCTTTTTTATGCCACTTTCAGATGCAGTAACAAAACTTCATTTAGTTCTTTTGTCTAGAACATCAAAATAAGAAGCAAGTCATAAGCGCAATCTTTATACAGAAAATTTAGCTTCACTCAATGCATGTTTCTTAAAGCTGCCACAGCATAGTACCACAAACCACGTAGCTTGAAATAGCATCAATTTATTCATAGATTTTGAGCACAGAAGTCTGAAATCAATTTGCCAGCAGGACCATGCTAACTCGAAAGGCTCTAGAAATTATTTATTTATTTATTTATTTATTTATTTATTTATTTATTTATTTATTTATTACCTTCTCTCTTTCTCTTCTGGTGGTCACCAAGAATCCTTAGTATGTCTAGGTTTGTAGAGGTATCACTCCAACCTCTGCCTCCATCATCACATGGCATTCTCCCTGTATATCTGTCTAAATTTTCTTATTTTATAAGGATGCCAGTCACTGGATTAGGGCCCACTCTACTTCCGTATGGCTTTATCTTCGCTTAATTACATCTGCGGAGACTTTATTTCCAAATTAGGTCACATCCATAGGTTCTCATGGACATCAATTATTGGGAGACATTATTCAGTCCAGTACATTCATTTACATGATTATGCATCGGGTTTACTGCTTTGATAGAGTGGGCATTGAAAAACATCCAGCACAACTGATATTAATAAAGTTCTACAGTGCTACATACAACAGTTTCCAAAACTAAAATATGAAATACTTCAGAACATTTTCAGAAAGTAAGTAATCAAAACAATGTTTTATCCCTCCAATCCAATTAGACTAGTATATCAAATCACCACTGCTTTGATTTTAGAGAAAGTCAGTGTGAAATGAATGCACTTGTTTTTGGCATTCAGTTGTTATCCGTCAAAATGACTGATGACTTTAAAAGAAATTTCAGTTTTTGGCAAGGTTGTCTTACTCTCTCACTTCCCATTTTATCTTGGAATAAACAATAATGTGTGGTCACTGAGAACACATTCAAAGAGTAGTCATCTTTCTTTTAAGAGATATTTATTGCGTACTTGCTTTGGGCATCTCTGGTTTAGATGCGGAGGCTATCTATGTAAGTGAACAAAACAGATATTTTTTTCTTCACTGACCTTACTTTCTACTGAGTAAAATATAGCTTTTACTGATAGGAAATAAGGTCAGTGCTTTTGACCTCTGATATCCATCTATCAGAATCAACAGAATAGAAAAGGCTGGTACAAGAGGCAAAAAATGAAGCGATCCTTATTTTAAAATTTGCTTAGGACCAATGGTTGCTATTTTGATTGCGTTTAGATTACATCACTCAGTAAAACAGTGCTGTCGCCCCTATTGATGATTACTTTGAGAAACTTTCCTTCTTCTCAATGTAGTGCCCCCTTCATCATTTCTCTCTCTTTTCTGTCTCTCTCTGTCTCTCTCTCTATCTCTCTTCTCTGAAATCCAATCTTACATGATTTCCATGAATTCTATTTCTTAAAAACATTTCCTAGCTATTTCTTGGCTTGACCACTTCTAACTCTCTCTTGACTAGTGCTTTTTGCATTCTAGAACTACTATGCTCAAATATTGCTGGGTTAATGCAACACTTCCAGTTCTATACCTCCTCTTATCTTTCCATCAACTTCCTTCTTTACTATCCTTCCAGAATTGATTTTTCAGAAATGACTCCAGTCAAATGCTTCTCATACTTAAAATCTTAATGACTCACCTTCACACCATGATAAAGAAAACAATCTTAATTTACAATATAAATTCTTGCACGAATTGTTACCAACTTAATTCTCACTTTTGCCTATGCTCCTCTGCCTCACCATGTTTCGGCTATTGTGACCTTCTATCAATTTCTTATTTGTTAATCATTTATGCCACAGGGCTCTTGTATATGTTTTCTCTGGCCAGAATACACTTCCCTCTTCGCTTTGTCTAATTAACTTCTAATCATCTTTAAATCTCAGATAGAGCTCCCCCCACCCCCTTGGAGAGCACTCTCTCGATGATTCTATGCTACTCTCTTTAGAAACATTATTTAATTAGTAATTAAGTGTTTATTGGTGTTATGAGAATTAAGTTAGTGTCTCTAGCTAGACTATGACTTCCTTGAAAAGGAGTAAATTGGGTTTTGCTCATCACTGTTCCTTGCATAGAACCTGTTACCAAAATAATAAGTAATGAATTAAAAGAAATATATGTATTGACAAAATCTCATACTTTCATGTATTTGTATGATCTCCTGCCTTGTGCATTAATACAAACAGGCTACATCTTTGCAGAGCTCCGAGGAGAATACTCAGAACAGAATAATCATGACAAGTTATATATACAACCATTAAATAAAATAATGTCTGTGTATATGATCTGTAAATTAGAAAGGGCTATGTTTGATTACTACAACAGTTAAAGATATGCATGAAGAATTCACCAAGGAATGCAAAAAGGTTTTACTTTTTTCAGAGCCTTTTATCAGTGCTTCACAGGACACCAGAACTGTTGTTTTCCTGAGTCTCAGTACTACATAGGGCACATCCATTTCTGAGCATGGATGATTGACAGGATGGTGTCTACAAGGGGTTGTGTGATAACCTGAAGAATAGGCTCTCCATGTGTTACCTGATTCAGTGTGAATTGGGTCTATAAATCAATTTGGGGAGTATTATAATCTTAATAACAGTGAGTCTTCTAATACATGAAAATGGGGTATTGTCCTATTTATTTTTTACAGTTAATTTTTCTTTGCAATTCATAGTTTTCAACTTTAACTTTCAACTCCTGGTTATCTTTTATTATATTTATTTTGAAGTATTCTTCATTGCTATTATTAATTTTAATTTTAATTTTCTAATTGATCCTAGTATAGAGAAATATAAATAGTTTGGATATTGACATCATATCCTGAAACCTTGCCCTGAAACCTTGCTAAATTCATTTATTAGTTCTAACAGCTTTGTTTTGATCTCAGGATTTTCTACATGCATAATCATTCATCTGTAAATAAGGAGTTTTTACTTCTTCCTCTCTAATCTGTATGCCTTTTATTTCTTTTCCTTTCCTTATTGGATTTGCTAGTACTTCCAGTATGATGATAAGTAAAAATGGTAAGAAAAAATCATTCTTGTTTGTTCCTAATCATAAGTAGCCTTTCAGAATTAAATATGGTATTTAGTACCTGTTGGCTTTTTACAGATACCCTTATCAGGTTGTGAAAGTTCATTTCTATTCCTTGTTTAATGGGAACTTGTATTGTGAAAGAGTGTTGAATTTTGCCATCTTTATTCTACATGGCTTGAGATAATCTTAGATTTTTTTCCTGTTTTACTCTAGTAATATGATTTATTACACTCGATGACTTTTGGATGCCAAACGATCCTTGCATTTCTGGGGGAAAATTCCAATTGGTCATGATATATTATATTTTTATAGATCATTGGATTCATTGTGCTAACAATCTGGTAAGAATATTTTCATCTTTTGTCATAATATAATTGCTCAGTTCCTTTTGTTTAATCTTTGCTTAGTGTATTTTCTATCTATTTATCATCAACTCACATGATTTATGAACAGCATATAGAAAAGTTATCTGTTCTAATGCTTTTACTTTTTAATCAGTGAGTTTTGCTCATTCACCTTTAATGTAATTATTGACATGTTGAGATTTGGGTTTATAATTATTATTTTTTATATTCGTCTTCTGTTTTCTATTTATTTTCTGACCTTTTTTCTTTTCATTTGAATTGTTTTAGAATTCTACTTTACTTTTTGTTAAGTTTTTACCTATTTTCCATATTTAAAAAATAATAGATCCCCTAACAATTACAATATACATTCATATATTCTTATTTTATATTTTACTTATTATTAATGTATCATTTTATGTGGAACACACCAGGATCTCTGACTTTTTCTGAGTATAATCCTTACAAAGCCACAAGAGGTATATTTTAAGAAAGCTGCCTTTGCTGTGCTGTTCACGCCTTCCAATCAGCTTATCCTGGAAGGAAACAATGAGGATTTGAATTAAATGAAGCCCATTCTTTCTAAAATAATGAAAACGTAGTGACAGATAAATTTAAGATGTAATTTCAGAATAACACTTTAGCAGGGCCTAACAAAGTATCTCATTTCTGTTGCATGTTGTAGATAATTGAATGCTATACTTCATAATGAGCTAATGGTATTTGTCAGACAAAATGATAATATTTAGCACTTAGATAGCATCTTTCTTCTAGTGAGCTCAATAATAATTCAGTGGTCTATTTTTTTCCTTGCAATAACTTGGAAGCATTTACATGGCTAATATCTTTTCATGCAAACTTTTTCTACTGATGAGACACTAGATAGTACCAAAGGTAAGATGAAAGTTTGTTTTCCAATTAGAGCAACACATAACAGTAACGAGCCTGAAAGCGAATGTTGGAAGTTAATTAAGAGAGTCGTTTTACTATCTATATAGGGTAGGGCATGGTAAAAAAATTAGCAAAATAGGTAAAGTACAAAAATGTTCCTTAGAGAAACAATTTAAATATTTTTTTTAGTGACACATAATACAATAGAATAAAATCTTGTAATATTTAATTATCTATGTGACTTATTTAACTGTGTATTGTCTTTTATATAATTCATTATTGAATTTTGACTAGACCTCTTCTCCCTATACATAATTATACTTAGTTATTCCTTAACTACTATTATTAAAGTTGTCAGATACAGATTTATCAAGTAGGTCCTACAGATGATATTTTTTAATAACACAGTGAGGTAATTTCAAATACTAAGTATTTCTATGGTCTCTTGATAATTTCTTTTCTAATCTTCCATCACTTCTCTAATAACTTTTAGATCCTTGGAAGAAAACACATAGAAATTCACTTCTATTTATGGATGATTATTAATTATTGCCCCAAATCATATAATAAATGAATATTTTGTTTACCATTTCTGCAATCTTATGTGAGTTACTCAAACACTACTCGACTCTGTTTCCTAATTTATAAATGGCAACAATTATACAATCCTTATCTTACTCAGTGTAATATTGAATCAACTATCAAAAATATTAAAAGTTCAAAGAGAACTTTGAAAATATAAATAAAAAACATATAATCAAGATATTGCCAGCAATAATATCAGTAAGGTATTCTTAATCACTTGTCAGACTTTGCTTCTTGTTATATAAATGTAACTTGATCTAATGTGAATTCATTTCCATGTTCTTAATGTCACTGATAATATATGGAAATCATTCTCAGGGTACAAAAGAAAGAAGAAAAAGAGATGGTGCCAAAAGAAAAAGAGATGGTTCTATCACTAGGACATAGTGACCCTAAAAAAGTTTGCTGAACTGCTGATTTTTTAATTGATTAATCAATATACACTTATTGAAAATCTACTCTAACCTCTTTGTTATGTCTCAAGCATTCAACAGTAAATGTGACAGTAAACTGCCCATTTCGATAGGCTTTAGGTAAAAATTGATGGATTGAAGTCACGACACAGAAATCTAGTTAAAAATATAAGATGAGCCACATATAAAACAAATAACATCTCTAATAGAAACATGGAATGATAAAAACTTCAAACCACAATGAAATGTAGAATAGAGGTCCAATATTACATGAAGCTGTCCTGTTTGAAGAGGAAAGTCAGATATGATTAATGTTTTCCTAGTACTACAGTAGAGAATAGAAGTGTCTTGAATGTTCTTACCAATTTTCTTTTGTTTTGATCCACAAAATCTAAGACATCTACAGGAATTAAGCGACATCAGTAGTTTCCCATAGTAGCTTATTGCAGTCTACCAAATACCATGGGATGTTGGGACAAAGGATGAACTGCACAAATAGGCCATCTTTATTTCTTCTAACCTAAAGCTCTAACTGGGAGAAATAGCATCAAGATGAGGAAAGTTTGAAGAAAAAAGGAAAGCAAGTGTTAATTCTTCAGCTAAGCAGAAATACATAAGCATTACATCATCAAGTAGCCTATGATGCTGTAGTATCAGACTAAACCACACTGACCTTATGTAAAAATTAGAAATGCCAAGGATGCAGGGATGAGATGATGAGCAAGTGATATTCTAATTGGAACAGTAGCAAGCCCAAATTTACCACCTCTCTCTCTTAACCCTGTGTTCTCAAACCACTGTTGGCTGTCTGGGCTGGATAACACTGATTCTACTCAGAGAAGAGCAACATACATAAAAAAATGAACATGGATACTATACAGGTATGTTCTGTGAGGATAACTATATAGAATAAGCAGAAGAAAGAAAAAGAAGACAGCAACACGAAAGGCCAAAGGCAGGTAAAGAATAGTCATTGAAAAGGATTATGTCTAATAGTCATCATTACTTTCAAGGAAATAAAAGATCAAATTAAAGAAGGTCAAAGAATTTATAACATTACTATAATCATTATCATCAACAACAAAAAAAGGAATCAGAATTTGGGTGGGTCTATATTCCAATCTGGATATTCTCAAATATCCTATTGTGATTACAACCCTTTGGAACAATAGTGAGGTTTGAGGAACTGTTTTTCAAAGTCAGAACTAATGAACTCTTCATAGTACTAATGGTTTGTTAACAAAGCATAAAAAGTTTCTGAATAAGCCATAGTCACTGAACTAGCTCACTGCTGAGGTAAGGAAATAATTGTTCCCTGTGATCTGTACATAAGTAAATAAGCTTTGGCCTCATGTCTGCGTTAATTCCTGGATACACCAGGCAATTACTTACACTATCTTTAATAAAAGAGCTAGGATGATTTAAGTTGGTTTACAGTTCTAGGAAATTGGTGGTAGAGATTTATTTATTCAACACTTATCATGTTCCTACTATCTTTGGCACTCTGCACGGTATGCTGGGGAAATTAAAATCAAATAATAAAATTAAAATAAATATAAATACAATAAAATAAAAATAAAATTTTAGCAATCTCTCTGTCTAAAGATGCGAAAGGATAATTAAGGAGGTAGATGTGAAATGAATTATATGAAATTACAGGAGAATCTTGCTATTTCATGGAGGGGGTACAGCTCGAAAAGTTTAAAAATCTTTGGGTTGTAAAATTTCATTTACTTAAGAACCAGCCTCTTCCTTTTTTTTAAAAAATATGTTCTCTAGGACTCAGAACAATTCATACAGGAAGCCTGATACAATGCCATGAAGTTTTGAGTAAGAGCAGCTCTTCCTTCTAAACTACCCCCTTGCTGTTTGGAGATCCTCATTCATATATATTTTTTTTTTCTTGAATTCCTTTAATTAACATTACTTCTCTAAATTTTCATGATTTTTAAATTATCTTTGGTTTGGGGCTCTATTATTCATTCTCTGTTTTGCTTCACATTCTGCAGCCCCTGAGAACCTGCATATGTATATCTGCACCTACTTTTAGTTCTTGGAATCTCAGTTCAGATAAAGCTCTAAGACATCACCTTGATAGCTGAACAATTATGAACACAGAATTCCCTTGTTCTCTGGTGTCTTTAGATTTTTAATGTATTAGGGAAAAAGGCTAAAAATGAAAGTGAGAGATAACCCAATATTAAGATCAAAGTTCCGAGAAAGCATTCTATGGTATGAATTGTGTGAGTGTGTGAGTGTGTGTGTGTGTGTGTGTGTGTGCGCGCGCGCGCGCAGATTTATATAATATGTTAATATACATATATGTTATATATTAAATTATTATATATATATACTATACACACATTACAAGAAATAATAAAAAGAATGCAAACTTCTTTATTTTACAAAATTCCCAGTCCTCATTAATGCAAATGAGGTCTGCAATAAATGAAATGTTTTAATGGGGAATAAGATTTTGAGCATTACGTAAAATAAGCTGCAAAAAAGGCTGTGATTCTCTTAGGTTTAATTCTTTATGTTTTCTCTTCCAAAGAACTAGGTAACAGGTTCCTATTATTGCCTAAAATGTAACTTTTAGGAATATCTAAAGGGGATTTTATATATTCATTTTAACTTGGGGAGAAAATCATTTTGATATTGTATTTTCTAAATTTCAGGTATCATTGAGGTATTCATAATGATAAGGTAAAATTATATATAAGTTTTTTGTTAATACTTGAAGAAAAGCCGGAAGAAAATAAATTAATACAAGACAGCCAGGCAATCTTGGGTGATAGCACAAGGCAGTGAAACAAAGCATTAAACTGATTGGGAAGAAATTTAAATTTAAATTTATGCTGGAATACTTTGTAGGAGTAGGAGAAATTGTTTCTTTTCAACAGATCTGTTTCCCAATTTATACTAAAGGACTTAGACTAATTTATCTCTAAAAATCTCTTCAATTAGGAAATCGATTGATTAATCTATTTTGTTAGTTATCAACTCTCTATTTACCTACCATCTGCTACTGTTCTGTGGATTGTCCAAATTCAGAATCCATTCTAAGAATAGTTTTATTTTTAAAAATCTAACTTTGAGAACTACTGAGGAAGAAGAATGTGGGCTTGATTTAGGGGCCGACTAAGAGTCATAAATTTCCCAATTACCAGGCTCTTAAAAGTTAGAATCAATAGGATCAATGCTATATAGCAGTGAGACATTTTTCAAAAATATTGCTATTGAAAGAGGATATAGTTTCAGTTCTAACATACAAAGAGTTTGGAAATCAACACTCCTGTCATTACAAGAAAAAAGCTGAACAAATTAAAAATAAACTATTTTTATTAGGTCCGTCAGAAAATTAAGGTCACAAGACATTGCTACTTGATAGTTTGGAAAAAGAAGTGAATACCAAGAGTTACACCTAAGATTAATTTACCTAGCGGAGACACTCCTAGAGAGTAGGAATAGTAGGAACACATAAATGGTGTGTGTTTTGATGAATTGCTGGAGACTTGGTGTGAATTAACTTGAGAGTAAGAAACTTCTGGGGTCCCCAGCTTTGAAGACTGGCAAGGCTACCATTTTGTCAGTTTTATCTCCACCCTTGCATACCCTATCCCCATCTGTTCTCATGGTAAAGATTTTAGAAAAATCCCTTCTGTTTTCAGGCAGGGGGAGGAGAAAAGTAACCATTTTTTAAATATACCTATAGCATTCTTGAACACAAAGGCCTACACTCTTCCAGGGAACTGACTTTACCAAGGTTATCTTCCTGAAGGAAGGGTAGTTATCTACCTGAAGGAAGGTCAAGTTTAGTTCTCTCTAGCCTTCCTGTCTTATCTATGGGGAGAAGAATGAAACTAGGAAACATTCTGAAGGTCACAGCCCAGGGACACAGGCCCACTAAATGACTGAGATTTAATCATGAAATTATAAAACACTATCTCCCCTGCTCCTTACTACCACATCAACAAGGCCAGTAGATTACAACTAAAAGAGTTCTTCTCACTGATAACATATATACAAGACACTAGAGGAAAATGAAGTCTCTGGCAGAGGTATAGCAACCATTAACCGGAGACCAGCTGCTGTCCAGATTAATATAAAATTTCATACTACGGGTCCATTTATCTCAGTTTGCATTACTCAATACATATGTCTACTGTCAATGAATAATCAGAAGGTATGCTAAGAAGCAAGAAAAAACAGAATAAAGAGATAGAGCAAGCATAAGAACCAGACTCAGCTATGATATCAGAGAATTAAAAATAACTATGATTTGTGTATTAATAGCACTAATAGATACAGTCAACAATGGATGGTGTAAGCTGAGAGATCAAAACTAAAAAAAAAAAATTTGCAAGATTATAATAGATTTCAAGGTCACTGTAACAGAAATATCTTTGATGGTCTCATCAGTAGACTGGGCTGAGGAATCCGTGAATTTGAAGATATATCAATGTAAACTAAGCCAATTAAATTACAGAAAAAAGAATGAAAAAAATAGAACAGAATATCCAAGAACCATAGGATAATTACAAAAGATATAATATATGTATCAATAGAATATTACAATAAAAAATGATAGGAAAGAGTACCAGGAATAATTAAAGTTATAAAGAATAAATATTCTCCAAAAGTAATTAAACAGTGAACTATAAATATAGGAAACTCAGAGGATATAGAGCAGGACAAATTCTTTAAAATTTACATTTATGTATATCATATTTGAATGACTGAAAACCAAAAACAAATATTGTAAAAGGTTGGGATGATGGTGGGTGTGCAGAATACTCTATAGAGAAAAAGAAAAAGAATTACATCTGAGTTCTCTTTAGAAACTATGCCAGCAAGAAGAGAGTAGAGTAAAATGTTTAAGTGTTGAAAGAAAAAAACAAAACACTAGCATGAAGTTTTATATACAGCAAAATTATCCTACAAGCACAGACATAAAATATAAACTTTCTCAGATAAGAAAAACCAAGGGTATTTGTCACCATTAGTCCTGTCCTATAAGAAACGTTAAAAGAAGTTCTTCAGAGAACAGGAAAAACAATAAAGGTCAGAAACTCAGAGATACATGAAAAAGGAAGTGATAGAGAAGGATAAAACGAAAAAAAATCTTTTATTTTTTTTACCCAATTGATCTAACAGATAACGATTTGTCCAAAATAATAATAGCAGCAATATATAAGATGGTTATAGCTTATGAATAATTGAAGTAAATCACAGTAATGTTATAAGAGACAAGAGAAAGAGACAGGCAATACTTTGTTATAGGTTACTTGTTCTACCCAAAAAGTAGGATATATAATTTGAAAGAGGACTTGGATTAGTTATAAATGTATATTAAGAACTCAAAGGTTGCCACTGAAAAATGTAAAAAAAGAGGTATAATTGATATGCTACAGGAGGAGAAAAAATCAAATCATAAAATGTTTGATGAAAACCAGAGACAGTAGAAAAAGTATAGAAGACAAGGAAAGAAACAAAAGGCAGGGCAATGAATTTTTAAAAATGTAACAAATAAGGCAAATACTAATCTACCATATCAACAATCACTTTAAACGTCAATAGTCTACATACATAGATTAAAAGATTGAGACGGTCAAAAGGCATTAAAAATAAGACTGAATTACATATTGCCTAAAGAAACCCATTTTAAGTATAAAATCAGACAGACAGACAATAAGTAAAGGTATAGAGAAAGATGTACTATGCTAACATTAATCAAAAGGAAGTTAGAGTAGCTATATTAATTTTAGACAAAGCAGACTTTAGACAAGAAAAATTATTAGGGAAAAAGAGGAACATTACATAATAATAAAGGGGTCGGTTCTCCAAGAAGACATAGAATTCTTAATGTGCATGTGCTTTACAATGAAGCATCAAAATACGTGAGGCGAAAACTGACAAACTGTAAGGAGAAATAGGGAAATTTTCTATTGCATTTGGAGACTTTAACAGGCTTCTATTAGTAATTGACAGTTCCAGCAAGCAAAACATCAATAAAGATAGAGATTAATTCAAAAGCACCATCAATGAATTGGAGATAACTGGCGTCTGTGGAATACTTCAACAATAGTAGAATACATATTCCCATGCTCACATGGAACATCCACAAAGATAGTTCACATCCTATGCCATAAACATAATTGAACAAACTAAAAAAAAAAAAAAAAAAAAAAAAACGAAAAGGAAAGGAAAAGAAATCATACAAAGCATACAAGACTACATGGATTTAAACTAGAAATCAATTACACAAAGATAGTTGTACCCCTCCTCAGTCCCCCCAAAAAACTTGAGGATTCACAATACACATCTGAAGAAAGCGTGGGTCAGAAAAAGAAATCTCAAGAACAACTGCAAATTATTTTGAATTAAATAAAAACTTAAAATCTATCAAAATACTTTTTTGATAGATTTTACATCAAAATAATATATCTATCAAAAATTTGTGTGCTAAAGTAAAAGCAGTGCTTAGAGTGAAATTTATGTCATTGAATGTATATTAGAGAAGCGAGACCAAAAACCAATAATGTAATCTTCTTCCTTAGAAAACTAAAGAAAAAGGATTAATTAAGCCTAAAGCAAGCAGACAAAAGAAATAATAAAAATTGGAGCAGAAATAAATGAAATTAGGAACAGTAAATTAATAGATATATCAATGAAACCAAAGGCTCGTTGTTCGAAATGATCAATAAAATTAATAAAGCTTGAGCCACACTAATCAAAAAGAAAAGAAATGATTCTAAAGTTAACGTGGAAAGTTAAAAACTTCAGAATAACTAGCACAATACTGAGAAAGAACAAAGTTGGAGATATGACATTATCCAACTTTAAGATTTATGATAAAGCTATAATGATCAAGACAGCATGGTATTGCTGAAAGAACAGATGTATAGATCAATGGAACAGAATAGCAAGTCCAGAAAAAAGATTCACCCAAATATACTCAACTGATCTTTACGAAGAAGCTAAGGCAATGCCATAGAGAAAGAATAGTCTTTCAAAAAATGGTGCTCGAACAATTGAACATTATATTAAAAAAAAAAAAAATGAGTCCTCACAGACCTTAATCTTTTCACGATAATTAACTCAAAATGGATCATAGACTTAAATGTAAAACTCAAACTATAACATTTCTGGAAGATTAGAGAAAATCAGGGAAAATATAGGTGGCCTTGGGTTTGGTGATAAGTTTCTAAGTACCTCAAAAGCATAATTTATGAACAAAATAACTGATATTCAGATTTCATTAAAGTTAAAAACTTCTGCTTTACAAAACATACCCTTAAGAAAACAAAAAGGCAAGTCACAGAATGGGAGAATCTGTTTGCAAAATACATATCTAATAAAGGACATGTGTCCAAAAATACAAAGGATTCTTAAAACTCAACAATAATTAAGAATGAATGAAAGATCTAAACAGATACCTCACTAATAAAGATATATGGAAGACAAATAAGCTTATGAAAAGATGTTCAATGTCATTTTTCATTAGGGAATTGCAAATGAAAATAAGGATTACCACTACCTACCAGTAGAATGGCTAAAATCAAAAAATACTGACTTTACCTTGTTAGTGAGGATGAAGGTTAGCAGGAACTCTCATTCATTGTTTGTGGGAATGGTCCACTTTGGAAGTCAGTCGCGAGTTTCTTAGAGGCAGAACTTTATCTTGCCATATGATCCAGAGATCACATTCCTAGGTATCAACCTAAATGAGTTGAAAACGTACACACTAACGTTTATAGCAGCTTTATTCAGTAGGTGAATGGATAAACAAACTGTGGTACATCCATATACAGAATATTTACTATTGGGGGCTAAAAAAGAAAGAGCTTTTAAGCTACAGAAAGACATTGAAAAAACTTAAATGCATATTGCTAAGGGAATGAAGCCGATCTGCTTCCTTTCCTTTCTTCCTTTTCTTTCTTTCTGCCTTTTTTTTTTTCACTTTTAAGAGTTTTTTTCTTTCTTCTCTGCTGCTTAGACTACATGGAAGCAGAGAAAGCGGATCATAAAAGGCTGGATTTTTTCTTTAAGAAAAGGCACCAAAATGGCTCACTAGTCACTCAAAGGTGGGAGAGAAACAAATAATTATATTTGTGGAAGCTCAGGCATTAATGAAGTAATTAGTCAAAAGTAGCTGATACATCAGACCAAACATTCTGAGATATACTGTCTCATTGTCAGGAGTAATCCTCTGGTTTTAAAGATATCTTGAGGAGGTTTTAATAAATAATGAGCTGCCTTTTGCCTCCTACATGAAAACAAAGATAGAGTGAGAGAGAGGGAGAGAGGGGAAGAGAGAGAGAGAGAGAGAGAGAGAGAGAGAGAGAGAGAGAGAGAGAGAGAGAGAGACACAGATACAGAGACAGAGAGACAGAGACAGAGACAGAGAGACAGAGAGAGAAAGAGAAACAGAGAGAGACAGAGAGACAGAGAGAGACAGAGAGAGAAACAGAGACAGAGAGAGAGGGAAAGAGGGAGGGAGAGAAACACAGACACACACACTTTGGGGCAGGGATTAGGGCTATGAAAAAGGAGAGGGAAGAGTAGAGAAGTGGGAGCCAACAGCCTGAAATAGCAGAAGGAAATTACTAACTACAACAGTATTCAAAGTTCATAATTGGGGAACCTTACTTGGCTCAAGGCAGGGACAGCAAAAGAAACAGCTTCTAGGCTGAATCGGTGGATTATATTATTTCTCTTTTTTGATCTTCTATAATTTCCTCAGGTACCTTTTGTAGGGTGGATGCTAAAGTACTGCTGTGAAAACAGAGTCTACCTAGCCAGTAGATATTACGTCATAATTAATGCATAAAATTGAATTGGTAAACCTAGATACATTTTTTTCCCCCACATAAACCACTCTTGAATGCACAAATAAGAGTTTTGCTGGTAAGAGCAGTAGAAATGATGCACAAATTATACAAAACACAAACACAAATGACATGCATAAATACATATAGTTTCTATTTTTAAAAAGTATGTGGCTTTAAATTTGGTATAGTAAATTTAGAAAGACACATCTGTTTTCCAACTTAGTCAAGTAAATATACTCTATGTACTATATTAAATTTCCTTGACTATTTCTAATATTTTTCAAACAAGCATGCACTCATTCAATAAATATTTATTGAGGACTTCTTTGAGATTGGCACTTCTCTAGGATCTGGAGATTAAATGGTTAGGAAGGGAAGCCCCTGATTGTGTGCTTTTTATTCAAGTGAACAGTCTAAGAATTGGCTAGTAAAACTGAGGTGTGATATTTTATTTTAGCTTTCTACTGGTACTTTCTCATTAGCATTTAAACAAACTCCCATTTCTGGTCTTAAAGGCTTCCTCACATCCTGTGCCTGCCTGTGGTGGCCACCTCATGATTACTTCTCAATTATTTTACACTTAAGATTCTGAGGTAGCCTTCGCTTACTTCCTGCTTTTTCAATTTCATTCATTCATTCATTCATTCATTCATTTATTCATTCTTGAACCTCCCCATCCCTTTAACCTGATTCCTATAACTATAACTAGTATATCAATGTAACTGCAAGGTTGTTGCTAAATTTTGACACTTTCACACCTCATCTGCTTTGCCTCTGTCCAGCCTTCCACACTCCTCGCTACTTCTCTGTGGATACACTCTACGTTTTGCTCTGTTTTACTTGCAGCTTTTCCTTCTCTTCAAAGGTTCCCCTGCCTCTACTTTCATATTGAAACATCATTTTTCACTAAGGTTCTGCTATCATTTTCTCTCCTCCTGGATGATCTTGAAATTTAAAGTACCAATAACCTCAGAATTCCTTAAATTGTGTCAAACACAAAGATTTTGTGTAATATTTCTCTGGGGAGGGTTTGAAATATTCATCAACTTTTCAAATGGGTGAAATTTAGTGGTATGATGATACTCATTGGCTCTTTAAGGTATAAATAGTCCCACTGTGGCTGGTCGTGATTTCCGAATCACAAGATTTCCGGGGCTTCACAAGATTTCCGAATATTTAGCAATTAGCTCTTGTGAACCAATGTCTCATACTAGATAAGTTAGGAAAAAATAAACATCATGGAATTGTATGTGAGTATAATCAGTATATAATTTAGATATTTCTACTAAAACCCAAACTTGTATATTAATTGCCATTTAAAATCTCCATATTAATGCCCCTAAATATTTTAAACTCAGTTAATCTCAAACTAAATTTACTGCTTTTCCCCTCATACCTGTTCTTATATATATTTCTGATAGTTCTAATTTACAGACCCTACATAATCCTATCAATGGTTTTTTACTGCATAATGATAAAATCCCAATTGCTCACATAGTGGGTTTATTAGTGTACCCGCCCCCCCCCCCAAATTCACGTTTACCTGGAAACTCAGAATGTGGTCTTTTTGGAAAGTAGGACCTTCACTTTGATTTTGTGCTTTTGTGTCTATAACTTTGAAAGAATACATACCTAGCTTTAAGCTACCCAGTGTATGATAATTTGCTATCGCAGCCCTGGGAAACAAATACACTTCTATGATCTGAATGTTTGTGTCGCCCCCTCCCCAAATTCATATATTGAAAATCTGATTCTCAAGATGATAGCGTTAGAAAGTGGAGCTTTTGAGAAGTGAGTAGGGGCAGAGCCAGCATGATTAGAATTGGTGCCTTATGAAAGAGTCCCCACCAGGCTCCCTAGCCCCTTCCACCCCTTTTGAGGACACGGTAAGTAGTCAGGAGTTTGCAACCTGGAAGAGGGCCTTCACCAAGAAGCTGACCATGCTAGCACCTTGATCTTGGACTTCCAGGTGTGAGAACTGTGAGAAGTAAATTTCTGTTGTTTATGAGCTCCCAGTCCATGGTATTTTGTTATAGCAGCCTGAACAGAAGACGATGTACACTAACCATGGCCCTCAAATGTCTTTGCAGTTCAACCCCTATTCATAGCCAGAGCTTAACTTCACACTTCATTTCCTCTCTGTTCCAGATGCTCTAAACCATACCATGTCTTTTCTCACTTCTAGTTTTTTGTTCCTATGCCCATCATCCCTGGAAGGCATCACAAGACCTTCATTTGTGTACACTTCCTTCTTCGGTATACTTCACTTTTAATGTCACTTTCTCTGGGAAATATTTCTGGATCCTTTAAAGAGGCATAAGCTTCCAACAGAGCTTTACATTATCTTGTGTTTATCTCCCTATACACTATTATAATTGCTGGTTTACCTTCCATTATCTCCTAGACTGATTGGCTCTGGAAGATAGAGATTGCCTTAAGCTTAATTCTAATTCCAATGAATATCACAATAAAAGATATCTACAGACAACTCAGTAAATATTTGTCCACTAACTCAATTGATGATCACTGAAAGATGATACACAAAAAAAATCCCAGGAAAGAAATCCTTGATGTTAGAAAGTATCTGAAAATTGGTATCATTGGAAGAAAACAGCTTATACAGTATAAATACATCAGAGTATGTCCAGATGGATGTGCTAAGGCATAAGAAGGGAAGAGAAACCATTTTTTTTTTTTTTTTTTTTTTTTAGTGAGGAAAATGGAAGAAAGGAGAAAGGAAAGCTAAAGGTGAAGATTTCAGGTAATTTCAAAAGCTAACCAGCAGCAGAAGCAGGAAACATTCACTGGTTTCCAGTGTTGCATGCCATCAATATCAACGAGTAAGAGCAGGAGCCTTAAGAGTCATTGTAAGAAGAAATTCTCTAATTATCAGGTTAATTCAAAAATGGAATGGCCTTTCTTATGAGGAAGTGTACATTCTCACACTGGAGGAGAGGAATTGAGGTAAATAACTGTAAGGGTATTTATATAAATGTTATTCAGCAGGAGATCGAAGTAGAAAAGGTACTGGCAATTTTACTTTAATTTTCACCAAGGGACACAGAAATGCCTTTTACCGATTCATATATTCAGCAGCGCTGAAGAACACTTTTTCCTGCCGTATCCCCGCTCTATACACTTCAGAATTCTGTTGCTGTTGGTGATAACACACTAATAACACGTAGAGTGATTGAGCTGATTGGCTCAACACATGGCAGTGTCATCAATTTTATACGTGCTAAAGTGAGGCAGTCCCAAAGTATGATGTCATCTCATTCAGTTATATTTATCTTTCACTCTAGGATCATGTTTTAATTATTGGATTATGTCACATTCTCATTTAAACACAGCATTTATACTTTAATGTACTTACGTTTATACTATCGCAATAGATAATAATATTCAGAAATGGTGACATCTAGCCCTAGTCTCTATTTCTTTCTTTTGTACCAATCCATATGTTTCTCCGCTATCACCTTTCTCAGTTATTTATTTATTTATTTATTTAGCCCTCAGTACCACTGATTCCTTCAGGAGTCTATTAATGGTACAAAGAATGAAAGATTTTCTAATAATTTATGTCCTTGGACACATATAAAATTTAGCAATCACCTTTCAGTGTATGAGGAAAGTCTCTCAGAACATTTGTTTTCAAGTACTTGTTTAGTAAGAATAGTAATAGAAATTAAAATATGAGTCAATAAAGCATAGAGCTTTTCTGCTAAGTATTCAAAAAACAGTTTCTCAGCAGGCTATAGCCAAGGGAGCAACAGAATTTAAGTGCAGTGAGGCTAATAGACAAATCAACTGCTGAAATAGAATTACATTGAGGGTCAGGTATTAAACTTGACATAAGATTAATAATTCAGCTGGGAACATAGCAAGTAACATGAATGGTTTCAGCTTTTGCTTGGTGATCACATCATCTAAAATAATAAATGAAATAAAATGAAGTAAAAGCAATAACACTTTGGACTTTGATACTTTTTGAAGTGGAACACTCACTGTCTGACAGAGGCTCTGAAGATGATATCATGGGTCCCTTTAAAGGCCTCTGGATTTTGCCTTGGCTTATTGACAGAGTGGCCCAAGACCCGTCTCCAAAAATGTCTAAAGGGAAAAGGTACCTATAGGCAAAATTTTAATAGGGTTGAATCCAAAGACAGGCACTGCCTTTCTTACTAGGATAGTCCAATTACTCCTTGTCCAAATGGTGGTCAGAATGTCTCTGTCTAAGATTGTATTAAACTTCGTTTTCTTCCTAGTATAGTCTGGAGGAAAATTAGTTGTAAATGACTCTATACTGTATCAGCTGATGAAATATCCTATGCAAGTTTAAAATGCATAACCAAATTCAGAAGAAAAAAGAAATTACATAAAACATGTAGCTAGGAGTTGAATAATGAGCCTTAAGGTTATAAGGATATAAGGTAAACCAGAACACTCTAGAATTCTCTCCCCAGCTCCTTCTAGTGAGTAAAATTAGTCAAAATTTTAACTTTAAAAGTGAGAAATGAGTTAATTGAGAAGTTCTGAGGTAGAAAAAATGGGGAGGTTTTAATGCTGTCATAATGTATACATAATATCACAGCGATGTATCTCAGAATTTCCAGTTCCACTATATGCTTGGTATAGGAAATGGATTTCTATGATATACATACACCTCAGTCACAGTATATTCTCTTCAGATCAGTTTAAAGCATCACTATATTTAATATAGGATCGATTTCACTAACCACCTTTATCATTTTTAAGTTACTACATAACTTTCAAGAAACTATGAGTATTAGGAACAATCTCCCTAATATTTAAAAATTGTAAAGTTTTATTAAATTATTTGCCATCTGAAAATATGATGTAGCAGACTAAGACAAATTATTAGGTACACATGGGAGTGAAGAAGGCAACTAGAACTTTTGAGCACCTATTCTGATGACATACATAACTAGAAGTTCACATTTAATACTTTAATCTCTACAACTACCTTATAGGTAAATGTTATCATCTCCATTTACAGATGTAGAAAGAGCTGCCAAAGGTAATTAAACATGTGCTAAATCACAAAGATAGTAAGGAGCAGAAATGGGGCAACTCTACTATTCTCTATATCCGTACTATTTTCATTACACATTAAGGCTGGGTTTCTTAGTAAATCTATCTGCCAGTGTAATATGTTATGGGCCTCCAACAATTATATCTTAGGAATAGGGCAACATTGTGCGAATTGCTTATTATTTGTCTACTGCTTTTTTTCCAGGCGTAGAGTTAGAGCTGAGTTATTTTAGTAAGCATCAAGGAATAGTTTCCACATGACTTGTTTTTAATTTTGTTTTAAATACTCTACCAAGAAAATAACAAATTTAAACTCAAAGGTGATTCAGATTTCCACCAGAACATTACCCTTTTTTATACTCAGGTTTTTGTATCATCCATCAGACAAAAAACTATATATATCATCTCTTCACATAAGACAAACCTTCAAGTTTATTTAATCCTTTCAATGAGAATGTAATAGTTTGCTTCATATAGGCCTGTGAGGGCTTAAAGTATCTCCTAGATCTGTGTTTCTGTCACAGGTATTTTAAACTCCTTCTGGCAGAGCAATCTCTAAGTGCCAACTCATGGTTTTCATGCCAAGAAACTACTCAAAACAAGACCTGAGAGTTTACACTCCTGCCTTGGATCAACAGTCATATAATTGTTTTAATATTAGATAAATTTATCCACATTCCTAGATTCTGAAGTACTTTCTCCAGTTTACCTTTTGGCTTTCCATTCCTTTCATAATTACCCAGTTTTCTCATTCCCAGCTTGAGCCTTGGACCATACCTATACATTTGGAATCACTACTGCCTGTTTTCTCTTGCCTTTTCTTCCATTTATTTGTTTGTTTATTTATTTATCAATGGCTAATTATTAATAAATTATAATGCATCTGGATTATTTTAGTTGTTGGAAATACAATATTTTAAAAAGACAAAGGTGATATCTTCACGTAGCTTATATTTAATTGAGATAAGTAGATAAAAATAATGGTATAGACATATAATGTCTGGTTGAGATTCAAGATCTAAAGAAAAATTAAAGCGTATAAGGGGATAGAGTACTATCGTGACAATCGTTTTGTTGGGTTTCCAGTTATGTTGGATTCGACCGAAGAGCAGACAAAGAATAAGCTAGAACCAGAATTAGGCAGAGCCAGCAGAATATGATGGAGGAAGAAAGAAATCAAGAGAGTTGAATATGTCTGAAAATGCATTAGTATAGAGATGATTCATGGAAATGGGTATGGTTGAAACAGAAAGTATGAGTAGAATGATGGACAGTGAAAAGTTGGTAGGTTCAGTGACTGAAGCACTAGTAGAATTGTGGAATGGATTTCTAGAGTGCTGAGCTAGCAATATAGGTTGTACCATAAGATAGGCACTTGAAATAAATATAATGAGGTACAACAGAAATGGAAAAAGATACCATTTAGTCAATGGCTATGAGAATAAGTAGCCAAGATAAGATGTAGGATAAAATTGTTGGCAGTGAGGAGCACAGGATGAAAGAGACACAGAGAGATGCTTGAATTATTTTAAAATACCAAGAATAACAATAGAAGTCAGAATGGAGAAAGAGCAGTGAGTCGAGTGCAAAAAAAAATTTTTTTTAGTTAAAGAATATATGCTCAGGAAAAAGGAGCAAAGATGATATATCGGATGGCATATAATTTAATATGCCTTTTATTGTGTTTTATTTTGTTTTAAGGAAGAGGCAAAGAGAAGAAAGGAAAAAAAAAACTCTTTCTTACAGGTCCAGTGGTAGGCAAGTTGCTGGAGAAAACGCAATGTATCTTCTTCAGTAGTGCATTCAGTAAAAATATACATTTCAATATTTCATTAGAGCAAAAAGGAAATTAAAAAAAAAAAGAAAGGAAAAGAAAAGGAAAACCAGAGAGGCAGTTAATGTGAGGTTTTTCTGATAATAGGCACTGGGTCCCAGAGAGCACAACAGAAAGGATAAGACCTTAAATCAAGTGATAGTCAGTATGAAGTCTGATGGATAAACCTCTTTGTGATACGGGATGACCTAAAAAATCCAGGCTTCTTGCAGTCCCTTAGACATAGACAGATAAATAGTCTCGAAAAAATTGGAGGCAAGCTGTTCTAACAGTAGCCTTTTCTTGGGACTGCTGAGAGGTTGAGACTGCAGGAGGACAGAGTTCTGTGGGCCTCCCTTGAAATCTCACTGAGGGCAGGACTGAGAGCAGAGGAGATGCAGTCTAATTGTGAATGTCTGACTTTGGGACTGTTCTCATCCACCATCACTCTGCTACCACAACCCCAAGGAATTATCTGCCTCCTTTGCTTTTTCTTTTCTTGTGGATAGAGTGCCTATGTCAGAAATGATTAAAGTGCATGGCTTATACTTTATCCAGAGCAATAGGTTATCGCCTTTACAGGGACCTGTTAGAGAATTCAATCACAAATTTACTGCAATTTAACATCTGTCAAATGCTTGCTTAAGACATATAATATTTGAGGGGAACAATAGCTAGATGGACAGATTGCATGCCCATTAGACTTTCCCTTAGGTTACTATTCATACATTAATTTAGATCACCAGAATGCAACAGAACTGAAGGCATAATTATCGCAGCCTCTCACTGAGATACGTGTAATAATAATACCTTCTCCTTTATAAAGATTCAATAGTAGATACATGCATTTGAACAGCAGTTCTGACTTTTATTAAGCCATAGATTATCCATTGTGTTAATCTGTCTCTTAAACAGAGATGCTTGCCATAAATTCCTCCTTAACTTTATTTCAGGGAAATCATTTAACTCTATAACGCAATTTGCCTTACATATTTTGCCTGAATGCAAAATTTATTTATGAATCATATTTCCCCCTTTTTCCATATCTTCGAGGATTTGGGACCCAAAAAACTTAGGATCATATGAAAAGCCTGACTGTCTCACCTCAAGTGTCTAGAAATAAAGCATATACCATGTGCTTTTCTTAGATATTATCTTCTGAACCTTGTGACAAGTTCAAGGTATCTCAAGACCTTGGAGATGTAGGTGAAATATAAATAATTAAAACACATCATGTAAGTATGGTTATTCCAACAAGTTGTACCCTACATTAAAAATATTGCTCTCTATGTGTTACATAAGCATAGATGATCTATTTTCCAAGATAAATGAAAAAAGAAACATTTCCAAGATAAATCCAAGAAGACAAATCCAAAATGAGAATGCATAGACCTTAGAGCAGGAGAGAGGGCGATTAATAATGTTCATACTTTGAATAACAGAAGCAATAAATCTAATTCTGTACTTGTTTATATCTTCCTTAATCAGCACAATATTATGATTTATACATTATTGTTTGTTGTTATTGTTGTTGTTGTTGTTGTTATTATTAGAGAAAATTGAAGCCTAGAGAGAGTGATAAAAATTTCTACTCTCACCTTGTTCACAGATACCAGAGTGAGGATATGAACCCACATATGTTCAACTTCAAAGCGTGTGGTCTTAACCCCGCACCTACTGCACCTCTACATCATTACAGGGAATGATGTTGAAAGTACATCTATCTATACTTTCCTACATTTAGATTTTTACTGCTTCAGTTTCCAGTTACAGTTCTGGGAAAGAGTTCTTGCTTAGAGGCAGTGTAAACCCATATTACATTGTTGGCCTTCGTGATTATAGAATAACCACTCAAAATGTCCTGGACAGCTTTGCAAATTATCAAATTTCCTACCAAACAGAGTAAACATCAATAATACCAGTTCTACTATCTAAGGATTAATACAGTATAATTTTTCCCAAGTTCATATGCTACTTTGATTTAGTTATCTTTCTCTTTAGTAATCTTAGAAGGAAGTTTCAAATTAGAATGTATTAACACTGAAAAAATTCAAGAGGAGACGTTGTGAGGATTGTCACCTTTATAATCTTCAAATTGTCTAAAAAATATGCTTTTTTCTTAACAAAAACTTCTGCATTTGCTCAGTCAATTGAAAAGCTGTTTCATTCGGTGGGAATCCCATGGAGTTTGAAGCTGTTACACCTAAGTTTTGAGCTCTAATTTGGGTATTGAATAGTTTGTATCAACTTGGGTAAGTCATTCAATCAGTTTGCCTTTGGATCTTCATGAGAAGAATGATGACTATAAAATAATATCCACCTCAAGATTTTGCTGAAGATCAAATGAAATTATATTTGTGAGAACACTTTAGTAAGTAGTCTATCATCAATTTCTTTGCTATTTTAACAAACCATGTAAATAAAACTCAATTTTTCTCCATTAATGGATATTTACCCATTATGATTCCATAAATTTTAAAAAAATAATAAATATTACATTCTTTTAGAAGGGATACTTTTGCATGTATTTTGAACTTCACAGTAACAGAAAATGTGGCATTACTTGTCTCAAAAAGAATTCCCCTTACATCTACTGCATATTTTTCTTCATCAAGGAACATGTGGACCCAGATATTCGTACAGAGCTATTTTCACTAGTTTTAATTTTCCTTTTCTGTCCATATCCTGGACACTTTGGAATGAGGGATGTTATGATGCAGCTCAGGAGCTTCTAAGAGCAAACAGCTCATTTACTAATGGACTCTTGGAGAGACAAGTCATGGTGAGCTAGTTTCTCCTGACACATCTTAAAGATACCTCCGGGACCCACCCTACAACTTTCTTCTTCCCATTTCTCCTGCACCTACATAAGCCCTTTCTTATCTCTGTCTTAAAGGTAAGTACAAAAAACTTATCAAAGTAAGTTCCAGCAAAACAGGATTTTTTTGTTTTTGTTTTTTAATTTGTATTTTTGTTGCTTGTTTTTGTTTTTGGTCTTTATTTACTGTTCACCCCCTCCCAACACCCAAATAGGGGCTAACACACAGTAGGTGCTTAGCAAATACTGTTGATTAAATAAATGAATGAGTTTTAATTTCAAAAATAAATTCTATGACTACTATTTCTCAGCACTTTTCAGCTAGACAATAAATAATGAGCTCCTACTGGATTTCAATCCAGAAGAGGAAAGGCATAGAAATTTCCTAAGGGAAGCAGGTAACAAGGTAAATGCAAAAGCCTATAAAAAGTACTGCCTTTGATTTGACATTAATGGAGATTAGTTAAAAATAAAAACAGCTGCTCTGCACTAATAAACAAAAAATTTCAACATTCCTCTTTCCCTTGCCATTCTGTCACTCTAGTCTTATCTTTTAATTAAACCTGAACTTTAAAATAAATGTGTCTGGCTTGCTAGTTTATTAAATGGAATATCAATGGAGAGTTTCTAGATTCAGCAATTGGTATGCTATAGAACGCCTTTTAAAAATAAATGGTCACATCAAAGGCTCTGATTTTATTGAAGGTCCAAGTTTATAGTTCTCTTGTTAGAAAGGAGCAAAAGAAAAGTGTGAAAATTAAAGTGGCTTGATTTCAGACTCCTTTATAACACATTGAAGTACCCCCTTAGCTTTATTGAAGGAATGATAAACTTTTATTAAACATATAAATTTTGCCAAGAAATGTAAAGTTCATTATGTTATATAATGCAAGCCAGTTGAAACTTCTGAATCTATACCTCCTGACTTTTGCACACATTGCCTGCTTTAGTACTTTGCTTAAAATCTACCTTAATCAAATTCACTCTATACTCTCTCAATTAATCTCATAACATTTGAGTTAGCAGTAGTCAGTGTATGCTTTTCACCTATTATTTTATCATTAGCCCATGTCATGAACTTGTCAATAATAAAAAAGCCAAGGGTAATAGCTTTGCTTATGGGCGTGTGCGCGTGCGCACACACACACACACACACACACACACACACACACCCCTTAAACTTTGGTTATGCTGTAATATATTTAAAGACCACTGGGTGTCAGGAGTACAGTTCTCAGCTTTTTGGTATTTTATGACTCAGTTTTCATTTATAAAATAACAATGATAATATTTGGCCTCGATTAATCCTATGGATCGATGGAAGCATGTAAATATATATGTGGAAATGTTTCAGAAATTTTTTTAAAATCTAAGCAAAGCATTATATATTAGTAGTAATCTTATAGAAATCAGATTTTCAAAACAGAAAAGATAATAGTTTTACTATTGTTATTTGTTATTGTTATTATCATTGTTTTTATCAATTTGATTTTTTAAAAACGATGTGTCTGTATATTTACATATGTATTCAGGTATGAGTGATAGTGCCTTAATTCAGCCTTGAAATGTTTATTTACTATTTGTGACTACTGGATAGAGACAAAAGTTGAAAAAAAGGCAGGAAGAAAGAAAAATGGAAAGACTAATTGTGGGAAAATAGATTTTTGATCCAACAATAGATAAAATCACGGGAGGTGGTATTGTTCATTTAAAAATGAAATATATAATTAATGTGTGGTACGATAGAAGAAAAATACAAAATTAGTTGCATCTTTTGGCCTAAATCCATAAGATAAACTTAAACATAGATACATGTTATTATCGAGGATATGGATTTCAAAATGTGGTGGAATATGTACATGGCAATATTGATCTGGTTGAATAAAAGTGCGTGAGAAAAAAAGACTAGCAGGTATTATTGTAAAAGAAAAGTAACATGTTAGGCTACTTCAGTAAAATATATTACAGTATTCAGTTAAGGTAGATGGTACTTCCACATTGCAGTATTAGGTTTATTTTTTACTACTTCTTAAAAATAGATAATCAATAATTTAGTGTGTATCTGGAGTGGTAAGAGATCCATAATCCATACGCATGGGGAATGTGTGAAGTGCTAGGTCTGATTCAATGACCCTCCCAAATACTATCATAGCACCTAGAGCATTTTATCATGATTTACTAAACTGCTTACTTCTCTGTAACCAGGCTGAACTATAAACTCTTTGATACCTCCACATTTCTTACTCAGTATAGAATCCATAGTGCCTACCACATATTGATTCTACAATAATTTTCTCCTTAAGTGGATGAATATTATTTTTTTGGAGGAAAAAATCTAAAGGATGATATGTTTGGTACCTTAAAAGTAGGGATGGAATGCTCATAAAGAATTAGAATTGATAAAATAGATGTTTCAATGACATGAATTTCAGCTCAGTTTAAAGGAAGATGTTATAACCATTAGATATATCCAAAAATTAAATAGGATGCTTCCAAAAGTAATGCTGATTCCTGATTCATCGACAACAATATTCAACCAGATACTGGATGACCATTGATCAGGATTACACTGGAAGGAGATTTCTGCCCTGGGTTTGGGGTTTGAATTAAATAACTCTTGAAAGTTTTTAAAATCTAGGTCTCCATTGTTATGTGGTTTGACTTATAAAACCGGAGAAGATAGAATTAAGTAATATCCAAACATAATGATTACAGATCTTTTCTAATCAATGAGTCACTGTAGGGACCAGTCCGAGGCTACAAAAGATGTCTGCTAGAAACGATCACTTCCAGATCTGCTTGCTTTCCTGACTGCATAAAAGACAGGGAGCTGCCTTCAGCAAATCCTGGCTTATTTCATGCTCACTGGCCTCACATTCTGCTTCTAAAGAATGGTACACTTGCCTTTCTAGATTCTTTTCCTTGTTCTGCCCTAGCACCATGTCTCTCTCATTCTCTTTTATAGGATCATTAAAATGAATAAACAGAGTAATTACATCGCTAGCAAGTAGAGCTGATCTCATTGCATGTGTCCTAAATGTCTTGACTGTTTCGAAAAACCAGCTGGGCTGTGTCTCAAATGCTGACAACAAGCGTAATGGCTTTTATACCTAGGCAAGTCAATGGCTTTCCTCCATGGGTTTTTAGATTTGTCACAGAGAAAACATTGTAATCACTCCTTTTGCAATGATAATAGCTTAATGTACATCAACTATTGTAAGGCAGCTGAAATGGCTGTGTATTTCAGGACCGCGTATTATCTCTCAGGGCCAGGGAAGGGTTGCCATTTTTGGCAAGAAACAACTAACTATCCATTTACTGCCACTTGATTGGAATAATATAGAAGTTCATTTGCTCGCCAGCATTTTTTTGGCTGTGAAATCTAGGAAATGGATTCTGCGTTACTGCCGTGATGCTCATTTGGGGGTTCATGCTTTTGTTTCTCTTTTCAGTACTTTCACTCTTTTATTTAACTCAGACCCCCAAGGGACAGCAGGGAAATCCTCCTCCCCTCTTGACTTGGCATTGAAATGTGTTCTGTTTCTTATAGGAGAATGGGGAATTATGTGAATTCAGCTGCTTCATACTTATCTGTAGTATAACTGATGCCACGTGGATTCTGGCTCTCTGCTTCACCAGAGGCCTCCCGCTTCTATTATGGAAAGGCCTACAGAGCCAAAACAACAGCCATGGAACTGCTCTGGGGAAGATTTCTACTTGCCATTAGGAAGTTCTTCTTCCCCTCTCTAGGAAGAAAGGTGTATTCAATAACGTGCTAAATTACAATACCTAAAGTAAGAAACAAATGATCAAGCTTATGGGTGAGAGTTGAGGGTATTGGAAGATGTCGTTATTGCTGTAGTTTAGTTTAGGTTGAGAGTGTGATTTATATCCAACAGGCTTTGTTTGAATCCTCGTTCCAGCTCTTATTAACTATACAGCTTTAGGTGATTTAATAAATTCTCTCTGAAAAAGAATTATACACAGGACTAGCATCAAAGGAATTAAATATGACAATGTCTACTAAGCAATTAGAACAGTACATATTTTATTGTGTTTAATAAATTATAACATTATTATTGCTATTATTGTTACTACTATGACTGCTACTACTTCTATAGTGCAAAATTATTTACTCTCTCACAGATAACCAAGATAGACAGCTTTACAGAGAGATGGAGATGCTGGAAATGAATGATCACACTCACCCCTAGGAAGGACTCAGATTTCTGATGGACTGATTCTTATAAGCAGATTTACTTTTGATCAGCTGGCAACCAACCTAACACAGGCACAGCTGTTTGGACACTTCAATGACAGTCTTAGCCAGAACAGCATGAGCATGGACAAAGGTTTATCTTTTTTGTCATTGTTGTTACTTTTGTCATCATTGGTTTTATTTAAGCCCCTTGCTTGTCAAGCACCTAGCCAGCTGGGAAGAAAAGTTCCCATAAGTACTTATTTATCTACTTCCAGTGCACGATATCCTCAATATGTTGGAGGATACAGGAAAAATAAAATTACAAGTTGCATTTTGCCAAATATTTCTTCCACTTTACATGATAATTTTGGCTTTTTTTTTTTTTTTTTTTTTTTTTTTTTTTTTTTGCCATCAAGCTGATGTATCTAAAAATATGGACAGGCTATCTGTGAATGAGTCCGCTCAACTGGAACTATCTTAGTTGGATTTTAAAGCCAACTGAAATTTAAAAAGTTCATCTAGTTTTCACTTTCAAGTATGGATTTTTCGATGTCATTCATATTGAAATATACCTGAAAAATAAATGCATTAGAGTTGGTGGAAGTCATATTTCCTTCAGGGAGTATTCCCTTTGCAGTAACACAGTGACATCCTCAAAAGAACTCTACTTATCTTAATGCAAAATGACCTGTTTAGAATCTTAACAAAATATTGCTTTGATGTGGTTGGTGTTTGTGTTCATGCTCTCTCTGCTGTATAGCTTCTCTTCCCAACATCATCTTTTAAAATTGGGAAAAATTAAGCTAAACGAAAGGTATATAATGTTTTTACTATGCCTTAAGAATAAGTGACCCATATTTCTGTGGAGAAAATGGATAAAATAACACAGAACCGGGTATTAGAGGAACTATATCTGTTAATAATGTTATAGATAATACAAATAATGATAGTTGAGAGCAGTATGTCTTTTAAAATTACCAAATGGTCTCAAACAAGTAAACATTAGAGAAAGTTTGCTACCATTGAAAATATAAAGGGTGGCAGTGAGGGATGGGACAGAAGTGAGAAAATTTTCACTGGGGTTAGACATATATGTTTGGAAACAAA
This sequence comes from Rousettus aegyptiacus, assembly GCF_014176215.1. Classification (NCBI taxonomy): domain Eukaryota; kingdom Metazoa; phylum Chordata; class Mammalia; order Chiroptera; family Pteropodidae; genus Rousettus; species Rousettus aegyptiacus. The sequence goes on from NW_023416310.1 coordinate 19,948,825, forward strand.
ATGATTTGTTGATATAAGAAAAGGAATAATATTGAGTGCACTTTACAACCTGAAAACTACTAAGAAGATATACTCGTCGAGATGTAAGCATGTAAGTATAAATTGAATTTCAAATATAAATTTTTTAAAATCTGATCTGGGCTCCAGTTTATGCAAAGAAAAGAGAGGTTAAGATTCTATTTTCTTAGATGGGAGAGCGTTATCAATCACTTTGTCAGTTCAATGTTTTTGAGTGTGTGTTTAGTATAACCTTTCTCTGTCTGCTACAGGTATGGGAACTCCAGATGGGCAATTCTGCTCAAAGTCTGATCCTTCCCTCTCCTTCTCCCACCATATTTGGCTACAGAGAAGGAAGCTGTCTGTCAACACAAATGGATCAGGGAGGACTTAAAAACTTCTGTTTACCCAGCTTCTTATGGGAAGTTCATGACTAAGGAAGGCACAGGGCAGAAATAATGAGGTCTTCCTTTGGGCAGACTGGAGGAGCATGGGACAGAGAGAGAAATTGTGGAGTCAAGTAATGCAATAATCTCTATCAGATTCAACAACTGAGTCACAGAAATAAATCTGCAATCTAAGAAGAAGGAAGAAACAGCAGATTACTATGTAAAAGCAGATGGATGCCAACACAAACTCACATATGACATAAATAAGAATACAGTAGTTCTTCACAACAACAACAACAACAAAATACAGTAGTTTAAGAACTCCCCAGTGGATACTTACACTGAACATTATCTATACTATGTTTTTCCTATACATACATAATTTATAAATTAGGCACTAAGAGATTAACAATACCTAATAACAAAAATGGAACAATTATAACAATATACTGTAAAAGTTAATGTGGATATTATCTCTCAAAATATCTGATTGTACTATACATACAGCATAGATATGCTGGACAAAGAAATGATTCATGTCTGGGGCGGGACAAAGTAGGATGGAATAAGATTTCATCATATTACTCAGAACAGCATGCAATTTTACGAATTGTTTATTTCTGGAATTTTCCAGAACTTAGCTCCTCTTCTATCTATGTATCAGAAAAGATGGTCATGTTCCAAAGTTTTTTCCATATTTTTAGGTATTTGTTGTAGCAGCAACCCCACTGCTCGTAGCAATTTCTGTCATCGTCTAATATAATGGATAATTATAGACTAGGTGTCTTATAAACAACAGAGATTTATTTCACACAGTTCTAGAGACCAGGAAGTTCAAGATCAAAGCACTGATAGATGTGGTCTTCGGTGAGGGCCTGCCTCTTGGTTTATAAGCAGCTATGTTCTATGTCCTCATGTGGTGGAAGCAGCAAGAAAGCTCTCTGAGGTCTCTTTTATAAGGGCACCAGTTCCATTCGCGAGGACTCCACCTTCATGACGTAAATCACTTCCGGAAGGCTGCACTTCAAAATGCCATCACACTGGGGATTAGATTTCAACATATGAATTTGGGAGGGACACAAACATTCAGTCTGTATTATTAGTCTTGTGCTCTTTATTTCTTCACACAGATACAAGATTCCATCTATATATAAAATAGTATTTATAATATTTCTTGTATTATATATCTACTGTTAATAAATTAATTCATCCTTGGTTTATTTCAAAATATCTTTATATAGTCTTCCTTTTGTAACAGTATTTTTTACTCGAGATGGAATTCTAGAATAGTGATATTTTCCCTCCCAGAACGGTAAAGATGTCATTCCTTAGAGGTCTGTGCTTGCATGGATTCTAAAGAAAAGTTATTGATGTTTCTTATAATTGTTCTCAGGAGTGTAATTTCTTTAGCTCCCAGTTGCTTTTAAGAATTTTTTCTTTATCTTTGCTTTTCAGCAATTTGACTATGATTCGCCAGATACGGTTTTCTCATTGTTTATTCTTCTTGAGATTCATTGAGCTTTTTGAATCTGTATCACAAGTAGATACTTTTCAGCATTATTTTTTCAATTTTTTTTCTCCTCCAATTTCTCCTCTACATCTGATCAATCACTGAAATGTTAGACTTTTTGGTATATTCCCACAGATGACTAATTCTTTGTTTATTTTTGCCAGCTTTTCTCTCTACATGTCTGTCTGGGTAATTTTTCTTCCCATGTGTTTAACTTAAAAAATTTTTTTTTCTTTGCAACTTTCAATCTGTTAATATTTCATCTAATAAATTTCTTATTTTAAGTATTTCAGCCTTTAAAGAATTTAGCCTTTCGATAATTTTTATTTCACATTGTTTTATAACCACCATTATTCATTGAGAGTATCCTTTCTTTTTAAACCAGTATATTTATCTTTTCTAAAATATATTAAAAACCGATGTTATGTATTTTTTGTATCATAACTCGAAATTGTGTCTGTGGTTCTATTTATGTTTTTTTTCTTAATTATAGGCAATAATTTTATGGTTCCTTATATATCTAGCACTTTTTAAATTAAAAAAATATATATCTTTTTAAATATAGTGGACAATCTGGTGGCAGCAGAAGGAAGGGGGTTGTGGGACTGGGAGAAAATGGTGACGGGTTAAAGAAGTACAAATTAGTAGTTGATAGATATTCTCAGGGATGGGGAGGACGGCATAGAGAATGCAGTCAGCATTAATGAAATGATTAGATGGAGAGCCAGAGGGAAGAAAAAGTAATCAGGGGGATTGTTTCATAAAATATATAAATTTCTAACCAATGTACTGTATACTCGAAACTAATAAGAAAATTCTTTTAAAAATATTTTGAATGCTACAGTGTCAAGAGTCTGGATTTTGTTGTTTTTCTTTAAAGAGTAATGAGTTTAGTTCTAGGAGATAATTAATTTACTAATGGATTAATAAGGCTTGCTTTTAAGCTTTGTTAAAGGATGTCTAGGTTAGACTAGACTTTACTAAATGGCTCAAGTTGTTCTCTTTTTAAATATGACCTCTCTTTTCAAGTATTACCTTTAAAAATCTCAAATGAAAACCTAATGTATTCAACATGGTCTTGATGCTCTGTCAGGATGGAATTTCTATATTTCCTTGTATTTTTTCACTAATGGGATCGCTGTTCAGTGCTCAACTCCGCAGTAGCTAGATCTCATGCAATTTCATCTTGCATATATGCAGCTTAAAGTTGTTCCAAAGATCTAACTAGATCCTTCTATGTGCAGTAACATACTTCCCAACATTCCACACTCCAATTTCTAACCACTCCAGTAGGCTCAGCTCAGAATCCTGCTTCCTCTGCTCAGCAATATTGCCATGCTTTGCTCAGACTCTATTTCCTTTTATTTTCTGGAATGTACCTTAAAGCAGAAAGCTGGAGTAACCATAGCATCATCTCATATGTTTCTCTTCTGTCAAGAATCATATTTCAGCACTGCTTGTTCTCTAAAGTTTGAAAAATTTTGCTTAGTGTATTTTGCTCTGTTTTACATTTGCATATGATGGAAGGATTAGTCTGGTATAAGTTACTTTGTCATGGTCACAATTAAAATATCTGTATCTTTATATTTGGGACATATTTCTTCAAGTATTAATTGTGTCTAATGAGTCCAGGCAGTAGGTCAAGTAAAATGTCAATAGGTGGTTATCAAAACAAATAGGAATCCATGCAAAGGCCTTGGCAATGGTAAGTCAAATTAAGAACATAAAACTAGAAAAACCATCTGTTTTCCCTGTTAATATAGCTATTTGGTTGTTCCTTAACCATCTTGAAATACCCACCAATAAACTGCCCTAATAAACAGTTCCAATAAAATTGTTTCCTTTAACTGAAAAAAATGATGAAGTTATTTTCCATTGTTCTCCACAATAAATGAGAATATGATAACGTCTAACCTAAACTGGAACACCAATATTTTGACTATCTATTTTAGAATTCAGAGATAACAGCAAATAGACCAATAAAAATCCTCATAGTAAATAAATCATAAAATAATTTTAATTATGTTGTAATTTTAAGATATCACTGTGAAATATAACTAACTCAGTTCAATCACACAGTTTCCATCCTTAAAAGCTCAAATTTAGTTTGTTTCACTATTTACAAAAATGAATATATAAACAATGCTTTCAGAATTCTTTCATTAAGTTAAGCTTTAATGTTTGCCTATTTTTGCATATTCATACACGTCCTATAAATCAAGGCTTCTTATTCTAATCAGAATAGTGTGTTCACATTTTACTACACATACTAAATTAGGAAGTAATTAACTAATTTCCTAATGTAGACAGAGATTTATAGCTGTGTAACCCAAAATATTTACAATTGAAGAGCTGAATGTATTGTATCTAGTTAAAGTAACAATAGTAAACATATTTTTTTGTTTTTGCAGTTTATATGAAGTAATGACCTGTGATCATTTTACCACTTTAACTGATAAACTGCATTACTTAATTATAAAATGGACTGGCTTCACCTTGAGGATGGCAAATATAATCCAAGTAATACTTATATTCTTCAATAACCTGTTGATGGAACCTGTGAAGAATAGTGACTGGCTATAAGGATTAACTTGAAAATTACAGAGTTGGATATTAAAGGAATGTCATGAAATTATTTGATCTAGCCTTCATTGTGAGGGTAGTGAGAAGTGAAGCATTCAAGACAGATCGTTGTTTAGTATTTTCTTAATGTTTCAAAGGAGAGAATTTCCACACCCTCATGAACCTGGAACAAAAGCCCTGACAAATTGCTTTTGTTTTAATTTAATCCATGTCTCATTTGGAGTATTTATGTACATGGAACACTCTCCATACACCTTCATTCTCCCTACTCACACCATTATACTCAAAGCCAGAGAAACAGATACACAAATTATGACTCCCTATAAGCTCTAACTAGCAGACACTATAAATGCAAATTCGCATACAATAAAATCAAATAAAATGTTCTAATTCAAGAGGGTTTTTTTCTCTATATATATATTTGTGTTATCTACACAAGTAAACCTGTGAATGAGGCAGAAAGAATTTCAAGATCATCTTTACAAGTCAGATCCCCTACCTTTGTGAAAATGAAAATAACAACCCTGGTAAAAACATATGGATCAGCAAATGCTCTGGTCTAAATATTCCTCTGGCGTTTATGCCACAAAATGTCTCCCCGTTCTGGCATTCAGCTTTTCCTATAATTGCTCACAGAGAAGCAATGCCAGCTTGAAATGCCAAATAAGGTATCCCTCCTTTGGTGTGGTAGGAATCGGACAATGACAACCCACTGGGCACCACACAGGGTTGTGTTAGTACTAATATCTCGATACACAGCTCTGGGGAAATAGGAAAGCCAAGTTCTATGGTTATACAAAAATATCTTTCCAGGGCTCTTTTTGACTAGTGGAGAATATTTCGAGTATAGGAAAGTGCTATGGCCAGACCAATATCTAGTGTAGCGGATTTTTCTTTTCTATGAAATTGAATAATTCAAAAGACACAATGAAATGAAGGGATCAAAGGTTGAAATAAAGTAAAATTGTCTAATAAAGGCAAGTTACATTATTTAGAAGGATATATGTGGAGGCCTTAAATATTTTAAGGTTGAAATAAAAACCAAAGGCTGTGCTAATTTTTCCCCTTCTCAAATATAATAGCCGGAGTACTCAAATTATCATTAAAAAAAAAAAAAAAAGGAACAACAGGATAAACCATTTGAATGAAACGAATCCCATCACCTCTGCGGAGGGATCCTCTCTGGGTCTCTGTGCCCCTCCCCTGCTGCTATGAATACTTCCTTCATGACTCGCACTTAGACTCTCGGGTCTCAGCAACATCAGGCTGCCATTCCCAAGGTCTCAGGGTTTTAACTTCATAGGTTATCCTTCAGCGAGAAAGGGGAATTACTAAGAGAGTAGAAGGAGGTAGGGAATGAAATAAGTGGTGCCTTCCATTCTGCTGAGACCCATCAGTCAGCCTCAGAACTGCTGTGTTGATAGAGGCCATGATTTCTGGTAAGATGCAAAACTGAGGTTCTGATCTCCTCCACCTGACACAGATTCTTAGCACTTTTTGACAGAGAAATGATCCTGGTATCTTGGCCATAATCCAGTATGGTAATTGCATTTCTGTTTACCTATCTTCTCCCAACAGTGTTTACTATTAATGTAAGTAACACATACAAAAATTTAGGCACTACATTCTAAGGAGAGTTTCCCTAAGAAGGGGAAAATTAATAATAAATATCCTTTTATTCGTCTTGCACTCATCTTTTGATGTCTGTGATGTGCTTTGTGGAAAATTTGTATAAGAAAACCTTGTCCTAACTAAGGAAGAGGGTACCCTACTTTACTCTGAAAAATACTAAATCATAGGAAGCAAAGGCATTTATGAAAAGTTAGGGGGCGTAATCAGAAAGAACTGAGTAAAACAAGGTAATTCCAGAAGACTGAAAATATGTGAGAGTGTCTCTGATTTTGGTTATGTGGGGGAAGTGGATCATTTATCTAAACGTAGTCTTTCATATCCAGTAATTAATTTTAATTAGTTTTTATATTACCCAAGAAATGGAAAAATCCATTTTCATCGTTAAAAAATAACATTATTACCTCTATTCTATTACAATTCTCAGAGGAAACCAATGCTTTTAATTTGATTTGTTTTCTTTCAGGAAACATATGTGTGCATAACTGTATATATGCACCTATAAGAAATATAGTTTGTGTGTGTGGAACTTAAATGATATCATACTTGATCTGGGCTCTGTGTATTTTTCTTAACATCATTTCTTAAACATTTACCACGTCCTCACATCTGCCACTCTGTGTATGTAGATTTCTTAGACTAGTTACTGAAACAAAATTGCTAGGACAATGGACATACACAAGTTAATTCTAAAATATCTTCCACATTATCTCTGTATGCATACCCATTCTAATTCTTGTAGATTCCTGTGCCAACTGCCTCTATACCTTTGTGGCTCCTTATGAAGAGCACCCTGCCCTCAAAGTGCTACAGACACACACTTTGAAGCTCAGTTCAAAGGCATCTTCTGTCGAAGGCATCATTATTCCTTACTATAATTGACCTTTTTCTCTGGTGACACTCACTGTACAGTGCTTTGACCTGGAATACTACCATGGCACTTACTATGCAGTTCATAGTCTTACAGCCGTTTATATGCAGAGTTTCTCTTTCCCTTGTCCCCCATTAGACTGTAAGCTCCCTAAGGGCAGGATCCATGCCATCATTTTTACAGCTGAATCCCCACATCTGGTAGTTGTGTGCCTTGCATAGATTGCTCTTCTATAAATCTTTAATCAAGGAATAAAAGAATGAATAAATGGATGCATGATGTAGCACTTCATGTCAAATCAGTGTCTAAAAAGTTCCAGAAAATGTCTGTTTTGTCATCTATTGTCACTTCCATGGCAGCTTAGACTGGATTCTGTCATGTTTTAGTCTAATCACATACTTGCCTCTTTTATGTATTATGTCTTACATCACTGACAAGGAAAATGATCCTCTATATTTTCAGGATAGGACCTGTTGTACTTAGAGATTGTAAACTTTCTAAATTGTTGCCTTTCACTCACACTATTCTTAGCTGCAGTGAGAGATGAATTTGTTATAAGTATGCTGAGTATGCAGTTGCATTCTGCCTGGCTGATATGTCATCACAATACCCTGCCTCCCTCTTCCCCCACCTAAAACCCAATCAGCAATTTGGACATATCAGAAAACCACTCGACTTCTAGGCATCAAGATGGTATATGTCTCAGCAGATGCAAGAAAGTCCTTTCTCCTTTCCTCCCTCCTTCCTTCCCATCCTCCTTCTCTCCCTTCCTCCTCCCTTCTTCCCTTCCTTCTTCACTTTTTTCTTTTATATTTTCTATCTTTACCTTTGTTTCTCATGACTGGAGTCAGTAGAAAATTATGTGAATTTGGCATACATAAAAATTGTAAGATACATTAATCCAAAGGTATTATGGGCAATTTATATAACTTTTAAGAGAAAATATTCTGACATTTAATAATTCATGTAATGTAACAAAAAAAAATTAGTATTTAGAACTGACTTAAATTAGTTTTAGGAAGACCAGCTGTCTGACTTTCAACATCTTCCATCTGTAGTCTCTAATAAACCTTTTACTTTAAGATTTCTTAAAATGAATTTCTAGTTTCTAGTCTTTTCCATCAGTAGTAATGATAATAACTTTTTATTATCAAACAGCCAATATTTATGTAAGGACCTGTGTTAATTCTACTTTTTATCTTTAAAGATAGTTTTGCAATGTAATTCCAAAGATATATTTTATATTTTAAATCTTTAATACTAAACCTTGTTTAGAAAGTGGATACATAATGATGACTTAAATCAGACCGGTTTAGTTTTTCTACATCTCTTTCTCTTTTCTGAATCTATTACAGTAGTCGAAACAGATTCACATCAGATGGTTCTTCTATAATGGTCAGTATTTTAATTATAAAATTGTGTTTTAAATATTTTACCAAAAGAATTCAGTCATAGACATGCTCCTGAAACACATCCGTTAGAGGTTGGCTGAACACATTCGCTTATGTAAAAGATCATCTGTTTTCTTCAAAATATGTTTTTGGTTTTAGTGGAATCTATTATTATTTTACAAGAATTCATTCATTTTTGAATTTTTATTTAAGAGTAAGATTTTAACTCCATAACTTACATGATGATACTATTTCTGTTTCTCATGGTGATATTTAAAAAAATAAAACATATCATTTAAATTTCTCTAGATTCCTATTTCTTTCCTGTTTCTGTACTGAGCTTTTCAATTTATTTCCACTTTCCCTAGGAGATTTTGAAACATCCTTAACTAATGATAACACCAGCATCATAACACCTTGTTATAAAAAACCCTCCCTGAATGAGTATTATGATAATTAGATATTCAATCAACTTAGCTCAAAATTAATGTTGTGTCAGTTTTCTAAATTGGTAGTTTTAGAATCATAGTATCTGCAATAATTCTGCCTTGGGATAAGTTAAAGGCTAGACACATTATTTATAGAATGCTGTAAGTAATAAATAATAATTTTATCTTTAATATTGCAAAAGGTGGGGAAAAAAAGACCATGGTCATTGCTTCAGGAGACTACCCTTGCTCTATGAAACATTTCTGAGTATTCTTTTTGTTAAATATATATATATATATGTGTGTGTGTGTGTGTACATCTATATAATATATATGTATATATATATAATCTCCCCGGTCCTGGCACAGAGCTCCTAAAATCCTTGAAATACTGTAGATGATAAGAACAATAGGGAGCATATTTTGTTCTAATATTTGGTCTTTGTCCCTGGTTCCTGACACAGCATTCCTAAATCCTTTGGCATTTTCTAGGTGACAGGAATGTCTTTTGTTCTAATGAGAGGACTCTTGGTGAGCTTCTGGATAGTTAAGGACAGAGGCTGGTCCCTAGAAAGGCCAGCCATGATTGGGTCTTGGAGCTTTCACCTCAACCCCCATCCTCCAGAAAGGGAAGAGAGACTGGAGATTGATCATGTCTACATTTTAAAGCCTCCATTAAATTCCCAAAAGTACAGGGTTCAGAGTGCTTCAGGGTGGGTGAACGTGTGGAAGTACTCACAGAGAGGGCATGAAGCTCCTTCCCACATACTGTGGCTTGCATATTTCTTCCTCTGGCTGTTCATTTGTTTTCTTTGTTATATTAAAAAATAAATTTAAAATCTAGTAAAGATAAGTAAGTGTTTCCCCGAGTTCTGCAAACCATTCTAGGAAATTATTAAATCCAGGGAAGGGGTATTGGAAACTCCAACTTATACCCATTGGTTTGATGTACAAGTGACAATCTAGGACTTGGGATTAGTGTCAGAAGTGGAGGCAGTTTTATAAAACTGAGTCCTTAACTTGAAGGATCTGATACTAACTCCAGGTAGGTAATGTTAGAATTGAATTGAATTACGAGACACTAGGCTTGAGTCACAGAGAATTGCTTGGTGTAGGGGGAAACTTCTACACATTGGGTGACTCATAGTGTCAGAAGTAAAGGAGAAAAACACAGAAATGTGATTTTCCTGGACATCTGGGCAGTGTCTTATAGGAGGCTACCTAGGGTCTTCAAGTCAGCCTTTGAGGTGCTTTCTCAGAATCTCATCTTTCAGGCTTTTGACTTGGAAACTGAACTGAGCACCAAATTCAATGTAGGTCTCCATTTATTTTAATAAAAAACGTCCTTTAAAACAATTTCAGCCTTTACAGCTGTCAGAAATATTTTTCAAAAATATTTATTGACTGTTTTATAAAGTTAATTAGAAGGAAAGGATGATATGTTTTCCCTGGAAAAATAATGGGCTTTTGACCTCTCATCGCAAAATAAATAACAGATATTTTATGCCTTCTAGATTAATAACATGAAATTGTCTTCCCTTCCTTTTTAAAATATACTTTTTCCTCTTTTGGTGGACTTTTAAGTTTCGGACTCTGTGTCTGGTTTTCACTGCTTATTGCCTTTGCAAAACAATTCTGTTCTCTGCAAATAATTGAATTCATACTAGCCTTGGTGTCTTTAGAGACAGAGTTTTCTCCTGTGGAAACCAATGTTTATAACAAGCTTAAGACTTATAAAGAAGCTGAAGCACGTTGTACACCTCAGTAATAATAACATAGACTTTCAAAATTAAGTAGACTCATTCTAAAACACTAAACTACTTGGACCAGCACTTGGAGAAGCACAGAACTGTTAAAAAAAAAAAATTAAGAGGGCATAAATGCAAGTGAAATGGAAAGAATTTGCATATTTGGTTAGTTAGATAGAAGGCCTTGCCTTAGAAGAAACAGCAGAATGAGGAGAAATTGCTAGAGTAAGCAACCTTTCCACATCATGATTTTTAAAAAAATCACATATCTTCTTACCTTCTATTAGTTTTTCATTCTTTCTTTCTCACTTTATTTTATACACTGAATGACTACTGTGTTTTTGTTACTACATTAAATAGTTTCCACTTCTTTTTTCTCTTTTCTTCTATTATTCTTTGGTTCTGTGTTGTCAGGTGAGATCTGACATCCTGGCATGTTTTAACTCACTATAACAACTGTGGTAGCATATCATGACAAACACTTTATAGGGGTTTATTGGTCATAACTCATGACAAAACTAAATTAAAACCCTAAATAAAAACAAAATTCCTTTTATTTAAAAGATAAGGATTCTGTAATTTTACTAAGTTTTCACTCTATTTTTGTATAATCAATAACTAAATATATTGAACTTCTTTTGTTAGCTTTTCCTTTCTTCTCAGCTGTATCTTCTGATCAATGGAAAAATCAAATAAAATGTGTTAGAAATATTAAACAGTGAAAAGTTGTAATTTCTATATTATGTTATCATTTGAAAATTTTTAGTTATGTTTTGTTTTTTCAATTAAATATTTTATTTAGTGTCTTCTCTAATTACATATCAGATATTTGAGGTCCCTTTTATTGGATATTTTTTGAATTCTAATTTAATATAGTTGGTTAGCTTATGGTTATTGATTTGATTCAGTATAAGTAGCTCATATTTTGAATTTATATTTCTATTCGAACAACTTGTAACCATCTGTAGATAGGAGATAATACATCTCATTTCTTTTTTAAAGAACTAATGTAAAGTATACCCATTTAGTATTAGGCTGAATATTTCAAGCTTTGGAGCATATATTTTTCACTGTTTTTCACTGGAAGGTGTCAACACTGTAATCATTTGTCTCATTGAGCTAAATTATCCATTTTGTTTTTGAATTTTGGGGTCTTAGATATACAGTAATGCCTTGACATAAGGAGAAAATCTCCAGCCCATTATTTCAGTTCTGAGTAATCTAGCAACATGTCTTCTCTCCATAGAGGAAAAAAGAATTTTCCTGTCGCAGAATTCCTTGAGAAAACAATGACAACAACAACAACAAAAACAGAGAATTGGGTGTGTTCTGACCATGGTGTATATCTGAACACTGTATCTCTGTCCACAGTCTGAGACTGCCGTGACCCAGAAGCCTGGAGCTGTGCAGAGCTCAAGTTGGACATGTGTGCTCAACAATGACAGTTTGCTGATTTCTAGTACATTCTAATATTTTTATCCTTATTTCTAACTAATCACTCCTTGAACTTCAAGATATGCTGGTATGTTCAGGTGATACACTGACTGCTTGCATAAAATAGTGTATTTAATCTTTGAAACATGATATGAAGAATGAAATGTGCAGAGAATTGAAAGATTAAAGTGCTAGATAGACCCAATTGTATGCACTAGAATTTTTTTTTTTTTTTTTTTTTTTTTTTGTCTCTTCTCCTCTTCCTCCTTCTCCTTCTTCATCTTTACCTTCAGCTTATCCCTGGGTATCTCTTACGTCACATCAATGACTTTGGAGCAGCATCCTCTTTAGTGTCCTTTGCAGAACTCTAAGAACTAAGCGAAGTGTCCTGGTGTTCCTACCATCAGAGAATATGATGCTGGAATTTAGCAGGGTATGTGCTGGGCAGCAGGCCAGAAAAGAAGTGTCATTGGGATGATTTCAGAGTCCATTGTCTGGAAATTTATCTTCAAAAGTAGCAATGCCTCAGCAAATTGAAGACTAGAAATAACATGGAAGTTTACTGGAAAACGAACTGGCCCAATGACAAATCTTATGCTGAGCCACATGGAGGTCTTCAAGTAAAATAAAAGGAACCAAGGCACATATCAAAGAATATTTCATAACCAATTTCCTAGCTGTAAGACTCCATTTTATTAATTAAAAGGGACCATCTGACTCCCAACGTGTAATGAAAAATTATCTGTGAACCTGTTTTCCTCATCTCAAAAGAAAATAAAAGAACTTAGGGAATTGTTGCTGCTTGTTTCACCATTTTAAGTTTTACTATTTTTACTTACAATACACAATTTAGTTAGACATAAAAATATGACCTCTATTAAAGTTACATTTTACTACCATTTTAGTTATGTGAGATTCCTTCAATTTACTGTGATTGCCATTCTACTCTTATTAGCTTTTAGATGTAGCCCAGGAGATTATTGATGCAAATCAGCTTCCTTACAAAGCTAGGTTGGAAACGCACTTGATTTGTCAGCATCTCCATTTTTGTCACCTTTCCAAGTTGCGATAATTTAATGAAGAGCTTTCCTTCTGAAATTGGAGAAGTTTTATGCAACTGAAACTCTAAGTTGAGTGTCTGGAGGAAAATTATTTCGTATTACAAAGCACAATTTTATTATTTTGTTTGCATATTGGTAGCTGACATATTACCATAAAATAATTTTAAAATTACATACATAACTAAGTAAAAAAAATAATAAAGGAAGATACATGGAATTTTTTTAAAAAATAAACAATATAATGAATGAATAGGGAGAAATTTTTTTCTTTTCCTCTTTTATTTCTTTCCTACAATCATCAAATTCTTTCTTGGAGAACAAGTCTCTTTCAATCCAGTGAACTTTATTAGCCTTACACTGACCATATATTTGTAGCAAATATTCCAAAAATGGCTTTCTTTTTAAAAATCAAGAGCTATGTTTCTAAAAACCTTTGTAATAATTTAAAAAATACATTATATCGTGTCTTTAATCCAAAGGAGTTTAAGTAGTTTATTACAGATAGACATTTCAAGAGAATTCTACAACATAGCAGAATAAAATATTTAGAAAAACAAAGGTGACTCCCTCATTTTCATTGTATTTATTATTTTAATTTTTGTTCTCAAGTTTCAAGGACTTGATGAGCTTTCACAGACGTTACAGTGCTAATAGAAAGCAGAGCTCATGGCCCCTGGAACCTCATGACAATGGAGAATAAACAATAACTCAGATATATAGTTTCCAGTAAACTTTGGATACACACACGCGCACCGAAGGAAGTCACCTTCCACCCTACTGTCACAACTTTAGTTCAAATTACTCTGCTCTCTTTACTCAATTGCTATAACAGGTCTTACTGACTTCGTACCTTCCACTTTTGCCTCAACCTCTGGCCACTTCCCCCATTTTTGTTGAAGTGTTCTTTCTAAGACACAGATATCATCATATCTCACGTATATTTAAACTAATAGATCCCCATTGCTCTTAAGATGTTTATCCTCTTTATCAGGGGTTGCAGGGCCTTTCATTTCACAGCTCACTCACACCATCACTTCTGAGCAACTGCCACCCACTTCTCATCCTACTTTCTGTACCACTTAATTCAATTATTACCAATGTCCAAAACATCCTCATCCTCCCTCTACCCTCAGCTTTCACATGAGTCATTCTCTGGGCAAAGCATTATTCTCCTCCTCTTGAAAGCTTAGTGAGAAACCCTGATGAGTAAACAGGAAATGATAATATAAAGCAATGATAATAAAAAGCAATAATAACAAAAGCCAGCAAGCATTTGCCTGGCTAAACAGATGCATTCTTGACATCTCAGCTTAAATGAGCAGACTTCCTTCAATTTTGCCCTCATACACAACCAAGCACATGTGGCAAATCCTGAGCAGCGCTTCTCCCTTACGTGCACTCCCACGGTATTCTCTGTTACCCACCAGTATCCCTCTGTGCTTGGGGTTATTATTTTCTGTTTACTCATTAGGGTCTCTCACTAAGCTCTCAGTGTAATAAGAAGCATAGTTCTGACTCTGTTCATCCTTATACGTAAGGCATCTAGCAGAGTGAATAGCACATAGTTCAGTACAAAAATATTTGTTGAAAGAATAAATAAATAAAGTAATTAGGCAGGTGTTATTTCTAAGTCACATAATACTCATAATTCTGAAGAGGATTCAAGAAACTACAACGAAATGGCCTTTTTTTCTTAGAAAGAGTTTTTAAGACAGAGAAGTTTGCAAGCGTAGGTGAATGAGGCCACATAATTAAATTATGGTTTTTAAGGAAAAGTTCAAATATATATGCCAATTTGTAAAACTGTTAGTAACCGCAAGTCCAACCCTTGACTTCCTTACACTGGAAGATACACTTATTTTGATTTTCTGTTTTAGATATTTGGTGAAAAATTGGGGCATTAATTTTTATAACTGCAAAACTAGATGGTAAGCCAATAGTACTATTATCAATTAATGAAAACTACAAATAAGCAAACACCAAAGAACTTAATGAAAGCGTTAATCTGCAATTGCCTTGAAAAGTGCTGGTATAATGTTCTCCTTCAAGTTTTTCTGCCAACAACATTATAGGAGAAATAACATGATGTTACAATAAGAAAGGTTATAAAATTTTATAGCCCTGTATTTTAGAGTGTCTTGGGTTGTAAAAAGGTACAAGAAATTCTCAAAACTTTTCACTGCTATATACTGGGAGGTCTGTATAAAATTGATAAAGTACTATTAATAGAAAAGAGAATGACTTTATTTTTATATGATGTTTGTATAATGCTATCTGGCATATATAATTTAGATTTTTAAATATAACAAATGAATTACTGAAAGACCCACATCTGATTTCCAGTTTTGTTTGCTTACTAAGACTTTACAGCATTAGGTCACCTATCCTCAGGCTCAGAGTCTGTCATGTTCGCTTTTTAGATCTCATAGTTTCATGTTTATATCTTTCTACATGGCATATCTCTCTCTCTGTTTGTTGAATTAGGTTGAAATCAAAATACATTTGGAGTATATATATTAAGGAAAAATGTTTTTATAGTGATGTTCAGTCTTTTTAATAAATATTTACTAACGTATTTAGAAAATATGGCCTATGTAATCTACATGGCCTAACAATTACAATATACAAAGTGTCACCTGAAACAATGTATATATCTAGAGTGTGTATAAACCTAATTTAGCTGCTTCCAAAAATCAAAAAGGAAAAGAGCATAGAAGTTGTTCAGAACACGGGTGCTGGAGCTGATGATCTGGCTCCTAATCTCAGCTCTGCCATCTAATAGACTATTTTCGTAAGCATCACCTGCTTCAGCTAAAATAAGAATATACAAACACCCACCCCAGAGGTTTGTTCTGTAGAAATGCAATAATAAAAGCAAAATGTTTTGCACAGGATCTGGTACTCAGTAAATTGTTAGATACACTTCTTTTACTTCTTTCTCAACTTATTAGAAGGAAAGCTGTTGATAAATAAGAAAAATAAATTATTTTGTTAGAAAAAATACAAAATAAATAGGAAAAATAAAAAGTTACTGTGGACCATGCAACATAATTGTGAGTGAGCAGGTGCCCTTATTAATATCAGAAAGTTTGAAGCCCAAATAAAGTAGGAGACCTAGAGTAAGTCACTAAAAACTTACAGATTTCGACCCATAAATTGGGGAAAACAATAGCACCATCACCTAATTTAAGTAATTAAATTATTTAAAAAAAAAACTTTTAAAATAAAAAAAAACTTTTAAAATATAAAGTATTTAATAAATGAAATGGACACAAACATTCTGTAGACAGTGCCAGTCTGTACTTAGTGACTTGCAATTTTAAGTTGCTATGAGATATCACAGGATATTGAAAATATGGAAGGCAAGAGCCAGATAAGTGGAAAATTAGTTCTCAAAATAATGTTTGTTCAGGTTGTTAGAGCAAGTCTGTCTTTTCCCCCCTCAGGCAAACATTTTGAAGGTTATACTGCCTTCATTTTCTAGAAAGAAGGTTAAAAAACAAGAAGTTAATCATACCTGTTCATATGCCATGTACCTCAGGAACAACTCAATAAACGTTAATTGATGAAGATGATTTTTCAAGGACAATTGCACTGCGTTTTATAAAACCGATTCACAGAAATCAGCCCTAGGCAGTTGTACCTATGTGATTGTATGTTTCCAGCATCTTTATTTAATTCTCTTTATGTAAGATCATTTCAAAATAAAATGTTTAATTGGGATCCTGAACATCTTTATTTTCCTTCTTCTTCATCTCCTCCTCCTCCCTCTCCCCTTCCCCCTTCCCTTTCTGCTCTCTTACCCTCCATACCACCATATCTCTTTACTTCATTCCCTTTCTTCCTCCCTTCTTCCCTCTCCTCTTCATATCTCCCTCTTTTCTATTTCCTTCAATTTTTTTTTTATATAGTGCACAATAAAATCATAGTCCCACTGGATGGAGGTAGCAATTAGATCAGCTTCGAAACATGTTCTTTCTAAAGTTAGTGCTTGAAAATTCTTACCTAACAAACCTAGAAGGTAGAAGAAGAAGGAACCCAAGCTAACGTTTTTTTCTTCATTCTGCCATTTACCATTCAGAAACTCAAGGTTCAGATGGTCTTTCTGAAAAGCCCATTTTGTGGAAAGTTATGTGAATGTCAGCACTTGTAGGCACAGCACTGGACACACTCAGCTTGGAGAGGACCTGGCCAGAAGGCTGGTCTGAACTGTTATTTTAAAATATAGCATCCAGATTGGGGGTTGGGGTTGGGGAAGGGGGGAGGAAATAAAAAAAAAAAGAAAAAAAATGTTTAATTAAAAGGAATTTTTTTTAATTTTAAAAATTTAAAAAAATTTTTTAAATTTAAATTATTTCTTCAATTAAAAAAATAATTTAAAAAAAATAGCAGCCGGACTCCTCAGAATGTCATCTCAGCTTAAACTGTATCTGAACCAGTACCCGGAATCAATCCCTGCCCTGTCTCACTGCCTCACTGTTCCATACCCTTAGGTTCACAAAGGAATACTTTTGATCACATAAAACCATGATCTGAATAACTTCCTTTTAAACTTTTTTTATCACAAGAGTTTTACTTGTCATGAAATGCAATTAATTAGGGAGGCAAGTCATGGAATTCTAGAATCTAATGTCAAAATATTTACCATGGGATTACAGCCTTACATAGTAGACAGAAAAACTCAGGCTAGTAACATTATATTTCATTTTTATATAATTTAGTATTGACTTTTTTTATGTCTGTTTTTCCTTAAAGCCTAACTTCTGGTAGAGTTCTTGAATTATCAGCCTTTTTTTTTTTTTTTATTCTTTATTTTGGAGCTCCAAATTCTACAATCACATAGTAAATCAATTCAACAGACAAGACTCTGAGCCCAACCTATGTACAAGAAAGAGGGGCAGGCATGAACAAGTCAGCTGTGAGAAGCTCAGGTTGGTAGACAAAGTCGAGCTCACAAACAACCAATATACCCAACAAAACACCTTAGACTATGAGAACAAGCTAAGTTTTCTAGAGGACTAGAAGAAGGAAATATGCTTCTGGCTTAGTGAGACCAGTGTTTTTTTAGGGAGTATCTACTTTTAAAATTAAGTAGTTTGTCTTAGATTTTCTAGCTCTCTGTTTTCCAGCATGAAGTTTTTGTGTATGTGTTGAGAATATTCTATTTTTTATTATTTGTCGTTGATATTCAAAAATCTCTCCATCTCTTTGTCTCTCTCTACCTCTCCCTGTCCTCCTTTCTCTATCATCTTTAAAATTATAGCACTTTACCAAGATATGTCTTGTAATTTATCGTTTTTATCAATTATTCTAGACACATGGTGTATTCTCTCCTTCAAACTTGGATTCAAGTCTTTCTTTTATTTCTAAACGGTTTTATCCATTACAAAACAAAACAAAACAAAACAAAAAAAACTTTCATCTGGTAGAGGCCACATCTTTTATTTTATGTATTTTTAACTTCTTATTCATTTTCAGTCATTTTGTTAATTTTGCTTTAATATTGCCTTCTCCGACACTTACTGTTTTTTCAATTGTATGGTCTCTCTTTTTATATTTCAAAGTGACCTTCATTTCTGTGCCTTTTTATTTTTCTTTTCAACTCCTTTCCTGACCAATGTCAGCTTATTTTTCATGTCCTTCCATTTCTTGTCATGCTATTTTCCTTTACTTTTTGTATGCCTTTGTGTGTGTGTATGTGTGTGTGTATGAGAGAGAGAGAGAGAGAGAGAGAGCGAGCGAGAGCGAGAGCGAGAGCGAGAGCGAGAGAGAGAGAGAGAGAGAGAGAGAGAGAGAGAGATTACAAGTGCTTTCATTTGACTTTCCTTATTCTCTGACTTTCCTTAATCACACAGATACTGATCAGTTTATAACTCAGTCTCTTCTCCAATAGGCTTCGCCTTTGGATAAGCCCTTCAGCAATGAGATGTCTGTAAATTCTTTTGTTTATCCCAGTACCTCTAATGTGTAGTATCTAACAAGGTCCAGAGACTTCATTCAGCAACCCATGCTCTTTGATGTCATTGTTTCTAACAATGGTGTTTCTGTCCCTTGGGGTAAAGCACCTGGTCTGGAACTCTCTAGATTCTTTCAGTCCTGTCTGTACCTGCAGCAACAGGCATGTCTGGTCTAAGCTTTTTTTAAGTCTGACAACTCTCCTAATACATCAGGCCTGTGCTTATAGTAAGCCCTGGTTTGACTGAAGGTTGTATATATCTATTTCTGATCCTCCAAGTTCAAAGAGGAAAAGGGGATATACATCCTCACCCTGTCATCTCAAATGTGAAGTTCCAAGAGTTTTTCCTTAAAGTTCACTCTGTCATTTTATGACACTTATTGAGATAAAATGGTAAAAAGAGTTGTCAATCTCTTTACTCAGTGCTCTTCCCTTCCCTGAGGACTATTTAATTGTCTTGCATACACACTTGATAACACAAAACACAATGCAATAAAAATAATAGTAACTAAGGTTTAAGTGTACTTATAATACATCAGGTAAGTACTGTCCTAGGCCTATAAGTTTATCAACTAATTTAATCTTTACAATCGTTCTATGAAGTAGATGCTATTTTAGACTGAACTATCATTCAAGATTAGGTAAATAGATAGACTGGGACTTGCAGTGTGCGGTGCAACAGACATTACATTATACTCAGCAAAACAACCTGGACAGATTTATGATTTAACTTTTACAGTTGCTAAATATTTTTGTGAGACAGATAAAGTGGTAGAATCGATAACAGATATACTTTTCCTTATCAATTGGTGTTTACAAAGAAATGTGCCATTAAAAAATTACCAGACGAGAGTGGAGGCACCAGGGAATAACTAGTCCTATAATCGACAGCTGCTATGGGAATAAAGTTGGATGGGTCAGGCAAAAGGCTGCTGAATGTATGCTTTGCTTTATCAAAAAAAGCTCTGTTGTACAATTCAGTTACTCATGATTTCCTTGATGGGAAAAAGTCAAACAAGTGAAACAGAGGTCCAGATGAGCAATTTTCTGGTCTAATATATAGGAATAACATCTGATTATTATCAGCTATAACTCAGTGTTCTCAGTATGATAATCTTCAACCTCAGGATGAAGAATAAGCAATGAAGCAAAGAAGAGATTAGAGTCACTAACATGCATTCTTTTAAAATATTTTTCATTTATTCACCACACCTAATATAGAGGCCTCTCTTTCTTTTCTAATTAGGTGCCTGGTGATTACAGGTGCTTAATTTAGCTGAAACTTTCAGATGGTCCAGGAAAAACTGAAATTGGCTATCTGTATATGTAGTTAACCCAGTGGCCATTCTGCAGTATTTATTTTTCACATTATTTTTTAAATCAAGTCCATGCTGATTCATAAGGTACTTACCACATAACTCTTATGCAGTAGAAAATTAATAAATATCTTTTGATTGAATGTAAATTCTAGCCTGGATTAATTTAAAGTATTGCCCTCTTTGGGGTATTTTGCCTGACAAGAATTCTTGAACAAGGTAAGTATAAGACTTACCATAATTCTATGACTAGAGAAAGAAAAACCTAATTTGGAAAAGACCTATAAAGAAGAGCTTCTTAGACTTCTTGCTATGTATCCTATTGCAGTGTTTAAGATGATAGGTTTTAGTATCAAGCTGACCTTGATTGAATTCCAGATCTACTGTTCCTTATTGTGAGAATTTAGATATCTTACTCAAATTCTTAGTCTTATTTTCCTTTTCTCTAAAGTAAGACAATTAATATATCATTTCAAGAACTTCATGAAGATAATCAGAGAAATGAATTAAAACACCTTTCTTTGAGGTCTTACAACTACTAAAGCTAAAAAAGAGAGAGAAGAATACTGTCTCAAAGAACTTGCAGTTGAAAAATCTGGGCAGTTCAGCTGAGAATGGAGTTCCTGAACCTCTGTTAATATCCTCTTGCTTATTTATTTATTTCTGTATTTGTTTTTATTTATTTATTTATTTATTTTTATGTTTATGCCTATAGCACCTGCTCTTCCTAGGTGGTCTCTCATCCAAGTATTAACCAGGCCCAACCTTGCTTAGCTTCTGAGATCAGACAGGATTGGGCGTGTTCAGGGTGTCATGGCTGTAGGTCCTCTGGTTTTTTATTGGGCTAAAAGTACTTTTTATTGGACCCCTCTAAGATCTATTGCTATACTTTAAGTTATAAAAATGTTCCATCCTAATAGAGTGACCTATTTCAGCAGTAAAAATAGTTCATTTCCCCTTTTCATACCATATCTGTAAGGCTAAACAAAGTGTGTTTTTGTAATCACCAAGATATTGAGTAGATATTTATTAATAAGTGGGAGTGGACAATAAAAATAGATTTGACATATAAGTACAGCATTCCTGCTTTTTGTAACCCTTGATCTCAAGATAAAACATTCTCAATGTCATATATGATACACAGTGCATAAGGACATCCTACCTGACATCGGTCGATGAACTGGCCTCATTGCAGCTCCTCCTAGAAATTTCCAGGCTCTTGTCACCATGAAAGCTGAAGAATATGTTTCCATGTCCAACGCGAGTTGAGAAAAGGATGTTCAATACATCAAGTACTAGAGCTCTTACCTGTAGCTGACCTTATTCTTTCCAAAATTCAGGTTCCTGCTTCTGTCATTGGAAATGGAGTCTGTACATCTCTCATCTGCCTTGCACAACATTTCTGCAGAGAAAGTATAGGCTTATTAATAATTAGCTTATTCATTCTTTAAAAAAAAGTTAGCTATTATTTCTTATGTGTTCCGCAGCTTTATTCTTTATTTTAAAGCAAATCTTACAAATAAAAACAAACATTAAAGGAACATCTGGTCACGAGTACACCATGATAACTAATCCCTCTTTTTACCACGATACAGTCTAAACACCAATATTTTAAGTCATCTCAAGAGTATCACTTCTTTTTTTCTTCTTTTGGTAAAATAATTGTCATGATATTCTTAATATCTATCTAGTTGATTAATCAAAACCAAACTTGATACCTTACATATAGGACACAATTAAGAGTAACTTTTTATTATTATGTGTTGTTTTGCATGATATGACATGGCATTAACTAGAAATGGTGGTCTTCTAAGCAAAAGCTAAGGAAATTTATAAGGCATTCCCAGACAAATAAAAGAAAAAGAAAGAAAAGAAAAAAAATCCCTAGACGAGTCAGACACAAGTTTAAAGTCAAGCTTCGCCACTTGCAGTTTGGCCTCTGACAAGTTTCTTAACCAGTTTAGCCTCGAACTCAGCTGTATGTGCTTGTATCCTCAGGATACTGTAGTGACTGAATGAGATAATTTATATTAGCAATCATCACAGTGCTTAAGAAATGCAATGCAAACAACAAATCTTAGTTATTTATATTTCTCCCCCTCCCTCATATCCATCGGTAGTTGATCAAAGTATTTTTCTGTTGAGATGTATTGCATGTACACATTAACCTCCAGGAGGGAGGTAAGAGGACAACTACACTCTTGATGATAGGAATAGAGAATATTAAAACACCAAGTTTTAATATGGCAAGTTTTATACTTATGCTGTATCTTATATTATCTTGTAGTATGTTAAATAGCCACAGAAAATGTTACTCTTAGAACACTGCCATCTTTTTGAGCTCAGGTATCCAATGCATAGAATAAGGAGGGCAGGGTCTGGAAACCCTGGTGGCAAGAAATGGCTAGAAAGGAAATAAGTGTCTTCGGGACAGTAACGAATGTTGGCTCCTATTAATATTGAGTATCAACAACCTTACAAAAGGCAAGGCCATCAGTAAGAATGGTGACATCCTAACTGAGAATCAATAGACTATGATTGCTTTAGATATGGGCAAGGGCAGAAGCATTACACAAGCTCAGATGAAGAAAAGTTAAAAAAATAATAAAATGATTTCAACTAGTAGACAAGAAGATTTCATAGAGTACAGAGAGGTGATTTATGAGGACCTTTAGAACTTCTTAGGATGAGAATTTTGTGTGAAGCTGCACTTCTCATGGAACAGGTAGAGATAAGCCTCTATAAATGCTATTCAATCTTCACTTACATTCTTTCTTCTCAGATTCATGTAGGGGAGAAAAAAGTTTTACAAGACACTCTTAGGGTCCCTGCTGGGTCTGAAAATTAAGCTAAGGAAGAAAGATTAATGGAAGAGACGCACACACATTTGTGTAATATAAGTTGTGTGTGACATGAGAGCCTTCATAAGGGAATGACGAACTAAAGAAACAGGTAAACCTGAGTACTCTTTACGAGGTTTGATGAAGCGGGCAGTCGTCATACAGGAATATGAAAGGTTAAGGAGTATGAGTAGGGGAAGCTTAGCAAGGCCTGTTAGGATTCTTTTCTGTGTCCTTTTGTCTTTGGAGATGAGGAGGCTTCTCCAGGTACACAGAAAATCTTTCACATGAGGCTTTTGTGAGCTGTTTCAGAGAAGAAGGGCAAAGGAAAGATTAGAGTGACTTTCCTGCTTCTACTCTTTTCTCAAGTTCCTTCGGCTTAAAATATTCAATATGCTAAGGTGTCATATTTTGGGATACTGTATCCTGAACCTCATCATCCTCATCTCATCCCTAGAATAACTAATTTAAAAAAAGTTTAAGTATATTATAGTCTAAACTAGCCACATGATGTTTCAAGACAACATCAAGGCTTTTCTAACAATTTCTAATAACTACGAATTATTTATTCATTTCTTATGAGTAAGATAAGAGAACATAGTAGAAGAGAAAGAAAAATCAATTAAAAAGGAACATTTTAAATTGCCATATTTTCACTTCTATCTTACCTCCTTATTTTAATAAGACTCCCAATACTAACTTATACTTGAAAAAATTAGTTAACCTAAAGCTATTGGTTGCACTGCCAGAAACATAATTGCCTTGTTTGGCAAACACAGTATTCCCCTTTAAGAATTCGCCAAACAGCAACATTTACGGTGAGGAAATAATTGATATTGCTTTTAAAACATGTTCTCAAATATGTATTTTTAACACAAAGTCAATTTTTGTAAACTGGACTGTTTTTCTCTTTCCTTTTGCAGAAACTGAAGTTCAAAAGATTGTCAGTTATTTTTAAGTTTCAGCAAATAAAATGTTCTGTACCCTTTAGAATAGGAAGCAAATATTCCCCAAACTCGAAGCAGGCTAAATCGATTTTGCTCCAGAATTTTCAGAATATAGCAACATACTTAAAATAATCAGTTATTTATGATATACTCCTTTAGACAATTTTTGCCAGTGACTTTGAATATATTTATTAATGTTTCACTGCATTATATCTAGTGTGTCTATTGCTTTTTTTTATTCTTTTGTTGTTGAAAAATAACAGAAACCTACCCCAGAGAATGAGATAATAAATTTTTAAACTACGGAGGGTAAAATAGATTATGTTAATTTGTTTTATTTCTTATTTAAAAACCTGTGATTTAGGGGAAAGTACGGTGAATCATAGAACCCAATCTACAAGGTCAGGGCAACGAGACCTCGTGGAACTGTGTCATCTCTCAGATACTGTGCAGATCTGTAACAAACTTCGTGATGTCATGCAGCATCTGGGGCACTTTGCACCTGCCACTGGAGTCTCAACTTCATCATTTGAACTTTGTTTTCCTAATAACTAGCACAGTGGTTAAGGATGTAAGAATTATAGTTAAATTCTATGACTGAACTTTATTAATTGTGGGTCTTCAAACTTGTAAAGCATCAGTTTCCTTATATTTACAATGGACATAAGAAAGTAATAAGCATTTTACAGGGTTGTTATAAGGTTTACATGAGTTAAATACTAGAAAATGCTTAGCACAGTTTTTTGCACATTCAACTCTCAAGAAGTGTTAGCAGTTGTGATAAGCAGGGGCAGGAGTGGTAATACAGAGATCCTTTGCCTATTGTGAGCATGTTCCATCTCCCATTGCCTCATTCTTATGAGATAATTTCCCCATCTACTAACACAGAATAGGCAACTCGCCCCATCTCTGAGATGGCCAGTGATCTCATTAAGAGAAGAAATAGAGGAAGAAGAAACTCAGGTTTTATTTCTTTGGTTTTTTTTTTTTTTTTTTTTTTTTTAGGTGAAGGTGAATGAGTTGAATGAAAAACGTTGGCTTTGGCTGTATTATATTGGCAGTACTTGCATGTGAGAAGAAAGGTGAAAGAGATACGTGGGTTCCTAAACCGAATATTGTAAATGAGCTTGATGACTTGAAAAAAATTTTTCATGGCAGCAACAGAGTAAAAATGAAATATAACAATGAGCATCTATAAACACAAATATATGTTCAATTTATAAGTTGATTTCCTCATGTATTATCTTTTTAAATTCTCATGGATACTCTCCAATTTAGATATTATTGTCATCCTTATTTACCAGATTACAAAAAAAAGTGTGAATTAAAGGAGCAATTCTCTCACAACAGGGGCTTCTAATTTGAAATTCCACATGGATATATACACACACATACACATATATAAAAATAGAGAGTATATACTATGTATATAAATGTATTGAATATATTCTGGCAAATGCAAACACGGCATTTGGGATTAAAATGAAGATATTAGTTTTAGAAATAAATAATTTACATATACAAATTGTATTTTGAGAAAAATTTAAAATAATTGTTCTAGCTACTTTTGTTCAAATAATTTATAATATTCATGATATGTGATTCGGGTGAGTAAATAAATATACTGCTCATACAGAAGCTAATGACTTTTTAGATTAATTTTATTTGTATCTAACTTTCTCAAAGAATGTAAGCAATTTTAACAAATCAAATTCATTACTTACTCTGAAATGAATTAAAATGATTTTTTGCCTGTCTTATGTGGAAGAGGTCACTGGGGTTTTTCTTTTCTCTCAAATACAACTTATAAACTCATTTTTTTTTTAGATTGTTTATATGTGCAATGAAAGTCTTTGAACAAAATTCAGAAACTAACTCACAACAAAATTATATTTAGATGTTATTTTAAATAAAAAAGTAAAATGTGCTCCAATGTGAACTGGAAATTACAATTACTAAGCACTAAATAGGTGAGGTATTTTCACTTATATTGCCTAATTTAATCCTAACAATGTTACAATATGATAACTGTTATTTATTTGAATATGAAGAAATCAAGTCACAGATAAGTTATTCAATGAACGTAAGATTGCACAACTAATAAATGACAATTTCACATTCAATTTCTTATTTTTCTGACTCCAAAGACAATGATATTCTGTTACATAAAATTATTTAAGGCTTCCCTTTTAATTGAACTTGTTAATCCACAAACAATTGACTAAACTGTACATATGAAAGATTAACATTCTCATGTGGTCACTTTCGTATCCTTTCTGGGTTTTTCACTTGTAAGTTTTCAGCTATTCAAAAATTTCTGAGTGGGTGTGACTAAATATTACAATCTTATGTGGCAGCTGGAAACAAAACCCACTTAAGTTCAATTCTGTCTCTACTACTTACTATGTTGATGACCTTGGAACATTTCTGGATCTCACAGAGCCTCAGTACTCTAAACTGTGACATTTCCTAAAGGGTCTAGATTCATCCATCAATTTGTCTCACATCTACCAGAGTGTCATGTTTCACACATCCTTTGCCTGACCACCCTTTATATAGTAAAGCCATACCTAATGAATTTTTACCAATTTTTATCTCCCTCTTGGTAGATTTCTTGTCATAATGCATTACATTTTCAAATTATTTCACTTATTTGTTTTTCTTCCTTTTGTCTCCATGGAGCTAGGGAACATGTTTGTATGATCATTAGTCTATTCCTACTTCTTAGGACTATTTCTGGCTCATAATCAATACTCAAAAAATACTGACTAAATGGAAATGTGATTGAAATTACTGCTATCCAGTATGAGCAAAACCAGGGAGGCAAAAACATTAAGAAGTTTTTTAAAATTCTTATTCTGTTCTGAGTGTAGCGTATAACTCATTTGTTATAAGTGAGGTGAATTTAGAGTGTTCATGTTGATTTAGTCTTAAGATTTGTAGTTTCTCTGATGTAAACTTATTTCTTAATGGTGGGACCACACAAAAAATTCTAAATACTCAATGAAAAACTAAAATAAGTCAAAAACTAATGTATAATATTGACATTTCTTAGAAGAATAAAGGGAAGAAAGAATAAAAAAGACTCAAGCTCTGAATAAAATTATTATGATGGACTGGCACTATCCTTTGATAATACATTCTAAGCAAAACTAAATGAATTCTTCAAGATATGATAATAGTTGGCATATTAAAGAGCTTAGAATTGTAAAGTGTAGCATGCAAATTGTTTGTTTTGTGTTTAACTGAAGAATATCCTGAGATTTATGAAAAAAGTTTCTTCAACTATCATATATGAATTACACAACATAATTTTATTAGATACAAAGTTTATTATTTTCTTTAGGCTCTGTCATAAAGACTATCAAATAATATTTCACATAAATACAAAATAAATAATGTTACTTCGTTATAAAAAAATGTTAAACAATTGTTTACTTATTAATATGAGCTGATATAATTCTATATTAATCACTATTTAAGTATACTTATACATAGTCACTAAGGCCATCCCTGATTTTACTGCCAGCACTAAAGGACATATCAAGTTGAGAAAGAAAGATATCTTGAGGATATTGAGTCTTCCTTAATATTTATAAACATGGATTATCTCTCTTCATTTACTTCTTTGAATTCTTTCATCAGAGTTTTATAATTTTCCTAACATATATCTTGTACATATTTTGTTAGATTTATACCTAAATATTTCTTTTTGGGGGTACTAATGTAATGGTACTGTCTTTTTTATTTCAGTTCCACTTGTTCATTGCTAATATGTAGAAGCTATTGATTTGTTTTATATTAATCTTGTATCCTGTAACCTTTCTATAATAATTTATTAGCTCCAGAAGGGATTTTTGCAAATGCTTTCAGATTTTCTGCAAAGATGATAACGGTATCTGCAAACAAAGATGATTTTATTTCTTCCTTCTCAATCTGTATCTCTTTAATTTTCTTTTCTTGTCTTATTGAATTAACTAGGACTTCTGGTATCATGTTGAAAAGCAGTGGTGACAAAGGACACATGAGTTGTTTCTGATTTTAGTGGCAGAGCTTTGAATTTCTCACCATTAAAAATAAATGCTCTTTAATAACTTGGAAGGCACAGTGCAAGTGACCTTGAGGAGGCATTTTGAGGTAACTGAAGGTACTGTTGACCTTTAAAGTCCATGCAATAAATCTTCTAGGGTTCTCACTAGTTCAGAAAAGTTTTAAACTTACTGTATACAATAGTCATTCGTAAAAGTCTTCTCTATTACTTTCTTAAAAAAAATGTTTTGGCTAATTTTGAATAGTCAACAATTTATCCTTGGGTAATAATAGCTAAAATCATACAAAAAAACTGAAATAGTAAAAGCTTTACCTCTAAGGTCAGAAATAAGACAAGATTGCCCATTCTCACCACTCTTATTCAATATAGTACTGGAATTCCTAGCCAGGGTGATTAGGGAAGGAAAAGAAGTAAAAGGCATCTATCCAAATTGAAAAGAAAGAAGTAAAATTGTCCTTATTTATAGATGCTATAATTTTATATAGAGAAAATTCTAAAGACTCAGCCAAAAATTTTTGGAACCAACCATCAAATTCAGTGAAGTTCAAGGTATAAAATCAACATACAGAAACCAATTGTGTTTCTATAGATACAACAAAATATCTGAAAAATGAAATAAAGAAACTATGTTGATCATAATAGCATCAAAAACAATAAAATGCTTAACAATAAATTTAACCAAGGAAGTGAAAAATCTGTACAATAAAAACTACAATACAATGATGAAATCGAAGACAAGAACAAAAAGAAAGATATTTTGTGTTCATAGATCAGAAGAATTAATGTTAAAATATCCATATTACCCAAAGCCATTTATAGATTCAGTATAATTCTTATCAAAATTCCACTAGTATTCTCCATAGAAGTAGAAAAAAAATCATAACATTCTTATGGAGCCCCCCAAAACCCCAAATAACCAAAGCAATCCTGAGAAAGAAGAATAAAATTAGAGGCATCACATTTCCTGATTTAAAACTTTATTGTAAACCACAGTAATTAAATCAATATGACACTAGCATAAAGACAAAGACATAGACCGATGAAACAGAATAGAGAGCCCAGAAATAAACCTCCACAAGTACAGTTACAACAAATCTGACAAGAAAGTAAAAAATACTCTATAGAGAAATAATAGTCTTTTTAACAAATGGTGCTGGGAAATCTTGATGACTACATGAAGAAAAATAAAATTGTACCTCAAGCTTATACTACTCACAAAATAAAATTCAAAATGGATTTAAAGCTTAAACATAAGATCTGATACCATAAAACTCTTAGAAGAAAACATAGGGAAGAAGCTCCTTAAAGTTCATGTTGGCAATTACTTTTTTGACTATAATGCCAAAAGCACAAGCAACAAAAGCAAGAATAAACAAGTGAGTCTAGTTTAAATTAAAAAGCTTCTGTACAGAAAAAAAAAATTAACAAAATGATAAAGCAACCTAGGAAATGGGAGATCATTTTTGCAAACCATGTATTGAATAAGGTGTTAATATCTAAAATATACAAGAAACTTATACAACCCAATAACAAAGAAGCAAACAATATTATTAAAAAATAGGCAGAGGAACTGAATAGTTATTTTTCCAAAGAAGATATTCAAATGGTCAAAGGTTTATGAAAAGATGTTCAACATCACTAACCAAGGAAATGCAGATCAAAACCACAATGAGATATTATCTTACACTTGTTAGAATCACTATCATATAGAAGACAATAGATAACAAATATTGGTGAAAATATGAAGAAAATGGAACCCTCATGTATTGCTGGTGGGAATGTAAATTGGTTCAGCCACTATGGAAAACAGTATGGAGGTGTCTCAAAAAACTAAAAACAGAACAATCATATTATCCACCACTCCCACTTCTAAGTATATATTCAAAATATATGAAAATAAGATATCAAAAAGATATCTGCATTCCCATGTTTATTAAATCATTGTTTATAATAGTCAAAATATAGAAACAGCTTAAGTGTCCATCAATGGATGAATAGTTAAAGGAAAAAGTGGCTTATATATAATGGAATATCAGTTGGCCATGAGAAAGAAGGAAATTCTCCCATTGTGAGAACATGGATGGATTTTGAGGACATTATGCTAATTGAGAAGTCAGATAGGCAAATACTACCTGATATCACTTATATGTGTAATCTGGAAAAGCTGAACTCGTACAAACAGAGAGTTGAATGTTGGTTACGAGAGGCTGGGGATATGAGGAATTTGGAAAGATCTTGTTTAAGGGTACAAACTTGCAAGTAGTAGATAAATAAATCCTGAAGATCTAATACATAGAATAGTGATTATAGTCAACAATACTGTATTGTAAACTTCAAAGTTGCCAATAGATTAGATTTTAGTTGTTCTCACCAGAAAAAATAAATGATAATTATGTGACATGGTAGGGGTGTTATCTAATGCTATAGTAGAAATCATATTGTAATATAAAAATGTATCAAAACAACACATTGCATAACTTAAACTTACACAATGCTATATATCAATTATATCCCAATTAAAAACAATATTATTGCTAACATCTGTCAAATCATAAACTGTAGCTTTAGAATACTGAAGCTTTTCCTCAGAAACTTAGCTAATTCAGTCAATAGATATGTGGAATCACATTAGAACTATCCAAATAAACATAAGTTACAAGAATGAAAGTATTAGCTTGAAGTAGAACTAGAAGGAAATTTTATATCCTCAAAACCTGAAAGAATAACATGGTTCCTTAGTAAAGCTTTATGCCATTACTCTCCAGCACATGATAAATTTTCCCAGGTGAAGGCAAGTCACTATTGACAATCTTTATATATTAGGACATCGAAGAATGTCAAATACATCTGCCACAGTGGAGCATTTAAACAGAGGGACCAGTGAAATACTGTGTTTGGATTAGACACTTAGGAAATGTGAAGGATAAATATTTTATTAATTGTTTGCAAATCTTGAATAAATCTATAACTTTGACCATTTGGTAAAATGAATATTATGAGAATAGTACAGGGATGATTAGTTCCTTTCTTCTTAAGAATAATTATAATAGATCCGTGTACTTCTAAAGTTTTAGCTTTAATTTACTAAGATTACACATGATTTAGAAATACCAATATGAATTCTAGTTGGTTCAGCTTTTATTATTCTATCAATATTAGTAGATTCATTTGCTCATAAAAATTTTGAAACTTTACCTAATTCTCAATTACTTATCGATTATTCATTGAATAATATTTACTATAGAAAAACAAATATCAATATATCAGCTATAAAATGATCAGAGGTAGGAAATTTTTCTGAGAACTCCATATACAATCGTTCAGCTAAATATTTTATTTGAAAGTTTTAGTTACATAGTAAATCTTGATCTATAAAATTTGATAATAAATTTGATAGGCTAGTTTTATAGAAGAGAAAGAAATGCTCTGGTGATAGGGATCACAGATGACAGCTACAGGTTGACACATATAGAAGAATTTGGAGTTATTAGAATTTCATACTAGCCAAATAGAAGTAGTCCAAGGGATCTGCTCTTCTATGATGATGAAATTTATGGTAGAAATCATGGCATTCATATCTACAAGAAAGTGACATTTGTGTTGAATTATTTCTTGGAAATACGAGTGACAGAGTTATTGACTGCTAGAGTCTAATCTCTCTTGAGAATTATATGGTTGTAGTTCTTAAATCCTTTTCAGTTTTCCAACTTGCAGCCTAAAACAATTTTTATCTATCTAAGAGCTCGCAATTAGATATATTAATTAGTATGAGTCTTACAGCCGTAGGAAACAGATATCAAATAGTATTTAAACTTCTGTGGCAAATTTCTTGTCTATCCGTTTGATTTTCTTTTCTTCTAACATTTTAAACATTATAAGGTATAATTTGATACCATAAAATTTATCCATCATAAATGTATAATTTAATGACTTTTACTGCAAAGAATTGTACAATTATAACCACAGTCCAGTTTTATAAAAAACTACAATCGCCTCTAAAAGTTCTCTTATGCCCTTTACAATCAGGCTCTGAAGCCACCACTGGATTGAAGTGACCTCTGATGTGCTTTGTGTCATTATAATTTTACCTTGGCCAGTAATATTACATAAAGGAAATCACATAATATGTAGAATTTTATTTCTGGCTTCTTTCATTTATTATAACAGAGATCTATCTATGTTGTTGCATATTTGCTCATTTGTATTACTGAGTTGTGCTATACATTGTATGAATATCCCATATTTTGTTTATCCACTCACTTGTTGATAGGCATTTGAGCGGTTTCTAGATTTTGGTTAATGCAAATAAAACTATTACAAATATTTGTGTAAAAGTCTTTGTATGAATATCTCCTTTCATTTATTTGGGTAAAAGTGTTAGAATAGTTGTTGTATGTGAGATAAAGTATAATTTTTAATGAACTACCAAATTCGTTTTAAATAGCGATTGTAACATTTTACATTTTAACTGGCAATGTAAGGGGGTTCCAATTTCTCCACGTCCTTGCAGAACTTGGCCTTGTCAGATTTTTGGTTATAGCCATTCTAATGTGTGTGGAGTGGTCTTAAATCTTGGTTTTAATTAGCCGAATAATCGATCAACTTTTCATGTGTTTGTTCATATATATTATATGGTAAAATGTCTATTCAAAATTTAAGTCTATTTTTTAAATTGGGTTGCATGTTTCCTTATTATTTAGTTTTGAGAGGTTGTGCCATATACGGATACAAGTTTTTCATCAGGCATGTGATTTCATATTTCTCCCAAGTGGTTTATCTTTCATTTACTTAATAGAGTTTTTCAAAGAGTAGAAGTTCTTAATTTGGTAAAGTCCACTTTATCACATTAAAAATATGGATTACACTTTTGGTAGCATATCTAAGAACTTTAGCCTACCCCAGGTTGTGAAAATCTTATTCTATGCTTTCTCCAAGAGATTTTAGAGTTTTAGTTCAGATGTTTAGGTCTTTGATCTATTTCAAATTAACTCTTATGCATTAAAGGGCCAAGTTAAGCAAAAGAAAAGCAGATAATTAGGAGTAATTACAATGAAAAACTTCTGCTCACCTAAGTAAACTATTAATAAAAGAATAGATAAGCCAAGACAGGGAAGCATTTGTAAAACATCTTTCTGAAAAAGAACTACTGTCTAAGATATATAAAAAATTCCTACAACTCAATATTAAAAAGCAAATAATTCAATAAAAGATTGGCAAAAAATTTGAAGAGACATACTACGTAAGAAGATGTATAAATGATGAGCAAGCACATCAAAAACTGTTCAACTTCATTAGTCATCAGGTAAATACAAATTAAAATGACAATGATGTACATACTCAACAGAGTGACTAAAATCTTAAAGAATGACAACACCTCCTATTGGTGAAAATGCAGACCAAAAGATCTCTCACTCTTGTGCTTTGTATGGGAATACAAAATAATATAACACTTTGCAAAATGTTCTGATAATTCATATGAAAATATACATACACCAATTATCTCATTCAGAAATTCTATACCCAGGTGCTTACCAAAGAAAATTATAATAGGTATCATAAAAATACTAAGAACATTCATATCAACTTTATTTTATTATCCAAAATAAAAAATAGCCCAGGTGTCCACTCATAGAAAAATTTCATAAATATGCTGCATATAGTAATAAAATAGAATACTACTCAGTAATGAAGTGGAACAAATCACTGTACACACAGCATCATAGATGAATCTCAAACACATTACACTAAATGTAAGAAGCTTTCCCCTAAAGAATATAATTCTTTTTATAAGAAAATATGCAATAGACAAAATAATTTATGACAGACAAAATAAAAGCAATAGTTGTTTTGAGGGGTGACCTGGGGACTGGGATTTGCATAGGCATATGTATTTGTTAAAACTCAGTGAATATATGCTTAAGGTGTGTGTATTTTATTGTATATAAATTTTACATAAAAATTTAAGTAAATTTTAAATTGTAATTGATAAAATTAATGCCGAACAATTTGGGAGGAATTTTTTTCCTTTTCTAAGCACTACTTGCACTGATTTTATCGATATTGTCTTTTTCAAGGGGATGCCTGCTCTCCATTCGGGCTTCCCAGCTGTGTGTTCATACCTTTAAGAACACATGACACTGTGCTAGCATAAACACAACGGATCTGTCTATGTAATCAATTTTGCTTGATACTGAATAATCTAAAACATTCTATTGATTTTCAGAAAACTGATACATCATAGAACAGAACACAAATTTAACAAGAAGTTTTAAGATATAACTTTGTGACTTCAAAGACATGTGTTTGTGTTGTGCTGATTCGGTCTCTGCCTTTACATTCCCTGAAGGCACCTGTTCAATCTCTTATGCTTTGGGGGCAATATTTTGATGGAAAGGTTAGAGAAAACTTACAACTGAAACAAAGAACCAGGAATGGAATTATGTGGAAATCTTCTAGTTCGGACTTTATTTTAGCAGGAACAGCTTGGTAGGAGAAGGTACTTCTCAGTGTCAGACTGTGTTTCCATAGGAAGCACTTTGATATTAATCTTTATAGTTAAAACCACCCAGAGAGGTATTTAACATCTAGTTCCAAATAACAGGCACAGGGGTCTGTTATTATAGATCATCAAATATCATCGTTGCTCTGTCATAGAATACATAAAACTCAGCAAGAGAACCTAAACTAATTTCAGCATATAGTTACAATAATTGTTTTTGAAGAGAAGAGCTATGGAAGAAATATTTAAATAGGTTGGATAGGTTTTATTCTCTGAGATTAGAGAGTATAATTCTTGAGCTCAGGAAATATAGCAGAAAACTAAACTTTGGTAGCAGCTCTCAAGAACCAGGTTTGTTGACCTATTTTAGCTTTCTTCTGAAGTGTGTCCAGTTAAGAGCATGGAAGTACTAGCAAGATAAGGAAAGGATGATTTAAACACATTTTTGGCCAAGCTGAGTTTGCATTTATATCCAGAAAGTGAAATCTAAAAAAGTAAAAAAGTATTGTTATTTTGGGGACATATGTATTATATATGTTATATATGTGTAATATTATATATAATGTATGTTTATATTTATAGTAGCTAAGTATATATCAGTGCATTGCCTCTCACAGGAAAAATTAATGGTAGTAAAAATTTATTCTAATGCTTTTCTAAACTTAGAGTTTCAGTTTTATAAGATGAAAAACATTCTGGAGATGAATGGTGGTGATGGTTGCACAATAATGTGAATGCACTTAATGCCACTGAACTGTATGCTTTAAAATGGGTAAGATGGTAATTTTTATGTTATGTGTATTTTATCACAATTAAAAATAATTAAAAATTAAAAGAACTTTAACTAGGCAAAATAAGTGGAACTGAAAAAGAATCAAAGAATGAGCTACCCATAAATCTAGAAGGCAACAAGTATAATGAAATATCATGGCAAACATTTAGATGTTCCATGAAATTAGAAGAGAAGTAAGAATATGTCAAACATCCTAAGAACTACAGAGATGTGAAGGAGAAAAAGAACTGAAGGAAAAAAAAAATACTGAATTTGGCAAAATATTTACCTACTGACTTGGCAAGAGTAGGTTTGTTTAAATAATTTAAATTCTCAATTCATCTTACTTCAAAACTTTGCTCAGTTGGTTTGGGAATTGTGCATAAACCTATCATTCTAAATCATTAGATTATGAGAATGCTATTCTCATCCAAGAATTCGCTTTTTAGTTTTTCCCCTAGAAGGAACGAAAGAAAAAAGCTATATACCCTTCATTGTGTAGTATGTCATCTCTCCATAACTGAATTCAAGCATCCATTTCTCAAGAAAAGGTAATTTGGGGAATGACATTCCTTAGATTTTACCAACTCACTATCTCATCCTTGACACCCCTTCCCTTAATTTAATAAATTTGAGTTCAAAGCAGGGGGAAAACAAGAACATTCACATCAACAAATGTCCACCAATTAGCACTCTACCTGAAACAACCCCACATAATCACCACCAACAAAAACGTTTATAGATGACTTCTTGAGCACATCTCCTTTCTTTATTATAATAAAATGGAAGACTACTTGCCTATGGAATTCAACAATTGCCTATAAAATGATATCATTCATTTTAGTTGTCAAAGCAGATTTCCTCCATAGTGGTCTGGATGAATGCCCATGTCAAGTATTCCTAGTCTTCATTTAATATACTCTCAAGTAGTACAGTCTGTGTTTGACAAATATTCCAGATCATAGCAAACTCTATTTATACTAACAACTAGGAAAATAATGGATGTATCGAAACATTGTTACCATTCTAAGAAAGTGATAGGCCTGAAGAGGATAGGTTCCCCTACAAGCCTTTTATACAACACAAACCATGTGTGCCTGCATTTAGTCACAAGAATAAACAGAATATAGTGAGGCCTTGGGGTTTCCAGTCAAGATGGAGGAGTAGGTAAATACTGTGCTTGTCTCCTCTCATAATCACATCAAAATTACAACTATACTACAGAACAGCCATCACTGGGAGTCACCTGAAGTCTAGCTGAACAGCAGTCCTACCACTGGGGACACACAGAAGAGGCCACCTCAAGACTGATAGGAGAGGTGGAGATATGGAAAAGGCTGGTCCTACACCCATGTGGCTTGGATCACGGTTCTCTTCTTTAAACAGTGCCTGTATGCATTCTATGTTTACCTCAATGAATTTTTCTTTTTTCTTTTCTTTCTTTTTTTTTTTTTTAAGTAAGCCAACTAGGGTGACTCATTATTTCTTTAAATATGTTAGTCTTATCAATCAAATTAGAGACAATTTCTACTTACCTAAAGTTTGTCTCTTTTTAGTGACCTTGCATATCTTTCCTCTATTCCACCGTTCCAGCCTTAGAGAAGAAGTTTTCTTTCTCTTTATTTTTATATTTTTGGAAAATATATTATTGTAGCTCAAGTACAAGTAAATGGAGTTCATATTCCATGAACATGATTGGTGCATCCTCAAACAACTCTTTGTAGATATGAATCTCTAACTTAGTAGGTTAACAAGCTGAAGAATACATAGCCCCACAATTCTTACACTTAAAAACATAAATTAGAAAAACATAAAGTATAAAAATCCAGTCATAGCAATTATTTTTATACTTTTTAATAAAATGGTATATATTCTTTGGATGTTTCAAATATATTTTATTTATAAACTAGAAAATGGAATTTGCTCTGCACAAATGTACTAGAAATTCAGTGAGATAATATGCACAATATATAATGTCATAAAATATTTATATATGGATTTGTTTAGTATCACTACACATTCATCTCATTGTCACAAAAAGTATATGGAATTATAATGTAAAGGACATTGCCATTGACATGTGTCAGCAGAATGATTATAGGTCAGGTATAAATATATCATAAATGATAATCGTAAATAGGAAAGTTCCTTTAAAAGATGTCATATATTTGTTGGGATAATAAATATGTAAAAGTGTAAACACAAATAACATTTTTTTATTAAACTCCATTTCTCAATTTCTTTTCAGTTATTTCCATGGCAAATTATTTCAGCAGGCCCTGTTTTCTACATTATATTTGACAAATAATGTATAGGTTTTGTAATGATAAGATTACTGGTTAGGGGACCAGGCTTCAGGAGCTCTCCTTCTGCAAATTGGGAAAGATGTTTTATATCATATGCAAAATGATCCTTAAGAATCATTCTGAGCTCTAACATATAAGAATATAAGACTAAGCTCAGGTTTGAATACTTCCCAGCCAGAGCTTATTGGCATTTACTATGGCTATCTCCATAAAACTTAATGAAGGTTTTTCTAGAGACATTAAAAGAGTGCCCCAAATTCTTAGAAGAATGCAACTTCATAAGCACATCCTGAATTTAAGGCTTCCAAGGCCTCAGGAATTCAGAAATCTTGGATTTGAGTTCTGCTTGTATTAAGTGTCAGACCCTGGATAAATCGTTTCATATCCTCGTACCTTCAATGTCCTGTTGTATAAAATGGTGCTAATAGCTCCTGC
Organism: Rousettus aegyptiacus; assembly: GCF_014176215.1. NCBI lineage: Eukaryota > Metazoa > Chordata > Mammalia > Chiroptera > Pteropodidae > Rousettus > Rousettus aegyptiacus. The sequence continues at coordinate 19,986,988 of NW_023416310.1, forward strand.
CCTGCTCTTTTACATGCTTATGAGATGTTTGTATGTATGTATGTATGTATGTATGTATGTATGTATGTATGTATGTTATGTGTGTATATATATGTATAAAAGATGCTAAGCAATAATCAAATAAACAGTTTTAGTATAGTTTATACATATATAAAAGTGTTCCTTCATTTTTACCATCAGTTCTGAGCCAGATTATAATGCTAAGAACTTTACTTACATTGCCTCTTTTTATACCTATGAGGTAGGATTTCTACTCTCGTTTTCCAGTTGAAGAAATTGAGATCGAATTGTTAAATAATTGCCTAAAATGACACTGACATTAAATGGCAGAGTAGGGATTTAAAAATTGGAGTCTCATCTAACTTCAAAGCCTGTTTCTTTAAAGACATTTTCTTGCTTTTTTGAGTACACTTGAGTTCATTTCAAAAAGCAATTACTCAGTTCAGCAATAAGCTAGTTTTGTCTAAAATAATTCTAAAACTGCCACATAAATTTAGGGTTTGAGCTAGGAATAGGTAATGTTAACTAACTAACTAACTAACTAACTAACTAACTAACTAACTAACTATATATATAGTTCTCTATTACTTGGAACTCTGTGATCCCATTTATCCTGGGTGTCCTCCGCCCTCTTTGACTGCCTGTTTCATCTATGAATCCCTGGGCTTCTATTATCTCATCTGTTAAATTACATAAATGGATTAGAATCTCACAAAGGTCCTTTGCTGATGTAAATATTTATTTTTCTTTTCCTTTAATTGGTTAGGTACTCCTTTCCAGCAGTAAGTAGTTTAGTCTGAATTTAGGCTCTGACATTATTTTCATATTTCTTATCTCTATCCCTCTGTCTATTCTTCCTCCCTCCAAATCTATTGCAATCCAATATCTCCATCTCTCACCTATATAGTAATAATACTTCAATCTTCATGCTCCACTATCTTAAAACAACATTCTAAGGCCTCTTTCTTTAAAAATCTCTAATCGTTGTTCTATAAACTTTTCTACAATGAATGCCTCCATATCTCCCCTATATTACACTTAATTTGCGTTCTCTTTCCTCCCCTACATTGCACTTGAAATTGCTGTTTCATGGTCAACAATGGTCTGCCTGTGCAATGTTAAATCCAATGGGCTTTGTTCTCTTTCAGCTCACTTAACCTTTCTGTGAGAATGCATACTGTTGGTCTCCTGCTACTTTTAGAAATCTCTTCTCTTATGACTCTTGCAATTTCCTAAATCTCCTAAATTTCTCACTATTTTCAATAATCTTCATTGAGTTATCAGTTCCTACTTGCTCTTTTAAACAAATAAAGGAGAAAGAAGGGCAGGGAGACATCTATGGCTTTATGTTGTCCTTTGTGGGAATAAACAAAGGCCACCTAAATGAGAATGTGCACAAGCTATTTATTGAGCTTTCTATAGCAAGGAAATCAATCACCATTGCTTGTATTTGGCAGAGATTCAGAGGCAGACAGGGAAGTGAAGAAACTTTGTAGAGAAAAAAGAAAAATAGAACACTTCTGTTGAGCTCTGATTGGAGGATGTTCACTTGGGTAAGCTAGAGGCAGGTTAACTAGAAATCCAGAATATTATGTGACTAGTTTAGAAAGCATATTTGGCTTTCCCTCGCTTTGATCATAAGTTGGAAGCAAGGATGAAGGGATAAAAATGTGGAAAGCTGGCAGTCCCTGACCAAGTCCTGACTATTTTGGGTCAATTGCTTCAGAGGTTGTGGTTTTGATTCCCAGAATGGCGGCTACAGGATTGTGGTCAGTTCTATTTTTATGTATGATCTGACCATCGATCAATTGTCTGTCTCCCTAAACTCCCCAAAGAGGCTACTTTTAGAACTAGCTCCTGCTTCTAACTGTTTTTCTATCATAGACCTTGCCTGTGTCAAAGAGTGGGGCCAAATAGATATACTCCCTTCTTAAATTCCTTCAACTGGGAGCATGTTAATGGAACAACATGTTATTGTAAACTTTATGGTGACTGAGTGGTCATATGAGGAAAGTGCTCTCAAATGTATGAAAAAGCCATTTTTTTGTCTCTACAGTGGCTTCAAAGGTAGATAAATAATTTAAAATAACAATTTTCTAAATATTTAATTTTCCTCCTGATTTACACAAATCAGAAGACTCCTTACAAAAAGTAAATTGCTTTTTTTTCCTTCTCCATTTTCTAATTTTCTCCAGAATAATTTCATTTTTCTTTTTTCTTTTATTATTTGTTTCATAGAGAATGATGCATTTCCATTCTGAGATCTATATTATGTCACCCAGACCAGGTATACCACAATGATTCGAATCAAGAAGCAGATAAATCATGTGTGATTGATAACGGGGTTAGACACTGGCAATGGAAAATGAATTACGATAAAGAATAATTGGCCCTGTCGAGCTAGAAGGCAGGTATTGTGGGGCTTAACGTTATATAAATATAAAGCCCTAAGATTTTAGAGTTTTATTCAGTACTGCCATAAATCATGACACAAAGCATTTCTGTGTTTCACAGATCATGCACACACATTCTTTTTTGTCATTTGACAGACACATTTCAAGATTCATTAGATTAGTTAGCTTTTGCTGTGGTTCTGTGAGCAAAATGTGTCCTGCTCTTAGATATATCCAAAGAGAGAGTAAAAATGTTTCAACAAGCTGCACACCAGCCCTAAAGAACTGGGTCATTCCCCAAAACCGAGGATAGCGCAAGATATAAAATTTTCTCTTAAGGCTACCAGCCCTTATATTGAACTAGTACCACAATATTATTTTTATTTATTAAGGTATAATTTACAAAGAGTAAAATACTCAGCTATGAAGTGTAAGATATAGAACATTTCTATCACATGAAGAATTCCTTCATGCAACTCACCAATTTTCCCCAATTTCAATTCCTTGTCAGAAGTCTACCACTATTTTGATTTCAATCACCATATATTAATTTTGTCTGCTCTTGAATTTCATGTTAAGTGGATGATATGGTATGTACCCTTTTGTGTCTGATTTCTTTCATTCAACATGTTTTGACATCAATCTTTTTTTGTGTGTATATCAGTAGTTCTCTTTGTTTTGGCTAAATAGAAATCCATTGTATTAATACACCACACTTTACTGATGGAATTCTGTTCTTTTCCTCATTGAATATAATTGCTATAGACATTCCTTCAAGTCTTTGTGTATACACATTCCTAAATAAATGGAATTTCTCTGCAGGTGTAGAATAAAACTTCCCACATGACTAAATGCCAAGGAAATAGCATATACAATGAAGGAACAATTTAATTATCCATCAGTGTGTGATTTTTGGTCTACCCTGAGTTCCAGAACCAAATACAGTCAGTTTTCAATTCATCATTTATTCTTGATGCCTGGTAAAATTAGAAACTTTTCTTCCCCAATCTTGCCCTTCCCTATTTTTTCCATCTCATTAAATGACACCAAGTTCCCACTTGCTTAAATTTAAAATCTTGCAATTCATCACTGATTTCTCTCATTGCTTCAATCTGTATATCCAATCAATAAATGAGTCCTGACAATTCTATATTTAAAACATATCCCAAAACTGATCACTTTTTCTCTTCTTCATTGTCATCATTTAGTCTACACTACTTTCATCTCTCTGTTACTTCAAAAGGATCCTAACTTATCTACATGTGTCTACCCTACAATTATTTATATACACTGCAGCAAGAAAAATCTCTTTTAAATAAAGTAAATCATGTTTCTCTTGAGCTTAAAGCCTTCTAAGTATGTATCAAGGCTCTAAAATCCTTAAAATAACTGCAAATGCTCTTTTACTGATGATGGAGTTACATCCCCATAAGTTGAAAATGCATTTAATATACCTAACCTACCAAATATCAGAGCTTAGCTTAGCCTAACTTAAACATGCCCAGAACATAATATCTAAAAATCACTAGCCACACAGCACACTGTAGAGTATTGGTTGTTTCCCTTATAATCATCACATGGCTGACGGGAGCTGCAGCTCACTGCTGCTGCCCAGCATCATGAGAGAGTATCGCTAGCCCAGGAAAAGATTAAAATTCAAAATCTGAAGTACAGGTTCTACTGAATACATATCATTTTCATACCATTGTAAAGTGGAAAAATTTAAGTTGAACCATGGTAAGTCAAAGACTGTCTGTAAAATCTTTGCTACTTCTATAATATTATCTTGTATCCCTCAATCTCATTGCTCCAATGTTCAACTAAGCTGCTTTCTTTCTTTTTTTCACACACCTAAAATTTTTTTCTGCTCCATGATCTCTGTTCTTGTTTCTTTCTGCATAGAGTGCTCTTTGTTCTCCCAGATTTTATCACAGATGACTCCTCGTTAACCATGTTCCAGCTCAGTTGTCATTTTCTCAAAACAAACAAAAAACATTTCTAACTTGCTTCTTTAAACAAATTTATACTCAACCCAGTTAGCTATTACAGCAGCCTCTTTTATTGTCTTCGTAGATTTTCACCATGTGAAACTGTGCTGTTTATTAGTTATCCTCCTTTTGCCTATTGTTTTTCCACTAGATTTAGAATCTACCAGAGAGTAAGAGTATTTTTACTCTATCTCTTATATCTAGAAATATATGTTTTATATAAGTAGATGCTTAATAACTCTTTGAGAGTTAGTTAAACCACATCCAAGTTTAGAAGCAATTTTGATTGTTTTGAGTATATGTTTTCTGTTAGTTTTTAGATAAAACACATATTTTTGTGCTAAATAAGTTTGTACTTTATTTTTATTTATTTTTTAAGTTACATCCCTTTTTAAAAAGCATTTTGTTTTATTTTATTATTAGTTTTAACATTAGTTAGACATTTATATATGAAATGATCCCTCGATTACTCTATCACCCCTCTGGGTCTATACATAGCCATTACATTACTGTTGATTACATTCTCTATGCATACTCCTCATTCCAGTGACCTCTCAACTACTAATTTGTACTTCTTTAAACCCGTCAACCTAGCCCCTCAACCTTCCTTCCCTCCTGTCATCACCAGATTGTCCTCTATATTTGTGAGTCTGTTTTCAATTAAGTTTGTTCTTTTTGTTTCTTAGATTCCACATATATGTGAAATCATATATTTATCTTTCTCTGACTTGCTTCACTCAGCATAATAACCTCTATCTAGGTCCATCCATGTCGTTGCAAATGGTAGGATTTCATATTTTTATGACTGAGTACTATTACATTGTATATATTAAGCCATAACTTCTTTATCCAATTATCTGTTGATGGGCATTTAGATTGATTTTATATCTGTCTATTGTGAATAGCGCTGCAGTGAACACAGGGATGCAGAGATCTTTACAAACTATTGTTTTGGTTTTCTTTGGGTAAATACCTAGAAGTGCAAATGCTGGGTCAAAAGGTAAATCCATATTTAATTTTTTGAGGAACCGCCAAACTATTTCAAATAATGGCAGCACCAATTTGCGATCCCACCAACACATTTTTGCCAACACTTGTTTTTTGATACCCATTCTGACAGCTGTGAGGTGATACATCATTGTAGTTTTGATGTGCATTTCTCTGATAATTAGTGAACATGAGCATCTTTTCATATGTCTAGTGACCATCTGTATTTCCTCTTTGGAGAAATTTCTATTCAGGTCTCCTTTCTCCTTTTTTTAAATAGAATCTTTTGCTTTTTGTGTTGTCAAGTTGTATGAGTTCTTTATATATTTTGGATATTAACTCCTTATCAGATGTATCATAAGAAAATATCTTTTCCCATTTAGTAGGTTGTTTTTTCATTTTGTCGATAGTTTCCTTTGCTGTGCAAAAACTTTTTAGTTTGTTATAGTCGTATTTGTTTATTTTTTCTTTCATTTCCATTGCTGAGGATATATATCCAAAAAGAAATTACTAGTATTCATAGCAGAGAGTTTACTGTCCATGTTTTCTTCTAGAAGTTCCGTGGTTTTGTATCTTACATTTAAGTCTTTAATCCATTTTCAGTCTATTATATATGGTATAAGGAGGTGGTTCGGTTTCATTCTTTTGCATGTATCTGTCCAATTTTCCCAACACTATTTATTGAAGAGACTGTCTTAAAGCCATTGTATATTCTCACTTCCTTTGCCATGTATTAAATGAGAGTATGGATGTGGATTTATTTCTGGGCTCTGTAGTATGTTCTGTTGATCAATGTATCTGTTTCATGCCAGTACCATGTTGTCTTGCTTACTACAGTTTTATAGTACATAAGTGTGATATCAGGTAGTGTGATATGTCCAACTTTGTTCTTCTTTCTCAAGATTGCTGTGGCTATTTGAGATCTTTAATGGTTCCATATAAATTTTAGAATTATTTGTTCTAGTTTTCTGAAAAAATTCCATTCATATTTTGTTAGGAATTGCATTGAATCTATAGACTGCTTGAGTAATATGGCCATTTTAATGATGTTAATTCCTCCTACCCTTGAGCATGGTATATGCTTCCATTTATTTGTATCTTTTTCAATTTATTTTTTTCAATGACTTATAATTTTCTGATAACAATCTTTTATCTCCATGGTTAATTTGATTTCTAGGTATTTTATTGTTTTTGATGCAATTGTAAATGGGGTTTTTTACTTAATTTCTCTTTCTGAAAGTTTATCATTGGTGTATAATAATGTAACCAACTTCGGAATATTAATTTTGTTTCCTACTACTTTACTGAATTCATTGATCATTTCTAATGATTTTTTTGTGGAATCTTTAGGATTATTTATATGTAGTATCATGTTATCTGCAAATAATGAGTTTTGCTTTTTCCTTTCTAATTTGGATACTTTTATTTTTCTGTCTTACCTGATTGTTGTGGCTAGGACTTCCAACACGATGTTGAACAGAAGTGGTGAAAGTGGGCATCCTTGTCTTTTTCCTGATCTTAAAGAAAACACTTTTAGCTTTTCCCTAATGAGTATAATGTTAGCTGTAGGTTTGCCATATATGGTTTTTATTATGTCAATGTATGATCCCTCTATTCTCACTTTGCTGAAAGTTATTATCATAAATGGATGTTGAGTTTTGCCTAATGCTTTCTCTGCATTTGTTGATAGTATCATATGATTTTTATTTCTCAATTTGTTAACATGTTGTATCGCATTCATTGATTTGTGGATATTGTACCAACCTTGAATCCCAGGAAGAAATCTGACTTGATCATGGTATATGAAACTTTTAATGTATTGCTGAATTTGTTTTGCTAATATTTTGTTGAGGATTTTTGTATCCATGTTTGTAAGGGATATTGGCTTATAGTTTCCTTTTTTTGTAATGTCTTTGTCTGGTTTTGGAATCAGGGTAACAGTCACCTCATAAAATGATAAAAACACATTTAAAATGGTGAATTTTTCTTGACTTAAGTAGAGAGTAAGAACTTAAGAATCCAGTTATATTCGAGTTTCCCTTTGGAATCTCAACATTAAAAAAAAAAATAAAACTCAAAACAAAAAAGCAGTTTCTTTTACTTGCTGCTCTCAAGACTCCACACCCACGTTCTCAGTAAAAATACGCGAGAGAAGTGGTTGACGGTTCTGTAATGACATACTTTCAATCCTTACTTAATTTTTTTGAGATGACTAAAAAAGCCTTCAGATGAAGTTATAATGTAGAAAAAAATCACAGTCATAACAAAACCATAAATTTCTGAGGACTTAAGATTGGTAAAGTACATTTTGTAATCATACAAAGTGAATAAACAAATCACTAATCAGAAACGAGATAGCAGATTTAAATGTTATGTCTTAAGGAAAACTGAATAATATAAGTCTGATAAAACTTCACAAATTTCTTTTAAGTGTAGTATAATTTCATAAAGCTATCGATGGGGGTTTTAAAATAATTTAATCAAAATTTTTAAGTTTTATTTAGAAGAATTGTTAGGAAGTTTCCAATATTATAACAAAACTAAAAAGGGAAAACTCACTACATAATTGGAAAACATAGAACACTCTAACAAATAAAAAATAAACACTAATTATGTCAGAAAAAATTAAAAATACAAAAGAGAAAACAGTAATAGCTAATAATAATATATTAAAATATTAAAGCCAATAAAGACCAAATAAATTCTAATGAAAAGTTAGATTATCACATTCTCATACTGGTTGGGATTTTAGTATTAATAAAAATTATTTACTCATCACTTTTCTATGACGATTCTATAGATGAATGCCGATAGATTTCTGAGTAAAATTCTTTGGAATACATATCAAATAACAAATATACTGGGTCATAAGTTAGTGGACATATACTTTCTGCTTGCTTAAAACAGACTTGGTTTAAGTTTATTGTCTCAGAGTTAACATAAATAGCATCTCCTTTTACTATCAAAATGTTGACCCTAACCATAGGTTCTCTGTATATTTAAATAACTATTTCCAGATTTTCTTTAGAATGGCTGCATCCAGACTATACTCTCTTCAGCACTGAGTCATAATTTCTGTATAATAATATCATTGTCAACACAAGGCAATATCTAGGTTTCTAAATTTTCTAGCAAAATAGATTTAAAGCGATAGCTCATTGTTTTGATTTGTACTTCTGTGATTACTAATGAGTATATCTTCTTATGATTGTTAGCTTCAGAGATTCTCTATTTTAAAAATTGCATGTTTATATTACCCACCATCATATTATGTGTTCTTCAATAATCCTAGTTGATTTCCATCATTGAAAATAAAATATTATCTTCTAAGAAGCTGCTAGGTATTAGAATCATAAAAGTTTTTAAGTTGAATAAAACAAAATATTGCTTTGATAATAGAATTCCTCTCTAGCTTCTTTTAGTATATTCAATACATAATAGTTGGCTCTCAAGTATGACCTTTATTCAGCTGATAATAATTCTTATCCTCTTTTTTTAGATATGCATATATTTTATTTTAGTGGGCCAGAAAAGTTCCTCCTTACTGGTTCCATTATCCTTCTGGAATTTTCTTTGAAGTTAAATGAGCACAACAAATAAGGAAAAGGGAAAGACAACTACAGCCTTATCCTAGAACAATAAGGTGAATCTGGGCATGGCATAAATTACAGAACTATCTTTGCATAGTTGGGTTTGATCACCTATTGGATGTCCTTGTTCAAGTCATCTCTCAAGAGATTTGAATTAATCTCTAAGAAGTGAAATGCAGTTTCAATCTGTCTCATTTATGCTCTAAGGCAGCAGTTTTTAAAATAAGGTTCCATACAGTCTGCATAGTTATGAAGAAAAAGGATATTTCTTATTCTCATAAGATATTTCTTTAAAAGATAATTATAAAAATCACCAGATAAATTAATTTTATTCTCTCAGGTCAGACAACCAGAACCTCCTAGTTTCCTAAGTCTTTTCCAAGGGTTAGCTTATTTTTTTTCAGAAGATGAGTTCACTTGTTAAGTGGTTAACTTAAAATTAGTCCACTGTATAATCAAATACTTTTGTATTAGAACAATCTGTACTTCAAATTTATGAAAGCACTTTCAAACGAATAATCTTAGTAAATCTGACCATAAAGATTGTGCTCAAGAGATGTAATGAGAAATTGACATAAATAATTTTATGTGACCTTTCTTCATTTGACCATCAAGTGTGGAAATATCTATTTATTCTATTTTTCATTATGTTATGTCTTGATAATGACTTTCCCTTTTCATTAAAAAATTCTTAACAGACTGTTGCATGGTCAGTTTTATAAGATTAGTCATCTTAATGACTTATTAGTATTACTTGCCCATAGGCTAGATTCACTGCTGAGCCATCAGTCTTTAATAGGACCCTAAATTCCAAATCAAGCACGTTACGGTCGATTTGGTAGGACAATTTCAACATTGCTGGTATAGACACTAAATTTTTGTTAGTCTCACTCTGTGTCCTTGGTCAGTTCATTAAATTTTCGAGTGGATGATTATTTTTCTCTATTAAGTTGATATTCCACGTGCCAAGAATGGAGGAGGGATGAGCTAATTAAAGGTATGAAAAACCTTTTAATGCTAATGAGTATGAAATAAATGGTAAGTTGAATAGCTAAACCTTAATATTTGTATTACGTGATTATAAAATATAATGTTATAATATTAATTTTATCTTTTACTCAACAATATTTACAATTGATTGTATGAGGCAAATAATATGGATACAATTTTGATTTAGGACATAATATAGGTTATTCTTAACTTTACCAACAGATAAAAAGGAAGGAGGGTGGTTGGTTAAAATTCTTGGAAGAATAAGTTCAAGATATATGACTTTGTTCATTAGGCTAATGATAACAATTATGAGCACATGAAGTATGAGTTTTTGACATCTTTTAAAATACCCAGATATAATTTACATAGTTGGTTGTATCTTGAAAGACAGATATTAAAATATTTTGAGAGATATAAATGTAGTAGTGTTATTTTGTAGGCAAAGAGATTGCTACCACAAACAAAGAAACAAACAAAAACTCAGGAAATTCTGCAGATGAAACATACAATAATTGATGTGAAAAAAATCACTAGAGGGTCTCAACAGATTTGAGATAGGAGAAAAAATTTAGTGAATTTGCATATAGATCAGTAGAAAATATGCATTCTGAAGAAAGAGAAAATAGATTAAAGAAAATAAACAAATACTTAGAGACCCATGAGACAACATAAGCATCTAATATACATATAATGGAAGTCTGAGAAACAGAAGAAAACAATGGGCAAAATGTTTTTGAATAATGGCTAAACTTCCCAAATGTGACAAAGTATCAAAAATTTACAGATCAAAATAGGATAAACACAAAGCAATCTACACCTAGACACATCATGGCCAAACTGCTGACATCGAAGCAAAAATAAATAAATAAATAAAAACTTGAAAAAATCTTGAAAGATGAAAAGCAGCACATCATTTAGTGGGTAACAATAATATAAGTAAAAGCCAACTGCTCATAATAATGATGGAGACCAGAGGGCAGAGGGATGACAAATTTAGTATGCAGGGGGGTGGGGAAGACGGCGTATGGTAGACACTGTTAACTAAAATTTCTGTAACTAGAGACACTTTATTCTAAAAAAAAAAAAAAAATGATGAAAACAAAGATCAATCTTAGATGAACCTAGCCTGAGAAAATGCTTTGCCAGCCAACTTACATTACTGAAAATATTATGTTCTTCAGTTTCAAATAAAATTATGTGAGATGTAAGTTAAATCCACAGAAATATATAAAAAATAATAATAGCATTGTATTCTTGGTTTTATAAGACAGAGATATGTGTCAATAATGTCAAATGACTATATTCAAGCAGTTTCTATATTATACTAAAGTTAAGGTAGTAGTAGTCTGAAGTAGGTTGGAATAAATTTGTTACATATAACCTGTAGAGCAGTCACTGAAAGAATAAATACAAAAATATAGTTGAAAGATAGACAAGGGAATTGAAATGTTTCACTAAAAGTATTTATTTTGCACAAAAGTAGACAGGAAAGGAGGAACAGAGGAATAGAACCAACATGAGTCATGTAGAAGATACAAGATCCTTTGGGTAAGGCTACTTAACCAACACCTGAAGCCTGAAATCTCTATGACAGGAGATGGTTTTATAACTTGGAGCATAATGCCTGCTTAAGTTAGGTTCTTATTCTCCACTGTGACTAGAATGTAGTGGCATTATCTTCCTTAATGATTACAGTTCAAAGGCATAGTTCTCAGGTCCTTCGAAAGAGAGTTCCGTGTTGTAAAAAGAGACCTCTAAAACAGATTACACTTCACAGGGCCAGAGAAAGAATTTACAAACATGAATTTTCTAAAGGAAATGCTCTCAGGAAAGGGAGATCAGTAGGAAAAGTCTAAGGTTTGGTCAAGCTGTGGAAAATGTAAGTCCACCCTGGTTAATAACAAAGCATTAAAAAGGAAAAAGATTATATAGCATTACAAAGAGGGATTTATGCCAGCCATCCAAGGTTGTTTTAATGTCTGAAATTCAGTTAAGGTAATACATCACGTTAATAGGATAAAGCAAAAAAGTCCAGTCTCATCACAACAGACACAAATAAAGCATGTGACAAAATCTAATGCCCATAAAAACTGTTAATAAACTAGTAATAAAAAGAAGCTTTCTCAGCCTGATAAATGACCTCTTTGAAAAACCTATACTTAAATAAGAAAGGCCAAATGCTTTCATTCAAAGACTGGGAAAAGGCAACATATATGTCATTGCCACTTCTATTCAACATTGAAATGGAGGCTCTAGTCAGTGAAATGAGGCAACATCAATAAATGTAAATGCATACATACATGCATACATGTAAAATGGTACAGTCAGTTTGGAAGACATTTTGGAAATTTATTTTAAAATTAAAAATGCATATATCATATGAACCAGTAATTCCACTATGAGGTATATATCCTGAAGTAATAAAAATGTATGTTAACACAGAGACTTGTATTCATAACTTAAAACTGGAATCAACCCTAAAACCATCAATTAGTGAATGGGCAAAAAAAATATATGGTAGATCCATGTAATGCAGTATTATTCAGCAACAAAAATACATACATTAATAAAATATGCTGAAACATGGACTATTTCAAATATGTTGTGATCAAGAGAATCCAGGCAAAAAGACTATATATTGTATAATTCTGTTTTATATGAAATGTTCAGAAGAGACATAATAATAGATGTAGACAGTAAAACAGTGTTTCTTAGGCCTGAGAGTGACAGCAGGGATAGATTGAAAATGGGAATGTGAGAACTTTTGGGGTATAGAAATGTTTAAAAATTGGATCATGGTGGTGATTGCAAACTACTGTAGATTCTCTAAAAATCTCTGAATCGTACTTTTAACATAGGTGAATTTTGTGCTATGAAAATTATACTTCGAGAAGAATATTTACAAAAAGCACCAATGAGGCCATTATGTTAGGTACCCTTTGGTAGATGAGTAAGTCAATTATGGAGTTGGAAAGCCGTCTTTGGCATTTTACAAAAGATTATGTAGTTGAACAAAAATGGGTAGGAGTATTTTTATCATTAGACAGTTAACATATATTTGTAGGTATGTTGTATATTGGATTACAAACTAAAATATGGATCAGGGCTAAAAATCTTGGATTTGATTTTGAAGTATATTCATGTGTGTGTACAAATGTGTTTGCATATATTTGTGTGTGTGTGTGTGTGTGTGTGTGTGTGTGCGTGTAGCTATATATACATATACGCCAGATTCTGAAATGACCCAGTATATAAATTAGCCAGTTAATGTTGTGAATAACCATCATTTCAGAACAAAACAGATTTTGTAGATGATATTTTCCAATATAAACTCTGATCATCATATGAATGCCATGAAATGGTGATTTGCCCATTCAGAGTACATAATAGTCAATAAGTACTACTCATGTTAAGATCTTTATCTCAGCATCCACAGTTGAGATGCTAGTCAAGACTTCTAAAATGTACATGCATATATGTCTGCATTTCTATAACTTAAACATAAACATAATATATAACAAGAATGAGCAAATCATGATTTCTTGTCCAAACTGGCCTACTGTCTGTTTCTTAAATATAAAGTTTTATTTGAATATAGCCACATCCATTTATTTATATATTGTCTAAAGATAATCTCAGGTTACAACATCAGAGATGAATAGTTGTAATAGAGTGTATATGGCAGACCCCTGCTATAAAGCACTCAGTATCTTTCAAGCTCTTTAGTGAAATTAACATATTAAATTATAAAGAATACACTAAACTTCTCTATGATATCTTAATTATTTGATGTTAAAAAGTACATGAGTTTTTGGTCTTTTAGTTTTTGAAAGTGTAATGAAAACTTGTTAAGATTATATTTAGATAATTTTTCTTATGGTTCATTTGATATTGAGTTTATGTTTATTTTACTTATTTATTAATTTGTTTTTCATTCATTTAGAAAAGCTTTTATAAAGTTATTTTCAAATACTTCAAAACAATAATGATTGTTCTCATGAGAACAACTACATATATTTTTATTATTTTAGTTACAAATGATAAAAAATAGTTAAAACCTCAAATTAAGCAAAAAAAACCTACGAAATAGAAACAAGAATAGAATGAACTAGAGAGGTGATACTTATTTTAACTGCAGGGAACAGAAATAAGACAAAAGTACTCAGGAAAGAAAATCAATACTTTAAGAAAGATAGAATATATATTTCATCATGAAGTCCCCTAACAGGTAATGCTTGAGGTAACCTGACTGTATGAGGACTATTCCAGCAATCAGGATAGGCCTTCAAAATCTCAGAAGCAAAGCTGGAGGGATAAAAGAAAAGGCTCATTTCTCTATGGCCCGTCCTTGACAGAATACCCAATAGTTCATTCAAAGGCTCTGAATAAGTTCATTTTCTAGCGCTAGTGCAGCGCACAGGACTAGGAATATATTTTTGTTGAAATTTAACTGCATGGAACTTAGAAAACCTCTTTGCACATAATGTTTGTTATTTTAATATGTGCTACCAAGGAGGTTGGGACTGAACCCTCATGCATACATACTAGAATCTCATAATAAAACTATCAATGGAGATTCTTCCCTAGGAATCTTTTCTGAAAAATTTTGTCACTGACAAACACTTTAAATGATCTGTAAGATTAATTAGAGATATATAATATTCTATATACTATTCCATCCTATTCTAACATTTTTCACACAAATTTGGGAAGAGAAATGCTCTCATTTTATGATGTTATTATGTATGTATACATGGAAATTTGATATTGTATATATGAAGTCAATAATACTGTGCCAAGTTCACTTTAAGTGCTTAGTAAATTTTGGCTATATTATTATTATCATATTAATTCACTATGACATATTGGTACAGAATTTTACAAAGCACATATATACACATATATATCTGGATATAAATATATACTTTTTTCTCTTGTGTGAACAGTGGGTGACATTGGCAAAACAAGTGGTAGCATAATCAATTTTTTACTAGGGAAAAATAAGGAACAGGGGTTTTCCCTGACTCTGTAGTGTGAGGGAGTGGGGGGTGGGGGGTGGGGGCGTGACTTAGACAAGCCAACTCTTCTTACTGTGGTCAGTAGTGACATGTGTCTTAAAATCTCCCTCTCTCTTTTTACTTCTTTTTCACTTCCCTCTCTCTTTTTACTTCTCTTTGTACTCCCTTTCACATTTGATCTTATGTTTCCATCTCTATCTTCATCAACAAAAAGCATATTGTAATAAGGTTGTAATAGTTTGATTATCTTGAGTATCTTCCCTTTCACATAATTAATGTGACAATTAAATTCTTAAATATTTATTAAAAATATATAAGAAGCTTGGTAAAACAGACTTCTTTGATTAATCCTTATAAAACTACTGCTTTAATCCTGTCCTACAGCTGTTCAAAGATTTGACATCAACATGGAAGTTAGAGCCCTGTTCAAAAATTATCTAATATTTCAGTAAAAATATTCTTGATTATAAAAAATAGAATATATCCTGGAATTGACTTTCTTGACTATTTATACATTTTACATATTTGCCATTTATGTAAGACTTGAAATTGCCATTGTTTCAATCAGTACTATTAAAAACTGGTTAGCAAAAATTATCTCGTATTACCTTAGAGTTACTTAAAATTCCTGCTTTAGGTACATGCACACAACAAGCACAGGAAGTATTAAAGCGAATGCCTGAGCTTTTTAGTGCTATTAGGGTTTATGAATGCCCTAGAGAAGTGGTTAAAATAGATCGAGGTATGACATAATCAAAAATGTTGGGTGCAACTAAATAATTAAATAGCATTAGGTTTAAATCGAAAATCATCTGAGGTTTAAAGATTCCTAAACATGACTACTGATTCGAAGATAATCTCTGGTTTTCTGAGGTTTCAGGTCAAGCAATCTTCTTGAATCTGCCCTAAAACAAAACTCTCATGAGACTAATTCTAACAAAAGAGTTTGGCTTATATCTCAATAAATACATATGACTTACTTTTTGGGGCATCATAAACTGCAAAAGGAACTATTTTTGAATTCATAATTCTTCATTGGATAGACATGTCAATAGCATTGATTTATTTATCTTGTATTGAAACAAGAAATTCTCTATAGTTTAAAAAACCAAACTGATACATATCTTTTTCCTAAATGATGTAAAATTAGATTTAATAATGATCATTCTGCTTTGAGATCCAACTAATCCTAAATTAAATTTGAAATGACATTTTCTAAAATAAATTATTAAAGCAGACAGTACACTATTTATACTTTTCTTTAGAGTGAAGACACATTCTCCTGGCATTTGTTGCTCCTAACGAAACAACTAGCTCACAAGCACAACTACATAGAACAGATGGTGAAACCTTTGCACATTAGACTTTATATCTGAAACAGAGACACTTTATTTTAAAATTGCCACTTGGGAACATAAAGTGCTCTCATGAGAAAAACACATTTTACACTTTAAAGGCAGTCCATAAAATAAAGGCAGATGTTTAAATGACTTCTTAATTAACACAAAACAAATATTTACCTGCACTGTGGAGAAGCACAGCAATTAAGATGAACTCTTTCGAACAGTCTGGGATGTATTTCACGCAAAGCAGTACCAAACATTTCATCTTTTAGGATTTTCTGCTTTTCATTGAGAAACGACTAATTATTATTTATCCATAATTCATTAATTTGAAACCGGTATAAAAGTAATAGCTGTTATTTTCTAATTTGATTAAAATGCTTTTTTAAAAAAAATACATTTGAGTCTAAAGCATATTATAGTTACAAACAAATATTATTTTCAACTAATTAAACAATTATGTTACACCTTTTAGCACTGAATGCTTCTATTACCCAAAGATACATTCATTAAAGGATTAGAGAGATGGTGATATTTTAAAAAATATTCTATACAAAAAGTATGCAGACATGCTGTTTATAAAATATAATCGCAGATAGCATAAATGATTGAATAATCATATGAAATAGGGAGAATAAAAATAAATTATTTTTACTCATATAAAATTCATTTGAGGGGTTGGGGGAACCAGGCTGACATATTTTCATAGGCTTAAGATAAAAGAATAGAAAGGAACACCAGCCCCACCATACAAGGTGACAATGGCCAATTGTACTTTCTACACGCACAGGGTCTATCTACCATTTTAATAATCTCAAAATAAAGGTTTAGCAGTAGTGTAAGAAATAATAAAATTCACAATGCACAAGGCTCACTCCCAAATTCTAGTAATGTCAAAATACATTTTTTCCACTTTGTTAAAGGCAAAAGAGCAAGAGAATGATGGTGCCCTGCCTGGGATGGCTGAAATTAATATAAAGAGATCACACGGAGAAAGAAGACCTACTGTACCTTCAGAGGGCTTTTCTTCTACAACAAAAAGAATGATTTGCTGACTGTAAAAAGATAGAATATATATTATAAAAGAGAGTCAGTATCAAAAGCAGGTGTTCAGAAAAGCAAAGATTAGCATCTCATACACAAAAAGAGGAGAGGTGAAGAAATTAAATTGGTTGTTGGAGATAGAGCACAAAGTAAAATAAAATGACTGAAATAAAATTAAATCATACAAAGCCTTACTGCATTGATAGAGATAACAAGTCATTAACTAAGAGTTATGATCAATACAAGTCTTTCTTTTCCTGAAAAATCTCGAGATTTATATTAAATCTCAAATGGCCACTTTGCTACAAAAAGTCAAATAAAATATTTTCAGTTTATTGATTCTCTTTTTATTGTATGCCTTGATTTCAAACAATTACCAAAAATGATTTGAAACTCAGCTAGTAAACATAAATAATTGTAGAAAAAGAAGAACGTCAGTCAATTATATACAGGGTAATGATTTCTTAATTTTCTATAAGTGACAAAATGTGAGTTCCAAACCACAAAGGTTTTGTGATCACAAAGAGGTTCTAGAACATTCATTTTACAAAAACAAATATTTAAACAAGTATCAGGTATTACCATCTAACAGTTATTACCCTAAAGAGCACGAATCGAGAAAAATATTATTCCATTTGGGGAAAGCACAATCAGATAGAAGAGATGAAGCACATTGTCAAGCATGTTATATTAAATGTATGCAATGAAAATGTGTAGGTAATATTATAAATTATCAAATGGTTGCATTACAAGCTTGTTTGCAGGAATCAGTAATGACAGCAAAAATATCTAATTTTGGTCTTAAAAAATTAACTGGCGTAAATTTTATATTGATTGTGTGAACGTTTTAAAAAGATCTAAACAAATATAAAAATTAAGGAATTTTTAAAGTCAATCATGCTTCCTTTTAAAATATAATTTGAGAAAATTGTATATCTTTATATACAATCTATGAGTATATTTAAAAAGATATTTCATGCTTTAGTTATGGCCTAGATATAAAGATAGTGGCTGGAAAATGTTAAATGCAGATTTTACAGCTGTACTTAAAATACTAATACGTCCCTATCAAACCCGTAGTTACTGAAGAAGTGCAAGACAAATTTCACAATGTACGATTCATAACTATCATGTCCATATTGTAAATAAATACTTGGAAAATATATAAAATGTTTCAAAGATCAGGTTTAGGCTCAAACATTGACTAGCAAAATAAGGATTCAAGGTGTCTTGCATTTTGATAGTTTTGATAAGAGGTACGGCCCCAAATGTTAGGAACATTTAGGGAGGTGACTGTGTATTTGAGTTAAAAATAATTAATTTTTAGTTTCAAAGATAATGGATGTACAGTTCACATTAAAGAAAAGTTAACATATTTTAATTAATCAAAAATATTCTAAGCCATAAGTTAGATGCAGCTGCTTTAAAAATTAATAGAATCTTAAAGACATCCATCTTTATTTTTATATAACTAAAGCTTAGAGTAAATTAATGTAAATATAGGGCCAAGATCTAGAAATACATTGGTCTTATTATATTTCATAAATTCATAAGAGTTCTAGACTTTTGATTCTAGTTCTGGATATTAACAGCATGAGAGGGCAATGCATTGTTAACAATTCAAGAGCAGATGGCTAGAGAAATAATTCAAGAGAAATAGAAAAAATTATGAAAAGAAAAATATTAAGTGGAAAAATCAATGGTGTCTTCAAAGGTTTCAAAGTGTCATAAAGAATGTTTATATTATGCTGCCTTAGAGGACAGAAGTAGAATCAGAGTGTGAAATCAAGGTGAAAATTTCAGTTTTAGAGAAGACATAGGAACATTCACACAGTTAAGTTTCTAGACTGGTCTGCTTTTTAAAATTTAATTTTCCTAGTGTCAAAATTGCTCAAGCAAAAACTGAATGGCACATACATAACAGAAATCTCACACCATGCAGTGTGAGATCAGAATTTAAACTACTGTTAAGGATAAGATATGTAAAGCTAACAAATCAGCCAAAACTCTTACCTGAGACCAGCAAAACACTTGAAGGAGTATCAAAGGTACACACAATATTTTTCATTTTCATTTTTTATAAACGGATGAGAAAATGTTTAGCATCATTAATTACTAGGGAAATGCAAATTAAAGCTATAGGGAGATACCACTACACATCAACAGAACCTTTAAAATTAAAAATATCAACCACGCTCTATTGACAAAGATCCACAGGCACTTTAATGCACTGCTAATTGGAATATAAAACAAAAAGTTTGTCAGTTTCTTACAAAGTTCATCGTATACCTATCATACGACATAGCCATTCTACTCCTAGGTATCTGCCCAAGAGAAATGAAAGCAAGTGACTATGAAAAGCCTAGCACATGAGTATTCATAGTAGCTTTATGTCTAACGGTTCAAAACTGTAAATGACCCAAAACTGCATCAGCAAGAAAATGGATAAACAGATTTTGGTATAGACATACAATGAAGTATTATTTAGCAAAATAAAAATTTTTTTTATTAATTACATTCACAACATCACATATGAATCTTAAAGTAATCATGCTAATATAAAATAGACATTATATATTATCAGACTCTATTTACATAATATTTAGAAAATATCAGTTAATTTATATGATGGAAAATAAATCAGTTGTCTGCGGTTAGAGGAAAGGGAGGAGAAAGAGGCAGGGATTACAAAAGTGCACAAGGAAACTTTAGGTAATGATAGGTAAAGTTAAATTCTCTTGATTGTGGTCATTGTTTTTCATCAAATTGCATGCTTTATATCAATTATCCCCAGATAAAGAGCTATTTAAAAAATAAATCATAATTTATCTAAGGTGTGCATGAGAAGATGTGTATGTTTATGTATGTGTATATAGATATGTATATGTAGATACATCTCTGTGAATATAAATGCGAAATCAGAGGCCTTACAGAATTCATCCAAACCTTTAATCCACTTAAACTTCCATAAATTTCTGTAGTTAGGAGGACTTCTGGAAGCATAGAGAAAATCTATTTTTAACTTGAGACCTCCTGGGCCTTTAGTTTTGAATCCAGGATCCTCTGAGAGATCTCGGAAAAGTTTTTCCTTGTTCGCATCCCTCCTCTTTCTTTCTCCAAGTGGAAAGAAAAAGCAACATATAGCTCGTTTCTTTCCTTTCATGTAGGTTAATTTTTTTGATTGATTAAACAGTTACTTATTGAATCACTATATTGTGCTAGGTACTGTCAAAATATGAGTCAGATTGGGGGCTGCTATATCACATATTATAACATAGACAATTAAATCAAGAAATAGAAACATCTTAAAAGCAGAAACGGTTTATTGGCTTTGCCTAAGGATAATACTGTGGGTAAAGTGAGAAATGTTTCCTCCTCTGACTTCCTTCTCCTCTTCCTCTCCATTCCATGACACTCTCCCAGGATTGCTACCCTTTGCTTCCTCTATGCAGCGCTAGTGGTTTTCCATGGCATGGGTGATTACTAGGTGCCAGGGTATAGGATTAGCGTCCTTCACTGGCTCTAGCATTTGCTTCTACATCTTTGCCTGGCAGGGTTTGTGCTTTGGGAAACAGTATTTCCTGCTCTTTTGCCACCAAAGCATCTTGGGTGCTTTGTTGTTCTCCGTTCCTAAGTAGTCTGAGAACACTGTTTGATGCTTCCTAGTAATTCTTTTCTTCTTACTGGAACTGCATTAACCTCATAAAATACTGACATTCCCAAGTAACTGAAACTGCTTTTAGTGACGTGGACCTTTTGAAGGGCAGTTTTCTTTCATAATAAGATTGATTAGTTATCATTCCTCAAGCAGGAAACCATGATCATTAGATTCTGTATTTGCTTCTGTTTCTTGAGTTGATAATTAAGTAAATTAAACTAAATAACTAATAGCCCAAGACATGCAATAAATCAAATTATGCAAACGATTAAACAGCTAGAGAAAAATAAACAAGTTCAGTCAGCTAAGAATATATAGATTTCTGCTTAAAAATGAAAATATTTTTAATATTTATACTCTGAAAAACTCCCCTCTCTTAGTATATTTAAAATGAGTGGCTGTGAATGCCATTCTTAAAAATTAAATTGTTTTTCATTTTTTATTTTTAAGACTCTACTTAGTCCTTTTTAAGAATAGAATATTGTTCAATTGATGTAGTTCTTTCATTTAGTTGTCATGGTAACAAAAATCAGGACTGAATTAAGACCCTAGGCAGTCAAATTAGTCAGTTTTACTAAGGCAACTCTCCTAATTCTATTCTGCTTAGGTTTCTTAGCAAACCTGGATGAACTTTTCACATCGACAAGTTCTCAAGACCAGTTTTGTGAGATATTCTCATAAAAGAGCACTGTTGGACACATTAAGAAGTTTGGTAATGTAAAGGCAGGGTTGAAAGTTGTCATAAACCTCATAATGAGACCAAATCTAGCCTTGTTGGGGGAAATATATACTATATTGAGATTTATTTTCAGGGTTTGCTCTCAGACAGATGAATGGATAGATGGATGGATGGATGGATGGATGGATGGATGGATGGATGGATAAATGGATGACGGACAGATGGATGGAGGGACAGATAGACAGGTGTGTGTGTGTGTGTGTGTGTGTGTGTGTGTGTGTGTGTATGAGAGAGAGAGAGAGAGAGAGAGAGAGAGAGAGAGAGAGAGAGAGAGAGAGAGAACGAATAGATAATTTCCCCTCCTTGAGGACATGAATAGGATACTACCTGTCATAATGTTTTCTGATTGAGATAACTTAAAGACCTGGGAACTGAACAGCAGCTTTACACACTTTAACAGGTACAAGTGTCAATGTGAAAAAGTTCTACTTAAATAGAGCGGTACTATAACAATTTTATTGTAACACATGTTACCCATTTGTGCAATATATACCACACACGCATATCTGCTAATGGTCATTCAGCCATAATTCTTTTGGAGGATGTGTGGGCCAATTTATAATTATTATTCATGAAGTCCTATAGCTTACCTTGTGGGCCAGAAGAACAGACCTTGTTGCGTTTTTTATTCAGAGGATAATGAACAAAGGCCCACATAGTATTAGAAATATTGGTAGAACACTAGGAAATATCCTTACATATATTTTATAATTCTTAAGTGGAATAAAATATTAAAAGTAATTTGTATTTGAAAATGAGGATGTAATTGAATCTTGTAACAAAAATCATCAAAATGGATTTAATTCAAAGGGTATTGGTTCAGTTTATAATCTGGTACACTGATAATTTTTATTTGTTTTTGGGGGCTACTTCATGTTTTTACAAATCATAAAAATGACCTTGAAAAAACAGTCTCTCTTTTATCTTTAACTGTCTCAAAATAACATCATTCCATCACCATAGAATCTAGTATGTAAACGGTATATCGAGTTATCTTTGAATGTGTCCAATTTTAAAATATATTTCAATAAATGTGCCTATGTTCCTCAAATGTCTAAGGAGTATTGAAATAGTATCTAAATTCTTTTTACTACATTTATTTTCCTCCAAATTTATTGAACTGAGAGTACTATCTCACAAAGTATGTATTAAAAATATCAATCATAGTTGATACTATAATGTGAATTAGTCAGAAATAGCATTTTCCTAGAGATAAAACTTTTGAAAAATAGAATAAAGGCTTAAATCAGTTTGGAAACATCGTTTTTTTAAGAACACATACGCAATGGGGTTTTTAATTAAAATATTAAATGCCTGTATAACATGTCAATTAAAATTAACTTTAACCATTCTTTATATAGTAAATTATCCTCTTCTTAACATGTTTGTTTCAAAGTTTAATGTTGAATGTTTAAAAAAACAAAGTAAAAATTTATTTCTTGTGAGAAGAATGAGATTTTTATAGACAATTTAATAAGATTTATTTATTAAAGTGCCAAAATCGAGATTAACAATGATGTTTTCATTATGTTTATTAATGCACATTTTATTTGTATATATTCAATGAAATAGATTTTTCTAATGTGTTATTTATTCTCTGGCTATCCCTATGTCTTAGAATTTAGAAGTAAATTATAACCAAACCATGCTGAGTATTATTTTGTTAAGTCTATAACCTGGAGAATGAATACATGGAAGCATCATGGGCACCATCATTCCAGGATTCAGTTAACTGTTCCTCTAAGAAGATAGGTCACCACTGAGGATTTCACCTATAACTTACAACCATGTTTTTCTAAAGTTAACGTGGATCCTAGACACTGAAAATCTTAGGTAGGTGTTTTAATGTGCTTAGGATTCCTGGATTCTCTTTATATGCCATTATAAGGCTAATTCTTAATTATTTACTGCCTTACAGAAATCTCCTTAATTATCACGCCAACATAACGTCTTTTCTAAGTTACAGGTTTTGAACTAAAGAGAAATATTTATGGTTTCTGCTTATTTAACACCTCGGAACACTATAGTGCTTAGAGGATTCTTATTGATTTGACTTCATTTAATTTCTAAGACTCTTTAAATGATATAGATAGTGACCTCGATTATACCAATAAAATATTTTTAGGACTAGGAGACTTAAACTTTATGGAGATGCTTCTGACTAGAGAATGTATAAGGAGGATTGAACTTTAGCTCTTGGGCATTAATGTGCTTAATAAAATAAAGATTAACTAAGATGCTAATGGTAACAAAATTAAGTCCATGTCATGAGATAATAAACAGGAGAACATTGACAACTCTGCTTGTATCGATGACAATATTTGTAAACCATTTTTGTTATCTAGAGCACTTGATAATATATGTCTCCTGTAATATTTCTGTATTTTAGAGAAGCTAATAATTACCAATCTCTTCTCTGTTTCTGAGTTTAGAATTTTTAGATTCTACATATAAGTGAGATCATGGAGTATTTGCCTTTATCTGACTTGTTTCACTTAGCATAATAACCTTGTTTCATATACCTGTCACAAATGGCAGAATTTCCTACTTTTTTATAGATGAATAATATTCCATAGTATGTATATATCTGTTAGGTCCATTTGGTCTGTATTGCTGTTCAAGTCCTCTGTTTCCTTGTTGATTCTCTGTCTGAATCATCTATCCATTGTTAACAGTGAGGTATTATAGTCCCCAACTATTATTGTATTGCTTTTTATTTTTCCTTTTAATTCTATTAGTATTTGCTTTATATATTTAATGACACTCTAATGTTGAATACGTAATTATTTACAATTGTTATATCTTCTTGATGGATTGACCCCTTTATTATTGTATATGGCCTTATGTGTCTCTTTTGACTATTTTTAACTTAAAGCCTATTTTGTCTGATGTAAGTATATTTACCCCTGCTTTCTTTTGGTTACTATTTGCTTGAAATATCCATTTCCATCCCATTACTCTCATACTAAGTGCATCTGTAAAGTCAAAGTGTCTGTAAAGTTAAAGTGGGTCTCTTTTAGGCAGCATAGTATCGGATTTTTTTTTTTAAATTCATTCAGCCGTTCAATGTCTTTCAATTGGAGAGTTTAATTTATTTATATTTAAAGTAATTATTGATAGATAAAGACTTAGTATTGCCATTTTATTAATTGTTTCCTGATTGTTTTGTAGATACTTTGTCTTTTCTTATCTTGCTGTCTTTTGTGATTTGATGACTTTTTGAACTAGTATGCTTTGACTCACTTATCATAATCTTTTGTGTAATTACTATAGGTTTTTACTTTGTAGTTACCATGAGGCTTATGTGAAATATCTTATAATAATCTACTTTAAGCTGATAACAACTTCAATAGTATACATAACTATATAGATCGAGTTCATTAAAATAAAAAGATAACTAAAACCTTAGGAGTTGTGGAAACAGGCAGGCTACCTTCATGGATGTCAAATGGTTTGGCTAAAAGATCTGCTTCATGTTAATTGTTCATGTGACACAGAGTGATATCTCTCATTAGGCCCGTATTCTCCTATTTTGTCTCCTCTCCATGTTCAGTTTAATCAAAGAACAAAAGTTATGAACTCATCAGATAAAGGGTAATCATTCTTTGGCCAAAAGTACATGACTTAATTTTTCTGTGAGTAGCACAGAGACATAAAGTAAGAAAGTTTGATAATTATTTAAAATTAACAGGTAGTATTACTGTGTGATTGATGTTATGGTACTAATATTAATAGATGGAGAAAAGATTGCTATGTATTTCTTATGTTAATAAGTACATATAATTTAATATTTAATTTTAAATAAAACTTAAAATGTTTTGGGTGTCGCTACTATTATATATAGTCATTGAATTTTATATTTCCTGTGAAAATAATGCCC
The DNA here is from genome assembly GCF_014176215.1 of Rousettus aegyptiacus. Lineage (NCBI taxonomy): Eukaryota > Metazoa > Chordata > Mammalia > Chiroptera > Pteropodidae > Rousettus > Rousettus aegyptiacus. The sequence goes on from NW_023416310.1 coordinate 20,012,621, forward strand.
AGTTCAATTTTAGTATTGGAAGGAAACATAAGAGAATTATAGAACTTCTAAACTTTAAAATGTTTTAACTTTCAAAATCACTATTTATCACATGACCAGTCAAGCAAAATGAAGATAAATGTAAAAAAAAATTACACGATTAATCTCGAATAAGTATTTGCCTTAAGTTTAATGAGCTAGTTGCTCTATATTTAATGAGTTAACTGGTGCATATTAATTAAATCTCTATTGTTTGTTTAATATCTCTTTTGGAAGATTTCATGCCATCTGGTTTATTTACTTTAAATGACAAAAGCAATAACTACTTAATTGCATTCCTATTAATGCACTGTTGTTTCTAAACATGGAGGCTTTTAATGAGCATTTCATAAGGTTTATTGAAAGAATATTTAGATAGACTAAATGTTCTGTTAACTCCTTTGCTGCTAAAATTAGGTGCAAAATAGTGCAAAAGTGTCATTAATTGTGATTCAAATTATTTGAAAAAAAATTATCAAACTAGACGTAAATGAATTTCTAAAAATGCCTTCCTACAGCATGTTTTATCTCCTGCAGTGTATCCACAGATGTCAGTTTTAACTTTCTCTGGTTTTTACGCCTAGAAAAGAAATGTCGTGAACAGAGACATACACGATTGTTTAATCTTAGTATGATACTAAATGGAGAATGTTTAAGGCTTCTGTTTTAAGTGACTCTCCAAGTGTGAGTATTGTGGAAAGTTAGAGAACTATGATTATACATCATTTAAAAATGCCCATTTTGAAGAAATTACAACCGGATCACAATTTATGCATAAACTGAGTAGTGCAAGTTGTTTGCCAGTTGATTGTTTAGCACTTGTAAAATACATTTCTTCCAATAGATACCATGATCTTGAGATGTGGTTCCTTGGCCAGTCTGAAAATAGATCTGATCCATACTATACCAGAAGTGGGATTTAAAGTAGTGCTTTTCCAACACAGGGCATGACTCCATGGTGATTTTGAATTAATTGTATGGATAGTGACCATTTTTTTTTCCATAAATGAAAACAATAGAATATATCAAGGAAATTCTACTCTTTGAGGATGAGAATGCATGTGATACCTTTGTTTTATTTTTATAAATGTGTCTATCTTGTGCATGTATATAAGTGTTTAAAGTTTTGACTATCCTGAGTTGTCAAATCAAGTGGGTTTTACTTCAGGTCACTGTGAAAAAAATTGAAAATTACAGTTTAAGCATTCTATAAAAGCCAATGACTATCTGTGTTTAATTTTGGTTCCTGACACAATTTAAAAAACTGGTGTCTATCAAACTGCTTTTAAACATTTGAGTCTATGGCTTTGCTAGATAAGCAATATAAACTACATTTGGAGTTTCAGTCCAAGAATAACTTCAACAAAGTTAGTTCTGTGTATGTATGTCTAAAAATAGTTGTCACTTTGCTCTGTGGTAATTAGGTATCAATGGCAAGTAGTTCAAATAAACGAATATAGTAATATTTCTGGGAAACAAACTAAGCATTTCTGGGTTTAGGTGATGTTTGTGGGAATGAAGCTTTTTAAAGTTACTGTCAGTTCAGGGGCTCAGATGTGTGAACCCACTACTTCTCCCTAAGGAGTAAAATTTATGGCAACTACCATCCTGGCTAATATGTCACACCTATGCATTTCTCTACATATTGGGAGTTAACAATGTTTTCTAGCTCTGTCTTGCCTAAGAACTCCATGTTTTCTACTGTGGCTAAACATTATATTAAGAAGGCTAGACATTAGGAAAGGAAGTTGTAAGCAAGCACTCAGCCCACCAGCTGAGTGCTGCCTTGTATCCTCCACTCTAGAATAAGAGACCTGGGTCACTTAGGGTGAACAGATGAGAAAGGAACATTTACGAATCTTTTTGTCTACTCGAGTTGGAAATATGGCTAAAAGTTACAACACAAGGCCAGATGAGGAGAGAGACCAATACAGAGGAAGTGCGGGTTTGTTATATTAGTAACAGAGGTGTCGTGGGGAAATGTAAAAATATAAAAGATATTGTGTAGGAAGTTTCTTTATATTTCGTTTCCTTACCATTATCTGAGTTACACTTAGAAAATAAGTTTTGAAAGAATTAGGGGAAAGGAAAGGTGAAAAGTTAAAGTCAGACCATAAATAATCTTAGAAAAAGACAGAACTAGGTAGGATACTCTGGCTAGAGAGAAACCAGAAGGCAACATTTGCATTTATTTTGCTCGTGAACCAAGCCCAATCTTTACCATTGAGTGTTTTTAATAACAAGCAGTGGAATCAGACTCTGATTAATTAAGCAGAAAATGCTATTGGGCTCACAGATTGTTAGAAGGGGTGTAGATATAGGATTAAGTCTAAGCTTTGAAAAATAATACTAAAAATGGTGCCAAAGAACTGATGTAATGAGGAAATCACTACTGATGCTGCCATTTGCATTGCTGTCAGAAACTGGCCTTTATAGTCCAGCTGCTACTGCGACCTGCACAGGTAACAACACTCTGACAGTAACACAGGTAACACAATGCCACCTGGCCAGATAACACTGTCCCCAAACTGGACAGCTCAGGCACAAACCCTGCAGCAAAATGAAGACCCTAGGCAGAGCCTGTTTCCTTATCTTGAGCACTTCTGCACCAGAGCCTCGGTCACTTGCTTGTGTTTGGATGTGAAGGAAGATGTGAAAGCCAGTTTTCTGGGTTACTTTTTAAGAAGGCTGAACTTATTAGTCTGAAATTCCCCATCAGAGAAAGAGTCTTCAAAGTATGCTAGAAAGCCTGAAAATATTACCCAGTCTAATAGGTATTTATATGTGTTGTTTCTTCCTTTTGGAAATCTTTCCTTCAAGATTTTGAGATGGCTCTCTCTGAAAATTAAGACTGAAGTTCAATATCACCTTCTCAGAAGGGTCTTGTTAAACAACCCTACCTAAGTAAGTCTCCCAACTCTCCATTATTATCACCTGAATTTATCTCAATCCCAGAAATTTACCAATATTTGAAAAATTTAATCCTCTCCCTTCTCTATCTCCCCCCTGACCCACACTCTCTCTTTCCCTCTCTCCCTCCCTTTCTGCATCAGTTCAATAGAAAAAAAAAAAACAGCACAGGAGCAGGATTCTGTCTATTCAAAAACTATTGTCATCACCCATAGTAGAGTATCGCATATGGCAGTGGTGCAGCAAATGCTTGTTGACTGAATTTTTGAAGAGTAAGGAGTAATAAAAATTATTGGGTATCTAGAAATTCCAGAGACATATCTGGAGGATTGGGGGTTCTAGTATGTAGGAGGAATATTAATGGATATATATGAGAAAAATTAGTGGAAGCAGTCTCTGTCTCACTCTACCGCCTCATCTCCAGACATGCAGGAGTGTGATTCCCTGAGGTTCTACTACTCGGGATTGGTTCTCAAGAGGTAACACTCCTGTAGACAGGGATGACAGAGAAAGCCGTGACCTCATTCCAAGATCCAGACTGGATGATTAGTTTTTTAGTCATTATTGATTCAACAGATAATTAGTATTTATTTTATGGCAGGTGCTCTGCTCACACGATTATATATTTCCCTTCTATTTATACCCTTAATTGTACGGATTTTTTTTTCTTTTTTTAGCCTCATTTGTTGCTATTTGTCTGATCATTTTCTCTCTATTAATGTTTATGCTGATATCGACCAGGCCCCTTATGGGAGGCAATGCTATGTAGTGGATAAGCATAAGGGCTCTACTGCCAGTCTGTCTGGGTACAAATACTAATTTTCTCATTTATCTGTGCATAAGTTGTTTAACTACTCTACCATTTCCCTCACTTATAAAATGGGGATGAACATAATAGCTTTATTATTGGATAGTCATGAGTACTAAATAAATTAATATATGTAAAGCAGTTGGAATGTCTGTAATAAGCCGTTTGGGACCGTTTGGTATTATTATTCCTTGGAATAATTCTGATAATCTTTTGATTTCTCTATGACCTCAGCCTTACTTCCTAAACACTTAAATTACCGATTATGTACCATTTTCTCTATATGACATCATTTCTGGTTTCTTCTATTGAATTTTTCCCAAGATCCAGCACATTGGTATGAGAAGAGGCAAGGAAAAGATTAGGAGGTTGATGCAGATACAGATGAAGAAGGATACCGAGAACAATCTTTTCCTACTTCATGATTGCAGCTGATTCTGGACTGTTGTTTTTTCTCTTTTCTAAGAGACAAAACGAAGAGTTCACCAGATATCCTCAGTCAGATAGAGTGATTATTTTATTCTCTTTAAGCAAAAGGCACTTTTGAGACAAAGAAAGGATTCAGCTAGTATTAAATCACAATACAAAGCTGCCTTTACATTTGCCAAATACAAAAGATTCGGATCATCAAAATTTCATCACTCAGATCTATACCCAGCACTCCCTTCAGTCATTTACACTACATCCTCCCAACTGTTGCAGAGGGCCATATCTGTAGTAAGGAACAAATAACATTGAATTTATTTTTTTAAAGATTGGTGCCTGGAGCATGTGCTATAGACTAGATATGTGTATTACATGTTTGGTCGTATGCATTTGAGACTGTGTCTGCGCTTATTTCAGAGCATTCATTCTCATGTAGGCAAGTAGTTTAGTGAGAAACATGGGCATATACATAAGTGAAGCTTGCTGTAGCTATCCTCTTTTCAAGAAGAAACACCAAAAGAATTAAAAAGAAAAAGGACTCAGAACTCAGTATGAAAATGGGTGACCCATTTGAAAATATTTAACCACTTTTGATTATTCATGTAATATAAAGTTAATAGTTCTTTCAGTTTCTAAATCAACATTTCTTATTGAAAGTAATTTCTAGCTTTACCATTATTTTAAATGTATATTTTATTAAATATAGCACCAAAAGGTTGTTTACTAAAATTTTAACATAAATTTTATATAGAAAATGTAAATATTTATTATTTGGCCCTACTGACCTTGTGCATGAATTATAACTGGAATTATAGGTTACAAATATATGGTAGGTACTCATTTTTTTTTATTGTTGCTCAGAAATTTACACCTACTTTGTAGCAACTACTGGTAAGCTCTAATTCTAACATGAATAAAATCAGCAGAATATAGCCTATTTATTTTCCCATCATCTTTTTCAAGGTAGCCTCCCACAAATTTAGAAAAGTGTCTACCTTGCTTAGCCCAAATTATTTCAGTGACATAATGGTACTCTGGAACTGCAATAAAACAACTGGGAACTTTTGAATGCATTTGAAGAAGACATTTTTCAATATGGTTTTAAATGTAAATCTTCTTTTCCTGAAAGTGTGAAGGTATGCTGAGTGCCAATAAAGACTTCAGAAACTCATAAGCACTGTGTGAAGAATGTTTTTTCCTCTGTTACAGAGCAGAGTGTTTCAGCCTGACAAAAAAGATGAGGGTGTCTATCAAAGATTTATTGATAGCTAAGGTAAAATCACAACCTACATTTTTTTCCTTTGGAGAACTTTAGTGCAAAAAGATAACTAGCGACCATTTGGAATTTAAACTGAAACACCCTCATTTTAAATTAAGACGTTGCTTAAAGATAACACAAGCAATCTGAATGGGAAAATATATTTTCAAGTAACACCTCTGATGAGGGCTTAATATTCAAAATATACAAAGAACTCATACAACTCAATAACAACAACAACAACAACAAAATCCAATCAAAAAATGGGCAGAGGACTTGAACAGACACTTCTCCTGAGAGGACATACAAATAGCCAACAAATATTTGAAAAGATGCTCAACATTGCTAGCTATTAAGGAAATGCAAATCAAAACAACAATGAGATACCATCTCATACCCGTTAGGATATCAAAAAGACAAGTAATAACAAATTTTAGAGAGGATGCGGAGAAAAGGGAACCCTTATATATTGGTGGTGGGACTGCAAATTGGTCCAGCCACTATGGAAAACAGTATAGAGGTTCCTTAAAAAACTAAGAGTTGATCTACCATATAATCCAGCAATCCCTTTGCTGGGTATTTACTGCAAAGACTTAAAAACTCACATCCAAAAAGATATTTGCAGACTGATGTTCATAGCAATATTATTCATGGTGGTCATGACATGGGAGCAACTGAAGTGTCCTATGATAGATAATTGGATAAAGAAGCTGTGGTACATATATACAATGGAATGTTACTCAGCCAAGAGAAAAGATGAAATACTGCCATTTAAGACAATATGGATGGATCTTGAGATAATCGTGCTAAGCAAAATAAGCCAGACAGAAAAAGCTGAAAAAACCACATGATATCGCTTACGCGTGGGATATAAACCTAAAAGCAACAAATGAACAGGACAAACAAACAGAAACTCATGGACATGGAAAATAGACTAGTGGTTACCAGACAGTAGGGGGAGAGAGGGGAGGAGGAAAGTAGATGGAGTAAAAATAAAAAGATAACACAAGCAGAAGAGCAGACATTATGAAACTGATACTTAAGCTTCATATTTGCTAATGTGCACAATTACATCTTCTAGGGAAACTTGAGTATTGCTCAAATGATAGCATTAAAATGAATCAACACACAGTGAGAGTTGATGAGAACAAGGCTGTTAAGGAAGCTCAGCTGGAGATCTACCCTCAGGAAGTAGTTCAAAATATGGGCTATTTGGTACCATCTGTTGAATTCCATATACTAAAAAGAATGCTATTCAGAACTAAATTTTTGTGAGCTGGGAATGAAGGATGTCTGTTACAGAGATCATTTAACAGACCTCATTGAACAGGAGGAAGACCATCACAGGGACAGTGAAATCTCTCCTGACCACTCCACAGCACATTAATTTGAAATGGACTGAGAAAATTTAAGCATTAATACATTCTTGCACACACATGATCTTCAAATTTACTCAGTAAGCAGAGAGGTCCATCATATCATGTGTAAAAGCAGGCAAGAGAAAAATAGTGCTACAGACAGATATTTGTTCAGTAACCTATGCAGGTCCTTACAGAAGTTTGTGTAATGTCACTATAGGAGTGAGAGAAATCCTATTGTTCTGGAATATAACACTTTAGAAGATTCTAGATTCCTCTTTAAAATAGTCATCACCATTAGTCACCTCCCTTTTAACATATCAATAGCCCATATATGCAATAAAATAGCCAGTGATTGAAAATCAAAGTCAGTAAACAAAATACAGGAGTCAAAATTAGTCTTTTAGAAATTTGGAATTGTTTAGTTTTTATTGGAGGATTTTATATATATTTTTGTCTTGCTGTTTCTCCTTTTGTTTCTTAGGAAAATATATGGGTGAAACTGATAATCAAATGCATATATTAAATTCAGTGTCTTGCACAGTACATGACTCATACTAAATGTTCCATAAATATTTGGTAATAGAGAAAGTGAACATCCCAAACCCAAGGATTTTCCTGACATGAGAATAGAGGGAATTATAAAGTAAAATTATTATTCTTTTTTAGGGAAAATAATGAGAGTATGATGTTGTTATCTACATATATTTACCTGAAGTAAGGAAAAAGCTAATAAAAATTATATTCATACTACTTTTGATTTTTAGAAAAAAATGCAAATTTAAAATTATCTTACTTCTAAAAAAATTATTTCTAATATTAGTGCATGACTTTACTGATAATCAGGGCCAACAAAAATTATGTCATTTGTTAAAACAGTAGTCAATATTGACTAACTGGTCATTGTCCTGTATTTTTCCATCTATTACTAGGTAAAACTCTAAGTAAAAATTCTAAATGATTGCCGCCATGTATTTGAGGGCTAATCATAAGATACTCTTCAACCCAGAGAATATAACTATCTGAATTATACACATACAGCAAGATCTCTGATTCCAACACTAATTATATGACCAACAGAAATTTCTCTCAGTCATCATTAAGAGAATAAAAATATTTATCATAAAAGATTTTGTTTTTCTTCAAAAGGCTTATTTTAAACTTTTGATTTGATTAGCATCTAACTATTTTCAAAGAATGTTGAAAAACATTAGGACATTAGGTTAAGAAACTTGCTCAATGTCATACAGATAGTAGGGTTGAAATGAAGTCTCGTGACTCATCTATAATTATGTTTGGTTTGCTTCTCTTCACCAGATTGCCTTCCTATATTTTCTATGGTCCTTAAACAGCTGTATGTTCTTTCCAAATGAATAAGTTAATATTAATGAACTGGAACATGACTAAGAATCATGTCCTGGTTTCTTGTTTGATTACTGAACTTAATATTGACTTCGTCTCCATGTCTTCCTCTGCTCTTATTAACCTGAACATAAGTCACCTGTATTTCTACAGGAAATAGAAGAGAATGTGACAGAAACAAAGAGGACAAAATTGCAATATAGGAGAAAAATAATGATAGCAAACCTATGATCTGCTTTTCAGACGGAGGATACATTTACATTCCTTCTTCCTTTTGCATTCTATTGTGAATTGTCTTCTTTAAGGCAGGGTTAATTAAATTATATAATAGTAGCTTTCCCTGAAACTAGAAAATAAGAAACGTGTGACTCCCAAAAATTTTGTTACCACTTCAAATTTCAATCCCTATTCACTCTTAGATTTATACTTGCATATAATAGACTATAATCAAAAGTATGCCTGACAGTGAATAATATCCCCTTCTTCACAGAGGAAATGTTTCTAGATGACCCAGCAGAACATGAGACGTGGTTGATCCAACAAATGCAGAGAAATTTGTCACCACTTGAGTGTTCTATAATGGGTTAGTATAGAATTTATCATCTAGCAAAGGCAATTTTGAGAATGAAGGCAGTGGTAATAATTACTTCAGGTGACTTATAAACTGAAATTGTCCTGAACAAACTGAATATGGTCACCTTGGTCATAAAAAAAAGAGAACAAAAACTCAAACAACAATATGATGTTTGAGATTATATTATTATCATGTCAATAGAGACTAACTTCTGTATTTTGGAGACTCACTCCCACTCAACCCCACCCATCCCTGATCTTAGGAGTTATATCTATTATGTGGGAGCCATTATTAGCTTAAAAATCAATATGAATAAAATGAGTGGATTACTCCATTAAATAATGTGATTCATCAATTTGTGGTTGTTTATAGAATACACTGAGACAGTATACTGCTTTGCAAGAGTAAGATGTGGGTATATCTCTAAGAAATTTAAAATTTTCAATATAATTTAATATAAAAAATTGGTCAAGTATGGAAAATAATATTTTAAAAATCACCTTAGTTCTGAATTCTCATTGGTAGATAGAGGTTTAGAAGGCCCATTAGAACACTATGTGGAAGACAATTAGAATTTAGGGTTACTCAGGTTCAAAACAAGGTAACACTTTGATATTAGTCTCGAAGGAAAGTCCCAGAGCATAGGGCAGAATCAAAATCAGTCTGATCAGCTTCAAAAGAGAGACGTTCTAAATAATAACTTGTTCAGGGAGCTATAAGACAGACTGAGGTTATCAAGTGAACATGGGAAAACAGTGGCAAAGACAGGAAGCCCTGCAAAGGACTCTGGTAAAACACAAAGCTCCCCAATAGGTGAAAAGGAGGCAAAAGGGATAAGCATCTGGTTTTATGTTCAAATCTGGTTTATAGAATAACTGTCCATCAGGTTCCCCAGCTGCCATGCAAAATCCTGATAATAACCAGGGATTTGTTCCCTTTTTATGTTAGGTTGAGATCTCCTTTTGTGGTATCTTATTTATTTTATAGCTTTATTTTTGCAAAGGAGAATATTCTGTGTTGTTGAAGCAGCTGAATTTCTTTTGAGCTTTACGATGAGGTGCAATCTAAACTCTGAAAACCAGTAAACAATATCCACCCCTTTGTCGATAAACCAACACTTGACACAATTCAGTCAGGTACCTCTGATGATAAATTGAACATCTATGGTTCCCCAAATGACTTGCTTTCAGAGTATAGATCACAAGTCACTAGTTCAATAGCACTCAGACACTCACAATATTTTAGAGCTGAAAGGGAACTTAGAGTTCAATTTTGGACATTTATTGAATACCAGCTATGTTTGTAGGCTTTTGATGGTAAATCTGGATGATAGAGAAAAACGTATGGTCTTCAAGATAAAATATTGTAATATTTGACAGACAATAATAATGAGTATAATAGATTTCAGTTATTTCAAAAGGAAGATAATGATAGCAATAATGGCATTTACCTATTGAGTACTTCCTATGTGCTAGGCATAGTGCTAAACTTTACGTGCATTTATTTTCTCATTTGCTGTAATAAATATGTCTATGTATGCATATTAGAATGTAAGCTAAACCAGAGCAGGGGCTTTGTATGGTCTGTTCTTATTTATCAACAACAAGTATGGCTGTCAAAAATTAGGAATTCAGCATAGATTCAGTGAATGAATAAATGAGTGACTAATGATCAATCCCACAAGTAAATTTTATTGCTTGTTCTAAAATACTATCTTGTGTTACAAAAGAATTTGTCATTAAAATAATTTGATAGCTATTTTTCCTGGAGCATATAAATAGAATTTGATTTACTAATATTTGATGAAAAATGCATCTCAGGTACTTATAAATTTCATAAAATTATACATTTATTTCTTCCAACCTTAAGAATAAACAATAAACAACAAAGCCTTATTTTCTTATAATCCAAAACGATCAAACTGATAATCTTAGAAAAGTACATTGTACATTTACAAAGTAAGATTAATATTTTAAAATTTCTCAGAAATAAGGGCCTTAATTTCAACTCATTAATATTTGTATACTTTATAGCTATATGTGCAGGGATATGTGTTTTTGTGTGGATTTAGTGATGATAAGGAGCAATGACCTTAGGCAATTTTACAGCAAGGCTAACGATTTAAAGTTATGCTCCTTTTAACTTTTAACATTGGTACTATAATTAATATCTTCAGTATTTTTATCAAATTTTAATTTATTTTTTGGACAGATATTTTCAAACTGCATTACTATGCAAAATGGGAGGGGCATATTCTCAGAGCACCTGTAACCTTTCTGCTGGACATTTTTGAGAAATATTTTATACTCTTACCAACAAAATGTGAAATTGCCCTTTTTGCTATTTACTAACATGTAAAGGAAATTCATTTCTGATTGCTCAAATGTAATTGGTTAAATATATTCTTATACTAACCCAGGAGAAATTTTTAAAAACTTTTATTAGCTGTGCTTATTTTTCTCTCAGTTTTATTTTGTTATATACTTATCATTACTCTTTTGCTGCTGTTGTTTCTATCCACTGCCCATTTTTTAAATTATTAGTTTTCTAGTTTTCTTATAGTGATCTGAAAGAACTATTATATTATATTATATTATATTATATTATATTATATTATATTAAATGCTTGTCTTTATATTTTGTAATTACTTCCCCAGTTTGTTGTTTGTCTTACAATATGCTAACAAAGATGTTTCATATACAGGAATAGTTAATATTTATTAATATCATGCATGAGTCTTACGTGAAAGTATTTTTCACCATACAAATTATTTTCCACATGGGTGATGCAGGAATATTTAAGAGACCTGTCTTACAGTTAACCATGATGCTGATTCCTGTAACCCATATTACAAATTAAGGAGGCATGACTTGTTCTATTAGATTCTGGAAGTCCAAGGATAAGGAGCTTGAATAGTATTCCTGACAGCCCATAATCAGGTTGTCCCGTTCCTTTTCCTATCCCAAGCATAAAATATCTGCCAGGAATAGGATACATTTTAAGGGTTTGAAGCACTATTAAAAACAAATAAACAAATTTAAAAAACCAAGCAACAACAAACTTGCATAAACTAGTATCAATAAATTACAACTCTGAGATTGTACTTTAAAACATTTTTCTGTAAAGTTGTTTCCTTTGCTTTTGCCACACATTTATATACTGAGTAAAGTTTGCAGAGCTTCAAGGAAAATATATTAGCTTTCTCAAATAATAACTCCAGTATCTGTAGTCTCTGCCAAGTGTCTGTGTTGTTATGGATTAATGTGACCCATTAGGTTTCTTTACTCATCATCCTGTTCTTGCCACACACATTTTCTCTGTAGTAGTTTCTTTTTGCCCTTTTACCCAAGATGCTTTCCAATTTTCATTTATATGCTAATGCTTTTATGTTTTTTCCCAAAGTTTGAAATAAGTTCACCCTTTCATAAAGACTTTCCTGGTATGTTAAGCTTATGATTGGCTCATTATTTATGTTTATTAATGCAAAATTTAATAATCATACCCTATTATTATTTTTACTATAATCATGCCTTACTATTATTATTTTTACTCCCTCCCTTCCTCTGTTTCTCCCTTGCCCCTCCTTTTCTTTTTCTTTCTCTCTCTATTCCTTCTCTTCCTTCTCATTTCCTTTTTTCTATATTTTGTATGTGTTATGTCTGTATTTTGTCCTTTCATTCTAGAATATTAGCTCTATTAGTTCATTGACAACATGCACCAGGCCTTAGACTTCTCATTATAGTCATGTTAGTTTCTATGTATATTAAACACTATTCAAATATGGCTCTGACACATATCTAATTTTGGTATATTGCTTTTTTTTTAAATTAAAAAAGCAAGATGTTAATGTTCAGTCTTACTAATTAAACTATTGATTTTTGTAGTCCACATGTCTCAATATTCAAATGGGTCACATAGAAATGTTACCATAGCACTACATTTTGCTTACTGCACAGTGTGTGTGTGTGTGTGTGTGTGTGTGTGTGTGTGTGTTTACTACATAATATAAAAAATACATACTATGAATCTATATACTTTTTCACATTGGTGTCAACTGTGGATCCACCCATATGTTGACTCTACTCATAGTATATAGACTTAATATAATGGGCCTGTTAACATACTTTGGAAATATCTGAATGCTGAGCATATAGGATAAATAAAAGTAATTTAGTGATTCTTGTAGTGTTTAGACTAGGGTTTAGTAAAGCAACTTACTGCTCATGGTTCAAACTATATCAACTACTTTTTTATTGCTTTCTATCTATTGAAGAATTTTTTTACATTTTAAAGGATGTTTAAAAACAACGAACGTATGAAAGGATTACATATGGATCCCAAAGTCTAAAAATTTACTATGTGCCCTATACAGAAAAACAAACCAACCAACCTGTTGAACGTGGAGAATCACCTGAATTCCAGCTGATCATAACACCTACATCTGATAAAATAAAGGAGGCTCATTGTAACCAATCCAGCATAGGCAACAACCATCAGCGGATCGCTTTGTAGTTCTCACCGGTAGCCCTGAGCAATCGAAAGCAGCGGCTGACCTTGGCCTATGGGGGAGATCCTCCCAAGGGGCCACAAAACCAATGCAGCTAGAGGCTGGCACCAGACCACAATGGAGAAACTCTTGACTAGCTTCATTAGTGATACACACAAAGGGTGATTGCAACAAGTACACAAGCCTTCTAGGGCAAATCCCACTCAGTGGGGTCAGCCCCCACACTACAATTCTTATTCTGAGGGTGCAGCCAATTTCCACAATTAGTCAGCCTGAACGTTAATTCCACCCACTGATCTACTAACAACAATAAAGTTCTGGTGACAACAGAAGATCACTCACAACCCACACAAAGGTCACATCCAGAGCTCCAGACATAAGGGATCAGGGAGAGTGCGCCATTGGGCCAAACAAGACACCTTCCACATTAGGCCATCTGGCCAAGGCTGAGAGACAAAACAAATATTCCTGACACATAGAAATGAACACAGAAAGGCTAATAAAATGAGAAAACAAAGAAACATGCCACAAATGAAACAACGGGATAAAATTCCAGAAAATAAGCTAAATGAAATGGAGGCAAGCCACCTACCAGAGTTCAGAATAATGGTTATAAGGATGCTCAACGAACTTATGAAGAGAGTGGACGGCACAACAGAAACCTCTACAGCATAAGAAAGGACACACCTGCTATGGAGAGCAATCTGAAGATTTCTCAAAAACTTAAAAATGGATTTACCTTTTGACCCAGCAATTGCACTTCTGGGTATTTATCCCAAGAAAACCAAAACAATAATTTGTAAAGATTTATGCACTCCAATATTCATGGCAGCACAATTTACAATGGCCAAGATATGAAAGCAACCTAAGTCCCCATCAACGGACAACTGGATAAAGAAATTATGATTCATGTATACAATGGATTATTACTCAGCCATTAAAAAAAATGAAATTCTATCATTCGCAATGACATGGATGGACCTAGAGGTTATTATACTGAGTAAAATAAGTCAGACAGAGAAAGATAAATACCATATGATTTCACTTTTATGTGGAATTTAAGGAATAAAAAAACAAACTAATCAAAAAAAGACTCACAGATATAGTGAACAATTTGATGACAGACAGAGGGGAGGGGAGATGGGGGTCTGGGAGAATGGGGTGAAGGGTTAAATAAGTACGAATTAGTAGTTGATAGTTGAGAATGGGAAGCAAAGAGAGGGAAGGCAGTTAGCATTAATTTGATGGCTAGGTGGAGGGCCAGGGGAGGGAGGGAGCAATTGGGGAGATCATTTTAAGAACTCTATAGATGTCTAACCAATGTACTGTATACTTAAAACTAATTTAAATAAATTTTTAAAAATCTGTTTATATCTAGTTTAACACACATAAAGTATGATAGAAGAATAAAATAAACTACATATGAATTATTTTATTCTATTGTGAATGAATATCAATGGTTTAAATTGAAAGATTTTCTTTAGTTCATCATTAAATTGAAAAGGTACAAGAGTTTCTACAGATTGTCTATGCTTATGCCAGTGACACTATCATATAATAGAGAAAATCCTTAGTCTTGATTTAAAAATATTCATCACGAATAAAGTATTCATGATAATTAACTGCAGAGAATTATAACCTATATTAAAATAACTAGTATGATATTTAAAAAGTTATCTATTCTGTATACACAAAAGGCAGGAGTATCAATTACATAGAGACCAAAACACCAATATTTTTAAAACCGTATTATTTAGGGGGAATACATTTCATAACCTGTATTTGTAATATTTGTCTATATAAGAAAAAAAGTACAAAAAGGTCTTCTACTGGATTAAACTGAGTAATTATGGAGGTGATCTAGTTAGTCTTAATGAGAAATTCTTAGTATTAGCTTTTATACAACTTAAAAGATACCTAGAAGAACAAAAATTGTCTTAGATAATGAGAGAGGAGATCCTTCATGAGAAGAAGGTGTCTAGGACAATGGGAGTGCTTTTAATAAAGCAAGAACTGAATTATTAGTGTAGAACTACTTTCACAACCAAAGTGAAAGAATGCTTGATTGCAGTGACAATGGTAAGATTTAGATATTTGCAAAGATATAACCTGATCAGCAATTTAAAAGGATTATCTCTGAACATTTTCTATGATAAAGATGTTTTCCAATAAAAATGAATGAGAGTTGTAAGTAGAATAGTTTTGGCTATTAAAAATAATGACAACATCTATGTCATAAACTGTTGTTATGATCACAAACCATAAAAAAATTTCACAAATGAGGATTTTCAATTATTTATTTAATGTAGTACAAAGTTATCATATTTTGTAAAATGATTATAATTACCCAATAAAAGATTGCTTTTGTTGAATTTATGTCTATATTTATAATTTAGAATTGCTACACTAAAACAGTCAACTATCTTTTTTATATAATCAAATCATTAGATGAGTAGATGAAAACATTCTCTACAAATCTGAACTGACTATTCGCTACAGATATTTAGTAGGAATTCAATTCTATATGCTCACGGCCACCTAAATACAAGAGACTGGTTTTAGAGTTTAATCATTTGAAAATTATTTCCTGATATAAACTTGAAGAATCAACATGACTTACTGAACATAAATATCAATCTTATATTAAAGTGAATTCATGGACTTCAATGGATACATACCTGAAATGTATTATGAGGGTTTTTAGATTTATCTTATATTCATATTACCAATTTGATTAAGATTTTAGCTAATTATTTTTGCATCACGATATAAAGAAAGAGATAAAGAAAATCTGCTTAAAATCTGCCAATCAGATTATTTGAAAACATCTGAAATTTGTACTATTTTTAGAAGGACAAGGAAAAATTATAGATCTACCTCTATGCTTTCTAGTAGGAAAACTGAGATTTTAACTTAAAAAAAAAGCCCTTATTATTTAATGTTCTTATCCTGCTACAAGTAATTCCTTCAGCACTGAATAGACTCAAAGCATACATAAATGGTTAAAAAATGAAATAGACATCAAAGTTTGAAAACACAATTCAGAGTACTACTGAATTAGATACCACCTAATTGCATGATTAAACTTGAATTTTGAAGCAGCTGCTTTCAGTTGAAGTTTCCTCTAAATAGTTGAAGCTCTTTTGAAACTCTATTTCTTATCTTGTCTTAGAAAGGCATTCTATGAAAGGAAAAAAAACAAGTGTTTGAAAATGTGGATGAAATAAAATATTTCAGGCTTCATTCTTAAAGCTTTTTATACTCATGAATATTCGCCTTCTAAATCTTAATCACAAGTTCTCTTACTAGGCTTTTTCCTTCTGCTCTCTGCCACTACTTTTCTCGTTGCTAGGAATTATTTAATAATTTAATACTAAAAATAGGAGGCCGTATTATTATAAAAATATATTAACAAAATCATGTTTTATTCCCATGGTGGATTGTCAGTCTTTCTCCTGTCTTTCCATATTAGCCTATAGTCAGAGTTTAAACAATCAAGACTATACTTTCAATCTGAAATTATGTTCATCGTTTAACCATATCTGTTGTTTATTGTATGTATCTTTATTTGGCTTAGTATCCAGGTTTAGCTTTACTTACATAAGTATGAACAGGATTATTTTATGTCAATTAAGGATGAATTATTTGAGGAGATATAATAAAAATCCTAAATGTCCATGTACCTAATTATGAGCTTTAAAATACATGAAGCAAACCTGATAAAATCAAATGAAGAAACAGCCAAATCCTTAAGTACATTTGGACATTTAATATTCCTCTCACAATAACTGATAGAACAAATTTACACAAAATTATTAGGGATGAAGTTTCAACATTGCAAAACAGATCTAAGTGACATTTATGAGTTACTCCACTCAATAAGAGCAGGCCACTCAATTATTTTAATGAAGAGAGGAACACTGACTAAAATATATTATGATCCGATACAATTAAAAAAACAACAGAATTCACAGTTACCAATACCACGAGTGAAAGAAAAGACATAACAGATCCCACGGACATCAGAAGGATAAAAAGAAATACTTTATGCCAGTAAATTTGACAATTTAGACAAAATGTGCAAATTCTTGAAAGGCACAAACTACTAAAACTCAGTCAAGAATGTTAATCTGAATATATATAAATACTTTTCATACCGCAAATTCATTTTTAAATATATACATTTTAAACTGAATTTGTAACTCAAAACCTTCCAACAGGCTCAGTTTACTTCACTAGTGAATTTAAAAATATTTAAGGAAGAAACAATACCAATTTTACATAAAATATTGCAGAAAATACAAGAGAGACTATTACTACATTTTACTAGGATAATATTCTCTAGATAGCAAACTAGATAAATTAGTTATAAGGAAAATGGAGAATAACTACAGACTCAATAGACCTCAGGAATTAAAATGTAACAATTCTTAAGAAAATATTTGCAAACTCAATATAATAAAATATCAAAAGTATAATAAATCATAACCAAGTGTTTTGTATCTCAAGTATGCAAAGTTAGTTTGACATTTGAAAATCAATACATGTATTTCACCATATTAGCAGACTAGTTTTTTAAAAATAAAATCTCAAAAGCAATGAAATAAATACATATGACATTCAATAGTAATGAAAGCACTTAATAAAATTCACTCTTTCAAGATCAACTCACAACAAAAATAGAACTTTCTCAAACTGTTTAAATATATCTATGAACAATGTACCTCTGTACTTTATAATGCACCTTACATGTACATGTATATGAATTATAATACACTTTATCATTTTAAAAGACTAAATGCTTGACCTTTAAGATTAGGAATCCAGGCAAAGAGATCTACACTCACATCTATCACACATCGTAGTAAAGGTCCTAGGCAATTGAATAAGGTAATCAGAGGCGTATCAATAACAAAGGAAAAGATAAAACTATCATTTTCACAGATACTATAATCGTCTATGTAAAAAAAATCTTGGGAATCTGCAAAAATATTACTAGAACTAAAAAAAAAATTAGAAAATCATCTACATACTAGGAGAAAATGTTTGCAAAACATCCAGTAGAAACAGACATCCACTCAGAATACATACGGAACCTTTTCAATTAAATAAGAAAAAATTTAATAAAAATGGGCAAAGAATTAGATGAACACTTAATCAAGGAAGATATACAGATAGCAAATAATCACATGAAAAGATGCTGGGCATCATTACTAATTAAGGAAATACAAATGAAAACCATAGTGAGCTACCATTGATCAAGGAAATACAAATGAAAATCATAGTGAGCTACCATTAAACATTATGACAAAAAAGACTGACCACACAGCACTGATGAGAATGCAGAGCAACTAGAACTGTTGTATACAGTCAATATGGTAGAAGTACTTTGGAAATTTAGTTTGGCAGATATTCAGTTGTTTGTTTTTTGATAAAGTATTTTGATAAAGTTTATTTTTGCCTTTTAAAAATTTTATGTCTTTATTTTTTATTAAATTGATTGGGGTGACATTGGTTAATAAAATTATATAGATTTCAAGTGTAAAATTTAATAATATGTCATCTGTGTATTGAATTGTATGTGGTTTACCTTAGATCCCAACTACTCCAGTTCTATGTATTTATTCCACACAAAGTCTTGCACATGAATGCTTAAAGCATCTTTATTTGCAACAGCTTTAGTCCTGGAAATAATCCAAGGAGTTAAATGGATTCAACAAATAGTACTATAATCATATAACTAATACTATTCAACTCCAAAAATCAATTATTGATACATGGTGACAGCATGAATAAATCTCAAAATCGTTATGGTGAGTATAAGAAACCAGGCAAAAGACATTGATAATGATTCTGCTTATATAAAATTCTAGAAAATACACACTATTTTATTGTGACAAAAAGCAGATTGGTGATTCTTAGACACGAGGGTGGCGTTAGGAATGTAGTATAAAGAAGCACAGGGAAACTTTTCGGGTGATTTATTATCCTGATTTTGTGAGTGTTTTCTGAGCATAATCATATGTCTAAATTCATCAAATAGTCCTCATTAGATGAGGAAAGTTTACTGTGAGTCAGTTCATACCCCAACTGAACCGCACAAAAGAATAGTTAAAAAAAATTAAGCACTCAGATTTTGAAGATTGTGATCTTGAAAATTGAGGCGGATGCATAGCAGTATATTTCAACAGAGTTAGGTATTTTGAACCATTTAATTGCACCAAATCTCCTTTGCTAGAAGAAGCCACCTCTTCTTACCTGCCTGAGAGGTTTATTACATCTTGCCTAAACAACATGTAATATACTCCTCTGTAATAACTGCCTTGCGGAAAACTGCTGATCTTCCTCAGGACCTATTTCCATTCCTTTTCATTGCTTTTATACTTATAACCAGATTTAAGGTCTTACATACCCTGGTTGGTAAGATAAAAGTATGACACATATGGAGAGGCAAAGCATGCCAGAAAAATGTGAGGTTGGCCAATTTCCATTGACTGAAATTTGAAGGATATGTATAGGATACGAAGGATGTTGTATCAATTTAGAAAAAATGTAATGTAAGATAAATCCAAATTTAAGTAAATAGACACACTAGCAGAAATTATATAGATGTAACTTCTTTTCTGAAGTGGGTAGAATTAGTTCTAACAGTTTGTTTTGTTGGCTGACTGACACCTGGACCCAAAAGTACATTACCCTGAATGAAATTGAATGCCAGAATTTCCTTGGTATATTCTAAATGAAGGCATCCAAAGTTTCTGGAGATTAAGATTAACTGTGTAATACTTGTTTTCCTATGGCTTAACTTTGTCTTTTAGGAGAGTCCAGAAGATTTACTTTACCAAGGTTTTGAGTTATACATTGATAAGGGAGTTCTGAAATCAGGATAATACTCTGTGGTGGCAATTTTCTGAAAACCATGAACAAGAGTAGAGAATTCTGTCATCCATCTGTACTCCTTGAAATCAGTGAAAAATTAGAGTAGTCCAGGTGGCAGGGGACAAGTAGCAATATTTAGACTTTAAATTTTATTTTTTTTAATTATCATATAGTAAAATTGACATTTTCTTAATTGCACAATTTTATGAATTTTAAAACATGTAGAGAGTGAAGTAACCATCATTACACACAAGATACAGAACAGTCCTATCAGATGAAAGAATATTGCCTCTGCCTCTCCTTTATAATCACCTCCTTTAATAAACATTTTAGAGAGCTTTATTGAAATATAGTTCACATGAGATAAAATTCGCCAATTTAAAGTGTACAGTTCAGTGGTTTTACTATATTACTAGTGTACCGGCATCATCACAGTTTAATTTTAGAATGTTTTCATCATGCCCCAAAGAAACACTCTACCCATTAGCAGTTGCTACCCATACTCATCTTTTATAGCTCTAGGCAACCACTAAGCTACTTCCTATTTCTAAAGAGGTGCCTCTTCTAGATATTTCATAGAAATAGAATCATACAATGTGTGCTATCTTGTAACTGAATTCTTCAATGTTAAATATTTTATGCACATACTATAGCATTCACAATAATTATAAATGTTTTAATCTGGAAAAATGTATTCTCAAAGCTTTTTTTAGATTTTATTAATAGAATAAAAAAATTAAGTATTTATTATTATTAACTGATTTTATTTTTGAATCACCTGATAAGAGTAAGATAGCAATCCTTCCTATGAAGGTAACATCTACTAACATTTCAATGCATGTCATGTTTTGCTTTTCTCTCACCAAAATTGCCAATGTACTGTACATGTCATTTGGTAATCTATCTTTGTAACTAAATCAATCATAAATACGTACCATGATATTAAATAGCCATATGTAAGATGTATTGTCATAGTGGCATAATTCATTTAATGGAATTACTTTATT
The DNA here is from genome assembly GCF_014176215.1 of Rousettus aegyptiacus. Taxonomy (NCBI): domain Eukaryota; kingdom Metazoa; phylum Chordata; class Mammalia; order Chiroptera; family Pteropodidae; genus Rousettus; species Rousettus aegyptiacus. Next base: position 20,033,729 of record NW_023416310.1, read on the forward strand.
CTATTTAACCAAATTGTTGTGTACTTTTTTCCCCTAATAATCAAACCCATTTCACTAATGAAACAGGAGTCTCTTTCAGTAAAGATGGTTTTTACTTTTCAGTGTACTATATTTTGTTAGGTACTGTGAATCTTATATAGTATGTCCTCAAATAATTGTTACTTTTTGAAAATGAAGATATATGGGGGAAACTATGAACTACCCTCATTTCAAAGCTAAGTACTGTCACATATATAGTTTTATAGTTTTAGCTTTGAAATATATTTTAGTATACATATAAATAGTGTCTTAGTTTTATTACTTTATCTAGGACACATTTTCCTACAATTCACTTGATAGAAAGTTGACCATAAATAAATAAGACTGTTATAATAGTACATATTATTGAGTGTCTACTCTGTGCCATGGACCATTTTATCATTAGAAATACAGAATAAAACAAAGCATAATTTCATCTATCAAAAGCCTTATACTCCAAAATTTACTAGTTAATAAAAGGCATTAATTTTTTATTGCTCTGTCATGGCTACAATAGACTCAGAATTAGAGTAACTTCCTGTATAGCAAAGAGTGAGGAGATTACAACTTTGCACTTTAATTAACTTTGATAAACACAAAATCAACCCCTTCTTTTTTCCTAAGGGGGAATTGAGTTGCCTAATTTCTAAAATGATAAACAACATTTCTTGAATGCCATGTAATTTATTCAAGCATAAAACTAAATTATGGCTGTCTTTCAAAAGCCAGCTTGTAGTTGTAAATTTTTAAGTATCAAGTGGTATGATCTGCACAAATACTTTCCCTTTGAACTGATAAATTCATGAAAAATTGAAAAAGAGGAGAAGTACACAAATTATATTCACATATTAATGTATATGCACTTCAAAGTTTGGGGGGTGGAAAATGATAAATTCTATTTTGGCAAGTTGCAGGAAATGATGTTGCATTTTGTTGGAATTAAAAACAGAAAATTCTTGCATTTTAGTTAATATTTCAGTAACAAATGAGTGAAATAAAATGGTCTCTGATAATTAATATATATATTTTTAATTAAGTAAAATAAAGACATTATCTATGAAAAGTTGAAGTGAATATATTTATTTAATAAAATTTTAAATTATTTATTAAGTTTGCATAGAGACTCATGCTCTACAATAACTAACATTTATTGAACACTTCCCACCATACAGTCTCCCATATGAATTATAGCATTTAATCTTCAAACAATAACATGAAGTGTGATTTTTTATTTGTTTTCATAGAGGAAGACCCTGAGACTAAAAAAGTAAATGTAACATAAGCAGAACAAGCATTTTTACCTCTCTTCTCTGAGATTCCATATAAATAAGAGTTTATATATTTTTAAAGTATTAGAATTCTTCTTCAATGAGAAAATGAGAGAGATGGTAAACCTCAGATTTTGAAATTTTTCTGGTGAAGAGAATGTAGATGGAGGAATATAGATGGATGACCATGATGCAGGAGACTGTAGTTATGCAACGTACTTAAGTCAAGGGCACTGACAAGAAAACCGATCTGCACGGCAGAAAAAAGGAGCAGCTTCAATCTCAGGGATGAAAGGTTTAACTTAAAGCATAATTGAGAGGAAAGGCTGAGAAGAATGAGATAAATGAAAGTATTGTATGACTGTCAACACTCAACTCTTCATGCTAATATCATGATAACAAGAATATATCTCACAAAAGCTCAGATCAAAGATTGAACTTTTCTCCATAGAAAAGGAGAAAACTTAACTATCTTAATTTAATTGTCTTGAGAAGATTAATATATATCATTTGTAGCAGTTTGAATGGTGGCCCCAAAAGGTATGTCTACTCATAATCTGTGAATTTGTCCTTATTTGGAAAAGACTTTTGCAGATTTAATTAAGCATCTTGAGATGACATTATCCAGGATTTTCTAGCTAGAGCATCCAGTGAAAAGTCTTCTTATAAGAAGGGAAGACAGACACAGAGGAAGAAGCCATGTGATAGAGGCAGAGGTTGGAGTAACACATTTCCAAGTCAAGTAATCCCAAGAATGGCTTGGAGGTCTCAGAATCTGGAAGAGGCAAGGAATGATTCTCCCAAAGAGCCCTTGGAGGCAGTGTGGCCCTGCTAACACCTTCATTCCAGACATCTGGCCTCCAGCAGCTATGAGAAAATAAATTGCTGTCGTTTAAACCCATCAAGTTGGTGGTAATTTATTACAGCAGCTCTAGACATTAATCTACTCTTACATTACAGAAAATCCTTCTAATGAATTCTAACAGTATAACAACCAACTCCTTGCTATAAACAAACTACACGAGCACACAGACATCTCTCAAGTGACTGCTTAATTCTAATATATGAGTGGATTTCTAATAACTAACTAGTTATTTGAAGAAAGTTTAGCATTTCAGAGAAAGTCTAAGATAAAACAGGATGTAAATTTCTCCTGGCAAAATGTATTTCAGAAAAAAAAAGATAATTTCAATAATAACAATAACAATTAAATAGTACTTTTGTGGGCATTTAGGCCGATACTAGATGTTAATTCTATAAAATGAAAATAAGATGATTTCAAAAAGGAAAACTGAGAAAAGTATAGTGCTTTCAAAGGATTTAAAAATATGATAAGCAAATTAAAATGCTGACTAGGTAGAATAGAACATTAATAATAAAGTTAGAGACTACTCTAAAAATTCAAAGACAGAGTAATGTCATGGGTAGTAATTGCCAAAAGATTCCATTCACCTCTCACCTCGTTTCCCCAAATGATTATATCTTACCAAATTTTGGTTCAATATCAAAAACTAGAATATTGACACTGGTTACAATTTGTCACATGGGCAAATTACATAAGCATTAGAAAAACAATACAGAACTATTTTATCTCTCTGTTACCTCTTTATAGCCACACCCAATTCTCTTTCTCACCATTCCTAAACCCAGGTGACTAAGAATTTGTTCTAAATACCTACTTTATCATTCAAGAAAGTTATATAATGAAATCATACATTGTGTAACCTTTGGCCACTCACCAAAATATCCCTGTGATCTACACATGTTAGGCTTATCAATAGTTCATTCTTTTTCACTGGTGAGCAGTATTCTATAGTATAGATGTACCAGAGTTCATTTAAACTTTCTCCTATTGTAAAACATTTCAGTTCTTTCAAATTTTTAGCTATTACAAATAAAGTTGCTATGAAAAATTATGTTGAGGTATTTGTATAGATATAAGTTTATTTATCTGGAATAAATGCCCAAGATAAATACTAGATCATATGGTAAGTATATGATTAGTGTTTTATGAAAGTGTCTAAATGCTTTTCAGAAAAGCTATGGCATTTTACATTTCAACCAGTAATGTACAAATGATCTAATTTCTTCACATACTTGTTGGCATTTGGTATTGTCACCATTTTTTATTTTTTACACTTTGATAAATATGTACTCACAGAGGTCATAGTATGCATTTCCCTGATATCTAGTGATGTTCAATATACTTTTATATGCTTACTTGATACCTGAATATCCTATTCAGTCAGATGTCTTTGTTTTTTATCCACTTCAATGGAAATTTTGAAGATTTTTCTTACTGTTAAATTTTGAGAGATCTTATATATTCTAGCATAAGTCCTTTGTCAGATATGTGATGTACTAAGATCTTCTAGTCTGTAGCTTATTTTTCAGCTTCTTAACAAATTGTTTTGCACAGCAAACATTTTTAATTATACTAAAGTCCAATTTGTCGGATTTTCCTTATGGCTCATGCTTTTGGTGCCATGGCAAGATTTCTTCCTGAAGATCCAGGACCCCAAATTTTTTTCTTATGTTTTTTATAAAAGTTTTATAATTTTATATTCTACTTTAAAATCTATAGTCCATTTTGAGACAAATGTTCTGAAATGTCTGGAGTTTAGGTCAATGTTTATTATTTCATCTATCAATGTCCACTTATTTCAGCATCATTTATTGAAAAACTATCCATTCCCCATTTTAATTGCTTTTGTTACTTAGTCACACATCAATTGGGCATATTTGTGTCAGGTTATTTCTGGGTTCTCTATTTTTTCCATTGATCTGTGGATCTCTCCATCTATATTGCACAGTCTTAATTACTATAGCTGCATAGTTTTGAAATTGGTAAAGTGATTCTTCAGATTTGTTTACTTATTCTAGTTCATTTGCTTTCCATATACATTTTAGAATAATCTTTCCTATATCTATAAGAATGCTAGAATTTTTTTAGAAGTTATATTAAACTGGCATATCAATATGAGGCAAAATGACATTTGTACTATATTGTCTTCCAATCCGTTAATATGGTATGACTCTCCATTTATTTAGATTTACTTTGATATTTTCATCAGTAATTGTAAATGTTACCATGTTTTTTCCTTTTGATTTCCCTGAATTGATTGCTTATATATAGAAATACAATGGATTTTTTATATATTAATCTTGTGCCCTGCAACCTCACTGAAAACTTATTAGTTCTATTTATTAGTAGTAATATTGCCTGGTATTTCCTCCATATATGACCATGTAATCTGCTTTTAGGAACAGTTTTATTTCTTTTTTGATGGACATGCCATTATTTTCTTTTCTTGTTTTATTATCATTAATTAGGACTTCATTTTTATGTTGAATTGCCATGATGAGAGTGGATATTCTTGGTTTGTCATTTACTTAGGAGGAAAGTATTTCCTCTTTAAATTTAATATCATATTAAATGTGATATTAACTGTAGCTCTTCGAAGATATTAACTATCAAGTTAATACATTTCTATTTCTAGTTTTCTGAGAGTTTCTTTTCTCATCATGAATGGTTATTGAATTTTGTCAAATGCTGTTTCTGCATTAATCATTAGGACCATATTTTTATGCTTAAGACTATAGATAAGGTAGATTACTGTCTGGATAATCAATCAGCCTTGTTGCTTCACAGGAACAAACCCCACTTGGTCATGATGTATTATATTTTAAACTTCTTAAAATATCGCAAAGAGTTTTTGCATCTGAATTTATTAGGGATGTAGTGTTATACTTTGTTTCTTTTTCTCTAGTTTCGTATCGACGATATCATCTTTATAAATTGAATTAGGAAATGTTCCCTCCTCTTTTTTAAATTGTAAAAAATTTGTACTCATTAATCTATAAACATCTGGTTAAATTCTCCAGTGAAATAATCTAGGCCTAGAGATTTTTCACAAAATGTTTTATATTAGGAGTTCACTTTCCCTAACATCTATATTGCTATTTAAATTAGCTTCCTAATTTCAGATAAGATGTGGTAGTTTGCACTGCATGAGGAAACAGTGTATTTCATCTAATATTAAAATTTATTCATGAAGAGTTGTTTGCTATGTTCCCTTACTGTTCTTTTGATGTCTTCAGGGCTTATTTTTTCCTTGGTGTTGGTAACTTGTATTTTCTCTTTTTTTTACTTTGTCTTTACAAAGGTTAGTAATTGTATAGTAATTGTATAGTAATCAGCTATTTCATTGATTTTCTCTATTTTTTTTTAATTCCATTTATTTTTGTTCTTATCTTTATTATTTCTTTTGTTCTCGCTGTGGGTTAATTTTTATCTTTGTTCCCTGGACACCTAAAGTTAGCTTAGCTTATTGATTGTAGACTTTTTTCTTTTTTCTAATGTACATATTTAACTATAAATATTCCTCCAAACACTGCTTTTGCTGTGTTCCACAAATTTTGCTGTTATATTTCATTTTTATTAAGTTCAATGTGTTTTTCTTTTTATATCCCTTGAGACTTACTCTTTGTCTCATAGATTATTTAGAAGTCTGTTGTTCAGTTTCCAATTGTTCAAAGGCTGTTTCACTTACCTATCCATTACTGATTTCTAGCTTGGTTACTTTGAAAACAGATAATAAACTCTAGTTGATTTCAAATTTTTAAAATTTTGTTGAGAGTTGTGCTGCAGCCCAGGGTATGGTTTTCCTTGTCATATGTATTGTGGACATATGAAAAGTAAGTACACTTTGCTGGTGGTGTGGTGAATGTCTCTACTATCCACTAGTCCTCCCATAACACCATATAGAGAAGCACTACCAATGAAGATGAAATTCCTATGTCATTTTCACTGACTCTTTGGTGTAGAAGTTGCCTCCTTAGCATCTTGTGGGCATGAAGTTCCCAGCTCCCCAGTAGGCATTTTCAGACCTGCAGGGGCACGGGTGATTTGCTATAGTGGATCAAGGGTGAAAGTCTAGGTTTTCCACTTGCTTTTTGCTGAGGCAGGTCAAGGTTGAATTGTAGGGTCCCCTCCCTTGAACTTGTGGAGCTCAAATGCAGTAGCATGCTTAATGAATACATGTTTTGTCTTGCTAGTATGATCCTTTCTTGGTCATTTGGTTAGATAAACCAGGCTATCTATCTATCTATCTATCTATCTATCTATCTATCTATCTATCTATCATCTATCATTTATCTATCATCTATTTAATTTACTTACTTACTTACTTACTTATTCGTTTATGTCTTTGACTATTGGTGTTTCTGAAATGTTGACTTTCCCAACAGCCAGTCTGGATTATGTAAGGGAAAAAAATAACCAAGGGCATTTATCACCATATTGTTACTTGCATCCCAAGGTCTCTAGCTAATTTATCTTTTCTTTGTCTTTCAGTGTCTTCTTATGTTTGTTTTATGTATAGTTTCATAGATTTTAGTAGTACTTAGAAGGAAGAATCGGGAAAAGCATTTCTACTCCCTCTTTTTAGATGCAAAGTCTTTCTCTTATTCTGAAAACATTTCTAATTGGCATTCATTACTTCAAGTTCTTCCAGAAACTTTAATACATATTTTACCATGCCAACAGATTTACCTACTTAAAAAATGAGTAAGACATATTGTTTCCAAACTTGATGGCTAATCACATCTCCCTGTTTCTGCCAACCTAAACACCACAGCCTAATGTTTATCCTATAATAAATGGTTATGTTATGATAAGACATCAATTATCATACTCAAATGGAGAAATAAGAGGCTGAATTCATAATTTGCCTTCTTATTACATATCTTCAATTCATGTTTTGCTAACATTATAAAATATTACTTTTATCTTAGTTAAGTGCATTTTTGTATATACATATATACTATATAAATATGAGCATCTGCATTTATCTATTCACGTGCCATAGAATTTCCATAAATTTGCTTGAGTCAATCAAATCATTAGTTAAAGTACTTAAAATAGTCATTTTAAAAATGTCTTATATAGTAAATGTTATAATTGAAATGCACCTCTATTATCTAATTACCACATAGAATACATATACTATTCTTTGCTAAAATAAGTATATTTATATATGCCTTATACAGAAGCACTACTCCTTGCAAAAACATACTTCACAGTGGTCTGAAAAAATGCTGCAAACAGATGCATATCATACCAGGGAAGAAGGATTATGTTCTTAAAAACGGGTTATTATTAGGTGGGTTGACCAAAAGAACTTGGAAGAAATTCGGCAACAATTTCCACACCAAAAGGAAAACTTTTAAAACAAAAGTTCAGCTGTTCAAATTAATATTTTTGATAAGTAAGACTGTTTTAACTATCATCGTTATAGCTCATTACTGGAAAAAAATATATTATTAATTAACCTAATATTAAAAATAGCTAATGGCTAAAAACCAGAGTTTATCTAATCCCAGGAAGATAAAATGAAGATGAATGACAATTAGTTCTACTGAGCTTGTCTCTAGGAGATAATGAATGATAGGATAAGAGCTAAATGGCTTTTACAATAAACTCTTGGAGGATAATCACAAGTAATGTGAGAAGAAGAAAGCTTTATAGAAAAGCAGAGGCACATGTTGAAGTTGATAAAATTACATCTGACAGGGAATGCTGTTGCAGGGCCATCTGTGAGGGAGTAACTTAGATCTCACTAAATGAAAGGTGTCTCTGGGTGACTGGAAGTAATATTTGTATGCAGTCATCACCTGTGTAGTTACAACAGAAAGATAAATTTTGAAAGCCTCAAATTAATGATCATATAATACAAATTAATAACTGCTAGTTTAGGTTGATATCTTGATTACTTAAAATAACATTTTCTTTTCTTAAAGCAAAACAAAACAAAACAAAAATATACTAAATAGCCTGAGAATCTGAAGGCCTGAATTTCAGACAGAATTTACATTAATTTAACCATTTAATCATGTATGTATGTATACATTTATTTTGCCTTTGTTTTTAAATTTTCTCATCTATAAAGTGATGAATAGCCTAATAGTCCATAACTCTAATGTTCTACTAAAAAAATGACTTACGTACAATCATCTACAAAAAGTAATAGGAAAAAAAAAAACCCTATTTTTCTAGTGAAAAAAAATAGAATGGGGCAGGAAAATTTTCAAGATAGAAAATTTAGACAATAACCAATTCTACGGCAGCCAAACACCACAGAAAATATTGTAGACCCATTATCACCCACACCAGCAAAAGCCAAGGAGGGAGCCTATACTTCCATCCTCACCAGATTATAACAAGATACCCCAAAGTCACAGCCAAGGCGGCATCAGAGAATGCTGAAGAGGGAGCTAGGAGTATTATTTGTCCTGGGTGGTAATGAGTAGCCCCTCTAATGGTGAAACCATTAGGGAGCTGGAGACACACCCACTAGAAGTAACAGCAAGTCCTCATCTCGGGTCTCAACAGAGGCTGTGGAGAACCAGGAGTTCTAGTAGCAGTTGGCAGTTATGAGGTTACCTCTCCTTCTTCTGCCAGACCGATGTCAAAGGAAGTCAGCTAAAACAGAAGGTATAAATAAGACCCAGAGCTCATAAGAATAACACCCAAGTGTTCAAGTTTTTGTAGAAAATTACTCATTATAACAGAACCAGGAAAAGCTCAAACAAACAAATTAACTATTAAAAGATGACATTATGGAGATGACGGACATGTTAGAATTATTTGACAAAAATTTTAAAGTAGCCATCCTAAAAATGAGCAATTATAAGTATGCTTAAAACAAATGAGAAAGTCTCAGCCAAGAAATGGAAAATATAAAGATTCTAATGGAGATTTTAGAACTAAAGTATATATTTACAAAATAAAAACCTCAAAGGACAGACTTAATAGTGGAATGAAGAAAAACAGGAAAATAATTGGTGAACCAGGTGATTAAAAAGTAGGAATTATCTAATCTGAAAAAAAAAAAAAAAGACAGAGCCCCAAGGGCATATAAGACTATAACAAATATTTACCCATTGATGTCACTGGGGTCCCATAAGAAAGGGAGAAAATAAATGGGGCTAAAAAGTGCTTTAAAAATAGTGGATGAGAATTTCCTAAATTTGATAATAATGATTTTAACTAATAAAGATTTTAAAAGTTGAGTAAAATGTTATAATAACACCAAAGATATCTACACCAAGATACATACTCAAACTTCTGAAACCTAAAGTAAAATTTTAAAAAACCTTGAAAGTAGTAAGAGAGAAACAATACCTGACCAAGAGGTGAAAAAAATTTTTTGAATAACAGTGGATAACTATTCAGAAGTCATGAGGGCCCCCCAAAAAGTAGATCAATACTTCAAATACAAAGAGAAAAGAACTGTGAAACCAGAATCCTATACCCTGGAAAAATATACTCCAACAAAGAAGGAAAATCAAAACATAATTAACTAAAAGAAAACTAAGCAAATGTGCCACTGGTAGACCTATCCTAAGAGAATGTTTAAAAATAGCTCTCCAAAGACAAAAGATATAATATAAGATGGAATCTTTAAACGTCTGGGAGAAGAAAGAACACGGCAAGCAAAAGTATGAGAATACAATACTTTCCTCCTCCTCTTGACTTTTCTAACACATAACATGTTCATAGATTAGAAGACTCAGTATTATTAAGATGTCAATTCTGCCCCCTCATTAATGCTGAGAGGCAGCATGATCCCAAGCAAAATTAGATTATTTCTGTTTTTTTAAAGAAACTGATAAGTAATTCTAATATTTATATTAAAAAAGACAAGAGATTTGTAAGAGCAAGAACAATTTTAAAAAGAACAAAATTGGAGGACTTGTACTACCTGGTTTTAAGAGTTGGTAGAAAGAGAGTAATTGTGACACTTTTGTATTATGAACATATGTTCAATTTTTCAGTTTATTTTTATGGTTCATGCTTTTTCATACTATATAAGAACATTTTTGATCTTCAAAAATAACTTTTGAGGAAATGAAAACATATACTAGGAGAAAATATTTTAAAATAACCTACCCAGAGCATTTTGAACAACTCAATCAGAATAGAAATATCAAACTTCAAAAAAAGCAAAATTTTGTACCAATAATTCTTAAAGATATGAACAGCAAATAACCACATGAAAAGATGCTTAACAACATTAGTCATTAGAGAAATTCAAATTAAAGCCACAAAGAGATAGTATTACACACCAGTGAGGATGGCTTACAAAAGTGGAAGGCAGTTTCAACTGTCTGAGTGTGCCAAGCAAATAGAATCTGGTCCAAGACTCATGGGATGCAAACTGGTACAACCATTTTGGAAAACAGTTTCTTATAGAGTTAGCATACCATTAACAGGTTACCCAGCAATCCTACTCCTAGACAAATGAAGATACATATCCATACAAAAAGCCTTATGCAATTGTTTACAGTAGCCTTATTCAAAATTACCCCAAACTGTAAACAACTGAAATGTCCATCAATTAGTTAATGAATGAACAAGCTGTGGTGCCTCCACACAACAGAGTACTACTAAACAATAAAAGGGATGGCCACTGGCACATGGAACAACATGGATGAATCACCAAAGCATTATGCTAAGTATGATAGTTCAGATTCAAAAAGCTATGTACTATATGACATTATGGAAAAGGCAAAATTATAGCAGCATAACTGTCAGTGGTCAGAAATTAAAAGAGGTGACTATAAAGGAGCATAAAAAATTTTTTTAGAGTGATGGAAATATATTGCATCTTGACTGTGGTGCTGATTATACAAAGGTACATAATTGTGAACGGCTTCACTTTTTTCTCAAGTGTTCATTTATCCCATACACATTCACTTTTCTGTTTTTCATTGTGCATAAAAAACTATTTGATACATTTTAGTCATGAGTTTGAGACATCCTTTGCTAATCTTTATTCTATAATTAATTTTGTGTCTACTGTATAAGTAATTCTAACATTTTTTTTAATAAAAACATGTCTTATTTGAAATTTAAAGAGAGTTTTCAGATGTTCAAATTCTCATCTAACTCATAGAAAACAGAAAAGTTCTGTTTTAGTATATAGCATGTGCTTTATGAAATATTTTATGACACATCTAAGTCCATGGAATGCATTCTAAATTTTTAAATTAGAAGCAAGGATTTCAGACCGAAGTGTGAAAATTATTATCCTTGCACATTATAAAATATAGTTATTTTGTTCTTTTTTACAAATCATGAAAAATGAGCAGATCTTACTTCAAAGCTCATTGCTTTGGCTGCTTGTAAATTATAATCACCTTTGTGTTCATATAAAATAATCAGTTATTTCCATGGTTTGATAATATAATTTAATATAAAACTTTCTGGAATTTAATATAAACTGATAAAAATTTCCAATAAATTTAATGTCCATAATCTGTTTTCATATAGATGAAAATATACAATGCCATGTCATTTTCTTTCTTTTTGTTAAACTCAATAGAGTTTAATGAATGCTTAATGATTGATAGATTAGGTAATGTTATGAACCTTAAAAATTTTAAGTAATAAGTATATTTTCTTCTTTCATGCTATTGCTACAAAGAGGTAGCAATAAAAAGTATAGGCTAAGTCTGATAATTGTAATTTGTATACTATAATCATCACTCATCATCAGCAAGTCGATTCAATGATTTTTGTGAAGACAAGTCGATTCAATGGTTTTTGTGAAGATAACCATAGAATGCTATACATTCCTCTCTGCTTCCTCTAATCAAAACAACATTCCTTTAAATAACTAATCAATGGTAGAATCCATTCATTTCCATTTTTCTTTTGCTTAACCAAACCTATTCTAAAGTAGGTTACTACTGCTTCATCAGTTAGTATTATCAATTTTCTATCAGTATTTTTAGAGGCTTTAGATCAATTTTTCACTTAGAGTTCTTTATTCTTAGAAGAATTTTCACATTTAATGAATAATAGAACAAGTCATGTTTCCAGCTAATTAGTTAGATAACAATTACATTAATTTGAATAAATGAGTACAAATAGAGTACTCTGAGTTAAATTGCATTTCTCTTACCTAACCAATCTCTGTATTCAGCAAAGAGACAATATTTGCATTTGAACTTTCTGGATAAAGGATCGCTAGATAATTATATTCTAATATATTCTGATTAATTTTGAAAAGCTTAAATATTGAAACTCAAGTAGAAAATTTGAAAGTTCTCAGAGGTGTAGAATTTCATTTTGACCCTAGTTCTATCCATGATTGCAGATAACTCAATTCACATCACATAATGAGATTGAATATTTTTAAAACTTAAAATGATATTAATATTAATTCCAGTAATTCAAGTAATAAATTCTTTCTTTATGTCAAGTAAGCCATATAAATTCTTATAAAGTAACTTATACAGATTACCTTTGAAATATACAGATCTGTACCTTAAAGAGGGTTTAGTCCACCTTGTATATACTTTGGCAAATACAGCATTCATAACTATAATGTTAATTATTAGACGTAATCCCAACAAGGCATTACTGATACACAATTGGATATAAAACCAGGACTTAGTGTATGAGAGTAAAGCCACAACATCTTGAATAAATTGCAGCATGCTGGAACTACCCAGGATAATTGAGAAAGTTCAGTCCAATCTACATTAGACTATACCCCAAAAGCCAACAGTACAGCTGTCCAGATTACTCATTAAGACGACCATTAGCCAACTGGACTAATTGGTTTGACTGTGTTTCTTCTCTCTTTTTTTGGCTTCAGATAAATGCTTGATTTCCTCTCACAACTGGTCTTCTTCAATGCGTTTCCCAGTCTAACACTTATTTTCACATTACTAACAGTGTAAATCAAGAAAATTGTATTTATAACCCTGAAAAGGTATTTCCTAAGTCAAAATTTATGAATCTTTTAAAAATATTCATAAATACTTAGTAAATACTTAGTTTAAAACTTGACTAATGTTTTTATCTTCAGTCTAATGTTTTGCATTATTTAACTGATGGCTGCGGCTCAAATTACCAGCTGGCCCATCAAAACAAAATAAAAATAGATCTGAAATGGAAAGACTAGTGTTTCATTTTGATTTATAAAGAGCCCCTCTAAAAAGGACAAATTAAAACACTGAATAGATTAACCAGGAATGTAAGAAGTGACACTGGCATCCTCTAAATCTGGCAACTTAGAATCTTTATGGAATGTTTGCTTGTTTTGCTTTGTAGAGGAAATATTACTTTGAACAACAGATAACATATAGGTTTGTAAGAATTTGTCCAAAGCCTCCCAACCCCAGATATTGAACTATACTATTCTTTCAAATGGTTCTTTATCTAGGTCATACTATCTTATATTGCAGGTCTTTCAGAGGACTTCTTTTACCACCCAGTTAACTTTACTCATTGTGTAAAATGAATGAAACGATAAGGAGGAAAGCGTATGTTAACTTTGGGCAGTGTTTTATACCTTTATGACATTAGTACAATAGGAAATGAAACTTAGCAAAACTGGAGCATGTAGTCCCAATGAAATTAACAAATGGAAACACAAAAAATACGATTGTTAATTTTCCATTATGTGTTCAAGGTCATCCCTTAATTTCAGGTTTGACACACTCTGAAAAACAAACTATGTCATTCTATAATGACAGTTTTATTTTATGGACATTATCTATTCTGGATATTAATATTTATGGTGTAATCCTTATCTTCATGGTAGTTATAATCTACTTGGAAATGTTTTTATAAAATAATTTAAAAACTAAAAAAGTGATTTTTATTTGTCAGTTGAATGATGAGAGTATACACTTTCTGCAGAAGTTTTACAGGAGAATATAATCACTGTAGTAAGTGAAGCATCAATGGACCAGGCAAGATCTGAGATGGGCTTAAAGCAAAGCACAATGTGATAGAAGTATCCATTGGCATACATGAGATATATAAACATATATCTCACAATGGGTAATTTTCCATGCATCGCTAAGGGTCTTGCCAATTTAACAAAGCCTGTTGTGTATTGGGTTGCATCTTCCACATTGAAGGTCTTGTTGTATAATGTTTTAACATTAAGAAAGAAACAAAATGCTTGCTGGACTGTATTGTATGGAAAATATGTTCCATATTTGGGACATATATTTCTGACACATTTACCAAATGATTCAAAAGGCTCCCAGAGTAAGAGGAGGCACCCACCCTACTAATGTGGACCTAGTAACCAATTCTCTGTGGCCTAGTGGGTTCAATAGGCCCGATATATCCTGAAGCGGATACACACACACACACACACACACACACTGATCTGTGAATTGCAGGACAAGTTCCACAATTTTGTAGTAAATTGATACTTTCTTTGGCAAATAGCTACTTCTTTTGAGGATTTTTCATTGTTTGCCAATGGGTTCTGATAGATCCTATGAGAAGCCTTAATAGACAAATCAAGAGGAGACTCCCAGGATTTATGTTGGCAAATAGCTATTATCATTTTTAATACAGCTCCTGGCTTCCTATAAAACTATAATAGAATTTGAATTCCTCACAATAGAACCTAGAAAAACATTGACACAAGCAGCATAATTTAGGTCTATAAATGTAGTCATGCCCTACAATATATCATCGATGAATAAAAATGATGTTTATAATAAAAAAAATGGCTGGCATTCAAAATGAACAATTTTTTTCTGTATTTCAGTTGTTTTTTGAAAATGAAAGTTTGATATTATAGAAACTAATATATTGAGAAAAAAGCAAATTCTAACAATTTTCTATGATAGTTCAAAAACATTAACTTAAAATGCATAATTGCATTCAGTTTGTTGAATATTAAAATAGGATTTGAATGAATTTCTGGCTGGTTGTGTGCATTTGTGATCACTGCCTTAGTTTTGACAATGTATTTAAAAATTAAAAATAGATTCATGTTTTAAAACTATAGTTGTATCAGTCACACCAATTAAGGTCTGCAAGGCAAGAGTCTTTATTTGAATAATGCTTTATCATCTTCAAATGCTAGATACGCTGCTGTTTTAAAGTGGTTCCAGAGAAATAAGTCAAGAGTTTATAAATTATTTTATACTGATGAAAACAGCTTCTGTTTACAATAATCTCTCCTCTGAGCGTTAAGTGAAAAGAAGTAGTGTTTGTTAAAACAGCAGGGGTTAGCCCTTTGATAAAAATGGTATTTTCTTCTAAAAACTCTGCCTGAATAATTGCTAGAGGAATAATTTTAACATCGTTGAAGTAGAGAGGTAGCTTTCTGAATGGTTTGAAGCAAAGAACAACTAGAACTAGAGAGGTCACAGCTGGAGCAATTTCAACAGTGTATGATAAATTACTTGATATGATGTAGCAATCAGCTGGTGGAAAAAGTGATATGGATTTTGAATACCATGGCAACTTCTTAAGTATTTTAACAATAATAATGCTTTGAACATAGCTCTCTCTGGTTTTCTAAGATAGTCAAATCAATTATTTAAGTCTTAGGTCATTAATTTTAGGATAAAATTGTACATGTTAACTAGAAAACATATAATAGATTTTCCTTTCAAAAAGAAGCAAGGTAAGTTCAAATACTTCAAGTATACCAAGAAAGGCAACAACCAAATCCATTACAGGATTCAAGCATGTGTCCTTTCCTGAAAATAAGTCAGTCCCCTCAGGGACACACTGTAAATATCATTTAGATAATCTTACTATACCATTTTTTAATTCATTAGTTCTTGATTTTGCATTCAGCATGGTATTCACAACGTATGTCTATATTCACATTTAAAAACATAATTGATAAAATAGCATTATAAGAATGCCTTAGAAGTTTAAATTTTAATTTGGAGAATGCCTTAATATTCACATGCAAAATGGGCTGCTGATTTAAAGCTTTTAAACAAAAACAAATCATAACCTTGTAAAATGCTTTATAACACAAAACCATAAACAACTATATAAAAACAATAGGTTCCAAGGGAATGATAAGCTTTTTGTAATGGCTGGAATAGTATCTGTCGGAAATGGTTTCAGATGGGTTTTGAGTTGCGAGAATACTGATGACACAAGGATATAACTTTCAAACTTTTCTCCCACTTTGTCTAAAAGTGATCACACTTAATATAGGCAGTTACAAATACAAATAGACCTACATGTTGGGTGTGGTATCTATGAAATAAAGATGAGGGAGGGATTCTAATCTCTCATCTAATCTCCCAAAACTGGTACCACAGCAAACTGTACTTACAACTCAAGTACTAGACTCCCAAAGGGATGTGGTTGATGATAGACGAGATGGATGTGATCTATTTGGAACTATAACAAGATTCCTTGCTGTTGGTATCTTCTGTACAGCTGTATGTGTTTTTTGTTTGTTTGTTTGTTTTTTTGTTTTTCTGCAGAGGAAGGCCTGAGAGTCTAATTGAGCTTCAAAGTAGTGCCTAATAAAGCAACCATACATCTTAGCTTTTCATCTGATCTGAACTTAGTATATTTATGACATCCCCTCTACCATATTTCCTATCTATCAGAGCAGGATTTCGGCCTCAGGGTTTCTTTCACTGCAGGATCTCATATAAGAGAGGAAGCTTGTTTGTTATGGTCTTTCTACTCACTATGTTATCTATTCAAAGAATTGGAGATTAAATTATTGACTCGGTTGTTTTGCATTGCTTCAGAAATAGGAAGAGAGAAAAATTGTTAATTCCAGTTCAGTTGACTGGTAAATCTTTGTCTCTGATTTTATTTTATGTATTCTGTCATTTAAAAAACTCATAATGGATAAAGCTAAATACATTCAGTACAATGCTTAATTCTTTTTTTTTCAAGGCAAATTGATTAAAAAATATATTGTGGAAAATATTCTCTCCTTCCCATGCTTCCAAAATGAGGCCATCACAAAGAAAAATTTAAGGCATTTTTTTTTTTTCTGTACTGAACAAAATAGTGATGCTTTAAATCCCTGCTATGACTTGAGTGAGTGGCTAAAGATCAATGAGATTGGTTGCATCGGTAGCATTTAACACGCTTTAAGGTATCCAATTTTGAAAACTACACTAAGGAAATGAAGAGGTTGTCCCCTTTGAGCTTGATTACATAGCATATTTATTTCAATAAACAAGAAGTCTCCACATATTTGAAATGGAACCTAAGTGCCTTGGGTGTGGACTGTAGCAGAAGTGGTAAGTGTGGGGTCTTTTCACAAGCATTACAGAAGTCCTTTCACTTCAAAATATCTCTGTTAAAATTCTGTCATGACACAAAAGTTGTAGGTACAGGTGCTGTAGAATTAGTATACCACATTAGTTTAATTTCACCGTGTGAATTAAATTCAGAAACTTGGAAGAACAAATGTGCATAGAGAGCTGCCTTGAAGAAATAGTTTTTGATGGTATAGAAAAGAAAGGAATCATTTTTAGAACCTGAATTTCTCTTAAGGGGCACAGAATCTCTTACTGGAATTCTGAATAGAAAAGGGCAATTTATGTTTTGATGCTCTCTTGCTCCAACAGTATATTAGGAGCACGATCAGGAGCCCAGAACCTCATATAAACAATGTAGATCTCTTCCCACTTATTGATGCCAACTACAAGTAAATGGAAGTGCTATTTAAAACATAAAGAAAAGGGAAATGCTAAGAAAAAGGAAATGCCAAAACTAAAGAAAAAGGAAATGCTAAAACTAAAGAAAAAGGAAATGCTAACATACATATTGTATAAATGTATACTATCATATATATTGACATGAATTTTTTCATTTGATGTGAGTTAGTGGATTCTAAGGACTTATGGAAGGTGCTATCACAGTACATGTGCTATTTGACATAATGGCATCCTGGCGGCATCGTAGTAGACTGATTGCATGCATGGCCCCATTTGTCCTTCTACTCTGACAATGGTCTCTGCCATGCAACTTATTTTGTCCAATATGATGCCAGCATATATGATACAGAGGCTTATAAAAACATTGCATGTTTCTACTTATTCATGCCCTCTGCCATCACCAATGAATCCACATCCATGTTAGCTTTCTGAACGATGAGAAAGAAATGGCAAAGAGTAAGTCATCGCAGTCATCCCAGCCCAGCTGAAGCCGTACTAGATCAACTGAGACCAGAAAAATCACCCGGTTGTTCTCAGAGTAAAATACTGACATACACGCTCACTATTAATAAGGGGTTATCATTTTAAGCAACAGAATTTAGAAATGGTTTGTGACAAAGCATTCTGGTTGCAATGGATAACTGATATAAGCATTAAGTAGAGGAGATGAGAAAGGGCATAATTAATGAACCAAGATAAAGGGCCTCAAGGCATTGATGTTTCTTTTCCAAAAGGAATAATTAAAACACCTCTTACAATATAGCAGTTTTTAATAAAACAAGCAATGAACTAAGTATTGAAAAACGAACAGAAGTGTTTTGGAGTAGCCTTATTTCTCTCAGATTCTTCCTGTTGCAATAAAGACATTCTGGACATAAAACAACAAACAAGCATAAGAGGTCTCTGAAAATTGCAGTAATTGACTGCATAGTATCCCTCAAAAAGACATCTAAATTCTTGCTACTAGAACATGCAAATTTGACTTTATTTAGAGAAAGTGTCTTTGAAGGTGTAAATGAAGGATATCCAAATAAGATCATCCTGGATTAGGTGGGCCTAATAACCAGGATCCTTACAGGAGACACAGAGGGCAGAAATCCATGTGAATATGGCGCAGAAATAAGTTATGTTGACACAGGCCAAGGAACACTAGGGGACACCAGAAGCTAGAAGAGGCAATGAAAATTTCTCTCCAAGAACCTTTAGAGAGACCACTCTAAACTGCCAACAGCTTGATTTGGACATCTAAGCTCCAGACCTATGAGAGAATAAATTCCCGTTTTTCTTTAAACCATCGAGCTTGTGGCTATTTGTTGTGACAATCCTAGGAAATTAATACAGGTGGAAAGAAAAAGGATGACCACAGAGAGTCTTGGAAATGGAGGAAAAACATGGTATAAGTTCTCTGGGTTTTCATTTTGCCTCCCAGACAGGTAGCTAGAGAAAAGCCTCCAGCCCAGAACTGAAACAAGATACCGACAAAAACCATAACAAACAAAAACTTCAAGGAAAGTCTGCTCCTCTAGCCACAGGACCTAAAAAGAGGAGCCTAACTGAATAGAAAACGTTTTGACGACATGTATCCTACTTTAGTCAAACAACAATGGAAAAACTGAGCCCCTCACCTTTGTAGTTTCAGTAGAGCTAGGTAAGAAGCCTAGTTTCCACCCACTGCCTGGTGGAACCAAGCTACGAAGCTCAAATTTCCTTACCAGTATGGTGTTGGTGGAGCCAAACGGGGAGCTAAATTTTAGCAGTTTATGGAAGCAGGCAGTGGTGCTCCTATTTCTTGAGCCAGTTTCTTTGGCCAGGTAGTGTTAGTGGGATTCAGCACAGGGCTGAGCCTCTATCACCATCTAGCAGTATCAAGAATGAAGGATGTAGAACAAGGTGGTGGTAGTCTGCACACCTCCACATCCAGACCTGCCTCATGTCATGAGAGCTGAAACTCCACCCACTCCACAACTAGGCATCAATAAGATAAAATGAAGTGATATAAGAGAAGCACTTGATTTCCAGCCCCTGCTCTCAACAAAGACCGGAAGAAAACTATGCTCATATCTCACTCAACGGCAATGAGGCAGTGGTAGTTGACACTTGGCTTTTGCTGGAAAAGTGTTGATGAGGCTGGAGAGAGCTGCACTTCCATCATAATCATCATCGATGAGTCAACGTGAATCACTGTTTCATTTTTATTATGGCGGTTCTAGTGGAGTCCAGAAGGGAGATAATATCTGTTTTCACCTTAACCTGCACACTACACCCGAGCAGCGTGCTAAAAATAAAATTCAATGGGATCCGAGCCTTATCACCACTTGGCATAGTCCACTTGATAAAAATGAAACCCTGAAAAAATTTCTGAATGAGAAATTTAACATTCAATGAAAAATAGCCAAAGAACATTAAGAAAAAGTAATATGACAAGGGTTACAAAGGATGAGTACAAATTTATATTATATACCTATATTTGGTCAAAATGGAGACTTGGCATGTTTTAAGCTATTGCAAGCCTTCATTTTCAAAGGGTATGAAGATTAACCTCTCTCTCCTACTCCACAACTCAAGGGTCTGCAAATCCTGTTCCTTCTTTCTTCAAGATTCATTTAGCTACCATCCTTATATAAGCTGCAATCAGCTCTCCCCAGCATTAATGCCATAGCCTTCTGAGTAGTTGTCCCTCCTTTGCTTTTGCCTCCTACGTGCTGTTCTCAACAGTGAATAATAAGAATATTTTAAAATGTGAGTCAGATCTTGTCATTCCTCTGCTCAGAACCCTGCAATGTTCCCCCCCCCCCCCCGCCTCAGAGTAAAAGCCAAGTTCTTACAATGTACTATATAGTGTGTGACTGGTGTCCACTACCTGTCAGACCATCTCACTTCCTACAACTCTCTCTTGATCATTCCATTTAAACACAGCACCCTCTCCTGACTGTTCTTTAGGACAAGAATGCTCCTGACTAGGGACCTTTGCACTTGCTATGTTTTCTGCTTAAAACATTCATTCTACAAACAGAAGCATGGCTCTCTCTTTTGCCTGGTTCAGGTCTTTGCTCAAAAGTCAACATATTACTGAGGCCTTCCCTGATCATTCTATTTAAAATAGCTCTATCTCTCTTATAGGACCATGTTTTAAAAATTCACAACATGTTGGTTATTTATTTATTGCATGTCTATAATCTTTTTTGTTTATTGAATATTAATGAGGTAAAACTTTTGCTCCAGAGGGTGGTAATTTCTATCTGCTTTTTTTCTTACTGTCATCTTGAGTTTATAAGACTCCTTGACACACTGCATGTTCCCATTGAACATGACTATGAAACACCTGGAAATCTTTCTAAAATGCATATTAGAATACAGTAGATCTGGCTTAGGAACATTATTCAGAATTCAGCAGAGGACACTTTAAGTAACAAAAGCCCACGACAGTACATGAGCAGGTGTAAAGGCTAAATTTCTTTATAAAAAGTACTAAGTTGATTAGAGAGACTAAGGCTTTAAGAGCAAGACCTTAAAATTTACCTAGTACATTTCATAGAATTACCATTTTAGATTTTGTTATAAAATTTTAAAAGAAAAATTAAAGTGTTAAATTAGTTTTAATCTAGTAAAATATTAAGTATGAGAAAAGTGCCTCTGAAGTTGTTTTTCTTTCTATATTACTTGATTTTAAACAAACACACCAAAAAATTAGTATCTTCCTAAATATTCACATCACTTCCTATTGCATTATGCTTCTTAGATGGATCAAAATTGAGTGGTCATCAAAGTCATCGGTCCTATTAAATTGGTCTAGGAACAGGTAGTCACCATAAAACCAGCTCTTCCAAGAAGGATTTTGTCAAGCACAACTTCCTTTTAAATTTCAACATCTTTTTCTCTCCTCCACCCACACTTATTACAGAAAATTGGGATACATCACAGACAAAATCAACACCAACTATTTAAAAATCTTGAAAAATGAGCAACCTAAATATAATAAAATAATTAGAATTCATTTGAAGCAATAGAGTCAATATAAAACTCTCAGAAAAAATTTGACAAACTATTGAATAAAATGTGTTGTCTTTATATACTGAAATAAGAAAAAGATTCATGTTCGTTTAGGGCTTTTTTTAAATATGTAGATACGTAGATATCATAAAGACTTGAGAATATCATTTTAAAGATGAGTAATATGAGGCTCAGAATCAGGGCTGGAATTTGAACCCCAAGTCTTTCTGTATTCAAAGCATTTGCATTTTGTATTTTGCTATGCTGCTCCTTAACAATGATTTTTGCAGATTGGGGATGCTGTTGACAATTCCATAATGCGTTGTCATAAAAAAGAAAATAAGTAATTTTATTATAGTTCATAACTGAAAAATTAGGGAAAGCAAATAAACATAAAGCTGTTCAGTCTCAATAATCAGAATAATTCAAATTTAAGACACTGGATACATTTTTAATGATAATATTCGGTGTTGGCAAGAGTGCAGTAAAAAGATAGTTTCTCTGCTGCCAGGAGTTATAAAAAAGTACTATTTCTTTAGAGGATAAATTGGCAATGCATGTATTTTAAAAGTAAATATTTTTGATTTAGTAAATCAACTGTTGGGAGTTTATCCTAAGGATAAGCACAGAGGTCTACATAAAACATGTTTAGTACATTTAAAAAATAAAAACAAAGATATTAGTGACATCTTCAAAACAAATGAATAAAGTCACCCCTGGAGACCCCAGAAGAAGACTGAGGAATAATTAATGTTCCAGGATAAGCACGTCAGGAAAGTATCCAAGTTCTTTACAAAAAATCTGGTTGATCTCAAAATAGCAGAGTATGGAAGAAACAAAAGTTTTAATTTTACTTAAAACCTATTTTTTTTTTTACTTCATTCCATCTTCTTATTGTCACTCCCCAGTTTTCATAAAGTGCTGTCACTGAGGTCTCTACATCTATAGAAATTCTAATGTCTATAGAAATTAGGCTGTGATGTGAACTCACAGTAACTTTTTTGTGTGTGAAGGTGATCATTTTTTTGTGTGTGTGATGTCACAGTCTAATTTCAAATGAGAACATACATGTAGATATCAGAATCATTTTTACCTTTGCCTATGAAGATTAAAAAAAAAATAACCCTAGTATTATTGTGCTAAAATAGAGATTGGGCCAGCTCCAGCTGGTTTCTCTTATACTATATTGGTTTCTCTTATACTATATTATTGGTTTCAGCAGTAATGCTTGAAATGACTACCTGCAATTCATTGAATGTCTTCCCACATTTCAACAGGCTTTACTAGTAGTGTGGTATACTAGAAATTACATGAGGTTGGGAGTGATATGCATTGTAATCACAACCTGACAGTTTGAAATCTGCATGATCAGGAACTAATCACTTGAAGTTGTAGCATTTATGCACCTTTTTAAAAGCCCAGGTCAATATTATCTGCCTTCTAAGGTTTGGGTGAGGTTTAAATAAAATAAGTTAATATGGGACATGTAACGAAAAATGTTTAGTTTAAATTAGACAGCTGGGAAGGAAAATCATAAACTTCGAAATATTTTTTTTTCTTTTCAAAAGTAGAAGATTTATCAGAGTTCTTTTTTTCTTGTGTTTGTCATGAACTATCAAATTCTTAAAGGCGGACTACATGAATTTTAGTATCTTCTGCTTTGCCCCGCCAACCCCCTATCATCCACTTCCTTCCAAAATTGATTTTATTATGGCATGGATGTAGATGAATAGTTGTAAAGTATGTCCTAAATTCCTGGCAAATTGCAGGGCTCAGGCTGCTTGAGTATTTTAAAGCAAGTATTTTTTTAAAAATCATAAAGTCCTTGAAACATAATAAGACTATGATTCCTGGCCTGACTGGTGAGGCAAGCAATTGAATCACCATTTTGAATGTCACTGTGTTAGTAGACTTGCTTCTAAGGTACCTGCACTAAACGGTAAGTTTAAAAGGCTAATTGAAATACCCTTGCAAAAAGGGAGGCTTAGCAGAGAATCATTGAATATACAGTACCTAAATGTGAAATAGTGTAAAAACTAGTTGAAATTCCATCTGGTTCTAATGATACATTAGAAGCAGAAATGGCTACTGAGTGAGCTGATGTTCATTATTTGAACAAATTCTACATTGAAGTCTGAGCAAATATCATTACATGGAAATTAGGATAAAAGTCAGACAACATGGCTCCCATTCCTGGAAGAAGATAATCCAGTAAAGTAAATCCCTGTCAACAAGACTAAACAACATTTCAAGGAATTTACAAGTGACAGCACACACACACACACACACACACACACACACACCACAAAACCTTTCGTAACAAATTATTGCTAATATAGAGTCTCTCTGAACTAGAAGGGTGGAAGCCAGGTTAGAAATAGGAGATGGCTTCGGCCATGCCACCATGGATGTGCCCGATCCCATCTGATCTCAGAAGCTAAGCAGGATCGGGCCTGGTTAGTACTTGAATGAGAGACCACCTAGGTAGGAGTAAAAAAATAAAAAATAAGGGATTGTAAGCTGACAAGGTACTTGCAATCTGTGAGGTCAACCAAAGGG
Source organism: Rousettus aegyptiacus (assembly GCF_014176215.1). Taxonomy (NCBI): domain Eukaryota; kingdom Metazoa; phylum Chordata; class Mammalia; order Chiroptera; family Pteropodidae; genus Rousettus; species Rousettus aegyptiacus. The sequence goes on from NW_023416310.1 coordinate 20,058,046, forward strand.
TGCCTTGCCTAAAAAGAAAAAGAAAGAAAGAAAGAAAGAAAGAAAGAAAGAAAGAAAGAAAGAAAGAAAGAAAGAAAGAAAGAAAGAAAAAAGAAAGAAAGAAAGAAAGAAAGAAAGAAAAGAAAGAAAAGAAAAGAAAAGAAAAGAAAAGAAAAGAAAAGAAAAGAAAAGAAAAGAAAAGAAAAGAAAAGAAAAGAAAAGAAAAGAAATAGGAGAAGGGATTCCAAAGTTATACTTTCTAGAAGCCAAGAAGAAGAGAACCGGCAATAAGAAATAATAGAGCACCTAGCACAGTTGTCAGGCTCTCCTGAAAGCTATTCAAACCACTGGGACTTAATTTGGTTTTGTTTGATAAGACTGAATGTAGTTGGCATGAACCACTATATGAGAACCATGGGGGAATTTTTATGATTTTCCTGGAATCATTGTTCCTAATTGGATCTACATATGTATTAGAATTGGTAAATATGAAAAGTAGATTAAAATATAAAGAGATTTAATTAAAAGAAATTAGTGAGGCAATCAGAGTTAGACACATAATTCCAGATTTGTAAGGACCCATATTTGTAAAAGCCCTCTCTTAAAAACAATGACCCTGCCCCCCCCAAAATTAGTAAAGCTCTTACTAGATTAGCAATCACATATCTATGTATTATGAGATATAGTAGAGACATAATAGAGATTTTAACTATTTTTATGAATGTAAATGACTTTTGAGATATTCAGATTTTACTAGAAAATATAAAGTCATAGTTTTTCAGAGAAATGAGTGTTTTGTACTAAGGCATACACTTAGTCATACCCATGGAAAGCCTTGTTGTTTGATGTAAACAGCTAGTTCCAGGCTTGGTTGTTTACTTTTTATTGATGTGTAAATTGAAAGTATTGGCTTGCAAGTAGATATGTAAGTTTTAACATTATTTTAATAAATGAATAAAATAATCCAATGAGGCATACATTTTTCACATGTTATAAAACAAACTAAAATTACAATTACCTAGCAGTTGTTAAGATTTAGGTAATTCACTAGGATGCTTCGGTTTTCTCCCATGAAGCTAAAAAATATATGAATTTGACCTATGTGATATTTACTATACAGTGTTTCAGTTTTTTACCTTTAAAATATATAAATAAAAAACAACTTATTTTGTGAGTACATATGTATTCTGTATTACAGATATGGCCTTCAGAATTTATAGGCTTTTATACATAAGAGTACTAATACCAACTCAGTTTTGTGAGCATATTTTTTGGGAAATGATCAAAGGACTAATAACAGTTTGGAAAAAAAAGGCATAAGTACCTCCTATTATTCATGCACACACAAATTTGTGTATTAAATTACATGCATCATATTTCTTTACTGTGAATGGTGTTAGAAAGTCAAATGGATCATGATGCCTTACAGCTGCTCTTGATGCCAACAAAATTCCCTGGGCATTTCTTTCCTTTGTGGCAAAAGAAGGTGAAACTCATTTGCATTCAAAAATAACATTACCTCTTAGATTTTATATTGCTTTTAACTCTCTCCAGCTCTTGGGTGCTTAGTCATAAAACCATGCTTGCTTTATAACTGTTTAATTTCAGATTATAGCAAAAAGTGATTATAGGGTAGCCAAAGGCTGATACACTAAATGTGTCTCAGAATTTACTGTTTTATAAAATTTTTGTTAAATTAGTTACAGAATATACCAGGGAAATTTCTTTCTTCCTAAATACTAGATAACAGCTGTTTTCATTAAGTATGTCTAAATTTTTGCTTTTATGTCTTTTGGTTTTATGAATAGACAACCGTGATTGGTATTTGATTGTTGTAAAAGAGAAAAATGTGTTGCTATGGGTTTACTTGATTATCAGAATATGCAGATAAAAATGTAAAATTTTATAAATTAAGAGTATCCATAAATATCCTTCTTTTAGTCAGGATTCTTAATAGTAGTAATAATAATAAAAATAACAAAAACATTCTTACAGACTGAGAGAAAAATCCCTGATATATAACTCAGAATAGAATAATTAAATGTTTAATTTTGTCAAGAATATTATTTCTTATGATAAAACATCATGATTGCTTATGTTGAATTCATTAGACACTTTTTTCATTGTTTCACCTCCCTACATTTTTTGTTTCAAGGAAACTTCTTAAAATCCATATCTTTGTCACAGGTTCCAAACCTACATTTTCACCTTCACCGTTCATGTCCTCTTGAGCATGTTTCAAAGCAGATCCCATATTTTCCTCCTACTGAATCATATCTGTGACTTCCTTTTTCTGTTAATAATATTGCCTTGGTAATTTTCAATTACTGTTATAAACAATATGCAAAAGGTCTACTCACAGAGATGGTTTAAAAAGTAGAGCTATGAGCATTATTTCACACTATGGAATAAGATTTTTGTGGCAGTGAATGGGATTCTGCATCCTAAACAAGTGGCTATGTTATCCTTTGGCACAAGAAAGTTTGAAAACTGTTACACTATTTTGTAAATTACTAAACAAGAACTGGCTACACATCAGCAACATATATCAAAATATCATAATGATAAAAAACAATTATACATATGTACATATACATAAATCTCTCTAGATGAAGAGATATAGATATAATTATAGATGGATATAGATATAGATGATATAGATATACAGATAGATATAGATAGATAATTTATATATATCTCCAACTCTGGGCTGCATTCCTGAAGGTATCATCTCAGTATGCTTGGAAACCACCACCTAAACTATAAGATTACAAAATAACAGAAATTTTACTTGGCTAAATTAATGCTCACAGAATTTAGACATCTCCCCAAGGAATTCAGAACTGTTTTCCAAAATGTGACTCAAGTGTACTGTGCAACTCAAGGACACTGTATAACTTCTTGCAGAGTAATTTGAAGGCCCTATAAAAGTATTCTATATCTTCAAAAAAGTGTCATCAGTACTTCCAGAATTCATAAAATGTATTATAATATGTAAACTATATTATCTTTAAAATTTGACAATTTAGTTATTTTATTTAAACTACAGGTATTTATAACCATATATGAGCTACATGTTTATTACTTCACTTCTACCCTTGATATGAAGGTTGGTTGATGTCTTAGATCCTATTCCGTATGGTTTAAAATTACTTAAACATGTGCTTTCTTTTATTGCGTTGCACAAAGAATTAAAAGATTATAATTTCAAGGCTTATTTTGGCTCTTAGAATTGAAAAGAACACGAAAAGCCTTCACCACTCGCTGTTCATTTAAGCAGTAACTTTGACATACGCCATGGTGATGAAAACATGCTTCCTATAGGGGAAAAGACTGTTCTGCTTCTTTTTCTTTTCAGACATCTTGCTTTCCAAATATATCATTGCAACTGAAGAAAGAGGGAGAAAAATGTCCTTTGCTCTAACCTCTAGAAATATAGTTACTCTCAGTTGTTGATTTGGCTAAGCTATGAGCTTTGTAACATTAATAGCAATAAAATATTTTAAGTGGAGGTAGTAGTATTTTTTAAATAATTTGAGATTTAGATTTTCTCATTATGAAGTTTGGTTATCTGTATGTACTTCATGCTATGCTCTTTATTCTTGGTGAACATGCAATAGATATTTAATGATTGAGTCTCATGTATCATGCAATGTATTGAAATAATGCATCATATGAGTGAGGGTTAAATGAGTCCTTACGATTAATCCCATTCAGTTCTTTTTATTTCATGAATAAAACAACATCATCCCATAGGAGATCTTGGTCTCAAAGCATGCTAGAAATCTTCAGCAGGCTGCTGGTACAGGAGAAGCTCGCATTTAAACCAAGTAACATTTGGTCAAACTCTGGGGGTTCACTTGAGAATGTTAGTCAGTTAGATTGATCTTTAATAATGGTTCTTACTCTTTTGTTGAAATAGAAAGACACCCATGGTAATGGCTAGGTCAAGAAAGAAGATTTCTCAAATTGTGATGGTACTTGAGGACAGAGAAGCGGTGGCATTTTGGTTCCACATGATCAATTCTCTTTTGGAAAAGGACTCTCTTTGGGGTCTGTGATCTCAGGCAGAAGAACATTGTAAGATCATGGAGAAACACAAATAAAAATAGCAGAATTCCAATAAAATTCCCTAAAGTAGTCGACGTAGGAATGAAGAACATGGAGTAGACTTCCAATTACATGAAATGCCCCAAAATGATAGGAATGAGAAGGAAATGGGGACTCAGTGAGTACCTAGAACACAAAGCCTAATCCAGATTCATTGGATATCTGACTTTATTAATTCCAGTCTGAAATTATTGGTAGGAATAAACCCTTGAGAACATAGGCATGGCTGAGATGGTAGAACAAACTTGTCAGTTACCTGCAGATGATAAAGATGGTGAGACCTAGCAAGTAAGTAAAACTCATAAAGGGAAACTAATTTCTCCAAGGACACGATGCTGGTTAGTGAAAGATATAGAGACAAGTCCCAGGTCTTTAAATTCCAGGGTGGTGATTATTGAACTCTATCCCTAGTCACTTAACAGAACCAAAGAGAACTTTCAATTTAGTTGGAAAGATAGAAAATAAACACAAGTGTTAGATTTGGAGGTAAGCAGAATAAAGAATCAGTCACATTTGTCAGTGTAAAAATTAAGTAAGGACAGAAGATACTGTAGATGTTCCATGAAAAACCATTTCTATGGCTGCCTTCTAACTATCCTGCTCTATTTTTTGGGATAGGAAAATCTAGAATGCATTGTGAAGGAAACTCATTTCCATTAAACTCAAAATTTTAATTTTTCTCAAAATCATTTTTAAAGTATTTATTTTGAAACCCGCTGCTACTGAAAATTATGATAGCCAGCATCTTAGATTAAAACAATAGAATGGGCATTTATGTGAATATAAATAATAAACTATTTGCAATTTTACAAGCCGGGCTAAAATTACAAGGGTCATCAATCGTTGTGTTTCAAAGCATAAAATGATAACCAGCTGGAATTAGGAAAAAAATTTTCCCTGTGGTATAATATTGAACAATTGAACAGGTGCTTTATGAAAGGTAATTTTTTTCTGGCCTTCTACTGAAGCATCCAGTATAGGTCTCTATAAAACGCCAGTCTAATGGGCCATTGATCTTTTCAGCTAATGTAATTTGTAGGATTCTCACTTTTCCAGAAGTAATCAATAAGAATCTTAAGCCCACTTTGAAAAAAATAAAAAACCATACTACCGATTACTGGAGGACCTATTTAGAAAAGAGATAGGCTATATTGAAAAATAAATTATACTGTAGTCACCAAAAAAACAATAAAAAGATAATCATGTTATATATGAAAGTACCTTTATAGTGATCACACTGGAAACATTTACACTTCTATGCATAACATCATCCAGAGGAGAAATGAATATGTTTGGAGATAAAGAACTGTGCCTAAGTCAAAATTTTAGCATGTTTTGCATAACTTGCATCTATTCAAAATGAAAACAAAATAGCTTGTAAGGTTTACATTTTTAGATCATTCTGAGAACTTATCTCTTTATATTTTTATTTGGTTGTACTTGGATAGATTGTAGCCTTTCCAGCTTCTGTGTTTTAAACTGCACTTAAGTTTACCCTATGCAAGTAAATATAGTAGATAATAAATTTAGTTGATTGTATATTTATTATCTATTTTACTTTACTTTTCTATGTAATCTGAAATATAGCAGGGGATTTTTCTCCAAACCTCACAGTGCTCTATCAGTCAGAGTACCGGCATGTTCTAACACTCTGCTGGCAGTACCAGAGATGCCAATAGTGACGCAGGCCTCACTGAAGGACTGGCCACACTTAGCCCCAGAATCCATGAACATTCCGACTAAAAGGAGCGTTTTGACTTGGGTGCCATAGAGGGCTGAGATTGTAGGTGGGCAAGCCCTGTCAGAGAGCCCCGTGCCCCCTCCCCTGCCGAGTGTGGGCTCAGGGAGTTTTGTCCGCTCACATGTGTTCTTCAAGTTACTTCTCAGTACTTGTACCTGCAGAATTAGAAATAAACTTGTAACTTCTCTTTCAGTCCTTCTGCTCTAACCTATTTTCTCAACTGCTTCTCATTCAGTTCCCTCAAACAGCTTCCACGGCCTCATGGCAGCAACGTCTGAATCCCGAAAGGCAGGAAGTCGGCCTGCACCTAAACTTGCTCTATGGTCTGCCTTTCTGCGCCTCCCTTGACAGACACCTAAGAGGTTGATACTTGCAGGTTAAACACACATGTCCTAGGTGTCCCTTAGATCTATGACAAAATGGAGCCAGTGCCTTTTTTGCAGTTAGACTTTGCCACTGTGTCTTTTGTAGATTTTTTTCAATTCACCCATTTCCACATTCCAGCATGCCTCATTTCTGAGCTGTGATGTTTGTGGTAAGAGGTATGAAATCAGAATTGCAGAGCAGGCTCAGCGGGAAACTCCTGTTGTTGAGACAGCTACCTTATCTTAGTTTGAGAGATAATTTAGTTCTGCAATTGAGAAAGTAAAAAAGCTTTGGTGAGGAATAGACAATTTAGATTATTTTTAAAAATCCTCTTTCAAATCTTACATGCTGATGGTTTGTTTCATTTGCTCATTTTCTGATAATCACAACTCTGATAGACTACAAATAGGTTTATTAAAACAATAGGTACGAATCCTATTGTTTAAAATGATACACTGGCATTCGTTTTCTACATTAGTATGAATACGATATAATTTATCATATGTACATTATGTTTCCTCTGGAGATTGGTGAATGGATAAGGTTATACAATATATAGTCTGCCATTAACAGCACTATGGTGATGTTTGGTGAGAATGAATCTTGAAGTAACTAATAGGGCATGTTCTCTCAGCTAAGGTACTGCTCCTATCTGTAACTGCTGATAGGTCATTTCTGCTTGGATATACTGCTCTCATATCAAACTCCTCACTCCAAAAATACACTCATGATTGTTATCCCAGACAGATTCTCCTTCTAGTTAATGTTCCACCTTTCCGTGATTCACTTGATCTGAGGCCCATCTGTGATTTATAATATCTCTATTGTCTTTGTTTTATTCTTGTATCCCCAAACCCTAATCCATGAAACCATGTTCTGTTCATGAAATATTGTGATATTCTCCTAACTGATCTTCTCATCACAAGTGTCCAAAATAATATTCCTAAAATATGATATTTAAGTCTATTGAAAATGAAGAATGGACATACCTATATAGACAACTTCCAGATTAATAGATATTGCATGATAAATAAATATATGGAGAAAACGTTAACTTCAAACTAATTGAATAAATGCAATAAAGTACTAAAATTCATATTCTTCTATCATGGTGACATAAATTTAAAAAAATTATAATCCCTTGGATTGAGGAGTGTGGAAGACAACTGAGTCTCCTACTGATAGATATTTGTGTGTGTGCATATATGTGTCTATGCATTTCTACAACTCCTCTGAGAAGCACTTTTTAAAAGACAGTTACATAACAACAAAATAAGTAACAAGTATTGGAGAGGTTGTGGGGAAAAAGACTTTCATACACTGATTGTGGGAATGTAAATTGGTATAGCTACTATGGAAAACAGTAAGGAAGTTCCTTAAAAAATTTAGAGTTACCATACAACCCAGCAATCCCTATTCTAGGTATCTACCCATGAAAATTTGAAAACTTTTATCCATAAAGATATACGCACCTTGATATTCATTGCAGCATTGTTCTTACAGGCTATGATATGGAAACAACTGAAGTGCCCTTTGCTAGATAATTAGATAAGAAAGATGTAGGACATAACTACAGTGGAATATTACTCAGTCATAAAAGATGAAATACTGTTATTTGCAATAGCATGAATGGATCTTGATATTATTATGCTAAGCAAAATAAGTCAGACGGAAAAATTTGAGAACCCTATGATTTCACTTATATGTAGGATCTGAAACTGAAAACAAACAAACAAACAAGATAAAAAAAAAAACCCAAACACAAAAACTCATAGATACAAACAACAGTTTAGGTTACCAGAGGGAAAGCGGGGAGAGGGGAAGTTAGATAAAATAAAGGTGGTCAAACATATGGTGATGGAAGGAGATTTGACTCTGGGTGATGAACACACAATTCAATATGCATATGATGTATTATTCAATTGTACATTTGAAACCTGTATAATTTTATTAACCCATGTCACCCAAATAAATTTAATTAAAAAGACAGTTATAATTTTCAAATATTATGTATAAGAATTTTTCATAAGGATAAAAATAAGAGCCACATTTATAAGAATTTATTTTAACATTATTTAAAATTTTAAAAATTCTAAAATGAACAAACATTCCTCAGTAGGAATTTGGTTGATTTTATTATGATATATACTTGTAATAAAATAGCATGTAGCCATTGATTTCTTTTCCATAGGGGGGGAAAAAAACCACACAGACAATTAAGCAACTAAATTATAAACCACATGAAAAGACTGAAGAATTAAGGTAAATGCCTCTGTTAATGAGGCTACTTTGTTGAGGTTATAAGGGTACATAAGTGAAATTATATGATATTTGTCTTTCTTTGTCTGACTTATTTTATTCAACATAATACCGTCTAGGTCCATCCATGTCATTACAAATGGTAAGATTTCATTTTTTATGGCAAAGTAATACTCCATTGTATATATGTACCATAATTCTTTACCTAATCATTTACTAATGGGTATGGTTCCCTGGAATTCCAATCCCACATGATTAACAATTCAGCTTTCCTTTCCACTGGAAGGTCAACTCATCTCAAATTCAAATTGCCTGAAGTTCAAAGGAACATTTCCCCCAATAAGAACTAGCACCCTCTCTTTTGCCTGTTGTTTTTCTTCATTATCATCATCATCATTATCATCTTTATTATTACTTAATTTTCTTTTTTATTGAATGGCTTCCTTATTCTTCCCATTTTCATTCCTAGTACCCATTATATTATTTATGCTCAGATTATTAAAATCTATTTCAAAAAAGCGAGAGAAAGATTTGGGTATAAAACTGTTCAGGTGTCTAATGAGGGAGAAAGAAAATTCTGTCTCTTGACAGAATTGAAGGCTAAGAAAGAAAAAAAAATGGTGGGAATAGAGTAGCAAATAGTAATGAAACAAAAAAGCTCAAGGAGTAAACCTGACAACAAAGGCTGAGCAATAGTTAATGGCACATAGTTTACTTTAGTAAATAGAAATACTAAAAATGAAGCTATTTATAAAATGTATGTTAGAGATATTGTCTTATAATTGAATGGCATGAGTATGAAAAGAATTTGAGACACTGCATTTATAAAGAATGCATTGTACCAAAGTTATTCTTTATTATTATAAGTTCTCCACTTTACCTAAGGTAAGTCCTACTGTGACATCACCTTGAAACTAAACGAGGCAGAGATATTGCAATGAATGAGCAATGACTATTCGGCATAAAAAAGTCTCAATAAAAAGTGTTCCGCAATAACAACTCTATACGAGTTTATAGAAATAATACAAAAGAATTGATGTAACATTTTATGTACTATTACATTTTATGTATTCTAAGGCAGTGTGAAGACATTAATACATGAAAATCATCAACAACACTTTACAATGAAAATAATACAAGCAAAACTAATTACTTTTAATTGGCCATTACATCATCATCATTGGAATTATTTAGTATTAATAAAATATTTCATTTTGGAATGGTCATGTACTTATTACAGGGACTTGTGCTATCATAAAGAACACCTGTTTTTGAATTGGCTATAAAATCTCTTAGCTCAGCAATTTAAAAGCTGATGTTGCTTTTTCAGTGGCATGTGCAGTTTTCTGGGTGACTTCTTCACAATTGCAAAGACAATATTCTATGTGGGGGTTATAGGAACTGAAAAATAGGTCCCCCCCTTTGTTCTTATATAAATATGAGTAGATAAATCTAGTTGAGGTTTAATTTACTTAACCATTTCTCTACTCTTGCAGTCTTATAATGTTTATTAAATATTTAAAATCACAAATATTATAAGCATAAAAATGAATATAGATATAGATACAGATAACAAAGTTTTGAATATAGATAACAGTTATAGTTGCACATCAATGTGAATGTATTTAAGGACACTAAATTGTATACTTGTATTATGTTACATATATTTTAATAAAAATAATAAAATTATAAAAAGCAACGAAATAAAATAAACTTCATCCATACTACCATGCTATGAAATACCTAAATATAAACATTTAATGGTAACTATATGGTTAAGTGGAAACTAATACTGTAATATGGTATATATTAGGTCAAAACTCTTTAAAAGGTCTATAAACGTTTCATCTCCCACTTTTTAAATCCCTTTCTTGATTTATTCCCTGTGTTTCCGTGACAGTTATTACTACCAAATTAATGTAGGGAGGAGGGAAGTGTAGTATAATACATTTATTTGTTTGTTTTCCCTATCACTAGAATTCAAACTTCATGAAGACAGACAATTTTGTCTCATTTGTTCACTGTCCATTTCCAGTGCCCAAATTAGAACTTGTTCAATACGTATTTTATGAATTAATTTGTTTGAAAAATGCTGTGCTATATGGGAGAATAACTTCTTTCTTATCGAGTGACTCTTTCTTAGCATTACATGCCCTCCTTGATGGAAGCACGGTACGGGGAGAGCAAGGAAGGCATGAATTAGTTACAATTGCTGAAAACTAAATCGATTTCCCCAATATGGCCAGAGATTAAGCTCCTTTTGCCAGCCCTGGATTTCTTCCACATAGCATTGGCATCAGGTCAAATAGGTAGCCAACACACTGAGTCTATTTGCATAAATCAGAGATAAATACAATGTTTGGCAGAACTCAAGAGATTCGTAATCTCATGGATTCAGAGCAATCTTCTTTTCTTACCAAAAGATACAAATCTATCCTCTTGCAATAGCCTCTTTTCCTAGAAGACATCACAAATCTATTTCATATTTTTCCCAGAATGTCTATGGCTAATTACTGTTTACTTCATTTGCATGTAGTTGTTTTTATTATATTTAACTAACTAGAGAAGGACAACCTGTAACCACGGCAACCAGGAAACGTGCCTGTGTGTTTCAATCTTCACCCTCTGCTCCATTTCCTTGAACTTTAAATATATTCTCGGTTTTTCTTATTTCTGGAGTTTCTAGCACATACAAGCTCTTCAGTGCTATCTTTCTTAATATACCAGCTTCTTCCAAAAGTCTCCTCCAATTCATTTATTTAACTAACATATTCTGTTCCTCTGTATTAAACCCGATACATTTCTGTCCTTCAATACAATTTCTATTCTATTTAACATTTTTAAATTCAATATCCTAAGTCTCTGTTTTTTTTTTTATCTATAAAATCAATGTTGTAACAAGGATAACCGTTCAGATTTCTTCAACAATTGAAAGACTATGATATTTCTAAAATACAATCCACAATGATGCTAGTCAATCCACAAGAATACTGCACTTTAATTTTTCATTTTTGTTTAAAGAGATGGGGAAATTAATGTTTCTAGGAAGTATATGATGAGTCTGACTTATGCCATGGTGCATATATATTTTTCCCCTCATATTGCATGGCCATTCTGACTGTACTCTATAGAGAAATTACAGGTAACAAATTGCAGGTAAAATATAGCACAATTCATTCTAATATGGGAATGTTAATAAAGTAGTTGTAGTTTTCCAAATCCAAAATATTCAGTTTCTAAGTCTTGTCTAAATCCTCTGATGCATTGGGAATTCATATGAGCTTAAACAGATGACGACGAATCCAACTAAAGTTTGTTCCTTGTTGCAAACACTATAGTAATAGGAGTGGTGATGCATCGGCAGTGATAGAGGTAACGGCAGTGGTTGTCTGGTAATCGAAGTGGGGAGATGGTGCTGGTGCCGATGGTGGTGGTGACAGTTAATATTTACTGAGAATATATTATAGATCAGGCACTTCTCTGTGCTTGACATGAAATATATTTCTTAATACACAAAATAATCCTAAAAGTAGAAATTACTATTATTCTCATTGTGCACAAAGGCACACTGAAACTCGGTGTTAATAACTTGTTCAAGACAGCTGGCAAATGGGACTTCCATGACTCAAAGTTAAATGAGCCTGTCACGAGAACCCAGTCTTGTAACCACTATAAAATGGCAGAATTGAAGAATCTAAAATATTTATGTTTTAGAGAATATTACAGAGGTTGGAAGCAAGTGCTATTTTGCTAAAGAACGGCACTCCTGTTTGCTTTCCTCATTAAGAAAAGGTCCTTTCCGATGACTTCAGAGGTGTCGCTACCAAAACATCAGTGTTTTTTTTTTATATATATATTTTCTTGGAGGATAAGACACTGAAATAGCTATTTTGAAAATTTCAGTATCACGTCATAATTACTTTATTCAACATTTCTTTGTAAAATTTTTAACATAGGCTACACACAATTCCACAAGAATCCTGTAGGTTTATTAATTGAATTGTAGTTAGACGATTCTGTGTAAAAGCAAAAACTTTTTGCATAGCACTTTATCATCCTATATCCTACAACCTACATCCAGGCCAAATGTGTAATAATCTTATATTCGAGTCTCTATATCTATATCTATCTATATCTATATCATCTATATCTATCCATATCTATTTATATACTGTTTCTAAAATACACTTACACTTGTCACTTTCTTTAGTGTAGCTCACGGAACTCTCTTTATTTGAAATGATCTACTCTCTGTTTACATAGCATTTTATATCTGCCTCTGCTGTGGTACTGAAACACATAAATAGCTAACAATAACATAATTTAATATCAGTCATGTTAGATTGCATTTGAGGTAAGAAACCATGATTTTATGCATCCTTATGAAAACAGGCTTTATATACATATCTTGTAGATGGAGTAGGTGCTGAGTAAATAAATAAATGAAAAATAAATCCTTTAAAAAGATAATTGAGGTATAATCAGAAACACATATACCTCTTTCTCTACTGAAAAGGAAATAATTCAGTTTAAATTTCAACTTCTTATAACTGGAATATATAAAATGAATAAAGGGAGTATAAAGAGTATGAAGCTCATGCTAGGTAGATAGATATTTGCCTAATTCTTTGTTGTAAATATTATGTTCAAAAGTTAATTCATTTCAAATAACATTAAACTGAGCTATGCCATTTTATGTGGTAAATCTAATAATATTAGAAATATACTATTAAAAAATTTAAATTGTGTTCAATAAGCACATACTGTACTCCATTTATAAAGATGTTCAGTGAACATTTATTCTACTCCAGACTCTATTCTGGGTGTGGGGATTCAGCAATAAGTAAAACAGATAAAATTCTTGCTCTCATGAAGTCTTAGTATTGAAGCACAAATCTAATTACAATACAACTTTAGAAAACAGTAATGGAATCTCAGTGTTAAAGCTGTTGTGATGGTGGTTGGTATGTGTGTGTGTACATGTATTATAAGAGTGTTTCTTTTCCTGGTGCTATAAAGAAAATCAATCCCAACTATTATGTATTTTTACAACTATATCTATGTTATCTATTCTCTTTATATTATTTATCTCTATCTATACCATCCATTTTCAAGTTTCTACAATAAAAAATTATAGATATCAATAAATGTTAATATATGAATATTAATATGAATATTAAGACATAAATTTTGAATACCATGTTGAAAGGAAGCTGGTAAATGTCATTATTTATTGAGCTGTAGTCTTACATGAAATTCTAATAAATAATTTTGTATAATATAATTAACAAGGAAGTTCTTTTTTTTCACTTTTAATATTATGTTCTTATGAGTAAATGGCTTTCCTGACAGTATGTCTGGTTAGCAAATTGCATATATTAGCTATTCATGCTATTGAATAATTTTAAATAATAATAAAATAATAGCTGACTTAAACAAAACGTATTGATAATTATTTAAACAGAAAGGTCTAAACAATTTGAATTAAAAGGCAGATATTAAAGAAGCTATATTAATACCAAAAAATAGACATTAGGCTAAGGAATATATAGAATTTGAATTTCTCTTACTAAGGTAGTGGAGGTCAGTGGAAACATTGCTACCTATACAAACCTCATCCCCTCCTGCCCACTATGGTAGTTCAAAAAATTTGAGATGGGTCTATGTGTATAAATACATACATACACACTCTACCACCACCACTACCACCACGGTCGTAAATACATATTTAATAAGGAGTTTGTTTTACTTTCTACCCGCATTGGCTGGGGCTACGTTTTTCTAAATAAAAATAACCACTGATGATTACTAACTCATTGCTTCTCAAATTTAGAATGAACTGATGAGTTTTTAAAAATACTTATATCTGGGTTCATCCCACAAAAATTGTGAATTTATTAGTATTGTTTCTATTATAGGTATTGATATTTTCAAAGCTCACCAGATGCAATAAAGTCTGATAAAACATTGAGCTAACCTTCTGCAGATTGATTAATAATAGTAGAAATTGATATTACAAGGGCTTTATGAATCCTTATCCTATTTAAGGACTTAAAATTCTGAAAATAAATCTTTAATTTTAAATGTCTAAATAGTCCCTATTGCTCCAACATACATTCAGTGAATTCAGATCAATCAGGTTATTAGATTATATAATCTCTAAGAATTATATATATTCTGAGATAGATTAATTCATTTGTGCAAGAGCACACTGGGAATTAATGGTAGATCTGAGTAAGAAACCCAGGCCTCCTGGATACATGTCCAGTGCTTCCATCACTATATTTGTTTGTTTTTTTTTTCTCTCAGTAAATTGGATATACCCAGTAATGACATTTGCTTGTGCAAAGCTGCTTATTCCTGGTACTTTCATATAAATGTCACACTAAATAATTTTTATTACTTAACAGTACATTTGATTTTGAGTTATGTCATTATCCCCTTACTATGAACTCAATATAGTGAACATTTTTTTCTCAATCATCTATTATACATCTTCAGAAATATATTATTCCATTCAAACTTTTCAATTGCCTTAAGACAACTGTAAATTGCAATGACGAACCAAAACTGGTCATCTAAATTTTGTTATTCAGCATAAAGTTTTATTTATCAAAGATTATTAAGCATAGCGCTATTTTCGAAACATGTCTAATATACATAGACAAGCGCCTCACAAAGTATGTTCTTCAGAACATTAATTTAAAAAATGTTCTACAAAGGAAAGTTCCATGTTGCAATATACTCAGCAAATGCTGCATATTCTATTTTCCTTCCTGAGATTCAACATAAACAAAATTAAAGGCTCTGAGAAGCCCTGCAGTAAAGAATCCCACCCACACTACTATAAAGTTTCCCAAACTTAGTTGATGACAGTCTATTTTTTATGCGCAATGTATTATATTCAATGCAAATAGCTTTCTATGGAAGAGAATTGGATTATGCCTTTCTAGACTTGTTGTGGAAATTATTAAGGTGCTATCTAGGGATCATCCCACTTGTCAAAGTCACATTAGCATCTTACTTCCCTTTGCTGCACACCTAGGGTCTATCCCTGAGATTATACACCACCTATAAACTTGAAAAACCTGCTTCTTGTCACTATTCATCTTCATTATGCACCTCCACCAAGTGTTTCAATAATGTCTCTACTGCATTGTAACCTTGGTAAGAGCAGAGGCTATTTCTCTCTACTCTCAGAGCCTTCCATTATTTCTACCAAATATTTTGTACTTACTATTTGCGGTATCCTTAGAGAAAGAAGGCTTAAAGGTAGGAATCGAGTCTTTCATTTTTGTAATCCCATTACCCTTAATACAATGTTTAAACATAGTAGTTTCTTAATACAATTTATTATTTTATATGTATTATTTTCCATGCATATTATTAAAATTTTTGTGCTGTCCTAAATTAAAAGGTAATAAAATAATTTTTAAATGGGAAAAATCACAATAAAAGATAAGCATAAAACAGATTACACACGGACTTTAAGCCCTTCTTAAGAAACATTAGTGAATAAATCTCATAAACTTGCTTAGATCCATTTCATTCTTTGACATTACTGCTGTGTTGCATTTTGTAGGGGACACTTTGCCTTGTAGCTTCTAGTCCACCCAGAACACTACTCCTCCTGTTTTGACTCTCTTTTAGGCTATATTAGGATTGACCATTCTTCTGTTCTAATTATTATACTAGCAAATTTAATTTATGCTAAAGTGTTAATAGAATACACGCTATTACTCTAGACAAACAATATTAGCAATCCAACATAAGGGTTTAATAATATAATGAAAAGTCAGATTTGATTATGGAATATCAGATGCTACTCAAGGTCTGCAATTCAACTCCTGGGTTTAAAGATTTCATGTGAACTAACTGCTTCCTAGAACTTGATATATACTGGAACAAACTCTTTGCTCTTAATAACTGTGAAATATGTTCAGAGCTCTCTTCAAGCTATTTCTAATGCCTATGTCCTCCAATCTGCAACATTAAGAGACATAATTCAGCAAAAAAAAGTCAAACCATTCAGACCAGGTAATTCTTCTATACTATATTTCAGACAATAAATGCTATTTCAGGGCTCCAGCCAATATCATTAAAACTCTTGCTAAATTTAAGGCAGTGTACTAAATTATGCGGGAAGCACAGTGATAATGGAAAAATAATCCTTAACTCCAAAAAATAATACTATATACTCTCACTTTCTGCCCAAACAAATAAAATACTATTTTAGATACAATGTGCTGGCTCTACCCAAACCAACAATTTATATTCTGAAAACTTTCAAATTAAGAATTTATACCTTATTTAAACATTTCAAATATTTTTTATATTTTCCCTCCTAAAATGGCCCTGTATGTCTTGCCCCACATTCTCAATAATACAGGATGTATTACATTAAAAAAAAATTGTTTAGCTTTAATATTTTGTGTTTTTAAGTGCAAATGTTTAAAATATTATTTAAGTGCAAATGTTTAAAATATTCTTAAAATATTATGATAAAACACATTTTTAAAAAAAATCTCAGACTATGCTGAAAGCATGGTGTTAGAGATTTTTTCCTCTTTCCTTAAATTTTCTTGGGTTTATTGAGTTCTTTATGGCTAACTTTTCCGTTTTCCTTCTTTTTCTAGTAGTTCATAGTGTATACAATGTATTTTAATTATTTGAGGAATTATTCAATATTAATACAGTTGCTGACTTATGAGGTTTAAAGTTACTTTTTATTTAATGAGCCTCAAAAATGTAAGGAACCAAAGATGATGAAATATTGATCACCAATAGGTGTCATCCTCCCAGTTATTTTTATAGTATATAAGTTTTACTTCGTTTTACCCGATCTTCACAATTAGTCATTGTTTCTATTATCTTAAAAGTCTATTGCAATTTAGATTTATCTACCATGGATTAGCAGTTTATTTGTTCCCCACTGTTCTATCTCACTTTATTCGGGATGATTATCCTTCTTTAAAAAGTGTATCCATAGTGTTTGTTTTTCTGAAAATGTCTTAACTTGCCTCTCAGTGATAATTCAGACTGTGAAGAGTTTTTAGGTGGGAATGATTTACTGTAAGTAGCTTGATGGTAAGAAGTCCACGGTCATCTTAATTATTGTGGTAATTTTTTTTTCTCTGATCACTTACTTTTAAGATCATGCTTTCTCTTTAATGCTCTATACATCCACTAAATGTTTTCAGGTGTATACTTTGCTAGTGTGAACATGTACAAGTTTTCTTCAATTCTTTGAATTCATCTGGAATTATCTTTTTGATTATTGCCTCCCCAAACAATTCTTTACATTCTGTAACTCCAATTATTATCTTTTTGGAATACCTGATCCTAGTCTTTATGTCTCAATTTCACTTCCCCAGGTCTTTGTGGGGCATTCTGGATACTTTTCCCACATCATTAATAATCTCTTCAGCAGTATATAATCGACTGTTTAACTTATCCAAAATCTTAATTTCACTGAATTTTTTATTTCCAGAAATTCTTTTAGCTATTTAGTCATTTAGAAATTTTTAAAATATTTATATTCATTTTTTTCATCCTATGATTCTTCTTACAGGTTATATTTTTTATTGTAAATTCTCCACTCATAGAAATCCAGTGTGATCTGGTTGGTGTAAGTTTCTTCAGAATGAGGGTTTATATTAGTTTCTAATTACCGCTCTCATATTTTCATCAATACAGTATCAGTGTTTTATTTCTCAGTTTGGGATTACTCAATAACAAAAGTAGAGTAAATTTGGATGCCAAATATATGAGAAGCAAGAGTTTCAATTTCTCAGAAGGCACTTTCTCCCATGTATAAAAGCCTAAGAAGAGACGATATCTCTTACTGTCTTCATGGGCTGGGAAATGAAACTTTTACAGTGATTTATATGGACAAGGCAACTCTCCCAAAGTCATTTTCATAAGGAGGTGCCATTTCAATTCGAGTAGATTGCTTAATATATCTTCAACTAAGTGTAGGAAATAATAATTATAACTTATTTTATGGAGTTAATTGACCAATGTTACATAAGGTGAGCTTTTGTAATATGAGAAGCAGTTTGTAAATTATACAGCACTCTATTTATATTAGTTTTTTTAAGCTTCATAAAACAAAGCATTTAGGAAAATCTTAATGATGTCCTTTCTGCACCATTAAAATACTTAAATGTTCAAGTCTTATTACATTATTGGTTTCTTATTATTAATGCTGATTATATTATAGAAGCAGTATTAGATTACCAAACAACCAGTTCATTTTATGAAGTTGTCTGTACAAAACAATGAGTAACAGTAACCTTGTCTTATTGTCGTCATAAACTGGAAGAAATATTTTTTAAATTCCAGTGGTTTTCTTCTAATAGTCTTGATTCTAATTTTTCTACTTTAATGCAATGATTATTCATTTAGTGAATTTTCATTTAGATACATCTCATAGTCACTTCATAGAAGGCACCATTTTTCAGTGAAACATCAAATTAGTTCACAATAAAATGTTAGGTGAATTTTGTATATGATACCACATTCCATAATGTGGTATCAAAAAACCTGAATTTAGGTTCCCATTCACAACTACTAGCTGTAACCTGGAGGCAAATTAGTGAAGCACTTTCATTTGCCTCTTTACAGTACAAGAGATCTAATTATTACTAAGTACCTAAGAAATGCCAGCCGTGTGACAAGTGCTCTCGATACATGGACCTTATTCAATGTCAAACATTATTATTGAGTTTTATCCATATCGTGGCAGGATTGAGATGAGAAACTAAGCTGATTTTATGCCAAACTCCTATGTTCATTGCTCAGTAACACACTGAATGCTAAAATAATATTAATAATTCTAATATCTCAATAAATTAACTTGAGTATAAAAACCACTGTAATTTTCTAAACTTTTATTTTCAATGTCAAAAATAGTAAAATAATGGCGTTCTCCTTTCGACAAGATGCATAAAAGATAAGATTTAAAAAGATCCTCTTAAAAAATGTAATAGTATAACATATACAGTGAGAATACAGTTCACTACTAAATGTTCACATTTTTTTAAAGTCAAGATTACTAAAGCCTAATCAACATAAAGCAAAATCCAATTTTGTGTACAGATGTATGAGTAATGAGAAATACATATAGTTTTTCAACCACTGTCATGGTCAGGATAATGTGTGGTTCTGTCCCCCACAAAATTCCTTTAAACATTTTCACCATTCCCAGACATTGAGCTATCCTCTGTCTGAAAAGTTTTGGCTTTTCCAGAATGTCACATAATGGAATTATACGGTGTATAGTATTCAGTATACAGTATGAGTATTTCTTCATTCACTTAGCATAATGCATTTGTGATTCATTAATTTCATTGTATGTATAAGTAGTTGCTTTCTTTTCTATTGTTGGATACTATTCTGTTCTTTGATATACCACAGCTTATTTGAACTTTTACCAGTTAAAGAATATTTAGGTGGTTTCTAGTTTGAGGAGATCATGTGTAAACCTACTATATCAGATGCACACAGAAATTACATGAACATCATTTTTCATTGCTTTCAGGAAAAATCTAGGAGTAAATCTGCTGGGTAGCGTTAAGTGTATATTTGATTAAATAAGAAATTGCCAATCCAAAGTGCCAGAAGGGTATTACATTCTTATCAGCAAATATGAACATTCTCTTTTCTACAGGTATACACCAAGACTTGGTAATTTCAGTGTTTTGTTTTTGTTTTGGATATTTAGCTTTAGCTATTCAAATTTATATATAATAGTGTCTCATTTGGTTTTAATTTGCATTTTCCTAATAATGATATTCAACATCCTTCATGTGCTTGTCATTCATATATTCTTCTTGATGAAGTCACTGTTCAGACATTTTCTAAATGTATGTTATGTTTTTATATAATCTGAATATAAGTCTATAGCCTGATTGTGTTTTACCTATGTTTTATTCTTGTGTGCACCTTGTCTTTTCATTATCTTAATATACCTTTGAAGAGCAGAGTTTTTGTTTTTATTTTTTTTATCATGGTAAGACAACATGAGATTTATGCTCTTGACAAAAATTTAAGTATACAATACAGTATTGTTAAGTATAGGTACAGTATAGTATAATCGGATCTCTAGATCTTATTTATCTTGATAATATTCTTCTCAAATGCCTAGGATAGATCACAAGTTAGCCAGAAAACAAGTCTGAACAAATTCAAGAAGGCAGAAATTATATCAAGCATCATTTTGACCACAATGGTGTGAAACTAGAAAGAAATAACAGGAGAAGAGCTGGAAAATTTGCAAATATGTGAAAATTAAATAACACGCTCCTAAACAACCAATAGATCAAAGAAGAAATCAAAAGGAAATAAAAAATTTTTTGAGAAAAATGAAAATGGAAACACAAAATACCAAAACTTGTGAGATAAAATAAAAATAGATCTAAGAGGAAAGTTTATAGCAATAAATGCATACATCAAGAAAAAAGACATAATTGATACTGCCAAATACAAAGGATCCTAAGACTGCTATGAACAATTATATGGCAATAAATAGGACATCCTAAAAAAAAAAACTGATAAATTCCTAGAAACATACAACCTACTAAGACTAAATCAGGAAGAAATAGAAAGTCCGAACAGAACCACAACAAAAAAGCAGATTAAACCAGTAATCGAAAACTCCCAACAAAGAAAAGCTCATGGCCTGATGGCCACTGCTCCTTAGCATCTCCGCTGAGATACACTCCACTGAGAGATGCTGCTTCCGTGTGACTCTTTCACTTCCAATATAAGTGTATATATTGAGCCTTAGAGGAGAGCTTAATATAATTTTATACAGATAGTTGCTTATGGTTCCTGTCAATACTGTTACAATTGAAAAGCATAACCCTTTGAAATACTGCAAATATTTTTTAAAACTATATTTCTTTAAAAAGTTTACTGAGAAAATAATTTGGAAAGAGATAAATCCTTTAAAGAGCATTTTCATCATAAGATAAAAAAATGCTTTTAGTTAACCATAATACTGTTAAAGTCCTTAAATAATTTATTTTATGTATGCTAAACATATCTCTTGAAATATCATGTTTCAGTGCATTTCAGGCTTTTAAAAAAAAAATTTACAACAGTAAATATATACTCAATCTAGCTTAAATCTCAGCAATTTCAATATAGAATTGAACTGCTGACTTTCAATATACAAACTATTGCTACTAGTACTAGAAATGTTTGAAAGAAATTATAATTTATAATTCCCTATTGATAGTATTAATCAACACTATAAAATAATAAAGCTACTTTAAAAATATACACAAATTTGAACATTTCCTAAAGTACTGGTCAATTTCACAGTCACCTTGGAATTATGCTATCATTCATTGTACAGAACAGTTTTCTAAGTGTTCTTGGGGAGTACTGCTTTTTTTTTTATGTCTATAATGATAACAAATTTTTACCATTTAAGGATGAATTTAAGTTTTAGAAATAGTAAAAAAAATCACTTTGAGCTGATTATGCTCAATGAAAATTGTGATCAAGCCAAGTAAAATCACAACATTATTCAAAGTACAGTTTTAAAGAAAGTATGCCATGAACCTGAAAGTTTTTATGGTAAAAACACCAATCAATTAGACCTCAAACAAGGCCAGAACTAAAAGCTCAAAGCAGAATGAAAACTAACAGATCTCAACTCTGGCTGCACTTGACAACTAGGTGGTAGTATTTAAAATAGCTACTGGGACAAGTCTTGGTTTTTTTAAATTTAGTCCTAAATGTTGGTATATTTTTAAAAACTCTTATTCTGAATAAAGGTGATGCACAGTGATTACATTTGGGAAAAGTTTCATTTGGCTAAGTAATCTCAATATCAAATGTGAAATGCTAGGAGGTAGATCTCTGTTGCACTGAGATGTCTACTCAGAATGGTCAATTACTACATGATTCGATTTCAGGTGCAGAGGGCACTGATGCCAACATTTTATCCTACTTGTTTTTCCATTTTCTAGTGGATGTTAAACAATCCTTACCATTTCATCACTTTAGGCCTTAAGATTTTGATCCTGTTTAAGAAACAATTTATTTTTTGGGTTGGGACATGCCACCTTCATCTATTATTAGAGTCCATGTACCTATACGCATAACACAAACACACATATAAACAAACTATCTGAGAATTGCTATTGCTGGGAGAACATACATAGAGATAAAGGTCAAATTAAAATGAAAATATAATGAGAAGAAATTGATAGTTGTAAACTTTACCACTTTTAAGGGGAAGAAAATGGTACAGGAAGTTGTGGACTTCCACAATAAATATGCTTTAAAATTCTTCCCAATTTTAGACTGTGTAAATAGCTTATCAATTTAAAAAACATTTACTTAAAAAGTTTTAGAATACGATCAATAAACATTAGAGAAAGATATCAGAATTCAACAAATTCTCACATCCTTAAGAAGATAGATTGCTCAGAGAACACATTTTACTCCTTTGTCAAAATTTAGTCAATTTATTCTCCATGCATCCTTTTATATGTTTACTATTTTTCATTCACATTTTATCAATCAACTTTCCCTCACAAAAATGAAAATTCACTTTTACTTTAATATTTAATATCTATATTTTATTTTCATAACTGTTTTAAAGGTTACTGGACTAATAATATTTTGTCATTTAATTTACAAAAACATTCATCATCTATGTTTTAATTAAGAATTTTTGTGACAGTCTATTTTACATGACAATAAAAAATTTCCCCCTTTTCCCACTTCTGACATCTCTGTCTCATATACAGAGAAACTATCTTATGTCTACTTGGAATCACAAGAATAAAATATTTTAATGTCAGTTCTACTTCTATCCATACTCAAATAAGTGGCATCAAACTTGCCCTCCTACCATAAGCAATCAGATCTCTGAACAAAATTTGTGTGGCAACTGTTCTCCGTCACAGGAAAACAGGAAGAAAAAACTGCAATAACATGCTTTTGTATGTGTAGGACATGTTAATTTAAATGCTTTAAAGAAAAATCTTACTCTACTTCAATAAAATTTAAATAGTCTCTTCTTTCAAACTTTTGGATGTTAAAGAACTCATAGAATCACCTTTTCTTTGGACTATAGCCTTCTTTCTAGTTCCATCTTAGTTACCTGAAGAGCTTTTAGCTGGAGTCAATTCTATAAATATGTGATGCTTCTTTGAGATCATTGTAAGTATTATAAATTACTTTTCTATTTATGAAATTAAAAGAGTATACATTCAGATTATTTAGTGATTGGTTTACTTACTGTTCTGTTTTATATATAGAGTTAAATATATTTTAGCTTTTATTGAGGATTTACTCTTCAACCATATATTTATATAAAAATGAAATAAATACCATGGTGTTTGAAAATTTCATGGAAAGTGAGCCCATAAATAATTTGTCTTAATCTTTTCATTCAAATAAAATATGAACAATTTGTTGATATTAAAAGGCAGTTTCTCTTCACCAATTTTTAGGTCTATTCAAAATGAAAAACAAATCATATCAAAATGATGTATATAGGTTTTCCCACTTTAAGCTTTTAAGTGCCTATAATGAAAACCATTTTAAGAAAAAAGAAAAATTCCCAATGGTATTATTTTTACAAAACCAAAGAAAAAAGTCTTAATGTACATATTTTTATATCACTATATACACCTTAGGTCTGGAATGTACTACATAGGCTAATCGTCAGCCTTCTGGAGTATGTGCGGAGCTATTATCTAGTATCTCCACAATGAAGATAGGAGGAATTTGTATACGCAAATACAATTAATCTGAAGCATTTATACTGTAATATTTTCAAAGTTATCCCAGCAATAATGTTTTTCACTATATTTTTATAATGAAATACATTTTATTTAATGCTAATTCTTTGAAAATATTTAATAATCTCTCAAATAACTGAATACT
Organism: Rousettus aegyptiacus; assembly: GCF_014176215.1. Taxonomy (NCBI): domain Eukaryota; kingdom Metazoa; phylum Chordata; class Mammalia; order Chiroptera; family Pteropodidae; genus Rousettus; species Rousettus aegyptiacus. Next base: position 20,082,413 of record NW_023416310.1, read on the forward strand.
CTGATTACTTATTACCTAAGTACCTAACATTATTAATGCTTACTAAGAAAGTATTCCATAATCTTTAGTACTTTAGGAATTGAAATGATTATTTAGAGCTTCTACACTTATGTAGAGATATTAGAATTTATAACTAATGATTATATATAGATATACATAATCTATGTAAAGCATATATATGTTTTTGCTCTTTTAGCTCATTTAAAGACATTTATGGTCACACGCATTGATGAAATATAGGACATATTATTTTCGGTATGCCTTTAGAATCAAACACATTTTATTAAAACAGGCATTTTATTATGGTTTGTATAGAAAAAATGTAATTCACTGGCAAGAAAGTTTAAAAGTCATAAAAAATAAGCCACAATACTTTGATTTTTATAGAATTGTATACAAAGCCCTTCTAATATTTTGTGTCATTTAACTATGTTTTGATATTTCATAAAACAAAGAAAATGTAATGTACATTTCTAATTACTGATGCAATTATTCTTGTGCTTAAGTATTCTTTTGGAAAGAAAAGTGGCACTCTGGGAAGCCACATGACATATGTTAGGTAACAAAAAGACCATTTAGTAATTCGAAGCATTTGTTTTTCAATCTGTGTCATCATCTATTCTGTGAACCAAGTAATAATATAATGGATACAGAATTAGCTCCCTTTTATACTCTCTACTAATTTCCACATTCAAGTCAAACATGATGATCTAGATTACTTATAAACACATCTCACAGGAGTATATCAACTGCACTATAACCACTTGTGAGGCATAGATATTCTAACAGGATTTGTCATGTCTCTGTAATTGGCACTTCTATCTTTTACCAATTATCAACCTTAATCCAGCGTTCTGTGGGTAATTCTAATACAATATTTAAGAATAGTATAAAATAACTAGCACCATCTGCCTTCCTGGAAAAATTGGACTAGCAACCCATCATGATGGTTCTGAGATGCCCTTCAGAATATGATGGAGGCTCTATATTATCTCTCCAGAAATATATTATAAACAAAATTTGCATAAACTACAAGAAGTTTAAAGATGCCTGGAGGCCTCTGTAATAATGAAAGAGTCCTTCTGCCCACTATGCTTTCAAGATGTGTGGTAGATTTACCAGTCGAGCTATATTTATCTAGTCAAGTAACACATCAAAAATATAATCCTCTCAGAAACTTTAATCTTATCTTAAACCAAAATTAAATATCTTTTGATGGCACAAGAAGCAAATATATACAAATGTTTTGTAAGAATTAAAACTCATTACTTCAATTACTGGAGGTAAAAAAATGAAAGTAAAAATAGAAAACAATGAAAATATCTGGTGAGAACTGAAAGTTTAACTCCTAGGAAAGAGTGTTATTTGTGGAATAACCATTTTGTACTAAATTTTACAGACAGATTGTATAAGAAACCCCAGCAGAGAAAAGGTGATAAGGATTCCTTAAGCATACATACTTCTGGAGTTAGTAAACAGGCAAAATTATTTTAAAAATCTAATAGTGGTTTTCTCTTTGGGTTAGGTAAAGAAATGTGATCACAAAGGAACACACAAGAAGACTCAGGCGTTTGAAAGTGTAATGGCTAATACTGTGTGTCAACTTGAATGCGCCAATGAGTGCTTAGACATTTGGTTATACATTTTTCTGAATGTGTCTGTGAGGGTGTTTTTAGATGAGATTAATATTTGAATTGGTAGACTGTCATTATTACATTTATAACTAATATTTATAGCATTAATTCATTCAATCCATAAACATTATACATCTGCCATGTTTTTATATTTATCAAATATTATTATGCAAATTTTCTTAGATTTATTCTTGGTACTTTATTATTTTGGTGATTTTATACATTTTCTTCTTTGTGTTGGTTAATAATATTCAGAAATCAATGATATCTGTATGCTTATTTTTATAGAATAAATTTCACAAACTATTATCTTAATGATTTTTCTGTCGGTTCTTAAGATTTCCTGTATAGTACAATCTTATTATCTACAAGTAATAATGATTTTATTTTTTCTTCTTGAATTTTTAAACATATTGTTCCTTTTAACTTATATCACTGTAAGAGATTTATGAAGATTTAAATATAAGGAATTTTTTTTTCTTTTTCTTTTTGAAGGATAACTTCGGTTACAAGTAAAACCCTTTCCTAATTATTTGTACAATTATCCTGATGGATGCACATTGATCGACAGCTACACAGATATAGAAATATATAAAGAGTGAATCACGAAGAACCGAGAATTTGATTATCAGAGCATGACTCCAATTAGCACATCTGTTGCAACTGAAGATTTCCACTCCGGATACTGGCTAAAGCAGGAGCTATGTGAAGGAAGCTTAGCCTCACAAGTCTGTGGATACTGAAGTTTATCTTTTTCCCTTTAGTTCCTAGGTCTAATTTCCAAATCATACTATGCCTAGATAACTCCAACCATGAGCATGTAGAGTCTCTTTCAGCCTTTGTTGTAGCCACTCATACCTGGGCCTGGTCTATGTAATTTAGTGTCAAATTGTGTTTACTTCATCACCTATTCTTTCATATATTTGCTGGTGACTTCTATGTTCCAGGTAATATTAATCCTATGACATCTCCGAGCCTGGTTTCCAGATACAAGTTGAGCTCTGCTAGCCTCCTGCCTGGAAATAGTAACTTTGCCTCAACCTCAGCAGTCCCTTTCCTCAGGGATTAGTCTCTTGTATTTCAACCTCCTGGGAATCTACTCCACTAAATATGGACCATTAAACATTAAACATTAAAATGCTTACCTTGAGTATTTTTACCGCCTATAAAGACTTCTGTTCCCATTCACTATCTCCAGGTACAGTCTTTTGGGATAGAAATTCTGACCCCAATCGGATGCACTTCTTAATGTCAAATCTGTTTGGAATCTCTATTTTGGACCAATGGCACCCTTCTCAGGTATAAGCCTTATAGTCCAAGTAGGTTTGACCTTGAATATTCCTAACCCACTCTTTATCCCTAGCTATCTCTATCACAGCTAAGCCATGTAATACAAAAAGACAAAGTGGGAATAAAAAACTAACCATTTTTAATGTTCTCCCATTTCCAGATGCTTTGCCATTACATTGCATAGGAATTGTAACAGTTCTCTCTCTCTTTTCCTGTTCTGTCCTTCCTGATAAATGAGAAAATCCTACTTGTTCCACTGTACTCAGAATCTTGAAATTAACCATAGTACACTAATTAATAGTCATGAATATATCTAGATTACAAACTCTGTGTATATTTGAAGCAAGAAGGGGATGGGGGGAGGATTGGGGTGAAGATATTTTTATCCTAATTTGGTGAAATTCTTCCTACATTAGCTCCTTAAATACTCCTACATGTGCACCATTTTCTCTCTCATGGTCACATATGTTTTATATTATGTAAACGTTATATGAATATAAGTAACACCTGGTTGCATTTTAATACATTTAGTTAAGTGCTACAGGGTAAAAGAGAAGCACTTGGGAAGACTACAGTGGGATGAATTTGTTCCTTATTCAGCATAGTGAAAGGAACTCTTAAAACACCAAAAAAAAAAAAAAATGTTCAGATAGCAAATTAAAAAGCTTAAAGTTGGTAAGAAGGTAATATTTGAATTATTTATGAAGCAGAACACACATATTTGCTCTTAGGTTTTGAGGAAATGAATTCTTAAATGTAATCTTTCCTTACCATTTTATTTTTTCCTTTGAGTTAAAAATAGCAAAGTGAAGAACGAAAATAAAAGAAAATGACAATGACTCTTTTTTCTATCAACCTTTATATTATTTTCTAGTATTGTTTTGGACTTCCTGGTCAATAACCAAGATTTGGAAGTGAATAGGTCATTTTAATGTCAGTTAGTTCCTTACTAAAGCATTATTACAGATTATTTTCCTCCCATGTCTCCATCTTTGAGTAAACCTGCCATGAAGCATTTTTGTAAGAGCCTATTCCCAGAAAAATTAAGGTCAGTGAAAGGCCAAATTAAATAGTAGCAAATTTAGAAGGAGGAATAAATGATGCATTTCTCAACGATACAAGGGGAAGTCTTATATACTTTTTTTTTAATTTTATAGAATATTTAAAAATACAGTGCTTATGGAATGGGATGTAGAAAATACTTCAATACTCTTATTTTAGATAACATATGTATTTAAATTTAAATTGGCTGTTTTATTTTTTCTGTTCTGAGAAATATAAATGGCAGAATTTGAAAGAACCAGGTATGAGTAATTGAATGATTAATTTATTGGACAATAAAGTTTAATGTAGATACCAAACAATGTAGATAATTCTTTTTGAGAAGGATTGGAACTGGGATTAAGATTGTGTTTTAAAAAGTACTCATAAGTGATTCTAAAGCAGGTGGTCCTAAATTTACATTGTGACGTTTTGTTTTGTTTTGTTTCATTTTCTATAGGATAAAGTTTAAGCACAGCTTTCCCCAACTCAAGGTACAAAGGACCTCTAACCATGCCTCTTAGCCCAACTAAGCACGTTCTTTACTTTAGCTCAGTTATTCTCTTCACCCTACCTGAAGCATCATAACTTTTTATTTTAATATTTGCTGCGTTTAGCTATCATCTGAGTGTCCCATCCTCAATTGTTTGTCCTCCGAACTTCTATTTCTCTTTATGGGTACAGATCAATTTCTACGTCCCCCACAGAGACCTTTAATGGCATCAGATCCTATGTAGATTTATTCCTTTTATATATTTTTTGATATCTTTTTACAAATTTTTTTCATCGGCAGGTGTCATAGTGGTATGTATATCACAATCAGGTAAATATAAACTTTCTGTGAAGTATGCAGGCAGGAGGGATTTTATGGACTCATTGCTTGGATACATAATGTACTTAAACTTTTTGTGGAAATTGATTTTATTGAGAATGTCCTTTTATTTAAGATTTGTATTGGTTCTTTTTCCACCCCCTATTTCATAATCGCCTTCTCCCACTTTTGGAAGAAATGTGACACTTACTCATCAAGAATCTTTTTGTAGTACATTGAGGGGAAACAAAAACAACAACAAAAAACAAGATTAAGTATTTTTGTCTGAGAAATCTCCTTTAATAAAGGCGTATCTTTCAGGGAAGGCTACATAATGTTCCCAGACTCATGCATACATCTTTTTAGGGTAAGGTTTGGCACATGGTGAAATCTGTGAAATGCGGTTAGGATGTTTTGAAATCAAATTCAGGTAAAAAGTTCTGTAGAGTAGGGTAGTGGGACTGCCAACTATTCTGTTTTCATGAAATTAACTACTGCATCTCCCAGTGATTGTAGTAGAATGGCTCCTTTATAAGAGACAGAGCCTCAGAGTTATAAGCTAATCCTTCCTCTACTTTTTCATATATAGTTTTACTACGGGCCTTCTCTTTTTTCGTTACTATCTACAAAATAAATTAAGTGTAATCCTAAAAGCAAAATATCCAACCAAGTCACTTAGAAAAACTCCTAAAACACTTCCAATTTTATGAGATTGTTTTAAATGCCTACTTAGGCTCATTTCAACAGTATAGACAAGGTACCTCAGAAAAAGTGTAGTGGATATGATGATAAGATATTTAGTTTCAGTAAAGCATATTTATAATTACTCATAAATTTTGAAAATAATTAAATTTAATGTCTGGTTACAATACTTTTCTATATAAGCCACATAGTTTAAAATTCTTTGATTTAAAGAAAAGTGAAAAATCTAAATGTGTTTTCAATTGGACTACCATTTAGATATTTTTTTACTGTAAAATGTCACATGATATTTTGATGCATAATTTGGAAAAGATTCAAATACTTGAGTGACTTTGCCATATTAAATGGCTTGTCATTTTTATCTACTTCTTTATGTATGTGAGACTTTCTAGCACTGAAAATATAAATGCAGAAAAAGAAATTAAATCAATGCTGAACAATCTCATTCTAGCAGTAAATCATAATCTTATATTGATATAAAATACTATAAAACTTCTTAAAATCTCATTAAGGCATTTCCAATATTTTATTTATGTTTATAATTAACACATTTTCTAATAATGTGTTTTTTGATCAATTCTATTTTAAAAGCAAGTGTGACAACATAATCCACATCTTTTAATTTTAGAATCTTATTGTTATAGTAAACATAGTTAAATTTTATTTATATGTACATAAATAGTTGAAACCATTTATACTTGTAAAAAAATAGGTCAATTAAACATGTGTAATAGCATGCACTATCATCAAAACTCTTGTGGAATGGAGTTATCAAACAAAATCATTAAAATCACTAAATATTTTTAACCTTTATTCATATATATGTCTTATTATTTTAGCAGTTACTCGTATCCATTTTTCTTTATTATGCCCTGTTGCCACAGTGAAATTGTAAGCTATCGTGGGGCATGGATTTTCTTTGGTGGGCATGGATTTTCTTTCATATTTTAGTTTTTTCTCTAATAATGAAAAATGTGTATTCAATAAATTATTGTTAAATTAGAACAAACATTGAGTTTATTTCTAAGAGCAAATACAACTCATCTTTATCTACATTGAGGACATAAAATACTGAAAATAGACCCAATTGAAAAAAGAGGTACTCAGAGAGCAAACAGTTTCTTGCTAGCTAAATTTTGAAATAAAGTTCTAGGAAGCAAGTACTATTTACTTCTTTCTAGCAAATTTTATATTTAAAACTATAGACTTTTAAAATAAAAAAATACTATGAAATTCAAAACAATTTAAGTCCTAACTCTACCAAGTTTTTGCTGTGACTTTAAAAAATTGACTACTCATCTTTTGTTTCCTGAACTGAAATAACTGAATCATTATATGTAATTAATCAGACGTGTCTCAGGGTAAAACACAGATAAGAACTGTCTTTACAGTAAGGATCTCTTATTATTACAGTGTGGAGTAGAGCACACAGCAACATCCTGAAAGCAAGTCAATTTCTTGAGCATTTTTTGAAATATCCCTTTTTAGGTAGGAAAAATGGAAAATAAATGGGTTAAAAATGCATCTATAAAATACAGACTGGGAGAGGAATCTTATTCACTTCTCATACCTCTTAATAATGAATGCTTTAGAGATCTAGGTGTATATAGTACAAAATAACGTGATAATGTATGTTTTCACAGTTGAGGTGTGACATATCTGGTGTGACCAATGAATTTACATTGAGCCTGAAGATTGCTAAATGAGCAGATCTGCCATGCTTATGTCTATTCTGGAAACTTCTATTCAAATTTGGAGTCAACATAGAAGAAACTCTTCATGACTCTATGCCAAGTTGTAGTCGAAAACATGTCAACTAAATGTGTCATCATAGACATTTGCAATCACTCCACTTAATTGCTATTGGAACTGACATCCTGTTTTCATTTCCCCTATTGCCACATTACCGAGCAAGCTCGATCAACCTCAAATTCATAACAGCATGGCAGCAGAAAGATTTGTTCCCACATGTTCAATTATCATTTCTTGACTTCTCAGTGAGAAATTAAAATCTTTGCCTATACATTTTTGGCAATATCGTCTCTCAAAAGTCAAGCAATTGCATAATTCTTATGGCAATATAAGCCGAGAGAAAATTTAGCAGCTTGGATGATATTCATTTTAGTTTAGTATATTTTATCCTCTTAACTGGTATCTTGGTAGGATTCTTCTAACAAAGGCCAAACCTAAAGTTTCATTGGAATATATTTGAGCTTGGTTCAATATACTAATCAGATTTTAAAATAATATTAACCTTTAGTGATATTTACAAATGTGGTTAGAAATTTACATTCATTAGAGTGGAATGAAACGTCATGCCTGAAAGAGGACACAGACCTTCATATCTATAAGGTTAAAAAAGGAAAATTACTCATTACCTAACATTTTTATAGTTGTTAATAATATGTTCTTGTCCAGAAGAACATCATTTCTGGGCAGAATCTCTGAATATTAAGGACAGAAATTTTCAAGAATAAGAGTTAGATCAACTCTACTAGAAAGTCACAAATTTTTAACAGCAGAGGGCAATCTTCTCTAGCAATAGTACACACAGGGCAAAAGCATTGCCTGTGGTTTTCTTTGGCCAATACTTTTGCCTTTTTGTTCTCTCTGAAATTTTATATATACACACACACACACGTATATAATTTATAAATATACATTATATAATACACATTCATAAATTATATAAATATATAAATATGTAAATTATATAAATTTTCATAAATTATATAAATATACATTATATGATACATATTTACAAATTATATATAATTATATATAAAAATTATATATGCAATTATAAATACTTTATATATTATATGTAAATAATATAATTTTTATGTGCAAATCTTTTCTCTATATTTTATATATACAACTTATAATTAGTTAAAATCATAAACAATTAGTTAAACTACATAATTATGTACATAGTTATATATAATTGTGTGTGTGTATATATATATATATATATATATACATAAAAGGTCTGAGCGTATAAATTCCCTTCTGGACTAATATTGTTTGAAATATTATCATTTTTACTATTTTAACTGAACTGTTCCACAGTAGCCATAAGGGGCAGTATGAGCAGATCTGTTACCAAATCATCCTAAGGGTAGGACACCAAATAACAAAGGTTCAGTGGCTAGGAGACCTAATATGCACCAACTAGGAAAAAAATACTAATAAGGACATGGTAGCACCAGTATATTCTGTATTCTGCTATGAACATGCTCATTTAAATTGAAATGAAAGCTGATCCACTGTAATCAGAAAATAACTGACAATCTGATAAACTTAAAAACATATCCACTAAGTAATTGCTTACTATCAATAGCAAGCATCTGTCTTCAGTGCATATTGACTCTAAATTTTTAAAGTTAAAGTGACGGAGGCATCAAAAGTAAAAGTAACGCAGCCAGGATAACGCTTGGAAATTCAGGTTGGATTTGCTGATCCGCAAGAGGATGAGTTTAGTATGTAACCTGAACTGAACTCAAATTCTTTTTGGCAGAGTTTTCAGTAAATAAGAATGAATTTGCCGCAGTGCAGCTCCATTTACTAAAACATGTGGAACCTACTACTTTTAGTACCTTTATTAGAATTTTACCAATGTTCAAAAAAATGTAAAAACATTCTCTTCCTGACCATGAATGGGCTAATAGTCTGGATAGACTTTTTATGTCAAGTAGCAAAATATTTTAATTTATTTATTCATATTTCTCTCCCATGTTAAAATTTCATATTAGAAAACTGAAAAATTGAGTTTTCATTTGTAACTAATGAGACAATAAAACTTAACAGGGAAAGCAAGCCTAATGTGAAAAGAGTCAGGAGAGGACTGAAAACATAGAGCTTCTTAAAGCTGTAGGACATCAGGATTAAGTGTCAGTCATAGTTCTGCCAGACACATTCACGGCTTGCCTCCTGGGATTTCTCAGTGTGGCTCAGTCCAACACTGAAGTAGTAGAGACTCAAGGCAAATAGCTATAGTGATTTCTATACATCTGTGAAGTTAGTCTCCCATCTCAGAAAAAGGCGTTTTTTTTTTTTTTTTTTTTTTTTTTTTTTTTTTTTTTTTTAGACACTCCACAGAATCTCTGAGGATAAAGGAAGAAACCTTTTAGGATCAGACAGGAGGAAAGAAAGACCTCATTCTCCACATCTCGGGAAGGAGCAATCAGAACCCCTCTCAGGCCCTGGGAGGACTAGACTCCTGGTGCATTTGTAACTCTAACAGTGACAGGCATTTTTGTGAAATAAGGAAGTCCAGAATTAGAGGAAAAAGCCAGATTATACTTTTTTTATTTATTATATTTTATAAAGTAAAATCTATTTAATTATAAACTAATTTTGTATAAATATAATTACATACTATCTATAAGGTAGTAGATATGTGGAAGAAATTATAATGTTCCATATACTATAATATCATATAGGTATAAAATCATATATATCACATATATCCAATACATACTAGAGATTCTTTTTATACATTTATATATACATATAAATGATCGTAATTTCAGATATACTAAAACATTGAGAAATCAAGAAAGGCTAGAACATATGATTTTAAAATAAGACTATATTGTGCATTTTATTAATAAAAATATAAATAATACAGTATATAAAATATAATATTATTCTCTAATATATATTATTTATTAGCATGTAGCATTCCCACTCTTGCAGTACTTCAGTATTCTGAGGTATCAAAGAAAAAAGAACCTACTCTGGCCACCACATCTTAGAAAGGTTTATTGATCTCTTATTGCTACAACTGTTTTGGGAGCAGAGGCAACAATTCCTCAAATCTAGTTCCAAAAGGATTAAATATGACCCAAGATTTATATGTCAAAATCTCTATATTCAATTGCAACCTTATAACAGCACCTTCTTTAGCTTCATCTTACCTCCCATCACCAAACATAAACTAACAAGGCTATTACTATGCAAAAAACAAAAGAGGAAGCATGTTTGAAATGACACTTTTACAGCTAAACTGGAAAGGAATTTCCTTGGTTAACGCCCCACATAGCAATCGATTATCTTTATGGATTCTTAGCATGCTCTTTATACAAAGTAACCAGAAAGTTTCCTAATGATATATTTAGTTATTTTTGCTCTATCAGCAGCAAGGGTGACATTTGAATTTTGTTCTATGTCCTGTATAGGAGAGAGAATGAATATCAATATTAAACTTAAAATATAGAAAAAGATTAAGGGAAATCGATTGTTTTTTGAGAAGGCAATGTGCTTTCTCTGACTCAGAATATCTATTACTGTTATCCTATGTCTGTTGCATCATTGTATTTTGGAAACAGAAGATTTGTTGTTTGAGTTTCACATGTCCATAAATTGTGCCCCTGAATGGATCACACCCAAAGTTTCATGCGTATCTGATATACTTGATTTAGATGATAAGATGTAGGGCTGCCGAGTTGATGAAATTTAGATGAGATTTTTGGACTTTAATTGATGCTGCATTGAACTGAGATTTTTGGAGACCCTGGGACGAGATGAATGTTATTTTGCATGTCAAATGGAAATGAATTTTTTGGATTCAAAGGGCAGATCATGGCAGGCAGGATAATAGCTTCGAATGATATCCATGTCCTAATCCTCAGAGCTGGGAACGTGGTACTTATTTGGCAAGAGAGACTTTGCAGGTATGATTAAATTAACCTTCAGTTGGGGAGATTTTCCTGGATTATTTGGTGACCTCGATAGATCCTTAAAATCAAAGAACTTGTACTGGTTTCAGTCAGAGAAAGATGCTATTATGGAAGAATGGTCAGAGAGATGCAATGGTGCTGGCTTTGAAATGGAAGGAGGCCAGGAGGAGCCAAGGAATATGGACAACCTCTAGAAGCTGGAAAAATAATGAGATGGATTCTCCCCTAAAGCCTCCAGAAAGGAATGTACTCCCAATGACACCTAGGTTTTAAGTCAATTAGGCCCATGCCAGACTTCCAATCCATATAACTTTCAGAGACTAAATGTATGTTGTTTTAAGCCACTATATTTGGGGCAATTTGTTACAGCAGCACTTGAAAACTACAAGTAATAATATTAACTAGCTATAGACATTACATGTATAATATCTGCAGAGACTTGCCATGAACAATCCATTTTTTTAAGTTATTGACATTCCCTGATTTATCGCAATATACTTTTATCTTATTTTTTTCTTAATTCCCTCAGCAACTAATGATTTTATCCTTCCCTGTATTCCATCTACTGTATTTATAATAAATTTTGAACAGACCCTAACTTCCCAATGAATTAGACTTGTTAATGGTAGAATTGAGGCTTATTCATTTTGTATCTCCTTTAGCTTCTGATATATAATTTATAGTTCACTCAACAAATATTTGACAGAAATCTATTTTGGAATCTATATCATCTTTATAGTCTATTCATTAGACTATAGACTAAACTACTAAAATATTCAATGAATTAGACTCTATCATTCTGTACCCATTCATTCTTCATGATAAACTTGTAATTCGATTTTGAACAAGTGTTCTCAGAGGGAAAACTGCTTAAAACTTTGCACCCAGGTAGCAGCACTGCCATTGCTGGATATTTTTATTATTGGTCCAATTTGTGGTAGACTCAGAAAATATTATTGGTTGTAAGCTTATTTTTCTCTTTGATATAACATGTTCTCTTTTAAGAATAACAGCATTAAATTTAGTAGGTAAATATGCAAGAACATTGTAAACCATTTAACAATATAAAAATATCGATAACAAAATTAAAAATCATCCCTATACCCATAATGAAGAAATATTCATATATTATTATTGTGACCATAATTTCAGATACACTGAAACAGAGGGAAATCAAGAAAATGTAGATAAAGTGATTTTATAATGAGATCATATTGTACATTTCATTTATAAAAATATATTAACATAAATATTATAGAGTATACTTATATAAGTATATACTCAATATTATATAAAAACTGGAGTACAGTTGAGAGGAATACTGAGTTTGTTGGCTTTGCTTTTGGCTCTTTAATCATTTTTCTTTTTCTGAATCTGCATGAATTTGAAGCTTCCCAAGGATGCCGCCCCGAGATCTTTTCAGACATTTCTGCTTATCTTGCTCCACTCATTTTCTGTCAAGTAAAACTGTGCAAAACAACTCTTTAACGTTAATCTATTCTTTATCTCCTCGCACTGTATTTGGTTATCAGAAACTTTACTTGTATAGGTAGAAAAGGTCAACGACACTGTGATGAGTATAGCTGTGTTTTTTTTGCTACTGGACACAACCTACTGCTGTCACTTCAGTGGCTGCTGGTTACCTCTCAAAGATTGAAGCACTGAAGGATAAATGACCTCCATTGAACTAAGGACACTAGATAATAAGAACCACTATGACTCAGAACAGACTCCCAGAAGCTCCTGGCTGCAGGTGATTAACTCTCTTCTGCTGATCTGCACAAGACACCGAGACTGACACATTTCCCTTCATTCTTCTCAGTTCCGTGCTTGAGAGAAAATATCCCTTAAAGTTTCAAGCAATAGACCTACTTCCTAAAAAATATGCAGTCTCATGTTCATCCACTCCCTTATTTACTCTTCAAAAAAAAAAAATATATCGAGCACCTAAAATAGTCTGGTAGTATTGTAGACATCTGTTATATAGTAAGAAAACCAACAAATGTATAAAAATATTTGCCTTTATGTACCTTACGATCTAATGGGGAATAAAAATAAGCCAGATTAATTGAGTCTATATGAGATAGTAAGACACAATAAAAGGTCAATAAAACAAGAAATGAAAATGACACAAGAAAAAGAGACAGATAGCTTAGAGGAGGTTGTATTGTTTTTAATAAGGCGGCTGAGGATTAAACTATTTAATAGAGCCCTGTAAATGTGGTCTGCACTAAACTAATTAATCAATCCCAACACTAGCTCAGCCCCTAAATGGCTTGTCTCTGGAGAAAAATTTCCAATATTTTTTTTGATTTTAAGTAACTTCAATTCCAGACCACATTTATTTGTTTTCCTGGGATTAAATTTCCAAGATAAACCATCACAAAGATCCCTTCCAACTTAAAATAAATATATAGTTTTTCATATATATTATAGAATATACATTAATATATACTATATAGACAATAACATATATTGTCTATATAGTATATATTATACGTGTGTGTGTGTGTGTGTGTGTATATGTGTGTGTGTGTCTTTTCTATGCTGGCTACAATAAACTGTGTAAGTTATTTACCCTCACTAGGTATCAGATCCTTTATCTTTAAAATGGGTAAAATATTGCTTACTTCACACAATTGTGATGGGATTAAATGAAATATCATGTAAAAGCATTTGGCTTTTGGTAGATCATGTTTGTTGAATCCGAAAGCACAGTTAGCAAACACTTTCTAAACTGCTGAATATCAACAGAACTATTCTTAGACGATACCTCCAGGTCTTCTAGGGTAGAGATGTGAGTATAAAATGCATTTAATAAGAAGAGCTTAAAAGTATAATTTGTAAGGTCATCTTAATTGGTGAATTCTATCCCTTCTCAAAACAAGTTGGAAAAAAATTTTTAATGTCGTTTGGCTGATGATCTCTGATTAATTTTCTTTGTATAATAACTCAGATTGTCCAACATTTGCTGAATACTGGTGTTACTGCTAGGAGAAATATGAAGGCAAGAGAAGACTTCAACTAAATCTGAAAGAAAAATCAATGTAAGGAAAAAATTAAAAATACAAATATAAGGCAAATAAAATAAAGGCAACTAAGAAATACTGGGTTTCACAGACTTATCTAAGTCCTATTAGACATCTTGTTAAAACAAGGCATATGTATGAATATTTTTTTGTGTGAACTATGAACCAATCATAATTTTAAAGCAACTAAAATTTCCAGACCTCTGTTTTCATCTAATGAGTGATACACTTAAGAATTGGCAGGGTTTTCTTCATGTTTAGTCTAGACTGTGATTTTGCTTGGTTAATCTGTTTTACTAAGTGCATTTCATCATGCTTATTAGTCAGGAGTTGAAATTTTGATTTTCTCTGTACTTTGCTGCAATACTGTAATTTCAATCGGCATTGAGAACTCACAACAGGATTGTGCTGGTAATACCTTATGATGAGCTAAAGAATTTCCAAAAATGCCAAGCCAGGGCAGGATGTCCAGGAGAGAGTCCATAGTGGGTAATCTAGAAAGCCCTATGGAAAAAAAAAATAAGCACCTTCTGTAGTAAAAATAAACAAATACTGCCTTTCTGTAGACCTATAACCCTCATGCAGTTTAATGTTTTTCATTGGAGACACTAGCAGCTTCTAAGCCTAAAAAGCATGTTTTGCTGGAAATGGAAAACCAGAGTGTTTAAACAGAATTTGAAGTAATAGCATATTAATCAGTTTGGGTAAACAAAAAGCTTCTATTTTACTACTTTGAATGGCATAGTAAAAGTGATATATATGTTTAGTTTCATTTTCCAAATGTTCATTGCTATCACATAGAAATACAATTGATTTTTTATATTGACTCTGTATCCTGCAATATTGTTAAAATCACTTATTCTAGGTAAGTTTTTAAAACACATTACTTAGAATTTCCTATGCACACAAGCATGTCATAAGTAAAAGAGTTGTATTCCTTTCAATCTGTAAGGAATTTCTTTTTCGTGCCTATTGCACTGGCTAGGATGTCAAGTATTAAAGTGATACGAGCAAACATCTTTGCCTTTTTCTCAGTCTCATGAATAAAGCCTTCATTATTTCACTGTTGAGTAGTACGCTAGCTGTAGATATTAATAGATTTCCCTTATGAACTAAGTAAGTTTTCTTCTAACCTAGGTTGCTGAGAACTTTTATCATTAATGAGTGTCAAAATTTGTTGAATCGTCGTTTTGTATCCATTGACAGTCTTGTGGTCATAATTTGCATTTCCCTGCTGACTAATGATGTTGAGTAACATTTCATGTGCTCATTGGCCATATATATATATATATATATATATATATATATATTTGAAGTGTTCAAATTGAATGCCCATTTTTCTAAGTTGTTTGACTTAATATTGTTTAGTTAAAAATGTTCTTTTTATGTTCTAGATATGTGCCTCTGTAAGACGTATTTTTAAAACAATTTCTCCCCAGTGTGGCTTGTCTTTTCATGTTATTAACTATGTTTTGAGAAGAATATGTTTTTAATTTTGGTGTTTATCTATGATGTTAATAATTCGTTTTTTTATGCTCTCTTTAAGAAACCTTTGCTTATCCCAATCACAAAAATATTTCCCCCACATTTTCACATAAAATATAATAGTGTTAGTTATTATGTGTAGATCTGTAATTCATTCTGAGTTATATTTTATGCTTGGTTTGAGGTAAGGGCTCAGGCATTCCCAGCCCCCTCCCCCAAGAGGGTATTCTGTTGTCCCAGCACCATTTGTTGTCAAGACTTTTCTCTATTGAATTATGTGGGCTATATTGTCAAAAATCAATCGACCATGTAAGTGTGGGTCTATTTCTGGACTCTGTTTTCTTCCATTGCCCTATTGCACCAATGCCTCATCTTGATTGCATTGTCTTGATTACTGCACTTTTGAAATGTCTTCTAAATTGTTCTGCTTTTAGGAAATTGTTTTGACTTTTCTAGATCATTTGCTTATGTATAAGTTTTTAAATCAGCTTGTTAATTTCTTCCAAAATGCCTACTAGAATTTTGAATGGGATTAAATTCAATTCAAAAATCAGTTTAAGAGAATTTCCATTTTTAACAATTTTGAAGCTTTCAGTCGCTAAATGTGTACCTCCATTTACTTTTGTCCCTGTAATTTTTTCTTTGCAGTGTTTTGTAGTTTTCAATGTACAGATTTGAAACATTTTTAGTTAAATTTATTCCTCAATATATGATTTTGATGCTACTAATATTTAAGGTTTTATTCCATTTTTTATATTTTTATTAAAATATAATAAAAGTTGTGTTTTGAATGCTTGCTTATCTTGTATCCTGAAGCCTTCCTACATGTGTATACATTAGATATGACTGCTTTTCTTTGTAGATTTCTTAGAGTTTCCTACATAAACAGTTACGTCATCAAATAAAATCAATTTTACTTCATTTGTTTTGATCTATGACTTTTCTTTTTTTACTTTGCCTTTTGCACTTGCCAAAAATTACAGTTAAATGGTGAATAAAGGTAGAGAGAGAAAACATTCATGTATTTCCCTTCCTGACTTTCATCATTCAGATTTTAATTATTAGGGATGATTATAAACTTTTTAATTCTATTATTGCAGATGCCATTTACCTGTTGACTAAGTTCTCTTTAATTCCTACTTTTTCTGAGAGATGTGTGCGTGTGCGTGTGTGTGTGTGTGAATGGGTTTTGAATTATGTCAAATCCTTTTTGTTGTCTGCCCAGATGTTCACTTTTTAATATGGCTAAATATAGTGATTAATTTTCTAATGTTGATATAATATTTTGAATGTTTGAGAGAGACCACCTTTGGTCAAAGTGCATTCTCCTTTTGTATGTAGTTACTAAAATTAGTTAACATTTTATAAAATATATATTTTTAAATCTGTTAATTGGGCTTTTCTTTTCTTCTAATATCTTTGTCTCATTTGGGCATCAGAGTAATGTTAGCCTAGCAAAGTCAATTTGAAAATATTCCCTTCAAATCTATTTTCTAAAGGGTTTTTGAGACTGGTATTTATTCTTTAAATGTTTGATAGAATTCACCAGTGAAATCTATTCTGGGCCTTGAATTTTGTATGTTTTTCTACTTGTTTGTTTTAAGAGAAGGTTTTCAATTATATTTTTAACTTCTTTAAGTGGCATACACCTATTCAGATTTCTATTTTGTATCTTTTCCTGGTTCAGTTTTGTTAATGTGTGTCTTTCAAAATTTTTTTCTGTTTTGTTTGTTATGGAATTTGCGCAAAAGTTATTCATAATATTTCAATATTTTCCTCCAGCATTTGTCATGATCTTATAAGTCAGGATCTAACTTATAGGATCTGTTATGACATTCCTTTTCATTCTTGATATTGGTAATTTATGTCAAAGATTTTTCTTTTATCTACCTAGTTAGAAGCTAATTAATTTTACTGATCTATTCAAATAAACATCTTTTAATTTTATTGACTTTCTCTATTTTCTAAGTTCTATCTTATTCTTTGTCTTTACTATCTTATCTCTTCTACTTACTTTGTGTTTACTTTGCACTTTTGTTTCTTGTGGTGTCAACTTGTATTATAAGGCATGGATTTTTGAATCTTCTTTTCTAGTATACCAATTCAACACATAAATTTCTCTTTAAGCGTTGATATTTTTGTATTTTTTTGTTATAAAAATATTGTTAATTTTATTGTAATTTTCTTAATGACCTGTGTAATATCTAGAGTATGTTTTTAATTTTCAAAGTAAT
Source organism: Rousettus aegyptiacus (assembly GCF_014176215.1). Lineage (NCBI taxonomy): Eukaryota > Metazoa > Chordata > Mammalia > Chiroptera > Pteropodidae > Rousettus > Rousettus aegyptiacus. The sequence continues at coordinate 20,100,320 of NW_023416310.1, forward strand.
TGAAAATTAGTTGTCTTATTGCTATTGATTTCCTAGTTGCTATTGATTTTTAATTTAATTCTGTTGTGTTCAAAGAGCATATTCTATATGATTTTAATCTTTTCAAGTTTATTTTTAATGGGCTACAATAAGATCCATCCTGGTAAACATCCCATGTACATCCAAAAAGAATATGTATGTTGTAGGTTTTGGAATTACTGGTCCATAAATATCAATAAGGTCAAGGTGGTTATTTATATCTTTTAGACCTTTATGCCTTTGCAGATTCTTTTTTTTCTTCTTCTTCTTTTTTCTTTTTTTAGGTCAGTTTACAATCTCTGTCTCTCTCTCTCTCTCTTTTTTTTTTTAACACCTACAGCACCTGGGTCTTCCTAGGTGGTCTCTCATCCAAGTACTAACCAGGCCTGGCCCTGCTTAGCTTCCGAGATCAGAAGGGATCAGGTTTGTTCAGGGTAGCATTGCCATAGCCTAAAGAGAGAGGTTCCACCAAGACATGAAGAGATTCTTTTCTCTAGTTGCTCTATTATCTGCTTAGAAAGGATGCTGAATTAGTTTTCTATTGCTGCTGTAAAAATTTTATCACAAATTTAGTTGCTTAAAACAAATGGGTACATTTATCATCTCACAGTACTGTAGGTCATAAGTCCAGACACGGCATAGCTCTGCTATTTCTCTGCTCCAAATTTCACAAGGCCAAAACAACATGACTGCAGAGCTGTGTTCTTTTCCAGTTGCTCTGGGACTAAATCCACTACCAAGCTCACTGAGGTTGGTAGAATTCATTTTCATGCTGTTGTGGGACTGAGGTCTCCCCTTTCCTTACTGGCTGCCATTCAGGGGTCTCTCCCCTCTCCGCAGCCATTTCTCCCTTCCTACATCTTGAAATCCAACAGAAACTTCTCATACTGCTCACTTTCATATCTCTATGACTTACCCTTCTGCCTCATCTCTTCTTTGTCTTCCATTTCTGATATCTCTCTGATTGACTTTTCTGCCTTTTTCTTTTGCTTTTCAGGTATCATGTAATTTCATTGAGCCCACCTAGATACTCTAGGACAGTGTTCCCCAACCATTTGGGCACCAGGGACTGGTGCTCCTGTGAAAATCTAGTGCCTTGATGATCTCAGGTAGAGCTGAGGCGGTGACGCTAGCACTGGGGAGCAGCTGCAAATACAGATGAAGCTTGGCTTGCTCATCCTCCTTTCATCTCCTGCTGTGAGTCCGATTCCTTACACGTGACACACCAGTACCCGTCCGCAACCTGGGGGTTGGGGACCCCTGCCCTAGGATATCTCCCTATTTTAAGTTTAATTAGTAACCTTGATTACATCTGCATACATACATCTGCTATCAGTAATAGCATTACCTAAATTAGTGTTTGATTGGTTAAACAGGGGACAGAAATCTTGGGAAATTTCTAGAATTCTATCTATCGTAGTTGCTAACATCTCCAATCTTTTTGTGGGTTTTTCTGTTTCTCCCTTTAACTCCATTATTTTTGCTGCCCATGCCTTTCATCACCTTTATTAGGTCATATACATTTAATTCTTCCCTATGAATTAATACTTTTATCCAAACAAAATTCTGGCTCTATCTTTAGCAGTATGTTTTGTCTTGAAATCTACTTTATATATTATATATCCCTTCTTGTCTTTTTAGTTTTTATTCTTACGATTTGCATGGCCTACCATTTTTCTATCCATTTACTTTCAACATCACTATGTCTTATCTTTAAAATGTTTCCCTTATAGAGAGTATGTAGTTGGACTGTAACTTTTTCAAGTCTAATTCCACTAGACAGCAAGATTTCTTGGGAAAAATTTGGCAGGTGGTTCTCCTAGAGTTCTTAAAAAACAACATGCTAGTAAACCAGCACTTGGCCTTTAAACATTTGTGAAAAATCCAGCTTTTTTCTTCTTAATTGCTATCTATAAGCAGGTCCCAACTCCTCCCACTGCTTCTCTACAAATAAAAGCAAACTTGGGCCTATTCTCTACCAGGAGAGGCTAACGGTTTTCTTGAATTCCTTAGTTTTCTACATATCCTCACCTTTCTGATGAGTTGTAATTTTTTTTTTTTTTAATTATGATGTGACTTGTGTTTCTAGCAAAGATAAAGAGATCAAGTTTACCCTCTCATCTTGAACAACAGTTTTCAAGACATTAGATACCTGGCAAAAGAAGACAGTGATCCCTGAGAGACAACAAACTGATGAGCCCTACAATTTCACAAGCTAAATTCCTGAAGACAATGTCCAGACAGCAGTGCACATACGAAGAATCCAGGCGAAGCTCTATGGTACACATCACTTGAGGACCAAATCATTGTGAAAATTACAACGTAACAAAGGAATAATTTCAATGCTATAGATCAAAACTGTGGAACACAGAGAATGCAATCTTTTGATAAATGTGTGCAGTCTTGTATACTTATAATTAAAATAATATAGGATATTTGATAAAGTACACTTTCAACTGTATAACTTAGAAATATAATAATAAATCTAGGGGGGAGAAGAAAAAGGTTGAAAAGAAAATTAAAATTACTAAACAAAACACATAGACATCATAGAAAGGTTTAATAAAAAAAGAATTCAGTATCTGAAAAGAACTAATAATTTAATCAAACCTCTGGAAAATGTGTTCATGAAAAAAGAAAGGAGATTCTTTAAATAACTATAGTAACTTAAAAAAATTACATTTGATTTTAAAATGCTTAGCAAACTGAAAACAGGAATAGCTATTATTCTTGTAGATAATCCTGTGAAGCATATGTATGAAAAACTTACAAAATATTCTTTCAAATATTTTAAAGTATTGCTTCACCATTAGAAGCATTTCTTATAAATATCAGAAACACAGTAAGAATTTCCACTATTACAACTTCTACTCCATATTATAAAAAGCCTTTGTAATGTAGCTAAACAAACAAAAAAAAATAAAAAGTGAAAAAAATGGAAAAGAAAAACAGAAAACTACTTAGAGAATAATTTCAAAATCATCTACATGTAGATTATTAGAATTATTGCTACAGTTTTGCTAGGTGGCTGTTTCTATGATTGATTTATGTATAAACAATATAATTTTAAAGAAGAAATTATTTACTGTAGCAACAAAATAAAATGTATTTAGAGATAATTTTAACAAAAGATATCCCAAATCTTACTATAGATAATTTTAAAATTTAATTTAAAAAGTTAAAAATATCTCAATTAGTGAAAAGGTATCCTATTCATGGAAAGAAGGACTTATATTAAAGTTGTCAATTCCACTCAAATTGATCTTTAAGTTCCATGTAATTCCAGTCAAAATCTCAACAAGATATTGCCAAGAAATTGACCAGAAGATTATGCAGATGATGAGAAAATGTATATGAAAAAAAGCAAAAACCTAGAAGAAATAAAAAATATCTGGAAGAAGATTAAGATGATTAAGATTTTTCCTGACAGTTAGCAAGACTTACTATGCATTTACTTACTTTATACTGTTTGGTGGTGGTTAAATGATAGTAAAATTGGTAAATAAAATTGTCTAAAGGGTACTGAAATTGATCCATGCATATATTAACACTTTTATAAAGTTAATTATACATTCCTGGGAAAGGAGGCCTTCAACAATAAATAATTCCAGGCCAACTGGTTATGTGTATAGAAAAATAATAAAATTTGATACTAATTTCATATACAAGTTATATCAAATTTTTAAATGAAAAAATAAAACCTTATGACATTACAGAAAATTGTTTTAACAAAGCACACAATAACTGGAAAGGAAAATATTGATAAATTCAAATAAAATTAAGGATACTTATTTATCTAAAAACACCACAAGTTCCTGAAAAGAAGCTATTAAAACTGAGAGATTGTGCAACTCACATAACGAATAAATAATAATTAGATTGAGAAATGAGTAGAAAGTGGATTAGAAATAGAACAGAAATTTTACACAAGAAAAAACACAGCAAAAAATAAATATAAGAACAGATAATCACATAATCATGAATAATCAAGAAAAAATGAGTTAGGTCTAACAGTGAAATATATTTTCATATTCATTAAAATGGAAAGTATAACAAGTCTAGAAAACACCCGATATCTTTGAAAATGTGAAACATCTGATAGCATGCTGATGGAAGTATAAGTTGGTACAATTACTTTAAAATCTTAACATGCACCTCGCCTTCAACTTGATATTTCCCCTACTAAGTATATATAATATACAAAATTTTGCCCATTTTACTGGGGAATATGTAAAAGAACATTCAAACTAGCATTATACAGAAGAATGTACAAATAAATAGTGCTAGATTCACTTGATGGAATATCTACAAATGGGAAAAATAAATGAACAACATTATAAAATAAAATAGGTGAATTTAGACAATATAATTTTGAGTGAATGAAGCAAATTTGGAGAAAAGAGGGAATCGTACTGTTAATTTTAAAAAGGACAAGCAATCAAAATAATATTTAAGAATAACTTTATATGCAATATGAATCTGTGAAAAAATAAAATAATGATAAACACAAAATTCAGGTTAGCTGTCACTTCTAGAACACACAAAAATAATTGGTTTGGGAATGGAGTTCACAGCTCTTTTGGAGGGTGAGTTGATGGATAGTACACCAGATACTTTAAAAAAGTTTTTAGGTAGATTGTGCTTATATTTCAAATATAATATGTTGTGGGTTCTACAGCTAAGATGTAGGAAAGCTGGAATGGGAAACCAGAAATCAACTTCAAAACAACTCCATTTCCTCTATGTCATTTTGTTTCAATGTAAAATTTGAAAATTCAAAGTAAATTCTCATTGATAATTTATGCCAAATGCTATCTCAATTAATCATTTGCTTATATCTCAAGTATTTGAATATGCACTGTAAGTCAGCATTGTAGTTAATATTAAATTTTGAGTCAACCAATTTGAGTCAACATGAAGACTTTTCTAATTTAGGAGTTATTTCTAGACTTAACTCAGCTCTAGCTTAGATATACTCTTTTTGTCTCTGAGACAAACCTTGGGAAATGGTGCGAAGGAAATAGACATTTATTCTTTATATTTTTATATTTAATGGTTCTTATAGAAGTGTCCCATTTCCAGAAACAGCATTATCCTAACCTGGTAGTTTGCAATTGTTTCAACTTGCATTGCTTCACTTGTTGGAAATTATTTCAAATAGCAATAAAGAGAACCAAGGTCAGAGATTTACTTGATTGACCAATTTGTATAAATAAGTGTTCTTAGATTTAAAGCAAAAGATAAAACGTTTCAGTTTCTTAGTGTGTCAGTTACCAATGCATTGCCTCTCAGCTCAAAGTTCACTTCTCCTTGTCTGCTCCAAGATAATAAATTGGACAATTTAAGTCCATCTTCTTTACAGTGAGAACAATATTAAACTTCATCAGTAAGGGGTGCTGAAGGCACATTTCAGGAAGACGGGGGATTCTCTAGCTGGTTCTGGTGTCCTGTGTTGTGCTTTTTCTTTTTCCGGCTCTATAGTCAGTCAGTGGTGCAGGTGGGTGAGGACAACTGGGATACCTTGCCCTGGCCACATCGAGTGGACAGTTCTTCAGTAACCACACAGCTCTAGCACAGGGTCGGTGACCACCTTTACACAGTTCTCCCAACACAGACTCTGTGTACTCCAGTCTCCATGCCCACAGTGGTACTCTGAGTCGCTCTGTGTGACTGCCCATCAGTTTCAGTCACAGACTATGGTTTCCTGTGTGCCTGGAAACTCTACCCCAGATAACCTAGTCAACTTCACCATCCAGTAGGAAGCAACCACATCATCTCCAGTGAGGTCTGAACCTCAGGGAAGGGGCTTCCTCTTAAGTTTGTTCTTCTTTGGGGTCTCTTCTTGAGCCTATGAAATGCTTTAATATTATTTTTCTCTCTTTATAGTTATTCTACCACAGTTTATTAAATATTATTAACTTTCCTTCATTTAAATTGTGTGATTTCTGTCCTCACATTGAACAAAGAATGCTACTTTAAGCAACTAAGGAATTATTATCTCTATTTGACCAGTTTCAAAATATTTCTCCTCATCCAAACAGTTTTTATTAAATGTGATTGTGTTGCTGGTTTAGTAACTCTCAACAAGAACTGGGAAAGCTAAATAAATCGTAAGGTGAAATATATAACAATAACTAGCATATATAGAGGGGGCTACTACTGTGGATAGTTTTTATAATAATAAAGGCTAACTTTAAGTGTTTGGGATTTAGTAAAGAAAAAATGGCTCCTCAAATGTTTTAAATAGAAGGACAACATCTATCTAAGACCAATTCTAACAAAAGAAACTTTTCCAAGTATTTTGGGAAGGAAGAAAAGATACCTTTTATGACATGTATCTAAAAGAAGTTATAATGAATTATTCATCTTCAAGAAGGGAAAAGGGTATCTCAAATTTACATGGGTATTTGTGTTAGGAAGAGTTGGTGACAAAAGTTAAGATATTAAAAGGTCCCTATGAGGTCATTTCATGTTTACTGTAACTGGACGGTCTTTTGTGTCGATCCAGGATGGTATGAAATCATTTGAATCCCTTTGGAGATCTCCCATATAAGGTTTGACTCATAATTAAGCCTTCCCTACAGTGAGTATGATTATAGGTGCATCCCACTGTAATTTCCCTGTAGGGCTAACATTATTCGTGAAGCTCGTATCCTGGCCATCTTTGTCCATTTTTTACCACTTGAAAACCAATTAAAGATTCTTGCATATTTTTTCTTGCAAGTCATTTACAAATGACACTATCTGGGAGGGTTTTTAAAATAAGGATTGGCAGTAGAGTGTCTTTTATTAAAAAACATAAATTCTCTGAAAGATCCAATATACCCCCAGGAAAAAAGCCAATGCTGAAACACTTTAAAAATCCCCGCAGTTGACTAGAAATGACATTTAAACTAAAGGCCCAGAGAGATTTGACAGCGCTCTCTCGAAAGCATTATGACAGAAACTCCTTTAGTTCTATGAATTTTATATGAACAACATTTTTTTTTCCCCTGGGACTGACAGTTGGAGATAGATTCTGTTAATACAGAAAAGTACAGACATGTCCTTTTAGTTCAAAATGAAAACAGCCATTAATGATAGATAAATGTTTCTTTTCCCCTTTACCTCATCTGTTTTAAGTTACTAACCCTCAGGGTAAATATGTCTAGAATGTAAACAAGGTTTTTTTTACTATAGCAAATTTTATTTATAATAGGATATGTCAGAGATTCACCTAATTCACTGTCAAATACTTAACCAATTCTGCAAATCATTTATCACAGTGCTATCCTAGTTTATAATGAAATAAAACTAGAACTGTCCTGAACTCATCATATTTTTCATGCACTTTTTAGTTAATAACCTTTCATATGCCTTGCAGTTCAGAAAGATATAACTGACCAATCATGGGAAAGAAAAATTTGTCAAAGAAGACATATTAAACTTAGAATATCTAAAATGGGAATCTAAATATCCAAAATAAATATTTTTAAGAATATAGATTTTTTTTTCCCCATTTAAAATAACTGAAAAAATTTTATGCTTAATAATGATAGTAGGCAGAGTGGCAGGGATCCCTTTGTCTGAAATGTGTACAAGACTACATCCCATAGTTATTTTTCACTATATAAATAACTAGAGTAAAACTGAACACTGCAAATAATAAAACAATAGGAACTGTCCCCATTTTGACAATGTTGGTGCAATGTATGATTCTTCAACATTCCCAATTCAAATTTTTATGGTTACTCCAGCATCTTTTCATTTGTGGGCTGATAAACTGATACCAGTCAGATTGACAGCTACTATTTTTATAAATGGAAGCAATTGTTTTCTTTCATGCTTTGCATTTTATATTCTCTGAGTCTGCATTTTCTATTATGAACTATATGAAATCAATTTTTCTTTCTTATTTATAAAACTGTTGAGGCTGCAATGAATTTCAAGGAATGAATTATGAAATATCAATTCCAGATATTATCTTCAAGAAGATATATAAATAGAGAAGTAGTTTGAAAAATTTCATTTTCGATGGATCTAAAACTTTATTTTAAAAGTTTCTAATAAATATATATTTATCCCACTTATCGGTAATAATAGGAAATGGATTTGATTATTTTAAAATATATGTTAATAACTAATCAATAATAGACATAATTCAAATATTATTAATAGCAAATGTAAATAATTTTAAAAGCATATTCTTTAAAGCACTCGGCTAATTCCAGTTAGTTCTAATCAAACAAAACAAATGAAACAAAAGTTTATTAATGGTACTCTGTATTCAATTGATACGAAACAAATAAAAAGTCTGAGGCAATCATATGTTTAGTTCAAAGACTTCTTTTCTTCTCTACCTGTAATTACTTATTTGGTAATCTCACCCAATCTTATGTCATTATGTTATCTGTATGCTGATGATTTCCAATTTCATATCTTTGACTAACATGGACAACTCTCCCAAAATCCAGACTAATAGGCCCATGCTCATGGTTGGAGTTATCTAGGCATAGTATGATTTGGAAATTAGACGAAGGAACTAAAAGGAAAAAGATAAACTTCAGTATCCACAGACTTGTGAAGCTAAGCTTCCTTCACATAGCTCCTACTTTAGCCAGTATCCGGAGTAGAAATCTAGTAACTACCATCATTTCAATATCTAACTTCCATCTCAAACACGAAACATGCTCCGAACTGTTGCTACTCTCTAAACAGTCCCACCCAAAGACTTGCATATCTCCATCAATAACATCCATCTCTTTCAATTTGCTCATCAGAACAAATGAAGTCATCTTTTGACTCTTTTTTTTAAAAAAAATTATTCTCACTCTGCTTGTCTAATCCATCAGAAAATATGGTAGGTCCATTTTCGAAATACAACCAGGTTTTACCACTTCTAATATTGCTAATCAAATTTCTCCTGGATTATTGAATTAGCCTCATCTCTGACCCTTTGTTTTCATTCTTGCTCCCCTAAAATACATTGAAATTCAGACAATTATGTTAAAAATAAAAGTTAGATCATATTATGCTCCTGCTGAAAATGATCTACAAACTACTATTTTTTTATAACAAAAATTAAAGTCCTTCTAATGGTATAAAAGGCTCTCGCAATCTAACCCTACTTTATATCTCTGACATCATCTCTATCTGCAACAATCACTCCAACACCCTCTAGCCTTGGGCTATTTTTCCTCCTGGAATATATTTTTCTCAAATATGTAGAAGAATCATTCCTTTTCCCCTTTCAAGTCTTTGCATAGGTACGTCTTTCTTGAGAGACCCACTTGACCTCTGGGTTTAAAGTTGCAATGTCTCCTCCAGAATTTTCAGTCTACCCTAATTTTTTTTATAATAGATCACTTTTTAATATTCCATATAATTTATTTGTTATTATGTTTATTATTTGTTACCTTTATTCTCCTTCCAACCCTCCCTCACTACAATATAAACTGCAAGAAGGTAAAGATATTAGTTCTGAGTCACCATTATGTAGAACTATGCTTTGAAGCACTGTTTGATAAATATTGGTAGAATAAATGAATAGACATATTGTGAATTATAATTACCAGTATAATAGCTTCTCTAGTTAAGGTGAATAGGTCAAAAATAAAATCTAGAATAACTAAAAAACATCTAGAATAACTAAAAAGGCTTGTAATAATTAGCAGCATAAGCTTTATTAAAGAAAAAAAGTACCATTTACTAGGTATAAATCACACTGAACCTCAGTTTTATTGTATTTAAAATGAGAGTAATATATTATCACTGATAATATGAAATACTGATGGAATTTAATGGTATATGATATTGTCCCAGTAACACAATTCCTAGCTAGGTCCAGATGTGTGGATAAAATATTATTACAAATAATTGAAAAGTAAATATAGATCATATAAAGCATTGAAGACATGATGAGCTATGCGTATTTGCAAAGGCCTCCAACTTCAAAAAATGGCAATATTCCTCTTGCCAACTGTCAGGATGTTAGTAACATTAAAATATTTCCTATGTCTGATTTAAAAACTCTTGCTTGACAGATTGAGTGAGAATTAGAAGGCATGGATAGTGATTACAGATAGAATCATGTTAGGTCTGGAGTGGTTTTCCTAACTGGCTCTCCTTTCCTGTTCTTTATAAAAATTATTGATTCCATCACAGGAGACAATGAAAGCTTTATCGAACTCTCTGCCATAGTAAATACCAATTTTTTTATTAATGAACTTGACTTTGGAATTGGAAATTTTGCTTCATTGTTGATGCAAATGCCAAATTCATCACGTAGTAGTAGTAAATGGGATTGGGCACTCGGCAAGCCTAACCTGGGTGGTGGCCATACAGGTGTCTTTTGTCCAGAATAATCCCTAGAATTTACATGTATGATTTATATAAAGCAAATTTATGGTATTGGAATATTAAAATATTTACCTTTTAAAATTTAATATAATTGAAATCATACTTCATCTATTGCTATATTTCTGGCTTCTTCCACTAAGCATCATGAAATGCATACATATATATCAAAATTCATTTTCATTGCTATTATTTTATTGAATGGATATACTAAAATTGCTTCACCCTTGCTATTCTTGATATTTTAGCAATTATGAATTTAAAATTATGCTTATGTATATTTTTTTGTACATGTTTTGGTGAATATTTACATGCATTATTTCTAGTATATATCTAAGAATAGTAGATTCGACTTTAAGAGATAAGCCCAAACAGCAGTCTATAGTGATGTACACATATTCCCATTAACAATGTAAAGAGTTCAAGTGGATCCTCATCCTTGTCAACACTTAGTAATATAGGTCTTTTTAATTTTAGCCCTTCTGGTGAGGGTACTGCATTGTTGTTTTAACTGTCACTTCCTGATTATTAATAACTTTGAAACAAATGTTTCTATAAATATTATCTATTTGTATATCTCCTTTTGTAAAGTATCAGTTCATCTTTGTTCAATATTATGTTATCTGCCTTTTCCTTATTGATATGTAGGATCTCTTTATATTCTGGGTACAAGTTCTTTATAAGATTTTTTATTTGTAAATATCTCTGCCCATTCTGTAGCTTGCTTCCAGTGTCTGTTTATGAACACACATCTTTAAATTCAATGTAGTGCAATATATCAATATTTTCCTCACAGTTGGTTCTATTTGTGTCTGACTTAAGAATACAAGACCATGAAGATACATTCACCTATGTGATATTTTAGAAGTTTTATTATTTTACCTTTCAAGTTCAGTTTAAAAGATAAATGTAAGGGCATGGATTAGAGTCAGCAAACATAAGCCAATCTTTCAAAAGTTTCTTTCTTTCTTTCTTTGTTTTTTTTTTTTAAGAACAGAAGCAGAACAATGAGAAAGCAGAAGAGCTGAGTATCTAAAGGGTTTATGTTTGTTTACTGGTGTGTTTGTTTGATTGATTTTTCCAGACACTGGAGCTTATTGTGAACTTATAGAAAAGATCCAGGAGAAAGGGAGAAATTAATAATACAAGCAAAAAAGATACATGTAAGATTGCAGTCCTTGGGAAGGTGAGGGATGAGGAGTTGAGACCCATTGCTCAAGCACAGAAATTTTCTGACAGGAGTAGGGCATTCTCTTACTAAAGTAAAAAGGAGAATATACACATGGACACAATGGAAAGCAAAGATGGCTTTTCTCTGAGTACCTTTATTTTCTCAACAAAGTATGAAGCACTGTTGTTAGCTGAGAGAGGTTGGTAACAGCAGGATTTTAATGAGAAAAAAATATTATACAGCTATTTCAGAAAATAGGGACGTGAATTACTGTTTTCACTCAATGTTCATAACTCCCTATATTTTATACTTTCCTGTGGGAATGTTTGAGGACGTATAGGTGTGTTTGCATATGTGTAGACCAAATGGGATACATTTTAAAGAATTTAGATTTGTTTTGATAGTGATTTCTTATCCACAGATCCACAGTGTATAGCTTCACAAATATCTTTCCACTTTCTATTCTCAAGAGAAGATTTATCAAAGTAAAAATGATGGGTCGAAACATGTATAAACTTGAAGTGAAGGATAATGGTGCTTCTGACCTGGAACCATGCTGAACTGCAATGAGAACTGGTTATGAATTACCGCTGTGATGTAAGTCCTTAACCCATGACCTGCTGGCCCACCGAGTGCTATCAAGTGAACCGTGGCAACAAGGTAATTTCCTACCAGTGTGTAAGCCACATATTAAAAAGTTCTGGACATTCTCTGTACAACGATACCACAGCAAATTCAAAGTCTGCAGCAGATGGAAATCATTAAGAAACATAAAAAAGCCTTTTTAAAAAGAATCTCCCAAGGAAATCTTAAATGTAAAAATTACAAATTGCAACGCAAATGTCCTTAGGCTTTTATATTTTGCTTATTCTTGAGATTCATCATAGTGTTCCTTCAGAATTTGTTTAAATTTTCTCTTCTTCTTCAGTATTACTAACCATCAGGATTATAAAATTATCCTAAGATCACACAATAGAAAATAATTTTAAAAGCATTGTAAATTTTATACAAGAAAATAGAGAGATATTTCTCTTCACTTTGAGATGAAACTGAGCCTAGAAATTCTTTTCTTTTTTTATTCACTTACTCTAAGTTTTCTTGATTTCTCTCTATTTTAATTCTTTTAGATCACTTCCTTCCTCATTTTTTCTTAAATTCTTGGTGGATCCTTAAGATTTATACTACAAGTTAAATTTTCAAATATATGTTGAATCTTGAGAATTGAAAAATCAATTGCTTTCTTTACTCTCTCTTTTTTTTTTCTTTCATCTCCTTGATTCTTCATTCCAATAATTAATTTGGACAGAAAAACCCATAATTTATCTCATATCATCTGGTTAAAAAGGAAAAGTGACACATGCATTGCTATGAGTAGTTGCTCTGACATACAGACAAGTTGGGGACCTACCACATAAAGAGTGATGTTTTATTTCCTTTAATCAGTATAGATCTACTCAGATTGTTTCCCCTGTTGAGTTTTTTTTTTTACTATTTTAAATTTAAAGAAGTTAAACATTTATATAATCCATGAAGTGATCCTCCCAATTACACTAGCATCCATCTGGCATTACACACAACTATTACAATAATATTGACTAAACTCCCTGGTGAGTTTTGATAGTCTGTGTCTTTCAAGGAACTGGCCCATTTCATGTTATCAAATTTGTGGATATAGTTGTTCTTATATTTCTTAATAAATCTTTTGATGTTCATAGTATCAGTACTGATGGCACCTCTTTAATTTCTGATATTAAGATTTTGTGCCTTCTCTCTTACGGTTAGTCTGACAGATTCAGGGTTGTTATGTCTTCTTTGATAATTGACCCCTTCATCACTACATCATGCCTTTTTTTATTCCAGTTAATTTTTCTTGCCATGAAATCTTTTTGATCTAAAATTAACATCGCTAATCCAGCTTTCTTTGATTAGTATTAACATGGTTTATTTTTCTTCATAATTTTACTTTTTAAAAATAAATTATAAACCTGGAAACCTTTTTTTCTCCCAGTTTCATTTAGGTATAATTGACAAATAAAATTGTAATATATTTAAAACATACCATGTAATGATTTGATATGTGTGTATACTGTAAAACTATTCCCACAATCAAGTTAACACATCCATTACCCCACATAGTAATTTTTATTTATTATTATTATTTTTTTTGGTTAGACCATTTAAAATCTACTCTCTCAGCAAATTTCATTATACAAAACAGTATTATTAACTATAGTCACCGTCTACACATTAATTAGATCCTTAGAACTTAATCTTCTTATAACTGAAAGATGATCAAATTCTCCCAGTTTGCCCAACTCCCCAGCCCCTGACAATTACCTTTTACTCTTTGTTTCTATGGTTAGACATTAAAAAAAAAAAAAAGATTCCTTATGTAAGTGATACCATACAGTATTTGTCTTTCTCTGGTTTATCTCCCTTAGCATAATGCTCTCTAGGTTCATCCATACTGTTGCAAACAGCATGATTTCCTTCTTTTTATGGCTGAAGAATATTCTATTCCACACATATCGACTTTTAAATTCATTTTTGATTTTCTTGATTCATTCATCTGTTAAATAGGTTGTTTCTATATCTTGGCTATTGTGAATAATATTGCAATTAACATGGGAATACTTTCAAGAAATATCTTGAAGATACCTTTTCAAGACAATTTTATTTTCTTTAAATATATACCCAGATATGGGATTGCTGGGTCATATGGTAGTCCATTTATAATTTTTTGAGGAACTTGCATAATGTTTCCATAATGGCTGTACCAATTTACATTTCCATTAACAGTATATAACACATTTCTTTCCTCATATCCTTGCCAATATTTGTTTTCTCTTGGCTTCGATAATACACATTCTAGTTGTTGAGACATGATATATTTTTGTGGTTTTGATTTCCATATCCCTGATGATTTGTGATGTTTTCTTCAGAAAAATATTTATTCAGGTCCTTTGCCTATTTTTCAGTTAAGATCTTTGTTTCGTTTGTTTGTTTGTTTGTTTGTTGTTTGTTTGTTTTTTTGCTATTGAGTTGTATTAAGTTTTTAACATATTTTGGATATTAATTGCTTAAGTAGGTATATGGTTGCTAATAGTTTCTCCTATCCTGTAACATGTCTTTAACTGTTGATTCTTTCCTTTGCTATGCAGAAATATTTCAAAATTGAAGAGGAAGGAATACTTCCAAAATAATTTTACAAGGCCAGCATTCCTCTGATACCAAAGCAAGATAAGAGCATTACACGAAAAGAAAATTACAGACTAATATCCCTGATAAATATAGACACAAAAATTTTCACCAAATATTAGCTAACTGAATTAAACAGTATATTAAAAAGGAACATATACTATGATCAAATGGGACTGACTTGCGATGGGAGGATGTTTCAATATTTGTAAAACAATTAATATGATACACTATATTAACAAAATAAAAGATAAAAGTCATATGATCCTCTCAATATATGCAAAAACATTTTTGAGAAAATTTAACATTCCTTCATAATAAAAACTCTCAACAAACTAGGCATAAAGGGATAATATTATAGCACAATAAGGGTCACGTATGACAAACCCACAGCTAACATCTTACTCAACAGTGAAAATCTGTAAGCTTTTCCTTTAAAGAGAAGCAAGACAAGGGGGCCCAGTCTCACCAATTTTATTCGATGTAACCCTAAAAGTCCTACCCAGAGCAATTAGGAAAGTATGAAAAAATAAAAGCCATCCAAATCAGAAAGGAAGAAGTAAAATATTTTCTGCAGATGATATATCCTTACACATAAAAAATCTTAAAGTCATCACCAAAAAAGCTCTTAGAAGTGATAAACAAATTCAGTGAAGTTGCAGAATACAAAATTAACAAATAAAAATTAGTTGCATTCCTATAAACTAACAAGGAATTATAAAAAAAGAAAATTAAGAAAACAGTCCCATTTACAACAGCATTAAAAATGAATAAAATACATAGGAATTTTATTCAACCAAGGAGGTGAAATATCTGTACACTGAAAACTATAAAACAGTGGTGAAAAAAATTTAAAAAGACAAAAATAAATGGTAAGATATCTCATGTTCTTGGACTTGAAGGATTAATGTGAAAATGTCCATCCTACTCAAAGCAATGTATAGATTTGATGGAATTTAAATGTAAGACTTGAAACTTTAAAACTGCTAAAGAGTACATAGAGGAAATGCTCCTTGACATTTGTCTTGGTAACGATATTTTGGATTTCATACCAAAAGCACAAACGACAAAAACAAAAATAAACAACTAGGACTTAATCTTTTACTTTCAATCTGTCTGTATTTTTATAGTTAAAGTAGGTTTTTCTTAGCAAAGAGATGAGTTTATTTTTTTAAATCTACTCTGCTAGTCTCTTTCTTTCAATTGATATAGATCATTCAAATTTAAAATGATTATTGATGTACATGTATTACCATCATATCCATAAACCATCTATTTATTCCCATTCTTTATTTTTGTCTTCTATTCTTTCTTCTGCCTTCTCTAGTTTTAAATAAGCATTTTATATGATTCCATTTTCTCTCTTCTGTTAATATATGCATTATTCTTTTGAAAATGTTTTTAGTGGTTGCCCTAGAGTTTGCAATATACATTACAATTAATATTTGTTCACTTGCAAATAGCACTATGATGCCTCACAGGTAGCATAGGTACCTTGTAATACAGTATTCCAAATTCCTCTTTTCCATTGATTGTAATATTGATATCATATATTTCACTTATTCATAAACTATAATAATTCAATATATTTTAATATAATTTTGAATAAATTACTCTTATGTGTTAGATCAGTTAAGGATAGCATCCCTGTCACACTAAAATTAAAATTCACAGTCCTCTTTTATTTCTTATATTGCAATGTTAGCAGTTTAAAAAATATTTTCTTATACATAAGAAAGAAATGGTCCCTTTCTAGATCTATGTTCACTTAATTTCTTATATTCCTAATGCCAGATCAGACATCAATTCTCCAAGCTCATTTATTCCATATCTATGTACCTCACACATAATTTTCTTTTCCATGAATAAAATTTTCTTATAAACTATTAATTTCTATTTATTTTTATTAATATCAATATCTAATGTCTACTGAAATCTAGTAGTATGCCATGAATTGCATATTTAATCTCACTGGATAGACACTATATCCCAATGAGAAAACATATCAGTTTATGATGTAATTAGAGAAGAACCATAGGAGGACTTGTTCTAGGATGTATAAGTAATCAATTTATTGTCTCACAGCTCCAAATGCCATCTTTAGTAAGTGCTCTGTGATAAACTGAATAGATTAAATAATACTGTAGCACAATAGATTAAATAAAATAGAAACATCAAAATTCAAAATTAAAACAGAGGAGACCCAAAGCAGATATGAAGATTAAACAATAAACAAATGGAATGAATAGAAAACAATTAGCAAGATTTTAATCAAAATATATTAAAAATCACTTTATTTGTAAATAGTTTAAACACATAGTTAAAAGGGAAAGATTGACAGATTTGATAAAAAAATAAAATCCAACTAAATTCTGTCTATATGGAATTAATAAGTATAAAAAAAAGCAGATAGATTAAAAGTAAAAAGATGCAATAAGATATAACACACTAACATTAATTAAAAGGAAGTTGGAATAGGTATAATAACTTTACACAAAGCCAACTTCTGGCCAGAGAAGATTACCAGGGATAAGAGGAGACACACTATAATATGATAAAGGAGTCAGTTCTCTAATAAACGCATAACAACACAAACATGTTTGCACTAATTAACTGTTTTAATCATATTATTTTGAGTGAGGTAATGCGAGGTCAAACCCAGATCAACAGGAAAAGTTTGACAGTTTGTTACACCTGGGAAGAACACAGTTCTTTGGTAAGAACACAGTACACCATGCCATTGCTCAGGTTTCTATGAAAGGAGAGGGCAAAGCAGGGCAAGCAGGTTTAGGAATGAGTAGTTGGAATAATTTCATGGGGCAGAGGGGCTGTCCCTGGCTGTCTGGTACCTGGTCCTGGGGTAATTAGAGTGGACACATAGTGGCCCAGAGTGTGAGAGCACAATGCCTGATAACAGGGAGGTGACTGAGCATTTGAACTTAGCTGCTCAAGAAGAGGAAGTGACTGGTCCCTAGCCAGAGCCTCAAAACTGAATAAAGACAGCATTTTAAAACACTATATTACACCAACAGAGTGTCTAAGTACATGAGACAAAAACTGATAGAAATAAATGATGAAATTGACAAATCTACAACTATAGTTGGGAATTTCAACACTTGTCTCAAAAATTGATAGATCAAGCAGGCAGAAAATCAGTAAGAATACAGATAACCTGAACAGCACTATCCGTCAAGTTTAACTAATTGACATATATTGAACACTCCAAACAACAGCAGAATACATATTCTTCTCATGCTCACACACAACCTTCATCAAGCTGGACCATGTTTTGAGCCATAAAACATACCTTAACAAACTTAAAGAACAGAAATCATACAAGTGTATTTAAGACTGTAACTGAATTACACTTGAAATCAGTAACAGAAAGATGGTTGAAAAATTCCCAAGTGTTTGAAAACTAAGCAACACACCTGTAAATAATCCATGGATAAAAATGAGATGCCCCAAGGAAAAATAAAATTTACTCAGAATTAAGTGAAATTGAAAATATAACATTGAAATTATTGGAATTCTGCTTAATCGGTGTTTAGAGAGGTAAATTTATAACATTAAATGTATACACAGTAAGTTCTGACTTAATGTCAAAAATACATCCTTGGAAACAACGATTTTAGCTAAATGATATAGAACCAAACCAATTTTACCATATGTTAACTAATATAAACAAGAGTTAAGCTACTATGACATATTTCTGGTCACAAAAACATCACCAAATTTCTAAATAAAGACCCAAAACCCTTCTAATGTCAAATATTGAAATAAATGTAAGTTATACATACAGTTAAGAAAGATTAATAAAAAGAAGTAAGATAATTCTTTTTCAACCACTCATTCCAGTTCAGGCTGGTGGGTGACCTGAGCCCAACTCTACAGATCCAGGGCACAAAGTGGGAAGCAGCCCTGGATAGGACACTGTTCCATGGCAGGGCACGTTCACACACACACTCATACCCACTCAGGCATGCCAGTAGACATGCCAGTTCATGGGATGTGGGAGGAAACTGGTATACCCAGGAAAAACATGCACAGACATGGGGAGCACATGTCAACTCCAGAGAGACAGTGGCTCCAACTGGGAATCAATTTTTTTTCCCCTCATCAATGCTATAATGCAACAATGTAAACAAAATGACATTATTTGAGGAGCTGCTGTATTAGAAAAGGAAGATATAAAATCAATAACCTAAGTTTCCACAGGAGAAAGATGAGTGAATTAAGCTTAGAGCAAATAAAAGGTAAGAAAAATTAATGTAGAATCAATGAATAGAAAACAGAAAAAAAAAATTAGCAAGATGAAAATCTTGTTTGGAGAATGAGCATATGTCTAGTTAGAATAACCAAGAGACAGGGATAACACGAATTATCAATATCAGAAGTAAAACAGCTGTAACCACCACTGATCCCATGGAAATTAATATTATAATAAGAAAATACCATGAACTATGAATACAATGAATACGATATTCCCATACTGTTAGTTGATACCAAAGAAAGATAATATTGTTCAAAGGCTGAAATTATCACTTTACTTTCTCATGCACAACATCTGGTAGTTTGGTATTCAAATCAAAATACCCTCTACTCAAAAAAAAAAAAAAAAGTATCGACGAGAGATGATGGCACAGGGAAGCTAGTGCAGAATCACTAGATAACATCCCCACAGCATGATTAGTGAGGAAATTAAAACTCAAAATGATTCTCCCTCAACAGTCTATCTTTTTTTTTTCTTTATCATGTTTCTCTTCAAGGATCTCCCCATGGAGTGGGAGACTGATAAATAAATACATATAACTCATGGATGCGATTATTATAACTTGACATACATATGTAAGTGAGGAGAGAGATTCGCTTGGCTTTAGATAGCAGGGAAGACGTTCAGTGAATGGAGAGTTTGCTTTATTTGATTCTGCAATTTCTCTAAAAGCTGACTCTCCTGCAGATTAATGTATAATAGACTACTATAGGTTGAATTTTGTCCCCTAAAAATATCTGTTGGCGTCTTAACCCTAAGGACCTGCGAAGCAGCCTTATTTGGAAATAGGGTATTTGCATATATCAAGTTAAGGTGAGGTTGTTAGGGTGGGTCCTAATGCAATATGACTGGTGTCCTTATGAGGAGAAGAAAATGCCATGTGACGACAGAGGCACAGACTGAGCCGCAAGAGAAGAAATCTCAAGAACTGATGAGCACCACGAGAAACTAGGAAAAGGCAAGGACGAAGTTCATCCAGTCTCAGAGGGAGCATGATGCCTTGATTTCAGAGATCTAGTCTCCAGACCTGTTAGAGAATGAATTTCTATTGTGTTAAGCCATCTAGTTTATGTTAATTCATTACTGCAGCCCTAGGAAACTAATACAGAGACTGATCAGGGACTCTAAGCCTCTGAGACAATTTTATAATGTTATAGAGGAATAAAGAATCAATAATAACCAGAATTCTGAGTGGAGGGAACCAATCAAATAGTTTAGTGTAAAAAGCCTGGCTATCAAAAGTTCTGATAGAAGTCAAGCTTAAATCCATGGAGGAGGTCATTATTTCTCAAGAAGATGGTGTGATTGCCTTAAAGAATGGGAGAGAGCCACGTCCTAGACACAAAGCATCTATCCAGCAAGCAGGAATACCTGTGAAATAGGATTGTTGGCAGAGGGGTCTATCTAAGGTAATAGAAAATTTCCAGCAACTTAGAATCCTCCAAAGGCAATAAACCGGTAGAAGAGATCCAAGAAGGCAAGCTTCTTTTCAGTATTCAGGTGACAAGCAAATATTTCCAATTTTCCCAGAGTGGCATAAATGATTTATTTGTTTTCAAAGAGAAAAAAAGCTAGGCTCTCCTCATTCTATATATCTGTCATATATGGAAAAACTGGAATTGATAAGTGTGTCCTAGCAACCTAAGTGATGTGTAAAGACAGGCATCACAAACATTTGCTTTTTTTTTTTTCCTAGCACAAACCCTAGTGTCTAGCACAGTGCCTGATACACAGCATCTACTTGATGAATGTTCACTGATTTAATGGGGACTTCTGCCAGCTCTAGCACTCAGCTACTCTATACACATAACAGAAATTTAGGAGAACAACCTAATGATTTATTTACCCTTACTTTGCCATTTTAAATTAAATCCAGAGCATTCACAGAGAAAATGCACTGACCGAAGCTATCTGGTATGTGATTCAGATTAATTGCTGCTGCAGTCATTCATGAGTTTTGGCACTGTTTGTATTTTGGTAAGCAAAACTAGGGGAATTTATTTTTGGCTATCTCCATCAATCTTTATTTGGACAACTAAATGAATCACTATAAAACCCCACTGTCAAAATGGTCGATGTGATTTGGTAACACACAGAGTCGGTGATTACCCAGCCTTAGAGATCCTCTGGTTTTTCCACTGTTGAGACTATCACCTGCATCTTTTGATTGTAAGTATTTGGGGCATTGAGCCAGTTTCCATTTCACTACATAAAGCAGATCTGAGCATGCAAAAACCATACCAATCAGCACTTTCGAAAAAATGAAACAATTTGCAAGATCCTGATAATAAATGGCAATGAGGAAAGGCATTGTCCTGTGCTTTCAAAATAAAATTTCAGCAACAACTTTGCTTATAAGTGTGGGGATCATTCATATCTATTCCCCCTAGAGGGTCCTGGTTTACACCAGACACCTTACTGTAACTAACAATAACATTTATTTTGCTCCCCAATTATCCCTGTTTTATTGCAAATTATATGGTTACACTTATATGTAACACTTTCCTTAGAGTTTCATAAGCGGGGAGATTTAACAGCCTGGGAGGAATTAGATGCAAATATTTACAGCTTTCTGGAGGTGTCGAGACAGAAGAGATGTTGCATATATAATACAGGTTCAGCTAAGAGAACAATGAGTCAAGAATAGTTGATGGGTTGATGGAAGAACAAACAAACAAAACAAATTCAGGCAGAAAGCAGAAATGAGAAGTCATGAGTGGGGAAGGAATAAAAAAGTATCATAGTACCAGAAGGCTTAGCAGAATTCAAAAATGGAAAGTCAGAAAAATTTGGGAGCAACAATTCTATATGCTATTGTTTATTGCATATCTATTGTGCCAGTACCTGCGCTTAATGATTGATGTACAAAAATGTATTAAGCCTACATATCAACCCAGAAAATAGATATCTGTGTCCGTGTTAACAAATGAAAATACTCAGAGAGTTTAAAATAATCTGCTGAACGTGTTAGCAGGGCTGGTTTATGAAACCAGATCGGACTAGCTTTCAAAACCGTATACTCTTAAATACAAAACATTATGGCCTTTCTCCAGGCTCTATGATTGATGACTTCTGATTCCAAGACCTGATACCTTGTGTTGCATGAAGCCTGGCACAATCTCACAGGATTCTGTGAGAAGGCAGAGAGAAAAACCTGAGAAGCAGCAGGTAAATAATTTTCCCAAGGCCTCGGTGAGACAACACTAGGACAAAACATAAGAAGTTTTAATCTAGTAATGATACTCCTACCTAAGGTTAGCTCAGCAATAAAAAATAAAGGAAACGAAGATTTTAAAACATATATATATATATTAACAATGGTTTCAAAATTACACGGAAGTTTCATATACCAGTGGGGTCTTTGTCAACAATTTATTAATTAAGGTTCTACTGGCATTCTGTTTACTTGTCAGCTTTATATTTAACCTTAAATATTACTTGAAAGAACTTTAAAATTAGGTTTGTGTTATTATTTTTCAATGTGCATAATAAAATGGTAGATCTTTTCTTGGCCACTTATGCCTTGACCACTCTCAATAGTCTTTAAATCTCAGTGCAAACTATCTTTGAGGTTGTTCCCAATTTTCCCAGGACTCATTTGAGATCTGTCTTACTTAGTTTCTAGTTCACCTAATGAAATTCTTTCACTCTCTTAAATCCATAAGTGCCTTCTTTGAGGCTCAGAAATCACCTGCCATCCGTATCTCTACTTTACCATTCCCTGTAAATAAGATACAGAATTTTGTCATAAGAGGAAAGAATAGGGAAGAAATGCATGGCTCTAGAACACTTTTGAGAATGAAAGTGGTTCTCACTGGGGATAATGACACCTCTTGTTACCACACAGGTCCATTTATTGAATCTATGCCGTCTGCAGAGCGTGCGCGAGCGATCACAGAATATTCTCGGAGGAAACTCCCTTTCCCCTAAGGATTTAGACCATATATCATCTAAGATTCTCAGCTATAAGGAAGTACCACTAGCTTCTTTACTTGTAGTAGAGCTGTTTCTTATTTTCCCCTTCTTCACACAGATCCAATTTTTTATTCAACAAATCTTGTCAAGTCTATTGTCACATCGATCTCGCTCAATTGACATCATCCAGACTTGCCAGAAGCACTGCAGCAGTCTCTTTATTAGTTCTCCCTGCTTCTATTTTCAATTAGGTCAGAAAACTTTTTCTACGAATGATCATATTATAAATATTTGTTTTTTTAGGCTCTGTCACAGCTGCTCAAATCTGTAGCCGCATGAAAGCACTCATATAGTCAATATGTAAATGAATAGTTGTGACTGAGTTCCAATAAAACTTTACTTACAAAAACAGGAAGCAGTCAGTGAGCCATAGTTTAATGATGTACAGGTTGTATTGTTATATCTGTTCTTTAAAAAAAAGCAAGGAGATGATATTTCATGGCTTAGGACAAAGTCTCACATTTGGTACACATGCTTTGTACGGCCCTTTGAGGCTCATTCCTAACATATCATTTCTGTCTCATTTTCTAATAATTTCACCATTAAACCACAGCCCAGTGATGTTTCATTTTTAATTATTGTTCAAATATAGATGTTCAGTCTTTTTAAAGAACCTCCATATACATATGCTTCTCTCTCTGCTCTCAAGACTTTTTGCTTTATCACGTATTGGTCTTACTGACCAATTAAGTCTTATTATAAATTGTTCTTTGGGGATCTTCCCAATTTTCCCTGGTTTAGTAGTCATTTCCACCACTTAATGTTCAAAATACTTGTGTGCATTTCATTTATTAGTTGTTGTCCTGCACTGTAGTTATGTATTTATAACTAGAGCCCTCATCTAAATCAGCTCCTTCACAACTCAGGAAATTGTCATGTTAGACATCACAGCATTATCATAATATCTGGCATGTAACAAGTACTTTATAATGTAATTAATTCATAGGTTAATCAATCACTATGCAAATATACACTGAGCTCTTACTATATACATTGTTCTAGACTTTGGAAATATAGCACTGAGCAAAACAAGCAAAACTTCTAGTTTTAGGCAGCTTATGTTCTAGTAGGAAAGGAAACATGTAATAAGGAAATAAATATACAGTATGTCAAGTAAGGCTAAAAATAATGCAGAAGAAGGTAACAAAATGAAGAAAAATTCTCTTGTATCGAAAGTTCAAGCAAGTTTTCATATATGAGTTGACATATGAGCATACTTGAATGAAGTAGGAAATTAATTCAACACCATTATAATAAGTGTTAAATAAATGAACAAATTATAAGCACAGGTGCATTACAAGACCCATGGTCTTCTGCACACATTTAACTCTTTTTTCCTCCCACGTGTCCATTTTCCTCATGTTGAGATAATCAGCCAGTCATAGTTCATGATTTTGGGGAGGGTCTTAAATATAACTGAGTGATGTGTAACTTACTCTCATAAGTTACAGCAAATCGATGTGGCCATCGATCTGGGAGTTATTTTCACTAGTAGAAGTACAGCCTCTCCCCTACCCCACAAGAGAAGTATCAGAATATCTGGAACCATAATAAAATTTAACCCTTTACTCCTCAAGTGATCCCAAGATGATTTACTGATTAGACCTTGATCTTTCTAAAATGGGCCTAATTAATTCTTCAGCTCTGGTCTAAGAGTATATTTTTAATCTGCTATTATAACACAGTACATTGTTTTACAGTTAATTGCTTATACATATATCTTATCCATAAGCATGGGAGCTCTTCCAAAGCATGAACTCCATCTTATTCATTTAGAAAATTTATCAGAATGCCTGACACAGAGTCCCCATTAAATAAATGTCCATCAAATTAAACTGAAGGTTTGCCAGCTCCAAATTTTCTCTATACTTGCCATAATATTGAACATGAAAATAAATCCACTTGAGAAAGTTCTCTTAGTTTTCATTAAAGGACTTCTTGAACTATAACACTTAGTTGAGGAATGCTTTTAAATTATCCTTTTTGTGTTTTTACTAAACTAAGACTCTTTAAAATAAAATGAATTTTCCCCCCTTCTTTTAATTCTCCCCACCCACCCACTTCCACCCCTGACCTATGGATGTTGCCATTTCCCCTTAAGAAGTGGATCTCTGAAGGTGAGACATCTCCTCCCACATGCTCGTGGTGCACACTGGGGCCTTGCCACACCTGGGCTATGGTCTGTGGCTTCACCTGGCATGTGAATCCAGTTCCCTTTGCATGCAGGTGTGCTAACCACTACGCTATGGAGCCACCCCATGACAAAATGTATTTTACATTTAATTGGCACACAAAATTTTACACATTTATTTTAAGACTGGGTAGTTTGAAACATTAAAATATTGCCAGGCTTTGGCCACAGAAGAAGCAACTCAATATTCTGAGATAATTTAAAAGAAGATACACTGCCCTACCATTTTTTTCTGCTCTACTAATAGGGTTCTTAATCAAAGAGATCGATTGAGAATATCCTTTATTTTATTTAATTCTATGTGTAATATATTAGGCAGATTGCTGATGGGAATAACAGGAAATGGTATTAAAGAGAAACAATTTGACTAAATGTTCTCTCCTCCCCCCCCCCCCCCATCATATAACTCCTGGAAATATTTTTCAGTCTTCTAGAGCTCAGATTCAGGCTGGCATATAGAAAATTTTCTTGTCTGACAGACACACGCATGTAGAATTTTTTTCACCTACAGCACCTGGTATTCCTAGGTTGTCTCCCATCTAAGTATGAACCAGGCCCAACCCTGCTTAGCTTCTGAGATCAGACGAGATCGCATATAGAATTTTTAATAGATAAATATTCTCTTCTCACATTTTACTAAAACCACTCATTTTGTGTGTACCTTTCTATGAATATATCCTGCCTACTTCATGCTATACAAATCAATGGGGAATAAAATAAATTTTAAAGAATATATTTATATTTCTATAAAACAGTAAAATCATGAGCAAATGTATTGTGTTTTCCCAATGTTCATGATAAGATGTAACTGACTCCTTCTTAGAACTGAAATAACAAAGAAAAAAGTATTAAATTCCTGTATTAAAAACAAGTAGATCTTTTCTCTTGGTGTCAAAAGAAAGACAACAATTAAAAGCTCAAAGCCACAGCCATTAACCCAAGATAGTTTTGGTAATCTGTTTCTAGAGAAGACTTACTGTAAAACATATTTAAGTTGAAAAGAATGAACTTCTGATTGAGATGTCAGATTGAAAAGAACAGAAATGATTTTGGATCCAAATTATAGAATATGCTTGATGATATACATTTAAAATGTTAAAAATATATTCTTCGGTCCACAGGGGAGCTATTGAAAGGGAAATTCCTATGTGCCCTAAAAAACAAAACAACAATAACAACAAAAAGCACCTCATAATCAT
This sequence comes from Rousettus aegyptiacus, assembly GCF_014176215.1. Taxonomy (NCBI): domain Eukaryota; kingdom Metazoa; phylum Chordata; class Mammalia; order Chiroptera; family Pteropodidae; genus Rousettus; species Rousettus aegyptiacus. The sequence goes on from NW_023416310.1 coordinate 20,126,680, forward strand.
TTTGTAAATCAGGAGTCAAAGCTGAGTAATGCACAAGGTACTATAACCAGACATGAAACTTGTAAGTTGACGGTGAAAATATCTACAACGGAGAGTAAAGGGCTGTGTACGTAAAGCAGCAAGAAGAGGAGTCCTAGACCGAAACTGAATTTCAGGAAATGATGGCATCATATATAAATACTGGTCTAGAGTTGTATTGTGAAAATAAAGAAAAATGAAATCATGAATGATTGAAACCCTCAGCATAAAATATAAAGTTCCGAGGTTCAACTTTGTGCAAACCATATAGCACAAAAACCCTAAGTCTAAAAAAATATCACATGCAATCTATTTCAGAATCAGTGAACCCAGTGAAAAAGAGGCAGAGGTAACCAGGAAACTGTGTTGTATGAGGCTTCAACACGCACCACCCACACGAGACTCCTGAAATGTCATCCTACGGAATTTGAATTCTTACCACAAATATGTTAAACCAGTGGACATACGAGGAAGTTCAATGGAAAAAGAGACAACTGTAAATTGAATAACTGGAAGGATCTGTAAAGTAGAAACATAAGTAACCAGAGAGGGACTTTAAAATTACTACTTTATGTGTGTAAAACACAAAGGGGTCAGTAACATCTATAAAATAAAAAGGGGGGAAATGCAGTGCAAGGTCAATTTTATAAATCGACGAAGTAGAAAACTTTAGAGGATTACTCACTGTCTGTGTGACTCAGGCATGCTCTCCTCTTCCCCTGGCTTTCTCAATCTGTAAAACAATAAAGTATAGAGTTGATGTGAGATTTAATAAAGTTATATCACTTAAAATAGTGCTTGGTGCATTGTAATTAGTTATTAGGTATTTGCACTTATTGCTATTAGAAATGGTGGCACATCTGTAAAATATGAAGAGGCCAAAAAGTTAGCAATTAAAATGTTCTTACTCGGATTAAAAGTTTTAATAGAAAACTTAAAAATCAGAGAGTGAATAAGGCTGAAGGCCACTATAATAGTATATATAATATATAACGGGAAATTTCAGAAAATTTAAAACAAATAGGCTTAGAATTAAAAAACATTAGAGTACACAGGATTAGTTCAAAAAATCCAGCATACTCTAAATATATTTTCAGAGTAGAGACAAAGAATAAGAAGAATTTATTAAAGAAAAAATACATTTTTTTCTGATTTAAAAAATCACACTCAGTCCTAAAGATGATTAATAAACCCAAAACTAAACTGTAGATTATCAAGAATATCCAAAATTGCATGAAATAAAAAAAGAGCATTTACAAAGAAGCAGAAATCAAACTTTTCATCAGTAATAATACATGTTAGAGACAATGAGTTATTTTCAAATTATTGAAATAAAAATATTATCATATTTAAAAAAAAACAGAATGGATCTAAACACTATTAGATTTACTTTGTAATAATCTAAGCAACCCTTCAATAGCATGGAAATTTGCCTAGTCTCTTCTGTGGAATTTATTTGGCCCTGCATTGCATATCTGACTAGGCATTGAGAGTTAAAACGTATCGGTATGGTGGTCAGCAAGAGGTAAGGGGACCAGAATGTACCCTGAAGTTGAGGACTCTTAGACATCAGTGTTTGATGATCTCCATTTTCTGAGAGTTCAGTTTAATGGTCAGAGATAGACGTAAATACATGTTCACATCACTGAGCATAAAATAACAACAATGATAGAAAAGATGAATTGCTATTAGGATAGGAAAACCAATAGTCTAGGAGTCAAATAAGGGCCGAGATTAGAAGAATGAGTAATTGTAAACTATGAAGGAATAACATGTGAATTAGATTTAGAACTCTATATATTAAATGAATTCCAAATATGGAAAGGGATAACTTCGTCATTTATATAAAATATATTATTAAAAAGACATAATACATTCATGCCAAAATATCATGAGTGCTAGACTTCATACTCTACAGATTGCATTATAACTAAACAATAATGGCCAGCATGTGACGTGAATATTCAGAATCAAGTAACTTCTGTGTTCTAAGGTCAAAGCAGGGCTGGACATGATGTGTGGCCAGTGTCTATCACACTTTACTTTGGAGAGGCTCTTATCTTTATACACTCAGCCCAGTGGTCACAATATATTTCAGTAGGCAATATATTAATTATATCCAGTTCTGAAGGTATGCAAAAAGGTATAGTCATGCTTCCTTTCTCATCAGAGAAATCCCACCTAGTCACTCTCTCATGAGTGTGAACAGATAATATCAAAAAGAGTGAAACAGAATTTTCATGGAAAAATTTAAAAGAAATTTTTAAAGGTGATAAAAAATTGTCTACTCACTTCTGGAGCTATCAATTTTACCTACTGATTTCTGAGCATGGTATCTTAACCAGTACCTAAGTAACATTACATTTGCTACCAGAAAGCAAAGAATCAATTATATCTCCCACTTCTGGTAAAATTATAGAAATTTACAACATGTGTTTGGTGCTATGACCTCATGCTCATCTTCATTATATATTGCTACCTCTATTTAATTACTTTGCATTAATGTGCAATTTGTATTTATGTAAGATGCCTTAAGTCTTTTTCGAAAAAGTTCTTTAAAGTCATAATGTATGTCTTTAAAAATTCTCACAATTAAATTTATTTGAAGGTGCCTGCATTCCAGATGAGATATTTAAGCTGATTTAAAGGAGGGACTATGTTTTCTTCACATAATAGACTGAATACCTAACAGAATGGCTGGCACAGAATACATATTCAATTAATATACTCTTTTTGTTCAGTTTGGTTACTGACTTGCCACTAGGTAAATATACTATGCTAAGAGTACTTTAATAAAAATATACTATATATATAATAATACTCTCAGTGTGGTAGGAATAATTAAGAAACAAGGAATATCTGAGCAAAAAAAAAAAATCCATTTGTTCCTTCTATTCTAAATTTTCAGGTTTTAGTTTTTAACCACGATTGAAAAAGTAACCATTTTTATACCTAACTTTGCCTCAAAAACACTTTCTAATTTAAATACAATCCTCTTGAATTTATATATTTCATCCCTTTTAGGCCCAGTTCTTTTGAATTATTTAGCAGAATATTCTTAAGGCAATTAAAGGGATCCATTCAGCAGGATTTAAGCCAACAAATCAGTCAGCAGTTTTTGGTCACCTCATAAAGCAGTTAAGCATTACATCCAGTCCATGTATTTGGTATTTCACATACCTTCATAATAGAGCTATCAATTTTCTGATTTGCAAGCCAGCTGACAGAGTTAATACCCCAAAGGGCTATTGCAGTGTTAAGCTCCTAAAATTGTTTTAGACTCACCCATAAATTAGACTATAGCCCGATCATGTACAATTTTATCCTTGTGCTCCTTGAAAAAGCATGAGCTCAGTGTTCCAGGAACAACACTCCTAGAAGAATAGCCTATTGGATCTATTAATCTTTTTTTTTAACTTTTGATGCTGACTATTCAGGTTCACTGTAACATCCACTGTAAGTTACACAAGTAACTATAGGACACTGCTTTACCTGTTATTTTTGAAGTTGATGATACTTTATATATTAGCAGAGCTTAACATAACTAGCTTAAGACACATATGAATCATTCAAAATATGTGAGTAGGAGGTTGAATAACTGGTTGAATAAAATAAGGCCTAACTTTGCAAATAGACAGGCCTAAAGTTTTCCATACTGCGTGTGAGTAAACCGCAAAAGATTTTGACTGAACATTATCCCTCCTAAGGAAAGAAAATTCCTGAAAAAATATAAAATATGACAGAGTATCTTATTTAATTTTCAGTTTAACTAATAGGATTGTACGAACTGTGGCTCGTTAAAAATCAGCTCTATGTCTAACAAGAAGTTCATTCCTGAATTAACACGTATGGTTAAGGTTACTGATACATTGAAAAAAAAAAATCCTGGCCCAAAATAATTTTAATAAAACTCCTAAGGAGATTTTTCTCTGATTTAAAAAGTTGAAGATAAGAATATGAAAATATGCATACATCTATTTGTCTACACACAGGTGCACACACACACACAATTATATTAGCAAGAATGACACATCTTGGTCCACCCACATCCCTCTACCCACCTCCCCCTACCCCCGCCTCCATTTCCAATTGAAATAGCTCATTCTAAGGTTACCAACTGCATCCTAATTACCAAACCTTAAAGATAGCTTTAGATTTCATCTTACTTGACAATTTTTCATTACTTGGTTTTATGGACTTGCCCCAACTCCCACCCACATACTCTTAAAAGTGTTTCCTTTGATGCTTTTCTGTGACACTATGGTTTTCCAACTCTTATGTCTGTCTATCACACTAGGTTTTCTTCCCATGATACTATAGTCCTGAATCTTCAATATGGATTTCTCTTAGAATTAGACCCTCCTCGTCTTTTTCTTCAACTTAATTTACTTATCATTTCTCCTTTCCATTTTCTCTTCTCTTCTAAGGTACTTCCTTTGCAAGTTTTCCTTTTTCATTTGTAACTATAGTTTTGACTGTACCTACATATGGATTAGAGCCTTAGAGGGATCCAATGAACAATACCCTTTCTCCAGCTGAATTCTCATCATACAGAGAGATGAGACAGAGATTTATGTGGATGGAAATAAAAAAAACAACAACAACACATTTATATTATTTAAAAAGCCAACATGTTTTAATGTGGCTTATATATTTGGAAGTGTGACTCCCAATAATGAACTCCAACATAACAGAGAGCTACCCACCCATTCATTAGCAGCAGTAGACCACAGGGTTCTTCTCTGTGGAAACAATTTTCCTCCAAAGCACATGTGACACAGAGCATTTAAGAGTACACGCTTTGTTAGACCCAAAATAAAGGAGAATAGAAGATGCTGAGTGTCACATACCATTTTTCCTTTCAAATAATCAGATGTAAGAGAGAAAGTGGACTGAAGGGAGCGTATTCCAGAAGTAATCTCCCTCCACTGAGAGAAAACTCTTTCCCTTCCTAAATTTAATAACTGTCAAATCTCTATGTCTAATTTCAATCTCCATTCGGAGATGCAGCCCCATGTATTCTATATATTGAAGGATATTTTTTATTCAACTTTATAACAGCACCTTTAAATTTGACATGTTTGAAATTGAACTTATGTTATTCTACCATCAACCTGCTCTTCTGGTATCCTCAATTCAATGAATAACATATTATTTAATCAGTTTTCGACATACAGAACAATAATAGTCCTTTCCTTCATTTTACATATACAATGGTCAATAAAATATATCAGTTCCAGTTACCATCACTTAATCTGAACCTGTTTCTTCAATGCCTTCTATCATTGACCATCCCAGTTGTCTTAATTTCTTACCTGTATACACCAAGAGCATCTAAAATCATTCTCTATATCTGTCCAGCTATTCTACAGTGCTTTCAACTCAAAGTGCTATTTCTAAAAATACATATATTTAAATGCATCATGGTGGTATTGGTAATGATAGCAATTATTTACTCTGTATTTACTATGTGTCAGGCACAACCTAATATAGGTTATCTTACTGATCACACACACACACACACACACACACACACACACACAGAGTGATATAGGTAACAGTATTATTCTTGCTTTAGAGATGAAAAAGTTGCCATTCATCCAAGGTCATACTCTAAGAGGCAGAAACAAAAATCTGACTGCCGAGATTTAGCACTTAACCATTAGCCTATGCTGTCTGATTTCAAAAAAGCAATTGAGTAATCACTTCTTGAACAGTCATTAAGTGGATCCCCTTTGCCTTTAAAATAATATCAAAACTCCTTTACCAAAAAGACTTTGTGATCTAACTCAAATCATCTGTCCTTCTTACCCTCTTCATTAATTATATAAATGTACAAATCATCTAGCCTTCATACCTTCAGTTTCCTTTGTGCAGAATGTTCACAGAAATAATTCTACTCTAGCCATTTTGAGAATTAACTGAGACAGTATATTTAAAAGCAAACAACCCTTTCCTGGCCTAGGAAAGGATCATAATACATGCAAATTACAACTGAGTATATAAAATACACACCTAAGTATATAATATTGTACACGAAATGATTCAAAATGATTCAGTAAATTACTGAAATAATTAAGAAATTCTCAGTCAAGTTCAATTTGGGGACATATTCCATCATGTTTGTTCTCACAATATTGAAAATCTAATTGTGATAATGCTTTAGGTGATGGACTATTACTCTAAATGACTTTGACTAGAACACTGATACTTCATAAATGTGGATATAATTCTTAATAATCTTTCTCAAAAAGTGCTTTACAGTCTTATCATTTGATTTCTGGAAGCAGTAACATTTGCAGGAGCAGAGAAAAGGGAAAAAAAATTTTGTCTTTAGACCAGCTTTTCTCAAACATGGCACTACTGACATCTGAGGCCAGACATTCTGTTGTTATGGGGGTTAATCTGCTCGCTATAGCATAGTACGAAGCTTCCTTGGGCTCTAGTATGAGACACCTGTAGCAGCAGATTCTTCTCCTTACAGTGTGACAATCAAAAATGTCCCCAGACATTGCCAGATGTACAGCTGATGATTTGATGTAAATGAATCCAAAATAAATGATAGATGTCCCTCATGAAGGAATTTGGAACATTCTTGATAAATGTCAAAGTACTATAAACTGTGAGAGAAAGTTACCAATGTGGTAACTATATGATCATCAACATACTCCAGAAGATTTTGCTATTTTCTAGTTTCTTTCTTATTATGTAACCCTACAATAGCAATATCTCTCATTCTCTAATTAATTTCATGTCAACATATGCTGTGTTCTGAGTAGGCTATGCCTAAACTTAAGTCGATAATGTGAGGATAGAAATGCCTCCTTTATTTGAAGTAACTGAAAGATATTAGCTCTTAAAAGTCCCTGGATGGGCCATCTCTACTCCACCCTGGGGAATTTTCAGAAGATGACTCATGGCAAAACATTATTTAAAAACAAATAGAGGGGAAAAAACAACATAGATTATAGAGGCTCTGTTCATCCTTCTGGCGACTAAATCAAAGTTGTGATGGAAACAAAGACCAGCAGGAAGGAAAAATTGCCTGGGATCTAGATGAACAAGCCATACAACTAGGGAGAAATCCAAGAAATCACCTGCAGTGGTAGAAGGTAGGACAGGGCGAGGACGCGGGGCTGCCTGGTCTTGAGCAGCTGAGAGAGACGAAAGCTGTGGTGGCGGCAGACGCCTCTTAAAGGGGCCGTGTCCATGAGTGGATTTTCACAGTAACAGACCTGCTCCATCTGAGCACCAGTGCTGATCTGGCTGTGTGCAGCGGGTACCAGGGTCTTACAGGGAGGCATTGTCTGAGCGAGGGCCAAGGTGAGACTCTCTGTACAGAAGTGCTGGTGGTATCCATTGTTCCCTGTTCTGCCCTACTCCCTACCAGTGCACAGACAAAGCAGACGCCATAGTGTGACATCAACAAACTGGATATCAGAGGTTTCTCCATCCAGAGGATTTCCTGGAACCCCGCCTCTCCCAACTCACAGCCCCACTCAATCCACTTCCAGGTATATCCTCAGCGAGTCAGGTGCTCCTTGCTGAGTGGCGCCTAGACTCACACTGGAGGCAGCTGGCCCTGGTTTCTGGTGTGGTCTTTTGAGGCAGCTATAAGCACAGCATCTGTGGATTGCTTGCTGAATCTTAACAGGTGGCCCTGGAGGGGTAGAGGCTTGGGCTAAATTTGGCCTGCAGCTGAACCCCTCTCAGGACTATGTCACTGGACAGACACCTACTTCACAAATCCACACTAATGAGACTGGGAGACTTAGGAGCTTTCCTTAGTACTTAGAAACAGACATGGAAAGGCAGCCAAAATGGGAAGACAAAGAAGCAGAAACCCTATGAGAGAACAGAACAGAGATCCAGATACAATGGAGTCAAGTAATCTAACAGATGCAGAGTTCAAAACGCTGGTTATAAATATGTTCAATGAACTTTTGGGAAGTGTAGATAAATTCAGCGAGAACTTCAACAAAGAGATAAAAAACATAAAAATGTAAATAAAAATTATAAAAGGGAACCAGTCTGAAATGAAGAACACAGTATCTGAGATGAGAAGTATATTAAATAGAATAAACAAAGTGAATAAAGAAAAGGATCAAATGCTGTATCTAGAGGATGGGAAAGCCAAGGACACTCAATCAGAATGGCAAGAAAAAAGATGCCGAGACTATAAAAATAATTCAAGGAGCATATGGGACACTATTAAGGCTCCAAATATCCATCTGATCAGTGTACCTGATCAAGATGTTGAACAGCTGTTTGAAGAAATAATGATGGAAAACTTCCCTAACCTGGTGAAGGAAATGGACATAAAACTCCAGGAAGCTCTGAGAAATCCAAAAATCAGTGATCCAAAGAGGCCCACACCAGGATACATCATAATTAAAATGCCAAAGGTTAAATACAAAGAAAGAACATTAAAAGAAGGGAAAAACAGTTACTTATAAGGGAACACCCATAAGACTGGGAGCTGATTTCTCAAAAGAAACTACGCAAGACAGAAGGGCTTGGCAAAAAATATTCGACAGGATGAAGATCCAGGATATACAACCAAGAATAATTTACCCAGCAAAGCTATCATTTAGAGTTGAAAGACAGATAAAGAGCTTCCCGGACAAAAATAAGCTAAAGGAAATGCCAGAGGGACTTCTTTAAGAAGAGGAAACATGTATCAAAAACAGGAAGAAAGAATGGTAACAACTACATTCCTATCGATAAGTACCTTAAATGGGAAAAAATTAAATCCTCTAACCAAAAGATAGAGTGGCTTAAAGGATAAGAAAACAAGTCCCTTACATGTGAAAAGGAAGTGGATTGATAAAGATATTGCTTTGATGGACCTAGAAGGTATTTAAGTCAGACAGAGAAAGGTAAACGCTATATGATTTCACTTATATGAGGAATCTAAGTAATAAAAAGAACAAACTAATCAAAAAGACTCACAATATAGTGGACAGAGGGGGGCTTGGAGAATGGGGTGAAGGGTTAAAGAAGTATAAAGTAGTCACTGAAGGATGGTCACAGGGATGGAGAGCACAGCATAGGGAATGTAGTTAGCATTAATACGTTGACTAGGTGGAGGGTCAGGGGAAGGAGGGAGCAATTGTGGGGGATCATTTTATGAACTATATAGATGTCTAACCAACGTATTGTATACTTGAAACTAATTAATATAAATTTTTTAAAAAATAAAAACAAATAGAATTTATGCAACTAAAAGACAGGCTTTTTCAAATAAGCACCTGACACTTTTCTTTCTTCCTTTATTTTTTTTTTGAAATTATTACATGAATTCAGCATTAGGTACAGGGCAGGAAAAGTTTTAATAGTTACCCAGCTAGGTACTAAATTGGCAAATTTCACTGGCACATAAATCTTGGCCCACATAGGCATTTGGGGGAAAAATTGCTTTGTACTAAAGCCATTCTCTATGTTTTTCCATGAAAGTAGTATACACATGTGTGACAAACCAATATGTGTATAAATGTTCTCTCTCTCTCTCTCTCTCTCACTTTCTGCTTTGCCCCACAATTTGGTTATCTACAAAGTTTGTGGATATGACAGGTACTCCATGGGACCATATGAATTTGCAGTTTGCAGTGAAATTAACTAAATTAATTTTAATAAAGATAAACTAAAGCTCATTATCATAAATTAAGTAAAGTAACTGAAAACATCTAATAGAAGTGAATTCGATTAGCACGTTTATGGAAAATCTAGTAGTTTACTTGACTGTGATTTCTGTTTAAGCCATCAGTGTTACGTGGTTTCCCGAAAGACTAATATAATTGTAGAATGCATTGATAGAAACACAAAGTCCAGTCTATGAGGGAGAGTATATCTACTACTTGGTAGCAGTCAGCACACAGCTGTGTTGGGGAATTCTTAACGAGTAATAATAATCATGAATCTCTGAATTATAATGACCTCTTCCTTTAGTGCCAACTTTGCTCTTTAAAATGACACTTTAAAATGACTCAAGATTAGCGATATTTTAGCTCATTTTCATATTGCTTTACATAATGTTAAGCCTCTAATTTTCATTATTATCTATTAAACTGGACCATTCTGTGATAATCTTCATGCCATTATTTTCTCAGAATTTTTATCTTGCTTTTAATTATTATATAATATCTGTATAATTTTGATAATTTTAATCTAACCATCCTGAAAATGTGGGAAGATTCAAAACAAACTCACAGTATTTATATTTATAGTAAAGGAAAGAATAATTATTCAGCATTTAAGACAAGCATTCAATACCATTTCCTTTTGAAATTCACACAGGGATTTTAGAACACATCTAAGAATCTCACTCCTTAACTGTGGCAATACTCACAATCAATGCTTCTGATGATGAAATCCTCTCAACTCATCATATCCCAGCGAAGTCCTTATCCATCAAACTTCTCAGTGTCAAAAAATGAAAAGAGAATAAACTTGGGAGAGGGTTGCAAAATTCTCCATACTACAATGCTTGCCATACAGTCATACATATCTTTTTGATTAACTTCTGAATGATCTAAAAGAAGTTGATCTTTTTTATTTGTTGAGTGTTTCTCTTTGCAAAGCATCAGGTCAATTTTTTAAAAAATGTTCCATATGCTTTAGTTGAGTGAAAGTAAAATATTAAAGAACCGCCTTTTCTAGAATTGTTGGCCATAGGGTTATCTAAAGACTCATTAAATCAAGTTTGTTCTACTGTTCTAATTTTCTCTTTCTTTACTATATTTTGTCTCTCAATTTCAGATAGGCATGCAAAATTTTATAAATGATAATTGATTTATTAGATCTACTTGCAATGTCAATTTTTGCTTTACATCTTTTGAGTTATGTGTTAGTACCTGTTATTTGATAATAGCATGGCTACACTACCTCTTTTTGGTTATTGTGCTTTTGTCTGGTATGTATTTTCCCATTCCATTTTTTTTAACTATGTTGAATCATTATGCTTTAGGTTAAAAAGAAAAAATATAAATTTGAACTTATAGTTTCTACTCTAATGTATAAAGAGCTTAGAGGTTATCATTCCCAAATCATAAGAATAAAAAAGCTTAAAATCTAAAAATAAAGATTTCAGTGTCAAAGGGGAAACTAATAGCTTTTATTATATCAGAAGATAATGCATTCATTAAATTAGAAAAGATGCTTTAAATGGGTATAATTAGAAAGAGTTCATGGAAATAAAAAAAATACAGTTACCTAAAAATAAAACAATTCTACTGATTTACAGAATAAGAAAAAAAAAATAAGTTCAAAGTAGGAATGTTAAAGATAAAACTAAGAAAATTTTCCAGAATTGAGCAAGAATTCAGGATGACCAAAAATGTTGGATAATACATTATGTATAATATGTGTTTAATATGATAAATTCTAATAATAGAGGTGGTGAGTCAATAATCATCTCTTCTCAAGACAAAACAGCAACAATGTACTTCTTTAAATTAATAAATTTTTCCAATGTTAGATTTATTGCCAAATGTCATGAATGAAACACACACACACACATACACACACACTTTCTCTTTCTAGACTTCTTTTAGTTCAACACTAAGTGCCTCTGTGATCCTCAGCATCAAGATGGTAACTAGAGCTTCAGTCACAAAACCCAAGTTCCAACCAACTGGAGAAGTAAAGAAATACCTTTAAGAAGAAACTCCTTAAATCTAATTTTGATGGCCAATCCTTAGTCTCTTGAATATTTAACAAGAAAAACTGAAGTGAGTAGCTTTACAAAAAATATGGCTTAAAATGTTTGACATGTCTTAACCGTAACCACAGAAATAACAAAACTCAATGCTAGCTAAACTACTAATTAGGCTGTCAATTAATGACCTGACAGAAAAAGAGACATTTTAATTTCTAAATGTGAATACTATTTAACCTCAGTCTATACTGTTTTGCATAAGATGTCCAACATTCAATAAAGATTAAAGACACACAGGAAAATCCAAGAAAACAAATTATTGTCAAGAGGCAAAAAAGCAGCAGAACTGTGTTCCAAGATGTTGAAAATATAACCCAAGGACTTGAAAATAACTATGTTATAATATTTTAAAGCATATAGTGAAAAAGGTAGATGACTTGAATTAGCAGATAGGGATTTTCAACAAAGAGCTGAAAAATATAAAACATAGTTAAAGAGAAATTCTAGAAATATAAAAACATGATATCAGAGATGAAGAATATATTTGATGGACTCATCATTAGACTTAAGAAATCATGAAAATCATAAACATGAAAATAAGTCCAAAGAAATCAACAAAGTTGAACCTAATTAAAATAACAACAAAACAAAACAAACAAAACAAAACAAAACAAAAAAACCCAGAGGATCTAAGAGTTCGGGATTGGGGGGAAAACATTGTGAAATGGCTGAATACAGAAGCTCCAGAAGGAAAACAGAGGCATAATATGGCAGACAAAACATAATGAACAGGAATTTTCTGAAATAATGAAAGCTTTCAAACCACAGATCAAAGTAGTTCCAAGAACAAAGAAAAGATAAAATAAAATGCATCTAGACAGATCATATTTAAATTGCTACAAACCAAAGATCTCGAAAACTGACAGAAGAGAAAAAAAAAGTATTATGTAGAGAAAAACAAAACTAACAATTACAGTAGCTGTATCGTCAAAAAATACAGAAACTTTAAAAAAGTGACACTTTTTAAAATTTGAAAGAAAAAAAAGCCAGATTCTAAATCCAAAAATATATACTTTAAAATGAAGTAAAATAAATACTTTTTAGAAAACATAGGAGATGAAAGAATTCATGACCAATAATTGTGCTACAATTATTGTTTGAAGAGGTTCTCAAAAAAATAAATAAATAAAATAATACTGGATCAAAATTTGAATCTCCATAAAGAAAAGAGGAAGTTCAGAAATGGACTTAATCAATTTTTCCAATGTTAAGTAATATGTATAAAATGAAATATATGATAATAGCGTAGAAGGATGTAGATACATTGTAAAGTGATTATACTAATCATGAAGTGACATAATCTTATCTGAAGATAAATTATATTATAAACTCAAAAGAAACCACTAAAAAGTAGAAAAAGAGGTATAATTAATAAACTAATTGTAAAATTTAAATGGAATAATACATAATGTATAATCAATCCAAAATTAGGCAGAAATATAGGGAAAAGACAACACAAAAGTAAATGAACAAATTAAAAAATTATATGTATATAATTTCCGTGAAATTTTGGAGTAAGAGAACTAAAATAAGGGGTAAGTTCTACTTTCTTCAAAAGATTTCCAGATATTTCATATTTTACTTATTTTGTGAGATAAAATCAAGTGTATAATTGTTCATTCGGTGTATCCTTTTAACTCCAATAATTTCACTGCTTTCACAACAACTCCTTTGTGAAGTTATTGCACAAGAAAATCCTATATCAGTGATTTAAAACCAAATTAATCTTCTTTTTTCTTATTAGACTACATTCCAAATAACCGGTGTTGATGAATTAGGAAAATAACAATAGTTATGTGTTCATTTTATTAAAATTCAAGGTAAACTCTTATTGCCCTTTCTCAGAAAGTTATTTTTCATACAAACAATTATCATCAGTTTTATGTCCCATAAATATAACCTCCATTAAGTAACCTCCATTAAATATTATCTAGTCACAAAAATGTCTTATGAAAATGTTGTCTATAAAACTTGGTAGCCTAGAGAGTTGTTCTAACCTTGATGTGTTGCTGTAATTATAATATTAACTAACAGTACAGTATGTATGATTTGCAACCTATTATTAAAATGTTTTTATTAAATCGAATGTTTATTTTTAAGTGTATTTTTTTCCACAAAGATCTAACTAAAAAAAAATTGTCACGTGAATGAAAAACCATAAATTTGATTGATGTGGGGGGGAAAGCTCGCAGTAAAAAGATAAATGTAAATAAACCTGAGCTTTTGCAAAACAAACAAAAACACAATGGTTTGAAGGAAGAAAACATGTTTTAACAGTTTTCAAATATCAACAAGATGGACATGCCACAAGTATTTCTATTAATAATTTACAATTTCCAAAACTTCCACAGATGACAAAAATTTTAGAATGTTGCAGAGAACTTTAACCTTTTATTTAATATGGACATTTATATTTGAAATGTAATCAAGTCAACTTAGCGGACGGTGACACACAATGCCCAGAGGATTGGTATGGGATCTAAAGGCTTGTCCACTATGGCTTCAGCAGCTGCAGCATAGAATTTTTCAAGATTTATTGTAATTCATGAAGTTTTATATGCCTTGCTATTGTAATCATCAATATTAGGTGCTAAAGGGTGACAGTTCTACGTCTTATTTTGAATTTTATTAAATGTTGTTGTATGCTACCATTAGAATGTGCTTGTATTTCTAAATGAAGCATATTGTGACTTAAAATTCATTAATATACAAAGCATTGAATTCAGGGAATAATTTTAAGTATTTTTATAATAAATGCACTATTTACTCAAAGCATTTGAGAAGGTATTGAATGTATAAAATATTTTACAATGTATTAAATATATAAAATAAATTATGTCATTTTATAGTAGAACTTATAACACTTATTAGGGAAGGATCAATTTTTACATAAATGCGCATATTCAATGCATATATTTTTCCATTCATAGGATATTTAGAACAGATATTTTAAAGATAGTGAAAGATCCTGCTCCCTGTAGTGACCTATCACATATTATTTCAGGAAGAACTCAGGGGATTTAAGTCTCAAGTTGGATAGTTCCTTTGTTGGATGAATGGCACTATGACCAATATCCTTACAATGGACCAAGAGCTATGCTTTTCTAAATCACACGTTAATCCTGATTCTGCCCTCAACAGTGACAAGGAATAATTCCATGCTCTTCCTCTGTCTCTTGACAGTGTTTCAAATATTTGAAGACAGCTGTCATATTTCCACTAAGACCTCCTTTCTCTGGGGAGTTAGTCTCTAGGATTTTTTTTTTTCCCTCTCTTGCTTGCCTTTTTTTCCCACTGTATCTCATACATTTCCATCAGCTCACCATTCTGGTTGCCCTTTACTGTACTCTTTCATTTGTCAATGTCTCTTAAAATGTGGCACTCAGAATTTAACACAATACTGGTTTATGTAGTTTGACTAGTGTGGAATGCAACGGTAATATTTATATTCTCTTCTCTGGACTTCTACTAACACAACCTGAGTGCACTCAAGTAATTTAAATACTATGTTACACTGTTGATTTATTTTAAGTTTCTGTTTAAAACATTGGTAAGGCAATTATAGCTGTGGGTTGATATTAGACAAGGTGAAGCAAGGAAGGATTTGTTATAGGTTAGGTCAGTATCAGTGTGCAAATTGGATGAAATTGCCTATCCCAAAAATCATAGGAGCAGACAAAATTGTCATGGCAGAAGCTAGACAGGAAATAGTAGTAATAATACTGAAGAAGGCTAGGCCTACTGGAAAGCCAACATACTGGCAAACAATGAAGAATCAAAAAATCTTCAGGTACTGAAGAATCAGAATAATTTCAAGATATTTGAGGAAAGGACCACCCTTAGAGAAAGTAGATGAGCCAAATATTAATAGTTAATGTTCAAACCCTAAGTTTGTAGGATGAATTTCAACACCTTACTTTGGATCCACTTTATTAATGAGAAAAATTTGTAATAAGTTAATGTAACAACTGATGGTGGGTTTTTGGTTAGTACAACAATTTTTGGCAGTTCAGTGATTGCTCCTTAAGTTGAAGATGCACAAATTTGAACCTGGCAGTTCTCAGTGTCTACTCAGGACTTCTCCCACATCTATAAAAAAGATGTGTTCGAGCATGTTTAATACTATTCTGTAATGGCAAATAAAGAAAAAAAAAGAAAAAGAAAAAAAAAGTTAAAATAATCTTTTTCTTGGTAGGGGAATAAGTGACAGATTATTAACTGCACTTAAAATAATTATATTGGATCTTTACATATCAACAAGGTAAATGTGGGAAAATGTTAACCAAAATATGGTAGAAATATATCCATAACTAAAATAAGTACAGACCATATAAGGAAAGAGACTATCGCATTACAAAACAACAACATTTAAATGTATTTTTAAAGAAACATATCTAAAATATAACAATAGAATTTAAAAGTAAATGGGAAGAAAACATGTACTAGTAAATGATAAAGAAAATAAAAAAGTAGAGTAGCTATTTTAACGATATCAGAAAAAAAATAGAGCCACTACATATCGATGGGAAGCAATTTGCCAAAAATATATAATTCTGAATGAATGGGTAACACATGACAAAAGCTACAAAATATTTAAAATGTTGAAATTATAAAGAAAAATTAAGACAACCACATCATATTAGAAGGTTTTTAAGTAAATCATTGAGAGGGGAAAAAAATGATGATAAATGATTAAAAAATGACAGAGAGGGAGAAAAGTCAAAATGGCATAGATGATAGAGCCTTTATTGTTCATCTGTTCTTACGACCACATCAAAGTTGTGATGGAAACACGGAGCAAACAGCAAGCAGAATCACTGCAGGGGTCTAGTGAACAAGGGAAATAAGAAATCACCCTGCAACAAGAGGAGGTAGGATGGGGCGAGGATGAGAGGCTGCCTGGTCCCAAGCGGCTGAGTGGGACAGAGGTTATGGCAGTGGCATCTGGCAGCTGTGGACACTCCTCTTAAAGGTGTCATGTCTGTGACCTGTGACTGGACTTCCACAGTGGCAGACTTGCTCGCTCTGAGTACCAGCGCCCAGTCAGCTGCTCAAGGGGCACCAGGGACTTACAGGCGGACGCTGAATTGTGGACGGAGGACCAGAGGCATGGTTTTCTCCTGGACAGAAGTACCCGTGGTGTCCACTGTTTCTCTGTTAAGCCCTCCTGCCCCCACAGTGTGCGGACCTAGCACAGCCACATCTGAGACATCATGGAACTGGATAACAGAGGTCGCTCCACTCATATTATTCTCTGAAACTTCACCTCCCCCAACTCTTGGCCCCATCCAAGCCATATCCAGTTCTGTCCATGGTGAGTTCTATGCAACTTGCAGAGTAAGCTCCAAGACCCACACTGGTGACAGCTGGCCACAACTTCTGGCGTGGCCTCTCAAGGCAACTAAAAGCACAGAATCTATGGATTGCTTGCTGTATCTTAACAGGTGGCCTTGGAGGGACGCAGGCTAGGGCTAAAATTGGCTTGCTGCTGAACCTCTCTCAGGACTGTGCCTCTGGACACCTACTACACAAAGCTATACTAATTAGAGACTTAGGAGCTTTGCTTAGTACATGGAAACACACAGACAGGCAGCCAAAATGGGAAGGCAAAAAAAAGTAAAAACCATATGAAAGAACATAACAGAGATCTAAGAATAATGGAGTTAAGCAATCTAACAGATGCAGAGTTCAAAACACTGGTTATAAAGATGCTCAGTGAACTTAGGGGAAGTGTAAATGAACTTAGCAAGAACTTTAACAAAGAGATAGAAGCATAAAAAAATGGAAATGAATATTATAAAAGGGCACCAGTCAGTTATGAAGAATACAGTATTGAGATGAAGAATATATTAGATGGAATTAAACAGAGTAGATGGAGAAGAGAATTGAACCACCAATGTAGAGGATGGAGAAGTTAAGGATACCCAATTAAAACAGCAAGGAAAAAGAAGCCAAGAATATAATAATAATTTAAGAAGTCTTTGGGACAAAATTAATTGTAAAAACACCCATATAATGGGGGTACCTGAAGGAGGAGAACAAGAAGTAGAAAAGTTATTTGAAGACATAATGATAGAAAACTTTTCTCACCTGGTGTAGGAGATAGACACACAACCCCAGGAAGCTCAGAGAGTCCAAAAAAAGAGGAACCCAAAGAGGCCCACGCCAAAACATTATAATTAAAATGCCAAATGTTAAATACAAAGAGAGCATTTTAAAAGTAGCAAGAAAAAAGCAGTTAGCTACCTATAAGGGAGCACCCCATAAGACTGGCAGCAGGACAAAAGGGCTTGGCACAAAATATTCAAAGTGATGAAAATCCAGGATCTACTACCAAGAATACTTTACCCAGCAAAGCTATCATTTAGAGTCGAAGGACAAATAAAGAGTTTCCCAGACAAAAATAAGCTGAAGGAATTCATCAACACCAAGCTACTATACAGAAAATGTTGGAGGGATTTCTTTAACAACAATAACAAAAATGTATAAAAAACAGGAATAAAGAATGGTAACAACTATATTTCTATCAATAAGTACCTCAAATGGAAAAGAATTAAGTGCTCCAACCAAAGAATAGAGTGGCTGAATGGATATTAAAAAAACAAGGCTCCTACTTATGCTGCCTACAAGAGACTCACTTCAGATTAAAAGACACACAGACAAACAGGAAGGGAATGAAAGAAGATATTGCTTTGATGGACCCAGAGGGTATTGTGCTAAACGAAGTAAGTCAGACAAAGAAAGACAAATACCACGTGATTTCACATACATGCAGAATCTAAAGAACAAAATAAACAACAATAACAATAAAAATGGAAACACACTCATAGATGTAGAGAATAGGTTGAGGGCTACTAGACAAGAGGGGGGTTGATGGGATGGTGAAAAAGGGTGAAGGAATTAAGAAATACAAATGGACAGTTACAAAATAGTCACGGAGATATAAAGTGCAGTATAAGGAAAATAGTCAACAACGCTGTAATAAATATGTAAGGGGGCAGAGGGGTACCAGATTTAGTGGGGTGATCACTTGAGCTCTAATCACTTTGCTGTATGACTGCAACGAATATATTATTGCATACGAACTATAATTGAAAAAAACTCATTGAATTGTACAGTGTAAATATGAGCAACTAACTGTCTATTATATTTCAATAAAGCTCAGAGAAAATGGTAAAAAAAGAAGATTGAAATAATACATTCTTTTAAATGTGCATATATATAGAATTGCTCAACCAATGACATTTTTTTCTAAATATCTATTTTAAAAAACAACTAAATACAAATTAGTTAGGTTAGAAAATGAAATGAAACAAATTATAAAATGTGACTTTGGAAATTAAAAGGAAATGCTGCTAAATAATTAATGAATTAAAAAGAAATCATAATGCAAATTAGGAAATATTTAGAACTGAACAATCTATAGAATATATTAGGGCTAGTGGATAGAAAGACTCAATATTGTAAAGCAGTCATTTGTTATCTAACATTTAATTTCAATATAAATTTGAATGCCCTTTCCTAACTTTATATAAGTGATTAATAAAAGTCACATAGAAAATAAAAGGCCAAAATCACCAATGCAATTTTGAAGATATATAAAGGGTTATTTGCCCTGCAGATATCAAATCCTGTTATAAAGCTAAACTAATTAAGATAGCGGTGTGTTGGCAAAGAAATAATAAATGGAATAGAAAAAATGCTCAAAAATAGCCTATTGTAAAAAAATTGGAAATTCGTCTATGATGGAAGATGCATTGTTTATCATCATTTACAGAGGTAAAAAAAAAAAGGCATAAAGAGGTTTAGGAACTTGATGCTTAAGATTCTGTAGCAAGAAGGTAGCTCAGTTTGCTTTGTCCCCAGACTTTCATATGAGGGTATGAGAGCTCAGTCTCTGTGATGCTGGGAGAGAAAAGGGAGTTTGCGGTAGTCATTGGTGCTGATAATCAAACGTTTCTCGTGCTCTGCCTTCCCGTGCACATGGTAGGTTGCATTTTTCAATTGATTTGAAGTTAGGCATGGTAATGAGAATTGCTTCGGACAAAAAAATAGGAGATTAAATCAGAGGGTTAAGAGTTAGTGCATGATTCGAATTTGCTGTACTCCTTTCCCCCTGCTGTGATGACTGGGTCTCTGAGTGAATTTGCTGAATCATGTTCGTGTAATTCAAGCAAAATATACAATTTTGTTATGTGAATCCACTGATATTTGGCAGCATCATCCATTCAAACCTGACAAAATACAATTATGAAAAAATACATAAAAATAAAGGGTGAGTTTAAGAGACATATGACACTACTTTTTACCTAAGTTAAACCATGATATTTAATTTTATTTCTTTCAATGCCACTTTCAGTCATACAGATCAATCTATCCAGTACAAGAATTTGTTCAACCTAAAATACTAGGAAGTCATATATTTATCTCTTATACTTAAAGTGTCACTGAAAGAGACTGGCCTAGTGGTTAAGGCTCTGTATGGCTAAACTTATGTTTTGATTCATTCTTTTATGAGAGAGACCTTCAGTATTTAAGAGCCAAATCAGAAGGGAATCAAATGATGTTAGTGTAATTCTCAGCTTGTCTGAAAAGCCATACCATAGGGTGATGCTAGTTTACTACATTTAGATGATCTCCTGGGAAGAGGATGTATAAATTGTTCAATTCCTGCACATGATTCAGAGCCACATATCCAAATCCCAACCTGTTTTCATAGTCAAGTGTCAGAATAAATTCTGGCAAGAGCTCTTCTTTCTTTTCTCTTAATACAAAAAGTGTATGAACTGTTCAAGTTAGTTGCCTGGCTTGATGCAAATCACCAAGAAATTACTTAAATTTCTACTATTCTTCCACTACAAAGAAACTGCCTTTGAGCAATTTGCATTTTTATTCATAAAGCATAGAAAATTAGGTTGGTGATTTCTCCTATTATCAAAAACCATAGCTTTGTCATAGATATAAAATGTTAACAACCATTTGCAAATATCTAAGTAAAAGAAAGGAAATATTTTAGGGCTATGCATGGAAAGACGTAAAAACATAAGCTAATGTACATACATATCAATGAAAGTTTTTTCTTTTTTAAGATAAGAAATGAGAATTCCCATTTGATGACTTGAAAAAATATCCATTCATTTATTCATTCAAAAAGTAGTTTCTACGTACTAATGAGAGGTTAGGTGCAAAACTTCCCAGAGAGTTAGGGACATGTGTGACACCAATGCCTATCCCCAGAGAGCATAGGTCTTTTGAAAATACAAAGCTTCAGATAGAAAGGAAGATAGTAAAGGAGCTATAAACCTAGAGGTGGACTCTTAAGTAAGTTTTTTAAGGCCTGAGTGGTTCCACTACAAACAAAATGAAAACCCTCAATAACATGTGTCTTCCATGTGTCCTGAAATCTTTATTTTCATTTTGAAAATATTTATCATATTTACCATTTTAGCTATTAAAACATTTCCTGTTTCAGCTTATTTTAACAGAAAGAATATAGGATTTGAAATCGGACAGAAGTAGAGTTTGAATGCCAACTCCAACAGTGACCATCTTGGGCTGGTCTCTTGAAGTGATGAAACCTTAGTTTCCTAATCTAAAAAGTAGGATGATATATATACCACTTAAATTTTGCTTTGATTTATGAAAATTTATATAAAATATCTGAAGTACCTAGAACACAGTAGGTACTTAATATCTGTTATTTCCTTTAAATTAGTTAATTTCTTTTAAAAGGAAAAGACAGTTTGAGGTAAGAATCTATAAAAAAATCATCGTTATTAGATAATAGAAAATATTAGCTAACAGATGTTGTGATTAATGCATATTATTATAGAACTAATAGATACTGTTACTATCTATTAAAAACATTGATGTATGCTAAGTAATATCTAAATACTATCCTAAGCAGAAGACAATAAAAGAATGAGAGGGTATAATCTCTTCTTTAAAGAAGCTTTAACTTTGGGTGGTGAATACACAATGCAATATTCATATGACATATTATTGAATTGTACACTTGAAACCTACATAATTTTATTAACCAATGTCACCCTGGTAACTTAATAAAAAATAAAAATAAAAAAGTAAAGTAGCTTATACCAAAATATGAGTCCTTCACAGCCTAACTGAAATGAATTTGGCCTCTTTCATTCCATTTGCTGAATTATTATTCTTTGGAAGAGAAAATTTTATGACGGAGGAGAAAAGGAACTTTAAATTGTAGTGGGAATCATAATGCAGAACAATGGAGTTGATACAGGGCAGGCCCGGGCAATATGGGGATATGCGGGGGCCCAGGAAAATAGGTTTGAAGAAGTGAGGGTGCAGTCCTTCAAGGAACAGGATAGATTATCAAAATAACAGTCTCTGTTTTCAAAATTCTATTTATATTTATCCTAGGTAAAGTTAATCTCTCCCCTTTTTTCATTCTCATATATTTTAATGTCATTGATCCCTGGATAAGAAACTTACATTGGTAAAATATGATTGAAGAACCCTAATTTATTATATCGATTATGCGGAAAAATTTACTCTCATTTACAGACAATCAACTTAGAAATGAATTTTCAAGGCTGCCTTTGACTGTCCACAGAAACAAACAGTATCAATCTGTTAGGAACAAGTTATCAATCCATGCCAAATTATCTAACATGGACATTTCAACAATAACAAAAATAAATAAATAAAAGAAATGGTAACATGCACTGTGTAAGTGTGACAAAGTTAGATTGTTCCGAATACTTAATTTAGAAAATAATTACAAAATACATATCACTGAGGTCTTAAATGATAGAATGTGCCTATTTCAGAGGATCTATTAATGGCTACAGAAGACATATAAACCTATATGACATCCACAGTACTAAATTTGATTTAGAACAAAAGCACTAGATAAACTGTAGAAGTTAATAAATTTATTATATGCCTTCATGTAAGGACATGTAGTTTCTACTTGTGATGTGTTTGTCAGGTCACTTTGCATGTCATCAGGGTGACAATATGGAAGAAGTTGGGAAAAAGGAAAGAGACGATGTTCAAGTTTTCTCATCTACAAATCTCCTGTTCAGGAAGGAACATCCATTAAGACAGGGAATCACAAGTTAGATCAGAGTGATCTACCTGCCGTTTTTCCTTTCTACTTCCTCCTATTATATCCCATTGCCTTGGCCAGGATCCAGGACAGAGAAATCACATCCCTAGATTGTTTTATACCTGGGAACATACATTATCTAAGAAAATATCTCAGAGATGATACTTTTGAGGATGAGCCTACTTTCCCTGATTTGATTATGCCTATCAACAAAAAGGAGACTTTTTTTCCTACTCTGATATTCACCATGAGATAAGTCAGCATTTAACCTAGTCTGAACTCCCTGTCTCAGGCCCCTCCTTTCAAAAATAGAAAAGGTTGAGCTGTGTTTTAATACAAACACTACTAGAATAGTTTGCTATCTGGGCCACACGTTTAAAAAAATGAGGGAAAATGATTAGGGACTTTCAAAATGTCAAAATAGTTTAAGGAAGCTGGCCTGTGCAAAGGCTATTTCAAAGACTAATGGTAATAATTATGGCAGAAACTCACGCTTAATAAAATACAACAACAGCTTTCATGATAAAGAAAAAGAGAAGCCTATGTGGAATTTTTATTATCCTGCTGAATGTGACACTTTCAGCCTGCAAATATTTCAATCATTATTTGACAGGTGATCTGCACTGGAAACATATCTATCATTTTCAATTCCCTTGACTTAAATTAATATGTGTTACTATTGTACCAGGAAGTCTTTTTGATTGTTACGGGGACTGTCATTAGAACACGACCTCAACTCAGTAGTGACTAGTGACATTACTTTAGTCATCAATACCAAGTCTTATTGGCAGAAGAGCAACTTATTCATATTCACGATCTGTCAACTTCTTCAGAAGTCACTTAACTCAGGCTCTGTGTGACAGAACTTAATATTAGAGGCACTGACCTTCAGCAATTTTGTATGAACATGGTTGACAGGTATAATGGTCATAGGAAATGCAGATAATTGGATCGAAATGAGTTTCACTGGGGAGCAATATACTCTACCTCTGGTTTCACTGTTGATGGGTCAGATATAAATTTTGTTGGCTTTTAAAAGCATTTTGCCATCCTGAAATATTATAGAAACACTTATACAAAATCCCTCAATGACTGTAGGATAACTGTTTTGCATTTATTATTTTCCTTTAAAAGGAGGCTAATATACAGATAGTAGAGGGCTCAGGAAAAAAAGAAAAAGAATATTTTCAAGTGACAATTACAAAATGAGAGCCTTTTATTCCACAGAGGGAAATACTCTTGAAACAAACAATAGTGGATCTTCTGCAAAATATTGTTGTACTTTAAAAAATATCCAACCAGATTTTGAACTAGTTTACAATTTATAAGTATTTGTCACTGAGTAGTGGAGAAACAATTATTACCATTACATGATCTTTGAGTTCTCGCCTCATTATAAAAAGTTAGATTATTTTCTCTCTCTCTCTCTCTCTCTCTCTCTCTCTCTCTCTCTCTCTCTCTCTCTCTCTCTCTCTCTCTCTTTCTCAATAGATAGATGATAGATGATAGATACTAGAGGTCTATAGTTAGATCGATCCATATATAATCTTTCACTATAAATATATATAGTTAAAATATTACCAAGGACTTAATTACATATATCCTATGGTATTTAATAAAGTAGTTATATGTAACCATATACTGAACTTTTGTTAAACATGTAAGCACAAGCATTACTGAACAGTTAAGTGTGTGAAGATTATAGTTCAACAACATATACTCAGATGCCGGCTCTGCCACTTCCTAGCCAAATGATCTTGGAAATGTTCATTAGCAAGTTTAAGCTTGTTTCCTCACCTACAGAATGGGAATGATTAGTTCTTATGTCTACGCACTGCCATGAGGATTAAACGAGCTCATACTTGTAAGCAGTAAGCACTGTGCTTGTCCCATAGCAATTATTCAATATGTTGCTTTGTTGCCACTGCTATTGATGATGATGATTATACTGTATGTACTATCTGGTATTTCAAATTTAAGACTAAGACATCTAGTAGCTTGACTATGCTAATCTATGCACATTGAGAAATTTAGATTTGGTTTTCAGAGTTTTGAGGAATATGAGTTCTCTTCAGCCAGAACTAATTTTTCACAAGAATATGAGGTCTGTTAGAGCTATCATTGAAAATTCAGAATGTGTTTTTCTGGATCCTTTCAGCCTTTTGGCATCCCTCTCCTTTCAGAGGCTTCTGTATTTAAACTTTCTATTTCTTACACATTGGATTTGAATATTTTGTCTGTTACAATTCCTAAGAGTGGAATGGCATAGGATGGAGAATTATATAGATTTCAATTCCAGTTCTTCCAATAAATACCCGGGTTTTCATTTAGAAGTTATCCAGTCTTGCTAACCCTCTGTTTCCTGAAAAATAAAGATAGTAATCTTTGAAGAATTATTTTAAAATGTTTAAATCATCAGGGCCTGGATTCAGACTTAGGTTTGAAAACAGACTTCACCACTTCTCATCAGTATGACTACAGGGAAACTAAATGAACTCTAATAATGCGCAACATCCTCCCACATAAATTGGGATAGTAATCATAACTACTTCATTACTTCATAAGTTTTTTATAATTAAATAAAATAAGATTTTATAAGAAAATGATCTCACAAAGATACATGTTCAATAAATATTATTATAAATAAGTAATAGAAAACTCGTCTGGAAGTAACCAATTTTTTTCCTTTCTCTTCCATTTTTTTAAAAAAGTGTTTTGCTTTGGAAATGCTTAAATCTAGATTGGTGAAAGCAAATCCTCCAATGGTCAAGACATTTCTAAGAGATCCTTCAAATAAGGACCGGTGACAGTTGATGACTCTACTTACAGGTGAGGATAGCCATGATTTGAAATACTGGACAGTATGCTTATTAAAATTGAATTGCTTTGTGTGATGTGCCCTTTCCCTATGAAAAGATATTTTCTATAAATGAGTATCATTTATGACTAATGAAATCCTAAAGCAATTACCAATAGTCACTGCTCAATTTTTTTTATCATTATATACATATTCGTGACAGATGAATAATCTTTCTTTTTTCTTTCTTTCTTTCTCTCTTTCTCTCTTTCTTTCTTTCTTTCTTTCTTTCTTTCTTTCTTTCTTTCTTTCTTTCTTTCTTTCTTCCTTCCTTCCTTCCTTCCTTCCTTCCTTCCTTCCTTCCTTCCTTCCTTTCCTTTTCTTTTCTTTTCTTTTCAGTGTTAATGAGTCATTTCAGATGTTGCATAGCTTTTTTTTATCACCAATGTTAGAAAGTAAACTTAAAAAAATAAGTTTAATATAAGTGGATTTCTCTCTCTATATATATATATATTATATATTATACATAATATATATACATAGAGGTTTCTCTCTCTATATAATATAATATTATATATCATACATATATAATTAAGAAATACTTAATTGTACACTTTATTGATTGAAAGAATAAAGGCTGTATTCAACTAGTTTAAGAAAAAAAACAGACTCTGTGTTTCAGCATGTCAAAGTCACCATCACAGGAGCCACTGGTCCCTTTCTGTGACAAGCATCTAGAGTTTCCAAGCTGATACTACTACCTAAGGAGGGCGAATGTTTCCTTTCCAGTTGCCCCTGTAAGCAAGGCTTACAGGACACTGCTCTTTAAAGAAAACTACCGCAGATTTCCAAATCAACTCCTGAAATCTAAAGCACTTACTTTCTCTTTTGTTGTTGTTATTATTTTCTTTGAACTTTTTAAAAAGTTGAGCTTTTCTTGAACCTCTTTTAGGGTACAACTTTCGAAGCAAAGTGCCCCCATAGTTTATTAGGTACACTCTGTGCACAAGTGGAGTAATAAAGAGTCTTTTTGCAAAATAAATTTTTAAATGTCGATTGTTTTAAGATAGAACATATAGAGAGTGACCATAAAATCTGGAGACATATATGAATATGTATTTTTTATAAATAATATGAACATTAAATTTATATCTAGAACTACATTTTGAGATATTATAGCCAATTGTTAACTTTTTCTACCCAATGGCACAAGCCAAAACTTAGGAGTGATCCTTGGCTGCATCCTTTCCTCTACTGCTATAATCAACTGCAGGATTTTCACTTAATTTTACCTAATAAATATCTTAATTTGTCTACTTTTAAATCTATTCTATCACCATATTAATCCAAATTAAGAAAATCTCTCACTTGAATAATTGTCAAAACCTTAAAAATACAGAATTGATTGTTTATCATGCTGCTTCCATCATTTCAATGGCTTCCTAGGGCTCTCAGGGGAAAAAAAGTCAAAAGCCTAAATTCAGCTTAAAATGCTCATTTCGACTTGACACTAAATACTTTTTTAGCTTCATCTCCCATTATATTCTATCAGCTTTCCTGCACACTCCCAAATCTGGCATAATTTTAGTTCCTTTATGTTTGCCATGATCTTCCTTGCTTAATACACTTTGTATCTGTTAGAATGCTCTTCTCTCTCTCCTTCACCAAGTAACTCCTAGAAATGATTACACTGTAGCTTAAGTACACTTCTTTAGATAGGCCTGAACCTCATTGCAGGTACTCTTTCAGTAGCCTTTTGAACAATTGGAAATTTGTATTTTTATTTGCAGTTTTGATTCAGAATCATCTATCTAAACAGAAAGTGAGTTACATGAAAGCATGGACCATGCCATTTTTACTAATAATTTTGTGCACACTGTCTAACCCAGAGTAGTTACACAGAAAAAGATTTATGGAGTAAATGAATAATCTTCACTCAAATTGAGATATATGCTGTATCTAAGACTCCAGCCATTATGAACAAGCAATGTTTTAGTTAGACTAAGGCTCTGGATGACACAGATGCTGTCATAAAGTGGCATAGCAACCAATGCCAAAAATTTCAGTGCCTTATACAAAAAAGGGTAATTTACTTCAGACTTACGGATTTGTATGTAAACTACAATTTGATTAATCTCAGATAGGTTTACCTACTGGGCTAGGGCAGACTACCGGCTTTGAGTCAAGTTTAGGGTCCTCTGCTAGCATCTTCATTCTAGGACCCACATAAAGGCTTCCTGGGTAGGCATTCTTCATGAGTAAAATTGGAAGCTCCAAGAAGCCTGGTGAGATTTTACCAAGCCTCCTAAAGCTTCATCTTGAAACTGTTATTTTATTCAAGTTCCATTGTGAAAAGCAATTCACATGACAAAGCCCTAACTTAGCAGGCAGGAAAGTATAGTCCGCCCTCTGGGAAGCCATGGCTAAAACGGGAGGACTTATGGACAAATAACATCTCCATCAGCTAACAGCCTAGAACGATATCAAGAATTCTTCTGAATGGATTAAAGTTTTAGGAAACCGAAATTCTAAATTATTATTAAGAGAGAGTCATCATAGGTTGAGGACACTTTTTAACAAAATACCTACCCTGAAGAGATGCTGGGTGCTGTCATAGAATCTAGTAATGACTTTTGCATTTACCTGAAAACCTGACTTCTGCTCAGAAAACACATTTCGTCCCAATTTCATTCACTTTGATTCCATACATGTAAACGTTTCTCTCATCCCTCTTTGGTTTATTATATACTGTTTCTCTCAACGTTCCCAGCTGTGTTAGATATATCCTGGATTTGATACGGAAGGGCACGACAGTGTTCTTTGAGCCAATATTAGCAGATAATTCTCACTCCATTTCCTGCTGTTATCTCCAGCCCTCATGATAAATCCCATTAAACCACTGGTAAGGACAAACCTGTCCGGGAAACAGAAAATATACTTAAATGCGCTCCTACTAAAATAGAGGTCTATTAATTTGGTGGTTAGAAGAGACACTAATATATATAATTCTGCAATGGATTTAGATAAAATTTGGACTGTGTCCCAGGAGCATCTCCCCAGTCTCTGACAGTAACGAGTTTCCAATTAGCCTTGCTATAGAAATTCTAATATCACTGATATGCTCAATATTCTTAGAAATCAATGCACAAATCAGTCATTCTGGACACAAAACTGGCAATTAATGTTCTTTTAAAACATTTTTTTGAGTGTCCTAGAGAATGTAATTGTACTTCTTGTCCATTTATAACAAATTGGTTTTTCCATTACTAATTGTACATGTTCCAGGACTCAGAAGAAAATTAAAATTGTTATTACATAATATAGTGATATGAAAATATCAAAAAAGTGAGAGAGAGAGAGAGAGAGAGAGAGAGAGAGCGCGCGCACGCGCACAAACCCCTCCATATTTCAAGAAAACAAAGCAAGACAACCACAATGTTTCAATTCAGCTACAACATCCAGCCATGCAGTGGGCCTCTGGGGGTCATAAAGGCACCAGTAGGTGGAGCGAGAAGGGGTGGCAGCCAACACAGGCACAGCTGAAAGCAGCTTCCAGGGGACACTGCGTTGGCTACCTAAAGTCCCTGCATAAACTTCCAGAGTCCCCCTGGGGCTGCAGGTTTGAGGGCCCAGTGAGGTGCCTAGAGAAAGTCACGGCCAAGGAAGACTGCAAGGAGCGAGGAAGCACCTCACTCTGGAGGAATGGATACTGGAGCAGCACACTCACCTTCATCACTGCCAGAAAAAGGGGATTCTAGAGTTGGAAATTGAGGTGGACAAGCTCCTAAGACATGGAGTGATATCTGGCTGCCAGGTCAGGGAGCTGCTAGCTGACTGTTAGAAACTGCCTGGGGCCTTCATTTCTAGCTCTTGGGCAAGACCCAGGGCCTACAAAACCTGAGCACTCCCCGCCCCCAGAAGTAGGGGTCTTGCTGGACCCATGCGAATGGCAGCTTCCACAGGCCGGTGGCTGCATTCTGCCCCTGAGGCAGGACAGGGTAAATTTTCCCAAGTGACAGGGAGACCAAGCCCTGTACCAAGAGAAGAGGGTTCTTTGGTGGAGTGTAGAGAGAATTCAACACACACGCCGAAGTTAGAGTCAAAAGGAAAGTTTATTAGAAAAGGGGTAACACTCCACAGATTGTGGTCTCCTCTCAGAGGCAGAGTGAGAGGGACAGTGAGAGACAGGGAGAGAGACAGAGTAAAGGTACTGAGAGGGACCAAGAGAGGCTTAGAAAGACCTTGAGTAGGGGGAATTCGGCTTATATATCATTTTTTAGTCCCTGTGAGTTATTGTTTAAAAGGCTTTGTTAATCCATTTCCTTTGATATGGATAGACAGTAAGGAAGGGGAAGGGGAAGTAGCTTGAAAAAGTAGGAATATGGAATATGTAGAGTAAAAGGCCTGCTGACAGTTTCCAGCCTTTAATCCATAGGTTCCCCACTGTTTTAGCCATAGGGAATGACTCTTGGTTCCTGTTTCCCTTTCACAGGTGTGGGGAATGGGTTGTTAGCAATCCCGGCAGACATCTTCCTTTGTTTTGAAGGCAAGGGTCCCCCTGGCCTGGCTGCAGGACTGACCCGCACTTTGCAGTCTCTGATTGTGGCTTGATTAACATTTTTAATTCTCTCACCTCCTTCCTACATTACCTCCACCTTGTAGCAACAGTGATACTGGGAGCCCTGCGCAAGGCCCAGAGTACCTTCTCTGCCCCCTTAGTTCTCGATTTTTAAGGTGGTTTATTATTATTATTGTTGTTGTTGTTGTTGTTGTTGTTGTTGTTGTTGTTAAACTGATGGGGATTTTTGTGTTTTCAGATTGACTCTGCTGTGTAAGACCTTTAATAAAGCTGACCTTTAATATATGCCTTTGGCACAGCTACAACAAAACAAAATGAAGAGCTGATTCACTTCTTGCCTTTGAATACAGATTTTATTCTAAAATATTAAATTTAGATTGATTTCATATTTGCACTGATAAAAAAAAATAAAACCTGGTCTTCCTTTAGGCTCCATCAATTTGTTGCTGTGTCCTTTAGCCTCCTCAAGAACTGATCTAATCCTTCATTCATGTGACTGTTCTTCCATTGTTTGAAAACATTTACAAGCCCTTTTCCTGTTTGCCCCAAAATACTTGCCTGTGTTACTCGCGGCTGCAATGTTTACTCTAAGATAACTGACCCCCAAAGTTTGCCATAAAATACCTTGCTTTTATTGTTATTTTCTCATCACTCTAGTATATTGATAGTCTTGGGAAACAAATGACATCATTCTATTTATAGCATTCTGTTTTTAGTAGTTTCATCTCTGAAAATGTCAAATCCTAGAAAACGTAGCATTCCTACGCATGATGTTAAATGAACGCGGACAGCAAGCTGTGCTTTCTTTTCTAATCTGGAAAATGGCTAGACCCTTGTTAAAGTATATTCTGTTTTTCATACTAAGCATTTTTGCATATTTCTTTTTTCATTCCATAATGATAGTTTAAGAACCATCCTCTTCTTCTACAATCCTCTACAAATGTACATGCTGACATATATTATAAATTTGGTACCTAAAATGACATTACAGTAATCAAGATGTGGTATGGCCAATTTGGAGAATGCCTAGGGCTGACTTTATGCCAAAACAACCATTAACAATTCCTTCGACATTATTGTAGTTATTCTAAATCTCCTCATTCTTCTTCTTGAATTGAAATTTATATATATTGATGTTCACATATTAAATCGTATAATTCAATAAGTTTTCATAAATGTGTACATCCAGATCACCATCACCCTGTTCAAGACTGAACATTTTCCTCAAAATATTTCTTTTAGTTGTCCTTTAGCAGATCCCCACTTTTTCTTACATGTAGGTAAAAATAAAATAAAGATATCTGTTCCCATTTATTTGTCTGTTCAAAGAAATTCATGTACACCAAAAAATATAGTATGTATTTTTTTGTGTTGTTTTTTTTTTTTAATCTTTGATTTTGTAGTCTATATGGCAAGTTTTTCAGATTCTGGTAAAAATAATGCACTTTGTGACTTCCTTCATTCTAAGCAGTAACAAAAGTTTAACCTTCACATTTTTCCTTCCCATCTGATTTATTTCAACTTGTTTTCAGATAAACATTTCTCTTGATTTTTCCTGTTCTTGAACTATGGACTTAGTTTCTCTTTATTGACTCTTAACAATCCTTAGGGACTTCAATTTCTATTCACCTTTGCATCTTTGTTTTTTTGTGTTTTTTTTTGTTTGTTTGTTTGTTTTTTCCCACACTGATACTGGCCCCTTGAGTTCCTGTCCTGTTAACTTCAATTCTTCTTGCTGGGAGAATTTTGAATGGTTTCTGAGATCCCATTAGATTTTCATTTGGACACATCGTGGTTTTTATTCATTTTGTGCTTGGTATTGTAAGTCATCCTGAAGGTGAGTTCCAATACCATTCTGAGAAGCAAAATTAGTATTGGTACATTCAATGTTCTTGAATGTTACTGCTCTTGGCTGTTTGATCATATATATTATATTTGCTTATCAAATCTGATCACAACTTTAATGCTGTTGTGCCTTCTAGGTGAGTGATTTTAGTTAAATCGAGCATTTCTTTTTACATTTCAAACTTAGACCTTAAAATGATATTTCTGCTTTTATCATTGTACTGGTAAATATTTTTTTCTGAGTGAGATACAAAACAAGAGCACAGCATTGTTTTTAAAGCACTAAAAATACAGTGACTGTTACATTGAAAATTAAATCATTCAGAGAAATCACTAGCAAAATCATGTTTAAAGATAATGTGTTAACTAACGATGAAAGTTATATATGCCATGTTTTTCTATTTACCTAAGCCCAAATGTATTAATATATTTCCAGAAAAAATAAAGTTTTAAATTCATGTTTTAAAAATATATTAGCACTTTCATAATTTATGGTAGATTTAAAAATTTGACAGACAGAGGAGAGAGGCGGGGGCTAGAATAGAGTGAAGAGTTAAAGTACAAATTAGTAGCTGATGGATGGTCATGGGGATGGGGAGCACGGCATAGGGAATGCAGTTAGCATTAATATGG
The DNA here is from genome assembly GCF_014176215.1 of Rousettus aegyptiacus. Lineage (NCBI taxonomy): Eukaryota > Metazoa > Chordata > Mammalia > Chiroptera > Pteropodidae > Rousettus > Rousettus aegyptiacus. The sequence goes on from NW_023416310.1 coordinate 20,159,357, forward strand.
AGGGCCAGGGGAGGATCAATTGGGGGGGATCGTTTAATGAACTATAGAGACGTCTAACCAATGTACTGTATACTTGAAACTCAGTAAAATAAATAAATAAATTTTAAAAAGGAGTCTAATTGTCAAAATGCAAATACATAAAAAATTATTAAACACAAAACTTTATTAAATTTAATATTTAATGTTAAGGTGTGTTTTATAATTCTATATTCTAAAAAAGTAAGTCTAAAATTTCTTTTTCTTTAATTTTTCTCCCTTAGGGAATTCATCTACTTCACAGGATGATCATGGGCTGCGATGATGACATTTCTAAATCTGTATCTTATGAATTATAAAGATACCCATATGATTAGCTGCATATATTTTTTCCTACTATTCAGGTGTACAAGTAAAGAAGACAGATATAACATTGATCAAGAGGTGAGGTTTTGGTAAATAAGGTTCTTAGATATGGCTTTCTTTATATATATCTAGTTTAGAGTTCATTTCCTGGGTCTGTTGGCTTTTTAGAAAATTTTCAGTCAGTATTTCTTTGGTTATATTTTCTATGCTCTCCCCTCTCCCTTCTCCCCTCTTGCCTCTCATTCTCAGATTCCAATTACATTTTTGTTATCCTCCTTGACTCTGTGTCATAGGTTATCAAGGTTCTGTTCATTTATTTTGGAGTAACCAAGCTACCTTTATCATCGCTATTTGATGTCATTAGGAAGAGATGGATTCCAGGAGCTGAAATTATTCTTACATCTGAGTTTGCACCAGAAATACTACATATATTCAACTAAGGTATATTTCTGTGCACGTGTGCCTGTATTATGTCAATTTTAATAAAGTAGGAGGCAAGTCCTTTGAGAGGTATATAGGGCAAATATTTTCTCCCAGTCTGTGGTTTATTTTTATATTCCCTTAATGGTATATTTTCAAAAACTACATATAAATTTTTATTACATTCTATACTTGACTTTTTCTTTTAAATTTAATGTTCATTCTGTCTAACAAAAGCTTCGCATATTTTGAATTTGTCACCTTGATTTTAAAACGTGTTATTTTTAGAACTAATGTTTTAGTACTTAACTGCTCATTGCTGATACCTGTTTCTTTAAATCAGCATTGCAGATAGCAACTAACCACATAAAACATTGTGTCATCTTTCCCAGTTTTACCAATCTCAGAAATGCTGTGCCTGACACTATTGAGCATTTGTGGCCTAAGGGAAGTGCTAAAATTGTTTGGCAAGCCTCATTTTCCATTTTGATGGTCTTTTTATCTTGCTAAAAGAAGCTGTACCAAGAGTGATTAGGCGGCAAGACTGTGGATTTCTAATTGGTGCCCTGGCCTTTAAATCTGCCTTCACACAAGATGTGATGTCCTAAAGAAACACTTTACTCAAGGGGCCATTAGGCAGAAATGTTCTTTCCTGATAAAGGATATCCTGCCCTTTCCATTTGTCTTCTCAAGGTGGCTCTTTATTTAAGGGGTGCCTCAAAGAAGGAGGAATGAGGTGCAGGAGGAAAGACTAAAACGTATTCCTTACCATTATCTCGTGCCTAATAACCCATATTTTACATTTATCTTCATCAAAGTAGGTCCTTAAAAAAGAGTCCCTTTCATCATGAGAAATTTCAGACCGATAAAATCTGTACTCAATGCGTTATCCTACATGTTTTCATTTTAAAACAGGATGGGCTTTCCTGTGCTTACCTCAAAGACAGGAAGGGAGGGAGGTGGAGACAGATTCTGTAGCATTGAGAAACAGCTACACTTCTGATGGCAGGAGATATGTGTGTGTTTCACAGAATAGAAGAGCACATGCAGGAGAAAAAGCCTGCCAGAAATCATTTAATATCCTGGTTCAAAGGACCAACTATAAAGGTATTTGTGATCCATCAGAAAACCTGAGAAAAGAGGAAAATGAAACCAAGGAAGAAGCAACAGGTGAGTAATAGAGAGAGTTGTTAAGTATATCACTTATTATCACGGTGAATGGATGCGGCAGGGCAAGCCATCTGAGGCACCCAGAGAAATCTCCCTCAAGAGAAAGGCTCATCTTTAGATACTTGCCTTGTCTAGAGAGGACAAATTCATTTAGAGTTTCCTGGTCAGCTATAAACCTCGCATCCTCCTTATCTCTTTTCTCTCCTCCCCCTTAAGACACTGGTAAGATTACAAAGATTTTGTTTTTAACTATTTGAAAAGTTATATGATTCATTCTGAGGACCACAGACGTGTTATGACTAATGGTTCTTTCAGCTTCTGGTTTGGTTTTCAATATTTTGGCTAACTGTCACCCTTACTTTCAAGGAGCAAAATCATGAATTTGGTTGTTTTTTAAGTCTTTGAAGTAAGGAGACATAAAGTGCATGTGAATATTTCATGACACCTGTAAACTGGTAAGGGAAAATATCTAGAGCATAAAGAAATGAGGACATTTTGGACTTTACAATATGGATTCCATGGCAGAAATGTCAACTGGCAAATAATGAGAAGGGCCTTAGGGTATAACCAGAATTCCCCAAACCATAGAAACATCAGCTACAGCTGATCTGGATAAGCCCCTATCTGCAGGGGCCGATAAGCATAAGGATCCTCCTTGTAAGGTCAGGTCTACATAAGCTGAACACCTTAGACAGAAGATGGTCAAGCCTATCCCAAGAGCATCACAGACAAGTGTGCTAAGAGCCCCAAACTCTGACTTTCTGACCCATCATAGCCTCTGGTTTAGGACCAATGCGTAGCTATCTACACTGTCAGTCAACAGAGCAGACCTTGGAGATGCTAAAGAGTTTTATCTCTCTGCTCTGTACTTCCATTCTCTGTGTTGTGTGTTAACCTGATTAGTTTATCTGAGAAGGTTCTACTCAATGAACCTGGCCTTGTGGAAAGATACAAATGCTTTCAAGGGTGTTACTTTGGCAGCCACTTTCCTTGCTTGCAAAAGGAAGTCTGTCACTCAGTGTTGGAACAGCCAGCATTTTATCAAATTACTAACCTGTCCTATCGTGAAACTAAATGAGGGATGCACAGTAAAAGGGATGAGTCTCCAGGTGAAGATTGAGTTATAGTCCATGAATTCTCCATCCTTGACTCTGTGAAAATTTTATCTGATCCTTAACTTTTTTTAGGATTTCACTTTTTATGTTTCTTATTTTATTACTTTAGTTCTGAAATAATTCAAACACTCACATAAAGAAAACAATGTAATTAACACTCATGTACCACAAACTCTTTGCTAACAAAACTTGATATTTGGGCATTTTAACATTACATATTTTGAGTTGTTGGCTTTTAAGAAATGTAACATTATAGGTAAAGTTCAAAATCCCTGAGAGTACCCTTCCTTGAATATTTAACAAATATAGCCAGTATCCTCAGGTTAAAGTATATAGTTCTTATAAAAGGTACATACTTTTTACTCCTATATTTTCATAAAAATGTAGTTTTATGTGTGGGTTTTTAAACAAAAATAACAAAAGCGAATAATTAATTATACCATAATCATTTTATTTGATTTCATGTTATGTATTTGAGATGCATTTTTTTCTTCCACATGTGCCTGTATTTTATTCACTCATCACATTGTAGTATTTTGCTTTTCACTATAATACAGTTTACTTCATCCATATGTAAATGGGCCCTTGTTTCTAATACACTTGGTGTTTCAAAGAACATCCTTGAACCCATTTCTTTATGACTATGTGCAAAGTTTCTTAATAAAGTTTCTGTTCTAGTTTTCTGGAAGTTTTATTTCCATTACAGATAAGAATTGAATTTGAGTAAACAATTTTCTTTATATAATGAGATGCTTTCATTTGCTTTTTAAATATGCTAACATGAATTTTTAATTGCTGGAATAAACCTTATGTGTTTCTAATATATGATGAGAATTTATTTTCACTGAAGACATCAATGTTTAACACTTGAGCTATAATTTTTCTTTGTATGATCAAGTCTCTTGTTTTGATAAGTTTAGTGTCACGGTTATGCTATCCTTATAGAATATACCTTAGTAAGTTGAATATATATATTTTTAATAATTGACATGTAAATATGTTTATACATAATACATATTATTATTATATCTGTGCATATACACCCATCTGCATGATATACACTTCTTTGTTTTAGTTTTATGTACATCATTTCTTTTATGTTATACTTTCCCTCTCAGCACCCTCTTTTTGTTTAAATAACTCTTTGGCAGTTCATACAATGAAGGTTTATGTAGAACAAATTCTCATAGCCTGTGTATGTATAAAAATGTCTTTTTAAAAGTTTCTCTCTTTAAAGATAGTTTAGCTTACTAGAATTTTAAGCTGACAGATAAATTACCTTAACACTTGAGGATATTTCTCTATTTTTATTCATCAGAAGTCTGTTTTCAATTTAAATTTCATTATAGGCACACTCTTCTTTTTGATAGTTTTCATATCTTCTCTTTTTGTTCTGTACGTTATATATTTCACTCCTTTGAGTCTAGATGTGGATCTATTTTCTTTATCCTGAAACATTTGATAAAGTTTTCAATTTCAAAGTTCTGATATTTTCTTCTAGAAAATTCTCTTCACTTATTGGTTCTATGCCTTTCCTCCTCTTCCATTCTTTTGAGCTCCTATCAGACAAATGCTGGGCCTTTTGATATGTCTATTCTTCATATCTCTAAATCCCTCTTCCATATTTTCCACTTAATTTTTATCCTTCTACACTAGCTTCTGTGTGATTTCCTCAGTAAATATATAAATTCACCTAAATGTCTTCTTGCTTTGTCCAGTCTGGAATCAGTCATATCTTCGGATAATTTTTTTTAATTGAGATATTTTTTACAATGAAATATTATATTTGATTCTTTATTATAGCAACTTGCTCATATATTATCATTGTCTAAAGGTTTTATATTTTTTTGTTGAGTACTATTTTTAAGTTTAATCCCTTTAAAATTTATTTTGAAACTAATTTAAAAGTATTATATCATCTGTGTTGTTTTCATTTTAATTTTCTGTATAAGGACTTCAAGTAATGACTATTGATATGCAGCTACATCTCTTGTTAATGCAGTTATATTTTTTAGTATCTCATGTTGGACAGCGGATATGTTTGTTTGATTTTTCTCTCTCTACATTCATTTCACATATTCTAACAAATTTTTATTGCTTCCACCTGGCCAACATCCCAGAAATATAAATCTTATATTGATTATTTGCATTTCTGTCCCATTGTTGAATCACTGATACTGCAATATTTACCTCATAGCAGGAGAAACATATGTTTCAGTTTCTGGTGACTGGTTCTGGTATGTGCTATCCTCCCTCACTATACCTGAGAATTGTCTTGAAGCCACTGACCTCAATAATAGTAAGTGGTATCTTTTAAAAATATCCTTTCAGGAGCAGAAAATGCCACTCCAGTCCAGCCCACAAGCAAGAATGGAGTACTATGAGGATACTGAATACCTGGTCAACACTGTGTCCATGGTTCTCGCCCTTGGTTTAAAATCAAAATATCTGGACAACTTCTTAAAAAAACTGATGCTCAGACACCACAAACCCTTCTCCAACTTGTTAATTAAATTAGTCTATGGGCGGGAAACTATCAAGGATATCTGAAAGTTACTAGTCATTCTAATGCCCAGCCAAGATGGAAAACACTGGCCAATCTAAGACCTGGAGCATGATAGATTCTAACTTTAGCCTCACCTTGCTTTGTATTTCCCTTTTGTTTCTGCTTCATAGAGGTGTTTATAGTTATTACTTGTCCAATAAATTATCTTTCAGTGAGTTTTGAAGACACGGTAGGTATTCATTAACTACTTGATTGTCAGGAATTTAAGAAAGCTGGCCCATTTTTACATTCCTCTCCAAAAATGTTCCTAAGATGCTCATCAATGTGACACCATTCATTGATTGTGTAATATGTGCTAAGCACTATATTAGGAGCAACAGACAGAACTGAATAAGCTTTAAATTTAGAAAGGGAAAAAGATAGGCAAATAGGCAAACATAATAAAGTTGAATAAATACTTAAACACTAGGAGCTGTAACAAGACAAATGTACATGCTTCATTAATCACAACGTAAGAAAAATTGGAGGAACGTTATTAGGCATAAAATGATGCTATGACATGAATGAACCTTGAGGACATTATAATAAGTGAAGTAAGCCAGCCATAGAAGAACAAATACTGCATAATTCCACCTCTATGAGGTATCTAAAGCAGTCAATTATGGAAGCAGAGAGTAGAATGTTGGTTTCCAGGAGCTAGAGGAAGGAGGAGACAGAGGGTTGCCATTCAATACATGAAGCATTCCAGTCATGCATGATGAAAAGGTTCTGAGGATCTGCTATACAACTTCATGCTTATAGTTAACGATCCTGTACCATACATGTAAACATTTGTGAAAAAGATACATCTTATGTTATGTATTTATTATTTAAAAAAAAAAACTAAAGGAGATAGCTGTGGGGAAAGTCAGAGATGGGATCAGTCCAAGGATAGAAAGCAACATATTTAAAAAAATGGAATCTCGAGATGGCACTGGGTAAATATAGTCTCAATTCCTTGGAAGCTTAGAAAGCTGGCACAGGTAAAAAGAAGTGGGGTCTATAAACCTTGATAAAAGGTTCAGACTTTAGTCATAAATACAAAGCATTTAGAGGTTTTTAAGGAAAAGTCAATATAGTTAGTACTTGGATCACTGGTTTTTTTAACACCACTTTAGTAGTAGAGACATCTATTCCAAAGAAAAAATCTTATGTGAAATTCCTATGTATCAAACAGGTCAAATCCAAGGAGCTCTGTTTAAACTGGAAAGGCCTGCCACTGATTCCTTCCAGCCCCTTCTGAGGCTGTACCGAGGAAGTTCGACACTTGCATAGAAACCGGATTGAAAAACTGATACAGAGAAATCATGAGCTGATTATTTATCCAGTTTGTAAATAAAGTAAATTTTACTTGATTATCTGTAAGCACAGGAATTATCAGCCAACAATATCTTGTATATGTCTACTGTCTTCTGACCCAAGGTTGGTGGTAACTGACCTACTATAAGGCAATTACTGTAAAATATTTTCTAATATTGAGCATAATATTGACTTTGCTAGTAATTTAGTACATTATTTAAAATGTCTTATCTGATGTATGAGAATAATTAGATCTATCTATTCATAAATGTTTACATTTTTATAGATTGCATTTGTTCCAAAAAAAATCTCTCATAATATTATTTAGCAGATTATTATGATCCTTTTTTCTAGGCTTTTTGTTTTTATGGACATTTTATCAATTTTTATGTAATACATAATATATGAAAATATGTGTATAATACATGTATATGCAAATATATGTTACATATTTTTAAAATCCATATTTGTAGGTAGATACGGCATTTAATTATAGGTACTACTTTTGAAATTACTTGTACATTTGTTTTAAATATATACAATGTTGTATCTCTTGTTACAGTGGCAGACACTTCAAAGTACTGTAGTTAAAGCTGATAAAAAAATGATTTCTATAAAAAGAAGAGGATAGACAGCATAAATACGCTTATAGGGAAAATGATGTGCATTGCATATATGTTTGCTGTGGGTTTGAATTTTAAAAGTTCAATTATTTTCTGATAATTAATAACACCATAAATTTAACTTTAATAAAGGTTATCGGGGCAAGCTTGCAAAAGTTTCCTTTCAAATCAAGTAAAATATCTTCTCCATAATGGATTTCATATCTTTGATTCTGGGTAATTGAAACGGTTACCACCTAAACTCATTGCCAAGGAGCATTCTGAATTTTCTGAGACACAGGGAGAGAGAGTGAAAGAAGGAAAAGAAGGAGAAAGAGGAGGAGGAGAAAAAGAAGGAGGTGGTGGAGGAAAAGAGGAAGGCGATAAGGGAGAGAGGGAGGAAGGGAGGAAGGAAGGCAAGATAGAGGGAGGAAAGAAAATGGGAGGGAGGCAGAAAGTGAAAGTGTAAAGAAGGAAAAAGGGGGCGAGGGAGGAAGGGAGGAGGAAAGAAGCAAGGGAATAAGGAATGGTGGGTTAAGTGCTCAGCTTCTTAAACCAAATCAATAACAAAATGTTTTCAGTGGAGTTGCCCCCTCCTCAGGAGGCAGTTTTAATACATACACAATTAAACTTAAAATACTTGCATGAATTTCCCTAGAGAAACAAAATTCCAAACCTAACCTGTCAAAAATAATAAAAACAAAACTTTGTCATTCAGTCAGCAAAGGCCCCAAAGGAAGTTAAAGCAACAGATGAATGCATTGCTCTTGGCTGAGAACATTGCTAATCGTGCTAATTATCGTCTTGAACACAGGCATGGCTAGGTGGTAAAAGATTGGTGGAAAGGCTGCCAGGATCCAAGGTTGTGTCTATACAGGCCCCTGGAATCTGACATGGTTGAATGGTTTGCTCCTTCCAATTGCTACAGGCCATTTACGTGACTGAATAGCCGTGGAGTCCCAGAATGTGTGTTTCGCCTCTTACTTGATCATTGGATCATATGAAGCACAATGTTCGTCATTGTTTTTCCCACTCAAAAATTACACTGTGGTTTAGATTTGTTTGTTTGTTTGTTTGTTTGTTTGTTTTGACAACATGAATGTTCTACCTGAGAATCTTCTGCCTTAATCAACCTCTTTGCATTTGTTTTGAAAAGCAAACTCTCCAACAAGGTAATGTGCCTGAATATGTGCATGCAGATTGTGGAGGGGTTAGCTCTGAAAGCATAAAGAAGTAAGAGAAGGGAAGTAAATGCACTTTTATGTTGGTAAATACAGACATTGTGTGTGTAAGTATGTGTGTGTGTTACTTGTCCTTAGCAGGGTTTTTTGTTTTGTTTTTGTTTTTTTGTTTTTTGGGAACCATTAACAATGACCAAAAGAAAAAAAGAGAGAGAGAGAGAGAGAGATTGTGGTAAAAGCCCTATACCAGAGTCAGGAGGCTTTCTTTACCCACTAGTCTCAATTCTATTAATAACCAATTATGATGTATCTAATAGGATTTGGATGATAATAGAGCTTGGATTTAGCCCTAGATCTTCTGATTGCAAGCTATAAAACAGGTTTATACTAACTGCTCAACAATTATCTGGCTCCTAATGAGGACTAAAAGTCATTGAATAAACTTGTGGGCCTCTGGATTAGGAACAGATCAGGTCTGTAGCTACCCCTGCAGGGGGCAGGAACTCAAATAAATCAGGTAGTCCTGTTGAGCCTATTCGTTAATGTATAAAATAGTAAGGACAAATATATCTCATAGAATTGAGGTATATGGTTCATACAATTATGGCAATAGTTAGACATTGGAACACCAGTGTAAAAAATTCCCACAAGCATTTTGGCTACTATCTTCTCATGTGGGATAGGCTTTCAGGTGGAATTACACAGGATGTCTTGCAAATTACAGTGTAATATTACACTGTAGAAAGCTGCTTCTCCTCTAACCACAAAGCTGGCCTTGTGCATGAGTTATGTTGAAGAATGACAAAATAGTTAGATCACAATTTGCCCATAATTTCTCTTACTGTGAACCAGGAACCATTCTAAGAGTTTCACACATACTAACTAAATTAATCTTCACGACAACCTATAATGCAGCTACTATTATTATCATCCTCATTTCTGCAACATCCTTGTGTTGCAGATGAAGAAATTACAACAAAGAAAGTATAACTTGCCCAAAGACCCACCGACCAGCAAATAATGAGGTAGGAATTTAAATCTGGCTTACAGAGATCAAGATATGAAACCTTGGAATAACATTTAATTCTACCTTCTGCATTATTATTCTTTTTTAAATCTGTGTAATGCCTCCTATTTATAAACTGCTCACCCCTGCAAACACCTTGGCTTACAACCTCTCATGCAGCTTATTTCAGTAGCTGTCTACTTAATCTCTCTCCACACCTCCATTGTTCCTCTCATAATCAATTTCACACAAAGCAACCAAGTTGATCTTTTAAGAATCATGCCTGCTGTACTCTAAAACCTTTCTGAGTACCCTTCGACTTTTAAAATGAAGTCTGAACTGTTTAAATCTACTATGCAAAGCTTCCCTGTATGTACTCAACCTATATTTTTCCTTCTCCAATTCAACCAAATTATAGTTCTGACGTTGAAGTGCTTAGTAATCTCTAAAAATGCCCTGAACTTCATACATTATGTCTTGATAACAGAAATATCCTTTTTGCAAACCCTGTTTCTACCACTTGGACTCTATCTCTGATTCAGGTTCAATTTCGGTGTAATCTTGACCATCAGATTTTCATGATCTCCTCAGCCTAGAAGCCATTTCCCCTTTTCTGAGGAAATTTTGGCAAAAAGTTCATGCATTTATAGTGTACTTGTATTAAAACCAGGCATAATCCATACAGTTATGGATAATTAAGCAAAGTCAGTCATTTGACAAACACTTGTTTCATTTCAAGGGAGTGAAATTCAGAAGTCTGCATCCTACAAGTGAAAATCTGAGGGTAATCAAGAATCTAATAATTAATTTAGGAACATATTATATTTTACAGGGTCTGTTATGAAGTACATGTACATGTGTTCGTATTTGTATACACATAATATTTGTAATCAGGTGTTTTGTACAGATACTAAAAAAGTAAACACTCACTCCATCACATACAGACAAGGTGATAACACAAGAAACACAAAGGGAAACTCAAGAGGCAGCCCCTAACTAGCACCCGACTTCCTTGTCGTTTTGTTCTGAACCCTTTGCGACAGACCCTTTGTCTAAGGATGACAACATTTCATCACCTTCATGAGATTAAAGCCCCCTTTCAAATATTGGTTCCAACACTGTTCAAATGTGTCAGCAGAATAGAAAATTCAATAAAAATCTCTGAGGGTGAGATACGAATTAGGCCTAAAGACACCAGGATTTGCCCGGGGACAATAGGGAGACCAGTGGGGCTATTCAAATGGCACAGATTCCCGAGCCTTCATTTATTCTCTTGTCCTACTAGCCTTTGGGGATTTTTAAATTTACTTTTTTTTTTTTGAAGAAGTAAGTGGGGATGGGTTCAGCGTGAATGCATAACTCATCTCGATGCACAGAATGAAACTATTCAAACAATTTATGGCTCTGCTTTTATTAAATAATGTGCCCAAATCACGGTCAGGCTTAGAAAATCTATTTCTACTTATTTTACTGGGATGTTAATTGAAGTATTCTGAAACTGTTCATGAAACTTTATTTGAGAAGCAGTGGGGGAATTTCAGCCTGTAATCACAGCTCAACAAGAGAAATATATATATAGTATATATATTAATATATGTATGTCTTCTCAAATACAAAAATTTCTTTCATCTTCTATGTCCCTTATTTCAAAATGTTATCAGGGGGAAGTAATGAAATAATTTTTAGCTTTTGGTGAATTATATGATAATAATAGCTATTATCTATTAGCTATGTTTTGATCTAGTTTAATAGATAATGTAAGCAGTGATAAAGCAGAATATGAAGGAATAGAACCAATGGTAGGTGACTTCTCATGGAGGGGAAAGTAGAAAAGTCTCCATAGCAATGTGTGCTGAAATAGCAAAGTCCACTGAAAACTTGGGATTAGCTCTAGACAGTGCTGAGGACAGCTGGAGTTCCGGAAGGGAAATGAAAGGAGACAAAAGATCAGTATCATCCGTTTCCCAACTGGAAGCCATGAAGAGACATGCATGTGTGTGTGTGCATACATCTTGCAGTTTACGAAATGAAGGAAAGTAACACTGAATCAGTCGCCATTTTCAACCTGACACTTTGTACTGCATTTCCACATGTAATATCTAATTTAATATACAAACACAGTGAAAGGTATTATAATCCCCATTTTACAGATATTATGAAATATTTAAAAAATCCCAAATTCATATAATTTCTCAGTAGCTAGAATTCTAAATGAGAAAATGTTTCTCTCTCCCTCTCTCCCTCTTTCTTTCTCACCCTTCCTCTCTCTCACACGCGCATATATATATATATATATATATGCACTTTTGCGTGTGCACGCGCGCACACACACACACACACACACACACCTTGTAAAACAGGATAAATATTAGGTGACAAAATCAAACTCTAGCTAACTCGTGTCGGGTTGATAACATGTGTTTGATTTAAAATAAAATTTTGTTAATATTAATTGAATAAACATCAATATATAGAATCCCAGGAAAACCTAACATGGATTGGAAGAAACAGGTGTTGTTTTTAGTAGACCACTAAAAAAAGGATAAAAGGGTTTTAGCTGTCGGGAGCTTGGAAGGACTCAGGTATATAATATGACTACAGAAATGTATTGGAATTCTGGCTTCATTAAGAGCAATATAACACCTGAAGCGAAGGAGAAAATTGGTTCTACATTTAATAAATCACTCATAGCATAACTTATTCTGTAAAGTTGTATTTGGCATATTCATGAACATATACAAAAATTGGGACACACTCTAAGGAGAATGACAGAATATTAAAAGGACTAAACTGCAAGGAGAAGCAGTCGAAGAAACGGCAAATGTTAGGTTAGACTAAAGAAGAGTGAAGGTAATGTGATAATTCTGTATTTGAAAGATTATCATACGGATAATTACTCAGGGAAAATATTTTGTCCATATTAAAGAGAGAAAAATTCTTACTTTAAAATAATATAGGTTAAAGATTACAGAATAAAGACATGTGAAACAAACATGTGTGAACATCTTATGATTTTGGAGGAAAATACTTTTCTGATTAAGTTTATTGGAGTGACATTGGTTAATAAAATTATATAGGTTTTGAGTGTACAATTCAATACTACATCGTATGTCTATTGCACTGTGTGTTTACCATCCAAAGTTAAATTTCCTTCCGTCATCATTATTTGACCTCTTAACCCTAATATACCTTCCTCCCCACTTCAACTCCCTCTGATAACAGCTTAACTGTTGTCCACGTCCATGAGTCCCTGTTTGTCTTGTTTGTTTGTTGATTTCAGTTTTTTATATCCTACATATAAATTTAAATCTTTTCTTATAACGACATAAAAAGAAAGCACTACACATAAAGGATAGAATAATAAATTTGATGACACAACATTTAAATTAATTAATACTAAAATTTTTACAGTCAAGTGACAGATGACACAATGTCATTTATATGGCTTATCAGTGAGAAAGGGTAAGTATCCAAATGTAGAGTGTACTTCCTTAAATTAATAAGAAAATATCACACGGCCAGTATGAGCAATGTATTTGAAATAGCATTTCACGTAAGAGGAAACTCATTTGAAAAATAAACACATAAAAAGATGCTAACTTCATTAGTAATTAGCAAACAACAGGGAGACGTTTTTCCACATTCATATAATTGAAAAATTTACAAATTGTCAATTATTGGTGACAATGTGAGATAACAGGACCTCTCATATATAGCTGGGGAAAATTTAGTTTATTACAGATACTTTATAGGGATTTTGACAATTTCCAATAAAACCGAGAATAATTTTACCAGCCCAGCAATTTCATGTCTAAGAGACTTAAGCACCGATGCCTGTAACATCATTGTTAGCTTGAAACATAATGGAAACCACCTAAGTGCACAATGATTGTGAAATGAATAACACATGTTGTAATCACAAAGTAAACTACTATAAGAGTTAAAATGAATAAATGAACTAGATCAATATGTGTCAACACTGATAAATACCAAGATGAGAACAAATCATAGTTGCAAAAATATGCCTATGCTTCAAGAAAATTTGTATTAAAAAACAACATAAAACTATTTTATGAACTCATGTATGTGTTAAAGTACATAAACATGGACTAAAATAATATACATCAAAGTTATAGCAACCTTTTTTCTTCTGCAAAATAAGTGAAAGAAATAGGTATGGAGGACTGTAAAAAAATTTCACTTTTCCTGTTGTCTCTTTTATGCTAAAATTAAGTTGAAGCAAATACAAGAGTTTATTAACATTGGCTACTTCTGAGATACAAGGGCATTTGCCGCATCATTTTGTTGACATGTTATTTGTGTTGTATAATCAGAAAAGAAAAAAATAAATTGTTTAGAAGTGATCTGTCTAATCTCGAAGTAATAATGAAACACGATGCATTCTGGTCAAAATTTCTCAAATATTGTAAGGACAGTTAAAAGAAATTATAAATTCTTATCTTGAAGATTTTCAAGGCAAGTTTGAAAGGGAAGTTTTTGTAATAGTAGTAGAATTGGATGGCTAGACTTAATGAATTTCAAGATCCCTACTAACTCAGGGCATATAACCAAAATGTGTGGTGGATTTTAAAATATTTAAATTAACTATTGGTTGTTTATTTTTATTATTCATCAGCGATGAATATAGATAATATTTAATTTAAATGTATTTTTTTAAATGACAATTATAAGGAAAAGATGAGATTTCAAGATTAGAACAACTATGAACTATCTTGGCCTTTTTATTTTCAGAAATATCATGGCTTTTAGATTCAGCTTCATGAACCGCCTCTGAATTTATGGGTCTCTGGAAGGTAGCTGCATTGTGGTATAACTGAGAATTTTGCATTCTGTTTAAAGAGGGGCAAGCAATCAGACTCAGGATTACTCATCTGTCACTCTTCACTGATTTTATTTGCCTTTTCCTACTCTGAGCCCTTTCAATTCCCTTCTGAACATCGTTGGGAAATATTATTGTAGCATTCAGTCAACTAGGAGAGCTTAACTAACAAAAAGTTGGCTAGTTTTATTCACAGAGATGAAAAGCAGGGAGCTGCATCAATGATCATGATGTGAACAGTCTAGCTAGAATGAGGCACTCCTCTGGACTCATTTCTCAAATAGCCCAGGGAGAGCTGTGGGATTTCCAAGGCTCGGTAGAAAGAGAATGTCACTTCAACTGCTGGATGAAATGCAACAAAAAGGAATAAAGGCCAATTGAAATGTTCTTTAAAATCTTTGAATGTCTTTTACCTTTTTCATTCCAAATGCTGCTTTTGCAGCTCTATCTAGATCTATATAAGAAGAAATGAGCAAAGAACAAATGAGAGAATGTGCTGGCTAAAGAGCTGCATTCGAGCCCCTGGACTCACAAAGCAAGCACTAGGGTCAGATGCCTGATGCTACATCAACACTGAGCCAGAGAGAAGACATAGAAGAAGTGGAGGGGATGACACCTCTCGTTCTGAGGGGCACTAACACACGTCCTTGGAAAGACTTAGGTAGTGTATTTCACCTCAGTGAGGCAGATGCAGGACGCATGCTACCAACTCATCTTTAATTCATTTGATGTGAAAAGTCTGACTGTAAAGTGGGGTAAGCAAAACCCTAAAATCAACAAAATGAGTACCCTTAGAGAGAAAAAAAGTAGTTGATTCATTTTCGATTTTTTCATATCTTTGACTTGGTCACCAAATGTCAGACTGTGTATTTATGCAGAAGGATGGAAACTTTATATGTGGATTTTTTTTATATATATATAGAAATCTTTCTAGAGTTGTGCGAGACTAGGGTGGTATCTATGGTTGGTGTAGGGCTTTATTGTCACACGCCCAATAATCTGGATATATTGGAAAACGTGGGTGCTATTATTACCATTCTCAGAAAAAGAAGCCGAGACAGTTATATAAGAAATTCTATTCCCATTGCTGTGGACCAAATGTTTGTCCATATGTTGAAGTCTAAATTCATATGTTGAAGACTTAATTCCCAAGTGATGGTATTTAGCAGTGAGGCCTTTGGGATGTAATTAGATCAGGAGGCTGGCGCCCTCATGAACAGGATTAATGTCTACTTTAGTCTGAATGTTTGCATCCCACCCCACCCCAAATTTTCATGTTAAAAATCGTAAGCCCCAAAGGTATTAGTAGGTAAGGCTTATTGAGAAGTACTCAAATCATGAGGGTAGAACCCTTGTGAATGAGATTACTTCCTTATAAAAGGAATATATATATATGGATAGGGCTCCAGAGAGATTCCTATCCTCTTAGACTATGTGAGGATATAGTGACAAGGAGGCTACCTGCAAACCAGCAAGAGAGTTCTCACTAGGAACCTAATTGGCCAGCACCTTGATCGTAGACTTTCCAGCCTCTGGAACTGTGAGAAATTAACATTTGTTGTTTAAGCCACTCAGCAGATGGTATTTTGTCATATCATCTGGATCCGATTATGACACGCATGGTCAACAAACTAATTAGTAGTGAAGTCTGACCTAGAATCCAGATGCTAGTCTAAGCCTTTTTTTCTTTTAGTATACTGAATTGTTGTTACTAATTTAAATGTTAAGTACTTAATATTTGTCATAAACAAATATTTACAGACACCAGATAAATCATATAAAGGTCTTCATTGACCATGAATAGAGGGGTTTATATGAACAACTGGAGACTATGTGCTCCACATAACTAATTCAAGAACACATGAGCTCAACAAATCATATACATATAAATATACATACATACACATATATTGTATTATAGTAGTAAACTGAATAACATGATTACCATTATAAATTGTTTTTACTCTTAATATAATGTGGGATATTAGACTTGAATCTGTGATGACCAAAAACAAATAAACATTACCATTAACAACAATATCAAAAGTATATCATGAATTTGATACCAAAAAAAATTTTTGTTGAAAAGATTTGAAGTCTTTCTACATTATAGTAACTTAAACATTCTAAACTGAATGCGCATTTTTTAAGACTTGTTTGTTTTGCATCTCTTTTGGTCAGTATGACCTACGTACACATAGAACAAGACACAGAATACAAACTATGGGGAAAAGGTGAGTGTGGTCTATATTTGGAAATGTCAGTCTTGAGAGTCCCAAATGTATAATAATCTTATTTTTAGAATTGGAACATGTTTGAGAATTAAGGGATGTTTTAAATAAGTATTCGGGGACCACAGGTGAGATCTGAAAAGTATGACTCATGCCATCTAAATAGACCATTAGTATTGCCTTGAGATGGCAATGCTTTTCCATTTAAATCCAGGTGCTAGTAATGTCTTAATGGTCCTTCCTGCCTCGATGCTAGAATAATAGGGCAAATAAAGTCCTGTGGCTAGAATGAGAGTGTAGAATGATACTTTTATTTTTATTTTAATGATTTCACTCAAGTTAGACTAAAAAAATACCATGACTGATTTGTTTAGGCTTCACCAAAATCCGTTCTTGAATCCAAAATGAAGCATACAAATATTTCTCCCAGCTCATCTTCTCCAGGTACCTTAAATTCTTCATTAGTCTCTTCATCAAGCATCTGTTGTCATTTTGAAATCCTACCAGATATTCTGCATTGGTCCTGCTCAGCGGCTGGTTACAGTTCTTGTTAGCCTCAAATCATTTCTGTCTCCATTTCATACAATTTTTTGATTCAGTGAGAAAAACATTTCTTACCTTTTGTGAATTTGAGCTAAAACATTTTCCAGATGCCTTATTACACTGTGAATGAGTTTCATTTATTACCTGAAGACAGTCCATCAATAAAATGCAGGACCAGAAATCTTCTAACTCCATGTTCGGTATATATACAATTTCAAGAAAATACATATTAAATATCAATCTTTTATTGTCATCATGAAATTGACAGCCATAGATCATGAAAGTTGAATTATGTCTTTTGCCATAGTATTTTTTATTTTGAATAGCACGTCATTTCAAATTGTGACCAAAAAATCCCATTATGACCTTTCATAATCTAAGCATATTGTTGGGGATTACTGAAATAGAATATATTCCTCAGTTTACATTGATACATTTGATTGGTGGATTCATTTTATTTCTATTTTCATAAGCAATGATACCAGGTTTAGTGTTTGTATTTACAACAGTCTAAAAAGATTCGGCCATAGTTTTGCTCCTTTTAAAAAGATAATTTCAAGCAATCTAGGTTCACTTTTAGAATGGGACTCCATTTGCCTGATAGTCTCCTTAACATACATGTTTAGCTTATGGCTTTGACACTTTGTCAATATGGAAAAGAAAAAGTTGAAGGCAAGAATGCTCATTTTACTTTCTTGATTTCATTTTTTTTCCCAACAGGAAGTCATCCGAGTTATTTTTTCCTGATTAACACATTTCTTCATCAACTATAATTGCAAACCATTAAATTAGATTGCCTCCTTTTCATCTTTGCTGGCTTCAAGTCTCTTATGAGGAGGAATATTGTAAACTTTCAGATTTGAAATATATATGTCATCTTCAGCACAGAAAAAATAGTTTAATAAAATGACTTTTCATCATAATGCACCTTAACATTGTGCAATTATGATAATTTAAAAGCTTTAGACTTGCATATAAATGGAACATGTTTTCATTCAGGAAGAAAAGTTAAATATCATATTAAAGCAGATGGCATTTTCAAATCAGCCTTCTTAAGTCACTACTAGAGGTTTTAGAATTAGAGAAGGCCGCGGGCAAAAATTCTGCAAAGCAAATAGTATCACTTGAAAGGCCAATTTACATTCTAATATAAGGTTTATAGAGATAGATTTCAACAGTAGGTAGTAGAATAATCATGAGTAGAATGTGTCATTTGAAAAATAATGTACGTATGACCATTCTTGGTCTAAATTGAAAAAAAAGGAAAAAAGTGGTTCATATTAAAAAATCTTGCACTCTGGGTGGATTCTATTTCTATCTTGATTTACTATGGTAAGGATTGGTAATGGCTGCTGAATACAAAAAATGTGTCCTCTGTTATTATTATTTATAGTATTTTCCCCTGATAGAACTAACATTAGAGCAGTAAGTATATAATATATAAAACGTGTAGAAATACTAATTTTTTTTCCATTTATTTTGATAATCTGTTCTCACTCAAAGCCAGTATAAGAGATATATCCAAAAATCCTTGCTGGCTCTACCAAAAGCCACAGGAGGCCTAGATAGACACGAAAGCTTGTACAAAAGAAGGTGATTAGCTCATTATATTTCTTGTAGTTAAATTTGTTTACGCATATGATCACACAACCATCATGAAATTTTCCCCAAACCAGACCACTTCCACACAAGGCCTATTTGTGTCTTTTTTGGCATCTAGTATTATTGCCTTACAGAGTTTTCAATTACATATGCGTGCAACTCAATCATCAGCACGCTACCCTTCCCATCCCACTGTTTCCTGTCTGGCCAGGATAGTCTTTTTCCAGTGTACCTAAGTAAGGTAAATATTTTCTCACATTTATTACTGTGTCATTGCTTGGGCTTTGCCCCCTCCCTCACTCTCAGCTACTTTTCACTGTGATGCTTAGCACTTTTGAAAACTACTAGGCTTCAGTCCCCACATTGGTTCTGGATCCTCACACACTAATATCGAGAATAAGGAATAAATTTAGGAAATCCATGCGGCATGGACAAAATATAGAGCTGTATGATTCACATGGCAGTTCTCATAGACTAGATAAAAATATGTAGATACAAATAAGATGTGTGCAGGGAATCTGTTTAGGCATATCACAGGACATACTCAGTGCCCTCAGAATTGTTCTTCCTATGAATGCCTCTTCCAAACCTCTACCAGAGTTCTTTTAGAAAATTCCCACCTCCCACCTTAAGTGCAGGTTATGCAAATGATCCATTCATTTCCTTCAGTTTAAGGCACTGGATGCAATATTCTTCATAGCATATTTTGCAAAGGTAAACTGCTCAGCTTGGATTATTATCTGGGAAAGCTGGGAGAGCAGCCTAATATAGGCATTGTCACTTGAGGCATTTTCTCTCAGTGAGGGGTATTACATATTCTTCTAGGTCAACCAATTGGGACCCTCAGTATTGTTTTAAACAAGCACACAGACATACATACAGACACATATGCCTCAAAGTCCGAGCAAATTAATGCTCAGAGACAGTAAAAAGAAGAAAATACCTTTCTAAATATAATAACCTCTGTTTAGTATACTATAAACAATGAAATATTGTTTCAATATAACTACTGTCAAAATACTCTTCTTTGTTTTCCACATAAGGCCAATGCTCATTACAAATTTATTAATGGTTTACTTTGCAAAAACCTGGTAGAATATTTGAAATTAATATGTTTCTGTACCTAAAGCCATATTTTAGTGTTAGGGTAGGTTTACTCCAAGTTAAATTTTGTAATAATGGAGGTAAATGAAGATTTATTAAACTATATGAAAACAATCCTCCAGATTTTAGTAGAATATGGAAGTTTGCTTTCATTTCACGAAATGCCCTATTTCCTCTGCAAGATAAACTTTATTAAGGTTTAGACTTTTCTTACCCACATTCATATCTTTGTCGCTTATTACATAACGACCATTTGGTAAATGCTTGCTTACATGGACAATGATCATAAACATACACATACACGCACATTCACAATCACTAGTTGGTAATCAAAGAAAGAACAACAAAGAAGAATGTATCCCTTCTACCCCATGAAATAGTTCATTTTCTTATTATTCATCTAGTCAACTCATGTCAAATACTAGCTGAATAAAACTGTTTGCAGTCTTATGGAGAAGTCATATGGTAAAGAAATACTTATATGATAGTGGGAGTGGTTTTACCATAGCATTAAGTATCAGGTATCAGGGGAGAATGGGTAATAAGTCATCCTGGGACAGGAAATTTCCATGTAGAGAATTTTTGTGTCAGAATATTTCCACTGATTTTTCATTCATCAAAACATTCCTCCCTGGCTTTTTAGAAATATCTATTATCTACTTCGTATCTTCTTTAGGGGTTGATGAACTACAGTAAATATGGAGACATTTATTGACATTTATTCTACTACCAAATGTTTTTTTTTTTTTTTTTTTCTTCAGTTTTCTGAGGGTCTTCTCCATTCAGCAATCTCACTTTAGAGAGTTATTTTGTGTTTCTTTTTGTGTTACTGTGGTTGCCTTTAGAGACAATTAATGTATTTGCAATCTCCACAGGTGACCCTTAAGATAAATTTTACTTGTTCGCCTACACTTTTAGCCTCAGGCTACAATATCTTATTTGCATTTTTACAAATTAAATAGTTATTTTACATTTGATTCACTCTGCATTCTTTAGAAAAATCAGGATTCTGAGTGCCACGAGTTGCTTTTCCTGGGATAGTTTCTCATTGGAACTGTCACATATTTATACATATTAATTACATTATACATTGAAATACAACAGAATCTAAAAATAAGATAAAATACACAAAGAGAAAAGGCTCTTGTAGTACAGACTGGTTGAGGCACACTGTTCAGGCATCAGTTCAACCCATTGGGTAACTGGTTTATGTGCTTAAAACATTCATAATAAGAGAGGGATGTATTTTTTAGGATGTATAAAATGAGATGAGGCTAAAAAATTGGCTAAATATCAGATGGCATTGAAGGCCAGTCAAAATAATTTGATTTTATACCACAGGCAATCAGTGGACATTGAAGAATTTTGAGGAAGGGAGTAATGTTACCTAACTTATGTTTTAGGAAGATAAGGAGAGTCTGCTTGTAATTAATTGAAGAGGGATTAACTGCAACAGACCAGAATAAAGGTGATAGGGCCTGGTTGTAGCTATGGTGAACATAGGAGGGCTGGAAATGGAGAGAGTAAACAGAATAGAGTAAAATGTGGTGAGTTATTGAATAAAGAAAAAGACAAAAAGAAGCATCAAAAGCAATGCCAAATGTAATGCATAGGTTTCTGCTAACCCATTAATCGAAGGTTAACCTACGTGAAGATCAGTTTTGGTGACAAAATGCCTAGATTTCCAGTGGCGCCTGTTGAAATTAAGAATCTAAAATTAGACCCAAAACAAAATGAAACCTTGATGTTCACATAAGAGGGGTGGGAAGAACATGGAGGGGGATACTGTTTACAGAGGAGATTATTCAAGTCATGACAATACATGACCTTAAGTTTAGACAGTCTGTCTTTGTAAATTATCTTCATTTAAGAATTTAATGAAGATAGCACTACAAAAATTAAATATAGAAGAAATGATATAAGGGAGTGCCTTTTTAATTCAAAGAATATAATGAAATCTCTTTATTTTCTTTCATTCAATTCATATTATTTCACCTATTATGTGATAGGTGCTTTTCTAGATCCTGAGTATACAGTAGTAACAGAACATACCAAAAAAAAAAAAAAATCCTTGCTCTAATGAAGATTATATTCTTCCTTAACGAAATAGAGAAGAGCTAAAATTTATAACCCTCAAAGAAAAGGTAGGAGGAAGCTAATAATCTACTTTTTTTTTTTTTGTACTTAGTAGGAAAATGTGATATCTTTCCTAATTTTTCATAATTGTGCACTCACTTGTCAGGCAATCCCATCTCCCAATTCCATCTCTGATAGCATCCTAGAAAGGTTTACTCATGGTGTATATAGACCTTAATTGCAGAGAGTATTCAGTAATATTCCTCAATAGATGCTTAGCGTATGACAGACAATGGGGAGGCACAGGTTGTGGACAGGCATTGATGCCATTCTGCATGAATCCAAAAACCAGCTATACTGGAAGGTTTCCAAGTTTCTCCTCTAGTCAGAAAAACTGAACTATTGTTTTCACTTCCAGTCATTTTCTAAAACTGGCAAACGATATCTCAGCATACATGAAATATATATATATATATATTCCTAAAAATATGTATTTTTATTTTAAGCTATTAGTGTAATGCAATGAAAATATTCAAAATGTGTTTAATTTCATACATGATTTACTACTTAGAGAACATATTCAATTATTTTAAAAATATAAAATTCATGGAAGTGTCACATATGTTTTTATTGTGAATTTGGTTAGAACGACATGTTTTAGAAATCAGGGTTTTCATAATCTGGAAATCAAATAGTGCTACCCTAACTGCTCTGTAGGGATTTTAAGAATAATAAAAAAAAAATTCTAGGAATTATTTAATTATTATCATTTTGCTTTGGTTGCTGAATTGGGTGTGGTTTTCTAAAAGAGCAGATTAAAGTCAAGAATAGGAAAAACAAAGGATTAAGGTAATTTACTGCTTGATGAAAGACTAATAAATATTTTAAAATCTCATTTCTGGCTTAGTTAAACTTGGCGTTAAGCAATTCATTGAGTGAAAATAGTTAAGCAATTCATTGAAAATAGTAGGTGTTAATCAGATATTTATCATCTATATTTGAAACAAGTCATTTCATTCTTTCACCATTTATTGAGTGCCCCATGTGTTTCTGGTAGATACTGAAGACATACATATTAGTGAAATTTCAAGGAAAATAAAGTGTAAGGAAAGATAGGCAAGCCAATATCCACATATTACTCCAGGAAAAGTGGAGTCACCAAGAGCCTTAGAAGAACATGAAAAGTATCATAATCGAGGAGAGGCAAAAAATAAAAATAAAAAAGTATAGATCATTAATGTTCAATTATTAACTATATATTGGCCAAATAATATCTAAGATCCATTACAGCTTTTGAAATCCAGGAAGTCTAAGATAACTGGATTAACTGTTTGTTTGTTTTTTAAACCTTTAAAATAAGTTGGACAACCAAGGCAGAACAGTTATTATTTTCTTCAAAGTCTTAGACCATTAATGCCCTTCCTAAGTAACTAAATAATTATTTTTTAGCATGAGAATTGTTCAGGGAGAAATTTCTGAAATTTGCTTGTGGTACATGCCGGCTGAAAGAGATAATAAGTTAATAAGAGACAATAAAATAGGGGATTTATTGTATCATTGGCAAGATCCATTCTGGTTACTGAGTTTTATATTATTATCTTGTTAGAAAATATTTCACTTTTTTGTTTTCTATATGGTTTTCTCAGAGGATATTTTCATTCTCCTTAAACCACATTTTGAAAAGAATTAAAGATAAATAACTATTTTGAAATATAATATCCCTCAAAGAAGAGAATTCATTATTTTTACCCAATTACTGCTAAAAGGACAAATATAACACAACTGGACAGAAATAATAACAGTCGATTCACTTCTATTCAACTCATATTTTTCTAGCATCAATAAATGTTGGCCTTTGTTTTAGTCCCTGTGGAATAGAGAGACGTGTAGAATTAGTGTCACTTTCCTAAAAAGCTGATAATCAGTTGAGAGAAGCAGGTAAGACATGAAACTGCTAAAATATGAGACAGAATATGATCACAGAAATGCACATGGTGTGGCGCGAGAGAGGGTTTGTCACGTATCCTGGATGATTTGTTGGCGAACGAGGCATTTTGCCCAGATCTTCAAAGATGAATATGATTTTTGTCAGAGATAACGGTAAGAGAGAGAATAGGAAAGAGCTGGAGCAAAAAGAGCTGAGTGTGTGCCATGAGCTATAATTTATGATTGGATCATCAAGTAATTATTCTGAACTACATAATAAAAGGTGTCCTTGTACTTTGAATAAAGTTTAGAAAGTTAGGTCAGTAAAGGAAACACTATTCAATATGTAGATTCATGAGCCCTCTTTACTACTGACTAATAAAGATGAGCAGATTGTCATTGATGACATCCCTTCTGGTCAACAAGCGATCTTCAGAAGTATAGTAAGTAAATTTAAAAAACCACATTCCTAGTTTTTTATTGCCTGGTTTTCTTTGATATGATAAGAAATTATAATGAGATTCGGAACATTGGGACCATTGTATTCACAAGACCATAGTCATTAGGGGTCCCAGAAATTTAGCCTAGAATATGGACAACTTCAAGGATGACAGGAAAAGTGTTTTATCATTCTTAGGGGTACTCTCATGACCTAATTTTCTTTAAATCTTTTCAGAAAAGGGTATGTTTTCCTCTTATTATTTTCTGTGTGGACCTCAGTTCAATGTTCCCTGATTTTTTACCATCCCATATAGTACATCTCTATTGGGAAGTCTTACATCAAATCACCTCTGGAGTAGGTGATTTTTTTATTAACAACTAATCCATGAGTGCCTCTAACTGTAGATCCAATCAATATATTGTTACCAGGGCAGAACAACACAGGAAAAAAAAAAAAAAAAAGCAAGAGAAATCAATACAGAAATAACTTCCTGTGGCTGGTTTCCTCAGAAAGAGGTGGTAGGCATAATCAAGGCATGGCTGGTACTCAGAATTTGAACAAACCTCTCTCCATGTCAGACAACTAAATATATTCTTCTTTCCTGGATTATAACTCATATAATCAGCATCTTTCACAGAAATATGTGAGCTAAAGCCATAATTGTACAATCCACATTGTACAATTAGAATAAAGTTCAACTATGAATTTCTTCTTCCTCATTGCTTATATTATGTAAAAAATTTTAAAAAGACTATGATGACCTTTAATATTTATAAAGAAAGAAAATTTAAAAATCTGTGCACTCTGTGATTCAATATTAATGCTAAACTATGTCAAAAGACAAAAATATCTAATTCCATTACGGCAGCTAAATTGGTTTGGTCACCAGTAGCTATCCCTCCATAAAACACACACATACACACAGCACACACACACAACACACACACGCTATACAAAGTCACACAAATATTATTAGCACTGATTTAAACTTAGAACATAATTAACTAATGACCAGAATTGGAAATTCTAGGAAAGTCTGTACATGCAACATAGAAATTAATCTGCTTAAAAAATACTGATAGTATTAAGATATACATTTAACTAATTTATTTCATTGATTTAGTTGTCTTAAAATCTATGATCATAAACATATTGCTTTCATTTGCTCGTGCTTCTAATAGATTATTTCCAATCTGGAGGAATATGTCAAAAGATATGAAAAAGGGAAAAATTCAGAGAAATGGCACGTGGAGCCAGTCTTTGCACAATTCCAGGAGATTTTTGGAAGAGACTTTATTAAGATGAGATGTCAGTCTTGAGATTTGTATTTATTTATTTACAACTCATTGAATACATATTTTCACATCTTTTATAATTCTTGTTCTTCAACAAAGTACTTTTCGACAGTTCGTTTATAAAGACTAAAGCCAATACCTAGATATGTAAACTGTGGGAAATAAAAAAAGAAGCAGATAATCATTTTACAAGGCTATATTAAGGCTTTTCTATGCCAAAAAGAAAGAGTACAATACCACAAGCCAAAAATGTCACTATCTGAGTGGTGTGTACCACCTCGATAAGTAAAAATAAAAATTTTGTCATAGAGAAATGTTAATTTTCTCACATTGTGTTTTTCTGTAAGGCAGTGTTACCACCAACTACAGTAGTCTAAAGTAATCTGTGATGTGTACAGATAATTTTACTGACACATAATTATCTCTTAATTTTTACATCTAAGTTAGTACATACTGTAATTAATCACAGCCTGTGGCTATAAAGTTACAAAATAGATCATTTGATTGTCTGTGAAATAAAAACTGTTTATGTAAACTTTTTTACATCAACAGAAAGTAGCAACCTCAGTGGGACTCCAGAGAAGAGAACAGGGAGAAGGTGCTTGAGTGTTACCTGGGACACGACTTGGACAAATCACTTCTTACTTCTAATCTTCAATTTTGTTGGCTGCCGTGTGTGAATAATGGTGTCTATCTCTTTCAGTCAGACTCAATGAAATGTCATCCAATTTTTCTCAGAGAGGTGTGAAATGGTTGAAAACACCCTTGGAGATTAATACCATACGAAGATAGCAGTGCGTGGCTGTCTGATCAGGAATCAGGGCAGTTATTTCATCCTAGTCTTCCCACTGGCTAATTGGCTTTGAAAAAATCCGTTTACTTTTCTCTTTCCCCCTCTATAAAATTGACCAGATGTTTCTTAAAATCATGTTTATCTCTAAAACTATGACTTACATATGAGTTAATGTCTGGTTTTCTAAATATTTAAATATTTATCTCTTTGCTCCTGAAATTCTTCAGGTATCAGAAATACACTTATGGTATGTGCAAAGCTAAGAAAACATTTCGCGGCCACATGATTGAAATAACCATGTTATTCCAATAATCAAATGAAGGAAAAAAAGAAACACCTCTGTTTGTGAGTAAACTAGTGTGGGGATGTACTTCAAGAATTTAAAAATAGCCTGACTTTAATCTTACAGGTTGGAGGTTCAGGATATGACTGAAAATATAATGGTCCTGAATTCAGTCTGCATCATCCACAAAGCTGACTACTAACTTTAAAATGTTCCAAAAGGTGCAGGTTTTACTTTCCTCTCTTAACAGAAAAAGTTTTCATTTAAAAATCCTTTGCTTATAACTGATAAAAAGACTCGAGTGTGCCCCAAGGTGCTTTTTACGATAAGAGTGAACTGGAATGTGCTTTAGGAGAGTATCTTTATATTAGGTCTTACGGGTGAGTGCACTGTGTCACTATGATTAATAGTTACTCTACCCGGGGAGTTCATGGGTCTTTTGCGGAGCTGCAGTCATAGTTTGGAGAATCAGTTTGGGGTAGCTAATTGGAAATTGTCAAAATGTGTTGCTTCAGTTCCATGAAAATTTACCAGGCTTACTTTATCAACCTAGCAGTAAATATGATAGAAGAGCTGATTCATACATAACAGCTCATATTTTTCCAACTGGTTCTAACTTTACTCAAGACAGTTTGAATATGAGTGACATTTCTGGTCAAAGTACCATAAGAGTAATTATAGATGGTTGAATAAATTCACTATAAAAATATCAGATGGTATTAAACCTGAGACAACTCATTTGTCAAGTATTTGAAAGAAAAAAAATGTACTAAACCTCTGGCCTTGAACAACTTATACCTTAATTGGTACAACGGTCTGTAAAGGGCCAGGATAAACATCAATATTTTGGGTTTTCTGGCCTATGTGGTTTCCATCACAATTATTCAACTCTGCTGTTGTTAACCTGAAACAGGCATAGACAATATATGAACAGTTTGGTGTGGTGTTGTTCCAATAAAACATTATTTTGATATACAGGCAGTGGGGAAGATTGGGCCCATGGGTTATAGTTTGTATTAGTAGTTTGCCTTACTATAAATATTAAGAGTCACATATGATACAAATGTAAATCAAATGAAGAAGAAAAGTTAAGCCAAGCATAAAAAATAAGAAAATAATGGATACCGAAGGGAAATGTCATAGGAATTCAGAAGAGTAAGATTTCTATATGTGGAAGAGATTCTTTAGATGATACAATTTTGAATGCTTCTATAAATTCCCTTTATCATCTATGTCCATGCCACCCTGAACAAGCTCTATCCCATCTGATCTTGGAAGCTAAGCAGTGTCAGGCCTGGTTAGTACTTGGATGGGAGACCATCTAGGAAGACCAGGTGCTGTAGGTGTAAAAAATAAAAAAATAAAAGATTGTAAACTAACGAGGTTCTTGCCATTTATTTATTTATTTATTTATTTATTTATTTATTTATAAAATAAATAAATGCCCTTTATCTGATTTCATGATAAGTAACTTCATCATAATCTTGTCAGTTTCTTTGATTATTCTTTATTTTTATTAAATTATATATCATGGTCCATGTGATCTGGATTGGGAGTAACCATTTAATGGCTGCATTAGATAGTTCTCTTTATTAGGATCAATCATAATCTCATAACAAAAGACTTAAATGAAACTTTTTTCATAGGCCCCATCATAAGCTACTTTGACAAAACTATTATACTCTAAAACTGGGATGTTAAAATGGTTCAGCTTGGGAGATAAAGATAAATAGATTCTAATCCATTTATATATTGCTTTCAGCTCTAGAAAGAATTTCATCACACTTTGTCTCAACACTCAGGTGTGGTTTGTAGAGTAATGAAAATATCATTTTCTGGAAAAGAAAACCTTTCTCAGCAATTGAGTCACTTGCATCATTCAAGGTTTTTTGGGTTTTTTTTTGGTCAAATGATGACTTCATAGATTTATTTTTTCCACCATTAGCAATGATATATCTCTAAATCATCCTGGACAGTGTTACTCTGTACTTGTTCAGAAAAATCTGTCGACAAAATAAAGAAGTTACTATACTTTATTTGAAAATATCAGGAAACTAATCAATGACTTTAAGACATTTTGGACAAATTTTTAAAAGACAAGACAGTAGGGCCTATGGCACAATGGTTGCCTTTATAAAAAAAAAATAAACAATCTAATTTGCAGATATCTGCTGTATATTTCTCACTCACCTTTTGTTTTGAATATCTGCATAAAGTTACTCACATGCAGATTCACTTTTCTGAGCACATATAGATTCATGTTCTCTTTTGGCGTAATAGAATTTGTGAGCTTTCATTTCATTTATTGCTACTTTTCCACTTTAACATATTAACTTTGAGCTATCGGACCTCATTATTTTTTCAAATGTAAAGTAATAAAAACAATGAAAGTGCCATTTAGCAAAAGAAAACAATAGCATTCAAAAGATGGGAAAATACTTTGGTTGAGACAAGGAGCAACCTGTAAACTGAAAGTTATTTGAAAGAAACTGCTCCAAGTAGTTCTTGATAAAAACAGGTGCCATTTTTAAGCTTATGTTGGTATTTTGGTGACCTAAATATTATACGTAATAATATTTGTGAAAAATTGTGGACAAATTATTTAATTTTTTTCCTTAAAAATGACCAAATTGTTTATAGACTGCTTATAAATTATATATATATTTATTATTTAATATATATTTATATAATCTAAAGTCCACTAGTAGCCCACAGAACACAATGTAGTAACCTCTGCTTTAACCTTTATGGCCTTCGTCATACGCCAAAATCTAAAAGATTTTAGCAGCTCAAACTGCTCAACCATCTCCTGCCTGTAGCAAAAGTGCCACTCTCTTGAGTGACCAGGTGGAAGGCAGATGGAAGTCCTTAATATCATCTCGCACAGCCTCCCAAAGGAGAAAAAGAAAAGAAAAAGGAAACTAGTATATTGATTAAAAGTATAACCTGAGCCAGAAATAAATGCACAAGTGCTGGAGGCTCAGGATTATTGGGTGAGGAAGCCCTAAATCCTGTTTTTCACACCTCTCTGGTCTCCTTGCAACTTCCTATTGCCCCCTGATGACATTTTCATTTCAGCCGGGCAGGGCTTTGTAAGAGGAGGGAAGCGTAAATAACGATGTTCACATTTCTCCCTGGGAAGCACGCTTACTGTTTTGTTTTGACATTTTTAATAATTTGGGCAGTTGTACAATGAGTATTAACCATAGCACTTTCAACTAAAAATTTAGGAAAATTGTAATGAAATAATAAAGTGCCTAGAATCAGTCACTGTATCATCCTCTGAATTTAGACACTTTCCCATTCTTGGTCCATGGTGCTGGAGAACTGCCACAGGCTGCCAGTGCATACTGAGAAGGCAGGTTATTATCACTCATGCTGGCTTTAATAATGAAGGTGCGTTAGATGAAATGATTTTACTCACAATTTCTTCGATCAAATGACACATAAGATATAAAAGTCTATATTTTACCAAGAAAAATCCTTAAATTGACAAATTGCAACAAATTCTAAGGTGCATAATTTCTACTTCCCTGTTCACTGTGAACACCCGTGACTGAATTTCATGATTTTCTAACAACAAAAAGGCCAAGTCATTTAATTTTAATTCTAAGCTAAATAAGCTATAAGATGCAGTTTATTTTGAAAATGATTTTATTTTAAAGGTATTTTGAAACAATAAAATTAATAATACATTTGAACAACCTATCTAGTTTATGCTATATTATTGAATTTGCAGATAGACAATTGGTCTACATGGATGATTAGGTCTAAATTGCATGATGGATGATCTATTAAACATATAAAGTTCTTGAGTCTCAATAATATCTGTATGTCTAAGAATTATAGCTTCCCATAGTTGAAAGTTATGACTAGAGGCTTGAATATCTTTCTCGTACACTCTTAATACCCTATACTAACATTCGATCTATGAGAGACAGATTAAAAAAAAAGTCACCTTTCCATGAAATTTATCTACAACAGCATATCTACCTGCAAACAGTGAACTTTCAAATTTCCAGAATAATCACCATTATTTAATCAGTGCTTATTCTGTCCCAGGTACTGTGCTAAGCACTTAAGTGGGCCATTCCTAATTCTTAAAAAGTCTGGTAAAGTGCTTGTCATAAATACTCAAGAGGTAAAGATACTGAGTCAGAGAAAGGAAAAATAACTCGCCCAAATTCACACAGAAAATAAGTATCTGAGATTTTTTTTTCTTAAATTAGGGTCAGTCTGAATTTACAGTTTGTGCCAAGCCTGTGTCACATATATTGACATGTGCCATGTGGACGATATATATTATAGTATAATTATTTGTACTTTTTTTTTTTATCTCCCCTATTGGACTGGGAAGTTCCAGAAAGCTGTAAGCTTCCTTTGCATCCCTCAGATATATTCATATGAACTTGGAAATCTTGTTAAAATACAGGTTCTGATTCAGTAAGAGCTGATGCAGATCCTCTGCATTTCTAACAAGCTCCTAGGTGATGCAGATGCTTCTTGTTCCTAGGAAACACGTTGAGCTGCAAAGCCTTGCAGACTTAGTAACACAGAGTTTCACATAAATATTCACTCAATAAATGTGTTTGACTGCAGGAATTCATGGCTTCATGAATGAACAAATAGCTTTCTCAAAGCTAACTAGGAAAATTCCTAACATGTGAGTAACTGGGAAAGTTTCCATGGGAAACTCATTGCAAATCCTTCTCATCTTGTGATAAAGGTAGGGAGTCACAAGAATACTCCCTCTACACATTTACAATGCTGAGGCATCCTTCAAGGCAGGCTTTGTGCCAAACATAAACACAGTTCTACAATGTGACCCTCTGGGTCCATGGTCACAACACACTGCACCTAAATCATTACTCCCCTCTGTGCTCACCATGTCAACTCTTATCACTTTTCTGGACCAACTCCCCCTAATAAACACTTCTTAAACTTTTCTCTGATCACATAAACATCATTCAAATTGCCACACGCATACTTGCATTTATTCATCTACTCATTTTTAAACAAATATTCATTTAGTAGCTATTGATGGACTTTATATATGATGAATATTTGCCTTTGTCTCAGATAAAACACTTCATTATCAGTCCTCTGTCTAGATTTTAAGCCTATTGAAGACCAAGATAATGACCTTATAATCTTTGCAACCCTCATGCTAATAGAGCGCCTTGAACACAAAAATTCACACTTGCTAAATAAAGCATGAGTTACTTTGTTTAAAATTTGATTATCTCAAATATAATCTGATTATGATATAAAAATTAGCAGCTTTGATATTCATGCAAGTCTTGATTAGAGCCTTAGCCAGAGGTGAGACCACTGGGTACATGTTTTATAACACTGCCACTCATTTGGTCTCCTTCAACCAGATGTCATGTTCTTCTAATTTCCTACTCTACCACTCCATCTACCACCATGGTTGCAACCAATTTTCAAAGATATCTTATGGTATTTTTTCTTGTCATCTTTGCCAGAGCTCTTATGCATTTCTTACTATGTATTTAAAGGATATGTATTTCTAAAGATTAGGCAACAGTTCCTCAGTTTATTGCAAAGATTGAGGTCTATTCAATGAGAAAGTGCAGATCTCTCTCTTCAGATTAGTCATCAGTTGTTCTTTCCATCACTTTGTGCAAATCACTGACACAGTGATTGCACAGGATGGGCCAGATATTCAGATGATATGGTTTGATTACTTGAGGACATTGAGAATATATGGAAGTTTTGAGGGAATCAGCAACAGAATATAAAGAAAAATAAAGTTACATTAAGGAGCTGTGATCTAGTTTAAAGCACACACAGCTTTTATTTTCTCCTCTGGTTTAAGGCAAAAGTAGAGTTGGCTTAGTGGACCCCTAGCCTCTTTGGTCCATTCCGACACAGTAATCTTAGACTTAATTTGTTTTCTATTCTAATAGCAAGAAGAATTGCAGAAATCATAACCTTTTGATATAAGTCCAATAACAGAATTTTCCTAACCTACCTACCTGTCCTTATCTGGGTGGGAGCAGTCATCCTAAATGAGAGACAAATCCAGACTTATCACACTCCACCAATGACAGGAAAAAGAAAACTAAAAGCCTATGAAGACTTTATGATTTCTAGAAATAAGAACTGAAAGAGGAATCTCAAACAGCATTCCATGTGGCAGTAGATATTTATAACGCCTTTCAGGTATAATACAAGTGACAATTCTTTCTTGAATCTCATCAGAGCTCCTGCTACTTAGGAGTCCAGTGTGTTTGTGTGTTGGCAGGTGGCAGTGTGGTGGTGGGTTGGTTAATTTCTCATAGAGTTTACAGTATATCCATAGATGTATCATTTTTCAGACGAGGAAGGCTGAAGTGCTTAATGAGTCACCCTGATCAATGGAGGAGCTAACTGCTAATTAGGAGCAGGATTGAGATCTGAAGATTCCAAATTTAACTGTTTTACACTGTATCATCCCACTTTAATTATAAGCACAATCACGACTTTAAAATTCCATATGAGGAAAGCAGAATCGTTTTCTGATAAAAGGCGGAGAGCATAGACAGTATTGTTTTTCACTTCATGGCCTTTAAAAAGGTCCTGGATAGATATCTTAATCTTCTAAGGAATCAGAATTTCTCCAGAAGAGAAATTAAGAGACTCTAATGAGATTATTTTCAACTTGGTTGCACACTTAGTGAGATATATCTATTAGCAGACCTTTGATAGCAAATAGCAAGATGACTAACCAAAAATGGCTTAGAGAATAAGAAAATTTATAATTTCAAATAATAATTATGGAAGCAATTGGTAGTCCCAGAATTGGGTTCAGCAACTGAGAAGTGTAATCAATGACACTAATGTTTTCATTGTTATACCAGCAGCCCTGAACATGGCCACGATTGCTCTTTCATTGTGACAGGACAGTTGCTCCATGAGACATGAGGGATGGCCACATCCAGCCAAGAAGAAAAGGCCAGGAAGGCCCGCCGACTGCCAGACAAGGCCACAAATGCCCCTGCTGGTGCCAGTGAGCCCCAGAAGGTTCTTTTTAGAATTTTTTCCCCAAAATATAGCCAGTAGGCTTTCCCTCTAATCTCATTTTCCAGAATTGGATCATTATAAAAAAGCCTATGAACATTGGCGTGCATATATCTTTATGAATAAAAATTTGAAAACATTTATCTATAAAGACATATACACACTGATATTCATTGCAACATTATTCACAGTGGCCAAGACCTGGAAAAAACTGAAGTGCCCTTCGCTAGATGATTGGACAAAAAAGATGTGGTATACAACGGAATATTAATCAGCCATAAGAAAAGATGAAACACTGCCATTTGTGCCAACATAGATGGATCTTGAGATTACCATGCTAAGGGAGACAAGTCAGACAGAAAAAGTTGAAAACCATGTGATTTTACAAATATATGGGATATGAAACTGAAAACAACAAATGAATGAAATGAAGCAACAAAAACTCATAGACACAGACAAAAGTTTAGTGGTTACCAGAGGGAAAGAGGGTAGGAGGAAATAGATAAGAGTTATGGGGCCAAATATATGATGACAGAAGCTTTGACTTTGGGCGATGAACATACAATGCAATATACAGATGATGTATTATTAAATCATACACTTGAAACCTATGTCATTTTATTAACCAATATCACCCCAATAAATTTAATTTAAAAAAGGCTATGAAAGAAACAATCCAGCATTTTTGGCTCTATGGAGGTAGGTGGGATCCAACATAAAATAAGGTATTATAGTAGTTGGGCCATAGAAAATGCCTGACAAATGGAAGATGAAGTATTTCAAAACACATAATATCAGTCATCTTGAGGGCTACCAAAACCCAAATCTTGTCATTAAAATGGTGTTCATAAAATGTGCTAAACTTTTACCAGCTTAATTACAGACTTTTAATTTTTAACTATTAAATTTACTTTCACTAAGGTTTTTATATCATTGTACACAGATCTGGCAATCTACGGAAAATAAATCTATTTCAAATAAATAAATAACAAGTAATTGGTAGGTAGGTCTAATATGTATTATATAAAATATGTGTATATTTTAATCTTTAACTTTTTCTAGCTAATGTTGTATAAATTGTTTCTGTAAACATCAAATGCACACTACTTGAAAATAAAGTATTCATCTTTCTTGTTAAATAAACAATTGAAACTATGATTTCACCTCTGTGTTGGTTAAGATTAAAGGCATAAGTTATTATTTCTTTGAAATGGCTTGTCTTAGCTGATTCTAAAATTTATATGCAAGAATAAAGGAACTGGAATAGCTATAACAACTTGAAAAAAAGAATAAGTTTGGAGGAGTAATACTACTTGATTTTAGGACTTACTATAAAGCTGTTGTAATCAAGAGGGTGGTACTAGCAAAGAGAGAAAGACATCAATCACTGGAACAGAATAGATAATGAAGGAATAGACTCAAACAAATATAGCATTTGACATTTAACAAAGGTAAAAAAACTATTAAATAGAGAAAAGAAAGTCTTTGCAACACATGGTATTGGAACAACTAACTGACCATCCTTAGGCCAAAACAATAAACTATGACCTAAATTTCACACCTCATATAAAGATCAACTTAAAATAGTAACTAATATAAACATAAAACTAAAAATTATGAAACTTTTCGAAGAAATTCTCATGACCTTGATTTAAAACAAGAGTTCTTAGAAATAGCACCAAAACCATATTTAATGATAAAAATGATATAGAGGACTTCATCAAAATTGAAAATTTTGCTCTGTCAAAGACACTATCAAGAGAGTGAAAAGACAAGCTAAAGATTGGAAGAAAATATTTGCAAACTACACATCAACAAAGAATTGAATTCAAACTATGTAAAGAACTCTTAATACCCAACAATATTACAACTAACAGCTCAATTATACAAATTAACGAAGGACTTGAACAGATACTTTACCAAAGGAGATCTAAGGATGGTAAATAATCATATAAAAAGATATTCAACATCATTAGCTGTTAGGAAAATAAAAATTAAAACCGCAATGACATACCACTACCCAAATATTAGGAGAGCTAAAATAAAATTATGGACAATACCAAGTGCAGACTGTGATGCAAAGTAATTGGATTCTTATGCATTGTTGGTGGGAACATGCGATAAGCCACTTTGGAAAATTGGCAATTCATATAAAGTTAAACGTATACTTACCATTTGACTCAGAATTCTTATTTTGGGGTATTGTACCTAGAGAAATAAAAATATTTGTTTATATCA
The DNA here is from genome assembly GCF_014176215.1 of Rousettus aegyptiacus. Taxonomy (NCBI): domain Eukaryota; kingdom Metazoa; phylum Chordata; class Mammalia; order Chiroptera; family Pteropodidae; genus Rousettus; species Rousettus aegyptiacus. The sequence goes on from NW_023416310.1 coordinate 20,195,433, forward strand.
AAACATACATGTTTATAACAGCTTTTTTAAAGAATTCTAAAAGCTGGAAATAACCCAGGATTCATTCTGTCATGGTCCAGTTCTCGGGCAATCCCATGGTGGCAACATAACAGCCACAGGGAAAAACCATAAAAGCCAAATTCTGAGGGATGTAACCTTCCTCCAGGTTGAGTAGAACTGCCCTTTCCAGAGGGCTGGGCCAACTCCTTCAATTTCTCTCTCTTTCTGCATCGCTCTCTCCTCCTCTCTTCTCTTTTTCCCTCTCTACCCTTTTTCTCTCTCATACTCTCCACCCATCTCATTACTGCTTAGTCTCAGACACAAAATGGCTATAATGGAAGTAAATGGCTTCTGGGTAGAGGACTGAAAAGGAGAGTACTAGGGAACCAGAAAGAACCAGGGAGGCTACAAAGCAAAAGGGGAGACTTGGGAGAGCCACCTCATAAAGTTGCTTATGAACTCTGGTTTTACTTCCCTGGCTGCACATGAATTTGATCATAATTATCATCCCCCAAACTGAGAACAGAGCTGATAGATAGATTAGATTAATGAATGAGAACTGAACTAATGCAACTTACACCTAGTTCCCAGGCTGACCACTGAGTGGGTGATCATAAGACCATGCAAAAGCTTTGTGTGCTTCATCGATATTGGAAAATTGGAACCACAGCATACAGAAGGCAGGTTGAGATTTGTGGCCTATATCTAACCAGGACAATTGCCCACTAAAACAAAATAACCAAAATAAAATGCTTTCTGGATGAGCCTCAGGAAAATGTGAGATAATAACAAAATATATAATATTTGCATAATCAGAGTTACAGAAGGAGAAGAGGATGACACTGTAAATATCACTCGTGTTATTTGAGGAAATAATGGTGAAAAAGTTCTTCAGAAGGAGGGGAAATGATAGCAGAAGAAACCACAAAACAGGAAAAATAAAGGATGAGCAACAGATATAATAAACACCTGGATAAATATAATAGATTATTTTTCTCCACTTGAGATATTTAAAATACGCTTTATAGTTAAACACACACACACACACACACACACACACATACACACATACACAACCTTTTATGATAAAGTTTTAGATGTGGAGATAATGGCTTTAAATTCTAGGTACTCTGGAAAACAATTTGGCAGTTTCTTATAAAGCTAAACCTACATAAGACCTAAACTTACCACAAGACCTAGTAACCCTATTTCTAGGTATTTATCCTTGAGAAATAAAATCTTACATTAATAAAGAAAACTTGCACATGCACCTGTATTAATAATTGCCAAAAACTTGAAATAACTCAAATATCCTTCAGTGGGTAAATGGGAATAAGATATGGTACAATCATACTATGGCACATCATTTATTAATAAAAAAAAGAACAAATTATTGATAAATGAAAAAACTTGGCTAAATCTCATAAGCATTAATTAGATTGTGTGAAAGAAGGCAGTCTCAGAAGGTTACCATCTCAAAGGTTACATGCTGTATAATTCTATTTATATATGACATCCAGAAAACAAAACTTAAATGATGGAGAACAGATTGGTTCTCAGGTTTAGGGTGGGATGAACATGTAACTATACATGGAGAGCATAAGGAATGTGTTTGGGTGAAGGAATTGTCCTGATAACAGTGATGATTGTGTGAATCTTTGTATATGTTAAAAAAAAATCATAGAATTAAAAAATCAGTAACAAAAAATTATAAAACTATATGCACAAAAAAATTAAAAAGTAAATTGAACTGTATAACAAATACACGCATTATTTACAGGGTGTTTCCAGAAATATCGGAAATAGATTTTTTTTCTAAAGACATATAATTCTTTAAAAATGATGTATGAAGCAATAGCCTGTTAGTAAGATGACACTAGAGACGGGAACATTTGTCATACGTAAACTTGTATGTGTCATTTGGACAAAAGTAGAGGCAGTTGCATACATAATTGCTCACGTAACTAATGAGGGTAAAGAGTGAGATGAGAATGCTGAGCCTTGTGTCCTGCTATCAACTGAGACGCGTCCCTGTCACTGCATAGCAATGGGACCCAGACGTAGACTAGCCTGCCTTTTCTGTATCCTTCTGCTTTATATTTGAGTTGAGCTCCTTGCTGCCGATCTTAATTCGATTCCTCACATCTAAAGTGGCATTATCTGAATAGTGTTTTTCTATATGCAGATGATTTATTATAGTTGTTTGCATACTCAGAATTTTCTTCTGATCCTTTTTTTTTTCAGATCACAGAAAGCTATATTTAAAACAGGATTTATCTGTCAGTTGGAATAAAATTGAACTCCCATTGCACACCGTGTCTCTTTAATGGCTTAAACTTGTCAGCAACTGTTATATATCTCATTGAATTCTTTATTGCTATATCAGTTTCTTACCAGTTTGGATTTCTTTGTCTCTTCTCTCTCAAAATAAAACAAGGATTTGAAAGCATATTTTATTTTTATCTCTAAGTGAGAATATTCAAACAAACACAGACAGTGGTTTTGTTCATATTATTAATCAGTTTTAATAATCATATTATTAAATGGTTTTAAGAAACCTTCATTTGGTAACTGAAATACTGCTTAGGTCAACTTTCCTGTAAATATTTTTTTTTTTTTTCAAAAAATTCTTGTGTATGTTTCCCTCTACTGAACTACTCACAGGTCTATTGCAATTTTAATATTATTGTATCAGATTTTCTCCACCACTTTTTTTTTTGTATATATGCTTGCCTTGAACCCCAACCCCTAGAGTTTTCAATCACACATTTATATATTACACACACTACTCTTGTTGCATTTGTATAGTAGTCATTACGTTATATGTTTATATCATCTCTGAGGTATGTAGAAAAATTCTTTTCAGAGTTCAAGATTTTCCATTTTTATATGCCTAGCTCATACCTAGCTGGTTTATAACAGATATTTAGTAACTATGACTTAACTATAAAGATTCTAGGTATTGAGGGTTTTTTTTTTTTCTACTTAGTACTTACTCTATTCTTTTTCTCTTGTTAACATCACAAAGGATTTGCATGTCATGGGCAGTATTATTATTATTCTCTTTCATTGTTACATATTATACTATAGAAGATTGTTTATAAGAATATGTATTTCTAAAGTCCATAAGCACAGAAAAGAACTGTGTGGACTGACCAAATCAATCAGAGCTTTGACCCAAGGTAAATCCTCAGTGGTAGAATCAATTAATATGAAGTGATTAAAACTCCACCCAGAAACTTCTTAGCACTTTAATTGTGGCCCCCAAGCTTTTCCACACTCTAGGCATGGGCAATATTCCATGTTTATTCTACAGAGGGTCTGCTTTCTACACATATACCTGCACATCTGCCTCTGAATCTCTAAATAATAAAGAAGAAATACTTTCTGGTATTCGGACCATCATAAATTTATGAAGGTATTGCTTCTGATGCTCTCATATATTCCAGTGGTTCTTGGGTTGTAGCAGATCAAAGAGGGCCAAGTCTTCTCATTGAGAAGTTGGATTAATGTCCTCTACCCTTAATTCTTGGCAGGCTCTGTAATTGTTTTGGACAATATGTGACTACATGCCAGGTTTGGGGCTGGTGACTTGAGACTATCAATTTCCCTCTTAAACACTCACCCTTAATATCCAGCTGCCATGCTTTTTAAGGAAGCCTAAGAAGTTTCATGAAGAAGCTCATATGGAATGAGTCTGAGTCCCTGTTGTGTTTTCCTTGCCAAGCTCACAGTCAGCTCTAGCATGTCAGCAATGTGACTGAGGTCATCTTGAAGTAAAAAATTATCCACTTCCATTCAAATTTTCAAGCTGAAACATCATATGGAACAGAGGTGAGCCTTTCCTGTCATATTCTACCTACATTGCACATTTAGGGGCAGAATAAATCATTGTTGCAGGTATAAGCCACTAAATTTGGGACTGGCTTGTTATGAAGCAATGGATATATGAAGTGTGGGCCTGAATATCTTTGCTTACCTCTACTTATTTCTCCCTGTCCAATTTACTTTGTTTAGAACATAGATATCAGCTCATTTATTATGATCAGTTCTACCCTTTGGGGGCTTTGAGTTTTTTCACCCAAATTTCAAGACTCATTTTTGGGCTTAACTCACTGGCAGCTGCATTATCCCATAGGCAAATACAAACCTTTTCTCTAGATCCTGCCATGCTGTTAAATGTCAACTCCTTTAGTAACTAATGCCTGAATTTTAATTTTCTCTATTTGCAACCAAAAAATCCTGCTGCAGTTCTCTACTGACTAAGCATTTCTCCAGCTTTTAGCTCATTAGCAAACAAAGAAGACTGAGCCAGGTGTATGTTAAGGAATTTTCTGGATCAGGCAATCGGCTCTACTTTGTTTCTAATGCTCGCTCTATTTGCATAGTAACTTCATTTTTTTTTGTTAAAACTCCATGGAAAAATGGCAGACAAGGAATTGCTCAGGCTACCACAAAAGAAAGTTACCTCTTCTAGAGTTTGATCATTCTAACCTCATCTTATACATTCATTTATTTTTAATTATGTATTTTTTATTCTTTGAGAATCCGATAATGAGAACCTTCCTTGACCTTCTTTTCCCACGTTTTAATCTTTACAGAAACCCATCCGAAATCTCAACATATCAAAAGCATCTTTTTTTTCAGTGTCAGTTTAAAAATTACATCTTTTATAAGCCTACTCAACCATTTCTTTTCTTGTACATGAAAAAAAAATGGACAGGCAGCAGTTTCCAACAATTTCAGTACAAAAATTCATTTTATCTTTTTTTCTTCAAATATTATTATGTGTCAGTTTAGTTTTTTTATGTTGCTGATTTTTTTTGTTTGTTTCCAATATTTTTTAAAAATCAAAAAATAGAAAAGCTTTGCATAAAAATATGTCAATTTTAGTTTCCACATTGTTGTCCTGTTGAGGTTTTTGAATCAATATATTCAAAGAATTTATACTAAGTTGAATTTTCCAATAATAAATTTTCTAAAAATTTTCTAATAATAAATACTAATGCAGTTTTATTTTATATGATTTAACTCCCTCCCTTCAGCATGAGCTAAATACTAGAAGGCAAACCAGGAATTAGAATGAAGCTTAATGGAAATTAGGCATATGTCAAAACAAATGGCCGATTGAAACTGCCTTTCTTGGTGGAATTGGTCTTTCTTTTATTACACACTTGTTCTTTTGAAGAATTTCTAAAGAAATCGAAGCTATAATTATGTTCCCACAAGAACAAAATGCATTGCACTCAGTTCATTTCTTAGATAGCATCTAATAGGTATCTTTGGGAACTTTTATACATCATCATATTTCTTGACTAGAAATAAAAAAAAAAATAGTTCTTGTTCACTTCTCACACCTATGTCCAAACCTCAGTCAGCCTATGTGTCTTAATAAGGTTCCTGGCATATCATATTAAACAGAATTATTTGGGTATAAAGAATTGGATATCATTCCTCCTACCACATTGAAATAAATACCTTGTGTTTTGAAGTTCAGGTGCTGTTAAGTGAAGCTTGATTGTACTTATCCCTACACAGGCCTATTTTTGTCACTACAATTATAGGGCTGAATGTTGGTATAGGGTATCACGGGCATTCTATTTATTTGGAGCCCTTTTGAAGCTATATTTCATAAATACCCAACTTTAAGAAAGTAACCTAGGTGTTATATGAATGAGGAGTAACTGAATTCAAGTTTGTGACCTTTGTACCAAATAATTCATCTTTGGCTCCAATGTATATATTAAACTTAGAAAAAAATAAAACAGAACAAAACACAACAAAACAAAACTTCTGCAGTTAATTAGATCTACCTTCATAGGAAACAGATACTATATCTTCAGCCCAATCCAGCATTCAGTTCCCTCGAGTGTGATTGTCCTGTTTCTGGTTTTGTTTCTTAGCACAAAACTCTGCAAGGCCTGTGATCACATAGATATGTACTTCCTTCCCTCCCTAGGTGACCTTTCCTTTCCCTCCCTTCACTCCTTGCCCTTAGTTTTGACCATGAAGACCCCGTTGCACCAAGCACAGCCTGGTCACAAAGGGAAGACATGGTAATCTGTAAGGTAAATAAAGCAGGTGATTTATTCCTATTTTATAGATGGGTCATTTGTAGCTCAGAAATATTCATTGATTTTCCTAAACCAATAGAAATGACTTCCTAGAACTAATTTTTCAGGACTCTAAGCTCCTAAAAATACTATCCCTCCAAAATAGTCAGTTAGCCTTATAATTTAAAAAAAAAAAAAAAAAACTAGATAAACTGAAGATTTTTTCATGGAACATTCCTCATTTTCTTTTTTCTATTTAGGCAATATAAAATTTATACACAAACCTACTCTTGAAGCAATATACATTGTCACATGTCAATTATAATATGATTATCCAGTGGTCTTTGTGTGTGTGAGTGTATGTGTGTGTGTGTGAGTACACGTATGTTAATGAAAAATTGTTGTAAACTAGACATCGGATAAAAGCTAAAAATAGCAAAATGAATTAAATCCTTCTCTCTACCCCATAGCACAGAGCTCCTCTGTTTTCCACAAAAGGGTGAAGCTGTGGAGAAGAGATGGCTGATATAAATCTACAAAGGAATGACAAGGTGAAACATTTCTCCCAAGAATGATATAGAACAAAGACCAAAGGGAAATATTCTTCAGATTCCCATGGTGTTGAAAAACTGAGCTCATTTGTTCACAGACATTTATTTATATTGTACACCTTGCAGTTATATTCCTAATGGTTCTCAACCAAACCTTCGAAGTTCCCTCACAAAGATAGGGTGGTAAGTCATACTGAGTAATAGCAGAGGGTGTTTGTAGGTGGAGAGGGGGTTGACAAGTCGATGGACTGTGCTAGTCTGTCATCCCTGGGCACAGGCTGTCTATGGGTGTGTTTCTTGGAACAAAATCTAGTAAATGGAAGAGTAAACAAAACTCTGCTCTACCTGCATTCATCTCCTCACTGTCCTGCAAACACAGCTTAGACATTTCCATGTCCCCACCCCATCCACACCCACACCCCCACCTCCAACCACTGTGATGAATTCCCTGCTACCTTTGATTCTTCTGCATCCTCAGTGAGTATTTCAGGGACTTGTTTAAGCCTCACTTCCTCCAGCAGGCATTTCCTGAAACTCTTTTCATATAACTCTCTCTATCCCAAGGCTTTTAACCTCCGGGTAGGTAGGGCACTGCTGTTCTCTGTTTGTTATTAATGACCAATCAGACTGAGAGCACCTGTGTGTGATATATGCATTTCCCTCAATTTTAACATGCTCGGCTGAGTTGTCCAAACCTCTTCTTTCTTTCAGGTTGTCTTTCTTCTTATATTACCAAACTTTTTGAAAAAATAAATGCCTACATTCACAATATTCAGTTCCCACCAATTACTTCTGAATTCTTGGAAGTCGGCTTCTCTCCATCTCACCATACCAAACCTATTTTGAAAGATCAAGAATCAGCGGTCAGATACAAGGGTGAAATAAATATGGATTTCTGTAGGAGCGATCAGAATTTACCTTTTGACTCTGTACCAAATATGTGATTTTGAGTAAGTTATTGATTTAAGATTAGCTTTAGCTTTTTTATTTATAAAAATGGACATAGTATTAACTTCAGGCTGTGAAGATTGGAATAACATATAGGCTTCTGGTCAGCATGGAATAACTGAAATTGGATATATCCTCTGCCTTAACTAAAACATTTGGACAAAATATTTGTGACACAACAATTTGAGCTCAAGGCAATGATCCCTGAGATACAAACCAGATGACCCACTGGTTGCAACATACTGTCTGAAGATAGTTTCTAGGACACCACACAGCAAGGGGGAACCCAAACAGAGCCCAGGAGACTACCTCAGTGGAGGAGATACAGTTGAAAATTCCAGAGGGCAAGTTGGCCAGAACTTGCAGAACATAGTACAAAGAGGAGACTGCTGGATGGAAAAGAAAGAGCCTCAGGAAGAAAAAGGTGCTACAAAGAGAGACTTGCATGGACAGAGAGCTCAGGAGATTTTCGGAGGGTCCCCCTCAAGTGCTCAGCTGAGTACTGATCTGTGCCTTAAAAAAAAGAAAGAAAGAAAAAGATCAGAGACTGGGAAAGAACTACCAGAAAGGACAAGGTGACACAGTCTTCAGCACTCACAAAGGGCTGAGAATAGTTAGGGTTCCCATGACATAAAGTAGAAAATCTCATAATACATAGGCTGCAGGGGAGATGACTTGGATGGCTTTTTTTTTTTTTTTTTTTTTTTTTTTTTTTTTTTTTGAAAATAGTGGAGCAAAATTAGCCCTAGACTTTAAATTGCTCTGGTACCACACAATGAAGCCTAAAAGCAAGCCTTAAAATAATTAATATGTTCCCAAGTAAGTTAATTGCATCCCAGTTCAAAGCTCACAATTAAAGGAATACAAAATTACCCAGCAATCAAAAGGATAAAATCCTAATGTCTGGCGTCCAACCAAAATGCCCAGGCATTAAAAGAAGCAGGAAAATATAATTCATAATGAGAAGAATCAACCAGCAGAAATAAATGGAGATACTAGACAGATGACAGAATTAATAGATGAGATATAAACAGTTTTTAAAACTTCTACATTAGTTGCCTAATTCTCATTCATCTTAGCTTCTCCATAACTTAGAACATACTGGCCTTCCTATAATATTATTTTCCCCTCAACTTCCACAGCACCTTTCTGATCAATCTTGCAAGTTCCTAGGGCACAGAAAGTAAGAGCAATTTTAACAGGTTCCTGGTTGAAGATGCAAGTCATATCAACTTCTAAGTTATTCAACATTTTATTTCCAGTATTTAGCATAGTGTCAGCTGCATGATAAGCATACAATAGAAGAATAGGGATGGGGAGAAAGAGAAAGGGATAAGTCAAGATGTAAAAAGAGAGGGAAGTTTGAGGAAAGAGAAAGAGGGAGGAAAGGAAAGACTGCTGAGTTAGCCGTAAAACTGACAACTTCTTTCAATAGTTTAATAAGCTCGAGAGAATTAACTCATCTCCTAGAGACCTAATGTAAATGTACAAGTTCATTTGCAAGACCTGATCGAACAAACATGTTTAATAATATCATCTTCCCTAAGTGAAGGCAAATTGAAAGTAATCATTATGCAGTAATTTAAATTCATTGATTTAAATACCAAAGTGATATATAATTTAAGTGTGGAGCACTCTAAAATCCTACAGAGCATATGCTGAAGAAGGAGTAAATAAGAGCTTATAGAGAAAAGTATACTCTTCCGTGATGAATGGGGCACTTTAATCAACTGAATTACTCTGAAGCTAAGATTCAGTACACAAGAGAAACACACTTCCTTAAGCTACCAGCTACCTGTAAACATTGACTCATGGAGATGGACCATCCAAAGACTGCAGAAGCTGCTTTACTGAAAAGGGAAATGTGTCCATATATTCGTAATAATGGAAAAGCAATCCTGCCAGAAAACTGAAGCAAGAACTTGAAGTGATCTCTTAAGGCTTGAAAAATCTTTTGGCCAGAATCAAAACAGCATTTGGTTCAATTCTCCCTTCTGTGGAGGAAGAAGCAAGGTACATAAATCAGATGAAAGGAGAAGGGTGGTTCCTCACGGGGAACTTCAGTAGGAAATAATAAAGGAATGAAGCACACAGCACAATGCTCCAAGCTTCTGTGGACTTTGCTCTGACTCCCCAGCACCTCATATAAGGCCTTCTCTGTGAACCCCTCAGGGCTACCACTTCTCAGGAAGATCTCTAAATAACTGGCTGACCTTGCTGCTAATGAGAGTACATCTGGACTTACAAGTCACTTTTGTCTTAATCATTTTATTAGTTTGTCATAGGTTATTGTTGTGAACAATGTCAACCTTTTCTTTCATTTGCAAAATAGAAGGGTTTGGAAATTGTACAGATCCTAGAAATTTAACAATCACATATTATCAAAGCAGAACTCTGTCCTTGAAATTTGTATCACTTTTCTTAGTATTAATGGACCCTAAACATGTTTTCACTTCTTACAAAATGACTCCACAGCATTTTTCTTTTTCCTGACTTAATCCCCATACAATTGTATTGTTTTGTTAAACCTCAGTAAATCTGGTCTGTTTCCACTTCTGTGACTTTCAGATTTATCTTCAACAGTCAATACTTGGAAAAACTGTAAACCATATAAAATATGGGTGTATAACCTACACAACAATATTAGGGCTTTTTTTTTTTTCCTTAAGACTGTAACAATCTATCCAAACACCTCCAGTGACTCTGTACATTTGAAAAACAAACTTTTTTTAAATTAAGATGTATTTCAAGCTTTAACAGGGCGATTCTTCCTTCCAAAATCATTTCCAAGACAAATAATAGCAGGTAAGTTTTTGCTTCAGGGATGTTTGATAGCTTTATGGAAAATGTTTTCAATGTCAATTTTTAAACAAAAACAAAATTAGAGAAAAGAGTATGTTAAACACACTTGTATGCATCATACAACTAGCAATATTTTGCTAAACTCGTTCCATCTATGGGCTTTTTTTTTTTTTGGTATCTATCCATTACCTGTCCCCTCCATCTCTCCCTCTCTTCTTCCCTTCCTTCTTTCTTTCCTTCCTTTCTTGTTTTCTTTCCTTGATGAACTATCTTAAAATAAATCACAAGAATCTTATTATTCATAAATTATTTCAGGATATCTTTTAAAAATTAAGGGCCTTTAAAACCATAACCACAGCTAACACAATTAATCATAATTCCTTAGTATCTAATATCCAGATTCTAATCAAATTATCATAATTATCTCAGCATAGTTAGATCTAGAGACTAGCTAATATTCAGGTTAAATTATTTGTTCAAGACTTCAATACAGCTGTTGCTTTGTTATTCTTATTTCATCATACCAGGAGGTACATGATGTCTGGTTATTTCACTTTTAATGACTTTGACTTTAGTCAGTGAATTTAGGTGTTGTCAGACTAATCCACCCATTATAAATTTCTCATCAACCATTGCCTTAATAGTTTTAACATCTACTGATAATCACTGCCTAAATACATTATTTTATTAGGAGTTGCAAAATGGTGATTTTTAAATTTCATATTCCTTTTGCATTGATTATTGAAAGATATTTCTCTGTGGGTCTCCTGCATAATTTCACAGCCTGAGGAGCTCATTATCATTATTAAACTGGACAGCAAATAGTTTTGCCCTCTGCTCCAGAAGGAGTTGTCATCTCTATTTTCTGAACCTGTTCATTATACATAAATCCTTCAAGAGATATCTGGTTCAAAGGGCATCAGTGCTACTGCTCTCAGTCTAAAGCCTTATTTCAATGTAAATACAAAATATAAAAACAATAACATAAAAATAAACATATAAGCAGAGTTATATAGCTTTTCTAATAGAAATGTAACATACTAATCTTAGAAAATTTGTCAATATACTATATAGCACATCAAGCAAGCATCCAAAACTTGTAATTCTAACCCCAAGAATTATTATTAAGGAAAAGAAATAGAGAATCTGGCTAATAGTTAGCAAAAATTATTTTCATTTATTTTATTTAAAAAAGAGAAGTTTTAATTCTGATAATTGCAAGGTAGCTTGTATAAGATTGATCCTCCCATGAAGAACATTATAAACTCTGGACAAAATATACAAAGGTTAAACACACACACACACACCCTATTTGAAGGTACTGGAGAATGAACAAACGCAAATACAACTTGGAGGAACTTTGTTCTTTGAAACAAATAATGTCGGTAAGATATTTAAAGCATCAGAAGGGCCATGATACAGGAGAACAGACTATGATGTAGTTAAATAGACCATCCCTAACAAAGTACAACATCAAGCCTTGACAAATTCAATGTGATAAGCTCGTATATTAACTGTGCGATAGAAAAGTAAAAGAAGGATAGTAGATTAAAGGATCTCTAACGTACCATTCATCATGCTCAATACGAAATAAAATTTATAGGAAAATGTGACATGGACAAAAATGTGTGTAAAAATAAATGCTGAGATGACCCAGATTTTGAAATGAGAAAATACAGACTTTAAGAGAGCTATTATAAATCTATTCAAAAAGAAAGAAAAAAACAACCATAAAAAAACAATAAAACAAACCTGATGGAAATTATAGTGTTAAATATTAATATTAAAAAAATTAAATTGCAAAGAAGAATATAAATAAGAGATTGGAGATCACAGAATTAATGTTTAGCAGAATTGTTGATGGATGAACAATATAGAGTATAATTCTGAAAGACAGAGAGAAATAAGATTGGGATAAAAACTTCAGCTATCTGCATTTTAATATACATGGGATTTGAGGTCCAGAATCAAAAAAAAAAAAATGGGGCAGAAGTAATTAGAAGTTTGCCTTGGCCTATAAATAAGTCATTAAAGTTCACCTCTGCTAATAACTCTTGCTACGGGCAAGTCCCCTCATTTAAGTTTTTCTAGGGGAAAGGTAAATGTGTCACTTGAGCCCGGATGGTCTCAACTGCCTTCAGCTCAAAATAATCCACAGACTGAAGCAGCACATCTTGGGGAGCCTGTTCTTAACCCTTTTATAAACTTATATTTAGGTGATTATTTAATTTTTCTTCAAGGTGCTTAGACAATTTGATGGGGAAAAGGAAGTGTGTGTTCAACGGTCATGGGGAAAAAGAAAAAAAAAACCTGGAAAAATGTATAGAAAAAAATTTATCTTAACCTCCATCTCTGACATGTCTATCTCTAAATCATAAGATAATGGTTATTTTAAAATATTCTTTAAACATGTATGAATTTTCTATATACATATATTTAATTATTATGGTAACAGGAGGTAAAGTAGTATATTCACCTCAAGGCAGTAGATAAGCAGTGGGAGCGCATCACCTCTTTCACAATAACTGAAAACACCTTGATAAACTATAAAAATCATATTTTTTGAAGTTGTAGGAGAAGAAAAATAATTTTTCCTTTATGCTTCTGTATTCTTGACTGAGACCACCCATCTCCTAGCCTTAGTAATACAAGACAAATTAACACGAGAAAAACAAACAGAAGTTTAATAAAATGATACCTCTTGTATAACTGGGAAGAAACCCAGGAAAACTGAGTAACTCCCCAAAGTGGTCCAAGCCACCACCTTAAATACTATCTCCAGCTAAAGACAAAAGAAGATGTTGGGGCAGAAAGAGGTCAGCTCCGGGAGGTTGTAATAAAAAGCACAGTATTCTAATTTAAGCTGGTGCCTTCTCCATCCAGAAGAGTTTCTGGAGATTTGGTTAATGCCTAATGAATCTCTTCACAGTTAATTAAAATGTAGCTATCCAATCTTGAAAGCATCACCCACCCTTCTCTTCTTTATTCTCACCTCACACACTTTGTTTTCAACAGATTTATATAGTCTAATGTCTTTATGCCAAAGGACATGCCTTCAATAATTATTAGAGGCCCCAGCTTCCTTCAGTTATAACAATGACAGCAACCAAGGAATGGCTGTCAGGCCAATGTCCACTTTCTCTCATCTTTAATCTTTTCCAACAAGTAGAAAAAGCTCTACTTTTTCTATGGCAAATCCTTTATTATACTACCTATTTCCCTCTTTAAGTTTTTCTCACTTATGAAATTAATTCCTACAAAACAGAAACAAGGTTTATGCATTTACTGAAATGATATCCAGGAATGCATTTTCTTGCCCTGAGTATATATGGTTTGGATATGATTGCTATATCTTCCATTTGCTTTAAGACATTTATGTCAGATGCACTGGATAATTTGTTTTCATCAGGAGTGTTCAATCCTGTCACTGGAGGCAAAAATGACAGAACTGAAGCTGTCTTACTTTGGGCATGTCATGAGAAGGCAGGGTCTTTTGGAAAAGTTAATAATGCTGGGAAAAACAGAAGGCAGCAGAAAAAGAGAAGACCAAATATGAGATGGATTGACTCCATCAAAAAGCCACAGGCGTGAGTTGAGGCAGGACCTGTGGAATCGAAGTGGAAGTTGACTCAAACTTCAGTCTATACTGACTTTACTTCACCTTTAATTTCTTTTAAAAATATTGCAGAAAGAAAGTTATGGGTTGCTAATAAAATGCTTTGTTTTCAGCCTCAATCATGAAGATTCAAGAGAAATTTGTGGGGGGGGGGGGTGGGGGGGAAGGATTGCATAATTCTAAATAACAAAGCACCTTCAGAATACCCAAGCGCAGAAAAGAGGGTCTGAGGAGGCTTTTAAATACCATCCATTGATTGACATGAGCATAGATACAGCAAGAACAATAAATATAAAATGTGAGAACTTGAAATTTTTAACAGGTTAAAATATTTTGAAAAAAGATGAATAACTAAAAATTGAGGACTCCCATGGGCTAGATTTGCCCTGAGGAATACTTGAGCTCTATAATTATGTTATCAAACATTCTTTTTTAAAAAAGGGTCAAACTCATCTTTAGTATATATAAGAAAGGAATCATGATGAGTAGTAGAAATTTATTAATTTGTAAATATAATATTAATAAATAATGTAAAGGTAATTTTAAATTGAGATGTTTAAACATTATTTAATATAAATTGTATAGGAATTAGATTGATGAAGAACATTTTCTAAAAATTAAGTAAAATATCAAATTTCATCACTATAAATGGAGGAAAAAATAACTTATTCAGTTTGAACAAACATAAGAGAAACAAACAACACTAAAAGTGGGTTAAAAAAAGAACTCAATATAAATTAGTGTGTCTACCATACAGAGATAATTGCCTCTAATTTTTGAAACAATTTACTTTGCTATCTTTGAAATCATTGTGATGTCTATTATATTCCTTTATATTTAAAACAATTAAGAAAGCAAGTATTGGCAGTGCCTTTCTCTGTTTAAAATAGTCAAATCATTGCAAAATTCCTATAATTATTTTTTGTGAGATTTTTTTGTAAGGATACTCGAACTGTTAAACTGTTATACCTGCTTTATTAAAAAGAAGCAGATATGAGTATATTCAAGTTATATCTTATAGTACTATTGCTAAAACTTAAAATTGCTTTAGTTTTATATGTGACATCTAAGGAACAAAAATAACAAACTAATCAAAAACAGACCCACAAATATAGAGGACAATCCCAGAGGGAAGAGGGGTTAGTGGGCTGGGAGAATGGGGTGAAGGGTTAAAAAGTACAAATTAGTAGCTGATAGATGGTCACAGGGGATGGGAAGCATGGCGTAGGGAATGCAGTCAGCAGTAATGTAATGGCTAGGTGAAGAGCCAGAGGAGAGAAAGAGCAATTAGGGGGATCGTTTTATAAACTACAGAAATGTCTAATCAATGTACTGTATTCTTGAAACTAATAATAAAATAAAATTTAAAATAAAGTTTTATATTTTTAAAAACATTTTTATCTATGTCACATTTATGTATTAATCAGTTTTTCCTAATTTAATACTATTATGTTTTCAACTACATAAACATCACCATGTATGGGGAAGCCACTTCATAGTCCAAATTTATGCTCATTTTTCAGTTACATGCAAAGAGCACTGACATGGTGTGTAAAATAATAAAGTGGTTGAGAGCTATGTTGCTCCTGTCAGAGAGATCAAGGTTTGAATTCTGCCTCTGCCACTTGTGAACTGTGTGACCCCAACAAATTTAATGTATTGAGCAACCGCTTCATCATTTATAAAACGTAGATAATATCAGTATTTACCTTATTCGTTGTAGGGAATTTCAATCTATCTTAAGACAAATAATACCAACACACACATACACTTAGAAAGTATGATTTTTATGATGGAAACTTTAGGTTGCTATGAGGAGTAGCAATAAAAGTAAATAAAAACGAAATATACCTAATTTAGATTGACTGGTCAAGAATTTTTCTCTGAGGAGATGATATTTATATGTCATTTATTCTATGATTCCTATTAATGAAAATTAGATCTAGTTACCTGGATGTCACAGTATACATCACTTAGACTCTAAAATAAAAAAAAAAAAAAAAGGAATTTAAAACAATTTCTTAAAATAAAAAAAAAAAAAGACTCAGAATAAGCTGCTTATGATGGGATAGGAACTTTATTTCTTCAGAGTATTTTCCCCCCCATGGGTAATGAGTAACTTCAAAATTCACAAATAACATTGTTATTTTTGTTGCTGATATTAACATAAAGATATTAATAATAATTCTGTTTGGAAGGTAGAACTTAATGAGGTTCAAGTTATCTATGTCAATATTATTTAAGATAAATCACCAGGTTTCAAATTGAACTGCTTAGAAATCAGTTTGGGTCTACACCTTTCTGAAACCAAATCATTAGGTGGAGGAGCTAACACTATGGATCAATTTCCCCACATCTACCCAGCCACCTAACCTCAATTGCTGTAATAGTTTACTTAGAGAAAGGGCGTAGAAGGCAGAGGAAAAGTACTAGCCTTCATTCTCATGAAAGAATGCTATTCAATTTGAGGAGCCAAGATTTATTAGGCAATAAGAAATAACACCATACAAGTATTATGAAGAGTGCACCTTCGGAGCACATAATGGGAGTTTGAAACATCCTATGCATGAACCTTTGGGAAAGTACCTGCATGAAGATTCAGAAGACACTCTAAATTTCAATTAAGAAAACTAGAAAGTTTACTAAAAAATTATAAAATGTAGAGAAATTAACAACAAACAGAAAAGATTGTAGATCTAATTGACCATAACTTCCAATTTTCGTACTTTTTAAAATTACATACAGTATTTGTATGAACTTGTAAATGCACTGTTTTTATATTTTTAAAAATGAAATTAAAACATATAACACTGAACTGAATTGAGGATGAGTTAAAAATAAAGTTAGATTGTCCACATATTTTCCAGTAATGTGGAGTGTAAAATCTAACATGTGCTTGTCATATAGCCCACCCTTTAGCCAGATTCTCTCTTTCAAGTGTCTTGACACTGGAGGGAAATCTCACATCTTTTGGACACTGACTTCCAGAGTATATACTGCTTAAGCTCTCAGAAAATTTTCCATGGGGTAAAACAGCTTTGTGCTTTGACATACCGTTGCTTCCAACCCATCATAATAGCTTAGTCATGAATAGCTCTTTTGTGCCGAAGATTTCCAAGTTGTTAACAGATGGGGTGGGGACCGGGTAAAGTGCACCTGGGAGCTCTCTGTATTACTTATTACAACTATATAAACTTATGATTATCTCATTATAAAAAGTTTAATTTGAAAAATGTATAAATAATATATAGATAAATAAATTTTTAAATAAATAGCAAAACCTGTTTATATGTGATATATATTAAAATATATATCACATAGAAATGTTTATGTGCACATTCAAACATTACCCTTAAGATTTTCTCTATAAATATCCATCTTACTGAGCTAATGATTTAAACATTATACATTCCTTTTAGTTGGGCCACTGTCCCTGTGTACAGTCTTTGCAGTGGAATAGAGCTAAACATTTAAAAAAATAAATTGAAGAATACATGAATGAATATGGAGCTCACATATGGGTAAATAATGTGTAAGAATTTAATAAATCATCTTTATTTGATTTTTGAATTTGTTTTTACAATTATAATGACTATAATTATTTTCATTGAGGAGTTATAATAAAAATATGAGTTCACAATACTGAGAAATTGGAAATTCAAATTGCTAACACAAATATCATGTATGTGCTTATTAACAATATATTGTATATAGGGCTATATTGTGAACAAAGACATCATGGCAATCTAGGCCAGGTATTTTAAAAAACTGCAGCTAACCCTAGGTAGAGCAAGCCCAGGTTTAATTGACATATTAATCACTTTTCTTCCACAGTTCCCTCATTTACTTGTCCTTGTGCCTTTAAGTCTCTTAACTCCTTGCCAGCGAAACCTGAGAATCTCCCCTTGGGTAATTAAAATCCATGCCATTACTCTGATGACCCAAAGTCTTCTGCTCTAGCCATCTCACCTTTCTGCTCACTTGGTTTCTTCGATATTTTAAATGTCCTCTGTATAATCTAGCAATTACTAAATGGTAAGTTATTTCATGAGAAATGTTTTTTACTAGCACTAATAGCTGGTGATTATCAAGGTATTTAAAGATCTGTGTAGGGCACAGGGACTTACAAATACACATATTATACGCAATGTATAGGACAGTATACAAAGGACTGATATCCTGTAGAAAGCAACATGTGGAATTAATAGTGTTTACAAGCTAATTATCAGCCCTGATAATAACAACAGATATTGACTGTTTTCCAAGTTTCAATACACTTAAATTATTCTTCCTGACAGTATTTTGTATTTCAACAAAGGTTTTACAGAATCTTAGTATCTTTACCAGGTAAAGAGTCTATTGCCTGAGAGTAAGAATTCCTTGACCAATTATATCAGAATGCCTAATATCATTAAGGCATTAGTATTTTTAAAGCTCCCCCAGGTTAAGTCCAAAATGCAATAGATGTTAAAAAAATACTATTTAAAACCTTCCCCTGACTCCTGAAGCTCATGTCTAGATATTTACAATATCATTGTCTTAGGAATCTTTGAAAAAATTACTTTTCAGATATCTTCCTTTTCTCTATATTGATTCATCTCCCCAGAATTTTTCACATGACCAGAGTTTTGTCTATTTGATTTGCAAGTGTGTGTATGTGTATTCATGTGTGTATGTGTCATTAAAACATTCTTATCAGTTTTTCACAGGTGATATATTGTTACCCACCCAATAATGAAATCATAATCTTTTGGTTAAATCATTTCTTCATGTTTTCCTGTATCTCTTTCTCACCTGTATACATATGCTATATATTTTAGAGTTTTAATTGATGCCATAAATTTAAAAACCTTTATTTATGGATCATATATAACTCCCATGTTAAGAAAATTCCAGGGCTTGGTTGAGAATCTTCAATGCCATGCCAGCATTTCTCACAATACATAAGAAAAGAATTAGAAAACTTGGCATCAGGCCCATGAGTGTGATGTTTAAATGGAAGTCTTCCTCAAAAGTGAATCTCTGAAATTATGCCATTGTAGATCCTTCATGGATTAACAACTATGATTTCCTTGTATTTTTTCTTTCTACTTTTTTCAAAACAACTTTTATTACCATTTATTTAAAAAATTTGTCTCTTTATACTGATTAAATGATTTTTCCTTTTAATTCAGATATATTCAGATTTGGAATATCCTTATTCATAATTACTTTTATTTTACACAGCGGTGACTTCTTGCAGGTATAATGGTGAGGCAAGTGTTTTATGCAGTGATTCTCTTGATTTCCTAAAGATTCTGATTCAAGTTCAACTAATTCTGAGACTATGTTTAAAGAAATACATAGTTGGAAGTATTGTTTGGGGTAGCAAAGCTGAGAACTAGGAGGTAGGATAAGGAGCTAATTTCTGACTTCTTTAAAGGCAGGAATTTAATTATTATAAGTCACCAATCAAAGTCACTTTATATTCCTCTTCTATAGTCTATAGTTGCACATGTCTCTATTAAAGCTTTTTCCACATTTAGTCTTTTCCTGAGTGTTTGGGTGAACATTTATACTTTTTCATGTGATTCAAAATGCAGTGTTCAAAATTGTACAAGATAATCCAACTGATGTGACCAGTACAATACACTGTCAAATGCTGATTGCCTGAGATCTGGATGCCAGTCTTCTATTTGTATTTTCAAAGCCCTGATGTTGAGGTATGATGCTCCATTGTTCTCATGGCTTGCAAGCCATACAATAACTGCCTTTTTTTTCTTTTTCTTTCTTTCTTTCTTTCCTTCCTTCCCTCCTTCCTTCCTTCCTTCCTTCCTTCCTTCCTTCCTTCCTTCCTTCCTTCCTTCCTTCCTTCCTTCCTTCCTTTTTTTCTTGTCTAGACTGCTTTTTCAAGGATGTTTGTATAGCAAATGGCCTTGGGAGATATTGTGTCTGTCTCCATAACCAGGGAAGGTTTATTTATTGTTCAGTATAATAAAAATAATATTTGCCTCTGGAACAAAGGGCAAGTTTGCTTACGGTCCATTGTCAACCAGAGTGTCCCTCCTGCAATGTAACCCATTTCATGTGCAGGTGTCACCTGGCCCTCTTTACCTTACCCTGTGGGAACTAGAGCTCAAGGAACTTTAAAATGATGATATTCTTGTCATTGCTGTTAATAAGTAATAAACTACCCTTTGTCTTTGACCCAGAAATCTCTTGTCTTCTGCCAGCGTCTATGAAACTATGGCAGGCTAACTTGTTGCTTGCAGATAGGTTATAGTCTTAGGAAATTCTTATATTTTCCTTCAGTATTTGACACTCTGTTAACTTTATACATAGTCTCATTGTTAAACTTTCTATATGAAGAACTATGGGCTGAAGAGTCTATCTTATGTGATTTCCATTGATTTTTTTTTAAACAACTGTTAACCTACTTCTATAAAATCTCATCTTAGTGATTTTATTCTATAGTTTTACTTTATATAATAAGAACTGTTATTTTTCATTTATAATATACTTAGTGCTTCTCAGATTTATGGCACTGGCACAAATAAAAGCTAGATTCACATCATCAGCAAAAAGGATTGAGAAAGGAGTGGGGAGAGGAAGTTGCCCTAAGGCATGTCAGTCAAGAACTTTCTAAGGGATAACAAATAAATAAATTGATAATCTTCAGATGTGGCTGTCAAATCAGCAAAAAATTCCTTACGCATTATCATCATCCACTTCTTATCATTTTCTCAGTAAATATGTCATGTAAAACATTTTTACTAAAGACACAATACTTGTAATTCATTCCCTTTACTTAGAAATTCAATAACCCTATTGTGAAAGGAAAATGGGGTTACTTTGAAATGATTTGTTCTTATTAAACTCTTTTCGGCCTCAGTGTTCATATTCTTTACCGCTAAATGATGAAAAAATATTTGTTTGAAAATCATCTTGGTTCACTTTTGTACAGTTTTTAGAAAACATGGTTTTCTCTTTTAGAAAAAAGGAAAGATATATATGTCTGTGCTATTCTGTGTCCTTAACTTTTCTCTATGATTTTGCAAGTGGCAAAATCGTAGTCTCCCCTCGTACCCTTGGGTGACAATCATTGGTCTTATGGAAGTAAAATTACCTAAATTAATAAAATATTTTTCTCTCCCACTTTATATCTCATTATTTGGGCCTGCAATTCCTCTTTTTCTGTTTCAGCTTACTTTCCCCCAACCCCAGCCTCTGATAATCACCATTCCCTTGGTTTATACGAATTCAGCTTTTTTAGAGTATACACTTAAGTAAAATTATGTAATTTTATTTCTTCTGACATTTTATTTCAAACAATATCCTCAGGGTCCATCCACATTGTCACAAATGTCAGTATATTCATTTTTTATGGATGAATAATATTTCATTGTGTATATATGCCACATTTTCTTTATGTATTTATCTGTCAATGGATACTTAGGTTACTTCCATATCATGACTAATGTGAATAATGCTCCAATGACATAGAGGTGCACATATCACTTCAAGATAGTGATTTTATTTCCTTCAGATATATACTTATAGTAGGATTGCCAAATCATGTGGTAGTTTTAAAAATTTTTTGAGGGACCCCCATATTATTTTCTATATTTCTATTGAACCAATTTACATTTTTACCAAGAGGCTTTCTCCACATACTTGTCAATACTTGTTATCTATTGATTTTTCGATAATAACCATTGTAACAGGTATGAGGTGATATCTCATTGAGGTTTTGATTTGCATTTCCCTCATAATTAGTCATGTTGAGCATCTTTTTATGTACCTGTGGATCATTTGTGTGTTGTCTTTGGAAAAATGTCCATTCTATTCCCAAAAATGAGAACCCATTTTTGTAATCAGATCATTTTTTTTTTTTTTGCTGTTGTGTTATATAAATTTCTTGTGTATTTTCTATATTAACCAATATCAGATATATGGCTTGCAAATATATTTTCCCATTCTATAGATTGACTTACCATTTTGCTGATTGTTTCTTCTGGTGTGCAGAAGCTTTTAGTTTAATGTAGTCCCACTAATTAATTTTTGATTTTTATTACTTACGTTTTTGATGTTCTATCCAAGAAGTCATTGACAAAACAAAAGTTGAGAAAACTTTTCCCCTCTGTTTCCTTCTAGTTGCAGGTCTTACGTTTAAGTTTTTAATCCATTCTAAGTTAGTTTTTGTGAATGGTGTAAGACAGGGGTCCAATTTCATCCTTTTGCATGTGAATAACAAGGTCCTGCAGCACACCTCAGCATTCCTTCTTAATACATCCAATCAGACTTACTTTGCTCCAAAGGTGCGCTGTAACTTCTCCACTGGACTCCTTGACTTCCTTGCAGACTCTCTTGTTCATTGGCGATTGTCTAAGCTGGTGTCCTTTGGAAGGAAGACAATAGAAAATTCTTATTCTATTATGGTGACGATATTAGTCTGTAATTCCCTCTTTATTTTCTTTTTCTTTAAAAATCTGAAGATCATTCTGCTATTTGGAGTAGGTGGGATCCATTTAAGAACTGGTAATTTTGTCCTCTTGTTGGCAGTCATTAAAAATATGCCATCCTCTCTAGGTAATGAGATTTCCTGTTCTCCTTTTACTTTGGAGATAAATTTAAAATACTGAATGCAAAAAGTTTCACAGGATCCATATTATTATTTCCTTTAGCCTATTGATAATCTCTTATAGACCTTTGTATATGTCAAAAATGTATCCATCTTCCAATTATTTGTAATATTGTTTGAAAGTTGACAGTTTTTCAGAGTTTTCTGAATATTTATTCTGTTTTATTATGTACACATTCTTGTTTATTAGCTTTATTCATAATTATACTTTAAGAATTTCTCTTTGAGATTTCCCATTCTCTTGAGTTGTAGCTAATTGTTGTGTTCATTATCATGAAAACATACTAATTTTTAATGAACTCTGTTGCTTTACATGACTAAAAACCAATGTATATATAGCAAAAAAATGTCATATTTCTGTTTCTTCACTTTTGAAACTTGAAATAGATAAACATACTTATTGTTTAGAATGATAAATGATATTAATGAAAGAGGAAGGGCTTAGATTCTAGAAATTTTGTTAAATATCAGGTAGCAAGTATGTATAAGGCATTCAGTTCATTTTTTGCTATGTAGCACATGTCTAACAAATATTTTTTCTTTTTCTTAGAGTCTTAGTTTCCTTATTTATAAAGTAGTAATGGTAGCAATGCTATATATTTTAACAAAATAATAATGTATCTGAAAGACTTTATACAATGAAAAGCACAATAAAATGTTAGATTTTGTTTTTCATACTACCTGGAGGAAGAAAGTAAACACAATTAAAGTAAAAAAATTTATCAAATACATTAGTTTATACAGATTGAAGCAACCAGAAATGAACTGCAAATTCCAAGTCTCATATCGGCAATAGTGACAGTAATGATAATTATATCAATGATAATAACTCTCATTTATTGACCATCATATGCCAGATATTTTAGTGAGTGATCAGATTTTATCAGCACACTAAAACCTCAAAAACAACTAAATGAAATAAGTACAGTTAATATTTTTACTTTCCAGATGAAGAAACTACATAATAGAACAATGGAATAAATTTTCCCATACAAATAGTAGTAGTTAATCTGGATTTTAAAATAGAAATTCTGACTCCAGAACCCATGCTCTTAAGCACATAATTACAACCAGTATATTTTGTCTCTGTTCTTCTTGGAACATACTAATATGTATTCCCCCCTGCCCTCTGCGTTTTCTTCCTAACCAAATTTCTGGAAAAATCAGATTTAAGCATTTATTTCTAGTCCAGTTATCTCTTCTACTTGTGAGCTCCTATTTCATGTAATAAAACATGTAATATAATTTAATGTATTATTTATAATATATAATATAGTATAGATAAAATATAATTATGTGTTAATAATTATAATAATTAATGATAAAAATTTAGCATCTTAAAAGAATGAACATTCACTAACTCACAGTTCTTGTATATCATGAGTTAGAGCATGGCTTAGCTGAATGCCACCAGCTCAGTACCTCTCACAAGGTTAAAATCAAGATATAAGCTGGGGCTACAGTCGTCTCAAAGCTAGCTGGGGGAGAATTTACTCCCAAGCTTATTCATGTGGAAGGCTTCAGGTCCTTGCTGATTTTTATATGAAGTTTACTCTAAAATTTTTACTTTAATACCTTTATGATTATTTTACTAGCCAGCGATAAACTATATTAGGTGAATTTAATGGGACAACTACTTATTGGAATATGCCATGTATTAAAAATGTATTTAATTGTGCAAAAACATAGGTTTGGCTTCAAAGTAGTCATAGTAAAAAAAAAAAGTACTTGAAATAAATTAAAGAAGTTCACAGATATTTATAATATGAAGCTAATTTAAAAAAATACTATCAAGGTGTATAAGCAACATAAAATAGACATTCAAAGAGATTATTCCTTTTTTGAGGGAAATGAGAAAAGATACATGGATGGTCTATAAAGGATAGGCATTAGTCATATGTTATCAAAATTTGGAAGATTATTGGACATATTTGTCAAATCACTATCCATTTTTCTTCTGTTCTTCAATAACATTTGCTTCTTCACCTCCTTATTCTTCTTTAGATTTCAATATCCAATATGTAATAATAAGGGTGCAATGTTTGTAATATTAAGTCAATAATTTTTCTGAACTTAGAATGTTTGGTGAAACAGAAGATGGACTTAACTCAACTCTACTATTTCCTGATTATCAATGTAAAATGTAGTACTTCCTTTTTAAAAGAGGATGCCCATCATTATTTAAAATTTTCACTTTAATGAGTGACTATGCTTTTGCCATTGAGATTGTTAATAAACTAAAAATTAATAACTTCTTTGCTTGTTAGAGTGCTGTCAATTTTTTATTACATGGGTTTTATGATATTGCAATTATGTGTTTATAAAAGTTAAAATCTGTGTGTAATATATTTACTTTTGTATTCTTAGTATCTAGACTGTGAGTAAACCAAACAGATGTTTAAAAATATTTAGGGAATCCAAAAAATAAAATTATTATAGTTTTTGTAATATATTTTGAAAAGTTCACTGATTGAAGAATAAAAGGTTTTAAAAACTATTTTTCCAAAAATAAACACATAATTTTGAAATTTCATTTGGAAACAGAAAGCCACAGTTGAAGTTCTCGATTTATCATTCACCTAATTTTTGTGAGTACTTAGCACCCATGTAGTAACATACAAACAACTAAAGAATATTTGGTTTCCAAGGTCAAAGTCTCTGACTCTGCAGTAATGACATACTGAAGAGGCACATTGGTCTACAACAGAGTCAATGCAGTCTGCCAGAATCTAATTCCTGTCCCAATGGTTATTCGTTTTGTGGGCAAGTCATACTACCTCTCCAAGCCTTATTTATATCACCTATAATAAGAACCTACTCATAATGCTATGTGAAATAACATTTGTAAAATTCTTTATAATCTACCTAGGACATGAAAAACACTTATTATATGTTAGTTGCTAAAATTAGCCATTAGTAAAATATTTTGTGTATCTGCCAAGCACATGGCCTTTCTCACCTCACATACTTACTTCCAAAAGATATTTCAACTTGAAGAGAATAAAAAGTATAGGAGTAATGCTAAAGATTGCCTCGTGTATAAAATACTGTTTTAAATAATGTAAAATTATTACTTGAAATAGTATATTCAGTTTAGCTACTGTTACATGAGCTATCATTCCTACATTTCTAATCTTTTATGCATATATATGTGTAGGATATAAAGATATGCATTTAGCATGCCTGCAAATATAGAATCATCTTTCAGTGGTATTCAATTGATAGAGTACTCAGTTCACAATTTCTTTTGTACCTCTGCTTTCATTCTTCAGGTGGCTGGCCTTATGGATAATATATCATGCACAGTGCAGCCCTATAATTGTTGGATGGCCTGGTTCACCAACAATTCAAATTAAGTTAACACAGTTCATGAGTTAAGAGAATGAATTGATTTGGCAGTGCTCTATTAAATCAACTTAGGCTACCATAAAAGTAGCTGTAAAAGAATTTTCATTATTTTATGGTTGCTAGAATTCTATGACCAGTATCTCTTGAGCAAACTGCAGTTTCCTCCAGATCGATACATAAATCTGTATGATACTCCAAAATTCTGTTTCTGCCACTTTTAACTTACAGACTACAGGCTTGCCTTCAGCTAAAATCCAATAGAATATAAAGCTTTCCCTATCTAGAATTCTCAAGGAATGCACTTCTAGAGAACTAAGGCATTTTGTTCTAGTCTATTTTATTTTAGCAGGTAGTCAATAAAACTAATCTGAATTATCTTATTTGTATTCCTATTCACAAGTGACTATATTAAACTATAGATTTAGCTGAGATTCTGTATTTCAATAATACAAGCTGCAAACTCAAATGCCAACAAGTCCAGGCGGGTTATGTCCAGTGATTAAATCTCTCTCTTTTTAAAATCTAGGTGATTTGGAAATTATTTCCTTATTTGAAGGATAATAGCTGCTCTTCAGCTACTTTCAAATGTTATCAGATAGGAACATGGGCCCTGCTTTTTCAGAAATGACGTCTGAAGATATGCTGGTCTGTTCAGATTTTTATGGGAAATATTTTAAATATCTGAATGTAAAAAAAAAAAAAGAAGGAATTCGGATTGTTAGTTGTTTTTTTTTTCTTTTTGTAGTATGTGCATGTATTTGCTCAAACAAATCAGCCCCCAGTACTGTAAACTGATGCTGGTTAATAAGACTTCATCTCAGCAAATTGATGTTCTCATGAGTGTCACAATTGTCATGTCAGATATTGTTTTACCTAAACCTCCCATTCCCACCCTCCTGGTTGAGACCTTGAGTAACACAACCAGCGAAACACAACCTCGAGATATGATTATGTAGTCTTTATATACTGAAGACTCATTCATAAATCTATGCAAATAAATCACTTAAGGCCATACATGTAAGGAAAAAGTAGTGTATAAATAAGTGGTTTTCGAAGAGAATAAATTTTAAAACCTTACTGGAAAACAAATGGCAGAAGAAATAAAAAAGAGTGCCAGAGCTTGAATGTAACAAATAATACAGCCTTCATTAGCCAATCAGAATCAGAGCTCTTCTAGAAATATGGAAGTTCATAAACTACAAATGGCTAGATGGGTCGGTTCTTTTTGTTCCTAATAAAATTCTTAATTTAGATCCTAATATAAATAATACACAGTATGAGATATATCACAAGGTTTTTTTTCTAAAATCAGTTCAAAATATAAATCTGAGTTCCATTCTTTATAGACTGGTAAAAAGTGAATCTCAGTCATTATTGGCATTTTCTCCATCACTATCCCTTGGCCAAACAAAGGTTTGAATCAGACAGAAAATAAAGTTCCAGGATTTTTAAGCAATTGGGCCATATCAGCCTCTAGGTGATTTTCATTGCCAAAGTCTGTCTTGTCCCATTAAGAGAGGAGGCTATGGTGCTTTCATATCAAGTATGGACAGGAAAATTTATACTGTAAAAAAACTGAACATCAGTGTATTTTCTTCTTGAGTTGGAAGGTTTTTAGTAGGAGATAATGCCTTACACTATAAAAAAAAGTAAATGTTACAAATAAACCAGTATTTTACTGGGTTTCACATTTATTCACTAGCTAACCAGTGCACACCTGTTTTGTCACAGGCCTCCCCCCACCCCCCAAAAAAGAGAGAGAGACAGAAAGAGAAATAGCTGCAAAAGTGGATTTTTTTGTTTAGTCAGTAGAAGCAAAAAAAAAATTAATAAACAATTACATGAGAAAATACACAGCATACAAAAATATGTAAGTATAAAATAAGGAGAAAAGGAGAACTGGGAGCATGTACAAATATACATAGAGTGAAAAGGGGAGGTCTTACAGAAAAGATGATATTTGAGCAGATACATGAAGATGTGAAGGAGCAAGTCTTCTGAATGTCGAGGACAGAGAGCTTTGGTTAGAGGGGAAGTAAGAACAAAAGGTCCTCGATGAAGACTTGTGTTTGATCAAGTCAAGGAATATCAAAGAAGCAAGTATCAGTTTGAATGTAGTAAGCTCAGGGGAGCATTGTGGGTGAGGAATCCAAAAGTAATGTGGAGCCAGATCATGCAGGGCTTATAGGTTCCTGAAAGCATGGTAGCTTTTATACTGAGGGAGATGAAGATATTGGAGGATTTTGACATAAGAAATAAACCTCTCCTGACTTGTTCAAGATTATTACTCTGCAGACTGTGATGAAAATAACTATAGGGGCCAAGCATGGATAAGGGAGATCAGTTAGGTTTTTACATTAATCCAGGTGAGATATATTGGTGGCTTCTAAAAGTCTAGTGGTAACATAAGTGGTTAAAAATGAGGGTGGAGCTGATAGAATTTGCCCTTGTATTGAATGTAGCATGTGAGAGAATGATGAGAGTAAAGGATTATTCAACATTCTAACGTGAGTAATGTCAAGTTGTAGAAAGAGAAGGGCATATTAAGTTGAGGTGCTTATTAGACTTTCAAATTGAAGGTCCAATAAACTGAAGACATACAAGCCTGGATTTGAAGGAAGTGGTCTGAACTGGAGATATAAATTTGGCACACAACTAGATTTCATATGTGTTTATTAAATCAGTCAGTAAATAGCCATATAGAGATAAGTTAATTCTGTAGTAACTTATCCAGTATCGGATAGTAAATAATAACATAGCAATGTGCCAACCTACTGCTGCTTGTTTTATGGTTTTAGATACTGGCCGAGAGTTTGGTTTAACAAAATATAATGTGGACTGTATGTGGACTGTGAGCAGGAAGTGAATCTTTTACATCTCTGATTCTAGCCTTAGGATATATTTTGAGAGATAGAACTAACAAGTAAAAGTGTTTTGAAGCACACTGCCTATATGATTTTCACAGAAGAAATATCAATATATATTCCTACCAGGAGAGTCTTTAAGTTCTATGTGCACCTTAGCCAGGACTCAGTTTTACTGTTCTTATTTTTGCTCATTTTTCACTAAATTGGCAAGGAAAAATTATTCTAAGGCAATTTTTGATTAGGATACTTCCTTTAATATAAAAACTTATCAAATATATAATGATATATCTAAATCATCCTAGGCTGCCATAATAAAATACTATAGACTGGATGACTTAAACAACAGAAACTTATTTCCCACAGTTCTGATACTGAGAAGTCCAAGATCAAAGTGCCAGACCACCCTCATGACCTACTCTAACCCTAATTACTTACCAAAGGCTTCATCTCTAAATATCATCACACTGAGTATTAGGATTTCAATATATGAATTTTGGTGGGACACAAATTGTTATTTACTCCATAACAATATATTAAAGAAAAAATTAAAAACATGAACAACATTCATTAGTTATAACAGGATAGAGCTGCAAAGAGAAAAAATGTAACTAAAGTGTAATCTTGCTGCGCTCTAGACCAGAATTAGGCAGAAGGGGCTACAATCTGATCTCTAGAAGGGAGATCAGAGATTTAAAGACCTTCATGGACAGAAGAGAAGAAGTTTTGGCTACTGTTTGAAATTGGGTGTTTGTCATCCTGAAACTTGCTCTCATAAACATACATTGGTAGAAAGGTGGAGGAAAACCTGTTATTAATTGAAGTCTGAGGCTATGGCTTATACAAACTTTCTTACCAAAGAAGGTGGGAAGAAGCAGAATGTCTCATAACAAGGACAGGAACCTGACACACTGCTCCTTCTCACTTGTTTTTTATTTTTTACTGTAAGCTCTTTATTTTTTCATAAAACTTTATTGATGGAAAATGTTTGAATTATGGGACAAAGTTGGTTTTCTCTAGAGATTTGCATTTCTTCTCCTAGGAGACAGAGGATACCAATGCTGGATCATTCAAAGTCATTTCTTCCCTTGAGAGTTTTTAGACCATCATATGATATATATTTGGCTTATAAAACTGGGTGAAGACTCCCTTGATCCAATTTCTAGGGACTATTTCCCCCTTCCTCCTGGTCCTAATAAGTAAACTTGTGCTTCCATTTGTGACGGAATGGCTTTACTTTTGTGTTTTTTCCTCATACCAATTTTGTAGACTTTGTATACGCAGCTTCATGATCAAGACTCTCTCTTAGCATATTATTCAACTTGAGTGGGAACCTCTTGTTTCCTATGGACTCCAAAACTACAAACCAGAACTCAAGATCTTATTATTTGTCAAATGTCATTAGAGTGATAAACGTGATACAAGGCTGTGCTCATCTAGCTGGGTTGCTACCTTCACTTAATCTTTTGATCTGAAAAATTGCTTTCTTTATCACATATATTGGCAGGGTGCTTTGAAACATCTTTACTTGTTAGTTCCATCTCTCAAAACATATCCTAAGGCTAGAATCAGAGATATAAAAGATTCACTTCCTGCTCACAGCCCAGTTAGAGTCCCCATTTTATTTTGTTAAATCAAGCTCTTAGCCAATATCTAATAAAAGTTAAATAAATTAACTCTTATTTTGATGTATTTATTACTAGCCTTCTACATAGGAATTAATAAAGTAGTTTAAATTCCAACAATATGATTTTTATTTATTAAACACATTATTAGGTAAGATAGAATTATTGTATAGCTTTTCCCATTATCCAGTCATGAAACATGCTTTACCTTTTCTCTGTGCCCTGCCCCTCTCTCACTGCACACCTGGTAGCAGCTAGTGGAAGTGCTGGCATAATACTAGAAGGTCTTACTGTTCTTCCTTTTTTGTTTTAAATTTTATATTAGTTTCAGGTGTGTCATTCATTCTTATTTCAGAATCTTTATGCCACTTCAAAACATTTTCTTTATCTTCATTAATCAAACTACATAAGTATTCTTATTTTCTCGTCTTTCCCACTCCACAAACATCCATGAAAATAGAAAATAGAACTACCTCTCCCACTTCCGCTTATGCTCAGAAGCCAACACAAGTATTGCGTTAACCAAGAAAAAGTGTTTTTCAAATGCAAAACTGCTTGTCTAGGGAAAAACTGAACTGGAGAGAATGAATCCAACAACCAAATTCTTTTTATGAATTCTGTTCCCAAGCTATCAAATAATATAAAATTTTCCCCTCTCCATGCTCTCTTTGAAAAGGGGCACCATCAAACTGCCACCCAGTTCCCAGGTTGTTTTCTCCTGTTGACAGGAAACTAGAAACACATTAGTCATTTCTAAATGCATTCTTCCTACCTTGTGACCCCTCTAACCAACTCTCGTACACGATGTAATTCAGGGAGTATCACTAAATGGACTTATGAGTTATACAGACTTCTCTATTGAGTACATGCAAGCTCATTGACTCACAGCTAAACCTCCTGCCTATGAGGCACAATGATGAGGAAATGAATCATCATTCAGTGGCAATGACGAAAGTATCTATGTCACAAGAATAAGATTCATCCCTTTTATGAGGGTCTTATAATTTAACTTATGTAGTAAGTCAAATGTTAAGATCTATTTTTTTTTCAAAATGACTTCACAATACATATCATTTTGGTAAGGGTAATGTATCAACCAACTAAAAATGAGATGGTAACTTATCTTTTATTTTGATTCACCTATCCTCTAAGACATCAAAATAATCATGCCACAATAAAATTCCATTTACCTCATTTTATTAGTATTTAATTTGACATCTCTAGCAGAAGAATTCTCTTTTTCCAAGACAATAAATCAGGAATTGCTTTTAAAAAGTTCTCCTATGGAATGAATCAATTCTCTTTTGCAGTGGATAGCATCCTCCTTGCCAATAATCCTAAAGTATTGCCAAAATAGACAAAAGTGCTTCAACAACAGTTAATATTTCTAGAGGGAATTTTCCCCGAAAACTTCTTTTGTCTGTTTGCTAACTAAAATGAATAAGAACTACCACATACTTCTTTAGGAAAAAAACTTTCAGAAAGAACAAATGAATGAAAGAAAGGGTCAGTTATTTAAGGATAGCTATATTGTACCTAAAATGATATGCTATGGAATTTATATTTTGACTTCAATATATTTTACTTTTTAAAAATAGTTAATACTATTTTATTAAGCACAGCATTCTGGCTTTAATTCTTCATTTTAAGGGCTGAGCAAAATCACAAGAGAGCTTTAGAAAATATGTGTCACTTATTACTTTCTCAGTCAGTCCTTTCCTCGGTACAAAATGTAACCTCTGTCAAGGGGAAAAATAGAAAATGCTAAGATTCAGGTTCTAAAGAACATATGCACAAGGTTTCTTAAGAGTTAATTTTCTTTTCCTTTATTTCTGTTGTTTTTTTTCCAAAGGGCATAGTAAGATTTTGTAGAACATTGTTCAGTTCAGCATTAATAGAACACCTGCTAACAAGTTTAAACATTAAATCTTAGACTTTGGGGTTCTATAAGTAATTATGAGCAATACAATTTTTTTCTTTCATTTTTAGTCCACTGTGTACACAAGTGCAAATGTGTGTGTGTGCATTATGTGTGTGTGTGTGCTGCATACACCATTTAGTCTGAGAACACTCTGGTTAGTCTCCTGCTTTTGTTATTATAGATTTTAAAATAATTTGCTAAGCAATTGAAACCATAGAGAGTTCTGAACAGCTGTATTATTTAATTCCATGTTAACATAAAATGACGAATATTTGTACCCTGTCCTTAGTTAGTTCATAAATCAGCAAGCACAGATGGGTACCTTATGGAGGATAGCATTCTGTGAACTTTTGACTCTGCTCTGTGACTCAGCAAAAAAATTTATTTATTCTAGAAGTCTTTTTTTGTTGTTGCTCTTGAGAGAGTCTAGTATATGATAGCACTAGACTGTCACAAAGCAGAATAGAAGGGATAACAGAGATCTAAATGCACTATAAATATAGGATCCTAAAACTGGATAGACATGAGATAAATCTATAGTTTGACAAAAGACTAGGTCCCAGGATTGAGAATTTCTTTGTTATTGGGGTGCTAATTTTTCCTGATACCTCTTCAAACTCTAAAGCACATTTCTCACAATGACAGAGAAAGGGAGGGAAGGGAGTGTTTGAAGGGAGAGAAAGAAGAAAAAAAAAAGAAAGGAAAGAAAGAGAGAGAAAGAAATATAGACACTAGGGAAGGAAATCAGGTGGCTCAATCTACATAGCATTACTATGGACCTTTGATTGGTTACATGTCAACTTCTATAAGTATTCCTGATATATTTGCTTGATTTTATTTTTTGCTCATGAAACAAGTAATTTTCAATATTTGTTGAAGTCTAACTTTGTGCCTTTCAGAAGTGTTTTAAAATTTTTCTCATGAAAATTTTGTATATTTCTTTTAATATGTGTTTCTAATACATCAATAAAGTTGTAAAAAACAATAATTTATTGCTTAACATTTAAACATTTTTGTTGCTGTTATAGATTGGGTTTCCCCTACTCCATCTACTTCATATTTTAAATGTTTATTATTTGAGTACATAAAGCTATAAATTTTTGTATGTTATTTCCTGTGTTTTCACTGATTTTTTTTTTTACTTTTTTTTTTTATTAGTTTCCGGTATTTATTGGTTAAACATTTATATAGTATGATCCCCTGACCCCCGATTATTCTGTCACCCATCTGGCTAATTACAATACTATTGACTATATTATATTCCCTATGCTGTACTCTACATCCCTGTGACTATTTTTTAACTACTAATTTGTACTTCTTCAACCCTTCATCTTTTTCTCCCAGCCCTCCAATTCCTTCCCATCTGGCAGTCACCAGATTGTCCTCTGTATCGGTGAGTCTGTTTTTATTTAGTTTGTTCCTTTTGTTCCTTAGATTCCACATATAAGTGAAGTCGTATGGAATTTATCTTTCTCTGTCTTATTTATTTAACAGCATAATAACCTCAACATCCATTTATGTTATTGAAAATGGTGGGATATCATTTTTTTTGTGGCTGAGTAATATATTCCATTGTATATATAAACAATAATTTCTTTACCCAATCATCTGTTAATGGACATTTAAGTTGTTTCCATATCTTGGTTATCATGGATAGCACTGCTATGAACATAGAAGTGCATAGATCTTTACAAATTAATGTTTTGGTTTTCTTTGAATAAATACCCAGAAGTGCAATTGCTGGGTTAAAAAGTAGTTTTATTTTTAATTTTTTCAAGAACTTCCAGATCGTTTTCCATTGTGGCTGTACCAATTTTCGATCCCACCAATGAGGGCTCCCTTTTCTCCACATCCTCATCAATACTTGTTATTTTTTGATTTTTTGATGATAGCCATTCTGACAGCTGTGAAGTGATATCTCATTGTGGTTTTAATTGGCATTCCTCTGATGATTCGTGATTTTGAGCATCTTTGCATGTATCTATTGGCCATCTGTATTTCCTCTTTGGAGAGATATCTATTCAGGTCCTCTGCCTATTTTTTAATTGGATTTTGTGTGTGTGTGTTAAATTTTATTAGTACTTTATAAATTTTGGATATTAACCCATTATCAGATGTATCATAGGCAAATATCTCTCCCATTCAGTATGGTGTCTTTTCCTTTTGTTGATAGTTTTCTTTCCTGTGAAAATTTTAGTTTGATGTAGTCCCATTTGCTAATTTTTTTCTTTTGTTTCCCTTATCTGAGGAGATATTATCAGAAAATATATTGCTAATAGCAATATCAAAGAGAATAATTGGCTATGTATTCTTCTAGAAGTTTTATGGTTTTTGGACCTCACATTTAAGTCTTTAATCTATTTTGCATTTATTCTTATATATGGTGCAAGAAGGTAGTCTAGTTTGTTGTTTGAGTTTACCTGTCCAGTTTTCCGAACATCATTTACTGAATAGACTGTCTTTATCCCATTGTATATTCTTGCCTCCTTTGTCATAGATTAATTGACCATTCAGGAGTGGGTTTATTTCTGGGTTCTCTATTCTGTTTCATTGATTTATGTGTCTGTTTTTATGCCAGTACCATACTGTTTTGGTTACTCTAGCCTTGTAGTATAGTTTGATATCAGGTAGCATGATACTCCCAACTTTATTCTTCTTCCTCAAGATTACTATGACTATTAAGGGTCCTTTGTGGTACTTTATAAATTTTAGGATTATTTGTTCTAGTTCTTTGAAAAAATGTCATTGGTATTTTTATAGGGATTGCATTGAATCTATATATTGCTTTGGGTAGTATGGAAATTTTTTCGATATTAATTCTTTCCACCTGTGAGCATTTTCATTTATTTGTTTCTTTAATTGTTTGAATTTGTTTTATGATTATTCCTTTGGTGTTTTCCAGGTGTGCTATTATATGGTCTTCAAAAACCATTCTGACGTGTTTAATTGACTTCTCTTATCTAATTGAATTGACTAAAACCTACTGTACAATGGTGAATAGCAGTAGAGATAGTGAGCATCCATATATCTTCCTTAGTTTTATGAACATGTCTTCCTAATATATAAGATACTGGTTTAGGATAAAGAACACAGTTAAGAAAGTAACTCCCCAAAGTCATGAATGCCTTTTCCCACTTCATATTTGAGCAGGGGTAAATGAACAGGAGTAAAACAGTCAGAGGGTGAGTGTAGTCAAAGACCATAAGAAACAAGGACCAGAGGAAAACTTCCCAGAGAACAGAACTGCACGAAGAGTGAAGGAGGCTTTGCAAAGGCTGCCTAGCAATATTTCAGACCTAGAACAGACTAGTGATTGCTATGTCGCTCATTCAGAACTATGATCATTTGTTTTATGTATATGTTCTGCTATTGTGAATTAGTTACATGTCGCAAAGTCGCTAGGCCACTAGGAGCCACATGAGGGTCTTACGGAGAAAACTTGTTTCCTGCTTGGAAATCCTATACTTTGAGATGGCCACTCTGACTTTGGGTGAGACATGGCAGGAGATGAGTGTATGTATTTTCCACCTGGACACACAGCAAGATTATTTTTCCATTTCCTTTGTTTTTGATTTGGCCAATGAATTATAGGTGAAAATGATATATGGCATTTTCAGTTCTGCCCTTCCACCTGCACCACCCCTTCCCCAAAAACATCAGTTTGTTTGATCAAGAAATAAGCAAATTTAGGTGCAAACAAAATTTTTATTTAGACTAGGAAAGAAAGTCAGTGTTTCAGAAAAGGAAGGAGAGTGAGATTACTTAGATTTTGTAGAGTTAGATACAGAAAAAATTTAGCTATATCCAAGTAGGTTTGGAAGCAGTGTGTTAGGTGTACTAACACTTTTACTTGATCTTTAAAAAATATTATCTCTGTGCTCTATGTTTGTTCACCTGTATGTATGGTAGTAGAAAGGTAGAGGAGGCATGACAGGGAGAGGAGAAAAGAGGGTTGCCCTATTGGCTAGACTTATAGAACCAGAAAGAAAAATACCTGTATATGGTTAGACTGATTTTCATCTCTGTGTCTTCTGCTCATCTCTCAGATAAACTGAAACAATTTAAATGATATCAGGTCCTATTATTTATTATGTGAATTTTATAGTATATACTTAAACTCAGGGAAACGAATGACATCTAAAGCTACTCAGCTGGTATGTGACAGAGTCCAGATTCAATCTGGGTCTTTGGAGGCCAAAGCTTCTGCACTTTCTAAATATCACCATACTGAATGAATATCCTAATATGTTTCTGTTCAGAGAGCTAAAGGTCTGTCTCATCCTGCTGAGTTTAAAATATAAAGAGAAATATTAGGTAGTTCACTAGAATTTTTTTTTCACCCAGAATCAATTTAGCTGTGGTATCTTATGTTATATCTATATATGGCATCAAATCATCAATTTTCCAGTTGATGCTTCTCGTGCTGCTATCAACACTCTGCCAATCAAACTTAGAAAATAGTAGGGCTAAAATAGATCCAAGTGGCCATTTTTCTCCCATCTGCTTTGCAGAGAAAAACAGATTAACTCTGTAACAACTCAATATTATAATTTTGCAATGTCACAATCAGTCCAAATGATACATATAAATATGTCAATAAAAGGAGCTTGGGCACCTTTTTCAGACAGTATGGCAGAATTAATTCAAGTCATGACACAGTCCAGAATCCGAAAAACTGATGTAAAACCATGGAAAAAAAAAAAAACAGAACAACCATCAACCGGGGTCTGAGCATGGACAAGAGTCTGAAACAAAGAACATGGGGACCCAGTGTAGTAGGAAAGGAGCAAGGGAGGGTCAGAGACACTGAAGTCTAGAGACGAAAAGGAGCAAAGGAAGGCAGAATGAAGAAGTAAGAATAAGGAGAGGGATTATCGGGAGCAATGTCTGGTGGCTTAAATCCCTAGCAGTTCCCAGATGACATTTATCCCTTAAACTGCTGGTTAATCTCTAAGTGTTAAGAAACCCAGATCTAGGTAAGAGATTTTTAAAATAAAATGAAGAAACAATAACATATCAATATCATTCATTTTTCATATTTACATTTCCAAAGATTTTTAGAAAGCAGCAGTTTCTATTTTATTTATAATCTTCGTATTCAATTTTTTCCCCTAAGTTATCTGCCTTTTTAGAATAAATAAATGCATAAGTGAACAAGTGTTTGTGAAGAACGCCCTACATGCCTAAAGCCACAATAGGCATTATAAAGGCTATAAAAAGGGATTAAGATAAAGTTCCTACTGTTAGAGACCCACGGACTTTGAAAAATAAGAACTCAATGATGTGATACAGATTATGAAACACAGTAAGAAATAATAGAGAGATTTGATTTGTTTGGGTGTAATAGCGTTTTTGCATGATTTGGAACTGGGACTCGCTGTGGATTAGGTAGGCAATAAAGGCAAGTCTAATGAAAGGATGAATGTATTCATAAACAGCATCCTAGTAAAACTGCAACATGTAAAGTTTACTGTACCATATTATGCTAAAATGGATGTTTTTTGCTTATTTGATTGTTCATAGATGTGAATCTGAGTCAGGAAAGGTCTTTGTCTGGAGGATTATCTTTTTCCAAAGACAGATGGATAGGGAATGGTGAAATAGAAAGCCCACCGCTGCCTAGCAGCCACTTGGGCAGAATCCACCCCAGCACACATTACAGGAGGGAAGACTTTGTCCTCACTTACAGTAGAACATTAGAACAATGAGAACGGTTGCACAGTTGAGATAGGAAGAAGTCAGACCTTCAGGGAATTAGGTAAGAAATGTTTGAATAAAGAGCATGTTGAAGGTCAGGCA
This sequence comes from Rousettus aegyptiacus, assembly GCF_014176215.1. Classification (NCBI taxonomy): domain Eukaryota; kingdom Metazoa; phylum Chordata; class Mammalia; order Chiroptera; family Pteropodidae; genus Rousettus; species Rousettus aegyptiacus. The sequence continues at coordinate 20,233,580 of NW_023416310.1, forward strand.
AAGGAATTAGAATTTTATGGAATTAGCCTCAATCTTCCACCCAAAACAAACCAAAAACTAAGCCTTCAAAGAAGAAAGCCTAGACCTATATCAGGAGTGGTGGCAGAGGGATTGACTTCATCACATCCTTCTTCACTCAAATGGGTCTATTTGTTTTTTATTGTTTAGCAAGGAAGAATCTCAAGGCTCAATATGTTATATCCTCCCTTTTTTATTTCAAACTCTGTCTTTTAGAAGATATAGCCACCAAAATCTTCTATTATCTTCTTTACAGAGATTTGCAAAAACCTCTCTTCTGGGTGGGGGATGAACAGCAGCCCGACATTTCTTGCTGCAGCTGAATAACTCCATTCAAATATCCTGACATTTCTTCAAACTAATAAATTTCAAACTAATAAACTTATACTTTAGATATTCAAAGATAGCATTTTAAATTATTGCTACCAACATTTCTCCTTTTATTTATTTATTTATTTTTTGTCTTACTATTTTTACCCTAATCTCCCAATGTGAAAAGTTTGAGGTCTTTTTTAAATTTTCATTTTCTCTGATCAAATCTGGAATTTTCTATGTTAATGTCACTTATATATTCCCCTTTCTTTTCATTCAAACTGCCATTACCCTAGAGTGAGTTTGTCATTTCACTCTTGGACTAATGATGTCTTATAAAGATTGCAAATCAGTGATAGATCAATGTTGAGCATTTGTAATAGTCTTTATTTATTTCCTTATAATGAGCTCCATTCGATTAAATCTATCCTGTGTTGTTCTGATGGATTTCTCTTACCAACATATTGCTCTATACTTATTCTTCATACTTCTTTCCATATTTCTGCCCATTCAACAGAACTTTTTAAACCTATTTTCACAAAGCACCCTTTTGTTTACACAAAATCTTACACAAGGTTTCTATAGATAAACAGATAAATACATTTGCTGTTAACAAGATGGAGAATAAGATATGGGGAAGTGTTTTGGTAGAATGTGCCTTTGAGAGCCTCTTCCTCATATATAGTCCTCTTCCCCACTATAGTAGGCTGGGGGTGGGGAGGTAGGTGAGAGACTGTAATATATAATGACTATGAAGCAGAATTTGAAAACCGAAGATACAAATCTAGTCAAATCAGTCCCACCTCTTCCTACCTATACATGCCAGGTTCTTACCTACCTAAAAACTTTGCTCAAGTCATTTATCTCATTCTTTTCTTTTATCCTCTCCCTCACTCTCTGTCTTATCCTTCTCCAAGACACAACAACTCTCCCCCTCTAAAAAACTGAGGACATAGAAACTTAAATGACCACTTTCTCCTCTAAAACCTATATTTGCTCTATGCAATTCATCTGGAGCATGTGCTATTTTGCATTGATACATATAAAGAGGATAGAAAGATGATATATAGATAGATGAAAGATAGATGATAGACAGACAGACAGATACAGACTCTATCTCTACATTTAATTTCCTACTGCTTTGAATACTGGCACAGATTTCTTACTGTAAACCTAAGATTTAAAAGAGCATCAATATAAAAAATGTTTGTCAATTATGATAGTAATGTTTTAATTAAAATTAGACTAGAAGGAGTGGGCACAGTTTTTGAAATGGAAAATACAAGTAAGGAAGACTGGATAGATGTAATATTCATCTTGTAATCAATGCTTGATAGAAAATGGTACAGTTTGATGACATCTATGGTACATAATCAGCTGATCATAAAACAAAGTATTAAAGTGAAGAAGTTAAATGCAATTTAAAGTAAAACATAGGAAAGCATGAAAAATCATTGCATAGTACACATTTAAGAAGTTGTTATTTTATATTTCTTTAATTATTGTGTTTTAATTAATAATTAGTGCTGGAAAGAGTGCTGTGAAAATGAGTAATCCTAGGTACTCAAGGTGAGAGTGAAAAATCATTGGAAAGACTCTTGACAATATGTACCTAGAACTGTAGCAACATTGCCATTTCTAAAGCCTGTAACTCTATTCTTTAAAAGTCTATGCAATGAAAATAATGAGACATAAATGTTCAAGCAAAAAAAAAGATGATGGGCTAACATTTCTATCAGTGACAAAATTATTTAGACATGAAACAACAGAGAAATAGTAAATTATGCTATATGCAGTTAATAAAATATTATGAGACTAATAAATATTTATTAGGATTTTTTAATGACTTGGGATCAAGATCATAACAAAATGGTAAGTGATAAAGCAGAATAATAAATACTTGTTCAGCATGTTCATGACTATATAAAATGGACAGAAAGAAATTGGAAGGAAATAAATGGAAATATAAAATATGATTGCCTCCAGGCAATAAATAGTAGCCATTTAAAAAAATATTTTCTATAACTTTTTTATATAATGACCACGCATTTATACTAAGACACTTTAAATTAAATCAATGTTTATAAGAATAAAACATAAGGTAGATTTGACACTTTTCCTCCACTACACTCCCACCCTCCAAATGATAAATCAAATTATAGGAGTAAAGGACCAGATAACTACGACTTGGCAATGATATGAAACACAGGACAGGACCTGAAGAAGGCTCTGCTCTGCCCCCTGCTGGAAGGGGGTCCCAATCCAATCCAACTTCTCAGCCAAACTGGACCAGCTGCATTATGAACTGTAATGTCTTGTTAAACTGGCGAAAGACAGGGCTGTAGTTCTCAGAAAGCTCTTTGGCCCCCAAGAAGTGCTATCTAAGCAAAAAAACTGCTGAAAAAGTGATGTGTGTGGCCTTACCAATAACCGGATATGAAGCTGAAAAACATTTTTCGAAACTAATAGTAATAAAAAATAATTTTTTGCCACCCTTAAAGAAAGACTGAATTAACTGCTAATTTTCTCCAGATAAAAGTTTACAAAATGTTTGCCTTATGAGAAAATGATCATTAGGATGCACACCAAAATACAGAAAAACATGTAGAAATATACTGGACAGTTAATTAATAATAATTTTTCTTTGTGATGTTTGTGGTATTTATCAGCTTTTGACATTTATAATTTGTTCAGTTCCTTTTCTCATTCTGAATACAGACTCATTTGTATACTACACTTGGTATTATAATTTTAAATCATTATTATTTTTCGTAAAGAGGACGCTCGAAAAAGTATAAACAGCAGAGCCCATAAAACCTGAATTTATTCTGACAGCAAAAAGAGAAACTATAGGACTGAGGTCAGAGACCTTAGGCTCACTCATACGTACACCAATATAGTCTGCAAAGGAGTCATGGCTGGGACAGATGCAAGATTAGGCATTGGGTGTGTCAAAAGATGTCAATACACGTGTGCTCTTTTTGACTTTTGTATTATACTTTAAAAGAATGCACACATGCACACGCGCACACACACACACATTTCAGGGAAACTGTCAACAGTCAGTGGGATCCAAGCTGTATCTGAGGCAGGAACACGCTGAGCCTTCTAAATCATCGTATGGTGTTCACACATTATTTTGTACTCACATAAGCTTGACATTTGTGGAATTATTTAATTCAATGGCTCTTAAATCTTTTAAACTTTGTTTTTCTATGGAGAAGCCATTGATATTCACAATTGTAAAAAATTGGGATGGGAGTCAGAGTTAGACCCAATTTTTAGAGCAACATCTACAATTCTACCTCTGTCTTTTCTACTCCAAAAGAAAAAAAACATCACACTGAATGACAAAGATAAAATCTGGGCCTCTTCTTTTAAAGTGGTTATATGACCATGCTTTTGTTTTATTGTTTCAATTTGACTTATCAAATTGAGTGGGAATCTACATAAATTATTTGGATTTTTATGTAAAAGAGATCTATCTCTTCTACTTTAAATTATCTATCTAATCATTTATTTATATCATATGGGCTCATGCATATTTATTTTATACTATGGATTATAATCCAATATTATTTTGTTATTCAAATTGCCCAGCTTTGGCCACTTCCAGGATGACTCTTATATCCCTTTAACATGCTTCCAACCTTTTTTTTCTTTTTAACTTTCTTACTTTCTAACACTATCTCATCTGTGAAATGGGCTATTCAATGTACTAAGGCTATGGATGGATTATAAGAATAAATCACTTAATACATATGAAGTACAAAGAAGAGTCCTTAGCACACATTCATCTCTTATTAAACATTAGCTATTATTAACAACAGTTGTTTACTTCATATCTAATATCTGTTGAATCATCATTTTTATCTATTTTGTCATTGTAGGATAGCTTTTCTAATGTGTCATATAAACACTTAAATGTTCTACAAGGTTAATTCTATTTTTTTTACCTCTCTGATATGGATTTTAATTTAATTTCTGTCATTTGCTCACCCATATTCCTTTTAGTCTTTTTTAATGCTCTTCTCCTGTTTCATAAAAATATTATCTACTGACATTCTTTTAAAGATGTCAAAAGATTTCTGTATATTTTCACTCATACCTGAAATAATGTTCAAGTTTTGCTATTCCACCAAGCTGTCAGAATGATGCTATACTTCCCTTATCCTGGAGTAGTTTCTTTCCATGGGTTGCACGATATTTTTATTGCTGTTTAATTTTCCTGGACTGATTATTGGTCAGAATGTATTGTTTTCCCTTGGCTTTACTTGCTGATAATTTGAATTTTGTATTTTCTCTTACTGGATTAACACCTTCATGGAAAGTGGATGTACACTGGTTCCATCCCAATTCCTTGTGCCTGGCAAAGATTTGTCTCCTATAACTGTTGTACTTAAAGTGGGCTAAATTTGACTGAAAGCATTAAATAGTATTAAAAACTACAGTCTCCAATGGATATTATTTATGAAAACTTTTCAGTCTTCACCAATGCCTTTATTACTTCATCACACATAGTACAATAAATCATCTCCCTTAATTCTTCCCTAATTGCCTGCTCTTTCACTTACTGACTTTGCACTTTCAGAATTAATGGAGAATGGAGAACATGAATGAATTGCAGGGTTTGAGATAGAGGGAAGAATGAGTGATAATAATCTATTAACCTCAAAAACCTGTATTTATGGAATAAAAGGGGTCATGCTGGCTCTTCTGTTGAGTCCATTGTGAAGGTGAACAGTAGGGGTGGTGTGTAATAAAAGTGTCCTATTAGTGTCCAAGTTTAGGCCTCAGGTCTGCCCTATTTAATTACTTAAATACTAGACAACAATACAGCTTAAGCTTCTTTGCTTACTATTATTGATACCATAGTGTCGTTGCTGGAGAATTAATATTTCTATTTCATACTTGAAGATTGTAGTAATCTCAAAATAATGTGAAAAAATTCAACTAAAAATCAATAAAGACTATGTCAAGCATAGGCAGGCCTCTGCTACAAAATATTTGAGGATGATCAACAATATAGTATAGAGAACAGATATGAGGTCATACAAATGCACAATGGTATTAAAATTTTCAAATACACAGTGGCAGAAATTCTGGCATGGGGCTTCAAGAGTTATGTCCTGATCCAAGGTTTCCATATGATGTTAATGTGGGGTAAAGAATATGAACTGATAAAGGAAAATGATAGTTTAAGGCAGAGAGTCGGAAAGCTGGAGACAGTTACATAAACTCAACATATTTTACCTTAAGGCATTTTGTCTCATCACATCTTAAATATATTACAGATAGTAAGTTGCATTTTTTCTGCTTTGCATATATCTCTACATGTCTGGAATGTAACAGTGTCAAACTTGGGAGAGCACTATATAATTTGAAACTGTAAAGTCATGATTAGGTATACTATAAATCATTAATTACTTAAATTCTTCACATCTAGCTATATTCCGTTTTCTAAAACAGCTTTCTAGCATTGAATTTCCAGCATCTTTAGAACTCTACCAGATAGACTAATTCAGTAATCATTCAAATGTATTTAAAATAAACTATTAATGATAACAATGGTACTGTGTCATGTTGTAAGAATTAAATGAATTGATATATTTCAATTTTCTTAGTTTCCTGCATAACATGTAGTTGCTAAATATGTGTGTGTGTATGTGTGCATGTGCATGTGTGTGTATAAACATATATATGTATATAAATATCTTAAACAAAAAAAACTACTTTCTTGCCTTTTTGTCACAGGATATTTTAATGATAAGTTAATGTGAAATTTAATGAAAAAATAATTTGGAGGGTGAAGGAAACAATTTTTGAGGACCCTCAAAGTATGTGGTTAGCAACCCACTGTACTTTGGCATTTGATCACATAAATAATTGCATTACCATGAACATTAATGTTAGAAAATTTTTGCTTACATCCTAGTTTATGCCAGATACTACATTAGGTACAATGTCTACCAGGAACTTACATTTGATTTATATATTATTTCATTCTATTGTGCAGATAAGTGCATAATCTTGTTTTGGTGAAGTCCTCATTATGCAGAAAATAAATATTTTAATGCTTATTTCTGTTATACCACTGTCTTAGAAGAAATGCTTCTATTAAAATGCAGAGAGTCTCCTTCTAATGTAATGATAACATCAGCAAAATTCAGAAGCAGTGGGCAGCTAAAGCTGGAGAATTGATTAACTCTTACAAAGTGGCCCTAATCCAACTAATAAGATGTTGAACAGGTGTTAAAGTTCAACTCCAGTGATTCATTGCTTTCTTTGGGAGCTCTTCCTATCTCATTTGAAGTCCTAGAAATTAAAACGGTCCCTATGAATACTTATAAACATGAAGTCTCTTTGTACTGGAAAATCTATAATAATTCTCATAAACATGCAGAAAGCTATTTGCTACACTTAAAGCTTAGTGAGCAATGTCGGCAGACCTGTAGTCTTTGCCCATTAATTTTTTGTCATTTGGAGAGGTCATTCTCATTGTCATTTATCATTAAACACGAAGATCTTGAACCATATTAAATTGTGACTTGAAAATACAGAAAGAGCACAACACTCTGCATGGATGACAGACTCCAGAGAATCAACTTTCACGTTTATCCACTAAAAATGTCTTCGGGTCAGTAATTACTATGAGATAGGAAAGCAAATGCAAGCTTCTTACTGTTTCTATTTCTAGTTGTATATTCCACTCTTCTTTACTGTGGTGAAACCCTACAATAAAAAAAAAAAAAAAAACACAATGTTTCTTCATACAGATATTTTAATATCAATAGACTTTAGCCACTGAAGAAAAAAGGCATCAGTTATGGTTTTATTATCAATAAAATAATAACAATAAATGCTTTTGATATATTTCCTATGTGCCAGGGAATGTCCTAAGTCTGTTAGACATTTTTATTCAATTAAACCATAGGTTTACTCTCTTTTGTGAGTGCTGCTGTCCTTATTTACAGAAGAATAAACTGAAATTCAAAGTGTCTAGTAACAATAAGTAAAGGAAGAGAATCAAGTCTAAGTGGTTCTACAGCACAAACTTTTAAATAACATATGGAGAGTCCCTCCTCCCCATGACTCTATGTCACAGTTCAGAGTTGAACACCCAGAAAAGAATAAGGGGATCTTGACTGGAAATCTAAGAGTAAACACCTGTATTAAAGTTGAGATCTCCATGCCATTCGGATTGGGTGTTCACATAAAGTAGCCAGGAGCACTGGCCATGAATTTAAATAATGGACTCAATTTGCATATTTCTACTGCTGTCATTCCTTGTTCTCTGCTTTCCTACTTTAGATTTTCCTTTGGATTCTTGTCTCTATTTATATTGTGCACAGCTCACCGCATTCTTGAAATATATTCTCATTTCCTCTTGATTTCCAGGGCTGATCTGAGCAACCCACGCTGGTACTATTTTTTTCTGCATTTATTTATTAATAGGATTTATTTATTTATGTGGTTTAAACTAAGCTGCTATAACAAAGAGGTTTCCAAAAATGCAGTGACTAAGGGAAGGTGGAAGTTTGAGGAATGATTCTGTTCCCCAACACATGATTTTTCTTTTTGTGTTTATTTCCTGGAGATCAGAAAAAGGGAGAAAAAGGGGAAAAGGAAGTAGGAGGCAGGAAGCTTCCTCTTAGAAGATGTAATCATGAAAAGAACATATCACCTCTGCTCATATGCCAAAACCAACTGCAAGGGAACCTGGGGAATGTAGTCTCCACTTATTAATACTGTCTAGGTTCACCAGGACAGGGAAGTCAGGGTCCTATTTTCTAAAGTGAATAAGTGGAGTATAAAAAATGATATCAATGAACCATCTCTTCCACAAGACTCAAACACTTTAGTTGCAGGTCAGAGATGTACTTTGACTATTTATAGTCTCATATTTCTATAGCATTCCCAGTTATACATGTTTTCTATCCACCTTCCTTAGCCTGCATGTACCAAAATCAAAAAAATAAATACTTATTTAAAAATCAAGAACAACAGTCATAACACTCAGCAATGTCAAAGCTGACTAGAGTTGGAAGCTAATGTAATAGTCATAGTTGGACAACAGGTTATGAAGAAATAAACATTGAACCACATAGGCTGATACGGGTCTAACCGATCTGGTTGTTCAGTATTTCTAGGCTTTTTAAACAGAAAGCTGAACATGAATCCAGCCCACAGAGTTATTTGTAAGTTTAGCTGGTTGTTCTGACCTCATTTTCCCTTATAATGTTCCGTAGTTGGAGGACAGACTATGTCAGACAGGCTGTGAAATTATATAGCACAAGAGATCTAATATCACTAATTAGGAAATAATGCTAATGACCAAAAATACAATTTCAGGTCTTGATTGGAATAAATCGCTGTCTTCAGGGGCTTCGTCACACAAACCATCTATCTGTTGTCTCAGTGGAGTCATTTCCAGATAGTTCTGAATCCTGGTTTCTCTTTTCTGATTTTAAAAGTCCACCCCCGCTTTTATTCCCCAATGTGATAACCTAATCTGAACACAACAATCCCAATGGGAAATAAATAGAAAATATTATGTGTCTACTTGTACAACAATTTTGTTTGGTTTTAACAGTCATGTCAGGGTCACTGCTGAACCAGACGAGGTCCATGCTAATTAAAATTTTCAAGTAATTCATATAGTTTTTCAGAAACAAAGCAAACCATATTCTTCACAAGTGACAATGTTTTATTCAATTTAAATTCAACATATAACATTTCTCCCTTTTATATTTCAGAGCCTACCATCTTCAAGCTTATATAGATCCACCTCTATACATGCTTTCATGACTCTAAGATTCCACATATTGCCTGTGCTTAAATGCTTTCTATCTTTTTTCATCTAATCAACTACCACTGATATTTAAATCCCAATTCAAGTATACCTTTCCCTTGGTAGACTTGTACTACCTACTAATAGATACAAAAATAGTGGAACTGAATTGTATTCTGTCTCAAATTTTACAATTTCAGTTCACAGGCCTAAGTTCCTGGAAATGTACTTTATTAATCCCTTTGGACTATTCCACCTCAAAGGGTGAATTAGGATCTCTAAGTAGACTAAAGCAATGGCTGAAGTGAAGTTTTCTCTTCAACTATATTTGGTAATATGGGATCAAATAATCAAAGAAAATTAAAGTAGATGTTTGTTTCCCTATTTTTTAAGTGATTATGATACATGGTGTCACCAGAAAGAAGATACTTGCAAATTGCAGAAAGTGGCTAATTCTAAGAAATTCTATAATACATTTGTATTATTAGTCAATTATTCCAATAATTACTTTGTTACTTTGTGAGGCAAAGAAAATAAAAGAACCAGCAATGAATTAAATATTGAGATGCTCTAGGCAATTTGCTACGGTACTTTGCTGTACATTGTTTCAATTACCATGACAACTCTGTCTTATAGACTTTATTATTCATAATCTAGAAAAGAAAAAAATTAGAATAAGAGAAGTCAAGTAACTTTCTATTGTAAAACGAATTCTCTTGGAAGCCTAATCTGAGTGAGAAATTAACATACAAAAGGTAGTGCCCTCAGGATCAACATCTTTGGGAAAAGGTAAGGAAATAGAATTGGGCAAAGGGAGAAATTGGACTGCAAGGCAGTCCGAATAGGGATTCAGCCAGTCATGAGGAATTTTGAAGCTGGATGGCCTTTGAGATGTAACTCAAATTGAGGTAATGGAGCTGACAGTTTATACCACTGCTTTGACCAATCATTTGGTACAAGGTACCACATAAAATAAGTGTGACCCTAGGCTAGGTGCCTTTTTTCACCCAAAGGAAATAACTAGAAAGGGCTGACAAATGAGAGCTTTAATTGACAAATTCCCCAGCAGCTGGACTGTGAGTAATCTGGACAGTAGAGTTGAGCAATCAAGATTGTTCACCTATTGTGCTGCCCTGATACGCTTGATTCATATAAGTTTTAGGAGTAGCTATCTCAGGACTCTAGTGAGTTTCTGTTGCTTAGGAGGTTCTCATAATGGAAGGGATAGTGAGTTGAACTGCAGGCCTTGCAGTAGATTTCCTCGTGGGGTCATCCCGGTGCTTATTCTTGGGGATCTGAGCTCTTGCTTAGCATGACATCTGAGGTTTAGACTGCTGCATTTGTTCATTCACTATCAAAGTTGGACAAAAGAGTAATAAGAAGTGCCCAAGGGGATCCCTGAGGTGCTAAACATATTACTTTCTGCTACCATTACACAGCACCAGCTTTATCCTCTTCTAAGGATCAGAGTCAATTACCCTTGCCAAGATGGTTATTTTTCTTCTTGCCTCCTTGTCTTTTGACATGAGGATTCAAAGTGCCCAGGTGGCAGTGAAGCTTGAAGTCCAATTTGACTCTTTCTAAGTCTCCCGGGGAAGTGTTCTTCCTTTGAAAACCATGACTTTAAGCCGAGAGAAGCCAGAGTTACAGAAATGGAAAGAAGTAATTTTCTAAAAGTGTCACTTGGAATGAGCCATAAGAGCCCCTCAGCTCTCAGAGGTTTACCAAACCATCTGCTCTACCTAATGTGGATGCAGGACAATATAATAGTCATTGATTTAGTGTTCATGTTCTACTAAGAGTATTTTGCCTCATCCTTTCAAGATATTGTCTCTGAATGAGGGCTTCAGTTGCACCATCTATAGGTTATTCCATTGCTTTTTTGGTCAGGAGCTCTTGGGTTGTATAGTACGTAATAAGATGTGATAGTACCATAGGATTCCATGGTGAGGTGCACATTGTTAAACTTCCTTTGCTATAGTGTGAGTCCTTTAAAAAATGACACTCTTTGGGATGCCATGTAAGTTAAGTGTATCAAATATCCTGAATAATGGTCCAAGATGAGGTCATTCAAGCAGAAAAGAAAAACTCATTCTTAAAATACATTTCAATTCCCATTAAAATAAATCACTATCCCTTCCAGGTGGGAGGAGTCTAATATAGTAAACATGTTACAAAAGGAATGATTGGTTTCTTTGAAGGATGAGGTTGTATTGCAGTTTAGGTTTAGACTTTGTTGCCGCCAGGATGAATACATTAGTGACAATATCTACACCAGATTGGTAAGTGGGAATCCATGCTGTTGGGTCCATCTCTGCCATCATGACTCTTCTGTTCATTTATATATTATGCCAGAACTGGGGGAAAGAAGAATAACAGAGGCTGGTTGATGTCAACTAGCCATATTGTACTTGGCTACTTAGTGCTCCCGCCATAGTGGCTACTCACCAGTGGACATTAACATGAGATACAAAGATTTTTACACTTTGTTTCCACTCCTATAAGCACAGCCCGTGCTGCTTTTACAAACACTCTCACCAATTTTCCAATTTTTCTTTTAGCTTCCGACAAACTTACTAACCATCTATTTTCCTCTATTCAGCCTTTGACCACTCTCCAAGACATTTGCGACTGTCCATAAATCTATAAACTGGGGTTATTTCCAAGTGGATTACCAGCTGTAATACATTTTTCATCTTGTAGTCACTTGTACTAATCACCCTGATCCAAGAAACAGCATGCCTTGTTTTTTGCTTCCATCCTTTGTCTGTAAAGAAGCTACCATGTGGGCATAGAAGTGAGCTGAGAAAGAGATACTGATTCAACGTGTTTATTACATGGAATCTGGGCAACTTTCTTGTGTAACCTATGGTTTCTGGCTCTGCTCATGCACAATTCCAAATGTACAACTTCTATCTTACAATGAATGTTTACCGATCTTTGATTCGTGACTTGATAGGTACAAGAGAACTAAGCATATTATGGTCACATGTTAACTTGGTATTAGTCATAGTCACTCTGTCTTTACCAGGGTACATTAGCCAGCTAATTTGAGCCAGAGGCTATTTGTTTTCCACTTACCACCATGATGGATGTTTTATTGCCTATGGGATTTGGGTGCACTCTCTCCAAAATCTCATCTAAACACATACTCCCTCAGACTACTCTGAATATAGACAGTTGCAGAAAGGAAGACTGCATTGGAGATTAGTATGTTAGGCAGTAATTCAAGAGTGCTTTTGAGAGCAATATTTTGCATAAAGAAAGGAAACAAGATTTGACAGAGGGTTAATTTAGATTGTGGAACAATCTCAATAAAGCTTCAGCCAACCTTACATGGAATTCTGAAGCCAGGATAGTCCTTCAGAATTGTTTCAAGTTAGGGCAAAATATCCAGTTCTTTATAAAGGTTATTGACCAGTTATTGGATGGGGGCTGCCCTGGGAAGAGTATGTGACTTTGAGAGAGGTGTTCTCTTTAGCTAAGAGTAACTTCTGGAGAGATATGACAGCTGACACTTGTCAATTTTCCTTCCATGAGTGTTAAGAAGATGGATGAATCCTTTAATTTTGAAGAAGAATCCGAGCCATCACCTTATCCCTGACACTTTCGAATTTTACTTCAACATTATGGGATAGAAATTATAAGCCAAGTTTGTTTGTTTTGTCTTAACTCTAAAGCTTTTGCTTTCTACTGCAATGAAGTTTTATTTGCCATTCTGCATATAGCATTTAAAAAAATGTCAAAATGTTGTCCAAAGACAGATTATATACATACTGAGAACACATATATGTAAAATATATAATTATAAAGTATATATATATTTTTATGTATATAAAATATACATAGACATGTAAAGTATATGTAAACATTATTTAAATGTAATTTTATTCTGCCATTTTCACTTAAAATGGTATTTTTCAATATATCCATTGACAAAACAATTGCTTTTGTTTTTCTCTTTGGGATATTTTGAAAAATTGAGATTGTAGAATATTTTTATCATGTTTACACTATGACTGCAGGCAGGTAATTCTGTGAATTATGTTTTAACAAACTCTTAGATTATAGCTCCTCTGTAGATGTAATCAAAACAAATCAATCATTTTTTCTTCAATCTGTTTTTTCTTTTTTATTATAATTGCAGATCAATAAATGATTGATTAGACTGCTACGTGATCACTTTAATTTAGTTACTGAATTGACTAAAAAGCATGGATCACCCAGAATTCTCATAACCTCCATACTAATCAATTATTCTGAGGGATAAAGGGATTGAGGAGATGTTCTACCTGAAAGGGTAGGACCAAAAGCCTCCTTTTTACTTGTTACTAAAGACAATAAAGCATTCACAACTACTGCTTAATCAGAATCAGGCCCGAGAATGAGCAGAAGAAAACTGATTTTTGTCTCTTTTTATTACTTAGCTAAGGGGTCGGATAAGATTATACCTGGTCTGGGCCACTTCTGTTTCTCCAAGTTTTCAATAGTATCTAATTTGAAGTGTTTCCCTCAATAAGGGTTTACTGCTCTTCACGATCTACTCACCAATCTCTAGTTTGCCTTTTATGGCTGTTTTGAATGCCATTATTTATTTATATCTTCCATTAGCCAGAGGAATTTCAAATTTTTATAGGACCTACCTTTCAGCATTACTTCATTTCTTATGAGATTTCAATAAACTATTTGTAATTAACTATATATAGAACATGGAATTGTAAATTGTTTTTGTAAAGAGCCATGTAGTAAATAATTTCAACTTTGTGGGTTATATGTTTTCTGGTGCAAAGACCTAATTCTGCTGTCATACTAAGAAAGTGGCCATACATAATACCTAAATAAATGGGTATAACTGTGTTCCAATAAAACTTAATTTTCAAAATTAAAGGCAGGTCAGATTTGACCTATGGCTCATAGTTTACTCATAGGCCGTAGTTTACCAACTCCTGATTTACACAGAATCAAAAACAGAGCCAGGTAAAAAATGAGTCATTCTATTAATTAGTTTGGTTTACTGAAACCCCAAAATTTAGATGCTTGAAAATACTGAACATGTGGAGTGTATGCCATTTGCTTAAATCTGACTATCAGACATTATGTAAGCAGAACCACACAATCCATCACAGACCATGAGTGAAGGATGCATACAAACCAAATATTTTGACATTTTATGTGTCCCTATGAAATTTAGCAGTAAATTCTACTGAACAAAAATGTAAATTCTAGACACTATTCTAGGCACAGAAGCCTAAAAATATAGGCACCCAGTTATTATTACATTTTTATTTTTGAACATGTCTGAAATCAAGTTGATAAGAACACAATTATCATCATTCTAGCCTCTCCTCCTAGCAGTTAATTTGTTTTTTTTCTTTTGTGGTCATTTTTCTGGAAGTAAAAATTTTTTAAGTATAGCTGAGTTCATTTTTTAGCATGAAAAATCATTTCCTTTAAGAACCTATCAATCTTACATGGATTTTTTTTTTTCTCTGCGTGATTGGCTTATCTATCAGATCAGAGAATTCAAGAATCTTGTTACATCTTCCTAAAGAAGTCAAAAGCTGATCTATCATTCCTCTTGTTGAAAAATATGGGGATTGCTTTTAAGAAGAAAAGACTCTCAGATTTATTCATTATTATATTTAATTTGATATTTTTGGCACATAAAATTCCAAGCTAATGTTTTATGCTGCTTCACATACAACTTGCAGTTCAATTGATACCTGTAGTATATCATTTCTCTCATCTGCTGAGTGTATCTCAGAATGTTATATGACTTTTCTCTAGATCTCTGAAATCATCACTGTAGTTTTTGTGAAGCATGAAATTTATCCATTTTTGACTAGTTCACCTCTGGAATATAAAATTTGCTTCTAAACAGCAAAGTCTGAGACAAAAATTTTATCTGACAGTTAACAGTGCAATCCATCTCATCCTCATGCTTTACATATTTTCCTTTGTCTGCTTCCAAGTATAATAGTTATGTATTTATTGTTATCTTTTTAATGTTGCTTTCTCTCCACATTATTATGGAATGCCAGGTATGATACAACATAATTAATAGTAATGATTGATTGAGGTCTCATCCTCAACTATGTATTTGTATATGACACCTAAATCTTGACATTTTATTTAGCTGAATTCCATAAATTACTTATATGTAATATATCTTTCTTACAGTAATTAACAAATTTTTTCATAGTTAGCAATGTAAAATAATTCCATGTATGTTTGATGGTGGCTGGAAGAACCACATCATAATCTTCCTCTAAGGAGAAAAAACTATTTAGATAATATCAATTGATCAATCACAGGAATATTTCTTGAAACAATCGGATCTCCAAAATTTGACATCACCTTTCATTTTTTACTAAGACTAAAAATTTGACATGACATAGAACACAGCTACAGAAAATAATTCAAATTTGCATATTTGTTTAGAAAAGTTTTGTGAACACTCACGGAAGCACCTTGAGTGTGTGAGAGAGTAGATTTGTCACTGCGTTCGATGAGGTAAAAACATGGCAGCTCTTAAAATAGGCCATCTCTATCATCTTCGCTATCTTCAATAGAGGTTAGGTATCCAGCCAGACCTATCTATTGTCTCCAGAACTTTTGGTAGTTTCTGGTTAAAAGAGATGCAAGTGACACTAAAAAGTGTTCCTAAAACTCCTAAAATTTTCAGGTATTGAAAATATGTGTTGGGTGTGGTTTGTGCAGAATAAAGAGATGAACTAGAGTAGATATCAATTTATTTATTTATTTATTTACTTATTTATATCTGTTCAGAGAAGCTTCCCCCTTCTTTTGTGAACTATTTGGGCAGTGTTATTAGTGTCTGACAGTCACATGTGCTTCTTCCTTGTTCAAATCAATAATTATGTAACTCATTTTGATCAAATCATGATGTCTCATCACATGGTAACAGTGATTTGTTCAAGGACTGAGAATCAAAATTGGTGAACAAAGAGCTTTTTGCTGGGACTTAAAAACTCGAGTTAAATGTCTATCATTTTTACCAGAAAGAGCCATGTAGTAAATTAAATGGTAAATTAAAACAAGAGAAATTTATTCTCTCATCATCTGGGACACCAAAGTCCAAAAGCAAGGTGTCATCAGGGCCACACTTTCTGTAAAGGTTCTAAAGGACAGTCCCTTTCTTGCTTCTTCCAGCTTTTGATGGATGTTGACATTCCTTGACCAGTGGCCAAATCATTCCAATCTTTGTCTCCATGGTCACATTGCCTCCTCTTCTATGTGTCTGCTTCCCTTTGTGTTTCTCAGTCTAAACTCCCTTATCTTTTATAAGGTTATATGTGATTTCACTTAGGGCCCACCCAAAAATCCATGATAGACTCTTTCTCTCAAGATCCTTTACTAACTTACATCTGAAAATACCTCTTTTCCAAATAAAGTAACATTCAGAGGTTCTGAAGAATGGGGCTTGACTACTGTCCACCCCAGTATACCATCTTGGTTATGTAAGGCAGAAAACTCTCACTTTCTTTTACTTTTTTCATTAAGTTAGTTAAAATTATATTTTTGCCACTAACATCACATTAGTTTTCCATGTTTTGAAAGTAAACTGGTGAATAATAATTATGTTTAGTCTTCTATCCTGTTTTACTGGCTCTGTCTAGTAGTAAAACTCATTGATGGACAATATCTCAGTACAAAATCAAGGGTCTTAACAATAAGCATTATTTTACCAATCAATTTCACTTACTGTATTATTTTTATACATCTATTTAAAGATGTGAGTAAAGATTTAGCAGTACTTATTTATAACAGAAAGTAAATTAGTATTCCAACAATAGAGAATTACACTTTTGTCTCTGGTAGTTTAGAAGACTAGATATATTGAATGTCTCTCTTAATTAAAAACAACTAAAGATGTTGGATGTATTTTTCACAATTCTTTTAAATATGTCATTAAACTAGCAAAAAAGAAGCAATCCTCAGAGGCCAGATACTAAGTGAAAGTCAGAATCTAGAGCTATTAGTAAGCAGTGAAGCTGCATTTGCCCTGTGGGTGTTTTTCAGTTTCAAGCAACTTTACTTTGATTTTCATAGCCTTGCAGCCCATGGGGCATAAAATATAGGGGAGTCTAGTAGAAAATAATCTTCATAAGACTGGAATCACAATGGCCTATTCTCTCAGTTTATGTATGAAGAAAAAAATCCTATCAGCCTTCTCACCCACATACAATATATCCTTAGAAGAGGAAAAAGGAAAACAAAAAAAAAAAAGCTCAAGAAAAACCTCGAGTTTTGTTTCTGGATAGAAAGAACAAAAGATCTTTCTTATACAGGATCCCTTCCCTAATTCGCACTACTAGGTGGCCTAAAAAAGGACAGACCAAGAATTTGGCTTCAAGAAGCCCATTTATTGGGATTCTTGGGTAGCTGGTATATATGTAAAAAAAATCTTTATGGAATAATACATCATCAGCAGAAGTCTCAAAGTATTGCCTCATTTAAGACTCCAAATAATATGAGCCTAATGGTCACGGGGAAAAAAGAGTGAAGAAACAAAGCACTAAAGAGACTAAAATGGAAAAACAAACTGAAACGAATTCTCCTAGGTGCAGAGTATAAAATAAGCATATTTATTCAATGTAGAAATAAATAAAGTGTTTGAAACTGAAAAGTCAATAAGTGGGTCAATAACAGATACAAGAAAGTCAATTAACTTCTTTGAGCCAATTTCTTAATCTTCAATTAAAATACTTATAATTGGTAGCTCACAAATTATATGGATCTAATACACTGTATGTGAAAACATTATTAAAAAAATTAGAGCACTAGTTGAATTGAATTATTTGTTTGCTATTATATAGCTTTGTATTAGCCTGTCATCTGTAAGGTTCCCATTACCTCCCAACTTGGACAGGCCAATATTCTACTCTCCTTGTTCTAGGAAAGATATAAGTTAGCCAAATAGCAGAGGAAAAAAATTCAAATTTAAGTCCTGGACATGAGACTAAAGACTTGAAAGAATATGTGATTAATCCTAGTCGTTCTGAATAATTCTGAGAAAAGCACTAAGAACCCAGAATTCAATACCCTTAGCATAGAGCAGGAAGAGAAGTATGAAGATAACAATGCTTTTATCCAGGAGAGAGAGATTAGGGCAGCCTCTAAACAGTTCCTTTCTGATCTCATAATGTACAATAGGTAGATGACTGGATTCCAATACACTAATATGGGATATAGGAATGACTTATAATTCTGAAGAAGGCTTTAAATGGGGGCAAGGGCCCATAATGAAGACAAGATTGGATTGCAGATATCAATATGGATTCCAGCACAAATTTAGGATGACAGAGAGTATCAGATTGATTTCATTTCCACCAAATAACTTAGTGCTTTAAAAGCTCCAATATAATTTAAATTTGCTTTGAGGAAAGAGTAGAAATGACCTAAGTTGATTGAGATTTCTTTATTTTTCCAGGCAGAATAAAGGCTGCAGTAATTATTAGATTTGATTATCATTATCAGGAAATAAGTTTTATATTACTAACATACTTGAATTTGTGGCTCAACATGTATATTTACCACACATTTGGTATTGACTATTTACTGCACTCATGAGAGTGTGTAGTCAGGCATTATACAAGGATCAAGTGATAGTGTGTAGTCAGGCACTATACTATACAAGGACACAATGACAAGAACTCAGAGCGTGTACCTTCACAGACTTTATAGACTAATAAAATAGCAAGCATAATTATTCAGTTAATGAATTTCATCTAATATTGAAATGATATAACTATCAATTCATTATACCATCCTAAGGCTAGTATTCTACCCAACTATTCAGCTCACATTTGATGTATTTTTACATGCATCTCATACATTGCATAAAAATCATTGTCATGAAAATAGTTTACATGTTGAAAAGCTTTCAGCAAACTACAAAGAAAAAAGTGAAAAATGTCCAGTGATTGCTTTAGCATCAGCATTTTTTCAGAGGTCAGCTACCTATATTAAATGCTTAAATATTTATATTAAATAATAAATATTTAAAGACTACAATCAGGTTGAAAGGTTTGTGTGAAATAGAACTCAGAATGAGATTGATTTTAACACAGATACACAGAGCAGACAATGTTTCTAGCTCAATGGGAGTTTTACTGAATTCTTCAATATATATCCTTGGTTATATCTGCATATATGAATTTTAAAATACAAGAGATACAAAGCACTCATGTAGGTAGGTAAATGATCAAATAATTTACATATCATCGAATAATACTATCATCAAATAGTACTATTAGAGAGATTATAATGATCAAATATGCCTGATTAAGGTTAAAAATTTCTCAGAAACATTCTGATACTATTCATGTAACAATGAACAGCCAACATATAAAATTAAAGAAACATTTGATGAGGGTGAAATCTGAGAACTAGAGAAATGTTTACTGGGTTATTATTCTTGCTTTTACTTAGAAATAAATAGTCCTATTTCATTTCTTTATTTCAGTTATTAATCTATTTATTACTTATTTATTCAATATATGTCAATATTCTTCTACTTATTTATACTTGGAGTTTTGGTTCTTTAGGTAGATAGACAAAACATCAAAATCTCAGTCATGTATATTTTCATATATCATTTACTTCCTACAGTAAAAGTAAAAAAAATTAGCTTGTTTGCAATATACTCCTCATCCCTATTCCTTTCTTTTATTGTATTATAGTTATATTACCATTTTTCTTCATATGCTATGCTCTCCAACACTTGTAACTTTGTATAATATTGCCAAATCTTTATTTCTCAGCTCATTATCTTTCTAATCCTTTCTCTTCATTCTATAAGGCTATTATTGCTGTCCTCTAATTCTTCTAAATCCTCTAATTTTCCAATTCTTCCATCATACTATGACAAACATTGTTATCATTATTAATGAATTATTCTTGTCATCTAAGCACAAATCTATTAGTTATATTGGTTTCAGTCACATATAATAGGGAGGAAAACCCATTATATCATGTTATAGAAAATAAAAGTATATCTGGTTTTTTTTTTTTTTTTAAATAAAGGAAATCTGAAGTCCTGGGTTCAATGCCAGATCCCAACTCAACAGGGTCTCAGTTTACTCTATTATTCTGCTCTACCATATGGTTCATAGATGCCATCTTTAAGAACAAGCATAGCCCAAAGTAACTAATGTAGCTCAAGCTATCAGGGAAGCATTGCAGGCAGGAAGTAAAACAAATAAACAAACAACAACGAGAAAGAAAAAGAAGCGTGAGCCTCTTCCTTTTAAGAAGATTTCCTGAAGTTTCATCACATCATTTTCACTTTCATCTCATTTCTTGGTCCTATGATAGTCAGCCTATCTACCTAGCAAATTATGTTCTACTAGGAAGTAATTAATTAGTGAGCAATAGAAGAGAATAAAATTGTGAGGCAAATAGCACTCTTTGATCCAACAATCACCTTCAGTACTTGGTTCATTAGTTAAGTTTTAAAATTGGAAATTAGAACTGAAGAAACATTGTCCAATGCCAGGTTAGATAGTTTTCTAGAGTTATATTTTCTTCTGAGTTCAATGTCACTATTTCTACTCTGCTCAAAAAATAGTCCTAATGTCAGATCAAATATATTCACTTTAGTAATACCTAATTAATTGTTTAAAATTATATATCTTAACTTTCTTCATATGATATTCTCATAAGAATTGTATCTTTCCTGGAATTTCAAATTATCTGCTTTTGTTTTGTATTTATGTGCCTTTGCATGTCCTCAAATAATTTGTATTCCAACTTGTAATTATATCTATTGTTCACTTTGTTTTGATTTTGTTTTGCTTATGTCTTTTTAAATCACTTTTATTTTTTCCAGGAAACCTCCCTCTTCCCGTCACAATCTGGACTTGTTATCTAAGTTTATAATATAGGTTTTATCCTGACTTTAACTTTTTTCTATTGAATTGAAGCATCTGTTTCACAAGATCTGTCTTCTTTCTTGATCTTGTATATTTTGTAATTTTAGACAAATACTTCCTCAAGTAACTTCCTTATAAAATCAATGTACAAAGCAATTTTTCTGAGTTGTAGCACAGTTCATATGTGTATAGTATATCATTTCTATTTTTAAAAATCTATATTTTTCTTTGCTTTTATTCTTTTGGGTCTTTCTTTGCAAAGTTCTTAGGCCTGGTGTGTTGAACTTCCTGAACTGATTTTCTACAGGTCTTAGTATCATCTTGTATTAAAATTATTGTCTATGTGACTTATGCTCTATGGTTCTAGGAAGTACTCTTTATCTTTCAGACTCCCATTAATTACCCCTCCCCCAAAAATGTATTTTAACTCTCAATTATTTTTTCTGTATCCATCGTTTATATTTTGATCTTTTAAATTACTATGATATATTCACAAATCTCTCTAAATATGCTGATTTCCTTTTCAAGTGTTCTTTTTTTTTTACCTAATCTATATTTAATTAATGCTCTAAATGACTGTCAATTCCATATCTTCTCTATAGATTTAATGCAATTACAGTCAATAAATCAGTTGTACATTTGTAGAAATTGACAAGGTGTTTCTAAAATTTGTATGGAAATGCAAAAGACCAAAAATAAATGAGATAATGTTAAAGAAAAAGGACAGAAAGGAAGAATTAAATAAACAGATAATTAAATTTATTATAAAAATAAAACTATTATTCACAGAAAATATTATTATAAATGTCAATATAATAAACAAATAAACAATATTAAATTTCATGTTTTCAGCAAACTTTTTTGGATACAAATTATTGCAAAAATGCATAATTAAGTCTAAGAGTACTAAAATAGCATTATTTGTAATACAAAAATGGGAAACAAGCCAATGTTTTGTCTAGAATAGTACTGAGAAATAAATTGTGATATATTCATAGAATGGAATGCTATGCATCCTTCTTGTTTGCCCTTAATAGACTAGTTTAATATAAATGACCAGTTGGCTTGATTACTTATTACTTGATTACTTTTAATGTATATTTTTATAGCCACATTAGCTTTTGTCTTGAATAAACAGAAAATTCATTCGTTTTTGAAATTCATTTATCAAATATTTGTTGAAGACTTTATTTCAGGCACAATAGTGATGAAAAATGTCAAGTGGGGTGTATAGTTTATTGAAAGGGAAATATTAATCAAAACTAGACAAATAAGTGTTAAATTATAAGTGGAATGAGTATCCCCAATGAGAAGCACACAGACCTAAGAGAATTCTTAATAGAGAAATTAGAGTTGAGAGAAGTCTTTGTTAACAAAGTCATTATGGAACTGAGGTCTAAGAGGAGTAGAAACTCACCAAGGGAAGGAGGTCGAGGGGAAAAATTGTTCCAAAGCAAGTTCCACATTTGGGAAACCCAAAGACTGATGTGATTAAAGCAGTTACAGAAATGAGCTATATGTTGTGAGATGAAGGTCTGAAAATCAGTGGAAGCTTAACTATTGAGGGCCGGGTGAGCCATGTGAGGGGTTCTGATCTTTCCCCCTAAGAGTAATAAATGCCCACTGACATGTTCTAGTTTGCATATTTGAAAAATTAACTTTGACACATTGAAACATCTCTTTTTTCTATGATTATTAGGGAAAGGTCCAGACACCAGGCAGTGGTAAATTCATAAAGTTAATCATTGTCATCCTTGAAGCCAGCCTAGTTTCTCAAACATCCTCTGTGAAGGCAAAAACACTTTTGCAAAGTTACAGCTCTTATTACACCAATACACTATGAAAATAGATAAGATCTTACTTTTAATTGACAAAGAATTAAGTGCAAACTCATAGATTGAGGTCTATCCAATTGTCTCCTGCCTACATCTTGAGCCTAATCTTCCTCTACTCTCCCACTTATGTATCACCAGTAGGCTGGGTATACACATTCCTGAACACAACCCATGCTTTTCTTTCTCTTCCATTGTCATGCTATTCTTTGCCTCTAAGAGTCTTTTGCCTGTTTGTTTTTTTGAAGTCCTATTCATTATCAAATGCCACACTCTTTATAAAACACTTCTGATCCATCCACCACCTAATAAAACTATAATCACTTACTCTTGTTCTCTCCCTGAGCATTTATCTTTTGCCCGATAATATTGCTATTTATTATTTTCCTGTATTTCTTCAATAGGTAACAGATAACATTTTAGTCCTCTAGGTGCACAATAAAATGGTAGGCATTACACTTGAAGGAAAATACTTTTCAGGTGTCTGAAAAAGATTTGCATAAAAGAAACTAAATAAGGATTTGGATATTTTTGCTTATTATTCCTCTCCATATGTATTTCTGATGATGATATCTGGAATATAGTCAGAATTAAATTGGAAAACAGTGAAACTATTTCAAAAACTTTATTTAAAATTAGGTGGACAATAAAGATCTTAGTATTCCTTCAAATTTTGCTTATACACATTCTTCAAATCTTGTTAAAATCACCTATATACATATTTACTGCCTGAGGGTATCATACTAATATCAACAAATGTAGTAAATCCTAAGTTAAAAGTATATGTGAGGTCATTAAACAAGGTTACAAAAAGTGCTGAAGACTAACACTTACTTACACATTCAGAAACCATTTAAAAGGGAACTTCAAAATACTTAATACAGATAAATTTCCAATGTCTGAGCCTCATTAAAAATTCTTTAGTTGAATTGTTCCCAACATAAAACACAGCCTTTCCTCAGGCTCAACAATGAAATGACAACGATCTACTCCAAAAAATATAACTAGCATTCATGTTAAATCAGAGCTTAAATTTTCATCTCTTTTGATTTGTTGTTTCAATAACTAAATTATTAAACTACTATGTTCAAGGCAACATTAATGTTAATATATTAATGTATATTGCCTCAAACATCATAGAAGAAATATATATAAATACATAATCAAGTTTATGCAGCCAAGTAATTAAAAGAGAAGCTGCTATGTGACAGGGCAGATAGAAAATCTCAACACGTGCTTAAACAATCATTTGAAGAAGCTAAAAAGTAAAAAAGATTAGTAATGATTAAATAACTAACCTGTTTTTTTTTTTATTCAACAAAGCAAAGTAATCAGATTTTATCTTATTTTATCTCAAGGATCAAATTAGATCACCCAGGCTATGTCCCAAGTTGTTGGATAGTAAACCAACTAGACAGGAAGGTTTTTTTCATTGACGTGTTTAATCTTTTCAGACCTAACTGTAAAAATTGCAGTATAAAAAGTACCTACTAAATTGAGATAGTCTTAGCTATCACTGTAATTTTTTATGCTCACACAATCACTCTATTTTCATCCTATTATATGTGTTTCCTCATTTTTCCATGCACATCTATTGTACAGCTATTCCTTCATTGCAAAATGCATCAAGATCAGAGACGGCACATAAATAATTGATGCCGGGAGAGAAATATAGCATAAATGACATTCACAAGGATTATGCTCTCATGTTTGATCTAAAACTTTGAAAAGTATTTGCCTTCAGGGTTCTTGATTATCTCAAACTATAATGCTGCAGAGTTACAATAAGAAAGTGGCACATTTAAGAACTGTGAAAGATTTATTTTTCAAAATAACAGAAGGAAGAATTGTGGGCTGCTGAACTATCATATAGAAAAAAAAATCCATCTCACCCTTTTTGCTATTATATTGTTTGAGAAGTTGCTGTAAATCTCCACTTTGGCTACCATCCTATTTTATTTGACTATAACTATCATCACTTTTACTATGGAATGCTTTATGGGGCACTTTAGCCCTCAGCTCTTTTGCTAAGCGCCTGTACTGATATCATGGGATCTATCAAGCATTTTAACCAGTTTATTTTTTGCTTTCAAACCATGACGAGAAACCATTATCATGGCTTTAAAAAGGAATATTTGGCCATCACATCCCAAGGAAAATCTTTATTTTAATCACATTTTAGAATATCTTTCCCAATTCTATCATAATGGAATTTTCTGTGAAAATAAAACCAAAAAGACCGCAAAAAGTTCTGAGCTGGAAAGAGCCACCCTCTCCTTTATGCTGTACCAGCCCCAAAAGCAGGTGTCATAAATGATCGCTTCCTGTTGCTTAGGGGCTTATCACGCAGTTATATTTCACAAGTGTCCATGAAAGGAGTACAGAGCAGAAATGCTCTCCGCTCAGAATCACCTTTTTTTAGTTCTTTATTTTCCTCAATACATGCTTTTTTCCTGAATGTCAGGGAGAAACGTTCCAGAGAATTTCCACACTTTCCAACGGAATTGACCAAAAATATCATCTTTCATGTTCACTGATTAAGTCACAATTTCAATAAACTCTAAATATCCTTGACATAAAGATCTGTATATCTTATTTGTTTCTATATCCCTAGTGTCAAAGATAAAATTGTTGCAAAATAGAAACCTCACAAATATTTTTTGGGTGAATAAATAAATGAATATGTATGATTAAAAATTTTTTTCAAGGTTGTTTTGTAGTTGTAAACTACCTTAAGAATTATTCAGAAATATACAATCAGATATGCAGAAATAGTGACTTAAAATAGAGAATGACTACTCTAAATTAAGCATTAGGTGACTATCAGTGTCCCCTGAAATAATAGCAACTTCATTATAACAGGGGTTGGCCAACTACAGCCCATGAGCTGAATCTGATCCACGACTCATTGTGATTAGTAAGTCTTTATTGGAAAAGATCCACTCATTTCTTTACACATTTTTTTCATTTGTTTTTTATAGTGGAGTAGTTGTGACAGAGACCATACAGACCACATAGCCTAAATATCTACTATCTGGCTCTTTATAAAAATGTTTGTCAAGAAAGATGTAAGTATGCCCATAGAAAGTGGAGCTTAGCATTTTATAGAGATGAATGCCAAAGGAATTATCATGCCAACCTTATCCTAAACTCCTGTTTCACACCCTGAAGTTAGTTCTACTTCATGTTCTCTAGCTATCATTTTATATTTCTATCACTCCTGTGTCGTATTCTACTCGTAGTTCCAAACGATGAAGAATGTCGGTTTCCTTCTCTATGTGTTTTAAAATAGATGTCTCTGTTTCTTCATTCTAGCATCCCATTCCCACTCTCACCTCCTAAACCATCGAGCGGGTTAGAGACCACCACTTATGTCATATTCCAGCCAGTTTCATTCATTCACATATCTTTCTGATCCCTGAAAATATTTGAGCCTGTGCTCCTGTCATATGACAAATCTTATCATACTTACTTAAGCCTCAAATCCATTAAGTAAAAGTCACATACAAAATTAATTTATTATAAAAATGCATTCACCCCTAAACCATTTCATAAAGCATTGCCCATTTTTGCAGCGAATCCACGAACTGTTTACTCAAAGTCTAGTTTAAGAAGAAAATGTTCTACTACCCGTGGGAAAACCCAGAAGACTATGGTCAAGAGAAACTCCGTAGTTTTATACCAAAGGGCATTCTTCAGGGCAGAGCAAAGACTCAGGCTGACCAATAATTTTTCGAGTTATGACAAGTCTTCCTGGAGAGCTTGGTTAGGGTTTTCTGAACTCTATGGCAAATACTTCGTGAAGTTCTATTTCTTAACAACAACAACAACAACAAATAGAACCATATGAGATTTGATTGAAAGGAGATGGAAGATGAAACATTGGGAGGAATAAAAACACTAAAAGTAGCTGGCAACCCCAGATGTATCTGTTCTCAATAGAAGAATATAGAGAGAACCTAGAAAATGGTGCTAACGAGGCCAAGGGCACTGCCTCCATCCTGTGTGAGTTTATTAACTTTGCACGAAGGAGAATCAATTTAACAATCACTGTCTGAACCCTTAACCTCAATCCACCAGCCTATGAATAAATGCCACTGCTCAAGAAGGAGACCAGGGTCATAAAAGACACCATCAGCCAGCTATCTCCACCATTAGAAAACTGGCTTACCACCCTGGCCAGCATCTGTCATATATAACAAGCTGAGTAGAGTTAAAACAGCTGAGTAAAAATTTAATTTTTAAAAGTGACACAATATAAAGATGTGACTGGAAGTGCTCTCTAGGCAAATTAGTCTACACTTTCAAAACATCCTTGTCCATGGACTTACCTCTTGAGGGGCTATCGGAAAGCCTCCTGCTGGAACTCTTGCTTCTTGCATCACCGTTTCCAATCTCTCTGACCCTTGGATTGCAAACCTTTTTGCCAAAAATTCAAAACAAACCATAAGATTTTCTTGCAAATAATTATTTTGTGGCTCCTGGTCTCTTCATCTATACTACTTTTTACAACAAATTTGTGAAGATTTCTCCCCTTTTCTTCCCTCTTATATGCCTTCTTCATTTAGACATTTGCCTTCAACATTCTACAAAATTATTTGTAGTTTTAGTGAATTTAGCAAAGTCATCACTCTTGCTTTATCTAATGGTCTGTTCTCAGGCAACTTTTACTTGGCCTATTGATGACGTTGGGCACAAATAACCACACGACTTTTTTAAAACACTTTCTTCAGTTGACTTTAGGTCACGTGACTCCCCTGAATCTTCTCCTTTCTCTCTGAGCACACATGTAACCCTGTTAAAATGTAGGTAACATTGTCCCCTTCCTCAGCTCAACACACGTTAGTGTCATCTTGCTCAGGCATTGTGAAAGCCCAGTCATCTTTATGCCCTACAAAGCCTCTAAGCTGTGGGGCATCATGTCTCTCTGACCCAATCCTTCTCTTTCTCTCTCTCTCTCTGTCTCTCTCTCTCTCTCTGTCTCTCTCTCTCTGTCTCTCTCTCTCTCTCTCTCTCTCTCCCTGCCTCCCTCCCTTGCCCTCTTCTTCCTTCCCTTTCTCTCTCTCTGCATTGGTTGTTCCATATGCCTGGAATGCCCCTACCCTATCTCTTTACTACATTAAGTAATATCTATTTTGCTCATTTCTGTCTTTTTTATGGCCTTATACAAATGTCATTTTTCCCTGACTGCCCTCTGATATTTCCTATTTCTCTCGTTTGATTTATTTTCTTCTTAGTGCTTACTTTTTATTATACTGTATTCTTTTTTTAAGGTCTATCTTTACCACTGGAGTATAGGACCCATAAGGGCAGTGACTTGTCTTCACACCTTTATTGCCAGAATCTAGACTATATTAAATTCTCGATAAATGTGTATTGGATATATTTGTAACTGAATGACTAAAAGTCTCCAGTCATCCAAGCTGTTTGCCTCTATAACTTCTTCTGTCATGCCCGTAACTGAATACTATAGCCTGTTCCCAAAAACTTCAAGGAAAAATCACTGCTCACCGGATTCTTCCTTCACTATTTTTCAGCTTTATGAATATCTAGTCATCTTCAATATCTTCCTGAATCATTTCTGCTGCTCCTTTGCCTTCCTCAGAACTCTATGCAGATTTTAATCGCCTAGTACCCAAATGTTATTGAAAGTATTTGCTCACTTGTTTGTCTCCTCCCTCAGCCTTAAGCTCATTGAGGATATTTAGAAAGTAGATAACAAACACCTTGCAAAAGCAGAGACATTTTACCCTCTAGCTAATTTCTGTTCAAAGAGATAATATGTATGCTAAAAAGTCTGAATGCTTAAGTACTTAAAATTTGGAATAAATAAATAAGGTAGAAGTTAAAAAGTGTGAAGGCAAAAAACAAACAAACAAAATCAGAATGATTTAAAATGAATTTTCACTTTTTGGAAAACAAAATTACTCATTTAATCATTAATCCACCAAACATTTACTGATGGCCTTTTCTGGGCTGGATTTTATACCAGGATGTTGAACTGGAAAGAATAAATCCCAGGCACCAACCTTCATGGAACTCACACTATGACCAGAAAGATAGACTTGTAAAAAGCATATTGAGGCCAATCATCTAATTTATCTAAAATCATTGCCACAATGCAACTCTCTACTCCTAAGAAAAGCTGTTGAATAATAAAATCATTTATTTTTTTTTACCTAAGTTAGACAGAAACATCTGGTGTTTGAAATATTCATTAATAATTTTAAATCTCCCAAGAATATTCAAATCTCAAAATTTCTAATGAAATGTTCAGTTCTAACTTATGTATTTAAGTGATGTAAAACATGGACAGCCAAACTTAAATAACATCATCTTCCTTTGTATGACATGTTTTACTAAAATGTATTAATTATTTTAATACATGTTTATCAAGTGTCTATTACACGCCAGGATTTTTTTTTTTTTTTTTTTTTTAGCAAGGAGGACCCAACAAAAGACAAAACAATCTCTTTGACCACATGAAGATCATATTCTAGTAGAAGGAGACAGAAAATAAACAAAAATATACACGTCATAAATCAAGTGGTGATAAGCCCTATGAGGAAAAATCAAGCTGGGTGAGAGGTGGGCAGGTAGAGGACAGGACACCCAGCTGTGTTTGTGTTGGGGCATCGGATAGAAATACTAGTTATACAGAAGGATTAGATAAACTACTCTTATATAGTCACACTTACCCAAAAACTTAAAGGACTGAGGAAGAGAACTATCTGGGTAAAATCGGAATCTGTGAGAAAATATTCATGTGTATGTGCGTGTGTGTATATGTGTATATGTGTGCGTGTGTGTGTGTGTGTGTGTGTGTGTGTACAACCACTTCTTATATGAACTTAAAATTTATCCACTCGAGGAAATTATTTTCCATTTAAAATTAAATTTCTGTTTCTTGGGTTCTTTTTGTTGTTGTTGTTGTTGTTTTAATGTTTGTTGACTTTGGTGCCTCTCTCGTTGGCTCCAATATTATATTTTTTTAAATGCTTGGGGATTCTTTGTTATGTGTCTGTCTGTATCTGTTTTAGAGCTTTCCACAAATACTCTTTCAACACATTGTAGCACATCTCTAGTGATGATAAGGGCAGGATGAAATATGCATTTGTAGTTAATCTTCTGGGTACGAGAGGCAGTGCACATTCTTTATGTCCTCTCCTGGGCATCCACTTGTCTGTTACCTGCTGATTTGAGGTGCAGTTACCTGTCTGGTTGTTCTCTTACAGATGTCTGGCCCATAATCCTGATGGTTGCCTGAGAAATCTCTCCTGCTATTTCATCTGCTGCTTTTAAGCAAAAAGCTGCTTTCATCTTTCATATAAACCCACTCTTGTGAAAATGTCAGTCAGTAGTTCCTTCTGTCTTTCAAAATATCCTCAGAATTTTGGGTCCATGAAGTGTATATCTAGTGTTCCAGAACTGTTAATTAAGTCTGTTTTATGTCTTTTTTAGAAATTTAGAGCAGAAAGGAGATGCATGTGCTGTTTTCTTGACCCAATCACACTAAGAATGCTTTCACTTAAGACCATCTGAGTATCTTACAAATTAAATTTAGAATGAGTGAAACTAATCTATAAAATATACTAAACAGTACATATATTAAACAATGTAAATAGTGTAATTTCTGTAATTCCTTCTAATTAGATAAAAATGTTTTGTTATAAAATTTCAATAACTACATCATTTTAATGCTGCTCATTTGTTTCTTTTTCACTTTCTTCTCCCAAACAAGATTTAAGCTGAAATCTCTTCCTACTAAAGTATTGTAGAAATCCTTAGTTAGCTGCACCTAATGAAACTCCTACTGGGACTTCCTTTCATTTCTTTGTCTTGACTCCACTGCATGTAGATCCTCTCTGTTCCCTGTGCTGTTCACATCTCTCCTGAATCCTGCCAATCAGGGTAGACATTCTCTTAAGTCAACCTTTTTTAATACTCATTGCAGAATATCTATTCTCTATGTTTTCAGTTGCTCAAAGTTTTCATTAAAGGTGAAAACACTATAAGAATCATCAAAATGTACTTAATTATTGATGCTTTACACTTATTTGAAAACTTTTATGCACAAATCATAATAGCAAAATCTGAGTGAATTTTACTGCATGCCAGGCACTGCTCTAAATATTTCTCATATTTTAACTCATTTAATCCTCACCACAGCCCCATGAATTAGGCATTATTATTCCCTTTCACAGGTGAGGTAACTGATTCAGAGAAAGGTTACCAGAGCTAAGATACAAACCAAAGCAGTTGTCTTTAGAATTCCTGTCCTGACACTCTGCTCTCCTTCATGATACTAGGTAATAAATGAGGATATAGTGTAGAGGATGACACAAGTTCTATACCCTAGAATTTTATAATATAATAATTAAGAACTATCATTCACCTAAAGCCTCCTCTCCTGAAGGTTTACATGCTATGTCTACTAGTCTTCATTAAAGTATTACATGGCAAAAAAATTGTTTGCCTATAAGAATAGTTTACTAGAGCATCTTCACCCACAATGTGTTTCATAAAATGATAGCTCTATAGGATGTTAAAAAGTGTAATAACAACAATAAAGGAATCCATGGTAGAATGGTAAGGTATGGGTTAAAATCTTAGGGTAAAGAGCTCTTAAAACAATCATAGCTAAAATCATTCTCCCAGTTCGAGTGCAGTTCAAGTGCAGAAGCGAATTTGGAAATAAGATTTGGAATACCAAGGAAGAAATGACTGACTCTAAGTTAAAGAGTGTAGATATAATTTGAAAGGAAGAAAAGATAAAAAGAGATAAGTATGAAAATGAACTAAAATGACATTGTTTCCAGTTAACTTGTGTTTGGTATAGAAAAACTTTTAGCATTCTAGGTCCTTGATCTATTAGACAGAATGCAGAATGTAGCAGAGCTAATACCTTGTATGGTTCCTTTTACTATTTTGCACAATTACCTTCAAGATATCAAGTGGATGGAAAATGGCTTTCATTAGGATCATAGAATAAATAAACTCTAAAATAAAAACAATGAATTTTGATTTTTATATATGCAAAAATGATAGTACTTTTTTTTTATTGGATGGCATAGTAGGCTAATAATATTTATAAATAAAAATGGAAATGTCCTACTAAAAAATAATTATGTGACTTATTTTCCCAATGTAATAAGAAAAATGTGAGGTTTAATCATAGGGCAATAGTAAAGCACTTAAATCCTCATAAGGATTTGAGAGGCTATAATTATATTATATTACTTTAACACATAAAAAGAAAAATCTGCATATGTAATGATATCTGTGTCTAGGATACAGACTGTAATATTTCAATTCAAACAAATTTTCTAATGAAATTTGGTGTTCGAGCATAAGCTCAAACATAACCCTGTCTATCTGATACTATCAAAGTTTTCTTTCAGTCCCCAAAATATAAACATTATTTTAAATTATTTTACTTATTATCTAAGATATTAAAATATAATGCGCTCTTCATTATTTATAATTGCATTATCTAGGAAATTCATGGACTGTGGCCATCTGTCTACTTCACTTCAGATAGAAAGATAATTACTCACGATAGTAGTGGGGGAAGGTCAAGGAGCGACAGAGACGAGTTGTTTTTTCTCCAAGCTCGTATTCCACACTTTTAGTCAACACACTCAGAGGATTACTTATCAACTCAGCTCCCAAGATGCCTTTCTCCTGGTGGAAACTACTAGCCCAACCTAATGTTGAAGACTCAGGTGCTTCGAATTTGGGGAATGGTTATCAAAGAATAACATAAGCCAGGTGAAAGCATAAGCAGTTTGAGAAATGAACTTCATTGCTAGGCAAGGTCTCCTTTATCCAGGGGTCTTCCATAAGCATATTCCATTACTGAGCAAGAGCTCATCTCAGGATGTGTAAATGGGATCAAGTCTGGCAGAGGAGAGGAGAAATGGTTTCACCTGGTAGGAAAGACATTGAATACAAAGTGAGAGTTTCAGCTCATAGTTATTTTGCTGTACCATGCCTAGGTACAACTATTGTTAATGTTATGAGACAGAGCAATTTGAAAATATCAAAATTGTTCAACTGAAAATCAGTATCATTATTTAGGTAAACTTGAAAAAGTCATATGTAATAATATAACTACCTAGAAATAAAAAAGATGATATAACCATCATTTCATTCTTTTAGAAAACCAAAGAAAATGTTTAAAGTGAAAAATGATGTTAATTTTATTTCAATATCTACTTCTGACTTTGAGATTATAAAATATAAAATTGATCCACTTTCTAATTTATTTGGTATTACTAATTCCTAAGAACACAATTTAAAAACAATCTTCGTCTTGATGACAAAGATAGTTTCAAAAAGAAATCATATTCAGTTTTGACAGAGGTTTAATAATAATAATAATAATAATAAACTATAAGAATAAGTTGAATTGGTAAATAAATAGAAATTGTCCTTTTCTGATCAGAGAAATCATTCATAAGAACCTTAAGTTTCCCATACAAGGATAGATAGATACGTAGATTAATGGATGGGGAGTTGCTTTTTATGGGTGAGCAAAGAAAGTGGTTTCTTGAGATGCAATCTCAACCTGGTGAAGATTCTGTAAAGATTACTGAAATGATAACAAAGGATTTAGAATATTACATAAACTTTATTGACAAAGCAGCAGCAGAGTTTGAGCAGACTGACTTCAATTTTGAAAAAATTTCTATGCTGGGTAAAATACTATCAAACAGCATGACATGCTACAGAGAAATTATTTGTGAAAGAAAGTCAATCACATGGCAAACTTCATTGCTGTCTTATTTTAATGAATTGCCACAACTCAGCCATCAATATTGAAGCAAAGCCCTCCATCAGTAAAAAATTTTAAGTCCCTGAAAGTGCAGATGATGGTTAGCATTTTATTTTTATCTTTATTTTATTTTTAGTTGCAAGTAAACCGTACATTGGTTAGACATTTATATAGTTTACAAAACAATCTCCCTGGTTGCTCTTTCTCTCTTCTGGCTCTACGCCTAGCCATTACATTACTGCAAACTGCATTCCCTATGTTGTGCTCCTCATCCCCATGACCATCTATCAACTATTAATTTGTACTTCTTAAACCTTTCACCCTTTCTCTTAGCATACCCCGACCCCTTCCCCTCTGGCCATCACCAGATTGTTCTCTATATTTGTGAGTCTGTTTTTGATTAGTTTGTTCTTTTTGTTCCTTAGATTCCACATGTAAGTGAATTCATATGGTATTTATCTTTCTCTGTCTGACTTATTTCACTCAGCAATAATAACCTCTAGGTCCATCCATGTTGTTGTGAATGGTAGGATTTCATTTTCTTAATGACTGAGTGATATTTCATTGTATATATGAACCATAACTTCTTTATCCAATCCTTTGTAACATTTTTTTACACTAAAGTATTTTTTAAAGTACGTACACTGTTTTCAGACATAATGCTATTTACACACATAAGAAACTACTGTATAGTGTAAACATACTTTTATATGCACTGGGAAACCAAAACCTGATTTATTATAGTATTCGCTTTATTGCAGTGGTCTGGAATCCAACCTGCAATATCTCTGAGGTATGTCTGTACAATATTTTAAAGCTATTTAGTTGTCTATGATATCAAGGCTAATATAACACAGATCTTCATTGTTCTTTGTCTAGCTGAATATAGTGACAAATAAGGCACTTTCATACTTCCAATTAAGAGTTTATTCAAGTACTATAAAGAATTACATACACTTTAACCTTCCTTAGCTCCCACTGATGAAAAATAATATGACATCATCAGCAATCACTTATGAATTAACCCTAGACTTAGATTAGATAATTAAACAAATGTGATAGTTTCCAGATGTCAATATATTTTAAAACTGTATAATATTTTAGCAAAAACCACTTAAGAAAATAATTTTAAATATAGATAGATAAAGGTAAGTGATAGGTGATAGATGATAGATGACAGATGATGATAGAAAGATAGATAGATAGATAGATAGATAGATAGATAGATAGATAGATAGATGATAGACAGACCCATGTACTTTATATTTAAGATACAGAATGTATTATACTTTTGTAACAATCTTTTACCAAATGTGTCTTGAGCTTGAGATACTGATAATATATTCTAGCTTAGTGAGTCTTAAGCTTTCTTTCCAAAAATATCATGAAAATAGTTGAAAATAAATACTGAACAAATATGTCACAAGTCATGGATATTAAAGGACTGAAATTATACCTAAATTTAAAACATAGATGGTCACAAATTATTCTAAAAAGGTAACATATTTGAAAATCATTAGAAATATTTGTGAAAATAGCTGCTATAATAGGCAAGCCAAATAGAGAAATTAGTGCTGTAAAGAAGAAAAACTAAAATGTGTTACTCTCAATTGTATGTGGAATAGTAAAATACACTGACATCTAAGTCCTTTATTCTAATTAATATAACATAAATATTTATGGCCATAATTACATTTAATTTGGAAATTATGTTGTGCAGAATATGTTTCACATTAATTTGTTATTTTCATCATAAGAAAGGAAAAAGCAATAGCATTTGCTTATCTCAATATGTATAGCCAAGGGTGCATTATTACTAATAAAGACATCTACCTTAAATTCAAAACCTTGTTCATACAACCCAATGTAAGAACTTATTTCTGAGAAAAACGTCATTGATAGTGATGATCTGTTTTGTTATTACAAATTAATACATAACCTTGATAGATATTCACAAAACACAGAAACACACACACGAAATAACACATGCCTATCCATTGTCCCAAAATAATAGTGTTAACTTTTAACATGTGCATGTACATCCTTCTAATTTATTAAAATGGTTTAGCTTAAAACACTTTGAATTTATGATGTTAATAACAATATAAGCCTATTTTTTCACTTATTAATATTTCATGTACATTTTATATTCAAAGGTAGCATAATCAATGGCTGAAAAATATAATTCTGTAGCTATGCTATAAAGTTTTCTCTTATTGTATTTTATTATGCAAATAATTCATGTTTTTTTACAGACCAATTAGAAATATTGTACTATAAAAAATTAGCATAAATCTGGCAAAATCTAACCCTGCTAACACTTAAGAATATGTTGCTTTAGTTTCTTATAAAAATGTATTTACACACAATTAATAAAAATGGGTCTTCAAAAGTAATTAAAGTTTTTCATTTAACAACACACTTTAGAATTATTTACAATTCAATTCAATGTATTGAGCACAATGTCCCTGAAGTCCTTACATAGGTCTCAGG
This sequence comes from Rousettus aegyptiacus, assembly GCF_014176215.1. Classification (NCBI taxonomy): domain Eukaryota; kingdom Metazoa; phylum Chordata; class Mammalia; order Chiroptera; family Pteropodidae; genus Rousettus; species Rousettus aegyptiacus. The sequence goes on from NW_023416310.1 coordinate 20,269,700, forward strand.
TTGATGATAATTTCTTTTCTGGTCCCCTCGTAATCTCACCTTTATATCCTATAACTTAGAGATCAACCTAAACTTTAATTACAATCAACACACTTTATAAAATATAATAGCATAAATGGAGCTAAAAACAGACAAATTTGGGCTAAAATAGAGATATATGCATGCATTCTTACTACTGATCAAACAATAAAGTATGGGAAGCTGTTTCAGACCTTGTTTTCTTTATCATATAATTCAAGTTCCATTTTCCTTCAGTCCATACCTTTACTGCTTAGGATTTTTTTTTTTTACTTTGTGTTGTGACTGAAAAGTACATTCTTGAAAAAAAAATAAATAATAAGAGCTCTTAGTGCACATACCTGCATTAAGTTGCTATGGTTGTTCATTAACTGTTTCCAGTGTATTTAGAAGTACTAGAAGGTGTCTCAGAAGATGCCCCGTGTTTTACACATACTACTGCAGCAGCAGCAGCAGCTTGATTTCCACTTACTAATCAAAATTAACATCTTAAGTAATGCTATAATCCTCTATTGTCTGTAAATTCAGTGGCATGAGCATTCAATGGCAAAGTTGCATCTTAATTTTCAAGTCAATGGGGCTATTGTTGAATCTCCTAATAGGAGTCCAAGCCAGTGAAGAAGATCAAAATCTTGAAAAAGGGAAACAAGAATTTGAGAGTAGCTTATTAGTTTCTAACTTCCTCTCCTTGATTTCAACTTCTCGTCCTTGGTTTCTAGGCCTTTGCAATCTCTTTCAAAGGAGAAAGACTTCCAAGGAATGATAACTGTTTCAGATAATAGACTATCTGTTTTATAAGAAAACGATAAAATTACAAGGTTTTTCTCCTACACAGAATTGTCATTTTGTTATTGGCTTCTAAGTCTAGCTCTTTCTGGATGATGGGCTATATGGTAAGAATTACATAGTCTTGAGCCTGCTGCATTACTTATTTTGAAAGAAATTCCATAGTCAGAAACAATGCTTATTATATACAGCTCATTAAACTCAAGGGAGAGTGATAGTGCCATATTACGGGTTCAGCAGCAAAGGTCAATCCATATTTATAGTAAATGGCAATTCTAGTGAAGAAATATTCCTGCATCTCTTCTCACTTATAAGAGGTTTGATGTAAAGCACCTTCCAGCAGATGGCTGGCTGACATATCCAGGAAAGGGTATTAGAGGAAGTATAGAATAAAGTTTTAAAAATAAGATAATATTATAGTCAAATGGCTTATTCCTAGAAGAATAAAATTCCCAAGTGATCCTTAACCAGTTAGAAAATTCAACTACTAGTTTAAAGTATTCCTACAAAGAAAATACCAAGCTCAGATAACTTTATATCATGTGTCAGCAAACTGAAAAAAGATAATTCTGATTTTATTTCAATGTTTAAGAGGATAGAAGAGGGGAAACACTCTGCAATTTATATATGAAGCTAATATATCCTTGATATCAGACAAAACAAAACGCATTATGAATCATTATATAACCACATATCAAACTCAACGAATATACACGTGAAAATACAAACAAAATGCAAGTGGACTCAGCAATGTGTAAAATTACACTAACCAAGATAAACTTATATCAGAGTAACTAGTTTGGTTTATTATTAGAAAACATTACTATAATAAGCCAGATAAAATATGTTTATTTCAATAGAAAAACAATTTGATAATTACAACAAATATTTAAAATAAAATATAAGCTAGAAATGGAAGATAATCTTACTTTATAAAATAAGGAATATCTACAAAAACTTATAGGAAACAATATAATTAATGTAAAAATGTTAAATTAATTCTCTAAATTGTTATGGTGCAAGGAAGCTCATTATTAACATTTTGTTCATTATTTTACAAAAGTTTGTATATAACAAAAGAAGGAAATCAAATTAAAATTCATATGATTTAAAGGGAGAAATACATTGTGTTATTTAATATGTATATGTTATTTATATAAATATACAAAATTATTTAATAACTATGCAAGTTAAAGCTACACTTTAGCAATTTATACTAGACACAAGATGAAGTTACACAAATAAATTGCATTCTTGCACACTAGCAAACACAGAAAATTTAGTTAAAATACATTCACTACAGCAATAAAACATAAATTACATCATTAAATGATTTTAAACTATTTTAAGATATTAAAATATTTTAAATATACAACTAGGTACACCATAATCTTGTATAAGAAGACACAATATTTTAGTGATCTCTTTTCTCTAAAAATCTATTAATATCATGACTCTTAAAATTTATTATAAAATTTGCATTGAAGGATAAAAGACTAAGAACAACTAAGATTGCCTTGAAGAAAAATAAAGAGAGTTTAGGACTTCCTAGTTTACAAATATTAGTAGTGTAAAGCAATAATAATTGAGTCATTATACTACTAGCCCAGAAGTGGATAAAAAGACAAATGAAACCCAGCTGAGGGTTCATAGTAAACTCACACATATATGGAAACCTAAGATATCACAAGGGATAGACATGCAGATCAGTGGGGAAAAGATAGGAGAGATTTCAACAAATAGTGTAGGAAAAATGAGTTATCGACTGAGACTGAATAAACCAAAGGGCAATGGTCAGATCACATACAACAGAACTCTGACTCACAACCTCTGCAGCAACCAGTTGAGAAGTCAAGCCACAATCTCTGGCAGCCATTGGCACAGCTTTGATATTTTTTACCCCCGCTTCCAACTTTGGACCAGCTAGAGAATATCAAATATGCTCCCAAAAACAATCATATAAGATGTCCCGCTTGTAGCTCGTCTGCCTACAAGAATCTCCAATTAGAGCATACCCCAAATCTTTATTTTTATTTTGGTTGAAGCTTTTCTCATTCGCCTGCCTGTGTTCGAGTCTATGCCAAATGCAAGTGAAGGTGATAGACTCCCTTGATATACTAAGCTCTGATAATAAAACCTCCTTTCTAATTTGGGCGATCTTTATTTATTGGCACACTACATGGAAAAATATGATTGGGTCCTAAGTTTATATGTAGTATGAGATTAATGACTTAAACATAGAATGCAGTACTTCATAGGAGAATTTTTTTGACATCTGATTAAGGAATAATTTCACAAATAGGAACACGAAGAACAATTTTAAAAGAATACATTTTATAATAAAATATTCAGAACTTTTGCTCATAATATATATTTTTTAAATTTTAAAAAGAATAAATCGTGGAAAATAAATAACAACACACCTTCCAAACTGAGAGAAGATATTTGTAACACAAAGGACGTAAAAAGTTTGTATCTAGAGTGCAAATAAAAATCATATGAATCAAAAAGAAATAATTAAAACCTATCAATATAAAAATGAACTAAGTAAAATAAAATAAAATAAAAATGAACAAAGTTTAAAAATACACAAGAACAGGAGAGAGAACATGAATTCCAAAAATATATAAAAGGATACTCATCTTTATTAGTAATCAGAAGAACACATATTAAAATCATACCTCAAATTGTGCCTATGAATATGGAGGAGTCACAATTTATCCATATTGCAGATAGTAGTATAAATTGGTATAATTAGTTTCAAAAACAGTCAATATGATGGTTGTATCTAATACTCAACAATTTCATTCCTAGATATATAAAACATCTTTTACGCATGGGTGCCAAGAAGCATGCATGTATATATGCATAGCAGCATATTTGTAATAGTACAGACTGGAAAGAAAAAATTTCATCATTTGGAGAATGGATAAATATATTCTGGCTTTTATATCAGAGAAAACAAATTATAGCTAAGCTCATCAATATAGATGAATCTAAAAGCTTAATGTTGAGTGAAAAAAAAAAGCCAGTCACAAAAATGTATTGATTCCATTTATATTAAAGTCAAAAACAGGCAAAATATATCAATGTAATGTTTTTATATATATACAAATGTGGAGAAGCTTTTGAAACATCGTAAAAAGCAAGGGAAAAATTAATGGCAATTTTAAGGTAGACTGTGTTTTCAGAAGGAGAAATGATGCCTTTCTTAGGTAGCTCGCAGGGGGCTATAAAGTTGCTGGTATTTATCTATACAGTGAGCTTGACGATGGATACACAACTACTTCTTTTATTAATGTACTTAAAACTAGATATAAATCTAATGTGCTGTCTTTTGTATGTATGATATATTTCACAGTATAAAGTAGAAAAACAATATCTATTCTTTAAAAAGTCCTCCTAAACAGTAGAATTAGAAACTACAGAAGACCACAGATGAGAAAGATGCTCAAAGATAGAACCTGAGACTAGAGTTCAGCCAAGCAAGACACTGCTTTCTGTAGAAATGAGAGGTCTCTCTATTTTGATTAGCTGGATTTTATGTGATCCAAGAATCAGTACCTGCTGTATGTTTTTAGTCTTTCTTTTTTCCCCAAATAGGGGTTTTATTACATTTATTCCCTGCTTTCTTCATTATTATATGCTATTTAGGAAGCAAATAAATTTTCTTTCGGCTTATATATAGGTATATAGGTCACTGGAACATGAAATGTAACATCTGGATCCCATACAGAAGAAAACACAAGAACTAGTTAGTGGGACAGAGGGAAGCATGTTTTGAAGTGCATCTAGATGTTGGGTGGTCAGTAGAATATCCTCTGACAGTCATAGTAGAATGGATATTAAAACTTCTCCCTTGCCACCTCCCATCATGGAAGCGAAGTTAAAAATACAAATAAAAACAAAAACAAAACAAAAGAAAACAACCCTCAAAGTCCAGCTTTCCTTGCATCTAGAAATGGCAATGTGATTCAGTTCTGGTTCATGAGACCTAGCTTGAAGTAAAACTCGTCCATTTCTTATCAAAGACCTCTTTGTCATTTCCCTTTGCTTTCTTCTTTGAATGCAGAAGTGATGTCTGGATGGGGAGGATACTAAAAAAGACAAGTGCGTAAGTCAAACAATTATTTTGTTTTTCTTAATGATTAGGTCACTCTGGGTGCTTTCTGATGAGCTGTTATGACTACGAATTTCTCAGATCAAATTGATTTGAATTAATTTTCCCACTGGAATTGCAAAGACAAAGAAAACTATTTTTAAGCACCCATCTAAAGAGCTATTTTTTTGTGATTTAAGGAATACTTCTCAGTCTCTCATTTATTTGCTAAATTTGTTTTTTAAATTATCTTGTAGTTGTTTTGAAATACAATGCCAGCCTTAAGAAGCCATCTTTAGTGGTATTTAAAACTTATCTATAGTCACAAAAAAGTTAGAAGTGAAGACATAGTTTATTGGAAATAAGTATTTATAATCATAAAATGTCTAGAAACAGAACAAGCGAAAGTTAGCATAGGTTCCCAGGTCATCGAATTATGAAACTATACTAACCTTAAGAAACAGAGAAGCACTGTGAAGAAACTATTAAATTCACATAGTTCAAGATGAACATCAACAGAGAAATATGTCGATACATTTTTTTTTTTTAACTGTGTTTAAAGGGCCTTACATATAGCATTGATTCTAAATGGCAATTATCATTCTGTTTTGCTGGACACCAACATAATCTGTTTTTGAACTTTGGATAGTTGTTTCATAGTGCTAAAAACTGTACTTATGTGGGATTGTTTTATTAGTAAGTGTTTTTATATGGCTCAAAAGGGTTAAATATTGTCTTATGACAGATCGTAAATGTATTTTAGAAAGTAGTTGTTACTCTCTTTGCTGGAAAAAGCCAAATTTTTTATTGTTATTTAGATTCTCACTATTGACAGTCAGAAAGGAGTGTAAGGTAATTTGAGAGAGGCTTTACCTCAGGAACTCATTCTTTAAGTCCTTTGCTGCATTAAATTGTGTTTTAATGGGTAAAACGCTCTGAACCAATCATTTTATAATACAGAATTTTAAACATGATTTTCTTGGATGGGAGAGGGATATCTGGAAATGAAATTTGTCTGAAGGGTGATGAACAGATAAGAAATAGCATCATTAACAAATCTTTATTGAGTACTTACAACACATAGGGCTGCGTGCCAGAGAAAGGCTTAGATGTACATTCCTGAAATTAGGTCTGAAAAGGTCTGTGTAACACAGGCAAACTAGGACTTGAGCTTGACTTAAACCTTCATTTCCTTTCACTTTTATTTCTCCCTCTTGTCCAGTTTCTTAAACTGTTTTTATTTTTTCATGTGACCCTCCTTCCCCATATTCCCTTTTCAGCTTCTCTCTACTCTTGCGACGCTTAAAGAGAATTTAAAATGCATATATCTAAGCTTCTAGTTTATGTGGTGAGGAGGCTATTCTACCTCCTAATCTTTCATATCTTTCAATATTCTATTCATGAGAACTATTTACAGAATTTAAGGCTTTGGAAATTGTCCATTTTTTTTTCTAATTAGTTTAGATCAAACTTACTAACAGTTTTCTGCTTGTCCCTCACTTACCTGTGAAATGTTCAAACCAGATCAGAGGTTGCTGACATATCTTGCCAGCACAATGAAGTTCTGTCTTCACTCTGGACAACCTGTCTGTTCTTTGCTGACATCAAGTTCTGCCCTTTAACAGGCAGAGGCTCCATTGTCTTTTCATAGTAGATTAAGTAGGTCTTTATTTTATGTTGAACTTCCTTTCCATTTCCTCTCTGCTTGATTCTCCCTCTAAGGCTTTTCTATTTTAATTAGATAAGTCAATTACTCACACAAGAGAATAACTCACATATTTAAAGCCAGTAGAGTTTTCCATTCACTTTTTCAAATATGGCCTTTTAACTCAGTTAAGAGCTTTTTAAAACTCTATCTCCTTAAAAGCACAGATAAGGTACTTATTAATACTTGAGAGTCTCCACAAATTCCCATTATGTCTCAGGCAAGCTATTTCTTTGGTATCTTAGTATCTTCGCTACCCTCCACTGTTTCCTTTTGCATTTCCCTGTTTATAATCTCTATTTTTCTCTTTTGTTTAGAAGGCAGGATCCCCGAATGATTCAAAGTACATTCTAAACAGTAATTGGAAATTGTGCTTGCTGCAAGAATTCATTAGGTCTAGTTCTTAGACCAGAAGCCTAAGATCAAAAGAATCTGAAATATAGTTCAGCATAGTAGTCAATGGCATAAGAATTGTGACAATAATAAGTCGTAAGTTAAGGCAAACTTTCCAGAATAGCAAGCAGTCAGCTTTTCATAAACCTAGTTAATGATCACCTTCTTATTACCTGGATTCATATAGTAATGTGATACATGGATATGAAAAACCTCCAAATCACTCAGGGCATTCCCTAACCTTTGAAAGCAATGTCACACAACTCTTTCAAATGTCAGAGGGGTGTGCCATTGAGTACAGTCAAGGAAGGGTCAGTCTCCTCACTGTAGTTGTCTTTTCCTTTTTAATTATGTAGTGTTCATCAGAGGGGTAGCTAATAAAATTAGTACCAGAGGCAATGTCTAATTTGGGGTCCCTCCTTTGTCATACACACACACACACACACACACACACACACACACACACACACATTCATTTTCCCTTGACATTTATATTGGGTTTGACTAAAGGAAGATGGATTTGATCTTTAAAGAGAGAATGACTACTCTGATGTGATATTAGAGCCAAAATGAAAACTGTGAGCACTCTAGGCTACGAGCAATATGAATGCACTGCTCAGTGCTCTTTGAGATGTTCTCAGTATAAAGGTCTCTTAGAAAGAAGAGAGGTTGAGCCAAAACAAAATTATTGTTTTGTAAAAAATAATTACTGGCAGGATGTGGTTCCACAGTGTAGAGGTAAGTATGTCTGCTTTACACATAGAAGGTCCTGGGTTCATGCCCCAGTGGAGCCATGGTCCATAGTCTCTGGCCATGCCACCCTGAACAAGTCTGTCTGTTCTCAGAAGCTAAGCAGGGTCTGGCCTGGTTAGTACTTGGAAGCAAGACCACCTAGGAAGACTAGGTGATGTAGGTATAAATAATTAAAAAAATAATAATAATTACTGGCAAATTATTTTTCCAAAACTAGACAGCAAAAAATGCTCTCAGGGACTCCTACGGACACTTATAAAATATGTCAGCTACTTGAGTTCAGCTTTACTACATATACCAATATTTATTCTCATGTTTCTTAAATAGAAGAATACTTCTTTCATTTTCTTTTCTATTTACACAAAGCACTTCAATAGCAAATAAACATGGTAGTGTATCTTGCATGCTAACCAACTGCCAATAAATTCATTTATATGTAACTAACCTTTGAAGGATGAATGGGAATTAAAAAGCTGAGAATTATATACCTTCCCTGAAAGTGTTTAGTCAATGGTGAAGTGGGTAGAGGGTAAGAGGGAGATTATTGAAAATTATGTTACATTCATGACATATCTTTACCTTTCATTTCTGGTTGAAATGTTGATACTCTTGCTTTTTTATCTCTAAAGTAAATTATCCTGTAATTAAATAGAGAGAGGTTTGGAAAACTAGAAGAGAAAATGAAAAAAAAAAAATGACTTGGAAACTTCCAGACTAAAATTGCAAAAATCAGGTCAACTCATGCATCATGGGAACGCTAATGATATTTTCAGACATCAGTTAAAAGGTCGAAAAATAAACAACAAACAAACAAACAAAAGGATAAAAGGTCACAACAGTGGTAAAAAATATATACATAGGTTATATTTTCTTATTCTCTCCCATAATTTACAATGTGCATATTGAATTGTATATTGACTGGGTAGTAAATAGTTTCCAAATCTTTGTTATTAATCTTAGGAGACATGTAGACACAGGAAGAACTTGGTTCACTACACTTATTATGCTTGGGCATGAGTACAGATATTTTAATTAAGAGTTTACAAAGTTTTATTGTGAAATATAGTTGATAATTTGTATTTCTGTCAGCTAATAAGTGATAACTTGACTTAAATTATGTGATTGACTATGTCTATACCACCTTACTAGCAAAGTTACTGTTTTTTGTAATGAACGTGATTGTGGGCAATCATAAGTATCTTTTGCTACATTCATCACAACAAGAGTTCTGTTGAAATTGCCCGAAGTTTCTTTTAGTATGTTTTTATAGTAGTGACATGCCCCATCTGGCCAATGAGCCTGCCAATAGTGGGTGGAGACCTGCCTGGTACTATAATCAGAGTATGTCAAAAAGCAAAAAAAGGCAGCTAGGTATGCCATAAGCTCAAAACACACACTCCACCATGTACATAGCTGACTTCCCCCAGTCAGGTAGTATTTGCCTAACCAATAAGTCAGCAGCACCCTCTTGCATTTGCATTTGTAATATGAGCAGAGTCTGCAGTCTTCATTCACTAGAAACTCTACCGTTTCTTCTCCCTCAACTTCATCCTGCAATGCTAGACTCTGTGCTAAATTAATTGGGTTTCCTGCTTGGCAGCAAAACTTTCCTACTCAACACTCAATCTCTGTAATCTCTGGTCTTTTGTCTTTACTGTTTTTTTTTTTTTTTGAATAACAGATTAATACCTGCAAAAAACAAATCTCTGAAAGGAGCACTAAATCTCAAGGCCTTGGTAAAGGCTGAAGAGATGATTATAAGGAATTTGCAGTTCCTTGAAAGATAAATTCAAAGTGTCATCATTATTCTAGAATATTTCCCACTTTCTAACTCATCATAGCTTCTTGCAATAGAGTGTTAAATTGTTAAGAAGTTTAATTGCTCTAAGAATGTACGGGGAACACTAAGTTTACCGTGCATATTCTTCTACATGCCACATGCAATCAACTTTAACCCCTGCAATGACTTGTCCTTGTCAGCAGTTCTCTCTAGATAATCTACACAGACTGAAAAAATTATTATTATGCCTACGCAGTGGACTAGATTTCCCTGAGTCAGTATTTTAATTTTTCTTCCCTTCTCCTTAGGAGGTAAAAAATTAAACATGAGAGGGATTTGTGATCATAGTGGTTAGCAGTTATTGAGCAACTTAAAAGGTGCTAGGTGCTGTCCTGAGCATTTTAGATAGTTATCTTGTCTAATTGGCAAAATGCTGGCATAATGTAATTAAGTTTAGGTTCTCATAAAGGTCATTACATAAAGCCTATAATGCAATTTTTCTGCCATCAGCATATTCTTCCAATATTTTAAACATGAACATGATAGTAATAAGATTTATGAAGATTTATGTCACATTTTATGCTGGCATCGAGGAGGATGATGATAGTGGCATTTGCAAAGCTTTTTCATTAACTTATTTGTTCATAGTTCTATTTATTCTTCAAATGCATACTTATTGTCTACATAAACTAAGCTCCATGCATAGAACCTTGAGCAAGACAGACATGATCCCTCCCCTGCTAAAGCTTTTCTAGCCATAAAGAGAATACAGAGATGGCTGTAATAGTACATGCTAAGAGAGGAACACATGAGATGTGGACACATATGTGGCGGGGGGCGGGGGAACTACCTCCACTTAGGGGTCAGAGAAGTTTCACATCTGGAAGAGGCATTTCAAAGAAAACTAAAAGGTAGAAGGGACTGAATGAAGTTCTGTTATGCAAAGACAAAAGAGAAAGCACTGAGAAAGGAATTTGAACACGGAGATCATTACTAAAACAGGGTTTCTCAAGTTGTGAAAGACTTGGAGATTTATCCTAAGAGAATGTAGAAATGAAAACAACCCAGATATGATAAAGCAAACAAACAAATAAACGACAAAACTATCTGGCATTAATGAATGAGCAGCATTTCCACAATGTTGACATGGATACTAAGAGGACAAATCCTGGTTCGACCCACGTTCTAAAGCTCTGGCTCTGTCCTCCTCCTGCTAAGATCACTCTCCTGCCGAGATCTTCTTCTTCTTTTAACCACAATTCCAGGGTGTAGAAGGCTCAGAAAATTGAATCAGCACCTTTCATTTTAGATTCTCTACTTTTAATGTTTGTTTATAGAGTTCTACTTTCTTCAGTTTGAATACCTTAATCTTCAGGTTTTCTCAAGTGAAAATCTTATAGCAGGCATTTCCTCTCCCTATACCACTTATCAATCCTTTATTTGGTCACATTCTTGTTTAGGGCTTGGAAAACTGTCCGTAAAAGGCCAAAGAGTAAATTAAATGTCTTAGTCGTTGTTGTCCACATGCTCTCTATCACGACTTTCAACTCTGCTATAGGAGCAGAAACAGCCATAGACAATAAGCAAATAAATAAGTGGGACTATATGCTGATAAAACTTTATTTGCAAAGAACAGGCTGTTGAATTTAGCTGGTAGTTTGTAAACTTTATCTGTCCCCAGGTTATGAAGAGGACAGACAGTCTTCTTCAGAGCACTCTTTCGGGCAGTATATCCTACCAAGGGGACCATATTTCAGACCCTGTTGCTCCAATACAATTTAACCAAATAGGAATCACTCTACTAGCATTACAGGTAATGGATTAGTGGAGAACAGAGTAGAGTCCTAGTTATCATGGGGTCGATTATGCTTTTGCACTATTACTCATGGCAAAGCCCCAAATTTCTATCTCATCAAGATTTTGTGTCAGATTCTCTAACTAGCGTGTAATTATCTTTGGTTGTGGCTTCTGCTTTCCATCCCAAAGTCATTCCTCATCCTCATGGTTTCTTAATTTTCTACAATCAAGGCTCCTGTCTATGGCTGGTTGAATAAAGTATTGCTTTAGTTGTTCTTTTTGATAAAGATAACATAGGTATGTGGACATTAAAAATGTTCAAACCTGTAGAGAATTTTTATGACTTTGAGCCAAATTGATGACAATGTCAGGGAGCAAGACCTCAAATGCTCCTGAGAATAACAGTTTTACAGCTTCTTTTATGCCTTTGAAATTAAAAAGAGAATGTAAGGAAGATTACATGGAGGTGGGAAAAGGCAAGACTGACATTGGATTATAGAATAGTAACAAGATTATTTGCTCTTTTAAGGGAAGTTAAGGCTTATTTCAAAGATGTGTTAACTTAGAAGCATAGAAGAGGCTTGCTTAATGCAAAGATAAACCTTTTACTAAAAAGTTATAGGCCTGGGGCATGACTACCCACTATGGCCTATCCAGTTAGGAATTTAAGATCAGATCACCCTGTGAGGTTACTTTCCATAGCCCCCTGTTTTTTCATCCACAGGTATTTTATATATGTAAATTTCTGTATTTTACCCTCAATTGGCAAGTAACCTAGGCAAGTTTCCTTTTCAATTTCAAAGTAATTATTTTTTGTTTAATTTTTCTAGCTCTGACTATAGAATGTATCTTAATCTGATTGCATTTGAATTAGAGGTGTGACTTCCCTGAATTACAGAAAATGTCATTGCACCCCAGGGGACAACTTCCTGTGCTTCAGCCCCAGACCACGGGACCCCAGAAAATTCCTCTGCCATAATGTGGATACAGCCACACCCTCTCCAATGAAGTTGGAAAGACTCTTGGGTGAAGGAACAAGGATAGGAAGAGACAGTTAGCCTTCTTTTACTATTTAATAATATTTTCTATCAGGGTTCAGAAAACTATGGTTCATGAGTCAAATCCTGTCTGCTATCGGTTTTGGTAAATAGTTTTACTGGAACACAGTCTTCACCTTTATTTCATTGTCCATGGCAGCTTTTACTCCACAAGGGCCAAGGTGAGTAGTTGAGTGGAACAGGTGAGAAACCACATAATTCTTATGGCCTGCAAAGCATAAACATTCACTATCTGACGCCTTACAGAAAAAAATTTGCCTATTTGTTCTCTAAATAAAATTTTTCCTCTTCAAATTATAGTGACTTCTGTCTTTGGTACAGATTTAGTAACAAAAGTAGACCTAGGAGACACACCTTCGAAGACGAGATATTTAAATTGGTTTGGTCATAGCCTTGGCTTTACCAATGGGAAATGGGTCCTAAAATCCATAAAATGTCACAACATCACAATGAATCAAGCTATCTACATGCAGTGATACTGCTCAGATGGCGCCAGCTAAACAGTACATGACTAATCTTGTGGACTATAAATGTTGCATACTTGACAGGATTTTATAGCTGAAATATTCCATCCCCTCTTTAGATCATTTGGTTTTGTTCTATTTTCACCATCTGAATAACCAAATTAAATTTGAAATATAATAATCTGATGAGGAGTTTTGTGATTATCCTTGAATAGAATGGGGGACAGTTGTCAAGAAAAAAACATAAATCCTATTAAATACACTATTATTTCCACATGGAGAAAAACTGTGTGCTACTTGATTTTTTAAATATGTAATGTCAATCATAAAGCTAGATAAATGATGAACTTTTAATATATAAAAGCTTAACTGTCAGGATATTGACAGCAATACGTAGTTATTGTGTACTCCACTAGCTTATTTAATTCTCACAACAAACTTTGAAGTGGGTAGATACTGTTCTCACCTTATATAAAAGAAAAGTAAGATAAATCACATAACCAGCAGGCATTAGAATCAGTACTGATTCATTGTTTTATGACTAGAGAGTGGAATGTTATCTACTATAAGAGTATTGCCTTCCATATTTCCTTTGACCAATTCTTCTATTGGCACCGCCTAATGGATACTGATAAGAAAGGCTGCCACATGAATTTATTTTCCAAAACAAACACCTCCATATTTTGTATAAAAATAAGCCACTTTAAAAGAAATTTATTAATGGTTTCAGATCACAAGAATGTACCAGGTTCAAAGAAAACAGATTTACTGTCAACTCATTTCTTTAATAAGCATTGAACGTGTTCCTTAGAATGTTAGAGATAATGTGACATTGTGAAATACAAATACTGTAGTATATGTTCTATGTTATCAAGCATCATACATTTTGGTGATATTACTTCTGGAGTATTGTCTAACACTGAAAACCAATTCTTTGATTCTTCAGACAGACACCAACTTGGTGTTCAAAAATTCAATTCAATTCTGACACTAATTACCCAGAGTTAGCACAGACCCTACAGTTTAAGGATTCAATCCCACAGGACTGTTTCCTACTTCAGATGCCAATCACAAGTGATTTCAGTGGTATTCCCTAGAAAACACAGTCTCATATCTTACCTTTAGTTTGTCCTATGTGCTACAGAAGAGATAATCTATTCACAAAAGGGGTAGGTTTCCTCAAATATTTCTAATTAATAGGCAAACATGAGCCAGGAAAAATGTTAAATGGATATTTCAAATAGATATTTGAAAAATATATTCTCAAGGAATATATCTCTGACATATAATAAAAACCCATAATATGTAGAATGGATAAATAAATTAAGTTTCACATTCATAAGGAAAAAAACAGCCAGGATTTGATTAAAAGACATTTTTATTTCCATTCAGGCACATATCATATTCAGTTAATAAGAGCTGCAATTATTAACCCAGACATTTTCTGTGAAATAAAATGCCATAGGACAATATAAATTATTGAATAGAAAAGGATAAAAGGCAAAATGTTCAACACAGGGGTATGCTTACATGCTTTCAGTAATTATAATAATCTGCTAATTGACTTCTTCCATCCCCCCCTCCCCATGAGGGTACCAATTAAAATACACTACAATTTTGCTATTCAGTCTTTAGCATTAGAGCAGATGATGTTTGAGTTTATGACTGGTTTTCTCAATGTGTTGTCCAATTAACCTCAATGGGAATGATTCACAGCAAATCCCTGGGGTTCTCTGTGAAAGGAAAAGTCAGATAGGCTACTACAAAAGAAAGAGCTTTTATAGGTACTGTAAAGCTCTCTTGTGGACTCTTCTGGTGAAAAACTGGTGCCAGTGGAAGTATTTAACTATTCAGGTAAACAACACCCCCCACCGCGTCGAGTTTCTTTGTAGCTATCACTGAGGCAGAAGAGATGAACCATAACTGAGACAAAGGGAAATGGGATACAGTCCAGGCGGGATCTGACTTAGTCTACCAAGAGGATGAAAGAATGTGTACAATTCCATGTAAACTAGAAAGGGTTTGAAGGCTCAAATAAGAGAACTGTATAATATCTCCTGCGGAAGGTTGTTTGAAATGAACTGCTCTCTCAGATACAGTGACAAATTACTTACCAAACTTAAATATATAGAATTTTTTGATTATAGTGTGATATCAAGGAGGTCAATTCATATATTCACACCAGCTTGAGATGGAGAGAATGCTTTTGTGTTAGTTCATACTAAATTCTAGATTATTGAAATCCTTATAATCCTGAACATTAGCCAATTAATGAATGTTCATTCACTCAACAAATAGTATTGGGATTTATTTTGATAGGGCCAACAAAAATGCCATATGAAAATATGGAACAGACCAAGAGAAAATAATTTGAATAATGAAGTTATGCACTTGATCTCATAGATACACAGAGAACTCTGAATCTAAAGAAACCCTACTCTTTTCAATGAGATATTGTCTTAGTCCATTCAAGATACAATAACAAAATATCATAGACTTGCTGTAGCTTGTAAAGAACAGAATTTATTTCAGCCTCTGCAGATTGGAAGTTGATCAGGGTGCCAGCATGATTGGGTGAGGGCCCTCTTCAGGATTATAGACTTCTTGATGTATTATATTGCATGGCAGAAAGGACAAGGCAGCTCTGTGAACCTCTTTCGCAAAAGGACCAACCCTACTCATGAGGGCTCCGCTCTTGTAATCTAACCACCTCCCAAAGGCCCCACCTTCTAATAGCACCATAATGGGTATTAGGATTTCAACATGAGAATTCGCAGGGGGGGAGGGTTGCGTGAGCATAAGTATTTAGAACATAGCAGACAAGCAAAATTGAAAAACAATGAGGATATTAGGCTACAAAGGAAATACTGGCTTAATATAAAAAATAACTAAATAGATTTTAAAATATGTGCCAACCTGTGTTCTTCACACATATGTGCATGTTACAGTTTGGTCATTTAAATATGTATGTGTGTGTATGTTATGTATATGAAATACATGACCATCATAGAGCAAATCCAAAAAAGTATACCCAGGATATTCTCAAAAGACAATTTAGGAAGAAATAGATAATCTGAATATGCCTATATTCATTAAAATAATTAAATCAATAATAAATAACCTTCCAAAACAAAAATTACCAAGCTCAGAGCAGTGCGTGGGTGAATTCTACCAATATTTAAGGAAGGAATTATACCAGTTCTCCAAGTCTCATTCAGAAGACAGAAAGAGAGATACTTTCTTACTCATTCTAGCATTACCTAAAACTACACACAGACCATCCAAGAAAACTACCCATGAATATATTCCATGAACATCGATGCAGAATCCTCAACAAAATACTAGGAAACTGAATCCAACGATGTATAAAAAGAATTCTATACCTCAAGCATGGGAATGGCATTCCTTCTTTTCTGATCTTTAGAGAGTAGTGGAGGATAGCAGAAGCTCTGTGTCACACCCAACAATGCATGTACCCATAGAAGCCATGCAGTTGTACAATAGAAATGTCAACTGGTTAAAGGTACATGTTTTGGAAACAGACTTGAGTTCTAATACCAATATTGCCACTTAATAGCTAGGTGAGTGACTCAGAGGAAGTTATGTAAACTCTATGAGAAACTATTTATTTTTAATGAGGAAAATAATATCACATCTTCTTCATCATAGTCTTGTTATGATGATTGCTAAATATACGGTATGAAAAGGACAAAATACCATCGCTAACATGTAGTTACTATTTAATGAAAGTTTTCTATGATTTTATAACAGTTCCATGTGTTAGAATGGTGGACAAAATCCACCTGTTGCAATCACTGCCTGTTAAATCATCAGTTATGAAATATAAATCAAACCGCACAGTGTGTTTGACATTGTGCTTGACCCCAGTGAATGAGTGACTGTTTTTGAATGATTTTAGAGTGAATCAAAAAATCTGGAATAGTGTTGAGTAATCCTAGCTCAATAACTTACTATTCGATGATTAAAGACAACATATCATAAAATAATTAAATACCTACTCCTACGTGAGAGCCTGATAAATTTATTAAGAACCCTAGGATTTTCTCAATAATATGTAAATTGTGCTAGGATATTTTTTTATTTGGATATAAATTTTGTTCATTTTATAATAAAATTTCAGTTGATAATGCTCTCTTCTTTGTTTCAGCTAAGCAGATTACTTTTATTGATAATTCCTCTCAAAATCAGTGAACTTACCCTGGAGAAATGAAAGATCAGATAGAGGGTAATGAGAAACAACACAACATTTCTATTCTGAGAAAGAAATGTAAATTGGTAGGAGTTACTATATCACAGTCTTACTTCTGTCCAGACCTGCATTTGTTAGACAGGTTACCAGAAAAGGACGTCTAATTAGTTTCTGCTCTGCCTACTGTTATCTATATTATCCTGTTTTCGCAACAATTAAACATATACATGTTTTTGATTTAAGCTTAGATATTTGCATAACTTCTTAGTTTTCAATTTGATGTTACATAAGGAATCTTTCGTAGGAACGTTTTACAGGAAAGGATACTTTCATTCATTAATTCTTTCATTGATTTGGTTAATTTGTATTCTGGATAACTTATTTTAGATTCTCAGTTTTACTATTTGGCTTCTGAACTTCTATTAGTTTTGGTATAGATGTGCAATGTTCATGATATTGTATTCTTAGTAAATAGGTCTCACTGTTTAACGATGGTCAATATTCTGTTTCATACATGCATTCTCTTGTCACTATTATAGTCATATTATTAGTACTATTATAGTCATAGTATTAGTTATACTGTTAGTATAGTTATACTAATACTACAGTTAAACTACTGCAGAACTGTACATAATCATATAAATTTCATTTTATTATAAGCAGTTTGCAGATGAGGAAGCTATTTCCTCAAGGAAGTTCAAATCAGGATCTCTCATTTTTAACTTCAAACATTACAAAAAAAACCTTATGTTTAATTTCTAGTTTATTTCATGTGGGGATTGGGCTGTATTACTGACTGCTCTCCTCTTTAATTTTTAAATTATTATCAAAGTAATTTGTTAAACTGTTTGATCTCTTTTGTTCTTTTAATTTTTCCACTTTAGGTAAAATTATTTATTAATAACAATAGTTTTTAAGTTATTAATTATAATATTTTAAGTGCTTTAGATTTTAAGTAGAAAGCAGTGGGTGTATTTCAGTATCTTTTCAGATTTAGAGCAGGGGTTTTTTCGTTACTGAATAGAGAATCACTTTGTTATAAACATCTGTAATGTGACACTCTCTAAATAAAAGTCTTATTAAAATTGTTTGCTAGCTATCAGATTCTTTAAACTTAAACTACATCAGAAGCAGGAATTCTGGACCTGAACTTCATCTCCTTTTTCTTAATGTCCTGAGTTTTACATGTAATTTTTTTCCTTCAGAATTTCAAACCAAATTATTTAAGAAGCATTCTTATATAAATATAACTATGAATACTGTCCTGGAAGACAGTAAGCATGACTTATGGTCCCATTTCTGCTGTTATTTATTCACAATGTCCATGTCAAAATCAATCTCTTTAGAAGGCAGTTTTCTCATTTCTAAAGGCTGTGAATAGATAGCTTCTAAAATTCCTTTCAGGTATAAAAATCTCTGATTATTTATTCAAAAAAATGCTTTCTAGGTACCTGAATTTCAATGACTTTTGGAAAAGATTTAGAGATTAAAGATATTATAGTCTTTGCTAAATCAACATCCTACTCCATGTATATTATCAATCCCTATTCTCTCTAAATTACTTAAAATTTTTATATCTTGCTTAATAAAATCTACTCAAATTTAAAATATTTTTTGATCACTTACATGAGTATGACTTTTTCCATCTATAATCGGTTAATATAAATTCTAGATCAGAACATTTCTCTTGTGATACATATATATCTTATGATATATATATATATATATATATATATGGAATACTATTTCCCAGTATATCTTTCTTAATGAGATTTTTTTATATTAGGAAATTAAATATTTCATACAAAATAAAACCATTTCTCATACAATTTACTTATATTAAATACCAAAGTGCAAAATATGAGATATCATTATCTTTAAAAATTAGAATGGTTATTCTTTTTCTAATTGAATTATATTTTTTAAGTCTATAGTTTAATGAACTTGCATCATTCCTTGATCGCTTCATAGACTATACTCATATATTCAAGACAAATATACATAATACATTAACAAATCTTAGTTTACATGGGATTTTTGGCAAAAGACAAATTTGTAAAACAAAAATCTGAAACAACTTTTTAAAGTTGTGTTTTGAATGAGATAACATAATTAGGTGAAAGATAACCAGAACTCAAAAAACCTAGAGTGATTAGGAATCTGAAACTTCACTTTTTTAACTTTTACTTTAGGCAAGGATTTTTTGGTTGTTTAATCTATAAAATTAGGCCATGATTATTTCATCTATAAAACTGGAATAAAAGTATTTATTTTGGATAATTCAAAATGTCATTATGAAGAACAGATGAATTAATATATAGAATGGCTGAAATGTTATGCAAATTAAGATTAAATGCTTAACCTTTATTGGCATATGACAAATATTTCAGATGAACTCTTGCAGAATTGTGGGATACATGTTTATTTTAAATCCAGTTAAATCGATTTGTTTCTCATTATTGTTAATGAATTGTTAAAAATATATTAGTTTCTCACTAATAGTTGTTCGAATTTACAGCAACTTGCATCTGTACCAGGACTCATTGAAAATGTATATTATTATATATTTCTCTCAGTTATGTTTTAAATATTAACTGTAGCACTAGTAAAATGTATAACAGAATGTCTGTCGTAAATTCATGATTTTCTCATTGATGGGTGACACAATTTAGTCTGGCATATACCTAATGTAAAAAAATGAACCGTATGCTTAAGGTCAGAGTGATTATTTCCAAAGACTTTGGTTTTCTTGTAAGAATATTCTTTCGAGCTTATAAGTTTCAAAAGGGACATAATATCTTCTCTGATATTTAAAATCTCAGATAAGTATTTTATATTGATATTTTTTATTGTTATTGGGCCCCTCACCTACTTCAAGTACAACTGATATAGCCTGGCTTATTCTGTCTTCTTTTCTCTTTGTCAGCTGTTGTCTGTTTTATATTTATTTCTTCATGAAAAGTCATTATTAGGTAGGGGCAAGATCTTTCTCTAGTATTTTTTCTAAAAGTTTTAATATAACATGAGATAAGCCCTCCATTTTTGAAGTTGTATTAGGTATATGCCTCATTTACCCCATTTTTCATTACATTATTTTTTAAAGATATTTTAAGTGAAATTCTTTATTCTCATAATCAGTTAGCTTTGTATATTTTTATTATAAACATTTAAATATACAAATGTAATGTATGTAAAAGTTATGACACTCATGTGCTTATGCTGAAATTAAACAAATGTTTGCAATTTGCCATATTCGTTTCAGCTATCTTTTTTTAAAAAAGGAAATACAATGTTAGAGATTCTGATTAAGACTCACAGCATTTCTTTGTGCCTATCATTCCCCAGAAATTAATAAGTTTCTAACATTGGTATAGATCATATCTATGTGTGTTTTCAAACTTTTAACTTATTTCATAGTATCATTAATGAAACATTTCTGTTATGCATTTTTAAACATACATAAATGATATCACATACTATGTATCATTTATTACCTAACATTTTCACATAATAGGATTCTGATATATACATATTTAAATATCTAAAATAAATTTATTTCAACTGCTCTTTATGATTCTCTTATATGAAAAAGCCAAATAATTTTGTATAGTCTTATTGCAGACAGTGGTATGGTTCCTATTTTTTCAAATCGCCATTTCCAATAGTGATTTAGTTTTTATCCTGTGGTTTTTTTGTGCATATATCTACAGTAGATACCTAAAAATAGAACTGCTGGAGGTAAATAAAGATTTTTAGCCTTACTAGATATCGAATTATTCTCTTAAGTGATTGATGAGAAAATACATAGCCTCAAAAATATCTAACAAATCTCCTTTTAAAACATGCACAATGATACTTGGTAGTTTTAGACATTTACATCCTTGGCAATCTGAGGAGTGTGCAAACACATCTTATTTTTATTTTAATCTCTATTTCCTTGAATAAAGAAGTGACTGTACTGCCACTCTAGGTATATGAAAAACCCGGGTGGATTTTTACTGGACTTGCTTTCAATTTATTTTATTTGAACAGAATTTCTATCTTTATGATATTGAGATTTCCAATACATGACAAGCTATCACTCCATTTACTTAGACTTCTTTTATATTTTTCAATAAAGTTTTATAATTTTTAACATACTTATATACATTTTGTTTTAAATTTATTTTTAATTTTCTATTGATAGTTTTCATTGCTCCAATAAATTATATATATTTATTATGCTTTAAAGTTTGTTGCATGTATAGTTTTTAATTTTTATCTAGCAACTTTGTTTAACTTTTATTAGATTTTCTTTAATAAGGGATAATTCTTTATTTTTCTGACTTCCAAGGGGAGGAATTTTTCTCTCAAATCTCCTTGTCTCTTATGCAATCACTTATTCTTATAATGGAGTGGACAACAGCTACTGGAATACAGTTTCTCATTAACCAGACTCTACAAAAAGTCCTAAACACAGCTGCATCCTTCCTTATCGTTCTACTTTCTTCTCCATCACAGATTACTGAAAGATGGGACCCTGGACCAGTTTATCAATCAGAAGGAAAACTTTTCTTTATGTTATCTAGACAGAGTGGATGACAAGATAAGGAATAAACACAGGCTCTTTTGACTCTCACTTTTAGCCAGAAAAATCTTATCAGAAACAAAGGCAGGCATTTTGACTTCTCTCTATCTCTTTGACTCTCCTAATTGTTTCAAAGGTTGCACCTTCACAAACACAAATAGGAATTAATAGAATTAGAATTTTAAAAATTTTCTTGAAATTTTCTACTCAGAAATATCCTACTATCTGTCACTATAAACATTTCCCTTTTCAATTACTGTATATGACATTTATTCTTGCTATTCACTTGGTAAGACTTCCGGGTAAATGCGGAAGATAAGCAATTCAAAGGATTTTCTATGACTTTTTCTGACTCAAAAGTGAATCTTCATTTTTTTCTTGCCAATAGAAGATGTGCACTTTTATTTAAATTGTTCTGAAGTGAAAAATGAATCTTAATGTTTCTCATTAAGTCTAAGGTTTAATACTATTTTGATAACTAAACTTTGCTTCTTTAAGGAAGTTCCTATCATTACCTAGTTTTCTAGGAAGTAACTAATGTTTAATGTTCTTGAATTTTAAAATTTGTGTTCATCTGTTCACATTGCCATGAAAAATTCTAGTTTAAACTATTTATATGGGGAAATACAGTAATTTTTTTATTCTTCAGATAAAGACTATGTCTTCAGCATGTATTTTTAAATAACAGTTGGATTCAGTTTATTAAAGCTACTTAGAAATTTTGTATCTATATTTATAATCAGGGTTAGCCTGTGGCATCTCTATACTGTCCTTGTCTGCTGTTCCTATCAATGTTTACTCGTCTCATAAAATGAGTTAGGAAATGTTACCTAATTTTTATAATAAATACGTATGTCAAAGTAGAAACAATAAAACTATTTCCACTAATGAAACATGGCAGTTCTAAACATTTCTCAGAATTCTTTGAAACTCTTCCCATCCAATGTAATAGTCTATATCCTCTCTCTCACATCTAGCACAAGTGAGGCTATGTCAGTTTCCAGACCAAGGACTTTAAAAAAGTGGGGAATAACAAAACAATAAAAAAATAAAATAAAATAAAATAAAATAAAATAAAATAAAATAAAATAAAATAAAATAAAATAAAATAAAATAAAATAAAATAAAATAAAACAAAACCAAAACCAAAAACAACAACAACAAAGAAAAAACTGGCATCATCAGCTTTCTGTTTTTCAGAACATTTGCTCCTAGAACTCAGTCACCATTGTGTGAGGAAGTTCAAGGAGCTTACAGAGAGGCCCATTCAGCAAAAACTAAGGTCTCTGGTTCTCAGACCTGAGAAGCCTTACATAAACAATCAAAAGCTACTGTGAGTCATGCAAATGAGTCATTCTAGAAATGGATTCACTAATTCCCAATCAAGTACCCTGGCTGACACTGTGTGGAGCAAACGTAAGCCTTTCTTACTGAATCTTACAGTTATAGGAACTAAGTAAATTATTGATTTTTCTCTAAGGCAACAACAACAACAACACATATAGTCAAGGAAATTAAAAGACAACCTATAAATCAGGGAAAAAATTTGAAAATTCTATATCCAACAGAGGACTTGTATTTAGACTATCTAAAGAACACTCAAAGCCATACAAAAACAAATAACTGAATTTTTTAAATAGTAAAAGATAACAGACACCCCAGTAAAAATCTAATAGGCATATGAATAGATGCTTGATCAACATCATTAGTCATCAGGCAAACACAGTCACAAGGAGATATCAATACATAACTGTTATATTATCCAAAATCAACACAATTAATTGGTTAATATAATTCCAAGTACTGATAAGGAAGCAGACTAACTACTGTACATATTGGATTTTGTTAATTTTTTCTGAAGAGTATTTTTATTTTTCAGTAGGCAGTTAACTTGCTGAATTCACATTGCAAAGTTCTGTCTCTTTGTGATGGGCAACAAGTCAAATTTCAGTTTATTTTTATTTTTATTTTTAGCCTTAGCTGAGTTAATTGAGGTTGATTTATACTGCACGATATAGGGGTCATCAGAGACTGGAACAGAGTTCATCACAGAATCTGTGGCTCTACCTTCCTGACTCTCTCTTTTCTTGGATTTTCCTCTTAACTTTCTAGCTACTGTCATCCTAAGTCAACCTTGCCCACTGGTTCTCCAAGCCAGTAGACAGCAGATTTTCTATTGGATGTTTAGCCACCTCAAATGGTAAAGACTAGTCTTCACCTTTGTTTAATAACTAAATAAAATAAGAAATTCATTTTACAGCACTCTTTTCTTCAAAGTGTTAACTTTTATTCATAGTCTTCACCTTTTACTCACTCTTCAGATACATTTTAAAATATATTTTGTCCTGAGTTTATAACTATGACCTGTGTAAGGGTTGTTGTGAGAGGTACTAACTCAACAAGACTAAAAGTAGAACTTCGGGGTTGCTTTTCGTTTGGAGGAACTGCATCCTTTACAACTGAGAAGGTATGTTAGGCTCTAGAAACATGTATCTATTTCATATATTTTAAAATCCTTAAGCAACTCATTTGAGGTATTTAAAAATCTTATATAAACTTACCTTTCCAGACTTATTTCCTGATACTCTACACCATAAAGGCTATTTTTTGAATTCACTGCTCCTGGAATTCACCATATAATTCACATACTTCCACACCTTTGATAATTAATGTCTCTCTAGTTAAAATCATCTGTCTGTCAACCTGTTGAAAACCCATTTGTTCAGTTCAGATATAAGTATCCAACTAGTAAAAATATTCCTCTTTCATGTGTGTCCCCAATGAATATTTACTCTTTCTTCATAGGAACTTATCACATTATATAATGGTTTGTAGTACGTCTGTCTTCTTCAGTAGTCTCCTCCTTGAATATTTATCTTTGTGCCCAATGGCACCTAGTAGAGTTTGCACCACATGCCAAGTGCTTGATGAATAAATGTTTCCACATGTATTCCTATGTGTTTCCTCCTACAAACCTTTTAGTGAGCTGGTTTTGACATTCTTCCCAGACAGGGCTTATGCCCTTTACTAGACACTCTGTTATTCCAACTACTGGCTTTCAGTCCTCCCTTCTGGCTCTGACAAAATATTTTATTTATGTGTTTATGCACACACTTAGCTTCTGAAACTGACAAAAACATTATCTTTCTCTGGCTCCTAAAATACACCTACTCTTCTAACCTGGAATGCAATTTTCTCTAATCCAATAAATTTTACCAGTAGAATGGTTCAACATGCCCCACAATTCTCCAAAACCGAGACAGGGCTCTAAGAACTTAGTTATATCACACCTCCAAGAATTCAGGAAGAATGTAATCCATAGCTTCTCTCAGCCAATAGAACTTAAACACAGTTGACAATATCTTTATTACAGGGTGGGGTAGTAAACCATCCAGATGTATTAACAGGATTATAGTAATTACCATGCTCAGTCATGTTAGCTCTCTCAGTGGTTTTCTGATGTACATAAAGTCAGGAAGGTTCTAATTTTTTTGTTGGTGTTCATCAGAGGTATTAATTGAATAATCGATGTTTTTGATGAAAAAAGACTACCTTTGTGTCATGCAAATTAACATCCAGAATATAAAAAGAATCATGGATATTTAATTCTCTGGATGGAGAATTATTCCATGGTAGAATTTGATTCACCTGAAAATTTGAGCAATAAAGTATTACATTTTTCATTAAGTCATTTGAAGCACTTGTCAGTGCTATGAATGGCCTTCTCAATATAGTTTAGAGTCTAGGTGAGCAGGACAGGACTCTAGTATATTTTAGAATAGAAAGAAGCCAGAACTGGCAGGACTGAGTTAGTGCCTTGAGTTAGGCAGGAGAGCCTGCTAATACAGAAACAGGCTAGTGTACTTAGCAAACTTTAAGTCCATCAGCCAGAGGGTAAGTTCAAGAAGTAGATTGACTGTAAATATGATCCTTCCTTGTCCATGTACCTTATAATGTGACTTGATAGCTCTTTCCACTAAGAGGTGGAGGCTATTTACCTCCCCATTCCATCTGAAATGGCTCTGTAATTACCTTTGGACAATAAAATGGGGCAGAGTGATAATGTGCCAGTTCTGAGCTTAGGCCCTGCAGGATTTTACATGCTTCTTCTTGCTCTCTTAGAAGCCTGACAAGCTACCATGAGAACATCAGGCTAAACAGCTGGATAAGAGACAAGCTCCCCTCCCCTCCCCCCCAACTATCCTGTCAGCTGATTGCAGATATATAAATGAGCCAAAACAAAACAAACCAAGTCTGGCCTAGATTAGAGTCTCCTAGTTGGTCTAAATAATTGGAAATGAGTGAATGAATGAATGAATGAATGAATCTGTATTCCACTGAAGGTTTATGGTTCTTTATATAGAAATAGCTAAATAACAGTAAGACATAGTAGGAAGAAGACTAGTACTATACATCCAGGAAGAATCTGGAATCTGGAAGAGTTTCTAAGTAACTTCTAATGAACAGTATGTGTGATTTTTAATATTGGAACAAAGATTTTTCCTCTCTGACTTGTTTAATTCACTTAATCAATAGAAGCAGTTCTGGTACTGAAGGTGATACTATGACTGCTGGTGAATTCTCTCCTTAACTTGGGCATAAAGAGCTAACTATTTCTTCACATTGGGCAAGTCCAGCCACATTATGTAAGGTGAGTCTTTGAGGGCAGTGCACAAACCTGGGAGCCTCAATCCACACCAAAATCAAGGCAGGAGGGCTGCTAAAGGCAGATTATCTTACTGGGTTATTAATCTAACGAATTACAATGACAGAAGGAAGAATTTGGAGTAAGGAAACCAATATGGCACACTTCAACTTAAAAGTGTTGATTGAGAAAGTTACTAAACAAGCAGGCACATCAATGTAGCAATGATACTAAAGAGAAAGGCAGATTCAGGAACCAAGTTCACATGAATTGAAGATTGTCTAGGTTTCTTTTACTGATAACCACAGGTCCATAGATCAAACAATTTCACAAGATTTTAAGATAAAAGCATACATTAATAATCAAGGTATAATTACTGATAATGAAACAGGTAAAGATAACAGAAATTTCTTTAGTGTAATGAAAAATTATAGAAAAACAAATCTAACTCAAGATAATTGTTGAATATCATCGTTCACATAAAGATGAGAGTAGCTAACTTTCCATAATACCATATGTGACTTGAATTTCTTCACACCCAGTGGTGATGGTTTTATATGTTTCCACTTAGAAGTAGTTACTTGGTATTCCTTTTGATACATGTTACATACTAGAAAAGGGGGCTGCTGATTGTTAAAGAATTCTTTCTAACATGGAATGGTTCTCCTCCTTGTTACCCATGTAGAACTCTTACTACTCTCCTCTCTGCAACTGATCTCTAACACTGTCTTGCCAATAATGAGATTGGTACCACCTCCAGTATTCATAAACATTTCAACATATCTCTGTTTCGTTAGCAATTATTCCAATCTTCTCGTTTGAAAGCATGGGAAATGCTAGTTTCTGTAAAAGAAAAAAAATCTCCCAGCTTTACTCTACATCCCATCATTTTTATGACTCCTGACGGAAATTGATTTTTTCCTCTACTGTTTCTTTATTTTCCACCTTTAAATGTACAGCACAATGTAAGTGAAGGTGAGAGATTATGTCATTTGCAAACTTCCTTTGGAAAGTCATTTAATCTTTATGAATCTCTTCGTGTATAAATGGGGAAAGGTAATAATGCCTACCAGATATGACCACTTTCTTCTACCAGTCAGAGATGAGACCCTACTGGAAAAAGATGGTACAATCAAACAAAGTAATTAAAGAGAATTTCATGAGGAATCGATTTGCAAGAGTGTGAGCAGAGTAAGGGTGAAATCAAGAAGAATTAGCAAGTCACTTAAGGCTAGCAAAAGCAGGGAAGTATTATCATCCTGAATGAGAAGGTGAGAGAGCAGTTACTGGACTCCAAAGGCAGAGTTGTAGCTGTAAGACAGCACTTGAAAGGTGCAGATGGAAGGCTCTCACCAGGTAATACCTATTTGATAGGCGACTCTATTTCCTTTCATTGTCTATTTAGCCAAGTGTTTCTCATTGCTGTTAATCTCTGGGTAACTCACCATATCTCATTTTGTTTCCTAACTTTACTCAGACATTGGTAAATGTTCACTTCACTAAAATCTCCTGTGAAATATCTGGGCGTAAATTCTGTAAATGTGTTCTTGTATATTTGAGGATATTTCCACTTGTTTTTATCTATTTGAAGAATTTTTTTTCTTATGGCTTCTAAACTTTTGCTAAACTCTGTTTTATGATTCTATATAAGCCTTGCGTTTTGTTAATTTATTTGAGCATAATTCTTTTTTCGCTCCCCAAAGTTGAGTGTGCTCCAGTATAGAGGCTGCATTTCTGCTCCTCATCTTTTATTATTTCAAATAGCCTGTGAATATTTATAGCTAAAATTATTCTACTGAAATCATGACTCCCAAATATTTATCTTCAGATCTGCTTTATACTTGAGTGAGTCTTGAAAAATGTTATGATATATGCTTTAAAAATGTCTGTTGGAGTACACGAAATCTTAACTTCTTATCATAACTTTAAATATCCTACCCTAACCTTGAATTCAAGTTATGCAGTTTTTTATATATGATGAGTCATAATACTTTATTATAATTTATGTATAATTATATATTTGTTTGCTCGATTAGAAAATAAAGACCTAAAGACTACTCTATCTAGTATTTCTATGAATTAATAGTTTTCAGCATATAAGTGCTTGACAAATATTTATTTAATGAACAATATCTAAATTAATTCATTAACTTCCACAAAAATAACATTTCCTACCAGATTCTATTCCCATTAAATTCTTCTGTGTATCCAGATTTGAAATATTGGAGTTATTTAACATAGTCGTCATAGATTCTATTAGTCTCTAAATCATATTGATTCAGTTTTCAATGAGATATGTGTTTCTTATTTTGTCTTTCCTAGTAATTTCCCTTGATAAGTTTTTTATTATACAATATGAGGATTAAAAGAAATATGTGGATTACTGCTTTGATTGCAGGCATTTCCTCTTTTTCTCCTTTAATCACTTTTAAAACAAACTCTGAAATGTTATTCACATTACATAATACCTAGTAATTGGCTTTTCTGACACATCTTTCAGTGTTCTGAAAAATAATGAGAGACATTTTGAACCTCTGTAGGTGTTATGAGTTACGTACTGAACAAGGACTAAGCTAAAAAAAAGTTACCTGCTCACATACCATTCCATGACTGTGTAGTAATAAGATTCTTCCTGAGTAAAACCATTAAAAATTTTTCATTCTACACTCATCCTCTAAATCCATAATGAGATAACAAACAAAATTATTTAATCACATTATTTCTAGTAATTTTTAAGCTACAAAAGTATGCAAGTATTATACCTCTTAGGGATTTTTCACATTATACTTTATATCCAAACTAAATTGATAACATTTGATACAAGTAGGAATTTAAATCTTTATACTTCATCAGCAAAATGATCTAATCAATTCCCAATATCAGGCTTTTATTGAGCGCCAACTCTGTGCCCTGAAGTCACTTTCATATTTTAACGATGTAGCATTACAGTGCCTGCTCAAGTACATATTATTTTATGGTAGAACATTATGTCCTTACATATTATAAACCTATCTAATCTACTGGAAAACATGAGAAAACATTAATTTTCTTTATAATTATATTTCCTATATAAACTTCATAGTCTATATTCTATTTCAGTGGATATATCAAGAAATATACAGAAAGCAAATCACCAAATGTTTATGGCAGGATTGAGATAGCATAAACAGCCATAGTCTGCATATGTGAGGGAATGTCTGTGAAACAGGTCAGCTGAAGAACGAATCTTTAGAACTGCGAAGAGCTTTATTGTGTCTGCCACATGCTTTGGGAAATACAGTGTATAATGTACTTTGGGGGAAGGCATGATGTATCTCTACAATTTATTCACTACGCAAAATACCGAGTGAGTCAGTTAGGAGTAGAAATACAGCTAGTACTTTGCTGTGTACTCTGACACAAGTTTGCATCTGCCCAGAGCAAGACACACTTTATAAACTTCTAACTTAAAATAACCCTAACCCAAATTGAAAAAGTAAAAAGAGAAACACAAATTGACAATATAAACAAAGGAAAGGGGGTAGTACTACAGATCACACAGACATTGTGAAGGTATTAGAAAGATACTATAAACAACTTTATGTCAATATTTTAAAATTAAGATGAAATAGGCATATTACTTGAACAGTTATTGAAATTATACAAAAATATATAGAAAACTTAAAAAATCCTATATTTATTTTAAAAATTGAATCTGTAATTTAAATCCTTCCAACTGTAACAATTTCAAACAAAGTTGGCTTCAGTAAATTCTTAAAATATAGCTTATGAATATAGATACAAACTCCTTAGTAAACTCTTAGCAAATCTAATTACATGATATGTAAAAAAATAAGTAACAAAGGCGTATATCTTCTAGTTAAAAATATGGGTTTAACAATTAAAAATGAAGCAATGTAATTTACCAAATTAATAGAAAAAAACAGAAGAAAAATTATATAATTATTTTAATAGCTACAGAAAAAAACAATTGAAAAAAATAGCAACATGCATGATGAAAAGTCATGAAAGGGATCTGATAAGAAATATCTACAAAAAAACAAGAGTAAATAACACATTTATGATAAATTATTGAACATTTCCCTGAGATTGAGAAAAAGACAAAAATCTCATAGAGTTATTAAATTTTATTAAACATTATGCTAGATTATCTTGTCAGTAAAACAAATTTTAAAAATAAAGGATACAAAGATTTAAAGGGGAAAAATAATTATTTGCACCGTGATTGCATAGGTTAAAAAGTAGTTAAAAATCCTAATGATCCATATAAACTATTAGAATTGATGAGCAAATGTATCAAATTATCTGTCTATAAGACTAATAAAGATAATTTTTTCTATATAATAAAAATATTTAGAAAATTAAATTAAAAATTAAATCCATTTATAGTATCACCACAAACATTACACAACCAGGAATAACATTAATGAAAGAAATGCAAAACCTCTACGCAGATAGCTAAAAAGCATTACCGAGAGAAAATAAAGAAGGCTTAAATTAAAGAATATATATGCACATGGATTGGAAAATTTAATATTGTGAAAGTGGCAATTATTTATTGTCAACAGATACAATTAAACTGACAAGATGATTTGAAAATGTATATAGAGATGCAAAGCATCTTCAAGATGAGTCAAAGCAATCTTGAATGGAAAGAACAAAGTTACAAGACTTAAAAATAAAAGATGTCAAATCTTTTTAAAACTTACAATAATAAAAAGTATGGTATTAGCACAAGGATGAGCAAATGGACCGCAACGACAAAAAATAAATTCAACAAATAGACTTACATATAAATGGTAATTGAATTTATGACAATTTCCAGTGAAGCATAGTAGAGAAGAGAATGTTATTTTCTCAGTAAAAATACTAGAACAATTGGTTACCTGTGTGAAAGAACTTGGACCCCTCTTACTGAACATAGACACAAAATTGATTTCATATTAAATGTAGACATAAATTTGAAAGGTAAAAACACATTTAAATTAAAATGAAGCTTAGGAAACTATTTTCAATCTTTAGGCAAAATGTTCTGAAACAAGATGCAAAAAGCACCAGCCACAAGCCAATTAAAAAGATTGAGTTTATCAAAATTAATTTCTGTTCATCAAAACACACAATTCAAATAAAGAAAATGGAACCTAAATGTAGATTTCTCTGGGATATTTGCAATATAAATATCCAACAAAAGATTCATAATATCCAGAATTTCTCTCATTTATTTATCATCTACCTACCAATCGTTTATCTATCTATCATCTATCATCTATCCATTTATCTAAACAGAATATATGTATCCACATATGTATATATGTGTATATGTATGTATGTGTGTGTATGTGTGTGTATACACATATGTGTGTGTGTATATGTGTGTGTGTGTGTGTGTGTGTGTGTGTGTGTGTGTATATATATATATATACACACACACATACATAACTCTTACAGACCAACAAAAAAAATAGTAACCAATTCTTCCCTCCTCGGAATCATATGGTTTTGCTGCTTCTGTGAGAAGAATTAAGTAGAGAATGAGAGCTATGCTGGTTTCTAATTCTTCCCTTGAGTGCATAGTTGACTTTTAACCTAAAATTTTCAGAAGAAAATTTTAAGTTTAAACGTGTTCTGATGATCATCTTCAATTTATTTTTTTCCTCTTCTGACAGCACTTAAGTTATCCAGACATACTTGTAGAAGTTTTCTTCTCTAATTAGAACTCTGAGAAAGATGGAACACAATAATTTTTGGAAAAATAAAAAAAAGAGAGGGGATAAGAGAAGAGGGGGCCGAGGAAGAAGAAGGAAGAGGTGAAGAAACAGGCTTAAAGAACCAAGATGATTGTTATTTTTAATTTTACTCTGAAATTCCCAAATATTAACTTCACTGAAAAAGAAATGATTACGCTTATATGAATAACTCTCAGTAAAGGAAGGCTCAGTCTTCAAAACTTTGAAATACACAGCAGAAACACCTTCATTACTTCTGGCAACTTGCTTTTATCTAAGTTTCTTATTGGTACTGTTACTGATTTATGAAGCTGAATCATCAAACATCCTTGTCTAGTGTGTCTCTGAGGAGGTCTAATTGTTGTTCAAGTTCACTGTGACACTTTTAACCTGTTAATCATTATTTTCTCTTTACCTTATCTTAGTCTTAAATTTAGTTTTACCAAGTAACTCTGTCCAATTCTTACCTGCTTTGGCATTTATAGTCCTCTTTATTTTGCACATATTTAACTGCTTGATATTTCCCATTGTTCCTTTTTTTTTTTTTTTTTTTTTTTTACTAAAAATATACCGCATCCAATTTGTCCCATAATTTCACTAAATTCACAAGGCTATATTTATTACATGCTAAATCCTTTACCTGCGAGACTTAAAGGAATATATACATCATTACCCTTAAACCATTTTTTTTTCACTTAAATATTCTCTATTCCATGGTTTTATTCAACTTAGGAGGATTTTTTAAGTTTGTAAGTATTTGTCATTTAAATTTAGCTTCTCCTGACACATGGAAATGTATACACTCTCTCAATAAGTCTTATTGGTTCTGTACATTGAATCTGTTGATTTAAGAGAACTTAAAAATGATATAATGTGTACTTGTTTCTTATCCAAAATAACACACTTTCTAAATATTCTTGATAACAATATTATTTCACTTATTTTAATCCACACTTCAACCTAGAACCATTTAATTTTCAAAAGTATTCCTCTATATACATTAATTGCTCTATTCTTAACTGTAATGCCTTGAGGGACCTACACCAGTCTTTATTTTTTTCTATTCTCTTCTCATGTAAATTTTTCTCTTTAAAAATGAGATATATTTCTCAGAGCATGTTTCCTCTTGTCTTATTAGTGGCCACAAAGTACCCTTCATCTTCTTTACCACTTTAAGAATTGCCAACTCTACATATTACTATGTTCACCAAACACCTAACACCCAGCCTAAAACACAAAATATTTTAATTATCCAGTATTTTGCAATTATGAGACAAAATATACACATTTAATTGAATTGGTAAGTTTTCATCTGTCTAGTTGACATCTTATTAACTTAGATGATATACCCATGGCATGATTGAAAATGACAATGTGGATGTGTGACAGCATTTTATAAAGTGGCATTTCCATAGTTTTTATGTAGGAGCATGATAGGGGAATTTCTTAGTCCCCAGTTCCAAAATATTCCCTTCCATGTCGAGGGAACTCAATTGTTAAGACTCATTTTCCCATTTTTCATCTCTTTGTGGTTTCTGGTATTAGGGAGATAGAATTACTTATCACACTGTTAATGTAAGGAAAGATGATATGGACATACTTGTTCAGATCAGGTCTGCCTTCTTTCCTAGTATGCATTTTATGAGATATCTCCATGTAGGGAAACCCTACTCTAATTCATAGTTGTCTCTGAGAGATGCATTATTTGTATAATTCTGAGGTTTAGCCCATATAGCTCTCCTACTTTACTAAATGCTCAAAACTAGATTTAATCATTCACAAAAAATGATATTTGAGCCACCATCTACCATCCTGATGTTTTGTTCAATTTAAGAGACTTGTCTTGAAGTTTGATTAGCATAACAATCAAATCACATAGTTTTAACTTACTATATTGTGTGTTTATTGGTGATGGCTTAAATGTATAATGGAGAGAGGGGGGAAATTGTACTTATAGATCTGGGGATGGGGACTAAAATATCCACTCTTAGTACCAAGAAACTTTTCCCCTCACTTCTATTACTAAAAACAGTCAAAGTGCTACGACTGCTAACATCTTCCATCAAAAATCCTTTTAGAAACTCATTTTGGTAAACAATTCTAGGCGAGTTTTCCCATTCTATGGAAACAAGTGCTGAAGCTTTAATCAGTGATTCATTTAAGCTAGAGATAGAGCCAACATTTGTTTGAGAGCTGTGAGGACACAGATAATCCCAACTGATATTTGATAAGCTGTCCTTCAAATCTTCAACTGTAACTTTCACAGTGAAGCCTTCCTTGATTATCCTATTTAAAATGCCAACTATCCACCCTACCCCAGCCATCATGTTATCCTTCCCACTTTTATTTCCATAATACTTAACATCTTTTAAATTTCTTATTTAAGTTATTTATTTTGTTCATTGTTTCTTTCCCTTCATTAGAAGGTAAGTTAGCACAGTGTCTACTAATTAATAAGCCTTTAAAAAGTATTTGTTGACAATATGATTTTGAAGTGAACCCAGTTTGGATAAAAGCATTGGTTAAAATCATCTCGACTGTCTGCTGCAAATCCAGTCACAAATAAGTGCATTACCAGCCAGGTCTGGTTGTCATGCCTTCCAAATAATTTGAATAACTTTTAGGAAGGCATTGAAGTTTTATTGGGTCTCCAAAACCTGCAGATTGTATAGGTAGAAATCCCAAGTGATCTTCAGGTAATTCAGTATTGACAGGTACCCTGACCTGAGGTGACCTAGAGTTGGTTGAGCTCTCTTAAACTTACTACCCTATTGAAATGTTCTGTGCTGGACACCACAAGCAGGTCATAGAGCTGACTATGTATTCAAAAGCCACTACTCATAATCGCCTTGTCTTTCACACATGGATTTCAAAATAGAGAACAAATTCTGCTAATGTCTAGAAACAGGCCCTTTTCAACCTAGAACATTCACTTTCTTTAGGGTTAGAAAGAACAATCTATGGTGATAGCCTAAAAGTCAGCCATATTAGCAACATAAGATTATCAACCCCCTGAAGATTCCTGTGAGGTAGACTCAGCTTTTTGAGGGTAAGGACCCTACTTCCTCACTCAGAACACACACACCAAACACGGAGCAAGATGGCATCGCCAAATCTCTTCTCCTAGTGATCTTATCACCCATGCACTTGCTTTAAGAGCTGGTGATTTTCACTTTATAAACTTACCCTTGAGTTTGGGGTCATTACTTTTACTTTACTGCTTTGTTTAATTCATTCAGCGGTATTAGATATGAAAATCAATTGCTTGCAAATTTTCTTTAAAGAAAAATGATTCTCAATAGGAAAATGTGGTTCTAGTTAGGCGCTCGCTAAGCTCTCATGAGTCATTATTGCATAAAGTTCCATTAGTAAATGTGAAGATAATAAAAATGTATTATTTTAATCCTTATTTTAATCATAAGTTCTACTAAGAATCTCAATCAATGGCCTTAAATTCTTTATTATGAACTTACGTGGGATAAGTGACTCAACAGTTCATCTACCCTATTGATTCCCATTTTGAGTTAAAATAGAGCTCAAATTATACAACAAAAGAAGCAAGTTGCAGGATACTTGTGACTAGCAACATATATAAATCATTAAATTATTTAAAAATTAAACAAGAATAGGAATGTATATAACACATTTTATAGTCTACAACAGGAACTGGCAAACTTTTTCTTAAAGGCCCAGAGAGTAACTATTTTAGGTATAGCCTCTATGACTATTTAAGCACAAAAGCAGCTATGGACAATATTTAAACAAATATGGCTCCATTCAAAAACAAACAAACAAAAAACCCACTTTATTTATAAAAGCAAGTGGTAGTGTGGATTTGGTCCATGGGCCATAGTTTGCCAAACCCTGGAAAAAAGTTATCCTAGAAAGAAAAATTATGATATAATATTAATTTACTTACTTAGCATATAGTGCTAACACTTACTGCTCAAATTAAGTGGCAGTCATATAATACATATTAATTCTAAGTGCTTAATGAAGATTAACTTCTTATTGCTCAGAAATATTCTACTTGTCCCATTTAATAGATGAAGGATTGGTTAAATAGAGAAGTTAAGCAAACTGTTCGTATTAGATTCCTAGCACTGCCATGGCATATTATCATAAACTGGGTGGTTTGAAACAACAGAAATTTATTCTCCCACAGGTTTAGAGGGTGGAAATCTGAAATTGGGATTTGGTAATACTACACCCTCTCTAGAGTCTTAAGGGGATGATCCTTTCTTGCTTTTCCTAGCTCCTGATAGTTGCCTGCAATCCTGGGTATTTACTCCAATCTCTTCCTCTGTCATCACCTGGAATTGATTGTCTCAATGTGTGTTTCTCTCTTTTCTCCTATTCTTATGAGGCCATCAGTCATGTTAGATTAGGGCCCACCCTAATTCAGTATGACTCCATCTTAACTTCATTACATCTACAAAGACCTATTTCCAAAGGTCAGGGTAATGGGAGTTAGAATGTCAAATATCTTTTTTGGGGAACACAACTCAGCCCACAACATTGCCTAATAATATTTCACATTATCTTAATAGTACATGGTCATAGGTACACAATATCTATGATATTTTCAGTATAAATACAATTGGAAGAATATTTACTATATTATTTTTAAATAAAATATCATTAATTCATATTTTGCAATATATTATTTAATAACTTAAGTAGATTTGATTAAGAAATAAAGAGCCCAAGTTCATTTGTGTACACTTTGAAGTTAAATAAATAATATAGCACACATTTTGTTGATATTAATTAGTAAACTGATTTTTCAACCAGGAGCAATAAACCCATTTAGACAGCAGTTGGGAGTAGCTGAGTTTTGGGCTTCAGGCTGTCTGAGAAACATTATTGACATTTAATGGGCGAGGAAAGTAGGGATGCCAAAACAAAAGCTTTTCATTGCAGGGAATAACTATGCCCACCAAGACTTGTCTTTCTTAAAGTCTCAATAGAAACAAAAATAAACTAATAATGCTTTATCATCCTAGAGCAAAACTAGTAACTTATGGATATCAAAGAAACATTAATAATTCACAGAAATTCAGAATTCCAATTACATACCTGAGTATGTAGGAGGAACTTTAGAATCTAGATCATTATCTCATCAAATCTACTAATGAGTCAATAATAGTTTATGTACACCAAATTGCAGGATATGAAAGAGGTAGGCTTTGGCCTTAGCCCTAAATAGACCTAAAAGAGAATGTGCGTTATTTATATAAGAAAATGCTTTGCTTCTGAATAAATTTCTGACCCATTAAGAAGGCTGGCGGCTCCCCACAGGGCCTTGTGCTGTAACTTGGAAAATACTCTCTGCTGTTTTTCCACTGTTAAATACTGAGTTCTTGGTTTCTAAGTACAGGTTCTTGTCCTTAACCCAACAAAGTCTTAGAGAATAAAGAAATCGTGAAGGATGGACAAGCGTGAAATCAAAACAAGTTTATCAGCACCTCCAAC
This sequence comes from Rousettus aegyptiacus, assembly GCF_014176215.1. Taxonomy (NCBI): domain Eukaryota; kingdom Metazoa; phylum Chordata; class Mammalia; order Chiroptera; family Pteropodidae; genus Rousettus; species Rousettus aegyptiacus. Next base: position 20,307,176 of record NW_023416310.1, read on the forward strand.
CACACTGGTAACAAAATCTAGTAGAGGAGGATGGAGCAGAAAGTCCCTATTCCATATGAAAACACAGAAAAACAAAAACAAATAACCTTATAATTATTTTCTCTGCAGACAATGCATACTTTTTTAGGAAGGGGGGAAATAAGAGTCATTTGTTTCTTGCAGATAATCAAAAAACTTTGCAATTAACTTTTCTGGTTAGAAGAGAACTTCATTTTCGTCAGGGGATTTTAGCAGGTTAATAGTAGTGACGTGCCACAGCATAAAATGCCAGAGGGTATGCCCTACTTGTCAAACCGCCCTGAAAAGAAAGTAAATGTGTGTATTCTTTTATGGTTCTAACTGGGAGTGCTCAGGTTCTCACTTAAGAGTGGCCAGACACTAACAGTGGAGGGCACAAATGCATAAGAAACCACCTAATTCACTAAAATTGTATCCCTGAAAACCAAGCACACTCATAATTCAAACATAGCATTCACATGTGAATTTATATCACTGTGCTCAAGCAAAGTTGCATATATTTTGTTGTAACCCTGGACCAGTGGACTTCAAATAATTTATGGGCGCAATCTGTTCACTGGATGAAAGCCCCATTAGCAAAAATAGCAATTGCTTGGAGGGTTCAGGGTCCCCAAGAAGAATCATCACAAGGATCTCCATCAATATATTTGAAGGACATTTCAAAAAAATCAAATCAAAATTAGCTTCTAATCCAACAATACTGTAATCAACACTCCTCCTCCATAGACTCCACACACACATGCTCGAACACATGCACACGCAACCTCTAAATCAGCAGGGGAAAAAAGACTTGTTCACAATGAATCAAGCCATATTTTACCTTTATGTCATCTACTCTCTCCAAATTCTCCTAGACAGCCAACGAAGGGCATTTGAGCCTAATTAAAATACTTGGCAAAAACAAGAAAACAAACAAAAAACAAAAACAAAAAACAACCCTTATGTCTCACGCTGGCCCATTTTATTTATTTTCTAGTACAAAGAAGACTGTTCAAACGTTCAGTAGGCAGAGCAAACATTGTTGGAAATGTGCTGCCATCAATTACTATTGATTAAGACTGATGATCAGTGTCTTAAAGACCCTGTAATCTAGAATAGTCTCTTTATCAACCTTAGCAGTACTTCCCTTCCTTTTTCGCACAATCTGTAGTACATCTTTTCAGTCTTTGTTTTTATTTTTATGTTACAGCAAAGCAGAGGGCACAGAGCTTTGCCCATTAATTCAGCGTTAATAAGGAGTGTTATGTGCTTTAACATATCCTCCACGAACACTGACGTTCCTGTTTCTTTTCTTTCTTTTCCTTAGTGGAAAGCTGTCTTCTTCACTAATTAAAATTCATTACCTGCTCCTGAAATGAAGAGGCTGAGAAATGGCTGGCTGATTGTCTCCATAATGCTTAATAAATCTCAGGAGGACAAATGGTGTCCCTTTTAGGGAGGGTTCTTTTTCAGCTTTCAATCTCTTTGGCAACCCAGTAGCCTCAGCTATTTTATTTGGTTTGTCATTTGTGGCATTGAGATCTCAGTGTGAAGTGGTTGGGCATTCACTTTTTAGAATAGTCACTCATATCTTTAATAAGCATACATCACCTAGATCCTACAGCGCTACCTCCAAAACCTTTACATAGTCAGTCTGTCTCAGCGAGTGAAAACTCTTAGTGAAATGTGATCTCATTTCTGGCATTAATAACCCTAAATACAGGTTTTTATACATGAGTTGGACCAACTCATCTCCGCTTCAGTTGACATAAATTCATTTGTTGCATTGATTTTTACTGTTTCTTCCTTGCTGCCTATAGATTTCCTATGAAGTTTCTTAATCTGTTTGATCTGCATCGGCCAGGTTCAAATGTAAGTGTATGTTTGGCAGTTTGGGGGGAGAGGAGCCCCTACACACGAAGGCTATTAAACTGCAGAAAAAGAGCTCTGCTGACTTCTCATCTACCTGCCTGAGTCCATACGATTCTGGTTTTCTTGGTAAATTACCCACTATTCTTATCATCACATTGTTAATGTTGCCAACTAAGAATCTGCAGGAGATATAAAGTAAAGTTTAAGGGGTATAGCTTTTAAGTCAGATGAAGTAGTTACTCTGCTTATTACGAGTAAAACCTGCAGCAGGCTGCTTAACTAGCTGGATCTCGGTTTTCCCATGCAATATGGGAAATAATATCTTCTAGTTCAAAAGATTGGTTTGAATCAATTTGAATGATTGCATGTAATGTACTTAGTTTAGGGTTAGAATACGTTCTAAAATAATAACACTCTTTTTAAATAATGTTTGTTTAGAGTACCTATTATATTTCTATATTCAGCGAGTTTTATGCCTTCGATATATATGAGAAGAAATCAATGTATCTGTGGAAACAAAATATATCAGACTCTTCTGAATGTCCCAAGATGCCCAAAGGAAAGATTTTGCCTGAGTAAATGATAAAGGTGTTGTTTCGATGATTCTGTATGGAGAGAGAAAGTCCACCTTATGGGAGCTCATTGGCTTCTTTCTCCTTCTCAGAGACTTCACTACTAAATTGGCAATTTTATTTTCTACTATTCTTCTTAGTTGCTGTCTCTAAATAAAATACTTGAAGATTCACTTATCCCCTAAAGTGGATGGAGGTGTCTTTTGAAGACGTGCTTCCACATCAACTTGTCTCTGGCTGTCCTGGTTCACTGTCTCCAACAGTCTGACTTTAGGCAAGTATGCTGAGGAATTTTACTTACATATGAGAGTAATTTTCTAGGACTTCATAACCTGTTCTCTTACACCAGCTCTAAAATCAACTCATTTTTGTCAGTTACTGCTATTTTTGTCTTATAAGGTTATAATTTATATTCCTATGATCATACATCTTTATCATATTTGTCCTGTAACAACTCGGTACTTGATATTGTGGCAAACTTAATGATGTCTTTGTGGGTGTCTGGAGGCTTGATCAGTCAGTAGATAGACGCACATGTTTGAATAGGGCAAACGGACAATAATGCTACTGTGGTGGACCCAATCCTGAAGGGATATGATGCTCTGAAAGCCCCTTTTGTCCACTTAGAACCCAGTAGTTATAACCTGTTACTAGACTTTGGACCCCCTCTCTTCCTGGAACTTCATTTTATTAATGTGTGTTGGGATGATGAGGTATTAGGTGATGCAACAGTGGACTCTTCTTTGGTTGACATATCACTGTTGTTTTTGCCTCTATTTTTGTTTTTAACCAGAATTTGGATTAAGCTGCTGTGATGCCAGAGAACTTGTTCTCATTCTCAGCTCTCCTACCTCCAAGGCACCCCTCCTCCTCGCTCTTGCAGGCTCTGCCAACCTCCTAAAGGAAAACGCTCTCATTTTCTGCTACTCCTCTTCTCACCTCCAGAAATTCTCGTTGCCCGATTTCATTCATACCCACAACTTCTTCCATCCTCAAAATTACACTGATAACTTCCACATCTATACCTCTTTGGTGATTTAAAATATTAAATCAAAAATTTCCCTTTGAGTTGTGACGGTAAACGATGAAATATCTCCAGGAGTTAGTTAAGGAGCAAACTCTCGGTGGTGTTGCTGGTACCTTTGGAATAATGAAGCAATTTGGCCCTGAGTTCAGACTCTCACCTTTTTATTCACCCATTTCTAGGTGTAACAGCCAGAGATCCCAGGTATGCCCATTGTGCAGAAGATCAGCCCTGGCGATGACCTAATGTAAAAATAAAAGTGGTGGCAAGTCTAGTGGATGTGGGCCATTATTAGAGAAAGAGAGAATAAAAAATAAGGGGAGAAAAGAGAAGGAAGGGCCTGAGTTCCTATTTCTTCATTCCTTTTACATGGAAGAATGAATATGGATATGGCTCATCGTACCCTTCTAATACTGTTCTCTTATAAAAATGAAAGCCCCTTCCTCTCTTTGGAGGGTGGGCAATAAAGAAACAAATGATCCTCAAGAAAGTATTCTCAAATCAGGTTTATGCATTTTATACACTCATATGTCCAGATGTATATGAAACATCTGCCCCTGATGGTCCCCCTGGCAATTCAAATCAGACATGTCCAAAATTGAAGCTTCCCTCTTAAAACCTGCTTTTCTATAAGTAAGTGATAATTATCTTGGCAGTTTCTTCTTCCTCTCTTCTATCTACTCAAGCACAAGACACTTGTACTTTTTATACTTATACCTTTTATACTAACCACTTAAATCTTAATTATTGAAAATGCATTATTTTCTACTTACTGTGTTAAGTATTTTACTTTTACTATCTTAATTTTTCCCACAACTCTGTAGAGTAAGTAACATAATCTCCATTTTACAAATAAGAAAACAGAAAGTTACAAATGTTAAGCAACCGACTGAAGTAATATGCTTCTCAAATACATGATCTTAATCAGTGTGGACAACCCCCGCCCACATCTGGTCTTTTCTCTTTATACATCCTGCCAACGTTTGTCATGTTTTGCCTGGAGACTATTGTAATAGCCAAGAAAATGGATTCTCTAGCTTCCAATTTGACTTCTTACAATTCACCCTTCACAATGCCTTCTGTTTGATATTTCTAAAAAATCCAAATCTTATCAAGTAAATTTTCTGCCATAAAAGTTTCATAGACTCCCTGTCATGATACAGCTGCTGCCTATCTATTCAATCTAATCTTCTACCCTTCTGCCACGCACATACTAGGCTCTGCTGACTCTAAACTAATTGTCATTCCTGGGAAATGCCTGGCTCATTTCTGGCTCTTTCTCTTTACATGTTATTTCTTTTCTCTGACTACAATGCAATTACTTCACCTACCCCCACCCAGCCTTTGAAAGGCAAATGAACTTAATTAGGAACTTAAATTTTACCCCTTGGATAAACACTCCAACAAATACCTGTTTGATTTCAGGCATTTTGTTATATTGCATTGTAACTCTCTGTTACAATGTCTGTCTAATTATGAAAGCCAACTTGGAGAGTATGAAGAATCTTTATGTTTGTGTCCCTCATATCCAGCAATGACTAACACATAATAGATGCTCAATGCACACTTCTTTTTTTCAATTGAGAAAGGCACCCTATATCTCCAGAACTACATTTAAGATATTTCTCATGAGATGAGAGGAAGAAAGTATAATATGGCCTTCTACCTACCAACACTCCACTGACAACAGCATGAGCATTAGTTATTTATTCGAGGACGGTAAATAGAAATTAACAAGGAAAAAATGCCTGACTCTCTTGCTTGAGGCAGGAACCCTCCAACATGAATCACCTGCCAGAGCAAATGCCTTTTGTTCCCACAAAAACAAGCAAATTAGAGAGAAGCACAAGTATATACGCTTATTGAATTTTACTTCTCCTATGAAGAGAATAAAAGAGATGACAATTTGCCTAATCAGAGCTTGAGAAATTATGGGTTGATTTTCAGGGGACCATGAAGAGCAGTATCATCAGGAAGCAAAATTTTCTAAAGGGCTGAGGTGCAGACTGTATGACAGACACACAGGGAAATAAAGAAAAGAGGTGAAGGGAGGCATCGGATTGAAGACTCCACAGGAGTCGTACCTCCCTTGCATTCTTAACTTTCACAAGGTGCTGTGAAGTCCATAGGACACTGAGTTTCAGAGTGTTTACGTAACTACCTGAAGTCACGCAGTTGGTGTCTTCCGGCCTAACTCGAAATTCTATGTTCTTTCCACTTCACTACTTGTTCTTAAGCTAGTGCCTCTTGTCTCAAAACAATCCAAAGACTTTTGCAATTTGTGTTTGACAGAGGAAGATACACACTATAAACCAGCTAAGAAGTATGTCAAACTATAATTTCCCTAAAAACACACATACTGTGAACAGTTAAGAAATTACCCTCATTCGCTCAGAGAGTCATGCCTCAGGCACACGTCAGATCAATAAATGCCAGATTCACTCTAACTGAATAATAAAGTGGAATTCAGAAACTGGAGTTCGGACTAGACTGACCTGGGATTTTAAGTTCCTCACAACTTTCATTATAAAGTTTTTTCTTGGTTCACCTTTGCTTATCCATTTAGAATCATATAAAATGTTTTTAGTTAAAGATCTTTGGGGAATAAATTCCATTTTTGTATTTAATGGTTGCGATAATTCAAAAGCCAACTAAGAGAAGCTGAGAGATTTGTTAGACTAGTGTGAAAATATATTTGTGTCAATTGTGGAGCAATTTATATTATAATTCACTGAAAAAATAGACCATACAAGTGATTTATGAGGTCATTCTGCCCCTTTTTCAGTAAGATGTTAATAATCAGAAAATAAGTCATCATGCTTAACAATAAAATACAATTCTAAATGTTGTAATGGCACTTTGGTAATAATGGGAAAGAGAAAACAGAAATACTACTATAATTACTGTTTATCACCCTCTAGATTCTCCTTATATCCATTAAACATCTATACAGACAAATCCTCATTCAAATATCTCACTCCAATTTAGACACAGCTTTCCATACAAATGCACACACGCACACATGCACACACACACACATAAATAAAGATGGTATCTATTATCTGGAGAAAATAACTAAGTGATTAGATTATCCTTTGTCAGCTTAGCAGTAGTGATGAAGACAAATGAAACCTTTACATTTCTTTCTGTTCATGTCCCAGCTTTGTTGATCTTGAAGCAATTTGTGATATCACTTTCTTCGCCGTTTCTATTGAATGATCTTCCTTTCTGTCCCATGGATAGACGATGTTACTAGGTATGTTGGCATTCATCAGTAAAGGGTGCTTTCCAGGCCAAGCCTGTCCATCATCATTATTTAGAATCAGCTTATTAAATATATTTGCAAAGGAATGTAACACTAAATTTCCCAGTAGATTTTTTTTCTGCTCTTCTCTGATAGGCAAGTGAAAGATAGGCTCAAAACTACAGAAAAGGCTATAATTTTTAAAAGCAACATTTCTGAAATTATTTGTAACAGATCAGCAAATCTTTAAGATTAGAGCAGCTCTCAAGGGGAAAATTTTTCCTTGGACCAAAAAATGTCTTATGCGATAGAGGTAAGAAGAAAAAATGAAGAAATTGACTTGCTTATATTTAAAAAATACTGTTAAAAGATCTAGCATAACATTTTTTTTTCTTTTGGGAATTGTATTTTTGTGGACTATCTTGGTTTATTAACCATTATTAGTGACATTTATAGCAGAAAACATGTTCTAAGTGCTAAGTAGTTACTATGTACAACGACTTTCAGCTTATTTTTTTCTGTTGAGATTTTCTTTAGTTGACTTCTTGAAGTTTTTAAACAACTCTATGAATTCCAAATTTATGACAGTGTACAGTAGTAAAAATTAGTTTTCCTAAAGTACGACAGAAATTGTTTCTTCTTTGCCCTAATTTAGAATTTCAACTTTGTGCACAAGCGCACATGTTGACAGGTTTTATTAAAACATAATTTAATTTGGTTTTATAAACATTTTTTAAAAATTTATCTTATAGCAAATAATCAAATGGTGGTGTGAGATTTTTCTTTTCTTTTTTTTTGGTGGTGGGGAACGTGAAAAAAAGGCCTTTTCCATTTGAATATTAGCTGTTTGGGCGTCAAGAGATCCAGTTGAATTCTAAGGTTTCTGTTTATCAACAATTGTGTGATTAGATTTGTCAATAATCCATTTTTTAACAATTGAAGGGATTTATCGCCTTCTCCCAGGGTTAGGGTCTTTCAATGACCCTACATAGGCTGATTATTTCACCCTGGGATTTTTATCATTTCTACAATTTCTCTACTTTCAACTTTTTAAATTTCTACCATGTTTCCCTTTTTAATTTATCTTCCACAAATCTGAAATCTACTTTAGGGAGATGTTCTGGCTAGACTTTGATGGAACTTCTCTCCAGGAAATATTGCTAATATTGATTTATATTTCCCAGATCTTTGCTCACTCCCCTACTCATATACCTGAATTTCAGCTACAATTTAGTATATTATCCCAATGTATGGCTTTTATGTATGCATATGTCTCTCTATATAGCCTCCTGTATCATAGGTTCTGAATTGCTATCAATGGTGTACCAAATGCTTAAAGCAAAGAAGTAAGATCTAATTTTTAAAGCTCTTTAGAGTATTATGAGATAAGCAGTATAAATATCTACTGATAGCAGTCTAAATTGTTTTAACATTTTTTGGAAAAGAAATATTTATAAAGGCCTTGAAATTTTGGCATTCTTTACCTGTATGTTTCTACTTATAATAAGCTATTCTACAATATCACTCATAACACTAAACGTATTTTAGCACCAACAAGCTCCTAGCAAAATTAGTTATAAAAGTAAATCAATTAATTTTAAATCAGCAAATAATCAAAAAGATTATCACACAATCACAGGACATAGTATGATTCAGCTAATAAAGTTTTTAAAATGAATTGTTACAGCATTGACAAAATCTTGCAATGTTAAGTTCAGTGGTGGACTACAAAATTCAGTATTTATTAAAGTATGAACCTTGCAAAATATACACAGGTCAAGAATTAGATGAAGATGCATAAGTATTAATAACTGTGTCTTTGGGTAATGGTACTTACAGTCTGTTTTCTCTCTTTCTGAATATCTACATTTTATAGATATTCAGCAATAGTGAAGTAGAATCTTTTGATTATAAAAATAAGCTTTATTTTAAAATTAGGCAATGAATAAACATTGCCAGATGTTGTTTGAAATATATTGCTACGAGTTTTATTTTGGTTTGCAAAAATAGAATTTGCAAAAATATTGTCATGTTGTTATTTCAAATACAAGGAATTTCTTTCTCTGGAAGTTGGTTGAGACTGGAAATGAAGAAACTAACTTGGCAGGTTGAAACATTCTCAAATATAAAGAAAACCAAGTATTCCGAAGATGGTGTTTATGCTGTTGTAGTCATAATTACAATGAGCCTTAGTAGAAATATTGCGAAAATTACTCTGAGCAAATGGCTGGATTTGCTTTTCAAAAGAGTCAAGTGAAATTTGTATTATCTCATACATAAAAATTCCATTATAGTTTACATGTTTTCTTCATATTTATTGTCTTTGTTTTCACCCTTATTTTTCTTTCTTGTTTCACCTCGCTTAATACTATGCATTCAATACTTTTATACCTTAGACCAAATGCAATCATAGTTGTGAATGAACTATATTATTTAAATAATTGGTAAAACTTGTTACATTCATATTTATATGATAAATTAAATGCAGTCCCTTCTCCTCCGATACCTACTCCCACTCTCAGAATTCTAGGCAAAAATTTTTATACAGTCGTTTTTTTTCCCATGATGCTAATTTTAAACATTTGCAACTGCAGTCACAATTTTTGTAAACACATACTTTCTCTCTCCATTCACAATTTTATCTTTGTTCATAACAATTGACTTTTAAAATATAATGCAAATTTATATTTTACTTGTTGTTAGTCTGCCCACACGTGAAAGGAAGCTTTCCATGAGGACAGATTTTGTCTATTTTCTTCATTGTTATATCTCAAGACTTAAACAATGCCTGGTATATGTTAGCCCCAAAAATGCATATTTATTAATGGGAAAGTATGTATTCAATGTTAGTCTTTAAATGTTTTAAGTATAAATGTTTACAAAGGAAAATGAAAACATATGTCTATACAAAGACATGTACGCTAACATAGAAGCATTATTCATAATGGCCAAAGAGTAAAAATAATTATTGACTTGTAAATAAATTATTAAAATGTGATATTTCCAAACATTGGAATACTAGTCAACACTCAAAATGAATAAACAGATACATGAAACAAGTTGGATAAATTTGAAAACACCATTTTAAGTGAAAGAAGCCAGATGTAAAAGACTTTGTATTATATGAGTCCATTGATATAGAAAGTATAGAAGATATGAATTTATAAGGACAAAAAGAAATTAATGGTTTCTTAGGGCTATGGTTGAAAGTGGTAATTAATTAAAAATTGGATGAAGAGAATATTTTGGACTGAAGCAAGTATCAAGACTGGATTGTGATAATAAGTGTACAACTCTGTACATTTACTAAAATCATTTAATTGTATACTTAGAATTGATAGATTTTATTATATGACAAAAAGAGTTGTTTAAAATACACACATATATATTATGTACCTATAAGATCTATATTCATATATATACACACAGAAACATATGCAAGAATATATACAATTTATTTCTCTGACATGAATTAGAACAAACTTAATGGTGGTTATATTTGGAAAAATAAATTTGAAGATGTGAGAGGTTTTCCCCTCATCATTTTTAACTTTTTATACACATTGAATTTTCCAAGCTTGCAAATGCATTATTTTTTTTATTTAAATGTGAAGATGGAGCAGAGAAAGATTTGGAGATGCCGGCCTTGAACACTGGAGTGACTCGGCCACAAGCCAAGAAACGTTGGAAGCCAATAGAAGTTGGAAAAAGAAAGGAAGGGATTTTCCCCTAAGGTTCCTCTGCTGATAGCTTGATTTTGGCGCAGAGAAAATAATTTCAGACTTCTGGCCTTCCTGACTCTAATAAATGTTGTTTTAGGCCATTTGTTAGAGCTGCCATAGGAAACCAACACAATCATCATGGGACAATAAACCAACTAAGAAGTAGGTAAATTAAACTAGTGCTATTTATTGTTAGTGAGTTGAAGGGGGACCTGCTTGACCTTTTTAGATTCTCTTTGCAAAGTGCTGGGCAGTGAGTAGATTGAGGGCAATCACAATAGAAAACTGATAAAACTTTATAGCATATTTCAGAAATGGCCAGCGAAGCTGCACTACCATATTCATGGGACAATCATGCCCTTACTGTATCTATAGGAGTTACACTTCTTGCAATATCCAAGATGGCAAAATGGAAGTACAAGTTGAAGTAGGAAAAAGGGAAAGTAGAAATGGATATAGCAAAAACCATAATTAGTGAGGAAAAATCAATAAACAGAAGAAAGTGTGAAGGAATGAAGTAGTACTAGAGGTCCTGATGTATATTAAGTTGTTGTGTATTCATTCATTCATTCATTCATTCATTTAATATTGAACAAATATTCACTGAACAAATATTCAGACCACTGTGGTATGAAAACTAAAGATACTACAGCAAACAAGATAGACATGGCCCCTGCCTTCATGAAACTTACATTACATTTAGAAGACTGATAGGAAGCACCCAATTATCAAATTAAGTTCTGGAAGCGGGACCATATTCCATAACACTTTCCCTAATATACACATCATCCCCTTCTCTCTCCTATCCCTCAAAAGGCTGCCTAACATCAACTTTTATCCAAGGATTGAAATCAAATTTACCTATACAATTTTTCCTAACTGTTCTCTCGCATAGAATTAAACTCTCTCCTGTGAGACACCACTGTACTCTACTGTGATTAATATGGCATGGGTTATGTTCTACTGCATTTATTTTTTACATGTCTACTTTTTATTAAGCTATAACCCTACTCCCAATACTGATAAAGTTAGGTCTGTATTCACTTTGTATGTCCAGTGTATAGTACAAAGCATGGCACAAAGAAAACACTTAATAAATAATTGTTGAATGAATTAAGAAACAAAATACCTTTAGGGTCCAGGCTAAAGTCAGCATAACAAGGTGTAAACCTGAGTCTCAGGTGTAGGCAAACAGAAATCAGAATTTCCATGATGATATTTCTTGTAACTGGGTCACAGAGTCCAGGACCCAAAGGTACTGTTTTGATCTGTGAAATGTGGTTAAGAATCAGTGTGAAATTTATTTAAATGTTATAAATAACCTCTGACAGTGTTTTGTCCATAGTAGGGACAAGGACAGTTTAACCAATGATAGTGCTTATTATTGTGCTCAGTAATGGGGACAGAAAAATAAGTAAAATATAGACTACTCAGTTCAGTCACTGAGCAATAATTGGAAGAGACAAATAAGCAAAGAAGTATACATCTTGACCCACAATTATAGGCAAGTAGAAATAAGTAGTTGCATTAGAAGAGTTATTTAGAAAATTCCTTACATTAAACAGTAATTTTTTTCTATTTGCAAGGATTCTGAAAGTTTTATAATTTTTATTGTTTATTTAAAAAGTTTCTATCAGTGTTTGATTTCACTGGAGAATGTTAGCTTGTTTTCTTATTAGCACAGAATTCTTTATAAGTAGCCTGGGACAGAGCTGACAAGAAAACCATAGTTAAGTAAACTACTTCTGAAAACTAGTATGTAATATTACTTATTAAAGATAATACCTATAAAATGAAAATGTGTAGGCTTTAACTCCTTTTGTCTGAGTATCAGGAAGTCTGCCAACCACTTCTCTTGGCTATGAGGGTCTTCCAGATAGCAGTATAAATTGTCTAATGACAAAACAAAGACCCAAGTCCCTAATTACTTAATGCTTTTGGTGATAAATTTCCTGTCTCTTGAATGATCCACTTTTCACCCAGTTAATCAAGAAAGAAATGTGGAGTCATATTTGACCACCTCTCTCCTTTATTTCTCATATTCAATCAGTCTCAAAGAGGGAGAAACCCTCTTTCTCCAGCCTCTTCCTTCCTTGAGAAGACTTCCCATTTATTCCCAGTTGGGGACAGAATTTTCATTAACATTTCCAGTACAACATTTCAGTGCCTTCATTGGTTCCTCTCCATGGGAAAAGAGGTGGCTTACTCAGTCGATGAAGTGGGCAGGATCCTAGGCTATACTATCCTATTGGATGGGTTAATGTGTTTAAAAAAAAAAACAAAAAACACTGACCATGTATGGTCCTCCCTCAAATGCTTGCTCTCTTTTTCACTCTTCTTAACCTCTTGAGTCTAACTGTGCCAAGTTGTGATGGGCTCATCTTACTCCAGGTGAAACGAATTTAAGGAAAGCTTAGTTCTAGAAGATCTGGTTAAGATTTTTCTCTTAGTCCAGTTTCTCTCACTCTGGTTAAATAAGTCATGCAAATTCTTCTGTATGTCACTGAACACCTTCATTTTCAAGTGAAAAAATCAAGAATCATCATTTTAGCCTTTAGTTCTTGCCTCATTCTCTTATTTTATTTCTTATAGAGTCTTATACTTTTCATATTAAAGCAAATATTTTATTTTGAGCTTCATATGTTTCTACTCTCTATTGGTTAAAAACAAGGAATGAGGAGGTTATATTAGACTATATCAAACTTCTAAAATAATCCTATTATTTCTATGTTTTTACACATTATCTGTACTTTTACTTTACTTTTTTGCCTCATTTCGGACATTACTGTCTCTAAGTTGAACGACCACATTAACATCCTACCCTTTCTCCAGTCTTTGTTACCATTCTCCCCCATAGATATTATGCTCTATACGTGAGTCATATTTTGGTAGGACCAGATTCATGGTCATGTGACCCAGTCACAAAGGCCCTGCACTTAGAGGGGCCTTTTATTTGGTTTAATGATATGTTATCATTTTGTTGAAATCTTTGGTTTTATCTTTAATTTTGTGTTTTGTAAATGAAATCTGATAGGTGTAAGAAGGAATGTTTTCTATAAACATACATAACTATAGTTTAACCAAATATTATAAAATACAGTATAAGACTAACATACTTGAACTAGGTGTGACTACTAAAAAAGAATATTATAAGGTTCTTTGGTCACTTGTGTTTCTTAGAACTCCATTAATGACCTTCAGTCTGCATGCTAAGCATGTTGTAGTTCAAAGAGAAAGCTTTTCCTCTTGGGCCATCGGTGCCTCCTCTTACAGTGGTAGAATTAACATCCTTACTTTACACTCACTTTGAATCCTATGAACTACCATACATCATGGATTGGCTGGTATTTTGTGCTCATGGGCAACATTGATGCTGTATATAAATGAGGCAGGAAGGAATGGCAGGCACACATATTATATGTACCTTTTCTGCTCTCATGAACGATTAGCTTAAGAAACTGTTTAAGTTGTGGCTAATCCAAAGAAACAGAACCAACAGGACATATATATTTTAAGATTTATTGCAAGAGATTGGTGTACACAATTGTGGGGATTGTATAGACAAGCCTGAAGTCCATAGGACAGACTCCCAGGAATGGCTGACAGACAGTCTTGGGCATGAACTGAAGATCCTATCCACAGGTAGAATTTCTTCTTCAAAGAAGTCTCAGCTTTCCTCTTAGAGTTTTTCGGTTGATTGAATCAGGCCCACCTAGCTTGTCTGTGATAAATGTTCTTACATAAAGTGAGCTAATTATGGATTTCAATCATGTTTACAAAATACCTTTACAAGATTAGGGTTTGATTGAGTAATTGGGGACTGTTGCTTACCTACGTTTACATATAAAATTTTCTTTATTCTTTTACCTTTTTGCTCCTCTGACTGAAAAATTTCGAACTCTCTTAGAATTTGCTGATTCTTCTGCTTGATTAAGACTGATTCGGAAACTATCTAGTGACTTTTTCAATTCAGTTACTGTGGTATTCACATCCAAAATTTCTGTTTAGTCCTTTTTTATATTTTCTTTTTCTTTGCTGATAGTCCTGTTTTGTTTATGCATCATTTTCCTGAACAAAATTCTTTCAGATAATTCATATAGTTCAATGTCTTTAGGGTTGGTTTCTGAACATTTATTTTGTTCCTCTGATTGATTCATGTGTCTTTATCTCTTTGTGTGTTTCATCACTTTGTGTTGGAGTTTGCACATTTGAAAGAGTAGCCACCTCTACCAGTTTTTACTGGTCTCATACAGAAAAAGACTTATTAATCATCACAGATTCTGTGGCCTCTTAGTCTTTCTTAGTGATACATCTTCCCTAGACTGGTGCCTATAAATTCCTAATTAGAGGGATTTGCAGGTTTCTTTTTTTCCAGAGTTCATAATTTCTTCTTCCTTCTTGGGTATATATACAGTTCTACAGGTTCTCTGAAGCTGTTATAGGACACCCGTCTCTCTTTTGTTCTCAACAGCATCCTGGCTTCTACAGTATCCTGATTCCTATCAGTGAACCAAGACAGGCAAGCCAAAAACCAGTCTTTAGGGTTAGCCCCCTACCCCAAAAAGCTAAAATATTGGTTATATAGTTTACTCTTCTCTTTCTATTCTAAGGGAGAGGCCACCCAGCTGTATTGACTCTTTCTTCTATACCTTGTGTCTTCTGGAGGAGCAGCAAGCCACCTAGATATTTTTTGTTCTCAGTTGCAACCCAGGCATCTAGCATATGCAGTTCCTTCAGGGATCCAATACAAGTGAGACAGAAAGCAATTCTTTGGGCAGCCCTCTGAAAAGCCACAAGCTTTAACTCTTTCTCTTCCCAGGGAGTATTCAAGAGTTTGGGGTTTTCTCTGTTCATTCTACACCTGGTATTCCTAAGTGGTCTCTCACCCAAGTACTAACCAGGCCCGATTCTGCTTAGCTTCCGAGATCAGATGAGATTGGGCAGATTCAGGGTGGCATGGCCGTAGGCCAACAGTTTCAGTGTGGCTTGTATAGCACTTGCTTTGGGTGCAACAGTCATTCAATTGGTTTCTGAATTTCTCACAAAGGGGATTAGTCCATGTATTGTTGTTGAGCTAGTGTCTCCATAGAAAGAAAGAGGGTCTGGAGATTACCATTTCACCATATTGCTGATGTCATCCTCTTATTACTAAACTGTTTTTCCTCTTACTAATTTTAAAGTTAAAATTTTAGAAGCATCCTCTTTAAATCTGGAGAAAGGAAGATAAGGATGAGATTTTTACTGCTTTTCATGAATGTTTTATTTGATTAGAAAGAACAAAAATAACTTATTATTTGAAGAAAGAATTGTCTGTATAGAACCTTTCAAAAAAGTGATAGATACATCATTTATAATGACAAATTATTTGCATTTCCATACACTATCAACCACAGTGAGAAGATGTAAAAAATTATTAGATATTTAGGCTGCATAACAAACCCTAATATTTAGTGGATTAAACCAGTAACAATCACTTTTGTTTATAAGTCTACAATTCTGGTAGAGTTTCCTGAAGAGAGCTTGTATTTTCTTCACATGACATCTGTTGGGGCAACTTCACTGGGAGAAGGAGAATTTACTTTGAAGATGACCTGTTGGTGCTGGATGTTCACAGTAGGCTGTGCCCTGGCAGTCTGATTTTCTCTACGCATGGCCCTTTCTGTGGGTTGCTTGGACTTCCTGATGATGTGGTGGCTGGGCTCCAGGAGTGGGAATCCAAAGAACACAAAGCAAAGCAGAATTGCATTTTTATGAAAATCTCAGATGTTATTTAGCATCATTTTGCCAAACTTTATGGCTTAAGGCAGTCCTCTTTGTGGTAAAGACAAGTAACAAATCCTAATCATTGTGGAGGGAGTGTCAAAGAAAATCAAGTATTCATTTTGGAAAATATAACCTGCCTTAAAAAAAGCTATCATTGTAAATAGCAACAAAAATGGAAAGTTATAGCATGCTTATAAATAAAGATTTAACATCAAAAAATTATCCATTTTCTCCTAATTGAATTCTAATTCCACCAACCAAAATCACAACAGGTTTTGAAGTACTTGTAGAAATGATTTTATAATATATCTGGAGGTGTGCTAATCTCCAAATGGTCATGTTTGAAAAAAAGATAGGAAGATTTGCCCTACATATACAAGGACTTCTTTTAAAGTTTTGGTAAAGAAAGTATCACATTTGTGTGGGACTATATTGACCAATGTTATAGAATAATGAGCCCAGAAAGAGTTCCCAATATCCATGAAAAATTTATATATGATTGAGGAAATTAAGAACTGAGCTATGTTGGGAAAAAATAGTTCTTCATATAATAAGTTACATATTCCAAGTTCTAACTTGTATAAAAATTATTTCAGGTGAATTAAATACCCATGAGCGGGAAAATGCCTAAACATTTCAAGGAAAATATCCTAATGACTTCTGTAATAACAATAATTTTATGTTAGAATTTTAAAATGCTTAATGTAGAAAAAGGTTAATAATTTTGCTACCTTAAAAATAAGAATTACTCTTTTGTAATTAAAACAGTTAAGAGAGTGCCAAATACTGTGAGAAAATTTAATAAAAGATTAGATTCAAGGATAGATTTTTAAAAACTCCCAAAAATCCAGGAGAAAAAAGTTACCTAATAGAAAAATAAAAAAAAAATGTATAAGAATAGTCATTAAATATAATAGCAGACTTAATTAAAAATACAAAAAAATATGGAAAAGTTCTTAATATATTTGATGTTATATTATATAACTTAGGAAATGGCTTTCCTATTTGTGCCAGGAAATGTGTTCAACAATGTCCGTTAGTATAAAAAAAAAATGGAAACACCCCTAATGTCTATCTGCTGGAAATAAATTATGAAATAGTTGCTCATTGGCACAGTGCACTGCAATGAAAGTAAAAGAAATACCCCACAACCAAAACTATGCTTTAATTTTAGGTGCCTTCTTGAATATAATAAATAAATAAATGTATAATTAAATATATAAATAACAACAATCCTAGAAGACTACCTTCAGGATGATACCATATTGAAAATTCAAAAACAATGGAAGCGCAACTATGTGTTGCTTAGAGATAAACCAATAAAATTAGGTAAGCTCAATATTTCAAAAGTATATAAATGACAAATATAAAACACAAAACAATAATTACTTTTGGAATGAGGCAGTGTGATGATAGTGGAAAGAAGCATGCAAGTAGCTTCTCTTAATCAACAATATTTTTTAAATAATTTGTGTGAGAGGTTTATACACACATTACATAAAGTGCATGTGTATGTGTGTGTATATCTGCATAATGAATTAAAATTTTAGATGTTTGGAAAGATGCTTCCAAACTTTTACACAAGTAAGTAGAAATTCCAGGTTTCCTATATTATACCCACAACTTTATATACAGCAAGGCTAATGGAAGTATGCAGTGAAGTAGAAATGAATTATTTTGTTGACCATGAACTTTTATGAATTTGTTGATATTGACAGAATTATAGGAGATGGATATCCAATAATAGAGCATTGCATCAGTAACATGCAAAATTATAAAGAAATGAGAGAAGGGTCCTCAGATAACTTAAAGTTTAGTTGGGGTAATGATAAAAATACTTTCCAGTATCCACCCTGTTACTGGAGCTAAGTGCACAGTCAGCAGGGATATCTCTTTACTTTAGGTTGTTCTACAATTTCCAGAGTCAATCAGGTCTTTCTGAAAAACCTAGCATCGTGTCCAAGAGAGGGATTCAAGAGTGGGATTAGACTCGTTAATTACTGGAGTGCTCTTTGGTGTTTTGTATGTCTAAGATTCCTGCATGAATATGTTGCTGGACGTTGAATAGCTTTCATAATAGTTCTTCACAGTAATAAAATTCTGTGTTGGAATCTGTAATCTTTTAACTTTCAGAAATCAGACAAGATTAAATTTATACAAATACTTGAAAATTATTCCAAAGCGGTATATAACAGGTGAATTAAAAATGAGTAAAAACTAAAAAGTAACATTTCACTCAAAATACATGTAGAATTCCAGAAAAGATTATGAACAGGGTTGAGTAGAATGAATTATCACGTTTTTGCAATGCAGTGTATACTTAATAAGATCATACTGTTTTCAAGTTACCTGAGACGATGCAAAAGTAAGTTACACATTGCATCCTGATCTAAAGAATCTTATAGCTTGGTACGTACATTAAGAGTCACCCAAGTCATCCAAGCCATAGAAGTACTACAGAAGACAATACCCACCACTATCATTACTGTGCCTAACTCTGCAGCCCAATCCATGGGCTTTTAACAGCCAGTCCTTGTGATTCTTATTGCAGGACTGTCCTTCAGCCATTGGAGCCAATTTGTTCAGACATGAAACTGAATACTATGTGGGACTTCTGCTTAAGATCTTACTGTCACTTGTCTTCTCCCTTTTCCTAACCTACTCTTCCTCATTTTAAGTCAAATATAGAATAAATCTGTAGATCCTGAGGAGAAGAGAAGGCTCATTGAGAAGCAACCCGTTTGGTTTTATATGCTATGTGGAGCAATATCACCTTGACTTTGTTAAAATGGTTTTATTGTTTTCACAGTGACAAATCAGTGTTGTTATTAGTTTATGTTACAAAGAGTATCTGATCAATGTACTTAATTTTAAACATGTTTTTTTTTTCTTTCCTTAAATGTAGTACATTCTCAAATCTATTGTAATCATTATATTCAATTACTAGAAGAATAAATCACATGGACCAAATGATTAACGTTCACAGGAAATTACCATTTTTCCCCCACAATGATTATTTAGCTCATCCATGTGAAATGCAATTCCGGAGTGTTTCAACATTTTTGCTACTTCAATTACAGTTTACAAAGTTTAGCTTGATTAATTAACACTGTATTCATGTAAACAACAACATTATGTTTGCTACACTGATCATGAATTTCCATTTATCAAAAAAAGGAAATCAGCTTTATCCATTTGTAGCAAGAGGTTTTTTTATATTCTTCTTTCTTTTTTATCCCGTCTTCGAAAGAATCGATTGACTTAAAGTCCAGAAAATGGTTCAGGAAATTATGTCACATACTTAAAATATTTTCAATGCCAGAAGAAAAACCTGGTTACTTTAATTTAATAAGTACAAAATTGTTATGTTTAAAATTGATGAAGCATATTTTTTAAGTGAAAAAAGAGAATTTGTTAAATTAAAACTGGATCAATACCACAAGTTAGCTAGACTGTCTGAAATATTTTTAAAGAGGATGAAGTACACACATGGGGACATGAGGGTCAACACATGTCTTTTGAAAAAAACTGTATGCCTACTGTTAACGAGATGGCAGACTTAGGATAATATTAGTGCTCCATGAGAAGCTGGTTAATCTTTAATTCTGGGCTGAAGCTCCAGCTAAACTCTAATAATTAAATCCAGGGTATAAGTATTAGTAAACTTTTCAGACAGAAGGCTAGGCATGTCATTTTTGGTTGCCTACAGCCAAACTAAATCAGCTCAATCAGACGGATATTCAAAGAAAGAAATATGGTTAATTGGCCTGATCCATACCAATCAGAATGAAGTCAAGTGTATTAAAGTGAATTGCCACAGGTCTAGATGACAGTGATACTTCTAGGTTACATTTACAGATCTGAAATCTCAGTAGTCTGAACAATTTATGAGGGAAAAGCTGGGTCCTCTTAACTTAATAAAACCCCATTTATAAGCCAATATATCAATACATTTCAAATGGCTTTGTTTTTATTTTTCCAAAGTAGTAACAAATTTCTAGTTGCTCTGGATTTGCATTTTTTCATGTATCAGAAAGCTTTCCAGTTATCATATCACTGCAAAAGAAACATGAAGAGGGATGGTGTGGCTGAACGTGGGACAAAGGGTAAAGAGGCAATGGTGCTTTTCTTTTTCTTTTCCCTTTTTTTTCTTCTTCTTAAAAAGAAAAAAAAAAGGAAAGAGTATCAGTGTATTAAGAAGGACCAAAACTCCCAAATGGCAGAAGATGATGATGATGTGAGCCAGTAAAGGGGAGGGACAGTAGACGCCCATGGATGGTATTAAAGTAACAGATTTTAGTAGCCAAGTGCTTGCCACACAGGCAAGACAGCACTCATTGTGTATATAAGATATGGTATTTCAACTCTGTCTAGAAAATCTCAAACTTTTAATAAATTCAGCATCATACTTGGTCTTGATGAGACTCCTACTAACATCATTCATTCATTTATTCATTAATTCAAAAAGCATTTGGGTATCTTCTGTGTGCAAAGTTAGCTGCCGTGTATGGGAGAAGTGGGTGGGCAGGACAAAACACATATCTCTGTAGAGGCAATATTTATTTCAAAAACTCAGAATGACAGACATCTATGGACTTGAGCTGTCAGCAAAAACAGATTTCTAAAAGATAGCAAGAATTCCTTCAATGAGAATCACTATGAATAATTTCTGAGTGCTAAAGACACTGATAATTGAGCAACACTGGTGAAGAAGAGAGAAGAGCCAAATTGCCAGGCAATCTCACCGTAGTAATTTAAAAAAAAAATGATAATAAAAGAATCTATTCTTCATATCTGAAAGCCATCTAATTTAAAGTAAGTAATCAGTATTTATACTAGCCACCTCTAACTCTTTACCTGCCTAAAGAATGTCCCTTACTTATGTGTTAAATTAAATGCCTGTTTCTCATTACAGAATAGCATTATTTTGGGTACTGGATATATACAACTTTTTATTTTTGCAAATAATTTTGATTATACTTTTTCATCATGTGCCTGTGAAACCCTACCTTGTATTAAAAGAACCCCCTGTGAGTAGGTCAAGTGTGTTTTAACAAAGCTCTTCAGGTGGTTTTGATGTCCATTTCTCGTTCTTGCCTTTACAGTCTAAACATATCTCATTCATGCCACAAGGCTGTCATTTTTATTTCTCCATCCAGTGTACTTGATTTTCATCTATAAAATAGCAATAATTACATTTACAGTTAATATGGCATAACATTTTTACCATTACAGGTTTCCATGAAGATAGATTTTCCCTAAGAATAATGCTGGCTTCTTTCCACTTCTTTATTCCCTCTGCTAGTAGGGAGTACAGTGCCTTGGAGAATTGCTGTGGACATACCTAATATTGTCCTGCTCTTCCTTCTCCTGGAAAGATATCTCCCAAACAGAGGATTTCATGGAGTTAGTCTTACCAGTGTACACTTTCTATATAATATTTATAAAATTTGGCATGTGTTACAAACAATAGCTCATAATGTTATCATTTATTCGCATTAGTACCTTGTTGTTTGGATTGGGTGTTATAAACTGACCATAGGCGAAGTAAGTTGCCACTTCTCTATCACTCTTCTGTAAAGCTGGCTACTATCCTATACACAGGATGTGCATTATCGCTTACTCATTAACATATTTAAAGCTCTTTCTCCTTAATAGTCATTATACAAAGAGGGAGAGAACTAGTAATGAGAACAATAAACAAATAAATGATTTGCTCATAATTTGGATAAGTCTTGAGCTGCATTTAGGAAAGTGAAAATTGTCTCTGCAGCTTTTAATAGAGAACCCCTGGGGAAGAAAGTAGTTTTTCACCATGGAGCTCTTTTTATACTATAAAATAAAACAGTATTAATAATGTACATGACCAGAACTCTCTGAAATTTATGTTCAGGCCCCAAGTTTAAATAGCTCCACTGAAGGTACATAGTGTTACCCAGCCCCCCTGCTCTTCTCAGGGAAAGCTAGTTTGATTGACATATGGAGTAAAGGCTATTAGACACCAGAAAGTCCATTTAACAAGAGGAAGAGACACAAGAACGCCTGCTACAGGAAAATAAATTAGATGGAACTAGTTGCTAGGAAACAAGGCAAACTAAGTGCATTGGAACAGTTAGATGAGGCAACTCTGAAGAACTAACAGTCCTGCATATTCATTCAGAGACCTGAGCAGACCAGGTTTGCAGGCTGTGGCAGAAAATAACACAAACTATGAAATCGGTCTTATTGTACACATACCCAGAGGCAAAAAATAAAAAGTAAAAATAAAAAAAAAATAGAGATAGAGAGAAATGATCGAAGAACTATATTAGTCCACATATATTTAATCACCAAAGTAGATTTGAATGTGGCCCAGCTTCATTTCAAATCAGTGATATTTCTCACAAGTCCACTGTAGACAGACTTATGTGTAGGGGTAACTTATACAAAGAGCATAAAGAGAAAATAAACCTGAATTGTGGTTTAAGGGAGCAGAAAGGAAGGGGAATATTTTCTACATCGTCCAGACAAACAGTCCTATACCATCTCTCTTTTGAATTTTATCTGTAGTATTCCTCTTTAATGCTGACAATTCTTATTTTCTGTTCAGTGCATTTTGGGCATTTGATTAGAATATTATCTCATAAGGATTAGTATCCTCTATGTTTATTTATGTGGGTGATAGGAACTGCCCAAGAAATATATGTTGAACATTTGAAAGAATGACTGAATATTTATTTTATCATTCATTTTATTTTTTACATGTCTATTCTATCTTATTGAAAAATATTTAAGTTCTTTGAGAACAAAGCGTAGTATTTATATTATTTATCCCCCAATCAAAAAAGTAGGCCAAATTTAGCAGTTAATAGATATTCAGTGATAGATAACATAACTCATTATGTTAAACTGAATATCTGTAGTTAGGCCATCCTTTTGGAGAAAGGGTAAAGATATGCTGGCAGGGCATTAAATAGATTTCAAAGATAGTTTAATACCCTTAAATTTGTTGTGAGATTACAGTGGTTTACGACAATGACAGCACCATCACAGAAAATACAGAAATAATAAATATTCAATAAATACTCGAGAGCAAAATTCTAAGGACTAGGAATATAAAAATAAACAAAACAAACTAGAACCTCTGTTTTCATTGAGTTTACATTCAATTCTAGTTGGGGGAGTCAGACAATAAATAATCAAATATGCTGTTAGGTGATGATAAGTGTTATAGAGAAAAAGAAAGCAGGAAAAGGGAATATGAAGCATTGGGATGTTGCTACCTTTCATAGCATAATTAGGTGAGAGGATAACATTTGAATAGACACCTGCACTAAGTGAGGGAGGGAGGCATGGGACTATTTGGGGAAAAGCATTCTGGGCAGAAGAACAACAATGTCCTGAAATGTACTTTACCTAATATTTGAGAATAACAAGGAAGACACTGTGACTAGAGCTGAGTGTATAAAAGGAGAATAGGAAAGTTAACAAGAGACAGATTCTGTAAAGTCTTGATGGTCACGATAATGTTTTTGGCTTTTTTCTTTTATTTTCAGTGAGGTGGTGGATAATTGAAAGGTATTGAGAACAGTCATGTCATGCTCTGACTTTAATAATAAACACGCTGTTGTTGTTTTAAGAAAAGACTGAAGGAGGCAGAGAAAGAAACACCTAGACCAATTAAGGGACTGAATTTGGCTTGGATCAGGATGTTATCATGCAAGTGATGAGAAATGGTTAGACCCTGGATATAGTTCAAAAGTAGAAAAAATTGATTTTCTGACAGAGTGAATGCAGAGACTTTGGCTTGGACAACTGGAATGATAGCATTACCTTTGATAGAAAAAGAAAATACTGAAGCACAGGATTAGTGGTGGAGGTGTTGGGGCTTCTTGAGGGATGTATTAGGATCTTGGTTATGGACAATAAAGACAGTAGTGCTTATTAGACAACCCCATGGAAATGTCCAGTAGGCAGTAGATATACAGGTCTGAAGTCCAAAGAATAAGACTCGTCTGTAAATATAAATTTTAGGAAAAGAGAATTAATTGAATTATAGCTTTATTCATATAACAGGTGATGAGATCTATTAAGTGGAATTGTTTGCCTTTATTAGCTGCACAGAGAATTTATATTATTAACTGGAGAAAAGTCAGGGTACATGGAAACAGATTTAAATAAGTGGGTAGATATGGTAGGCTGAATTTGTGAAAGTTCTCTTTTATCTGCCTTTATTTTCTCAATGAAATAGAGAACACAGGTAATAACTACAAGTGATGATGAAGGATGAGAGCTAGGATTATCAGGTGTCCTCTCTCTACAGGACATGTGCTGTCTCTAATAATTTCACTCTGCATCTTGTATTGGCTTTGTTAGGATACCTTAAATGTTCTATACACAGATTTTTCAATAACAAATAAAAATTTGACTGTTAGAGCTATTTTTTTAAATCACACTAATTGGTAGCTTAAATCACTTAAATGGCAACCAAACTTAAAGTCATACATCCACAAATAAAGACCTGGCCAATCCCTTATGGTCCTTCCTACAGGTTTGGCTAAGGGAAGGCCCAAAGAGAGATCTGAGAATTGAAAGTACTCATTTTTCATACTCAGGAAAGGAAAAGATTGTTCTCTGGCCAAGTTCTAAGTTGTGAATAAGTAATCACCATTAGGGATAATTTCTGGTTAGTATAGAAGTTTCAAAAATCAGCAAATCAACAACAACTTTACTCAAGTAACTATGACTTCTGAAAGTCAGCCAAGCAGTGATAAATCACCATTCTGGAAAGTTGGCCAATCAGGACAATGCCATGCTTCTAAACAGTAGCCAATCGGCAAGTGCCTCAGTCACTTTCTGCAGCTAGTCAACATCAGCCTTTCTACAATGATGGGTAACACGGTTGAAAGTCATTTATTCCCTAAACACTCCCTCTTCTGAAAGTCTGCCAATATCTGAAAGTCAGGCTTTCCAAAACCTTATATAACACCATCTCTGGCTTTGTTCACAGAGACAATGCCTTACAAATATTCTTTCATTTATAGGCAAATTGAAAGTTTATAATTTTGCATCATATAGTTGAATTTATTGTTTGCAGGTTCCCAGCCCTTTCAACAGTTCAACCTCTGTTTATGGTTCCTCATGAGTTTGAACTTATAAGTGGCAGAGGCAACGAAGCTGTCACAAAATTGTCAAATTTGAGCTTTTCAATTCTTGTGGTTTCTGCATCTATTTTTAAAATTTATACTCCTAAATGTCAAAACACAGATATGAATTTTGTGATAAATTTTTTGAAAAGTGGACATTCATTTACATAAGGAAAAAGTCCTTTTGGAGTTCTTTGTACAGAATGCAATTATTCATCCAACACTGAACATAGTGGCAAGTCAGATATAAACAAGCATATTGATATGAGATGTATAATTTCTTCAACTAGTACCAAAATAGTGATAAAATAACAAAAATTTTGACTAGGTGAATTTCATATGAAGAGAAAATAATTACGGTTGAAATTGTAGTGGTCTTTCACACTGAGTGTCAACATCATTCTTTCAAAAGAGCTCAAACACCTTTCAACATACAGCTACTGAAAGTATTCTCTGATTCTAAAATTGCAAGCAAATTTTCAAGTTCCAGAATTAAATTTACTGCAATAAAAAAATGCTACATTTATTATTTTTACAGAAATTATTAAATATTTAAAGGCTTTTTTACTTTTATAAAATAGCCATAATGCAAATAATTGCAATGCAGAAAAACTTTCTTTTTCCCTATGCAATATTTTTCTTATGAAAAGTCTTCTCCATATGGATATGGAGAATAAAATTCCTTTCAGATGAGACCTTAGAAAAATTTTTTTTTCAGAAACTCACATTTTTGAGTTAGGAGATTATGAGAAAACTGTCCAACTTTTGGTAAAAGTAATAAAGATACAAGTTTTGGTAAATGTCTGTGCAAAAGTGCAAACATGATTTATTCAAAGTTGGAGCCAAGTATGGATTATTGATTCTATAAAAGGTATTGGCTGTTTTGCCCACATTCTGTATAATGCTGCTCAAAGCACATCCCATATCATTTCTGTTGATACTGAAGAGATTCTATGTAATTGTGATTTAATTTCAGCATTTGCACTGTCAAACTGAGAAAGAATTTTTGTGATTTTATTGAATTCAGTATTATCTGGTTCTCTCACATTCAAAAACTCATTGGCTCTCTTTAAAAAATACGGTTGAGAGAATCTCCAGTTTATTTGAAGTATTGCAACTAAACTTCAGTTTTGAAGAAGAGCCCCCTCAAAATTCTTGTTGACTTTTAAAATAATCTATTGAGTATATTTTAGTTATTTCTTGCTCATAGTTTTCAATGTCTCTTTAGCAAAAGAATTATGCAAATTGAAAGAGCAAATAGTATAATGAAATACTTCATTACTTAAAGAAACCTGGGGAATGTGTTAAAGAATTGATGAAAAATTTATCCCTTTAAGTGCTGAGGCTTTTTTTTTTTTAAAGGACAACATTACCATGACTGGAAAAGGAATTCTATTTTAGCATATAATTATTACGGCACTTGCCATGAATACCTATAGAGATGTATTTCATCCCTTGAAGAATTTGATTCTTGTACATGAATGCTACGTGGGAACAAGCAGAATCACCATGTAGTGTTGAAGAACAAGGTAATGAAGTGGAAGACAATGCTCTTTCTATTCAGAGCATAGCATTTGGAAAGTTATTAATCAAGAGATGCCACATAATCCTGAAGAATGGAAAAGCAAGTTGTTTCAAGAAAGATGGTATTATGTGTTTCAACAGATCAAATTTGAAAAGTAATTCTCAGGCTTGTTAACTATGTCAGGACATGCTTGTATACTGGCTTATAGGGATAATGTTGAGTATGTTTTCTCATTAATAAAATTTTAGTGAACAAAAGAACAAAAGAAGTTGGATGTGACCACTGCAGAAGCTATGTTATCATGTAAATGGAACATAGACTACAAAGAACAAATTCTGTGAAACAAGGAACTTTGCAAGAAAGTCAAATTTTCAGAGAAATAATTTTTAAAAACAGTATATTTTAGATAAACAATAAATAATTTTTTAGTATAACTATGCCCAGTACAATCTTTTCATTTATTTTTTTAATCTCCAAGTACATATACATAGCAGTTAGAAATAATTCAAATTTCCTCAGACATCTTGTACTTTTCCTTTGCTAAATCTGGCAATCTTGATTAGGATTGAGATTTTGAGTAGAGATGAGACGATATGGGTCACCTTAGATACTGCCAACAGGGATGAACCAGGAAAATGTAGTGTGATTATCAGGTAGCATTTTAAGGCCTCTTGAAGTTTGAAGTCACAAAGTCAAAGTGCAGCTAGATAGCATGGTTGTTTATCTCCAACCACCCTCAACTGTGTGGGTGTGGACATGAAATGGACAGAGAGATGCAGGGTTATAGTTTTACTAATAGTAATATTATAATAGAAATATTTCCATTAAAACAATTGCTATTTGATTCTAGTATGATCTTTTAACCAGTATGTGAAACTCTCTCCTAATGAAAAGTGATTACTTAAGATAAACTTTCACTTCCTTATGACTTTAAGATATGAAATAAAGAACAACAAAAAAAATTAAACTACATTGGGTTAAAAAAAATTAGTAAACCTGGTAAATGCCAATGTGAAAATGATTAAGGAGAAACTCATTTAAAATGGACCTGGGAGGCCATGAGGGAGAGCTCTCTCATTCATTCATCACTTACTTTACATACCCTGGAAGATGGAAGGAAGATATTTCTTCCTCCCTGCAACAACTCAGCCAATTGAAGCCACCACAACCCAAACAATGAGAAGTTGCCACAATTCCAAACTTTTGCTCTCCTCCAATGAACTTTTGTTCAAAAATACCCCTCCCAACTTTTTCCCTTCCTCTATAAAATCATGCTCCTCTCCTTTGTCCTCCAGACTTGTCTATAGTTCGCCACTGTTTACATGTCCAAAATTGCAGTTCCTCTGCTATTCCCAAATAAGCTTATTTGTTGCTTAATAACCTTTCTGGATTAATTTTTAAGGATGACACCATAAATGGTAATCCCCAATACTGAAGATGGCTGATGGATGTACCTTTTAGCCTGTTTGTTTCTTTGCTTTCGTTCTTCTTAAAGAACGTAAGAAGGTCACATTTATTAAGATACAGCAAAGAACAAGAAATGTTAGTGATCTTTATAAGAGGCAGAAATGGCAAACAGCTAGAAATAAAGATTTAGAAAATGTCATAATTTTGATACATTTACCAAGTCAATGCCATAAGCACATATCTATGACCTCACCTGAAAATGTGATGTCATTCTCAAAATAATATACAAATACCAAAGCGATACTTATGATCTTACTTTACATACCGTGAGCTCTTCTAAAAATGGAATAAAGCACCTGCAAGCACAAAGAATCACTGGGCCAAAAGTGTGTCCCTTAGAACAAATACTATCTGCAGTTGTCGTTTCTTATGCTTATGATAGGATTGGAGGCTTTTGTTATTCTTTAGTTAATTATTTTCATTCTTATATATATGAGTTTGTGTCTTTCTAAGAATTTTGACTATGAGCAATATATATATAAATAAAATCTCCCATCTAAAATGCTGCACAGACAGAAAATATTCTCCATTTTTCTCCTAGTTCCATAACACAAATGCTTTTAGACATTTAATGATCTATTTCTTTAGTAAGTCTCTTTCTATTTCACTGTTTATGCATGAGATTGATCTAATGCCCAAGGGAGAAATATCATCATCAGCTTTTATAACATTTTCAGAAAGGCATATATGCATTTTGCTTCTCTTGTTTTATGAAGCTCTTTTTACTGCTTTCTCTTAAGAACACATTATGAAAAATCCAATTTCCCTGCAGATATGTTGGACTGTGTTGTTTCTTGAAAGCTGGAACAAAATCTACTTTTTGGATGACTTATGCAATTTGATACCAAATAGGTGAATGTTCAGCTTCAGAAACTCTCATAGAATTATCATTTGCAATATTTCCACAGTATGAAACAGGAACTCATTGATTGCTTTAACCTGATGTACATTCAGTAATGAGGAGCTAGTCACCACACTGAGCATAGATTTGAATAACCTCATGAATTATTCTGTACTAAACGGCTCAGTGAGCCAAAGAGGGAGTCTTCAGGAAATAAGATGGCCCTAGAATGAAGACATGGAAGAGTAGAGAAAGGGAAGAGATGGTCAAGGAGTCAGGGGAAGGTTTCAAAAAAAAAGCAATCTCCGTCTTTCTCCTCAACCCACCTTTTGTTTGTGTGCATGTTTACTTATTTTTAATGTAATAGCATTTGATATTTGGAAAGAATGAATGTAACATATGTGTATAAACTAAAACACAATAATAAAATAAATGTCCATCAACCCACTACCCAATTTAGGCAGTAAGATTACGTAATATCATTCTATTAATTGGTGTGTTCCTCCTTATCCACTGCTTCTCCCACAAATTCAACTACACTATGAATGTTATCTTTATTTCATTTAGGCTTCTATTTTTTACTACTTATATATTCACTCATAAACTTTCAATTGTTAGTTTCCCTTTTTTTAATCTTTGTAGATACAGTATCAAACTATAAGTAGATTTCTCGGTTTGTTATATTATATACGTGCATATTTGTGGCATATAGCTTTATTTCATTCAGTTTCATGCACAAAACATGAGTGGATGAATAAATCATCCCACTTATTCATTTTTCTGTATGAGACCTTTCTTGGCTTCTTCCTTTTCTTTCTCTCGCTCCCTTCTTCCTTTGTATATTCCTTTTTTTCTGTCTGTCTTTCACTCCCTTTCTCCTTTTATTCTTCCACCCCTCTTTCTATTCTTTACTCTTTCCCTTTTCTTTCTCCCTTCTTCTTCACCTCCTTCTATTTCCTCTTCTCTCCTTCCCTCTCTTCCTTTCTTCCTTATTTTTTTTACTCCTATTACAGTAGTTTTGCCAAACACTTTAAAGACTTCATTTTTTTCCTAGAGAAATTTTAGGCTCACAGCAAAATTGAGAAGGTACAGAATTTCTTATATCTCTCCTGTTCCCACACGTGCACAGCTTCTCCCATTATCAATATCTAGCTCCAGAGTGGTTCATTTGTTACAACTGAGGAACCTACATTAACATATCATAATCACCCAAAGTCTACAGTTTACATTATGGTTTCCTCTTAGTGTTGTACACTCTATGGATGTGGACACATGTATCATGACACATATACATTATTATGGTATCAGAGAGTATTTTCACTGCCCTCAAACTCCTCTGTGTACTGCCAATTCATCTCTGCTCACGCTCCGGCCCTGCCAAACTCTTGACAGACAGCATCTCATGTGTTTACATGGGAGTGAAATTGTAAGATCATAGGTTCCGCAAATGTTCAACCTCACAAAATAATGCCAGTTTATTTCTCCTGAGACTTATACTTCCATCAGAAATTTATTGGCTCCTCTCTTCTCTAACACTTGGATTTGTCTGACTTCTTAACTGTTGTGGGAATTATATCTCTGGGAATTAAATCATGGTAATGAGCTTTAAATGGTGATTTGTATTTCCCTTATTACTATGAGGTTAAACATCTTTTCATGTCTTTGTTCTTTCATCCTGTTTCCTCTTTTGTGAAATACCGATTTGTGTCTTTCTCCTAATTTTCTATTGAGTTTTGTCCTTTTCTAATTAATTTGTAAGGATGTTACTAATCCTTTGTAAATTACATATATTGCACACATTTATCAGTTTGTGTCCTGTCTTTTCACTGTTTCTAAGCTGTATTTTGTTGAGTAGAAGTTTTTAATTAACAAGTAGTGGAATTTATTCCTCTCTTAATGCTTAGGATATAAATTTATCTTCCCTAGCTCAAATTTAGAACAAAAATAAATATTATTCTTTATTTTCTTGTGAGATCTCAGATATTCTCTTTCAATTTTTTAAGTTTCTAATCCATCTGGAATTGATTTTTTTGTGTGTATGGTAGCAAATAAAAATCTAATTTATGCGGACAATTATTCAATAATCTTTATTAAATAGTGCTTTCATTTCACAATGATCTTCAATCCCACCTTTGTGATGTATCAAGTTGTAAAACACAGTCTATTTCTCAGATCTTTATTTTGTTCCATCAGTTAATATTTTTCCATTTTTTTTTATTTTTGCCAATTCCATATTGACTGAATTATTACAGACTTATACCTTTGTGTGTGGAAGAACACAACTGTTACTCTTCTTCCTCAGAAATATTTTAGCTATTCTTATTTATTTGTTCTTCCAGATAAATTTTAGAATTACCTTGTCAAGATACATAAAAAAAAAAAAAAAACCCTGTTGGAATTTCACTGAAATTGCATTGAATTCCAGATAAATTAGAGGATGACTGATGTTTATATGATATTGAGCTCTCATATCTGTAAAATTAGTATAGGTCTCCATTTATATAGATCTGTCAGAAAAAAAATGATTGGATGTATAGGCTTATCCTCTCTCCCATTTTTGTAGCTTAGTAAAATTCTGGCTCAGCTGGTCTGAATTCAACCAAGCTCTAGATCAGCATTATACTTTCCAATAGATATGGAATGTAAACCACATATGCAGCTTATAATTTTCTAGAAGCCACATTAGTAAAAATAGTAAGAAGACCCAGGTAGAATTAATTGCAATAAATTATATATTATATATTTATTATATATCCAAATTACCATTTTGACATGAAAGCAATACAAAAATTATTAACGAGATAATTTATAATTTTTCTCTGTCTTCAAATTCTAGAGTGTATTTTATACTTAAAACACATCTCAGGAATACTCTCATTTCAAGTGCTCAGTAGCCATATGAAATAAGGTTAGTGGCTACTGTGTTGGACAGTAAAGCTGTAGTGTTTCCCTATTTCTTTGATCAGGAAGTATTGTTGAATACAAGTTGTCTTTCAATTTTTATTGTATTGAGATTTTTTATTTGTCTATTTATTTCAGAAAAATTTTAAATATTTATGCTGCCAAAGCTATTCACTCTAACTTCATGTTTTCTGGCTTTGTTCCCATACTTAACAAATGTCTTGTTCAACACGAGATGATATAAATACCAATATTTTTTTCTAGTATATTTATGTTTTTCATTAACATTTGCCTTTCATTTATTAGAATTTTATTTTAGAGAAATGATTGTGTAGGAATCTCATTGAATTCTTACTTCAGTGATTATTCAAATTTTCTGAAATCATTAATGAATAATCTATTCTTTCATTGCTGATTTAAAATGCCACTTTTATTACAGAATAAATTATCTTGATTTCTTGGCTATTTTTTCTGGATCTGCTACTCCAATAATCTTTCTATTAGATTTCAGTGTTTTAGTGTTTTAACTAGTTCAATTCTATAGCAAAGCATAATATGTATTAGCATGAACATTTCTTTATTGCTTTATTCTTTATGAATTTTTCTTGCATATTTATTGTTTTCTTTTATACATTAAACACCCTAGAGATTAAAAAAAAAGATGTACTGAAATTGCAATTGTAAAATTTTAATATTAATTTTGGATAACTTTTATCATTAATATTTTCATTCACACAATGGTTTGTTTCTCAGTTTATTCACCTTGTTAGTGTCCTTTTTGGCAATTTTAAACTTCTCTTCATACGGGCCCTATAAAGTTTATTTCTAAGGCAAGCAATCTTATTTTTTTTTTAATATTTATTAAGGGAAATTGCAAACAATCTAAAGTAGAGAGAATAGTAAAATGAGCATCTGTTTATTATCTTGATTCAATAATTAGCAACTAATGGCTACTCATGCTTCATCTATGCCCTCACTCATCTAAATCACCCTTTTTATTTTAAAGTGAAGCCCAGAAATTGTGTTATTGTATACATGTGTTATATGTTACTTATTTCAATAACTTTCACTAAATGGTAAGGACTCATTGTCTTAAAAATAATCACATTCATATTATCACAGCTCAAAAATTAACTATAATTCCAGGATAGGCCAATTAAACTTTATAAACTACAATTTTCTTATCTAGAAAATTGGAGAAATAATAGTACTAGTTCTTAGGTTAAAAATCTGAAAACTACTATCATTAGTAATGATTTAAAAGATAATATTTTTTTTCATTTGGTCTACTATACAATAGCTTTAATTGATGTATTTTTTTATGTTAAATTGTCATGTATTTCTGGAATTAAAGCTCTCTGGTAATTATATATTGATATTTTAATATATTTTTAGAATCAAGTGGTTGTATGTTTGTATGCATATTGTCAGTGAGATTACTTTCTAAAACTTTAATTCATTTTTCTCAGCTCTTTAATAACTGGATTTTCCTACCTCAGTGTATTAGTTTTCTTTCTTTCTCTATGCCCTGGAATAGCTCAACTATTACCAGAATTACTTGTTGTCAAAACATTTGAAACTTGTTCATGGAAGCATCTGGTCTTGACAACATTTAAGGAGTAAACCTTTTTCAGTTTCTTAACCTGGTTTTATTCCTTCTCTTTCTTAAAGTCAGAATCCGGGTTACACGCCTTGTCTCTTGTCTCCTAAATTATATTATGTATTATATTCTAGTAGTATTGTAATGTCTCTATGTAGTCTTTCTCTCCTACAGAGTGAGAGCCTTTCAAAGGTAAAACCATTTCTGACAATAGATATTCAACACATGTTGACTACATAATTGAGTGAATAATATATATGTAAAGTATCTAATACACTAACATGGATCTCAGTTGCTCTTTTCAATATTTACCAAGAGGGAAAAAAAAATGTTTAACTACGGATTTGGGGGATAAAGATCATAATCTCATTGTGCTCCAAAAACCACTGTGTCTATTTGAGCCTTTATGTAAAATAGTGGCTCCTGAGGCAACTACCTTCCCCAGAGTGCCCAGGATGTATGAATTATATGTCTTTGATTTTTTTCCTATATTAATTCCCTGTTCTGGACTTCTTAATGAATACGAATTGATGAAGAATACCACGTACTGAGAAGAAAAGAGACAAAATATTCAAAAGGATAGTGAGAAACAAACTCTCAAAATCATAAATTATATGGTAATGCCATCAAGTGTTCTTTATGCAGATAAAAAAAGGATAAACTCAGCAGGCGATGATGATAAAGACAGTAAACATTCATTCTGGGTCTGCAAGAAACTTGCTGTCATCCCATAGGGAAATTATGTAATATGTGTGGAATTCAGTGCCTTTTTCTATTACAATGATAAATCGTTTTACAGGAATTCAGCCCAAGAACTTGATAAAAATTACTCTAAAAGGAAAATGAAAACAATTAAGAGGCATTAAAATAATTGTAAATATTGGATAATAATAAATTGAGAATTTTAAACTATCTATAAGCTATGTTAAATAAATGCTTAGTGTTTATTATGAAATTGTGAAATATTTCAGATTTCTGTTTTAGATCTGAAAATGAATTTATATACATCTGAAGTTTTTGTCAGCTTTATGGCTCAGTATAAAAATTAATCTCAGACAGTAAGGGCTGTTCCCTAATTTCAGCTATCCTGGAAAGAAAACAATTTTTTTTTTTAATGAGTTATACATATTTTGCTTCTATTCAGTGTCAAATGCTAGTTCATGTCCTGCACATCTGAAACATATGCTTGCTTGGTTCATGTTCTGGATAATTGTCTTATATTTGTTTACTTTCACTGTATTTAATGTTTTTATATGCTTTTCACAAAATATACATTTGAAGTTTTGTACTTCGCTGGATTTTGTTTTTTTGTTTTCTGGCCACTATTCCAAGGGAGTTAGTAGAAAAGACGTAGCCTGCTATGTATACAGAAAAACTATTAAATATTTCAGAGTGAAAATGGAAGTTTCCAGACACCCAATGAAATCAATTTCATTTGTAGTGAAGATTCTAAATTCTCTGTCTAATCTCACCTATTTTTTCAAGTGGCTGTCTGAAAAAGCGCCACCCCCCCGCCCCCTCCATCCCCCACATGCAATGTGCCTGTGGGAATCTACTAACACTTTTTGACCTTCTGGCCATGTTAAAGTCATCCCAGGAAGCCTGATTGCAGAGATTTAATTCAGCTCATCAAATTGTAATCATCTAGTGCACATCTGTTCATATCAATATAGTAGATATTCTGCAGAATAAGTGAAACAAAATCTACCTTTTTATCACCAAAGTACTAAGGAACAGCAGGTCTCTAACACAGCAGCCAATATCACATCTTTGCTAGACTTAGTTCTGTTTCACCCTGAAAGTTTATTAAAACAAAGGCCTCTTCCACATTACCTAACCCCTCCATTTTTAACAACTCCTATTTTTTTTTCCACAAAGCATTTGTATCTTGAGCCCAACGATGCAAAATGTAACTATATTTTTATAGTGTTAATTTCCTCAAATTATGCCTTCATCCATGCACAGCACTGTGAGATGTGAATATCTTTTCTTTTTAGAGATAAGCAAATTTCTTCTCGTCAGTTCCCAGCAGTTTTCCTGACATCAAATATAAACACACACCTGGAGGTCCTTGGTTACCTCTTCAAGAAAGAGGCATCGAAGCTAAAACAGATGCTGTTTGGATCTGAAACCAGGATTTTAAAAAAGAGCCTCTCATCTCTAATTAGGCTCTCTTCCATTTTTATGTTACCATCAATAGCCCTTGTTTTGAGACTTTTTTAATTTCAGAAGAGACTGTTAAAGAGTAACTTTTGAGGCCAAAAGTTTTTGTTTTGTTTTGTTTTGTTTTGTTTTTTTGAGAAAGAAAAGGGTTTTTCAACCATATCCTAGCTGGAAAAAAGACCAGATCCTGAGACATACAGTCTAAACCACCAGCAGGAGGGCTAGATAGAGAAGAAAAACATGTCCGTCATCCCGGAGCTGCCAGGTCTCTTTCATACAGGGGGTTTGTGAAAGATGAAAGTTATTTTGAAAGAATTTACTTTGGCTACAGATAAGGGGGGCAGGAAAAGATGAAGTTGGGGCAGTTCTAGGATAGTTGCATAGTCTGTAAGGAAAAAGTATTTCCTACTTCTTGATTGGTTGTGGGCAAAACCCAAAAAGTTCATGCATAAGCAGGATGTGGTAGCGTCTGATGGATGGCTGTTATTTTTTTTTAGATTGCCACAAGGAAGTTGATTTAAAGTTTTAACATACATTCAGAAATGTGAACAGTCTTTTGTTGGTTTCCACCTATGGCTCTGTTAACTGATTAACTTCTTACCTCTTCCTCCCACCCTCCAACCTGCTATAATTTAATTTAGGACATCTCAGAATTTCTGTTATCAAGACTTAATTTATAAAACCAGCTGTTAATTCACAGATAGCACCAGAACTAGACAAGATCACTTAATTATTACCATAACTGAAAACATGTCTGAAGATTTTGATATAGTTATTCCTATTTTAAAACCATATCTGACTTCACCAATAAGACTATAGTATTACAGAAATTGCCCAAGGACAAATTACAAAAATCAACATTTAAATACAATTATAAAGGAATTAACTGTTGAAAAGTGTGTTACTCCTTAATATCAACTTCACAAGGCTGTTATTAACATCTGAGGAAAGATCCACATACTAGAGTTCAATGTTTTTAGACATTAGAACATAGGTAGCAAAATCATAGATATATGCTTGAGAAATCATGCCAGTATCTCAAATTGAAAGTGCAGAAAATGAGGACTTGCTAAAATGATATACAGCTTAGTTTTCCCAGGAAGCAGACTTTGAGATGGAGATATGCCTAAAGGAAGTTATTGGGGATTGTTTTCAGAATGAATACCTGTGGGGTGCATGAAACAACCAGGAGTGACCAGAAAGAGAAGTTAAAATACAATGAAGTCACAGCAAAGACCTCAGCTGATTCTAGGAGGAACTCTAGAACTGAGATGACCCTTCAGAGAGAGAAGGCCAAAAGGATATTTTGCTAAGCTTAACTATATTGAAACTCATTTAAAAATGTGTAACTGTTGTAGAATTCGAAAAGATTTAGGCTTAGCATTATTGACCCATGTCCCCTGAATATTGTAAATTGCCCCGGATTACAATTTACAATTCACTTGTATTATGGTTCTAGAAATTTCATGAAATTTGACTGTCTACTTAGGATAGTAGTTTAATGACATTTTTTCTTTTGTTCATACTGGGATTTTTGTCGTAAAGTTTGTGTTAAAATACTTGGGCATATTTCTTTATTGCCTCAGCTAGAATCCTGGAAGTCATTGTTGATACCTGTTTCTTCCTTATACCAAACTGCAGGTCCTTTCAAGTTTCCAAGACTTTCTAATTTAACTTTTAAATTTCTCTTGACTTTCCCTTTTTTCATCCCTTGCTACTATTTCCTGAACATAAGTAATTAGTTTTTATTATCGGGGTTAGTGAAATAATCTCATTCCCCCCCCCCCCCCAGATTTGACACTTTCTGGATATACTCAGTGGCTGAGTATCATGATAGTTTGCCCAGTGGGAGTTTTTTTTTTTTTTTTTTTAAATTCCTTTCTGATGTGGTATTTACCCTCATTACACATGTTCCTTCATACAGCTTTTAGCTGGCAAAGAAGATGATCAGATTTAATATATACATCATATGTAAACTAAAATGTCTAACACAGCAAGAAGTTTTTAAGAAATAATGTTATTCTTACACTAGGTTCACTGCTGTAGCAACTGCCATTATAACCAGAGACAAGACAAAAACACAAAGAACCCTCAGGTTTATGTCACTCCAGGGGCTGTAAAATCAGTAACTACAATAGCACTGACAGTCATTGCTAGAACTTAGAATGGTTGATATTAAGTCGAATAATTTTAATTTGGTTAAGCAAATATCTCTGAATTTGTTAGGAAAAGCCAGGATGTTGGGCAGTAAGGTCAGGAAGTGCCCAAGAGAAAAGTGGACTCAAATTTTAAGGCTAGATCTAGAGGGTTGTCTGACATATGCTGATCCTATTTGTCTATAAAGTAGGTTGGTCTATAAACTAGGCCAAGTTATAGCTCTGTGTTCATTTCCCGCCCTCGTGTTCCACCTGCAGGGCGTTTCCTGATGTTGAGTATCTGCCAATGTAGGGAATAGCTCTCTTTTTCCTTTGCATAGACTATTTCTACATTCTTTCTATTCAGAGGCCAAACTATGTTTTTATTCTCTCATCAGTTTAATAATACAATGGTTTTCTTTATGTACCCAACCTAGATTAAAACAAAATGAGACGGATAATTTATCAGTAGATCCCTAGATGTCCTGATTGCTAATACATTCTGTACCACTAATAAAGATGATGATAATAATAATAGTTGCATTGTTCATTAAATGCATTGTTCTAAACAGTTTTCACATTTAGCAGTTTTGAGTAATCCTCAAAACACAAAAACCCTGCGATGTATGAAATACTGTCATGCCCAATTTATTGATGAGGAACTTCAAGTACAAAAAGCTTAAGCAACTTAAATAAAACCACTCAGCTAGAAAGCAGTAAGGCCAACTTTGAATCCACACACTTAGACTCTAGAAAAAGTGCTTTAACCTCTTATGCTCCACTGCCTCCCACTAAATGAACCACTGTTTTCCTAGACAATCTAGGACAAAATATTGGATTATAATAAATTAGACCAGAGCTCTAATCCTAAACCAAACACTTGCCCTCATTCTTGAACATAAATGTTTTCCTTTCCAACAAATTTCCAAGCAACTCTTAACATTGCACTTTCTAAATCATTGGGAATTCTCCATTCCTTCGCTAGTCGTTTCACATGAAGGGATCAGCCCTACACATCCACAAGTGAATATCCATACAGATGGATGTCTATCAAACTGCCCGTCTTAGCCCCCATGTTATTTGTTGCCACTGTTTATTAAAACATGTTTCATGCATGTCCAATGACATAGCATCACCTGAACCACAAAGTAGAAAAAAAATTAGGCAAATGCATACATTGAACATGAAAGTCCTTTGATTTCTTGGGGTTAAATTTAAAATATTTTTGTCACAAATTTGATGTTCATGAACTAATAAAAAGGACTAATAGTAACGATGAGGATCAAGGACATTTGGGAGTACAGCCTATACAAGATAATAATATCACAATAATATGATCAAGGAACCAAAATCAATTATTCAATGTATTGCTTTAAAATAGCCCTTAGTCCAGATCATATAGGTTGGGAAAAAACATGAATTTCATGTCTGTTATTCTTCTAAGAGAAAAGTATAAATAGGAAAAGGAAGATGGAGCATAAAGGAAACATGAATCAGAAAGAAAAAAGATTTAAAATTGGGGTGGGGGGTTGGTTCCTTGTCTTATTTTAGTGTCTGTTTCCACCAAATGGAAATGTATTAAGTGCGGGGAAAGTATGCAAGCCTAGTATGGCCAGGGGCATTAGATGACTATCTAGAAAAACTCAGTTTGATTTTCAGCTACCTCTGCTCTGCACATAAAACTTGGAGCAAGTTAAAGAAAGACTCTACACCTCAGTAGTCACTATATGGTTACTATGTATTTTATATTATCTACATATTTATATTATCTAATGTATTAAATGATATTTCAAAAAGTGCTTAATGCTATGACAAGCAAGTAGGAATCTTTAAATCGATGTTAATTGAATTTGACTTCCTTTGGTCCTTAGGTATATAGATAGTCATTCTATAATAAAAATAAATTTAAAACATCTAATGTATGTGTAGAGCCCTAATTATTAATAGTATTTTCTGTTTGAGCTAATTAAATTGTGGGTTATATAGAGTGGAAGTTTGCTTCAATATTGTAGTGCCCAGGGTCAAATCAGGAGACAGAAACTACAGAGCAATGGGAATGAAGAATGCTTAATATAAAGGATTATTAACTAGTAACAGGAGATTAGCTACCAAGAGGATAAAGAGAAATATAAAGAATATAGGGGCAGCGGATATTGGGAACAACTACTACACTACCCATAGTGCTGAGGCAGAAGAAGGAGCAAGTTAGAAGAAGAACCCTCACCCTCAAGGGTGAAATCCAGCCTTGGTTGCAGAGGGTATGGCTGTAGCCTATGGATCACAGAGCAGTTCACCGAGTGCCACAGGCTGAGATTTTCACGCTAGAAATTACCCACTGGAGTGCTGAAAAAACTTGACTGGAAGCTGCCTGTGGAGGTGCCATTGAACTTATGACGGTGCTGTTTGGGACAGCAGCAATATGCATCACAAAGCCACCTGTCTGCTAAAAGACCCTCAGCTGGAGGGTTGTCTAGGGTATCTGTGGAACTCCCCAGGAAGCTGTTCATGGGGAAATGCTGTAACTCATTGGTCATGAGAACACTAATGTCTGCCTCTATGTGTCCCTCATGCCAATCAAATGCTGCAATAGCAAGAAAATGGACCAGGTCAGGTAAAAGAAGCCCTCTTCTCTTGCAATATGCCTGAGTGTCCTCTACTAAGAATGTTTAACAGAGTCAAACTAAGAAAAAATGTTTATAGAGTTTACCTTAAGTATCACAACCATGGTAATAAGGGACAGAGCTGGAGCTGAGAGACTTTAAGTGTACACATATGTACGCATACCTTTACAATATGTACATATGCATCTACTGGGAAAAAGAGATACTGCTTACTGTTTGTGGGCTCTTATAACTCAGTATCAGAAGGGCAATACTTGTTTAGGAAATAAAATACCACCATTTATGCTTAGACATCGAGTCATTTATCATCTAAAGAACAGGAGCAGGTGCCCAGTTACTGCCAGTTTGCCTTCAGAAGAACTGTGAGCATTACTGGAGACCGCTGTTTCCTTTCTATAAGGCTAATCTGTTGTAAGTAGTTAGATTTCACCAAACATGCTTGCTGCTATGTAGATGAAGGGCTATAAAACCCCAGTTGTGAAGGTAGAGAATCACAATTTCATTGATCTGGTTTCCAGAGGAGTGGCTGAGAACAAGAGGAGCACCTGATGTCAACAGGCACTGCACACAGGACAAAAAGTGTCGTTGGTCATACGTGTCAAGAAGACTTTCATCCTAGAGGTGGAGGGATATATTGGCATGACCAATCTGGAGACCAACTAATGATTAATAGTAAAAAGGAAGATGTACACTTTCCATTGTTGGCTTAAATCTCAGGGAAACTTATATACTTTTAAAAAACATGTACAGGAAAGTACATAAAAACAGTGTTATAGCAAAAACAATATTGGCAATAATATAAATGTTTAACAGAAAAATACATAAATAATTTGCTGTATTCTGAGACAGTAAAATATAGTAGAGAGAACAAATTAACTGGAGCTATTCATGTCAGCAGAGATGAAAGTCATAGTTATCTCTAAACAAAAAATGCAACCTGGAAAATATTACATATAATGTAATATTTACATCAAGTTCAAAGCAATATATATATATATATATATATACACACATATACTATATACACATATATGTGTATAATTTAGGACTACCTGGATTGGTAATAAATTTCTTAGAAATACATATAAAAATACACATAAATTTTAACATAATGGTTGCTTCTGGGAGTGGAGAGAAGAATGATATCAAGAAAGAATTCACAGGGAGCTTTAACTTTTATGTAAATTTTAAATCTTAAGCTGGGATAAATACATTGACATTAAATCAATGGTTCTTTTACTTATGCATGTCTTTGAAATTTCATTTTATATTTTTTGGTTGGTGAAAGGTTTTAGTCAGGTATATGGCTATACTGATATTGGCTACTAGAGATGTTTTAGAAGCTCACAAAGGAGGAACATTTTTATGCTTTCTCTTTAAGGAATCACAGCTTCTAAGATCAAGTCCTTGGAAACCACTTACATAAGGGAGGAACAGGAAGTTTTAGAACTTAAGAAAGTAAGTAATTTTTATTTTATGACAGAGAAGACATTTCCATATTACAGATGAGGGGGGAAAAAAAAAAGGTCAAGAATAAAAATGGAGTGTAGAGCTCAATTCCCAGTGAGCTAAGGAGGCATCACAGAGATTAGAGATCTGCAACTTATTTCCCCCCAGATTTCTTTCATAATACATATTAGTACTCTAGTTGAAGAAATTTACTGAACAAGCAGATTTCATTACAATCAATTACATCAGCTGATGAATTCTAGGTAGATTTTATAGCATCTTTAGTCATGAGCAAGATATTATAGCAACTGTGAATTCTTCAAGAAGAGTTTCAGGAATAAATATGCAAATAGATGGGTGAAGAGTTTGGTGGATAAATGGAAATGTAATGTTAGACAAGATGGAGCTTAAAATATTGAGGTATAGAGAAAATAACTTTATATATAATCACTTTTCTTATATTTTAGTTATCAAAAACCAAGGTATAAGTTTTAGAAAACATATACTGTTAAAAATGTTATTTTGAAGTTACTCTTTGTTTTAAAATCTTTGTTTAAGACTCCTAGATGTAAACTATATCATGCCTGTAGGTAAAGTTTACTCACTTGATCTAAGAAAATACCATTCAGCTCATTGAATTTGCATTTGCCTTACTAACACTGTCAGCACCAAACTTTGCAGGCAGACATCTTGAACTCCCTTCACTGCTCCCCTCATGACCAGGTTTAGAATACAGAAATTGGTTTAGAAAGCTAGAACTGGAAGCCATGTTCTGATGTCGATTTCCATAAAATTCAAGGCTCTACATGTGAGTGGTGTGAGAACAACATACTCTTTCCCTTGTCCTAATTTTTTTTTTTTTTTACAACTATTACCTGGTTTTCTTAAGCTTTCTCTTTCTTTACTCCCAACCAAATTTAAGTTTTGAGCACAAACTTGCTTACTGAATTAAATATTGATGATTAAGAAATAAAATTAAGAGTAAGGAAGACAATTTTAGTTATATATTAAGGTACAGTCAGACCCAAATAAAAATAATTATCCTCTGTCATGAAATTCAGGCAAACTTAACTTGCTTGGAACAGAAAGGAAATAAATTCCAGAGATGGATGTTCTTCCCTTAAAACATTAAATCTATGGCCTAGAGATACAATACAACACTTTTATCTTGATGTAATCAGAGGCAGAAAGAAAATCTTGGGCCAATTTTCTAATTAGTACAAAGAGAGAAAAAACTCACAAAGGAAGCTGGTAGGACTATATTCACTAAGAAATATTGACAGGGACATTCAAGGACCTCACCAATGAACCCCCACTTTCCCAATTCTTCACCCCTTCTTGACTTTATGATCAGGTAGTTAAGCAAGGTGAAGAAAAGAAATTTTGCACACAGTGGGAAGAAGATTTGTGTGGGAAATCGGGCATGCTGTTGGCAAAACAATTTTTGTTGTACTCTCTACATGTAATATTGCTATATTACTTTTGAACAAGTTGAATTCTAAATGTTATCTACTTATTGAACAGCAAAAGCTCACTTATTCATTCTTGTAATGATTTATTAATGTATATAAAAATTTACTAAACATTTTGGAAGAAATCTGCTTGTACTAATGATCTCTAATACTAACTATGTGGGCATTTGGAAACAAACTGAAAGCATCCCTACTATAAATGAAGGAAGAATGTCACTGTAGATAACAAACTTTAAAAATAAAAATTATGATAAAAATTTGTGATCAAAACACTGTGACCTTGTTTTCATTTTATGTGTTCTTGCCTCACCTCTCCCACCTGCCCTGAATTTTTCACCCTTCTATTACCTTCCATCAGTGCTTCCAACTGATGAAAGAAGTTGCATGAAAACATTAGTTATTAAGTAAAATATTTAATGATTTGAGAGTAGTAATCATTAGACCACTGACCTTGTCTAAGAAGTAAATGAAGAAACAATCCAAGGAAGCAAGGGTATTTGAGTGATTCACAAGGTAACAGGTAACAAATAACACCTTGGAATACAAACAGTGAATTGAATGGGAGGTTAGAACTATTAGAATAAAAAACCTGTTTACAAGTTTGTAAACCAACCTAATCAATTACCAGGAGAATTTACACATTTGAAATTACAAAGCTAGATTCATTTTTGCACAGTCTCTATGAATAATACAAAGTAAATTCAGTTACCCTCAACTTCTTTAATAAATTGGAAATGGCGCTATTGATGTGCAATTACTATAAACATTAATAATAAAGGTT
The DNA here is from genome assembly GCF_014176215.1 of Rousettus aegyptiacus. Lineage (NCBI taxonomy): Eukaryota > Metazoa > Chordata > Mammalia > Chiroptera > Pteropodidae > Rousettus > Rousettus aegyptiacus. Next base: position 20,351,450 of record NW_023416310.1, read on the forward strand.
TTCTCCTACATTCATCTTAAAAATATTTAGTAATTAAATATTTTACAAAACTTTCTGTTAGAATATTAAAAATTCACATCCATGTTTCAAATTTTATTATCGTTTGGAATAAAAGAGATCAGTTTCAAATCTTCCAAGAATAAATTTTCTCCTAAAATTATCTGTGATTGTGGCATATATATTACAGACTTGTGTTGACCAATATTATTGACTAATACTTCTGTGACTAGTGAATGTTTTAACAGTAGCTAGTTTAAATTGAAATTAAGTGGAAATAGACACTAGATCGGAAAAACAGTATAGAAAAGAAAGAATGTAAAGCATCTCTTTAATAAATTTCTATGTGATTATATGTTGAAATAACATGTTGGATATATTGGGTTAAATAAAATATATTATTAAAATTAATTTCACCTGTTTTCTTTTTACTTTTTAAATATGGCTACCAGAAAATACAAATGACATATGTGGTTCATATTTAAAGCCTGCATTACTTCTTTACTGGGCAGTGCTGATATAGAGAACATATAAGCACCATAGTATAGCACTTTTCCTGGTTTCTTTATTGTTGTGTCCCATGCAAACATAACTATGCCTGGTAAATAGAATACATTAAATAGATGACGAATGAATGGCAAGGGTCAGGATATTTTGGCCCCACCCACCATCTGACCGTGAAAAGATTTTAAAGGCACTATAGAGAACACTGGTAAAAAACTGTTAATTCAATGGATATTATTCCAGCAAATACTTCACGATGAGAAGATGCCCATGTTCTGACTGTTTTACTTCAAATTTTCATATACATAAACCTCCTCAAGGTCAAAATACTATGGCCATAAACTTGTATAAAAGTGTGATCAAAAAGTATAATCGGAAAAAAATAGCATAATCAGAGTATTTTGTATTTTAGCACCGATTATTTTAACAAGGTATATTTTGTCTCACTGTTAAATTATACTATAAATAATCAAATCTTAGACCTGATTGAAAACTCATAACAAATCTAAAAACAGGAACTGATAAATTGAATATGGATGCAAAAATAATTATTTGATTTCTGACATCATAATATAGTGAACAGATCATAATATATGTAGTCTGAAATAAAATTCAGTGATATTAAAGGGCAGATCTATTATAATAAAATGATTTATACTTAAATTATGAATAGTTCGAAATTCTTTTCTAAATAATGCATTATTAAAAGCATTGTGGAAGAAGTTTAACCAAGTATTAGACAATGCCAAATTTCTTTGTTATGTAAGATAATGTAATTAAGGTTAACTTTCTATTAGATTCCCACCTTTTTTAATTTAGCAGGTAAAAGATTGCAGGTTCAAACATTAAGCATTTATGTGCTTATAAAACACACATCATGTGGTCTTAATGAAAAAATAACATAATACAGCATTCAAATGCTTATAGTAGGCATCGAAGGAAGCTTAAGGGCTACTTTGTGCAGTGCTGTTTATTGACACAAAAAAAGACAGAAGATGTAAAATTGTCCTCTTAATAGGAATTCAAGAATTGAAAGAATACATAAAATGCCTTCTCTCTTCAAAAGGTGGACGTGAAAAACACACAATGAAAGTATAGCAAGTAGATATAGGAGCCAACTGAAAGAGTTTCCATTGGCCAAAGCTATAATGATTTGAGCAAAAAAAATAATAATAATAATAAATTAAGTATTGGAAAAAAAACAAAGTATAAAATACATTTCCATGAGTTTAAACCAATATAAATAAATGATTAAATAGAAGAATAAATAGATTTAATAAATAAATACAAGAATAAATAAATGAGAATAGACAAATCTTCCATGCTGAAATCCAAAAATTTGTGTAATTACTCTTTGTCAAGGACGTAGAGTGTAAACTCAATTCCTTAACTGCTGAGTGTACACAGTGACTTCAGTAGGGAAAGAAGGAAAAAGCATAATTTTAGAGGAAAAACCTGACAAACACTACCTTAGTCAAGTGATCAAGGTCCACATCAACAGTGATAAATCAGGTTGGTAGTATATGCTCTTGATATGGTGTGGTGAGACTACCGCTTTATCTCTGTGACATTCTTTCCAAAAATTCATAACCTCAGTATAACGATGAGAAAAGCATCAACTAAATCCAAAAGACATCTAACATTCTACGAAATACCAGACCAGTAATTCCTTGAGCTTTATTTTTGTAAATGTCACAAAATATAAAGACTGAGAAACTGTCACAGTTTAGAGGAGCCTAAGGAGACCCAATGACTAAATGTGATGTAGAATCCTAGAACAGAAAAAGTATATTAGCTAAAAATCAAGAAAATCTGAATAAAGTGTGAACTAAAACATCAGTATTGATTCATTTGTTGTAAGAGTTATACTGTATCTACGTAAGATATTAACAGTAACAGTAATGGATATTAGACATGAAATATATGGAAACTATCTGTATTTTCACAACTTTTCTGTAAACCTAAAATTATTCTAAAATTAAAAGTTTATTGTTAAAATAGAGGATATGGCTGTCTATCCTTCACCATTACTTGGCCAGTAATAAAGGAAGGCAGTAAAGGAAACAACCCAAACTATTAAGAAGTGCATATACATATCAATTATTCCTTGGGTGCATTTGTAAATGAGGGCAATAATATTATTTTCCTCATAAGGTTGTAAAACTAAATTGTGTTAACATGGATAAAACACTTACATTGTACTTGACATATAGAACAGGATCAAAATTATGACTAGTAACATAAGTAGTAGTAGTAGCACTAGTAGTATTACTACTCTTCCACAATCTCCCAAAAGACTGGACTTTACTACAAATACCTGAGGAAAGTGGATTGTAATAACATACTATCAGAGTCATGGCTTATCAGCTAATGATAACAGATCTTCTAAGTGAGGTTAGAAGGTTCTGAAACACCTGAGGTAGATGTGTTTAGGAGAAGACATGATTATCTAATTAAAACACATTTGAAACTTAAACATAAAGTGAAGATAAAAAAAGATGTAAATTATAAAACTCTGAATTTCAAAGTATAGAAAACATAGAAAAATGATAGAGTTTAATTTGGTGTAATCGTTACTTATTAAGGTTATTGAGTTCCCAGTATATTCTGCCAGACTCTGAAGAATTCATGAAGATGAGTGTGAAGATATCATCATTCCACAAGGAGACTTTTACTGCTGGTTCGTTAGGCTGTAGTCCATGAAATCTCAACTTTCCAGAACTAGAAAATTCCAAAGGTATACAGTGTTTAATACTTCTGGTCAGTAATGTACCTTTGGAATACTTAAGGATTGGAAAATGCTGTTTCCAGAAACTTCCACAGTTTGAATGGTTTATATTTAGATATGTCAATGCAATGGCCCTCTGTCTAGAATAAAGCTGAGCTTACTTTAATCTGTTTGCCTATGGGTCATTTTTGCCCTTTCTTCCTTCTTAACACATATGGAGATCTAGCTACAGACCTGAAATTCTAAGATCAGGTATCAACTCCTTCTTCCAGCTGTTCTCACCCCACAAGCTTGAATTTCTTACTGCACTTGTCCTATCACTATACCCAGTTTCAGATTCCCATAAAGAATAAAATGTGGGCATTCATATGTAAAGTTAAAAAACTTAGGACCAAGCAGCTGACCAGTAACAGCAGATCACCAACTACCAGCAGCACTTAATTTGCTTACAGTTCACTATAAAATTATCCTGCTTCTACTTCTGCATAATGATGGATGTGAGAGATTTTCATAATGAATCTTATTCTTCTCCTATCAAGTCTCAATTGCTGCTTGGCAATGATTCTAAACGGATTTCTATTCCTTGTCAACATTATTCAATGTGCCTACTCCAAGTCTTTCCCACTTACTGAAGCTTCCAAGCCCCTCGTTCTCTATAAGAGGATAATGACATTTCATCCATTTCTCTACATGAAAATCTTCAGCTTCTTTGCTCTCTCACTCAAAACTTCTTTCCAGCTCTCTTCCCATCTCAAAGGATGACACTCTTCTCCTCTCTTTGAGATTGGCCTTTTGTCTCCCATTTCGTACTCCCTGCCTACTCATTAATTATCCTTTCTTCTTACATTCTCTACCTCCCTCTACTAAATTACACATACACATTTAGATCCATACAGAACTATATGCCTGAATACAGCATACACTTCTATGTGAAAACTATATAGTAAAGCCACCCCTTTCTTTATTATTAGTAGGATGTGGCATTATGGAATAATCTAACACTTATAGTAATTGCTATTTTTTAAATTCCCATTGAATTTTTTGTGTGCGTAAAATTGTAAAGAAGGAGCATTTTCATAAGACATATTCGTTCTTGAAAGATTTTTTTTCCCATCGATCTCTCTCTTAATGCCTCACTAACTGCAGCTTTCTCCAAATCACTCATATACAAGTTCAAGTTCTTAAAAACACACTAAAAAATCTGCTTGGGTAGGCTTTTGCCTCGTTCACCTCTCACTCGGGCTCAGGTGTTTAACATATTATTCTAGCCTTTTCATTTCTTAAAGTTTTTCTATGTTCCCTTATGCAGGTTCTAAAAAACTAGGATGAGTTAGGAGGTTAAAGGACAAGCGAGAATCCTTTGATACTAGAAAGGTAAGGCCTGGGGAAAGGATTACATAATTTTAACCTAGTCTTGTGTCTTTTATTTTTTGCATATTCTAACTCTTAAATATCTTTTATCTGAATCACCTCCTAAAAATTTGATTCAATCTCTTTTTACTAATTTCTAAAAGTACAGACTGTATCTGTTTCTTCAATTTATTCATTACCAACTCACAATTCATTGCACTTACGTTCTCTTGACTCCATTGAGATCCTTTTGAAATTTACTAATGACCTCTTTATTTGTTTTTTACTTTTATTACTTTTATTGAGATATTACTGACATATAACTTTGCCTAACTATAAGGTGTACAATGTGTTGATTTGATACATTTATATATTACAATGTGATTACCACTGTAGCTGTAGCTAACAATACTGTGTTATAGACTTGCTAAGAATCTTAAATGTTCCACAACAGGAGAAAAATTCTGAAATGTCCTAAATGAAATTACAGCAGGCAGGATACTGGGACAAAGAGACAACTGAAGTGCTCAATTAATAACTATGGGCTGAAAATAACAAGACTACTCACATTCCTGAATGTTTGTTAAAATTTTCAATCAACTCCCTACAAAAAAATAAAATAAAATAAAATAAAATAAAATAGCCCACCAGCAACCTTATCCTGCTTATGTGTAAATTTTCCAGAATGTTGTCTACAACCAATCAATAAGTAGGGAATATTCTTTCCTGACAGATTATGCACCTCCTAGGACTACCCCAACTTCACCTTTTCCTGCTCCCCTTATCTATAACCAATATAAATTCTTTTAAAACAACTTAGGTCTTTTTTCTCCAAAGCCATTGCATAAAAGAGCCTTGTCAGATCCAGGACAGCAGAAATGTTAGTCTTCTCCAACCAGCCCTGCTACTGGCAGTTCCGACTGTAAGTCCCAGGACCTGGTCCTTTTTCTGTTTAGCATATGGCTCAGTAAACTCTTTCTTTCACGAAAACTTTCTGCTGAGAATGTTTTTTGTTTAACACACACAGGAGATAATTATATGATGTGATAGACATGTTAACTAATGAACTCTTAAGGATCAAACCAAGGGCCTCTTTTCAGACTGTAATCCCCTTGATCTATAATTCAGTTTTGATTCTCTTGATAGCAGATTCCTTGATAAAACTTTTATCTTCCTTGCAGTTTTGATCTCTAGTTGTCCTCTGACTATCTGATCACAATTTTTTTTGCCTCCTCTCCATTCTTTTACCTTCTGAAGGAGGCATTCCATTGTCGGCTGTTCTCTTCCTTTTACCTTTGCCCTAAGCAACCTGTGTACTTTCGTTATCACCTTCACGTGTATCTCTCAAAAGTCAGGATTTGCTAGTATCAAGTTGGACTGCCTATTTGTCTTGGAGCATACGCTAAGCCTTTAAACCTTCTCTTGTTGTTTCTATTTCTCTCTTCTCTTCTATTTTGCAAGCCATACTTTCATCTCATTGTCTCTTCTTCCTAGGAGCTATCTTTTATTATCACAAGAAGAAGAAATGTTTACCTCCCCTGATATTTCATAGTGCTTTATGTGTTCCACAATCTTTTATTTTTGTAAGTATGTATGTAGTATATCAATCATATCTTGCACACTGTAGCCACTCAGCTAGGTGAAAGTGAACAAACAAACAAACAAACAAACAAAAAACAAGTTAGCAAAGAATGATATAAAGAAATGGTGCAGATGAAGACATATTTCAAAAGATAAGGGACTAATGAGTAACACTGGTAGTATTAGAATCTAAAGGTAGCACTCGACAAGTAGAAAATGCTCTTTCTTTCTTTCTTTCTTTCTTTCTTTCTTTCTTTCTTTCTTTCTTTCTTTCTTTCTTTCTTTCTTCTTTCTTTTTTACTGAGATATGAAGCAAATAACAGAAAGGATGTCTTCAATTTGACAGAATTTTTTAGGGAAATATATCTACAGAGGAGAGGAAAGTTAAAATTTATTTGGAATGGCAGTGGGGTCCAAGGCAAGGAAGCAGTAAGACAGTATGATTTGGGAAATGGTATAAATTGCCAGAATAGAATACTGTACATTGGGAAAGCCTGAATAGGGGTAGATAGATGAGAGAAAGCAAAGAATAAAATTGTACCTAATCATAGGGGAAAGGGTGCAAAATAGAGTTAAAATCTTGTGAGAAATTCCCCAGAGTAGGGCTTATCCTTTAGTGAGGAAGAAGCAAGAGGAAGAGCAAAGAGGACTGGAGGGCATTGTATTTCTAGTTGATGACAACATTTTAGTGATAAAACTAGCTTAACCAGTTTTTCCCTTTTCTTTTCAGGTGCTGGTTTCAGCTGTTATTTTCAGCAGTGTTGTGCCTCCTCAGGAGGTTTCCAGATAAATTTCTCCTGATGGGCTACCAATGGGTCAAGTTTGCATCCTGCCTTATCTGTAGCAGAACAGATAATATTATGAGAAGTGGAAAATATTTACCTCTTGCTACGAGGAGCCGTATCTCTCCCAGCTGGAAACATAGCTATGGGCAAGAGCCAGAGAGTTAAGTGCGCACAGATCTAAGTCCATGCAGGGAGGGCACAGATAGAACCTGTCCTCCTTTTCATACTTGACAGATTTAATTGCCAGCACCCTTTCACCTGTAACCAGAAATGAACTCTATTCCATTACCTGGAATGAGGTACAGCAAATGATAGCTTAAGAAATAAAAGTCCTTTGTACAATGAGTGAAAAAAAAATTAAAATAAAATTTTTAAAAACCTGTGACGAGCATACTGAAACACGTTTATTATAAAGCAGAGATAAATATGCATGTAACTCTTAGAGTACGTTATTCAATATAAAAGAGATATCGGAATCATAAAGTTGTGCGAGGACACCGCTGTCACTATACGAGGTGTGTTTGCTCACAGTGTGTATCCATGGATGTGTGTGGTGTTGGTGGGAGCTGGGAGATATTTGAAATTTGACAATGTTTTCCAAAAAACTATTGTTTTTAAACACCACTTGATAACCACTCTCCTAGAGGTAGGGAATATTGTCAAAGTGCAGGTGAACCTGGACACACAGAGACAGCATTTATCTCTACCCTGTGCCATAAGCACCCAATTGTATTCATGAATGTATATTTTATAAAAATTTTTAGGAGGGTTTTAGTTTACAAATTGTGTAAAGTCCCTTTCAGAAAAATCATCTTCCAACATCTCTTCTGGGAGCACTAACTGCTTTTGTCCTATTTTTCAAATCCCTGTAACTGAGTCATCAAGTCTTTCACTCTCTGTAGAACTCTGTCAACCCCATCTTGAGAGTCTCTTCATATTCAGAACAATTTAGTTGTCTCTCTGCTTCATTCCTTTTTTATCCTTGCTTGTTATTCAGTGACTCAGATCTTTTCTAATGAGATGTCAAGATAAGGGATATAGTACATATAAATATAGTTAGTATAAGTAGTAAAGTGTTAAATATTATATTAAAATATAAGTATTAAATATATGTTAGAATACATTTCATATATTTGGAGGAGGAAGATACCTGTCAGAATTATTTTTGTTTCCCAACCCATTTTCTGGTTTCTACCAATTCATGCCCTCTGTAGTTTTAGGACTATTCAAACATATTACGCCTGAACGTGGACTCAAAGCCCTAGGCTTCATATCAACCCCCTATTTAGCTCCTGAAATATAACCATGCTGGTTTTGCATACTTCTTGAGTTTAAGATCCTGCAAAGTTTCCTGTCATAATTCCCACTCTGTGATCTCTTGTTTCATCAGCCTCTGAAATTCTCATCCACCCGATCCTATATGTGCTGATCTGCCTGGGCTGCTAGGTCTTCACTTGATATCTCTTACACATACGCGGTTCTTGGTATCACCCTTACTCATCTCACCTAATTGGCTCCCAGTGCTGGCCACTCCTGGCTTGCTGAGACCTGCTATTGCTAAAGTGAAATTCTTATACTTCTTGCTATTTGACATTGATGCTCTAATCCCTCAGGAATGTAATCATTGACTATTCTTCTTAATTCTAGTGTGACGTTAACTTCAAATTTTGGACTTTTAAATTGTGAGGGAACTTAAGGTTATACAATCCATCTCTTATGTCCAAGAGATAAGAAAATGAAGTCTAAAATTATTTTAGAAATAAAACTAGCCCTTTCTAATTCTAGAGCTAAAACTAGAGCTTTCAAATTTCCGGGCCAGTTGTCTTGCCACTAAATCATGCTTCTCCTTGTCAAAGTATTTGGAGGAAGACATTTGACCTCTTGTCATCATTTTTCATCTTTATAATAGAAATGGCTTCTAAAGTCTCTCTTAAGTCGGATTTTGTGATTCATCACTATATCAATAGCACAACTCTTTTTCACTTTCGAATATATAGAGAGATTGATTCTATGAACAAATGAAATGTTTGCTTTTTTAAAAATACTACAGAGGATTAATTATATATTTATTTCAAAAGGTTTTTTGCTTAAAAAACTTAAGATTAAAATAAATTTAGTTACTTTGTTTTGGTAATTGCTGAGAGCCTTAGATGAGATTTCACCATCTCTTTATATGACTATTTTAGGACTATTGATGTTTTCAACAGCAAGTCCTTTTTAGTGATGAATTAACCTTATTGTTCCAAAATTTCAAATAATTTCAAATTTATCAGTAAAATTCAAAACATGAAAGTAGCATGAGCTAATGGATGAGGCTATGCTAAATACGATATAGGGTAATGTAGATGGAATTCTTGTCCTCTGAGGATCTAAAATCTAAAGCAGTCACATAAAAATTGATATGACCATGAGTAAGTGGCATAAAGCAGTACATAATTAGGTCAGTTTTCATTACACTAAACAGCATTTTTTCTGTGCCATAAATAAGAGCTTGTTTATCTTAACTTGTGCTAAATAATAAAGCTTTCTTTGCTTGAAAAGGGAGGGGTCATATATTCGACAGAGCTAATTGTGGCAGTTTCTAATGCTGCTACCTGGTTAGCAGAAATTGGAAATGGCAGGGAAGAAAACAGCACAGAATTTCAGAATTTCCTTAGCCACTACTTTACATAAAAGGTATGGTGATATAAAGTTATTTGCAGCAGACCACGAAAGAGATTATCAGAGACAGCTGCAAAGAAAAGAGAAATGGGAATAATAAAGACCAGAAATAATACTGTAATTCCCTCTGTATTATGTTTGTTTCCATGTCTGATAAGTACACTAATACTATATTGTGCAAATTAAGTTGGTCTTTCAGAATAAAAGGCTAAAGACTTGAAGAACGTTTCCATCTATTTTAACTACATTCCAACTTTGTGAATTTAGATCTCTGAATCCTCCCCTTTTCAGTCATTGTTGTTTCATTTTGCCCCTATGTATGCTGAACGTTCATTACTATCTTGATGTAGCAATTCTCTTCTTATTTTAAGCTTATAATGCCCTGATCTTAGTAAGGGTTGCACTCCTCTGCTTTTATCAGCCTGCTAGTCACCTAACTCCTAATTATGCTTTTTTTTTTTTTTTTTTTTTTTTGTCATTTTGTTTTAGATGAGCTGACCTCTTTCAGTATTTCCTGTAGTGCAGGCCTTGTAATGGAAAATTCCCTCAACTTTTGTATGTCTGGAAAGTTCTTTATTTCTCCTTCATACCTAAAGGAGAGCTTTGCTGGATACCTTATTCTGGGCTGGTAGTTCCTTTCATTTAATAGTTTGCATATTTGATTCCACTCCTTTCTGGCTGGTAAGGTTTGTGCTGAGAAGTCTGATGATAATCTAATGGGTTATCCTCTATAGGTTACCATCTTTTTTTCCTTGGGTGCCCTAAGAATTCTATCTTTGTCGTTAATTTTTGATAATTTTAATATGATCTGTCTTGGTGAAAGACTTTTTGAGTTGAGATAATTCAGCATTCTATTGACTTTCTGAATTCCAAGCTCCAGCTCATTCCTTAGATTTGGGAAATTCTCATCCACTATTTGTCTGAAAATGCTTTCTAATCCCTGCTCCTTCTCCTTCACTTTGAGAATTCCCATTATTCTTATGTTTCCTCTCCTGATGGTATCAGCTAGTTCTTGTATTTCTCTTTCATTATTTTTCATTCTTTAGTTTCTCTCTTCTTCCTTCTGACTTTTTTCTAGATTTCTGTCTTCAATATCACTGATCCTTTTCTTCATTTGGTTGACTCCATTCCCCAAACTTGTTATTTCATTTTTCGATTCTTGCAGTGTGTTCTGTATATCCAGAAGTTCTATTCAGTTCTTTTTGAGGGTTTCAATCTTTTTGCTAAAAAACTCATTCTGCTCATCTAGTTGTTTTTCCAGTTCCTGAAATTGTTGATAAGATTCATTTCAGATATCACTGAGTTTTTTCAGAAGTACTATCCTGAATTCTCTGTCATTTAAGTCATATATATCTGTCTATAAGCTTATTTTTTGGAGACTTTTCTCTTTCTTTCTGAGATGCCTGGTTATTCTTGGTGATTAATGGACTATTTCTCTGCCTAGGCATTAATTGAAGTGTATTCTGCTTTTTTTTTTTTTTCCTTCAGAAAGTAGATTTATTATATAATGGTTCATAGCCTGTTGCAAATAAGGTGTTTTTCTTTGGGTTTCCAGTAGGTGGCTTCTAAGCCTCTTGGATCTCTCTGCTTTATATAAAGTGTTAATAATGTCTTTTTTTTTTCCTTATAAATGTTGAATCATGCTCACTACCCTCAGTCTCAGTTCCTGTCAGTGTTAGTGACAGTTTCGGTAGCATTTGCTCAGGTTTCTTTGGATTCCACAGCGTTCCGTCTTAGAGGGTATGGGGGAAAGGGGCCTCATGGGTTGGGGTTGAAGGCTGTGGCTCAGCCTCAGTTTTGCAAACGTGGCTAGTAAAAATCAACTGTTGTTTCTCTGCCGTCCCTGCTTTTCTGCCGTCCCTGTTTCTCCATCTTCCGCCCTGATGATTGGGCACTGCTGCTGGCCACAGGGAGCTCACAGCACTCTCAGGCAGGGCTGTTCAGGGAATTCGCCACTCCTTCTCCCCACCCCCTTTTCCTATAGGGAGCTCCAGCTGCAAGAGGCAGCTTCTTTGTTTCTCCCAGTCCACTGCCAGACACCCAGGGTTCTGACCTATGGTAGCTCTTATGCATTGATCCCATGCTCAGACATGCTGATGTGCAGCTTGGGTATTTTTGTTGTTGTTGTTGTTGTTGAATTTTAGGTGTTCAGCTTATTGTTATTTCAAAGAGAGAGCTCTGGGAACGTCTCTCATGCTGCCATGTTTAATCCAATCTCCCCACTGCTTTTTATAATATTTCTAAAAATTCTATTTTCGCACTTTTGGCACTTTATAATTATTAATGTTACAGACATTATTAGTGAATACCTATATGTTGAACTTTTTTTTTTCTGGGTTCATGTCTTTTGAAGGTAGGCATGGCCATATTACTTGCTCTAGACAACAAACTGTGTGATCAAGTGACTTATGTGAAACATTTATTTACCAATGCCTAACATTCTATTTCTCTCTTCTCCACTGAAATAACAGTGGAAGCACATCTTGGTAAGAAATTTCAATAATGAGCCATCTCACGGAGAACAGCTGGCTGATCTAGAGCACATATAGCCCAGACTTTTAGCAGGCTGCATTTAAGCCCTTGGAAATTGGGGTTTAGTTTTTTATTAGTATATCCTAAATGAAACCATTAGCTTACATTTCCTTCCTCCACATTAGACTTTGAAGTCTTGAGAGTAAATACTGGGCTCACCATGTTTTATATAAGGAAGAAGAAAAATAATTGGAAAGTAACTGAATGATCTAATAGCCTGAGTTCGACTAATGGAGATTTATCCCTTATTTCTCTTTATCAGCTATTAAAACTCTGGTAGTTTTATTCTCTGTCCCCACTTGCTGCCAATGATGTGAAGTCACCCTGACTGATAGCAAAAGAAAAAAAGCAGTTCTTTATTTCCTGAGTTACTACTTCAGGGTATTACGTTATTATCAAATGAAGTACATGAGAAAGCAATTTCACAAGACCGTAGCAATATATATATATATATATATATATGCATTTTAAAAGAGTAATCAAGGTAAAATTGAGTTCATTTTCCCTGAAAATTTCATGTTTAGCTACTGAAAGCAATCATTTTGGCAGATGCATTTTAAGGGCAAAAAGTTTTAGGTGCAAATAATCCGAATGGTACATGTATTTATTTGTTCTCTCATCTTGAATGTAAATTTCAAGTTTTCAGGCTGAAAAATTCATTAGTATTATATGTTCTCTCCTCCTTACCTCAAGTGGACACGAGCAAACCTTTCCCTAAAATTTTGAACTATAGCCAAAGGAAATGCATCTTTAATTTACTTTCTACCAATTTTCCTTGGTTTGGGAATTTTCATACAGAGGAATTTGGGATTCTTCTCTCAAACCATTTTTAGGACTAGAACTCATTCAACAAAAGATACCATTAGAGGCCTCTGTGCCCTGTTTAATTCCTAAATTCCAACCATGAATTCACACCTCATTCAGGGGGTTTATCTATTGTTTGGCACTTTGCCAGAGATTTACATGCACAGTAAAAGTTTCTACATGTGAAAGTAAGTAAAGGCAGTCTTGAATTAAGTTGTCACTTCTTTTTACATTTAATTACTCATTTAATATTAATCAAATACCCATTTTAAAAATCAAATGCTTATAGTCATAATGTTTTTACTAAAAATTATTTTGCTCTTCTCAAAATAATATCCTTTCTGGAAATCTTTCCCAGATTAGCATAAAGTTCAAATTTTAAAAAAAAAATCATTAAAATGCACCGACTTGTTTGCTATAAGCATTTGTTATATTATTATTCATTTTTTAAATTCTTAAAAAAAATTGTTTGTTTTTAATTTATTTATTTTCATTATGGTGACATTGGTTAACAAAATCCAGTAAGTTTCAGGTGTAAAATTCAACAGTAAGGCATATATTTCTTTATTGCATTGTGTTTTCACTGCTCATAGTTAGATTTCTTTCTGTCACCACATATTTGAGCCCTTTTAACCCAAATACCTCTCCCTTCCCCACTCACCCCATTATTCTATTTTCCATGTCCATGAGTCTCTATTTGTTTGTTGCTTTTAAGTTTATATTCCACATATAAGTTATATCATGTGGGTTTCAACTTTTTCTGTCTGGCTTATTTGTTTAGCATGATTATCTCGAGATCTATCCATGTTGTCGCAAATGGCAGTATTTCATCTCTTCTTATGCCTGAGTAACATTCCATTGTATATATATATGTACCATAACTTCTTTTCTTTCCTGTTTTTTTTCTTTATTGAAATATAATAGACAATTAGTTGCTTGTATTTACATTGTATAATTCAATGAGTTCTTTTTTCCACTTATAGTTGGCATATAATATACCAATTTCAGTTGTATAGCATAGTGATCAGAGATCCATATAACTTGAAAAGTGATCACCCCACTATATCTAGTCCCCCTCTTTCCCCTTACATATTTATTACAACACTATTAACCATCTTCCCCATGCTACACTCTACATCTCCATGTTTATTCTGCACTATCTATTTGTACCTCTACTCCCTTTTAATTATTTTTACCACGCCACAACCCTGCTCCCATCTAGTAGCCCTCTAAATATTCTCTGTATCTATGAGTTTATTTCTGCTTTTGTTGTTGTTGTTGTTCTTCTTCTTCTTGATTTCATTCTTTAGATTCCACATGTATGAGAAAGCATGTGATATTTGTCTTTCTCTATCTAACCCATTTCGTTCAGCAACATACCTTCTAGGTCCATCAAGGCAATATCTTTTTCCATCTCCTTCCTTTTAGTCTGCATGCATCTTTTAATCTGAAGTAAGTCTCCTGTAAGCAGCACATGTAGGGATCTTGTTTTGTTATCCATTGAGCCATTCTATCTTTTCATTGGAGCACTTAAACCTTTTCCATTTGAGGTACTTGTTGATAGAAATGTAGTTATTACCATTCTTTATTCATGTTTTTGATACATGTTTTTTCTTCTTAAAGAAGTCTCTAACATTTTCTGTAAGACTGGCTTGGTGGTGGTAAATTCCTTTAGCTTATTTTTGTCTGGGAAGCTTTTTATCTGTCCTTCAACTCTAAATGATAACTTTACTAGATAAAATATTCTTGGTTGTAGATCCTTGGTCTTCATCATGTCAAATATTTTGCCAAACCTTTCTGTCCTGCATAGTTTCTTTTGAGAAATTAGTTGCCAGTCTTATAGGTACTCCCTTGTAGGTAACTAACTGCCTTTCTCTTGCTGCTTTTAAGATTCTTTCTTTGTATTTAACCTTTGGCATTTTCATTATGATGTGTCTTGGTGTGACCATCTTTGGATTCCTGGTTTTGGAGATTCTCTGAACTTTCTGAGGTTGTATTTCCTTCACCAGGTTAGGGAAGTTTTTCATCATTATTTCTTCAAATATATATTCAACTTCTTGGTCTCTCTCTTCAGATACCCCTATGACATAATATTTTTTACCATTATAGTGTCCCATAGGCTCCTTAAATTATTATTATAGTCTTGGCTTCTTTTTTCTTGCCATTCTGATTGAGTGACCTTGGCTTTCTCATCCTCTATATAGGTCATTTGATCATCTTCTTTATTCACTTTGTTTATTCCATTTAATATACTTCTTATCTCATATAATGTGTTCTTCATTTCTGACTGGTTCCCTTTTATAATTTCCATTTCCATTTTTATGGGTTTTTTAAAATTTTTTTGTAGAAGTTCTCACTGAATTCATCTACACTTCCCATAAGTACATTGAGCATCTTTATAACCAGTGTTTTGAATTCTGCATCTGTTAGATTGCTTAACTCCATTATTTCTGGATCTCTGTTCTGTTCTCTCATGTGGTTTCTGCATCTTTGTCTTCACATTTTGGCTGCCTTTCCATGTCTGTTTCTATATATTAAGCAAAGCTTCTAAGTCTTCTGGTCTTATTAATATGGATTTGTGTAGTGGCAGAGTCCTGAGAAGGGTTCAACTGCAGGCTAAATTTAGCCCGACCCTCTGCCCCTCTGGGGCCACCTGTTAAGATTCAGCAAGCAATCCACAGATTCTGTGTTTATAGTTGCCTCAAAAGGCCACACCAGAAACCAAGGCCTGCTGCCTTCAGTGTGAGTCTAGGCACTGCTCAGCAAGGAGCACCTGACTCATTGAGGATATACCTGGATGTGGCTTGGATGGGGCCACAAGTTCGGGAAGATGGGGTTTCAGGAAATCCTATGGGTGGAGCAACTTTTGTTATCCAGTTTGACTAAGTCTTGTCTGCAGTGGCACTGAGTCCATGCACCAGGAGTGGGGAGGGCTCAACAGGGAACAATTAATGCCGCAGGCACTTTCATACAGAACAAGTCTCACCTTGGCCCTCACTCTGACAACTCGGTGTCTCCATGTAAGTCCCTGGTGCTCCCTGCTCGCAGCCAAACTGACACTAAAGCTCAGAGCAAGCAGATCCATCACTGCAAATGTCTTCTCATGGACACAGCCCCTTTAAGAGGCATCTACAGCTGCTGCTGTCTCAGCCTCTGTCCCACTCAGACACTCAGAACCAGGCAGCCTTGCGTCTTCTCGCAGTCATACCTTCTGCCGCTGCAGGGTGATTTCTTGGATTTCTCCCTAGTTGTATGGTCTGTTCATGTAGATCCAAGGAGATTTTTCCTTGCTGTTTACTCCTTTCCATCACAACTTTGCATTGGTCACCAGAGGGAGGAACAGAGAGCCTCTGTCATCTATGTCATTTTTGTTTTTCCTCCTAGCTTCTTATCCCATTATCTATTGTAGGACACTTTGGTTGCTTCCATGTCCTGACCACTGTGATGCTGCTGCTATGAACATCGCAAATATCTTTTATTAGTTTTCAAGTCTTTGTGGTAAATATTCGGTAGAGGGATTGCTGGATCATATGGTAGATCAATTCTTAGTATTTTGAGGAACCTCCACACTGCTTTCCATAGTGGCTGTACCAATTTGCAGTCCCAATAGCAGCATATGAGGGTTCCTTTTTCTCTGCACTCTGTCCAACATTTGTTATTACTTGTCTTGTTGATTATAGTTATTCTATCAGGTGTGAAATGGAATCTCATTGTGGTTTTAATTTGTTCTTCTTTAACAGCTAGTGATGTTGAACATCTTTTCATATGTTTGTTGGCCATTTGTATGCCCTCTAGGGAAAAGTGTCTGTTCAGGTTCTCTGCCCATTTTTTGATTGGATCATTTGTTTTTTTGTTGTAATTGAGTTGCATGAGTTCTTCGTATATTTTGGATATTAGGCCCTTATTGGTGGCATCGCTTGCAAATATATTTTCCCATTTGGATGGTTCTCTCTTTACCTTATTAATGGTTTCTTTTGTTATGCACAAGCTTTTTAGTTTGGTGTAGTCCCATTCATTTATTTTTACTTCCCTTTACTTTGCGGTCAAAACCATAAAATCCTCTTTAAGTCTGAGGTCTTTGAATTTAGTTCCTATGTTTTCTTCTTTGCAACTTATTGTTTCAGGTTTTATATTTAGGTCCTTAATTCATTTTAATTTTGGTATATGGTGATAGACAGCAGACTAGTTTCATTCTTCTGTAGGTTGCTTTTTAGTTTTCCCAGCATTTATTGAAGAGGCTTTCTTTTCTTCATTTGAAATATTTTTGGCTCTTTTGTTGAAAATAATTTTCCCATATAAATATGGGTTTACTTCTGGTCTGTATGTCTATATGTCTGTTTTTCTGACAATACCATGCCACTTTGATTATTGTCACTGTGTAGTATAATTTGAAGTTGGGCAGAGTGATGCCTCCAGCCTCATTCTTTTTTCTCAGGATGGCTTTGGCAATTTAGGGTCTTTTGTGCTTCCATACATTCTAATGACTTTTTAATCTATTTCTTTAAAAAATACTGATTGGATTTTCATGGGGATTGCATTAAATCTTACAGTGCTTTAGGTAATAAGGTCATTTTAACTATGTTGATTCTTTCAATCCGAGAATACAAAATATCTTTCTATTTATTTGTATCTTTAATTTCTTTTAATAAGGTCTTATAGTTTTCATTACATAGGGCCTTCACATGTTTTGTTAAATTTATACCTAGGTATTTTATTCATTTCATTGCAATTGCAAAAGGAATCATTTTTTCCACTTTTTTCTGACAATTCATTATTAAAGTATAGGAATGCTACGGATTTTTGGACATTGATTTTGTAACCAGAGATTTTATTGTATTTGCTTGTTGTTTCTAGTAGTGTTCTTGTGGAGTCTTTAGGGTTTTCTATATGGAGATTCATGTCATCCACAAATAGTGACAGTTTTTGATTTCTTTATTTCCTATTTGAATACCTTTTATATCTTTCTCTTGTAAAGCACATTCTGATTTGCTCTGACATCTTAAACATCTCATAGCTTATTTTTCTTCATTTATAAAATTTTAAAAAAAGAATGTTTTTTTAATAGGATAAAAATTTCAAAATTTATAATATATGTGATTCTTTAGATGTAATCAAAATCAGACTACCTATTATTATAAACTAATGAGTTTCCTGCTAAGAATAATACTGAGTAAATCAAAACTAAATGTTGAGATGCCCTTATATACGTTGTAAGACCAAAGATTATGTCTTAATGACAGTGATTGTAATTTTCATTTTAATATATATATTTGTAATAGTGATATAGGTGAAAAAATTAAATTTGACCAGTTATTTTACATTACACTGGTATATACACTGGAATATGAAATTTTATGATGTAAAAATGCTTATATTTAATTGGATTTATGATGTAACTGTTTTATTTAAATTCCAGTATTAAATAGTTGCACTGTAGGGAATGTGATGTGGCTTTTTTAACCATAGCAGTTTATAAGAAATGACTTTCAAAATGAGCTCTTGGATATCATAATAAAAACCCACATACTGAATTAAGTTTTAAACTGGTTCTATATTGTAGCTATCTACTTTAGACTAGAGAAAACAAGGTCTGACTTAGCAAAGGTAAATAAAGGGACAGAAATAAGTAATAATGAAAACCCACTAGAGAATATGACTGGTTAGCTCCCCTGTGTGTGTGTGTGTGTGTGTGTGTGTGTGTATTTATTCAAGGGGGAAAAATTCTTAATTTAGTATTTAAGCAAGAGTTATTAGATTGAATATGAGCAAACACATTATATTTAAAAATAGGGAATTATGACAATCAGCTAATTAAATTCTATAATCCTTAGGAATCAGGAGAAGGTGATATATTGAACAAAACATGACTACAATATTTTAAGTCTCCTCTCTCACCAAGAGATGGAGTCTGTGTTTCTATTCTTTTAATCTGGTCTTGGCTCTGTGACTTGCTTTGTCCAACAGGATGTTAGTAAATGTAAAAGAAGTAAAAGTTTGAAAATCACTTGACACTAGGTCTTTCTCTCTCTTATTTCTTTCTGGAAACTTAAGACCATCATATATGGATGGCTAGCCTAGAAATAATGCCACACTGACCAACAGAATTGTAATCAAATAAGGTGATCGTTGTCTCATGCCACTACGTTTGGAGAGGTTTGTTATATAGGAAAAGGGAAACTCATGGTAATTTACTAGAAATATTACTTATAAACTATGAGATTATATTAGAATTCAAAAAAGGAAAATAAAATTTGATTTCTTCGTAAGCTCAAGTTTTATGAAGACTTTTGAAAATCCTGTTGCCTCAGTGTAAGTTGGTGAGGAGAGGATAATGAATATATGGTAAGGCACATCTTTACTAGAAAGTTTACAAGTAAGTTCCATCTTACATATTAATTCAAGAAAATTGAATGTGGATACTTGGATTGCTGGTCTAAGAAGGGTTTAAGAATCAACAGGAAAAAGTACCATGATTAATTATGATTGATTAGTATCAGTCAAAGAGCATTCTGGTAAACTAGAAAAAAAGGGATCATCGAAGCACCAGAGATTGATTTGTAAAGAGACCAAGGAGTGGTCCTCCTCGTGCAGTTTTCTCAATCCTAACGGAATCACACTACTATTTTAGTAGATGTTTTGCAATCTCCCTTTACTATCTTGAGTTAAAATTAGAGGGAATAATATGATCTCCCCACAACGCTTTCAGTAAGAGATCTTAACTGATATATAAATGAGAAATAGAAAGAAAACAATAATAAAAATAATTATATATCTTACGATTTGTCAGTGCTTCAATAGCATACACCATGCAAAAAAAAAAAAATATTGTTGCACTTAAAAATATAATCCGATCTATGCATGCTGTATTGGTAAGCATTATGCGACAGAGTGTTTTCATCTCTTGATTTATAGTTTCATTTCCCAGAAAATTTAGTGTTTATTAAAACCAAGCAAACAATAATTTGTGTTTATATATAAAACAGAGCTAAATTTTATTTTTAATTTTTCTTTCACTTACATAAATGTTCAGTAGATTATTTGAATGTAGGGTATTTGAGACATTTCTTATTATTTGGTAATGTATCTTTCCATGCAGAAAAATTAGCAAAGATAATAAGAACTGGGGCATTGTTTTAAAATAGTTTTGAATGTCAAATAACCTATCCCAGGAAGAAACTTCCAAGCATTACGTAAATGCTGCTGTATTTATCTTCTATTCACAATTCATACTCCAGACCTTCACTGTTTATCTTTATGATTTACTTATATTTGGCAAAGTACTAAATTTAAACAGTCTACGTTTCTAAATACAATTCTTGTAGTAGTATTTTCTAAATATGATTCTTTTATTTATTTACTGTTTATCATTTAACATTCTAAGCTGACTACCTAACATGATATGTGAGGATCTAATTTCATCGATTTCCATTCTTTCTCTCCTCCCATATCCTGAACACAATTGTATTTACTTTGAATGAGAGTATTCAGCGCCTCTATTATTATGCCTCTGTGAGTATTGTTAACTGATGAATATCTTGTAGAATATTTTTTGTTCTGCAGTTAACTTTTTCCCAGAGGTAATGATAGTTTTATTTATTTAATTTTTTTGCGATTGTTTACTTTTCTTTGCACATCCTACTAAGTTTTCCAGCCTTCGCTAACAGTTCTATAAAAGCCTGTCAAAAATTTATCAATTCTATATCTCTTCTTTCTCCTACATATATCCCTTTAGGTGCCCACTTTTAGGTTCCTGGACCTAGTTCGTGTGTGTGTGTGTGTGTGTGTGTGTGTATGTTTCTCCACACCAACAAGCATCTTTGACACCAGTAAGGTGTTTGAGAATTCAACTCAATTTAATTCAACTTTGACACTATGAACCCAGAGATAGCAACAGATAACATAGGAAAAAAGCTCAGTCCCACAAGACCGCATTTCATGCTACATGCCAGTTGCGACTCCAGGTTGTTACTGTGCTTCTGACCAATTGGCTATACATCAGAGGTTCCCAGGGCTCCTTGGGTTTGAATAATTTTCTAGAATGGCTTATAGAACTCAAGAAACCCATTTACTCACTAGATTACCAATTTATTACAAAAGACATTAAAGGATGCAAATCAAGAGCCAAAAGAAGAGATATATAGGGCAGGGTTGCAAACATAGCAGCTTTTGTCTTCTTGGAGCTTGGGACCCCGCATGGTGGTACATGGAAGCTCTCTGGTTCCCCAAAACAAAAGCTCCTAAACCCCTCCCTTCGTTCTTCTTCTTTTTTTTTTTTTTAAATGGAGGCTTCATTACAGAGGCATAACTAATTAACTTAGTGGCCAATTGGTGGTTGATTCACTCTTTAGTCCCTCTCCCCAGAAATCAGGGGGTAGGGCTAAAAGTTCCAACCTTATATTTAACATTGGTTCCTCTGAGATTTCCATGAATCTAATATGACAACACGTTGTGATTTAAATAAAAATGTGTCTGTTTTAGTATATTTTATTTTTCTAGGAAGTTATCCACTGCATGTAGAATTTCAGATTTACTGGCAAAATATTATTCATCATATAGTCTTATTTTCGATAGCTGCAGGATCTTTATTGATGTTCTTTTTACACTGTTGGTAATGCTAGTAATGCTCTATCTTTATTTCTCTCCCTCTTGATTAGCCTTTCCAATGGCACATCGACTTACTGTATTTTCAAACATCAACCTTTTTTATTTGTTCACCTTTAAAATTATAAATTTATTTTCTATTTCATAATTTTGTCCTTATTTGTATTTTTTCTGTTTGCTTGAATTTAATTTTCTCTTCTTTTTTCACTTGCTATAGTGAGTATTTATCTATAACGGTACTTATAGTATTCTTTGAATATATAAATTTTATGATATGATATTTTCTTGAAGAACAGATTTAGTCACATCCAACAAGATTTGATATGTGATATTTCTATTTTTAATTAGTTTTATAGCTTCCATTAATATTTCTTTATTGGTTTCTGGATTTTTTTAGCTATAATAATTGAATACATCAATATTTCAAATGTACATAAAACATCTTCCAGAATTAAATAATACATGTTCTATATGCATTTGAAAATATCGTTGTTAGAGGCAGTGATTTATTTATGTCAAATAGGTACTTATATTTATCACAATGTTTATATTCTCCATATACTCTCTAATGTTTTTGTCTGCTTTACAATCAGTTACTGGGAGAAGTCAATTAAAGTCTACTGTTTTTAGACGTCATTTCTCATGCAATTCTGTTAATATTTATCTTGAATCCCTGCTGTTAGGTTCATACAAATCTAACACTGTTATATCTTTCTAGCACATTGACCCTGTATCATTATGAAGTTTTCTTATTATATCTCATAATATTAATCATTGTTTCTTTGTTTATATTAATAACATGCCAGCTCTCTTTTGGCACGATAGGTATTTTCCCAGCCTTTCACTTTTAAACTTTCTGTGTCACATTTTTAAAGTGCCTTAATCAGTAAACGTCAGTATTTTTAAAAATCCAGTCTTACTGTACTATTTGAATTGCAAAATTGTGTCCATTTATACTAAATGTATTATTTGACATATTTGGTTTTATATTTATTTTTACTATTTCTGTTTGTCGTGCTCATTTTCTATCCTTTCTTCTCCCCTTGTGAATGAATTGTCTCATAATTAAATTGTTTTTTAATTAGCTTGTCAATTACACATCCTTTACAACAACTTCAGTAGTTACAATATGTAACTTTGACTTATTACAGTCAGAAATAAGTAATTTCTTTACCTCTTACCCGAAAATACAAGGAACTTAAAATATATTTATTCTATTTATTCCCTTCCCTCTTATTGTGTTATCTGGTACCTTATTTTGACTCCATGTACATTTTGTGCAACCCAATATATTAATATTATTGTTTTGTATAATCGATCGCTACACATGTAATTAGTTTTCCAAAGCTTTCATTCCTTCATGCATTTGTTAGTTTCCAGCTGTAATTGATAACATTTTTGTCCAAGGAATTTCCTTTTAATGTTTCTTTTTAAGTGTGGATATGCTGGAAATAATTTCTTTAGTTTTTGCTTGAGTGGTAATATCTTTATGTCATCTTTATTTTTAAAGGATATTTTCACTTGCTGTATAATTCTATTGGGCCTGTTATTTCCTGTCAATTCTTTAAAGATGCCATTCCATTGCATTGATATTTCTTTTGTTTCTGTTTGAAAGCCAGTTCTCAATTTCAATGTTCTTTTACTTCTCTGCTTCCAAGACTTTTTCCTTTGCCTTCTGTTTCCAGATTTCAGTGGGATATGCTTAGGTATGAATTTCTTCATTTTTAACTTGCTTTGGGTTCATAATACTTTCTATTTGCATAGTTTGAATTTTCATAAGTTGGGGAAATCTCAGCCATTACCTCCTAAATACTGCTTCTGCCTCTATATTTTCCCTTTTGTGACACCAGTTACATGCATTTTAATTATCTTTATGGTGTCCAATATGTCTCTTATACTTTCTTCTGTTCTTTCCATACATGCTTTTCTCCTTCTTCAGCACAGATTACTTTTACTCACTTATTTTTAACTCATCATTGTTTTAGTCATCTTTTAGTTTTGTCTAATCTATAGGTAACTCCATCTGTTGAGTCAATAGTTCCCATCATTGCTTTTTTAGCTCAAGAATTTTCATTTTTTTCTTTTCCATTAGATAATAGTTCTCTGGACAATTTTTCCTGTTGTTGTCTATGCTCTTGGATATATTAATCACAGATATATACATATATCTGGTCTAACAATTAAACCCTGGATGATCTGTGCTGTGTTGCTATTGTTGGTTTTTCTGTTGCTGTTTTTTTATGCTTAGTTATTTTTTTGAATGCTGGACATTGCACATGGAACACTTAGAGCCATCCAATAATATTCTCATTTTTCAAATTGAATTGATATTGTCCTGTCTTAGGCAGACTATGAGGGAGTAGATCACTTTATTTAATCAGGGATTGAGCAAATTTGATGATGTGGTGCCACTCTGGGGAAGATTTGTGTACCTCTGGCCACTGCAGTTCCTTGAATTAGCTCTCAGAGATCTCAGCTGACAGCCTGTGTCTGTCTACTCCTTCTTTGCTGGTCAAAAACTTGTCATTTTTGTCTCCTCTTCATCACGAGATTCACAGTGACTATGTTGATTTTCAAGTATTCTTTTAGTTCCTTAGTCTTTTTCTCCAAGCACCTTAAGAATTCAATAAATGTTATGAGGGAGGAAAAAAGGAGAGGATTCGACTCACTTCTTAGCAACTCCTTTCTCTCCTGGATGCTGGTCATACAATCCTGCCTGCCTTGGAACTTCAGCTCTCCAACATTGCCAGATTTCCAAAGCATTGCTTGCTTTTCTGTTTCTTGGCAACTAGCTGCCATCTGCCTGTTTTTTTTTCCACCTTCTTAACCAGCATGAAAATTTGGTAAATGCATTATGAGATAAAGCATAACAGAAAGTTGGGCTCTTCTCTATGGCTTGCACTTCTCTAAGATTCTAGTCTCTTGATGTAGCTAACTCAACAGCTCAGGATGAATTCAAACATCTTAAAGTATATTTTACCTGGCTTTTCTTCTTCTGTTTAGTGGCCATTTTGGTCTACTGTAGCCTATAAAATCATAACTTTCTTCTATGTTCTCAAGGAAATTTTTGTTTGTTTTTAGAGGTATTTTAATTGTTATTGGCCAGTGATTTGATTCAAATATTCTAGCTTGTCCTATTTATTTTGATGTATTTCTATGTATACATAAAATACTATGCACTTGTTTCAGTATAAACTGGAGGTGATAGCATTATTTTTTCATTTTCCACAAGTTCATAATTTCTAAGGAAGTTGTCTCTTTTACATAACAAGTGGCAGAATTTAGAGTAAAGAAAATCAGTTCTAACATCTAGTCTTAATAAACTCATAATAATAACAAATTTATAAACACAATTACCAAAACATTCTAACTGTTGAGTTATAGATTATTGTTTATTTCTAATTTTCTTAATATTAATTTGATACTTTTTCATTCACATGGTAATGAACTACATTCGCTAGATGATACCTAATAGCAGATGCTTTCATTTTAAAGTACAAATAAAAAGAGAAAATTGTAGTCATCTACTTTTTTTTAGAAAACAGGAATTTTTAAAAAAAATATAATTCATGTGTGATATCTAGCCAGTTCTTACAACCCAGGATAAAAATAATTTGATGAACTTTTTGTTATATTAAGGTAAAAATGGCATATTCCATTTATTTGTTTATTTATGAAAAAATGACGTGAATAAATTTAGTTACACATTTGATTATGGCATATCTGAAACTAGGACTAGAATTTTTCATACATTTTAAATATGATAATGAATACCGGAAGTGATATAGTAGTATAAGGTAAGGTCCTTGCTTTTTAGGAGCACTCCATTGAGTGTATCAAGTGCCAACTAAATGATTTAACCAAAACATATATGAGGCTTCATGATACAGAGAAAGAATTACTCAGCCATAAGAAAAGATGAAATACTGTCATTTGTAACAGCATAGATTAATCTTAAGATTATCATGCTAAGCAAAATAAGGCAGACAGAAACAGTTGAGAACCATCTGATTTCACTTATGTGGGATATAACACTGAAAGCGACAAACGAACAAGACAAACAGAGACTCATAGACACAGACAACTGTTTAGTGATTATCAGAGGGAAGGAGTGTGAGAGGCACATAAGGGTAAAGGGGGCCAAATATAAGGCAATGAAATAAACTTTAACTTTGGAGGGTGAATACACAATGCAATACACATATGACATATTGAATTGTACACTGAAATCTATATGATTTTAACCAATGTCATCCCAATAAATTCAATTATAAAAAAGCACTGATCATTTTGGACTGGATTTGTCAGTAAAGTAAGAGAGTTTTTAAAATCTTTAAAAATAAACACGTCAAAAGAGGAAAGGAATTTAGATATCAACAAGAACTCTTCGTTATCTAAATATTTAGCACTATGCCCATTGCATAGAAAGTAATCAGAAAGAAGGTGAGAAATATTAGTACCTCCTGAGTTCTCTAGGCTTGGAAAAACATTCTACAGTGATGAGAAAACAACCTTTGGAGCTAGCTTCAACTTAGAAGGGATATCACACTCTACGTTTTTTGCCATGAGGAAAAGAAGAGAAGAGTATATCAATTATTCTGACAAGTTCTTTATCTCTCAATGTCCATTCCCATCCCAAATATCACCACATAATAAGAGAAACCGAGCAACAAAAAGGCAGTAGTAGCAAAGCAGGAACGAGGGACAAAGTTTTTTGTTTTTTATGTTTTTTGTTTTTAGAAATCTGATACTAAACCGAGTGCCATTTAAAGTTGTTTGTTTGTTTTTTATAAGCAAAAAAACTGTGAAAAAATTATTTTGCAAGAGAAGACATAACCTAAGAGTCTATGGTACTGCAGAGCAGCTGTCCTTGATGGCAAGTCTTAGCTTAGCTCTTTAGTGAGATACTAAGCTTTTACTGTGCATCTAGACTGCAGAATACTAAGGACTGGTTTTGAGACAAATGCTAAAAAAGAATTTAGTATCATAAACATAAAATACATTGTTTATGTACTTGAAGAATTTTCATTTCTTAAATAAACAATGAGATTGCATTTTGATATATTTTTTTTTGCCTCATACTCTTCAGCAATGTAGCAGTGAAAACAAAAATATAGCCAACTATTTTTGACTAAAATCTAAAGAAAACCAAGTCTTTGGTTAAAAAAAGATATATAGAGAGCAGACTGTAAATTATAAGAAACAAACAATAAAAGCTGCTTATTCACATCTTAGCCACTAAAAAATACATGGATTACAAATGACTAATTCTTAGAAAGAGTGCCTCAAATCCAAATTGTAGCATAACTCATGGTCCAAGTGAACATGAAAAAGCTGTCAAATATGGCTCTAAGTCCCAAACATTCTATCATCTGCATTAAAAATGAATGAAATGAAAGAAAGGGAAAAACATCTGTACTTTAGATTTGTCATTCTTTTGTTATCTTCATGTATTTTAGGATAAAGGAGCTGGCAAAGTGTAGAAAACCCTTTAGGAATTCAAAAGAGATTTACAGTTCCAATTTTAATAGTTTAGAGTAACCCATATTTTCAACTAGACAGTCATTAAAATCTGTTGTTCCCTAGTAGTCATTTTTGCTACAGCTAAAAGAAGGAGCTGTTAGAAGTTACATACTGCAGATGAGAGGAGAAACAGGAAGAAAATTTCATGAGCATTAGTCAGGAAACACTGATCAGAGTATAATTGGGGGTTTCACACATTTTTCTTGAAATTTTGTCAAAACTAACATGTCCCAGGGTTTCAGATGAGAAGATTCAGTTTAGGTTAAAGTGTATCTCACTCAGACCCCACTGGACTGTATGGTCTTCTTAACTTCTTTCTTAAAAATTCCTCCATTAAAAAAATTAATGAAAGTTCTCAGGTATTTTTATGAATTCTACAAAATAGTGACATGATTCTTAAAAGGAAGACTCTACTAAAATGTATGTGACTCTCTAATCACGTGTCGAAGTAGCATATGAACGAAGTACCTGATTTAAAGGAGGGATAAGTTATTATTGTGTAAGCAGAGTCCTGTGGCTATTTAATCAACCATGTGGCAGATGGAAGTGTGTGTGTATGTGTGTGTGTGTGCGTGTGTGTGTGTGTGTGTGTGAGAGAGAGAGAGAGATGGAGGGAGGTTGGGGGGCAGAGGGAAAGGCAGTCTCAGTATTCCTTCTACCACCACTGTGGTAGTAATAAAAAAATGTGGTTTCATCCGGTCTGAATCACCAAGAATAGATCTTTCATTCAGCAATTATCTTCAATAAGAAAAGAAGTACAAGGAAACTTGGAATGTGATCAGCATAGGCATGTGAGCCATTGGAACCTGTGCCATAACATGCCTACAAATGAAAAGCATGCAAAATGGATAGCACAAAACTAGAGGACAGACAATCGGGGGTGACACGTGTGTAAATATAATTCAGTGCTGAGTTTTAATAGAGCAGCATTGCAGAGAAGCTCATATTGTTTTTGACAGACTATAAATATATCCTTGACTATTGCTTATAACAGAAGAATACACTTACATTTTTTATTCCTATTTGTAGTGGAAATTTAAGCCCTGCCAATAACTATTTTCTCAAAGACAAAAAAAAAGGATTTAAAAGGCTGCAATTAAAAACAGGATTATTTAGTTTAGATATGTGTATAGAGCCAGGTCTTCAATATTGGCCACAGAATTTTAAAAAATCCGATTATGAAAATTTTCCATCTCAGGGTAGCTCAATGTCCCCTACCCAACACTGTAATAAGCCACAAAGAGAGGTGTAGACTTTAGTTTCTGAAGAAAGTTAAGGTTAATATTTTTCTTTGATTTGGTCCTTTTTACGCCAGTAAGAAAGAACTGTTCTGACAAAGAAAATACTAATATGTCTGCATGTAGAAAATAATTTGTAGTTTGAGGTGGGTTAAGTTACCAGTCAGTGTATTTAGATATATACCAAGAAATAGGTCTATGGAAAATCATGTATTTAGCAAGAATACTGTAGAGCACATATACAGAAATAATAGCAACCATAACATGAATCCATCAGAGACAGCAATAGATTATTAATATGCAGCATCCACACTCAGAATGTAAGTGAAATATGTATAACACTGAAACAAAACAGTTACTTTGTCAGAGACTTTGTACATTATTTTTGCTGAGTCAGCGTCTACTCTCAGGTGTGAAGTACTTTTGGCCTCCAAAGCTGTAGACTTAGATAGTGGCTGCATTTGTCCTGAACCAATATAAAAAGGAGCCTCATTTAAGAGTAGATGCTGACTCAACACTGGAGTAGCATAGCAATGGGAAAATTTTGAAGAGAAGCCCAAACGAGCTGTCCGGGCCAGTGATTTTGAACTCATGGTAATTTTGCTCCTCAGTGGGCATTTGACAACATCTAGAAATATTTTTAGTTGTCACTACTTTGGGATGCTGCTGGAATTCCGTGAGTAGGGACCAGATATGCTGCTAAACATTCTGCAGTATACAGGCCGGCCCCTCACAGCAAAGAATTATCCAGCCAAAATGCAATTAGTGCTGAGGTGGAAAAACACTGGTCTAGCGCAAAGGAAATGTTATCACAATGGGCAAAGAATGCTTTTTAACATAGCTATTTTGTCTGTGTACTCTACCAGAATAAAAACTTCCTGAAGGGATAGAATCTGTCTGTATTGTTCAGTAGGCACATGATAAATGAATGAATGAAAGAGTGAGAAATCACCCTGGCAGTTATCTTGTTGTACCGAGTGGGGGAGGGATAATAAACCCTTAGAGAGTCAGAGACATGTCTGTTGTTACCCTAAAAATCCTGACATTGAACATCCCAGGAACTTAGTACAAAGAGCTAGAGCTCAAAGAATAGAACAAATCATATTAATCTTTACGTAATCTTATTCAATAACAGAAAGGAAGAGGGTAATATCAAAAATGTTTAAGTCAAAACATTCCATTATTAACTTACACTATTTTCTCTCTCACAGAGAAAGTGTTATAAAGGGATATTTTAATTTCACCCTGACCTTCACAGCCAGAAGCTAGTTAGTAACCAGGATAGCATTCAATGGGCGTATAATTCTTAAAGCTTGTATATTCTTTGCTGAAATATCTGAAACCTCTATCTTTAGGAATTATTCATCTATTTCTCTCTGTTCCATCTTTAAATCATGTAACTGATTTTTTTTTAAATCAATCTGCTTGTGTTTAAGAAAATCACTTCATAGGAAAGTAAAATCAGCCAAAAAAATTACCAATATCTACCTATAAATCTATACCTGTCCAATAGAAGTTAAATTTATTGCTTCATATTTAAATTTTGATTATTTAATTACTTAACATCTATCAATTTCATCTACTAGCGGCCTTTCTCGATATTCTTCTGCTTTTGGAATCTAAAATATAAAAGTATAGCTTTTTTTTCTTCTTCTCAATCACACTATACCTGAATTGAATGTATTTTTTGCTATGATTTTTCAGACAACATTAAATTCTTACCTTTTTTTACAATGGAAGTATATGAGTAATTCAAAAATAAACTATCTGGTCATATTGCTGCCAATAGATTAAATCACAAAACTGGTTTAATTTCAAATAGCTAAAAATAGGCATTATTTGAAGTCAAATGGCATAATTTAAATATTAATTATACCCTATCATTAAAGACATTTTAAAAACTATTCCTCAAACCATCTTTGTATTACCCATTCATGTTACGAAATTTTGGGGAGAATCACTGGGGCTAGGAACAGAGGCACAGTTATTTGTTACCAAGAGACCAGATGTCAGGCCTGCCTGTGTGACATGCGACATGACAGCCATGTGGTATCTGAACCTATACTAACCAAGTACTACCAGGGCTGATTTGGAGGCAGCCCATCTTCTTTTTCTAATCATAATATGTGATCATGGGTGTTTAGTCTTCTGTCTACAGTTAAATGATTCCATCTGTATCATTGGCTCTTTTAATGTAATTTCCTCATTCTTAAGTGTTCTACTTTGATTCCATTTCTTAATTGATTGGATTTTATTGTTGAGTAGTTTTATTTTTTGATTTTCAGTAAGGGCTCAGGATATTCTAGTCCCTGAATGATTTTGTACTTGAATGTTTGTCTGAAGCTTTTATACTTGAATGACATGTGGGAATATGCATTCTAGCATTACTTTTTTTTTTTTCAGAATTGTGAAATTATTGCTTTGTTGCATTTTGTCATTGAATGTTGTAAATACATATGAGAGCAGCTTATTTTTTCCTCTGTACAGAAAAATGATTTTCTTCCAGGAGTTCATTTTCTTCTAAGTTTGGTGAATTAAATAAGATATGTCTGTGTTCATTGCTCTATATCTACTATGATCAGAACACAATTTTTGCTTTCGACAGGTAGATTCTATTCAAAAAGTTTTCTTCTGTTTTATTTCAGTATCCTTTTCTGTTCTATTTGTTTAGTTTTCTACTTCTGGGATATTTAGGATAAATTATAATTGTTCCATGTAGCTATTTTGTCATTTTCTTCTGTGTTTATCTTAATTAAAACAAGCTTTTCTTCTATATCATTAATTTTTTTATTAACTGTAGCTGGCCTGTTCTTTGACCTTTTAAATTTATTAACTTTTAATGTTGCTCTTTTGATTTTCATTTTTTTTTTCCTTTTGCACTTAAAAATTTCATTCATTTCAGTCTTGTCTCTATAATTTTATATTTGAGTTCTTATATTTTGACTTAACATATTTATTAAATTCTTTTCTAATGAGGAACTCATTTGGGGAATTTTCTTCTGTTTTTTGGACTTTATTCCATATTGGATTCTTCACCTGCTTTGTTTGCATTTTAGGTTTCTTTCCCTCTACTACTTCCCATGATGATGTGTTTACTTAGTTGTTACGCTTTTCTTTACTTTTTCCTCATGTTTCAAATGGAATGATCTGTCAAGATCATGTATCTGTACACTCTGTAGATAGTGAAGTGGAATCTTTCTGACTGCTTTGACCACCCCTGACACTTGGTCTCCACTCCTTTCTGTCTATAGCTTGTGCTCTGAGCTTTTTGTCTTCTAACCCTCTTTTTTGTTCTATAGCCTCAGGACATGGAAGCAATACAGAAGAGCTCATCACTGGTTATGCACTTCCTTTCTTTGGTAACCCCACACCCACCAAATACA
This sequence comes from Rousettus aegyptiacus, assembly GCF_014176215.1. Taxonomy (NCBI): domain Eukaryota; kingdom Metazoa; phylum Chordata; class Mammalia; order Chiroptera; family Pteropodidae; genus Rousettus; species Rousettus aegyptiacus. The sequence goes on from NW_023416310.1 coordinate 20,383,137, forward strand.
ATTATATTGTACATACTTTTTTTTTTTTTTAATTTTCCTCTTCACACTGTGTCTTGAAACTCACTCCACATCAGTTCATTAAATCTACCTCATTCTTTCTTTGATAGCTGAAATTGAAAACTTAGTAAAGATGTATGAATTTTTAAGTTGTTTTTAAAAGAATTTGGTAATGTTTATAAGCATACATGATACAATTATTGAAAAATATAAATTCAATAATTATGGCTGGGGGAAAAACAGAATACAGACTAAGAATTATATAAAAGAATTAAAAATTAATGATGTAGCCATACCATCATCTCAATTGTCTTGTTTCTTTTTAATAACATATCTCTAGGTACTCTATATTAATTACAATGCAGAATTAATTTTGTGACATAGATTTTTCAACATGTATTTACCATTTATGAATGTATTACTGGTTTTTTAGCAGCCATCCTTTATTGATATTGACAGTGACTGAAGTAATTTTACAGAAATGAGACAATCTTTTATATTTGATTTTATATAAATAATAGCCCATTCAACACTTTAGAACGTGTTATGTTCTCTCCTTAAATAAATTTATTGGCTTGCCTAATTTAGTTTTTTCAACTGAGCTTATCTGTGCTACATACATATGCAAACGAACAGGCACTCCAATAAACCTTTCCTTTCCAGATGTTACTTACTACTGCCTATTTGCTTTCAAAAGCTTCAGTGCAGTTACTGATATTCTAATCTTGAAGTAATAAAAAGGGAAATAACTTATCAGTAAAATTTTACGATAATTAAACAAACAAATCACCATGTCTTTAGCCATGTACTTGAAAACTGTAAGTTTAAGGAGGATTTCATTATAAGTTGTAGCCTCATAGATAGGTCCCTGTTTGTAGTGGTCTTCATAGAATTTTGTTATAGATTTTTCTGTGCCATAAATTTCCAGCTTGTAAGCCTTATCCCTAAGCCATCTAATTCACCACAAAATCCATCTCTCTTATTTCTCCCGAAGTTAGTAAGACCTTTGGTCAACAGTGATAGCATTTGGTGGTGTTAAAAGATCAACTGGACCATATTAAAATTTTTATAAGTTTTATATGAGCAAAAATTGATTCAAACAACACAGAAGCAAACTCGAAGTGATTAGGGGCTCTCTGCTGACAGGAGCTAGGGAAAAGACATATATAGAAAGTACGGAAGCAAAGCGAGGAAATTACTGATTGGCTATACCCTAAAGTCTACTTGATTGTTTATGGGTTGTCCTAAGTGTTTCTTATTTTGTAACCTTGAGGTTTTTAAAGACTTAGATTTCGATTTGCTTGCATAGGCAGCCATAGCATTAGAGCCACCTCAGTCTAAGGTTTGCTCTGTTTAATTAATCTAATGGTGGGTAATGCAAAGACTTCTGTGACCTGATACTCTTTTTTTCTAATTGAATTGTGGATAACATAGGCTCCACCTTTTCTTTCACCAGTGCTAACCTTAGTGCAGTTAATTCTACCTCACACAGTGGTTTTTAAACTCGTTGACAAATTCACTTAAAAATGTTCTTACCTCTTCATCTTCTAATCATTAATCCTCTCGGACACATCGTCTGTCCTTAATGCTTAACTGTTTTTCTCTTCCAATCCATCTCCTTCCTTTCCTCTGTCATTCTATTTATCATATTAAACTCCTCCGAACTTATCAGTATTCTCTTATTACATGCAGGAAAATAGATACTGTAAACTTTCAAGCAAAATTCTAAAAAATAGTCTATCTGTGAAACCTATCTACGTAGTCCTTGAAAGTTCAAATCTCCCCAAATCTCTCTGTTAACCTTATGTATACCCCTTATTTAATATATCTTTGTCTTCAGTATCACTGTCTATGATAAATTCAATACAAAACAATGGTATTTGATACTATAATGTTTATTTTAAATATTTAATTTCCTATGTTGGTTTCTCAAATTTCAATTCAATTGTCATTTAACTATATTAGAGATTAAGTATATGTATGTAAGTATGAGCCAGAGCTAGCTTGAGAGACTATACATATTTATTAATCAGTTTTGAGACATGAAAGAAGAAATGTACAGGTGACCCACGAATGAGTTGTATTTTTAAAAAGTACTTGTGCAACATGGATTCCACATATAATGATTATCTGTTAAGATTCTGGATGTAAAGTAAAATGATACATTCTAATCTTTGACTAATAACCTTAGGGATGGTGAAATAGGTCTGGGAAAGGGAAGAGTAAGTCAGAAGCAGGGTCAAAGGTAGATTTGGGTTAGAAATGTAGTGCCCTAAAATTAGCAATATATATAATATAATAAATATGTATATATTATATATTATAAGCATATGTATATATATTTTTTGTCAGAGAATGCACAGGTATCAAAGTAAAAACAATGCATGTAGGCTCTAATTTCTTGATAGGAGCTCCTTATTTTTTGCTGGATTCGTCACTGTGGAAACAAATATGTTAACTCTCCCTGGTCACTGGCATTCTGCTCTGAAGAAGCCCCTCTCTCTTGTCTCTCTACGACTCTATAAATCTATCTTGCATTCTAAGGTGTTGATTGCTTGTCATATGTTAATTCATCATTAATCACATATATTTTAATTCATTTATACCCAAAGTAGAAACTTAAATCAACTTTCTCTCTGTAATATTTCTCTTTCATTTAAACACAGATTTCCAGGTCTTTGTTTCTCCCAAGCTAATGAGAAGAGCTTTCAGTTAACTGACTTTTGCTGCAGTTCAGATTTTTATTTACATTAGATCTCAAGAATCTCTCTGCCCTACAGAACAAAAGGAATTTTATTCCTGTCAAGGTGCCCAATTTTTTAAAGTATGTAGTGAAAAGAGAATAGGCTTTGGAGTTAAACCATCTTTGTGAAATATCTCACCTCTGCCATTCAGTTATGTGTGACTTTTGTCCACTTACTTTCCTTATGTAAGACCCTCCTGCACCCTCACCTGCAGAGCAGGATTAACTCAAAGCACATTTTAGGTATTTTGTAAAGGTTACACAGGATAATGAATACATATTAATCCCCTGGCAAAAAAAAAAAAAAAAAAAAAAACCAGCACATAATAATTAATGAAATCTTAGAAATTTAACCTGCTTCTTAAGAAGCCAAAGATACTGAATTAATCCTTAAAGTATTTTGCAATAAAAATGTAACCTGCAAGTTTCAACCAAAATACTTTCTGATAATTTTTACATTTGGTTTTGTTTCTTACGGACAGAGAATCTGACTTATACCTACTCGAATTCTTAAAACCTGGCACAAAGAAGAAATTCAATAAATATTTAATGATGATGGCATTAGTCATGATGTAACACTACTAAGAAAATTAAGATTACATAATTACCATCATGCAAAATGAAAAAAATTTTACCATGCCAAATAAGTTAAGCTAAATTGTGGAGATCAACAGCCTAACACATAGTAATATATCTGATTAGTATCTCAGCAAATAGTGAGGTACATCCTCAGGATATTTGATCCCAGAGTATATGTCAAATTGACTTCTTTGAAAAGGCAAACCCTATGCAACGTTTTTTTTTTTTTTTTTTTTTTTTTTTTTACAAAAAAAATGGGTAGAATTTTTTTTAGGGGTGGTTAAAATAAATCTCAGAATTTTAACTAAAAAACTTTGGTTTCCAAAGGAAGGAAATTTTAAATACACTAAAAAAATAATTTAAAAGGATATGGTTTTAGCATATTGATCTACCAATTTTGAAAATAACAAAAGTTTAACTTTTAAAAAAGTATGTGTGTGTGTACTTCTGACACTTAGAGCCATAACACACATCTTCTTGTAATTAAATAACACTTTTACTGCATTCTTTGTTTTTCTCCTGGAGATAAATCAAAGGTCATAGAAAAAGAGTACTTGAATAGAAGATCTGATTTTCACACAGTAGAATATAGGAAAACTTATTTCCTCTTCGATGGGCATCCATAAATAATGGCTAACATAGCACAGAAAGTAAAGTGTTTCAGTCATAAGGAAAACTTAGTTTATTACTAAGAAAATCTTAGTTGATTGAAATTGTTGAGCTTATCATTCAGAGTATAAATTATCTCTTCTAAATTGATAACAACCAACAAAATGATTTGGCTGGTAAAGTGTGACAGAGTTAAGACGTAATACATTCTGCATTATACAATGTGTTCCAATTTGCATACCTAGTAGTTGAGCTGCAGTGTGGCCATAACAGTAAATCTCTACAGTCTATGTGTCTGAGTTTGAATCCTGGTTCTACTACTTACTAGTTACATGACCTGGGTAGAGATTTTTCATCTCTCTTTGCATCAGTGTCTTCATTAATTTAATGGGAACAATAACAATACCTACCTCAAAAGGTTGGGGTGATAACTAAAGTGCTTAAGGAGCACATGAAATAATAGGCACACATTAATTATTCATTATTATGATTATATGCTGCATTATATGTAATACAATAAGCTATTTTTAGTTACTACAATAATTAAAACTGTCTACATTCTTCCTGTCATTTAATTGTTATCTCCTTCCTTAGGAATTTTGACTTCTCTGACCCAAAACAGTTTTCTCCTTGAACTTCTCATAACCTGTATAGTCTATACCGAACGGTGTGTTTTGTATTGTTCTGTGTTTAAGAACTAAATATTTACATTTTAAATAATGTACATTCCTTTAGGAAAGGGACTATTACAATACCCATTGATGTGGTAGTATTTATTCATGTTTCTATATTCCTAATTAAAATTTTCACTCCCAAATTTCTGATTTCTTTACTTTTTTTTTCTTTTTTTTTTCATGAACAGATGATTGGCTGGTCTTTACTTCCACTTTTCAATTCTTGCCAATAGATTCTCATTATTTGCATTTCAATTACAGAGTCACATTGTTCCAAAGCTTCCTTTTGACCTTTCTTCCTCTTCCTTGATTCCTCAATTAAAAAAAAAAAAAAAAAAAAAAGTACCACTTTCTCAGTGGTGAGATAAGTGTCCCATGATCATTTCCTCTTTTTCTACTGCTCTCTACATAGTCTCTTATGTGTTTAATCTAAGTAACATTAGTTTTCAAGGGGAAATAAAGATAAGCATAATTAATGTAAAAATTGGAGTAACTGAGTTTTACAAAGGGAAGTGAAAGTTAAGTTCATTGTGGCACACTTAGCATAATGTCTAAAGGGGGTGCTGGCTAAATGCAATTTGTGAAACAATTTCTTGACTCTGAATATAATGCATGCTCACTACAGAAAATATTAGAAAACTAAGAAAAATTTAAAGAGTAAAACACAGTTTATTAACTTTCCTTGTATGCAAAGACATCTATAATCTATAATCAGTAACTTTGAATAGTACATTCCAGATTATGAAGATAGGTAATTAGATTCTATACATACATCTCAGTATCTTTCTTTTCACTGCAATTAAATCTTGTAATTACATTTCCCTTGGTCAATGGAGTGGCCTCTAATATGTGACTTTTTGTGATTAAATGGTATTTAACTGTGGGATGATCATATACTTTGTTTAATTACTTTCCTCATGTTGAAAATATGTGCTCTTATGTCAATTCCTTCTTATATAAATAATTTCTGCACATGTGCCACTTATTTAAGTGTTCTCTCTCAGCCCCACACAGGTTGTCCAAGATGGCTAAGTCTGAGGGTATGAAACTATATTTCCCAGGCTTCTCTGTTTTCTCAGGAAAGATTCTTGGATGTAAAATTCATAATTCAAAGAGTATTAAATTTAATATGTTTTGAGGTTCAGAATTTCAGAAGTTTAAAAAGTCCTAGAGTTAACAGTACACACACTCATAGGCATGATAAAAAAAAAAATATAAAGAAACAGATACACACACAGCAAAACATTTTTTCCTTTCAGTCCTCACTACTTAGCATTATGAATGCAAGATGTATGCATGCCATTATGTTCTCTTTATAAGCAAACACTGACTATAAGCATGTTGGTACTAGAAAGCATTTACAAAAGGTTACAGTCCTCTGCTATTACTTAGTATAAAAGAAAACCATTGACAAGAGATGAAATGATTCTCCACAATTCCAAAGAAAGAAATTTTATGAATAGTTTACCATAATTGTCATATGTTGAAAGGTTATATTAATATTATAGTGGTTTGGTGTTATACATTCAAGAGGTAGGCATACCAAAGAAAATGGCAATTTATTTTGTATAATGCAAAATCATTGAACACTGGCCTCCAAAATAAAGCTTTTAGTCAAAAATTCAGAAAACAGAGTCGTGAAAAAAAAATAAGTTGATGGAGCAGACTCTAAACAAATATACAAGTACAGGGAACATCCATCTGAAAATGTACATCCATCTATCTATCATCTATCTATCTATCTATCTATCTATCTATCTATCTATCTATCTATCTATCTATCTATCCTAAAAGCATACATTTAAACAATCAGTGTTTATAAAACAATATTCAATGCTACCTGCAATGAAACAGGAAATCTTAAATTTATCATATCATAAAAGAGATGACAAAGGAGTTGTTTAGCTAAATAATAAAGACAACTTAGTATATAATTTAATATAATATGTATTCCCTGAAGATCAGCAGTATATTTTGAAAATAGAGTGACAGAATATCACTGTCTTCCTGGAGAGGCAATAGTCATAAGAAACCACCATCAACTGTAAATTTCTGGGTAACAGTTATTTGGGGTACAAATACATAAAATATTTTATCTCACATTATATAACTAGAGAACTTGATTGTCTCATTACTAGGATTGTTCCACACTCACAGAATGAAGCTGAAAGGGACGCAGAAAAATTGACTTTAGTCTTTGAACTCGTTACTGTTTGGTTGTTGTTCTCCTATGCAAGCAACCATGTTAGAGGGACAAACGATTAAGCCTGAGCATTTGTGAACAAAGGGAATGACTGATATAAAAGAAAACAACAAAATTATGCTGCCAAACATCAAACTATAAAATCTTTTGTTGGGTTTTATAGTAATAAGTAATACACAATTCCTATGATTGACTACAATTAAGGTTGCTTTCAGGCAGGCCAACCTAGCAAACATGAAACCAGCCACTGGGAGAGAAATAAGAATTAAAACTTACCTAGCTGCTCTGCTCTTCCATGAAGAGGCCTAGGTTCCCATAACTGTCCCAGGAGATATTGACACCAACTATAATATGACATGAACCTCACATAAGTTCTCAAACTTTAGTGTGCTTAACAAGATTACCTAGGATATCCCATATTAGAATCCCAGCAACAGGAAGACTGATTTAGCAATTCAGGAATATGGTATAGAAATCTAGATTTATAAGCACCCATCTCAATGAGATGTGAGATCAAGAAGGCTTCTCAGAAGAATTGTATATAACATTTAATTTTATCACATCTCTAAGTCTTCCATTCTTCATTGCTATGGTCCATATTAGGATGTCAAGGATTGTCTTACAAGTCTCCATTCTAATTGTGCATCTAGTTGCATCAAGTGAAAAGGATAATGTGAACTTTATTCTGCTTCTGTTCTTATTATTAACAGCAAGTGTCAAAGAGAAGAGCATCAGTAGGAAATGCAGTTTCCACCAATTCCTCTTGATACATAATAGGTGATAACCTCTAATCAGAAAAAGATTAGACCTAAGGAAGTGAACCAGAGGCATTGCCTATGGGAAAAGGAGAATTCCTATAAGCTATGCAATATAATGGCCCATCTGCTTGAGGTAAAAAAAAATTTATATGCACAAAATGTGTTTTGAGAATAAATATAAGCATATAGGAAATGCACAGGGTAGTGCCAAAAGTTGAAGCAACAGACTTCTCTAGAACTTTCTCCTACTACTAGGATAAACACTTCACAGGAGACTTTCACCACCTTTCTATGAAAATGAAAACTTTCTACCACCTTCTGAAGGCTGTATAACTGGTCACAGGGAATCTTGCTAAGAGAAAGAAAGACATCCTAATCTCACTGGATAAAAAAAAAAAAAAGCTCTAGTATTTATAAGCCATTAAGCCTTCATCAAAACCCTGCCTAAAGGAAGTAATGAAACTATTTTTCAGTCAATAATGCTATTATAATATTTCTTCAAGTTTGGACTCATAAGCAATTCAAGTTATTTTTTCTTAATATCTCATGCTATTATGATGTTGTTATCATGCAAATTGGAAATTAGGAGACAGGGTATGAAAATGCTTTACATATGCACATTGAAATGTTGCCTTATAGCAGAAAGGAAAAACATTTTCTGTAAGTATGCTAACAGATGAAAATTTTACAGTAGATATCTTGCAGAAGTCATCTGTTTTTAAGTTTAATATATGAAGAAAATATTCTATCCTGTTCTCTAAGAAAAGAATTGCAATGATGGAAAGGAAAAAAAGAACACAAATCTAGTCCCTATACTTAGTGCAATTTATGAGCCAGGGCATATTTTTTAGGTCTTTCCTATGTCCAGAAGGAAATCAATCTAAAACGTTTTGACCTCAAATATTTCAGTATTATTGTCCAGTAAGACACTCTTTTTTAGAGCTAAATTAGAGAAAGTCATTTGGTAACACTCTATCTAAATAGTGTTCAAGGCTTTGCAGAAGAATATGAATGCATACAGACCTCAAACTGAGTTCATAGAGGTGTGCTAATGAGTCATACTTCTTCCGTTCTGAAGTATTGCGGCAATTTTTCTATCTATATGCTCACAAATAGTTTTTCATTTTTAAAAACTAAAATCTAATAACTTTCGTTTGTCTAGATGTAGTCATTACTAATTCTAGAAAAAATTCTGTAAAATGTCTACAACCGAAAACCAGACTTGTCTACTTTTTAATATGTACTTAATATTTATTTGGAGAAAATGGAAATACTTCAATGCAATTCAATCTCTCCATCATTATTGTTAAGAAAACCTGGTAGAAACACTTTATAGTAAAATTGGCATAAATAATTGTGCTCCAGATCTATATTACCATACCTATTATATCATTTTTCCCTGATATTACATATTAAGTGAAAGCTTCATTTGTTCAACCATTTACTAAAATAAACTTTTACTATGAACCAACTCTTCTGGGCATTACATTAAGAAATGGGGATATAAAATGTTGTTTCAGGGATCCATCTCCCTTTTGGATGGCCCCACCACACTAGGGAATCACACAGGATCTAACTGGCTGGGACTACACTTTCTTCAAGCCTCAATTTCAACCACTAAGTAAAATCAGTGAGGCAATGTGGTTTATCTCTACATGATTTATTAACTTATCTGACCTTATTAGAGTAAGCATGAGAAGCAATGGTTAATAACATTTCATACATTTTTAAATAAACATATTTATAGCAACAAAATAGAATTGTTTTCCTGTCAACTGTCAACTACCTACCCACAAACTACAGCTTACTTTTTTCCTGTTTATTTCACCCACACTTCTACTTGGTAATCCATCAAGAGGAGATCAACCAACCCCCTAGGCAGACTCTTCTGTATCCAATTAAAGTTTGGAGTGTTCTTCCTGGTATTACCAAGTCTCACCATGAAAGAGACCTAGGGTCGTCTGGACCTTTCAGATCTTAGATAGTTCTTCCTTAATTTTTTTTGCTAGGTGTGGGCACAACATATTATACCTTAAGGTCAAAACTATCCAAATGATAAGATGCTTTTTTTTTTTAAGACCTCAGTTATGATACATTGATAATATTTTTAAACTCTTTTGACTTTCCAAATTGCTTTTTTGTGCAGGCAATGTCAAACTTATTTATAAACTATAGTCCAAACTTTAACCTGATAATGTATTTTGTGACTTTTACTTTGATAGTTTTTTCTCCCCACAATAAAGCTGAATAAGACAGACTCTGGGTGTTCTAGTTAATCCTGCCAGTTACTGTGAGCAGCCATGGTCGGTCAACTTCACACATTAAATATCCTTTTTCCTTTAAATGGTAATGCTCTGCATATTTTAAGACAAGAAATACCAATATAAGCATGTACCTCTATATAGTTCTTTAGGTCTGATTAACTAATGATAAAAATTTTAATTCAAGATCTTAACGGAGGGCATTTAAGAAATTACTCTCTCAGTGAGAAAGGAATTCCCACTTTTGGTGGTAACTGAAGCAAAAGTGATCTGTTATAGCTAGCTCTAGCTTTATCCTATAGATTTCATATTCTCATCTTTATTTTAATACACTTATGACAAAGCAGAGCCAAGAGAATGATAGAATAGTTTTGCATTTGTTTTGCAGGTGTGTGTGTGTGTGTGTGTGTGTGTGTGTGTGGTGTGCTCAGCGTTTGATATGTTGATTTGTCTTGCTTTGATCTCGGTAAAGTTAGATTAGAAATATATATTATTTTACATTTATTTTAAAATGGATGTTTTTTGACTTTAAAAGTATTATGCAGAAGGAACTCTGGTATTGCTGCCCATTGTTTTCCAAATCTTTCCATTCTTTTTTATCCATCAAGAACATTTTAATAACCTCATTTCCTCTACATCAGAGTTTTTTAAAAAAAAAAAAAAACTTCAATGCACATTTTAATACTTTTTTTTTTTTTGCTTTGGAATTCATTGATACAATAGTTCTGATAAATCAAGTCTCTAGGTAGGACAGGTGTTGCTAACAGACAGATCACAAAACTTACATGCCTTCTAATGAATCCAATATTTCTAATTTACTTTTCCCTCAAGAATGCATTTGCTTTCTACATTGCTTCAGAATAGAACCCTCAATCATCTGTCAGCATGTGTTCTTAGGGTGACATTTCTGAAGTGATAAAAGAAGAATTTTAAACAGAAAAAGAATCTTAACAGCTACATTTAGTCAAAAAAAATCTGTCAAGTGGATCTTGAATATCTGTATGGATGTAACATGGTTAGCTCTAGGAGAGTGTGAGAAAAATAAGAACATAGTTCAGCAAGGCTGTGTATCAAGTCCCCTAAAACTAGACAGAGAGTCAATCATAATTTGTTTAATTTAATTGAGTTAATAAAGAGGGTGTATGTTTTCAATACCAATCTATATTGTACTTTATAACGGATGAAATATTTCAATATATATACAACATTTGATTTTTACAGCACCCGTGAGATAACCAGTATGTCCATTTTATAGATGATGAAACTGAAGCTCAAAGAAGGGTTTAGAGATTAGCCTGGGTGTACACAGCTAGTACCAGCAGAGCCAAGTAAAGATGTTTTGACTTGGAATTAAACCAATTAAACCAGTCTAATCTAATGCTGAAGAACCCTAGGTTTGAGGCAAATAAAATTAGTCACTGATTTTTTTTTTTTACCCATCCTAAAATATTCATTTGAGTTCTATCTTCTGTACTAACATTAATTTATCAATATTTATATAACACAGTATTATTTTATGGGCATCCCACTCACAAACGTTTCATAGGTCATAAAAAATCAAATAATCTACTGTCAAGTTGACAATGAATGTACTGAAACAGCCTAAAAAAATTTGCAAGAACCATATGTCTACATTTATAAAATATCATTTCGTCCCAGCAGGAATTAGTCAAGTCAATAAATGGGTCTATAATTTTCATTCGGTTTCTGTAACAGACACAAGATTTTGCAAAACCACTTGTTATCAAACTCTGATTCCCCCTCATAATCAGTAAAAGAAGTGTAAATAATCAATAAAGCAAAACTCAAACACATTTTAGATATTTATAGCTTTTTCATTTGTACATGGTTAATAATGGCTTTATCAAAACATCGTTTCTTTCTTCAAAGAATGAGCCTAGAAGTAAGTGCCATCACTGATAATAGTAAATCCTTCCTTTAGGGAAATGGATATTTTCTGTTTCCTGATTTCATTAATAAGATAGTAAAAGTTGGAAACCATATCTATATCTTCTTTATAAATGACATGCAAATTTTAAATGCTAATTATATTCTATAAACTTTAACAATTTGATTAAATTCCCAAGCAGTATATATGAGAAAATGTAGTGTAATAAAGGGGAAAAATATGAATATAAAATATAATATTATTTTTAAATAAAAATAAAAATTACAACAAATTTAAAAATAAAGTTAATTAATTAATTAATAAGAAAGAAAACTCCAGTAGGTATTGAGAAAGAAAAATCTTACATAATATTTTCAAAACACTATTAGTATTGAAGTTATGAATTAGGTTAGGCAATATATATGTGTGCATATGTATGCTCAAAAATGAACTCTAATATCTAAAAGAGTAATTATAACGCGATGTGGTAAGTTCTATAACAGAACTAAGTGCAAAGGTGTTTAGATTATATAATCCATACTATATCTTGAAGGACTAGACGAATTTTCTATGCAGAAGACAGAAGAGCATTTCACAGAAGAAAATCACAGGTATAATCACATTAAGATACAAAGAACATATCAATATTACTGAATGGTTAAAATGCTTTTCACTTGATCCTCCCACACAAGCCAATTACACTGCTACTGTAGTGCGATTTCATGAGATCAATAAACATTTCCTGACAAAATCATGATTTCTATATACACCTGAAAGAAACTTTCTCTGTGTCAACTCAAATGGCAAACTCTAAAGGCAACTCAAAAATTAAAAATCTTGATGTCTTTTTGAATTAAGCAATTTCATATTTCGACACCTTAAATTGAATAATTCTGTAATTTTTCAAAATATCATAGAAAAAAGCACAGGACAAAAAAAGAGAAAACAGATAGAAATTAGTAGATATTTCCTTAAGCAGCTGTGTACATCATAAGAACTAAAAGGAAAAGAAAAACATTGGCAGGGGGTAGAAGAAATTTTGAAAACAAGCTTGATATGCTACAATATTATTCTTCATACTATACTAGGTTTGGTTCTGAGCTGTCCCTTCTTTTCCTATGTCTCTTTTATACTTCCCAATGGGAAATACTTTACCTTCATGGTTTCTTGGCAGGGAACAAAGAAAACAAGTAGGTCTATGTTGGAGTGAAAGTTTTGAAGGGGGATGTAGAAACACAAAGGAGTAAGGAGGGTAAAAGATGAGAAATAGAGAATGACCGCAATGTTGAAAGGTCACAGATTCTGGAGTTGGGAATTCAAAGAATCCAATTTTACTGGTCACTTACAAGTGCTGACCGAACAAGGTACTTAACTTCTCAGTATCTTAACTATAAGAAATAAAGGTATTTTCTGCTCTGTTGGGTAGTTTGAGGATTCTGTATTCCTACTTTATTTTTCTTTATAACACTTATTATCATGCAGCATAGTAAATATTGATTTGATTAACTGATTTCTATCTCTTTAAACTCATATAAGTTCCTGAGGTCAGGGACTTTTTATTTTTGTTTGATGCTTAATTTTCAGTGCCTAAAACTGTTCCTAGTCATAGTAGCAGTTCAGTAAAGAGTTTTTGCATGAATGAATTACTTTAAAAAATAAATAAAAGAATATAAATATTGTCTCTGGCAGTTTCATTTACTGTGTGACCTTGGGTGTGGGAAAGGATAATACTTATCTTTGATAATTGTCATCGAGGTAAGACAAGTAAATGAAGTGAATAATGTCTGGTAGATAATAAATGCTAAATCCACGGTAGCCGTTATAGCAATTGAGTAGGAGGCTTGTCCAATAAGATGAATGCTAAATTTCCATAGAGTCAAATTTCTCTATAAAGAAACAGCCTGGTTTGAAAATGCCCAGATGAAGAGACAAGAGGCCACATAGGTGTACAGTGTTCCCCTGAAGCTAGTACAGCTACAGGACAATTAGAAATAAACTCAATATATAATAGAATGCAGCCACAGGAAGTTAAAGGTTTGGGATTCAGAGAATTATGCATTGGTTTTTATTCATAACTACATGAGGATTCTTGTTTTTCTAAAGTGAATCTTCCTGAGGGGCTCCCATATAGCAAAGTGAGCATGTCTAAGGAAAAGACATTTTCATAAAACAAGGTGATAGATAGATTACTATTCCTTCCTCACAGCATGCTAGATTTAAGAAGTAAGATATCTGAAGACAAAAAGTAAGTTACTCTTCCTAATGAATGAAGAGATTTTGCTATATGTCCATTTTGGTTTCAGTAATCATCCCCTAAGGCATCTGTTTTTTCCTAATTTTCCATATTCAGCAATATGCTCAAAACAGTATTTGAAAAAATAAAACAAGAAAAATGAATTTGTTCAAGCAGCATTATGCAGGCAGTGTATTAAAAAAATACAAAACATTTTAGATGTAAATAAGCATATTGAATTTTAGAAAAATGGTCACATTTATACATGAATGAAGATTCAATTTTATTAATGTAGTAAAATTACATGGCACAAAGTTTAATTTTGTCTTGTTCTCTTTCATACTCTCCCCAGTATACATACATATGATAATGAATAAAAGAGTTAGCACTTCCACAGAAATTTATAAATTAACCAACTTATACAATGGCAACTCAGTATTCTGTAAATAGCTGGAATGTTATAGCAAGAGCCCAAATTACTACTCTACTCAAATACAAAGGCGATGCAAGCAGTGACTTCAGTGTTTTGAATATAGATAAAGTTTACTTTATATCACAGTGTCAGTTTGGATACTCCAGAAAGCAAATTTGAGGAAGATGTTTATTAGGAAACATTCTTGGAATCAACGTTTGTGGAATAGAGGAAAGGAAGTAGAACTGGACAGATAAAAAAGATAGCCTCAACAAAAGGCACAGAGAAATCTGTAGCTTTAATGGACTTCAGAGTTTTCCAATCATGGCTAAAATGGATGGGCTTTCATATTCATAAATCGATCAAACGTATTCTGTCCTGAGAAGAGTATGACCTTGTAAAAGGTAGCTCTCTATAGCTAAGGCATTTTTAGAGAAACAGAGTTGAAGACTATCAATGGCACTCAGAGTAACTGGAGCAAAAACATCTTCTTTCCACGAAGAGGGATCTGGGTGGTGTTCACTGTATCTACAATTTTTCAAATCCTTCTAAGGTATCTGTTTACAACTATATAGTTTGCTATTTTATGAAGGGTTATCTGCAAAAAATGACTAGGTTCTAGATAAATCATATTTTCTCAAACCATTTAAAAGAATTCACTCAAAATGGATAATAGACCTAAATATAAGAGGTAAAACTGATACAGTTCTAGAATAAAACATAAGGTTAGACAGTGATTTCTAAAACAGGATACAAAAAAATGCAGCCTAAAATAAAAGTTTATAATTAAAAGCTTTTCTTTTATAAATGACGTAGTTAAGAAAACAAAAAAGCAAGCCACATATATGGAGAAAAATTTGTAAAATACATATATTTAACATAGTGCTTCTATCTAACCTATATAAATAACTCATAATTCAACAATAAGATAAACAAACCAATTTTTTAATGGGTAAAATATACCAATACTTTACAAAAGAACATATATTAATGACTAATAGCAAAAAAAAAGATATTCAATATCAATAGCCTTCGAAAAACTTCAAACTAAAACCCATTACACACTCGCTAAAATGGCTAAAGTTAAATAAACTGACAATACCAAATGTTGACAGGCATGTGGAAGAACTTGAATTCTTATACATTGCTAATGTAAATGTAAAATTGTATACCCACTTTGGAAAATAGTATAGCAGTATGTTATAAAGTTAAATAAGCAATTATCATTATCCCTAGCAATTGCACTCCTATATATTTATCCAAGAGAAATAAAAACACAACTCCATCAAAAATGTGTATGTAAGTGCTCATGTCAGCATTAGTCATTACAGCCAAAAGCTGGATGCAAATTATACACCATCTACTAGTGACAAAATGATTACTCAGTGATAGAAAGAAATGGATTACTGATACATACAATACCATAAATAAATCTTAAAATCATTATGCTAATTAAAAATCAAACACAAAAGAATACATATTACATGACTCTATATTAAATTCTAGAAAAGGCAAAACTATGATGACAGAAATATGATCAATGGTTTCATGGGCCTAGGAACCATGGAGGAGATCGACAGCAAATGGGCACAAATGTTAAAGGTGAAGAAATTGATCTACATATTTGTTGTGGTGTTAGTTATATGTTTGTATACTATTAAAATTCATCAAACTGTACACTTAAACTTAATGAATTCATTGCATATACATTATATCTTAATTAAAAAATAACATTAAAAAAGTGAAAAAAGTGATTAGAGTGTTCCCAAACATTTCCCCATTTAATTCAATAATCGTTCCTTCTCTTAAATAACCTCCCTTCTCATAATATGGACTCTGGCTTCTGACAATTGGCTACTAGAACCTAACTAAGTAACAGTCCAAATTGCAATTATCTTGCCAGATATGGTAGCTATGTGGAAAGAGATTAACACAGCCTATGTGCATAGTTGGTGGTTTTGAGTAAATAATTTTTTTTTCCTATTTCCGTCAGGTATTAGTGTCAGTAGCAGTTCACTTTGGTGCAAGATGAAAAATGGTATACACTTACTGTTCATCCCAGTGCAACTAATTCTCTCATATTCTGTCATGATATAGTCCAAGGAAACCTGGAGTATCTAAACATTTCACAGGACTTCAAATTATCCTGTTCTATTCAGTACATCATATAAATTGGAACAGGAGAGCAAAATATGACAAGTATGTCAGAGGACATGGTAAGACTTATTCACTCCAGAGGGTAAAATATAAAAATTATGAAGATTCAGGAGCTCACCAAATTAATGGTCCAGTGATCTCTATCATCCCAAAATATTCCCTTCAATATATAGGATAAATTATTTCATCTTACAATTTCCACCAATAAGAAAAAGCTCAATGTTTAGAATACCACTGTTGGTTCTAGAAGAAGCATATTTTACAGTTGGGGATACCATTCCAACCTACTTATCTAGCGATAAGAAAAACTTCTAGCTTTCAGTGAGGTTCAGAGCAGGACATGGATCTGTATAATAAACAGGCTGCAGTAAAGCAGTCCTAAAATTGACCTGACAGACCCTATGATGTTAGAAGTACATGTGGTAGCAAAGTGTCCCAGGTGGAGTTGATGTCAAACTCCAATAAAAGAGTAAGAGTTCAGAGCCCAAGTTCTGGAGCAAGGCCATTTCATCTGCAGCAGTGAAACCTACACCAATAAAACAAAATCTGATATAGTATTAAACTTGGTAATGATGGAGATATCGTCCATGGGATGACCTTAAACGAACTTGTGACCAAAGCTGCCCTTTATAAGCATAAGATGGATGGAGCCAGCAATTTCATGAAAGGATGGAAGACATATCCAGGACTGGGCAGGAGATAAGCTGACACAGATAAGCTGTATAAGCAGTTTGTTAAGAACCTTTTAACTCATTGATACTGCATTATCATCTCTTCCTTAGCTCGTTCTTTTGATTGCATAACCATGGAGTCCCCAGAGACTGGCTAATGGAGGAGAAAAAAGACCAGGCATGCTTCATGGATAAGTTAGCTTGGTACATGTGTGAAAGCCAAGAATGATGGGTGACTATTACAGCTTCAATCACTAATGAACTTGAGAGACAACACTAATGGACATCACTGCACTACTTCGTGTGAAAATAAAGGTGACTTAAAGCAGTGGTGAATGGCTAAGCCAGTTGGTTAGAATTCTGGAAAGAGAAAGATTAGAAGACTGAGTACAAAATGTTCTGGAGAAAATGTATGTTGTTGTACTTATGGGAATGAGGGCAAAGTGTGAAGATATTTATACCACATATTCCTGCCCACCAGGAAGGATCCTCTACAAAAGAATCATTAACCAACCAAGTAGATAGCAGAACTCGGAGAGCTGCATTTTAGCCAGCCTCTGCCATTGTCCATTCTTGTGCTGGCATGATGAGGTAATGGATAGAGTAGTTATGATGCCAGAAATGGAGGCCATGCATGACCCAAACATAGCCTCCATTTCTGGGATCATAGGTACTTTTTCCATTGACCCATCACATCATTTAGGATGCAGTATATACCCTTAATTGACGCCCACTGTTTTCAGGATCCAAGGAGTTGAAATAGGATTGACACTTCTTACCATTACTCCAAGAAACTTACTTGGGTAATTTATCCTTCTTGTCCTAGAAAATTTAATCTCTTTAGGTCTTGAGATGCTGATTCCCAAAGAAGTGAGACTTTCAACAAAAGACATGAGTCCCATTAAAATTCAAGCTATGATTGCCAGCCAGTCCTTGTCAACTTCTCGTGCCAAAAACAAGCAGACAAGAAAAAGAGTCACCATATTATCAGGAGTAATTAACCCTGATCGTGAAAAGGAAGAACAGCTGTTATTAAACAAGTGACAGAAAAATATTAACTCAAGCAAATCCACTGGAGCTTTAGTTAATAATACCATATCAAATTTTAGTGACAAATGGACGGGTATAGTAGTCACAACCTGAGAAGAACATGGTGGCCGGGGATGCACACTCCTCAGGAACAAAGGTCACTTACTTAACAAGGTAAGTGACCTAAAACAGCAGAGATGCTAGCCAAAAGTCAAAGAAATCTAAAATGGATAGTAGAAAATGAAGAAAGTTGTCAGTTATATTCTTGAGACAAACTACAGCAGCTAGAGGCTGTAGTTTATCCTGCCAATTTTTCTCATTTGTTTCCTTGAGACTCAGGATCAACCAAAATCCTAGGAGAGTTATTCCCATATTAGGTGACATTACTAAATAAGTAATTAAGGCTGAGGAATGCAAGGAGGAGACTGTAGTGGAGGCTGCAGTGTCCTAGATTACTCCCTTCAGGAACAAGGCACTTACTCCCATAGCTCCTGGGGATGCAGGCTACTGATAGCTTGCATTTTGTCCTTGTCTATTAATATCCCTTAGCCAAGGGAGTTGTGTTACCTAATCTTACATTTCCTTCCAGTTTAACACCAAGTCTAATAACTGGCAATGCAGAGATGCAAATGCTCAACCTCCTTGTTTTAATTTGTTGAATAATTGTGGAGGTATCCCAAAAGAGAAGTTATTAAACTTTAAAGTTTAAAGTTTAAAATTAATTAGATTCAATGAATGGGTTAAATATAAGATTAGTCCATTAAAGAGAAAATTATTGAGCTGAAAGTGAGCACTAAAGGAATTAACAAGAATGTAGCACAAAGATAAGGAAAGCCAAAATATGAAAGCAAAGCTTAAGTATTGTGAGGTATATAACAAAGTCTAAAGATACATAATTATGGTCCAAGAAAGATAGAAATGGTTGGAGGAGAGGCAATATAAGATAAAATGGTTGAGAATTTTTCAAAAACAATTGAAACACCTGAATATCTATCTATCTATCTGTCTGTCCATCACCTATCTATCTATCTATCTATCTATCTATCATCTACTTACCTATCTACATAAATCATATAATATACCTTTCAGAATAGTTAAAAGTCCACACCTAAACGCAGTCTAGCCAAAATAGAGAAAGTCATTAGCTAAGAAGATTAAATCAAACCAAATGAAAAGAGAGATGAGTTATGAAGAAATGACAATTAGACTGGGAGAACTGTTGAGAGAAAAATACTCATTGTCCTAGAACTGTGTCCCCTGGTAAAATTACTTTTCAAGAGTAAATATAAAGGCATTGGTTAGATCCAGTTGAGGAACTGTTCTTTGTTTGTTCGTTTGGTTTGTTTTGTAGTCAAGAGACATGCTTTGGGTGTGTGCAACGTCCTTTTTACCCAATAATTGAGAACATAGATTTCATCATGATACAGTACATTTGGTTCTTTAATATCTGTGCATTCTGCTACTCTGCTACTTAAATTCACACAATTATTTTTGTACAAGAGATTTCATATCAGAATGTTGCTGTACTAAAAATTATGCCTGTGGGAGAAGATATAGGCACAGTTCTTTCCCTATGCTAAGCTCTCCAAAACCCCGGTTGACTGTGCCCTTCTGTACTTAGGAGCAGAAATAGTCCCTCATCAGCTTTACTCCAATTAGATCCATACTAAGCAAATTGTCAGCATGTTCTCACCTTTCAATCCTTTAAAAGGAAGTGATAACTTTTTTTTTTTTAATAGACTAGGGACTTATCTTAATTATCTTTCTCACTTTCTCTCCTCAGTGTCCAGAATTTATCAGTCAAATATTCAGACACTAGGTCTTTGGTAATTTTTAAAATTTAAGAAAAGATAGGTTATTGTTTTAACAGACTTTTTGTTTTATGCAAAGGATGCCTATCATAGGCTTATTAGTTTGTATAGCTGTATTGTTATAAATTGAGATTTATAGCTTGTAATTATTTAACACATTATTTTCCCATGTCAAATATTTTCATAATTAGACTTCAAAAACATTTAAATTAAAAGAGAAGGAGTAAAATCATTTGGGTCTAAATTAGATAGACATACTTAGATACCTCTCAAACTAAAATCTATGTCAATACATGTTCGGCAGTGCTTTATTATACAAGGAGGCCACGTGTAAATTGATTGAAGTTTTCCCAGTAGAAATCATGTAAGCTAATTTAACTTTTTGGCACTATTCTTCTATTTTTCTCATTTAGGTACATCATTATATTAGTCATGGGGAAACAATGAGCTCTACCAAATTGGAAAACAAAATGCAAGTTTCCCTGTGACCATTAAATGCAGTGAACACTTAATTGTAAAACATAAAGAAATCATCAGCTTTTATGATGCCTTTTGAAATGGCATTTTTAGATGCCTTTTAGAATGGCTGCCAGAGATAGATGATAGATGATAGATGATAGATAGATAGATAGATAGATAGACAGACAGACAGACAGACACATACATATAGCCAGTAAAACCCCAGCTACACAGGAGTTGATATGTAAATTGAGTGACAAAGTTCTTGTTACAAATGACTCAGAGAATTCTGTTCATGGAATTGAATACTGATGCTTTAACATGGTAAATGTAGTTATGGTAAAAAAAAAAAAACCAACAAAAAACAAAAAATCCACACACATTAGTGCCGTATTGTGAAGACGACCAATAAAGTCAACTTTAAGGATTCTATGTAACCTGCACTTTTGATCATTGCTACTGTAAGTGTCTTTTAAACCCTGGATTTAAACCTAATCCAAACACATTAACCAATGTCTATAAATGTGCTTTGCGACAAAAAAATAAAAAGCAACCCCCAATTTATTTTCTAATAGAATCTTCAAACTTCTGAGATGTCTTCATTAAATTAAAACTCCATTGACTCATTTATTTATTTATTTCTCAAACATTTACTCTCTATTCACTATATTCTGACACCACATTAAGTTCTGAAGACATAAAAATGAATACTACCTAGCCTCATCTACTAGGAAAGTCATAGAAAATAACAAAATCAGACTGAAGTTTCGCTAGAATAAATTTTAAATTAGTATTAGAAATTTGTTGGTTGGTTAATTTTTCAGTTTTCTAACCCTAGGCTCATGTATTTTTGTCCTTATATTTACAGATAGAACCATAAATAAATCTAATGTAATATTTATTCTATTCAAATAAAGATTTTTCTCAAAATTCGTGTGCTAATTCAGCAAAGCAATTTTAACATTTAGATAGTTGGAATATTATCTAGGAATAAATAATCAACTTAAAACATTTTCTGGTATCTAAAGGCCTTTCAATATTTTTAGTATCTTTTGCAATGGAGAAACTGAACCAAATAATTAGAAGCCTATTCTAACCTTAGCACCTTAGTGTCTCCTTAAAGTTGCACTATCCTAACTGACCACAAGTAAACACACTATATATTGCTGTTCCGCTCCATCTCATTCAGGGAACAACTGATCTACTTCTGCCATCACATCACGATATCAACCTTCTTTAAGCAGCCAGCATTGCTGTGCAGCAGCTTCTTTAGAAACATATAAAAATAGGTAAGGGTCCTGAATTTAAAGAAAATCATCAAATGAATGAATTTGGAAATAAAACTGTTTTGAAGAAAAGGACATGATGCTCATAGTCTAATAGAAAATAGGTTAAACAAAATGATAAGACTAATAAGAGAAATTTGAAACTCATTTAAAAAATGAAGAATTAATATTGTCCATATAAGCTTAGTCAACTACAAATCCATCATGAGAACTTTCTAACTATGTGATATTTCAGCAGCTAATTTTTTGTGAGTTTTATTAGGAAGGATATGTTGAGGAAAATAATTTTAAGATTACCAGCTTGGCCAATTACCACTTTGGAGTCACTGAAGAGATTATTGTTAGCTCCAATAATTCTTTGATATTAATTAACAAGAAGCTCCAAGGTAAATGTGTGTACCTAAGGGATATCCTGATCATAAAATTGCATTAACATTGACACATTATTTGTCAATTCATAATTAACCCCATCCCCAAATGACAGATGGATTTTTAAGGGAACAGGTGTATGCTGCTACTCAAAGTGTTTTCATCTAGTTGGTAATTATAAACATATTGTCATCAATAGAAAAAACATTCCTGTTTTTATTTTAACCCATGTGTCAAGGTTTTTCTTTTCTTTTTTTTTTTTCATGATTGATTCGTAGCCAGAAATTAAGTAGAATATGGTAGAATCTAATATATTTTCTCTATTCTGTTATGTCCTACCATATTGACAAATATTTATCCAATTTACTTGATTTCTATAGATCAATGCAAACACTTTGTTTTATTCTCTTTTCCTACCATCCTGACTTAATTTCACATGTTGTATAACAACCTGAAGGTCAAAAATACCACTTCTATTTCCACCAGCTACAGCTGAGAAACTAGAGAAAAGCAATTATATCTCTTTGTTTTAAAGGATAGTGAATCGTAATTGAGAAAAAATAAACTATTTTTCTCCTTATTAGTGTGTTACTGATCCACAGTTAGAGTGGTAGGAATTAAGAAATAACATCCTGCCCTCATTCACCTTGGATGTGATACCTTATCGTACTCCTTACAGGGCTCCAGTTAGAGGACAGATTAAAGAGTGATGTACCATTGGGACAGAATGTGGGTATGCCAATCACAGTAGTTGATATTTAGCTGTCACTTTACACTTTAATATTCATTTCCATTTATGTTATTTAATTTCACATTCGACAACCCTGTCACACATTAAGGATACTATTAATATCTGGTGTTCACATTACTACCAAAATCTACCTTAGAAATGGTAATTTTGAATAAATTTTAAAATGCATTTAGAGTTACTGAGTCTCTTCAAACAGAATAATTCTAATTAGAGTAAACAGCAGAGGTGAGATACTGAGAGATTTAATCATGAAACTGATGTGGTTATATTTTCATATCGGTTGAACATAAAGGAAATATTTACTTTGTTAAATTCATGTTTACTGAGCATTTAATACCCACTAAGTACACTGCACAACACAATACAATCTGGGATGTGAAAAAAGATGATGGAATTCTTACCAACAAAGAGCTTACAATCTTCCCAGTTATACAAGATGCACTACACATTAATTAGAGAAAATATGAGAATAAAAGAAATATGAAAATGAATGCACAAACATTAAGAATGAAACAAAACTGTCTTAAAATACATCATATTTGAACTTGACTAGAAAAGTTTTGATAAGATTGAGGAAAAGCAGAAAAGTACAGTGTCCATTGTCTACTGTCAGGTGAATTAGATATAGCCTTGAAGTCATAACTGCATGAGGAACTCATAATTACATGCCAGTAGGAAATGGTTAGAATGTGGTAAAACATTTCTGGCCAAGTTAAAGTATTTGCAGCAACAGAAGTTCTCGGAATAGGGAGCTATATAGCAAGAGTGAAAATTTAGAATAATTAACTTGGCAGCTATCTCCATATGGAGGTTTCTCATCTATCTCTGTGCAATGAAAATAATCTGTTAAATATCTTCTCATCTTTTGCATACAGTGATTAATGGATGTAAAGAAAATCCACACACGCTAATGCTTAAAATGTTGAACTGTCTCTCTATATGGTAAAGTTTTATTTTGCCAATCTTATTCATGATTATATGATTTCTAATAGTCTTTATTCAAAGAACATTTCATTATTCTTTCTCATTCAGTGGTAAAGAAAAGTAAGAAAATATATATATATATATTTGAAATATACTTGCACACCTTGAATCATACCATCTTATGATTTTTTTAATAGTACAATTTATTCCTTGTCCTGACCCAAAAATTTCAGTGATTTTTTTGAATGTCTTTAAGTATATAGCATTGTCAAATCAGAAATCTAACACAGCCCTCAATGGAGGAATCCTCTGGGAGAAGACTGGTAGAGAAAATTAGCACGGTCAGTGCCAGTAAACCTATCCGCACAGGAATAGTTTGGGATATTTATTGCAGGGCTGACAAAATTACAATAAACTATTTGATTTAACTGTCCATATTGCCTTCCTTAAGGCAAAGTGATAAAAGTCAAAGTTTTATTTACATCAATGTGATATAATGTTATTTGGGGAGCTATCTGTAAAGTAGCCATAAATAGCTTTTTTATTAGTTTGCTGGCATAGCTCAACAATTACATGAAATTTTCCTTCTTAAAAGGAATTTCTTCCTAGTTATTATTTCTTTAGCTTCCCATTTTATGCATATAAATCTTAATGAAATATTTAAATGGGTAAAGAAAATTTGAGTTAATATTAGTTTCTGTCAAGGTTTGCTTTATTCACTTATTTCTAAAATATTCCAAGGTCTCTGACATCATAGCCCTTACTTGCTTTTCAACTTTACTTTGATTGCCCACTCAAACAAATACTCACATATAAGATGGAAAATGTCTTCTCCTAGACTGGGTATTGGTTATGTCTCAGCATCCAGCCATTTGCTCATAAAGCACAGTCTCTATAAAATCCGGGAGGACCAGACTCAAGACACATTTATTTATAGTGAACCAATGGGCCTAGAAAGTCATTCAATCTTGAGAATATGACTTCCCTTTCCTGAAAATTTCTAAGATTTTGCATAGACATGTTGGGCTTTTTTTGCATTATCTCACATTTAATTACCATTGGTCTAACCTGAAAACTTACTCATTATTTATGTACTACACTTCTCTAATCTGTAAAACAAAAATATTATTATTTACCTCATGCGGTCATGCTAGGGATTAGAAACAAGGTTTTTCCAAGTTTCTGGAAGCTAGTAAGGTCTCAAAAATTGGTAGTGATGATGATGAAATAAGTCATCTTTTGTCCTTTACAGGCAAGACTGGGTACAACAAGTATGCATAGAATACAATAAAAAAAAAATAATCTTTTGCAGTTGGCTATTCTGGAAAGCTCTAAGAGTAAGTAATTTTCGTATTTTCTTAGGGAAAGAAAAACTGAATAAAAGATGCTCCATAAAAATAGAATAGACACTTCTAAAGCCAAGTGGAATCACTCTGATTAATGTTTTTTACCTTGAATGTATCAAGTACTATTCACAAGGACTTCAAAACACTTCGTACACGCCTGTTACTTTGATACAAGTAAAGAAGAATCATTACCATCATTTGATTGAAGCTAAGACAAAGTTGTTAAGTGACATTTTAAAAGTTCTACATATGAACCAAGCAGAGTCAGACTTATTAGTCCTAGATTTCAAATCTCAGGTAAATTGCACTTTCCATTAAAACATATAATATAATCAATAGACAGTGTTATGGTCACATGACTTAAAACCATAGGAAATAAAAGCCAAACAAGTGATTATAAACATCTACATGTTTTATTTGGGGGCAAAAAAATTTTTAAATCCTATTATGACAACATTTTGTTTTGGTTTCAGTCGAGGTTACTTTTCATTGAGTTTTGCATTGGGCATATGACACAATCACTTGTAGTCATCACATTTATTCAACTATTAGAACTTATATTTTTCTATGAAGTTGGAATGTTTGATTCTTCAAGCTTTTATTTACAAAAAATGTTTACTTATTAGATCATCAAACTATATATCTCTTCCATATGTAAATACTGTTTGAGAAAATGATTTTAGGTTCAAGCCTGAATTTTACAGTTTAAACCCTTAAAAACAAAGACCACTGAAATTAGTATGACATCAAAAATTACTTTGTGAGTTTAGTATCTTTATATGTACTATGTAAATTCTAATGAATTTAAAATGAATTTCTCACAAATTTCTATGTATAAACTTTTCCTATCTATAAAGAGTGACTGTTTCACTTCTTCCTTTCCCAATTAGATATCTTTATTTCTTTCCATGACAAATTTCTGTGGCCATATTTCTAGTATAATTTAAATGGAATTGGTAAAAGCAGACATCTTTTAGATTTTCTTATTATATTAATATGGTGCTTTACATTAATTTTAAGGTATGAAATCAACTTTGTATTTTTTGGATGAACCCCATTTAGTCATAGTGTGCTATTCTTTGTATATGTTGCTGTCTTTGGTTTGCTAGAATTTTGCTGAGGATTTTTATGTTTACATTTATATGGGACATTGGTCTATAGTTTTCTTTTCTGATAATGTGTCTGTTTTTGTGTTAGTTTCCTAGGGCTGCTGTAAAAAAATCATCACAAGTTTGGTGGCTTATTCTCTGACAGTTCTGGAGGCCAGGAGTCCAAAATCAGCTTCACTGGGCTGAAACTAGGGTGTTGGCAGGCCTGTGCTCCCTCCAGAGGCGCTAGAGAATTTGCTTTGTTGCCTTCTCCAGCTTCTACAAATGAATTATTTGGCTTATGGCTCCTTTCTCCATCTTCTAAAGTCCCTTTCTTCATCTTCAAAGCCCGCAATCTGTTATCTTCAAATCTCTCTGCTTTCATCATTACATCATCTTCTGTTTTCTGTGCCATCTGTCTTCCTCTTATAAGGACACTTGCGATGCATTTAGCATCCACCCAGATAATCCAAGAGAATATCCTCATCTTAATGGCCTTAACTTAATCACATTGGAAAGTCTCTCTTGCCATGTAAGGTAAGGTTTACAGGTCCCAGGGGTTAAGAACTCGATATATTTGAGGGTCATTATTTAACCTACCCAGACTCGTTTTGGTATTAGCTTAATACTGGCCTCACAGGATGAGTCAGGGGAATAGGAGTGGGAAACAATGGGGATTGATTGCTAATGGGCACTGGGTTCCCTTTATGAGGGACAAAAATATTCTAAAACTAGATAGTGCTGGTGGTTGCACCACCCTGTAAATATACTAAAAAGCATTGAATTATGTGCATTAAGTATATAATTGTATGAAATATATATCATACATATCAATAAAGCTGTGTTGACTGGTAATCTCTGATAAATCACGTTCATATAATAGCACCAGTACAAAGTAATGAAAGTAAGATATTTAGTGAAATCAGGTTACTTTGGGTAATTAGTAGTAAGATTTGGAGTCTGTCAAATCCCTGATCTCCTCTTGTCAAATCTCTAGCTCTCTTACTAGTCTGTGAATACACCAAGTTAAGATCACAGCATTATTATGATTAAGGTACTAAAATCTGTTAAATCCTTATTTGATGCTCATATTATGGTATGCATTGACTTACTAAATTAACAAATAAAATTCTGAATCCCACATAAGGGGAGTGCATGGGTTATATTGAAATCCTTGTCCAAAGAGAGAATTTTAATCTGAAAAAAAAGCTGGAGTCAAATGCAAACAGAAAGCTTGTTTTGAAGAAGCCCTAGAAAAAGGGGTGGGAAAATGAGAAGCTAAATATGACAAAGTTTGGTCATTGAATGGACTGAAAACTGTTGTAACTAAAAGATAGAATGTGAGGACCGGAAAGTAAGGAGGTTGGGAGATAAATAAGGGTCACAGAATACCATGAAAGGCACTTGAAGGTAACTTGACTTCGTCTTCATTGGAAATACAATGGAGAGCTTTGAGCAATTGAATGATATAATAATATGTGAATATTTAAAATATTATTTTTATCATAATGTTGATGGGAAAGAATATAAGAACTCATATAAGGATATTGATTTTGAAACTATTTTAACAATATTAGTGAGAGAACACAGTTTGAATTACTCTAGTGACAACTGGGACTAAAAGCAGTAGAAAAAAGTCAAGAACTATTTAGAAGGTAAATTCGACTGGAATTGGGAATCCATTAGATGTAGCAGGAGTGGCAGGGATCATGGATGTCCCTATTACCCCTGTTCTAACTTGGTTAGCAAGGAATATAATGGTGTTATTTTCACCAAACAAATAAGTTCGTGGAATTATGAAATAAATAAAGAATTCAGCACAGATATAAGAATATAAAGAGCCTGCAGGAGGCATACAATCATGCAAAATGAATGGGAAACTCAGGAAAGAGGTCACAGCTAGTGATAAAGATTAGGAGGGTGGGATTGGGAAATGCCATCAGAATATGGGCACTTGAACCATAAAAGTTCTGTTAAGATGAACAGTGAGAAGAGATGTAAGTCCTGAGTAACACTGACAATCAGGACAGAGAGGAGGATCAGAGTGAAGAAACAAGAATTAGCCTGTAACAGGAGACGGGAAGGCTCTTCCATTACAATAAATTTTAATCTGAAATAATGTTCAAATTACCAAGAAAATTTGCTGAATTGATAAATCTCTGTCTCAGAATAGGCATTCGACAAAAGGGAATACTCAATAAATTATATCATAAGTTACTAGCATACAGCTAAGTTTACTCTTGACTACATTGCACATCATTTTCCATCCTGCACCTAGTAAAGTCCTTAGACAGCTGGTCAGTGACCTCTTCTTTACAATCTCTGATGAGATTGTGAGCTTGTGCCAGAATGTAACAGAACTAAGGTGTGCAAAGAATATAATTCAACTGTCTGGTTCAGCTGACATTGGGGGTGGAGGTGAGTAGTGGATATATAAGACTTTCTAGGAAGTAGTATTGGTATATATCTGGTACAATCTTCTAATCTCAACATGAGCTGGTAAGATAGTTATCAGATTGCCATTCAAGATGCACTTCTGAAAACTTTTCTTTCCATCCTTAAATAGAACAGTTTAGATCAGACCAAATCCTTTCCTCGGAACTACTATAAAAAAAAAAACTAAATGAAATACATTTTTAAAATATCTTTGCATACGTCAGAGTACAAACCAAGGCAGTTAGAACTTGAAAGACCGAGAACGCTAAGAGAAAGAAAACACAATAAAGTGAACTCTACATTTACCACATTACAGGCTCAGAGCATTTGCTGAATTTTAAACTGCACAGTTGTTAGTCAAGAGACTAAGAAAGCAAAGAAAAAAGAGCTTCCAAGAGGTGACATCGTAAACAGACTTTTTAGCAGTGTCACTGTACTAGGGAAACACAATTTAAGCTTGAGAATTCCCTATAGAGTTATAAGAATCAAATGAGATAATGAGGGAAAGCCTTACAGGAGAAGAAGACAGTGTGCTTACTTAAGAGTGTGAAAGGTGAGGGGTAGAAGGCCAGTGCCATAGATTATCCTATAGATGAAGGGAGATGATATTTTCTAGAAGGGTAGCAAGGTCCTCAGTCCTCAAGTTACAAAAATATTAAGGACAATAAAGAAAATGAATGGGTCCTTAGTTTAGATAATTAAGAGTTCTTTGGTGAGAAATTTTCATGAAGTAATAAGGACAGAAAGCATACTGTTAAGACTGAGTGAAAGCATAAGTAGGAAATATTGACCACTCCTTAAAAGGTTGATAACGAAAGAGACTATGTATTTGTAACATGATGAGTTATTAATCACCTGCCATTTTTTAACTGCTATGAATTTACTGGCAAACAAATTAAAAAGTTCTTTTGATTCTTTTTTACATAAAAAACAGCCATACATTGAGTCAAAAGTATGAATCTTTTGAAAATAGAGGATAAATTATATTCTAGAAAGTTAATACCAATTTACATTTCTCTAAGTACTGTAATACTGCCAGAGATAAGTATCTTAGAATTATAAGACTTTATTCTCTATTATGTAATTTAAAAAAAATATCCCTTTAATGTATATGTTTATGCTTTACAATAAAAAAAAATGGAGATGTTAGCTAGGGAAAAGAATTTTTAGCATCCAATATCAACTCCCTTCCAACAGAATATTATGTACCTTTTGAGCTCTCCAATTTCAAAAATACGATTGATGACTAAATATTTTCCATTTTCATTCACAAAGAAAGGCTTTTCCAAAGAACTCCAAAAGCATACACATGTATTTTCTTGCATAAGATTAATTTTTGTAGAAAATAAATGAATCATTACCAAAGACATAAATCTATGCCACGGAAATGACATGGTCACATTTAAATAAACAAATCAAACTTGTAAGAGTATTTTTGTTTTACAGAAATAAGATTCTTTTATTTTATATTTTAGTCCACATAGTTTTAACAGGAGCTTTCCTTCACCCAGCACATTAATTAACAAATTTTGTTAATGATATATTAACCAAGCATAACACTGTTAAATAATTAAAGATCATAGTAACAACATTTTCAGCACCTGACATGAAATAAGTAATTGAATGTCTTAAACAGCTTTTTGTTGGAATAATTATGTAACATGCCAATAATCTTTTAATTGGGCTCATGATTTGGAAAGGCAGAATAACATATGGATGTGCTCCCTTTTTTAAGCCAACAGCAATGACAAGAACAAAAAATAAGACCAAAATAAGTCAAAAGAAAATCAGTCAATTTTACCCTGTATTTAAGGTAATCTTTTATATCTGTAGTTTTTTTTTTTCCCATGCCCTATTTTAACTTTGTTAATGGCTTAAAACTATGGAATTATCAACACTGATTATTCTCTTCAGAGTTGACTGTTGGTACAGAACTCTTTACAGTTCTGAACTGTAAAAAGAAGTTTAATTAGGAGAAAATATTTCAGTACTTTAATATGTGGACTTTGCAAATGCCTAGTAAAACAAAGACCTCAGAATTTTTAGATGGCTTTGATGCATTTTCAGCTCCTTTTATTTTGACTCTCACTAACTGCTTTCCAGTTCTGAATATCTCCTGCCATATCAATGATTTTAAAAATGCCTTATGGAAATGCCTTCCCTGAATCCGTGCTCAGGCCTGTCCACCAGAAGCCTATGAAAATTCACCTGCTCTTGTCTCGTTTTCCAGGTACACGGAGACGGCTAATCTCTTAACCTAATTCTTGTTAAAAGTGTTAGTGTGGGATCACAGATTCTTTAGTTATTCTTTCATTGCATTCAGTTCAACACATTTAATTGTGAACTATGTATGCCAAGTATTGTAATAAAAAATTTGAGCACACATAGATAAGTAAAATGAAATTCCTGTTCTCAGGAGTTCCCAGACCAGGAAGCTATTAGAAAACCGAGTGGCATATGCTAAACATTATCCAGAAAGCACTGAAAAATATGGTTGCAAAGAGGCAAGAGTACACAGTAGCTCCCTCTGTCAGAAAGCTTTTACTACTCTATTGATATGCATACTCTTCATTATTGAGAGTATGAGTAAAGTCTGGTAGGAAAAAACCTACGGAATTTTGGAGGTGGGAGGCATTTCAGTAGTTCTCAGATCACACCACATATAACATTTTGCTTACTCCCTCCAGACATGGGTATTTTCTATAGCTTTAAAAATAACTAGCATTTGGACATGTCCACCTTATTGATATTTTATAGATAACACGGTAGAAGAATTTTCCACATTTACATTCTGAAGGCATGATGCTTGTCAGAAAAGATGTCCATGCCAGCGTGAATGGGCTCCTTATAATTACTGTTCAGTCTACTTTTCCTTGTAAGGGAAACTGACTTTCTCTAGGGTAACTGCTAAGGAGTATCCTACACCCTGTTTTCCTGCTGCTTCATGACAGCTGACAGACAAGTGGAAAAGCCCCTCCCTGCCCCCAACTCAAGGGCAGTCAGAGCTTAGGTGGACTGTGGTCTATGTGCTGTATGCACTATCTCAGAAAGTTTATGTGTGCCATCATCCTCTCCTTTTTACTTTGAATTAAAAGAAGATAAAGATATTTTGGCAGTTGGTGGAGAAATAAAAACTGGGGAAACTCCGTCAGAGTCTGGGCAAGTCGAAGCCATGTACCAGGCATGAGAGAGCTAAAACTTTGGGTAGGCCAAGGAGGAAGCTGCCTGCCAAGGAATTAGAAAGAAGCAATCCTATTGATAGTCTTGAGTCATACTATACCCAATACCCAAATCCTACTGCCAAGATTCCTTTGAAACACCACAAATCTGAAATCACTTTCCAGCTACAGTCTTCTTAAGGCTTCAATTTATGTTTCCATTCCAACATTTCCATGATTCTATATGAATCTTTACAATGAACTATTTCATAAACTACCTAAGTGGATTTTGTGCTATGGTGTCCAAAGGCTGGCAACAGGTTTTTATATGCTGATAAAATATGGTGATGTTATTCAGAGCCAGAATCAAGAATGCCAAGTGGAGTGGTCACACAAAAGAATCATGCTTCTAAATAAGGGTGGTGGGGGGATAAAAATAAAAAATCAAGATCTAGAGTCATAAGAAGATGACCAATAAAAAATATGCTGAGTTAGAAATAAAAATCAGGACACAGGATGGCAGTGGAAGATTTTTTTTTCTACTAGCCAGTAAACCAGGGTTGTAAAGAAGGAGACATTGCAAGAAAAACCATTGTAAAGAGAAAAGCCAGAAAGAGAGAAAGGGAGGAGAGAAGAGAAGAAAGAGAAAAGAGGGAGAGGAGAGAGAGAATAAAGAGGATGGGCCCTTATAATTACTGTTCAGTGAGAAATAACACTGAGTTCACTGAGTTTCTTCAATATTTGGCTAACCAAGGTTTCCTGGACTGCACATTAGAAGGATGAGACAATGATTTTCAAATAATTATGATGTCAATAGAATGGTAACCACATTACAATACTCATGTGCACATGAAAAAGTGAAGGAAGAGTCGTCAGTGCAGTACAGAGCTACAAGTGAATTTTAGAGAAAATAACAATTAAGGATGAACACATTCTCTTTGCTATATAGTGGGGAAGAATACAAAGAGATGTTATAGAAACTGTAAAGTATTGTATGTTCATGAAAAAACCATTTGACAATAATTGAACCATTATTGAATTAAGTGAAAATGTACCTATTAGATAAAAGAGATCTCTGGGGTGAAGCTTAATCCTTACAAACTGGATTTAGAGACTAGCTTCCAAGTAATAGAGAGTGGGGAAAATAGTAACTTTACAGGGCAGAAACCCAGTGAACACAATCGTAACCAAGTGATAAAGGTTAACATCGTGTCATGTTTATATCGTATACCCCCCATATCACGTGACAAGAAGGGCACTTGACCTATGTTATATTCTTTTCAAACACCCACAACTCCAGTCTTATCAAAAAGAAAATAACAGGAAAACCCATATATGGTGTCATTCTACAAGACACTGGCCAGTACTTCCCAAGATAGTCCAGGTTATAAAAATAGGCAAAGATTGAAAAAATATCACAGATCTGAGGTGACTGAGGAGGCGTGACAACCAAATATAATGTAAAACAGAAAGAGCATGTTAGGAGAGGGCATTAATAGAAAAACTGGTGAAATACAAATAAAGTCTAGAATGTAGTTAATAGTAATATACCCATATCACTATTTATTTTGACAAGTGAATCGTAGTAACATTAGATGTTAACGATGGGGGAAACTGGGTAAAGGGTATATCACGCTCTCTGTACTACCTGTGTATCTTTTCTATAAGTTAAACATTATTCCAAAATGAAAAGGTTTATTTTAAAAAAAAAAAAAAAAGAAGAGAGAAATCTCCTGATTTTTTCCCCCTAAGTTTTGTTTATTCGTTTTTGAATTTTTTATCTGGTTCGGTTGTTACAGGTTTTTAGGAAAAAAGACACTTAGGAATTGTCATTGTCTTACCTCTTTGTTTTCTAGATATCAATTAACTTTTCTTGATATCAGTTTCCTGATATTCTGCCCCATTAACATCTTCTTAATTAACAAGAAGCTGAATTAGGGGTAAAACAATAGGATGATTTCAGACCCACAGGAACTAAACTCTCTTTTCCAGAAGATTGTTTCTGCCATCTATAATTTAAGATATAGGGTGACATGCCACTGACTTTCAAGTTTTTATGAAAAAAATCCCTACTTGCACATTAAAAAATAAGTATAAACTAGCATATAAATAACAGGTTCTATACAATATGCCTATAAAATAATGTCTACTTTTGTATACTGCTTGATAACTCTCTTATTGTATTTAAATCATGCTGTTAGCTATTCAATAAAATACTCTAGCAAAGAAGCTAAAAATTAAAAAAAAAAAAAATCCTAAATCTTTGTTCCTTGATTGCTACTTACAATTAAAATATTTTGTTTTGGAAGAATTTACACCAGACTTCTCATTCCTGATATGCTGGTTGCCAACCAACCAAAAGCTGGTTGCCAGGATTCCCAAGGCATCCATGAAACAGATGCCAGTCTATGTACTGATTCTATTTACATCAGGGCACAGCTGAAATGTGCCACCTCCCAATATGTTCTATAACATAGGTTAAAAGCCTTCAATATTTACTACCAAACCCAGCATGGCAAGAAAATTCATGTGCACCCTTTGGCAAAGCATGTAGTAGAACCAGGAAATTGAGAAACCACCCTTCTGCCACCATGGCAAGTTCCAACTTTTTTTTTTTCCTTGCTATTTGTTCTTTGAAGGAACTAGGTCACAGGCTATGTTTTGCAAATAACATTTCACAGTGTTGTTTAACATTTCCTGTAAACCTCCCAATTATCAGAATTGCTTCTGTAAAGATAAACTTGCCCATATCACCTACTTCTGTTTTCCTGAACTATTGTTTATACAGTAGAGGAAGGCCAAATTCTTGATTCTTCTATTTACCAATTTTCCAAAAACAATGAATTGGTTTCCTAGCATCCTTCAAATGTGTTAATGAGCTTTTAATTTTTTAAAGTATCATTATAAATTTCTGTGTTAAAACATATTTGGAATGTTTGAATCAATTTTATTGTTGTAGTATTCATGATCACATTGATCCAAATTTGGCGAGTGGATTCTAAATAGGTTGGCTCCTGGGTCCTTTGACTAAAATTCAGAAACTTTTCATAGCTTTCTTTTTTTCCTGGTAATGACAAAATTCTCCAGGTGCATTTTAGATAGTCTTAGATCTGAAATTAGTTATTTCTCTAAAGAATTCTCATTTCTTTTAGTGAAATATGACATTTAGAACCCATAATCTAAGCATTATGGTTGGTCATTGTTTCTTGATCTATCCAGTGAGAGGGGCCTGTAAATTAACAGGTTTTTAGTAAAAACACTTTTGAGTTCAGATGGGAATTTCCAATTTAAACTAAGAATTGTTAGTATTTTAACTTCTTTATTCTTGTATATGTAAATCTTCTTTTTCTCATTCTGAAAATCTCAATTCTCAATGAAACCAACCTAATTTCTGTTTTGCTTCATCACATGCTACAAACGTAACAGTCTCAGAATCACAATACCAACATATACCAACACAATCACTGATGAATGTTTTAAGATTTTGTTTTGCTCTCTTTTTCATCCGCAAGTATATATCATCTGTGATATGGTAATTGAAAATAATTCCTTGATACACATTTATATTTATGTTTTCTTCCTTTAATTCTTAAAAATTTTACATAAATTTTGTTTTAGAATTGTAATCATGTAAAATATTTTTCAAGAATATCTACAAAACAAGTTAACTTTGAGAAAATCCAGCTTCTATTGTTTGCCCTTCTACTATATTCTCTACTTTCCAAGTTTTTTATTTATCTTTTCATTTTAATATAAAAAAAGGCACACATATTCAACTATTTTGGTTAGATGGGTGGATATATGAATATATGCTAGCATACTATATTGCCTTTCTCTCCACCATGCTTTTTTTCACTTAATATAATCTGGAGATCCCACTGTAGATTATTTAGAGATATCCCTCCTTACTTTTATAGCTACAAAGTACTCCATTCAGCAGTACACCAACTTTGATGGAATACTGCCATATTAATGAACTTGAAGTTGTTTTCTATTTCTTGGCATTTTAATCCTATTGGTCACCCTTATTGTAATATATTTATTATAATATCATTAATCCCTTCTTTTTGTCCATTCTGTCTTGGTACCCTGCTATGAACAATATTGAAATTAGCTAGTCATCTTAATCTTTCTTTCCCCTTTCTTCTTATTCAGCACTTAAACGGAAGCAATAGTGAGCTTACTTTCCATATAGTTTCCTCATTTTTTCCTCTTAAAAAATTATGTTGTATATATATTATTAGAGCATACACTATTGCAGCGTATCTAGAGTATATGTTATACAATGCATATTAGTGTATACACATTGCCAGAGTACTATTATTACTTACTATTTTCTCATATCTATCATAATAAGGAAAAGTGTATATTGATGTTTACCACCAGCCCTTACTCTAATACCACTCTTCTTGTTGTTTAAATTTATTTATATCAGTGTGGGCTCATAAGAAAAATATTACCTAACTTCTCACATGTTCATTGCATGTCTTTATATTTGAAGATCTTTCTTTTTGTGGATCTCTCAATTTGTTATTCCATTGTCTTCTGGCAAAATCTTTGGTTTTGAAAAATGTGATGTGAATCTGATTGTTATTTCCTGTATGAGAGACTTTTCTATTTTGTTTTTCTTTTTTCATTAAAAATAGTTTTTTTCTAGTGACAGTTGTTCTGAATACATTTGTTCAGTGTAGTTTTTCAAAAAGTAAGTTTAAGTCTTCTTTATGTAAGTTTATTTATTGAATTATAGCTTTAATATATTTTTATTTGTTTGTGTCTTGGGTTTTGATTTTTCTGGAGACTTCTTTTACACATGTTATATTAGATAGATAGATAGATAGATAGATAGATAGATAATAGATAGATAGATAGATAGATAGATAGATAGACAGATGATAGAAAAATAGAGAGATAGAGAGATAGAGAGATACATATTATCTCTCCGACATTCTCTCAAATCTTTTTATCTATTTATATAGTCCTTTTTGATTAAATAAAAATATATTTCCTCCTTTTCATCTTCTATTATCTTTGGACATTGTTTCTTCTAATGTTTCTCTAGTTCATTCTTTATTTCTGAAATACTTTTTCTTTGATTTTAAATTCTCTCAGAGCTATATCAGTTCTTTAGAAGTCTTTTTATATCATCATTTTAGAATTTTTATAATCATAAATTAAGTTCTTTTTTCATTATATCTAACATTATGTTAAAATTTACATCTTTTTTCAAATTACTATGCTAATTTTTTGTCTTTTGGGGGACATGTTCTTCACACTTTCATTGTCTGTAAATCAGTCTTTTTCTCATTATTGTTACTGTTTTTAATGATGAATCGTCATCTTATGATTAAGCCACAGTTTTTTTATGTTCCTTCATTTGAGATGAGCATTTTTGTACTCTGATAGGAGAGGGATATTTAGGATAGCTTAGTTACCTTCATAACTCTTGTGATTATTCTTTTGCTGTTATCATTAACTATTCAACCATAGGTTCTTTTATCTTCCATGAGTTTCTCATCTTTTTTCCATACACCCTCTTTTATTTGGGTCTTCTTTTTCTTCTGCCTATAAAATATCTTTTATTCAATGTAGATTTTATTCCCAGCAGTATCTTCTCAAAATGTGGCTTTGTCCTGGAAGTAAGCTTACATTATTAGTTTCAAAAAAATCACTTAAGACCATACTGCCTGGCTTTGTCTAACCTTTTCCAAATATCATTTCACTTACCTGTGATTTGCAGTCTGCACTGCCTACAAAGAGTTTTGATTCACATATGCTTTCTACACTCGCCCTCAGTTTCGGGAAGATCATTTGTTTTGAGCTGTGGTAAGTTACCTGTCACTCAAAGCCATCAAAATTTCCTTTGCTTTCTCACATCCTCCTTCATAGATGTTCATACAACAGTTCAGTCTTATTGCTTTTAGTGGTTTGGCCCTAAACACTTTTATTTAGGAGAGAATTTTGTCACTTAGTTTTGTTTTAAATCTAATCCATGCAATTTTTTGGATATGTTTCCAAAAGGCAGCAAAACAAAAATAAACAAATTAGACTATATCAAACTAAAAAGCTTTTCCAACAAAATGGAAAAACAACCAACTGAACAGAATAAGATATCTGAAAATTATATATTCAATAATAAGTTAATATTCAAAGTATATAAAGAACCCATACAACTTAACATCCCAAAACAAACAATCCAATTAAAAATAGGCAGAGGACCTGAGCAGATCTTTCTCCAAAGAAAGCATAAAGATGGCCAATAGAAACACGAAAAGATGCTCAACATCACTAACCATCAGGGAAATGCAAATCCAAACCACAATAAGATACCACCTCACAACTGTCAGAACAGTTATTACCAAAAAGACAACAAATGACAAGTGTTGAGGGAGATGTGGAGAAAAGAAGCCCTCTCTACACTAACGATGGGATTGTACACTAGTGCAGCCACAAGGGAAAAGAGTATGGAGATTCCAAAAAATCAAAAATAAAACTACCTTACAATTCAGCAATTCCACTTCTGGGTATTTATCTAAAGAAAATAAAAACAATAATTCAAAAGATATAAACATCCTTGTGTTCACTGCAGCAATGTTCACAATAGCCAAGATATGGAAGGAAGCATCTTAGGTGTCCATCAATAGATGAATGGATAAAGAAGATGCACCCACACACACACACCCACACACACACATACATACATACATACATACATACATGCAGTGGAATATTAATCAGCAATAAAAAGAAAGAAAGCTTGCCATCTGTGACAACATGGGTAGATCTAGAGAGTATTATGCTAAGAAAAATAACTTGTCAGAGAAAGACTAGTCCATATCATTCCACTTATATGTCAAATTGAAATAACAAAACAAGTGAACAAAATAAAACAGAAACAAACTTCTGGATACAAAGACAAACTGATGAATGCCAGAAGGGAGGAAGTTGAGGGGATCGATAAAAAAAAGGGGGGGGATTAAAAGGTATAAACTTTCAGTTATAAGTCATGGAGTTGCAATGTACAGCATAGAGAATATAGTCAATAATATTATAATAACTATTTATGGTAATAGATGGTTACTAGACTTACAGTGATTACTTCATAAGGTATATAAATATTGAATCGTTATTTCATATATCTGAAACTAATAAAATATTTTATTTTATTTGTTTATATACTATTAGTTAAAACTATTAGTTTTAATAGTTTGTTTTATTAGCCTATTGTAATTTAAAACAGAATTTAAAAATTGATATGGAAAGATATTCAAAGAAATACTAAGAAATTTTAAATGAAGGAGTAGATAAAAAACATGGATTAATAATAAACTGGGTTACATAATGTTTTTATTTAGGCATGCTATTTTGCCTCATTAATATTCATCATAAAATTTTACGCATTGTTCTTATTCACTGGTAAGGTCCATTCTATAAAATTCAAAGTAACCCACCACCAAGCCAAGTCCTGCTTTCAAGAAATCATTTTGTTTAGACTAAGGTAATTTCTAAGGAATGTATTGAAATAAATACATTCAAACCTCTCAGGACACTCATCATTTCTCAAGAGTTTAAAACTTCATTCTCTGTTAATAGAGTTTTATAGATTAAAGAAAGATAAGTGCATCACAAATCACTTAATGATGAGATCTCAAACTGAGTCACTTATTGAGTTTTGACTTTTGTTTATCCTTTATCATGTTTAATTACTCCAATTTCATTGGATTTATTTAGTGAGGTGTATTTGAATGCTAACACCTGATTCAAAACTGGGTATATACTTCCAGGACATAGAAACAGCCAAAGTGTCCTATGACAGATGATTGGATAAAGAAGCTGTGGTACATACATACAATGGAATATTACTCAGCCATAAGAAGAGATGAAATATTGCCATTTACAACATGTATTTACCTTGAGATAATCATACTAAGTGAAATAAATCAGAGACTAAAGGTTGAAAATCACATGATATCACATATATAGGATATAAACCTAAAAGCGACAAATGAACAGGACAAACAAATAGAGACTTATGGACATGGACAATAGACTAGTGGTTACCAGAGGGCAGGAAGGGAGGAGGAAGGTAAATGGGATTAAAAGGGTAAAATATGTGGTGACAGAAAGGAAACTAACTATGGGTGGTGAACACACAATGCAATATATATGTGTCTTATTGTTGAATTGTACACCTGAAACTTATTGGATTTCACTGAACAATTTCACCATAAAAAAATAAATTAAAAAATTCCATTTCCTTGAAAATAGATATTCCTTTTAACATGGAAGTGACACTTAAATTGAAAACCAAGCTTTTTTTTTTTGCATATATCTATACATACAAGTGAGATATACAAAAATGGTACATCATTTTTATTCTTAGCTCATTCTAATGAAAAGTGATCTGCAAAAAATATCCTGTTTTTCTATTTAAATTGTAAGTGGAAATAGTAAACGAATATAGAAACTAGTACTTCTATAGACATATAAAAGAGAAACAGTACTCAAATCTAAAAATATATATAAATATAAAATTTATAATAGATGAAGGTGATATATTAATATATATTAATAGAGCATAATCTAAGGTATTTTATGCAAGAATATACTAATTAGCAATGAAATAGATCATTTTTATAAAAATATAATTTAGTAGAATTTAATAAAAATTAAGAAGCTCTAGTCCTAAAAACATAAGTAAACCTTGCTAAAAAAAAAAGTCTGACTTTTTATTCAGAGTGGCAAATGGCTAACATGTTATAAAAGGATCTCTTCTGATTCACTTAAAAATAACTAAAATTAAAAAAAGAAAAAAATTAATGCACTGCATGACTTAAAAGTAAGACTAAGAGACAATCTGTTGAAAGCAGGAGAATTTTCTCCAACTTCAAAGCTTTTGGAGAGGTTATCATAATACTAAACGTAGGAGCTAAAACTCTAAAACTTCCAGAGGAAAATGTAGGAGAAAATCTGCACTGTGCTATGACTCATGAATTGATCTTCACTAAAATTATAACTGCTGCTTTTTGCAAGATACTGTTAAGAAAATTGAAGGTAAACCACAGAATTGGAAAATATATTTTGCATACATTAGACAAAGGGGTTTTTTCTAAATATATAAATAACTCTTAGAATCCAATAATAAAAGACTAATTTAAAAAATGGCAAAACAATTGAACACATACTTCACAAAAAAAGATAAAAAACAGCTCATAACCATATGCGTAGATGCTGAACTTCGTTAGTCATCAGAGAAATGCAATTTAAAATCACAACATTAATACCAGTACACATCCACCAGAATGGCTGAAATTAAGAAGCCTGTTAGTGTCGAAGGTCAGAGTCTCTTTTATTTGATTCCTTTTTCTAGTCTCTCAGTTTGGATCATTCTACTGCTGCCTGAACCTTGGTATATGGCTCCCAATTAAAAAGAAACTGTGAGAGGAAATTTACTGGTTCCTTAATAAACAGCACTGATTTTCAAACGCTGCTCATAGAAGGAAAGTAATCTTAAGTTGCTATCCCTGATTGCTAATCTTGGATGATCTGCGATGCTTTGTGTGGTAAGAGAACCAGTGGATTTTCTTAAAACTGGTGATAATCCTGAAATACATGAGATATTTTCAAAAACAAGGAATTCTTAGGTAGACAAGATTAGGAGACCTAGCAAATTTTCCTATATGGGAAATTGTCCTGTATTGACCACCTTAGATGTTATTTAGTCAGCCTTCTTTATTCTTTAAAGAGGTCAGAGATTTCCAAAAAGCTTATCCCAAAATCTCACACATTTAAAACCAGAAAAAATTTCCATAGTTAATGGTCATGAGAGCCTAAGAAAAGGCAATAGTCATTAAAAAAAAATAATAATAAAAAAATAAAAGCAAGCATTCCTTAAAAGTCATAGTGATTGTTTATGAGGGAGAAACATTTCCCACTGTGGATAATGTTTAAGTCTTTGTATCCAGAATACACAACTGTTCAGAAAATCACTGATGTGAAACTTAAAAAACAAAACAACACAAAACTAAGTTTAGAGGTTCATGAATTTATTCGATCATTTTTCAATATTTTCTTGGTGAAAATAAGTGTGCTGAATAAATGCATTTTGAATAAAGATGCACCTGGAAAACTCTTCAATGATTTGTGGAAGAGTGTTTAAAGAAATCTGAATTAAATAATGCAGGCAAATGTGTACTTGCCACTGTCTCCTTGATTTTTCTTAAAAGGCTGCCTGGCAAAAAGTAGTTGCTTATTAAATATTTACCAGATGTATGAAGGGCATACATTTAAATTCAAATACGTAAAAATTTAAAAGGCAGTTTTAGGATGATAGTGTATGGAAGTAATATCTTCAATTTTTAATAGTCATGATGAGAGATTCAATTGCCATATGCCCAACTCAGCTGAGAAAATTGATTTAGATAAAAAATTAATCCCTATGCATGTCATGACTGAAGGGAATGGAGAAGAGAGGAGGTGATAATAATTATATAGTTTCTGATTATTTGTGGGGAAAAAACTAATCAAATTGATAACCAAACTAAATTTTTAAATATATTTTAATCAAGTGCATATCTCCTCTCTCCAAATAGTCTCAGAAACAAACTATCCTTGCTTCATTCTGAATTCCATATTGCAATTTATGAAAATTACATAAATGTACATGTTGATTGGTGAATAGATTTTAAAAAGTAAATGACAATTTCTGGCCCCTGCCCTCAATTCATCACATGCCATTAAATCTAGTGCTTTTCACATTCCTCATTCTAAATACAGAGACAGAAACATGCTGACTTTTGTTTTAAGTGGAAGAGTTTCTATTCATTTACTTTCAGGAGTTCTTACAAATTGAACTAGAAATAAGTTTTTCTTAATTGTTTCATTTCATTCTGATTACTGTTAATGCGAAGAAATAGTTTTTCAAGAACTTGAGTATTTATAGTTAAATTTTCTTTCTATTTTTCTACCCAAATCCAATTATTTTTTTTGTACTTGTCCTGTAGTAATGTAATCTATGGAACTCTGAGTAATGAGACTTGCAAGGAAAATAAGAAAAGTGTACACTAATACACCATAACACATGTGGCTTTTGTGAAGTTGTAATCTCCTTTCAGGGGACACGGTCAATTCATATCTGTTTACCTTTGAAATTTAGTTCCAAAGCATCATAGCTCTGATAAAGTCATAGATTCTCTTGGCTCTCAGATTAGATCTTATTATCTTTTTGAAGACAGGTATTAAAGAGCATTTCCTATAAGTATATTTGAGTCTTGGCCATATATTTCTGAGCATCCCATTTGTTCTTACATATTATTATAAAATGTTTGTTTTTAAGATCAGTAATATTCCCAGCAAAACTGAATTTTTCTGTGTTCTTATTTTTCTTAGAGAAAAACTTGTCATTCTGTTTTACCAGTCTTACAATATTTTTATTAACTATTTGTATTTCTTTTTGCTAAAATGCATTTACTCTTTATTCTGTTAGCATTGTCACAAATATCCTATAGTTCAGCATAATCTAAATTTGACATTGGCTATGTGGCTTGCCCATTTCTTTTCTTGTATCCTTCACCAAAGCCTTCTTATCATTTCATGCTTTAGAACATACTGTCATCTTTCCCCTGCAGATTATGCTTCACAGAGGAATTTTCACTCCTCCTCCAGAGCTTTTCTCAAATAACCGACCTTTTCGGTTCCCTAATTTGTACTAACAGATTGGGAAGCCCAATCTTTTATTCTCCTACTCTAAATGTTTCTGAATATAAATTGTCAACCACAGTACACAAGTCTCCCCATCTTGATATCTGAACCCAATTTGTCTGAATCAACCTATTCAACCATACATTGTTCAATGGAACAAAATGTTTGATTTGCTAATAGCTTCCTGTTTTTAAGCCACTTTACATAAAAAATAATTTTTCAGAGCAAAAATAACATTATTTTTAAACATACGTAATAGTCTACCCTATGCTTGATTCATGTTTGAATTTGCAGCACATTTTGGAAAACTACAATGAGTGTTTTCAGAACTGTAGAGTATTAGGACCTGTAGAGTACTAGGATTAATTCATCATTAGGATACTAAGGTATTTAAACTGCCATGAGAATTGGTATGCTTTGGCATGACGGAGGTGAAAATAAATTGTTTAGTACTGATGTACTTAAGTCACCCAAAGTTCTTTCTTAGAATCTTGCTTAATTACTGTCTGCTACTATCATGCCACTGTTTTATAAAACAAAGGGCTATTGCAGGATTTAAGCATCAGTATTTCATCTGTGTAAGAATGTGTGAGTTTTTCCTCAATATTAAATTTCCCTTTCTTTTACTTTTGTCATTTGTCTATAT
The DNA here is from genome assembly GCF_014176215.1 of Rousettus aegyptiacus. NCBI lineage: Eukaryota > Metazoa > Chordata > Mammalia > Chiroptera > Pteropodidae > Rousettus > Rousettus aegyptiacus. The sequence goes on from NW_023416310.1 coordinate 20,427,322, forward strand.
TTATTTTTATTCTTCTTCTGCCTTTCTACCTGGTTTAACACCCTATAATCAGTAACACTGAGGAATTTGTAACACTGTTTCATTAAGTAAAATCATTTATTAAATTAGGCTTGATGCGAATCCCTCAAATATCATCTTAAACAACTGCATTTGTCCCCACATTTCAGTCAGTATCCTCGCTCCATTTTATTTGTTAATTTAAATAAAATATCTTGGCCAACTGAAAGTAGATGGGGACAGAAAACTTTCTGGCAGAAGGGGGATGGAGGCAGGCAGAGACTCTGAATAGAAAAACATTCTGTATAGGAACATGGTTGTTTCTGATGTATTTGCAAACTGGAAGAGCAGTAGACTTTCTCCAGCTCCCAATTTCCCTGACTTCCTCAACACCCCTGATGCGCAAAACTACAGATAAACTTCTTTCTCTTTCATATGTTCTAAGATATTTGAACCTTGGCAATTTCTATCGGATGAGTTTTATTGTTGTTCAGATCACTGATCGGTTGACTCTGGGAGCACTCTAAAAGAAGATGTTTGGTCACTTTCAGTCTTTGATCCGAAGTATTCCAGTTGACTAAATTTAATGATTCTTTTTTTTTTTTTTTTTCACTCATGGCTGCTTAAGTGAGTTGAATTGATTTGAACATTTTTTACTCTCAAACACACTCTTATATATGCCACATGATTGCTCTCTTCTATCTCTTTTTCCAATGAATGGACAGTTGGCTTTTTCCTTTGAAGTCCATTTAACTTTGTTTTTGTTTTGGACCCTCCGAAGACGGGGATTACTGACTCTAATTTTTTTGTGTGTTTGAAGCAAAGACTTCAAAGAGAATCAAGGCTGTGAATTCTTCAGTACTATGACAGGTTTAGACATATTAACAGTGCCAACTTGACAACAATTTGTTGCTGTGTCTATGGGTGCTAAGTAGCCAGTTGGGAATGGAATTATTTTATTTTTTTGTACATACTCATGTCAGCTATCATGGTTAGTGTCAGGATCTGACTTTTTTGCAAGACCATTTGCCTGTCAGTATATGTGAAGAATGTGAACAGAATGAGCTGACGGCCTTTACTCCTAGATGGCTGGTCTAGCATAGGGACCAACAACTTGCTTTCCCTGAGGGTCTGACTGAACAGTAGTAAGCAATAATGTCCAAGGGTTAATAAGGGAAATAAAGAAAAGGATATCATAGAGGAAGAAGATTAGAAAGTGAGAGATACTAAAGGAAATTGTAAATTTTGGCAAACGGTGACACTATCAATACCAGCGTCTTTCCATGTAGGAGAATACATTTAAACCCTTGCATCCTTTCATGCTTCACTTGAAAGTACAGTAATCCACACATGCCATTTTTAACACCTCGATTCTATTCTATCCATTTTAATCTTGTTAATGTAATGCCATTAAGCTCAAAATAAGGTTATTAATATATTTTTAATATTTGAATACTTTCCTCCCTTTTTGAATGTCTCCACTCTGTTTGTTGACTGGCTAATTGTTACACTGAAGCCCTTTTACCTTGTCTCTCCGCTGAGGAGAATTAGTCATCTCCTCTCCTGTCCTTCCACAGCACTCCGATTATATGTATATGATAGAATTTATCACACAGAACTGTAAGTGTAGCCGGTAGGTTTATTCTCCCACTAGTACATAACTCCTAATGACAGACTCTTGATCCTCTTTTTTCTTATCGCTCAATAAATGTTTGAGAATAAACTCTGAAAAACATTGTTTTTATATAGACAAGCTCTTAAAGCAAGCTTACAAAAATAAAAGTGATAGACTAGATAACAAAATAGCATTTTTTCTGTTTTTTTCTTTACTAATATTAGTAAGAATAATAGGTACCATTTATCATATGCATATTGTTTGAATTTCAAAAACCCTATGAGGTAAATTCTATTATTTATGTCATTAACAGGTGATAAAGTTTTGAGAGGTGAAATGTATTTCCAGTTCGCACATCACTAAATTTCCTGGATTCACCTCTAGTTCCTATTTATAGAGATCATGTCCTTAGCTACCACTCTAGGCTGCCATTTGTTTTATTTCTCTTATTGATACTATATGTTTTAAGGACAATAAAGCCATTTAACAACATATGTCACATGTTTTATTGAATCGCTTCAGGTATTTTTAATTATAAGACTAATATTCTGACTCAGGATAGTGGTATCTTCTTATCTTCTCTGGACTTATTGCAATGATAAAAAGAGGAATAACAAGGCATAAGCTTAGAATAATCAGGAAAGTATAAGAGGGCCAGCTGAGGCAAAGGAGTTCAATTTTTTCCTACAGAATTTAAAAAAGTAATTAAATAAATATTGATAAAGAAGCAGAGTAGAAAAGGAACTTACCAGAACACCCACAAAGAAGGCAACAGCTAAGACATATGCAGATCTCACTAGTCATACCTTAGAAAGAATAAGAAGTTTGAAAACCATGTACTTGGAAAACAAGAGGGAAAGAAGGTGTGGAAAACAGGAGAATTAATGGACAAACTTCAATGGAGCTTTTACTTTCCCTCTGTTACCAGAAAAAAAGCATGCTACATCTTGGTGTTTATATTGCAGGTTAAAAAATAAAAAAAAAATTTCTTCTCCAAAAAAATTGAAGAGACTATCTGGGGGAAGAGGAATTAGGACAGGTAATATGAGCTTTGGTATCCAACATATTTGGGAGGCATCCAAGAATCCATTCATATACTTAAACAAATCTGCTGGTCCCCAAGTACAAGTAGAAATAAACTATATTCGATTATATTATGAGCATAGCAAAGCATATTCAAAGTTAAAAAAAAAAAAGAAAGAAAAGAGTGGGAGATAATAGAAAAGGAGGAAATATATTAAAAACTAATTTGGGTAAAAATAACTTTGAAATATTAGTATATTTTTAAAAGATTGAGTAGTATATACAGCCAGAACTTAATAGGAAAACAGCAAAAAGAAGGAAGAGATCTGAGTAATCAAGTTATAATATAAAAATTACGATCATAGGAATTGTTTATGTGATTAAATCAAATAAAAATCTCCCTTAATGCAGAACAAAAATATAGATAAAAATATTAAAGAAAAAGTAATCTGGTGGGTTCAGTAATCAATATTTGGAATCCTAAAAGGGGAGACTGCAGATAATACATTAACATTTTTAAAATAATATCAGTAATAGGGAATATGACCCAGAACTGAAGGAAATAAGAAATCTCTAATTAAAATTATCCACAGTAACTAGCATATGAAATGAAACTCGACACCCTTGAAAAGCTCAGTGTGAAATTTCCGAACCCAAAGAATAAATACAAGGTACTAAAATCTAGAGAAAGAAAAATGATCACCTACAAAGAAAAAAAAGGATCAAACTGACAGCATACTTCTAAGTAGCAATATTGTTTGCTAGCAGGTAATGAAAAAATATGTTCAAAGATCCATGAAAAAATTCTTTGAGTTCTATAGTCACCCTTGCCATCAATTAAAGGTGGATGCAGTTTTTTTGTGACATGAAGACATCACAAAGTTTAATTTCTAATACATCTTCTCTTGCAAAATTACTTGAGGATGCATTGGAATAAAACAAAAATGACAATAAATAAAGACATGTAACAGAAAATAGGTGAATGGAAGTCACAACTCTGCAACAGACTTAGTAAAGTCTTTTCTCATTTGGAAAGGAAAAGGAACAGAGAATTTCAAAGAGAAGGCCCCAGAAAAAAAATGGGATGGGTTCAGGTGGGATCTGAGAAGATTTTATAGATAAAATTGAATAATTAAAAACTTGAGATTATAATAATGATTATAAGGCAAGTAAAGAATAATAACAAAGAATAAGAAAGACTGCCAGAAATTTAAAAAAAGTTTTTAGATGTTGGGCAAGAAAATGATGGTATAAAGTAAATGGTTCAAATTAGAACGGTGACCTTTGAGAAGAATGGAATGGAGTCCAAGTAAAGCTGAATGAGTGAAAGCATCAGAGATGCGACACAGTGCGCATCTCCCCTAAGAGTAAAGAATGGCAATCAGAAACTTCAAAAAAACTCATGAAGAAAATTAACATTGTGCATGAAAGGCAATGCATAATGTGGCATGATTTGAAGTAACATGAGTGAAGTACAAGGAAAAATAATTGATATCGATATTCTTTAAATGGCATAAAAATCTTGTGGAAAAGGAAAATAAAATATAATAATAGCCTTCTACTCAGAATTTGCAGTGAATAATACTCTATCATCATCATGTAAATACATTTTACTGGAGTTTTTTGGCGGTAGAGAGAGAATTCATCTAGAGTTAAAGATTTGGTGTAATTATGGTTATGTAATGGAATATAAATGCGATAAGTCTTGACAATGTGAAAATTGAAGTACAAATGACAGAAGCTAAGAGCTGAGGGTGGGAGAAAGCTGGGGAAATAAATTGGAAAGAGGATAAGATTATAAACAACAAAATTCTCATTTATAGCAGGGAGTATACAGATAATTTAGTAAGTTTATAAATTAAGAAAGAGCAAAAGAAGTGTTTTTTAAAGGTACAGCTATAAAGCCAAAAATAAAGTTTTTTATAATATAGTCTGTTATTCTATTTTATTTTTAAACTATGTACATGTATTAATTTAATAAACATTTATGAAGAATGTAACCTATATTTTATACAATCTAAAGTAGTTTGATGCTTGATTATGCTTGTCTTACCTAAAGAATTTCACATGCTGTGACCACAACATCTTCCTAATTGACATCAATTATAAGGCATCATCAACTGTGAAATATATCTCAATTTTGGAGATATTAAAGCGTGAAAATAATACTGAGTGTTTTAGGATAGGCACAAGAAGGTAAATCAGATTTAATTCAGACAGATGGCCCTATTTACTCACAAGAAATAGTAACAGAAGCCACACCAAGGTTGAACAGCTAATAGTGAAACAAATATTGCTTCATTTCAAAGAATGGCACATCAGCAGATTATCAGAGCTGCAGTGTGTGAAAGTTCATCAATACACAACCTTAGTCCTGAACAGTAATACTCTCGCAAATACTGCTAATACAAAAGCCCTAATTCTCTAAAGCATTGCAGTTAAGAAATCCATATATATTGAATGGTTAGTTTACAATTAGACAATAAAACAAAGGAGCTTAACTTTTTCATTTACATAAGAGAAAGATCAGCGTCCTGTTAGAGCTCCAAAGAAAATTACCTAAGGTTGACTACTGCATGACATAAATTTCCAACTAGTAAAATGATTTTGTTATACTAAATTAAGGTCATAAGTATTTGCAAGAGGAAAATGATGAGATATGACAACTCTTCTGTTCATTGCAGGAATGCTCTGATGGACAAACTTCATCTCTGTAAAATATGCCACATCCAGATTTTTCTCCTTAATATTATGCTCTGCGCCATCGAGAACATTGGTGAAGAAGTATTTCTTAAAGAAACTCTGAAATAACTGATAATTGTTGGTTCTGGAATTTTAAGCTGGCTTTGCAATTATGTGTAGATATCTTTTTGACTTTTATTACAGGAATATTGCTAAAGATTTCAATTTCTCAGCTCCTCCAACCCCTCTTCATAATCATTTTGTTTTTCAGAGAATAAAGAGTTCTGAATTCTTCCAGGCCACGGACACCCATTCTACAGATTTTGATGTTGTAGTTTTAGTTTTGATGCTTCCATATGTTCACACAGGGACATTATATCATGACTGCCACCTAGCCTACACCTATCTTAAGATATCATTAATGGGATAGTGATACAAATGCAATATAAGAAAATATGTTAAAGACTATGCCAATATCCACATACCTATAGCTGTATACATTTAGACATACATAATTTTTAATAGTGTGCAATTCATTCATTTCTAGTTTTTTGCACAACAGGCAACAATGAGCATTCATATCTATATTTATGTATACATATATGAATATTTGCACAAGTATACCTGTAGAATGAATGCCTATAAATTTAACTGATGAGTTAAAGAGTATAAGTCTTTTTACTTTCCTAACTTTTGCCCTCTAAAAATGTTTCCTTTTTTATATTCACACCTGTTAGGCAAATGACTTCCTGCTTAATTGTGTGACTGACAACTCTCAATATTATTGATCTTTGTTTATATACCTTTGAAAAAGCCTGTCTTTAGGAAATTTATCTTTCCTTGTAAAACTTGAGCATTAAAGTTTTAAGTTCTCTAAGATGTGGTGCTAGAAAGACACAAGAACTTCTGGATATGTTTCTGATGAAATTTATTTAAAACCATTTAAACTCTTTTATCACTTTAAAGTGCTTCCATGTACAAAATAACCAATAAGTTGTCTTATAAACAAGAAAAAAGACAAGGAAAGCATAGTGAAGAGAAGTCTAGTGGACTCTTGGAGATACAGGTCTGCAAATCTGATAACAGAGAAATATTCACTAATAGACTAGCCCTAGTCAGAGTACCAGTTAACATTGCCTAGAACCCATTATAGTTATTTCAACAAAAATTGTGTTATTTTCATGCTAAATTTTTCCCTTATACTATTAATTCTTGCATTAACATCACATATACTATTGCATACCAATGACAGAAAGTTTTGCCAACATGATAATTTAATGAGCACTATCAAAATCAACAACAAAAAAATTAAACTTAAAATGCTGAAAAGATTTTACTGTGAGGCAAAGTTATTTCAGCTGAGTCGTGTGTGTATATATACACATATAGACATGTACATGTGTATGTACATATAATCGTTGGTCTCTGGTTAAAAAATATTTCCTTAGAATTTGTTTTTTTTTCTAATTTTGAAAATTATACTGACTAGTCTATATTTTAAAATCCTTTAATCAATTGTCCATTATAGCTCAAATACTCTTTCCTTCAGAGAGCTAATAATTGATCTCATAAGGTCAATTTCTAACTTTAGATTAGTAAACAGGTTTTAAGCTTATCTATGACTTGGCATTAAGGACACAGATTATGCCTTTCCTGCAGCTAGATACACACACACACACACACACAACAAATACACAGCTAAAAGTTGTCTGTCATAAAATACTTGAAATTTTCTGGTAAAAAAGGTGGTCAAGACGTAAAGTATAGCAAAAAATACAAAAATTTTCCATCACTATTCTTCTATCCCATAATTCATGTATACCATTTTAATGGTCGATAATTTTAAATAACTGTAACAGAAACAACAACAAAAATTCAGCATATTATTCAACAGTTCCCGATTCATTTATATTATTTCTTTTTATCCTAAATGTAGACTCATCTCAGGAAGTTAACTTAAATATATTTTGTTTTACAAATCAAAATCCTTGTCCAAACCATTGTTTCTTCCTGGAATACGTCTTTTCTATCTTCCTTCCATAATTCTGGCTCACTTAAAAGGTCAAGATAAAATAAATAAGCTAATAATAATAGTAATAATACTGTATATAAGCACTATGATTTAGGTAGCTTAACAATTCCAATCATCACATCAAATTATGAGTTATACATTTTCTTTATTCCATATTTAAAATGAGGATATTGAGACTTAGAGAGGTTGAGTTATTTTCATAAAAACCATTGCCAGTAAGTAAAGGAATAGGGGTGAAAATCACTGTGAACCCAGACTCAACTTTTTTTACTTCTAGGTACTCCCCTTACCTATTATGGCATCTTCCTTTGTCCTTCCCATTGGAAATCTTCTAAGTGCATTAAACAATGTGTTTATTAAAAAGTATTTATAATGATCATAAAATTACCATAAAATTAGATTAAATTGTGTCCAAGTAAAATAAATCTGAGATACTTTATTAATATAAAAAATATAATCCACAGTGAAAACAAATATAGATAACATCGAAATAAAGAAAACCAGGACTACAGGAAATATTGAAAGGAATTAAAAGACATATAAACCTACTTATTGTTAATCTATCCTAAGGCATATGAAGAAGAAAGAGTAAGGATATAGAGGACCTAAAATTCATTGGTTTAATAAATGAGAATTGATATTCTAAAAATGGAATATATCTACTTTTCACGGACTGAAGGACTATGAATTGACCATAAAGGCAAAAAGTTAATCTTAATACATTTTATAAAGTAAATAATACAATTTTAATATTAGAAAAATATTAAATTAATTCAGCACATTAGTTAAAAGAGACAAAACATATAATCATGACAGTTAAACATTTCAAAACACTCAACACTTTCTTATGTAAAAGAATTTTTAGTGAGGAATAAAAGAAAATATAAACACAGACAACTACGCACATGTACAGCAAATGTCATCAATGTTGGAACTATTCCCTTTCAAATCAAGAATAAAAGAGTAATATGCATTATTTCATTTTATTGGCAGTCCAAGCCAATGCAATAAGACAAGAATAAATTAAAGTTTCAAGGTAGAAAAAAAATCTACAGATTTTGAAATAATAGGAAAGTTTAGCAAAATAATTGGATACAAAATTATTATACAAAGAAAGTTATGTACATTTGACCCTGGCAACAAACAACTAGAAACCAATTAGATCTAAGAGATCATTAAAATATGAGGAATATTAAATATTGGAGAATAAACCTAACAAAAGTATGAAAATCTACAAGAGAATTTTATTTGCACTATTTTATTGAGCTATTTAATAATACCCAAATAAATGAAGAAATCTGTCTTTTTTTATTGTTAGATATTCTAAATGTGCATGGAAGACTTGAGGATAAATGTTAGAAATAATGAAGAACAGGGAAATGGTATTCATCATGCTCTATATATGGATTTATTACTCACAGTTAAAAGAGTATGGTCTTGGTATCGGGACAGAAAAAGTGATGATGGAAATGTGACAATTATAGTATTTGTTTCTTCAAAATCTCCACTATATATTTTTTCATATTAACATATCTAAAAACTTGCCATAACAGCTGATACAAACACAAAATATTTTTAAAGAATAATACATAAATTTCCTCTATTTGCATTCTCAATTTTCCATTTCTTTATGTATGTGCATATCTACATATATAATACAAAAATAATTTTGCTACTCATTTTTCTTATTTAATTTAACACAGAAATTCTTCTAGTCAGCCATATAGATCTACTTCATTTTAATTGTTGTATAATATTCCATGGTAAGGATTTAACAAATATTTCAAAAATTTCCTATTCGAAAAGATTTAGTTTATTTTTCAAGATTTAACCCTATAGACAAGGCTGCAGCATTCTTACACACATATATTTGTTCACTTGTTATTTTACTTCTAAAAACAGCATTTCCAAATAAAAAATTTTTATTTTACTTTATAAAAGTTGCCAAATTACTTTCATACATGATATAGGTCTTAAAAATTCCCCCTAGTAAATGTATAATACATTTTCCCTCTTTTTGTCATCATCGACATTATTCTTTATTTCTGCTAATTTGACAGTGACAAACAGTATCTCATTTTGTTTTAATTTATTTTCCCCTGAATATGAATAAGACAGAGAATCTTTTCGCATTTTTTAAACATTTTAATTTCCTTTTCTAACAGTTGATATAGATTTTTTCTTTGGTGTTCTATTGGGTAGTTTGTCTTTTTCTTATTAATTCGTAGGAAGTTTTTGTATATTCACGTTATTCATGTTATAAATGATTGTATATATTTTATACTTATTTGATGTCATTCTAGCATGCAATATTTACTTTGCAGTTATTTTTCTCCCATCTCTATTTATATACTTTAACTTTTTAGTCTCTTTTAGGAAGCTCCTCCTCCAAATTTTCACAAATATAATCCTAATTTTCTTTTTATTTACTTTTAATTTTTTACTTCTTACTTTTAACTCACTCTAGAATTGGTATACGATAACATATCAACATGTGTGTATGTGTGTGTGTGTGTATGTGTGTACACATATAAAATCTTGATTTTTTCCCAACTAGTTCTAAGATTAATTATAAAACACCACAGATTAAATAAACGATCTTTCTCCCACTTAATTAAAATGCCATCTTTCCATTTATTTCATTACAGACCTACATTTAAGTCTCAGGACCTCAAATCTATAATCTGATTCACTGATCTACGTGTCTTTTTCTGTACCATTTCCCTATATATGTTAATTTTAGGCTTTATAGGATTTTTATAATCTGTTAAAGCAAAATCTCTATTATTTTTAAATGACTTATATTTTCTTTTTTCCATAACTGCCTAAATTGTAACCCGCTACCTCTAGACACAAAGTTCCAAAATGTGTTCTGTTGACCCTGGGCAGTTCTCAAGTCCCTTTCAGAAGTCCAGGAAGTAAAACCTATTTTAATAGTAATCATAAGGTATTATTTGCTTATTTTGTAGTGTTGATATTTGCACCAATAAATCAAATATAACAATGTTAAAACTTGTGGCACTTTAGCATGAATCAAAGCAATGACACCAAACTGTACTTGTATTCATTGTATTTTTCACCACTACATACAGGAAAAAAGGAAAAGCCCGGTTTTGCTTATAAATGTTCTTGATGAATCAGAAAAATACTTTTATTAAATATCGACTCTGGAGTACATTTTAAAAAATATTCTGTGTGACAAAATAAGGTGTATATATAGAGCACTTCTGTTTCATATCAAAAGTACAGTGGTTGTTTCAAAGAGAATTTCTGTGATTTTTTTTTTAACTCACAAGCTGAATTACTTGCTTTTTTCATTGAATATATTTTTTACAGGAAGGAATAACTGACAAAATATGTTTTTTCAAACAGGGTTGTTTGGCAGACATTTTCTCAAAAATGAATGAATTAAACACGTCATTTTATGAAAAATTCAAGAGTATTTGTTGCCAATGATGAAACTCCAGATTTCAGGCAAAAATTAGAATTTTGGAAAATTTGTATCTTCTACAATAAGGCAGAGAGCCTTTCACAAGTTAAAGACTTTTCTGATGAGATGAGTAGTGATCGTAGCAAATGTTATTTTTATATTGTGTAATGAAAAGTGTCAACATTTGGAAGATCTGTATAACTCAGGAAACCAATATTTCTGTTTGATAAATGCATTATATTGCAAGATTTTCATGAATAAAATATTCATTTTCCATTGTAAGATAGCCCAACAGAGTTTATTTAAACTGAATATGGAAAGTTTTTTATAGGTTTAAGATTCCATTTTGAAACCTTTAAGTAACTGCCATCTGTCAAGTTTTGGTGTAGTATCAAAAATTATTTTCAATTATGTGAAAAAAAAACAATTAAAATATGCTTCCTTTTCCAACTATATATTTGTGAGGCCAAATTTTCTCTTGATATTTCAATCCAAACACCATATTGCAACAGAATGAATAAAAAATCATATGATAATCAAGTTCTCTTCTATTGAACCAAACAGTAGAGAGTTTTTTTAATGTAAAACAACAACACTATTCCTATGATGTATCTTAGTTGGAAAATGTGTTTTTTCATTAAAAATATGTTTTATGTTAACAGGTAATGTATTTATTTTATTATCTTTAAATACAATAAAATACTTTTTAAAATTTCTCATTTTAAATTTCTAAAAAAGTAAATATTGAAATAATACACACAAACAAAAGCTCTTTGGAGGGGAACCACATTAATTTTTAATAGTGACTCAAGTTCTTAAGATGCCAAAATGCTGATTAAACATACCAGTATTCCGCTACATACTTTTTGGGAAACTTCACTTTAAAGGTTTTATAAATTTATATGTAAAATTGGCACATACTAGGTTTTGAAATTACTTTTCTATTTTCTTCTGTCTATTTTAGCCTTTTTACTTCCAAGTTCTTCTTCAGTTAATAGGATAAATTTTTTACTTAGATCATTTTTGCTAGCTTTGTTTTGCTTAGACATTTTTGTTTTAGATTTTCAAATTTATAATCAGAATGACATTCAATAATCTCTGATATTTTTCTGGTATTTTTATGTAATCTGTTTTATACCTATAGTTATACACTCTCCTTTTTCTGAATAATGAATATCTTATTTTCTTTCTTTTTTTGGGTTTTTAGAAGTTTAACTATTTTACTGTTATTTTATAGAGCTACATTTGAAAATTTTTTAATCTTTCTATTTGTTTCTTTAAATCAATTTTGATTGTTATCTTTATAAGTTTCTAGTCCTTCTAATTATTTTTGTTTATTCTGTTGCTTACTTCATAATTTGAATGTAACTAATTAGCCAATTTCTATTTTGTCCTTCTATAGTAATCACAAAAACATTTAAGACTAATTTTTTTTGCTGGGTATACTTGTGTATGGTTTAAGTAGTTCCTGTGTGAAATGTGTGCATCCTTGATTTAGTGGTTTCATTTGGTTGGTTTTATTTTTAAAAGAAGAATTCTTAGTTTCTCATTGATTAGAATCCTTTTCCCATTCTTTATTGATTTTATTAGCTATTTTCTCTATTAAAAAAAATGGAGAATACAACACATTCTTTGATACCCAAAACCCAGCGCTAGAAATAAATATGAATATTACTGATGTTTCTTCTTTACCTTACCCCTCCCATTATTTCACCTCTCCCCACCAACCAAAAATTCTCATTATCCAGACTTACATGATTTTCATTCTTTTGTGTGCCTTTATAATGACACTGTTTATCCAATTTCATCTTGTTTTGTTTGGAAAGTTCTGAAACTATATAAATCTTTGTACATTTTCTACATTCTTATATTTGCTGTTTTATTGAAACATATTTGAAAGAGTCATGCGGCTGTACTTTAATTTTCTCTGTACATTAAGTGCATTGTATAAACACAGTGCAGTTACCTCTTCTCATATCAAACATTTAAATTATTTCCTTTTTCTCATTATTTCAAGGAATGCTATTTCAAAGAATTATATGTTTTGCATTCTTGTTTTATTTGTCCTGAGGCCATGTATGACTATTAGTGATTAGAAAAAATAAGGATTTTTTTATAGGCTTACTGATAATTCTTGTTTAATCATCTTTTTTACTTCCTAGATATGTACTTTATATATATTACTAGATTGTTTAATTTTTATGCATGACAGAAAAATATGAATCCTTTTTATAAATTTAAAGTTTAAAAATTCCTTTTGTTTGCAAATATCTTCTGTCCTAGAATGTGAATTGTCTTTCATTTTTAAAATAATCACACTGATGGAAAAACTTAATTTTCTTTTATTGTTTGGAAATTTTGTGTCTTCTTAAAGAAACAAATAATAAAGATATTTTCTTATGTTATCTAAAATCTTGATTTTTTTCCACTCAAATTTTAATTGATGGCTAAATGGTATGAGATAGGCATCTATTTTCATTTTTATCTGCGTAGATAGCCAACTGTCCTATTATCATTCCCTAAATATGCTTTCACACTGATCTGGAATGGCACTTGTCATATATACATTGTGCGTTTATTTCTAAGGTATGCATTTATTTTTCTAGCTAGTTTCCCACTACTGCATCAGTAATGGAATATCTTAATAATTTATTGACCAGGTAGTATTGCCTAGTGTTGAAGTACAGAGGCTCTAGAGAAAGTCTGCTGATTTGAATTCTAGAACCCCATCCACTAGCTAGATAGCAAGAGGAAAGTCATTTAACCTCTCTGTGCCTCTGTTGTCATATGCGTGAATTAGAATAATATTACTGTCTACCTCATATGAACTGGTGTATATAAAGCATTGAATACTGTCTGTAACGTTAACAACAATGTAGAATTTTAACTATTATCTCTGGTAAAACTACATGTACTCAGGACTTCTAAACTGTGTTTTAATAATATGCATACTTTTCTCCTTATGTTAAATGTGTTCCTTAATATTTTTATTGCTATTACAAATTTTGTTTGTTTGCTTGCTTGTTTGTTTGTTTTAATGCCTACAGCACCTGCTTTTCCTAGGTGGTCTCCCCTCCAAGTACTAACCAGGCCAGACGCTACTTAGATTCCGAGATCAGATAAGATTGGGCACGTTCAGGGTGGCATGGCCATACCATAAAATTTTGTTTTGTTAAATATTAAAATTTCCAAATTTATATTGGTAGTGTTTAAGAATTATTCTTGTAGCATTCTTGCTGCACTCTGAATTCCTTGCTTAGTGCATCCCTTTAAATAGTGTTTATCTAGATTCGTTTTCTAGTTACGATAATTAAATTAATCTTTTTGCTTCTTCCATGTTATTAGATCAATATTTAGGCTTAATTAGTCAGTATAATTTATATTTACTTAGAAGTTTACCAGTTTCTTTAATCATCTCACTTTCTTGCATCTCAATCCTTCTTTCTGGGTTTATTTCTTTTTCTCCTTAAGTACAAGCTTCAGAATTTCCATTCACAAAGGCCTAAGAGGAAAAGCTTTCAACATTTTGCTATTCAACATGATTTTTGCTATAGTTTTTTTTTTTTTTGCATAATTTCTTTATCAAATTAAGGAAGTTTTTTTCAATTTTGACTTTACTAAGATTTTTGTCTTTTAAGATTTTGAATTTATCAAATTCTGTTTTTGTATCTATTTAGATACTCATGAGTTTTTTTCCTTATTTTGTTTACATGTTATATTACATGTATTGAAGGTAATTTTTTCCCCTCTGGCTTGAAGGTAATTTTTTGAAGGTAAGTAATCTTGAAGGTAATTTTTCCCACTGTTTTTAGATTTTTCTCCTTCTCATTGTTTTTCAGAAGTTATAATATGCTTAGATAGTATATAGGTAGATTTTAGATATCTGCTTGAAGTTTATAGTGATTTATAAATTTATAGCATGTCTTTCATTATAAAAAATTTTTTCAGTCATATTTAATAGCTCAAATATAAGAACTAATTTTTAACTTCAATTTCTAATCAAATTACGACCTCTACCATAACCAGATTAGGATCCATTATAATAAAAAAAATTTCTAAAACCTTTTAGTTAAAATTTTAATAACATTTATAACAACTTACCTTCACAGAGCACGTTAGTTTATTTCCACCTACAAATTTGGGTAAAGTATAAGGATTTCTAGTGTTAGTGACAAGCTACATTAGTTGTTCTTGCCTTCTTTGGTAGAGGAATGTTAGAAATGTTGAATGCTTTCAAGCACAGATCTCAGCTCACTCTTTGATATCCAACCATTTTCCTTTTTTTGCCTACCATATTTATCCTTGGTTCCATGGTATGATCAAAACTATCTCTATCAAGAAGAAAATCTGTTACAAGACAAAAAAGTGGCAGTGGGCAAGAAAGAATAATTGCTTTGCTCTTTCTCTAAATACCTCAGGCATTGTAAAGAAAAAAAATTATGGTGTTTCCCAATCATGCCATTAGCGTTTGCCATAACCATCTAACCCCTGTGCTCTCTGGGGTGAGCATAGAATTCATCCTCCTGTACTCTCTCTGTCAGTTTTGTTCCAATGCCAAAACACTAACCCAATGGCAAAGACCAAGAAGAAAATTAGTTAATATTGACATAATTTCCTCTTCATCAATTATCATGCTTCTGTCATCTTTGTATCTGCTGACTTCTTGTTGAGTAATTTTTAAATTTTACTTAATAAGCAGCATTCAATCTCTATATTCTATCACCACAACTGAAACAAGTTATTTTTAGGCACTTTGACTTTGCAAGGGATAATCAAGAATATATTTTACTCAATTTTCATGTCCATGTTTTTTCCCTAATCATCTCTTTTGGCCCTAAATTTCCTAAAAATATACTTTAAATTCATCAATATTTGCAGCCTTGATAGGCTTTTCTCCTCCATGTTTAATTCATGTGATTCAATAAAACAATGTGCTAAAATTGAACACATAAAATTAGGAGTCATATAGGCTTGGGTTTGACTTCCAGCTTTGTCATTTGTTGGCTTGTGGCCCTAGGCTAATCATTTTATCCCCATGGGCCTCTGTCCTCTTGCCTATAAGAGGCAAAAATAAGAGCATCTTCATAGTATTGTTCTGGTAATTACAATCAACATATTAATCATTTTTCACATAGAAATAATTTTATCATAATTATCAAATACTGTGTTGAGTCACATGTACAATATCTTTATTTTAATTCATGTGTTTATACATGTATACATACCTAGAAATAGAAAAAAGAGAGGATTTGTTTTCCTATCATCACACTGTGAATAAAAATCAATCTGAAAAACAATTTTTTAAAAAATTAAGTGTTATTTTAGAAGTCTATGTCACTAGCTCTGGTAGTATAAAAAAGTAGGATTTGGAAGGAGAATAATAGATATAAATGTAAGTCCCTAATTATTTTTAATGGAAGGCTCTAGAAGAAGTCATGAGGATTAGAAATTTTCCTTTCAAACCTACTCCATTTACCACAGATTTCATGCAGCTCTAAATTATAGTTAGAGATCATTTTCATTTTGCTGCAATTTTTTATATGGATCTGTTTTATTCTCAAGTAGGATTGGAAAGATAGTATTAGAAGTATAGAAAGGCTTTAGTTATATAGGCTCCAAATTCAAATTGTGGGTAAAATGAAATCTACAATTACTGTTTGCATGATATCCAAATCTGAGTACATAGTATGTTTCCAAGTGGTAGACCAGTTACAAAATTGAATATAATATAAAGTATTGAGAAGTGAGAGAATAACAGATCTATTCTTCTAGACTTTAAGCCAAGTCTGGAAAAGCAAGAGACATAGACAGGAATACAATATAAAAAGAAAACAAATTTAAGTAAGCATATTTTTAATTTGGTTATCTCTTTGGACAAGGACTTTTATTAGAGATATCTCTACCTTTCTGATTGGAAGTAGAATGATAGATGCAGAGTAAACCCCTCATATCTGTAATGGAAGGTTCTAGAAGTCATGAGGATTAGACATTTTCCTCCTAAATGTACTCCATGTACCACAGATTCATGATGATTGAAACTATGCTTAGAGAAGATTCTCACTTCTGTTCAGAGCTCAGTCACTGCTTTTTACCCATATGGTAAAAAACTATGACATAATATATTTTTATTTTAAAGGAAACAAATTTTTATAGTAGTACAATAATTCTTTAAGAGACAGAAGGATTTTTATGGCACTCAAATAAAGGATTCTTTGTTTTCTTTCAATGCCTTTGAATTCACCTTATATGAAACAGAGTTCTGAGACTACTGCAGATAAAACACTTCAAGTCTCAGTTTATGAGCTTTATTCATATCCCTTGGTCTCATACTCATACTTATCTTTCATCCAACTTCTTCCTTTTTGTGCACTCGCACACATATACCCCCACCTCATAGATATGTGTCATTTCCAGAATCATGGTATTGCAATTTTACAAGAATATTATCTTTTTAATGTGTTAAAAAGTAGATAACATTTATTGAGGCCTTACTGTTTTCTTAAGGACCATGTTGAGACTGTCTTAGACATTGTTTTACCTAAACTTACAGCAACCTAAAGCGACTGGCAATATTTTGAGAAAGAGCTAATTCCTAAAATAAGACTACCTGCTAAGCAGTTATGAGTAGAATTGCTAGAAAGTCTGGAGATTGTAGTAGAGGTCACAAATTTGAAGCATCATCAAATTTGAAGCATGCTTAGGGACTTAAGACAAAAACTGATATGCCAATGCATGTAGAAAAACAAGGGTCCAAGTGACACAGATTTCCAGTTTATAGTGTACACAACTCTGCATCTTTTCCCATTAAAATACTGTAGATAGGAAGTAAAACACTACAGAATAATAAAATCTGAAAATCTCCGTCAAAGGGGAATTTAGGGATTACTTAATCCAGCATACCACCCAATGAAGGAATCTCTCTGGGAAAAGAGACGTAGGTTAATGGGTTGAGGTGAATGATAAAGATTTAGTTATTAAAATTATAATCAATAACCATGACCACAAAGAGCAAATAAAACATCAAAGAGGGGGTGGGAGAGAGAGCCAGTGAAAATGTTTACTAAAGAAAAGACTCTTCAAGGGGGAGTTGCATCCCAGGATCATGAGCTTCGAGCCTTGGTCTTTCTGATGATCAGAGAATATAAAATAGACATGGTAATGAATGGAGCCCAAAAGGGTCAGCAGAGGCATCTAAGTCAGGGCATGACTGAGAGACAGAATCCCAGAAGACATGCTTTAGAAGTTAGTCAGTAGAAATATAGAAAAACGTTACTAGCTGAAATAGTAGCAGTAAAAACAAGGAGGCAGAAAATAACATGAGGATTAGACTAAAAGTGGCTTCATAAAAGGCCAATCCTTATCTAACAAACATAAACAGTATACAGTAAAGGCGAAAAACCTGGCAAATTAGATATAAAAGCTTACATTTTATTCTGCAGGTGAGGTAGAAATTTGAAAAATGGTTAGTAAGGAAACTCATTTTAAATCTGAGGGACTAGTTAGAAGTTATTTCAGAAATTCAGATGAGAAATATTGCAAGCCTAAAACCATACAGTGGTGGAGAGATGTGGAGAATTATTTAATCCACTTAATTGACAGAGTTGGTGATGTGAGATGGGTAGAGCTTTCCATCTTGAGCAGCCAGGCAGAGAGAGCGGTGTCTTTCACAAATCTTAGGCTCTAATTCATCTAGTATAACAAAGGATCAAGCACTTAACAAGGGCTTTGTGTGGAGGGATTCAGTATTAGACATGTTGAATTTGAGCTTCCCCAAGGACATTAGTGAAGAGATGTTTAAAAGTCAATTGGATAAACAGAATTGGACACATCCAAAAAGAGAGATGGGTCAAGTTCAGTCTATAACATAATATGTAACATTTAGTAGAGTAACTAATTACACACATATTCACTCATATCTGCAGAGCAACAAAATGTGTTTGAGACTCTTTTTAAAAAAATTCTCAGATGGAAATTTAAATTCGCAATTTAAAATTTAAATAGTAAATCACATCGTAATTTTTTTTCTTTGAGAGATAAATAGAAAAGCCATGTTCTAGTTTCCTACGTAGTATAGTTCTCCATTTATAGCAAGTTCTGCTTTCATTCTAAAGCTGTGCTTAGATACATGTAAGGAAAAATTTTAGGCTGCTAATATTAATTTAATATACTCATTATTAAAATTTGTAGATATAACTGAATACATATTTGTTTCTTGCTCCAGGGATATGAAACCATGGTTTGTTGTTGCTGTGTTGTTACTGTTTCTGGAAGACTCTAAGATAAATACTTATATATAAAATTCATAATAATAGTTGTGCTTGCTATTGCCACTGGATACACATTAGGTATAAAACAGCAAATAAAATAAATGCTGATCTTTCAGGTTCTCACAGCAATAGGCTGTTCATAGCCAAATTGAAAAAGGCTTAACTAAAGAGATGAGCCTTGTACTGTGAGTTGAAATTCAATAGGCTGAGGTTTTTATTGAACCATGAGAAAACAGAGTATCCAAACTTCTATAAAACATGCTTTTTCTTAAGTCGCATGTGTTTTTAATCTAAAAACTGTAGCTACTGAATTATACAATGTGAATTTAATCAGTGACATATTACTACAAGCTAGAAACAATAAATCAAATATATAGATCAAAGTAAAATCTTTAGACTGTAGTAGCTAATATTTATTTAAGTGCTCAGCTTGAAGGTATTCAAAATTGAAAGAGAGAAAAAGAGAATATAAGACTTTCTTGGGTTTGGCATTAAAGCTATACTTCTATTCTTTCAGCACAAAAGTTAAATTCCATGACATTAAAAAATGCTCCAGGCTATAGACAAACATAAGAACCTAAGAGGAGGAGATTAAGAATTTTTAATTATATCCTATGAACAGATTGGGGCAAGGGGAGAGTTCATGTTTTTATCTTTATATCCTAGTGCCTGAAAGAAAGAATGCATCATCATCGAAAGTGGTTTATAAATATCTGAAGTAGAATTAAGAATATAATAGAAACAAAGAATATTTTTAGTTGTCATAATACAAATACAGCAGATTAATGATATTGATAATGATAAAATAAAACATACCATCAGTCTGTTCAGTGTGCCACCAATATAAATGGAGAATCTTCATAAAACCTCCAAGAAGAGTCTGTCTCCCTTTCTCTAATGTTCCAATGGGATAGTTTTTACTGTGGGATTTGAAGCATGTTGTGCTGTAAAAAATAAAAAAATTAAAAAATTAAAAAATTTAAAAAAAGGAAAGAAAGGAATGAAAACCAGAAAAATGGTGGCAGTGGAAAGTGAGAACAGTTGTCTACATCTGTCCACCATCATCAAAATAAAGTCGATTGAGTAAGACAATTAAGTGGATATCAACTCTAACTTAGTCTTCATGTCCATGATTTCAAAAAACTATGTAATTCTTCTAAGAATGACTTTTCCAAATTAGGAGTGTCAATCTATTAAATATGTTAAAATAATTTCACTTCCTACCTAGGATTTGTAAGTTCTACTAGGTAGAGTTTTCACTTTTCAAAAATCTTTTCCAATTATGAACTTACTGGATTGGACACTATTTTAGAAAAATTGAAAAGGCTTTTCGACTCATAAAATGGCAGACTTAATGCACCTGAAGTGTCCTCAACAATGTTTAACGTACACACTCTCACCTACTAGGCAGACATTATCCCAATTCATTAATAATAATCGGTAGGAACACACTTTTAGAATAACAGATATTCTCAAACAGAAAAACGCAAAGAGAAAAAAGTGAAAAAAAAAATCCATAACATTCACAAACCGAGGGACAATTTCAAAAGTGTAACATAGTTGTAAATGGAATAAGAGAGTACAGAAAAAATGTATCAAGTGATAACGGCAAGAATTTTCCAAATCACAGATCCAAACCAAGAATAAATACCTCCAATAAACTACACCTGAGCATATCCTATGCGAAGTGCAGAAAACTAAAGACACATTGAACATCTTAAAGAAAGACTGAGAGGGGTAGGGAACAAATGCCTTGCCTATGGGGGAACAACGGTATGAATCACAAGTGGATATCTTGTCAGAAACCAGGCAAAACAAGAAGAGTTGCTTGAAATACTTAAGTAGTGAAAGAAAAAAAAAATCTAGAATTTTATATTTAGTGAAATTTTCCTTCAAGGATGAAGATAAAGACTTTCTCAAAGAAGAATAGGAAATATGCTGCCAGTAGAACCATTCTACATGAACTGCTAAAGGGAGGTTTTCACATAGAAACAAATTATATCATACTGACTTGAATGGCAATAGTAAGCACAACTATGATTTGAATTTTATATGTAAATATATATCTTAGAGTCTTCCAGAAACAGTAACAAAGAAATGAAAAACACAGAAAAATAAAAATATAAAGAAAGAATTAAAATTATTTTTATTATTAATTGTGCTAAAAGATTACTGTCTAATGTAAAGAGAGAATCTATGTTACATGTGTTTATAGCATATAAAAATAGTCTAACACAGCAGCAGAGAGGAAGAAGGATATAGGAATATAATGTCATAAGGTACTTAAACTACACATAAAGCAGTATGATATTGTTTTGCTAAAGATATCAAAATTAAAAGAGTCAATGAATAAGTCAATACACAGAATAAAATGTAACTACATACATAAATACTACAAAAAAAAAGGAGTAAAAAAAAACAAAACAGATGGAACTAGAAAACTAGCAAAATATAGCCCTTAATCACATCCATAATCACATTAAGTGTGACTGGTCTAAAAAAAAAAAAAGCAATTTAAAAAGAGAGATTATCAAAAAGAATGCAAAAACAAGACTCAATTACATATGGTCCGCAAGAAACTCACTTACAAGGTAGATAAAGTCAAAGTAACAGCATAGAGAAATATATGCCCCCAAATGGTGAACAAAAGAGAGCTGAAGTAGAAATATTAATGTCAGATAAAGTAGACTTTATAATAAGCAATATTAACAGGGCTAAATATGGACATTACACAATGAAAAAGGTGTTGATTCTCTAAGAAGACATAACAATTCTTAATGTGTGTACTCCTTACAACAGATCTTAAAATTACATGAAGGTAAAAAATAATAGACTGAAAGGAGAAATAACTATCATCTATAATTATAGTTGGATAGTTCAACACTCCAATTTAAGTAATTGATAGAACAAGTAGACAGGAAATCAGTAAGGATGTAGAAGATTATAATACTCCACCCAACAACAGCAGAATTGGAATACACATTCTTTTAAATGCACAAGTAATGTTCTCAAAGACAGACCATAATCTGAGCCATAAAACAAATCTTAACAAATTTAAAAGCATAGAAATACCATAAAGTGTTCTGGCTGTAATAAAATTACAGTAGAAATAACAGCTGGAATACCCCAAAATATTTAGAAATTAAACAACACACTTCTAAATAACTCTTGAATCAACAAAGAAATCAAAATAAAATATTTTGAATGGAATGAAAATTAAAATACAACATATCTAAATGTGTGTGGTTTAGCTAAAGAAGTACTGAGAAGAAAAATTATAGCATTAAGTGCTTCTATTAAAGAAGAAGATGTATCTTAAATCAATAACCTAAAGTGCTCCCTAAAAAAAAAAAAAAAAAAAAAAAAAAAAAAAAAAAAAAAAAACAAGAAAAAGTAGAGCAAATTAATATATGGGTTTCCATTTTATAATGTACATTTTATAGATTGCAGGATATGAGGTCAATATATAAGCCAATCATATTCCTATACAGCAGCAATTAAAGATTGGAATTTGAAATTTTGAAAAGAATACCATTTACAGTAGCACCAAAAAAATGAAATACTGAAGTACATATCTAACAAAATAGGAGCTTGATTTATACGATGAATACTACACACCACTAATGAAGGAAATCAATGCAGATCTAAATAAAAGTTACAGTGTGTTCAAGGACTGGAATATCCAAATTTTTTTAAGATATTAGTTCTTCACAAATTTTTCATTTCCAATCAAAATGACAAGGTGTTTTTTTTTAGATATTGACAAACTAGTTCTAAAATTTCTATGTGAGTTAAGCAAATTAGAATCTATTTAATTGAATATGTAATTATATCTATAATAGATTTCAAATTAGATAACCTACTTATTGTATATGTTCAAAGGTAAATGAAAGTTAGCTGATTTTGAATGTTAGCTGATTCTGAATTCTATGTATGTATGTGTTTTGTACTTGTATGCATGTGTATATTTTTAGATGTATAATTTTACTAATTTTATAAGCTCTGACCTTTTTAGGAATAAAAACAAATTTTCTAAGTGAAGAAATTTCAAATGTAATAGTTAATGTGATACTAAAAGTTCAGATGCTACAACACCAGTGTTTTCTTAATGATCAAAATTTCCCAAAACAATATTCTAGGCTCAGTAAACATATAAAAGAGAAACGCAGTATATCTATTTGAGTTTTTAAATGACATATTGGATTGTGTTATAGGAAATGCCTGAAATATTCTTTCTCTATCAATTTCCTAGATAATTCCTCTGAGTTCTTGAAGAGTCATCTTAAAAGGGAAGTCTTTTTTGAACTAATTTGTATTATGATTTAATTAAAACTCCTCAATCAGCAGGATCAACATACCAAAGGTAGGTTAAAATGAGTTTATTGTCTTGGGTAATAGTAATTTCAAAGGTTGGTGGTTATTACAAAATTGGTTCAATGGCCCAGTAGTATTAAAACTCTGAATTACTTTCTTTTATGATCACATGAATAACTATAGAAATTCCTCTAACAACTTCAATCCAACACAAAAGCAAGGGAAATAATGCAATTCTACAATTCTTTATTCCCATCTTTTTTTTAATTAGGTGAAAAATCTTTCTCAGAAAATTTCCCTCGGGTCTTATTAGTCATAACGTGTTATTTGCTCACCTTCAGAATACTGGAGAGAAATAGGATTGTCTAAAGGCTAACATTCCTTGCCAATAGTGACACTATAGCCTAAAATACTGGGTTCTGAAAAAAAAAATGGTAGATAGCCAGCAGTGACTGTCACTCATAAATATTGATTCTAATATTTTATTTTTATATGCTCCTGCCTCCTGCCATTGATGTTTCTATCCTTAAAAATAAATGATATAAATGTATAAATATGGATTTATGAATAAGAGATATAAATCTCTTTTGCCCCTATTGAAAATAGAAAAATGTTTAGACTATAATCAGCATTTTTAGTCCCTACTTTTTGCCAATTCTCTTCTTATATTAGAGTTCAGTTAATAATAACTTCTCTAATCTATTTTTATCAGTAACTCTCTCATTGTCTTCCTTTTATTGTTAAAAAGAAGACAACAGGCCTAAAACAGAATCACTTATGCTAAACCTCACATCACCAAACCTCACCAAACTGAAACTTAATTACAGTTTTGGCTCTCCCAGAAATAAAATCGTAAACCGATCGATCAGGAGTCACCTAATCACTAGCTAGGTAACCCACCTGATAGACCTCTGTCATCTCCGAAAGGAAAGTGACTTTGCCATAACGAATCCGCTTTTTGTCAAGCATAACTTCCTTGTTCTCATTCTCTTCTGCCTATCAAAGTGTTTCATTTCCTATAGCCCCTTGGAGCTCCTTTTATTTGCTAGAGTGGATGCTACCCAATTCATGAATCATTGAATAAAGTAAATAAGATCTTTATAATTTACTCAGCTAGATTTTGTTTTTTAATATTCTTATTCTTTTTCTAGTGTTCTGCATCCTACTGAGACTTTTATTTTAGTCTACGTTCCAATGTTATTTTTTACCTTTTACTATATCATTTTTCTGTTTTGCCTATATGCCCTCTTTTGTTTTATCTTTTCCAATCTTTCGCTTTCACTTTTCTTATTTCACTTGTTTGTAATCAACAGAAATCTGCACAAGAACATAAGGACTTAAAGGATAAAGGAGTATATAGTATCAGTAGAAGTCTGACTAGTATTTATCACTCTATTATATTCAATTAAATAAGGTTAGAATGGTATACTCTGAAGGGTATTGTGATTCAACTTTCAGAACACCTTCTTGGTGTCTCTCAAAACACATAATTCTACCATGTATAATAAAAATATAATAATTAGCATACAGTTAATTTTGAGTTATTATATTAAACAATTTGTATTTTCTTGTTTAATGCCTACAATGACCAAAAATAGAAGCGATTCAAGTACAATCTTATGGTTTGTCCAATATTTCAGTGTGTGTGGCACACTAGGAATTAAAACAATGAATACAAAGTATGAACGTACATTAATTATTCCTACTAGATCATAAATTCATTAAGGGCAGACACTGTTAATAACAGTCCTTGTAATAACTATAATATCTAACACAAGAGATTCAACAACTATTTTTGAACAAATACATTAATTAGTAATTGAAAGAATAATTTGAAGAATTTTCTCTTATTCAGAAGATAAATAGATATGTATGTAAAGCATGAAATGTATTTTCCAGTTGCAAAACTCAAATATAAAGTTAAAAATACAAACGAAAGATAGAAAATAGTATTAAACTTTGGAAAAATAATGACTTTATTTTCTTGGAAGAAATTATGCAAATCATAAATGTTTAGCAGCTAAAGACCCGTGGAAGTAATAACCCAGAAAAATATTACTGACCTTAGACAAGCCATAAGAAGAGATAATTTCATGGGTTATGGAGTGGCTGTTCTTTAATGAGGAGGCCTGTTGAGATAACCTATGATGCTCTAGCCATAGAGTTTGAGAAGTCCGAAGCTAGAAATAATAACCTGAGGCATTTTTTTGGTCCATTTCTGAAACAGAAAGCTGTCTATGTTTCCATAGCAGATGGTGTACCAAAAAGAAAAGAAGAAAGAAAGAGAGAGAGAGAGAGAGAGAGAGAGAAGAGAAGAGAAGAGAAGAGAAGAGAAGAGAAGAGAAGAGAAGAGAAGAGAAGAGAAGAGAAGAGAAGAGAGAGAGAGAAAGTTAATTAAATAATAGAGAGATTTAATTGAACATAAATGATCAAAGTAGTGTTTGGTTAAGCATAGTGTGCCATTACCAGTAGAATAATTACTTGCCTTGTATAGCAGAGAGCAAAGGAACCTAAAACCAGATATTGTAACATGGTATTAAACTTTTAATAATAAGAATAACTTGATTTTGCAATATTTCCTAGGTAACATTTTAACCTTTTTAGGAGCATTTTAAATATTCCTGGACAGGCCAGACAAATATTTTCTACATATACAGTGTTCCTCCAAACCCCAGAACCAATATACAAAATATACTAACGTAACAAACTTGCAGCTCTCAGTTCAGAGTATGACTCTGAATTACAATGCATTTCTGGTGATGAACAGATAGATACAAAGAGCATTATTTAAAATAATAACATAGAGTACTATATTGGACCATTTCAGCTCCTCTGCCTTCAAAACATCTTGCAGATTTTTCTATAATCCAAAATTTGATATTTGTTCTGATAGACTCCATTGTGGCCTCCAATATATCACTCTTTTCTGTATCAACTAAATACAAGTTGAGCTCCTAATTAGAGATCACATGATGATACTCAAAGAGTGGAATTTTAGCATCTGATAAATAAAAATACTGTTTTCCTAGTGCCCTTTGTATCATACCCCAACTCACAGAGAATTAGGCTTACTGCATAACCATTTAAATATTTTTCTAATGAAATTATGATTTGTTGGGAAAACTTGCACATATAAAGCAATATTAAGCATTACAGTTAAAGTCCCTTCCCTTTAGGTAGATTGAGTAGCAGAGTGAAATAAGCATGGGCTGAGATTCCAAGTCTACCTCTGCCAGTTACCAACTTTCCAATCTTGGGCAAAACCCTCAAATTATCTTCCTTGCTTTATTTATAAAGATTGTAAGCCAGATGATGTTTACAGGGGCTGTCTTATTCCTGGCTGTTTAGCATCCAAGATTGGTGCCCAATCCTCCTGGAAATTCTTCAAATTACCTTAGCTGATGAATTACAATGATGGTAAGAATAGAAAAGTAGAAGAAATATAAGGATGAGAGGCATTTTGAAGGAAAAGTAACAGGGCATAATGACTAATGGAAAAAAAAAAAGCAGGGGATCAATGAAAGAAATTAGCTTAAAATTACTCTAAGTCTAGGAGAACAGAATCTCATTGATAAAATCAGGGAAGTTAGGAATAAGGAATGGCAAATGGAGAATGGAGAAGAAAGAATATAAATTCTAATACGAATCTGTTCAGTTTCAATTATAACATGAAAGTTTAGAAAATTATTTACCGAAGGGAGTTAAATTTGTGTATAGCTATTTCTTTGAGATGGAACACCATAATAGGAATTGCTACCATATAACTATTCTTTCCGAAAGTGAAATCAATAGTATATAATTTCCACCTACACCATAGCATATCTCTAGTTAGATAAGATTACTTTTCATTTTAAACTGACAATAATTGTCCTCGACTCAACTTTAGAAACACAATACATTGATTAAGGCAAAGAAAGTATAAATATTGTTAAAACACATAAGCTACTTCCAGTTCATATACATGAGTCACTAAATTTTTATGAAATGTTTTTGTTTCATAGTAGCCTACGAAAGTTAAAATATACACTGTCACTATTGAATTTGAATACAACTCATCGATTCACTAGAGTTTTGAGCTATTAAATTCAACATAGTGTATAGTACAGGGACACAGTATATAATATTTAAGATGTGAAAGAAGAAAAAAAACTTCAGAAACAGCTCTATTCAGTCAATTAAAATATGCATCCAGGCTTTCTGCTTTCTCTGTTGGCATTCAAATTCCATAAGGGCCAAGTAAAAGTTACTCTTTGATCGGTCACCTGAGAACTTATTTTAACCCATAATTAGGTGTTAGGATGTCATAAAACTTGAATTTTAGAAATTTCAATACTGCTGCTAATCAAGATGCTGAATTGATATTCTTAAAATAGTATCAGAGTTCTCATTGCAATGAATTCACAGTTTTCCCTTTTAGGAAACCCATAAAATCATGGTTGAAAAAACTGGGAGCCAAGTCTCATATATATATATATATATTATTTGTGCCCTGAGAACATTCTAAATGTAATTATCACCTCTTTCCAGTGACACATTAAATTGTTTTCTTTCATTTTTTAATGTACCATCTAATCATGAATTGGGAGGTTGCATGATTATGGGAAAGGCCATAGAAAGAAGCTTAAGATTTTGGATTTCTGTCCTTGTTCTGGTACTTACTTGGGCTACTCAATCATAGCCAAAATTTCCTGGATGTCAGAGGGACACAATTATCTACATCATTCAATTAAAAGGCCACTTGGGGGATTTGAGGGCCACTCAGAGTCAAGCACTTAAAGGATACTTTATGACAATTTTGGTCTGTACTTTTAGAACATCACCTTAAAGACACTAGCTATGATTTCACCCCAAAATTTCCCTGAATATCCTGAAATAACAGCTTATCTTTCTGTTGTATCATACAGTTTTCATATACATTATTTTATTTGATCTATGCCATAATACTAATAAGTAGGGAGGATGGATAATAAATGTTTTCAGTTTTTCTTTTTGCTTAAGCTGGGATGTGCCTGATAACAATCTACTCATCTTCCTCTCTTGCATTAGTTTCATTAATAATGTATAAACCATACATAACAGGGCACGTTAACCTCAGTTTGTCATAACAGTACCTTTTTACCCACATTGCCCCCCAAACCTCCAAATTATCTTGGTTTTCTTATTCTGATGTATACTTAATTTGATAAACCTTTTTTTACCTTAACTTCCCAATGTTCTTCTCTATTAGAAAACCAATAAAAAGGGGAGAAATTTAATAGCCATTTTACAGAAATGGCAATATTGCTTTGAGTCACTATGACCAATATAATTAAGCTTCCCGCAAAGTTCTCTTATCTTCTTAGCTCACATTGTAAGTTAAGAACATGGTTCCTTTATTTATTATGAAAAAACCTGTTTATTCATCACTGCTTCCATTTTAAACATTGTTGATAAAAGTTGTTATAAATCCTATGATTTAGGCTTTAAAAAATGTATATGGTGAAAATAATGTGACATATCTACTATTCAGTACATAAGTAGTATTATCTATAAATCCACATGGAATTTAAAAAGGAATCTGATGTGAAAAAAAATATTCTCTGTGTACTTATTTATTCATAGAATTGGTTACCAATCATTCATTTTTCAACAAACAAGTACTAAGCTCCTACTACATAAGCACGTCTTATCTGTCTGTGCCTTCTCCAACGGGGGAAGAATAATAGGGGTTATGTGTTTCAAAGTGGGGCATAAGTAATTAACTCCAGTAAAAGGATGCCTTAGATATCGTCTGTTTGTCCCTCCAGATCCAATTTCTACCATTTTTGCCCTGCTTTTAGCCAAGGAGGTTGATCTGCAAGTGACAGACTCCCAGGCTTCCAATTGGGTTTGGTGAATGAGGAGTCACTGGAGGACATAAAGAACGTGAGGTCAGGTGTTCATTTTCTTGCATCTTTCTTCCTTCTTGCCCTCATTTAGCTATATTTGACTGCTGAAGGCCACAGTACCATCGTGTGGCTCTCTCCTATAGCTCTCGATTCTGGTAAACTCTCCCTTCCTTTGCTTCTTTAGAAATAGAAATAGAAATTGAGTTACTACTGTTGCCCTGGGTCCTACACTCTCTCTCATTGGTGCCCATAAACCCTGCTGTAGCAGTTTAAAACATGTATGTAAATCCCTTGAGACATCTTTCACTGTTCTTTGAAGTCTAGGACATTTTTACTTGAACCTGGAGTGAACTTGGAGATGCACTCATAACTGACAGAATGAAGCGAAACCAGTATTCTATGACTTCTGGGGCTATTTCATCAAGTGCCATTCTGCTTTTGCCTTGTTTTCTGGGAAACTTTGGCATGGAGCACCAGGATAGCATATAAAAAGTCTCACTGTCTCATGGCAAGGACATTGTAAAAAAGACCAGCCAAGCCGTATGGAAAGACCATGTACACATACCCCATTTAACAGCACCAGCCCGGGTGGTAGACATGTGAGAGGAGATGCCTTCAAATGAACCTGATACCAGCTATCAAGTCAACCCCAAGCTTTGAGCTTTCCCAGCTGAAGCCCCAGACATCCTGGAGCAGAAAAGAATCATCATGCTTTTTGTGCCCTTCTCTAATTCTCAATGCACAGAATCTATGGGTATAATAAATGCTTATTATTTTATGTCACTCACTAAGTTTGTCACACAGCAATATGGATAAAAGCACCTCCTACATCTTTGTAAACAGTCTTTTTATTCAACTTTTTGCAGATTGCCCAATCTGAATAGGTTACCCTTTTCTTGACAGAACCCTGCAGGGTACAAAGGGAATTTCAAATAAGTGTCATACGAGTGGTATGAAGGAACTCTTATAGGAATGTGAAATGCAGGGAATTCACTTCCAGCTGGTGTAAACCAGAAATACCCCACAAGGGCAGGAACTGTGTCCGTTTGGTGTCACAGGTGCTCAACAACACTTCTTGAAGGTTGCTGAAGAGAGAAGGGAGAATTTAACTGGGTCTCAAAAAACAGCTGTGATTACAATAGGATGAAATTTAAAAAAAATGTACTCTTACAGACAGAACAGTAAAAATAGAAAGAATGGCAGCAAGAACCTGCATTCAAGTAACAAATTCTGTTACAGAAAAGTCCACCTGGAGCGTAGACTCTACTCTGACCCCAGGGTGACTTCTCAAGGACACAAATATCTTACACCTTTCTGCCACATAACCTTTACTAGTTCTCCATAGCTCTCAGGTGAAACTCAAACTTCTTAACATTGCCCTTCAAATCTTTCTGGATTTATCTGCCCCTTTACCTTAACGAGGCCCCTCACTTCTACCTGTACTGTAGCCACATTACGTACCTGCAGATTTGGCTTTGCAAGCCTTTATAATTTTTAACATGCTGCTTTTTCTCACCTAAAATATAGAACACATTTTCCTTCCTCTTTCTCACTTGCAATCACCTTCAAATCTCAAGACGTGAGTCCTTTCCTCCAGGTAGCTTTTCCAGACACTGGCAATGTGAGATAGCAATTCTCCCTAATTGTTTACCTAATTCCCTGTGCTCACTAGTATTATGGCGCTCATAACGTTGCTTTGTAATCATTTTTATTTTTGATCTGGCTATAGATTATAAACTCAGACACGAACAAGAATTTGGATCTTAATATGCCTGGGGAGATACATTAATTAATTTCTGGAGTAGTGAATGAAGGATCAATTAATATTAAAGTAGTGAATGAAGAATCAACAACAGATTTTGTGCACAACTGCAGACACCATTGTTTTTGTTAATTTCAGTGGCCCTCACACCTAGGAGAGTTCCATTACAAATATGTTTGTTGAAAGAGTTGCGATGACTAAGAAGATGACCATCTTCTTTTATGTTGCTTGGGGGCACAGCTTTTCAGGATTTGGGTAGAATTGTTAATCCTAAAACCCTTTGGAAAAGGAGTTCAGTTAATTACATTTCCTTGTTTCAGTCTCTTTAAACCAGGAGGGGATTTTTAAAAGAGCAACAGGATGATCTTTTTGCTGCTCCCAGTCTCTGCTTCCTCTCTCACTGGTCAAGTACACAGTTCTCAAGCACCGAGTTTAATTAACACTTGGCTCAAGGGGTCTATTTTGAAGTCTCTAGTCTGAGATGGGGTTCTTGGTTTATCTTTCTGTAGCTATGGATAAGAGACTGGTTCAAGTTACCCGAAATGTTTACACAGTTAACGTGTATTTCAACTTCTGTTTGCATTGATGATTTAATGTTACTGTCAGTGCTGAGCTGATCAAGAAGGGAAGGTTTTGGTGGTGAGACACCCAGTTGAAAGAATGCACGAGGAGCTGACGTGAGAAAGAAACAGTAGCAGGCACCAACTTTATCGTGAGGAGCATGCGTTTCTGCACTAGGGGACCGCATGGGCTTTATAAATATATGTATGTCAGAGAACAATAGTGGCATCAGTTAGGTGTAGGCACCCTACTATATTAATGTAACATTCTACATCTGGAGTCCTATCCCTAGCCGCAAACCTGGATCACAGCCAGACCTGGGACCCACGGTTTCTTACCTGTAAATGCTTCCATTTGAAGTACTAATTTTATAAACAGCTCCCCCAATTAATGAAGTACCTTAGGTGTCTTACTTTCAAATATTATTTACATACAGCATCATGTATTATAAAAATTGGATCCAGTGTGCTGAGAGCTGGCTACTATTTATTTAATAAACTTCGATAGTTTGCATGTAAATTATTCGCAATCTAATGCTGTTTTGTTAGGGCTTTGTAATGTCAAAAGTCAGAAGCTTTTAAGCTTATTTTAAATGAAGTTCGATTTGAGGAAAAAAGACAATTAACTTAAAGTATCAATGCTACCATAGTCCTCAGAGCGGTGCTTCCAGTTTTCAGTAAGCTGGTTTATCTTCATGAGCCATGAGGATAATACCTGAACTTCAGTAAAATTGTACCATAACTAAGATTTTTAAAACTTTACAAATTAGTTTTATTGTATTTCCAAGTTATCACAAGTAATTGGAATTACTTAATAATCAAATGATCTCTAATCAATAACAATTCAATACTTTTCACTTGATATTAGTCAGACTGCCTCACACAGAGATAGTATTTTCCTTCAAGTCAACCCTAATTGGTTCATTTTTCTCCCAATAACTTTTGTTTCCCTACCAATTTCCCTATAAAGTTACTATACAAAGCTCTGAATCTTTGAATTTAGAGTTTGCTTCATTTAGCATCTGTTGACACTTGATTTATGATTTGCACATTGAGACCTTCAAGTCATAATAGATAAGACATTCATTTCCTAGGTCTTCCCAGATTGGCCATTTGGCTAAAAATGCCCTTAAAAACCACAGAGAATCAAAAAACAAATGAGCTAACTTGAGATAATGTCTGTTCTATCTCAGAAGCAGAAGTTACCATTTTAAAAAATTGCCTCTAGTCTGCAAGCTTTCAATTTTAACAGAGTGCCTGAAATCCAGCTGCATCTCTACACTCCCGCAGCTGAATATGTTCCACATGTAAATACATTTTCCAATGGAAGCACTGAAGAGATACTATGTATAAGAAGGTCCATAGGTCTCAGCATAGGAACTTAAAATTCTAAATAGCTGGATTCTACCTCCCTTTATTCTGTTGGTTTTCATGACTATGAAACTGCTTCCAAATAGAATAACTGATGTAACTTATAAATTAAACTAGAATTCAGTTAATACCTAAGTGTATCATCTCAACTCTCGAGATCACATCCATGAAGAAAATAAAATCAAACACAGGGATTTCAATAACGTTTTGTCATCAAGTGAAGCTCAAAGAAAGCTGCATCAGGAAAGGTAATTTGTACATTTGTTCATTTGGTTAAAGAAGGTTTAAAAAAAAAAAAAAAGTCAAGTTTAACATCCTAATTAATTTAAGAGAATTATTCAGAGAATAAACTTCAAGCTTTGACTTTAACTAAATTCTTATTCCAGTTAAATTATTTAAAAGTATTATCAGGCTTAAAAGGAAACAAGATGGTCTGTATTATTTAATAAAAACTATATTTTTTAAAAAAATGCCAAATTTTCATTTTCGGTACATGGGCACCAACATACCCTAAAAACTAATCTTCCTGCTAGTAACAACTAAAAATCCTGGATTTAAAAAAAAAAAGATTGTTTTTATTTTACAAGAATGCAAGGGATGTCCTTAGAGGCCAAAAACAAAATAAAAGCAGTAATCTAGAGAGTTAAGCAAACTCTAAGGCTGTTAGCTACTTTGAAGGCACCTGATAATCTCCAGTGACCTTGAGTTTCATTTGTGACAGCTGCACAGGAGATGGGAGACAGGAAACAAACAAAGCCTGGGGCCCACCCTTGGACTTGGAGGGTGTTAGATTAGAGACTCCCAAATAAACCCAGGACCTCTAATGCTGCATCTTTAGGGAAAAGCACGGTAGTGTCTATTTTTATACATATGTATATATATTTTAATATACATAGTAATATACATTTAACACATATTATTATAAAAAATATAATCTGTGTATTTTTTCTTTTCCTTGTCTATATTAGAAGCAATAGTAAAGTGTTAAAGATTTTTCTTTACTTCACTATTTAATGATTTAAGAAGAATGTTTTCTTTGGAGGAGGTGGAATACTGCAGGGAAATTAAAGATCAAAGCAGCTAGCTATATCTGCTATAATCATGTTGTATCATTGTTTGTTAGAAGGAAAACCAGTCCTTGCTATAGACTAGGATTCCCTCTTTTCAGAACACAGGTTTGGGTTCCTAGACCAATTATCTATCTACATCTTTGTAACAAAAAATCTGAAAACTCAGTGGCTTAAAACAACATTTTTCTTGCTTACAACTCTGCAATTTCGGCAGAGCTTGTCAGGAACAGTTCTCTGCTATATTTGGCACCATTTGTCATAGTTCAATGGCTGGCAATTAGAATCATCTGAAATCTCATTCACTCAAATATCTAGCAGTTGATGTCAGCCCTTGTCTGGGACCTGGGCTAGGGCCGACTGCCCAAATACTTAACACCCCCACTGTCCATACGGCTTGGCCTTCCTGATAACATGATGATCGGGTTCTACAGGTGAAGCATTCTGAGATAAAAACACACAGAAACCATGTTTCATTTCATGGCATAGTCTTCGAAGTCGGGTAGCATCACTTCTACAACATTCTACTTCCCCAGGTTCAAGAGCAAAGGAGAAGAAATATACTCTACCTCCTAAAGGGGGTGTGGCAAAGTTCCAGGAGAGTATGCAGGGCCAAAATTCGTGCTAGGGCCATTTTTCTATGTTTCTCAATCTCATTGCCATCTTTGTTTGCTGTCTGGTGGGCAGGAAGTGCAGGGTGCTGGGGATAACCATGACTGCCTCTATGTGCTTTCCGAGAGTCAAAAGCACTATATCATAGGAAAATAAATAAGCTAGTCTTCTCAAGCACTCTATCCCTATTACTATTGATTCCACATTACTATAAATCAAGAAAAGTGTTCTTTTGACACATTTACATCTATATTGCAATCACTTTAGCTGCTCTGCCAGTATAGAAATCTCATTATTTTTGTCATATTCAGGTTGGCCTGACATTACTGCCTAGGCTACTAACAAGTCTCTCTGTCTCTACGCTTTCCCACTATGATCCACTCAACACAGCAGCCAGTTTTCTTAATGAAAATCTCTTCATATCACTCCTCTGCTCAAAGCACTACAGTGGCTCCCATATCATCAGAGTCAAAACAAAGCTTATGAAGCTTCCCGACCTATCCTTTCCCACCCCAGCCACACCCACCACTTTCTTTCGGTTCTTATCCCCTTGCTCTCTTCCCTCTAGATAACTTAAAGTTTTCGTCATTTCTGGAACTGTACCCAGGCACACTCCCGCCTCCAGGCTTTCGCGCTTTCAGTTCCCTCTTCCTGACACTCCCTCCCCCCACATCCACATGGCTCACTTTTCCTCCGTTAACAGTTTGCTTAAACACTGTCTTCTCAGAAAGATACCAGATTATTTGATTTAAATATGCAATCCCTGAAGCCCCCTTATCTTGGTCTAGTTTTTTCTATCATGCTATAGATTTGGTTTATTTAGTATGTTTGTTTGTTTTTCTATCATGCTATAGATTTGGTTTATTTAGTATGTTTATGGTTGGTTTCCTTCCACAAAACGTAAGCTTCATGGAAGCAGAAATGTCTGTCAATTTTTTTTTGCCAGTATCTCCAGTGCTTATAAAATAGTCCAGCAAACAATTGATGCTCTCTCTCTTCTTTCTCTTTCTCTCTCTCTCTCTCTCTGTGTATGTATACACACACACACACACACACACACACACACAGAGGAAGTACCAAAACTTTTAATTCATTATATATATATAATATATATAGTGTATTATATAATATATGTGTGTATACACATATATTATATAATACACAATAAATATATATATTACATAATACACAATAAATATATATATTATATATATATTTAATGAATTAAAAGTTTTGGTACTTCCTTTTCTTGTTTCCCATCTTAGAGTTCCTGGGGAAAGAAGCAAGCCTTATCCATGTTGTGAAATTGACATCATACATGTGGACTTTGGTCAGGTCTATGGTTCAGAACAAGTCTCTCCATCATGTGGTAAGAGATTTGAAAGTACATTATTCTCTCTCCAGCAACCTATGCTCACTCGAAGCAATGTCAATATAGTTTACGTCCTGGGCTTGCCTAACGTAATCACACTCTTTCTGGGCACAATGTTTCCTCTCTAAATGCAATGTAATTTATGAGTCCTACAAAACTCAGTGGATTGAGTCATGAGAAATTATTTGAAAATAAACATGCCTGGGTGATTTAGTCTCTTAATATCTTGTTTAAATATTTGCCTCATAATATAGTGGCATTATGGAATAGTGGCAACAGTCACAGATGTGCAAACAAATCGGAATGTGGATACATATTGTAGATACATTTTACTACAGTCCGGTAGCAAAATCTTTCTGTCATATTGTTCATCGGTTGCTTCTTTGGCTTTAATTCAGAATATCAAAGTTTTACACAAATTTTGCTGATTGGTATTTAGGATTGTGAATGAGGCAGAG
This sequence comes from Rousettus aegyptiacus, assembly GCF_014176215.1. NCBI lineage: Eukaryota > Metazoa > Chordata > Mammalia > Chiroptera > Pteropodidae > Rousettus > Rousettus aegyptiacus. The sequence continues at coordinate 20,463,751 of NW_023416310.1, forward strand.
GAACCAGTATCGGCTGTTCAAATTCAGGGTTTCTAAAGTGATCTCCACCATGCATTTCATCCTAATTACAAAAGTCAGATTTTTTTATTTAGTTGACTACAAAGAAGACTGTCACAGGGATCAGTCTCGCTAATACAGTTTTCAAAAGCATTCGGTTTGAAAATATGCATTGGCATTACCCACACATAACAGATCTGAGATTTGCTCTCCAGGCCATTCACACCTTATTCTACTGCTTTTTCACAGAAATGGATTAAGAGGGCACAAGTCTATACCTGTGCTGACACATATAAAAGGAAATCAAAGTAGAAATGAAAGCAGACACTGAATATATCAGATTCCTTTTAGGCACAGTGCCCAAATTTCAATAGAGCCACTCCTTAGATTCCATTAGCCCTGCACTGAGGATCCCTTCCAGCTCAAAAATTCTATGCTTAACTGACTTTTAGACCCTCAGGATATTGACATTAACTAAGTTGAGTGGCCAAATTAGGATGAGGTTTCTGATGCTTAAATAGTGACAATTTTATGGTAGAAGAAATATAGGCACAAGAGGATTAACCTGCTGAGAAAGAGCTTATTTTGTCAGGACTTTATTAAAAATATGTGTGTGTATGTGTGTGTGCGCGCACGTGCACATGTACATACACACACATACACACACAACAACAACTTTGTTCAGGACCAAGCAATTTAAATATTCCCTAAGGCTGCCTGCCTACAACATAGAGAGGAGCAGATGTGGTCACAGAAATAGAAAAAAAAAATATCCAAAAGATGAAACAAGGACCACAGAAGAGACCAGGGATATGCCAAAGACAAAGAAAGTAAAGGGTGATGTTCCAGCACTGCACAGGTATCAGTGTGATCTATTTTAATTGCTTTACCTAAACTAATTAAATTAAAAGGCAACATGGCCTAGTGGAAGTATTGTTTGGAATTTAGGAAACCTACATAATGTAATCAACTGGTTTGCGCAAGTGTCTTAATTTCTGAGCACGTACTCTTTAACTATAATATTAAGGAATTTGGCTCAGAAAAGTTAAATGTGGTTTGAAAGGCACAGGTACCTGGGTTTGAATCATGTTGTGGTTATATACTGTGTGTGTGTGTGTGTGTGTGTGTGTGTGTGTGTGTGTGTGGCGTGTGGTGAGAGAGAGACTGAGATTTAGGGCAAATTGCTCCAAGTTTTGGTTTATTCATGAAAATAGGGGGAAAGGATACTAACTCAAAGTGCAGTTATTTGGCTGAAATAAAAGAAAATAGATAAAGTTATTTGTCACCTATTAGGTTCTTGATTAATATTTATTTGAGGGTAAGGGGAAGATGAAGAGGGTAAAGGAATTCAAATACAAGGTGACAGAAGGGACTAGACTTCGGGTGATGAGCACATAATAGAGTATACAGATGTTGTAGTATAAAGTTGTACACCTGATATTTACACAAGGTTATTTGTTAACCAATGTTACCTCAGTAAATTTAACTTCAGCAAAGTATTTATTTTAAAACAAAGAAATCTTACAAATAACTTTAGGGAGGGGTAAGAAAGAAGATAAAATAGAAATAAATTAAGATAAGAGAAAACTCTAAAATTTTATTTTACTTTATCATCATATGTGATGCTATTCATCCAACCAAAGAGTACATATGATAGTAGGTGATTTTACATATATGTAAAACCTTTCTGAATAAAGGGTAGTGTTCTAGAAGTCCAAGTCAGCAAGAAATCATGAGCCAAGGGCAGCTTTGAAAAGGGATGGGGAAAAGCAGATTGAAATGAATGGCTGGCTCAGTCGAGAGAGGAGCCAAGAGTATAGATTACCAAACCCAAGGGGTACAGTGCTCTTGATTTCAATCTGAACTGGTCTTCAGATCCAAGAAATCTGAAGATGCAGAGGAGGGCACAGGTCCACTGGGAAGAAGTTTTTAGTGCAAGTAGAAATCCGTGCCATATCTGGGAGTATGACTGGATGCCTCTGAGACAGGTATCTGAAGCAGAGGCCATCCCTGGGGTCAAAGATCCAGCCCACCGATTTGGGACCTCTGACAGTCAGGAAAAGACCCAAAAGGTGACTGGAATGGGAATTAGATGACACTTTTCCAAGCAGAAGTCATGCCAGGACATTGAGCTGTCCATAGAAAGAACACATCTTTTCTAGAGCTCACATGTCCAGAAAGAAAGAAGTTGCAAATAGTCCATCAGCCCAAGTTCTGACTGGTTTAAAAATTAGTTCTGAACCTGCAGGTGAGAGTTGTAAGGCCCACAGCTGTGGAAAATGGCACTGGCCCTAATTGGTAACATCTGCAGATGGATCTGGGCATTCGCTTTGCCGCCAGTTGTAAACACATCTTCAATGTTCAGCAACCACAAATATTACCTCCATCTAGAAGGCAATCTAACTACCTACAGCAGAATGCAGTGTGTCAGTGAGCAGGAAATTCACCATTGCAAAGACCCAATCAAGAGGGAAACCAAAGAAGGAAACCAGAAGAGGAGGGCAAAGCAGGAGGAGGTAAGATCGAGATACCCTCTCAAGACATTTGCTCATGCAAACGACCATGAGGTATATCTAACACCAACTTCATCTGAATGTGTTCCCTTGTAAATTTTTCACAAAACTGAAGGTAAAGAAGACAGATTCCAAATCCAACCCACAGGTATGTGGCAGAGCCTGCAGGCAGTATTTGGTCTTTCAGCCTAATATGAAAGAGTAAATGCAGATGGAGAGATTTCCTCTGCAAATGGAAAACAAGAAGTAATATAGTATCCAACCAGGCAGAGGCATGTACTTAACACACTGTATTCAGAATTTTTCCCATAAGATTGAGATAGTACCTCAGTAGATACAAGAGTTGTAATTTTATCAACAATAGACCCCTGACAGAGGGCACGAGTGATTTGCTTCTAAACGAATATTTCACAAGCACAGTTGGAAGAGCCTAGCTATTTAAGTTGGCAGTTTTGAAAATATAAACAATTAAATGTTTGGCTAGAAAAGAATTTTAGAAACTTTATTTAGGACCAAAGCCAGCTTTGGTAGTTTGAAACAAACATAGTGTGTTTCATTATGAGGCTCGGGAAGTAAAATAAAATATTTTCCACCAAATTTGCCTCAAGGTAGTTGTAGTGAAATTCAGTCAGCATTTTCAGTGTAATTTGAAAAGAAATAGCAGGCAGTCCCTTTAGCAATTAGAGGCACATCTCAAAAGATAAATAAAATGGAATTAACCCAAGTCCAAAGGTAATCAATCCTGCATGGCACTGAAAGCAGAAAAAAGTAAATCAGGAAAGGAAACAAACCATATAGTCTTTACATATAGGAGTTAAGAGTCAGTGAGAGTAAAGACTAACTAGGTAGGTGTGTGCATGGGATGACAAAACTATAACACTCAAGTAGCCAGCTAAATTAAGAGCAGAATAAGAAACTCCTTATGAGGAATAGTTAAGAGAAATCAACAAGTCTACAAACATATGACAATATACTAATGAACTGGTAATTACTGGTCCAGAAATGATCCAAGAGAATTTATTTTTCAGAGCTTTGGACATAATCACACCACTTCTAGGCATCGTAACAGAGAGAAGTTCATCCAGCGCCCACATAACGCCCTCCTCTAAGATCTGTAATGGGGGTACTCTCATATTCTTCCGATGCCCAAACAGTCATATCTTAACAGTATGTATATGTAAGGCAAATCATGGACTGAATAGAACGTAGATTTGAAAGCAGAGAATTGAGGTTTAAACCTAATTGTGTAAATTTCCAGTTATGTGACCTTGGGCAATCCCCTCACCTTAAGCCTCAGCACAGGCAGGCATTTTCAAAAGGAGTCAAGACCTACCTCATAAGAATGTTCTCAGGATTAAATGAGGCAGAGGCAGAGATAGAAGTTTATGAAATATCCATCTGAATCGTTGAAAATTGTTGAGAATCTGTTATGTACAAGTCAAAATGCTAAGCATTTTATATTCATATTTTTTTTTCATTCAATCAGTAAAACCATCCTGAGACTGAGGCATATTATCTGATTTCACATGTGAGAATACAGAAGCTGATTTCTCAGAGTCTCCCTTCTCTTTCCAAATAATGACACCCGAATCAGATAAAGACCAAAACAAAACAAACAACAACAACAAAAAAAACTGTTCAGGCATGGAGTCATCAATTGTATGTATAATCCCTTTAACTGTCAACAAAGGACCCCATTATGAAGAAAGGGACCTACTGCCCTGAGACTCTCTTCTTAATCCTGGGCCAATTCCTCCTTCACCATTCCTTTTTATTTGCTCGTTTGCTCATTTGTTTATTTCTCCCGTAAAAAGTTGGCATTTGACAACCTTTTACAAACTTTTCTCTTTCACTGGTATCAACAACAGTTTTACTAATCACTTATTTCAATCTGTATATGAAATAGAAATGGCATCTTTTTTTTTTTTTGCTCCCTATAAAGTAATTTTGTAGTTTCCTTTAAAGATCTAGAGTCCAGGAAAACAGATAAGAAGATAACAAATTGCTGAATTCTCAATGTAGAGACAGAATAGATCAAAACACAAATCTATCAGCCATTCTAAAACTCTGTGAAATAATGTAATCTTATTTTCAGAAATCTAGAGCTGTCAAATTTCCTTACAGCTGTTAAGAAGGAATTTCCAATTTTAAGACATTCATCTTTCAGATTCTTCCCTGTGGGGACAATCATTGTAATATCTGTGGAAGTAGAGAAAACAGAGTTGGATTTGCTGACAGTATCCTAGAGAAAAACCAGCTGGCTGCCCTGACAGGCACCAAACAAGTGACAGTAAATCGGGGGAATCAACATGGTTTATGACTTAGCTGTGACCCATCCGGAGTTATTCCCATCTCAGTGTATTTCTATCCTGTTTGCTCTGCCTGAAGGATATTCTCTAGCTAGTTATTAAAACAGAGCTACCATATAGTAAAGTGAGACATCTTTCTTTTTTTACTCCAAAAAGACCAGCATCATCCAGTCTCATCAGAGACATGTGACCTTCCTGCCACTTCCAGGTCCTTAGAGTAAGAGGATCGAGACAGTGGTCTAGATTCTGCACCTACTCAGACCCACATGCTTTTGTTGTTGCTTTTTGGTTTTGTTTTCTGCGGTGTGGAATGTAGTCCCTGCACACAATTCTGAGGAGTACCTCCTAAAACAACAATAACAACAACAAAACTTAATGAGGCGTGTGGGCTAACACCTTTGATAATACCTGGGATGTTTCTAGAACTATAGAACCTTGAGTCCAGTCCAGACCACTGGATGAAAATCTATAAATTACCAAGACCTCAGGAGATAGATACATGCATCAAAATTGAGAAGTCATATACTAGAGGCTCAATTATTAACATGAGAATCATACTACCAATTTCAAGTGAGACAAAAGTAGAAAGATGAGCTTGGAAATTATATTGTGTTCAGTACCATGGGACCTCATTATTGGTTGGTGAGAAGCTGGAAAAAGGAATTCCCTTGACCGATTCAGTTGAGGCACTATGACTTTTCATTTACTATTGCAGCCATGAGTTGGAGGCCCTTCATGGTGCTCTTCGCCGAGAGGCACCTCCGTGACCAAGGCTAGCTGCTTTTTCTTACACCTACTTCCACCTGTGGAAGTAGTGACATGCTACTCCTATTGCCACACAAGATCTATACTCCTCTCTTTCCACTGTAGAAAGAGCCTTATTCCTAATAATTGGCTCAACAATGAATCTCTTTATTCTGGCTCTCATCATGGTAGGTTTGTCCATCCTATCAGTATTTGGTATGGAAATGACTAGGATGACAAGAATTGTGGAGGAATATTTAAGAGTAGGTATCTTTGGTTTACAGTTGCTATAGATGATTAATCAGAGTTGAGGCTAAGACACACGGACATGGCCATTTAGGCTGAAATTTATGATAAGAAATTTATTGGGAATAGAAGTGAGGAATTCCATGGTAGCCCCCCTGTATTCACTGCATTAGGTAGTTAAAACTTTCCTTCTCATGTTCTTTGTTACAAAGGACTGCCCCTTTTTCTGGGACCCTTTATCCACTGACTTCCAGTTAAATTTGACCAACGGGAGGCTCTGAAGGGGGATTAGATTGGGAAGAGGAAGGGAGAAGCTGTAGAATTTATGTGATAGCTTTACACTGAGAATTGTCTCTGGCATTGGTTGTATCTCCTTATGGTTCAAGCTCATTCATGGAGCCCTCCCCAACATGTTTCCACTTCATTCAAAAGACTCTTCCCACCATGATCCCAGCACTGGCTTAGTAAGGCCCTCATACTGGGGATCCCTACTCTTTTCAGAGAGCACTGCTGTTGGGTTCTGGTAACATCACCTCCTTCCTTTGTCCCTCCAGCTGGGAGTAACATCTTCTTGCCTCTTCAGCTTTTCTTCCCAAACCTTTTACTCTTGTTTCTCATATTAAATTCCTTCTATCGAACGATGTAGAATGGGTTCTATTTGACTGGCCTCACCCTGACTGGTACACTGACCTTATATCCTATAAGCTTAAGCATTAAATGCCTCTCTCTGGGAAATCTGGCCCAGCAGAAAATGCCATTGAAATGAACCTTCGGGCTTAGAATGAAGATCATAGGACTTTATTGCTAAAAAGAATGTTAAGCATCATCTAAGTCTGTCATTTCACAAAAGAGGAGCTGTTCCCCAGAGAGAGAGTAAGTGCTATCCCATCTTAAATAGTTCTTAAATGGCAAAGCCAAGACTAACTCTTTCCACATCTAGCATGCTTTCACTATTTCATTATTTCCTCTGTGATGTGTTTGCTACCTTCGTGAACTGTATGTGTGTGTGACACCAAACTCTATCTATAGATGTGTATTTTGATGTGATTGACTAAAGTGATCAGAGAGGATATTAATGGGCAATTTTAGGTTTCTGTCTTATACACACACAGACATTTTTACTACATTTGTGGAAGCCTATCAAATACAGCTGAAATTAACCATGGGAACTTATATTAACTATGGGAAATATTTATTTTCATATGAAAATGAGAGACTTACAGAAGATATAAAAATGACATAAAAAAGAGGATCAGGACCACAAAATAGCCCGATGATAATTCTCTGGGTGTGGGGAAGGAATTTAACTTTGGAATTGCATACACATGACCAGTGAAATTAGTAAAGCAATAATTTATCAAAGCAATATGTTATTTTCAAGAAAGTAACATAGCAATACATATTATATGAGAAAAAGAGACATTGCTGAATAAACACCCTAAGAATTTAAAGGAAAATAAATTGTCTCTTCTTATATAAGGCACAATATTCTAAATGTTACATAAAATCATCAAATCAAAGGGCTCAATTCAGGACAGAGATCAACAGACTATAATAGAAAAACAAGATAAAGACTTTTAAGTACATTTCTGGCATCTACAGCAGTTCTGGACAGAGAGTATAATGTTAGAGTTAGGAGCATTGAATCCAGACACAAACTACTTGTGTTCAACTGTAATCTTCTCTTCCATTTACTTTTTGTGTATATTTGTTAGGGTTGCCCAAGCTTAAAAAAAAAAAAAAAAAAAGACCTCAAAATATATTATGGTCCAAACACAGGAGAAATTTATTTCTTACTTAAGAAACAGTCCAAGTTGAATTTTCCTGGTAAGAGACAGCTTAAGAATGGATTTTGGTATGCGACTAACACTATGTGATCTAGTGTTTCTGCTGTTTAATATTAGAATGATAACAGTGTTTCTGTAGGCTAAGTAGGTTGAAAAGTATTAAGTACTCAATAAGAATCAGCCACTATTATAAGTATGAGTCCAGAATGGCTATTTGGAAGTTCCAACTACTCCATATCAGAGATGCAGAAATGTCTACTCTATAAACTTTATTTCCCTAGGACAGTCATTCTTAAACATCAGTGTGCATCAGAATCGCCTGGAGCTGAGGTGAAGGGGTATTGGGGAGAAGTCAAAGAGGCTAAAGGGGGACAAATATATGATGATGCAAGGAGACTAAATTTGGGGCGGCGAGCACACAATGCAGCATACAGAGGATGCGTTATAGAACTGTACACTTGGAACTTATGTAAATCTTATTAACCAATGTCACCCCAATAAATTTAATAAAAAAGAATTACTTGGAGAGTTTATTAAATCTCATATTTTGGGGCCCCACCCAGAGAGCTTCTGATTCAGTGAATCTGAAAGGGAGTTTGAGAATTTGCAGTTCTAACAGGTTCCCAGGTGATGCTGATGCTGCTGGTTTGGGGGTCACGCTTTGAAAACCCCACTCTGAAACAAGAGACTGAACAAGCTTAAGCATACAAAGGCTGAAAAATGGTTGTACAGAAAAACAAAAAGAGAGACAGAGAGACAGAGAGAGAATAATTAACATCCTTACCCTCTCTTAACCTGCTCTGGTCATATTTCTTCATGTTTGTCCCTATAATATTCTGGTTTTCTAGTCCTAGTCCAGTTTTCTTTCCCTTTGCAGAGGTCCATAGCATCAGCATTCATCTTCCCAACTCCTTCCCCACCGCCCCTCCACCTTTGGGATCCTGAGGTTCTAAAAGAGAAAAGAAATCAGCCTCTTGGAACCTTAGCTATGTATTGAACAATATTTTTTTATTCCCTATGGTCTCTGAATCACAATAGAGACATTTTCAAAATTTTATGAGCACATTACCCATATTGCAAAAGGGTCATTTTAATACATTATCTCATATTGCTTAGCATATGTTTGGCAATTTCCTCCTAACCCTCACTTTGTATGTGCTCATGGAATGCAAACTAATCCTTGATATTTGCTATGAAAATCAGCTATAATAAGAATATTGCAGTGGACTTCAAAGAAGGATTTTGTACTTTCTACCCTCACTGCTTAAAAGACAAAGTCTAAATTATTTATTCCTCAGGTGACAAAATATCAGCTAGTTTGAATTTAGTCAGCAGATATGTTTTTCTGCCATCATGCCATTTGAAAGTTTTCGAATTTGAAGATGTTTAGCAGAACAGGCCTGCTCTAGTTAAACTCTCCTCAAGCCGTTCTCTTTGTGTGATAATATTGTGATGGCCCATTACTTCTGGCCTGCCCCTTGAAAGTATTAGGATCTGTACCCAATGTTTTGATAACTCTTAAGACACGCATTTATCATTCCCATTACCCTCCTCACCTCCAACTTTCTGTAAGACTTCCTTGTCTCACTTAAATTCACTTACTTATTAACTAGCAAAGATAACATGTGCTTCAATGTTATGCTTACACTTCTAACATAGCCTCAGTTGGCCCCAAACTCCTCTATGTTCATTAATAAAATAAAATGGGAATAATGATAAAATCCTCCAGGTCTTCCAGATAAGATGTCAGTCCAAGCAGATATAGACATCTCTTCATCTTGCTACAAATGCATAGAAATTTTGGATGAGATTATTTTTAGAAATCTGAGTTGTACCTGATCTCAAAAGGAGAAAAGAAAAAAACTCCTTAAGAAAAGTCATAAAAGAGGAAAATAATAAAAAAAAATTCCAAGCAAGATGGAAATTTCTCACCACCCACAAGGATGCCAGGATCAGATACATATCTTAGGGAATAGAATTCTAATTTTGGTGCAGAGACAGGAGTTATGGCCATAAGGCCCTGTGCCTAAAACAGGGATTGCTACCCAAAGCTAAGAATGAAGAAAGAATTTCATAACTTGTGGGCTAGGACCAGAAAATCTGCACCCACATGCCTAGGGTTTTATTGAGGATGAGACAGTCAACCTGGGCTCTGAATATAATGGGAGTCCTTAGCCTGTGCCAAAATATGGAAGAGGTGACCAAAGTTAGACTGCCAAAATGATGAAAAAATGGTCAACCCAAAACTGACTTATGAATTGGTCTATAACAAGTTAATCTCTTAGGTCATCCTGAACCACACCATCACTATGCCCGCATGAATCAAGGCATATGTGGCATTTCCATGGAAGACTCCTAATCCACTAGGGATGAACCCATTAACAAAATGTCCAAACATGTAAAGAAACACACCACCATATATAATAGGGAGGAATGCTACAAATCAGAGAAGTCATATGGGACAAATTAAAGGAATTAGAACAATTTTAAAGAGACTTAAAATAGATTTCAAATGGCCAAAGAGGAAAAAGGGAAAAAGGAAATAGAACATTATGGAAAAAAAGGACAAACTAATTTAAAAAAGAACAATATAGAGATATTCGAATGCAAACAATATTGAATCTTTGAATTAAAAAAAATTTAATAGATGCTTAAAAGAAAAGTAGAGACAGTTTTTAAAAAATTATAAATTTGGAAATACCTGGGGAAACCATCCAGAATGTAGCCCAAATAAATAAGGAGATAAATAACATGCATGGTAAGTTAAATGGCATGGATGATAAAAAATAAAGAAGTAAAGTGGTAACTTTGGTTAAATCTATAGATGTGAGTCAACCTCATTCATATGTGCTCTATTTCCACCAAATAATCATTAAATATTTGATGAACATCGTCTTATGTGAGGTAAAGAGGCAGCAAGAATCTCTGACTCTGAAAGCAGTATAAGAACTAGTAGAACAATAGTGGTAATAGCAATGATTACAGTAAAATTGTAACTTACAGAGTTTCAGTTAAGCAAAGTGATTAAGTCCTAGAGATCTATTGTACAGCATGGTGCTTATAGTTAATAATTAACAATACTGTATTATACACTATGTTTGTCAGGGTTATCCAGAGAAATAGAACTAATCATGTGTGTGTATCTATATCTATATTTACATCTGTATCTATATCTGCAACCGTATCTGTACCTATACCTATACCTATACCTATACCTATACCTATACCTATACCTATACCTATACCTATACCTATACCTATATCTATATAGAAAGAATATGAATTCAGTCATTGAGACAGAGTCCCACGATCTGCCCTCTGCAAGCTGGAGAACCAGGAAAGCTGGAGGTGCAATTTAATGAGTCCAAAGGCCTGAGGACCAGGGGAGCTAATAGCTCAAGTCCTGACCAGAGACAAAAGGCCCAAGAAACAGGAGTGCTGATGTCCTAAGGCAGAAGATGGATATCCCAACTCAAGAAAAGAGAACAAACTCACCTTTTGTTCTACCTGGGTCCTAAATAGACTGGAACATGCCCACCTGCATTGGCAATCTTCTTCACTCAGTCTACAGATTCAAATGCTAATCTCTTCCAGAAACATGCTCACGGGCACGCCTAGATCTTTTACCAGCTCTCTGCGTGTTAGTGTAACACATAAAATTAACCATTGTATGTACTGAAAATTTTGCTAAGAGGGAAGGTAGATTTTATGTTGTGTCCTTATTACAAAATAACAACAAATAGCGCAGAAGGAACATTTTGGAGAGGATAGATGTACTTACAGCATAGATCGTGGTAATGGCTTCATGGATGTATAGTAATCTCTAAACTCAACAAGTTGTATTCATTAAATACACACAGCATTCTGTAGGTCAATCATTTCTCAATAAATTGATTAAAAATAAAAATGTATTATAGTTACCTCCAGAACAATCTAACAGCTGACAGTGCTTGAGAGGTATCGTTTCAGAATTGTAAGGTCAAAAGTCACAAAATTGGTGACTATTTTTAATAACAAAATTGAAATATTGTAAAAATAAATAATTACAAGATATAAAAATCGTCATTTATAGACTGAAGTTAAGAAAACTACTGAGGAAACGATAGGAAGTGGTAGAAATTTTGGAATTTCTAAAGGAATTCCATATTTTACATCATGGCATCTATCTTAATTCTTTTTACTCGTCTCATTGCATTTGTTTTCTGTCTCTCAAGCCTCACAAGTTTTGGTGTCCCCACCCTTGCTTTCATCTTATGTCACTTCTTTGTAACATAAAATGGCCACTTTAAGCCAAACCACAGAATTCTTCTTTTTATAAACCAATAATTCTTGCTTGTGTCCTTCTGCATAAGCACCAGAGGTCATTATAAAATGCCTTCCTCAAATACACTGAATTAGAGTCTGAGATGGGTTCCAGAAATTTACACTGTTATCAACATACCTGACTGGTCCATAAGCACATTATGTTTGATGAACCTCTCTTCTTAATGCTCCTCAGTATTTCCCTCTTAGAAGCCTTCCCAGCTCCACTCATTCTAAATTAGCCCAGCCACCTGGAGACTGTAAATTCTTGGATGGTTGGAACAGCCCTCATTGCATCCACATTGCCCAAGGATACTTAACACATGATTTACAAACACTGACACACAAGAACCGAATCACTACCAATTTACCCAGCTTTCTCATAATGTGGAACAGTTACCAAAACTCCAAAGAATCTACAATAGCTAACTTTAGACGTACCTTCCCAGACCTCATTGATTCTATTAAAACAACCCTTTCTTTTATGAGCTTCAAGAGAAGTAGCCCAGGAAGACCCAGTGTATGCATGTAGCAAGGATATTGTTGTTACTCTGGCTAACCTCTAACCACTTTGGGCTTGGGATGCTATCAGTAATGAAGAAAATATACTGCAACCAGTAACCTGAAGGGTAATTTTTTTTTTTTTTAATATCAAATCTGTTGGAGCCAATTTGTACTTCGAGGCCCTTATAGACACTTGATTAGGTTTCCTCCATTTGCTTGTCCACAGTGGAACACATTTTATCATGTTCACGAGCCAGAACAAAACTGTCTATGGTCTTTACCAATCAGGAAGATGAAAGTAAAAAGCTACAGCAGGAGCAACAAGCCCTGCTGTGCATAATGAAACCCTGAAACTGTGATTCTTCTCTCTAGATACTCCGCTTGTCTCTGCATCACAGAGGGCTGCACATTCTCTCCTCTCTGACACCCCAGCCCTTGACAGTGGATATCTCTGCTCCTGCCCACTGTAACCTCCTGCTTGTCTCTATAGATTTCAGGAGGCAAGGATATCTAGAAATCTGTAATAACAGCAATTACTCATACACCTCAGAGAGAAATCAGAAAAACCTAACCACAGCACTTCAGTGGACCCAATCTGCACAGTCTCCTTTTTTCTTCACACTGTCCACAACATGATGCCCTACTGAGAATAAACCAACATTCAATTTAACAAAGTTAAGTCCAACACACTGAGACTATGCCACACACAGGGCGATAGGCAAGATGGGCCAGCTGTGAGGAAAACCTGAATTCAGCTTAGGTTTGCCTAATCTTTCTAATTCTCAGTTTCTTCATCTATAAAACAGGGACTTCGCAGTATAATACAAATGTGGGATTGAGTGCTAACCAGAAAGCACTTTCGTGTATTACACATGAAAGAGCTGGCTACTGCTCATAGTAACCTGTCATTTAATAGTTTCCATAGTGGTGAACTAGCCTGCAAATGTAGAGTATATCTCAGTCTTCTTGAGGTGTCATAACAAAATATCATAGACTCAGTGGCTTAAACCACAGAAGTTTATTTTCTCACAGTTCTGGAGACTAGAGGTCCAAAATAAGAGTGCTAATAGGATCAGTTTCTGGTGAGAGCTCTCTTCCTGGCTTGCAAATGCCTTCTTGCTGTATTTTTACAGGTAGAGAGAAAAAGAGAGTAAGTAAGCTCTCTGGCATTTATTCTTATAAGGGCACTAACACTATCATGAGAACCCCAACCGCGTCACCTCATCTACACCAAATTATCTCCCACCTTCAAAAACCATCACATTGGGGATGAGGGCTTCAACATGTGAATTTCAGTGAACAAATTCATTCTTTAACACAGCACTCCCATGACCCATCTCCCATTTGACTCTAACCTGTGAGACCAGGGCTAGATACTTTCAAACTGAAACGAGAACCAAAGCCTCCCAGGATAGCAAATTGGAGAAATCTAAAAATTGTCCTTAACTCATTTTTCCCTTTGTATTGTATAACTCTCCCAGACTTGAAAGCATGCACCATTAACGTCTCTAATAGAAGGGGGTTGGTGAGATGTACCTTAACTATAGATTCAGAGCGAACAGTAAGAGAAGGTCATGTATCCTACTATGTACAGTGACCAGTTTACAATGGAGAAAAACCCTGTGAAAATAAAATCTTCTTCTATCCTCAATTCATATAATCCAAAAGTAGTGTTGGGGCTACCATGGCTGAAACCAGAGTGCTTTCACATCTTGCCAGAAAATTCTCATGTAAGGTGCCATATGCTGAATTGTGTCCTCATCCTCCAAAACTCTAGTCCCAAACCCTACTATCTAAAAACATGACTTCTCTTGGAAATAGGTTCCTCACAGATGTGATTAATTAAGATGAGGTCACACTGGAGTAAAGTGGACCCCTATTTAATATGACTGGTGTCCTTCTAGAAGATGGTCATGTGAAGTCAGAGACACACGGGGAGAACACCGAGCGAAGGCAGAGGTTTGGAAAGACACGTCTATAAGTCAAGGGACACAAAAGATTGCCAGAAAATGATTAGATCTGGGAAAAGGCAAGGAAAGATTCTTTTATAGTTTTCAGAGGAAGCATGGCCTTGCTTAATTTTGGACTTCTAGCTGCCATAAATATGAACCAATAATATTCTGATGTTTTAAGTCATGCACTTTGTGGTACTTAATACAACTCTAGGAAATAAATACATAAGGTAACATGTCTGTGGCTGAATGCAAGCAAAAGTTTTTCTGCCTTACACTGGGCAATAAATTTAACATAAGACAGACATCTTTAGGATGTCCTGGGTAAAAAGCAATACTAAAGACAAAAGGATAAGGCTCAGGATTCTTTCAGTAGGCTATGGGGGTTTTGTCTTGTAGAAAGAAAAGCTTTCAGGAGATCCGAAGGACAAGTCTCAGTCCAGGAAGTTTGCTTACTGGCACAGGTCTCTTACAACTCTGAGATTCTCTGATTCTCAGAAATGGGAGCTACTGTAGGGTGCTCCTCATATTTGTCTCTGGTCTGGCACAATTTTCTGATCATGTAGCAATCTTTCAGGCAGTGATGCTGATAAGTAGTAACTAGTGGAAGGTAGAGAGAATATGAGGTTACTTCTGATTTAGCTACACGGAGCATCAGTGTTTACCTCTCAGCAAGCTACTGTCCTCTGAATACTGTCCTCTCAGCCTGGAGACACCTAATGTCCTTTCTCCCACCACTGGGTATTGCTTCCTGCCAAGAAAATGACCTGGGGAGTCAATTAAATGAGCCCCTCTCCTCAGCTCTGGTTCTTATTCCTATTACCCTACTTGCTGATTTTCTGACTTGTCCATTCCCCTAAGTCCCCAGACCCCTACCCTGAGACCTCAGACTGCCTGTGGGCTTGCCCACTCCCCTCACTTGCTTAGCAGCTCTGTTTCAGTTTCTTGACACCTGCCTGCTCCCTGCTGTGGGTACTGATAACTCTGCTGGAGCTGCTTATTCAGCTCACCTCTCCCACCGCTGACTCCTTCCTCCCCGGTCCTACTGCCTAATCTCCTGCCCACTGCTTAGATGGTTTTTGGCACTTACTTCCTGGCTTCTTATGTTGTATCCTTCAGATACTCTTATTCATTCTCTTATGCCAACACTGAAAAAAGCATGTATATTCCTAAAAAATGTGCTCCTAAGTTGGTAGTGTTTACCTCTTCAGAAGCAGAATAGATGACTTCTGGCTGGAATGTGCAGGAGTTTAGTCTATTGCTAGCAGTCACCTTGTCCCTACTATGGCTATCTTCAAGTTTAGTTGGGCATAAGGACAAAGAAGGAAGAACCCTTAGTTTGTTTATGGGTTGGAAAATAAATGGCATGCCTCTACTGGCTGAACCATGCATATGCTGAACCCACTCCAGACAGTGGAAAATGTCTCCTGGCTGTGGGGGAAAAAAAAAGAGGGAAAAAAAGCTGAAGAAGAATTGGTTATTATTAAAATATCTCCCTTACTTATTTCTTTGCCCTTACATGCTCTATTGCCATGATAACCTACTGGAAAGACTTTAATTGGCTGCCTTAGAAAGACAACAAAATGACAAACTCATAGATTGGTTGTCGTGAACTGAATGTTGTGTCTCCAGAATTCATATGTTGAATCCCTAATCGCAAGCGTGATGATATTTGAAGGTGGAGTCTTCAGAAATGAGATCCTAAGAGCGGAGCCCCCATGATGAGATTAATGTCTTTATAAAGGAGGAAGACACTGGAGTGTTCTCTCTCTCTGTCTCCCACCCTCCCCACCTCTTCCCCACACCCAACCCTTGTCCATATGAATATATACAAGAAGGCAGTCATCTGCAAGCCAGAATGGAGCTCTGGAACATGCCAGCAACCTGATCATACAGTGTTGACTAAAGTAGACTAAAATGCTAATAGACCACCTTTGCATATGATCAGTTTACTAAAACCGATTTTCATCTAAAAAAGCAGAACAAAGAGAAACTGGCACAGATAACTAACAAGCAGAACAAAGAGAGACTGGTGGGGTTGACAAATCTCGTGATGAAGCAATGGGTTGACGAACTGATGCTATAATCTAGAAGCAACACTCTTTACTTTCTGATCATGGGGCATAAGGAATCGATGGAAGGCTGAGAAAGAACAGATGCCACAAGGACAGTAAGAAATCAACAACACTTTGAATACATCACTATTTTGTCTAGGGAAGTCTTTTCTCAAATGTTTTGCACAATTTTGCTCTTCCACTCCCAAATAAATCAAATCAACCCAGATGTTTTATAGTCCAGCTGGCTGGGTGAGGGCAGCCAGGCTCAGACAACCAAGGACTTCTGAACATTTGATATGTGGCCATAAATTCAACTTACTGTTGAGATTGTGTGAGCGTCCAAAAAGATGCAACTTCAAAAAGAAGGTGTGGGTTTAAAATGTTTTTCATCTTACTCTATTCTGGCTTAAAATTTCACATTTTTATCCAAAAATTTATAGTTTATTTCCAAAAGTTTAAAGAATCAAAATTACTTTTGTGAAATGTCCATCAATCTCATTCAATCTATTTGGTTATATAGCTGGATATCTGTTTGTAAGCATTTATCACTTTGATAGAAAAGGTGTGAAGGGGGAAAAAAGATCACTTGTTAGGATTTATTTTATTTATTGTAAAAGGTTCTAGTCCCTCAGTCCCAGAAATTGTCTCTTTAGCTCATTCTCTGTCATATTTAATTTACTTCTGAAGCAATACATATTTTGTGTCACATAGTCTGTTTAGCAGACTATTTTCTTCTGTGATATATACTTGCAAAATTCAAAGGACTCCTCTTGTTGTATGTTTTCTATGAAATCTTTTTTTCATTCATAATACATCTCTTAAAAATCAAATACATCTTAGATGTTTTCTTTTAGGAGAATTATTATTTTATATCCAAATGAGAAATATAAGTATGATAATCATAGGCTTTGTGCCTATTATTTGTAAAAAAACAAAAAACAAAAAACAAAAACTCATAAGTTTTCCAAGCATATGGCCTGAGTTTTCATTGCATACCTTGTGATAGGTATCACACCTTGTGCTAGGTATTGCACTGTTAAAGGAACTGAGGCTGTAGCTGGTACATGACCTAAGATTATGTTGGCAGTTAGGTTATAATCTATGTTTCCCTGTCTTCTCTCCACCTTTTAGAATCTTGGACTCTGGTTTCCACATTGTTTCAGGCTGCAGTAGTCATCTCCAGTGCGTTATATACACCAGTCCATGAAGAGTGTGTGTAGATTGATGATGTAATTAGTGAGGTCTTCCAGACAGACAAGGTCATTACAAAATATTTTGAATCCAACTACAGGTCTTTTTAATACCCACAAAAGAGCCATGGCCAGTCACAGAAGAAGAGTATAAAAATAATCCAGAATTTAATTAATTAAGGAAAAATTGGTTAAAGGAATTTATCTTCAGCCTCTCTGAGATATTACAGACTCAAATCAGGGAAAAATATTTGGTAAGAGTAACTGAAACCCAATAGAAACTAACTAAATTTGGAGAGTTTCGATGAACAATTGCTAATAAATATAAAAGCAAATAGAAGCAAGAGTCCATGTTCTCTAAGTGGTGCCAGATGAATCAGTTCCATCCAGCATACAGGCAAAAAAAAAAAAAAAAAAACCTCTGGGTCAGTGAGCTGTCCTAATTCTCATGGGATGGGAACTCTACCTTATCTATAATATGAAAGCTATCTTCTTAGTGAGAAAGTGTCTTTTAACTCTGGCAAGGCTTAGAATTAGGTATATAGATGATCAAATTTACTTTTACTTTGCAAAATCAAAGGATGAGAGAATTTAAACGTATTGTAAAAGGTTTAAAGAAATTTAATAGACTAAGTTTAAAATGAGCCTAATTATTTAAATAAGTCTACTCATTTCCATTTGAATTGATTCAAAATTGAAAATTATCACCCCCACAATGATCCTTAAAATTTACTAGATTTATAATTAGCATAGTCACATTTGTACATTAACTTTAAAGTCTTAAGAAAAACAAGGATTTAAACTATTACTTTTACACTAAAATTTAAAACTACTATTTTAAAACTAAATTACTTTAGCATGATTACTTTATAAACTGAATTCTAATTTAAAGTCTCGAAAACAATCGTTCATTTTATTTTCTGCTTACAAAAGCCCTATCAACTCCAGAAAAAAAGTACATACATACATACATACATACATGCATGCATATATACTCACTCACTCACAAGGACACAACATCCCTGCTAGAAAAATACCTGCCTTGTCTGTGTTGGGCAAATAAACAGTTAACCCAGGCCAAGTGTCCACTGTATAAAGGGGCCATCAGCAGCCAGTCCAGTCTATGCCCATTTTGTTGTCATTTGGCAAAAAGAAAAGGGACGAAGGGGTGAAGCAGCTGTGCCTTGGCTTCTCTGAGTTCACAGAGAATGCTGAATTGATCACAATAGAAACAGGTGACGGTGAAGTCAGTGAAGTTGGATATTTTCATTGTGAAAGAAAAAAATGCACCTGCCAGTTAAGGAGATGATTTTATTCAGGATCTTGCATTAGGGAGGAAACATTTATTAATAAGAAATATGTCAAAGAAGAGAGAGAAAATATGGATTTTTTAAAAACAAAGGAGTCATAGAGGCTGAGGAGGGGT
The DNA here is from genome assembly GCF_014176215.1 of Rousettus aegyptiacus. Taxonomy (NCBI): domain Eukaryota; kingdom Metazoa; phylum Chordata; class Mammalia; order Chiroptera; family Pteropodidae; genus Rousettus; species Rousettus aegyptiacus. The sequence goes on from NW_023416310.1 coordinate 20,482,778, forward strand.
GCAGTGGGTCTTGTCTTGGAATGCACCATGGTAGGGTATTCTCTGGGGAGAGCCTAACAATTTCTCAGAACAAAGAAGGAGGGGCGTGTTTTCCAACCATCCTTGCTTTACAGAAGCACAGAACTCAAATAAGGTTCAATATTGTCATCATAAATACACTTACATGAAACTAGATTTTCAACAGATGGTTGTGACTTAAAAATTAGTGTCCTAGAAAAAGCTGAACATTCAGTTTTGCTTTTTTCTCCTTCCTTCCTTCCTTCCTTCCTTCCTTCCTTCCTTCCTTCCTTCCTTCCTTCCTCCCTCCCTTCCTCCCTCCCTCGCTTCCTTCCTCCCTTCCTTCCTTTTTTCATTTCATTTTTGTTACTATAAAACTGGGTCATTTGAAATACTCTTGGTACGAAAGCACATAAAAAACAAAGTAAAATTTCTGCATTCAAAATTAATGTATGTCCTGTCTTGAATAATACTGTCCTTTATTCTGAGATGATGTCCTCTTCACTTTTTTCTTATTAAAACTTCCTGTCATTTAGAAAATGATGGTGATATAGATACATTTTTATAAATCTCACTTTTTAAAATAAAAAAGTTAATAACCACATATTTGTACTCCTAACTTTTGTTAATCAATTTAGTCATTAAAATCCAAAGGAACAGGAGATATTTCTCTAAAGTAGTTGGAAGATCAACCAAGCCTTAAAATCTCCTCTCCAAGATCTTTCTGCAGTACTCTTTTACCATGCAAATATTCTAAGAAAATTAATCTTTCATTAACACCTAAAGTTTTCTTTAGGTGTTAAAGTTATCAGTTTCTAACTGGGATGACCTAGGGCATTTAAAGTTTAGATTGTTTTGAAGGGTAAAGGGAGAGAAAGAGACACCTTATGAAGTGGTGGAAGAATGTGCATAATACACCTAACTTGCATTACAGTTTTGCCACAGGCCACATTTAGGCACTGCTTAGCTACAGTTTAACATTTTAAATCTTTTGTTCCCATCTGCACAGAAAGCAATACAATCATTCAAACTCATTATCCTCACTGCTAACTTCAGGAAATTAGAGTATGGACTTGAAAGCTGAAGGATCAGTCAAGGAAAATCAGTTAAGACAGAAAAGTCAAGAGCAGGGACTCAGTCATTAACAATTTAGACCAAATTAGAGGCAGCTAGAATCTGGTACAAGGAAGATCTGCCTAGGGGATGAGCAGGCAGGCAAGATGAGTCCTACTAACTGCCATGGTTAGAGACGAACAGTCAATGTCAAGTGTATTCATGGTAAGCAAGAGGCAGGCACTAGTACTGAGCAATAAGTATAAAAACAGGTCAGTGTTGAGTAAACGAAACACAAAAGAAATGTACTTGGATACATGATTAGGATGCCACCTCCCTATTGTTCTGAACAGAAGAAGATGGACTTTCTGAAGACCTAGAAAAGAAAACCAAGAAATAAATGCATTTAGGTAAAACGGAATGAAAAGAAAATCCAGTTAACTGTAGCACATGGCCTGATAATTAGAACCATGTAACCAGTCAGAATAAGACCAATAATAGCTGGCTTAATATAGAACCTATAGTATAAGAATATCTATATTTTTCCCAAAAGACCACTATATTTTACCCAAGTCATAAATTCTTTACGTATTTCCTATCCAAGAAAGAAACTGACTTCAAAATGTAGGAAACTCTGAGATCAGGGTGGAGAAGGAAGAGGAAACATCTTAGTGGCACGAGGAGATGTTACATACTCAAAGAATTCCACAGTAACTCTTAAGTCCTGAGAAAGAAAATGTAATAAAAAAAAATGATGTAATGTTTTGGAGCTATCCTTATGTCTTAATCAGATTGACTAGATGGCCAAGATGTTTCTATAAAAACTTTTCTATAAAAAGATTTGAGAGAAAAATAAAAGTTGGCTATGGTTGAGCATACAGGCTTTGCCTCAGGAAGTCCCTCTTAAAGAAGCCTCTTCTGGTATGAAAGGTTCCTTCTTAGCTTAGCAACTGAAAGATAATGTACCCTTGAGCTGATTAAACTGAGTAGGTCCCATAAGTTCTATTTATCCCCCTAAAGTAAGTCTTATCCTTGTAAAAGCCAAAATGTAAACACATAAGTTTGGTCTTTCAGTGTATTACAACATGTGATGCTACATGCAGCAAAATACAAGAAAAATTGCATTAAGAATTACCTTCTCCTCCCCTCAAAAGTCCAAATGTAAGTCCAAATTTTCAACTTACTTGATATTGCAGGAGAAAAATTGATAGAAGAATGAAGGGAAAATAACATGTATTGACTCTGCTGTATAATAGGTAGGATGTTAAGTCACTTCTACTTGGTATCTTAATTTATTGCTCCTATCTCATTTATCCAGCATTTATTCCTAGATGAACTATCTCATTTATTCCTTATTCGTTACTTATTAGTATTTCTAAATGTATCATCTATTTTATTCCTCATAAGAGCCTCGAGGTCAGAGGTTTTTATTCAAATTTTTATTCAAATTTTATAGATGGGCAATCTGGGGCTCAGACATATTAGATAACAGCTCAAAAATCACAGTTGATGAGCACCGGAGAGTAAACATTCCAACCTCAATTTTCTGGACCTCGAAATCTGTGCTCTTCTAATATTTGGCTGTGTTTTAGGAATTAACTTTCTAAAGCAGGCATTTGTACACTGTGGCTGACATGAACATGAGGTAATTTTCTGCATCATCCTAGTAGCTAATATCAGTAACACCATTGGAAAATACTCTAATAGAAATAAATTTAATTTTTGGTGCTTTCCCAATCTTATTTCTTTCTTCCTTCTCCCATTTCAAATAACTCCCATTCTGCAAAACATTTCCCGAATTTTGCTGCCTGTCTCCACCCATGCCTGCCCTCTACATTATACTTACATCTGTTTGAAGACCAGATATTAGTTATATTAGTTAATGTATATTAGTTAAGATTAGGTTTGGCTGTATACAACACAAAGTCCAAATGGCATGTTAAAAAGACAGAAGTTTGTTTAAATCTCATATAATAGATCAGAGGTAGGCTTTCAGAGCTAGTATAGCAGCTTTACAATCCCACCCATGTCCCAGACTCTTCCTGTAGTTCTTCTCTACCACCATCCTTAGTATGTACATCCCATCCTCAGATATGCCACATGGTTGGACATGGTGGCTGCAGTTCCAGTTATCACATCCATATTTCCAGAAAAATGTACAGCTTTTAAAAAGGAGCATTTCCAGTAACCCCATCTGACAACCTTTGCTTATACCTAGAGATGCTGTAACAGAGTACAATAAACTAAGTATCTTTAAACAACAGAAATTTATTTTCTCACAGTTCTGGGGGCAAGAGGTCTGAAATAAAGGTACCAGCAGAGCTATGCTCCCTCTGAGATGTCGGCTAGATTCCTTCCTTGCCTGGCACTTTGTTGGGATCTTTGTTGTATAGGTGCACAAAGACACCAATTTTTTGTCTTGGTGGTGGCTATCAGTTCTTGGTGTTCCTTGACTTAAAGCTACATCGCTCCAATTTCTGCTTCTGTTGTCACATGGCATTCTCCTTTTGTTTGTCTGTGTCTCCATGTGTTATTTACTTCTAAGCTCTCTGTCACTTCTCCTCTTCTTATAAGGACACTCTAGAATTATGGCAATAAAAGAAAGTGCATGGTAATAGGTCAAATTTATAAAGTACAGTAAATAGTAAAGCTTCAACTAAAACTAGAAACTCCAGCTTTATCCAGAGAAAATATTCCTTACAATTCTTGGAGGCATCTTAACAATCTAGAATGAAGAGCCTGTCAAAAGTTCTGGGCTTATCTGCCCATGATTTGGAAATACTTATAAGCCATGGGCTAAAAGGGGGTGGGGTGGCTTTCTGCCTACAGTGTATCAGCAGGACTTAAAGACTAGCAGTAGTTGGGCATATCCAGATGGACACAAAGACCAAAGAGCAAAGAATCCAAGCAGAAAGCCCAGGAGCCAAATCTGACTTGCAGAGATCCTTGGTGTGCACCAATGTTATTGCCAGCTTTGAACCTAGAACTATCTCAAACAGAAATATCTATTTCTAACTTTTTGAATACTTGAAAATCTGGTAATATTGATCCCATATAAATGGCAATTATTGGCTCAATCTAAGTAGAGGCTGTCCACTTCGGATGTGGTAAGCATTCCCCATTTTTCTGATGGCCCCTCTTCAGAAATGTATGTTTTTTTTTTTCCCCTGAACTTTCAAGGCATTAGAGTTTGTTACTCCTTCTCTAAAGTCACCTTGAAAACCTATACATAATGACTGCACATACATTAATACCCTTAGTTTTATTTAAAGTGTCAGTATTCACTCAAATATAATTAAAAGCACTGTAGCTATGAAGGTATGACAAGGGAAAATAAACTGATATCTCTAAATTATGTAATATACTATGCTCAGGCTTCTTTTTCATGAACTGTTGACAACAGAAAGATGTACCTTTCTTTTCATCTCACGTTTTGGTACCGTGAACTGATGAGTTGATTTAAAAGAAATAAACGAAGGGAAAACTAATATGTTCATCCTAAAAAAAAGCTTTTGTATGTATGTATGTGTGCACGTGTGTGTGTGTGTGTGTGTGTGTGTATTTTTGACCAAATCTCTGAAAAAATACTTATTGAACCTATTGCCATGCAGTGATCATGGTGCTGGGTTGGATTTTAACAGAGAAAATATAGACCCAAATCCCTGCTCTTGTAGATCTTCTTGTCTAGAATTTGTGTTTAGGGAAAAAGGGAAGAAAAGAGAATAATGAATAAATAATTTAAAACATAATAGTCAAATTGTGATGAATGGCTTCAAGAAAAATAAAGAAAAGGGAATAGAAAAATGTGGATCAAGGCAATTTTTAAAGAGGTACTTAGGGAACATGTCACTTAAAAGACAATTCTTAAAAAAGATGAGAAAACAAGCCATGTAATATCTCGGAGAAGAAGCTTCAAAGCGGAGGGTAAATCAAGGGCAAAGAGTTGAGCAATGGCAGCATGACTTGCAGCATGTTCAAGGATGGAAAGGACCGCAGTGTCTCGGTAAATGAGCAAAAGAGAGTAGAAGAAGGTGAAGCCAGGAAGCTGTGAGAGGGCGAGTCGTGTAGGCCCTTGTGTGTCATTTTAAGTATCTTGGCTCTACTCTGAGGGGGATAGAAGCCAAGGAGTGATTAGAGCGGAGATATGATATCACCTGATATCATATTTTAAAGACATCATGTTGGCTGCTATGTTGATTTAGACCGTAGAAGGGAAAGGGAAGAAACATAAATACTACTTAAGGAGACTATCCAGGCAAGAAACAATTTCAGCTTGGACCAAAATAAAAGCAATGGGAAGAATGAAGAGTCCTCAGATTTGGAATATACATTTAAGGTAGGATTCTCTAATGGATTGTATGTAACAGGTAAGAGAAAAATTGAGTCAAAGATGGTGCCGACGTTCTTTGGCCTACTAAGAAACTGGAGGATAAAGTAACCATTTACTAAGATGGAGAGGAGTGTGGTGGGGCAGTGGGCTAGATCAAGAATTTAAGACATTTTAAGTTACAGATGTTTATTAATATACAAATGGGCTAACGATGCTAAATATACCTTTTGAGGTTCTATTGTATTATTATGGTATTTCCAAGAGAATCTGTGAGAAAGAGAATTAGAGTTATGAGGACTGAACCAGGATATTCCAATGGAATAATTTTCTTACAATCAATGTTCTGATAAATATCTAGTAGTAAAAAATCTGAGGTTGTGCTCTACATGTGGATTATCATATTCGGTGTTATTAATTTAGTATGAATACTTTTATTTGACAGCAAGCTAAAATGGGATAATGTTGACAGCCTCTTATGACCAGTTGAAGATATAACCAGGGCTTGCACCTAATAAATGGTCACTCCCACTTTCTTGTAATTACTTTAATATAATATGATGAATCAGGAGTGCCATCTTCAAGGCTAAAAGGCATCTCCCAAAAAGCCTATTTTAGAAAAGAGTCATATAGTTTTACTTTTAAGAAAATGTCCAGCTCCATGGCTAAAGGAAGAAAACTTTATAAATATACTAATTTATTTCAGAGGTAGGTTATTTTTACTTTTTAAGATTTAAAATTAACAGATCTTAATGCATTTACTTGTTCACCTTCAGCAGGTGAACAAACATAGAAGCTAGTCAAAGAACTCAGAGAATCCAAAGCTTCCCAGAGTTTTAACTCACGTTTGACAGTGAGGCAGCAAGTAAGTGACAAGCCCTAACCATCAAAACAACAACAACAACAAAACCACTTACTTCATTCATTTTAATGTCATTATAACAGGTGAAGTGACTGTGACACAGATATTATGAAGGAGGTGAAAGCAGTTCATGGTATGTTCACTGAAAAATCAATGAGGAGAGAGCAGTTAAGTTAGTACTTTCCATTGTGTAGCTGCTCTTTCTAGAAACAGAAGTAAACATTTGACAACGTGAACCTACCCCTCCTGCCATAGCACTTGCCGCTTTCTTTCGCTCTCATTTCCTAAGATACTGGTTCAGAAAGAAACAAACAGCAGGTCTTTCTTCCTTCTTTCCTAGACTCTCCTACATATTTTCAAGCTATGTCATGCGACTATCATTGACCTTAGGCAAACACTATCACTAAAACTTTCTGGAAAACTCACATTAAAAATGCAAGAAAAATTTAGAGCAATTCATAGTTGATCTTAGTTGTTAACGCTCTGAGCTGATACATCCAGAAACCTGAAGAAAATGGAGGGGTTATTAAAATATTTAACCTACTTCTTAAAAAAAGTTCAGTTTCTACTCAACATATCAAACTAGTCATTTAAAAGTTCTAGTTAGAAGTAAAATACGTGACATTTAGACCAGATCTCATCAAATCATTCTTTGTAGTTTACTAAAATTAGCAAAATAACTTTATACTTCTGTGCTGCAGGGGCATCGCCTGTTACTTGAGGAGATATTTTAGGGGCATTTGCAAACATAGTTTATTACCTAAGGATCCTCATTTCCTCCCTTAGTATCTATCTTCCACACACTGGTCTAGAGCATCAGTTGTTCCTGTAGTTAGAGATCTCCGTATCATTAGCCCATTGTGACAGGATTCTCTTTGTTCTTCTACTCATTCATAAATTATGTGTCCCTCTCTTCAGAAGCCCTCGCTCAGAGAGATGACAAGTACTTTTCAGGAATATCCCTAACCATCCTGTAGTTTGGCTCCTTAAGTTTAAAAATAATCATAATGGAAGTAAAAGTTTAAATTGCTTCTTCTCAGAAATTGTTGTTACTGCTTTCTACTGATTCTTACGTGGAAATATTAGTTATGAGAAGAGTTAATGGAAATGTAAATTGCTGTAGCAGGGGGGTGGCCAGAGGACATTCCTTCTTACAAAGCCTGAATTATGCCAGGTACCCAAGAATTTAAACTATAACCATTTTTTATGTAATTAAAATGTTTGTGAGGCATGGACACAGGGGTCAATCATATGGTCTAACTTCATCGCTTATCAGAAACAATAATAATTAAAGAAATGCCTTCAGCATTTCATACTTCCAGTATTTCCAAACTTATGATTGTAAAATAATAATCTCCCTTTTGGGCTAGATTATGCTTTGCTATTGTGTAATAACAAAAGCAGTGATGAATTTTAGAACAAGGAAAAGCTTTCCTAATGATTCAAGAATAGATTTCCAACAATTTCTGTCTTGCTAGGAGGAGTATAGCATATGAAAAATATATTCAAGTGGAACCTAATCATCTGTGAGAACCACGATAAAATACTAAAGATGGGTAGAGAAAAATAATTCAAATTTATTTATGGAAGATGATCCAAGGTTAAAACTGACTATATAAGGGCACTGAGGGAAGATGCAAAACAGTCTTCCTGAAGAAGCAGCTTCAGAAAAGTAAGATGTAACTGTTTACAGAGCTTTTCTCATCATAACAAGATGTTTTTCATTCATGTTTCTGTAAGCAATATTGAAAATTTGGGCTGAATGCTAGGAAAGTCTAGATTCCTGTAGAAAGCCATCTCTACACTGTATGCAGAGTTAACCTAAAGGGCCCAATAAAAATAAAAGTGGAGGTACAGCCGTGTCAGATATAAAGGGGAGATCAAGACATCAGTTTGCAGGCATAGGTCCATTGAGATGTATATTCAAAAATTGACTTGACTGGAAACCTAGGAACAATTATAGGAAAAGCTCAGACATGTGACTTCCTCTTTTTTTCCTGTAGCCTTGACCTTGCAATGGTATACAGGATGGCCCACAGGAACAGTGGATTCATACAGTCTAAAGCAATCACGTTGGAAAAAAAATATTCTGTCCTTCACAGATGTCTGAAAGTTCATCTTCCTCCTTCTCCAAACTCTCTCTGCACAATGTGGGGCCAAGAGAGGTTCACCTATTCATTTTTTCTGTTAACAAAGAAGCTACATCCTCTGAGTACAGAGGATAGAGGAATTCCTTGGTTCTTTAATCCTTTCTCTTTTTTTGTTGAAGCCTGAGCCCTTATTTATAAGCTTAAATTTATAAGCTCAGCTCCAAAAGCTGTTTTTTTTTCCAGGCACTTGGCAGACTGTTTTTCTTTAATCATTCAGGTTTTTTTTTTTTTTTTGAGTCATTTCAAAAGAGTGGAATGAAAAGGCAAAGGCACTAGAAAAGTGGTTGCTATCCCACTAGCTGGAGATATTGTCATTTTCTGGGAGACACAGACATGGATGATTCTATGTGAATGCTCTCTCCTATAAAAATTAATCACAGATATGAGTAATCTAGCTATCCAATCTCAAATGATGCAAATTCTTTTCCTCCTATTAGTTATAAAAATCTCAAATGGCTTTTTCTCAAGTAAGTGCACCCAGCAGAGTCTAGGTCCAGTCTCACAAAGAAACCATAAAAATTTTAAAAGGAATAAGGCTGCAATAAGTAATTCACTTGATCTTAAATGTTTAAAAGGTAAACAAGACAACCTAGTAAGACTATCTATACAGTGTCCCATTATGGATCAGATTTTGATGCTTAGAAATACACACTTATATCATAGAAAATACAAAAGAATTGAAGACAGCTAATCACCCAAGTACTTGCAAATTTACAAAAAGGACTTAGGAAAAAACTAGCAATAAAGTATACCATAAAAATAAACTATTCGTAATGAAATTATTTATTGCTTGCCTTCACAGAAATATCCTAGATAAGATACTTTTCCAGGTGGAGAATGAAATAGTAGTAGTGACATAATTTGCAAATATCTGTAATGTTGTTCTATAGGCATATTACTGCACTCCAAAGCAATTTCCTGAATGTACCCAAAGGCAGATTAAAATACAACAAGACACAGAACTACAATCAAAGAATAAAAAATCTAAATAGAACTTAATACAGATTGTGCACAGTTTAAGTAGATATAGCTGTGAAGAAATATTATTCTTAGATTAAATTTGAATATGCTGTCTTTAGTCTTTACAAATATTAGGCATATCATTTATTTATATTAATAAAGATATTAATATACATATGTAATAAATTTTTATATTTTATGTAACATGATCAGTTCTATATCTAGAGGTACTGAAACAATCAACTCTATTGCATCTTCAAAACTATTTCTCATCTGAAAAAATAAAGGCTATTTGGACCAGAGCCTGAGTTTCAGTTAAAAGAGCCTTCATACAATTTTCTGTATTATAGAAAATTATTCCCACAGTAACACTAGCAAACACAAACATTATAATAAAATATATATGAAGGCCCCTATTAATATGTTGTTAAGCCATAATGTACTCACTGAAAAATAATACATTCAGTATATGGTAAAACTGAGCCTAAGAGATTATGAAGTTTCTTTTGTTTTCAATGAAGAATGGCAAGATATGAGACTGAGGAGTTAGTATTCTGGTACTATATGACAACATTGACTCTACACCATCAAAAATGATATGGTCTCATTACTGCCATCTCTAATTACAGCCTGTCTAATTTTTCCTTACTTTTTCTTCTAACTGAACCCCGTTTTATTTGCTCCCCTCCAAATAGCCATAATTTTCAGGGATCTGCTTTCAATAATAATTGGAGGCAGTGAACCTATTGATTGGTCTAAGCTTATTATGGGGAGTTTCATGCTTCTTCTTGGGAGATGAGTTCAGGCATGAGCATGGGATGAGATTTTGTGTTTGTTCTCCTTTCACAGCCTTCAAATGCTGATTTCTGGGATGCCTGGGGAATTGGCAGCCATCTTGGGACTGTGAGGACAAATGACCTCAAGTTAAAAACAATTGAGGTATCAACAGGTAAGGCTTTAAAGGAAAGTTTGCATTTAAATCAGAAGCATGATAGGCTTATTAAAACAACATTTCCAAAATAGGGTATCTCATATTTTGATAATTAATAAAGATGGAAGGAAGAAAACAGAATCAAGTTTATAATAGGAGAGAGATCCAACAGATGTCACCTCTAGCAGTCTCTTGCTTTGATCACAATTCATTTACCTGTGTCTCTGGCAATTTTCTCAATTTAACCGGAGCCCAGAGAAAAGTAATTTTTAATACGTGGCTTCATCTCAGTTAAGAGAGGGATGGCAGTCATCTTACATTTAGAATGCCAAGTCTAATGCACTTATCACATCTCCTTAAATACCATTTTAGGGAGGATGCTAAAGACTAGACTCAGCCCACTCTAAAGGAGATTCATGTTTAGGGCTCTCTGCCTGGAGCCCAGCGTAGAAGAATGGCAGCTAGCTTGCCAAGTATTTGTGGTCTTCAGTTTCATTGATTTAACAAAACTGTGTAACATATGTATATTGTACTTCTATTGAATCCAAAAATATCTGGTAACAAGTATTAATATTTCTAAGTTGAATTTCTGCTCATCACTCATTTGCATATTTAGTAAACATGTTGGGAGGGGACAGGAACAGACAACCAACTATTTATAATGCAAGGCAAGAAGTGATAACTGATAAGTGCTAGAATAAGCGAATGAAAAAGACACATCATCTTCAAACTAAAATTTAAAAATTATAGCTTTCTCTTTGTGATATGATGTTTGATATGCTACCTCAGAGTATCTTTAGCCTTTGAGACTCATTTCCCTTTTAAAAGCAGATAGAGTGGCGATTATGCCTAAGCCTAAGGCACGGTCAAGAGAAAGTAAAAAAGGAAAAGGAGGAAATACAAGAAAAAATACAGGAGAAAATGAGAAAACTAAATGAAAGAGAAAGAAAGAGGTGGAAGAAAATGGGAAATTGTCACCAACTTTTCATGTGCTATTCGGCAACTATCAGGAAGTCTCAACATAGTCTTGAGATGCTAACTATGATAATGTGTATTTTTTTTTTCCTGGAAGCCTCCAAGGTACTTTGTATTTTGGAATAAAATAATTAAGACTGCACAAAGAAATGATTCCTACCCTAAATGTCACTTAACCTAACCTAACCCATGTTGCCAATATTATTGTTACTTAAAACAATTTTGAAAAACCAAACATAAAACAGTTTCTAGTGCTTCAAATACTAACTCATACTAAAGATTAATTCTGGAAATGGTAATAAAGTCCCTTTTAATTTAAATTTTCGTAATTAGATGATAACATTTATCAGTTTTAAATGTAAAATGCTTTACTTTTTTGCCATAACATCTTAATGAAAAAGTAAACATGATGGATGTCTAAAATTTTTAAAAAATGATTCTTATTTATAAACTAGGCTGTAAAGTTCATTTTTAATAGAACAGAATAAAAATATCAGAATTCATAGAGTCATTGCTATGTAGCACTTATCTTTCTATTATGTGTTTATATTTTTATATTGGGTCATTTTGATTGTACGTTATTTCTTTTTATGTATTACAGTCAAAAAAATTTGAAAGCCACTGCTTTAAACCAATTTTCCTAATGCTATTTACCTATTCTATTTGTTAATGGAATCACCACTAATGATGTATAAAGAGACAGGTGTGACTGGGTGTAATGACTATATACTCAGTCTAATCAATTAAGGTGATAAATGTTTGCACTTGAACTCATTTACTTTTCTCAAACAAAATCTCATTAGGAACCCTCAAATAAAAAGCAGGAAAAAAACAAAACCAAACAATACAGCATTTTTCTGGCTGGAGCAGGGGTCTGTCCTATCACCTCTTTTAGTTTCCTTACGGAGAAATAGTGTTTGCAACATCTGTGTGGAGTCTCAGATACTCCCCAGGGCTGTCTGTCAACTTGAACTAGTTACTCAACTCCTCTGGCCCAATTTGTTCCATCTGTAAATGAGGAATTTTTAACTCCATCATGCTCACAGATTTATTACGAGTATAAATTACACAAGAGATCTCATTTTCCAAGTTCCTAAGTTGTTTTCTCAGCTATTGTTTTGTGCCAACTCAATATTTTTCCAATCCTTGCAAACTGTCTTAAAAACGTATCGAAGCCAAATTAATTTGATAGAACCCTAACACTTTTAGGCACTTGCATTCCTTCTACAAGATACTTAACAATTGTTAATGTTATAAATAAAATCTAATTCAGAGACCTAGGAAAAAACATATTATATCCTAGCTGTATGAAGTGCCTCATCCTACATGAAATTATATTACAGCATTTTAGCTTTATTTCTTTGGATCGATATTTGTATTGCATTAAAATGTAAAAAATTTTAAAAAGGATTGTGTGGGAGAATAAATCATAGTCACACAAAAGTACAAGTCAGATTTAGAAAGTTTTTTGGTTTGTTTGTTTTGGGGTATGTGTGTGTGAAATATAGAAGTAAGCCTATGGATACTAGATACCTAAAGATGAAAAACAAAAAAAAAAAAAAAAGGAAGGAAGGAAGGGAGGGAGGAAAGAAAGGGAGGTAGGGAGGAAGAGAGGCAAGGAGGAGGGAGGTGCGGAGGGAGGACGGAGGGGTTCTTTTTCCGTGAGAGAGAAAAGTCTCTAAGAATGAAGTCCTTCCTTCCTTCCTTACCTGCCTTCTTACTTCTTCCTTCCTTCCTTCCCTTCCTCCTTCCTTCCTCACTTCCTGCCTCCCTCCTCCCTCCCCCCCTCCCGCCCCCCCCTCCCTCCCTCCCGCCCGCCCGCCCTTGTGCCTCTTCTTGTCAGTTTACATAGCGGGGAGAAATGAAGTATCAAAGAAACTTCTGTATACTGCTATTGATGATAATTCCAATTGTTATAATAATACTCTGCATTTGCATATTACTTGGTAGTTTGCAAAACTACCTCATACTGGATTCCTGTAATGTTCATGTAGATTACCTAGATAAGCCTTTATAAATTCCTTTTTTTTAAGTTAAGTGAAACTAAGAATAGGCTGAGTAAATAGCCTAATTTTAAAAGTTATTAAGTACTAAGAAAATAACCTGGGCAATGAACCTTAGTTTTCTATGCTCTTTTAGGCAAAGCTACACCCCCACTTTGTAGTGTTAATAACCAGCCTCAAGTGTCATGAAACAAACACATTAGGTATTCCAACTCTAGTCACCAGAAACAGGAGCTCAGTAAACTCTTTGAAGGATAGGCCGGTATACCACTTAGCATTATGTTTGCTATTGAGTTTGCAGTTCATTAAATTGTTCCCCAATAGCCTTTGGAAGTTAATACAGCATACTTATTCCACAGTGCCAGGGCGGGCTGCTTTCGAAGAACTAGTTCTTTAAGAGAAAAGGCCTCTAAACACTAAGTATTAGTATGATTGCATGTCCTTTAGGTACAAGGCACTTCAACATGGCCATTAATGACAAGGGAAGCATTACTACCAACACTTGACAGAGCGCTGTATTTATCAACAGTGAAAATCACTAAATAAACAAGCAGCTTATGGCCTTGGAGCATGGGGTGAAAAATTATCTCTAAGTTCAGCACAGTTATTTTTATTTCCCTGGTGGAAAAACAGCTACAAGAAAAAGATAATGGGCATATTTGATCATTGACACTACTGAGAATGACAGTGGAAACATGAAAATGAATAAACATCGTACATCTTTAACATTTCTGAAGATGTGACCTTGAAAATAAAATACAGTTTATTCAAAGGCATTGTTAAAAATGTTTACTAAGTTGCTCCTGCTTTCAGTTCAGGAGGAAGTTTACCTACAACCTATGTTCACTGATACTCAGTTTGCTTTATTAATTTCACTCGATTTGTGTTCTTATTCTTTGCTATTCTGATTTAGCATTGTGAGCTTTCTGATGTACTGTTAGGACTATACAGAGTGTCGTCTCAATAGCTCTCATAGATCATTACTGTGTGGGTGGAAAAAATAATGTGTTGAGATTTTGAAATTAAAATCTTCTTGTTCTTAAGGCCATAAAATATATTTTAGAGTTCTCAAATATTATAAAAATTATTTAAACTCAGCCCAGACAGCTAGGTAGAGTAGACAATGTGTACTGTCTATGTAATTTGATTTCAGGGGCTTAACTGACAGTTTCCTGCCCCTCTCAGAACACTTTGTCGTTTTGCTCACTGGTACATGAAATTTAACATTTAGAGCTTCTTTCAGCAAAAGATTTTATTATTGTTCATATAACCAAACGGTTCTTAAAAAGTAGGTATCAAATGAAGACTAGTATAAACCAAAATATTATTAAACTCGTGGTGTAAATGCCTTTAAATTTCCTATGGAGAAGCAATATCAGTTGCCAAAGAAGAGGGAAATGTTTTGCCTAATTAGAAAGATTGAGAGGAAAAAAAAACAAAAGGTCAACATTTATAGAGGAGTGACTCAGAAATGAGTTTTAGCTTTTGGTCGTTGTTGCTTTGTTTAAAATTTTCCCTTGAGATAATTTTAGACTTGCAGAAGAGTGGAAAAACGTGTACAGAGTTTTCATATATCCTCCACTCATATATCCTCCCCTATGTTAACTTTTACATAACCATAGAACATTAATCAAAACTAAGAAGTTAACTTTAGTATAATAACATGTGACTAAAGTACAGAACTTATTCAGAGTTCCCTAATTTTTCCAGCCATGTCCTTTTTCTGCTCCAGCATCTAATCAAGGACCATACTCTGTGGTCATGTCTCCTAAGCCTCCTCCAGTCTGATACAGTTCCTCATTTGTCTTTCATGATCTACCTTGTCACTTTTGAAAAGACCTAGTCATATATTTTGTAGAATTTCCTTCAGTTTGAGTTTTCCATAATAAAATTGAGGTTATCATTAAGAAGATTACCAAAAGGTGATGTGACCTTTTCAAGGGGTACCTGATATTGATATGTATTACTGTTATTGACATTGGTCAGTTGGTTAAAGTAGTGTCCACCAGGATTCTCCACTGTAAAATGACTACTTTTTGCTCTGAAATTTATAAATATTGTAGAGGATATTGATTTATATCAGAATGAACTCGTGAATATTTATTTAATTCCCTGGGTTGTAATCTAATACTATTGTTAGTTTATTGCTCTGATCAAATAAAAGTTTTTAATTTTTAATAAGTCTAACATCTTTTTTCCCCTCCTTTTAATGATAAAGGTTTTCTGTGTGTTCGCTAAGAAATCTTTACCTATTCTAAGGTTGTGAAGATAGATATTCTCCTGTTTTCTTCTAGGAGCATTGTTTAAACCTTAAATTTTAGTCCATCAGTCAACTGAAGTTGATTTTAGTATATGATACATGGTTATGATTGAGATTCTCCACCCACCTCAAACCCTACCCTATCCAGTTGGTCCAGCAACATTTTCTGAAAAGATTTTCTATTCCCTCATCGAATTGCTTTGGTATTTTTATTGACAAGCATTCAACCATGCTTATAAGTTTATTTTTGAACTCTCAATTTTGTTTTTTTGTTCTATTTGTGTGCTTTCACTAATATCATACTGTCTTGATTACGTAGCTCTTTGTTCTTTTCTTTCAAGATTATTTGGTTATTTGAGGTCCTTTTCCTTACAACATGTATCTTAGAATCAGCTTGTATTTTTCATCAAAACAAAAAAAATTCTTATTCCAGTTTTATTAGGTTTTCATTAAAATTTTACATCCATTTTGGCAAGAATTGATATCTTAGCAATATTGAATCTTTTTTGGATCCACAAACTTGATATACATTTCCCATTATTTAGTTTTTTATAACTAAATTTATTTAAATTAGTTTCAAGTA
Organism: Rousettus aegyptiacus; assembly: GCF_014176215.1. NCBI lineage: Eukaryota > Metazoa > Chordata > Mammalia > Chiroptera > Pteropodidae > Rousettus > Rousettus aegyptiacus. The sequence continues at coordinate 20,498,879 of NW_023416310.1, forward strand.
TACAGGACATTAGTTAGACATCTATAATGTTTATAAAATGATCCCATTATTTAGTTTTAATCTCTCAGAAGTATTTTTGTAGTTTTCAATGTAGAATTCTTAAATATCTGTCATTAGATTTCTTCCTAAGCATTGTTGGTATTATAAAAGGAATCTTTTTAAAGTTTTTTTCTCAATTGTACTTGGAAAAATTTTAAATTGATTTTGGTATATTGACTCTGTATTGAGAAATCTTGCAAAATTCCCTTATTAGTTCACAGTAGTTTTGTACGTTCCTTGGAATACTTTATGTGCAGTGGGTTGCCTGAAAAGATGAGAACTTTATTTCATCTTTTTCAAACTTTATTCTTTTTGTTTCTTTTTCTTGCCTTATTACATTGCTGGGTTCTCTACTGCAATGTTGGGGTGGCGGGTGAAGGAAATGAGAGCAGTTCTTGCTTTGTCACTGATCTAAAAGGGGTTACTTTTTCACCAGTAAGTTTGATATTAGCTAAAAATTTTTCGTAGGTGTTCTTTATCAGATTATAAGAGTTTCCTTCTATTAATGGTTTATTTTTGGAGTATCAAAAATTATCACTGAATTTATCAAATACTTTTTGTACACTATTGAAATTATCATGTGTTATTCAGTTACTATTGTGAATTTCACTGGTTGCATTTCACATATGAACTCATTTTGAATTCCAAGGGTAAAACCTAATTGGTCATGACATATCGTCCCTGTTAGATACTGCCATAATCTATTGATTATGTTCTGTTAAGAGCTTTAACATTTATCTGCATGAGAGATATTGGACTATAGTTTTTTCTCCTTGTGATATATCCTTGTCTTATTTTTGTATTAGGGTTATGCTGGTCTCATAAAATGAATTTGGAAGTGATTTTTCTTTACTTTGTGAAAGGTTTATATAATACAGGTATGACTTTTTCCCTTATATATTTAATAGATATTATTAGTGAAACCATTTGGAAGTTTTCCCTCTGGGAAATTCTATTTCTTGCACAGATATAGAACATTTTGAAAAATTCATTTCTTATTGTAAAAGTTATAGTGAGTTGTGTTTTTAAAGGAATGTTAATTCATATAAATTTTTGCATTATATGCTATAAAGTTATTCATTAATATCTTATTTTCTTTAACATCTCTAGTAATGCCCCCTTTTTTATTCCTGACTTTAATAATTTGTTTCTTTTCTTTTTCTCCTTAAGCAGTATTGTCAGTAGCTATGTTAACTTTATTATCCTTTCAAAGACATAACTTTGATTTTGTTGATTTTCTCTATTATTTGTTAATTTTATGTTCATTGATTTCAACTCATATTTTCCTTTACTTACATTGGGTTTTCTGTGTTCTTTTTAGTGTCTTAAAGTGTCATTCATTTCATGCCTTTCTTTTTTCATAAAATAAGCACTTAAAGCTACACATTTCCTTTCATGAACTATTTTAGCTGTACCGCACTAATTTTGACATGGTGTATGTGTGTGTTTTATCAGTCATTTCAAATAGTTTTAAATGTATCAATATCTTGAGGTTCCTTCCAAAATCTATGAGTTCTTGAAAGTGCTTTGTTTAATTCTGAAATATTTGGGGAACTTTATCAACTTTTTATTGATAGTGATTTCTATTTTATTATATTTATGGCCAGAGGGTTTACTTTGTAAATTTTGATCACTTGAAATTTATTGAGTTTTTTTTTTAATATGGCTCAGGATATGGTCTATTTTCATGAAAATTTCATACTCATTTAAAAAATGTGTAGTTTGTTAACTTTGATTATGGTATTCTGAAAACATCAAATAGATTAATTTGGTTAATTAATTTTGGAACTTTGATATTAGATTTATACATATTTAAGACTAATACATATTCTTCATTATTTGATAGTTTTATTGGATATTAACACAATCACATCAGCTTTCTTATGCTTAGTATTTGTGGGAATGTATATATTTCTGTCCCTTAACTAACAGCTTCATCTACGTTTCCATGTCTTTATCTTTAAAGTAGTTCTTGTAAACAACATGTAGATCATTCTCATTCTTTTTATTCTGCCTATCAATTTCTTCTTTTTAATTGGTTTCTTTAACCTATGCACATTTAATGTAATTATGAAGCTGTCTATGTTTAAGCCTAAGATCGTGGTGTTTTTGCTATGTGTCCTATAGCCCTTTGTTTCTTTGTTCTTCCTCCCAAGCCTTTGGGGAGGGGGTGGGGGGAGAGGAGCAGTAGGAGCACTGAATCAGTATTTTTTAATACTTCCTTTATGTACTTTATTGACATTCTAGCTATGCTTCTTTATTTTATTTTTAGTGTTGACTAGACAGTTTACAATATGCATTTTTAACCTTCAGAAAGCATGCCTTTGCACATACATGAACAGCTTGTCTTTGCACACAGTGTTCCCTTTTCTTGGAAAACTCTCTTCACAGATATCTTTAAGATTCTCTTCTTCACTTCCTTTAGGTCACTACTCAAATGTTATTTCATCAGAAAAGCCTTCCATAATCCTCTATATAAAATTATCACCCACCTCTCTGAGTTTACTCTCTCTTGTACCTTGATTTATTGTTCTCCATTACATTTTTACGTTTAAAGAAATTTGACTAATTGGAGAAGTAATAAATGGGACTGACTGCTTAAAGAGGTCAGTGTGTTCGATTTGAGTTTATTCAAATTAGTAATCAGAAGTCAATGTGACTGTTAATGTTTAAACATTTCTGAAAATTATCTCAAAATTTATAAATTGAATTTAAAGGCTTAATATATTTTATTTTATAAATTCACTACTTATTTAAAAGGCAACTAATTGTAAATAATCCTTTCAATGTTCAAGAGTCTCCCTCTAATGCTCTTTAACATCTCTTATTCTTCAAATTTCCACTTAAAATTAACTTCTTTGGAGTGTTTTCCTCATTTCCTCAAGTCTGGGTTGAGGATCTTCCTATATACTGCTAGAACACTTTTTCTAAGAATATTTAACCCATAGTATGGTAGTTGCCATTTTGTCTCCCAGTATCTAGCAAAGTCCCTGGCACATAGCAGCCACTCAATAAATATTTGTAGAAGGGAAAAATAAAATAAAATAATAAAATAAATAAAATAAAATAAAATAAAATAAAATAAAATAAAATAAAATAAAATAAAATAAAATAAAATAAAATAAAATAAAATAAAATAAAATGAAAGAATAATGGGAGAGAGGGAGGAAGAAAGAAAGAAACCATTCTCTACTTACTCCTGGTCAATGCACCTTCAATATACTGTCTTCTTTTTAACCTCACGAAATATCCAAATTTATAAAGTGAGCTATGTTAATATAGAAGCACTGTTTCAATTCGGTTAGGCACCATATAATTTAAGCTTCATATTTAAACCTCAGAAAGAGAGCAAAATCATTCTTTCTGGCTATCAAATAATGCTTGAGCAAACTCTTATTGGTTTACTGAGGCCACATACATATAAAGTAAATTTTCAGAATATAAAATTCTGTTACTCTTGTATGTTCCACACAGTCCTAAATATAATATACACTATTATGAAATACTAAAACTAATACCACTTTTTCCTGACTTAACATGTTGCTTAGCTACTTTGTTCTAAAAAATTTCAAATTTCTACTTGCCAATTGAAGCAGAAATTTTAAGGAGAGAAAAGCTTTGAAGATAATTACTCATTTCTGCAGTCTATCCAAATCATCCAGAGATGGTTCAATATATTTATATGTGCAAACACAGAATGACTTTTCCTGGGTATGACAGTCTACCTTTCTAGCATTTCTCATCAACCCTATCCTTTTTCTCATTTCATCTTCCTTTAAATATGTCATAATCACCAGTGCCTTCACATCTGCTGTGCCCACATCCTGAATTTCTCATCTCATTTTTACTTCTGTATCCCAACTTTCCACATGAAAATCAATCATTGCTTATTCTGTGTTCCCAAAGCATATACTATTTCATTCATATCTACCATATGTTATTTGGTATAAACATAATTATAGTTATACCTAACAAAACAGAAGACTTTTCTCTCTGTTATATCTTTCCAGAAGTACACTGTGTTTGGCATAAGTTAATACATGAGCTCTTTTCAGATACAAAGAGAAACCTAGAGAAGTTTCAGTATTAACAGAACCATTCCATAGTCTTTTCTACAGAAGAAAAAAAAAATTCTGGTTTCTCCATTATGATAAGAAGGAGCAGAGCAAAAGAGGAAATGGTGATGGATGATGGAGGGTCCAATAATATAAATGTGATCCCACTCATATGACTATCTATAGTAAGGTTATAAATTCATGAAATGCTTGCATAACAAGATTTAGTGAGAAATTGGTGAAAGTTGGAGTTCTGCATTCATGTGGCAGGGGTGAAATTATGACTGAAAGAATAGATGCAGTCAGGTGATAGCCAAGAGAAAGGTATGAAAATAAAAGTAATAAAATTTGAGGGGATTTGAAGCAAGTTTCTCAAAATCTCTTAAGCCTCTGGTTACTCGGGTTTCATTTTAGACTCTGTATTGGATCCCGTGATCTGGCACACCTTGGCCAACTACATCTGTTATGTAGTCATCCGCTCTCGAACACAATCAAGATTCTAGATGTTTCTGACTTGACTCGAATCTGTTGAAAGAATTGATAAAGATATAGAAACTGACCAGGCATAAGTCCTGATTGTTCTTAGAATACACTTCAAAGTCAAAGCCAAGTTTTGGAAGCTACTACTTGCATTGTTGCGTGACATCAAATGGAAAACTAGGCCTGTCGGAAGTAGGGTGTGAATTTACTAGACTCAGTGATTCTAAGGCACTCTCACATGAAGCAACTGACTGGAGGTTGTTTTTAACACAGCTTAACTGACACACCATACTTTAGGAAACTGAACAAGTTTTCCTCAAAAGGGAAAAAAGTTTGTTGCACATATATTTAAACTGATAAGATTCTCCCTCTTACTTTATCCCTTGAGAGAGGACTCGTAAGCCTGGACTGCTACCATATTATTGCCTAGAAGGCAGGTATTGGAACCTCTAAAACAGGGCTACAAGCTCCTGTGAATGAGGGAAATTTAAGGGAGAACATATTTAAGGTTTGAAGAGAAGGATTTGGGGCTATGGAGAGAATAATCTCCCAAAATGTTACAGTACAGTCAGAGTGGAAAAGTGACAATTAATGCTTGCATAACAATTAATAGAAAATTTGGAGGATTCAGTATATGTTTCCAAAGTCACCAGTAAAACTACCTTGCTAATAGAACAGCTTATATTACTAGAAAGGGTATTCTGGAAAATGAAGAAATTCCATGATTGCAGTTCAAATTTCTGACAACCAACAGGAAGAGAAGGGGGTAGAAATATATAAAGACATGCTGAGACATTTTAGGTAAACCATTCAGTAAAGTACTCAAAAATCATTTTGAAAAATTGGAGTCAGAGAACAATTTACAGCAATGCTTTACTAGAAAAAGCTTTGATAGTATATACAGGTTTAGAGTCCCCAGATTCTTACCCATAGTGGATCTAGTTCAGAAAAAGAGAGAGTGATGTAATATTAGCTGCCCTCTGGCCTCAAGAATAAATGAGCTTCCAGACTGATGTGAATGGAGAATTTGAATTGAGGCAAGTACAAGGGCACTGACGTTTCACAGGCATATGGTGATTGAGACACCGTGGACCTGAGCACATGTGGTTTGGACTCACACACGACACAACAGAAGGCAATTGTAAACCACTGCTGCATTTTCTCTTCTTGTTTTTCTCTTTTTTTATCTTTTGTTTTGCCTTGAAAATTCTATAATGAGATAGTAGAAAGTGAAATAGAGATAGTACTGAAAGATAAGACTCCTAGGTCGAAAAGCACTCAAACGGCTACTGGAGAAAAGCACAGAACAAGTACAAATAGCACGATCACTAATAATGTGACCAGACCAAAGCCAGAAGGACGTCTAGCAGGTGACATGCACAAAGGCAAAAGGAAAAAATGACGCCGTACCACACATACAACACGGAACACAGAACATATGAAGCATGAACCAAGGTAAACTGGAAATTGTAAAACAAGAAATAGAACTTGTAAACATTGTAGTGCTTGGTGTTAGCAAACAAAAATGGACTGAAATAGGACATTTCCAGTCAGGCAACTACAAAGTGTTGTACTCTAGAAATGACAAGCTCAAAATGGAGTGGCTTTATTGCTAAAGTAAGCTATAGCAGTCAGGAGCTAAAATGCAAGGTTCAACTAAATAATATCAACCAGAATTCTAGAACAATCTGTCAACATAACCATCATTCAAGTCTACACGCCAATCATAGAGGCTGAAGAAGATGAAATTGAAAGCTTTCACACAAGTTTCTAAGAAGAAATTGATCACACACCAAAACAAGACATGCTGAATTACAGGTGATTGGAATGAGAAAGTAGAAAATAAAACACTCAAAAATGTCATTAAAAATTTTGACAAGGGGTCAGACATGAAGCAGGAGATCAGCCATGAATTTATGAGAAGCCAAGAACTTGTCCATTACAAACACATGCTTCAAACAACCAAACGGATGACAGTATATGTGGACACCACCAGATGGTCAATATAAAAATCAAAGAGACCATCTAATTGGAAGCAGGAGATGGAGAAGCTGTATTCTCTCTGCCAAAACAAGCCCAGGAGCAGATTGTGGTACTAACCACAAACACTTAGTATCAGACATTAGAATAAATCTGAGGAAGAGTGTGAAAAAAATTATGGTGCCAAAATATAATGGAAATAACATTCCTGATGAATTTAAAGAACACACACATACACACACACACCAGATTTGCACTGTTCAACTTAACTGATCAAGAACCAGAAGAACTAAAAATATTATTACGGAAGAATAGGAAACGACAGTGCCGGAAGTCAAAAGTTAAAAAAGAAAAATTGAGATGGATCACAGATGTCTCTAAAAATTGTTACAGGCAGGTGAGAGGCAAAAGTATGAGGTGACAAAAGCAGGGTTAGAATGCTGAATGCAGTTTTATAACAACTACCACATAGAGATAAAGAGAACTATTACAATAGCCAATGTAAGCAGATAGAAGAGAATGACGACAAAGAAAGAAAAACAAAAGACTTCTATCAGAACATACAAGAAGTAAAAGGGAAATTAAAACCTAGATTAGGAATGTTGTGTGAGCAACAAGGAAGCACATTATCAGCCTGGAAAAAAATTGTTAAGAAGGTGGAAATAATATACTAAGTCTATACGGCAGAGATAAAAAGATGATAGATACCTCTGAAGAAGATTCCTATGAGGAAGAGCCTCTGATTCTAAAGGCAAAGTGAAAGCTTCCCTGAAAGTACTGGAAAGAAATAAATCACCAGGGGTAGATGGGATGCTGATAGAATTATTTCAAGCTATGGAGACTAAATCTGTCAATGTCCTAACAAAAAATATGTCAACAAATATGAAAAACAAAACAATGGCTTTCAGACTAGAACTGTTAAATACATTCCAAGTTTCAAGAAAGAGAATGCCAAGGTGTACAGTCATTATAGGACCATTGCTTTAATTTCCCATGCAAGTAAAGTGATGCTCAAGATGACATAACAAAGTCTTCTACCTATATGGAGCAAGAAACACCGGATGTTCAAGGATTTGGAAAAGGAAGAGGCACTAAGATCTCATTGTAAACATTCGTTGGATATGGAAGCACACCAAAGAATTTCAGAAGATGGTCAGTCTATGTTTTATAGATTACAGTAAAGCCTCTGTCGGTCATGAAAAGCTATGAGTTACTCTAAAAGAAGTGGGTGTGCCTCAGCACTTGATTGTTTTGATGTGTAACACTGGGGACAAGAAGCCACTGTCAGGGCAGAATATGGAGAAAAAATAGTTTCCTATAAGCAATGGTGTCAGACAAAGGTATATTTTATCTCTCTGTTTATTTACTCTGTACACAGAACATATATGAAAAACTAGGCTAGACTCATATGAAGAAGTGAAAATTAATGGAAGAGATATCAATAACAAGATATGAAGATGACACCATCTTACTGGCAGAAGTAGCAATGATTTGAAACGATGTCTAATGAAATTGAAAAAATAAAGTGCCACAGCAGGACTATATTTGAACACCAAGAAGACAAAAATCATGACGACAGAAGAAATACACAACTTTAACACGGATAATGAAGACATTAAAATTATTAAAGGTTTGCCTACTTTGGTTCAGTCATCAACTCAAATGGAGACTGCAGGCAGAAAATGAAGAAAAGGCTGAAAGTTGGAAGGGCAGAAATGAAAAAATTAGGAAAGATCACCAAGAGTTAAGATGGGGCATTAGGGACCAAGGCTCAGCTCGTCTACACCCTCATATTTCTGATTACTATGTACAAATGTGAAAGACAGTGAAGACTGACAGGGAAAAAAAAAATGACTCATTTGAAATATGAGCTCTACTGATACCCTGGACTGTCAGAAAGAGGAACATGTTGTCCTGGGAAAAACTAAGCTATAAAGATGGCTGGAGGCAAAAATGACAAAACTGATGCTATCCTACCTCAGGTACAACATGAGAAAAAAATGTTTCTTTGGAGAAGACAATAATGCTGGGAGAAATAAAAGGCAGCAGGAAAGAAAACCAACTATGAGATGGATTGACTCCATAAAAGAAGCCATAGGCATGAGTCTACAGGAGCCGTGTAAGACAGGACATTGTGGGGCATCACTCATTTACAGGGTCACCAGGAGTTGGAACCTGCTCAGAAGCACATAACACACACAAAGTATGATGCAGACCCAGAAGTCAAATGTAGGTTCTAAGAAATGAGCCTTAGCTGGCCCTCATCTTTAGTAAAAACATGACAGTCATGTGTGCTGCTTGATATTGATGGCCGCTGACTAATCAGGGTCATGGTTGCTGAAGTTGAGGGTGGCTGTGGCAACTTATTAAAATAAGACAACAACGAAATTTGTAACATCAATTAACTCTTCCTTTCATGAACAATTTCTCTGTACCACATGATACTGTTTGATAGCATTTCCTCAACAGTAGAACTTCTTTCAAAATTGGAGTCAATCCTCTAAAACCCTGCTGTTGCTTTATCAACTTTGTGTAATATTCTAAATTTTTTGTTCTCATTTCTACAATCTTCATAGTTTCTTTACCAGAAGTAGATTCCATCTCAAGAAACAACTTTTCTTTGCTCACCCATAAGAAACCGCTTATCCTTTAAAGGTTTATCATAGGATTGCAGTAATTCAGTCACATCTTTAGGCTTCATTTCTAATTTTAGTTCTATTATCTGTTTGTTTGTTTTTTCCTGTTTCTGCTCATCTGCAGTTACTTTCTCCACTGAAGTCTCCAACCCTTCGAAGTCATCTGTGAGGACTGGAATCAACTTCTTTAAAACTTCTGTTAATGTTGTGACCTCTTCCCATGAATCATGAATGTTTTTAATGGCACCTAGAATGGTGAATCCTTTCCAGAAGGTTTTCAATTTACTTTGCCCAGATCTGTCAGAGGAATCACTATCCATAGTAGCCTTATAAAATGTATCTCTTAAATAATTAAACTTGAAAGTCAAAATTGCTCCTTGAGCCATCAGCCACAAAATGAATACTGAGTTAGCAGGCTATGCACTAAAGGATAAAGTAGGGCACTTTGGAAATTATAATTGGAAAGATGAGATTGCATTTATCACCTTCTACTGAAAGCAGTTGTGTTACTCTCAGGCATACATCCTTAATCTTGGGTCTATAACTTCTTAATGGAGCCATGGAATGAATTCAGGCAATCCATGAACTCAGTTGGGAAAAAAAAAGATATTCTTAGCTTACCAACCCCCAACTGAAATTAGAATTTTCTTCAATTATGGGTATTGTAAAATAAATGATAATATAAAATAATAACTGTAACTTGGCCATCAATAGAAGTTAGAAATGTTTATATCCTATTTCATTTATCCCAGAAATCTTGACATATTATATATGTTGATCACAACTTCAAAATAAAAGTAATTGTTTAAACTTACCACTAGATAGTAACATTTAAGGCATTAATAAGGAAGTACATAATTATATCACAAATATTTTCTTAATACTTTGCTAACTGCATTTCAATATAATTGGTTTCCTTTATAATGCTATGTATTTTATTGTATGAATTTTTAGACTTTATTCTGAGAAGGGATACACAGACTTGGCCAGAATTCCAGATGGGTAAAGGGCACATAAAAAGGCTAAGAATCCCTACTGAGGAAACCAAAGAAAGAGGAGAATTAGTAATTTTATTATCTGTGACTAAAAAAATCAAATCCATGGAAACCAGGGAAGAACGGGCAGAACCAGATCTTTATGCCTTTGAGAATAATTGTATTTTTTATGGTTTAGACTTTTTACACCTATATCTTTATATGACTTTAGTGAAAAATATAAAAGAAAAAATTTGTTCCTGCTATAGCTAAAGTCTTTATATGTTATGGCTGATGAAACATTAAGTGATATTATCATTCTGAGTCGAATCACTCAAGTTGCCCACCAGGTAAGGAACATAAGTACACATTGTATTGCATTTGGAAAGAGAAACAAAAAATAAAAACACCATCACTTCCATCATTTCAATTTTTTTCTCTTGTAAATATTCCAATCCTCTTTCAGTAACTTAAGATTATATATTTCTATATATATTCTAGTGATAATTTTAAATAAGCATTCTGTCAGCCTCCAATTATTATCTAAACTAATTTGAGAAAGAGAATATGTGGCTAGAATTACGAATGAGTGTGTTTGCAACTTATGGCACTTAGGAAGTGAAGGACCATTGACAGTAATTACTTCTTTTCCCCTTGAGGGCCCCCAGAAAGGAAAGTATAGCATTTTCCTACTGAGGAAATTCAGTGTTCAGCAGACCATATGCAATTATAAAATTAGTTAATTGATAGCTTATTAATATTAAAAGCATGCATGTTCATCAGTAGATATTTTTAAATAAACTTTTACTCCAATTTCAAATCATACCTACCAAGAAACTTTGTTTTATTTTATTACATATTTGTTCATCTGCATTTAAGTCTGTTATCTCTGATCCATTCTAGAATCTTCTAAAAGTTTACATATAAATAGAAAAAAAATACTATGAAGTCTCTGACAGTTTCTTTAAGTGTAAAGTAATCTATAAAGTTATTCAAAAAATATTTAAAATCATCAACAACTAGAACAGAAACTGGCCCAGATAAAGAAAAGCCACCTCTAACTACTTCCTTAACATAGAAACACACACACACCCTCAATTTTTGACTGTGTGAGGGAAATGAATGCCATATAAAGAAAAAATAGTTGATGTGTGCATAAAGTATTCTCAATATTCCTGAAAACCCATTTTATGAAAAGACTTAATGTAAGCCATACTGCTTGGTTTATAAAATTGATCTGGAGTAATTTTAGTCTCCTGAAAAATAAAAATAGTGAAAAAAATACCTTAGGAAGAAAAGAGCTCTATATGGTAATGTTCAAACAAAGGTTAACTAAAGAGTGAAGAATCCTGATTCTGACAATCTCTTAATGCCCTAGTTAATGGAGGTATTTGAAAGTTGCTTGCTGGCAAGTAAAGCTTGAACTCAAATTCCAACTCTGCCACATTCCACCTGCATGTCCCAAGATAAATAACTTAATGACTCATGTGGCAAAGGAAGAATATCACAATTCTCCCACAGGATGTTGGGAGGATTCCATGAAAAAATAAAAGTGCCTAGTAGTGTGTCTGGAAGTGCTCAAAAAATTTTAGCACGTCACCCTCTTCTGCAGGTTTTATAACCCTGCTGAGGATGAACAGCACATGCAAGAGCAAATTAAACACATGTTGAATTCAGGTGAAATGGAATCTGTGAGATAGATTTAGTTTGCATCTTTGAGAAGTTTTCTTAATTTCTCCTACTTTGACAGTTCCCTCAGCATTCTCTACTGCTTTCCAGAAAATTTTTGCCTTTTGATTATTTATTTGGATGCTTGGATTAAATCAGGCTTATTACATTTTAAATAATTCAAAGAAACTGGATTTATAGCAGTAGTACATAATAAAAATTCTTATTGTTTAATGTTTTAAATTGAAATTTAGATAATAAATCACTAAAGAATGAATTGCTCCTATTCTAAAACCCTGAAGCAAAAATGACTGGCTTGTTTAAGCAACAATAAATGAGAAGGGAAGGAGAATGAAGAAAAGAGATAAAAGGGGAAAAAAGTGAAAGGGAGGAAGGGAGAAAGAAGAAAAAACAGGAAGAATAAATGCAGCACTAAAAAATCTATCTAATTGTGGGTGGCTTCTTGAGACTACAGACCTATGGTGATTCTGTAAACCTGAAAGCCCAAACAGGCACGGACTGTGTGCAAAAACATAAGAAAATGCATTGCCTTTCCCTTCTGCTTTTTCCTCTATAATTCTATATATTTATTTGTTGTTGTACCTCCAGAAATGCAAAATGGACCTGGTAAAATTTTATAAAAGAAATGCTAAAGCAATCACAAGAATTCAGAGTGGAAATAGTTCTAGGAAAGACAGCCAGCAAGGCAAGAAAAAACTGAAAGAGTAAAATTCTTCAACTTCTCAAGACAAAACCAGAGGATGCCAACCAGATTAAAATCTTAAAAACATAATAAAGTGGTGATTGATGTAACTAAAACAAGCATAGACTTAACTTTCAAAATCTGAAACACTAAGATGAGTCTTCTTTAAAAGAAATAGAGCAAGGTAATTTACAACTAAAAAAAAAAAAAAAAAGGAAGTATTTCTTTATATAGAGGAGAATAATCATGAAACTCTTAACCCCCGAGAGGTAGATACTGACAGCAAATATAAGTGGATTTTTAAAAGAATTGGCTGGATTTATACACCACTGTGCCATCAATGGAGATTACAAGGACCTAATACATGTTCTACCTCTAAGGTTAACGTCAATATGAAAAATTGCAGTCACTCGTGGTTTGTTCCCTGGAGGCATTGTTTGCAGATTTGGGTGCTGGATGGAACATTAATCTATACCAGTTATGATTATTTTTAAGTTTCTAAGGTTTTTTTCCCTTCTAATTTAAAACTTATAAAGGCATGAAATAGGCTAGAAGAAAACTTAGAGCCAATCTAGCTTAACTTCCTTATATTATTCATAGGAAACTTGAGTCTCAGAGTCATATTGACTTAACCTCAGATCACCCAGCTTCTTAACAGAAGAGTGAGAAATAAAATCAGTTCTGATTTCTAGTCAGAGAATTCTCCAAAATTCATAGATAGCACCGACTTCGGTCCTCATGGCTAACTATAAATAAAATTATAGAACATCACAGAGCTACAACCGAATGCATACTTAAGGCAGGAATCACTATGTTTCTTCTTCCTCAATCAGTAAATTAATTTCTTAATAACTGTTCAAGGTATTCTGTCTACCTTTTCTATCTATTCCCTCCAACATATACCTCAAAATCCACATAAATTTCATTTCTTTACTAACTGCTTGAATTCTCAGCTTTGAAGCCCAAACTAAGGCAAAAAAGTTGAGAGACAGTTTTTCCATTAAAGAAACTTGAAATTATGGAAATCAACATCATCATGTCTTCTTACTGGATTTTAAAACTCATTCCACTGAGCAGTTCTACAGAAAGCAAATGGTATGACTACCTAAGGTTTTGTATATATAAATGTCTCCCCAAACCACCGAGCTCAAAATGAAAATATCAAACATCCCTCCTTGGCTAACCTGAGAAAGAGGAGCACATAGTCATAGCTAGTGGGCATGGTGCATCTTCAGTAACGTGTGAACACATATTTTTAACTATTTGGCATTGTGTTTGAAGACTTCATTGTAGTAGAGAGTTTCAAATGTTTACTGAAAACAAATAAGCACTATTATTTACTACATAAAATGTAAGATGTGTACAGTATTACCTCACTACAAGGATACTATGATTTTATTTGACTGATATTGAGAGAAATTAAATAAGTGAAATTAATCAGGCAGAATCCAGTAAAGCTCTGGTTACCAGAAAATTCAAGAGGGAAGATTCCCTAACTTTTTTTACAAGGCCACCATTACCCTGATTCCAAAAACAGACAAAAACATTACAAAAAAAGAAAACTATAGGCTGATATCCCTGATGAACACTGATGTAAAAATTCTCAACAAAATATTAGCAAACCGATTTCAGCAATACATTAAAACCATCATACACCATGATCAAGTTGGATTTATTCCTGGGATGCAAGTTTGGTTCAATATTCACAAATCAATTAATGTGATATATGACATTAATAAATTGAAAGATAAAAATCATATGATCATATCAATAGATGCAGAAAACATGTTCAGCAAAATCCATCATCCATTTATGATAAAAACTCTCAGCAAAGTGGGGATAGAGGGACTACACCTCAACATAAAAAGGGTCACATATGTCAAAAGGTCACTCGTGGAATCCTATGTTAATGCCAGTTATCAGAAGTATATACAGAAGTTACTACAAAAAGGATATGCAGAGTGTAAGTAATATAGATTAATTGAAAACAAACTACACAAAATTATAAAAGCCTGCTATTCTGGGTAAACGCAATTATCTTTTGCTCTCAGGCACTTTTGAGGAAGCCATTATTTGGTTGCAGCATGGAAATGTAAAGTGATTTGTCCATAGGACAACTTTTTTCATTAGTAAAAAACTGGGAACAACCAGGATGTCAAGAGCACAGTGGAAAAGCAGTTTATAGGATTACTACACAGCAATATAAAAGAACCAACAACTGAGATGACAATGGGGCTGAATCTAAAAACAACATGCTGAGTGAAATAAACCAGACACATAAAAGTGTAAACTATATGATTCTATTTCTATGAAATTGTAGAAAAGATAAATCTTTAAATAATGACAGAAAGCATATCAGTGGGTAGCTACCAGTGATCCAAGGTGGAGTGATAGAAATGTTCTGTATATTGATTTTAGTGATGGTTGCCCATACATTTATCAAAATCACATAAAACTTTAACAATGCAAATCATATCCTTTTTGCTCCATTTGGCTACCACAGTGAAAGACTCTCCTGCCTGAGATGCCTAGTAGAGCTTGTTTTTGATCTGTACACTTATGACACTTCATAGTATGATGCAAATGATACCATTATAGATGCAGACGTGCACAAATTCTATATAAATATTTGTTGATAGGCTATGTTGCCTTAAAAAAACATATATATTTTCTCAATGTTGGCTGCAGGCTTCTACACATGTCTTTCAGTTCAGATTGTTTATTAGATTATCTCTTTGATCTATCAGTATATAAAACAATACCATCAAAATTCTGTTTGGGCAATACTTCTGGGTAATACTTTTGTCAATGTTTATCTATGTTTGATGCTCATTGGTGGGTGTATTTAGGATTCTTAACTGTTGTACTTTTATGGTGAATCATTCCTTTTATTATTAAGTGATAACCTTTATTATCCCTAGCAATACATTTGTCTTTGAAGTCTATTCATTTTGATAATGTTACAACAACTTTATTTTGACTGAGATTTTTTCATTTTCCATTTCTTACCTTTTAACTTTTCTATATCTTCATATTATAGAGCTATCTCTTGAAATTAGCTTATAGCTGGATTTAGCTTTTGCTTTTGTGGCAACTCTCTCTCTCCCCCTTGCCCTACCCCCACCCCCCGCCCCAAGTAAGAGAGTCTCATCAAGGAAGTTTCTTATGTTTACAATTATTGTGATTACTAATATGTTTTAAGACATTTTTTCATGCTTCATTTTTAATAGTATTTTTAATAGTCTTCACTATACAGTTTATAATATTTATCTCTAGTTGTATTTGTTATAATACTGTGATTTTTTTATTTGAAGCTCTTGTTATATGATTATCAAAAGAGGAGAGAAGAGGCAACAGTTAATGTCTGTTCTTTAACTGAAATAATCCCCCAATAAGAAGATGACATATTTGTGAGAATTATGGAGTTGGAAAGAGTCTTATAGAGGTTGCATAATCTGTTTATACGTGAAAATCAAAGCCTAGAGGGTTTAGAGATGTTGTTCAAGGTCACAAAGTGAGTTAGTGATTATGACTGAATTGAAGTCTCTTAACTCTTTGTGTTCTTTCCTTGCTGTCCTTTCAGATGTACATTGCACAGACTGTTGAATGTCACCATTTCTGCAATACACGCACATGTCTTCCTGAAGGAGTTTGTAAGTTCAATCAATTCTGAGATATGCATATTATATTAAGAAGCATGCAAAGCAGATGCTAAAATGCAAATGGCTTAAGAGCTCCAAGGTTGTAAGATTTAAATCTAATTTTAAAAGTAATTGTTTAAATCTCATTAGTGGCTTCGAAAAAAATAAGCTCAACCATAATGAGAAATAAAACATATTTTCCAACATCCAGTTGTCCTTTGTAAAAAAATATATTTTATTTCAATATCTAACTTATTTTCTATTTATATACTCCTACAGCATTATATCTCTACAATTTTTACTTTCCCACTAAGTATTTGAATTTTTTTAAATCCTTTACTTTCCATCAAAAGCATTAACCTGCTTTTCTAAGTCATTTTTCATTTCTTGTTATTTTTCCAGATATTTAAATTTTTTAAATATTATTTCCAATTAACCCTATATGGCACACAAAATGCAAAGCCAGTGTAGAGAATAATTACTCTGTATTTCAAAGTACAGGACTGCTGGGTTAAATTACATGATGGAGAATCATGGCACCAGGCCTGGCAATATTGATAATGGAAAAGTGGCAGTCATAGTCAGAAAAAGATTACACTTCTGTACATGATAAAGAAAAGGGAAACAATAAAATCTAATTTCAAATTGTGCTTCAGTGCCTAGTTTAGTATTCTCTTCCTAAAATATGTATTGCCAACGCTCTGGTTCAGCAAATCTTTCAAGACCAGCCTTTGAAATTTCAGTCTAGAACTGCATTCTGGGCATAATCTTTTTTTAACAGAAAGACCAACTAGGCCTTTTTTTTTTTTTTTTTTTTTTTTTTTTTTTGACAGCAGCCCGTGTTGTGGGGCCTTTGTTGAATTTCTGTCACATCTTGTGTTTATGAAGATGAACTGTGCCCTTGGGAATTTCAGAAGTAGTTAAGCATGGGCCTGAGGAGAGCACCAGAGGGGAGCAGAGCACAGAGCCCATCACTGCGAAGTTCTGAAGGGGTGTTTGGTTTCTGATCGTGATGGTTCTTTGTGGTATGTCGGTCCAAAGAATCAGAATCAAAACAAAACTTCATGAATCCTAGTATCTAGAAAAAAAAAAATCTAATTGTCGATTAAATTCACCTGCACCACAAATTAATTCTGAGAAAAGGTAGATGGGAAATTTTGTGTATTTTATTTTTTACAGATAGATATTTAAACTGGAGAAAAGGCAGACATGAGCTTGTCTACAACCGTGGGCATACACTGTAGTAAGAGTGCCTAATGCCAGCTCCAAGATCAGCCTTTCACCCCTTTGGTTGAAGGGCTCCCTCAAAGGCTGGCTTATCCTGAGCTCTGCTCTCAAACTCTGGCTAGTCATATTTTATTGTTATTCTTCTCCTCTGTTATTTTTCATTCCATTTCAGTCTCAGTCCCGCATTTATCTGTCCATCTTCAGATTCGATGGGATTTCATTTTAAGTGACCAAATCATCCCAATTTGCCTATGACTATCCCAGTTTTAAGCCTGAAAGTCCCATGTGCCAGGAAAGCCCTCCTTCTCCTTTCTAAACTCCTCTGCGGATTTACATCTTTCTCCAAGCTTAACCAGGTGACTAACCCTGCTTCATACTCCCTCAACGAGTTCCTGCATCTAACAAAAACATCATAGTCCACCCCCTCCCCACCACACACACACACACACACACACACACACACACAGACACACACAGCGTTTGGAAGTACACTGTGAATAAGCCCAGACTTGACTTTATTGAGGTTTAGCCTAAATGCCACCGTCCTCTTTGCCATTTCAATATTAACTACGGCCTCACTTAAAGGATTTGCTTCAAACTGCTTAGTGTCTGTGTCTGGCATCTGTGTCCCCAGGTCAACCTTGTGCTTAGGTGATATCCTCTCTTGGGTTCATCTCGCAGAATGTCTCATGCTCTCTGATGACCCTCACTTTCTGGCTCAGGCTTGCCTTAGATACTGAGCCCACCTACGAGAAAGTTCTTTTTTTTAATAATGCCTCCCCGCCTTATTTCCATGAAGTGCAATGTGAAACAAGTTACACTTCACACTGTGGAATTTACTGGCACAACTGTAATTGTTCAGCTTTCGTATGTGATCTGCATTTTCCTCCCCCTTTGGAAGATTTGAAGATCTTCCCTTCACCTCTCCTTTTCTGAAATTTCAATTTTATATCCTTTGTGTCAGTATTTTTCTATTCATTGTGTTAGACACTCAGTGGACTCTTTCATTCTGAAAAAGCATGTCTGTTGATACCTTTTTATACCACTTTTGTATTAATTTACACATACTGTAATTTCCCTGTTCTACCAATTTATTGTTTTTGTACTCTTTTAGTATATATGATATCCACTTCTTTTTAATGGATACAACACTTTCTCATATTAAGGTGACCATAAAATGTAATGTAATACATTTTTAAATGCTCATTTTCATTTTCTAGAGATCAAATAATTTTATTAGAATTTACCTCACAGTGGCCTTAACTGTTTTAGTTATAAATTGAATTGTTTAAGTTAAAAAACAAGAGTTTCATTTTATGAATGGTGAGAAACTATGGCAACATATAATTAAGTGAAATTTATTGAAGTTTTTCAAAGGACTGTGGAAAATCTTGTTTCTGGCCTCTGATTTCACAGCTTTTGAAGTGCTGGCGAAAACTAAGAGCAAGCCTAATATATTATATGTTTTTTGTATCTGCCAAAAGACAGATCATCCTAAAAGAGCCACCCCCATTTTTTTTCCAGTCCATGGAGTTCGGCTGAAGAACTGACATGCTCTAATCCTAACGAATGTTTTGAATGAAATATAGGAACACCACTTAACTACTCATAGGGACAGTTATTTAAATAACAAGAGGGAAAAAAAAAAAGAGTGATTTTAATCAATTAGAACTAAGCCAAAGGCCGAATTAATTTTAAGTAAAATATGACCTTAGGGATAAAACCAAATTAAAATGTTCTTAATGGCTCAAGGGTTCTTACATGTAGACAGGAAAAAAATGAGTCAGCATTGAATTAATAAAAAAGTCTTCTCTATTAACAAAATTATACCACACTACACTGAATAAGATGACAGAGAAGTCACTTCCACATCAATGTTAAATTTAAAAGGAATAATACAGACAATTAGTCCAATTCTTATTTTTATAGAGAAACAACTGAGACCAGAAGAAATAATGAACTCATTCAAGTCCTCACCATTAGTTAATGACTCATGTAACAAACAAATATGTTATTGTTCCGAGATCAAACTTGTTAGTCTCTATTCCCACAAACATCAGTGATCTCTTTACTATATATAGTAACTGGTCTTATGGAATATCTAATTCAACTACATTTAAACTCTGTAGGTGAGAAATAATTGGAAAATTCAAGTTACGGCCCATATAATTTAATATTCAATATGATACGATCTCAAAAAGAGAAAAGAATATTCCAGATTTACAAGTTTTAAATAAAACGTTTAAAGTGGAACATAAGACGGTGCAGAAATGAATAATAAAAGGATAAAAAAGAGAAAGGAGAGACTATTGTAAGGGTAAATATAAGAATTTGGGTTGTAAAATCTTAAGAGAATGTTAGAGTTAAAAGACAAATCTAGGCTATTATGCCCCCCATCTCCACTGAGATAAAATATAACTAGACGAAGGTGAGTAGAGATACAACCAAGATGCAGTTCTCGAGTGTAGAGGGACTTACGTCTAGCCCAGGCCCTAATGAAATGAGAGGATAATGGTAGATGAATCCCTGGACTAAGAGTTATCATTGCAGTCACTTAAAATTTGTTGGTCAGAGATCTAAGAGCTAGATCAAGTGACCACTATGATAGATACAGTAATACCACAAAGTATCTGTCTCTCCTAATACAGAAAATAACATGTTCAATTCCTCCGAGTCAAAGGCATACAGTAATAATTAAGCACATACACTCAGGGGTCTGAATGCCTGGGTTCAAATTTCAGCCTTCATCACTAGTTATGTAAACACAGGCAAAGTAAGATGTCTTGGAGATTCCCATATGTAAATGGAGGGGATCTTTGTACCCACCTAACAGGGTTTTTGAATAATTCTGTGATGGTGCCTAGGAAATAATAAGCTTTCATTATCTCCCACATGTTTAAACTCAAGCATTATTGTTAAAATAATTATTGAAAATATCTAAATAGAAATGCTTATTTTAAAAGTATCTATTAAGAATATCACCACCTTGATTTAAGGGAGAAAAAAATGAAGCTAAAGATATTTAATAGCTTCTATTACAATAGAATTTCACATTAAATGGGCAGTGGTGAATACTTTGACTAAATTCTAATTAAGAGTCTATTAAATTAGTGAATTTTTGAATCTCACCACTGGCATCTGTTTGCTCTAAGTGATGTTGGGCTCTATTCATATGAGCACTGGTGAAGCAGTTTTCCAGTCATTTTTATTAGAAATCAAGAAGCAAGACCATACTGCTCTAAACATAAAGTTCTAAAAATATTCACAACATATACCCTCGAAATGTAAGTACTTTCCAAATGACTGAGTCTACTGGCTGCCAAATGAACTCTTAATTGAAATAATGGAAAATACACAAAGAATCCATAATTTAAACAAATAAGAGAACATCCAACAGGATGACTAGGTAGCCAAACTCAATAGTAATGAAATGCCAAAGCCTTAAATGTATTTATGACAAGAATCTCAGTCAAGATGTTATGGTGAAGTGGTTCTAGAGCTAGAGGACACAAGCTGATCTTAACTAATAAAATAATACAATTGATTCTACAATAATGAAACGTGTTCCTAAAAATCATTGTGTTCTGCAAAATTGCACAATAAAAACCATAAGGGTTATGCCCAAAAAAAAAAAAAAAAAATGATGCTAGGGCCACAACACTCAAAAGCTTCATCAGTGAAACACTGAAGAAAAAATAAGATGGGAACCTAATGAATGTGACCAGAAAAGTTTTACACGTAAATTACTATTTAAAAGTATAATAACAGATCATTTTATCTTGAAAAAAGACCTGATGGTGGTTTGTATGAGATATTGCAGCTTGTAAATTACTGTGTAAAGGTGTAAGGGAAATTAACGTGTGTGTGCACACACACATTTTGTCTATTTCTACCTGAAACAGCTGGGCAGTTTTTTTTATTCCTTTAGTATTTCTCACAGATAAAACCATGCATAAGCAGATGCAAAATTCATGTTATGCTCATATTGTTCCATAAATATCATTTTCATGGGAACAAATCAGTTTTCAAAACAGAAGATATGTGTATGACAACTTAATCATTGATATAAAGACTTTTGAGACTGGAAAAATAGTTAACATTGAACTTTCTAAGATTGAGGAAGTTGTTGAATAAATTGGCTAATTTCAATTAGAAAGATTAGCACTTTTTCTTTGATTTTTGTTTTTTTGCTATTTCCCTGTCTTTTGAAGATGAATTCAACAATTTCCTAATATAGTTTTAAATTACTTCCCTTCTCTTTCTTAACATAACTATTTCTCCTCTGTGTTTATACCTTGAATTTTTTTTCAAAAATCTTTTTTAATCCAACATTCTTGATTTTCTTTCCTCTAAACAGAATATTAACTTTCAGTGTGAGAATAAACATTTTTTAAATTACCTTATTTTCAGATATATAGAGAAGTTTTAAGGCTTGATAATAAGGGAAGGTAGGCTTTGAATTGTGTCTAGAGCTACATTTCTGTCTTTGCGAGGATTCCATTTGTAAGACTATTGTTTTTAATTTCTGAAAAAATTGGGTTGCAACCTAAATGATACCAACAGGCTGAATCACCCATCCAACTGCATTACCTTCAATTTCTTCTTTATATCAAGATGATCTTCAAATTAGATGGGTATCAAGGTTTCCATGTTCTAGATTTAGAGCTCTGTGTCTTTAGGAAGTTTTAGTAAATGTTTCCACAAAGTCTTCAGAATGTTTTTCTTTTCCTCTGGGTACAGAGTTTCATTTTAGATTAGGGAGGGACTAAACAAAAAGTTCTCTAAGGCTCTGAATATCAGCATCCATTTTGGCAAACTTCTGACCACAGAGCTACTTAAAAAAAAAATTCCTTTCAAATATTTTTTCAGATTTCAGAGGAGATAAGCAGTAAATATTCCTGTAAATAACCCCTTGGATTCAAAGAGGCTATACGGGATAGTAGAATACCCTCCCCAAAGAGGCTATAAGGGATACCAGAATACCCTCCTGAAATACAGAAACAATCCCTAAGATTGTTTCAAAAGAAA
The DNA here is from genome assembly GCF_014176215.1 of Rousettus aegyptiacus. Lineage (NCBI taxonomy): Eukaryota > Metazoa > Chordata > Mammalia > Chiroptera > Pteropodidae > Rousettus > Rousettus aegyptiacus. Next base: position 20,521,310 of record NW_023416310.1, read on the forward strand.
CACAGACAGACAATTCCCCTGAGAACTGGTATCAGTCAGTAGGACCCTAGCTGAAATTGTAGTGCAACCGACATTTCTGTTCAGCCATATTTTGAGGACCTCCAAATCATGGTTGACAAGCCAAGTTCTCAGGACACAAAATGAGACAAACAAGAAGGCAATAGCTGTCCCTGTGAGAGAAAGGATCAACAACCAGTTGGTACGTGAAAGCAAATTCATGAGTCATAATTCAAAGATCTAATTCTTACAATGTTCTCTGCCTGATCATCTGAATTTAGGAAGATAGGACAGTGTGAAATTTTACCTTCCTCTCTCAACCAGGCACCAAAGGTAGAGATCTGACTTTAATAAGAAACTCACCTTTTTACCTTCTGCCAGTTTTTCAGGATCTCATCTTCAGAATCCAGCATGAATGGGATGTCCTAAAAGATTTCATCCTGGAAATTGTAGAGGAGGAAAATAATTTTTCTCTACTCTTTATAGTGAGTACTTGGCTGAGACCCCTTTTTCTCTAGGGTACTTCATAAATGGCTAAGCTTATCTATGTTAAAAGTTTTATACCATGGCCACTGTAATTCAAAATCTGTTCAGTCTTAAAAAAATAAATTAAATTAAATTAAAAAAAAAAAAACTTTATTTACTTGAGGCCTCACACTGGACCCAGTCCAGTTTCCAAGTCAGACTCAGCTCAACCCCCAACTTCGTCTGTTTTTTAAGTCCAACCCAGTTTGACTCTGGTGGTTTCCAGACTCATCTGGGGGAGAAAAAAAAAAAAAAGTTTAAATAAAGTCCGAAAGCTCATAATGCAAAAGCTGCAGAGTTAAGATCTGAGAGGGGCTGTTAATCCACCAGCTCTAGAGGCAGGGAGAAAACAGCAAGTTTCAACGGGCTCAACAGGTGCCCTGGCCTGGTAGCTCATTGCTCTTGGGAACCAAAGGGGTCTCCTTCAGTTCCTTCTTCTGACAGCAGAAATATTAGAACTGAGATAGAGTTTATATGAGCAAAAATCTATTTAAATTGGGCCGCATCCAATCTAGCAGATAGAAAGGAGCCCCGAGGAGCTCTACAAAATGAAAGACTTTTATATTTCATAGGCAGAAGGGAGTGAGAAGATGGACTAGGCAAAAATGAGGTTGGTTATTGCAAGGTTACTTTCCCTAGGGGACAGCAAGGGTCTATCAGGCAGATTACCTAATTAGTGATAAGGTGATTCCTAATTGACTAGTTTAAGTTTCCATTTGGAGTAGAGCCAAAACTGTAATTAAATTAAGTCCCGATTTGGTGACATAGGCCTTAGCATAAGCAAGTCCTTTATGGGGCTATTGTCTTGTTTTTAACAAGCATTTTAAATTTTGTTTATTTTCTTGGCATGTACCACACAGACCAAAATTTTATGAACGGGCCTATTTCTCAAATTTTCTCCAACTTTTGCTTTTTTTTTTTTTTAATTGAGGTAACATTGGCTAATGACATTATATGTTTCAGGTGTCTAATTTTATTATGCATCATTTATATATTGCTATGTTCACTGAAGCATATTTACCATATCAAAGACATGGAAACAACCTAAGTGTCTTTCGACTGATTATTAGATAAAGAAGATATGGTACATATGTACAACTACTCACCCATAAAAAAAATGATGAAATATTGCCACCTGTGATAACATGGGATACTTGAGAGTCCCATGCTGAGCAAAGTAAGTCAGACAGAAAAGGACAAAAATCATGATTTCATTCATGTGTGGGATATAAAACAGAAAGCAACAAATGAATAAAAACAAATATATATTGTCGATTTTTATCATTTGCACTCATATATATATGAGTGAAAAATATATTGCATTGCTGCTTTCATTTGAAGTGCTCATAGAATAAAATTGCATACTTTTGATGTTTATTAACCATTCATATTTCTTTTCAAACAGCCTATTTACATCTCTCTCATTTTTCCATTGAATGAATTCACTTTTAAAAAAAAGAATTTATGATTTTTTTTCTTTATTTATAAACCTCTATCATAGATCTTATATATCATTTTGCTGATTTTTACTTGTCTTTCATGCTTTTTAATGGAGCTTTACATATTAGAGAATTTTCCAATTTTTATGTAGTAAATTCTGTTCAGATTTAATTGTATGCCTCTGGGTTTGGAAAATTTCCATATACCAATATATTTTTTAAGATCCATTATTCTCCTGATAGTTTATAGTTTTTTCATTAACATATAATTTATGTGAGTTTTTTATATATAGAAATGAGGGTAAGACCTAACTTTTTCTTTATAAAGCATAAATATTGTTCTTATACCATCTAAAATATCACTTTTATATGTGCCACTAAATTTTCATATACCTAAATATCTGTTGCTGAACTATACATACTGTTTATTAATCTATAATAAACATGAATAAAATATCTCAAATAAAATAGTAGCAAATCAAATTTTACATTAAAAGCAAAATGTATCAAGATCAGGCAGGCTGCATCCCATGAATGCAAGAGCGTACATTTTTTTCTTTTATGTTTTACATGTTTCTGCTTCTATTTTTTCTATTTCTCTATGCCAGATTAATTTTTTCATTCTTTGATGTTTCAGAGTGTCACATTTATGTTTCTATTAGTGTTATATTTAAGATTTTAAAAATGTATTTATACATACTTTCCTATTAACTTTGAGAATTAAAAAGTATCTACAGCTATTCCCTGAATAAGGCAAACGTTTAGCATATTTAACTTCTCCTCTCCTCCCCAACTGGCTGAAAACCCTATTTCCCGTACTTGTTTGCAGCTAGACATGACATGCAACTAAATTCTGGGGTTCTGGCCAGTGGGCTGGGAGTGGAAGCATCCTGCAGCAACTTTTTGGCACCTTCTTATAAAACAGTTGCCACTAGCTCTTTGGCACCTGTCTTCTTTGTCACTTCCTCCATCTAATTGCCTAGAAGGCGAGTATCATGGTCAACATTCCAAACTGGATAAAAGCCTGGGAACCTAAAGCAAAGGTCCCCAACCCCCCAGGCTATGGACTGGAACTAGGCCTGGCTTGTTAGGAACTAGGCACAGCAGGAGGTGAGCGGTGGGTGAGGCAGCAAGTGAAGCTTCATCAGTATTTGGAGCCACTCCCCAGCACGAAGGTCAGCAGCTCCACATCAGACCATTAGGCATTAGCTTTTCATTGGAGCTCTGGTTCCTCATGGCAAAAAGGTTGGGGACCACTGACCTGAAGCGCAAATCTCTGGATGACCTCCTTATGGACTTTTACATGACAAAAAAAAAAGTTTACTTTTTAAAAGTCACAATTATTTCTGTTCTCTTACTTGCAATTAAGGTCAATGCTAAGTGATACAGACTTCCTGGATAGATCCTATCTCTATTTTTCTCTCACATTAAATATATTTTCATCCTTTTTGCCCCATTCTATAAGAATCATATGGGGTGGAAACAATGGGGCAATGTAGGTCAAAGGGTACAGATTTTCAGTTGTCCCAAGTTTAAATTCTGAGTGTCTAATGTACAGCATGCTGACTATAGTTAATAATACAATATTGTATACTTGAAAGTTGCTGAAAGTAAATCCTAAGCATTCTCAACACTCACGCAAAAATTAACTACGTGAGGTGATAGATGCATTAATTATCCTGATGTTGGTAATCATTCTACAATGTTCATGTATATCAAACCATCACTTTATCTATTTGAAATATACACAATTATATCTGGCAATTATTAATAAAGTTTATAAAAAGAACTACTTGGATAAATTTTCCAATACATTAATTCAGTTTCAGCTGCATCCTTTCTCCTTTCTAACCTTCTATGTTTGCTTTTTAATTTAGTTATGTTTTTTTTTTTTAATTCCCACGACTTCAAATTTGCTTTTTCATTGAGGTCTATCATTTTATTCTCTCCAAGAGGATACTGATAAGCATTTTTAAATTTTCTCCTCATCCTACTAGCTTTTGTGATTTCTTAATTTTGTTGAATTTCCTATCTTTCTCTTGGGTTTCCTTACATGTCTAGTAACTCTTGCTGAATGGTCCTATTTTTAGATTAATATCTAGGAAAATTGAAAAAAACAAAAAAGGGAAAAAATGTTCTGATTTAGGAGTCCTCTCTCCAGAGGCTGTGCAGTGAAGCACAAGTCAGGACTTGTGGCTGGGTTAGCATTTTGTAAGTGCATGAGAATATTTTGTCTCCTGGGGAAGTGGGGTTCTTATACTTTATGGTAAGCATAAGTTATCTGGAATCTTTCTCCATACCAACCCTATAATCTCATAATCTCTTGTGAGAATTTCTAAATTAGAATGCCTGATTTATGTCCTCCACCTCACCCTGAAGCCAAAATTAGGAAAGGGTGGGAAGATTAATAAATGAATATTTGTAATTTGTTTTGTCTCACCCACTGTCTGAACCCCTTTCTGTGTTAAAAATTTCCATCTTAGGAGTCTTGCCAAGGCACAGCATGCCTCCCTCCATGAAATCTGAAGCTCTAGTGATCCACTTTTCTACTTATTTCACCTAAGCTCTGCCAATCTGAATATATCTGTGCCAGATCTGATGATCATGGGAAGACCTGTGCCCATGCCTACAAATTAGTATCCTGGAACAGAAGTGGTTCAATGGCAAATCTCTGTAATGTTACCTAATGAGGCAACCAAACTTTTATAATAGGGTCTCTTCTGTGGCTTGGATTTGGTTGCTGCTCTTAGCAGCCCAGCCTCCAGCCCAATTCTCCAGCCTTCCTGCAATTCTGTGAGCCTACCTAAGCCCTTATCTGCCTCATTTAGAGTAGGCATTTTTTGCTTACACTTAAGAACCTGATTAATACAATTGGCACAACTATGTCATAGCCCTTTAAATAATGGCCAAGCAGAACTCACATGGCCTCCTTCTTTAAAACTTACTACCTCTAGAAAAATATAGTTTATGGAGCACCTCTTTCCCATATTTGCACTTTTCAGCAATCTTGCATTTTATTGTCAACCTAGTAGTGCATGTTCTATTTCTTTTTTAAAAAATGCATTGCTGTTCTGTTTTTTTTTTTTTTTTTTGATAACTCTTGCCCAACCTTCCAAATTCCTATGTATCTCATTTTCCTTTTTATATGTTTCTGTCAGATTTGGGATGGTAAGAGAAGTAAATAATATATTTAGAAAGCCATATTGAACTGAAAATTAACTAGTTTATTTTCTACATTTTTCTGCTTCATTTTAAAAATCATAATTGCTATATGAGTATACTTAAAATTTGTATATACCTGTGAGTATATATCTATGAGATATACCATGTGTATATATCTGTGAGAGTGTCTGTGTGTGCGATCCATAGATCATTTGAAGAATTACTAACTTGATGTTAAGAAACAAGCAGGGGCCTTTTTATCACATCTTATCACACCCATATTCACCTCTTTATCATCATGATTCATGTAGTCAGATTACTTTCAAGTTATATTTATTGTCAATCAGCAAAGTAAACATTTCATTCCAACTTTTGCCACATAGCTCCTCATCTGCTTTCAGCTGAAACAAACTACAGTATGTATTCTCTTTTTGTTCGTGTGTTTGCCTGAATACCTGTTTGAGATGAAATCATAGCATTAATGATGGTATCTATTTACCAACAGTAAATCTGATATTTCCTGATTATCAGGCCCACCAATAAAATCATTATCTAGCTTTCCTTAACAATATGGTCTATTTAATTTTTGAAATCATGTACTACCAAAAAGCTTGAATAAAATGTTTTGTATACTGAATGCTATGAATGTAGCTAAATCCATTTTAAGTAGATACATAAAGCTAGTAAAAGAATCTACACTTGTTAACGCAAAGTTGTCAAAACAGCGCAGATGACCAATCATAATTCCTGTGTGATTGGTCTTCTCCCTCCTCCCCCGCCTCCACATAAGGAAATCTCTAATTTATTTGCTATTGTTGTTTTTAATTTTCAGTGCTTTTACTGGGTTTTCCTAACATAGGGCACACCTGCAGATATGTTTAACAGCTGAATTTTCCTGTTGCCTTAACTTCACATATCTGTGTTTCTGCTTCCTTTACCTTTGCTGGTTTCCTTCTGGCGAACTAACATTTTTCAAGCACTCTTTTTTTCAATTCACTTTAAACTTCTGACTCTACTCTGAATTTCCTGCTTCTCTTTAAACTTGAGTCGGGCTATCAACACCAATTATTGAATGCCTGTTGTGAAAAGATACGAAAGGAATCAAGGCAACATTTTCTTTCCATAGAAAATATAAAATCTACTTGGTGAGAAAGAATACACATTCTCATTAAAAGCATATAAAATAACCCAAAATAGCTTGAAATAAGCCTGTATAAATTTAGCATAAACCTTATATGAATTCTGAAGGATTGCATTGTTGTTAGTACTAATCAAGATTGATTAAGAAATTTCTTCTAGATCTGAGTCTCAAGCCCATCAGACATCATGCCTCCTTTTATAACAAATATTTTATAACTCTTTACTATCCTGAAATGCAATTAATAGATGATAAATCTTACACATAATTTCAAAGAAATTAATATAATGCCTTATTTGCAACTTAAAGAACAAAACAAAATTAATTTATAATCAATATATATGCCAAAATATAACTGATGAGGCACATGCACACTAGAAGACAACATGAGGTAGAGTCAGATGCTGGTCCTATAGGTGATGACAACAAATAGGTTCATGACTTGAAAATCAGAAGTGTGACTGTCAAAAGTGCTATTTTTCTAAAGAGATGAGTGACTCTTTTTGGTCAAGTTTCAAAGGAAAACAAATCCTCCCTCAGTTCATAAGTTGGTTACATGTATTAAAAAATAATAATCAGTGTGTGTTAGAACTGCACAAAAGTATTTTGTTTCTGGTGTTTAAAAGGATGAAATTCTGGTGTCAAATAATTAAAACCAGGCTTTTTGTTTACATGAAGAACCGGTGGCTATTCAAACTTGGTGTGGATTTGAAATAATTCTTTGTTGTGTAAGATTGCTTTCACTCTGAAGGATGTCTAATATCTTCCTGTTCACTACCCGGTCCAAATCATGTGACAACTGAAGGTGTCTCTACATATTTCCCAAAGAATCCCCTAGGGACAGAACTACCCCTGTTGAGAATAACTGGAAGTAGAAGAGAGGACAGATCTTCAATGAGAGAAATGGGCCAAACATTTCAGTGCCTTTTTCTTTCCATCCTATTGGTTCCTAAACCTTGTTTGTGTCAAAACCATATGGAGGCACGACTGATTTATCTCAGTAACAAACGTTTAATGCAGAGTTACATAGTGCTTACTATGCCCAAAACTATTATAAACACTCTACAAATATTACATCAATTAATCCACTTTAAAACCCTTTAAGGTAGACACTATTATTACAGATTACAGATTAGGTAAGTAGGACATTGAAAGGTTCAGTGATTTACCCAGGCCACACTGCTAATAAAGACAGAAGCCAAGTTTCAAATGTAGGTGTTTTGATTTCAGGGTAAATAGTAAGCATACGCTATGCCCAAGACATATAAATCCCATCTTTGATAATTTTTATTCAGCAAATCTTGAATAAAGACAGAGAAATCTGTATGTATTTGGGTAAGAATTTCGCATGTGGTGAGAAAGGCAGTGACCAGTGTTCGGAACTACAGCACTATACCACAGCTCAATTGGAAGTGACAGAAAGGAGATAGACTGTTTCAGGTGAACCCCTGTGTTAGGGTATAATGATAAAGTCAAGAAGAACAGTGAGTGGGAGACTATTCATGCAGAACCTTGGAAGCCAGGCTTATACACATCACTTTTATAAAATGGCCAATAGAGAGTTACATATTGTTCAATTGAATGAAATATATTGAAACAAGGTGTCAGAGGAAGAGTATAAATAGTGTTAATAAACATGAAAATGTTGTAAGTGTAATGCATTCAGCAAACACATAAATAAATCTGAAGCTGGAGGAAGTACATTAGGTTATATGAATGATATAGAAAAGTGCAAAAGCATCATCTAACTAGTCGTTGAATAGCTTTCAATTATGAAACTTAGAAACCAATCAAATAATTGCAGGATTATACATGAATAGGAACTGGGAGATAGAAAGTACCTTTGAAAACATTAAATCTGGAGACTGCAAATCCAAATATCTATAGGATCAGGCAAATAATGAGGCAGAATTCTTCTCACAGAATAGAGAATAGTCAGATTGACAAACTAGAATGCATGTAGAGGGCAGCTGTCACTCTGTTCCAGGAAATCACTCATATAATTATGCTAGCCCACTATTAGGAGACACTCTGAGTTTTAAAGCGAGCCTAGACATTCAGATTTTAAATCAAACAATTCATGTTTTATCATGTTATAACAAACATATTTTTGAAAATTTATCAAGAAGTTTTTGAAATCTGGACATACTGCATTTTTCCATCTCTCCTAGATTTTGGAATATGTAAAAAATGACTGACAGTAACTAAAAAATATAGAGACTTTAAAATATTGCTAAATGCTCTTTTACTAATTCCTTAACTATAACATGCTATAATAAAAACAAACAAACAAACAAACAAAAACAACTAGCTGTTTCACCTACAGTGATTCTTACACTCCTAATGACCAGTAGTTATAAACTACGTGTTCTAGGAGTCATGAAAGGTTAGGTACTGACCCATGTCTTCCATTTATTAGGTATACTACCTTCAATTTACTTAACTTCTGTGCCTACTATGTAGATTGGAGATTATCATTACTCATCCATATTTCTCACTAGGTTGCCATAAAAATCAAATAACGATAGAGATCAAATATATTGAACCCCACACAAATGCAGTACAGTGGGAATGTCACTAAACTGAATTTAGGAGATCTAGTCAATTAGTAGTTGATTTCCTAACCTTGAAATGAGAAGGTTGATTTAGAATAGTAATTACTAATAGAAATGTAATGTGAGCCACATATGTAAAATTACATTTTCTAGAGTCCACATTGAAAAAGGAAAAAGGAACAGGTAAAATTTTTAATAATATAATTTATTTAACCCAGTGTATCTAAAATATTAGCATGTCAACATATAATCAATATAATTATTATTGATAGTTTAACTATATTTTTTATGCCAAATAATTGATGTATGACATATGTTTTACCCTTATAGAATGTTTCACTTTAGGTTAGTCACATGTCAAGTCCTTGACAGTCACAGGTGGTAGTGGCTACTATTTTGGACAGTACAGATCTAGATAATAGCTAAGGTCCCCTTTAGCTCTTAGCTTTGACACCTGTCTCATTATTATATATCTCATCATTCCTCACTCTTTATAAATGCCTAAAACTTAAATCTACATGATAATGAATTAAATAATGTTTTTAACATCTTTTAAAAATTAGGAGTTGAAAAAGTCTAGCATGATCATTCTTTTCTAGTTCGAAAATAAGAGAAGATATTAAGAATTACAGTATATAAGCAATGCCCTTTGACATATTTAAAACTGATGTAGTCAATTTTAACAGAAAACTAACTCAGATCTTTTATTATTTAGAAGGGGTGTACATAATTTTACTCATATAAACTGCTTGCTATATTTATTGTCAAGTCAACTGAATGCCAGATATACTATTGAACTTTGAGATCATTAGTCTGCTCCAGGAGATAGTCACAAACGCACAAGCACAAAGAATTTGTTTAGTACAGACAAATCTCTCAATATAGTGATGAAGAGAAAAGATGCATAGAAAAACTTCCCGATCTTGTTTTCAAGTACACTGAAATATTGTCTTCCTTTTTGACAATCTTATGGGAATTTCTTACAAGACAGAGTGGGTCTCGTCAGATTCCTCAGCTAATAGAACCTAAACCCTAAGTGCATGTAGTGGGCTACTTGTTAATTCAACACTTCAGTTCTCATCTGAGAAAGTAAGATGAAAATTTCTGATGTCTGGAAAGAATGATCTCAGAGATTTATAGATTTATAGATTCTTGAATCTATAAGCATTATATTTGTGTTAATAACAATACTCTAAATTCAACTTGTCATGCATAGAATGCTGCAGGACCACAGCATAGCACCAATTCAGAAGGTATCATTTATATTTTATTCTATGGAGCCCACTGCCAAGAAGACTATCCCTCGGTGTTTGCAACTTGGCAGACTTAATGGGCTGTGTATCTCCCAAGAGCATTTAAACAGGTTCTAACTTATGATTAATCAATGCCAGTTGTTCAGTTTAGCCATCGCCTACACATGTTTTCTTCCTGTAAATCTCTAAGTACACATATAAAACCACTTGTTCTGCATTTCATATTTCTTCATCAGAGAGTCCTAACTCTTCCATTATTTAGCAGAGGAGATCTCTCTCATCACCCTCTACAGTTGATTAAAATGACAATAAAGTATCTTCTTTCTTTTTGCTGCAAATGCTGTTTGAAATATAAATATCAGGGAGAAAATAGCTGGCGATAAATTATCTATAAAATGACACTTGCTAGCTAATCATATATTTGCACATTTTATTATACTGTTTCTATTACAAGTAAAAGAAGCACTCTTGTAGAAATTTATTATGTGTGTTCTACCAAAGAAAATATAAACTTTAATTATTAACATTATTAAAATCAAAATATTATTTGATAAGATAAATTACATATGTTTTCTTTGTATATCTATCATAGAACATGATTCAAAGTGGACTGTGTCTGTGTGTTTGGAACATAGTATACCATTAGTCTTAAAAAATCATATTAATTTGAAGTTGAAAACCTCACCCAAAATTATACCAAAAAAAAAAGTTAAGAGTCTAGATTAGATTTAAAATTTTCATTAAGAAAGACTCACTTCTTTAGAATGTGAAAATTCTTTGATAAAATCTAGGCAAGAGAAAAGACACAGAAGAAAAAAAAAGAGATAGATGGTATTCAAGAAATTTCAGGTTGGTGTTTATGTTCAGCATTTTCTTTCTATCAGGTTTTATCCTTAAATAGTATTGCTCTTGAAGAGGAAGTACTAGGCAGGATGTTCACATCCAGGCACTTCTTCTTTTCATAGAGTCAGTGTTATACTAGAGAGGACAAAAGAAATATGCCCACTGCATAAGAAGAATTAAGAGACTCACAACAATAAAAAAGTGAAAAGTGTTCCAGAGGACATTTAAAAATAAATGATGTCTCTAGAAAACTAGAAAAGAGAGAAACTTAGTCAAGTTGACAAAGAATATCTACAAATAACAAAAACAGCTAATATAATTTAATGGTGAGAAACTTGAAGCTTTTCTGTTAAGATCAGGAAAAAGGCAAAGATGTGCTCAATCATGATTGTTTTTCAATATCATACTGAAAGTCCTAGCTAATGAAATAAGACAAGAAAAAAAAGAAAAGATATACAGATTGGGAAGGGGTAAATAAAACTGTTTTAATTTGCAAATGACATGATCACATAAGTAGAAAGTCTGAAAGAATCAGCAAAAAATTTATTGGAACTAATAAGTGATTATAAAAGGCTGTAGGATACAAGGTTAATATACAGGATATAAGGTCAATTACAATCAAATACAATGAATAAATGAAATTTGAAAAATACATTACCATTTATATTAGTGTCCAAAACAAATAAAATACTTAAGTATAAATTTGATAAAATATGTATAATATCTAAATGAGGAAACCATAGTATTCTAATGAAAGAATAAATAAATAAATGGAGAGATATTCCACATTCATAGATATGAAGATTCAGTATTGTCAAGATGTCAGTTCTTCCTAACTTGATATAGATTTCATGCAATCCCAATCAAAATCTTAGCAAGTTATTTTATGGATATTGACACACTGCTACTAAGTTCATATGGAGAATCAAAAGACCCAGAAGAGCCAATACAATGTTGAAGAGAAAGAACAAGCCAGAGAACTGACACTACTCAACTTTGAGACAAAGAGATCAGTGGAACAGAAAAGAGAATCTAGAAATAGACTCACATAAATATAGTCAAGTGATCTTTGACAAAAGATAGTATTTTCAACAAATGGTGCTGGAACAACGAGACATCCACATGTAAAAAAATGAATCTTGACATGAACTTTACATAATTTATTAAAATTTAACTCAAAAATAAGCATAGACCTAAATGTAAAATGCAAAACTATAAAATATCTAGACTATAGGAGAAAGCCTAGATGACTTTGGATATGGTGATAACTTTTTAGATACAACACACAGTGCACAATCCATGAAGAAAATTATTAATAAGCTGTACTTCATTAAAATCTGAAACCTGCTCTGAGAAATACGACATCAAGAGAATAAAAAGATAAACTACATGGAGAAAACATCTTCAAAAGACACATCTGATAAAGGACTATAGTCCAAATGTACAAAGAACTCTCAGAACTCAATAAGAAAAATATGAACAACCCAATTAAAAATTGGGCAAAATGCCTAAACAGACGCCTAACCAAAGAAGATATACAGATGGCAAGGAAGAATATGAAAGATGTCCAATATCATATGTCATCAAGGAAATATAAATTAAAACAATAAGAAACCACTACACACCTATTAGAATGGCTGGAAGAAACAGAAACTCATATTATTGTTCGTGGGAAAGCAAAATGGTATAGCCATTTGGAAGACAGTCTCTTACAAAACTAAACATAGTCTTACCATACAATCCAGCAATCATGATCCTTGGCATTAAACCAAGTGAACTGAAAAAGTTATGTCTACAAAATAACCTGAACACAACATTTACAGTAGTATATTCACACTAATCAAACACTGAAAGCAACCAAGACGTCCTCAGTAGGTGAATGAATGGATAAATGGTGTGTTATTCAGTGCTGAAAAGAAAGAAGGTATGAAGCCATGAAACAACATGTGACAAAGACTCATCCCTTAAACAAACTTTGGTCAGGCTCCTCTGAACTTTCTTCCCAACTAGACATCAGCATTGAGACTTCTGTGTTTCTCTTTACATCTATTAGTGTTAGCAAGAATCTTTGTAAGTCAGTTTAGCAAGATTCTCCCACCCTCTACTTCTGATTATTATAGCTTGCCATCAGGAAAAATTTTGTCAAGATTGTTGAGCCAAAAACAGCCTTTTGCCCCTGATATTTCCTTTTACTAATTTTCTATCCACAGACCCCCAACCTATTTCTTTGCTATAAATCTCCATTTGTCCATGTTGAATTCAGAACTGGCCCAGTTCTATACTAAGGTTTCATTTCCCCTATTGCCATTGTTCTTGAGTAAAATATGATTTAATCAATTTAACTACTGTTCAGCTCTGCTTTTCTTTGACACTGGAAAAAAATTAAATTCATATTACTAAGTGAAATAAGCCAATCTGAAAAGGTCACATACTATATGATTCCAACTATATAATATTCTGGAAAAGGCAAAACTATGGAGACATTGTAAAGATCACTGATTGCCAGGGGTTCAGGGTAGAAGGAGATGAATAGGTGGAGCACAGAGGATTTTTAGGGCAATAAACCTATTTGAGATGAAATTATAGTGGTGGATATACGTCATTATACTTTTGTCATGACCCATAGAACGTATAATACCAAGAGTGAAGCCAAATTGAAATGACAGACTTTGGGTCATACTGATGTGTAAATGCACATTCACCAATAGTAACAGATATACCACTCTGGGGCAGGGTGTTAAATAACAGTGGGAGAGGTTGTACATGTGTGAGAACAGGCAGGGGATGGGGACCGCACTTTCTGCTCACTCTTGATGTGGACCTGAAACTGCTCTAAAAAAGTTTTATAATTAAAAAAATATTGTTTCTCATAGGATATTGCTTTGTTCTGTAGTAATTAGTTTTGTGAATGCTTAGGCCTCCAGTATTTGAAGTTGCAATAAAAATTTATAGAAAAAAAATTTTAATTAAAAAAAAGATTATGTCTTTCCTCATGTTACAGAAAGTTGAACATCAACATTTGCTCCTAACACTTATTAAATTGCTTTTTTATTAGCAAAAAGAAAGCAAAGATGTTTTCTTTTTCTTTTTTTTTATTTTCCCACAGCCTTACAAAGGTATAATTGACTTACAACACTGTGAAAGTTTAAGGTGTACAATGTGATAATCTGTTGCTCATATACTGTGCAAAATGGTTATAATGACAGGTGAGTTAGCACATCTGCCACATCACATAGTCACCTTTTGTGTTTTTCTGTGTGTTTGTGCTTGTGTGTGTAGTGAGAACTATTGTCTTTGTGTACGTGGTGAGAACTATTGATTTACTCTCTCAGCAATTCTCAAGCATACAATACAGTACTGTTAACTGTAGTTATCACACTGTACATTAGATCTCCAGAATTTATTCAACTTATAACTGAAATTTGTGCCCTTTGACTAATATCTCTCCATTCACCCAGCCTCCTCCCCCAGCCCCTGGCAACCACCATCCTACTCTCTGATTTTCTGCGTTCAGCTTTTTTGGATTCTACACATATATTAGATCATATAATATTTGGCTTCTCCATCAGTCTTATTTCACTTAGTATAATGCCCTAAGATTCATTCGCATGTCACAAATGGCAGGATTTTCTTCTTTTTTATGGCTGAATAATATTTTATTATATATGTATAGCACATTTTCTTCATCCATTCATCTGTCAATGGACACTTAGTTTGAGTCCGTGTTTTGGCTATGGTGACTAATGCTGTAATGAACATAGGGGAGAAGATGTCATGTCAAGAGAATGATTTCATTTCTTTCAAATATATGCCTAGAAAAGAGATTTCTGAATCACATGATAGTTCTATTTTTAATTTCTTAAAGTGCCTTCTATACCATTTTCCAGAATGGCTACCAATTTATAACCTCTCTACCAGTGTGCAAGGATTCCCTCTTCTTCACATTCTCGCCAACATTTGTTATCTCTTGTCATTTTTATAGGAGCCCTTCCAAATGTTATGAGGTAATATCTCATGGTGGTTTAAACATATATTTTCCTATTGAACACCTTTCCAAGTACCTGTTATTCATTTACATATCTTCTTTAGAAAAATGTCTATTTAGTTCTTCTGCCTATTTTTACATTGGATTGTTTGCTTTTTTTCCTATTGCATTATTGAGTTTCTTATGTATTTAAGTATTAATCCTTTATCACTAAAAACTACTTTCTTAGTGAGTCTCTGATTGTAAGATCAACCCTTTATGATGTAAAATAAAAGTTGGTCAGTAAGAGAAAAATCAAGATTATTTCTTGCATATTTTGGGAAAAAATTGAAATAAAGAGAGTAGGAGATAAAATTTCATTAATAGTTTTGAAGTTTTGTTCCCTTCAGATTTCTCAGAAGCCTTATATATGTAGTCTCTGAAAAATAAAAATTTTGTGCTGTGTGTGCCATCTATTACAAATAAATTTGAAGATGTATTCCAAACTTATATAATATTTACATATATATAGACAAAAATTACATACGTATGCTAGTTTCTAATATATCTTCACTTTCTGAGTAGTACACTTCCCATTCTGGGAATGACTGGCTTATTCTAATGAAGTATCCTCTCTCTGTCCTCTTTATAATAATTAATTATTCCCACAAGTATTTAAATATGTCAACATTCTCATCATTTAAGAGAATAAGACCAAATCCTTTCCCACATTCCCTTCAGTCACTATGCTGACTGTATTCTGCACTCTCATGTTATCTAATTTCAGTGTCTATTTCCTTAGGTCCCATTCACTCTTCACTCCACTCCAATCTGTTCACGTAATCGAACCACTCTCATCAAATTAACTGCAAAATTGAATTGCAAAATCCAGAGAAATTTTTTATTCAAAGACCACTTCACCTCTAGGCTTCCTTTGATACTCTTACGCATCCTTCTTGAATTCTCCTTTTCATTGCCTTTTTAAGATGTCTCATTCTCCAGGTTTGCCTCCTATCCCTCTGGCTCATGTTTCAGACTTCATTGAAAATTCATCATTCTCTAATGTAGATATGGGAGCTCCTTAAGGTCTAGGCCAATGGCTTCCAAATTTATATTGGAGCCAAAATCCCTCCACTGAGACTAGATACTTATATCAAGCAATCTATTCGTCTTATGCTTTTGGGTATCTTAATAATATCTCATACTCAACATTTTTGAGACCAAATTTAAAATCTTCAATAGAAAATAAAATCTGCTTCTTTTAGTGTTCTATATTTCACTTTATCAGACTATCATTCATCTAATTAAGCAAACCTGGCGTATAAGAGTTATCTTTGAATCTTCCATAAAAATCACTTGAATTCATTTATTTACTCCTCTCTATACTCACCCCATATGCTGTAATCCCACCTAAACTACCACATTATTTTCCTTACCGATGTCCCTCCATTTACTTAGCCCACCATGTCTCATATTTTTTATCCTGAAGCTAAAGCAAACTTAATAACTTCTATGTGACCTAACTATGCTCCTGCTTAAAATCCTTTGATAGTTCCCTAATGAACCTACAATAATGAGCAGGATCTTCAGTGCAGGGTCTAGTCCCTGACTGTGCAAGGAAAATAACCTTTCCAGCTTCATGACACACTCTCTGCCACTCACATTCTGTTCCCCAGCAATCCTAGTCTTTGAATCCCTAGAGCTCACCACACAGGCACCAGCCACAGGGTTTTTTCACATACTGTTTCCAATGCCTGGAGTGATGTGCCTTTGTCATTCCCGCCTAACATATTGCTTACGTAACTCCAGTTCATCCTCTGTGCCTTAGCTTGAGACTCTCTCTCTCAGAGAAATTTCTCTGACTGCCAAGTTTACATGAGGTTCCTTGATTGTACACCTTCACAGGACCGTTTCTTTAGAAAATTTATCAGAATTTCTTATTACATTTGTTTTATGATCATAGTTTTAATGGTTGATTTCCTCAATATACTGAAAGCTTATTGCAGAACTTCTGTTTTTACTCACCATTGCATCTCTAATAACTAGCTCTGGATAAGAACCTTATTTGGTTTTAAACTGTAATATATTAATTTATAGAATATCAGCAAATGATATTTGAAAGAATACAAGTTGATAACTATGCAAAATTGCATGCCAACACACCACTATCTTATGCAACACTACATAATGTTTTGTTTAGAAACTATTGCTAAGAGCAAACAACTAGAGAAAGGTTAAATGCAAACCTATAACTCATAAAGCTGAAACTAATAATAGCTTGGACCCAATAATCACTTTCCTTTACTACTAAGAGTATTGATTATTTCTACTACACCTATAACCCGAGTCATTAAAATTTTAAAATTACACAAAGATTTACTGAAAATCCAAATAACAAATATTTGCTTAATTTAATTTCTAGTAGGAATTTGGCTTAACTCTCAGAGTTTTTCTTCACCAGTGTGAATTTGTGAAAGTCATTCTAGACAGAATTCACCTCTTGGTCCAGAAAACTTTTTAAAAGAGTTCTTGACTATAAGATCCATGTTCTGACAAAGTTTTTCTCTCAGGCTCTGTTAGTAGAAAAGAACCTTCCAGAACAGTAGTGGAGATAAACTCTCTCTTACTTTGGTTCAACTAGAGTCTCACAGTGGGGACCCTCAACACTTTCAGAGGTACCCTTGCCAAAAGTAGGTGTTCTAAGCTTAGTGCTTAGCGGTAAAGATGAATTCTGGAGTCCCATAACAATGGATACAGATTAAAATTTGTCACTGGTTAAAAAATAATTTGATTATTAAACAATTATTTGATACATATTTATTGAGCCCTGTCTGTATTTTACATAATAATTGCTGATAAAGTGTTTAGTGTACAGGTAAGAGTTTTTCCAGACACAGGGAACTTTATCTGTGGTTATAGAGTAGAAATATATAACCAGATGAAAATACAGAATGTGAATTTTAAAAACGATTTCAGATGCCAGCTAATAAAGATAGCCAGTATGAGTATTGAACTAGAGAAGAAATTAGGATCAACATTGAAGAAGTCCAAAATCAAACAGAGAACAAGAATAGCACTGTAAACTCTAAGTGAAGACTATACAACTGCCCACTTCTCAGTTAAGAGCTTTATACATCCCCACAGACTGCTGTGAGCTTTCAGTATCTCTCTGTGAACAGCTTCTGCTTCCTTGCCTCATTATCAGGAGCCAGTTGACTTGTCGTGGCTAATGAAATATGAGCAGGAGAGACAGTTGAAGAGTTGCTGACTCTAAGCACAGGCTTTACAAACCATTGTGTGCTTCTGCTAGCATTCTTGCTCCTTTATCTCTGTTATGAGATTGGTAGGTCAATCAACATCAAGGGCTGCTTCCTCAGCTTGGATTTTGGAAGGAAGACACAAAAGGCCACACCAATGCATGACACCTCACCCACTATAGTCTACAAATACTATTAAAGAGAAAGATACTCCCGCTATGAATCAACAAAATTTGGAGATTGTTACTGCATGTAGCATTACCTAGTGAGAGCAAACCGATGCACTGAGGAGATCCCCAAGTCAGGATACAAATACTAGAGAAGTCAGGTCAGGGTGAAAGGGAATCTGCTATGAGCAAGGTTTTGTGTGGCAGGCCAAAGGAAAAATGATACTTTTTACTTTTAAGGACTTAACATTCTATTTGGAAGAAATTTATGACTTCGCATGGCTATAAGTGAAGATGGTTTAAAGTAAAGGAAAAAAAATGCCAGAGGACCTTACGACTGACTCTTTCCAGAAGTAAATTATCACAGGATATTGCAGAGAAAAATTACATTTTAATTTGAACTTGGAAGGAGGGCAGGATTACCTCCTACAGGTGAAAAGGAGAAATATTCACATTTCTGGAAGTGTAAATGCATTAGCAAATGTACAAAGTTTAGAAAGGAAGCACAGGAAAATATGTGCATGAATGAAGGCTTCGAGTAAAACAGAATATAAAACTGGAAATAAAGGTCAAGCCACATTGTATGAAAACTTGAATGCCAACCTATGGAGCACCAACATTGAGCTTTATAAAATAATGCTCACAAAGACTTTGAAATGACATTGAAATTTGATGACTGTAGCTCCTCCCACACATCTGGACAGATGTCTAAATAGCAGTGGTCAGATTTCACTTTCCCTATCTTGAGCCACACCCACATTGGAGAAACTTAGTTTAGAAAAGTCATACATGGCATGGTGTTGCATTCAATCTATTGTGTATTTTTCCAGGCAATCAGTTAATGTCTCTTTGAAATAAAAAAATTCTGCTCTCCAATATAGTTCTCCTTGGAAACCTGCCATTTTAAATGCCCAGGTAGGAAATGTAGCAATATGAAAGCTTTATATACAACAGCTAAACTAATATAATTACATATGTAAGTATATATCTACATCTATACATATACATATTTTAATGGAGAATTTTAAATAATACTAGGCAAAAATATACACTTTTTATGGGTTAGCTTAAATTGCTCACACTTCTGTAAAACAATTATTTGATTTCTTTTTCTTTCTTTTACTTCCACTGTTACAATTATTTTACCTTCTCTCTGGAAGGCAAATTAGAAGAAAAAAAGAAAGCAGATAGTAATATTGCAACCTTACAGATGAGGTTTCAAATATAAAAACTATTTTCATTAAATGTTATGGCTATAATTTCTAATGTTAAATGTGTTTTTGCTACATGGAATATTCAGTGTGTGTTAAGAAATATTGCAATGCTAATTTAAATTTAGTACTTATGTTATTTTGATTTCAGTTTACAGCTTTCATATTTCATTGACATTCTAGTAATATTTAATGTATTTGTACATTATAAACATTACTATAAGGGCTTGAATTTGTGCATTTCTTCTTTAGAAAATTATAAAACTTTGTATGTTATCTTGGAAATAACTGATTTGAAGTCATTTCCTAGATGAGAGTACTTGGAGGACTGACTCAAAACCATTTTATAATCAATCAAGTCTGCATTAGCATGGGCAGTATTAAATGAATAAAAGGAATTTTCTAGACAATTCAAACAAAATTTCATTTTACTTAGGATATGTATTTTGTCTGTTTTGTTTTTCTGGTTGATTGGTTGGTTATTTTTTGTGATAAAATAACATTTAGCCCGAATTCCACCCAAAGTATTAACCTATAATCATCACTTAACATTAAATATGTAGACACAATATCTATGCTAATTATATTTCTGTGTAGAACAAGAAAACTTACGAATATAATCCAAGTAATTTTGAGAAACCTCCATAACTTTTCCTGTATTATAAAGTCAAAGAAAAAAAATTTTGTTCAAATTAATATTTACAGAAGAATAATTTCTAGGTAAATCCAATTTACAAATAGTTATTGAAGCTGTACCATTGAAAAGGCACTATACTAGGGGCTATCACCAGACAGAAGCTAGAAGTATTTAATATCCAGTAAAGGAACAAAGCCTTAACACTTCAAACCAAGTTAGTATTTACAAACTAAATCAAATCTGATCAAGTCACTGTGTATTTAAATCTCTTCAATGAAATACCACTGTCTTGGCCTCTACCTATGTGTTCTCTTTCACACCTTGACACTCTGGGGGCTGGAGAATTCACAGATTTCTAAACATTTTCTATATACATATTCACACATCCTCTAATACTGATATTTGTATTATTCATTGTCAAGAGTTATTCATTTTATTTCTTTTGTCTTTCAGCACTAATTTTTAAAATTATGTAACATATACACAGAAAATCCTAAAAGACAAATCTACAACTTAACAATTATGAAAATATGAAAATAAACATCCCTATAACCCACACCAGTATCAAGAACTGGCTCATGGCCAGCCTCTGGAAGCCCTGAGTACACCTTCTGAGTCATAATGTCCTTCTTACCTTCCATTGGAACCATGCTACTGAAAATTCTGAAATTCAATTCTTTTGCCTGCTTTTATCATATTACTAATTGTTCATCTTGAAACAATGTGGTTTAATTTGTTACCTGTTTTTGGACTTTATATAAATGGAATCAAATCTTAAATATTTTTTTATATCTGATTTTTTTCACTCAGCATTATGAAGGTTTATCCATGTTTTTGCATGTACCTGTATATTCTGGGGTTTAATTTTTTGGGGGGTGAATATACAATAATTTGTTTACTCATTCTAATGTTGATGGAAATTTAGATATTCCCAGTTTGGATCTGTAACATATAGCCTTGCTATGAACATTCTTGTCCATTTTTCCTAGTGTTCGTATGCACACACAAGAGTGGAATTGCCATATTGCATAATCCGTATGTTTTCAGCACCTTACAGATAGTGTCAATCTGCTTTCCAAGTAGCCACTACGACTTCATGTTTCCACCAACAATTTATGTTTTTGTTGTTTTATATCTTCACTAATATCTGTTTTCAACTTCGAAATTTTGCCATTCTGGTAGTTGTAGAGTAGTATTTAGGTTTTTTGTTTTAACTTTATATTTTTAGGGTTTTTTTCACAATAATTATATTTTTAATTTCTTTTGATGCAATACTGAAAGGGATGAGAGCACACAGGTTTTTATTTTCTGTCAAAGAAATGCTTTTCAGGTTTCACCGATAAATATAATGATAGCTCTGTTTTCCATTAAGATACAATTTATTAATTTAAAAGGTTCTCTCATTTTCCTAGTTTATGAGTTTCTAGCATAACTAGATACTGAATTATAGCAAATGCTTGTTCTGAATCTACTGATGTAATCATATGACTTTGTAAAGCTCATGTTGGTAAATTCTGTAATTTTATATGTTAATGTAAAAACAACCTTGTACCCTGCAATGAATCAGTGAAGAATTATTCTTTTTACCTAAACAGATTTTGTTTACTAATATTTTGATCTTTGATATCCATATTGTGACAGAGATTGGTCTGTAATTTTTCTTTTCTGTTAAGTTTTCTAGGTTTTAGAACCATGATTATACTGCCTTCAAAATATGAGCTGAGAAATTTCTATCTTTTCTACTCTGTAATAATTTGTATAAGAATTGAAATTATTTCTTTTAAAATATTTGGTAGTACTTTCTGATGAAGCACTAGTGCTTAGGGGTGTGTATATGTGTGACTGTAAATCAAGATTTCTTTTAAAATATATGATTCATAATATTTACTTCTCATTGTGTCAAAGTTAAGTTGCATTTTTCTTGGAATACGTCCATGTCATCTAATTATTAATATTTATTAGTACTAAATTTTTCATAAGATCTTATGTTTTCTTTAAAATTTTCTTAACATTTCTAATGATATCCTCTTTTTCAAACCTCTATTATAAGATTATATTATATGTGATTGGTTATTTTATTTACTGTTTCCTTATATTTTCTCTGAGTTTATCTTGCTATTTTTTCTACTTTTTAAAATACATTTTACATGTCTCTTGTGAACCACATACAGTTTGAGTTTTGTGTTTTTGAATCCAATTCAACAGTATCTGTATTTTATATAGAACATTTAGACCATACATTTTATGTAATTACCAGTATAGTTTATACCTACCACCTTACCATTTGATTTCTACATGTAATGATTGTTTTATGTTTGTTTTTCTCTTTTCTTGCATTTATTTAGCATAATTGATTATTGTATCAGTCAGAGTTCAATTAGAGAAACAGTACCTTGAGGAAATATGATCATATAAATAGATAAAGATAGATGTAAAGGGATTTATCACATGGATTTGACCTTATGCAATTATAAGAGTTGGTTGGCAGTCTTTGTAAGGCTGCCATTTTCACATCTGATGCTAGAGGTTAAAATTCATAAGGTAGGCAGTTGGGGAGGAAATATGAAAGTAAAATAGAGAGCAAGAACAAGTTGGAAACCATAAGCATGATCTGGGGTCCACACGTACAGACTGTAACCTGTCGGTTTGTGTTGTCTTTAACCTTGATGATATTGGTGTCCAGAAGAAGCCAAAGATCTTTATTGTATTGTAAACATGCACTCTCCTGGTTCGGTAGTCAGAGAAGCTGAGGATTTTCCAAAAAAAAAAAGGAGAGCAGTTTCAGTCTGACTTGGCTGCTTGGTCACTGACTCGAGTCAGTGAGGTAGGCCCATAGGTAAGGGGAAATGTGTAAGCTACAGAAATGCTGCTGCTTCACTTCCACCTTCCAAACACCCCACAAGAATTTCTCCTATGGACCATTCTAACCAGAAAGTTACAAGATAGAAATTTTGTAAAATGCAGGTTAGCCTAGCCAAGTTGACATACTGCAAAGCCACTAGAACTGGTTTATATCATTTCATATTTTCTGTAGTTCGAAACTTATACATACTTTGTTGCACTTTTACTATATGTGTTCAAATGTAGATTTCCTTTTAATTGTCCCATTATCTTTTGCTGGGCTTACTGATTGATTTTAAAGAATTGCCAATAATTTTCACATCATATGTTACTTGTTCCTCATTTTCTTCCTCCACTCTTCTGGAACTTTAACTAACTAATGAATTTTACGCATTCTTATTCTATCCTTCATATTAATTATTCTCTGAACGATATTTTCTCTTTCGAATTCTCTGTTTCAGTCTGAATTTTTTTCTAAGCTATCTTCATATTCATTAATTCTCTCTTCAGTTGTATCTCATCTGCCATAGGGTTATCCATTAGATTTTAATATCACTTATTATAGTTTTCATTATGTCATTTCTAGTTGGATGCTTTTCAAATATGTAGTATTGTATTTTATGGTTTTAAATGTTTTGAAAAATCTTTTTCAATTTATGCTTTATTTCTAGAATATAATGAATATAATATTATTACATTCTATTTTGGATATTTCCCATGATTTTGGCTTTGTGAATGTCTCTTGGTAATTGTTTCTGCTTATTTTAATTTTCTTTTTTTGCTTCGTGGGCTTCATAAATTTTAATTGCTTGCTATTACTTTGATAAATTCTTCTTAGAAATAATTTGAGACCTAGGATTTTTATTATCTTGTATCAGAAATAATTTATTTTTTTAAATCTTTCTTCCAAGTTGTTAGGAAGATATCAGTCCAAGCCCGAAGCATCAGAATTTTCTACAATACCTAGACAATCAGGATACCATCTCCACTCTAGAATGTAGTCTTTGGGGTCATTGCCCAGAATAGAAACCATCTAATACAAGGTTTCAACTTTTGAAGAGTACTAAAATCTGATTTTTTTTCCCTTTAGTTTTAGGAGTTTCCCTCAAAGTTCTGCTTGCCTCTTAACCACTTTCCCAGAATTGGCAAATGAAAGTTCTAGGAGCGGGGCGGGGGCGGGGGGAGTAATTGATTCCTGGGGGGTTTGCTCCAGATAGACATCTGTTCCTTAGTTATTTTTCTCACTTGCTTTGGGAAAATGTTCCTGGTTAGAAGCAGCTCTGGCTTAATTCATTGGCTATTATCTGTTCTTTCTTCTTCTTCTTCTTCTTCTTTTTTTTTTTTTTTTTGGTCTGCTAATATCTTACCTATAGATCTTGACCAATTATTTTAGTTATTTACTGGAAGTATTAGTCCAAATCATCTGCTTAGCCATTCTGAAAGTAGAATTCTTTCAGGAAGCTTTTTTTTTCTTTTTTCTTTTTTTTTTTAAACTACCTTTAAAGTCTCTATTTTTCCCTAGGGTCTTTGAAAATATTTTATCAGAATGTAAGTTTTCCTCTCATATTTGAGTATTTTTGAATCTCAAATTGGGGCCTCAGACATTCTCCAACTCCTTGAATTCTCTCTTAAACAAAAATATTTTTATAATAATAAAAACTAATTGTATAGCAGTTTAATGTCTCTCGTACTAGAATATAATATCGATAACCACAATAATAATGTACTGATCATTAACACTTATTTAGTATTTAAAGAGTTTAAGTAACTTGACTCAGGTTATGTAGTTAGTAAATGATGAAATGTGGTTACAAATATAAACGATCTCGCTCCAGATTTCTATCTATAAACCATTACACTAAAAATTCCTTAGAAGCAGTGAAGGTGGTATCTCATTTACTATGCACCTCCACTATCTAACACAATGACTTACCTATAACAAACTCTTAATAAATATTTGTTGGGTGACTGCATGAATTAATTCAATAATTTTCACGTGTATTATAAAAATAACTTTCATAAAAAAATGAAAAATTATGTCAGGTTAGATTGTCCGAGAATACTTTACTAAGCTGTTAGATTGTGAATTAAGTCTAGAAGTCTAACTCTTGAATGTCGATTATGATTTGGATAGGAAAACACAAATAATAAAAGCAAAAGCAAAGAAGCAGAAAAGTACAAATATATCCAAGACCTGTTTTAAATATGTTTGGATATAGTAAAATGTGTGGGAGTCATAATATATATCTCAATATTAATAGTAATTATCATTTTGAACAAGAGTTTTAAACTAAGTATTTTATATAATTGTTTTATTAATATTATAAAGTATATATAATTTGTTCTCATTTTATAGATAAGAAAATTGAGGTGCCAAGAAAAATAATTACCTCAAAATCATAGGGTTAAAAATAATGAAGGTTGTAAATACAGAATAAGTAGAAGAAGAAAATGGGAAAGGAAAGTAATGGGGCCAAAATTCAGATTTTCTATGTCTACATAAGGCATTTAGATTTTATCCAGTAGGCAAAGACCAAAAAAATTCCAATTTTGAGGAGTTAAGTAACCAAAGTTCACGTGTATAGAAGAGAAGTCTCATGATAGAAAGCATGATAGAATTTTTATCTACACCTAAGCTGAAACGAGTTTTCATTCTTTATACTTTTATCTGATTATACTAACATTTATCTATTTGTGGTTGTTGTCATATCTGTTTGTTGTTCCATTTCTGATGTTGCAACAAACACATATCTAACTAAATGCATTCTGTGTTAGTTAATTGGTTAGTTCCAGGAACATAAAGAAGAAACAGAAACAAAATATGCAAACAAACAGGTCACAAACAGTAAGTGTGTGCTATTCATTTAAGAAGTAGCCATAAGATGTCTGTCTGGGTAAGCTTTCTTGAAAGGTCATACCTCAGTTAATTTGAGGTATGTAAGTTTAGCCTTGAAAATATATGAAAATAGGTCCATTCCCAGGTAAACAGAAAGCACAGGTAGAGAAATTGAAATATGAAACAGCCTGGGATATAGGGAGCTAGTTTCTCGAAGGTGGTGATAACAGAGGTATCCAGAGCTGGACATGCTCTTATACATCATAACTAGAAATTTTACCTTTATCCTATAAGTTATCTCAAGCCATTAAAAGATTCTGTCCAGGACCCTGGCATGCATAGCTGTCAACTTTTTGGTACATGACTTGAAATTTGTCTTCCAAGTTCTTATTAAGAATTTTCTGCCTGCTCTGTGTGTGGCCACCCACTTCCATTAACCACACAGGGTTTCAATTTGGGAATCCAGATATTTTTAAATTTAGAATTGCTGTCCCTCCACAGATGCTGCTTAGAGTTGATTTAATTTACAGTAATCCAAAGTGAAGAATTCAAAGGAGGAAAAGCCCCATGGATTTTAAAGTTCAGAAAGTCTAGTTATTGACTAAATCTTATAGAATAAATTTAAAAGCAAACAAAACCTAATGCAAAAACACTAGCAAACTTAAAAATAGTTTCCATATTCAGCCATACAACTTCAAGGCCAATTCAATGTATAGAGGTAAAAAAAAAAAAAAAAAAGTTCTATTCCATATGCTACTGAATAAGTAAACTGAGAGCTTCTCATAGTGAGGACATGTTTCTGGTTAGTAGTCTTAACTAATTTCAATAGCTCCTGTCTTTTTGGAATTCTCTTTGCTTCATGAATTGTGTGAGGCTTTGTCAAAAACAAACTTCGCCAACTCTCTTTAGTGCCTTGGACAATATACTTGTTTATATCAATATTGCCTAAAATTTTCCTTAGTGCCGATTACTCAAGTATTTCTAGTGCCTATTACTCAAATATTTCTGTGTCTTCTCTTTGTATCCAACTCCTCCTGTTAATCATGAAGGTACCATGATCGATATCTTACCTTCAGGCATGCTTTCAACGTAACCAGTCCAATAGAGTGGAGATGGCCCAGAATCAGGTATATGTATAGCAACTTTTTGGCAGTAGAGACATTATAAAATAAAACGCAACAAGCAGAGAGATGACCAAATCAAAAGAGAAGTACTGGAAGCATTTGATACCATCAAGTTAAAATATATTCCTCTGGGTCAGTTTAAAGATAACAGTGCAAGGCAACAGAACCTAAAAATGAAGGCTTACTATCTGTAAGTGGTTTGGTTGCTTCAGAGATGTTTTTTAAAAAAAGATTTTTTAAAGGTGCAGCTTCAAAAGATGGAATAGATTATAACTGTAAAATCTAACATGAAGCAGACTGGATTTAGTCCCTAGAAACTGAAGTAGAAAAGAGTCACAGTGTAAAAACCACAAATGAAGAATGTAGAAAATTGTCATCATCAATTTCAGTGGCTTTGGAAGGCATTTGGCAGCCTGTGTGGGAAGACCAAGTAATACCAAATGATGGATTTAGCCCTGTTGTCACTGCTGAGCTGATGGATACAAATCACTTGCCTTTTAAACTCCAAGTTGAGGAAATAGGATGCATTGAGCTGTAAAGAGATCAAATGGATGAAAGTAAGATACCAACAGATCAGAAGGTGTACATCTCAATATAGTATGGATCAATTTTTTTAAATTGGTTACAGTAAGGAGAATTAATGTTCTCACTGAATCTAAGGACTAGGTTCTCCTATCCAACGGTTTTACAATAATGATAGAAATGCAGGTGATATGATTGATGTTTTAGGTAAGGGACATTCTTAGCATCACTTCTAATCACATCGGGTCGGAGACCTGTTCCACCTCTGCATAAACCTCTGGAGGACAAAGTGTAAGACATGGAACCAAGACCATCGCCAGTCATGTGACCCGGAGATAGCCACTTTATCTCTCTGAAGCTTGTTTTCTTTGTAAATAATGTGAAGATTTAAAAAGATTTTCTATTTCCCAAGGTTATCTGAGGATTAAAAGAACTAATTCTGTAGAAATGCACTTAAGTAAATATATTTAAAAATAGCTATTTAAGGGCAATCAACTAATTCTCTTCCTTCCCAAAATTTCTTTGAAAGGTCCAAAATGAAAGTTAAATTTATATGTAAAAACTTCATCAGTTCTATAAGCAGGGAAGATCTTTGTCACTAACACAAAATTTTAAAGGATTTCTTTAAGATACAGTAAAGGTACGATCAAGTTATAAAAAGCAGTAAAAGCTGGCAAACCAACAGAAGTGAAGAAGAGACCCACTTGAGTAAGAAATGAACAGGAATTTCCAAACAGAGCCGTGGAAACTACTAATCTAAAACTAGCATGAGCCAAGACAGAAGGACGGCCCCTGGGAAGACTAGCAAATTTCACAAATTAAAGAATTTTGGAAACTATCTCAGTACCGAAATACATACAACAGGTTGTGGTACTCATTGCCATTCCTGCAACTAATGTGTCCAGCCTACATTGTAAGCCATGGGATTTGCTCCTGTAGAGTCATAATATAGAGCCGGGTCAATTAGAGAATGTTTGAAATGATACCTCCCCCACTTTAAATGGTAGGGGAGTAAGGAAAAATAGCTTCTCTGGTAGCTCTTTCCATTGTACCCTTGAACAGAAGAATTGTTGATGGCTCACAAGCACCCCAACTCTCCATCTGGGGTTGGGGATAAGGATAGGCCATCGGTCAGTGACAGAAAAAAATCACTTGAACTTTAGGAACTGTAAGCATAAATATGGACATGTATATACAAACTTGGCAATAAAGTAAATGTTTCTGCCATAAAGTACTTTTCTTATAGCCAACATCCTCATTCCCACTATCTAGCACTAAGGATAATACATGGGGAAAAAATCAATATAAAGCTTTACCCTCATATGCTCATACTCTAAAACAAGTTATGTTCTTTTCTACTTGAAACTTGATCCCCATTTTCATTGCCAGAGAAAGAAAATCGGTATCTAGAAAAATAAAATTATTTAGACCATAAAAATATAAAATAAACAAAAGACTAGGAAAGAATTTTTTTTCAGTTGAAAAAAATAACAAAAAATTGAATTGAGGCAGTAAAGAACTGGATACTGCAGCAAAATGAGAATTTGATTTAGAAATAGGAATCATCAAACACTGTCTATAAAGAGTAAGACAGTAAATATTTTAGACTTTGGATTCCAGATACAATCTCTGTTGCTGCTGCTGCTGCTGCTGCTGCTGCTGCTGCTGCTGCTTCTTCTTCTTCTTCTTCTTCTTCTTATTATTATTATTATTATTATTATTATCATCATCATCATCATTGTTATTATTGTTGTTGTTATTATTATTATTATTTCTGAGTAATGCTTTAAAAATGTAAAAGCCATTTTTATCTCCTGGGCCATACAAAAAGTCATGGGCCATAGTTTGCCAACCTTGCTTTAGAAGATCAATTTATTTCTTTAACAACATATTAGAAAATTTACTAAGATTAAGACAACTTTAGTGGAGACGAGATCCAGGAAATTCCCATAAGTGAGAGAGCAAACCAAAGAAAGACAAAACCATAATTAGACAGCTAACAAGTAGCATTTTCCTGAACTGAAAGCTTAAATGTTCAGTTTAAATGAGCCCAGAATGATGGATGAAAAATGAATGTTAAGAGAACTATTCACAAATGTATTTTAATGCAGATTGTAAATTCCCAGAAATAAAGTTTTTAATCCTTCAAGAGTTCATGCAGAGAAAAAAAAAAATTCCATACAAAATAAAAATTATGTTTACATTAGGCTTTTTTTCTGTTTCATTAATCACCTGGAGGACAGCAGAGCAAGGTCTATAGTTCAACAAGATAGGAGTCTGGCCAAGTCATGCCATTCAGGTGCCAGGGCAAGGGAAATTTTCCAATGTCCAGGGTCCCAATAGTACAACTGCTATTACTTTGGATAAAAAGATCTGAAAATGGACTCAAGATGATACAGAAATATATCAAAAAAAAAAAAGGTAGTTCAAGAGGAAAAGTAAGGCATAAAATCTGATGACAAAAATGTTTGAGAAGACACTGAGAAGTACATATAAGTTTAGGGAGGAAACGATATTCTTTAAAGTACAAAAACCATCAGTGATAAATAGGAAATAAAATAGAAAAATAGAAAAAAGTTTTAAAAAGACTAGAGATACAAAGGTAAAATATTAGGAAAGACTTCAGATTCACTCTTCACAATCTGAAGGGTATAGCTCAATTACAAAACAATTTTTGACAAATTTAAAGAGGATATTGGATCTCCAGCTTCTGAGTATATTGGAAGATTGACTCAAAGCCATTTCCTCTGTACCTCTAGACACACAGATCTGAGACTTTTGTAGTTATGCTTTAATGAACCTGTAGTTGCAATATTTCTGTGAGAACTATCCCAGAAATATTCCCCACCTTGCCGGGACCTGCTTCACCAAACACTACCCAACTTCATTCATTTACTCACTTAGGAGATACAATGTGCCAGAAAGAAAATGTGAAGAAGAGACCCCCACATTCTAGTGCTAGGGATAAACAGGAAACAACATTGATACAAATTCCTGCCCTCGTGATACTTATATTATAAAACCAGTTTATTTTCTTTTCCATTGGAAAACCCCTCTCCATTTCACATTGCCAGGGAAAGAAAGCTGCATGAAAAGCTCTCTTGTCAGCAAGTTTTAATATTTTTATCTTTTTTCTTCATTTTCTTTTCTTTTTCTTCCCTTTCTTTATTCCTAAATTTGCATCTTAAAATGTAGAGTGAGGTCTGTAAGCAACTCTACTTTGGTGCTGAGGATTAGAAGTAACTACAGAAGAAGCAGTCTATCAACTACAAACAAGAGGTGTGAAGTCAGGCCTCCTGGCTTTGAACCCTAGGTTCATCACTTAGAGGAACTACTTGTAGGACCTTAGACAAATTCTTTAATTTCTTTGGAGTTCAGTTTTCTTATTTATATAATGAAGCTGGCAATTGGACTTGCCACAGGAAGTGGTAGTGAGGATTAAATAAGTCATGAAAGGGTTGAGAATAGTGTCAGTCATGTAAAAAGTGGGCCATCATTCCTACACTCACATTTAATTATTACAGCTGATCCCAAAAAAAGGATGTGCCCTTTAAAGTATAGCTGTAATAATACTAGTAATAATAATGTTTACTGTTCATTGAACTCTTATTTCTTAATCTTTTAAATGGTCATAGTCAAAGTATACCCCACATACACACACACAAAATAGTGAAGACATACAAATTGCCAAAAAAAAAAAAATCTCATATATAATAAGTGAATACATAATTTGAACTCAGGTAATTCTTACTTCAACACTTTTCTGCTCAGCTTGTGCCACCTCCTTAGAAAAAGCATCTGAATCTCCATTTATCTAAATAACCCAATTCAACTTACTCCCCTTGGGGCAATGCAAAGGCTTTGAGCACACTGGCCTGAGTATCACTTACCTTGGCACTTTTCTTAAAAGACAAAAAGTTTTTATAAAAGGAAAAGTGCAGTTGAGAAAATGGTATTATGACGCTTAAATAAAGACTGAGCCCTTTGGGGAGAATCAACCATCCTCAGAAAAGAGGTTAATATGTCAATTGAAGAAAAACCATCCTTATGAAAAAGGCAGGAGCCATCATCTGAGGAGAACCTCACACTTGATAGCGTGTTCAGCCACCAACTGGAGGGCAGAGAGAGAGCAAGAGTCATGTGGATGGGGTCATAGAGATGAGAGATGCCACTGGAAAGGCAACTGACCTGAAAACGTCCTTTGTTCTGTTTCAACACTAATTGTAGCAATAGTTACCACTTATAAAATGCTTGTTCTGTGAGGGGCACTGTGCTGATTGCTTAACATGGTGATCACATTCAGTTGTCAAATAAATAAGGGAAGTTTGATTAGTATTCTTCGGATTCTCTAGATGAGGATAGTGAAACAGAGAGGTTAGAAAATTTGCCCGAGATTATAAAACTAATAAGCAGAGTTGCTAAGACTTGGATAATAAATTCTTGAGAAACAAATTACTAAATTGAATTAAACAAAATTAATGATTTTCTTATTCAATTAACATGATCATTCTTCAAGGAAGAAAGTATATTCTGCCGCTGATTTTAACACAAATAATTTATCAATTTAATTATTCACTTGTAATCATGCATAGATGCATTTAGCCAATATTATCAAGGAGCCTACTTAGTACAAAGCACAAGAGATTGTTTTTTATAATCCCCAAGAAGTATTAGTTTACAATAGAAGATGCCCCCCAAATAATGTCAGAAACTGCATTACCTACTCCAGGAGTGAGTACCAGCCATCATGATTGAATCTAGAAGCACTTGGTATAACCTAAAACTGGATTCATGCCCCTTCTGATCCTACCTTACTGTATGGCCTAACACGGTCTCAGTTCCCCTCTTGCAAGAGAAAACAGACTCGTGCTCTCTCTCGGATTTTACTGAGTGATGTTAAGATATTAGTTTTCTGACTTTCATGCCATAATATTTGAGAAAAGGTCGAGAAGTTTAAGAAAATGTTGTTACATACTAACTAGAGGATGGTTGTACAAAATGTAAAGATAGAAGGGGAAAAAAACTGGATTGGGATTGGACAGAGGGAAAACAGCTTGTTAACCAATCTTAGCGAAGTCTCAGCTAACCGCATGGAAGCTCCAGAGCTGCAATAGCACCTCAGAGTTATCTCAAGTTGGGGCAGGAAGTCAAGTTGTTGTAGCTCCATGGATACAGGTTGCCCTTGGTAGGACCTTGGGTGAAACACTTTTCTTTCTTACCCACTCTTTTAAAGGAAATCTTCTAAGAGGGATGACAACTATTGGCTATCTTTCAGCAGCTCTCAGAAGCTGTTGGAATAAGTTCTTAATGTCTAAAGGGGACCAAGGCAGTGCACCACAATCACCACAACAGTTCACACGCTGTGCCCCTAGGATGCACTTCTTTATAAGTACTCTAGGGGGAGCTCCTTTAGGATTCCAGTGGGCTTCTCTTCTTGGGGGAGTTGTAGACAGGGGAAATAAGTGGGATGAACCGCAGCGTCTGTCATGGTAGGTAGGTGGACTTGAGGCCACAGTTAACATCATTGTCTCCCTTCTGTCTGATTTATTCTATGGACAGCATGGACAATTTTTCTTTGCCACTTTCTTTCTAAAAATAAAATGGCCTTTATTGTTGTGAGAATATATTTTAAGAATAATCTATCGCTCTAGTGTGTTAAATTCTGCTCTACTTTTTTTTTCCAGTTCTATGATCACCAAGAAAGAATAATTCCAGCTAACCTGTTAAAAATCAATGTGTATGCTCCATCTCCTATATAAGTAAACACCAATGTCATATATGGTTTTAGATTTATTTTTAATAATTCTGATTTATTCTAGGACTAAAAAGCCATTCTTTTTATGTTTGCTTACTTATCATCAGATAGTTCATTTATTATTTTGATATAGGAAGAAAACAAAAAACAGAGGTTCCAATAGATACTCTTTAAATTAAAGACTTGCTTTAAATACACACACACACACACACACACACACACACACACACACCAACCTAAAGGAAACTCCCATAGATTAATACATGACTACAACTTCCTTTATAGCATGGTGAAGAGTAAGCATTAACATACATATACCACAGATTTATAGATTTCTACTAACCATTGTTTGCAGTATGAAAGCATCGTTCTTATTCTATTTTAAATAATATCAAAATCTTATTAAAATCCTTGACCCTATAGGCCATAGATAACTTTAATTTTGAAAATGAAGTAAGTTGACTTATCTAAACACTATGCTTTATTATTATTTTTTTTTTTTTGAGTTTTTACTCTCAAGGTTTTTAAATCAGAGTGAGGAAGTGGTTAGCTACTACTTGCTTCCAGCATCTATGCCCCTAAGAATAGTAACCACCTACCAAAATCATCCTTTCCCCATTTCTTTTTCTCTCAGTTCTCCTGTGATTTTCTCCGTGAATAGGCTCTGGGAGGTTTAAATAAATCAGGGAGTCAGTCCCCTTGGCCAAAGTGATTAGTTAAGCCAATCAGAGCCAAGAAGATGCATAGTTTGCTGAGGCTTCCAAAAATCAATCCCAATCCCAATTCCTCCTGCCCTCTCTCTCTCTCTCTTTCTCCATCTCTTTCTCTCCCTTTCCGTCTCCCTCTCCCTCTCTTTCTCAATCTCTCTCTCTCTCCCCCCCCCACCTACTTTCCCTGCCCCTCCATCCCTCCCTCTTTCCCTCTCTCTCTCTCCTCTTCCTCTGCCACTGGGATTTGTTGAGGTAAGGCTTGGCCCAACTGAATTTATCCTGTAATATCAAATAGAATCAACCTAAAAATGCCAACGACTCACTGAGAAGGGCATAAAAAAAAAAAAAAAGACTCAGAGGATCTGATCCTAATCACTTTCTATATGGATCTGAATTAAACTTCATCAGAAGCATGTCTTAATTATAGTCTGTCAGTTATGTGACCTGGTAAATTTCCTTTTCTGTTTAGGCCGGCTCAGTTAGATTTTCTGGCCTGTAGCCAAATGAATACTAACTGAAACCTAAGAGAAATCTTCCATTGATCCAATGAGCAATTGTTATAGAATTAGTATTTCATTAAAAAATAGGCAAATAGTAAATTCCAAACACCATGCAATGTTTATGTATCACCACTATCTCTTCACGAGGAATGAAGTGAATAAAAATATTTGGAAGGCAAGTTAAATGGGGAGTCATTAGGGAAAAATACAATTAGTCTTCAAAAGTGAAATTACCTTGTTAAATTCATTGAAATCCAGGATGTAGTTCTGACTTCAATACCTAGAAAATAAAATTAAACATATCAGTATATGCTATAATATCGGTCGTTCAATGAGCACCAACATCAAACAAATTCACACAAGGCTAAATATAATATCGATTTTGAGATGAATAGCTCTGTTCATCTAATTTCCAGATGGTCAAATTCTCTGTTCATGGCATCTCTTTTCCAATATTAATACAACTGTAATACCAAAAGAGTATTTGTGTGTGTATGTGTGAATGAGCATGGAAATGAAGCTAAGAGAGGGAAAAATCTTCAGTGGTTCTCAACAAAAAACAGTTACCTTCTCCCGAAAGTCTCTTCCTGAAAGTATTTAAACTAAACAGTGACTGGTAGTGTTAGCGGGATATTATTGGGGCTTAGTGACCAGGACTAGGATGCTGTTTATGGAGAAACTGGCTTGACCAAAATGCAAATAAATACTGAGGCTGCAGTGAGGCCTATCAGAATGCACAAATCCCAAGATCAGTATCTTTTCCCTTATAATGTTCTGGTCCTTGTGGCAATGATGATCTATAGCTAAGAGGTACTCTAGCATAGCACCTCAAGGCCTCTGAATATCACTTCATATTAACAGGAACTAGAAATCCTAAGAAATGGCTGATCCTCTGTCTGGTGCAGGAAATGTACAAGATGAATTCTGGCTATAGTGTACCCGAAAGCAAGAAAGCTATAAAGACAAATGAACTCATACCAAACAGACAGAAGAGTCAAACTAAAGGGTCTTTCACTGCCCTAGGATAAGGCAAATGAATCACAAAAGAGAAGAAGCAGGCAGGGAAGGAAGGAAAGAGGGAGGGAGGGAAGGAAGGAAGAAAGGATTCTAACACATACAACACACCAAATATATAAGGGCCTATGAGTCTATAATGACTTTTAAAAAGTAAAAGTCATTGTTAACCACAATGGAGCAACTCAATATTCTGCAAATTAACAAAGAAAAGGTATTGAATATTTATCCTGCTTTTCCTCTAAGCTTTATTTCAAGGTCCCCAAATGTTGGAAAAGGAAAAGTTCTTTTCTATAAAATGCCTGATAAAAGTATGAGAGAAATGATAAAAACAAATCATTTCGCAATCCCAATTTCATTACTAACAATTTTCGATATTAATATTGTTATATTAATACTTGTATTATATTTATAATTATATTATCACACTGGCATATTATCTTTATTAATATAAAATATTAATGTGTTTATATTATTATATTCATATATTAATAATATTCATAGCAGTAGGCATCAGTGTATTCAAAAATCTAATGGTGTAACAGAAAACAATGAGTACCACTGATCAAAACACTGAGGTTGATTCAATTCAAGTTTAGAAGAAAAAAAATTATCACTTAAAAATAATAGGAAAATAGCCATTTTAAAAAGTTCTCTCAGGAAAAGACAATCAGCCAATTTCAATAATGTGGGGCATTCTACAATACAAATGACCCAGTTTCTGCAAAAATAAAAAATAAAAATAATAATCAAAAAACATGGAGAGAAAGGAGATTTATTGAATAAAAGAGACTTCAAAACATAACATTTAAATGTGATGTGAGGCTCCTGTTTGCTTCTTGATTTGAATAAACCAATTGTTAGCAGATAATTTTGGGAAAATTAGGGAAACCTGGTATGTCTTAGATAGCATTAAGAAACAGTTATTAACATTTTCAGGTATAATAATGTCATGATGGGTGCATAAAAAAATAATTGCCAACTAGTGAAACATTTTAAATGACTTAAAAGGAAAATAACCAGTGGGTTCCAACCTCAGGAACTTCCCAGATGAAATCTGAAGGCCAAGGAGAGACATAAGAAAGTGCCAGACCCCTCCGGATGGGTTGATGGCAGATTTAATAAGACCATATACTCACAAGGCTTGTCTTTAGCAGCTGCACGATGAGTAGATCTCAGCACCACCTGTTGGAATCTTAAATGTTTATACAGAAGTCTTAACTATATACTACTAAGTGGGCTCAACAACACCTCACTCTTCCCGCGATGCTTCCTTCAAAATGGCTCCCACTGAGGGAACGGTGGCCAGAAGGTACATTCCAAGTACGGGAAGGAGCGAGAAACTCAAATGCCCGGATCTGGCTCACCTACAGGTCAAACGGCAGTCATACTCTCAATGACCTCCTCTAACATTAACATGATGGCTAGCGTGATTTAAAGCAGTGGTACCCAACCTTTTTGACACCAGGGATGGGTGCTCCTATGAGAATCTAATGCCCGATGATCTCAGGTGGAGATGAGCTGCTGATGCTAGCACAGGAGAGTGGCTGCAAATACGGATGAAGCTTCGCTCACTGATCAGTTACCCCTCCGCGGCTCCGAGGTTAGAGACTTTTGCTTTAAAGCACTCCAGAAAAAAATTAAAATGTGTGGACAGGAAATAGAAGATACTAAACTGGCAAAATGTTGATCATTATTGAAACTGGCTTATTATATTAAATTCTATACTTTTGTGTATGCCATTCTTTGTAAATAATTTTTTAGAAGAAGAAATTACTAGAGACACATAGCCAAAGTGGTTTCTCTGAGTTCCATTTGGATCAATGATTTGATTAGGAAGGTTTATACCAATTAAGCCAAAGGCACTCTGCACAGCAGCTTAATTCTTTCATTTGCTCAGGACAAGAACCTGGATATCATCCTTGACTCCTTATTTTTCTTTCATATCCCACATTGGCTCCATCAGCAAATCTTGGCTCTATCTTTGATATATATCCTCCTCATCATTTGCACAGCATCTATCTGCAAGCCACCACTATCTCTTGTCTGAACTATTGCAAGTGCCTCCTAACTGGTGTACCCGCTTCTTTTTGCTCTTTTAGTTTATTCTCCACAGGGCAGCCAGAAGAATACTGTTAAAGGCTAGGCATGTTACTCCTTTGCCATGGCATCTATCTCACTTAAGAGCAGCCCAGGAGGAGTGAGATATGATGATACTGCCCATGGTCTCCTCAGGTGGTAAGCATTCCTGCTACTGTGTACTCTGATCACGTGCGGAGCTAAGGAATAACTCTGCCACCTGGACAAAAAGGTGGTGTTACTGCTGGAGGTACTCAAGGAGAACCACACAGAACAGCAGCCCAACCTACAGCCAACAGGAGGAGAGGAATAACTCCCTGTGGATAGAGTTTCATGCAGTGGCTAATAACTGAAGTCTTCATATGAGCCCCATACTTCTGATACATGAGTCTTTTTAGTGATATCAAGGCTAACATAGAGTGTCTATCTTAACAATGTATGCATGTTTTGAAAATCAAAGCTTCATCATTATTATAAACTATCTAAATTCAAGATCCTTTTTCATCATCACAAGAAATTTCAACATTACATTTTTCAATAAAAGAAAAAAGTACTGATTATGGCCTTTAAATCTAATCTCAGCAGTTTTAAATTTTTGAATTGCTATAATAATGGTTTTAAATTTTTCATCGCCTATTTGTGAAAATAGTTTCTTATTGATAATGACTGTCAAAAATTTGAAGACATTGCTATTTAAAAAGTCTCAATCAGAAATTGCTTGTGGTAATTTCATGTATAAAAGCCTGATACCAGTTTATAGTTATGTTCACTGAAGCAAGTACAAGTTTCTCATTTGAAATGTCAAGATTTTACTTAGATGTATTTTTCCAATTAAAGATGTAATATTTTTCCTAACATTTTGCTTTATAAAGAGATGTAATTATTTTCATCATCATGTCTTATATATAGCTACTCCTAAATTTTCTCTGATTTGCCCCAAGAAATACTGTCATTTCCTACAAGTGCTTTGACATGAAAAAAAATTGATAAGCACTCCTCTTGGAAAACTTTTATGCCCTAGCTGACCATTGGCCTCTTATGTGCAGACATGTTCAGACAGCTAAGATTTCCCAATGGAATTTTAAACCCCATTCTCTTACGGTTTGATTCCTGTGTAGATGTAGACGAGCACTAGTGACAGGAACGAGCCTCCCTGTGCGATCATTCAATTCCTTCAGTCCCTTAAAATGAGATCAATAAAACTTCACTCTTTTGAAGGAAAAATTATATGACTATCTTGGAATGTCACTAAAGACAGTATGTGAGTTCAGTAAGAGGATGTGTTTGATGGTGTAGATTTGCAGATCAACTTAGAATGACTGCTTCAGGGTCGAAAAAGTGAGCCAAAATCATTCCAGTCTATACCAGAATGCCATTTGCCACATTTCTTAATAGTATGTAAGCTTAATCTGTAGAAATAGGGTTATGGTTGAAATGATCATTACTGTCTTTAATATCTTGAATATCTTTTAGGCATATTAACCTTTTTTCTAAAGAATTTAGAACTTTAGTACCTGAGAGCTACTCTTATTAATAATGGGTTTGACTGCCTAATTATTGAAACAATGTATAATCAAAGTTAAGTTGCCTCACCATGATGAGACAGATGCACAATTTAGTGACTACATGGTAGCAGCTGTTTTCCCATTTTTATGTGTTTCTTTTCCATTCAGAAATGAAAGGGCCTTGTGTAACCATTGGTGAGGCTTTTCCTTCTACATATCTATCGTCACTTGGTTTATTCAAAGGAAGAATCTGTGAATGGCATAAAAGGATATTTCTCAAACTATTAAGACAAATGTTAACACTTAGAAAATAATTATTACATTTGGAAAAGGAAGAATCATACAAATTCTGATGGTGAAGGGTATGGAAATTGGGGCCAGGACTCTTTTCCCATTGACCTTGTAGCTCCCTTATTTGAGGCAGGTGCTTTATCCCCAAGAAAAATATAATAACTGTTTATCAGCACAAATACGTAAAATAAAAGCTTTAAAAATGTTTTTAATATTCATTCATAGGATTTATCACTGGCACATTAAGAAGAGTTGAAGGTTTTATTGATATTTAATCTTTGGTCAGGCATAAAGGAATAGTAGTAAACAGTAGATATGATATAATTCCATGATACGGTAAAGCCTTCACCATATTTCCAATGAAAAGCTATATGTGCTGTGTTCTCATTTTTAAATAAGACATTCTTTCCTGTTGCAGAAATTCTTTGAGAAGTTGAGTTTATAGAGAGAATGTATAGCTAACTATTGAGTGTTTCAATCAGGATAGCAGAATGCCATAGACTGTAAACAAGTAAATTTATAATAATGCTGATGCTGGGTGTCTGGATAGAGCAAGAAACTCTGTTAAGTGTTTCACACATAATCTCATTCAATCCTCCTGCTTTTACACAAGAGGACCTATTTGTAACCCCATCTTCCTGATGAGGAAAATAAGGCTTAGCATCCAAATCCAAGTATTTCTGACTCAAAAAGCTGTGCCCCAATCTTGGGTTTATCCCCTTAACAAATGCATATTGGAGTCCTCCCATTTTTCACATCAGACCTAGAAAAACTTTTCTACTCTATGACAACTGTTTACATTTTTTCAATCCTTTTTTTGGGAAAAAAAAGTATAATAATTTTTGCTGCTTTACAGGCTTGTATTATTTGTTAAATTGCAAAATTAATTTTTTACTTTTTGGAATCCCTTGTGTTACTATTTAGAGACAATCTGAAGTAAATGAGGGTTTAGGTATTTTAATATATACCTGAAGAATGATTCAACATTGATCACTGTGATTGTAACCACTATGAGACATGAGGATACCCATGGCCAGAAAGGTCAAGAGTGAATTTTCCAGGTCACTTGCTCTGCCCAGAACTGCCTTGGCGAATCACATTCCACACAGCCTCTCAGTGTTGAGCTGGCATCTATCTAGATCAAAGCTGTGGCCAGAATGGCTAATTCATGCGCTAAACGCAAATGTCAAGATTTGTTAAACACGTATTCCTTTAGAAAAACTACCTAACAAAACCCACTGGAAGAAAAGTGGGAGAACAAATTATTTATCTAGATTAAGATTTACTTTATAGCGATGAAGAGCAGCCAAATAATAAAAGGAATGGCATAGTAATAGCCTACCTGGGGAAAGAGTACAAGTCTATTGCCGAAAGTCTTCAGGGAGAGGCATGCAAAGAGATGAGTGAGATTGATGAAGTGTTTAGTGGCATATGATACAGAGGTTCAGAATAAATTGCCCTTCCAGTTTTCCCTAACCACATGGAATATGAATGCATTATTAAATGAATAAATCAGCAGCTTAATGATATAAAGGCTTTCACTATATCAACCCAGCTGTTTATTCTTAATCTCTCTGCTCCTTTTCCCCCACCCTTCTTTCTCCTCCTCACTCCTAATGAGGATGTCTTGTGACTATAAAAGTGTAATAACCCTCACCACTACCACTATGATATATACACCTTCTGCCTTCTTAGGGTAGAAAAATTAGCTAGAGAGCATTATAGATCCAAAGACAAAAACCTCCCTCTCCCTCTTTGTCTCTTTCTTACCTCCAGTTCTGTCCACTAATTTCCAGAGAGCATATCCTGGAGTTCTCACAGTGACTTTCATATATTATAGCAAAATATCATTCTTCACTTCTTATAATCCCATAAAAATTAGTAGCGTTTGAATAGTCATAGCATGACAAGATGGGTGTCCTGTTACCATCTCTCTCAGCTTTTATTTACATAAAGAAAGGAAAGAAAAAAATGACAAACATTAACGAAAATAATACTTAACAATATGATACACACAGTGTCATTTATATCACCTAAGACTCTCATACAAAGTTTGTGTAGTTGTCATTTCTCACTTTTCACATCCTCTCCACAATCAGTGGTCACTATGCATTCTGATTGACAAAGCCAACATAATTATATTTAAAATATTCAGAGACATAGAAACAGGTATTTAGCTATAATCCTTGATTTTTCTGGGACCTAGAATCTCAATGAAAAAAACTTGAATCCTATACCTCCCAATTAAGCCAAAAACTTACCAGACATGTGTGAATGAACAGGATAGGCATGCAAGTCATGGCAGAAAAGAATATAACATTCCAAGATAAAATCATCACGGTGGCAAATGAGCTTAGGAAAATAGGACTTCCCAAGAAGGCCTGGACATTGGGAAGAACTAGCTGATATTAGATGCCAGACTGCATGTAAACTTATTGCCCTTCTTTGCTATTGCCTATGCCAGCTGTGAAGTAAAATTAAGGGGATTATGAACCTAGGGTCTTTAGTGCCTCTGCTATGGGATCTCCTTTATGAACAGAGTGGTGAGAAGCTGAGGTCTAAGAAAAGGTAGGATGAGGAAACTTCTAAAGAATCTCTAGCATTATGCAAGCATGTCAGGTCCAACCCTGCAAAGACCCAAGACATTGTGTCCAGTTCTTAGAGTATCCCTTAAAAACCAAGACTGGTATGTATCCTCAGGCCAACCATAACTTGTTAGCTCATACCTTTTTGATTTTCAACTTTCTCTTTAATTCTGGCCCCTGTCAGTTTCCCCTATTCTTTTAAGAGCACAGCTATGCATTTAGGATGTTTCTTATCTTTTATACAGCATATCTAGCTGTTTTATAACTGGGAAACTTTTCAGATTCCAATTTCGATATTCCTGAAATATAAGTGTCTTCATCTTTTCACAGTACTCTTTCTAAAATAGATTTGTATAAAACTTCAATTTGAAACAATAAATTCACTGATTTGGGACTGTGATTTTATTTACTTTGATGTATTTTTGCCTCATACTATTTTTTCTCCGATAAACGGAGCAGGCTTCTTCTGAATTTTGGAGCCCATGAATGTTCTTCCTTACTGCGTACTAATACATGGGCACCCACTGATTAATTAGTTAATCAATTTGTAACTTTTATAGGTGCTAGAGAAGAAGTTACTTGACTGCTCAATATCTTATTTTATTAAGGAATCTATGTTTCTCATTCTGTTCACACATTGGCTCTCTCAGCCCATCTATAAGAGAATAAAATGAAATGACCTGTATGATTATATTTGAAACTCTATTATTTCTACAGATAGACCCTGAAGACACGTGGTACAAAACAAGTAGTATGTGGAGGACATTGTAAACACATGAAAGCAGCATACAGAAACACTGGTTGGATTATTATTATTATTAGTCTAACACTGAGTCAATTTCTTAAATTCCTGTTGGATCTTGACAGTTTCTCCAGGCATGTAAACTATTCCCTTGGTGCAAATTAAACACTTTCAAAGCTACATTCACTTTCTTAGGCTTCTGTGGAAGTAAATTCATTAAAGTGGATTTCCCAATAGACTGAAAGACTGAGTGCAGTTCAAGTGCTCTTCACGTAAAGCAAAGATGACTTTTTAAAAGTGTATTGATTTGGCAACCATTCTGATTCTATTTACAGAAATAATAAGCAGAGGGCTCTTTGTCTGAAGACTATCCCACTCTGGTTCCAGATTTCTTACTGACAGTCATACAACTCTAGAGAAGACTAGGCTGGGTAAAGAATTTTAAGAATTCTATGGCATGGAGCATGATGATATTTGCTTATCTCTATTCATCTTTTCCTATGTAAAACTTCAACAATGGAGTGATGCTTGGGAAGAGCAGAGAGAAGTTGGAAA
The DNA here is from genome assembly GCF_014176215.1 of Rousettus aegyptiacus. Classification (NCBI taxonomy): domain Eukaryota; kingdom Metazoa; phylum Chordata; class Mammalia; order Chiroptera; family Pteropodidae; genus Rousettus; species Rousettus aegyptiacus. Next base: position 20,564,517 of record NW_023416310.1, read on the forward strand.
ATAGGGACCTAGAAAAATTATGAGGCAGTTAGTAAAATACATGGAAACAAGACTATTGTGAATTTCCAGATCGGTTGCACACCCACCAATGAATAGGCAGATTTACCTTTCCCTAACTACTAACACATCTCTTTTGCAAACACATTTAAAGAAGTGGAAGGAAAGGGTTATACAAGATCTTGAAAAGAAGGCAAGGACAATAATAACGAGGGTGGTGAGTAGAGCTTCACTGTACCCAAGGCAAGGAGCTTAGAGTCTACCGGGTAGAGAAATAGGACCATGGACCTTTGAACATAAACATGGAGGTAAATCAATGGGGGGGGGGGGAGGGGAAATGTAAACATTGTTGAAGACAGCCTCAAAAAGAAATATGAGGACTTTTAGGTCTGATATAATCACAAATAAAAGCTACTGAAGTTCTGGCCTTTTAAAGTGCCCTTTGAAAACCTACAATGGCAAGTGATCCAGGCAGCATCAAAAATTTAGAATAAGACTGGGCTTGGAACAAAATTTAGAAAGATTTGCTGCAAATTTTAGTAGAAATATAAATAGGTTTTTAAAAAAGCAAGCATGGTGTAGGGTTGCTTCCTTAGCTAAAGCTCTATGTCTAATGAATAAGTGGATTTTAGAGTCAAGACAATGCTCAGAATCTAACCAATAAAAGCATCTTACAATATATCATCTACATCGACCCAGAAAGTCTACTTACAGGGCTCTCTACTAGGGATACATTGAAAAATGTAGAAAATGCTTTATACATACACGTATTTATCAGAGGGTTATCTATAATAGTGAAACCCAAATGTCCGACCATGGACATATAGTCAAATAAATGAGATATTTTGAAAATCGGAAATTGAAATTTACACATCCAGTCAATAACATGAAAAACTGTTTTACATTTAAAAGCAGATATAGTATGTAGATATTAATTAGAATTGCATATATAGCATGAAAAGCAAATACTTTAATGGAAAGTCACAAAAAAGTCATGATTCTAGCATTTCAGTTGGGGAAACGATGTCATCACCCTCTTCCTCTTCTTTCTCCTTTGCTTTTTTATCTTTTATTTTATAATTTTCAAGTTTTATTTTAAAAGCTCGTATTATTTTTAAGTGATTTTAGGAAATGGCAGTGTAGAAGTCAAAGCCCATCTAAGGTTATTCATACAGGAAATAGTCTAAGATGGTTCTCAATTTGGGAATACATCAGCATTATCTAAAGTCCATTAATCTGTAGGTCTAGGGCAGGACCAGAAATTTTGCATTTTTCACACATTTCCAAATGATGCCGATACTGCTGATGTAGTGACCACTGTTTGAGAACCACTGCTCTAAGAGAAATGCTAACTTTTATTCTTCTTGAATCTCAAGATTTTACCCAGCTCTCCAATTATTTATTTCCCCAGAAGGCTCTATTCACATAGTACAGTGTGGTGAAATTGACTCTACAACAATATGACTTAACATTTTGCCCTTGGCTTTTATCCAAGGTCAAAGTAAATAGGACATGTTTCTTCTTCTTGAGAAGGGCAATTGAGGACATTATTTTATCTGTTCCCAGTGGCCTTTTAAAGCGCTCATGTTGAAAAAGCTTTCACAAAACAAATAGGAAAATATTTAATCTTACTTTGTAAATTACTTTTCTTTATTAGACAATAGGAACTGATTTTTAACTACACATTTATACCTCTGCTTTATTCTTGGATTTAAGACACTTTCCAAAAATATAGGACAAATCAGTAGGTGAGAAAATCAGGACAAAATAATTATATGACCTAGATGGCATAATCCTATCCTTACCTTGGGAAGGTATGATTTTATCATTGTACTAGTTTCCCTTAGCTTGGTTTTCTGTATTTTTTCTGTATTTAATTTTCTTTTACTCCTTCCATAGAAACTTTGTGGACTTTCATGCGCATATATTCTCTCTTTCTATCTTATCTTCCCAAATAGCTGTGTTAAATTGTATGAAGATGCTTATATTCCTATTCCTCACATAAAAAATCTTTGACTAAATGTCAGCATATAAAAGGTTATGATCAACTAGCAACGCTGCTGAAATTAATAAGTATTTAAGGACAAAAATATTTAAGCCTACTTTCTCAAATATAGTTTTAAATATTTGTTTGAATATCTCAACAAAGCCTTGAGAACCAAAAGCTTTGCGAATATGAAAACCTTTCCAATTCGAAATCAAATAAAAGTGCTTAAAGGCATTGTAGTAAACTTCACTCAACATCTCAGAATTAACCAGCTGAAAATGTTTGTTTTTACTTTGTAAACATTATTCTATTCAACTTTTAGAAATGAAGATTCTGTCTTACCATGGAAAAGCAGCAGTGTATTGTCCTATAGGTAGAACAAAATATCCTTGATTCACTTATCTTTCAGGGGAGCACTGCCTTTTGGTACCAGCTACTTAGCATATATTAAAAGAGAAAATTTCAGTAATTTCACTTCAAGGCTTAAAAATCCAGAGGGTTCCTTTTTTCAGCATAAATAAAATGTCGCTATTATTTCCAGTGTGCTGGCTTTTGCTTAACTAAACTCTGGCAATGTTAGTCTCCTAATGCACCAAGACACCACAAGAGCACAGAAGGAAATAAAGCAACTTTAGAATAATTGATTGAAATAATTAAACAAATTATGGTGACACGGGTTAAAGAAATCCAATAAGTTTTAAGTGTACCATTCAACAGTAAGTCATATATGTATTACACTGTGTGTTCACTGCCCATTGTTAGATTTAGCAGCAAGTTTAAGGGACACTCTGGAGGTACTGAAAATGCCTACCCCGTTCTTCCTGATTTGGGAATATATGATTATAGCCCAAATAACACATGGACACTGCAATTGGCAAAATCAGTGAAATAATAAAAGCCTATTTAGGGGAGAGGTTTTTATTTTTTTCTTTTTAAACAGCAAAGCACATGTTTGGCATTTGCTTGCTTAGTAAGGCTGGTAAGGATAATGTTTTCAGGGTTGACACATTATCAATTCAAATCGGTAAATCAAGATACAGATGAAACTTGTCAGTGATATTGATATGGTTCAGCGTTGTTTGGAATCAGAGTAAGCTCAGAATGAAGTGTTGATGGAAATTATTTTTAAGAAGTACTTATTAGGTTCCTCCTGGTTACAGAGTCTTGAATAAGACCCTGGAGAGACAGATAAATTACAAACATCTCTGAGAAAATTGTACACAAGGATAAACTGACAGAACTGCAACACGGAAAGAATTCAGTGTGTTTGTATTCCATTTTTTAAGGGAAACGTTATGACATAATTGGTTCAGAGTTTGCCCACTAGGGAGTACTGAGCACTCACCAGGAGTCAGATGCTTCATGTAAACATTACTTGATTTAATCCTTGCAACAGTCTGGAGAGGCAAGAACGATTGTGCCATTTTACAAAGGAGGAAAAAATGAAGTTCTAAGTGTTTAAGCAACTATCTCAAAATAGCATTGTTCATGGGAATCAGAACCAAGACTTGAAGCCAGGATTGCCTGATTTAAAAACAACAAAAACAACAGCAATGACAACTCTGTTTCCTACAGCAGACCAGGTTGCTGTACAACAGTCTCCGTGTTCTGGGGAGACCCCCATCCAGATCCTCAGCAATTTCCTATTTCTAATCAAAGATCACTTTATTTTTAAGAAACACCTCAAATCTTATTTTCCTGAAACATTAAATATACTTAGGCACTTTTCAGACCAAGAGGCACTTTCACTTTTCTACAGGCACTTGGACATCCTTAGGAAACCATTAACTGGAAATTAAAACCAACTCACACATCCCCTACAAACAAAAACAAAGAATTATGAAACAATACTAGAGAGAGAGGAACATAAAACCAGCTTAATCCCACACATCTTTGTAAACTATTTTATAAGACAAAACAGTATATAGAAACTCTTTTGGAGTATTATTACGTATATACAAAACAAGTTGAATTTTGGCATGATGACATGATCATAGTATACATTTTTGTACTTGTTCAACAAATATTCGTGGTATATTCACATTGTATGAGTACTTACTCACTTCACTTATACCTTATATAACCAAATACTTTCTGAATCATTCCACTGGGCACCAGCCATTATGCATATACTTGCATCTTCATGGACAATGTTCTCACCTCGTATTAGCATCTCTACCTATTTTAGACCTACTCATTTTTCAAGATTCAATTCAACTGATACCCTTTCCATGAAGCCTTTCCTTTTGTCGACACAGATATACTTTTCCCTTCCCCTGTTATTTTCAAAAGCACTTTGTTTAAATATCTATATGGTAATACAGTATAATTATGCATATTTATTGACTCAACAAACTTTTATTCAATGTCTTCTAAGTGTTACTCTAAGTCAATATTACAATGCTGAGTCTACAAAAATTAGAATTATGCAAAGACTCCCCAGTTCAAGTTTATAGCCTGGTAGAAGATGTTCGCTTTGCACCTTGTATAAGACTGAAAGCTCTTTGATTTTTTAAATTCTGTCTTGTTTATTTCTGAAAACATGAAACAACATAAAACATAAACCATGTGATGCATAAACCAGCACATTGGCTTTCCCATAACAGATTTCAACAGTAGTTGTTTAATTTAATTAGAGTTAAGTAACATGAAATACTGTTATTTTCAAAAGCACTTTGTTTAAATAATCAATGTATAGTTACATACAAAAATACAAGAAAAATAATCAATGTGTAGTTACATACAAAAATACAAGAGCACTTCTATCACTATCCTGTTATTTCAAGGTGCATAAAGTAATCTTATTCTTTTTTCTGGAGTATCAAACTAGGAACTCAATAAATAGAGTTCCATGTTTATAAGCATATGCCAGGACTCATTAGACTCTTAAATGAACATTATCTGACATTAAATGGATTTTGAATGTATTATAACATTTTAAATCCCAAGAAACATTAAATAAATTACATAACAAAAATGTCTTACGCAGCATGTTCACACATTCCCGACATACAACAATCAACAAAAAGCACACAAATGTGATGTCCATTTCTTTCTTCCAGTGTTAAAAATGGATTCTCCTGTATTTTCCTTCAAAAAAAAAATGAGATAGTGAAGCTTATTCCAAAGTTGATCTAAATTTTATATGGATGGACAAGTTGCGTCCATATCTTAGCCAGCCTGTTACATTGTTTTAAAATGTGAAAGTTTGTGATATAATTTCTTTCACTTTTTCAATCCTTTTAAATTCTTGCTTCTTATAGCTGATTTCTAGATCCAAATGACTTGCTGTCTTTGGAATCTTCTTCTACTAGTCACTTGAGAGAAGATAGTATGTATATATTACACTTTGAAAGAGTTTTGTTCCATCAACATAACTTGAGGCAGAAGAATAGTTCTGTGTTCTGCTTTTATAAATAGCCTTTCCAGTGAAGGGTAGATATCTTCAACAATTCAAGTTTGTTATGTCGATACTTTTTTCGAATATCCAAATTTGACCTTTTATATTCTACTTCCTTCTCTAATAAAGAGAGTAAATTCAAATGATTAATTGAAGCTGGGTCAGTCTCCCACTGAAATTTGAGCAAAAATAAGGCAAATGGTGCTAGTGGAATGTAATCGAATATAAGCTCTAAAAAGTAAAAAGGCTAAAAAAAAAATTGGAACTCTCTACTGACTGACAATCTTAGAGACTCGTGTAAGAAACTTCTTGCAATCTTTGAGGCCGAGTCAGAGTAAGAAGCGAAAAAGAAGGAAATGAAAACAGAAAAATTATGAAGCCAAATTAAAAATGATCAATGAGGCGGGAAGAAAGAAGCTATATGCCCAAGAGATGCCAGTAAGAAAATCCTCCTTTTGAAAGTAAAGTATTACTCCTTTCTCAGACTCTAGTATTACAACGAATGAGAGAGTAAGTTTGCCTAGCTTTCTAAGTAACAAGTGAAAGTAAGCAAGATAGGGTGGAAAGGTAGTGAGGCGTTTCCTCCTGGTCAGACTAAAGATGTATGTTCAATATCCTGGGGACTCTCTACCAGTCATCACAGTCCAAGAGAATGTATTTGAAAGCTTCTAACCACCCACCTCCTGCTAAGAAGTTCTGAATTGGGTAAATTCAGCAAGTGTGTTAGTGAACACGCCTCATCAAATCTCTTCATTATATCTGCCACTGGCTATATTCATTTCTTTTATTCCAAGATTCATGTTTTGAAGGTTTTCACAACAACAGAAAAGTTGCAAGACTAATACAGTAACCCATGAATACCCTTTACCTATATTTATCATCACTATTTCTCCCACACCCCACTAATTTGTTCCCTGAACAATTTGAAACTTAATTACAGAAGTCAAGACACTTCACCCTTATTTTTTCATACACCTCCTAAAAATAAGAACATCATCCTACACAAGTAAATTAACAATATCATCTACTATCCACATTAAAATGTCCCAAATTATTCCAAAAAATATATATATATATATGCTTCTAAAATACAAGATTGAATGACTGTTGAAGCATTGCATTTTATTTTATGTCTTTTTAGAGTTTTTAAATTAAGAAGTCTCATACCTTTATGCTTGCTTGTTTTGTTTCATAGACATGGATTTTTCTTTTCTTTTATTTTTTGAGGCAAACAGGCAGTTATTTTGAAGAACAAATCACGTTTTGAATTTTCTGAATGCTTTTTTTGGTGAATGGATTCAGATTAAATATATTTTGAAAGAATAACATAGGTGCTATTGTTTTTTTTATTATTATTATTATTACATCACATTGGGACCACAAGATATCAGATTGTCACACTAATTGTAATGCTGTTGGATTCTTTGGTTAAGTGTCAACTGGCATATCTATTTATAAAGTACATTTGCCCTATAAAATTCAATTAGTAAATAATTTGTGGGAGTGAATCATTGAGTTTGACTGAATATCCTATTTTTAACCACATTTCATCTAAAAGTTTTAGTATCCACAGAGGATCTTTGTCTGATCCAGATACTGCATTGATGGTTGCCAATGATGACGTCCTAATTCTATCATTTTGTCTACATTCACTAACTGATATGTTTCTAAAAAGAAGTACTTTAATTTATACCCCCATCACACACTATCTCACATATTCGCAATCGACTCATTGATATCTGTACCAGTGTGTTAATATCCACTACCATCAGTCTTTGAAACTCAAATTGTCTAACTTGTGGCCCATGGGAGACCCTTCAAGTTGCCTTCCATAGCATTCGAAATGACTTATCGTTTCTGAGAAACTCTTTGCTTTCTGCCACAAGAAAATCCAGGCTCCCTGGTGTTTATCCTGCCTCAGACCAGAGTCAGCCATGTCAGCCATTTCTCAAGTGAGTTGCAGTTCTTTTCAATAGGAAATGAAAATTAGAAACCAACTGTGGGAGCTACATGTACTCCTTGGTTATAGGGTGCCATTGCTTTGAGATCCATTCAGTAGGCAGATTCTCTCTCTCTTTCTCTCTCTGTCTCTCTACCTCTCATGTAATTTTCCTGTGTATTGATATCCCTCCACCAATTAACTTTTATTATTATTTCTTTTAAAGACTATTTTTTTAGAACAGTTTTAGGTTTACAAAAATAATTGTTGCTCTCTTTATAGTCAGGAGTGGATAAGGAGAACAAATAAAACAATATATATCATTCACTTTAAATGATATAACTGCTATAAAAAACTTAGGACATTACAAATGCTATTACTCGTCTATTTTAATAAGTGATCTGACACTCCAGCTTTAGAAACATGTTCCAGTGATTTTCTTTGTTTGTCTCTATTGCTATATGCTTAAGCCCTTTGCTCTCATTTTAAAATATCATTTGAGAATTTAACAGTGTAATATGTTCACTGTTGCATGACTCTTATAAAGTTAGAAATTCAAAGTTTGGGAGGCCCCCAGAACCTAAGGAACAGGCTGGCATTGGCAGATTGGGGGTATAAAGGTTTTTACTTTAATGCTGGCCCTCACTCCAATCAGTAAACTAAATTTCTTATCACATTACCTACTCCCAATTAATTCCAATGTGGCAGAGTACTCTCAAAAAAGCATTTAATCATAGAGCAAGTTATCAGACAGGTTATTAATAAGTGATTATTTCTCATAACAAAGAAGCTTGTTATAATCAAAGCTATTGTTTATACTTATATGTTCTGCTTAAAATGAAATTTGTTCTCATTTTTAATAGAGTTTGATAAGTGTAGGAATCAGGATGTAAAACTGGATGAAATGACAAAGACAGAGCACCCAGCAAGTTTCCAATATCAACCCACAACATTTTTAACTTTCTCAATCTCAGATGCTGCTATAGAGACACACACACCCACTGTGAAAGATCACATTCAAAGAGACCTGAAAGGAAAATATTAGAATCATGGAAGTGGAAGAAACTTTAGAGACATATAAGTAATTTGATCCACAAAAGATAAAAATTGAGACTTAGCAGGAAATTCTTTGGCCCAAATTCACAGTGGAAGTCAATGGAAAAACGGAGCTAAAGCCCACATTTCCAGACCCCAGATCCAATGCAGTTCTACTGTTTGAACCTTTCTATAGAGCCAGGTTAACACACTGGTTACCTGTTCAGGGATTACATTAAACAGTGCCTGCAGTGAACAGAATGTAACCTGGTTGGGTGTGGGAAAAAGCAAAAAGACAAATGCAAAGAACATGAAAATGAGAGAACAGGGCTTTCTGCCAGATTTCTATCTTACACACCAGAAATCACGTCCCTGAAATTTGTCTTTTCACATCTGTAATGATCCTGTGACTCTAGCTGATGTCCCAGACCTGGAAAGGAGTGTTCTCTAGATACCTCCATGTAAATAACCTAATACTCACCGCTTTCACTAAGACTGCTGTGCTAGTCTCTGGGACTCTGACATTTGGTATGTGAGGTTTTCGATGAATTTCTGGCACAAGATGCTTGTATTGGGCAATCAGGTTGGCAAACCTTATGTTTGGGACTTTGAAGTAGAAGATCCTCATAAAGCCAAATGTACAACCCTGCCTCATCACAAATGTGGTTCTGCTGTTTGGACCAACCAGTTTCGGTGGAGACAGCAGCATTCTGATGTCAGTATTTGGCACTGGGACCGACTTTGATAAAATACTTCTTCTTAATCAAAATTAGAGTGTTGTCTGTGTACCGTAGAATTATGTATCTCACTAGTAACAGCACATAGAACATTTAGTTGTTTTTCAGCATTCGATCGGGCTAAGCTGAATACAGCGAAGTTTATGTTGTTTATATTCTTTGTACTATATCCTACCATTAAAAAAAAAAAAAACCTAATTTTTATTTTAAAAAAAAGGACAAGGGTGAGGCCATGACCAGACCCTAGAAACATAAGCATAAGGATGGTGATAGCTTTCTTAGCAAACACTGTTGTTATTGGGGAAACATGGGCATATCAAACTCCTAGGAAGAACTGCATCTCCCCTTCCTTTTAGAATTATTAAAAGTCACAGAGCAGAAAAAAAGAGAGAGAGTATGTTCTTGTAGGATAAGAACACAGAAAACTCTATAAAGAAAATTTAAAATGATATTAATAGTACATATGTCCAAAATAAAGACAGATTTTACAGGGACACATACAAATAAAAAAATATATAGGGTAAATGCTTTCAAATGTTATTGTGATCAGAAGGGGAACTGAATTAAGGATAAAGAAAATAAACAGAAAAAGTAAACAAAATAAATTTTAAAAAAGTATTTGGGGAGCCATAATAACAGAGGTAGTATTTCACTACAAGAAATATTAATTCATCATACCTTACATCACTTGACCTGACTACACAAAGAACTCACATGTCAAAGACTGCATTCAACCAAGGGGAGATCTGGGAGTTAAAGAAAAAAATGCCAACTGAAACAAAATGTTGTGTCACTTGGATTTAGTTTAATTCATAAGGTATCACAGGTAGTTATAAAATGACCCCTTAATTTTCTTTTTATAATGTACAGGGTAAGTGGGGAATAGGGTAAAGAAGAAAAGGAAGAACACCCAGGAAAATGAGGACTTGCCTCAAATAAAGTCAGGATTTAACACTGAAAAGATCAAAGATTGAGGCAAGAGGAACCAGGAAGCCAACCAGCAGAGACTAGAGACTTTCTAGCAATAAGCAGGTTTTTTTCTTCGCAGAATGAACTTATACATTTAGGAAATTCAACAGCAAGTTTAATCTTTTAGGTGACTATTAAAAAATAAATAAAATACAGAAAATAGTTATAACCCTCAAAATATATATAGCTCTTAGAATCTAAAGAAAATTGTCATAACATTTAAAGCTTAATGCAATTTTAAGCAAAGACTTTTATTTTATATACCTCTGCCTTCCCCCACATTACATGAATAGCCTGTTTTCAGTAGTTTTTATTTCTGTTCATACATAAAATATTAGCTCCTTCTCCTTCCCCCTCGACCTCTGGCCTTGAGAGTGACTTTAAGCAATAACTAGGAGAAAAGCAATATGAGGAAACTCTTCGGTCTTTCCATTTCCCCCTCAGACATTACACAAGCTCACCCCAAAACTCTCCATTCAGGAACCCTGGTGCAGAAACCAAAAGGTCATGGGCAGAGTCATGATCCAGGACTAGCTAAATTCCACCATTCTCGGGATATTACAGCAACCACCTTCGCAGAGTGACACTAGAGAATAATCAAACTAGCCCCAAGAAGTTTCTTGACAGAATGGAACAGAAGTCCAGAATACTCCCCCTGCACATTAAAATCCCCTGGGGAGCTTTAAAATAATACTCACAGTAACTCTATGGCCATGCTACCCTGAACAAGCTGGATCTCATCTGATCTCGGAAGCTAAGCAGGGTCAGACCTCGTAAGTACTTGGATGGGAGACTACCTAGGAAGACCAGGTGCTGTAGGCGTAAAAAATAAATAAATAAAGAAATAAAACCAAGGGATTGTAAACTGACAAGGTCCTTGCAATCTGTAAGGTCAGTCAAGGGTTGCTTTACCTAAAAAATAATAAAAATAGATTTAAAAAATAATAAAAATAAAATAAATTAAAATGAAAATACTCATATTCAGGCTTGCCCCAAACTAACTAAATCAGAACCTCTGAGGTTGGGAGCTGGCCTGGATATTATTAAAACCCCTCAGGTAATTGTATTATATTCAGCAAAGGGTGAGAATTTGTGTTCTAAAGATCCAATGAACAGATAATTAATATAATCTAGTTGCTTATTAAGGGTGGTTTTCTAACAAAATGTGTAATTCGTGGCTAATCCAGTTATCTAACATGAAGAATTAACCCCAGGGTTTGTCTTACTTCATTTTTTGAGTTCACAGGCAGGTACTAATTTATAAAGTGATAGATTGCACAAGGCTGAGAAAAACAGAACAGATAAAGTGTTCAAGGAGGTGGGTTGGAGTCACCAGAAGAAAAGTACTCCAATTTATGAGAGCCCGTACTGTGTCTTTTACATCTTTGAATACTGGTCACCTAACAGCTAACGTCTGCACAGAGTGGGTTCACTGTAACTACTAAATGTGACCGAATTGCCAGGATAAACTTTTTGTCTGGATTTGTCTGATGGACCTAGATACTAAAGGGTTTTCCTCCTGAAAACCAGCATCCCTTAAGTAAGCACCTCCAGACAATGCTGGATAGACACGTGGGCACACGGGACTGGCTTATAATTTGATGCCCTTCGATGCACTTTAAATGTTGGCTAGCCTTTTAGAGGAGAGGCCAAAGACTGCTGGGAAAGGACAGAGAAGAGGTAGTGGTAGCAATCTGGCTTTCTTCCAGTACCTGAACAAATAATCTCTAGACTCAAATTTGCATAAAGCATTTTGCAAAACAAAAGCCCTATAGTTAACTAATCCATCCTATTTAAAGTAATTTTAGTGCTAAGGTATAGTCATTCAAATTTGTTGCTGAAGGTGTCACCTGAACCATTCTAAGTACTTTGTTAATATTCCTACTAATCACATCCGTATTTTCCCTCAAAGGAACTATGGAAGATAAAATGTGATGAGTTTTACCTTTCCCTGGTTCCCCAAGGATTTATATGTATCCTACATAGACTGTTACCCTGTGGCTGGCACATCTCCGAATCTACCTTATTTTCCAAGTTGATTGTCAATATCTCCACATTACCTTAGCTCAAAAAGTACCTGTAGAATTGCTGAGTTGAATTGAATTGTTGCGTTCTCTCCCGTTAACTTCCTCTTCTGTTTCCTCTGGGAATGTAGATATTAAATACTCAGAAATTCTCTTAGGTGTAAAGCAAAGTTTCTCCAGCTTACTTCCTCTAATTTTCTGAGGAAATTATGGAATGTTACATTGGATTTATAATCACTACCTCTGTATATGTGCCCAAGTAGACCATAAGCCCTAAAAATACTGCAGAATGTCCAAGAAAGAAAAAGGACATCGTGTTATATTCTTTTGGAGAAAACTAAGAGTAAAAATTCTGTAATTATATTCAGTAAGATTTACTTATTTTTTTTCACGGAAACTTTACAGCTATGAAAATATATTCTCCTGCTTTTATAGTTCTATCCCCAACTCATATTTTCATGAAATAACCTAACTGTACAAATTTTAGTTTAGAAGATTTCTTGAGTTGCTAAACGATGTAATTGTCTTTATTTAAAATGATAGTAAAGCAAAAAGTACACATAATAGTTAAATATTTATAGTTCTGCCATGAAGAAATCATATAACAGACTAGAATATTTTTACTATAAATTAAGCATGAATTCTCAAGTTATTTTATTTATTAAAAATGCTACTTGTATCATGAAGTCAGTTTGTCCAATATCATTCCACTTTGGTTATTAGAAGGTATATTTTAGCCCACTGATTTGTCTTTCTCATAAAATACTGATTTGAAAAGAAGGGAAGGGATGTGGACAGAGGATAAAGAGCTGTAAAAAAATTCCTGTTAATTGTAATAAAAATACAACAGTATAAAAATACTTAGGTTATCCTAAGGTCCAAAATATTCAAGATTGTATGTGAATGACAAATTGAAAAATGCAAATGAAAGATACTTTCATTTTCCAAGCAAACTGCATAATTTCATGCTAAAAGCAGAATTCGAGTAGATGAGGATGTGATGCCATTATTTACTCTGAGTTCAGAATCCTGCAATTTTTAAGAATTAAAATACTAGGGAATTCAAAGCTATGCAATTCTGTTTGACATTTGGATTATCATTTACTATTCAGTTCCCTGTTTCATCACTGTAAGGAAATAAGTATTCTCCAACTGCAAATTGAAGACAACTGCTCCCCCATCTTGTCTACATGCAGCGAAGGAAAATATCTTGCCTCATAACACTTAATTTCTTGTCTTCCTGTTTGGATTATGCATTGCCCACAGTGGATTTCAAAACAATCTTCAAATGTTGTGATATTAGAATCATATTACCTGATATTTACCACTGATTTCCTTCCATCCAAAATATAATTGTATGTCCTTAATTTTTTAGCATAAATAAATCACTTCTAATATCCACATCTACTTGCATACTGTGGAACTGGTTATAACTCAGATTCAGTTGTTCTGATTTACCATGGCTCGTTAGAGGTGCCCCTAGAGGGGCAAACATTCTGTTTCTTCCTTGTAAATAGTAACCACTGTTGACCGAAGGGTACGGCTAATTTGTCTGGCTTTATGATGACATGCAGCCCGTAGCACAATAGATTTCATTGAAATATAGAAACTTTTACTTTAGTTTACATATTAAATTTCCTCAAAAACCACCTTTAGTCTTTTAAAACCTTGCACCACCCAGTGATTTTCATGGTTCTCAGCCACATTTGTCAATGGTTTCTGACTTTCCACATATCTTCCACCATATATCCCACTCTGAATCACTAAGAATAAGAGTTTTAGACAACAGAATTGGGGCTGTTTTATCTGTTTTATAAAACATCAAACGTTAGGATGAAAATTATGCCACTTTTTCTCCCTTGAGTTGCCTTTTGTCTCATTCTACCTTACCTGATCTTGTCCTCAAGTAGTCATTCATGGACTGGGTTTGAAAGGTCCTTTTATGTTCAACTAGTATTTGCTCATCAAGATTGTTGCTCCCTCTACTCTCCTCCTCTGCTTACCCAGGTCTACACATTTACTTTGTTCTCAGAATAATCCAAATAGATGTACATTAATACTACATTACAGTTTAGAGGTTGCTATGTTATAGCATTCTGTTCTATCATGGATATAAAATAACAGATACCATAGCTTTTAATAATCCTTTTCTCAGATGGATTTTTGTAAAACATAGACCATGGTCCATTGATGTTTAAGACTTCACCCACAAAAACCAGAAAGAGGAGAGCACAATGACATGCGATCATGTTTGAAGTTACACTGAGATGCAAATGAGTGTTTTCACTCTGTGTATGTTTCTGCCTGTCTGCCCATCTGCCTATGTGTCAGTGTGAACACATCTTAATGGATCCAAGAGACGAAGAAGGTGGAGTTAGAACAAAGAAAACGTATCAATAAAGGATGTATCAGTTAGGTATAGAGAGGAGAGGACGTACACAATTTAGCCTCACAGATATGTCAAATAATGTTGAATGAAGGAATCCATCAAATAAGATGAAATGGTATTTCTTGCTTACATAATAAGAGACCTTTAACTTTACTAAGAGCCCCGAAGGGAAAAGAACAAGGTCTGATTTATTGGAGTTTTGAAGTCTGGTTTAAGGCAGGTCTTTCAATGCATTAACTTGAATGGGGTTGAGTAAAAGACCTTGGTATGATAGTTTGGGATTGACAGAAACAAGTGAGGATTTTGAGGTGAGGGGTTCAAAGAGTGCTAGGGAGTAAATAGTCCACTGAAGATTTTTTTATTGAAGAGTTATTGAGTCTTTCAGAAAATTCCTGGACTGAATAATAAAGTATTTGCAACTTTTGTATTTATGGACAAGAGTCTTCTGGAATAGTGAAGTCATATTAATGTAGATAGTAATAATACTAGACTCTACGTTTACAATTTCTGTAATCTGACAAATCATTTACCTTCTCTATGTCCCGTTTTCGTCAAACATAAAATGAGAATACTATTTACCTTGCAGTTTGTTTTTGAAAACTAAATGGGATATATTTGTTAAGTTCCACACAGTACCTGACGTAAAACAAATATTTAACAAATACTAATTTACTTTTCTTCGTTTCTAATTTTTGGACTCTGGCCCCAAAGTTTCAACCAGCTTTTACTTATTTTATTCTATTTTTTAAAAACCTGGAAGATTGTACCCTTTGATCAACTTCACCCATTTCCCCATCTGTGGCCTGGCAATCACCATTCTACTCTCTGTTTTTATGAGATCAGTGTTTTTTGATTCCACATATAAGTCAGATCATATGGTATATGTCTTTCTCTGTCTGACTAATTTTATTCAGCATAATGCCCTCAAATTTTGTCCATGTTGTTGCAAATGGCAGAATCTTCTTTTTTATGGACAAATAAGATCCATTGTGTAGGTATCTGTGTATGTGTATATATAATATATGTGTGTGTGCATATATATATATTCATATTTTCTTTATTAATTTACCTGTTGATGGACACTTAGATTGTTTCCATGACTTAACTATTATGAATAATGTTGCAGTGAACATGGAAGTACAGATATATCTTCAAGATAGTGATTTCATTTCTTTCAAATATATAGCCAGAAGTGAAATTGCTTGATCATATGGTAGTCCTATTTTTAATTTTTTTTTGAGGAAACTCCATACTGTTTTCTATAGTGGCTGCACCGATTTATATTCCACCCAACAGTGCACAAAGGTTTTCTTTTGTACCCTTTTGGTTCAGTCAGCTTTTACATCTAACCCAAGAGTTTCCTCTATCTACTTCCTTGCATCCCAAGGCTGCCGTAAATAATGATGCAATCCTCCTAACTGCTCTTTTATTGAATATTGTGGGAAATAAATATATGATATCTTTCCATTTGAAACATTTAGTTTTGATCGCTTTGGAGAAACTAGATATAAGAAAGTTGTAAAAGTTCCAGTTAATTTAAGAAATTTGTGGCATGGTTACTCCCAGATTTATTGAAACATGGAAACCAGGCCTTTCTCTTATTTAGCCTGGCCAACTCATTTTTTGAAAGTGTCCTAAGAAGGTTTTATTTACATTTTTTAAGTGAGTGATAACAGCTTAATATGAATGTGCATACTCACTGAGACATTGTATATACAAACGAACAATGACTAGAACATGTATGACAATAGAAATCTGACCCACAGTCTGGGCAGCAACCAGTCAGGGAAGCCAAACCAAAACTTCTGCAATAACTATTGGCCTAAAAGGTCAAGATTTGGTCAATGACTGCCAGCTTACCTAACTTTTGCCTCCCCGAGAATTGAAGCCAATCAAAGAAAGCCAAATATAATCCCTAAACCAATCATATAGATGCTGTGCTTCTAGCTAGCACACTTCTTATGCTAACAACCTCCAATCAGAGCATCTAACTGTCTTCATCCCCTCTTTTTTTTTTTTAACTCCAATGCTTTTCTATTCCCCTGACTGTCTTTGACTTTCTGCCAAACACAAGTGACTCCCTTGTTATAGCAAACTCTAAATAAATAGCCTCTGCTTGTTTTCATTTACAGGGTCTTTATTTATTTATATACAATAAGCCCTCTTCAGAATCCAGAGTCCTCAGTTGCTTCCAGAGAACCACTTAACAGAGCACTCAAGTCCGAGCCCCTAGTTTCTTCTTGTTCTGGCTTGCGTTGACTTGACTGCACTTAACAAGTACAAGTCACATTCCTGCCCCACTGGATCACATCAGAAGTTAGTGATTAAACATGCAGGGCTCTTCATCATCCCAATCAACACAGTACCTGATGGACCTTCTTGAGTTAAAAAATGTATTCCCAAAGAGTAGGCCTTGGGCACCAGAGCACAAGTAGGCAGGGAAAAAAAATTAGCTGATAAAACAGAGCAGTCCATCTCCTGTTTCCTGTAAGTCAGGCCCCAAGATTTAGAACAACACTCCTGACTTATGTCCCCATTTTAGTGTCCAGAAAAATACTCAAGTGCCTTCTTGGATTTGAATAGATATTTGTGTGTGTATGAGAGAGAAAGGTTTAATACCCACAGAAATTCTATGACATTAATAAATCATAAAACCAAAGATCAAATAAATGAGCATGTTCACAGCCAACTAAAAATTATCTAGATGAGTACTGACAAAAACCAGGGATTCAAGTCCAGGTTATCTAATTCTAAGTCTAACGTTCTTTCTGTCACACTCTAATGAAGTACATAGTGTGTACCCACCAAAAAAAACACAAAAGCTCACATGAAAAAATCATTGTCAAGCTTATAGATAAATGGACATATTAAGTTTTACTGCTACCATGACCCTTACCACAATGTTCTGTAATCATCAGATACATTCAGTGTTTCCTCAATGTTAGAGACTATGACATTTTTGTTTTTGTGTCTCAAATCTTAACAGTTTGTAAAACATCACAGACGCACCATAAATGTGTGCTGAATAAATTGAAATTTTGTGAGGAAGTCAAGAGATTTGAGACTGAGAGCTGTAACTAGGTATGGAAATTGGTCAGATCAGTTAACCTACTTGGTACTTGCACTAGATTGGTATTCCTTAACCATTTATTATTATTATTATTATTATTATTATTATTTCCCTAAATATTCTTTTTTAAACAATAAAAAAAATAGTCGCTCTCCCATGAAATTTTACCACACATATACCCCACATCTGTTTATCTAATATATTGTATATCTGTGTTTTGTACATAAAAAGATGAAGGCTTTTTTTACTCTCCAAGAACCATTATTGCCCTCATAGAAAACATGCACTACACGGTCGATATTTATCACAGCTACAAAACACTGTAATTATTTGATTTCCTAAGTTTTACAAAATATTACCAGTGATGTTTTAGTCTTTAGGGAAGAGGGAGCTCTGCGGAGCCATAAGAGGTGACTGATGGTGAAAATTTTTAAATCAGGGCAAAGTTGAAACTTTTTCTGCTCACATATAACCAGGCTCCTTCCATTTTAAACCTAGACATTGCTTATTCATCAGAGATCAGAGTATAGGTAGGAGTTGTCTTCTGTTTCGTGTGGTATTGCTTTCTGTTTTGTATCATCTATCTCCCAGAAGCCCACTTGCTTGCAGACCTCACTCAGAAATGGTGAACATTAAAGTAGAAGCTTCCAGTCATGAATCAGGTCCTGGAGTGAGTGAGCTAACATCTTCAAAAGTGAACTCCTCAGCAGGGGCTCTAACATCACATCTTTAATCTGAACATTCTATTTTTTCCCTAAGAATTAATACACATCTTGGTAGTCTCTTGGCTTAAAATCAAGAAACAAGCATCTTTCAACAATAAATTTAATTAATAATTTGTGCCTGGATTTATATTGCATTACAATTGAATTAGGATTGAGAGAATAATTTGTCCCCTTCGACACAACATGCTATTATGAAGTCATACAGGTTCGTGTTTATGCAATAATTTTCTGGGATTCTCTCTCCTTCCTTCCTTCTCTCCCTCCGTCAGAAATCTTTAGTATGATTAAAAGACAGAAGAAGGCTACTACAAATCTAAGCTTTATCATACTAAGTCATGATGGAAAATTAGTGATACTAACTTCAAATATATTGCCATGGTAACTAGCAAAATTTGGATTTGAATGCAGTGAGAGAAAATGACTGTGTCTCAACAAACAAAAGAAAAAATAACAGTCAAGCATATAGATTGATTTTGCCTTGGTAACCTGATTAACAAAACTCTCTCTGTATGGAGTATCACCCAGCGGTAATATTGTCCTCCGTTTCCTTGGCACTGAAATGAATAAACAGTGGGAACAACAACAACAAAAAAAACTATAACTGAGTAATAAGCCAATAAGTACTCTGGTTATAAAATGTATTTGGTGCTGTGTTGCCAGTGACTGTGCTTTAAATGAACAGACTTTAGTAGGGGTTTAATATTAAAGAGTGTACTAAAAACAGTGATGTAAAAACCCAGATTTAGTTCATTTCTGTTAAATCTAGTCCACAAAAGTCACAGGTCTCTGCTAAACATAATTTTAAAGCTATGCTCCTCTCACCAGACTTTCCCAAATATGTCCAAACTAATTCCCAGAAGTTTACTTCAGATAATCACCTCATCGCTCACTCAAACAGATGGCTTTCCAGTCATTTACTCTTTTTTTTTAAGTGTTCAGATTTTCAGATTTGGTTGTACAAATCATTAGAACACATTTGCCGTTAAAAGATATATGTGCTGTTGCATATTTGATGATATTGTTTTGAAGTTGGAACCATCCTGTTTGAAAACAGCAGTTTCCATAGGAACAGGTTTTCCAACTACATCTTACAAGGAGAAGTATGTCATAAATAATCAACAATCCCCCGAGGGAGCTGTTAAACACCCAAAGAAAAAGCGAGAAAAGAAAAAAAAGAGATGCCAGAGGACAGACACACAGTGACATTCCTGGGGTTGGGGGTGGGGAGCTAACGCTGTTTAAATACCCTAAATTCCAATTAAGGTAATAAATTAAACTTTCAGATTCCAAATCAATAACTAAAATGCAGTGCCGAGTTAATTCTAGTGCAGAGTTAAAAGAAAAGCAATCATAAATAAAAGACCAGAATCGCATTCAGTATTAATAACTTTCCTATCCAGGAATGAATTAATGGCACTCAGTTCCTTATTACATATATGTAATAACGTAACTCAAACGAACAAAAAAAATATACATTATTGTTCAGAGTCATTCTTAAGTGCAACAATTTCTTTTCAGGAATAGCTGCTCTTGGCCATAAGGAACTTGGCAGTGAAATGCAGGGATCAGCCTAGTGGTGTGGTAGGGAGGCCGAGGGCACTGCAGACTTAGGCCCTTACCTCTGAGCTCGCTCGCGCTCTCTCTCTCTCTCTCTCTCTTTTTTTTTTTTTTTGCCAAGGGTGTTGATTTTTAATCGCATCTCTTCCTCTCCAAACCCTCTCCTCCCACATTAATCTCTAGCTCTAGCTCTAGTTGCATCCCTGCTGATTTTGCATAGGGAAGTTGTCACTCGGGATTTAAATCTAGTTGAAGAGGAACAGCCAGAAAAAAAGTCTGGCCTGTTTGCAGGAGTCCTGTGAAGTCAAAAATATATATTGGAGACCTAGAGCTCTATGGAAATGGGAAAACTATTCTCAGACATATTAATTTAGTAGAGGGCTCTATAAGGACTCTTTTTTCCATGAACCATGCCCTACCTTTAATTGAAAACGGAAAAACAAATCAGACCCTGACTCCGCATCCTGAGTTTCTCCTTCTTTGTTTAGGCCGTCACTGGTTCCAGAAGGCTCTCCAAGGGCAGGCTGCTCACTGGATGAAACACTGGAGCGGGCACACGCACTCAAAGCCTCTTTCCTTAGTTCCCCTCATCCTGGCTGCTGCGACAGGCTAGCTTTCTGTCAGACACAACTCTGCTGTAGAGTAAGGGGATTTAACGAGAAAAGTCTTCAAGAAAATGCAGATCAATAGTTATAGACAAGTTTCCAAATTCCCTGATGGTAAAAATACTCTCTAGTTTCAAAAGTGTCAGAGGTACTTGTCCTCACTTCCCTTTTCTGCTGTCTTCACAAGGTGGGTGTGGTTGACACAAACTGTCAAGACACAAAATGTCAAGCCTCAAAACTGAGTTTTATTTCAAGGGGTTTATACTAGACTGCATGGAAAGGATCATTAAGCCCAATGATTTTGGCAGAAATGAAGGCAACTTTTTTCAGTTTCGAGCTGGAGAAAGAGCAGGCAAGAATACCCCTTTAAAAAGAAATCGCATTGATTGAATTATGAAGAGCAAGAAGAAAAAGGAGGAGGAGGAGGAGGAGGAGGAGGAGGAGGAGGAGGAGGAACAGGAGGAGGAAAAAATGTGGCAAACTTTTTGGAAAGTGTGTTGTGGAAAGACAGAACTTCCTTAAGTTCTCCACAACAAAGCCCAGGATATGTAGTGGACTGGACTCCCTTCCAAAGTGTGAAAGCTCTATAGTCACAGACCATGTGGCTGAGAATTCCCTGAATGTGCTAGTATGAATGTGTTCAAATAAGTAAACGGATAAAGCAAAGCTGATCTCGGAAAGAAGAAACCAGAACAAATTGCAACGATATTGCTTTTAGCCCCATCTGGTTAAGAATTTCATGAGTTCTCAGAGAGAAAAGATTTAAAAATGCAACATACATTATTAAAATTAATTTCAACAATTAAAAATCATTTCAACAATAATGTTTAATTTAACGACATATAGTTTTCATCGTGTTTCATTTCAGTTTCCTTTGCTGGGCCCAGCCAGGAACCTGGGTTTCTGGAGGCTGACTGGGAGTCTGGGGCCTGGGATCCCCTCAGGACCGCTGGAGCCAGCAGGCATCAGGGTGAGCAGGGGGCCTGAGAATCTGAGGGGTCTAAGTCAATCAGGTATTTACTCTGAGTTCCGACATCTGTGGTAGGGATCAGTGTTGTCACATAGCACAGATATCGCCACTAGGGGTCCACCTCTACCTCCAGAGGTGAGACTTGTGAGAAGGCAAGCCTGCCCACTCATTGCCTCCTGTGAGGAATGGTCAGAAACATGATATTGTAGCCATATGCAAGTACACAGAGTTTGGCTAATTCTTTTCAGAAACTGCTCGCCAAAAAACCCCCAAATAATTGAGACAATGAAATAGTCTTTGTTTACTAACATGACAGAAGTATATTCAAATGAAAATTGATAATATTCCAGAGGATGCAATAGAAGGAGCATCCACGCATTGATGGTCAGAAATTAATTCTATCCAACTTTTCTAAATGGCAAATTAGCAGTATTGGTCAAACACTTTTAAAAAGTAAGCTATATCCTGTAATTGAAAATTCCAAGACATCGTCTTATGAGAAAAATCATAGATTTATGAAAAATTGTCCTAGGTCAAGTTCTTCATTAAGTAGGCCACAAGACAAGAATTTATTGCAAGCGATGTATTAAGAAAGTGCTCCCTGGAGAAAGTGGTAAGCAAGTAGATGCAGGAATGAGAAAAGAGGGGAAGCAAAGTGAAGCTGGTGTGCAGTTGCAGGTAAAGCTTCAGGTAAGCTTCAGCTAATCCCTCAGGGAACCTAGAGCTGAAGTCATGTCTCAGAGCTGTCTCACCAGAGGCAAAGTTCTTGTGAGGTCATATCTGAACATTTGTCAGTCGTTTAAGCAGTTAAGTGCTGAAATTCTCAGGCACTTAATGGTGTTGTAACACAGATGTATTTATTATTCAGAGTTAATTATAGCTGCAAAACAAAACTGCAACAACTTATTTAACAATAAAAATGATAAAAATAAAAGTAACATGATTATTAAATATCTAAATCTTAAAGATTAATAAAATGGCAAATGCCCGTAACATTTTTAAATGGAAAAATATAAAACTATATATATAGTTTGAGACAAATTATATTACAAATGGATGATAGAATGATAGATAATAGCTAGATAGGTAGGTAGGTAGGTAGACAGATGATGATAGATGATTGATAGATGATAGATAGATGATAGATTTGGAGAGAGATAGGAATAGATATACAGGAATATACAGTTACATTTTTTACCTTATACTCTGTATTTTCACAATTATTCACTATTATAAGTATATACTAAACTTTTGGAGAGAAAAAAGATAAGAATAAAAATAAGTGAGAAAGCAAGAGAAAGAAAGAGATCCTGCATTAATATGTATGATGTAATATGCAAATTGCATCGAAATTCAATGCCAAGCCTCTCTTGGACTACTGTCAATTGGAAATTACAGATTTAACCCCAACACCTGAAAGCAGGGTGTTCCTGTTGAAATGGCATTTGACTAGCGCTTCCTTTACTCTTCTGCAACACCAACTTCTTTATGAGAAGCTGGTGTACCAACTTCTTTATGAGAAGCTGGTGTAGCAGAACATTTCGCTTTTATGAAAGACCTACATTAGTACCTCTTAGTAGGTACTTTGTAAAATCAAAGTGACCTAACAGAACTTTTGGAAAATGAGAGATACCTGTATTTGGGAAGTGCTTCTCCAACCTTACCCCTGTTTGGTCCAGTCAGCATCCTTGTTTCACAGAACAATACTTATACTGTAGCCTTTGACATAGGCATCCTGATGACGCTATAAATACCATGGCCATGGGTGCATGTGCAAGCGTGCGTGCGTGTGTGTGTGTGTGTGTGTGTGTGTGTGTGTGTTTGAGTCTCTGTGCCTTCATTCCCACAGGATAACTCAACTAAATCTTATGCGGTGCATTGGAAAATGTGACTGAGAATCGTTGCCATAAATGATCCTGGAGAAGATCAGACAAGTGTTAGGAAGCCCTGAGTGAGCGATGAGGGGAAGAACCAAGCTGCTTCAGGTGACTGCTGGCCACAGGAAGGGCATCCAAGCTGCCCTCTCCCCAGGGATGGTGAGTGACAGTTCCTGGTGCATGTGTCGTCTGGGGGACATGAGGGAGTCCACCAGAGCAGCACCCCGCGTGAGCCAGCACCCATTCCCATAGCCAGGACATCTTTTAACAAAGGCCACATATTTGCTCTTTCCAACCCAAACTATTTTAAGTCATGTAAAAGTCTTACTCAAATAAAGTCCGAACCACTTTGAACGATCAAAATCTTAAAATTAATCTGTTTTAAAAATGGCATCTACCTGAAAAATGCCTTTTCACATTTGAATGTCTCAGAATTGGCCAAATGAATTTTTGTGTAACTTCATAATGTGGCTGAAATTGAGATGAAGCATGAGAATTTAGCAAATGGGATTAAAATATATATATATATATGAGTTTTAAATGGAAATGACTTTTTCACCCTTAAATATAGGATTGGCACTTTCAGATTTCTGTACAATCCATTTAACAGCCTTGAGTAACATAAAAGAACTTTATCATCCATGGCTTATACTGATTTTAAATAACATTTTTCTGAACTCTTTTTAAAAAGTAAATTCTAGATTGTACCAAGATATGTTATAAATATATACATACACACAAGACCACATCACATTTCTTACATTAAGATGTATTTTACTATATTAATGGTCCTTATAGTAAAGCAGCATCTGAAAGTTCATATGAACTATAAATTAGTATTAAATCACATTTTTATTTTCTTGACCCTAACAAAATTAATATTATGCATCATAAAGTTTTTAAACATTATTCTCCTAAATATGTGTAGCAAGAGCATTATCTTAACTACTGGTTGGAGATTTGCTTTGAAAGTTAAACTTCCTTCATCACTGTGTCAGGTTTCTAGGGCTGCCATCATGAAGTACCACGGACTTGGTGGCACAAACAGAAAAGTATTTTTCACACATTTGGTGGCTAGAAGTATGGGATCAAGGTGTCAAAAGAATTGATCCCTTCCGAGGCCTCTTTCCTTGGTTTGTAGATGGGCATCTTTTCCTGTGTCTTTACATTGTTTCCTCTATATCTATTTGTGTCCAAATGTCCTTTTCTTATAAGGATATCGGTCATATTGGATTAGGGTTCACTCTAATGACTTCATTTTAACTTAATACCTATTTGAAGATCCCATCTCCAAATGCAGGCAACACTCTCAAGTACTGAGAGTTAGGACCTCAATATAAGAACTGGGGTGAAAGAAGACACAATTCGGTCATTACAACTGCCTACTGGCACATGACATCTACCAAAGAAAAGTAAGTAGACCTGATTCTGACTTGCAAGTGTTGACAATAGAAGGGTCAAAACATAGATCCCTAATATCTAACAGGACAGAACCAGAGAGATGACTCTACAGATTCATAAGAAAGACAAACACTCAACCCACTTATCTGCCTATGTCTTGTCAACCAGCACCCAGCTCCCACCTCTAAAGAAGAGCATGCCTTTAAAATCGAGCAGACCAAGTATGCAGGAGGTCTTGACTCATGGAACTAAAGTAGCCTACGCAAAGATCAAAACCAAAAATTGGTTTCATCAACTGTTCTTAACCACCACAAGTAACCAAGTTAACTAAATAATACTTACTAGGGGAAAATAATTTATCAATAAATGTTACCGAAGACAGTATAAATCCCAAAGTTAGAGTTTATACAAGTTCACCGTTATGCTTGTTTATCATAAAAAAAAATGTTTGTTTTAATTTTCTTTCATTATGCATTATTCTACTTTTGTGAAATAGAATCTATTCTTCTTCCCTGTTCTCAAATCTTGCTTATTTTCTAAGACCTAACTCCAATCCCACTTAAAATATTTTGGCTTGGATTTCTCTCTCCTCATCTCTTGACTTACAGGCATTGCTACATAACTTATTTCTAAAAGGGTTTTGTTTAATTTATGCCATACTAGTTGTGTTGCTCCCAGCTAGACAATAAAGTTAGAATGGTAAAGACTACATTTTCTAGTTCCCTGTATGCAGCAACCATTACAGTCGAGAGAATATAGTCATTGGAATATGTATGCATTGACTAGTAGACTGGAATATGTCTGTCACTGCCATTGCACACAGGTTACTCTCTTATTTTGTCTCTGTTTTATAAACAGTTCTGTAGAGTCTCATAAAATAAATGCCCAGTGAAATGATCATTGCCATATGTTTGATAGCTACCTTTAGGGTAAAGCATGGACATTATTGTAGGGAAAATGTGGAATCACTGAACAGTTTTATCTATGAGACTAATGTGATTAGGTTGCATTTTTTAAAAACATAGTCGGCACTGCTATAGAGATGGGGAAGCTATATCAATAAGCTAGGCCAGAATTTTTGGTGGCCTGAACTTGGTTGTTGTTGGTGGAACTAGAAAGAGGAGAAGAGATTAGATAAACATTTAAGAGGTATAATCAACAGGCACAGCTGTGGAACATAAGAAAAGGAATCTTAAATGGCATGCTGTTTTTAGGTTTGAATAGATGAATGACAGACATTTACAATAAAAACAAGAATAGATATGGGGAGGAAAATGATGGCTTCATGTTTGAGCCTGAAGTATTGACTATTCAAGTAGAAATGTTGAGAAAATATGCTAATCTGAATCTCAGAAGGGAAATTGTAGATGGATATAAAGATCTGGAAATCACCTGCCTATAAACATTAACTACAATTGAAATTATGGAAATAAATATACTTGTTGCAGTAGAGAGGGCATGGTGAATAGAAAAAAGAACCTAGAACCCCAAGAAGACTAAAATTAAGAGTTTAGAAAGAACAGGGACTCAAAGTTGACTGAAATGAGGAACCAAAGAAATAAGGAAAATCAGGGAAGTGGGGCATCTGGGAAGATGTGGGAGGAGAGAATTTAAAGGAGTAATTAGTGGTATATAACGTTAAATGCTTGCAAATGACTAAACAAGAACAGAGCTAAAATATGTGTTTAATCTATAAATAAAGACCTTTGATGACCTTCGTTTGGGCTATTATAACAAATTTCTGTAGACTAGGCGGCTGAAACAACAAATATTTATTTCTCATGGTTTTGAAGGCTAGGAAGTCTAAGATCAGGGTTCCAGAATACTTGGGTTCTAGTTCGGGCCCTCTTCCCAGTGGACAGATGACCGTCTTCTTACTTCTTTGCATGATGGAGAGCAGAGAGTATAAGCAAGCTCTCTGGTGTCTCTTCTTTTAAGGTCACTAATCCCATTCATGACAGCTCAACTCTCATGACCTAATTACCTCTTAAAGGCCCCACTTCCTGATACTATCACATTGGGGTTAGGATTTCAATATTTGAATTTTGGGAAGGACACAAAGATTCATTCTATAACAGTAATCTAAATGATTATGATTATGTTGTAGACGTAGAGCTAATATGAGGAGTGAATAAAAGGAAAGTGGACACATGAGTGGAAATGATGCATTCAACTGATATGTTTATACTTTATCTTCACCTTCTACTCTATAGACTCTATCACAGAAGTAGTTGTTTCTCTAAGACAATACAGACCAAAATCCAAGGTTAAAGTTTATGCAGATTTACTATTACTTTTATTTATCAAAAATGATTACAAAATACTTCTTAAAATCCTTAGAATGGATTACAAGGATCTCTTTGATTTGTCCCTTATGTGGCTGAATGCCTTCATCTTCAATTAGTCTCCCTAACATCTCATTATATTTCCATTCATTAGCCTGAAAGTACCAGGGTGTTTGATGCTTCCATGTTTTTATATACAGTGCTTTCTTCTGTATGCACACCATTGCCCTTCATACTTTTCCAGTTGGCAAACTCCTCCACAGCCTTTTATAATCCATTCAGGTCACCTTCTCTGCAAAACCACCCCGATATCTTTCTTCTGCAGTGTAGCAGAGATGCCTCTAATACTCACACCATGTTTCATATCTATTTCTTTTATGTCCAGATCCAAATACCCTAAGGATTTCCTTAAGTAACTTCATGATATTTTCTTTCAATAGAGACAAATTTCTCAGAAAATCATGGTTAGCAAAGCCTTATTTCATCATCATTCTCATAGCATCTCTGCAATATAAAAAACACTGGGAGCCTCAATTTTCCATGGCAAAGAAAGATCTCATAAAGACATTTTATGTTACAATATCTAAAAACAATATTTAGGTTGTTCCTAATATTTTGCAGAGGAGACTTACAATGCCATCAATATGTGAAATGAATTGTAGAACTCACTTCCTTAATGGAAACAGTTCAATATATCAATTTAATCAACTCCTTCAAGTTTTTCCCCATGTCTCACAAATGTTATCAGCTTTCAGAAAGTATTGAGAATGCTACCCTCAGAAAAAATTTAGAAGCATTATGAGCTAGTATATTAGAAATGAAGTTGAAGAAAAAGAAGCCCTATAGGAAAGACGGTTTGCAGCATAATAAAGAATGATTTCTCTAATTCAAGAAAACTCTAAAAGTGATGCTATAATGTTGCAAGAGGTTAAAACTAATAATACCACAAACTATCAGATTTCATTAAAACGAAAAGTAAAAATAAGTAAGCTAAATATATAATCTCCAAATTTAGCTAAAATATTGACAAACTAAAATGAGAGAAAAATATATTGTTAATAAAAATGTGTGAAAGAGTAATTTTCTTGAATAAATTGCAGATACTATTTAAATATCAGAGTAAAAGAGAAAATTATGCAAAATATAATAGCTCTGGAGGAAAACAATATGATCAAGCTTGTTAAAACCTATTTAAACCTATTTTGAAGCTTGTTATGGGGTAGAAAAAATTAATTAAACATGTAAAATTATCTTAAAACCTAGGGTTCAAAGCATTAAGCCTAAAAATATTTATATTCCCTTTATCAAAAGTAAATCTAATGCAGAATTGTAGTTTTAAGGAGTAAGAGGCAGAACAGAATAAATAATGCATCAGATTTAGATAATAATTTTTCTATTTTATCTCTAACCTTGAATCCTGCTCAGGCATGGAAGCAAATTGCATCAGAGACTATAAGAAAAGAAATCAAGCTAGTAATATGAAATTGGACCAAATGTAGACTATGATGTCAAAAGGATTTCTTTTTTCAGAATCAATAAGTGATGAAAGACTTATAAAAATTATCCAGAGATTTATTTGATCAAAAACATATGCTTTCCAACCAAAGCAGCTCTGTAGTAAAACTAGTCAGATTTTGCATGGTCAGTGCTCACAGCATGCCTTTATTTACCACGGAAGTAATTTCCTTTCAGTTTCCAAAATCTAGCATTTAATATGCTTTTAAAAAATTTTGAATTGGTAATACATTTGCATTGTTTGATATGAAAGCAATATAGTGGAACATCTTTCTACCTTCCCTGTCCCTCACCCAGGGACAATTTTTATGTGTCTGATAATGTCTTTTCAGAATTTCTTTATGCAGATAAAATATGAGTATATGATCTAATCTTCTACCTTTTTACACATAAAAATGTTATAATTTTTCCAGGTTCTCACATTGTTTTCATCGGTAAACACATATCTGGGTAACCTTTCTATATCAATAGGATTTTCAGATATATGTGAACAGATTTGTGGAGAAAAAGAGTCTCTTATGCATCTTCTAATTTCCACTGTTTCTTAGAATACCATTACTCTATTTTTATGTTTTATATTTGTGTTTTCTCTTTTAATTATTGATAAAGTTACATTGTGATTTATTTGTTTTATGATTTTTTAAAATAACATTAATAAGCACACGTATATATGATTTTGATGGGAATTGAACAGTGACTTTTTTACAATTTCCATCTTCCCGTCCAAGAACAAAAACCTGATCTTAAATATGCCAAATGTTCTTTTTTCATAACTTAGTAAAGTTACTTTTTTATATTTCTTTCTTTTCTTGTTAAAAATGTTAAGGTTTTTTTTTTTTTAAATCTTGAATAGAAGTCTAAAAGCTAAGTGAATGCTCCTTTTTTATGTTCCATATGATTTGAAACATCTTTTTATTTTTTCCTTTGTTTTGCAAGACTCAGTTGTTACATGAAAGTGTTCCAGGTTCTGCCGCTTTGTCTTTAAAGCCATATTTCCACATTTCCTAGTTGTATCCCTTGGAGCGAGTTATTTAATCTCTGAAGGCTTCATTTTCCTTATTTGTAATATGATGATGATTATAATAGTAGTACCTATATCACAGGCTTGTTGTGATAATTAACTGAGTAGTGGATATAATGGGCTAGTAACTTTACCTGGCATAATAAACACATGAAAATGATGATAATGATGATGATAATGACGAGGTAGAATGGTATGTTGATTTGATAACTCTGGCAAGGAATGTGTAAGGGAGATGTGTGTGTGTGTGTGTGTGTGTGTGTGTGTGTGTGTGTGTGTCTGCATCTGTGTCTGTGTATGATTCAGTAAACAACTGCAAATTTGATTTACTTCCCTTTAATTGTCATAAAATTAGCTTATGATAGGTTATCCTGTTGCTCAGCCCAAAGATGAAGACAGCATCCCTGGTTTATCTTTCTCACAAACCTCACAACATACCAGCAAGTCCTGTGGTTCTTCCTTTAAAATACAACCAAATTCAGACTTCTGTGTACCACCCCCACTGCTAACATGATATTCCAAAGCATTATCAGGGGGCATGGTCTGTTTCATTTGCTTTCCAACAAGTCTTCCAGCTCCATCTCTTGCCCCTATATATTCTGTTCAGATTGCAGCCAAAGTGCTCTTTTAAAACTTAAATTAGATTTCATCATTCTTTATCCAGACCTTTCTAATGGCTGTCCATCAAGTAAAATCCAAGTTATTTACATTGCATAATGGGCCTGTATTATATGACTTCTGCTTCTATATCCAACACAGGCAGCTGTTCATCTCCTCTCTCGATCCAACCCAAATCAACCATGTTGGCTTTCCCGCTGTTTCTTGAGCAGTCTTGCTCATTTCTACCTCAAGACTTTCCACTTTCTGTTTCTTTTATCTTGAAATCAATCCCTCTGGGTCCAATATATAAACGGTTTTCTAACTATTTTCGGGTCTTGGCTCCAAAGTAAGTTGTTAGATTAGAAAAAATAAAATAAAAGCAAGATGGATGCCCAGTTAAAGTTGAATTTCACATAAACAATAAATTTTAGACACTAACTATGTCCCAAATACCACATGGGATAAACTTATACTAAACAGTTATTTGTCATTTATCTGAAATTCAAATTTAATTGGTCATCCTGTATTTTACTTACAATCTTACTATTACCACCTTAGAGAGCTCTCTGTTTGAACTATATATCAGCTAGACCCCTCTCTTCCTCTGTTGCTCTCTAATTATCTACCCTACTTTATTTTTCTTCATAGCACTCATCTTTACCTACAATATTATTTGCATGTTTATGTTTATGAAAAAATCTTTCTATTTAAAAATGTAGATTTCATGAAGACAAACATTTTCTCTCTTATTAAACCCTATTTTCAATGTCCAGCATATAATAGATGTCAAAATATATGTACTGAATGGTAAAATGAAAGGCACATGGTTAAAATGAACATAATTGTTTTCCTTTTAAAAAAAAACATAAAAAATTCTTAGAGAAGTACAAAGCTATTTCCATTACACAGTCTCAGACAATTTAAAAATCAATATGAGACTCTTCTGCTCCTCAAGACACCATCTCAGACCAACCATACCAAAAGGTTATATTTTCCACTAGATGTTACCCTTATGTGACAAGATTCTTTCTTACATGATTACAAACAAATTAAAATATAAAGGCAAACATTAATTTGCAGATGTGGAAGAAAATTAGAGTTTAACATTCTAATATTACACATGGAGAGACTGAGTCTCAGAAATATAAAATGATTTTCCCAAAGCCAGTATGTTAACATAAGTTAACATATTTATTAGTTTGTATAATTTATGACTTATTTCCTCCCACTATGTTATAAGGTCCCTGAAAACAGAAACTTGACCTATTTGGTTGATTGATTGCTTATAGTACCTTGAAGAGTGCTTGACACATAGTAGGTACTCAATGAATATTTGTGGTTAAATAATGAGTCAGTGAACTAAAATCTAGCTCTTGTGACTTTCGGCCAAATGGTCTTCCAGTAAGATATAGCATATGATTCTATTTACCTGTGATGGGCGTTTGCTGAATTATATTAATTTTTTCATTACAAAAACTGATGAAAATATTTATTTACCCCAAGTTGTCAACATTTAATTAAATCACATATCCACATATAAAAAGGGAACCCCATCTATAAAATGTTAATTGGCTCTAACCTCATAAAATGATACATAAAAAACTTAAATTTGTACAAGAGTATATTTATGAGATTAAACACTCTAAATCATCTCTACTAGTGAGTGTCTTCAGAGCATACCAATTAATAACCTGTCTTTGGTGGATTTCAATATTTCAATGGTCATAAAACTTGTTCTCACTCTCTTGTTAAAAGAACAACTACATTACAAAAGAACTTGATGCTGGGAGAAAATTTAATGAAAGAAAAACAGAGCAAATACATCTTCAAAGATAAGCCCTGTGTCCAGAAATATAAGTCAAAAGGATTTCTGTAAGGTTTGGAGATATATCGGTGACAGAAGAAAATGGAGAAAGTAGTCTACCTAAATGCCTATAGGGCTTGACAGATAAATAAATAACAGGATACCAGTAGAATATATGTCCTATATAAAATTGATGGTCTCTACTCACAAGGAAAAAACATGGCCCTAAAATGACTTGATATTTCAATTTTTCTAAAGAAGTCAAAATTACTATTTTTTTAAATGTGAAATCTGTCATTTTATAACTATATAAGTCAAATAAATGTAAGGGCCAGATTCAATATGCATGTCAGAGATAAAATAAACAAACAGAAAAAAGAATTTGGAAATCACAGATAATCTATAGAGAAAAATAATCACTTTAAAAATCTAATTAACACAAGTGGAAATATAAAAAAAAGTATCACATTCATAAAAAAGAATGAAATGTTATTTAAATTTTTAAAAATCATGAAAACTCTTTTTAAAGGAAAAATAGTCAAAATGTAACATTAATTGTATGGAAAATCAAATGAATGGAGATAAAGTCAAAATAATCTTCCAGACATTATAATAAAAAGGCAATAAAAAAGATGAAAGAATTAGATCATTGAAATAAATCTTTCCCCCATATTATAGGAGTTCAGGAAAACACGAATGTAAAAATGGAAGGGAAGATATTATCAAATAGTAATGTAAGATGATTTTCCAAAACAGTTAGAAGTAGCTTTTCAATAAGAAAAGAATCACCAAATGCTTGAGAGAATAAATTTTAAAAGATTCACATATCCATCAGAAATTTCAGAAAACAAGGAATAAAGAGAAGATCCTAATATTTCAAATGAACTTCAGTAGCCCTTCAATGCAGAACCACAGGTCATAAACTGTGAGACAGCTCTAATCCTAGATTCTAAAGTGCCTTCAATATCTTCAAATTTCTAAGGAAAACTGATTTTCAACCTATAATTCTAAACTGAGTCAAAATGTCATTTGCACACAAATGAAGATTTTAAAATTTACTTTCACTGCGACCTTAAATTAAGAAAAATATATATTATCCAAGAAACAAGAGATCCAACAAAATAGAAAGCAAGTAGAAGTTATAAGACAACAAGTGTCCTGGAGAGCAATCAATTCAGACCAGAGCGTGAGAAGAAAGGTTATGAGAGAAGGAGTTCTTAGGTACAGATATGAGGAATGCAAAAAGTTTAGGTTTTACTAGGGTAGGAGTTGTATTTTACAGGACAACAGGGAGAGAGAGAGAGAGAGAGAGAGAGAGAGAGAGAGAGAGAGAGAGAGAGGAGAGAGAGAGAGAGAGAGAGAGAGAGAGAGAGAGGAGACAGGGCAGGGGAGGGAGGGAGGGAGTTAAAGAGGAAGGGAGGGAAGGAGAGAAGAAGAGAGGGCTCAGATTTGAAATTATTTAGGAATTATGGAATCTAAGGAAGAATAGAAGTGAAGACCAGGAGTTGTCATAGAAAGCAAATTTTTAAATTTTATATCTAGAATACTCAATTTTCTCTCCTAAATTCCAAATTAATTTTCTATCACCCTACAAGCATATCTACCTGCATACTCTGCAGGTACCTTAAGCAATGTTTCCAAGAAAATATCATTGTCCCCAAACTTTCTTCTCCTCTCATAATCCATCTTCCAATTAATAGTTTACAACTCAGAATCCTGAAAATTAAGATCTTTATCCTTAGACCAAAACATACTAAATGTTTTCAAAGTTTATTATTTCTTCTTCATCTTCCCGGATATTGCCTTAGTTAAGATCCTCATTGATTCTTTACTGATCTATAATAGCCTCCTACCTTTTCCCCCTACCTTTAATTTCTCATTCTTTAAATATATCTCCAAATTGGTTATATTATTCTGCAACAAAAAAAAATTCTTTAATAGTTTCTTTTTTTTCTATAAAATAATGTTCATCATATCTAGCAAAGTATTTAAACAGAATTTTATTTCATTTGAAGCATCATTTTCATTGTTCCAATCACCCTAAAAGACTTGACATTACCTAATATATTCTTTCTCAGCTCCATATATAACTTAAATATCCTCAAAAGTAAATTGGATTGAGGAAATTATTTGGAAAATGATTTATTTATTCTTAGCTACAAAGTCAGTTCTTATGATTCATGTATTAAATCTTTGAACTAATGGCTATTTAGCACATGTGAGCACATGTATTCCTCACAGTAACTATGGATTTGGAATTATTATTGTCATTTGACAGATGAAGAATGTTATTTTTATAAAAGTTAATCAGTTTGATCAAGATGATGAAGTAGTTAATGATATAGAACCCATGTTAACCAAAATTCCATGTGAATTAAAGCCCTATGTTTCACAGACGATGTGATCTTATATATAGAAAATCCTAAGGAATCCACTAATAAATAAGTTCAGTAAAGTTGTAGGATAAATATCCAAAAATCAATTACACTAGTAATAAACAATCCAAAAATAAAATTCAGAAAACAATTGCATTTACAGTAACATAAAAAAGAATAAAATATTAAGGAATAAATTTACCAGAAAAGCACAAAACTTATACACTGAAAATTAAAAAAAAACATTATTAAAAGCAAAGACCTAATCAAATTAAAAAATATTCCATGTTCATGAAAAGACAATATTATTAAGATGGCAATACTCCTCAGATTTACTTACGCTATTAATCAATCCCTATCAGAATCCTGGCTGCCTTTTTTACAGAAATTAAAAAGGTAATCCTAAAATTCATATGTACATGCAAATGCCTCAGAATAGCCAAATTTTTTTGGAACCAAAAAACAAAGTTGGAGAACACACATAGATCGATGGAATAGAATTGACTGTCCAGATACATCCTCACATTTATTACCAATCAATTTTCAACAAGGGCACCAATTCAATGGGGAAAGAATAGTCTTTTCAATAAATAGTGCTGGTACATTGCCACAGGCAAAAGAATGAATAACTCATACTTCACATGTATACACAAATTAAGTCAAAATGCGTTAAAGGCCTAAACATAAGAGCTAACCTACAAAACTGTTAGGCGAAAACATAGGTATAATCTTTATGAGCTTGGATTAGGCAATTCTTAGATATGACACCAAAAGCACAAGCAAAAGAAGAAAAAATAAATTGAACTTGATCAAAATTAAAAACTTTTCTACTTCAAAGGACACTATTGAAAAAGTAAAATGACAATCCACACAATTGGAAAAGATATTTGTAAATCATATATCTGATTAGAAATGTGTATTCAGAACATATAACTAATTCTTACAACTCAATTATAAACAAGATAACCCAATTTAAAAATTAATTAAAAATTTGAATAGATATTTTCTGAAGATTTACAAATGGCCAATAAACACATAAAAAGATATTCAATATCATTAGTCGTTAGAGAAATAAAAACAAGATCACAATACGACACCAATTCACATCTGCTAAAATGTCTATAATAAAAAAAAAGATAGAAAATAACAAGTGTCTATAGTATGTAGAGAAATTGGAACACTCATACATTGCTGGTAGGAATGTAAAATGGTATGGTTGCCTTGGAAAACCACTTATCAATTCCTCAGAAAGTTAAACATAGAGTTATCATATGGCCCAGCAATTTCACTCCTAGGTATATACCTAAAAACATCAAAAACTTATATCCACACAAAAACTTGAACACAGTATCCACAGCATCATATTCATGATGCCTAAAAGGTGAAAATAATGCAAATGCTTATCAATAGAAGAATAGATACACAAAATGTGGTATACCTATATAATTGAATATTATTTGCCCATTGAAGTGCATGAATACTGATATTGCTGCAGCATGAATGATCCTTGAAAACATAATGCTAAGAGAAAAAGCCACATATTATAATGTTCCATTTATATGAAATGTCCAGAATAGCAAATCCATAGAAACAAAAAAGAGATTAGATTAGTGCTTGCCAGAGACTAAGGATGAGGAATGAGGAATAATTTGTAATGTGTAAGAAGTTTCTTTTGGGAGAAATAAAAATATTCTGGAATTAGATAATAGTAGTGGTTACAAAAATTTATGAATATGCAAAAATCAGTGAATTTTATACTTTAATAAAATTAATTTTATAGTATGTGAATTATATCTTAAATTAAAAAAAAAAAACATTTCATTTGGTTCACTGTATGAACATCTATGCTTTACCAATGAGCCACATTTAAGATAAAAAACCAGGGGTTTGTCAGACATTACAAGGGGGTATAAATCTGGAAAGTAAAATAGTTTTTGGCATCTGACTTTAAACAAACACAAAATTGGCCTCTGCTTACAGAGTTCAGAAGTGCACCTAGCACATCCGAGAGAGAATATGGTACTAGGAAATAGGGTAGGTGTTTTGCATGGTTGGAGTATAGGATGCATATGGGGGAGTGGTGAGTAATACTTGGGGAAGTAAATCAAAATGATTGAACAGAAAATGGTCTTTCATGAAAAGATAAGGAATTTAGACTTTTCAATATAGACCAAGTAATTCCAAAGCTAGCATTATTTAAGAATTGCCTGAGAAACTTCTGAAAATATTCTTTCTTCAGTACTATCAATTCATAGTATTTGATTCTAAACATCTCATAGGAGCCAGGAATCTAGAGTTTAGATGCTTCCAGGTGATTCTAATGTGTAGGCAGCTTTCAGAAATGCTTTGGTAGGCAGTGCATGTTTTGAGAGTCCCGATAAATAATGAAGAGGATCTGAATCAAGGCAGTGGCAATGAAGGAATAAAGGAAGGGGGAAATTAGAAGGACATCCAGGAAAATTCTTCAACAAATTCATTGTTTTCAACTTATTTTTATTAAGTATCTACTCTGTATGAAGCGCAGGGTTAAAATGTTCAAGTCAATCCTCATGGAGCTTTTATTCTATTTAATGAAATGCAGCATGTGTGGAAGAATAAGAATTTCAGTGATAATGCTACGCTTTCTCAAAGACTGGCTGGATAGATGGATGGCCAATGTCGGCCTCATTCATTAAGGAATAAAATAATAATGTTGGCCTCATACATTAAGGAATAAAATAATAGTCTAGGCAAACCTTTATGTGCCTGGTAAAAACTTTGCACATTACACATATTCACTTATTCATTCCTCATAGTAACCATATCTGTGTTTTAGAGATGCAGAACTGTGCTACAGGGAGGGAGTGGACTGCCTGCTGTGCTATAGCTGGGCTGCTGAGGGGAGAAGGGGGCACAGAGCCAGGCTTCTAATCAAGTAGACAGACTCCAAAGAGAGAGGCTACAGTGAAGTCAATGCTCCACTTGGCCAAAATCTCGTTTACACTGCATTACCCTATCCTTGACTTCCTCTCCAGTCTCTGCAATATTTAAGTCTAGAACAGACATTCTTCCCTTGGAGTCTACAGATTGGTTTCGGGAAGTCCATGAATCCTTGAAATGGTATGGGAATTGTCCATGTGTATGCTTATTTGCACTCATTTTGAAGAAAGAATTCATAGCTTTGGTAAAATAAGAGATTTAAAATCTCTTTTCTGGCACACATTTAACCCATTTCATCACATGTGTGATAAAATTTGGAGGAGGAAGCTTCCTGTGTAAGCATGTGTGGTGATGACGCTTTAGAGTGGAAGCCTACCCTTCTCTTCTACCCTTTCTCCTCTTTTAGGAATGTACCCTGGGTACTAATCAGCAAGAAGTGTCCCTACATACTACCTCCAACGTCAAGGCTACCTACCACTGGGGCTCCTGATACAGAGAGAGGACATAAATCCGTTTCTTCCCCTGGTCACTAAAGTTTTGGTTATCTGTAAATTAAGTACTATAACATTTTATTTGTTAATTAATTTCTTGAATGTGACTTTTCTGACCCCTGTGTCTAACATCTCCCACACTCACTTTGCTCTCTGGCACACTTCTCATTGACTTCAAAGAGCCCTCTCCCCTTGAATGAGCCCCGAGGGTTGAGGAGGCAGCTTTAGCTGGTCCTTGAGTATTTCAGTGGTGTTGGCTTTTCCCAGGAGAGGCATGTTCCTTCTGATAGCAGCCCAGTCTTCCAAGGCAAAGTTCTATTTTCAGAATACTGCCTAGTTACATTTAATTTTTAAAGAGTTTCTCAGTAGTTATTTAACAGTAGCATCTATTATTGCTGCATATCATGGGAGTTGTAGGGTGGAGGAAGAAAGGCAGAGAAAGACATTTTGAAGGCAGGCCTGGTACTTAAAGCATGTTTTTTTTTAATGTAGTTCCTGGGCCACCTGCACTGACAATGCTTATTGAAAATCGCATATCCTGGGCCCCATAAAAATATTCTCAACCAGACCATCCCAGGGACCTGCATTATTAGCAAGCACTCTGGGTGATTCTTACACAATCCTAAAGTGGCTTAGAGGGCTATGAATATCTGAAGCTAGATTTTGTACTGAAATAGCACTAAAATCACAGGACTCCCTATCAGATTGCTAAAGGGTGTTCAACAAAATGGATAGTTTCCTTTAGCTCTTAGGCAAATTTGACGGCAAAGAGAATGATGCAGACAAGGCAGGCGCTTGAGGTGGTTGTCTCGTGGCTTTCAGAGTCACTGACTAAATTCCACTTCGAAGAAAAAGCTGGAGAACTTCAGCTTCTATTCCCTCACACTCCTGGCTTCTGTGCAGGAGGTTTGGCAGGGTCAGCTTTTCAAACCAAGAGGCTCTACTGGGGTCGACATTATTTCAAGAGCTTAGGGAAAAATAAAAAAGTTTCAGAGACATAGAGATGAAAGAAGGAGCTGTTTGTAAATCCTCCTCTTTGTGCCATATCACTCCAAGTTATTTACCCCGGAGTGAGCACAAAAATGAAAGTGAGAAAGAAAGATGCAGCTCCCTAAACTCAACAGTCTGGGTACTTAAATAACATGCATATGCCCTCTCCTGTGTTCTCAACCAATGAGTATTACTTTGATCTCCTTAATTTTCAATTGATTCCTCAAATAATTTTCTTAACCCAATCTTTTCGGTCATCTGACTCTCAAAAACTTAACCTCCTGCTCACCTCCACATGCACTCATATCTTGCTCAGTCCAGAACCTCCTACAATCTCCATTTTAATAACATATCATGATATGCTCAATTTCCCACAATGCCAGCCCCTAGGCTCTGTTCATCCTCCAATAAACAGCTGTCTCTGAGTTTTCCTTTGTTCTTAAATCTTCTGCAGCAATTAAGAAAGGAACTAAAGGACCATTTTGAGAGTGAATAGTGTTGATCAGGGGCAAGCAGCCAGAAGAGCGTGCTTACTTTTCGCTAACTGGCTTTAGTGGAACTGCCACAGAGCTGCATATGTTACAGTCACAAGCCTCTCAACAGTAACCAAAGTAAAACTCTCATAAAAAATAGCTAACTTCAACTGTGTGCGCACCATGTGGCCAGTGTTTTGTTAACAGCTTTAAATGCAATATGCTATTTAATCCTCTCAACGATCCAGTGAGCGGGACTCCATTATAATCCCCATTTTAGATAAGAGAAAACTGAGGTTAAGTATAATCTGTGAAGTCTAGCAGATATCAATCGATAAAGCTGTGATTCAAGGACTGTTTGACTCCATAGTGAATACATTTTAACAGAATTAGGTCAATTTTGTATCAGAGCATAGTTTTTGTCCACAAATAACAAAAAGCTTTAAATAAGATGGGCCAACTATTTCTAATAACAAGAAGACTGTAGTTACATGTTTCCAGAGTCAGTCAAATCACGAGCTCTCCAACGTCAGGGCTCTGGGTCGTTTTCTCTGAAATGTTTTTGCCTTTCTCATAATCATAAAATGGTTGCCACGTTGCCAAATATCTTTTCATCTGATAATATTCAAAAGCAGAAAAGAAATGGGGAGAGTTCCTCTTCCTACATATGTCTATTTTTATAGGAAGAAAAATCTTACCCAGAACTCCCCCTGCAAACACCCCATTTTAAGTTATAGGTCAGAATTGGGTCACATGCCACACCCCCACCCCTTAACCAACCATTGGCAAAGGACTACCCTGCCTTGTTTAGTCTATGAGTCAGCCCATGGATCCTGAGAAAGAACCCACCAGCCGTGGGTGGGCACACTGCCACCCACCTGAATTCCTGAACAATATGTTGATAGGTAAGTGTGGGGTAAATGGCTGAGGTACACAGGCAACCAGCAGTGTGTCTCAAGCACCATCTGTTAATTTTGTGCTTCGCTTATCCTGGAATCTCCTGGGTTCCCTTCACCTCTCCAGACAGCCAATTTGAAAATATACCATAAATTCTCCACCATTTCAACCAATGAGAAAAAAATTCTAAGCATGAAATTTTTAGTATATTTTAATCAGGTAGAACATACCTGAGTCAAGTGATACATATATGACTATTCTCAAATAATTATAATGTAGAACTTTAAAAAAGTCAGATTACATTTCAATTTATAATCCTGTCACTTTGTTTCACATAAATCCCCTTCTGTGGTTCCTTATGGATGTTTTGTGAATCTTTACTTTTTCTTATAAACTTTTTCCTTCTTGAAATTTCTTCATGGTCTACCTCAGTTTTGTGTCACAATAGTTATTTATGAATGAGAGAGGTTCCACTTTTTTCTGTGTTATTTTCCAAACTGTTCAAATACTTCCACACACACACAAAATGCTATTTTTCTGTTATTTTCCAAATTGGTCAAATACTGTCACAAAATATAAATTTATCTGAATAATTGGGAGTTTATGTAATTGGGTAGTTCATCACCTTGAGACATTCTGATTCTAAATGTTGGGTAATTGGGACCTTCTTAATAAGGAGGGTTTCTTATGTATGTGTAACTTATTTGATTTCTTTCATATAATGTCTCATGGCCCTATTGGAACCACTTGGGGACAGAGGACCTTACTGTCATCTTTCATCTCTCACAGCCTTAGCCCATACACATCACTGCAAGCACATGTATCTTATTGCTATTCCTGGCATTTAGACTCCTCTCACAACCCCAAATGGCTCTGATTCTACCAATCCCCCTTCCTGTCTTATTTTAAGGCATAAGTTAAAATTTATTTGTTATGGAAATGCACTTATTTTTAAAAAAAAAACTCTCATTCCAAATCATTATCTCTACCTCATAATTCATAGAGTCATGTTTTTAGGTTAAAAGAAATATTAGAAATCACCTTGCCAAACTCTTCCGTTGGGCCTGGATAGAATGAGGATGAGGCTACTAGTTCATGGTCATGCAGCTCCTTAACACTTCAAAAGGGTTTCTGCTCCCCCAAATTAGATAAAAATGGGGACGGGAGAAGGGTGTGGGATGATCAGCGAGGGCAGTAGTAAAGGAGGACAGTAACGATCTGAACTAGAGCATCTGAGAATCCCAGAGTAGAGTGGGAGGACCAACCTCATCTAGGATCCAATGAAACCCGAGTAGCATGGACTCAGTATTTACATTCCCTTGCGTGTAGAGCCTCCTTTCACCAATCTAACTTGCCTCCAAATAGTTTAATACTTTAAACCATCGCCACTCCCAATTCAGTGCTGCTAGGCACTCCATTACTAAACCCCGCAGGGTAAGCAATTTTGTTTTCTGTCAAACTCAACTCAAGAAAAATAAAGACATTACAAGATTCCATTACTTGTGTCTCTCTGTTGCAAATAACTGAAACTCATATTTCAATTATGCAATAAACAAGCAGGCTAAGGTAACCGAAAATGTTGCCAGAAGTCTCACTCACCATCCCTTATTTCTACTCTTTTCTGCACATCAGCCTCCTTCCCTCATCCTGATGATAAATCTGATAAGAAATGTCATCCACAAAGGGAGAACTGGCCCCTATTTTCTCCAGTTCAATTTTCAAAAATTCCCAGGCCCATGTGAGTTAAAAGCTCTTCTTCCACCAGGAGAAAAAAATTCCAAAAGGAGGGGAGAACTTAAGTCGTGCAAGACCTCAGTAGTGGTCACTCCATTCCTGGAGATTTTAGTGAAGAGAGTAGATGAGATGCTGAGCTAATGAAGTATAAATTGTGCACTACAGGGAGACAATGAGGAGAGAGTTCTATTCAGTAACCATTTTTTTAACCTCATAGGCATATGATAGTTTTTCAGGGCTTTAAAATAGTATATCATAACCAAGTAATTGATAACAAGCCTAATATAGAACACCAGATATAACAAATAAATTATTTATAAATATTTTTTATTTCAAGATAAACACATCATATTCTAATTAAAATTGTGATATTTATTGCAAAATTAACTTTGTATGCCTATAGAATGCCAATAGTAACTTAATAAGTATATGTAGATGTATTTATATTAGTTGCATTTAGATTAGTTACATTTGACATAGCCTTCCAGGCTTTTTAATATGGATATACACTCAGGAGTTTGTCATTACAAATTTATAAAATCAATTTTTGCACATATTAGAAAGCACAACTCAAAACAACAAACAAAAATGAAAATATTTATCATAAAGAGCATTGAGTCCTAGAGATTGTGACAGCTCAAGCCTTTAGTGATATAACATTGCCTGACTGGGTTGGACTCTTAATGATACAGAAATAAATGTCCCTTCCTCTTCCACTCTATGTTACTTATATAACACTGTGATGTGTATATTTCTAATTTGTTTAATGTCTACTTAGGCATAGCTAAAATTTTACAAATCTGTATACTGAAAATGAAGGAGAAAGTTCTTTACAGTAATAGAGCATACATTATTGGCTAAGGAGTTTAGTAACTGAAAACAGTATCAAATACAGCTTGTTTAAGCAGAAAGGGATTAGACAGCAATAAATACCATGAAGAATTTCTGGCAAAACCACAGAAACCAATTTGTATTATATGCAGTCCAAAATCAAAGGAGCCAGGAGAAAATATCATTTATATCATAGACTATTCCAGCAGAAAATCTGCTGAGACTACACAACTAGGCAGCCACAACACTGGAACTTGACCCTTGAACCTTATACCAGAGCTGCCCAGAGGAGCCAAATGTCTTCAACATCATGCCATCAAGAAGAACGGTCCTTCCCACACACAGCTGTGTCTCACCTTCTTCTTCCTCATATTATTATGTCAGCCAGGGAGAAACTCGGCTGCATCTGGAACCCAAGCTTCCCATGAACTTG
Source organism: Rousettus aegyptiacus (assembly GCF_014176215.1). Lineage (NCBI taxonomy): Eukaryota > Metazoa > Chordata > Mammalia > Chiroptera > Pteropodidae > Rousettus > Rousettus aegyptiacus. Next base: position 20,607,567 of record NW_023416310.1, read on the forward strand.
GGAAATATAGTGTCTGCCTTTCCAGTCTCAGAAGTGCACAGAGGCATGCTAAAAGAAAGTTAGAATAGATCCTGAACAAGCCAACCCCAAATATCTGCCTCATGTTCAGTACAATTTCTTGGCCATTTTCTTTATCCACATAAGGACGTGATGTTTCTCAAAAAATTAAAAACAGTTATACCTTTTGACTCAGCAATCGCACTTCTGGCTATTTATCCAAAGAAAACCAAAACAATAAGTCATAAAGATCTATGCGCTCTAATAGTAATGGCATCCCAATTTACAATAGCCAAGATATGGAAACAACCTAAGTGCCCATCAACAGACGATTGGATAAAGAAATTATGGTTCATATATAGAGTGGAATATTACTCGGTCATTAAAACAATGAAATCCTACCATTTGCAATGACATGGATGGACCTAGAGGTTATTATGCTGCATGAAATAAGTCAGACAGAGAAAGATAAATACCATGCGATTTCACTTATATGTAGAATCTAATGAACAAACTAATCAAAAACAGACTTGCAAATATAGTGGACAATTTGGTGACAGATGGGAGAAAGAGGGTTGGGGGACTATGAGAATGGGGTGAAGGGTTAAAGAAGTACAAATTAGTAGTTGATAGTTGGTCACAGGGATGGGGAGCACGGCAGAAGGAATGCAGTCAGCAGTAATATGATGGTTAAGTGGAGGGCCAGGGGAGGGAGGGGGCAATTAGGGGAATCATTTTATGAACCATAGAGATGTCTAACCAATGTACTGTATACTTGAAGCTAATTTAAATAAATAAGTTTTTAAAAAACAAATAAAAAAAGGAGTGTGACATTTTTCCGAGTCTGGACACATACTGGAGCTAGATCCTATAAACATTTCTCCTTTGGTACCTGGCCCAGGGGAGCTCTCCAGAACTTGTTTCTTCCTTGGGGATTCCCCTCGGGGTTGTGGCTGCTCCATGTATCTGCCCTTCCTGCATGCTTTAGCTCTCACTTTACTTCTTAGTAGCTACTAGTTTTAGATGTTTTATATTAAACTTTCCCTGTTCAAATTACAGTATAATTATTATCTCCTGACTGGATACTTTCTAATAGACATACCAGATAATTTTGCTGCTTTTTAAATATTTATATTAGAGTATATCTCTCTAATAAACTTAATGCTGTATTTTTGCCTGGAATTCCCTATTTTCTGATATTATAACCATTCTTTTTTCTTTGCATTTACTACATGTGTATTTGCCCTTCCTTTTATTTATAACCCTTGGCTTTTTTTTTTTTAAATTTTAGTTGTATTTCTTATAAAAAGCATAAAGCTAGACTATGTTTTAATTGGAGAATTCAATCTATTTACATTACAAAAAGCGATATTTGTTCTCATTCCCATCCAATTTTATTTTAATTTCTTTATTATATGTGTTTCTGTTTTTATGCTTTTCTACTTCCACTAGCTTGAACAAGTTGTTTTATGCTGTTTATTTTGTGTTGCATTTCAATTGCCCACTACCAATAATTTGGAAATAGTTATATGTGTCTCTGTTTACTAGTTCGCCAGCTCGTATTTTTAAGTTCTATTAAAACTTACAGTTCTCTACTATTTATTAAAATTAATAGTACTTTTACCATTCCCCACAATGGGATCTTAAGATTATTTTACTCTCATTTGCTCAGACTATTTACAAATCCTAGATTTTTATGAACTACTTTAGAAATGTAATTTCTTATTAGTTTTTACTTTTTCTTTAGAATGCACTTCTTTTCTTTTTGATGTACTTACGATCAGCGACATTATGATTTGCAATCACTTTGTCCTCATCCACTTAGGGTTACCTACATACTTTGCTAGATTCATTGCTCACTACTGTCTATTGTATTCTCCCCCCCACCCCCCGCTTGCTTTTGATCTCTATTCAAATTTACTGTCATTTATGCTGGAGTATATCTTTGAATAATTTTGAATGCTTTGAGTTCCTGGATATCCAAAAAATGTCACTCTTTTGTCATCATATGAATATCTTTTCTGGGAGTAGGAGTTTTATACAACAGTGCTTTCCCTCTCTCAAAAGTTTATAAACATTATTCAACCAGCTTCCAGTGTGGCAGATAAGAAGTCACAATCCAACATTCTTTTTTTTCCATTATATTTGAACTTGTTTATCTGTCTAAAAAAAAATGTAATTTTTTTTTCTTTTTCTACAGAGAGCAGAAATTTCATGAAGATATGCCTAGATGTGTATCTTTTTCGTCACTTCTGCCAGACACTTAGAAAACGTTTCTGATCTTTCATCAGATCAGGGAGCTGAAGATTATGCTTTATCGATTTCACCTCCATCTGCTCTTTTTTTTTCCTCCCAGAATGCTGATTATTTGCATATTATTTCTCCTAGGACTGTCTTCTATGTCTTTTATATTTTCAGTTACAATTTACGTTTCTTAGTATTTCCTCTTTGTGTCGAAAGCTAGTTCCTCCATTTAACCTTTTGATCACAAGCTCAGTTTTCAGCATTCTTGATTCTGTTTTCCACTTTCAATGGTGGAATCGCCCCAGTTGGAGCCACCTGTTTCCATTTTTCAGCTTCATCTCTAGTTATAAAGTGAGGGTCTCCTCAGCATGAGCTTTCACCCCAGCTCTTCAGCAGTGGTGAATTGACAGGCAATGATAGACATGATGGGATTTTCTCCACCAGAAGAGGGGATGTTACAGGGCTCAATTAAATCCTCTCCACTAAGACTCAACCAGGAGGCATCCTCAGAGCAGAGAACCATTATCTCCCAGCTATATGGAAGAGGAGTAATTTTACCCTACCTGGACATTTCTCTCAGGCAACTAGTGTCAACAGGAAAAGTGTTTCTTCTGGGACTTCATTGAGTCCGTTCTTTTCCCTGTGTTAGCTCAGCCTCCCCATCTAAGTTAGCCATGAGTCAAAGCTTCTCACCACGAGCTTTGCCAAAGTTTCAGAATCACATCAAATGACTGGGTCCTCAGTCGTTCCAGCATTGAAAACAGTGGTGCCCTCAACTTGTATCTTCTCATCAGTGGATTTGAGGCCTCAGATGTAACATTTGGTATCTCCTCTACATTTTCCAGTTCTAGACTAGGCTTAGCCTCATATAGTTCAACAGAGGGAAGGTTATGATGTTATATGCTCAGGCCATTTCCCCATATTGATGTTCATTTTCAGAGTGTTTGGAAAAATTTATTTTTACTACAATAGAAATTATTCTTTTTATACAAAACTGAGACATATGAGAAATATACAATATACTAAGGGAATATTGCTATAATTCCCATTCCATTCTACCCTACTCTACCCCTAAACACCATGTGCATTTTGGTATGGCCTTTTTTTCAAGTTCTCTTTTTGTGTATATACTAATATGATAACTGTAAAATTAGTCAAAATCCTAAGCAAATTCTCTTCATTTTTATAATCAATTTATACAGGGATCTGAAATCCCAGCTTACCTAACATGAACATTTTACTCAGAACATTTTACTCTCAATCCAATACAATGATTTCTTGACAGATTCAGGTTTATAAATTAGCACATTCCAGCTTAATATTAATTCCTAGGTTTTTCTCTACATGTTCTTGGACTTGTCTGTGTTCATATGAGTTTGCAAGCCTGTTGCTCAGAAGGGTTAGTAAGTGCACTAGGGTTCTCCAGAGAAAAAGAAGATGTCAAGATAGAGATAGAGATAGAGATAGAGATGGAGATAGAGATAGAGATGAGATATATATACATACATACATACGTGTGTGTGTGCGTGCGTGTGTGCGTGCGTGCGTGCGTGCGTGCGTGTGTGTGTGTGTGTGTGTGTGTGTAGAGAGAGAGAGAGAGAGAGAGAGAGAGACAGAGAGAGAGTAAGAGAGATTTGCTATAAGAATTGGCACATGCTGTTATGGAGGCTGAGAAGTCCCACAGTCTGTTATCTTAGAAGAACTAGGAAAACGGGGGGTGTAATTCAGTACAAGTCTGAAGACCTAAGAATTGGGAGCCTGATGGTGTTAGTCCTGATCTGAATTGAAAGTCTGAGAACTGGGAAGGCTGACTCTGAGGGCAGAAGATGGATGTCTCAGCTCAAACAAACAGAGTGATTTTGCCTTTCTTCCATCTTTTTCTTCTAGTCAGGCGATTGCCAAATTAGATGATGACCACCCACATTGAGGAGGACCATCTGCTTTACCTAGTTCACCAATTCAAATACTAATCTCTTCCAGAAACACCTTCACAGACACATGGAGAAATAATGTTTTACCATCTATCTGGGCATCTTTTAGCCCAGTCAAGTTGACACAGAAAATTAACCATCCCAGTAAGAAGAGGTCATTTTTAAACCTAGGCCACTGTTAGACTGTTGTTGGGACTCTACAGTTATGCCTACCCCATCTGTTCCCACTTTTTAAAGCCCCCTCAGCCTTCAGCCCAGCTGGTGTTCTCTGGAGATTTCCACCACATATGCCGACTATCTATGACTTGGGCTGTCCACTCCTCACTGCTGCTAAGATTTCCCCCACATCTTATGTTTTATTTCAAATACTTGGCAGGCCTCCTGGCCCCACATCTCTACTACTTCAACACCCAACTCAGACAATTTGGCTCTCTCCGCTCCTTTAAAAAGCCAGAGGAAATGCTTTCCTATATGCCCCTTCTCCTATCTCCACGTGCCATGCAACCATTTCTTCTGCTCTTTCATAACTTACAGTCTATGATTACCTTAACTAATTTTCGACATGAGGAATTATAAAGATTTTCCTACTGTTCCATCTTTAGGTCTTCTAAAACAAGAGAAAAATCTGTCTTTCTTCTCCCCTAACTCCCAGTGTGTGTGTGTGTGTGTGTGTGTGTGTGTGTGTGTGTGTGTGTGTAGAAAGTAGACGGAAGGAAAAAGGAATACACTTAAATATTCCATTTTATCCCCATTCCCCCTTTTTTTCTGCCAAATGCAGCCACCCTCTTTTCAAGCTTTGCAAATGTCTCTTCTTTTATACTAGGAAAGAAGAACAAAACTAGCAGTTGTCATAACAAATTATTGGTATGAAAGTAATAGTCTACTACAAATTAAAAATTTACATGACAATAAAGCAAATCAACATTTTATTATTGAACAACCAGAAGTGCTGACTACCTGTGGAATTGACCATAAACCAAATATTCCATAGGACATACTTATCCTGAAAAATTGTTTATTGTTTTTCTGAAATTCAAATTTACTTATATGTCCTGTATTTTATCTGACATCTCTACACCAATACCCATTAAAAGGGATAGTTAGCCTCTAGACCTGTCTGCCTTCTCAATAATCAGTACATTCATTACCCCATAGGATAAAACATCCCGAATGCCAGACTTTCTTTTCTATGCTTCTGTCCTCCTCAGAATTCTGGTTTGCTATTCACCATTGGTTTGTTTTTGTTTATTTGTTTGCTTGTTTTTCAGTACTTTCAAGCAGATTTTTGAAATATATTTTATCTGTTATCTACTTGAGTTTAGTGAGAGAGTTAATGTGAATTGTCCGCTATATCTGGAAACAAGAGACCCTTGTTTATTTTCAAACCTGTCCCATACTATGTATGGTCCACAAGGTGTTGAAGGGTTGCTGTTCAGGTGATAGCAGGATTTTGTTTTTTTCCAAAATGATCATCCTGGAAGCAAAGTAAATTTGTGGACCCCATCCAGTGCCTCAGGCTGGCTACTGAGGCCTTCTAATCGAGGCAAGGGACCTCCCAAGACCTGCCGTATATGGCAGTCAACACAAAGGCATGGTCACCCTGGATGAATTCCAGCAACTCAAGTGAACACTAAAACTTCAAAGACTGAATCTATACTCAGTGTTGATGCCCAGAATAATCAATAAAGTTTCTCGTCTCCTCCTTCTACAATGTTCCACCAAGAGTGAAAACTTGCAAGCTCCTCCTTTTTCTGGTAGAATATGGATTTTTCCAATAAGCCTCTGGCCTGCTCTAACCAGATGTAAGTCTCCAAGCTACACCAATACACTTTGTCAAATGGTTCCACCCAGGATCCTGTTGATACACGACATAGTGAAGGTAGACACCCTGCCCTTCTCATATATTTTTAAAGAAAGGTTAGGCATTCAGCATCAGAAACAAAGGAACATGCTGTTATGAAGCTGTGTTCGATTTCCAAAGTTGCATCCTACAGACTTCTATTTCATGCCTACAAACTGGTAACATTTTAGGATTATGTTTTAACCACAGCTTATTTACAACAAGGAGATCATATGATATAAACCATGTTGCATTTGATTTACTATCTCTGTGAAATCCTCTTACATAAGTACATATATTCCTATCTTATTCCATTTAATATGGGTAGGGGTCAATTGCATTGACATACCATGATTTATTTGACATTATTTTAAAATTTAAAATTAACAAAGCTTTTAGCATAGGCTCGGGGAGAAATAGTCTTAATACATGTTTAATTTAATGAGGTAATGTAAATAAGGAAACAGAGCATTTTTCATCCCCCGAATTCATATCTGAGCATATTTAAGCACTGACAGCAGAGGCAGCTTGATTAGTATTCATCCTGCAATTACATCCTGGCCATATTGCAAAGCTGCACAGGCTACATGGGTCGAGGGGCTTGAGGATTGCTCATTATTAGCTGCCTTGTCCCTAGCCAGCTCCCTTCATCTTTCCTACAGCAGCTGGTCTAAGATGTTATGATCCATTTTAAGTTTGCTTTCCCAGTTCTTCGCCGTAAGTTACAATATTGCCTTGTGCTCCACAGAGAAAATGGAAGTTTTTGAGCAGAATTCTCCTCATCTCCCCTACTGCAACTTCTGACTGATCTAAAACATTCTCGGCCTTTCCGCTAGTGTCATCTCACACAGAGACACTTTTCTCCACAAAATAATCAGATACCATATGAGTACTACAATAATATATTCAATACCCAGAGAATTAAAACATTTGGAAGTTTAACATGTGTGCCTGAGCTAGACAGTATGAAATAGAAAGAAAGGATACATTAAAAGGAGAAAGGATGAGAAATGTGCGGTGTATTAACAAAACAATACCTAAAATACTGAGCTTTATGGTATTAAAGATTGAAATAAAGTTAAAGAATGATATATTGAATAAAAATTTAAGCATAGTTCTCTCAATGCCTATTTATACTTAGCATAACATTCCTGACAAAGTTGTGTGATATAAGTAGTAATTTTATCAGATGGAGACAACATAGAACTTCACAAATAGCAGGAAAACCCAAATCTTAATTCTCATTAAGCCTGAGTCAGATTAATAAGCATATATATTTTATATTATTTGAGATTAAAATAATTTTGTAGAATTAAAGATAGGAGTAAAACATAAAATCATAAATTTAAAAAGAATGGCATTCATTCTTTTCAAATATATATATATATATATATATATATATATATTTGCCAGTGTGTATTACTCCATTCTAATATAAACCAATATTTTGGTCTGATAATAATTGTTTTGTGTTCCCTTTTGGTCATTAGCATCTCACTAATGACCACCAATGGTCATTATTATGCTGTTACAGGAAAAATTATCTCCTTTATAATCACTTGCTTCAATTTATTAAAGCATATTTCTCCTTTTAAATGAAAAGCTTACTATGTGGAATATTTTAAATGACTTGATTATCCAATTAAAGCATAGGTAAACATTCTGCAAATTTTAGCCAAACATCACAAGTTCCTATTTATTTTTGAATATACAGACTATATATTACAATCTTTATATACCAAAGGACTGGATTTCACTAAAACATCAGATATTTAATGACCAGAAAGTTCCCTGTCAACAGGTAAAATTATTAACAATTTGAGAAAAGAATACAGTTTTAACTTTATTCAGTGACCATCCAGTCAAAAAATAGTTATCCCTTTATGCCTTGAACAGTTCCTAAAGAATTTTCTTCGCAGATGCTTAGGAAACCTGCATGAGAAGTCCTTTGGGCTTAGTGGTCAAGAACAGAGCTTTGAAGATAGGAAAACTTGGGTTCTAATCCCAACTAGACCACTTGTACACTGTAAAATCTTCTGTAGTATAGATCATCTAAGTTGCTTAAATCACTCTTCCAAGCCTGTTCCCTCATGCATACACAGGGATGAGAACACCTAGCACATACATTGCTGTTGAGAAGATGAAGTGAGCGTATGTACACCACACAGCTTTGCATGCAATTTCTTCAATAAATAGTAGTTATGATGATTATATCATAAATTATTACTTAAAACTGATGTCATTCACATATGCCTTGTTTATATTTGCTCCCAAATGTTTTAAAAGTTTGTTTAAATTAAAGGCAGTTCTTGAAATATTAAACGTGCTAAAATTTACTTAATTTACTAAGTACAAAATGTATATTCTAATTCAATCCCACATGGATGATAAAAATTTGTAAATATAATCATTTATTGTTATCTTGCATTGTTATGAAAAAATACTGTACTGTGGAGGCAGGATGCTAGGTAAGCCCCAGAAGTTAGCAGTGGAAGGTGTATGGGAGCTAGACGGAATGTAGTAGCACCTTAGAATTGCAGAAGCCAGATGAGGCCGAGGGAACATTCATTTGGAGGCAATTATGCTTCCTTTCATTTTGTTTTCCTTTTTCACACGGCCACCCCTGGGGGATAAAGAGCTAATAAGGCTTCCTAAATGGCTGGTGCTGGCAAGTAGTCAAGTATTTAGAGGCCAAGGGTCTTTAATCACCTAAGTGCTTTTCAATGAATACTGATGTGACAAAGGTTCATATTTAATTGATTCCAAAGTGACTTTATGCTAAACAATGGTTCGCTAAAGATTTTGAAAACACAGCTACTCCCAATTAAAAAGTATACATCTTCTTCTATGTCGGCGCTGTTACCAGACATGTCAGAGCCAGTCACCAGGTCACTGAGACTCTGTGGACTGAGGTGGTAAATATTAAGCATGTCTGTGTGTGCTCGTGCAGCTGTGGGAGGAAAAAATGAGGAGCGAGGACTTCCAATTATTTTAAATTTGTCTTAGAAATATAAATGAATTTCCCTTGAAAGTTTCTAAGACACAGCTAGTAGACCAGATCAAAATAAAGCATTGTGAGAACTGAATACAAACACCAGAATCATCTAAATTTACCAATCACCAGTACTGGAAATATATGTTTTGTTTGCAGCAAAACAACTCCCAAGAAGGTTTGTGTAGATCTCTAATTTTGCTAGAGGGCTCATATATATTTCAGATGTTCATAAATATTTCTTTTACTATTAGAACTTTTTTTTATTATTATTGCAAGAGCAATGTGAATGTAAGAAGCTCGGTGAGCATTAATGTATAAAATTACCATCCTCTCACATCCACTTATCATTGTAATCGTTATTCTAACCAGAAGCATTGCTAGAATGGTTGGAAAGACAAAAGAGAGTAATCGGTGATTTAAATCATTGTTCTTATTGCCTATTATCCGAAACTACCAAGAGAAGTTGATTTTTAGGAGAATCAGAACAGCTGGAAAGAAAGATAAGGAGAAAGAAACTTGTGGTAAAAGTCTGCTTTCACTGAGCCCTTCTGTAAAGGGGAATGAGAAGAATGTTACATATTGTAATTCCACTTTCGTAAAGGTGGACAAGAGCCTTTACAATGCCATTTCTTTAACAAATAGTGTATTTAAGATAAATACTAAATTCAGCCAGTGTTCCAGGTCACGAGACAGGCGATACATTTGTGTTGCATTAATCACACTTGAGATTTAAATTATCTTGAATAATAATGAATTTAAATTGCCTTAAATCAATCACATATCTCTCGTATTTCCCATCTAGTTTCTCCTCTCACCTCTCCATACACATGTAAACCCAGCACAAAGAATATAAACATACACATAAGAAGCACAATAGTTATCACTAAAAAGCTTGGTTTTGCCATTTACAGATGAGTACAATGGCTTCTGCAATGACTTCTTGTGAAAAAGGCAACTGTTCCAACCACCAAAGTGGCAATCTCATTATGAGCACCAACAACATGAAGAAGTGGTCTTTCTCAATTTCTAAATTATAAAATAAAAAAGAAAAGGAAGCGAGAATTTGGCTAATTGAAACTGCTAAAATCAGTTTCTTTGTTAAGATTGGTGTTTTCATTTTATTCATTTCGACGTATGAGTTTCACACACTTAAGATGTACTTGACAGGCAACAGACAATATTATCAGCACTGCATAGGGTATGAAAGATATTAGCCCCAAAGAGCCTCATTCTTATGGGAAAAATTTTTGAAAATATAATTATTGAAGCACAATAGAAACCACAATGTTCAGGTAACAAAATGGTTGCAAATGTCTCACAATTAGAAACAATAAAGGTTACTGTGATAATTGAGTACATTAGAAGTCTTTAAATGGCAGGCTGGGTTCAAATATTTCTTTAAAGAAGATTTAGGATTAAAAAATCAGAGAAAAAAATGAATACTTCCTTACTTCAAAATTACTGTGTGTGTAGAATATTTTCCATTTTCCTATCACACTTATATTCACAATATTACTATAAGCTAGAAACAATATACTATTGACATTTGAAAGAGATATACTGGAGAACTTTTTAATCTTCAATTCACAAATGCTGTCCTATCATAAAAACTTCCCCATAAAATTAAGTCAAATTGATTAAACACTATAAGTTGTCTTTACTGGCTGTTAGTAAGATTTATTATATAGAAGAAAATTCTGAGAGATGCTTCTGGGGACTGGAAGGATAGCTGGGGTCCCTTCCTTGCCCAAAGAGAATGGCACACATTCACAGTGACCTCAGTAGGATGACTAATAACAGGCCTTGGGGGGGGGGGGGGGGTGCTTGACAGTTCAGGAAAATCTCTAAGTCCTAAGGGTTTACTTACTATATAACTCAAGGTGAGGAAACTTTGGTGCATATCTGAATCACATCTAGAGCTTTTTAAAAATACAAATGTTTGACTCCATCCTGAATATTCTGAAGAAAACAAAAACATCTGCATTTATAAAGTTTTCTAAGGATTCTGATGTTCACCTATAAGAACTGTCTACTAGAAAATTTACCTGCTCAAAATGTCTCGTTAAGTCATATTTAAAATCTATGTGTAATTAACTTCATTCTGATATGTCAGAATTTCCTTTCCATTAATATTGCTAAAACATGAAAAAATAATGCTTAATATCTGCTTTGAAATAAGGACAATAAAATATCATATGCTAATCAGAGAATTTGAGCATGTATAAAGTGCTAGAAACCTCAGAATTATGATCTCTTCATGAAAAACATGATGTCAGTCTTTAAGAATTATTTCAGGTAGATTCTGATGTACTGTTGTAGAAAAATGTTTTTTAAAGTGATAATGCAGCTTTATATTTCCATTCATTCATTATCTATAATCATATAGTGAACAAAACCTGCTTACAAAAGAGTCTTTCAAAAGAATAAGATAATTTAGGGGAAATTATAAGTTAATTTTTTTAAGTTCACCTCCTTCCAGGAACCAAATTATTGTTTCCCATATAATATTATAGAAGTTGATATATTAAATGCCTTGCTTCTGCCGATATTAATAACACTCATTTTCCCTCTAAATTTATCCACAAGAAAATCACTTTATAAAAAATATGGTGTTGATTCTCTGAAAAGTAAAAATCTCATTGAAAATATTTTTGAAACTTCTCAAAAAGCTATAAAATTTCACTCAAAAAGAAGAGACATATTTTTTTAGAAGGGTCTATTGAATACTAAAAATGTCGAATTTTCAGAATATTAATGGTTGACATTGATGAAAATTCAAAACAAAAATCTCATGAGTATTTTTCATTAAATTGATACTTTAACTTCTCAGGGCTATTGTAATAAATGATTTAAAGGGCACATTTATTCTCATATAATCCTGGAGGTAGAGGTCCAAAATCGGTTTCACTGGACTGAAACGAAGATGCTGGCAGGGCCATGCTCCCTTGGGAGGCTCTATAGGAGAATACTTTCCCTTGCCTTTTCAGCTTCTAGAGCTTCATTCCTTGCATCCCTTGGCTCATAGCCCCTTGCTCCAACTTCAATGCCAGCAGCATAGCATCTTCAAATCTCTACTCCATTTCTGTATGGCTTCTTCACTGTAGTCAAATTTCCCTCTGCCTCCCCCTTAAAAGAACTCTTGCAATTACATCCGAGGCCCATGTAAATAATGCAGGATAATTCCCCTATATCAAGGTCTTTAATTTAATTACATCTGCAAGGACTCTTTTTCCATACAAGGTAACGCAGTCACTGGTTACAGGAATTAGAACCCGGATATATTTGAGCACTGTTATTCAGCTAACGGAACTGACTGGAAGTATAAGCAAATAACAACAGGTGAAAAAAATTGAAAAAGAAGAGTGAGGAGCAGGAAATTATCTTATTAGATGTTAAAATATAACTTAAACCTGCTATAATTACAGAAAAAAGTCATTGGTGTAGGGTTCCAGTTAGCCTTCTCATATACTTGAGAACAGAATATGTGATAAAACATCACAATCTAATGAGGAAGGAATGGATTATTCAGAAAATATATTTACTTTTTCTTACAAAAACCAGATAAATTATAATGGACCATGGACCCAGGATATATTTTAAAAGGTATAAAGAGTTAAATCATAAGTAGAAAAATATCAAAACATGTCCAAGAAAACTGATATTTAACTAATTAGCCATATGTAAGGGCTGTCAAAATATAAAGCAAGAAGGAAAATACCATTAAAGTAAAATTCAGTAAACTTAAGTGTACAAAAATCTTGAAAGTAAATTCATTAAAAATACAAACAAAATTAAAAATCAAGTAATAAATTGGGAAAATATTTGCAATAATGGCATAGATGACTAATTAGCTTTCTTAACATAAAATTGGCCTTACAGATTAATAAGAAAAACACAAAGCCAAAATGGAAAAATAAATTAAAAGCCCATTGCTGGAACAAGAAATACAAATGTCTAAAAACACGAAAATCTGATTAGTCCTGAGTAATCAAATAGATGCAAGTCACACTAAAGGAATGGTATGTGTTGCTTATAAAATTGCATCCTTTGTGAAGAATACTATTCAAGGCTGTTCACATATATAATACAGTGTTCTCAAACACTGTCACAGGCATATAAATTATTATAATCTCTCTAGAAGGAAATCTAGCAATATATAGTAAGGTTTTAAAGGAGTGAGTTCTCTTTAATTCTGTAATTTCATTTCCCAGTGTCTCCTAAAGAGATAATCAAAGATATAGATAGAGATTCGTATAAAGTAAAAGGAAGAGATACAATAAAACATAAATGGTTAAATAAGCCAGTATAATACATGAAACCAAATAATATACAAACATTAGAGAGTTGTCATAAAGGTATTTTTAACGACGGGGAAATTTCCACAGTAAAATGCTAGGTTATTATAGTGGAATTCACAATTGAATATACCTATATTCAAACATTCACACTATGAAGAATTCTCAGAATATTGCTGAAAAATCTGTGGACAAGTGAACCAGTCAATAATAACACTGTAATAACAAACCATGATATTGGCTGTAAAGAAGCAGAGACAAGTATAGGAGATAACTGAGGGATGAGGGGTATTTCCTTAGATGGGATAGCATGAAAGGCCTCTGTGAGGTGGTGACATTTAACCTGAGGCAGGAAGGGAGAAAGAGGAGGAAGAAGGGAGGGTACCGAGAGCCCAGCATAGGATCTATCTATCTATCTATCTATCTATCTATCTATCTATCTATCTATCTATCTATTTTTTTTATTTTTATTTTTATTTTTATATTTTTTTTAAGTTTATTGGGGTAACATTGGTTAATACAATTATATAATTTTGGGGTGTACATTATAATTTGACATCTATATATTCTATTGTGTGATTACCACCCAGAGTCCAGTTTCCTTCAACTACCATATATTTGATCCCTTTTACACACTTCACCCTCCCCAATCCTTCTAAATTTGACCTCATTTACCCTGTCTACCTCTTCCCTCCTCCTCCACCCTCTATTCTTTGGTAACCATTAGTTCATTGTCCATGTCCTTGGGTCTCTGTTTGTCCTGTTCATTTATTGTTTTTAGGTTTATATCCCACATATAAATGATATCATGATTTTCAACTTTTTCAGTCTTGCTTATTTCTCTTAGCATGATTATCTCAAGGTCCATCCATGTTGTTGCAAATGGCAGTATTTCATCTCTTCTTATGGCTAAGTAATATTCCATTGTATATATGTGCCACAGTGTCTTTAGCCAATCATCTATTGTAGGACACTTTGGTTGCTTCCATGTCCTGGCTACTATGAATAGTGCTGCTATGAATATTGGTGTGCTAATATCTTTTCAAATATGGTTTTCAAGTCTTTGGGGTAAATACCCAGTAGAAGGATTGCTGGATCATATGGTAGATCAATTCTTAGTTTTTTGAGAAACCTCCATACCACTATGTTTACCATAGTGGCCTTGCCAATTTGCAGTCCCACCAGCAGTGTATAAGGGTTCCTTTTTCTCCACATCCTCTCCAACATTTATTACTTGTTCTGTTGATTATAGCTACTCTAACATGTGTGAGATGATATCTCATTGTGGTTTTGACTTGCATTTCCCTAATAACTGGCAATGTTAAGCACCTTTTCATATATTTGTTGGAGCATAGGGCCTATTTAGACATCATAAAGTTCTATGGAAGGAAAAGAGTTCAGCAAGTTCAAAGCTTTCAAAAGAGAGCAGTAGCATTGGGAGGTAGTAGGTGAGAGGCAGGGAAGCTTGGGTTAGTAGAGGTAAGTGTCCAGATGGCACGATCATTTAGGTCACAGTGGTGCTTATGCCTAACGTTAATGTCTCCAGTTATTTATTTAATATGCCATACTTGTAAATACATGTGTTCTTCAATTACAAATCAAGATTGAAGAATAATTTTAACCTAATGTTTAAAAAAATAATTTTTATATTATTTCTCCCTATAGAAGTGAGGAGACTGGGGATTAGAGAGCACCTGGACCAACATTACATAGCTCGTGAGTGGCAGAATGGGATTTGAAACAGAGCCATTGCAACTCAGAGCCTGTGCTATTAGCCATTCATTTATACAGCTTTTCTGAAATGTTATTTATAAACACATAATTTAGAAATTGTAAATTTGTGATAAAAAGGGATAAGTACTGGTCTTCTCACAGCCATTTATTAATTGTGTAATCTTAAACTACATATCTCAAGCCCTCAATTTTTTCAACTCTAAATTAGGACCAATCACGCAACACTTCCTACCTTACAAATGCCTCAAAACAGAGACTAGATACAGTTGTTCTATGTGAACAGTATGAGTAGGATGCTATAATGATCTCTTTAAAAGAAACCAGATCTACTCAGTGCCTGGTCACTACACAAGAAAGCTCATAGATGAAACAACATATAAGAAATAATATAAAAACTCAAGAAATAAGTTCACAATAATAACTCTAAAAACTTGGCTTCAAATTACAGAGCTCCATTAAATCAAAATTGTAACATTTCTATTATTACCACATTATATGACCATAATGAAGATAATAAATACCTGGCATTTATGGAGTTTTTTTCATCTAGATATTCCCAGATAGTTCAATCAACTTTATGTGCAAATTGATTATGAGCTACATACAAGTGAGGCAGAGTAGGCGGTATAAATCACACTAACAACAATGCAGATCTCTCTTCTTTCCACCGGTTCCTTTTATCCAAGCTTATTAATTGGTAGAAGAACAAGAGCCAAATGCTCTTTAAAATAATAAAACTGGAAGATAATTCTAAGAAGCCTCTTATCAATGATCCACAGTCTAGGAAAAGAACTTGGTAAATAGAGGGAATAATTTGATAATATAGTTATCATTCTTTGAATTTTAATGCTTGAAGCAGAGCTGTACTTTCAGAAGAGAGGTCAGCCTTATAAATCATCTGAAAATGAGATAAAAATACAGAAACTTTCTTTGTGACAGGATATAGCAATGCTGCTGTATGTATGTCTCCTGCCACTTTCCCAAACAATGAGAATCAGATGCCCACATTCTCACGCCTTTATGGTTTTATTTTCCAAAGGGCAGAGTTTAATTCTCACCTCTTAATCTCAATTAAATAGTACATAAAACCAAGTAGTGGTCAATAACAGCTTAGTAATATTAGTGATTATCCAATACGTGGGACTGTGCTGTCCAGTCAGCAGTCACTGGCCACGTATGGGTACTGAGCACTTAAATATGGCTATACAACTGAGAAATTGATTTTATTTTATTTAACTTTGATTGATAGACCTTTCAATTTAAAAACTTTTAAAATTTAAATTATGTTTGGAACAACCCGGATATGTGAATCTACTTTTTTAGTAGTAAATTATGTGAAATATAAGTTAAGGTCAAGCATTTCTGATAAAAATTTAGCATTCGAATTGAGATGTGCTAAAAGCAAATAATCCATACAAGATTTGAAAGACAGAAAGATTGCAAAATATCTCATTAATAATTTTTATACTGATTATAAGTTGAAATGACAATGTTTTAGATATATTGGGTTAAATAAAATACATTATTAAGACCTGTTTCTTTTTATTTATTCTTTTTATTGTGGCTATAGAAAATTTTAAAAGTACCCATGAAATCCACATTATATTTCTACTGCACAATTGTTGTGCAATTTGAATTTCTATTTTCACCTTACTGAATTTCCTCTTGATGGCAGGAGTCACTGAGATAATTCAAGAAGCTCTTTATCCAGCTGAATGAAGCACAATGTAATATTTCTAATGCTGACTTGAGCAGAATGCAATCCTTCTAGACTTTCATTGTTGTCCCACTCATTGAGCACAAATGAGCCCATTATTGAGCATCTAGATCTTTAACTTCCCTATTTCTAAGCCCTTTCCTGGCCTCCATCAACTTCTTCAGCTGCCCTCACTAGTATTTTACATTCCTAGCTCCTTGCCTGTAGTCCTAGTAACCCACTCATATGCACTATTAAATGTGCTACAGTAATAGTTGAAAATCTTTTTCAATTCTTCCCAAATTCTCAAACCCTTACCTACATCAACAATGTGAGAGAAATTCAAAGCCAATGGATCTCTTAGCTTCCTTCCTTTCAACCTCAAAGATTTTCTAAATCAACACTTTATTGTATCTTCTTGCCATTTGTTCTGGCTCATTTCAAATCAAATGACTTTATTCATTCCGCCCACCCCCCCCCCCCACCGCCCAACTGAATCTCCTTCCTCATCCTAAACTGCCTGGCTTAATCAACCAATGCCCCTCATCCTCTCATAACTTCTATGTCCCCCCAGCTGTTTATTACCTCTCTCGACCTCTTCAGCTGGATAAGCCACAGCCCTCCTGGACTGAGTCAGGCAGGGAGAGTGACCTAAGCTGTAGGATTTTAAGGGGCAGGGGATGGGGGGAGTTCTTTGTGCCAGATCCCCTATTCAGGCTGCCAGAAGAGTCATATGTCCCCATTCTCTGGTTCAAGGTTTACTCCAATCAATCATGCTAACTAGTAAAATAGTGAGTAGCCTGGGTTTACAATTACATGATTCCTAATTTAATACTGTTTTTGACCAAAATCAGAGTAGGGTGACAAGCCTGCATTTCTTAGATAATCTCAGAATACCAGCCTGAATTTATGTGCTCTTGCAAAACTCCAAACCCCTCCTTCCTTTGTTCTCTCTCTTTACTCTATCCAGGCTCCTGCCCAGGACTTCCTCCAGGTTCCTGTGTTGGAACCATATCAGGCCACACTTCCTGTCATTATCATGTCATCATAATATGGGGAGTGGCCGGTGCCCAGGCTCCTTTGTTTAGCCCCTCCTTTGTCCTTCCTTGGAGATAACCTTATTGCTAGTTGGTTTTGCTCCAAGTGTGTGCACACCAGATGTGACCAAAATGACTATGATCAAAACTACTTGAGCCGAATATCCTTTTCCGGCAGAGCTCTCTGATGCCCACTGATGTTAAATTGACCTATTTTGCACTGTTTTTTATCCTTTAGGTCTGTTTTTTTCTGGAAGAGGCCTACTTTCATTTGCTCATATTAACTTATTTCTACAGTATGATTAGCATTAGTTTTATACATAGTTTATTCTCTGTGATAATTCTTACATCCCTTCTCCTTCACCTACAAATACAAAGAATCAGCTTTCTGACCTGCTTCATCTGCGAGCTCCTATCCCATTTCTTCGCTTTTATTAATTTCTCAACCTCATGCAGTCTAAGTATCACTCTCTATTACCTCTAGGGAAACTGCTTTTCTAGATTATTACTATCTCCTTGATTAGTACATTCAAGGCTTCACATTCTTTATCTACTCATTGATCTGCTATTCATAACTCCTTCTCTTGGCATCCTTGATAGGGTATTTTCCTAGTGTCATAATTAGGCTTCATCAACATTTTTTTCTTCAGCCAGACTCTCTACACTGTAAAGGTGCTAGGCTCTCTCTTTGCCTTCTATTCTCCGTAACTTAATAACCACTCTGTAGTAAAGATTCCCAAATATGCTGTCCATTCCTGATGCAGACCATGCATATTTAATAATCTGTGAGACATCATTTCATGGATAACTGATAGGCACTTGAAATTTAATATATGCAACATTGGATACACCATTTTCTCCAACTAGTTCTTTCTCTCTACCCTTTAATTTCCTCTATCTATTATAGTCTATATCTCAAGAAATAGAATCACCATCCTCCACAGTATTTCAAGCTTGGAACTTTGGGAAATATCTCAAGCACTTTATCTTTCTATCAAAGTAGTTTCTTTCTATGCCACATCCAAGTGGCATCAAATCCTATCAATTTGTTACTGAGGTATCTCTCACCCTGTTCCTTCATTCTGGTCTCCTTGCCATTATCCTAGGTCCAGTCATCAATAAGCCTTGTCAGGAGCATTTTGATAGTTTCCTGGTGCTTGTTTCTCTTCTGTCATCTCACCAATGTTAACTCCAAACCTATGCTTGATCATGTTGTCATTCTTCTTCTCAAAACATTCAGTGGCCCTCAGCCACACATAAAATGAAATAAAATATCCTGTGTGAACTGGCTGCGACAGACTTTCCATGTTACTTCTCATATGTCATCCCCTTTGTAACTCATGCTGTGGTCACACTTGTGATTCTCTGCATCAAAAGCATTTCCTACAATTTCCTGACTCTGTGCCTTTCCCATGATATCTCCTAAGCCTTCAATACTCTGACCTCATTTCCCTCTATTGAATTTCTGCACAGTCTTTAGGCAAGGTTTCCTCCATCAGGTCCGCTAGGGATCCCTTCAGAGAAAACTCATCTCCTCCTCCAAAATTTACTAATGCACTTTTTACTTTGACTCTAATTCTTACCATAGGCCACAGTGTTCTTCTCTTTGTCATAGTCTCTCCACTAAATTGTGAGTTTCCAAAAGTGGAAACCATGTCTCATTCAACTTCACTTGTCTTATACTCCTCAGAACAGCTAGATGCACTGTAGGTAGGTACTCAGTTGTTGAAGTAGAAGAAACTAGGTTAAAACAAAAAGCAACCTTTCCTTAGAAACTGTATATCTCTAAGAAGAGCTTTAATAGTCGCTATACTGGCCAGTGTGGTGAATTACTATCTCTCTTTAAAGCTAAACATGTACTCAGGCATCCTGAGTATGGGTGACATAGCTCTTAGAAATTAGTGTAGCTTTCCATTGAAGAAATCTATTTTGCTTTTTCTATACTTTCTCCTCTGTTGTTTTTATTCTTCTAAGTAAAAAAATTAAATTGTATACAATCTCCAAAAGGCACATTTAAAAATGAAAATATGTATGTTTCCTATAGCTGAACTCACAAAAATTGTCCTCCGTCTAACATCTCAGTTTCTTTTACATTTTCTCCTTTTTCATTCTCATGCAGCCAACAAATACCTGCTAAAGACACAATATTATCCTAGGGCTATGCTCAACATTTTGATGATTAGAAGAAAACCATTATAGACGCAAGTTAAAAGTTAAGGAAGCTTCCATGAAACTGAGTGTTAGAAGACAGTTCTTTCATGGGTAGGTATATGGTATACAGAAGAAATGAAACAGGTTTGCCAGGTTGTGAGATGAGAAGACAAACAATGAGCAAAGGCATGCAAACAATCTCAACAGGTGTGTCATTGAGGGATGGAGACAATAAAGGTGAGCCATCCGACTAGAAGAGATGGTTTATCCTAGATCATAATTTTCAAAATGTGTCAGTCACTAACTCCTTCCAATGAAATCAGGTGAAAGAGCCCAATACAAAATAAGATCAAATAGGTAGAACTGAGACCAAATTACAGAGCAGCAAGTTACCTGACCCTGGTACACACTCATAATTTAGGCTTCTTTTTCACACAGTATTAGTCTGCTGCACATGTAAGTCCTTTATAAATTTTAAGCTAAACAAATTATTTTAATATTTGGATGGCTGTTTCCATGTTTTAGAAATGTTGAAATGAATGGACAAATGGATGGCTGAGTGAATACCAGCCTCCACTGAAGTGAACGATGTCTATCAAAGTCTTTGCCAGTAGTTCTCTGCAATCTAGTTTATCCCTACCTATTTCCAACATGGAATTAAGCTTTGAAAGTGAACATACAGCTTTGGGCTAAGGCAGCTTTACCAAAAGACTTCACTGTGATTCCACCAGAGCTTAAGGATGCACATCCAAAGGCTTTCTAATGATTCCAATAAGAAACAATCCAAAGGACACATATTTCTCATTGCCTTAATTAATAATTCACCAGCTTCCTCAAGGTACAGAGGTCCATGCTGGCTACTTTGCAGATCTCAGAGTAAATGCAGATCTTTTATTTAGAGTGTTTCTCACTCTAAAGATACAATGTGGTTCGAGGTTTAGCCAAAATCTCAACACATGCAAATAACCTTAGTACGTGGAAGAAACATCTGGGAATGGGCTTGAAAGGATGACAATGGGCTGTTTTCTATTATGTTCTTGTAACCTGTTGCACCACAGACACACATACTCTTGTGTTCTTTTAACTTGGGGATAAAAATGTAGAGAGCTATCAGGATTAAAGGAGCATTAATATATGTGGACAGGGCCGAATAAAAACTGCAGATTCTGTATTCCATCCAAGTAGAAAAATGAAAAACCCTCCTAGGTTTATAAGGGGAATAAGAGAAGCAGTCTGGTGTTTTTTTAATTGAAGATATTAAGAAAAAAACTGCCATCATTTTTAAGATACCACAAGCTTCACTAAATAGGTGTTACTCCCCTACAGCTTTCTTAACTGTGAAAAGAAAAAGAAAACACCATGCATCTAAAATTATAGTTTTCTTTTTCTTCCCTCTTTTGGTCTTTTGCCTTTTATACAGTTGCTGATTGGGTTTCTCTGACTATATAGCTCATAAATTTTGATTTCTGACTAATAAATTTCATTGTCACTAGGACAAAGCATTTATTCAACATATTTTTATGAAGCATCTACTTGGTACCAGGCACTGTGTTAATTGCAGAGGATGTACTAATTTAAAATAAATGAATAACTAAATAAACAAACAAACATGAAAACCCCTCCTCAAACTTAGAATCTGGTGTGGGAGACAGATGTCAATAAAATAGTCATAAAAACAAATGTAGTTATAACTTTCACACCATATATATGGTATTATGTGAGGATAATAAGAAAACCCACCTCTCTAGTTAGCTCAGGGGAACCTTCCCTAAAACATAACATTTGTGCTTAGGGTAGAAGAACAGGTCAGAACAAACTAGGCAAAGAGAATGCGGTGAAGTGGGGCATTGTGAGGATGAAGGTCAAAATTAGCAGAAGAAATCAAATGTCATAAGATAGTGCTTTCAAGTCTCTCAATAGGACCAGCAAGGTTAGAGCAGAGAGTATAGGGGCATGGTGCCAGATGACACACAGGAGTAAGTAGGGGACAGCCATATAGAACACTGAAGGTCACAACAGAAAATCTGATTTTATCTTAAGCACAATGCAAATCTGTTGGGAAGTTTCCAGCAAGTTTGGGGGATGGTGTTACATGATCAGATTTTATTTTTGAAAAGATTGCTATGGTTGCATTATTTAGGGGACAAGAGAGCTTTGAGGTAATCCATGGGTAATAACAGATTGGACTAGGGTAGCAACTATGAAGATGGACAGTCGATAAAATGGAAAGACGTATGTAGAAGGAAAATCTGCAGAAGATACCGGTGATAGGAGCTGAATGAGAGAAAAATGTCAAAGAGGGCTAAAGATTTGGCTTTGTAAAAATAGATGTCTGTCAACAGTGAGATGCCACTCCACACCTCTTAGGGTGGCTAAAATCCAAAACACTGACCACACCAAATGCTAGAAAAAATGTGGAGCAACAGGAATTCTTGTTCATTGCTGATAGGAATGCAAAATGATACCACCTTGGAAGACAGTCTAGCATTTTCTTATAAAACAGAACATAGTCTTAATACATGATCCAACAATTATGTTCCTAGGCATTTGTACAAATGAGTTTAAAAATTATGTCCACATAAAAACCTGCTCACTAACATTAGCAACCAAGATGTCATTCAATAGGTTAATGGCTAAGCAACAGTGGTACATTGATAAAGTGGAATATTATTGAACAATAAAAACGAATGACCTATCTAGCTACAAAAAGACATGGAGAAAGCTTAAATGCATCTTGCTAAATAAAAGAAGCCAATCTGAAAAGGCAATACACTGTATAATTCCAATTAGATAACATTCTAGAAAATATAAAATTATGGAGACAGTAAAAAGAGCAGATCAATGGTTACAGGAGCAGAGGAGGAAGAGGTGGGATGAAGGCATGAATAAGTGGGCTACAAAGCATTTCAGGGCAGTGAAAATATTCTGTATGATATTGTAATGGTGAATACTTGACATTACACATTTAGCAAAACCCATAGAATTATACAACATGAAGAGTGAACCCTAGTGTACACTATGCAATTTCATTAATAATAATAATGTGTCAATATTAGTTTATCATTGTAACAAATGTACTACATCATTGCAAAATATTAATAATAGGTAAACAGGATAGGAGGAGAGGAAGTATATAGGAACTCCGTATTTTCTTTTAAAAAAATTTTTAAACCAAAAACCACTCTAAGAAATAAAGTCTATTAATTTTTAAAAACTCGATATATATTTTTAAAAAGGAAATGAACAGTAATGGTTTTTATTTAAATATGAATGACTGGAAAAGACTCAGGTTTGGGGAAAGATCATTATTTTGGTTTCAGATATGTGGAGTTTAGTATGCCTTTGGAATACCTAATGGATATGTGAAGGAGTAGCTGAATATACAGGTCCCAAGTTCAGAGGAGAGGTATAAACTGGAGATATGAATGTTAATCATTTGAAAATAGGCAGCGATTTTTGTTAAAAGCAGTGGTGGAGTCTCCCAGGTAAAATTATACAGAAATGCTGGTTGCCTCAACTTCTACGCCGTGATTTGGCACTAGCTACAAATAACATATGGACGGGAAAGGAAATAAAAGAGAATGACTGCATTTTGTATTAGTTTTGTTGTTGTTGGTGGTGGTGTTTTTGTTCTTTGCTTGATTTTGTAAAAAATAGGTGTTGGGGAAATTTTGGAAACAAGGCTCTCAGAGAACTGGCCAACAAATAAAGAGAAGATGATCCTGAGGGACTAGAAAGGTCTTTCTCAGGTCAAGTCACAGAGAAGAGAGAACCAAGACAGTAAAGTTCAGCAAAATAAATGGTTGTTCTCCTTTCTAGTAAAATTAAATAGACTGTTGTGATTTATTCAAAATCAGGGCAAGCAAGCAGTAAGTACTTTTACCTGTGGATTCTTGAAATTAAAAAAAAAGGGTGGGGGTAAATAAAAACAAAAAAGACAGAGAGGTGGATAGAGACAGTAGAAAGGGGAGCAGGAAAGTTAGTTGGGGAAGTTTTCAGCGGCTAGCCCTATGTTAAGACTTATTACATACATGGAGGTTAGCCCTGCTATGGTTGTGCTATATGTCTCGTTGAAAACATATTCAGTTTGACTTCTTAAGAAAACAGAAGTCAGTGCATATAAAGGGACATTTGGAAATTTGGGGAGATAGTCCAGAAACAGAAATAAGCTGCACCTCACAGTCTGACATACCAGTTCCGGAGAGATTACACATCAATTCCAGGTGAGGCGAGCAGTGATTAAAGTCTCAGATTTTCAGGAATTCTCAAGTATTTTGATGTAGCCTATAGAACTTATGTCTCATACCTAAGTTTTTTTCTTTTTAATAAATTAAAAAATCCTTTAATATAACTTGATAAGGGTGTATGTTTAGTATTTCACATATTCCTAGGAGTGCTAATAAAGGGACCATGACACTCCAGGATTAACCTATAAAACATATTATCTGGGAAAAAAGTATACACATGTAATGAGGCAGCCACCTCTGATAATGGGAGACTAGGTAATTCAAATCAACTTTCCTACTTGGAATAATTAAAAAAAAAAAAAAAAAGACAGCAGAGAGCTAAAGAGATAGTGAATTATGAGGACTCACCATGGAAGAGGACAGATTTCAGGAAGGTGAGCCAGCTTTTCGAGCTCTTTTTCTTTGGCACATTTATCAATTTTAGAGAGAATGTCTGAGAAGGTAAGAAGTGTTTGAGCTCATCTTCTAGGGCTAAAGAGACAAAAATCAGAAGCCAAAACCTACTAATGAAGCCCTAGTCCCTCCCCCTTGCTTTGGGTTGGAACCACAAAAAAATTACAAATGGGAGTAAGAGCAAACTAGAAGGAAAAAATAGACAGGGCTTCACAGTTTCAAATCAGTTCAATCTCTACATTTGGATTAAAGCATTCCTAAACTGGCAGTACCCTCAGATACCCGACAGAAGCAAACTGCAAATCTTTCCCTGGAAGAAGATAGCATTACTACAGGTCACATGTTATTTCTACAATTTTTCAGATATAAACTCTGACATATAATCATAAACAATAGGGCATATGAAAAAGAAGAGACAAGACAACTTGAACAAAAGTAATAGAAACAATAGACAACAGAAAAAGACCTGATAGGGGTTTAATGTTTTTCAAATCACCATAACAGACTTTAAAAAAACTATGCTATGTTCAAGAAATAAAAGACTAAGCTAAAAAAGAATCTTAGCATAAAATTAAAAACTATCAAAAGAGCACCAAGTGTAGATTCTACAACTGAAAAATAAAATAACCAAAAATAAGGAATCAATACATGGGTTTAATAGCAGATTATGTAAGCAAATAAATTTTCACTTCTTTAAAATATCTTTTTCTCGTCTCTTTCTCCTTGATTCACACTGGCCTTGGGCTCACTTCCTTCTTTTCTTTCCATACCCTTCTGCACAATGCACGACCACTCCATAATCATTAATCCCTTAGGTCAGCATCCAACGATTTTGGGAACAAAGCCTCAGGTCCGCTGACCACAGAAACAGAGTTTTAGTCAAAAGAAAGATAACATCTTGCAGCTCCACACCAATGAAGGTGAAGGACCCTACCGGCATCCCCTTGAAAGCAGACAAAATAACGGCATGACTGACATCGGGACCGGATGCAATGAGCAACTGCCTTCTACCCTAACCTCAACCTATTGGTAGCACCCATGAGCCCAACTACCTTAGTTTCCATGACTACTGATTTTCCCTATATAACCTGTACTGCCCAGACACTCAGGGAGCCAGGCCTGTGAGGGATAGCGTGCCTGTGTTTCTGGGACTTGCCACTGTCTAATAATACTTTCTTTACTGCAAAACTTGAATGTATCTCTTCTTTGGTTTAGATACGTGCAAGGAGATGGACCTTCTTTTTTGTCCTGATAACAATTTCACATAGGTGAAGAGATTATTGATAAACTAGAGTACAAATCTGAAAAAAAAAAGTACTTCAAAAGAAATACAAAGAGAGAAGGGCACTTAAAAACAAGAGAAATAAATAGATATATAGCATATAGTCATAAGATCTAATATATGCATTTGGAGGGACAGAGAAGAGAAGATGGGACAGAAGAAGAAATGAAGATATAATAGCTGAGTTTTTCCAAAATGAATGAAAAACATCAAGCCACAGAATTAAGAAACTGTGAGAACTTCAAAACAAATCTTAAAAATAACTTAAAAGAGATTAGAGAGAGAGACAGAGACAGAGACAAAAGCAGAGACAGAGAGACAGAGACAGAGATTGGTTATTCTTTAAGAAGCAATAATTAGAGTACCTATTGACTTCTCAAAAAAAAAAAAACCTATAAAATTCGGGACATAGAATATCTTCAAAATGATGGGGAGAAAAACTTAGATAATGTAAAATTTCATTCCAAGTGAAAATATAATTCAAAAGTTAAGGTAACCATAAATAGATTTTCAGATAAACAAGAGACTCTAACATCACCAGATCTTCACTGAAATAAATACTAAAAGTATTTTATAGGCAGAAGGATAATGATCCCAGATGGAAGATCAGAGATGGAAAAGGAAAAAGAAGTATTGAAATAACATGTTTCAGAAAAATATAAATTCATATTGATTGAATAAATCAATATTAATAATGCCTTGAAATTGAAATGTACAATGAAATAAAATGCAGGACAAAAATAGCATATAAGTTGGAAGAGAATAGAGAATTAAAGTATTTCAAGATCACTGCATTGTCTGAGTAAATGCCAAATTAGTATTAGCTGTTGATAAATCAAGAGTACATGCTCAAATTTCTAGGTAACCACTGACAGGATGGTACAAGAAAATGGTACATCTTCTGAGCACACAGGAGAAAAATGATAGAATGAATAAATAGAAAAGAGAAAAAGGAGCATGGAATACTAAGATTACAAATTTAAACCAAAGTACACCAGTACTAAAGTGAATGACCTAAATGTTCCAATTTGAAGACATATTATGTGAGACAGCATTTTAAAATAACTTTATATATTGTTCATAAAATAATAAAAATATAGTAAACTTGAAAAACAAATAATGAAAGATCATGAAAACACTAACCAAAAGAAAGCAGGGGTCACTACACTGATATTACTGATATTGATATTATTGGTATAATATTATTGATATTATAAAGTAAATTTTAAGGATAAAGCATTACTGGAGAGAGGAAGTATGTATCAAAAATATAAAATATTTAATTTGTCAGAAAGATAAGATATAAGAATTCTAAATTTTTGCCCCTAAAAAAAGTAGCTTCTAATCTTTAAAGCAAAATCTTTACAAAACTAAAAGGAGAAACAGTCCCACAATCATTTTGGAAGATTTTTACATATTTCTCTCAGTAATTAATAAAACAAGCAGACAAAAAATTAGTAAGTATGTAGAATATTTGAATAGTATAATTAATGAATTTTACCTATTGAACATATATAGAACAATTTACCCAACAGTTGTAGAATAAATATCTTTTTTTTAATACACACTATGTTGAAATTAACACTATTCTGAAAAACAAAAAAGCATCGACAAATTTCAAAAAATTAAAATTATGTAGTATATTGTCTCTGAGAACAACGCCATTTGGGTAGAAATTAATGAGAAGATAACTAGGAAATAATTATAGTTCAAAATGAAGAAATACATTTCCAACTAACCTGGGTCAACGCAAACTATCAACATTTAAATTAGAAAAATATTTTGAATTGAATGATAATGACAACTACACGAGATATTAAAACCTGCATAATACAACTAACAGCATAGAGAATAATCTAGAGCTTTAAATGCACATATTAAATGCAGTAAAAATTATGAATATAACCCACTCAAAATATGGATGAAAAAATCCTAAACAAGATAAATGCAAACCAAATGCAGGAATATTTTTAAAAGGAAATAACACACCAGACCAAATTGCTTTATTTAAGAACTTGACAGAATTTAACATTCAAAATGCAATTTATGTAATCTAAATATCAAGAGCATCAAGGAGAGAAATCACATGATCGTTAATTAAACACAAGCAATTAAATTGAAAAGAGATGAATGAAGAGGTACTGGCAAGAAGAGGGGAACAAGAAGGAATGGTGAAGCTATGAAGACATGGAAAGAGTGGCACCCCATTACCATCCCTGGGTCCGATTCATAAAGGGAGTGAATATTGATAAACATTGAATGGGGTCAGTGGGTCAGAAGTTTTATTTCTAGAATTTTGTCAGTGTTCTACTCCTAGGACTGTGTGGAGTTTCCATGGATGGCTGTTTTGTGACAAAAGCTTTGATGCATATGTTTCTGGTCTAAGCACAATAGGAGGTTAAATAATTAAAACAAGACAATTGCTGATGCAGATGTTACATCTACATGTCAATGAAAGTTAGTGATGTGACATGCAGAGAAAAAATAATTAGAATAAGGATAATTATGTATTCACAAACAGGTTAACTAAAGCAATTATAAGGTAGGCCAGGAAAACAATATCCTGGGACTTCTAAGGAACACCTTCCCTCATCCTCCTCCAAAATTAAAAAGAACAAAGAAAAGTCAGGAAATTGAAAATAAAATGAGTTTTGATTTATCCCTTAACATCTATTCACAGTTTTCACTATTCTCTCTCCCTCAGGAGCGTTTAAGGACAAACCTTGAAGCCTAAGGGTTGGCAGTAGAATCTCAATGTCAAGACAGGATCTAAGATAAAGACTCAGTGGGCAGAGTTTGGGGATGACCCCCAGCCTAATTTCAAGCAGAGTAGCTCTGCTTTCATCTGTCCAAATATATGAGACTTCTCTATAAGACTGCATTTGAAGGAAAGAATTATTCTTTTATTTAAAAAAAAAACAACTCAGTTTTGTGAAAAAGTAAACCAAGTCCCAAAGGCTGGAGTAGCTAACCCAGGGCTATTATAAATAAATATCAGCAGAGTCATTTAGCAAAACTAGGTCTTCTGAGTTCCAAGCACATGCTGCTTCTACTATAAGACAGATCGCTCAACTTATAATGTTCTCTCAGTGTACAAAAATAATTCTTAAATAAAATGAAAAAAAAAACAGAAAGGAAACAAAAATCTCTTCTGTTAATTTCCAAGACTTGTGCCTGTTTTAATATCTTATACTTTTTGTTACAGAGATCTCAAGTTCATAGTGATTGCCTGTGCTCCCTGAACTTGATTACTTAACTCCCTAACCTTGATGGACTTTCTAGAAGCCCAATAAACCAGCGCTGAACTTTTGCTGTTCACATCTCTATGACTCAGAAACTAGAAAAAAGAAAAGAAATATTATTGTATTCTATGGACTTTCTGAATGTTCATCTCATAATTAAATGGCTGAGTACCATATAATTGAATTGCTAAGAAAGTATTTGGGAGTATTGCAACCTAAAGGTAAAAAAATTCTATGAGCTAAATAATAATTTGTATAAGTGTAACTTGTAAAAAGGTAGCTAAATATCATGTAGCTCTATTGTTTTCTGGTAGCTAATAGTTTGCTTGAAAATGGTCATATAGTGGTCCAAAGTGGCCAGCCTAATATGTGTTTCAGTTTAGTTGAAAAGAAGGTGAGTGGATTGATATTCTAATCCCAAATTCTGATGGATAAGGAGAACTTGTTGCTTAAAACATAGCTGGATAACAAAATAAAATCAAACTCATAGAAATCAATATTTAAACATAGTTGCTAACACATCCAATCCACCTATTCTTTCTGGCAGACTTGAAAGGCAGACATATTTGTTGTCACTTACATTTTAAGATTTATCAATGAGAATGTTAGGGAGATGGTGTTGGGTACTGACTTCTAAGAAAAAAGGTAATAAAAACCATAAGGTCTCTAAAAAAACAATTTTAAGAATGTCACTCTTGAGGGTGAGTTTATATATTCAGCAGCTCATGTTTGCCTTTAGGGAATTAAAGCATCATTGACACAAATTCCATAGATGCTAACTCATGTTAAGATCCTGTCATAAATAGCTCATAAATCAGTTATCTATTTCCTTCTTGCTCAAGATCCTTTTGTTCAGGGCAGGAATGTGACAGTCTGGCTTTCCAAACCTCCTTCGTAGTCCCATTATTCTGAAAGAGGACATGAGCAAAGATATGTTGTTATGGCCTCTGGGAAGTCCTGGGCACCTCTGATAAAGGGGATATATATTCTCAGCAAGGTTCTTTATCCTTCTCGTTGCATTAAAAGTATGTATTTGCTCGAATTGGGGGTGATATTTTACAACCACAAGGCAACAAGCATTGGGCAACTAAGGGAATTCCATAGCTGCCTACCTCCAGACCATGTGTTATGTAAGGAAAACTGCGACTCATCATTTTAAGCCTCTGTAAGTAAAATATGCCATTACTTACTTTTAAAAGCATTTCTAACTAATAGGCTGTTTATGTAATTTTATTTCTATCCAGTAGAAATCTTTTAAAATATGGCATTTTTCTCTCTTATTAAAATAATAGATTGGATTTTTTAAACAACATTTGCTTCTTAATGAATCAGCATTCCAATAAGATGTGAAGTTAATTTTTTCTAAATTATTCCAGCCAGAAAATAATATTTCTACTGCCACATCCTAGACCAAGGGTAAGGTAAGGTAAGTAAAGTACTCAACTTGGGTGCAAAATTTAAAAGGGAAAACAAAAAACTCAGTGATCAGAATATTTTAATGAAACATATTTTTAAAGACAAAAAAAAAGAATAAAATCCATGATGAACAAATTATCAATTTTTAATTAAAAATCAAGATTAATGTTACTGGTTTTTCCTTTCACCTCAGGTTCCAACATTCTTTGCGCATGGTGCTATTCCCACACTACCACTTATTTCATAATAAAACAAATTCTTCCCTTGAACCAGAAGAACTGGACATTAAAATGGAAACTAAAGATCAAGTTCTTTAAGTGATTTCAACATCTTTTACCCCTCCCTTAATGAGCACAAGTTTTGTGACAGCATTTTTTCCTTCCTGTTATATAGAAGCCTCTGCTCACTTACATGTTGAATTCTCGTGCTTCTCGATGGTTGTAGTCACCGCAATTCTCTATTCCATACGAGCGGAGTATATCATTAATTTAACAGTGTTCTAGCCAGACTCCTCCAAATTCAGGAAGTTATCTAAATATAAACATGTCTTTAAAACTCATAAATGTATATAAATATTTCTGGAATGACAATTGCTTAAGATTTTGATTTGGTTCCATAAACATTTATTGAACCCTTTATAGTCACCAAGAGCAGTAGGCTTTGAGGATGCAAAAATTAAAGGGAAAAAAGATCTCCATGTTGTTTACATTATTTTTAAACACTCATTTCTCAATTGCCTATGGAACTAAAATTTAAAACTGTCTTAGCAGTAGTTTATCGAGTGAACTGATGATGGAATAGCTAATATCTTAAGAACAAAGAGACCTTTTGCAGTAAATGTGAAATTACACCATGTTTATCTAAGTCCCCTAACAGTCCCAATGGAATAGCAACTGAGAGCAGGTGCAAATGTGGAACAAATGTCTGGAAAGATAATGATGGAGCATGGCATCTGGGTATTCTCCAATCCATCAGGAATAAAATTGACTGGATTAGAGCTTTTGTGGGATGGAGGGTCAGAGAACAAAGGCCTTCTCCTACTGTCCCTAGGCAAACCCATCTAGTTTGGAAAGGGCAGTCAAGCGCTGGGTGTCAGATGTAGGCCTTTTTATGCTACCGATCAGTGAGATGAGAGGCTCTTTATGTTCCCTATAGGATATCAGTGGAATTAGGGATGAGAAGCAACATGCATCAGTGAAAACTCATTAAGACTCATTCCTTTTCAATTATCTAAGAGTCTCCCTCTGTGATAAAGGAATCATCAAAGAATTGAGACTTAAGTGATTTTAAATGTTTTTTCAAAAGTCATAAAGAATGGTAGGTTCCATAAAGCTGAAACACATCAAAGATGAGTCATTTGTCTGCATCACTGACAAGCTTTTTTCCTGTCAATGGGGTCAGAGAATCACATTTTATCTGGCTCTAATATGGTTCCTTTATAACATCTACCTCCATAAACATGGGCAGAGCATCAATAATCGCCTCCTGGACTTGAAGTACAGATAAGTATTACATGCAGCTGTCCCCAATCTTTTTGGTTTCAGGGACCAGTGCCCCTATGAGCATCCAATGCCTGATGACCCGAGGTGGAGCTGAGGTGGTGATGCTAGCGTTAGGGAGTAGCTGCAAATACAGATGAAGCTTCCCTCATTTGCCTGCTGCTCACCTCTTTTAATGTAGCCTGGTTTCTACCAGGCCACTGATCGGCGCCTGTCTGCGGCCCCAGGATTGGGGATCCCTGTTATATTAGAACCATCAAGTAAGGCTCAGTCAGTGTTCTCTATAGTAGGAAGAGCTGTGCAATTGTTAATTTAATTTATAAGCAGCCTGATAACATGGAAAAATATGGACATTGGTGTCTGGAAGACCTCGTTTGTTGTTGTTGTTGTTGTTTCGGAATTTTCTCCCCCTCTACTGTACTTCCTATCTTCCTGTCTGCTTTCCTGCCCTTCATTCTTTCTTCCAACAGTCAAGGAATCTACAAGGTTGCCGTTTCCGGCATCCCAGGAGCTTTCTAGGGATGGCATCCCTGGGATCCAGACGGTCCCTATTTGAACTTCATCCATTTTAGATGTTCCAATCCATCCATTATTAACACCTATTAAGAAGTTTACATATCTATTTTTAATGATGACTTGATCCTCCAGTTATCTATGATTACCCAATTTTTATTGTCCATTAGGATAATATCAAAAACCTACTATGCACATGACAGTTATAAAAGCCCATGTGGAAGCTGTGAACCATGTAAGTCCACCCCAGACTTGCACGTAGTGGGCCCACGTCATGTTTTTTAACCATAAATCAAATAGTTTGCCAACTGTTTTTAAGTCTCCTTTGTGAGAAATTGGACAGTATGGCAATACTAGGACTGTATTTCTGTATGACAACATTGCCTAGAGCTGAGCATGGGCTGCTGGTTTTAGAGGTGTGACCTGTTCAATTGGCCACAATAACTTCTAGAATGTTGTAGTCATTTATATTACTACTACATATATTTATAGACATTTGAATTTATAATACTTCAGGTTGATGAATCATTGTGACTACTACAAAATGGCACTAAGACCTAACACATTTATAATTTCCAAACCATTGAGAGGGAATGATAATAATAATGATAATTATAATAAATTGTAATATGTTTTCTATGGCAATATGCTTACTACATGCCGGGCACTATCCTAAATATTTTACATACATTAACTCATTTCATCTTTACAGAACCCTTTGAGAGAAGTACTAATATGATCTCTTACAGATGAGTTTGAGTCATTTGCCTGTCATATTGCTAGTAAATGACATTGCTGGAATAAAGTGAGATAATCGTGAATGTTCTCTGAAGAAATTAAATATATGTAAATCTAAAATGTATGATTATTGTTATAGGATATCTATTTCAACAATTTATCTATTGAAGAGGCATAATTCTTATTATCCCTCCCCAAAAAACAGATTACCAGATATATGCTCATTATTAAAATTCTTCCTGGGAATAACTAAAGGCATGTATACAAACAAACAAAAAATGAGAATTATGCAAAAAGGAATAACCTTGGAAATGAAAATAAGATAATAGATTAGAATTAAGTTTAACTGTTGATTTAATCTTAAAACTTAAAATTAGTCATTAATTACTTATAATTTTTTATTAGTTTTGTCTTGTTTTTAAAATAAAGCTGAGAATTTTATAAAGCCTGACAATATTTCTTTCTGTGCTACCCTGCTATAGCATGTTTGATGGTAAAGTAATGCCAATATATCTAGCCCTTACGTGTATCTCAATGCCTTTCCCTAGGTTTTAGAGTCTTTTTACTCCTTCAGTTAGCATAAGGCCAAGAAGAACAAAAAAATGTTAAAACAGCAATTGTAGGCTTTCTTCAAGTAAAACCCCCTCCTTCTCTATTTTCATTTCTTGGATACTGACTTTGATATCTCAAAGGCAATATAGTAAAAGCAGAATCTGGATGATAGCAACAGACGTAAGTTTTCAGTGTCTACGTTTTGCTAACAACTGACAGTATTTCACTTTACAATTTGTGAATTTTGTTCACATATTCTTTTTTAATCTTCACAATAATCCTATAAGATACGAATGCATAGGTGATTGGTAACCGCTTAACAGTATAAATGTGACTTATCTTGACATAGAATATTATGGGCATATAAAAATAAAGAGCATTAGCTATGAATTTCTGAATTATTTAGATTGTTATTATGATTTCATTACTTGGATTTAGAAAAAAACTTTATGGATCCTCTGGGCCAACTACTTCATTTTCCAGAGAGGAAACCAATCCCCAGGGAGTTCGTGGCAGAGCCGGGGCAAGAAACACAGAGAACTGATTCCCATTTCAGATTTCTTTCCACTCTAACATACTTCATTTTCTGAAAATAAAAAGGTAAAAGAAGATATATTTTCCCTCTGTTTGCAAAAATAGTTTCTGTATACGAAGGTAAGTTATAAGGGAGAAATTTTAAACAAGCATGAAATATAGTTAGAAAACCAATATGATTAAAAAGCAGATTTTTTTTTCTTCAGTAGAAGAGATGGAGATAGGAAGGCAGTAATAACCCCCATTACACACACTGTAATTTTCAATAAAGGAATCTCACTTCTGAAAGTGAAAAGCCACACTAAACATCCATCTCATTGGTTACCACATGGATTTTTAATTGTCACAATTTATTAACATTACTCATTCAGCTGTTCAGTCATGTTCACCTTGACAGCAAAAGAGAAATTCCACTGTATAAAGTCTCCATGTTCAATGTCATTAACTATTACTTACTGGAATTTGTACTATGTTTAGCAATATTTGGTAGATGCAGATCCAGAAAAAAGTGTGTTCCTACCACCAATCAGCTAGCATTCTAGACTCTTAATGACACTCAAGTTAGAACTATGGGTAGATTGTTTGTGCTCCCAAAAGCAACTCCTCTACCTCCATTAGTTTCTCCTTCTCTGCTGATTAGCTTCTATCATCTTACACACATGTTCCAACTTTTCCCATCTTAAACATTAAAAACTCCCCTGATATTATATCTTTCCACAACCATCACTATATTTCTCTGCTCTGCTTGACAGAGGAAATAGTAATATATGTTGATACTCACCTTCTCCATTTCATTTGCTCCTTTCTCTGTCAAACCACTGCCAATCCCATTGCTCTGTTATGGCCACTAGTTACCTCCACATTACTAAATCCAATGGTCAATTCTCATTTTCATTTTCTTTTACAGCAATATTTGAATAAATTGATCACCTTTTATCTTGAAACAAATTCTTCACATGACTTCCATGATATTATTCATTTGGTTTTCCTCCTTTTCCTCTGGTCACGTTTTTTCAATCTCTTTACTGGTCTCTTCTTGTATTCCTGTATTTCAGTAGTGTCTCTGTATACAGTCACCTGAAGATTTTCTGTCTTTACCTACCTTCTTAGCGACCACACTCATTTTTATAGCCTTATGTTCCATCTACACAATTACCAAATTTGTGTATCTAGCCCAGATTTCTGAATTTCTCTATGAAATCTAGAATCTTATTTCCAATCTTAATATACAATGTTCCTCTCAAGGTCTGGTGAACATCTCAAAATTAATTGGTCAAAAATCTAACTCCTTATTCTCAGACCCAGACAAAACTTTGAAACTCCACAGACTCTTCTCCATCTCTGTAAATGGTCATGCAATCTTTTTGGCCAAACTGGTTCATGTCTGGCTCCTGATCACCTTTTAAAACAGTCACAAATTTTGTCCTGAAAAGGACTATCGTTCTTCCTTGCTTAAAGATTCCCTTAGACTTTTGTCGCTACCTGACATATAGACACTAGAATGTGAATGCATGAGAAATGAAGCAACTCATTCTGTTTTGCCCACTGCTGTATCCTGACAGCCTGGAACACTGTCTGTCTTATAGCAGGAACATAAATATCTCTTCAGCAAAAACTATTATTAAGAAATATCCCTTAAGACATAGTTATTAATGAAATCCACCATAATTTCTTTAACTTCTCATATCTTCCTGAGTCCTTCATTTCTCCTCTACTTCATCCACTCCAGCTACTCATACCAATGGCCACTTGAACCAGAAAAGTACCACTTCAGAAACCTCCAGCATCCTGTCAACTGATCATAATCTCCTTACCCTAAAAGGATGCTTTAATACCCTTTTAACCTCTCCCCAGACTCAGGGACCTTCAGGTTTTTTGGCGCTATGAGGTTTACTAGTTGGCCATTCTTTCTGACCTCACTTCCTTATTCAGTCTGAGTTGCATGGCTATTTCCATGAACCACTCTATTACCCAACAGAACAGTCCAATCCCCTTGCATTACTAAAACTTGTCATTTTGGGCCCTTACGCATAAAGTCTCTGATCAAAACAATTCACCTCTACACCTGAGCAGCCCAGCATAAACTCAGTCTTCAAGTCAGGTGGGTTGGATTTAATTTTTTTAAAATCAGTTTTAATGCTTACCAGATATGTACATTTGGACAAATTTCAAAGCCTCAATTTCCTCATTGGATATAATAATATTACTTATTTCAGAGGCTACCTGTGAAGACTAAATGAGCTAATCTAAGTAAAGTGGTTACCACAGTGTTACCATTATTATTATTCTACCGAAATTGTGGAGCAGAGCAAAAGAATATAATAAAAACTAGTCCCCCTACAATATGAGGGCCCTCCGGTCCTGCTCAACAATGTACTTATTAATTCTGGGTTATCTGCCCCTCTTGTTTTGCTAATCTCTTTTCCAAAATTTCTCTCTATTCTCAAGCACTTAACTTCTAAGAGCTAATCTCCTAACCCTCAGTCTCTTTATTCCTCAGCTTATTAAATTCAAGTTTATTGTGTAGATTTTTTAAAATTCTCTTTACTCTGTTATCCCATTTAGATACTATCTTCTTGAAAGAGTAGTGCTGTCTCATATTATCAATTCTTAATTTCCCACTAAATTCTTAGCCTTTTAAACATATTTTAAGCATTTTCCAAAAATAATAATCTTGAAAACATGATTTCAAGTTTATGTGAAATGTTCTGAATTTCCATATTTTTCAAAAAATACTATCTCACACAATAAAAATATTTTTGTTGTTATAAACTACTAATTATTTCTCTTGATAAAGGCAGTAGAGTCCATGATTATAGTTTTTCTTGCCCCATTTTGATGAATTCTTTTCACTTGAAAACTAAGGCCAGCCATTTTTATTTATTTCTTTTTAACACTATTAGTCCTGCCTACTTTGGGTATTTATCGAATATTTGTTAAACAAATAATAAATTCTAATTAAGAAGCTTTATGAATAGACTCAACTAATACTTTGAAGATTAAGAATACATTTGATTTTCGTTTATTTGCAATGCTGTTCTGTGAGACTGTATTTCATTCAACAAAAGGACTTCATGGCAGTCATCATAAAGATTTCTTTTTGGGAAGCTATGCAGTACTAAGCCCATCGGCCAATTTAGTCAAGTAAAACTCATCAAGTCATTAATTGACACAATGGAAAAAAATTGATTTTCCACTTCTCAATAAGTTAATTTTACTTTGTGAAATCACCTTTTGAAGAGAGCTTTCTGAAGCTTCAGACACAGGCTTCAGACTGTTCATCATTCAGCAGTTTCAAGAGAAGCGGAGACTGCAAGAGACTTATTTGGCAGGAAGGAAAATTACTTGGAAGAGTGGAGTGTGTCAGTCAATTTGTCAGGTGTTTTCTCATTAAGGACTTTGGAGATAAGGGTCAGTCTTTGAGCTTGAAACAGATTCCAAATACACACTTTCCTATTAAATGATTTCACAAAAAGCCAAATTTCAAACCATTTGGAGCTTTGAAGATAAGGATACACACATTGCCAAGTTCCTATCAACAGAGCTGCCATTGTTATTAATTATTGTAATAAGGGTTCATGCACAAGAGGCATTACCCGACATGCACTGACTCAGTGCATTATCAACTACAAATGGAGAAACCACAAGAATAACTGATATAGAAGAAATGAGGTGCCCCATTCCATCAAATGACTCCTGTTATGAATAAATTTTTATTTTTTATTAAGTCCAA
The DNA here is from genome assembly GCF_014176215.1 of Rousettus aegyptiacus. NCBI lineage: Eukaryota > Metazoa > Chordata > Mammalia > Chiroptera > Pteropodidae > Rousettus > Rousettus aegyptiacus. The sequence goes on from NW_023416310.1 coordinate 20,645,636, forward strand.
TTGATCTTGGTTTCGAAGTTTTCTCTTAACTGAAAATGACTGTTTAACATTGATAAAATTCATTACCTCAACCTTCAGTAAATATCTCTGAAGAAAGTCATGGGAAATGAAAAGATGTACAAAGAAGCACAAATACTAAAAGTATTTAATAGCCAATATGGAAGCTACATATAAAAATACCATAATAAAGTAGTATATGGTTAATGTCAGAAGTACAGAACAACTTTGTGGGTCAGAGGAGGATGGGATCTCTTTCACCTAGGGAAATCAAGGAAAGCCAAAGAATTCTTACTGAATAGTTGGAACTACATCAGGAAAGTGCATTCAAGTGAGAAGATCAACTTGAGCATAAGTGCTTTTATGCATATTTAACAGAAGATGAGTAGATCAATGTGCCTAGAAGACAAGTTTGTTAAAATGAATGGAAGATAAGAATAGAAAGTTAATTTCAGAGTATACAGGGGAGGGGACAGGGGGAGACAGACCGGAAATAGAGAAATGGTAAAAATCCAAAGAAGGGAAACTCTATTTTCACATATATGAAAGACAATCCCCCAACCTGATGTATATTCTCAAGCAGATGTAAAACCAGTGTTCACAATCATGTTACAATTCTGTAAATGGTTCCATCTTGATATTTTTCTGTCTTCCTTTGTCTCTGTGTTGATACTATCATAATCACTTAAACATTTTATGTCCTAGATTCAGGTTATACTAACTTTCACATCCTACTTTTTTGTTGTTTGTTTCTAACATGTTTTTTTTAGGATGGTTTTAGATATACAGAAAAGTTGCAAAGATAGTACAGAATGTTCCCATATATCCAGCATCCAATTTTCTCTGCATTTAAGATCAAATACTAGTTTGGTATATTTATCACAACTTAATGTCACAACGAATACTGATTCACTATTACTAACTAAAGTTCATTTATTTTTCAGGTTTATTTAGTTTTCACTCACTATACCTTTTTTTGTTTCAGAATCTCACCTGAGATACCACATTATATTTGTCTGTCATGTCTTCTTAGGCTGCTCTACCCCATGAAGTTTTCTCAGACTGTCCCTGTTTTTGATGATTCGTGAGGAGTAGAGGTCAGGTATTTTGTAGGACATCCCATAATTTAGGTCTGTCTAATATTTTTCTCACGATTAGACTGGGGATATTGGTTTGGGGAGGGAATACCACAGATGTAAAGTGCCATTTTTAGCACATCATACCAAAGATACCTGCCATCCACTACATATATTAAGCCTAGATAATCTCATGGCTGAGGTAATGTTCTCCAAGTTTCTTCTCGGTAAAGTTATTCTTCTTCTCTCTTTTCCATACTTCATCTTTAGAAGGAAGTTGCTACATTTAGCTCACATTTAAGGGATGATTGGGGTGGGCAGGAGTTATGCTTTACCTTCTTGAGGGTAAAATATCTACATAAATTATTTGGAATTCTACACAAGAAATTATCTATTCCTCCTCATTTATGTATTTGTTCATTCATTCAATCAAATAATTTTATCTGAATGAACTCATTGATATGTATTGCCTACTTTGGATTATAATTCAATACTGTGTAATTTATTTTTGTCTTTTAAATTTATCCAACTTTAGCAATTAGGGAGGACTCACCGTTGTGGAAAATCACAGCATCCTGTGGTTCCTCAACAGTGTCACCATTCCTTAAAGAAAAAAGCTTGCTTTTTCTGAGGGTCATCTCCAACTACAATTCCATCAAAGAAAAACAAGAAGCCAGTGACGTGAAAAGAAAATAGATTCCATACCATTTAAAACTATTGCACTAAATTTATGTAGCGGTAAACATCAATTTATTCAGCAGTAGATTTCAATTATGTTTCTAATTTGCAAATGTTGCCCTCCAGTAGATCTCAAATTAGAGGGCTAAGCACCAAGAAATGGCAAGACAATGACATTGCAATTACAAATTCTTCTAAAATATTCAATTAACTATTTGGGAAAGTAGCAAATAGTTCACTTTATTTATTGGTAAAAGACATATATAAAATTCGATTTAGATTGTTTATAATTTCTTTCTTAGACTGGCCATGATTCTCAATTTTGGGGACATATGGATATATCTGAATCTTCCCTGGGGTAGTTAGGATTTGGATAAGTTTGAGGAATGCCATAGAAAATTAACTATTTGGCCACTTTAAAAGGTAGTAAAAAAATGTGTCTAATTTTTATTATAATAGGATTTATTGTATGTAGTAGAGCACTAGAAATAAGAAAGCCTCTTCTACCATATTCCTAGTGTTGTGAGAACATACCCAAAAGAGATTTTTGTCTAGTCCTTTCTATGTTTTATTTTTGAGTTCCCCATCACCTTTGTAACCTCCCAAATCCTCTCAAAATTTGAGAGTCAGACAGACCTGTGTTTAGAGTCACAGTTTGACTTAAACAAATCTCCCTGAGCCTCAGTTTCTACAACCAAAAAGAAATAGGGAGAAAGCATGCCTTTTAGCATTATTGTGAGAGCTAATTTGCACAGCCCCTAGGACAATGTTAGCTTCCTCACCTTTGTACACTGAATCTCTTTCCTTTGAAATATACTCAGCATAAGCTTTCATAGTTTATATAGGATACCGAAGTCATGAACATAGTGTTCCTTTTCATTTCTTTGTTAAGAATACCCTACCTCATGCACACAAAATGTTCATGTATTTTCTTGTCCAAATTCTATACATGCCCATTCTTTAGGTTAGAGGTCTCACCAAGTGCTCCCATCCCCTCCTCTGCCTTCCCCCAAGTCCATTGCAAATGAAGGGCATAACACATTGAGGCCTACTTTAAATATACCTTTGCATCGTTATTTCAATGAAGACAGGAATTGTGTGTTATATACTTCAGATTATTCTGCATCTTTATAGTAGTTTCTTGGAAAATGTTTAGGAATGGATGAAAGGCAGAAGAGGAGACATAGAAGGAAGGAGTAGGGGGATTGTAGTTAGAGGACACACATGAAGAGACTTTGCTCTCTTTTACAAGCATCTACCTGGAAATAAAGCAGACTTGTGTTTCTTGATAGGCTCAGTGAGGATTTTAAGAAATCTGGAACACATTAGTGGAGTGTAGCATGGAAGTGCTCTTTAGCTGCGTCTACTAGACATAAATGCCTCATTGGACATGTTATCACCCTATATACTTCTGGTGAGGTATGGGAAAAACTTTGAAGGCTTCAGATTTTCTGAGTCCTTGAAGTTCTTCTACCACTCTTCTAATAATTCAAAGTTCCCAGGTTTCTCTACATTCTCTCTTGCAAAACCTGCAAATGATCTCCTGAATAACAGGTATGCCTGTGGCTGCAATGGAACAACACAGCCTTCACTCCACCCAGGCCACTTTGTTTCTGAGAGATCCTTAACTTTCATGAAGTCCTGCTGAATAAAATTTAAATGTCAGAGAAAAGTTTTTTCAAATTGCAGATGGGCTTAGGGAGGATGTTGGAAATTTCCCCCTTGACCCTGACATCTTATTTTTCCCCAACCAGCGCTGTAATTTGGTTGTTTTCAGGGTTGGTAAATTAGGCAGGATCCCAGGGTTTGGAGAGGGCTCTTTAGGATGAAATGGGGCCCAAAGGATCATTTATATGTTGGAGTTACCAGGCACCATGTCCCTGAGAGTCATTTGGTTTCACGTCATGAGTTCGTTCTTGAACCTGAACCATCTCACCAATGAAACAAGCTCCCTCAACATCCATCCTCCTGCACACTCACTGCTCCTTGGTTGGCTTCAGTTCCATTGCACCCTGGTTCTCAAATCTCTCTTTTGACATATGAAAAAAAAATTTGTTCTTAAAAAGCCCACTTGAATATTTAAACTGTCATTAAGACTTTGAAATATGGTGTATTCATTCAAAAATATTTACTGATTACACACCAAAGCTAGACACAGAGAAAAATAAGAACTTGGACCCAAATCCTGTCCTCATGCTGATAAAAGATGTTTCAATGGGGATTTTTTTTCAATTAATAGTTCATTATTCTCTTCACTAAAGGTATTTTCTATAACCCATGTGCTATAATTTCTAAAGCACACACTCAAAAAGATTTTCTTTCTTTTATCTTCTGTCTAATGTTTGCTTTGTTCAAAGCTAGTGCAAAGCCATTTTAGTTAAATCGCATCTGCTTTTACACAACTGCCATGTCAAAGTTATTGTATTATTATGAAAATTAGTAAATCTTAAAAAAGTTTTTTCAGAATAAAATGACATAAAACTCATTTTCATTTTATCTTTCTATTTTCCCTAAGAAAGTATATATTTCTCAACAAAGCACTATATTTCTTTTTTGCCTTAATTTTTCTCAAGGCCATATTGCCTGTCTCTTTCTTCCCTGTACACAAGCACAGATGCATACCAAAGGCAGTTAACAGAGGCCCTGCCTGGAACCAGAGATGATCCAGTTATGGACACTTTTATAGGAAACTTCAAGGTTCAGGGCCATGCATTTCCTCTGCTCCCTCTCCAGAAATCATGAGTGATCTGGGGATAATACACATTATGAAGTCTCTAGAAATGGAAAAGCTGTGGGTAACTCAGGCATCATATGCACACTCTAATTTACATAGCTTCTTTTCATTGAATTTCTTTCTAAAGCATTGTATTGAGTGTTTGCAATGTGGGAGCAGAGCAGTGCTAGGTGTTTACTAGGGTGGCTATTCCCTGGCTGTTGATTGACTCATGCTAAATATAAAATGTGATACCCTCAAAACACCTACTTGATCCTTCATCTAGAGTTTTCTTTAAGGGTTATGTATTTCAGAAAGCAATTCATCTATGGGTGCTTGATGTATAAACATAAAAAAATACTGAAAGCAACTTCCCCTCCCCAGTCTGTAGGTCTATATTGTATTTGAAATAAAACTTAAAATTTTAATTCAGTGAGATCTTTATTGGATTGGCCAGCACTGTCTGAAATAAATGTTTCCCTTGTCAATTTTTCAGTGAACTTGTCAAAAACAAATAGAGGGATTTTTGGTGATCTTCATTCTGTGTGTAAACAGTGCTATTTATTCACCAAAGAAAACTGCTTCATGAAAACCAAATTATTACTGTGCCAACTAGTTTTTTCAAAGCTCTCTGTAGGTCTATAAAATTTTTTGCAGTGCATTTTGTTTTTCGAAAGATGATGACAATTCTTTCCTGCAGGTGATGTGGAAGAAACAGTCTGATCTATGTGACTACAAGGAGACATAAAGCACAGTTTGACCCTTCTTGGTCATTTCTAACTCCAATCAATATTGCAACTATAACCAAACATAATCAAATAATTTGTATTAAGACCCAGCGGATTGCGAAGGGCTCTGTGGGGGTGTAAGGGCTCTTTTGAATCTCTCAGATTGACTGGGGAGCAGCTTCATCTTAACGCCTCTAACTCTAACTGAAGCCACTCCAAAAGGAGAGAAATGGGATATTAAGAAGCAAGTGACCTTTGAATCTATTTACACCTCTGGCAAACACAGCAGTGAGGTTGTGAGGAGCGATTCTTTAATAGAAATCTTATGCTGCTTGCACCTGCTTGAAAGACAAGAAGAGCCGCAGCAAAATTTCACAATGTTGGCCTTCTGTCTTTTAGACAGACTCTGCCTCCAAATAAACAAATAAAAAGTCTTTTATTTTGCTCTGTTTTGTTCCATTTTTTAAAGAATAAATTCATTCTATCATTTTGCTGTATTATTCTCTCTAGTAATTAGAATCAGTGTCTGAAGCCTGTCAGGAGCACTATACTAGTTAGCCATCAAGTCATTTTGATTAAATTTGATAAATAAGGCAGTAAACATGGTTTGTGGTTTATTAAAAGTACAATTGGTTATATACTGAAATATTCAGAGATCTGTGAATAAATCAACTAGTTAGCATATTCAGTATCTTCCAACAGGACAATTTTAACCTATAAGTACACTGTGAAAATATAAACTCTCTCCTTGTAGCCTTATATGTTCAACTTTATGAACTGAGAGCCACTAAGACTTAAAGGGACTAAAGAGGCATTCTTCATTCTTGTAAGACTAACTTATTCCAGTTTAAAATTCCATGTCTTTATTCTTGAAACCCTGGCAAATGAGAGATTCAACAACCCCATTAACCTATTCCTATGTATTTAACTTAAAACCTTTCTTGTGTAATTGTCTCTAATCTTTGAAAACAAACGGAGCTTGAACCAGGAAGAATTATAATGAAAATGTCGTGTATTGATCTCACCGTCATTTCTGCAGAGTCTGGCTCTTTTAGAGACAGCCCTCCACTTCTCCATTGGAACAACTCTTGATATTTGCCACAGCTTCCTTTAAAGCCTCATCTGATACAATCTCATTGCAGAATTTAACCAACTCGCCATCCCTTTTTACCTAGCTTCTCCACACCGCTCCACATTTGGTTCTCTAATAGTTTCTTCTTACTTCTTGTTGCATCTTCTCTCCCTTATCCCTGTTGAACTCAGCCATTCAATCCTCTGTGTTTTCTCTGCTTTTCTTAGGTGATATCACCATCTTCAATGGCTTCACAATTGACAATAAGCCTTATATCAATACGCAGGACTTTACTTTCTCTTCTAAGCTCCACACGTATTTCCTGCTACCTACTAGATGTACTAAGAATCTATGGGGGGAATCTCAGACCTAACAAATTCATCTTGCCCTCCAAAACTGTTTTGTTTGATTAATGGCATCACTTTTCGACTAGTTGCTCAGACCAGGGCCTTCAGAGTCACTCTCAGCATTCTTACTTCCTTACTCTTTACATCAATCAGTAACAAGATTACACCAATTCTACTTCTAAAGTGCTTCTTTATGTGTATATTCCCTTTCCATTACCATTGGCTTGGCATAGAGTCTCTCTCTGTCTACTTTAACAGCTGATCTCCCCATCATCATTCTTGCACTCATCCACTCTCCTTGAATTTCTGCCTCAGAAATCTGTTAAAAGTGAAAATCCACTTTGCAAAACAGAAATAGAACAGAGAAAATATCCTTGATAGCTCATTCTTGTCTACAGACAAATTCAATCAATCTGTGTTGAGTACATTAGACCTGATAGACACTGTAGTAGGTGCCACTCCCTGCATTCTGTCTAAAAAGCATCACATGAAAAGTAGGTTTTCATCCCATATATAGGTCTATAAATTTTCTCTCTATTCCTAAGTTTCACCTCCTGTAAATGAGAGGATTTAAGTAGATGATTTCTAAGGATCTTTCCATTTCCAACATCTTTTTTCAGAATGGCAGTTAAATATACTAAGATAATGTCAAGAGACCAATTAGGATGCTTTAGGATATCATTACAGATATTAGGAACTTAATTCTTATTTTAGTTCTATTAATGAATAATTGTCTATTTTTGGACAACAGTTCTGTTTCAGGCAATCAAAGGAACAGATAGAACCAGAAATCAGTTCCAATTTCCTAAAAATGTCTGACCTAGTTGTAAAAAAAAATAGATTGGACTATGACTCAAAGTGAAAGCACCCATAAATCCATTTCATTTAAATAAATGATTAAATAAAGAATTCAGCAGGGAGAATAGATAACTCTCCCATGCAAGAGAATTCCAAATTTTTACATAGCTCAAAGAGGTGGAACATAGTTCCCCATCCCTTAAATGTGTGGTACACATAGTGACTTCCTTTCAAAGACCACAGTACAAAAAGATGAGGATGAAAACAGTAACTTGACTTGACAGTGAAGAAACCTGGCAAACACTACTTCAGCCCGATAATCAAGTTAAAATCAAGTGATAAATGATACCAGCAGTACATACTCTTGTTATGAGTGTGATACAAATGGTACTTTATCTCTGTGGTCTTCATCTCAAAAGCCCATAACCCTAGTATGATCAAAAGTAAAACAGAATACAAACCAAAATTGAGGGACATTCTAAAAAACACATGACAGGTAGTTCTAAAATCTGTCAAGTTCATTGAAAAAAAAGTCTGAGAAACTATCAGAGTTAAGAGGAGCCTACAGATATATAATGACTAAACATAGTGGTATCCTAGATGGAATCTTAGAACACAAAAAGGACATTAAATAAAAACTAAAGAAATTAGAATAAAGTATAATAATAAAAATATGTTAATATTGGTTCATTAATTGTGATAAATGTAACATTAATATAAGACATTAATAATAGCAGAAACAGGGTACTAGTATATGATCTTTCTGTCCTGTACTGTCTTCCCAATTTTTCTGTAAACCTAAAACAGACCTAAAATAAAAGCTTGCTATAAAAATAGACCATTTATTCAGCAGACATTTGTTGAGTATTCACATTGTTCCAGCCACTATGCCAGGCACTGAGTACCCAGAGAAAATAATGCTCATGGCAGACCCTACACAATTTTACCTGCTGACTGAGTGCAATGATAATTCAGAGGAAAGTGACGTCATTTCTGGCTGGCTGTTGCAGAATGCTGGAGAGAAAGGACTTAAAAGCAAGCCATGTCTATTTTATAATATAGGGCTGAGATTTTCTCATATTTACAAGGCAAAGAACTTTCCATGAGAGCAGAGAAGAAACAAAAATAGAAAAATCAACCAGAACAAAATCTTTAGAGATCATGCAAGTAGAAAAACAGTATCAAGTATCTCTATGGAAATGCTGGACAACTGGAACATGACTCAGCTGATGAATGATCTAGGTCAGTCAGCTGCCTACCTGCAATGTTCAGCCCAGAGTCCCTGTGCATAAGGTCACGACAAACAAACAAATGAACAAACAAACAAAAAACAACGTCTGGGAAAATGTCAGAGTGGATTGGTCTGTAAGTCAGTGAGACTTTAGAGACTTTAGAGACAGTGTCCCCAATGAAGGCTTTTCAACTCATAATACATACCCATGGTATAGTGTCCCCAATGAAGGCTTTTCAACTCATAATATATACCCATGGTATAGTGTCACCTGAATATTACTATAGAACAAACTCATGTTTTTCAGTGCTCAAAAAAAAAAAAAAAAAAAGTTGAGGCAATAAGACAGGGATTATGTTTGCTGCTAATAAGGCCAGCCCTGGAATGGGAAAAGTCACCTTTCATATGCCTAGAGTCTCTAATTATTAAGCAGAAGACATGAATTAAGAACCTACTTTTTTTTTTTTTTTTTAACTTCATCGTGATGCTCTTTACAAGGCAAATCAGAGACAGAGAACAATTTATTGAGAGCTGAACTGGGTGAAAACAGAGTTCAGGTTCATCATGGAGATAATAAGCAGGGACTAGAGAAGGTAATAACTTCATCTATACAAGCTAGAGTTAAACCAGGCGTCTAATTCCTGCAGAAATGAGATGCTAAAACCAGAACCTGAGACCAGACCAATAAGACAGAGCTTAGGGAAAGGCTGAGAGCCCATGAGAATGTAGATGTGAGCTTACTTGGATTATACTGAATATTGGACTATATAAACATATTTAACTTGGACCCCACCCATCTCAGGAGAAGAGACTCCCCATATGTTCTTTGGTCTGCTCACCACCAGATCAGGTGCTGGATGGGCCTGAACCTAAGCACAAGGGTTGTTTCTATCCATGGCTGGGCAAGGCTAGAGTGTTCAGGGACTGGAAAACAGGGTTTGTAATCATACAAGAGAAGGGTGGGTCCCAAGAAGACCACAACTACCACTCTCCTTAAGTATCCATGCATATGGAAGAGACCTACATGAAATGAATATACAGTAAGATTCAAGCAAATAAAATAAAAGCTAGCTTTTCAAATAATGTGTCCTGAGTCTCTTTTATTGAAAGAGAGTATCTTTAAAACATTCAATCTTACAAGGAGGGAAAAAGGAATTGATTTCTCTCATCATATAAAGGAAACTACAGAAAATTGGGACAGGATACATGGCTGCACTCTAAAACACTTGTTTAAAATAAAAAAAAAAAAAAAAAGCCCTCAAGAAGGAAAGAGATTTCACAACCATGTACCTTATAGATTGTATCCTGTGTTAAAATATCAAATAAAACCAAACAATCTGAGGGCTCATTTAGTCCTTTTAAAATCAAGCCAGGAAAACACCATTATTTTTCAAGGTCCCACAGTGATTTGTCCAGAAGGAATGTTCCATTGACTAGAAATAAAATGTTCACTCCCTGTGTCTAATTAGGTTTTCCAGGGCACAGGCAGACAGTGTCAATAGTCATAGGGTGAAAGTGAAATTAAGAGTCAGATCATTTCTAGCAAGCAAGAAGTATAGCTGGCTAACCTAGAGAGTACCTTTGTTCCCACAAGCTCTAAAATTGTTCAGCAGACAATCTCCACACTATTTCCTAAAGGGATATTCCCTAAAAAAAAAAACTTGGTTATGTGAGACTGGAGTAATTGCATAAGCAAAGGAATGGAAAGGCTACTGGTAGTACAAGACAAAGAATAGATGAGACAGTCTTTCTTCATCGGTACCCCTAGGTGAGGGGCAGTGATGGTAGCTGTTAGCAAATGCCTTTTCTACTGGAAGTACCTGGTAGGCACAGAAGGGTCAGACAAGTCACAGCAGCCTTCATCTCAAAATGGACCAGTTGTGGGCTCTGTCCTAAGGTAACTTGGATAAGTCGCTTAGCAACTAAAGGGTTTTATTTCTGTTCTTTTCTCACTGAGAAAAAAAATTTTTTAATTAAGTCACATCAAAGATCAAAGATGTGTCTGGTGCTAGTGGGGGTACTGGAGACTGGAGGAAAATGGCCTACAGCTAGTCCCCTCCATCCCAATCCATCCCAGTATGTAGGAATCAGTGATGTTCACATCTTCCAAAAGGACTGTTTCCTGGAAAGGCATTGGGAATGGATGATTTACTGAGAGGGGTGACAATAATTTGGGACACTGATTTATACCAGAAGAACATCTGCTTTACAGATCCTCAAGTGGTACATGGAATAGAAAGGTAGAGAGTTTTGAATGTAAGAATACAAATTCTCAACTTGATTGAGAATATGATGAGACATCGGCAGCTGTAGCTCTGGTATGGTAGTTTTTGTTTTTCCCCAATTGATTCGTAAAGTAAATATGAAAGATAATGTTTTCCAACAAAAGAAACATTTACTAATTTATCTGCTGTCCAAAACAGTCTTGGAGCTCTCTAGTTACCTGTGCGTATTGCATATTTACTCTCTCCCCTCTGCTCTTTAAGAACCGGAAGATCTTTCAAGAAAAAGATGAAGCTGTTTCTGATTCTGAGGAGTATATGACAACGACCTAGCTAGGGACCCTAAAAGAACATGCTAACTGTTTCCTTACTTACAGCATATCACTCGCTATTGTTTAAGTTCCCAGAAATCAAAGACTTAACATGCACTCATGAGCATGGAAAGCCTTGGATTTTCTGTCCTTGCATTAAGTTTTCTGAATCTGGGAAAAAATTAACAATTTTTTATTTATAAAAGAATATTTAATTTCAATGTTTACATAATAAACAAATAATAATGTTGAAAAATATGAGTTTACTTTGAAAGAGGGCTAAAAAGCCATAGGAATGAAAACTATAAGTTCTTAGCATATGTTATATTCATGGTAATGTACATTTTTATACATTCGTATTATAATGTAAATCCTTTTTCTTAAACTTATTTATATTCTCATTTCCTGAATCATTCATTCTAGAGAGATCAATTAGCAAATCTCATCTTCTAAAATTAAATTTCAGTTTCCATCTCTTTGAGAAGATTATGAATTCAGATACTAATTTTCAAATTTGTTGATTTCTGAGAGAATGAGATACAGTAAAGACCTTAATTTTCATATAATTGATTTTCTTTCTTTTTTCTTTTTTTTATCACATAATTGATTTTAAACAATCCATTTCTACAAATATCCTTTTGGAAAATATTAACTTAAATCATACAGAAATAATACTGACTCATCAGCATAAAAGTATGGTACATACAATATTTTCCACTTTTACATAAGTATTATTCTCTTTAAGATGAAAAATTTAAAAACTATAAGTTCTTTAAACACTTGTAGAATTAAATAACTACTTGATCCAATAAACATTTGCTCAGAACTCTACATGGTACTTTAGGAGGATGGGTCATAGATCATAGTTGCTTCTCTCAAAACGGAAGATGCTTCCTTCCCAGACAGAATTAATATTAAGAAAATAGCATATATTAGAGGAAGTGTTCGAGTGTGAAGAATAATATAATGCCCTTTGAAATACATTAATTTTAAGACATTGGCTTTTTTGATGTGTGTCAATGGAAGAAAGGTGATTTGGACTGGGATTCAGGTGAAGTAACTCAATGAAGTTTGATCTTCATTATTGAAGACCAAATTGGTAATATGCGTTAACCTCTCCCTGATTCCACTTCACGTCTGTATGGCATTTTTCAGCTTGTTATGAAAAAATAACTAAGGAATGGATTTTATCATTATGCAAATATGCAGAATTATGGAAGACCTGATAAAATATTTTAAAGAATGTAGATCTAATCTTCTAAATGCTAGGATTGGGTGTTGGAGTAGACAGACGTCTCTGCCCAGATTGTTTGAACAGAGTAGTGTCCTTCTGCCTCTCATTAATTGTGTAAAAAAGGCAGGGGGAGATTGGAACCTGGAAGAGAGAGAATTGGGAGGGAGAAATTTTCCCTGGGTTATTGGAGGGCCAGCCTTCTTTAACTCATTTCTCATTTAGAAAAAAAAAAAGTACAGCTTGCTACCAGTGATAATTTAATTTTATATAAATATACTCTTTGATGCTGAAGCAAATCTGACTGGTTTTCAATGTGAAAATAAAATATAAAAACTGTTCTTGGAGTTATTTCTAAACAGAACTTGTCTCTAATCCTAACGTAACAAATGTATAAATAAATTGAATTCATCAAATGAATCTTTGGCTAACAACTGTTGGGGAATGATGTTAACATCACGTGTAGAAATGCCACATTTTCTAGGATTTGACATTTTCAACAATGTAGAATTACTATATTTTGTAAATGGAAATACCACTACTAAAAACAGAACACTATAAACAGAATGATGTCATTTGTTTCCAAAGACTATCAATATACTAGAGTGATGTGAAAATAATAATAAAAGCAAGATATTTCATGGCAAACTTTAGGGGTAAGTTTAGGACTGTAATCAGTGAATAATCTAGGGGTAAACACTGCAGCTGCAAGCACTGCTGATGAGCATTCTTAGGGCAACCCGGAAATGGGTTAAAATGGGAAAGTTTATATTTCTTTTAGTTACTTTCAGTGGCTATTTTGGAATCACCTTCACCTAAGCCTACCCTCCTCAATAACCCTCCAAACTTTAAAATAATATCCCCCATCTGATTCTTCCCTTTCCATGAGGCACTACTGCGGGTTTCTTAATGTAATAATAGGTTATCTGATATACCCATTTCCATTGAGTGCTATGAATTGAGTTGGTTTTCTGGTTCATCAGTGGTGACTAGTGTCTTTAAAAAAAAAATGGATTTCTCAAATCTAAATAAATATTGCTGATATTCTAAGCACAATGGAGGTGAGGTATGCCTGCATGGAGGTATTTATAGAAAATGGAGTTTCTGGAAAATATTACGTTTCTTTTCTTTCTCTCTTTCTTCTTTTTTTTTTCTTTTATCTTTCTTTCTTTCTTTCTTTTTTTTTTTTTTTTTGATATTTCCTATCCACCTAAGTAGATAGTGACCTATTTTACTTACACTCAACAAACACCAACATTCAAGGACACCTTGCTGTGATCCTGGAACAAGAATTTCTCCCAACACAATTGGACTTTTCTTTTATCATTTGCTAGCTCTCTCTTTAAGAAATCTAGGTCACAAGTCCACAACTCTTTAAGCAGCTATAGAGAACAGGATATTGATCTTGCTATAAGATGAACTGAATTATTTCTATTACCAGCTATGTGACTTGAGTGAGTTACTTAAATTCTTTGGAGTTGCAAAACTTTCTCTTTTAAAATTCTTAAAATAACAACTACCTCATAAGCTATATGTATTGTAGCATCTGTGAGATGGAAGGTCATTAGGTATACACAGTCTAAAGCAAAGAGGGCAAATCAATTTCAACTCAAGTAATACATCTAGTTAAGTTACAGTGTCTATCTATAACGCTTTGAAGAAACGTGGGGCTATATCTAGCAGAAAAGAGTGCTGCGATTGATTGATGATGTCTGCCATGAGAGCCAAGAATAGGAGTAATAGCATGAGTGACACATAAATGTCATTCTCGATTTAAATTTTTTTATTATTTAACTTCCAAGAGACTGTCTCGGCTGTCATTTCCTTTATCCATGAAGCCTTGCTTGGTTGAACCTAATTAGTCTGCTCCTTTAATTTGATGAAGAAGTCAGATCTGTAAGTTTATTCTCTCAGTGGGAAGTTATTTAAATGAAAATATAAATCAATAAATGCAAGCAGCACTATGCATCATCATCTTTCTTATTCTTCAAAAGAAGGTAGTCTACCTAACGCCACACAAATCAAAGACATCTAGCAAAACTCTTAAAGTGAAAAAAAAAAAAACATTTTATCACTCGTATTTGGAGTTTTGTTGTTTTTAGTTCTGGACAGAGAGCAACATTCAACACCGTTTTCCTTTTTTACAGTCAATGTGACTATTTGGTTCAAAAGACATATTCAAGTAGAAAAAAAGATGCTGAAGAAGTTAAGGAAGTTTCAAATTAAAGAAGAATGGAGTAGAAATTGTATGAAAATGCAGATCAAAGTGATAGGGTTGAGGGGTGAAGAAGGGACAAAAGATATGACAGCTAGGAGCAGAAAGACCAAAGACAGGGTAAAGAGCAGTTAGAAAAAAAGAAGTCAGAGAAAATATGTTTTCATTTATACTGCTCCAGAAGGATATTTTAAAAGGAACATGATGTCACTTCCATGTCATTAGAGCAAAGATATTTCATGAAACATTGCTGTATTCCTTTTTTCCATCAGGACCAGATTATTGCCTCCTACAGATTCAATCTTTCTTTATTTTTTTCTTTTTAGCATGAGCTTCACAGAAAAATGCTGAAATGATTTAGTTTTTAAAAACTCATGGCTTATATAGGGCACCCCTAAGAAAATTCCTAAGATAAAGAAAAACTAATCTAATCTTACTTTCACAGTGTGTACCCCATGAAGCTATTTACTTTCAAATTTAAATTTGGTCTCTGAAATATACGTTTTATATGAAGGAGAATCAGTGCCAGATCTGATCTCACACTTTTAAGAATCATAAATCTTTACTTTTTTGTATGAACATTGAAATAACAATGACATTCCTAACACAGAAGTAATGTCACTTTAAAATATTGCTTTCCTTTATAAGTTTACAAATCTGAACATAATACTTTTGGATCTTATTAGAGATATAAAATTAATTTTCAATTATTTTCATTTTTATTTCCATTGCAATATTCCAGTAAATTGGAATTTTGGAATTTCTTCAAACTACAAAATTTTGCTTAGAAAATTATGGCTATGTTTCTCTTGTTTCCTTGAGTAGAATGGATCCCTACCATACACTGAGAGATGACATGTATGGTAGGGATCCATTCTACTCAAGGAAGGCCTTGAGGAAGGCCTTCCAGGCTCTGTGCATGTGTTTGTGACTGCACACACCCAACCCAGTGTGTGTGACCCTCTCAGATTTGGGTAGACCTCTCAGGATAGGATTCAATAGAGAGCATCGTTCCTAAGACCACTCATAGCCAACTCTGGCCTCAACATATAACAGATTTTGCTGAGTTGATTCATTTCCTAGGAATGGGATCTGTCATAACATATGATATGGATTAGATTTATAAATATTTATGTGAACATGTGACTTATGAGACAACGCAAATGCTCTTAGTAGGTGAATTCCCAACCAATAATGAATATCCATTAACTGGAATACTGTGCAGGCTTTACAGACTATATTCAAAAGTATTATTAAAGATATAATGGTAAGTGAAAATATCAGATATAATGGTAATTGAAAAATATATAATGGTAAGTGTATATAAATTTTATATACAGCATAATTATATATAAAGTAGAAAAAAATGAAATTAAAACATATAGAAAAAGACCAAAAAGAAACAACATCATAACCATGACTGGGTATCTGGATTATAAATGATTTTTCAATTCTATTTTTTTCATTTATTTTCAACATTTGCTTTGAGATTATGCTATTTCAAGAGTATGATTGTATTTTAGAGTATTTAACAAGAAGGCCAATTTTGTTTATGCTTTTCCTCCTAAATTTATTTTTTATTTTTATCATCAAATAAGAGGAACCAAAGCAAAGCATAACAGTGGGAAAAAAAATTAAAATTAAAAAAAAAAAACCCACAAGAGGTAGAGATTAGAGTTGGGGTCCTGGGATGAGATGTGGAAGCTCCCATAAACAGGGAAGAAAGTAACTGGGCACAGTTGCAGTTTTCTTGTTATAAGTTAAAATTATAAATTGGGATTACTGTACCCAGTAATGGAAAGATAAAGAGAAATCCAGGTTTAAGACCAGAAAAAGAGGAAAGAAGTAGGAGGGAATACCCTGGCATATCATGGGACACCCCATATGTAACTAATGGAGTCTCCATACTCTATGACTCTTTGGAGAGAACAAAGCACCTGCTAAGACTTATGGCCAAAGGAGCACTTTGTCAGCAAGACAAAGTACACAGGAAAAGCAATCTTCCCTTTGGGCCATGGGAACCTCGAATCATCCCATCAGAAGTGAGCCAAGCTCTGAAATGGTTTTTGAGTTCAGCTGAGGAATCTTGCTGATCTTCAAGAGTTTGCTGCTCACATACTTATTCTTGGTGGTAATGAGTTTTATTAAATTTTTATTCACTTTTACTATATTTTGGCCATGTGCTACATGACTTCTAATTCTTCATCTTCTGTGTATCCAGTGTAAAACTGCTACCTGAAGTTCCATTTTCCTCAGCCTAGAACCTTCTGGGACAGGCAGAAAGTAGTGATAATGTACCATGTTGAAGTCATTGAGAGACAGCTCCATCAAATACGGAGGAGTTCGCACCATATCCTGCTCTCACCTACTCGAGGATAGACAGCTGGCAGCAGAACCTTGCTACAAATACTAAAGGATTCAAGTCATAGTATAACCACACCAAAATCTCACCTCACTTTATCGTGTGGGGAGAAGGCTGACTGCTTTCAGCCTCCAATCAGGCTACCTTGCCAGTCAATCCAACGTAGATCTGAGGGAGCCTCCAGGTCAAAGTCCTTAATTCTTTGAGGACCAGCTTTAGGCTAAGCATCATCTCAGGCACTGAGAATACAGCAATGAATAAAAGAGGACGTTCTGACACTTGCACATTTCATAACCTTGATTGGGAAAGCTGGTTTTTTAAAAATAGAAAAAATAATAAACTAAATAACTAGACAGTTTCAATAAGAATATGCATCAATAAGAATATGAAGACAATAAAATAGGATGACAGGACCAGGAAGTCTACTTCAGACAGTTAGAAAACTGAAGAAGTAACTTCTGAGCTGATGTATAACGGTACTAAAACCCAGAAAAGGCCTGAAATGGTGTTGTATCTTAGAGCACAGGCTCACATAAAGCTAAGACCTTCAGGATGCAGCACCTTCAGGGAAAGGGGATAAACAAAGCGGGTAGGGGAGGAATCTCTGTTAAGGAGACAATGAAGATACTTGCCATCTCATCTTGGCTCTGGGTGGAAAGGCGGGAGAGGTAGAAATGTTTCCCTGGGAATTTATATTTCTGAGCCTGAATTCACATGAGTTACAGCCAGAATTTACATGACTCACATGGGAGGGAGGGAAGTGGAGCTTAAAAACTGTTTTAGAATGAGTACTTACTCTTCATAAGCCGATGAAAACCCCCTTAGAGAAAAGCACCTAAAAACTTGTCCTCAAAAGAAGACTCTCAAATTACGTTCCTTTTAGGAAAACTGTGCTCATAATTAAAAAGAAAAAAAAAGTAGAAACAGATTCAGAAATACTGGAAATACTAGAATTCTCAAATGTATAGCCTAAAATATACTTACTTTGGCTATAGAAATAAAATTACCCAAAGTTAAACAAAGAGAAGACTGAAAATAATGAGGTATACTTCGAAAAGAATTAAAGCTTATAGAAAAAATATAAATAATTTTTGAAAAATTAAATTAGAAAGTCAAGCAAAGGATTAAACAGCAGATTAGACACAATTGGGAAAACACATGTAAACATATTTTATTGGAGTAAATATAAGCACTTAATAAAGTTAGGGGTTGGTAGATTTATGCATATAAAGCTAATTGTCCCTCTTTACTGCCAATGGAGTGTTAAAGAGAGAGGTGAGCTTATCAAGCACCCTCTCAGGGAGGAAATTCTCTCTGCAGCTTACTTTTATTTGGAGAGGAATTTGAGCTCCAAGAGAGAAGGGCCCAGTGTAACTTAGTCACCAGTGGATCTGTAACATTTGAAATAGTTTTTGGTAAATCCTCAATACATATTTGATAACTGAATGAATAATGCTGTATTTAATAACAGTTGGTAGATATTCTATAATACTATTGGAAGGTTTTAGTCTAACCGTAAGACTACGCATCTCTAAAATATCTGGAGAAAAAAAATGAAAAATTCAGCTCATTAGAAGATATTTTTATGCCTAATGCCAAATGCCCAAATGTTGCCATCTAAAGAGAGATTAGGGTTTCTGTATATCACTGGATGGTTGACAATGATTTTCTCTATTTATCTGTTTTTGTTTTTGTTTTGTTTTTTTTTGCATGATGTAATGATAAAACCCAAGCAACACTCCACCTCCATAATCTGTTCTACCCCCCACTTCTCCTCACATTTGGGGATATTGAATTAACACGTTTAAATGCCAAACCAATGGGACACTGATGTAGTGTTCAGAATTATAAATTTTTTATCAATTCTCTCAGATTATTCCAGGCTTATCTTTAACGCAGCACAGCAGTTAAGGAAGTGGCACAGGGAAAACACATAAGTAAATCATTTTAACTGCTAAATCTCTTTCAGTCAGTGCCACATTGCATGTCACATGTGTATTTTCTCTGTCCGCAATGACTTTTTCCTGGCTCTCGGGTAGATGTGATTTTATCAGTACAAAATAAACTAAAAACCCAGCCATTTCATCTACAAAACAATCTACAAATCCAAAGATAAGACGCCATCCCTACAGGACCTACTTCAAACTGGGTGTTTCATCTACAAGGCCCTTTACAGATTGTGAAAGGGGACGAAACGACAGCTATATGCATACGTCTCACTGGGGGTCTCAATTCTGCTCCGTTTTAGCAGGGTCATTTTTGTTCACAGGAGTGGAATAGATTTTCTAAAATGGATAGAAGCTTAGCAAAACAGGATAATGACTAGATGCTGCCAATCAGCTATAATCTTTATACCCTGAAAGCCTAATTGAACTGTAAAACTCAGACCAATAACCAAAAGTCATATATGAATTACAAGCTTGTAACTAAATTACTAAAATGTTAGTATTGCTATAAGCTTTCATCCCCAACTATAAAAGCCTATGCAAGAAGCCTATGCAATGTTTTACTCTTTTCTAGGCTCTACAGGCAAAATAACACTTTCTGTTTCCTGCATAGAACATTTTGGAAGAAAGAACAGGTATCCTAAAATCTAAGTGATGGTTCTTCAAAGACCTCTGAGATTGAAACCAATTCCTGCAGAACATTTACTAAATTCTAATCTCTCACACATCTACAGCCAAGTTGTCTCACACAGTTTGAAATTTGATTGCATGGGAAGGGAAGTTACAGCACATTTGTTTTTGGCTCAGAAACCTTTTTTAATAAACATTATAGTTGCATACCCTGTGTGGACAAGTGCTGGAGAAAACCAACAAGTGGAGCCTTTCTTCTGCAACTGATATTGGAAAATGCCTGCAGGCAGAAGAGTGAACTATCTCTTCCTGAAAGACACGGATAATCATTGTGGGCAAATCACTCAACCAGATTTCCAGTGTTAGATAAGAAAGCAAATAAAAAACTTAGTTTTCAAGCACAAGGTTCCAAGCACCTCTCATAGCTGTATGACATAAAGTCCCAATGTATATTATAAGAATGCGCCATTTGACTTCATAACTGCATGCAAAGGGATGAGTATACACTGGTGATAAACTGATTAGAAAAATGTATCTATGTCCTGTTACTGATTGTACTTATGCTTGTGCTGCAGCAAGTTCTTGGGATAAATGACTTGAAAGCTTTGAAAATTGCTTAAATGCTATACACATTGGTCCTAATAACATAGGAAAAGGTTTATTATTAAATTCCACTGGGCCTAAAATTTATCCTGGAAAGAAATATAAATTTGCATGAAATGCATAAAGCTGTATTAAGAGAACACTTTGGAGTAAAGCTGAATATCAAGCATGACAAATGTGGACTCCCAAGTTTGCCAGAAAATAAATAATTATAGACAGAAGAAAATAACTTTTAGGTTGAACAACATGGCTGAAATGCACAACTTTTCTACCAATACCTTTAACCATGGAGGATTATTTCTATCCCTAGCACCTCCTCAACCAATGTGATATGCTCCACTGGAATTGGTAGAGTTCTAAAATTTCTTAAACCTACATTGCACCCTGGAAGTTGGCATGGGTAAGATTCATTTTCCTAAAGTATATAGAGCTTACGGAAGGTTGAAAGGGGGCATGGCTTGGAATTTGGCAGTAGAACATTAAAGTAATGGAAAAAAGGAAATTCTGTCAATCATCTATATACTTGATATATTCTAGAAACCTCCAAATATCTAGACATTTAGAATTTGTGAGTGTGTGTGTGTGTGTGTGTGCGTGTGCACGCGCACACTCGCATTATGAAGGCAAGAAAATCAAGCCTCTAGTCTGAAGTTATTTCCCCACCACCGCTCAGCTATTCTGAAGAAGCAGAGACCCAGAGTTGAATTAAAGCCTTGAATTACATTTCAAAAATCACAAAGAATTTCCAATTCTCTTTCTTCACATTCAAAACCATGTGAAGATCTAAGCTCACAGGAGTGAATGATTTCACCCTTTTCTTAGTATATTTTTCACCTCTGAAGAGAAAAAGAGTGACTACTTTAGCATCATCTGTAGTTTCATGCTTGAGACAGCACCTAAGGTATATTCATGAACCAGAAAAGGCCTTATTACTGTTATACAATTCCATTTTGGCATCTACTCAGCCATGAAAGCAGTTGCATTTTTATGCAAAATATGTCAGATGGCATATGCACGACATGGTTAAAACAAACATGCAGAGCTCAATTCCACTGCAAGCACTTCGCTGGAGGGAACATTTGGTCATGTGATCATCTTTTCTGCACGTGATATTTCTAAAGTAACCAAAGCCCTAAGTCAGAAGATGCTTTTGTTAGTGTTCTCTTTTTGGTTGTTTGATGTAGCTTGGGAAATTATTTAGAATCACCCTGCTGATAACTGAACTCTCATGTCAATTGGAGGTGATGTCTGAGTGTAGCCGAAATAGAGCTTCTAAAGAACTCAGATTCCTAGTTAAAAAAATAAAAAATTATGTATCAGTTAATGCAGGTGAAATGGGCTGGAAACAATACATTGGATTGTCTCAGGATGGAGAACGAAGTCTCTTGATTATTTAATTAAACCACATAGGATTTAAGAGCTGAAAGACTTCTTTAATACAGTTACTGGGGGGAAAAGGAGAGAGATTCAAATATAACTTCCTTCAAAGAAAAATGTGTTCAAGTAATATCGATATTATATTATAATAACATCATAATAATATGATATTATAATAATATCATAATAATATGATATAATAATATCATCATATTGAAATAATAATATTACAATCTTTATTAGCAGGATAAACATTAATACTATATGACATAGAGATCACATATGTATTTGAGACAAATAGACACTGCAAGTTATAAAATTTAATTAAAGTGAACAAATATTGACCACCTGCTACCTTCCTAGCAATGTGCCAGCTGAAATGAGAGATACATGACCTCACTTTGCTTATAATCTTAGTTGGAGAAAACAAGTTTTAAATGCATAAAACAGAGCTAAAATTGAATAGTATATTGCCAAAATAGGAGATAATTAGGAATAATCTTAGTGGCTCTATCCCAATAAATTGCTACCAGTCCTTACGGAGATTTGAGTTAAGCCTTGCCTATCTCACTATCGGCCCCATCCTATGAGTAAGGGAATGAGAGAGTCCATGAGGGCAACTGGCATTTGAAAGAACTGGAAAAAGGAACCATTGGCAAGAAAACTAGGGATGAAATAAAGAGGATAAATTAGCTGAAAAGAAACCTTACTCAGGTCATAGTTGCCCAGGGCAGTCTTTTGACTCTGCCCCAGCAACTAATCAAGTACCTATTGAATAATCACCAGGGAGGAACTATCCTAGACCCAGAATCACCTGGCTAAAAAGGATGTTGTAGACAATCCAGCTATTTTGATTTTCCACAGTCAAGAGTAACTCATTCAAGGACATGAGCTTGAGTCCCAGGTATACTTCCTAATGTTGTATAATGCTTCCTGAGTCAGACCTGTGCTGAAAGTTGTGAGTGATGTTTTTCCTAATGAAGGAAAAAAGGAAAGAAGATAAACCTGGCAGCTCTTCTAGAGAATCAGTTTTTTTCTTCTGGCTTTTTCTTAATCCCATGGTTGGCATATATACTATGCTGTCCACTTTTCTAATTTGATACATGTGAACTTCTCCTAAATTAGCTTGCAACATTTCAAGGGGCCAAGACAAGAGTGAGGTAAGAAAGATGCCTTGCACAATCCTTACACTTTGCACCCTAGCTGCCTTACGCACCTCACTCTAGATCCCATCCTGCATTTCAACAAATAAGAATTTTGACTGTAGTGCCTGATTTATTCATAATGCAGGTCAAGATAAAGAATCAGGGAGCCTGTTATTCAGATAATTAGCCAAAAAATAGACACAAATGAAATGAATATCTAACTTCATTTATGACTCTTCCCTGCATAATGATTATTTTAGCAAAACAGAGATGGAACTCCTATGACTTAGAACTATGAAAAATATATGGTTAATATTAGTATGTTAAAGAATTCCAACCCACCCTCCCCCCAAATCACATCTTCAGCAGACTTATTTTAAATTTAATTTGAAATACAATTTGCCATCTAAATTATGGAAGCAATAATTACTTTATAAAGAGAAAAATTGCTCAGTGCTATTGCCACAAATGGAAGAGAGTAATAAGTAAGTGGGAGAACTGGCAGAAACGAGAAGGGCACATCTCACATATGATCACTTGCTAGAACATGCAGCTTTTCAGCTTTTAAAATGTAGACTAGATTAGAATGTAGCTTCTCTTTTGGATAAGTAATGCTGTTTCGATTAGGGCATTTAACTCTGTCAGTACCAAGATCTGAACTACTCAATAATATCCACCACGTGTTATAATGAAATGATGCTCAGGCTGAGACTATTGGGTCTAATGCTTGGCACAGCCCATCTGATGAACAAATAAATCTCAGTCTCTGAAGGGCCAGAATGTGAATGACAAGAAGTCAGAGAGGACAGGGACATTGAGAAATCAAGATTCATTTTGTTGCAATTTTAGGAACCCAAGGCAAACCCAAACTAGCTTAAACATCAGAATAAAGTTGGTTGGTTCAGGGAATCAAGTCACAGCTGATTTACCAAAAAAAATAGGAAGGTCAGGGATAGATTTGGTACACAAGAACTGCTAGGGCTAGGACCAGGGCAATGAATGCCTCACTCTCCCATTCTTTCTCCCTTTCTCTTTCTCACTGTTATTCTCTTGCTCTCTTCTCTTTGTGTCTTTCTCATATTGGATTACTTCTCTCCCACTGCAAACCATTTTTCCCTTAACATCAGAAAATTTGGCCTGGAGAACAAGATTATGTCAAAAAATAGCCACATGGAAATCTCACAGGGAAGAGAGTGAGCAAGGGAGGGAGTTACTGGAGAGACAATTCCATAGATGTCCTTACAGCATTCATTCTAATTGTCATCTTGTACCACAGATTGTTTTTCCTTTTAAATATGAAAAGAACCCCAACAGATGTGGTGCTAAAGACTAGGCATTTTCTTATTTTAATAATTCAGAGGAAAAAGATGAGGACATTTTAATATCTTTCAGAGACAACACAATACTACACCTATGTTTACATGGCTTAAGTTCCCTCCTTGCTTCAAGGCAAGAGCCAGAGGGGCAAGAAGTCCTGACAGAGACCACTGTTCCTTTGTTGGGCCCTCTTGCTACCCAGCATGGAGACTCAGTTGGTTGCCATATTTGAGTCTCCATCAGCCTTGTTAACACTGGTCACTCTGCCCTGGTGATTTCCTGAGACCTCACCCTATGCAACTCGTGGGCCCAAACATGCTGCTTCCAGTGGCTTTTCCACACAAACAGCCTGACTTGGCTCCTTTTGCAAACTTCCCTAAAATCTCTCAAAGGTTCACAAAACTCAAACAAGCAGCATCTGGCCTCAGCATTCCCCATACTTCTTGCCGAGCAGCCCCAAGCCTGGCACTAGCAGTAGCTGACCTTGGTTCACAGCTTGGCCTCTCGAGGCACCTCCAAGCCCAGTGTGGGTGGCAATAATCTGTGGATTGCTTAGTGGCTCTTGCCAGGTGGTCCCAGAAAGGGCCCAGACTGTAGCTGAATTTGGCCTGCAGCAGGGGACCTTCCAGGAGGCCCCAGGGTTGGCACGCTCAGTGGCTAACTTTGGTCTGAGCCAGAGAACCACCTGGAGCTACATTGGAGGATGACATACCCAAAGGGCAGATAAAGAAAGTACCAAAACCCTGCTAAAGCAAAACCTTTTCCATAGAATAAGGCCCTGCACAATAGCTCCCCTGCTGTAGTCACCAATTAGTCTTCACAACCAATGAACCTGAGAGTCAATCTCTCCCATTAACATGCAAACAGTAACCAAGGCTCAACTATAACTGGAGGGTATACACAACTCATACAAGGGAAATACCTGGAATACCCAGCTCAGGTGACCAGGGAGACTGCACTACTAGGGCACAATGGATACCTATTGCATAAGGCCATTCTATTAAGACCAGGAGACACAGCAGCCCTACTTAAAACACAGAAATAAATACAGAAAGGCAGCCAAAATGGGGAGATGTAGAAACATGTCCTATAAGGAAGACCAGAACAAAGCTCCAGAAAAAGAACTAAACAAAATGTATAAAAGCAATCTACCAGATGCAGAGTTCAAAATATTGGTTAAAAGGATGCTCAATAAACCCAAGGGAAGAGTAGATAAACTCAGTGAGAACTTTCGTAAAGAAATAGAAAACATAAAAAAGAACCAGTCAGAAATGAAGAATATAATAACTGAAATAAAGAATACATTAGAGAGTATTAAAAGTAGATTCAATGAAACAGAGAATTGAATCAGTGATTTAGAAGATAAGGTAGCAGAAAACCCTCAATCAGAACAAGAAAAAAAAAATCCAAAAAAAAGAAACAAAGTTAATTTAAGAGGCCTCTGGGACAGCATCAACCTGACCAACATTTGCACTATAGGGGTTCCAAAAGGAGAAGAAAGACAACAAGGAATCAAAACTTAATTGAAGAAATAATGACAGAAAATTTTCCTAAAATGAAGGAAATATACATACCAGCCCAGGAAGCACAGAGTCCTACTTAAGATAAAACCAGAGAGACCCACACCAAGACACATCACAATTATAAAGCCAAAGGTTAAAGACAAAGAGAGACTCTGAAAAGCAGCAACAGGAAAGCAGTTAGTTACCTATGAGGAAACTCCCATAAGACTGTCAGCTGACTTTTCAACAGAAACTTTGCAGGCCAGGAGGGATTGGCAGGAAATATTCAAAGAGATGAAAAGCAAGTACCTACAGTCAAGATTACTCTACCAAGCAAAACTATAATTTAGAATCAAAGGACAGATAAAGATCCTCCCAGGCAAGAAAAAGCTAAAGGAATTCATCACCACCAAGCCAGTATTAAAGAAAATGTTGCAGAGACTTATTAAAAAGAAAAAAAGAAATAAGAAAAAATATGAAAAATAAAATGGCAATAGCTATATGTATTTCAACAATTAATTTAAATGTAAATGGAGTAAATGCTCCAATCAAAAGATAGGGTCATTGAATGGATAAGAAAACCAGACCCTGAAATATGCTGCTTAAAGAGACTCACTTCAGATCAAAAGACACACATAGACTGAAAGCAAAAAGATGAAAAAAGATATTCATGAAAATAGAAACAACAAACAAAAAGTATTGGTATAGCAATACTTACACCAGACAAAATAGACTTTAGAACAAAGGCTATAACAAGAGACAAAGAAAGACCCAGTAATCCCACTTCTGAGTATTTATCCAAAGAAACCCAAACACTATTTTGAAGGGACATGTGCATCACTATGTTCTCTGCAGAATTATTTATAATAGCCAAGATATGGCGGCAACCTAGGTGTCCATCAATAGATGAGGGGATAAAGAAGAGGTGGTATACATATGCAATGGAATATTACTCAGCCATAAAAAGAATAAAATCTTGCCATCTGCAATGTAAATGAACTCAGAGGGTGTCATGCTGAGCGGAATAAACGAGACAGAGAAAGACAAATACCATATGATTTTACTTACATGTAAAATCTGAAGAACAAAATAAACAAACAAAACAGAAATGAACTCACATATACAGAGAACATTCTGATAGTCGACAGAATGGTTGGGGGGATTAGGGTGACAAATGGGAAGAACTACAAATCGGTAGTTTCAAAATTGTCATGGGAATTATAAAGTACAGCATAAAGCATATAGTCAATAATATTGCGATAACTATGTATGGTGTCAGATGAGTACTAGATTTATTGGGGGTGATCACTTCTTAAGTTATATAAATGTCTAATCATTATGTTGAACAACTGAAAAAAATAATATTGTATGTCAACTATGATTTAAAAAATTTAAAAATTACTTTAAAAAAGAGTGAGTTATCTTTGCATTCCCTTTCCTATTTGTAAAAAGTGTCTTGCCCTTTTGGGTCCTTATTAAAACCTTAATTCAATAATATTTTGCACCCATAAGAACATATCTATTGAATAACTTGACTAAATAAATGCTTTGGTCAACTTTGACTAGCTTTGCTGATAGCTTTTAAGACTTTATTTTTCCTTCTGAATTAATAAAACATACAAAATTCAGACGGTAGCACATGGTGCTCTCTATGAGAGATTTCACCTTAATAAACACATGAAAAGTACCCCTTACATTATAAATGTGTAATAGCCAGATTAAATATTCCCATATACTTTGCTGATTTTTCCAATACCTTCAATAGTTATAATAAATCTTTTATGTTTAATCAAAGGATTTGATGCATGCTATTTATCATCTATTATGCACCTGCTTAAATATTTCCAAAATATCAAGGGGAGTGGCAATCTATATCTAGCTACAGCAAACAGCCCAGCCTGATGTTTATACAGTTCAGTGCCATGGCACATACACAGAACTTATTAATCAAACAATGCATTAAATCATTATCCCCTAAATCTGAAGATTGACCTGCACATAGAAAACAGGGGAATATAATTATAAAAGCCTCCTGGGGACAATTGAGAAACATTCATTGATATTCTTAAAATTGTTTACAACTTTTTGACCTAGAAATTCTACTTCTGGAAATTCATCCTAAGGGAGCAAATAAATATACGAAAGAATTTATGTTTATCGCAGCATGACTTATATCAATATAGTTAGCATGCCCCAGCTTGTAATTTTATAATTAGGTAAAACTTTCACTAAATATTCAAAATGGTGATTATATGCCATTTTACCCTCAGCTGCCTATGCCTGAAATAAGCTGACCTGAGATTGTCATTCAGTTATTTATGAGAGGAAAAAAAATTTTTGACCTGGCAAAATACTCTTATACATTTTTAAGAAGGCAGATTACAAGGCCCTATATATATACAAGATTATGCCGTTTAATATATGGGGAAAAAAACTTTTCTGTATATACACCAAAAGGTTAATAAAGGTTATCACTGGATGGTTTGGTTTAAAACATTTTTATGTTCTTTTTAATACTTATTCTGTAATTTCAAAAGTTCAACAAAGTGATTATTACCTTCATTATTTTAACCAATTGATATTGTAGATATTATAAATACTATCCAGGTCCTAAACATGGGCGCTGCCCAGGCTTCAACCTATGACTTCCTCCCCCAGAATATTCTCATTTCTGAGGGCTCAGTTTTCTGCTTGCCTAAGAATATTCCTGGGAAGCCTGTGATGCCAGCTTCTTAGACTGTGCAAAGCTCTCCAGTTGTAATACTGTGACCTGCTCACACGTCCACACGCATCACTCCTACTAGTTCATTTTATGAATGAAAACACAGATGAGATTGCTGGCAAAGTCATGCAGGTGCATCATCTTAGGTGGAATTTGAACTTGTATCATTTAGTTACCAAGCTTGTTCATTTAGAAATCCAAACTAGCGGATTCCATTTCTCTCCAGAGTGGAAGACATTACAAATGGAGGCTTTGAAATATTTCAGTTTAACCTGGAAATGATTGGGTTAAGGACAGATCCAGCTATCCAGCATCCTAGCCAACCACTCTACCTGTATGTACAAAGAGTAGCTCAGACTAAATTTGTAGAAACTCTTCCAGTAGCATTGTATTGCCCACTGAATCTTATTCAGACCCCTTGATCTGACATTTCAGATTATCTATACTCTGTCCTCAAGACCATTTCTACCCATGTCGCTGTCTATTTCCAGACATATAATTTCCTTTTTACTCAAACATTTTTATTCACCAAAATTTAAGCAGATAATGCGTTTTTTGATTTCCATGCAATTGCTCATGCTGTTTCCACTACTTAAAATTCTCTACTCCATATGGATTATGCCCACCCACCAAATATTGCCTCTTACTTTTCTTTGCATCTATATCAGACCCAAATAGCTTAATCTAATTTCTGGATCTGCCCTAACTGAGATAGGGGAAATAATAGACTGTATAATCTCTTTAAACTTCTCAAATTTTAAAATTTAAAATCTTTCTTCATTTGCTAGGAAAGCAATGTCTGCATAATAATGTTAATATTATCCTAATAAAAATTTAAGATGTCCATGTAAACTATATCATCAACAGATTCCAAAACAGAGAAAGGATTTGAGAAAGGAAAACGGGCAAGTAAATTCTCGTATCTATTTAATAACAGAGCACTCACACGAAAATGTTTTTTAGCTACTCCATCAATATCGCAATAATTTTCATACCACTTTGACAAGGCAATTCATCGACTTGGCAAAGCAAAAAAGGAAAATAAAATATCATCAATCCCTTAAATTTGATTCCTTTCTACTTCAATTTTTAGCTTATTAGATTGTATGCATTTCTGAGAGCCACCAAAACATAATGGTATAAAAATAGAAATAAAACAATCAGAAAAAGGCAGCTTGTGGTCAGATGATGAGGGTCAAGCTATGACATTCATGATATAGCCTGTAAACAAAGGGGATCTTCATGAGTATTTCAGGCAGGAGACTAATGTGATCATATTAGTTTCCTAGAAAGTTACCTGACCAAAAAGAGAAAATGGACTAGTATTGGAAGAAGGGTGAGGTATATAGAGAGCTGAGCTATGTCAATGATCAGGCAAATAATGAATTAAGTCATTGAGAGGTTGTGAAAGAAGAGGTATGAATGCCAACTAGAGGTCAGATTATAAAGGGTTTTCAAAAAGGAACACGTTGATTGCTTGAATCTAGGAAGTGCTGTCCTATGTATATGCAAGAAACTGGCTTTTAATAAATCTTTTGAAGACATTATTAGAATTCTTCATGGTGTGTGTCTGTTACACCTATGGGAAGGCAGTAGATGTGAACCAAGAGACTAAGTGAGCATTGCAAATGGTTCCCTTAACTCTAGATCTAATACCAAGAGACTAAGTGAGCATTGCAAATGGTTCCCTTAACTCTAGATCTGACCATCTCTGAGTTTGAAAAGGTGAAGCAGCAAAAAGAAAGTCTCTCCAGACAGAAAAATTTGATAAAATTGTCTTCCTAATAGAAACAGTATCAATACCTAAAAAGAGGAAGATCTAAAGTGCAGGGGCTTAAGTATGCAGTTAAGTCCAAATGCTGAATGTTGAGTTGCTAAAACAGAGGAGCATCATTGGAATTTTTCCCAAAACACAGCTTTCGGAGTGCATCTCAGCTCCTTTAATAGCAATTTATCACAACATAGGCTGATAGATCACACCGTATTTTTAATATTAACTTATCCACAGCTCCAGACTCAGGTCCTGCAAAGAGTCCAACATTCATAGGGGTTGTAAGTAGGTTTAACTGCTCAGGTTTTCTCAGCCATAAAGATTAACTCCGAGGCCCTTGATTCCTTCCATTGACGTGCAGAAGAGAGGAAAAGGAAGTGCCAGTGCTGGCTTTTTGGTAAGCCCCCTTCGGCACGAGTAAGATGGTAATCATCAAAAAAAAAAAAAAAAAAGGAAGACTGAGCACTTTATTTTTTACCATTTGTAATCCTATGCAAGCTGTGGCACAGCCTGAAATGAAGTCAAGGTACTAAGGCATCCAATATGTCACTTTTGTGTTATTGTTTTGGACTATAGATCTAGAGAATATAAGCAGTTTGCAGCAGGGTAATTCAGTTATATGATGCACTCATGCAAAATCTCATTTTAAGTGACAGGGCATCATTATAGAGTAACCACATGATATGGATAGGGGCTGGCACAGATTCTAGTGAACAGCACTCCTTTATTTCAGCTGTGACATCATGGATCAGTGTGTACCAAAATGAAGATGAGCCCCCTTTAAGAGTAGAAACTGTGCTGATATTAGAGCAGAGTGCTGCTCAGTCAAGCCGACAGCTTCTGCAGGACTTGGTGAGGCAGTCAAGTTTCCACTAGATGGTAATTGATGATGAAACAAATAAAATACTAAAACAATAACTAAATTTAAAGTACTCCCACAATAATGCCTGTAAAACATATGTAAGTTCTGTCAGAGAATATATCATTAGGTCTATAGATATAGGGAAAAAGTTCGAAAGTTAAAATTTATATGGGTTAGCAAAATTAGACAAGATATAGTGTGGTTTAAAGATTTATGTAATGATGAGTAGCTTGGCACACTGGGTCATACACATACATAAAAAGATAGATGAAAATGACTTTAGACTTAAACTGGACTTACAAAATTATCTGCCTCTATGTTATTAATAACTCCAAGGATTTAAGGAATAAATTCTAAGCATATAAGGTTTCTCAGTAAAGCAGCAAGAGGCAGTGGAATAAACACAAGCTTAAGAAGCAGGTGTAGGTTCAAATCCTGCCTCAAACAGCTTCATAGCAATGCGACTTCACTCTAAACCTTGAATAACTCTATTGACTTCATTGGCCAGAGTGAAGGTAACAGGTGGAAAACAGCAGACATAATTCATGCTAATTTACATCTCCCTTCCTCCCTTTCCCCTCTGAAGTCAAGGCGGCTTTCAGCCTCCAAAGGGATCAATTATGGCAGTGGTTGGTCCTGGGCAAGGCTATGTTATGAGGTATCCCACACAGTTTCTTGTTCATTTTATTCGAACCACCTTCATTGCAGCTTCCTTCCATTTTCTTACTCTTTACAGATGAATTTGTGTGTCTGCCTAGAATACAAATTGCTTGTCTCGTGCTTATGTCCTAATCCTGACAGCTAAGATAAAAGTTTCAGGGAGAAATGGGTTGTACTCAGGCAAAGCACAGAAAATATAAGCCCTTAAATGAGCTTAGTTTTACCATTTTCAAAAATTGTTGAAAATATTTCCTCCTGTTTCAGTCTTCAAAGATTTGATATAACAAAAACCTCTTGTTAGTCCTATAATTCATACTTGCACAGAAGAGATCTAAATGTATTTCCTGAGGATATGCTTTGACTGTTGAGCTTTACGATGATTTCATAAAAATATCAGGCGTGAAAGAAATATCAAGATGGACTCTCTCAGAGAAAAACAAAGTTCTTCCAACTTCTGCAGTCTGCACTTTGATATAAAAGATGTTATGCCTGATTTTTTAGGCATAAAATCAACCATGCTCATGCATAAGAAACAAAGGAAGGACATC
This sequence comes from Rousettus aegyptiacus, assembly GCF_014176215.1. Taxonomy (NCBI): domain Eukaryota; kingdom Metazoa; phylum Chordata; class Mammalia; order Chiroptera; family Pteropodidae; genus Rousettus; species Rousettus aegyptiacus. The sequence goes on from NW_023416310.1 coordinate 20,677,700, forward strand.
TACCTGTCCAGCTCCTCCTACAAATTTCTGACACCAGGGGATCAGGAGCTGGTGGGCAAACAATCAAGGAGCTCTTTGCTCAAGTGTTCATTGAGGCCACTCTACCTTATAACACTCCTGATGCCCTAATTATGCAAGAGGGAAACCAAAGAAATTTTTTCTTCTTTTCTTGGTCACAAGCTAGTAACGATGAAATAAAACAATGACTTAATAGATTCTGAAATTATTCCTGAGATTAAGTGCGTACGTGGTGAGTGTATTTGTTCTTTAACTTAAGAAGGCTTCTTCCTCCTACATTTTGAATATTGGAAAAGATGATAGAATATGCCCATGATTTGTGTTCTTGGCTTTGATGTGGGTATGATGTATCACAAAAGGAGACAAATTTAAGTCCACATTTAAAATATAAGACAAAAGTGTCTGTACTGAGGAAGAAGCACAGATAAGAAGAAAGGGAAAAAGTAAGTAGTAGCATCTAATATCCAGCAATTGCTCAACAAATATTAACTGATTCCGTTGTTATTGTTGTGGTTGTTGGTGAATTATCATCATTACCAAGGGTAAACATTGAATAAATCAGATGGGTAGAGGTCAGAATGAAATAAACAGAGAAGATAAATAAATATAAGGAAGGATTTTAGAAAATCAGAAAAAGGAAGAGGAGAAGGAGAAAACAAATAAGGGAACATAAATAAATAGAAATTAGGCCATTAGAAATGCTTTGGTACTCTATTAGGTAGGTAAATATAAATCGATGTCAGCCATAAAGCCCTGAGTGCGTTGGAAGAACACACACTGCATAAATAAGAGGTTTGGGTTTCAGTCTCTCTCTTTCTCTCTCTCTCTCTCTCTAAAAGGACAGAAAAACACAGAAAATTCACAGAGTGTGTAAAAATTCAGTCTATCATTCTAAATGGACCTCCCCCAGGACCTGTTTCTCATTTTATTCTGAGCTGCACAAAACACATTTAAGCACAGGATTTCAAGTATGTTGAGCACTGGAATCAAGGTTATGGTAGAAGGATTCCAAGGAGGTGCTAAATTAGAGACAAATGAGGAGCTAAACATGGGGAGCTCTTCAGGGACAAGAAACAGAACCTGGGTGCTTTTCAGCATCTTCTGAACAGTCTTCTCTTCTTTCATTGTCACAAACACAGGGTGCCCATTTTTCAGATGCTGCAGGCTCACATCCGTTGCAGCTGACATCTAGAGCAGAATCGAATATTTTAAGAGCCTTTTCTGAAGCTTTTGTTGACATTCTAAGACTGAAATTTCTCAAGAACAACTTAGGCTTCTCAGAATTCACTCGTAACTGTCCATGTTTCATGTTTTGGATTATAATTCTATTATAATAAAATATGTTAATAAATGCATAATATTGAGCCGTTAATTTTTTTTTATTTCACCAGTTTCCAGATCAGCCCTCCACTTTTTCTGACCAAAGGTCTCGTTCCCACTGCTATGTAATAGCAAGCAATGAGTTCAAAAAGGCCATATCAATGCCTATTTGAAATCCACCTAATCATGGAATGCCAAGGGTGTCTTACCTCCCAAACTGTACCCTCCATTTCACTGAACCATTTTTTAAACAATGTCAAAGTGATGGTCAGCTAGTGTGCTGCTTGCTGTTCAGTGAGTTAGTTCTTTATTATACTCCCTAAACATATAGGAAGGTCTATGCTTGCCCAGCTGATGGCTTCTAATGAGAAAATGTACACTCATCATTGGCAGATTAGCACACTGATGAATTTAATTGTGGCCCTATTTAGGTCCAGGCCATTCACATGGATAAAGCTTACTACACACTCAAGAGTCATCATCTGTTTTGGGAATGAAACACACTAAGTCACTAAATTTTTATTATTAGTGTACTGACAAGGTTTCAGACCGTACACTATAGACTTCACAAGTGGATGTATTTTATTCTAAGAAACAACACAATGAAAGAGGTACTATTACTAGGCACAATTTACAGATAAGAAACCATTGCTGAGAGAATGAAGTCACCCCCAAGGTCACACAGCTAGCTGGTGGCAGTCAGATCTCAATTCAGTTCTTTCTGTCTCCAGAGCTGTGCTCAGAAATACTCTTCACTAGCTTAACACACAAAAAAAATGACTTGGAGGTCTTGTTAAAGCTACAGAGTCCTACTCGCAGAGATTCTGATTCTGACCCAGAAAGTCTGGAAAGAGGTTCGGCATTCTACATATCAAAAAGTAACCCTCTCCAGGTGGTTCTAATGCAAGTGGTCTATAGATCACACTTTGGGAATCACTGGAATCTTTGTAGTATCTCCCTGGTTCTGCTATGTGGTCTATTGTATATTTTAAAGATGATGGCAATAATATCACCCTCACATATTTCTTTCTTGCCATGTCTCCATCAAGAGGTGGAATTTATTTCTCTACCCTCTCGGATCTAGTAGGCCCTGTGTCTCCTTTGATCAATAGAATACAGAAGAATTGATGCTGTGCCATGTGTAGGTACAACACTCAAACAGCTTGGAATAATTTGCCTCCCACCTCTTGAAACTAAGACTCCCTATACCACGATGCTGAGAGAAGATGAAGCCATTCAGAAAGGCCCCAAAGGATGAGCCACCTTGTGATGAGAGAGAGAGACAGAGACAGAGACATACAGAGACAGAGAAAGACAAACAGGGACAGAGAGAGAGGGAGGGAAGGAGGTGGGGAGTGAGAGGGAGAGGTGCTAAGGAGCACCAAGGGTCCAGACATGAGTGAAGATGCCACCTTAAAAGTGGATCTTCAGCTCCAGCCACCTCAGTGGACACTGCACGTAGCAGAAATGAACCATCCAGCAGATGGTTCCTGACCCACAAAGTCATGAGCAAAATAAATGGCTATGTCAGGCCCTAAGTTTTGAAGTACTCTGTTACAGAATAATAGAAAACAAATATATGCCACACATAATTATAATTTTATATATAGTATATTATGTACTGAAAGCAAAATTTAAAAAATTGAAGCTTTATGCAGAAAGAAATTTTAACCAAAAATTAATGTAACTGAATAAAATATTTTTTCTGGAATTATCTGTGAATTTCCCTGAACTCTCATTTTCACCTTGAATGTGTAAACATGGCCATACAATTCTGACTCTTGTTGAATTTACATTATTCCCTATATATTTGAAACTTTAAAATATTATATATACTGACGTTCATGATATATTTCCTTTAATTTTGTATTTCTCCTTTCCTTTATTTCTCCAGCTTTACTGAAGTGTACTTGACAAATAAAAATTGTATATATTTAAGGTATACAATATAATATCTTGATATATGTATACATTGTGAAATGATTACCACAATCAAGTTAATTAACACTCCATCACCTCACATAGTTACCATTTGTGCATGTGTGGTGAGAATACTTAACATCTACTCTCCTAGCAAATTTCAAGTATATAATACAGGTTTAATAATTATAGTCACTATGCTGTACTTTAGATCTCCAGAACTTATCTCACTGCATTTAGAACAACTCCAAAATTGTACTGTCTTCTGCAAAAGCAACGTGATGTGAAGCAAACACGAAGATCTACATTCCACTTTTTTGCACCTGATTCATCTGTTCAGAGATAAAAGTCAGTCTGGGTTATTGAATGGAGTTGTATATGTTCTTCTACTAGAGAGCTGAATTGGGACTGAACAGCTTCATTTTCATGAGTTCTCAGATAAATACAAATCCAGAATGAAATTTAACAAACTTTTAACTTTCATAAGCAAATAAGTTTCCAGCACCAATCCATTTCTGTGCTGGAGATGTCCTGGCATTTTATCCTTATAACCTCATGCCTAGACACTGCACAGAAAATCCTGTCTTAATCATTAAAACTGATGCAAGTACAAAATCATTGAATAACTACAGGAATTCCCATCTGTTAAGGAGACACAGTAACACAGAGGTGCTTCGCCAGGACTTTTGAGGCATAATGGTCAACCAAAGATGGGATCAGACATAAACTATGCTCATTGCAACAACAATTCTACCCCGTCTGACTTTTTGTTTAGCTCTGGGTAAATTGTTTCAATAGAAAATGCTAGAGCTGTCCTGGGAAGACATAATAATTACAAAGGCTGAGTGTGTGGGACTACCTGATGGAAGCTGTATCTAACCTTCCTAAAATGCCCACTGTATAATGAAGACCTTCCCCTTCACTATCGAGCCACCTCACCATTTAAATTGGAACACGGTGTCTTCCGCTTGAGCTCTACTCCATCCTAACCCACAACTGCCCCCTACTTGGCTTTCTTGAATTTTTTCCTGTATTTTTTATTGTTTACAGAATCTATGCCAAATCTGTCTCAAATCCCTCAAATCTTTAGCACTAATTTCTACTTGACTCCCTCATCTAGTTTCATGGTTTTGCTATAGGCTGATCACTTCCCTCCAGCAATTTGGGCTCATATACCCAACTGTTCATGGGAGATCTCTGCCTAAGTATACATGGGAAACTCAATCTTAATGCATCCTAATCTGAATTTGCTACCTTCAAGTCACCATTTCCTCTTTTAATGAGTGTCAATGTTATCCATTCTGCAAGCCCTCTCCTTTACCCCAGGCCTTCAATCAGTTACCGAGTCTCCCCATGTTTAGCTCCTCATTTGTCTCTAATTTAGCACCTCCTTGGAATCCTTCTACCATAACCTTGGTTCCAGTGCTCATTACCTCTTATTTCAACTACTGAAAACATTTTTCAGACCTCCATTGGCCCATCAAAAATAATAATAGCTAACATTTACTGAATGTTACCATGTGACAGGCACTTTCCAGGATTCTTGCAGGTGTTAATTCATGCAATTCATGGTAAGTGTTTTTATGATGCCCTGTGTAAAATAAATAAATCAAGGCAAAGAGATTAAGTTACTTGCCCAATATCACACCTAAATATGGCAGAATCAGAGTAGGAATCCAGGCAGTCTGACTTCAAAACCCAAGGTCTGAATCACGCCACTCCACTACCTAAACATGGCCTCTATTGGTTTCAGGTGGCTGCCAATCACTCACAGACTTTAAACCCATGCTCTTCAGAAAAGCATTCAGAGCCCCTTTCGATATCACCTGCACCTACTGCTCTGTCGTATCTTCAGGCTTTCCTTTCCACTGGCCTTTGCTATCCATGTGCAGATCTACTCAGGATTCTGCCATGCTAAGAAGAAGATCTGTCAACGCTGCCACCCCTCCAGGATCTTGTCTTCCTTCTCTCTTTCACACACTGAGACAAAAGAAAAAATAATCCTCCCATTCTTCATCCTCCCACCAATCACTCTTTCGTTAACCCTCTGTCATCGGGCTTCTGGCATCGTCCTACTAAACCTGCTTTTTCAGAATCATTAAGGCCTCTCTAATAGACATGTTGAATGTTGTGAAATGTGGAGTCAAATAAAATCCTGTGAGCTTCAGCTCACTCTCTTTCTAGCTATGTGATCTTCAACAAGTTATTCAACTTCTCTGAGCTGGTGATTACTGTCCTTTCCATCTTCCTCTCTGAAGTATATTCATCTTCCTTCAATCTTGACTTCATCAAGTAATCCTCACCCCACCCTTACTGTAACTCCCTCATCTGCAACTGTTTTCCCTAGGGGCCACCCTGTGCCCCAAGACTTTGTCTCTCCTTCTCCCTTTCCACTCTGTCCATGTTTTGCCACTTACTAACTGTATATCTTTGGCATTTAACTCCTCTGTACAATGTATTCTCATTTGTAATATGTAAGTAATAATACCTATCCTAATATTTCACTGTATTTTATAAGAATTAGTTAACATATTATATATGAAGTTATGGTGAAACTCTGAAGAGCAATTCACATGTTATCATGATTGCTGTATTAGTGTGGAAGGCTGTGTGTGGTATGGGTGTAATTTTGAAACAAACTTAAATTTAGAAAAAAGTTGCAAGGACAGTACAAAGTACGTTTTCTCCCCTGAACTATATAGTTCGGATTTATGCCTAATCACCCGTTAATAGTTTAGTGTATATTTCCTACAAATGGGACATTCTCCAACATAATAGCAGTATAACCAACGAAATCAGGAAATTAATATTTATACATAATGGCCACCTACTCCTCAAACCTTCAAGGATTTCCAGATATCCCAATAATGTTCTTTATAGCAAAATGATCCAGTTCAGAATCACACATTACATTTAGTTATTAAGTCTCTTTAATCTACTTCACTCTAGAAAAATTCCTCAGCTTTTCCTCAACTTATATGACATTGACACATTTGAAGATTAAAGGACAGTTATTTTGCAAAATGCCCATTAATTTCAGTTTGTCTACTATTTACCATGATTAGATTCTGGCTAGTAGTCTTTGGCAAGAATATCATAGAAGCTATGTTGCATTTTTCTCAGCATACTTTTAGGTGGTATATGATTTTTATTTGTCCCATTGATGGTACTAACTTTGATCACTAAGATGATATCTGACAGACTTTTCTACTGCGACCTTAACTTTTCCCCTTACTAATATGTATTTTGTGGAGAAAGGACTACGTGAAAGTAGTATTTTGAAACTATGTAAACATCCTTTCTCATCAAATTTATGAGTTGATCATTTATATTACTATAGAGCTATGTTTTTTTATATATTCAATTATTCATTATTTATTTTGAGACTCAAACAGTTCAAGACTTAGCCAGTAAGAGCCAAAATATACCATTTTGATATGTCCTATCTTCTTGTAGAGCCTCCTTAATTTGTGGTTCAAAAAGCTGTTCCAGGCTCATGTTGTTTAAAAGTCTGTGCTCCTAGACAGGCTGAACAGATAGAGATACTGTCTTTTTTAAACCATTATGCCTCACATAGTAACAAGCACACAGCAGGAGCTCAATAAATATTTGCTAAATGGGTGAGTGAATTATTCATGCTATAATAATAAACTAAACCCTATTAGGTTTATCATTTTACAATCTGGAAACATCGTAAATTGATTTTATGCATTCAATTAATGTGGATAGAGAAATATATAATGTTATATGATGAAATGGTAGAGGACAGAATCCAGAGGAAACCTACCTTGTTTCCAATCCCAATATCTCCCTTTATTCACTGTGTGCCTCCTACCTTCTCTGTACCTCTATTTGCCCATCAATCATATGTCGTGTTGGGGATGAAATGAATCAATATGTACAAATTACTTAGGATAATGCCTGCACAACCTATTGAGACACCATATAAGTAAGAGTTATTATTATTTTTGTGATATTTTTATTGAAATAAGAACCTTGCCTTTACAATATCCCGTGATCATTGGGAATAGATTCAAAGGACAAGGAATTTCAGGGGTATGGATAGAATACTGAACAAGGTCATTTGGGGGAAAGGTTCCAAGAGAGTCCACCCAAAGTTGCTATGTGTGATGATGAGCCACACTTCCTTTGGGTCTCAGTAATGACTCAATAGTTAGTGATCTCAAAGTCACCCTCAAGAAAGGATAGATGATAATGGCCAGCCTGAGCAGAGGAAGCCTCCAGAGACTCTCCATGCTTTATGGACATAATCTTCACTCTGACTCTGAAGCCAGGTGTCCTGATTGCTCCTTTGCAGGGACTTCCCAAGACTCCCTATAGCTACACAGATATAGAGACCTCCCCCTACTCTGTGGGAGTTATTCATTGCTTCAGGATACACATGACTCCTCCCAAGTGCCACATTTGTTCTAAATGGAACTTAAGTCACAGGATGAGGGATAGTAGAGAGAGTGGTCAGCTTAGCAACAGAAGTGCTATTATGGGTTGTTTATTTTACAATTTGTTCTCTTTTGATGTTGTTTAGATCCCCAGATGAGGACAGACACAAGTACAGTGGGAACAGCAGGTGTGGACTGTGTTGTTCAACGCTAAATTTTAAAAAACCTGCAAATATAAATAAAACATATTTAAATTTTTTAAATGGCCAAAACAAAACAGAATGAAAGGTAAGATTTTAAAAGTAGTTAAAAATAGGCTTGTAAGAAGATGGGGATTTAATAATCTGTGTTTTTAAAAAATTATAATAAAAACCTAGTTTTAAAATGTAAATCAGTCATGGGGATATAATGTACTGAATAGTTAAAGTTGTAAGAGTAGATCTTTAAAGTTCATAAGAGAACAAACAACTGTGCATGGTGATAGACATTAACTAGACTTATTGTGGTGATCATTTCACAATTATACAATATTAGATCATTATGTCATATATCTGAAACTAATATAATGTTATAAGTCCATTATACCCCAATACAAAAATCAGACTAATATCAGATTTAATAAATGTTAATGTTTTGAAAAAATAAATAAATCTAAAATGTAAAAGAGGCTTTTCCACAGAGAGGTTTCAAATATCTATAAATAACATAAATAAGTAAAATGAAAAGTACTTGGCAAATAACATACATTTCTAAAAAGAGAATCAAGATTATTTTTTTAAATGATAGAAAAAAAGGGTCTTATAAACTAAAACTAAGCAATATTTACAAACCCATGCAGCAAATCAACTGGATTAACAGGGAGTTAATATAAAAGACATTCTCCCTTACTTCCAGAAGATACAAGAAAAGACTGGATGAGAATTCAGACTTCAATCCTCCTAGACTAAATCAACACATAATTTCTGCTGGAATCCAAAATATGGCACAGATTCAGGACCTGCTAAGAAATTAAATAAGGAAGGAAATGACTAGAACCCAAACTACTGCATCAGCTTTAGGTGAAGAGGAGGACTTTAGTCACACAGAATCAGGCCAAATCCCAGGCTCCCCCACTTATTAAATGTGGACTATTATGAGAATGACAGTTATTACACCTTAGTTTCCTCATCTGTAATTTGGGTATAAAAACTTATTTACCTAAAAGGCTTTTGTGCATAGTAAGTTGGTTAATATCTACAAAGCACTACACTATGCCTAGCACATAATAAACTCTCAATAATTGTTAGCTATTAACATATTTATCACACTGATTTCCACCTGAAGTAATGCTTTTCTACATACCTATAATCATGTACATCATTGGCGAAATTGTTTGATATTTGTGTTTATTTGCATTTATATTAGAAGAAGCTTCACCGTTAGAGTTAACAAACTTGGGAATCAATTCCAGCTTCTTCATTTACAGATAGTGAAACTTTAGGTGAACAACTCTAATTCCCTTGGCTTCAGTTTCCTCATATTTGGGATGAAATAAAACCTACCTTGTTGGATTGTAAGAAAGATTAAGTAAAATAACCTGTGTAAAGAGCCAGGCATAAACCGATGTTTCATAAACAGCAACAATATTGTAGGAACTAGAGACAAACGTTCCATTGATATTTTATCAGGGTTTATTAAAACTCAAGTGAAGAAAGACTATTTCTAATTGGTGCCAGTTCAATAAGAAGATGAAAAAAAATCTCTAGTGAAATGTTTCTATGTTGCCATTTCCAATGACTGGGATAACCTGGTGTGCTAATTATATAATATTTTAACACGAAAAAAATAAGGCATTTGTGTATTTCAGCAGCATCAAAGAGAAGCCCTATTTGCTATGATTTGCTCTAATTGTATATTTATTGGAAGCAGTTCACTTTATCTGCGGCAGAATGCTCTTTGATGTCATTAGTCTACAGAAATAATTATAGGAAAGTAATTATAGGAAATTATAGGAAAGCAAGACTATTCAGAGGGTAAGATGGCATGAGGCTTCCCTTCACTCTCCAAGGCTACATGGATTAACACAGCAAACCACAATTCCAGAGTCTGGGAACTAAGTAATCAGAAAGCACCTAAAACAAAGGCCCTCAAAAATGTTTCTGATCACTTTTATTAATCACATTAATATTGATTCTTAGAAAGAAGACATTGGGTAATTATTTAATAATGCAACTTTTCTACAAAACTATAAAATCCATAGATCTAAAATTTTAAGTGATATCATAAATCATGATTAATGTGTTCCTTGTTAACTCTGGAGGAGACAGTTTGGGTTTAGTAGAAAGAATAATATACTTGGACTTGAACATAAACTCCGGTCTGCCACTTACAACTAAATGCCCATCAACCTGCCCATATCTGTTTTCTTACCCATAGAATGAAAAAGCAATGATCCCAGCATATTGTTTCCGTGAAAAAAAGTGTATTCAATACTGGCTCAAAAGAGAGGCTATAATTAGTCAATGTAATTTGATGAGTTATTAATCAAAGATTACTTTTAACAAAATAATAATTATAATAGCTAATATTTATTGCTTATTTACTATATACCAGTAGCTGTACTAAACATTTTACATTAATTATCTCATGTTTTTCTTAGCATATAATCCAGTAATCCCACTTCTGGGTCTATATCCAAGGAATTGAAATCAGGATCTCAAGAGATATCTTCATGACCATGTTCATTGCAACACTATTCACAATAGCCAAGATATGGAAACAACCTAAATGTTCATCAATAGATGAATGGATAAATAAATAAAATGTGGCATCTATACAAAATTGAATATTATATATGTATCTAAGGTAACTATATATAATCGAATATTATTCAGCCTTAAAATAGAAGGAAATGCTGCCATTTGCAACAATGTGGATTAATTTGGGGAGGACTATATGTGTAAAATTAGCCAGTCATAGAAGACAAATACTGCATGATTCCAGTTATATGAGGTATCAAAAGTAATCAAACTCATAGAAACAAATAATCAAATGGTGGTTCCCAGATGCTTAGGGAGGGAGCAATGATGAATTGCTGTCCAGTGGGCATAATGTCTTAGATATGCAGAATGAATATGCTCTAGAAATTTGCTCTACAGCATTGTGTTTACAGTTAACAATACTGTATTTTGAGCTTAAAATTGTGTTAAGACAATAGATATCATGCTATAAGGAAAGTTTTATTATCTATTTTTCTCATTAGAAGAAAAGATTTGGGAGAGTTTAAGTAACCAGACTAAGTTTAACAAGAAAATAATTGCCCAAACCAGGGTAAAACACAAGTTTTTCTCACACCAAAGCCTATGTGTTTACAAATTTACTGGGTTTCAAATTATTTCTTAACAGCACAATACTTTACTCAAATGAAATGTCCATAGAGCCCAAATACATGTACCAGACAAAAACTGAGCAATCTAGATTTGACGAGGAACTAAGAACGTCACCCTCACAGCGGCCTTAGAAATACCTCAGAGGAACTCGAGGACTCAACAAAAGATAGTGAAAAATCATTGCTATAGTGATCAAATCTGTTTCACATTTATGACTGTGACAGTTTGAAGCCCACTGGAAAGATCTATGACAGGTAATAATTTGTCACGTTTCTAAGGTATTAATTTGAATCTTGCATTGCAAAACTGTTAGGAACAGGTCATACAGCTAGTAAGTGTGCTTTTTAGAAGTGTGAGAATATATCCGGGTTTCCAGTGATGTGTGATACATATATGATCATGGGCCTGGACAAATATTTCCATGCTCACAATCAGGAGATTCCTGAAGAATTTAGACATACTACTGATAAAATATCAGGTTTATCTATAATACGTGATTACTGCAAACTGGCAAAGCATGTCTTTCATTTTATTGCTAATGAATAAGAGATGTCACATTGCTCACTCAGCACTGTGCCTAAACATTTCCTAGGGCTGCCAGATTTAACAAATAAAACTAAAAGATACTTAGGTTAACTCGAATTTCAGATAAACAAGTGTCTTTTTTTTTTGTATAAGTATATACGAAATATTGCATAGGACAATACTAAAAATATATATATATTTGTTGTCATTTCCTTAAAATATTTTTGATTTTATATGCTTACTTAGGAAGCCAGCTTATTAACAGCAGGTAGTGAATAGTAACATATCTCAATCTACACCCACAGGCTTTTTAGATAAATTAGTTTAGACAAATAACAGGACAAGATGAAACAAATTATAAATAACATATGAATGAAAAAATAAACTATAATAATTAAGTTAAAATCATGTAGACAGATTAGTACATTAGCCCCAGCTAAGAAAAGACTTGGTGAACCAGAAGACACATATTATGAAGTTATCTACAAAGAAATTGAAAGTATGAAAGAAAAGTTAAAAGACATAAAAAGCAGATGAGAATGGCCTATACTTATTTGATCAGAGCTCCAGTTGGAACAAAGAGAAATAATAATAAAGAAGCAATATTTAAAGAGATAATAGCTGATAATTTTTCACAGTAGATGAATCATACTCACAAAAAGGGCAAGTGGAAAGAGATCACTAGTTTTATGCCAGACATACAGTATTAAATAATGTCTTAGGTGTTCCCTGTAATCCTGGAATTTACTATAGTAAAGTAATGTAAATTTTTAGTTAAGTCACAGGTGAATTCTAGGACTTAGAAAAAACAAAACTTTTGAAGAAAGAAAAATATAATTTCATGACTAGAAAGCCTAAAAGTGAAAATATTTACAAAAATGGAAAATTGTTAAATATTTTTTTAAATCATCACTCTAATCATGAAGAATATAATTGAAAAAAAAATAAGATATTTAACAGGAAAACATGTCAGTGAAGATTAAGAACTTGCTGAACTCAGTTTAAAATAATATGTTCCAAAATGTAGTTTCATATAAATGAGCAGATACCTGGCCCTTTAGAAAGTTCGGTTTATTTACAGATTTTTTAATTATACTTGAAAAAGTTCCTCATAGCTCAACAGTAAAATAATTTCTAATTATCTACATAATCAACTTGAAAACATTAAAAATCTTCCTAATTTTTCATTTAGTTTTGAGGAGAGGAATGGGAAAGCATGGGTTCTTGAAGATTATTGCTTGCCCCACTACTAAATATATTTTTATTCTTTGTGATTTGTAGCTTTGAGAGTTGCTTTTCTTTTTTTTTTTCCCTAACACCAAGGACACTTCATATTTCCTTTGTTGCATATAAGTACTTTGTTTCTTTTCTTTTTTCTTTTCTTTTTTTTTTTTTGAAGTTTCATGAGAGTTTATTCAAGCCAAACTGAAGACATATGCCAGTGAGCAAGATTTCAGATGCTCCCAGTACTTCGTTTCCTACTACCACATGACTCTGACATAAAAGCTTAGAAACAATATGGTGTAGAGGAAGATTTTCCTCCAAAATGAAGGCAGGTACAGAGATGGAGAAATGAGGAGGATGGAAAGGTGTTTACATCAACATGCATTTACTTAGCTTCAGTTACGTGAAAGGTTCTGTGTTAAACATGGAAAAAAGTATAAAGATATACAACACCTACAATTCAGTCCTGCCACCATCTGAGCTGTCGGTAAATTTGCTTCGCTAATTCGTTTTTGGACTATACCCCCATCTCTTATGGCAAGAGATTATGTGCAATGTACATGTGAAATTCTCTTCTGCATTGTGTAAAACTGCTGTCAATGGCATTGTCTGTGTGTTTTTGTTTGTTTGTTTGTTTGTTTGTTTTGCTCCATATCCCCTCTGGAGAATCCCCATGTTAAAAAAAAAAAAAAACAGTCTTTTAGCATTCAGTGCCAAGAAACATTTAGTGTCTGAATGTCCAATGAATAGGGAAATATGTAAGTAAATTATGGCTTTTTCCCATGGCAGAGTATTATACAACCATTAAAATGATAACTTTGAAAACTATGTAGAAAATTGAGAAATGTTTATGACATAAGTGAATAAAAAACAACACGAAATTATATTTACGCTCCGATTTCAGATATAAAATATATGTTCAAACAAAACGAGAATAGTCAAATGTAAACTATATATTAGGAGTGGAATTATAGGTACATTTTCCCCTTCTTTTGAAACACACATTTAGAGTGGTGCAAAAAATATATATTGATACAGAAAACTTTATCTCTCACAAAATTTGGTATTTATTCCTTGTGATTCTTTTTTTGCCTTGGGAGCAAGAAAGCTCAGAGCTACATGTGATATTGAATACCTAGTATTGTTTTTGCATTTGTGACTGGCATTCTTTTTCTTTCCAAGGCTTTGTTCTCTGTGTTATCTTCTTTTTAGAAGGACTAAAAATGATGAAAAATAAACACAGTTGACATCCTTATCTCCAAATAGCTTAGATATACATTTTATGTAGTTAGAAACGTTAAGAATTGCATTATGATTGCACTGAGGTTATGCTTTATTTGGAAAAACACCGCAGAGGGGGCGTGTGCACTCTGGTGCATCATATTGGGGATACATGACGTTAACATATATTACTGGAGGTCACCTGGTTAAGGTGTTTTCCCCAGATTTCTCCACTGTAAATTTACTATTTTTCCCTTTGCAATAAGTATTTGGAAGAAGATCCTTTGATACCATACAAATATTCTGTTTCTTCTCAAATTTTTGTCCACTGATTTTTTTTGTACCTATAAGTAAATCTTGACTGTAGGAAATTTTACTGTGATTTTGACTATGTTCTAATGGTGATTTTTCTACTTCCCTAATTCCTTTAACATTTGTTATTTGAAATTCTTCTATAAGGACAATTTACCCTTTCTCCATTTGTATATTTATTCAGTTATCTATTTTTATTGGTATAGACTCAAGTATTTACTTCATTCTTTGGGTTAAAATTCAATACTATCATTATTTATTTCTTGCTCAGATTATTACAGAATTGGCCAACAAGAGCTCTTTGGACTCTTGTGCCCTTGTGACACGAAGCCAGCCTTTTTTTTTATTTCACTTCTTTGTTTTTTGATGTCTCAAAATCCTCCAAAATCGTCCTGTATTTTCCCTGCCTCAGCCCTGGAATGGACCACTTTTCTAAAGAACATTAATTTCTTTTATTGAAGAATGATATTTAGAAACCAATACCGAGCATTAGCATTAGGTGTGTTCATTGTTACTGGGGTGTCATCGTTACTCTCAATTCCTTTCTCCCAGCTACAATGGGTTTTCATTAGTATACTATAAATAACTATGGCTGATGCCCTCCTCTCTACAGATTAAAGCTTTTATTTCATGGGAAAATTTGGTGAGAGGTGTCCAGATGGAATCCTGTGGTCATCTTTCAGGGGTTCCTGTTTCCCTCTCCACATTAGGATTCAGTCTTAGGACTCTCTCAACCTTTTCTGCAAGTTCTCAGTAGGGTTTGTTAAGAAAATGTCTAAAGAGATTGTAGATTTACCCAATTTGTGTGGTCCCTAGGGGGTTCACACCCTTTCACCAGTGCACACTAGCCTCGACCAATTCTCTCATCCTCCAGTGGAACTCTTACCTGTGTCCACTTTGTCTATACCAGGTAAGTCAGTGCTCATATTCTGTCTCTCCCTTAAGTGGCCTCTCTCTCTTTAGATTTTGGAGCATGTGGTTACTCTCTGACAGGTTCTCTTACAAGTTCAAAAAAAGTCTTGAATTTGCAATTTGTCTAGCTTTTCTTTTTGTTCTAAAAGTATAAGAAATACCTTTTTTAGCTCTCTATATTCTTGAGTTTGAACTAGAAGAGTTATTTGTAAAATAAGCCCTGGCTTATTTATGTAATCTGATTGTGACAAAATTAACCACTCATTTTTTGGAAATTTAACATATATTACATACCTTATTTCCTTTTCATGTCTGAAATACTCCCCATCCGAATTACAAGTTTTGTGAAAGAAGTTTTCATGGATTAGTGGAAAGAGTACGAACTTTAGAGACAACAGAAACTAACTAAGCTTAAATCCTGCTTATATGATCTATGTGGCCATGGACGAAATAGTACATGAGCCTCAGTTTCCTCTTCTATAATACGGAGATAAGAATACTTAATAAAATGTTGGCTGTGAGAATCAAGTAGGTTATGAATAAGCCCTTGAAATGGCCAAGCTTTCAAAAGATATTAATTTCTCTTCACATTTTCTCCTTATATTTAATCTGAGTATCTAGAAATCAATGAACGTGAAACAGCAGTAAAACAATATATTCAATTGAAATGTTCCAGTTGTTTCCTTTTTATTCTCACAATATATTACAAACCAACTTTTAATGCTCCAATATGTACCAGGATAAATTCACCAACAATCTTTATGAAAAATCATAATGCCCAGAAAAGAATTTTGCCAATTTCTCCCCTAGGAAAACATAATGTCTCAATGATGGACCAAGAAACTTAAAAATCTGGCTGGTAGAATATTCCTTTGATGAGAAACTGAGGCAAATTAACACCTTCTTTGAGTTTAAGATCCCTCATCTAAATTAAGAAATGAAAAAAAAAATTGGCCTAATTATGTCTGACCTTTGGGTTAGGTCACAGAAGGGCTTAGTTAAAGTGAAATGTTTTCCAAAAGAGGTACCCAATTTAAATCATTAACATTTAAGCAAAAATTCTTCAAAGATTAACCCTATGTCTAAATACTGCAATACATGCAGGTGTACTTTTGAAGGAAAAGAGAAATCAATGGACAGCACATAGGTGAAGTACATCGTTAAGAACTGGGTTCCTTAAGGTGAGACTGAAAGGGAAGAGAATCCTGTAGAAAGAGAGCCAGGGACTTGGCCAACAAACATAGCCTGTTCCATGATGTTGCAGAGAATGAGCACAGAGAATATAAATTTGTGAGCTCCCTCCTGACAATTTTTGCTGAAAATCTTCAATAATTCAAGCTCTAAGGAAACTATGTTAGTTCGTTTGGCTGCTATAACAAAATACCGCAGACTAGACTTGGTAGCTTAAACATAACCAAAATGTACTGCTCATAGTTCTAGAGGCTGAGAGTCCAAGTTCAGGGTGCCATCATGGTTGGTCAGATGAGGGCCCTCCTCCAGACTGCACACTTCTTCCTGTATCCGCACGTGGCAGAGGGGCTAGGGTTCTTTCTCTCTAGAGTCTCTTATATAAGCCACTAGTTCCATTCATTAGGGTTCCACTCTCATGTCGTAATCACCTCCTAAAGGTCCCATCTACTAATTCTATAAACTTTGAGGGCTAGAATTTCAACATATGAATTTGGGGATACACAAATATTCAGACAATAGCTTGAAAGAAAACATTTTTTAAAATTATATTTGTCAAATGCAAAGCAAAAACTACACACGTTGGTGACGTGTAGAACAAGAAAGAACCAGTTGAGAACAGGCTTGTCAGTTTTGATTTAGGACATAGACTCACAATTTATAAAGGCCACATAAATGGCTTATGAGAATGACTGAGTCCACATTGCAGGAGAAGAGCCTTGTAATGTTGCCTACTCATTTATTTGAAGTAAGTTTGGAAACAAACACCTGCATTGAGGTTTTGATATCAATTTCTAATTCTTCTCTTGCTAAGGAATTGGGGAAAAACAGCCCAGAAGACTAAGAGATGTCTTTGCTCTGGTCTGTTCCATCTAGGTTTACCCCCTCACCTTTACTAGTCTGAGCCTCTTTCCAGAGTCCAATTTTCTCCATGGGTTTATTCCACCAGCTGGAACTGAAAATATTTTTATACTTCCATCATGGAACATGAAAATTTCTCAAGTCTATACTCATTCACTTATTCTCAAGACTAAGATATAATTAATAATAATGCTAAGTGGAACTGTTCCCTTCAGTAGAATCTGAAAAATTCATGCTTCCAATTACTTTAGAATAAGGGAATGACATATTTCCTATTTCTCTAGCCTTTAAGCCTTCTCTCTCTGATATTGGCATTCTGAATTCTAGGCAGCTGTTTTGGAGTTAGTGACTAGCAAAATGTCCACCATATTATTTTTTTTAGTCAGAGGAATAATTCTCTGATTAGAGTCTGAACTGAAAATAGATTTCTCATAGAAAGGAATGATTACACATCTATCAAATACTATTCGACATCCTCCCTAATACAGTGGGATCCAAGAGTTTATCATCTTACAGCTACATAAAGATAATGGCTTCTTGAAAATAAAAACAATGATATTGCTGCCCTTCCAATGAGGCAAGAGTCTCTTGGAAATCTTCACCAATCCTCAGACAATACAAGCAATTAAGTAGATAGGACTTCGTAACTCCATAGTTCAGGTTGAATTACTTTTTGCCATAGCTAAGAAAAATACATTTTTGGTTAAATCCTTTATAACAGTATTTCTCAAACTGTAGGCTATAACCCAATCATTAGTGAGTTCTGAAATCATTTTATGGTTTGTAACCAGCATTTAAAAAAAAAAAAAAGAGTATAATGGAAGAGAAAAGGAAAGGAAAGGAAAGAAATGGAGGAAATGCACATATAATAGTAGACATTATTTTATGAACATTTTGCTTCAGTTATAAAGAATAGCCAAGCACCTCCCACTTTTATTTCATAAGCATATTTTAAGTAACTTCTCCATATAGTTTAAGGCACATACAGATACAGCTAAGTTCTGAGTTCTGTATTCATTCCTTTTGCCTGGAAATACCTGCCCTATGAATGCTGCAGCTCCCAAAGTTTAGTAAGGTCTGATTGTATCACATGCCCAGATCAAAAGGCAAGGTCAAGTTTTTCAAGTCCACCCAGGCAGCTAAATATCTTGAGCCATTGTTCCCAGCTTAAGGTCAGAGCATATTGAATGGGAAAAGCAAAAGCAAATGAAACACAAGGTTAGTTGAAAAGAGATGGCAACTAACTATATCACCCCACTATGAAAATAATTCAACAACATCTTGAGTTCTGCATTATAACAGGACGGAACTCTAAAGGAAACAAAATTAAAAAAGTAAATACAAATTCCTTGGCATTAAGCAGAGAATGCCAGGTAGACTGGTAAACACATCAAAGCACTGTCAGTGATACAGAATTACCGGGATCCCCAAAAGAACCCGGCTCTCAGTCAAGGATAATTAACACCCATGGGCCCCTGTGAGCTCAACCTCATGCTGGCTGCCTTACAGTTCTACCCTAAACTGAGTACGATCTTTTTATTCACCCAAGAAAACCAGAGCAGAGAACAATCTCTGCTCAAAGATCAGTGACCCCTAAAAATCCAGTCATGTCATCTCCCTATTTAAACCTCTCAGTGTCTCTCTAATGTTATGAAGGGGGGAAATCCAAATCCCTTATCATGACCCATAGGCTCACCTTACGCAATCCTTGACTTAGTTTTTTAGCTTCACCCCCTTTCACTTCCTTGTAACCTCTGCAATCAACTCCAATGAACTTACTCTCTCAACAGCAGGCCTCTGCACATGCTGGTCACTCTTTGTGAAACACATTTCCCTTCCGTTTAATCTGCCAACTCCCCCTCACCCTTCAGTTTTTAACTCAGGTATTACTTCCTCTGTGAAAGCTTCATTGCCCTGTGCCCTCCCCTGCCTGTGTCACTTGCCCCTCCTCCTCTGTGCCTCCATGGTACCTGTCCTTCCAGATCATAGTCCTTGAAAACTGTATTCTAGTCATCTGTATACAATCCCACACCCACGGCCCCACAGCCCATAGGATACAGACACTATGGCAGCAACCATGTCTTTTTAGTTCACGGTGCTTCTTTCTGCATCTCCATTTCTCACCCATCCACGGCATCTGACTCAGTGACATGCAATAACAAACATTCTGTGACCTATGTTGTCAACGTGACTGTTCTCAATGTATATTGAACACCAGGTCTCCTCTGGGTCTTGTTTCCCACTCACTACAGGTATAACTTCTTTTTTATTAAATGACCTCATCTTTGAAATGAGGGTTATGGTTAGAATATGAAACCCTCAATGCAGTTCCTGGCACACAGGCATTTTATTCACGGTAATTATTTTACCCCTGTCTTTCAACTCTGGTGCCTATGTTGTGATACCTCTCTCACCTGACTATGACCATCTACTTGTCCATCCTCTCCACCTGTCTACAGAGAACACCTAAGCACTGAAAGACGAAGGTCCCACTTCATGCATTTCCCCCTCTATCTCCCTACTAATTGGAGCAACATTCTGGAAGCCAAGTTTAGCTATATCTTTGGAAATAATTCCCCAAAACCCTATATGGATCTCTGGATTTTTAGTCAGCCTCCTATTGAGTATCTTCCTGGAATTGCTGATAACATCCTGACCAGAAGTGGCTGTGTACAGAAAAGCTATCTTTAGCTAACACCTTGGAGCTAATTGTCCTGGACAGACACCTTCAATGAACACTTCCTGTGGTACCCAAGACCTTCTGTAGAAGATTCTGTTATGGAAAATACACTAAGGAGAACCAGAAGATCTAGGTTCTGTTTTCCTGTCAGCCACATAGTAGCTGTTGACTTTGGACAAATCTCTTCACATTTCTCACCTCAGTTTCCTCATCAGTAAAATGAGAAGAATGGACTAGATATGTCTACATTCCATTACGAGATAAAAAAAAAATCCTTTGATTCTATGATCTGTGCTTAAGGTAAATTTCAATCTTGATCCCAGCAGAAACCAGCCAGCACACTCAAAGCAAGTATTTAAGAAGAATTTAATAAAAGGACTATTTACGTAGGTGTGGGTGGAATGTAGGGAAAACACAAAGAATAATATAGAACAACCCGAGGGTTAGTAACAGCAGAAAAACACAACCATTCATGAAGTTTTCAGAATCCAAAGAGAAAAACGTGTGGAGAGGATCACCTAACAGGAATGATGGCCTTTGTGGTGGAGGCAGGCAGCCTAAGGAGATCCTATAGCGAGAGACCCGAGAAAATACTCATTCTCTCCCATCCAATCTCCCACTGACACTCCTCGTTGGCCTGAATCCAGAAGACAAGAGAGCTCACTAATGCCATACTTATAGATCAGCCTCACTGAGCACCATGCAGGGTAGGGAAGGATAGAGAGGGGATTCAGAGGGGCAATGAAATGTCTAGCCTACAGAGATGCTGATGACATTTATGTAGAACCTGGGTTCAGAGAGCTTTTTTGTGTGTGATGAGTTACAACTATGCAGACAAAAACATTTTTATTGTCTAACAGAATTTTGCTAGTCCCTTGACACTGTGGTTAGTGTAAATCATTCGCAATTGTTTAAAGAAATGACATCATTACTGCCAGTTCTATCAAACATTAAGACCAAAGCCACAGGTTATTTTACTAGAAAGTCTTTCTGAAAAATAACTTACAGCAACATAAAATATTTAATGTCACCTAATAACCTATGCACCTTATTTAAACACACACACACACACACACACACACACACACACACACACACACTTTTGATTAGATTATCAACAGAGTATCCTTTTGAGAACAGTCTAAATTATTAGTATCCAATTCTTATGTAGATTTGTAATTAATCTAACAACTACGATCTGACCATGAATATGCCTTTGCCATCTGGTATCTTTACCCTGAATTTGATCATGAATAATACATAACCATCTGACAGTTGAATTCAATCCATAATGCAGCCATACATGATGCAGCTACATCTATAGTGTGCTAATTTACATTCTTTATCATTTTCATCTAATTCCTACCCAGAGCTTTTTCATTGAGTTTCAGGTACTGGGGGAACAACCTACCTATACATTAAGCCATATGGGATGCAGTGTGTATTCTCCAGCGTCCTGGGTCTGATCCTAATTGTCACTGGCCGAGCCAAAATGTGTCACTCCAAACATGGGTAGGGGAACTCTCGGGCATTCACAATGGGGCTTTCAGGATGGTGTTGCTGACAGTGTGTGCTAATTAGACTTCTAAGTGCACATTTATTTTTCCCACTAGACCAGTCCTACATACAGGTGGAAGAGACAGCCGTGTAACTGTAGGTGTCACACAGTGGCTGGCGAACATGTCCACCTTAGAAGTGAAATGTGAGCATTTAAAATTGTAAGCCAAACAATACATTGCCGACCTGACCTCATCGCCTGCCTATCATTGGTGTTACATCTGCACTTCCTCTCCTATGAGTTGGTACACATCTGTGACTTTTCCTTAGCAAGTCCCTTCTGGGTTGGTGGAGACTGTTAAAATCTCTACTTCACATGCCTTATTTATTTGCATTCTAATTCGAATGCTAACAATATACAGTGCTCATCAAAATGAAAAACATTTCTCAGCCCAATTTGGCTGACAGACCATCAGGTTATAAATTTTGTTTTATAAGGTTATTAAGACATTGCTCTCCATCAATCTTGATTCTGGGGTATTCTAGCAAGTGGAGCCTAGAATATTTACTATTCACAGTCATGATCTATTCCCCTTAACATTTAGTTCTACACTCTCTATAAAAATCTCTAAAACTATGATTGAAAATTGAGAAGCTTGCAGGGTAATTTAGTGCTGGTAGAAATCTATGAGTTAAATTGTGTAGTTGTCGACTTTGAAGTGAGAGTAGGCTCATGACCTTTATATTTGAAAAGAATGCCACCTGAATTTGAAAGTGACCACAATTTATTTGTGATGGTGAGCAGTTTATTCCAGTGTGTTCATCAAAGTTAGCTTTAGATTTTTTTTTTTTTTTACTGCAACTATGAGTAGATTTTGCAGTTCCACATCAATTAAACCTCCTGATTTCTGTCTAGCCAAAGACATTGTTGAAAAGCCGCTGCATTTGTTGTTGAGGCTATAGCCCAGTTTCTTTTGCATGGGTTCGTTCTTATGACCACATCATTCTGTCCACAGCTAACTGATGGGAGGACAACCTCGCTCAGTGCTATAAGGCAAGCCACCTACAAGTCATTCAAAGACTCACAGGGTAGACTGAGGCTTTGCCCATCAGGAAAGGAGCCATGAAACAAACGGCTTTAAAACAAATCTTGGGGAGTTTGAAAATGAGATGTACAGAATTGTTGGTTGGCGATGGGGGAAGAAGCTGAGAGAGGGTAGTCAACAGAAGCCAAGAGCAGGCAGAAGCCATAATGTAAAAAGAGTGTTTGAAGCCGAGACCATTGGATTTCTCCCCACAATAGCCTCTCAGAAGCAGGAGAAAGGGCACATACTGCTTGGTGAGGGGACAAATAGCCATGGTATTAGGCTGCCATACGTCTTGAATAACCTTGCAACATTGGGAGAGGGAGGAAGGTGGTGCTCATTAAATTTCCCATTTAGCTGCTTATGTTCTCTGTCAGCCCTTAAGAGCACTTGAAATTGCAATCCTATAAAAAGGCCTGTTTAATCATGTATCTTCTGAAATTAATTGAGAAAGTTAATAAATTTGAAAAATAAAATAGAATCTATTTTTGAATTATCCTATTAAATCTAGTTAATGATTATGAGTGATGTGTACCTATAATTTTTATATGTTTTATTCTTGCCATCTAGAATCTACTCTCTCTGCCCTCTATTTATATATTTAGTGCTTTCGAATGGAGGCATTATTAGTTTTGAGAGGGACAGTCCTTCACTGAGTGGGTCTCTTCTGTGGATTACAAGGCATTTGGCATCCCTGGTCCAGTGAATGCCTAAAGTGACCCTCTTTCCTCCCTTCCCCATTGCAACATTGAAAAGTAAACCTACAGATTTCCAAAGGTCCACTGGGGGTCATACTGATTGGTTAAGAACTCCTGAGCTAAGCCTTCCCATTCTTCAAGGGGCAGTGCAAATTTAATCTTTAATTGTTTGATTATTTGAGATTTATTGATTTTTATACCTCCTGTGTATTCCAACTGCATTTCAAGTCAATAACACATCATTGGCTTCTTAGCTATGTTTTAGTTGCTTCATGTATGTTGGTTTATCTTCTCAGTGTGATCATAAAATTTTTAAGAGCAGAAAAGATCTAAGATTTTTTGTATTCCACATAGTACCTTGCTTACTACTGAGTACTTGATGAATTCTGACTGGCTCCTCACACTCTAGTCTCTGCTTACCTCTTTAGCAATGGTTTCTACCACATCTCCAGGGCCTTTGGCCCTCTAGCAATTAGAAGAAGCTCTTTAAAGCTCTCTGAACATTCCCTGTTAGTTCACCATTATGTCTCCACATTTACTGTACTTTTTGCATATATAACGTACTGCAAATAACCTTCTTCTATGTGAAATTCTACCAAATCTTCAAATTCGACCCTTTCTAGCTAGTTACTCCATTTTCTGCAGTTTGCATGAACGTCTATTGATGTACAACTTCTCTGTTTACCTGTCTCTTGCTTCTAAAAAGGACAGGAACTGGGTCTAATTCATTTCCCTAACTCAGCATGATAATTAGAACTCAGTAGATGCTGAATAAGCATTCGTTGATCATAGTTGATTATACCATATTTTTAATATTTATAAGCATGAGCCACATGGTAGAGAATGGAGAAGAATGTTGGTCACTAAATGGGGGTAACCATTACCTTTTCCTTCACTGTAGCTTGTTTTTTGCTAAAGAACTCTAAAGAAATAAAATGTGTATCTCACTACTGTTCAGAGCTTGATTTTAACTTACATGTGTTAGTTTCATTAAAGCACATGAAACAGTCAATTTGGTTATACCTTGTTTAATTTCTCTTATTTGGTTTGCTCCCTTTTAAAGTTGTACCAACGAAATCCTCAAGACACTACATCAGCTGATATCAACAAGAAATTAACTCAATCTGAACATTTAATTGGGAGGCAAAAGAAAATAACAGTTTGTATTTTATTAAAATAGATTATTTAATTTCTATTTAGCACTTGACTGGCAGAAGATTCTGCTATTACTTCCCTATAGTAGAAAACAGCAATAGCTATATGCGTATAAAAAAAGCATCATGCAAAATAGTAATACAAATAATCATGTGGAAAACTAAGTACGCTAAGTGTCAGCTAAGACACTGTTAAGGAGAGAAAGCATTTGTAAATGTACATGAGTTAACAGGAGTTCTGGGTCCAGAGCTCCTTTGAACAACATAAGCCTGGTAAGGAGAATTTGGAGATCAGTGACGGTCTCTGTTCAGTTCCACTGATACCTGATAGAGCGCTGGTTGGTGAGCAGAAGACAAAGATATGACATCTCAGGGCCATACTCATTGCTGCTGGGCCAAGACCTGAGTCCTGCTAAGTGTTGCTAGGGCCTTCACCAGGAAGTAGAAAAGATGTTGCATCAGTGTTATTCTGCTAGGCTTCGTCCTATTACCAGGGACCATCCAGGTGGTTTGGGGTGGTCTCCCAGAGACACTGAGAAAACCAAGAAGCCCACAGTCTCAACATTAAGAGGGGACTGAATGCGGAATAGAAACGTGAAGAATTTCACAAGTCGAACTGCAGGCCATTCCCTTCGTTATGTTTCTACTAAGTTTCCAGTACTTAAATAGGTTATTGAAAAGGTCTATAACTTAACTGACATTTTGCTATACTATACCTAGAAATGGCTGCACAGACAGACAGACAGACAGACAAAAGCAATTCTATGGAGTAACCATGCTGTTTCAGGTAAGAATATGTCTCTGATGGTTTAGGGATTG
Source organism: Rousettus aegyptiacus (assembly GCF_014176215.1). Taxonomy (NCBI): domain Eukaryota; kingdom Metazoa; phylum Chordata; class Mammalia; order Chiroptera; family Pteropodidae; genus Rousettus; species Rousettus aegyptiacus. The sequence goes on from NW_023416310.1 coordinate 20,702,902, forward strand.
GGAGACAGCTGTATGTTCACAAAACCCTGTTTTATTCTTGGGTTTTCCTCCCTGATACATAGGGACTCCAAATCTTCCAGCCCACTATAGTTAGATAAGACCATAAATTCCAGACCTGGCCTCCAGAAACCTCCTGTTTGCTTCCTCTATGCTATCTTTTCGTTTGTCTGCTAGTTGGTGTTAAGAGTTGCAGTGGAGGCCTCGAGGCCTTACAGGACAAAGAAGGCTCTAGATAGATGGAGTCCAGGTCCCTAAATGGTTGTATTGACCACAGCACCTGCCAACCCTTGCTAGATTGTGACATGAATGACAAATGAACCGCTATTGATTTAACCCACTGAGATTTGGGCATTATTTGTTAAAACCTTTAGGTTATTTTCCTCAAGATAAACAGGAAGTTCCCAAAGAGCAGGATTTGTTTCCATTAAATTGCTTGTCTAGGGCCTAGCATGGTACCCATATGGGGACTGTGCATGTGGGGATTTAAATGCCTTTGAAGATGAAGAAGACAATAATAAATGACATGGCACTACAGGGAGGCATTTGGTTTTCAAGAATAATATAGCAAACTCTACACCTGGTTCCTTACAAAGTTGTCACAAAGATTACCTGCACCAAAAAAAAAAAAAAAAGGATGATAAAATTCTATTGGAAATGGTCACAGAAGCAATAGGCTTAAGTACAGCCCAGATCAAATGAAAGTTTCCCAGAGGTTTCTGGCTCACCATTTTGAGTCAACATAGGAGGAATTATTTCAAGTAGTCTTTAAACTAGACCATGCTATACATTAATAGCTCAAAAATCTTTTTATCTCAGGACCAGCTTTACCGATGAAAATTTGAAAAAAAAAATAATAAAACATAATCAAACTTAGTAAAAAATAAATAGAGTTACTTCACCAGGTTTCTAAAGCTTTTGAAGAAATTGCCTAACTGGTAATGGTAAAGTCATGAATTTCAACATATCTATCACTAATTAAGAGTTAGCACTTTTTCGTCACAATGTATCTATAAAAAGCCAATTCTGCTATATTATCAATAGGAACTCAATGTTTATATTCAAACTGGAATATTCTGTCACTCACTGAGCATATCCTTTTCCATACTTTTACTGTAGAGTGAGAGATATTTATGAAAATCTATTTATGTTTCAGATTCCCTTCCCCATGTCTTCTCAAAGATATCACAAAGACACATGCCTCTTATTCTGGTCCTAATAACTCATGGTTGATTTATTGGGCAACGAGAATGCATTTGCCAAAAACTTCTCACTTTTGGTAGCTCCTTGTCTTGAAAACACGTCTTGAGTCAGCAATTCTTAATAGGCTTGCAGAGAAATGTTGCCATGTGCACTGTGGCAAATTATGTTAGGGAAGTTTGTGGCTTCCTGCTGCCTTTGGTCTGGCACCCAGGGAACTAGCTAAAAAAGGTTGAGCTTTACGTACTATAACATGGCTTACTGATGCTGAAGAGGACTTGGTATCTTCACATACTTGTCATTGTTTTAAGTTTGATAAGGCAAGGACTAACGCTTATTTCAGGAAAGATACAGAGGATAGACACAAATAAGGAAGAACTAACCCCCCGCCCCAAAGGTAATTTAATAATCAGTTCATTAATTTAATAGCCACTGTACACTAATTTATTGATGACCAACACCACATGTGAACTCCCTCTGAGAGTTAACATATTGACATTGGCGAAATGGATTCAGATTCCCTACAACAAGCCATGAATGAACTCTAAGAAATTAATTCCACCCCATACCTCCTAATTCCTGATATTTTGGGCTGGGTTCTAATGCCTGGATAGATATTAAAACAACCCAGACGTGACTGGAATTCACCTCAAATTTTCCCTGAGGAAATCAGCCTTTGGGCTTTACCTTTGTGGAGGTTGCTCAATGAAACACCCTCTTTAAGTACAGGCACACCTCGTTTTATTGCGCGTTGCTTTATTGTGCTTCGCTTTATTGTTCTTCACAGGTACTGCTTTTTTTTTTACAAATCGGAGGCAAGGTCCTCCACCAGCGAAAAGGTTACAACTCAATTTATTGTAATATTTCCTTTGTTGTGGTGGTCTCTAACTGAACCCACAGCATCTGAGAGGTATGCCTGTAGTGTTTACTAAATCAAATTAGGCTTCCTAGTTTGAGTATCTTATTTCCTATTTGGTTTTTCTGTAGTTTTTTTTTCCCCCCCTTGGCATGTGGGGTGTTACTTCCTTAGTATTCCTATTACAGAACAAGTTCTCAGCCTCATCCATCTTTTCGTATAAGAAATCATTGGACAGCACTTCAGCTTTCAAGTGGGTTTAGTCTTGCCCAAGGATTAACCATTTGACTGTCCGCTGTGACTATACACTTTATCTTCCAAATTGGGACACTTTGTAGAGCACTATTATTGATTACGCCTTGACAGCAGGCATAAACCAGGGCTCTCTTGGACAAACTGGGACACATGATAACACTATTGAGAATTCAAAACAGAGCTGTGTGCTCCTATGCCTCAGATATTATAAAATCTTTCACAGAACATTTATTTCTCTCAGGTGACTCACAAAATAGGCCTGTTTATGTTACATCAGCTGGAGGCGGTGTTGCATAATGGTTGACCACAAAGGCTCTGACGTCCCCCAAACCCTCTGCTCCTCACCTTTGAATGATGATTTATCATCTCCCAGCTATAAAAGCAGATCTCCTGGGCTCCATTTCCAGCATCTTCTTTTCTGAGATATGTAACTTTGGAAAGTCTCAGTTTCCTCATCTGTAAAGTGATGATAATATTTGAAAATGATTCATAAGGTTCTGTAGAATAACATGAGTTAAAATTACAAAATATTTATCAGAGGATCTAGGACATCATAAGCACTCAATTATCTATGGGCTATGTTAGCAGTAACACTTTTCCTTCGTAAGAACATGCCTCCCAGTCTTGCCTACTTGCTAATACTCTGCCTGTTGTGTCACATGCCTTTTTGTCTAGCGTTCTTTGCTGATGTGACTGATTATTTTACACCTCGGTGATTGCTTAGGCATTTTTGTCCTGCCATTATTCTTCGTATGCTGGTTCCCTTTTGTTTTCTGTATTTTCATAAGACTGCCTCCAGCCAAGTACGTTGAGTACCCTTTCACTATTCAGAGTCCTTTCCACACAGAAGAGTGTTAAAGAGCATGCCAAAATAAATCGCAACTTCATTTTCAGTGACACATTACTCTGTCTCCATATCTTCTTAGGAGTTTCATGTCAGGCATTGGTTTCTATTCTATTACTGCCTGAAGGTTACAAAAGAATGCATCTTTAGAATCATCATTAGTATCTTCTGCTAGAATATGCATGACTCTCTGTGACAATTTAATAAATCTTGCATGAAAACCGGTATGGAGCCACTTTTTGTCAAAGAAATTATGGAAAAAAGGTTTTCCCCAGATCTCATAAAAAGCACAACCTTCGTTCCTCCTGTGGATTGTGTCCTTGGTTAAGGCATCTCATCCCATTTAAAAGCGGGAAAATATCTGCCCTAATCTTTTAGAAGGTATTAGCAACTGTGAAGTTGTAATTATTTATGTAAACCATTATTATTAGAGAGAGGAGAGAAACAAACATACCAAACTGTGCTCATAAGCATTTGATTTACTTACATTAACTGATTAAGATAGTTAGGCTTAATTTCTAAATTTAATTCTTAACTTTGCAGGAATGGGAGGGAAGATAGAGGAGAAAGGTCCCCATAACCATAGACCACATCCTGCCTCTGTGACCATCATTATTACCATCTTCATTGTCATCAACACTAACGATCACTGAACACTTAATTGGTTTCTGGTACTTAAAATATCTAATCTCATTTAATTCTCAAAATAATACTATGAGATAGATTCTGTCAGTAGTGTCATAGTACCGGCCATAGAATGAGGAAACGGAGATGTGTTAAAATACCATATGATTGCACTTATATGCAGAATCTGAGGAACAAAAAGAACAAACTAATCGAAAACAGACTCACAGATATAGAGGACAATCTGGTGATGGCCAGAGGGGAGGGGGTTTGGAGGACTTGGAGAAAGGAGTGAAGGGTTAAAGAAGTACAAATTAGTAGTTGATAGATGGTCACAGAGCTGGGGAAGGCAGTCAAAAATAAGTCAGTTGGCTATGGGTAGAGCCAGAGGGAAGATAAAGTAATCAGGGAGATCGTTTCATAAACTATATAAATGTCTAACCAATGTACTGTACACTTGAAACGAATAATAAAATAAAATAAAATGTTAAAAACAAGTTAAATGACTTGGTCAATATCAGTGAACTGGATCATAAAACCAGGTCAGGCAGAACCCAACACCCACATTAACTGCTGGGTTATATCTTATGTCTTTCTGAGGTGAGGTATGGATTTGCTGTGCCTGTGAAAAGTCTGCAAAACACATGTTTACCAATGGTGGGTCAATAGAAACATTTTTAAGCCATGGAGAGTAGTATGTAAATATGCACAAAGATGCTTCACCAAGGTAAGCGATCAATGAGAAGCCTACTGTGTGCTATGCAAGGCAGACATCTTGGAATTTTTAAGTATAACCAGCTGGTAACTATCTTTTTTCTAGCAATTTACCTTTTTGTCCAATGAAGCATGTGCCAAAGTTCAAGACCAGAAATACTTCACACAAGTAGACCTGGTGGTTGTTTCTGTGATGAATGATATTCATGTCAGAGAGAGAGTGCTAGGTGAGTGTTCTAAAGAGGTTCACTGCCATGTGCCTGAAATGTTTTAAGATTGGTTACTGTACTGTGAGCACAATGAGGAAATTTTCTAAGGAGCAGATGGTATGTTCTAGAAGCTTCCATCTAAGACTAAGCATAAAAATGATCAGTCATTAACATTTAAAGTGTTTAGTAGGTCCTAAGTATTCCATATATATTAATTTACTTAATCCTCAAAATAACTTCATGAAATACTGGTATTTTTAGCCTCATGCTATAAATAAGGAAATTGGTAATTCTAATTGGTGGAACCCAGATGTCTTAGGGGAAAAACCTCAGCAATAATCTTAGTGTCTTTAGTCCCAAAGACAGGGCAGGGTTAGGTCAGCACTGAACTATGAATCTAGGCTGGACTAGCTGCCATCTATTGAGTGTGTACTATTTTCTGGTCTTGCGCTAAACCAAATAATAATAGTATCTTATTTCATTCCCACTTAAATCCCTCTTGGTAGGCACTGTCATTCCAGTTTTACAGATATGAAATCAAGATTTACAGAGGTTATTTTCCTGTTGTCACACAATGATAAGTGACACAATCAGTGTTTGAACACAAGTGTTTTTATTTCTAAGCCTGTATTTTAATCCTCACGACATAGAGTGAATTCTTGTTTAGATGGAAATTCTTCCTGCCACTTGAGCTTTACATATTTTGCTTTTGTCTTCTGTAGATTATTCCTAATTTAAAACCCATGGTTATGCTTAGACTTCCCCTCTGATGTTTAAATTTATGTCTCCCAAATAACTCAAAAACTTGAACACACTTTTCCTTAAATTCTTTTTTTGCTCTTGACTTTATAGTCTTATCTCTTCATTGTTAAAATTCTAAAGTTTTTTTTAAAATCATTGCTTCTTTAGACATTAAAATACTTGATCAACCTCTTTAAATGCTTTATTTCCCACACCCGTTTATTTCTCCATATTGATCTTTCCTTTTGACGAAGCACTACTCCCAGGAACATTCCAAAGAGGATCTTTGAGTGGGGAACTTTTTAAAACTTTGTTAAGTCTGAGAATTTCTTTATTAAAATGGTAGTTCATTTGGATATAATATTCTAAGTTTAAAGTTCTCCTTAAAAACTCTGAAGATATTATCCAGTTTGCCGGTGACAAGCCTCCAAAAAATCTGGCCCTTATTCAGGTCTTTTCTCTTGGGAAAATTTTTAAATTTCCTTTTTGTTTGTATGCTCTTAAGTTTAATCATAATCTGACTAGATTTTTTAAATTTATTTTTAATTATAATGGACATACAATATTGTTTTGGTTTCAGGTTTACAGTGATTCAACATTTATATGCCTTACAAAGTGATCGCCACAATAAGTCTAGTATGGTGAGCATCTGTCACCACACAGAGTTATTATATTATTGACTCTATTCCCTATGCTGTACATTACATCCCTGAGACTTATTTTATAACTGGAAGTTTAGTTTTCTTATCTGTTCTGTTCAGCACTCCATTAGCCTTTTTATCCTGAGCTTTTATATCTTCCTTTAACCCTGGGAAATTTGTGTTCATATTTCCTCCTTTCTGTTTTGCTCCTTTCTCCCCTTCTGGGAATTCTATTTTATAGATTTTGACACTTTTATTTCTGTGTTTCATGACTCTCAGCGTTTTTTACAGGTTCATCTCTTCCTGATGCTCTCCCTTCCTGAGGTCTTCCAGGAAAGTATTGTGACTCAAACTTTTGGTCCACTAGTTTGTGCTTCAGTTGTACTCATTCTGCAACTGCTCTCTGTTTTTTTGTTTTTTGTTTTTTTTGGCTTTCATTGTTTGTTTTTTTAATATTAGTTATGTTTCATACCCAAAATTTTAAATTAGTTCTTTTTCCTGCTCTATGATTTGTAAGGTTTCCCTTATCTGTCTGTGAAGATATTTATTAGGACCACTTTAAATTCATATTCTGTTTCATTAGCTCTGCTTCCTCTGGAACGGCTTTTAATTTCAGTTTTTTTTTTTTTTTCTTAGTTGGAGCTTATGTTTCTCAACTCTCTAATCTTTTTCCTTAGGAGCACATTTTTTATTCCCTTGGGGAAATGACCTTGCACCTAGCTTGGGTTCCTGCAGGGAGTGAAGATGGCGAGGAGGTGCTTGGGGCAGAAAGCACCTAGGTCTGAGCTTACCCATTCCGGCCCCCTACCCACTTCCCGGCATGCTCCTTGTCTCATTGGGCCTCTGCTCTGGGTACTGCTCTCAGTAGCAGTGCAGCAGCCACCCCTGTGAGAACTTCCTAGTGCAGGAGCATGGAGAAGGAATGAAGGGCACATACAGAGCCCAGCTTGTCCACAACTTCTGCTTGCCATTATCTCTCCAGCCCCCAAAATCGCTGCTCCTCCCACTTGATAAGCCCCTGTTTACCTGGGCCATATGAGAAGGTGTGGTAAACTGCTAAACTGCTGTGACCACCCCTCCCCCCATACACACACATTGAATTTCCAGTTTTAGGCCCATCCAGAAAAATACAGGTAAAAGAAAAGAGACAGTATTATAAAGTTCTCTCCCATCCATCCTTCATTGTTTCCTGACTCTGCTCTCCCTCCAAAAACAAGATCGATCCTCTCTTTTCCTTTATACAAGTTTCAATTTTGTTATTAGTTACTGAGACCTATCAGTGTCTCTATGTCTCTAGTGGTCAAGGCCAGCTTCATGGGTGACCATTCTCAGTTGCAAAAGACCCCATGTTTAGAGGGGTCTCCCATATGAATTAATGCTCAACTGTTGCCATCTTGACATTCTCAATTTCTCTTGAACGAGAGGCCCAGCATTTTCATTTTGCCCTGAGCCCTATAGGTCACATAGGCAGTGCTACCTGTGACATCTCCAAGACTGGCTTCAGCAGGTTATGTTAGATCGCCAAGTTATCCGAAATTAACACAAATTAGATTACTAAGGAATTCGTCCTCACAGTTCTCGGCGCATGGTCAAGTGCTAACTACACCCTCAGATTTAAAAAATTTTTCTATAAATTATCAGGGGGGTGAGGGGAGGGATGGTCCAGCATCTCATGGCTGTTATGGCAACTACAATGAAGCAGTTCCACCTGCCTCAAACCTTCGGAGAAGCTGAAGGGTCCTGAATTATAGGCAGGTCTCTACTAGTAAATGGCCAGCCTTCTCACTTTTTTTATAGCTCTGAGTTTAAGAACCATAAACTTTGGTAGCTAAAACCTTATACCTTGTTTTAACCTTTAATAACCTATAAATGCATGCAAAATCATGCCTATACATTTAGAAACATATTTTCCTGGGAATTAAGTTTATAGCTTCACAAGATTATCAGAGACATCCAGGCAAAGAAAAGGTTCTGTGTAAAGGTTCTCTATGGGTTCTGTGAAAGAGAGTGAATTCCATTTCTCCTACACACACACACATGCGCACACACACACAAGCACACACGTGCATGTACGCACGCACAGAGCACACAAAAGATTTTTCTCACCAACACAATATCATCTCATCCTAAAAATATGAATTATAAATAATTGCCAATTATTGATAAAGACTTTGAGATTAGAACATATTGCATATTGTTTATTAATGTCAATTTGAAAAAGGATCAGCAAACAAATGGATTCTGCTCAAAATGGTCCAACTCTTAACAATTTAACTAGGTTTCCTTCTGGTTGAAAATATTCAAAGAATAAAATATTCTTTAAAAATTTATCCAGTAGTATGGAGACAATGCTCAAAGTGACAATTTATTGTGCCAGTTTCATTTATGCTAATTACATTCTGTTGGAGTTGTCTATTACAAAATGTTTGTTTAAAGTAGGAAAAGGCTGTCCGATTTCAGCGTTTGACTAAGCTCGCTGCTCCCGCCGCCGCTTCTCCCTCCGAGTCTCACCTCCCACCCGCCCAGCCACCTCAGTACCCCCTCGGCACTGCAAAGTCCCCACCGCTCCAGTTAATTGAGTGTTTGCAACAAAAAGAAAAACTGCAATTTATGGCTCGTATTCTTCCAGCTCACCTTGATAATTACCAGAGTTGAATATTAGAGATGTACAGTGATTGGCAATCCAACGTATTCTCTAGCATTAGAGCCAGTACAGACTTAATAAAAGCTCAAAAAAAGAAAGAACAAATACACACTTGTAACAATAGCTGACTTTTATAGTGTGTTATTTTCCTGACAATGAAAGTACTTTACAGATATATTCAAAACAATACTCTGCCTACAAAGCCATCATCACCACATTTGAAGAAACCGAGGCACAGAGAAATAACATTATTTGACTAGAGTCAAATAACTGGTCTGGAGAGGAGCTGAGACTTGACCAGACAATTTGATGCTAAAAGTCAGTGTTTACAACCACTACATGATTTCTGCCGCTGTAATCAGAGCTCCTGCTTGGCACAAGAACACCAGTTATCACACATGTAGTTGACAGAATTCCAACTAATAGCAAATGAATTAGACCATGTGGTTAGATCATACAGATTTACCATGGGCAAACATGGAGTCTCCTATAAGATTTTTGAAATAAACAAAATATCCTAAAACCTGAAACTAATATAAAATAATATTGAATGTCAACTTTAATTGAAAATTTTAAATTAAAAAAAAAAAGGTTAAAACAAAAAATAAAAAAGAAGAAGAAAATATCTTACGGAGCCCTCTAAGGCCTGTAAGGATTTCGGAAAATGCTGAGAAAGCACACACCTACCCCTTTTCAAAAAAGCAATGCCCTCACCTCTTATACCGCCGAGCTTACAGTCAGGGTCCAACTCACATTTGGAATTGAATAAATGTTTGCTAAATTAAACTAAATTTAGTATAACCTTGCGTGAGTCACATCTCTAAAACGGAGTTTCTTCACCTATAAAATGAAGAGGTAGGTCCAGATCCATGATTTTCAACCGCGTCTGTACCAGAGAATCAATCACCTGGGGGATCTATAAAAGGCACTGGTGTTCCAGCTCCACCCTAGAGATTTTGGTCTGAGATGGTTCCAGGCTTTGCTACTTTTTTTTTTTTTTAACCCCAGTGCAGCTAGAGTTGTAAACCACTGACCAGTGTTTCTCAAAAGTTTGCTGTGTGGACCAGCAGCATCGGTCTATAAACATTTTGAGCTCATAAAGGAAATACCTCCTCCCCCATCTTATACAGAGTGCAGACAGATGAGAAATATTTCTCATAGAACAATAACCTGATTCATTAGCATATTTAATTTCTTACAAAGCCTTAAACATGTGTTACAACTGTTTCAAATGCTACTGCCTGGTAGAAACCCTTGACCTAAATTTTCAACCGCCTTGTCACCCACTTCAATCAAATCTCCTGGGAAGGGAAGTTGATCAGTGTGCTTAAACTGACTGGTTATACAGCAGCTTTTCTCTTTTCCTTTTCTTTGCCTGCTGGAGGCATTTCCAGCAGCACTGCAACTATCATCTCTAAAGACTCTTAGGCAAAGAAAAATTAGAAAAGGGAGCTTCTAGTCGAAGTAAATGAAGAAAAGCTAAATTTCCTTCTCACCTGATGAGATACTCACATTTGGAAATCTATAAATATTTCCAGGTCTGCATGTTCCAAAATACTTCTTAAAGGTCACTTACATAATCCTGTCATGAAAGTCATGTGGGTATCGGATCAAAGGCCCTGTCAGTTCCACTGGGGCTTTCACCCCGTCCTGAGATCAGCTTCCCTAGCATGTTCTGTGAGCTAACGAACACTTTCCTTTAAACCTAACACATGCTGGTAAAATTTTCCTCTGTGGATTTGGAATGTTAATACAAAAATTATGCAACCACTACCTCTTAAGAAGCAATTTATTTTGAGGGCAAAGTGCTCTGTCTTCGGTTAAGCAGTCTCCTTTTCAGCTATTTTGCTAGCAAGAAGAGATACAGCTTAGACAGACCAAAAGTGTGTGCATCTTCCATATCACTGTGCCTTAATGATTTTGACTCAGATGAGACTTTTGGTCTCATTTCTGAAATAGTTCAAAGAAAATTTTTTAAATGTTTCAGAGAACAAATAAGTCTCTGGTGTAATGTTCATATTTATGACATTTTTGTACTTTGTGAAGAAAGAAAGAAACAATTACCACAGTACAGGGAAAGAAGTATTTTAGATCCATAAACTTAGTTGTAAATAGAAATGTGTCTGTGTGTATGTTCTGTGTCAGGGAGGCAGTGTAGCCTCACCATTGGCATCAGAGAAATCTGGGTACAAGTTCAGGTTCTGTCACTTACCAGTTGTATGACCTCAGGTTAGGTTATTTATCCTCTCACCATTTTTGCTTCTGTGTCTATAAAAATGATAGCAATACTAATAACTTCATGTTCTGTTCTCAGTATTAAGTCCAATAAATGTCTTATTGTGTGGTGCCTCAATAAGTAACTTCTCAATCAAGTTTCTTAAAAGGATGGTGATGGTGGCCGTACATACGGATTTTCTATGTACCATAGTGCCGTGTACCCTTGTACCTCCATGAATCAAAGATATCATTTGACTTACTTATCTACTGATGGTGATACCTACTCACATTTATCTGGTGGTGGGCTGGTAAATATTTAACAACTGTCTCTTGGGCAGCAAGTTGGATAAGGGAGGAAAGCCCTCATATGTAGAATTTCCCTGGTGTAAATACCATATCTATGCCCCATTTCAAATTATCAACACAACATGGTATGACTGAACAACAAGTTGGGAAGAGATGCCCATAACTGGCTATCTACCACTGGCTTCAGCTCACCGCTGTGTTTATCTAACACCTCTCGGTACTGGAAGCATGGGACTGCTCATTGTGACACAGATTGCTCTCCCTCAGAAGAGACTAAATGGTTCAAAGGGATTAAATATGACCATGTTGGTGTTATGGAATAACTGAATAAAATACCTGACAACTATGGCTAAGGCTCATTTTAGAGGGTCTTATTCAACAGAAGCACTGTATGACATTAGAGTAGGAAGCAGCCGGAGGTATCATTCAGCCTCTGGGTGCAATCCCTAATTCTGAAAAGGACACTTGAACACTGAGGATTGTGATATTAGGTGATTCACGCACATTCCTCCTGCTGTTTTCCAGTAGTTCTGGGATTAGAAACTGCATCTACTTGACTCCTGTCCTCTTTCTACTCCTCCTGCCAGCAAAACTTGTGCGGTCTCAGGCCATTCAACAACAGAACTCAATGACAGAAAACGAATCTGCACTGATTTGCTGCAATTCATCTTTCTATTCACTCGAAAGGAACTGAAGGCAAAAAATGTTTTAAACCATTCGAGATTTTCCCCAAATGCCCACAAGATGGACTTAGCTCTAAGACTGGCCTTGGGACTGCCTTTGTAGTTGAGGTTGGCTTTATGAGACGCTCTAGGTATAATGAGAAAGGAATCTTCTTTAAAGGTAAACACACGGGAAAGTCCAAACTATGATAAGATTTCAAGGTATCAATATTCTTTTATAAAAAACAAATTTGTTTTAATTTTACAAATATTAGAGTATTTTTATGTGTCAGGCCTCACTTTTCTAGATGTTGCAATTACAGATGAACTACACAGAGAAAGCTCTTGCCTTCATGAACTTGCTGTCTGGATGTGGGGTAGGGGTGAACAGTGAGAAGAACAGGAAATGATTAATAATATATCTTACAGTGGCAGCAGCAAATAAATACTCTAAAGAAAAGAGAATCAAAGCAAGGAGACAGAGCAATAGCGGTGGGGGGGTGGGGTGGATAGTGGCTGCTATTTAGATGTGGAGGTCAGGAAAAAAAGACCTGAGGAGATGATCTTTTGGCAAAGACCTGAACAAAAATGAGGGTCTCCGGGGAAAGTGACCCTGCAAGGGGAAAAAAAAATTAGCACGAAGGCCCAAAACAAGCTCGTTGTGTTTGAAGAATGCCAAGAGGAACTGAGGAAAAGGTAGTAAGAAATGAGGATGATGAAGGACAAGTGTCTTCATGGAAATTTGTTTTGGATTTTATTCTGATTATGAAGGAAGCCTTAAATGGTTTTGAACAGAGAAAGAAAAGGACTTGATTAAATTTTTAAAGGAGCATCCTAGCGGCTGTATGAATACCAGCTAAGAGCAGAAGCAGGAAAGTAAGTGGCCAGTTGCAGCAATAGTCTAGTTGAGAGATGTTGGTGTCTCAGACAGTTGCTGTGGAAATGGTGAAAAGTGGTTGAATTCAGTATAGATTTTGGAAGTCTTGCTAGCAGAACTTTCTGGTAAACCAGATGTGGGCATTAGGGAAAAAGAAGAATTAAGGATCAGTTCTAGTTCTTAGGCCTGAATCCCTTATTTTATAGTGCTACCATTAATTGATTGGAAGGGGAAAACAGGGAGGGGCAATTTGGAAGAGGTCAGAGTACACTATAGGACACTCTCAGTTTGAGATGACTATTAAAAATTTAAAGATAGACATCAATGTCAAACTAAGGGAAGAATTAGAGTCTAGAAATATAAATTATAGTGCCATTAGCATTTAATTGACATTTAACACTAAAGGCTTAATGAGACAACTCAATATAGAATACAGAGAAGAGGTCTGAGAACTGGGGACTGAGTCCTGGGACACTCCATCATGTAGAGGTGCAGAGAAGAGGAAGGTCCAGCAAAGAGCCTGATGAAGAGTATCCAGGGAGGGAGAAGAACACTCAGGATACTGTGTAACCCAGAAGCCAAGTGAAGAAAGCGCTTCCAGAAGAATGGAATAATTACTGACATAAAAATCTATTGGAATTTGAATATATAAAAGTCAGAACGAACCAATGGATTTTAATAGATAGAGGTCACTGGTATCGCCAAGAACAATTTTAGTGCAGGAGTGGGGAAGAAAGCCTGATTGAAATGAATTAAAGAGAGAATAAGAGATTAAGAAGTGAAGATACCAAGTGAAAGAATTGCTTCTCAACTCTGTTAAGGAAGTGGATATGTTTTTTAAAGATGGGAGATGTAAGTAATCTGCTAAAGGGAGGAATTTCTATGTCGGGAAAGGTATAACCACAGGACCAATACTCTGGAGTAGATGAAAGAACGTGGCTCCAGTGGACCAGGTGAGGCAACAATGGCAATAACAACCCATCACTGTGGCAGGAGGAAGACAGCATACAGGAGCACCAATGGGCATGGGTTGGAAAATGAGGTGAGGAAATATGTTGCAGCTCTCTACCAACAGTTTCTACTTCTATGCTTGAGATAAGATGCAAGATCAGTTGGGAGTGTGAACGAGTCAAGGAGTGTGGAGATTTCATGTTGCTCAAAACAATGACCACCTTCATTCTGACCCAGAGTCTCTTCCAGACTTGACTATATCTCTAAAATAATTCACCCATTTACTCAGATGCAAACCTTCAGTGTTAGCTGGTGAGCTGTCAGGATGTTTAGATTCTCCTCAGCTACTTCTGATCCTCTTCTGTTCATCCATCTAAATGAATCAACCTAATTTGTCCCCAGTACTGCTGAAATATTCTCATACCAGGTGCCCCAGTCTAAGATGCTCTAAGTTGTATAGCCCATAAATCACCATCAATTAAATTCTCTAAATCACCATGTTGAAGCCCCTGATCAAAAACATTCATTTGTCCCCTAAAATTTATCAAATCAAATTCAAATGTGCCTTTCAAAGATGTTGAATTGTTTCTCAGAGACCTTGTCTCTGAGATATAAATACCTTAGGCCCTCTTTTCACCTAACAGGGTGGCACATAATAAATGTTTGAAGAATGAATAATAAATAAGAAGCATCATTATTAAACCATCAGTATACAAAAAGAAAATAAAGTTCTCCTTATGAATTAATAATTATGCTAATCAGAATTTCTTCATTGGATTCAACACCTCGAATTTTTTAAAAGGATAAGAAAAAATGAGATCAGCTGACATAGTTTGAGCTACCTAGGTAAGTACCGCCTAGTTGATGTAATATACATAATAGGCTGGCATTGAAATGAATGAATGGATTTATTTGAATAAACAAATAAAATGACTTTTTGTTCATGACATTAGCACTATATAAATTTTTATTAAATTATTTAACTTAAACTATGGTCAGTTCTAACAAAGGGTACAATATTAGGGTTTTTATGTATGTAAATAAGTTAGACTGCTTAAAACAGCTCAAAACTTTTCTTCTGTATTTCTCATATAGGTATCCAAACTATGAGAGAATGACTGACAGGATGGCCCAAAATTACTTCGACTCCCATAAAAAAGCATGTATTAAACAATAATGGGAAAATAATCTCAATGCACCAACTCTACATGAAAACTAAGCTGAAATCAAAACTGACAGTTCAGTCCCAAAATGCATATTCAATCTAATGTAGAGAATGTCAGCAGAAAATAATTACCTATTACTCTCACCTATTTTCAGTGAAATTAACATGAAAATATTTCAAGTTGTTGTTGGAGGAAAATTCAACACACAGGTTAATCTTATCTTTAATTATAAAAAAGCAGTGCATACATTTTTTTAAATGTGAATTTAATTGTATATCACTCAGTGTGGGGAAGGTTGGCCATCATGGAGAAAATATCTTTCTTTCACAACAATGGTGCCAGGTGCTAATAAATGCATTTCTATTTTTGGTGGTAATTTAATTCTACTCACAAAGAAATGTGCAAGACAGAAACCAAGATAAGAGAAAATTACATCTAAGTTTAGTTTCTTTTTAACATTAACTAACTATACTGATACTTATGAATATTTGTACAAAAAGAATTCGAATGGTAAAAATATGTTAGAATAGGATGCTTAATACTTACATAATGGTTTACAGTGTATAAAGCGTTCTAAAGATATTGCCACACTCCTTTTTCTGAACTTACAAAAGTTTTAGGGTCTATTACACTGATGTGATGCATTATGATGTTATCAAAAATAATGTTATAGAAAAATATTTATGACAGATATTGAAAATACTGTCAATTAAACCAAGGTTTAATATTAACTAGAGCGAGAAGGACACTTTAGAGGAGCAGAGAACTCCCCAGTTTACTCTCTCGTTTTTCTGCTGCTTGCTCTCACAGTTCCTCCCTCAAGAAGTATGACTCGTAACACAAGGCAACTGCAGTAGGGTTGTGTTATTGCTGTTGCTATTGTTGTTGTTGTTCCACAACTAATTTCCATGGAATAAATGCTGTGATTTCCCCCCCTCCCCCCGCCCAAACTCTCAATTTAGGTAACTGTTCCTTGAGGAGACAGCATAGTTCTGGCTACAGCCAGGATGCCTGAATTGAAACTTAGCTCTGCCCCTTACTGTGTGTCCTTGGGAGAATTACTTAACCTCTCTCTATAGAGGTATGAAATGGGGATGAGCATATATTTTATCACAAAGGCTTGCTTTGAGGATTAAATAAATTGATGCACAGAAAACACCTAGTGACTGCAAGTAGTAAATAGTCATTTGGGATTTTCTTTCCTTCAAAGGACAATGTCAAATCTATTGGTGGCATCATAAATCATGAATTATAAAGGGGAAAAAAGCTCTTGTGTTAAAGCAACAGAATCTTCTCTCTCTTCTCGCCTTTCTTGTTCTGTGAGTGTTAGATGGGACACATTTGTGCAGAGACTGGAGAATATATGAAAGTAAAATGAATATTAAAGTTTATAAAATCTTTGTGAAAGCTTTTCTCTTTCACAGGTAGAGTGAGGTTTGGATAAAAACCAAGGCCAGGCAGAGTCTGCCTCCCATGATGTGATAAATGTCATTTGTCCAGTATAATATAAAGTTCTGCTGACCAGGCACTATCTCTCTTTAAATAGCCAAAGGAACTCAAAAAACCACAATGAGTAGAAAGAGGGAGCTGTCTCTCTGGGTTCTACCAATGGGATAATGTCTTAATATGCTGATAAGTAAAAAAGCAGGTTGCCAGATACCATAGTTTAACCTCATTTTTATAAAATATCAATAGTAATTTTTGAGTGATATCATGTAAAAGGTCTTTATTTTTTTTAATTTTAGAATAATTTTATATTTACAGAAAAGTTGGAAACATAGTAAAGAGAGCTACCATGTACCTTTCATCTAGTTTTCCCTAAAGTCAACCTCTTACATAATAATGATGGTGTTTTGTTAAATTGAGAGATTACTATTGCTACATTACTATTAACTCCAGACTTTTTTTAGAGTTCACCAATTTTTCCCAAAGATGTCCTTTTTCTACTCAAGGATTCCGCCTTGTCTTTGGGTCTCCTATCTCCTTAGTCTCTCTGGTCATTTTTGTTTATCACAACCTTAACAGTTTTGAGGAGCACTGGCCAGGTATTTTGTAAATTGTTCCTCAATTTGGATTTTTCTGATTTTTTTTTTCATGCTTCAACTGAGGTTATAAGTTTTTAAGAATACCACAGAGATAAAGTACATTTCTCATTAAATCAAATCAGAAGGTATATGACAATATCATGGCTTATCACTTGAGAATGGAAAACAAACAAACAAACAAACAAAAAAACAACAAAAAGAACACTGGTGATGTTAACCTCGACCACTGGTTATAGTGGGATCTGCCAGGTATCTCCACTGTCAAGTTATTATTATTCCCTTTTCTTACCAAAATCTGGGGACAGGGGTACTGTCACTATTGGCACCCCATTGTTTCTAGGCCCCCTTAGAAGACAAAGCTAAGAAATAACATGAGTGACTTGAATTTACTTTTTTCTTGTCCAAATTTTCTAAATTTCCTGCTAATAATGCTGTATTTGTTTTCTATTGCTGCTGTAACGATTTACCACAAACTGAGTGCCTTAAAACAACACAAATTTACTATATTACAGTTCTGTAGTTGACAAGTATAAAATGGGTCTCACTGGCCAAACTCAAGGGGTCAGGAGCTCTGCTCCTTTTTGGACACTCTAGAGGAATAGAGAATCCATTTTCTTGCCCTTTCCAGCTTCCAAAAAAAATGTCCACATCCTTGGCTCATAGTCCCCTTTCTCCATCTTCAAAGCCAGCAACAGTGGGTCAGGTTCCTCTTACATTCTGTCATTCTGACCTCTTGTTCTGCCTCCCTTTCCCACTTTGAAGGATCCTTGCAATTACATTGGGCCCAGTCAAATGATCTGGGATACTCTCCCTATTTTAAGGTCAGTTGATCACCAACCTTAATTCCCCTTTGCCATGTAAAACAACACATTTAGAGTCTGGAGACGTGGACATCTTTAAGGTGTTGAGGGAGCATTTTGCTGCCTACTGCGAAAATGAATTATTTTGTAACAAGAAAAACACAGAGGTAATGATAAATTAGTCATTCATAAATCTAATAACTTTTTTAAACCTAACCAATCATTTTGTTTTGCTCTGTAAACTAGAAAAAGTAAAAAAAACCCAAGAAACTCTACTTCTATCTGATAAAATGTTCTCGCAATATTTCTATTTAGTTAAAACGAAAAAATAGTTAATAAAACCTACAATGTCTATTACATTGCAATAAATATATAAATCCACATTGACTATTATACAAATGGCATCCCCTAAATGTGTTGGCCTCATACTACGTATGACCCATTCCAGAGCCCATGGTGACCACAGGAGAATTAAGTGGGCTATTGCAAACTAGGCCCCACATTAGGTGCTTTTCATACATTAACTTATTCAATGTTCTTATACTCTTCTAAGAGAGGATTAGGATTAGTAGCCCACTTAACTGAAATGAACTTCCAAGTAATTTGCACAATTTGACAGCTACTAAGTGTCAATGTTAGAATTAAAACTCAATAGGCCTAACACCAAAATTTTTATTTTAGAGTGCCTCTCTCTACAGCCATCACCTTATGTCCTTTAAAGATAAAAGAAAGCAAAGATCTCTGCACCTCTATAGATCCTGGAAATGCAAGTTCGGGAAGTCCCCAGTCTTTCTGCTAATTCAGGTGGCACACAGCACCTCTCATTCCATATCTGCCAACATGATCTTGACCTTTCTTTAAAAAATAAAGACTAGATTTTTTTCTATCACAACAATAACACAACTATTTTTAAAACTGTCCCCAATGCCAAATGGAAGTAATAGAAACCAAAATGAAAGGTAGTTAGTAAATAAGCTTTAATAAGGAAAATTTTAATAAACAAGCATGAGGAAAAATGTTTACCCTTACTAGCTCAAATAAATATAAATTAAGCAACATTTATGAAGCATTTTAAAATAGGAAAAAAGTTGAGATTTTAAGTAGCTCTTAACATTTGGAGTAGTTCTGTGGAATTGGGACACTCATTTACTGCTGGTAGCAATGGAAATTGGTACATTTTTTAAATGCAATGGAAAAACAGCAGAAGCCATACAAATGTTTATGAATCTTTTGATCCAGACAATCCAAGAAGTGAGACAAATAAATTATTTAACAGTATAAAAAATCTACACACATAAAACATTTATTGTCAAAAACCTAGAAACACCCAAAATGCAAAATAGTAGCAAAATGATTTAGTAAATTACAGTACAGCAACTTGATGGAAAACCATGTTATTAAAATGGTAATTATAAAGTAAATGTAGAAATGTAGGAAATGTTTATGGTTTTCAGTTTGATTGGAAAAAAAATAAAGAGAGGCTTGTATTCTATAACTGTAACTGTAGAATGTGTATTTGTATAAACAAATATTGAATTTTCTCAAGTCTAAAAGGCATATTTTTAATATGTTGACAGCTATGACATCAAGATGCATTTTATAATCAATACTATCTTGCACTTTAATTAGAAGAATTTTTCTTTCTTAGTGGCACATAAAATAATGATACATCTTAGATTAAATGAAATGTGGTACCATTAGAAAGTATGCAAATCTTAAAGTGTTGTGTTAAAGTTGAGAGATTCTAGGTATTTATTTTTGTCTATGTTCCAAATTAAACTTTTTTAGTAAGAACTTTAAAAGAGTAACAAACAGTCAAATACCTTTGATGGGTAGTGGAAATTTCTAAAGGTAGATTCATCTACAAGGACTTGTGTGCAATGATTAAGACTTGTTTTCAGAGAGAAGTACGGAAGGAATTCTGAAGGAAGGAATCTATTTTTAGAAAGAAAGAATGAAGGGGGAAAAGGTTTCAAAATGTTTCCTAATCTACATTGTGATTTGTAGGATGCAGTTTTCTTTTATGCCTAACTTCAAAAGGGTCAGGAATCCTATCCCATGCAGTAAACTTTAGAAACTAAAAATAACCAAGTAGCTGTCTTTCTTATTATCTTTCATAAAAGTGGCTCCACATTATAGCATAATTAAATTTGGCCTGAAAGAGGTAAGTAGTTTTAATCTTACACAAAAAATACTTGCCAAAAAGAAGAAAACAATGACACAAATTCACATGGGGTTGGAAAGAGTCCATGGCAAAGACTATAAATGCAGAAAAAAAAGCAAGAAAGAAGCAAGCAATATTAGGGGGCAAAATATCAGGATATTTAAAAGTAAAATTTATTATAAGAATTCTGAGAGTTTTTAATCCACTGTAGCTAGAGTGAACAAAAGAAAGGAGATATTAATTAGTTCTTTTTCTTTTATTTTTTTCTATAAGAACATAAGAGATGGGATTTATTTAGATCTAACTGAGGTTAAGAGTATATGTAACCTAAGTGAGAAAACTAAGTTGGAAAAAGAAAGTCTTAAATATGTAACTATCAGAATCTAGAACCTCAATTATAGTAATTTATTTACTTCATTTGTGGAATCCTCTCTTTTTTCCTGAGCAGCAGAGCCCCTCTATTTAGTGGGGTACCTTGCCTCCAATAACTGTCTTGATTTCCCAATTCCTCTGCAGCCAGTGGCCAAACTCTGAGCAATCTGATGTAAATAGAAGGCTTATATGACCCAAGTGGATACCTCTTTAAAATCACTTTTTAAAAAGAGAAGCGAGTAACCACACCTTCCCCAATTTCCCTCTGATGCTAAACTTCATTGGATCTAATGACTGGAATTCTAAGAGCCATGTCATTTCATGGTTTGATACAGCGAGTAGCAGCCAGTTCTAAGACTGGTGAAGCAGGAAGACACCTAGAACCTCATGACACCAGGGGTCTGCTCTCCCATCTTTGGATGACCACTCCTAGGTGTCTACTGCACATCTTCTACCTTGACTAAGCCACAGTTATTTTTCTTGTATTTGATACTTACAGTTGAACCCAAGTCATAATTGATATATCAAGTGTATATTATGGTGTTCTTGCTTCGTCAGGAACTCTTGAAATATTCTTCAGAGAATAGGTTTCTTTATCCCATTCCCCAAAGTGAAGAATCAATCCATAAGTATCAAAAGCCACTAGATGTGCTATTCTATGCTCTACTTCTCTGAATAAGCAGGAAGGGAAAACAAAATGAGAAGGAACAAAGAAACGAAAAGGATGTGACTGGATAAGGTGGTGAGGAGGATGAGAGTCAGCAAGTAGAAGGTCTGCTCTTCCCTTGTCTAATGTTTATCAGTTTTTAGGTATATCTTTAGCTGACTTGGGAGGCAGAAGACAAGCCTCTTAAAGCTTAGGGTTTTAACTTAGAAAACATCTTTCATTCCAGCCCTGTGAACTTGAGGTCTTTCTGTAGTCACTGGGTGTCTCCATAGATGACTATACATTAATCTCTACTAGGCAAGACAGCTTTAGAGTAAAAGGAAATCATCTTTGTAGAAATGTCTATTTAAATTATTTTGAGGACTTGGACTTCTTGAAATGAGGTTAGATTAGAGATGCTCTCCCTACTGAATCTTCTCCTGAACATCGTTCTTTGTCCACAGTACATTTTCTGACTGTCCTTCATCTTCATTTTAAAACTTTCCAAAGGCCCACTCCATGGATATAATTCTTAGGACCATTTTCTTGTTGGCTCACAACTAAATATTTCATGCCGATGCATTTGATTATGGAAAATTCTGTTTATCTCTGATATATCTTTAGTGCTTGCTTAACAGTCAATTTCCAAAGAGAAATAAACTTGGAGTTATTTTCAACTGGATCCTAGCACGGTTAATTCAATTCATGATCATTAATTACCAACTATGTGCATATTGCAATGGGCATTAAATAGATACTTTCTGAGGATGGAGGTGAGTTTGGTAGAGATGGCGATAATAAAAATAATTCAGCATACACCATGACGAGGGCCAATCAATAATTAATAATGCACCCTCAATTAATAATGAAGAATTCCACATGGGCTCATAAAAAATGCAATTATAAACTCTATGCTTTGTACCTCATATCCAAAACCTGCTCAAAGAAGGAGATATTTATAGAGGACTTTTTAATAGTCTTTCCATTCTTCCTAGCATTTCAGGTTTTGCCCTCAATTCAAGCTAATCCCTCAGGAAAGGTGCACTCTTGCCCTGAGCTATATTGGCCCTTGAGATAGGTTTTGTATAGGATCGTGCCTCTGTCCTTTACTAACTAAAGTCACATAGCTTCATGTGGTATTGTTGAGAATATGATCCACTGCCCTTAGGGGGTGTTCCATGTGAGCAATTTAGCTTAGATTTTAATCTGATGAAACATTTGTTTCTCACCAAAATTGATATGATTATTCTCCTTAGACATTAAAACTATGTCCCAGACTAACCTTTGTTCGTACATCAGTTGCCAGCATGAGCTCTGACAACCATAAAACCCACATAGTGTGAACGCTTATGGTTTTCTTTTTCCTCTCATCTCCCATCCCCAGTCTCAACTTTTCTCTGACTCGAATTTATATTTGTTCAAGTCTTAACATATTTTCTCTACTATTTATATCTCATTTTTATAATATATGTGTTGGTCATAAACATCCTAAAATAAATCACAGAAGAAAAACAAAAAATAAATAAGTAAATTAAATTAATAAAATAAAAGTTCTGAGGACCTGAGTCCAAAGGCCATTTCACCCTCCACCAGACCTGCCTATCCAGATACACCAGTTCTGAGGCCATGAAGTCTGCCTAAGCCACAGCCAATCAGATCCTGTCCAAGAAACACTCTATAGAATATCCCAAACCCTGTGACTTTGGAAACATTGGCCAGAAAGAAAATTCTTTTTCTCCCTATGAAACTGTCAGCATCCCATATGGTGAGAACTCTGGAAGGTCATTGACCTCTGGCTTTGCCAGGCCATTAAGGCAATCCCCACACATGGCAACAAGAAAGCGAGTATACTTTTGTACCTGAGCCTATTCAGGAAAGTTGCCATACAGAACATAGGTCCCAGATTATAAAGTCACTTGCTTGGTTTTCAGTTTGTTAAGGCAATTGAAAAGTTGACGATGAAATTCACAACAGTTAATAACTAACTAGGGCCAACTTTTTCATAACCTGTGTACTCAGTCAAGTAATAATTAACTAAACATTAACTAAGCATCTACTATTTGTAAGGTGCAGTGCTAGCTGCTATAAGGACATATATATGAATAAGTCATAAGTCCAATGCTTGAAAGGCTTGCAATAGAATGAGAAAAGTTAAATTAACTCTTGAAAATCCATAAACATTAAGCAGATAACCTATTCTTCGAATGCTATAACGAGAAGTACAGAATTAAGAAAGGTTTCATGGAAGTCGTGGATTTCAAGGTAATCATTGTATTTTCTATAACATATTGGCAGGAAAAATGAATAGGAGACGTATGACCAGTAAGGGGAAAAGAATAAGCAAAAGGTGAGAAATATTTAGGAAAGATCCCAAAGCTAAACCATTTGGACTACGTCAATATAGTTGGGAAACAAACACAAAGACAAATAAAAACACTTTGCCTGGCAGGCTGCAGAGTGCTGGAGAATAACGTTAGAGAAGAACACTAGCATAAATCGGTGTTTGGTCTTAATAGAGTGGAAAGTGAGGTATCTTTGAGCCTTTCCGAGAAAGGGAGTGATGGCATCAGAGATTCCTAGAGAAGTTTAATCTGGAACCAAAATGAGGGATGAATTAGAGCTAGGAAGAAAGAGGTGATTGAAAAAGAAGACTCTTATCCAGTTTTCTCTTTGTTTACCACCTCCATACTGAACAGTAAGTGTTGACTCTACACTGGTTATGTACGTGAATATAGAATCACATACAGAATTACCACTAATAACCCTAAGAATAATTTACTAACGAAACTTAGCTTAGGACATGCAACCATAACAGGTTTTTGAGATACAGAAATCTATGATCATGTTATAATTTAACTCTCTCAATCATTTCAGTTTAAAAGAAATCGAAGAGGATTTCCAGCAGTGTCTTTGGGTTTTTTTCCACTCTGGCAATCAAAACAGCAAGGGGTCTGATTTTCTGAACATTATCGAATGGAAATGTTTACTTCTGCAAATCCCGCCTTTGCTTTCAAAATTATAAACTGTACTGGTTCCCCTCGAACTCACGAAGTGCTTTTGCTCCATGGCCACTCATCTGAACAGCAGAAAAACCTCCAACAAGGTGATTTTCTTCACAGTAAAAACCAATTTGAAATTCAGACTTAGTGTAAAAAGTAATTTATTTCCTGCTTTTCAACTTTCTTTTTCTAGACACCAAAGAATAATTCTATTAAAAATGCAATTAGCTGCAATCATCATGCATAGCCAATTCAGCGGCAACTGTTTACTTAAAACCTTTTTCTTTGGGCACATTGTTTTTTAAGTTTCAAAGTTCCAAATTTGCAATGTGTCAACAAAGGGGTAATTTCTAGACTTTGTTACCCATATATAGCTCCATTTTATATATGCTTGCACATCCTTATCTCAAATTCTGCTGAACCTAACCTTTTGAAACCCTTTAAAACTCAGGTTACCCCTATCACTTTACACACAGAAAGGTAGATTCAAATTGTTTAAAATTCCCCCAGTTAGTAAAAACTGGTGATCTTCTTTATTAATGATATTTTTTGAGAACTTGTAAAAAATCTCAAAGAATGAAATTTAAAACTGGGTCCTGCCCCCCCCCCCACCCACACACACACACGTAAATTGATCATTTGTTCGCACGTTTTAAACTCTGTGGTTCTTCGCAGAAAGGAATAGTACATTAAATCAAGTTGCAGTCCCTTTAGTCTCCTACCTCTAACCCATTTTTGTCCCTCCTTCTCAAAAGCAACCCCTACCAGCACTTTGCTATTCAATCTCCCAATCCATTGTGAGAGTCGAAAATATATAAATGTATCCATAAATAATGCATAGTTATTTTGTGCTGCTTTTCACGTTTAAATAAATTACATCATAAAATCATATTGCTCTGCAATATTTTCACTTAATATTATGTTTTCGAGATTCATCCATGTTTTTGTAGAGTGGTTGTAGTCCTTCTTTTTTACGACTGGATTGTGCTCCATTGTATGAACAAACTCTATTATACTTATTCTGTTAGGATATTTCATTATGTTTTTTTTCATTTAGGTTATTTTGAATATTTTACTTTCACAAACAAAAGATAAGAGGCAGCTTTGCGTGGGTTTGCCTGTGCAGTTAGAAGAGTTACCACTTCTTTGGAGTACAAATTTAGAAGGCAAATGCGTGTGTACTTCCGGTTCTTCTGGAGACTGCCAAATTGCTCTCCAGAGTGGCTGTATTATTTATACCCCACTGGCTATTTCAGTCTTTTTCATTTTTTGCTAATCTGATGGGTGAAAATTAAAACTAATTGTTGTTTCCATTTGCATCCTCAAGATTATAAGCTGAGTGAAATTCTCCCCTCTGTGACATGCTGGGGAGCTGGCCTCTGCTACGAGGAGGTGGTGACAGCATTGTCAGCATCCTGTCTTGGCAGGGAGTTGCATTATGTTAGGGCTCATAAAGCTCAAAGAAGTGCCAGAGTGAAATCATCAGCCCCCCAAAGAGGCCTGTGCAATATGCCAGGCCTAGCAGTGTTTCATAATACAAAGCAAAAAACTCTGTGTCTCCGATGTGAAATGGTAGAGTGAAGAGCAACCTATGCATGACTAAGAATGTCTATCCAAAAGTCATTTTTAAAAAACTTAGAAATTTTCTGTTCCAAGCAGTAAGGCACTATTGTACTCTACTGAAGAAAGGTTTGAAACAGGCCTAGTTCAAAATTAGGGGTCTTGTAATTCTCCTGTGAGCGCTTCTCCACTTCCCTTCGTTTTCTACCCTCCTCAAAGCATCCTGAAACCTTCCTCCTTACCTTGGTGATCCATGGTGAAGTAATAAAGCACAAATCAGAAATCCGAAGATGTCAACCCTAGGACCAGCATTGCTGGTAAACTAAAAAGGTAATGTAAGACCTTGGGCAAATCATTTTTCTGCTGAGTCTTGTCTTCCTCATAGGATGGTGAAGTGATGCCAAAGGCCAGAATCTAGGATTTGAAGCTTCTCATGTTCTATCTAGCTTTCCCTTTCTCACCATCTAGATAAGTCTGTTCCAAGTTGCTTGTTTTATTAAAACATCCCACGGGAGAGAAACAACCCACCTGAGGTAGCAGAGTTAGAACTCCACCCAACTCAGCTGGAGCCTTTCCCTGCCCCAAATCTGCCTTTTTCTGTCTTTGTAGCTAAGCTCCTGTCCCTTCCATGGCGTCTATTTATCCCCCTAATTGCTGATTCTTTTCTAAAAGAAGCAGGGTAAACTAGAGAAAACCCCTGAGACCTGCTCATTTCCCCAACACCCACAGCACTTGGTGGTTCATCTGTCATTCATTCCACAAGGAACTAAGTTAGGGAATTTTCCATCAGAAGGATTCTCATTTGGTACAGGGCTTCCATATTCCTTTTAGTTGGCAACCAAACCATGCCCAGGGGTCTCTCTGACATGATTAGAGCACAAAACTCCCCCAGGCTTTACACAGACGGTTCCTGTGTACGTGCATGTGAAGTTAGGGCATGAATAATGTAGCAAACAGACTGGCTGTATGTTCCCTGCCTCTCAGTGTTCACGCTCCTGGATAATCCCTTCTAAGTGTGGGCTGGACCTGTGACTTTATTCTAACCAATAGAAGATGGCAAAGGTGATGGGATGTCACTTCTGTGATTTCATTGTTATGTAAGACTCCACCTTGCTAGCCAAGTTGCTCTAGGGTTTTGCTTTCCTTGCTGGCTTTAAAGAGGAAACCGCTATAAACCCAATAGTCACAAGAAAATGAATTCTGCCAACGACCTAAATGAGCTTAGAAGTGGGCTGTGTCCCAGACAATCCCCAAGATGAGAATGCACCCCTCGCAAACACCCCAAATGAAGATTTGTAGAAAACCCAACTAAGCCATGTGTGGACTCCTGGCCCAGAGAATCTGTGAGATAATAAATGTTTGTCGTTTAGGCTGCTATATATGTATGGCTATTTGGGACACAACATATACAATTGATGCAGGCAGGTGCACTTCATATGTAGTATCTTACGCACCCAGTATGTAAGAGAAATACTTTGAATCTTATGTATAGAAAGAGAAAGTCCACACTGTGCCTGTTTTTTCCACCCCATGATACAATTCATTCATTGCATGGCCTCCCTCATCTGCTGAGAGGAAACCAGAACCCTGGGCACCTGGGCTCCCAGCATATGAAACCAGACTAGCCAATGAGAGACCAGACCTCAGGGCTTTCCTGCCATTCTCAACATCTGGACTTCACAGCCAACGTATGGAGAAGTTGTAGGGTGTTTAAAGGGACAAAGGACCAAAGCAGGTTCTAGCCTTCAAGTTAGAGAGACTCCAACCACAAGTCCCCAGCTACTCCTGATTCTAATAAAACCCAATCAAGTTGTTCTACTGCAAGTGAGTCTGATCTGTTACTAGAATAAAAACAGAATTTTTCATTGTGGGCTATACAAGTCCGGCGTATTCAGGCCGCTGATCATTTTGTCTCATATTTCTACACTCCTGTCTTACTTTCTTTCAGTGTTAGTACTCAATTTGCTTCCTCTTGCCAAGGGCCATTTGCACATGCTGGCCCCTGACACCTTATTTCCTTGGATTTTCACTTAGTTAATTCCTTCTTCAGATGTCAGCTCAGGTGACACTGCTCCAGAGAAGTCCATCCTTACCTCTGTAATTAGACCTAACACCCGATGACAGGCCTTCAAGGTATGATAACTCTCACCTACTCAACACTTGTCACAGCCTAACTGTCCATTGACCTAGATGACTATTTGCTTAATGCAAGCCTCCCCTCTCTAGACTGCTTCCCAGCCACAAGGGCAGGAACCAGGACAAGTTTTGACTTCTTGTTGACTTACCATTAATTTGCTAGCACTGAGCCTAGGGCTTGGCACATAGTATGGATTCAATAACATGCATCCAAGAAAGAACTGAACATAACATATTCATGTAAAATAAAATAATTAATGAAAAGATGAACCCTGGCCTGAGAGTCAGAAGATCTTGTTGCAAACCAGATTTCCACTCGATTGTAGTATAACATGGAGGGAGCTGTTCCTCAGTTTCCCCAGTGCCTGTGAGTCTTTGGATTTCAGATTCACTGATTCACTAACAATATCATTTACACAATTAGCTGTTTGCTACTAACATTGTCCTTACTGTTCTTTTCTTCACTTTGCCTCTTCAAGAAAGCAATGATGAAAAGACCTTTGAAATCCTGCTTCCTTTTCTCAGACCTTCACGAATTCTCAAGAAAAACTTCTCAAAAGGACTGCAGACTGCGTATAAACCGCAGAATCCATAGGGACCTAAAGTTAAAAAGTCACATTATATGTACAATGGTCCTCATAGTCATCTGGGAACAATAACTAAAACATATAAATTACAATAGCAGGATGGCCAACTGCTGTATCCATGGAAACAGATGTTGGTTTGGCCAAAGTGCTTTATAATGATTATGATTAATCATCCTTGAAATCACTGTTATTTATTGGTGTATAACTGATGGAACCATGTTGGAAGGGCTATATTGTACAGCTTTACAAATTTCCAGTTGCTAGAGCTAGCACCCTGGCCATAAAACACCAAAATGTTCTTTAAAATGTACTAATTAAATATCAGTCAAAAAGAACAGGAAAATATAAAAGCCATAGCTTGGAATAATAGACAATAAACACAGTATGCCAACACAGGTCACAGTGTTCAAAATAAATTCTCTTCCATGCTTTATATAAATTTAGTGCTAAAAAAAAACACTTAAAGAAGTGGGAACCTTTCTTTGTGAGTTCTTTCTAAACCTTATTCACAACTCTGCTTTATCTGTGTTTGAGTCAGAATCACACGTCTGGGGAAAAGTTTATGGCTTCATTTGTTGTTGGTTCTGCCTTTAACCAATCTTCCTTGTCACTAGTATTTTTCCACTTTTACTGTTTTGTGGATGTTCTGAAGTTAGATCCTTTTGTACCTCACCGCTTAAGGATGAATTTTTTTTAATTTGACCATATGTATAATTGAAGGATGGCAGAGTCTGGGAAAAGTCTATTTAAATCTGTTTTGGATGAAACTCAGGGAGACAGGAGGCACCTGGTTCTTTTAGAGACTTCTTAGCTTCCTCATATCCTCCTATGACTCCCTGCCCCCACCCTGACCAATAAGCCCAGTAGGCACTTAACAAAGCATGCACAACCTTACTTTCCCTCACATGTGCAGTGAGTGACACATACCTGAGACAGAAGAATACCAAGGGATGTGCCAACAAACCCAGAGGCCATTGTAAGCTCATGAGTGTGCATTCCTAATGCATGTTTTTCCAGAACACATCCAGCTCCTCAGATACACACAGCATTGTGTTCAGTGACAATAGAGTGCTGAGGGATAGGGCTGGAGCCTCAGGCACTGTTGATAGAAGTCTTTCCTAAGCACACCCATAAAGCTACTGCCCTATCATTCTTGATCTAATGCCGCAAATAAACAGCAATCCCTGGGCCCTGGGCTATGTTCTTTGAACAGCTCTGGGATTATTCTGCACAATGCTCTGATTGTCTATGGGGTGGGGCAGCTGGAGAGAGTCTGAATGGGTGCTGGGAGTTTACTGTAGCAGCCATGCAAGGATCTGTTCCAAGCACCAGGTGTATTAACCACTGTTGATGTGCGGAGAGGCTCTGAGATGAGTGTGCAGCCACAATCACTGCAAACCTCCTGTCTTATTGTACTCCATAGACCTAGGAAATGACCCAGAATGTTTTGAGCAGCTGGGAAGGTCAAGGAAATATGGTCAGCTGGAAACTGATAAACAAATAAAGTAAAAATGCTTTAAAGGAGGTAAGAGTTGTGACTATTCTCCATTGATTTTGACTAGCGAGTCCTTATATAATATAGCATAGAAGGGCAAACATGAAGATTGTAACTTCAGTAATTAGATACGCAGGAAGCAGGGGGCTGACCCGAAGAGTCATATGGGACTTCTGTATCTTCACTCAAGAGAATTGAAAGCTACCTCCAACTTCAATTGTCCAACCCTCTGAATAATTCAGGGCTGAAAATTATTATCCTCTACTTTTAAATTGCCTCAGATGAAAGACTCCATGATCTTATTTCAAAGCATATTACAGAGATTGATTATAAAATGTGATAAAGAAAAGTGACAATTTGATATAATCTACCCTAGCGATAATTTTGCTCTCTGGGAAACTTTTGGCGATGTCTGAAGGTGTCTTTTATTGTCACAACTGGTAAGGAAAGCAGGTGCTACTGATGCCTAGTGGGTAGCAGCTAGATGTTGCTAAATCTCCTACAACACATAGGACAGCCCCACACAACAAAGAATTATTCATCGCAAAATGTCAGTAGTGCCAAGGTTAAAAATCCCTTATCTAGACAAATAACTAGTGTGACTAAATTAGTCCTCCCTGAAAGAGTTGAGCAAGGGTCCAAGATTCATAATTTGAATAATTGGACTAATCATTAAAGACATCTATATAGATAATCCTTGGTCTAAGACCACTGCATTTATTTCATTGAAGAATAATACTGATGACTTATTCAAGTTAAATTAAAAGAAATTCTCTAATTAAAAGAAACACATCCTGCCTTTATGAAGGTAACTATTTGAGAGGTGGAGAGTGACACACATGTAGAACAACATATAAGTGTTTTACAGAAGGAAGCAATTCATTCTACTTGGGCATCAAGGAAAATTTAATATGGGAAAATGAATTCGAACTCTCAAGCTAATCATGCTTTACGTTCTAATAATGCAACTTGGACATACTCTGGAAATCTTAATTTAAATAATACCAAGCACTCTTCTAAATACTTTATATTTATATTTTTATCCTACACTCCAAACAATCCTATGAAGTATAAACTATTATTCTCGTCTTAGAGATGAGACAGAATCCTAGTTGGAACTTATCTTTCTCCAGAGTGAGTGTATGTAAGTGCTGTGGATGCAGCATCCGTGGGAATGGGGTCAAGTGACTCGGGTCTAAGGTATCACTTCTTAATCATTATCTCCTTACCTCCACAGGGAGGAGCTAATGGTCCTTAAGGTCCTTATAGCACCGCAATTCATTATTCTAACACCAACAGGAAGATCATTATTTTCCACAACGATCATTTGGGTTAGGCTCCACACTGTGGAGGGAAACAGGCTTTCAAATACTTGTAGAAATGGTAACATTTAAACAGCTATCTGGGATATTAACTCTAAAAGAAATTTTACCTTAGCCTATACTCTCCAAGTGTGGAAAAAATAAAGTCCCTGTCACTGCCTCCTTAAGGTCAAATCAATTTAATTTGATTGTCCAAAAACGGTCTAACCCTCGCATTCATCTCATTCCTTCATTCATCCACTCACTCAGTTATTCATTCGACAAATGTGTACTGATTATCTACTGTGTTCTAGGAAATTGGCTGAATACTAGGAGTCTAGCAGTAATCAACTTGACATATGCCCTTACCCTCATGGAACAAATCAATGAAAACACAGATGAGATTAATAGAGTTCCAGGTGAATAAAGGAGGCAAATGTTTCTTATCTTTGAATTATTGGTATTGCCATCATTATTTGTCTGAATTTCTAATTTACACCTAATCTTACTATAAAACACTCATTGTTCTCCCATATTTGTTTTCAAATAGATATAGTCATGACCTCTAGAAGGCATGAATAAAATTGAAAGAATACCATCACCTAATTCTTTCCAAAGGATTTAAATAACATACAAAGATGTATTAAGCTAAAAGATACTAATATGATTTTCTTATCTCAATCCCCTTTATTTGCTCAGAGAACTTCTAGGTTTCATTCAAATGTATAGTAACTAAAGTATTTTCATAAGTTTATTCCTTAAAAAAATATATCAGGCTGAGGGATTTTAAAAGCAATTTCATTTTTATACCATGCATCTTTTTCCATGTTCTATTTTAGAGATCTCAGTTGAGCATCTTTGCTACATCACTTTAACTATAATAAGAAAGGTTTTTTTTTTTTTTTATCAGATCCCTTGACAAAACCATTCATTCTACCTTTATATGTCTGTCTGTGTTGCTCCCTACACCTGGAAGGCCCTATTTTCTCTTCACCAACAAATCTGCAACCCTCCCTTTAAAACCCTATTTGAGCACATTTCATTTATGTATATGTGTGTATTTTCATAGATTGCTCTATTCCTGAAAAGATTTG
Source organism: Rousettus aegyptiacus (assembly GCF_014176215.1). Lineage (NCBI taxonomy): Eukaryota > Metazoa > Chordata > Mammalia > Chiroptera > Pteropodidae > Rousettus > Rousettus aegyptiacus. The sequence goes on from NW_023416310.1 coordinate 20,735,005, forward strand.
AAGCAGTCCATAACAAGACACAGGAAGATGACCCAATAGCATCGGTTAAAAGTGATGCAAGCGAAGAAAGTACAACAGAAGTGAAAGGCAGAGCCAGGAACGAGTCTAAAATGCATTGCATAACAACCCACACAAGTGCAGTAGCTGGGCCATAATCTAGCCATAAATTTTCTGGCAGTCAACACGAAAAGAAAAAACTTAATTACATAATTCACAGAGTCCAGGAGTTACTAACAATCAAGATTTCCTGGAGAAGTCTTATTGTTCTTGGTACTCAGATCAGTCTGTACCTGGTATCCTCAGAGACAGATGATGTAATCAACAACCACATCTTCTTTACAATTCATGCAACAAGATCCATGGGACTGCTTAATAAAAGGACTCCTGATTTAGGCTAATGGCGCATGCACAGGCACAAGAAAGAGAAAAGTTATCCTTCTGGAGAGAGGAAAACAGAAGGCAGGAATCACCAACACAACAAAAGCAGTATTTCTGACTCTGCTGATCAGTTTTGACCCAGGGATCTAATTTGGAATCTCAGGAGGTAAATGAACTTAGCAATTCTCTCTCAATAGCGTTTCTCCCAGCTTTTGATCAATATTGTATGGTGACAGGAAATGCATTGAGAGTGACTATTCTCTGTGCTGCTGGTTCATCTTCCAATGCCCAAGCAGAGCCCAGAGTTGGGGCTAGGGTTCATCTCCTTTTGCAGAAGCTGGGAATCCACGAAGGTACATGCCCAATGGACATCTAGGCCAGCCCTCTACGAGGTGAGCAGAGGAAGCACTGGCAAGAAAAACCAGAATTATTCTTGGAAAATTACTTTGAACCCACTGCAGATCCACTAACAAGCAGTTGAGGCCCCAAAATTCTGTTCCAATAGGAGTAGCCTGAATTAGTCAAAGATAAACAGACACTCACCTCAAACAAAATAAAACATCATTATAGCACTGAAGACATCTTTAGCTTTGCGCAGAATACTTCCTATTATGTATTCTATGATAAATCATTGTGAAATGCATATCAAGGAAATAGCAACAAGTTGTATGGGATTGTTATGCATTTATAAACCAGCTAAAAGATGAAAATATCTAGCAAAGACAATAATTTGTTTGGGAAAAAAGGAAAAGAAAGAAAAGACAGAAAGATTTATCAGTGGTCTTTCTTTTAGACAATAATTGGACAGTGGGGTCAGAGGCCTGTCCAGGCCACTCTTTGTTTTAAATAATAGAGCCATAATATTCATGTAAGAAAGAATGTTTGCACTACCTTTATAGCTAGGAGAGGGAGGGAGGGGCTGAAGTCAGCGTAACTAGGTCATTAAGAACTAGGTTTTAAAGAAGGGAAACCTAAACACAATCCCTCGTAACCCCAAAGGGCATGCTGAAAGGCTGCTTCTGTTGGCTCTGACCTGAGCAGAACCAAAACAAGGCCAGTTCTATACCTGGGGTTCTGTCTAGATTAAACTCATATTCTTCAAGCAGCCAAATGTGGTGCACAAGGACAAAGACCAAGACATTGTCAATAAATGTGGCAGCAATTTGATTTCTCTAACATATTTTGCTAGAAGAAAATGAAAGGAATAGCACTGGTCTGTAAAGGAATACGCTTTGCTTGATGTTTTCTGTTCCACATAGAAAACATTGACCTATGAAAACTAAACTTGTAATTTGATAATCATATACCTAGCATATAGTTTAGAACTATTGTCCAATAAAAGAAGGCTATAATTTGGTATAGGGAGCATTGTCCTTTTAGAATATGGAATAAATTATACCATCCAACCAAATCAAATTATATCATTCATCCAATCTGTGCCTGTAGTATAAATAATGGTGGGAAAGTATTGTTAAGTAGCTTCGGAGAAAAAAAAACAAACAAACTTCTTAGAATGTAACCATATTTGTCTGATACAATAGCTTAACACAGATTCTGACAAAAATTATGTTTTTAGATAAGTTTTTAAGGTAGTGATTAATTCAAAATAAGTTTTTAATTATATGAGGTTCTAAGTGGTCATGTGAGATTTTTGTTTTATGTGACATCTCATTAACCTCACTGTAGAGGTTATCAGTTGTTCCACTGTCTGATAGGTACAAATTAGATCCCCTTTTAAGAGTTTAAATAGTTCTTAGCTAATAGGAGCCCACCTCATACACATGAAAAACTACTTCCAACCTGTATTAGTTTCCTAAGGCTGCCATAGGAAAGTAACTAATTACTTCTATAAAGACCCTATTTACAAACAAGGTCATATTCTGAGGTAATGGGTTATGAGTTCAACATATCTTTTTGGAGGGACACAATTCAACTCATAACCCAAACCCAGTTGAACTTACTCTGAAGAGTTGAGGAAGGCTCTTCAGAACTGGCTGCTTTACCTTGCCCATCCAACTGCAAGTGATTATGAAATTAAAAAACAATAACTTTTGTTTCCACTATGAGAAAGGGACAGCTCTGTCACTCCTTCAGGAGCCAAGACATAAACCATGGCATCTGCATCTCGCTGTTCTTCTTTTCCACAGATGAAAGGCCGTACGAAGTGATAATTGATTGTTTAAAACCTGGAGCCACACTGTCAGCACCAGCACCTATCAGCTGTGGGACCTCGGCTAAGTCTCTTTCTGCAATTAACTAGTCTATAAAATGGAGATAATAGCAGAACTTCCTCACAGGGGTATTTTGAGATTTAAATGAGCCAATAGGTATAGAGCACTTAGAACAGGGCCCAGCAAATGAGAACACTATGTTAATGTTAGATATTTTAAACTATTTTAAAGTTAGATATTTTAAATAAAGATATTAGTTTTAAATGTGAGGAGTAAAATGCTCATCATCTCAATAGGAAATTAACAAGCAAGCTAGATTTTTCACAAGAACCCCTTTAACAGCCCTCATTCTATGTCCCCTCTACCTAGTTGTAATTCCTTTTATTTTTTAATGCCCTTCCTCAATAATTATAACCAAGAAGCCTCTTGGTTTAGTTTCAGCTGACTCCGATCATTGCTTCATGTTGCTCAATTTCACTCACATAACAATATTAGAAAGGAATTGCTTTCAAACTAGTCCCATCTCTAAATAACTTACCTCCTCCAGGTTACTATAGGCAAGTTCCTCAAAACATGAGCCATGTTTTCCATTTCTCCTACATCCTATAAAATTTAGAACAATTTAATGCACTGGATAAATGGTTGTAAGGTAAATACAAAATTAACCTAGGCACTAAGAAGGTCTTTTATTGAAGACAAGTTGGTATCCAAGGATCATTTTTGTGAACCATTATTGTTCACAAATGTTCAAAAAACTCCAGCAAGGGCATAGAATACAAAACCTAAAGAAAGATTATGGCTGGGAAGACTTGGCTTCAGGCCTAACATTGCTTTGTCATGGTTCTGGCAGGTAATTAATAGGAAACTGTTGCATAGACACAAATCGTAATTGAGTTTTCATCAGCCCAGTGCCAAATCTGTGCCTGCATGAAACCCAAGACTCCAGTACCAGGAGGCCTTATCAGTCTATATGCAAATATGCTTTTTGATGAAATCGAAAAACAGCAGAATTCAGACGAGATTGCAGCCTGGTGCTGCCAAAGCCAGATAGACATTGAACTCTTCAATATTAGACAATGACTAAAGAATGACTGTAAAAGGAGGCATTTCTCATGTAACATTTCTCCTTAGATGCTCAAGGGGATTCAGAAATGAGGGGAAAATCATCACAAAGTTCATAAATCTTAAGAGTTCATTCAAAATTTTTTTTCCAAAGTCCTTGAAAACTTTATATGAAATTTATTGGAAGACCATTAGCTAATACAAAATATAAGCTCTGTATTCATAGTTTTCTCAAGGCAAAAGGGGGAAAAATGGTATTAAGACTCTCTCTTCTAAATCTTTAAAAAGAGGACAAGTTTTCCACACTTTCATCTTTCTTCAAAGATCACACACCTGAAACTCAAAATGATTTCAACTGAATACATTTAATTCATGCTCACTTATCTTGAGGACTAATGATTAGAATAAGATGCATAAATCAACTTACAGATTTCAAAGGATCTGTACTTGTAAAATTCTTTGAAAATTTTTTAAAATATTCTTTTTTGGTGGGGCGGGGGGAGGATCAACCATCAGAACATTTTTTTAAGCCACTGGGGACTGAATTGCCTGAGAGAAAATTTTACCTAGATATTTGCTCAACAATCCAAACTCCCCCAACCAATAACCCACAATATACAAACAAAGAAAAGGTTCTCTAGATCAGCACTGTCTAATACAGTAGCCACTATCTATAGGTAGTTATTTAAATTTAAATCAATCGGTATAACCAGAATAAAAAATCCAATTCCATACTCATTCTAGCTACATTTCAAGAGCTCAGTACCACATGTGGCTATTTACTACAGTATTATACACTAGAGGTAGAGAACATTTTTATTACCACAGAATGTTTCATTGGGCAGCTCTATAAGTCTACAGCATTCCTTTTATATCCAGAAAGATTTGAGCTTTGTGTCATCACAAAAGGAGGGGTAACTTTTTTCTCAGGGTTCTGCAGAAAATCCCAATCTCACAATAATGACATCTCATAAAAAGTAAAGAATTATCTTTCCCAAAAATGGTGCTGAAACAACTGAATATCCACATGCAAAGTAAATTCTACCACTTTCTTACACCAAATACAAAATTTAACTCCAAGTAGACCGCAGACCTAAATGTAGGGCTAAAACTATGAAAATCTTAGAAGAATATATAAGAATAAATTTTCATAACCTTGGCTTAGACAATGGTGTATTTTTTAAATTATAGTTGACATTCAATATTATATTAGTTTCAGGTGTACAATGTAGTGATTTGACATTATATAATTTACAATCATATCACTACAATAAGTTTTAGAAAATGGTTTCTTGATATGACACCAAAAACACAAGACACAAAAGAAAAATATAGATAAATTGGACTTCGCCAAAATTAAAACCTTTGTTATTCAAAGGACACCATCAAGAAAATGAAAATCCAATCCACGGATTGGGAGAAAATATGTGGTAAATTATATATATATATATGATAAGAGTTATGTATCTAGAATCTATAAAAAAAAAACAACCTTATAATTCGACAGTAAAAAAGACCTGTAGCAATTAGGGGGATCATTTTATAAACTATATAAATGTCTAACCAATGTACTGTATACTTGAAACAGTTAATAAAATAAAAATTTTAAAAAGGATCCATAACCCAAAAATAAATGAGCAGTGCTGAAACAAGCATTTCTCCATAAAAGATATACGAATAACCAATGACACATGAAGACATGCTTAACATCATTACCTATAATGAAACCCAAATGAAAATTCACAATGAAATATTATTTCATATTTCCTAAGATGTCTATAATCAAAAAGACAGACAATTATAAGGACATCAGACATTGAATCTCTTATACATCACTGGTGGAATGTAAGATGGTATAGCTGCTTTGGAAAACAATTTTGGCAATTACTCTAAGTGTCAAACATGAAGTTACTGTACGATCCAGTAATTCTTATTCTAGATATACACTCAAGGGAAATTAAAACATATATTCACTCAAAAGTTTATACACAAATATTATAACATTATTCATAATATCCTTAAATTGGAAACCACCCAAATGTCCATCAATTGATAAAAGGGTAAATAAAATGTGGTCTATCTATACAATGGAATACTATTCATTAAAAAGTAATTATTTATACAAACTACCACATGGATAAACGTTGAAAACATCATGCTAAATGAAAGAAACCAGTTAGAAAAGACCACATATTATATGATTCCACTCACATGAAATTTTCAAAATAAGCACTATTTACAGAGACATAGAAATAGATTAATAGGTGGGATCAGGGGAAATGAGGAATGACTGGTAATGGATATGGGGTGTCCTTTGGGGATATTGATTGTAGTGATGTTTACATGACTGTGTATATACTAAAAACCATTGAATTGTAAACTTTGGTGAATTTTATGGTATGTGAATTATATCATAAATAAAGCTATTTTTTAAAAAACAGACTTCTAAAATAAGATTTTTAAAATTTTTTTCTGAACCACCTGAGAATGTAAATATTTTCTATACAACTTAAAACTACTCACAAAAAATGGACAAAATTTGCAGTAATTTTGTGGAAGACCGAAGAAAGGAATATATATTTGGCTCAATCTTTTGTGAACTGATAATAAAAAATAAAAATTTTAGTTCTTATTTTTTGTATACTTAAGCATATTTGATGCAGTACCTACAGTTATGTAATTCAAATAAAATTGATTCCACAATGACACCAGCAAATAGCAGGTTAAGAACAATGCTTGGTCTTATAGCTTCCTTACACCTCCATCTTGAGAAATGAATCTGGTAATATACACCAGGTAATATAATGAAGAGTAGTGTCTTTCAGAGTACAAGATCAGAAAGCGCATTTGGCCCATGATTAATATCCTTAGGGAACCTCAAAATTAGAATTTTGATATTACTTCCAAATGAGTTTATAATACAGTCATAGAGGTACACAAAATTGCAGTTAGTATTAAAAAATGTTCATCATGCATTTTGCAATGGTTAATTGTATGTGTCAACTTGACTGTGCCATAAAGTGCCCAAACTCTTGGCCAAACATTTATTCTGAGTATGTCTCTGAGAGTGTTTCTGGATGATTTTAAGATTTGAGTGTGCAGACTGAATAAAGCAGAATGCCCTCCCTAATGTTGGAGGGCCTCATCTAATCAATTGAAGATCTGAAAAGAACAAAAAGTCAGAGCTTAAAAGGAATTCCTCCTGCCTGACTGTTTATGCTAGGACATTGGTCTTTTCTGAGCTTCAGGCTCAGCATTGACCCTTCTTGGGACTCAAACCTCCAGGCTTTTGGACTGGAACATATGCCATCATCAGCTTCCTAGTTCTCAAGGCTTTAGACTCAGACTGGAAGTATATCATGGGCTCTCCTGGGTCTCCGCCTTGCCTACAGCAGGTCTCGGGACTTCTCAGCTTCTATAATCACGTAAGCCAATTTCTTATAATAAATCATAGATGATAGATAAATAAATAGATGATTGATAGACAGACAAATGTTCCTAACTAATAAATATCATTAGTTTTGTGCTATTGAAACAGACCACAATATTTATAATAGTTTTGGATTAAATACTATTGTCAATACTTTAGTTATATTGTTGATGGCATAATTATATCACATTACATAGTGTTATATGTGCATTAAAAATATTTTTCTTTAAAATAACATTTATTATATACTAAAAGTTTTCTAACCTTATTTTGGCTTTCTTAGATGTTTTAATCTGTAGGGGTCTTACATAATAGTAATGACCCAATATTTTCTCAAACATTGAGAAACTGTTGGGAAAAAAATCCTATATAAGTCAGAACACTTATCTCTCCACTAACTTGTATTATCTTAGTTGAACCTTGAGTCTGTTTGTGCCTTGGAGTCACCAAATGGAAAATGATGGTAATAATTTCTACCTTTCTTTGTTAATAAGGTTCTTATGAGGATTATATAAGAGATGTGAAAAATATTTTCAAAGATAAAGTGGTATAGAGTAGTAATTTAATTTTACTGTGTTTAAATAACTTAATGTCGTTAATATTTAGTATTAACTGAAATCTTTCCAACAACAGTAGAAAAAAAACTTTAATGGTCAGCCGAACTAGAATAAAATCTATAAGTTAGAATAAAATTCGAGTATATTAAAATTGTATAATGCAAAAAATCACCAGATCTTTTTCTACTTTTTAAATTTACAGTGTAATGAGGAATGAGGAGTATAATTGTTATGTTCATGGAACACATGAACTATTAAAATAATTTCATGTAAATGAACCAGATAAGAGGCTGCATGTTTATTGACATAGAAAGCCACTCTATTTTTATATAAATAACTACCATACAGATGCTTATAAATATAATGTTTTTATGTAATATCATCAAAGAAAGCCTGCCTCACAGAAAGGAATCATATCATTTGAAATTGCCAAAAACTTTGAAGTCAGTGCCAGGTAGAGCTTAATAAATAACTAGTTAATATTTGTAGGCTGATTAAAAGGAAACACATTTATGTATAAATATTGAATATAGAATATGCAGATAATTCTTTCACTCAATATTTCCATACCATGTCCAGTTTGGAGCCTGAACATAAGTGAATGGAGAACTTGGAGTGGTTCCAGAGAAAAGCAATGAAAATGATTAAAGAGTTGAAAATGGAGTCTATAAATCATGACTACAAGAATTGGGGCTTATTTAACCTGAAAGAAAAAACTACATGACGACACCAAATTCTGATATCTGAAACTTAGAGATGGTGAGATTTGCTATGATCCAGCCATACAGCTATGTGAGCAGAAAGAAATCTAGCAGCAACAAGGATGTTTTCAAAGTATACTATTACTTCTGTACATAGCTAACTTTCTCTCTTGTGATTTTCAAAACAACTAATAACAACCCTAGGATGAGCAGGGCATGCAAACCACAAACATTTCAAGTGCCACTGACAGTCAAGCATCTTGGGTTTTGCAGAGAAAAAGGAGTATGGTAGGGCATGATCCCTAACCGCTGGCAAACTCAAGGAGACAAACATGTAAACAGAGTCACAGGATGTCAGAAAATCTCCTGCATCAAAGAACACACAAAGTCCCATATTGTGTGTAAGGAAGGCACAATCAAGGGTCCTTAAGAGGATGGGGCGGAGAAGGAGCTGCTTCACAGGGGTCTTAATGCTGAAAATGAGCTTCCTGCACAGAAGAAGGCAGGAGGGACTTAAGGACATTCGATGTGAACACAAGAGCAAGCACAGAAAATCAAGGCGAGACCCAGGGAGAGCCTGAATCAGTTAAGGAGGCGGGAGCAGATATGAGAAAAGTTACATCATTTTGAAGATGAAGAAACTGAGGAGAAGATGATGTCATCATAGTCACATGGTGCCAAGTCACTGAAGTCTGTAAACGCACAAACAACACGCAGTCACACACACACACACGCGCGCGCACACACACACACACACACAGCAGTTTCTTATAAAGAGTTTAATTTAGCCAGTCATTTACTAAAGAATTAAGCATCACATTTTTATTCTGTTATACCCTACATAGTAAAGACAAGAGATATAAATGAGAATTAAATCATTTTCAATTCTTTATTTTAAAATGAAATAAAATGTACCACTGTATTCATGCTGTCAGTAAGAGTGCTTTCTGTTATCACATCTCATGTCTTTTTCTCTCTCTCATGTTTTAAATGGAAATTTTTCACATGCCTTCAGTCAATCTAACAACTATCAAAAAATTATTCTGGATCAACACACACAAAATTTGGAGAAAGAAGCAGCTTATTGGATTTCAGGCAAATCACAATATAAAATAGAAGTCAGTGCACTGAGTCATTGGTAATTTAATTTATTTTACTATTTAATTTTATTTGGTTTCTCTATATTCCAAGGCCACCAAAATTACCTCTGATTCTGTATTTTATGAACCTAAAATTACTTAAATCTATTTTTTTCTGTCTCACTAATTGACCGAAAATTAAGAAAAATGTATTTTCCATTTTTATTTTTGTTTTGAAGGGGCAATGAAATAAATTTTACACAAAACAAATAGTAGAGAAAATAAAACCATTCTTCAAGGCGTCTTGGTGTTTCCTGAGAGGCAATCTCTCAGTGAAATAAGTTGCTCTAGAAAACCTCACACCAATATTCCTACCTGACCACATTTTCAAAATGATCTCCTTTTACCCTTTTAGCCACATAACTGAAAATCACCTTAATATTGGAGAATGAACTTTCCTGGTTCAACTTCCTGCATGTCTTAATTATAAGTATATCCAATTCGTAGGTAGGTAGCAGCTCGAGGATGGGAATGCTGCCCCTTTTATCCAGCTAGCGGCATCTCCTTGCAGAAGCCCTGTGATAAATGAGGACCCCGCGATTGTGTTCAGTGCTCACATCTGCTAGTGATCGCTTCTATGTGCATGCCTGCAGGAAGATACTGGAAAGTCACTGAAAAGCAGGGCAATTTCTTAGCCATTAGCTTGTAAGAATCCCAGCTGTCCCAGTATGATTTAAAACATAAACGTCATGACCTAGATGTTCTCAGAACCTATTAGTCTTCCCACATCCCCTTTTCAGGGAACTCCTGAGTTATTTTCCTTAGAAAGAGTGAATGCATCTAAAAGCTAATAGTTTCGAGTATAAGATTTAGTACATGTCTGAACTCTTGACTTCATGTCAAGCTAACTTAAAATATTGAAAAATTCGATCTCATCCTATTAGTGAGCGCTGATTAGAAACCGCGGAGAGTGTCTGAGTCAAGAGACTGGCACTGGCTTGACTCCATGCACTGGCGGGAATGGGTGAGGGTTAGAGGCAGAAGCATCTCTCACCTAAAGCTGCAAGTGCCTGCGCCAGGTGTAGTATACACACACCTATCCTAAAGAAAAAGGCTCACTTTAAAGTTGGAGAGATGCATCTGAACAAGTCATCAAGGTAAGGAGACCCTGAGGTAGGAAATAGGAACTGGAGAGAAGAGAGAACAAAGCAGGCCAGAGGGATTAGGAAAATTGCACAGATGGGTTTTTATACATACTCAGTCGTAGATTGTGGAGATGGGCTAGATTTATTTAAAAGTTCATGGATGGAGCTGACTCTGCCACATGAGAACCCCTCCCCTAGCAGGGCTGGGTCTGAGTTTGCCCAGGCCAGTGCTCTCCCATGTCAGAGATGCACTTTCATCACTGTTCTGCAGGTAAATGGGGCCGAGGAGCAATTTCAAGCATATTCGGGCTGTCTTGGGGAAACTGGCACTCTCAGGCTCTAGTATAGTTGTCGGGATTTCAGCAGAGGGGCCAGTGCTGGTGAAGGGCAGTGTGAATGCACATGAAGAAGACTGATGGAGTCAGCTGCCACAATACATTCCATCCTCTCTCTGCCTGCGGATCAGGAGAAAGAGCTCACAGAGGTCTTCAGAGTGAGCTGAAATTCCACCAACTGCCAGAATAATGGTGGTGTCAGGAGGTGCAGGAAGAAGTGAAAGGGATATTCTAGCTGGAAGAATACAGTGGAGTTTTATCTGCAAAATCCATAATAGCTGCTGAGTGGACCAGATGTGTGGCCTTTAAAAGATACAATTATGAATGTATTTCTCTCTGTCCAGGCTGATATGCTTGCTCTAGCTATAAGTCTATATGTTTTGGAAAGCTGAATGGAACCATAGGTGAATAGATCCTCCAAAATGGGATTTGAGTGGATGGGCTGTCTTAGAATCCAACAGATCTCCTAAGAAAATAGGGAGGTCATCAGGTATCAACAGAGAGTGGTACCCTGGTGGGCAGGATTAGGATAGGGAGTAAGCCCTAATTTGGTTTGTTAAGGTGGACACCTATTACAGTCAGGGCAGGCTAGGTTACACTGTAGTAAAAATTATTCCCAACTATGAGTAACTCAAAGGAACAAAGGTTCATTTCTCACCCGAGCTGTTAGTCTATTAGGGGTTGGCCACAGCCTCTGTTGATTATCACTCTGGAACTCAGAACAAGGGAAATTTCATCTGTGTGCTGCTATGTTTGATCTGGCAAGGAAATGAGAACATGGAGAGTCATCCACTGGCCCTTAAAACTCAGCCTGCAAGAGAAGTTTGTCACTTCTGTTCTCATTTCATTGGTCACAGCAAGTCATGTAGCCATAGCTAATCCTAAGGAGACAGGGAATGCAATGCTTCCACATGCCCAAAAAGAAGACTAAAAATATTTCATCAGTAACACTAATGCCTACCAAAATGCTCACTTCACTAGGATGGTATCGTGGCCATGGGTGGGGGCAGAGGGGTCTGAAAGGATGGTGTAGCTGAATAGCCCACAGTCCAGTGGACATGCAGAGGTATCTAGACAATGCCTCCACCACCTCAGATTTCTCCATGAGCTAGGTAGAAATTTTAGGTGTCAACTTCTGTGGTAGACAGGTTAATGGTTCCCCAAAGATGTCCATTTTCTAATCCCTAGAACCCATGTTACTTTATATGGTAAAAGGAACTTTGCAGATGTGATTAAGTTAAGGATTTGGGGATAGGAAACCTATCGTGGATTATCCAGGTGGGCCTAGTGTAATCACAGGGGCCCTTGAAAAAGGGAGACAGAAGTGTGAGTCAAAGAGAGATTCGAAGATGCTACGCTGCTACATTTGAAGATGAAGGGAGGGGCCACAAGTCAAGGAATGCAGGTGGTCTCCAGGCATTGGAAAGGGAAGGACATAGCCTCTCTACTAGAGTCTCCAGAGAGAACACAGCCCTGCCCATATCTTGAATTTAGTACAGTTGGGGCATTTTAGACTTCTGAACTCCAGAATGGTAAGAGAATAAAACAGTGTTGTTTTAAATTTTTCCAGTAACAATAGGAAACTAATACAATGTCCCAGAAAACATGATGTGAGATGAAAGTCCTCACATGACACAGTTTGGAATGGGCAGGACTAGATGACAGGAAGCACTATTGCAAAGCTGTAGTGTCGGTACATGATGAGTGTAAATTCCATTGCCAACACTCAAACCTACTGACCCAGGAAGGCAAGGGACCCCAATTCCAAAGGTAGAAGAACTTGGTCGTGTCACATAATTATGTTTGAAATGAGTATGACACAACTGCACGTGTGCCACAAAACATGAACTTCTTTTCTTTCTCCTAATTTACCTCTTTCCAATTCCCTTCTCCCTCTCATCCTCAACTCTTTTTCATTTCAACTGAACCTAGCAGCAGAAGCCAAAGCTGAGCAAGGTGCTACCGTGATTTAAACACAGTCGTCTGCAGAGCATTGCATAGTTTCAGCATTGGAAGGGATCTTAAAATGCTAATAGGGTCTACCACACAGCCAAAACTTAAATCTCTTCTACAGCTTCCATCCGAGATTAATGGCCAAACACCTCTGGTGAGGGGAGACTTGCTAACTCTCAAGATAGCCCTTTCCATCTTTGCACAACTGGAAGGCTTCAAATCAGTATAAGCAAAAATTATTCCCTTTATGGTTACTGCTATGGTCCTTTTCAATCCCTGCAGAAGGCTAAGAATATAGAACAATTCTAATCTCACTTTTAAATGATAAGCCTTGCAATACTTAAAGACATTTGCGAGGTTTAAGAAAAAAATAGTGTTTCACTTAGAAACAATGACTAAGACATACAAGCTGCTTGGCAAAAATCTCTTCTTCAGATAAGTTCATTTCCATGTTAGAATAATGCAATGTTTTGATGAAGTTTATGGAAGAATATTAAGACTGGGACAGCTCCCTGATAGCAAAGGTCCCAATTAAAATTAGCATAATGTATGTTTTTGGGTAATAAGGGGACAGGAGGAGAGCACAGGCCCTAGGAGATAGGAAATATGAGGCACCCTGGGACAAAAGAATTTCTCCTGATCTGCTACCCCATTGAATTCTCTTTATGACTTCATAGGGTGAAAGAAACTACCTTTCAAAAATGTCTTCTGAAATAAATCAGCCTCATTATTAGGTTATCTCATATGCGATAACAAATCAACCAAAGGACTTTGATATAATTGCCATTCCTTTAGAATCAATTGACCCAAGTTAATATTTTTCATTCGCTTCCCATCCAAATCCATTCTAAGTCTCTCTCTGCTCTGGTCTGTGGCCCCCATGGTCAGCATGACCCAAAGTAGTCCCCTAGTCTGGGTTGGGTCAGTGAGACACATTTACAAAAGATAAGAGGGTGTTAAGAGATTATTTACTCCCCTTCTTGGGTAAATTGATGCTAGCAGAGGCTGTGATAGAGCCTGTCAGTCAGTTCCTCCCCCACAGCTTCAGGTAGCCTTTGGTTTTGGTAATACAAATGCTTCCCTTACTCCTTTAACCCTAGGATAGAGACAATTTCCTACTCCTGCTCTTCTCTGAGGGCTTCAGTATTCCTTATTAATTCCCTAAACCCTGTCCTCATTTTTGTGAAGAACTCCTTCCAGTTGACTTTTCCTTCTGTTGCTTTTTGGGACACTGGCAAATAGGCCGGTCTTCCTTCCTGAACCTCTGGCCTCCCATAGTGATCTTTTTTCAAACATGAGTCACATCACATCATTCCTCTACTCAAAACCTTCCAATGGCTTCCTATCTCACTAAGACTTCTTACAGTGACATATAAGGCTCCTATTCCAACCCTATCAAACCAACCGTAGCTTTAGAGAATGTTTTTAATTGTCATGAAATGAAAGTACATATAATACATATATAATTTCAAAAAATATTGTTATTATGGCCTAACAGAAATAAAAGGAAAATATTAATAATAAGAGAGTATAAATTTCAAGATCAAAATACTCTGGTGTGACATTAGAAGACAAAATGAAGTCTCAGAGGATTATATCTATATGTAAAACCCCCCAAAATAAATGCAGATGCATTAAAGTGGTTACTCACAAAGCATGAACAGGTCACCATTGGTGACATGATTTTCCGAAATAGTTGTGCTTCTTAAGAGTTCATTGTCCCTCAGCCCCAAATCTACCCTTCATTGCCTACTTTTCAAAAATGGAGCTCTGCTCTTAAAATATTTTTCCTTTGCACCATGCTAACCTTTGTCAGGAATGGGTTCAGGAGGGATGAGATTTTCTTCCTTGTTACAATGTACTACCCTCTGCAGGCTCCTGTATTATGCTTGGTTTTTACAGAACACAGTTCTTGCAGTCTGGGCAGCTCCCACAGACTCAGATTCCTGCAGCATGATCACTTCTCTGGCCAGACAAGCTAGGTGTACAGCCATAAGTGGGATAATCCTGTACAGGAAGAAGTGTCCTACATCTTGTCCACTTTCCAGACGTCCAAATGAGTATTCGTATAGTAGGACTGCCACATAACAGTTGTGCAGGTTACGAACTGCAGAATTTTTGAAGGCACCATTGGCATGGACCTGTTGGGGTGTGATAGGATTGTGTTGTGTTGTTGGGTACGCCTTCGACACCCAAATCCTCCAGCACCAGGTTTTCGTAGCACATCTTCTCTACTGGCCAGTTCCTGCAATGCACGGTGATCACCTGCACCCAGAACCCAGCAGTTTCTCCAGCATACCTCCTATTCGGTGTCACAGCAGAATGCCTCAGAGAGACACTTTCAACAAATGGCTTTCCCCAGCACCTGTTTTTCTGGCAAGTTTCAAAAGGATGATTTCTAACAGGTTCTGCTAGTATAAAACCACAGCGACTTCTTCACTATCCAATGAGTCATAGCTGTGTCTTTCCAACAAGTATGAGCTCTCAGCATTCCCCCACCCCAGGGTGTTTGGTTCTTCCATGTTTGTTCTCCCTGAGCTCTAGGGGGTAGTGCTAACCCTCAATAGCTACCATTTCTATATTCTTTAGAATTCTCTTTTATTAACCAGTCCCTTATTCTAATTCCCTATTATACTTAATAATGTTTCATATAAAACTTTTCCTATTTAACTTGTCATATGATTTCTCTCTCCTGGTTAGACTCTGACTAATAAAATGATGAATGATTCTTGGTAAAGTTCTTAAGAAAATAAAACAAATTTCATCTAGATAGTAGTTGCATTCCTAAGAAAGTCAGTAATTATAAAATGATGCAAAATAAAAACTTATTGTTTATATGTAAAATGGAGTTTGGTTCTAGACTCAGAAAACTATAAACAGTTTTTTCCTATGTGTAGGATGCCACTTTACCACTGTACAGATGGTGTGCAACACAATCCTGTGGGGATATCACACCCAGCAGGTCCACGTCAATGGTGCTTTCAAAAATTCTGCAGTTTACAACCTGCACAACAGTATGTGGCAGTCCTACACTATACAAATACCCATTTGGATGTCTGGAAAGTGGACAAGATGTAGGACGCTTCTTTCTGTGCAGGGTTATCCCACTTATTGCCGTACGGCTAGCATGTCTGGTCTCCACTCATTCTATAACAGTGCATACCTCAATCACTGTGACAACCAAAAATACCCCACCAATTACAAAGTGCACCAGTGAGAACAACACCCACTCATGCCTCATTCCTCTGATCTCATCTTTTAAGCTCTCATCCTTGTTCTAATTATGTTAATCTTCTTCATATTCTTTAAACAGTCCATATTTCCTCCTTGCTCAAGAGCTTTTGCAACTTATATTTCTCTGCCTGGGAGACCATTAGGCTTAATATCTGCAAACTCTCCTTCACTCCCTTCAGATCCCTGCCCAATGTCACCTTATCAAAGAATCTTTCTCTGGCCATCCTATAAAAGACAAAAATCCCATACTGATCCCAGCACTTCTTGTCCCTTTTATTTTGCTTTAGTTTTCCTAACATCATGACCAGAGCCTATAGCATTATATGCATTTACTAAATTATTTTCTTTAAAAAAATTTTTTTTTCATCTACGGCCATGCTACCCTGAACAAGCCTGATCCCGTCTGCTTGGAAGCTAAGCAGAGTCGGGCCAGGTTAATATTTGGATGGGAGACCACCTAGGAACACCAGGTGCGATAGGTGTAAAAAATAAAAAAAAAGGATTGTAAAATGACAAGGTCCTTGCAATCTGTGAGGTCAACCAAGTGTTGTCTTGCCTAAAAAAAAAAAAAAAAAAAACAAGAAAGAACAAGATTTTTTTTCAATTACAAGTTGAATAGATTTATTTTCTGTATCACTAGCACTTAAGTTCCATGAGGCCAGGGACTTGAGCTGATTTGCTCACTGTTATGCCCCCTGCTCCTAGAACAATGCCTTACTTGTACTAGCAAGCCACTGATTATTTGTGCGATGAATAGTGCACAGTAATAACTTTACTCATAATAACACATGCTCAGTAACACTCCTTCTCCTATTTCTTCAAATCAATGAATTCAGTCACTTCACTCCCCTATCCTCCTCCCTATCCAAACTTGAGTTGTACTGCCCCAAAAAGAAAAAGATCAGAGAGTCACCAAGTCCTATCTTAGAATATTAGATCATGTTGATGTTTCTTCAATGAGGGGACAAATGCAGAGTAGTTTTCAGATGAGAAGTTGTGTTTTTTCACTAAGTTCATTTAATAGAAGTGTGCTCTCCATATAGGTTGGGAAGGCAAAGATAAGGATAGAAATTGGGCATGGCATGACACAAGGCACTTGACATGTATGATCATATTTATCTATATGGACATCTTGAAAAATAAAGAAAACTAAAGCTATTTCCCATAAGAGAAAACTAAGGCTCAGTGACACTAAGTTAATATCAGAGTGAAATTCAAAACCAGGTCTGTCTGATTCTAAAATCTATGGTCATTTTAACACATCACTTGAATGAGACAACGAAATATGCTTAACACAACTTTAATTTCCTCAGAATTTGATCATCATGTTAAGGGTCACAGTTTTTAGAAAAATATCCTGGATTTATTTCCAAGAATGTTTATTCCATGCTTATTTATGAATAATATTTAGAAACATTTGACAAATAAAGGTATCTCCCTCATCTTTAGATGAATTATGCAAGATTTTGGCTAAATTTTTTAATTTTTTTTTTAAATAACCACTTTTAAAAGATTTTGGCTTATTCACGGCAAACTTTTAAAGTCCATTTATTAACCAATAGTAACTACTCCACTTAATGAATTGTTTTGTTGATATTATTGGCAGTTTGTTCTATGCCTACTTAATTACTGTGTTCTCAAATAATCAATCTTTTTTGTCTTACCTAAGCCAAGGTCAAGGAAGATTATGAGATAGATAGACTTGTGTGCTCCTCACCATCCCTTCCTTGTTAGAATCTGTCTAGAGGAGAACAGAGGAAAAAACAACTGAAAAAAGATAGACTGCAAGGAAAATTTCATACTCAACAGTAGGTCTGACCCCTAAAGGTCAATAACCAGAATCCAAATTAGCCAATAGCCAGTGTTCAGCTGATGTCAGACTAGTATTCCTAACCTTAGAATTAAAATAGGTATTACTCACTTCAATGTACACCCCATTGAATGTTTTCTACATGATTATTTAATCCTCACAGTAAAAAGATTTATTTGTATTTCCAATTTACAAATGAGATGCTGAGACTCTTCACTAGACTTAGATATAAAGGAGCTAGAATCCGACCCAGGTCCATCTGACTCCAGAGCTTGTGTTCTTAGCCACTGAATGATAGTTCAGGACAGGAACGATCCATGTCAGAGAGAGCAGGAGCAACACAGTTTTCTGTGCCAGTCTGTGGAAGTGAGACTGTTAGCTGATGGCTAGATATAAAAGGGCCTGACCTACACTGCTGCCCAAAAGCAAGACACAGTCTGGTGGGCCCAGGCTCCAGCTCAGTGTACCAGGCTCAGGGCAGCCTCCAAACTCCAGCTAGCTGTCAGAATGCTAACATGAGAAACAGACTTAGGCCTAGACCCACACGTAAGTGAGCACAGTAAGAGTAAAGAAATACATGTCAGGTAGATAAGCACACCAGTCACCAGGTGACATATATCATCCATGATTCCACAGGTCAATGACTCAGTTCATGTAAGGCACTATGAACAGAATTTCAAAAGCTTCTGTATGGAATGATATACAACGACCTAACTGCAGATGAACAATTATGGAGGAAGACTTTCCAGTTCAACAAAAATTATCGAGACTCTTAAACATATACATTTTCTATTTCATTCATTCAATTTAGTTCTTAATTAATATTTCTTGAGCACGTACTATATACCAGACACTTTTTCAAGTTTCGACTTTTGAGATCCTATCCAAATTTGAATGGTCTAAATATGTAGTTTATTTGTCTCCCTAGATTTTCACTTATTTTTAACTATCCATATACCCGAATCATGTTTCCTGAAACTTGACTGAAATGGAAGTTTTCCAGGTAGAGGAAGGGAGGAGAATTCCAGTTCAGGAAATAAGTGGCATAAATAAATGACCTGAAGTGTGAAAGAGCTCTTCCTGCTTGGGGAAAGTTGAAAAGTATTAAGTGGGCGGAACACAAAGTGGGGGAGGTGGGCAGTGAGGATGACAAAGTCACCATCTTCAATTTAGTCTCTAAGGGAAATTTAAGGTGAGGAAGATGATGTAGAAATAGAGGCAGGTAAAATTTTTTTTTATACCTCATAGTACCACACTTTCCACCTCGGTCGCTTTAGCTCTTAGTCCTTCACACTCTCAGGAGAAATGTGCTTTGTAATGCAATCATTGCAGTTTAGGATCTGTTCCAAGGAAGATTTGATTTCTGGGAGGACAACCTGGATGGGTTCCCAGCCTCTCCTAAGTTCGGCCTTCATTCACAGCATGATTTCCTCATTGTCTTGGATGTGAATTTTTAGAACCTCATTGGGTGTAACCAATATTCGAACATAAATCCAATAATCCCATCCAAAACCAAATTCAAAAGGTTTAACAATATTTCTCATTTTAGTTTGTCTAAGTCTTGATCTGATCCACTGACCAGACTTGAGAGTCGTCTCTTTCTGGCCATCAGAGCTATCACAGTAAAGTTTATGAGTTGGCCCAAAACAAGAGTGCCCAACTGAAGGAACAAGTAGGGGCTGAAATCCAGTTCTGCTCATAATGTTGGAGAACCCAATAGAAGATAGCACCCACCACAAAGTAAAGTATCTGTATTCTCCATACAAAGGAGCTTATTTAGACCTTTTGGCCCAACAGAAAAACAAAAACAAAACAAGGTCTATTTCAGTCAATATGAGAGTGAATTACATGTAGAAGGAAATGAATTGAACTCTAGGACAATAACAAAACATGATTATACATAGAATAATACAATACATACAAATTAGTACGTGTCATGTAGTCAGCAGAACAATAATGGCTACTTATTATTATTGGTAACAATATTTTTATTATTAATATTATGTTCAGGGTATTGAGAGTAATTATGTAATTGACTTCAACAGAATTACAAATGAATCCATGGCTAACATGTTATCATTTCAGTATAAATTGAATGTAATGATTCTGATCTATTAAAGAAGACCAACTCTATCATGAGTTTTTTAAAAATATCTGATGCAAATATGGCAATATTTTAAGTTTTGATAGAATTGGGTGGGAAGATATTCCAGAGCACTTCATTCTTGTCCATTTTCAGGATGTTTAAAATATTTTATAATTTTATATAATATATAAATATTCTAATCTTTGCAAATAGAAAAGACAGCCTTGATCCTGGGAGTAGGGGCGAGGGGTCTCTGTCACTAAGTCAAGTGGCTGAGATCTGGTTCCTATGTGACCTTGAGCTGCTCAATTTACTACTTCTCTGACCAAGCATTTTCTCACCTGCAAAATGCAAGAATTGAACTAAATAATCTCAAGGTTCTTTATGCTCAAATTTTATGATCAAGTCTATTTTTGGCAGCTAAGAAAGATAGGACTAATTTTAATGCATATTGTCTGTACCCATACCTGGCATGTAACTGATTGCAATGCCTAGAAGCTAAAATAAAGGGTCAAAGAAATGCCATCTGCTTCTATTACCAATTACATTGTGAAGCTGCCTCAAGTTTAAAAATTAAAAAAAAAAAACATCCAGTGAAAAACAGAGGTTGGCAGGAAATGTGTTGTAAACAATATCACCCACCATGCATTTATTGAATAATTCATAACCTGTATGTGGTAGAAACATAATTTTTAAATGACATTTTCCCCAAATACCTGGGTGTTCTGACATCAGTAACAAATGATTTAGTTGGCATTACTTTGAAAATTACAGTGTTTAAAGATTGATGTCTCAGATTTAAATTTATTTTATTCTTATCAATTTTTCTTTGAATCAATTTTGCTGTATTATAATTGGAATGAAATATTTACCATAATTCACTACCTCCATTACTTTTTATATATCCTTTTAATATATTCTTTATCTAATGTTCTTTCATTGAAACATTTCATTTTTCCTTACTGATGAGATCCTTCCCTTTTATTCAGATTGCATAAAATGAAGTCATCTTGCAATTTGATAAATTAATATAAGGATATTTTATTCAAAGAGAAATATTACTTTATGATTTTCAATCTGGTACAATTAAAAGCATATTTGTTCCATTTTATTTTACTATTATCTTTTATCCTTTCTACCTTTTGATGTTGGTCTCCTCAGACCACAGTTTGCTCTAATTTTTAACAAAATTGTGTTGTCCAAAATTTTGTCTTAAATAGAATGGGATATATTTATGTCCTCTATTGCCCACCAATAAATTGCATCACAAAACTTTAATAGGCAAAATTATATGTGAAATTTTTTCATAGCAGAATTCCTACACTAATGACAACTTAGAAGGGGCATTAGTAACAGCTATCTCAGAACTTCGATCCAGTATCATTGGAGTCTTCCACGTGAGCCAGGCATAGCCCTTCACTCCTTTAACTGTAATCTCAGAACTGCCTCCCCTTGAGAATCCAGGGTGCTTCCTTGACTGTTGCCAACACAACCTCAATTTCTTGAGGTCATTTTTAGAAGAATGTAGTAGCATCTCCAGATTTTCTACATAGAAAGGGCTTCTGGGCAGCTATCTGATTTTAGGAGTTAGTTTGACTTGAGGCCTTTATACATAATTTGCTGATGTTCTTGGATTGTATGAACACTCGGATTGTGTGAGAGTGCCCCTCTTCATAAGCCATCCTTTGGTTCCTCAGCTGAAAAAGTGACTCGACCTTTCATCTGACCAGGAAGCTCAGTTACAGTACAAGTCCCAGAGGGTGGGAATGGGGTCCACTTCGTCACTTGGTTTTTCAGATAGAAACTATGCTGTGGGATATTGCTTGGGTAGTATAAGCCAACAGCTTTGTGTACAAAATAAATGTTTCCTGTTACTCGGCCTGAAATATTTCTATTAACTGTCATGGTTAGCTATCCTGGAAAACTCTTTTTACTGACTCAAAAGTATAATGTATTGAATTTTTTAAATTTTTATTAATTCTTTCATTGATTTAACAAATGTGTATTGAGAGCTCACTACTGTTAGATATTGTTCTAGGCACTCTGTGAGAACTTGAAAATTGACTATATCATGACAATAAGATGACCAAAATTTGTATTTAGATTTTTTTTTTTTTGCTTATTTAAATCTACAAGTTACAATATTCTTCAATGCTATACCTCAAGTAAGCTTTTTCTCAAAAAAAAAAAAAAAAAAAAAGCTAAATAACAGACTTATAAATAGAATCGACTGGATATCTACCTATAAGTTTTCATTTGAACTCACCACCCTACCTCCATATTACTTAATCTCTCTCCTTCTCTCTGTCTGTCTGTCCGTCTGTCTGTCATATTCCTAAGGTTTCCATTTGTTTCCCACTTTATGCTTAATGACCAGAAACATCCTGGTGATGACTAATGTGTTACCAATAGTGATAGGTACCACACCAGCCCCCTTTAAACTTATCATCTGCTTTGAATAGATTACTCACTTAGCTGTAGTGTCAACTGGGTCCTCCAGAGTTAGGAATGCAAGAGGTGTATTGGGTTGTGATTAGGGGAGTGCAAGGTGATGCTAGTGAAAGATAAAATGGGAGATGAAGCAGGATGGAACAGGAAGAAGATGAGACCACCACACAGATCTGACAACATCTCTGCCAACCAAATGGGGAGCTATGGAACAAGACTTTTGCGAGGTAGAAATATCCAGATCTCAGTATCTCCATGCTCAGCCTCAGGTTCGTCATTGCCTGGGAAACTAATGTGGATCCTGAAGGTATTAGTATCTGGAGACTGTCAGTTAACTGCACTCCCCATAGTTGAAAGCAAGTTCTTTCTTGAAAGGAAACCCGAGACAGCTACAGTTGTGTCTTCAAGAACAAAGCTCTGAGGAAATGGAATAAGACACTCCTAAATATCAGTATATAAATGGGGCCATAGAAAGAGCTGCCTAAAAAGGATGTAGAAGAATGAGAAGAGTGACAATAGGAGAGACCCAGAATGTCTCTTGGGTATCTAAGTCACGGAGGACCTCAAAATACTGGTGAAGACTACTGGGAGTGAAGGCAGAGGTGGGGTGTGAATCTAGTGTTTGAATGATCTGACTCCAGACCAGGAATCATTCCTGGCTCCACCACTTAAGACGTTGCTCATTACCCAACCTCTCCACATTACAGCATCACTATCTGCACAACATATAAACACTATAAGAAAGAGTTTTGAAAATTAGAGATAAAAATAAAGTCCCTACAATATATTAATTCCTCAATATTTATTAGTCATCATTAATGTCATTATTGTTACTTCCGCTTGTTTTATTGAAGACCTGTTGCCCTACTTCCGATTTGCCTCGGATCACCAGGGCAGGGCTTGTGTAATGGACACGGTCTAACTGATTTCTTGGTGACAGTCTCCTTTTTTAATTGATTGACCCAAGGGAAGCAAAATCTTGAACAATTTTAATATCTTCATTGTCTATGTTAAAGTTGTGTTTTTCTTCTGTAGTTGTGATTTTTTGTCTTGATGTTCAAGTACAGTCCTGCTTTGGCACTTTCTTCTTTCACTTTCATCAGAAATGGTTTCAAATCATTGCTACTTTTTGCCAGTAAGATGGCGCCATCTGTGTATCTTAAGTTACTAGTATTCCACCAATTCTCATTCCTTCTTCCTATGAGTCTAGCCCAGTTTTTTGTACAATGTGATCTGTGTACAGAGTAAACAAAAAGGGAGATAAAATGCACCCTCGTCTGACACCTTTGCCTATAGAAAACCATTCCATCTCCATACTCTGTCCTGACAGTGGCTTCCTGTCCACAATGTTACACATCAGAACAATCAAGTGGTGAGGCACACCCATTTCTTTCAGAGCAACCCATAGTTTTTTGTGATTGACACAGTCAAAGGCTTTACTGGTTAAATAGTTAACAGGTTTTCCTAAAATTCTGATTGATATTATTCAGTCAGACCTTGCACTGTAGCCCCTGGCTACCTATGCTACATCTCGTCAGTCCATAAAACATAGACTGACCTTCTGAAATTCTTTGGAAAACTCCAGCATCCAGCAAATACTTACAATTAGATCTTTAGTGTCTCTTCCTTTTCTGAATCCAGCTTGAGCGTCCAGCGTTTCTTGCTCCACATTAGGTAGAAGACTTTGTTGCATCATCTTGAGCATCACTTTACTTATGTAGGAAATTAGAGCAATGGACCTATAGTGACTACATTCCTTAGGATCCTCTTTCTTGAAGCTTGGAATGTATTAAACAGTTCCAATCTGAATGCCATTGCTTTGTTTTTCATATTTGTTGACATATTCTTGTTAGGATGTTGATAGATTTAGTCTGTAACTTGAAATAATTCTATCGGCATCCCATCTACCCCTGGTGATTTATTTCTTCCCCATACTTTAAGGGCAGCTTTCACTTCGCTTTCTAGAATTACAGGCTCTTCCTCATAGGAATCTTCTTCAAAGGTATCTGTTATCCTTTCGTCTCTTCTGTATAATTTTCAGTATGCTGTTTCCACTTTTTAAACATTTTCTCCTGAGTTGATTAAGTGCTGCCTTGTTGGTTGTTCAGCATTCCTAATCTAGGTTTGAATTTCCCTTTTATTTCTTGTATGTTCTGGTAGAAGTCTCTTATTTTTCCCTTTTTTATTGTTCTCTTCTATCTCTTTACATTGACTATTGTAATAGTTTTCTATGTGATCGTCATTAAAAAACTGCATTCAGGATTCTAACCTTGCTTTTGTCACATTACGCTTTTGCCTCTTGCCTGTCTCCAACAATTTTTAGTGTTTCTTCTCTCATCCATCTTGACTTCTTTTCCTTTTTACTTCCAGTATTGTCTTTTCCCATTCTTCCTTTGTAACATTTCTAGTTTTAATACACAGTTCTTATGGTTCTCGGTCAGTTAAGTTTAACAGGGCAAATCTCTTGAAATTCATCAGGAGAGTTATGTACATTATATTTCGGCACCACAATTCCTTTAGTGCTCTTTTTTCAGTTTTACTCTAATATTTGATATTAAGAGTTCCTGGTCAGTACCATGACTGGCTCCTGGTCTTGTTTTGGCAGAGAGAATACAGCTTCTCCATCTCCTGCTTCTGATTACATAGTCTATTTGATTTCCATATTGGCAATCTGGTGATGTCCATGCATACAGTTGTCTATTTGATTGTTTGAAGAATGTGTTTGCAAGGAACAAATTGTTGGCTTCTCGTAAGTACACGAGCCAATCTCCTACATTTCTGACCCTTAGTTCAAATTTTCTGATGACATTTTTTTCTGTTTAATTTCCAACTTTTGCATTCCAATCACCTATGATTATCAGCATGTCAATTTCTTCGTGGGGACTTCAATTTCAATCCTTCAATTTCAACTTCTTCAGCCTCTAGAGTTAGAACATAAACTTGAAAAACAGTTAACAGGTTTTCCTAAAATTCTGATTGATATTATTCAGTCAGACCTTGCACTGTGGCCCCTAGCTACCTATGCTATACCTTGTCTCAGTATTAAAGCCACTCTGTTTCTTCTACGTTTGTCATTCCTAGAATAGAACACTTCATAGTTGCCTGACTGGAAATGTCCCATTCCAGTCTATTTTCATTTGCTAACACCAAGCACTGCAATGTTTAGATGTTCCATTTCTCGTTTTATAATGTCCAGTTTACCTTAGTTCATGCTTCATATGTTCTGTGTTCAGATCATATGTGTGGTACAACACTATCCTTTCCATTCACCTTTGTGTACATCAGCTACTAGACGTCCTTCTGGCTTTGGCCTGGTTGGGTCATTAACAACCATTTCATACTATTCTTTGTTTTTCCCCAGCAAATGTTTGAGTGCTTTTCAGCCTGGGAGTCTCATCTTTCAGCACTATTTCATATTTTATTTCGGCCTGTCTTATCATAGGTTTTTCAAAGGAAAATGAAAAAAAATAAATAAATAAGAAAGTGCAGCAGGAGTCTGCCATTGTCTTCTGCCACACGGAGTGTGGGTCCAAACCACATGTACTCAGGTCTGCGGTGTCGCAATCACTAAACGCCTACGAAATGTAAGCCCACCTGTGAGATAAACGAACTTACCCATTAGCAAAAGTTATAAAGGAAGGTAAAGTTCGAAAGCCTGTGCACAAAATGTATTTAACTGGCAATTAAGCTGATTGTTATTAACTAACTCCCCTGGAGCTCTGCTTTGGGTCTTCTGGGTCCTGAAGGTCCCAGGACTTTCAGAGATTTAGTGTCCTGACACCTAAACTGCTTTAAGCTGAAACCACTGATCTCAGCAACTTCAGACCCTGAAGTGCTGAGCAGCCGCAGAGAGTGGGGCCTAGTGGAGGCTCTGTTGCTAGGCAGCCGCAAGTCTGGCAAGCAACACTTAAAACATGTGGACACACCAACAATATTTACTGCCTAAATTTTCCCTCCAGTTTATACTTCTCAAAGTCGAATTTTATAACACCTGACATTTCCCACTTTTAATATCTTGCTAGTCTTATTTTTTTTTCTTCGTCTTTTAGTGGCTGGTTTTTTAGAGACCAGCCTGAGCAATTTTAGTATGCAATTATAAACCCACAATGGTGCAGACATTTGATTCCTCCTTCCCTACCACCAACACATCGAGTACTGGAAGTATCAGTAACTAACCAAATCTATGAAAAATGTTGATGATTTAATGTGAATTAAAGAAAGGAAAAGTAAAGAATATTCATATATATTGAATGTCACATTATCTTGAAAACGTATGCTTTGCATACATCTTTATTCACTGTTTTCTGGCTCATTCTCCGTTCAGGCATCTATCCCCAGAGCCTCCCCTGATCCCACTTCCATCTCCAGCCTTGTATGTGTCTCTCTTCTGTGCTTCTACAGTTGCTTGTGTCTCTTTTGTAATTGCCCTTACCACATTGCATTAAAAAATGTCTATTTATATACCAGTCTCTTTCATTAGATCGTAACCTTCTTGAAGGCAAGAACTTTGACTTATCTGTCCTCTTAACCCTGGCACTAAGCCCAGTAGATGCTCAAGAAGTTTTTATTAGTAAATTAGCCTCTAGGAGGCACCAAACACTATGCTAGATATTCTATAAATATTTGGATTTATAATGTAACATTATAAACTTTTTTAAATTATTGATATCGCATTTAATTCCAGCAAAAACTTTAAAAGTTAGGTATGATTTTTTGACAATAGAGGGGGGTTTAAGTCACACAATAGGAAAGGGTCAGAATTGGAACTAAAGGCATGTGGAAGGTCTCCAAAGCCTGATGTCCACCACTATTTCCAGTTGTTTATATGAGGTGCTGGTGCTGCAGGTCAATGCATTATTCGCTTTTTCCAAAATAAGCCATCAACTTGTTTTCTTCTATTAATGGGTAATCAAGAAACAGTAGGATTTGCTTGCAGTTATCTTGTCTTAGACATTACACTTAAGAGACTAGACAAATACATGTTTTCCGTTTTCCTACTGATGTCCTTGTGACAGCATTAACTATGTAGCTTCAATAAAATAACTGAGAGATAACTCCATCAGAAATTTCACAGCCCTTGGGAATGAGCTGCATGGACTTTATGGAAAGCCTGAACTTCCTCATTATGTATAAAATCTGGATTTTATCAGCTGTTAAAAGGCCCTTGAGATGATGTGAAGATCCCTCTGGCCCTTGTGGCACCATCCACATGAGTTAATAGATGAAATGTAGTCTTCACATACACTTGGAAAACACCACCAGCTTGTATTCTCTGTAGTGCTACATTTTCCACTCACAGGCTCTAAGATCAGAGAGAAAATCTGGAATCATTAAAAATGACAGCTGAAAAAGGCAGAAAAGTAGAGCTCACTCATTTCCAAATGGCAACAAAATGATCAGGAGAACAACCTTCAGGACCCCAGTGGCCTATTGCAGAGAGTAACGAGATTAAAAAGATAAGCCGTTGCTGCCAAGGAGAGGCGCCATCTCAGAGAACTTGAAAGGTGACTCTAAGACATATGGTCAAAGCATGGACTTCCAGTCCACCTCCTAGCCCAGAGGCAAGAGTAGCCCTGCCCTCGAGGATCAACATGAAGGCTCCAGATTGGTTAGAATATGAGACACCTGGCAAAAGTAAGGCGAAAATCAAAGCACATCTCTTAGTGAAAAGGAAATCAAGTGTGATATTGGCTAGGGAAAGAAGGATATTCTGGATTGCTGCCTAGGACAAAAGTTGCTCTCATGGTGTCTGAGGTCAAACTAAGCACTTTTATCCTCAGAGGCCCAAGTTTATTCAGTATATTTGGGGCATTAGATCATTGTTAGAAGAGATTCATCTGTGTGTACCAGTTTTAATCCCTTTGAATTTTTGCCTCCAGTATTACCATGGAATATTATGGCCCATTTGAATGACATAAAGGAACCCCTATTTCCAGGTGATCTAGGAACCTCATCCTAATAAAAGATCCCCAGCTTCCTTCACAGGGTATCCAAACTCCAGTGACAATTTCTCTGTTGATCTATGTCCAACTTCAGAGCTCAGTAAAGGATGCTTTTTCTGTTTAGTTCTCCTGCCTAACTGTAGACTTCAAACCTTGTCCCATCAAAGAGTAACTGGTAACTGGGCTCCTCAGATAAATAAAAATCCTTGATCTAAAACCTGAATTTTTAGTAAAGAGGAAAAAAATTTCTTAGTCCAAGAGTAATCTTTTTTTCTCTTTCTCCCCGCCCTTTCTCTCTTTCTCTGTTTCTTTCATTTTCTTCCCCCTTCTCACATCATTATTTTTTCTAAGTAATATTTCGTAAGTGACAACAGGTTGCAGGAGACTGTGCTCTTAGCACTATCATATATATACAGCTTAAGACGGTACAAATTTAAACAATAAAAAAGGCTTTGTGACCACTGAAAAGAAGTTGTAAAAAGGCTCACCTACACAGTGTAACAAGATGCAGATTTTACTGTCTATGGCCATGCCACCCTGAACAAGCCCGATCCTGTCTGATCTCAGAAGCTAAGCAGGGTCAGGCCTGGTTAGTACTTGGATGGGAAGACCAGGTGCTGTAGGTGTAAAAAATAATAAATAAACAATAATGGATTGTAAGCTGATGAGGTCCTTGCAATCTGTGATCACTCAAGGACTGCCTGGCTTAAAAAAAAAAAAAAAAAGATGCAGATTTTACTAAAATTTTCTGAATGCCTACTATGTTATACAAAGTGCTTATGTGCTGTGATGGTGAAACTTTATGAGTTGCAAATAATGGCAACCCAATTCAAATATGCAAAGTGAAGGGAATTCCTAAGAAGACTTCTAAAGGGTTGCCTCAAACTCAGAGTGAAAATTTAACCTAGACTCAAGAATGGAGTGAGACTGGGGTGTCCCCAAAATGGACCGAATAACCTGCTAGAACTGGACCGAATAACCCGCTAGAACTTTTACAATGAACCAAAACGGCTTTTCTCTATCTTAGTCTATACTTTTCCATCTGCTTCATTCCTCATTCTAACTGCAGGTTTTCCTCTGCTCATAAATTCATAGCATAGACCATGGCCACCAACATTTACTCAATTTTATATTCTCCTATATCATTAATCAGAGGGAGGCATCTGTCTGTCTGTCTGTCTGTCTGTTAGACTCTCTCTCCCCTAGTTTCTATCTAGGCCTTAAATAATTCACAAAATTAAGTAGTCACAAATTAGACTTCAAGATAGTGAACTGAACATAATATCATTTAATTGACATCAAGAAAATACACAACAAAATGAAGGGAACCCATGCTGTCATTAAAGATAGATGTCATTAAGGATAGTTGGGCACCTGGGCACCGGAATGCAGACGCAGACACAGAGATGAAGTTAGGAGTGCAAGAGGAAAAACGCCTCTGAAAGATAAAAGAAAGAGGAAGTAGGACTGGGAAGCTCTGATCATGATGTAGATTTGACCAAGTCTCACACAAACTGAAAGGCAGCTACACAGCAAAGATTGCCTGTTCGAGGAGGCCGGCGTTGGACAGAAATGGCCAGGTCCCTCTGCCATGCTTAGTTATGGACTGGGGGCTGCACAGCCATGGCTTGGATGCTGAGGTGAATCCTGAAGGTAATAACAGTGAGAACGGACAGCTACCAGCACTCATTGCGGCTGAATTGCAAATTCTTTCTTGACAGAGACTTAAGTGGCAAAGCTCCACTTTAGCAGTATGGAAAAGTAGAATGACAGGAAGGTAGATAAAGCCTGCATTCCTGCCAGCAGAGAGAGCATTTTCATTTTCTGACAACTTTACCAACATTAATTATTATGTGTGGTTGATTTTTTTTAGACTCTCAAGTTTGCTGTACATAGTATTTTCTTGTAATTAATTTTTAAACTTTCATAACTATAGTTATCAAAAAAAAAAAAAACAGTAAAATGATGTTTTTCATTTCTTAGCTGCCCAAAATCCCTTCCTCCTTGTTAGAGCACCCCAGTTTTTATTCTGGGATATCTTCTCTCCTGAGCATTATACTATGTAAATGGAAGAGAAATGCCAGTAACAAGGTGAATTGTGTTCCCCGCCCCCCCGAAAAATTCATATGTTGAAGTCCTAATTCCTAGCACTTCACAGTGTAACTGTATTTGGAGATAAGGTCTTTAAAGATGCAATTAAAGTAAAGTAAGGTCATTAGGGTGGCCCCTAATCCAATGTGATTTGTGTCTTTGTAAGGAGAGGGTGTTTGGACACAGACATGTACAGAGGAAAGACCATGTGAAGACACAGGGAGAAGACGGCCATCTACACGCCAAGGTGAGAGGCCTGGAACAGGTCGTGGCTTCCCCTTCGCTGTCCTTAGAAAGGACCAACCCTTGGTGTCTGACTTCGAGCCTCTAGAATATAAGAACATAAATCTTTGCAGTTTGAGCCACCTCGTCTGTGGTACTCTGTTACTGCAGGCCTAGAAAATTAAGATAGCCAGGCTTCTACTTCCCACTATAAAAGAAGAGAGGAACAAATCCCTCTCCAGGCGTAGCTGGAAGAAAGCTCATGACACAAGCTCAGGCAATGAGAAGCCAACTTTCAAGACACAAAATCCTGAGAAGGTCAAAAATAGGGGCACCGTTAAGGTCATTCATGGCTGCTGCCGTAGTGGTGGCGGCAGAAGCAGTTCCCTCAGGGCATTCTTGCTCTGCCAGCTTGTTGTATGCCCTTTGATTCTTTAGACAGCATGCCCACCTATGACCTGCTCCTCCCGCTCATGAATATTTCCCTCATCACCAATGCTCTTTCAGTAAAGTCCCCCGTCAGAGTCTGATTCTATTGTATTCAATCAGGAATCTCAACTAATACTGAAAACTTATTCATTACTAAATAAGTCAATTTGGCAGAAAACCTTAGGGTGGAGAAACTGTTCATTGTTGGGGTAACGAACATATAGAAATATCAATAACCTCCCTTCAAAAAATAAAAAAAAATAACTCCAGAAGATAGGTATAAAATTGCCTTCTTCAGTAGTTCGAGAAGCAAATTCTGAGATGTTATTACTAAGAGAGATTTTCCCATGGATTCTGCGTTGTAGAGAACGTGACTGCTTTTTCGAATTTTTAATCATTCCTTAGAATCAGAAAGTTTAATATATTTGCCCTTGCCTTTTTCCTAATTCACAGTTAGCAAGTCACATGTAAAGATTTGTAAAACCGACTTTTCATTTAAATGATTGGGTTTTTTTTGGTCCAGGTCTTCTATTCCTATTGTAGGAAGGAAGAATACCAACAAAACTCTTTCTGCCCTGCCTCACAGCACATTATCTCAAAAACCTCAATTGATACAACTAACTGCACGGTATCTGGATTTGCTACTCTTTCAGTAATTATGCATTAATAACGTTGATTAATGCTGCAGTGCTATCTAAAATAAATCTCTGCTAGGGTAACATCCCTTGGTATAATTCTGGTTAATTTTTTTTCAGTGACCCATACAAAAATGTAAAAAGTGTGCTTTTCAAATTTAACAGGCACAAAACTGAGAGAGATAACCAATATGTTAGACATCCACATTAAAATTTAAAATGATATTAACACAAAGTAAAAACACAAAAAGATAATATTTTTAAATTTCTGAAATTCAGTATTAAAATATTGAATTTATCACCAAACTCCAAGAGCAATATATGTGATTTAACATGCTCAAGGCAAACAACCTAACTGAGCAAAGTATAAAGGAACTAAATGAGATGTAGAAAACACATTAACCAATACCCCATTTTTATAAAACCATACATATGTATGTGTGTATATATTTAAACACGTAAAATAAGGACCAGAAAGACAAATACTAAATCATTAAATGCTTATCACTAGGGATGTGTTTAGGTGGAAGGGGTAAGAATAAAGCGTCTCTTATTTTATTCTGTGTGTGTGTGTATAACTTTTCCATAAATAATTATTCAAGTATTAATTATATAATAAAAGATTAATAAACTGAGTACATAAGGTACAGGATAAAATCTTTGAATTTTATCTTAGGCTTCAAGATGAAAACTTTATGCCCAAATTACAGGAAGATTAGTCCCATGCTTCACTGGTCTAGTCAAACTCCATCAGAAAAATGTATTTGATCAGAAGAATCACAAAATCAGGTGTACATGGGGGAGGAAAACATAATGGTTAAGAATTTAAAATCCGGTTCATATCTCAGAAGAAAATGAAATGATTAATGCAGTGAAGAACAAATTAAAGGGTAACTGAATACTCCAAATGACATTAAGAAAGGAGTCAAAAGTTTTAACTAGATGATACAACTAGAATCCGTGAAAGAATATGGAGACAGACTTTTGGTAATAAACAGAAATTCCAATAAATAGAGCACCCCCAAAATACAGTATCCTTCATTATGGGGTCATCAACTCCCAATCTTGGATAGGGGTAGGTGACCATTTGACAAAGATGCTGTGAAAAGAGTGCTTGTACTTTGGTATAGTACTAACAATGTGGTATCGAGGCTCATGACGCTATTAAGTTTTATCTGGAGTCCACACGGATCCCTTGATTTGAGCGGTATTTTTTTTTTTTTAACGCGGTATTTTTTTTTCCACGGGTTTTTTATATGTGGTAAATATTCTCCCTGCCCCATTTATGTAGACTTTTTATACGTCGTTTCCATTTACAGCAGTGTCATTTTACACGGCTCTTTCTTTTCATTTCCATTACTGGCAGTTACTCCTTCTAAAAAACAATAGCTTACCTCAGCAACGTAAAAAAAACTAATGCTTACTAACACACAATTATTAATGATCTTCCTGTTCATTGGATCACACACAAAAAAAAGCATGGGTGACTACTAATGTTTTTTGAGATTGGTTTTACAAATGTTTTTCTCTAGAAGTTGAAAATTATATGAAGGAAAAAGGTCTTCCTTTTAAAATACTTAGACTTTTAGATAATGTACCTGGTCATCCACATAATTTAGAACATCTAAATATAAAAGTTATATATTTGTCACCAAATATAACTTCCTTGATCCGACATTTAGACCAAGGCATTATTTCCACCTTTAAGATTAATTATATTAAGTGTAGTTTTAATGGTTTAAATAAACTTAAGGTAATGAATCACAGTTACAGAAGTCTGGAATATATATACAATTTCAAGCTATATCAAGAATGTTGTTTTATCTTTGAGTGATATAAATTCTCCCTGCCAGAAGTGGTTATATCAGGGAATATGGTTACAACACTGAAGAAGGATTAACTGGCATTATTAATTTATTAGATAAGTTTCAACTAGAAGGCTCTAACAATTTTGATATAGATGATGATATTAATGAATTACTTGTTGATCAAAAATTAACTAATAATGAATTAATTCAATATCTGAAGCCCATCCCGCTGATGAATACCGTGGTGACCTGGAACTCGTTTCATTCACTTTGGAAAATATTTACAAAGCTCTTCTGTTGGCTTCAACTGGCCACAAGACTGGAAACTGCAATTCTAGATATTGATCCAAACATCCAACGAGCCTTACAATTTCAAAAAGATTTTTTAAATGTTACTAAAATAAAATGCTAAAAAAAAATGTTGCAGCGAGTATTGATAAATTTATGAAAACTTAGTAAAAGATGAGGTTAGAAAAAGATGATCCAAAAACATAAACACAAATAATAAAACTGAAGTAGTACTTCCAAATGTTTTGAGCAATGATGATAGTGACTTTGTGCCAATTTTTTTTTAAAAGTTGATTGCTTCGGATTAGGAGTCCCCACCCCACAGGCCACATACAGGACTGGTACTTGCCTGTGGCCTGTTAGGAACCAGGACGCACAGCAGGAGGTGAGCGGCAGGCGAGCCAGTGAAGCTTCACCTGTATTTGCAGCCTCTCCCCAGTACTAGTAGCATCATTGCCTCAGCTCCACTTTAGATCATCAGGCATTTGGCTCTCATAGAAGCACTGGTCCCTGGTGCCAAAAA
The DNA here is from genome assembly GCF_014176215.1 of Rousettus aegyptiacus. Classification (NCBI taxonomy): domain Eukaryota; kingdom Metazoa; phylum Chordata; class Mammalia; order Chiroptera; family Pteropodidae; genus Rousettus; species Rousettus aegyptiacus. The sequence continues at coordinate 20,769,332 of NW_023416310.1, forward strand.
GGTTGAGGACTGCTGCTTTAGATTACAGTACAGACACCAATAGCATATAAAATTTATTTTGGTTTCTCTGAATTTTCATTAGTATTTTTTGTGAAAATATGTGAATAAATATTTTTATGACTTATATTGGCCTATTTAATATTTTTCTTTTTTACATGGTTTTTTTCCATGTTAAAAAAAAAATACATGTGGAATGGATAATCCATGTAAATCAAAGGACAGGTGTTCTTCCTTCATAGATTCAAATGATCATACTCATGTTCTGTATTAGTCTTCTAGGTCTCCCATAAGAAACTATCATAAACCAAGTGGCTTAAAACAGAAACTTATTGTCTCACAGTTCTCAAGGCCAGAAGTCTGAAATCAAGACATTTGGAAGTTCATGAAGCCTCTAGAGAAGAATGCTATAACTTCTGGCGTTTACTGCCAATCTTTAGTATTCCTTGCCTCGTAGATGCATCACCCCAATATCTGCCTTCATCTTCACATGGCCTTCTCTCCTGTGCGTCTGTGTTTCTGTTCGTTCTTCTTCTTAGGACCCCGGTCATTGGATTGGAACTCACCCTAATCTAGTATGGCTGCATCTTAATTTAACTAATTATACCTGCAAAGGCTTTATTTCCAAATAAGGTTACTCTCTGAGGTTCCAGTTGTACATGTTTTTTGGGGGGAAAGGAGACATTATTCAATGAAGTATGTGTTCAAATTCTCATGAATTCTGAAATACGGTATTCTGAATGAGTTTGTTCTATGCTTGAAGCCCAAATCCATACCCATAATTCTGAGGATAAGTGGAAGAACCAGATAGATCGGAAAGGGAAGGGAGAGTGGAAGTACTGCATGTGGGTAACACAGAAGAGTTTGTGGTCTGGGGCAGGAATAAATATAAAGGGAGTTTAGAATTTTTTTCGGAAGCAAAGTATAAGACAAGGGACCTTCTATAAAACTGGTGTAATTTTTTTTACATTTGCAATTTTTATGCCGTTAGATTTCCTGATACACAATAGGAACATGATATATCTCTGCAAATACATATATTAACATTAGTTCACTTTCTTTGTAATCAAAGCTAATGCTACCAAGAAAGCAACATATTCGTGTTTATAGATGTTGACTTCTGGCCGTCTCTCTATGAACCACCACTTCCTGGCATCCCACTGAAGCAGATTATTGAGAGCTGGAATGGTTCCCAGGAAAGTGTATTGGAATTCACTTTATTTTCTCATTAAAGTCAGGCAATTGCAGTGTATAGTATAAATTATGCCTCTATTAAAATTACATGTTTTCCTTTAACCATGGGAGAATTCTTTTCTATTGTTATCTTCATAAGTCTGCCTATAAATCTATAAATGAAAGGGAAAGTTTTTTTTAATATTCTCAAATAAATATCAGCATGAGATTTTGCAATATGCTAACATTGCATTTAATCTTGCCTCATTGAAAAATGACTATTCCATGTAAGTGATTTTTCTAGCTAATTGTCAGCAGCTCCTGATAGAGTTCTTTTCTCTGAAATCTTAACTATATTGATGAGACTGCCTCATAACTGTATTACACTTGTCTGCATTGGTGAATAGAGCACAGCAGATTATTTTTAATATTTTTTTTTCATGATTTAAACTGAAAGTTATACATTTGTATTGGGAATGGTGGCCCCAAAGAAGATATATTCGTATCTGGTATGAACCGTGTCATATATTGAAGCCCTAACATGTAGTAGTTCAGAATGTGACTATATATGGAGATAAGCTCTTTAAAGAGGAAATTAAGTTAAAAGGAGGCCTTTAGGGTGGCCGAGCTAACTAGCATCCTCCTATGAAGAGGAAATTTGGACACACAAAGAAACACCAGAGACACATGTACAGAGAGGAAAGAACATTTGAGGACACAGCAAGAGGGTGGCCACCTGCAAGCCAAAGATAGAGGCCTTAGAAGAAATCAAACTGCCAACATCTGTCTCTTGGGCTTCTAGCCTCTAGGACTGTGAGGCAATAAATTTCTGTTGTTCAGGCCTGGGCTGTTTTATTATGGCAACCTTGGCAAATTAATACAATATCCTAACCCCTACAATCTATGAATATTACCTTCCATGGCAAAAGAATGAATAATACTTTACATGGCAAAAGATGTGATTAAGTTAAGGATCTTGGGGGGAAAAAAAAGGAACCTATCCTAGATTATCTGGGTAAGCCCCAAATGCCATCTCACGTATCCTTAAAAGAGAGAGGAAGATAGAATTTAGAAACAGACACACAGAGAAGATAATGTGAAAGCGTGCAGCCACAGGCCAAGGAATGCCGATCACCAGTAGAAGCTGGAAGAGACAAAGAACAAAATCTCTTCTAGAGGCTCTGGAGGGAGTGTGGCTTTGCCAACTGCTGGCCTCCAGAACTGTGAGAGAATAAGTTTCTGTTTGTTTAAGTCAAGTTTATGTTTCATTTATTATGGCAGTCTGAAAAAACTAACATAGTAGTATACTCGATTTTAATATAGTGATGCCGTTGTGACTCTAAGCAATATGGAGTTTCTAGTTGACTCTGTATTTGTGATTGCACTGGAAATACTTGCTCTTTTTCTGATCGTATCACTGATAAACACACTATTTTCATTGATTCAGTCATTTCATACAAACTCATACACCACAAATTATTTTTGAGAGTTAAAATGTATTATCAGCTTTCCTATACCCCACCATCTTTTTTTCTCAATTCTTCTATTTCTCCTGAAATATATTTAATAATGGCCTATACACTCAAAGTTAAAAAACTAAATTCGCTTATATCAGTATTTGATCATTAAGAGTAATTCCATCTGCAAAGTTTATGGCTTTTCTTTTTCTGACATCATCTCCTTTAACTTTTGGATAATTTTTAAGTTGTTTACCATATTTCTGAGGCTTCCAGAAGGTTTCCAGAAGTCTGGGCACCAGTTATAAACACATTAGTGTAAATTTATCAAAATGACTTCTAAAAAATTATTTTGTTTTCCCTAAAGGAGATTTTATCCTGTAAGCGTGCTATTTAGTATCTTTGTTGATCCTTTTAGACTCTGTTTAAAATCCTGAAACTCGAATGTAATTATTTTAATTCATTTGAAGCCAAAGAATGAAGTCTGAATTGCAATATAAAAGTAAATTTATTTTCATAAAAAGAAATTTGCTTCAATATAATTTTAGCTAAACACAGAATTACAGTGCTTAACAAAGAAAAACCACATTTGGAAAAATATTATGAAAGCTTAAAACTTTTACTATGATAAATTAGTAACCAAGGTCATAACATAGTCAGTCAACCTCAATCTTATAAATATTTAATAGATGGCTACTTGATGACATGCACTCTAAGAGCTAAGTGCTAAAGATTCATATATATGGATATATATATTATATAATATATAATTTCACATAAATATCTATTTTTAAATATATAGATTTTTTCTGAAAATAATTTGTCCATTTTTTGTTTCTTCTTTCTACCTTTCTAAATTTAAAAAAATAAAATAAGATTTATTTTTAAAAAGTAAATAAATTTATTTGATATCATAACCTTCCAAGAATACAGCTATTTCCTACACTATAGTATCTATAATATAACTTAAATGACAATTTAAATACACCTTTTCTGATATTTTATTCCATCCATATTATCCATGTTTATAGTTTATTAATTAAAATACGATCTGGATCTTTTAAAGCCTACTGTTGAGTCTGATATTGGTTCCATCAGAACAATCATTTTCTAATCTCTTGAAATCTTTTCCAGTCTTATGTCTTAAAAAGAAGTCATTATCCAAAATTTGGATGGTACCTGGAGACAGAAGCATTGGCCAAAATGAAATGAGGCCACCGCAGAAAGTCCTTTTGCTCCCTCATAAAAATTTGAGTTACATATAACATTATGCGAAAAGTACAAATCAAATGGTAAAATTGGACTAAGAGGTTACCATCATAGAAATTTTAATTTTGTCCTTAGTTCTGCTATTTTGCCTTCTGCCCTCTCATTAGCAGGCTTTATGACTTAAAAGCTCATCCTAGAAGATTTCAATCCCAATTTTCCTGACTTTAACAGGCCCCAGAAGTGTAAAGTTCTTTCTTTTTTATTCCTACTGGAGGAGTATAACAGTTATATTATTCCTAGTGAGTTTTCTCAATATTAGCATTCAATCTGAGTCAATTCAGATAATAAATCTTTGTGCTACATCTGCACTCAAACTAGACACTTAATTTTCAGGACACCATATTTTAATCAATTATCAAGGGACTCTTATCTGTCTCCAGTCTGGCTCTTTCAGAGGTAATTGGCATTAACGGAGCATTGACGTTATTCCTGTTCTGATCTCAAATGTTAGCGAATTAATGTATCTGAAATTGCAGATATAAAATAACCCTGTGTGTCTAACCTGAAAGGTGGAGGGGCTAAGACCAGCTTTCACACACTTATGAAGGGAACCCTTTATAAGGATTGAAAGAAACACAATGCTTCCATTTTTCATAGAAAAAATAACAAAAGAGCCACCCATATACTCCAGATAATCACTGACCCAAAAATTCCCTCTGTCAGAATAACCAATCAAAGAATAGCTCCGGGCTGGTATTTCTCAGCTTCTTAAAGGTAAAGACATCCCTTTTGGGAGCCGAACCTCTAGGAGAAAATAGAAGGGTCTTCCCTTGTACACCCACAGGATATCTTGCCAATATTACAAACCTACAGAGAAAACTCACAAATTTGAGATGGCTTTGCATTCCATAGAAAAGCAGAGGCAACCCTCACTCTAAAATATGGTACTGATTAAATAAGGAAAGCTTCAAACTACCTAATTAATCAAGTTATTAGGAAATTAAAAATATCTTTTGAAAGCAGAATGACAGGCACCCATTTAGAAAATGCTTATTGAATATTTGTTGAATTAAACTGGTAGATTAAATTGACCCAGTACCAGTGTGCTGATAAAAGTTTAATAACTGGGATGCAGGGATAGGCAGCAGAAGCATCCCTGATTTGTAGTATTTGCCAATTTCTGTGATTAAAATATACTTCCACCATGGTCAATTTCGAGCTTCCAACATGATGTCCCTTAACATAGAATTGGGAATTGATGCTAAGAAATAGTTCAGATGGCCCTTAGGAGCTGGTTTCAGTACCCTACTATGACCAAGACACGAAAGAAGACAAACAATATGTGAGTCACTCTTAGGCAACAGACTTACCTTGACCATATTGAGTAGTATAGGTTCAAGAGACATGTTTCGCTTACTTCTGTATTCCCCTAGAATATCAACTATAGTGTGGATTACACAATAGTTGTTCAACACACATCTGTGGACAGAACTAATAAACTCATTCTTCACTCACAGTGTACATGCTCAGTGTCAATTCTGTATGATGCCCTTAAGTTCACCTCAGCCTTCACCCAAACCTCAGCCTACATTTTTAAATCTCTTTAATTGTCATTGATGCCTAATCACCATTTGTATCATCTCCTGATCCTGCCAGCTTGTTGCTTAATCCAGCTCCTCTTGACTTTCAATCTGGATTTCTCTCTTGGCTGTGTTTTCCTCTCTCTTAGTTTCTTAGTTTTCTGTACTTCCAGGTCCTTCTCTCCAATATGCTACCTTAGGAAGTTCTCACTTCACTCTCAATGTAAGCAGGACCCAGATCCTTAAAACTATCTTAATAAATCTTTTTCTGATTCTTCTCGATTTGTTATTAGAGTTGACAAACAATATTATATGTGTCAAGTGTACATCATAGTGATTTGACATTTGTGTACCTTACAAAGCGATCACAATAAGTCTAGTAACCATCCGTTACCATATAAATGATATTATTTACTGTGATATTATTATGATATTATTGACTATATTCCCTATGGTGTAATTACATCCCCATGACTTTTGTAATTGGAAGTGTGTACCTCTCATTTCCCTGAATCTTTTTCGCCCATTATTCTACCCCTCTTCCCTCTGGCATTCATCAGTTTTTTGATTCTTCATGATTTTTGACCCATCTTCCTCGAGCACTGCCCTTTGGGATTTTGTAAAATTCATCTAACTTTTCTTGATTCTTGTCACTAAGTCTCATTCCCCAAGGCTGTTGCTGGTACTAACTACAGCTTCATGAAAAACCTCTAAGCTTCCCTTATTGCGTCTACCTCCTCAGGTGCATTTGCTCTTTCATTTGGCATTATGCTGAGTGACTCATGGAAATTCCTTTTAATTAGACATATTTGAATCTGATTTAATATGAATATTCCCTGAGATTTGACACTGATTGACTCTTTTTTGTGTGTGTGAGCCAAATTAATGTAATGCCCACTGATTTGATTTGCCTCTAGTACCTAGTGAGTCATCCTCTTACAAACCAGGCTCCAATCAAAGCCACATAGCTTATCACTGGCTTACATCACAGTGCTTCTTTTTCTTAATTCAATTCTATTCCTTTTCTCCCCTCCCCCCCCCCCCAAAAATGTTAGGGACAAGAATGTCATTCCAATCTGTGAATTGAAGCCTAGAAGAAAATTAGGAAAGAAGCTGAAACTCAACTTTAAGTAAACCCAGAAGCAAATATTTAAACTAAAGATCAAGAAAGTGTGTGTTATCACATTTTATGTCAGGGGGGTGCCTGACAGTTCCAAAGACATGCTGTGCCTGCTTCTGATGGTGATGCTTTTCAGCCGTATACTTGTGATTTGGATAATGCCTATTACCCATATAGTCTTTGCAGAAACTATGAATTTCTTGAGGCCAAATGTATTAATACTGCTCAGCTTTAGAAATATGAGTTTATTTTTATATTTGTGTGTGTGAATTTACTGCTTAACATTTATGAATCAGTTTATTGTTTCTGTATGGTGGAAGCTTACATGAAATGAAGATCTGATTGAATCTGGCACTTGAAATAAATTTTATAAACCAGATAAAGTAAAAAATAATATTGGTAAAGTAAGTAGCATGATAAGAGATCTGGGATCTTCTACACAGGATTTTTAGGTAGGCATTGTTGTTAAACAGTTTAATTTTTAGAAAAATCCATAGAGTGTGAGGATAAATGTTTTAAAATGAATAATGTTTAAGTGGTAATGTTTTAAAAAAACATTAGCTTTTTTAGTGAATGACATGTTATAGTCAAAATTTGTAACATAATCAGGTTCCAAAGTCAGAAGGACGATTTTTAAAACTATACATTGAGATAATATTTAAACTAAAAAAAACAAGTTTTACCAATTACCTCAAATGTACCACAGAGATACACCAGCAAACTAAAGGGACCCCAACAAAAGGACCTGATTTTATAAGGTTCCTAAACTGTCATTTATGAAATCACAAAATGTTCAGTTACCTCAGTACATTGTTTCTCTGTAAGATTGCTAAACATAGGGTTATTTGAGACTCTAATTAGAAAGTCATGAATTTGTTTTTAGCTGTCTGTAGACATCAAAGTGTACTTCTCAGAGGGTCAATATTTTAAAAGCAGGTATAAAACACCACTAAATTAAAACTTAGGATAAAACCTACCAAGTCTTTCAAGTTATGGAAATTACAAAATAAAACTTTTCCACTCTGGAAATGGCATTGCCAGCATGCATTTTTAGTCATAAACGTGCCACATTTCAGCTTTCACACAAATTTTGGTAACGACCCTCTTATTTCATATGAGGGCAGATTTTTTCTGCCTTGCCTTTCATGGGAATGTCCTGTGAGATCTATTGCAGTTATGTGGTGGCAAACCACAGCAGGAGAATAAGTAGCCCAAGCTCCAGTCAAGAATAAAGCAGCAGGAGAGGAGGGGTGAAGGATCACAGGTCAGTGATAATACCATCTTCCAGCCAAGCCCACTGAAACAGGCAGCAAATCAACCCATTCCTGTCCATGCCATTCTTAAGACCACTACCTCAAGCTCATTCCACCAAGTGATCAGGCTTATGCCAGACTTCCCCCAGAAAAACTGAAGGAAGACAAAAATGAATAAATCACCTGGACACGAGAAATTTTAATTTCTGTGGCCATTCCTGGCCCAAAGAGGAGAATTTGGCATAATAAGCTAAGGATATAACATAGTAATAATGGGATAGTGAGTTTATTTTTAAATACTTGGTCTATCTCTTTTCCCATAGCCCCTTGCTATCGATTCCCTTTACTATAAGTGATAACATTATCAGGGGTAGGTCTGCAGCAAATATTCCCAAATCTCAGTATCAAAGTATGTTTCCTGGGCAGATATATGGTGACTGCCTGTTCTACTTATCTCTGACCCTGGCTCTGGTTAGAAAAGTCTCCCTTCTTCAAACAGCTCCCAACTGGCTCCATGCTACCATTCAACAGATTTCAGTTCAGGAATTTTTCTCGTTTTCAGTTTAATTTCTATGCGACATTATTTTTAGGCAATTCACATATTTTGGAGCAGTTTTCACATTACCACTTTGTGAAAAAGTTAATGGGCTTCTATTGCTAAAAGTAATTGAAAGTCAGAAAAAGGGCATGGTCCGTTTATCCCAACATGAATATATTTATATCTCATTGACCCGCCCTCGTATAAGCATTTGCCTTACTATTCACAGAGCAGACATAATGAATGAGTTTCCATGACATGACTTCTATGCAACCTGATGTTAGGTAGGCAATGAGAAGCAGAAAGAATCTCTCAATTCCATTCAGCAAGAATCCAGAGTACTTAGAATTTCCCTGCATTATGCTAAGCATTCTGAGGCAAATACAGTTTTTTAAAAGATCCTTTGACTTCAGGTTGCTTATAATCTTGTTGCAGTAATCCATATATCAATCGGCAAACAACAAAGGAGATAGAATATGATTGATATAACCAAGAAATCCCCCTACACACACACATGCTTCAGCTTCTGGAATGTGAAAAAATGCCAAGACTGTGAATTCCATCTGCCGTCTCTTCTTCCAAAAATGGCCCTATGCTTTTACAGTATACTAGACCTTCAGACTCTTAAGGAAAAATGCTTAACATTCCAAAGAATTACCCTCACTTTTCCCTCACATCACTGAGTGGTTGGCATTTTTCTTCATATATGGAGGCAAGAAGGTGGAAACTAGAAATGGGGTCAGTATCATGAAGTTCGAGTGAAAGGATTTTGAGAAGTACAAATTGGTTTTCAATTTTGTTAAAGAAATAAGTTCTTCAATTTAATTATAAGGGATGATCCTAGGATACATAAACAAATTATCGGCTTTAATTTTTACATACCTAAATATGCCAAATAACATGATATTTAAAGTCACAATATTTGTTAATAGAAAAAGGAATTCATATAGAACCCTCTCCATGAGCTATATAAATGCAATAACGGCAACTATTATTAAACCTAGTCGAGGGAGATCAGTCAAAAGACCAATATCTTATAAAAAACACCCAGAAGCAGAATTTGGCTAACTGAGATGTTATATTCAAGCTAATCTATCCAGATAATTTATGTTACGAATCTATCAATTTAGATAGATTCAAATGTATGTACCTACCTATCCAGATAATTTCATATCAAGGTAGTAAGTTAATAAGCATTCCAATAAGCTCCGTAACCTGATTCAATGGCACAAGGAATACAGATGAGGCAGTGGAGGAGACGACTGCTAATATGAAGTCATTGGTCGACAGAACTTAACTCTTCTATATGCCTCCAGGGCCTTGAATCCATCCATATATACTCATATCATTAGATTCTCTCTCCAAATATCAACAACTACTAGGAGTTGAACACTCGCTATAGGCCAATTTAGCTTCTAAGCACTGAGCCTAATCTTATAACAGCTTAAAACATAGGCTTCGTTGTTGTACCCACTTTCCAGATGAGGAAGTTGACACTCAGAAGAGTTAAATGAGTTGCCCAAAGTCACGCAACTAGTAAGTGACCAAGACAGGCCTGGGAGGTAGATCTCAGGATAAAGGCTGCCATTTGCTATAACGAGCTGCATGCTAAGTAACGGAGAAGAAAAGGATACAGAAATAACATTTGTCTCCATCTGGGTATTTGCCTTGGGTTACAAGCTCCTGGAGTGCAGGACAGCCTCTGTTCCTACCTGGCTCTCCTTGTACAACACTGAGCTGTGTAAGCAGGTAAGATGGGATGTCATTTTGGTAATGAGAACAATGAAGAAGCAAGAACGCAGACTCTAGGAGTCTAACTCCCTGTTTTGCTTCAGAATTTATAAAAGGTCTTATGAATGATATGCAGGAAACAGAAATATAGAGTCTCTGCATCTTGGTGACAACATGCAACTCTCGATATACACTGTCAGCCTTGCTACGTTAATGCCGATAGACATCCAAATAAAGGAGGCATTAAAGAATCTCCAGAGAACACTCGGCCCAAATTTCTTTGCATTGTAGGAAGAGAAAGGGCAGAAATTTCTGAGGGTCTCACCTTCCTCAAAACCAGTGCACACTCCTCCACACCTCCCCCGCAGCTAAGCCCTCGTCGGTTCTGGAATTTTCTATGCAACAAAAACCAAAGGTAAAATAAATGCTGAACGGCCATCGCTGTCACTGCCTTCCTGGCGGCCGTTTCGCTATTAGCTGTTGGCGGAGCAGACCATGTCGGTTGATGCGATCTGAGGTAGGGTGAAGGATGACATGTCAAGTCAGGGAACTGAACGCCGCTTCCTGTGCCAAGAGACTTTGACATGCTCTGCCGACAGCGCAGATCAGGTCTCTGGGTCGGAGACAATCAAACCCAGCTGCAGCCGAGGAAACCAAGTGAAAGAGGACTTAGGGAAAAGATCAGCATATACAGCCTGCCAATTACCTCTCCATCTCCAGCCCCAAACACTAGTTCCTTAGTAATAACAGTGCTGGAAGTTGCCATGGTGAGCGTGTTGTCTGGTAGAACATTGCTCTCCAAGTGGGAGCCTGGGTGTGAAAGCGGATGCCCAGGCCCTCCCTTCGCCTTCTCCCAGGTCAGAATATTCTCTGAGACAAGCAGCCCTGCAATGGGATCTTCTCCTCAAGAAATGGGATTAGCATTTCTGGCTTCCTAGTAAAGCAAGAGTGCATCCTGGGACTTTTCAAAGTATGACCACACACACACACACATACACACACACACACACACACACACACACACACTCAAAAGAGATAACTGGGCTTGGTCTATGGGTTAAGTAGCATTCTTAGTCTTCTGGAATCCCTACACCTATTACTTAAACTTCATTCCTCTACACAAAAACTGTTAATCCCACCATCATATCCTTGATGTGGTTAAGGATGATATAGATCGCTGTTAAATTCTGATCTCAGAGATATATGTGCCCAGGATGAGCGTGACTTATGTTGGAAGAGCTTGAACTCTCAACCTGTTTTTGATGAGCTTTTTGGTTTTGTTTTGTTCTTGCATAATAATTAAGTCCTTAGCCCATTCTTGAAAGAATATGACCACTCCCACTATTCTATGCCCCAGGTTAGAACTGAAACATCTCCCAGTAGAGATAAACCTTCAAATGGAGAGAAATAAATATTACTGTTAAAACGTCGGTTCCAGTCTACTGCTATTAAACTCTTCCTGATGAATCTTCCAGGGCTACAATGGGCAAAAGGAAAGATATTTTCAAGTTAGTGGATAAGTGTAGACAGAAATGAAAGATAATAAATGAAGAATACATGATTAGGCTCTAAGATCTCTAATATAACTGGGACATGTCAGAACGGTTCTTTGGCCCACTGTTACCAGTGGCAAGACAAGGAACCCCACGTGGTTAACCAGGGACAAACCAGGATCCGGCTAGCTATTCAGCCTTCTAAAGCACTTAACACATCAGCACAGAGAGCCCTGGGGGATTGGAACTCTCCTCTCAGAGCATAGATGGGACCAAGACACTGGAGGTAGAGAGTTTGGAAAGAGAAGCAGGGTTGGAAAAGATTATAGCAATGTACTGCATGGGAAGAAAAAATTTGATGGGACGTTGCAGAAAAAGCTTCATGAGAAATCAGAGCATCCGAGGCAAAACGAAGCATCCTAAGTAAATGAACGCAGAAAGTGGATGCTGAGGCCTGCGAGATATGATCCTTATGGCGATCATGATTTCGCCCAGAAGGGCTAGCCTTGAACATATTCTTTCCTATTTTGTAGTCAGCTAAAAATAAGGAGAGAATCACGTTTCTACAGCAGTGGATGTTAACATGAAAGAACATGTACTTCTCGGATATTTTGGCTGGAAGCAGTCTTACATATTTTCTATTTCAGGGGCTGTCAACATTAACCTGCCTTAGAATCACCTGGACAGATTGTTAAACAGACTGCTGGGCCCTTCTATAGGTCTGGAGTGGGGCTCGAACCCACTGGCATTTCTAACAATCTCCCAAGTGATGCTGATGATGCTGACCTACAAATTATAGTATAAGAACCACGAATCCAATCCAACCCTAAATTTTTCAAAGGAAACAATCAAATTTAACAAATATTTATTAAGCCTACTCTGAGCAAGATTTCGGGACAAATATTAAAGACAAAAAGACTTTTAAACCAAATCAATTCCAGATTGATGTTTTCAAAGGTTTGACCCTACTAGAATATAAGTTTAGAGTGGGGAAGGACTTTTTGGAAATGACACCAATGGCAGAAACAATAAAAGAGAACCATGAAAGAAAACAATAAAGGAATTTTTTATATAAAATTATTAAATGTCTAAGCAGCAAAAAAATAAAAAGTATAACAAAATGCAAAATTGTAAAAAAAAAAAAAGTACTGGCAATCTAATGACAGATAAAATGTGATGTTCTTAAATGCAAAGAATCCAGAGAAGCATTAATAACAAAATAATTGTGCAATTTACAAAAAATAAATACAAATGTCAAATTAATATACAAAAATATTTACTTACGGTAATAGAGTAAGGAAAAGTAAATGAACATTGTTTTCAATAATGAATTTGGCAAATAAAAATATTGAATATTGGCACAACTGACTTTCATGTGCTGATGGAGCATTCATAATTGCTATAATCATTATGTTAATTTAGCTAACACTAGCTGCTATTAAAATGAACCTGAACGTGAATGATGGCTTAAACATAAAGGCATATATTTCTTGCCCACATTTAGTTCTTCTGAGTGGCAGTAGGCTCCTCTCCAAGCATTGATTCAGAAACTCAGGCTCCTTTATTTTTTTCTTCCATCCAGTTCCTCCACCATCTTCAACATGGTGGCTTGGCTTATAGGTTCACAATCAAACCAAAAATGGACATGGCATGAAAAATAGCATTGCAAATATCTATGGAGTCTTGGAATGATATACATAACTTTCATTCACATTCCCTTGGCTAAAAATTATTCATATGGTATGTGAATTATATTTCAATAAGGCTGTTATTTTTAAAAACTGTAGCAAGAGAATTTAGCATGGTGTTATGAAAGCAAAAAGAGCTAACCAAGAAGAGAGAATAGACTAACTATACCATATATTGCAAGGAGGCTGAAGAAGATGAAGCCTAAGAAGAATGTGTAGGACTAATTAAGAAGTTGTTAATTCTGAAGATAACAGTTTAAGTAGAATGATGAGCATCCAGGTCTAATGGAATTCATTAAAGAAGGACTAGATTAAAGTTGTAAGGAATAGCAAGTAGTACTCAAAAGCTATTTTACTAAGATTTTTAATAAAAAAAAAAAGAGATATAAGATTATAGTATTAAGTGATGAAGGGGGAGAATGAAAGATTATTTTTATGAGACCTGATGATACATGCAACGATATAGCACCTGACTCTGTAACAATGTCTTCTTAGAGGCTGGGGAATGAGACTTTGTGGAAAAATAGAGGGTTAGTCTTGCCAAGAAGAGATATTTCTTCCTTCGAAATCTGAGGGAAATATAAACATTTGGTAAAAATGTGAAGAAATAGTGAATATAGTTTATCAGATGGTTATAATCATTTCAGTAATATAACATTTAATGGTTTTCACTAAGAGAAAGGGAAATAAAATGTATTTGAGGTAGCGAGGAAAATGGGCAAGTTTGGACTGTCACTGGAAACACAATCAGGAAAGAAAATAAATGATCAGGGGTTAGTTGTCTTTTTGTTTTTGTTTTCAGTAGTCATCAAATCCTTGAGGTATGTTTACATAATGAATGGACAGGGATAAGAAAAATTTGCATTCAATAAATGTTCATTTTTATCAAACTTGTGTTCTCTTTCCTACCTTTAAGAGCTGAAATTATCAAGTGGTGACCAGAAACTCCTCCACAGAGATAAATACATCTTTTTACAAGTTACCCAAATCTCTCAAACATTATCATTTCCTTCTCAAAAAGGTTGGTTTTCAGTCTTTGAAATATTTCCCATAATAGGTATTTGTGTTCCATCACAAGTCATCAACCATATTTTTCAGATGATTCAATAGCTCTAATAACTTACATAAAGCCCCCAACTTTTTAAAATTTATTCTTCTTCTGGTATATTGAACCCCACATAGTTCAATAATTTCTGGAAATACATGTATTGATTATAGGACTGTTTCAATACAGTACATGAAACCTACACAATTTTCAGTTTATATTAAACATTTACTGTCCAATTCCCCTGGTCAATAAAGTAGTAGAGACCACGGTGCTGAGCGGATGAAATAGAGGCAGGTGACTGGTCCAAGGGGAAAACTCCAGCCAGTAGGGCACTGGCATTGGTGCACACTGAAGTTCTTCAGCCTCCTGAGAGCAGTGTGGGTTATAAGATCTTGGTGGAAAGAAAGGGTGGCTGAAAGGAAAACAGAGGGATGCAAAAAGCTCTCCTATCCTAGGATGACCTTAGCTTGGAGAAATTTGAATATTATCTCATCTGCCTGTCTGTTTGTGGGCCAAGGGAAGAAACAGGGACAAATTATTCTGGAGCCACAGGACTGGCTCAGATTAAGACTAGCCACCTATGAGCTGAAATTGGTCCCAGCAGTAAATTCCAATATAAGTCTCCAACACAGCAGGAAAGATGGAACTCATTATTGACTGATATCAAACAATGGTCATGGTCACGCAAAAGGTTTTGCAATGGTTCCCAAGAGGTATGCCCAGTTTGAAATGGGTCTGCAGTAGAAGGCTAGTGGTGAGGGTCTATGTTGGCCAGGGGCTAGCAAGGCTAAGGGAAGTTGGCAGTGCCCCAGCAAGCAAGCTGCATTTCCGGAGAAAATCCTAATTCCTATAATGAATTCATCCATAATCAGGACCTGAGTAATCATATTATAGGTTAGGGAGAAAACAGCAATTTTAGGAGCAGTTGGGTAACTGGGATCTCACTCCAGATATATAAAAGACCAAATTTAAGTTGTAAGACTGGTATTCTGGCTTCTCATAATTATTCATTCATGCATTAAACCATTATTGCATTCCTACTATATTCTAAGCTCTGTGATAGTTGCCGATAATGCAAAGATAAATAGGGTGTAGTCTTTAAGTAGCTTACTGTGTTTAGTGGGAGACAGAGTGAAGAGCCAATACACTATGATTTCAGGAGGGACTGCTTCTGGAGTAGGGGTCTCCCTGAATTTTGGAGAGCTTAGTATCTACAAAAAAGCAGAAACTGATAACTCTTTCTTTCTAAATTTTCCTAAAATCTACCCTAGTCCAAATATAATTCTCCATTTGAAAAAAAAAAAAAGAGAGAGAGAGAAAACTTTAAAGGAAATGTAAACTTGTAATTGTATTACATAAGTCAATCTCACAAATAGCCACATGAAACCTAAAAAAAATCATAAACACCTAAGTCCATGTGTATTTATTTTGTCTCATTCAATAGCTTATCACAACTGTTTCCATAACTCCCAAACAGCAAGATGATTTGGTCAAGTCAGTCAAATAAAAGTCAAATGAATTTTTTATAAAAAGGTACAAACTGAAATGGTTGATATCTTCATCCTATTTAGGCACAGCCTTAAAGTCAATACTTATTTCTATTCATTTGCTATTTGGTTTAATACTGATACCCAAATCCCTTTTCTCTACTATTTTATAAAATGCACAACTTTGCCTGAGTTAAATAGCATACGATATCTTAATACATCATCTTCCAATCATTAATTTTCATCAGAGAATGTCAGCAGGGAATTATGTCAGATTACTTGGACCTGATTTCTTCTCATAAATCCATTCTAACCTCTATAGAGCTTTTCATTCTATCAGACATTTTCCATTTCTCTTGGAAGCTTCTTAAATTTTTTCTTGAAAAGTTGAACTTATCCAAACAATTCCTGTCTTTATTTTTAACAAATGTTTATTGAGTTCCAACTATGAAAAGCACCGAACAAAAGGTTGAGAGTTGCGGACAAGCATAGTCTCTGATTTATAGGTAAAATCAGATTTTCTAGGTTGTTCTGGACAAAAGACAGACATTACCCCCTATTGACAAGGAGCTGTCCTCAGTTGGAACTGGAGCCAACATCTCCCTACAGGACTTGTTGAAAGGCACAGCACAGAATTTCCACCAACTGCTCAATTTCCCAACCAATCCCTACATCCTAAAGGGAGCTGACAACTGGGTGTTTGTAAATAATAATTAATAATAACAATAATAATAATTAATAATAATAAGAAGAAGAAGAAATGGAATCAGGGATGTTTTTCTCCAAAAAGCCAAAATAATTGTTTGTGAAGACGAATTTCTAGAAAGACAGAGTTAATGGCATTTAGTTCTCTGGCTGAAGGTTGCTGAGCTGCAGGACCCTTAGGGCCTTTCTGGTGATGCTTTGGGGAAAAGCATACCAAAGAGGTTCATGGGGGAAAGTTCTGAAGCTCCAAAGGTGTGCCATATCATCATTTTTTGGTCTGCTTCCTCTACTGTGGAGAGGAGAAAGTGAGTGCTTCACAGGTTGCCTTTAAAATTTACAGGTTGTTCTTGAAAACTTAAAAAAAATGATGCTTCTTCCTGGATTACAGATGTATGAAGGATGGAGAACACTGGAGCAGCTCATGCCAATGGATCTTAAAGAGTTCAGTGTTCCTAGGCAGTTTGTCCCAGCTCTCTGCAGTCCTCGGCATGAATAGAAGCATCCCAGCTCCACAGAAAAGAGTACAAAAATAGACTGAGAATGCCCAGGCAGGTGCTAGACCAATAGATGGGACGTCCAATCTAAACAAAGATTTGAAGTCGGTACTTCTGGGGAAAGAAAGGGAAACACATCTGCTTCTCTAGGGGATGCCTTTGTGACATAGAAAACTGGGACAAATATAAATGCCACACAAAGAAAATTAAACACACCATCTGAATTGGAAACCTTCACACCAGCAGATATCAGGAGCATCAGACTGAGCCTATGGGATGAGGCCAACCACTGACACATGGAAGTCACATAAGAAGACTTCTGCCTCCCCATATGCTTCCATCTTGTCTACAACACCCAAGAATTCAATGCCTAGGAAAGAATAGGGAGAAGAGGACTCAGAGCCAAGTGTCAGCCTGTACCTCCTCCACATCCAACTGCCATAGCCACAGTTGAGGATAGGATGAGACTCTATCAAGATTAAGAGTAAAGCTTTAAAGTAAACACATTTTTACATGTCTAATTGGGAGCTATTATTCAGCAGAATAAAGCAATTTATTGTGTAGGTCAAGGAGGTGATTTCTATAGACATAGAAACTTAAAAGCTGCGTCAGATGTCTAGTTACTTCTACATATGTAGATAAATTGGCATTTTGTCTTTTTATCAAATTGCTCATCATCCCTCTTTTAACTATTGAGTATAACTTATAATGCAAAAAAAACCACACACAGCATATATTGGAATTACTAAAAATAAAAACTGAATTTAGTAAATCAGTTTGTTTTAAAATATTTCAATGTATTTCATTTTCAGTTTTCCAAAAATTATGCCACTAACATCTTTTAAAATTATTTACATTAATAGTATTGTATTTTAGAAAACAAATGTACTTGCTATAGAAGTAAAATGAGGCAATGGAAATATAGAATGTAAAAATATTGCTTCTTTTTTTTACTAGACCTTTCATTTTTATTGTCTATCAAAAATTCGCAGCCAGCAAAGTACACGAAGTTTTAAAAAATACTTGTTTCTTTTATTTATTTTCTTTCATCAATATCTGAAGAGTTGATGTTATTTCTTTCTAGTCCTTATTAATGATTTGGAAAATTCATTTTTTTTCTTCATACTAACTTCATTTTTTAATTAAACTTATTGGGGTAACATCAGTTTTTAAAATTATACAGGTTTCAAGTGTACAATTCAATAATACGTCATATGTGTAATACGTTGTGTGTTCACCACCCAAAGTCAAATCTCCTTCTGTCACCATATATTGCTTCTTGAACACATCCCTACAAAACTTATTTGTGTTTAGATAAAACTGATTACTCTAGTGTGGCTAGTCTGCAAAGAGAATAAATAAAATTTATTCTCTAGTGTGGCTAGTCTCCAAAGAGAATAAATATAATTGCAAATAAAGTGAAATGTTGTTTAACAATGCAATAAGTATCATGAATCTCAGGACTGGCTGCATATTTGCAATAGGTTTCAAGAAATTAGAAGCACAGAAGCCCTCAAATCTCTCCCTTTGGGCATCTCAGCGTTTCTCTGAATGCTTGTTCCAGTCTTGGCTCTTCACTAAAAAGAACCTTAAGCTTCCTTGGTTTGTACTGAGTCATAAGTTTGCTACGACTCTCTGACCTCAAGTTCCACCACTAACTGGCAACTTCCCTTCATGTTTCTTAGTTCAAATAAACAAGTGAGAGAATTTTATTCATTCATGTTTTTGTTCCAAACCATGCGGTAATAGCCAAAACAGATATGGGCTACCCTTGATTCTTAATTCGCTCAGTTATTTTCCAGCAAGGGGAGGACACATAGTATTAGAAAAACAATTCTTAGTGAACTCCAATCCTGGGTCCTGGATGGAGACTGATGTGGTATCTGAGATGAAGGATTCTGACTAAGCTTTATGTACATTATACATAATTTCATTGCATACTGATGTTTTTTACAAATAAATTAGGCTTTTTAATATCCATGTTATATTTTCATTTCGAGGCAGAAATGGAAGCCTTTTAAGAAAATAGTTTCCATTGTATTTTGGACCATGTCATCATTCTCACCAAAAAATTCGAAGACCTTACAGGTCATCCATCCCATCTGTTCTCACATGCTAGTCACCAACATTCTACCAGTGTTTTAAATTTTAAAAACTGCAAGTAAATTATTTATACATGGAAGAACCCAAAATACAGACATTTTTATATTATAGGTGAAAAAGCATTTACGTCACCTGAAGAAAGACTGCAGTTGCCTCCACACTCTGAAAACCACTTCCCACATGAAAAAGAGTGCTCATAACCACAAAAAGAGATCCTAGCCAGAAGGAAACTCTTTCTAGCATCTAACCTAACCACATCCCCTGGTTCTTTACTGAGTGGAGATGAAAAATAATCTCTCTTGAATAAGAAAAAAAAAAGCAACATCCTCTTTCTTACATAGCTATCACTTATTAAATACATATTGCTGAGTTTGACTCGAATTTGTTAAATATGGCTGAATTTGACTCAAATTTGGAGTTCCTCATGAGCTCAATTCCCCCCTACCTTAAAAGGTACACAAGACCAACTTTAAGAATCCATGAGGTATCTCTCAATGGCCTTTGCCCCTGAGGTACAATACCTTTGTGTTGTATGACATCTTTTACTTAACTTCATGAAACAACTAAATAATAGAAAGGCAAGAATTAGTGGCTTACAAATTAAATGTAAGTCATTTCTTTCCTTATGATTAGACTGATTGTAACAGACCAACCAAAATATAAGAAAGTCTTGATTTCTTCTCACTTTTGAGGGGGAAATGATCAAACTACCAAGTAGGTTTTATTAACAATGCCATGTTTATTGCATAATGGTATTTACCAGCTGACAGAAAATACGCTTCAGGAGAACATTAAAGATAAGCTACTTGCAATCTATTTGCAATAATGAGATTCCATATTAAAAGACTGTGGGAATGAACAATCACACATATTCTAGGACTTCTCTACAGGTCAAGGATGGCATCCAAGGGTAAAAATAAAAAAAAGAGTTAGATGGGAGAGGGCTTCATCAAAGAGCTAAGTTCTAGAGAAGGACTAGAGACCATTAACTTAAGTGAAGGACACTAACCGTTTCTATCAGTTTGTAAGTGAAATCCACCTAGAGGGCAGACCAATCCAGGAAGAAATTGATTTTAAAAAAAAGAAGAGGAAAGATTCTGTATTTTCTATATTTATAAGAAAGAGAGCTACATTACTTTTAATAACTAAAATAAATGTTTTTTAAAGACACTTCTCTAAGATCCTTGTTTCCCTGGGGATAATTTCAAAAGAATATTCAGACTATACAGCAGAAAATGCTTATAAGAAGTTTTCTTCCAAGTTTAAAATCTGTGATTTTGGGGGATATTTTCACCTGAAGAAACAGTACAGTTGACTCAATTTTTCCACTTTGTAAGACACTTGGCCATATCTCAGACTTAAGTCAGTCTTTTGAGTGGTTTCTGATCTTATGTTAAAATCATCCCTATTCAGAGATTCTGAAGGCAAAGTTCTATAAGTATGAGAATTAGGCCAAAGTTTCAGAACATTAAAGACAAGAAAACCCAGGTGGGCACAATGTGGAAACATTCTGTCCCTGGTTAAGCTAACTGTGCTTGCCTGTGAATTCTCTCTTACAACCTTTAACTACTCCCACGTCTCCTCTTTTGACTGGTACACCCTTTCAATCTTTGGACTAAATCGTCACTTTTTAAAAATAAGAATATAATCTTTTCTGAATAAGGAGAAAAATATCATTATCAAGACCTACCTAGTTTTTATTCAGAAACAATTGTATCTAGGAAAATATGGGGATCAGGAATTTACACTGTTACCAGGTTGTTGTATATTGTATTATGATCTAAGAATAAAATATATTCATGCACTGAGGCCCAGCCCACTACATCTGTCTGTGGTCACTCTAGGAAGCAATTTACTTTCGTTAATCCCCATGACTTCCATCTAAATAAGCAGAGAACTTAAGCAAAAACTAGGCCCTTACCATGCAAATGGATCTTCAGAAGAGGTAGTTCAGGCCCACATTCAAACCAGAGTGCTGCTGCCCCTAAGCTCTACCCAAAAAATAATGGAGCACTTGTGCCCTCTGTCTCAAGTGGGGAGAATTCTTTCTCCAGAGCCAAAGGAGCAGGCAAAACCAAGAGGTCATAATAAAACAAAAGGAATGGGGTGAACCAAAGTCAGTAATCTAGATGATCAGTTCACCTCCAGAAGCAGAGAGCTCTGAGCAATGACAGTATAAATCCGAGAGATAAAACAGCCAGGGAAATGCAAACAGCGAGTCAGGTGGCAATCTGAAGTGAGTCCAGATGACTGAAAAACACTGGGGACCTTATCCAATACTGGGTTTTCACCTGCTTTTGAGGGCAAGATGCCCAGTGAGCCAACTGCATTTGGAGGACCAGAAATGGCCCGAACAGTGCCTCCATTCTCTCCAGGGAGGACGAAGCTGCCCTGGTAAAATATGTAGGTACTAAAATGTTCTGACATGTTCCCAAGGTCTGGGGAAGTCTTCCCCAGCCACCCCCAGTCACCCCTCCAGTCTATTCTCTCCCAGTGAAAGGTCCTGAAGTTGGTCTGGTTCCAGGAAGGACA
This sequence comes from Rousettus aegyptiacus, assembly GCF_014176215.1. Taxonomy (NCBI): domain Eukaryota; kingdom Metazoa; phylum Chordata; class Mammalia; order Chiroptera; family Pteropodidae; genus Rousettus; species Rousettus aegyptiacus. The sequence continues at coordinate 20,790,940 of NW_023416310.1, forward strand.
GTCTTACCAATAGCTCCCCCCACGTACCTGGATACCAAAACCACCAGGAGCAGTTGTTGAAACCATAGAATCCTAGGACTCCACCCTTGGGTCCTTTTTTTAAATTAGAAACTTGAAGATAGATCCTTATTACCTAGTTTATTCTTAAGCAACTAGCCTAGTACCAAAGCGAAGAAAAGCATTTGGGAGCTTCTGCTTGCACATAACTCTTTGGTTCCCTTCCTCAGGTCTTTGTGGCCTTTCATAAGAGAATAAAGAAAACAGCAAGGTTTCAGAAAGACGTTAGAAAAATTGACAAAAAACTTGAACAGAAAATTCACAGAAAGACAACAAATGGCTACTTAGTATATGTAAAAGTATTTCTTGTCACTCATAATAAAAGAAATCACTATGAAAACCACACTGAGATACTGTTTTTTACCTGTCACATTGGTGACACTCATACACTGCTAATTTGGATGCAAACTGCAGTAGAATGAATGTTTGTGTTCCCCTCCCCACAAAATACATATGTTGAAATTCTAACCTCCAATGATGGTATTAGGAGGTGGGGGCTTTGGGAGGTGATTAGCTCATAAGAATGGATCCCTCTTGAATGAGATTCCTACTCTTAAAAAGGACCCAAGAAAGTTCTCTAGCCCTCTTCCCCTGTATGAGAATACAATAAACAGTTGGCTGTCTGCAACCCAGAAAAGGGCCCTCACTACACCAGATGTGCCAGTACCTTGACCTTGGATTTCCCAGCTCCAGAACTGTGCAAAATAAAAGTTTGTTGTTTAAGCCACCTAGTCTGCTATAATCTGTTGGGGCAGCCCAAACTGAGACACAAATTGTTGCATAATTAATGGAGGGGAAATTTGGCAATGTCTACCAAAATTCCATCTATGTTTACATTTGACACCACAATCCCTCTTCTAGGAATTTACACTGAAGAAACACTTCTCGCAACATCGAAATATGTATGCAAATTCTGTTTCCAAAAATTTTTTAAATATTAGAAATACCTTAAATGCCATATGTAGAAGATTGTTTGGCCAAGCTGTGATATGTCTACACAATGAAGTCCTAGGCAGCCATGAAAAAGGATGAGGAAGATCTCCATTAATTTGAGAACTTATTTCCAATAAATAGTAAATTTTTTAAAAAGCCCAAAGAGTATATAGTAGGCTACCTTTTGTGCAAGAAAGAAGAAATAATAAAACAAACATGTCTTATTATTATGAAATAAAAATAAAATTCGAAATTCCAATTGTGTACTTCTAGATTCATTCTATCTAAGTTTGAAGTTTAACATTATTTTTTAAGGAAACACAATGCTTTCTGAAAATAAGCAACACATGTTAAAATTCTATATTGCCAAAGAGCCAACATTTGGTTTCTGGTTTAAAATGAGTGGAAGGGATTGGAGATAAGGACTATAAACAGACCAAAAAAACGATATATTTTTGATCCTATTCATAAATCTAATGCAAACACAAATAAAATTCTCCTTGCTTAAAGATATATTTTAATTTATGGAAATAGTGATATCCTTATAAAGAAAAATAAGTGCCTCAGACCTTATCCACTGACTATGACTAATGCAGAGATTATCTGACTAATCTCACTATTAATTTAGACATTGGCCCTATACCTGGCCTAATCCTCAAGTATTAAGAATGCGCCTAGTCCTGCATTTATCGGAAGCTCTTGTGTGACACTGGCAGCTATCCACTCGAGATTCTACCATCTAACTAAAAAAACACCCATTTTGTTTAAGGGTGACAATATGCCCAGATAAAAACACTTACCACCCAATGCTCCCCTGCAGTAGTAGGTGGCCATATGACAAAGTTAGGGTGATTGATGTACAAATTGAGGATTTCTGTTACAAGAGAGAAGACAGCCAACTCCATTCATGCCACACAACACTACCTCCTCTTCCTATTACCTGAAACTGAAGAGAGAGCCACTTAGAAATCGTACATCTATAAGCATGATAATAAAGGCTATACACTAAAGGCATGTAGGAGAAGAGAAAAAACCAAGACCCCGTGGCATCACTGGGGACCATCTCCATACTGCCCAACCCTGGACTTACTGGTTTCAGAGACAAATAATCTCTGTGTTTGGGCTAGTGTTGGGAAGATCTCTATCACTTATAGTGGAACACATTCCTGATTACAATATCACTAAGTTTCAGTAATGGCTATGAACTTTGAAGTTCCAGAAAGTGCCACACTCATTCTCTGCCATTCTACCTCTGTTAATGGCTAAGAAAACACATATTACTCAACAAGAGAACATGTGCAGATATGATCCTAGAGACATCTGGATTCTTAGTATGAGAAAAAAGGCTAGAGGTTATACTCAAGAAAAAAAATGGCCCAAAAATAACTCATTAGAGGTTGCACCAGTGCTCTCAAGAAACAGATCAGCCACTCGTAGAATTTTCTTTGTTCAATATCAAGTGTCATTACATACTCCAAGAATAAAATATGTCTCTTAATTATAACACCAAAGGGGGAAAAAAAAGAGACATAAAGAGAACAATGCAAAATCAAGGGCAGAATCCAGACAGCTGCAGCAAATGGTTATTGCCTGGCTGAATTCACACAGGAGTCCGGCCCATCTCCGGTCATGTCACTTCCGAGGTCTCTGCCAATCCTTATTTTGATTTTAGCTATTTTTGCTCCTGGAAATCCTTTCTATCTCTGCATTTCAACCTCCTGCTCTTGACCCTGCTTTGCTTACTGAGTCCTCGACTTTGGAAACTTCTTTCTCTTTATATTCAGTTTTCTGGTTCTTAGCTCATAATAGTTTCTCTGCCCTCACTCTCAGAAGCCAGCTCGGAGTCTGCATTGATTTCTTGGCCTTCTAGATTTTGCCTCAGGTGCTGCCTCCCCACTGTGCTCTTCAGCCTCCGAGTTTCCCACTTCTGTTTATATACAATCCCATAAAGGGAATTAAAAATCTCTTTGCAAGCCCTTAATCCAGCTTTCCTTCACGTACCCACCCACTGGTGAAGCAGCAGGCTTTGAATTTACTTTTTGCTAATTAAAAAACAAAATCATTACAAAATTAAGCAGAGGTTGCTGTGTAATTGCAACTATGGGAAGTAGAAAATTGGGGGGTGGGGGGCAGGTGACAATATGCACCCCCACTGCTCAGAATTAAGCTTTTATTTTTTTTTACTGGATTTTGAAAGGCAGATTTAGAGTCTCACAGAAGCTCTTGCATAACTATTTCATCTTCAAGTAATTTTTTGAAAATTTTATAAAATGTTATGGTAACTCAGAGGCCTCCCTCTATTCATTCACAGCTAAATTAATCAAAAAGGCAAGCAGTCAAAAATTTGGTGTGTCCCAATTAGTTTCTTACATCCTACCAAAGGTGAGGGCCTGACACCTTGAAATAACTTCTGGAGCGGTAGCAATATTTATACTGGATTATGCTTTCTTGCAAGAGTAGTTTTTTAAAAGACACCAAGAAGAAAGAATCTGCATCATTTAAGAGTCCCCTGTGTAGAGAATCTGTCCTAGCCTATGCTGATTTGGAAGGGTACTTGAGAAAGAATGGGAAAACGAGCCCAGGAGATCAATATTTCAAACAATTAACCTATAAACAAATAAATAACATTGTATATGGGCTACTTAATGTCACATGTCTACAGACAGACAACAATAAGCTTGTAGGTGAGGTTGACATGATGGCTATAACTAGAATAGTGGCAGACTTTGTCGGATTCAGAAACAAAAGCACATAAACTCTCTTTCATTGTTCCACACTGTAAAGGATGCTCTCTGCTTTTCCCACTCATTAATCCACTCATCTTGATTTTCATCAATACTTTGGACATTCACATTTTCTCTCAAAGAAATGGCAGGTAATAGCTGTGCAAAAGAAAATACAGAGGCAAACTAAATCATGATGAGGCCATAATTCATGTCATCTTTTAAGACTCCTAGAAATATACCCCAAAATGGACATACATTGAGAAGCTATGTTTTGCCTAGTGTCATAAAGGTGCCCTTGGGCCTGTAAGCACACCCACGGTTTATCAATCTGATGAGAAATCAATGATTAACAATTTCAACTGTACATCAGAATTATCTGACAGGTCTTGAAAAAATACTTCTTGTCATCCTTCCAAATCAATTGAAATAAAATCTCTAGGAGTTAAGTTCTGGCATCTAGAGTTTTTTAAAATACTGTCCAGAGGATCCTGAGGCCCAACTACTTCTTTAAGTGTTTTGAGTTTCATGAAAGTTAGGAGTCACGTTAATCAAGAATTAAGGCATTTATATACAATTTGAAGTCTTACACAATTGTCTTAAAGAGAAGAAATACAATAGGCGAAATAGTGTCCTTTATCTTGCTTTTGATTTTTCTCCATTTCTTAAATATTTTGCTTTTGTATAGGTGGTAAGAATTTACAAGTTTCCAACACAGAAAAAATCTTTAGAAGAGAATGACAATGCTTTTTTAAATAACAAAGACTAGATTAATTACCAAAGGGAAATATAAAGAAATTTACAAAGGAGACATTTCACACAAAATAGCTGTCTGTTCTTTGAAAGAAAAAAAAAAAGGTATAGCATATTCTTTATCCACTAGTTTCTCCTCTGGGGTAAAACAGAGGTAAGTGCTTTGACAATAGTTATGTGAATAGGATAAAATAATGGAGACAATGCCAGCTGCCAATGAGATCGAATCCATGGGAAAGAAAAATGCTAGTAGGTGTGAGGAAAAAAAGAAAGGCATTAAATATTAAAAGCCAGACAATAAATGCAGGAGAGATTTTTACATCTGAAAAGACTTTTGAACTACAGGTAGTGAGAGTAATGGAAGATGCATCTAGGGAAAGTAGGCATGAAAAAGAGCAAACTAAAAGTGAAATGAAGAGGGGGGTGAGGAATATGAAAGAGCAGAATAGAGATTACCTCATTCGTTTTTATCATTTTAATGAACATAAGCCAACGAGTAAAGTCACAGACAAAAAGTTTTTTAACTCTGTCCTTTCATCAGTTCCCAAGTTAACAAATATGTGGGCAGAGAAGAGAAAATCTTTAAAGAAAGAATTAAAAGTGGGAAGAAAGATAAATAGGTATGTTGTCAACATTTTTAACCTTTGCTTTCAGATTATTTTGAAATATTTGCTTCTGGCATCTTGTATCCCAAGCTGTATTTTGATTCAGTAGTTCAATGAACCAAATTTTTGCCCAGATTTACCCTCGGTTTCTTCAGTTCCACACAAGTAGGACCATCATTAATCTGCTAATACCAAAATAGAGTGCCACTTTAGATGACATAAAACTGTATTGTGAGAAATGCTAGTTTTATAATTATGTTGGCTGTTCTTCTCCTTCTTCATCCCTCTTCATCCTCATTTTGTAGAAAATGTCCTAGATATTTTTGTTCTGATCCATTTATTTTTCTTTTGGAAAGTGTGGTTGCTGTTGGCAATTGTCTACATGTTTGTCATTTATTATTTCCAGTTGGGGAACCATATTCCTAGATCACTACCCCCTTAGAGCAAAAGAAATAGTTTTAACAGTCAGTATCAAGGGTGTAAGTCCTGTTTCAAATGTATCCTATGTGACTTGAAGGCAGTATTAAAATTGATTATTAATACCTGAAATCTTTGCTAAGATTTTTTTGAGAGTATGTACAAAACCAATGATTAAATAATATATTTCTATTTTCCTATAAATAAAACATTAATCTAAAACTATCTTTGATAGGTTAAAAAAAAATTGACCAAGTAAATCTAGAGATCCTATCGGCTTCAATTAAGCAATTCATGAATCAGGCAGCATCCCTTCTAACAATGAGAAGGATGCTCCTGGGTACACAAGATGGAAGGTTTTAGAGGAAGAAGGGTGGGGCAAGGGAGCTGTTAACAACAGAAAAGAAAGAGTTATTTTGGGTCAGAATACCTGTTCTTTGGGGAAAGAAAAGGGTATGAGTTTAAATCATACAGAGTATCTCTTCTTTTTATGGGAGATAGAGAGGGCCCGTGTGACAGTTTACCTTAGTGGTTCTTGATCAGAAAATTCTAGACTGATTAAGATTATGTTTCTGAGAGAGGTTGAAAGTACAGTTAGAGCAGGTATTAAATCTAGATTTGGTAGCATGGACTTATAGCATGAGTGATGTCATTTGGGACCTGTGTTTTCTTCTTTTACAGATATTAGCTAGTGATTAATAAAGTAAATAATTCAAAATTTTCTGTATAAGTGCTTCAAATTTCACATTAATCAGTAACCTCTGAAATTTTAGTTTCCCCCAAAATAGCTGGTGGCTGCCAAGGGAAAAATAAGTAACTCACAAGTACAAAAACTGTGAAAGCTTATACACTCAAAATAGTGCTACTGAATAAAGCTCTCTATGCATTTAAACAATGGATATTTAATGAAGTGTCTACTACATAACAGATATTTTTAGGAATCTAGAAACTGAATTTGATTTTCTTTTAGTAAACTCATAGACAAGTAAGAAACAAAACATTTACCCATAATTATAATAATATACCTATGGTCCTCAAAGTGTGGTCCCCAACCAGCAACATTAGTATCATATGGGAATCTGTCAGAAATGTTAATTCTTGGACCCCACCTCGAACCTATTCAGACAGCAATCTGATGGTAGAACCCATTAATCTATGGTTTAACAATCCCTCCAGATTGATTCTAAAGAATGCCAAATTTGAGAATCACTGTATTTATCCAAGGGCTATGAGGCAATCGCCATACTATGGATAACTACTAATGTACTCTTAACTCCCTGAAAACTAGTTCAGAAAGAATGTCCTTATAGAGGCAATTATTGAGATCTGAAAAATAAGGCAGGTAAGATAGGGAGGAGGTTCCAGGCACAAGCAATGGCATAAATAAAGACCTGTAGAAAATTATTGTGAATATCAGTTTTAAATGTTTGTTGTATACTGTTTAAATAAGGTCTTTTTAATTATGTCCATGAATAAATTGCTTTTGTAACTCCAAAGCCTAAAGCAATATATTCTAGGTTTGTGGTGGTTACTAAATGACTAAGAGATGATCCTGTATGGCAGAAGGCCAAAGCCCAGGCAAGCTTCCTCTATGTAAGTTTTGCTCACTGGACAGTTTATCTGGGGCTGAGAAAATTTCTAACTCATTAAAAGGTTGGCATGAGCCTGACATGCCACTGACATGCAGGCACTATACCTCTGTTATTCCCATCCTTTGGCTTTTGTCTTTGGAAAAAACAATTGACAGTAAAGGACCTCAGCATATATATTTTTATGCCATACTAAGTGGGCAAGTGCTTAAAGCATTATCTAGCCAAAGCCAAGCCTGTTGCCAAATATCCCATCAAGCTATTCGGATTTAAGAATAAACCTTGATTTTAACAACAAAAAATATTATTATAATTTTATTATTAACAGTTTAGTAGTCAAATTTTTGAAACTTGATATGGTACGGGAAAGATCAACTGCTTAAATGCTCCTATGATCACTGTACTGCAAATTTATGATATACTAATTGATACATAATTACAACTGAGGTAAGTGGAGGAACAAGATACTTCTTGAATATCTCATTTTTCTCTGGTACTTTCTTCTTTTCTTCAATACTCTACGTATTCTTTACTATTCTGGATCAAAAAGGGTTTGTTATAGATGTTATTGCACAAGATTTTGAAGACTTTTTTCTTCATAAAATATTGAGATGGCAAAATCGATATGCTGCTTTAATTCAATCTCAGATGACATGGAGAATAATCAAATATAACTTATCTTGAAAGACTCAGGACTAATATATGTGGTTATGAAGCTACAAGAGAGCATAAGTTTGTTTTGTTCACTGATATTTCTAAGTATGTAAAAGGTGCTAAGCACATAATAGGAAATCAAGATACATCAATGGAATAAATGAATGATTTAATGAAATGAAATTTAAATGTATTCTAAATAACTACAGACTAAAAACAAATCCTGGCTTATTTTATTTAATATTATAAGTACGAGTATATCGAATGATTCCACAGCACTCTAACTGTGGTTTACAGCCATGAAAACTCAGAAAGAGAATGAGGATGGACCTCGTTAAATTAAATGTACCCTAGAGCCTCGATAATTAAAGTGGTGGGATAGTAAGGGAGAATGTGGACAGACCAATAAAACAGAATAGAAAGTCTAAGCACAGACCCAAATACATGTGGGAATTTGATGTATGATAAAGGTAGAATCTCAAATAAAAGTAAAAATGGACTTTTTAATAAATAAAGTTGGAACTTGGGGGTAACCAGCTTGAAAAAGGTCAAATTTTGTTCACCAAAGACCAGGCCAAACTCTAACGGATCAAAAATGTACTAGAAGAAAACTTGTAAAATCCATTTATCATCTTAGAATGCATAAGACATTTGTAACCATAATCTACAAGCTCTAAAAAAATATATAAATTTAAATGTATGGTTGCATTTAAAAAAAAAAAAAAAAAAGACTACATGGGAAAAAAAAGTCCAAGCTAGAAAGTAAATAACAAAAAAAAAATGTATTTACAACTCATATTACAGAGTTCATCCCCTTAATATATAAAAAGCTTCTAACAATCTAGACGAAAGACATAAAAACAATAGAAAAATAGGAAAAGGATATAATTAGGAGGTTCACAGGGGGAAAAAATACAAATAGTCCTTAAACATATACAAATGTGCTCAGTCTTAGCCATAAGAGATGCCATTTTTCATCTACCATATTAGCAAAAATCCAAAATTTGATGACACAGTGCATTGATGAGGGTTTAGGATAATAGGCACTCATGTATCTTGGCCAGAGTGGATACAAAATAGCACAGTCCCGAGGGAGGGAAATTTGAGAGGGTATATAAAATTCACAAGAAAAAATTTTACCAGGCAGTCTCACTTCTGGGAATTTATCCTATAGATACATTTGAATTCATGTGAAATGTATAAAGGTCATAGCATTATCTAATTTTGAAAGTTAGGAAAAATTCCAAGTGTCCATCAAAAATAAATGGTTTAAATAAACTATGATGAAACACTGTTCAACCATAAGTAATAAGGAAACTCTATATTAATGCAGAAAAACCTCTAAGTTACACTGTTCAGTAGAGAAAGTATGAAAAAGTGCTTATCATATACTCTCCTTTGAGTTAGAAATTAGGGAAGACAAGCATGTATTTGCATTTGCTAATATCTGCAGTAACAGATACTGAAAGTATGTGCAAAAGATATAAGGGTAGGGGAATGAGCTAAACAGGGACAGGAGTAAAGTGACTTCACAAATTATACCCTAAAATACAGTTTTTTAAATTCAAATCATAGACTTATTTTATGTAAACATTCAAAACAGTATAAAGAAGTTGTGACACAAACTAAGATATATTATTTTGCTTTGTATTATTTTAAAGTTTCTAAAAATCTTTGGCTCAAAATGGCTGTAATGTTTTCCTAAAATTATGCTGCTTATACATTCTCTTTAATATTTGTCTTAGTCATGATTTTGTCAACTTTAAAACAAAAGTACTTGCATCATCATTAAGATTATAGTGTTTACTCTTCTAAAGGTTATAAATTACCCCATGATTAGCCACTCAGTCCTTAGCTTACATGACCTAAAAAGAGCATTTGACAGAGATGATCTCTCCTTCCACCTTGAAATACTTTCTTCACTTGGCTTCCAGGATACACTCCCTTTTTCTTCTTACTTTTCGTTGGTCATGGCCTTCGCTAGTTCCACCTCTCCTGCCCAACCTCACAATGCTGAAACACCTTTGCTCACTCCTTCTGTGATCTCATCCAGTCTCATGGTTTTTAATACCCACATATGCCAATGACTCCCAAATATAAAACTGCAGCTTAGACTTTGCTTCTGAACTTGAGATTTATATTCTAACTGCCTAGTTAAAGAGTTAAAGTTTCCATTTGGACATCTGACATCTCAAATATCAGATATCTTTCTTCCCAAACTGACCCACCCACAGCCTTTTGTATTTTAATGAATGGGGAACTACTCATATCTACAGTGAGGAAATTTGGGCAGCTTCACTCTCAACCTTATTTACTTGTCACCACCTTCACTATGACACTCTTTTCAAGCCACCACCACCTCTGACCTTTATGAATGCAATTGGCTCTGAAAGAGATTTCATCCTTCAATCTTTTTAACACAGCTCCATTTAACACGTAAGTCAAATTGTGTCCCTCCTCTGCTCAAAGTCTCCAACGGTTCTCCCTCTCACTCAGAAGGAAAAGTCTTTTGACTTCTGCAAGGCCCCACATGATCTGGCTTTCCATTATTCATCCTACTTCACCTCATTCCTCAGTCCAACAACTCTGACCTTACACACTACAGATATCTCTGCTTGGCAAACTCCCTCTTCTCCTTTAAACCTGTGCATAGATGTCACCTTCTCAATGAAATCAACCCTAATGACCGTACTTAAAACTGGAGCCTGACCTTCATCTCAGTGTTCCAAACACCTTTGGCCTTGTTCATTTTTTTCCATACCACTTAGTGTCTTCCAAATCATTTCCTCCTTTATATGTATTGTAGATTCTCTGTCTACCTTCTCTGTAATGTAAGCTCTGTGAGAGAAAGAATTTTGTCTGCAAGCATTTCAAGCGTTACCTGCCAAATGGTAAGTGCTCAATACAATATTTGTTAATAAATATATGAATTTATTTGTATTCTGCCTGGAAAGAAGAGAGTGAATTATCAAATAGGTGAAGCCATTATTTGTTTTCAAATTTAATTAACCTACCAAACTAATATTGAATGGGCAAGACTAGGAAAAAAATTAAATTTAATTTGAAAATAGTCTTTTAACAGAACATGGATAGCTATTTTCAGCAGACTTCTATTGGTAAATATTTAGATTACCTGTAGCTTAACGATGTTTCTATTTCTAACTTTATTCATTTGTCTTTGCGTGTATGTAAAATCATGTCTCTAGAATGAATTACTGGTAATGGATTCACTGTGTCAAAAAGTAAATTCATTGTAAAATTTGAAAGATATTACCAAATTGTTTTTGATGAGTGTATATCCATTTATATTCACATTATCAGGATTGTAATTATGAATTGTCTATAGTATCATCTTTATTATTGCAATGAAAGAAATACATGCACAGAGAAAACATGTCATTTTAATTATTGGTACTTATATAAAATATTTTAATAAAGTATAAATAAAATGACCAAAAAGAAAGTGAATGTTGAATAATGACTGATATGTGAATAAATGAGTGGCTAGATGGATTAATGAAGGAATGGATGAATGCATTGGATGGATGGATGGATGGATGGATGGATGGATGGATGGATGGATGGCTATTGAGTGAGTAGATTTAAATATTCTTAGCAAGAGATATTAAATATGTGAGAGCAGCAAATGGGAAAATAAGGTTACCTAGCTCTATTAAATGATCAAGAAAACAACAGAAAAGTAATTCAGCTTTGATATAAAAAAAAAAACTCATCAAGGGAAACAAATGGAAATTATGTTTTGTTTCTCTTCTAATTAATTTCAAGAGAATAAAATGAATTAGAATGTATGAAGCATCAACAAAGCTTCCCTTCTCACAAAACAAAATGCTCATGACTGCTTGAATAAAATAAGCATCTATATGAAGCTGACTAGGAATAAGATGATGAAGTTTCTAAAATTAAATTGTAAGCTATGTTCTAACCTCCCACCTCCCAGCAAAGTCATCGCTTTGGCGTTGTGGAGAACTTGGAGAATTTGGAGGTAAAAAGCAATGTCTAACCTGGAGCATAGTGATGTTCAGAGTCATCACTGATGATGTTTCAAGTCCATAAATCATTCTAGAACATAGCAGACCCTATAACACTAGCTAGTCACCCCACAAGCACATCTCAGATTTCTTCTCTTTCACAGAAAATCTGGCCCAAGGCCTACTGGGAACTATCTTCCTAAAGATATATGACAATCTAAAATTCTCTTTGTTACTATTATCTCTGTAAGAGACCCAATTCCTTATTTTTTATTCAATGTCAATGCTCTGAGGTTATTAAGAGGAGGTTTGAGTACCCTGAATAACATATATCTTCAGAGAATTATGAAAGAATATTTTTTTTGTGCATTTACTAGAAGAATTTCATGGAACTATGCCTGGCTAACAGAGCAGGTAGGAATGAAAAGAACATGTGTTTTGAAATGAGAGAGACTTGAGTTTGAATATTGATTGACTCTGTTAATTCTAGTTAAATGAACTTAGCATCCCTAAATCTCTGATTTTTCATCTTTAAATGGAGACAATTATACTTTGCTGAATTGTTAATAGAGCTATCTATAGGTGCACCAACTATCACACATTATAGCCATTGGTTTTAAACATTGGTCTTCAAGATAAAACATAAAGGGGAAGGCAAGTAGGCCTGTGTAATCTGCTATTATATATTGATTATTGATTTGGAGAGTTGAATAATTATTTATTTATTTATTCCAAGAAATTAATGGTCAAGAATGCAAAGTATTTATATCAGTTTTTGCAGATGCAGAAAGCATTTAGGTGTTCTTAAACTGATGAAGAAGGGCAAGACATCTTCTAAATTGGTGAAACATCTGTTAAAGCAGCTGGTTCTTCATTAAAAATAAAAATGTACCACTTTTCCTTGGCAATGCTCATAAATGGGAACAGGTGATGATTCTGGATGCGATTATAAATATAAATGAACCTATTGAAATTCATTGGTCTTTTTATAGAGACATCAAAATAAAAATATATGAGAAGTAAAAAAAAAAAATGAAAAGGTCATGGAGCCCCTGAAATATACTGGAGACCACAGAAGAATGACTCACAGTCTCATGCCCTCATCAATTTAGACCGCTAATGAGGGCTCAACAGGATCAAAACTGATCCTCTTTCTCCAGAACTCCCCAAATCTATGGCCTTAAAATTGCCTAGTTACTAGTAATAGAGCAACTTCTAAGATATAAAATTCTAATCATAATCACATATAAAATAATGGCAACATCACCTGGAAAAAGGGTTGAACGATCCGCCTTTAATATGTGGGAACCAAGCAATCATTTTGGACATTTTATCCTCATATATCACTGAGATAGGAGAGTAGGATTATGCTCATTTGACAGCTAAGGAAACAGAGATTAATTGACTAGTAACTATACTAAGCGTTTTGATCCAAATGCTTATATTTGGTCAAAAACTCTAGATTTTCACTTTCAGCTTCTTTTTAGTCAATGCCTTTTTATTAGAAAGATGGATTAGAAAAAAGAAAACAAATCAGGTCACCTGAATTTGGCAATCAAACAACTGGGAGATGGTTTTCTGTTTGCTCCTGATTCCTCACCTTACCCAAGTGACCAATGCACAACACTTTTCCAAAGCACATCCTTCTCTCAGAGCAGAGTCCCATCATAAGCATGGACCTCACAAATCCCAAAGCCCCAGAGGGTAAAGCAAGGTCAAGAAAGTGACAACACTCTCATTGTGAATCTGACTCAACAGAGTTGCTTTTAGAATTTAGGAGTGAGACAGCCTCAACTGTTACGAGCTGCAGTGATGATGCATAATTAGACTGTGATTTAACACAGAGCTAAAAAAGAAATGACAGCAATCATGGGGGGAAGGAATAAAATGCCAAGGAAAGCAGTTAAATGTGCTTTTTTTGTGTGATGTGTATCTGTTAGTAATTTGTCAGACTGTAACAATAGAGGTAATTTCACAAATAACAGGGGTTCATGAATTCACAGTAGCACTCACTGGTATTTAAGACTGAGCAAAAGGAATTGTATTTGGCTTATTGACTTAAAGAAATGGTTATATAAAAGTTAGGCCTAGCCTACACATTACCAAGTGAAATGGAGAACTGATCGTTAATCAGGAAAATTCAAAGCTTTACTAATCTGACTTTTGATGACTTTCAAGGTAGACAATTGCTTTAGGAAAGATTTCACAAAATTAAGAAATGAGTGATAATGGTGTTTCATAAGTAGAACAGAAAACCTATCTCCCATCACCTTGGGAAAGTCCTGGCTGTTGCATTCCTCTCCAGTTTTACTTGTCATGCCCACCCCCCCCCCCCACACTACCCCCCCCCCCCACACACACACACACAGAAATTCAAAGTTTTAGGCATGGAAAACCACACACACTACCTCCCATGAGCTTATCTTTTCTATACCTGTGCACATGTGATACCTCGTCACTGAACTATCCTCTCTCTTCATTTCACTTAGATAGCAATTTATCCCTTAATGTGAAATTCAAATGACTCTTCCCCCAAGATACTCCCCTGACTCATCTCCTCAACCCCTGGAACGCTTATACATTGCTTCTCTGTACTTCCGGTCTACCCTAGCGCATTAATCATTCCATATTGTAATAGCTGGTTTGCATATCTTTCTTTCACACTAACTGGGAGTTCCACAAGGGCAATAATTGCATTTCTTTGCTATTCCCTCATTCTTTGAAACATAATAAATGTTAAACAAATGTTGATGAATGCACAAGTTAATGAATGGTAGAAGTAAAGCATGAACTGCGTGAAAAATATATGTTGACTTGACACTCCTCTCACCATTATCATTCTTTTCTCAGTATCTATGAAAGGCACAAAATAAGAGATTCTGTACATTTCTCCTTATTCCAAACATTGCTTCTAACTCAAGGGATAATTCCAAAAACCAATTTAGGAGAATACTGACTCAATATCCCTACAACTACAGTGAATGAAAAATACGAAAGTAATAGAAACATATGGAAGATGGCTTATCTTACTTAAGTCTGTCATTCAAAAAGATTTAGGTTATATTTCATGATAAAGTGAGTATATCAAAGTAATTCTAGCTGGTGGTTTTCCTTGATTCGTTATTCAGCTGTTATTACAATCTATCATACATGTCTAATTAGGAGTTGTTATAATTTAAGGGAAAAGTCTCAAAGGACTTAAAACACATAAAATTGTAAGCTTTCTACTGGTCTAATTTTCTAAACCACAAGACATGTTTTTAATATCTCTGGTGGGTCCCAACCTCAGGAACTTCCTGGGTGAAATCTGAGACAGGCCTTCCTATAGAAAAGGCAAGGAGAGGCGGAAGGAAGTGGCAGACCCTCCGATTGGTAGATGCTAGGTTTAATAAGAAAAGGAATGTACTTAGAAGGGCTTGTCTCTAGCATCACAAGACAAGTAGATCTCCACGCCCACCTGCCAGAATCTTAAAAGTTTATGTAGCGATCTTAACTAGCTTCAGTCATATATACCATTCAGATGGTCTCAACAACACATTGCTCTCAAGGCTGCATCCTTGAAAATGGCTCCCACTGTGGGAACGATGGGCAGATCATAGGTTCCAACGACAGAAGAGGAGGTAAGGAGCCTTTGATTTCCCACTCAGCTCAAAGGTCACACAGCAGTCATGTCTTCCAATACTCTTAATTTCGATATTCCTGTCTATCAAAAACACCTTGATTTTCTCAAAGAAACACATGCAATGGAAACAAGTGCAATTTAAAACCAAAGTAAAGATGTTATAAGTAATCTTCTCAACCTTTTAAAAAAAATCACAGTATGTTTACTTGAAGAGAAAAGGATATCTTATTGTGTCACTGCTGTAGGAAGACGACTTACAGTTTATAAACATGGGCATGTAAAGAGAAAGATACAAGCACACACTGATGCAAAAATGATTATACATATAAAAAGCTTTTAAAATTATTGCCTATAACCTCTCAACGTAGGATAATTGTCTTTTCCTCTTTGCCTAAGACATCTACACTCAAGTGATTGTGTTCCAATTTTTTTTCCATCTTAGTCATAACCAATTTATCTTTTCATTTTCCTTCTTAAGTATCATCATAATCTTTACACGCATTTAACCCTGGTAGAATGATGGAAAGATTACCAAGTGAATGAGTTTGAAATTTTTTAAAAATCACTTAACATTTTCTAAAGTAAAATGAGTAAGATTTTAGAGGATGGGGTAGGGAGGGAACAGAATACTATAACAAGGAGCTGGAGCACTGGGGGTTGCTCATACACAAATGGAAGTATATAAAATTCATATTCTTATAGAACAAATTGATAATTTCTTGGTATGACAAGATGACATTATAACACATTTACTACATCCAAGTTTCTTTTTTTTTTTTTTTTGGCAGTTTTACAAGGAGGGTGAACTACATGCAGTAAATCATAATGCAGGAAAATAAAATGTCTTATGTGCCTTAACCCAGAAAGAATAATTCATTCCAGACTTGGGTACACAAAATGAGTACTTTATAGTACTTCATAATGCTCAGCTCAAATACTAGGGCAAGTACTTCATAGTACTTTATAGTACTAAGGAAGTACTATGGGTGCTTATGTTCTACCCAAAAGATCAGGCAAACATTACCAAAGCAGTGTTGACCTGTGGAGAGTAACATGTTTTTTCTACTTTACTCAACAAACATGCTGTGGACACCAACTGTAGAATATACATACCCACAATCCCCTAATTATCTCCCTCCTGCTTTGTTCACATGGTTCCCACAGGAGCTGCTATGCTTTTACATGGCCCCACCCTTCAGACCACTGTTAATTAGCTCAGGAATAGCTACCTAAGCAAGTTGGGCCAATGAGTGCATTCCCTGGATATTTGGACTTGGATCAGAGAGAGAGAGCCGAGGCACTCTCTCTTTAGGAGAGAAAAACTGCCAGCACCATGTTTTCATCCAGGTGGGAATAACTATCAATGATAAGAGATTAACACATGTGAAATATACAAAAAAGATATTTTTTAGATGTCCATTTACTAAAAGAGAAAAACTACAAGATAAGACTTGTTCTATGTAGGTCACTACCTTTCAGATCAAAAGACACCCTTGCTTATGTGATCAAAGACCCAGAAGTGGCCTCTTTCAGCATCATTCCATTTCTAATTCCATAGCACCTGTAGTGGTACTAGTTAGGAACCTGGAAGTTTCTCAAACCTCCTTTTTCCTCATGTCCTGTATCCAATCTAATTTCAAGCCCAGTTGATCATAAGTCATAACAATCTCTGAAATCAAATTCCATGTTGATCGCTACTACTCTAATTCAAGCTACAGTCTATTGCTCCTTGACTTTGACAATCACCTCCCAACAATTCTCCCACCTTCATTTTATTCACCATATCCAGCCAGAGTGAGCTTTTCAAAATATACATCTGAAACCAAGGACCTTCTGCTCCACCTTATTCCCATATCTAAAACTCTCCAGTGGTATCTCATTCCAATCTACATAAAAATAAAAATCCTAAATATGACCTACAAAAAGGCTAATTTACTGGTAGATATCTACCTATTAGCTTTGCCTTACATACCAATACCACACTGCCCAAATCTACAGATACCAGAGAAAGCCTTTATATCAATCAACTTTTTCATATGAGGTGGTGAGGGTTTTTGAGCCTTTCTAGTTGTCTTTGCTTCAAGGACCTGTTTAGCCTGACCAGTACCACTAACTATAAAAAAATATTCCACCAGTCCTGGTAACCAATGGACATGTCCCACAGCTAGCTCTTCTGTGGGTACCATCTCCAAAACACAGAAAATATTGAATAATTTCTGCTTGACAGCTACTCTGCTGTTTAAATGCAATTCTAAATATAGTGTTTTTTAAAGTTTTATTAGTACTAGTGATTTCTTTAAAAAAAAAAAAAAACCTTTATAAAACCTCTAGAAGACATTGCAAATTGAGCAAAACAGAATTTTTTTTCCAGGAGAAGAGACAGTAGAATAATTCTGAAAAATACCTACATTCATTCAGAAGTGGTGCTTATTTAAAACGCAAACTCTTGAGTCTCATCCTATACCCATTAATCAGAATATCTTTGAGAGCACCCCCAAAACTCTGCATTTTAATAAGTATTCCAGGTGATATTTTCCACCTGAAAAAAGAGAGTCCAGTGAGAGAAGAGTTCCCAGGATCAGGTCTTCAGGCATATCATTTAGAGGCCATGTAAAGAAGATGGAAAGGACCAAGGAGATTATGAAGAAGAGATCCAAATGCAGGAAATAAACCACAATAGAGCTATCATAGAAACCAAGAAAGCAAGATTTACAAAGAGGGAGAAGTCAACTCAGTTGAATGGCAAGGTGTGGTCTTGTAAGAGCAGAACTGAAAGAGTTTATTCGATTGGACATCATAGAAATAATAAATGACTTATTGTCACCAGTTTGAGTCAAGACTGGGGATGGAAGTCATAGAGCTGAGCAAAACACTGAATAAAAAGAAAAACTGGGACCAATCTAGCATCCACCAAAGGGTGAAAGGTTTATAAATAAATTACTTTGTGGAAGGTTATATAGAATAAACTAAACAAATTACAGCTATATGCTGCAATATGGAGAAATCATAGTAATATAAAAACTCAGTAAAAAAAAAAAATGAGACCCAGAAAGAAGGCTTTGAGAACACAGTCTTTATGTGATTCCAAAAATAATGTATCTTAAACATTGTATGTTTTAGTCCTGCAAAATTACCAGGTAAAATAATTTTTCAAGGTAAAGAAAACAAAAATTGCAAAACTTTGTCACTCTGAGGAGTGAAGAAAGCAGGGGAATGTTATAAAGAGCACATACAGAGATTTGAATGTGTCAGTGTTGTAGTTCACATGTGTGATATTATTTTTATTACATGTGTTTATTATATCATTTAAAATAAATACATGGATTCCATTTCTCTCAGGACACCATGTGGAGCTCCATGGACTCATTCCCCACCAACTCCCAGAGAAACTGGTGAAAATTATGTAAAAAGAACAACCATTTAAAGTCTCTGGAAATGGTCCTAAAACACACAGCAAATAAAGAAAGATTAATTACATATATAAGGGATCAATATCCAAAATATATAAGAAATTTATATAACTCAATGTCAAGAAATAAAATAATAACCCAATTTAAAAATAAACAAAAGACTTGAATAGACATCTCTTCAAAGACCATATACAAGTGGCCAACAGGTATATGAAAAGATGCTTATCATTACCACCCATCAGGGATATGCAAATCAAAACTATAAGAAGGTATCATTTCACACCTGTTGGAATGGCTACTATCGAAAGAACAAAAGGCAAAGGGCATTAGCCAGTATGTTGAGAAATTGAAACTCTTGTACATTGTAGTGGGAATATAAATTGATGCAGCCACCATGGAAAAGAATATGGAGATTCCTCAAAAAAATAAAAATAAAAATAGAACTATCATGTGAGTCTGATATCCCACTTCTGAATATAGAAAAAAAATAAAATAAAATTAGGTTCTCAAAGAGATATCTGCACTCCCATGTTTATTGCAGCATTATTCACAATAGCCAAGATATGGAAACATCCTAAATGTCCATTGATGAGTAAATGAAGGGTAAAATGTGGTATATTCATACAATGGAATATTATTCAGCCTTAAAAAAGAAGGAAATCCTGCCATATGGAACATGGATGAAACTGAAGGACATTATGCTAAGTAAAATAAGTCATAATTTGAGACGACAGAAGCAGAAAAGGGGAGGTAGTAAAGATCTGAATCTGCAAAGGGGAATGGAGATAAGGCACATACAGCAAAAAAGGATACACACACACACACACACACACATACACACACACATACACACATACACACACACACATTCACACACATATATACACACACACATACACACATACACACACACACATATATATATATATATATAAAACTTTTCTTTACATAAACTTAATGATAACCACACACTAAAAATACAGAACTGAGACACATAACATAAAACAAGAGGAAACAGAGGGCAAAAACCACAAGACACCACTAAATTAAAATAACAGGCAGAAACACAGGACAAAGGAACAATGGAGACTCTGAGCTACCAGAAAACAAAAGATAAAATAGCTATAGGAAAACCTTGTATTTCAATAATCACTCTAAATGTAAATGGATTGAACTCATCCCAAATAAAAGGCACAGAGTAGCTGACTGAATTAAAAAACAAAATTTTACTATATGCTGCCTTCAAGAGACACATCTTAGCTACAAATATAGATTCAAAGTGGAAAGATGGAAAACGATACTCCAAGCAAATGGTATCCAGAGAAAAGTGGTGTAGCCGTACTCATATCTAATGAAAGAGACTTCAAGATATAAAATGTAACAAGAGACAAAGATGGACACCTCATAATGATAAAGGGGACAATATATCAAGACATCATGCACATTAATATGTATGCTCCCAATCAAGGAGCACAAAAATATATAAAGCACCTATTAACAGAATTAAAGGGAGAAACTGACAAAAACACAATTATAATAGGGGACCTAAATACCCGCACTGTCAGCTATGAATAGATCATGCAAACAGAAAATCAAGAAGAAAATATCAACTTTAAATGACACATTAGACTAATTGGCCATAACTGACATTTACAGAGCATTTCATCCCAAAACATTAGATTATACATTCTTCTCTAGTACACATGGAACATTCTCAAGGATAGACCATATGTTGGGACACAAAACTACCCTCAACAAATTTAAGAAGATTGAAATCACACCAAGCATAATCTCTGATGTAATGCTTTGAAACTGGAAATCGACAATAAAAAACAAAGTGAAGAAAAAAATCCACAAAAACATGGAGATTAAAGAGTATGCTACTGAAGAACAACTGGGTCATAGAAGAAATCAAAGGAGTGATCAAGAGCTACATGGAGACAAATGAGAATGAAGTACAACGTATCTAAACTTTTGGGACACAGCAAAAATAGTAACAAGAAAAAAGTTCATATCATTACAGGCCTATCTCAGGAAACAATAAAGACCCCAAATAAACAACCTAACATTACATGCTAAAAAGTAGAAGAACAAATAAATTGCAAAGTCAGCAGAATGAAGAAAATGATAAAAATTAGGGCACAATTAAATGAAATTGATAACAAAAAAGCAATAGAAAAAAATTACTGCAACAAAGAGCTGGTTCTTTGAGAAGATAAATAAAACTGATAAACCCCTGGCTAGTCTAAGGAAAAGGACACAAATAAACAAAATCAGAAATGAAAGAGAAGTTATGACAGACACCACCAAAATACAAAGGTTCATACAAGAATACTATGAAAAATTATATGTCACCAAATTCAATAACCTAGAAGAAATGGAAAAGTTCTTAGAAATATACAACCTTCCTAGACTGAATCATGAAGAACTGGAAAATCTAAATAAACTAATCAACAGTATGAAAATTGAAACAATCATCAAAAACTTCCTCAAAAGTAAAAGTCTAGGATCAATTGGCTTCACTAGTGAATTCTACCACACATTCGAAGAAGGTTTAATATCTGTTCTTCTCAAACTTTTCCAAAAAATTAAAGAAGAAGCAATACTTCCTAACTCACTTTATGAGGCCAACATTACCCTGATACCAAGACCTGGTAAAGATAACACACAAAAAAGAAATCTATAGACCAATATCTCTTACGAATACAGACACAAAACTCTTAAACAAAATACTAGCAAATCGAATACAACAACACATTAAAAAAGTTATACACCATGATCAAGTGGGCTTCATCCCAGGAGCACAGGGATGGTTTAACACATGCAAATCAATTAACGTGATAACCCACACAAACAAAATAAAGAATAAGAATCTTATGATCATATCAATAGATGCAGAAAAAGGATTTGGCTGGATACAGCATCTATTTATGATTAAAACATGTAATAAAATGGATATAGAAGGACAGTATCTCAACATAGTAAAGGCTATATACAACAAACCCTAGCTACCATCATACTTAATGGTGAAAAACTAAAATATGTTCACTCTAAGATCAGGAACAAGACAAGGCTATTCACTGTCACCACAATTTTTCAGTATCATGCTGGAAGTCCTAGCTATAACAATCAGGCAATAGAAAGAAATAAAAGCCATCCAAATAGGGAATAAACAAGTCAAATTGTCACTTTTTGCAGATGACATGATTCTCTATAAAGAAAACCCTAAACACTCCTCAAAAAAACTATTAGCTACAATAAACAAATACAGTAAAGTTTCAGGATATGAAATCAATGTACAAAAATCCATAGCATTACTATACTCTAACAATAAATTTTCAGAAAAAGAAATAAAAAAAAATCCTTTGCAATTGCAACAAAAAGAAAGAAATATCTAGGAATAAGTTTAACGAAAACATGCGAAGGACCAAATGATGAAAACTATAAGATCCTATTAAAAGAAATTGAAGAAGACACAAAGAATCATGGAAAGCCATTCCATGTTCATGGATTGGAAAAATCAACATAGTTAAAATGACCTTATTACCCAAAGCATTATACAGATTTATTGCAATCTCCATCAAAATTACAATGGCATTTTTTAAAGAAATAGAACAAAAAATCATCAGATTTGTATGGATGCACAAAAGACCTTGAACGGACAAAGCAATCCTGAGAAAAAAGAACGTGAGTGGAGGTATCACTCTGCCTGATTTCAAATTATATTACAAAGCAACAATAATCAAAATAGCATGGCAGAAAAACAGACACACAGACCAATGAAACAGAATTGAGAGCCCAGAAATAAACTCTCATATATACGGCAAATAGTTTTCAACAAAGAAGCCAAAAACATACAATGTAGAAAGGAAATCCTCTTTAATAAATGGTGCTTGGAAAATTGGAAAGCCACATGCAAAAGAATGAAACTAGACTGCTCTCTGTCATCAGACACCAAAATTAACTCAAAATGGATTGAAGACCTAAATATAAAACCTGAATCAATAAATTACGTAGAAGAAAACATATGTACTAAACTCATGGACCTTGGATTTAGAGAAGATTTTATGAATTTGACCTCAAAGGCAAGGGAAGTAAAAGCAAAAATAATTGAATGAGACTATATCAAACTAAAAAGCTTTTACACAGCAAAAGCAACCATCAAGACAAAGAAGTAACCATTTAAATGAGAGAAGATATTTGCAAACAATGCCTTCCATAATCCAGCAATTCCTCTTCTAAGCATTTACCCCAAAAAACTTGAAAACATTTATCTGCAAAGATATCTTCACTCCGATGTTCATAGCAGCACAATTCACAGTGGCAAAGATGTGGAAATAAGTATCCTATGATAGATGATAGGACAAAGAAGATGTGGTAAATATATACAACAGAATATTACTCAGCCGTAAGAAAAAAATGAAATTCAGCCATTTCCAGCAACATGGATGGATCTTGAGATTATCGTGCTAAGCAAAATAAGTCAGAAAAAGTTGAGAACCATATGATTTCACTAATATGTGGGATATGAAACTATAAGCAACAAACAAACATGACAAACAGAGGCTCATGGACATGGACAGTGGATCAGTACTTACCAGTGGGAAGGGGAGGAAGAAAGAGGTAGATAGGAGTGAAGGGGTTCACTAAATGGTGATGGAAGGAAATTTAACTTTGGGTGGTGAACACGCAATGCAATATACACATAACGTACTATTGAATTGTATGCTTGAAACCTATATGATTTTATTAACCAATATCACCCCAATAATTTAATTTAAAAAAAAGAAAAAGAAGCCAGTCACAGAAGGACAAATACTGCATGATGCCACTTACATGAAATTTCTAAAATAGTCAAATTCATAGGGGCAGAGACTAAAATTATGGGTTGCCACGAGCGAGGGGGGAGCGTGGAATGGAGAGTAGTTGCTCACCAGATATACAGTTTAAATTACACAAGATGAATCAATAAGTTCTAGAGATCTGCTGTACAACTCAGCGCCTACAGTCAAAAATAACGTATTGCAAACTTAAACCTTTGTTAAGGGGATGAATTACATGTTAATTCTTACTTATTTTATTTATTTTAAAATACAATAAAATAAATAAATTTAAGAATAAGTTTAAGAATTGGAAAGAAAAATAAAATAATAAAATAAAATAAAATAAAATAAAATAAAATAAAATAAAATAAAATTCAATTGAAACTCTGAGAGCATTTGTTGAACCCGGGGACACTTAGTTTTGATTATTTTTCAAGGCGTCCCAGAGTTGAGGAGAGAGAAGTATATCAAAAGGCGGGGGAGGCCCCTATATAAGGAAGACTCATGCAAACAGAACTATATCCTCGGACCTCAGAACAAGAGTGAAGTGGAAACAAATCTGCAGAAAAAGAATGAAGTAGAAGTAAGTCTGTGCTCACTCCCAGCTCCAAAGGATAGCAAGTTAAATCACCTATCTTGAACCTTGGCACTGAGTGGAGAAGAACAAAAAGGAAAATTTGCAACCAAATATTAGCCCTTGTATGGATTCCCTGCTGAAATTCGGTCTTCCTAGGTTTTCCAAAACCCTCCAACCAAGAACTTAAACTCAAGTGACCTAAAATGTGAGGGTATTATAAATATAGAATGTAAAATAATGGTGTTTAATATATCTAAGGAAATTTTGTGTTTTGAAAACGTAGGTGGCAAGCAAAACACAAAAATAAACTATGAGATTTCAAAATAAATAAAATTTTAATAAATGAAAAATTCAAAACTTGAAAACAAACTTAGTGAGTGGGTTTAATAACATATTTGACATAGCTGGAGGGGGTCCTTGAGTTGGGAGATGGATATTACACAAACACTTAGATAATAGTTAAATATTTGCCTACTGTTCTAAACACTTTTAAAATATTAACTCATTTAATCTTCAAAACAATCTAATGGAGTAGGCATTACTAATTTCCCCATTTTCAGGTAAGAAAGAATTAGGCATAAATTAAATAAATTGCCTGACTTCACAAAACTAATATTTGAAGGAGCCACATCTCAAACAAGAAAAGATTCCAGATAAACATTTCCTCTACCTTCGAAATTATTACCTTAAATCCTCACTCAGCTTGACAACAATTAGTCTGTTTTTATATTTCGAACCATATTCTGAAAGAACAGTTTAGGTATAATTATTAATTATTTTTATACTTAGACTAATCAATCAGGTTATATTTCTAGATAAGGAGAAACTCAAATGACATCGAAAACTCCCTGATCATTTAGACCATAAGGCTATAATCCATACATCAACATCCTCAGATGATTAATATGCATATATTATTTATGTTTAAATTTATTCATACAAAATGTGAAATGGCTTCCAGGAAATAAGATCGTATTTTTAAAAACTGCCGAGACCCAAAAAACATAAATTGTAGTAAAAGATCAAACCTATGGATAGAAATTTCTAGGCTTTTTTGAGGGGTTACTTTAAATAGAGCCATGGAGGATACAGAGACCATCAGCAGGCGCATTATCAGAATAAATACGGGTGCACAATGTGAAACCTCATCTTAATCATGTATGCCAGTGTGATTTTGGGGTTTGTTTCTAGGACTTTTATTTGGAGATTTTTCTCCAAAATTTTGATGTAATTTTTCAGTTGTTTCTCATTGACCAGTAGCTGAATTCACCATTTTAAGCTTCATACTAGTTCTATTAGGTTTGCTTTTCTGAGAGTCCTTTTATGGAATTTGTTATGACACTATTATTTCTCTAATTTGATATACTTCTCAGAATATTTTTTGTGTATTTTTAGTACATTTTTTTCCCACTGTTTATCATCATGGGGAAACAAATCCAAAGGACATTTTATACAAAATTGTCTGGTTTCTGGAACTCAATACATTTTATAGTGCTTGAAACATTTCATTGTCCATGCTGGTCATTTTTGCTTTCCTCAAAAATAAATTTATATTGATTCATAATGTACCACATTTCTTTTCCATTATTCCAGCTAGGCACATTTTCAGATTATTTCTCCAAAGTTTACTCTTTACAAAAGCATTAAATATAGCATGAGATAGAGTTTTGTGACTTCATCAAAAAAGAGCTTTCAGCTAAAGATGTAATTTCAATTTTTATTACAGTATCCATTCTGAATATTATATTTGGAGATTTGTATTATATTTCCCCATGTAGTTTTTTTAGAAATGTGTTATACACAAATATTGGAAACTTACAATTCTAAAATTGTAAATTATAAAAAAAAGTTGGAAGAAAAGAGGTATATGGTACCCTATGCTACCTTTAAATGGGGACATAATAGAAACATACCACCTAGTGAGTTAAACTTAAAGCTGAAGAACAAGGTGACAGAAATAAGAGAGAAACTACTTTTTCCAGGAAACAGAATAACATGACTTTAGGTCAGTCTTTTGGATTGCAGTTGGGAAAACCAAAATAAGAAATGAGATGCAACTGGCAGGAAGACAAAAAAGACAGTAAAAAAAAAAAAAAAAGAAAGAAAAAGTGTCTCAGTGACTCCAGAGTAAGCAGAGGATAAAGGAACACATTGTCCCTTTATTACATGGAGAGAAAAGCAATAATGGTGGATACCAAAAAGCCATAGGTTTAAAATTGTTATGTTGAGGATATCATTTTTTTAAAACTGAGTCAAACTTCACAGCTGAGATGAGATTAGAAGAAGGGATGGCACACTGAAGAAATTGTTCAAAATGCTCTCAATATTGTGACTTCCTATCACACCTATTGTCTAAATATCTTATTTTGAAACATAAGCATATATTAGCCTGAATTTTATCTAATTGTTTCTCTCTCTCTCTCTCACACACACACACACACACTTACTTATCTATTAGTATATTCTAATTAGATTGTTAATTCCTTAAATAGAGAAACTGCTGTATACTCATGCCAGTTTCCAGCTCAAAACAAAATGGAAAACACATAGTCTAAAAATATTTGTTAAATCAAATTAGGATTAGTAAACTATCTGATAAAATTTATCAAAAGGGCATTTCAAGAGATCAGATTTTCAAGTACAATACCCTCTAGCAGCTTGAATTTAACTTTGATTATTCAGATGATGCCTTAGATATTTATTTTCATTATTAAATAGGTCTCAAAACTTTGTTTTTACTTTCTATCGGTGTGAGGGAACATGCAGAAATATTTAGTAACAGTGACACTTATAATTGAAAAATTATAGACAACCCAGTTTGAATGGTATACGTTTCTTAAAAATCAAACATTCATTTTGTAGCTCACACAGTTAGTGAACATAAAATGATTGAAGCATAAAACCAAGAGCTGCTAATCCAGACAAGGATTTTAGCTGCATTCCATAAAAAGTGTGATGTCAACCAGTCATGTTCAATTGTGATCCAACCTAAAAGTGACTCTCCCTTCAAAACATCATCCCCAGCCCCGAGACAGAATGCTGACCACTAGGAACCCAGAAAGAGCTAGAAGAATCCTCAAAAACAGAGAGACCTTGAAACCCAAAGAAAAGTTACTTCCAGGGTGAAAAGTACTGGAGGCTAGGAGATGACAGAAGGGAAGCATAAGAGAGTTACATCCTTTCAAAACGTTAGTGAGCATTTTATTTACAATCTGAGTTTTGAGATATTGTAGACCAATAGGCTGATCACTTTTTGCAGGTAGAAATAAAAACCCTGATTATAGGGAAGCGGGCAGCTCCATGAAAGACAGCACAGGATGAGAATGGTTTAAGACCCTGAAGACAAGCCTAAACCAAAAGCTAAACTAAAGACACAAATATGAACCCAACCAGAAAAGACGAGAATACTGCAAGACTAACCCACCAGGCTTTTGCAGTAAAGATGGCAGTACAGGGTAAACCCTGTGCTGGCTTCTTCTCATAAGCACATCAAAATTACAACAAACCTACAGAACAACCATCTATGAGAATCAGCTGAAGTCTAGCTGAATGGACGTTCTGTAACTATGGATATCAAGAAGCCACGTCAAGACTAGGAGAGGCAAAGATGAAAACTGAATTGGTCCCACACCCACATGTGGTGGTAGAGAATCGGGAGCAAGATCTCAGCTGTGGAGGTGCCCCCAAAGGAGCAAGGGGGCCCAGTCCAACACCAGGCTCCCCAGCCCAGAGCATCAGTGTCAGGACGTGAAGTTCCCCCAACTTCTGGCTATGAAAACCAGTAGAGATTGTGGTTGAAACAGAGGACTGTGGGATTCCCAGGCATTCTTAAAGGGCCAGTGCACAGACTTACCTGCTGACAAATTCACTCGCCGAGCTCCAGCGCTGGAACAGCAGCTGGAAAGGTGCCAGGGACACATGGAGAGGAACTGACTTGTCTGGCTTCAAGGTGAAGGCTGGAGGGGCAGCTTTCTCCCAGACGGCAGTGTTGGCAGAGACCACTGTCCCTTTGCTGAGCATGCAGACGCAGGCAGCCGCCATATCTGAGTCTTTAGCAGCCTGGCTACCACTGTCCTCCCTGCCTTGGTAAGTCCCTGAGACCCTGCCCCTACCAACATGCAGCCTGCTATACAGTCTGTCTTGTCTCATGCTTTAGACTTTCCCAAAACCTCTCAAAGTTTCACAAACCCAAACAAATAGCATCTGGCTGGCACGTTCCATATCGCTCTACTAAGCAGACCCAAGCTGGGCACTAGCAGCAGCCAGCCTTGGTTTGCAGCTTAGCTTCTCCCAGGCATTTCCAAGCCCAGTGCAGGTGGAACACATCTGAGGATCACTTTGTGGCTCATGCCAGATGGACCTGAGCAGGGCGCAGGAAGCAGCTGAGCTTCACCATGGCCGGCCGGACCCCTCCCAGGAGGCCCCAGGGCCAACAACCTAATAGGCTGCTTACTTCAGACTGAGCCAGAACCCACCCTTCTGCCTCCACAAACGATACACCCAGAGGGCAGCCTGCGCAGGCACCAGAGCTCTGCTAAAGCAAATCCTGCTCTGTAGGGTCAGCCCCTGCACAACAGCTCCTCCACTGTAGTCACAGCCAGTCCCCACAATCGATCAGCCTGAGGGTCAATTCCTTCAACTGCTGTGCAAACAGCAACTAAGGCTTAACTGCAACAGGAGGACGCACACAAGCCACACAAGGGAAGCACACCTTGAGCACCTACCTGCTCAGGTGACCAGGGAGACTGTGCCACTGGGCCCCATAGGACACCTACTACATAAGGCCACTCTACTAAGACCAGGAGACATAGCAGCCCTACCTAATACGTAGAAACAAACACAGGGAGGCAGCTGAATGGGGAGACAAAGAAATATGTCCAAATGAAGGAACAGAGGAAAGCTCCAAAAAAAGAACTAAACAAAATGGAGACAAACAATCTACCAGATGCAGAGTTCAAAACACTGGACATAAGGATGCTCAAATAACATGATAGAATCAATTATAGACCACAACTATCTTAAAGACGAGTCTGTTTGCGACTGTGTGTGAATGTGTCTTATTGGCGATTTAATTGCTCTATATGTAAGTACTATTCATTCAGTTACAGAGCATTATGCCCTGGTTCAAATTTACTTACACATAAGAACACATGTGTTCAGATTTAATTTGTGATATGTTTTGATAAGCATTATCAAAATAATCACCAGGTTAAGGGCCAGTAGAATGACCACTGCCCAGTTACTCAGACTTTCAGATACCCAAGACAGATTCACCTTTATGTTTCTCAAAACAGAACTGGCTACATGACTGCTTTTAAAAATATGCCTATTGACAAAAACAAAGTATACTTTTTAACTGTACCAAGAGTGGTTTATTAGAGAAAATACTTGGTTTCAAATTTTCTCAAACCTAGCAAAGATATCCATGAGACACTCTTTTAACAACTGGTTTAAGAATGAAATTTTACACATAAGAAAAAAATAACTAACTTATTTCCCCACTGTCCACAAGTTGTTACAGAAGTATGAACTATGAAGTTTGTCCCTGAAAATCATTCACTTGAGAAAGTTTGAACAATTCGGTGAAAATGATTGACAGAATGTTTTCTTCAAAATAAGTGACTGCCACATGTAGCTAGGTATCTTTTATATGGGAAGACCTTAATAAATTCATGTTGATGGATGTGCATGTTTTAAGTACATACTCCATTAGCATCATTGATCCACATTCTTTGCATCATAATGCTTCAATTAAGCACGAAGTGACAGTGTTTTACAATTGTGGTTTAGCGTTCAGTCAGCCAGCCAGTCGACAAACATTTATGAAGTTCCTGCTATTTGTTTATTTATTCATTCATTCTACAAGTATTTATTCAATGTCTACCATATGTCTGATACTGTCCTTTGCTTGGAAAATTCAATATTGAATTCAACTGACAATTTCCATTTTCTCCAGGAACTTGCAGACTAGTGAGTAGACAGAGAAACCAGGAAGCAAATAAATATATAACTAAGACTATTCAAGTGGTGCTAAGTGCTTATAACAGGGTAATAGGATAGAGTTTGACCTGAAGGAGAGGAAAGACCTATTGTGACACCAAAAAGTCTCCCTTGAGATTGGCTTCTGAAAGAAATGTAGTTAACCATTTGGGTGCCCGGAAAGGGAATTTTCCAGGCAAACAGAATAGTTAGGTAGGATACAGGCACAGGAATGGGAATGAGTTTAGTTACTTTGAGGACCAAAGACCAATAAAGCTGGTGAATGATAAACATTTTGATTTTATGTTAATTGCCATGAGAAGACATATGAGCACTTTTTAAAATTCTATTTTATTTTATATTAGTTTCATGTATATAGTAAATGGTTAGACATCTATATAATTTACAAAGTGATCCCCCCTGAGGCCCACAAATGTTTTAAAGAGGTAAAAGAGCCAGCAGTAAATAGATAAGAAATATCCAGTGAAGTAAGAAGAAAAGAAGTGATACTAAAGAATCCAAAAGAAGGCATTTCGAATGAGAGAGAACGGTCACCTGTATCAAATATCTATTAGGATGAAGTCTTACTAAATCTTATCAAGAAGGATTTGTCAACCTGGTAATTGGTGATTACACTGACGAGAGCTATTTTAATGACTCTGGCCACACATTTAAAAATGTTTGGTATGCCACAGTGAACAAAGCAGAAGTAATGATATCCACCCTCTTGGAATTTACTGTCTGATACATGTGCCTTCCATTTGTGTTTGTTTGTTTTTTACTGTATATACTGAGATTGAGAATTTAACATGTAACTTAATTTTAGAACTTTAGAAAAAAATGAAATTCTTTGATTCTTCCTCTTTGTCCCCTCAACAAAATTTTGATATAATTATACCAAAGAAGAATGAAGCATTATCATTTTAATCATAACCATGAGGGGAGGATACCATTTCCTTGTTTTATATTTAAAGGAAGAGATTTACTCTTTTATAAATTAATAGTTCAGAATATGTTTGAAGACACAACCAATTAACTGCTGTAATTTGCATTTTTATGTTTTTTTTCATTAGTTTCCTGTCTATTCTGGTGTTTCTATAATGAAAATGCTATCTTTCAAAGGCGAATAGCTTTTTGTATTTGCTTGATAATGAGCTTTCTTTAATTATCGATTGGCCAATTTCATAGATTTCACATAAAATCTAGCTGTTGGTGCTGAAGACTAGCAAACCCGTGTGATACTGTTTCATTCTTTAGTTAGTACTAAAATTCTTTTCCAACTAAAAATGTGTTGGATACGTTTTTTGTTGTTTCTCTGTTCTGGTGGAGTTGTTATTTATTTTATTGTTTTTGCTGAACTGTTTATTAGGACCAGACTCAAACTAATGTTCACCAAGCATGAACTCCACAAAGTATTGTGCAAACCTCAGTGGTATATTTCCTCATACACACACAGTATTAGAGGAAGACAAACGACAAGTGAGCGTAAGACACCACACAAGTAAAAACCGTGCATCTCAAATCATTCATTCCTCCAAATGCATATAGATTTTTATTCTCAGGCCTTACTAACCAAGGGTGAAGAGAACTAGAACAGAAATGTGTACAGTATATTTTACATCTAACTGACAAGCTTTAAAAACATAAATCCATTATTATCATAAATAAATGTTAGAAACACTGGAAACACCATTAACCATCTGTGATTTAATTGTTTAATTATGTAGTAGGCAAACTTCCCCTGTGAGTTGTATCTTTAAGCAATTTAGGAGTCTCCTCTCATCACCTGGTTAATGAAGTCCAGTTGTAAATATTTATAGATTTATTGCCACCAAAATAAGTCTTATGGTTCTCTATAATAACATAAAATAAAATAAAAAGGAGAGAAATTACTGAAAACAATGTAGAAACCAAAATAAAAACTGAAAAAAAAAGTAGCACATTTATGAAAAAGAAGATATCTTTGCTCTTCATAGCTCTGAGGAAAACTGTGACAGGAGTAAAATTTGGTTGCTTAGACTCCTCTTATCACACCGCCTACTCCAAAGACTGGCTCTTTATTTACATCAACTCCCAACACAGGTTTACCACCAAGAGACTACAACGGTCAGGACAGACTATGTTATGACACGATAATAAACAACGCCAAAATCTCAGGAGCTTAAAACACACAAAAATCTCCTGCACATTTGGGCAAAATCCAGGACCACAAGTCCTCAATGATAGCTCAGTAATCTAACCACTTCCTCTTCACATGATTCCATGCTCACTACAATAGGAAAAGAGAGCATAAAGGGTCCTGAACCAGCAAGTAAATGCTGCAGCATAGAAGTGACAGCCATCTCACCACCCAAAGTCCAGAATTAGTCATATAAGTCTGCCTTACTACAAGGGACCCAGCGAAGTGTAATTCTCCCATGTGCCCAGAAAAAGTGTCAGAAATCAATGAACATTTGATGTTTCCATATACTGGTTCTACCTAAGGGCTATCCAAGCCCTCAATCTTTCCTACTCTGTGAAATTTGCCCAGAATCTGAATTACAAAATTGACACACAAAAAAACTTAACTTCTTCACAATTCCATGACCTCATCATACACATGAGCAATACAAGTTAAGGGGTAAGGCTTTGCCCTGGATCCCTC
The DNA here is from genome assembly GCF_014176215.1 of Rousettus aegyptiacus. Lineage (NCBI taxonomy): Eukaryota > Metazoa > Chordata > Mammalia > Chiroptera > Pteropodidae > Rousettus > Rousettus aegyptiacus. The sequence goes on from NW_023416310.1 coordinate 20,823,715, forward strand.
AACTCAGCAGACAGGATTGGTTTGATCATTTCTGTGATATATTTTCCCCCACCATGTCATGAATTTTCTACTCTAGGTTCAACTTTAGACTCGCATATCAAACAACTACTGGAATCTACATTTATGTGTCTAATAGATATCCCAAAACAACATGTCCCAAACTGAACTCCTAATCTTTATGCAAAAATTTGCTCTGCCCAATCTCAATTAATGGCAACTCCACTTTTCCAGTTGCTTAGGCCAAATTCTTGGAGTCATCCCATCCATCAGGAAATTCTTTTGCCTCTAACTTCAAAATATGTTCATGTCTCACCTAATCTGGCTAAGTCAACCTTTTGGTTATTTAGTGCCTCTTCAACTACACAAATGTTCTAGTGTGTGTTAATGCAGGATACAAATACTTTACACTCTGTGCCTACTCCTATAGGTCCATCCACATGTCTCTTGCCCAGACCTATTTGTCCCCAACCTAATAATCTTGCTCCTCCCAGAACATAATCAATCTGCTAAGCCATTTTGCTACTGCCCATCAGTCCAAGTGTATCCTTACCTCAGATGGTTTCTCTCTCCACACAAAGGGGACTACCACATACGATGCCCAAAGTTGTGTGCACTGGGATAATTTCCCTTTTCACCGTCTTTCAGGGCCACCTCAGAATGAGGCTGTAGTGCAGCAGCAGTTCAATGCTGACACTTACAAACATGCCAAGCCAACCTATTTATGAACTAAGGTTGGGTTTTTCCCTCCTCTGTCAGCTCTTCATAATGAACCCCCATGAGACCTAGGCATGAGCAGAGATAAAGGAGCTAGTGCAACTGTGGTTGGTGATGTGGGAATTTGGGCTTCTGTTTATGACATTTATCTTTAACCCCTGTGCCTGCTCAAGCCCAATCCCAGATGTACTACTTTCGGAATCTCCAAGTTGGATTATTGATGAACCTAGCTTGCTGGCTCTGACAGTACCTAGTTCATGATGAGCAGTTCTGGTCATCGCTTAATCTTCTCTGCTAGGTTCATAGCATGACAGATCTATTTTTTCAAGCTCTATATAGTTCTCTACTGTTTAGGGTATGCACTTGTTCTAAAAACCGGAATCTATGCTAAGACTCGGCTATTGTGGCTTGCCACAGGCTTTATTGCAGCATCCTGTTCTCTCCCTTTGATATCTCTAGTACTGCGGGATTTGCCCATTCATCTGGTCCAAGCAACAGGACTGCTGTACCACATTTTTGAAGTGCTACAGAGTGCTACCTTGCTCTGGGATGCTACTCAAAATCAGCACTCTTTACAACATCACGCAGTAAATTAGAGTGTGTCTATTGTTTGTGTAGAATATGATGCCTCCAAAACCTGGAGTTTACCACGTTTTATTACTTCTTCCTTAAACATGTGGTGGGCCCTTGTATCTATAGGGTTTATATTTCACATTCTGGAGCACATGTGTCTTATAAATGCTGCCAGAGTACTAGCCACTTACATTACCTCATGTGCAATTTATATGATATTATCAATACAAAAGAACAATGTGATGTTCTGTGTAATGTCCAAATGGTCCAGGTCCCTTTGATCCACGTTATAACAGAGAGAAGACTTCACTAGCCCTGGGGTAAGATGTTGATAGTATAACGTCATTGTGAATGGGAACTGTGCCTGATATTTCTTCCTGATGAGTATGGAAAACACATTTGGTTGATCAATAACCACATACCACATACTCAAAGTTATGTTAATCTCCTCTAATAAAGATTTCATATTTAACACAACAGTTGCCATTGGGCTTATTACTTGGTTAAGTTTGTAGTGGACCACTCTCATCCACCACAATCCATCTGGTTTTTGCAGGGGCCAGACTATTGATTGAAATAGGGAAATAAGGAGCCCATAACTCCTACAAATACTGTCGACTGCTAAATATGTCCGCTCCAATGCCATATTATGAACCTGGGGAATGACTACTATGTGGGCCTATGAACCCAGTGGACCCAATGAGGAATGACCCATTCCATGTATCATCTCACCAATCCTAAAAATTGAATTGTTATGGAATTTTGGACTCCTGACCATCAGCATCAATTTGTTCTCTGGATCTCACAACTCTGGAAAGATTTGGGTATTTCTTTATCCCTAGTATACCATTCCTAAAATAAATAACAATAAATCCTTTTCCATAAGGATTAAGGGAATCACTAGAGCATTCAACTTTTGTGTTTACACAGAGTCTTTCATTATAGGAACTCAACCTCTATTTGTGTTGATGAATTCTGGTTCTGAGACTTGACTTAAGTCTGGAAACAGAACAAGAAATCGTGACTTCTTTCACTGAGGTAGCTGACCCTAGTCTGCTCATTGTTTCTTGATCTCTTCTGACTATATATTAAGCAGTATTTTTCCTATCTTTTTTTTTTTTTTGGCCTGCCCATATCTTGTTCTGTAAATATCAAGTGCTATTAGCCATCTTAATAAGTCTCGTGGACCAGGCCTCCTGGCCGCCATTCCAACTTTGCTATCCAGCGTGGTAATGAAGCCCACCTCACAGCTAAGTGCTGTCACCTGGCCACCGCTAATCTGAGGATTTTTTTTTCATTCCCATTGCTGCTGGACGGGCCCCATGCAGTCGCACAGGACTTTGCACAGAGAAGGGTACCCACGCACGTAGTTTAACACTCTGTCATCATCATCTTGAATTTGTGTTTTATCAGTGAAGTTCAGTGGGACAATGGAGCGTTCATTAACAACATAGAGCCCTGGTTCATATGTGGTTTCAACTCCCTAATGCTGCTCCCACCCTCGGACAGGTTTTTGATCTTGTATTTCTCTGTCCCCACTTAGCGACCACTGCCACCTTCCACTCCAAGTAGGGGGCCAAGTAGGGTGATTAGTTAGAGTCAAGCATGTTTACTGCACAACTATAAAGGTCTACTCTCACCCTGCAAGTATCTTGTGCCCAAGGAATCATACTTTAATAGCAAATAAAAACAAAACAAAACAAATAACAGGTCAAGAAAGAGACCATAGAAGAAAGGAAAAAGCTTGTTTCCTCATTTTTCCTCTCTTTATTGACATATGATTGACATGTATGATTGACATATATGACAATTGACATATGATATTGTATAAGTTTAGAATGTACTATGTAATGATTTGATACACTTAAAGATTGCAAAATAATATCATAATAAGATTAATTAATGCATTCACCACCTCACATAATTATAGTTTTTTGTTATTGTGTAGGTGACGAGAATATTTAAAATGTACTCTCTTAGTAACTTCCAAGTATACAATACAATATTTTAAACATAGTTTCCATTCTATACAGGAGATCTTCAGAACTTATTTACCGTACAATTGAAAGTTTGCACTCTTTGACCAACGTCTCTTCATTTCTCTCACCCCTTGCCCCCAGTCCCTGGCAATCATCAATTTACTGTCTACTTCTGTGAGTTTGGCTTTCTTAGAATCTACATATAAGTGCATTATACGGTATTTGTCTTTTTATGTCTGACATTTCATTTAGCATAATGCCCTCAAGGTCCATCAATGTTGTCACAAATGGCAGGATTGCCTTCTTTGTTATGCCTGAATAATATTTTCATATGTATGCATATATTTTTTTATCCATTCATCTTTTTTATCTATTCATTCGTTCATAGACATTTAAGTTGTTGCCTTGGCTATTATGAATAGGCTGCAAGGAACATAGGGTATGTATCTTTTCAAGATAGTGATTTTATTTTCCCTGGGTTTATACTAGACATGAGATTGCTAGATTATATGCTAGCTCTACTTTTTCATTTTTTCAAGAACCTCCATACTGTTTTCCATAGTGGCTGCACAAATTTACACTTCCACCAACAGTGCACAGGTGTTCCCTTTTCTCCACATCTTCGCTAACATTTATCTCTTATTATTTTGATAATAAGCATCATAACAGGTATGCAGTGATATCTCATTTTGGTTCTGATTTGCATTTCTCTGATGATTAGAGATGATGAGCGCCTTTTTATGTTGGTGAAACTGTTGATTCTCTTATGCATCTACATAGATACCACCTCAAATCTCAGTGTGCATTCTTTCTTTATCAGGCTCTGACATTGATTTAGGGTTAAAAGGTTGAATCTTGCAGAATGTAGTCAAATATATATTTATTATCAGACTTTTTGTCAGAGAATTACCCAACAGAAAGTTCTATCTGCATAACTATAAGTACAAAATGAATTACCTTCATTTTCTACTCAAACTTCACTGCCCCTGGGTTCCAGAGTTGTGTGCATTAACACTCCTAGCTTGTAATAATCAAAACTCAAAACTCAAGCATCTCTTTGACTCCTCTCTTTCTTAAGAAATAAAATCTATCTCACGATTTTGCACTTTCATTACTTCCATTCTTAATTCCTCACTTCCAAATTTGTAATTCTTTGTCGTTATACTCACTTGCATCACCCCTTCACTCCGAGCTATGTTCTCTGTTATTAATTACAACCTCCTAACTGGTAATATTCATATTCATCCTCTATATGGCTATCAAAAGCTGTCAATCATAAAAAGTAAAGTACAACCCCTTTTTATAACTGCTTTATGGCCTCTATGGCCTGACATAACCTAACATTACATGACCTCCTCTTTTGTTATTTACAATCACTTCTCTTCATGTGTCGGCCTCCCACGCTTTCCTTGCCTTTTCCTGCTGCTGTCTCTCTACTTGTTCTTTGAGATCTGTGTGGGAAGCCATTCCCATCCATCCTTCCTGGTACAGCTTGCTGAATAGAGCTGTATACTTAAACAGCTAAACTCTAAAGCCAAACTACTGGTAACTTGCTAACGAGTTATTTAACCCTTCTATGCCTTGGGTTCTCTTCCTAGAAAAAATGGGGGGAAATAATTGTATCTACCTCAAAGGGTTTTTGTGAGCATTAAAGAAGTTAATATATGCTTAAATCCCCATACCTGATTTGCAACTAAGAGGTTAGTTATTAATATTTATCATCACGTCTTTCATGTGAAAATAACCGATTCCTCCTCTCAAATACAACGATGATTTCTCTATACTTCTCTAATAATTTCATCACTTCTTACTGTGGGATATTTATTTTGTAGACATTTTATTTTCTCTGTAAAATATGTTTCAGTTCATCATCGTATATCCTAACTCAATAAGTTTCACATATTTAGTATTAAATTGAGTTAATGAACTGTTGTTTGTTAAATTGGATATAATCGTGGTGAGAACTGTGGCTTTTTGTTTTTCACTCTTTCTTAGAGAGTTGGTTACCATCACTGTCATAACGTGGAGAAAATACCAGTACAATAAAGAAGTATTTACATAACCCACGCCTGCCTACATCTTATTTTGCATTGCTTTTTATTTCTTACCAGAAATGAGCTATTTGTACAAAATGGCAGTGACAACAAACTGCTGAAATGTGGCTGACAACCTTTCTTTCTGATCACCCAACCCCATAAACACTGCAGCAAAAAAGCCAAACCTCAGCCAAGATCCAAAGAGGAAAGGCTTCTGTGGTTGCCTTCTCCTTTCTGTAAATTCCTATCTTGAATTATATATCTCAATAATGGTAATTTATTCTGCCTCATATTATAGATATTTGTATGTAAGTCTTATCATGCTCACCTTTTTGCCATTAAAGTGAAAGTTCCTAAGGTCATGGGTCATGGCTCACTCATTTTTATATCCTCTACAATGCCTTACGCAGTACTACAAATAGTATGGTCAATACTATATATTTGAAATGTAGAAAAAGGAATTTTGGTTTGTGCCGAGTCCATGCTGGCTTGTTTTGTAAGGAGGCTGAACAATGCTAAAATTGACTGAGAGTGTAGAAAGGATAGCATTGTCTGGAAAGATAGCCAAATTAAAAAAAAAAAAAAAAAAAAAAGGTGTTTGTTTCCATATGAAATAATCCAGGACACAAAAGACAAAGTTCTTAGTCACCATAACCTAGTGAAGGAGTGTGGACTTTAGAGTTGAACTGATGAGCTTTGAGTACGTGCTTACTGCTCCATAGAGGCTTAGCTTTGAGCACAGTATTTAAGCTCTCCAAGTTCCAGAATCTCTGACTATGAATGGGAGGAATATCTCCCTTGCAACCTGACACAAGACTCAAATGAAGTGACATGTATAAGGTACTCTGAATAGGACTCGACTTACAGAGCATGTATTGTAAGTGCTTGATAACGGTAGTTTTGTTGAAAATGGCGTATTATGTGCTGGTATGTAGAAAAGGAACCAAAACAAGCCTAGCTATCCTAGGAGACAAGATAAATTAGCGTAAGACACAATAAGCATGTGCCTTTGTGAATATGAGGGAAAGCCCAAATAATGTTTTGGATGTGCTTCCATACTTCTGTCATTTCTTCTAGGTTGTGCAAAACATTTAAGATATGAAATGGAAGTCAATTTTATCAAATCCATTCACAGAATAAGTGATCCAGCAAAAATACATTTTGCTTTTGCAGAGATGATTTTTGAGAACATTCATTGCCTACACGGAGTCCTTCATGGAAGGAAGAACCATCAAGGCAATGTCTTCTTCTATAACCACAGAGGGGAGATTAGAGTAGGAGTGAGTGGCCAATTCAATTAGTAATAGCAACATAGTTTTAAAATTCTAAGTTCTTCTAGCATACTGAGAGAGCCAAGAGGGCCCAGAGAAGACTCACTGCTCTGCGTGTTTCTTCAGCTTACCCCCTTCCTTCCTCACACTTCTATCTGTTGATCCTTGGACCTCTGTAGTCATGGATACTGGGGACTATAATCATTTTCAGCCAGGAAATCACCAACAATAAGTTTTCACAGTTTGGGTGGCCTAAACACCCAGATTACCACTAGCACTGCCTCATTTACCTTGCCCAACTTCTCGCCACATCTACTCTCTCTCCCTACCAAGCCTCGACTGCTGTAGCAGCTAGAGCCAAACCACAGAAACAACACCCTTAGAGAGCACTGTTCCCATTCATGGTTTTCCAGTGGCTTCTTGGCACTACTGTCCAAGCCCAAAAATCAGAGAGTTTTTTTTAAAACAAAAACCTATTAATAAATATAAAAATAATAAGATTAGAAACACTGTTTTTAATGAAGCCAAATGAATCTATATTTATTTCACACTGTTTTCTTTATTGCTTTAGACAATAAGCACAAGTTTACTCTGGAATGATTACTTAAAACATAAGGAGTCTTTGATTTTATTAAATATGCGCTTAATGCATTTACTAATGAATCTCTAATCAGTGTATAAGATATGGTTATTCCAAAATTCAAATATTGAATGGCTAAATTCCATTAGGTAAGCAACATAATCTCTACTTCATGCAATAACTACAAAATATAATCAGATCTATCCAGGTATAGCTGAGAACTTTGTTTACTTTTATTCTATTTTAACTAATATTTATTGAAGGTTCACTATGCTAGGCACTTCACATGCATTATCTCATTTAATGAGGATGGTAATAAAATTGCCTCCATTTGACTGATGAGGAAACTGAGGCACAGAGAATGTAGATAGCTTGCCCAAGGTTGTACACTAGTAACTCTAGTAAATGGCAGACCTGGAGTCAAGACCTGAAGAGCAGCAAAGTGAGTCCAGAGACTCACGTAGATTGACTTTCCTGGTAAGAAAATGTAGAATACCTTTCACTTGTGATGCTTGTTAAATCTTCCAGATCTCTGCTATCCCCGTCTATTATCACCATAGTGTCAGCACGTGTGGAGTGATGCAGACGCACAATGCGGGTGGAGCAGAAATGCTTAGAATCCAAAATCTGGCCCTTTTCCTTTACCCTAGAAAACACTAGAAAATCTTGGCTGTCTTTTTTGCAGATGCCTGCTACTGATTACTAGTACAATGAAACAAGAGCCCGTGAGTGACATTGCCCAAACACATCAGAGTTAATGGGAAAAACACTCAAAATGCATGCCAGTCCTAATGGTGGGTGAGTAATAACATTTTTGTACACAAACAATAGACACATTTATTATTTGACTTTGCCTTCGTTGATGACTTATTATAGGAAGCCATTGAAAACATTGCCATAACTTGTGAAAGTAAATATTTTTTCTCAGCTGCAGTTATTTCTTCTCACTTTTGATTGCATTCTCTCCTAACATCTGTCTCTCAAGCAAGGGTAGGTTTTAGAATTTTAATGCAAATACTTAACAAGACTCCATTCCTCAGAGAAAAACAAAAATAAAGCCTGAGGCTTCCAATTAGTTTTATTAGAATGTCTGGAAATAGGACTACATTACTGGGAAAACACTTCAAATTACTGCTCGTTGAATCAGAGTCATTAATATTAAAAGAAAAGAACTATGTTGTCCTTCTAAATATTCGCTCCAGAAATTTGGGTCCAGAAATAAGACCCAAACTCTGCTATCTTCACAATGAAGCCAGGGGTGAGTGCAAATATGGTGATTTTTTTTTTTTTTGAAATGTTCAGAAGTGGTGGGCAAACTTATGGACATTAAACTTAAGGTTCATAAGATTGACCTCTATTCAATAATTTCACTATCTAGCTCATAGTTATCATTATTATAGTGAATGATGTCTAAGACTCTCCTGCTACTTTCAGGAACAATATTCTGAAGTTGATACATCCTAGCAAGTAAGCTGGTCCAACTTCAGAAATGCGTCTACAGGAGCAATAATGGGATTTTAAAAATAAACACAAATTGAAATCTTTAACTTACCTAGAAACAACATTTACATACTATGTCTTATTAACATTTATTCTATATAGCAAAGTCACCAGACCTGCTTGCTCGGTAGGTAGAAACACTGCCCCTCTCTGAGCTTGCTAAGAGTCCTCTCAGGTGTACCAGCTGGACCAGCCTTGGCATCAGCAAAGGAAGCTGTGTGTTTTGTGGACTCCACCTTCTCTTCTACTCTAGCCTAAAATTGACACTCGTAAAGCATATTAAAAGACTTAGATACTAAAGATGAATGTTCTGCCGGGGACACATGGCAATAATAAGCTCCAAGGGACTATAGTGCAGTAAAATCTAGGACATGCTGAGTAAGCTAGTAGGTCCTAGAGGGGTGTCTCGGTGGGAGGTTAGGATGAGAAGGACCCATCTCAGAGTTGGGAAATCCATTTCAGAAGCCCGAAAGTTAGGTGGTGGAAGGAAAGTATCTTAGAAGATAGCCGAGTCACCAAGGTAGCTATTACTCTATCAGGAAACTCGCAAATATCATGCCCTTGAAATAGAGTTGCCACTCTTAGCAAATAAAGATGCAAGATATACCAACACTCCAATAAATTTGAATTTCAAATAAGCAACAAGTAATCTTTTAGTACAAGTATGTCCCATGCAATATTTGGGACATACGTACATTAAAGGATTATTTGTTTACCTGAAATTTAAATTGAACTGAGCATTCTGCATTTTATCTGGTGACCCCTGCCCTCTTTAAATGACTAATGTTTCTGCCTGAATTATATCTTCAGGCCTGGCTCTACAAGAGCAACAGTTCTGAAATGTTGCCCCTGTATCAGCATCCTTGGTAACACCTGAGAAGTTGATAAAAATGTAATTTCTCATTCCTACTGCAGACCTACTCCAGGCCTAGGGCCTAGAAATTATACTGAGACCTCTGAGGGATTCTGCTGCACACTGAAGATAGAGAACCATTTCTAGAGCATCTGAAGGCAGAGGGGACTGTACAGGCTTGATGAGACAACAAATAAAAAAGGGCAACTGGATATGGGAGGTGTATGAAGGAAAAAAAAAAAGGACTCAAGAACAACCCCAGGTACATCAACTGAGTTGAAAACCCTGAGATTCTTGTCCCCTTTGCAATCTGATCATGCTCGTTTGATTTGGTTCTACCATTTCCTAGTTCATTATAGAGATTATCAATAAAAATAAATAAATAATGAAGTTTGTGTGCTTATCTTCAGGGACACTGAAGATGAATATACCAACTATTTTTGAAGGGAGAGTCACATAATTGAAAAAAAAAATAAGAGCTTGGGCCCCGAGGTCTCCAAGAAATGGCTTCCAAGGCCTGAGAAGTAAGCGTAGGGTACTCTAAGAAGAAAGATCTTAGTGTTTTATGACAAGAGTATGGTACTAAGCCTGGGGGACTCATCTCTCTCAGCTCACAGTCATGCGTAAGGACTAAACAGCACAGACCCAGTGCTTTCTCCATGATTCCCGCAGCATACCAGCAATACTCAAAGATTGGTATTATAATTATCTAGGTTTTACAGAGAGCAAACTTAGGGCACTGCTATTAAGTGCTGAGCAGATCTGGGAGCCTGTACCCTTAATCACCAGGCTACCTTGCATTTCTCTGGTTAATCAAAGAGAAGATAAATTTGAGAGCGGACTACAGATACAATGAGCTCCTTTACTCTGCATATCTGAAGCAAGAGGGCTTTGCCTCTTCATTTTAAATGAGCCTCAAACTAGCCTTTTGCTACTTGAGATGAGGGAAGGGATAGGCCTGGAGCCAGGTCAGCCTCTGGGAAGATGAGTGAGGGAAGGGAAAGTCCTGGCAGACAGCACATACATCCCGCAACAGTGTCATCCAGTAGTTTGGGCTGGATGGTGGTATTGCTATGAGGATTAATGAGTTAAGGTATTTGAAGTTTAGAATAATGCCTGGCTCACAGGAAAGGCTCAGTAAATGTTATCTGTTACTACTATTATTACTACTACTACTACTACTACTACTACTACTACTACTACTACTACTACTATTAGAAATCATATTCCCTGGGCTCAGTGTTTGGATGGAAATGAAAAGAAGAATGATAAAACATCAGGGATAAAACACTTGTGCACTCTGGGCCCCGCTTTTCCAAAGTTGGTCTATGATCGAGTGCTTCACTGGCTTTCTGAAGATCAGTTTAGGAGCCGATTGTATATACAGATTCTGATTCTCCAAACGTCTGATTTGGCAAATGGAACAGAGTTTCAAAATCTCTATGTATAACGAGTCCTCCAGCAGTTTTTGGTGGTTTCTGAGGTTGAGGAACCATTCGTTCTAGGGGTCAGCACCTCTCAAGCCACAGCTGCCCACAGCCTCAAGAAAGACCTTTCCCAAATGATTTTTTTCTTCCATTGGATCAACTGCTTCCTTCCACTTCAAGTAACTCCTTAAAATGTCAATTGATGAGAAATGTTAAATGATTTGTTGTGAGACTCTCAGTTCTATTGGCCTCAGGAAAGACTACTTCGCCATGGTGATACATAAGAAATAACAGTAGCTGTTATATGTTAAGTGCTGACAATATGCCAGGTATTGTACTAGGACTTCCTTATATATAACATCTACTCTTTCCAGGAAAATGGTATTATTCAAATTTTACAGGTGAGGAAACTGGAATAGAGAGAAGTCATATATTTGCTCAAGGTCATAGTACTATAGATGACAGAATCAAGATTTGAGTCTGTTAGATAGTAAAGCTTAGGCCTTTTTATCTATTCTAGTAGCTCTAAACCCTTAGTGTGCTTGGGGGGGGGCGGGCGGGAGGGGGGAAGTCACTTGAAAATTTTTTTAAAAAATTCAGATTCTTTTTTTTTTTTTGGTGAAATTGGTTAACAAAATCCAGTAAGTTTCAACTGTATAATTTAATAGTAAGGCATATATATATATATATAGCATTGTGTTCATCTCCCATAATTAGATTTTTTTCTGTCACCACATATTTGATCTCTTTTACCCCATCTACCTCCCTCCCTCCCCTACTCTCTGGTAACCACTAGTCTATTATCCATGTCCATGAGTCTCTGATTGTCCTGTTCATTTGTTGCTTTTAGGTTTATATCCCACATATAAGTGACATCATATGGTTTTCAACTTTTTCTGTCTGACTTTTTTCGCTTAGCATGATTATCTCGAGGTCCATCCATGTAGTCACAAATGGCAGTATTTCGTCTCTTCTTATGGCTGAGTAACATTCCATCGTATGTATGTACCATGGCTTCTTTATCCAATCATCTATCATCAGACACTTCAGTTGCTTCCATGTCCTGGCCACTGTGAATAGTGTTGCTATGAACATTAGAGCACAAATATCTTTTGGGATATGAGTTTTCAAGTTTTGGGGGTAAATACCCAGTGGAAAGATTACTGGATCATATGGTAGATTAATTTAGTTTTTTAAGGAACCTAAAAATTCAGATTTTTGGGCCCCCCAAAACAAAGATTCTGGTTCAGTAGGCCTGGTTAGGGACTAGAAACCTGCATTAACCTGCATGCAAGTAGTCTTAGCCCACATTTGGGGAGGCACTACTCAATACAATTTGTCTTGCCTTGATTTTTTTCTTTTTCTTATTTAAAGACACTTTAGAGCCGTTTTAGGTTCATAGCAAAATTGAGAGGAAGGTGCAGAGATTTTCCATTTACCCCTGAGCCCACACATGTATAGCCTCCCTTTATAATGGGGGAATTATAAACATCCCCCACCAGAGTGTACATTTGTTACAATCGATGAACCTACACTGACACATTATTATCACCCAGAGTCTGTAGTTCACATTAGGAATCATTCTTGGTGGAGTACATTCCATGGGTTTGGACAACTGTATAATGACATGAATCCATACTTATGGTATCATACAGAGGTTTTCACTGCTCTAAAAGCCCTCTGTACTCCATCATTTTAAATTTAAATCTTTCCACTCCAGTGAATATAAAGAGGTTTAAATAGGCCCAAATATTTTCTAAAGTGATAATCATTTTGTGTTGACTTTTAAATGTTTGAATAAAAGTTGTGTGATTAGCACTTGCTCCAAGGAAATCGTAAGTCAGGTTATCGCCTCAAATGGCAGCAAATAAATAACCAATGTTTCTTTTGTATTATGTCTTCAATAGAGACACTATTCTGAGGAAGATTGTTTTAAAAGGGCTGTTGTTGCCTTTTGTTTTCTAGTCATGATGTCAGGGTGAAATAAACTTCCTTTTACATTATCTTGAAAGTGGAAATTATATTCAGGTTCATGAATGGAAGATACAGACTTTCCATTTTTCTTTATCTAAAATAACTACAAAATCCTTTAAATATCTGCAGTGCGAAGAGAATATTGCTAACACTCGTGATACAGCATACAATAATAAAAATTAAAAAATGTATGCATGAAACCAGGAAAACAATGACTTCATTTAAACTCCAAATTCAAATCTGGTCTTGATAGGATTCCCCTGTTTATGGGGATAGTGGACGTTTGCTCCAGGGTACTGAACGTGAGCTCTCTTCCTGGAAGGCGCAGGCCACATGTAGGACCCATTGTCCCAGGAAGACAGAGGAGGTCCTAGGCACAAGTCAGCTGAGGTGCGACAGTCAAAATTGGAGGAAGGACAAACACCTCCATCTCGAGGTAAGCACCAGAAGATTCCCCTCCTGCAGGGTGTCACTGCATAACTTCAACAGCATCACAATGGGCATGCAGGCCAGACAGATGGAAAGCTGCAAGACCTTCCTCAAATCTTTTATCTTTCTAACCCTCAGTTTACTCCTATGTAAGTTTGGGGGAGAAATTTTTTCTGCAGAGAGTTATAAGAATTAAGCAAGGTAATTTTTATGGAGCCCTTATCACACTGTTTGGCACAAAATGGCATGAAGAAAATAGTTAAAAAAAAAAAAAACAAACCTACCATTACCCTTCCAAAAATAAATAAATTAGAAAAACACTGAAAAGGCTACAGGGCATAGTAAAAAGGAAAGGAAAATTGTTAAATGGTGTTCTTCAGAAGCCTTTTAATGGTCACTACATTGCCCACATTTTCAAAGTGCCTAGCTTTAAAGTACATGGATGCACACTCTGATCACACAGAAATACTCAGGTCATTTATGGAGTAGGCGACCTGGTAAGTACACCTTGCATTAATGTTTCGGGCAACGAATTTTACCTAAATACAAACGAGCTCACACCAGGCAGGCTCTTCGAGGCATCAACATTCTCTGCTACAGGAAAGCTAAGGAAATCTGTTTATGTTCTTTTTGTAACAAACACCCGCTAATCGAAAGTAAAAGACTCTCTACGGCCCCGCTTCCCAGGTACAAAGCACTATTTCTCTGATTAATGATCCAGGTATCAGCAATACTGCAAAGCCAACATCCTCTGGTTCTAACAGAGTCAGCTACCTCTGCCCAGGTGTTAAACCCATGCCCTCATCCTGGGGGGTGTTTGGTAATTAGCAGTAACAGCAGGTGCTTGTACTGGCTGCTGTTCCTGATAGTGAAGCATATATGTCAGGTCCCTGTTGGGGGTAAAAAAAAAAGGGGGAAATAAATGAGTCACCCCAGCTCCAGCAAGGTCATCTCCTTAAAGAAAGAAAAGGCAAACTTTCTGCCTCTGCTGTAAGAGTCATCCTGCTCACCTGCTAAAAACCCCAGCTGATTGCGAAAGTGACTTTGGCACTTTTCTCCAGCTCCCTTTTAGCCATCCCCTCTCATGGTGGCGCTCTCCTTTATGACCTGATTTTCCGCAGATGAAACCTCCTTGTCTTGAGTCTTACTTCATTCTCTCAGACCCTACTCCCTGACTTTTAAGGGACTTCTTAGCTAGGCTGATAAAGTAACTCTGCTGAGCTATAATGAGTGCCCAAGTGTTACTGTAAAAGGGTTTCATCCCACACTGACCCCCCTTTCTATGGAATATATTCAGAGATCTGGTAAACTGGTCACCAGATGTGGGGGGTAGAACCCAGATTTGTGGCATTTGTCATTTCCATGGTGCAAATACTCCCATTATGATCATTTTCGAGCCACCAAATGACAGAGTTGAGTGAGCTCCAGCAGACCCCCGAATACTCCACGATTCACATAGTTTCTAAAGAAAATGTCATTACTCTTGAGGAATGAGGATAGCATGACTGGATTGGGTTGCAGAAATATTTTAGGGCAAAAGGGCATCTCATGGAATTCTTCAGATCGCATTGAGGACTTCTGCAAATTGGCAAATGAACTTGCATGATTAATTCCTCTCCCTCCAGGGAGCTCCTTAAAAAAGAAACATGTATAAACATATAGGAAGAAGAAAATCAAAGCTATCAGAGGTTGACAGTTATCAACAAATTTCTATGAGATAGAACACAAACGTAGTGGTGATTGACAGCGTGGAGCAGAGGAAGGTGCTTTAGGAACACTTGCAGAAGGAACTAGGATGGAGACCCGATCTGGCCAGCCCAGCAGAGCCCTCAAAAGGCTCTGCATTCTGGAAAGACTGGAACTGTTGGAGGGAGGGAAGAAAGAGGCTAAAATTTGCAAGGAATAGTGGGAAAGTCAAGTGGTTCATGTTATTATAAACACTTGGCCCCTGCTGACTGACAAATAACTGAGTGAAGACAGTATAGAAGGAATCCAGAGAAGTTTGGACTAAGTGACCCCTGAGGAACTCTCTAATTCCAACCAGATCAAAGTCCTCAGAGATCTTCCCCTGGGATTCAGATCAATGGCAGAGTGTCAGGGTATCCAGTTATGTCCAGCCTTGGAATCCTCCCAAATAGATATATATCTGTTAGTGAATAACTATGTGTACACTTTGGACAAGAGCAGCCTAAACACTATGCACTAAGCAAGCATGGCTCATACTCCAAAAGAAGAGAATGTTGGAGCAGAAGTTTGAGACACTTAGAAGCCTGCTGAGTATTCTGGGAAACAAGAACTTCAGGTGGCAGATAATTCTATCTTCAGATAAAAGTCTGCGGCCCTGAAGAAACTGCTGATTTGATTTAGCAAATACTGTTGTCTCAGAGTCTAACTAAACACTCTCTGCGTCCATTAAACAAATATACATACAACTACTAAATACCAGATCTCTGCTCCCTGTTGTGGAGATAAAGAGATGAATCAAGTAAGGTTCGACTTCAATGTGCTTAGAGTTGAGGTGATGTGATAAAATCTAAGTGTGATGTCACAGGGGACACTGGCCCCTGAAGAGAAGAGAGTAGCATGGCACTTTATACGAAAGGAGGAACATTTCCAGCTTGGGGAAAGCATTGGAGTGCCAAGGTTGCCAGATAATAAACAGTACACCCAGTAATATTTGAACTTTTAATAAATAACAAATTCTTTTTTTAGTATAAAATATAAACCTGACGACCATTGGGACTGTGTTATGTAGAGAAAGTAGGGTATAAATTGCCATAGAGATTGGGGGGCAATGCATTCCAGACAGAATGAGAAATACAGTTAGTTATTCAATTTTTGTGCTTAAATATTATCTTACCAGAAAAGACTTTCTGACCACTTTGTTTAAAATTGCAACCTCTTGTTTCTTTAGGATTTTTCTCCATAGCATTTACCATCACATGACATATAATTTATTGTTTCTCTCTCTCTCTCCTAGAATATCATAGCAGGAAACATGTATTTTGTCCACTGCTATATCCCCATGCCTACAACAATGGATAGCATAAAGGAGGTGTTCAATACATGTTTGTTAACCGAATGAATAATGAACAACTAAATAAATGAAGAACATAGGCAGGAACTGATTCGTTTTCTTCCTCTTGTGACTAATCCTTGGTAGATGTTTAATTTGTATTTGTTGAAAAGTCAAAACACTAAAGCAGCCCCAACCCTAAGTAGCATTCAAACTAAGTGGGGACAGAAAGACAATAACAAAAGAAACATAAAGAGATACAAACTTAACCAAGAATCACGAATAATAGTATATGCAAAACCTACATCACTTCTGCCAAACTGGTGGCTGTTGCAGTGGTTGAAGGACTCAGGTTAGCAGTGTCAACAGCGAGGAAGGGTTAGATCACATCAATGGTCTTGCAGGCAGAGGAGGAAGCAGAGCCTCTGGTTCCTCAGGGCCTCCAGAGCAGTCGTATTCCTTGTCTTCAGACCACTTTCCTCTACAGGCCATATTTCCCTATAGCATCATCTTCCTCTAAAGCAATCGCCATCCTTGCAGATGTGCTCCGGATGTAACAAAGAGACCAAATGAAAAGGGAGCTTGCATTCTGAGTAGAAAGGGATGATGTATTGGAACTAGAAACCGGGAAAACATATTTTTGCATACCACCTCTGGTAGACAGGGGTTGCTCGGAGGGTTCTCAGAGTCAATCGATGCTACAAATGGTGGCAGTGCGCCTTCCCCTCACCTCAGGGAAGGCCTACACTAAAGCAACATCTCCTACAATTACAGTCAGGCCCAGTCCCTGTCAATCCATCTCCCCATATAACATGCTCTCTGTCAGGAAAGATACATGTATCTGTAAATGTTAATTGACGGGTAGATTGAAGATAGGAAACTCTCAGAAAGAAAGAATCAGATGGCTCTGCCACTTAACAGCTCCTGCATCACCGAGACCATTTATCACTGAGCTAATACAGTATGTGTATTTCTAATGCTTTCTGAATGTGCAGGTCACCAAACTGCTAAAAAATAAAAAATAATTAAAAAAAATAACAACTTCAGACAAAACTCTGTTTTTTAGATAGTTGTCCATTTGTGTCTCTGTTTTTCTACTTCATGGTGATATCTCAAGATCTTAATTCTCTGATATTAAACTGTCAGTCACTATCTTTTAGGTGCTTGTGACACTTAGACTGATATTGCCGGAAAGAAAAAAAAAAGAATGAGGAATGGAGAAAGGGAAGAAGGAAAGAGGAAAAGAAAGGAAAGGAAAGGAAAGGAAAGGAAAGGAAAGGAAAGGAAAGGAAAGGAAAGGAAAGGAAAGGAAAGGAGGGAAAAAACCTAAGATATAACTGAATCAGTGTTTCTGGAATATTAACCAATAAAAAAGCAAAGCCAAAAACCCCACTGCAATATAAAACCCTGCTATCTAAGAGCCTACACACCTTGAAAACAATGAAAAAACTTTACTGGAATAAACTTGAATTAAAGAACTCTGAATCGTTTAAAGATTTCTCACTGGCATATTCCCAGGGCCTAGAAGAGGATCTATCACACAGTAGGCACTCAATAAATATGTATTGACTGAATAAATGAAATAATTTACATATCTTGGTCAAGAAAAATATTATGTGGCAGTATTCTTACCTGAATATTTTATGTAACTAGGACTAAAAATGGAAGAAGGAACTTTCCATTTAATTAAACCAAAACGCTATGACAGTGAGTGTAAGAAAAAAGTCAATTTTTGTCCAGCCCTTGGCTCAGAGCAGAGCGTGAATGTCCCATAACTTGGGTTGGCACCACTGCCTGGATACCAACCTCACTGGGAAGAAAATAAAACCAGCTCCTAGTCAGTCACTGAGTGCCACACAGAAAGCTTTGAAGCCATATTTCCATTCCTTTTCCTCCCATGTTCTTCAATGAAATAAATGCAGTTTTTCTGTGTGCCTTCCACACTCCAAAGGGATGGGCCCAGAAGCACTTCAACCTGGTGGCTGGCAGAGCTTGGGTCCAAACTGGAGCCCCTGATGGAGATGAATTCTGGACTTCTGTGGAAGAGCCAGCGAATATAAATGTGGTTTGTTTATTCTTCAAAAAATACAGAATACGTATTAGATGTTGGATACTGGGAATATATTGATAATTATAGTCCCCGTACTTATAGAACTAGTAAATTCAACAAGCAAATTTATAATTACTAATTAAGGCACAGTGTTATGAAGAAAATGAATAGCGATGGAGAGATTTCCATAGGCCTAACGCGTAGCCAACATCCTGGAGCCAGCCTGACAGTTTTTGACAATACTTTATTGTCCATCATGTGTTGGCCAGCACAAAGCTGTTGAGTTGGAACAAAATGTCATCCAGGTAATTCTTACAACTCAGTGGGTTCTACAGAAGATAGCACCCCGTCGTTTCTCATTTTAATGATAAGCCACAGATTACTGTCAGGTCATTGAAGAGGATCTGGAACTGCTCTCAATCTTCTGGGCTCAAAAGATTACACTGTGTTCTTTGTGTGTGAGCTGTGAGGTATTAAGTCCTCCATCTTGGTGATGTCTACAAACTTGGTAATGCTCATAATTGCATTATCCAGGTTACTGATAAAATACTAATCTGGTGTCATCCACTGACAATGTCAACCAAGGAGGATAGACATTAAGTAAATACTAGTATAAAAAGCACTTCTGGTTGATGTTAAAGCCATGAGGAATGAAATGAAACCCATCAAGATCCAGGACGTTGGCTGTATTGCTTTCTCTCTCAGCATACCGCCCAAAGGAGACTAAAGGCTTCTGAATGACAAGGGTGACCATAAAGTATCCTCAGGTCTTAACCATACTTACCACTTAAGTGTTTACTTATTTATGATCCCACATCATAGGCATATAGTTTTACTGATGACTTTTTTGGTCAAACTGTGTGAATCGAGTTACCAGAGGCAGCTCACATTTAGCATCATGTGGCTTGGGTTTTGCATTAGGCATCCAATATTTTCCTGAGACTAGTAAATCAATTACTTTAGAAACTAATAACATATCTCAAGGACTTACTTCAAGTGTAATTTCAGAGAATGGTTGCCACTGGGGCTGTGTTGGCCACAATGCATATAACCTTCCCATTTAGAAAGCACTCTTTCTTTATCACTGCATAATCCATACGCATTTAGTAGCCTACCCCACCATGTGTTAGGCAAAGGGACTTAGAAATTCACATGCTCTGTAGTCACCAATTGTTAATACATTGCTTAAAAAAATATCACATTCAATCAGTATTGCATTTGATGTTTTTGCTGATATGGAAAACATGAGTGTTTTAAGAATTCACAAAGTTCACACTTTTGCTCTAGATTTTTATGCCACCCAATAAATTTTTGTTTGAATAAGTGTTCTCTTAAGCGATGTTCAGAGTATACAGCACAATATTACTGAGCATTTCAGTGCAATTATACAATTATTTTTAAGTTGTTAAGTATTAATTGACCATTATTTAAGAATTAGTGAACACCACAACCGAATTACAATTTCTAATGAAGTGTATTGACAGTATATGTTTCTATCTGGAAACAACTCTTTAACAAGAATTGAGGGGGAAAACAAACACACTAACAATACATTTCGAGGAGCACACAGCAGATATGCAAGTTGAATATGTGGACAAAAACACATAGTACCACATATAATGTTTTGTACCAAGGAAAAACTGATTGTGGTTAGGTGTCATCCCTGCCTCCTAGCCAGGGATTTCGGTTTTAAAATCTCAGTGAACTTGTCTTCCACAATTCACACACACACACACGTTCAGGACAAGAAAGTCTATTGTAGCGGGGTGGAACTAAGCACCTTCCAACTTCCTTGCCTGTACGTTTTCCTCTTCTAGTCCATGTTCATTCCAAGAAAAAATGGATTCATGTGCTGGTGAGGGAACTTGCTCTGAAAATTTCAAACTCTTCCCCTTCACACTGATTCTTGAAGCAAACGGAATAGGTAGTGATCTTTCTCAGGCTAACCTAACAAATTCTCACTCACCTCTAACATCCCAATCTAACCGTTACCTCTTCTGCGTTACCTCCAGCGTCCCAGAACCTCCCCTCGGCAAAAAGCAACATTTTATACACACTTTACTTAAGTACTTGTTGTACCCGGTAAATACACCCACCTGCCTCAGTGCCTTTAAAAGATTGCATTGGGGTTATTTACAAATCTGTCTCCCCACTGGTTCAAGAGCCCATTAGGACAAAGAATAACATTCATATATTTTCAACTTTTTTTTTCTCCAGTGTCTAGCACAATATCTGGCATGGAGCAGAGAAGCATTCAACAGGTATTTGTTGAATTTGTGAAATAACTAAGCTAAATTAAAATTGATAAGTCTCATTTCTCACCTCTACCAGAGAGAAGTAAATGGAATTGATCTGATATTTTCACTCTTGACTTAATCGAGTCATTCTGTGCTTTTATTTTATAGTTCTCAACTCTTTTTGAATACTTCCCTTGCCGTTACTTTGACCTAACCATGCATAGTTTTATGAAAGTGTATTATCTGATCTGTATGGATGAATAGAGTGAAATAAAAAAAAAAGGGGGGGGTGACAGTCTCATTACATGGCAAAAAGAATATAAACTGCAGCCTGAAAGCATGTTTCAAACCCTGGTGCCTGCAGATTCACGGGCAGGTCATCTAAGTTCTGTGAGTCTCAGTGTCCTGATTTGTAAATTTAGGATGAGAATGCCTCCCTCTGGGTGCAGTTTTGGGAATCAGAGCTATTATATATAAAGCCCTGACAGAGCACCTGGTACACAGTAGGTGTTCCATGAATTACAGCACTATAATGTATGTGAAAGCACTTTGTAAGCTGCGGCATACTATACAGATATTAGTTACAATGTTACTCCCCATCCTGGAACTTCACTGTTATCTAGACTCATAATTGTAACATATATATGAGTGTCCAGGAAGAAGCCACAGTAAAGCCTGGTCCCACTGCCATAGTAACCAAAGGAGGGAAAACAGTAAAGGAGTACAATGCACACCTGATTGCTTTTTGTTAAATTCGTGTGCTTTGTTCCCCACCTTTACCGCCTAAATGAGTACTGGATGATTGAAGAAGTCTTTATATCCCTAGCAGTCCCAAGTAATTGCTTCATTCTATTGATACAATGGCCATTTCTTCAAGGCAGAGACTTCAATTGTGGCTGCCCCAGGGCTCCTCTGGGCACTTGATGTCTTGGCATTGGCCCCCTCTCTCCAATCCTTAGCCCTCTTCCAATGTCAGAAATGGAGCTTCACTTAGGACACTTTAGGGTGCATATAACCAAACCTAACTCCAGCCGGTTCTTCAGAAAGCAGTCAGGCCTCCAGATTGAAGGGGAACCTAACACAGAAAGTGTATCAGGAATCCAGAAGAGGTGTCATTTTGTTTCTCATCTCTGTTTCTCTCTTCTTGCCTGATTCATTCATTGTTCATCCTCCATGATCTGCTTTCTCTCTTCTCTCAATTCACTGTCACCGACCTCACCGCTCACCTTTCACCTCTCTGTCTCCCACCAGTGCTGTTTTCACACGTCCCTCAGTTCTGGCCACACAGAAAAATGAACCGGCTTCTCGGAATGGGAGTGCACCCTGTTCTCATCAACACTGGTGGGAAGGAAACAGCGGAACTTCACAGGCTGTAAACATGGGAATCAGGCTGGCCCCATGCCTGAGTGGGCAGTGCTCACAAGTTACAGTGATTACAGAGGTGATCAGCTACACCTGCACAGAGTGTGCTTTGCACACGGTAACGTGTTTAAGGGTCCAGAGTATGAGCCATAAGTAATATCAGAATCATTCAGTCGAATTATATGGATTTTGATACTTTAACTACTGCCACAACCTCCTGACCAGCAGCTGAGGTTTTAAATCGTCAGTAAGTTATAGGAGAGGCACCGTTTGTGTTTATTCTTTTTAGACCATCTTCTGTGTGCTGCTGTTACCTTATTAGGCCTATTTCTGATCTTCAGAGAAAAACTGTGCAGTAGCAAGACCAGGCCTGCTTTGATTTCTGATTCCATGACCTTGGGCAAGTTCTCAAAGCTTCAGGGCGCACGCTTGTAAGATGGGGCTAGTAGCTCTGCCCTGCCTCCTCTTGGGATTCTTGGGCTGTGGCTAAACCTCTGACTCTGGGGTTTCTCTGATCTGAATTTAAATCCTGGTTCAACTGATTATTAGTGTGTCACTTTGGGCAAGTTATCAAACCAATCTCTTTGAGACTCAAGTTTTTTATCCATAAAATTAGCATAAAATACTACCTTATAGGTTTATTATGTGGATTAAGTTAATAATGTGAATAAGGTGCTTTGGACAATGTCTGGTATTCAGAAGTTCTGTGTTATTATAAAACATTATTGATACTTACTGGGGCACTAGAATGAATTTTTGGCTTCTATCCAAAACTGACTTAAATTTTCAGTCACCTTGGTTAACTAGAAAACGAATGAAGCCTTTACTCTGACCCCAAAGAAGACTATTTTCCTGTCTCCACTGACCATTTACTTTTTAGGTACACTCTTTTTCCTTAATCCATTACAGACTTGGTCTTTTGTTCTCTGTCTTGTTTCCTCTGGGCTACCCAACTCTGTCTTTGGCTACCAGGTCCTACTTTCCAGGCACTTCATCTCAAAATCAGTCACGTTGATTCTTGCCTATTGTTTCATTTATCTCCTCTTTCAATTATTCACATATTCAATGAATAGTTACTAAGCACCTTATATGCACCAGACATTGTAGTAGATGCTGACGACACAATGTTGGATGAGAATAGACATCCTCTCTGTTTCCACAGTCTGATGGAAAGAGACATGTAATTGGGTAATAATTTTGTGTAATAGCCAACGTGCTTATCACTTACTCTCTCCTTTTTCTCTGTGACCCTCCTTCGTGTGGGCATATACTACCTCAGAGAAGTGTTATCATAGAAAGATTAGAGCTCAAAATAGCCAAATTCTTACATGAATTTTAAAGCTAAAGCATAGGTGTAAGATCTTTTTTTTTTTCCTTAATTAATCAAATTGATGACTAGGAAGAAGTACTTTATCCTAGCATTCCCTCCCCTACCAATTCTATCCCATGAGATAGAATTATAGGACCAAGAGGAAGTGTGCAGGGAAGGGAAGAGAGGAAAAGGAATTGTGATGAGAGAAAGTCAGGGGTTTAAGACCAGAGACCAAACCACGAGGGAGCTTGCAGACGAAAGGGCAAGCTAACTCCCAAATTCTATCCATCTCCCTTGCACGTGAAGCACCATCTACTTCCAGGACCGGGGAGCAAAGTAAGACACAAGTCCTTTCCTTGCGCTGGCGGCACAGAGCCTGTGACCATCTAAAGAAAATCTTTGATTAGTGTCCTTCCAACCACATTGTGAGGATAACCCCTTTGTTGTCTCCACACAGATGCAGATCAGATGCAAGGCAAAGACCCTGGAAATACAGACGGTAGCGAAGGTATAGAAGGAGAGAGTGACCATAATCAGTCTTGAGATTTTCCCTCAAGCTGGGACAGTGATTATACACACTCCTATTATACAGATATTAAAAATCATGCTGATATACAAATTGAGATGAGTGCTCTCAAGAAAAGAAATTTTGAGAGCACTGAAGCAATGGACCTGAACTAGGATGGAAGGTCAGGAATGGTTCCCCTGAAGAAGCGACATTTAAGTTTAATTTTCAAGGATAAGTGGTAGTGAATTAGATAAAGGAAGGGGAAAAGAAGTAGCATGAGCCCATGTCGGGGTGAGGAGCCGTGCTATATTCTATTAACTGGACAAGGGTCAGTGAGGCTGCAGAAGGCAAGAGAAAGCAATGCAGGGTGAAGCTGAAAGACGACCTAGACCTTGCAGGAATTTTTAAGAACATTGGTCATTGGCCCAAGAAAAATGAGAAGCCACCGAAGGAATGTAGGTAAAGGGGGTTAGAAGATCACACCAGTTACAGTGTGGAGAATGGACGAAAGGGCACCGGAGCGAAAGCAAGGAGGCGACTGCAGGGATTCGCTCAAGGAATGATAGGCCGAGATTTACGGGTTTGCTCTATACTTCCCAACTTGCTTCTGGTCCTTCAAATAACCTTAGATTTCAAAGAATCTTTGACCTCGTGAACGACTTCATTCCCGCTTTCTAGAAATAGATTTATTATAGTTGTATTGTGTTTTAGGACCTTAACATTTTAATTCTGCCCTATATCACTTTCTCTTTAAAGAAAAAACCCTCAGGACTTCCAGGTTGATGAACATGTGGAGGGCGGGGGAGGGTGATGAGCCTGGAGAGAACGTGGACGCTCCTCGCCCCTCCCCCACTACTCTGCCTTAGACGTCTCTTCTATGTGGCTGTTCCTGAATTGTATCTGTTTATAATAAACCAGTAATCTAGTTTCAGAGTGAGGTTTAATGTTATCCACATTCAAATATCAAAGCTATTTTCAGAAACACAAAGTTCGAAGTTGGACGGTGGATTCCCTCGATGTTTATCCTGAGGCTCTGGGCCCTTCCAGATGCCGAGCTGGAGGAGCCGGCACCCACACAGGGAACCGTGGGGGCCAGTTTCGTTAATCCTAAAGTTGTTGCTGCTATAGACAATCAGTCCAGAATCAGCTCCGAGTCTGTGGCCCACACTAGCCCTGGGACACCCAGGTACCCCACATGCCTGCCTTAGGAACTGGGCTCTTCCCCAGCATCCTGTCACTCGGGCCCAGAAACCTGTTCAGCATCATGATATCATCTGCAGCCCTCTGTGGCCACTTTTTTAAAAAAACAATTAATATCAATTGTCTATCATGCAGCTAAACGAGATTATTGATATAAAAAAATCTCATCCTATCTGTATCTTTATAACAACATCTTGTATTATAAAATACACACTAAAAGAATTCTACACCAAAGGCTCATACTTACCCACATGTCTGATCTCATTTTATTCTAGATTTCCCTTTCCTCTCAGTCTCTTATTCTTTGAATATTATCCTTGGTTCTGAGTGCTAAGCTTTGTGGATCATTGGAAAACAAGGTGCCCAGATAGTAGTGAAGATACGGAGTAAGCTTCAAACTATGACACGGGAGATTCATGAAAACTAGAAATAGTTTTTCCTTATAAGGGGAAATGTTTGAAATTAAAATGACAGATGCCTTCCAAATACTATCACTACAAATAAGCAGTGACTTTTTCCCTGTGTCATCCAAAAGCTCATGAACAGGACTAAAAGGAGAATTACAAATGGGTATAGCTATATATTTAAATAGAGCAAAATTTAGATCTTTATATTTATTGCTTATACATAGAATAGGCTATCTTGGGATGAAGTGAACTTTTAATCCTTGGGAATATTTAAACCAACTTTGGACAGCCACATGACACAAGCGAGGATGAAGCGCCAGAGGGAGGCTGGAACTGGATGGTCTCCGAGGTCCGTCTTGAACTTCCTTGCTCCATCGGCAACACTATACACAGGCGAGGGTCGAGTTGGGACTTATTTTCAGGTCCCAGAAGACAGAGGAAACCACATCACTGAGAGAATCGGGCTGGTGTTTGCAAGGTGTGAATATGTGTTTAGGTGACTTCATTTCAAAAATACGTCCACTTTCTTTTTTAACCATTAGTTTCAGTTATCTAAATTTCGGTCCCCTCCATTAGCGTGCATTGTCATTTATCTATAACACGTGCTCCCTGCTGCTGATTTGCATAAAACGGTTACTTGTTAAATCAGTCATCAAATTGATAAAAGAGAAATTGCTGTTTTTCAATACATTTTTCAAACAAAATTTGTCAGGAAAAACCTATGTAGGCCTTAATTTCTTTCAAAAGCCTGTGTTTTATATGCTTTCAACAAACATATTTAGTGATATCTATTTAAACCTGGCACACCTAGCAATTAAAACATAATATTTGGTGATGAGGACATTCTGGTTACAAGTTTCTTTTTCAACACCTGGGCAATTTAGCTCTACAGGAAAAAAAGCAAAGAAGAAATTGGTCATGCCGACATGACCTTAACGCTTAATTCAGTCATTGTATTCTACCTCTTCCTCATCTCCCCAGACACACTGCAATAGCACTAATTAATGCTCTTTAGATGCATTAAATCTCCAATGCTGAGTTCTGTATGTGGCTTAAGCAACCTGACGAAGCAGAAGGTGGTCAGTGGTCCTGCCTCCTCTCTCACTCTACACATGCACATACGCTCAGGTTAAACATCCCCTTTGCCGTCTCATTAGCTTCCTTCCCCATTAGTGTTTTAAAGAGAAAACATCTTCCTTTATTGTTACTTGTCACTCTTGTTTCCCTTTTACTTTCATCTGTTAGCCTTTCTTCCTTTCCCCCATTAGGCATACACACACAGATACACACACACACCTTTTCCCCTGATATCTCAATACGATAGTTCAAATTTCTCTCTCCCACATCCCTATTTTTCTTTCATAATCAGATAAGAGAAGGTCGATGGAGAACACAAAGAATAATGAACCAATGTTATTTTTAAAAACATGTCTTAAAATGTCTTCAAAACTTGGATGACTGGGATATTATTCAAATATAATCAGAACATGAACTTTGGAAAGAGAAAAATTCGGGTTTTAAAGTAATATGATAATTAGGTAGTGAGATTTTTTTTCTTAAATATTGGAGAGGATATGAGGAAAAAACTGTTCTGCACTGCACTTTAACTTAACATACTTACATAATTATGTGCTCACGAGGGGCACTATATAACATATACATCCAAAAAACGTTATATAATGTGCCTAACCCAAGGGTAAGATTTTCTTGGTGCAAACTTCATTCCAGGTAGGAAAGAACCACTAATGAGGTATTTGAGGTAGAGAAAATGCTTGTAGTCATAGCTTCAAATCGTACCATAAAGGTGGCCCCTCTCCCCTAAAGCTGGCTCTGCCCAAAAGGACTCAAGAGTCTGAGAAGATGATAGACTCGACTATGTGACCTCCAAAGGAGGACCACCCACCACAATGTTCATAAAACATGTAGTTCTTTGGCCTGCAGCATGTGTTTCTTCATCAAACCCCCCCCGCCCCAGCTTTTCCTTAGCTTTAAACTCAAGAGAAAGGAAGATTGACATGAAGGAGGGAATTCAAGAAAATTTTCTTTCAGAACTAAATAAAAATTTCTCGAAGAATTTTCCTGATGAGGAAGAGAAAATTAAACTCATTGTGTGCAGAATCTCTTCTCTGTCTCCTCGAGAAAAGAACAACTTTACCAAGGAGTCAAGTTCCTTCTTGCCTTTACATTTCCAAGTGTAGTGGTCTGTGCAGGGTGACACCTAGTGGTCTCCAGGATGTCTTTACTCGCAAGAGCGATGAATCATGTGCATGCGTGTGTGTTTGAGCATTTATAAAGAAGCCTTTTTTCCTCCTCCATATTCATAAGCTGTGAACGAAATGATTTGTTCTTCGGTTTTGATTCCAATACCACAACTTTTTGGCCCTATATCTTCTTATTGTTAAATCATAGAGAAAATTAATATTTAATATTTGAGCAGTGGATATAAGTTGCCAAGTGGAATGGAACAGTGATTCTGATGTGTGAGGAAAATGATTTATCCAAATCTGGAATCTGAAGGGCAAAAACAAAGTACAATACCTGGCCCAACAGATTTCAAAGGACCAACGGCTTTTGTAGTTGGATTCTTTGGGGTTCATGACAGATTTTATATCCACATGGTTCCTACTCTGCCTTTAAAACCTCATCTGAGTGGACCTGTCCAGTTGCTCACTTATATTCTTAATTGGACTGGGGAATTTAGAGAGCTGAGAAATTTGTAATGGAGTGAGAAAATTTCAGCTATGTAGGAATAATTTAAAACTCCATAGTGCCATTAAAAAAAGGATTTCTACTTCCTCTTGTTATCAATAGATTATCACTAAAGTGGGCTCCAGAAAATGTTAGATTTTGTCTTCTAAGGGTTGAATTGACAAAGACTTCTTTTTGGGTATCGTGCAAAATGAAAATTGTGGGAAGCTCTCTAGAATTTATCAAACTTAATTCTTCTAAACTCCATTTTGAGGATTAAAAAAGACCAGTATAATAAGTATGACTGAATTTGGCTACAAAAACAAGTAATGAAAGAAGATCCAGGAAAATAATAACTGCAAGCATTAGGTGAGAGAATTTATCGTAGCTCGGATTCCAGCGGAAACCTTAGATAATTGGTTTTTTCAACTTTATAAACTAAAGGTTAACTGGTCCCAAACATTGCAGGTCCCAGCCCGTTTTTTTTTTTTTTTTTACCTGGGATCTGGTATCATTTCATTATATTTTATAGTTGATTTTTAAAAGCTCATGCCAAAGAGTCTCCAGAAATTATTTCCTATCACAAAATGGAATTGTGGGCCCTGACGATTTGCAAACGTGTTTCTCTTTGTCATCTCTACAGGCGTAACTCTACCTAACGGACTTAGAACATCCCTCTCCCAACCCATTACCTTATTAATTGTTCAACCTCAAGTATATTAATTTTTTTCTTGATGAATTTCGAACCTGTTCAACTCCAAGAGCAAGCAAGCTTAAGGCACATTTTTTTCCCTCTACTGGCTACAGTTTTGTGTTCACTGTCATCTTAAAATAAAAACTGTTAAAAACAACATACAATTTTGTCCTCTAAAAAGTAAAGATTTCCCATGTTTTAAGATGAATACATAACCTGCATTTTACCATATGATTAGTAAAGTAGGGACATGTCTGACTTATCTTATTTTTAATCAATATTTTAATAAGGTGATTTTTAATGACCTGGGTGCATGCATTCCTCTGCTCCCCATACTCAAAAATAATAATAATAATAATAAAATAAGCATTTCTGTATATATAGATGGTTTCATATTACAGTCATGCATTTGGAAGTGTTAATAGGCAGTTGGCTCTACTTTATCCCAAACAGTTACAGTCAAACAGAAGCTCAGGCATCATTTTTGAAAGAAGTCCAAAGCACCAGCATTCACTGGCTTACGGTTAAAATCCAATAGAACAACATAATTCATTCAAGTGCTTAGGTGTACATTTTGAAGGTAATTCTTAGATTCCCCAAGGCAATACATTCTATTGGTATTCTGCTGAATTATTTTATGTTCCACATGAGCATTTGGTGACACCTCTTATAAAATATTTCCAGACTGATAATATCATGGTCATGATTAGGGACCAAAATTTTAGGATATTGATATCCTTCTTCAGTGAACTGGGGTAAACCAAAAACTACTTTTCGAGGAGAGTTTTGGCCCAGACCAGGGCTACTGCTTCTCCTTTTCTTTATGTGCAGAGTACCAGAGAAGGTACCAATGATCTTTTTTTCTGGGCACGTGTCTGTCTCAGGTTCTTCAGGCTTCCCCAGATGGTGTAAACCCTATGTCCAGCTCTGTTGAATGGGAGATTACACAGCTCCCTTCTTAAACAATATATATAAAAGCTTCTACCTGATAATTTCCACATCAAGGCCAAGTAATTTGAACTCATATCTATTAAAAGTTGAGTTGAGGATAACAATATTTATAGAAAATCTTCAGTAAATGTATAGACCACTTTTCAAATCAAGGAGGTGATTGGGAAAGTGAAACTAAATAAATTTAGGAAATACGACTTCCCAAGAAAATATACTGATTAAAAATATAAATCAACACAAGAAAAGTTTAGATATATTCCTGAAATGTTTTACTAGAAAGGTCTGGGATACATCTCTAATCTTCTAAGGTAAAATCATGAAATACAAATATGTGTCTAAGTAGATATCCATGAATATATATTTTACATATTAATCTGCCATCGACAGGTAAAGAATCCTGTGTGTCTGGAGGATGTCAGATCCTGGAAGACAAATACTTGAACTTCATCTGTTGAACATGCACTAGTCTCTAGAACCTTCACACTCATGGTTCCAACATAACTGAAAACATACAAGTTCAAACAGCCTTTTAGCTTTAGGTAATACTTCCCTTATTTATCCATGGATGCTGCAATACAGTTTCCTATGTAACGGAGAGAAAGTATAATTCTGTCTTCCACTCCCCCACCTCCCTGATTCTTTGCTTCAACCTGTCTAATCAAAACAGAGAATTGCTTGGTTCTTAGCTGGCAATTTGTTAAACTGTTGCCTAACAGTTTCCTAAAAGAAAATACCAGTGTGTGTATGAGTATGTACATATGTGATCTGTGTATGTGTGCGTCTAGGGAAATATTTATTTCCCAATGTTCCTTCCCTCTTAACAATTTGACAAACATTTAGATAGACTAAGCCAAGAAAAAAGCAAAAAGATTCAAATTACTAAAATCAGAAATGAAAGGGGGAATATTACTACCAACCTTACAGAAATATAAAGGATTGTAAGGTAATACAAAAAAATAATTGTATGCTAAGGGATACATTTTTTAGAAAGACACAAACTATCAAAAAGATTTAAGAAGTAGAATATCTGAAGACCTATAACCTAAGAGATTGAATCAGTAATTTTAAATAAGAAATTAAAAAAAAAAAAAAGTCCCACAAAAAATCCTGGGATGAAACATCTTCACTGGTGAATTCCACTAAATGTTTAAAGGAGGATTGTCACTAATCCTTCACAAACTTTTCCACAAAAAAAAAAGAGGAGGAAATATGTATTTCCTAGCATTCTATGAGGCAAATATTGCTTATTCCCAAACAAAGACATCACAAGAAAGAAAAGGTATAAGCCAATATCTCATAATATAGATGGGAAACCCCTCAATAAAATACTAGCAAATTGAACCCAGCAACATATAAAAGAACATCGTGATCAAGCGAGTTTTATCCCAGGAATGTAAAGTTGGGTCAAAACAAAATAATCAACCATGTAACATACCATATTAATAAAATATAGGATAAAACCCAAATGATAATCTCAACAGACAGAAAAAGCACTTGGCGAAATCCATCACCCTTTCATGAACAGATATACTCAACTAGTTAGGAATAAAAGGAAATTTTCTCAACCTGACAAAGAGTACCTATGAAAAGCCCCCAGCGAACATACTTAATGGAAAAAAGACTGAAGCTTTTCACCTAAATTAAGAAAAAGACACAGATATCCATTCTCTATACTTGTATTCAACATTCTACTGGAGGTTGTAGCCAGGGCAAATAGGCAAGAAAAGGAAATAATATGCCTCCATTTGTAAAGGAAGAAGTAAAATTATCTCTATTTTCAGATATCATTGTGTTTTGTACACAGACTAAATAGTCCACATAAAAACTGTAATAACCAATACACAAGTTCAGCACGGTTGCAGGATGTAAGAGCAACATACAAAAGTCAATTACTTTTATTTACTTGCAATGAATAATCTAAAAATAAAATTAAGAAAATAATTCCATTTACAATTGTATCAAAAAGAATAAAATGCCTAGGAATAAATTTAGTAAAATAAGGGCAAAACTTGTACTCTGAAAACTATAAAATATTGTTGAAAGAAATTAAAGAATATCTAAATAAATAGAAGGAAAATGATCATGGATTGGAAAGTTTAACATTGTTAAAATGGCAATACTATCCAATCTGATCTATTTTATAATCTATTGTATCTATTTTATGATCTATCATATATTATGATTAAATGGAATCCCTATCAAAATACTAGCTGACTTTTTTACAGAAATCGACAAGCTTATCCTAAAATTTATATGGAAATGTAAGAGACCTACAACAGCCAAAGCAATCTGAAAAAAGAGCATAAGTGAAGGACTCGCATCAAATTTCTTGATTGCAAAACTTACTATAAAGCTGCAGTAATCAAGACAGTGTGGTACTGGCAGAAGGGTAGACATAAACATCATTGAACTAGGTATCAGAGTCTAGAATCTTACATTTAC
Organism: Rousettus aegyptiacus; assembly: GCF_014176215.1. NCBI lineage: Eukaryota > Metazoa > Chordata > Mammalia > Chiroptera > Pteropodidae > Rousettus > Rousettus aegyptiacus. The sequence continues at coordinate 20,855,918 of NW_023416310.1, forward strand.
GGTCCCTTTATTTGTGGGAATCGGTTGAGAACAGGAAAATCTACAGAGACAGGAAATAGATTAGTGGTTGTCAGTGGCTAGAGGGAGGTGGAAATGAAGAGTAATTACTAATGGTTACTGTGTTTCTTTTTGGTTAATGAAAATATTCTGGAATTACAACTTGATGATGGGTGTACAATTTTATAAATATACTAAATCTTCTAAATTGCACTTTCTAAGAAATAAATGAATGAATATTCTAAATCATCTTCATAGCTCTGGGCATTTGTCTAAGTTTGTCCTATTATATAATTATTTCTGAACATATATAGTCTCCCCATATAGATTGTATGATGTTTGAGGAGAGGAATTTCATATTATTCACTTTTGTACCATGCAAAATGTTTTTGCATAGTACAAGATCAATAAACACTTTTTGAAAAATTTAATATCCCCAACACTTCAAGCTGTCCAACTTTATGTTTCCTTAAGAGCTTTCAAGCTGTCTTGAGTAGACTCCAAAGCCGGGAGCCAGCAAATCCAGCCTCTCCCACTCACCTTGGAGATGTACAGCAGTTGCTTGCCAAATAATTAGCATCAAGAGCTTGTTTATATCAATGCTGATGTTATTCTATTTCTTGTCTGAAGAGTTACTTTGTTAGAGTGTTTTCCATCAGTTCGGTCATCCGAGTCTCTGTGCTAATCTTCCAAGTCCTCCAGGCCCCTCCTGACCAGTGATCTAGGCTTTACTGTACTGTTCTTTCTGCCACCTCTCTCTGTCTCTCTCTGTCTCTGTCTCTCTCTCTCTCTCTCTCTCTCTCTCTCTCTCTCTCTCTCTCTCTCATCCTTCTACATCTTCTGCTTTCTAAATTTGGAGACCTATAGCCCAACAATGGTGAACGCTTTCTCCATTTCTGGAGTACCAGTCTTGTAATTACTTCCACATTCTTCTTTGGCATTCGTAGTTTCATTCACTCGTGTGTTCAATAAATACATATTGAATGCCTAATATATACCCCTACAGTGTTCTCGATGCTGTTGCACTGATTATTTTTTATGTTTATTAATTGTTGTGGAAATGGCGTGTTTGTTTGCTTATGTAACAACAAAAGGAATTTATGTCGTATAGGTAAGAATGTTAAAGGAATTTGTTTGTATGTGCTAACACCTAGTGAAAAACTAGGTGACTCACTGATTAATAATTTCCATATTTGAAGGATCCTGGAAAATGAGTCAACGTTTCACCTACTATAGGCACTAGTATTTTAATCAATTTTAATTTCAAATCCATCTTATAATTTAAGCAAATTGCCATCTGCTGCTCGGGTTTTACTGGCTATAGCTTCAGTGTTAGTGTTACCTTCAGAGCTTAAGTCAGAAAAGAAGGAAAAAAATTTGTTGAGCATTAAATCTTGTTTCTATATGTATTCATGTCATATGATTACTGGTAGCTCTTCAGAAAATTTGGCCTAATTTCTGGAAGCCTCTTCAGTCTCGTATTAAAAGATACACCATAATTTAATCAATTCAAGAATTTTATAATCTTTGCCTATTTTTTTTTTTTAATGGTGCAACAAAATCTTTTCTTCTCATTTCTAAAAACGGCTCCAGAAAAGCTGGGGGGAGACTTCATAATGAGGCTGAGTTCAATTAACCCGGAAAAGCCCTATGTTGCCTTTGCGGGGGTGCTGGAGAGATGAAGGATGTGTGGGGCAGGACCCCCACTCCCAGCCTGGCAGATCCAGTTTCTGAATAGACAGTATCTGTGCAGTGCTTGCTCAGGCCTGCCTCTTTCTCTCACTTTCCCTCAAACAACCATTAGCCCTGTTTTGTAGCAGCTGCCTGCCGAGAAGAGGAACCAATTTTTTTTTAAATCAGGTCTCTGGTCTTCACGTATAGCTGTGTACTTTGCTGTGGTGCCATTCGGATGGTCTGTTTGATCTTTCAGGAACTGGTCTTCCTCCACCCACCCAGACCTCTCTGCAGTCTGGTAATGCCATGTCTACACTTGAAAGTTCAGGTGTTTTTAAATCCTGAAACCAATTTATAATAGTAAAGCTGGAAGTCCCCTTAGAGCCTTGTTACTCGAAATTTAGGCCATAGACCGGTAGTATCATCATCATACGGGTACTTCTAGAAATCAGACCCTATTTTGGACCTTCAAGGAATCAGAATCTCAGGGGGTTGGGCCACTGTGAGGAAGATGGACAGCAAGGGGGAAAGACAGATGGCAGAGAGGACAGTGTGGAGACATAGGAATCTCATGGAAAAGGCCTCTAGGTGATTTGGATGCTGACTACATTTTCAGAAGCACTGGCTTGTTTGTTATCCTGTGCTACTCAATATGCACACTTCTTGCCTAAAGCCTGTTCACCTCTTTCTCAGACCCTCTGGCCTGGATTCCTGTTCCACTGCTTCTTGTCTCTGCCATTATTTTTTCCTCCAAGGTTATGTTTCAGATTCCAGCCACCACTGACTTCTCCAGACCTGAACTCCATACCTGCATACTGCTTCCTGCATGTACTCGATCTCTGACCTGGTTACTTCTGTTAGTCACCTTAGTACTTCCTATCCGACTTACCTTCCTGCGTAGGGCTCCTCCTGACCTGACTGCAGAGGGTGACATCTACACATCAAAGCCTTCAGGAGAGGTACCCATTAACTCAGTCCTCTTGCATTGTCCTTTCTGAGCTGTGTACCTCCAGCATGTAACGGCGTAGCCTGAACTTCATCTTTCCTCCTTACAACCTATCTTCCTCACAGCTCCCAGTTATTTTCCTAAGGAACAAAACTGATTATTATTCTCTGCTTAAAAACTCCTATAGACGTCTAGTTTTCTGCAGAATAAAATCCAAACTCCATTGCATGATGTCCAAAGCCCTCCAGGACCTCTTTCTCATATATCTGACTCTCCTCTCTTTTCCACTATCCTTCTACCCACTCCCTACAATGTCCTCACGTCTCTAAGCTTGTTCTCAGCTCAGGGACTGCCACTGGCTGTCGCCCCTGCCGGGAATACTCTTCTGCCTCATATTTGAATGGTTTACTTATAGTCACTTATATTTTAGCTTAAAGATTTACTTATTCAAAGAAATCTTCTCTAACTATTCCATCTAAAGCAGCCACTTGGGCCACTTGAGCTGACCATCACGTCATCTGTTTTATGTTTCTGTAAAGCACTTATCATCGATAAGATTTTTTTTTCTTGCTTATTTGTGGTCTGTCTCCATTGGTTTCAGTATAAGCTCCATAAAAGCAGAAATCACCTCTGTTTTGTTCATAGAGAAATTGTGCCTGACAACAAAGTAGGTACTCAACAGATGTTTGAAAACAATAGAATGAAAAAAGGAAGGAAGGATGGAAGGAAGGAAGGAGGGAGGGAGAGAAGGAGATAGGGAGGAGAGAAGACAGGAAGGTAGGAAAAATATAAAATAAATGTTAACAAAGAAGCATTTCTCCATATTTTTAAGTACATAAGGAAAATATGAAAAAATGATCCTATGGTGTGAGAAGCTTTGACTTCCTAGATCCCCCTTAGTGGAAGCTAATCACCTCACTTTTGCCATGCCAATTCTTTCTGAAAGTCTGTATAATAGCACTTTTTATCTTGTGTTGTAATTATTTGCTGATGTAATTGTCTCTTCCTATAACCTGTGATCTCCTTGTAACCCTAGTCCCTAGCACAGGGCCTAGAAATAGTAGAAGCTTAATAAACACTGAAAGAACAAATGGGTAAAAGAATAAGAGAGAATGATAATGTTATAGATGGAAGTTGTGATAACATTCTTCTTTTTTTTTGTCCAAGTCATTGAAAATGAGTGCAATAAACCATACACTTAAAAGATATGCACTTGTGAGATGTATAGCATAGAGATTAAGAGTATGATTCTAGAAGCAGTCTATCTGGGTTTACATCTTGGCACAACCACTTCCTAGCTAAGTGACTTCAGACAAATTAGTTAACTTTCTTGTACTCCAGTTTCTTCACCTGTAAAATAGAGACAATGACAAAATCTACATCATAGTATGAGAAATAAAGGAGTTAATACATATGTGTCAGTTAGCTTCTGATGCATATAAAACTGCCCCCAAGTTCAGTGGTTTAAAACAGTTATTAGTTCATGATTCTTTGGGTTGACAGTCTGCACGAGGCTCAGCTAAGTGGTTCCTCTGCTGGTCTTGCCTAGGCTCATTCTTGTGCTGACAGTCAGTTGGCAGGGCATCTGGGGCCTCACTTGTATATCTCGCACTTGGCTTGGGTAACTGAGCTGTGTACCTCCAGCATGTAACGACGTAGCCTGAACTTCTTGTGGTGGCTAGGTTCTAATGGCTGGAAATGTGAGATCACATGTAAGCACCTGAGGACTTTTCAAGCCTTTTCTTCTGTCATATTTGAAGATATCTCATTGGCCAAAGCAAGTCATATAGCCAAGTCTAGAGTCAAGGGGTGAAGAAATGGACTCTACTCCTTGACAAGAAGAGCTTCAAAATATTGTGGTCATTTTGAAGAATATATAGAAACACACAAAAACAATATAGTGACTAGCACATAGTAAGCAGTGTGTAAGTACTAGTTAACAGTACAGATGGCAATACTTGTACAGATGCTTCACATCTCAACCCCTATTTCACTTACTTCTCAGTGAAAATTAAGATGAATTAGAAAACTAGAAGTAGAGACAGGAAACAGAACCAGAAGGAAATGTTCTCATGCAGTTTTATTTTTATGGAAAAAATATTAATTCTACAAAATTTCCAAAGCCTAACTCGACTTACAAGAGGCTGTTCAGATTTCTATATTTCACTATGGCTTAGCAGTCAGGATCCTGGGTTCTGGCATAAAATTGCCTATGTTCCAATTCTAGGTCACAACTTGTTAGCTGGGTAACCTCAGTGAAATTGCCTAAGCAGTCCCAGCCTTAATGTCTGCATTTGTAGTATTGGAGGAATGATCAATTTTTAACTCCTGAGGTCCTTGTAAGTATTAAATGAGGCTTAATTTGTAAAGTGCTTCTGTAAAGTGAGTATCCAATAAATGTTAGCAATTATTTTTCTTAATTTTTTAAGACTCAAAAATCATCTAGTATAGTTCAGAGATTGCATACTTGGAGGCACGCTGAAATTACCCAAGGAGCATAGAAATACTGACACCTATTCAATTCCAGAGATTGATGTAAATGTCCTGGAGGGAGGGCTTTGCGAGAGAGTTCCCAGGGTAGTTCCAATGTGTGGTCGAGATTAAGAACCACAGGTCTATTGAAGATGTTAGAGATGGTCCAGGTCAAACTCTTTATTTCAGAAATGAGAAAACCGAGACCCAAAGAGATGATAGGAATTGTTTAATGACAGCCAGGTGGTTGAGGAGAAACCTGGAAACCAATATCCATGGACTCCTGCCCATGGTTCTTTCCATTTGAACTGGCCACTTGGATGACAGATTAACCCAGGCCAGCCTGCGCGATCCTCCTCACCAAGAACGGAGAGCTGAGAAAGCAGAAGTCCACCTGATGCCAAATTCAATGTCCCCGGTTTAACTCCAAAAAATGTCACTCTCCCTTGATTTTGCAACCTTCTCCCTACACTTGCAGGTTTGATTTCAAATAGGATTCAGATCCCGCCTGTGTTTGTTTGAATTAGGCTTTTATTTCATTTATTCCGTTTTCCTTAGTGATTAAATTCCATCTTACATGCACATTCATGCAAGCTCAGAGCTGTATTCCAGAAGGGAAAAAAGCAGACTTTTCTTCCTTTCTTCCCATCACCCCTCCCCTGACTCCACCTCATGAGGGCTGTTTGTCCTGGATTACCAGCTTCCTTGTGAATAATCGTTAGTGTAGGGAATTTCCTCCTCCTTTTAAATTGTTTGAGGAAATAGGAGTGCCCTTCAGTTCATAATAGTGATTCCGCTGAACTGCCAATAATTCGCAGGATCAAAGGGCCAGCTTCCCCACAAGGTCAGGAAAGATAGGGGGAATTTAGACTGTTCCCTTGGTGAAAGGCTGACCCATGAGGGCTAAGAGAAATAGATGAATAATGTGATGTCAGGAATTTCTGAGGAGCTGGCAGAGTATTCAAAGAAAATTCTTTTTTTTCTCTCTGCAGCTTTAGCCTTTACAAATATTAGCCTTTTGTCACTTTCTCAGGGCTTCTAATCACTAAGCTTGAAGGGAACAAATTTAATGAGCAAGAAAGAAAAAGGTGAGTACAGAGAAAGGAGCTCAGAAAATTGATCTTTAAAAAAAAAATAAACAACAAAGTACTCTTACATAAATAAAGTTGGATACCAAACTGAATATGCAATATGATCTCATTTTCTCCTTTTTGTGTGTATATATGTTCATATATCACACTGAATGATGAGATTATAGAGTATTTTGTTGTTGCTGCTGATCTGTAGCTTTTGATTATTTTTTGATATGTATCAAAAAAGCAATAAAATCATTACTTTAAAAACAAAACAAATGTTAACTATCGATCTTAGGATAAAACCCTGTAGTCAATCTTTTTAATATTCATTATTCCCAAATTGTTTTCATTTGATATTTGAGATCTTAAAAGACTTATAAAATTAACTGATTTCTTTAATCAATTATTGATTCGCGTGTGTGTACAGGTGTGCGCACATGCTCAGGTCTGTTGTATTTTTGGCTTTTATTCCAGTTCCTACTTATCACTTTAAGCCAATTTGTATCATTTCCCTGGACTCCTCAGCATTTGTGACATTTCCAATTCCATCTGCAGATTTAATTAAGGTGCTGCTTATTCACTGTTCCACATCACTGATAACAGGAGACATAAAACTGGACCCAGTAGTGACTGCTACACCACTTCAATACCTCCCACAACTGGACACATCCTTCTGCTTTACCTGGTTTTTAAGCCAAGTTGATTGAAACTGATTTTGCAAGTAAAATTCACTCAGACATTGCATCAAATGATTTATGAAGTCCACACAGCCGTGTGGTGTCCCATTAATCACAGACACTACAATAATCTATTTGTGTGCAGCAGTCCTCATAAATCGGAATAAAATAAATTCCACAAGCGCATCCTCAGCTTTTACGACAGAGCACATGGTTTCATTCAGGGCAGTAGACACATAATGCAATGTTAGCAGACTTGCAGATTCCTAAGCTTGGTCAAGCAAGTAAAGATATGCATTCATTTACAGATGCATGCCAAAGCAAAAGAAATTACAGCTCGTTCATCCACCGGGTGAGAGAATTTCTTTAGGGCTCAACTCTCTCGTATTTTTTATGAAAACTGATGTAAATAAACAGAGGATATGAGGCACAACAATAAAAGTGCCGCGATGATTTTGTTAACAAACAGTCCAGAATTATATTTTCAAATAAATGTTGAACACTTAAATGCCATCGCTATTTGGAGACTCTTATTTCAATGATATTATGAAATAATTTCATAAATTCTCTTTTGAGATCGATCTTTGTTTCACATAACAAAAGAATGTCTTTAGCGATGGCAAACACTTCATTTGTGAGTGCATATGTCTTATCTTCAGTACAGTACAAAATTATTGCAAACCATGTCCGGTAAAGATTGTGAATGATCCAGCTAGGTAACAGTCATTTTTTTAAAAAAGATAAATAGATTAATTTTTTTCCCTAATTACAAAGGAAATATTATAAAATTAAAATTTAACAATGTGAGAATACATTTCATGAAATAATGGCATGAAAAAAATAAAATATAAAAGAATTACATGAAATCCTAACACACAAAGATAATCACTCAATATATTAGTAACTAGCTTTTCCAGAATATCATCTACATGTGTGTGTGTTTGGGCGTAGAGGTCAATATGGAGATACAGATGTAAATAAAATGAAATGAGTGAGATTCTATCATCATTGTTATATTATTACTTGCTTTAAAAAATTCAACACTATATTGTGGGTATCTCTCCAATACAATATAGAACCACATCATCATTTTAATAACTACAATTTTCCATTACATAGATTTAATCAGAACTCTAATAATGGACATTCAGTTTATTTTCAATTTTTCAACTATGAACAAGACTATGATGCACATGCTAGTTGCTAAATATTTGTAGACCTGATTTCATTCTCTACTTAGAAAAGTTCTTAGAATAAGAACTCCTTCCTAGGAATAAATTCTTAATATTATGATATCTGGATTCTGGCCTCCCAGAAAAAAAATTGTACCAAGTTATACTATCACCAATAATCTTTGAAAATGCTTATTTTCCCCCTAATCTTACTAATCCTGGATATTGCCAATCTTTAAAAATGTTTGTCAATCTGATGGATGAGAAGGATTTTCTAATTGTTTTAACTTGTGTGTTTGGCTATATTTAATTGAACATCTTTTCATATGTTTATTGGTCATTTATATTTCTTCTTTGAGGAGTTACCTATCCTAATATATTTTCATTTGGGGGAGGCAATGTTCATAATTTTTATTGATTTATGGAAATATTTTTATACTGTTAATGCTACTTTCATCAAAACCAAGATATGAGTCTAATGAGTCTAATTTTCTTGTAGATTTGTAATGAAATCAGAGATCGATTTCAAAAATATTTTGAGAAATGGCAACATTCTTAAAAAATGGATTTATTTTTTCAAGGTGACAATGTTAGCCCTTTAAAAACAATACTCATTCACCTATATATCTGATTCTCATATATTTCTTAAGTAAAATGTAATCTTTAGGCTTGATTAAGAGTCTGTGCCCTGGAATCAGAAAGCCTTTCTAAAAATCAGATAGCCTGATTCTTTCACTTAGAACCTGGTGACAACCTAAGACAAGATAGTTTACTCATCTATGAAATGAAGATGATAATTGTACCTAGTGCATAGAGTTGTGGGGCATTCAATGAGAGGATGTACACAAAGTATTGAAAATAGAGATGAGAGTATTTTAAGTGCTCAATAAATATTAGCTATTTTTATGTACAATGTTATATGGTATTCATGATCTACTCAAACCTAAACCATCAGGTTGACTTTCAGAAATTTCTTAAATGTGTGCTTTATTGTTCTATTTGCAGGTAAGCTGCCCTGATGATCTACTTTTAGGAATTTCACTTTAGGAACTTAAAAATAAAAAAGAGAATTCTAGAGTGAGGCACAAATCTGAAACCAGAGGACACTCTCCCCTTAGTCCTCTGGTGACTATTTGAATATAAGAGAGAATTTAAAAAGGTGGTCAAATTCTTGCACAAGTCTGACAGTGACATATACAGTTTGTGCATCATCAAAGCGGGATTTACATAGTTGAGCAGCAGGATAAGGGTGAGTTGGATGCTAAGGGGATGAAAAAGACCTGGAAGTTCAGTCAGTCAGTAAGGCTGGGTACACTCATGTTTCTGAACAGGAAAATGACCACTGCCCTAATCTGTAAGAACATGGAAGCCCCCAGCAGCCCAGCCAAGAAGTTCTAACTCCGGAATAAGATAAGCAGACCAGACTCAATGTACAATGAGCTGGAACTGGGTAGAGGGTACTATAGTGTCATACTGAGGCACAAAGTCGCCAAACCTGGATTTGCTCCTGACTCAGGCACATGGCCTATGATCTTGGGATATTTATCTAATTTCTCTGAGCCTCTCAGTTCCTCTTCTATAAAAATATATCTGATCATACCTTATGATGAGATTGCTATGATGATTAAAAGAGTTAAGATATGTGGAACATTTAGCATATACTCCGTTGCATGTGCTCAATTAATAGTTGCTAGGAAGCAGAAGAGACATTAAAATATTTAAGAACTAAACTCTAGGGGCACTGATGAATCAGAACATATGCCTGATCCATGAAGCCCATTAGAAGGAATCCCCAATGAATAGAAAAGTTGGCTTAACCAAGAAGAAGAGATGTAGCCCCACATAGCCTGCTGGTGTGGACTGTTTCTTAGAGATTAAAAAAGGGAGTTTTCATATGAAATAAGTGTTCCAGATTTGGAGGCTTTGAGGAAGAAGTAAATATTCAACAGAAATCCATCCAGCATGCCATATAAACAGTCTGGAGTCAGATGAAATGGAAACGGTGATACGGGGAGTTCTATTTTCTAGAGAAGGCTACTCTGGCACCAGGAGAAGTGCCTCAGGGTGGCAGGGTAGTAGCTGGTACACAGAAAGACGTGTGGTACCCACCAGACACTCAGGTAACAAATAACCCAGGGAACAGAGCACAATCCCAGACACCATGACAGATCACCTGAGGTTAGGATGCAGACGACCAGGTATCTAGACAAAAGGAATAAGATTTCAGCAATAGGATGAGTCAAAAAAGAGAGGGGAACTAATAACAAATTTATTAACTCTAAATTGTGATGATTGAAGGCAAATATGCCTTCGTCCTGTCTGCTCAGTAGTAGAGCTAGAGTCAGAGCTCGTACAGAGGTAGACACACAAGTAACCTGCTAATACAGAAGAGCATGGAGGGTTCTGTACTACAGCCTCCACATCTGAGGCTGCTAGAGTCAGCAAATACAAGGTAAGCAGTGCCTCACCTTCCTCATCTACAAAATGAAGGAGTTGGACCTGAGGATATCTGAAGCCTCTTCCAATACTTGATTTTTTTTTTTTTTTTTTTAATTTCTGTGAGAAATTTCTGAGTAAAGATCAGATGCCTTTGGGTAGAGTACTGGAGAGGACTTCAGCCTCAATGGGGTTTATCTATTTTGAAGCCTAATAGATACTAAATAATACTCTTTATACTTAAATTATTCATCTGAGAAAAGAGTTTTAATTAAAAGCTAGAAGGTTTTTTTTTTAGGGTTTAAACATGTGGCAAAGAACAAAATAGAAAAGTTGAACTGCTAAACTCAGGAACTCCTAATCTATTTGGAATTTCAAAATCTATTGTGGCATGTTTGGTTTTGAATCACAGTTCACAATCTCACAACTATGTTACTTCATACATCTCCCAAGTTGTTTTCTTGCTTCCGTTCAGTGTTCCTCTTATTCTGCTGCCATAACTTTAACTTTTTATTAAATATAAGATACCATCACTTGTAAGCAACATTATTTAATATTTCTTTCCTGAGAAAGAAAATAAACGGCTGCCAATTAATCTATGACATGCTGTCAAATGTGCGATGCATATCACTTTCAACGTTAAAATATTATTTAAAAAGTCTTAAAATACATAAAACATGGTATCTTTATAAAAGGAGAATCTGATGAGGTCATTTGTCTCTAAAAGCTCCAAACATTTCCCTATAGAATGAAGTCTAAACTCTGCTACAGATTTTGGGCCTTCACCATCTAGCCCAACCTTACTGGCCTTGTCTTCTAATGGCTGCCACCAGGCATCCAGTCACCTCAAGCTTCATTTTTTTTTTCCATTGCAAAAGTACACGTTCTCGTCTTTCTTTCAACATTTATTAACCACCTACTATTTACCAAGCCCTATTCTAGGCACATCACTGTTTTCTTTGCTTGCAATCTCTTCTCCTCCCTCCCTCAACCCCGAACACTGGTATCTATTCTTCCTTCAAGATCCAACCCAACTATCTTCTCCTTCATGAAAAGTTTTTGTGAAACTTTCTCCAGTTTCCTTGTGTAAACTTTGATTATACTACGTAGAAACTGCTGATTTACCAGTTGCCCATACACAAGAAAGGTGACATTTAAGAGTAGTGATTAGGAATTCTGGATCCAGCTTCATGGCTTTGAAGTTCCAGTCCTGCCTAATGGGAAGTCATGTACCCTAAGTGGGAAGACAGATGTGAAAAGTGACATTGCTGGGGAGTATAATTATGGAGAGGTGAAGTTCTTGGGTTTGATCCTCACATGGGCCAGAAGTACTACTATGTTCTAGAATAACAGACTAGACCCCCGTCTCAAAACCCTTTCAAGAACCAAACAATTAGTGAATATCTGGACAGGTTTTAAAAACTTTCGTCATTAAAAATGTTCGGAGACTTATTAAGTACCTATTAATGTTCAGAATTCTGTAGGTGCTAATTTTCTAAGTGACTGATGCGAAAAATGAAACATTAAAATAACTTATTCAAAGTCACACGGATAGTGATGAACACAGTCAGAATCTGATCCTGGGTCAGCCTGATTTCCAAGATCATGTTCTTCTCGTTTGAGCACTTTATGGCACAATGCCTCACCATTGCTGAGGATGTTCCTGATTTAGGCAATAATTTGTCAAGGAAAATGAAAACAGACCTCTTCTTCAAACACCCTTGACTGGCACTGCCAGTGTGCCCTTCTGCCTGGCAAATCTAAATAGAAAACATGACATGATCTTTGGCAGTAATTAGCTGATGATGAAGACACTCTTGGAATATCTTTCCTACATTATCTTCCTCCATGGTTTCATGCCTTAGGAGCTCAATCTTCCAGGATTCTTGCTAATTTCAGACCAGTCGTCATTTACACAGTCAATTCGATGGCGATTAGCATTTTGTTAATGAATTTGATTTGTCGCATGAACTTTAGTTTGAGCTGGAAAAAGCTGATGAAGAACAAACGATGTGGCCAATAAGATCATGAAGACACATTAAGCCATCAAAGAAAATTAATGATCAAGGAGATGGATCTGATTACATTAGAATCTAATATCAAAAGATTAAAATGTTATTTAAGTTCAAATGATAACTAGAAGTCCATAATAAACCCACGGGTGTTGATGAAATGAGGATGATCCTGGTGAGGAAGGCCCGAAAGGGGAACACGCGTGGGCAGTGTTGCGAAAGATGTTTGGAGAGAAAGTAATATTTTCCGAAGGACTTGGAAAAAAAAGAAAACTGAGGGGTTGAAGAGCCACATTCTTAGAGCACACCTTGGTAACCCACTATAAAGTCATGGACAGAGAAGTCTGAGATGCGGAGGCTCGGGAAATAAAACTCACTGGGTAGTATAACATAGATGGCCGCCCTTTCATTTGAGTCAGTGCAAGATATTACTTATTTTAATTACCACTAATGAGTACTAACAAAATGCTAAAGTCTTGGAACATTATAATATTGAAAATATTTTAAATGCCAGGATTGGTAACCTAATCATTATACATTCATTACACAGTCAAGAAACAAATGGGAGTTGGTTCTAAGTGCATGCTGAAATTGCATTTTGTCTGAGAAGATATAATAGTAGCTAGGGCCTGAATGAATAGTTAATGTTATTTCTTTTTAAGCTAAAATAGTATGTTAAGATAGACTAACTGGTGTCATTAACAAGCCTCAAATCTCAGTGACTTATCCTGGTAAAGATTCATTTCTCACTCAAATCACACTGAGATTTAGTGAGGTGTGTATATGTGAATGTGTCTTACAAGGAAGGTCTGCTTCATGCAGTCATCCAGGGACCTAAGACCAACCCATTTAGTGGTTTCAAAGTCTTGTCGGGCTTCAGAGTCCTCTATGGTATGCTCTGTAGCCAGCCAGCAGAGAGAGAATTAAGAAATACGCAGGATGGTGGAGAGGTTTTAGAAGCCAGCCTGTGCAAGGTCCCCATCACTTCTATCCACATTCCAACGCACCATCCAACTGCAAGGAAGCTGGTAAGTGCTGTGTAGTTTTATGTCCAGAATGAAAAGAAGGAACATAGATATTGGTGATCATGACCATTTCCTCCCAGGAAGTAGGTAATGAATTCTCATTTCAATGACAAAATATATAAAAATATCAGAATTCTAATGAACATTACCAGATCAGAATTTACATTCAAATAAGTGATGTCTCCTTGCCAGTAGTCACTTGGAAACCTATGTTTATGGAAACAACCAATGCCTACCATTTTTTTTCTAGCTCTTCTTTTGTTATTGTCTCTGGAGCATGTGTTGGTTCTTCTAAATAGTCCCAACATATCTCATCCTTTGAGGATCAATTTGAGAGAGATTATAAAAAGTGAATTAGAGCCAAGTCTAGTGAATGAAGAGTATGATCTACCTGAGTTAATATGTTTGGTCAGAAAAAATGATTAAACGATGAGGTTATTTTCTCATGGGACTACATAAGGTAATTCCAAAGTAAACATTGTAAGAATTTTTTGAGTAATACCATCATTTTTGGAATAAATTGAATTGTATTTCTTAACATGTAATGTAAATGTAACGTCATGTAATGTCATGTAAATTTGGAGGAAAGTGCCTGCAATTTGGATCTACGAATCTTCAGACTATTAGAATCACACAGTATAACAGGAGGCTGGGTAGGCAGAAGATGGAGAGGTGGATACACTGTAGTAAGTGGAAGCTCTTCCTTTGTGCCATAATGGATGCAAGTTCAGGTCCTGTCTTCTCAGTTTTGTTACACTTGCTTTTCCCAGCAATCTGGAAGACTGTCCGCAAGCACAGAATATCAACTAAAATAGCCTCATCTTTTGAAGAGACTCAATCATTTATTCCCTTTTATTAGTTCAGTTTTCTAAAAACGCTCCTTCCTTTGGGGAAATTTTTAATTGAGGACATGACATTTTTCATCAAAATCATACAGCATACAATGTGCTAAGTTACGTGACTTGGTAATTTGTAAGGTTAAAACATTTGATGATTCATAACTAAATCTCCTAAATGTTGAGCATTTTTGAAGGTCTATTGAAATAATGAATGGGAACGCAATTTCTAAAAGTTATCAAACAACAACAACAAAAAGCTTTACAATGTCAGGTGCTTTTCAAGTAACAGAAAAAGGTTTTTTTTTTTTTTTTTTTATCTGAAGGATCCCCTCACTGGGGAGATGAGCACCTTTACTAAGTGTTTGAGGGAATGTGTGCAGATAAAACCTTCTGGAAGGCAATCTGGCAATGCACACAAAGAAATGGGCAGACTTTTTGACCCATAATTAACAATTCCACTTTAGAAATTTACCAAAGCAATCATTGGACAAGCGTTTAAAACTTTGGCTAAATGGGAATGCATTTGTGGCCTTATGACAGTGAAAATGTAAAATAAACAAACAAAAAGCCCTAAAGGTATATTAATATGGCATTGTTAAATAAAATATGGTACACCCAATGAAATATTATTCAGTGGTAAAAAGGACACAATTATTGATCCTAAAAGGATCAATATGCCATGTATACGTATGTGAAAAAGCAATTACAACTAAAGTGCATATTTCATTTTATATTTTACACTTTATGGGGGAAAATAAGCCTTCAAGATGTATAATAAATGCCATTAGTGGTAAATATCTCAATGGTGGGATTTTGGATTTTTCTTTCTTTCTTTTTTAAAACTTGTTTTTCTCCCCCCCCTCCCCCCGCCATGAGCATATATTTTATAATGTGCATTCTGGAGCTATACTGCCTGGGTTTGAATCTCAGTTTTTCCTTTTAAATAAGTTTGACATTGGGCATATTACTTAACCTTTCGTATCTCTCGTTCGCCACATATAAAACGCAGGTGATTATGTATCTGCCTCATCAGATTATAATGAGGATTAGATGTGGTAATATACCCAGGTAATTTAGTATATGCACATAGTAAACTACATAGTTATTCAGTAATTACAGAAACAATGAAAATGTTTCCATTTTGAGAAAAGTGCTACTATTTTAACTTTTTATATGCAAATTAGCAAAGAAGGAAAGATATCATCATAGATATTAACAGTATTAAATTAGGCCCACAAAAAGCAATAACATTGAAAGAAAAGCAACTCTCCATTTTCCAACTTAGTGCATGAGGCAGTCAAATATACAGGTTCTCGAGGCAGACTAGAACTGGTTCAAACCAGATAGTCATCCTCATAGCTCTGACTCCTTGCATGTCATTCGACCTTCTGTGCCTCAGATTTCTCAACTATAAAATGAAGACAATACAAGCCATTGGAGATCATATGTAGGGCTAGTCTGTATATTCATTAAAATAACCCATGTGAAGTGTTTATTAGCAAGCACTCTATAAGGCTTAGCTGCTACTATCATTATCATTATTTTTAATTAATGTCCTTTAAAATAAGTCTTAGATTGGAACGGGTTCACAGAGGCTACAACTCCAACACTGGACAAACTGCCAAAGTGGGATCAACAAGATTGTAAAAAGGAACAACAACAAAAAGCAAATATCTGGTCAGACGGATGTTGCAGAGTGATAGGTGCTGGGATAGCATATAGCGGGGATTCCAGCTCAGGCAGAAAACTCAAGGAGACAATTAATGAAAAGGACTCTAAAAATGACAACACAGAAGGAGAACCACCATTTTATTCACGCAGTACGCTGTGTGGTTGATACTGTTGCCGCCATTTTACAAAGGAGGACGCAAATTCAGAAAGGATAAATACCATGTTCAAACTTGAGAGAGGAGGGGGAAGAGGGGAGGTGGGGCACGAATGTAGGCCAAACCTCAATAAAGAGAAAGAAAATGATTATGGATGGGAACGCTTAATATTGTTAACATTGCAATACTACCCAAACTGATCTACAGATTACATGGAATCCCTATCAAAATACCAGCTGACTTTTTTCTTAGCAGAAATTGACAAGCTGATCCTAAAATTTATATGGGCATGCAAGAGACCTAGAACAGTCAAAACAATACCTAGAACAGTCAAAACAATCTGACTTACTGCTTTTCTGGTAGTTCTGGAGCAGCTACCATACACAGGCAGGCTAGATAAGATGGGGACTCCCTTAGTAAAATGAGGTACTAGGTGGTGATAACATAGCCCAAGTACCAGATCCAGAGTTCAAGTTCAGATGGCTGAGCCTCCAAATTAGGTGTCGCCCTACATCACTGAAATGGTCTAAGCCAAGACTGAGAACCCATATAGAGACTATTCCAGCTGAGGGGGATGAGAGAAATGGGGGGAAGAGAATGAAAGAAGCTAGACCCGTTCCCTGCTCTCTTCATAGATCTTTCTAATACATATGCAACATCATTCTGAAAGCATGTATGGTATACTTAAAAGGCAACTTCTACATTTTTTTTTTTCTTTTCAGAAAGAGAAAACATAAAGAGAATACACATCCTGGAGTGTGACTAGAGTAGGGAGGCTGTATCTGGGAGGAGGGCTCTAACAGTAGAGTTCTGTCTATTGCCCTTTCATTTCCACTTTCTGCTAGGCCCCCAACTGGCCACTTGAATTTGCAGACATTTTCAATAATGTGCAAACCCCTCCCATCAAACCCCCCCAACGACCAATAGAGGGCAGGCTATCTCTACTTCCAGACCTCCATCACAAGTATATTCTAATTCCCTTTCCTTTCCCACCTGTAGGATTCTTTTTTTTTTTCTTCTTCCCAGTTTGGAAAACTTTCTTCTGACTCAACCATCCTTTTAAGTGCTTATTTTAGAGGCATTTACTAAAACCAGAAGAGAAGGCCACAGACAAGAATGTTCAAAATAACTTTTGGTCTGTAATTTCCCTCTCTCCCTTTTTCAATTTACTCACGCATGCATGAATTCTTATAAATCATGACCCTCCAATGAGCTGTCAATCTGAGTTCAGAGCTATCTAGAGAAAGATTTATAACATAACGTGATAAATGCCACAAGCAGAGGTAGTTATAAAATGTTATAGGATAGGTAAGGGAAATAAGGGAATAAGCTCAAGACACTTCCCAGAGGAGGAAGCATTAAACCATGTTCCATGTGTGATTCTTACATTTCTACATGTCTTTCAGGGTCTGTGTAATCCCTCCCAGTTCACTTTTTTCTTTGACTCCCAATCACCACCATGTTGGGCCCACCCAGCTTCTCTTCTGCATCCTTAGTTCGCCGTCTCTAAAAGATGAGGAAATCCTTCTGTGTTTGAGCATCGATCTCATCCTTTTGGCTTCTGGCCACTTTGTCGCACCTCCTGGATGTGAGAAAGAAACAGCTATTTTGTAACTGAGCTCCTGGTTCACTCTCTGGTTTCTGAGAAACTGTCAGGCCCTTGCAGATTTCTTATTTGCCACTAGTTACAGGTTTCAAGTAACTTTTCCTGTTTTCTCCTTTGCTTGTCTATCCTATGGCAAAGGACCACCAGTAACTTAAAATTTCTGAGCTGATATACCCATCTTAAGTCCTAAGACTCGCTCCAGTTCTAAGTCAGGCTTAAATTCCCATGCAAGTCAGCCTTTATCTACCTTCCAGATGGTTCTGGTGACCTCTATATTGTCCCTTGCCTGGATTCAATCTCTAGCTTTCCCTAACCCTTGATACAGTGTCTTTAAAAAAGAAAATAAAAAACACAAACAGAAAAGCAAGAACTTGACAATGATTATGAATCTTTTTTCAAACAAAAGTGGCTCTGTACATTCTCCCATCACCTGACCTTGGCTTTTCCTGTTGAGTCCTACAATGTTATCTGCTACATTTTAATAATGTCTTTATACTTGCATTTGAATACAAATATAGATAACGTCCTCTGCAAGAGTGGAAAGAGCCTTTTAACACAGCACAATGATGACAGTTTGTTGGCAAATCTCACATGAACTGTTGCTGCCTAGTTGGGGTACAAGAAACAGTCATGTTAAACAGCGCTGTGTGGCATTAAATTCTGAATTTTGCTAATAGAAACAGCACATTTTAAATGATTTTACCACTTAATATTTACAATTATACCTTAAAACACGAGGTCCTTTGGAGAGCATCTAAATCTGACCTCCTACACAACTGCAGGAATTATCTGTACAACATCCCTGGAAATTAGTCATCCCAAAAGCTCTAGAAGGGCTTACATTCTAGAAAATGGAATGCTCACTCCCATTTTTCCAATTTTGAACATCTTCTCTATTACTCTCTGATAATCAGAGATCATTAATGAGCCTCTTCTTTTCCTCAGGACAAAGAAATATGATTGGAGAAATGTTTAGTTTTCTGATGCCAGTGACTGGGGAATATTCCACTGGTAACTTTGGCTTTTCCGTTCAGGATTAGAGTAGTTAAACCAAAATATTTATAATAAGTATAAATTTGTTCCGCAAACAGAGGATTTCAAAGGCATCTTTGTTTCCTTTCTCCTTACACTGCCATGCTATTAACTTTTGGTTCATTAGTCATGATTTTCAGGATCCACTTGGCTGCCACCTTCCTGCAGTCCGTCCATTTTGGATCAGAATGCCCCCTGGCCATTCCCACCTCACACCTCACACCGGATTTTTTTTCCCCTCCCACACTGATCCAAGTTACTTCTTGTTAATTCTCCAATTTTATTGACTCTGGTACACATCCTGTGAATGGTGGGCCACTACAGAGCCTCTACTGACAACCACAGAAGGGAAACAGTCTCCACGTGACGCATTTTGCATCACTTCTGTCGTTGTAAAATCCTAGTTTGTCACACACAAAAAATATCAACCATGCATCTTCTTTATTAATATTCATAATAAATGAAAGAACTAAAACCCACCACTTTCGTCCATGAGCTTGGGAAAGAAAAGGGCAATTTTAGATGACATTTATGATGCATGAGATAATACGGATCTAGTCATGTTAAGACTTGTGATAATCCAGTGTTCGGCTTTACTCAAGGGAAAAAAATTCAGCTGTTACTTTCCATTCACTCCCCACCCCCTTCCATAACATAGCACCTCGACGCAGACAGCACAGCGACAAAACATACAGGATGTGGACAGTTAAAATTCAACTCGAGCTACAGCTGCCCCCAACAGTCCTCCCCACCCGCCGCGGAATATTTACCTAGACCGTTTAAAGCACTTAATTAATTCACCAGCAGCTTTGCTGGAGGCGTCTCGAGCTTCCCGAGACTCCATTACATAATATCTTTTACAAAGCCTATTCCCAGCTCGGGTGGAAGATGGATTCTCATCCAGTTTGCGGAGGTTCCATGCATGCTTCCCTTTCCCGCGGTTCGATCTGGCGAGTGCCCCAGCCCAGGCTGCGGCGATCCCCTCAGCCCCGAGCTTCGGGGGCACCCGCCGCTCTCCGAACTCAGAACTGGCCCGGGAGGTCTCGCCCTCGGGGCTCCCAGGACGGCCACGGTGGCCATGGTGCTGGCGGGCGCTCGGGACGCCGCGGTTCTGTCGGCTCCCCGGGTGCGCCCCAAACCCGGAGCCGCAGCGCGCCGACAGAGAGAAGCGCGCAAAGGGTCGGCCCCGGGGCCGGCTCGGTGCGCCGGGCTCCGGGAGGAGGAGGAGGAGGAGGAAGGGGCGAGGTGGAGGAGGAGGCGTGCGAGGGAGGAAGGGCCCGGCCGCCCCGGAGGGAGGCGGGAGGAGGGGGAGGGGGCCGGCCGGGCCGGGAGGGGTGGGGGGGCAGCCAATGAGCGGCGCGCGGCGCGGGGGGGCGAGGGCTGGGGGATGAGGTAGGACAGGGGAGGGCGCAGCCCGAGCGGCTGAGGCTCGAGCCATAAACAAGCGCCCGGAGGAGCCGCGCAGGAGTGAGGCGAGCCGGGCGCGCGGGGCGGACGCCGCGTACCTTCTGCTGCGACACCGCGCCCACTCCGCCGCTCGAGAGGCGGGGACCGGCCGGAGGCTGCGCCGCCGCCAGCGCCGCGGGGCCGGCCGACGCGGAGGCGGAGAGGGAGGAGGCGCCGCGGGCCGGGGCTGGAGCTGAGCGCAGCCGCCGCCGCCGCCGCCAGAAGTTTGGGTTCAGCCGGAGCTGCGGGAGGAAACTTTTTTTCTTTTTTTTCCCCTCCCTCCCGGGAGGAGGCGGAGGGGGAGCCACCGCTGGCGCCAACGCTAGTGGGCTCGGGGTCGGCGCGGCCCGCACGGGGGGCGGGGGCCTCGCCCCGCGAGGGGAGGCGCGCCCCGGGGGCCCCGAGGGGGGCAGCGAGGACCGCGGGCTGCGGGTGCGGCGGCGGCGGCGCGTGTGCCCCGCGCAGGGGAGGGCGCCCGCCCGGCTCCCGGCCCGGCTGCGAGGAGGAGGCGGCGGCGGCGCAGGAGGATGTACTTGGTGGCAGGGGGCAGGGGGCTGGCCGGCTGCGGGCACCTCCTGGTCTCGCTGCTGGGGCTGCTGCTGCTGCTGGCGCGCTCCGGCACCCGGGCGCTGGTCTGCCTGCCCTGCGACGAGTCCAAGTGCGAAGAGCCTAGGAGCTGCCCCGGGAGCATCGTCCAGGGCGTCTGCGGCTGCTGCTACATGTGCGCCCGCCAGAGGAACGAGAGCTGCGGCGGCGCCTACGGGCTCCACGGAGCCTGCGATCGGGGGCTGCGCTGTGTCATCCGCCCCCCGCTCAATGGCGACTCCATCACCGAGTACGAAGTGGGCGTCTGCGAAGGTACGGCCCCCGCCGCGGGCCCCCTCCCACCTGGCCCGCGCCGCCCCCTCGGCGCTGGCTGCGCCGAACAAAGTTTGGCCGAGACTTTCCCGAGGAGAGAGGGCTCCACGGGAGAAGGGGCTGGTCGCTGGCCCCGCGAGGGAGCCCCGCGTCCCTCCATTCCCGCGCACTGCCAGTGCCTCCCTCCCCCCACCCGACCCCTTCGAGCTGGCTAGCTGCCGGCGAGGTTGGATTTCGTGGGTGGGGGTGGGCGAGTGGGGATCGACCCCCGGCCCCTCACAGATCTGCAAACGTGTGGCCATTCGGGCTTGGGTGGGGTGGCTCGGCCCTGCACCCCGAGGTGTGGGCGCCGCGGGCAGGGGGCACTGCAGAGGCTGTCGCTAGCACCTCGGGGAGTCCGACCCCGCCACCCTCCCCACGGTAGCGTAGTGTGGAACCGGGTGCCACACATGGTCCACGAAATTTTCTGTTGGCGGAGGAGACGTGTCTGCAGCTCACTCCCTGTGACTCTTTGATTATTTTTTCCTTGCGCTCTTCCTTCACCCCCTTCCTCCTCCTTCGCATGTAAATCAGTTTCAGCTCGCGAATATGACAGCCCAGGGGAAGTTACATACAGCGGTTACTCACGTATTCATTCGCCTATTGAAAACCGTCAAAGGCTTTCTTTCCTGAATGAACAGGGGAGGGGGCTTGCACCCAGGGGTGAAAAGTTATTTCTATTAGTGGCTGCTTTTTAAGATCAGGTGTCCGCGTGTTTCCAATCGCGTCGCCTGTTCTTTTTTGTTTGTTTGACAGCGAGGATTGCTGTTCTGGTTTCTCCCTAAGCCCTGTCCAGACTGATGGAGGGAGAAAGAGAGTAGGCTAGTGGAGCTTCCCTTCGTTGGGAGAACCTCTGTAGGAGGGAGTTGGCCTCAAGCCCGGCTCGCCTGCCTCAGCCTCGGGGTGCCTGGTGTGGTTTAGGGTCTAGACAGAGGCAGTGAGTTCTTTTTATCTGGCTAATGAACAGGAATCTTGAGCATGAGTTAAAAGTTGGGATCCCTGCTCGGGCAGACGTTGGGGGCGATGGTGCTCTTGCTGGGCATTCTGGTGTACGAGCAGAGGAGCAGCAGCCTTATCCTGGAGGAGCGGCAGGAGCAGGGACGGGCGCCCTCTGCCCCCTGTCCCTCCCTTGCTACTCACAGCCAGTATCCAGAGAACAGAGAAGAAAGGATTTATTCTGAAGCCTTCTTAAGTATGTATGCGTTTATTGTGCTGGGATACTGGAGAAAAAGGTATAATCTTAAGGGTAAACGGAGTCTACTAAAAGGCTTCAATTCTGTGACTTTCTTTAAGGACACACATAGACGTATTTATACCTGTAGTTTTTAGAGTTTCCTTTCTGGAAGATCGAGGAGGCCTTTCTGGTTTGGAAGCTAGTGGGCAGTAATGAGTGAAGGGAACTCTTCTCAGAGGGAAGGGATGTGTACTGCTAAGGCCCTTAGGACGCTGAGTTTAGAGTTCATTTGCCTGACATACAAAAGCCTCTCATCCGGTGTTTAAGTCCCATTTTATAACGTTTTTATTTCTCACATCAGGAAAAATGGCCAAGAGAATAACTTATAATACGATTTCATGTGTTTGACTTAAGTAATTCTGAGTGACTTAGCTTGAAAGATGCCACTTGGAGTGTACAATTGACTTAAGCCAGCTTCCCATAAATCTAAAAAGAACAAGCAACATGAAACAAGGTTAAATGCGGTGGAAACCGCTGCGCTTTGAGGACTTTTGGAGGCTCTAAAGATTCGAACCCTTGTTTTGTTTCTCCATGATATATATCTGGTGGAGAAAATGCGCAGCCCAGGGAACAGTCACAGCAATCAAGTGTTTTGGCAACAATAGCCTGGTGTCACAGCTTAGAGTTATTTTGGCAGTTTGTTGGTGAGCCTCTCATTCCTCTGAAATGATGCGATCTCTCATAGCTTCCTTTCTTCTGATAACGCCCTGTGCATTTGGTATTAGTCTTGAAAATGCTTGGAAGTATTTGTTGCCATGATTATATCTGAATTCATGTTTCTAGCAACACTTTTCATTTAGCAGGCCTGTTTTCAGCTACCAAATTTGTGTGCTCAGGGCATTTTGTTTCATTTTTTTAGAATTCTAAAAGCAGTCAAGTTGCATTCCAAATCCATGGAACCAAAGTAAGAAAGACAGTGTTAACTGGTGTAATAAATATATACATATATATAAAAAATGGTTGAATTTAGGCAAATATTCTCAATAGCGTGTCTAAAATTTCCAGTATTTTCACTTTACTACAAGATATATGAAAAATATAGTTTAAGTGGTTTTTTTTTTTAAAAAAGAATTAAAGGAGTCTTCAGATGTCAGTAATTATCTGGAAGTTGCTGACCTCTTTTGTTTCTCTGTTACTTCACAAGAAATTCCTCAATGCCCAGTTTCCCTCAGTTTCTATTTTTATTTAGAGATTCATGCTCTGCAGCGTGATTATCATGAATAGAAATTGATATATTTTATACATGTTGAAGTCTCTTGCTGCAATTTTTGCACTAAAATGACCCCTACTGGTTGTATCTGTTAATGAAAACTCTTTTGAAAAACTAATTGGCTCCACTGAGAAAACATATTGCATGGTATAGAAATATTATCATGACTAAGCTACCTGCTTTCAATGATATAATTTAAATACAAATTACATTGCTCTATTTGCCAACTTGCAGTAATTTTTATTTGTGTTCCTTCTCGTACAGGCTTTGTGGGGGCGAAAAATCATGTTTTTAACTGTAGTTCACAAAGTGAGTTAGATAATAAATCAGGGCAGAAATGGACTCCTTCCAACTTGTGGCTCACTGCCTTAGATTTTTAAGGCACGCCAGCCCACAGTAGGCTCTCTCTAAACATGCATTGGAAAAATAAATGAACCATGCTCTCTGTAGAAAAAGAATACTGAAAAAAATATTTTCTGAAAAGTTAAATAATGGGAAATGTTGGGTCCTGTGAATCATGTGACACAAACACTTGAACTTTTCAGCATCATTTAGATTGTTATTAAGTAAATCCTGATTTAATTATTTCTTTTTTAAAAAAGTTTTTTGGCTAAGTACCTTTTAAAAATAGAGTATAGAGCCAGATACCTAAGGTTTTCTCTGCTTTCTCTCAGTCTGGCGAGTACTTTCTCTTCCCCGGGAGGGCTCCAGTCTCTTTCCCATTTCCATTTGGTGAGTCTTCCCATGCCTTTTGCAACTTCCTGAGTGGCCTGTTTCTTGGCGAGGCTGCCTGTCTCCAGGTAAATCGCCTAGAAGCCAGAGAAAACAAGTTTGGATTCTGAACTCCTGAGAAAGAAGACTGGATGGGAGGAGACCTTTTGGGAGATGAAAGACAGAGCATTGAAAAACAACTGAAGTAGAATATTTCTAGGAAGAACGTTTTGATGGGATAGGGAGGATTATATTTTGAGACAAGGTGGTGATCATATTTTCCTCCTAATGTGAAATAGCACATTATGCTTCTATAAGGGGTGGGGCAAGGTACGGGGAGTATAATCAGCTTTCTCTAATCAAAGGGCAAATGATGGCTTGAATCTGACAGTCTGTGAGTACAGAGTGATTTGGGACCCGGTGGACACTGTTGAATGGTTTTGCTCTGAGAACTTAGTTATATTGGATCCAGGTGATCACCGTGGTGGATAAGCACTGACTTTCTTTCTAGTGACTACTCAGTGGTTTCATCTTCATGGAACTTAACTTTCGTGTTTTCACCGCTAACTTTCGTCTGTCCCCAGACTGCCTCTTTCAAAACAATCTTTTTATTTCTTCCAGGTGTTTTAAACTTTCCTTTTACCCACTTTTCATGGGGCAGTGAGTGGAGGAACCAAGGATATGTGCTGGATACTTACAGCAAAGAACAGAAAGTGGTTTTTCTGATACTGTTGCCATTAGTTTCTCTTCTAATCACCTCAAGATCATTAGTGAGTAATGTGTTTCATTTTTTTTACCTAAAAGTCTTTAGGTAAAGTGAGCTTTTCCATGTTACAGAAGCAAGCAGAGGACCTATTAATAAGGTTTGGGAAGAGAAACCCATGCAAGTAAACAAGGAAATAATTAGTTCCTCCCAAAAGTAAATATTGATAAAACACGGAGACTCTATTCACTGCATGTATACAAATGACAGGACTTCATGACCTTCACTTTGACTATCAAGCTTACAGAATCCTCACTGTTATTGAGGAGTCCAGTCACATAAAACACTTGGCAAAGGACAAATGAATTGCATAGGACCAGAAAGGCAAAAATAGCATGTCTGGAGTTATTTGCTGCCATTAACACATATTTAACAGTGACAAGGAGAGTCTTACAAGCAATACGTTGGCAGTGCCATTGTGGACAGGTTTATTTTTGAAGGAAACTGAACAGTCCTTAAACTGGGCATTATATTCAGCTGTAGGAGATATTTAATGATTTGGCGCAGATTTCTGTGTTTTGTGGGGTTTGATTAAGATTCAATGACCTGGATGAACAACACCTCTGGGATGCAGGGGGCAGGTATTATGAAGTTGGGGGACATAGATAAAACAGATAACCCTAAAAAGGTAATGGAGTGGGAGGACTAAAGGATGACAAATGAGAGAAGGGAAAAATATTGAATTCATCTTAGGGCAACTATGTCATCCTTTGAAGAATAATCCAAAACACATTCCAGACATTAATTGTGAAATTGCTGAAAAATGTGGGTATGTTTAACGTCTTTCAAGCTATGGCACTAACATGAGAGATGGCAGTGCTGCCTCACTATGAAAATACCGTCAAATAGGAGGTGATAAAGTGAGTGGAGGTAAATACTTTTGGTGAAGCAGGTTCGCCAGTAATACTGTGTTCCACATGTCACATGCAGTATTAGGATTTCGCATACACTTTAGTAAAGCTCAGTTAATTATTTGAGGAAGAGACAGTGGACCAGCCAAACATGCATGAATATCAGACTGAAAGCCTTCTTTCTCAGAAGTCAAATTCTCCAAAGCCGAATTTTCAAAGATCTGACTTGTCTTTGCATAGAAATCTATCACTCATTCGTTGATCTTCTGCTCTGTACAAGGCCTTCTGCTGGGGCTGGGGAGCAGCTGGAGAGCCTGAGGACCTCACAGACCAGTTCCTCACTCCTTACACTCTTTTAATCAAGATAAAGAATAAGGCAGCAAGACCTTAAAAAGTCTATATAAGTTTAGGCCAAGTAGAAGTGATTTCGTGAGTCTGTATATGATTAGTTGATGAGTGAAATATGTGGTTAAAATTTGTTCTAGGAATTACTGGATCTGAGATCATCTTTTCAGTTCCTGGTGGCAAGCTGAAAAGGAGAATTTGAATTGGAACTAGATTTAAAAGTATAAGTAGGAGCTCTTTTGGTTGGGGGAGGGGATCCCACCCATTCTTCTTAGAGCCTGCGCAAAATACACTTCAGTGTTTCCCAACACGTAAGAATGAGGTTACATTCTTAACGCTTTACTAGCTGTGGTTCAAAATGGCAAGTTGCCTTTCGGGAGTGATTTTCCCTTCGTTCCAGCTTGTTCCCTTAGGCAAATGAGTGTGGGCAGTGAACTGAGAGGTGTGCCTTTATCAGCATCTCCTGACTTCACCTACTCTCTGCTGTTTGTCCCGGCCAGTTAGCCTGATCAAATCATGGAGAACCTCCTCAGACTTATGGACAGAGGGGTAGTTGAATATACTTAAATTTAAGAATGCCCTCATGATAAACACTGGTAAGCATTCATTTTGGGACCATATAAAACATTTTTTTTAATGATCCCTTTCTCTTCTGTTACAAAATGAACAGATTCCAATTCCTTACCTCCCACCCCCAACCCTGATTAATTCCCCACGTGAAACACTTAATACCACGGTAAAAGAGTGTGATGCTTAGAAACTTGGTTTCTGGGGTCAAATCTGCACTCTGCTTTTCTGTGGATCTCAGTTTTCTCTTCTGTGTAGTGGGGTTAATAATAGCGTTGCCATAAGGCCTTAGTGAATCTCTGTGAAGCACTTAGAAGGATGACTGACATATGTAAACAATGACAACAAAGCTACTAATCAGTCTAAGTAAAACAATTTGATATGGGCTCATTCTCTTGTTCTGCTTAATCCTCATCTACCTGCGTAATTGATCATCATCAGTAGTTAGGAGTTTGGGCTCTTAGAAAGGAACCGAATTACTGAGTTCAGATCTCCTCCCCTCCTACCCCCAACATCGTAAATACATTGAAATAAACTTATTTAAAAGCTTCTGAAGCTATTTGCTTCCTTTCCTCCTGATGTCCATTTGCTATGCTTTGTCTAAATTTCTACAAAATTTGTGTATTTGGGGTAAAAATAAAGAGAGAGGGACCTGAAATTTTCTGCATTGTCATGAAAATTGTAAATTTAATCATTTATCTGTGGGCTGATGTTTCATTTGGGGAAGAGTGGGCACCTAAACTTCCTGTAATCAATAATGTATATTTGCCTTCACGTACTTATATTCTGGAAGAAGAATTCGCTCCTAGCTCCTGGAATGTTCACAGGATTGGGCCTGGCCTGAGCTCAGGAGACAGCTTGTCTTGCTGCAGCTCACCTGTATGAGGCCCAGTCCCACGTGCTGCCATAGTTGGTACAAACTTGGCAAAACCGGAGGTCAGACATTTAACCAGTCCATTCCTCTATTCTCTCTCTAGCCCTCCCTGTTTCCCTTCCATCTGTCACAAGTATGCGATACATCCATCTTTCACATAGAGCAAATGTTATATGGATCTGGTTTTTGTGCTGTATGGTAGTGATACCACGTCTCTAAGCCTCAGTTTCTTTATCTGTTAATAGTAATAGGTATCACCTATGTTTAGAGTATTAAATGAGAAAAAACTGCCTCTGAAATTTTAATGTGTACACAAATCACCTGGGGATCTTATTCAACGTGCAGGTTCTGATTCAGTAGGTCTGGGTCAGGTGTGAGATTGCGTGTTTAATAAACTACCAGGTGATGTCAATACTGTTGGTCTTGGGACCACACTTTTAAGTAACAGAAGGCTAGTACATATAGAGACCTGGTAACGTTACTTGCTAGTATGATGATTATTTTTCAACCAAAAAAACCATAGGGGCCATGCTTTCACAGAGGCCTTGGCCTAATGGTAGTTACCTAAGAGTCAATTACAGACCAAGGCAGTCCCAGCTGCTCAGCCCTGAGGTAAGGAAGCACTGAGCACCTCAGGAGAACTAAGAGGGGTTCTAACTCCCTCTCTGATTATGAGGAAGGATTTAGTGGAGGGCGGGGCACCCAGAAAGGCCTGGGGGTACCCTTCCCTTCCTCCTTTCACTCTGTGCAGGATGTTTTAGAAAACAGAAAATAGCCTTGGGGCTAGCCAAACCTGTGTTCAAATCTCAGCTCTGTTTTTTTTTAACTGAATGACTGGTTTGCTTAGTTGTTTGGGGCTACAGTTTCTTCTTTTGTGAAAATGGAATATTAATAGCTTTCTATCAAGTAAATATTATAGTGAGAATTGGAGAAAATACATATATACATTGTTACATAGGTTTTGTGTGTGTGTGTGCATGTAATGGCTAGTGTTCCTGGTGTCAAGCAAATTTTAACAAGATAATTAACATTAATTTTAATTTCCATTGTTTTCCGTATTTTCTCATTTTCTTTTTCTATACATAAGATTTTTTAAAATCTGCTTTTTGGACATACACCTCCTCCATATTTAACTAAGTCTCTTTTTTGGGAAGTCAGCTGGAGGAATTTTGGTCTCTCATTTGTTGGAGAGAACAGGTCAGTGAAATACTTGGCACAAGGGGCCCTGATTCGTGGGCCCCTGAACCAGGAAAACATTTGTTGTTCTGATCCGGTGTGAGTGTAATTCCTGGCCCCTTCAGTATTTCAGCAGAATATGGACTCTGTGGTTTGACCCCTTACTTCCAGGTAGCTATTTGAAATTAAGAGTTTTGAAAAGGTGACACAGCTTAATATTCATGACATGTGGTTTCACGAAAGTGAATTGAATTTCCTTTTATCGTGAGAGGTTTTCTCTGTTTCCAGACATCCCTGGAGACATTGCAGACCCCAGGAGTACTGCCAAGGCCAGGTTGGGGTCACTGGGGTTACAGAAGGAAGGAGCAGCAGGCCTGGCGGGCTCACAGACAGGGCAGGCTTTAGAATGAGTAGAGGATGGTGTGGGGCCCAGAGTCCACCTGCGTTTCTTTTCTTGATCCCATGTGGTACATGCAACTTTGCATTTGCCTTATGGTTTCTATGGAGAGTCTGTGGGACAGTGGAAAGGTAGAAGAGAACACCTAGAATTAAAATACCTGATATTCTTTTCTCTTCAGTTCCTAATGTAGATGTGGTCCCACAACTGTAACCCTTCCTTCATGTCTGGAAGTATCGCTTTTATCAAGTAGATAGCGACGGAACTCACAAGGCAAATGCTTTATATTGGCTGTTATGCAACAAGGGCAAAGAACTTGATGAAGATGCAGTCCTTGGGGTTAGTAGCTGACAACTTTTTCGTTTTCTTGATAACCAAACCTTATTATCACACAGTAGAAATTGATTTTTTTCCCAGAAACTCCTAGTTCCATTTATTGTAGTGCCTCTTTCATCAAGAGTACTGGTATTCAAACACGAAAACTACCAGCAAGATGAGATGAACTTCCAAATTTCAAGGTTTTATTTAAGTATGTTTGTCAAATTGAAAAATAACACCCTAATTTGAAATATCCTGGGAACATTTGTCTTATAAACATTTAAGAAAGGAAATTACATGTTAATTATATATTTAAGGTGTTGTCATTTTACATTTCAAGTACCTGAGAAGATAATTTGAAGAGTCTGCTATTTGGAAATTTTAGCAAAGGCTTTTACAACTAGTTTTTCTGGCAAAGGCAAGGTAAAAAAAAAAAAAAAAAAAAAAAAAAAAGAAAGAAAGAAATACTGTAGGCTGTAACTAGAGACTGCGCCTGTCTTATTTAGCATTTCAAAACAAAAACCATAAACAAACATCTCAGATTCAAAACAGAAAGGAATTTCTGGCAGGGCAGAATGAAACCTGAGCCTGCAAAGTCCTGGTCTACAAGAGGTAACTTATTTAGCTTCTTATCCAAAGGCCACAAGCAAAATGGTTCACAGCTGTGATAAAACAAAAGGCACCTCAATATGGGACAGTTGTGATATCTCTTTTTTAAGACTTCAAAAGACCTGCCAAAATAAGGCAAAGCTACCTTGAGGAAGTTTGGCCTGAACTAGACTTTTAGTATTAAGAGTATAATTGGACCACTTCAGCCCTGCAACGTGTGAGGAATCGTCCACATGGGATGTGTGGGCTCGGTCCCCTTAGAAGGTATGGTTATAATCCAGAGAAGAATAGTCCATCATCTTGTCAAAGGAAGATCTTGAAAATCTTCAGATTGCTTTGCACTTTCTATAGTTCGGAGCTTTGCATTTACATCCTGAGTAAGGAAAAAGGGGTAGATGGTAGACAGTTTTATCTCTGAAAGCCAAAGGAGAAGGATTATTAAATGGTTAGAGAAAGATTGGGTATGCTCTGTCTTTTTCAGAACCACTGACGTTCTCATATTACAGACAGATTTTAAGGAAATTTATTACTGCTATCTGTGACATAAAAATGGAAGGACAAATAATTTTCCATATTGTAACCAAAAGAATGAGTGAATTTGTGTGTATCTCAGCTTGCTGCAGGAAGGATTTAAGGCTGCTCAGAAGGGGTTAATATCACAAAACTCTTGTACATGAGAATAGCTTGATAAAGGAATAAAAATAGCTGTGGCTTCCTGATCTTTCATCTTTCAGTAGCTAGTTCAGTAACTTAAAACCTCCTCAACTTCCCTTGACTCGACTTGGCCTTAATTTGTCAAAAGGGAAGGGAATTAAACAGTTACTTACCTGAAGGCAAGGGAACTGAACCAGCCATCTTAAGGCCCTTCTGGTTATACGATCTGTGTTTTTATTACAAAGAGTTGCTGGGCAGGAGTCAAATATTACCTTGTGTTTGCAGAGCTGGGGAAGGAAAAAGTGGTGGTGCCTACATGATTCTTCGCCAAGTGCTATGGACAGAAGGGCTCGGAGGTACAGATCCAGAGTTCCCCCCTAGTTACGTTTAGTGCGAGGTGGTGGAGACAGCAGAACTTCATTATTGGAAAGTTAGCGACATCGTGTAAGTGCTGGCAATGTTTAAGCCTTACTAACTGTGGTCTAATCCGGATTCAAGGTAGAATGTATGCCTCTCTTTTATGTCTGTGCTGGCCCGCTGCTTGCACTCTTCCTCCATTTTCTCATTTACCTCATTAATTATTACGACAACGAGGTAGGTAGGTGACAGATATGCTAAGGGAGAAGCTCGAGCAAAGACAGGCCCAAACTCGCTGAAATTCACATGCTCGTTTCTGCCTCTGACACTAGGAGAGTTGAGTAATTGCTGTTCTTCCTAATACTGCAGGCAGCAGCCAAATTCTCAGCATTCTTTTACCTTTGCTGCTGTTTTCACTTGCCAGGGAGTCTCCTTAAGGAGCGGGACTAAATTTAAAGAAACATCACAGTAATAGTGCGTGGAAGGAGGGGCGGGTAGAGGGGCCCTGGCCGTTTGTGGCACCTGGGTGCCTCATATTGGGAGGAGGAAATGATCTGTCTCTGAATAGGGACCCGCTGCCCTCTCGGCCAGCTCCCTTACCTTCCACCTTCCGTTTTTCTCTGAGCCAAGGGACCAGGAAGCTCTTTTGCATTTCTGTGAGCAAATCTTCACTAAATATGTTTCGAGTACAGGCTAACTGTGAAGCCTGGAAAGTTGTCTCGTAGGTAGGGTCTAGAAACTTCACCCTTTCCGTGTTGTCCAGTGGCGGGGTGTTGAGCGAAGGTAGGTGGTGCAGACCTGTCACTCTGAATTTCGATGTAACGTGTTATTGCAAAGAATGTGACGAACACAGCCCACAGTGCACTCTAGCAATCAAATTGCTCCGTCTCGTGGATATTACACTTTTGCCAAGAGCAGCCTTCCAGAATGAGGTGCTAGTTAATTCTAGTTGGGCATTTATTCGCTAATAAGTCTGCTGAATGCTAAATACTCCATTCAGGAGTATGTGACTGGAGAAAAGGAGAAAATGCAGCAGCTAATTATTATGTAGATCTCTTCCATGATTCTCACTTCCACAGTTACCTCAGCTGCCAATCGCTAGCAATACCACTTTATCTAATTTTTTAGTTTTGTTACATTTTGCTTTTTGCTCCCAAAGATTTTTCTTGTTTTCACTCCAATGTAGAAAACCACTGTAAGTTTACTAATAACTGGGTAGACATTTTATATTTATATATATTGTTTAACAGAAAATACCTATAGTGGAGGGCTGTGGCTTTTCTTCTCTTTTTCTTGCTTAAAGACAATATCAAAAGTTAAATCCTGTTCCGGACCTTATCCTCTTTCTCCCAGGGTAGATTTCTGGATATCTAATAGTGGTGGCAGTTGAAATAGCCATTGAAGGGTGGGTGTTCACTTACTAACCGGAGCTTTTGCCTAAATAGGTTCGCTTTACTCTCCTTTGATACATCAATAGGTCTTTATTTTGTTCTCTTCCTGCTTGGTTAGTGCACGTTAGCTTAAGAACTTTTAAACTGTGAGGCTAGTAATGAGAGTCTGAATGCCCAGGACCCAACACCACTTCTCTCTTGGAAGCCGCCAGAGGATTTAGTTTGCTGCTTTCAGAGTCAGTCCTCGAAGGTCCATTTGGTACCTCCCATTGTCCCTGTCTCTGGCTGTGCTTTGGCCCTCCTCTGGTGAATCCCTGCCACGACCCGACCCAGCGTGGGCTGGCTCTCAGGTGCCCTGAAAACCATGGGAAAGGCTTGCTGTCCAGCAGTCCTTCCGTTTGTCTCCACAGTCTTCCCATCACGGTTGCATGCAGCAGCTCTCCAGCAACCCAAACGTTGAATAAGAGAAATTGGTGCCAAGTGTCAAATCCTCTGTGAGGAAACCAACCGTACAGTAATGGTGTCTGCAACTAACAGGCTGGCAGAAGAGGAGTTCTGTAAAAATGTTTGCGGCAGGTGTGTGTGTGTGTGTGTGTGTGTGTGTGTGTGTGTGTGTGTGTTTGCCAGCACATAAAATTCGTTTGACTCTGCGGGATATGATACTATGGATCAAAAGTACTAAAACTTCATAAAACAAGGTTGCAGTAGACTTGCTGGTCTACAAAGATGTGCCCAGGAGGATAAAATATATCTGCAGCATCACCAGCTGGGCCCCTAGTACAGTCACAGATGTGACTTTGAGAGACAGGAAGCTGTGATAATTCCTTCTTTCAAGATGTAGTTAACTTTGTGCCTTTGGACATAGAGTGTGTGCGTGCGTGCGTGTGCATGCATATGTTCAGTTGCTGAGGGCTCAACACAAACAGAATACTTTGCATTGTTTTATGGATGTGCTGAAAACAACTTGCATGCTTGGAGCAAATTAAGTATACTATCTCCTCCATAAATCAGCAAACCGAAAATGACTTCTTAATAAAAATTGTGCATCATTTTATTATATTCGAAAAAAATTCTAATTTTAAGCTGCCTAATTGAGATATATATATATATGTGTGGGAAAGTGGAATTTAGGAACATTACTGACTTATGTTTTGGTGATTGGGATAAAAGTTTTATTATCCTTAAAGCAATGTGGGGTGATTTTAAAGTAGGTTATCACGAAACATGGTTTTTGGCCTGACGTAGGAATTTTCAATGTGATAGTAGAAAGGAAAAACAGAACTTCAGGATGAGAAATGGATTACCTCTGTTGGGAAATAAGCAAAATAAAAGAAGCCAGAAGTGTTTTTTGTTGGAAGGAGATTAAATTATTTTCAAAGACTATGTTGGGAAAAGGTGAGCTCTCAGCAACCAAGTTTATTGACTCCTATTCAAGAAATTATAGTCAATGCTTTGGACAGAGAAAGGAGTAAGACTCTGCCAGTAGAGTTCTGGAAAACTTGAGAGAGATAAAGTATTTACATGCTTTAATGACATGCAGCATGTCCAAAAGAAATATGTAATCACATGTACATTTGGCACTGAACATAGTCCATGTATTATGCTTTTTAAACTGTGTGTGAATATGTAAGCATGTGCCCTTGGGCTAGAAGTGCTTGGATGATACTATTTCTTGAGAGAATGGAAAAGTAGGAGATATTAGGAACTACAAGGAGAGAGAAAACATGGGGATGACTACTAATAAAGAAGGAACAGTAAGCCTTTTTTTTTTTAAGAAGGGACGTATTTCATATGCATAATGAGTCTAACTTGACTTAAAAAAAAAATCTTAATGTAATAAGCATTTATTTTCCCCGAGAGTCTCAGTAATCTGCATCTTATTACTAAAAAAGCCCACAGGTAAGAGGAAATTAGACTCCTAAATTCAGTACCTGATGATTCTGAAAGTTTAGGTTTTCCAACTGTATTTCACGTTTGTTTTGGAGGCCTGTTGAGAACTCAGGAAATTAGGAAGTATGTTCAACACGTACTTCCTAGTATGAGGGGGGGTGTCACAGATGTGGGGATTTGGGGGGTCAAAGCCAGCAACTGGAAAATGTGTGTGGTGTCGGCTTTCAGATTTCCAAAGTTGTCTTAACATCCTGTAAAATGTGTTCTCATCCTTCAAACTTGACCATTTTATGTGCTTCCTTCATAAAGCCTTCCTGCCCTGCCCTGCCCAGGAAAAATTAATGCCATCCTCCCACCCCCCATTGCCCACAAATAGTACTTTCTCCTTCCCTTGTTATAGCTTTTCACACTGTGGTAGAGTTCACATTTCTGTCTCCCTGCCTCATTGTGATCCACGTGAGTGCCAGGATTGTGTGTTATTCTAGTGCTTGGCACACAGGAAGAACTCAACAAGCATTTGTTGACTAAATCTAGACTCAAGGTCATCCAAGATATTCTACAAAAACTTTCCCATCTGAACTGTGTGGTGGAAACGGAAGCAAATGACAATACCTGTTGAGAGGATCCCAGTGAGAAGTCACATCATTGCAGAAGGAAGCTCAAAACTGGTTAACCAGGTCCTGGGTCCTCTTCCTCTCCCCCTACCCCAAATCATTCTTAGAATTTATTTTTTTAATTTTGCTATAATGGGTTAGTTTTAACTGGAGTTGTTTTGGCAGCTATTTAAAGGTATTTTTTATTTGTGAGGAGTTTTCCCCTTACCGGTTTGTCATAAAAGTGTCATCTTTCATTCACCAACCC
The DNA here is from genome assembly GCF_014176215.1 of Rousettus aegyptiacus. Taxonomy (NCBI): domain Eukaryota; kingdom Metazoa; phylum Chordata; class Mammalia; order Chiroptera; family Pteropodidae; genus Rousettus; species Rousettus aegyptiacus. The sequence continues at coordinate 20,891,259 of NW_023416310.1, forward strand.
TTCATCAGCTTGTAAGAATTTTCCTCGTGGGTGGCTGCTTATAACCTTCCCACCACGGATCTAGCACACGGAGCAGCTGAGATGCTATGGTGATGAGCAGCTTGTAAACAAGTAATGAAAAGTTATGGATTACTTTAAAGACACACCTCAGATGACCATATGAATAATTGATTATCATGAAACAGATTTCTATATTCTTAGGAGATCCAGGATTGGGTCTTAAACATGTATGTTGACTTATCAGGAGGGAGTTTAATTAAATGTATATTGGATTTTCAGGCTGAGTGCCATGCCGTGAATGACACAACCTATTTACTGCTCCAGGTGATCTCCAAATGTCAGGAATATTTTTGGGGAAGGAGATCATCCTGAGTCCACAGCATACGGGTGGAAGTGTGTGACTATGAGTAATAAAAGTGCCTCAACAATGGTTTAAACAGGAAGTCCGTAGGAATGCAATATAAGGAATTTAAAAAAGCAAAATCCCATTTGGATTTTCTCCAAACCCTATGACTTCAGGGACTGAGGAATTCACGATGACGAGTAACTGGAGTCTCAACTTGTTATTTAGCAGAATAGAGTTGTTTTTTCTTCAGCTCCAGTCATGAAATCTTTGTTTACTTTTCTAAAGATTTTAAGGTGTTTTACAAATTAAGATGATAAGACATTGGACACTTAAGGATGCAACAGCAAATTACAACCTTTGGGTGATACATTTGACACTGAGTTTTCTAACTGCTAAAGAAAGGAGGTTTGGCCAAGATAAAATATACAGGGCCATCAACACATATATACAAGTATCATGGTATAAGCTCAGACACCTACATACCCTTTTATCACTCTGGTGGCTGTGCCCAGAGAGCTCCATTTTCTTCCAGCCCATTTTCTTTGATGTCTCTGCTGCAGCAGCTTCATCTTTTCCACATTTAAGATGCTCATCGCACACTTAATGCTAATTATTTATAACATTATTGTCATGGTTGTTGGCTTTGCAGTAACCCACTTTAGAGCCTTTTATTAATTGCACTCATAAAAGTTTTGGGAAGGGGAGGAGGGTAAGCTGGAGCGGATGGCTAAGTAACGGTAGAGCTGTAGAGTTTGTAACATAGCTGTAGCTCTGTATGATGCAATGGGAAGCGAGGATTCTAAGCAAGGTGATTTTTTGAGGATCCACTATTGATTTTTCCTGTAACACTTTAAAAATACATATTTTTAAACTTTTATGTGGCTTCATTACTATCGAAAGTTAAAAAGTCAGCTCCCAAACCTGGGGACAAGTGTGTTTTCCTTGCGAGTGTTGCCTTCTCTAAGGCTTTATCAGCAGAAGGAGTGTTTAACTTGATGGTGGATACTGCAAAAAATCAGAGTTGTGACTTAGATACTAGGTTATCTCAGAACCTGTAATGCCTCAGTTAATTTCAAGGTAGTAGGTGAAGGACCCAGAGCTGCTGTTGCTACTGGAGTAGCACCTTTACCCTCAGTCTCTAATAAAATAAATGAATGGAGGCAGAGGACCGGGAAACACACTTGAGGGAAGGAGCGCCCTTCAGTTGTAAGCCAAGGTAAACAGTCCTTGTAACTGAAAAGTAGACTTCCTAGCAGGCAAGGACTGGAGGAGTGGGTGCGAAGTGCAACCACCAAGTACCATTTCCAGTTATAGAGATAGCTGCGTTGCCCCAAGTCTCAAAAGAGAACCTCTCAGAGCTATTTGGGGGAAATCGGTTTCTTGAATGAGGATTTGACTGGCCTGTTGTGCCTACAGCAGGACCCAGAGGCAGCGTTTGGGGAGAAAGCAAGCCGATGGGGCTCTCTGAAGGGTAGGAATGAAGTTGTCTGTGACCTAGGGAAAGCCTTGCAGGGGAGCTAGCGGACTGGCAGAATGCAGCTGGAAGGCGTCCCTGAGTGTGTGTGATTTAGAGTTAATGGAAACATAGACATGTTCTTTGTCTGTCTTTCATTACAGTGGAAAACTGTGTCATTGCAATGGACAGCTGTGCACAGTTTGCAAATCATGCGTTGTGTGCATATGAACACATCAATATATGCAACTCTTACATGTGTAGAAAAATTTCTCACAGGGTCACTGTTCTTGTCCTGATAGTCACTTTATGTCCATTCTTCCACGATAGCACCTTCTTCTAATTGGAGCTGTTAGGTTCTGTTAATTCCAACAGAAAAGGAAATTCTCTCTGGTCTCTGACCACTTATTTATATAAATAAATATATATAGACTGCCTCCTAAGTGGCTTGCATACAGCTGTGGTCATCTCGGTCCTGTGTCTTCTCTTCTGCAGTTAATGAGATACTTCATCAGGTGTATAGTTGCCGATGTCCTGCCCATGCTTTGTGTTGAGAAATGTAGACCATCAAAAACGACAGACATAGACATTCTTTAGAACTTTTCATACTCAAAGATTTCTGGAGCTTGGTTGCATCTGGGAAAGGTTCCTGGCTTGTAAAGAGACCCAAGTCCCTTTAACGGTCACTCCAAAGAGTGTGACCTCAATTCCCTGTCTATAGTTTTATTTCTTGAACATCATATTTCCTGAAACTAGTTGTGTATACTGGAGCCAAATATTAGGTCTACTGCCTTTCTTTTAAGAAAACTATTATAAAGGCAATGTAACTTTACTAGACAGTTTGGGAAATAGAGAAAAGACAAAATGACCCAAAATGCTTTTGTTACAAATACAAGAACTAGTTTGTGTGTGTGTGTGTGTGTGTGTGTGTGTATCCTGTCTAGTCTTCCTCTATATACATATTTTATTTCTCATGCATCTTAACTCTTCTTTCCACTTAATGTTAAATGCATTTTTCTGTGCTACCATATAGTCTTCATTATTATAATTAAAGTTGATTAATGGAGATGTACTGATTACCAACTTCAACTTCATTTCCTTTCAGGACTATCTGAAAGGCGAGAAAGGGCAGAGAATGGCCATTCCAGGTGAACTTTAGAGAAAATTCTGTGTAGCTTGACTTATTTTCATGAGTGCCTAGGCTCTCCAAGCGTGATTGATTTCCCCGTCCTTCCTCAGGCTCTAACTACTCTCTACCTGTGCACCTGGTCCTTTGTGTCTAGGGCATGTAACAGGAGGACTGTGGCCCTTAATCGTTTTGTCTTACATCCTTGCCGCCACCAGGACTATGTTGACTCTAAGGACATTGAAGCTTTTTAAAAACCTTTTCCTCTATTAAGTAACAATTTGTACACTTTGTGCAAACAGCCAACCCACTGGGTAAGGACGTTTTAATTCTGTTGCTTTTTTTCTTTTGCAGTGCATTATTGGATTGCAAATGTTTATTTAGTATGAAAAATGGATACAATTAACCGTGTCCTAAATAGGGACTAGCTATTAACTTCAAGATTAATTTGCCACCTTTGCACTTTGCATGCAAGTGACGTATGCTTGTTACCAAGGATTTTATCTGAGGATTTAAAATGATTTTCCACTTCTACTATTTTATAAAGGAAAACCAGAGGCCTAGAAGTTATCCAGTAGCACATGTATAAAATTTGGAAAAACTCAAATCATTTTTAGGATTACGTTTATTGAAAATTCTATGAGGAAAACAGACTTATTTCCTTTTGTTATCATTGGCTGATATAATATAGTTTTTACAACTCAGATACTGGTTTTATTTTCAAAAGGTATAGATAGCATCTGTTGTAATATTTCAGATTCATTTCTGTTATGTTTAAAAACATAAATTCTCACTCAAAACCAGTTACTCAAATAGTATGCAAAAATCAAATCACCGGGCTTCAAATATATTTTTTATAAATTTTACGTGCTTTTCGTTTTTATCAAAAGGAAGACAAATTTTTGATTATCTCTTTAATATTAAATTACTGTTTCTGAATTATTAATCTGAAAATTTATAAATCATGAATGCTATATACCAATCAAAAATTCAATCTGGAAAATGCTGGACCTTTACCTGTGCTTATTAGAGAGAATGCCTGTTTAGACTCCTTCAAGCCATAGCATACAGCAAAGTGATCGTGTGTGCACACTGGAATTTATATACTTTTCGGATTAACATACTGATTTAAAATGAAAAAGCATACTTTGTACTGAAGCATTTGAAGGTGACATTACATCAACTGTAATAGTTTAACCAAGGGTATTTGTGGAATTTTAGGTATATCATGGGACAATACCATTAGCTAAGGTCAGTAAGTGTGTAAAAGTTTTAAAATAATTATAGCATGAAGTTTAATAGGTATTTGTATTTAACAGTAATAAGCACATATTTGACGCCCACCAACACCACCAAAATATGTATGCCGAAACTGTGTTTCTGGGATAAATAAAAAGGTGTGAGAAAGCTGACAGTTCTTGGGAAAGGTTTGTAGAGGGGACCTGAGACTTTCCTAAGCTCTGCTCCAAGGTATGGCCTGTTGCTCTTGTTGCAACCAGTTATAAAACTTTATTTAAAGGTGGTAATCAATACATTGTCTCTAGTACTAAACAGTTAATCATTAATCAGTTGATCTTTATTATCAGCCCAAAAGCCTTGTGTTTTCTTTTCAAAAGCTCTTAACAATGTGATTCTCAATGTTTCAATCAATGGACGCCAAGGATCTTTATGTTCCTCGTCACATGGTGGAGAGTAAAGCCTCTGGGATCCGGAGGATGTTCCAGCAGTAGATGAGGGCTGGTCCAGTGTCTCTGGGCTGCGTTTCCTTGCTGATGGAGCTCTGGAGCTTGGCCAGTTAGGATGTGAGGGGAGGAGGAAAGGTTCGGGTTTGAGAGCCCTGGGTTTATTTCTGGCCGTTGAGATGTAAGACTCTGGGAGAAGCATAAATATAGTTTGAGGGAGGTCGCAGACTCAGAGGTTCTTGCCAGGGGTGACGCTTAATGGATTTGTTTATGGCAGCTTCACACTTGTACCTCTTGAAGTCTGGGCTTCCAAGGGTCCCCTCTCAGTGTCTGGATCTCGTTTGGGAGTGTCTCTGAAGTCACCCCCAGCGCACCAAACACCACTGTGGTCCCTTTCTTTCTGAATGTGTAGTCAAATAAGTAACTCCCTGACCTGCCAGGAGAGTTGATATCTTACTTACTTACTTATTTTTATTTTTTATTTTTTTATGGTGACATTGGTTAATGAAATTCAGCAAGTTTCAGGTGTACAATTTAACAGTAAGGCATATATATATGTATATATATACACACATACATACATATATATACACATATATATGTATACACACACCTATACACACACACACACACATATACATACATAGCTTTGTGTGTTCACCTCCCATAGTTAGATTTCTTTCTGTCACCACATATTTGACCCCTTTTACCCCATCTACCTCCCTCTTCCCCACTACCCTCTGGATATTTAAAAAAAATTATGTGAGCAGCAAGCATCTTGGGAAAAGACAGCTATGTAAATACTAGAAGCATATAGCCCTTGGGGCTGGAGCTGTGGGAGGTGGGGGCTTGTGGCTCTGTCGATGTGATGCGTGATGCATCACCTTCTCCAGTGTACCGAGAGAGCAAGGGTGGCTGCTTCCGAGTCCCCAGCCCTCCCTCCCCCACCCCGAGTAGCTTATCCCTCTGCTGGCCGGGTGCCAGTTTCCCCTGGGCAGGTTCTGACTCCTTTTCCCTGCATCCACCCCTTGTGTGTCCAGGAGTGCTCCCTTCCAGCCACTGTGCTGGTCGTCCCCAGCCCTGCACACCGGTGCCGTCTGCTGTTGGCAGCTTGGGGACACCGCCCAGCCAGCCCAACCACAGCTCTTCTCATCTACAGGCCCTTGTGAGCCTTTACCAGTGGCAGTGGCCCTGCTCACAGTGCTAGTCCTGCCTTCTGGGTGCTGTTGCCTGCTCACCAGACTGAATCGCCGTAATCTTGGGGCAGGGGCATCTTACCCATCTGTATGGCTAGCATTCATTGCTTCCATTTGCCAGGGAGCGTTAGGGATGCAGTCTCAGGAAAACTTCCCAGAGGGTATGACTTCCTCAGGAGGGATTTCACTGATAAATTCCTTAAAGAGAAACAACGCTTTATTTACGAGAAGCAATGTTGTGTGCTAGCAAGAGTACTGGCTCTAAGGTCACTTCACAGTCCTGCCTAGCAACTGCCTGGTGTGTTTTCCCGACCAAGTCACTTGAATTCTGCATGCAGTTTTCATCTGTAAAATGAGAATAATAATAGTATTACCTTGTTATAAGGAATAACTAAGTTGCTCATTCATGTAAAGCAGGGTTCTCCAACACCTGGGCTGTGGACAGGTACTGGTCCATGGCCTGTTAGGAACTGGGCCTCACAGCAGGAGGTGGGAAGCAAGCAACTGCTTCATCTGTATTTGCAGCCACTCCCCAGCGCTAGCGTCCACCGCCTCAGCTCCACCTCAGATCATCAGGCATTAGGTTCTCATAGGAGCATCAGTCTGTAGTGCAAAAAAGGGGACCGCTGATAAAGCACTTGAATGGTAGCTTGTGCATAGTAAGCACATGCCAAATGTTGGTCGTCGTATCTTTGTACCTCCGCATCGAACATCCGTTTATACATAACAGGTACTGATTAAATGTTTTGTTGACTAAGTAATATTCAGAAGATGAAAAAATGAGTTTTTCATCACATCATAAAAGTAATATTTGGTTGCAATAATTGCAATAAAGCGTCATAGGCATGAAGACATTTACCCCCCGCCCCCCCGGCTGGGGGCAGGGTAGTAAGATGTTCCAAATTCAATATCATTAACTATGTGCCTATGATTTGTTCGGCCGACCTAACATACTCAGTGTGTCAGAAGTTTGATTAATGTTTACTGGCTCCCAAGGTAATTTTGAAAGGGCAAAACAGCTTAATCGGATGATTTATTTCCAGCAAGCATTGTTATTGGAACATTTCAAACCCCAGCATATTTGATGGCTCTGTTGCCCAGGCTCTGCCCTTTCTCAGTGGGTTCACGCTGCGTTCTAACGTAGGTTTGCCGTGAAGCCGGGAGATGGGTAGAGAGGTGCTCTTTCATTGACGAGGTCTTTGCTCCCTTGCAGCCCACTCAGTGCCTGGCGTGGGGCCATGTAAATAGTAGTTGCTCAGTAAGTAATGCTTTAAGTCAATGAGTAAATCCCAGGACATTTTTTTTTCACATTGATGGCTGGAAGGTATTCAGGAGAAGGTCTTGTTCATGATTTTCCCCCGAGGCAGGTGCCACCTGATACGATTGTTTCTCTCTTGCTGTGGAGGATTGAATTTGAGGGCTGCTCTCAGAGTTACTGCTCATCTGCTATGAGAGGAACCTAATGGTCCCCAGGTGGTCCAGATGAGATAGTGGGGAAGGGGCTTCCGTACTCAGGATGAAGATCACAGCTCTGACGGGAGGTAAGTCATTGTTTTTTAAGTTAAAGTTGTTTTAAAAGTTTGTGCTGGTAGTATTTCATGTGGCAGGGACTGAAGGACATATATCTTTTTGTTTTCTTGATAGAGACTGTGATCCTACAGACAAGAGTTTTACCAAGTTCCTAGAGATTACAATTTGGAAAAGATGATTTTACGAAAGTGACGAGGACATGGACCTGCTTTTCACTTTTTACTGAAAATATTCACTGATTCAAAAAACAATTTATGTAACGGGATTGCAACAATAGTTTGAATCCTTTTTTCCACATGAAGTAATTGGAAGAGCTTTAAACAAACACACACATACTCATTCAAACACAACAGTTTACCCTGCTTTTTAAAATTCCATTTCTGTCATCTATTGTCATTTTAATAATGTTTCCTTTTCTTTTTTTTTTTTTTTTAGGCCTCAATGTATAGCAGAATTTTTTTTTTTAAGCATTAAATTCTCCCTTGGTACCCAACTTAAAAAAAAATAAATTTATTTTAATACAAATGCGTACAGTGTGGTTCTTGTGTGGCAAGATTGTTTCACATGTGGTGTGAAGGATTTTCTAAAGAAGAACAGAGGAGTATACAGTTGCCATCCCTCCTTCTCACGCATCTCTCACCTGAATCGAAGCAGCCCACTGAAAACCTGATTTCATCAAAGGAAAAACAGCGGAAGGGCCCACGTTACGGGCCATCTCGCCGCTTCCTTTGGAGTCCCGCACTCTGCTCAGGTGCGAGAATCACCGTTGGCGGTGGAGCCATCGCGACAGGCCAGGGACAGCAGCACGTGGCGGCCGTGTGCGGATTCTGCGCGACAGAACACTGAGCCATTTTCTTAGGAAAGGTAGTATGTCCTTGGGGCGGGGGAAAGTCCGAAACCTAGTTAGTTCCAGATGATCCGCCACACAGGAAGTGTGCTCTCTCACTAGCGTTTGTGTCTCAGGAAATGGAGCATTCTGTATTGGCAGGAAGGTGGTGAAAAGCGATCAGAGATTCTGTTCTGTTTTTCTTTTTCCCCAATAAAAGCAATCACTTTGAAAGAGAGGACTTCCATCAGGGAAACTTTTCGTAGGATTGTTTTCATCATCTTATCCATGTACTTTATCCTTGCTGTCAGACTTTACTCATAGGGATTTATGAAAAGCAATGGTTGGTTTTAAACAAGGAAAGAGGCATTTAGTGGAAGTAGAGTTGGCAGGTTTTGACCACTTGGTGCCTTCTCCATGGAGTGTCTTGCATAGGCAGAACCTGCCTAGCATTGCTTTTTCTGACTTTGTGAGACACACGAATGGCAGCCTGCGTGGGTTCCTCTTCATTTATTTCCTCTTCCCAATGTCCCCAGTACCATATCTCTTTTCCTTCCCTTCCAAATTCCATTCTCATCAATCAGAGACCTGATGAGCAGGCTGACTTCTGTCCTGATTAGGTCGAAGGCCAGGCCCGCCATGTCCTGCCATTCCTTCATCCTCCAGGAGAAGACAGTCACCCTGACTTTCTTGGGATGGAACAGGAGGTGCCCAGCCCCGACCGAAATCAGCTTATTCGCCTGTTCACAGGTGACCAGTTTGGGCTCCAGCTTCTCATTGCCCCGCAGTTTCTGGCTCCAGTGGAGTGGAATTTCTTCCGTGTTTGAGGGATTCAGCACTGGAACTGTGTCATGATTCTCCCAGCACGTCTCTCGTGTCCAGGTGGGGCCTGAGTTGTCAAGTCCCATCATGCTGTTGCCCTTAGATCCAGAGAGTGACCTTGATGGAATGCACTTCCTGGAGCCTGATTTTACGAGCCTTGGGGCCCTGTGAGGAGAGGGAGTTAGGAGGCCCGTGAGGGGCCAGGGCTTGAGAGTTTGAGCCCAGACTCTGTAGAATTGAAACCCGAAGGACACAGATCACAAGAGAGACACCAAAGTAGTCCAGAAGACACTGAGTCACAGGCAGAGGAATCCAGTATTGCAAGAGGAGAACTTTGCTTCGAGAGGTTAAGGAACTTTGGTTGCCTTCTGAGTGAAATCGGTATTCTATTTCAGCCAAAAATACATCTGACCTTGAAAATGCCCGAGGTCAGAGAACTGTTGCTATACCAGGAATAAGAATTATGGAGTTGGACGGGCCCTCAGACAAGCCTCTCTAGCTCAGACCCCTTATTTTACAGTGAAGGAACCGAGGCCCATGACAGTTTGTTGTGATCTCACAGGCTTTTTACAGTTTCTCCTGTGCCCGCAGTGATGGCCTCTTCTTCCATTGGAACCCAGAGAGGTTGAGGGGCTCTCTCTTGCCCACCTTGTGTTGACGGCTCTGGGGACCCTGTTGTTTTCCCCAGCCCATGACCTTGGTCCCAGAGCAGTGGGCACAGTGGGCTGCGTTGGCCTGTGCTGAACTTTCCCCTGCCCGCCTCCCCGCCTGCCTCCTGGCCCCACCTCACCCCCCATGAAGGAATCCAGAACCCTCCCCCAGGGTGTTAAGCCACTGGAATGTGGCACTCTGACCCCTGGCAGTGGAGTGTCCTGGGTGGACCTGGCCTGGGAAACAGGAAGGACTCGTGGGAGGGGGGAAGAGTGCTCCATGGCCTCAGGGTGGGACGGAGGGAAAGGAAGTGCTGGGCAGTGTGGCCTCCCACATCGGCCCAGCTGACTCCCAGGTTGAGACCCTAGTGCTTTTTAACACGCTCACCCTTGGCAAGACAGTCATAGGAAGATGGTTAGTAAAGTGGGTGGCTACACCCTGAGGTGCAAGGCTGATCGACGCTTGCCTGTCCTAACTGTTTCTGTCAGAGATGGGTCCCTGCTCAGATCAGTTACCTTCCTCAAAGAAATTTTCAAAAACAAGGCTGAGCTTCAGGATGTTGATGTCCCTACCAGCTCCTTGCCCCTCTCCAGGAAGAGAGAACATTGTGTCTTCAACTTCTTCCCAGTTAAAGCCTGTTGTAGAACCAGGATGCAGAGCAAGGGCTTGGATCCACCTCATGCAAACCGTTGTGAAACCACGAGCAGGTTGCGCTGTTGCCAAAATGCATGTGAGCTTTGCCAGGAAGGCAAACTAGCTATTTGTGGGGGATGTTTAAAATTCCATGCTCATGGGAAAGGAGTAGAGACCACAGGCAGCAGAGTGTTTCTGAAACACCTGTTGAAGAGGAGTGAAATCAGAAGGGGTTGAGTTTCCTTTGGAGCTGGACTCTTTCCATGTTGAGTCAGTTGACTCTTCCCATGCCCAGGGTTGTCTTGAAGGAGAATTAGATGTCATGCCATGTCCTCTCTGTAGTGAGGGTACGGATCTTCTTTTTCCTTTCTCACATGACGTTGTACAAAGCCCTAGGAATAGTAGCCTTGGCTCTAAGCAGAAATATCTTAGTTATTAGACTCATTCATTGGACCTGCAAACCCCAGGGAATATGGCAGCCCTTCTTCTACCTAACTGATACCAAAGCCACCGGTGAGGCCCAGTGGGAAGCTGCAGCCTGCAGCAGGTGAGCAGGCCAGTGTCTCACTATTCAAGGTGTATATCTTATGGTCTGCCCTGAGAACCTAACGACCTATAAATTTGGATGTTTAAATCAACTAAATTATTAAAGAACACGTTAAGTGCTTATATGTAAGTTTAAAGGTACATATCTCTATATTCTAATCCTTTGAAAATTGATGATCCTTGATGTTAAATAGGATATGGATTTGATCAGAGCATCCTTTAGGAATTGTCTGCCTTTATTATTTCCTTTTATATCCCCCAAACCATTAGTTCTTGAAACATAATGAACCTAATAAAATAGGCATTTTTAACCTTTCAAGGTAGGAGTTTAGGTAGATATTATAGTTCCACAAATTGTGAATTTTGTCATTTGAACACTTTTCTGATGACTTCTTTTACACTATAAAGACTAACTTTGAATAGAATAACATCGCAGAATCATAATCTTAGAAAATCCACCTACCTGACTGCATGTGGGAATACATATTGCTGTAGCATGTAGAAAAAGGACTGAGTGATTCACATGAGTTTTATTTATGTTTCCTTTAGGATGCAAATAGTTACTCTATATGTATATGTTTATGCATGCATGTATTCTAATTTGAAATGTAGAAATATATCAACTTTATTCTTTGACACTGTGATGTTTTAAAATATCCAAAGGTATCTGCTTCCTAAGTCCCTGGAGGCATGAAGTACTATAGTTTTTTTGTTTTGTTTTTTTTTTGTTTTTTTGTTTTTTTGCATCTCAAACATTCCGGAAAGATGTTAAATGTAAATGCATAAGTATTGAGGTGCTGCAGCACACCTGAATCTTAGATACCCACGGACTGTCTTTAAAGCTCCTGCTTCACCCCCCCACCCCCGCTCCGCGTGATATTATTGCGAACGTTATCTCATAAAGTGGTCACCTATTTCAGTGTACCATTCATTTTTCCCATTCAGTGAGTGGGGGTTGGGGCCCACCATGTTGCCATCTACGCACCTCAGCATGGGGCGGCTACAGAAATGGGGAAGGCACAGTTTCTACCCTCAGGAAGCTCAGAATCTAGCTGCAGACAGACCACACAAAGCCTGGGGATAAGTGAAGTGTCGTGAGTGGCAGACAATCAAGTAAACGTCTTCGAGGAGAAGATGTTTAATCGGCATCGTAGGATGGTAGCAGATTTTCAGGTTGAACTCCTTCTTCCCAAGAAAGAAGGAAATTGGCAAAAGCCTGTCAAAGTGAAAATGCACCATGTGCTCAGGGACTTGATTGAGTCAGTCAATATTTATGAAGGACCTGCTGTGTCTGAGGCCCTGTTCCAGGTGCAGAACGTGTAGCAGTGAACAATGCAGGTGAAAATCCCTGCCAAGCTGGAGGGACCATGGGGTTTAGAGTGGTAATGGGAAGTCTTGCTGAGAAGTTGAGTTTGATCAGACATCTGACGGCCTAAGGGAGTGAACCGTGCGCATGCCTGGGGGAAGGTGTTCCAGGTGGAGAGGGCACTGCGACAAGGGCCCTAAGGCTTCATGGCCTGGAAGGGAAGCGGTGCTGGCCATGCAGTGGGAAGTAACTGGAAGGTTAGCTGGCGCCAGCTCATTTATCAGTGCGAGGGGTCAGACATGACCCTATAGGCAGGCAGGAGCCATTAAAGATTTTGAGATAGTGTTGATAACTGCTAGCATATCATCACTGAGACGCTCAAACAGTACCCAGTGACTCAGCTGAGTGTCTGTCAGACATAGAGTTCAATTACTACACAAAGGGAACTTCAGTTTTGTGAGAAATGTGCAAATGTATTTTTCAAACATATTCTTAAGATTTCTTAATTTTTCTCTGGTCTCGTTACACTTACTTATATGGTTTACTTCATATGAATCTTGTGGAGTAAATTATTGCTATGTAAAACCATCATCCTCCCAAGATATTAGTATTTATTTCTTGACATATGCTGAGGCAAGAGTTCTGCTTTTCATTGTCCCTGATCTACATTTGCTTCTAGATGGAGAGTTCTAGGGTAAATTTCAAAAAGTTGATGTCTTTAACACGAATGTATCAGACAAGCCCAGCATGGCATGAGGTTTCTTAATAGACCACAGTTGTCTCTCATTTTTATTTCTCATTTATAACACTACTTCCCACATAAACATATAGTAGCATTGTGAATTTTAATGACGTGGGTGGCTACACCCTGAGGTGCAAGGCTGATCGACACTTGCCTGTCCTAACTGTTTCTGTTTTAGGGGAAAAAGAGATCTGTACATATACATCAGACTTTGACTCATGACGAAATTGTAAACTGTGGAAATCGTAAACTTTGCACACAAAGAAGTGTTCATTGAATATCACTAGTGAATTGTGTTTTGTGGCCAGGACCAGAAAGCAGGAGATTCATATGGAGTGTGTAGGAATATGTAAGATCAAACACAGAGATGCACGTACTTCTTGGAAGCATTTAAATGTTGGGTTTTTAGGCATGATACTTAGAGATGATATTTCCTTGTAGAACAGTGCTAGAGTTAATGGTACGGATCATCTAGGAATGCAATTGTTGGAATTTAAACTTGATCACTCTTTCACTTCTTATCATCTTCCACTTGGTTTACTTTGAAGAATTCAGATAAATTATTAAGGTAAAGTTCACAGCAGTAGTCAAGTTGATTTGTAAAAACATTCCTTACAAAACAGTTGTTAACTGATTTTACAAAATTATCCTGAAAAAAAAATTCCTAGGGCTACTTACAGAGAATTATACCTTTTAAAAATTGTTTGTTTGTTGCATTTTTGAGATATTGCTGTATTGTATATGCAAGCAGTAGTGCCTTAACAAAGAAACCTTTGTTTCCTAAATGATAGAATAGTTGAGATTGTTGAATTTTCTGTTCTTCTGATGTTTCCAAAGGTGCTCTTGCAACTGCATTTGTCTTGGAGAGGCCTCCTCCTGCACCTGTGGTAGTGACCATCAGGAGTGAGTCTCTCGGCCATATGCTGTCGAGATGGGAAAAATAGCAGTGTTCCTCTTTGTCTCTGATGCTCAGGCCTTCTGGACTCCCTCGAACCTGAAATTTTGCCAGATCCTTTGACTACTGCAGTTCCCTGGTTTGTTCCTTCCTGTCGCCTGCTTAATGATATAGCCTGTATGGACCTAGGTCGCTTAGCTTCTCTCCTCAGCCAAATGTGTTAATCTGTGGGAAGCACCTCATATAATTTCTGGCACATAAAATGTGAGTCGGCAGAAGATTTGTCTTGGGGGGGGGGGGTGTGCTTCGTTATCTGTGCTAACTGTTCAGATAGTACAATGAAAAATTTATATGCTTTAAAGTGCTTATTTTCAAACACCATCTTCACTTTGTTCTGGTTCAAAATTCTAGTCACATTTATTCTTTTCACTGTAGTGGTTCATACTTTTGAATGAGCACAAAAAAGGGCATTCTCGTATCTAGTCCTGGCCATTTGACTAGCAGATTTTAGGTTACAGCATACATTAATATTTATAAAATGATACTGAGCATTATTCATATCCACAAGTACCTTTCTGGCAGGAAGCATTAACTTGTGTCACATTATCTAATTATGGTCACGATAGAGGTGGTAGGGATTCAATAGAGTTTATTATTTAAGTTATTACTTAACATGGCTGAGGAATATGATATTTTATGTCATAAATATTGATATGTGAAAGTGTCAGTTAATACAATATCGAGGTTAAAAGAAAACTTGAGTTAGTGTTAATATTTCACCAGTAGGAAGACTGAGATCCAAAGAGTTTCTGTTATTTTTGAATAATTGACTTTCTTTCCCTACCACCAAACTCACTTTCCAGTGAAAGTTTGGCACTTAAAGATTCAGACTGCTTTGTATAAATCAGATCCTCTTGTCTTCTAACCCTGTTCCTGTTCAGTCCTTCTGTTGGCATTTATTTTACCAAACTACTATTTGCTAAGTCCCGTGATAGTTCAGTGATAAAAAGATGAGTCTAACTAGATCTTTGGCTTCAAGAAGCCACTCTCTGGTGGGAGAGATTAGATGAGCCATTTCATTATTCTGCCATAAGTGAACTAATTTTAATGGGTGTACAATAAAAGGCCTGTGGAGGTAATTCCTAATGCAGTCTCTATCGAGTGGATGAAATTTGAAGAAAGCATTAAAGATTGAGTAGGAATTTTCAAAGCAGGTAAAGAGAAGATACTTTCTAGGCAGAGAGGACAGCTCGTGCAAAGCCACGGAGTCATGAAACAGCATCTGGGGAGCACAGTCACCGAGTGTTACTAGAACAAAGGGGAGGACCGGAGGAGATGAGGTTGAAGAAGTGAGTTGGATCAAATCTAAACAGGCCTTGTGTCCTATCCCAAAGACTTGAAGGGCCAGATGTTGGACTTTATTTTATGGTGGTGTTGCTTCTCAACTCCGTATCCTTAAGTTTGACAGGGCTCCTCTTACAGCACCTCTCCCCGGGTGTCATTTACACTGAAGCACCTCTGCAGGAAAATAAAACGCAATGAAAGCGGCACCTAAGGCGTCCGGAATTCAAGCATGGCTTTTAAAATATCTAGCTGTAGAGAGGAAATGTGCAACAATTAGGCACTTCTCCAAGGTAATTTTTCCTTCAACTAAGATATATTAATTCTTAAGCAGTATATTTGATAACTGAAAACCAATATTCTTGGAGACTGGTTAAACACGGAGTTACATGTTTTAGTGGATATTCGAGCCCAGAGAACACTGTTGCCTGAATAGAAGGCCCGTTCAGTGTTGTACAAACATGGGCCAGGGGAGGAGGCCTGAGAGTTTCCTAAAAAAATTTTGAGATCCACTCTCAAAGCAGAGGAAGTGTAACCATAGGGTACATTCAAAGTAGTTGTAGCTTGGGAAAAATTTACATGAGCAATCTAATACCTGTCAATCAAAGACCATAAGCATGTGATTCTATCACACTGTTCCCAGTAAACTATTAGCATTGTGCAATTTCAACAAAGATGCCAGAGTCAAGGAAACATGAGGAGAATGTCTAAGGGGGCGGGGGGGGGGCTCGTAAATTATCCATTCCATTTCCATTTTAGTAAAATTTTGAGTCTAGAGGGCCAAATGCCTTGTTCAGGGTCACCCTGTGAACTAATGAGAGCTCAGGTTGTGATCTCCCAGGCCAGGTCCCTCTCCACGGCCTCCCCTACCTCTGAGCTGTTTTCATATATACAATTTAAGATAATTCCTAATGTAGGTGGAATTGTGAGGTAGGAGAGTTGGGTTCTGTAGTCCCAGTCTCTCCTCTCCTTGTTGCATGAATTCCTTGCTTTTAGAGACACTGTCTTAAACTGCTCTCTGTTCCCCACCAGCTTCCTACAATCGAATAGGAAATTATCCTTCTCTTCACCTTTTCCTCTGTTTTAGGATTCCTAGAAACATCTCATTCACACACTTAGTATGATTTCGATTAGAACAGTGGGAACATTGTACTGTAAATTCCTTTTTCCTAGAGTCTTGAATCCTTAGCACTTTGCCGTATAATAGATAACAGTATCTGTTTGAGGAATGAATGATTGAAAGAAAGTATGCATGAATGAATTTACATTCTATAATTCATCTCTTGTCTTCCTCTGTTAATTGTATTGCTAAGGTGTCCGACAACAATTACAGCAATGAAACAAACATTTGCTTGTCATTGTATTTACTGTAAATCGATGTAGTAAATTGGACCAGTACTATTTTTCAGAGAATTCCCCACTTGAACATAATATGAGTCAGTGGTCATGTTTGTTATAACTTAAAGGTTTTAATTGGTTTAAGAGTCTTCAAAAAAATATTTGCGTGCATATTTTAGTATTTCCATTGTTTTAGATTCAGGGTTTGGCCATTCTGGTGTATAGTTACATATGCCTCACATAGTTTCACTTTGTGGAAATGCCTGTAAAACAAATTTTTGTAACATGAATCATTCCCTGATAACCATAATTCTGCCTTTCCTGCTTTGCACTGATTACAGCACAAGGAGAAGAGGGAGAGGGAAGCGTCAGTTTTTGGAACACCCGCCTTAAGCTTGAAGCGGAGAGAATGAGAACTCGCTGTATTAGATTCCTCCTTGAGCAGAACTGAATGCCTGATAGCCAGCCAGGAGCTGGGGGCGTTAAGAGCAACAATTTTACATTACACTGGAGTTTCTAGCCTGGCATGGAAAGAGATGCCAGTATTAGCTATTTGCATCTTACTGTAGCCACGGGGATATGTGAACAGCTGGAGAATTAATTTGATATATATTCCCAGAAGCCTCTCCTCTGCCAACAGAATTCCATTACTGTGAGCTTCTGAGTGTGTGCCGTGAATTTGTTTCTTGCTTTTTTAATATCTGCTATAGCGTATTTCTGGTAAGTGGATTCCCACATCACATAACGGGGTGCAGCTGTATCTTGGTTTGGTGTAAACTCCATTAACTTAAGCAGATACAAGATAGAAAAGGTACAGCCTTCAGGATGCAAACGCCTCCGGCCTTCAAGAAGTTGTGTTTCAGATGGACAGTGCTTTGTCCAGTAAGTGCAGTCATACCTGAAACATTTCATTCCATGTTAGTGGAATTTTCGACATCAGCAGGCAGATGGAAAGGTATTTTGAAGGGCAGAGAGGTGGAATCTAGGACCAGTCTGGCAGTGTTGCCGCGGCTGGTCCCTGCAGCTCCCCGGCACTGAGAGGGTGTGTCCCCAGGAGCTGCTGCTCCCCAGATCTGGATGTGTCTTCGTGCTTCTTCCAAGATGCCACTTCACATCCTTTTCCTCAGCACCCCCTTTCCGACCCTCAGGATTGAAACTCTCTTCTAACTAGACTTTGCATTTAAAATCTTTCATATCAAATATGGAAGGAAGAAACCTTGGGCATTATTAAGAATGTTGGAAGATACTTTGTGGAGCAGAAGGACCTTGCCAGGACTGACTATGGCGATTGGAAGGACAGGTGTTTTTGCTTCAGCTAAATGTGTGCTAGTAAAACAAAAACCGAAATAATTGACTACACTAAAAATATGGGAGCTGTAAAAAAAAAAAAAATAATAAGATTAGGGGCAGGTCCCGCGAAACCTATGGAACTGTGTGCACAGAGGATAAATATAACTCAGAGTCCAAATAAGAATACTCAGGTGAGCCACACGTGGCATGTGCACCTGGAGACAGGGCAGCCGTTGGTGGCAGCCTCGCCCACTCATGAGATATGCTGCTTCCTTCAGGGCACAGGAAGACAGTCACTTGTAACGGAACCGATTTCATCTGAACTAAACAAGATCCAGGGGTCGTTTCTTCATCGTGATTTTTCAATACAGGGGAAAACGTCTCTAGCTTTTTCGTTTGTCCTCACCAACTCCCAGGATAGTTTAATGTAATAGTAAGTTTAGCCACTAGAGCGGCCATTTCTTGGCACTAAAGGAAGGAATTTAAACAGGGTTATCAGCAAGAAGTTCACTCGTTACTAAGACTTTTCCTTTAGTTGTGAGAAAACTTGCTCCTGGTCTCTTTATGACATCAACACGCTGAGAAAAATCATGAATGTACCCACAGTGCTTCTGCATTTTACTGACTTAATGTTCCTGTTTACCAGTATGTATTAGCTAAATCACATTAAATAAATGTGTGTTAGGGTTCAGTGGGAACTTAGGAGGAGAGGTACTCATTGTCCTTTGTTATTTCTCAGTGTCTTTTTGTTGGATCCTGTGCTGCACTGGCCCAGGTACCCCAGCAGGACATGGTCTTCAGAATAGTAGTTCTCAAATTGTGACCCCCAAGAACATGAGGTCAAAACCCTTTCCTTGTTCCTTGCTTTTACTCTGTGTCAACATTCGCACTGGTGGTACCGACCCAGTGGTGACTAAACTGCTGGCATCTTAGTGCGAATCGAAGCTGTGGCACCAACCTGTGCTGGTCAGTCACTGCATTCGTCACCGCCAGGCACTGGCAGTCAACAGGAATGACAAAATCAGCAGCAGCGTAAAGTCACTCCCCGTTGAGCATGCGCTGGGTTGAAGCAGTCCGAGTTATCTTTTGGCATCTCAGCCCTTGGTTGCACGTTGTACGAGGGTTCCGTGGCGTGGAATGGGGAGTGCCCGCGAGGTGATTCTGCTGCAGACTGAAGCGCCGCGGCTGTCTCAAGGGAAAGCGCCCTCTTTCGTGATGTCTGTTTATTCTAAACATTCGAGCGGAGATTTCAGGTTAGCGGTGAGATATGACCGACTCTCCACTGTAGCACTCACGTATGTGGACATGTTGACCGTGCATGAAGTTTAACTCACACGTGAGATTATTTCTCTCATTTTATGTTTAGAGAAAATAACATCCTGATTTAGTATCTTGCGAAGTTACACACTTAAAAATACATTTGCAGAGGTGTCTCAATTGCGTTGACCTTTCACTCTACGAGACTTTATCGTGTCACATGGATGAGTACCAGGAAAAAACTGCTAGATATAGTAAAGGGCAGTACTCCTGTTTTTAACTCCTCTCCCCACCGCCCCGACCAGACCAAGGAGAAACTAGGAAATACGTAAGAGAATCGGAACCTTGACCTTTGTACTGCATGTATGGATTTACTTAGGAAAAAAGATATTTTAAAAGCATCGAATTTACCAAGTGCTGTCAGAAGCACGACTGGGCTCAGAATTTGATTTCTGTAATCAAACCCCACTAAATTTTTGCTTTCAGTTCCTGTTGGTTGGCTGTTAAGTGATTTTAAAATATAATGTCCTGTAATAGAAAAACATAAAGCATTTGTCTCAGGAGCATGCTGTACTTGATCCTATAAAGCAGTGGTTGCCAAGGGAACTATTGCAAAGAAAAAAAAAATAGTATTGATGAGGGTGGGGACAAAGAATGAAAATAGTTTCTCTAAAAAAAAAAAATGAAAAAAGCGTATAAGACATTTTTGGCTTCAAGGTCAGATGCATCCTGGCTGGACACAGTGGCCGTGACATTTCCTAAGGGGATGGTCAGGCTTACCTGTGCATCCTCAGGTGCAGTCCGTTGCTGCTGCCAAGAGGCCTCTGCTGAGAATGAAGCAGAACACAGTAAGGAGCCAGGTAGAGCATTAAGGGCAGTCGCCTTTTAATTCTGATTCCATATTCAGGGAAAATGGTTTTCCTGTGGGGAGGCAGAGAAAGTATCTGGCAATGAAAACAAGTTGGCTTAGAGATAGACTCCTTGGAAGGGCTGTTGATGCTAGCCAGGTGATCAGACGTTGGAGTCTTAGAGCTGAACTGGGAAAGACTAATGACAGATGATTTCTCATGAGAAAAGTGCCAAAATGTGTCCAAGCCTATCTTTAAAATGTGTTCCTCATTAGTGTTTTACTAGTAAACTTTTTAAATAAGATTTTTATTGTGTAAACATCTGTATATTGAAACATAGTTTTCCTTGTGATGTTCTATATATATATATATCTGTACGTGTGTATACTTTTTTTTTTAAACAAAATACTTTCTGTAAAAAATAAAGCATAGACAGCAGTATCGACCATACCAGTTACCTGACAGATAGATGGTAGATAGGTAGCTAGATAGATATTGAACACCGTACTAAGTCCTGTGGTTAAAGGGGTTTAGAGATGGATAAGAAATGGCTCCTCTCATGAGGAATCTTTGTCTAGTGCAGAAGTTCGACTTAACATAAAAATCATTATCACAGGGAACAAGAGGTTTACATCAGGTGTTTGCAGAAGCATGGAGGATGGAGCCACTCACAGTTGGAGAAGAATTCTCAAAAAGGGTAACATTTGAGTTGGGTCTTAAAGGATTAATAAGAGTCGTTAGAGGAAGAAGAGAAGGTGGTTTTCTAGGCACTTGATACTCCCTGAGCAAAGGCATGGAAGCAAAAATTGAGGGTTTGTAATGAGAATCTCAGCATCCTTAGTGCATGAGGATGTATCTGGGATTGGTGAAAGTCTTTTGCCTTACTTATGCAGAAAGTCAGTGATGTTACCAGAAGTAAAAGTTACCCCCATAAAAACGATCACCATTCATTTACACCATTTTCTAGAAAACACATTCTTAAGATGTCTTTATACTTGCCTTTGTTTGAGCAACAGGTTTAAGGTATCTTAAATTCAAACACTTTAAAAAATTCTCTCTAGATATGATATCAGAAACGTGCTTATTATTTTATAGTCAGTACCCAGTTAAGATGTAATAAAGTATCTATTAAAGATAATGTTGAGAGGGGAAAAAAACCACATAACGTCCCAGAGATTCAAAGAGAAATAATCTAGTTTCCTATAAGAGGTGTTTCAACTCTGAGGACTATTATTAGGGATTGAGTTTGCCCAGGGTTCTGTCACATTTGTTTCATTTGATCTGGGTTCCATTAAAGCTGATTTTAATAGTCTACGTTTTGGAATCTACGCCATTCCATGACTAGGACAGTGATTTGCTCTCAGGTTCAGCATATGACTACCGCAGCTTCTCACCAGCCTCTAGGCCCTAGGTTTGTTGTCATTTCTAGCCTCGCCTTGGCTGTGATGAGTGATGGATGTTAGCGTCTGTACTGAAATGCGCTGGAGGGGATCTCCGCCACTGTATTCCATTCTTGACGCTTGGTGGTGTTGGTGGTGTCTGATTTTTTTATACTTACCAGCTGCCTTGATGTATTAAGGTATAGAGACGTTTCAAACCTGAAGCTGGTCTCTACCCGATGGAATAAGATACTGTGGGGTGTTTTTAGTATAATGTTGTAGATTGATGAATATGGCCCCTGTAGTTTGATTGAACATAGGAAAATTTGGGCATCTTGGTTTAACAATTTAAAAATTTTAAAGGAATCTCGGTTGTTATCGTAATAACACAAGAGAAGTGGTGGTTTTTGATCACAAACATTTGTTTACACGTATGGCTGTATATTTCAGTCTTCTCAGTTATTAGGAGGTTGGGTTTCATTCATTTGTAAAATTGTAGCCAAACCGTCTTTCGTAAATTGAGGTGTCAAAATTGGATGTTAATCTTGACATCTTTGCACATTTTTGCTTTCCAACAGGCCTTTGAACGAAGCTAACAAGCAAACATTGTGTGGTTCTTAATTGTTTTACAGATGAGAACTGGGATGATGACCAACTGCTTGGTGTTGAACCATGTAATGAAAACCTTGTCTCTGGCTGCAATATCATCAATGGGAAATGTGAGTGTGGCACCATTCGGACCTGCAACAATCCCTTTGAGTTTCCGAGGAAGGATATGTGCCTTTCAGCTTTGAAGAGGATTGAAGGTAAGTATTCATTTTCATAATTGTAAACTTAGCGTTGTGTAGCCCTGAGCACTGATAGTGTTTGAGCTTGAAAAGGCAAAAACAAGCTTACAGAGATTGGAACTTTTATAATCCCAAACTAGATGCGTAAAGTGGACCAGGTGCTGACGTGACGGGGTGTAAGCACGCATGTGTGTGTCTGTTTCCTGGAAGCCGTGGAATAGTAATGCGGTGGTGGTGTGAGCAGCGTGCTTTGTGCCAGCTTGCCTGGGTCACCTCTGCATAATGGATGATTTCACAAGTGGTGTGCTCGAGATCAGCATCTGCTGTCACCAGGTCCATTCTGCTTGATTTACCATAGGAAGATGCGCCATGAGGAGAGTGCTCATTAGAAATGCAGCTCATCTGGCAAGAAAGGGTATTTCTTTAGAAGAGATGGAAAATTATGCAGTGATGATGGAAGATTTAGGTTGGTTTTGCCATGGGGCAAAATGACAGAGGTGTAGATGGAGCTTTGGGCACATCACCTCTGGAATGAAATCAGAAATCTCGTTACAATAACAAGAAAAACATACTAATATGGCCTACAACTTTTGTACATTCGTGCATAAAACCTAGAAAAATGAAGACTTGAAAATACGATTCATAACTACAGTAACCACGAGTAGCACAGCAGAGCTCGGTGCCGTGGCTCACCATCAGAGGCGACATAAAGAGCGAGGCCTGGGCCTGGCTCTCAGCCCTGCCTGTGGCCAGCGCTGAACTCTGTCTCAGCCCCAGGTTCCTCCTGGGGAAAAGTAGTATTCCATGAGATATACTTAAAAATACCTTTTATCTCTAAAACGATGCCTGCTAAGATAGGTAGGTCATACAGTTTGGAATACCAAAGGTTTGTGAGGTCCAAGATCAGACTCATCAGAGCAATAGAGCAGGACTGAAGTTTTTGAATTACATTGTTTCTAAGTCATATTAAATGGTAATAGAGAATAAGAGATTTATAATAGCCTCTAAAACAGCATTTCTCTTTGTATTTACCAATGCTGCTAAATCATTAAAAGAAAATATAGTAGAACATAGTAGACGTAAAGTTTTAGAACCATTTAGTCTAGTCCTTGAATTTGAAAATCCAAACTGGGATCCAAGCCTATTTAGTATCACTAATGAGCCTAGTACTAACCATGTCAAGTCTTTTTTCAATCACATCATGACATTAGACAATGGTCAGTTCCCTAACTCATTTTTATTGACTCATGGCTCTGCTCACATCTGTCCCCACTCCCACTGTCTGCCCAAAAAAATATTTTGCCAATATATAACTTTCAGGAATGTAGATGCAGTGGTCATATGTCTGTTTAAATAATCAATTTAGTTACTCATACGTATTTAAAATCACATTATGTGAAATAATACAGCAATTTAGGGGATTGCTTTTTGCCATTCTTACATTTCATAAAAGTGTGTTGTTCAGATGCTGTCGTTACCTTTGCTTAAGTTACCTGCCAAGTCATTTAACATCCTGTTTCTGAACTCTTACCATCTAACATGTTCGAAATGTAGCAGACTTCGAATCCATATTATCCCAAAAAGTTTTGTTTTAACACAGAGTATCTTTTCACATAAAACTAAGACTGTTGCATTTTTATTTAGTTAGGTGTATATTTATGATCTTTATAACACTAAGATTAAATGCATTGATTTTTAAAGCGATTCCTTAAAAGACTGTATATGAGATACAGCATTTCCAATTTTGGTATTGTTCTCTCAGGAATAATTGTTGTAGCTCATTAAATTTCTTCACATTTTTTTCTTGTTTCACAAATTCTGTCAGACGGCCTCTATATAATCCCAAAGTAGGATTGGTTGAGATCACTTAAGGTTAACATATCATCTACAAATAGTATTGTGCTTTTCAAGAGAAAGCACCCTGCAGTGTTTGCGATCTTGTAAGGAGTCAGTATTACGGGATTTCTCTTTTCTGAAAAACAATTTTGAAGAAAAAGCTCTACTTGTATTCAAGTATGTATATTGTATATGAAAGAATTAATAAAGATATAGTACTATATATAATCAAATCATTAATAGCAATGAAGACTCCAAATACTGTAGGAGTTTAGGGCCGCAAAATGTGACCTAGAGTTATATGATAAGGTATCATGGAGGAGGTGGAGTCTGAACAATTCAAAATTTGGATGGTGATGGATTCCAGGAAGAGGAAGGATGTGAACAAAAGGACAAAATGTAGAAATGAGATTTGTATGACTTACGTGTAAGACACTTGGGAAACTAGTCTAAAAGAGCAAGTTTCCGTGTTGATAGGTAATAGGAAATAAAAATGGGAGGCAGGATGGAACCAGATTATGAAATGCCTTTAACATCGTGCAGGGAGCTTACACCTGATAATAGGAACTGTCAGTAGTCATTGTATGTTTATGAGCAGAGAGAAGCAGAGCGTGAGGAAATCAATGTTCGGCCGACTGGGGTTGTTGAGGGATGCAGAGTGGATTAGCGAGTGAGATACTGTAGTCAGGAGGCTCACTGGAGGGCTGTTGCAGTTTTTCAGTGTGCCACCGAGCAGAGGTTAGCAGGAAAATGGCCAAGAAGAGGTGGACACATCCCATTTTGACGGAAGAACTTGCAGTATCTGCGAACAGATAAGGGAAGGGTGAAAATGCACAAGGATGATTCTAGGGTTCCTAACCCGAAATAATAAAAGAATAAATAGTGTAAATAACAGAAATGGGAAAACTCTTTGGAGATGTTTGTGATAGAGTAGGACTGAAAAATGGGGTTGTTTTAGGGGGATATAGGGTCAAGAGTGACTTTAAAACTATGGACGGCATTACAGCATGCTTGAATGATGGCAAGAATCATCTAGTAAAAAGAGGCCAGCAATGATCGATTGCAGGGGCAAAGCCTTTTGAGGAGGGAGAGGCACAAAATTGTTTCTGTTCCTCAGAGATGTGTAAAACAAGGTCGTCAGCTGACATTGAGGTGGAAGAAGAGGTGTGAAAAATTGAGGAAGGAGAGAAAATGTGAAATAGGTGTCTCAGAGAGAGGGCGAGTGACCCAACGAGAGAGATGTGTTAGGGTCTCCTGCCAGCGCTGACGGCCACCTTTGGGTTAGTGGTTATAACTTTGAAGTGAGATCAGCCAGCAGAGCTGTGCGCTTTTCTCCAGCTCTAGTGCAGATACATTGGAGGTGGAGACATGGCTTGAACCAGGGTTCGGATTTTTCCTGATGAGTCCGATAGAAAGAGAAGGGCATGGAGAGTGAGGGTAATTATGCCTGTGTTTATGGTGACATACCATGCAAACCATGCTGGGAAGGAGACAGAAGCAGTGACTAGAGAGGAAACACTGAGCCAGAAGTTCTGTAGATAACGGTAATGACATGTAGCTGGCATGTAATGGGATTGCATGTGTTTCACATGAACAAGGTTTTGTTTTTAAAGGGCAACCAGAATAGTGACGTAAAAGAGGCAGTGAGAACAAGGAGGACACCTACCCCTACCCCCAAGAATTACGGAACGTGGGAGGGGAAGCCATCCGCACCTGAAGGGACAAAGAGCAGTCAGGGAGTGCCCAGGTTTCAAGTAGAGCATGAAAGTGAGGGGAGCATCTGGAGAGAAAAATGACAGCAAATAGGATTTTAGCGACAACAGACCACGAGTTCTGGAAGGATCTGGGAGGGAAGATTGTGTAGGGCAGGGATGATTTTGCAGAGCCAAGTGAGGGTGAGTCCAGTGACGGTGGGTGACATGGTAAATGTAGACTCGATTCTCACGGTCTCTTATTATTGGAAGGTGAATAGTTCCAGTTAAAGTCGCTTTTTGAGGGCGATTCTCTTGTGCAGTTTGTAGTGTTAAGGTGTACAGTTGGGGAGGGCGGGACAGAAGTAACAGTGTTCTTGCTGTAGTATATGAGGAAACAGGGGTCCCCACATCTGTGATTTGGGGGGGGAATTCTGAACACGAATTCTAAGTATAACTACAACAGCACCTAAAAATATGTGGAAGCCATTACAGGACATTTCAATCTCATATGTATAGATTTGTGGAGAATAATGGCAATTTCTGGGTATTAAAAAAGTTCCTGTATATTCCTTATATTTATTTAAAAGGGAAGGAATTGGTCCTAGATTTTACCAAAATTCTTTCTCAAAATCTGTGACCACATCACCATAAATTTAGTGGGTAGAGGATGCTGGGTAACAGCCAGCCATGGTTTTGCATGGAATGATTTGTCAGAACCAAATGTACTTTTCCAAGGAAGAAGAGAAAGACTGATAAAGGGAATGACCTGCAAGTAATCCCACCTTGATCTTAACAAAGCTTATAATTTTAGGCCATGTTACCTACTCATCACTGATTTGGTTTTTGCTGTACTGAGGACCAAGAAGTTAAGGTGTTGTACCATCAG
Organism: Rousettus aegyptiacus; assembly: GCF_014176215.1. Taxonomy (NCBI): domain Eukaryota; kingdom Metazoa; phylum Chordata; class Mammalia; order Chiroptera; family Pteropodidae; genus Rousettus; species Rousettus aegyptiacus. Next base: position 20,917,670 of record NW_023416310.1, read on the forward strand.
AAGAGGGGACCAGACTCGCAAACCCAGTACCAGCCTCTGGGTTTTCCACAGGGTTTTCCAGAGGGGCCACTGTGAATTTAGTAATTGTGGTTAAAGTTGATACGGAAGACTTCAATGATATAATGAATAAGTTAAACTTTTAAGTTTTCATACGCCTCGCAGTACGAGTAAGTAGCTCTTATATTCTAAAGAAATTACTATAATTCAGAGCGGTCATAAGATATTCAAGAAGTAATCAAAAACATGAAACCATGCTAAGTTCAAGGAAGAATGGAAAACACCCTGGAAAACATTTTATCTATTCATTCATTCAGCAAATATTTATTGAGTGCCAAAAATGTACTAGGCACAGTTCTAGTTGCTGAGGATTAGCCCTCATGGAGCTTATATTCAAAAGAGAAGGGATGACAATACAAAAATGAATTAGGAAATGTAGTTCGATAAGAACTCTGAAGAAACAGTGATCAGGGTGAAATGATAGAGAACTGCTGGGAATACTGAGGAAATTGCTTTAGGTACAGATGTCAGAGAAGAGAGGGCATTTGAACTGAAATCTGAGTGTAAGGAGTCAAACTTACTACAAGGAATCACACTCATGATCCGAGGGGAGAGAACTCCATGCAGAGGGAACTGCAAGTGTGAAGAAAGCTGTAGGGTGAGGACGAGTTTGGAATGTCGAAGGAATAGTAAGAAAAAGCAAAAAGGTCAATGTGATTGGAAGGAGGGAGAGCAGGTTAAGAGCCTTGTAGATTAAGGTGAGGTATGTGGATTTCATGATGAGGACCTAGGGAAGCTGTTTAAAGGATTGTGAATAAGTGTGTAATGAAATTTGATTTGTGCTCTATGAAATGAATGTGATGGAGAAGAGAGGAGGCTGGGTCCGCAGGTATGGATTTTTTTTAATAGTTCAGCTGAGAGATACTGGTGACCTGCAGCTAAGAACTGGGGATGGAGAGATGGTTTGATCTGAGATGTGATTTGGAAGTGGAGTTAGCAGGACTTATTGATGGATTTCATGTGAAGGCGGGGGTGAGGGGAAGGGGAACCAAGGAGTTCTCTTAGACTTGGGAGTTTAAGCAAATTGTGGTGCCCTTGACAAGGGGGAGGAGCAGATTTAGTGAAGACTTAATGGTTTTGTTTTGGACAAATTGAATTCGACTCCCAAGTAGAGCTACTTGTCACTTAGGTAATTTTCAATGTAATTAACTCATTTAGAAGCATTCATACATGCATAGCTCCATGATAAGTACACTGGGGACTACAAAGATAAATACTCCTGAGCCCTTTCCATGAGAAGGTTGGGAGAGTGTAGAGAAAAATGAAAATAACCAAGTCACACTGATTTATCACCAGAGACCAGATAAAGGGATTTCTGTGTAGGATCTTAAAATGTGTTTTAAATACAGTTTTTAGCCATCGCTGCATCACATACTGCTTTTGTTACTGGAATAGTATAGATTATGTGGACCTTATTCCTACTTGGAGCTGCACAATGAGCATTTGGAAAAGGAGGAAGACACTTGAGACTTAAGAAAATCCTCTTTTGTTTTAGCCGAAAGTACTTAGAGGTAACATTTACATGGTTTGTAATTTGGGGCTGTATTTTCTCTACCAGATATTTTAGAGAAAAGATAGCTAATCAGAATTTGGCATGTGATACTTTAAATTTGTCCTGCGTTGAGTGGACAAATAAGAGCTGCTGTGGATTCATAAAGTGGATCAATCATGGACGACTTGAGGCTTTGTGGAGGAGTTGGGAACTGTATCCAGCTCTGAGAAATGCGTTGAGTGGCTCAAGAGACGGGAAAGGAGAATTTAAGAGCAGCCTTGGAGACAGAAAAGAGAGGGTGGACAGCGAGGCCCAGACAGGAGGGAAGTGAGGTGGTCAGGCTTTTGCAGCCGATCGACTGTGGAGGATGAGGAAGGGGCAGGCTCCCAGATTTGCAGAGGAGGAGTTAGTGAATAACAAGGTAGATTCTTTTGGGGTGGGAAGGATAATGGTTACGATATATAGTGGTGTCATTTACCAGAATGTGCCAATAACAAGGAGAGCAGCTTTATGGTGGGTAGGATGGGCTGGATGTCGAGTTTATTTTATGTTTGCCCTATCTGTGCAGAATTAATGGGGAAGATGAGAGTTAAGGAACTGGACTCTGCGATCTGGGCTGGAGCTAAGGATTTGTGAGTCAGCCTCCCAGGGAGAAGGTGGTACCTTAACGGCTTTGGAGTGCGGGGCTGTTAATGTGACAGTAATAGGCATAATGGAGGAAAAAATGACTGGCCGTGTTAACACAGCATAAGTGAGATGAAAGGACCTGTACCATGCGATGGTGCAGGAAGTGTTGAGTGATCTGTTAGCACAGTGTAAGGAAGCCGAAGGTCTCTCCCTGTCAGCTAACCAGAAGTCGGCCCAGAGCACAGTTGTTGGCACCCACGATACTGGGATGCATAAAACGAAATATATCATCTTAAGTACTGAATGAATGATTGATTGATTTGTACTCTCTTATTCAAAAAAAGACTTTTAAAGGGTTTCGTACGTGAGAGCTAATCAGACCCATACCTGAGAAGAGAGCCATTCAGAGTGGGGGGCACAGAGATGATTAAATAATCGGATAGGGAGGGAGAGAAACAGAGTAGACTCTGTCAGCCCAGAAAAATCCTCTCCTTGGCCTTTTCTACAAAAACCTTACAAGGTTGCTCTTTTCATTTTAGAGGCACTTTTATTGTTCATTAATTTATTCATTCGAAAAATGCGTATTGAACACACGCTATACGCCACTACCCTCAGCTTCCACCGATTTGACTTTGTTTTGCCTTTGACTGAGGGACCATTTTCTAAATAGCCTTCAAGGTGCAGGTGCATGAATTGAATCACATTTTTAGATATACCATGGGAGCTTGCTTTTGTCTTTTTAAAAATACATTTCATAAATGTCTTAAATGACATTTGAAAGCATTTATCCATTCTGAAAACTTACACTGCATAACATATACACACTCAAGCAGAAATTAAAGATTAGAAAGATGAGAAAGATTCATTTATACGAAGTTTTATCTGTATTTTTCTGCTGCTTAAAACAAAAGGGAGTTTGATTTTACATTGTAGGGCTATAGCCTCTGAAGCTAAACTAATTTTGGCACAGAGACAAGTGGCTTCTGTTACAGACTTCTTTTAGTTTTAAATAACAGTTGTTTCAGAGCCTTAACTTTTACTAATTTTTCTGCGCTCTAAATTTACTATTTCAGTCCTACCTAAGGAAATGTTAGTATTCTGTGAGCTCACTATTCTGTTTTTAGTTTTTTACATTTTATTTATTTCTTTCACACAAGCAAAATGTAAGTGCTAAGTTGTATTCTTGGTGGTTCTCTTTTTCTTGACCTGTAGTTTACAGTACAACCTGTGCTATCAGTGGCCTGGTCAGATAGTAATACTCTCAATGCCATCTGTACTGTTTGCTATCGACAGTATTTAGAAAGATAAATAATACTGTTTGCTTTTGTTCATAGAACTTTTTCCCTCACATTTTATATATATATATATATATAGTGTGTGTGTGTGTGTGTGTGTGTGTGTGTGAGGCTAGGGGACAGTGGGAGGGATGCTAACATAAAACGCTTAAGGAAACGTGACCAAATGCAGCTGTTGTATCATTTAATATTCATTCCATCTTTGAGATGGTATAACAAAATTCCCTCTTGACCCCCATGCCGCTGGTACTCTGCAGGTTGGAGACACTTTGAGCTCTGGCAAGAAACCTGCTGCCCTCCCCAAATCTGTAAGCCCAGGGACCACAGATGCACCAGCTCCACCCTGACCCGTGTTCCCACATGGGGCTCAAGGCGTCTGGCAAGGCCTGGGCGCCCTGCACAGGGGAAATCTCCTAGGTCTCTTAAACGTGAAAGAGTTTAAAGGTCACACAGAGATTTTGATTTACCGGGATGGGGGAATCTGCATTTCCCCCGAGCCCCCAGGAGAAACTCCCACTGCCTGGTCTTCACCGCGTTTGGGTAGCAAAGTCATAGAGGGTTTCTGTGACGAGGCCTTGCTATGCAGAGAGGTGGATTCATACTGGTGAGAGAACATCTTGTCTTTAACCATTGGACTCGCTCTTAATTTCTGCTATTTTCATTATTTTTAAAAGCCAAGCACTTGTTATAAATTGCTCTGCTTCAAACAGTAATACCTAGGAGTCGTTTCATTATGCAGTTCTGAAAACTTTTATCCCAAGCAAATATTAAATTAAAACCCAGTTGAGGTATTTCACAGTGCATAATGTAGGATCACATGGTGAGGAACAAAACAAATCCTAAGGTTGGATGCAGGGGAAATCGTTTGTTATTAGCGGAGATGATCCTTTATGTAAGTTTACCTATTTGATCTTGGCTAAACTTTAGAAAAATGTCTAAGACCTCATGTCTATGGGTTTTTTTTTTTTTTTTTTTTTTAGCAATATATTGATGTGCATGGTGGTGTCAGTATCCCCAAATCTCTCCTAATATAGTATTGACTATGGTAAACATTGATCCAATGTAATCATTAAGTCGCAGGATCAGTTGTACTGGGAGTCACATTATATATTCTCTCAAAATACAATTGCTGTATATTGTAAGATTATGATAGTTAAATTTCTAAGGTCCTTACAGCTTATCGGTACTGTAGCTGTTCTTTAGGAGAATAGACATGGGAAGGGTATTATACATATCATGAGGTTTATAAAGTTTAAGGAAAAAAACATCTTTGGGAAGCACTTGGCCTTTCAAAATTGCTGTTACATAATCCTTGATAATGGAATATCTGAACATCACCACCACCACCAAAAAAAAAAAAGCTGTCAGCTCTCTGACTCTGACTCTTATTTGTAATGAAGCCATGCACGTGTGCTGCAGGACCTCCGTGTGCACCACCTCATAGCGTTTAAGTCAGTCATTTGCTTCATTGCCATTACTCATCACAGACTCTGCTCTTCTTAGGCATGTTACATGTGAAGTCAGTATTATGCTCGTCAATGTATTGCTTTAGCTCATATAAATAGTTTTAAGAAATTCAGTGAACGTCGCTTATCAAGTTGGTAAGCATTAACCCTTCCCTTAACCAACCAAACAAATAAACAAACAAACAAACAAAAAACAAATTTAACCTTACCCAGATGGATAAGGGACCTCGTGACCCTCAGAGTGTTAGCTAATTTTGATTTTCCCTTTAGCTGTCCAGGTAGCATTAAAGATACCCGTTTCAATCAGGCAGCAAGGCTTTTATGTAACTTTAAATCTGTATTGCTGTCCCTCTTCCTTTGTAAAAACAATCATTAATTGGTAATATAAATTTCCTTTTTTGGAACAAATCTATAAAGAGATTTTGAAATCTAAATATCTGTGTTTCATTTTAAATTCCTGCAATGTCATGGGAAAGTGGAGATAAAGTTATTTTCATAAGTAGTAGATTTTAATTTACGCTGACAACTAAATCAGTTTCTTAGAGCTTTGTTATAGGTGCAAAATGTTGTTTTGATGCCTTGATAACTGGTACAGGGTGGAGAAAAGGCTACCAAAAGGCGGAAACCGGTTTCGAATATCTGGGAAATCAAAACAGGAAACTCAAGGAACTTGGCATAAGATCAGCTGGAGAGGAGCAGTTGCTAGAATAATTATACCTGCATTTTAACTGTTGGAAGTTATACAGTGACCTTCTGGTTGTTGTCATTTCTTATGCCCAGCAGAAAAATTTAAAGTCCTAATTAAATATTTTATATCCTAGTACTAAGAAGGGAGTGTGCGTGGTGTGTGTGTGTGTGTGTGTGTGTGTAGAGCATTTTATTCATCCACTTTCAGGTTACAATACATGGTATGAAAAACATTTTCAATCTGACCCTTGGAATTATGCTTTCTATACACTTATGTGTAAACCGCCAATAATGTTCTGTACCATTTCTTGATTACCCCCCTTTATTTGCTTTAACTCTTTATCTGTGCTTGCAAGCCATTTCTTCTGTCCCTAGCTATGTGCAGCCCAAAGGGCTGCCCTCTTCCTCACCTACTCCAGGTTAGTACAGGGGTACCAGAAGTCCTAGGTGAACAGTTTTTTTACAAGTGTTTCAAGATTAAATCCCATGTACTTAGTATATATTTTTAAAATTCACTTCATGTTATTGTTACAGGGACAAAAACAACCTGATACATTCAGCCAGAGAAATGGTGTTCTTTGGGGGCATGCTTAAAGCTTTCTATTTCTACCTACCAGGGATGCTTAAATGATGTTGGTTTAAGGATTGTCTTTACAAGGTTAACGTTTTAGCTTCTGGATGGCCCTGAGCAGTCCCTTGCGTGTTTGTGGTTTCTGACTTGGCTGCAGGCGACTTCTCAGTTATTTCCAGGGCTTGGCATGTGCTCTCTCACACAGAGTTGCTGAGTTGTGCCTTTGCCCAGCTGTGTCCGGCTAAACCCTGGCCCCCACAAAGGTTCTTCCTGACATGAGCAAAGAATCTGGAATCCCTGCCCAGCAGATCTTCAGAGCTGCTGCATAGGGAGCTGGGTGGTGACCACTCCCCACAGCAGGGCCCCCCTTCTCTGAGAGAAGTTGGCCTGTTCCTTCTGTGTCCTCCTGCCCCAGGCCAGCAGCTGTCTCCATCAACCGTCCAGAGGGTGCAGACCATAGCAGTTGTCATTCCCAAACTCAGTCCATGAAAACTTCATTAATTGGTGTAATTAGTATTCCAAAAACAATGTGGGATTTTGGACAACTCGGGGACGCTTGGTGGTTTATATTTGTTCTGCTTCTAGAAAAAAAGAAAAGTCCATTAAAAGGGAAGTTCAGGAAACAGTTGGGGAACATAATCACTTTAGCAGGAATTGGCATTCCAAATAGTCTTATAAACTTATCAGTATAGTTAAGGATTCTCTGTTAGATACTATGTTTTTTCCATTTCCCAGCTTTGACAGTATTGCATGTTTACTAGTACTTTGATTAAGATATCTTCCATGGGGGGGAAAAAAACTTTTGAATAAAGAGGGTTTTAATTTTTAAAAATGCAAGAATATCTTTATTGACAGGAGACAGGCCTGAAAGCATACAACGACACATAAAGATATACCTCTAGATAAAGCTACAATTTCTTCCAGTTCTTATTGAAGGTTAATAGAGCAAACCTTAAGTGAAAACGGTAAAGGCTGCCAAATTTGTCTTATTTCCTCTACGACTACCCCATTCTATGTTTTCAGTTTTTTCTCCACTTCAAAAATCCAGCATCCTCTTTCTTTCCCACCAGCACCTATAATCTAAGAAAAAAATTTAGATTATTTACTTTTATTGGTTGTACTCTAGAATGTTACTTCAGCCAACATTTGCATTGTAATCCTTTTTAATTGTGAAAAGCCTACTAAAGGAATTCAGCCCCTAAGTAGGAGAGCTCTTTAGGATGGAGCAAGCGTCTCTCAAATTAATCCTGCCCCTTCCTGAGTGTCCTGTACGTGTGGGGAGCATACACTTGGGGCTGACTTTGCTGCAATGGAGCATTCGGGACAATGTGGCAAGGACCTCACCCTGAGAAGTCTGGAGGGGGTGGGTGGACATGAGATGGGCACCCAGGCCGCCATAAGAGCAGAGCACCCATTCACAGTCTGCGTAGTGTGCATGGAGGGCTTTCTAGAAGACACTGATAAAAGTAAATTGAAACTTATTTTAATCAATTTAAAAGCTATTTTATGATTCATAGACATGTTTACTTCTCGAACCGGTGCCAGTATCTTTGTGAATGTCTAACTTTCTCAAGAAAGGTATTGAGGAATGCTAAAATTCAATATTCGGGTTTTTTTTTTTTTTTTTAAAGAAATGTTCCAATAAAAATAAAATGTGACTCATTCCCTAGTTTATATTGACCTTTACTAAGCGTGCTGTTCTGTGCATAACTTATTTTGAAACCTATGAGAGGATTCTTTTAAAGGTGCATAATCTCTAAGATGATAATGGATTCACGTGGGTTGTTGATACATCTAGAGCTTGGAATATGCTCTGATAGAGTGCCTTCCTGCTTTTGATTTTGAAATCTCTGTTGCTAAGTGTTTTTTTTGCATCAGGAGGAAGTGACAGCTGTAAATAATGCTTGTAAAGTTGGAAGAGGGAAAGAATTAACCCATGATGAATTAATATTTGTCTGAGTTTTTAAGGGACTGGAATGTTCCTTTAAATTGTGGATGTGTTTTTTGTTTCTGGCTGACAACTTCCTAGTTTTCCTACACTTCATTATTCTTTTCTCTGTCACTGGGGTTTTGTTTTTTGTTTTAATTTCCCGAAAAGCAAGTAAAGTGCTTCCTCCTTATCAGTAGCCTTTCTTTTCCTGTTCCAATAACAAAAGAACAATACAGGAATTTAATAATGTTAAAAAAATTGGTACTTCTTTTTCTTAATATATCCATATATTTGTCAGTAGATAAAATCCAAGTTTTATAGACATAGAGAAAAGCTGTGTATCAGTAAAATAAGCTCATATTTCCGTTTAGAAAATAATTTTTTTTTCCTTTTCAAAATATGTTCCCATGTTCTGTTGTGAAAAGTCCTGAGAATTAGAAAGCTAGGAAAGACCAATGGTCATTGACTTAACGGAGGATATTTTAAAGCTGTCTACAGTACATTCTGATCTTGTTCATGTATTTACATTATATAAATTGTTTTTTTTTTTTTTAACTGTTTCTGCTGCTTTGGCCAAAAAACCCCAAAACGTCCAATTCGCCTCACAGCTTTTATAAATATCATGGGTATGTTTTTGCAGCAGTGGACATGAAAGGACGCTTGTTTCAGTGTTTTGATGCAGTTGGAGTTCATGACAGTGGTGCATTTAAAGTGGTTTCTGAAGTATCCTTGAAACCACGTTGAGCAAGGGCTCCGGTGACCTGTTCCACAGCCGTCCTGCAGTGGTTGCCCAGGACCTTGTGCGCTTCCTTCCTAAGGCGTGGAACAAAATCAGGTAGTCTCAGTTGTGTCTGACCCAGGTCTGGGCAACTAGTGAGGTTTTTAAACTTCCTAAATAAATACCTTGCCTATAACATTTAAAGTTATTACTTATCTCTGCAGTAGTAAAAAAAATATATAATATTGTTCCATTTGTATGTTCTTAGTGCCCTTTGGGATTCTGGTTACTGATCGCAGTGGAACCCCCTGAATGCTTTCTGACTGAGAGCCAACTTGTTTCTCTTCTGTCAGTAATTTTTCAAAGGATGTAAATCAGAACTTATTTTAGGCTGTGGTGTCACACCTCAGTGTGACATGAAACTCTCAAAACTGTTACCTTTGTGATCTTTTGTGCCTTCTTGTCCAGCTTCACATTTGCCTAAAGTCAGGCCTTATTATAATGTTTTCCTTGGGGTCCTTTGGATATGTCAATAACTTAGCAAACGTCCTTAATCCTGACAATGTATCTCATGCTCTATAATAGTATATGTTCACGTGCATAGGAAATGTTTTTTTTCTGTTAAAAAAAAATCATACATGCCATATGTGTTTTTGTCTTTTCTGTCCAAGAAGTTCATTGTGTACACACATGTCCCGCGTGCATATATGAATCTCTGTAGCTAGATGTGTGTAAGCACATACACATACGTGGTGACATACAGCTTACACATGGAAATAAAAGCAACCATATGATTATTTTTATCCTCCTTGATATGTATATGTCTGCAGTGACCTATATGTTATTAAGTATGAAAGTGTAGATACTGGTGCTCCATTCTCTAATTAAGAGTTTTCTAAAAGTTTCCTCTTTTTAGTCGTAGAATCTAACCACCGGCTGTGCATTGCAACAGAATCGGTGTAATATTATGCACTTAGTGAATAGCTTATGGAAGACAGGCAAGACTCTTCAAATAAATATTATTCAAACTCCCTCCACTTTCATTTCCCTTATCACCATAACAGCCACACCCAGCGTTGCTATTGAGCCGCGTTGTCTCTGTTTCCCACACACCAGTGAAACTGACCCTATTGAGTAGCAAAGGAAATATGAGAGATAAAGTCGAAAACTGCCTTCCTTGTGTTGACATTTCTATAACAACGAGTCAGAAAGCTTGTCTCCCTCTGGGTGGACAAGCTGCTACGGGTCATGATTAGATGGTATGTCCATTAGTAACCATGCTGACTCCCAACAGAATTATTTAAAACATTCCAATAAATAACCCTGAAATCTGGTAAACAAAAGGGGAGTGGTTGTGAACTCATAGACTGTTTTAATTCTATATATGGAAAGGAGACTACTAGAGAAGCAGGTGAAGGTCAACACAGGATGAAAGGCCCCAAAACTCTGAGGTTAAGCCATTCTGGACCACCCTGAGTGAACGAGGGTATTTCAGGAGCCTCCATAATTGACCATTCAGGGCTCTGCAGTGGGAGTTCTTTGCCGTATTTTACTGCCCTCTTGACTGATGTGAGGTCTTTATTAGATCTTTGCCACATCTTATAGTTGCATCACTATTTTGAGAGATTTTTAATGAAATCACACACTAACATAATATTTTTGTTTTGTGTTATTTGTCTATTCCTCAATCATATTAACTTTTCCATCAAGAGTTTTGCTGTCTCTTAAGAGAATTTCTTTGTTTAAACGTATTTCGAAAACTTCGATATGAGTCATATAACCAAATGGGGTGGCCCATCGGATATACGTTTTCCTAACATAATGTAACATCATTGATTTTGTTGTATTTCCCATGGGCTGAGGTGCTGTTCTCTTTTGCCAGAAAACACATTTGAAATTTTTAAATAAATCTTATGTCAAGTAGCTCTTAAGAAGTGAAATAAAATGATTATATCTCACAATATTTACTATTATCTGAAGCATTAAAAAAATAACTGCCCCCAGAAAAAAAGGAGGTTATAAAATTACAACATTATAGACATGTTGAGGTATTAGGAGATAGTAAATGTAAAACGGCTTAAGAATGACTTTATTCACGACTGGCATTTTGGAAGGGCTCAGGCTGTCAAGGAAATGAACCAGTTTGTATTAATATAAAGCACTAGAAATTTAAATAAATCGTGTTTGAAAGCTATACCAGGATTTTTCTTGAATGCTGCTGAATAAATCTGCTTCTTAAATGTCAGCTAAATGTGTGTCACTGACATGCATAAGCTGAGAGGGCTACGAAAATATCCATTTTGGGCTTTAAAATATTTCAGCTCTTTAATGTTCTTTTGACCTTCAGTTAAAGGACATAGTCACATAACAGAGGAAATGCCTCAAATTCTAGCATCTGGGTTTGTTTCCTTATACTTTTTTGGCACAGTTACAACAGTAGGACTTTCTTTAATTTTTTTCACAGTACAGTCAACACAGGCTTTTTACAGAAGCGGGAAAGGACAGTCATGAGGCCAAAAGCAATATGTTTCTGCTCTATGCTCGGTGGCAGGATCTAATTGAAGGGCTTGTTGTTTCACAGGGAGCCTAGAACCAAAAAGCAAACAAACAATCCCACATGAATACAAATTTTGCATAAAATTAGATACCTACACATGTACATATAAATATGGGTGTATATACTCAAAACTTAACATAGTCAATGCCCTACTGTTTTGAACTTGTTGAATCTTCGTCACTATATTCAAGTTATCTCAACGGTATATAGTTTTGGGAGCTTCATCTGGATTTTCAGCTGCTTAAAGATGTATCTTCAAGAGTTTCTTTTGTAGCTGAGAAGAGACCCTAGTTTAAAGTACTTGTTAAAGTGTATTTTGACGTGGGCACTTTATTTCAGCTCTCTTAGTATTTTAGCCATTTTGTCATTTATCACTGGTGAAAAGTCACTTAGAGTTTGAGAAAACGAAGCAGTGGCATGTGATTTCCCATCAGTTTAAACGCCCATAATGAAACACCCATATCCTATTTTTATATTTCCTCAACTTTACATCCAATTAAGTTTCAGCGTGTGGAAGCTTTTTCTGGAGAATTTGAATACTATCAAACGGCGTCCTTTTGATGCTCTTTTTTTCATAGGAGTCGAATTTGGTAGCCTCTGCCTTTCTTTACATGGGGCACCTTAGCCACTCATTCCTGGAGACCCTCAGGCTCTTGCTTCTCCAGTGCTTGTGGGCCATTTGTGTAGTTCTGACATCAAAAAGGACATAATACTATTATGCACGGATATTAACAGACAAAATTAAAAGTAGCCCTAATAGTAGTTTTCAAAAGCCAACTGACTCACAGAAGCTTTCTTTGTCTGAGGTTTATATGTCGAAAATATCCTATAAAGTCATGTTGAAAGGGATAATTATCTGCCATTAGCAAATGCTAGTCTTCCCTAATTCATTAATTTAACAAATATTTATTGAGCGCTTGCTCCGTGTCAGACACCGCTAGATACAAGGTGAGCAAGACACACAAGGTCTCAGAAGCCCTGAGCTTCCAGTCTCAGGGAAAATAAATAAGAGCCATAAATAAAATTACATAAGTGCAGCTGGGTAACAGATATCCAAGACCAAGATGGGATGGGTTAAGATGGTCTCTCTCTGAAGAGATGATGTTTAATTTGAACTAAAAGTTAAGAAGGAGCTGGTTGCTAAATGCAAGGAGTCTGGGGAAGAGCATTCTAGGCAGAGTGAAACATGTAGTCAGCACCCCAGGGCGGGAGAGAGCTTTGTGTGCTGGGGGACTGAAAGGTTTAGCGTGGCTGTAGCATAGTGAGTGAGGGAAGGAAGAGCAGCAGGGGACTGAGTTGGAAAGGTAGGTGGGGGACTGGTCACAGACTATAAGATAAGGAGTTCTGTAATGTATTCTAAGTGTAATTGGAATCCATTAAAAGATTTTAAGCTTTAGATGGAGGTGATAGGATGACCTTTTAAGATCAACTGGCCACTCTGTGGAAGATGTAGCGAGAGGCTAGAGCAAAACCTGAAGGGGTATTAGATAGGGCTCTGAAGGACAGCCAGGAGGTGATAAGTGGGGGACAAGGGCGTTGGCAGAGGAGTTGGGGAAAAAGGAGTGGGTTCTGTATGTCGTTGGAGGTTCAGCTTAAAAATCTCAAACTGATTGGACTTGAGGGTCAAGTTATGAGGTGGACTCCAGACTGGTCCCAGGCTTCTGGCCTCAGCAGTTGGTACCATTTTCTGAGAGGGGGAAGAGTGGGCAAAAACTGGGTAGAGTCAAAATTACCCTTTGAAATGCATCAGAGTGTATCAAAGAAGAGGTTATTTTGAGTTCTTTTCTTCACATAGCGATGATACTTCGAAACGAAGTCTTTAAAGTGTTTCATTGGAACCTGCGAGCAGAATCCCGGACCCTCCCGCGTGGTGGCTCTCGGTTGCAGGTGTCGCCCCGGTCCCCTGCTGTCTGTCTCACCTCCGCCTCTTCCTTAGGCAGTGTTCCTCTCCACTCTTAGGCAAACGTGTTTATCTCTTTCCCCAGGTATGCCACAATCCCCTAACCACGGTTTGCTTAGCCTCCCTTTAAAATTGTTCCCAGATTCTTTTTTTGTAAGTGCTCGACAACGTGCATCCACTGTTTCAGGCATGATTATTCTCATACTAGAACCCCAGGGGAACCAAGGCCACCCGAGGGAAATGAATGTGCACGTGTGTCACTTCTCGCACACACTCCTGAGCTTGCCCGTGCTGTTGAAATCATTCCCGAGGACCTGTATTTTAAAGTGGTAGGACCTTGTCACACTTACTGTGAACTTACACCATAGTTTACTCTCCTGTGTGTTCGCTTATATTCCCTGAGGCAGAGACCATACTTGGCACCTAGGGGGTAATGATGATTTAAAAAAATGGATTAAAATTTAATTATAAAAGGTTACTCATACTTAAAAAATTATCTTGTAGTAGTTGTGGATATATTACAGGCTTATAAATAGAGGCGCCGAGAGAGAATGTTTTGGTTCCTTGACTGAAAACAGTTAATAAAGAGATACTATAAACAAATTGGTTGTCAGAAAGTATTCTTAAGTATAAAACACATTCAGAATTTGGAAATAATTCAGGGTCATGTTTATGAATATTAATTATCGTTGACCTGATAAGAAGAGAAGAATGTAATTATTGGAGAATTCCAGCTGATAGAAAAGACACTAACTCATACTACAGAACTCTATAGTCCTCTGAAAGGAATAGACATCATAGATTTAGTATTTTTTGACCTGTCATTTGATTTTACTTATGCCTAATTTTGTTTCAGGTTACCTTTTTGGCCCTGGTCACATTTCTTTTCAGTATTATTGCTGCCAACTTTTCAAATACAAAGGCAAAATCATACTTTCTGTATGCATTTGGAAGAAATCCTAGCACAGATCCTCCAGAAACCAAAGAGAGAAATTATTAGCAATATCCAGACCAGTAGCTGACTGGCTCGGATTCTTCCTCCCATGGCCATTCCTGATTAATGGGAGAATCTGTTCTGTAGTTGAAAAGCCTTTCTCCTGAGCCCAGTCTCTCCTGGCTTCAGAGCGTGACCAGCTGCACAGCTGAAGCCATTGCCAGAACTCTGTTTCTGATTCCATCCTCAGCATGTCAGATGTGGGGGACGGGGAGCGAAGAGGTGGTAAGAGCATCCAAACCAGTTTAGACGTTTCAACTGATAACAAAAGACACAACACCCTTTAATCAGAAGAAGCCCTTCATTCACATTGGACACTGTGTCCCCTTCAGAAGCACACTGTTCTTCTCTATGGAGATGTTGCAGTTCTTCATTTTTTTGTTTTGTTTTGTTTTGTTTTCTCCGGACCACTTAGCTCTTGTGTCCATAGTGATTAATTTACTCTGCATTTTTCTTCTCCCAGCTTCTCTCTCCCCTTATCTCTTCTTTCCTCTTTCTTTTAATTTCTGTTTGCTTTCCATCTCTCTCTAAGCACTGCATTTTTCCCCTTCACACTGAAATAGCCTGTATATTGGCCTGTTTCCAGCAATGTTAACACACCTCATTTTTTTTTTTTTTACCAACCTAAAGTATTTACCAATTTTAACGAAACGAATGCAGTTTATGGCAGCATTGGTAACCTGAAAAAAATGAAAATTTACTAGGATGAAATAAACAATTTTGTATTTTAGAGGTACAAGAAAAAGTCTTACAAGAGTGGTGAGGAAGGAGTCACATTCTGCCTGAGAAATCAGGGATAATTATGCTTCCCAGGGAAAGTAGCATTGTATCTGCACCTTGAAGGATGGACAGGATTTCAGTAGATGGAGAAAGGCAGAGGGTCCTCCAGACCAGGGAGGCAGGCAGTGGTGGGGCAAAGCACCCCGCGTGAGCAGGGGGAGTGCAAATTGGTGGCTTGGAGTAGCCGGCACGTTGCATAGAAGTGAGTCCTGAGTCCACGTTCAAAAAGGTTGGGGCAAAAGGAACAGGAGTATGTTGGAATTGTAGCCTGAGGGTAATGTAAGATCTAACAGAAGAGTTTTTTACTTTCTAAATTTTAGAAATGTGAGCATGTTTATAAACGGAAGGGAAAGAGCCTGCAGGGAGGGAGAAATTCAAGGCACAAAGCAAGAGTGAAATTGAAAGAAAGTCCGAGGACCTGGTTTCTAGACTTTTCACGTGTCAGCTCTTGCCCTGCCATATCCTGAGGTCTCCATGGATTTGCGACCTGGGGCAAGTCATTTAACGTCTGGAAGCCTTCCTTATCTGTTAAAGCATGATAGTGACCCTGGATTTGTGTCAGAGGCCACTCTGTGACTACTCTTTAAAGCTGGCTTCGAAGCCAGGCTCTGTCCTTTCTGTCCCCTCCTCCCTCCACCTCCCTTCCTCTCTCCTGCTGCAATTATTAACCTGATTTATTCTGGCACCATGCCTGTGATAAAGATAAGTAGGTGTTGCTCATTCAACACTAAGGTTTTTAAAGAAAATCTCTAATGATACAGTAAAGAAGCTGAGTGGTTTATTAGGTTTCATGTCTAAGAAGAGGGTGTCCTAAAGTTTAAAACTGATTCAGTTTACTATTAGAACAACATGGTAATTTTGTTGAGAGAGGGCTTTTTTCTCTCTGCAACATTAAAATGTACCTATACTCTAGTCAGTTTCATTAATAGCCTTTTCCTTTTGATTTGCACCTAGTATCTCTTTGGAAAGTTGAAATCAATGTCAGGATGAGCACATGGTTCAGTAAAAACTGCAGCTCCTTGAAGTACTTATGTTAATATTTATGGTCTCCTATTTGCATTATTAACAAGAGTACGTTTTAGTGCCACTTGAAATAGATTCACCGCCATCCCAGAACAGATAGTTTTCGATATTGGCAACTTGTGAAGGCTGCACCCAAGCCGTTCACATTCCATGTTTTTTGCAATGTGCCAAGTTCTTGGTACACATACCTTATTTATCATGTCGAAGAGACTGAACACACTCATTTTAAGAAGGAGGTCTACTGCCAGGGGGGCTAGCTCTTTTAATATTACTTTTCTCATTCCTGAAGCTTATGTTAGAATCTGAGCATGAAGTTTCATTTTATTTTTCCTGGAGCCAATTATTATTTAAAGATGAGAAATGCATAAATAAATAAATCAAAGAAAGGCTTTTGGAAATATTCCAACCCGGAGGCTCTGTGCAGCACATCTGAAATACCTGGGATGTAGTCATATACAGTGGTCATATTCGGTGGTTAGATTAAGAAATGATGGCAGCTCATAAATATTTTTAATCTATACCAGAGTGATGGCATTAAAGCCCAATGAGGTGACTGAGTTCTTTGTTCTACTGACCCTGCAACTTTAAAATCCCATTCTGTTCTCTGCTCATTTTAAAGATTCACTTACTTCTGACTTTTATTTCCTCTTTGTCTTGTTTCCTGTCTTTGTATTTGTTTGAGTTCTTAACTCACATTTATTCTCTCTCCAACTTCCTGCCCTCTTGCTTCTGTCCATATCTTGTCTCTCAGATCTTCCATGGTTACAATGTTCTCTTGCCCACCAGCAAACTGTATTACTTTATTTAAAAACAGATCTCTTATTTTTGAGAATGAGACTATCATGTAATAATCTAACATTAGAAATTCTTACCATTTATCAGATGTCACCAGACCCTTTATATAGATGATTTGCTTTAATAATCACAAGCACCCCATGAAGTTAAGTTAAAGGGGCAAAGTAACTCGCCGAAGGTCACACAACCAGGTAGAGGTAGAGCCAGGGTCGGAACCCATATGGTTTCATTCTGGATCCTGTGTTCGTAATTAATTCTGTTACTTTATTGTCTCAGCTATTCAGTCCATCAAAATTAAGTGATTATCAACGATGCCATGGCATCATGCTGGACACATAGACACTAGAACTGTAGCAAAGATCCCTTTCTCTTGAGGTACCAGATCCGAAGTGTCATGTGAGAGGCATATATGCAGGTACTTCTGTGATACCTGTGCATGCCAGATGCCTCTGATTTAAAGGGAAGTAGTTGCTTTTATGGAACCAAGGTTTGAAGGATAATTAAAAATTTACCAGCTAGGAAGGAAAAGGAGGCATAAATGCATGCTATATTAGAGAACACGGGACAGTTGAAGTGGTGACTCTCATTGTACCTGAAGCATGCACAGGTCCAACAACAGAGGAGAAGAGGAGGCAGATGGTACAGTGTGTCATGGCATTGGTGGAGCCCAGATGCCAAGGCCTTCAAGTGCCACGGTTTAGATTTGGACTTTATTCTTCAGTCACTAGGAAGCTGGTGTGACCCCTGCCATGTTTCCCTTCTCGAATCCGTGGGGGCCACTGGAGTGCCTGGGAGCTCCATGGTGTTGAACGTCAGTAGCTGTCCACGGCCAAGAGCTCCGAGTGATCAGCCTGGAGGAAATTTTATTGCCGTAGCATTGTAAAAACTTGTGTTTTCATAAAATCTTTTGATCCTTGGTCCTGCGCAACTACTATTAAATTAAATCCAGAGCTATAAACAGAAATTTAATTTCAATGTTTATATCCTTAACTAGTAAGATTAATGCAGAGATGTTTTCCAAAGAAGTTTTTGTGTACGCTTAAATGTATGGCTTTTATGCAATTATGGTTTGTGTTTCCTAATTCAATTTCCTTTTTCCCTTTTGAGAAATTGTGCATTTAAGTGGTGCTGTGAGGAAGTACTGGGCATTGTTGAAGAGCTGTAATCGATGCTGTTTAAAATGCTTATTTAGTTGCGTTCACTGCTGTTTAAAATTAACCTTCGTAAAGAAAACAACATCTTTCTTGATGGCATTTTTATTTTCCAAAACCATTTTATTAGTCATTTTTCTGGCCTTAACAAGATGACTAGATATGGACCCAGTTGCTTTTTTTTTTTTTTTTTTTTTTTTTTACTTTAAATCTATTCTCTGTTTCCCACTTTCAGTCAGAAAAATGAGAAGGTATTAACATTTCAATCAGATTGTAGATACATTGCCCTGCTTGCTTTGGGAAAGGGAATTACCAACTGGCAAAAGAAGTAGAATGAAACAAGTAAGGTATATGTCACACTGAGATTCTTAGGTGAGGACTGTTTAAAACAAATTCCAAATAAATTTTAAAATCTAGAAGATAGTCTCCTCTCAGGGACCTTGGAATTTGGAGATTACCTTGGAAGCCCATGTGCTAATTCTAGAGAGGCCGCCATTGTATGAAGGGTGAATGTTTTTTCATTCCCTCCATCCTTCCCTCCATCCTTCCCTCCATCCCCCGTTTCCTCTGTCTCCCCCTCCTTTTTTTTATTCTTAGTTGCCTTGAGTGTTTATAGCACTTTTCTTGTGAATGCCTTTGGTAATGGCAAACTTTCATTTTGAAATTGAATTTTTTTATTCCGGGAAATAGCCAAAAGGCATACGGAGTCACATCTGATTAATAAAATAGGTGAGCACTTTGGGGAGCTCTATTTTTGCTAAAATATAACCTAGAACTATAAGGCACTGAGGCTGATTTTATTGTATATCTCATGAACCGCCTTTAAAGAAAATGTCAAAAAGAACATTAAAGTGTTGAGAAATGGCAGAATTGGAATAACTGTATAACTTCCTAAGGTGACTTTGAAGAACAACATGATTTAAATGTGTAGAAGTCCAATTATTTTGTTTCTTGGGCTTTGTCCTTTTATTTACTGTCATATCTGACACTTTAAATATAGTTACTATTTTTTCATTCAAAAAAAACCTTAAGGATACTTTAATAGCTCTGTTTTTTTTTTTTTTTAATTTGAATTTTAATTAGCATGTTACCGTATGGAGGGATATGCCTATGCCAGTTACTAGAGTTTCTGGTAAATACAGGGTAGCTGGATAAACCTTTTCCACACATAATTGAATAGTTTCGTCAGTGCCATTTGAAATTCAGACTATCCAGAAGATTATCGGATTCTGGTAACTGTCCATACAATCTGAGAAGCTTTGCTTACGGTCACTGCCAGAGTTTCTTCTACACAAGTTATTTCGCTATTTATCCTTCCTCTGATTCACCCTTGATTTAAGTAGTAGTTTACTCGTTTGGAAAGGGAACCGCTTTTCCAGAGGCTATTATGATACTAAAGGTTTGGTTTGTTAGCGACATTACATATGATGTAATACTTGAGGTAAAAAATTTTAAATAGTGTAATGTGTCAGCTTCATGAATTAAATTATTTACTGCCCTTCCCTACTCGCCCCTCTGCCCCAAATTTAATGATGCCAGTTTCATTCTATGATTTTCTCACTGCAACTCCCTAAACGCTCTATTTAATACTTTGGAAATGGTTGTTCTCTCCAGCATCAGTTCTCTTACTGCTCAGTCAGTGATGAGTCTGGGGCTAAAATTTGTTTTCTTGATTCTTGTCTATTGTCTTGTCATATTTTCTCAGTTGCCTTCAATATGTCAGACTCAAGGACTAGTTACGGGAAAACTGCAATGCATTATCCAACCTAAGCCTTTTTTACTTTCTTTCAGATTAGCTTTTAAGCATATAAATAGTATATATGATGGAAACAATATTTAGAGTGCCGAGTAAAGAGGAATTACTTCCCTGCTATAGTATTCTACAACTTTGCAGAATATCTTAATAGTGTAAATCAGAGATTCTTGAGTACTTTAGAATTCATTTCCATGCACTACAGCCCTGTGAAAGTTACAAATAGATTTCGGTAGTTTGTTTTCAGAACAGATTTTGAGAATTTCATCGTACTTTTTAAGGTAAGTAGTGAACTGGGGGCCCTAAGCCGGAGTCAGCCAGGACTCACCGAAGCACATACTCACTCAAGGGTTTTGATAGAGCATATTTTTAACTCTTTAAAACAATTACCATGCTGGATCTGGAGGCCTTTGAAAAATCCATAAAGTTAGTTACACCTTGGACACACCCTCTGCCCAGCTGCACTGTGTCAATTTTACAAGGTTCCTTTGTTAGCAAAATCAATGTGGTTGAAGTATAGTATTATAGTAATATGCAGCTCATTGTACACAGACACTCCAAAAGTAAGGCAATAATTTCACACTTATTAGAGAGTCCAGACCTTTTGCTGTTTTTGTATAGCTAAAATAGTGAGGCCTTGTGAACTTGGCACATTTTTGCTTACATTGGGTTGGTGCTACATGACTGTTGTGCTAATTCTTTTGAGTTCTTTGCCCTTGTAGCATTCGATTCTTTGACTTTGCATCGATATGGTTCCATGACTTATAAAAAGATCCCAGAACCTCTTGCAACTAACTATTTTAAGGTCAGCAACTAATGATAATCAAAGCTAACAAGAGCTGCTTACTTATGTGCCAGGTGTTAGTGTAAGCTCTTGACATGTGTTACTTAAATATCTTAACAAGCCAATGAGGTGGAGACTTTTACTATCCTAATTTTACAGACGAGGAAACTGAGGCTAGGAGGTTACAGAGGGTCATACACCAGTAGTAAGTAGTAGAACCAGATAGGTAGGCAGGTAAGGAGATAGAGACAGGCACACAGACAGGAAGAAGCAGAGACACTGAGTAGGAAGAGGCTATTAGTGAGAGATCTGATAGATAAATGGGCTGCCTGCTCTGGTCTGTGTTGTTGAACAGTAGGGAAACAAAGAACAAGACTCAAGTACAGCCCTAATAGAAGTCACATTTGGTCATGGAGTGCCAAGACATAAATGTAATAATTAATGATGCAATGTGAACATTTAATACAATTGATCTATGTACAAAGGCTGTAAAAATAGACTAGAGGTAGGAATCAGACTTGTGGGGGAGACAGAGATGAAGGCATGTGTCTCAGGGGAGATGAGTTTTGCTTGTAAATGACCAGGATGCTCTTTGAGATGGAGAACTATATATTTTCAACTTTGTGTCTCAAATCCCTAGTGAAGTGTCCAGGATGTAATAACCGCTCAATAAATGTTGCATGGGTAGATGGTGGCAGTCCGGCCGGCCAGGAGAATGTGGGGAAGAGCATTGGAGGAGATGGCCACCCCTGATTGAAAGCACAGAGGCAGGGAGGGGTTGGGGTGCTCTTAAGCAGTAAGACTGTGTGTGGAGTGTGTGGGAATGTAACTGGTGTGCAGCCTCACACATCAATCTCCTTTGGCTTGGACCACATCCCTTGCTACCATCCTCTACTCCAGACTTCCTCACTACACCCACTTTAAGTCTTATCCCTATTACAAGGCCTTGATAAAAATACACTTCCTCTGTGATGCTTTCTCATCAACTGCCATGCACAGTACTCACTCCTTTCTCTAAATTCAGTTTCACCAGGAATATCGTTTTGTGTTTTGGTACCTGCCATGCACTTGCCACATAATAACATGCTGCTTTGGGTCACCTCTTGACTTACCATTCGGCGTTGTTGTCTAACTTTTCCTGTATTGTTCTCTGCTCCTTGGAGGGGAAAGAACCTTAGGAAATCACCTGCTACCCTTCCCACTGACGAGGAGGAAATGGAAGCCCGAAGAGAAGGAAAGAATGGTACAGGATCACATAGCAGTTAGTGATAGCCCAGGACGCCGTCCCCGGCAGAGCCCAGTTATGCTGACTGTTGCTCTGCTCTTTCTCCTGAACTCAGTAGTGGGTTTGTGAAAGTGAGAAACCTTGTGTCACACATGCTGTGGGCCGCAGAGAGAGTTGCCCAGAAACATTGCAAATGAAGAATGAATACCACTTGGCTCTCTGACTAGTGTAAAGACGATGTGGTCCCCAACTTATGAAGTGGCTTCGAAGGGATTAACAGAGAGAGTAAAGACCTCGACCGTCAGATAGGTTTGTTCAGAAATAATGGCAGAAGAGCAACTGCTGGGCAGTTTCCTGTTTTTTTGTTTTTTTTTTTAACACCAGGAATACTGTTACAGGTAGCTGTTTGATTCATTACTTAAAACTCACGTGAACGACTCATTCAGCTGTAAGTGTTTCTGGCAGTTGCTTCTTTTTAAACTATGATTAGAAGTTAGTCTTTTTCCAATGTGAAAGAAATTATTTTTTTAATTTAATGATTTTTACTTCACGGTGACATAATGAAGGGTGGAAATTGGATCCCGCAGTGCCCTTGGAATTGCTAAGTGAGAAATTCTTCTCTGACTCAAAAGGGAGGCTTCCTGGTGACAAATGCTCCTTCCCCGCATTCTAATCAGAGACTCAGATGACGTGGAGCCTTCTGAATGCATTGTTAAGTGGGCAGTGGGCGAAAGAGTCAGGTATGAGATTATTGCTAAATAGGAAGAACCTTGAGGCAAGATTCGTTTCATAGAAATCCACACAGTAGACCCTCTCAATTCATTGATTTAACATTCACAAAATCAATTATTCATGAAACAGTGACCCAGAAGATCTGTGTGTGACTCGTAGTAATTTGTAATTTGAACCAGGTGTGCTGCACAGTACCTGTGCAGGAGCAGAGCCCTCAGCTGGTGACAGGCCAACTGCCCAATTCTTTTTAGCTCATTATCGCATGTGTGGCAAGTCATGAACTGGTCGAAACTTTTTTCTTTATTAAAGAAATCCAGCTGCTAGGGTTAGTAATAAGAGTGAGGAGGAGTAAAAAAGTCATAGAAGTTAATGGTTCTTTACCAAGAAAAAAAAAAAAAAACAGAAATCTGGAACAAATTAAAAAGCTGGTATGCTATAGTTGGCAGTAGATCGAATCTCTGAAATACATGATAGAAAAATGAGGAAGAGCAGTTCCTAGAAATGCCTCGATGAGTGCCCTGGCCACCGCGGAAAACTTCACTTTCTGGGCCACTGTAATAGATGGTGTGGTGCACCAATTAGAGTGTTTGCAAAGACTCAAGGAATTCTCCGGGGGAAATTCTGGATCTACTGTATTTTCATCCTTTTTTAAAATTTCACCATTAATCTTTCAGGTCATTTGAGATGTCTCAAATCTCTTGTTTAAAGCTTTAAGATCAGGCAAAATTCCTAGCATATACCAGTACCCATTTACATCGAACACTGTCGATGCTTTTTAAAAGAATTTTTGACTGATCAGATTCTGTTAGCCTCCTAGGAGGAGGGTGATGAAACAATGATATCTCCGAGTAGAATAAGAAATTGGGACATTAGTCACCCTAGATTCCGAAGTTTTTGGAGCACAGTAAGTCGGGGAGAAAGGATGGCTTTTTAATCTGTTGTTAAAAAATACTTAGAATAGGGATTCGCTTACACCCAGTGTCATTATAGAACACCTGTGAGATTTCCTCCCCCTGCTCCCTTGTTCAGATCTGACCCTCTGTGAGGCTCCCTTTCCCCTTCCAAGGCAAATTTTTATACTCTCAGTTATAACATGGACAAAGTATACTACTAACAGAAACTCTGAATTTTAAAAAGTAGCTTTCTTAGGAATGAGGATAGCCGTGACTTCACAACAGGAACATAGTAAGAAAAGGAAGAGGAGAACATGGAGATGGAAAAGGGAAGGCTGGTTCTCATTTGCTAAACTAGGGATTCACATGCCAAGTGACAAGACTGGGTGGGTAGAAGCATCACTTGGTATCGAGACAGTCTCAATATCGCAAGTTATGCATTATCAGTAGGATTGGAGCCGTCACCAAGTGCAGATGTCCAGATAAGTGAGGTCCACCATAAAACCAAGGAGAAAGGCAAAGAAACTTAAAATGTGAGAAAGCCATGGCAGCACGGAGGGATTTTCAGGGGCTACCTAAGCCAAGGCCTTGTCACAGATACTCAGCTTCCACATGAGACTTTCTACAATTTTTAATGTTGAGAGACTCTGTCTGGTATTACCAGCTCCTCTAGTCTCAGAGTTTCTGCTTTTCTCTGCCTGAGTTTCATCTTCTGAGTGGATTGGGAGAAATTGCCAGAGGTCTAATTCCTGGGGATTAGGTTGTTACAGAAAAACCCTGTGGTATGAGGCCCTGGGGTATTCTGCATGGGAGCTGTCTCCTTCCGGGTCCCCAGCCCCAAGGCTCTTGGCCTGCGCACAGATTGCCTTTGTAGTACATCCAGGCAAGCCTGCTTTTCCCCCGTTCCCAGCCGTTTTGTTCTCCAAGTCTCAGAGGGCGAGGCTTTGCCTGTGTGGGTGCCCAGCCTCTCAGCACCTGGGTGGTGGACAGCACCACAGCCACCCTAGGGCCAGAGGTTGCTCTTCTGACCTGTCTTAGTCACTCCACTTATAATGGGTTACTTTTGGTTTGTACAGTCAGCTGATTTCATGATAAAGGAACTTTGTGATAAGATTTTTAAGCTAGACTCTAAGCAATGTTAAGTATTATGAAAGAGGTGAATAACTATCAGGGAAAGATGCAGACTGCAGGCCAAAAGATGAAAAAGTTAGGATGACTGTGTCTTTTGGTTGAACTGCTGTAAGGTTCTGTAGGAGACCTGGCTTCTGGCCCTGACTCAACATTCATTAGGTGAGTGACCCTTGGGCAAGACATTTGGCTTCTCTAGGCCTCCATTTACTCTACTTATATCTCAGAATTTATGAAGAAGAAAGCTCTTTTGACAAGTCCTATGGATAGAAGAACCATTACCACATTCTTATGCAAGAGCAAGCATATTAATTCCTCTACTCCCTTATAAATAAATCTTCAAATCTCTAATCCATTTATTTTCATACCTTAATTGTAAAGAGGATTAGACTTGTTGGAAATTTTGAGTTATAGAACATTTCAAAAGAAACCCAAGCTTTCTGCTTAAAGTTCATACTCAATTAACATTGCTTAAAGTTCATACTCTCATTGATGGCTAAGGGTTTTATCTGTAGATACATATTCGTGCTTTTATTAAAACGTATAACTTATTACCATGTCTCATACAGGATAGTTGATTATTAAATATTTGTAAAGTTGCTAAATAAGAATTTTCCTGGTACTTTTAACACATCGATGTAGATTTTTCATAAGAAGCACATGTATTATTTGAATGTTTCTCAAGTGATTCTTCAGAATGCTGTTTTTTCACTTTCATTCTTCAAAGGACAATACGTTTCCCTTGTTTATATAGTTTATTTTCTTAGGAAATGTATTCAGAGGTTTCTTGTTGTCCCTATGTTCATGTGTCCATTCCCTTCTTCTCCTATAGATAAAAAATTTTAATGGGAGATAGGGGTACCCATAATAAAAACTACATCTCCCAGACTCCCTTGCAGGTAAGTGTGTCTGTGTGACTAATTCCTGGCTATATGAAGGGAGCAGAAGCAACTGTGTAACTTTTTACATTGTGCCATTTAGAGTTGTGCTTTGCACTAGTTGGAATACTGCATGGACAAGGGCTACACAATAGGTACTGAGGAACTTAAGTCTTGTAACTCTGTGGAGCCCAGTCCCCACAGAACATGTAAAGTTAAATTTCACGACACTCTTATTCCAAATTCCCGATTATTACAGTACAAATTTGTGATAATTGGTTCATCAGAAACTACTCTGTCCCCTTTAATTATTCGCATTAGACTCAGTTACAAAATCATTATGGCCTATATTGTATTTGAGAATATTTGGAAATAAGCTGTATCCCCCAAATATGGAAACAGCCCCAACACTAAGCAGCGTGCACTCGGGCAGCAGCCCTGACCTCTCCTTGCCACCCAGTATGTAGGTCTGAACAGTTTACCTGCTTTCTTTACGAGCTACCCTCTGAATTTTCTGTCAGGCCTGAGATGGTAGCTCCATGTGGGTTGCTATTTGATATGGAAGAGGATCAGATTGGCCAGGAATTCGTTGTCTAGGTCCATCAGGTTCACAAGTATGTCACTATCCTCTTATACCTAGATTCAGCTCTCGTACATATCTAGAGAGAGACAGACAGGGGGAAGCAGCTTTGCCTAGGAGAGGAGAGATGGTGGTAAAGTTTATGAGACTAACATATTCAAACAGTTGTGGTGTAAAGCAAGCCAGTTCCCAAAGCATGGTACCTGGACAGCAGCATCCATAACCTGTAAAGTTGTTAGAAAGGAACATTTGCAGGAGCCAACCCAGACCAGCGAAATCAGTAACTCCGGAGGTGAGGTTCAGCAGTCTGCATCTTAAGTCCTCCAGCATGCTCACATGAGAACCGGTGTTCTAAATAGTATTGGAAAGCCTGAGAGCAGAATGGAGTGACAATGGCTGTACCCGGATGGGAACACTGGGTCCAGAAAAACCTTGGCTGGAGGAAAAAGACCAGGTGGAGAATGAGGTGAAAAAGGATTGTATTCAGAGAGAGGAGTACAAATGAGCTTTAATTTACATGATGTCCTGGGAGGAGTCTAAATACTGTATCTTCTGTGTTTGGTACCAGAAGCCAACCTGGCCTCGCGCCTCCGGTTCAGGCACATCATCAGCCAAACACGCTTTTCTTTCAGTCCACATACAAACTGTGATTCATAAATCACTGGTATTTTTGAAGTGGAAAAAAGGAGCTAAAATCCGTGCCGACTGTAAGGAATAGGGAGGGCTTTTGAGCCGTCCACCTCTCAGCTCGGCAGGCTGAACCACCCCATGCCCTGGAAGAGGGTTTGGAGCTAGGAGCCAAGGCCCTTAATGGCAAGGAAGAAAAAAAAAAAAAAGGCATTTCCATGTAAGGACTACCAAGAATGTAAGTGCCTATTTCATAAATTATTTTTTGAAATGCCTTTTCCATTTTGGTAGTTGAAGTTTGAAAAATGTTTGGGTAACTATAATTATCATTTCTGGGAAAAAAAAATACACATTGCAGTATTTTTGTTTTTGCCATAGGTCAAGTTGTAGTTCAGGGTGGAAAGTAAACACATCCCTTTGCTCAGCTGCAGCTCACATATTTGTAGTCTCACGGTGCCCTCTTGGTGGTGGCGGTGGAGGGTTTACGCTGTGGGTACACAAAGAATACAAAGGAGGCATAGAAACCCGGGCCCCTTTCAAGGGGCTCAGCCCAGGGCAGGGCTGACTAGGAAGTTGGTGCTGGAGCCGAAGGCACAGTCAGAGGGTGCAGAGGCCTCGGAGGGAATCCTGAGAAGGGAGCGGGGCTGTTCTGAGAGGGGCCGACCAGCAGAGATGGTGGGCAGTGAAGGCGCACGTTCTCTCCAAGGAGGGCCTCGACCGAGGGGCAGAAACGTCAGGAGGCCTCGGTGTGTTTTGGGAGGCGCTCGTTACCATAATATGCCATCTTGTCAATTTGACAACTTCATAAGCCAGGCCCATTATCGACACATCTTAAATGCAGAAGTAACTGGGGAAGAATCTCCAGGGAAAAGTACCTGTGTGGGATAATTTCATTCTGTCTGGACAGAACAAAGACTGTTCTCTCAAAAAGTAGCCCTTTTTTAAAAAAAAAAAAAAAAAAAAAAAAAGAATCAGAAAGTAATGGATGCTGACAGAGGCAGCACTTGAAAGCCTTGGCATGCTAAGATAACTGTGTGAGGATCTATACCATACATGTGTGTGTCTCATAATCAGCTTCGCCTTAACAGTGACAAACATTTAATGATCACATGTGTTCCATGCTTTATGTTGGGCATTAGGTTTAAAACAAAATGGGAAGGTCTTAAGAGTGCCCTCGTGTGTGTGTGTGTGTTTTAGATATTATACATTTCATATATATGTACTATCAAAGAATGTATATATTCTTTTAATCTCTAAACTAATCTCTCATAATAAGCATTTTTTTGTGCCGTTTAATATGAGTATGTGAGTATTCTGATGTCTCTCTGACACAAAGCCTAAACTTCTAATAATTAACAATGATGATGATGACTCTGATGGGCACTTAGTTATGCCAGGCATGGGGCTACCTGCGGTGTGTATTATTTCACTTAACTATTAAGACAGCCCTGAAAAAACTGACACAGAGAGGTCAAGAAACCTGCCAAAGATCACACAGCTAATTGTAAAAAAGCCAAGATTTGAAAATGATTCTTTCTTATTCTCTACAAACCTTTGTAGTAAACTGGTAGTTATACTGGTGCTCAGATGAAAAAAAGATAAAAAGTAGCTAAAAAGTAACCTCTGTTAAATAACAAATAAGTGGTACAAACAAGTTTATCCTTAGTAAAACAAATTTTTTTTAAAAAAGGAAGAGAAATAAAAAATGGCCAAAATACTTTTTCAAAAGTCTATTTCTGTATTTTTATCCATATGAGGTTTTTTTTTTTCCCCCAAAATGTGCAAACCTTCATGAGAGCTGCCAGTTGAAGAGTTAAATACCAGTTATTTTTTGTTTTTGTTTTTTAGCCACTGCTGTCATCAGCAAA
The DNA here is from genome assembly GCF_014176215.1 of Rousettus aegyptiacus. NCBI lineage: Eukaryota > Metazoa > Chordata > Mammalia > Chiroptera > Pteropodidae > Rousettus > Rousettus aegyptiacus. The sequence goes on from NW_023416310.1 coordinate 20,946,181, forward strand.
GATGCAACAACAACAGTGATATAATACTCTAATACTCTACTTGTCTTGCATTCATGCTCTTCAGCACCCTCTCTTTATTCTTGATGTATCATTTTAGTCGTTTAAGTATAAATAAGGAACCTCCGAAGACCTCAGATCAGGAAATAATAGTCTTTGGAGTCCTTCTAAAGACTTTTAAAATCTCTATACCACCTCTGGGACTCAGGAATTTATTGAGAATGTTACTGACAATACCCTTGGTTTACCGTTCCTTATTTTTTTAAAAATCACATACAATCATAGTTTGTACTATACTTTTAATACTCTACAGCATTAACACAATTGGAATTCCAAGACAGAAGGACTGGCTTCTCCTTTAATTAAAAAATCACTGGTTGGTCTTTCTTGAAAGCCGGAAAGTCCCTGGAGCCTCGTGCATAGGAAGGGCTCAGAGTTCTGTCTGGAGGATGCCTACAGCATCCATAAGGGCCAGCCCCTCATTTTACAGACGAGTGACACCAGACCCTTAATTCTCACTTCTTTAAAATCTAACATTTTATATGTTTTTCAAATCATGTTATCACACAAAGAAACAAGTTGCAGCTGGAGGAAAACTTGAAGTATGGAAAGCAACCCACCCAAAGTCACAGAGTCACTCAGCAAAATAGAGGCTTTGTTTATGTTTCATAATGGATGTTGCCTTCCGTTTAAACATCACCCTGGGGAGTTCCTCATTTCTAGTGTTTATGCTTTTATGACATTTTTAAGCCATTAGGAAGATTCCTCTTAAGATGTTGCTGAACCGATTGTATAAATTTCATTCGTTTAAGTTTTCCTCATTAGTCATTTGTCCTACTGTCAAATAATTTTCATTCCTTTTTTATGAGCTTATGTTTATGGTAAGTAAGAAAAGGGGACAGATATTCAGAGAAGGCTATAGTTTATTAGTTAAAAATCATCTTTTTGAAAATCAATCTTTAGTTCTTTGTACATTTATCCAAACTATCCTTAGGCCCTATTGCCAGATTTTTAAACATTGTTACATTTTGAAAATTTGTGACTGTGTATGAATATAAAAATGTAACTATTTGAATGGCAAATTCCTCTGGGAGTAAATTGAATATGTCTTCCGGATGTGAATTAACAGATAAATGAAATCAAATATCAGTGGCCCAAAATTCTAATAATCGTTCATGAACTGTGATTCAAAATTCAGCAGGATGCATGTGCACACCTCTGCAATGAATCTGGCTTCCCCACTCCCGGCTTCCTCCACCCACCACCTACCACCAGAGGTGGAGCCTATAGCTCTCTCTTAGCCCTTTTCACTCTTCCCAGGTAGTTCCGACCTTGTTTAAAAAGGTTCCAGAGGATTCATTGATTCAGATTTCCTGAGAATTAAAACAGCTTCAGATCTTCTTGAGAGAGTGAAAGATTGGGGGGACCAGTGCCTAGAACAGTGAATCCAACCTTGACTTCGCCATTGGAGTCATCTGGGGGATGACTTTTAAAAATATTGATACCAGGGTCCCACTTTCAGTAATTCTGATTTAATTGGTTTGGGGTGAACTCCAAGCTTCTGGACTTTTAAAGATCCTCAGGGATTCTAATGTGCTACCAGAGTTGCAAATCATCATTCTAGCACTAGTTCTCACACTGGAATGTACATGAAATCACCTGGGGGGTTCGGTCAAACCGATTGTTGGGCATCACCTGAGTTTCTAACTCTAGGTCCTATGTGGAGCCTTAGAATTTGCATTTCTCGCAAGTTCCCAGGAGACGCTGATGTGTTGTGTTGGTTCATGGCCCACTGTTAGGGAAGCACTACTCGAGCAGTTTGTCTCAAACATTATGGTACAGCTGAATCACCTGGAAATCTTGCTAGAATGCAGGCTCTGATTCAGAAGGTCTGGCACGAAGGTCTAAGTCTGCAGCTCTAGCAAGCTCCCAGATCATGCTGATGCTGCTGGTCCAGGGGGACACCCTTTGGTGGCAGAGTTCTAATCTAGAGCACCATTTTCTACCCAATTTAGGAACATCTTGCACAGAAAAGACGTGTAGTCTGGGAGATTCCTAGTGGTACAGTGGGGCTCAGCATATAGCATAGACCACTTGGTGGTGGGCAGAAAGCTGGAGGGCTCAGAGCTGCTTCGGCAGTTGGCTAGCTGCCGTTTGAACATGCCTTTGGCAAAGCTCTCATGTCAATAGGGAACTTCATCGTATAGATTTCCACTTTGCTTGGAGGAGTAATGAAATGCAGTGATTCTCAGCCCTAATCACACAGTAAAATCACCCAGGAAGCGATGGTGCCAAATACTAATTCCCAGGTTTCTCCCCCAGAAATTCTGATTTCATCGATTTAAGGCGGGATCCAGACAGTGGTATTCTTGAAAAGCTTTGTGATTCTAATGCACAGCTAGCATTGAGAACCACTGAAGTATCACATGTTACAGTCTTATAGATCAGGGGTCCTCAATCCCTGGGTCGTGGACCGGAACCAAGCCACACAGCAGGAGGTGAGTGGCCGGCGAGCAAGCGAAGCAGTAGCTCCCCAACACTAGCATCACCGCCTCAGCTCCACCTCAGATCATCAGGCATTAGATTCTCATAGGAGCACCAGTCCCTGGTGCCATAAAAATTAAGGACCACTGTTAGAGATCACTTAATTTTTTTCTTTCTGTTTGGCAAATTTGTATTGTACTATGTTGCAAGCTAACTTTATTAGGTAATTGAAAACAATTTAATATGGTATCTTTAACAAACTACTAAGAAAAGGCTCTGTGTAGATTCTATCACTGTTAAATTCGAAAATCAGAGTAAAAAAGTGCTGGGAAAGTACAGCTGGTGTTTCTGAACGAGCTGAAATATGAAGTATTTCTGGGACTGTATCAACAAGCCTAATTTTTCCCCTCGGGGTTAAGATTGTGCGGAGCAAGTCTTCACCGCGAAGCTTGCCAAAAAAGGTTATGATAAAATCATGGAATGTGAATGAAAAGAATTCACAGTATAACTTTAAAGCAGTCAGTCTCCAAATTTAAAAATGTAGGGATGACATATGCCTTGCATTTGTAATATAAGTCTTCAGGACAAAATAATTCTGGGTGCAAGAAGGCTCCCCCTTTTATCATGTAATGTCTGTAAGGCCAAGGAGCAAATGGGATTGGAAGGATGGCCAGCCAGAAAGAGAAGAGGACAAAGACCCTGAACTCTTTATCTTTTCAAATTAATTTTGCATTCTATATGTGAGCAAAAATGTAGCCGTACAAATGCCAGAAAAACCGATTAGGAAAGTTGACGTTCTTTTTGTGTTTAGCACTGTGGACTTAGTGGGGAGACCGTGGGCTTTGAAGGCTCTGCCACTTGCTTTGTGACTTTAACCAAGTTTCTTAGCCTCTCTGTGCCCGTCTCCTCATCCACCAAGTAAAGATGTTAACTCTTCTTTATGTTGGAGTGCAAAGGGGTGTGACGACAAGCAGAAGCCTGATGCCTCACACAGAGAAGGTGCCCAGTTAGTAGAGATTGCTTTCATTTCTCTAGCATGGTCATGAGAATTGAATCCTTAATAAGAAGCCTTATGTGTCAAAATATTTTCCTTGTTTTTGTTGGTGTTTTTCTACTTGCGAATTATACTACCTAGTTTAGATTTCTTAATAGTCATGAGGTATATTGTTGTTCTTAGAGAATAGGCTCATGCTTGTCTTAGAGGCTTTATTCTTGCTGTTCTCTGTATCTGGGACCGTCCTGCCCTGCTGTTTGCATGCTCTCCCCTTTCATTCAGGTCTCTGTAGGTGCCATATCCTCAGAGAGACCTGCCCTCACCCACCTGGCTAATGCAGTTCACCCACATCACTGATTCTGCTTCAAAGCATTTATCATCACCTGGCATTGTGCGGTGTGGCTCTTTGTTTATTATCTAACTCCTCTGGAATTTTAAATTCAGGAAGGCAAGGACTTTATTTAATTTCCTGCTCTAAGCCCTGTGCCTGGAACCCCTGGCACATGGAAGTCATTCAGTAAATATTTGTTGAATGAATGAGTGAAAGGATAGGAGGGGACTTCATAGATTACACCTCAGCTGGTACCATATTAATCTCCCAGGACCACCAAATGGCCCCTGCGATCACCTGGGCTGATGCCATAGCTACTCTGGGACTTCACATTATAAGGGAGGGTGATTGATTATTAGAGTGAGGTTGTGAAGAAAACAGTAATCGCAGACTCTCTCTCTTTACTCTTGTGCTTTGCCTACTGAATTCTGTGATAGTGGGTCTAATCAGACTTGGGGTCCCTTGAAATATCTATAGTTGGAACAACCCCAGAATTGTCTCTGAATGATCCTGTGCTGCCTGCTGCGACGTGTGTGTGTGAGAATTGGGGTAGATTTCAGCAAAGAACAGAACTCAGCAGCATCCGAATTTTGCTAGTCCATTTTATGTTACCCGTTTTTCATTAAGAAGTGTGTAGCATATCTATTGTTATTTTTAAGTGACCATTTTAAGAGATACTAGAAGAGGAGGAAAGTTTCAGTGGCAGACGTGTGGGACTCTACAGAAATTAAGTATATATAATAAAGACCTGGCAATATAATTTTTCTCTTTTTTTCTCTTCCTTTCTAGCAGTTTTTCATTTGGCTTTGGTTTTATTTAAATCCGCGCTTAAGCAAAATACTCTGAAACTCATTCGCTGCTTGTAGGTCATGATTATACTTTTCCATTAACATACAGACCTGGTGATCTACAACTGGCCAAAGTGCATTTGCACAGGTTAAAGTGACTAGGATTGATACAGACTTTCCATTTTTGTTGTAGAATCACTTTAATACTGGATGATACTGTCAATATTTCAAGGGCTAACCTCTTGTAGGAAGATTATTAAAATGATGAAACTGGCTTTTTTTTTTTTTTTTTTTTTTTTAATGACCTGTGTTGCAAGGGATACTGTCACTTTAGCCTTGCTATACCTGGGGCAGTTTTTGTTGATTTCTTTAAGATTCCATTTGCAAAATGTTTCCAAGGCAACCAGACTGAAAAGCTTGTTAATTAACTGAAGTATTATATATAGATTTGTTAGACACCATAGGGAGTCAGGAGAGGCTTCTTTTCAAATGGATAAAATTAAAAATTCAGAGGTAATGTGAGAAAAACCTTCGAAATCATGGAAAATACATGGTGTGGCTGTAGCTTTCCTCCTCATTTTCTCCATGGAAGAAAAATGGAATAGAGACATAGATGACTAAATGAAATCTGCTGAAAGACTTATTTAGAAACAGTCTGAGAAAGAAGGTATCAGAAAAACAATTCTTGATGCTATGGTAACCATAGTTGGTTTTCAATGACAGGCTGCTGACGGGCTGGGGGCAGGGAAGGATGCTGAGTGAGTAAGGAAGGGTTCTGGATCATCTATTGAAAGGCGAATAAAGGAGGAGAAAGGAAAAAGAAAGCTACGAAAGTTAACAATTACAGAGGTAAAAGAAAAATATAGATCTTAGAAATCTAAATTCTTTGAAAGCATTATTTTACAATTTGCCAAGTCAGTATAACAGGCTTGACTCTGATACCTGCTAGTCATGAAGTTAATAACAACATAGCCTTGAAAATTTAAAAACAGTTAGAAATAACAAGGAGAAGTTACTGGTTCATAGTGGGAAATTTTATAGATCCTTCTTGGAAATAAGGTAAAAAATGTAAGATACAAGTGATCTGACATAATCGAGAAGTTTGACCTACTAGATTTGTAAGTTTGTATTCAGTGAACAGAACACATATTCTTTTCAAATATCTATGTATTTTAAAGTTGGCCGTTTAGACACACTCATGCCCCCCCCCAAAAAAACTCACATAAAAAACTCAGAAAATTAACAAAAGTAGAAAATTGTATAGCCTACATCCTCTAGCATCAAGACAATGAAACTATAAATTAAATATTTTTTAAAAAGCCAAAAAAAAACTACCTATACAGAAACTGAATAGCATTCTTCTAAAAAGTCTTCAAAGAGGAAATCAATGTTGAATTATAGATTAAACTAGAAATGAGTTACACCGAGAGTGATGCATATCAAAAATTAGAATGTAACCTAAACAATATTTGGCTAAAGTATTAAAATCATAATTAAGATGTTTAGCCTTTGTAGGAAAATAAAATAGAAGTAAATGAAGCATTAATCTTAAAACACTAGAGAAAAGAACAATTAATTAGACAAAAAGAAATTAAAAACTTAATTGTTGAACATAAAAACTACAAAAAAGAAAGCTTAGTCAATAAAGCCTTTAGTCAATGCATTTGAAAATCTAGATGAATTAGAATCATATTTCTTACTTAAATGTTGATACAGATGGTCTAAAAAAGGTAGAACACCTGAATAATCTAATAACCAAAGAAGAAATCTGTCCTTCCCTCTTTAAAAAAAAAATGCCAAGTACAGATAGTTTTACAAGTGGGTTGTATGTAAACATCAAAGAATAGGTAATTCCTGTTTTATTTAAACCGTTTTACAGCAGAGAAAGAGGTAGAATGTGAAACAGCTTATTGGAAAAGTGTAACTCTGAAACTAAGACTGAATGAGACTACGATGACACACACAAAGGCAAGAGCTATACAAGCTTATAAATTTAAAGATCTTAAAATGTTACAAAGTCAACAAAGATCCAGCTGGATCTTTCAAACCAGGATGTATTCCAAGAAAACAAAGATAGTCTAAAATCTACTAATTGATTACATTAGTAAATTAAAGGGAAACCCAATACTATCGTCTTGAGAAAAGTTGAAAAAGCATTTAGAATAAGATTTAACTCGTTTTTAACGTTCTTAACATCATGGTAGGAATACTGCATTTTCTAGGATTTGACATTTTCAGTGATCAAGAATTACTATATTCTGTAAATGGAAATACCACTACTAAAAACAGAATACAGTGATGTCATTTGTTTCCAAAAACAATCGATGTACTAGGATGATGCGAAAATAATAATAAAAGCGAGATATTTCGTGGCAAACTTTGGGAGTAAGGTTAGGACTGTAATCCGTGAGTTATCTTGGGGTAAATGCTGCAGCCGCAGGTGCTGATGACGAGTCCTCGCCAGGCAAAGGGGAAGTGGCAGCCTACCTTATCGCACTTTTATTACAAAGGCAGTTCCTAAGAAGTAAATAAATCTCTAAAGGCTTGAACTGCAGAGCACATTAATAGATGACAATGTTGGGACTGTTAAACATAAGGAACAGAATAGGAAGATCTAATATGCTGGGTTTTAATGAAATGTGTTTTATTGAAGCCCATGTTTGAAAAGTCTCATTATACATACCAAATATTTTGCACAATAAGAACGTAATAGAATGTGATACAGAATAAGTTAGTTACAGCCCATTAGCAAGAGTAGGAATTAAGTGCTATTTGCAATGAAAGTCACAGAGCTCTTTCTAATTATGAGCCCATGTGTTTGTGTTAGTCAGATAAACTGACTGAGTACAGTTTACAAACTCCATCTCAATCAGCGCCCATACAATCAAGATTGACTTTGTCCTCCTTAGCTCATTGCTTTGTTCTGCCAACCCTGACAGGGATCCCAGAGTGGAATTCCTTTTTACTTATGTTCTCTTCGCAAGGCAGTTCCTTGGGGTTACAACATAGAAAAATAGGATATATGGACATGCAGGGGTTCATTAGTGTTCCCTCTGCCGGGATGCCCTTCTCCCAGACATCTCCACGGCCCACCCCACCACCCCTTCAAGTCTTTGTTCAGACATCAGCTTCTCGGTGATGCCTGTTCTGACCAAATTGTAACTGCCTCCCTGTTCTCTTAATTCCCCCTTGCTCTGTTCATCACCCTCTACTACCCATGTAGTTTGCTTATTTATGATGTTTACTTTCTGTCACCCTCCACTATATTGTAAACTTTTCGAGATTAGGGATTATGTTTTTTTCTCTTTATGGCGTATGCCAAGCTGCTAGAACAGTAGGCACTTGGTAAGTATTTGTGAAGGACTTTACTAGAACTATGGGTATGAAGCCTCCCCTGTGCTATGTTTCAGTTAGACAAGAGATAGTTAGACAAGGAAGAGGGACAACGAAATGAGATACATAGCAACTAAGGGAGAAAATGACCTGAGGAGTACTTGGTTTTGGAAATAGATGTACTTTGTCGTATAAGGAGCTAAGTAAACCGGAAATGAGTAGATTCTTGCTTTATTTTTACTGCTGACCTTAGGCAGGTCGCTGGAACTCTTGAGCCTCCGGTTCTTTACCTACAAAATGAACTATAATTTTTAGTTGAGAAGACGAAACTAGGTGACCTCTTGGGTCTAACCCTGTGTGGGTTTTACTTTAGAAAATAGAGAGCTTATGATGATAACGTATGTCAATACTACACAGCACCATTTTGACCCAACATTTTCCAAACTCTTTCTCCCTTCTCTTGCAAAAGGTCATAAGGCTATAATGATTACTTTAGGTTTATTTCAGTCTTTTCTTCGGGGACCTAATGTTGGTGTAGGTTTCTTAAAAGCTTAAGTCAAGAGACTGAAGGCTCCAGAAGCTAGGGCTTTGCTTGATGTATTTTTAAAATCAAGGTACAGCAATAGATTAATACATAATACTGGAGAAAGGAGAATGAGGGGCTTTTGATGAATCTCTCCTAGGGACAAAAACACCAGATGTCATTTAGGGAAATTACATGGGAATTTGGCTCCTTATCCATCTTGCCAGGATTTCACATCATAGAATCATGTAATTTTACTAAGTTCATCTCAAAATTCAGAGCTTGAGGGTTGAGCAATTTCCATGTTGATTATTGTGCACCTTGTCTCCAGTCCCTGTAGTAATTGCAGTTCATTTGCGGGTCTGTTGTGGAGTTTAAACATGCACCGTTTTCGAAGAACAGCCCTTAAAACTTTTAAATGCAAAGACCTCTGATATAGTTAGTGACCGAGTCCATTTTTCAGATTCCCCAGGTCAGGTTGGCATCCTCCCTTTGCCTTTCTTCATTTTGGTCCATGTGCTGGACATCGACTGTCCAGCACAAGTGAGTGGGAAGGTGGAGAAGAAGAGCAACTACCGCCTCACCTTCTTGTGTCCTGAGCAGGTCTCAGGAGAGACTGTTATGGTCGGCTACGCCGAGTTTGAGGGTTTTCCCCAGACTTCTTCCTCTCCCCTCCTCTTTGGTTAGTAAACAGATGCTTCTGATGAAAGTGCCCCCACACTGCCCTTAGGCATGTGTTAAATTCTTTTTCTCCCATTTAGAAGAGAAGCCAGATTGCTCCAAGGCCCGCTGCGAAGTCCAGTTCTCTCCGCGTTGTCCTGAAGATTCCGTTCTGATCGAGGGCTACGCTCCTCCCGGGGAGTGCTGCCCCTTACCCAGCCGCTGTGTGTGCGACCCCGCGGGCTGTCTGCGCAAAGTCTGCCAGCCGGGATACCTGAACATACTAGTGTCAAAAGCCTCAGGGAAGCCGGGAGAGTGTTGTGACCTCTATGAGTGCAAACCAGGTATGCACGAGCTTTGTCTCAGCATCCTCGCTCCTTTGCATCAGAGGGTAGCAGGCCGTCTGCAGCTAGCCCAGCCCCTCCTTCCACGTGAAGATGAGCATTGTCATCAGCACACAGCGAGCCTGCCACTTTGGGCTAATGGCAGCCTGACTTCTGGCCTTCTAGTCAGAGAACCAGAGTGATAATCTACTGGTACAGAAGCGCCTGCAGAGAGGGACCGTGGCTTTTTCTCTTTTCTTCTTCTTCTTCTTCTTTTTTTTTTTTTTCCTTCAAAGTATGCTTAATGGGAGAGGCGGGGTTAAAATTTATGGTACTATGGCTGCCTGCTTCATTGCCCCAGAGGAGGTCATAGCCCTCATTTGCAGATATAGCTATCACTTTAAAGTTGCATTTAGAAACAATCATCATACATAACAACAAAGTTATTTTTAGGTACGCATGTGCATCAAAATGCGAGGCGTGTTATAACAAAATACTCGGCCCCAGTTTTCCCTGCCATCCACCCATTAGCTCGATAGCACGTGCTAAGTCGTCTTTGACTATTTACTCACCTTCTTTGCCACATTTGATTCCTCATTGTGTCCCAGCTCTTTCTTGCTTTAAATTATTTCTAACATCCTTGTTCTTATGGCAGCATTTCTGGCATGGTTTGTGAATAGGTCTGGACTCTAGTGATTTCCTCTTTACACATTTCTAATCATCAGTCAGATTTTTTTTTTTTTAACTGCTAGATAAATGCTTCAAGCAAAATGATCCCTTGCCCATCTCTTGAACTGTTCTACCAGAAATGCCTCTTGCTGACTATCACCATCTGCCCACATACCCCACTGGTTTAACTCTCTCTCTGTCTGTCTGCATCTTCATCTTAACTCTTAAATGTCTTGTCTCCTGCTTCCCTTGCACAGAAGACCTGGGGCACATGACAGTTCTCCAGTGTTGAGTGAAATCACAATGCCAGCGCAAAGACAGGGTATCTGGGAAGCAAGGACACTGCAAATATCTGTCAAGAGCCAGTGTTTCTTTTTAGGATTCAAAGTGCCAGTAAATGTCACAGTAAATGGTGCCTCTGTCTGCCCCTTCCAGTGTTCAGCGTGGACTGCAGCACTGTGGAGTGCCCCTCCGTTCAGCAGGCTGTGTGCCCCCTGGATAGCTACGAAACTCAAGTCAGACTCACGGCGGATGGTTGCTGCACTCTGCCAACAAGGTTGGTTTGTCATCGGTTTATCAAGTTTCCTCCTGTCTTGTGTGTTAGCATCATGGAAGGCACAGTTTCAAGCATGCAGTTCGCTTTCCCCAAGTATTAGGAAAAAAAAGTCACTGAACTGTTGCTATGACTTGGTATGTACATGTGTGGTTCCTCAGGTCCAAGCCAAGTGTCATCAGGTTAAGTCACTAATCCTTACAGATTCTTCGTGTTGGGGTGCTGTCCACTTGTGCAGGCCGAAGACTATCCAGGCAAACGTGGCCCTCAGTCTGTAGTCAGGGAGGCAATCTGTGGGTGTGTCATTGGATCCTCTGCAGTGAATCTTACAGGTGCTTATCCATCATGTCCGATGGGACGAAGCCCTGAGCATGCATCATAGAATTGCTCCCAGGAATCCTTGACATTTGCAATCACATCTACCCAGACCCACTATTTGGTGAGGCAAAGAAGAATCTAAAATTTTTATAATGCTTTCTGGAGTAACAAACACATCTCTCTTTGGCTTGATAGGGGAACAGGTTGCTGTCATTTTAGTCATAGTAACAGGACGTCCACGTAGCCCTACAGGACCAGGCTCACTCCAGAATGTGAGGGTCTCCAGGTCTTGTCCTTGAGAGTCTACATAGCACGGACATAGAGCTGGCCCTCATGCTTGACTTTTGGGAAGACCGTGCTTAGGAACATGGGGTTTACATTCTGTTTCTCCTGCTGAGATGCTTTCCCTTCCTTCCTGACATAACCTTGCTTCCATCTTTCCCAGGCCTAAGTCATCTCATTTCTTTCAACTTTTGCTCTACCTTTAAAATCCAGAATTAAAATGGTGCCTTATTTCATTCAATCTCCTTTATTCCCTGTGCCAGGCACTTAATAGCTGTGTTTATTGCATGAGCAGTTGTGATTATTAAAATGGTTTGATAAGATAGGAATATATATGAATCTTAAGGTAAGTATCAGGTATTTGTCCATAATTGGAGTAGACATCCAGAGAGTGTTCCGATAATCTTTTCTTTTTTCTTTTTGTAAAATGCATTACTTCTTCGACATCTCCTAACCTTTGTTCTGTCAGAAACCCTAGGATTCTCTTAGACTTATTTTACATGACTCGCACTGCTTTATATACTGTATTATAAAACTAATACAAAGATTTTTGTGAAGATAACATAGTAACAGAGGCGCAGCACCTTACGACGTGATGATAATTTATGTGAAGATGCTTGGAAAGAGGTGAATTATTGTGCAAACATAAGGTATTACCAATCACTAAAGGAAGAAAACAGAGCATTACTAACAGTAACAGATGTTCCTTCAAGGTCTTTATGAAAAGGAAGGTGGCACATTATATTAGGGAACCGGATTAATTAAAACTAAGTCAGTTGTTAATTAACAGGTCCTTTAGTGAGGAAAAGGGACAATTCTCAGTTCCCTATTATAAATGTGATATTGCACCATCTGCATGTAGGAGGCACGGTAGGCTATTTGTTTGTTTGTTTGTTTGTTTTTAGTCTCTCTAGGGGGTCAAAATGGGTAGAAGCTACAGGAAGACATATTTAATCTCAATTTAAGAAAAAAAAAAATTCTCACAACTAATGATGTACAGTAATGAATTGGGCTGCTTCCTGAGATAGACCGAGCTCCCTGGAGCTGGGGAGATTTCTTTCCGTCTGGTGGGCCACCTGCCAGGAGTGCTCAGAAGAAATGTTACATTGGAAAGGAGGTTCAACTAGATGCCTTCCGTTTTATCTCAGAGCTTCTGTGAGTCTTATAAACATAAACCTTAGGATGGTTGTTATTGTATTGACATAATTTTGACTTTGGCATTCAGAACTGAAGAACAGTCAGTTTAAAGGTCCCTCTAATGAAGAAATTAAAAACATGGGGAAGGAAGTCATTCAAAATCCCACTGTAAATTATTTGCAGGGAAGGGTTAAGTTCTCACAGCTCTTTGGTTTCCTGTCTTTTAGGGAGTCAGTGACCCCTGCTCACGCCCTGCCCCTGAACAGGGCCCCCGCCCCGTGCTCTGTCATGCCCTGTGCCTGTGCATTTGCAGTCGATCCTTCTACAACTTTGACTCCTCTTACAGGACTATATTTTCTTCTCTTTGAAGCATTTCAGTCTTCAGTCCCTAAGGATGACTTAGGTGATGCCCTTCTGGTCCTTGCGATTTAATTCCCATTTGTCTCTTTATCACAGCACTTTTAATAATACGTTGAAACCATTGCTTTTCCTTTTTTTTTTCTTTTTTCTTTTTTTGTCAGTCTCTCTTACTCTGTGTGATTCTCAAGGAGAGTATTTTGTAGTCTCTAGTACCTAGAATAGGATTTGATGTAATGTATCAACGTACATTTACTGATGAATGAAGGAATGAATGACTGAATGAACAGGCCCACTCAGCTGTGATGATTTATATGTTGAAGAAGAGAAAAATTATGTTCTTGCCATGGGGTGGTAATATTATTCCTTGTCTCACTTTAAACCCTTGCAGTTTTTACCCAACCCCTTCTTTATGGCCCCGCTCTCAATACTTCAGAAACTGTTCCAAGCACCAAGCTCACCTCTCAAAGCACGAGATGCCTTTATCTCTCCCTTCCACCTTTTGTAATATTGTTCATCCTGTAAAACTACAATTAAATTCCACTTTATGTACAAGGTCATCGGGCTCCAACCAATACCCGTCTGACTCCCTAGGAACTCTAAAAGTATCCCTCTCCATATTGCCAATTAATCATACACATCCTTACATTGTTATTTAACTGTTATATACGTTAAGTCCCGTCTCCCCAACTAAGGGTTGTTTGTAGAGGTCAGGGATTGTGTCTTCTATTTCTCTGTGTGCATTAATACTGAATGGTAAGCACAAAGTATGTTCAGACTATGTTTAGCATATTAAGTAGGTTCTCAATTATTAAGAAGGATGATAGACAAGTCAAAGTTTGTATACTTTGTCAAGGGAATAAAAACCCAAACAATCTTATGAAAATGTAAATAAAAAGCAGAGCATCTAACATGTAATAGTAATGGCAGCATTTTAAGAGAAAACATGGCATAACTTTATTCTTGTATATGATTTGTGTGAATGGTTTGCTCTTTAAGAGCATGATGTTTAGGTATTTAAAAAAGAGCATTTTAGAAAATTTAAAGTCCTGTTAAGATTATTTGATCTTTAACAGCCTATTTAGAAAGCGTATTGTTAAGAACTTCGAGCCATCTGAGATCAAGACTGAATATGTGGAGAATTCAGGGGAAAAAGGCCCCTGTAGGTAGGACAGAGTAAGGTGAAAGATCTTAAACTTTAGCAGCAGAGATTTACCTTTGGTAAAAGTAACAACCTCTTTTTTTCTAAGGATCTGTTGTACCTTGCATAGACTAGAAAAGGAGTCTGTGGATCTTCCCCCCACCACCCCCTCTTCTTCACAGGTAAATTTCTTCCTCCTTTGTGTCCACCCAAATGGAATTGCCATTCCCAGTGAGACTATTTCACCTGTTCTGGCTACTTGCTGCCCTATTTTTGGCTGACTTCTTCCTCAACTTGTGAAGTTTCTTTGGCGTTGTCTGCAGTTCATTCATTCCTTTATTCACTCATCAGACATGAGCCCTTACAAGAGCCAGACACTCTCCTCCAGATGTTCTTTTAACGCATGGATATCGCTTCCCATTTCTGTCCCTGACAAGGGCTAGTTTTCTAAAATCCCTCTGCCCTTTCTCAGTATGTTATTCCTTCCTTCTCTGCTGCATCTCTGCTTTTTCTTAATGGCCCATCCTTCATTTTCTCTCTTTTGTTATCTTTCCTCCTGAACTTCATCCTCTTTAGAAATCATTCTATGTGTGATATAATTAACTTTTAACCATTTTTAATTCTTCCTTCCCTCAGCTTGGTCTAGGCCTCCAGGCACCCTGCCAATTCTTTTCATCCTTTTCTCTTCTCTTGGCACTGGAATATGATGGGAGCTATGTGGCGGCTCATCATACCTTTCAGGAGATAATGAAAGGGAATGGGAGTGGCTATGCTCCTTACACTGGGCCTAAGTACTACATAATGACAGAGAGTAAAAACAGGACTGTCCCTGGCACCTTCTGGCCTTCGGAAGGCCCTCTGTACTGTGTGATTATGTGCATACAGACATCTCCATGCCAAAGGAAATCTACAGCACAGAGATTTTGGGTAGATACCGTGATCCTAACGAAGTCTTTGCAGAAAAAGAAAAACAAAAAAGTTTAAGAAATACGTAAACAGCAGTAACAATGACAACTTAACTGTGTAATGTGCCGTGCTGTTTACAAAGCATTCACTTTTGTTCTAATTTTACCATCATCTGACACCATGAGGAATTCACAGATATGAAAACAGAGTCTGAGAGAATAAATGACTTATGCAAAATCACAGATGTTTCCTGGTGCAGGGACAAAGCAGGTCTAAGTCTTGAACCCAGTTCTTTGATTCAAAAGCCTGTGCAGTCCACTGAGGTATATGCAATAACAGTGTTTTATTGTTTTCAGTCTAGGAAATACATCAGTGAATCTGAATTTGGATCTCACCAACATATTTATATCAGTGTAGTATATATTAATATGCACTATATGCATATATAAACAATATACATATGTTTCAATTTCTAAGTGCTGTGTAACAAGCCACCCCCAAATGTAGTAGCTTAAAACAAATAAAACAAAGATTAATTATTTTTCATGACTGTATTAAGTGAGTGGTTATTCTGTAGTCAGTTGGCAGGTTGTCTAGGGCTGGATAGTCTAAGGTGACGTCACTCACGTGTCTGGGGACTTAGCTGGGATGACTGGAAGGGCCTCTCACCCTTTAGGGTCTTTCATCCTGCGCTTCTTTACATGACGGTAGAGGCAAGAGAGGAAGTAGGAAAACCTTAAGAGCCCAGGACATGGACGGCATCACACAAAATCCCTTCCCCCACATCCTATTGGTCAAAGAAAGCCACCAGGTTAAATATGATTCAAAAAGTGGGGCAGTAAACTCCATCTCTCGGTGGGAGAAGCTGCAAAGAATTCCGGGCCATTTTTAAATCCACCATAACTTATATTTATCCAAATAGGTGCCCTTTAGATTTTGTCTTCTGACTGTAGAAAGTTGGTGGAGTGCTCCAGCTCATGTGGCCTTTGTCCAGAGACTAATGTCCTTCTGATCCGCGGGCTCTGGTCCCCAGTGTAATTTAGGCAACCTTGTCAGCAAACCTCTTCCACTTCAGCAGCTCCCTTCCTTCTTCTCTCTCCACTTAATCAGCCAGCAGCTCACCTGCAAGTAGACACATGACCTAGGAACCTCTCAGTACCACCTCATTATGTTTCTCTCCTCTCCATAAGGAATGCTGCGACTACCTAATTAAACTAGGTTTTTTCCCATCACACAACAGGGAATCCCATTCTGGGATACCACGAGATCTGCCTGATAAAACCAGGTCAATTTAAAAAACACACACACACAAAACGACCTTTCAGGATGTTGCTTAGAAATTCTCTCCTATAATGTTTGATTAGATCGTGGTTGTCTGAGAAAAATGGACCCACCAGATGTGGTTAGAGGGTAGACCAGACCAAGCCTGGGCTATACATCTGTGTCTTCTGTGTTCTCCCGTGCCCAGACCTCAGCCCAACCGAGCTGTTTCTCAAGAAGACAACTCCGATGGTCACAATTTTTTTCCTCTACACTGCTCTTTGCTGTCTTCAGTGTATGTGCCTAATTTTACAGAGTCTTCCTTTTGGCCTCTCTAATTTTTCACCAGTCTTTTTGGATATAGACTTACAAGGTAGACATTAACTAGTCAAAAATCCAGACAGTAATACTGCTATTTTATTCACTTTCGCTGTAAGTCAAATGAGTTTTTCAATACCCTATGCCTTTTGATTTGTTACATAACTATTTTTATATTTTCATTAAGAAGATGAATGAATGTAATATGTTACTGACAGTCACCCATTCTAAATTTATTTTAATGAGATTTGTCCCAAACTTTTTGTTCTGAAATGTTGTTATCAGTTTCTGTTATAAATATGCATTCCTTAAAAGTTATTGAGAAAAATCCAATCTGATTATCTTGTGGGGGAAATCAGTCATTGTTTATAATGTTCAGAAACTTAAAATAGGGTTTCTCCTGGGTCGTGCACAGTACCGCAAGCCCAATCCCTAAGTTCCTCCTGGCTCCAGCCTCTCTCTGGCTAGGGTCTAGTTCTCTTTGAAAACCTGTATCTGGAACATTTATATCTCTTGCTTTCTGAGACACAAATACAAAAAGTCCTATATTTTTAAATCCAGATTTAGAAATACTTTAAGTTTTTTCTCCTTAGTCCAAAAAAATGAAAAACTTTAGATTATTGGTTAGCTAAAATGTTGACGAATATGTGACTTTGGTTTTCATCAGAACATTTACAGGCTAGCTAAAGCTCATTAGATTCTAGGTACAATTTCACTGGAAATGTAGATGAGCCTGAATTTTAGCACTCCCCCTTGCACCCTGCCCCCCAGGAAGCGGGTCACATAGCTCTCTGGTTTTAGAAGTGGAGCATCCTGAGCCAGAAGGCTCCTGCCTGGTGAGTGGCAGAGCCAGGCTGTGCTGCATGACTATGAACCACACTGGGCAGCACTGAGCCCCTGTGTCCCTGAGCTTACTCCCTGCCAGCCCCTCCCCGGCCCCACCACTCAGGAGACCTGACCTTCCACGTCCTACACTTTCCTTCATTGTTGTAGCCTTTGAGCAAAGCACATGTGAGTAAACTGTTTAGCAGCTAAAGAATACCCCTCCATCCAACGCCTGGTACTGCCCAGAGAGAGCATGTTACTCGGATGATGTTGAGTGCTAGAATCTAGGCCCATTTCTACATGAATTTGGACAGGCCTCTCACTTCATCTGAATCTATTTTCTTTTCTGAGAGAGAAGGGAGGAGAGATTTAATGATCTCAAAAGTACTTTCTAGTTTTAAATTCTTTGCCCTCCCCAAACCCTTTAGAGGGGAATGAAGCCAAGCTGCTGCTGAGGGAGACTCCTGGGAAAGAAAGGAGAAGGAAAATTTTAGAAAATTCCAGAACTCAGAATATAATGGGGGAAATATATGGTTTGCATAGTGATAGGAAAGGGAGAAAGTCCAAAGGAAGTCATAAAAGAACTATGGTTACTTATTTTTTTCATTCTCTCCAAAACTTAGGAAAGAACAGTGAAATAAACAAACTAGTAAACTAATGATTTAAACCAGGGTAATCATCATCGATTGAATTGTGAAAGCTGGGTGATTATTCAGTAAAATACATTGCCTGTTGTTCAATGGCTGGTTGAATATTGCAGTTACATATTTTTTGCATCTATAAATAGTTAGTACCTTATATAGCAGGAGGAGAGACTTATCTGGCCAAAGGCTGAATCCATAAGATAAGGCTTTATTCTTAGAAACTGTGTTCTACTAGAACATGGCTCTCTGCGCCTGTCAGCCAGCCTTGGTTCAGGGGAGGGTGGTGTGCGCAGCTCCCTCGTACGTCCTCACATTCATTGGCATGAACTACATGCTGTGCTTGCTGCCTCCGGGGCCCACATTATGTTTGTTTCTCTCAGCTTTTGCTACTTTACTTTCCCTAAGGTTCTGGATCTTTGTCTTCCCTTTGACTCTTCTTTATCCAGCTCCTCCATATTCTTACTGTGTTTTTCTGGATCTCACACTACCCTAAACACACGTGCACCACCACCCTTCCTACATTATATTCATGGAGGAGTTTTAAATTCCTCGTTTCTAACTTCGATTGGACCATCTCTTTCTATGCCCCTTAAATGATCTACTGAATTAAGTTCCATTTTTTGGTTCGATCCTCAGTTTTATTTCTCTATCATAAGATATTGACCTTAGAAGATAATTTCCAGTTCGTACCTTGTCATATCATAACAGTTCCATACTCTGTAATCCAGGAAGGGAAATAAGATAAAAGGAAGGATTTCAACCCTGTTGTCTCTGAGATAGGACAGATACAGAGACCATGACCATAAATTTCCTTTACTTTCACCGTAATATCTAGATATTCTACTCTACTGTTTCACGTTGAAAATCCAGGAGGATTAGTTCCCATTTCTCAATCCTGGCTTCTTTGGGCTCTCAAGAAAAGTCATCTTGTTGGTTATATATTGTACTGTGAAAACAGACTCTTAGCAGATTGCTAGCACACTGTTTTGTGTGAATAGATGTAGATATTTAGAAAAGGATTTTTCTGGGGTTCCAGAATTCACAGCCTGAAATCGACTCACACAGGATGAGGCCAACAGAATGGAATCTTTGGCAAGTGGTCCCTTCCCTTCTGAAGTGCTGGAGTTAAAAAAAAAAAAAAATTAATCTAACCACAAAGCTGCAGTGAGTGAAAACAAGGAGGAGATTTGAAAATTCTCAGTTAAATGGCAAATTCCCATGAGGGACCTCATGGAAGACAGAACACTGGACTTGGTGTGGGGTATGGTGATGGATAAGGTATGGCCCAATCTCGAAGAAACTCAGTGCCTTACAGATATCACCACTGCCAGTTTCAAAAAGTTCCAGACCTTTGGAAGGTGATGATAAGGGCACACACAGCGTAATCTGCCTTCAAGAAAAGAATCAATTAATAGACTGGCTATCTACCAAGTAATGAAAACTGACTTTAAGAAAAAGCTATAATGCAATATTCCACCTTTAAATCTAAACTAAGAAATCAAGGACCTGAAAAAGCACACACGCAAACGGAATATAAGTGATGATCATTTTTCACATCCCTCCCTATTTACCTATAGTTTCAAATCGTGGCACCATACAGTTCCCATTTTATTGAGAAGTCGGTGGATTTTCTTATCCCTCTGCTCTATTAACATCTGAGTAATCTTTTCACTTCCGAGTGATAGTCTTGGCATGACCGTGTCAGGAGTCCTTTAACTTTCTCTTTGCTACCGTACTTAACACTTGGGTGGTTGAGCTCCTCAGTCAACTCTTATCTCCAGAGCCTCAGCCCATCATTCTGCTGGTTGAAGACTTTAGCGGATGGGAGGGTTACACAAGATCAGGAACACAGTCTCATTCGCCCAAGCACACACACATGTCAAAGCCTGAAACTTCCTCTCGGTGGTTTGTAACTGGCAAGTTTCTCTTCATAGCTCAGGGAGCACTCCTTAGTTCTTTGAGACAGCGTTAAGTTCTTTAAGTCATCAAATAGTAATTAAGCTTTCAACAGTGTGTGAGGTAATTAAGTTACGTGCAGAAACCTACTTGAATAGCCAGTGGAAATTGTCCCTGAATATGCATTTTCAGAAGAACATTATCAAATAAGAGCCTTGTCATTAATTATCATGTTCATCTGTTCCCAAGACATCATCTCAAAGAAGATGGCACTTAATAACAGATTTTGTGTTTATTTTTAAAGATTAGTATGTTAGTAGACAAATTTCTCTAATTCAATTCACTTGTTGGTGGTTTCCTTTAATCAGGATAATTTATCCAGCTACTTTTTGAATAAATAAATTATACATTGTGTAAAATATGTATTAGCATAGTACAAATTTAAAACATTTCTGAGTCTTGGTATGCTATCATGTTAGCATTCTGTTTTTAAAACACATACAGAAAAAAATTTGGAAATGTATTTGAAGCCCTTCTTTCTCAACTAAGAAAAGAACATCTTTTCTGTTGCCCTCTGTCACAGTAATTTTTGGCCCCAAAGAGCAAATCAACTCATAACTAAAAAAGCCAGAGTCTATATTAAACTCTGATGTTTTTAAAACAAAATAATTGTAGGAATTCCATGTTGTCATTGGATGTATCCCCAGATTGAAGAAAATATGCTTTCCTAGAGTAAAGCCCTTGCCCACTGGAGATGAACTGTTTCCCTATTAAAGACTTTAATTTGTCACAATTCACTTGATACGTGGAAGCCCTGTGCTTCCTGTATTCATGCCTTAGTGTGCCTTTTTGTTTCTCCATGAACCTGAACAGTGTCTAGTGTTACATTTGTTTCAGTCCTGAAACAAAGCTCAAGGCTCTCACTCAGGGGCATCCAGTTCGGTCTGTGTGGCCCTGGCCATCACCAGACACTAAATACATGGCCCTCTGACTCTCACTGAGACACAGAAGCTCAACTGAATTCCATCAAATGTTCAATAAAGTTGGAAAGCAGAACCCACCACATAGCTGATACTGAACCTTGGGCTTTCCCCACTCACTCTCATTGATACTATATCATCCTCATGACACAGGCAAACAGAACAACAGCTCCAGAGTTAAGCAAAAATATTATTTACTTGCATCACTTATAAGCAAATCTAAAACGTTAAAATCCTACCTCTTTTTGAAATGCCAAAAGCAACCCCAAATTCATGGAAAATAGTTTTCTCTTCATTTGTACCTTTACATTACATGTAAGTGGCAGGGCTCCTGATTGTTGTGTAGATACAGTTTGCACAGCAAACTGTTGTAACTACTTAACTGAGACCCTGGAGGTGGAGGCAGCTAGTTTCTCTTGGGCTTCTTGCTCAGTTAGTCTGTTGGGAATGTATCGCACAGATAAATGCATTTTAAATGATTCTTTTCCTGGCTTTTCCTTTGTAAAGGAAAGAAGTCATGTGTCATAGCTCTTGTGATAATATGATCGAGTGCTTTGATTTCCATAGCTAGATTACGGGTTCTTGAAGACTGTTAGGAAGACTGTTGTCTTCCTACGACAATAGAGTATATACTTTTTGAGAACAAGGATACACCGTATCTCTCTCTCTCTCATCAGTGCCTAGCACTGGTAAATACTTGATAGATGCTTTTAATTAAATTTATGGATAGTTCATCAGTGGTACATCCTAGCATCAAAACCCCATAGTGTTTTCGGGCTGCCCACAGAGCAAATATTCAGGCGTTTACCATGTGCCAGCTATGTGCTACCTGGTGAGACTAAAACCTAGTCACACTCCCTCACGGACTCTGCACTGATCCCAGAACCAGCCCCGCCTCACGTTCTTCCACCCCCTTTATCTGCAGCCAGTGTCAATTCTTTCAAAACAACTTTCATTTTTCTCCCGCCCGGCTTGATCATATAAAAGAGCCCCGTCAACCCCAGGACGGCAAGCGCATGGTTTTTTCCACCTGAGCCTGCTGCTCGCGGCTGAGACTGCATGCCCCAGGACCCGGTTGCTTAGCCGGCTAGCATGTGTCTCAATCAACCCTTTCTTTTAGAAGAAAAGAACAAAAGCACACCCATCACTTCATGTCTCTTTGTAATCCCCCCTTCTCTTCCTCCCATCCCAAACCACAGATCTGATTTCTGTCACTAGAGTCTGCATTTCCTAGAATTTTATATGAATGGAATCAATACCGTAATTAATTAATTAAGTGATTGATTAAACATAGTCACCGATGTCAAGAAGCTTACACTCTAAAGGGAAGACAGACCATTTAAAGTGCTGCTTGCTTGAGAAGTAGAAGTGCGCAAAAATAAATAAATAAATAAATCACAAAGCGCAAAGGTACTGATTCCGATTTGGAAAACTGTTGGATTTGACTTTTGAACGGAGTCTTTAAGAATGAGTCAGAGTTCACCAGATGGAGAAAGAGGAAAGGGCATTCTAGGCTATAATAGTCATTAATTTTTAATCTTATCATGTGTCTTGCGTCTTAAAACATTAGCAGTATCCCACCTATCTTTACAATTCAAGAAAATAGAATATATGAAAAGGTTGGTTTTCTCTTCAGATAAACACCCCTCGGCAAGACTGCAGAACGTGTTTAAGATGTATTGTTTTCTCTTGCCTTCATTTAAAGATGCTTCTTAGTGTGATATGCAGGACGTCTTATTACCCATCCTTGGCCTGTCTCACTAGCCATGTCTCCTGCAAGTCCCCCCACGAGACCCCTCCGGTCCTCATCCCAACACGTAATATGCTCCTGGTGTGCTGGACCATTTGTTCCAACCTAAACACACTGTACTCTTTCTTGCCTCTATAAATTTGAGTAGGTTCATCCCTTTTCCTGGAATTCCTTTCCCTCCACCCCCACTTCCTCATGCTGTGAAGTGGGCACTTCACAATCTGTGCCCACTCACACACCCTACACACATGTGTGTACACAGCGTCAGCTATTTGTCTTTGTGCCTCAAGTCAGAAAAAGCCTCATGGAAAAAGTGATCCTTGGGGATGAATGGAAGTCTGTTAGTCACAGGAGGCACCTCAGTGTTGACGATGCAAAGCAGCTTCTGCCAGGAGTGTGCTTTTTCCCCGGCGGCCCTCAGCAGTTTGAATATGAGCACAGAGGACATAACTGGTTTGAATCACAGTTGGCAATTGGAAGCCTTGGGGGCCGAATGTGACCCTAAGACATGTTTTCTTTGATTTGCCTTTTTCTGTGTGTGTGTGTGTGTGTGTGTGTGTGTGTGTGCGCGCACCATCTTTACATTAGTCAACATTTAAAAACTGGGAGGCCTCACATAAAAATCTGGTTTATCTTGAGCATTTGGAAGATATAGCAACATCGATTGCCCGTTTCCACATGAAAGGAGTAGTGAAGCCCCCTCGGAGGGCTGAGACCCTCTTGAGTTGTCTCTGGTATTTCTGTACTCTCCCAGGGTTCCTGCCTGACTCCTGAGACATTTGGGTTTCTCATCTCTGGGTTTAACTTCAGAGCAGAAAGTTTAAAGTTAGCACGAAGACGGTGGCTCAGGTAGAACACGATGGGGTTAGGGCCACGTTGTTAAGGAGATAAAATCGGGACAATGCCCTCACTGAGGAGAACAAGGAACAGCATGAGGCTGAAGAGCCGGTGCGGTGGGACTGTGGGCACGAGAGGACTGGATGGAAGAACCATCGTGATCAGCGAGTAGGGCGTGTTAAACGTGAGAAGTTTGAGAGAGTCGTGGCCCTAGGAGCGAGCGGCTGAAGTGTAGGGGTCACTGGACTTCAGGATCATTGAATTTCACAAGATCAAGTGAGGTCAGGGTGGTGAAAATACTTTGTCCACATAGACACCGAAACCTTCCAAATTATATTTATATAAAATAGCTGACAGGTGTTGAGTGCTTCTGTGTTCCAGCCATTATTCTAGGTGCTTTTCATATATCTGTTTGTTTAATCCGCGTATGGTATAGTCAAGGCTCAGAGAGAGATGACTTGCCCAAGATCATATAACTCCTAAGTGGCCAGTACTCAAGCCTAAGGCTGACGTTAGAGTGCTTTCTTCGACAGCATAGGGCTAGGCTAGCTAGGGGTCAACTTAGAGAATGTTGACCTGCCTTCTAGCCCGGGTGAATAAGTGAGTGAGCCAGTTAGGCATTAGAACAGATTTGAGTGGTGCACCTTGTGGTGATGTTTAGGTGTTGAGTTTGTCTGCTAAGGAAAGACTGGGAAGGCAGAGATGATGGCACGGAGGGATGAGTCCCTGGGAAGCGGAGCAGGACTCTGTGGGGAGGCACAGTCCCTCGAGGAGACCAGAGGATTGTGGCACTCTGCACTGATGACAAGGATGAGAGGCCTGGGAATTGACAGCCCACATGGACCCAAGTAAACACAGCCTTCAAGTCAGCTGTCGGCGGTGGCCATGGCTCTGGAGGAGGGTTAGCATCCCAGGCCGTGGAGGCTTTGCTCAGGTTTTCAAATCAAAGGTCAGTCAGAATGTCATTGGTTTTGTTTCTCACCGGCCCCAGGGAGCGGATAGAATAGTTCTCATCTCATCGTGCTCCCATTTGTGACTGTATGTCTGACACCTCCGTAAACTAAACCCCCTGAACTGAGGGCCAGGACCCTGTGAGTGCACAGCCCCATGCAGCTTAGTGCCCTACTGCATGTACACACGCAGCCACTAGGTATGAAATCACTGCATGTTCATACACAGGCAGATTCCATGCTCCAGAGCATGCATTTCTAATGCAGTTGACCATCCTGGCTCTGAAACGGGAATACCTTCTGTTGCTTTATTAAAACTCACTCTCCGCATCCAAACCTGCTCCTGCAATGTGCCAGTTTTCCCTTTTTGCTTACTTTTCCGAACTGGTTCCTTGTGCATCTCCCGCTCCTGTCCCCTCTTTATTCTCTGAGGCCATCCTGCCCACCCTGAAAGCCAGTGCTTGCGTCTTTGACCGAGAGCCTTTCGATTCCTGGGATTTGGTTGTCATTGGATAGTTGGGCTGAGCTGAGCAAGGCTCAGAAAGCCTGCCAGGTCCCAGTTGTCACGTTTTCAGCAGGGCCACTGGCCCCAGGGGTTCTTTCCAGCCGCATTTCTGTGCCTCTGGCTCCCCTGCGGCCAGGATTGAGTCCCTTCGCAATCTGCCCAACTTCCTTCCCCAGCCAGTCGCATCGGGCTGGTAATAATGTGTGTATAGTGCCATTGCTCCTCCTTACCACACCTGCTTCCTGTGGGGCACGATCCTAAAAGACAATTGGATAAATCATATAGGAACCGTGTGGGCTTGCAACTTCCATTTTCCTGCCACTTCTTTTAACTTACCACCTTAAGTTTCCTGAGCCACATGCCAGCCTTGAGGGGGGAACCATAATTATTCGCCTTTTAAGAAAGCTAGGAAAAGGAAAGCTATAATCACCACTTTATTAAGGGCTTACAATGAACTTTATTATTGTTCCTAATATTAGGAAACGCAAAAGAATATTTTACCTAATAGCCCTCAATTATACCTTTTCTATCTTGGAGCAGTTTCTCTCCCAAGGAGGGAAACAAAAAAACATAACAACAACAACAAATGCAGAATGATTTCACTGTTGTCTCTGACGGGAAGGTAGAGAGTGTACAGGTAACATCCCACTGTGACAGGGGAGCGATGGCCGCTGGAAGGAAGCGCAGGATGCCCAGGGCTGGCCTCTGTGCCGCACTGACTCCCACGATTTCCGGCCTGGGTGGGAGAAATGCAAGGAGCTCGTACAGGAGTTAGCTTGGGAAAGGGCGAAGGAGGGTGTGTGACTTAGAAGGTCGTAAATGTCTCATGGTGAGGCACGAGGAAAATTATGACTCTAAGAAACATGCATGGGGAGGGATCCTTATAGTTTGGGTAGTTGGACCCTCAGGTGGGAAACCTATTTCTTTCGGGATGTTTTATTTACAGCCTCTTTTTTAAAACTTACACATTCCTGGAAAGAGTTAAGAAATTTAATTAGTAGAAAGATAGCACATCAGATTTAATTAAAGTTGAAGCTACTTTTTATAGAATAGGAATGTTTTATGTGTCATTATAATTTCTGTTGCTGACAGTTATTTCCTTAACACACTGTGTGGAATCCTAGTAGTACAAATACTTTGCCCTTTTAATTCCTCGTTTATCCTTCTTTTCTGACAAAAGGGAGAGCTCTCCCTCCCACACATAAAGAGTAGTTTTTGATTTATAGACAATGGTTCTTCCCTTTTGAAGGGCTCAAGCACTCAGTTCGGACGTGGCATAAATCCAGTATGGGGAGATGTCCTCTGCAGAGGGTCTCAGTGAGCTGTTTCCTGCCAGGGTTTGGGCAGGTGTGAGGGTCTGCTTGGGGAAGCTGACGGTTTGCCGCGTCTGCATTGCCTCCTCTACAGAAGGAGTTTGTTGTAGGGGAATGTTAGAATAACATTCACCCTCAGCTCTGCTTGGCGCCCACCTCGGGGGCACATTTCAGGGGTTCTCCTGTGTTGTGCTAAATAGCATGGGGGTGGTGAAGAGGACTCCTCTCCCCAGAGTCTCTTCAAGCAACACCTGATATAGTCCATCCTTCATAGTGTCTCTGGTCATTCCCGGGACACAATCTCTTGATTCTCCAACTTAGTTATGAAGACAAGCCTATGGAGATGCTCTCTTCTTTAGTAGGGAAAAAATGACTCGTAGATGTATAAATAGACACCCCCCTTCTCACAAAAAAAAAAAAAAAAAATCACCAGAAAGTGTCAGAGTGAAGGCCCATCTTGAAGTGAGTGTGAAGGTTTGGCGCTCAGCAAGGAGGAGGAGTGAGCAGGTGTGGAGCACGAGGTTGCGATGTGCTCCAGGGACGGTACAGGCCACTGGGAAGCAGGAGAGGGGACCAGCCGGCACCAGATTGTGGCGGTGATGGGGCTAGTGACAGCAGTGATAGGATCGCGAGACTTCAGAGTTAGAAGAAAGCTCGTTATGGTCCAGCCAGTGCATTTTAAGAATGAAAAAGACTGAGCATCCCAGAGTTTACGTGGCTTGTTAGTGATCACACATGTTCTGCTGGGTGATTGTACTGGATAGTAAATAAAGCTGCTCATTTCTTCATCCCACGTGTCTGTCACTTCGAAGCAGCCATATCCAGGCGGGAAGGAGTGTTTGTAAATGATCGAGGGCAAATGGTAATAATCATCATTCTTATTAAAATGTTGAAACTAGTCATACTTGGCTTTTTCCAGTGGAAAGTACAAATTGACGACCGAGGTCCGGCACCCGTAGGAGAGAGTTCCTCAGAAACTGGGTCCCAGATTCTCTTCCGTGAAATCTCCTGGAGAGATTATTATACAGGCAGACTCTGGAGCCCTGCCCCAGACTAGCAGAAAAACGAGCTTTGTGGTTAGCACCCTGGAGTCTGCACTCTAAACAAATTCCGTAGTCTTTCCCTATACACACTAATTTTGAAAAGTGCTGCACCTATTAGCTCTCGGTATAAAATTTGTCAAAATAAAAATTATAAAATGCATGGTCTAACCTCTGGAGAAACAGTAGGGTTTTGATTTTGTAGGATAAACATGTACCCTCCAAGAATTTGGTACCCCGTGTACTATTAAAGGTCAGAGGAGGAGGGAAGATTAATCCTGTTGCTTTTTGATCAGAGAAGGCCCTGCAGGTCGGGCAGTCTTAAGGCTGTGTGGAATCCACCAGGGCCGCAGGAGAGGCATGGATTTGAGGCAGAGTGGACACCTGAGCTCTGCCACTGAGTGATAAGGGGTGGGGTGGATTTAGCGAATGGCAGATGACCATTACTGCTCGACTGCAGGACATATGGAGGAACCAGTAGAATCTGGAAGCTAAAGGGTAAGGAGAGGCCAGACTTGAAGCACCTTGTGAGCTCTCCCAGGACTCTGGCCTGCCTGGGGCTGTGTGTGTAGTCCAGGAAGCAAACGACGGGAAGGCAAAGCATAAGTTTGCACTGCCTTTCCACTCACAGACCAGCCAGCACCGGCCTCCTAAGGAGGGGAGTGCCCTCTAGGGGCTTGGATGGTTTTCTGAGTGCTGTTTTGCTCGTCGTCATGCTCGGGCACTCAGATGCCCACGCAGCTGAATCCATTACCTACTCAGAAGAAAAAAAGGCAGCTTAACCAACCCACCTGGCTGCAGCTGTGATTACATTATGCAGACATTTATTAATATGCTGCCTTGATTGATCGTTATCTTAATACTGAGGATAACATGAGAGGCTTGATTTTCCCGGAGGATTGCAGATACAGGTTCCTTCTTGTTTAAAGTTAAAAAGCCCTTAGCCCATATATTGTATGATTCTATTTATATGCACTGTCCAGAATAGGCAAATCCATGGAGACAAAACATAGATTAGTGGTTGCCAGGGGGCCGGGGAGGGGAGGATGGAGAGCACAGCGCTGCTTTTTGAGGTGATGAAAACGCTCTAAAATTAGGTAGTGGTGATGGTTGCACAACCCTGTGAATATAAAGCCACTGAATTATAGACTTTAAAAGGGCGAATTTTATTTAATTAATTTTTTTCTAAAATTATTTTTAAAAGCCCTCAGTACTTCTGTTTCAAGTTACCATGCAAAGAGCTCTCTGCCTTGGGTACTTTTTTTTTTTTTTTTTTTTTTTCCGAATTTACCCTGTAGAAATCTCAGTGCTTTCCTTCTCACTCTGTCTTTGTTGTCATTGTTGTTTGGCTCATACGCTCGCTCTTTTTTATTAATCTCTAGTTCTGTTTCATTTAAGAAGTATTTACTTAATGACTACACGTGATAAATCCTAAGAGAGCTTGCGGCAAGATGACTGCTCAAGTCACCGCAAAACAGTGAGAAAAGGGCCGTAAGAAACATTGGGTATTGGGGTTTCGGAGAGGAGCTGTTATCTGAGGTTGGCCTAGAGAAGCACATGGTATCTAGATAAACAGCTAGAGATAAGGGCTAGAGGAGGAATGTTGGGGAGGGTCTAGGGCGAGCTGTGCAAAGACAGCAAAGTCGGGGCTTATTCGGAGAATAGAAGTACAATGGTAGCTTACGGATAATGGAGAGAAATACTTCAAGAGAGAATTGGAAAAACAGTGTATGAACCTGAAAGTGTGGAATGCTAGGCTGAGAAATTGATCAGTTTAAGTGAGTAGTGATTTAAGATTTTTGAGCACGGAAGTACAGGAACTGAGCCGTAGGATGGGGATGGCATGGGTTGAGAGAAAGGGAGACTCTGGTGAGCGGGGACCAAGTTTCAGCCTAGAAACTGAGGTAAGGAGGGTTTCGGAAGGGAGGGGCAAGCGGTGACATCAACAGGAAGCATCTCTCTCCCTCACGTTAGTCTGCTCCTCCTGCCACTAACCCGCTCTTTCTCCGTTTCCTTGCTCACTCTTCAGGCATTGGGGGGAAAGTTAGGAGGATGGTTGGGGTGGGAAGACAAACAAAAATAAAAATGAAGAGAAAAGGTGGTCAGGATGGGATACAGTTCGCACGCCCCAGTTGTTTTCTAACTTAGTGACTCGATACAAGAAAGTCTACTCTCTTCTAGCGGAAAATACAGGACAGGAAATCCTATTTTATTTCAGGTCAGTTACCGAAGCTGTGTGCCTCACTGTTCTCTTCGGTAAAAAGGAAGGATACCTACGTCCCATGTTGGTAAACAGAGAATCTAGAATAATTTTATTAAAGACTTTTAAAAAAACTACATTGAACTCACCTAATTCGTAGACATAATAAATTTTTTTGGCAAATAAGGGTGATGAAGGGATCCCTCATTTGTTACCTGACAGAGTGAATGTAGACTATCTGTCAAAGAGTAATTGAGATGAGTTATTTTGAACTATCTGAAACTGCAATTTGACTGTTTTCAACCTGCAAAAAAATTGCAGTTTCATAAAGTTTCAACTCAGTAGCTAGTAGCTCGATAGATATCTGACGTGAACCCAGATTTTCACCTTGTCTGGTTCCTTTGTACATTTCTTTTTTTATTAAGGTGCTAAAAGTCTTTAAAATCTGCTCATCTCAGGTTCAGGGGAGGGTGTGAGAAGATGCCAGCGAGTAGGGAGGTCTCGCCAAGGAAGACGCACAGATGGAGACAGATGCTGGGAGGAGGCCCCCCAGCGAAACCCAGGGCATCCGAACTTTGAGATCTTTAATATGCCGTCATTCTGCTTTAGAAATAAAACTTTGGCATAAAGAGTTTTCCTTCTCTAAACGGGTTAATAAGCAGTTGGGTACAGCTTCAGGTCTTCTGCAGCTTGCTGGAGGCAGCCTGTGTGGGTATCTAGGAAAACAAGAGATATTAAAATGTTGGGAAATAGATCAAATGTAAAAGGGGAAAAAAGACTTAGTTCTGGTTTTCAGGTTGGCACCATTTCTGACAGCCTAGCAGAGAGCCTGGTGCATAAGGACGCATACGTGTTCATTAAAGGTCGCTGAAGGGTTGAAGGGCAATATCTACAGAGGGGTATTTTGGTTGGATGTATGCTCTTTGGTGTGTAAATTGGAATGATTCCCTGGAACACATCAGTGGGCAAAAATGTGAATGAATCCCAGCAGATGAGGAAGGAACGGTTTGTCAGCTATTCTTGTAGGATGCTTTTGTTGTAATCACATCCAGATATTGGGATCAGGGCATGGCCTCTTGATACTTAGAATGTCAGTTGTAATAAATGTAAACAGTACCTTGCTACTGTAATATCACAGTGTTATGATTAAGTGCTTAATACTGCAGTGGGTGGGCACATAAAAATGAAAGACTATAGGATAACTTTACTAGCAACTAAAAAACCCATTTCATATTTACTCAGTCCTAGAAGGTGATCAGCTCCACTCACAGAAAACAAGCAGACATTTATTTTAAACCATAGGCAGAAATACTATTACAGCAAAACTTTAATTATCTCACACCGTCTTTTCCCAGTAATCCAATATGACCATCCCCCCCACACCCCGCAACACACACACACACACACACACACACACACACACACACACACACACACGAAGCCTGAGAGGAGGGACGTCCTTGGTGGAGGTCATTCACACCTCCCCAGTAGCTTTCATGATCTTCGGTACAAATTTTAACTTAAATTTGTTTCCTTTTTAGTTCTATAGTTAACTGTAAATGTAATTAAACCTGGGCCTGGTCATTGAGGTTCTCGTGGACCACAGACTCGTTTTATTTATGATATGAAGAACAATAGACCAACAAAACAATCACTTATGTAGGAAGGGGGAATAAAACAGAATTAAGGAATGTGTTAATAGCCCTTCCCTGATGGGACCGTCATCCTCTCCCGATCTTGACCCCCACTGTACATTTTAGGACTCCTTCCTTTCACTCCTGTCAACCTGGTTAACCCCTTAGTCATCCTCTCCACCCTCTGACAACACTTCCATCCCCGGGGAGCCCCAGAACAGGAGCCTGGCTGTTCCTTCCTAGCATTACGTTTACATCCTGACACCCTGCTGCCCTGAGCTGCTCACTTCTTGCCTCCTATTTTATTTTTACAGATCAGCATCAGGGAGTTAACATTTTTTTTCCTTTTCTTATTTTTACCCTCTTCTTATTTTTCTATGTTTAGGCAGATTTCACAGCAGAGTTGAAGTTAAGGGTGAGAGCCAGCAGAGCTAGCTTACAGTACATGGAATACCTGATTTGTGCATAGAGAGGGAAATGCATTCGTGTAGCTAAGAAGATCCCAAAATTAAGACTTTCATCTTCCAAATAGCTTTCACAGAGTCCACTTATATGCCACTGGTCATGCCCTTTATTTATAAAGAACTCCTCAGTCTTCAGTCAGGGTCTGTTTATTTTCCATATACACAATTATAAAAATGACACAATCACACACACACACACACACAAAGACTGAAAAGCTGGTAACTTAGTAGTTGAAAGAAGAGTTGGACAAATTTCTGAAAAATACCTAATGCTCAGCAACAAAGTAGCAACACGGGGCCATTGAACTCAGAAGCACTCATTCTGTGGGAGCCTGTGCAAGCATCACTGAATTACGGAATAGCCTAGTAATATCTGCATATAAAAACGGCCCTGATTCATCAGGAGAATGTTATGCTCAGTACTGGTCTACTTAAGTAAGAAACGAAGTAATGCATTTCAGGAATATTTCTGTCAAAATGGTTAAAGTTAAAAATCTGGGTGTGTATTAAGGAGATGAGCCTTAGTTACGTGCAATGCACGTTATGCTGGAACCCCCTCCCCGGGCCCCAGTGGCACCAGATAAACAGGACGGTGTCACGTAGTGGCGTCGGTCTGCCACAGCCACTTCGTGGTCTCCCAACTTCTCTGCCGTTTATTCATGGGGTTTTCCTTCCCTTTTCTTTGGTTTCAGATGCGAGTGTCTCTCTGGCTTATGTGGTTTCCCCGTGTGTGAGGTGGGATCCACTCCCCGCATAGTCTCTCGTGGAGATGGGACACCCGGAAAGTGCTGTGATGTCTTTGAATGTGTTAATGGTACGTGGGGTTTCTCTTGTTCTCAGAGTGTGTACA
This sequence comes from Rousettus aegyptiacus, assembly GCF_014176215.1. Lineage (NCBI taxonomy): Eukaryota > Metazoa > Chordata > Mammalia > Chiroptera > Pteropodidae > Rousettus > Rousettus aegyptiacus. The sequence continues at coordinate 20,978,443 of NW_023416310.1, forward strand.
TTTGCGCAGGAGGAGGCGGCGGGAGGGTTCATTCTAGCTGTTGCTGTCTTTATAAGGCAGAGAACATACTCAGGGACTTGATGAAACTTACTCAGAAAGAAGGTTTGCCTGAGATCCCACTATACAGTAAAGAAAGTTAGAGAATCCTCATTCCATCCATCAGAAAGAATTTTAGAAATCTAATAGCAGATTGCATGTAGCCCTCATATTCTGCTGTTTCAGCAGGATAGCGATTTTAGGATTCCAAGAAAAAGGATTCCAAGAAAAGGATCATGGAACCTATGATCGTATTTCTACTGTCATTCACCCCCTTGTCCCATCGCTGTCAGGGTGTGATCTACAGAACTAACGGCACATTGGAGCTACCACAATTTGAAACAAAAGACACCGTTCCTCTAGCAGTTTCCTACTTAGAGGGAACATCTGTGACCTGTGCTTGGCCATGATTAGCATTGGCCTGCTTTCGGCTTGCACCTTGTGGGCCAGAAAAAGGATTCTCCGGTCACAAGATTCCTTCAAATAGAATCCACCTCTCCCTTTCATCTTTCACAAGAGGGCTTGGTGTTTGGTGACAGGATGTTTATTGAATTCTGATGGCTAGAGAAGAGGAGAACCTAAAACATGCCCCTCCTTCAAGGTTGTCAGAAGAAAAACGAAGAAAAAAACTTGGGCAAGTGGTGCGTCAGCAGTTGTTGAGCACATTATTTAGTTAGCACTTAGACTCACAAGGAAAATGAAGATGGATTTGGATAAATACAATAAAATTATACATACGGAAATGTCCTCAGTAACTACTACTTATAAGAAATTAGAGTTCAAAAGATTATCTGCCCCCTCTCAAGCCTCCCCTCCCCCGCAAGAAAGGTTATATTACGGTCCGGTCCTGTTCCATTGTGTTCTCTAGTTTTCCGTCTAGTGACCACATCTTGTTTTGTTTTGCTTCGCTTGCTGGATAGCTTTGTGGTTGAGAGAGAACATAGACTGGAACCAAATGATCCCAGTTTGAAAATTGGTTTTTCCACTTAACTAGCTGCATAATTTGGGCAATTCTTGGTCTCCCTGGGCCTCAGTTTCCACCTCTGTAAAAGCAGAGTGAATAACAGTGAATTAAATGAGGCTTTATATGTGAAGCACTTGGAATTGTGACTCAAGAGCAAATAGTCTTATTGTTTTGTATTCCCACCTCCTGTTCACATCCAAAGACACTGTTCTGGACATTCCAGGGAGATAGAGAAGGTGAAGTGAGCTTCCTGGCTTTAAGTTAAAGACCTTGTAAATACAAGCACAAGTGCAGAAGAGGTTCCATGTGCATAAATAAATTCAGTGCTTTCCCCCACCCGTATTGTCCAGGCAGTAGAAGTGTCTGTTAAACATAAGGAAATGGCCAAGCAGACCCTTTTTCCATGGCACCACTGCAGCTTACTTGATTGTAGGCGATGTTGTGTGATTATTTGACTTGTACCATTTGAGACAGAAATGTCGTTCCTTACTCTGGGCTTCCAGCATCTCAGATGTTATTTCTTCCAGTACTGACTGCTCTGCAAGTACTCTCATGTCTGTCTCATCCTGGCATCTGAGCTGCCAGAGGACTGGGAGTCTGTCCTTGTGTCTGTGGATGTTAGCATGTAGCCTGCCTCACAGAGGGCACCCAGATTTTGTTGAGTGAGCAAGTGAGTCATCTGCTTCATACTATCTTCGTTCCCTTTAGAGGTGGCTGTTTAATACCAACCCACAGAAGGTCACTTCGTGGGGATCCTCCACCTTTTACTGCCCTACACTTCAAGCTCACATCCTTTGTAGAAATACCACCTCTAGCAATGTAATTTGCTGTTTGTCCTCTGGGTAATGAAGAGCAGATCGATCCTTCCTTTTCTTTCCAATAGAAACCCAAGTATCATGTCTTATCAGGACGTTAACTCTGTATCTCACACTAACATGATGTGACTTGGACAGCTAATAATGGCACCGCCACCTCAGTGGCATTGGATTAACCTTCAGGGCCTGCCCCCGCTCGGAGCCTTACTTTTTAGAGATCTGACTTCAAGTCCTGTGACTTGCCATCTACTGAGAGAAATTGTTGAGACAACAGTCAGTGTTTCTGGTGGTGGCTCTTTTTTGTTACGATAAACTCGTTGGGTGATCTTTGCTTTATTTCTTGTCCTGCTATAGTGTCTCTTTTACTATATTAGTCATTCAGTTGTAGATGAGACTAGAAACTATAATACAGTGAAAATTCATAATCCTACAAAGTCTCAAAGTCTGTATTTTACTTATTTTGACATATACATGCACATACCTTCCTCCCCACACTCATATATTAATCATCACCTGGAAAAGTAGAGGTTTAGTGTGTGTGTGTGTGTGTGTGTGTGTGTGTGTGTGTGTGTGTGTATAAAGCCTTGGTTATCTACAAAGGATTTCAGGCAATTTTACAGTAATAACAGATACAGTAACATAGTGGTAAAATGTCAGTGGGAAGGAGAATCAGTACCATAAAGTTGTACATAGAATTTGAAAGTAAAAAGCAAAAAGGAAGTGCCCACAGATATGACGGCCATAAGTATCTATCTGTGCAATTGCTGGAGGCAGTTATCAAAGCAGGCTCCCGGTTTCCTGGCCATCAAGGAGAAAAGGGAGCAAGAGTCAGATCCACAGTTCTTATTTTGAAAGGAAAGAAGCCCACTGGACAGGGCAACAGTCTTCTCACATGGAAACCTAAGAGATCTGGATCCTGCAGTAGGTGATGTCTTCCACTTCTTTAATACCACCCATGCAAACACTGGTTTCCTGTGGCTATTCTTCTCACTAAAAAAGCGAAGCAAAATACTAAAATGCAACTCAGTGAAAGCAGTTTTCAGAGGTCAGTTTGACAACAGAGCTGGAACCTCGATGCCTCGAGCATCCTCTCTAAATTTTGAAAACATCCCAGTGTGTAGGAACAGATGTAGAAAGTCCAGTTCGGAGGACAGTGTTAATGTAACCCTGTGTGCAGACACGGAGACTGTGTGGCAGCTCTCAGTTCCTAAGCTGCCATGCGGATAATCTGTGTGCTTATGTTATTTTTTTTTAAAGATACACGTTAAAATGAAAACAAGATTTAAAAATGTTCACAGAGGATTCGAGAACTCCTGAGTTTTGAAAATATTCACCTGAATGAATAGACGGAGAGAACATTCTCCATAAATATTACTTCTCTATGTGCTTTGGTTTGGTTTGGTGGGAGAGTTTTAAGCAAGATTGTGACAGTTTTTGACTGCATTCTCTGACAAGGGCTGAAGGCAGGTCTTATGAGGTGTTAGTTGAACGAGAATCCTGTTAAGAAACTAAAGGAACAAATGGTATGGCCGAGCTCCTCCTACATAAACTTAGAAGTCATCAAAATCATCACCTAGAAGTATGAACTTCACAGCAGTAATGGTACAATCCCAGACCTCCTTCAAAAAACAGTTCTGTGCCTGCTCCAGCCCACCAACAAAAGCATTATCATCAGTCAGCTGGAGCTGAGTGACAGCCTTTACTTTTAGTTGCCTGGGTCCTCCGTTTTGTCCCACGACACCCTAATGCCTTACACTGGCTCACCTCTGTCATCCCTGGAGGCCTTAGGGTTTGAAATCTCAGGCATAGAATGTAAAAATGATCATTTGGTTGCTTAATATTATAAGCTGTCCAATGTATATGCACAAAAATCTAAATAAAAATAGAACATTTTGATAGTTGATAACTGGCTCTTCTAGCATAAGACTCAGGAGAGTCTTATCCAAAGTCGGCTTGATCCTCATGTAAAAGTTTGGCCTAGAAAACTCAGACCTGAAATCAGTTAATAAGAAAATTAGTACAAAGACATCTATTGAGAATCCATTGTCTGCAAAGCAATAATGCTCAGTAGTGTTCTAGGGACACGCTGTCTATTCCTGCACTAATGAAGAAAATAAGGTACTTCGAAAGCACTGTTCCCCTCTTGTATTTATTGAGCACCCTTCCTATTCCTGGAGCCTGATCAAGCTAATTTTACTTAAGAGTAATATAATCTTTTGCAGTTCTTTAGAAATATTGTCTCCTTCCCCTTATCCTGAAGTACTATCTGCTTGGTATACTACAGTACACACACTCTCCCTTTCCCTCATAGAAAAGATTTTTATCCAAGTACCCTGTCTTTGTGATTATATCAATTTGCAGTTGATTTATGGAGAAATTTTCAGACGTTTTCCTTCTGTCATATAGTTCTCTCTCTCGGCTTCTGATATCTACCTACTTGGCTTCCTGCTCTGCGCACCTCTCCAGTGAAGTGAGACCAGAGGCAAGATATTAGCCATTTTCTCCTGGGGGATTGAAGAGAAAAAACAACAGAACTATATCTGTTTAGGTATCTTCACATCTGAGGCGAGGTTCTACATTTTAGTTTTTTCCTTTGTTGAAATTATATACCTATCACCATCTGCCAATCAGGGTAATTTGGCAGGCAGTAGAGGTTATTAACAGTCTATGCTATCAGGCTTTTTTTCAGGAGTTCTGGAATATATTACAGAGCAAAGAGAAGATTCCAGAACTTAGAAACATAAATTTTAGTGCACACACACACACAAAAAAAAACACTAAAAGTACACTTTTATGCATCACCGCTTTGAAAAGTACAACTTATATAATAAATAATTTATTTGCAATATTTTCCCTTTTTGCATTTATTTGAATTGTCCTCTTGTAGAGGTAGCGATAGGCCCCACTCCGTTCTGAGAGTCACATCTATCCCCGACAGGTGAAGAAGGAATTGGTTGTTGCTTCTCAAAGACGAGCCTTTTTATCAAGCACTTTTCTAAAGAGCCTCTATAAATTTCCCTCAACATCGAACAGGAATTTCATTACGTTACGTGATTTTTTTATCCTAAAAAATTCTGTTTTCTAGGCCATGTTTTTGGGACTCTCCATCTCTCTAAATTTCACACCCTCGCTCTTCAGATGTTGGCTGGTGAAACAGCTGCCCGGTCCTCTCATCAATCCCAACTCCTCCCTCTTAACCTTCTGCACATGTCACCATAAAAACCAGTGCACCTGGAGTAGCTTTATTCATAACTAGAATCTTCCCTCCTGACTTCTTCAAATCTTGCACCGAGATTTGTGGCTTCACGCAAATGGTAGGCGTGGTCGATTAACGCAACGAAGTAATTAATATTGGTTGGCTTATAAGAAATTTCCTTTGGTTTGAATGGATGCTCAGCATTGTGTTGGGAGTATCATATTTTCCCTCACCGCACAGCGTGCAAGTTTGATTAGTAAAAGCACTCCATTTTCTGTGTTTTGGAACTTGTGGTCTAATGGCCCAGATCCTTCCAATTTCAGTTCAGATGGCTAAATGTATGTAGATGCATTCTGAGCTACGATGTGATTTTTTTAACATAACATTTTCTGAAAAAGAAATATCATCCAACAAGCAGGGGGGAAGAGGTTCAAACATGCACATTTAATACCTGTGTATACATACATGCAACTCATTTCATATTAGTTATGTGATTTTAGGCAGGTCATGTAATCGCTTTAAAATTTCGTTTTCCTTATAGAAAAATGCATATTAACACTTATTCTGGCTTCTCTGCAAAATTATTATGAAATCAGATGAGGTCAGTGTTCTTCAGTACAATACAAATGTAAATATACTCAAAACGCAGTGGGAGTCAGGTGACAAGAGATGATGTTGGAGAGAGGAGCCCATGTATAGAGTGTGTATCTTAATCCACATTTTCCCATCTTATTGAACAGGGTGTATTAGTTCAGGAGAACTTCCTTCAGCTTGGGAGTATTTTGATTTTACCAGATTTTTTGAAACATATACTGTGCAATTCACTAAGTGAAGTCATACAGTTAAGTGTTTTTAATATATTCACAGTTATGTAATCATCCTCACAATTTTAGAATATTTTCATTAACCCCTCCCCCCAAAACTCTGAAACTATTAGTTACTCCCCATTTCTTCCCAAAGCCCCCAGCCCTAGGTAACCAGTAATCTACTTTCTCTCTCTGAAATGTGCCTATTATGGACATTTCAAATAAATAGAATCATACAATAGTTCTCTTGTGACTGGCTAGCTTCTTACACTTAGCATAATGTTCCAGGGTTCATTCATGTTACAGCATATATCAGAACTTTATTCCTTTCTATGGTCAAGAAATATTTCATAGTATGGGTATACCACATTTTGTTTATCCATGCATCAGGTGATGGACTTTTAGGTTGTTTCTTTCTCTCTCTTTCTCTCTCTCTCTCTCTTTCTTTCTTTCTTTCTTTTTTTTTCTTTTTTTTTTTTTGGTCTTGTAAATGATCCTGCTATGAACATTTGTACACAAGTTTTTACGTGGGTATATATTTTTGTTTCTCTTAGGTATGTACCTAGGAGTGTAATTATTGAATCATACGGTAATTCTGTATTTAATATTTTGAGGAATTGTCAAACTGTTTTCCAAAGGAGGTGCACTTTTTACATCCTCACCAGCAATGTATGAGAGTTCCAATTTCTCCACCTCCTCATCAACACTAGTTGTTATCTGTATCTTTTTTTTCTATAGCCATCTAAGCATATGAAGTGGTTTCTCATTGTGGCTTTGATTTGTATTCCCTAATAACTAATGATGTTAAGTATCTTTATGTGTGGTTATTGACCTTTTCTGTATGTTATTTAGAAAAATGTCTATTCAGATGTTTCCTCATTTTTTAGTTTGAGTTATTTTTATTGTTGAGTTATGAGAGTTCTCATAACTCAACAATTTATTTGTACCACAATTATACCATGAAATTTTGTTGAACTTGTTTATGAGTTATGATAGTTTTTTTAGTAGATTCCATAGAATTTTTTTTTTTTTGTATACAAGATCATGGATCATGTCATCTACAACTAGAGATAGTTTTACTGCTTCTAATCTGGGTACTTTTTATTTCTTGCCTAATTGCCTTGGCTAGAACCTCTAATACAATGTTCAGTCGCAGTGGCGAGAGTGGATATCATTGTCTTGTTCCTCATCTTAGAAAGAAAGCATTCAGTCTTTTACTAAGGATATTAGCTGTGAGTTTTTCATAGATGCCATTTATCAAGTTGAGGATTTTTCCTTTTATTCATAGTTAATTGAATTTTTATCATGAAAGGGATTCTGTCAAATGATTTTTCTGTGTCCATTGAAAGTATCATGTGGGGTTTTTTTTGTCCTTTATTCTATTCACATGCCATATTACATTGATTTTTGGATATCAAACCAACTTTACATTCTTGAAGTAAATCTCAGTTGGTCATGGTATATAATCTTTTTTATATGTTAAAAAATTAGTTGGCTACTAATTTTTTGAGGACTTTTATATCTATATTCATAAGAGATATTGATCTGTAGTTTTTTTTTTTTTCTTGTGATATCTTTAGTGGGAGTTCTTTCAACCAAAATTAAAGAGGAGGGATGAATTTAGGGAAGGTGTTTCAGGGCAGAGAACACATTTTCAATCATTGATATCATAATGAGAATTCTAAATGTAGGGCTTTGATGGAAAGATCACCAGGTTTCAATGGAGGAGCTACTGCTTTTGTGTCTGTCATTTGCTAAACGTGTGACTTTGAGCAAATTACCTAGGATCTCCTCACTTCTCAAGTTGAGATAATAGCTACATCAGACCTTTGTTATTGGGATTACATGAAGCAATGTACTTAAAGGCCAAGTACTATTAAAATTACAAATTACTAAATCTCAGAGAGAGAAAAAAGAATTTAGGAGAGGATGTTAGAGGAACAGAAGGCTATCACCTCCAGAAGGGCTTAGATAAATTTTTTGAGGCAGAACGAAGCCTAATGTGAAGACAGGATCATTTATTTGGGGTAGAGAATGGCTTAACAAAACAAATGTAATCTCTTCAAAGCACATGTCAGATGGGTGAGTTTCATGGTCAGATGGTTTCTTTATTGGGAGAAGGGGGAAGTCAGTGTAGATTTTGCTAAGGGGAGTTTAGATTCCTCGGGGTAAAGAAGATAAGAATATTGTACAAAAAAATGATATCGAGTTTAGTAACTTTCCATCAAATTATTAACCCCCGCTATCAGACAGAATTTTTCGGGAGGCTCTTTGAAAAACACCAAAGAACACCACTCAAAAATGACCTTGAGAAAAACACAAAAGGACACCACTCAAAAATGACTTTGAATATGCCTTGTCTGTGTGAATTCCTTTCAGAAACAAAGCCAGCCTGTGTATTCAACAATGTGGAATATAATGACGGAGATATGTTTCGAATGGACAACTGTCGGTTCTGCCGATGCCAGGGGGGCGTTTCCATCTGCTTCACTGCCCAGTGCGGGGAGCTGAGCTGCGAGAGGTACTACGTGCCCGAAGGGGAGTGCTGCCCGGTGTGCGAAGGTAAGACAGGTGCTAACTGAAGATTAATAAGAATATTCGTGGCTCGGAGTTTTTATATCAAAATTGACCTAATTCGGTCTCACCTCAAAATAGAGAACTATTGACTATTGAAGGAGTTTTTTTTTTTTTTTTTTTTTTTTTTTTTTTTTTTTTTTTTTTTAATGACATTCTGGTCTATCTTTTAGGACTTCAATAATGCCAGGTAGACTGTGCGAAAATGCTTCCCCAAGGGAAGTTATGCCCTGGTGTAGACAGCAGGTCACCAGTTTGCACAGATCAGTGTGAGATGTCCCTCGGTGCTTTCTGTTCCTGCCCTACAGTTCTAGCAGTTCCTCAGGAAGTCCTGGGGACATTCCGTTCACCCTGACGTTAAAATCCGCCTCCCGCGCTCCTCAGATTGCTTAGCTGAGACAGGAGAGCCCTTGTCACTGACAGCTTCAGCCAGTCAGCTCAGAGGAGAGCTTGCCCTGCCTCCTTTCCGGTACCCATGCCCCTTCCGGTGGGGTCAGGACCCCGCTGCTTCCCGTCTGAAAATGCGTGGTGTGAGAAGGGGTCATGTGGCATGGTGGTGACCTTGGCTCAAAGTCCAGCCACGTGTCAGGTATGGGCCCAGGCAGAGGGTTCTCAGGAGCCTGTTTTCTCTGTCTTCCTCTCTTCTTTCCAAGAAGTAATAGTTCCATGTTCCTTCAACAGGCTCTGCCTTCTCATGTGTGATATTCAGAAGTAATAAACAATTTCAGAATGGTAACTCACTTTCATTCACTATAAGCCACACCTTTTCGGGATCAGGATACTAATGTTCAGGAAAGTAGTCACTTGTCTGAGTTTACAGTGAAGCACCTGCTGCCCGACTGTGTCTCTGGTCTGTACACACACCATTTCCCCCGCTGAGGGTCAAGTGAACCTTCTCGTCCTGACCCGGCCACAGACCTTTGGTCTAGAGTCAGACATGTCAGTCTTCTGCCTGAAGTTCATCCAGCCCTCATCTCTGCACATGAAATTCCGGTACTGCATGTGCCGTACTTTTTTCTGTGTTTCTAAAATCCTTTTCAGTATTTGAGCTATATTTTCCACAGTAAATGGAAGATCTGACAATGTTTGAAGTATATAAACTACATTCCTAACACTGAACAAGTGTTCACGATAGTAAAATCTTTTCCCCTGTTAGAAATTATTTTAGCCAATGTAGGAGAAAGAGGGTTCACTTTTTAGGGTCATTAGGATTTTTTAAAATTCACATCAAACTTAACCTTCCTTATTGATTCGTTCCCTAGCTACCCCCAGTTTGTTGCAGTTAGGGGTGTAAAAACATAGATACGAACCTCTGTGTAATACTCATAATGAGTTGTCTGGGCTTGGATCCGGCTATGTCTCACTTCCTGGAATTCAGATCCAGGCTCAAAGTAGAAATGAAGTCTGCAGTGTAATATTTTTTATAAAGAAATTTAAAAAGCCTTATCTAACTCAGGTCTCTTGGGCGCTTCCATCTGTGTGTGGCTCACCGCCCTTCGAAAGCGGTGATGGGGTGATTTTAAATGTTGGCCTCTGAACTCACTCCTTGTAACACCGTCTTACCTCTTGACTAAAGAGGACCCAGCTCAGCACCACATGGACTTCCCTCCCGGCACAGCAGCACTTGCTTGTTGAGACCAGATTTTATGTCTTTCTGAAAAAAAAAATCGAGTGATTTATCTAGTTGCGCTCATCGTAATAATGTTTGGGAACTGTGTATGCAGTGTCGATGTCCTGGTCGGTAACGTCAGAAAACATTTTATTTTGCAGTAGCCTTGGCTACTTTAGTCCCCCAGCCTTGGCTGCTGCATGACTGCTCAGCTCATGGGGAGAGATACAGCGTAGGTGTACAGTCTTTCCTCTGGGGCGCAAGCCGAGACCTATGGGATGTCTAAACCAGCCTTGTCATGAACAAGCCACAGTGAGAGCCTGCCATACTCTTCACTGCTGTCCACCTGGCCCTCCATATGCCAGAAGATAGAGGCCCGTTAGTCCTAGAAGTAACAGTATCACTCTTAAGTCAGGTGGCAGCATTATTCTTTCCATTTTACGGGTGGTGAAATTGAGGTGTGCTAATAAACACGTAAATCGACAGCTCAGAAGACACTGTCAGAGCCTAAAATGGATCTGAGTTTTCTGATTACCAACCCACAGCTGTATGCCCGAACTTGTGCAGCATTATGATGTGATAACACCTGTCCTGTCCTGTGTGCAGTGTCAGGATGGGTGGACATAAATTCAGTATGATAACTGCTTTTCCCTGTCGCCCTAGAGACACCTCATGAAACCCTGAGCTTCTGCTGATCACAGCTGGAAAAGAACTGCTGATAACTAGCACGTGGGGGGAAAGTGTCTCTAGATGCAGGCAGAGATAGGATTTAGAATGCCCTCGATCTTACTTCAGACTTTTGTTTTCATTTAGATCCAGTGTATCCTTTTAATAACCCTGCCGGCTGCTACGCCAATGGCCAGATCCGTGCCCATGGAGACCGGTGGCGGGAAGACGACTGTACGTTCTGCCAGTGCATCAACGGAGAACCCCACTGCGTTGCAACAGCCTGTGGACAGAGCTGCATGAACCCCGTCAAAGTCCCTGGGGAGTGTTGCCCCGTGTGTGAAGGTAAACCTCGTAGATTCTAATGAGTCCCTGGAGAATGTCTCGTGTTGGATAAGCACCTACCAGTATATTCTTGTTTGTTGTTTATTTCCTCAGGCATAATGTCTGCTTCATGCTGTTACCAGTTGCAGAGAAATTTATCATGCAGCCAAAACTCCTAATTTGGGGGGAAATGTTGCACATTTACAGTGAGAATCAGTGTGGTTTTTATTTCACCACTGCAGATATGTTTATCTGAATATTTTAAAAGACTGTATACATTTTAATTCAATTCACTTCAAGTCTGATTGATATCTGAAGGTCAGTGCAGTGAATAAAGCTGGAAATAAGACCCCTGATTCAAACATAGCATGTTTGACTTGTAATGCTTCTATAAGCCCAAGAGTCCTAGCAGCTAGAAGAAAAATCTGGAACCATCAGAGGCAGTCTTCACTTCCTAGTGTCTTCACTCTGAGATCCATTCTTCTGCCGATATCACAATGGCCATGGCTTTCTCTCAGGCTTTTACGTACGCCTTGGTTACCTGCGTTCACTGCCTCATTCTATTTAACGGAGAGGAGACTGAGGCACCCTCAGCTAGTCTTAATGTCCAAGCCCCTATTTCAGTCCTTTTCTCCCATCCTGGGAAGATTCCTTGCACACTTAATCTTAATCCTCTGTCCATGTCTGTTAGTACAGAAAAGAGATCGAATATTTATACTGATAGATCCAATAGAGAGTATTCGTCATTAAGAAGCATATCTGCGTAGTGAACTAAAGTGGGTCAAAAGTTAATCTCAATTGAAGATGTTTCCTTCTAGAAATTTTTAAAATGGCTATTAAGGAACTGACAGCTCTTTCCAGAAATTCAGTTAAGTAGACTGTCTTATATCAAGAAAAGTCTTTTGCTTCTACCTAAATTTTCATAAACTCAGACTCTGGAGTGTGCCTGACTAGCTTCGTTAACCTCCGAGGGGTTAGCATTATTAAAGGCCTTAAAAATCATATAAAAATGTAAGCTGGAGGACTCCAGTTCTATTGACATCACCAATTCCCTCACCATAACTCTACACAGAACACAGCTGCCACACTCCAAAACTTTATAGCTTCCAGATGACCAATTTTGTGGAAATCACCCACCCCCTCACATGTACACGCCTCCCATCCCCTAAAGGCAGCATTCTAGTCCTGGAAAAAGTAATGCACAGAAATATGTGTGGCGGGGCACAGAGCTTTACAGGAAAGGCTGCCTTGCTGAAGCAGATAAAGGTAGGACTGTGTCTACCCCTGTTCAAGTTGATAGCTTGAAATATTTAAGTACATACATGTGCATGATAATGTGAGAAAAATTAAGAGCAGAAATACGTGATCCAGTAAGCACTAACCCTTTAACTTCACACGTCTCGGATCATAAATGGAAAGACTAAAAACATTTATTAAAAAAAAAATAGGCCCCTTTCGCTGAAAGAAAATGGAGGGAAGGCAAATCCTTTTGTACTCATCTTTTGCATTCATTAGCGTATTTATCATAGCAAGTAGAGAAGGGAAGCCAGCAGTTGGCAAATAGAAATATACGTGTGAAACTAACTGATTTATTCTGACATCATATAGACGTTTGGGTGGGAAGTGAACTCTAGTTTGATCACTTACAGTTTGGGGTCTGCAACATACGCACGGAGTTGTATCTCATCTTCCACCGTTTGACAGTTTGGGTTAGCTATTAATTCCAAAAAAAATAAAAATACTTATTAAGTACATCCCATAATCCAAATGTCGCACCGGACAGGAAGATAAATAAGAGACAGCTCTGAGTTAACTTCAAATATTTAGGCCATTTTAAATTAAACCAGGAGACAAGGAATGTTCATATTTGAGTACCGCGGGGTAAGTGCTTTATATTTGTATCTGATTTCATTTAATCCTCACAACAACCCTGTCCCGACAGCCTAATTAGTCTGTGCTAGGGATGAAGAAATTAAAGTTTAGAGAAATTTAGATCATTTCCTCCAAGGTCAATTGCCATTATGTGGCTGAACCAGGATAAAGCGAAGTCTGATGGATTCAGCTATGTTTTCTTCTGCTAAGCCTGCTCCCGAATGCCATCTCAGCTTACTCATGCCCCTCTTCCTAGTTTCCTTCTTCATCTCTCTTCATCTCTGGCTCCTGGCCTTGTGCTGGGAGAGACGGGAGTGGGGCGACGGGAGGAAACTATTTGCGGTTTGACAGCTTCTCCAGGTGTTTTTGATGTGCTCCCCCCACCTGCGCGCTCCTCCCGCTTTGGGGACCTCAGGTGAAGGATGCCTTTGGGATTCATCCTGGATTTGCTTCTGAAGCCTCAAGTCCAGGCCACATCCTCTACCTCACCAGAACTCAGCATCTTTATTTCAAGCCCTAAGGTTCTACTGGTCCCAGTTCCTTTCTGTCTCCTTTGTGTTCTGGCCCTTACCTCTTTTCATCGAGACTTTCAGAAGATTCTGTTGTGCAGTTCTCAGAGAACTAGTCGATCTTGTGTTTCTTGTTTTTGTTTCTAACTTAGGTAAGCAGTGAGTTTCAAATAAAATTGTGTTTGCTTTCAGTAACCCTCTCATTTCAAGACCTAATAGGAAGATGGAAAGATCTTTTTGGTGTGGAATCAAAAAACTGCACAGCTAAGATAATGATACTGAAAAATTATTAATATCATAAGAAACTTAAAGTAAGAAACTTATAAGGAGAATAATCATTTTGCTTAGTTAATAGGATCCAAGATAGTGTATTCAACTATTGGAAAATATTTTTCTCAGTAGCTTTTCAATAGCATATATAGATGGTATTTCAAGTGATTTCAGACTAGCAAAAGGATTAGATGAAATAAGAAAGCAAGATGTTAATGTGTAATAAGCCATCAGCCAGAATTATTTAGAGAAAAACAGAAACACTGGTATTTATGCAGTTTATACACACAATAAATTCCTCTGTGCACAATTGCATAACAAATTTTGGCCCTCACCCTAATGGCTACAGTCTCAAGGTGCATAGTCAGCCCGAAATTATATGAAAGGACCCCACACAAGGATTGTGGTTTTAGATTTTTTTTCTAAATAAATTACTGCATCACCAAATATGGTGTGTTAGGACCTACAGGGAAGAAGAACCTTGTTGTGGCTTTTGTTATTAAAGATACATACGTTCCAAGGGACAAAATAATGTGCTTGGTTACTCCTGGAGGACCGGAGATGTGAACCCGGGGGCCCTTGAAGAGTAGGCTGTTACTTGACAGCTAACTTGATTCACAAGTACCTAAGTGCTTTTTAAGTTGGCACTTAAGTACTCTCATGATTAAGTCTTACCAAGTTATTGTCAACACCCAATTCCGGTACACAGATAAGCCATCCCGGTCTGTAAGTCTTTAACTGATTGTATTCTTCTGTTTTGCTCTGCTGGCTTTTCTCTACATGTTCATCAATCACATTAATTTTATTTTCTGGGCCTTGTAAAGAGCTAAGATGGAAATGCATAAATAGCAGACAGATGGAAGCTATGTCCTTTTCTCCTTAAAAACTAGAAACCAAAAAGGAGGGCAGCAAAATTAGGTCTTCCTCAGCATCTAGCACCATTTGCATCATCTTATTTAGAGCCTTTGAGGACATTTCTTACTTACTGACACGAACCAGGCCTAACCGCTGTAAGAGCATCAAACAGCTCATTTGATCCTTACAGCCTCCCTTTTTGCACAGGTACTGCATCCCGTTTGCCATCACAGAACCCAAAGTTCAGAGGTCATGTAACTTGCCCAAAAGAGTGGGAGAACAGTGTGTCCCCAGAGCCCAGAGTACAGGGGCATGGTTTGCATGGTGTACTGCACCTCCTGTAGCCTCAAAGAAACTGCATATCCCCTTGAGCTAGGAATTTACCATATTCTTTTGAATCTCTAAAACAGCACCTGACATATAAGTAGGTACTCAAAAATTGTTAATGAATAAATGATGAATGAGTGTGTTAGATAGAGACTAGAGTAGGAAATCACAGCCAAACTCCCCTTAGAAATCTCTTCCTTGGCCATGTTGGGCAGCAGACCCTGATGTAGGGTTTCTTAACCAGGGCCTCAAATGCTGATGGCCCGTTGGACCCCTAATCAGTTGGAAAAAAAAAAAAATGACAGAGTTTATGTTTGAAAATGTACTTTGAGAACAGAAAGCAGAGTTTTATATAAGGGGTGTTGGACACACCATGGGCCCAGCTATCTAGAAGCAAGTTGGACCAATTAGCTACAGATCAACTGCTCACCCTCCAGATGAACACTTGGCTCTCCGCCTCCTTCCAGGGGCAGCCACAAGGGCCCTCCAAGACTGGTTTGTAAAGTGTGGTTTATTCTCTCTTTGTTCGTCCTCCGAAGGCCAGAGCCACAGTGTAAGTGGGCTTCCCCAGACCCTCCAGAGGCCAGTGCTCGCTGTCGTATTTAATGTACTGCTCTTAAGACGTGCCCTGTCAGCGTACAAGTGCTGCTGCATTGTATTTTCAGCTACTTATACAGGCAGCAGCGTTTATTTTAACATCACAATTAGGTATTGAGAGTAATTTGATCCTTTTTTTTTTTCTTCTAATAACATCAGGTATAAGTGCTCCCTAAGCTGATTCTTAATGTCAGAGAGACCCTAAAGACAGAGTACCATTTCTCATTAAAAAGAAATCTGTTTTATAATGAAAGATAAGATGAGGTTTTGGAGAGGGACTTTTTGGTTGCGAGATGTATGTGGCATGCCCATGATGACTCAGTAAGAAAAATGCAAGAGATGTGGACAGGTGTGAGGCCAACTTGGCTATGTGCGACATTGATGCAAAAGATAAGAATTTCATCATCACTTAGAAGTCTCGATGTCAAGATTGATCTGCTGTCTTGTCTCGGCCTGTGGCCAGGTGACCACTGTGACCCGAGTGTTTTTCAGCCTTACCTTGTGCTATCTTTTTGGGGGGTGAGTCGATGGTTTTGATGACCCTGGTGATTTTAGAGCCAGTACCAAGAGTATCACTTTTCAAGAACCAGTAAAATATAGGTGACATTTTATAAGGTAACATTCAGTATTATGATTTGGGTTTCCATCCTTGTGGTTGAGTGAATGGGTAGTTTCTTTTCTCTATTTCTGTTTCTCTAAAACAAAAGCAAAGCATGTTCCCCATCTCAAGACAGGAAATCAAAGAGTTATTTGTAGATTGTTAAAGCTGGGCAATAGGTATATGAAGGTCCATCATATTAGTCTATGTACTTTCATATTTTAAAAAAAATTTTTCTGTAATAAAACTTAATCTGTTATTTACCAAGTTATCTGAAACTAAGCCGAGTTTTCAGGCCAACCTAATAATTCTTCACTTAACCAACTCTTGAAGTGGAGGACTAAAAGATTTCCTGCGTATGGATTATTTCTAATCTCTGGATTTAGAATGGAATGTGATAGAACCAGACAGTCAGCTATCTTTCTTCCTGCCACCTCGCTTTCTTGGATCCCTTACCTGGGGAATTCTGGTTCTCCTCGAGACAGTGTTGAAGAGAGGGTGTTAGGCATTTCTTGACCCTACATGGATTTAGTAAGCCACTTCAATGTCAGCTCAGCCAGCAGATTGCATGCCATCTTCTATAGGGCGGGAAGTCCAGGGTCTGTCAGATTTACTCTCTCATCAACCATAATTTCATAGGAGCATTATATTCTTTTCCACAAATACTGATAATGTAGTTTGAATCAAGCCTCCCTTCAAATGACATTTCTATTGGGCTGCCAGAAAGTCTGTACCAGGCACATATCTGGGTGGGAATTCCTTAAAAAAAAGAAAAAAATGTTTCCAGCCCTGCCCATAATACTTCCTAACTGGACAGTATCTCAAATGATTAAGCTACTGCTTCTGTGGCAAGGAGTCAAACATAGTTTGGCTGACCTGAGAGGCAATGAAGTCAAAATGCCATAGGGTCACATGATATTAACGTTCTGATACATAACAGGGATCAGAACTCAGTTTATGGGTGGTATTGCTTCAGCGCCATATACTATGCTATTATTAGTAGGCCAAAAGTAATAAAATATTCGTAATATCTCAAAGACTCTTAGGCATGTTGTTTCATCCTTTAACTCTAAGTGTCCTGGAAACTAGTTCCATAAATGGAAGTTAAAATATAGCAGTCTGTGTGTTTGCTTGTCCAAATAAGGTTATATGTGGAGTAGCAGATGCATAGCAGATGACCGTGTGTTAACCTAGGTCTTTAACCTAAGCATCAGAAATTTTTCGTAGATGAATCTCATAGTGTTTTGTTTTTCTCTGTTAATTTAAAATGTCTTTAGATATCCCACATAATGCTAGAAAGTCATTGTTCAGAGCTGTTTCTGAAACACGTAATTAGAAAAACCTCTCCCTCTGATTGTACAGCATTCAGCAGTCCTGGCTGCTAAGTATTTTTCTGTCGAAGTGGCATGCAAGAAGACAGGTTCCTCTTAATTTCCCCTGCTCGCCACTTCCCATACTTAAAAGGGCGTTATTGCTGGGAGTCTCATAATTTTTCTCCTAAGATAATAGTTGAAGCTAATAGTTCGGCCTCGGGCCTGCTAATTTTCATCTAATCAACAGAGGCAGGAAAACATAGTCTGGAATGCTAACTATGTGAATGAAAAATATTTAGTCATTCTTGAAATGATAGGAATGTTTTTCCAACAAACTTAAATAAACACAATCTCTACTGAGACTGTGTTAAACTTTTTTTGGATGAGACAACTCTTAGGCAACCAAACAGAAGTTAATGAAGGTTATTAGGAGACACAGCCTTCAGAAAAGCCTTGCAGACTTTAAAAAGAAAGATCTCATCTTTTTCTGGTATGAACATTGACCTAAAGCCTCAGAATTGGTTTCCTGTTAGCTTCTGTCAGCTTCATAGAATTGAATATTTTAACCAGTAATCACATTGTCTTTCAAGAGATGCTCTGCTTTACCTAACTGTGGCTGTATTAGGCCTTCTTATTTTAAAATTCTCTTCATCTTCCGCTGTTTGCCTCAGTTCTAAGGGATGGATTGGTCTCTACATAACTGTATCTAAAGCAGAAGAAAGTACTTCCTATATGAAGTTTGTTTATTTCTACCAGACAAGATCCAACTATAAAGTAATGAAATTATTTTTAAACGTAATGACATTATTTTTAAACATACCAAGATTTACATATCCAAGTGAGTGTTCTTCCTTTCAAAATAGTTATCTGGGGAAACTACAGTTACTGCCTAAATATAATCATTCAGAATAGTTTTGGTACCTCTCTGTCGAAACTGATGTTAGAGCTTACAGCACATCCCTTTTGTATGTTTTTAGCTTTGTAAATTCCTGACTCTTAAAGGTTTATCAGACTCTAGGAAATAGTCAGAGTCGTTCTCATCTTAAGTCTGGTGAAAAAGGTGAGTGATCCATCTGGGTTCAATTGTTCAGAGGAAGCAAAAAGTGACAGTAAAATAAAGGCACTTTGTCTTCTGTGACATAGTAATTTGCTCTGAGAGCAACTCTGAAGAGAAGTTTGAAGTAGAATTTTAACGTGAACAGCATTTTAGCACAAGCACATAGCCTCCCAAAGTGACTGCTTAAAATCAGTTCACTCATAGTATTTTTGTGATTTCTAGGGGTTGGAGGCATGCATTTAAATGGTTATATATTATGGTACAACATTTTTGTGAAACTGCAGGTACTCCATTCAAACATATTTTCAAATAAATTAGAGTTAAGTAATTTCCCTGTGAAAATAATCCTTTAAAAGAGGTGGTGATTCCAGTATAATTGATATCTAATATTTTACTTACCTAACTCCACTTCTGATTATGCCATTTTAAACTGTTTCATTGTATAGTCTTAAATTTGTCTTATAAAAACAAAGTAATTTCACATTGTTTGATGCATGACAGTTAGCATTAGAGACAGTAACCCAGTGAATTATTTTTAAAGGCCCTCTTAGAAGCACACTTTGTGCTGTGTCCATCTGATCATCGAAGATGAAATGTCACACACGTGTATAAAATTTCTACTATAATATTAATGTTAAATAACATTACAGACTGAAGGAATAAGAGTGTCTAGTAAAGAATGTCCCTTGCCCATTTATAGATCTCTCAACACAGGTGACTGCTGAAGTGTCAGGCACCTAGATCAGACCCACACGTCCGCCTTTCAGTTTGAGATTCCCAGATGCTCACTGTATCTGTCGGCATGCAGGTTGGGAAATTCGTTACCAGGAGGCTCAGTAGTGCCAGATCTCTGTCCGGGGGTCATACCGTCGTTTGATATGGGATGAGCGATAATGAACATTTAGCACTTCTGGGCACCTCGTCAGTGCATTTGGTGATGCATTCTATTTTACACAATTTTGAGTCTGAGTTGAAGTAGCAGTTCGGCCTGATTTTTGCTTCACCATCTATATCTACAGGATGCCTAGTTACACATCAAGGGAATTTTACTGTTACCTCTGAGAGAATGGATTGATTTGTCATGCTCATTTGAAACAGAGCCCGATTCAGGCGTCCAGACCACTGGAGACCACAGAATTTAATGAGAACTGCTCACAGGAAAGAAGACTCAGTTCGAGCCTCCAGCTCTTATTTTGCAGGACCATCACGCATTGGAACTAAGAGACCCAAGGAAATTCTAAGGCCCCACAAGTGCTGGTCCTTGGGGACCCTGAGGGTCATACAGTGCCCTGGGTTTGATTTTTCACCTGGGCTATTGGAGTAAACTGAGAGTTGAGTCTGTAATGCAGCTCCCCAGCCAATCAGAACCTCATGCCTGAACCCTGCGTGCTGACCTCTTCCCTGGCAGCAGCATAGTCTTTTCTACTTAAAATTTGCCTTGGTCCTCATTTCCTCACTTTAAAAAGTATGCATAAATGACATGATTTGAGGCCGCTTGGATCTGCTTTGGAATCAAACAGGGCATATTTAATGCTTGTGCGTATATTCAGTGCCTCCCGTTTGCCCATGCTTGTGCCTTGCCAGGTGGTTGGGCTGCCCATAGGTTGGGCATCAACAGGAAGACGCGAAATGATGTCCTTTTTTACCTTAATTAGAAAGCTATGGCCCTGCATATCAGCTCTCTTTATAAGACAATTCAGTGAGTCTCTGTTTCTTAGTGAAGCTTTAAAAAATGTTCAAACATAATAAGTTGTCAGTCTGGGATAGGCTCAGGCCTTGGGTATTAAGAGGGATCAGCAAGGCCAGATATTTTCAAGACCACGACTCTGATGCTTTCTTGGGACTAAACGTTCAAAAGGCTTCATGGAGATTTTATGCTAGATGAATTCAGTAGGGGCACTCCACAGTCCTGTGGCAGAGACCCTGAGAACATTAGTATCCAAGTGAGATGCTCCCAGTATTGCTAAGGAAGTACCAGTTGAACTATCTCTTCTTGTCAACATAAGTTTTAGATTACTAACATTTAAACTAAGATTTTCTGACCAAAGACAGCTTTAGGGATGGGTCTTGTGTATCCTCTTTTAACTTGAGAATGGCAGAACTACTCGTGAAGTTACCAAAATAGAATAAAGGACACTGTGATGAGTTTGCCCTCAGCCCCAGAGATCCAGCAAGGCCCCCCACATGAGAGAGAGGAAGAACGGGGTCAGCCAGGCACAGAGAATCATTGTTTCAACTCACATTGGATAAGCTGATTACCAAGAGATTTCTCTTCTCTTCGAGACACCATGGACGCAGTCAAAATGCGAAACAATGGTATCAGACTGCTACTCAGCAATTGTGAAAGGCGCCAGTGGCTGGTCACTAACATGCTCCAAAGCTTACCAGACCATATGAAAGGATGTCATGCACCCACCCACATCCCAGATGCTTTTCTTGTTATCAGTGGAGATAGAAAACGATGCTTAAGTTACAATGGACAGGGTTCAGAATGCCAAACCAGTTGTCATAGCATTTCATTATCAGCTGAATGTTTGAGGCCTGCAAAAGGGCACATGATTCATTTACTCAGCCATCGTCTGAGACCAGTTGTAGTTCCAAGCAGGCAGCATAGTTGTCAAAACAATAATTATAGCAACAAGTAAATATTCCTCTAACCCTTAGAATTTATAGAAAAGTCCCCTCTTTATGATCTTAGTTGAGCCTTACTGTGATACTGCAAGGTGGGAACAATGGGTATTCCCATTTAATAGACACCCAGAGACTTCCAGCACCACATGCAAGATAATGAGAGAACAGGAACTCAAGCTACATCTTCCGACTCCAACTCTGTGTCCTTCACATTTCTTCTCTTTAAACCTCCAACGTGAGAAGGGAGAGTGTAGGAAATAAGGTTGTGAACATGAAAGTACTTGATCATCATGGCTCGGATTCAAAAGCCATTCTTACTCCTGGCTCTATTCTCATTGCTGACACCCAGTTACTGTTATTCTGACCTTCTGTGGCCTAGCCTTTGACCTTGGATCTTTTTCTGAGCCTCTGCCTGGAATTTTGACCTTGCTGTTTGACCTCTGGGAAGGCCTGCTTCCCCTGTCCATTCTTGCTTCCCCGATGTAGGGATACTCTCCACCCAGAGCACTGAGCTACTCTCCCAGCCGTCTCTGCCCTCACACTTGCCTTCTGCCCAGCCCCATTTACATCTAGGCCCTACGTCCTGACCTGGGCACTCACATCCCAGCTGAGTAAAAGGAATGGGCTACTCAACCCCCATCAGTGTGCCAGGCACTGAGACACCAACATCAGTACTTACGCATTCTGGTCCTGACCCTTGTCACTTCTCCCTGTGATTGTTGCCAGTCTTTGCTTTATCATGAGGTAAATTTGCTGAGCATTCGGCAAAAGTACCCATCCTTCATCCAGTACAAGTTGCTGAATTGAGTGAGTGCCCAGATATTTTCAGGACTATTTTAATAGCACTTTATTTTGTACCATCAAGGAATGAGGTAGTCACAAAAGTGAATTCTCCAGATACCTGAAATTTGGGGGGGGGGGGGGGGTAGATTTTATGTTAAGAAATTTGGAGGGAGACCTAAAATGCTTTGTACTTTCATGTCTTCTTAAGACAGAGATACAGTTCATACTTTAACCTATTTTAGGCAACTGAGTATCTCATTTTGGACTGCTTGGGTTTGGGGATTGTCATTGAGTTTTCATTATTAGTGTCTCAGGCTCACAATGGCTTTCTGATCTAACTTGCTGCTCCAGTGGAGCTCATTTACTGAGTACCTACTATGTGTAAGGGACAAGGAGCCTGAGGGAGTTACTGTCCCATCCTCCAGTTTAGAAAGTTAGCGATTCAGCCCGTTAGGGACAATATTGAGTGGAGACTCTTTGTCAGAAAGCGTGCCCTATCTTTAGGTGCTCAGATGTCTTTTTTTCCCTCTCTGTTCATTTATTAAACATTACTATGGGCCAGGTACTGTGCTAGGTGCTGACATTATAAACCATGAATGAACCTTTGTCCCTACTGCAAGGACCCTTCCTCCCTGGTCGTCAGCCATTTCTCAGAATGTTGGGTTAAGATACCAAATTCCAACTACCTGACACCCCTCCCAGTTGATAGAGCTGTTAAAATATGCATGTATATTTGTAACAATAGCGTGTTATTTCCAGTTAAAGGTTACTAAAGAATATTCTCTATGAAAAAAATGAAAAAAAAATTACAGGAATAAAACAGAAGACAAATATAAAATTCCAGATTATTCTTGGAATGCAGTCATTTTGTGAGCTCTTCTCAAGCTGAATTCTTGGAAAAAAGATATCGCACTCTATACAAAAAAGTTTTTCTAATTTGTCTTTCGTGGTCTTTTAATAATAATCTCAGAATCATACTACTGTCCTTTCCTATTAAATATGAGATTGGTAAAGGAAGAAAAATAAGTCCAACTGCCAAAATTCCTTGAAAAAAGCATACAAAGTTAATAAATAGGTCTAAAATAAATATATAATTGCTTCTCTGACCATAAAATAATAAAAATCTTGGGAACATTTCACACCATTCATTTTAAAATAAAGAAACTGCCCTGAGTAAGTACTTTAGAAATTACAAGGATGTAGGTGTTGTTATGAGAAATATATACAAAGGAGAAAAGGAAAACTAAATGTGTAGTGCCTGAAAGAATTTGAAAACTCCAATTGTAGGAGATATTTTTCCATGACTTAATGAGACTTTCTTAAATACACATTCATACTCCACGGAAACTCCCACTTCCAGATTAGGGAATTTTTGTATCCGCAATTTTTTTTCTTACTGTCTATCTTAATGGCGTTTCCCCTCTATCTTCATTTGGGAAATTTTCATCTTTACGGTACTTCTCTTCCCAGGCTGCAATTATGTTGACAATTAGGTGATGTATTTGAATGGTTTTCTGACTAGTTATGGTCACATTTGAAAAACAACCGTGGTAACAAGATGACATATGAAGACATAGTAAAAAAAGATAAGCTATCTCCTTTGGTTCTGTCTCGACCAATTTTATCTCCAGTTTTATGGCCCTGGACAGGCTACCAATAACTGGTGGGCTGCAGGAGGCCTGACAGATTTAGCGATGTAAAGTGAGCAAAGCTTTGGAATTTTCCCACTCATTAGATATTCAAATGGCATAAACAAGTCCAGCTTCCTGCCCTCCCCCTCAAAAAATCTTGAGAGTTCCTGAATCTAATAGATGAAAAGAGAACATAATTGTCCATCTTTGTCTCTCACAGTCAGATGAGTAGGCTTGCGAATTTGCAGGGAAGGGCTATGTAAAGTGTGCAAACCATTATCAAAGTCCACAAGGAGAGGCAATAAGAAAATGAGACAGGTAGGAGTAGCCTTAATTTATCTTCTACTTGAAATATTTTTTAACTTATGAAAGCAATAGAAGGATGTGTCTTGCCTTAATTACTCTTTCTAGAAATTCGCCTGTAGTGAGGTTTACTTAGACTTCTTATGGAGTGCACGTGTGTGCTTGCATGCACTAATATGAATCTGTAGGAATCCAAGGTGCTGATAGACAGCCGCTAGCCGCAGCCAGGCCCCCAGACCTGCTGCACACCCAGACTCTAGCACAGTGACAGGCACTCCCAGAGACAGCTGAAATCTGGACCCAGAGCTCCTTACCCTCCTGACAGTGGCAGGGCTGCAGACAGACCCAGGAGGCATGGCTCTGTATGCCTTCCACGAATCTGCTTTTCCAGAATCGCCCACCCATACTCAAGAGCTACTAAGTGGCTGCCGGCTTTCCCAGGGTTGCTAATCAGAAAGAGTGCTTCACAGACTTCTCAATGGAGATAATTAGTATTATTCGTAAGAGATAAACAGCTCGAAGTAACCAAGGTAACGAGGAGAACCTTGCATGTATTAATTCAAAACCAGAAGTTCAATGGATGAAGCTCCAGGTTAAAAACATCTATTAACATTTTCACTCAAGTTATATCTACGTGAAATACAAAAAACAGTGATTATATATAACTTGTTTCAAAAGCAAATTAACATAATTACTACATATTTTTAAATAACAAGGTCAAAATATATATATATTTTTTGTTCTGTTGCTACCCCAAACATGTTAAACCATTCAATAGGATGATAAGACTGATGTTAAAATTTTAAGTCAACATCTTAAAAGGTTGAATTTGAGTTTCAACTTCTTATTTTCTTTTCTCTTTTTTTGGAGAATTTTTTTATAAAATAAGAAGCAAGAAAATAGCTTGGATTTACTTAACACATTTATACCTCCTAAATAATCAAATATGTATTATTTTATGGTCTAGTGCTGTGGCCCTGGAATTAGAATAATGATTTTTGTTTTAATTTTATGCTCTTGACCAAATTAATTGTAATCACAGTGCCTTAATATCCCCTTTGAGTAGATAGAATTGCTCCTGGGAAATACTTGTACATCAATGTTAAATATTGGTGTTCTAGGAACTTAATGTCTGACACTCTCTAAATATGTTTTCTTGGAAATGCTTTTACTGATAAGGGGTTTGTTGGGCTTCTTAGGATATGAAAAAAATATTCTTCCCTAAATTTTAAATAGCAGTAAAATAAAGAACCAATAAGTGTTTATGTTTTTGCGTGTTATAATAGATTTCCTTCCAGAATTTGTTCTTTAAGACATGGAATAAGAATTGGTGGCTGAACATCTGCAACCTGACACAGTCCCCAGGGTTCTTGTGAAAATAGCTCCTCTGGACAGTGTAAGGTGCTCAGAGTCTTTAAAAATCATTCAGGAAAACACCAGGTTGACAAGAGTCTTGGTTTCCACCAGATGCAGGGTAGGAAATAGCGAACCGGATGTAGACATAACAAACACCCATTTTTGTTCTTTATTGCTTCTAGGCTCAGAAAATATTTCTAGAATTCTCCACAAAGAAGCTGTTCCAGGGTTCCCTTTAGAAATAGTTGTAGCCAAAGACAATGAATTCCTGCAGTTTCAAGCCTTCGTCCTTTGGAGGACATTAAGGTATTTCTTTAATTCCTCAGCTGATTCAATACAAGATGAGATGGAATTTCAGGGTGATCCTGTAAGCAGTTTGAATTTCCCCTCACCAAATCCCCACCTTTGTGCAAGTGCTTTCTCATTTTCCTAAATTAGGACATGCAAGACCCTTTTTTATCCTTTGAAAGAGGCACATTAACATGTCTCTGCCCAACCAGTTTAAAGGGGCACACTCTTCTTTGCTCCAAGCAACAGTCATCATCTACGGTGATGTATCAGTGTCTCCAGATGTCCTAGCGGGGCCTCTGTAACTGATAATGGCCAAACTCATCAAGGACCGGCATCGCCATCATTCTTCCCAAAAGCCATGTTCTCTCTAGCATATCATTTCAGTACAGTACCATATATAGTAGAAGAGCACAGAAATACAGGATTTAAATGAAGATCTTTTGGTCTTTAGGCTAAGACCCATCAGTGTATTTTCCATATTCAGAACACTGTTGCAGAAAGTGTGGGATAATAACAGTTCCTGATACACGTATTTCAGGATGCTCTAACGAGCAGAATGCACGTTTCCCATGTTCCACTAACACTTCCTCAAGCTTCTTTATTTACTTAGATTAGAAACAAGCATACTATGGTACCTTGATTCTGGATTCTTTAATATGACCTCTTCCCCTGCCAAGAACTTCCTTAAATAGAAACTATGCAGAAAATCAAGCCAGCTTTTAGTCGTTATTCTTTAAGGATGACACATGTCATGTTGATTTTCAGCACTTTAATTCAGGATCATATCAATTGTGTCTCATCTTAGAATTCATTATTGGACATAAGAAACTCAATTTTAGTCGTCTCACGGCACTTCTTAAACAAATGCCCTGATGTTAGTAATAGGACCGGTTCTGAGAATAAGTATTTATATAGTGGACTGAAAGCAAACTTAGATCTGTTTATGATAATATCACATTCTTGCTAGATAATTTGTCGTTGCATATTTCTGTTGTAATACTGTGCTTACAGAAATCTAATATAGATATGGCCTAATACAGTAGGACACTGAGCACCAGAATGTTAAGAGAATGAGAAAAGGAAGTAGAATGTAATGTATGCTTCAGAGAAATGTTAGGAGACACCTAGTTGCCTGCATATGTGTGTGTCAAATCAACAATTAACTCCAGCAACATAGGACAACAGTAGTAAGTACCCCAAAAACATGCATCGCCACCCTCAAAGGCTTTTAAAGTTTGTTCCAGTTTGTATTTGAAAAGGAAAACAATACTTATTTGTTAAATATAATAAAATGAGATGACAAGTGTTAAAATATTTTTTAACTCCTATCTATATTTAATATATCACAGTGTTTATTGTTGTTTTCAGCCTAATCTTTTGAGATGTTAAATAGTTCCAGAGTAAATTGACAGTTTTCATGAATAATTATTTGTGGAATTTTGACTTATTCTTTGAGTTTTGTTGAATATTTCTCTTTTAATATTAAATATTGAGGGAGTCAGAATTTGAAATGTATATGCCTGCCAATTTCTTCCACCTAAAGGACACCGTAAATGAATGGGGAAGTATTAATTTAGGAGGCACAAAATAATTTTTTTGCTTCTCGCATTCTACCACATCATCCGAGGCCTAGAAGACATCCGGTGGATTCGTTTTACCTAAAATATTTACAGTGCAACATTGTAGGAGAGCACCCAACTAAACAGCCCTTCTCTGCACTTTTTCTCTGCCGTAAAACTGAGCAAAAGCTGTTATCCCAAATGTGGTAGGGAAACAAATTGAACGTATTCCCCCCCGCCCCCCAGAGAAATGTGTGCTTGCCATACGCGTGTGACTGAATACCTAGCCGATGAAGCTGTTTGGGTAAAGCGTGCGACTGTTCACGTCGGTATTGGGGTTCTGATCCTCAGACAACTCGATTATTTATTTATTTTTCTTCCCAGCCAAAAGATCATACATAATCCTAATCCTATCCAGTAGTCATAATATGTACCCCAAATAGCATATACATTGCTAGTAATTCTCTTAACAAGTCCCTAATATTCACTGAAAGTAAAATACCGATGAAATATATTTTATTCCATGATATATTTTCCGAAGGCAAAAGTTTCTCCTAAATCTAAATGTTGGTAGATATGTTCAGGACATTTCTATACCTGTAAACCATTCACTGAAGCACTGGGCGTTCAGGATCCATCGCTGATGCTTGCTCTACTAAAGAGCACAGTCCAGACGCCTTCCTCGATGGGATAATCCGTGGCGTGGCTTCCTTAAACATGAATCAGGTCCTCTGCTCTCTCTGTCTTGTGTTTGTGGTTAGAATAATTTTGACAAATCGTTGGCCATCTTGTGGCCGAGGGCTGAAATAAAGTCATTATTTTGGCAGACTAAAGAACAGTGATAAAAGAAAAACTAGTTAGGTTTTGAAACGAAAGATGTTTATGGCACATTTTAAGAGAATGTAGGAAAGCAGCACTCCTGCATTCAGTCCACTGTGTCATAAAACTCGCCTAAACTTAAGCCACTTCTTGATGTTTACAGTTGTCTGACAGAAAGGATACGTTAGTCATTGAAGGAAATTAGAAATTGTAAAGCAATGCAAAGTGTGTGTGTGTGTGTGTGTGTGTGTGTGTGTGTGTGTGTGTGTGTGTGTGTGTGTGTGTGTGTGTGTATATATATATATATAAATTTCTGGGAGATGTTCTCCAAACTATTGTAATAAAAATAGGAATGTGCCGTACCCTCTTCATATGAATTTTTACTGGGAGAATGCTGACAAAGAATCTCTTTAAAAACTCATATTGCCTATCACCCGTGAAGAGTCGGATCCTTGGCCCCTTTTAGCATTTGGATAAAAATGTGGAACTCTTGATCTTAGCGGTGGCTAAAACACATATTTTGGTCTCTCTTCCTTGGTAACGAGAGATGAAACTTGAGAAGACAGTGTGGGCTAATGGAGAGAGTGTTGGACAGGAGGTCAGGAACTCCTGTTCTGTTCTATTCCCAGCCTGCTCCTGGGTCGCTATGTAAACTTAGATAAGCCAGTTACTCTGTCTGCACCTCATATTTTCCATTTGCAAAAACACAGGTAGAGACATTCTGTACTTAGCTCTTCAAAAGCTTACTCCTAAGAATTTCATAGTACCCTTTGGTTGAAAAGGGGCTATGTAAAATGTCAGTGTCTCTGTTCCCTTTGACAATAACTCTCACCGCAATCTGACATATATAAATTGTCCCTTATCAGTGCACGGCAAAACAGGTACCATTACAACGGGCTTCTTATTGCACAGAAGCTAAGAGCTGGAGCTAGAACGCCAGGGTTTGAATCTTGGGTCCACCACTTACTGACTCAGTGAACTTGGGCAAGTCAGCATACTAGATTCCTCATCTGTAGAATGGGGTTAAGGGCGCCTATCTCATTGGAGCATAATGAAGCTTGTTAGTGAAGAGCACTTCAAACAGTATCTAGACACATAATATACTTGGTGTAAGTGTAATTACTTATTACCGTGAACAATTCTTTCTTATTAACATGGCCGGGATGATCAAGCATCACCTCTAGCCTTGCTTTCTTCTGTGCATCTCTTCCCAGAATGCCTCCTTGTTCCTCCTCTCAAACTCTTGTTTCTCATTCTGGCACTCCCATAAGCCCCGGGGCCTGAGTATAAGCTCCTAGTCACTATTATACATTGTATCATCTGTAATAATGGAAGGACTGTCACATAAAGATGAAAGAAATCCAGATGTTTCAAACTAGTCTCATAAACATCTCTGTTTTATTAACTTGAAACAAAATGCTAACGGAATTTCAGAAGTGTTGCAAAATGGAGAATGAGATAATTGACAGTTGGAAGCAGTGTCTCATTATAAAAAATAAACTCAAAACATTAAGAAGAAAGAGAAGAACGGTTAACAGTTTAAATGGAGTTCATTTTAACCTCTCTCGTCTGCTTTCTATAGTAGTGATCTTCAGGGAAGTATTGTCTGAGGACACCAAAAATGCATAAATTGCTCAGATGTAAAGAACTAGAAATTTTAGATTGTCTAAAAATCTAACTAAAAATATTTCTTTTTTCAGAGGTTAAAGACATTATGAAAGTGCAAAAGTTTAGGATTTAATGAAAATTATTTAGTTTTTCATAACTTACTGTAGTGTGAAATTGAAAAGATTGACTAGCATGTAAGAGATAATCGTATGTTTCATTTTTTTTTTCTCTTTTTATTATTAGAACCGACCTACATCACAATTGATCCACCTGCATGTGGAGAGTTATCAAACTGCACCCTGGTGGAGAAGGACTGCATTTATGGTTTCAAACTTGATCACAATGGTTGTCGAACTTGTCAGTGCAAAAACAGTAAGTATATAAAAGACAGGTTTGTTGTTTTTATTTTTTGTTCTCTGAGCCTAATATGATATTGTCAAAGCATATTATGTGATTGAATATCTTTTTCATTCCTGTTCATGACATTCCCTTAGCAACCTGAGAGAAGAAAAATTTTGTACCGAACACAAACAAATACACAGTCATTTGGGGGAAAAGAGCTGCTCCTTTATTCTGGTTTTCACCTTCGTTTCTTTGCATTCAGATGCTCCTTGATACCCAGCTGCATTGTGGGTACAGCCGTCTGGGCTTTGGGTACATCGTTCCAACCACCCTCGACCTGGTCATCCAGTGACAAGGACAGCACTCACAGAGAGGGTGTCAAATTCCATGTATGGCAGCCATAATCCTTAGAATGTGCTTTACCTTGTTGATCCCAGCTCACCTCTGTATAGATTCCAGTCATGTCCCCACACCATGACCTCTGAAACTTGATAGAGTATATTTCTTCCACCAAAAAATAATTGCCCTTTGTGTTTAAAATGATTTTGAATTCTCTTAATTCTTCAGACCCCTCAGCCATTCCCCAGGTGACATAGTTTCTAGAACTTTCTTGGTCCTTTTTATCTTTTGATAGATACATTTACATTATGTCACCGTCCTTATAAAAACGAGTGGCCCAGAAACAAAATACTCCAGAATTTGGTCTGATCAAGTGCAGTGCTATCTTGTGGCCTAAGTTTGCATTAGCTCTTCGAATTACATACTGTTGGCTCATGCTGAGTTTATAAACAGCTAGAACTACTAGATGCTTTGTTTAGGTCACCTGCCATTAGGTAGTTCTCATCCATTCTGTATTTGAACATTTGAGTTTTTTTCTTTTAATGATAGAAGTGCAGGGCCACATTTAATGAGAAATTATCCTGAAAGTTTCAGACCATTTTCCAACTAGTTGGGATATTTTTGAATCTTGATAATGTGATCTCATGCTTTATGCCTCCAATTTGTATTAAATAAGCATAACTTACCTGTCTTCATCTAAATCATTGAACTAAAATTAAGTTGTACAGAATGAAGAACAGACCCCCGTGGCTCTAAAGACTTTCCTGATGAATGACATTGGACCATAATCCTCACTCTTTCAATGGAGTTGTTCAGCTAACAACATGTCAGCTCCATCTCCACAGGAAAGTCTTGAAACACTCAACCTGTATCTTATTTGAAATCAAAATACATGATATTTGCAGCATTCCTTTGCTGGAATCCCAATTTTAAGCATAAAATGAAGTTAATGGGGCATGACTTGTTCTTCATGAACCTATGCTGGCTCCTCGTGGTCATTGCTTTCTTTTCTAAATGTCACAGACCATATTGTTTAACAGCTCTTTCTGCAGAACTTTTAGTTGTGAATGTCAAGGTTAGTTTCTGCAGTTTTAGAATCCTTTATCCCTTTAAAATTGACATTTGGCCTCTTTTAGTTTTCTGGACTCTCTTTGTGTTCTCTCTGATCACTTCCAAACGTAGACAATGCTTCTGTAATGTGTAGGTTCTCTGTGAGCCTCTGGGTATAATTACCGTGGGCTCAGAGACTTGGAATTACTTAATGCGGATGGATGCGCACTTTCTGCTTTATCAGTTATCTTGGGCTTTGTATTCCTCTTAACCGTCTATGTTTGGCACTCTCTGTTGTAGGACTATTTTCACGCAGAAGACAGATACAAAATAGGGGTTGAGTAATTCAGTTTTCTCGGTTCCATGTTATCTTCGTGCTCTCTGCCTGATGGACTTAACGCTAAAATAACGTTTGTAAAACTGTTGTAGCTGTGGGTATTGCCACCTTTAAATTTCCCATAAACGTCTGCCCATCTGGGTCTGTCTTGTCTTTCTCTGATTATTTCCGTTGAGAGGAGGGCCAGTCCCTGTCACGCATCCGCCTGCCTTTCGTAGCTAGCTTCCTTTGGAAACCTGGCTTCATTGGGGAGCTGCCATGGCAGCCACATTTGTTTACTTAAATGGCTATCTTCGACAACAAGATATTAGTGATTACATCATGAAGAGTTTATATTTTAATCCTTCTCATCTCTCTTGGATGTGAGCTACACATCCTTTTTGCTCATGGAAGCGTACCTAAATGTTTTTCCTGAACTTTTTGAAATCTAAAAATATAGCTTTGATCGTACTTAATGACCCCCACATACCACCTTCACTTGGGCATTGCTGTTGTGAACTTTTTGTCCACCTGGTCTCAATTACTTAAGACCCCTGCCACTTCACAATAAGCCTTTTGTGACTAAATTCAAAGAAACATTTCCCTCAGTTGTTGTCAGAGCAAGTCAAAACCATATCACTGGCTTTTTGCAAATTGAGACTATTAAGAAAATTCTACTCTGCCTGTGTTAGTGTTGCATTCTGGCTTCGTAAACAGAACGTCCCTGCCTCCTACCCTCTTTGCACCTCCATTTCATTAACGGACAGGATGAAATATATACAGGAGACTGTTGCATTTTGTGTCAGCAATTTCTTTTACATATAAATCTTTATTAGCCATTTATTATTTTGAAGTTTTACCTATCTGTAGGGATACCTAGTCTTTTTCCTTCCGTCCTCCCTCCTTTCCTCTCTTGCCTGGTATGCTAAGCACCTGCCAACTTCTAGATCTTGTAGTAGATATTAATGCCATAAAACTGAATAAAATGCAAGACCTGCCCTAAGGAAACAAGCCTCCAGCATGCTAATGAAATCTCATTTTCAGCCAAATTTTATAACTTACCAAAGTACGTGCCACTAAGAGGACACGTTGGTCCTGTAGGAGAAGCCAGGCTTTCGTCTACGTCAGACTAGGAAGTCACCGACCGCCTCCTGGGGCTGTGCTCGCTGCTCAGCAGTCGTTCGCTGAGTGAGTGAGCAGGGAACCATCAGAATCAGGGGTGCCAGTGGACATCCTTCTTGTCTGAGATCCCCTTTTGAGGTCTCACTATTCTGACCATGTATCCATTTCATCACACTGAGATGCTTATCCCAACTCCGTCTTTCGCCGTCTCGCCCACGCGAGCAACTTTGCTTTTACCTTTTAATTTTGACCCTTGAATATTCCGGTTCTTTTTTACCCAGTTACAGGAAAAAAAGAAAGTTCCTTATAGTGAAAGATGGCCCAAGCATGTTCTTTTTTTCCCATTACAACTACTTGATTTATTTATTTATTTATTTATTTGGTCTGAATTTCTTACATTATTTTTCTGTATCCCACAAAAAATCCTGCTTCATATGCAGTGGTCCTAATTATTTATGCTTAAGTTTTCTGTTAGGGATTAGACCTTGTTTAGATAAACCACTGGCCTCAAGATTTCTTAAAATCAGACCCGCACCAAGTAAATGCTTCTCACCTGTTCGTTGGTTTATTGTTTGCTCATTCACTTTTTGTTTCATTCATCTAGTATTTGTTGAGTGCTACTATATGCCAAGCACTAGGGATATGCAGAACATAAAAAATGGACCTTATCCTTGACTAATATTGGTGTTAAGCTAATACGTTATAATGACATTGCAACATAATTAAGCATGTTATATAGATCGAAATCAAAACCCAGTGGAAACAACGGCCTTCAGAAGTATATGGAAGGTATATAAAGGATTCTTTTGTTTGTATTATTGTTATTTTAACCTATAATAAATACCATTCTTATAACACTGCTGAGCAAAGTAATGCATTAAGGGCATACAGAAATTTAAATTAGCCCTATTTCATTTTCTCAAGGACATATTTAGAATAAAGAAAAATGTGGTAGAAAATGTTTAAGAAAGTAGAGTAGCAACAAAAATTAAAACTAAAATCATTTAGATAACCTAGTAATAACCTAACGTCATTGGTACAAGCTATTAACATTACTCTTAACCAAAAATGTTTGTTTCTGTTAAATGGACATAGTACACTTTAACTTACTCTATGAACCGTACGTAGTAAGTGGCGTCTAGATAAATTAAATACCATCAGTCTTTTGGCATCTTATTTTCTACATCGTTAAATCAAGCGGATTCGACTGGAATAAACTCTTCCAGTTTTAACATTTCGTAATTCTAGAAATTAATACTGCATTATCTAGTAACTGATGCACACATGGACAATTAATGGTAGGGAGAAAAAGCCTTCATATTTTTCATGAAATAGCTGAATGGAGCATCTAACTAAGGTCGCAGCATCAAATAATAGGGAAGCGGGCTCCTCACTGTCATTTCATTGCAACTCCGAACGAACACTTAATCAATCAGGTCACGATTGGGACCACCTTTTGCAGTGTTGCATTTTTTGCTTTAAAAGTCTCAAAAACTTTATGGTGTTCTTAACGGATAGCAGGTTGGTGGGAATTGCCAGTATCCAGGTATGGAGTCTGCAGCAACACGTAGCAAGCTCTGGGGGCACCTGTCCATTGTGTTCCCTGTGTGAATTGCTTGGCGTTCACTTAAAGTGTGATGGTGCCCCCTACAGTTGTACCACATCTTGGCCCTGGGAGCAAGCATCTTTTTTTCTCCAGAGTAAACAGAGTTTATTCGTAGCTGCTGTTGACCAGCCGTAATGCACAGGCCCTGTACTTTGCCGTTATTTATCCCTTTCTCTTCAATGGTAATTTCCTGCTGTGGATTAGAAAGCATTTTTAAATCACAGTGAAGTCATAAGGCTGAAAAATTAGGAATTCAAAGCCACCATTCTTTCTCTGGTTGCCTCGAGTGAGGTACTGAAGCTTTTCAAACAAACTTACAAACCCCCAGCCCTCTATGAATAAGATGTTTCTAATCTGTCTATTCTATTCTTTATGTAAACGTTTGCTTTGATGATATATTTCTCTTAAAGTCCATAATTGTCACATGGATTTAGGATCACCTTGCAGTCCATCTTTAGTGTTCTCTATTTCTGAGTGTAAAAGATGGTATTTTTAGATGTTTAGCAAGTGCAAGTATTTTCAGAAATTTTAAATATTAGCAGAGTAAGCTTTTTCATCATATTATTTTTCTGTTATAGGGCAACCTTGAGCAAAGTGGAAGGGTAAATAACAACATTCATTGATTGGTTTATTCGTTAGATATTTATCGAACACTCACACCTGAACTGCATAAATAAATAGGTCTCTGGCAGAGAGCCCCCTTCTGCTGGGGAACAGAATCCAGACAGGCCCAGGCCATAGCATCCCAACGAGCGGCTCCAAGTCAGAGCCCCCTGTCCTGGGTGACATAGCCAGCCTACTGTCCACGAATGCCCTAGACTTTTGTTTAAACAGCTTTTGCTTCAAATTCCCTTCCATCGCAAAGCAGAAGTGGTTAAAGACATTTAGTTTTTATTAAAATTCTTAAACTTGGTGATGTAACAGTTTTCTTTTAGATTGTAAACCACTCTAAGGTCTATGGGGGAAAAAAAAAAACTCCTTTTTTACAGGACTAGAAAAAATAAAGGTACAATGTTGCTCAGGCTCTATAGTTTTAAGGAATTTAATGCCCAAGGATGCCAACTCTGGGAATTTCGTGGAGTCTTTGTAATTCATCTGTTTCCCAGTATTCTATGCTCAGTGTCGTGACTTAAAAATTCTTGTACTAGAAAAATGGGCTCACGATTTAGATCTCAGTGTCAGAGAAAGAAATGTGGCTATGAAAATTTCTCCCTTCTTCATTATTCCCTTAATGGCAGAGAGATGAAAAATGATGACCTTTCAAGTCATATAATTACAGATTTTTAAATAAGCCGTTGAGAATTTTGCTTTTCAGGATGCAAATTAGTGATCAGTTGCTTCATAGTGTAATGCAGACCCACGAGGTTATACTAAATACATGTAATGAAAGGTTTATGGTAATGACAAAGTAGAAAATTATACCATAAATCACGTTTTCCTTTTTAAAACATAGCAAATTATTTGAGTATTACTAGCTAAGATTCATGAAAGATGCTATCTTAAAATATTTATGTAAAACAGGAGCCCATTTCACCTATTAATTGTAGTTAAGTTTTAATTTTAGATTATAAAATTTGTGTGTGGAAAGAACAAATGTGTCGTTTTTCCTAGTAACTTACTTTTTTTAATAATATTTATGCTTAAGTAATGTTCAAATACAATATTTATTTATTATTCCAACAAAAATTTCTACTTCCTATTTTACCAGTCCATGCAAAGCAGTAATCAAACATTGCCATACTTTTGCCATCAGAATTTGTCTTTCAAATTCTGCAGTTAATTTAGACAAGTCTCGGCGTGTTTTAGTTACATCACTAAGCATGCTTTTCTACCATAACATTTTTTATTCCTTATTAATTATGCTCTTAATCCCTATATCACACCTTTAAAATCTTTTTAGAAGACTTCTCTTAAGCTAACATCTCTGGTAGTTTCTTTTACCACTCACCATTGCTGCTGCTTTTTTTTTTTTTTTTTTCTGAAATAGTGAGTTAAAACTTACCAACAGGAGACAGTTTGAACATTTCAGTAGTGGATAATTAAACATTAATCTAGATAGTCTTTTGGCACATACATATTTTGGTCATTTAGTCATGTGGATATTTGTCAGCAACAGAGAAAAAATAACTAAACAAAACACTGAATATGTCACAGAGATGTACTTTTTAAAGAAAGGGCAAGATCCTTTATGCTGCATATAATATGCAGTATTATATGATAACATCTAAAACTTGTAAACACTGCGTGACCATTTAAGAATGCGCATCATTATGGCCATGCAGTAGAGACAAAATATATAATAAAATTTTAGGTGTAATTTTTGAATTCTCTCATTTTATCAACAAATAGTAATCGGCGGTTTGCGGTGACTAATAACAAGTTTCATGAGAAAATTCTCTCAGTTTCACCTGCACCTCAAATAGAAATCACCCGCCGGCCACCCTCCTACTCTTCAGCACCCAGAGTATACTTCAGAAATCTATTTTTCACAGTCAAACTGTATTTCGCTGTTAGTGCCAAAACATGGAGTTATGTTGTGATAGCTATGAAATAGCACAAACTATCATTTTTAACCGTTCCTGATAGCATAGCTGAGAAATTTGCGTCTGTGGAAGATCGGAAGACTAGTGGGGGGAGGCATTGAAGCTTCTACATGTTCTGCCCCGTTCATCTCTGGAAGAAACGTGCTTCTGTGTGTCTTCACAGGGGAGGAACTGTGCACAGGCCTCAAGCGAGGCTGCAGCTTGGACTGCCCCTTCGGCTTCCTCACCGATGCCCACAACTGTGAGATCTGTCAGTGCCGTCCACGGCCCAAGAAGTGCAGACCCATAATCTGCGACAAGTACTGTCCACTTGGATACCTGTACGTATCTCAGTTCAGAAGATCTGTTCTTAATCGCCTGTAACTTGGTGAAACGGCCATGCCTGTTTTTGGTTTGCTCTTTTGTTTGTGTGTTTGTGAATGAGTCAATGATGTCCTGCATCCAGAAAGTCTGCTCGTTTTGCTTGGTGAGTCAGAAAGCCGGGAAAGGATGGTGTCTTCGCAGATAAGAATCGAGTTTTACCCTTCTCTTTTATGGAGATAGGTCAGAGCCTTGTTATGACACTGTTCTTGGGGCCTGTTATGTACAACTTCCCTACAGCAGTGGCCTTTGGACACTGAGTGGGGGTTGGAATTGTCATGAGGACCCAGGGTTCTGTTTACACTTTTCACCACTGTCCCAGTGACAATTCGTGATGGCTTATTTAATCCATACTTAAGATCAGTTGACAGGAACTCATTTGCAATACTGAGCATCCTTACCTGCTATGCCGTGATAACTTACCTTGGTGCTAGTCTACAGTTCATAATATTTTTTCTTTATGTAGCAGTAGATTTTGCAAGTTTTCTTGAAAGTAGGGATCATGAATTATATTTTCAAATATTCTTTTTCGAGGCGGACCCCATGAGATCAGATTGTTCCAGGGGAAAATAGACTTTACATTTGTTTCTTTAGTGTCTATATTAGCATCTGTTTCTATCTTTATATCATGTTGGTCCTATAAAAAATTACCTTTCAGAATCTTGCTTTATCATTCTTTCCATGGTTCCCTTACATTTTAGTCTTTCTGCGTTTTCACTTTGATGTATTTATATAGTACTGCTAATAACCGGAGACTGAGATCCATCATCCCTTGCCCATCTTATTAATGCCATCATTGTTATTCTTCCTCTTGGAAATTCTGGAGTAGCAGGGAGGGGAAAATCTTCATTCTAATTTTAATTAGAAGAGTACGTTAGGAACATTATTCTTAAAGATTTCCCAAGGATACTAATAAATCATCATTGTTCCTAATCCTAAAATATGAATATGATACCAATAAGAATATAGTTATTTCTTAGCTTAACTGCTAATATTAATATAAATAGTTAAAAATATTATCGCCATAGTAGCTATAACCACTTGCTGCAGTGTTATAACAGTTCAAAATCAAGGCTGCATTCAAGTCCAACCTTCATCTTGGAGAGAAATCTCTTAGAGGATTATAGATTTTACTTTATATTCTTGTCAGTAAGCACATTCAGGGAGGACCGAGTTGACCACAGTAGACAAATGAGTTACTGCATCAGCCAGAACAGTAGCTGTGCTTCAAGGACAGCCTCTGAAGGAGAAATCTTGGCCAGATACCATATGGGAGTGTTAGAATGCAGGCAGCTCCTTGTATCTACCTGCTGAGTGGATCATTACTGTATGTAAATGCTTACAGAAGGGAGGGATAAAGGGTGATGTGGGTGGGTGAGTGGATGGACGGATAGATGGATAAATAAATGAGTGAGCAAACAAATCAATTAAAGCCTTGGTAGGTCTTGAAAACGACACAGTATATGACATGAGATACATAATTCATTTAATTCATTGTTCTTATTGTGTTAAAATAAACAAGTAGACCATTTCACCTAGCAAAGTATGGTTTGTTACTTGGGCAGTGGTATATCGAGTGGTAGCCTCAGTGGCTACCTCATTAAAATTTTTACGAGTGTCTGAGATTCTCAGGGACCGTGGCTGTGGGAGCAGCCAGTAGCCCCAGCAAAAGGACCTTAGCCCGCAGTGCTAGCCTCCAGCACTGGCCATCAGTGTATCCTTCACCATCCTGTCCATGGAGTTGCACATTCATCCGTATTTATGGTGGTGCCACTTTTCCTTAATTAAATCAACTGTTGTGTTATTGGGATTCTGGCATTTACATCCCAGAAGCACATAAGTGCTTGAACAATTCTAAACCTCAGCTGCGTGGGGGGCAGGCATGGCCACAGGGAACTAATTACACATGACTCCAGGAGTTTCTTAGAGCAGAAAAGCCAAATCATTCTACTTAATAATAATATCACTTTGGTGACCCTAGGTCTGGGTTTTGTAAAAAACAGCCGCAAAATCAGCCCGACACTGTAAGTGGTGATTAGGCAAAGACCAGAGAAAATTCTAAAGCTTTAAAACTGCTCTCCTTATTGTTGAATGTTTTACTCAGTTATATTGGTCTTTGCACTGCATTCATGTAAAGGTTTGTGAGCTTATGCACTTAAACTTTAGTGACCCTAGGCATCTGGGCGCTTGGGCATCGTTTGAGAGTTTTGAATTTCCTGACCTCTGACAAAATTTTAATTTTCCAGGAAGAATAAGCATGGCTGTGACATCTGTCGCTGTAAGAGATGCTCAGAGCTCCCATGCAGTAAAGTCTGTCCCTTGGGTTTCCAGCAGGACAGTCATGGCTGTCTTATCTGCAAGTGCAGAGGTGAGTGCGAACGTGTGACCCTTCCCCGCTCCGAGCCCCCAGGGGTACAGACACAGAAGGACATCATGTAAATGAAACAATTTCAGTGAGTGCTATCTACTCTGACACAATTGTCTCTCTCTATGGGACCATCTCTTTTCCTATCGTCTCAATAGAATAAAAGCTCCCAATAAAATTTAAAGTAAGCATATAAATGGACAAGCACATTAACCAAATTGATGACTTCTTAGTCCCGCAGTTTGCCTAAAGCAGCTTCATCTTGACCCCCATAGAGTCTCTCTGCCCCACAGTGGATGGATACAATTAATACAGCGGAGATCCCTTTTCAAAGCCCCTGAGGTTGGGTGTGACTGAACAGTTTGCTCATGTATTTCCTGGCAACACAGTTTTTCGTGAGAATTTAGATTTCTGCTGAACAAGCACATGCCAGCCTGTAGCTGTGTCTAGGGGCGAATCCCGGGCACACCTTTTGCCTGGCACTTCCCACTCCAGGGACGTCCTGAAGCCATGTGAGCAGGCACCCTGACTTCCATGTCTGCCCTCACCCCTGCTCCAGCCCAGCTACCCACCCTGGTATGTTTTACTTGTCAGCAGGATCCACTGATTAAACAATAAAAGGTCCTTCAAGTTTGTTCTGTGTTTTCAGAGTTGGACAGTTATCATCTTAATAGTGTTTTTAAGGGGTCAGAATAAACACTTCTAGTCACTGCTTCAATTGTTTTGCTCCACAAAGATGTATCAGTTGCCAGAGGCCCAGGATTCCCCCCCTGGGGGACTTCTAGAGTGATTATTCTGCATATATTGAATGCATGTGGAACATTTACTATGAAATCAGTGCTTGTTTATTATATGAAAATGAGAAAGTAGAGTGAAATGAGTCAAAATCAACTACAATTCCACCAATAGAAGAGAAATTGCATTTGCAGTTTTTTTCTATTTTTCCTTTTTTCAAAATTGAGGGCATATTAACTTAAATTGTTTTCATGAGCCTTTCCCGTGTCATGAACTGTCCTTTGTAGACGTGCGATTTGGTGGCTGGGTAGCGTGACCTGTAAGGACGCTATGAGCAGTTTCTCCTGTGCAGTAGCTACGTCTTTACCAAGGCTGCCTTCTGTCTGTCCAGAGGTCCCTGCTTCAGCCGGGCCACCTGTCCTGTCAGGCACATGCCTGTCCATGGATGGCCATCATCATAAAAATGAGGAAAGCTGGCATGATGGGTGCCGGGAATGCTACTGTCACAATGGACGGGAAATGTGTGCTCTGATCACCTGCCCAGTGCCTGCCTGTGGCAACCCCACCATTCATCCGGGACAGTGCTGCCCGTCGTGTTCAGGTAAAAGCTGGCCCCCGTCGGACGCGCTCCCTAAGCAGACCAGATGGTCTCTATCCCGCAGGGCCTCGTCAGATCTGTGACTCAAGGGGAAACGCAGGCGATAACCCCCAGCACGTTGCAGCTCTCTGTGATTTTTGTCAACAACAGCCACAAAACAAAATCAGCCGGGTGCAATAAGTGATTAGTCAAAGACCAGAGAAAATTCTAAAGCTCTAAAACTACTTATTTTTGAATGGTTCACTCAGCTATTTTGGTCTTTGAACTACAATTATGTAAAGGATCGTGGGCTTCTGTATTTTAAACTCGAGCTCTCCATTTTACAGATAGCGTATTTAGGCTGAATGTCAGTTAATTGGAGGGGATTGGTGCTAATTTTATTCCATAAAAGCTCATTATTTATAAAGCAATATTGGAGAGGGAGAGAATCATTGAAGTCTGTGGCTATTGCTTCTTTTAAATTAATGGATATGTGCCATTCTTGCCAAATAGGGAAATTTAGAGTGGCCACACAACCAAAGCATGTAAAGTCATATAATAATGGCAATCAAGTTAAGTTACCAGAAGAGCAGAACAGATTATAACTCTTTGGGGGTCCGAATTATGGCTGTCAATAGCTGTAATTATTATCATAATACCTCATCAAGTGCCTTTCATCCAATGAGCTCTACACAGTTTTGTATTTATTATTTCTTCCTCTGCGCAGGCCACTTCGAGTTAGGGTAAAATACACTTAGGCCATTTTTCATTTGGAAAAACAGGCACAGAAAGATTAATTCTCTTACTCAAAGTTAAATAGTATGTCAGCTGGAAGGCCAGGGAGAAGTGAAGGTTCCCATTCTTACATCAGATTTGTTTCAAAGTTGAAATATACTGTTCAGTTTTGGAGTTAATGATTCTTTTCTCTCTGGTCAGTCCTGGTCCTGTATCTCCCTGTGGATGAGTCAAGAACCTGAGGCCTGGTCCTTTTGCTGCAAAGCGGGTCCAGCCAGGGAGGGAAGGTGGCTGAGCCTGCCTTGCCTGCCATGGACAGGGTTGGGGGAGGGGCACTTAAAGTCTTTTACCTCTGAGATTCTACACACCCCAGTGACTAAGGGATCAGATTGACGGGCAGCCCTCATACCCTGCAGAAGACTGATTATAGTGATTGTTTTGTGTTATTTTTTTCCCATTGTTCAGTCAGGTGTGCTCTGTATCGAAACCACTTCCTTTTGCACATGATTTGCTAGTTAAATATGAAAAAACCACTAGTATCCACTGAAATGGAAGATAAATGAGCAGTTTGATGAAACGGAACTCTGTGATGACTCTTCGGGGAAGGAAAAATTGGTTCCAATGAGAGCCTCCTGTTTTAATTCTAGGCATGAGTGTGTAGAGTGTGGGCTGTACCTGGGTCTTTGCCCAACATATACTCAGTGAAGACTGAGTCAGGCCAACAGAAATACAAAGACATTACTAAGAACAGATAGTTACTAAGAACTGAAAGTTAGTGGAACCAGAACTAGTTTTCTCTGTTTTAGTGGTATAGGAAGTGCTAAAGCACACACTGAATTATCGATGTGTTGTTGTGGGTGCATCAATATCTAGATGTACATGTGTGAAAACACATACATTGATATGTGAATGTGTAGATATATTTTTTCCAAATATCTTTAGTGGATTGCCACGAATGGACTCTTCTGACTGGAGACCTCAGAATGGTTGCATTCATGGACTCCTACTTTAAACCCCTACTTTCTTCCCTCTTGCTTTCAAGGGTCAGCTGTTTTCGTTTACCTGGGCTAAGTAAGCACCTCCTAAACTCTTCTGATAGAAGATTTACCAAGTGATATTGTTTCTTAGATTTCTTTTCCTCTCTCACTCTCTGTCTTTCGGTTTCTATTTTAGCTCCATCTCTCTAGCCACTCTCATATTTTGCCTCAAGGAACATGGAGCATGCATAGAGCAAAGGGGACAGTTAGCAAGATGAGACCTACAAGCACACGCCGTTTTTTTCTCAGCACTTCCCTACATGTCAGCATTTAAAAGGGCCGTAATCATCAATCCTAAGTCCTTTTTAAAAACAGTAAGGGAGTCTTTTTCCAACATTAGGTTAGTGATGCTCTTTGGAACAATTTTTTGTTCTCTCTGTAAACCAAAAGAAAGGCTCTTTTGTCATCTTGCCCCAGCTTGGTTTCTGATCGTCTTCCTCTCCACTTTCCTCGTACACGGGAAAATTCAATCCAGTTGCTTATGAATATAAGCATCGGCCAATGTCAGTTTTCTGTTATATGTCCACTCAAAGTTCCAGTCTTCACATGTTCCCTTGAGATAGATCTGTATTAATTTAAATGGAAATCAGCCCACACCACTGTCTCTCTTCAGTGTTGACTCTTGTGCAGACCTCCCGTTTGAAAGTAACAGCCTGTGAGCTCTTAGATTAGCTCTGAGCATCTGCACAGATAGGGTGGTTCTTCTGGGGCCTGGTCTCCACTGAGCTCCAAGCGTGAGCTAGCCACGGTGTCTCCAGACTGCTCAGCAGGCTTCGGCACTGTCATCACCTTCTTGAAATGCTTGTTGTATTTGGATTACATGAATATGGTTAATGTCTTCATAGTTCTCATTTCCGCAACCCAACTCAGGGCAACTCCCAGTACCTCTAGACATTTTCAACATTAAATTCCCTCTCTTATCATTATCATCTCACCAAGAGGCCAAAATCACCTCTCCTCTAGGGAAAGAAATCATAGCTATCATCAGCCTCTGAGCATTCATCTATCTTGGTCATGCTGTTGCCAAACAAATGTTTAGTCTCAGGTGAGCGTTCTCAGACTGTTGATTCTGGAAGAACATTCCCGCTCCGTTTGCTGGCAGCTGATCTAGATGGAGGCATGTGACCTGCTCCACAGTGCGATGTATTTTCAAGCATAAGAGACTCAGGGTCCCAGAGACAATGAAGAGGATGGAGCCCAGAGGGCCTGCAAGTTGTGTTTACTCTGGAGGTACATCTGTGACCCAAACAAACATACGCTTGGGTTCAGATCCCTTGTCTGCCCTTAATACTCTGATCTGAGCCCTCAGTTTCCTCTTACGTAAAATAGGATAATAGCAGCTACCTTGCAAGGTTGATGTAAGGAATAAATGAAATGACACATGGTAGAGCACTTAGCATGGAAATTGGACCATAGCAAGCATTCAGTAAATGAAAAAAATCTTCATTCTAGATAATTCCTACACATTTACAGAGTTCCCCTAAGAGGCCATGGTTCCTTATAGTAGAAGTCATGTCCCTGTAATTTAATTCTCTTATTGGATCCTCATTATTATTAATAAAATACTTGAACCTCACTTCTAAAACTAACTCTTCTGCTGTCACCTCATTTTTATACATGGAATGTTTCTTTTGCTATTCTGTTGATAAGAACAGAGTGAAATATTCAACAGTCAATTCCTCTTCTCTGTCCCTTGAAGCCCACAGTACCAAGTCCTTCAAGAGTTGGTACGACTGCTGATGAGTGATTTCTTGTGTTTCGATTCTGTGTCCTTGCCTAGATGACTTCGTGGTGCAGAAGCCAGAGCTCAGCACCCCCTCCATTTGCCACGCCCCTGGAGGAGAGTACTTTGTGGAAGGAGAAACGTGGAACATAGACTCCTGTACTCAGTGCACCTGCCACAGCGGGCGGGTGCTGTGTGAAACAGAGGTGTGCCCGCCTCTACTCTGCCAGAACCCCTCACGCACCCAGGACTCCTGCTGCCCTCAGTGCACAGGTAACCGGCGCCGTGCCCCGGGGTGTGCTCCGTGGGAAAGGCTGCAGCTCAGGCGCCGTCATTCTGTAGGATCAGCATGTTGAGCCCCACATGGGAGTGTCTCAAACCCAGTCACCAGTTACCAGGCGGGAATATCCGGCGGTCTTCTTCCTAAGTTCATTCCCTTCTATAGACCAATATTTATGCAGTCAATAT
This sequence comes from Rousettus aegyptiacus, assembly GCF_014176215.1. Classification (NCBI taxonomy): domain Eukaryota; kingdom Metazoa; phylum Chordata; class Mammalia; order Chiroptera; family Pteropodidae; genus Rousettus; species Rousettus aegyptiacus. The sequence goes on from NW_023416310.1 coordinate 21,023,130, forward strand.
GCCTTGCACCTGCGGTGACTTTTTTAAAAAAGGCAATTATTTCTTTCTGCCATGTTTTAACCCTACATTTCAGATTCAAGAGACAGTCCTGCTGCACCAGATTATTCCAGATGATTTTGCTCATGTGAAAAGTCATCTTTGTCTTCAACAAATGGGAAGAGCAGTTATTGCTAAATAATGTAAATAAAATTATTTAAAATATATGAGGGCGGTGAAGATACTTCGAGAATGTTAAATAGGGGAATTGTTACAATATACAGGATGTTCACCCCCTGAAACCTCTAATGATTAATAAGTTAAGATTCAAAAGTATTAAGTGACTAGCGCTGCACATGTACAAAGAGTATTAGTGTTTTCTTCTTTTTCGTTTTCAGATAATCTGGCCTTAGCAGGCAAGTTTATGGTCATGAAAGAAATATATTAATCAAATTTTGTCATTTTAAATATAAGTTGCTGGTTCTGTAACTAAAGTAGCACTTCAAATTAACACTAGAATTTTATGACTTTTTTCCAAAAGGCATTTAATTTGTATATATAAAATTACCAAGTTGACAGCAAACTAGTTTTATTTCGTTGCTGCTTATTTAGTCTTTTATCTTTTCAACTTAAATCAATAACCATTTACCTTCTAAATGTATATTTTTTGGACATTTCTACTCAGTAAAACATAAACCCTTGTATTTTATTATTATTTTTTCCATCGTATTGTCTAGTCAGCTGGCCAGAATCTATTGTTCTGTCATTACATCCAGTATCGTCAATGTCCAGACTCTTGTGGGTTCATATTGATACTATTTTTCAGATTGCATCAGATGAGCCAGTAGGGATAGCCACATTATTTGCTGTTGTCAGTCATGCACTGCCGTGGAGACATTATCATCTTAGTACAAAAGCTTTGGTGTAATTAGCTATGTTAACCTGAGAAGCTTAATTATTGTAAGAAATCTTTTCTAGTACAAGAAATAGTTCATATCTATTATGTCGTTAGGACATGCATAACCTAGTCCTGACTATATATTTTATCATTATCAGTCTTTTATTCAGGTGCAGACCCTGCTGATGTTTCTGTGTTAATATATAACTTTGGTTATTCTCATCCTCCTGGTAGAAACCACTTTGAGTGGTCTCTTCATTAGTGATCATAAACTTATATCCATTTAGATATTCGTTTTACAAATACTTATGGAATGCCTGTATCGAGCCATAGGAATCCCTGGGTAAATGGGTAAATGAAAATATACACAACTCCTGTCCTGTAGAGCAGTAATCCAAAAGAATAGTCAACAATCCAATATTCCACATTTACGTAAATAATGACAAAGTGAGAGGAGTGCCTGGAAAGGAAATAATTAAGGGCACATCTAACCCAGGAAGTTATAAGTAAAGTGAAAAGTACTTCTGGTGCCACTTGTACTAGGATCTGAGGACAAATAACAGGGGTCGGTTAGAGGTGAGGTTATGGGAGAAGGGACTTCTCCATGACCACTCGCCCAGGTTATTGGCAGGACACCTGAATGGACACAGAGATTCAGACCAGACAAAGATCAGGAGCTACCTGGGAAAGGGTCTCCTGAGTCCGCGGAGGTGTGGCTTCTTAGAGCTGGATCTCAGGGCGGGTGCTCATATGCAGAGGTCTCCCAGATTCTAGCAGAGCAGGGCGAAGGCTTTCCTTTCTTCCCCGAGGTCCCTAAGGAGAGCAAGCACCCCTACATGCCTGGCTTTGACTTCTCATTCATAAATGTGCACTTGGGCAATTCTTCCTTCGCTTATGTAGAACTTGAGAAAGATTTCAGTGATAGCCCTTATCTTAAACACTAGGACTTCGTGTTATATATCAATATTACAGAGGTGAAGAACATATCTGGAATCGATATTTTAAAGTCAGTCACCCACACTGTAGTTGATCTTCTGAACTTTGCAATAATTGCGTTGCTGCAATAAAGATAAAAGTCTTTAATATTCAAGACAGTTTATTCACATCACAGTAAATTTCAGCAGCAGCATTGACAAATGGTATATTATACATCTAGAAAAACAGCGTTTCTAACCTCGGGATACTCGTGTTCTAAGGTAATTCAAAATGATGTCTGTGTACAGCAGAAGAGCAGCTTCTGCAGAGCTGCCTCCCTCACGGTAATTACTTCTCCTAGGATGCTCGTCATTCCCTCTGTCCTGCAGCATTCCCTCTCCTCCAGCCTGGTTTAGAGCAAGATCCAGACGTGGAAATGCGTTCAGGAGGAAAGCTTGAACACCCCCGCAGGCGATGACACTTCCCCAAATTAAAAAAAGGGAGGAAGTAGAGTAGCACTGCTTGCTTTTCTAAAACTTTTGAAATTCTTTTCCATCCTTTATTCTTCAGTGTTGTAAAGCAGTGTAGTATAGAAGAGGGAGCTAGAGTAGAAATAGAATCAATGAACAACAACAGAAAAAAAAAAAACTGGTAAAAACAAAATAAAAGAGTTAAGATTTGGAAGCAGAAATGTAAAGAAGGGGTTTCTGGGACAGGAGAAATGGCAAGAGAGGCCCAAAGAAGAAAGAATCCGTGAGCAAGATTCCCAAAAGATATTTTTAGTCAGGGTTCACTTGGTGGTCGCCTCCTTCCCAAGGGAGGAAGACCCACAGAGCCTGCATGTCAGCCCTGACTCTCACCCCAGCCCTGCCGAGCACACCCCAATACCCTCTGGGACATCTCCAGGCCCTGATAAGAGGCCTCCAGACCCCAGGATATTCATTTCAGCTATTAGTTCGTAGCTTTATTCAAGCCATCTCTGCTTCCTCTTCTAAGTTTTTAGGATCCAGGGTCGGCCATACTTGAAAACACCAAGCTACCATAACCCACCGAAACCCCTATTTGCAGCACCTGCCTAGTGAGGACTAGAGTGTGAGCTGTGCTGATTTCTAGCCAAAGCAAAAGTTAGCACTGGTCAGCCTCAAAAAGTAATTATCCCCGGACATGGAGGACCCCAGCAAGGTCACCGAGAAAGTAATCCTGTCTCACCATCTCTCACTCATCGGATGCGATCTGTGGAACTGCACCTAAAACTGGACCTAGAGTACGTGTGTAGCGATGGAGCCAGTGGCTGTTTCACCCGTGACTGCCTTCAGGACTGGCGATAGGAGATAGGATTACACAATTTAAGGAAGGGGAGGCCCATTTCATTAAGGCCGACTGGCCTCTGTCCCCCCAAACAAAGCAACTTTGGTCCTCAAAGAGGCTGTAATTGTAAAATCAAACTCGTTGGCTGTAGGGTGTATTCATGAGGTAGATGTTAGGACAGTGTGACATATCCATTTAGAGCTTCTGATTTACTGTGATAACTACATGTGGGTCTCAGTTATTTCTGTTTCATGGCTGAACACAGAATTCATGAAGTTAATTCTGAGAGGGCCATATGATAGAAGTGCCTTTTCATCAGCAGATTGTGAAATGTTTAAACGGGGAACCTCACTAACATATTTTTTGGTTGTTGTTAAATCCCAGTCTTTTTTCTGCTTCAGGTTACAGTTTTCAAAAACTCAAAGGGATATCTGGGTTTTCTGATGACATTTTCTGTTTTAAGTGGTAACTAGATCTGGGAATCCTCTAGTCAAAGTTTTCAAATAGTGAAGACACAGGTGACTTGCAAAAGATTTCTCTGTGGGCAAATCTTTATGAGTGATAGAGATTTCCCATCATGTTTCAGCTGTTAATGAGCATGCCTGAACTTTGAAATATTACATGTAGGTGTCTTTTGGTGGGTGCAGTGAAAATCTGTTTGGATATTGATTGGTTAAGACTGCGTGTAGCTGCAAGTAAGAAAACCCAGCTGCAGTTTTTAAACAAGTAAAGGTTTCTTTTACGTGCATTATGTATGAGAAGTTCGGAGGCAGCTGCTTATTAGCATTATTTCAGTGTCTGAGCGATGTCAAGTCTCTTAGAGTCTGGGTAAGGATATGACAGCTACAGGCAGCACGCATACTCACGGCGAGAAGACTGGGAGGATGGCAGGAGCGTCCCATCCGCCCTTCTTGAAGGAAGTGAAAACTTTCCCAGAAATCCCTCCTTACCCATTCGTCCCATTAGCCACAACATGGTCACCCTTGGTGGCAAGGAAGACTGGAAAAGCAGGGGGTGGGATTGTCCTGTTTTGACTTGTACCCATTGTGAACCAGGTCCTCAGACACCCTCACAAAGATCAGGATTTTGTTAAGAAAGAAGAGTAGAGTGGGTGTCATGCAAGCAACTAACAGAATAGAACCTCTGCAACAGTTCTTCTGCTGGTCTTCGTTGTTTTGCTTTAAAATGTAGGACCCCGCCGGAATCAGACATGCTGTTGCATTACTGAGATATTTTTTAAGGAACATGGCACACAAAGCCATAGTGACTGAGAGCGCTTTCCGAGACACAGAGTGAGACGCACCACGTCGCACGGTTGGTGGCCTGCCGGCTCTTCTTTTCCCTGCTGACCTTCTGTTCGTTTTTTCAGATGAACCTCTCCAGACTCCCTCATCTCGTAATGACAGCGTGCCTAGCTACTGCAAAAATGACGAAGGGGATATATTCCTGGCAGCCGAGTCCTGGAAGCCCGACGTTTGTACCAGCTGCGTGTGCATGGATAGTGTGATCAGCTGTTACTCCGAGTCCTGCCCGTCAGTGTCCTGTGAAAGACCCGTTCTGAGAAAAGGCCAGTGCTGTCCTTACTGCATCGGTAAGACCAAGAAAAAACTCTTTCATCTCTACCGGGGGCTACTAAATCTATCCTGACAGCCATTTGCCTAGATCAGTTACTGTTTTTGAAATCTGTTTTTCCAGCTGACATGTCACACGGATGCGAAGTAGTAACACCAGGCAGGGGGAGGATGCGGAAGATGCGTTCCCATGATAAAACATTAAGGACAAAATGCCCTCTGAACGTCGTGATGTTACAGCACTGTCGTGTTCTGTTTGGCTGCGTTGTCATTTCAGGGTTTCTGATATCAGAACTGCCTTTCTCCCCTGTTATTTACAGATGGTCATTTGTCCCTTGTAGAAACACCATGCCCCATAGCAGGGTACACTAGGCACAGAAAGCTTGCTGCTGCCTTGAGAGCAACTGAATTCGAAACGCTAACTTAATCTGCTGACGCGTAGTTGATTCCATTTCACCCATGCAGCTGTCCATCTTCAGGACCTAAGGACACAAAGTGAGGCCTGAGTAACTAACTGACAGAGCGCTTTCCTTCTTGTGACCAAAGAGGATACATCTTGTGAGCAGGGGACATATGTATATTAGGCCCTAACATCTATAACAGAACCCGTTCTATGGACACGAGCCAGATGCTGTCCTGGAGTCCAGAAGGCAAGGCTCAGACAGCTGGCCACTCTAATAAGGCACAGTCCCTGCTCCCAAGGCTCCAGCACTCCTTTATTGCTTTTGTATCAAGTAAAGCTCATAAAGTCAAAGACATGGCATCTCTCAACCCAGCAGTGAACCTCTAATCAAGTAGCGAGTAGAAAAAGGCAAGCTGTATTAAATGCAGGTATTGCGCATCTATTGTTGGAGACTTTTGCATGCTTTCTACATAAAAGGCATTGCACGTATGTGGGTGATATCTGAGGAAAAGGAGGGATCTGGCCACAGAGCTTTGTAGCCATTCACATAAAACAGCTGATGAATGGCGCTCAGGTGCATATTGGCCATGACTCAAGCTTATCTGGACAGCTCCCTCTCCTTGACTGTGACCTCTGGCCACTAGACGGGTGGGGGTGGGGCACTTCCTCTGATTCTTATTCTGCATGGTGGTATACTAGAGATGGAGAGAGATTTTAAAAGCACAATTTCCATTCTCAGGAATTTTACGGAGCTCATGTTTCTCATTGTAATGGCCATGGAATATTTATGTTTGAAATCCGGATTCTCTTTCAGCAGGTTGGCCATCTATGTAATTCAGTCTTCAAACTGTGATGTTTTTGAGAGTAAAATGAGGGCTATTAATAATGTATGATGAGACGACAGCTCTAGACCAGGGGTGTCCCAAGCAAAGTGGGACATGTGTCTGCCATACCTATTAGTGACTGGAATGTTGGGTTCTCCTATAATACCCATTAGCTTTGTTTCTCCTAAATGGAGCCAAAAATGTATCCAGGCATACGTCTAGCTTGGTGCTACATATCTTTTCAAAGAGCTGACCAAAGTCCCACCAAAGACATGCACTGGCTTTGGTAACATCTAAATGAAAGATATAGCTGGGCCCCTGCTTCAGGCCAGGGGGTAGAGAGAGGGAGGAGGATGTACCGCCATTATCATCCTATTTAAATATCAGAACTTCAGGACCGAAAGAAACAAACAGTTCATGAACTAGCCAGGATGCTTAGAGAAACCAGAGCCCGAGAGGCCTAAGCGTCCCAGTTACCTTCAGGGGAAAAAATTCGGCACTGAATCTCTCATATGTTGAAAATTCTGAGATTAATTTGTTTTGATAAAAGTACCTGTTGAGTTTTGCTACTTAATTGATAAATTTATAATTAGTAAATTGCTCAACTAGTAAATTTGTTTTCAAATGATAACAGCAAATCATTTCTTTCTCGCAGAAGCAATTTAACACATTCAAAGCACACAAATCTGCAAATCATAGTATTCTGTCTTCTTATTTTTATTTTTTGCCCTCACATTTTCTATTCCAATTCCTGCCTCATTTAGACTATACATTCTTTAGTGTGGGAAAGGAAATACTAATTTGGTCCAAATTTATGATTTCTGATATTAAATTACACTTTCACTAAATTGTGGTCCATATAAGCTCATAATGGTATTGACACAGATATAATTGTATCACACAAACCTATGACTTATCTTCAGGAGCACATACTGGGGAGACTTTGCATTTGATGAGCAATACTTGTGTACTCCTATTCACTCATTCATCTCAATGCTTCATACATGTTGTTTTATAATTGAAATAGTCATGAAGCCCCTTCTATATGCATCACACTTTTTTTGCAAAGAGCCTTGCTAGATTAGCCTTCAGCCTCTCTCCCCTCTTGTGCCCAAGCACATGAAGTCAAGTTCAGTTCTTGACTGTGATATGGGGATTTTCTAACTCTCCAGTTTGCTTCCTCTGCCTCACCAGACTTGTTCATCAGCTTCCCATCTACGTGGCCCTTCTGTGAGGCAGCAAGCCTGGGTACCACTAGCACACCTGCAGGTTGTTACTGCTGTGCCTCAGTGGCAAAGCCCGCCTCACCCTCCAGAGATCACCTAGCAAAGGAAGAAGATGCAAAGGCCATCATTTTATGTGCCTTAAAGCACCTGATTGATTCTCCAAGGGGCACCAAGGACCAGTGCTTGCATTGTCTCTTGTTTTAGGCTTTCTCAGTTTGAACTCAGCTCTTATTAACCGAGATGATCTGTTCCCTGAATCGTGTGTGCTTCACTGCAGTCCACAGTGCTGACCTCACCATGGCTGCAGGTCTCCTCCCTGAGTGAATAGTCTCCCTAGTCACATATGTATCTCTAAACATCTCAGCCCTGCCTTTAATCTGACTTCTTTTCTTGGCGATAAAACCCCTAAACAAAACCGTGCTTGCTTTCACTTCATGAAGTGTCCTTTTCTCTTACCATAAGAGAGTTGAAAAGTGGTGATCCTTCTAAGAGCAGAGTAATTATGAGTATTTGCGTTTCTTTCAGCTTAATTATCAAGTTGCTAATGTGCAATGATAATGCTTCTATTTGATGTGTGAAGGCCTCATATTATGTGTGCTAATTTAATAGAATGTGTAATACAGACATAATTAATAGGATTGATGATTAATTTTGAAGAGTGAACAGCTTTGTCTAATTACTTGTAATACCTATCATTAGGGAATTCATCCTTGTACTAGACACTAACTAGTAATTACCCAATCACTTTAATGGAACATCTGATTCCCTAGTTTTTTATATCCTGGCTTCCTACACAAATACAGTGACCTTAGATTTTATTTTCATAGGCTTTTTGACTGTAATGATGGATGAAAGAATGGGGAACAATAATCCAAAGGTGTCTTGGCTATTAATCAGGTGGAGATAAAAGGTCTGGTGGGAATTCTAATGCATGATGGCAGATTCGATACGTGGTTCCTCTTGAACAGCAGATGCCTCCGCTGTAACGCACTTCACATGGAAGAGAGCACCCGTGGCCTTATCACTGACCACATGCCACATGCCTCTCCAGAACTTTTCAGAACTTCAGTGAGATCTTTAGTCCATCATTCCTAAAGGATGGAAAATAACTAAGACAGCAGCTCTTTCCCTCACCGTGCCTGCGGGTGCTTGTTCTGCCCCTTGCTCTGATGTTTGTGTTGGCGATGCTTCTGCTGAGGGCCAGGCTCGAGCAGCTTCCGTAAAGGGAGGGACCGCCAGCATTCCAGTGGAGCCTCACCCTGTCCAGGGGCTCCACCATTTCTGGGCAAATATTATAAAGAAAGAGCCCCACTTTTAACATAAGGATCTTTCTTAATTTAATTTATGGGGGTTTCAAGCCCATATCGCTGCTGCATCGACATTGGAAATTAATTTGCTCAGATGTGTCTGCTGATCAAGGCAGTCTAATTGAACCAGGACTGTTCTTGAATAAGCAACTCTTGTGTTGGCCAAGTCGGAAGTATGACTCAGTGCATAGAATATTGTTTTGAAACTTACAATTTGGCAAGTATTTATTTGTAACCATGTGTTATTTTAGAAAATATTTGAGGTCAGATATTTAGAGTCATATTTGTTGGCTAGAAAATCCCTGAGTCAGTACATCTTTCTCACTTAAGAAGTTTTTGTCAAAGGTTAGTTATTTTTAGATGATAGTTTCTTGGGTGATATACATATATGTTTATATTTCATAACTTGATGTGAACAAAGTTAAGATACTCTGTTTACATGTCTTCAAGTCATTTGCTGTCTTTTAAATGCTTTTATCTCTTTAAGGATCTGTGAAAATGGGTTGTTATAGATTATATGTGAAAAAATAATTTTCTTACACATTGCATATCTGCCTAATTAGAAGTTAGCTATTATTTTATATTTTACATACATGATATTGATATTTTCAGTGGAACTTTCACATGGAGCTGGCTCAAGCTGGCTCTGCCCTCAGTTGTTGTGGTATAATTATAGTTCCTCTCCATAGTGATCTTCAACTAGCAAACGATTAAGAAATATTTCTCCTTAATAGGGGCAGTGTCTATATATCAAGCCAGTCTGTTATACAGCATTCGTTTTTGCTTAGATTTATGTTTATTTGTTTAGGTATCTTTTCCTAGAGATAAATATAAATAGTGTTTCTTTAGAACATCTGCTGATCATTGTGTATTTAACTCAGCCAAGGAATCAAACATAGTAAATATTTAATTTAGCATCTTTAAGATACACAACCCATGGAATTACATGTACATTTTTAAGCCATAATGTTATGATACTGGCATCTTCATTGGAAGATTTTTCACAGCTGTTTCTCCAGCGTGTTTTCTTAAAATTAAAAACTTCTGTGTATTGGAAAGAGAACTTACTTTGGAGCCAAAGGGTTATGATCCCACTTCTGACATATTCTAGCTGTATGTCTCAGTGCTATAAATAGCATAACCCTAGCTCGGTTTTCACATGTGTAAGATGGGAATAATGATACTGCCCTGTACTTCACGTAAGTGCTGTGAAAGTTAATAATATACATAGGTGAAAGTACTTTATGAATGGCAAACACTAATGAATATATGAGTTCAATACAGTTATAGCTCTTCTGACATGGAGTGTAGCTGATATGAGTAATATGCATCAAATAGATTTTGGTGTGTCACTTAAAATAGAACACCTGTCTTTCTGCAAGAGAAAGTCCTGGATATAGCGTCCCAATGACGAGCTTTTGAAGGACGAGAACATTTCAGATGCTGCTTTGGTAGTGTTCCTCGTCCTATGCACGTTCAGCTTAAATGTTCCCCGACTACTTCGGTCATCTCATTGTGAATCAGGGCATGCTTCGTAACAGTTGGTAGTGTAGCCGTGTTGTGGCAGTGCCTTACCCACAGACCTCAGAGATTCACTGTCCTTTCATGCCTCTGGATGTCGCCACGGGAGAGAGAATGGAGCTTTTGTTTTTGGTTTGAGAGGCTAGTCCCATCTGAGGAGTCTGTGAACTTATCGTACACGATCCACTCACTATGGCTCCTGGAAACAGTACGTGGCAGTTATAGCCAGGCAGACTCGTTGGGAAGAGACCTGATACTCTTCCAGCATGTTCTTCAGAGCCCTCGGTTCCTGTTGGCCCCCTACGGTAGCCCCAGTGGTCACAGTTAGTGCTGAGGTGATGTAAACAAACGAGAAGGAATGCGGGATGCTTCTCTGTGCGTTGTTGAGCAGGTGTAAGACTAAAAACATTCTGGTTGTCATGCAGTGTACTAACTTTGGAACAGGTCTAAAGTTGTCACGGCAAAAATAAACAGTGTTTGATTTCAGTTTAGGCCTCCCATACACCCTACGAAGCATCGCTTCTTATTCCATAAGCAGCTTGCTTTTCTCACTTCAGTATTCTTTTCAGGCCCCCAGCTATGTAAGCAGAAGTTCAAGTTGTTCTAGTTAATTCGGGGGAACCTCCGAGTGTCATCATCTTTATCTGGGCTCCAGCGCCACGTTCTTCTTTTAAAGAGTTCCGTGGCACAGAAGAGAGGCCGGCACTGGTGGTTCCAGAGAGATCCACTAGCTTATGGCTTTCACTTCTTGATCCGGTCCAGGAAACCATCCCTGATTCTGAACCCCTCTAGTGGTTTGGGGGAAGACCCCTTGTAGGAGGATTGCATTTCTCATGAGGAAATGTAATCAGATCTGAAGCTGGTCTGCAGACCCTCTGGAAGAGGCTGGCAGAGTCCTCCTGACAGCACCTGGGCCACCACAGGATGAAACATCTCCCATAGTTGCTGAAACTGACCACTCCGGGCAGTCCAGGGGCTTCCACCTCAACGTGTCCTTAACGGGATTCTGTACTCTGCCTTTTCATAGCTTTCTTTAAGTCTCAAAGAAAATGTGATTTTTTTTTTCTTATTTGAGCCAGCTTAAGCTTTCATTGTCCCTACCTGCCTTTTAGACTACCTGCCTTTTAGGTACGTGGGTATAATCTCCACGTACCTATAGGTGTGCCTTGGCTTGTAGACCTCATAAGAAATGAGACCTCGTTTAAAGTTGAAATGAATGTTTCCTTCAACTTCCATCCAGGAAGTGGTTAATTGCCTCGTAATAGATGCTTAATACAAAGGCTTAAGTTCTGTTACTGAGAGATCATCCTCTTCGCATGCCGCAGAAATCGGCCAGAAGTCCACTCGTGGAAGTCCATTCAGGAAAATTTGTGATCCTTCTATTACCCGGGAACCACGGCATCACCTATTCCTCCCAGTATGTCGAAGAAACCTGAAAAGCTCTTTCAGCCTTTGTAAGGAGACTCAGACCACCCCCTCCCCCACTCTAAGGCATAGATGGAATAAAATAAAGCAAAAATGGACTTCCAAGAAAGGTCTTAAAACTGCGGTCAGATCCACTGTCACAGCAGTTTAGCCATCATGTGGGGCAGGAGCTGGCCTTCGTGGCAGTACCGGTCTCGGTTTCTTTCTTTTTTTTCTTTTTATAAAAATGAGTTAAGAGCAGATGTTTTATTTATTAGAAGCTAAAGGTTATAAAATAAAGTGCTCGAGTTTTGAATTCAATCAATAAACATTTTTTGCATTTTTAGCCAAAAACCTTTAATTATTTGCTGAGAGAATTACTGTGTATTAGATCTCTCTGCCTCATTAAAATTGTCTAGACTGCCTGCATCATTTTTAGCAAGACTCCAGTTCAGTTACAATTTCACATTCTTTCACAGTGTATGATGGTCCAGTGAGCCAGCGTATTCAGAATCAGTCATCGTCTTCCATGCCTGAGAGTCTCTCTGCACCTCTGAGTGACCTGCAAATTATTTGCTCAGATTTCTTATTTGTTGTGATTTCTGTTGGCCTCCTGTTTATGTGAAAACATTAAAACTGGTTTCTCAAACAGGAGGCACACACATTCTATTTACCCTCCAAATGTGGAGCTTGTGCCAAGCATGCGCCCAACTTGAAATGCAGAAATGAAGATGATATCACAGGCCAGGAACGTCGGTGTCTTGTCAGTTAAGAGAGAGTAAAATTTAAGATAATAGTAGCATTTTATTCCTTTGTGTGAGTTAGAGGAAGCATACTGTAATGCATTGTTATATTTATAAGCTAAAAATTTTAAGATACTTTCCCTGTATTCACCCAAGTCAGCGGTGTCATTGGGGGGACTTGCCTGTCTTTTCCACTCTCTTTTCTAAATCTCATGTTACCCACAGTGTGCCTGGTACCTTTTCACACCTGTCTAAATGACTTCACTGACATTTTCTTTAAATCCCTCCAACCTCAAACTTAAGAAATCCAACTTGAAGTACAATGTTATTAGCAGGGCAGCAGTTTGTACATCTTTTCAAAACATTCGGCACATCTACTTAGACCTGGAATCACATGAGACTGATGAGACCCTGTAAATCTAGGAGGATCTTCTCAAGAGCAGAGACCACGTCTGCCTTGGGTACCACTGCATCCCGTATTTAGAATGGTATTCTTCACAGTGGTGGGCAGAATGAACAAGCACCTCACTATATCCCTGGTATCCCAGGCCGGGTTACTTTGCAGTGGGACTTGTTCTGAGAGTAAGAGCTACAATTAGTTTCTTGGCCACTGAGAACCTAGAGTAATTACTTTTTAGGACTCTAAATATTACACTGGAGATTTAAAAGAACTGATGCAATTTCTAAAGCTGCCTAACCTCCTCCCAGGAAGTTACTTCTGTGCCAAGACTCTGACTTCATGACCATTGTAACCAGATTTAGAGCCTGAAGTATCTATACAACAAAGTCGTGTCCTGGCAGCAACTGAAAAGCCAACTGTAACATAGGTTCGAGTGGATTTTAGTTTTTATATCCTTCCATGGAGGAAAGAGGCAGAGGGAAATCTGGAGATGGGGCTAATGTATCTCGCTCATCATGGTCATATTTAGAGTAAGACCTGAGTTACCCCATCAGTGATCCCTGAAACACTGAATTGGATATTTAGAGAGGAAGAAAACAACCCAATTCTAGATTCTAAGTCTTCCCCAGATGTTAATTAGCTTTATAGCATAATTAATAAAACAACTCAAGAATAAAAGGAGAGTCTAGTTTTGATAGCCTGTTAAGGTTTTTTTTTTTTTTTTCTTGAGAAAAGGTAAGAGAGAATTTGAAATTCAACTTGAAAGGAGTTAACATTTCAAGCCCTTGCCACTTTTTCCCCTCGTTTCTATCAAGCAGAATCAAGGGAAATGAAAGGGAGGAAAAAAAAAAAAAACGATGATAGATAGTGCATGTTTTTATTGTAGTTATATGTGGTGCAAGATAATGTTGCTTATATTTGAATCCAAAAAAAAAGATAAGACGTGTCTGAACATCCACGAGTTAAACATCCCACCGAAGAAGCCCTCATGACACAAGCGCCCCAGGCTCCCTGACGCACACTGCGGAAGATGTCTGCAGAAGCAAATCTCCATTCCTTAGCAGGAACTTTGTTTCTTAAGGAGGCCGAAAGTCACATCAAGCAGAATCTGATAGATAAGATATAGGCCAGAGATGGGAACAACATACCGAAGCTGACCTAAACCAAAGAGGGGCTATAAAATAGTAACCGTCTTCCGTATATGTTTCAAAACCTGGGCCTAGATGACATGGCAAAAGAAAAAGTCCCAAGCTTTGTGAAGCAAGGGCAGTATCATTGGAATATGGTCATAGCCCTCTGTAGCGACTGCTTAGAAGAGGATCACACTTGTTTGGGTATATAATTCCTGACATGTTTGTTTTAAAAATAAGCCTTATTATTATACCAGTGTCATCCCTCATGTTTTCCTGGAAACAGTCTCCTCTGATCTTCTTCCTACGACTTGGGAGTGGGCGGGGGCGGGGCGGAGGGTGGTGCGGAGTGTTAAATAGAGATTTGCCTAAGAAGGACCATGAGTCCTCAGTAACCACTTCCTTAGCTTCATCCATTGATAGGATCCTGCCAGATATGTGATGCAGTCAGCTGAAGGGTAATTTACTTTTGAGAACAAAGACTCAACAAATGTAAGGGGTAGGAAATCTAAGTGGCCACTTTCCAGAGTCAGTGAACAGTAACTGGATCTCTGCCCAAGAATGTGGCCTTCTGAGGTTGTCCCACGGGGTACGTGGCAGGCAGAAGGTGTGTGGGGCTGTGGAGCCAGACTCACCTTAATTCCTGTCGTGGCCCTATCACTTCCTAGCCTTGAATATTAGGCAAATGGTGTAATCTTCCTGTCCCTCAGTTTTCTGTGAAATCGGAATAATACCCTGTTTTAGTGGGCTGTGGAGATCAAATAGAATTGACACATGTAACATGCTTATCACAGTGCCCAGTACATAGCAGGCACTAAGTAAGTGGAAGTTCTGATAATTTATTAGGTATTTAAGAATCAAAATGAGGTCATTGTCAGTGTAAGCAAACAAGTTGGATAGTAAATATAACAGTCAAAATTAAATGGCACAGCCCACTCGATAGCCAAATGTAAACCACTTAGATTACTTTTAGTTGGATATTCCCATTCTCTATTTCTATATCCCTCTTTAGCCTGACTGCTTAAAATGCTTTTATGTGTGCTTTCAATTAGAATATGCTGTTTCCCCCAAAAAACTACAGTGGTATTGTTAATGTATTATTTAGAACCTGAAATTGCATAGAATAACCACTGTGTCTCCCTATAACCCAAGTATTTAGTGAAACTTCCTGACAGAGCTTTCTCAGATTAACCCATATATGCTATGGAAGAAAATGATATATCTAGAAAAAGAAATGTACATGTAAGAAATAGAGGACACCAAGTTGAACCAGTTAGCCAAAATTTGCCGCATGTTTTCAGGACTGTGTTAAGATCTTTGCCGGTCAGATGAAATTTAATCAAAAGCATAAATGTTCTCTGAGACAAGAGAAAGCTAAAGGAATTTGTCACCACCAAATGAGCATTACAAGAAATGTTAAAGGGACTTTTTTAAGAAGAAAAAAGAGAGGGAAAACAAATATGAATAATGAAATGGCAATAACTATGTACCTATCAATAATCACTTTAAATTGTAAACGAATTAAATGCCTCAATCAAAAGACATAGGGTAGCTGAATGGATAACAAAACAAGACAATACATACGCTGCGTAAGAGACTCACTTTAGATCAAAGACACAGACCAAAAGTAAAGAGACCAAAAGTAAAAAGATATTTCATGGAAATGGAAATGAAAAAAAAAAGCTGGGGTAGCAGCACTTCTATCAGACAAAATAGACTTTAGAACAAGTCTATAAGAGACAAAGAAGGACATTTCATAATGATAAAGGGATCAGTCCAACAAGAGGATATAATCCTTGTAAACATTTACCCACTCAACATAGGAGCACCTGAATATATAAAGCAAATATTGATGGACATAAAAGGAGAAATCAATAGCAGTACAGTCATAATAGGGGACTTTAACACCCCCCCCCCCACTGACATCAATAGAGAGATCTTCCAGACAGAAAATCAACAAGGAAACAGCTGCCTTAAATGACACACTAAACCAAATGGTTTTGATTGATATTATTGGAGCATTTCACCCCAAAGCAACAGAATATACATTATTTTCAAGTGCATATGAAACATTTTCCAAGACAGACCACATGTTAGGCCACAAAATAAGTCTCAATAAATTTAAGAAGATTGAGATCATATCAAGGATCATCTCTGACCACAATGGTACAAAACTAAAAATTAGTTAGAAGGAGAAAAAAAAAAAAACTTGAAAACACAGAAACATATGGAGGATAAATAACATACCAATGAATGGGTTGACAATGAGATCAAGGAAGGAATCAAAAGAGATCTTGAGACAAAGATGAAAACACAATAACCCAAAATCTATGGGGCATAGCAAAAGCAGTCCTAAGAGGGAAATTCATTGCAGTACGGGACTACATCAAGAAACAAGAAAAATCTCAAACAATCTAAGCTTACACCTAAAGGAACTAGAAAAAGAACAGCAAATAAAGCCCAAAGTGAGTAGAAGGAAGGAAAAAATAATTATCAGAGTAGAAATAAAATAGAATCTAAAAAATAAGAGATCAGCGGAACCAAGAGCTGCACGAAACAGGGTCGTCCTTCATGCCGCCCTCTTCCTCACTCTATATCCTCACAGCCACTTCTCAGAAATATCTCTAGCCTTGCCTTGCCTTTTCCATCTCTGCTGCCTTAATCTAGTCCCACATCACATCCTCTTAAAACGTATCCCCATCTTCCTTACCTCATTTAGTCCTCTACATTGTCCTGTTCTAGGGTTCTCTTCTTAAAAACAAAGCTGAGGGTTCCATATTAGCAAAAACTTCTATTATGGGTTTAGTTCGAAAGCCACCAAATGACTTTTTAAGCTTAACAGTCAGTGCACCAAAACTTTCTGTGGAACAATCACAAATACAGTGAAGTACACTTTTAAATAGACATTGAAAAGGGTTTCTGTTCACAACTAGAGCTTTTCGTGATTACTTAGAATCCCTTGTCGAACCTTACGCAGCAGCAGTAAGAGAAATGGGAAAATGTTGAGAAACAAAGTACACATTTTAACACTTGACAGATTCCTTCCTATGGTTGCTTATAACACTCTGGGATGTGGACCAAGACTTAAATCTAGGGAAATACAAAATATTACAGTAATAGGACATTGTTAATGTCAATAAGTTAGATGTGCTTGAGTAGTTGGCAAGAAAAGAATATGGATACTAAAGAGCATTTCTTTATGATTTGTGAGCATTTCTATCCGTGACCCTCCTTGGAAAAGCTCAAGGGGAAGCTTTGTGCTAGGTCTTCACAGAAAGCAGCTTCAGCCGCTTTGAAGCACTAGGCTGCAGAGTTTGGGTAGCTGGGAGGAAGTGACTCCTGACACTGTAGCTTACACTTTCTTGTCGCGCCCTCGGGCATGCTGGGTTCTGTCCTTTGTGTCTGAGCAAGGAGCATCAGTCATCCCTGCAAGAGCCTCTGATGCCTTCTGGGAAGAACCCACTCCATTCCTAAGGGACTTTGCTTCTGGATTCCTTTATAGTTTTCCATTTTCTGGTGACCAGTGGTGAGTGGAGCTGCCTTTAGAATCCGAGCATAAAATTTCCCCAGGTTAGGAAGCATCATCCGGTAATTGGCCTGTCCGGTGACAAGGAAGTGCTGTGTCCCCCAGGTGTCTCCGTCAGTTTGCTCCATCTCTGCTTTGCTGGTCACTTGGACCTCATTCGGAGCTCTCGCCTTGAGCTCAAGAGGAAATGTGACCACACTAGTCAGTTAGTGAGTTCAGGTAAACCAGGAGAGTTGGAGAAAAAGGAACATTCAAGTAAAAGGCTGAAGGAGGGAAGAAATGAGGATGGCATGGGGAAATGCAGAAAAAAAGAGCAGAATGTTTTTAAGCTATCAATTCATATACAAAAAAAGTAGCTCTTAATAATATGTTGTTTTCAGAAACCGTAGTTTACTGATAAAAATGGATCGAAATGAAATGAGGTTGTTTTTAAAGTAGAAATGTCTGTCGATGAGAGGAAAATCTGTCTAGCATCACTGGAAAATGAAGGAAATGGTTATCTCTATGCTAATTCCCCTTCGGCTAGCCCAAGGCGCCTACTGGTTCCCCATGGCATGCTATTATCATTCCTTACTATTCCCTTGAATCATTGACAAAAAAAAAAAAAAGAGAGAGAGAGAGATTAACTAAAACTAGGAATTTCTTGAATTGTCTCCAGAAACATACTCAGCTGGACTTTTTCTTTTTAATGTCTTTTCACATAGAACCAAACCTGAACACGTCTCTACCAAGTTGCATGTCAGTTTTCATTTTTCCGCATAGGATGTTCAGCTGTACAGTGGCTATATTTCTACATTTCATGATGGCAGTCTAATGACACTTACCCAGGGGTATCATTTCCGTCTGGTTGTAACAGTTGCCGCCCTGAGTTAGCCTCAGTGGCCCCTGAGGCCACAAGACTAGAGTTTGGAACCTTGTCCTGAGCAGAGGAAAATGTCACTGAGCAACTAGGGAAGCCCAATTTTCACCAAATTCTGGAAATCTGAAGCGTACTGCGATTGTACGAAGCGGTTCCCCTTTACTTCAGGCTTAGTACGATATCGTGCTTTGTCCCGTTGAGCCACTCGACCCTGTGCTGTTCTTTTCGCTAGAAGACACAATCGCAAAGAAGGCGGTGTGCCACTTCGGTGGGAAGGCCTACGCTGACGAGGAGCGCTGGGACATCGATAGCTGCACACACTGCTACTGCCTGCAGGGCCAGACCCTCTGCTCGACCGTCAGCTGCCCGCCTCTGCCCTGCGTCGAGCCCATCAATGTGGAAGGAAGTTGCTGCCCGATGTGTCCAGGTATCTAAGCCACCGTCGTGCCATTTCTCGAGCTGTAATACTAGTTTACGATGAAACAAGCAGACTCAGAGCCTCCTCCAGCCAGCCATTAGTCCCCGTGGCCCAAGCGGTGTGTCGGGCTCAGCCAAAGCCTCCCGGAGCAAAGACGATGGGGAGAGGCAGGGCGGCAGCTGGAGAGACTGTGACCCGCAAGATGAGGGCGTGATTTTGGTTCATTGCCCTAGTTCTTCTGATTTACGTTCTGTAAACTTGAGTGGCATGGTGGCCTTATGGGTATGACAGGCCTGTTAACAACACCTGCCCTATCCGAGTAGCACAGTTTTAGTGCGGCACTGGACTAGCCTAGTGGAAAAGGTCCAAGATGGGACACAGTAGGGAATACACTTAATAGCCATTACAAGGTGAATATACATCAGAACCAAAATGTAAATTGAAAGAACAGTCTGGTTCCACCTTCTCTCAGTTCCTCCACTCCAGCAGCACTCATTCCACCGCACACAGCCTTCTGTCAGGCCCTCTGCAGAGCGTTTCATCTCTTCCACACGCAGCGTATCCGCTGAGCACACCCCAGCTGGCCGTTGGAACCCCGTCCCTCTCACCCTTCGTGTCAGCTCAGTAATTCACCTCCTAGTTTCAAACCTAAGTCCCCTAAAGCTGCCCAGATCCTCCCCAGGCCTTCTGGTTTCCATGTCTGTGTCTCCTGCCAAGACAGCTCCTTTATCCTCTGCCCCTGGTCCCAGCAGTGCAGGCCCTGAGCCCTCGGCAGGCCAGCCCCTGGGCAGGGTTCCAGATCTAAAGCCCTAAACACGCAGACTTCACAGGCCGTGCAGACCACACAGAGCGAAGAGAGGGCTCACTCTGAAGAGCCTGCTGAGGTCCTGAGTGAGTCAGGAGCCGATCTTCACCTGATTCTCGTGTTTTCTTGCAGCGTATTAGAGAATTCTGCTTCATGCAATACAGTGAGCTGGGCGTCAGGCCAGCTGAGAGGTGCATCTACACTGTGCATTGTAAAATGGGACAGTCATCAAATCCAGAGTTTCACTGAGCTCTGCACGTCCACCTTTTGTCTGAGTGTTACACAGACTCACCCTAATTGAGCACGTCTAAAACTGTCCATTTATGCCCTAAAAAGGCTGGCATATTCTGCCAGGTCAGGAGGCTGACATCAAATGAAGGGTACTCTTCCTAATTTAATGTTCACTGACATCGTTTAAGGTATAGATTGAGAGGCCAAGGTTCACTTCTGTGGTGGTCTATCACTCAGCGTGCACATGAGAAAAAAATGGAATCCTCTAGTGTTTTCAATGAAAAGAGTGAGGGAAAACATGTACTTCTCGTTGGAGTCGTTTTATCTAGTACATACATGTCACCTATGTTTCACACTAGTTTTCCTAGTAATGGTGGAACTTGACCTTATTTATTCAGCAGAGATTCATCTAGTGCTTCCTATGGACAAGCACTGTTTTCGGCACTGGGGAGACACAGTGAGTCAAAGTCACCGTCCACAGGGAGCTTACGTTTTCGTAGAGAGAGATGAGAATCAAACGAGTAAACAGTAAATAACACAAGGATAAAGGCTACGGAGAAAACACAGCCAGACGGGGGCTAGGGAGAGGCGGGGACTGGTGGGTTTTGGGGTTTTTTTAAAATATAGAACGATAAGGGAACAGCTCACTGCTAAGATAACATTGATAAAGAGACCCAGAAGAATCGCAAGAATAGTGGCGAAGAGGCAGAACCCGGCAGGTAGAGGCGGGGCGGACGCCCTGGGGTGGACATGTGCAGCGCACAGTCGAGGACAAGGCCCGTGCGTGCGGGACCCAGAGAGCAGCGAGGGTAGCGAGGAACGCAGAGGCAGCCGCGGGCCCAGACACAGCCTCGTGGTGAGCGTGGGGTTTTACTGAGGTGGACTCTGGAGGAATGACATGGTGCGACTTACCGTTTACAGGGATTTCTCGGTGCTGGGTTGAGCACGGAGTGTGGGTGTGGAGGGCAGGAGTGGAGGCAGAGTGACCAATTTGGAGGCTTTTCAATAGTCCAGGGGAAAGAGGATGGTGGCTTGGACCATAGAAGCCGTGGAGGTGGGGGGAAGTGGCTGGAGTCTGATTCTGTCATCAGAGTAGAATCAGTAGGATTGGAATTAGATGTGGGGAGTGAGGGGAAGAGAAGTCAGAGATAACTATGAAGTTTTTGGACTCAACCATGGAGTTGCAGCTCTGGGGTAAAATCAGTTCAGTTTAGGGCATTTTAGTTTGAAATCCCCCTTAGACATCTAAGTGGAGATAATGAATAGACAGTGAATATCTGATCTGAAGTTCAAAAGAGAGATTGGAAATTGATCTATAAATTTGAAAGTTGTCAGCCATACGCGGTATTTTAGCCTTGAGCCGTGATGCGACCACCAAGGAGCGAGTATAGATAGAGAAGAGCCCGGCACTGAGCCCAGAGACCATCTAGCACTTGGGAGACTGGGCAGGTGGGGAGGGACTGGACAGGAAATAGGGAGCTCCAGGGACACAGGAGGAAACAGAGATGTGTGTGACCTGGATGCAAAATGGAGAAGGGTGGGAGGGCCATTAGATCAAGTCAGGTGAGAAGTGGGAACTGACTGTTGTGTGGGTGGCATTGTCCTAATCATCTTGATGAGCCATTTCAGTACAGTGGTGGAGGCAAAGTCGAATTAGGATACTTTCAAGGGACGGAGGTGAATTTGAGACAGCGGTTGTACAGCCCTGTCACAGACCATGAGTGCCAAGTTCACAATTAAGATTTTCTTGTGAAGGAGAGTAGTCTTGGAGGCTTTCACAGAAGGACCTGAGCTAGATCTTGAAGGACAGGTGGGCTCTCTTCATTGGCGTGAAGAGGGTAATCTGACCAAAGACCCTGAGGTAGAAAGGTCAAGGTGAAATGCCCCTGGAAAAGAGAGTTCTAGAAGCACAAGCTCAGGAGCTAAGGACAGAACAAATAGCTTTGGCCAAGGTTTTTAGGGCCTTAACTGTGAAATGAAGAGTGTAAACTGAGCCCTTTATAAGGAGTGGGAGGCTCGTTTTTGAGACGAATGACACGATCGCATAGGTGTCTTGGGAAGACCGACATGGAGGGATGCAGGAGGGGCCGAAGCAGGGAGAGACCAGTGGCCAGGTAGCTGCCACTTGCCTACAGATGTCCCGGGTGTATGTCAGTAAGGTCCCCAATCCCGATGGTGGTAGGAAAAGAGGCAAAGATTCTCTCTCCTCGGTTTGTGAATTTGGTAAAGGAGAGGGTGTAGATATTGCTGACATCCTTGTTCATTACAGGATATTTCTCTAGTGACTTCTCAGTGAGGATTTACTGTTCGATGGAAATTTAATTTCTGTAACTCTCCTTTCTGTATCTGATATTATTGACGAATCATTTCTCCATCTTCTCTCTCAGCAAAGTTTGCCATCAGTAGCGCTTTTGCCACTTTACATGTTAAGTGTCGCCTGCCAGGAAGGTTGGATTCCTGTCCCATTCTCCCATCGGCACACTGTGATCAGAGTCAGGGCTCTTCACTCAAGTTGCAGGCTTCCATTTCTCATCTAGCTGGCTCAGGCGCCTCACTCTGCCGTCTGGATGTTATCACTAACATTCTGAAGAGCCTCGCCCTTCACAAAGCACTTTCCCCTCTGCAGTCTTCGGATATGAGTACAAAACCTACGAGCTGCTTAGCTGGTTAGTACTTATCCCATTTTACAGAAGAAACTGAGGCCCAGAAGAGTTCAGCAAATTATCCAGTCCCGCAGCTAGTTAGCAGTGGACCTGGGAGTTTTGGTCCTAAGTGGACTTCAGGTTCTACCTCCAAAAAAGTGGTGTCCTCAGCTTGTGAGCCCCAAGCATTCCTGCAAATGACATTTTGAGGAAGGTGGCTCACAGCTGGCCAGGTGCCTCTGAACGCAGAGTGTATCCCCAGTAAGTAGTCTTGGGTTCTTCTGAAGTTCAGATCACATCTGACCACAGGGGTAATTCTTAATTGTGACCACGTGCCTCTGATGTGTGTGGCCTGGCCAAAAGTAGTTTTGTCCCTCTTCTAGCCCTGTCATCTAACAATGCCAGCAGCTACGAAGGGCCCCTGTAGTAAATGCCGGAAGGGTTGTATGTTACAGTTGGGGGTGAATGCCGTCCTTGGCCCCGGAAGGCCTGGGTCTAGTCATGGAAACAGCAGCACTCATACTTCTTTTTGTTTCTCCATGAAGTTTTTTCCTGAAAAAAAAAAAAAAATAGATCCTTTTTGGCCAAACCGCTGAGAGGCAGCTTCCTTCTTAAATTCAAATTGAAGGGAAATGACCTCCCCTTAGACTTGAGGGCTCTCAACTAAAACTTTTAAGTATTTTGCGGTTAAAAAAGGAGGGGCGCAGGTGTGGGTGAATTTTAATCAGAGCCGAACGGAGCTTAGGAGTGCACACCAACACGAAGGACAGGCCAGGAGCTGCTGAACGGCGAGGAGCTGCTGTCAGGACAAGAGGCCCGTGACGGCAAGGTTGGCCTCGATCAGAGCTGCATCCCCAGAACTTAGACCGGTGTCTGTCACGGAGGAAGGGCTTAGGAAATAGTCACTGAACAATGCTGAGATGACTCATCACTGGAGAAGACATCCTCCTTCCATCCTAGGCAGCTCCTTCCCGCTTCCCCTGCTGTTGCTAATAAGAGAACTGATGTGCAGGGTTTCGCTTAAAATCTACCCATAGGCAGGTAGGAGGGGAAAACCTGAGGAGAAACAACTGAATCCAGCCGAGAGCATCTGAGGACGTTTTTGCTCCTTAGCTGTTGACATTTACAGGCTTGGTGGAACAGATCTCACGTTCACCTTTTCTACTGAAAAGGCCTCAGAAGCCAGCAGCATGTTTGCCCTGTTGGCGATAGGAAGGTTCAGCGCTGTGCACTGGACCAGGCAGGAGAGGGATTCAGGGGTGCCGTGGCGCTTAAAGATGTCACACTTAAAGTTGTCACATTAGTGTCAAGGTAGTCTTTTCCCCAAATTCCTCCAGGGAATTCATACCACATCTCAGAGTTTCTCAGTGGGAGAGCTAAACTCCATCCCGCCTGAAAAAGCCACCCCAGCACCACCCAGCCCAGACCTACCAAATTAGGACCCGTGAGAATCAGCACATTTTATAAGCTCTTTGGGTGATTCAGGAATGATAGAAAAGTCGGAATCACTGCTTTGTACTCAGGCCTTCACGGCTGTAAATGATATGTTCAGCAAATTCTCATCTCTAGAGTTTTCAGGGACCCATTGAACTTTTCAGAACTGTAAGGCTGTCTAGTTTCTGCCATGTCCGAGGCCTTGTAATTTAAGGAAGCAGAAGACTGGGGGACTAAGGCCAAAATGACTTTATTCTTGGAGACAACGGGAAAACCTGGACCTTGGAATCCCAGCTCTGTAGTTCCTGGATGCATGATCTTCCGCAGTTGACTTAACCTCTCTGAATCTCTTCCCCAGGGGAAGCTTAGTACGTACTCTCTTCTCTGTTACTTTTCCCTTCTCTCAAAGCCATCTTAAGGTTTACTTCTTGAAAGGATAGACGATGATAACTCAGAGCAGAAAGGATTCTTCTTTCTATATATCATGTCTTATTTTTGTAGTTTATGTATTATATTTGGACTAAATTAGGCTATTAGTAAGTATTTAGTATTAACCAATGTTGAATAACCTTATTATAAAAATCAGTTAATAAGATGTCAGGATCTGACCAAGAGGAAGTGATCGATGAAGACTTTTATTGTCTCATTTTGAAAATATAGGTTCTTAAGAATTATTTCGTTAAAAAGTTGGGCTACTTGTTGTTAGCCAGATGAAGTAAGGATGTACAAATATATTTGTAGGAGCCAAGGTAAGCTTTGGACCTTTTCATTAGTCCCTTTTAGAACTTGACTTAAAAAAAAAAAAAAAAAAAAAAAAACAACCCTGATATTTGGGATAAAGAGTATTCTTCTTCTCAGTTTTGTTTCATGGCGTTGATCAAAGTGTCTGTGTGACTGCGTGTATACTCGAAGATCAGTTTCCAATCTACAGGATTCAGTGATAACTGAGCAGACAGTTAAGATTTGAAGCAGGCAGCACCTCATCAGGTCCGCCTCAGTCCATTCCTATTTAGGGGACGAGACCGGACGAGGAAATAACTAAGAAATGCATGAAGAGTGACAGACGTTTTTCACTTCCTGTGACATGTAACTAATTCAACTCATGGGTTAAAGAGCAACAGTTAAAATTTAATATTTAGTCGATGGAAAGTAAAATATGCTTCCAAATCAGCTAGTCCAATGCTTGCTTGCACAGAACTACAGAGCCAGCACCATTTGACATGAAAATGAAGAGTATCTGACTCCAGTGGAGGAGAAAGCTCGTTTTCTCCCCCTTTAAATGGGTTTAAAACATGTTTCGCACTCCTGCAGCGCTAGTGATTGTCTGGCATTAATGATATAAATGCAGTAACTGGATCTTTCTGTCCCAGGACAGACTGTATTGAACTGAATGCACCATCTATTTGAAGAAACAAATGTCAACAATAAGTAGCCCCTCCTTCATCTCTTATGAAAAATGTCCCCTTCTTTCAGAAATGTATGTCCCGGAACCAACCAATATACCCATTGAGAAGACAAATCATCGTGGAGAGATTGACCTAGAGGTTCCTGCGTGGCCCACACCTAGTGAAAATGACATCCATCTCCCCAGAGGTAAGTACCAAAATCAGCTGAGATCTATTCTTATATAGGGTCTTGTTTTTCCTTTAATTTTGAAAATCTCCTTTGGGTAACTTTTTAAATGGCATGCCCAAGTCAGTTCAAATAATACTGTAGAGAGGCTTATAACAGAGTTAACCCTGAATACTAGAATAAGCTCTGCAGGCAACTGGGTAAATGCCTCTTTGTGGCCGCACGTGTTCAGAGACTTAGTGATAGAACAAAATATGTTCTTGTCCTAGGTGGAATTTCTAAGCTATCATTGATATTTATATGTGAATGAACTCTAAACAGAGTCATAATGAATTATTCACTGCCCCTGTGGATTCTGTACTAAGCATTTATGCATTAGGTTACTTTCTAACTTCTGGGTAGTTTTTACAACACGGGACTTCGATTTATTATGTGTCAGTTTTTCCACTCACCAGGTTTATTCCATGCTTTATTTTTCTTGCTCTGTCCTTTCAGTTGTGTCTAATAGAAATGCTGTCCTGTCTCTCAATAGTTAAGTGGGAAAGCAAGGCAGAGTTTCTGTCAATACTGCCTTCTCTATGAACGTAGACTTCTTGGTCAAAATAGTATACCCTTGCTCTTAGCTATGCTCTTAGCCTCCTGTCTACTCCAAGGACATTCTCAAAATCATTGCTGTACAGTTTTTCTATTTCTTTTGGAAAGAGCAGTATTCATTGCTTCAGAGATTAATGGTCTATTAGCCTAGGTATGTGAAGTGTTAAGCTTAGATCGAATGACCTGCGCGCCAAATTCCTGGAACCAGTGTTTTCCAGTGTTTTATCTCCTGTAATTAGTCTGACCGAATGGTGCCTTAGCATGTTTACAGTCATTTGATCAAGAAATATTAGTGATAACTGTGCTACACACTGTTCTGGATGCTGGGCTTTAGTCATAAGAACAGCCTTATTTGTTGTAACACATTGAAAATCTGTGCATTACATTGTAGCTCTGCTATAAAGACCCCAAGGAGAAATTTCCTCATGTGTCAATAGCAAGAAAATGTTTCTCCTAAGCAACAGATTGTTTTAATCTTAAAGACACTGTGAAGCTTACTGATGATACCTTATTTCCACTTTTTCTTTAGCTCAAAGCTAAATTTTATGGCCTTTTACCATTAAAACAGAACTTAAGGACTGAATTTTATAAACAGACCTTAATTGAAACTTCATTCTCTTTTCACCAAGATTTTCCTTAATTTACTTTTAAAAATCTTGTATAACATGTAGTCCTAAGATTATTTCTAATGTCATTGGAATGTAGTAAGCCAAAAATTCATTTCTTTATTCTTTGTGCATTTAAAACCCGAATTCATCAATAACATTTTTACTGCTGGCATTCTTCTTGACGCTGATAAATATGTTCCTTTTTCCCCGCTTTCCTATGAAGTATTATCTATACTGGCTAAAATGACAAGGATGGTTCTCTTCTTCCCCTTCCCTGACATATACAAAGCAGCATATTCATAAAAATCTGATTTTTAAACCATACAGTCTGTGCAACTTCGTGAGCTGAGTTTCCAGAACAATTTATGAGCAATTCCTTTTGATAGTATGTGTCCTGCATCTTTCACTAACCTGGTCTTTGACGTATGTAGACAACCTGACTACAGTGGTTTATTTGAAACAAAATAAAAGAAACTTCCAGGGCATGCTCCTCATCGGCGTGTATTTAACCTTTTTATCTCTGCCTGCAATATTCATTGCAAGAACGATGATGAAAAGGAGCAGACTTTCATTCGTAAGCGCAAAATTAAATGTCCCCTGTGCAGTAAGTGTATTAATAAATAAGATAGGAAAATGATCTCATTGGTCTAGTGAGTTTCGAACAATTTTATGAAAAGGAAGGCAGTTTTGCTTAGAGTTCAGCAAACCAAAGTATCAATCTAAAGACCAAGCTCTTGATTCTGGCTAAGTTTTTACTATTACACTGGTAATTAGTTGTGGCTATTACACTAATAAAAAGAATATACTTTGTCCTAGTCTTCTATTTGCTTTTAAGCAGGGAGCCAAGCTAACGTTTCTGCTTTAAAATCTTAGAAGCCAGTATAGTATTAATAAAAATATTTTCAGTATTCTAGTTTTTGTCACTTTTTAAAGCCTACATAAGAATTTTCTTATTTCCTTGACTAGCTAAAACTATCATCCTGCCCAATTATTAACCTCCTCAACTCCAATATTTCCTTTTTTACATCCATTCCTAAGAACTCGGTCCTCTCATAAGTCCTTTTTGGATCAACGGTAGATGTTAATCATGTTTTAGCCCTAGTACTGTGAATCAACAAAGCCAAGTTGCTGACTTGTATTTGCAATGTAATTTAAATAATCCTTAAAAATTCTGGTGTAGGTAATTAATTCTTGTAATTTTTTTTCCCTAGATATGGGTCACCTCCAGGTAGATTACAGAGATAACAACAGACGGCCCCCAGGCGAAGACTCTTCGCTGGACTCCATTGCCTCAGTCGTGGTTCCCATCATAATAGGCCTTTCTATTATAATAGCATTCCTATTCATCAATCAGAAGAAACAGTGGATACCCCTGCTTTGCTGGTATCGAACACCAACTAAGGTATGGCCCTGAAAAAGTTTCAGTCTTTTGAATGATCAAACTAAGAAAGCAATTTATTTCCTTAAATTGTATGATACTTTATATTAGCTAATGAAGTTTTTATTTTGCTTGTCGTAGCCTCAATATGTATCAAGCTGTAACAATCAGTCAAATATCTGGTACAGCCCACGGCTGGATCAATCACTAGATGAATTATCCATCATCCATTGGTTAATGAATCCTGACTTTTCACAGATCCAATTTCCTGGATTTATTTTAGTTTTCAAATAAACAGGTACCTCTGGATTGATTGCTAAGTCATTGTCATTTATATGAGAAATTAAAAGTTGGGCATCTGGTGTTTCTCAATGATCAATTTGGAATTAGAGAAAAGAAATAAAGGAAGGGTTATGAAACTCAGGAGAGGTAAGAGTGCTAGATGATTGAGGATGTACAGAAGTCCAAAGGACAGGGAGCCGTGTCTCAGGAAAGCAGAGGGGAAAGGAAGCAAAAGATGAAGAGACTGTGTAATACTAGACAGGCAGATTTTATCCTGGGGGAGGAAGGGTATGTATTCGTTGTCAAATTTGCCTATTTTAAATGGAAAGAAAATTCATTTTCATTGAGAAATCATGATTTCTTCCAACTTTAATTCTATCTTTTGAATTAGTATTTTTTCCCCTAAGAAAACCATACACCTTAAGAATTGAAAATTGACTAAATAATTATTTTAATCCAATTTACCATCTAGATGAAACTTCCCTATAAAATCTCGTCAAATGGTTATCCTGCCCCTGATTTTCATTTGACCAGTATGCATTGGGCACAGCCTGAGTGAATGAGCAGGATACAGGGCAAGACTGAGGCAAAGGTACAGACAAGGACTAAGCAAGACACAGTCCTCACTGTGCGAAGCCAGGATAAGAGACCCACTCAAAGTGCATGGAGGGACTAGCTACAGATGGGCAGGCCCACCCCACAATGCTGTTAAACAGCCTGATTCAGAATTGTCTATCTTAAATCTGTCTGTTTCGTAACTTCTACTCATTCAACCCTCTTAAGGACTAGTCTGTACTTTAAGGATTTAAAAGTAGTTATGTCACTCTACTAATATTTTTTTCAATTCTCTCATCTCCATTTGACGTAATTAATTGACATTTCACCTTTAAACATTTTGCGAGTATCCCTGAAAACTGTCATAGGTACTAGAACAGGATGTAAATTCCACATAGTCTGCCCACCAGTGTCCTGTGAAGCTATCATCCCACTTGAATTAGGTACAACATTTGCGTTAATTTGGGAGACATGAAGCAACTAACTCTTTGTGGTTTTCCTTTTCTCACTAGCCTTCTTCCTTAAATAATCAGCTGGTATCTGTGGACTGCAAGAAAGGAACCAGAGTCCAGGGAGACAGTGCCCAGAGAATGCTAAGAATTGCTGAACCCGATGCGAGATTCAGTGGCTTCTACAGCATGCAAAAACAGAATCATCTACAGGCAGACAATTTCTACCAAACGGTGTGAAGAAAGGCAAGTTGGATGAGGTTTTAGAAGACAAAAAGCAATTAAGTCTGCTCTTAAAAGAAAACTAGAATTTGTGCACTTGCTTAGTGGATTGTATTGGATTGTGACTTGATGTACAGTACAGCGCTAAGAACTGACTGGGATGGGCTCTGGCTACGGCCATGTGCCGAACAAGCATTCCCACTTTTCCTCAAGATAACTGACCAAGTGTTTTCTTAGAACCAAAGTTTTTAAAGTTGCTAAGATATATTTGCTTGTAATATAGCTGTAGAGATATTTGGGGGTGGGGACAGTGAGTTTGGTTGGGGAAATGGGTGGGAGGGTGGTGTTGGGAAGACAAATTGGTCAGCTTGGCTCGGGGAGAAAGAAATCCCATAAAATAAAAGCAGTTCAGTGGCCCAGAGGATATTTTTTCCTGTTGCTCTGAAGACTGCACTGGTTGCGGCAAAGCTCAGGCGTGAATGAGCAGGAAACAAAAAAAAAGGCCTTGCGATCCAGCGGCCATAACCACCTTAGAACTGCCAGACAAGCGCATCAGAACCTCTTGATAGCCATCCCAGGTCTAAAGCCACAAGTTTCTTTTCTATACAGTCACAGCTGCGGTAGGTGATGAGGAAGCAAGAGAAATGTGAGAGCGACATTTCTCTAAAGCGGGTTATTAAGGATATATACAGTTATACTTTTTGCTGCTTTCATTTTCTTCCAAGCCAATCAGCCAGTTCCTAGCAGAGTCAGCACATGCACAGGACCTAAAGTCATTTCTCGATGTGAGCACTGGAGCTTTTTCTGACTACAGCGTGGCAGGAAGGAGGGAGAGGGTGAAGGACACCAGGTATTTCCAGGGGCTATATACTTCATTGTTTGTTGTTGCTTTGTTCTGTTCTATTGTTGGTTGTTCATAGTTTTTGTTGAAGCTCTAGCTTAAGAAGAAACGTTTTTTTAAAAAAGACTGGGGATTTTTTTTTTCCTTATTATATACTGATTCTACAAAATAGAAACTACTTCATTTTAATTGTATTTTATTCAAGCACCTTTGTTGAAGCTCAAAAAAAATATGCCTCTTTAAACTTTAGCAATTATAGGAATATTTATGTAACTATCTTATGCTTCAAAAAACAAAAGTATTTGTGTGCGTGTGTATATAATATATATAAACATATATTTATACACATACAATTCGTGTTTTCCTGTTGAATGTATTTTTATGAGATTTTTAACCAGAACAAAGACAAACAGGCATTCCATATCAATGCTTCTGATCACTGACAAATTTTTGAATAACAAAATCTCATTCTACTTAGGTTAATTGGGAAGAAAGATGTGTGCGTTTGAGTATACGTGTGTACGCACCTGCCTTGAGCAGTCAGCATCACACCTGCTATGGAGAAGGTATTCCTTTAGTAAATCTTCCTCATTTGGCTTTGCTTTCAGTTGGTTTTCAGTTCCCTCACTGGCCAGAGACATTGACGGCAGTTTATCTGCCTCACTAATCAGCTCCTGTATTTTTTTTTTTTTTCAAACAACTGTTTGAAACAACTACTGGAATATTGTCCATAATAAGCTGGAAGTTTGTTGTAGTTTGCCTCAAATATAACTGACTGTATAGTGTTAACTTTTCAAACAGCTCTTAGCACTTTTATACTAATTACCCATTTGTGCATTGATTTTTTTCGTTTAAAAATGCTTGTTGTGAAAGACACAGATACCCAGTATGCTTAATGTGAAAAGAAAATGTGTTCTGTTTTGTAAAGGAACTTTCAAGTATTGTTGTAAATACTTGGACAGAGGTTGCTGAACTTTAAAAAAAATTAATTTATTATTATAATGACCTAATTTATTAATCTGAAGATTAACCATTTTCTTTGTCTTAGAATATCAAAAAAGGAAAAAAGGTGTTCTAGCTGTTTGCATCAAAGAAAAAGATTTATTATCAAGGGGCAATATTTTTATCTATTTCCAGAATAAATTTGTTAATGTTACCAAAATAGATTTACATCAGCCTGATTGTTATAAAATTTTGTTGATAATTAATCCATTTGATAATCCATTCCTGGCATAAAAAGTCTATCAAAAAAATTGTAAATGCTTGCTTTTTGTTTTTTCAATCATGGCCATATTATGAAAATACTAACAGGATATAGGACAAGGTGTAAATTTTTTTATTATTTTAAAGATATGATTTATCCTGAGTGCTGTATCTATTACTCTTTTACTTTGGTTCCTGTTGTGCTCTTGTAAAAGAAAAACAAATATAATTTCCTGAAGAATAAAATAGATCTATGGCACTTGGAGTGCACTGTAGTTCTACAGTTTGTTTTGTTTTCAAAAAACAGCTGTAAGGAGATTGTTTGCAGTTTGGTTCTTGGCAGCAAATAAACACTTTAAATCACACCATGTAACTTTCAGAAAGATATCCACATTTGGGATGAGAAAGATGAATTGTCCTTTTGTTTTCAGGTTGTCTGATGACCCTCCAGGGTTACGAGTAGCTATCTAGACTTCCTGCACTTGGGTTACCTAAGGGAGGAAGCCGTAGAGCTAGTGTGAATGTCTCACAGACCCAGGAAACAGCAGGGCCTCTGTCCTTCCACAGCAGCTCAGCACAGCCTGGCTCCCTCTCCCCTCCTTACCATCATGAGGCTAATCGGGGTTTCACCAGCTTACACCCTCCAGTGATGGCCAATGTGTGGAACAGAGGAGGAATCTAGCACTGAAAGGGAAAAAAAATCATTACAAAATACAACAAAAACTCTGAAAATAAAGCTCCCAAGTATATGTTACCTGTTTTGAACATTTATTAAATAGCACTGACTTGATTAGAACTGGCAGAAGTGTTTCACAAGTAGTGAAGTATCCCATGAGTGGCTGTTTCTAAAATTAGTACTTTGGGAAAACACACAGGCATGAATAAAACATAACACAGTAGTGGGAACTGGGCAATGCTGCAGCAGTTTCTCAAGCACCATAAGGAAAGGGCACTTCTTCAGACATGTGAAACAAAACACAAACATCTAAACTAACAGGATTCTGAAAGTAAGTGGCAACTTAAGCTAAACAATGGTGAAACCTAAAACCAGTCACCACCACAGTTTTGATACTAAGAATTACGCCAAAATAACACACATTCTGGTTGAGCTGCTTATGAGAATAGCCCACATTTGTTTAGTTCCAATACTGTTAAGGTGATATTTATACAACAATTCTCATAAAAATCTGTGCTGGTTTTTACCATCACTGAAGAATACCTCTAGTGTAAATCTCTCAATGCTTTAATCCAGTTCTTCAATGCAGTTTAGCTCTAAAAAGCCATAAAAACTCACATAGCCATACTGTCAGTTAATGAAAACTATAAATGCACATGCATAGTTAATATTCCTCTTTACGAAGTTGAAGAGTTCATAATTGTTAGTGTTTAACAAAAAACCATCTGTAGAATTCAAAACTGTCATATTTCTCTTGGTTCGTAATATAAAGAATTAGTGAAGGCATGATCTATTAATACTGAATCACAAACCCAAGTTCAAGTGCGCTGAGTTTCCAACAGCAGGAAGGTAATGGTAGCCAGCTTTCAGAATAATGCTATAGGAAATCTAGCTTGTCCACGAAAGAAAACTCCTGAAGTGATGCCACCCTATGTAGGACACAGAACTGGAGGAAGGAAAAAAAGAAATATATTTTGTACACATTTACACAAGATGTATATACATTTTATATACATCTTACATGTATATAAAAATCATTAATAACTAAAAATGCAAGGATCTATAGTAGCAATTTTTAAAGATTTAAAAGGCTACACCCAACAATGAAAAGTTATCTCAAGACACATTAGAATTGCCCAGAAATGAGATACCGAAAGGTCATGTCTCATAGGGTACCACTTAGAGGTAGAAGCCCATAACGCTGGCCCTATACCATGAGGCTTGTAATAGTGAACAGGCTCCCTGGTGAACTCAAAGGTGCACACGTTTATTCCTATCTAGGATCAGCAGCCATATCTATACTACAAGCCTTTGGTACAACTGTTGAGGACAGGGATGGCAGCAAGCAGCTGTAGGGTAATTAGCAGGTGTGAGAAAGAGAAGCTTAAGTAGCCCATACAACTTTCATCCCAACTTCCTCAGGCCAAGGGAAGCTACTTTTCTACATTCATTCATTTCTCACCTTCGCATTAAAATTATAGTGATATTTAGGGAGCCAAGCCATAGTCATTGGTGTTAAAACAACAATGAGAAAGGTCCACCAAGAAAAGGAAAGGCAAGTTCTCCCTTGAGCAACACCCGCTCCTAGGCAAATGGTCCCAGAGGGAGAGGAATCGTCAACTGGCTGTGGGTTTCCAGGATGGGTGGAAAAGAGCAATTTAAATCACCCAGCGTCCACACTTCCCCATGCCCTTGAACACCCCTGAATATTAAATCGCTCCCTCTTCATTCTCTTGGTCTAGTGTCATCACTTCTTTTCCACCCAGTCCTTACAGTACAAAGCTAAGACAAAACCACAAAACATACGCACGCAGCGCATCCGAAGCAGGTACAGCATAGACAGACCTGGGCTCACAGACTGGAGCCAGCGGCCTGACATGGGAGCAGAATTTGATGGGTGCTGCTTCCCTAAGGCATGCAATATAGGTTGTTACATACTGGATTTTAGAAGAAAAAATCAAAAATCATCTTTCCCCAGAGCACTTGTTCTCTAGGTCATAAAATTCTTCCATGCAGTGAAATGATAAAATAGCTACAGAATGCTTCAGAAGCTCATTTTATCTCTGGTCCTCATGGCAGTGCCCAGGGAACCCACTATAATTAAAGATTAAGACATGTTCTTTATGTTCATCTCATTTCTGTTTCACATTAAGAACAAACCTCAGAACAATCCAGCTTTCATACCAATGCTAGCACAACACAAAAACAAAGATGTGAGGTATTAAAAAAAATTCAGAACGTAGTAAGAAAAAGCCTTCCATCAGAAAAACAGCTCATGAAAAAACAATAATGTTGATTTAGTCTTTTCTGCCCTCTGTCTACTAATGGCTGACTCCCCATCAAGTCTCTCATAGGTCATACTTGGGTATTACTCAGTTTGAACTCCTGCGTACACTACTGAGATTCGCTCCTCGTGAACCTAGGCTGAAGAAAAGTCCTGAGTTATCTAACATCTCAGAAATCCCAACCTTCCTATGTTCAGCTAACAAATGGTGGAGGAGAGAGGGAACCCAAAAGAGAAAAGGTACCAGAAGATTGCTCTCAAAATTGGATCAAATGCTACAGGATATGCATTTTGCGATGCTTTGGAAATCTGTCCGCTGAAAAACTGCTACTTTTCGAAATATTATTTCATTGCAAACTATTAGTTTTGCCTATAATTAAATTCTTTGGTCTCTTTATCATCCAAAATTTCCTCTTTCCTGAGCAAAGCAGGCAATCTCATTAACGCCAACAGTCATCTTTTGCTTCATCACTACTCCCATCCTGTGAGATCTTGATCTTGCTCCTAAGATTTATGGCTCATTTTTCACTCTCCTGGGTTTATGAAAGTCCATTCTTTCCATTTTTTCCTCCTCTCATTCCTGTCCCCTTACACCAATCCTTTTTATGTTCCCTTTGGGACTTTAACTGACCTGACTGTCCCCTCCTTCCTCCATCCTCACTGATCTGTCCTTCTCTTTCTATTGGCCCTAAGATGGCAGAGACCACCCTTCGCAAACCCTCCCCAGGTCGACAACTGAGATTCATAACTCAAAATTATGGCATTATCTCCATAGTATTTTCTCCACTGTCTCAGTGTTTATCATTTAGTTGTGAAATAGTTTCCAGCCCAGGACCTCAAATAAATTTTATATAATCATAATTTATAATGTTGGTAACATAATTGAGCCAGGTATCCTCACCCTGCAAAAATGAAATAAAACTTGTGCATTTGAAAGTAGTTTTTAATCTATTAGCAAGACGATGCACTTATTGACCTAACCATAACTTCCCAACCATTACACATAAGCCATTATAAAACTCACCTTTCAGTATATAATCAGTTAACAAGCTTGGAACTTTTTCACTGTCCTCTTTCATGGCACAAAGAACTACAAAATAAAAGATGGAAGGAAAAGGCAACGATTTCAAATTCAGATCAAAAATACAATTTAATTTCACTGTAGCCTTAATCTTAATTATATGGTATGACCAATTCAGGCAAATTATTATTTCCTAGATAAGGGAATACAACTACTAATGCTCAAGAATTTTAATTGAATAAGTTCTTAATCAGGCAAGAATAATCCAATTACCTGAGTTTTCCCTGATTTAAGAAACAGTGGCAGCAGGAAAGAGAAACTTGGTTGTTTACACAGAACTTCAGTTTGCCCTAAACACTGGAAAGCGTGTTCCTATAATGTGCACTTCTATGAATTCTGGAGAAGCAAACCCCAGCACTGCAGATGTCACAAACTAGAGAAACTCTTAGATAAATGAATAGCTAGATATACCCTTCAAGAAGCCTATCTGCCAGCCTTCTTGGAAACTTTTCAAGAAAAGACCCAAGATGAAGACATGTCCACGAGGCAGTACCTGCCAGGCTGCCTACCACCTCCTGTGCACTGCTGAAGGACCCAGATCAATCAATCCTCAAGGGAATCTGACAATTTTATCTCTAAGGCAAGACAAAATAGAAAAAACAGCTACTATCAAAGTGGTTAAAAAAAAAAATCTAGATCACCCAGGAACAGATAAACCCACAAATACTGCATTTTTGTGGTAACTGACAACTCAAATTTTCACCAGAGCATCCTGGGGAAAATGTTTCACTCTTTTCCCCCAGACAGATGACAATACAACATGGCGTAACTGTCAAGTCAGCCTTCCTGGATTTACACCCTGGCTCTGCAACTTCCTAGTTGTAAGGCTTTGAACAAGCTACTCAACCACACAAAGCACCAAGTTCCTCATCTGCAAACTGAGAATGATAATTAGACCTGCCTCAAAGGCTTGTGAGTGTTCAGTTACTAATTCAAATGTGAAGGACTTAGAATAGTGCTTAGCGTATAATAACTGCTATGTAAAGAGCCACATTTATTAACAACTAACATTCTAATTCTTATTACTATTGTTATTGCACCTCCATTAGCTTTTACCAGGAAGGCTACATAAGCATGAGCACTGTGACCGTCTCCACAGGGCTTCCCCTGTGGTTAATATCTAGGTAGTGACAGCAGAGGCTCAGGTCAGGTTCTCCCCCAAGGTTTTCAGGAGATAACCAAAGGTCATCATCCTTCCATCTACTGTCTTCACAACAATCCTGTCCTCATGACTCTACTAACTTTGACATTCATTCACACACCCCACACACGTTCACTCACTCAACGCGTCCAAGGTGTGTCAGTCTATGAAGAGATCATCTAAGAATCAACCAAAGGACATTTTGATGCGGGAATTATGACTTTGGTTTGGCCAACTAAGTGTCTGTCCTTGATCTGAGAAGGCAAGGTCTCTCAGTAATTCCTAGCATCTAGGTAGCATTTATGTTCCTGTCTTAAGAGGGCCACTATGTTCAGTATTTCTGCTTCCGATCGTATTTTAGATTTGTTTTCATTTCTATATAAAATCACACACCAAAAGTCAGCATCATTAAAAGAACAGCAGACTGGAAATTAAAGAGACCCAGCCCTATAATTTACCATTCCCCTGTGTGATCTTGGACACTTATAACTTCATAAAGTTCTTCCTGAAAATTAGAGGGCTGGCCACAGAGTTAATCTCTTAATTCTTTATTTTAGACTAGCTGGCATCACTTGATTTATCCATATTTAAGTATAAAATGTTCTGAAAGTATTGTTCACCAAAAAAAACAATAAAAGCTCAGGTTATCAAGACACCCGCTTTCTGCCTTGTGCTCCTCCAGACCCATGGCTCCACATCCTTCGTTTCCAAAACAGATATCATCATCACTATCTATTCATGTGATGCTCATTTGGCACCCCCTTAATTAGCAATTATCACAAATGTTTACAATTAGAAAGAGCTTAAAAGATCAGCAAATCCAACCTCTTTAAGAAAAACAAAGCTGAGTGCTTAACTTACCCCAAATCACATATATAACATTAACTTCATTACTATGAGGTAACTAGAGCAATTATTTTTAGCCTCATTTTTCACTGTGAAACAGAAGATAAGTGACTTTCAAGGATACCCTGTAAATAACAGGGACAGAACCAGAATTCAGGGCTAATTATGGCTATCGTTAAGAGATGTTCAATATGCACTGAATATTTAAGCCTAACAAATTATTTTAAAATGCTAGCCCCTTGAAGGAAGAGTATTTTTGTCTATTCTGTCCACTGATGTATCCCAAGTACCCGGAACATGGCCTAGCACAGAATGGACCTGCATCAAATATTTGATGAATATTCTTAAAATATTACTATCACTTTATGTTCTACCTATACTGCCTTGAGGTCTACATTCATTTAAAAAAAAAAAAGTTTTAGGCCATACTTCTCCACTTCTCCTAAATCTTTCCTATTCCGTTATTGAGAGTTATATTTACATAAGATCTATGAAGTACCTTATTTATTGATAAATGGATATGTTCTTAAACATACAAAGGTGATGAAGAATCAAGTTACATTTTTTCCCCAAAAGTGTGGCTCGTAAATATTTTAAAAGGCAAGAAAATCAAATATAAATCAACTCTAGATTCAGTTTTGTTTGATGTCATAACCATTTACAGTTTCATTCTCAAAAGAATAAATGATGACACCCATCATTTACTATCCTAAATAGACAAAACAGTACCAGCAACAAAGTCGGCCAACTAAAATCCGTATTTTAGAATAGACAAAAGTAAACAAGGTAACAATTTAATTTTTTCTTTACTCACTTTTCGTTAATATTTGAAGATCTTCAACAGATGGTGGTCCATTTTTTTTCTCATAAGGAATGACTGTTGTCAAATACTGCCAAGTTAAAAAAGAGTCACTTAAATCTGAATTACCTTATCTGCAAAAATTAGTTACGAGGCCTATTTTATAACATGAAATAGAAGTTACTTTAAGTAACAAACACAAGCATCTTACTGTCTCAGCTAGAGCTCATTATTTTACCCACTTCTACATAAATAATCCATATTATTATTTTTTTTTTTTTTGCCTTTCCGTTATTGAAAATTTCACAAAAGTAGGTCTGAGGGAGATTTGTTCATTTTTAAAGTGAAGTCTTATCTAAAAATATCTTTACATATTTTTCAACCTTTTAAAATAGTGATTTGAACTAAAACACAGTTCCGACAGTCCTGCATAAAGTAATTCCCAACAGCCAAATAATTGTTTCAGACCAATTTTTTCTGGTTGAACAAAATGGTCACATGAATAACTTGACAGCTTTAAAAACACATACCGGCTTCTTCTAGAAACTAACAAAGACACACCCACCCATATAATTTTAGAGGGATGTTATTATTATTTTAACTTATTGTGTAAGTAGTAATAAATGTTTAAAGGTATTAAAGGAAAAAAGTGAAATAGCCTAAAAGGAAATGAATAATGAAAATTCGTGTCTAAATTGAGACAAACTGCTTAGTTCACTAGTGTAACAACTCACAGTATCAGAGTTATGTCCCACACTATATCCCATGAAAGCACAGTCTAAAAATTATGATCCAGATTCTTCTATTCTGGTCACTCCACCTCCCAAAAAAATGCATCGTTTAGGTATAATCTGCATATACGCATATAGAGATCTACTGGTTTTTCCTTGGAATCTCTTCAGCCCTACATATTACTTAGCCCCTGCCCTAAATCTTAGTTCTATTCCTAATTTTTTTTGAGTGATTTTATCCCATTTAAAAAAAAAAAAAAAGATATAGTTAGTTAACAATAACTGGATCCTTAAGAAATTTAGTTTTCCATCTTTTTGGTGGAGACCTCTCCAAAGTGATGCCTGATTACTACATAATCGAATGTTTCTTGGAAAAGGATACACAAACAGCCGAAGCATGCCCCCCGGGGGCTTCGCTAACAGCACATGTGTCAGACGTGTCGGGCGACCTGGAGAAGCATGAGGAAGCCGAGGCCGTGCTTGGCATGCATGCTGTCTGCCCAGCTACACTTTCGGCCTTCCTGCCCCACTCCCATGTGTTGGGTCGGTCTGGAAGTTACGTTGTAATCTTGTGGGTTTGAGAGAGGTGAAAAGCACCAGAATTTTAAAAATTCAACCAGCCCACTATAGAGCCCCTTTATGAAGGATTATTTAATGTCAATTATTTCCCTTCTTGAGTAATACAGAGAGAAACCCTAGGCTCAAATGCCTTCTTTTGATAAACTACCTACACTTTTTCAATGTTCACTTAAACGCTAAACTGAAGACTTTTCTTATTGAAGTGAAAATTTCAAAACGTGAGAAGTAATTTTAAGCACACTCATTGTAGATATGTTCCCCGTGTTTGTGATATTCCTGAAATCATTATACAAAAATGTTAATAAAAAGTGAATTGCTATACATTTGACTGTATATTCATGTCCATGTCTGATTGTGTATAGTGTCGTATGCCTGATTTGGTAGACAAGTGAGTTTGCGGACTACATGATACACCTTAAAAACACATGAATATCATTTAAAAAGATATACTCAGTAGACATTTTTGACCCAGAACTCTAGTCTAAAAGACACCAATATCTAGTTTTCTTCCCGAAAATGGGATGTTTCTTAAACTTCATTGTAGCATATTCTAGTTCTTTTCACCATTATATATCCTACACATGCAATTTGTTACATGAACGTTAATATCTATTTGTTTGAAGCTAAAAGTGAAAATGGAGCTCTAAAACATGTATTAAGAATGCATTGTCTATTGTCCAATTTGCAAAATGCTTCTTCCTAAAGAAAAATTCTGTGCATTATCAA
The DNA here is from genome assembly GCF_014176215.1 of Rousettus aegyptiacus. Lineage (NCBI taxonomy): Eukaryota > Metazoa > Chordata > Mammalia > Chiroptera > Pteropodidae > Rousettus > Rousettus aegyptiacus. Next base: position 21,063,238 of record NW_023416310.1, read on the forward strand.
GACTATAAACATAATAAACTTTCATCTCTCTCATTTAAGCAGTAGTCTTAGTAAATTAGTAAAACGGCCAGCTTTCAAGCCCTTCACTTAGAAAATGAAAAAGCAGAGAATGAGGAAAATAAGGATAACCGAGCACCTGTTTCTCTCCACCTGAATTTCCAAAGGTGTGGCGGAGGCCATTCTGAATGACATTTGAGATCCCTTCCATGCTGAAGCGCTAAAGGCAGCAATATACGGCCCCGGAAGAAAAGGACAGAGAAAGAAGTTCAAAGACTATTAGTAGTAAGAATATACCATGATGACTTACGTGCCCAAGAGACAAGCAGTTAGAAAATGCTACTACTCATTCAGATAAAGCAGACAAATTCATGCTGTTTTTAAAATGTTTTTGCTTCCATTTTTTTGCAAGTCAAATACAAAAGCAACTGGTTTTATGCTACTATGTTCATATTTTTAACGTAGCAGATAAATAAATTTGCTCCAGTGAAATACTGTAAGTTGTACACTTAACTTTTATGCAAAATTTACTACATAATTTTTAAGATACCTTTTGATACTGTTTACCTACATTTTATCAAAAGTCTGAAAACTTAATGCTAACAGTATGCAGATTTTCAGCTTAAGTTTGCATATTTTTACCATAAGTTTGGAGAACATTAACATAACATTTGGCAAATGAAATGCTGTTACTTGGAGAGTTGATTATTGCTTCCCACTCGCTCTTCAGGCCACCTGCCACTTGCCGTGGTACAGAAAATGCAACTAAAAGAGCACATATGCTTCCTGAAGAGCAGAGTGGAACCCATGTGCCAGCCAGGTCCCCTAAAAAACGTCTGCAAAGACTCATCCACTCCATTTCTAGGAAACAATTCTAGCTTCTTTCCCTCAGCAATCTCCAAGACTTCCTAGATTTCATTGTACCCAAAAGGAAATATTTTTCCAAACGTCTCATCTAGATTTGTAGCCAGTCTATAACATCATCAGACACAGTGAAAATTGTCCAGTGGCACCTCTATGGCTGCTGAGTCAAAGGACTTAGATGAATTCTTACACTATGAATAGTTAAGGGGAAAAGCATCCTGCAAAGTTCAGTTCTGATTCACAGGATGGTTCCTTCCCCTGGGATTTTATGGGGAAAGCTGAATCAGTAGACACATTTGAGGAGTTGAGATAAAGAATATTTTACCAGGTCCCAAGGAACAGAAGAAAGGAAACTAAGGCAATGGTGTCTGCCCTCAGGCAATGTATAGTTATCCCAGTGGTTCTCAAGCATGGTCCAGGGACCCCTGCCACCCCTGACCATCCCCCTCCCCACCCCTGGAGGTCCTGGAAACCCTGTCAAGGGTCCATGAGTCAAAATGATTTTTCTCAGAAATACTAAGACATATTTTGCCACTTTTTTTACTCTCATTCTCTAATAACTTAGAGTGAAATATTCCAAATGACCGATTGGATACAGAAGTCTATTTGAGAATCTAGCTGAATTCAATTAAGCCAGATATTAGATTGACAAAAATGTACAGCAATGCCATTTTTCTCACTAAATTTTTAAAAGTTATTTTTCATAAAAATATACTGTGTAAACATTCGTGAATCTCTTATTGGCCTTTTTCAGTGAATATCAGTTTTAATTTCTAACATAGTAAATATTGATCGACATAACATAAAAGTTCTTTCAGGTCTTCAATAAACATTAAGAGTAAGAAGTCTTGCCAACAAAAGCTGAGAAACACCAAGAGGTTTAATCTTTGAAGGAGCTGTCTGAGACACATACTGAATGACATCAATGACCATCTGAGTTACATTTTACCAACTACGTTTCTCCTGAATCGTCCTTCTTCCCCACCCCGATCTGCATATACTGTGTCTTAGCAAGAACCAAATGTCTGGTCAGCATACCTCGACAGGCTTCACTTTGCAGACAGAACAACAATAACCTAGGATGAAGTGGGATACTTTTAAAAGAAAAACCTACAGCTATCTATTTTTGTATTTTTTTCACATGACATCATATAATTTGTTCACATTTTTTAAAAAAGATCATCAAAAGATGACTTCTTAATCTCCAGAATCTATAACATTATGGAAATTCTTCGAATAAATAAATCAGCTCATTTTTTAAAAATTCTTTCTAACATATGTATTTTCTTTCAAAAGCAACAACAACAAAAAAATACATGATCTTCTACATTACCTGACTCCATTATCTGTGGGCATTTTAAAACTAGATATAAATTCAGAAAAATCTCAAACAAGATTAAAAATTGTAGAATCCACATATCAAGAAACTAGAGGATACATTATATTTGAATGACACATTCTAAAAAACTACCTACTTTTTACTTTGCCAATTAGAAACCTATTTCCTAGGGGCTTAGTGGAAATAAACGAAAATGCAATCATGCCAAGCCCCAGTAACTTGGAAATTACAAAACTAACAGCTGACCCTAGTGCAGAAAACCTCTGCCCTTGCGACTAAGTCAGTAGCTATGGCCAACCAGGCCCCACTGTGTCCTGAGAATGCAAGGAACATGGCAGTCAATAGGGTTCTACTGCCTCCTTTTCCCCTGAGAAAATGAAAGAACAAGAAAATCAGAAGATTCGCTGGAAATACAAAGAAACCAACGAAAAGATATGTCTGAGGACATTCCTCCACCAAAGCTCTGGTTGCCATCAACTCCCATCTCTCCCAAAGTCACACAGTCATCATTTTCTCTCTTTGCTGCATTTTGAAACTCTCCCTCTCTACCAGCTCTTTCTCGATGACAGCTGTAAATTCTCAAACCCTTAACCTCGGTCCTTTCCCGTGTTTCCTGAGACTGCTCTTCCCAGGTGTCATTACTTCAATGCTGAGGTCCACAGACACTTTTCAGATCTGAGACATCCAGTAAGCTCTCTTTGCTCCCTGGATTCCTGGACACCAAACTCAGCCCCTCTGGTTGCTGCTTCTAAGAGGTACCTCTTTCTGTGCTCATCTTACATACCAGTGCCCCCCCAGGGTTTTCCCTATTTTCTCTCATGCACTCTCTGAACATTCCCACTCTAGAGTTTCAATTTCTGCCTCTGTAAATCTACAGCTCCACTTTGCTAAGGTCAGCAAAATGCTAAGAACAGAGGCTGGCACCTCACAGGGGCTCAGTAAGTGTTAGCTGTCTTTATTGTAATTAATTTCCCTCCTGAGCTTCAGACTTGCATGGATAATGCCTATTGGACATCTGTACATAAATATTGCTAAAACTCAGATCCAAAACTGAATTCATCCTCTTCTCCCCGACCAAAAATCAAACAAAAATAAAAGAAACCTATTCCTCCTTTTGCATTCTATAAATCTCTCATTCGTTTACACATTATTTCAAAAACTATGTTGGGCCAGATATCATTGCAGGTATTAAGGATTCAAAGTGAACGCATCAGCCAAGGCCCCTCCTAGCCTCATAAGCTGATATTCCAATGAGGAGGGCAGAAAAAAGTAAAACAAATGAACTAGATAACTGTAGATAATTATAGCTACAACGAAGCAATCAAAAACGGGATGCCTACTTTATACAGGGAGCACAAAGAAAACTTCTCTGAGGTGATATCTAAGCTGAAACATGGATTACACACTCTGCCAGATGAGCTACAAAGGACAATAGACACAAAGAGATCCCCTCAGACAACGAAACCAAAAGTAGCCAAACTGGCCAACCAAGGAGTTCACTCTGTGGCCAGGTGCGCAGGGGTCCTGTTATTCTCCAGCAGGATGTGAAACAAGTAGCTACTAAGTATTTCCATTATCCTCTCCTCCCATTAAGAGGCTTTTATTCCTGCGGCCCTGGTTCCCTCTCCATCTCTGTGTGCTAGACGTATTGGATGGCAGGCTTATTAACCTCTGCACCATAAGGGGCTGCATCCAGAGCTGATGGACATGACAGCCACCCCCTCAAGATGCTGCCCTGAGGTTGGATGCAGTCATTGTTGATTGCACTGCTCCCTTTGGTGAAGGGGTACATGAGTTCTATCTATACTTGCCCAGGTCAGAAATCAGTGACCCAATCCTAACTCTTCCCTTCCCCAGTGCCCGAACCTACAGATCTGACCTCCTCAATATCTCTGAAATTCAACTGTTTTCCCATCCCTACTGTCCCTTCCTTGGCTCATTTCTTACCTCAATGATTGGCACAGCCTCCGAATCAATTCTTCATCTCTAGCCATCATCTTCCAATGAGTTCTCTTTAAAACACTGAAGATACCCTTCCAAAAACCCAATGTGAACATGTAACAGCCCACTTAAAACATTTTTGGATTCCTGCAGCCTTTAAACAAACACCAAATGCTAAAGCATGGCACGCAAAGCCATCCACTTTCCAGCTTCCAGTTTGCTACTTCCACACCCTCTTCTTGACTTCCTCTCTCTCCTTCTAGTGTCCTCCCTTCTAATCACAATGAACAACCTGCAGATCCCCAGATGTCCCTGTCACCTCCGGATGGTTGCCCACAACACTCCCTCTGCATGGTATGCCTATCCTCTCCTCCTCCTCCTTCCTGTCCTCGGACTCAACTCAGCCTTCCCAGACCCCTAAACCAACTTGGGACAATAGTAATATGCATACACCTCTACCACGGGCCAGTCCCTGGCACAAAAACACCACTAAAAATATCGCCGCTGTTTTTAATATAGCAATTATCACACTAAGCCTAGGTTTCTCAGCCTTGACACTACTGACATTTTGGGTCAGATCATTCCTTGTTGTGGGGTCAGTCTCATGCATTGTAGGACGCTGAAAGGTATCGCTGGCCTCTACTCGGCAGGAGGTCGGTGGCATTGCCCCCTACCCCACCCAGTTGTGACAATGATGAATGTTTCCAGACAACACCAATGCCTAAAGCTCCTAGGGGCAAACCGGCCCTGTTTAGAATCACCGCATAAAGGGCATTAGCTGGTGTGTCATCCGGATTCCCAGTGCACAGGCAGCACTCCCTGGAGGCTGGGATTTACTCGATCCTTAACAACCATGTCTGGCACATAATTAAAGATCAACATGTGTTTATCGAATAGTAGTAAAATAAAGAATTTTTAAGTGGGATGAGGCACAAGATTTAAAGAAAAACAGCAGAAAAGGGGAAATTTTAGTGAGATTTGTAAAATAAATTCAACTCAGTTCTCAAAATCTTTAAGGACAGAAATAATGTCAGCTACTTCTTTTATATGCCTACAAAGCACAAGCCCATCCTCAGCACATAGGAGGCATTTCATCAAGAGTCATTGGCTTAAATTGCAAAATTCTTCAGCAATTACTGACTATGCCAATGAAATACTTCCAAATTTTTATTTGAAACCAGGAATGACACCTTAGTCAAAAGTATCTGGAATCAGAACATTTTTCAGCAGTCAACTTGAATAGAAAAATGTCAACCTAGAACAGAGCTCTGAGTTCTGGCCCCACTTTGTCACTACCTGTGTGACATGACACAGTCGTCATGCCCTAATCCTGCCAAGGCCTGTTTCTTCACCTGTAAAATAGATGATTAAAATGCTGTCATTTCTAAAGGTCTTATTTGTAAATTCTATGAATCTATAATTTAACCAAGGTACATTATTTAATAAGCACACACACATACACGGAAGGCTAAAAGTGCTCTACAACAACAGAATTGCACAGCCAGATGATACATTGAGATTATCTACTCCAATGGCTTCATTTCCTTATGAAGAAATGAGTAAATTTTGAGAAGACAGACTATGTCTTTGTCTCCATCCCAGTGACTTGCATAGTACCTGGGTCACTGCAGGCTTTATACATGTCTACTAAGCTGAAGTTGTAACACTCCTAAGACCAGAGCCCAAGAGTCTGAGACTGTGATCACCACTTCACGAGGCCTCCTGACATCTTACAGGGCAGAAATTTTTTAAAACAGCTAAAAGGCAAAAGTAATCTGAGGTTGAACAGAAGAAAGATGACATGACAAGATATAAAGTTATTTGTCAAATGTGTGAAAATGGACTTCTGAAAAAGTCCACTGAAGAACCTCGTCTAGGAAATGAGCATGAGATTAATAAAGATAAAATAAACGGTGTTGGCATAGTTTGTAAAACAATGAGTGACTAAGTCAGATAAAACCCCTAGGATAATAAAAAGAGTTGCAAGTAGAAGATCAATGAATTAGAAGGCTTGAGGATGGGAAAGACCAGGCAGTGAGACAAGGAAGAAATAGGAAAAGAGCTCTGAAAAGCACAGAATAGATTCTGTTTTACAAATGCTCTATAAATCCCCCAAAACAATACACCTTTTTGGAAGGCAAAATGAATTTTAAAAAGATAAAACCTCAGAGACAGATTAAATTTACTGTTCAGTAACCTTCACCTCATTTAGAAAGACTACATTTACAACCCTGGGAGCAGATGTGGTGTTATTAGGTGCTTATGGTACTTAAATGGGCCAGAGGGACGACTTTTTCTATGCTTAAATTTTAAAAGTAAAGAGAACAGAGGAGAGAGAGAGGTAGGGGAAGTGGGAGATGGAGAGGGAAAGAGGAAAGGAGGGAAGAAGGAGAAAAGTACCACAGACATATCAAAGCGCTGAGGGAACTAAGTCTCAGGGTTATGAATGTTCGATGAACTGAAGGACATTAAAGATCTGGTATAACTTAATTAAAATAACTGCTATATTAGGTATGTCAGAAATCCTAATCCTGCCTCTGTTTCATCTACCATTTCCAAATTTGAGGTAAAAAATCCAAATATTCAAATTTAAATTGAAAATCTAATGAAGATTCTGTGAACCTAACATTATTCTTTTAATTTTATTTTATTATTAGTTTCGAGGATACAGTACCTTGTTTAGACATTCGAGCCTAAAATTTTGTCATCTCTCCATCTTTTTCCCATCATCTTTATGAAGGAGTTAACGGCCCTGTAAAATACCCTTCTCAGAATGGAATTTTTGATATAAGCCCATTTATAAGCAGGAAAATGATTAAGCATTACAGTATTCACCTTATTGTTCTTCTCACTGCTAAAATAGTGCCAAAGTAAATGGGGCAAGGACAAGGGAAGGGGTTTGCTCAACACACAGCTCCAATCGCATGACTGATGCTGAGAATACTCACGACTCTCTCATGACCATTTCCTTCCCTGGCGTGAGTCTGTATTAAAAGTCTCCAGTCATTCTTTAGAAACGTTTCTCAGACAAACCAGGAGCAACAAAGTGTAAACAAGATAAAAAAGTTCTCTAAAAATTCATAAAAATCTAAAAGGACACAAAGAAATGAGCCAAGATTTCCAGCCACATCCATAACAGGTCTGAATAACTCAGAACTGAACTATGAGGGGTGTCGAGGGTTCCTTGCACACACCTCTGTATAACTTTGCACAGCCTCGCTCCAGTGCATACTGGTTATGGGATCTAACATGTCTACTGAGCTTTCATTTACCCATTTATGAAACGGCAGTAGTAATATCTATTTCATAAGGCTGCTGCGAGATTAAATTAGATCATATGTGGAAAGCACTTATCAAAGTGTTCAGCACTTATAAACATTCAAACAATGTCTGGGCTGTATTCCTTTAAAATGGTTTGAATAACATTTGGGACACGGCTCCCATAAAGAAGTAACCATACATTTCTACTTTTCTCCAGGACAGTAAAAACATTTCAAGTTCTCCTTCTAGAAAAGAAATGGCAACTGAGAAATAACAAATTTCTGATTACAGTCTCTTGCTAAAGGACAGAAGATAATGTGAAGACACTATTGTCTATAACTGAATGTAGAAATCAACCAAAAAGCTTAAACAGAAAACAAGTAACATTTTTAGGTAAGTCAAGGTCTTTCTGAACAATAAAAAGAATAGAGCTAGAATACACTATACAAACTGAAAGGCAACTAGGCTCAGATATAATGTTGTAGTTTGTTCATTCTTTTCTAGAGTTCTAAACACGTCAACTCATTCTATGCTCAGCATATTCAGCAGGTCAACTAATTACACAAAAAGCAGGATCCAAGATGGGAAAGAACAAAACTAGCTGGAAGGCCAGGAAATTCAGACTATTTCTGCTACCAAACTTGTAGCATCCAACACCAATTGATACAGATCTCTAAATAGCCAGGAAATCTTTCAAAAATCTCAAAAAAGCTCTATGCCAGAAAAAGGTTAGGAAAAGCAATTAAGAAATGCATTTCATCTATTTCTGATTCTTAGTCTAAACTATGCTCTTACTCCATTAATATTCTTTATATTCATTTTCCAAAACAGTGAAATTAAAACATAATTGCTGTTCTTTATAAATCACATCCTTTTCAGTAGTTTGAATGAAATGATTTCCAAAATTAATTTATAAAACTGTAACTTTAATTTTTAATAAAATTCTTAATCAAAACAAAAAAAAAGAGAAAAAAAGAACTGAAAGCAATAGTTAAATGTAAAAAAGTTACCAAGTAAAAATATTCAAAAAATTACTAAGCTACAACTTAGGATGTAAAAATTGATTTTGCTTGTTTTGACATTTCTTCAAATCCAATAATTTTAATGTGAACTACAAGCAGTAATAAATGCAAATTCTACAAAAAAGTTTTTCAAAAAATTGTCTAACTAAATCAGAAAATACAGATTATACCAAAGCAGATAAACCTTTGAAAATGTCCTGAATATTAAACTACTATTGTGTAAGTCTCAGAGCAGAAAGATGTGAAGATTTTCAAAGTTAGGAGTTAAGTGGAATAGTATCGAACACTTTAATATTTGTGTATTTGAAGATCTTTTAAAATTTTTATGTAATACCAATATGGTAAGTCAATTAAGTACTGTCAAACATTTTTGGAGCCCTAAAACTAGAGTAAAATAACTGGAAATTTATAAATTCTTTCCTAATACTTATGGATACTCTTAGTACATAATAATAATACAATTTCCTGGAATACTATGGCTTTTACATGAACTTGTGTTATATGAACAATTAGTGAAACTTTCTAGAACATGAAGGAGTCAAGAATAGACTCCTAATTTTTACTACATCAGCTTCAAGGTCATGAAACACCAAGAAATCAGTGCAGGAAATATACAGTGGATAATGATAAAACTATCAAAAACTGGATATTTACTTCTCTAGGCAATACTATATTTCAGAATCATACTTCATAATTCATAGGTGTGAATTAAAATAAACATGACACATCTAAGCTTCTTTCAACCCTACAACAACCTTCCATTTTATAGCCCTAACTGATCGTGTTCTCTCTCAATCTCTCTCAATCTCTCTCTCTCTCTCTCTCTCTCTCTCTCTTTCTCTCTCTCACACACACACACACACACACACACACCCGCAAACGAAAATCTGTTGCTAGGCAGGGTGCCTGTGGCAAGTGGCCTAGAGATGCCTGGCCAAGGCATTACCATCTGTGGGCACAAATCAGGCTGCTGGATGGGGCTCCGAAGAGAGGAACAACTCAACACATCCTTAAGATAAAACAAAGCTATGTTTTATAATATATTTTGGTCACAATATAGCAATCTTTTTATCTATACAAACTAACTTAAATGGAGTTCACATCTTTTTTTCTTATTCTTAATATTTTTAGTCTAAATAGAGATTGGCGGCTTTTTCTATAAAGGACCAGAGAGTAAATACTCTAGGTTTACAGGCCACATAGTCTCTATTGCAACTTTTCAACTCTGTCCTTGAAACCCAAAGCAGCCTTAGACCATGTGTAAATAAATGGATGTGGCTGCGTTGCAATATAACTTTATAATACAGGCAGAGTGTTGATTTGGGTCCCGGGCAGAAGTTTGCCTTGCCAATCCCTAGTCTAAATCATCTTAGCATATGTGAAGTTTTAAAATTTCAAATTAAAAAGGAGAAAAAAAAGCCAAGTGTATATGTGTGTATTTTTTTTTTAAAACAAAAGCCCCAAACTCAAACTTTTGTATCAGAACAGTTGCTTCTAGGCTGAGAGCTAGCATAAATTAGAATAACTTCAAAATGAACTGATAGTAGCTCTCTTTTTATTTAAGAGAAATAAATTTCCCTTAAAGTGAGCTTTGGTCAAAATTAAATTAAAAAAAAAAACTATTACTAGAGCACTTCTGCATGTAAAAGAAAAAAGATAGACTATTAGTCATAATATGAAGTGAGTCATAAAAACAAGTGAAGAAATACATCTGTGAAAGAGAAATATATATGAGCGTATCTATCATCCAAGTCCAAGCTCCCCCCCATTTTTAACCTGTTATCTCCCCAACCCCCAAAAATGAAATAAGGTAATAGTGTTCTTTTTACAGCTGAGGTACTGATTGCTAATATACCAAAAGTTTTCAGAATCAACTTCAGACTGAAGCAATTACACATTCCGGTGGTGGCTGAGTAAAACACACCAGAACTTTCTCTTCAAAGTTCAATGTGATATGAAAAACAGAAAAGATACTATAGATTCCTATCTTCTCAACCCTAATCTCAGAATAATCACCTTACAGGAGACATGACATTTAAAAGCATTACTGCATTCTAAAGGAGGAAGTACGTCCATTTTCATCCATATAAGCTTACTAAGGTACGATGTGAAGCAGATAAACACCAATGTCTTCACAACTTCATATAACTCCAGATGACAACCACCACTAAATTAAAACGTAACTGGTGTACTTTTCAACTTATTACTGTACTCACGTGAAATGCCAGTGAAATTCAATGACCTGTGAAATCTATTTTATATAAACAGAAAACTGACAAAAAAAATCCATGACAGAACAACAATAATTCAAATACTTCAAATCCAAGTCCTCTGGGATTCCATTCCTTTATAATAATGTTTCAATTCAACAAATAAGTATTAAGTAATACGTAAAGCACGAAAAATTAGGTGAGGTGCTGGGAAAACAACGTGAATGAGCCTTTGGGAAGACTGAAGTCTTTCTAAGGACAAACTTAAGCCAATGATTACCAGAGTATAGTACTGCGATATCAGGATAGGTGCGCCCTCACAAATATATATGAAAAACATCTCAAATGTAACATACCAGGCAACTCACAAAAGAATATAAATGGTCAGATCAAACCATTTTTTGCCTATCATATCGGCATACATTAAAATTTTGGTGGAGGTGTGGGGTAATGGCCACTCGCTCACATTGTTACTGGGTTACATTTCCATAGAACGATTTGAAAAGCTGACTGTTTAAAACCCTTTAAAATGACACATGCTTTGACATAGAAATTCCACTGTTTTCAGTGAATGAGTAGACTGTAGTTTGACTAACCAAAAGAAAAAAATACAAGAAATTGCTTAAACTTCGGGAAAATAGTAACTTTGGTTTAACAGGATAAATTTCAGATTCCTACAAGACATTCCAGGAGAAATGTCTAGTAGGCAGCTGGACACATAACTAGCATTTACTCAGAATATGTGCTAGTTTTACATATATTATTTCACTCGATCCCTCCAGGACTCAAAGGGGTATGTACCCAGTGACGGGAGCAGGATTCAAACATAGCTCTTAACCCAAAGCTCTTAAAATTCCATTAAGCCTCCGTGGGTTTGGCACCTGGCAGAAAGATTCAAGGTAGAAATACAGATTTATACGTTTATCTTTCTTTCATGCATTTATTCAGCAGAAATTTATTAGGTACGTAAAGTTGCATTTCCTATCCTTAGGAAACCATACCAGAGACATGAAGGCAAAAAATTGCAATATGGTATGACAGTGCTAACAGAAATAGTTTAGAGTAGTAATATTAACCCCAAAAGAAGAAGAGAGTAGTCCACTTGGAAGAAGGTTCTAAGAAGAAAGACAATGCTTGACTACAACTTTAAGGGATGTTTAAAAAAAAAAAAAATCCCCCAAGTGGACAAGAGAAGCAAGAAAAGAGGGCCACACCACAAAAAGGTAATGGCACATACATAAGCGCTAATGTCGAAAACAGCAGTCAATTCAAAGAAATGCATGGAAGTCACCACACTGATTAACAGACACTGCCCTTCAACCATTCCAGTGTCTACCCGCTGACCGTCTGCTCTTCCAGATGCTGACCAAGACAAAGGCGATACAAAGTTTTCTGCTCTCTTGCGCCTCACTGTTTTCAAAGAGAAGATCTACTCCTCCAACCTCCCTTCCAAAAGGAAAGCTGGAAAGGGACAGGGCAGTCTACCCTTGCCAATCAGGAAGAACAGTGACACAGTGACAATCCTACCAAAAACGGCTCTCCAATAGCGTCATTATCAACCACCTTACCCAGCCTTTTGTTTTCTTGGTAACATGTCTCCCTCATTAGAATATAAGCTCCAGGAGGCCATGGGCTTTGTCTGTTTTACTGGCCACTGAATCTAAAACATGCCTGGCACAAGGAAGACACTCTGCAAATATATGCTGAACAAACACTGTTTTATCTCACCCAACACAGAGAAGATTATTTTAAAAATTAAAACAAATCAAGATAACATTTCACTTTTATAAGACACTCAATATTTTCTTCCATATTTGATAGTACTTTCATGCCCCAAAGACATTTCTAATGCTCTAAATAGCAATTCTAAATTTGCTTTTTTTTCTTCATTACAGAAAATGCTTGAAACAAAACATGTCTCTAAAATTAACACCTGAAGAGTTTAACTCTGATCTATTCCCACCCAGATATTTCATCATAGTATCTTTAGACCAAAGAGAACAAGCTAGCAATAATGGATAAAGTATTATACCAACTACGAACTGATGTTCTGTTTCAATAAAACATGCGTAAGGAAAAAATGGAGGGATGCTATTCTACATTAAAGGAAAAAGTCCAAGTCCTGCTAACAAAACAAATAACTAAAGTACAATGAAAAATGTGACTGCTATTAATCAGATAATTCATGATAGCTATAAAAGAAAAAGTCTTCAAATTTTAGAAATTAGTATCACTGATGATAGCGAAGGCACAGAGATCAGGCCTTGCTAAAACTGCATGTTACATAAAATGTCTGCAGAGCTAATACCTTTTGGAATCTGTTTCTCCATTTCACTTTAGGGTTCTTTTGAGTAGGTTTCAGGCTCCTTATATTACAGATGGAACGATCTTTCTCTAGCATTTTAGGCTTGAGAAAGCTAAAGGGAATGAGCACCACAAGCTCAGCGATGCCATTACGAGGCTGATGAAAGGTTTTGACACAAATAGTAGATCAGGACTCAGGAGGCAACTTCACAAGTCCAAATATTGTGAAAAAATTTACTGTTATTATGAATCTATTTCAAGGCTAATAAAGGTTTAAGACAGACCTAAATGCTGCCTTGCCATTTCTCACTATAAATGCCATGTACAATTACATAATTAATCCACTCTAACCCTTTTTATGTGGCAGTTCCAAAAAGAAGCCTTTAAACCCCATTAGGGAAAAATTTATTTTCTTAAGCCAAGTGTTAACACTAATAAATGGAGGATTTACAAGTAATCCCTAAAAGCAGATAGGCAGAAATTACCAATCATGCTATAACCTTTTAACTTAGCATTTTATTCAATCTCACTTGCATAATAGGGCAATTTAAAGGGTATAGTGTTTTAAAATATGAAATACAATATATTGTCCCTGATATGTAAAGAAAACTTTCTGGATTGTATATTCAAACAAATGTGTTTTTTTGTTTGTTTTTCAGAATAGTCACTGAAAGTGACTAAGTAAACACCTATTCAATCAATACTACCATTTCTTAAAAATATTTTGTACCACGTATCTGAGAACTTATTTAAAGGTAGTTTATAAGCTATGTCCTTTCTATGTACAAATAGACAATACATTAAGAAAACATCCATTTACTCATGGGCCAAAAACAGTACAATAAATAGGCTATGTATGGTAAGTTTTTTTTTTGTTTGTACAACTGCTCACTGGTGGCCCAGCAACCTAGAACTGCATTCTCTTTCCTGGATTCCATCAGAGTCCGGTTAATGAGATCTATTTCTTTGTTAAGTATTCTTTAGAAAAATGAAATCAAGACTTAAGACAGAATTTATGTTATTGCAAATCATAATAGCTAGTTTATGGTGATTTGTATTACCATGTTATATCATAAATTTAAAAGGTATATGCCCTTTAGAAAAATGGATTCCTTTGCCCAACCATTATACTCTAAAAATAAAAGCCAACATTCCTTTACATACAAACAAAATGAAGGTGGCAAGATACAAAATCTCAACTGATCAAAGCAGAATGAAAGGCCATAAAATCAATAACGAAATGCATCTCATATAATTAGCAGTTAATGTTTATGACAAATTTTCATCAAGTGCAATAGGACCACTTAAGAAAAATAAAAGAGCAGAAAACAAACTTAATACGAAGAGCCAAAGAGTCAAACATTCTGAACTTGTTTTTACCAGTCAGAAATTCTAGTCTACCAAGTACTGAGACAGATGTCTGATGTCACAGAAGTGCCACTGACATCTTCATATTCCAACTTCACTGATAAATGAGGAAGCTGTTTACAAATCAATCTGTGCTTTTAGGCTCAACACTATTCGGCTACCTCTAAATGTATCCCTTTTCAATATTTTATTATACAATTCATAAAAGACAAGCAAAAATTAAAAATACCATTCATAAGCCCACCGTACATAAAAAACCACTAACATTTTAATGTATTAAAACAGTAACTTGCTATAGCTTCTTTAAGACATCTTCCTTTTTTATTCCCCATTTTCCTTCTACTTACTAAACATTTCAGTAGTGAATTACCCTGATTATTGTCATACCCCCACCAAGGAAACATCTTTCTGAAGGAGCACAATGATGATCTTGAACAGAAAATCTCTTTAGTGCTCTGGTGAGGCACCCCTCTCCTTCACATGTAGGCCCAGCCCACCCACTGCTGCCCTACAGTAATGGGATTACCATGGAAACCATTTCCAGTGTGGAATGTGTCCTGCAAACATCACTTACTGTGCCGGGCATATGACTTCTCTCGTTCTTCCCATTCTGAGAGCTCCCATTCTTGAGTTTCTTTTTCTTTTTGGCTGTTTCTTTGTGCTCTTTCTGTTTGTTTTGTACTTCAATGAGAACAGAAATAAAGCTGTTTTTCACTTCCTTTTCAAACTCCAGTTCATCTCGCAGGGCCAACTGCTGCACCAGCTCTTCAGAGTATTCCTTAATGGCGGTCTCGATTTCTTCCAGTAGTTCATTTAATTCGGATGCTGACAGCCTTTTTACTCCTATGACCAAAAGCAAAGCACCGCAGATACTAAGACAAAAATGTTTCAAGCAAACACGACAGGGTGTTTTATACCAAAGAGCAAAATCACATTCTAAGCAATTAAATTGTTTGTGATCTCAGAATCTTAAAACTTCTGATGGGCAGATGTTAAGAAGAGGAAGGCAGACAAAATTATGTCTCAAATGGCTGAGAAAAAAGTACAACAAAATGTTTACTTGTCTAAATCAATCATCCCATGAACAAATACTTCAGTCAAGGCTTGTACAAGGAAAAGAACAAACATGAAAGCCAAGGGAGTACAGAAACTACTTGCTCACAAGAAATTATAAGCAATTTAGCAGGGTTCTGGCACACTTCTGAAAAGTCCACTTGAAAAAATTAAATACATATTTAGTCACATATGTCCCAATGTGTGAATTTTATTGAGTCCTGGGAAGATGAAAGGGAAGAATATTCCCTGAAACCCCATTTTACTTTTTTTTTTTTCCTCAACACTTCTCTACATGTGAGATACAGGACATCATTTAAGTCCTAACCCCCATCACTTCAGAAGGTGACTACATCTGGAGGAGGGTCTTCGAAGAGATAATTAAGTTAAAATGAGGCCATTACAGTGGGCCCCAATCCAATGTAACAGATGCCCTCAAAAATAAGATTAGAACACAGATATGCATAGACAAAAGTCCACGTGAGGACAGAGAGAAGACAGCCATCTGCAAGCCAAGGAGAAAGGCATCAGAAGACACCAAACCTACTGACACCTTGATCTCGAACTTGTAGCCTCCAGAACTGTCAGGGGACTAAATTCCATTGTTTCAGCCCCTTAGCCTTTGGTACTTTGTTACAGCGGCTAGGGCTGACTAATACAGGATACAAAGGTGAATATGACACAGTCCCTGAGCAACGATGAAAAATGCCTTGAGTATTACTGGAGGACCAGGGCAGGACATGCAACCTAACCTGGGAGAATCAAAGATTTCTGGAGATAGTCACTGTATGTTTGAGGTATACAAAAAGGACAAAGACCACTGATTTAAGTAGTTTCTTACTTTCTTCATAACTGCTTGTGCTAAACCTCTTAAGAGTTTGAATTTCCTGGGAAAGCATTGAAAGCCGATCTGACTGTGTGGGCGTTTCATCATCTTCTGGGTCTGGCGATTCCTGCATCATTTCTTCAATTTCTTCAATAACCTTCCAAAATATACACACCACTGTTAATCACATCTACATAGGAAAAATGATCTACCTGTAACATGGTGCTCACCTGAGCCAAGCAGAGAAATGCACTACATTCTCCATTAACCAACAGTGTGCAGGAGTGGGTTCTGAATAATCTAATTTTGACTGCAAGAGTGAACACGGTTTAACTAAAAAAATTTACAATACACTAAATAAGAAATTAAATAGAAGATGATTTAATATGTCCGTCATGATTCAGTAGTAGACCCTATCAGATTTTGCAACATCTGAGAAATTTTGCTATAAACACATAAAGTATAATTTACTTTAGACATGCCAGAACCAGATTATAGTTCTGGATAAAAGCAAATGACAGAAAATTTATCACATACCACAAGCAAGTGCTCAATATAAAGCCATTTAATCAAACTGACACAAAATTTAGAAAAAAAACAATAGTAAAAACACTTATAGAGAGAGGGAGAAATTACCTCTTTGGTAGCAAAATTTTCCTTTAACAGCAGAAAAGAAATTTTGTATGTTAATTCAATGAAAGATAAAGGAATATTCAAAAAATTGCTTAAAATATAAAGCATAAAGAGAGGGAAAAGCTGCACAAAAGCAGGGAATCTACTGTCACACATAATGTTGCTTGAATTTTAAAACAGCATCTTGTCCTATTCTAGAGTGCAAAAGCTGAGGATCTAGAACTCAGAGAAAATTTAAGGAAAAGTGAAAAAATTACTCAATAGTTAGAAAAACAGACATGAGTTTAAAAAAAAATAAACCGTTAGAAAAAAATACATGAATCAGTAAGCTTAACATGTAACACCTGTACTAAGGAAAAAACAAAACTAAACCTGAAAGAGGTAGTCGTTATGTTAATCAGCAAGATTTTCCAAAACAGGCATTGTAAAACAGGAGGCGGCGGCACTGGTATAAGCTACAGAATCTATTTCTCTTAAGTCCTAAAAGCAGGGCTAGACAGCTTATGGCATTCAGGCAGATTACTGAGGAGTCACGTGTTCCCTGCACTATCCTGCTCTACCCCGACTCAGCCCTCTAACCTATCATCTTGCTTTTTAAGCATTTTACTCTCTCCAGGGCTAGAATATGACAACCACAAATATGACTAAGGAGCAACAAAATGACACAGATTTAATGCACTCCTCCAAACTTTACCAAACTATCTCTCTTTACTGACCTTGTTTCTCCAGCCTAAAAATATAATGTAGTAGAATTCACAGTCCAAGTAGCCATGGAACATTTTATTTCAGGAAGAAGTTCTTGCATCACATTTTGACAATAAAACAGAAGTGGGAAGAGTATTCAGAAAATGAGAAAGCTGATTCAACTGGTTTTAAATGAATACAGGGTTGACATTATTAGAGCATTCTGTAGGAATAATGCTCACTTCTTTTGCAAGTTCACAATATGTACTTCTAGTAAGTCCTAATGATTTTTACATAGGGTTTAGAGAAACTAGATAATTTCTACACAGATATATTATAGTTTGCCCATGTCTAGATAAATTTAAAAAAGAAAATTCACAATATTTTTTTCTGATTTTGGTGTAAGCAATAACCTTCCCTTAGTAACTTGGTGTACTTTTAACAGTGCTTATCTTGGAAAACTGCCTCATTGGAAAATCTTCCCAACTAACATAATACCATCTGCTTCAGATTACATTGACTCCCTTCTCTTCTCTGTGGAGGGGCTAACAAACCAGAAAATATAGGAAAAACGAGTAGATTCCAACACATCACTTGTTGCCAAAATAAGGAATTATTTTTCGGCTGGAGGTTCCCTTCTCTTTTCATTGGTGAATTTCTCCTTTGTACCTGATCTGCAGTGAAGAGGGGCTCATCGTTAACACAGGACACGATGATTGAATGCATGTCCAGCTGTTCTCTCAACTCCTCGTCGTCGGACGTGTCGAAGAGCAAGCTGTCACTTATCTAAAACCAAATAACCCACATTAAAAACAGGGCCTGATCACAACGAAGTCAAAGTGTCTGGGTAAACAAGACTACAGAAGGGGACATCTGCTGAGAACTTTCCCTCCAAAAGGAGAAATGATTATAATTGCTCTGTACCTGGCAGTGTGTGAAGTGCCTTACAAATTCCCCTCAAACAGGAATGAGAGGAATATAGAATAAATATGAAATTGCAAACATGTGCTGCAAAAATCTCCTATTGCCCAATACAGATACATACTTAACTTTTTGCCATGAGGAAGAGTGCTATATTTTTAAGTATAAAAATATAGGGCATTTGTTAGGAAGTTGCAGGGAAGATAGCAAATAGATGAGGGAAAACAGGCAGGGTAGGCAGCAAATGTTATTTAGTTAACAAGCTAAGAGTAAGATTGGTATATATTAAAATTCCACAGACAACAAAGTTAGTTACCTGCGAACTAACTTCTAACATTCGGGGTAAAGGGGTAACTCCCTGGCAGACAGCCACTGTCCATGAGGGGCACACTTAGCCCTTCCAGCTAAACATCACTTCTTCCAAAAGCAGAATATTTCTGGATTCCAAAAACATCTTTAATCTAACTGTGCTGGAGATTTTCCATTTGCCTTCCCTGCACTTTCCAACCTGCTCTGTGCCCCAGGAAGCTGACCTTTATAGACTACATCAGAAGATGCCCTTGAGATTGGCTTCCAGTTGGTTAACCACCACTGGCAAACACTAGCAGGAGACTGAAAGGTGGGAGGACGAGGGCTGGGCATTTACTCTGCTGTCTGTCTCCCTGCCAGACTGCCGAAGGCTGCAGCTCCTACCAAGCAGACTTCTCCCCCACTGCTACTCTCCAGATTCTGACAGCTTCTTCTTCCCCTGCTTACCTCTTCATTCCAAGGGTGCTAGTACTGCTTGTTATTGCCAGTCCCAGAGTAACACATCGGGCCTGGTTGGTGTCCCTTAGCCCTGCCTATAACAGTATAAACAGCCCCTTAATGACGATTTAGAGTTTAGTACTAGAATTGTAAAACCTTACCTAGAAAACTTAGCAGATTAAAATGGACAAGTGAGCATATTTAACATGATGTGACTTCAGATGATAACTAGAACTGAAATTAAAACTCCATTCCTCAGGAAAGAGTAGCACACGTTGAATTCAAAACCAAATGGCAGCAGGGAAATACGTAAGAAGCAACTATGTATTTCTCTTAGTATATAATTTGAAAAATAGTATTTTACCTAGGAAAACTATTTTATTTACCAATGCAAAGGATGGAGATATATATATATATAAATTGAGGATTCAAGTGAGTATTGTAGGTCTCTACTTCTACCCTAGGTCCTCACACGGGAGCATCCAAAGTTTAATGGTGAAGAGAGCCCACTGTAAGAAACCTGCAGGTGAGATGGGCAAAGGAACACTGGTAGGGTGCCTTTCATAACATTAGGCTGAGGGAGGAGCTGCATGAGCACTCTGAGGCCTATCTACTTCCACGCAGTACAATTCCATGCTGTAGCACAGTGATGACATAACTCTTCATTCTATTTCTCGCTGCACCATCGGCCTAGGAAATGTTTGGCCGTGGCCTTCAACACATCATGAAATATCAGAACACTGTGAGAGAAAAAGAACATAAAGCTTCCAGGGAGAAAAAACCATCACATTAAAAGGATAGGGAATCAAAATGTCACTTGAATTCTCAACAGCAACAACAGAAGCTGGAAAACCATCAACGTAATCTCGTGTTTCAATTAATTCCACCCTAGAATCCTATATCCAGCTAAACTAACAATTAGGTGGGGGCTTAGAAGAAAGATTTTCAGACATTCAAATTCTCATAGATTTACCTCTTATGCACCCTTTATCAGAAAGCTACTGCAGAATATGCTCCATTAAAATCAGGAGGAAACCCAAGAAGGAAGAAGACAAAAGATCTAATACAAGAAAGAGGTGAATGGTACTCTTATAATGATAGTCCCACAATGATGGCTGTGAAGCTAACTAGAGAGTAACCAGTTCAGATTAGAACTGTTGGCTGCAGAGGGCGTCAAGAAAAGCCCGAGAGGGAGAAATACAGAGAGGAGAGAGATTATACAAGTATATTTCAATTACTAAAATGAGTTTTATGGCTCTGTTGAGGCTGCATTAGTGAGCTAATGATAACCTAAATAAACCACAAAAAGGCAATTATTTTTATCTTAAGGAAAAAGAATTACAAGAGAAAATTTAATCATACTATACTAAAATGGATCAACTGTGAATATTTAAGTAGTCAATATAAATGATGATTAACCAAATATTTTGATATGATTATATTGGGAAGATAAGGGAAGGTTAAGCTGTTGTGAAGGTTATATGTTCTTGTGGTTGGAAGGAGCACCATGAGAGAGCGAAACCCTCATTGTCTGGGTAGAAAGTAAATGGATGAAGTCTAAAATTGAAAAATAAAATCAAGTAAAATGGCATGAAGATGTTATGTTAGAATAAACAGTTGAAGTAGTTGAAAGTGGTTGTATCCGGTAAGTGGAAATCAGGATGGGGTAAGCAGGGCTGAGGCTGCTTTTTCATGTTAAGTCCTATCGTTCTAAGCTTACTTTTTAAACTATGACAGTTATCCTTTTAATAAGGAGAAAGAGCAAGAGATTAGGCTTTTGATGAGAAAGGATGTCAGATTTCGAGACTGGAGAAATAGAGATGAAAAATTCTACAATATGATCATAAGGGTGTATGGATGATAGAGAGTAGACCTAACAATTACCATCACTTAGTCTTAAATTTCAATACACACCCCAAATCACTCTTCTATGCTGTAATTTGAGGACCATGGTTTTATTTTTCTCCTTAGAGACAAGTTTTAATTTGAAATTACTCCTAAGGAAGATGTTATTACCTTCTTCCTGTTTCTACTCTTGAAGATTTAAAGATGTATAAACAAAGTCCAAGTCCTTGGAATAAAATGCTCATCATAGGAGGAAGAAAACAGTATAGGAGATGTTCCAAAGGCAACATAACTTAGGAGCATTCTATTACATACGCATGATCAAGAAAGGCACTGGATTTAGAACGGGTTTACAGCTATTGCCAAAACACATGACTGATACCAGTAAGCCATTAGAATAAATTTCCATGACAACAGAAATAATGACCCCAGATCATCTTTCCAGAGAGGGAGCCAAGCCCATTCCCTACAGAGATGGCATATGCTAAGGGCTGGAATCCCTTTTGAGCTCTGAAAACTAACCTTGGCTGTCATGGGTATCACTATTCACTCTCCCATTCGGCATCAATGCGCCTTCTCTCTGCCACGCATTCCCAAGTCACCCCTTCCTGTGCCAGGGTTAGATACGCAGCTGGTGGTGCTGTTTCCCTCTGTGAAACTAAAGCTGCCTCAAATGGAAAAAATGTGCCCATGGAAGAATTTGGACTGTCCTAGATGCCTTACTCTAGAAAAGGCCCAACAAAGTTAGAAGTGTGCCAGCTTAAATATCAATGGAAGAAAAACTAAAAACTGAAAACTAGCAAACTGCGGTTTTCTTGAATGTGTTTCTCATCCTAATGCAAAAGAAATTTCTTCTTCCTTTGTCAAAATAATTTCCTATAACTCTTATAATTGGAATAATTTAAAGAATGCTTCCAGAAGGTAAATTCTGCACAGTTCAGTTATGGAAAGAACAGAGCACACAGTTAGCAATAGTAATAAAATAACTTTCTCAGGTTAAAAAGTTAATATTAATATTTAAAAAGTAAATTATATTCTACATGTAATAGAATAACATGGTTGCTTCTAACATAGTTCCTTGTTACCCATTTGTTCTTCGGGAACTTACTAAGTGCTACTCACTCCCAAGGAATAGCTCTAACTTCAGTTCTATTCATCACCTGTGCAGTTGTATCAAGATAGATGGATGACAGATGATCACTTGTTCATTTTAATCTGAGTTTTCCAGGTAAGGCTTTTACAGTGAGTACTAGAACTAAACTCCAAGTCATTAGTAATCACTATTCTGACTATACCATTGTTCTGGCATTGAAAACAATAGTCAAAAGGCAGAAAAAGGGACTTTGCAAAAGGCCATCTAAGAACAATACAAGGTATACATGTTATTCAATGAAACTGGATTAGAGTGTCCCGTTCATGCTGCTAATGTATTTCCCTTTGAAACTACAAAAAGACCTTTTCTATGCTATTTTTTCATATGTCAAACTCATTGTCTAGCTATTGTTGATTCGGCACTATGTTAAATAATATAGAAAATATATATTTTTAAATGCCTTTCCATTATGGTCCTAACAAGATTATTCATTCATTCGCTCAACATCTGTCTTAGTACACACTACGTGCCAGGCACAGTGGTAGTTACTAAAAAGACAAATAAAAGACACCCACCAAGAAGTCACAATCTAACCACAGACCCAGTAGCGATCTGAGATACAAAAGTGCTGTGGGAACTAGCACCCAGGAGTCAATGGGGCTAAATTCTATGGGACTGATAAGTCCTGTAAGGTTTGCACGCACGCGCACACACACACACACCCCCCGCCCAGAGTAACCAATTCCCACAGAAAGGAGTGCATTTTCCTTCCCTGCTGGAATTTAGGCCATGGCTAACTGACCATCTGCCAGACATGCTGTAGATGGGTACTCCCCCCATGCGAGAGGTTGGATTATGTGTCCTTTAAAGTCCCTTCCAACTCTAAAATTGTATAATTCCATGAGATCAGCAAAGGCTAAAATAGTAATAGGAAGCTTCAGAGAGGAAGGGAAAGTTGAACTAAGCTCAAAATAATAGCTAGGAGCTAAATAAACAGAAGACAGAGCATAGGATTATTTTGTTTTATTCCTTTTCACTACAGGTATGTCAGGTTAGTCTGCGAAACAGCCTAACAGGGTTAATAACTGAAGCAAACAGTAAAAATTCTCTATCTCTTAGAATATTAGGAAACACAGTCAGAATTCTATATTTTACTAAAAAAATAATAGGCAGCAAGCTTTTCTGAATCATATTTAAGAAAATAATTTTCCTATGCTGTACACCTGAAATAAAATATTAAATGTCAACTGTAACTGAAAAATCAAAAATGGGGGTGGTAGGAAGTGAAGGGGAAGAAAAGTTTCAAACTTCCAGGTATAAGTCATGGGGATGTTGTCTACAGCACTGGGAACAAGAGAAAATTCATTTTTACAAAATACTAATACTACGTAAAATACAGACAGCCCTACTACATTAAACTCCCAGTATTTACACAAATATACTAATGAAATACAGAGCATGCCAAAAGATCTGGCATGAATTTACACTGTTATTTCATGAGGAACTTAAACAGTCAGACCCTGAAACTGACATAATTTAGCTATGTTTCTCATCAGCTTTAAACAACACTGTGATTTTCCACTTAAAGCAGTTCTCTTCCCTTTTCTGTCCCCTTTGCTGTCCTATCACCTGTGCTTATACTTATTATTCAAGGCATCTTCACTTTACAATACGACAAACAGAGGAACCTCAGTTAGCTGGGAACACATTAAAAAGCCAAGAATTAAAATGTCTTGTAAAGGTTCCCTAATACAAGAATACACGATCTCTGAGCACATCATGTCTAGCAAGTCCTTAAATTCATCAGAAAGTTAACTGTTGATTATTCCCTAATACACTCATGTGCTGTATAACAAAACTTGGGTAAACAACATACCACGGCAGTCCCATAAGATTATAATGGAGCTGAAAAATTCCCATTGCCCAGTAGCGTTAGAATGCAATGCATTACTCAGGTGTTTGTGGTGATGCTATGTAAACAAACTCACTGTGCTGCTAGTCATATAAAAGTATAGCACAGACAATTAATTATGGTTCGCAATACCTGATCATGATAATAAAATGACTACTGCACTAGTTTATATATTTACTATCCTATATACTTTTTATCATTACTTTAGATGGTACTCTTTCTATTCATAAAAAAAGTTTGTTGTAAAACTCTGTGCCATGTTAACCTGGCAGAGGTCTCACACATCTCACATTACCGTGTCTCTTGATCAAATCATTTTCTCGTGAATGATTTAATCGTGTATTTTATGCAGTACCATGCCATACAGGCTTGTAGCCTATGAGCAATAGGCTAGGCCATATGGCCTAGGTGTGTAGCAGGCTATGCCATTTAGGTTTGTATAAGTGCACTCACTCTATGTTTGCACAGAGACAAAATCGCCTAACGATGCACTTTTCAGGACGTAGCCCCATCACTATAGAGCATGACTATATATTTAAACGAAGGCTAGGATTCTCACCAAGTACTCTCGACACATCAAAGCTATGTTATTTAAGGTTGAAAAAATGCTGGTCATTGACGTTCATATACAGGTGATAGAAATTTAGATAAACAAAAAACGGGGCATGTGCTAATGCAGAATTAGAGAAATGTGCTAGCAAGTTGATTACGGCAATAACAGGCCACCCTAATTGCTATAAGCTTGGAAATAAAAGGCAACTCAATAGAAATGCTACTTTTTAGTTTCATTATCAGAATCACTTATTGAGGAACTACTGGTTCATTTCTAACTCACCCCTTTTTCTGACAGGTTCAGAGTAAGCAAGTGCAAGGTCCTGGTGTGAGATGACTTCCAGTCCACAGGCATTACATTTCCATAATTATCTGTCAGGGCATTCCAAATCCTTAAAAAGAAGAAAAGTGCAATCCATAACAATTAACATTCTATATGTCCTTCATTAAACAAATACCTAGTATTATAGTAAACGAACAAAAAAAAAATGTCAAAGCAAAAAAAATAAATAAATAAGTCAATTGTTTCTCGGAAAAACATCACCAAAGTACAGCCTCCTAAACAAGACTAAATGAAAATTACACAGTTGGGCTGACAGGTCCTAAGGAGAGGTGAAGGTAAATGGAAAATTCTACCAAGGTTGATAGCGGACACTTCCACTGTACTAAGTGTGAGGCACTATTCTAAACAGTTTACATATATTAACTCACTTAATTCTCAAAAACAGTATTATGAAAAACCATTATTATCCCCACTTTACAGATGAGGAAACAAAAGCACAGGGCGGTTAACCAATGTTTCCAGACCCACACCAGCAGTACACACGCTGTGCTTTGTACGTCTTTGTCTTCTACAACTTCCAAACGTACGGACCATTTCATAAATTTCTAACCAAAGGTTTGTTATCCTTTCTAGGGAAAGTTTTCAGTTGCAATGTGAATTCAGGGTTTAATATCTCATTTGTAATATAACAGGCTAGGAACTAAGACTGATAAAATAAAAAGGAAAAGAAAGGGAATTTACAATATAATGCACACAAGTTATATTCAATGCAGCTTTCCCACTCTATTATCAAACAGCATTTTGGAGAAGCAACAGAGCACTTGACGAAATCTTGGGAAACACACTCTCATCTCCACTCTTCCTCAAACAATGAGTCTTTGGCCATGTTCTTTAACCTCTCTACATATTAGCCACCATTCTATAAAATGAAAAGCTTGAACAAGAAAAACAGGCATTCCTTCTAGCTCTATTACTCTAAGCATTAACTAAAGTTGTATTGAAAAAGGTCACAAACCACACCAGGTAAAAACAGCGTACTCCAATTGCACGACTAAAACTCAGGTTTCAGTACTAAATAATAATCAGCATAATAAACGTGACATCATTTGAAAAAAAAATGAGTTCAGAGATATGAGATAAAATTTGATTAGGGTAAGTAAAGTTAAATACTACACAGAGGTACACACACGTCACTAAAAAAATGAAATCATTAACAGGAATCTAATTGAAAATAAGCCATTAAATAATTGGGTAGGGTTTTTTCCCAAGTATGTAAGCCATTAGTATACAAAAGCAAGACTACTAGGGGCATGAAAATAATGTAAGCCTCGAAATAAAGCAGCAACGTACTGGATATAATAAATTGGAATTTGGTGCAAAAGAGATGAAGCAACGGGACAACTGCCAAAAACATAAAATCCCAACATGATGTTTGGCTTTGGACCACACATTAGTCTTAATCAAAATGTGAGCTCACAGGCTCTAGAAAACAGGTTTACCCAGCAAATCTGCTATGTGCACAGTTCTTTCCTAGCCCCTCTCTGTTGGAAACATAATCTCCTCAAATGCCAACGTGCTCGAATTGAAGGCAACACTTCTAGACTGCTAAACTTCCTGGGATTCTAGCCCACACCTTCCTGGGTAAATGATTTTCCTATACTGAATAACTGACTATACACCTAACCCTAAATAGAAACTCGAGTAGGATATTCTAGTAGGTGAAGACAGCCCAGAGTTTTAGGGACGGCTTGTTCGCTCCTTCTTAAATGAGGCTGTAATAATAGGACAGATAGAGTAGCCTACTTTACCTCAAAGTGTGCCTAAATGTGATCTTCCAAGAAAGGGAAGGACAGAAAAAATGACTGTGACTGAATTTGATCTTCTGAGAAAGGGAAGGACAATCAAGAATCCTCCATCATCCTCAACATGGTCAGAACAATTGTAGTTGAAAGTAGGACCCACTAAAGTGAAAGATTTCTAGAATTCTCCAGTCGAGATTTGAATTGCCTTTATCCTTATCATACCATACTACATCCAGTCATAAACAACTGGCAAGACAGCTCTTTTCCAAGTAGGTCAAAGTCCTGCCAACACCAAATCCCACAAAAGACCCTTCTAAGGTAAAACCTTAGCAGAGAAGTACAATCTCTGTATAGAAGCAAAACTAAAACTAGGATTCAGAGAAGTTAAAGTGCCTTAAGGCAAGGCAATATCTAAGTGAAAGAATTCTCAACCTTCTCTGGTGAAAGCAGGAATGGCTCCCATATAGCAAGAGAGCAGATTTATGCAATAGAAAGGGGATAGATAGATAATGAGAGTGGTGATAGGCCCCAGTCCTAGCCCTGGAAAGATTTTTTTATGCATTCTCAAATAAAGCGACTCACATTACCAACATATCATCTACTAAAAACCATTATCAAGAGTAACATCTTAAGTTTAGGCTAAAATACACTACTTACTTTCCAGACAGTATAGACAAAGAAAAAATAAGGAATTTTATATGTGTACGAACTACTAATCTGTTTTGAGAAATGACTCTTGATAAACCCAAATACATAATAATTTTAAAATCTAGAATATGTCCTAGGTCTAGTGATTCAGAGTATATGAATTATGTAATTACATTTATATACATGTAAACATATATAACACTTTTATCTTTAAAAATAGACTTTCAAAAAAAGGTCTTAGTTTGCCACTGACTGCGTGCATGTCTGTGTATATTAAACCCAATCATAAAGTCTGCCCTCTACACCTGAACACCGTGCAGAGGTACCAATGAAAAGATATGGTCTCCAAGCATGACTGGGCCTGAATCACTGCTAAGCCATGTTTCCAGGCACCCGTCTCCAACGCCCTCTTCTCAAGCTTCCTCCCTTACCTCCTGATAAATCTGCTTCACAGAAGAATGGAGACCATCCAGTTACAAGCCTCCTTCTATGCCCAATGATCCCTCTCAAGAATTCTCCCCTAACCTCTAATCTCTGCATCCCATCAATGCTCCATCCTGCCCATGTTCTTAGTGTTTACTCCATTAATTTCACCCTCGGCCTCTCCAGGAGTTCCTCTCCCCTACTTTACAGATTTTTTCATTCTCACCATTTCTTTTACCACCTTTTGGGGTAACACTGTGGTACATAACTACAACCCTTATTTAACAAAATTATAATTGGGGTTCAAAGTGGTTAAATAAAGTGCCCCCAGGAACTCTATCCCTCCCTTCCCCCAGTTCTCATATATCCCTGTGAATTTCCTATCATCGTACTTTGATGACTCTATAATAATTACCTGTTTATGCACTGGTTTCCCCACCAGACTGGGAGATCCTTGCTATTAACAACCAGATCGTTTCCTTTTTGCCTCTGAGGAGGGCCTGCACGCTCAGGTGGACCCAATAAATTCCTGTGGTATAAATACCGCTTCAACATTACCTTTGCACGTGCTACATCCACGAGCTAGAAAGCTAAACCTTGCTTCACCTGCCAGGAAAACTCCCACTCATCCATCAGGACCTAGTTTTCACATTTCTTTCTCTATGAAGTCTTTCCTGCCTCTCCCACACACACACCCTTTTAAATCTCCTAAATCTTACACATATATCCATTAGAGCATTTGTCACATTCAGACAAATATTTGCTTACAAATCTAGCTCCCATCCCAGATTAAGGACAGTCATTTTGGTATTTATTCCCAGAGCAAAGCAGCCTCTGGCACTTAACACGCGCTTAATAAATGCTAGTTGAATAATGAGTGAATGGATGAATGAATGGCTACACCTGTGCCCGAGGTGCCTCCTCTGACTACGAGCTCTGTACAAGGAGATTCCCCTCTAAACCAAATGAGGGTTGTTTTCTAGAAAAGAGGAGGGCAGTGGCAGAGGTTAAAGGGAGTGTGGGGGGTGGGGGGAGCAAGGGATTTAAATCGCCGACCGCGCAGAGCCCGAAAGCCCGGAGGGAGGAGAAGGAAGAGCAAGGAGGGGCGGGGAAACCGGAGTCTATGGAGGCGGAAGGAGGGCGAGGGGAGGAGCCTGCGGCCAGAGCCTCAAGGAGGCTGCAGACCGAGGGCCCGCGGACAGGGCAAGGGGCAGGGGAGGCTCCCGCCCGCTCCCGGCCGGGGCCCGCACTCACTCGTCCCCCTGCAGGAGGCTGCCCTCGGTGATGGGCCGCACGGCCGCCCTCGGGGGCTCGGCGCCCGGACCCGAGGGGCGGAAACACAGGCTCAGCTTCTCCTGCAAGCTGCAGGCCAGCGCTGGAAAGCTGTCGCCTCCCCCGCCCGACCCTGCCCCGGCCTCGGGGCTCGTGTTACAGTTCTCCTGGTCCTGGAGGCTCCGGGCCGGCTCCTGGAACTCATAGAAATCCTGCCAGTCCCCGTCCGCCGCCATCGCCGCCCCGTGCAGCCGCGCGCCCCGCCCCGCCCCGCCGTCGGGCCCCGCCCCCGGAGCCCCGCCCCGGCAGAGGCCCCGCCCCGCCCAAGCCCCCTTGGATTAGTCCTGGGCCGCTCAACCTCGCGGTTGTCCGCCTGCCGAGTCATCTCGGAAGTTGATGGCAGGTCCCTATAGAAAGGGAAACCTGAACTGCATTGAGTCACTTCCTATAATCTCTGTCAGTCAGAAATAGCTTCCCTCCTGGCTTTCCTTAAGAGGAAACCCGGCCTAAATATGGCTAAAATAGAGGGCTTCTCAAAACTTTCCACGTAGAGTCAGATTATGCCCGAAGTCATTTACTCAGAGTAATCTGGTCCTTTTGTAACTTTCCACCAGAATAAGTTGAAAATGCTTAAGTGATACCGAAATTTATTCCAGGAATACTTTGAAAATGAAGTATTCCAATGCTCATGTTAGATCCTCAGAAACATACACATAATTATGAGTTAATGTTTGCAAAGCACTTAGAACAGTGCTTAACAGTGGCATATGTGTATACTATATAAGTAATGCATGGCTGCACCTTACAAAGGATTTATGACGTAGTTATAGTGATAAGACTAAGAAGAAACACTTTGTACAAAATAAAAAATAGATATGATTGGGAGTAGAGAATTTAATAGGTATAGAGTTTCAGTTTTGCAAGACAAAAAGAAGTCTGAGTTTAGGTGGTGGTGATGGTTGCCAAGAATATGAATGTGCTTAATGCCACTGAGCTGTATACTTAAAATGGTTAAGATAGTAACTATGTTATGTCTTTTATCATAAAAAAAAATTGGTAGAAAAGTATGATTATAAGAGAATATGAATATGTAGAGGCAATAAATATCTAAGAGTATTACTGGACAAGATTCCACTCCCTGAAGCACATAGAAACCAATACTATGTGACTGGCTTTGAGGAAAGAAAGGAGCTTCATTTTTAAGTAGATTGGCAAAAAGACAGGAGGCAAGGCTTAAATCTTCCTGATCCAGGATTCAGAGTAGAGTAACAGTTTAAGGGTTCACAAGTGTTACTCCTGAATGGTGTGCCCAAGGTTTAAACTTTGGTTCTGAGTCTCGTTAAACAGGATAGAACCAGCTTGTGCTTGTCTACAGTTACAGGAGTTGATAGGAGTTACATGTTTGGACTGTAGTAATCAAATACTTCATTTAGGGAAGTGGGATGTAGTTGGGTCATGAAAGATAGGTTTGTAATTTGAAAAATAAATCTGAAGTTAATAATTAAAAATAACCTTTTCTCAGTATGCTTTGTCCATGTCTTGACAGCATGGAACACCTATCCTCAAGAATATATGTTAATATGAAAATTTCCTATTTACTATGCCAATGAATGTTTGTTTCATATTTCAATGATTTGTCCCATATTAAACAAAATAGTCTGAGCCTATGAAATTGTTGATAAAAACAATATTGTCCCCTCTATTTCCTTTGAAACCATGAAGGGAGCAGATGTTGAGCTCTATTTGGCCAACAGCTAGAACTAATTACCCAATGTTTAACAGCTTTTGTGTTTACGAAAAAACACTCCAGCTCAGCTGATAGTCACCCATCTGAACACTACTCAAAAGTGATGCTCTAAAACGGTGGTCCAGAGCCTTTTCAGCACCAGGGACCGGTGCTTCTATGAGAATCCAATGCCTGATGACCTGAGGTGGAGCTGAGTTGGTGATGCTAGTACTGGGGAGGGGCTGCAAACGCAGATGAAGCTTTGCTCTTTGCTAGCTTGCCTGCCGCTCACCTCCTGTTGTGCAGCCGGGTTCCTAACAGGCCATGAACCAGAACCAGTCTGAGGCCTGGGGGGTGGGGACCCCTGACAAAAGTATCAAAGATCTATTTTTCTCTAGCGTTTGACTACACACACAAAGTTATGTGAAACTGTCAAGTAAAATCAGACTCTCCTAATTAGGTACACAGCTAAGACAAATTTGTGGGTTTTTTTTTTTTCTTATTCATATCTCCATTTACCTATGTGGTGTGTGGATATGTGTTAATAGAAATGAATATTATTTACTCTTAGGACCCAAATGTAACACTGTCAAGTTTTTCCCATGCTTACAAGTAAAATGCTACTGGGTTAGCTTTAGTGGTCTCAGAATTGTAGTCAAATTTCCCATACAGGATGTTTTTACTTTTAATTAAATGCAGATTATCTGGTATCACCCAGACACTTTGACGATTCCATTGTAAAAACAGGATTTGAATCACTTAATCAATTTATATTTGTGCACCTATAATGACCTTGGCACTCAACGCAATCTATAAAAGGGCTCCAAAGAAAGATGCCTATGAGCAAAATTGTTATACTACTTTATGGGGGCAGAGCAACAAGATTAAAGTCTGAAATAAAATGTTAATTGGTGCTTTCATAGATTTTAAATAACTACTGTAAACATGAAAGAGTAATAGGACAAGACAGTTTGAATGGTAAAATGCTTGTTACTGGGTAAAATTATAAAGTAGCAATATATTCCCTCAGTGCCTTTTGCACACCTCTTTTCCCAGGTGGTACCTGGAAACTGCAAGTTGCTCAGACTCAGACTATGTTCCACCCAGGTTGTGGCACCATTTCCTTATGCTCATCCTTTTCTTTAGCTTCTTTGGCACTTACACTGCTTTTTTTTTTTTTTTTTTTTTTTGAGAATCAAGCCCCCAGTACTAGTCCATAAACGCCATCACTTAATATTTCCTGAAGGTAACCTTAGCTCATTTTCCAGCAACAATCCTTCCCATGAGGAAATTCTAACTCCCTAACATTGCCACGGAGCTGGCAGAACCACAGACGTCCTGCCAGTCTCACCTGTCTAGATCAGTCCATCAACACTCAGAGGCTTCTGAAGAAGAAGATGTTCTTGCACTTCGTTATATCTCACGTAGCTGGAGTCTACTAATTTGTCCACCCACATTGTCTTATTTCAGTTTTATTTATTTGTAAACATGTTTGCTCATTTCATATATTAAGAAAAGTTAACCTATTGAATTAATTTTCAGCACTTGATTCAAAATTACAAAGAGAATATAGAGTACTTTTAAAGAGAGTTTCACTACACTTGAGAATTATGTTTACATTAATCATGTAAGATGAAAAAGTTACTCCTCATGTTTGACTATATATTTAAATTTTGACATATATAGTATATATCACAGTGAAAATTTAAGTAACACAAAGTGGAAAGTAAATTAGTCAACATATTGACCACCTAAGGGTATAATTAATCAGAAAATATAAGAACTACAAAAAAAGAGAAAGAAAAAAGAAAGGAAGGAAGGAAGGAAGGAAGGAAGGAAGGAAGGAAGGAAGGAAGGAAGGAAGGAAGGAAAGAAAAGAAAGAAAAGAAAAGAAAAGAAAAGAAAAGAAAAGAAAGAAAAGAAAAGAAAAGAAAAGAAAAGAAAAGAAAAGAAAAAAGAAAGAAAACTACTGAAACAGGACCAGAAAATATCTGGTTGTCAAGGTATCATGTATAGAAAATGCCGAAGGCATTGTAAAGCAAAAGACAATGAGATGGAACCTAAGTAAATACTTCTGGGGAAAAGCTAAACTCATGACTATTCAACAATTAAGGGGAAATACGGAGCTAATGAAACAAAAGTAAAAAGAATTTAGAAATTCATATATTGGCCCAAAAATTTAAGGAAAGTTTGCTTGCTTGCCAAAAACAGCAAAGGGTAGGTTCTTTCCATTTTGTCTATTTTTTTTTTATCAAGAAACCGTTGCATAATCAAAGATCACAATTTAGCCTTTATTTGAAAAGAATATTTAATTTTAATTATTCAAGTTTAACGATCAGATCAGGGTCTGGATCAGGTGGGACCACCCTGAGCAGAAGCAGCGCTAGGCCACCAAGAAAAGGAGCCAAGTGACTCACTGGCTAGGGACCCAGACTTACAAGGTATCAAAATAGCTGGGCGGGAAAGACACTGTCAAGTATTTGCCTGGTTGTGTTCTGGGTAATCAAATACCTAGAGCAGTTAAAATCATAGAGAGGGAAAGTTGAATGGTGGCTGCCAGCGGCTTGGGGTAAAGGATAAGGACAGTTAATATTTCATGAGCATAGGGTTTCTATTTGAAATGATGAAAATATCTAGAAGTGGATAGCGGTGCTGGTTGCACATAAAGTGAATGCACTTAATGCCAGGGTACTCTTAAATATTGTTAAAATGGTAATTTTTATATGAGGTATATTTAAGCACAAATTTTTTATAAAAAGTTGTGGCTTTATTGAATTGTTTCTTAGAATTGCCCTGGACAGATACGCCCTACTTATTTAATATCTAATTTCCTTAAAAGGGGATTGAAATCAAACATTTGAAATTAATTCATACACCCTAGTAAATGTTGATGAATTGTTAACTTGTTAATGATCTCTCCTATTTTACCTTTTGATTGAAACTGTATTTTATACCAGTTAGATAAATTAACTTCCCTAGAGAGTTATATAATATTTAATAAAATAAACTGTTGTCATTTGTAGACTTGAGTTTAAGTGTGTAATTTCTGGGAAGAAATTCAGTGGAGATAGAAAATCTCTCTGGCCCACACAGGAAAATAGAAAGGTGCTAACTTTCGAGAAAACAGTAAGTCCACTTCCCAATGAATTGGAGGCAAGGGGCCGGGGAATAAGTAAAAATTAAATCAGGAGAACTCTATTGAGCACAATGACAGGCTGTCAGAAGGGGACACTGTGGAAGACTGACAGGTGCATTCAGGAGACCAAGAAGCATCAATAGCGGCTCTGCCATGTTTACAGAAGGGAACAGATACAGACATTTCAGAAGCATTTATAACTGAAGAGAAACCAGGAGGCTTGGATCACATTTGGATGAAATAAAAGAATTCTGTAAATGATCGTACTTTTTGTCTGATCCAGGTTACACATTTAATGTTGGTCATATTCATTACATTCTATTTTTCTGATATGCTTATTAACATGAATTTCTCATAAAGGTTTTTGTCTCAAATTTTCCACAGTCTCAAGAGTATTAGGACAAGAGAACCATAGCATCCAGCAATATTCCACGAAATCGGCTGGACTCCCCCAAATTTCCATGGATGAGGGTGCAAATGAAGAATGACATGCCCTACTCCTTTGGAAATTTATTATTCAGGTCTTTGTTTTTCATTCGTTTTCTCTCTCCAAAGTTTTGTTCCCAGAGATATTAAAATCTCTCTAGTTATCTTTAGAGAAGGAACATTTCATTGTAAGTGGGGTTAAGATGGAACAAGATTTAAGGATGGGGATGTCTGTTCTATACATACAAATTTTTAAAGCTGTAAGTTTAACAGGGCTTTTATTTCTCTTTCTTCTTTTTTTTTTCTGTAAGAGTGGTCAAAATATCTTGACATCAAAAACGCCACACCAATATTGCTGCATCAAAATAGCCTTAGCAAATGATATGGACCTAATTAAACCACAAGTCGGATTCAGGTCTACTAAAGCAAAACTATGTGGTCTATTAAGATAATTGATTACATAGTTTAAGCAAATGCGCACACTATTGCTCAATTTTCTGATTGATTTGACTATAGTAGACACAAAAGTACGCTGTTTCTAATCTGACATTAGAGGGTTAAGAGTAGGTGTCTTGGGAATTCTTTGTTGTAGAGAGTAACTTTATAACTCAAGGACTGATTTGCCCTCTACAAGATTGAATTAGTATATACCCTGAATGTCCCTGAGTATCACCAGCCTGGAAATTCCAATGGACTAGCTTGGTCATCCCTAACTCTGTGACTCAAACTCCAAGTATCGCTGCTGCCCAAACTCAGCAGGTGAGTGGTACTGGAGGGGGCAGGCATGCTAAGGGCTGTATCTACCCAGAGGGGTCAGCTAACCCCAGCCTCAACCTTTTCCTCCTGCTATGGACTGAATTGTGTTCTCCCCAAATTCATATGTTTAAGTCCCAACCCCTAGTACCTCTGAATATGACTCTAGTTGGAGAGAAATCTTTAAAGATGAAATTAAGTTATAACAAGGCATTTGTAGGTAAGGCTCTAATCCAATCTGAGTTGTATCCTAATAAGAAGAGTAAGAAACACCAGGGGCATGCCCACACAGGGAAAGACCTTGTAAGGACACAATGAGATGGCAGCCATCTATAAGCCAGGAAGAAAGGCCTCAGAAGAAACCAGTCCTGCTTACAGCCTCCAGAACTGTGAGGAAATAAATATTTACTGTTATAGCCACCCTAGCAAACTAACAGAGCTCCCAAAGTTATCCTGGTGGTTTCTTGGAGTTTCTATAGGGTACCCCATTTGAGCTTAGAACAGATATCCTGTTCATTCTTCTGGCTTCTTTGTCAGCCCTAAGTATTAGTCTCTTTTATAAATAATAGTAGCAGATGTTAAGCGGGTGCCTTACTAAGAGCAGAACCACAGCTTTCCCTGAGTACCCCATTAGTTATTTACAGGAGAGAAAATTAGAAATTATAAAGAAGGATTAGAGTCATTGAGATTCAGAGCTGCCAGCCATATTGAGAGGGGTCAGGTGCTCCAAATTCATGTCAAGTAGAGGCCTTTCCAAGAACTAAAGAATGGGTTGAGTATGTATGGGAAAAACAAAAACAAAAACAAAAAACAATGTCTTTCTCTCCAGCAGGATAGTTACTGAGATGCAGGACCCAGACCCAAGTGCCCCCATGGGCCCAGAGTTGGACACCAGGAGAGAATACTTGAGAGAGCCTGATGTATATCCCCTGGAGTCTGGGCAGGAGACTGGAGGAGTTGCCCATAATGGCAGGGCCAAGGGAGACTTGCAGAAGAGGGAGCAGCTCTTAGACCATTTGTTGAGCAAGGGTTATGATTTTTTCCTGCCCCAGAAGGTCATCCTGATTCAAGTCATCTTGAAAGGGTGTTAGCAGGGTTGACAAGGAAACCTCAGTCTAGAAGGAGAGGCTACTGAGCTCAAGGGGATGTGACGGAGACAGTAACAGAACAATGGAGGAACACTTGCTGAGCAGAGGAGGGGAGATATTTTGACGTGACTATAAGATGAAAGTTATTATTTATACTGAGTCAGACTTCTTTTTACCTGAAAATAAGACTGTTCTGATTTCTCAAAGTGACTCAAAAGCTATGGAATCCGATGGAGACACCAACAAGAGATAGGGAGGAGAAATTGGATAGAGCACGTTTAAAGGCTGAAATGGGAGATGGAGGTGGAAGGGTAGGGGGGAGCCTTTTTTCTTGTTGTACTCTACAAATTCAACCCATTCAATATTGCAGCTCTGTGAGAGTCAACAAGCTCTAACCACCTTGGACAGACTCTAGGCCAGCCCCTCTATTCTCCTCTCTCCTAGCTGGTTCCCACTCACTGCTGCCCATTTTCATTTTCTTTTCATTTTCCTTTTATTGTCTTTCAACAAGAAACAGTGTCCTGATAAATATCAAGTCATGCAAATGTAAATGCTTAAGGAGTTTGCAATCCCAATATAATCAAACTCAACCTCAACGGAGATCACCTAGCAAGAGTATAGCAGTAATTAATCTACATTTAAACCAGCAAATAAAAATAACAGAAATAGGTAATAGAGGATGGAAATACAGATGAGGAAGATTTAAATGGGAAGTCCTCCAAAATTCCAGGCTGCAGTCCATGTACGATGCAGTTGCCTAAGTAGGTCACAGATCAAGGGGAAAACCTACTAAATCTCTGGTTCCATTATAAAAGAATGAGGGATGAAAGATATTAACTACTGGAAATCACAGGAGACCAAAAACACCACTAGTTCTTCAGGATAAAGGAAGTTTGGGAGAAAGTGCAATTCATGTGAAGATGACAAGGTTACCTTCTGCTGTGAGGTGCTTTGATTTGGGTCAGCACATACATCCATCATTCCTACCTCAAAGTTTAGGGCTTCAGTATTTGACAAATAAGGATCCTTTTTCCTTTGCTAAATACTTGGTTTGATGTTAATATGTCATCACTTTTATTTGTGAAATCATTTTAAAATCATTAATTTTTTCCCCTTCATTGTTCAAGTTTGCTTTGTCACAAGCCTGAACTATCCACCACTCTAAATAGGGATACCTGGGTACACATTCACGGAAAATGTCGAGAGAAGGGGAGGAAAAAAGGTCAGAAGATTATTCTAAAGCCTCTCACTACTGATAAGATTTCACTTCTTTGTTCAATAATCTTCCACTTAAGGGATAAAAACAGCCAAAATTTAAGAAGCAGCAGAGACCATTTCCTCTGTCATTAGCAAGGAGAAATGTTTTAGGTTACAGGGAACTGAAAATCTCTCTCCATTTATCTCAGGAAAATGCACATAGAAGCCATAGCACATGGATAGAGTCTTGTATTCAAATAAGAGCCTCTATTTTTATGTTCTGTGTCCTACCTGTGAGTGATTTATAAAGGGGAACCTGTTTCTATGAATTGTTTTGAAGATAGATTTGTTTCTAAGTTTGTTCTATATCTAAAAGTGATATTAAAAGAGTCTCCTATAAGCAAAGGATGACATAAGCTAAAGACTTTGCTTTTAACACTCTCTAAAGCAGGCATTGATTTTTATATGTTTTATATGTTTAATAATAAGGGTAAATGACTCTGGAAGCAGAGACTCATTTCTAGTGTCAAAATAAAATAAAAATATTTAGTTCTTTGAAATTAGATTCTTTAACTGAAGATCTATAAGGAAATATGGCATATACATCTTCCAAACATGTCAGAAGGATAAAGGATTATCGAATTACTAACTTTTTTGACATATTTATTTTATTTGTAAATAATGATGGTTAAACATGCATAAACTATTTTTTAAAAGTAAAACTTGAATTGGTTTCATAGAATAGTCATATTTTCATTTATACCCTTGGAATTTTTAATTAGGCTTTGAAGTTCTTTAAAACACAGACAGTTCTTTCTTGTGGTTGGTAATTATATTATCTCATTGCTTGTTTTGACAATTTGCAAATGCCTGGTTTTAAAATAAATGATGGGTAAGACACACTACTAGATGCTGTTGTATGATCTAACATCATGCATTCACTTATTCGGCTCAACTACAGCCTTCAAATATTATTCTTTATCGAAACTCCTTATATGCGTACCTTATTTTATCCCCTTTGGATTTTTCTATTCTATGTCTCCTTTATCTACAATTATTTTAACTACTTTCTACTTTTTCACCTATTAATCCATTCTTTCATTCTCTTCAATTATTCCCAGTGACTTTCTTTACCTTACGAAATCATGAAACTTGGACTCAAACCATTCCTGTGTTTAGAATAGCCTTTTCCCAATAACTCCAATAATTTCATTGTTATTCAGAAAGACACTTGAAACTTTCCTATCTAAGTGATCTTTTCTGGCTAATCCAAGCCTGATTTTAAAAGATGAATAAGCCACCTATGACCCCCTCCCCTACCTTCATTTTACAGTCATATCCAGTCATCAAGGTGAACAGGGCCTAGCCGACCAGCTCCACACAGTATGGGTACACTGAGGTAGTAGAGGGCCTGCAACTAGACCTGCCACTGGCATCAGATCAGTCTGGGGCGGGGGGTGTTGGGGGTCATGCCCTGCTACAGATGTTGAAGCTGCATCCAAGTTATTAGCAGAACAAAGCATTCACATGATAGTGATAGACTCTATATGGACCTACATCAGGTTCACTGGATTCTGTATGAGCAGTTGAGCAAAGTACTGTGATAAGGGACCAGCATCATGAGATATCTAGAGAGAAACTCAGGCAAAAAAAAAAAAATGTTAAATTTAGGGTAGTGCAAATAGCCAGCTTCTCCAGGTCTTAGAAAATGATGAAAGATTGCCTGCCTGCTTGTAGGATCTGGTGTAGAGGTGGAATAACCAAGAAGCTAAGGAAATTTAAGTGCCAGGGACCCCCACTTATACCAGGCACCTACAAGACCTGAGGAGGAGCCCTAGCAAAGTAAAGAGCACTGTCAGTTCATAGGATATTAAATAACAGTCACTACACAAAATGTCTATATTGCTCTAAAATCTTTGAGCTCTTAAATCTTAAAAAACTTGAGTAGTTTTCAAAATTTGGCAATAATCTAACACATTTACCTGACAGTATTACTTATAAGTCATGAACCTGAAATGTTTCTAAACTATCAATATTAAAGAAAAATACTTCAATAAACTGTGTTAGAGAAGAGATGAATTTTTTTCTATTATCTATAGAAAATGATGTTACAAAATCACAGTCTGATGAAGAGGCAGTTTAAGAGTAACAGCCAAAATGTAAGGGGAAAGTATTTTAAAGAAATGTTAGAAAGTTAATTATTTAAAAATACTACGTTGTTTTTATGGATTTTATGTTTGTGATATTTGTCATATTTTTAGAAAGTAAATATACTTGTTATAAATTTTTTCCCATTCTAATGATATATTTTCTTTGATAGCTAATTTAGTAATCTTTTTTCTTAACCAGATTTTACAAAATTATACAAACTTCAGGATGTCTGGATCTGCCTCATAATCAAGTGGCCCCTACGAAGGAGGTGGGTGGAGTCAGAGAGGTGTGGCCTGATATTTACCATTACTTGCAAGTAGTTAAGTATGCATAAATATACATTTTTAAAGTTTTAGTTAAAACTGAAAAAGACTGGATAATCATTCAGTATATACAACATGTCTCATGAGGATGAGGTGACTTCATTCAAGCCAAATAGGAAAAGTATCTGTGGCAGCCACTATGTCGTCTGTATTCAACCTAAATTCTCTTTTCTTGGATATGTATAAGTATTATATTTTCCAGGCTCCCTTGCTTCATGCAGTCATGTGAATGAGTTCTAGTTCATGGAATATGAACAAACAAGATGTAAACTCCTTCCAGACTTAGCCTGTGAAAACTTCCCACATATGAGCCTTCATTTCTTCCTCTTCCACTGGCTGAATGCATACAAGGAAAGTAACTTTGCAAACCACTGTCAAAGATGACAGAGCCACGAAATGGAAGGAAGCTGGGACTCTAATTCACTATTGGCAAAAAAATTTTGAACATTCCTTTTGATTTTCAGGTTAGTAAGAAAGAAACTTTTTTATCATGTAGCCAATGGGATTCAGGGTTTTATCTGCTACAACAAGTAGTAATATGTTAACTAACTGTTCTTATTAGTGAAAGAATAATGCTCTTTTAAAATTTTGTTATGCATAAGGTCCTACTTGTATGTATACAAAAATATGTATATTAACTTACGTACATGTTTATATGTATAAACATGTATATAAATATAAATGTCTACAGTCATAATTTCTCTCTTACAGGTTCTATTTTACATTACCAGTTAATAATAGTCTACAGTATATGCTTAGCATTTCTGAGATTTAATATCCAAATCTCAGAAATGCTAAGCATATACTGTAGACATAAACCAATCCATCAGTGTATTAGATCTTAAAAGACTGTGAATTTCCCTTTGTTAGCATATTTAAGCTGCGAAGATCTTCCAAGAATGCTAGCAAAAGAAATCCTGCATTGTTCCTTGTCAACTCTGATTCTTTCTGGGTTCTGCATTCTAAGTATAAATTAATGATAATAACCCATGTTTTATTGCACTTGCTCTTACTGGGTCATGCAGGTCTTAAGCCCACACCATGTTTGCATTCCCCTTCAGCTAGGGGATGCCTCATATGTGCTTAGAATCAAGTCCTTTTAGTTTCTGCTTCTTCTGGCTACCAAGGTTCTTTATGAGGACTTTAGCTTCTACTGGATACCAGTACCACATCTGCAGGACACAAATACCAGGACAGGGGCTGAACATTGCACATGCTTCTGGACCCCGCGGGTGCATCCGCCAGGGCCCCATCATGCCTACCGCATGCCACTGTGGCGGCTCTGAGCTGTCGTTGCCAATTCCAATAAGCAGCACTGCCTTTTCCAAGCCCTTGCCACTTGCTTTGAGAACCATGACCGAGGCACAGCAGTCCACAAGCTTCTTAAAGGGCAAAGTAGTCTCTGTGAGTAGGTGGGGAGAAACGCCTTTCAGTCTTCTATAATCTGTTGCACTCTAGAATCTTAGGAAATTGCTAATAAACAAGTCCTTGAGTTTTTATATCTTTGGATTTTCTAGTCCTTAAATATAGGGATTCATAGACATGAATCTATGGAGCTGAGTCGGGAATACTTTTAATTATACATATTTCATGGCCCTCAAAAACATGCTTTCTCTATTACTCTGGGATTTGCTCTAGCACATTTGTCCTGTCTCCATCTTCTTAGGATGGATTCTCTTCACAGACACACCTCAAAACATCACACAGAGAGCCTTCTATTGGTCCCAGTTGACTGAACTTGCTGGAATCCTAGCTTAAGCTCAGGCATGATAAATTTAAACCAGGGGTCCAGTTGATTTATATATATAGTGAGGTAAATATACCTAATTCTTCAAAAGGATAGATCCCTCAGTACTTTTTATGTTTCTATAAATTTCCCTCATGACAAGTCTGGGCAAATTAAAGACCCTAACATAGTAGCTATAAAAAATATTTAAGAGCATAAAATATTTTCTGAAATGAGAATAAAGATAATATTTATTTTACTATATTACAACTAAGGGCTATTTCTTAAAATTGAGTTTTTAGAAAGAAAAAAAGGAAGGAAGAGAGCAAGTATGAATAGATGTTTAGAGCCTATTCACTGATATATTTTCTGAATCACTTAGAGGGAAGAAGGTCTTTAAAAGGACGGTGAAGATGAGATCAGATATTGAAAAAAACAAAAAGGATCAATATTCTTGATTCTTTATTTTTCTAGCATGTCTCACATTCATTTGACCCACTCTTAAAAACTGAGCAGCTATCATAACCTATAGATATAAGTTTTAAGCTTAAGTCATTTGATATAGATTGAGTCCAAAAATTCTGATGCTTTAAGATGATTTTTAAACTTTCCTACATTATATATATATATATCCCTCTTCCCAAGTATATGTGTATTAAAAATGTTAAGAGTGAATAATCTAAAGTATGGAAGAATATAGACTCCTATAATTTGCTTCGAACAATACATACAAAGGGTGAAATTGAGTGGTTTATTTCTTTTGTGAAAAATGAAATGATAGGCGTGCAGTACTAAGGTATAGTACTTAAAATATGGACAGGGAGCTGGCTACTGCAGCATGTCAGGAAAAAGCTGGAGCTTTCCCAAAGATCAGGGACATCAGGGAGAGGAGACATTTACGAATAATAGAAGTCTGATGGCTTCCACCTGTGATAATGAACAGACCGTCATGGTCTGAAGTAATCAGCGACTTCTCAGGCAAGGCCTTTGACCTGTCTCATGATTGCTCCTCACTTCACTTCTAAGAAAAAAAAAGGAACCCCGGTGAATGCACAGCCACAGAAACCACCACCAGACGGAAAGATGGTGAACTTACTGCTCTATAAGAAAGGGGAATAAGGTATGATGATGCCGGTCATAGTCACCTCACATACCAGCAATAACGAACATCCAAACTGAGCAAACTTGTGAGAGTCAAGCTGGCCAACATTCCTAACTCGCACAAAAGTAAATAACTAAAATTAAAGTTTTGTGTTCATTAATCATGCCAGATTAACTCCTGCTGCAGCACAGAGACTAGAGCAGGAGTCTACAGCTTTCACAGTTTTTATAAATCAAGTTTTATTGAAACATGCTCATTAGTTTACACATTGCCTTGACTGCTTCACACTACAACTGCAAAATTAAATAGTCTTGACAGAAACCATATGCCCTAAAAGATTTACTCTCTGACCTTTTACAAAAAAAAAACTTGCCAACTCCTGGACTAGAGGGATAGAGCTTTGAGACTATTACTATCCTGAGGAAGTGGCTGTCTTTGATACTAAGAAATCCAGAATCATGGATACCCTGCTCAGCCTCCCCTTTTATTTCTAGGTCCATAGAATAATCTGTAGGGAGAGAAACGAAGTGAAACAGATTATTGGAAAATTATGCTTTGCATATGGAAAAAAAAAAGTCTTCAGGAAAAGAATAAGAAGAAAATATGTTATGTTTATTTTTTTCTGTTTGCATACCAGCTACTGCTACCGACTACAAAATTTTTTTAGGGCCCAACTATTATTCACCGGTCAGAGTAAAAGCTACTATCTCCAAATTAAGAGAAAAGATAGAAAATTGTATTGTTTTTGATCCTAGGGTGGAAAAGTAATTTTAAAGCGTGAAAACAAAGAAAGAAGTGATAAAGAAGAAAAAATGGCTCATTCTCCAGTGAAATATTGAGTAGAAAGTATATACAAAATATTATATAGATATATATCCATTCAATATAAAATTTCATCTCCTTAAACCACCTGAGGTGGGGGGGGGGAGGACAGAAGAGGGAGCATTAGCTAAAAATGTTGAGCATAATTTGGAGTGTGAGGCAGGCCCCAGAGAAGTTTCTATATACTTTTCAGGACAAGAGACCTAGAATATAGAGACGAGGGAAGTGGCTCATCTGACAAAGGAGGAAGATCAGACAGCTGGGACTGGAGGTCTGAGCTTCTGGCCTTTACTTCTCATGCCACAGCTATACCCACAGGAGAGTGGCTTTATGGACCACTTTCCATGGAAATTATGGGTGGGGCTCACAGGCCAGTGAAAATAGAGGAGCTGTGATTCTGTGGGGAGCATCTCACCTCACTGTGAAGTGGCTCTGTGCCCTTTGTTATCCAGATAAGAAGAGGTATGAAGAGGGAAAACAATAAAACCATTTAAGAAGTCATGAAACTCTAATTTTTCCCTAACAGATACTATGTTAGAACAATATTTTACAAAGGAAAATTTTCACCTTAATTATGTCTTTAGAATCCTGCCCCAAAGCAGAAATCATATAGTAACTAAGTAGTAGAACTGATTTAATTTTTTAATTACTCTCTTTATGTTTAAAACACCATATACAGAATTAAGAACCAAATGACAAATCTAGATTATATTAGAAACATAAAAAAGAGACAAAAGGTCAAAGTCTTTAACATATCAAGTCTTTTACAAATCAGTTTAAAATTGCCCTAAAATTAGTGAGGATCATAAATGATCTATTTCTGAAAGAACAAATTGCTGATACATTAAAAGTTCAATCTCAATAGTAAAAAAGGAAACATGAAATAAAATGAGATATTGAGTGCCTATAAAATTGGAACATAATTTTTAAATTATAATATTAAAATATTCTTTATGGTGAAGGCTAAGGGAAGAAGTACTTTCAAATACTTTGGGACTGAAATGTAAAGTGGCACAAACTTTCTAGATGGCAACCTGGCAATATGTGCTATATCGGTTAATGTCCAGTCAGGCATTTTAGAGGAAATTTCACACAGGGATTGACTAGATAATTGGTATAAAGACTGAAGGAACCAAAGGAAAAGATGATGCTACCTAAAGGTCATGGATTCTAGGATGCTAACTCTAGCCCTTGGGCTGGAGAAGCAAAAGGGAGAAGGTAGTGTTCTGAGGAGTTCACAAGCACCACTACATGCTCTGAGCAGAAAGCC
The DNA here is from genome assembly GCF_014176215.1 of Rousettus aegyptiacus. Classification (NCBI taxonomy): domain Eukaryota; kingdom Metazoa; phylum Chordata; class Mammalia; order Chiroptera; family Pteropodidae; genus Rousettus; species Rousettus aegyptiacus. The sequence goes on from NW_023416310.1 coordinate 21,107,958, forward strand.
AGGAGACCACGACCCCGTTGCTGTTTCTGGGCGGGCTGCTACTGGAGCCTGTAATCACCTGCAGTTGGCTCCCACATCTGCTGATGCAGCCAGAAGCAGGGCGGGAAATGGCTTCTATCCAGCAGGTAACAGGTAAAACTCCAGCAGGTAAAACTCCAGTGCAAGCGTCAATAGTATGAAAATATTTAGACCGTCTATAACAACACTTTTAAAAAAAATGTTTAAGGAAATAGGCAGCAAAACACAAAAAGATTTATGTACAAGGACATTTATAATGGTGTCACACTCAGTAGTGTTCGTCATGTCTGGTTCTTTTTCCCTTCCTGGACCCTTTGTGCTTGGGTGAGACCTTGTAACTAGATTTGACTAATGAGTTCAGGTATACCATGTGTCACTTCCAAGATGCATTTAATTGCCAACGTGAACCTCTCCAGAGTTATCTTTTCTCTTTGGCACAGTGACCAATGACATTTGAGATGATGCTGCTCTGTTAGATTTGGTCCCTATGTGACTATGATATGTAGAGGTCCCTTGCTAACCCCATATGTGAGTGAAAAATAAATCTGTTATTTTAAGCCAGTAAGATTTAAGGGTTGTTTGTCATAACAACATAAACTAGACAAATTTGACTTACACATACTGAATGACTTATGAGAGCAGAGAATTACAAACAACCAATGTGCTCAGTTATATGGGAAAGTGAAATAAATGGCTATACATCCATATTATGAAATATATTGTTGCCAGTGAAAGGTGCTTTTGAATAATATTGAATAAGATGGGGAAATCTTCACCTCAGAAAATTAAATGGAAAAAATAGAATGTATATATTATATATTACGTGAGATTCACATGTAACATTATATATAAAGTACTTTGTATAGTAAGTGCTCGGTTGTGTTAGTTATTATTGTGTAACAAGAAATATGTAAATATCTTAATACTGGGCTCAACTGATGAGCCACCCCAGTTCTGGACACACGTTTTACATTCCAGCTAAAGTGACCCTAAGCAGTGGTTCATGTTATTCCTGTGGTTATGGCCTCGGTCAGTGCTGCAATCCTTCATGACACTTGTGGACATGATCAGCCAGTGTCACTTGGACTTCCTTCTTGCTCTTGAGGCATGAGATGCTGGAGCTTTGAGCTAAATAATGCTGCAGAACCCATTGGGCACTCACCCAGGAGCAGCTATGAGGTTGCACGATGCAGGCAGGGATGTGGGGTGTGCCACTGACCCAAGCCTACATTCTGGCTTGCCCTGCAGACTGGCTTTTGCTGCAGATGCCACAGTTACTGTCTTGGATCTAGCCTCTCCAACAGCTGGGAGGGACCAGGTCGTGTAACCTGCAAGTGTGGGAAAGTAACGCCCTGCAGGAAAAGCTTTGATCAATTGGAAACGGAAACCGGAGGAAAATTCTTCACCCTTACACATAGGAACAGAAATTTGATAGTTTCACATCAAGAACGAGGAATCAACAGAGTTTGTCAACAAGCTGTGGACAGCTTCATAACCCACTCTCTTTCTTCCTTTGCCTCCTCCTGCTAGATGGGATTGCACTCTCCAATAAAATGTTTTAAGGTTTAGCTTCAGGCACTTCCTTCTAGGGAATGGGGCCAAGAAAGTTATTTATACTTCCATAGATATCTCATGGTTCCAAGTATAAGAGCAATGCTTCTAAAATAGTTCACATGTTCTTGTCCATATATACCTCATAGAATTACACAGCAATGTCTCCCTCCAATATCACCCCCCATCTCTTCCAAGGATAACAGAGATAAAAATAAGATACAGTCAGAACATACAATGCAAGTTTTAGTGCCATAATGCTTAAATCTTAGCAAAGCTGTATGAATTTTAGATATTTTAGAAATGCAAAGGAAAGAATATCACAATATTTCATTCCCCAGGAGATGACAGTAGATGCAAGGCTTGGTATTACAAGCACGTACAGCTTTTCTAATGCTTTGCAATAGGAGGGTTCCATCACAGTGTACTGAAACTATCATAGAAAGTTTATTTCTTCCTTCTTCCTTTATCTGATCTAACTTTTTGCTGCCCCATTCGCCTATTTGGAGGACCTAGGCAAACTCCTCTGTGGTTGGGTTCTGACCCTCTGATCCACAAAAGCTTGTAAGGGCTCAGAAACAGTTATCAGCCAAGTCTCCTTAGCACAGAGGTATGCTTCCATCACACTGGGCCCCTGGCTGGCTACCTTGAACTTGAGAATTTCAGATCGTTCCTTGGCCTGAGCTAGCTCTGGGCTTGAGGCTTTCTGTGGTTGTGGAGCCAGACTCCTGGCTTCTTATGACTCCTGAAATTTGGATGTCCTGTTACCTGTGAGTCACCTTGCTTGTTGACTCTGGCCTGCTCTTACTTTCCGACGTTGGGGCTTGTGCTGGTACCACTCACCCTTCAGGCACTGACCTTTGGCATATGGCAGATGCTCCTGGCCCCAACTTTTTGTCTTGACTAGTAACCCCTACTTTCCCATACTTTGTACCATAAAGTTTGATTCCTCAGTTTTAAAGACTTCATAACTCTCTCTTGTTCATACTACATAGTACTAAGTGTTTACCAATTGTCTCATATTTGATGAAAGCAGAGGACTAAAGGAGTTATTTGAAATGTGACTCTGAAAGCTAACAGAGGGCTCTCCTATGAGAACAAATTCTCTTTAGAGAAACATTAGTAATAATTTACTGAATACCTACTACGTGACAGGTACTAGTCTAGGAGTTTTAAACTATGAATCCATTAAATCATCACAAAAGCCATATGAGGTAGTACTTGTATCTCTTTTTATAAAAAGTTGAGGGGTATCTCTTTCATTTCATTACCTCTGCATGTTGTACAATAGTTGATTAATACCTTGAATTCTCTCATCAGTACTATTATCTCTCTCATAACAAAAATAAAACTTTAATAATAAACATTAATTTCAATGTGACCTCAATATCTTAAATTTTTAATTTTTTATTATGAGTCATCTTCCAAGCCAAGCAAAGTCCTGAGGCCTATAATAACCCAAAAGTACAATTTAGCATTATGTATCAAAATTGAAAATGGCCATTCCTTTTCAATGCAAAATTTCACTTCTAAAAAATATAATAAATTCTCCTAGAAAATAAATATATTTATAAAATTCTTATCACAGCGAGTTTATAGTATAAAAGAACTGGGAACAACGTGACTATTCATCAGCAGGAGATTGACTAACTCAATTAAGACACATTCATACAATGGCATGCATGCTTAATGCTATAAATCCCATTTAAAAGAAGGTAGATCTATATGAAACGTGTCCAAGGTATGGTGTTGAATGAAAAAATGTAAGATTACAGAGTCTATTCATACATAAATTATATAATTATACTACTTATAACATTGATAACATTGATATAAGGTCTGAAACACTAAATTATTAATATTAGTGATTTCTCTGTGGCATTCGATCAGTTATGGGGTAATCATGGGGATGGTAGAATGCTTTCACTTTCTATATTATATACAATTTAAAAAATATATTTTAGAAGCATGCATGACTTTTATAAGAAGGAACATTAAATATGTCAATTTCCATTTTGAAATTAAAATTTTTTTGGACTACAAAGATTCCATTTAATTACTTGTTCATCCTAGTCAATAGAAACTGACTATCTTTGGGAAAACCTTAGGCTTTTTCCTCATATGAAAGGTGTAAAATTCCCCTATTCTTATTCTTTGCTCATTGCTGCCAACACAGAGTTATATGAATTCAGTCTTTATACACAAGTAAATATTTAAGTATTCCAGCATATTTTAAGTTACATATTTCTTTTTTAATTCCCTCTATATTATTGCATAATTTTATTTTTGTATCAGGTGATGTATATTTGGAAACCATACTGTGATGTTCATATTACATGGAGAAGCTTATTGAATTCCATGGATTAACTCAGTTAGATCAGGTGCTAGTGTCTGTGCTGGACTATTCTTGAGAAATGTTTTAAAATCTTTAACATATTTTCAGATCATGGATTCCTCGTTCCTCATATACTCCTATATGAACTTGCTAAATCAGAAAGTACCAAATGTAGAAAGATTTAATTGGGAAAAAAATGCATACTCCGTGAATTCAGCTTTGTTATCCAACTTGTAATTATTCAAAGATTTCCTAAAAATCAGTAATTGAGGTTTAATTCATATCTAGGTCTCAAGTTTACATAAGAAATTAATTATCTAAACTCTGAGTTATCAACTTAATAAATTATTCATAGTATTTCAAACTTTAGAATTCTAACCTTGTTTTAAGGAAACTCTCCTCTGCCTTCTTAGATATAATCCTCTCACTATAAAAATAGGTTTGGAAATTTTCATAAAATGTTGGAGAAAAAAAGGGAGAAAGAATGAGAGAGGTGGAATAACATTAATTGCATCCTGAGTAGGTGGAAGGAGTCATAGGATATCATTTAATGCTGACGAACAGAATTATAGATGCCTAAGAAACAAAGATAAACACTAAGAAAGATAATATTATTGACTAAACTTCGAAAGCAGATGAGAGATGAGTAAGGAAGAGAATGTAAGCTAATTTTATTTTCTTCAGAGCATAAAACCACATTAACTCAGGAGACAATGGATTGCTAGTATTTATAATATGTATTTAAAAATGAAAGAAATGAGATGAAACATAGGGGTTATGCTAATAAATGTAACTGGCCTTAACTAACCTAAAAGCAGAGTTCAATTCTATGGTCTATACTAGATAGAGAATTGCCTTAAAAAGATCCAAAAAGGTTGAAAATAAAAAGTTAGGCAAAGACTTATGAGTCAAAAGCAAACAAAAAGACAGCAGAGGTCAAGGCTTTGATATCAGGCAAAGTAGACCTCGAGCCAAAAAGTGTTAAGCAAAACAAAGAAAATATTATATAATTGTGTTGTCCAATTCAATAGCCACAAGCAACATGCAGGCGTTGAGTATTTCAAATGTGGGGTAATGTGACTGAGAAACTGATTTGTTAATTTTATTTAATTAATTTAAATAGCACAGAAACCATTTCCATCATCGTGAGGTTCTACTGGATATCACAGAAAGTTCCCTTGGATAGCATTGCTTTATAACATTAAAGTCTTCAAATTACAACAAACATGTGGCATTTATAAATATCTACGTATCAAAGAATATAGCATCTACTTTCATAAAGAAGAAATGATGAGAATGATGTAAATTCACTATAATAAAAGATTTTAAAATTTCTCCATATGGGACAAGTGGAAATATCCAGCACTTAAATGTTGAAATTAAAAAATAGAAGTGGTAGGAAGACTTAGTGGGCTGATCATTCTTTAAATCCTCGAAATATCTCTAAACGCCTTCCTTTCTCAGCACAAGGTTTGCATTTGCGGCCCTTGAAAATATTTGCTGATGGTACTCAATAAGTTTTGTTTTTCTAATTATTATAAATTGCTATAAATGGAGTTATGGGCATACCTGTAACTACCCTAAAAACATACCTGCATTATCATTTTACTAACATTTAGTGTTACTGTGAGAATATAATCGGTGGAAATTTTTGAAGTGCTCTGAATTTTTAGGAAGAAAGTCATTGCATAAGCATTCCTGTTTTGGCCTTTTAACAGAGTACATGGGTCCCCAAGGAAAAACCATCTTTGTCCTGCTTGACTATCCACCCTAATTAAATCCTTCAAACCCAGGTCCATTTGAAGAACAATGCTCTTGACTCAGCTGGCATTTCCCGTGATCATAAGCTATTTGCAAAACATTTCTTGGGACTTCCTGTCTTAAGCCTACACGCTGCGGACCTGTAGAAAAATTTGAACTTTTGACAACATCTGGGTGTCAGGAGAGGTAACAGTTCTGCATAAGGCAGTCTGTGAAGAGTTTTCTGTTCTCGCATACAGGTTGTTCACCGGAGGACTGCTTCATCAGAGAAACTGAAGCTGTTTTGCTTAAAGAAAAACAAAGCAAAAGCTGAAAGCTGTTTTGCTGTCCAACTCATGGTGACAGCAGTGGTTAAGCAGTCTACAAATGTTAACAAGATAAGCTTCAAATAAATATCAAGGGCAACTTCAGGTTAAAGGAAACCTCAGCTGCCCAGTCTGAAGGGTGTTAGCCTTCAAAATGGGATGAGCCCGCTGGAAAGAGGCCCTGTTTGGTTTCACTATATTTATGTACATGGGCATTTGGTTTTGTCACTTCTCTCAGAGGGGCAACGTTAGCAAAGTGTCAGCAGAGTTCTCCGGTGTACAGGGTTTGGAAGATTTCTTTTACACTTCTGAAATACAGAAGTCCAGTCTTCTAAAGTATGTCCTGTCTTACTCTGTCAGCCTTGGGTAGAAAAAGGAATGTCCTCAGGAGGTTGTGCTCAGGAATCCAGGGTGTAGTCCAAGGGCACGCTCCAGTTACCCAAGTTTGCAGAGCATGGAACTGGCCCACAGATAATAGAGGTCTCAAAATCAGCATCTAAACACATGGCCCAAATTGCATCTGCCAATCCAAGTGGAGAAACCCAGAGTATTGATTTTTTTTTTTGTTCATTCATTCAAGAAAAATTCATTGATCATCAAATACATGCCAGGCACTGTTCATGGAATTGGGGATTTGGCTATGAACAAAAATAAAAAGTACCCATCCTTTGAAAGTTGCACATTTGGTAAGGAGGGGACAATGTTGAAGAAATACAGAAGTGTGCAATAGACAGCAAGCTGGAAGGTATCCCAGAAGGAAGGGCAGGCAGCCGCAGTGGGCCAACATACCATTTTGCCTGGGCATGGGGGGCATATTTATGGAGCCTGAAGCTGGGCAACAAAGCCTGTCAACCTAGAGCCTATCTTTGTTCCTATTTTTCCATTTGTAAAACAGGGATAATGATATCTGTTTTTAGATGCTTTGAATTCCAGGCATGAAAGTGATCCCTGATGTGAATGCAAAGTTGTTCTCACTCCAGCATGAAAAGTCACTGGGCTTTTTGATCTTGTCACATTTTGAGAGCTGTATGCTTCAGTAGGATGGCCCCCTGGGATCCAGTCAGGGGACCCGTGTTCTGGTCCGGCTCCTTCATCAGGAGATGTGTAACCTCAGGCAAGGTGCTCAGTCTCTTGGAATCCCACCTGTGAAATGACTGAGTTGGACCAGGTGATCTTTAAGCTCGAAACTGTTCTGGTCTCTTATATACTTTAAAGAAATGTCATCTCCTAAAACAGTCTTACTAATATAAATGCTGCACATGATTAGGAAAATTCTCTTATTGTAACTTATGACTGAACTAATTTTTGTTCATTTAATACAACAATCTTATTCTTGTTTCATTGACTAAAATTATCTATTTTTCCTACTCTTCACTTTTTTTTCTGTGTATCTAATTTTCAAGTTTCAAGACCTACTTCAACAGTTTTGCCACCATTATCTAGCTTTTTGGTTGCTCTTACAAATCCTTCCCTTTTTTTCCTATTCCAAATAAATGTTGTTGATGTTGCCTATGCTATACGGACCCAGCATATTAATAATGTATAGTAGCTTACATTTATCAAGTGCATACTATAGACCATGCACAAAACATCTCATGTGATCATCACAGCAACTCTAATGGATGTACAATTACCATCTTTATTTTATAAGAGGAGAAACAAATGCATTGGGGGAGGAGGAATCATAATTACACAGTTAGTGAGAACTCAGTTGGGATTGTTGGATTCTAGAATACAAACTCCAGACCTCTATTCCAAACTGACTCGATCTCTATCTCAAGAGAGGGGGACTGAAAGAAAAGAAGACAGAGATAGAGAAGATAGATGGAGATGGAGATGATAGAGACAGAGATAGAGATAGAGACAGAGACAGAGACGGAGACGGAGACAGAGACAGAGACAGAGACAGAGACAGAGACAGAGACAGAGACAGAGATAGAGATAGAGATAGAGATAGAGATAGAGATAGAGGTAAAGATAAAGATAAAGGTAGAGATAGGAAATAGAGACAGAAATAAAGAGAAAAGGAAGAAAGGAGGGAAGAATGGAAAGAAAGAAAGAAGGGAAAAAGAAAAACATTAAGTTCGAGGGGAAAAAATTGAAAAATGTTGACACTATTTTTTCACTCTACATAAAAATAGTTGTATTTAGTCCCATGGAAAATGTGTAGTATTGCAATTTAGATTACCAATGAGAAAAATAATAGTTTTTCTTTTGGCCATTAAATGTTGCTATCTGGGTCTACTTAAGAGGTAGCAAGATGGAGGCAGCTTTCCAATCTTTTACTCTGAAAATAGATCATAGGCCCCATGGCAAGGGTAAGGCAGGTAGCAGGTGGCCCAAGGTCAAAGACTGCCCAAGACTAACAAAAAGGCTCATGCTCCAATAGAGACAAAAAAACTTATTTACAAATTCCATATCAATAACCCAGTCTACTATCAAGTAAGGTCAAATCAGGAACCTGAGTTTAGAACTAAGGGCCAATAATATTCTTGGCTGGAAAACCTACTATTCATCAACAGTTGCGTACATATGATGCTCTCTGGCTTACCTAAATTCACAACTATTTTGGGAAAGGTATGATGTCTCACTAAAGCCTCAGCTTTGCTCATAAAGTTCTGGTGCCTACAACGGAGTTACAGGCAGCGGTTCTGCTGCAAGGCTGACATACGTTCTGCAGGGGTGGACTTTCAGCACAAGGACAGCTGTTGTCAAGAGGGCTTTACACTCCATCACGTCTATGGACAACCTGCAACCTGCTAGGCCACAGACTGAATGCTTCGCTAAGGTTATTTAGGAGTCACTGTGACTTCAGGGTTTTTTGTTTCATGCCAAGATCAGAAGTACAAAAATAGTTTCATTTAATTGGGGAGAGGTAGAGATTAACTACCTTGTACTTGTAAATTCTTAATTTCTAGAGATCAGCAATTACTCTTCACTGCCTTCTAAAAAAATTATTTATATAATTTTATTCGATTTCAAGGATCTTATTTTACACACACACACACACACACACACACACACACACACACAAAACATTCAGGTGGTAACAAGGAAGCAGAGAAGCCTGTGTGAGCAAATGCATTGTTTTACAAAAGCTTATGAAACATATAAATCTAGAATACACCAGTCTACATTTCATTTCTTTAAAGTATTCTTGCCTAAACCACAGAGAAATAGTTTCAATCAAAGCTATAAGATTTTTTAAAATAACATTTATCTTGTTTTCTTTACCATCTTAACCATTTTAAGTGTACAGTGCAGTAGTACACACTATACGCACATTGTTATGCAATAGCTAGAACTTTTTCATATTGCCAAACTTAAACTCTATCCATTGAACAACAACTTGCCTTTTCCCCCTTTTGCCAATTCCTGGTAACCAATATTCTATTTTGTCTCTGTGATTTTGACTATTCTCAACTTTCTTATATCAGTGGAATCATGTTTTATCTTTTTGTGACTAACTTACTTCACTTGGCATAATATCCTCAAAGTGCATCCATGTTGTAGCTTTTGACAGGATTTCTTTCTTTTTTATGGCTTAATAATATTCCACGGTATACATATACATCACATTTTCTTCATTCAATGTCAATGGACATTTTGGTTGCTTTCACCTCTTGGCTACTGTGAATAGTGCTGCAATTAATATAGGTATGGAAATATCCCTTTGAGATTGTGTTTTTAGTTCTTTGGGGTATATACCCAGAAGTGGAATTAATTGCCGGGTCACACAGTAATTTTATTTTTAAGTTTTTGAAGAACTTGCCATATTGTTTCCTATAGCAGCCCCACCATTTTACTTCCCATCAACAGTGCACAAGGATTCCAGTTTCTCCACATCTCTGCCAAACGCTTGCTATTTACTGTAGTTTTTTTTCTTTTTGATAATTAGGAATAAACTTTATTATGAGTTTAATCAGACATCTCAACTTCTGTCCTCTGTGCAAAGGAGGTTGAAAGAAAAGTTGTTTGTGGCAGTATTTACTATTTTTCTTTTTTTGTTTTGTTTTGTTTTTATTGACCATCCTAATGGGTGTGAGGTGACATTACCATTACAGTTCCTCACTGCCTTTCACAAAAAGAAAAATAATAACTAAGCAAACAATTCCAAGTAATTTACTTAAATAAATTATCAAATACTTTGCCTACAATCATCAAACAGTATTGTCTCTGTGGCATTAATCTGTTCTTTGTCCAATAGCATAAAACATTGTTTATGCAAAAAGTCGTCAACCTACATAGATCCTCTGATGCAGCATTCCACCCCCAGTTATAGAATCAACATAAACGAGGATGTATATCTACTAACAGACATGTATAAGGATGTTCGTAGCAGATTTATTCACAATAGCCCAAAGCTGGAAACTGCCAAAGTCCATCACCAGCACAATGGATAAAGTATGGCATATTTATATAATGGAATAGTAAGCAGCAGTGAAAGAAAAAAAAAAAGAACTTCTGATACATGTAACAACGTGGATGAATTTTAGATACATAGCATTGAGCAAAAGACCAGATTCAAAAGATTACACACTATATGATTTTCTAATACAAAGTTTTAAAAAAGGGCAGAATGTGATTTCGTTGGTGGAATATTGACTGGTGGGTACACAGAGGTTATTTGGGATGCTGTAAATATGCTCTATCTGATCTGTGTAGTAGTTACATGAGTGTCTATGTACATGAAAATTCATTAATCTGTAGAATTTAAATATGTACACTTTCCTTTACATAGGTGATAACTATCAAAAAAGTAAAAGAATTTTAGCAAAAGGACCTATTTGCATTGACAAGGTAGTCCCTCCCACTTTTTTTTTTTTTTTAAGAGAGGCTGCAACCCCAAAATCAACAATAAGTGAGTTTGAGGAATGTTAAACAAACAAACAAAAATCCAAACAGCGTTGAAGCAAACTTCAAAAATGGCAGAAAATGGAAAGCAGAGGCAAAATAATAAGCTTTATTTATTCTGCACCTAAGCCACTCCCTAGCAGTAAATTAGAAAAATATGTTAACTTGGAGAGTACTCATAGTACTCTAATTTACTATGGTGCCCTCAACACTTAAATGTGTTAATTTTTAAACGCTAAAATTCATCACTCAGTTGTCATTCATAGTAATTAATTGAGAATCCACTGTGAGCTTAGCTTTGTTTATATGCAGTTGTTGCCTTGCATTGTTAGGCATAGAGTTACATTTGATTGTGTTTGTTCTTTATTGCACCAAAGCAATCCCATGATGTAAACCGAGGATTGAAAATCAAGCCATCGCTGAAAGATTAGTGTTCTACATAACTCAGCTCTAAATAGAGTTCCCTCAACTCTTCAACAGTAAAGGAAGCACTGCCTCATGAAGTCATCCTAATTTATAGCCAGGACTCTTTATTAGTAATAACATGGCAGTGTCTAGATTTTGAGATATAAAAATAAACCAGATAATAAATCCTAGTTTAATTAGCCTATGTTTTCCACTGAAAGAGACCTTGGCAACTTCAAAGCAACTTCTATTCTGGGATAGACAATTAGGTGGTACTGGATCCCTCAAGGATTAGAGATATATACAATTAAAGACAAATCTACTTGTGTGCTGAGCCACATGAAAACAGTTACATTTCCTATCACCTCACAGTCCAACCAGACATCTCTCACCTGCAGAATTGTAAAAACATCTCATCCAGTGTCCCTGTCTCTACTCTTGCCTTGAGTCTTTTGTCTACACAGCAACTGGAGTGGTCCTTTTAAAACCTAAGACAGATCAAAACTCTTCTTTGCTCAAAACCCTCCACAAGCTTTTCATCTCACTCAAAAGAAAATCCAGAGTCCTTACGATGCATTACAACGCCCTGCACTATCTGGCTTCATTAACCCTCCGACCTTCTTAGAACATCCTCCCCTTCACTGTCTCTACTCCAGACAGCTGGCCCCTTCTGGACCACTCCTGACTGAAAAGCCTTTGTGCTTGTCCCCTAGATACCTGCATACCTTGGTCCTTGATGCATTCTGACTTAGTTCAACTCTCACCTTACTCAGAGATTCCTGACTCCTGTAAGATAGCCCCTTCGAACAACATCTATCTTCTTACTCCCACTGTTTTATTTTTCTTCAGTGCACTTGTTAGCACCCAACATGTTTTAAAAGAATGTGCTTTTTAAATTGATTGTCCATATCTCCCTTCTGGAATGTGAGCACCCCCTACTGGAGAGTATGGACTTTGTTCACATGCATCCCCAGGATCTTGTACAGAGTCTGGTATATGTGAAAGGTGTTCAATAAACACTTGTTGATCAATCATATAATGAATGATTTAATGTATATTCAAAGAGAATGCAATCTGTAGGTATTTTAGGAATCAGAAAATAATTTCTTAGCTATATTATCCGAGCTGTTAGGGTATCATCAACATTCTTCCAACAAAGGTATGTATAGATGGGTTGATGTTTGTAACAGTTAAAAAGGCAGGGAGATACGTGACAAACTGCAATTTTCATTCTGGTGACATGATATAAAAAGGGCATAAAGCTTTACGATACTGACAATATAATAATTTGGGGCCATCAAACTCAGTGTCTCACAGCAAACATATCTATATCAGGGTTGCAGATTGGTAGTCATTGCTCAGATATAGTAAGATGTCCATTTTAGTTCCTTGATATATACCATTTGGTGCAGGATACTGTAGCTTCTACTCCCTCCATGTTCAAGAGAAATATACAGACACACGTTACCATTTCTCAAACTAAGACATGTGCACTAAATGCAGCCCAGCAGCCTGTGATTCTACAGTCTGAAAACCAATGATAATTCTTACATTTTAGAGAGAAAAACGAGCAAAAAACTATGTAACAGAGACCATATGCAACCCACAGAAAAGTGTGCCTACCTCTACTCTACAAAATCAGGTCAATGGGTATAGTTTGGGAAGAAGGAAAAGGGGCTTGAAAATGAACACTTGGGACGCAGATGGTGCTGCAATACCTGGTTTGTCTTTCTGAATCAGTCCATATCCCAAGGGCAATGAGTTTTCTAACACAAGATAGGGTGAATAAATTTGCACAAAGACTGGGGGAAACGATACTGGCAAGAAAAGTATGGCCCTCCCTGTGAACTTGGAATCTTGAGTTTCAGAAGAGGAAAAATCCAGATAAAACTGATTTTTAAAACTAATACAAGGCAAAACATGGATGAGAAGAAAAGAATCTACTCAGTGGCACGGGGGTCAAGTGCATCTTTGTAGCAAGGACTCTAAGATGTCCATCAATAATCATTTTCCTTTAATAATGGACCTACTGGCTCTGAGCTTGTAATAAGACTATCCACCTAAATAGCCTCCCTCGCAGCTGGGCATGGCTGTTTCTAGTAAGCGGAATAGGAACAAAAAGGCTGCACACCATGTCCGCGTGATTAACCTCTGGGTCGACCATAGAATGACGCAGCCTGGGTTTCCCTTTATGCCTCCTTCTTCTCATTGGCTGGGAAATGGAAGATGCAGGTTGAGGATGTGCAGTCACCCTACCGACCTTGAACTACTTAGCTCATTAACTTTTTAAAGAACAAAATAAGCTCCTATACTGTTTAAGCCATTGCCTTGGGGGTGGTCTCCATTATAGCAACTTATGTTGAAAGACATGGGACAATGATGTCATTCATGGCACTCAGTTTCTGTATATTTCAGTTCACAGAATATATTTTAACATAACATGGAGTGACTTAAACATTTTTATATAGGACAAAAACAATTTCTTAGATATCACTGAGATCTTATAGAATCATACTCATGTATTATTAGCTTACGAGGTATATAAAAATGTTCATTTATGTTTTATTTACAAAATGTTATGGTTTTACAATTTAAATTTTTTAACTTGATTAATTTTTGAGTAAGAAAATAAGCAGTAGTGCTGCATTTTTTTGTTGTTGTTGCAAAGAGCTATCCCATTGCCCAAACATTGTTTTTCAACAACCCACTGATTTGACAATTACCTCTATTATTCATTTAGGTATGCATTCCTTTTTTCACTCAACAAGTATCAGTTAAATGCCTATTGTGCCAGGCACTGTGCTAGATACTAGGACAGCGGTGAGCAGAGCACAGTCCCTGCCATACAGTGGCGGATACAGTATGGTGGAAGAGACCATAAGAGGCAGGCAAACAAGTAATTAAAACTTGCAAAGTGCTCTGAAGGAAAAAAATACCATGCAGGGAGGGAATAATGGGTTGGAGCTGCAGGTCAGCTTCCTCCTATAGACTCCTTGAAGGAAGTCCACTGAATTTAAGCTGGAGCTTGTAGAATGAGATTGAGCTAGCCTTACAAAGTAGCCAAGGGACAAGCTCATCATGTGGAAGGAGCAGTGTGTGCAAGGGCTCTCAGGGTAAAAGAACTTGGCTCTTTGGGGAAGGGAGAACTGGCCAGTGTGGCAGAGACATGCTGTGAGATGAGTTAAGCAAGACTAGTGGATCCAGGTATTCAAGGTAGGAGTATGGATTTAATTCCAATTGCATGGAAAATGGTTGAAAGCTTTTAAGTTGAAGGTTTATGTAACTCTATTATGGTTTCAAATGATGACTCTGGATGTTTTGAGGAAAAAGGATAGAAAGAGGCTAGTAAAAGAAGTAGGAGGATTATATTTTTAAAAATTGGGAAATCATTGCAGTAAATTTAGGAAAGCAAAACCTCCATATACCTTGAAATCTATTTCAGAGCCCTATTCTGTTCCATTGATCTGATTTTTTATTACCACACCAGTAGCACATTGAAAACATTTCTATAGTTTTCTATTTTGTAATATAAATTATATATTATTATATTACATATATTATATGTATAAAATTATAGCTTCATAATACATTTGCGGTAGAGCAAGTTTTCTCATCCCTCCCAACTCAGAATTTCCTAAATATCCCTGAACATTTATTCTTCCATTTGAACTTTGAGATCATATTGTCGAATTCCACAAATAATCTGATGGGATTTTGATTGAGATTGAACAAACTTTAAAACTAATTTAGAGAGAATTAACATCTTTGTAATATTAAGTCTTCCTATTATCCAATATTAAGGCATGTCTCCATATTTACTCCCATCTTCTTATCTGACCCTCAGTAGCTATTTTTATAATAATTTTCTTTAAATTAATTTCATACATTTCTTTTGAAGTTAATTTCTTGATAATTCTTGTTATTGTTGCTATTGTCATTGAGATTTTTCTTTTTGTTACATGTTCTAACATAACTTTTGTCCTGTGTCTTCATATTTGCAGGGTAAAGGGGAAAAGATATTGGGGAGAATTGAGATGATCATATATTTTTCCCAGTTCCTCAGTCTCACACCTGGATTAACATTTTTTGAAAATTAAAAATTAAGAATTTACAGCCTTTGTTATCTGGTTGTACCATGACAGCTTCCCTTGAAACAAAGAAAGTGTCCTGTCTCTTGACCCATCTGGGGAAATGTTATAGAGGTTAAAGAAGTGTGGGGAGAAAAAAATAAATCAATACTTTAAAATATTGTCTTATTATATTATATATAGATTATACATATTTGAATGGAAACAGAATGTTGAATGAGCCTTTTTATGTTGCCTCACATTCTCCTACTTCCCCAGAACAAAGGTCCACACACTGAAGGAGATGTGCAAGGCATATTCTCAGCACTTAACACACACACACACACACACACACACACACACACACACACACACACACGCGAACACACAGTGGGATCCTCCAACGGACACAGATACAAATTGTTTTATTTTATTCTCAGTACTCTTTTGTATTTTCTAAATATTTGCCAATGAGCCAAATTTACTTTCATGATCAGGAAAAAAATAGTAAGTTTACTATCTAAGAGAATTTCAAATAAATCAGAGAAAAGAGGGGGAAGATCCGATGCCTAGATTTTCTCAAGGAGTATGAGGCTTCAAAGAAATAAATGCAAAAACTGAAATCTGACTGTAAGATCCTCTGTAATTCCAAAAGGACTGAAGGACAGAAGTGAGGAAAGAAAGAAAAGCAGATGAAAGGGAGAGGAACAGAAAAACATAAGAAACTCAGAGTGACTCCGTGGGGAACTCTCTGAGGACTGGGAAAAGCCAGGCCTATTAGACTACCTTGTCATTCCTTGCTCTTCAGTTAAGTGGCATCTTTTTCAAAATGGAAAACATGCCCTCAACAGGTAGGAGGAAGTAATGCGCCAAATGAATCGGTCTCAGGCTTAAATGACCAGAGAGCAGAAGAAATCCAGCAAAGGTGTTACAATGAGAGGAATGTCTCAGGCAGCCTGAACTTCAAAGGGGAGAACGAAACGTTGTACAGAAGCCACAGACAGATGAACTTGATAGTCATTCCAGAAAAAGTCTAATTTGGATTATTAAAAATTGGTCTTCATTTTTAAAAGTACCAGTTTTTAATAATCCAAACTAAACTATAAATCCCTGGGGGGAGGGGAGGAAGAACGAGGTGGGGGAAGAACTTTGGCTCTCTTTCTACTCATTAAATTAGCTCTAGTTGGTCTATTCCTTAAGGAACAGTTCCATCGTGCTCAAGTGAGAATAGTAACAGAACAATTTATGAAAAGGCTGGAATCACAAGCCATTCCAGTCCTCAAAAATATTAATACAGCAACCAACATTTCTTCAATGGCTGTTATTTTCCAGGCATTGTCAGGGATATGGTGATGACTAATGCACTATCTTGTCTTCTAGGAGGTTGTATTCCACAGGGGAGAGAGATGGTAGGGCTATTACAGCTATAATGGCACCCAGAGACCAGCATATCTGAAATAATATAAAAATGACATATAATCTTTCAAGGCCACAGGGACAAGATCTTTAAGAAGCTGCCATTTGAATAGGCTGCCCTGACAGACAGAGTACTGCCTTTCCCTGAGTGTAGGTAAGCAGAAGCCAAATGGCTTTCTTTCTGGGATACTTTAAATTGAGTGTCCTTTGAAACTCCTTGTGTCTCTAAATGCCATACTTCTGCAAAATCAGGAAGGCCTGGGAGAGTTAGAGAAGACTTATGGAAGGAAGTAAGACTTATGAAATGTTTTCACTATTTCTCAGTATACTAGATTATTACTTGTTCTCCTATCTGAATATACCATGTATTTCTGCAATGTGTTTATCACTGAGGTAGGTGACTTTACCAACAGACTAAGATGGATAGATGTCACCAGAATACATGTATCCCCTTTCTGCAGTAATACATAGAAATGAAAACATGTTTTATGTAATATATTCATTTCTCCCTTTATTTTAACATTTTTTTCTTATGCAAGAGATATTTCATCTAAAAGGAAACAAAGACGTCAGTAAGAAAAATACATACTTAAGTGCATTCATTAATAGTGATAAAGAACAACTGTGAAAGAATAGAACTAATAAATTAATCATCCCATCTATATATACAGTGCCAAACAATTAGTCTGCTATCTTCACAGAATTACCTTTGATCACAGGTTGGCTGTATATTATACCATCTCAAATTAATATTGGTGCATAGTATTATATTTGAGGAGATTCAAAGTTGATAGGACTTTAGGGCTTTGGAATACTTAAAAATAATCTAATTATTGAAGGTATTCTTTCCATATTCACATATGCAAAGCCTAGAAGATAATTTTTAAAATAGCACAACACTTGTGTGTTTTTAAATTTCTCTGTGCTGGTTTACATCTCCAAAGAATTCAGGCCCAATTGATGCCATTCCACAGGAGATTGTGGTACTTTCGAAGTGAGATTATATAATTATATACTCAGCAATTCAGTGGGGACATGTTATCTTCACTTAAGAAAAATGCACGTTACATAATTCATCTATGAGAAACCAAAGCATCACCTTTTAGGTGATCGTTTGTATCAAGGTTCCCTTTTTGCCCATTGAAAAGGTATCTTACAAAACTCAATAGTGCCCCATTGTGGAACTGTGGGACAATTGACAGTTAATCAGAGTTTTACTATTTTTCTTTCTGCTTTTTCTTATAAGAGAAATTTTCTCTGGTTTAGAAGCTACAATTAAATTTCTTTAGGAGTTGATAAAAGCAAAGGAACTATCATATTCATGGGTGCATTAATATACATATTACAGAAACAAAATCTTTCATATTTCCTAACTTGCATATATTGTAATGACTATTTCAAAAATAAAAGCCACTTAGCCAAATTATTCTCTTATTTTTTCACTTGATGTCCCCAATGTAAGGACATTTAAATCATAAAAAGTATGTAGGTGACACCACAGAATTCTCTTTCCCTAAAAATAAGAGACAAAAATGGGCATAAAATATAATGGCACCCTATTTCCAAGCTTAATCTCCTAATTAAATCAATTAAATTTTATGAGAACTGTGTAGATAATTCACACACTTTTTTTTCTTTCTATTATGGAATGTGTATTTTGCAGGACTAAAAGGGAGCAAAGCCTGGGTTTTAGCCTTGAAGACCGTGCCTGATCCTTCAAACTCCACCGACAAAAAGTACTCTCTCTGCAAAGTTGTCCATCTGGTTGTTGAATGGTTCTAACGAACATTTTTCTTCTGTAAATTAAAGCTAGAACTTCTTCCCTGTTGATTCCCCTTTTCCACATTATCCCAATATTTGGGGACAACCCTTATGGCTTTCCTGGGTATTCTGTTTTTTAGGTGAATTTTCCTCATGGCCTTAAATACTCTCTCCCAAGACATTGTTTCTCTGCTTCTCTTCCCCTCATTATAATCTAGAAGACTCCTGTTGTTCAGGACACCACCTCCAAGCTTAAACAAATTTAAAAGTAAAATCATCTGAAATAACAAAAATAAGAATACGTAGCCAGATGAGTTTCTAAAGCAATGAACACATCTTCGAAAAAAAATTAGTTTTCATTAAAATATGTGACACTGTCATTGAAGAAGCACAAATCAGTAGAAATAGAGCAGAAAAGTGGTGGTAGTCTCATTGTGACAATAATAATAACAGTACATTTTTATATAAGCCATGAATGCAATGGCACTGACTCCTTTAAAAGAATAAATAATAGTTAAAGCAGAATGTGCTATGATACCTGAAGAATGTGCAACATTTGTAAATACTAAGGAGAAAATGAAATCAAAGATGGATGTAACTGGTAAAAAGTTGAGAGGATGCTGCAAGCAAAGAATTACAGTGATACTGGTAGGCATTTTCCGAGCCAAACTGCCATGCAATTAATCAAATAGATGGCAGCAGTTCAAAGAAGCTGATAAGAAATAGGGCTACTTGCAACTGTAAATAATGGGGCAATCACAAAACAACAGCAAAGAAAACATAAGCAGGGAAATTTAAAAACAAAACAGAAAACGACTTTCAGATCTAAAGGGTAGTTTTCTCATGCTGTTATTCAGCAAATAAAAATAGCACATTTAGTTTCCCACAGAAATCATTCTCGCTGACATGTACTTGTCATATTTTACACTTTAACCAAGACAGGCTACCAGAAAGAAATAAGAAGGAACATTTAAAGATGAAAGTGATACAAATGAATTTGGATCTTTTATTTAGACTTTCAAAAAATGAAGAATCCTGTAGAAAAAAAAAATCTATGAAGTGGAAAAAAAAGACCTTGAATTGTGGCTTGTGTGTTTATCTTCCTTGATCTGTTGTGACCTATGCAATCAACATTGCAAGAATGTGTCCCAGAGCAGAACAGTTTTCTTCTGACAGGTGCTCTAAGGCCTCTGGCAAGGAGAAAATTTTTAAAAATTTCCTCTTGAACTTAGGTAGTATAATTTGGGCCCCAATCCTACATGATTTATAGGTCCACGATGATAAATTGTCAAAATTAATTTATTTTTTCCACCCAGAGACTAACCAAGACAGAATTCCATGTCACTTCTGCTGCCGAGTGGGAGCTTCCTTAATGCACCCCCTTTCTGACGTTGTAGTCCTTCAAGGAGTCTGGCTGTAGGATGGGTAGTCAGGTACCTTTAGCCGAAGCTGGCTCCTGTCTCCTGTCCCCACGTGAACGGCAAAACCTAAATCCTTAGGTAACTGAAACTAACAGCCCCTCTCGAGACTTACTCCCAGAGCAGCTGCAGCATCAGGCACCCGTTTACTACTCCAGTTTTTATTTCTTTCTTTTCTCTTGCCCCTGGAGGTTTCCCATACTTTCTGCGTGTTATATTAGAAATATATTTGTAAGTCATTTTAAATAAATGCATAATTATTTTAGGGATATATCATAATTTATGTACCTACCTATTGAACTGTCTGATTTTTTACAATCATAAATAGCAATTTCAGTAGACATCCCTGTACCTAAACTTTTATGGAAATATGCAACTATTTCCCTGGGATAGATTTCTAGTTGCAGATTGATGAATCAAAGTGTAAGCACACTTTAAAGGTTTTCATTTCCACCATATATAACACACTTCTGTACTTTTCTTATGATATTCACTTAATTCTTCCTTGTTTTATACTTATTGATGTACTTACTTTATATTTTCTACTAGATTTCAAGTCTGATTGTCAGTAAATCCATAATATTCCACTAGTTTGAGGGTAAATACCACTAAAGCACATAATAAAAGTCTATTTGCTTGAATTAAAGCGAAATTAGTCATTTTAATGGTTCAAAATCAATAGTAATGAACTTGTCCTTGAGTTTCCTTGGAAGATGGCTTTAGCACAGAAAATGACCTCTCAATGCAGGCCCTGCCTCTGCAGGTTTTGCACTAGATCTGCGGCAAGAGGAAAGGATGGAAGGTTGGGGAATAACAAATGAATGTCTGGTGGCAAGAGAGACGGGAAAAATGGCGAATAAATGCATGAAAAAAATTTTCATTTTCATTAGTCATTGTAGAAATGTCAGTCAAAACCACAGTGAGGTACCACTTCATCCCCACTAGGATGGTTACATTCGAAAGATAGACAATAACAAGTGTTAGCAAGGATGTGGAGGAATTAAAATCCTCATGCATTGCTGATAGAAATATAAAATAGTGAATCATTTCGGAAAACAATTTGGCAGTTCCTCACAATGTTAAACAGAGGGTCACTATGTAACCAGCAATTCCATTTCTGCACCTAATCAAGAGAAATGATAATATATGTCCACATGAAAACTTCTACGTGAATGTCCACAGCAGTATTATTTATAATAGCCAGAAAGTGGGAATAGCCCACATCCTGTCAACTGATGGCAGGATAAACAAGATAAGGTATATTCATACAATGGAATATTATTCGTCCATAAAAGGACTGAAAAGCTGATGCATGCTACAACACGAATGAACCCTGTAAACCTTACGCCTGGTGAAAAAAGCCAGTTGCAAAAGAGCAAGTATCATATAATTTCATTTATATGAAATGCCCAGAATAGGCAAATTCATGGGGACAGAAAGTAGATTAGTGGTTGCCAGGGGCTGGGGTGAGGAGAGAATGGGAGTGACTACTAATTGGTACTAGGATTTGGGGGATGATAAAAATGTTCTAAAATGAGATTAGGGTGATGGTTGCACAGGTCTGTAAAAATGATTGAATTGCACACTTTAAACGAGTGAACTTCATGGCATGCAAATTGTACCTCAATAAAGCTGTTCTTAAGAAAGAGAGTGAATGGAAAAGAGGGCTGACTTACTGGCCTTACTCTTTTTATAAGACTCCACATTCCATTAATTACTATTTTCATAACGAGCTCAGTGCACCCTATTATTTCTCCTCAGCTTTTTGTTTGTTTGTTTTTTGTTTGATTTTACTTCTATGGACTTCAGCATTGATTTACCCATTTTCAGTCTTATTCATTACCCTATTTTCTGATCATACACTATTTGCTCTGCAGAGAAATTTACTCTATGTGCTCCTCAGACTTCCATCATTTGTTTAACAGCTTCTTTCTTCATGTTGCCTGCCTCTTTGTAAGTCTTTGAGAGCAGGGAGAGAGAGATGTTAACTTATGTGATGTATTCATGAGCCTTTGCATATAGCTTAAAGGTTATAACCTCACAGACTGTGGTTGTAAAACACAAACCTTGAATGATAAATTGAATGAAAAACTTACGTTGCCAGTCTCTCAGAGACAATGAAACATAACTTATCTGGTCTTACTTAAGAAACACCCTCTCTTTCCCTTCTTCACTCCCCAACTCATCTCCGAAATTGGGAAAGAAGCATAATGAAGACATTTTCCAGGAGACGGCATACAAACCAGTTTTTAAAAAGTACATCAGCTCCTTCTCCGCAATACCAACTTCCTCAGTACTATCCTTCCCTATTTCTCTTTCCTGAACCTTCTACAACCCCAGAGTGATTTATAATTACAGCTATTCCAAAGTTTGTAGTTTCTATGTATGGATACTTCTGCAGAAATTTCCAGAGTATTAAATAGGCATTTGAGCAGATCTGGGGGAAGGGAGGTGGGGAAGGGAAGAAGGGAGAGAGAGGGAGAGAGAGGGAGAGAGAGGGAGAGAGAGAGAGAGAGAGAGAGAGAGAGAGAGAGAGAGAGAGAGAGACAGAGAGAGACAGAGAGAGAGACAGAGACAGACAGAGAGAGAGACAGAGACAGACAGACAGACAGACAGACAGACTGAATATCTCCTTTGCCTCAGGAGGGCAGCGTGGCAACTGCACCGTGGTTGCTGAAATCAGTCCTCTAGACAGGAGGACTGAGTGAGGGGTTGAACTAATTGTCCAGTCCAAAGAGATAGAGAATAACAGCAACCCAAATTCTGTAGATACTGCGAAGCTTGATGGAGGGATCCCATTTTTTATTCTTACCAACCTACTCTTCAAGATACTAAAAATCCAGCTGGCATGAGAACTAAATAGATCAGTTTATTTTTATTTTTCAGTAAGCTTTCACACAGCCCTCTCTTTTACTTTTATGATTTGATGCATGTGCCTTGATATTTTTCTATTTCTTTTCCCCATTTTCTTTCAAGAGCCTATTCTTAACCACGAAGCGTAATGATAGGAAACATACATTTGTTCAAGATAGCATATAAGCGGTTTACATTTTTGCTTCACTTTGCCCAAAGGGGAGTGATTCTTCCTTTTAAGGTATTTCCAATTACAGAATTGGGTGAAAAGGGAGGGCAGGCCACACACGAAGAATTTGCACTCTGGTGACTGGAGTTCACTTTTAAATTTAGAGCCAGGAAGCCTGAAACTAAAACAAACTGCAATGTATATGGCAGGAAACAAGATTTCCTACACTGAGATCATAAAATAATTTATCGTAAGAAATCTTCTTTAATGGTAAGCAATAGCCTTTTAAAATCATAAATTTTTCTTTATTTTTTTTTTTTGGTCTCAAAACATATCTTAATTTGCTAACTAGGTAGGATAGTCATTGTCATGATAAAGAGGAAGAGACCACAATCCAAGTGTATCAACCCCCCTGACTCTGGCCTCAGAAGTCTAGCGCTTGGGTTAGGGACTCTCGCATGCAGAACAGAGGTTATGGGCATACGGAGAAGGGGAAACCACAGAAGCCTAGGAGGGGAGTCAATTAAAGAGCCCAGGACTCATACCTGGGGACACAATAAACAGAAGAAATGCAAAGGAGGAAATGCTAGCAAAGAAGATGGAGAAGGAGTCGGTGAGGTAGGACGAAGCCACAGAGGGTACTTGAGCACATAAAAGCTCTGATCTGCCTTTGAATTTTACACACCTGTGAACCTGTGCGGCAAGTCAGGTAACTTTACAGTTTCATCTTCAATTAAGAATTCCAAAAGGACATTCTCATACTGTTCCTATGAATTCAAGAGAGCAAGAACTCTATAAAACTGAAATCAGTTTTAAATCCTCAACAATATCAAACACAAACCATGGAATTGACTTCAGTATCAGAACAACATGTAGACTGCTGATCGATTCACTGAGAGCCAACCATTCATTTCCTAAAGAAAGAAACTGTATTTTGGCTTCTTAGATTTAGTGTGTGGCAGCGGAGCCTTTTGCTACCTGCATTTATTGATCATGCCTTCAGTTACTGCAAGAATTTCATGATCCTAAATTCATGGTGTCTGGGTGAAAGGAATTTTGTACATTGAAATTCAAAAGCAGTTTCTTTCTATAAACCAGTTATTTACTGAAATCTTTGAGCTATTAGTGTCAGAGTGAAATAGAGTGGTCACCACTGAATAGTGAATTTTTGATAAATAAATTAAGCCATTTTCAGAGTATAAAATTTCTAATCTTTTTAATTGTAACTTTGCTTTTTTATTTTCCCAGAACAGACTGATATGTAATAACCTAATTTATGGCACATATGCTCAGACAAAAATATTCACATCGTTTATGATTTTGTAAGCTACCACAAAGAATATGAAAAATACTATATTTCTTTCTAACTCTAAGCATTTAACAAACATTTATCAATTTCTGCCCATATTCTAGGCTTTGTACCAGGCCCCGAGGAAACAGAGAGGAACAAAACTTAGCTCCTGGATTCAAGTTCACAGACATTCATAAATATTTACTGCAAGTGACACATACCTTAAATTGCCTTCGAGGTCCTATGGAAACTCAAAATGGAGATGATATATAAATAGAGAAGGATGAAGGGTTTGCTGGGTGGAGTCTGGGAAGAAGAGCATTCCTGGCAGAGGAGCTGCACCTGCAAAGACAGGAAGGATGCCACTCCACACAGAACGAGCAGAGCAGCTGGTCCCCTCTGGCTGCGTGCAGGGTATGGAAGGAGAGGGTGGGTCAGTGGAAGCACTGCAGAACTGATATGCCATGCCCTCCTCCTGAAGGGAATGGGGGGCCACCAAAGGATTTTGAGAAGGACATAATCTGATATATGCTTACAGATTCCTCTGGAAGCAGTGCAGAGAATAGACTGGAGAGGATAAGACTGGAAGCAAAGGAATGAGCTAGGAAGGTGTACAATTGCCTAGGCGCGGACCCATGAGCACGATGGAATATGATTTAGCCATAAAAGGAATTAAAAGTATTATTATATGCTACAACATGGATGAACCCCTAAAACAGTATGCTAAATGACAAGAGCCCTTTACAAAAGGCCACATATTGCATGTTGCATTCATATGAAATTTCTAGAACTGGCAAATCTACAGAGACAGAAAGTAGATTAGAGGTTGACAGGGGCCAGAAGGAAGAGGGATTAGGAGAATGGCTAAGAAGATGAAAGTGTTCTAGAATTGATTGTGGTAATAGATGCACAAATCTGAATATACTGAAAGCCACTGAATTGTTCACTCTAAAAGTGTGAAATTTTATATGTGAATGACATCACTTTAAAACAAGAGTTTTTAAAGGAAAAACAATAAGGCCAGAAGGAGAGTGGGGATAATTCTCTAATTCTGACCTGCAGAGCTGGGTAAGTGGGGACACCACAATTCAGGACAGGAAATTTAGAAGGATGATGAACTCCTTTCTGGATTTTTCTGGACATTTAGTGCCTGTGAAATATCAAGATGGTGATCAATAAGGGCTAGGGGAACTTATGAGACAGTCCAGAGATAAAGATTTGAAAGAATTCAACATATCCTTTTACTTAAATCTATGAAAGTGAATACAACAAACTAAGGGCAGCTGGATGAGAAGAAGCCAGAGATAGACTGCTAAGGAGAGTCGTGTTTAAGGAACAGAGCGGAGAAGAGGTGCTCTCAAAGGAAGGTGAGAAATAGTTGTCAGAAAGCAAAGAGGTAAATAAATATGCTAACACCCACTGAGTCCAGCCAGGTCACTAACTCAGTGTCTTGAAATACTTGGGAGCATCTCAACACAACTTTGCTAAATCAGGGAATCTAGTGTTCAGGTACACCCATCATGGACTCTAAGAGAGCCATTGCCCCGTGACTCATCCCATTAACTGGACCAGTACTGACCACCATGCTTCTGTGCTTCCATGAAACAGAGTGTACCAGTCTTTGCTCACCTGTCATGTAGTTGGGACCTTCAAACTCTCTTCAATGTGCAGATTTCATTTTCTCTGTTCTGTAAATAAAGTGGTTACGTTCAGCTTTCATCATAGTTAGCATTCATTCAGTTTAAGTGCTTTGACATTAATCTTTTATGCTAATTAATCTCTTTATACATCAATACATCACAGAACATGTGAAAGAAAACCATTTTTCTTATTAGGAAATTAAATTAAGCTTCTTTAACTTAAAAGCAGGATAGAAGGAAATATAGTACACAAATCAGGCTACAGAAAACCTCTCTTTGCTGAAAAACTGACTCTCTGATCTGCATCAAATTTCGCATTCAGAAAATTGGAAAAATAATCTCACCCAAACCATACCTATTTCCATTTTATCCGTTAGCAAGGCATCCCTTTTTAACTAGCTAATGGCTTAAAAAATAAAGATTTTTAAAACTCATTTTTATACCTAGTCAGGATTTCTTTATTCAAATTTTAAATGTGCAATTATCAGCAAATGCTGCCAGGGCAGGTGTTCCAGATTATGTCTCTTATTATACTTGTCAAGCAACAAGTAGGCCTACTTACAATAAATAAGTCCTGCTTTATTACTTTAAACAATTTCTTCCACATATTTTTCTTTCGTGATCCTCTGTCAGGAGAGAGACCACTTGAGTTTAAACCCTGACTCCACTTCCTTAGCTATATGGCCTAGGGGAATGTCACTCTATCCCTTATTTTCTCATTTCCAGAATGACTGAATTCATTTGGGTCTCTTGAAGATTAAATAGATTTATTTATGCAAAATGGTTAGAACTGTGCCTAATATAAATGATCAATAAGTATTATTAATACAGTAGTTTACCCTTATCCACAGGGGATACATTCAAAGACCCCCACTGGATGCCTGACACCACAAAAAGTCCTGAACCCTATATATACTATGCTTTTTCCTGTATGTACATACCTATGATAAAGTCTAATTGATAAATTAGGCACAGTAAAAGATTAACAATAATAACTAATAATAGAACAATTGTTACAATATACTGCAATAAAAGTTATGTGTATGTGTGCTAGCAAACTAGTACAAATTTCTTTTTTCTTTCTTCACAATTTCACACATAAAGATTCATTCTTACTGTAGATCTTTGCAACCTCAGCATATGATATTTTTCTTTCTTTACTAAGTCAAGAACTTTTACCTTTTCACTTAAAGGAAGCACTTTACGACTTCTCTTTGGCATATCCAAATTGCCAGCATCACTACTCTTGCTCTTTGGGGCTATTATTAAGTAAAACAAGGATGACTTAAACACCGGCACTGTGATACCATGACAGCTGATCTGATAACCCAGATGTCTGCTAAGTGACTAAAGGGTGGGCACTTAATGTGGATACACTGGACAAAGGGATGATTCACAGCCTGGGTGGAACCTCGCAAGATTTCATCACTACTCAGAGTGGTTCATAATTTAAAACTAATAATTTCTTTATTTCTGGAATTTTCCATTTAATATTTTCAGATTACAGTTGACTATGGGTAACTGAAACTGCGGAAAATGAAAGCATGAATAAAGGGAAACTCTTACATAACAGATAGGATTATTATCAACATTTCCCAAGACCAGAGGCATAAAAAGGCAAAGCTACTCAAATAACTGTCCCCGTCTATTAGGAGTTCAGATGCTCTCCACTTGGCCACTTTGCCAATAACGACCAGGGCTTTGGGGTACAACTCAGTGCTGCAGCGAACGGGTCAAAGAAAATATTCAAAATTAATAAGTCCCAGGAGGACGCTGAGGGGTGCTGAATCACCGAGGGACTCAGACCAGTGTCTGCCTAGAGCGTGCCCTATGAGAGCCAAGCTCTCTGCTGGGTGAGCTCCTGCTCAGAGATGCAGCATAAACTATGCGTTTACAGTCAGCCTTCTGTATTCACAGGTTCTGTAGCCACAGATTCAACCAACTGCGAACTGAAAACAGTAAAAAAGACACCTTACGTTGTTGCTGCCTTGTACTATGTAATTAGGCCTATGATAGTTGTGTCTGTACTAAACATACACATACTTTTTCTTGTCATTATTCTTTAAACACTACAGTATAATAACTATTTATGAGCATTTACATTGTAGTATGTATTATAATAATCTAGAGATGATTTAAAGTATAGGGGAGGAGGTGTACAGGCTATATGCAAATACCATGCTATTTAATATAAAGGACTTGGATTTTGGTATCCACAGAGGTCCTGGAACCAATCCCCCATGGATACTGAGGGACAACTCCGTTCGTTTGTCTTTCACCAGGAACAACTGAACGCATCTCTGGTTTTCTCTTTAAGATAGATATCTAGAAGGGGAATTATTGAATCAAAGATGACAGATATTTTTTTTTTACTTATAGTACAACTTACCAAATTGCTTTTCAAAATTGGTTCAAAAAATTTTGTTGTATCCATTTCGACTGCTTGCTGTGAGTAGTACATGAAATTGCCAGTCTGCACCTGACTAATGTTGAATATTTTCTTTTTAAAAAAACTGTGTCAAACTGACAGGCTGAAAATGGTGTTTCAGTGTTGTTTTAATTTGTATTTATTGAATGTCCAGATGGGGTGAATGGTTTTTCCCCACATGTATATTGCCTATTTAGAGAATACATGTGTGTGTGTGTGTTGTTTATATCATTGGCCTGCTTTTTTCCATTTGGTGGTTCTTTTGTGGTTTTCTTATTGATTTTAAGCATTTTATATTTTATGAGTATTAACCATTTGTCATATTTACTACAAGCATGTTATCCTGCTTGGTCATTTGTCTTTTAATTTCTTCATAGTGTATTGTGGATGTTAAAAAAACCATATTACAGTTTCATTGGTAATGCTGTTAAATCTATTGACCTTTTGTGATTTCTTGCTTGGCTTTTATGCCATTTCAGTCCCATCCCATCTCAGACTTTGCCTGTTTAATCGGAAGTTCTATTCCCTATATAGCTGATTGGAACTCTTAGGACTACCCTCCCACGGCAAAACTACCACCACCCTGGCCACCTCCACCCAAATTTAGATTATCTATACACACTTTTCTAAATGGTATTCTGGCATCTGTTTCTACTTAAGACCCCAAAATTATGAGAAACATATTAATCTATGTGACCTGGGCTTCGTGCAGGCATTCCTGGGATCCCTTCTATAAAGAGGTCCAGGCCCCTTTTTTCTGTTGTTTAAAGGGCACTCTGAGCACTTCTGTTATGCATGTGATGGGAACCTGATTTATCTCCAGGTGCATCACCTTGCATTGTTCTCCACCAAGGCCTGGCTTCCATTTACTTCTCATTCACTTAGATTTTACAAGCCAGCACAGTTGGGTGCCATTGGAAAACTGTAAAATGTGCTATGTACCTTTCCCCCAGAGCTACTATAAATATTAATACAAGCTCTGATTTCCGAATACTCTGATCTTATCCAGAACAAGGCCACATAATAACTATCATTAATAATAATTTCTGCAGGAGTTTACAGATTATGGGGTTTTAAAATCAACTTTACCTCATTTGATATTCAAAATGGTCAGGCCAATTATTTTCTTCATTTTACAATGAAGAATCTGAGTTTTCAAGTGACTTGTTTGAGACAAAGAGCCAGAAGGTATGAAGATAGGTCTCCTGACACAAATCTGATGTTATTTCTATTAAAACTTATCTGTTTCTAATCCAATTTTCCACTCATTATATTATCTTTTTCCTTTACAAAAATTTATTTTTTTATATTGAAGCAATTTCAGATTTACAAAAATGTAAAAGCAGTACAAAGAATTTCTGTATTCTTTTCACCCAGCTTACCCAAATACAAACATTTTACATAACTACAATTCAATTGTCAAGATCATAAAATTAACATTGGTACAACACCATTTTCTAATCTTTATATTTCATTTAAATTTCATAAATTTTCCCATTAACATCTTTTTTCTGGTCCAAGATTGAATCTAAGATCACATGTTGCATTAATTGTCACATCTCCTGAGTCCCTTTTAATCTGCAACAGCTCCTTACTCTGCCTTTCATGACGTTGGCTCTTTTGAAAAGTACTACCCTACTACTCCCATTCCTCTATTTGGGTTTGTCTCATGTGCCCTCATAATTAGTCAGTTATGTATTTCTTGGCAAGAATATCACAGAAGTGAGATTGTGTGTTTCCCAGAACATCACATTAGGAGGCATATGATGTCAATTTGTCTAATTACCAATGATGTAAACTATAAGCACTAGATTAAGTGGTGTGGTGTCTTCGGAGTGTTTCCACTGTAAAGATATTATTTTCCCTTATTAAATTAATATTTTCAGAGTAGATACTTTGAGACTACATGAATATCATGTTTCATATCATCTATTCACATGCGACTCTGTTATCCACTCAACGGTAATTTTCTATTTCCATCATTCTGTCTTTATTTACTAGTTAACATATTTGTAAAGAAAAGCTTTCCTCTTTCCTATTTATTTATTTATTTAATGATTTGTTTATATCAGTACAAACCCAAAATTGTTATTTTATTATATCTTTTAATTCATTAATATCATTATTTGGTTTATTGTTCAGATTGTCCTAGATTTGGCTATTGAGAGCTCCTTCAAGTTAGCTCTTGTATACTTTTGACATGTTGCCATCATTTTTCTCACTTACTGGCTCCAAAATTTTCCCAGCATATCTTATAGTTTCCCATCCTCCATCCTGGAATCAGGTATTTTCTAAGGATATCTGATTCAGTTTATCAAAGAATGAAACTCAGAAACTGAGCTTTTGTTCCACACATGGTCATTGGTAGTGGGGTTTCATTGCTTCTATGCATTCTCAGCAAGCAGAACTGAGATATATATGTAGGTACACACACATCTTTCTCAATTTCTATATTAGTAAATGTAATGTTACTCTTTTTTCCCAATTCTTTTCTCTTTAATAGACTTCTCCTGTCAAATTGCATTAGTTAACATCTCTACTACAATGTTGAATAATATTAGAGATAGTAGGTATCATTGCTGAGTTTCTGATCCCAGTAGAAATGCCTCTAGAGTTTCCTCCTTAAGTAAGATAATGCAATTTTAGGGTAAATGCATATTTATTTTATTATGTTAAAGTTTCTATCAATTCTTTAAAAAAATAAATTGAAAAAAGTATCTATCAATTCTCATTTTCTTGAATATTTTTATTGGCTAGAAGAAATCTGAATCCAAAGAGAAGGCATGGAAAGAAAGATACTATGACAAACATAGGCACAGATAAAATATGCCAGTGCATGAACTACAAAAACATTCACCCCTTTCTTCATCCACGACCTTGCCATTGCCTCTTTATGGATAGAATCTTGTTCCCTGTCCCTGGACTTTAGGCTTAGTCATAAAACTTGTTTGGGCCAGTGGAATGGGCCAGAAATGATAGCATGACAGTTCTAAGACTAAGTCTTAAGAGACCTTACATATCTCCTATTGCCCTCTTCTGACTTTGCTGTTACCCTGAGGCATTCTTTGTCCGTACAGTTGCTGCCCCGCATCACGGGCACCAAAATAAACACTTATAGAACAGAGGTTCATTAGCCAACCCACAGGCCTCGAGTGAGGAGCAGAGTTGCACCGCACAGCACGACACAGCTTAGATGAACAGAGCCCGAGCTGACCAGTGTTCAGTGAACCAATCCTTTATTTTAGACTCCATTTGCTTACTTGGCATAAAAGGGAGCTATAAGGCCTATACTCTCCTGCCAACTATTTTGAGCCCTTGTTTTGAATAAGGTACTTTTGTATTTTTCTAATCTGCCAGACCAGCAGCCTTTTTTCATGCTGGCATCTACACTATAATCTCCAACTCCCAGTATCATCCTCTAGGTCTTCAAATCTCTTTTGTGCAATTGCAATCACAGTGATTTATCCGCTTTTTTTCTTTCCTTTCTTTCTTTCTTTTTTTTTTTTTTGGCAATTTGGCCTAGAATATTTTGGGTGTTGTCCAGCATGTAGTGGTTCCAGTTCATTTCTTTCAGGGAAGCATTTGGGAGTAGCAATCTTCTTAACATTCTTTTTAAAAAAAAATATCCTGAGGAAGAAGATGAATTCTATTGGTCTACTATCATCTTTGCACCATCGAATTTACCTTTTGCATCATAATCAATTACTATTACCTAATCTCTAATCAATTTTTCCCTCTGACATATTCTTATAGTTTTGGAGGCTCTTTTACATTCCTTGGCAAAATTTCTTTTGGCTACCCATTGCAGGGATCCCCAACCCCCTGGCCATGGACCAGTGCTATTAGGAACTGGACTGCACCACAGGAGGTGAGCGGCAGGCGACCAAGTGAAGCTTCATCTGTTTTTGCAGCCACTCCCCAGTGCTCTCACCACGGGCTCAGCTCCACCTCAGACCATCAGGCATTAATTCTCATAGGAGGACTCGTCCTTGGTGCCGAAAAAGTTGGGTATAGTCAATCTATAGTCTACCTGTTCATAAATTATCTATGTGACTCCATCAATTTTTTTAAAGGTATGTTTTTCTTCTAATAATTTTGCTTCTAACAGATAGTGAGTACATAAATTTAACAAAAGTCAATTTTGTTAGCCAATTTTGCATTCACAATGACACTACACAAACATGAGATTTTAGCAGTGGCATTCAACAGTGTCCAGAAAACTAAAATAACACCTGATCATTGCAGTAAGCTTCTACAGAAGTGCACAGAGAAAAAGTTTAAAAACTATTATACAGGAATACAAGGTAAATCAAATTGCTTTGAAAAATTGATGTAGCATCAAACACAATATAGCTTTACACATTTCAGTGAGTTTCTGTTATGAAAGGTGTAACTCGTGTTTTATATCAGCATAGAGTAAAAGCATCAGGAGGGTCTGAAAAGGCTACCTCCTTACTTAGACTCTTAAATTGCCATCCTGCAGTTTTAAAAGTCACAGAAAAGAATGGATT
Organism: Rousettus aegyptiacus; assembly: GCF_014176215.1. Lineage (NCBI taxonomy): Eukaryota > Metazoa > Chordata > Mammalia > Chiroptera > Pteropodidae > Rousettus > Rousettus aegyptiacus. Next base: position 21,140,741 of record NW_023416310.1, read on the forward strand.
TTTGATATAAAGAGTGTATTGATTTCCCTGAGTTCTATCTCTAGAGTCAGTTAAAAAAAAAAGTGAGGCAGTATTTTAAAGAGTTTAAAGAGTCATCAAGTTCAGTGTTTACAATAATAATAAAAACTTTTAGGGAATGTTCTAAAAGAGATTTGAGTTTTTGTACTAAATACAATACAAGACTGAAACACTAAGTTTATATAATGACAAACAGTTATTTAGGAAAGAACTGATACTTTGGAGCAACCATAGGTGAAAAATAAAACAGAGACATGGGAGAGAAAATGCTGGGGGTGGGGATGCCATTTTAAACAGGGTGGCCAAGAAGTAGTGACATTTGAGCAAAGATTTGCAGAAGGTGAGCATGTGAGCCATGTTAGATATCCGAGAGAAGCCCTAGGCAACAACTACAAGGCTCTGAAGTTCCATGGGAATGGTGAGTATACATTCACAAGAGTTCTTGTAAAATGTATTTTGTTTCATGTGCATATATTTTAATTTTTATAATTGTATTTGTAATTGTCTCAGTTCTCCAGAGAAACAGAACCAATAGGAGATAGGTAGGTAGGTAGGTAAGTAGGTAGGTAGGGACATAGATAGATAGATAGATAGAAAGATATATAGATAGATAGGTAGATGGTAGATAGATAGATGGGGAGAGAGAGGGAGAGAGAGAGAGAGAGAGAGAGAGAGAGAGAGAGAGAGAGAGAGAGAGAGAGGAGAGAGAGAGAGAGAGAGATTTACTGTAAGTAATGGCCAACATGATATTGGAGGCTGAAAAGGCAAGACCTACAATCAGCAAGTTAGAGAGCCAGGAGAGTTAGGGGTATAGTTCTAGTGCAAAAGCAGAGAAGACCAATATCTCAACTTGAAGAGAGGCAGAGAAAATTCTAACTCTGGCTTTCATTTTATTCAGACCTTCCATAGATTGAATGAGGCCTATCCACCCTGGGGAAGGCAATCTTCTCTACTCTGTCTACAGATTCAAATGCTAATTTCATCCAGAAACACACTCACAGGCACAAATAGAAATAACGTTTAGCCAAATATCTGGGCACCTGGTGGCCCAGCCAAGTTGCAGTCAAGTTGACACACAAAATTAACCATTGCAGTTTTGTATTATGTTTCTCATTCTGTTTCTTACTTTCCTTCAGAAAAATGTTTTTAAATCAATAGTTGTTGGAGATGAAATTTTAAGATGGCTCCCATAATCTTCACCCCTGGGGCATGATGATGGTATCTCATAGAGCAAAATAAATTGCAGATGTGATTATAGTTACTAATCAGTTGACCTTAAGATAGGAAGATTTTCCCACTGGCCCAACCTAATCACATGAGCCCTTTTAAAGCAACTTTCTCTGGGTTGTTGTGGAAGAGGGATTCAGAGGGAATCCAAGTATGAAAAGGATTCAACATGTCATAGCTGGCTTTAAGATGGAGGAGGCCATGTGGCAAGGAGTGGGGTGACCTCTAAAAGTGGGGGACAGCCCTTGGTAGACAGTCAGTAAGAAAACCGAGACATCAGTCCTACGACTGCAAGCAACCGAATTCTGCCAACAACCTCTATGAGCTTAAGGTGGATTCTACACCAGAGCTTCCAGATAAGAACCCAGTTCAGCCAACACTTTGATTTCAGCCTTATGAGACCGAGAGCACAGAACCTGGCCTGCTGCACCTAGACTTGTGATCTATAGAACTCTGAAATAATAAATGTGTGCTGTTTTAAGACAGTAAATTTGTGGTAATTGGTCATATAGCATGGATACAGTTGTATTGATATACATTTTATCTATTTAAAAAACACTTACATTGTACTTGCTTTATATGAAGCAAGGTTCCAAGAACTTTACAAATATTCATTCCCTTAATTATCATTACCCTGTAATACCAGTTTTATTATTTTCCCCATTTTAGAGATGGAGAAACTAAGAAACAGAGAGATTAGGTTACTTTGCCAAATGTCAGGTGCTAAAACCAATAGTCTAACTTAGGGGATCTTGTCTGAGGATTGATGCTTTAATCCTACATCTAGTCTTTTGCTTTTAGCTACTTCATAATATTTCATACTATGCATACTTAACTCATTCATTTCCCAGGGATGAATTTCTCATGGCCCTGGGCAAGAAGCTCATGAAGACTATAATATCCCACAGAGTTTCACAGGTCCTAGGGTACACATGAATGTAACAAGGTACTTCTAGATGGCTCTCTAGAATAGCCACATTTGTCTACACAGCCAACAGCCCATCAGGGCCAACACATGTGTGCCATGGACATTTTCCAGCTTTTTAATTTTGGGCAATTTGAAGAAAATAAAGTGATAGTTCATCGTTTTCTTAAAAAAGAATTTCTATTCTTTAACTATTTTTTGTGGTAAATATACATAATGAAAAATTTACTATTCTAACCATTTTAAGATAATCAATTCATTAGCATTAATTATATTCATAATATTGTATAACTATCACTATTTCCAAAATTTTTCATCACTGAAACATTATTGCTATTTAATTGGCATTTCTCTTTAAGCATCTCTTCATATGTTTTTTAATACATGTACATTTGATTCTGCCTTATTAATCATAAGAAAACAAATTAAACTAATAACAGAAGACAAGCACTAAGTCCTAACATAGCACCTTGCCATTGCTTTCAAGTCAGACAGCCTTGTATTTGAATCTCAGTTCTTGCCTTTCTGGTTGGATAACCCTGGGAAAGTCACTTTATCTCTATGAGCCTTAGTTCTCTTCTCTGCAAAATAGAAGTAATAGTACTGACCCCTCTAAATTTTTCCAAGTATTAAATGAGATGATATATGTAGAAGGCTTAATCACCATGCCTAGCAAAAATAAGTATTTGACAATGGCAATGAACATTATTATTAATATCAATGGTACTATACTATTAATTCTGCTTGGACTGACATTTCTTCTGGACCTTCCCTGACTCAAATGGTGAGGCAGGCCACCCCTCCATGTGGCAGCCCCTTTCTTACCACCAACAAACAGGTCCACGCTTTTGTGGAAGAAAAAAACAGAATTGAGAAATAATTTAAATGCAGCAGCAAATGGAGGAGGGAGAAGATTAAATAACACTTAAACCATAATCTTAAATCAGGAGCAATCCCAGGGCCCACCGAGGAGGGTGGGAGGCTGCCAGGGAGGAAGCGGCATCTCCTGGGGCTGCGTGAGTGCACATTCCCCAGCAGGAGGAGGAATGGCTCTGTGCTACCTCCCGCCTGCTGGAAGGAGGATGCTCTGCCATTCTCACAGACATTTGAATCTCAGGAGGGGCGCCAGATGTACTTCTTTGTGGTCTGTTTTTATAATGCTGTGACATGCTAATGAGTATTTTGGTTCTGAATCCCTTCTATTTAATTGATGGCACTGATACGTAAATAACTTAAATCAGCAGGTTTCATTAATGCTGTGAGCTATCCATCACCAGATTTTCAAAACATGCATGAGTCAGGTTTTGCTTTGCACTATTATTATCTTGTGTCCTGTTACTAGCAGCATAGACTACAGTCATTTCATTAAGCTTACCAAAATGCAGAAGGGATCGAAGAGAATCAAACCAAAAAATGGCATTGACGTGTAGGAAAAGTAAGTATTTTTCACTCCAAAAATGAGTGGCCAGTAAAATCAGCTTGGTGAGTTTTGCAGTTGTCTTTCTTTATGCAGTTTAATCCAGCTGTTCACTAGCATTTGAAAAAAAGAAAGAGAAAATAGAATTGCCTTGCTTAAATTGTTTTTAAATTATGTATTTTCATCTTTCATTTTATCTAGGTGCTTCGGTTCTACATTTCAAAATTTCTAATGGTAGAATTTTGTTACTGAGTATGTGTGCTTTAAGCTAGAAAAGAATATTTAGAAATTCTTATCCTCCCCCCCAAGAAAAGCAAGTGGGAGTGGAAATTTGAGAGAGGACCGCCTAATTCAGCACTAAAACCAGTGTGAGAAACAGTGTGTGTGTGAGTGTTTGTGTGTGTATGTGTATGTGTGCTTGTGCGTGGTGTAAAATGTGCTTTTCAAAGTGCTGAGAGGTTGATGGGAATGTTTGCTTAGTTCCACTGAAAAGAAAAGGTGCTTGGACCTCTTCTCATTTCTTCTTTAGAATAATTTGGATGGAATTTGTAATGCAGAAAAGCTTAAGGAAAAAAGGACATCCATTCTGTGTGGTGGAAAATTCTTGAAAAAAAAAATTGCTTGCTTCAAACAAGGTATGTCCGATAAATTATTAAGCTATGTAGCTAGTTTGCTTTCCATTCCTTATCATGAAAATATTAAAATGCATTTATCATTAAGAAACTACAATACCTACATACCTTGACCAAGTAGTCGGTCAGTCTGCACGAATTTCAGTCTCAAGACTGATGAGGGTGATTGTTGACATCCTTGTAAACAACTAATATTATGTATGTCAACTGTAAATAAATTGCACTGTTAAGATTAGAACAAGATTTTCACTGCATCTTTAAATAAACTTAATTATAATTAAAATAAGTTGAAAAGTATGACATTTGTGTAGCACTTTAAAGTATGGTTAAGTGTATTATCTTGCCTTTTCAATACTTTACTTCCTATATGGAATATAATAGCAATGTAACAAATTGCTTATAATAATATATCAAAAGCAGTAAGAGAAATGGGCTCATGGATGCTAAATTAAAAGAGAAATTATTTAGTGTGGACCTGTGCTTCTCTCTATTCAGCCACATCTCAGCGGAATGTGGGTAGATGTGCAGCTCTGTATCTTGTTTACACTGGAAGTGTTTTCTTAGGCTGAATGCTTTTTTACTGATAAGCCCGAGAAAAGGCTGGCGCTGTTAAGCCTCCTATTGTAGCTCAACTTTGCCCAGGAAAACAGGGTATGAAATCTCTTTTAAGCATGATTAGCGTCAAACCAGTATATACATGAAATAAATGCCTTGAGCACAGGTTAAACAGAAAGGATAAAATTAAATTATTAGACTCTATGATTTGCTCCAAACAACCTACGGCATCTTTGCCATCTCCAAATTGAAGAGTGGAATTCAAGATTTTCTTTGGGTTTATTGTAAAAGCAAAACCAGGCATTCTTGGCCGTGGTGGTTATTCAAAAAATGTGAGCGCCAAGAAACGGCATTTTGCCATTACGTTGTGTTGCAACAAATTTGGAAGTCTTGGTAAAGTTCTGAGGTTGTTTTTTCCTCGGTCTCTTGAAAGATGAAAATGCCCTGCAGCAAGGCAAGATCAAACACTGTTTGTTTGTGTGTTTTCTCTGTTGTGTGTGTCGGGCTGCAAATGGTAGCTCTGCCGCTGGTAGGAGCTGGAAGTGCCTCTTTTATTTATTGAATTAAAATACCCTTTTTTGTAAAAGGACTTTAGACAAAGAATTGCAAGACTACAAGGGCTGCATTTTTAATTACGACATGCTGGTTTCCCAGACTAAGCTTCATTTAAATATGTCTTACACCTCGCTACTGAGAAAAACACCTCAGGAACATTGGAAACCCTTACTATCTATCCTGAAATAACGTTTACTCTGAATATCATTTAGAAGATCTAATTATCTTTCTTTCCAAGTTACTGATCACACGAAGAATAGTTTCTTTCAGAGAAAGTACACTGGGTTTGGAAATGGTTTATGAATAGCATCAGGAGAACAAAAATGCTTATGCTGTTCTCATCTGTAATTCCTGTGAGACATGTTGTTATACAGGAAAGCAGTGTGGTTCAGGGCAATGTCTCAAGCCAGGAGTCCTAAATTACAGGAACAGCTCTGCCACTACCTAGCTGTGTTATCTTGGGAAAGGTTACACACTTGTCTGAAAAACAGACATAGCAATGCCTGCACACACACCCTTCCAGCCATGAGGCTTAATACTGAATCTCAATTCTAAAAGGTTGTGAAATGTATAGAAATGTAATCTTTTTTTCTGCACATATTCAAAAAAACATTATACTGGAAGGAGTCATTGGCCTTAAAATAAATCTTTTATGGCCTTTAGGATATATATTCCTGTTGCTCGTGTCCACATATGTAACATCTCTTCTTGCTTGTTGAGAGGCATAAACCAGGTAACAATAGCAGTGGGTAGAGGACAAGTACACTGTTCTGTCAGTAGAAGGGCATTCTAGCTGTGCGACTTTGGGGAGGTTACTCGACATCTCTGTGTCTCCATTTTCTCACATATGACATGAAGAAGACAAGATAGTCTCTAAGTTTCCCTCCTAATTCTTTGGTTCTGTGCACTGGGACCTCTCAAATGTGAAGACATGGCCAGGCCAATTTCGTTGCTGAGACTCTGTATGTCACAAAAATGAAGATGTGTCAAAATAAGGTTACAGGATTATGTTGTATTTAAAATGTTTATGTTTATCTAACTAAAGGCTTTAATGCATACAAAAATGAAATGTGACATAATTTTTATGTTACATAAATGTAACGTGTGTGTGTGTGTGTGTGTGTCTGTGTGTGTGTGTTGAAGACAGTGTGGTCCAAGTTGTATGACAGACTTCTTTCAGTTCTCTGTTATATTTCTGTGACTAACACACCATGTGGAGATAATGTCAAATACCAAAATGTAAGGCCTTCCAGGAAAGGCCAAGGCAAAGTAGCCCTCCTATACTATGGATCCTGTGGGAGTCTGTCAGGCAGGAGGCTCTGCCGCCTCTTAAATGTGTTAACTCTGGCAAGTTACTTCAACTTTCTGGGCCTCAGTCTTCTCATCTCTAAAAGGGCTCTGTTATTAGTGTCTACCTCACTGGATTGTGGCAAAAAGCTTTCCTCAGTGCTTGGCACACCATCAGCACCCAAATGTTAGCAAATACTTTTTTATTATGTGTGACTTGGATGAGGAAATCAGATCAGCTGTGAAACTAAGTAATTGTAATCCTCTTCAAACTTTTAATCATTAATTCTTTGGTTGTGGTAAGCAAATAGATTTATTGAATCATGTGATACTAATGCAATTATTAAAAATGTGTTGCCGTCTCTTCATCCAGAGGATCTGAGCTAATTAATCAGCAAATGACAAGTAAGAGAGGCACCTTCTGTGATGTCTATAATTTGAGAAACCCCAAAGGTCCCTCTCTTGCTGCTTAAAAAATGTGTCCGTCTGTGGTTTGCAGGAGGTGGTGGAATTCCTGGCTCCCTGGCTCACAAAGTGTGAGCGAGAGAAACTGCAAAAAGAACCTGCTACTCTTTACAGGTATGATAGGTCTTTGAACAAGTGGCAGTGAGCAGCCTCTGTTAGTGCAGAGAATAGAACAAGAAATGAGCAATATTGGGGAAAATTTAGGCTAGGCATCATAAATGGCTTTTTGATAGAGCCGGTTATTAAATTTTGACAACACAGCAGTGCACACAAACAGCCAGGGCCTCCACAGCCACTTGTCAGCCCAAATCTGGTCCTGACTGCTATCACTGGCCTGCCCCGCTGGGCTCACATGCAGCTAGGCTCTCCAGTTGTGCATCTGCCCTTGGCCAGTCCAACTCTTGTCACCAGCCTCCACTGTTATGCGCAGCCCGTGGCAAGACCCTGCAGCCACAGCTACTAGTGCACCTGCGGGTGGCCCCAGTCCTTGCTGCTGGCCCTGGCCCTCACCGCTACATGTGTGTCCGTAACTGGCTCTTGCCCCTGCAACTGAGTGCACACACACCACCAGCTGTAGCCATCGCCATTGCCTGCCATAGTCCCTAGCTGCTGGGCCCTGAAGCATCACTGAGGACCCCAGCAGCCCTTCCAGCCACTGCAGATCTCCCGCAGTGTTCACTAAGGACTATGTAGTTGACAATGCGGACCCCAGCAGCCTGAGCTGTCACAACACCATGCCTCCACAAGTCCCCGCACTTGGTGCTATGTGCCACCAGACCCAGATCACAGCATGCCCCAGTGTGCCACCACCCACGGTACAGGTGAAGCTCTTTCCTGACTGAAGTCAGTCCATAAAGTCTGGAAGAGGTGACGACTTCTTCAAATGTGCATACACTATGCAAAGCTTCGAGAATCATGAAGAATCAGGGAACCGCGACACACCAATGGAACCAGTAAACCTACAGCAACTGAGCTGCCAAAACAGAGACACATGAACAGCCTGATAGAGAATTCAAAATAATTGTTCTAAAGATGTGCAGAGAGCTACAAAGGAACACAGGACCACTTAATGAATTTGGGAAAAACAATGCAAGAACAAAACGAGTTAAAGAAATAGACAACATAAAAAAAGAAGCAAATTTGTGAGCTGTAAAAGAAAATTTTCATTAAAAAGTTACACACATACAGATTTAAGTCAGTCTGAGACAATCCAGCAGAGTTCCTGTTTATGGACCAGGAGATAAAGGGCCAAGATCCAACAAGATTCCCAAAGCCCCATGTTCACAATGGAGCAAGAACAATTTCAGTTTTGTTGATTGCATTTTCCTATGGTTACCTCATTTGTAAAACAAACGGTTGTGAATACTGGATTTAGAATTTGTTTTTAATCAACTAGAACGCGTTTTCTCTTCAACAGACTGCAAACTTTAAAGGCTATCTGAAAGACTTGGGGCTGCCAGGGAAGTACACGAAGCAGGCGCCAGGTGATGCTCTGAGTTGAGACTTATAAAAGCTGCATATCCTGTGGCAACCTGCAAAAGGCAAATCCCCCACGCAGCAGATGTTGTGACACGGCCGAACTCCACTGCCACATTCCATGGCTCGTGTCCTGAGGGAGAAAGGCGAACTAAGATAACAGAGGCCAAAATCCTTTCCTGAGTCAAATTCACAAGCCAGGGTCTCAGAACAAAAGAAAAACATATCGGTTTGGTTTAGATTAGGTTTAGAGAATATTTTGGTTGTATTTTATTCTGGCCTTATGACTTTAAAAAATATTTAGGTCCATTTCTGCTTCACATTACTTCACTAGATGCTTTTTTTTTCAATTCTTTTTAAGAATGTTGGATGTCATTCCTCAGCCATTTGATTGTGCTCCAGTTCCTTACAACCATCTAGAAGATGTTCAGGGAGATTGGCTAAAGATCCTTACAAATCTCAACGCAGAGAAGGAAGGAACAAAATACGGAATTGCTCCCTTTCTGGAGTCCTAGAAGAATTTGGTTCAATGGCAGTCACAAACCTATGTGGTTCCTTTACCAAGAAGTCCAAAACTCAAGCCCTGGCTAACCATAGACAGCATCTTGCAGAGAGAGATTCAGTCGGTTGCTTTATCTCGAAGTCCTAAATTAAATCTAAATGGCCATATTTGCAAAACAATGGTGATAAGAATGATGAGGATATGGATGGCAATCATGATTAACCAGTGATAATAATTGCTAACACTTAACAGAGCTGTTCTTATGTGCAAAGCACTCTCCTAAACCCTTTTCATATATTAATTCATTTAATCCTAACAGCAATCATATGGGGAGGGTTGTTACTTTCCCAATTAGAATAATTGGGAAAATGGTGAGAAAACTGAGGCGCTAAGAGCAAATCATCTGAGGTCACACAGTAAGTGATGGAGCTCAACTTCAAACTCAAGCAGTCTAGGTCCAGAGCTCACATTCTTAACCCACCAGACAACAGTGACACAAAGTCCTGGTTTTTCTGTCACTGCACCAAATTAATCTTTGCCGTCCCTGAAAACATCGTTTTCAAGTCAAGTAAAATTCTGAAGAAAAGTATTCTTTCTCACAAGTGGAGGCACCGCACTGATAATGATGAAGGAAAGTGGAGGTGTCGGGTTATTGGGAAGGAGGAGGGGAGAGTTCTGTCATTCGTGGTCACTGCCTGGATTGCGAATTGCTTTTCAGGTGTGTTGGGAAGACGTGACTCTCAGGGGAAAGGTCAAGGAGCGGGCATCATTGTCAAGCCCTTTGAGTAGCCAGTCCCCGAAAGGTGTCCTTTATCTTCATGCTGGGGTAAAGTTTGCAGTCAGTCGCAGAATCTTCCATGTGACTCTGATTACCTCAAAAATCACTTTTTCTGATAAGGGTCACTACATTGACAAGACTCTAGTAAAAATTTCTCAAATTCTTTCCCTCAGTGAGAGAAAGACGAAAGTTTTGTATGGACATGTGGTAAAATTCATAAAAATTGCCCTTCAGGCGATAGTGAGAAGGAACTCTATTTCTGCATTCCTTGTCAGATTCAAAAAGAAAAAAAAAATCTACTCCTTCGGGGGAACCCAGTGTGTAGTTTCTGAGGGTAGAGGTCACTGGCATCTCAGCACTGAATAAATTCCCTCCTCTGGGTTCCTTTGTGTTCCAGAGAAAACATGCTCTGGTTGTAAAAGTACAAGCCGACTTGTCCAGACTGGCTTTCTTGTATAATATAGTGAGTAAACCTGTGCTTCTGAAGGTGAAAGGAATTTAGAGAAGCTGAGACAACATTCGATGACAGCAACAACAAATATTTATTGGGCCACCGCCATGTGTCATCCATAATTCTATGTGCTTGGGAAGAAGAGTGAACAAAATAGTCTCCTTTCTCCCAGAGCTGCCAATCTGTGAGCATGCAATAAACAAACACACGCAGGAGGTCTGGTGGTGATCTGGGCTGTGAAAAACCTAAGACAGTAGGATAAGGGGGCGGGACAAAGTAGCGAGATGTGGGTGGTGATCAGCAATGCATGGTCAGATAAATGTCTGATACAGAGACATTGAAACAGAGAGACAGGTGAAGGGAGCCAGGGAGCAATCTACGTGGATTCTTGGGGAAGAGCATTCCAGGCCGAGGAAGGAATAAATGCAAAGGCCCTGAGGTAGGACCACATTTGGGAGGCCAGCGTTTCTGGAGTGGGCTGGGTGAGGAGAAAAGGGAGGGAGATCCAGGGTGTACTTTGGAGGCAGGCACAGAGAGTGCCATCCTAATGCTCTTCAGTTTTCCCCAAATGTCACCAACTCCCGCTCACGCACTCTCTGTGGGTAGTTCTTGCCTCTGCCCAGGAGGAAATCTGAATATTTCGGATCACGCTTAGAGTTTTTAAAAAGACCTTGCTCTTATTATACTCCCAAACAATCTCAGTTCAGTCATTAATAGGGATGTAAGACTTAGGTAGTACTTAAAACCTTTAAAATGGCATTCACAGTGTGAAGTTCTAACCCCCGTCTCCAGGCTTGCTTTCTGCACTGGGAGTTGAACGTGATTGGTTTCTCTCTTTCTCTGCCTTACGCCTTTGTCCCTCTTCCCCTTGGCTGCTAATGATAGTCTCTCCATGTTTAGACTTGAAGTGGGCGCAGACAGGAAGGGTAAAGGGGACAGAAAGGCCTTACTAGCTGGTATTATGGTGAGCTGGCATCTGGGTTCACTGGGCTTGGCAGGATTTGACAGCTGTTTCTTCTTCCCATGGGGCACTTCTGACTTTGTTGGGGACCCCTTGCCTCCAGTCAGCAGATGCTGTTACATAAGAATCTGCTCTGGTGAGTGTTTACAGTTCCTCCCTTCACCCCTAAGAAACTGGTGATCTGTCTCCAGCTGCTTTGTGCTGTGGTCTCCTTGGCCATCCAAGCACTCGGCTAGGGCAGGACCTAAAACGACCCCAGGCTGACCCTGCCACAGGTAGTCTCATTTGCCATAAGCTACTTCCTCTCCTGTAGATGTCTTCGTCACAAATCAGATGCCGCCAGTCCACTGCACCCCAAACCCAAGGGACAGCACTGCTCAGTAACTTCAAATGGAGTTACTGGGCAACCAAAAGAGGTGACCTAGAGTTAGGATTTTCAGCTGCCAGACTATACCAGAGGTTGTAGAAGACAAAGGGCAGTTGGAGACTGGAGAGCAGAAATTACTTTAGGAAAGCTGTTGGCATTTTCCCTCCCCCTCTCCCTCTCCACATGCAGACTGCCGGTGGTCTCCCCATTCCCACCCAGTACAGGCAAGAGTAAGAGGCGCTTCAAGACCACTTTGGAACATGGAAGTAGCTGGTATTCAGCGTCTGCCGAACCTAAGACAAAGATCATCCCATTTTAACATCCCATTACACAGTCAATTACAATACACTCAAATGTCTATTTAGATGGGTGTGTTACTACTGGTTAAACTTAAAAATATGCTCGATGCATCGCTTTGCCCTAAATAACATCTGTGTGAGAGAGAAAGCTATGAGTAAGTTCAGGCTCAAATATGACTCAAAAAAAAAAATCTCTTGACATTATCACTAAGACAGCTTTATTGTACAATGTATATATTTTACACTGTGTGTCTTTACTATTGTCAACAAAGTATTTCAAAAAGCCAATGATGTATGTGTTAAGGCAAAAAGAAAGCTGAAACTATCCTGTAGTATGATAAATTGTTCAGTGAGTGGCGTTAAATGTTTGAGGCCTCAGATGGAATTCTGGTTCTTCTATATAGACATTTTATAAAGTGGACAGCTCACTAAGGTTCTCTAAGCCACCATTTCCTATTCTGTAAAATGGGCATAATAGCACTTCTCTGGGAGGATCACATATGTGCAGGGTGTAGCATGTGGTAAACATTCAGTAAATGGTAGTTTTTACTATTGGAGTGGATTCTAAACTTCTAAAACTTTCCACGAAGAAGAAAAAAAATACCAATCTCATCTTGTATAACAGGCCACCAAACAGCTGGGCCAAAATGGTCAGAGGGGCATGAAAGAGGGTTTGACGCCTCCGTCAGAGCTGGGAATGATCCAGACAGGGCCTCCGAAGTGTGAAGATGCATGGTTCCCTTTGGAGATCTGGGTCTCCTACTTCGAAATAACTCTCTTTCTGCTGGTTGCCACCAATTTCTGGGACTTAATCCTCAATAGCCCTCAGTTGCTCAGCCACAGTCACTGCCCTCCTTTATACCCTCCATTCCCCTAAGCCCCGGGTTGCTAGGATTCAAAAATGTGCTTTGATCCGTAGCCCCATGCCTGCCTCTTGGCAGCCTGGGGAAAGCTGGAATCCTGTTGTCTGAGACAAACACACTCTTTACCAAGAGGCAGACAGGAAGATACTATGAATCTTACAGACACACCCTCATCTTCCTTCCTACCTCAGCTGGAAGGATCTGCCAGATGCAAAAAAAAAAAAAAAAAAAATTGTTTTTTCTGTGCCTCAGACCAGAAAGAACAGAGTGTTCAGGCCAGTCAGGGCTCTGGGGATCACAGTTGAAGTGAACCAAGTACCCAGCTCCAAATTCACAGTGGACAGCCCCTTGGCAACCACAAACCTCAACGCCCAAGGGAGAACACTCAGAAGCAGGAGGCAGGGCTAATCCACAGTGTCAAACACATTAGGTAAAGAAGATTCAGATGAGAGAAATTCATCTTCCAAAGCTCCACGAGAACTTTTGAAACCACGCACAGTTTCCAGAGCAACAAAGAGGCGCTGTCATGCCCACCCCATCTTTTACTGAGGCCCGAGACCCCTTCCCCCAGATTTACTGCTCTTCGTGCCCCCTTCCATTACAGAGGATAAATAACTTAGAAGTTCTTTAGAGCACATTTGGGGGCATGCCTGCAAACTAGTATTTTTTCCCACTGGCAATATAAGATCTAAACTACCACTTCAGAAACGTAATTACCATTTGCAGTTTCACTAGAAATCACTGTTGGTCGAACCCTTGGTGGATGTGGTAAGCATTACCATATGTCAAGTTCTTAACAAGGTACAAAATGATGGCCTAAAAACATGCACCAGAAAAAGGCTTTCCCTTTTTGGTTTTCTGACATGTAGAAACATGCCACATGGATCAATGAACCTAATAGCATAGGCATATATCTGTCACTGGATACATGCGTGAGTTCTTTAATCCATCCAGCAGCCCAGGCATGAGTATCTTTGCTTTAGGATTTGCCCTGGCTCTATGTGGTAATCAGAAGCGATCCTGGAGAAAGGAATCCTGAGTAGGTCATACTTTAGTCATAAAACAATTACCTATAATATTTATGGAAAATTCCTAGATTGGAATGTCAGTAAGCATAACATTCTTATAAATACACTTGAAACTAAACATTCTCATAATCAGGGTTTGTCAATTCTGACACTATTGGCCTGTCATGCTGGATAATTCTTTGTTGTGGGGCTGTCTTATGCATCGTAGGATGTTTAGCAGCGTCCCAGGCCTCTACCCACTAGATGCCAATAGCCTCCTCCACCACAAGTTGTGATAATCAAAGATGTCTTCAAACATTGCCCAGTCTTTCCTGGGGGTCAAAATCATCCCTGGTTGTAAATCATGACTACAAATGTATCAGGAACTTTGCAGTGACATTCTTACAACACAGTTTCAAGGTCACCGCCTCTCATTTTTTTTCTTCCCAGATTGTCCCAGGTATGGGGGCTGTGTTTCTCCTTCTCAGTGGCTGCTACAGCTCATGAGATTTTTTTGTCACACTTCTTCCCAGAGCCTGGCTCCAGAGCTGGATACCGCTCTCCAATCTCTGCCTTGATACTACGCAAAGACAAGCACATGTGCTCTTTTCATTTTACTACTACTTATTTCAGGGAAACGGGAGATAAGTGAAACAACAAAGATGAAAAGGGTTTTAGTCAAAGCTTTAAGGAACAGAAACCAATTCAAATTGGCTGGAGTAAACGATCCCAGAAACATCTATGTTACGTGCAGGAGCCCCAGTCCAGCTGCACCTCCTTCAGCCTGAAAATGAGGCCTGAGAAGTTATCAGAGAATAAGACGTCTGCTCTCCCTGCTTCTCCCAGGCCCACAGGCCTTCTCTTCCCCATGTTGTTCTGCTTTCACCTGCTGCATCTTATTCAGGGCCCATACGGCCTTCAGTGTGGCTCCCACAGTTTTCAAGGCTTTCGGAGTCCTGGTTCCAAAATATCTCAAGAGAGATATCGATTGACCTATCTTTTTTCCCCCAGACCATAAGCTCTTGACCAAGCTGAGTCACTCAATTTCAGTGAGTGTTATTTCTGCATCTGAGCATAATATTTGAGACACTTACTTCAAGGGTCTGATGAGCTTAAAGGTAAAGATACAACCAGACTATACAAATGAGGAGTGGAACTTCTATTTTATAATAATATCATATAATAAACCATGGAATCATTTGGAATTTACAATAACATGAGAAATCTGATACAGTAAGAAGAGCACGATAAGATAAGAGATCTGGGTTGTTGTATAACCATCCTTGGCTTGGATACGGAATCAGTATCCACCCCAGGAGCTGGGGATAGCTCCTGGCTGCATTTATTCCCTTTACCATATTGGGGTGGTGTAAAGAAGGATGAAGGGGGGAAGCAGGTACTCCGCTTAGGCAAGTGACAGTGTCCAGTCCATATAGCCTAGCCGGGAGCACATCTTCAGGTAGAGTGGTGCATCCTTAGGAGCCAACATATTGAGAAGAGGCAAAATTTCCCTTGCCTTCCTTGCCTACTTGGCTTATATTTTGCTGTTAATCTTTTCTTAAGATAAAAGAAGGAAGAATAGGAAAGAGAAGAAAAATAAGAAAGAAAAACTACTGTTTGTTTCACTCTCTCTCTCCCTCTTTTCATAGACTCTTGAGGGATTTATAATAGTGATCACTGGTGTAATGGCAACAGGAAATGCAGTGTTTCAGGTCCAGCCCAGAGGCATACGATTATGTAAAGGTTTCTGTGCAGATCAAGGCTACCTCCACCTTGTAGAAGCCCCTTCTAGCATCAGCCTTCCTTTTTCCATCCTCACCAGATAAACCCATATCCACTGATAAGCAGCTGAGGCTTTACATCAGGCAGAGATGAAGAAAGCAAGGCCACAGATGTGGCCTCTCCTCATTCAAATATGTCTGTCCTCAAGGGATTTTTGGCATTTTGAAAATACAGCACGAGCCTCTCATAACTATTAAATGTTTCCAGATGGACACTAGCTCTTTCTGCCTCATGGACAAAGAGTATTGTTAGGTGCTCCCCATGTAGCATCATAGAGCAGACAAGCACTAGCATTATATAAATCCTACATGTCCACTAGGACATATTTTCTGCAACTGAGTGGCTCAAGCAAACCTCTAGAGGGCTTATTAAAAATGATGAATGCCAAAATAATTTTTAAGCCTTCCATGTCTCCCTATAGCCTAAAGGATCAATTCCACATTCTTTAGGCATGACATTCAAGGCCGACAGGGCCTCCTCTTTCCTCCCTAGTAGTCTGATTCATCTCCCAGCCTGGCCATGCAGCTCCCAGTTTCTGAAGTTATTCTGTCCCCTGCCAGTTAAACTAATCCATGCCTCTTCCAATTCCCATATCCCAGGCCTATTTGGCCACCCACCCTTTTTGCCATCACTGTATCCTCTATAGCAGAAGTTTTAAATTCTGGCTGCGCAGTACAGATACCTGGGAGCTTTAAAACAATATTGAGACCAGCACAGACCATTTGAATCAGAATGCAGATGAGGGAAGTGTGCTTTCTTATCATGAAACAGTTATGTCAAGTGGTGGAATGCAAATGTAGGGCCTCTTGTCTCAGAATGCCTGGTGCGAATTCCAGCTCCCCTTCTTTCCAGCCTTGTGACCTTGGACAAAGTACCTAAGCTCTGCATGCCTCCAATGTCTAACCTCCAAAATTAAGGCAATAAACATCCCTTACTGCATCAAGCTGTTGTGAAGATTTAATGAGTTAATATATTACTGATATTTAGTATGTATTCAATAAATGTTATAAGGAGTACACAGTCTCCCTCTAGAGTCTTCTTCTAGAAGACTCAAAGCAACTTGATGATAGGACCTGCATCTTGTTCCTCTCTGGCTAGCACAGAGTACACACACATTTTTTTTTCTGAATTATTAAATGAGTGTATGAATGAAGACGAATTTTGACTTTAGGAAATCAGGGAGATTTACATAGAAGAAGTGGCTCATTAAGTGAACTTTGGAAGAGGGATAGGCTGTGAGAGGCAGATAGGAAGCGGTAAGGTAGTCCAGCTAGAACAATAACAAGAGCATGAGCCAAAACACTGATTCGCAGGGTACAAAGAAAAGACCAAAAGCCTGGGGTGTGCTGGGGTCAGAGGAGAGGATTATAGAAGAGAATCGTAGTGAGATGGTTTGAAAGGTAAGTAGGGCCATTTCATGAAGGGTTTTTGATGCCTCACTAAGGAATTTGGGCTTTATTCTGTAGAGAATAAGTGGAGTATGAAGAAGAGTTCTAAGAGGGCAAATGCACAATTGGACCTGTGCTTTAGGAAGTGGACCCTTTCCAACTACAGGAAAGGGCGATGTGGAGCAAGGGAAGCAAGGAGCAAAGAGTAGGTTAGGAGATTACTGCAGCTTCTCATTTGATATCAACATTATCTGTATATGTTAAGTCTTCCCAAGAGAACATTTTATAATTTCTGATTCATTAATATATATGCACAGGGTAAAGATTTAAATATAACGAAACTGTAAAATTCATTCCCATCTCTGATAAACCCAGTTCTCTTTCCCTGAAGCAATAACTATTATTGAAATTTAAAAAATTACTCTACTAATGAATTCTACCAAACATATGAGGCCAGAATTTCCCAGCTACCAAACCAGAGAGAGACACCACAAGAAAACTACAGTTTTCCTTATCAATACATTATTCCTTATGAAAATTGATGCAAAAATCCTCAACAAAATATTAGCAAACTGAACTTAGCAACATATTAAAATTATTATACACCATGATGAAGTAGGATTTATTCCTAGAATGCAAGGATGGTTGAACATACAAAATCATTTCATCTAGTATACCATGTTAACAGAATCAAAAGGAAAAAGACACATGATCATCTTGACTGATGCAAAAAAAAAAGCATTTGAAAAAATTCAATGCCCTTTCATAATAGAAACACCCAACAGACTAGGAATAGAAATACTTCAACATAATAAAAGCCACAGATGAAAAACTCACAGAAAACATTGTACTCAATGGTGAAAGACTGAAAGTTTTTCTTCTAAGATCAGGAACAAGGCAAAAATGTCCACTTTCACCACTTCTATTTAACATAGTACTAGAAGTTCCAGCCAGAGCAAATTGGTAAGAAAAAGAAATAAAAGCCATCCAAACTGGAAAGAAGATGTAAAATTATCCTGTTTGCAGATGATATGATTTTATATACAGAAAATCCTAAAGATTCCACAATAAAATAGTTAGAACTAATAAATGAATTCAGCAAAGTAGCAGTATACGAAGTCAACATACAAAAAATCAGTTGCATTTTTACATACTAGCAATGAATGATTCAAAAAAGAAATTAAGAAAATAATTCAATTTACATTAAAAAGAATAAAACACTTAGGAATAAATTTAATCAAGAAGGTGAAAGACTGGTACAATGAAAATTATAAAACATTGCTTAAAGAAACTAAAGAAGATATTTATAAATTGACGCATATTCCAAATTTACATATTGGAAGACTTAATATTGTTAAGATATTAATAGTACCCAAAGCAATCTAAAAATACAATGCAATACCTATCAAAGACCCAACTTTCTTTTTGTAGAAATAGAAAAACCTATCCAAACACTTACATGGAATATCAAAGGGCCCCAAAAGCCAAAAAAAAAAAAAAAAAATCTTGAAAAAGAAAAGGAGAGCTGGAGGACTGTTCCTGATTTTAAAAACTGACTACAAAACTACAGTAATCAGAACAGTGTGGTACTGGCACAGAGACACACATATAAACCAATAGATAGAATAAGAGAGTTTTGAAATTCACTCTCATATACATGGTCGAATGATTTTTGACAAAAGTGCCAAGACCATTCAATGTGGGGGTGGGGGATGCGGCGGGAAGAGACAGTCTCTTCAACAAATGGTGCCAGTAAAAGCAGATATACACATTCAAAAGAACAAAGATGGACAGCTACCTAACACTCAAATGAATCAAAGCTCTAAATGTAAGACCTAAAACTATAAAGTTTTAATGAAAAAACATATGACAACAGCTTCTAAACATTGGGTTTAGCAATGATTTCTTGGATATAACACCCAAAGCCATAGACAACAAAAGAAAAAAAGACAAATTGGACTTCATGAAAATTTAAAAATTTTGTGCATCAAAAGACACGATCAAAGGAATAAAAAAGCAATTCATAGAATGGGAGAAAATATTTGCAAATCATATATTTGATAAGGGAATAATAAATTCAGAATGTACAGATAATTTCAAAAATTCAACAATAAAAAAAAAACAAAGAAAAATAACAACAACAAACAACCTGATTAAAAACTGGACAAAGTATTCGATTGAATAGATGTTTCTCCAAAGAAGATACACAATGGCCAAAAATACATAAAAAGATGCTCAGCATCGCTAATCATTAGGGAAATGCAAATCAAAACTACAATGAGATGCCATCTTATATTCATTAGGATGACTGCTGTCAAAAGAAACAGAAAATCAATGTTGACAAGGATATGGAGCCATTGGAAACCTTGTGCACTGTTAATGGAAAAGTAAAATGGTACAGTCACTCTGGAAAACAGTATGGAGTTTCCTCAAAAAATTAAATATAGAGTTACCATGCGATCCAGTAATTCCACTTCTGGGTATATACACGAAAGAATTTAAAGCAGGGTCCTAAAGATATGTTTGTATATCCATGTTCATAGCAGCATTATTCACAATAACTAAAATGGGGAAGTAACCCAGTGTCCATCGACCAATAAATGGATGAGCAAAATGAGGTATATACATACAATGGAATATTATTCGGCCTTAAAAAAATCCTGACATATGCTACCACATGGATGAAACTGTGAAAAACCACATAAATATGATACTATTATTTACTATTACCTTGCTCTTTTCTAAATCTGAACAATAAGAGATCTATTTATATGGGTTAGCTACTCTACTTACATTAATGTATGTTTTTATTTCACAATCAGGCTTCATTTGTCTCACCAGAACTTCATATTCAGGACTCTATATTATATCTCATGGCATGATCTATAAATTTGTGAATCAGTAACACATTCTTTTGAAAACCCCCATTGTTGCAGTTTTGTTAGAACCCTGGTGAACATGTGAGGAATTAAGGTCTCAACATTATGCACCGTTTACCCCTCAGCTCCTTGATGTTGGAGCACCTGCAAGAACTGCTTAACAGTGCTGGTGGCCATCCTCAAACCCTGCTTCTTAAATGGCTGAATTTTTTTTTTCACACATTTTAAAAGGCACATTTACATTTTAAGTGTTTGAGTAAACGACCGAGCAAGGAGAGAAATTGAAGTGGTGAGAAAGAAACCTCAAAGCATTTTGATTCCAAGAGGCCAGAGTGATTCTGGTCAGGTTCCATTACCGATGAGTCAGCACTGGGGTAATATCTCCCTTCTCTGGGGATGGTGTGTTTCCTGGAATCCTGTTGTGTTTTTTATTCATCCACCCTGGCATGCAAAAAGCAGGTCCATCGTGTCTTCTCAAGTTGTACAACAGATCTGAAAGCTCTTCTGTCTGCAATCTATCTTCCCTTTTGGTTTGCTTGTTGACTATCAACGGTACTTATAGAGATATAATTCACATACCACTAAATACACTTTTGAGAGTGTATAATTCAGTAGTTTTTAGTGTATTCACAAGGTTATCTCCCCTTTGTTTTGTTTCCTTTTTTTATTTCCTAGGGAAAGAAGAGAGTCCTAATTTCTTACTCATTGATTAGACATAGATTTACTGAGCACATAAAAAATCAAATAAACATCCCTGCCCTCAGGAACTTGCATTCCAGCAGAAAACACAAACAATAATGAATAAAATAAGCACGTGATAGAGTATGTCAGAAGTGATAAGTGACATGGGAAAAAAGATAGTAGAAAAAAGATAGGGTGTACCACTTGGTGGTGAGTAGGAGAGGGGTTACGATTTTAAATTGGGTGGTTAGGGAAAGTCTTAAGAGAAGACACATCAAGCAAAGACCTGAAAACATGAGGGAGTAAATCATGTTTTTATCTGGAAGAAGGGCACTTCGAGAGACTATAAACAGTAAGTGCAGAGTCCCTGAGGTAAGAAGGTCTAAACACAGCCAGGAGGCCAGTGTACCTGGAGCTCAGTGAGGGGGCGAGTAGTGGGAAATAAGATCACAGGGGCCAGTGGTGGCCAATCCATGTAGGGCAGTGGTCCCCAACATTTTTGGCACCAAAGACTGGAGCTCCTATGAGAATCTAATGCCTGATAATCTGAGGTGCAGCTTGAGGTGGTGAGGCTAGTGCTGGGGAGTGGCTGCAAATACAGCCGAAGGTTTGCTTGCTCACCCACTACTCACCTCCTGCTGCGTGGCCCGGTTCCTAAAAGGCCATGGACTGGTACAGGTCCGCAGCCCAGGGGTTGGTGACTCCTGACATAGGCTCTTGAGCCACTTGTGAAGACTTTGGCTTTCATTCTGAGTACAGTGGGGAGCCACTGTAGAAATTTGGCCAGAAGAATACCATGATTGACTTCAAACAGGATCCTGCTGGCTGCTTTTGGGACTGCAGAGTGCAGGGGAAGAAAGAGACAGCCTAGTTAGGATGCTAATCGCAGTAATATAGGAGAGAGTAGGTGCGGCCTGCACTCGGTGGCAATGGTAAAGATGATGAGAAATGGTCAGATTCTGGAAATGTTAAGAATGCAGAGCCAACAGGCTAGGTTGATAGAAAAGATGTGCGGTAGGAGAAAAAAAAAGGGAAGTCAAGGATGACTCACAAGTGAAAGCTGCAATGCTGAATGGTAACAGCCAATTGGTGGGGCTGGTTAAATGGGTCCAGAAGGGCAGCTTGACATACTACATTTATCCCATAGGAAAGTTAAGTTTTCAGTACTAAAAAGATGTAAGTTGTTCTGAACATCTCAAATTAGTAAAAGGCAAAAAAAAAAAAAAAAATTGTACTTGTTATCACTCTGTTCTCAAAATA
Organism: Rousettus aegyptiacus; assembly: GCF_014176215.1. Lineage (NCBI taxonomy): Eukaryota > Metazoa > Chordata > Mammalia > Chiroptera > Pteropodidae > Rousettus > Rousettus aegyptiacus. The sequence goes on from NW_023416310.1 coordinate 21,162,516, forward strand.
TGACCCAGCAATTTAAGCATCAAATTGCCAAATAGATTGTATGTATTTTATTTCTATTTTAAGGCTAAAGGCCATTATTTGCTGATTACTTAATCAGTGGTCCACTACCTTAATTGGGAAATTTAACACATTGCAATTGTTGCTGGAAATTAGCAAAGTGATCAGTTCTGTTTGGGTTTACTCCAGCTGCCTAATTTAATTGTTCGTAATAAAATCTTTCATATACTAAACAGTTTTATTTAAGTTAATTGCATCAGGTACTTGTATTACTACCTCTACTATCATCTAATAGTTTTGTTGTTGTTATTGTTGTTAAGAAACTCTGCATAGCACTGTATCTAAATATTGAATACAAGCTTGCACTTCGATGGCTTCAAAATCAGCCATGAGAGGAGGATTTACAACACACAATCGACAAACACTGCTAGTCAGGGCCTTCCCGCCCCCCACCCCCAAGATAGTTGGTTTACCAGCATGTTGCTGAGCACAGCAGAGTGTAGGGCTGTGAATGAATACCAGCTTTAGGTCACACAGCAATGGCACTGTGGCAGGAGATGTAATGGAAGCCATTTGCCCCAGAAGGGAGGAGTGCTTTATCATTGATGTTGTTTCGAATTGCTAGCTTATAAGTATCATAAAAAGCAAACTGACTTTACGTCTAACTTCTCTACAATGTTTTTCCTTATTGCTTAAGACCAGAACACATCCTTCCCACCTACTCTCACCTCTGTTCTAATCCTACTCACTGCCTGGTCATCACAGGTATGACATTTTACTTTCCTAAGCCTTAGTTTTCTCCTCTGTTCAATGAGGATCGTAAAATCTACCACTCTGGCTTACTGTGAGGATTCAAGACAATATAGTCACAGCATATGTTCAATTAACGGTGGTATGAGTAAATCTTGGCAGGCTTATTCTCCCACTTTGGTCATTTCTATCCCATTTCCACATATTCAAATTCGGTTCATCTTTCAAAATTGACTCAATTGCTACCACCTCTATGAGACTTTCTCTTATTTCCATGGCTGACAATCTCTCCTTCCCCTAAAATTCCCTGGCCTTTTGGGGAAAGTCTGACACTAGCCCAGACCTTCTGAATTTGAATCTGCATTTTTAACAAGATCCTCAGGTGATTTGTATGTACATTAAGATTTTGGAAGCCTTGTTCTATGCTGCTGTTTCTCAAACTGGGGAGATTTTTTAAAAGCTTAATGCCTAGACCTCACATCCAAGAGATTCTGATTCTGGGCATCGAGGTCTTTTAAAAGTCTCAGATGATACCGACATACGGCAAAGTTTGAGAATCACTGCTCTCTAAGCTCCCCCTATACTTTTTAGGGGGCCTGTGCATTCTTTAATGTGTTGTGTCCACATATATTTTCCCACTTCTATTAAATTATATGTCTTTTAAGAGCAAGAACTGCTTTTTAATTTCATTTTTTATCACCTCCTACCTAATACCTAGCCCTATAATAGGAGTTTAATAAATACTTACGGAATTAATGATGAATGATATTTATTTTTTTTTGTAATCTTAAAACATTCTCTCAATACCATAAGCGTGGCTTGTGTCCTAATTAAAAAATTGGTTGAACATGTTCTCGAAATTATCAAGTTATCTCCTCTTTAGTTCTAAGTAAAGACAAAATCTCCGAAGAATGGGAGGCTGGTGGCTAGAATGGGTTTCGTCACTGAGAACAGACTCTCTGGGCACCAGTGTGCTGGCCACTGCCACCTCTATGAGCTAGTACAGGAAGTCTCGAAGCAGCACCGCCCCACACTCGGTGCATCCAATTCAGAACTCTTGGCTGAAATATGATGATGTTATTGTTTCTTCCTCTCCAGGGTGCCATTTTGATATTTATGGGGATCGTTGTCCTCACTATGAAGGCATCTGTTATTGAAATGTTCCTTGGTAAGTACATTTATATGTGTATCTGGATACACTGTTAACATTCTCCTAAGGTCCGAAGAATTCTGCCAAGAAAAGATTTAAACAGCCCATATAAACAGCACAGTGTATCTTTTGATGATAAACATTTTGGAATCGTTTAAGTGAGAATGCTAAGTGTAAATTAAATTCAGGATGTATGTGTATATATATTTTTATATACAGCAAGTATATCCATTACATCAATGTGTATCTACATATTACATATTATATACAGTTACACACATCTATGTGTGTATTCTTTAGCAACTAACAAATATACACTATATTTACAGATTGTGAATTTAGGGGGTCTACTTGTTTCTTAAGCTCTCAAAAAAATTTATCATTGTCATGGCCTTACTTGGACCATTGGCAACTCAGACTTTTAGAGATGAAACCATTTAAATTCATCCATTATCACCAGAGAATTGCCTTCAAGAAGCAGCAGGTCAACCAGAAGAAGGAAAAGTGCTGATGGGTTTAGCACTAAGCCTGGGGAAAATCTTATGTTAATCTTGTCCCATTGTGCTGCGGCCTGGTCAGCTCAAGTGACCCTGCCCCTGTGAAACTGTTGCCTAGGAAGATTCACAGACAATCCATACTAGTGTGCTAGGGATACCAAAACAAAATACCACAAACTGGGTGGCTAAGATCAACAGAATTTCATTCTCTCACAATTCTACAGGCCAGAAGTACAAAAACAAGGTGTCAGCAGGGTTGATGTTTCTCCGAGGGCTGTGAAAGTGAAGTCTATTCCATGCCTCTGTCCTCTGTCCTCTGTCCTAGCTTCTGGTGTTTGTTGGCAATCTTTGATATCACCGCAATCTCTGCCTTCATCTTCACATGGCTTCTGCATGTGTGTATGGGCAGGGGGGAGGGGGGCTTCTGTGCATGTGTGTGTGTGTCCAGATTCCTGCTTTTTATAATGACACCAGTCAGTCATACTGGATTAGGGGCCCAACCTACTCCACAATGACTGTGTCCTAACTTAACTGATTACGTCTGTAATGACCCCATTTCCAGGTAAAGTCACATTCTGAGGTATTGGGGGCTAGGCCTTCAACATATGGATCAGTGGGGGGGCACAACTCAACCCATAATATAGTCAGAGTGTCCAGGATCTGTGCAGAGGGAGTCTACCTGGCAGAGTTGGGGACCGGGAGAGAAAGAAGCGACAGAGCTGGGAAGGCAAAGGGGCTCTCACATAGGATAGAATATGGGGGTTAGGAAGAGGAAGGACTTAGCTACTGTAAAACAAACAAAACCAACCCTGAGGCTGTTGCACACTCTGCCAAGTCCCCATTACAGAAGCAAGAAGGGAAGCTTGACCTTCTTTTCTTGTCTGCCCTCTCTCAGCCTGCCTTTCTGCAAAACATGTTTCCCCTCAGGGGCGCTCATTCAGAAAGCAAGAAATCAAAGTAGGAAAAGGAAGCTCCTATCACAAATTCCCCTCTCGATTGCCCTCGCTTGTCTGCCTCCCTGGCGTCTCTCTCATGCAACCGCTTGTCTCCGTTCCAGGGCCATTCCCCATCGCCCTTCCTCAGTACTACAATTTCCTCTTTCCCGGAATACGTACCCCTCTCACTCACTCCCTTCCACACCCTGATTAACCTCAGCAACGCCCACTTCTGATCACCACTCTTTTGATTTAAACTCCTCAGTGTTTTCCCATTGTCTTTACAAAGGAACCTACATCCCTTCCTGATAGGCTCTTACTATCTTCTCCTGCTCTCCTTTCTGCCTCAGCACCCGCCCTGATTTCTGGGGACCTGGGAAGTATTAACCGTCTCATTCCCCTGAGGGTCATATCATTTGTCACCTCCAAGCCTTTGACTATGCTGTTCCCTTTCCTGAAATGCTTTTCCTCCCATTCCCAAACCCCCACAAAATTTCCCTCTTCCCCCCATTTGATTAGGCCATCTTCCTGTGTGCTTCCTCGGGGGCCTGCATCGAATCCCATTGTGGCTGCATGGCATTCACCTCACCGTTAGTCTGGCTCCCCCTAAAAAGCTTGTGTCTTGCTCATTGTTGCATTTCCAGTGCTCAACACATTTCATAGGCACTCAAGAAATGCTCCTAAATAAATTACTCTCCTGAGGGACGCTCGATTTTTAAGGTAGTAGAGTTCAATTCTACAACTGTTATGTTTGAAGCAGCAAATCATGATTAGAGGCTGAGTTTGTCTTTGCCAGCAATTTATTTAACATAGGTTCATTGTGGAAACTTCATAAGCCAATAGCATAGAAAATAACATCTCTTCATAAGCCAATAAAGAAATAACACTTCAAAGGCAATGATAAATTAATTACACTATTGTTCCAGGCAAGGAGAGATGAAAGTAATAAAGCCCAAGTTCAGATGAGCTGTACCTTTTTATATGAGTAGGCACTAAGGAGAGATGGCTTAGCTGACCACCACTAGACTTACAGCCGCACCTCTAGGATATGACAGTGCTGGGGCGCACCTCTAGGATATGACAGTGCTGGTATTGGCAGGCAGGATGGTCTCCGCAAGGCCAGCGAGCGACTTTTGCCACTGACTGCGGAAGAGTACCTCTCCAATACAGGAGCTAATGTCCCAAAGGTCTTCAAACAGCTATTTAGGTCAGCAAAGTGTTTCACCCAAACTGAAAACTCTGGGATAGTCCTCATGAACTCTCACTATTTATAGTTTAAATGTCTCCTTACCATAGTTGCTTCCCCACATGTTCTTATCGATAAACTTCTAGGAGCCTGTTAGCAGCTGGGCTGTTGACTGCTTATTGATGACAAGGAATGAGATGGTGACATCCTAACACAATTTACTTCATTCTTATATTAAAACAACTTCTAAAACCAACTGTTTTTTTTTTGTCTTTGCCATAAACACATGGATTAAAACAACTTAAGTTATAAACAAGTGGATATGAAATCATATCAGCCCACTACATAATGCCCAATCCCAGGGTGTAGGTTTTTCCTCCTACACCAAGCAATTCCTTCAACTCAATCCTGACACTATCTACCTGAAAGTAGAATCAGATTCTAGATTAAGGGCTCAGTCCCACAAGACTGTCCCCATAGTCAGATGCCAACCATAAGTCCAGGGTGTTACCTGTGCTTCTGACTGACTGGCATAAATCAGAGGTTCTCATGATCCTTTTTTGGAATCTTGTTTACTCACTAGATAACTGACTTATTATAAAGAATATTAAAGGACACAAATCAACAGCCAGATGAAGAGATACATAGGACAAAGTCCTAAACAAAAGAGCTGTTCTCCTAGAGTTTAGGTCATGGTGCAGCGGCACAGAATCATCCTGGTTCCCTAACCTGGAAGCTCTCCAAACCCTATCTTTTGTTTTTTTATTTTTTATGGAGGCTTCATTACATAGGCATGATTGATTAACTCATTGGCCATTGGTGATTGATTCAACCTCCAGCCCCATTCCCCTCTTGGGAAATCAAGGGATGAGAATGAACATTCTAATTCTCAATTCATGGTTGGTTCCCCTGGCAACCAGCTCTTTCATCTTTAGGGGATGCTCAAAATTCATCTCATTAACATACATTTAGATGTGATTGAAAGGGGCGTGTTACCAATAACTCAATATCTGATTCATTTTTATGACTCTGAAATGATTTCAGGAACTGAAGACCAAAAAAATATATATTATAAGAAAACATTATCCCAATATTCTTATCACTCAGGAAATTTCAAGGCTTTCAGAAGCTGCAAGCCAGAATTATGGCCAAAACTGAAGCCAGAAGATGAAAATATGTATATTTATTATAAATCATATCACATAGCTATCCAGTGATGCCCCAAAAGCTCTCTTAGTTAATGTCAATTAAGTGTTTAATTAATATATATCAGATCTAGCATGTTTGCTTAGATATATTTAAATTTATGACATAGCAGAGTTTTATGCTGCCCACTATCATTGGAGCACCACGTATAAACAATGACTGCATTCATGGGGAGCGAGTGAATGATGAGGCAAAGGCTATGGCCAGCAAACTTGCATTCTACTTCTAACTTCTGTCTCCAAAGAACTGTAGCTTTAGCCAAGGTGTAAACCTTGACCTTGGCTTCTTTTTTATAAAATAAAAGGATGACTTCCAACACTCCGACAAGCTTTAAGATTGTACGATTTGAAGCATAATTTTATTATTTATGTGATTGTGGACAATGTTGTCCTGTCTTTGCTATGAAGCTCTGATTTATTTGACGTTAGACATTTCATTGAGTATGTAAAATCAAATTAAAGCATGGGGGAAATTTGAACTACTTTCAAATGATCTGCTTTATAAATGTTTTCAGGAAGGCATTGTGGACTCTGTAAAAATCAGAGCTGGACAGTGGTTAAAGTGGTAAAAACAGATTTTCATCATAAACTCTTGCAACTGGGGAAAAGAGACCTCAATACAGAACTGGGCTCGGTTCCAAATACAACAAGGAAAGTGGGGATTTCTAGCCAAGGAGGAGGTCGCAGGGATCAGTGGATGGAAATTACTAAGAGGAGACCTCAAGGGTAGGACAATCTTTGGTGAAGCAACTTAACAGCATCCTTACTAATGGCAGACCAGAGCGAGTAGACATCAAGGGCACAGGATACTCTCTAAACAGGATTCTCGCTGAAACTGGGCATTGCAGGTCCAACAAGGATGAAGCCCAAGGTCAAAGACTAGTTGAGCAGAGGGCTTAGAGGAACCTGACTAAAGTGTGGTTGAGGAGAGAATGCTTGTCAACACCACCAGTGTTGGTATTTTGAGGGGCTCTAAAAGGATCTAACGAAAAATTTATGGGCTAGAATGAGGCATTTCTAGAAATGTTCCAGAGACACATAATAAGTATTCAGTAAGTACTCACTGATTTGGTCACTGATTAGAAGTTTTCTTGAAAGTAAATGGTCTGATTATAACTCATTACGGACAGGAAAACTGGAACACAAGTTCATATTAACCATACCAATGATTTCAGAAAGCACGCTTCGTTATTGTAAGTATCTATGATTTCAATATGACCAAATTAAAAAACAATTATGTTGGCTTTTTCTAATTGTTAAAGAAATATTTTACATAAAGTATAGAATATATATGAGAAATATATTTTTAAATGGGAAAAATACAGAAATATAAAACAGAAGTTAAAATTATTCTTCCCACAATCATTGGATTATTAACATTTGGCATATTTGTTCCAATAATTTTTCTCTACATATATTATAACTTTGTCAGAATCATTCTTAGGATTAGAGCTGAACATATCTCGTTTCATTGAATATGTTTCTACATATCATTTGTAATAAACGCTTAGGATTCCCCTACTTTTGGAACATTTCCAATATTTCATGATTTCCAGATGACCATTAATGCTGTAATGAACATTTTTTACATAAATCTAGTCTACATCTCTAATTATAACTTGGGACATATTCCTAGGGGTATCTATTCTAAGACAAAAAAATATAAATTTTTTAAGGTCATTGAAATACGTTCCCAAAGTTTTCCAGAATGACTCTACCTGCTTAGACTCTGTAAAGTGACTGGGGCACCCTGACCCCAAAGCTGTGTCAGGATTAAGTCTAGTCTTGTATTCAATATTTACTAATATAATATAGGAAAACATCTAGCTATTTTGCCTTAGCTTACATTTTTTATCATTAATGAAATTGAACATTGTTTCAAGCTAATTCAAGTATATGTTCTCCATCTATAAATTACCTGAGTGATCATTTATTTAAATTTAATTGGAGAACAATTGCACCTCAGATCTCTTCACTGTACTGATGACCGCACTAGAGAGGAAGAGAGAGAGAAATGGGGAAAGTGTTTTTATTGGAAAAAGTAATTTCAGCGTTTTGAAATTTCAAGCACTACTAGCGAAAGGTGGAAACTCTTCATGTTACTCAAAACTGGAACACTAAATCCTTAACAATTGAGAAGTACTGCTGCATAGCTGGTAAATTATGATTGTCTTGGAACTTTGGTCTCCAGATATAATTTCCTCAAGGCTTCTAGACACGAATGGCCTTGGGAGTCAGATAAATAGCTACTCCTAAAGAAGTGACGGGCTTTCACACCTGTGTTTCACTTACTTTGAAGTGAGCATCAGCCATCTCAATGCTCTAACTGGCTTTCTATAGAAAGGCACACACAAGACTGTATTTTCCCTCACCTGAGTTCAAATGCAATTCACCATTTCTAATGCAGCAAGAGAGGTCTTGCAATTCTAGCAATGAAGACTTGCTCTAGGGCACATGTGCATTGCAGCCTTACTGACCAGTCCCTTGAGGAGTGGTCTTTGCAGAGCTTTAATTAGCAAGCATCTGAGCTGAGGGAAGGGCCCTCGTGTACCACTGAAAATAATGACTTTATTAACCACTGCTGTAAAAGTGAACCCAGCTATGGTTTTCGGCTGGAGGGTCTTGAGTGAGCAAATGCAAGTGATGGGGTGGTCTTACTGAAATATTTATGGTCCTAGTGATACTGAGACTTATAAACCACTTACCACAGACATACAGGCCCAGGACAGGACAGGATTTGGTTTTCCACAAAAATGGATACCCAAATTTATTACTATTTCACTTAGACCATCTACTTAACTCGTATAATATATATATATATATATATATATATATATAGTACTTGTTTTCAAAAATATTCTAGGATTCTGGGTGTTTGTTTTTGTGTATAAAATGAAAATATGGTCTGGGCACAGAAATAAATGACACAGAGACTATTATAAAAATTAGACCTCCAAGACACTCACACCCACCCAAACCCCTGAAGTAAATAACACCTAAAAAATGTCCACCTTCATTCTTTTTGGCTAGACTCTTGGTTTTCACTCAGTTCTCTTTCATGTTTCTGTTAATACAGGACATGGTATGTCAACTGTCCAAGGTCTCCACTAATGCCAGTAGTCAAAATTGGGGATAATTCAGTAGCTGCACCATTGGCACAAATTAGCTAGAAAACCAGAAGATATAAAGTTTTCATAACAAACAAACACTTGGTGACACTGCCACATTTTATTTTAATGACAGTTTCCAATTCGAGAATTCCTAAGTCTATTTCTACCTAAATTGAGCATCTGTGTTCTGTTAAGACACACACACACACGCACACACACACACACACACACACACACACGGAAATAAAATACCTATTTTGATTATTCTGTTGCCTCATGTTCACCTCCAGACCCAACCCCATCCAGAAAGTGGGTTTCTCAGAGAAGTGGCTGAAATGGAGTGAGTTAAAGCAGTACCAACTTCTGGTGGGTAAGGTGGAAGAATGCCTAGAGAGTAAAGAAGAAGAATAGAATTGACTAGCCCTTTGAAAAACAAAACAAAACAACAACAACAAAAACCACATTGCTTTTCTGTCTACTGGTAGAATTAGTATAAGTACAGAGAAGTGAGCTTTTTCAGACATTGCTAATAAAAAAAAATTACTAGTAGAAATTTTCAGAATATATGTCAAAATTTTAAGTGCGCATAGCTTTCAGACAAGAAATCCTATTTGGAGATTTATTTTAAGGAAATGATAATGGATCAGTGCAAAGATGGATCTGTTTACGTTAAATTGGAGATTGGCTGAATTACAATACATGCATATAGTACAATCCTTTGTGGGCAATTAAAATTATTGTGAGAGTAACATTTAATGACAAGTTTGCAGAAATAAGTAGAAATAAGTTATAAAGCATTGTGAACAGTATGAGCATGATTGAATGTTTATTTGAAAGTACTCATATGAATAAATTTATACATAGAAAAAAGACTAAAAATAGTTTTGTGTTCATCTATATTTTTTGTACTTCTTTTTGTGTTTTTTATATTTTTACTACAAAGAATGTGTATTGTTTTGGTAATAAAATCAGTGAATGTTATTTTTGAAAAACACAAGGCCCAAACTGGTAATGTGACTTTAAAATTAAAAAGGATAAAGAGGGCCCCCTTCTTCCCCTATTGTCACACTTCCTGAAGGAGAGCAGTTTCCAAAAGCTGCTTGAGGTTCTGCTCCTCAGAAGGAAGGTTCTGAGAAGGAAGCTCAGCCATTTGCAGCTGACCTCTGTGGGGCGCATAATCAGGTACAGACACCTGGGCCACCAGGGGCACGCAGGTCCACCGCAGACCTGATGACCAGTCTCCCTCTACCTCCCAGTCCCCGTGCTCCTCGGCTCCCTTTCCCAGACAGCCCTCCTCTGGGGCTTTTTACACATCCCCTCCATGCAGCCCTCCTTCTGCCGCACATGCACGCACACGCACATGCACACGCGCACGCAGTTCTCCGGCCACGTGGAAACTCAGTGTGGCACAGGGGAAAGAACATAGAAGGGTCTGGGTGCTCATCCTGTCTCTGTCATTCATTCCTGGGACCAAGCTAATCACATTCTCTCCTTTGGAAAATGGAGGTAGTAGGATTGGTGTGTTGAAATTTAAAGACAGCAAAATAAAGGACAGTTATCCAAAAGGTATTCCTGAAAGACCTTTTCAAGAGAGGCTAAGTATACAGACAATACATCTTATTTCCTAATCTTAATATATGGGGAAATTAGTTTCACCAAAGAGAATACTTTAATGCGAGATTGAGGCAAATACAATGGTCAAAGAGAGAAAGTGTTCAGTGAAAAAATATTAATTAGGCTTTTCTTGTTTGTGTATTTTCTTCTGTAGTTTTGCTGGTGACTGGAATACATTCAAATAAAGAAATGACAAAGATTAAAAGGCCTAAATTCAGTAAGTAAAATTGTAATTCCTCACTGATACATGGCTTATGTCTCCCATGTGGAGGGTCATTACACCTGTTTTTGATAATTTGGAAGGGTGTTTTTGGTTTTGGCTTTTTTCTTATATCAATTACTTTACACTCAGACTAATTAGTAGTGATTCTTATTTATCACCTATCTCACTCCAAAAAGCATTTGAGATAGGAGTCCTGATTGTAGGGTGAAAGATATGTGGTTTCACTACACTAGAAAAATTAGAAATACGCATACGAAGATGAGGCGACGCTATGTCTCTATGGCTAATCTGGAATAGGTATTTTACTGCCATTGAAATGATGTCTCAATTCTCCATACCAGAAAATTAAGTCTGTCTCATTCAAAGGTCCTGCCCACCTTCCAGTATGCCCTGGAATCAGAAGGTAAATCTCATGGGAAAGCTCATGAGGCATCACACTCTATCAGTGGAAACAAAGAAAAATAAATTTCATTTTGGGCCGGTATATCAGTTAAGATTAGATAACAGAAAACCCAAAATAACAGTTGCTTAAATAAGACAGAAGTTTCTCTCTCTCTCCTGTAAGCATAGTCTGGGCTTTTATAAAAGCTTCCCAGTCCTCAAAGACCCAGACTCCTCTGTCTTGTCCTTCCACTTTTCTCAATGTGGTCCCAACTCTTTGTCTAAAATGACTGTCTCAGCTCCATACTTCACGCTCACATTTCAATCAATAGGAAGGGATGAAGGGCATATACCCATTCCCTTTAAAGTCCAGAAATTCAAATGTACCTCTTCTACCTAAATACCATCGACCGTCATTAAGGGAGGATGGGAAATATCTTAATTTCAAGCATCCACATGCCTAGCTAAAAGTAAGGGGTTCTCTTACTAGAAAAGAAGGGAGAATAGATATGGGGAGGTAACTAGCAAGACCGGACATAGATGGAAAATCTCACACTCAAATGTTGTGAGAACACTGAGGTACCTGGATCTAAATTTGTAGACTTGATGGAAGCTAGAGTTATGGTATGTTTAGAAAAGACAGTAAAAGAAAGTCTTCAGATATAGTCGGTGTTCTATGCTCTCCACAACGGAAACTTCTTCATAGGCATTACATTTTTTGCCTTGAAATCAGCAAAATTAAAAATATGAGATAAAGAGATTTGCTTCACACAGCATTCTTTTTCTTCTGCTCCTTTAAACCCTCTATGTGCGATTTCCCATTGAAATGAGACCGAAAGGGCAGCCATGCACAGCCTCCCAGCCTGAAATACTAAAAAGGAATCAGTTGTTTATTTATTCCTGTCAAGGACAAGAGCCAAGAGAATCGGCCCAGGGACAGATGTGTGTTCAAAACAATGATTGGGTTAATATGAAGACAAATGCAGGCCCAAGTGTGAATTCCTTTGGGCTGTTCCCAGTATCTTCATTAACTCATATACAGAAACCATGAAAGGCTCCATGATTACCATGACAACAGTTTTCAGTGACTATGAAAGTCTGTGCTAAATGACCCAAGAGCAAACCTCTTTTGAGATATCTCAAATGGATTGAATTTCTGATATGCTAAATTCTAACCTTATTCTTAAAATCTCCCTAGCGATATAGCACATTTGAATTCATAAGCGCATGAGGCCTTTCCTCTAATTAGAAACTCTGGCACAATCATTAAATAAGAGGGGGAAAGAGACAATGAAAGTAATAGGATATTCCCAAACCATGGCGATATCAGATTCTTTACCTCAGGAGTATTTCCAAATTATTGTCTATAGCTTGAGGCCAAAGTAGTTTTCATTTTTTCTACTCAACACTCAATCTGCTGCTGGGGTAGGTGACTAATGGCAAGGGAGGCACATCATTTATTCACCTGACAAGCATTTATTAGGTGCCAGCCAAGTACCAGGTACTGTGTTTGACACCCAGCTGCATCAGCAATGAAGACTCAGTCTATATCCTCACAGAGCTCAAAATCTAGGAAGGAAGAAAGACAAGTCACCAGGCGACTATGATGTCTTATGTTGGTGTTAGGACTCGGGAGCGTAAGGTACACTGAGAATGTGGAGAAGCAGCTGTGTAGCTGTGAGGGCTTCCTGGAGGAAGCGACATACCTATACTGATATCTGAAGGCCAAACCGGGACTGGCCAGACAAAGATGAGGAGAAAGGAGTGTTATAAACACAGCATGCCCGAGTCCTTAAAAAAAAGGAAGTGCTAAAAAAAATAGCTAAATATGACTGAAATATAAAGCAGGAAGGGAACATATTGAGTTGAGATGGTGAGATAAATAGGCACTGGATCTTGAAGAGCTTTGTTACTATGGCCAGGAATCTGGACTTATGCATGAAGGCAACAGGGAATATCTCGGTGCAGGTAAGTTTGGTTGCAGTTAGCAGAAATCCAAGGCCAATTTCCTTAAGCAAAGAAAGGAGATTTGGGCAGGACATGGAGTAGCTTACAGAACCCAAGGCAGGAACAGCAGCCTCTGTTTCTCTCTGTATGTCTGCTCCATCCTCCCTGCCTCTCCCTTCACCCCCCGCCATCCTCCCTATCCCCCCCCATCCCGCCCCCTCCCCACCCAGATCAGGTCTCTCAGGTCTGATCTCAAATTCCTGCGGGAGGTAATCTAATTGCATCAGCCTAGGTTGGCACAGTGTTTCTCACAGAAATGCACAGTGGAAAGGGTTGTGTTAGGGAAATAAAATAATCCCGTCAACAACAACAACAAAAAACTTTTGAAACCAAAATATAAAAAAAGAAGAAAGAGGACATAATTTATCTGTGAGTAAGCATTACAGATTTACATGCCAATCACGATTTCTCTGATCGCCTTGAGAGATAAAAACATACACCTCGCAATTATCTCTTGAACAGCTAAAGACCACCGAGCTCCTTCTGGAGCTAAGTATTTATGGATCCAAGGGTCAGAAGTCTGGAGACCTCACACCGTAAAATCAAAAGGTCAGCCTTTTATTAGCCTATCGCACGTGTCCCACAGAGACACACCCTAAGAGGAGCCGGTGAAGAGGCGGTCGCCTCCCTCCTCTTCGCCAAACAAAGCAAGTCTGATCATTTCATTCTTACAGCTGACACTTCAAAACATATCTCACGAAAACCTACTGGATGGTTTTAAGCAGAAAAGTGAAATCATAAAAGCGGTGCTTTAAACAAATGACTTTGGCTTTCCTAACGTGAAAATGTGATACAGACTAGGTTAGTGGTTCCTGGACCAGCAGCATCAGCATCACCTAGAGCCTTCTACCCCACCCACCCCGGGCCCCCAATTCCAAATTCTTTGGAGTAGGGCAGCAATCTGTGTTTTAACAAGCTCTCTGGGTGATTCTGATGCCCAGTAAAATTTGAGAACTGGTGGACTAGAGAGGGAACCAAGATCAGAGCAGCTTAAAGATAGGAATGTGAACTCACAGCTCTTCAGTGTCCTCTGACCACTCTTCTAGCCAGCCCTCAACATTCATCAGTGTTCGTTCAAGAACAAAAGTCCTCACCACCCAGAGAACTGAGGGTAAACTAACGAGGAGGCAGTTAGAGTGTATTGGTCAACAGATGATTCACTGACCCCTATGACACATGTGCCACTGCTCTTGACTTTTGAGGATCTAGTCCCCAAGATGTGGCGCCAACAAGTTGGCAGAGCCAGATCTGAAACTCAGGTCCATGTGAGATTCAACCCCGGACAATTTCCCAATACTCTCTCCCAAGTGAGCCAGAAATAAGGAATGAAGTCCATATTGCCTTGAGGCAGATAAAGGTGTTGAAAGATCAAGGGTTAGCCAAGCAGGAAATAAAGTAAAAGAGATGCAAGGAAAATGGGAAAAAGAAGAACCGGCTCGAGTACCTTCCCTTGGCTTGTCCTGAGACCGTATGCCATGCCGGTGCCATCGCTTCTGTCTACGCAGAGGATTACTGTTGCTTGGGGTCATTGTCTCTTTCTCTCCTCACTACTTCCTCTGCTATTTCTTTTCCTTGTCATCATCTTTTCCTTCCTTCCACTTCTTTGGTCTGCTCATGACCCTCGGTGATCCTCACGGGCATTGCTTATCTCCACTGGGGGCCCTTTGGACCTGAAAGGTAGCATATGTTGAAAATGACCCTGCACGGGGGTTTTACAAAGAGGAAAGCAAAGATGAAAATAAATGGAGTGCATGCCCACAGCTCTACTCCTTCCACCCACGTATGACTATTCACTACTGGCTAATATTTTGCTTTCACCTGCACAGTTGTATTGAGTACAGTTTTACTCCACCACACTTGACTTATCACATCACCTTATTTTCCAAATCAAATCTAGTCTGACTGCAAACTGCCAGTTGCCAGGGACTAAGAAAGTCAAATTCCACCATAACAGGAACTTCCTTCTTCCCTGGATGCTTTGTGCAATCTAGAGCATTCAGGGAGGTCCCCTGCACTGCTCAGTGTCTAAGCCTGTGTTATCTCTGGATGTTGGGCAAGTCCATTGTTTCCTAAAGGATGAGATCTCGGCAGAGGTGGGAAAGCCCCATGCCCAAAGTTTCCACCCCAAGGGGTACCACACCAGGCACTGCCTTTGAAAGCTCAGCCTCTAACCCAGGCAGGCTCTTTAAGAAATTTCTTCTGAAAAGAATATTGTATAGTCCTGAAGAGTTCTAGTAAATAAACAACTAACAACATCTTGGTGGACTATTAATTTGTCTAGTGCCCATGTAATTTGATCCCTGCTTACCTCCCAGAACTTTTCATCTCTCTCTCTCTCTCTCTCTCTCTCTCTCTCTCTCTCTCTCTCTCTCACTCACTCACTCACTGTGCTTCAGGCATACTGGCCTCCTTCATGTTCTTCAAACCACCAACCTCATTCTCATATCTGATTTTTTTTTGCCCTGGCTCTTTCTTCAGCTTGGAAGGTCCTTCTTCCAGGCCTTTACTGGCTGTCATCTTTTCCTTATCCAAGTAACAGTGTTAAAAGATTAAATACAGAGGAGTTTAGGAGGCAAATCCTTTAGGGCCTTATAAACCATCTTAAGGAGCTTGGACACTATCCTAAGGGCAAATGAAAGCCAATGAGGGATTTTAAACAGGAGAATCATGAAATATGATTACATTTTTTAAAGCATCACACTGGCTATTCAATGTAGAAAGGGCTGTGGCAAATAATGTACAACATCAGAGGAAGAAGACAAGATAGGAAGCTATTGTGTTAATTGTCCAGACAAGACATGTCAGCAACATGGACCAGCGACATGGAAGTAGAGAGAAATAGCAGATTTGGAAAATAAAACCAACAGGACTTGCTAATGGATTGGTTTCATTCATTCAATCATTTAGCAGGCATTCTGTTGCGTAGCAGTAAACCAAATGGACAAAAATCCCTACCCTCACGGAGTATATATTCTAGTAGATGAGTGAAGATATAAATGAAACATGGAAAAAGTATCAGAATTTCAACAGATAAAAGGAAAAAGCACTCTAGGTGTGAGAAGTGACACAAGCCAAGTCTGCAAAATAACATTTATTTGGAAAGTAAGAGGGATCGTAGTGGCAAACCCAGAAGTTCCATAGAGGAGACTCTGGAAAGGTCTTAAGGATTTCGGAATTTTTCGTGAAAGCAGCAAAAAAGCTATTGATAATTTTTGACCAAAGATTCAATTTTAGTTGAATCAAAAATGATCAAATACTGCTTAAGAAAAGTGGAAAAGCATGCTCTGCGAAAAGTCACTACAAAGGAAGGATTAACGTGATCTGATCACTGGATGTCAAGATCAAGGAGAAGCAAGCATTTATCTTCCAATTTTATTTAATGGTCATTTTTGCTTTGTTAAGCTAACTCTTTTGCATGATTCTCTTAAAATAGGATTTTATTCTAGTTGAATATCACAGTCCAACAAAATTGGTTAATAGGAAAACCGTTTATGCATAAGTGCTTGTATGTCATAATAATTCTTCCTCATTAACATCCAGGAGGTAAATGTACATACAGTGGCCTTTTCGAATTGATTAGGAAATTTGTTTTCCAGAAGCAATGTGGCTTGCCTGGGATCATTGAAAAGATGAATGGCAAAATAAGAGCTAGAGTATACAGTTTCATTTGGCTTGCTACATCATTGGCTGATTGTATGTGACATTGCCCAATAATCACCCTGTTATTAGACCAGGCAGAAAACCCAACCCAGAACAAACATTTGCAGTTCTGCTTCATATTTCATGAAAATAGTGGCTGAGACAGTACCAGTTTTGCCCAGGAACTCTCTGAGATCAATACGGCAGAGATGGTGCCTCGGTGAGCAGCATCTGCAGCTTATCCTACCGCTCTAACCCATCTGAGTTGCAAGTGGTTCTTTCCTTTTCCCTGTGGCTGGTGCCAAGAGCCTCTGAGAAGAAATCCTTGGCAGATTCTGAGAGGCACCAACATGAGCTCTATCATAAAAGTGACAGTGACCATGGGAAGGCAAGGTAACCTCAGGGGATCACATGAGGGAGAAGCAGAGCAGATAGCCAAGGAACAGGTCTCTGTGCAATGGTTCTACTGCAGTCCTTCTGGCTTTTCCAGGATTTCTGTGACATTAGCCCAGGGTCACCTCACTGCCACCAGCACTGTCCACTCAGGAAGGAATGAGGAAGTCTCTCTTGCTTTTTCTAAATGTTCCTGGGGGTAAACCATTTTATGGCTTCTGAAAAGTTCTCACCTGAAGTTAATAGTGGGGACACGGCACCCAAACCCCCAGTGCCCAACTCTCTGTTTGGCATTTGCCAGATGTCTTCCTGCTCCCTTCAGACCTAAAAATGATACTTCATGAACTGCCTTAATGTTATCCTCTTAAAGAAGTCTCATTTCTGCACTTTTGAGATAAAACCCAGAGAAGGAGGAAGAGAGATATGAAAATGAGTCTAAGCACCAAAAGAGAAAGAAAGAGAAAAGGAAAGCCTAAGCTGTAAGATGGAGTAGCTCGAAGCTATTCAGAGGAAATGCAAACATAAATCATTTAATTTGGGCCTTAAGTAGATTGGTGTAAGATTCTTGGAAGGTTATAAGACAACAGAGTATTTCACAAATAGCTGTGAATAAATAAACTGGCTTCCGTATAGTCAAAGAAGAGCTGTCAAAAGATGCCAATGGCTGCTTCTTCCCGGCTGGATTTAGACATTGTATTTCCAGTGTTTGGGGCAACTTCTCTGACAATTTTAATTAGCTCACTCTCTCCAGTTTGATATTCTGCGCAAATTTAACAAATATTTGACCTTTAACCTCACTTTGGCACCACACTGTTTTTCCAAAATACACAAGCGTATGTACTTGGTTTCGTTTCACCCCTCCCCCCATCTCCTATGGGACAAGTCGATCCACCAATTTTGCTAATCCAGAGGGTGCAGATAAAGCGGATCTTATTTTAGTTACTTCTCAGGCCTATGTAAAAGCAAGACAAAAAAACAAAACAAAACAAAACAAAACAAAACAAATGCCCCTTAGAAGAAAGGGTGGGGAAAGTGATTAGCAGGAAGAAAATATTCCCACGTGACATGTTTCTCCTTGTCTTTTTAAACCAACTGTTTTCATGGAAAATCCTATTGCATGTGCTGTGTGCACCCTGCAGGCTTTCAGTAAGTTTAATCACTGTATGATGCTCATGCAGTCAGCTTCTACGTATGGCCACTTACTCAACTCCAGAAGATTCAGGCTATCTTGCCGGGAGAGCCACAATCTTAGGGAGCCAAAGTTACATCCAATTGAGCCCTAGTTCACAGAGCTTGTCCCTTCCTATTTCAAATAACTGAGAACCAAGAAGGAATGCTTTCTTTTTTTTTTTTTTTTTTTCCATCTAAGGGAGGAGATACACTTGGGAGTGGGGAAGAGATCTGCAGAAAGGAGAACTAAACACATTCAGTTACACCCAGAGACCTAACAATTAACTAATTTAAGGAGAGACTGGCATCTTCAGCCTCCAAACTGCCTTTAAAAAAGAAAAAAAAAAAACTAAAATACTCTAAGACTCAAAATAGTGAATGCGGCCTCGAGCATCAGGGTTTAAAAAAATGAAAGACAAAAAGAAAATAACTTTGGAGAGGAGGCAACCTGTGGTAGGGAGAATGAAACCACAAAACTGTTTTAAGCACAGTGCTCCACTTCTTAATGTAGACCACAAATTGTTTTAGCCTGTGATCACACTCAGCCTCTGGGCTCCCAGGAAGACTTCCATGCTGGCCCAGCCCAGAGTGCACAGATTATCGGGGAGGGGTGTTCAAGAAAAGAGCAGGACCTCTAACTTCAGTTTTCTCCAGTTTGAATGAAATGCATCTCTGCTCCACTCAGGTATATAAGGGTTAAAATAAAAAGTTTTGGATACAGCTGGAAGCCATTAGCAACTCTGAGACCATCTCAGTAACCCAGTTAGAGGGTGGGTGGCCTGGCAGAGATCCTGAATCCATGTAATCACAGACCCTTAGCACTGGGTGGGGCTTTACTTCCACCTCCCACCCAATGTGGAAATCCCCTCTTCAACTCTTCGGGTCTCTTGCTTGCATACTTGCAGCCCATTCACTGCTCATGAGGCAATCCATTCCTTCCAATGGGCAACTTCAAGTTCTAGGAATTGCTTGGCCAAATTGCCTCCCTATTCTCTAATTCTAACACTGCCCTCTGGTGTCATACCACACAACAGCCCTACTTATGAAGGCAACTGTCATTTGCCTCCAAATTCTCTCCTTCTTATGGCCAAAGAACCCATTTCTGCCAACCATCCCTCACATCTGGGGGTTTCCAGACCCCTTCTGAGCCTCCTTCCTCTATGAACTGTGCTCATGCTTCAGAGTCCCTCTGAAGAATGGAGTCCAGAATGGAGTACATTTCCAGTTCAAAGGACATCCATATAGCATCATCTGGGAGACCTTTTCCTTCAGGAGTTTTTGAGGGAAATTTCTTTCAGGGAAGAGGCAGCTGCACTTCCTTGCAGGTACTGCCACTAGAGCATCTACCCACCTCGTCCCTAGGCTAGCTTTCAGCTCCAGATGACTCACCAACTATCCTAGACAGTACTAGCTTTGCAATTTCAGTCACAAAGTCAAAAATGGAAGAAGGAAAAAGAATGAATGAACTTTCCTTGGGTATTCGGCAGGGGAGTTCCCAGCCTTCCACCAAGTATTGTGGCAGATGAGAAAAGATCACTCCCATTTGAGTCTGGATCTAGGAGCCAACCTCTAAGACCAAGACAGAAGATCACTTTCACTATCTGTCTCCACCATTCAAAAATCTTCCACTGCATCCCACTTCCCCACAGAACACAGGTACTCAAGCTTCCTCCATCTAATCCTGCCCCACCAATCCCCTTCCTCCCACCAGGTTCCAGTGCAGGACCTCTGCGGCAGCAGGCCAACCTCATCCTGACCAGTCCTGACCCCGACATCCATGCTCCCTTGTTTGCCTATCTACCTATAAGGTTGTCTGAGAGCTCTCTCTTTTCCTGAGCCAGCTCCAGAGCATCTAAAACACCAGGACTCTCTGGTCATTGACTCAAGATGATATTTCTGGCCACTGGAGGTGGGTCTTCTCCCACAGCTCTCATCGTCAATTATTTCATTTTTTCTATAAACACAGGAATGAGCCTTTTGTTTTTGCTCTCAGCAGTTAACTTCAATGGCTGGTCATTGTTGTTCTTTTGGACTGAGGAATATCCTAATTACATCTTTGCTTTCATTATATGGAGGAAATTTAGTGGCAGCCGAGGCTCTGGCTTTTAGAGATTAAATAAACAAACAGTTATGATCTAACGGAGTCATCCCATATGTAAGCTTAAACCACAAGATATAATTATGAGCTCATTTTGCATTCCCAGATGTGCCTCAGATCAACTGTGATGTCAAAGCTGGAAAGATAATCAATCCCGAGTTCGTCGTGAAATGTCCGGCAGGGTGCCAAGACCCCAAATACCACGTTTACGGCACAGATGTCTATGCGTCCTACTCCAGCGTGTGTGCCGCTGCTGTTCACAGGTGGGTAGCTCTGAGCTACTTAAGAATTAGCAATCGGGGTGGGGATGGGGAGCCCCAGTGCAGGGCTGCCTGATTTAACAAAAATGTACAAATTCGACTGAGCACCATATATTTCTTCTGGCACCCCTGGTCCATGGAATTGCACAGAAGTGGTGCGCGGTCCTGGGTCTCCTTTCACAGCACCCTGTGGAAAGGAGGACTGGCTTCTCTTGGCACCTTAACAAGGATGGGAGAATTCTACTCTTGCATGTTCATGCAAGGAAACCAAAGTCCTTGAGGATGTAAAGAATTTTTTTTTTTTTGTACTCGTATGTACTGAGCAAGGAAATAATAGGGGCCTGACTAAGACAGGCCCAGAAGATCGGAGAAGAAATGTCACAGCTATGGTGCTCACCTGAGACAAATGGAACAGGAAGAGTGAGAAGGAGGGTGAAAGGTGGGACTCCTTGGTCAGCTGTTGGTTCGGGATCCAGGAAAGAGAACAGGAAGCATGACATGCTTTAGACTAAGTCACTATCTAAACGAGAATAGGCAAAAGTGACCTTTGCAGAATTCTCATGCCTCTTTTTCTTAGGCTTGGAGTCAAAACATGGGAAATGTGTGTTTACTTAATATCTTTGCTAACAAGGCTAACATGTATGCATCAAGTGCCTTACCTATGTCATCTTATCTAACTCTCATGATTGCCCTATGTGTATCTACTACTGTTATTCACATCTTGAAGATGATGAGGTCGCATAGCTTTTCTAAAGCCCCACTATTAAAATTTAGTGTCAGTGTAGGAACTCGAACCCAAGTCCAGCACTCATGCTCCTAACCAACACCCAGCACTGTTTTGAGACATGGCTCCTGATTCATTGCTCAGCTACCAAATGCTGAATGGAGTCTCTGAATTATTCAGGCTGCTGGTATCTTTTTCCTTTACGTCAGTCAGTTGATTGCCCAGTTGTTTCTTTGCCAGAGAGAGGGGAGAAGGTATAAAATTCATTCCCTTTCAAGGTGTCTAGCCATTATCTTTTCTGAAATTTGGAGAGGCAGTGAGAAAAAAAAATTCTATATATAAACTAAGACTTAAGAATTACTAGTAGATTTTCTTGGCCATACTCCTCTTTTCCCTATCACTGCAGCAGGATAATGACCTAACTGGTTTTTCAATAGGAGCAGAGCTACGAAGGCTCTATTAAAGATAAATAATGGAATATTAAAGAAAAACAATATTAAATGTCGTTTCTTAACTCTGCTATGGAATTAAAATATTTTCCTTTCACTCTGAAATCAATTCCATGCGGAAAAGAAAGGGGTATACAAATCTACACACATGTGCATGGGCATGCCTCCCACACATACTTGTGCACATGTGCGTGCTCACATACATCCTTGCACACATATGCACTTGCCCATACAGCTCCATCGCATCAGCACTCCCCAGTCTGTGTCTGTGCAGACACTGACGTCTGCTGCAGAGGCTAAGTCTGTCTTAAAGTTGCCTGTTTTTTTCCAATTGTGATCAGAGATGGTTGGCACTTGCTTCCTTTGGCACTTGCTGGCACTCTCTTGCCTGTCTATGTTTCCCGTGCAGGACAGAGGCACATGAATTAATTTGATCTCACCAAAGATGTCATCATAATGACAGTAATCCCTACACTATGATTCCCTCCTTCTATAGGATTCATCCCAATCCTATAACACTGTTGTTAGCATTCACATTTATTAGAAGAGAAGCAGAGGCATAGGGAAGTTAATTAAATTGCTAGTTAGTTGTACATTCAGGATCAGAACTCACGTCCACTGACTTCCAGCCCAGAGCCTAGATAACACATTCACATAAGAACAGGAGGTCCCAGCACTGTACAAAGTGAGGACATGAGGGAGACCTGGACTTTGGAGCACTAAGAGCTGGCAAAGGCTTTATGATAGATGGACACGCCTCTGTGGAGAAAATAAGGGCCTTGACAAAGATCAGGACTCAGCAATCCCAGCAGCTGGGTTGGAGCCTAGGAACTTGCTGGGAGGAATACGGATGAGGGTTACAGAGTCAGAGGAGGAGAGCCTGACTGTTTCAAAAAACGAGTTTGCTACTTGAACAGTGTAGTGCCATTGTAGCTTCCTGGACCAGTGTCTGAGAGAGCAGGAAAGAAATATCCCTGTCCATGGGGAGGATGACTAGACATCTTCAGCGAAAACAGATACGAATTTTGGATACTATCTGTCACATATTTCATTACAGAGTCTGTTTTCAGAAGGTAGAATTTAAAAAATAGAAAGTGTGCATGGAACCTCCTGTCATTGCCCCGACAGAGCCCCCCACCATCAGAACTGGGAAGTTAGAGAGAGCATGCTATGGTTTAGACAATTAGGTTTAATATTCAGCTTAAAGGATTTAATATTCATACAATATACCATAATCAGATGTCTTATGAGTGATTCCCTTGAGTCTTTCAAACCAAAGAGATAAAGAACATATGAGACATCATATTTTGGCTCAGTCTTGTCCTGAACTAACCTCTGTATTTAAAGTGGGACCAAATGCTGAGGGGAGAGAGAATGGCTTTGAGATGGGCCAATAAAGAGGCCTTCTCCATGCAGAGCAGGCTTCCGCTAATTTCTGACCAGATGCCCTCCTGGAAATGACAGCAATTCAAAAGGGCAGCAAGTCCCTTACCTCTGAGCCAAGAAGCTTGCTCTCAGTTTATCCCAGTCCCCTGGAACCAGGTTGGGGAAGGAGGTAAACCCCAAGGCCATGTTCAGCCTCATGCAGGATGTCTGAGAAACACTAAGAAGTGGAATTGGATTTGCTCTTTCGGAGAATATATGTGAAGTACCACCAAATCAGGACAGGTACAAATGAGGTCATATTTATAGAAGTTCTCCAAACTACCGTGGCTCTGCCCCCATATGGTTCCTAAGTGGAACCACATCCTCTTTCAGGCTCTCTCCCTCCTCCAGTTATCACCCATGATGGTGGAGTGTCTGGTGCATTTTCCTTCTTGGACTGCTGACCTCTCCAGGGTCTGTCCTTCTCTAGGAGATGTCTGGGAACATCCACATCCTCTAGTTAAGTCCACAAGATGAGGCTTCACTCTCTTCTGCGAGCAGAACATCTCACGAGAACACAATAGGCCTTCATCTTCATCGGTCTGGGTTTTCAGTCTCACACGACCCTCACCAAGGACATCAGCAGTCCAGGCCAGCATGAGAACCCCCCTGGGCCCTCCCCAATCCCTTCAAACAGCCCGAGGGAAGCTCAGCACAGCCTCCCCTGCCCCTCCCCTCACTGTGAGTTGCAGCTACAGCCCTTCTCACTCTTAAACAAGAGCAAGTGCACACGTGCACACACACGTTTCCTCAATATGATGGACCATAAATCCAAAGACAAAATAATTTCTCTAGGGGAGAACAAAAGGGAGAGAGTTATGTTTATTTTCCCCATTAATTATAAAGGACCATGGGATAATTACTTTTCAATAATTAGAACTCTCACCTTACGCCAGTGGTATACTGGTAAATGTTTAACAACTGGCTCTTCAAAAAAGTTGGGGTTGTTGATTTACCAATTTTTGTGGTACAAATACTCCCACCATAGCTAATTTCAAGCTGTCAATGTGAAACGAACCCTCTCGCGCAGTCCTAAAAGCTTAACAATTGGCTTTCGAAAGACAGTATGAGCAGAGCCCGCACACCACCAATGGGCCTTCTGATATGGATGCATAAAACATCATCCTTTCCATAAGAAAATTTCAAATCTAGTTAAGAGATAAAAGTTACTCAAGAAATTTTTAGGAAATAGCACAAGACCAAATAAAATCAGAGTCTCAGTTGTGAGACAGGATTTTAAGGTGTTGCTAAGAAGGGGCCTAGCAAAGTTATGTCTGAATGAATCTCTGTGGAGAAGGTGTGAGGGATCACGTGACACAGCCTAGTCAGGCAGAAGTTGAAAACAGGTTCTCCAAAGCGAAAAAGAGCAGAATGAACAGAGACACATGAGTAAGAATCATGTCGCCTGTCAGGGATGCTGAGCCCAGCCTGGCTGCAGCCGGGAGAAGGGAGGTAACCTGATTCTGAGAGAAGAGAAAAGCAGAGTTGCAAAGATGTGAGGGAACGATGAGCAGTTAGTGTCAGGAGGTACCTGTGCTTTTGAATCCTGAGAGACATCTATGACCAAGGTGGACAAACCCAGGATTCCCAGTCGGTTCGTCCTGGGTTCAAATCGCTGCCTTGCAATTTACTAGTTCCAAAATTTGGAGTGAGTCACCTGACTTGTCCAAGCCTGTTTCCATGAACCGGGAGCAGCATTCCCTCCACTCCACGAATCACGTTTGCGGAGAGGACCCAGGGAGATGCCATATGTGGGAATGATTTTAAAGCAATTCACTGGTTTACATGTCAAGTATTATTACCCCTTTTTTTTTCCTTCTGGGTCATTGAGAAGTTGAGCATTGAAAGTTGCTGACTCACCATGAAGGTGGGAGAGCAGGAAATGGCGACTCTTATTTCTGGAGGGAAGGAAGGGTGTCGATGGGAACAATCTAAGTATGTTTTTAGCTCCTCTGTGCCATAAATTACAGATACCCAAAGGAGCCATTTCAGCCTCTGTGGTGAGGAAATGACAATACAAAAGTGATATTTAGGAACCAGAATGGAGCCCCTGTCTCACATAAAAGGAAAGAGGTAGATATTTCAGTTACTGTCATGTCAGCATCTAAAACCTTCGAAATCCTATAAATTAAAGAAACGGTTTCAGTCTTTAGAGACTCTTTTTAATCAGTTTAATTTAACTGTACACCTTCCTTCCTGGGCCCAAATAAAAGGAATAATTTGCTTTTTAAAGTGTCATATCACCCTTTGAAATAACTGGAGTCATTCGGTGGTGTCACAAAACCAAATTGAAAATTGTCGGGAAAGAAGTTTTACTTAAAAAAAGAAAAAAACTAGGGGGAATAAGGAAATGAAGGATGGTGACAAAGAGAAACTCCTGACTGAGCAATCAGGTCCTGTAAGAAGCAAAAGAATGACATCTGAACTGGGAGATCAGATGCTGGGCCCTGAGAAGGAGGGGTGGGCTGCAGGTCAAGATGAAACCTTTTCTTAATCATCTTTCATATCTCTATATAAAGACAGAGGCTTGTTGGATAGTCTATTGATCACATCAAACAATATTTTCTGTTCTTCAAAGAAAATTTTTTTTTTCTCTCTTTATAGTGGTGTGCTTGATAATTCAGGAGGGAAAATACTTGTTCGGAAAGTAGCCGGACAGTCTGGCTATACAGGGAGTTATTCCAATGGCGTCCAGTCCCTGTCCCTCCCACGGTGGCGAGAATCCTTCATCATCTCGGGTAAGCCTGCGCACTGGGGAAATATCCTGCTATACAAGGGCACTTGGATCAAGTGACCTCACAGGATGAAATGTGTTCTTTTCAATGTGCTGTTAGTTTTAATTTATGGCCCACCTCACTTCATAAAAATCTGAAGCATTAGTTCTTCTGATAATTAGGATCATGAAACAATGAATTATAATTACAGCGATAAATCACTACCAAGTCCAGAAATATTAAAAGGCTCCAATTACTCATTTTAAACACACTGCAGCTATCTATAAGTCCAATCAAACTTTCTAATTAAGTGAATTACATTTAAGAACTTGGGTTTTTGAAATACTCCTTTTGTTAGGCCCAATGAGTCTCATATCTAGAACCTCATTCCTTGAATTTTTCTGGGAAATGAACAGATAGGGACATAGGCTCTTGGAGAACTGAGCTCCAATTTTGATATTTCTTTTTATTTAATAATTGTTTCACTAGTCAATCAGTTCTATCTAGTGCCATAGAATTTTTGTAGATAATTATTTTTATTCTTTACCCTCTTTTCCAAAGATGTAATGTCACTGAGCTAATGACTGGTGTGATTTCACAGTGAAAAGGTAACCAAATATCTTTGTACTATCAAGACTCCTTTCCTTTTTTATATTTGTGAATTTCTCCAACATTTTGAAAAATTTTTAACTTACAGAAAAATTAAAAGAATATTACAATGAATACCTATATTCCCTTCACCTGGATTCACCAATTGTTAATATGTTGCTACATTTGCTTTATTTATCTACCTATCATTTATCTATTTTTTTTGTTCAGAACCATGTGAAAATAAATTCAGGCATCATGACACTTTATCTCTCTCAACAGTTCAGCACACATCTTGTTAGAACAAGAACATTTTCCTAAATAACCACTATACCGGCATCATATCTAAAAAAATAACATTGATACAATAATATTATCTAATAAATAGTACTTATTCACTATCTAATTATCCTAAAATAGTCTTCATAGTAATTTCTTCTTCTTTTTGGATCCACAATCCAATCAAAGAGCAACTATTGCATTTAGTCATCATGTCTATTCAGTGTCCTCTAACCTAGGACTGTAACTATCTTACCACACTATGTTTTTTGGTCATGAATGGCAATGGCATATTTGGAGTCCCAGCTAGTTGTCTAGTAGTATGTCGCACTATCTGGACCACATATATGTCTAGTAGTTTCCTCATCATTTCATTCAGGTAAAATATTTTGACAGGGATACTGCTGAGGTAGTATCGTAGCAGATCCATTATGTCTTATCACAACGCCCTTATCAGGAGGCACATAATGTCAGTTTGCGCAATTGTCGGTAAGACTAAACTTGATTACTTGGATAACTTTACAATCTCCCTCCATGGTGAAGATACCTTGTAATTAATAAGCAATTTGCAGGGCAATACTTCCCAACAGCGTGAATAGCTTGTTTCCTAAAAAATTTCACTCAGCAGTTTTGACAATTATTAATGATCCTTGATGTAGCAAAAATTACTTTAGTAATTGCAAAATTATAGTTGTTCCAATTCTGTCATTCTTTCACATTTATTAGCTAGTATTCTTATATAAAGAAGAGATTTCCACTCCTCTTCACACTTAGGGTTCCAATTAGACTGGTTTCTAAGTCAGATAGTGGATAGTCGGCAACCACAGTACAGTGAGGTTCGCCTTGTAACAAAGAATTCATAATAAGGGTCATGTGAAAACGCTAATAATGTCTACAATGCAAATTTGTTGAGCACAGAGAGAAATATAATCTCCACATAGGTGTTTACCAAGTAGCTCTCAGTGAAATAAGAATATTTTGATCTAAAGTACTTAGCTAGTGATTCAAGAGTCCCAATAGAGGTTTAAAAGAAAAATTAATTCCACGAGGGTAGAGATGTTTGGGGATTTTAAATAGAAAGCAATCTGCTGAGATTATTTCCTACGAATATCAGCTTTCATTCCACCTAGCGACATTTAACCGAAAACACTTTTGTGGCCAATGATATAAAACGTTTGTGCTTCTGCGATGACTAGGAGCATCTTTCAAATGGATGAGTTAGAAAAGTGCACCGCAGTGTAAGGGTATCTACTGACTGGCGGCCACCCGCACTCTGCATGGGTCAGAAGCTCACCGCCAACAAATTTCACCCAATCACGTCAGAACCCTCGTCTGAAGGTTCAGATACTTCTAGACTATTTTCAAGGCTTTTATTTCTCATTTTTACATGTCACTGTACTCCTGTAATTCATTCGCTTTGGTTTAGGAGAGGGGCAAAAGGGAAGCTGTGCATTTTTAGTCAGCACGATCTTTCCTAAGCCCAGGGATGAGAAGTGTCGGAAAGGGACCTCCTAAAACTGCCCATTTGCTTTTTGACCCCCATTTTGGAAAACTGAGCTCACGCCCCTTTTCCTTTTGAACAGAAACGGAAAGAACCATAGGATTTTAGATGTAAGAATAGGAAATAGAGACAATGTCTCTGCAGTGCTTAGTTGATAAAGTGAGGCCACAGCCAAGGGCCTTCTTTGGATCTTAAGTAACCCTAATTGTTGTCTGTCTGGAGCAGGCCCAAGGGTGGAGGACCTGGAAATGGCAAACTCTGCTCCCAGGTGACTTTAATAAGATGAAGTAACTCAAGCCCAAACCTTTTGCCTCATTCCCACTCTGAGTGATACCAGAATAACCTTTTTGCATCTCTATGATAATATATAGCTCTAAAATTTTTTTTTTCATTAGATCCTACATCATTATATAGTGGGTTGGTCCATATCATTGTCCATATTTTGTGAATGAAAAAGAGAGAGAGAGTCTCAAAGATTAAGGCAGTTAACTAATGGTAAAATAGAAACAGAAACCTATATATTTTTACTCTCAGTTTCAAGCCTTTCCTGAGACCCTGTTATTCTTTCTGCTTCATGACCCTATGATCCTTTGTGCCAATAGAGTGTTTGGCAAAATCACACGCTAAATCCTGTTCCACCTCCTTGGGCTCTCCACCTGACACTCCTCACCGTCCCTTCCCAAGCTCCATCCTATTCTCTAAGGTTGAGAGTTAAAATGCTTTTGTTATTAAATGGGGATATTGGATAACATGCGAGACACCCCTCCCAAGGGTATTTGAATGCAACAGAGATCTAAGCACTAAGATATTCCTTTAGTGAATAAATATTTCCTGAGCATCTACTACAGGTCAGACAGTGTCTAGGCACTGGGAATTCAACAGTTAAGAGGTGAGACAAATTACCTGCCTTTGGGGGTGTTTACATTCAGGGACAATTTCCATTTCTTTGTGGAACAAGGTGTCCACAGCGGAATTTCAGGCATGACCTCACGGCGGAGGAAGACTGTGGGCAGCAGCCTTCTCAGGCAATTTTCAGAGATATCAGGCTTGGTACTTGCTTACCCAGCTCCATCACTTGATTGACATTGTTTCGCATGCCTCCATTGTCTCCAGGACCTATATACATTAGCAGTCCCTCTCCTCACCTGGCATACAAACCCTCTCTCCCCGGGTGGGCAACTAATGCTTATTTCCAAGGCTGATCTACCTTTACCTACTTTCAGCTGTGCCAGTGCCATGGAATTCAAATGGATCCCACAGGGTCTGTGAAAGTAAGATGTAGCCATTCATGCATAGCCAGCCTGTGGCCAAAGCTCTCCGGCATCTAAAGGAGAAGATGGGGAATATTTTACATCCATCTACTGACCTAATTAAACTTTTCAAGCCCCATGCATGAACACCTCAGCTTCCATGTCACATCTTCATGGGAAAAATAAGCGTTGCTAATGTTAACGCTGAGTCATGGAGATTTTATTACTTCCTTTCTAATATTAATAAAACATAGGCTCTACAGGAAAACAAAATGCCACTTGACTTTCTTATTGTAATCAACAACTCGGTGTGGGGGAGACTGATTTAATTGAACTCAAGAGATAAATTGGAAGGAGGAATCATCTTAAGTGAACAGAACCATCTAAAACCTCTAGTTCTACAAATAAATTATATATTTTTTTCTCTTTTGCAGAAGGTAAACCCCCAAAGGGTGTAACCTATCCATCGGCTCTTACATATTCATCGCCTAAAAGCCAAGCTGCCAAAGCAGGCAAGTGTTCATGAGTGATTTCATCTAAATCTTCTGAATTCGTAAACACACAGTACTGTGTTTTAGAAGATAGTGTAGAAATTAACATCTAAACTGGTCAAGCTCTACTGACTCTAGTAATACTTTAACAGATGCCAGGAACATGGGCATAAAAATCAATGGGATCAGATGGCTGGGGCTGAAGAGTGAGGTTTTTAATTTTTTTGTTTGTTTTTGTTTTCGCATTTCCAAGATTGTCTCTGTGTTTGTGCCATTTTCACTCAGAATAACTGTTGTCTTAAATTTTATTGTATTACTAACTTTAGAAGATGACATGACATTCTGTTTGGAAATATTTCCTGGCAGCTGAAAGGGAAAAGGCTGTCTCCACTTAGGTATGAAATGAAGGGAAGTGAAGAGAAGGATGTGGCTTATGGGCTAACAGCAAGTAGCTAATCTGAATAACCCAAGCCAAAGATACGCTATCCCTGAGGTTGTGATGACCCAACTTCACGCAAACCACAAAAGGGGAACAGGGAGAAAATACCTTTTTCTAAGTTTCTATGTTAAAGTGGGAACTGTGCTATGTAATATTGTGTCATTAGTGGTACTTTGGTTTCCCACATAAAGAGAAGCTGTGAGTTGCTTTATAACGGGACTTTGCATTGTTTCCAGAAACTTAATGGATTAGCTCATTGTGTTCATGTACTTAAGGTGAACATGACTTAAGAATAGTGATAGAAGGTAGCATTTATTGAGGATTTACCGTGTTCTAAGAGCTGATTATTGTGTTTAATCAACCCAACAACACCATGGGTATGTACTATTCTTACTTAGCCTTAATTTACAGTTTGAGTACATTGCAGCACAGAGAAGTTTAGTAGCTTGCCCTATGCCACACAGCAAGTAATAGCAGAACTGAGAATCAAACCCAGACATTCTGGATCTAGAAACCTCTCTGTATACCATTATGCTGTTTTTGTTTTGTTTTGTTTTATTGTTTTGTATTTAATGCTAATAACAACATCTCTGAAGAATCCTCATTTGAGAAGTCTTGGTGTATAAACAGGAAATGTTTTTCATCCCCGCCCCCCCCCCCCATTACTGCTCCAACTATATCTTTAATGACACTAATTATTCCAGTAACCGGGACTTGCTTTGGTTTTAGTGCAAGGATAGAGCTCTTCCCCATCCCACCCCCCAAGCTGGCAGTGGATTGTGAGGGCTCATAGAGCATTTCAGAGATACTGCCTGTCTTCTTTGGTGTGGGCATGGAGAAGAATGGGTGACAGAGGTCTCCTTAAGTGACTGGCCAGCCGATGGAGGGAGAGTATTCCTGACCTCTCTGTTGTCTCATCTAGGTTAGCGGTTCTCAGTGATTTCTAAGTAGGTGACATGTATGGATATCTTGGGCTTAGGCGACAGTGTTCAGCTAAATCTTGGCTCTCTAGTGAGGGGCCAGAGATCTGAGTTAGGTGTCCCATGCCTCAGCCAGCAGCCTCCTGGGCAGTTCCTTCACACAGAACTGTGGGAATGGCTGGGGTTCTCTTCTTCCCCTCAGGGGTCTGAGTGGAACTAGGATGGGTGAGATCACCTTTCTCTTCCCATTTCACTTCACCTTTGGCCTTCTAAGTCCTGCAGGCCTGAGCCCCTCGAGCAGTAGCCCTTCCTCTTACAGAAACAATCTCTATGTTCAAGTTAGTCCCCCAACTTCAGGGGACACATGTCAAGCACCTTTATCTTTATCCTGAGAGAGAATATTGCTAGACTCCAAGAATATGCCCCCCCCCCCCAAACTTTCTCTGCAAGCTCTGCTCCTGCAGTGTACCAGGTGGGCCTGTGGGTGCTGCTGCTTAGAAAGATCGGCAGGAGCGAGAGGCCCATCACCCCTCCCTGCAGGCTCTTGTGGTTGGTGAGTGAGTCTCTTGATACCCCTTCATTTGGCTTCGAGAGGACAAAGTGTGAAAAAAGGGAGGGACGATCCTCTCGCCCTGAAATCTCTTCTCCCCAAAATATGGCTACTGACCTCTCCCCTTATTCTGTTTTTTTTTTTTTTTTTTTCCCCCTTCTGCTGACTGTCCTGGGTGAGGTGGGGCTGATGATTGTGCAGGTTTGACTAGAGTGGCCCCACCTGTGGGAAGTTCAGTGGCGCCTCTCCTCATTTAGAACAGGGGTCCTGGGGCCTTGTGGCTTCAGCTTTGGGCCTTATCCAGAATCCACACAACAGCAAGAGTCCCTTTAACCTCTGTGACTATGGCTATCAATGATCAAGTGTTTTCTCTGTGCCAGACACCTGTACTACACAGTGACCCTGAGGCAGAGTGCCAGGGTCACCCTTTCAGCAAAGGAAGCTGACCCTTGGAAAGGTTGAATATCTTGCCCAAGGGCACCATTCCAACCTGCCCATGTAGCATTCAAATGCTGATTGTATCCCCTCAAAGAAGGGAAAGTTATGGGGAGAGAGGAGGAGACGGCACTATAGCCAAATGACAGCTTAGATTATAAAATCCATTTGATTTCTACATTCTCCACAGCAAAGATCAGTTCCAAAACTTCTCTATTTGCCCCAAGCACCATGGCCTGGCTTACCATAGTTCGCCCATGTGCCTGAGTCACTGATGTCCAGCAGGAGTAAGGGAGGGCCAGGCAGCCCTTCTTGCATGTTGATTTAAAATGAGCAAAAGCCATGGCTAGAATATCAACTATGTGTTGCTGATGTCACTTGTCCCCCTCTAACAAATCATCTCAACCTTCCATGACACTTTTACCGGGTGTTAGTATCGTATTACAAGATCATTTATAGTTGTCAGAGTGGGAAAAATTAAGTTCATTCATTCATTCAATAATCATGTATTGAGCACCTTCTATGTAACAGACCCTAAACTATAAGGATTTTAACATAAAGGGGACATTTAGGGTCTCATTCAGCTTCAAAATAGAGGAACATCTCTTTAAAGTTATAGTCCTACCATGGAGTGAATTTCACCAACTCGAATAAAACATTCCGGTGAGAATTGGAAAATGGTGGCCTCCTTTGTTGCTACTCTTTCTTAAATGATAAAATTCCTATAGAAATTGGGGGAACCAGAGGAGATGTCAGCAGCTGTTCAAGTCTCCGCGTGCCCCTATAAAATGCTTCCTGATCTCTCCAAGAATGTGAGTTAACAGGCAGATCAGGTTAGGATGACCCCCTCACCCAAAGCATAACAACTTTCTTCCAAGAGAAATTCTCTCACTCAAAAAATGGAAAGCATCTTGATGCCCTGTGCATCTCCTGCTGAAGACAGACATTTCTGAAATTTAAATGCTGTTCCTCCAGGCAGTAAACAACCACAGGCAGGCAGCTGTTATGTGGCTAGAGCCTCAAGCTACTCTGAGCTAAATAAAAACAGGTGAGTGTTGGGTTGTAGAAGTTAAAGCTGGAAAGGCACATGGCTGGCATAGCAACAAGAGAAGAGAAAGCAAACCTTTATTCAAGGATGCTGAGCAAGAGTGTCAGGAAAACCCCCGTCTGGCTCCCTTTGACCAGCTACCCCTGCCACAGAAGAAAATCAAGTCCAAGTTTATGGTAGTAAGTATGACTTCCCAGGAACCTTTTGCCCTCACTGCCTATACCCACCAAAGCCACCTCTTCCCTTTGTCTTGAGGGTAAGACTGCTTCTATCAGAATGCTAGAGAGACCACCCTCTGACGGAATCCACATTCAGGAATCTTGAAGCTACTCATGACTTGGTTTCCCCTTTGTTTCCCTTTTGAAGAAAAAGGTATAGAATTTGGAATCAAACAAGTGTGGGCCTAGATCCTGGCTCCACTATCTATTATGTTTGTGACCTAAGACACATTTCTGGACCTCTTAGAAAATCTGTTTCTTATCTTAAATATGGGGATACTTAGATCAACCTCTAGGATTATGATTAAGGTTCAAATGCAAATGCTTATGTAAAAGAGGCCTTCATAGTATCTGGCACATAGCAGTTTCTCAGTGAATATTAGATTTCCTGCCCTCACGTGTAACTATGAGGCACGTAATGAGCCAGCATAGGACGAGCCTAGGAAACTAATACAGATGCTGGCAAAACCCTCATTATAGAAGCTGGCATAACCCCCGTGGGGTCCAGCAGGCATTTGTTCCCTCCTAGGACTGGGGCACTCTTCACTTGGGGGACCATTTTGTATCTCCTTCTGGCACAGAGCCATGGTTCTGAAGACAATCCCCAATGCCCACTGGGTAGCCACTTGCTCTGGAGCTCAGAGCGAGTGAGTACATCAGTGAGAGCAAACCTAATGAAGCATGTGCAGGACCTACACACTGTAAACTATAAGACATTATTAAAGGAAATTAAAGAAAACACAAAGAAATGGAAAGATATTCCACGTTTATGGATTGGAAGAATCAACATAGTTAAAATGACCTTATTACACAAAACAATATACAAATTTAATACAATCCCTGTCAAAATCCCAACGGCATTTTTTAAAGAAGTAGAACAAAAAATAATCAGATTTGTATAGAAGCACTAATGACCCTGTATAGCCAAAAATAAACCCTCATGTATATGGGCAAATAATTTTTGACAAAGGATCCAAAAACATACAATGGAGAAAGGAAAATCTCTTCAATAAATGGTGCTGGGAAAATTGGAAAGCTTCATGCAAGAGAATGAGATTAGACTCCTCTCTGTAACCATACATCGAAATTAACTCAAAATGGATCAAAGACTTGTATATAAGACCTGAAACAAAAAATAGCATAGAAAAAAACATAGATATTAAACTCATGGACCTTGGATTTGAAGAGGATTTTATGACTTTGACCTCCAGGCAAGGGAAGTAAAAGCAAAAATAAATAAATAGGACTATATCAAACTAAAAAGCTTTTGCAGAGCAAAAGAAACCATCAACAAAGCAGAGTCAATCATCTGAATGGGAAAAGATATTTGCAAACAATGCCTCTTATAATGGTCTAATATCTGAACTATACAAAGATCTCATACAACTCAACAAAAAAAAACAAACGATCCAATTAAAAAATGGGCAGAGGACCTGAACAGACACCTCTGCCAAGGAGACATACAAATGGCCAACAAACATATGAAAAGATGCTCATCCTCACTAGCTATTAGAGAAATGCAAATCATTAGAATGGCTATTATCAACAAGACAAGTAATAACAAGTGCTGGAGAGATTGTGGGGAAGAAGGAACCCTCATACACAGCCGGTGGGAATGCAAATTGGTACAAATAGTATGGAAAGCAGTATGAAAGTTCCTCGAAAAATTAAAAATAGAATTACCCTATGAGCTAGTAATCCCTTTTCTGGATATTTACACCCCAAATTTAAAAACATTTACAAAGATATATGCACCCCAATGTTCATAGCAGCATTATTCACTGTGGTCAACACATGGAAACCAAAGTGTCCTACAATAGATGATTGGATAAAGATGTGATACATACATACAGTGGAATATTACTCAGCTGTAAGAAAAGATGAAATACTGCCATTTGCAACAACATGGGTGGATCCTGAGATTATCATGTTAAGTGAAATAAACCAGACAAAAAGTTGAGAACCATATAGTTTTACTCATATGTGGAATATAAAATTGAAAGCAACAAATGGACAAGACAAACAAGCAGAGACTTGAGGACTCGGATAGCAGTTTAGTAATTACCAGAGGATAAGGGGAGAAGGGAAAGATACATAGGGGTAGAGAGGGTCAGATATATGGTGACAGAAGAAAATCTAACTTTGGGTGGTGAACACGCAATGCAAAACACGTATGATGTATTATTGAATTTTACACTTGAAACCTATATGATTGTATTAACCAATGATACTCCGATAAATGTAATTAAAAAATGTTTGAATTTGAAAAATAATTATGGAAGCAATTTAAATCATCACACGTGGATGAAGAACATAGTTTAGAAATAGAATCAACATGATCCTTACAATCTAATACATTCCATTACTTTACAGATGAGGAAACTGGGACCCAGAAGAATTAACTAGTCATGAGCCAACCCAAACTAGAAATCCAGAATACAGTCTCTAAAAGTTAACGCCCTGAAAGTATCTTCTCTCCCTAGACCAATGCTAATTGAAACGGCAAAAAAATATATTCATGACCCATTGCTTCTAGTACCTGGAAAATTAATTTGGCAATTAATCACATTCCGCCTTGCCTATATTGCTGCAGTTTGAACTGTCATTTAAGTACTTTATAGTTATTTAATCTTTGGCTTGTGTATTGGCTTATTGCTCCATCCAGAGTATCCATTCCTTTGGGGCAGGTAGATTTCAGCCTCTACAGTGGCTGGCACAGGTCTTTGCTCATAACTAGTGTCCAATAAACATTTATTTCTTTCCTGAAGAGTCTGCTGACTGTTTTATCAGCCCCAGTGTAATTCATTTTCTTACAGGTGAGACCACAAAAGCCTATCAGAAGCCATCAGTTCCAGGGACAACCGCAGAGCCAGTCACCTTGATGCAGGCGCCAGGGACCACCCTAGTAAAAGCCACCCACACCACCTTGCCGAAGCCATCCCTGTCTGCAGGTTCTACCACCAGCAGCCCCAGACTACAGCCTGTGGGCCACAGGAGCTGGGACCTGGGTAAGTAGGTAGACTGTGTGTTTCCACATGCTAATAAAGTGGGAGATTGGGTTCTGAAGTGACAGCTCTGTCTGAATGCCTGTACGCAGTGCCCATCTTCCACCTTTTGAGTAAGCGGGGAATGCCTGACACCTAGGCCAGGGGTATGAGGTTGTGTCTTCCAAGATTTAAGCAGTAAACTTGAGCCCAATGATAATAATTCAGGACAAAGCCAAAATCTAAGCAAACCATGTAGATGGAGCTTAAAATAGATTCAATAATAGGACTGTTGTTACCATACTTTTGAAGAGAGGGTATTACTTGAAACTTTCCCATTACGTAATCCCCATTTTTACAAAAGCTCAGTTGAATGGATAGTAGGTTTCTATATAAACGCTGCTGAGTTTTAAGTGACAAATTACAAACTCCTGGAAGTCTTCAAATACTAGAAACAAACAAAACCAAAAGAACCTTTAGCAAAAGCCACAGAGCTAAAATTTTTAGTCCTTTTCTGATTGCTTTTTGTCTTACTACTTGTACCCGTTTCTTCAATCACGTTTTAGGTTTTACCCAAGTCCAGTTTATGGAATTCATCTCTGTAATACACAACCTTAAGCACTCATCGATAATCCAGTCTCCAGTTTCTAAACAGCTTATGTGTAAGCCATCCTGGGCTAATAAGCACCTACCTCATTTCTAAAGGCCTTCTGGCAAGGGGCTGGAAGATTCCACAGCTGGAGTGTCACTACTGTCTCAGCAATTTTTTCTAACTATTTCCTGCCTGGTGCCACTTTCCCTTTCAAGGAGAAAGTGCCCAGGACTTGCTCTTTTCGGCCTCACCTCCATCTTCCAAACGTTACTGCCTCATAGCCTGGCCTTCCTCTGCCCCTTCCTCCACCCCATATCAGAGCGCAGCTAGCTCTCTATCCATCTTTTTATCCAACAAATACGAATATGCACTTTCAATATGCTACACACTCTCCTGAGGATCTTTCAAATATGAGCCTGTTACACCCTCATAACAACCTTATCAAGTAGATACATTACTTTTGATTTGACTAATTTATTATGCTGATGAGGAAACCAAGGAGTAAAGCAGAGAGGAAACTGATGCCAAGTCTCACGACTGGGTAGGAGCAGAGCTGGGATTTGAACGCCAGCAGCCTGGTCCTCCTGTGACACCCCTTGCAGGAGACGCCCCTGACATAAACCAACACCCCAGGCACTAATGAAGAGTCACACGAGCAGGGCCTGACCCACCTTGACATGGATGTGATGGCGAAATTAGAGAGTGGTGGACACAGCTCTCTCCCACTGCGATTAACAATAAATAATGACGGGATGCACATAGCCCATGCTTTCCCTGTGCTGGGGGCCCTTTGTGGATTATTCTATTTAATCTTCCCAACAACCCTCTGAAATAGAGATTTCCATTATTCCATTCAATGAACCACTCCTGGAAGTAGCTATGATATAAAATTCCTGAATAAAAATCACATAAAAATAATTTCTGAAATACATCTCCCTGCCATCCTATTCTTGTTCAACTAAGGCTAATTAAACACAGACACACTATGCCTGACAGCGAAAGAGAAAATGGGGTGTAATAAGCAGAAGTTTTCTTTTTTCTTAATTTTGGGCTCTTAACTTTTAGAGTCCTCGATTCTTCCAAAGATTTTTGAGTAGCTG
The DNA here is from genome assembly GCF_014176215.1 of Rousettus aegyptiacus. NCBI lineage: Eukaryota > Metazoa > Chordata > Mammalia > Chiroptera > Pteropodidae > Rousettus > Rousettus aegyptiacus. The sequence continues at coordinate 21,200,838 of NW_023416310.1, forward strand.
AGTAAGTTGTTTGCTCCTGGTGTCTCCTTAGTGGACATCAATTTTTCACATAACACATATAATTAAACATGTGGTATATTTACTTGGCTACACTGGGCGCTTGGAAATCCTGTTGCAAGTTGGGCCTGCGCTTATAGAAAGCCTCAAGCAACTTGAAGTAGTGGCTCCCAACCTGGCAAAGCTTCATTTTTCCTGGCCTGGGGACAGGGGCCTTGGACGACAGCCTCCCAGTCCATCAGTGTTCCCTCTTCATCCTCGTCCAGCACCCACGCCTATGCTGCCCCACAGACTGCTAGGCAAATACGCCCAGAGCAAGCCCTCCGTGCAGCATGTACCGTAATTGCTAAGAAAGGAGCCAAATTGGGGAGGAGGGAGGGAAAGAGGACTTTAAAAACTTGTGTGGCTACTCAAAGGATTTTCTGTAGGAAAGAAGAGAAGTGAAAATTGATGTATGAATGCCTATGTCTTTTTTTAATAACAGCTTTATTGAGATACTTTTTGCATACCATACAATTCACCCATTGAAAATGTAAATTCAATGGTTTGTAGTGTGTTCACAGAGTTGTGCAACCATCACCACAATCAAATCAACATTTCATCACTCCGAAAAGAAAACCTATATCCATTAAGTCACTCATAATGTCCCCCTAGTCTCTCCCTTCCCCCAGCCCTTGGTAAACACCAACCTACTTTCATGAATACCTGTTTTAATATATGGCTATAGATATTTGCTGTGATATTTTAGCTCAACTATCTTAAATAATATTTAATACAGGGATAACTCCTTTTTTCTTCAAATGAGCTGAAAACATTCCGCCAATTATAAGAGAATAACTCTCCTATTGCTGATAGACAAGTGGGTTGCTGTCATCGCATTTATCAAGTGATTTTTTTCTCTTATGTATGCGATTATAGTTAAAAGATTTTAACAGTGGTTGTAGATGGGAGTGTTCGAGTAACACCTAATTCACTGAGTCATTCAGCCGATATTTATTGAGTGCCTGCTATGTGTCAAGCACCATTCTAGGATCTTGGGCTACATCAGAGAACACATCCCACCAAGATTCCTGCAGCAGGTCACTTCATCTTAGGAAACCTGAGAAGTATGTAGCTGGAAAAGGAGCAACCTGCATTTGGGGTCTATGAATCATCTTTGCTCCACGATGAGGTCAAGAGCTGCCTCTCAGACAGGATGCAGGAGCTTGGGGGAGTCCAGCAGAGAGTAGAAAAGACAGGGTCTCTCCCGGCCCACGAAGAGGGGCTGATCCAGGTGGAAGGACTCCAAGAAAGATGAGGGTGAATACTAAGGCCTCATCGTGGCCCCTGAACTGACTTGTGAATGTACAAAGCTATTAAGGAATGAGTCGAGGCTGGGGGTGGGGTGAGGACACCAAGAGCCACAGTGTCACTTATGGGTCGAGCAAGGCTACTCTTCCTAGGAAAGGCCAAGGACTCCCTCAGCACCCGCAGGAGCCAGGACTGCAGAGCTGCATCCCAGGGCCAGAGGGGGCAGCCTGGAGAACCACATCCATAGATATGCTGAGGAAGAGCTCTGGAAAAGATGTAAAATCCCTCTAGGCCCAGTATTGTTTTCCCGGTTAGGCTCATTTTGAGAAATGCCATGGTCGCCTTAGCTGATCTAACAGTTTGAATGGGTCCACATGGAAGAGTAGACCAGGGAAGGAGAGCAGAGCGCTAGTGGCAAGGTATGGTGATGGCTGATCATCCACTTTTCTACTCCACTCTGCCCTCTGACCTTGAGCAGCTAGGGAAGAGGAAGTGGTGAAACCTGGGACAGGAAGGAGATCAGCATCTATAACTGCCCATCCCTTCTTCATGCAATTTCCCTTCTCACCAACATTTAGCTCATCTCAGAAAGTTTTATTTCCTTAAGGTATCTGGAGGTTTTTCTTAAAATCTGGTCTAACAAATAATAAGAAACATTCCAAAAGAAAAATGTGTGAAGGTCACGACCGGGAATGCAACAGTGGAAGAACTATAAATGGCTAATAAATATAACAAGAGATGTCCAACCTCATCAGGAATAAAATAAGTGCAAATTAAGCAATGAGATGTCCATTCTCACCAATTCACATTGGAAAGTGATAATACACAGTTATGGAAAGAGTGTAGAGAAATGACCCAGAATTTGCACTTATAAGAATGTATCCTAAGGTAATTACCAGTCAAGGGTGAAAAGAAGCCTGGACATAGATGTTGTTCCTAATAGAAAACTAAATGAACATGATTTAATTGTCCATCACTGGAACAGTTAAAGGATTCTTGCTACTATACAGCTATTAAATTTTTGATGATAGGTGCATTTACCAACAGGAGAGGACTGACCTGTGACAGACTGTGAGGTCAAAGAAGCAGGCTACCAAACAGCATGGGTGCCAATCTCATGTTTGTAATTGCATGCTGTACCTGAGAACGCTGCATATGAAAGGGGTCGTAACACTATACACCGAAATTGTATACCAGTAGAGATTATATACTAGGATAGAGAGATTGCATTGTGGGTGATTTCTTACAGCGAGCACATATTGTCTTTATAATCAGAGAGAAAATAAAGCTATTTGGAATTTGTGTCCAAGTAATTGGAACAAAGACATAGGGAATAAAAAGTTGATGGTTGATAGATTTGGTTGCAAGAGAAACTGATGTTTTTCTATGACCTCTTATCTCTTCCCCTCCATGAAACTTGGTTGTTACCCTCAGCTGGTTTTCATGTGGCCCCCTATTTCCCCAAAGGGACTTTGCATTTCTCTTTACAGAATCTCCCTCCTCCCTTTTAAAACCTTGCTTCAGAGAAATTGCCCAATAAATAATAAATGATTCTCTCACTGAGTAATTAAGGATAACCCATTGTGTATCTTTAAAAATGACTGAACGTTAATACTGTTTGCATCAATACCATGTTAACACAGTTTAAGCAAATAGCTAAATGTTAAATGACATTTCTATTGAAGGATTCCTTTGACCTCCTCAGGAGTGGCACAGTTGAAGAGAATTATTTTAAGAGTAATGGAGTAGAAATAAATATGTCACTTTAGTAAAACATGTGAAATACAAGGGTTATTGTTACCTGGAATTTTCACTCAGTGTTTTGAGTTAAATCCCCACCCCTACCTTCACCCCCAATCAATTCAATGTCTCCTCCAGGGCAGGTACGGACCGCCCAAAGGGAAAACATTACCTTAGTGCTGACCTTGCTAATGTCTTGTTAGGTTAGATCATGGAAAGAATGAGAACAGTTAGATTAAAATTCATGCTCTGACCAGTCAAATGTTATTACAGATCTCTGGTCCACCATCACGAGCAGCCAAAACAGCCCCCGCGGCAATTCAGGTAAGAACCTGAACTCACCTTTCTAGCTACTGATAAAGTTAAGCTTGTTTACATGGGGTTTGTCTTTCCAAAACCTTGCTATTTGGTTTAGATTTGGACAGAGAGCATTAAACCAGTTATGCCAACAAAAGATACTACTCAAATGCTCAACTTGTAAGGAAACTTGTAAGTAAAGAAAGGAAGCTTTTAAATAAGCAAAGCTTTCAGTCATCATCGTTCCCTCGAGGCAATTTGTGAAGGTTGTGATAGACATTCCTAAGAATTCGGTACCTAGGCTCTTACAAGCCTGAGAAGGGATACTCTCTGGGGTTTATACTTGAGAAGCTAGGGTAAAAGAGAAATGTTTATCATTTCCCAGGAAAGGGCAGAGCTGATTTCACTCTGGTTCTTCTATGATACGGGGGATAGAAATATATTCTCTCTCTTCCAGGAATTCTGCTATGAATTCTGGCTCCCTTTTCTACACTTCTATGTGCACTCCTTAAAGAGTTTGTCCCAAGCACAGGGAGTGCAAAGGGATGAAGCAAATTCTCTTCTCTGTGATGCTGTTGAGACCTGCTGTAATTAGAAAGGAAAAACAAGTGAGCTTAGATGCTTTCCACTAACTCTGGGCCCTGAGCCCGCTGACTTGATAGAAGTACACGATTCTCTTTGCAGCCACAGGGCACTAGGATGAGGGCCCAGACCTCCAAGGAGAAGAGTCAGGTTTTTCTTTTGCTGGGGGATACCTGTCTATTCTCCACATGTTAAAAGATTCCTAGGGACTGTAGGTTCTGTTTTGCTTTGATGACAGATCTGAGCAGGGGCTCCACAGGGTCCCCTGGGTGGGATGAGCAGCTTCTACATGCTTCGCAGTCGTACCTTTGCCAACATACATGCTGTTGTTCTGGGAAGAGGGCTTACGAATCAGATCGCTGGGCAGGGCAAGGACTCCAAGGCCACCTTAGGCCTTCGCAGGCCCGTGAGCCCATTCGGGCAGCCAAGTGTGGGCAGTCCTTCCTCTCATCCCCTTGGGCAGGATCTTTGCCTCCTCTGCAACTCCCAAAAGTAGAGCCAAGCACAGAGCTTGGCTGACTTTCAAGACAAATCTGAACTAGGGGCACTTTTAACAGGGGGCAAAATAAGACTGCTGGTTGCCCGCAGGTCAGCTGACCCCGAGTAAGCCCCTCGGGTGTCCAGAGGCAGGATGCTCTGGGAGCTGCTCTCCAGAAACCTGCCGGAGTGCATGCCAGCCTGGGAAGGCTGCCGGCTGCTCAGCACCCCTTCTCTGCTGCACTGGCAAATGCCGTCCCGCCACACACGCTGCTGGCCTCCGTGGCTCAACGCTAGGTCACTCGAGTCTTTGAGACATCTCTTGGTTTTGTCTATTCTCAGTGTGTCAAAGAGAGTATTTCTGTCAGTCCAGATACCCAAGGGCCCTCTGCTTGAGAGGCCCCCCCACCGGGGCAGCCTATGAGCCCACCTGGCCCATCCCAGGACAAAGCATGCCTAGGGGGATGGCTGGTGACAAGGCACGGCACCTAATCTCCAGCTCTTGCTCTTCACTGCCCAACAACCCAAGGTGGCTTTCAGAATTTGACCACATTTCCTTCTTCTAACCTCATTACCTCTTTCTCTAGCTCTGCCTGAGTTTCCGTTTCTTCTCCATTCTCTTCATGCTTTTATCTCACTGACCCACACCCATACTCCCAGCTCCTTTCTTACCCTCAAATCTGACCCGTTTCTGCTGCTCCTCTCCCTCTTCCATTATCACTGCAACTTTGCTCTGAGCACCTGAGACCCTCCCATGAAGTGCCAGGGAGCCCTGGCCTGGGAGCCTCTGCTAGCCCCAGAGTGCTCAGACCCCAGCTACTCACGAAGCCCCCTTAGCGCCTGCAGGTGGAGAGAAGACACCCACACACTGCGCAAAGGCAGGCCCCGCCCCGCTGGCTCGGCCCCGCCCAGCCACCTGGGCCAGCATGGCTGCTCCTGCTGTGTCCCTAGGAGAGGTAGAGGTGGCGTGCTCCTGAGGATTTAAGTTAAGTTCCTCAGAGCCATCCTTTTGCTGTCTGGCTTCATGGTGCCATGAGCTCTTTTTGATCAAATAAGTTTCACTGGCCTGAAAACCTAACCATGGAGTTCATGTGTCCATGAGAAAAGGCCGCCAGGTCCCAAACAGATACCGCACCCCGAGCTTTGGAGGGTGACACCATTTGTAAAGCTGGGCCTGTCGATGCTTCGCGGTGTGATGGCTCGTGCCCAGGACCTCAGACTGTCCTGGGCGTTCTCTCACAGGCTTTGTGTGATGGGCTGCTGGCATGGCAACGGCATCGGCACAGCTGCAGCCGCTCTGAGCGCTTCCTGTTTCACTACAACGAGAGGAAGTCCTCCGAGGGAAACGTACAGCCCTCACGGCAGGCCACGGGACGGGACGGGCCGCGTGGAGATCCCCCTAACTGCCTCTGCAACGGCCCCCTCCTAAAAACTGCAGCCCTGAGGGAGTCAGTGGGAAGAAACCAGGAAGCCGAAGGGCCATCTGTGCTTCTGTCCCATAAAACTTTAGAGCCCTCAGGGCCAAGTGTTGCAACTCCCACTTCGGCCCCTGGCTGGTGACTTCCAGATGTACAGGGGACAGAAGGAGCTGTGTGACCAGTGCAAAGATCAGCACCGAGGCCTCAGAGCAGGGACAGTGCTGGGCCCTCACATTACGGGTGGTGTGCCAGGTGGTGTGCTCTCTGGTGACCAGTGCAAAGATCAGCACCGAGGCCTCAGAGCAGGGACAGTGCTGGGCCCTCACATTACGGGTGGTGTGCCAGGTGGTGTGCTCTCTGGTGGCCTAACCAAGCACCTGAGACTTTAAAGCCACAACGGCTCCTCATGTTTGGTAAACAGAGGTTTAGTACAGGCTCTGGAGCCTGCCTGCTGAGCAGCAAGTTTAGCTCTGCCACTCCCTGTGCGTCAGTTTGCTCACTTGTGAAAATGGGATCATGGTTGTGTCTAACTCACAGGGTTACTGTGACTTAACCTTGTAAAGTGCTTGGTCAGCACCTGACTCTAAGCACGCTCTCAGGAATTGTGAATAGTTTCTACATTTTCACCATGAAAATCATTCAGAACCAATAATTCTCTTAGACACTGACTGTATCTATGAGACGTCCAAGCAAGGATAGTCACAAAAATAATTCCCTGTATTTAGGAGTGCCTTGTACTTTTCAGAGTGATTCTGGACTCACTGCCATGTAAGGCAGGGCAGGACAAGACTTAGGACCTCAGTTTCACAGAGGAGAAAACTTAAGATCGGGGCAGGTAGACAAGCTCCCCAAGCCCCCAGCTAGTGTTTGTAGACACAGGGCAGGTCTTCTAACTTCTTTTTTTTTTTTTTTTTTTTTTCACACTACCCATTACTCTTTGACACCAGAATACAAATGTTCTTACAAATTTACTTCTTTCTCATTAATACCCAGTCCAAAAATACCAAGTCTCAGGCTGACCAAATATTTTTTTGGCCCTCGGCTTTTGGATAAAAGTGAACTGTTTCAAACTTATTCCAACAGATGGCACAAATAGGACAGGTTTTCGGGACAAGAGTATGAGGCTTGGAAACTCCTGATGTCAGGGAATTGTCTGTCTCCTGCTAAATTAATAGAGCACCCAGAATTCTAATTTCATAACATTCAAGAGTGCTGAAAGGGCAAAGTTCATATTTTTACCAGTAGGTGGCAATAGAGATATAAGCTAAAGAAGGTTTAAACATAAATCATAAATATTTTGAACTTGGCAATCATCTCACCCAATCTGCTAATGTTATTCACAAAGGAATTAAGGTTCACAGAGGGCATGCGACTTGTTCAAGGTCATACACCTGGTTAATGGCTGAGCTAAATTAAACTTAGCTCTCACCATTAAATCAGAATATGCAAGAGTACAGAGTACCTTTCAAAACAGGTTGGCACCTTAATTGTATGAAGAAAATTATCACTTCTTTGAGTGTGTTTATAGTTCCAGCATGGAGCAAAGCTGATGGTCTTTAAGACATGAAACAGTTGATGATGCCTTCAGTTTTCAGCTTTCTGAGCTGGGTGGGGGTGGGGGGTGGAGTAAGGCAAGAGAGAGGAAGGGAAACAGACATTTTGCTGTCCTTATGAGGCTCCCTAACATATCTGTGCTGCCTCTGAGCTCCTCCCAGCCATGATTCTCCCCAAGTGGCCGGAGACTATTGGATAATAATCTCCACTTCCCAACCACCCTTTCTACTTTATCGGTACCAGTTTGGGGAAGAGGGGGGCAGGTAGAAGAGCAGGTGCCACTTTGTTTTATTCTGCTTGAGGCACACAGTGAGAAACAGCCTCAGGAAATGAGTGGACCGCCTGTTCCCTGATGGGGCCAAATTTCCTCCGTGTAGTTCCAAGGAAGAGAACACAGACAGGGGGCTGGGTGAGACATATGTACCTAGAATGATACTGGGCACCTATTGGGTGCTTAATAAGTGTGGGTGGGTGGATGGATGGATGGATGGATGGGTGGATGGGTGGATGGATGAACGAATGGGTGAATAGAGGGATGGATAAAGATTTCAGATCAATACAATGAAAAATTTTCTCAAAGTCTCGATAGTCCAAGAAGGAATGCACTACTTTGTATATGCAATGAGTTCCCTGTCTCTGGTGGTATTCAAGCACTGGCCACCCACTCACTTTGGTAGGGATGTTGTAGAAGCATGCTGTGGGGTTCATAGAGATTGAACAACCTCTTAAGGTCCCTTGAATACCAGGATGCATATTATTCCATGATTTCGGTGCACAGTGAATGAAAGAAAAAGACAAAATGTTTTTTTCTTTGGCTTTAAGACTTAAAAACAAAATCCCACACATTTCAGGTTGCTTCGTCCATAAGTCTAGTCCCATGCCCCTTTACTGAACTTTCTGCCACAAATGAAAAATATTATCATCCTGGGGGTTCACTTGAGAGCCTCTGATGGTTTCATTTAAATAACACGTTTCTTTTTAATTTTGAAAATCAGGGGAAACAGACTTGTGGAAACTTGGATCAGTCCTTTTAGATGCAGGTAATTATACAGCCCAACCTCCTCACCCGACTAGCCCATGAGTCACAGGATTACAGAACTAGGGGGAGTTTAATAATCCAGATGGGGGTGCAGAGGCCAAGTTCATAAAGAGCAGGCTTTTTAGGGTTTTCACTTCCCACAATTGGGTCTAATGACCATGCACAAGGTACCTGGGAACTCCCACAGGGAGGCTTGGGGTAAGGGACAACACTGGATAACAACAGGGAAAAACAAATTGTGAAGACACAGAGCCAGAGGGAGTGAGTTCTCTGCCCCTACAATGGGTTGAGACCCTGCTCCTTCTAGAGAGGCTTTGATTTCCTTCTATTTCCCTTTGCAAATGGGATTCAGGTTTTCCCTTCACTTGAATGAGTGCTGTTTGCTGTTTACTGTGCTAAGTATATGAAGCTCCAACAGTAAACATGGCCTTTTGGCTCTTGGTGTCAGGGCAGATTTTACTGGGAGGCGAGGGACAGAGCAGAGGACAGGACCTGGCCTCCGGACTTGCGTTTCTTCCCCTCCCTCCAACATGGAGACTTAGGCAGTTCCCCGAGAGGCTCCTGGCTGAGAAATGCCATTAGACACCCAAAGAGAATTTTTAAAATAATGTGAGGAAGTGGTTTGAGCAATCTGACCTTTAATGAGGAGATGAAATCATGGGCTTTGCAAATTGGAAAAACTAACAAGCCAGGAGAAAGCTCCGTACAGATCAGGGCCCCCAGCACCTTCCTCCACTGCTGGAGACTGTCGGAGGCCATTTCTGGGCATCCTGAAAACGGGAGACTCACTTCCAGTTCTGCAAGTTTCCCTCTGCATGCAAAGCTCATCGCTCTTACAAGCCAAAAAGGATTCTTTATTGCCTTTAATTCCTTAAATGATGTATCTGTGATCTTGCCTCTCATGTAAAGGGCTTCTAAGGAAAACCCCTTGGCTGAAATTCAGCTCACACACTCAGCCTCCTGAGGCACAGAACTCTTCTGCATCTTTTCCTCTAATCTCAGAGGGGTTGCGTTTTAGACCCTCGTATTCGTCTGAGTTACTTGTATCTTCTCGCTTCCCCTCCAGCCCACATCCAACTCCTCGTGTCTCACTCATCTTTGTTCACTGACTCAATCACCAAATGGTAACTGAAGACCTACATGTAGTGGGTACAGTGTAGGTTTATATGATGAGTGAGCACATGCCCTGACCTCGAGATTGTCAGAATTTTACAGAGGGATAAATTACGCTGGCCGAGTGCTTAAAGTTTTCAGATAAAAGAAACTGAGACTCCAATAGAATAAGTTAAAAGGCATTACAGGACAGAACTCAAGTCTTCGGATTTCAACCTCCCCTGAGCACTAGCTGAGTACTGTGTCTTTAGTAGACTGTCAGTAAATATAAATTTACTCTTATCTCTTAAGATGGGGGTGGTGTGGAATCGAGCACAGTTAGCAGTAAGCCAAGCCCTCTGGGCTGGGTGTGAATATCCATTATGTCCCCATTCCCAGGGTAAGGCCAGATGCTTCCTGTTCTTGTAAGTCACCAAAAGTGTTACTGCTCTTTCCAGGATTTGTTCCAAAAGAAGAATTAAGCACACAGCCTTTGGAACCAATATCCCAGGGAGATCCAAGTAAGTTAATTGACAACTAGAAACTCAGAGTGGCTTTGACATCTGATCTGCTTTCTCCCCTCTCTACCCACCCACTCCCACCCAAACCCGCCTCTTTTTTACCCTGGATCTATTTATCTCCCCTTTCTGTCATTTTGTTCTAAGGGGAAAGGGAAGCTTTTGAAGGATTTAAACTCTCCATGTGCATGAGGGGGAGAGGATCAGATTTTTAAATCATCACTATGACAACAGGGTGGGATGGAATGGGGAGACAAGAGAGGATGAAGAGCCTGGCTGACCAGGAGGGGCACTGGTCCAGTGGAGATGATGACAGAGCTTAGAGTTGGAAGTGGAAATGGAGAGAAAGAGGCAGATTCAAGAGATATAAAGATGGAAAAATCTAGAGGGTTGGAGGTGAAGGTGCTTTGAGCAACCGGGGTAGATGCTACTGCCTTGAGGACCACTGACAATGGAACAGGTTGGGGCAGGGAAATCGCTTATGTCTATCATCATCTGCAAGACATTCGGTTTAACAGAGAGTTGACTACCCAGATCTGACATTCAGAAGGAAGGAACAGCCCAGCCAGACATTTAGAATTGGAAGGTGATGAACTATGGTTCAAAATCAAGGCTATGAGGATAGAAAATGTGACAGGGTAGAGTGAGAAGAAATAGAGGATTTAAACCTGATGAATTTTAATACTAAATAGAGCTGGAGGAGAAGCCACCTGAGGATACCAGAAAAGAGGCACCAAAGAAAAGGAGGAATATTAGGAGGGAGAATAAGGTGTGTAAGCCAATGAGAGCATTTGCAAATTCCCTCAGAAAGTTGCTAAAAGTCAGCCCTCAATGGGCTGTGAGCCTCAATGCTGCTGCATATGAGAATCATCTGAAGATATTTTTAAAGATTAAAGATGCCCAATTCCTGCCTCATACCTACTTGAACCACTCTCTCTAGATCTTGCTACTCAAAGTATGGTCTGGGGACCAGAAGTATCGATGACACCTGGGAGCCCATTAGGAATGCAGAATCTCAGGCTCCACCCCGGACATACTGAATCAAGGCTAAGTCTTTGCACATTAACCCCTGAGAAGCACAGCCCAGAGTGATTCCCATGCATCTATATTTGTTGAAGCTGCATAAATGACTGATACTTACCCAGGGTTAAGAAACATTGGCCTAATGTATTGGCCAAAACAAAGCATTCATCTATAAAAGTGTACCTTGCTGGAGAAAACCAAAACAATTAAGAAAATTGGTAGATTGATTCCTGTAGACAATATATCTTGCCTTTCCTTCCTCATCCTCCGACCTTTATCCTCTGTGACCATAATAAATCACTCATACTAAACATTTCATAACCTAATCCTCCTCTTTAGTTGACATTGTCATCTTCAGATCAGCATGTTGTTATTTCAATATTAAAAAGCCACTTGGTCTCGGTGAGCACATGCCCTGAGACAGAACCATTGTCATTAAAACATTCTGGGGAAAGGGAGAACAAAGGTGACCCCAATATCAGCCATTAGGCCAGTGAATGAAGAGAAGCAAATAGAAAACCACCTCACTTTCTTAAAACCCACCTATAAAATGAACATGCCCATCCCGAACACAGTTCGAGATGTAATAAATAAGGAAGAAAACAATGGCCCAAGAAGAACCAAAACAGAGGCTACAAAATTCATGTATTCCACTCTATTCATTTTAAATGAAAGTCCCCTTTGGCCTTTAATCTAATTAATAGTTATTCCCCCAAAAAGTGCTCATTTAAAAAGGCATATTAATCTACTCTGCTGGCATCTGGAAGGAAAACCCCTCTTCAGAAGTGCTTCTCAAACTTTAATGTGCACATGAATCGCCTGGAGATCTTGCAAAGATGTAAATCTGATTCTTTAGGTCTGGGTGGTGCCTGAGAGTCATATTTCCAGCAAACCCTAGGCGCAAGCGGGCAGCAAGCCCTAAAGAACACTACTGCCACCTGCTGGTAACAATTAACATTTCAAGCCCGACCCTAGAAAAAAAGGAACTGGCGGTTTGGGGTACAACCACTTGACAAGACATAAGCAGTTCTGCTTCTCTTTTACTTTATCCCAGGCTTTAGTGACATCTTTCAACTCCACTTCTTGATTTATTTGCTTTCCCCAAGTCTCATCTCAAGGATCGTCTTTGGGCATAGGCAGTTTGGGGGCAGGAAGGACAGGAGAAACCAGCTGAACAGGAAGAGTCACTGCCCAGGCAGACAGGAAGTAAAAGTTTGCAAGATCAGCTAGTGAGCCAGTGCACTAACTCCGGATGGAGTGGAGTTAGCCAAGCCCAGAGAGGTCCCTGTCATAGCCACTTCTCTGGTTTTGATTGCCATGAACCACTGCAAGATAGTAAAGCACATTCTCAGATATAACTTTTTTCCTTAATCTGTCAATTCTGTAGTTTCACTCCTTAATAAATATTGCTCAACAGTCCTGCTTAAAACTGTGTCAATTCATGTCCATTTCTTGCTTTCACTTTAAAAAACACCCTCACTGCCTGCAGAGGTTCTCCTTCTGCAGAATGGGAGGACTTCATCATGTGGAAGCAAGGCAACATGCAATGTAGGGAACAGAAACTGCAGAGCGCCCTTGGATGGTCTTGCAGGACTTAGAGATCCAGGCTTGTCTGGGCAGCTGCATCCCCCAACCACAAAGGGCAGCCCACATGTCCTCTTGAATGCAGAAGCCCAGAAATTCCTAACTTTACTCTCTTTCCTCCACCCCGCCACAGAACTCTGTTTTGAAATATTTTGTCTCCCAAATTGCAGTTGTTAAATAATTCATTCCTCATTTTTTTATTAATCAAAGGGCTATATACCTCCCAATAAGAACTTCTGATCAGCACTGAATAATTGGTTTTATCCTACTGAAATGATATCATTTCAGATGAGAGCAAAGAAGACACCCATTTCTATTAGTTTATGTGGTTTTCCTTCAATTCCTATTAGTGTTTGAAAAGTTGAAAATAGCTTGCAGGCCCACTATTCTCCCCACCTTCATAATAACCAGATACTATCCAGAACTGATCTAGTCATTATCGTAACTAAAAGGAGGGAGGAAGATAAGATAGCTACAAACATGTCTGTAAATATATGTGGATAATTTCTATAGTTGCTTTAGCCAGACAAGTGAGGGAGAGAAGATTGGTATCAATTTCTCATTCTACAAACCTAGCCCCTCAGCACTGGACTTAAAGATTCTTTCATACCTCTATAAAGACCCAGCACATGATTCTAACAAGTTAGAATGAGAGTGAAGACCATAAGCCCCTGAGACTCAGTCTTAGTGAATTCCCACATCTGAGCATCTGCTCTTATGTGGTCTGAGCCTGGGAAACCATTCTGGGGACCTTCCCAAACTTGTCCGGGAAATCACTGCTTTAGAAATCTATAACTATGGCTGATGCAGAGAAAGCTAAAACAGTTTTGGTGATAAGTACTCACCCAAGTGTCTAGGACCTTGATGCCCAGCAAAATCTGTTATGGATGTAAATAAATGAATACTCCCTGAATCTTACTACTTCTTTTCCCTTTCTTGCCATTAGAATTTCAGGGGGCTCTGGTAGAGAAAGAGGGGAGAAGATGCACAGGTGAATTCAATGAGAAGTCACCAGAATAACAGCCCTTTTCCATTCCTCAGACTGCAAAGTTGACTTGTCATTTTTAATTGACGGGAGCGCAAGCATTGGCAAACGCCGATTCCGAATCCAGAAGCAGTTCCTGGCTGACATTGCGCAAGCTCTTGACATTGGCCCTGCTGGTCCACTGATGGGTGTTGTTCAGTATAGGTAAGTGCTATTCTGATCAGAAACCAGGTAAAACCACATACTTAATTTTGTGCCACAAATAATACCAACATATCCTAGGACACGAATTCATTCTCTTCCCTAATATGAATGAAAATGAAAGAAACTGAAGCAGTCCAGATGCCATTTAAGAAATCTGAGACAAGAAGAGAACAGGTTAATAAACACCTGTAAGTAAATGGAATTTGCACTTGTGATTAGGAGAGAACATATTTATTTAGGAATTAGGATTCTGGGTTCAAGTCTTAGCTCCGCTGTGTGACCTTGAGTTAAGCCTTCACCTCTCTCATCATCAGTTTCCTCAACTGTAGAGCAGGGTGGACCCCTTTCAACTCTGACTGCTAGAGCATTTGTCTGAGGGGCTGTACCCTGTCTCTCTCCTATCCACCTAAAGGTAAGATGCCCAGACAACACGATGCTTTGGGTTAAACTTTCTCTTTCAACAGATACCTTAGGCCTTTACACTGGAACTGGAAAAGCTCACCAGGCAATGGGGAGACAGAGTGGGAAGGGGACTAGTCCCCATCACTCAGCTGAGCACCCAGGTGACTGTCCCCAGTTCATTTTATTATTTTAGTTGGGGTAGAAATTGAGGGTGCATATCAACAACCAATCTCAACCTTTTCTCTTATTTGGGCTAATAAGTCAACCTTATTTCAAATATGAATAGATTTCACCCTAAAAAAGATATACAGATATTGACAGATAATAAGCAAACAATGAAAAGATAAAGCAAGTACAAAACTTAAATAATAAGACAACTTTTGACCAAGAACCATTAAGGGAAGGATAATTACCTCACTTTCCACAAAGCACAGTTGGACACAACATGACATCCCCCTCCCCCCACGCAAAGACCTTCAGCTAAACCTTGGAAGTGGAAACTGGCATAGACCTTGGTGTCTCTGCCCAGAAGCGACAATCACAGCTTATTTGCTCCTCCTGAAAACTAAAAACATTCATATCTGACAACATCCAGGGAGTCCCCAGACCCTTCAAACACTTCCTGTGGATTTCTCAGAGCAGTATTATAACTCAGGTTGTTATATCAGAGACACTAGAATATTAATTTTTGGGCTGTCCAAAGAAATAACCAAAAACGCTCTCTTTTCATAAGAGCATGTAACATTTGTATTTTTAGAATTAAATTCCAGTAACACATTTAATATTATCTTCTATGCCTGTGAAGAAAAATTAGTAGATGAGTTAACTGGCATCTGTATATTATTAGAGTCAAATATATGAAAATAACCGACTCTCAATGTTAAACGATCTATCTTGAGGATTTTACCTTGAAATAGAAAAAGGGTTTTGGTCACTGTTTTCTTGTTTTCAAAATGTCAACCTATTTTCATTCCTATGTCACTTTTTAAAGACAGCAAATGGAAAGCAGGCTTCTCCAGGGAGGAAATGCAAGCGTTGTAGAGCCAGATGGCCCCAGTCAGTTTTATTGGGGGGGGGGGGGGTCCAAAGCTTGGTGTGTCATCTTGCAATAAAAATAGCTGCTTTTAAAGCTGCGTACACAAAAGTTTATAGCATCATATGAAAATTAGGTGATAAATATGTCAAGGAAAAGAAAAATGGCAGCGGAATAGTGTTGTGTGCTGTTGAGAACACAGATTAAAGAACACATGTAGCAGGGAAGGAAAAACGGTTCAAGAAAGACTCCTCCTCAGAAAAACCTTTTCCCTCATGTTTTTCTAATGTGACCACCATTTGCAGGGAAGGGTTTATCCCCAAGCTTTCCGGTTCCACTTTCTAAAAATGCCTTCGCTATTCATCTTTTTTCTATCCGAGGTCCTTACTAATGGAGAGCACGTAAGGGAAATGTGTCTGTTCTCTTTCACTTACTGCTCATACAAACGAATCACTCATTTCCACTCTCCTTCGGCGACAGGGTGGAGTGGAAAGCACAGGGAACTGGTGGCAGGCTATCTTGAAGTCTGCCCTTAGCTCTGCTGTGTGACCTTAAGCAAGTTGCTTAACCGATCCATGTAAGTGCTGCCGGCTGTAAAGTACGGGGTGGGCGGAGTGGATGATTTGCCAGGACCCTGCCAGCCCCGGCATCCTGCAGTTCAGTGACCCGCTCTGAACTCGGAAGCCATCCAGCAAATGAATATTGGGCTAACGGACTGGACGAGCCACCTCTCCCTTCTGGCCGCAGGTTTCGATTAGGTGGGGTGATCAATGATGACATGCACTGAGGTTATACATCCACCGGTGCAATGCGAGGAACGCAATGGATCGGAGCGAGGCGTTAGAAGGGTATGATGAAGCCGGAGGGGAAATCCACGTACCCAGCTGAAATTGCCTGGCTTCCTCACCTGGGTGGTTCCCTCCGATCCTTTCTTTGCCAAATGGTCTCTGTGCCTAGAGAGGGAGGCAGGAAAGGGTAAGGAGACAGAGGTAGATGCAGGAACTGGGCTTGTGCTTCTGGAAAAAGAAAAGCAGGAGGGGCTAGTGCTGGGCTGGCTGGGAAACTGACTCCTCTCATGGCTTTTGGGGTCCCCACCGATTCTAATGCCCACTCTACGAACCCCTGGGAATCACAGAGCCCTGTGGCCCTAGAAAGTTCCCAGTTCCTCCTTCTCGTGTGGTAGAGAGGAAATGAGGCTCAAATAGAAATGACCACACCATGGAGAACAAGCACTCGAAAGAGAGGCTGAGGCTGGGCAGGAGCTGGTCAAGGAGGGGGGACTCTGTACCTCGAAATGTCCCCTCCCTCAGGTTTCTCATGGGTCTACAAGGCTCTCCTGGAAAATTCCTTCCCTTGGTTTTCCTTAGGAGAGCTGAGTCAGGATTTAGACTTTTATGTCTAAATTTAGACTTTGAAATTTAGAATTAAAAAGACTCATAGCCATTAACAGAAAACAAAAGGCAAAAAGAAATAAAAATACAAGAAGCATAAAAATGGTCTGATTTACAAAATGCAATGTTCATTCTAAACCCTGATTCCTAAGTATCCTATGCAAAGATCTTTTGGGTACAAGAAACAGAAAACCAGTCCTGGTAGCCTACAGGAAGGGAGGCTTACATCACAGGACCGACAAGACATCAGGCATTCCTTCCTTCCTTCTTTCCTTGCACCTCTCTGTCTCTCTACTGGTCTACTCGATGCTCCTCTCAGCAGACCAGCATCATCCTCTGCCAGGCTCTTGGTTTCTGCTCCTCCATAACTTCACCTCGCACTGGCTCAGTTCTGCTCTGGTCCAGGACCACCGGGAGAACCTCGACCATGGTGATACTGGCATGCTCCCTCCCCCCTTCCTCATCCCCACCCCAACGCACGCAGAACCTCAGAACCCACAATTGCTCTCACTTTTCAGCAACTACAGCATTCCTTCCAAAATCATCATATACCTCCAGTAAGAAAGAGAGGTGGCATCTGGAACAGACTCAGAAAGGTTGAGTGGCTTTCCCAAGAACACACAGCTAAATGCATGACCACTGGGAAAAGGGCAGATGTTACATCTTGGGTTAATCCCTAAAATGTCAAACAAAATTCACTTCAAAGGAAAGATTTTGCTCATCTGCCCAGAAAGCTTCTGATGATTGAAGCTCTTCACCAAACTGAAGCCTGAGACACTGTGCCTGAACAAAAGGCCAAGGATCCAGCCCTTGCCTTGCACACACATTCTGCTTTATAATTATACGGCCAACAGGCTCGTGATCGCACTTAATACCTACCAACAGGCTAAATGAAGAAGAGCCAGAGCCAGTAACTCTTAGCAGAACTCCGGCAAAGAGAATGAACGAGGCCGAGTAGCTTGTGTTGTAGCTGCAGCCTGCATCCACGGGAGCTGAATGCCCCCGAGATCCGACTTCGTTTTAGTCCCGTTTCAGTATAAATGTAACAGAATTGTACATTTCCTTCTGAACTTTATGTTCAACCCTAGGATGTCAATATTGGAAAACAGTTTTAGAAAAAAGCGAAATGCCGGTGTCTCTTCATTTAAAAATGAAACAGACTTTTACTTGCTGGTGGTCCTGTGGCAGTGGCCCCGTATTTTAGGGAGGGGCTCTGAGTTGGGCTGTATCTCCTTTCTCTTAATTCTCAGCCCCAGAAAGAAGACCCTCAGCCATGCACTCAACGAAGCCTCCCTTTCTGCCCTCACCCCAAAAGCAGGAAGGAAGCCCAGAGGCCACCATGGATTAGCTAAGCCACCAAGTGTGGGACCGCCAGAGTGGAGGGAAGAAGTGAGGTGTCAGGTCTGATGCGGTGGGTGGAATAACAGTACCCCCAATCTGTCCACGGCCAAATTCCTGGAACCCGTAATTGTGTTGCCTCACCAGGCTAAAGGGACTTGTAGTGTGATTACGGTTAAGGACTTTAATGGGGAGATTATCCTGGATTATCCAGGTGTCTCAATCTGATCACATGACTCCTTAGAAGCAGAGAACCTTTCCCAGCTATTGTCAATTAGAGGGTGACGTGACTATGGAAGACCGATCAGAAAACTACAATGGTTGGCTTTGAAGATGGAGGAAGGGGCCATCGGCAAGAGATGTGGGCGGCTTCCAGAAGCTGGGAAGGGCAAGGAAATGGGTTCTCCCCAGAGCCCTCCCAAAGGAACACTGCCCGGAGGACATCTCAGTTTAGCCCAGGGAGACCTGAGTCGGACTTCTGACTCCAGAACTGTAAGCTAATAAGTGTGTATTGCTTAAGCCACTAAGTGTGTGGTCACTGATTACAGCAGAAACAGGAAACTACACACAACCGGCAAGGCCATTCGGTCACACTCTCTTGTGCCTCCAGCAGAGGAAGAGTGGGAGGCCCGGAGAAGGAAATCTCAGTGCCACAGGAGCTCAGAGCAGGGAGGCGCTGCCTGCGCCCTGACCTCACATCGGTATTTCCTGGGGAACTTTGAAAAATGCTGATGCCTGGGCCTCACCCCAGACCTATTAAACCAGAATCTGGCAAATACCCAGAAGGCAGTATTTTAATCTGTAATTCCAATCCGGAGCTAAGGTCGAGAATCCCCAACTTCCTGAGAGGGGAAGGGACAGCTCAGCTTCCCAGGTGCGGGGCGGCAGTGCCCCTGGGGAGGAACACAGGCCTCTCCGACTCCTGCCTGCGCTCGATTCGCCCCCACAGTCTACCCTGCTGTACAAGAACCAACAGGATCCCTGGACGGCCGGCATCTTCTGCCTGGAAGGGCTCTCCGGGGCCTAACAGCACTTGCAAAGACCCCACCGTGTCACTTCTTTCTTCTCTGAGACAAGCCAGTGAACCCTTGAGCCACACTCCGCAGGGACACACAGTCTCAAGGCTGAGTGAGCTGTGAATACGATTTGCACAAAAACCTTATTCCCCGCCATGCAGGTCTCCCGGAGGTACAAATAAAACGAGGGCTGCACTTGACTTCTACCACTTCACTCAGGTTCCCCTTGAACTCCCATCGCACATTCACAGGGCTCATCCCAGCCTCCCCACCCCCCATCCCCCATCATTCTCCCTAGAGCTCTAGGTCTCCGCAGAAAAGCAGATGGCCACCCCGGTGCACATTAGAACCACTTGGGGAGCTCCTGAAAAGTCCCAATGCCCAGGCCAAACCTCGGATCGATTAAATCGGGATTTCTGAGTGTGGGACCCAGGCATCATTAATGTTTAGAGCTCCCCAGGTGACACTACTGTACAAGCAGCAGTGAAGGCACAAATATTCCCTCAGGCCTGTGCTAGCCTCTTGCGAATCCCGGGCCCTGGCCCCTCCCATCTCTCCCAGGTTGCCAGCCCAGAGGGCCGCTTTTCTCAGCCTTTCTCTTCCCAGCTCTAGATTTATTCTCCTCTCCTCCTCTTGTCACTGGCAGCTCCACTGCGGATTTTCTTGATTCTTACAGCATCCACTAAGACACTGCCACACAAAGTGTGATCCACAGCGTCATCTGAGAGGTTGTTAGAAGGACAGGCTCTCAGCCTTTGCTTGGAGCTACAGAATCCGAATCTACATGTTAACAAAATCCCCAGGTGATTGGATGCATGTCTGAGTTTGGGAAGCTCTGTTGCCAAGACATCCCATGTCCCAGCACTTGCCAAGCCCCCTGACATGGTTACAGACAAGCGAGCCTGAGTTGGATGCTCCTAGGCCAGCTGATCGCATCCACATTTCCTCCAGCAGGAAGAGGCTTGCAGGTTAATTTTCTAGTTTCTGGTGGATGGGTAGGATTGTTGTTACTAAGTACAAAACAAAACAACAAAACAAAACAAAATGAAACATTCATCTAAAAACAAAATTTGATGATAAGTACCCGTGCTCTATCTCTGATCCTAGGAAATGTGAGAAAGACCAGTGTCTTTCAAAAGCAGGTGTGGTTGGCCATTGCTGCTCAGCCCACTGAGGGAGTGAAGGCAGAATCATGTCTTTCTAAGCCAGGTATTGCCTTTAAGGGACAAGTCTGCCACCAAACCTGCAGCCACGGGCAAGGCATCGCTTTGGGCAACCAGATTCACCCTAGAACTTCCTCCTGGTTTCACAGGCATGGTTCATCTCCATCACTAAGTCTCATTTTAGCCATTAAGAAAATTAAAAGGCTAAATTTAATATAATTAGTTTATTTTATTATAACCTTAAGGTGACATTTTCTCGGAGGAAACAGTTTTGAAAGGTTCCTGCCACAGAGAATATGATCAGTTAATATGTCTCTACTGGCACAAAAATTCATTTGAGAAGCTCATTTCATGTGACTGAAGTGTTAAGGGGTAAACCAGTAGACTATGGGACTTCAACTGAATGGGAACCTTAGGATTGAAAGGGATTTAGAGATTCTCTGGAATCCAGAGCTTCCCAAATGTTCCTGAATAAAACATTCACCTGGATACCTCGTTTAAGAAGAAATTCCCAGACCCCAACCTAGACCTACTAAACTGAGTTTCTTCCAGAAGGAAGCCTACTAACTTATATAGTTTCATAAATGCCTTGCAGGCAAGTCTGGTCCTCAGGGGGGCCTGATGACACTGATGGTCAGTCAGCCCCAGGTCCCTGCCCTCAAGCCCCAAGGCTTCCTAGGAATCACCTGTGCCTGTCTCCCCTAGGTGGTCTTTCGTCTTGAACACCCACAGGGCGATCATTCCTATTGCAAAAATAATCCTTTTATATGCACAGGCAAATTGTGGCTTTCCATAATGTCTCTTCATTAATCCTAACTCTTCTTCCAAACATAAACCAATTTTATATTTTCTCCTCAAGCTATAAGCATCTGTTTATTCCTCCTCTTATTTTCAAAGAAAAGCTTTGATATGGCTGAGGAAAAAAAATTTTTTTTTTAATGATATCTTGTTAATAAAATTACAAATTGAAAGGTAGTAGCATAAAAATATAGTGGCATGCCTCTTTGAACTTTTTAAATAGCCTCTATCTCTGAAAAGTAGGCAGGCTAAGGTGTTAGGCCACCAGCCCATACATCCTGAAAAAGGACATACACACCGTGTACCGAGAGCCACCGCATCTGCAGGTGAAAAACTTATCATTCCTTCCCATGATTTAACTACATTACAATTTAACAAGGATTTGTTGTGTGTTTCCCATGTACTAAGCACTATGCCATTTGCAGGGGATAATGATGTAAAATTCATCTAAGAAGTTTGATTACATTTTCCTAGATTACATTTTCCTGTAAGTCCCTTGGTGGATGGATGATCTCTGCAGTTTTGCCCCTAATCATAAATTTAGTAATTGGACTGAATTTAGAGGTCGTCCAATCTAACCTTTCAATTCATTAAAAATAAATAAATATGCTAGAGATTTTGTTCTTCAGGACTTCGCCATCTAGTGTGGGAGGCAATATTTTTAAAAGAAATAACATGAAATAAAATTAAAAGCATCTATTCATTGGGCATATGAATACTTCATCTCTCTGCCTCTGGAGATGGATTCATCTACCTCTACGACGTAACAGAGGGGCAGCGTGATCAGTATGAAGCTCGGAGGCAGAGTATTCAACTTCACTCGGGATGATCCAAGGCAGGAGAGGACATTTGAGCTTGCTTGCTTTATTTATTCTACAGTTATCTATTATCCCCTGCATGCTAAGGACTAGGGATAGGAAATACTAGGACATAGTACCTGTTCTCAATTAAGTTACAGTTGATCTTCATAATCTGCAGATTCCATATCTCAAATCCACCTACCAACTAAAATTTATTTGTAACTCCAAAATCAATTGCACACGGCACTTTTGCAGTTATTTGTAGACATGCAGAGAGGTCACTTAACATACACACATTCCCAGCTGAGATCGAACAAGAAGCCGCCCTGCTTTCCTGTGGCAGCTCTTGTACCATAAACACGTGTCCTTTTCACAGTCTGCTTTGTGCCACATTTTCCATGTTTTTGTGCTTTCTGTTGGTGATTTTGCTATTTAAAATGGTCCCCAGTCAAATGGGTGAATGTGGTCAAAAGGCTGAAACTTCCACTTATAAAATAAATAAGTCCTGGGGACGTAATGGACAGCATAGTGACTATGGTTAATAATACTGTATCATAGATTTGAAAGTTACTAAGACAGTTGTCACACACACAAATGGTAAGTATGTGTGGTGATAGATGTTAATTAAACTTATTCTAATCATTTCACAACATACACATGTATCAAATTATTATGTTGTATACCTAAAACTAACACAATGTCAAATGTCAATTATACCTCAATTTTTAAAACTAAACAAATAAAATGGTCCCTAAGTGTAGCGCTGAAATGCAGTTTAGTGTCCTCAGTGCAAGAAGGTTGCGATGTGCTTATTGCGAAAATGCAAGTGTTCGATAACCTTCCCTTAAGCATGAGTTATAGTGCTGTTGGCCATGAGTTCAGTGTTAATCAATCAATGATTCACTACATTCAGAAAAAGACAGGAAATTTGTTGATCTGTATGTGAGTCTGCTCAGGAAAATACTAAAGTAACATCTATAGTACAAGTTGAAGTTATGAAAAAGTGGCTGAACTTATGAATTCATGAAATGACAACTAATTTTTTAAAAAAGCATAGTGGATAGCTTTGTGAGGCTGAAAGCAAAGAAATGTATGGTAACATTACCCAGGGTCAGGAAAATGTTAAGCCTTTCTCAGATCAGGTTTTATTATATAGAAATATTGCATATAATTATTTGTAAGAAACGTATATTAAATTGGGTGTCTGCAAACAGAAACATACATGAATCAAGTTTATGTATTGACCTATTGGTGCAAATGCTGTGACCGAAGGCCCACAGGAGCCTAACCCCATATTTCCTCTAAGAGCAATGGCTCAGTATTTGCTGATTTGATGTTCACAGTGACTTTATAGAGACACTACAAACAACAGAGACGCCATTGTTTATGCAGTATGGGAAAGAGATGAAAGTCCATACTCAAAGATAGAAAGGATGGGCGAGATACAAGAGATATTTAAGAGGTGGGTCCGACAGGACAGGGCATTTGATGAAGAAGGTGTCAGAGTGTGTCAAGAATGCATACTGCTGGGATGACTAAATGAGTCAGAAGAGGGACTACGGAAGGGAATGCGGGCAGTTGGGTGGAGCAGGTTTAGAAGATAAATGACTTCAGTGTCGAAATAGCAAAGCTGAGGTAGCTGTGGGCTACCCCCACGTATCACAGGGTGCCTTCCAGGGGGAGATGTATGGAAGTCATTGTGCATATATCTGGGGTTCAGTAGAGGACCAAGCAGTGTGCATGAAACAGCTGCCGGCATGTGAGTGGTCAGTGAAGTTGATGATATCTCCCACGGAAACACATGAATTAAATTGGGATGCATGATGGCAATGGCACTCTGGGGAATACCAGCTTTTAGAAGTAGAGATGGACAGAAGAAGAAAGAAGACCTCTTTGTTTCTTTAATACTGTTAACTGAGTACCTGCAGGTGCCACATACTGTGCGAGGTGTTGTGAGTTAGAGAAAGCTGAGTCAGGCTTAGAAGCGGTCAGCTGGGGATCAGGGACACAGGTAGCTGGAGCTTGGAGGGTGGACACAATTTGGGTTTTCCAGATGAAGGAATTAATGAGCAAAAGGGCAAAGCAAAAAAAATCAGGAAACAGTGAGCAGCTCATTCTCAGTAGAATATAGTGTGTGCGTGCACACAAGAGAGAATGAACATGATAGGTTGGAACTAAATTATAGATGGGCTTTGGAAGCTGAAATGTGAAGTTCAACAACAGCAGCCTCTGATGAGTTTTGAGCAGAGGGATTCTGCAGTCGGAGCTGAACACGAGGATGTATTCTCTAGCAGACACACATACAAACGGTATTGCCGAGAACCAGCAAGAAGTAAGGGGGCCTAAACTCAGGGAGTCACCATAGAAATGCAGAGGAGGGAGTAAAAGCAAGACCGTATATAGAAGAATTTGTGGGACTTGACTGGCAGGCACTGATGGGTTCTAAGTACGTAAAGATGGAGTCCAGGTTTTGAGCCTGTATAGCTAGGAAGCAAGTGAAACATTTACTAAAATTGGTCTGTAAGAATATAAATGTGAAAGCCCTTGTACTTGAGGGAAAGAATATAACCATGAAAGCAAGAGAGCAATGTCACTGATTCCTCCTCCTTTGTGACCTGCCGGTGGGGCTGTATTACTGTGGCCTCTGTTCATGAGGCTTCACACTTAGGTTGAGAGTAAGGTCAAGTAGGCTAAACACCTGCATTTCTCCATTCTACAGTTTGCTTTGTTGTTGTCTGTTTTTGTTTAATCCTAAACTAGAACTCAGTTTTCATCTGTTAGTATTTCACCTGGTTGGGTTTTACCCCAACATTCACCTTGGTTGAGCTTATTTTACACTTTTCTTTGTCTTCCCTGAAGGTAGCTGCTTTGGTTTTGTCTAAGAAGCAGCCTGTGCCTCTCATATTCACTAATACAGCGAAAGATAGAGGCGCCTCTTTCCAGCCTCTTCACGAGAGGCTTTTTTCTCCTCTAATGTAGATCACCTTGAGATAGCTAAGAAGATCAGAAAATAGGGACAGAGTAAGGGGAGGGAGGAAACGGGGCAGACAATGTCTCCTCTCAGGTCCTGGGACCAGCTCCTAGGTGACTGCACTGCCAGGTCCTACGATGGACTCACTAGGACGCTACTGTAGGCCCCCTTGGGAATCCCCTTGAAACTGCCTGACACTGCTTCTTCCTGGATCCACTCCTGGTGTTTGTAGAAAGGCTATTCTTAAAAATCTTCTACCTCTCCTTAGGGACGTAGTAAGCTGTGGCCGGGACTAGCCACATAATTTACAGGGACCTTTCTTCAAAAATTTTTAAGCATTTCAGGATGGCAGCCCTGAACCAAGTGCAGGCTCCCCTGGAGTGTGGGGGCCCTGTGTGACCTGAGAGGTCACACTCCCACGAAGCCCCGCCAGCAGCTGAGTGTCAGCGCTTCACGAGGTGGGATTTTACTGCACATCCGCACCTCATCCTGGGTGTGGGCGCACACAGCCACCTGACAGCACCCTCATCCCACCCCGCACGCCTTCCACCTGCTCATAAAAGGTTTTCCACACCCTCTGCTCAGCTGCTCCCAAGCCTGTTCGCATAATTTCCCCAAAAAGACTCCTCTCTAGAGAAGGAAGCTCATTCTGTTTCTCCACTTAATTCACTCCACCTCCTCTCTCACTATCTTTTTTTAGGCTTCAATAAAATAGATGCTGACCTTTTGAGTGAGATTTGAATATTCTCACACAGTCACAGGAGCCACAAAATGAAAAAGGTGAAGGGATGTCTTTTGCTTGACACGAGTGTCAAGACGCAGTTCCAGTAAGAGGGGTAACCCAAGGAGTGGCTAACAGTAGAGATGTTCTTCCTGGAAAGAAAGGTCTGGGGTCAGCCTGGGAACATCCTTACACTTGCAAAATCCCACTTGACAATGGTTCTGCTCTTTAGCAATATGAATATACCTAGATAAGGAAACTGAAGCCAAGAGAAGTTAAATGACTTCTCAAGGTCACACAGCTAGAAAAAATGGCACAATCAAAACTAGGACCCACAGCTTCTGATGCAGAACCCACCCACTCTCCTCTACATACACTGTGGACGAACCCAGTCCTTCCTTCTCATCATGACTTCTGTCTACACTGGGGCATTGTATGAGTTAAAGCTTAAGCAGCTTCCATTCTATGCGTATGTAAAAGAATCAACTATGATTTCTGCTTTCCTCCAAAAGTAATAACTTTCCATCGAATTTTTATTTCTTGTTCTGACTCTTCAGTGACAACCCTGCTACCCAATTTAACCTCAAGACTCACATGAATTCCCAAGATCTGAAGGCAGCCATAGAAAAAATTACCCAGAGAGGAGGGCTGTCTAATGTAGGTAGGTATGTGATCACATTTAAAGCATTCTATCTTACTACCATGGTTCTCTTTCTACATGATCATCTTCTAATATTCCATATAGGAGGAGGAAATAATAATCCATCAAGAAATGAGTCACACTATATCTGTATCATATATTCAGGGGGTAAGAATCATCGTCACACACATGCTGGAGAGTTCCAACATGCCTGATTCTTTGGGGTGACAACATTCTTCAGGATAAGCAGGGCCACTATTGTGACTGTTTCCTCGTTGGTCTTCAATCATCTACTATTTAACATTAAGCTTCCTAACCAGTTCCATTTGGGAAGTCCCACAGCGCCCCTTGGGAATCTTGCTCTAATCAGTTGCTGTTATGGTGATGACTATACCAAGAGGTACATGTCCTTTGCTTTGAACTGAGTCTCCTGTGATGTTTGAGCCTCTGGGCAACAGGGACACCAGAAATCCAAGGTCTAGTCTTCAGCTGGCAGTTCGAGAAACTTTATGTTATCATTTCACCCAGAGGTAACTGGGCATTAGGAATCAGTTTCACGCTAACCAAGCTCAAAGGCTGCCAATGAGCTATGCCCATGTATAAATTTATAAATCGTGGTCTGGCTTTGGAGACCCAGGAAGGGCTGATTGTCCACTTCCCAGGGAACCTGTCTCTACCATCGAAGTCCAAGGAAATGGAGAAGTGAGCCACAGTCACTTGGCATGGAGCACTTGCGGGAAGATTCTAGGCTGTTTTCAAAGGTGGCTTCTAAAGGCTTCCTGCAGACCCAGGACCTCCAAGGACCTGCCTCTTTCAAGATCAGGAAATCACTTTCTTAACTCTGCCACCATCGTCTCTTCAGGAATCTGCTTCAGCCAGGAAGCCACCATGATTAGGAAGCTTCTGATACAGCTGCCAGCTCCAAAACTATGCCTTGCTGGCACCTTTCACACCCACAAAACAAATGCTCTGCATCTCACCACCTCAACACCAACAAAGCTGCAGCCCAAACAGAGGCACCTGCCCCACTTTCATCTTCTAAATCTCAGGCACCTGCATTAATTCAGGAAACTAAAAGAAATTCGGAACTGTGAGGGAGTCTCAACAACGTAGTTTTCAGATTCCAGCCTCTGCTTTCAAGACATGCTGGATGGTGGATGGAATGTGTTTGGAGCACTAATTGACCATGACCTCCAAATTTAAGATTGGGTGAGGTCAAGGTGATCTTATGGTTCCCTGTGTTCAGTCTACAGGCATCTAATATTAAACCAGGGGGGGATTGCTGGGTGCCTTGGGGGATATTATCCCTTGGCTATAAAAGCATTTCTCAGCAGCCAAGGTTTTCCTGTAGGAACTGTGTTCTACACAGCCAGGTCACATGGGTTCTCCAAGACATTTCTCCAGCAACTGCATATGTAACCTTTTGATTCTTTCATTTGACAGGTAAGATTATACTAGCCAGTGGAGCCAGGATGCTGGCCCAAACCAGAAAAGCATTAAGTAATGACATTAACCCTAGTCTCAAGAAGGTAGTTCTTAGCTTTTATCTAGACCGAGAACTCCTTTGAGGATCTCCTGCAGGCTATTATCCTTCTACCCAAATAGATACTCATACATGCAAAACATTGTACAACTTCAGGGGACTTATGAATACACATCCCAGTGCCCTAGGGGTCCACAGAACCCAGGTTAGGGGCCCTGTCTTACTGTTTGCAGCTATGCTGACTGTAGGGTGACCAGTCATCCCAGTTTGCCCAGAAGCATATGGGTCTTTCAGTGCTAAAACTGAGGAAGTCCTGGCAAACTGGGACAGTTGGTCACCCCCGCTGACTCGGAAAATTCCTCAAGACCCAGGACAGTACAAAATGTATGCTTGGGAAAGGAATGTTGGAAGCTTCAATATACCTCACAACAGTATTCTCAGCAGAGAAAGATTGTTGTCATGGAAATCTAGGCACAGAGACATGGGGTGACATGCCTAGGCCCACACAGCCAGTAGGTGGCATGGCCAGGGCTAAGACACAGTCTCTCAGTTCTTAGTGGGAACAGCGCCTCGTTGGCCAGCCAAACCTGTGCCCTCGCATGGAACTGAACAAAAGGTACCACTGAACGCTGGATACTGCCCTCCATACCCAGCACTCCTGGAGCACTGGGCTCACCCCAAGCTGCAGGGGCCAAGCAGAGGCTCCTATCACTCCAGGTCAACTCCTCCTGTCCCACGCTCTGAGAGACAAGGTGGGGCCGGCTTAGGGGCTGAGTGTGGTTCTAGCACCCAAGCAGAAAAGGGACCCCTTTTGTTCCCATGACAGTCATTCTCACCTGCTTGTTGGTCCCTAAAGCTTTATATATATATGAGAGAATTAGATGTTTAAGGGTTAAAGTAATACTGGAGAAGGAAGTGGATAGTAGTAACGGCTGCACAACACAGTGAAGGTACTCAAAACCACTGAACTGTACACCTAAAAACAATTGATGTGGTAAGCAAAGAAACTAACAAGGGAGAGACTGAGGGTGTTTTTCTGAACCTCTTCTTGCTGCTGTGATCTATTCCTATAATTGTAATCAGCATAATCACTCTAAGCATGAGTTTTCTTTTTCTTCCAGGCCGGGCCATCTCCTTCGTAACCAAGAACTTCTTTTCCAAAGCCAATGGAAACAGAGGCAGTGCTCCCAATGTGGCTGTGGTGATGGTGGACGGCTGGCCCACGGACAAGGTGGAGGAGGCTTCAAGGGTTGCAAGAGAGTCAGGAATCAACATTTTCTTCATCACCATTGAAGGCGCCGTTGAAAATGAGAAGCAGTACGTGATGGAGTCCAACTTTGCAAACAAGGTCTGAAACTCCCCAGAGACCCACCAAAGCAAGGATCCCCTGCACTTTGCAGAGTTGTAACAGCCTCCCAGGCCATGTTTCTCATTCCTTCAAATGGGTGTTAAGTTCACTTTTAGGTAAGACAGCCTCCAGTGCAGGACTAGTACCTCTGAAACCTGGAATGACACTCTTAAGGCAAAGCCCCACAGGTACCTGGTAAACTGAGGCCAGCACCGTGGGAGGAGCAGAGTCTCCAGGATCTCACATAGAGGCTCCTCTCACAGTGCGAGGGGCCTCAACCAGGCTGCCCAGCGAGCCTTCACACGAGCACGCACATGGGCACACATATACTTGCTCACACACACATGTGCATGTGTGCACACTGCAAATTAACCAATCAATAGTTAAGGACAGGGGGATATTGAACCAGGTCAGAGAGATCATGTTTTCAAACACGCTCTTGTGCTCCTGCTATGATTTCCACAGGCGCCTGCGCTCAGGCACTGGTCTCCTGCCCACGCCCAGCACCACCGCTCTGACTTTGCTGGGGCTGCCTGGTGGGGAGCCCTCCTCTCTGCCCACCGGCTAGAATTCAGCTCAGCCCCAACACTCATCTCAAATGTCACCTAGTCCATGGAAAGTTCTGTGAACCCCATTTAGGTTTTTCTAAACCAATTAAAAATATTTCCTAGGCTACTTTTAAGTCATTTCTCGTTTTAAAATAATGTTTTAATTAGACGAGTTCATCTGGAGTCATCGGGTCTGTGACCTCTGGAGAGGAAGTGGCAAGGAGGAAATGTCACACTCGCACAACACCAGCCCGGTCTCTTCCAGGGCCACAGCGCACTGACTGGGCTGCTCATTTTTCCTGGACTGAGCTTGGGCATAAGTAAATAAATACTCATTGCCTGAAGGCAGGGCTGTCTGGAGAACAATGCTTGAGTTTCAAAGGCAGAGAGATTTGTGTTCCAGGCTCAGAGACTTAGGGATGTCCCTTCCCAGCTGGCCCTCAGTTCATTCCTTCATGACAGGGAGATTGTAATTCCAGTGCATAGGATGAAGGTGGGATTTTAATGGGAGAATCTCTCCAAGAGCATCTAGTGCAACACCTGATACACGTGTGGGACCCCTTCTCGCTGGGTACAGGGCTGCTCTGGAAATAGTTCTTTAGCTATTTCTCATGTGTCCCCAATCAAAACAAAAGCTTTCTCTAATCCTCTCAAGCGCTGGTGCTCACCAGTGCCAGTCTAATGGCTGGCCGTCAGCACAAATGAACTGAGGAATCTGCAGAGGTATGAATATGAAGCTGTAAGCAGTGCTTCTTCATCTGTCCCTGTGGATTTGCTTAACAGATGGCTCTCCACTAAACGGACACCCAGCTGAGGGAGCAGGAGTGGGTCCAGAGATAGCGTGAGGGGTTCCTGCCCCAGCGAGTGCCCAACTAGGTGAACCGAGATGAAGAAAAAGCTTTAGGAGACGAACTAGTGCAGAAAACAAGAGTCCGTTTGCTTCTTCCCCTGGCCGAGGGTAACGGTCACAGACTGGAGAACTCAGCCCCTGACCTAGTGGGCATCCCTCCCTCTGTCTTCCAGGCCGTGTGCAGGACCAATGGCTTCTACTCGCTCAGCGTGCAGAGCTGGTTCAGCCTCCACAAGATTGTGCAGCCCCTGGTGAAGCGGGTCTGTGACACGGAGCGACTGGCCTGCAGCAAGACCTGCTTCAACTCAGCCGACATCGGCTTCGTCATTGACGGCTCCAGCAGCGTGGGGACGGGCAACTTCCGCACCGTTCTCCAGTTCGTGGCCAACCTCAGCAAAGAGTTTGAGATTTCAGACACGGACACGCGCATCGGCGCCGTGCAGTACACCTACGAGCAGCGGCTGGAATTTGGGTTCGACGCGTACAGCACCAAGCCAGACATTCTCAATGCCATCAAAAGCGTGGGCTACTGGAGCGGTGGGACCAGCACGGGGGCCGCCATCAGCTTCGCCTTGGAACAGCTCTTCAAGAAGTCCAAGCCCAACAAGAGGAAGTTAATGATCCTCATCACTGACGGGCGGTCCTATGATGACATCCGAATACCAGCCATGGCCGCCCATCACAAAGGTAAGCTGGTCTTCCCAGCCAGTCCGGCGCTTGGCAGCCCTCTGACGCTCGGTGGGCGGGTGGGCCAAGGAAGGGGCTGTCTCTTTCATGCACTGGTTTTGTCTACCACCTAATAGGATGTTCAAAACCACAGGGGGTATTATGAGGGGTATAATTAAACACCGCAGGCCCCTCTGAGCAACGAGGAAGGAACATGGCAGGGAGCAGCAAGGCGGTTTCATGCGCTGGCAAACCCGAGGCCTGCGATGACAGGGAACGTCAGCCCTCTCCTTCGCATCCTGCGCCCTGAGTCAGTGCGCAGGAAGGTGCGACGCCTCGAAAAGGAATTTGACTCTTTAGTCTCTATTGAAGACTAAATTTGAAGAAAACCGATGTTTTCAAAGAAAAGTACTATTTTGGCAATTAGCAGCTAACTAGTTGTCAGGGGGTTAAGGAAGACCTCAAAGAAATGTTCTTTCGAAATATTTAAAGCGACATTTCCATATACAAATTTATACAAGGGCAACAGAGAGTTTAAAACCATGAAAAAAAAAGAACGAGATATTTTTATACATTTTTAGAAAATCAGTAACATTTAATGCCTCTTGCACAGAATCTACGTATAATCACTGTTCTGAAAAGTGTCATATCACAAAAGTACAACCAACCTAAAGAAAACCTCAAGTGATGCTAGTGATGATAACAAAAGCAAACCACGTAGTCGGCAAACACCAGCATCCTACAGATAAGTGCTAGTGAACAGTACTCACTCAGGGCAGGGGTAGTTTTCTTTCTTCTTCTTCTTCTTCCTTTTGTTCGCAGTACCTCAGGTATTCTTTAAAGCTGTTTATACTTCTTCCTGAAACGAGGAAGGGCAAATATGAAAAAACAAGCCTTAAAACAAACAAGTAGTTCTGGAAACCAAAGGAACCAGACACGAGGTTCAGGCAAAGGTTTCCCAGTGATTTACCCCAGTGGAGCCTGTGGGGCATATTCATAATGGTGGAATGGTAGATGGCCAGCGTGCTCACGTTAGCAGAGTGCAGATCGTTTAAGGCTCAGAAGCAACGTACCCAAAATTCCAAAGTGGGTGCTCAGAGCCAAGGGGGTCAGCTTTTAACTGTAAGACTCCTCTACTTTCTCCAAACTTCTGTCCCCAGCTCATGTTCAGCTCCACTCTCAATTATTTTTCTACATGTACCTCCTGAAAAAGATGTCCTGGGAGCTATAAGGGCTGTCATATCCTGGGTGGCTCTAAAGAACTAGGACCAATAGATGCAAATTACATGGAGGCAAGGAGCATTGTGTCCCTGGAAATGTCCGAGCCAAGGCTGGGTGAGCATCTGTCAGAATCACTAGTACAAGATTCTCTACAACAAGGGTGGACTTGAGGATCTGAGAAACTAAATTTCTAACACTGTTTGCACTGTTTTTATTGAGCAGAAATGAGGGCTTAGTCTATGCCAGCCCCATTCTGCAGCAAGCTGTTACTCTGCCACTTGCCAGCCTTTTAAAGCCCAA
The DNA here is from genome assembly GCF_014176215.1 of Rousettus aegyptiacus. NCBI lineage: Eukaryota > Metazoa > Chordata > Mammalia > Chiroptera > Pteropodidae > Rousettus > Rousettus aegyptiacus. Next base: position 21,233,327 of record NW_023416310.1, read on the forward strand.
AGCTGGATTTTCCCAGTGTAGACAAGATTAAGAGAAGACACTGAAGAGGTAAGAGACCAGCAGCATAAATGCAACTTAATGAGGGACAACCATGCGAGCTGTGATGGCTCTCCAATCAGCCGGACGAGGCACTCAGAAAGACACCAGAGATGGTGACAAGCCATTGTGGGCAGTTGGGAGAGAGATGTCTGGGCAGGAAGGCCATACCCAGGCTCTGCCCTCTGTTTCGCAGCCATCTTGCTCACCCTACTCTGGAGAGTCTGAAGGGGGCGTGGATATAGTCTTTTGCAGAGTAAGGTCACGTACCTGCTGACCAGATGCCCCCAACCCAAATTGAGAACCATACACCAGGCCGTTAGTTAGTCACCCAGTTTTCCCACTGAGAACAGATGCTTTGTCTCTGGATCTACCCCTGCCCCCTGGGGCTTCCGGTTCCCTGTTACAGTCTAACTCTTTTAATCTCACTTTACTCTTTCCCACTTGTATTTAGATATCCTCAAGTCTGTCTTCCTAAACACTATTTTTTAAAAATCTCTTTGGCCCCACGTTCTGCTCCCGTTACCACCTGCCCCTCCCCTGTACGGCTGCACTTGTGGAAAGGATTAGCTATGTGTGCTCGTCCCTGTGTCTTCATTCCCTTTTCACTCTCAACTCACAGCAATTCATCCGGTTTCTTTGGCATCTACTACCGTGACACTGCTCTCTCCAAACTATCCATGTCTTGTCTTTGTTTTTTCTAAATCCAATAAGCACTCCCCCCCCCCCCCCACGCCATCTTTTATGACTTCCCTGCAGCATTGAATATGGTTGGCCACTTCCTTATCTTGAAACCCCTTCTTCATGGCAGTGACGGAGCAGATGCTGGGTGGCTATCTCTCCAGATCCTTGTGGAAGGATTTCTGCACTGGCATGAATTTAGATTCTGTGGCTTGTAAAGTCACTCTCAAGCCTAAAGTGATTGAATTCCACTGTTCTAGTTAAAAAGATCTTGAACTGACTTTTGATGCATGTAAGACTCTCTGAGATTTTGTTTGGCTCTACACACCAGTACAGCAGGCTTGTGCCATGTGGTGTGAGCTGCATGGCAACAAAAATTTCACTTGTCCCAAAATATCATCCCTTTTGCTGCTCCTAGATATAAAATTCTTATCATGCATTTATTCCATGTTGTCTTTTTTTCACCCTCAAACGACTATAGAGCTAGCAAATATATCAATTTTGTTACTTTTGGCATAGAGCAGATGTCCATGCTCTGGGGCATATTTCTGATTTTTGGCTTTGGTTGCATTTCAATGCAACAGGCAACAGAGCAACAGGAAGGCAAGGATTCATTAGCAGGACCTTTTCTTGGGCATTTTTGCTTCATCTAAACTTTGTCCCCACAGGAGTGATTACCTATGCCATAGGCGTTGCTTGGGCTGCACAGGACGAGCTGGATATCATCGCCAGTTACCCTGCCAAGGACCACGCCTTCTTTGTGGACGAGTTTGACCACCTCTACAAATCTGTCCCCAAGGTCATCCAGAACATTTGTACAGAGTTCAACTCACGGCCTCGGAACTGAATTCAGAGCAGGCGAAGCACCGGCAAATGCCACTTTCCCGACTGGCTCTGGGACCCCCTGTGCTCCACGGGGCAGCAAGGCCCATGGGGCTGGGGAAACGATGTGCCGTTACTATTCCTTACCAGTGTGGTGTTTCATACTTCAAAACTCGGAGTTAGAAAGGTGATCATAAATCTGTAGAATGAGCCAGAATGATACATCCTTCTGAGGGTGCTGGGGATTTTAGACTTTGACAACTGTGTTCAAAATAACTATTCAGAATAGAGTACAACACTTATGACAGGCTTAACCAAAGCTTTTGTGAGGTTATTTTATTTTTTATTTCTCATTAGAACTCTGTAACTCTCAACGAGTTTCATTTTTGTCATGACAATATAGGAGTTGCTTAATTAAATATTTAAAAGAATTTCGTGTGATCATTCTGACTGTGTCATGAGTAGTGTTCGCAGGCTTTGTGGCGGGGCCACCACCCTCTGCTCTTCTTGTTCCCCAGAGCACTTGCTGTGCATTCACTCCTGGTCCAAGGTAACAACACATCCACGGGAGTACAGAGAAAATGTGGCAGCAGCATGGCTTCTCCTGATTAACCTGCTTCTCTATTATCTAAATCACTGTGTTCCTGTAACCTCTAGCTTTACAAACAGGCGGGAAATGACCCAGGAGAACCAAGTTGATTTAAAAGTGGTGCATTAGGCTAGTACAGACACTCAAGCTGCACATTAGAATCATTTGGAGACCAAAACACTTGTTCTCAGGCCCCATCTCAATACCAGCAAAATCTGAGTCTCTGGGAAGGGAGCCTGACGTCGGCCTGTTTGAAGAGCTCTCTGGTGTTGATGAAATGCTGCCAGGACTGACAACCACCGAGCTACCTCTGAGCAGGAGTGTTATAGCTATTTCCTGGGAGAGCCCTATTTATGCCTGTTGTTCAGGATCCCATCCAGTTTGGCATTTGTCCTGGATTTTTCATTTGTTAACTAGCTATTACTATTAATAGTTGCATTAAAATGAGCTGGGATCAATTTGGTCAAATTCCATTTTTTACGTCTAGCTTCTGCCAAGAACTCATGTGCAACAGGGAAACATTTAAAAGAATCATAAATAGAGATGATTACCTGACAAGTTATGTTTTGTAAAAATGAGTGTTGAACAATGCTACTCTGAATGGAGGCAAAAAGATAGCACCTGTGTCAATACAAAAAAATATTTACATAAAAAATTTTGCATTGAAGATATTCATTTAGCACAATTTTTATAGAGCTTACCAAATCTCTAGTACTTGGAGAGGGAACATATCAATTGAAAGTATTGTTGTCTACAGAAAAGAATTAATTAAACATGTTAGCAATTTAAATTTTATTAACTATTCATTTTACTTTGAAGACAAGGCAACTGCAAACAAATATGTTCAAAAACTTCGAAATGTAAAAACTATCTTCAAAAAGGAAATTCTTATAAGGATACCAGCAACACACTATTAGTGAGTGACAGATTCAGCTAAGAAACTAATTAAAGAACTTGAATATGTAGATAATCAATATAAAGGAATTTTTTTTCAATGTTGCTTCAATGTAAACACACGTTATTTTAATTTTTTTAAAGAATAATTTTCTTTTGGAAAATAGTTTTGAAATATAATTATTTTGTAGGGGGCTTAATATAAAATCTATCTGTCATTAATAAGTAAATATTTCCCAAAATAATATTATTTTGGTATCCTTTTTTATTACAAAATTGTCCCAGTTTGGAAAATAAATTATATGGTCACCCTAGTTATAGATATTATAATTTTGAAGCTAAATGAAACCTCCTCAAATGGGCCCATTGTCTGTATGCCGTCAATAAATATTTGAGTGTGGAGGAAAGCAAGATGACTGGGGTGCTCAGAGGCTATGGAATTATCAAAATGTTCTATCTCCAAGTCACCAGAGATAGTGACAGAACTCAGGATAGAGAGAAATAGTGATCCAAGCTCTGGTATGTTCAGCAAATGAGAGAAGAGAACTGCGAGGTTGGGAGAGGGCAGCAGTGACGGGGATGGAAGGCTGAGGCTAGGTCTTCAAGGGAGCGGGTGCTTCGAGGGAGAAAGAAAGGGAGATGGGAAGAGCAATGGGGGTGAAGAGCGGAAGTACCCCATTCCAGGCCTGACACCCATGGAGTGAGGGAGCACAAGCGGCCTCCACTTGGGAAGCTGCAGAAGACAACCAGCTTTCAGGTAAATGGGGGCAAGAAGGGATGGGGGCTTTGGGGAGCTCACGGACAACTGAGAGCAGCTCCCTACAATGCAGCGGGAAGGCTGGGGTGGGAGTGGAATTGGATGAGGTCAGAGTTTGCACCAAGCAGTTTGGGTGACGTAGAAGACTTAGATGTAAACACTACCTTGCTCAACCTAAACTGTGACCAATACTGTTGAGCAGCACTAAAATCAGGCACTAGAAACAGAACCTTAGAGACAATTCATGCCAAACCCTCTGATGGCAACAAAGAAACCCAGACCAGAAGAATGTTGTGCAGCAAATATGAAGGAACAGGAGTAGGATTCAGATCTTCTGTCTTCTAATCTACTGACTCACTTGACTGCCTTCTTGGGGTGCAGGTGGCGGGGTCAGAACCCTAGCCCCAACCCCAGACCTACCCAACACACACACACCTGGTTCTGCACACTCCTGGACTCTGGTCTAGCCTTTGCAGAACTCTCTGGGCCCTGCAGACTTGGAACCAATCTCTTCCTAAGGTGGTCTCAGCAAAAAAGTTCTTCCACACTCTTTCTCCTCTAAGTCAATCAAAACAAGCAGACAAAGGAGCATTGGGCCAGCTTCTCTGAGTGCATATGATGTCTAAACTCCACTCAATTATCTCACCTCTCAGGAGTTAGAGCCCTTTGAAAGAAGTTGCTTCACTAAAGCTTTTGCAACAAGGCTCTGCTAAAAGTTTTCAACCTCACTGACAGGTTCAGATAGTTCTTATTCTCTAGGTTCTTTAAACCCTTTTGAACAAGACAAAAGCTCCATGAAGCAAGTTTTCCAGCAGAAGTCTCAGGAGACTGGCATGGGTGTACAAAGAAGACAATGCTTGTGTGTCCAGGGATTTTCAGCCTCAAAAAGGAATTTCCAAGTTATAATGTTGTTTTCCAGTCACATTCGTAAGAAAAGTTCTCCCCTTAGATTACCAACAGACAAATGTAGTAAGTAGGAAATATGCTTAAAAGCATGAATTCAATTATTTTTAAAGGAGACATTTATTCAACTAATGCCTTTGAGGAATTCACAGTTCAGTAGGAAACCGCACACAAATGAACAATTAAAATCGTATAATTAACATCATGGGATTATGCACAAAGTGCATGACTGGTGATTGCAAACAACCTCATGAGAAATTAAATTGTAATAGTGCCTAACAGTGAGTGTTTGCTACACACTGGGCACTGTCCTAAGGGCTTCACATGTGTTAACTCACTTATCTTATCTCTATGATTTGCTGAGAGAGGTACCATTATTATTCACATTCTCCAGATCATGCAGCCAGGGCATGAGATGTCAAGGAACTTGCCCAAGGTCATAAAGCTGATAAAGGGAGATCTGGGAATTAAACCTAGGCAATCTGACTCCAGGATCTATGTACTTAACCAATTTCTCTCTTAAAATAGTAACATAAAATAACCAAAGTGGCTACATAGGGTGTTTGCTAGTAACCTTGACAACTTAAAATGTATGTACAATTCTACGAAGTGTACTCTCAGGGTCTATTAAATGTACAATGCAAATTGCACTTTCCCCCGTCACTCCTCTTGGTCCTCTGAACAGCCATCCCACCTTCACTTAGGGTGGATGATTTTAATCTATAGTTTATAGTCCTTGTAGCTCCCTAAACACATTGGGCTCTTCATCCCATTGCTAAACTCCTACTCATCGCTCGAGTCTCAGTCCAAATGCCTCCTCTTATTTGGAGCCCTCTCTGACTTGCTCGGATAGACTGAGGTCCTCTGGTTACGGAATCATGACCTACCTATTTTCCAGCAATCTTTTTAATCTGTTCTCAATAAGAGACACAATCCACACATGTCATGAGGGACACAGAATACAGGGAATGAGAATTAAGTCTAGTTCTGACTATGTCTAAGTCATCTGGCAGTGCCAACCCCTAACACAATGGCACTGGTAGAATGAGAGTCAAAGATATTTCAGGAAGAGGGAAAATAGAAGATTAACCTCCATCCAGACTGTACCACTCTTTCAAATATCCTTATGTGGTTCATTAACATATGTTATAGTCACTGTTTTTATAGGACTAGAATCCTCTTCAAGTATCTACCCACAGGGTTATTCTGTTCCTCACTTTCTGCTCTCATTTTTCCTACAGAAAAGAAAGTTCTATTTTCTGTTTACTTTCATGAGATTCAATCAACAAACATGTTTTAAGCACTATTATTATGTACCAAGCACTGTGATAGGCACTGGGGAATACCTGGTCCCTGCTTCGAGGCCAGTGTGAGACACACATAAACAGATAACATCTGACTGATGTGACAGGCAAGGTTGGGAAGGCTTGCTGGGCTTGCTTTTGCCTATTTTAGCCAGATGAAGAAAGAAGGAAAAGGTCTCCCAGCAGAGAGAATGGCAAAAGCAAAGGCAAGGAGTCATGAAACAGTGTGACGCACAGAGAGAATGACAGTATGAAACTCAAGACAGGAAATGAAGCTGGAGAGGCAGGGGCCAGGTCATGGAAGCTGTGTTCATTAAAGTTCTCTCGGTTGCAAGTAACAGAAACTAAATTCACAGCAACTCAAGCAAAGAAGAAATTTTTGGATGGAAACTAGAATAACTCATGAACTCCAAGGTCAGGGAGATAGCAAAGTCTCAGAAGTGGAAAGGACAGGAGAACCACATAGCCCTCTCATTCTACTCTCCTCCAGAAGGATCTTCATTTGGAAATTGTTGAACAGCCCTGCAGAGGAAACAGAGTAAAACTTCCCCCTCCAGAAAAGATTGACCCCATGATGCAGCCTTCTTCAGTAGGGTCACCAATGATCCACATTATTCTACCTGACCACCTTGCAATTAATAACCTTTCAAAATTCCTTCAAGCATTAGGTTGTCTTGAATGCTGAAAAAAGCATGTCCACAAGTACCTAAGTCTGGAAAACCAAATGAAGGCTGAAAATAGTCTTCCTCTATTTTACTTAGAAGTTATGCCCAAAAAAACCAATGGCTGTCTCTCTAAGACTCCCTTTCATTCCTTTTGGCTTCAAGGCTACAAGATGTTACTAGTTTATAGGCCATTAGCAATTGAAAACTGTTCAGACTGTCAGGAAGGCAGAGGTGCTGATTCTGGGATCCAATTCTGCTTTTAGCAGAAATATACTACTGGAGAGAAATGTACTATTTCAATAACCATCCATACAGAAAACCAATTTGGTTGAAAGACCACAATTTCAATGCAGGCTTTGCTCTTTTTCTTTTCTTTCTTCTTCTTTTTTAATGTTCTATAATTGAAAAAATACTGAGTTTAACTTTATTCCTGCCATCCCTCTTACACATACTGGGCCTGTAGCAAACAAGCTGCCCAAGTAAGCAAATGCTATACTCGGCTTGGCAGCTGAGTCTTATAAAAAACACAATTCTGGCTGAATAGTTCCTTTCTGCAACTCCTCTAGTTTCACACTTCATTGAGGTGAGCAGGGTGTATTCAGGTTAATGGCAACTTGGAATCTGGGTTTTCAACAAAGAGCCTTTACATAACGGCCCAGGGCACAGAAAACAGGAGAGTGTGGAAGCCATGGGGACTATGTAAACACCAAAAAAAGACCCAAAATAATTTTAATTGTTGGTCTGACATTCCCAAGGCATTGGTAAACTTGCATCTTGATATTATGATACTGATTTTTTTCAGTTACCCTACTCTACAAGTTCTCCTTGCAATCAGAGTGAAAGGGAGTTTCTTTCCAATCTGAATGGGGATGGGAGGGGTTGTGTGGCATTTTAAAGCCAAAGAGGGAACAGGGACAAGTTGAAGTTTACAGACCGCTGTTTAATGACTGTCTAAGATACACACCAAGCAAAATAAATGAGCAGATGAAGTTTTCTGAAGGGCAAAGTAGCAGTGTAATTTGGTTTTCTCCTAAGAGAATACCTTCATTGAACTGGGGCATAAACGCAATGTGAAAACTCAGGGGACCTTTCCAGTTTCTGTGACCTAAATGCAAGGCCTGGAACACCCACAAGCCTGTTTCTCCCTACAGACATGGAGCATTCTCCTGAAGGGGAAAATCAACCCTTTCATCCTGGAGTCATTCTAATCTTAGGCAGTTAGCAAAGATCTCTGGAAACAAAATACCAGTGGAGCCATGGCAGCCTTAGGTGGGGGTTGTCCACATGGGCAGCCAAGACCATCCTGGCAGGACCACAGGCTTGTTCATGAGCAAGTCTGGGACATCCTTCAGATGCCCTGGAAATACTTGGTCTTATGCCAAGTGAGGACAAGCCAATAACACTAAGTAATTCTTGTTGATATGACTTTATCTGTGTCCCCAGGCTGGGGAGGCCTAGGGAAACTCTAGTGACAAGAATAAAACCAATCACAGGCATCAGTTATGAAATCCCAATGTACCACGAACTGTAGTGCAGCTTTACATTCACCATGTCATTGAATACACACAGAATTCGTGTTGTGAAATAAATGTGTATGTCAAAACCATTTTTGTTCCATACTTAGAAACTGGTCTTGAATGACAACCACAATTGGGAGTCAGCTATGGCAGCAGTCCCCAACTTTTTGCCACAAGGGACCGGTGCTCCTATGAGAATCTAATGCTTGATGATCTGAGGTGGAGCTGAGACCATGATGCTAGCATTGGGGAGCAGCTACAAATACAGATGAAGCTTGGCTCGCTTGCCACTGCTCACTTCCTGCTGTGCAGCCCCAGTTCCTAACAGGCCACGAACAAGTACTGGTCTGTGGCCGAAGGGTTGGTGACCCCTGAGCTATGAGATGAACATATTTTCATAGTTCATTACATCCTCAATTAGTATTCTGTTTTCCAAATGAGGACAGTGAGGCTCAGAGAGGTTAAAAAGTTGGCCCAAATCACACAGCAGATGGGAAGAACTAGGAAGTGAACCTTGAGACTCCTGACTCCAGCTGTAGTGCTTTCTTGATTACAGAACAGCCTCCTTGCCAGCCCTGTTTTCTCCTCTCTTTTCACCTGTGAATCACCAGCTACTTTATTCTCAGCTGTGTTTCCCTCTTCCTCCAGCTCCCATCTTTTCAGCTTTACACAATTTGTGCCTATATATTTGTTCTCTATTTCTACTCTGCAGCATGGAATCCAAGATCCTAGAAAGTTACCTGGATGTGCCCAGTGCCTTTTGCACCTCTCCAGGCAGCTGAGGGGTGAAAAGGAAGGTCCCAATGTGGAACTTCTCCCAACCTTTCTATTTTAAGGAGAAAATATTTGGTTAATGAATTGTTTTGGCTTTCAAGGGACTCTGAACATTCACATCACCAAACATTTTAGAAACAAGTTGCTCAGGGAAATTTTCTTTGACCAAACTCTAATTATATCTTAGAATAATTACCTCCAGTGAAAGCCAGTTCAGGTCTGTCGGTCTGCACTCTTCGACTCCAGACTCCATGGTAAAAACTTTTCCCATATTTGCTTCCTTACACGGAGTAAAATGGGGTGGCCACTGTAAGGACATGGATCTCCAACAAAAATTCCTACTCGAAAGTGCAGAAAGAGAAGAGACTTTAGTCAGGTGAAAAGTTTGCAAACCAGAGAAATGAAGCCTCTGATAGCAACCTGAAGTTCATTCCACTGAGACAGCTCCGAAGGCTGCCATTTATATAGTTCCCACCCTGATTACTGATTGGTCCATTTTTATGTAAATGAGGGCTCCAAATCCCACCATTCTGATTGGTCCAAATCACAAGGTCCTGATTGGTCATAATTACACGTTCTTATTGGTCGTTATGGAGTTGCTCGGATTGGTCAGATGCCATGAGACTATAGCTGCACAGTTCTGATTGGACAAGGCAGGTCTCAGCGGGAAAGTCAATACCAGGAACTCATTTAAAAGAATTGACTCAGAAGGCTGGTACGCAATGCAGAAGGCTGATAGCTCAGTGTGTGGCTTTTCCCTGACATGCAAAGTAGTGAGAGGCCTCTGTCAGGAATGACCGCGAGACTCATTATGAATTTGTGTTGTTAACCATGAGAGTCCTTCTCGGCAGGTATAATCAAGTTTGCCTAGCACTCTGGCAACATTGTTAACTCCACAGAGGCCACTTGGGCAAGGCTCAGCTACAGTTTGACCGAAGTTTGCTTGAAATGCCCCAAGATCATCCAAAGAACCTGGTAAGGTAGGAAGTTTGCAAAGAGCTTTCACAAGGCCACATTCATTCACCTCTCCATCTCTTAGAAAGTGTCCATAAGACATTCTTTTTCAGCCTACACGGTTTCAGTGATGCCTAGGATTTTCCCCCTGGCCCCTCCTTAGGGTCCAGATGTAGCTTAATTCACTAGCCATTAGAATAGTCCTGCCACTCACGCAGCCTGTCATCTGGCCCCTTTTATTTGGTGTTGTCCCATGGAACAAAGAAGTTGACTATATAGTAAACAGTCTTTATCCACTTGGGTCTCTTATATCCTTACCTGTGAAACCTGTTGCAGAGTAACAAGCCCATCCAGCCATGGCAGTAATCCCTGTTGCATAGAGACTGTCTGGTTGACAGCAACTATTTTTTCCAGATGCCCTAGGAAGCCCTCCCTGCCACGACGGTGTCCCCAAAGAGGTTTCTGAATGCTCCTGATCCTGCACATCCACAACAATGCCAAGCCCTTCCCCAGTCACCTGTTCCAGCTGCAAGTGATTGGGAAACTTTTTCTTGCTCAGGAGAAAAGTACAAAATTCTCTCCTCATATCTATGAATGTTTGCAGTTACACTGTCTTCACCACAGTGGGGGTAGGGAGAGCCCAGAAAGCCTTTGGCTGCGATGGTGCATAGGTTTTGCCTGGGCAGATCAGATAGTTGTGACTGCCTGAAGAACCATATAGAGAAGGATTCTGAGACTAACACCCTTAATGAAAGAGATGCTAAAATCACTTAGTGATGTCTGTCAAGGCAGAAGGAGTAGGTAGTGTCAGTTCTCATGGTTGGTACTTACCCACCTCTGTGGTTTAAGGAACAAGGCTGCATCTTGAAAAGCACACTTGGGGAATTCAAAGGAAACTTTCCTAGCTTTTGCTCATGAGTATGGCATTGCCTATAAATTCTCTTAAATAAATCTCTTTTCTGAAAAAAAAATAGGACTGGAGAAAATTAATTTTCCTTCTGTTTGACTCCTTTTTAAAGGAAGTTTCTAAATAAATCACCTGGAAACATTCAGGTTATGAATGTTTCTAAACCAAGAGGTCTTTGTAATGTGTTGCTTTTGGTTACCAGGTCCAGAATTCTCCACAGTGAAGTTTCTCGCTGTGGGCTAGGCGCTGTTAGAGGCTGCCCTAGGTTTGCAGGGGTGAGGATGAGCAGAAAGTGATTGGAGAAGCCTTCCTGAGGGGCTTTCATGTTTCTGGCACTGTATTTGAGGGATTTAACTGGGATAAAAGATGTGAAGACACCACTTTTAAATGGGAAAATAGAGACAGAGAGCTTAAGTAATTTGTCTCAGGTCACATATTTGATACAAGGCAGGTTTAAACCCAAGTCTTTCTCAGAAAAAAAATTATTTTAATAATTACAATTTAAGTTGGGGGAAAACAATTATTTAAAGTTTGCTCCTCGTAGAAGAAAACAGAAAGCCAATAAGCTAAAAAGCCATGGAATAAAATTAAGTGACACATGAAGTTGTTTAAATTTATAAACTTTGAATAATGGAGTAAAGATGAAAGAGGAATGTCTAAAATGTGAAGTCAGAAATTAGAATTATTTGAAGAAATATTGTTTTAGAAATTTCAAGTATATATAGAAACTTCTCATATGACTAGGTAAGAAGAGCTTTCTGGGAGGAACTAAAAAATCCTATGCTTTTTCCTCACGGAAGAACACATTAGGGCTTACTTGATTGTGGTATTAGATCAGTCTCCAACATGTAGGAAAGTAGTATTTCTCGTTACTTGGCCACCTCTTTTGTCATTTTTCCTGGGTGTGAAGAGGTGTTGCAAGTCCCCACCTTGACCTATGCAGGCAGGATCTTGTTTGGAGAACCTGCCTATAGAATAGCCTTCATTTTATTCATCTTCTCAAACAAACAAACAAACAAAAAACCCAGCTTATGTTTTCATTGATTTTTCTCCATTTTCTGTTTTATAGTTTATGGGTTTCTGCTCTTTATCATTCTCTTTGTTCTGCTTACTTGGGGTTTCCTTTTTTCTTCTTTGTCTAATTTCTTAATGTGAATTAAGAGCTTTCACTGAATTGAGAGCTTTCTTCTTTTCTGATATAGGCATTTAGTGCTATAAATTTCCCTCTAAGCACTCTCTAGTTACATCCCACAAATTTTGGCATGTTGTGTTTTCATTTTCATTCAGTTGAAAATACTTCTCCCTGCCAATATTTTTAAATAGACCTTATTTTTTAGAATAGTTTTAGCAGAAGAAATGAGATTTCACTTATACCCCTCCCCCACAGACTCCCCCACTTATCAATATTCCACACATTGTTACAATTGATTGACACATCATTATTACCCAAAGCCCATAGTTTACATTATGGTTCACCCTTGGTGTTGTACATTCTATGAGCTTGGAGAAATTTAAAATGACATATATCAACCATTACAGTATCATACAGTTTCACTGTGTTAAATTCCTGTGTGCTCTGCCTATTTGTCCCTCGTCCCTGCTAGCTAGTCCCTGGACACTACTGCTCTTTTTACTGTCTCCATAGTTGTCAGGATGTCATATAGATTCAGATTCACACAGTATGTATCACACAGATTGCCTTCTTTCACTTAGTAATATGCATTTTTCACCACATCTTTTCATGGCTCATTTCTTTTTAGTGCTGAATAATATTACATTGTCTGGATGTACCACAGTGTATCTGTTCACTTACTGAAGTACATCTTGGTTGCTTTCAGGTTTTGGCAATTATGAATAAAGCTTCTGCAAACATCCTTATGCAGGTTTTGTGTGATTATAAGCTTTCAACTCAGGTGTGTAAATACCAAAGAACATGATTGCTGGATTGTATGCTAAGCATATGTTTAGTTTTGTAAGTAACTGCCAAACTGTCTTTCAAAGTGGCTGTACCATTTGCATTTTCACCAGCAATGAATGAATATTACTGTTGCTCTACATCCTTACCAGTCAAATACTCTTTCTCTTTTGACCCTTTGGTTACTTAGAAGTATGTTATTTAGTTTCCAAATACTTGGGAAATTTCCAGACATCTTTTATTGCTTTCTAATTTAATTTCACTGATCAGTGAACATACTTTGTATGATTTCAATCCTTTTAAATTTATTGAGACTTGTTTTATGGCCCAGAATACAATCTATCTTGGTAAATGTTCTTGGCACTTGAAATAAAAAAATATATTCTGCTGTTGGGCAAAATGTTCTATATAAATGTTAATTAGGTCAATTTGGTTGATAGTCTTACTCAAGTTTTCTATATCCTGATTTTCTACTTGTTTTATCAATTATTGAGAGAGGAGTGTTGAATCTCCAGCTATAATTGTAGATTTGTCTATTTTTCTCTTCATTCTATTGGGTTTTGTTCATTTTTTGAAGCTCTGTTATTAGGTACATAAACTTTTAGGACAGTTATGTTCTCTTGATGAACCGACCTTCTTATAAAACGAACCTCTTTATTCCTGGTAATATTCTCTGCTCTGAAATCTATTTTGTCCAATACTAATATAGTCACTGAAGCTTACTTTTGGTATGGCATGTCTTTTTCTATCCTTTTATTTTTAATGTATTTGAGTCTTCATATTGAAAGTAGGTTTCTTGCATGCAGCATTTCATGTAGTTAAGGTCTTATTATCTGCATCTAATCTATCGATCTTGCTTTTTAGTTATGGTATTTAGACCATTCATATTTAATATAGTTAAATAATTGGACTTAAATATACCATCTTGGTATTTGTTTCCTATTTGCCATATCTGTTATTTGTTCCTTTTCCCCCTTTTTTGTTTTCTTTTGGATTAATTGAATATTCCACTATTATTTTGATTCCTTTGTTGGCTTACTAGCTATACTTTTTTTTTAAGAGGTTGCTTTAAGTTCAATAGTATACGTCAATAACATCACAGTCTATCTTCAAGTAATATACTACTTAACATATAAAAACTTTATAACATACTTCTATTTACTCTCTTCCATTTTGCATTTTGTTCTCATATATTTTAATTATTCATGTTTTGTAACCCAATATATATTATTTTTGCTTTAACTATTATTTAAGGTGATTTAAAAAGAATTTATTATTATTATCGGATATCAATTCAATCTGGTATCAATTTCCTTATGCCTGGAGGACTGCTTTAATGTATCTGGTAATCATGAAAACTTTTGGCTTTTGTATGTCTTTGCCTTTGTTTTTTAAAGAAATTTCTACTGGGTAGAGAATTGCAAGTTGACAGGGATATTTTTCTTTTCAGTCCTTTAAAGATGTTTTTCCATTGTCTTCTGGGCTATCAATATATTTATAATAACATTTAAATGTCATTGTTTACTAATTCTATCATATGTGTTAATTCTGGGTCATTTTCAATTTATTTTCTCATTTTGCGGTTTTCTTTTTAAATTGGAAGAGTTTTTAAATTGATTGGAAACTGCCCATTGACTATAATAGCAAGAATCAGGCTACTCTGCAAACTCTTCCAAGTGACGTGAATAAAAGAGAAGTTCACGTAAAGCAATGAGACTTGAGGAGAGGGGGAAAAAGAATTGGGGTCCTTACTTTCCAAATGGCGACGCCGAGTAACACACCTCCTCAGTTACTGATCCAGAATCTTCAGATGGGATTCTGAACAATTTCTTCCTCCACCTTGATTTCTTCCTCCTCATCCTTCAACTTGCCATGGGGAACTGAGTGTGCAAAATGAATACTTTTGCTTGAACTGTTCACCATTTATGATCATAGAGCATGAGTTAGCATAGATTAGTTTTTCCTGTTTTGTACTTCATATAAAGCATACAGTATTCTTTCATATCTGGCTTTTTAGGCTCAACATAATGTTTCTGAGATTCAGCCATGTTTCATGTAGTTATAAACTGTTCATTCTCATTGCTGTATAATATTCCATTGCATGAATACACAAAAATATATTTATCCATTCAATAGCTGATGAATTTCTAGGTAGTTTCTAGTTTGAGGCTATTACTAATAGTTTTGCTGTAAACATTCTAGAACATATCTTTTGATGTACGTATGTACTTTATTAGGTGTATGCTTAGAAGCAGAATTACAAGATTCCATGGTATGAATATTTCACTTTGGTAGATCTTGCCAAATGTTTGAATTTACATTTTTTACCAGTAGTGAGTGAGATTTCTGATTACATCTACATTTTGATGGCCTGTATAATTTTTTATACCTAATAGTCCACTAAAGAAATCTATAATCTCACTTATTAATATAAATGCTAAAGTTCTAAATAAAAGATTAACAATTGAAATACTGATTCATAAGAAAAGAATAACACATTATGACCAAGGAGGCTTTATTCCAAGGACACAAGAGTGGTTTAATGTCAGCAACTCCACACATAATCCAGCTAGTCAACAAGTTAAAGGAGAGTAATACCACCATACCAAAAGACGCTGAAAATAATTTGATCAAATTCAGCAGACATTCTCAATGAAAGCTCTTTGTAAACCATTAAAGAACTTATTTAAGTAAGATTCTGTAGCAAATAACATCACAAATATTCTAAGTAACTAAATACTCAAACTATTGCAACTAAAATCGGTAACAGAAATACCTATCACCATTATCATTCAACACTATAATAGAATTTGAGACAATAAAGATTCTAGAAAATAAAATAATCTGTCAAGCACTAGAAAAAACAAGGTAAACTATTTTTGTGAGTGTCATCATTACATTTCTAAAAATCCCAAGAGACTCTAGGGAAAATTGCTGGAATTAATGAGAAAATTTAGTTAAGTATATATAATAAATTTGTTGTATACAAGTTAAGTACAGAGAAAAGCCTTTTTACTTATATAGTAAGCATTTAGAAATGGAAATGGATAAAAAAAAAAATCCATTCACAATAATGACCAAAAGGCTAAGAAACAAGAATACATTTAATAAAAAAGATACAGGACTTAAATAAAAATCCTCGAATCTTACTGAAGATAGATATAAGATCTGAGCAAACAAAATATGATTTTCTTAGTTCTTAGAAGACAATATCATGTCAAATTTCCCAAAATTAATCTGTAAATTTAATGCAATTTCAACCCCTAATTGGATAAAATTATCACAAACTTCAAGTGCCTGAAAATAGCCAAGAAAGGTAGAAAAAGGAAAGAAAAAACAGTGGGCAGGAGTGTGTATGTGTGGGGAAGCTCTACCTGGCCATTTTATGAAGGCACTGTATGTAAACATGTCACTGTAATTGAATCCATATGATATTGCCATATGTAAAGAGAACTATAAGTGAAACAGAATAGTATATTGAGAAATCTCATTATTTATGAAATTTATGTGTTACACATTTGGTATTTCAACTTTTTGGGAAAAGGGTTAGATCTATAGCTTGAATTCTATACAAAAACAAATTCAAAGTAGAGTTAAGACCAATGTAAAAACCAATTAATAACAAAAAACAAAGATAAAATGCAGAAGCCATTCTAGGAGACTGTACATGCCACCCAGAGGTGAAGACCTTAATCAATACAGAATATTTGAAATTGTTATAGAGCCACAAATGTCCATATTTTTAAATATAATATATTTAAATATATACTAAAGTTTTGAATGGGAAAAGGTATTATAAATGCGGTTAACAAATTATAGATTTGGAGAACATTTGCAAATAATAATTTTATATATTATATACAAGAAGCACATATTTTAAAAGACCAAATATGGACAAATGTTAATAATTAAAAATGAAATGAATGAAAAAATTGAATAAAAATTTAAAATGTGAATAAAAACATACATATGCAATTCACTGTAAGAGTTAAATGGCTAAGTTTTCTATGGAAAACGTACTTATTGTGGTCAACAAGCAACTTAATTGGAAAAAATGTTTGCAACCAATAGTAGAAAGTTTTAATATATGCAAAATACAAAAAGCTCCTACAAACTATTTAAGTAAACAGTCAAACAGAAACATGGACAAAAATATAAATAAAAATAAAAAATAAATGTAAAGGTAGAAGCAAAATTACGAATATTTGTGGTAGGCAGAATCCTAAAATGACTCCCATGATCTTTGCGTCTGGTGTTACTCTCATGATGATGCTACATATACAGGGTAAAGGGATTTTGCAGATGCTATTAAGGTTACTGACCCAGTTAACCTTAATATACAGAAATTATCTGAGTGAGCCTAACCTAGTTACATGAACACTTTAAAAGCACAGAGTTTTTTTTCTGGCTGGTAACATAAGAGAATAGAGAGAGTCGAGGACAAGGGTCTGACGAATCCTTACTAGCTTTGGAGATGGAGGGGACCAGGTGCAAGGACTGGAGAGCAACTGTAGCTGCTGAGAACAATGCCTGGCTGATATTCAGCAAGGAAACAGACCCCCGTCTTAACAACCACCTTGCATCCTGCAAGTGCATGGAATCGAATTCTGCTAACAACACAATGAACTTAGAAGTGAATTCTTCCCCAAAACCTCCAGTTAAGAACTCACCTGTTACATCTTTGAGCCTTATTGAACACCAGAGAGCCCAATCAAACCTGCTTGAAGTTCTAACCACACCACCGTGAGATAATAGGTCCTCTTTATAAAGCTGCTAAATTTGTGGTACTTTTGTTATGCAGCAGTAGAATACTAATAGAATAGGTAATGTAATTATCAGTGAAATCCAAAAAAACAAAGAATGTATGAAAACTTGACAAGATTTACAGTAGTCGGGAAAATGCAAATAAAATAACACTGAGAAATCCTATACTCACCCGTGGCTTTTTTGTTGTTGTCAAATGATACAACAGCTATTGCTAGTGGGTATAAAAGGTAAGAGTATTTTTATACATTTACTGATGGATATATAAATTATTCCTTTTGGGGAAACAATCTGTCAACACGTATTACAATTTTTTTAGGTCTACCTATCCCTCAACCCAGCAATCCTACTCCAGGGACTCTTTCCCAAAGGAGTGAAACCGTTGTGGTCAGGAGTATGTGCACAAAAACAACAACAATATAAAC
Source organism: Rousettus aegyptiacus (assembly GCF_014176215.1). Classification (NCBI taxonomy): domain Eukaryota; kingdom Metazoa; phylum Chordata; class Mammalia; order Chiroptera; family Pteropodidae; genus Rousettus; species Rousettus aegyptiacus. The sequence continues at coordinate 21,251,234 of NW_023416310.1, forward strand.
ACCCATTGCTTATGGAAGCGGTTTAATAAGTCATCATCATAGAGTATTACACACCATTAAAAAGAATGAAATAAGAGCTATAAGGCAGACTTAGAGGGACTTTCATCATGTATCATTGGATATATGATGATAATCCCATTTATCTAAAGCAAACAGACCCACCAAAAAAATCTCATTTTATTTATGATTGTATATATTAAGAAATTAGAAAGCTATATATGTATAGACGTGTAAGGTGCTCATGATACACAAAAAATTTTAAAAGCAAGTTGCAGAGTAATAGGTAGAGTAAGACAAAAATTCATGTGATATTTCTGTACACATATGTATGAACAACAAAGATGTATATCAGGATGTTACAAAGGAGGTGGGAGTGAAATGGTATGGTGGGGTATTAGTTTTGCATTATGCATCTTTATTTCATTTATTGCTTCCTTGTGTGTTTTTTTTTTTAAATAGTATTATAGTTCACTTTTCATTTGTATCATTCTTATAATCTGAGAAACATCAAATCATCTCCCTCCTGTTTTTCCTCAGCATGTGCCCCTAATATTCTATATATTTTACTTATGTTATTTGTTGTCCCCCATTCCCCAGAACGTAAGCTGCATCAGGTAAGGAAGTTTGTTCACTGCTTGCTGAATGCCAGCACCCAGAACTGCGTGGCACACAGCAGGTACTCAAATACTGAGGAAATATTTTATGTATAACTTCTACTTTAGGGCTACTCTCGATGTTCATTTAAACCTTATTTCTCTCAAAAACCTGATATTCTAGAAGCTATCGGTAATGTGAGAGAACCACATGATGTGAAGTTTGAATTCAGGAGTAAATAATGATTTGTTGGATGCTTATTACCACATGACATTTTGTCAGGTGTTTTATATCTCTCAAATCAGTCTTAGGCAGACTATAATCCCCATTTCATATATGAGAATCGACTAGAAGAGTCAGCTTGTCTAAAGTCTCAGACAATATAAGTCCTGTCGCCAAAATCCTGTTCTTTCCTCTGTGCTGTATGGATCTATCAGGAATCATATTTTAATAATTAAAGGAGATAATAATGTCACGTAATATATGGGTTAAATATTATTTTGAGATTTATGTGGTTGAATATTTCATATTCATAGGATTTACTACTCCATTAAGGATTTAAAAGTCATATGATTGTTAAATATAAATATCTACTCTTAACCTGTTGACTATTTTACTCCTGAAGTGAAGCAATAAAGCTGTTCGGCTCAAGGCTGCAAGCCACCTGGGCCCTGCTGGAGTGGTGGCAGCAAATCAAGACAACGTAGAACTATTCCCAGTAGGGTTAATACACATTTAGATAATTACCACCAAATCTTCAAGACAAAAAGCAGCCCTGAGAAAATCCTGAGGGATTTTTTCCCAAATTCTTTAACTCCAAAGTGAGCTCCCCAGAGGAATGCCTTTCTTGACAAGCTTCTATTGAAGGAGCTTCCTACCTCTTTGGAGGCGGGGGTGGGGCTCAGGGGTGGGGAGAGCCAATCAAGAGCTACCTGAAGGTCTCAAGGAAAAAGAGTGGTGGACCTGGTCTGAGCCCATGACACTCAAGGTAGGTTTAGGTCTCAGGCTAGAAGGCGCTCCCCCCATTAAGGGATCAGAGGCCAGCAGGTTGGTGTTGGGGAGGTTAGGGAGAGAAGGGACACCATAACAGGGCTTAGAAACACCTCGTTGCCCCCCACGTGCTTTGCTCAGCCCCCATGTAGGTAGGACTGGAAGAGCATGGCAGGAGGGTGCTGCCTTGGCCATTCTGTTGCCACCTTTCAGGTGAGGTTCCAAAACCCAAACCTCACTTGATGTGCAAACAGACCACAATCTTAGAATTAGCTCCACACATCTAAATACATTGGCGATTGCCTAGGGACTGGCACAGATTTTTTTTATTATTATTATTATTATTTTTTTTGGTATTTGATGATCTGGATAGATTTAGAGCTTTGAAAACGTACTCTGTGATTACTAGACCAAACAACATTTATTGAGTACTTTCTATATCATGAGGTACCAGGAGAGATGCTAAGGGAAATGTAAGAAAAACAAACATGGTCCCTGCCTCAAGCTTTTAGAGACAGAAGCAAACAAATAACCATTAACTTATTTTGTTAGGGGACAAGTGAGCAGTACTTAATATGTACAATTTGTGATAAGGATGGAGTAGAATCAAGGTATTCAGAATAAAACTCATTATACTACCTACTACCCATCCCTCAAAAAAAAAAAAAAATCCACAAGATTTTGGAATATAATACATGAAATAAACTTACATCTTCTTGACAATCTTTGCATACCCAAAATAATTTCTAAAAGTCACACAGGGATAAAACTTGTGTTTATTTGCAGAGGCAAAACTTGAATACCGCAAGAACACTAATCTGTCTGAACCTCAAACCTTCAAGTTCAAAAGTAAAATTGTCTCCGGAAAACAATATCATTTCTAAAGAGAAAAAAGTCTGCAAGCTATTTCTTAAAATAGAAATCAATAAATATGTATTACTAAGTATCCTACAGCAATGAAAATGAGCTTATAGTCTTGCTTGTTTAAAAGGCTGACATAAATACACAAAAGTCTGAAGGTTTTAGAGTTGGTATAAAGCCTGATTTCTTCTGATCCTGAGATACACAAGAAAACTGAACAAGTTCTATTTCAATAAAAAAGCTTCCGCTTAAATGATTATTAAATGGTATTTTGGCTGAATGCGCAGTTTTAAAATCCATGAATGACAATTGGCAGAATTTAGCCTTAAAGTTGTTAGCTCTGAGGGGGACACTGCTATTAATATTATTTGTGATATATATGCCGTCTTAATGTTCCACTTGTTTTCATATGTATCAAAAGCATAAAGCTCCATGTTTATCTGCAAGCTATGTACGAAAATACTGCCTTTCCAGTTAGCAAAATGCGGAGACATTGACCACATATAACAGCATTCCTACATAGCAGCTGAGTACTGGAGTTATGTGTGTCAGGAGTGTTATTCATAACTGCCAAAAGATTTGTGAAATCATTTATTTTTTCCTAAAACATACATTGAGTGAAATTATTCCATCAATAGGATATTTCAGAACATGCAGGCTCTAAGGTCTGTAGAAAAAGATGGAAATACATTTTTAAAATGCTTTTAAAAGCTGTCAAAATCATTCAAAACAGAACTCATCCTATAAAAATGATTCTTCTGTTTTCTCATGAGATTATCACTTGGCCACAAGACATTTCAATTACATGTTTACTCTGCTAATATGTGCAGATGACACATACCTAGGCCTATGTTAATATAGCTTCCTAAAATATAATAAAAACTATATTGTCTGATATTTTACCAGGGAGCTCTAGGATACTTCTGATGTACTACTTCCTAAAAATCTTATTTAGCATGGACAATGAAAGACAAGACAGAATTGGAACTATTTACTTTTAGAGGTCAAAAAGATCTCAGAGGTCCTTTTTCCAGGCAATTTGGTCGAAGGGCCAGATCACACGGCTGGCTGTGTTTTCCTTCCTGGTGTGATACTTCTTCCCCCACACCCTCACTCAAGTTATCCAGCATCCAAAGAAAACTACTTCTGATGAAATTTCTTTTGCTAAGTTAACCTTGTTTATGAAAAGTTACCTTGTCCCACAACCAAAAGAAAGTAGTTGAAAGTTAGCATGCTTTAACATTTCAGCACATTTTATAAAAAAGCACAAGCATTTTAACAACTCATGTTTAACATTAAATTTTGCTTTCTGTGCAGTTTTTAATTAAAGAACGTTTTTCAGTTTGGGAATTTTCATTTGTAGGTTTCCTTACCATTACTCTTAATTTTATGATGCTATTATACGAGGTAATTCAAAAATGTCTTTGGTTTGAGGTTATAGATTGGGAACCCAGTACATATATGGGATCTTATGAGGGCATGAAAAACTTGGCACATGAATTACCAATACTAACTCTAATACTCCAAGTGCTATTTAACAGATGTTTTGCTGTGGGCTCTCCTTTACATCACTAGATTAATTCTCTCTTTAAAGAGGCACACAGGAAAAGTCAAGGTGGAGTTAACATCTAAACCAGTCTCCATTAAGGTGAACGGTTCAATCACCAAGGTCAAGAGAATTGTCTATGAAACAGTCCTTTACTATTAGAAGGATACTGCAGATTTTGTTCACCTAATTAGTCAGATCTATCTTCAAGTCTGACCAAAACCACCCTTACCTATAGTCTAATAATGACTAGGACTAAGATAGAGCTTAGGGTTTTGTAGGATCTAAGTGAAACTTAAGGTGAGTCAGTTGTTCGGTGGATTTTAGATTTTTTAAAGTTTACAAAAAATACTAAATTAAAATGTGTTCCAGAAAACATGGATTTCAATTTTCAGAGTTGCATGGTAGTGCTCCTTCACAGAACTGAGTGTCCCAATCATTGTTAAGCAACAGATATAACTGAGAAGTAACAAGTGGAAGGCTGCTTCATGGTTATAGGGCTTGGGTTAAAAGGTGCTGCCAGGCTCCCAGGCATTCCTTGGGAATACCCTAAGTGCCATTACAATTCCGGGTCCTCTCGAAATTTCAGTGGTTGTCTTGGGAAACCCAGTGCAAATCAGAATACCACTCTAAATCTGGGCTGAACCCAGGAGTCCATCAATACATGAAAAACTTGGGAATCCTCTTGACCTTCTGAGCTGGATTATTTTAAAATAACTCCAAGCAAATCATGTCCCAGTTCTCATTAAAAGGAACAAAAGAGACATTCTGATACTACTGAAAAATGTGTACATAACAAAGGATATACTACTCATTAGTACAGCAGCACACAAAATATCAAAGAATTGTGGATAGTTTCAAAGACACTAGAAGAGGTACCTGTTACATTATATATAGTAATGTGGCTCCAGATTGGAACAGAGATTGAGTTCTAGGCAGGGGAAGCCCTTGAAAAATAATGCTGATTTCAAGGAGGAAGAGGAAGGCTTATGCTTGTCTGTTAAGTAGCCAAAAAAAATAAAAATAAAAACTCGTTAAATTTGTATACGTGCATAATTACATAACTGAAAACTTGAAAAATTATATTCTTGTGTCACTAAAAGTATCACTGACACAATCTATGGATGTATTTTTTAATTTTACTGGCTTTCCAAACTCTCTCCAATGGGAAACTTCTCTGCCTTCTGCATAATCAATAATTAAGATTGGGTCATTATTTTTAATACCCTTTTACTTCTCTGTACCCCTCTACTACCCAACCCCACCCAAAATAACAAAATCAGGTGGTATTAAAGTATTTAACTACAAATCCACTAGATTCCAAATCTGACAATTAATTTAATTCATGAGACACCTATAGCAGATTATCTATATTTGTACACTTTATTTAAAAACATATAATACACTTAGAGCCACCAAAAAAAAAAAAAAAAAAGGATATCTTAATTAGCTTATCCATACCCTGAATTTACAAAAGAAACTTCTTGCACCACAAAAATTAGCATTTGGATTAATTTACATTAATTGATATTATAACTAAATTTTAAAATACCTGAAGATCAAACGATCTGGCCTGGGGTTCACCAGTGGTAAGGGTGTGGGGTGTGGAGAAAAGGAGCTATTTAGGAATTTGTACTGATGATGCCCTGAGGTCAGCTCTAGTAAACAGAAGTTGAGAAGACACAAAATTAACCAATAGATTTTGGGATTACAAAGAAGTGGTTCCTCCTAAAAACACTTACAATGTCATATAGTTGGGGGGGTGGGTATAGGGGACATCTCTTAGTTTGATTTGGAAAAAGCTGTGTGGAGGAGGTGGGTTTTATTTGTTTTTCACAAGAGGCAGACTTCAGCCAAACAATGAGAAGAAAGTAGGGAGGGAGCTACGTGGTATACCAAAGATTTTTCTGATTGCGGATAACACCAAATTTAGCAGCTCTCTTCAAGACAACTAAAACACCATTCTCAGACATTTTCAGAGAGGAGCTAACACTCAAACAGGGAAAAATCATGTTATGTTAACAAGGCACTCACTGGTTCACAGCCTGTTGTTGAAAACCCAGGCAGACATTACAGTTAATCTAAATTAAAATAAACTTTCTAATTTGCATCATACCGATGACAAGAATGCGATCCCAGTAAAATCAAATCTAAAACTTAACCAGCAAAGATCCACAAAGTTCTGATCCCTAAGCACCACTTCAAGAATACTGCTAGAATAAGTAAGTGGGATCTAGGGATCTCAGTTTAGCCTAGTATTTGTTTTTAAAATAATAATAATAATAAAAACTGATGCAATCTGTTAAATACTTTGTCAACCTTGTGTCTCTTACAGACATGGAGATCCAGTTGGATAATGAATATGGGCAATTAAAAAGCCTTCAGTAGCAAGAGCAAAAATTATTTAAATCATTTACCAAAGCCCGGTCCTTTGTTTTTTAACACACATATTTGTTTTCTGAACTGTCCCCTAAAATGAACTTTAGGAATGGATACTTTTCACAAAAATATACATATAATTTCTGTCAGCTACTAATTTTGCACAACCTGAATCCCAGTGTCAAACACTTAAAGGTCTACAATGATATAAATAACAGGTAACAGTAATAGAGGCGACTGCTGAGTAAAATTAATGATCATGTATTTAAAAGCCTTGAAATGCTTTTAAAGAAGTGAGCTGACAAAAATTATACTTAGAGTTCTTTTTCCATATAAATCCAATAACATTTTGGCTCTTGGTTGAAAACATCAGACATATATACTAACCAGAGTTTAACTATCTCAACTATCAAAATTGATGATAAATTTTAAGCAGTTCTTTCAAAAGAAAACAAAATTACTTCTCTTTCAATCTGATTTGTGACATCTTAGTTCAATATAAGTTAAATGACAAAGCCTGAGAAAAGCACCAACACGGATTTTTAATTACATCCAACCACCTTTTCAGATGTCATAAAGATCTGCTTTAGTTAAAATGGCAGCAATGACAAAGAGGTAGATATGAAAGATGCCATTTAAATACTATTCTTAGGTGGAATTTTAACTAGTTCAGGTGTTTAATCTAAAAATAATTTTTACTAATTGAATCTTCATTACATAAGAATTTCATGACATGCTCTCATGTAAGGGAAAATATATTAAGTACTAAAATAAGTGAGCTTTTAAAAATTACATTTACTTAGCCAACATTAATGAGATCTCATAATTTTGGTGAACCAATAATTTCCCCTTTTACCTGAACTTGACTAAAATGAAATGAGTTTTCTTCATCTCTACTGAAATTTTTTGGAATTCACATTCAAAATTCTTAGAAAGTATATGTGGTGCTCAGAATAGCACAAAGACAGCGCGTGAAATGTCCCCTGAAGTCCTAGAAGTTGAGCAGATACATTAAAAAGACATTGATGGTCACAAACCAGGACCTTCACAGATTGGCGCGCACGCGCGCGCGCGCGCACACACACACACACACACACACACATTCTGTCTCTCTCTCTCCCCTAATTCTCTCTCACCCCTTACCTCCAAACTCAATCCTCATCCTCACTGTAAGGCTGCATTTGTATTTTTTAAAAGGCACCTCTCATTCTCTAGCTATTGCCTTCTTGATATCTGTTTTGTTAAAAATCCTGAATGTTCCATGGAAATAGTTCACTACTGAGAATGGAATATTTTTCAATTCACATTTGAATAGCCAAGTTTTCTTACATTCAGATTTTAATAAACTAGAATGACAGTCTTTAAAACAAGCATGCTAGCCTATAATGAATATAGTATTTACAGTAATATAAACATTTAGAACTATATATTTTACTGCAAAAGTAAACAGCACAACACTCATCATACTCATCATTACCTGCTGTGTACACCACTTCCAAAAATGAAATACAAAACAGTAAAATGCACCTATGGTTTTATATATATATAGTCTATATATATTATATATATTCTTATAATATATATAATATATATTTATAAAATATACATACATTTTAGACATTTTCAAATAAATCTTCATCTCCAAAAGAAATTTATAGCAAGAATACTGAAGGAATGAAAGTCAGATAAACAAAAAATTTCTCACGAAGTTCATTATCAGTGATACAACTCAATTCCTCCCCTTTTAGTCATAACTAAAATGATTATAAAAGCTAAATACTTTGCATAACTAATTATCTGTTTAATGGCAAAAATTGATAAACTTGTTCAATAGAAAAATACTGAAGGTCATTATATCACTATTGTTAAATATCTATCTATGGTTTGAGTAGCAAATGAGCTCCACATGACAGCTGAGTTTGGAGAAGGGTGCTGCAAGCTCCAGAGGTGTATCCGCTGCATATGAAAATAAGGCAGGAACCTACATCTGCTAATTTTCATACGATTCCAATATATTTCATCCAAAATATTTACAAATCAAGCACTATAAAAGCATTTCAATGACTATTTGAATCATGATTTTTTCATTTTGTGAATGTTGTTTGAATTTTCGACAGGCTGAGGGGGAAAATCAGACACATGTATATGCTTCTGTCTGGCTGGAAGACAGCTTTGGCTCATTTCTAGGCTGAGATCATACAGTGCTCATGAAGAATCCCTGTTTCTGTGTACAGTCTCCAGTGGCATAGTACTGGCTTCCTAAGGAACTTTCAACAGCTCCATCATTTGTACTATGGTCTACATATCTCATGGTTATTTTCCACTCGCTACTGGAAAAATTTCAACCATGTGGCATAAAATGAAGTGAATGTCTTGGTTTTGAAAATTTCAGTGACATAAGTAAAGCAGGCATTGAAGACCTTGGAAGGTAATTAAAGCAATAACTGGTAGAACAATAGCTTTGTAGTTGTCCATCATAAATATGTCAAGGGCGGGCACCTGACTAGAATTTTCTAATATCCTTCTACAAATGTTAAGTTAGCAACAACATTTTACTCTGTGAAGAACCAAAAGAGGAATTCACCAAACGTGATGTAAAACTCTTTACCTGCAAGGGAATATAAACATTCCCCTGGTAATAGCTCAGCTATGACCTGGTAGCTCATTTCCAGGTCAATTCATTTGATTATACAAAGGAGACCCTTGAGCCCAGTTAAGCAAAGCACAGATGAAATGACAAGGTAGCTGTGTCAAACTATTAAAGCATATCTGTATATCAAGCAAATTTAGCACAGGTCCTTAAAGAAAATTTGCCTGAATTTTCTACAGAATTCTAGAGGCAGACAAGCAGAAATTTTGAAGAAAAACTGTCAAATATCATCTACATCACCACCGGAATACTTCTTTAAGGAGTACATATGATCAGAAGTGCGACTGTTATGACAATGAAATATGTGCGGACAGGAATTTAGAAACTGTATTAAAAGGTTCAAGTATTTATGGATACGGATTTGTTTTAAAGTCTGAGAGCCTATTATATATACATTTTGCTGAAAAGTTAATCATTAGTTATTTATTTCTCATTTCTAGGTTGGTCTCTGACATTTTGAGCAAACACAAAATGGTGTGTGAGGAGAGGTGAGACAGTTGTAGCAATGATCTATATACCAGGCCCAGAGAATGCGGTCGTGGGAATCCCAAGAGCTGATCACATGTCAGTCACAGGCAAGGAGCTCTAGGAACCCTGGTCCTTTAATATATGGTTTCCCCCAGAAACAACAGTCATTGCCCATTAAACATGCTGTGTATTCCAATTAAACAATGGAGGAGGGGTAGGGAGAAGGAAAGAGAGAGAAGTATTTAGTCAACATTATGCACTGAACTCTTCCATCCAGATTTCCAAGAGGTTGTTCTTGGAGATACTAATGGAGGATTTCTGGGGTATAAAACATTTGCTTTATTTAGTACATCTGCAAAAGCAGCTGCCTGAGGTAACCATACCCCTTGGACTGTTAAAACATAATAATGAACTACTTTTAGTAAGTGTCAGATAATTTGAATATGAAAGACAAAGAGCAGAGATCATCTGAAACATGGTTACAGAGGTTTTGATAAATGAGTACCCACAAATTATTCCCATCTTTTCAACCACTAGAAAATTCAGATTTCATCGATATGAAATAATCACTCTGGTACTATAAATATCACACGAATAAAGTGAATTTTAAAATTAACAGAAATTATTATAAAGATAGGCCCTGCTTGCCCTTAAAAATAAACAGAATCTTAAACCTGAATAAGTTAAATCCTTTAGTAAAAGCAGATTCCATAACTACTCTTCACAATAGTGAGATTTTTGACAGCTAAACTTTAGAATGGTACCAAATCTATTTTCAAAAATGTAATACAATATAGAAATCTGCTTACAAACTATTTGTTTAGTATTTATGAATAATATACTTAACATATTATTGCATTTCTTTTTTTTTCCCCCCCCTAGTAGGTAAAATGCTTTGCCAAGTGCTGTACATGGACAGCTGAATGTAGAGAGAAATTAAAAACTCATTTTAACACTGGCTGGTCATTATGCACATAGGGTTAGTACAGCAGAGATGGTGAAGATTACTGTTTTGACTATCTAATGTGTTTAACAAGATTTGTCAGGGGAGAACTAGGTCTAAATTTCCACTCTTCCTCTACTATTCTCAGCCATCAAGCTTTTTAATAATCTCATACAGTGGACAGCTAAACCTATGTTCGCTCAGGCCTGCCTAGCGAATTAAAACCACCTCAGAAATAAAAGTTCCTATATTTGGGGGGAAGTCTGAATCAGTTTTCAGGCTCATAGATTCAGCTGAGCTTGCAGCAACCTGAACAAACCTTAGTTTTAGAAAACAGTATACGAATTGCAAAACTATACTTTAACAAATGTTCTCTGTGCTCCTTCAGCAGAATGAAAGGGCAGAATGGGTTGTTTCTTGCCCTGGTCTTCTGTATCTCTTTTGTGCAGTTGATTATTTATAAAGAGCTAGAGGGTGAAGATGACACATTCCGTCATACAAAGACTTTAGCAAGTGCATCAGCCCCAGCACTGGCTATATAGCATTTGGATGGGTGGAAAGCTACATCATGAATTGATTCTTCAAACTTTTTCCGATGAGCTGTGAATTCCTGGATACATGTCTTACTTTCTAGGTTCCATAAACGTATTGAACAGTCATGACCTATTATAAAAAGAAAAAAATTTGAAAGAAAAAATTATATTAACATGAAAATGGTAAGAATGAATAAATGATTCATAGTTGATGTACTTACTGCCAGACATCAAGTACAAGCCATTAGGATCAACTGCTAAACTTGTAACAGCTTCTAGGTGGGCTACCATCGAGTGGATTAGTTTGCCTTTGGAAAAAGAGATTGTTACCCTTTATTAATAGCTTTCATCATCCTGAATATATATCAACATATATATCAGCTACCTCCTTACACTGGTTTCTCCTCATCATAATTCTTTGTGTACTTACCCCATCAAGAGCATTTTTCATCAGCTTAAACAACAGTATCTCCCCTCCCTACTCTGGCCATGTAATGATACGAAACAAAACCTCAAATGCCAGTTTACAGCTTTGTCTTTCAAATCACTGTACAAAAGTCAGTAATTTGTACACAAGTGTCCTTGTAAACCATGTTCATTAAATAAAACTCAGACATTACTAATCACATACTTTGTATCCTTTAGCTACAGGCAAATTATGTGGGTTGTGAGAACAGAAGAAACTGAGACAAAGGAACAGAGAGAAAACCTGGCCACTATCTTAGTGGAAACAATATATAGAAAGAGCTTAAAAATACTAAATTACCCATCACTCACAGCTAAGCAAAGTCAGCAAAAGTCAACATATTTACAAAGCCAGTAGCAGGTACTCAGGTAAATACAGCTGCTAACAGAGTGTTTTTCTCCCAGTGCACCTTTTCATGAATTTCCTTTAGACTAGTGAAATGTAATCCAATAAAAACTGGGAAAGCCCCAATTCGAATCAATCAGGACCAGTCAGTATTATAATGCAGAGAAGACTACTCCATGGAAAAAATGAATAAAATAAACCAAATGTCTCAAGGGTTTTCTAAGTGAACACTAAGCTATTCAAAAATTTAACAATTTTAAATAAAATATAATAATCACATGCCTCCACGTCTACTTTTCCACAATAACATGTTTCTATTTTCTCCCAAAAGACTCACAGTAAGAGATTATTTTTAATGGTACTTGAATGAATTTTTCATTATATACCTAGCAATAATCTTGGCTCCAGGGCTAAAATACAGCATGTATTTATTATTAAATAAACCAAGATGATTCTATATGCCATCATGAAGAGTAGTTCTTAGTCATTTGGATAGAATGAACAGAAACTGAGCTGGGAGAGTATCTGTGGTTCAATGCCTATTCACTAAAGCCACTGACAGACACCAAACTTACCCTACTTATAGAGGAGACTTTTTTTTTTTTTTTTGCGCTTTAATAATAATCAATGTTTAATAAATTCTTACCTGTATTGTTATCATAGAATTTGATATGCCTGTCTTCATGAGCAGTGATGCTTATGGGAAGAGTGGGATGACTGATGACTCTATTTATTTGGCAGGAAGAACTGGATGCTAAAAAGAAAAAAAGACAACACAACAACACAAAATTAGCCAAAGCTACCATTTCTTCACACAAAAGAGAACTGAATACTCACCTAAGGAATTGAAAAAGTAAATGATATGGCTTTAATTAGTCTTTAGTTTACTTACCCTTTGTGTTCGTAATTTCAATGTTAGAAAATGAGAATGCCTGAGCAATAATACTATACTGACGAATCTAGAAGTACCTAAGAATTAGAATGCCATTTTCCACCACATGCTATCCATAGGTGTCACCTAGTGCTTAGCCTAGAGCCACTGACATTCTCATTCTATAATGTTCTGGAATATTTTTGCTACTTTAGTAAAGTTCCATCATTACTTACATGTAGGTAATTCCCAAATTTAAATCTCGACTATTTCTAGAAACAGAGCTCTTTATTGCATGGTTATCATCTAATGACAAACATGACAAAGAGAGCATCTTAACACTTGTTCTCTTTCTCATCATTATAGAAATGGCCACCATTTAACAGTGCATGACTCTTGCAATCTCAAAATAGTCAGCATCTCAACAGTATTTTATGTATTACTTAATAGGTTTTAAAAAGATTTCAATTATACACACAGTGAAACAGGTAGACCACATGTCATTACGCCCATATCACAGTGAAGAAAACAAGTCCAGGAAATGTTGTGTAATTTAATCTCATTCTAACAACAAACCTTCTTTATCCTTTTACACTCTCTAGATAGAGATTCACTTTTTCCTTAAAAAACACTTCATCTAAATTTAATTTTAATCTGCTAAATTCCCCAATAGAACAACAGAGTTAAATATAAATAGCTAAGAGGTAGTCAGAGTAGAAAAGCATAAAAGACTAAATTAAGTTAGCTTTACACAACTATAAAGTAATTCAACTGATAATTTAGGAAATGTTAAGACATATTATTTTAACTCAAAATAATTATCACTATTCCAGTAATGTTGCCTTGGTTCAAACATTTTCAGCAGTTTTCTTCAGCAAATGCGTCCAGTGTCATGCAAAAAGTCATATGACTTTATAGCCACACATCTTGGGGAAAAAAACAGGATTGCCTAATTCAGTTTATCATCTCATCCACCAGATCTGATGTCTGATTAATTTGTGGCAGTCATTAAAAATTAATACTTACCACTCAGGACATTTAAAGAACTGACCACAATCTCTGAAAGCAATTCAAAAATGTTCACGTCCTTCTTAACTTCATACTGGTTTTTCACTTTATTATTATAGCTTTTGGTCATACATTTAAATATGATTTTCCATTTACTGAGAGTCTAAAACCTTATTTCTTGGCAAAAAAATTTCTTTTTCCTATGCCATTATCTCAATTTTGATATTTCTACCTCTTACATCCAAATAGTTCAAAACTCTATTCATGCCTACTTCCCCAGTTTTCACAGGGCATCAGAAGAAAACAAAGAACAGGTTGTAAGAGAAAAAGAAAAAAACAAGTATAGAATAAAGGAAATTTTTGAGAGAAAGAGATGGAGAGTGAGCCAAACATACTCATACACACATTTATGCACATGTGCGTGCGCACACATCATAATTATTTTTAAAGCAAATTTTCAGATTAAAATAACAGTGTATCTGTATGTAGTTTTATCAATTTCGACCTAAACTGTAATTGTCTGAATTAAGCTAAAGACAGAAATCAATGGTTAAAAAAGCCCCAAACCAAAAAAAATTCTATAATTCTTTCCCGCAACCTGAAAAATTATTTTTTTCCTGACTTTCTATATCCAATTAGATGCTTCAGATTTGGGATTCTGAGAGGCACAGCTTGATCTATATTCTAATTAGTACTGAGCTATGCTACATTATATTATTACTATAAAATTGGGTTGATATAAAAAATCAAATTATGAGAAATGAAAAACAGATTATTTTATATTTAGAATAAATATTATTTTCTTTATATAGAATTGAAAACTAATTGGTATAAAATTAAACTTGACTCCTCTCAGGAATAGCTCAAATGCTATTTCAAATAGTACGGTTATAAATGTGCATAAACTAAACCAGAAGTCTTAAAATCAACTATAAATCATTTTATCCTTCTAAGTAACTGTGTTCTGTGATTTAAGAGGCAGATGACTATAATGACAAGTATTTTTAATGGTTGACTCTAAAAATAATACTTTTGATAAAGTTTTAAAAAACTGAGCCAAACAGAGACTATTTAAAATTGGTATACATACCTGTATCTACATTGGATTCTAAAGTGAGAATGCGTTGCTGTGTTTCCATGTTAAAGATGCTTGTATATCCTTTGCTGAATGATGCTACCATATGGCTCGGGTCGCTGCTCACTAGATCCACAGAGGCAGGGATTCCCAATTCTAAAAGAGTCAAAACATATTAAAAGATAACGGCAATTAGGGGGCCTACTTGACAACGTGCTTAAAACACAGCAAAACAAATAGAAGTGTGATTTCCTTAAGAAGTAAATAAGGATTGATAAGAATTTTCTCATAGCCGTTTAATGGAGATTATTTCTTTTCTTTCTTTTAGCCGTAGCCTATTTTATTATCCTTACCTGTACAGTACATCTTCTGTTACTCAGCCTATATATATATATACATATATATGGAATTCAGGCCTTTATTCAGAAAATAAAAATGAAAAACATGTATAGACTACAAGTATTGCTGCTTCCACCTTAACGCAGTGCTTAGAGTGGCATCATGGGAATTCTTCATCTTAAAAGCTCATCCCTTATTACTGAAATGTCTAACTACTATGTGTACCCCTGAAACTAATATAAAATAATACTGAATGTCAACTCTAATTGAAAAAAATAAAATAAAAATAAAAATAAAAGTCCATCTCTTATTAGAAATTATAACTCATCAAAAATACAGAATTTAAAAAGTAAAATTCAAATTGTTATTGGGAGTCATACAAACATCAAGTGAGGCAAGTCGTCAAAACCTAGACAAAAGTTATGACAGCTCAAGAATAAAGAAAGTTTTTCTAATCATTTAGAATAGGGTGAAATTTGGTTAAAACTGAAGCTTATTTATAAACATTAAAAAATAAAATGATATATATATAGCAATATAATCTGATTGTTTCATTGGTTCAACTCAAACAAAAGCCAAACTAACAGTTCAAAAATGTGTATATTACTGAAGAAAATATTTTAATGGACACATAAAAGTACTCAAAATAATGATTCACCAAAGAAATGCAAATTAAACCACAATGAAATACTGCTACACACCCATCAGAATGGCTAAAGTTAAGCACAGATTGACAAGACCAAATGTTAGTAATTAAGGTTGTAGAGCAACTGGAATTCTCATACACTGCTGTCAGTGCTATATCATGGCACAATAACTCTGGAAAAAAGTTTGGCAATTTTACATAAAGTTAAATGCACAGTTCTATTTCTAAAGTCCAGTAATTCTACTTCTAGATCTTTACCCACCTATAATAGAAACATATGAATGTTCACAGCAGCTTTGTTCACAATAGTCAAAAACTGGAAACAGTCCAAATGTCCATTAAGAGGTAAATGAATAAACACATTGTGGTTTAATGAAATAATATTACACAATAAAAATAAATTATGGATACTCAAAATGAATGAATCGCAAAAACATAATGAAAGTAAAAAGCTAGGTACAAAGAGAGTACACACTGTATGCTTTCACTTTATATGAAGTTTTAGAATAGCCAAAACTAATATATGATGAAAGAAACCACAACAGGGGGTGGAAATCTCTGGTTGGGAATGGCGAGAGGGGACTGACTGATTAGGAAGGACACAAAGTTTCAGGAGGAAAGGAAATGTACTATATCTTGATGTAAGACATACTTTTGTCAAACTCATTAAAATGTATCTTTAATATATTGTTTTTACTATATATAAATTATATCTCCATAAAAAAAAATTAAGGTGTGCTCTTTCACCAAATACTAGGCTTTTAAAAATTATAGATAATAAGTTGGAAATTCAAATAAATATATTTTCATTACTTCAAAAATCCTTCAAATTACATTTAAACAGTAAGAGTTGTGGAATCATTTATTTGCATGTTTGTTTTTAAGATAAGACATAATTTAGATAATTTAGAATTTTATAATAGATTCAGTAAAATATTTAAAAACTATGTACCTTGATTATCATTAAATACGCTGAGGGCTGGAGCAACCTCAGTTGCATTCCATAAACGGAGAGTGCCATCTGCTGAACAGGACAACAAACGCTGATGTGCTGCACTATATGCCAAACCCCAGACTGCATCGGTGTGTCCTAGCAGAGGGCCTCTTAAAACAGAAGGATCTACACAAAACAGCAAGAATGCAAAATCAGGAGGAAAAAAACAAGTTATAATAGTACTTAGATTCCAGAGAAAACAAAAGCACCTGATAATAGTATAAAGTATGCTTCCTAGTGTCTATTATTCTCCTGAAATGCTGCAATAATTAAAAATAGGCTTGGAAATATGCAAATGAAGAGTTTAAAATTAAAATGTAGTTATAAATTAAAATTACAAAATACATATTTTTCTCTTAAAAAAATTAGGTAATTCCTTCTCTTTCCCTTTTTTCCTTCCATTTGTCTGGCTATTTTAAAAAACATGTTAACACAAATAAATCATTTGAATTTAATCTACCTTCAGAGAAAGCACAACTCATATTCCCTGAGGAAGTGAATCAAGCTCTTGCCTCTTCTGACCTCCTGCAGTGCTTTAGATATATTCCTTTAGGTCACTTCCCCTACTGTAATCTGAATGGCAGTTATTCCTGGGAGCAACAGGCCGACATAATGGACTTGAACTGAGACTTACAGGAATTCCCAAACTCTTAAACAGCAGTAACTGACATATGAATGATATGCATGTGGAAGAGGGAGGTAGAAAGCAGGAAGAGGATCACTTAACACTGTTTCATGATAAAAGTCAAATTGAAAACTTTAATTGTTAATCCTCACAATGACTCTATGAAGAAGTACTTTCAAGATGGCTCATGGATGTTAAGTTTAAAATGTTACTGGTGTCATCTGTCCTATAGCTCAGTCATACCATAAAGTACTAAAGACACACTGTGTGTTAGGCACTATGCTAGATGCTAGAACCACACAGATGATTAAGAACCAATACCATCCTTGTCCTCCAAAGACAACGTGATGCGTATAATAATAGTGATGACACCAATTATAGGGCATGAGTGAAAGCTTCTTGGAGAGAATGACACCTAGAGTATTCATATGTTCGACAAAGAATAGAGGGAAGGCATTTCTGGAAAAGGAGGCAGCACCTGCAAAATCACAGAAGGAAAAATAGAAATGTAAGAAATTTATAAGCAATTTGGTATTACTGGTATATGAAGTCTGAGGCAGGAAGTGGATGAGATGAGAGTGGCTAATTTATGGCAGAATTTCTAAGGCGTATTAAGGTACTTGGAAATTATCCTGAAAGCAACAGGGAAACACTGAAGGGTTTCCCAGGAACAGTAGGGTAAAATAAGTATTTAATAAAGTAACTTTGACTGTAGTGAGAATGGACTGGACAAAATCAAGATGAAGGCAAATGGAGTGTTATAGTAGATTGAGGGGGTGATGATGAAGCCCAACTGAGGGCACTGGTAAAGGGACAGGGGAGGTGATAGCAAAATGACTAGGTAATAAGGTGTGGATAGTAAAACAGAACAAGGAATCAAGGATAGCTCTTAGGTTTCTAATTTGGGTAATGGTGTCACTATCTAATAAAGAATATATGGGAAAAGAAACACAGCATTTGTGGGGATTTATGGGCAATGAGACAGCCACTTTGAAATGTTCTGTAGACAGTATGAGACTTAAAGAAGAGATTTATGAATCAACAGCACATAAAATCATAGAAGTGAACTCAATCTAACAAAGAATATGTGGAAAATGCAAAGAATGAGTTAGGATTTGGGTCTTGATAAAAGCCAATATTTAAAATGAGAAAAATTAGAGTTTATGAAGGATAGGGAACAAATTATCACAGAGTTCCTTGTCAAAAAAGTCAATATTAGACAAATGACAAAAAGGATGGAGTGGTCCAGAGTTTCAAATAGCCAATACATCTAGTAAAATATAAAGATGTAAAATACCCCTTGGATCAGCCAGTTAGGTAGTCAGTGAAAATCTTGTTACATATAAGTGGTATAACCAGAAGACAGAATGCAGCGGGTTGGTGCAGAGGGAAAAAGACATGAAATTGGTAACTAGTAATTGTGTTTTCTAATCTAGAAAATATTACCAAAGAAACACAGATGATGGAGAGACTACAAAGAAATCAGAGGAGAAAATGGAGCCAGAAAAGGCTTCTCCTTGCCCAGATGGGGGATATCCGAATTTACTTGTATGCTGAGGATAGAAAGAGAACAAAGAAGATTAAGTCTTAAGCTGGGAGCAACAAAAAGTGGGGGTGGGGGGAAGGGAGGGGAAGTGTAGAGTGCAGTCTCAAAAGAAACAAGAGAAAATGAGGCCAAGAGTAAAAGGGGAAGGGCTGTCTTGGGGCAGAATAAGAACAACTGGTCCTCTGATAGATAAAGGAAGTAAGGAAAAGCATGAAACAGATAAATCTGTAGGAGAATTGGAGTGGGAGAAGAGGTTTGCCATCTACAAAATATATGGTAAATGCTTATTAAATAATTGTTGGGAAAATTTTGTTTATTGAATTTCTTATCTTTCCTTAGGCTTGTAAAATTAATCTAAAGTGATAATGAAAATGAAATATGGTTTACTGATAAGATACTTCGTACCATTCGAGAATTTAAGAGGAAACCAAAATAGTCAATTCCTGCAAGGAAATATATGGTTAATAGCTAGTGATAGATTATTATAAGGATTTGTGTTTCATGGTACTGTTCCCAAGATTAAAGGGCATGTCTTAACTTTTAAGGCCTTTTAAACATTTTGGTTCCATGGATTTGAAAAGTCATTACCCTCTTCACCCTCCAATAACTTATCAAGAAGTTGATGGCAACATGCATTTTCCTTCGAAGTTATTTATTAAGGATAGTGATGAAATATGATTACAGATTAGTAATTATGTATAAGAATACATTTTTTTCTTTTAATGTTATATATCAAATTGATTCTTAAATACAGGAATCTTTTTTAGCAAAATAAAGAATGTGGTTCTCTTTTACCAATTTATTTTCAAAACTACCTCATTTTATTCTATGTGTGCTATGTAAAATGTGTAAAGAAAAACACTTTACTCTTTCCTATCTTTGAGGACTCATACCATAGGAGTCGTAGGGATCGATGTTGGGGTTGGTGGTGTTCCAGCCCTGGATCAGTCCGTCAGAGCCGCCACTGTAACACTGCTCGCCGTTACTGCTCATTACCACACAGAGCACTGGGCCTCTGGGAGATAAAAACCAGTTTCTAGTCACAAAAATAATCTGATATTGGACTTATTAAAATAAGAATACTTCATTATTTAAGCAGTCCTTAAGCTAGGAATGGTTTTTACTTTTTTAAAAGGGTTGTAAAACAAGACTAAAGTCAATACAAGAATATATGACAAAAAATATGTGGCCTGCAAAGCCTAAAAATACTATCGGACCCTTTATACAAAAATTATGCCAATCTCTGTGCTAAATAAAGTAAATATGTATATAGAAGCAGGAAACGCAAGAAATACGTGATCACAATAAAAAATTCTTGGATATTTTTATCTAGGTTATCTTTAAGGAAAAAAGGTCAGGATTTCTAACATTTAAACCTAATTGCCACAATTTTATTTGAAGAGAGCTATATATATCATTTAAACATCAAGCAAATAAAATTAAATTTCAGCAGGAACACTGTTTGATAGTGATAAACTTGTTTTTAACATTGCATTCTCTACCAGTTTCTTTTACAATTACAAAAAGCTACTCAATACAAAAATGCATAGGACAACTACATAAGTCAAATAAATAAAATATTCTAATTAGGCCGATTTATAGTGATATCGATCTAAAAAAAAAAAGAAAAAGAAAAAGAAAAAGTAGATACTTACTTATGAGCCCTGAATGTATAGATAGGCTCCACATCAAGAGATGTACTCCTAAATGGGGGAGGGAAGAGGACTTTTACCACACTAAGTTTCGGAAATAAACAGTATGACTGAATTATGTCTTAAATTCTGGATTCAATTTCCAGTTCTCATTAACCAACTTAGAGCTGATTATTTAATCTTTTAGAACTTTGGATTCCTCTATGCTTACAATAAAACAAAACAACAACAACAACAAATACTCACAGGATTAAATGAGATTCTATAAGTAGCACGACCTAGCACAGAACCATGCATGCAGAATTTCAATAAATTGTGCTTTAATTTCTTTGTCTTCCCCTGAGGGCTAATATGTCTTGATACTCAAAAGAACTGTCCAAGTCATCAGTTTACTCATTACAGAACACTGCATGTATGAGTACTCTACCATTTTCTATTTCGTATTGCAAGTTTTTATAGGCATATGACCCATCCTCAAGTCATTTCCAAAGTTTTAAGTTAAAAGGTAAAGAGGTTGCTGTCATTTACATGTAAAGGTATTATCACTAAGCTATCACCAGCAAGAAACTTGTTTCAATATTTTTCTAAATTTTAGTCAAGAATATGTGATAAAACATTCATATCCTCTAGTCTGATGTGATGTCTATTGTGACCAAAAAACTAGAAAGACAAATGGCATAATTTATAACCAGGAAATAATTTTTCTCTGCTGAAAATACCTGATTCGAACAAGAATTCAGTTGGTTTTAGCAAGATCTGGTCCAGGAAACTGATAAAGACTTAAAAATGAAGCATTTTATCTAGTCTATGTATGAGTCATGGCAGGAATGTAACCGATCTTTTAAACTGGGCAATAGCTATCTTCTATCAGTAATAAAACTTTTGTAATCTCTATCCGATGTTCATTTCTGCTCTTCTAATAAAAGAAATGTCTGACACTACAGAAGGGCCCTTGCTAATAGATGCTGGGTTCAGGACCATGTGACCAAAGGAAGAAAGGGGAGGAGCTCTAATAAGGACCCCAACGAGTGAGATCAGGACTAGCTTGGTGACTGATAAAAGGGTTTATACCAACGCATGTCTTTCCATGCTTAGAGAAGAACCAAGGGACCAAGGCAAGACTAGTAATTAAATGATGGCAACGATATTGTCTTTCAGTCTAGACATCTTGGTGGATATGGAAAGTACCTAAAGAGTCAAGGCTGAAAGACAAGAACAAAGAGAGGTCCCTCACCCCTCCTAATCAATCTTACTTCCCTTCCACTCCATAATTCCAAACCTTCTAAACCATGGGGTAGGGTTGGGGTAGAAGGCTGATGATTAAACATGCCTATTACCCATTTAGAACAACAGTAGAAACTTTCAGTACAGGTAAATAAATATGACAGACATTTATAATACTGTATAAGGATTGAAATTAGGATTCGCAAAACCTGGGAAACCATCAGGCACCATTTCTCCCTAAGTGTCAGTTTTTCAACCTAATATTAGATTGTGAGTATGAGGAAAAAAATACTCTAAGTGAATTAGTGCAGAAGAAAGAACTAAGAGAGCTATTTGGGGAACAGTAAATAATAAAGTGAGTATTTTTCTGAAAATTTGTTAATTAAAAAATTCAAATAAAGTTTAAGTAGAATATTCTCACTTTTTGGCTGGGGCTGTTTTCTGCAAATTCCACATTTTTAATGTGTGATCCTCTGATGCTGTTATCAAAACAGGCTCAATGGGGTGGAAAGCAAGGGCTCGAATGCCATCAAAGTGACTTCTTAGTGTAAACTTAGGGTTCCACGTCTTCCTCAATGCATCTTTATTGTTTGCTATCTATTAGAGAAACAAAAGAGATTCCTGTACATTTAGTTCAGGGTAGGGAAAAAAAGACTATATTTCAACCTTAATTCTAATGGATTTGTCATTAAACTATCACATTTTGCAACTTTCAAAACAATATAATTTTTAAATGTAAATAACCAAATCAAAAGGCAAAATTAGCATTATGTCAACAGTGGTTTCCTTTGAAGAAACATGAACACTATAATAATAATAAAAAAGTAACAATTCAATATAGGAAAAAGATCAAATATTTTAATAACATCAAGTGGATCTTTAAAACTAGGATGATGAAGAAGCCAACTAATTTCAACCTAAATTATAGTATAGAAACTGATTGAGTAAGAGTTGAAAAACTAAGTTATCCTTAAACATGTTAACATTATAGAATATGATCATACTTTTGATATTTTCAATACTTTTTAACAAGAGCTAATTTTTTTAAGTCAAATTGGTAAAGTTCATAGACTGAAAACATAAAAATGTTAAAATCAGAAGAGATAATCAGATTATTACAAAAAAAACATACACATTGTTATGTTGCTTTTTTCCCACAGAAACTCCATTTCAACAACTGAAAGAAAAAAAGCATTACTTTTTCATTCCGACTAACAAGAAAGCTAAAGAGGTTGGTGTTTGACTTTTCATTAGCACTATGTGTGAACTCTTCACACCCCAAGGCTAATTAATCATGTTGGGTTTAAGCAAGAGTGGGGCAAGTACTGGAAACACACTGGAGAAATGTTACATTAAAATTATAATGACAAAACACAACAAGATAATATCAACAATAACCAATACTTTGAGACATTATTTTGAACATTATTCAAAAGACTTAACATGCATTAACTCACTTAATACTCACAACTCTATGAAGTAGTAATTAACATATCTCTAATTTAGACTAGACATGTAAGGAAAAAAGAAGTTAAATGACTTGCTCTCTAGAAAGTGGAGGAGTCTGGATTCAAACCCAAGCAGTCTAGCTTCAGAGGCTACACTCAATATAAACTATAATTTAGAACCCAGAAGTTTTAAAACCTGCAGAAAAATCTGGATAAGACATGTCACAATTGGGACAATAAGAGAAAATAAAACTATGCAATGGACTATTCGTAAGAATTAAGGCTAGCTATTCTTGGTGGGGGGTGGTTTAGGAAGTTGGGGGAAACAAATGAGTTGACTGCTGTCTGCTCTTGTTAGAGAGCTGAGATTATTTGGACATAATAAAAAGTAACTGTGCTCATACAAAATACAAAATGAAAAAAAATCAGAAACAACACATAATAGTAACAAAACTACAGAGTCTCTGATTCAAACTATAAAATAATCATGCTTACTATGTTCAAAAAGATAAAAGACAAAATTGAAAAATTTGGAAGAAATCTGTAAACAATGAAGAATTCTAGAAGCAAAAACCATAAGATCGCAATAGATGGGTTTAATTACAAATTACACATAACTGAAGAGAGAATTAATAAACTGGAAGATGAGTCAAAAAACATCTAGACTGAAGTATAGAAAAACAAGAGACAGAAAGTAAAGAAAAAGGGAATAGGAGACAGAGAATATAAAAGATTTAATAAAATAATTAAAATTCCAGAAGGACAAGAGAGAGTGGTGCAAAAGCAGTGTTTGAAGAGAAATGGCTGAGAACTTTACAAAATTGATGAAAACATTAATCCAAGAAGGTCTAAGAATGTCAAGAAAGTGAAATAAAAATAAAAATAAAAATAAAAATAAACCTTGGCTGACAATCAAGATGTAAGGAAATATCGGAAGAAAAAAAATCAGACTATCATTGAATGACCAACAACAGAAATGACAGTTGACTTTAGTAGAAACAACAAAAAAAGACAATGCAATACTATATTTGGAGTGCTTATAAAAAAAAGAAAAGAAAAACCTTGGCAACTGGAATTCAATACCAGAGGTAAGTTAACCCACTCAGGAGAAATAAAGAGAATTTAAGAAACCACAAACTGAGACAATTGGGCACCAGTAGGTTGATTTTCACTAAAGAGAAGTAAGAAGCATTCTTAGAGTAAAAGGAAAGTGATCTCAGATGTACAGTCATACAGGCAGGGGAGAACAAAAAAAGCAAAATGGATTATGTAAATGGATAATCCTAACTGATTATTACATGTAAAAAACAGTATCTTAGAGGTAGATTTATAGAGAAAACAGGTAATAAGAATGACATGATGTAGGGTGGGAGTTTTAAAAATATGGTTAAGTTGGTCCGAAGGTTGTGGTTTATTGTTAAGCTGATTAAAAATATGGTTAAAAGTGTTCTAAAGGATGTATGTGGCAATCTCTAATGTATCAATTAAAAGAGTAATGAAAAGTGTATAGACTCTAAATAGTGGGGGAAAGGAATGAATAAAAAATATTTAATCCCAATAGAGGCAAAAATAGGAGGAAAAAGAATACAGAACAGTGGCACAAATAGATGGCAGACTTAAATCCAAAGACATCAGTAAATGCTCTGTTTTAAAAGTTTGTCAAAGGTTAAATGAAAAAAAAAGTCAACTAAATGGTGTTTTTAAAAGAGATGTAAATATAAGGATATAAAAACACTGGAAACATTTTTTTTTTAATTGTATCACAAATGTGAAGAATAAAGTGTAAGAAGCCCATTTAGATTAGATTGTTTAGTAGTTCTGGATGAAGAAAAAATGGACGAAGATGGAAGGTAAAAAAGCATATGGATTTCAGCTTTTTGGAAGAAGAACCCGAAACACTTATGAATGTTAGCACAGACACTGAGAGTTTTTGATGTGCAGGAAGAGGAGTGGGTGGTGAGGGCTTGTCCTTGGAGTACCTTCTTGTCATATCCATAGTTTGCTAAGGAATCCATCCTACATCCCCCAGGTGGCAGGAGCTATACACTATATTCCCAAAGAAATAATGAAATAGCAAAGTGAGAGGATTTTCAATGAAGAGATAAAGACAGGTTGTAAATACTTTATGAATGAGCAACTGATTTTCTGACAATCTATTATGATGAACAAATTATAAATGCATTTATAAAACAACTGTTTTTGAGATGCATAAAGGTATAAGGATTTCGGTTTTGGTCCAACCCACCGATAGGTTAGCCATAATATCTAGAAAGCACCCTGTATACATCCCTGCCTAATAACAGCAAAAATCCCTTCCAGGCAGTATGCACTGATGGTTCACTAAAGCAGCAAGACGAATAATGCTGTTAGGCAGCCAGAAATTTCAATTAATCACTCATGTCCTAAAATATAAAACAAACCCAAACTTGGTAATGGAAAAGGGAATTCTTTACCTAAAACCGATAAATGAGCTAAACTGAATTATAGATTTAGGGAAAGACCATAATTTTAATCTCTATATGATGTGAAAAACATTGTTTATCTTTATAATATGTTCATGTTTTCAAAGTTTGTGATTAAAAATGAACCAAATTCTATACTTGTAAAGAAGTTTTGCTTCTTTATTGCCATCTTTTTGTTTTTAAAAAATAAGTAATGTAAAATAACAAAAATGAAACTACTGCTCACATCGTAAGTGAGTGAATCTGCTTCATTGGCCACTGTAAGGCCTGCCAACTCTCCAAGTCCCAGTTCACTTTCGAGGGCTTCATCTGCTCCCATGATGAATGACTTCCCAGAAGATGGAGGAAATGTCAGTGCTTCCACTGAAGGAAGACAAAAGAAACACAAAAACCTCTCAAGAGTCAATAATTAATCTCAAAAGGGCAGGTCTACATTTGA
This sequence comes from Rousettus aegyptiacus, assembly GCF_014176215.1. NCBI lineage: Eukaryota > Metazoa > Chordata > Mammalia > Chiroptera > Pteropodidae > Rousettus > Rousettus aegyptiacus. Next base: position 21,277,338 of record NW_023416310.1, read on the forward strand.
TTATTTCTAAATGCTTTTAAACATGATAAAATTCAGTGAGCAGAAAATCCTAAAGAATTGGTTGCTAAAAGTATCATCTAATTAGAAAAGTAAAACATGAAACAAATCCAATAGACAACTGTCCTTTCTTTTTCACTGCAGTAAAATAATGTGACTAAATAAAAGGAGGTTTTCCTCACTTGATATGTCATTCTAATTACCCAAGTTATTTCTATCAATTATTAGACATATACATCAAGTGATTTTGAATACTGTTGGTCTCATTTAAACAAAATTGTGAATTTTATAACCTGGAAGAATACAGAAAGTTTCAAATAAAAATGATTATGATTGTAAAATGTGCCTATATGAGACAAAATATGTGGCATTAGAAGTCAAGATTGCTTCTAGAGAAGAAAAAAGGAGTCGTGATTAGAAGGCAGGACTTCTAGGGCACTGGTACTGTTCTGCTTCTTGACCCAGGCAGTGGTGACACAGTTCAGTTCACTTTGTGATAATTCACTGAGCTACATTTTTTTGACCTCAACAGTTTTCTGTAGGTGTTGTATTTCATTTAAGAATGTATATTTCAAGGTATTATTTTAAGTGTCCATTGAACACTTTTAGTTTCCAACTGTGCTTCAGGATGTCAGATTTACTTAGCAATTAATATAAATACTCTCTCTTTATAACACTGGACATACCAATTCAATACCCGCAGTCACCATCATAGAAGATCCAGGTGAAAGCAAAATGCCATTTTTTGTAAATGACAAACTGTCAGAGATGGTTTTTCAGTAGTTTTCTGGAGGTGGTTACTAATGACAAATATTTATGAGTTGATTAGATGAATTTAGTAGTTTACTTTTGGCTCTTTAAGAAGTAAATTAATTTTTTCTTGAAAGACACAAGTCAACTATATTAATTAGTATATGTAGAAAAGTGGATTTACAGGGTGTTTTTCACCTTTAGAACTATTTCTTTAACTTTTGATTTAATCATAAATATTTGTTGAAGAAATGAAAGTACAGTTATGCGCTTTAAAAAATAGTGGCAGAAACTCTACTTAGAATCCTTATGAGAACAAAGTAAAGTATAAATTAGGTAAGACATTTTCAAACTACCATACAATAAAGGAACAATAATAAAAATGAGTTTTACCCAAACATATCATATATTCTCTGAGGGGAATCAAACAACTCTAAACATTTACTAATGATGAGGGAATTGTTTAAATTAGAAAAGCAATTTTCATGCCAAAATTTCTTCACGCAAGACTATGAAATTAGGTCTGCAGCTAGGTGTTTTTTGTTTTCATTTCTAACACTTTCAGAAAACTTTATTTAGGTGTGAAATATAAATGACTCTTTAAAAAAAGACCAAGATTTTTGGGACGTGACCATACATATTGTTTGGGCTAATTTAACTAATGTTCTAGAAATGGCCAAGTATAACCTGAAAAAACACACCAGTTACTAAGCCAGCAGACCTGAGGGCTGATGGGACTGACAGCAACAATGAGTATAAACTGTCACTGAATTGCTAAGACTCTTTAGAACTTAAGATTATAGTGCCTCTGAACTGTGGCACTGTCCTTTGAATTATTAAAATAAATAAATATATATAGCACACACAAACTATGGAAGCTTTATCTGAAACTGCAGATATTCTAAACTGAATTTAGAGTTGGTTTAAGCCTTTGCGCCCTTTTGCAAGTCTGAAAGAATGAAGTTGGGCTCAAACACCACTGAATGCAAGAAAGCCTATATTTGGGGAATAATATGTAGCTCAAACATCTGTAGAATACAGTCTTCTCTTAGAGTCCTTACTAATAGCTGACTTTAGATATGTATATCCACATGCTTTTCATGCACCAGAGTGTCTTAAATACTTGCCTTCATCTGCTCTATTTATTTCATGTTCAGGAAGCCTGGAGCTGCTTGGTCTGGAAGGTGAACCCACAGATGGCTGCAATGAAGGAAGTTCATCAACATCTCTCAAATTAGCAAGCATATCTTGTAGTTTTGACCTATTGGGTCCTAACCCAAAAAAGGGAAGGAGAGAACAAAAAAGAGGAAATAGAATTAACCAACTGCATCAAAATGGTGCCATAAACTTTATTCACACCTGCCAACATCACCTTTAAAGCTACCCTACTTTATTAAAAATTATTTTCCAAGTTTTCAAATTAAGTTTATTTTTTGAAAGGAATTATGTTTTACATATATTTTAAAAACTAAGGTACTGAAATACATCACCATTCACATAAAAAATAATGCTCATGTGCAATTTCGACCATTAAAAATATTACTCTATAATCCTTTCATATTGCTTTAAATGCGGATACCACAGAGTGTGAAGCTACTGTGTACCAAATTAAACAAGAATGTCCTTTTTGTTCGTTTAAATTAAGTTGCATTAATTGCCTTACATTCTGAAGCTATGGTACCCGAGGTGAAGTCTCATATCCTACTGATTACTTACCTGAAATTTGATTCTTCATTCTCCCATATCCCTGTTTTGACTGTTTTATATAGGATAGAGGCTGAAACAAATCTTCGGTAGTTTTTCCTGTTATAAGTTTAATTAAGAATGGGAAAATCTTACCCATAGTCCATTATGGTTTTTTTTTTTTCCTATACCAGCAAAGAATACAACTATTTTAAAGCAATATTAACTAATACCTAGAAATATATTTCAAGACAGAATGACTGGAGTACACAATTTGACTGGAACTATTTCTACTAGACCTTATTAAAAGGACTCAAACTTTTCTAATGACTAAAACAGTTCAATTAATAAAACATTTGATGGCTTATATATTAATGCTTCATTTATCAATTCAAAGTTTTGCTTCAGTTCTGTTTCTGTAAGCCTTTCAGTTGTTTTTATCACCTTGTTCCTAGGCTACCACTTATCAAGATAACATGAACTGATAATGAAAACAAAATATGCTGAAACTCAGTCAACAGTCCCTCTATCTTCAGTAAAGACATTAAAATTTCTCTCCCTAGACAGTCATTTTTCTTCGTCACACTAAAAATCTATGGTGCTTTATGCCTGAATACTGATCATAATCCTCAGATTCAGTTACTATAATAGCTTCTATTAGTAGGAATATTGTTCCAGTCAAATGGTGCAGTTTAGACTATAAGTGCTAAATTTTGACTACAGTGATGCTTTGATAGTTGACAAGAACTGAATATCAATATAATGGTAGATGAATTATACCTAAGTGCCTTTCTAATCTAAAGACCTTTTAGATTTCAAGACATTTATTATTGTAAAATGACTTAAATGTCAACTTTAAGTCAACCTAAAAATTAAAATATTCTCCTTGTTTCTCATATATGATATACAAATTTTCCTCAAAATCTCAGTTTAACTGGTTTTATCATGGTTCTGAAAAGCCATAACAAATCATGCCTCACTATTGTTTAAGAGTAAATTTTTTATCAGTATATTTGGATAAAAGGTACAAAATATTCTTATGTTTTAATATTTGTATTGATTTAATTTATATCAAGAAGGCAAATGACATCATCTCTGTTTCTGTAATGGTTAGTATAATGATAACATCAATGACAGCCTCTTGCTTTTATCCATTCAAGCTAAATACTTGTAAATTCTAAGATATTTAAAATAAAATATTTAAAGGTTTCTTAGTAACTGCCAGGTTGTAAAAGAATATCCTAACAGGAATGACAGGTCTTTGATAAGCCTGAGCATCACTATAAAAAGAAAAAAATAAAAAGCATATCCTTCCAGTCTTTTGCAACTTTTAAATACAAGTTTCACTAAACTGAATTTTAATCTCACTTTACACTACACTTTAATATCCCAAAGGATGAAATTCCTATAAAAGGGAAGACCCATGTTCATATTGTCAAGGAGAGTGGAAGCACAAGGAGGATGTTTAGTCTTGGTCTCCTAAAAATATATTTCAGAAGGTTTTCAGGGATGTTTGGAAGTCTTTATATTTCCATTTTACATGCATGACTAGGTCTATTGCTAAATTTTATTAATAATTTGCATAATTAATTTTATACATATATATATGATTCACAGGGCTAGAAATTTCAGTTTAGTTTCTGTTTTTGATGTGGCATACATTTTATTGAAAAGAAAAATCTAATTGGTAATATTATAAATAAAACTGACCAAAAGTTTTAAATTAGAAATTAAATACTTTTAGAAACTGTGTATTTGACTCTGTGCCCTGTATAGCATATAGTGGTAAAAGTAAATGAACTGTGTGTTATGAACACATAGAATATTCAGGGGTAGAAATTAACTTTCTGTCTCCAATTTATAAAATTATAAGCAGTATTTTTGGTGGATTGCCAGAGGGTCATACTAGATGAGATTTAAAATTGTCTAAAGTTGTAAACAGAGAAAAATCATTGTTGTAATTAAGCACATATATTTTAAAAAATCAAATAATCACTATGTTTGAATACATAGTCCCATACTCTCATGAGGCTCTGGATTTATTCCTGGGATATGTTATGATTCCATAATTGCATGCATAGTTTTAAGTTCATAATTAAATACCTAACCATTTAATTTCAACCCCTGAGAGCAGGTGAAAAGGAAAGAGGTCAGGAGCAGAAAAGAAAAAGAGTAAGTAGTTTTAGGAAAACATTGAAAAAAAATTGGGGTATATGAAAGAGGCAAGATTTATGAATTACAGATACAATGTTTTCCACTTACTCTTCACCCCCTTTTTCCCCTTTCTCTCCTTTTTGTATTGTTCCTTGAGTTTGGTAATTACTCCCTGGTCCACATTCCAAGCTTCAGGCATGAGACACTGGTCTTCCTTTTCTAAACAGAGTGAAACAAATGAAACAGCCTTTTTCAATAAAATATTGAACACTCTAAGTCAATTCATTGTTATGTTCATGAATGACATAACCATTTTCTCCTTAGTATCACTAATTATAAAAAGTTATTGTTTATTCATCAGATAAATGGCACACAAAATATAGTATCTAAGAAACAGTGATCAATTCAATTCCCTAGGTAATAACATTAATTTTCTCTTGAAAGAGACATAGAAAAAAATCCTGGAATACTTGAGTGACTTCTAGTAAATTAAGTGCCAAAACTATTTAAAAATCAAGAACCTTTGTTTTCATCCCATTTTATAAATCGATTACAATTGAATCACATACATAAAAAAATTCCTTACAAATTTATATAATGAACGATTATTATTAAAGATTATACAAAAATCTTCAATGATCTTTTCATTTCAAATATTTTTTGCATGTGCTCATTAACGAATGATAGTTTTTATTTTACAAGACTTACAAAGAGCACTTATAAACTTATCAACCAGCATTCAAAATTTAAAACCATTTAAGAGATTTGTTAGGTTATAAATTCTTTAAACAGGAAACCAAGCTTCTAGTAGAAGCTTAATTTTCATTATTTTAAGAGAATATTCAAAGAATTTGTTATATATTTTAAACTTACTATAAAATAACTTATACACTATATAATGTTGTTAGCTCAGAACTTTCGCCTGAACTCAAGACTCATATATCCAACTGCTAAATCTACATTTCCATTAGGAAGTCTAAATAATATTTCAAACTAAACCTATAAAACCAAACTCCCAATCTCCCTCCCCCAATCTGTTTCCATCCACTAGGTTCCCCATCTTATTTGATGGCAATTCCACACTTCCCTTTGCTCAAACCAAAGACCTCCCCCTTTCTTTCACATGCAACAACAAATATTTCAGAAAATACTATTTTCTCTACTGTCAAAATACATCCAGAATTTGACCACTGCTCAGCATATCCACTTCTCTAACCACTCTCTCTCTTGCTAGAAATACTGCAATAGCTGTCCCCTTTCCCCACTAAGTCTATTACCAATATTTGGTTGCCCTGCAATCTCAACACGGCAGCCAGAGTAATGCTTTAAAATAAAAGTTAGATCATGTCACTCTTCTGTTCAAATCCCTCCTGTGGTTCCCCATCTCACCAGTGGTCTACATGATTTGGTCACTTCTTAGTACATTTCCCTTAGAAGTACTCTGCTTCAGCCACTCTAACTTCCTTGAATCCCTCAAGCATACCAGGACTACTGCTATCTGAGGGCATTTGCTTTAGCTTTCTTCTTGCCAAGCACTCCTTCCCCCAATACCAACCATATGGCTAACTCCCTAACTGACTTCAAGTCTTTTGCTCAAATGTTACCCTCTCGATGGGGCTTACCATGACCACCCTGTTTTAAATTGTAACCTGTCCTCTCCACCCCTTCCCATTCCCAGTACTTTCTATCCTTCTTACGCTATTCTGCTTTTTCTATTTTCCATGGTATTTATCATCTTCTGACATACTCTATCACTTATCATGTTTATTGCTTCTTGTCTCTACCTTCTTAGTAGACTGAAGTGACAACAGGGATCTTCACCTAGAACACCTGACACACTGAAAGCACTTGATCAATATTTGCTGAATGACTGGAATAAACCTAAATGAACCAGAATAAACAGTAACCTATTTTTAACAAGTTTAAATCTAAGTTTAAAAAACTTTATTAGGTCTCTGAATATATTAAACACAATTTAATAAAACTCAACATTTTTATAGACCTAACAATAATCTACCAATAGCAAAAACAGTCTCTTTTTCTAGAAAGATCTAACAATCAAAACTGTTAATTTGCACCAATCAGGTCTTAATTAATTAAACTGGGTGGCTTTTGGATCCTAAGATGCCTTTAGCTTAAAAATAATTTAGCATTATCATAATTTTAACTAGATCCATAATAAAAACAGCAACAGAAAATCACTGAAGATATTTACTTACGAGATTAAGCTAAGCATATTCATTTTTTTAAGGAGGTGGGGGAGGGACAAAAGCAGCACTTAAAATGAATTAAATGTCCATTCGACTACATAGGATTTGCAATTTATCTGTATTAATAGCTTAAAAGTGAAATGCTTTGAATTAGAATTATAAAATCCTTAAGATGCATGAAGTCAAACTCCTGGTAAAGAAACCTCCAGTTGACTGAAAGATTTCACTCACTCATAGTCATAAATAAAAATATCCGATACACTACTAAAGAGTAAGACAGCTCAGATGTGGGAAGAGTCGCTCCTGTTTTCTCCAGTAACTTCATAGCAGGGTAGGTTAAAATGTACACACGTATCATATAATACTCTGGGTCATGATTCACATCTTAAAGCAAAGGAAGTTACACAAGGGACAATGCAGCTGTCTTTGGAGAAAAATTAATCCTAATTTCCCTTATAATAAGATTGGCAATGAATAGGGCCAAGTGTTATTTATGCAGATGTATGATGTCTAAAAGAAGGACCTCATTGTAGCACAGTGGATCTACCAATATTGGTAGAATTGCTGCCTAAAACATCTGAATAACGATATATAAGCTCATACGACAGAAAATACTCATTTCGCTTTAACTTCTCCTGGTTTCCAAACTTTGTTCTGTTGACAAAAAAAGTCAGTCACTACATAGCCATTTATTCTTTAATAACTTCGAGTCATTATTATCCTGAATAATTCTTCAAATATTTCCCACAAAAAAAGGAAAGTGGTATTAGCACCATCAGAATCCCTGAAGGTAAAGCCCTAAGGAAACTCCAAGAAAAAATTAGGATAGTTACTGATTCTCTAAACTTATCTGCCTTTAAAATATAGAGACTGTAAGCTAATTGTGTCCTAGAATTCTTTAACCTCAAGAAAAAATTTTCTCATTCCAAAATATTATTAATTCCTGCTAGATGTTTAAAATATTAAATTCATTTAGAACAATTTACACAAAGAAATTTGATGTCTGATGAAAACTGTGAAACTAACAAAATATGACTAGCATGAATAAATACAATTTTTTAATTTATACTTCTTTTTGTACAGAAGATGACAGAGATAAGATGTCTAAAATCCTCTACTGCATTCCCATATTCAAGTTCCACAAAATCTAGATTTATAAGTTCTACTGTCTGGGCAGAAAACAAGAACATTCTATATATGAAGTCAAATTATCTTTATATTGTATTGCTTATATTTTTAAAAAATGAGGTCTAATTAGTTTTACAACCTTCTTTAAACACACACACACACACACGCACACGCTGGACAAAAGGTGACAGTAGTAAAAGGGTCAGAGAATGTTTAACGCTTCAATATTATAAGATATTTAAAAGGTTCTTTTATCTCCTGATAAAACATTAGTTGCTTTTTATTTACATAAAATCTCTGGTTGCATCAGTATCCTTCCTTACCCCAGTCTGTTCCATCGCCTGCACTTCTAGATTCATTGTCTCCTTCCTCTGATGTACCCAAGAAGTCAAACTCCTTTAGAGCTTCTTTTGTATCTCGATCTTCACTGCTATCATGCAATGCTTTTTTCCTAACAATCTAATGAAAAAACATGCTAAATTAAAATACATTATGAGATTAACCTAAAGGACATGGTATCCCTTTACCATTGAATGAATAAACCCAGTTATTGTTTTCTTTAGAAAGTATATCTTGTGTTAAATACCTGTAATTTAAATTCATGGAAAACACAGATGTCACTTTAAAAAAATACACATTATTCATTTAAAAGTAGCAATTTAAAATTTGTTCAATGATGGCTGGCTGTTTTAAATAAACTAATGGAATCATATATTGAAAACATGGGAATATAAGACATGTACTTAAATTACAGACAGGTGAAAAATGTTACTAACATACTGTATTATAAGAATCACAGCCAAATATTACATTTTTTTGGATGCAGTCTGTGCAGTGTGTAGACATGCTAATCTAACCAAAGAAAGAGCACTTCATAAAACACTGCAAGAGTTTTTCAGAATATAACCATGACAAATTTTAAATCTACTACATCATTATTCCCTTACAAAACTTATAATCACAAAAACTACAAATTCAGTAATGCATGTCTTAAGACTTAGAAGGTATTCTGTTGGGGTTGGGGGGATTTCCATTATTATTTCTGTCTCAACCTTGCATCAATTTCTCCAATAACTCTATGTATTCAAATTTTTCCTAAAATACTGGTAATTTCAGAGTCAGAATTGGCTTAGATTTGAGAGCAAATCAGATAAGGGCTGTTATGTCTCTGTTTTAGATATAAAAGAATAGCTCTGAAATCACAAATTCAGTTGGAAGACAAACTTAAGCTTAATGAATGCAGAAATAATTTTTGAGATCTATATGCCAATACTCTTTAGGAATTATCTCCTTTTTTGTCACTTCCACCACTAGAAGCCTAAAGAATTTAGAAGAACTAGTTTGTAGCTTCTTTTGATAAAATGGATTCAATATTTCAACATCTCCAGACTTCAGCTTCTTTACCTCATGCAAAATCGAAATAGCATGATCTGATCAAATCTTATCACTGGACTATTTTGAGTGGCTTAAAATTATAATGGTGCAACATACTGATTACTGGGACAGACTAGAGAGTTTAGAAATAAGACTCTAAGAGATAACAATTAGCTGACTTGAGTGACTCTGTTCTCATACACAAAACTGATATCACTTATAAATCACGACACTTTTCATTTAAGACCAGATACAGCCTCTGAAATCTTTCTCAGTGCAGCACTTCAGGAAGCCATCATGAAGAGAAGGAAGCTGGCACAGTAGATGAAATCTAATCTGCCTTAACTAATCATCATGTTGTACACTTGAAACTAAAACAATATTGCATGCCAAATGTAATTGAAAAAATTTTTAAAAAATTAAATAAAAACACTAAAATTTTACAAATGCTAATAAAAGCAAAAAAAAAAAAGTAAAAGAAAAAACTGAATGGAAGAAATAAAGGATTCTTTAACGATGCTAGAATAACTGGTTTAACTACTTCCCAATCTACCATCGAGCAAATCTAGTAAACAAAAATGCAAGATGAGTTTGACAGACTGTGAACAGGTGTATTCTTTTAAAAGTATTCACAAACTATGTACTAATAATCTGGTCTAATTTTCCTTGGGCAGCCAGACTAAGGTAGAAGAGTGTTTCTGAAGAATTATACCAGCAGAAACACCTGATCTTCATAGTTCCACATACAAATGTAGTGCCTAATCCACCTTCTTTCACCCTAGAGGATCAATTCCTCCCTTTCGGGACACACAATATGATTTGGAGGGATCATCATCAATATCCTGTAAGATAAAGAATCCTTATTCTTCTCAATGGCTGACAAAAAATGCAGAGAAAATAGAGAACAAGTACCTGGAACCTTACATGATCCAGAATATAACCCAAAGAACAATCAAATTCCAACAGAGGGCAAAGAGCAAGAAAGGAGAAGGAACAGGTAGGTGGCTTTCGGAGACACTATATCGTAGCCTAATCACAACCAACAAGTACTAACGGCCTTACATTTCTGTATTTTCTTAGTTGAATCTAGCCAAATATTTTGATTAAAGAAATACATAACATTTAAAAATGCTGTTTGTTCTACTAAACATTTTAATAGGATAATTTTCAGCCATTCTCTCTATATGGCACTACAATAAATCTTCTAAGTCATGCTTATTCATTGCTACATAGAATTAGATTTTTAAAGTCTTTTTGGCATGTAGCTATTAATTGCAGCTGTGAAAATTAATGCAACATAACATAAAAATTCACAAAACTACTACAAAGAAACCAATTATTTGTTAGAAATATTTTTTCCTACAAAACTACGAGAATTTTTTAATCCAATGCTTTAATGGGATTAAGTATTTTTACATTAGCTGTACCTTTACTGCTTGGTCACAGAATTGCTATGATCCACACTAATTGGAAGACAAGATATTTGTGAATTTGATTACTTAAAAAGAAACCAGTCTATAGTTAGGAAATTTCTAGCAGGACCATACTTAATAGTTATAATAACCAGCAATTTTTGAAATATCTGAACTAATACGATGACTAAAAACAAAACTTACAGTATTATAATTAGTTATTATTTACCACTGAGCTATTAATAAAATATTTTGACTGGATATAATATCTCAATGCAATATCACAAGGCTGCACAAAATTTTCAAATGATTAGGATAAAGAAAATGCAAGTTCAGGCATTTTCTTTTACTATAGTAAATTAAACAGATGCTATTACTATTTGTTTAGATAATAAAAAATGGGGGCAACTACTTCGAGCTCAAATAATATCCATGGCAGGGCTGTATCAGCAAAATACAACTGAAAAGTGGCCCAGGAAAACAATAATCTGGAAGTAATCATTTGAGAGTCTCTGATGGAAGCACTTTATAAAACATATCATTTTCACATATAGTGTTCTCATTTATTCCTTACAAAATCCTCTAGGGATAAGATGGGTATGTATTATAATCTCCATTTTATAAACTAAAGAATTAAGCCTTAAGGATTAATAAGCACAAATAATTAGTAACAGAACTAGGACTTAAGCTCAAGGCTTTTAACTTTTGGTCCACTCTGCTTTATATTATATTACTTTCCTTCTCTCTCTTCTTAAAAGTGAAAGAGGAAATGTGAACATTTTCCTAGACAAGCAAAACATGCCCTTGTCTCTTAAAAACAAAAGAAGGAAGAAGAGAGAAAAGAGGAGGGAAAGGGGGGGCGGAAAGAAGGAAGAAAAAGGGGGAGAAGGAAAAAAAGAAGGTAGAAGTAGATAGAATGGAGAACAGAAGAGAAAGAAGAAGCAATTTAGAGACATCTGTCATTTCAAGAAAATACCACAGGAAAGTCAATAAACTGATAAAGATCTAAACAAAACTATAGAATAAACCTGAACAAGTTTGAAAAAATGTAATGGGAAAGTTCTGAAAGGCTGTAGAATTTATCTACCAAAGCAACCTTAACAAGAAGAACAAAACTGCATCAATTAAAGTTGATGCCAGTCACCATTAGGCACCATAATGGGTCTGTCAGTTCTATTGTCTTATAGCAACCAATAACACTGCATTGTTATAACACATTTACCATATTCATCAGCTCTATAGAAAGGTTGACATTTTAAATGAATTAACAACAAGTCAAAGAGCAAAGCCCTTAACAGAGAGCTGCTATACTAAAAACATTCTTGATTTTGAAATCAATACTAAAAACTTTTAAATTTCCTCAAGTACATGAAAAAAAAAAAAAAGTTAAAGGGTTTAGGTTGAAGAACATGTATTATTTTAAAAGGGTGTATAATGGTCCTTAAAAACATTTATACCCGAGTTACCAAACTCACCGTTGAAGTATCAATGATGCTTTTCTCTCTTCCATCAATGTCATCATCTTCGTCTTCATCACTGAAATCTGCAGCTGCACTTTCAAGGAATTTGAAATTGTCCAGTACAGAGGCAGAATCTGTTAACTCGGATTTTCTGTTTTAAAACATGTACATCTTGCTCAGTTAATTTTTTAAATTCAGCATAAGAATTAATTCATGTTATGTTGCACAAACTTCTGTTTATATTGTAACTATGATCCCCCAAATCATATTATGAACTACACTGATTCTTATCATATGTTTCCATGAATTTTAACTGGAAAAGCAATATAAGTGATTATTTTTTAAAGTACTCTGCAATCCTATCTACTTAGACTGATGGTAATCTAACATAAACAATTCCTCTCCAGATTCATTATTACTCTGATCCTAAGTAAACCTTCATATATTTCGTTTTAAAAATATTTTTTATATCTGCTGCTATTTTCTCCATACAACTCTTCCTCTGACGCATTTCCATAACTCAGAAAATAACTAGTAAATATGTCATTTTTCTCTGATACAATCTTATACTTCTGAATAGCGAAAGAGTTAAAAAAAAGTGTGCATATAAAGTTACTAAACACAATATATTAGCAAACTAATACTAAGAAACCTGATTCTACTGGTGAGTAGTAAACCACTAAACTTTTGGAAATGACCGACTTTTTAAATATATAAGATTTGAATTTAGTTTCTTAAACAAAAATTTAATAAACAATTTTCTAATGGCCAGAACAGGATAATTTCTTTCCGGTTCATTAAAAAATGTTTTAGATCTAAGAAGGCATTTTCACGAAAAAAATTTAGCCCAAACTATGAACAAATTTTTCAAAACAGATAAATCATAAATTTCGAATCTGCTGAGAGCTATGTTTTTGCTTTTTTTTTCCTACTCTATTTCCTCCCATCTCTATATAAATCAGATTCAGCGTAATATTCCTGTCAGATTCAAAAGACAGGTCAAGGCCAAAACACAAGACAACTGGAGTGGTCTTAAGGTCTTTATAAAGATCTCATATTTATAAAAACAATTTAATGTAGTTTTAATTGTTAACAAATACATTTAAAAAGGCTCCAATGACTTCTGATTATAAAAGTCATATTTTTGAACCTTTATCTAAATCTCAATTTTAGTTTATGTCCCAGAAACATTGTTGTCACTAGAAAATAAAGAATTCAATTAAAACCATTTTCCAGCCTAAACATACATTAAAATAAAGTAAATCATATTTAGACTTTCACAAATTCTATGGCTTTTTATTCAAGAATCCTGACAATTTTTTTCAATAAAAAATCTCCTCATTTAACCGTTCCTGTTCATTTTAAGCACAATTACATATTAACCGTATGATACGTGATCCAAAAAGCAAAACAAAATATTTCAAACAGATATTGAATTTTTACACTTATTCTATCAATTAAAATATACATATACTTAAAAATAGATATTTTTCAAAGGAAAGATGAGTTGTAGCATTAGTAGATAAACAGAAGTGCCTAAGAAAAGGTTTACTTCTAAAGAATTTGAGGTATTTCTATGATTTCTGGGTCACCAGGAATAAAATTTCATTCTTAGAGATTTGAACTGGATTTCCAAAAAGAGATCTTTATGAAGTTCTAATAGTAAGGGACTGAACTTTAAGATACTAAAATCTATATTAAATCCATAAATTTCAGGCAAATATCTTCAGTAAAAATATTCTTAAAATAATCTTAAAGGATAACTCTAATCCCTCTGTTATCTTCTACAAATGAATTTTAAATTTTTATCAACCTTTATTATAATTTAGTAGCAGTATCAAAAAGTAAAAGTTTCATAAGTATCACCCACAAACCAAAAATATTTAATAAGAACTAAAGTTAAAGTTAAATCACTTTTCAGACAAAATACTTACCCAATCATTGCTGTGTCTTTAACTTCACCCTCTGTGCCATTTATAATTGAGTCCTGATTTTTGTCATCTTCCCTGTCAGTGACATCACTTGAAAAGCCCAACAAAGCTCGTACTCGTTTCGATTTCACATCTAGAATAGTATCTGTATAACCCACCTCCTGCAGATACCTGTGTATGAAGAAGATGCTTACAATTTAGTCATTTTGGAATAAATATTCTGTACTTTAATACGTAAATAAAAATATTTCTTTAAATTAATTGCATGCATAAGACTTAACAGTATGATACTATTCTAGTATGACTTGCTAATAAATAAACTTCCAGCTGCAGATGGAGCTGTCCCTGCAGTACCAGCCTCTACGGTCACTGAGAAAAATCAAAGTACTATACAATACACCATTCATTATACTTATCATAAGAAAAAGCTGTTTCTTAATATATCTAATAACACATTCTTTCTTCTAGGCATGGTTGGAGTAAATTTACTCTCATTTCTGCTAAACTATTTTTTTAATAGTAATTATTATAACCACATTTCTGATGTAAAGTGTCATTGGATCAACTGTAAAGATCCAGAAATGTTTCTAGTATATATGGTTTCCTCCATGACATAAAAGAAGATAGTATATTCCAAAGAGCCACTTCTACAGAGGGAAGCTTCTATCCTGGGAAACTAAAAAACATAAAATAAAATCAACCACAATTCAATTGTAGGATGTGGGATGCTTGGGTATGTGGGAGTGTGTGCGTTGCAGAGAGGCGGCAGCAAAGAAAAAAGAGAATACACTTTGCATTGACAATTAAAACTGGGTCTAATGTCCATTTCTGACACTTTCTCCCTGTGTTAATTCTCCTTAACCTCAGTTTTATTTCCCCTAAAAGAGACACACAATACAGAAGGCACTCAATATCTATTAACAACAGAGAAGACCGAAAAAGACCAAAAGTGAAAGAGGCAGGAACACAAAAAAGGCAAATGTCATTAATATCATCATTAATAAACATGACAGACAAATGCCAGGCATAACATATAAGTAAGCATCAAGTCTATGAGATGACAGAGAAGACAAAGGTGGACAAGATAACTAGTCTAAGGTCAGTTTATTTCAAAATCTAGTATTAATAGTTATTATAGCTCAAAGAGATATCTAACAAAAATATGTGACCAAAATCAAATAGTGCATCCTATCGAGATACTACTCATTTTTCAATTCTATTCAATATTTATAGAAAGGTTTTGATTACAATGTAGATAATAATTTTCTAACTTCCTTAAATTTATTCAGTTGTTCTTGCAAACTAATACATATTATGTTTTTCCATTTGTAACAAATAATATTTGATACATACACTTTGCTTTGGCAGCAAAATCACCTTACAAACAACTGTTTCAAAACCTGCACTTTCCATACATAAGTTGGCTTTACTAAATAGTTACTTCTCCATTTATTGATAAAAGCCACCATAAAAGGGTAATTTGAGGGGAAAACTATGAGTTTTTTAGTTTTTGAAAATATCTCTTAAATTGCTCACCATAAAAATTTCTCATTAAAAAAAAGGATCAGTATTTATAAAAGAAAAGTGCCTAAATCATATGTAAGACCAAAGTGAGAGCAGTAGTGAAAATTCACTTCTTAAATACTAGTGAACTCTCATTTTCTTCCAACTTCAAGGAGACAAAAAATAGATATGAGGAAACATTTTAATTTTCTCTTCCCTTAATCAAAGGAATGGCTGGCATGCATCCACTTTGGAAATCATAGATTTAGAATACTCACAAGCCACCTCAAAGTCCAAACCTTTTTACTGAGGCACAAATCTGAACACGTTTCAAATGTGACACAAGGCCCAGGGACTGAGCTGATGAGTGAGTCTAGCCTACCATCTGACATCTGAACCTCAACCCAGCTTTGTTTCCTCTTTATAGTCTCAAATACATATTTTATAGAAGAAAGTATACATTAGTGTAATATTTGCAAATCTGAGAAATTCACGAAGTTCTTCGATTTAAAACAGAAAGTTTAAAAACATAAAAAATTACATATAACTACTGACTAGACTTATATTAAAACATATATATTCATGTATAAAAGATGCAAAAAGAAGAATTTAAGAGTGTACAATTCTTTAAACTAAAAAGTTAAGTGTATAATAAAATTTAGAAGCTTAAAATTGTACTCTTTTTGATGAAGCTATTATTATGGAAAGAATTTACTTTTGATAATTCTTATTAATATTTAACGAAAAACAAATTCTACCACAGGAGAAAAGTATTTAATATGAAAAAAAACCCCAGTAATTCAATTAAGCTTTTTCACAGGAGCAGTAAAATAACGTAAGAGATCTAATTATTCTATTGAGTTGAAAATATAAAACGAAAATAATATAATGAAAATATATGCTTCTTTTCAGTTTAACAATGGGTTACTTACTGTCTGAGTAGCTGTCGACCTTGTTTCCACATTAACTGACTATTTTGTTGTGGCTGCACCTCTGTTTCATTACCTTCATCTAGAAAACATTAAAACATAATAAAACTGACTTGTTATATTCATTAGATGGCATCTCAATTCATAAAAAATGTCCATGAAAAATTTGTAAGATTATGTAAAACCACACTGTAAGGTATGTTTTGGGAAAATGTAAATTCTGTTTTTAAGTGAAATTCCATAACAAACTCTAAATTCATTACTGCTTCTGGATCCCCACTCAGAGTTGTAAAACTAAAATAAAGACATTTTCTGAATCTTTAGACAGCCTAAGAATTTTCCTTCAGCACGAGGACCTATCCAAATCAAGTCACAGAATAACAGTCAAATAAAAGTATTATGAAGCACAACATCAGAATTAGAACAAAATACTTAGAAATGACAGTTTAAAAAAGCTAGTTTGATTAAAGAGTAAATCAATAAGAAATAATCTCAGTCCAAATCTATTTCCTTCACTAGTTATTAAATAAAAATGTTGAGACTTCTTTTTAAAACATTCTTTGAATGAAAGTTTCCTGGTCTTGCAATGGTTTAAATTTACCATTTGGTGAATCTTTTCAAGAAGGTGGTAAAAAAAAAAAAAGAAACTTCTCAGTCTGGATTAAAAATTTTTCAAACTACACTTATGGCTCTACTTTAACAATACAAAATAGTTCACACTTTCCATCAGCACTTGATTAAACTATAAGAAAATGTGGTTTTTATAGGGTTTTATTCAAGTGGAGATACAAGAAAGACTGGGAATATTAGTTTTATGATTATTTGATATTACATATTTACTGTGTTACAGATGCTGTGTTAAAAACATATACACTATCCCTTTACAAAGTCAAAAGGTGACTTTTACTATCCTCATTTAAAGATGAGAAATAGGAACTTTACAGGTTAATTTTAAGGTTTAAGTTAGAAATAGTTACAAGTGTTGAAGTCCTATCTGACTTCAGAGCTCACGTATTTTCCTCCACGTGCCATCACTACAATGATGAGACATTAGAGAAATACATAAACAAAAATGAGAATTAAACCCTACTTTCTCTTTCATTTTTCTCCTAAAATAACTAGGCCAAGCTCTGTGATATACCAAAGAAACAGCAGTAGAGTATATGGGGGCCGGGAAGGGAGATAAAAGGATTAGGTTAACTCAAGAAGGAAAATTACTTTGGAATGACTTCAGAAGAGATAAGCAAAAACGAAGGTCCCACTACTAAGGAAAAAATAATACATCTTGTTTCCACTGACCCACAAATTTAGGAACTGTGTATATAACATAGTATGTTCTAACATATCCCCTTCTTACGTCAAGTGAGTAACCTGTCACTTGCCAAGTTAAGAACATTTAAATGGACATTTCAAAAAACTAAAAATTCCAGATGTAAAAAAACTTTTTTCTTTTAACCAGCAAAAATGAGTTTATTTGGAAACAGCAAAGAATTGCAAGTCAAGACAGGTGAGCTATAGCAAAGGCCATAGGCCAGTCCAAGAAACAAAGGAAAAGAATGTTTTTTTAAGGAGAAGGAGGAGAAAGTTGGGAGGGGTTGTTATTGTGGTTTCCATTTTATTTTATTTTATTATTCGTTTCAAGTTTATAGTACACTGGTTAGACATTTATATAGTTTAGGAGACAAACCCCCTGATTGCTCTTTTTCTCCTCTGGCTCTCCACACAGCCATTATATTACAGTGGACTGCATTTCCTAAGCCGTGCTTCCCATCCCCATGACCACCTATCAATTACTAATTTGTACCTTTTTAACCCTACACCACTTTCTCCCCATGAGAAAACCTCTGAGGTCATCTAATTTCCCATCAGAATAGGACTAAATCCTTTTGATACCATCCTCAACTGCCCTTGCCTACTTTGGCACCTAGTAATGTTGCCAGAGTGTGTTATATCTCTTCAATGAAATACTAATAGGAATAAGGAATGAATTATTGATACACACCAACATGTATGAATCTCAAATGCATTATGCCAAGTGAAAGAAGCTAGAAGCAAAAGCCTACATTCTTTCTATATGATTCTGGAATCTATATGACTTTCTGGAAAAGGTAAAACTATAGAAATAGAAAACAGATTAGTGGTTGCCGGCGAATTAGAGAAGGAAGGGTTGATTACAAAGGGTCATAGTAACAGACTGTATATGTTTGTAAAAACAATAAAAATACAATTTAAAAAAACAAAAAGGTGAATTTACTGTATGTAATTTATACCTTAATAAAAGACAAATTAAGCCAAATCAAGTAAGAATGCATCCTCAAGCTCTTTAAAAAGTGTATTCTTTTTTAAAAATTAGTTTCAAGTATGCAGTACATTGGTTAGATAGACATTTATTTAGTTTATGAAATGATCCCCCGATGTGTATTCTTATATCGAGATAAAAATCTGACTCCTGGGTAACATTTGACATTTACAAAAAAGAAAAAGTCTGAGGTTTAAAGAAAAAAAAAAAAACTCTTGCACATGTGAACTTGATTTCCCCACACTTCCTTATCTAGGTTAACCTCACAGTTCTCTCAATGGGCTCTCGATGGTTAGTAAGTAGTCATCAACTATCAGATTCATTCTTACCTTACAAAGTTCAAAAAGTGATATTACATAAAAGTGAGGATTTTAGAGTGGATAAGAGTTTATTTCTTGGTAATATTGGAAGTATTTGACTGGCACATCCAGTCCAGCTGGAGTAACAGGGACCCAATTTACTCCCCTGTTTGAAACAGCTATAAAACAAAATAGATGAAACAATGGTTAAGGTCCCAGACATCATGCAACAAAGGACACTGAGAGAAGGGAAGCAAACAGGTGAGCCCTATAATTATTCCAGCTTATTGCCTTGATGGAATTTCCAGATCATGGCACAGGCAGGAGGAATAAAACAATATCTGAAGAAACAATGGCTGAAAAATAACAAATTCCATAAAAACCAGAAATCCATAGATCTAAAAAACTCAACAAATCCCCAGCACAAGAAACAAAGGGGTAAAGCACCAATGCATATCTTAATAAAATTGTTTAAAACCAGTGCTTAAGATAAAAATCTTAAAAGTAGCCAGAGAAAAAGGTCATATTCTATGGAGAGGAACTGCAATAAGGATGACAGAAGTATCTCATCAGAAACAATGCAAGTGAGCAAAATAAAGACCCGTTCAAGATACATAAAAGTTGAAAGAATTCATTATTAGCAGCCCATATTACAAGGTAACATTAAAGAAAGTCCCTAATAAGGTAGAAGGAAAATGACACCACAAAATATGGATCCACACAAAGAAATGATGAGCACAGGAAATATATATTTTTATAGTATTCAAATCTCTTTAAAAGAGAATTAACTGTTGAAACAAACAAAATAATGTAGTATGTGTTTTATTACATAGAAGTAAAATAAATGAAAACAACTGCACAAAGACAGAGAGGACAGATGGAAGTATACCATTATAAGTGTCTCATACTATCCATGAAGTGGTATATTACCACTTAAAGACAGATGGTAATAAGTTATAAACCCTAAAGCAATCACTAAAATATGTTATAGCTAATAAGTCAGGAAAAGAGATAAAATGAAATCATAAAAAACACCAGATTAATTCAAAGGAAATCTGAAAATGAAGAAAAGGAAGCAAAGAACAGAATGAACAAACAGCAAGGTGGTACCTTTAGACCTAACCATATTAACAGTCACATTAAATGTAAATAATCTAAATATCTCAATTAAAACGCAGAATCTGTCACTTCGGAGAAAAAAATTCCATTTTTAATAATATATCTGGTTTCTAATATTAAATAGGGAAAACTGAAATATGGAAGATAAAATGATTTTACTGTAACCTGGGGTAATATTCTCCCAAAGTAGAAACGTGAAGGCTTGGAAGTGCAACAAAACAGAAAAAAAAAAAGTCAGAAAGGAAACTAATTTTTTGTGAAAAATGTTTCAGAAAATGTCTAGATTGTCAGTTTTAGGAAAACACAGTAAACGGATAAAGAAAGAATGGAATAATCTCTGCTTCATTAGGGTTTACCCTTTTTGGATACACTACCTTCTACACTCTCCAGTCCTGTCCTTATCACTGTCACCTGTAAATCCTTTATAGTGCTCAAAACAAGGTGATCACCCAGGTCACGACCACTTCAGCCTCTCCACAACCACCGCCCTCTCTAGCTGTCATACCCTACGTGTTGTCATCATGAAGAACTGCCATAGGCAAAAGCTCACTCTGAGTATACCCTGCTGATTCAGTACTCCTAATTCACTATGTCTTTGATTTAGCTAGGACTTTAGACCAGGGGCCAACAATTTACAGCGTACAGGTCAAACCTGGCCTGCCACCCTTATTCATCATTGTGGCTTTTATGTTATGACAGCAGAGCTGAGTAGCTGCAACAGCACACATATAGCCTACAAAGCCCAAAAATTACTATCTGGCCCCAGAAAAAAATCTGCTGACCCATTTAGCCTCTTTTTGTCTTCACTACCTTCCCTCTGTAGTTTTAGCTCAGTCTTTCACTTCAACCATTCTTTTTCCAATGTACTCAATTTTTCTTATTCTCTTGTCTCTCCATGAATTCAGTGAATTTAACTATTTTCATCCTATTTAACTTTTACCTGGGCTGCTAAGTGTGCAGACGAGTGCTTCCATATAAACTCATAATTACACACCTCGACTAGACCCTTAGCTTTTCTCAATCCTACTATTTCTTAGACAGTTTGTCCCTCTGTACATTACTATTTTAAACCTCTACTTTTCTGAAACCTCTGACATACTCTTAGCAGATAATCCTGTCTCATACATAAGGCTATATTAAATACCTCTATCGAACTGAAAACCGAACCTACAAATCCATCACCTAACTTCCTAGATTCTTTCTCTTGATGAAAATAAAAGACATGCTGCTCCTCCTGCCATTCTCCAGCTGTGTTCAGAATCCAATCCCTATCACTTGTTCACATGCCTTCCTATTTCAAATATCTCTACTCTTTCCCTTTTATTTGTTTCTCTTTTAAAAAATATTACGAACTTCCTTGACCCCAGGTTTCCTTTCAGCTATGGTCTTCTACTCCCTCTCCTTCACCTTCATAACCTAACCTTACTAAAAGTCGACTACACTTAGTCTTCATTTTCCACTCATGTCTAGGTTTCTGCCCTCACCTCGCTTTAAAACTGCTCACAATAAAATTCTCAGTGACTCGTATGTCATTAAATTCTAGAGGCAATTCCTGGGTGTGCTCTTCCATTCCAATGGCCTTGAACACCATCAGTACTATATGGTGATGCCTCTCAAATCTACCCATCAAACCGATACCCCTGGCCTGAACTCCAGACCCCACAACCTGTCTACTAGCCATCTTCACTTGATTGCCTAACAAATAAATACAAAGGTGAACCCACCATTTTCCAAACCTACTTCTGGTCTAGTTTTTTAAATTAGAAATGTGGAAGTCATCTTTGATTCTCCTTTTTTTTTTCATCTCCTACATCCAAACAAGAATTAATTTCTGCAGATTTTACTTCCTGAATATTTCCTGAACGCACACTTCTCTTCAACTCCATTGTTAGTACCTTTGTCAAGGTAACCTTCCTTATCCACCCACGCGGCTGTAATGGTCCTCTAACCAGCTCCCCATTTCTAGTTCTGCTCCTCTCTAATCCATTTTCAGATCTAAGAGCAAATCTGATCACAAGAGTCCTAATTAAGTCCTCCAAATGCCTTCTCATAACTTTTAAGATAAAGTATAAAATCTGTAACATATTTTACAAGACCCTTGTGACATATTTTACCATCTGCCCCCTGGCTAACTCTCTGGCTGCACCTAAAACACTCCTTCAACTCCTTTCCAGTACTAGCCAGTTATTTCATTTCTCAAATGTGCCAAATTCTTACCTCAGAAACTTTACTGCTAATACTCTTTCCCAGCTTCTCAGTGAACAAACATTTAGTCACTTTTCCTGAGTAATTCTTCCTTATCCTTCAGTTGTCAACTTTGAACACCACTTCCTGCAGTAAGCCTTTCTTAAATACTTAAGACTAGATTTGATTTCCCCACTATCATGCTCTATAACAAAAAAAATTACCCTTCCCCCTTACACATGTCATTTTATTATAATCACTTTTTTCTTATCTTCCCTGAAAAATCCAATAGGGCTTTTTGTCTTCGTATTCACAGAATTTGGTGCTCAGTCTGACAAGTATTACACATTTAATATCTGCAAGATAAACAGGTAGTGTGAAAGATTGACAGAATGTTACTAGGTACTAACTAGGTACTGTATATTAAGAAAATAAACCCGGGAGTTAGGAAGTATTTCCAGAATTTTTCCCAGTTTACAGATAAGGAATGAAGCAACCTCAGAGAGATTAGGTAATATCACAGGTATTTAACGTGTTAGAGCAGAATCAAACTTCTACGTATCTAATTTCAACCCCAAACTTTTTCTACTGAGCCATACTGTTTACTTATAAACATTTTGTATATATTGCAGCTAGGACTTTATACTCCTAAATTGATACCTAAAAATTAGGAAACAAACTTTTTACTGTAAAAGTACTAAATAAATTCACTCCTTTGATCCAGACATTATACTGTACCTTTAGGACAGTCTTTAACAATTACCCTAGATTTAAAAAAAAAAAAAAAAATTTAATTCAAGTGCATCTCAAGTTCAGAGACACCAAAACATAACAATTAAAAAACAAAGGAAAAAAATATGCCGTTGATCAACTGGTATTGTGCTAATTCTCAAGGATTTAATATTCAACTGTGGAAATGTTAATAACATTACCACACTGAACTGGACTATAAAATAAGCAACATGCTTAGAACTTATTTTGTAAAATTCTTTCATACATTGTCAAATATAGAAGCACCACGGTAAAATGGGAAGAATATAAATTTTGGAATCAGATAGATGCAGGCTCAGATCCATATTCCCATTACTTAATAGCTATGTGACTTTGAATAAGTTTCTCCACTTCTCTGAGTTTCGATTTCACATAGGTAAAATAAGAATAGTATTATCTTTATTGAATATCTATTTTAAGAATTATAGTAAATATACATAAAGCCCCTAACATTTCAGTAAATATAAATAATTGATTATCTTCATATATTTGATCCAGGAATTTAATCTGAAATTATGTCGAAAACACTCACTTGAAACATGGTGATAAGTTTTAAACAAATTTTCGTACTTTTCTCTTACATCTACGAATAACTCATCTATGTTGCTTAATATCTAACTGTTTACCAATTCTATTTTTATATTGTTTGGAGGGGTGAAAAGGAAGGTAGAAGGAAAAAGAAGAAATAACACAATAAGATAATAAATGTGTCAGCTGTTAAAAGCTGATCTAGTTCCAGAATCTATTGCGGATGAAAGTCCAAAACAATTTTGCACCTGAAACTGAGGGATCAAGGTTTATGGAATGAAGAATTTCCCTGTAATTAAAGAAGAAATCTCTTACCTCCGTAATTCCTACTCTTTTTCTCAGGATTTAAAGAGTATGATATACTTTGTACTGAACATCTCAAAGTTCCCATTAAAACGGGGGAGACCCAGCAAGACTCGGTTATGTTGGTGCATGTTACCCCATGAATTCTGATCCTTTCAGTAAGTGTAGAACATAAGCAGAAAATGGGGAACTAAAAGAAAGGGGAAAAGGAAGGAAGGAGGCAGAAAATGATCTAAATGACACTTGATGATTAGTGCCGAAAGTAGGTCAGAAAAAATAACTAATGTGTAAATAATTAGAAATTACCTTGCAGTTACAAATATTGTTGCTACAAAACACTAGATATTAACTTCTTTTTAATCACTTAGACTTCCTTTAAAATTAGCTTACCAGAATCATAGCTTGGAGGCTTCATATCTCCCTGATTCAATTCTGTCCCATATTTCAACTTGTGGTATTTGGCTCTAACAAAGAAATGAGAAAATACAAACCATCTTAAAACATATTTAAATGAACTTTTAGATATGTAATAGGAGTAGTCATCAGTATGCAGTAGTCCTGGCTAACTCTCAAAGGCTCATAGCCTTCCAGGGTGTCAAAGTCATAATAGGAAAGTGCTTGCCTTTATCATTTCGATGTTTATCACCAAGTGCTATTTTAACAAATAAAGGAGTAAGACTGGGAAACCACAAATCTTCCTTCAGTAGTTACTAACGAACATAACTGACATTCTAGTTTTTATTGTATTTAAATTTTCTTGATGACTGTCAGAGTATAATTCTGTTGTTGAAATCAGTAGACAAAGTTTGTACTGTGAAATAAGCTTGTAAAAGACTAATCTTTCACAAAATTGAGTTTCAAAATAATCACCGGTAATACTGTGTCTTGTCAGGCAATCCTGACTTGCCAAATATGCATTACACTGAGCAATCCAAAGGAGAGAGGGGCAACCAGCCTTAATCACCAGTGTTGAATACGACATTCCAGCAGGAATGAATAATTTTTTTTTTAATAGTCAAAGTATCCTTTGCCTTTTCAGGAAGAACCCAGGAAGAACCATGAACAGGAATTCTTGTCTATCTTTTAAAAACTATCCAAATGTTATTTCTGGTTAATGTGATTTAACCAACTCAGATTTAACCATCTGAGACCAGAAAAATAATCCAGATAAGGTAAAAAATTTTAAGGTTAACTGAAAATGGTCATACTTACTGAATGTATCTGTATATTTTGACTTGCTTCCCTAAATATTTAGGTCATTTACAATAAATATTCAACACAATGAGATTGGGATAATAACAACAATAATAACAATTTGAAAACCTAAGTAATAAAGAAGTAAGGAAAGGATAACAAGGCTGAATTTGAAAGTTATTTTTTTCTTTGTTAAAAACTAACTGAGCACTTACTATACAGTTTTTATATTTCAAGAAAAGTGTTAAAAAATAAAAATTATTTGCTCAACTGTGTGAAGTACGAGAACTCTTCATATCGATGTTACTTTGCAGTTAAAACAGAAAAGTCAACATTTTATACAGAGGGGAATCTTAAGAAAACCTATAAAAACTATAGACAGCTGATGTTCTATTTCCTAAGGTAGGTGGTAAGTACATTAGTATTTTTTATATTAGTCTTTATATGTTTTGAATATAGATAAAATGTCGTAGTAATACGTACCCATTAAAAAGAAAAAAAATGTTTGCTAATATGATCTCAAAGCTTAAATAAAAAAACAAGGTACAAAATTCTAAGTACATTTGTGTTTTATATGTGTTATGTATATATTTCATATGCATAATGAACATTTCTGGAAGGATCCATGATACATAAGACATCAGTTAAAGAGATTTCCTTTGAGAAGGGAAGTCAGTGAACTGATGCAGAAGGGAGACTATTGTGTGTTATTTGGCTAATTAACCATATGTATTTCTTTATTTTTAGTATACATTTTGCTCCAAATTATCTAGAATATCTTTTTTCTCTATTCCCAATGCTTCTCTTAATCACGAAAATTTCATCACCACGCTAAGCATTTCCCAGTCTATTTCAATTTGTAATAATGCTGATTAGTAGAGGATAAAATTTATATCTATAAATTTGACTTACAGGTGCCAGAAAGTAAACAAGGTTCTTAATGTAATTGTTGATGTACAGATTTTTCAGAAACATACTTCATCTACCGTAAGACAAAGTAACAATACCTCCCAGAAGTCAAAACAACAATTGGAAGTAACTGGACAGGGGACAGAATAGAAGTACCAATAAAATTTTATAAAGTTAATTTATATATTTTTGTGTGTATGTATATGTATATATGTGTGTGTGTGTGTGTACATAAAGAAAAACATTTTCAAAAACAAAATACTGCATTATAGTGCATTCTAGTGGTCTTAGGAAAAACTGCAACAAAAAAAGGAATAGAAAATATTTTATGTAATATATGTAACAAAAATAATTAAATGCTATGAACTAACATTTCATGAAAACTTAGACAAAAAAATTAGACAAGGACAAAAATAAGTAAAGAACTGCTGTTTACAACCTGTGTTGCCTTAAATCTGTCCCCTTGTTGAATTGTTAAATTCACAAAAAAATAATTTATGAAAACTTGCTCAACTTAGTAACATTCCCTTCAAAGCCAATATGCTAAAATACTTTCTCACTCATATTGTTTCCCATTGTTTTAATACTTTATCTCACTATGTTATCAATCTTCTTGTTCCCTAATACTTTTCTGTCTAAATCTGACTGCAAGCTAAAAAGCAGAGCTCTTGTCTAAGAACTGTATATTTGATACATAGCTAGGCCTCCTAATTGGCTTCTACTGGATTAAAAAAAAGCATAAAATTATATAATTATATTAAAGAAGTCTCATTACAGTTTTGTTTTAAAGTCTATTATTAGATATAATGTGCTAAGAATATAACATGGCATCCCAATCACATTTTAAAAGTGGATGTTAAAAATAATTTGATTATATCTGTTATTGAATTCTTATGACACGCCAGGTACTCTTTAGAAATAATCTGCAGCTTGTAGTCAGTTATAACAGGGAAGGCAAAGAGATGACTAAGAGACAGAAATGTAAGTAAATAACTATAGCACACTGTGGGGTAAGAGTTATATTACTTGTTACAGGAATTAATATAAAAGATCATCTAATTTTGTCAAAGGTGGCAGGAGACCTACCAAAAAGAAGGTAACACATGAGATTTTACCTAAACTCAAAACGCAAGTAGTTGCCCAGTCAGGTGAATGGAATTATATAGAGGGCATTCTTTTCAGAAGGAACATCTTAAATGTCCTCAAAGTGTAAAATCAAAAAAATACAAAGTGGGTCAAAAAACAGCTAACAGTGTGTGTGTGAGTTCGCATGTGTATGTATAAGACCAGAAAGGGGCCTCGATGTAAAAGATTTCACAAAGAACTATGAAATTAGCCAGATATTTTTGAACAGGTATATAACATCTGTGTGCTGGAAAATAAGTCCAATGGATGTGGAAGATGAATTAGAATATGGAAATATTAGAGATAAGGACAGTAGTGAAGATAAAATGAGGAAAAATAGAAGAAATGTTTCAGAATTATATTTTATGTAACATTTAAGGTTCTTCACTATTGATGTTACTGAATAAACCTTAGACTGTGTATTCTTGGAAAATTGTTTATCTGTAAATTTGCTCATTTTGTAAATTTAATTACACTTAACTAAGTAGACTGCTTCAATAAGTCCATTGCTAAGCGAGTAATCCTTCTGTAATGTTAAAGGTTCAATTTTATTTAATTTTAGATCTTCTTAAGTAGGACTATTTAGAAAACCTATAACACAGCAATTCAAACCATGTTCCCCACTTAGGTGTTTATAGATTAAATGACGAGATGTGTAGAATTTGCTCTAAAATAGATCAAGATAAAGTAAGACTGACAAAAACGTTCATGTTTATGGCTTGGTGGTGTACCTAAAAGATATCAAGTCACTCTACATTTATGCTTCAATTTTTTTTAATTGGCTTAAGGCTTATGGCATTAAAAAATAATTTCAGAATCAAGAGAATAAAATATTTTACAGTTCCGTAGTTTTTAAAAATTCCTTGCATTAATGCATTAGAAAAAAAATTTTCAAAGTAAAACAACAGAAATGGTTAAGAACACTAATCTACAAAATAAATGCTTTTTAAAAATTCCTTAATTTCCCACAATTCAACAGTGCCATTACATCAGGAATAATCTTAAATCATTCCATAAGCTTCAAAAGATAACAAAAAATCAGAGATTCTTTTCCAGGAGAATCCCATTAGTGTGGGGAAAAAAATAATATTAATCTTCCCTAGGAGCAGCCAGTTCTTTATCTCTTCTGTCCTCCAAAGTCAGCCTACTTGAAAAACATGCGACTTTTATCTGTCTCCACTTTATCTATCCTTCTCACCCCTCAATCCCGTGATCTGGTTTATGTTCCTATTACCTCACTAAAGCTATTCTGGCAAGGATACCAATGAGCTCCTAACTGGCGAATCCAAATGACTATTTCAGTATACACTTTATTTGGAGTTTGTCTGGCACCTGCGATTGTCAAACTCCCACCTTCTTTAGCTTGCTTCCAATATACTGCTCTCTCCTTCCTTCTCCAACCACTGTTTTGTTGGCTCTTCTTCCTCTGCCTTTTCTTCCAAACACTTCCATTTCCTACGGCTCCTGTGGTTCTCTTCTCCTCCCACAATTCTTGTTCTGCTTGTCTCAGCTATTTCTATAACTTTACTCACAATATTGATGATTCCCAAGTACACATCTCTAGTCATGTGTTGTCTACCACATTTTCTTTTTGACCCTTAATTCTTATCCTTAATTCACTTGTTAACTTCCAAAACTCACATTTCAAGCCAGAAACCTAGGAATCATTCTTGAATTATCTTTCTTCCTCATTCTCTATGCCCAATCATCTTCCAAACTGTATGAATTCTTTCTACTCAAAATGTTCCATGACTGATGTCTCCCCTAGTCCAGCAGCTATTATGTTATCATTCCTCATCCTAGACTATTATAATCTTCTTGCTTGTATTAACAGACCGTTCCAGTCCATCCTCCACACTGAGATCTGTATCATCTTTCTAAAATCTACTTCACGCTATTCCATGCTTAAAACCTTTCAAATGCATGATGACTAAAAACAATAAGTACTCTTAGACTAGGACCTGGACCAAGGGGAAAAAAAACTCAAGATCATTACTGGGACATCTGGTGGGGAAACAAATGCTATAAAGATCATCATTAGAACATATGAATACGGGCTATGTTAGATAATGGAACTATAGCAACATTAAATTTCCTTAATTCGACAATGAGCTGTAATTACACAAGGCAATGTTTTTGAACTTAGACTATATATACACGGAAGAATTTAGGGGAGAAGGAATATAATGTATAAGACAACTAAATAGCAAATGATTCAAGAAAAAACAATATGTTATAGTGTGTATGATAAAAGTAAAATGCCATCAACTGGTAAATCTGGGTAAATGGTATACAGTTCTTGCAACTTTTATTAGTTTGAGATTATTTTAAAATAAGTTTTGAAAATGTTCAATGTTCCCTATCATGTGTAAGATTAAAGTTTCAATTTCTAATTAAAGGCTCCATGATCTGGCTCTTGACCATATCAACCATTTTCATTTACCAAATCACAACAAATGTCCTACCTTCCATACACAGTTAATTACAAATTTCTGAAACACCTAACTACTTTATTCCATGTCAAACATATCTTCTCTATTTGCAGAACTTTACCTATCTGGCAAACACATTATATTTTATGCTGATGTTCAAGTCTCACCTCCCCTAATTACTCTCCTTTCTACTTTCATCTTCCAGACAGAAATAACCACTCCCTTCTTTGTGACCCCACAGTACCCTGTAAAGACTTCTCCCATAGCACCTATCAGATTGCACTGCAACTCTGTGGTTCCTAAGTCTGCTTCCAGTTACTCTAGGCCCTTAAGGACAAGAACTATGACTATGTTTATACTCAGCTCCAGCACAGTGCTGAAGTTGGATTTATAGATTACTGAATATGTTAAATGAAAAGGGACACACACATACATACACACAAACACACAACATTCTTGGTTACTGCAGGATTTGTATATTTCAATTCTGTCATAGGAGATAAGAAGATGTACTGGTAAACTGCACAGGCTTCAGCATCAGACAGATCTGAGGGATCTGAATCATGGCAACTCTACTTACTTAGTTTCTAAGCCTCAGAGCCTGGTATATAGTAGTTAATAGTTGCCATTTTAATGTTAATACTCTCTCTTATGCCTATAACTCAGCTTAAAATGTCAAATATTCCCAAGTTACTACTTTTAAAAGCATAGTTAATTTTGTGTTCCCCACCTCCCAATGCAGTTTTCAATCAACTTCTCAAGGAAAAGAACTGCCTGTTTTTCATTAAGACGTCAACCTATTTTCAATCTCTTGTGCCATTTAAAGACCCCACGTGAAGGAAAACACAAGTTCTAACAGTTTTGTCTATTTCTTGACATTCATAAATATCATCTGTTAAATGTTACTTTACAGTAGTTTTGCAAATAGCCCATTCATCGACTTCAAAATACTGAGAAAAGCATGTGATCATCAAAACTAAAACAAAATTGAGAATTTCAGTAACATCTATCAAGTACTCAAAACAAAGAACTTTCACACAGCTGACAAAAAAATCCAAAGACCATCTATTAAAGCAAATAAACTTAATTCATATGAAAACTTTCAAAATTCTCCTCTATGACCTATTATCCTTTACTTATGACCCAAGTTTAGTTACTTGAGTACCTCAGACACCAGCAAACAGAAAGGTAAAATTTGCTTCTGAAAGGATATAAATAGCTGATAGCAAAGAAACAAAACATCAAAAAAAGTCTATAAAAAGATTTTATAATCTGCCAGAACAATTTTTTTTCCAAGGAAAATACATCAAATTGAATAATATTGGATGATAGGAAAAGGGTTGTAAGCAGTATAGAAATTTCCTTTACAACCAAAAAATTATTTTACTTCCATAAAGAAATGAATATTAATAGTCCAAGCTGCATGTGTTTCTTAAGAAAGGACAAGGTAGGGAAAAATATTGCTAAAATTTTTTAATTGCATAAATCAGTTTACTGGTCATTATTATTAAACATTAATAATAAATTAAATTAACATATTACAGATGCTATTTCCTGAATTCAGAAGTATAAAGTATTAAAATTGGGGGATTTGTTTTAGGAATGACTGAAACATTATTCCAAAATTTAAGAGAACACTATTTTCTACCATACTGAATTACCTTTCCTGTTTCAGAGCATACTCCAACATTTTGATCCTCCTCACAAGATCCTTCTTCAAATTTTCTTGACCTTTCCTTTCCCCCTGAAGGAAGGCAATCTGGGCCTGAGTAGGGAAAAGAAAAACAAAACTCAGTTTAGACCAAATAAATTTTTTTAAAAAACTCAACTGAAGAAAGAACCTTTAGAAGGCAGGGTAACTAGATGCAAAATTTTTTCTTTACATATTTGTCACAAAGTAAGTACAGGGAAGGCATTGACTGGATTAAAAAAAAAAAAAAAGGCTTTTTTTTTTTTTTTAAAGGAAATCTATATGCATTTCACTTCTGACTAGGGAGGTTATAAGGTATAGTCCATATCATATAAAAGTCTATAATCTAAAACAATCTATAATCTAAATGGAGACATATGCAAAGTATACAGTATGAGTATATTCAAGTGTTTGTTTCCAAGGCATTGAGGGGTTTTCTCTTTTATACTGAGTGAAGTTGAAGAAAGAAGGAAAAGTGAAATCATGAGTTCTTATGACACACTTGCAGATAAGAGTTCTCAGAGCTTCACCATATATTTAAATTTGTAGTGGATTCCTTGTTGAAAGACTTTATCCTGGACCTCCCCTACAAACAATAAAAAGCTGCTTTTCTTCCACCCTCCTCCTGGAGATTTAATATGCAGGAAAAAAAAAAAGGGAAAGTTGGAAAAAGGTAAATTAAACATAATGGTCCTCTGTTGTTTCCTGGCTCCTCCCAAAAATTACCAAGGCGGTGGGGGGTGGGGAGACCTACATTTTATCATGAAACACCGTGAAAGGCTTTATCTTCAGTAAAACAGGGGTCTAGGAATGAGCTAGCAATGAGCTGCTCTCCAGAATAATTAAAAAGTTATTTAACACTAACTTGTTAAAGTAACTCCTAACACCACTAAGAATAGTGCAGGAGGCCTAGTTAAGGGCCATCAAAAATAACTATATTTCACTATTCCCACGTTTTCCTCTCCCATTTTTATTATATTAACCTAGACAACAATGTTATTTACATTTCTACAGTGCTTTCCATTTAAGTAAGCAAAAACTTACATATAATGGTGATCTTACCACATCCTTAAGGAATTGTAGAGATTGTCCAACTAAAGTTTAGGGAGCGAGCCATTAAACTTACTTCTATTTAGTTTGAATGATACTAATCTCTATTGATTCAGTACCAGAATGAACATAAAATCCAACTTAGCTTCTTATAACTGAGCTTCTTATAACTTTCAAGATGTCGGTAGTGGTGTTTTTGTTCTCATTTCAATGAGCTTTCAAATTTTTAATTGCAATTAAAAGGATTATCTTATTGAAATAATTTAAAAGTCTAAAAATAATTCAAATGTATACACAAAAGATATCAAATGCCTATAATGATCATAAACACTTACTAAAATTATATATTCTGCAATGAGATCATTTTATATAAGCATAATAATAATACATGCATTTAAAGTTGACGAAAATGAAAGTCTTGTCAAAAATATGTGACAGCCCAACTTGTTTGGCCAAACAATGCTCCGGCATAGAATTCTATACACTCTTCAAAATGGCTTTAATAAAGACAATCATCTACTCAATGTAAGCATACAATCAAAGTAATAATAAAATTATTTATCAATTCCTTCCTCTCCGTACCCTTTGGCTACTTTCCTATTTCTACCACCATCATCGGTCCCAGATGATTCTGAAACCTCAGCCTACAATACTCAACAGTCTTTACTGTGACTCATTCCCCAAGATACTAACTATCTCCTTATGCCCCCAGTACACTTGCTTCCTATCCTCCTATCAATTCACATCTTGGATAACTAAATACTTCATAAAAATAGAATGCCCGAAATTGTTGAAGAGAAAGATTACAAAGAAGATGAAGGTGCCCAGAAAAGGCAAACAAAAAGGAGTAATATCTATGATATTTGTCGATCACAGAACACTGTGTGCTACTTCGGCCAAAGATGCATAATTTAAAATCTATCACAGGGAAACACCAAGCAAATTCAAATTTTACATTAACTTTCTTGTAGTCTTCAAAAGTATCAGGTAATAAAAGTCAAAGAAAGACTGTTTCAGATTGAAAGATACTAAAAAGACATGAATAATGTATGATTCTGGGCTGAATCTGGCTATAAAAGGACTTTATTGGGACAACTGGCAAAACATGAATGGGGTCTGAAGATTAGATGGTAGTAATATATTAGTGTTAGCTTCCTGTTTTTGATGGCCCTATGTGGTTACATAGGACAGTACTTGTTTTAGGAAATAAACCCTAACGTAGTTGGTAGGAGACAACAGGCCATCAGGTTGGCTGGCAACTTGCCCTTTTAAATGGTTTCGGAAAAAAGATTCTTTGTGCTCCTCTTGAAACTCTTCTGTCAATACACAATTTTTCAAAAATTTGAAACAAACACTATGCCAACTTCCTTAATGTGATAAGATACAAACAGTATAA
This sequence comes from Rousettus aegyptiacus, assembly GCF_014176215.1. Taxonomy (NCBI): domain Eukaryota; kingdom Metazoa; phylum Chordata; class Mammalia; order Chiroptera; family Pteropodidae; genus Rousettus; species Rousettus aegyptiacus. The sequence continues at coordinate 21,311,168 of NW_023416310.1, forward strand.
TTTAAAACCAGCATTTTACATAATGAAGAGACCATAGAAGTGCTGACAATCGAAAAAAAAAAAAAAAACAAGAAAAACAAGAATGTTTATTTTTATACCACAAATATTTAACATTGTTCTGGAGGTGGTGGCCAATATCATTAGTTACGAAAAAAACAAGTTTAAAAATAGAAAAGAGGAAATAAAATTACTATTTGCAAATGACAGGAGTGGATACTTGGAAAGTCCAAAAAAACAACCTATAAACTATTATAAAAAATAAAGGAGTTTTAGTAAAGTAGCTGCATATAAAAATAATAAATTGAAACACACAGGCATCTATAAAAGCAACCAGTTGGGTAATATAATGAAAGAAAATGCTCCCATTTATAATAACAAAAATGATTAGAATAAACCTTATAAGAAAAATATAAAAGCTAAATGGCACTAAGGAGCGCAAAAATTGACTGGAACAAATGAGAAGCAAAATGGTGCTCTTAAAAAGAATACTGCATTACATATGATTTCATGTCTCCCTAAATTAATCTTTAAAATTATGCAAGCCAATTAAAATACCAACAGGGTGTTTTTAAAACGCTTCATACAGACGATGATTCTAAAGTACATATAGAAAATTAAATAAGCAAGAATAAACAAAGCACTTAAAAGCTCTAAAATATTTTAAAACATATTACAATTCTATAGTCACTTAAAAAGTGGTACCGATGCTTGAACAGATAGAGATGTGGTAAAGACAATCCAAAAACAAACGCAAATATATAGAGAATTTATTAAACGCTAAAGATGACACTGAATGCATATCACAGGGGACAATGTAAATTATTCAATAAATGTTGATAGGCAGCCATCTGGAAAATATTTCTTGCATCAAAACAAATGCCAAATAGATCAGAAAACTGTAAAGGAATCCCAACGCATTAGAAGAAAGGGTAGAGTTTGTTTTTGTTTTAATAACCTCAGGGTTAAGAATGCCTTTCTAAGACAACCCAAAGCCATAAAAGACTAATAAATTTCACCTCAAAAAATAAAATATTTATGTATGTCAATAAAAAGGTTGCTGAAAAACTATCATGAGAAATAAGAGAATTCTTTTTTAACAAATGTCAATAGGGAAACGGATATATCACAAATCACAAGAGTTTTCTTAATACATTAAGAGCACCTACAAATCAATAAGAAAAAGATAATGAACGAAGGACATACTGATAGAAGGAAATACAAAAAGATCAAACATATTAAAAAGATGTTCAATGTCACATGTAAGAGGAATGCCAATTAAAAGTAAAATCAGATTTCTCCTCCATTAGTTCAATAAAGTTCAATAATTTAATAATACAATAGGGTGGGGGAAAAGTGTTTGTATTTTGGCTGTGGTGACATAAATTGGTTTTATCACTATATTGGATAATTTGGCAATATCTATCAACTTTGTAAATGCATAACTCTTTACACAACAATTCTAATTCTAGATTGTTATCCTTCAAACATATTTACACATGTATAAAATGATATATCAAAAAAATACAGGCAAGAATGTATGTATAATTCAAATGACCATATATAAGGAAACAGTTAAATCACGAATACAACTGGAAGAAAATAGGTCCTGAACTAAGATTATAAAAATAAAGGAAGAGTTAATATCTTAATTTTTTCCCCTCTGGAAAAATCTACTCAGAAAGTTAGAAACAAAAGGTCTTAAAACACATTCTTATAAAAGGAAGCTAATTCCTTCTGTAAAAACAACCTGAATCTAAAATGTGATAATTGGTATAAATCCTTTACCCTCTCAAAATAAATATTAAATACCAAGTAAAGATTCTTCTAATCTGGCAAGATAGTACTGTCTGAACTGGATTATTTAATTGAAAAGGCAAGAGGAAGGAGAGAGACAGAAGGGAGGATTAAAGGAAGAATGGGAGGGAAAGAAGAAAAAAGGAAAATAGAAGGAAAGTGGGATACAGCTATACAAAGGATTACTATGCAGTTGGTATAGAGGTGCAGCTGTAAATATACTGATATAGAATGATATACAGGACAGATTAAATTAAAAAAAAAAAAGTTAAGACCCAAATACTGTATGCAGTTTGAAACCATTTGGTTTTCTTAAAAAAAAAAAAAAAGGTAAATATATCATTAGGCTTCTACATGTAGATAATATCTCTGGAATGATTTACTAGTAGGTAGTTACTGTGAACTTCTCTAAAGAAAGTAACTGAGTGGCTGGGAGAGAGAAGGATAGGTACGAGTTAAACCTACATTTAAATGTATACATTCCCTCCCCACTTAGACCCTTTGAATGCTGTACCCCAAGTATGTTACTATGCATAAAGTCTCTTAATTGACAAATTTTAAGACTATTACAGCCAAACAAAATTCGTTCACCAGCTTTGGTTCCACAAGCCACCAGTTTATAGACTGTCTTAGATATTTCGATTCAAATTCATTATTATTATAAAGGAGAAAAAAGAAGCACCAAGAGATTAAAGGGGAATAGCATTCTTACAAATGAATGTGACGGTGCAAGACCATGAATGAATCAGCACTTAAAAAACTCAAGGAGCACACCCAATGTAGTGGGGGTATTAGCAACAAGGAAACGACAAAGAATGCATGGTCTAAAAGCCCCTTAAAATTTCTTCCTGCACATCTATAAGGGATGTAGGGATACAGTATATCACACTACAACATAATTCCTTCTGAAATAAGAGAGACAGACCTCTAGTTAGAGAGTAAATATATTCCTAGTCTTCAATATTGTTCAATAATATGGAATAACGATGAATTCAGCTATTTACTTTTTTATTTTATAGGTATACTTCTCCATGTACCATTAAGCTACAATTTGAATACTTTTTTAGAAATCTTGCCTCTGCTTGCACTGTCACCTCGACATTCTCTCATACAGTAAATTCTGCTGAACTTTTCAGATTTTCAGGAAAAGTGAGATTAAAACGAGCAATAGAAATCTATTATTATTATTATTATTTATCCCTACAGCACCTGGTCTTCCTAGGTGGTCCCCCCATCCAAGTACTAACCAGGCCCGACTCTGCTTAGCTTCTGAGATCAGACATCAGGCTCATTCACGGTGGCATGGCTGTAGACCATGGACTGTAGATCCCCTGGGGTGTGAACCCAGGACCTTCTGTGAGTAAAGCAAACGTGCCAACCACTACACTATGGAACCACGTCCCAATAGAAATCTTAACCAAAAAAATGCAATTCGATCTGATCAGACAGTTAAGGTATGGAAATAACTTTAAAGAGTTACAAATAAAATAATATTTTTTAAAATTATAAGCCATCACTCTTCCATGTATCCGCACAAATAAACCTAATAGTAACGGCACACATTTTTAAAAAAGAAAATTTTATCTTCAAGAAAAATAAAACTTCTATGATGCCTTTTAAGTTTTTTATATTATAGATCTAAAATGAGGCCTTCTATTTCCTAACCATTAGAAATAAAAAAGATAAAAACAAATATGGATATTTTATTAAGTCTATATGGTAAAGAGGAAATTCATTTCTGTATTATTTTCAATTCTAATTTGTGAAAAGGATATATAAGGAATATAAACCTCCTACATGTAAGCAGGTTTATCTACATCCACAGGGATATTTAATAAACAATTAAATTATTTTAAATGTACTATTTAATTTATTGAAACCACTTAAACTATCCTGCACTCTAAAATTAAAAAGGGTTAAAATTCAAAACTGAAATCACTGAAAGGTATATTCGAAATGAAAAATATGGAAAATACTAGTTTAGGTTGGATACTTTTCAGTTGTTTCTTGGTCATCCACTATGGGAAAAAAAGAACGCTCACTTTTACAAAAACTTAAAGTATGAGAAAACTGGATTATTTTAACGGGTCTCACTCTCAAAAACAAGAGAAATACTTGAAAAGTCAATAACTTCTGGTATAGAACACAATGAAGTTTCGATAATTTTATATCTTAGTGTCTTCTATAAACTACACTTATGCCCTCTGCAAAGTTTGGGATTATTCTCTTAAATGTAGGCTGCTAGTTGGTCTTCTCTAGCATATCATCATTGCCTCTAGTGAGCCCTCACTCTTAAAGACAGCGTCAGGACTTGGTGACATCAAACTTTAGCATCGGAATCACCTAGAGGACTTGTTAAAACACTGATTTCTTGGGCCAGGCCCACCCTCAGTTTCTAATTCAACAGGTCTAGAGTGGGGCCTGAGAATGTACATTTCTAGTGTGTACAAGGGTAATGCAATGCTGGGCTGTGAGGCAACACTTGAACCACTTACATCACCTGTGACATATTAGAAGGCCAAAATTAAAGCAAATAGGCTGATAAAGAGCAAGGTACAGAAATGTCCCAGAATCCCAGCTCTTTACTCCACAGAAGTATGAAACCTTACATAGGCACTCAAGCTGGCAAACAAGTACACACTAGCTTTTGGATATTCTCTGAAATTCCTTATTTATGACTGTGTTTTTAGCTATATTCTGATAAGAAAATAAAATCGACCATTTTTCATTCAATTCAATCATGTCTTTGGGGAATACCTACTACCCATACGGTCCAAACTGCCTTAAGGGAACACACAGGAAAGACAAATAAAACCAAGTTCCTACTTGCAATACACCTCCAATTTAGTTAGGGTGCAGGACCAGAACACATACATAAACAAAAAAACTAACACAAAACAGTGGGGTATCCTAATAAATGAGGCTTTGAGTCACAGATGTCAAATATTCACATTTATTCATTTAACAATATTAACTGGGCACCTACTTTGTACCAGGCAAAGTTACTGACAGGAGGGCTCAAGTAGTGACAAAACATAAAACAGCTCACGGTCAAGTGGATAAAACATGTATGCTGAATAAAACGTATGTGGACCAGTAGCATATTTATGTAACTTGAACTAGAAACACAGTTACAGTCAAAAGTGATAAAAATAAACACGAATAAAACATAACAGGATGCCTATTTAATTCTCGAGTCAAGTACAGAACTGATGTTCAACTCAAAACTTTAATTTTAATCCAGTATTAATGCCACATTTAGCTTTATCTTTTAACAAACTAGTGCGTTTCCTAAAATTTTTCTCATATTTATCGAACGTTCCTTTCAATCATAAATTTTACTTTATTTATTCAATCATTTTCGAAATATAAATTTCCAACAGTTCCTTCCTATACATCCTTTCTCAAGAGACTTAATACCACTTAAAAGGCAAATTAAAAAAAAAAATGAAGGATTTAAGAAAGAAGAGTTCTAACAATGGATACAAGCAAAAGAAAGTTCTAGGATAAGATCTGGCTCACAGGCCTAAATAGCAAGTAGCCAATATTAGAGCTAGACAGGAAACTCTAAGAATAAGCTCAATAGTTCAAAAAAAGAGACAGGGGCCTGAGAAATTATTTGGTAAGTTTCACCACATATAAATTTGTTTTTAAAGGCTACTGGAGTATGTGGGGAAAAAGCAGAACAATGTTCAAAGAAAATTAAATCATGAAAAAATGAGGTAATTATCACCTCCTGGAAAACCAAAGATTTTCAATTATAGTATACTATTATACTATAGTAAACAATTATAGTATACTATTGGGCTGGCTCAGAAGTGGATCTTATTTACATATATTTACATAATAATATAAACATTAGTTTTAAACATTTTGATATAACTAGGGGATAGGAAGCAGAGCAGAGAAGTAAACGGGGATGACATAGCTAAACCTTCATCTACCATACATGAAGTTAGTAGACAGTATTTAAAACTGACAAAGAGGGAGTAGTGTACGAATATTGTTTTGAAATATAAATAAATAACAGAAAAGGCAATTAAGAGCTTTTAAAAATGGCTGATTCTGAGGAGTTATACTTAGAGGCAAGGAATGACACATCAGGGAACAACTATCTTTAATCATAGCCTTTTGGTACTATTTACCTTTAACTATGTGCCTGTATTGCTTTGACCAAAATAAAAATTAAAAATATCTATTCAACAATTTATCAACTATCAATACAGCTTGGTACTGAATGGCTGGGTCCATCTGAAGTAATTAGTAGACTATGAGCTTCTTTAAAATATAATCTGTGCCTTAATTACCTTTGGATCCTAGTGTATAGCAAAGTTTCTGGCACAAAATCACTATTTAGTGAGCTGTTAATAAACAAAATAAAAGTGAACGGAATAGAGATTTCAATAAGTGATTCAAACTATTCTACTAAGTAAAAATATGTTAAGCCAGAAGTAATACAATATCAGGGAAAGACCACAATTTAATACTTGTTAGGACCAAAAAGAAATCGTTTTGAAAGGAAATAACTTAGTCATTCATATATACCAATATACTGCAGTAAAACTCATCCATTCATTTCTTGAGTGCTTACTGTGTAACAAAACTATGCTAAGCACTGGGAGAACAGCCCTTCCACAGACACGGTCTATTTTTTTCAGAGAGCTTATAAGCTACATAAAATACCATTTTTTGTTTAAAAAGGGTGGGGGGGCAGTACTTCTTTTTACATTCTTACAGAAATAGCATAAGCCGTTGGTTCCGGAAATGATTATAATCAAGTTAAAATACTTGTAGTAAAAAAAAAGTATTCAAACACGAGACGTTTTACATAATTATCTATGTTAGGTGTGCTCCAAAGGCAAAATAACAGAATAGAAAATATAAACAGGAGAACTAAAAATAAATAAATAAAAGGCTTACCTTTAAAAGAAGGTCAATACAATAATCTTATTCTACTTAAAAAAATGAGACTGATGAAGACCCATGATACCATATAGATGATAAATCATTGTATGGAAAACTAGAGTCTAATTAGTAACAAAAAATACAAATTATCACAGTTTTAAATATTAACAATGTGAAGACAGGTGAGAACTCTTATACTCTTCTTGGTACTTCACATGAGTTAGAATTTTTTTTTTTTTTAAGTTTTAAAAAAGGAAGTTCTACATCATGTTTATACCTGGCAAATTTAAAAGGTAAATTAAAATGAAAAAAATCCGATGTTCACAGATGAATCACTGATATATCTTTATATGGCTGGTGGCATATAAAGATAGTTGATTATTCTTTTCAGAAGGGGGCTGACAAAGCTATACACATACCCTATTAACATCCGGTATTTTGCTTTTGGAAATACAAACCAGCCCTTTCCTCCACACTAACCCCCAACCCCATCAAGAAAAGTATACGAAGCTGTTCAGATACACTCTATTTCTGCTTCTATTTTTATCATTTGAATTATTTCCTCTTATTTCCCTTTCAACCAATTTCTCTACATAGATGGAATCATGGTACCAAATTTTATAGGTTACTTTTTGTTATGCAAACATTTTTCTGTATTACTGTTTTTATAATCATCATTTCATTGGGTTTATTGTAGATCCTGAAGTAAATTTATCAAAACTTATTTAACCATTGTAGTAGATCTTGTGGATTGGCTACTCAAAATATACATTTCCAACCCCTTCAATCTTGTAACTTTCCACTATAGAATCTGGAAAGCCAAATACTTACTGTCTTAGAGTGTTTTGTGGCCAGACATGGCTAAGTAATCAGTGAAATATATATGATGTCTGCTGGGGATAGGGAGAAGGTACTTCCGGGAAATTTTATCATTCACTGGTAAAGGAGACTCATTCCCCCAACCCCACAAAATGCACACCTTTTTGAAGCTTTTCACTGAGGTTCTGACATCTGTAATTACAGTTGGTAGTCCCCGCTTATCCATGATTTTGCTTTCCACAGTTTCAGTTACCCACAGTTAGCTGCAGCCCGAAAAATATTAAAAGAAAAATTCCAGAAACAATTCTTAAGTTTTAAATTGCATGCTATTCTCAGCAGCCTGATTAAATCTCATGTTTTCCCACTTGGGATATGAATTATCCCTTTATCCCAGGTATTGATGCTATATAAGTTTCCCGTACATTGGTTACTCAGTATGCCATCTCAGTTCTCAGATTGGCTGTCGTGGTATTGCAGTGCTTGTGTTCAAATAACTCTTATTTTACTAAATAATGGCCCCAAAGCATAAGAGTAGTGATACTGGCAATTCGGACATACCAGAGAGAGGCCATGAATGAATGAATGAATGAATATATATATATATATATATATATTAAAAAAATACATATGTAGAGTTCAGTACTATCAGCAGTTTCAGGCACCCACAGAGGAACTTGGATATGTCCCCTCTGAATAAGGGGGGGGGGGAGACTACTGTATAGCAATCTTGTAATTATAATGTAACAAGAAGGAAAACAATAAGCCAGCACACACTGGAGGTAAAGGATGACAGAGAGTAGAAAAAGCCTAGATTCTTTATGTCATCATTAAGCAACTGCACCAGCTTAAGTGAGAAAGACTATCCATCACCAGAATTTTGAGAAAGATGACCTTTGTTATGTCACTATTAACAGGATTTACTTACAGCCAAAAGCATTCCTAAGTGATACTCATTTCACCACATTTTGACATTTAAATTACAAAATTAATTGTCGATGATGTTCTTCATGAATGTAGACTTATAAAACAATTTTTTTTTTAATTTCTCTGGGATGGATGGCAACAAGTAGGATTACTAAGTGAAAGTATAATTATGTTTCCAGATAGATACTGACCAACTGACAATACCACAAACAATGCATGAAAGTAAAGTTTTAGCACATTTTCCCTACCATTGGGTGTTATCGCTGATTTTTTAAAATTCACAGGTCAAAAAGGGTACCTCACTGTTTTAATGTGTATATCTTTGATGATAATTACTGACTACTTTGCCATATGTTAACTATTGTCCTCTTCTGAGCCCTCTGCTAGACGAGGCCCAATCTCTGGACTTCTGGATCCATCTTTGCCCAATTTTAGCAAGAATCTTACTAAGTCAGTTTAGCAAAAATCCCCTACCTTCAACATCTGATCACCCTCAATATCTGATTAAATTTCTCATCACCCACCACCCCCCAAGTGATGTGTAATTACTCTGGCCTGCCTTCAGCAAGAATCCTGTCAATTAACTTCCCCTTAGTAACTTCCACCCACCAAACTGCCATCCTGGCTCCTGGGCTATAAATCTGTTTTCCCGTTGTATTCAGAATTGAGCCCAGTTCCACAATGAGGTCTTCCCCCTCTCTCCCTGCCCGCCACCGCCCCCCCCCCCCCCGCCACCATTGTAACAGTTTCTGATTAAAATATGCTTTTACCACTTTAAGCACTGTTCAGCTCTGGTTTTCCTTTATACTGCTGAATGTTAAAATCTGAGTTTCTAAAAATAAATTTAAGTTTAACTAAGGACTAGAACTGTTTATTTTTTATAGGAAATTTGGTGGTTTCTAGTGATTCAGCTCTAAATCTCATTCATGGTATAGCAAACACACACAAAAAAATCTCTAAATACAAACAGATTCCTTAAGTGGGAAGTTTTATTAAAATATACTTTTATAATAACTATCTTTCAACTATAACTCATTTCGTGATAAAATATTAGGTCAAAATGTCAAAGTAACTGTTTTTATTCAAACAATCTGAAAATAAAAAAGAATGTAAAGTAGAGAAAACAGGACTTCTTGGACACATAAAAAATACTTGAGATAAATTAAATCATTTCAGCCTTGATGTATATTCAATCTTAAAGATCAATAAATTACTACTTTCATTTTTTAAAAAGCCAGTGAACATAATCTAATTTTCTTGATAACTCAGGACCATAACTATATACGTCAATTACTGAAATGTAGAAAAATTCAATGTCCTTTGATTTGATGTAGGAGTTGGGATATTCCTACTCCTGGTTCTCTCACTAATCCATGTGACCTTATTAAAGTTACTTAACTTTTCTGAGCCTCGGTTCTCTCAAAAAGACTTTAACATTATACAGAACTAAAGATGACATGTGGAAAGTAGAACTGAATAAGTACTGATCCCAAGATAATAAGAATTTTTTTTAAAAAAGATTTCTATTTGTTTTCATTTTATTTGCATCCCTTTTGTGGGAGATTATTAGTATACAGTTGAATTAATATTTTCCAAGGCAGTATTACTTTGGCTAATTTTTAAAAATTTATTACTAAATCTAAGATAGCCACCATTCAAAAGATATAGTCTTCCTACAGAATAATCATCCTTTTGTCTCTGTAGTGATTTTTTTTTTTTTTTTTGCATTATTAATCCAGGGGCTCTTTTTCACAAATGTGAACTCAATTTTAATACCAGCGTTATTAGCACATACGGTGATAGGTGCTAGAAACAGAGGAAGTTACTACAGCTCCATGAGACAGGGCTGTCCATGCTATTTATTGGTATATCCTCATTGCTCAGAACGGTCATTTATATGCAGCAGATGCCCAATAAATATTTGTTAAATTAATTGAACAGATCCATAAAAAGCAACTAAACAGAATGACGTAGCAGACCCTAAGTGCCAAATGACAAAGCAAGTACTAAAAAGGGAACAATCACTAAAAACTGAGAGTACCAAAAACTCTTCATGTTGAAAATGGGACTTAAGCAAAATCTAAATAAAGATTATATAGAAGTCTAAAGGAATAATACAAACTACAAGGTAATAAAAGGACATTCCCGATTGACAAACCCTTTTGAACAATAATTTAAAAAAAAAAAAAAAAAAGGATGTGGCTCATGTGTAAAGTGAGATTGCACTATTTTGGTTCAGAAAGAGTACTCTAATAGGGAGGAAATACAAAGAGCCGAATTGTGGAGAGATTTGCAATCTACTATGGTTAAAAATAAAAACTAAAAGAGAATGTCTTGAACAAATCAATATTTTTAGAAGCTTGAGAGGCAGTACTGCGTTGAATACCTTAACAAAGGGAGAGACCAGAGGTAAAAAATTAGGAAGGCTCCTACTGCAATCAACCAGATATGACATGATGAGAGTCTGGACCAGGGTAACAGTAGGAATTAAATGATTTAAAAAATGGATTTAAAACATTACACAGAGTTTACAATATCAGGTGCATGGGTGGGAGAGGAAGAGCAACAGAGTAAAATGTTCAGTGAAAGCTGAATCTAGGTTTCTAGAAAAGGTAAACAAGGGGCTGGGTAAGAGAAGAAAGGACAATTTGGTCTGGGAAAAGAATTTTGAAAGGATGATTGAGTTTCAAGTAAAGACATTAGCAAGAAATTCAACAAGTAGAATTTTAACTGTGGAAAGTATTAGGACCACCTAGAGATATAGTTTTATGAAGCATCTAAACAAAAGAATTCAACTGGAGTGGGAGGACTTAAGTCAGAGTAACCAGTGGAAGGAAAAAAAAAAAGTATTATCTGATGAACAATTACCTGAATAAGGACTAGAAGCAAGATCACAAGAGACTGAGAAATGAGTAACCCAAAAATGAGAAAGAGAACAAAGAAACAGAAAGATGAGACTACTAAAAAACTGAAGGTGTAGTCTGTACAGAGAAATGAAAGAGAATAAGGGAGAGGATGCCTGTGCTAATGAATAAGAGAGCTGAGAAGGGATTTATTTTATTGTTATGATTGGTTGGTCCGTTTTTAAATAGAGAAAATTAAAATGGCATTGCCAAAGTGGCTATCACCATTGGCATAATGGACTCAGGTCCTGAAGTTAAGAATCATTACTTGATTATAAGCTTCATGTGAGCTAAAACTGTATCTTCCTGTTTTTTCACTGTATCTCCAGTGTACAAGAATGCCAGGTACTCAGTAAGTACCGAATGTCCTGACTAAAAGTCTTGCAAGCAAAAGCACAATTAAAAAAAAATTCTCGATAATATATTTTCTATGAGATTTTGGCAACTTTGATGTCTCCTTATTTTAGTGTTTGTGCTTATTCTAAGTTGGCTAGCTATAAGGATTTAAAAAGCTAAATTATAATTTTTGACACAAGCCAGGTTAGTGATAAGAAAATCAGATTTTTTCATTCTAAATTCTGAGTAACTGAGAGATTTCCATTTTATTATTTAAAGAAGTAGGGTTCAAAAAAGCTTAAAATCACAATATACTGGTAATGCAACTATAAACAAAATCAGAAAAATAAAATGCAAAGTAATAAACTAGATATTTTATTTAAAATAAGATTTATCTTCACAAAAAAAAAGATTCAAATTTCTATTTAGAAGAAATAAGAAATGTGTATAAAATTTGAAATCATGGGTTTTAGAAAACAATTGTTACATTACCCTGTGGATTGTAAAGACACGATGCCAAAGACATTTCCTGCCTGTCCACGTTTAGCACACGAAGGGAAAACAAAACAAACGAACACACACGACAACCAAACCCAAGCACCATTTGCTGCAGCTCACATCAAGCCGTAATTATGAAGCCAGTGGTATCCCTGAAATGAGCTCTATCAGAATGACTTGGCAGGGACCAAGCAATGCTCTACACAACACAATACAGACACTACTTGCTCTAAAAGGCTCATTCCTGTGGAAGTCATAAGGCAGAACTAGCTAGCAGCAAGAGGAACAGATAGGCTGCTCTCTATACAGCAACATATATTGCGCCTTCACTACATTTCTGACAAAATTATAAATATCCAAGTATGGGACCTGCCCTTAAGGACACAATTTAGCTGGTAGACAGGATATACATATACAAACATATATATTTAATACATATTCAGTAACAACTTAAGCTAATATATGATTTATTCAATATATTTATTATATTTATTAAGCAGCTAATTATGTACCAGCCACTCTGCTGGGCTTTAGGGAAATAAAAACACCCTAAATGACTCACAGTCTAGCCAAGAAACAAGTTTGACATAGGTGGTATAAGTGAGATAAAGTAGAAGTTCGTATCACTAATGTTCTTTTAACCAATCCTATGGATTAACCAGTATTCTCTAGTCTCCTTATAAAACACTGCTGCAAGCCCAGATGTTAAATATTCACACCTAGCATATAGTTCACCCATATACTTAAGCTCCCAAAGTACAGTTATATAAGCTCACCAAAAGTCAACCAGGTGTCCTCTTAAATCTGTTTGTCAGTTGCACTTTGATTAGATAATTCAATTAAATATTATATAAACCAATAAAATGTGCATATAAAAAGAATAAGCTGAACGCTTCAAAAGGATAAGACAATAAAAGAGGCCTAAAAATATTGCTGTCAAATAGATGTTGGTAAACAACTGTAAAAGACTGGGGTAAAACTCATAAAAATCTAGGACTTTGCTCTCAGTGGGCTTTACTCAAGAAAAAGCAGAACCAGAAATCATAAACAACTGTATTATGTGTTATTGTACTGTATCATATTACAATGCATTACAACTGTAGCTAATTCAAGTATGTCAACCTGGAACTCCAATCAGCATTCTAAAACAATTTTTTTTAAACTGAAGGGTGAGTGGGATTTGTCTTACACTGGCAAATTATTATATGTTTATAATTTTAACTTAAATTATTTAAAGTATCATTTTGACCATCTTTTCAGGTTTACGCCCCAACCACCAGTCTGGATGGTGGCAGACAACAAAGCTTACATGTACTGTATGTACGAGGTGTTAGAGGAGCATGAAACCACTGTGTCTGGAGGTCAAGCAGGTTTCCCAAAGAGAGGAAACTGAATCTTTGTTAGATGATTAGAAATTCACTAGACAGCAAAGGAGAGGAAAACATCCCAGCCCTGTACAATGACTCAGAGCAGGAGGAAACAAGAAAAATGGCAAAATGTTTTCATCTATTTACCATGCCAGGCCCCATCACTCAAACATTTCTTACAACAAATTATTTAACCTCTCTCCTCATCTATGAATTATTAATACATACCATATATAGTTTTGCAAAGATTAAAACAGATTATACATGTAAAGTGTTAAGCACTGTACTTGATACATAGTTAGTGCCCAATAAATGAAACTATTATTATATTTGGAGGGTAAAGAAGAAAGGAAAGAGAGGAAACAACAGATAAAGTACTAGGATCAATTACTGGGAACATGGTACCCTCCTCCCCAACTGAATAGTTTTTCTTTCAAGTTCAGTAAGTGTGCTCACCCAAATCCACAGACTCTTCATTAGCCCTTCCTTTTAGTTTTATAAGAATCCACATTCCTTGGGAGCAGGTTTTAGTTGTGCCTATAATTTAGGCTCCTTTGCTTAACCTTCTCATTTTAGGAAGCACAAACAAAAGAAATTGAGAACAAGTCCCAGACTGGGCTGTAATTTTCCATCAGGTGAAATTGGTATCACCCTTGTGGAATTTGACATTGTGTTTATTTCTCTTAACTAGATATGCTGGTACTGGATCCAATTTCTGTCACATGTAAATGAGTGCTAATGAAACCTGTGTGCAGGGTCATGAAACACACACGCACATGGCCCTTTCCTTGGATTTCTATAGCGCAGTTATGCCAAGAACCTACTCACCACACCCAAAATACCTATTCCACCCAACCTTACTCAATATTTTCTAAAGCTCACCTTAATTCCAGGGCTTCTACGCCCTAACTTTTCTCCCTATTTTATCTCCAAAACAAAATATCTACACATTTTTCCTTGTGCCAGACTGCTTCTAGCTAACTCTACTGTAACTTTTTCTTCTTATGTAATAATCAGTATTTCCTAATATTCTATCATCTTATCTGATAAAGTATTTTTATAGCAAAGATTAAATAGCGTTAAGTCTGCCAGAAAAAGTGATTTTATTTCCTCAAATACCTTACTGCATAAGAGAAACTACATGGTTGACATATTATTCTCTTCGAATATAGTACATGTACAACAGATGGACTAAGAATAACCTAATTACCAAGGCATAACACAAAATTTGATATATGATCAATAAACGCAAACTATATTAATATATACATTTATATAGAACTTAATTAGGCTACTCTCAGAGCAAACTGAAAAGAAATCCAAATTTGCAGACTTGTAAAAAACATTTTTCAGTATTTCCTATAATAATAAAACTGATTAAAATAAACTAGTGATACCATATTAAACATTTTTAAAGAACACACATTGTTAAAGACTTTCCTGAGCCCCTTAAAGAATTATTCTACTTGAAGAAAATTATTCTACTAAATTATTCTACTTGAAGAAAAACTTCAAACAAGTGATAAGAATTTACTTTAAATTATGATAGTTATTCAAAGAATACTGTATCATACTTAAATTATTATTCACTTGTCTACTTCAGATCAGAGGCATCTAATTCAGATCAGAGGCAGCTACACAGGACCAATAAAAGGAGATAATGCAGTATGGCAAACAATGCCCTGGCCTGGGTACTCGGACTCCTGGGTTCTAAACTATATCTACACCAACTCATAGAGTAATTAATCTCAGACAAATCACTGTATCTCTCTGGCCCTAATGATAAAATAAAGGATGAGACAAATTAAGTTCATGGGCCCCTCAGGAGGTAAAATATTCTTAGTCCAATGAAGGGGATAAAAAAATTGAGAGCAGAGATATAATGTGTGGCAGGGAGAGGGGAGTGTGTGTGTGTGTACACCTCTGTTAGTCCTAGAATTTTATAATTACAAGAGCTAAAGTAAAGACTACAAACAACACACCCTTTAGAAATCAAGAACAGGCTGAAGTGTGCAGTGCACAGTTTCTTCCTCCTATCTGTCTCTACTCCTCCATCCCTCTGTTCCCCTGTCTCTTTTCTTTTACCACTTCCTCAACTTCTCTCTATTGCATCAGGATTCTCTCCCCAAATCCAAATTTTCCTCTATTACTATCTGTAGTCCTCAATACTTACAGACTATTACCACCTATTACTGCCATCTCTAGCCTGCCCCCTACTCCCAGTACAATCAGTTTATTGTCCTTAAACCACTACTAATAGGACAAAAAAGAATGTAAGTAGCTACTATGTCAAACGGATCACTGAAATGAGTTTTTGGCTTCTAAATTTTCATTAAATGCATTCTGTTCATAGAACTCTCAACCAACAGCAGCAACCCAGTTATTGGACACCTATTGTGGGTTATATACTTTACATGTGTTTATCTTTTTAAAACCTTACAACTACTTTGCTTGGTGTATTCATAATCAAAATGTTCATCAGCTGGGTATTGCAAAATCTCAAGCAATGAATTCACTTTGAAGTAGTTCCTTCCAAGTTATGCCTCCAGAAAGCAATCAGAAGCAAAAGCAAACACTTTCTAAAGAAGTTACCTTTATTTGAGACCTCAGATTAGTCTTATACTTTTTCAAGGACAGTAAGCTGCATACAAAGAAACGAGCCATCAAGAGCAAGAACCAGCAAAAGCAACAGACCACAGAAAAGGACCTTCAAGACATCAACATACAGGAAGAACAGAGACACCAACTATAAAATAACTATACTTATTAGGTTAAAAAAATAAAAGACAACCCTGAAATTCTCTGTAGGAAACTATTAAGAAAAGATCCGATGGCTTTAAAAGATTAGATTCAACTCAAGAGAAAAGTAATGGACCAGAAGATAAATTAGAATAAATTATCCAGAATAAAGCATGCAGAGATATAAAGATGGAAAATGTAGATCAGACAGAGAAGGCCTAAGATATATGTAATCAGAGAACCAAAAGGAAAAGAAAGAGAGCAAGGAGAAATCTAGAGATAATGACTAAGAATTTTATAAAACTAATGAGACATAAATCTCACAGATTTAAGAAGCCTAGTAAAGTCCCAAAGAAAATAAAATCTATACCCTGACACATCATAATAAAACTACGGAACACCAAAATCATGAGAAAATCATAAATTTAGTCAATAAAATAAGCTAGAAAACAGAACACAGTAAAATCTCCATGTCCGTTATTTTAAATAACAAGAAAAAAATGGAAAGCAAGCATTAGGGTGAGACTGATTACCTCAGAAGGTTGTAAGGATCAAGCAAGATAATGTATCTGAAAACTTTTTTAAAAACTGCACAGGTATCTGGAGATTTAAGTGCCAGAGCTTGTACAAAACCTATTTCATTCTTGGTCTTTTAACTTCTCTCTGGGCTTCAGTTTACCTGTTAAATAAGGATGTAGCTGATTTCCAAAGTTCATTCCAGCTCAAAGATCACTGTCATTATATCTCTCAGTCAGAGGAAGATGATTCAAATTATAATATTCTACTGCCTAAAAATAAAATGCTAGCTATCATCAGAAAGAATAGAAACATAACAGGAATTATATTCCAAATTTTGTAAAAAGCCATCCATATCCATATCCATCCATACTAAGTACTGAAATCACCAAACTATATATGTAAAAAGAGAAAAGAACTAAAGCAGTAGTTCTCAATCCTTACTGCATATCAGGACTATTAGGGAGCTCAAAAAACACTAATGCCAGGGGCCCTAATTCCTATAATTCTGATTTAATGGGTCTGGGGCAGAGCCCATGGAATTAATAGTTTTAAAAGTTCCCTCAGATTATTCTAAGACTGCAGCTAAAATTGAGAAACACTAAAGTGACAAGTAGCAGGGTATGTTTTAAAAGAGTAAAACCTTTATAATAGTTCCAAAATATAATTAAATATTATAAAATTATCAAGGATAAGAATAGAATTTTAAAAAGGAACGTGTTTAGAAATTACACCATACCACAATGGGGTTCACCTACTCCAAACAAACTGCAAAAGAAAACTAAAGTTTCGTTTTATAGAGTCATTCGTAAACATATGCGATTTGTTACCCAAGAAGTCATGCATGGTTAAATAAAACACATTCAGAAAAGTTTATACAAATTTCAGGATAATAGACAATAGACACGTGGGTTATTAAGGAAAGCAAATACATTTAAAGTATATTATCAATGTTTTGAGGTTGACTGCTATTAAATGTTCCTTAGTGCCACCATCAGATCCAAAATGTTAGACTGCATGTTTCCAGGATAGCACATGCTCTAACCTTAGAAGAGTTCATGACTGAAAATTGTGCTTTTCTGTGGGAACAGAAAGGTGATTTATGAGAGTACAAATTTAACATCATGCACTTGCTACCATTTATTTATTTAGCGCTTAGTTATGTACCAAGCTTCTGCTAGCTACTTTAAAATATCTCATTTAATTTTCACAAGGTAGTTTATTATCCTCACTTTACACACGAGGAAGCTAAGGTACTGAGAGGTCAGAATTATGGCGAACATGTATTTTTGTCAGGAAATACAGTACGTCTTAGCGCAAAGATTTAAATCCGGGTCTATGTCATGTTGCCTTTTACTATAATTGTAAATAATGGTTACAAAAATAATAAAAAATAAGCTGTCATTTTAAGTGCCTACTTTGTCCATTTAAATGCACAGTAAATCTTCTCAACAGTCCTCTGAGGCTGCTCAAAATAATTTTGAATCATACACGACTCCCCTTTTCCTCACATCCTATCCTCTCCAGCACATCTTGCTGGTTCTACATTCGAAAAGTATTCAGAATCCATTATATTCTGAATATGTATCAAAATATATATTCCCAAATCTCATTATTGCCACCATGGGTCATCCCTAGCCTGAAATATTAAAAGTGTCTCTTAACTAGACTGATTCTTCGACCCTCGTTTCCCCGCCAAGTCTAGTCTGAATCTTTGCAAAGAATTGTTTAAGGATGGTGTCACTCTTTTGCTCAAATCATTCCTGAGTTGCCCATCTTGCTGAGGTAAAATCTAAAGTCTTTACTGAGGGCAAGATCCAGTACCTCTGACAGCGTTTCTTTCACTTTCCTCCCCTATTCCAGCCACAGCTGCCTCATTCCACCAACATTCAAAGCATGTTTCCTTCCCCCTATTGTTCCCTCTGCCTAGAACACTCTTTCCTCAGATATCACCTTTTCAGGTATTTGCTCAAATGGCACCTTATCAGCAAAGCCTTTCTTCCCCTCTCCACCTTCTCAAGCACTCCATATTCCACTTACCCCACTTTATCATGGCACTTATTACCATCTAAAATTTTATGAGTGTATTTATTACTATCTTCCCCCACAATGTAAACTTCATGCAGGTAGGATGTTTTAATCACTGTTGTTTCTCCAGTACCTAGAACAGGACCTAGCATGAAGTAGGCTCTTGATAATATTTGTTTAATGAAAATATGAATCGCTAATGCCAAAATCCAGATTCATAAACAGTATAGCAACAGCCTCCACCCACATGCCCTAAGCTACTCAATCTCTCTCTCTCTCACACACACACACGTGTGCACACACATCCAAATCCAGAGCCAATAATTTTTATTCTGTATTTAACTGCTTGCTTTCCCATAAGTCAGTAATTTTCAAATACTGAACCTAAAGTTTTCATTACCTCATAAAGTTCTTCCTGCTGTTCTCCCCACACTGCTAGCTCTTCTTGTGCTATTCTAAGCGAATTTAAACCACCATAATAAGAAACACTCTGATTCTTCTGCATTTTGTTTGTTCTGTCATTCCAACTAGATTTCATGTTTCTTTGAGGTCATCTAGACGAATGTGTCACTTGCAGAAAACTGTTTCAAATGTCAGGTACCTCACCTCCGATTCCTCTCACAAATATAAATCTCAGTACTAATCTTGACCATTCTTTTCCTATGCATTACCTACTTCGTCTCCATGGTGGTGCTGAGGGGAGAGTGAGATTACCAAAAGTGAAAAGAGAGTCTTATATTAACTAACTGGGCAAGGGGGAACAAAATGACAAAGCCTTTGGTACAATGTGGACAGTTCCTTACCCCTAGGATCTGAAGGAGGGAGGAAGTGCTGAAGGCAGACCAGATAGATAGATGAGAGCTTGAACTGCCTTTCACAATTCTGCCCTGGCAACTTGAAAGAGCAGGACTGACAAGTTCCTGAAGCAACACATTAGACTTAAAGGTATTTTTGTTGACCTTGGTGTTAATGACTTGAGAAGATATTTAAAAATTAAAAGAACGTCAGCTGATCCAAATTTCATCATCATTCAACTCGTACTTCCTATTATTTTTCTAGGAAAATTTCAATGGTAAAAGAAAAATGAAGAGATGTGTTCAAATTTAATGATGTTGATGTAAAAAAAATTTTTTTTAAATATATTTTCAATGGTAATAAAGGAGGTCAAAGACCATAGATTCCTGAAAACTCTCTCCCCAAATATATAACCCTTGCTGTAAGGAAAATGTGACACATTTTTAAAACTTTTTTCATGGATGCTTAATTTGAGCACAAACCAAAGACCCTATGAAAATGTAGAGTCCTTAATATAATAAAAACCAAAGGAAAACCTACTTTAAATTTAACATTTGCCATAAATAACTCAGGAAGGGATGTCCATGTGGCGTGTGTTTGTGTGTGTGGAGTGGCTATAGTTACAAGTAAGTTGAAAAGTTTAAATGGGGTTTGGGGGAGTGGGGGTTGCAGACACAGGGGGTGAGATGAGTTGGAAATTCCCAAACTACCACAGGTAGGAAGGGAAGAGTTGTATCTTATTTGTTTTTGACCAAATTATTGTGACTTACCTCATATTCCCTAGACTGGAAAATAAATTAAAATTTAAATGGCTACATACAAAAGTTATTCTCCACAATTGTATAACATTAAAGTTAAAACCTGCTTTTAACACATCCTTGAAGTCATTTATGGAATGCATTGCTAATAAGGGTGAATTACCAATAAATCTGAATGAAGCATCTAAGTCTGATGGTTATTATACAGACACGGTCAGATTATGAGAAAAATTACAAATATCAAAAGACCAGATACTAAAGCAACATAACTGTTGGAATGAAAAAGCCACCAAACGATATAAAGATACAACTGTAGAAATAAAAAATCAGAAGAAATCCTGAAAACCCTGGCTCACTCCCCCACTTCATTCAACTCCTCCCAGAGGCCTTCCCTGCTCACGCCATCTAAAACATCTGCCCCTATCCCACTCTATTCCAGTATCCTGGTTTATTTTTCTCATAGCAGTTGTCACTATGAGGCAGCGTATTATATAGTTGCATCTGCTGACTGTCTCCGGACTAAAATATAAGCTCTATGAGGGCAGAGGCTTTGTCAGTTTTGTTAATCCCGGGGCCTAGAGGCACACAGCTGACACTCAATAAATGTGCTGACTAAATAAATGATGAAACTGAAGTTCAGAGAGGTTAAATGATTTCTTCAGGGTCACAGAGCTAGCAGCAAGCATAACCCATACTATAATCTTGCCTACTATTATAACCCAGTCCGCTTGCTGTTTCCACTGTCACTTGCATTACACCAAAGTAGCCTGTTCCAGCACAGATTCTATTTAACAGATTTCTCCTTTCTTTTTTTAAGTGCCGAAGAAAATACATGTTACCAAAAAAAGTGACGCACTGGGTAGCATTTTAACTTTAAATGTTTCACCAACCAAAACCATACTCAGATTTCACAAGCACACAGGATTAGCCAGTAAAGCAGAAAGGCACAGCCATTCATAGTTCTTTACGTTCCTTACGAACTTGATGAACGGCTAGGAAGTTTTAAAAACAGCCACTGAAACCTACTTACCAATTCCAAATGGCCTGTAAAGTATCAGCCTCACTTTCTTTTAAGAGCCCTCCCTGGATATACTTTACCTTGCAGAGTGTACAAGGAAATGTAACCAACTTTAAAGCCCCTTTTAGTTCTTTTTCAAGTAAAAATCCATTTCACAAAACACTGAACATAAAATTAATCCTTGGGAAGTTTTTGATTTTGAGAACAGAAAACCGTCTCTGAACCACCATCTGAATGTGATCATCTAGGTCCTTCATTTAAAATCCAGGAATCTGAAAAACCTACAAGAAAAGTGGGAGGGGATGAGGGAGAGAGGGAAGAGAAGAAACATTTATATATATAAAAAGAGAGTTGATATTCCTAGTAACACTTTCACCCAACATCAGCGTCTTGCCTAAAGTCAAGGCCTCACAGACACAACTTGTTGTCTTCATTAACCACCTTCCTCTCAGAGAGAGGAGCCAACTGTCAGTGTCTACACTGCGGAGAACGTCTCTAGACCTAGGATGGGACTCACTAGGACAGAAGATGATTTTTGCTCCATGTCTTTCAAAACTACTGTCAGCCCAATTAGTATACTGAAAAAGAAGACCTAAAATGTAGACGGCAGGAGAGTTCAAATGAGAGAGAAGAAACAGACGAAAAGGAGCGGGGAGGGTAAACAACGCATCAGGGCGGGAGTGGGAACCCGGGTTAAGGAAGTGGGGTCAGCCAAAAGCAAAGGTGATGGGAGGAAAGGGGCAGTTCGGGTGGGACGGGCGGGAGCGAAGGGGAGGGGACCAGTGAGGGGGTAAGGGGGTAGGAGAAGGGTCCGGGGCGGGGCGGAGGG
This sequence comes from Rousettus aegyptiacus, assembly GCF_014176215.1. Lineage (NCBI taxonomy): Eukaryota > Metazoa > Chordata > Mammalia > Chiroptera > Pteropodidae > Rousettus > Rousettus aegyptiacus. The sequence continues at coordinate 21,333,397 of NW_023416310.1, forward strand.
ACGAAGAGGCGGGATGAAGAGGGCCAGGCCGGGAGGGTCTTTACCTGCAGCTCCGCCCGTTCCACTTCCCACTGGGCTCGCTCCACCTCGAAGCGGGCCCATTCATGCTGCAGGAAGTGCAGGATTCCCGGGAGGCTGTACTGGGCTCGGGCCGCCCCCGCCGCAGCCGCCCCGTCGCCGGCCGCAGCAGCCTCCGCCAGAGGCCCGAGACCCTTGGCACCGCCGGCGCCTGGGTGGTTGTTGCCGAAAAAGACGCCGGGACCCGCCTGCTCGTCCATGGCGGCCGCGGAAACCCGGTGAGCTGCCCAGGCGCCTAGGAGCGGAGGCAACGGCGGCGGCCAGCAGCGCCTCCTCCCTCCGCCGCTCCCCGCCCACACCCCAGTCAGCAGGGAGCAGCCGCCTGGGCGCGGGGGCTGGCCGAGCCCGGACGGGCCGGGAAATGGGTCAACTGCGGCGCGCGGGCGGCCCCGGGGCTTGCTGGGAACTGTAGTCGCGGGGCGTGGCGACGGCGAGCGCGGCCGCCGCGGCCTGTGGGGCTGCGGACGGCTCCGGCGCGGCTGAGGCCCCGCCCTCGCCACGCCCTCGCCACGCCCCTCTCCGCGGCGGGCTGGGGTCGCCGCCGCGGGGTGCCAGGGTTCCTCGTGGGCGGGGCGGACTCGGCCGCGCTCCAGGCTCCCTCCGACGCGGAAGTTCACGGGCAGCACACACACACACACCCACACGCGGAAGTTATCAGGACAAAATACCAGCTCGAGCTGCACATCTTTTAGGGCTTCCTGCTAGTTCTGGTTAAGAAACAAGCTCGAAGCGAGCTCTGCCTGTACTGCCCCTGGACGGAGTTTCTCCAGCCAGCGGGACTCAGCCCTCTCCCTTTCGTCTCAGACTTCGGTGTTTCTCTGACCCTAGACACTCTTCAATTCTGCCTATCTGCGTATCGCTGTCGCTCCTTTCTGTCTTTTCACTTGGGGATTCAAACTTGTTGCCTGATCAGTTTTCACTTGTAAGGAACTCTGATGACCTCTCCTATTCTGGCTTGTTGACATCGCTTCTGAAGAAGTGCTCCATTGAAGTCCCTTTCCCTTTGTAGTTAATCTTGCAGTACATTCTTTAAAAGTTTCAGATATCCGAGACGACGTTATATCAGGTTTTTTTGCCCTACCTTATTCCCCCTCAGTTTTTACTCAATTAAACAAATACTTGATTTGTCAGTTGTTATCTGCTGCTGGAAATATAAATGACAGTTCCTGTCATCAGAGGGAGGTTGGCAAGTATATAATCATTCTTATAGTGCCTTCAAGCTACACTACCTGAAAGAACGAAGTCCTTTTCTGCTCCCTAGAACTGTCTTAGTTCTCTAGGCATTTCTCCCTTTTCACGTGCAGTTTCCAGTTTCTTCTAGCTTCACCTACAAATTGGCAACAGTATCAGCCTACCAAGTCGCACTAAAGTCCCTTCAAGTGTTTCTCTTGTAAATGTTAACCTTCCGGGAATCCCTGAAATTGTCGCTATAAATTCACACTACAGTGATATTTCAAAGAACCCACTTGAAAAAATTATATAGCTAATGAAATTAAGCATTCATTTTTGTCTCCATAACAAGTTATTTGTAATTCTTTTGTTTTGTGGGATGGACTTCTTGGATATTGGGCCTGATGGCCATGAAAAAATTTACAGATATAGGCTGGTGAATGACATGTCAGGGAAGGACATCCTGTTCCTGTCCTCTTCCCCCCTCCCTTCCATGGCTACTTGTAAAAAGGACAGGAAACACATTGTATCTGCTCTGGTTGCAAATAAAGATGGCAAGCTCTAGTCTCACACTTTCTGAATGTTTCTGCTTTATACGTTCTTTGTTGTAATAAAAGTTTGATCCAAGCCTGGCCAAATGCCATGTCATGATTATTTTGGCTGCAAGTGTCCTTTGAGATACTGCCCAATCCTCTCATTTTACAGCTCAAAAAAGAAGTCGAGACTTGTCCACAATGAGGCTTTTAGTGGCACAGCCAAAACTAGAAACCGGAATTCCTGACTAATTCATTGATCTTTCAATTAGCATGCTGCCTCTTCTCTTACTTATCAGACATACCAGAGTATAAAAGGAACAATAATGCAACAATGGCATGTTTTTTTTTTATTTGAAGGATTAAGTAATCTTAGAAGTTTTTGATGTTAAAAGTTGTTTTTTTCTCTAAAGACATGTCTGACAATTCCTTTAAATTCCTAACACACTATTGAACATAATTAAATTTAATGGTAGCTGTTTTAAGAACCCATAAGTCTTTTAGCTAGACTCACCAAGAAAACAAGACTTCAAAGTCAGAAATGAAAGATCTTACAACTGTTACCACAGAACTATAAAGGATCATAAGAGACTACTATAAATAATTATAGGTCAAATTGGACCACCTAAAAGAAATGGATAAGTTTCTAGAAGCAATTTACTGAGACTGAATCATGAAGAAATAGAGAATCTGAACAGACTGAGTACTGGTAAGGAGATTGAATCAGTAATCAAATGCCTCCCATCAAGCAAAAGTCTAGGACCAGACAGCTTCACTGGAAGTCTACCAAACATTCGAAGAAGAGTTAATACCAGTAATTCTCAAACTCATCCAAAAATTAGAAGTGGAAGGAACTCTTTCAAACTCATTTTACAAGGCCAGCATTACCCTGATACCAACACAAGAAAAGAATATAAAGGCAAATATCCCTGATGAACATAGATGCAAAAATCCTCAACAAAATATTAGCAAAGCAAATTCAACAATACATTAAAAGGAACAAGTGGGATTTATTCCAAGGATGCTAAGATGTTTCAATATTGATAAATCAGTCAATGTGAAACATCACATTAACAAAATGAAAGATAAAAATCATAAGATCATCTCAATAGATATAGGAAAAGCAAATTCGACATCCGTTTATGATAACAAAACAGATATAATGGGAACATACCTCAACATAATAAAGCAATATATGACAAGCCCACAACTAACATCATACTCCACAGAGAAAGCTGAGAGCTTTTTCTCTAAGATCAGGAACAAGACAAGAATGCCCACTGTCACCACTGTTATTCAATATAATATTGGAAGTCCTAGCCAGAGCAATTAGGCAAGAAAAAGAAATAAAAGGCATCCAAATTGGAAAGGAAGTAGTAAAATTGTTCCTATTTTCAGATAACACGAAATATACAGAAAAATCTAACACTCCAAAAAACTGTTAGAATAAATAAATTCAGTAATGTTTCAGGATACAAAATGAACACACAAAATCTGTTGAGTCTCTACACACTGATAATGAACTATTAGAAAGAGAAATTAAGAAACAATCTCATTTTCAATAGCATCAAAGGAATAAAATATCTAGGGATAAACAAATTTAACCAAGGTGAGAGACCTGTACATCAAAAACCAGGAGTAATTAAGGAAAGAAATTTAAGAAGACACAAATAAATGAAAAAGTATTCCACGCTCATAGATTTGAAGAATATTGTTAAAATGTCCACAAATCCAAAGCAATCTACAGATTCAAAGTAATCCCTATTAAAATACCAATGAATAGAAGCAACCGAAGTGTCTTACAATAGATGATTGAATAAAGAAGCTGTGGTACATACATACAATGGAAATTACTCAGCCATAAGAAGAGATGAAATACTGCCATTTGTGACAACATGGATGGACCTCGAGATAATCATGCTAAGTGAAATAAGCCAGACAGAAAAAGTTGAAAATCATATGATATCACTTATATGTGGGATATAAACCTAAAAGCAACAAATGAACAGGACAAACAAACAGAGACTCATGGTCACGGACAATAGACTAGTAGTTACCAGAGGGCAGGGGGAAGGGGGGAGGTGGATAGGGTAAAGAGGATCAAATACATAGTGACAGAAAGAAATCTAACTACGGGAGACGAACACAAATTGTAAACATATATGTGCCTTACTGTTAAAGTGTACAGCTGAAACTTATTGGATTTTGTTACCCAATGTCACCCTAAAAAAATAAATTAAAAAAAAAAGATAATGCCTGTGACTTATAATGTAAGAATTTTTTATATCAAGAAAATGTCTGGTGCAGATAAAGAAAAGGATGAGACCAATAGGAAGATATTTGAAGTACACACTGGCATTTTTAGTCTTGGAAAAGAGAAAAATAAATAATCGAATTGGAATGGAAAATTTTAAAAAATGCCATTTTTCACAGAAATGGAACGAACAATCCTAAAATTTGTATGGAACCACAAAAGACCAGTGATTTTTTTCCCCTTTGTGCTTATCTGTCTTTCATATTTTTTGTATTCAGTATGAATTACTTTTTTAAAGTAAACACTTTATCTCATATACAGAAATGCTCACAAGTGGTAAGTGAACACCTCAGTAACCACTATCCATATTATGAAAGAGAAAGTTGCAGGCATCCCAGAAGCCCCCTCTTGATGTACATTCTCAAACACTGCAGCAAAAATGTTTTTAAATTTGAAAAAAAAATTCTGAAAAGATTAATAACCAGAAAAAAATATGACATTTATAATTTCCCAAATCTGGAAATCTTAGACAAATGGTTTAACCTTTTTCTGCCATAATGCTCTCATTTTTTAATGAGTAATATTTATTTTATAAAGTCACTGAGAAGATTAAATGAGAGAAATGTAAATCCCCAAGCATAGTGCCTGACATACAGTATATACAAATAATGATAGCTATTATTGTAAGAGTTCACAAGACTGAAATAACACATATAAAATTCATAAATACTAGAGGCTCAATAATTGTTTTTTCCTTTCTCATTCCCTATTCAGAATTTTAATTCAACAGTTAAAATAATCATATGAAAATTAATGTCTATGCCCAACCAATAAGTCTTAGACCTCAAGGTGTTGATTTCCTGATCATTTCATTTCATAATTAATAAAGCCTATGACACAAAAAAATAGGGCTTCCTTTCCAAGCACAAAGAACAGCTGTCAAAATGTTGATTTATATATCAGTTGTACCCAGTTTAAAGTGAAAAATTGTGACATGCTAATATCTACTTTGGTAATTGGAGTATTTGCTATTTTTTGGTTTATGTGCTACGAAATGGCAAATAATTCATCTGGGCTTTTTTTTTTTTTTTCATTAAAACGATAGCTATTTTTTAAAAAAAGCTTCAAAAACAAAGACTCTTTGGGTCTCTCATTCTCTAACTGCTCAAAGAAAAGGCTTCAAATTGGACCAAATGGCTTTCAGAATTCTGCCAAGAAAAAAAAGTGGACCACTTGACTAGAGAGCAGCCTCTGCTAGGATGAATGGAACTTTCATAGAGGAATATGCAAAAGCCTACAGTTTATCGACCTCTGGCGCTATCAGTCCACTCTCTAATTTCCCTCTCCTTCCCGTCTACCCTGCTTCATGGGACTGCTCCTTGCTTCTATGGTTCCTCAGCCTCCAAACTTATTCCCTAGATTTGAAGTCTGGTAATGACTGGGTTTGGGAAAACGGCCAATCACAAGTTGGAAAGTGAAGGAGTTTCATTACTTGAATTTTTTCTTTGGAGTCCAGAAATTAAATCTACATCACAGTCTTATGACAGGATGGAAATATAACCTCTATCGTTTATTATTATTACTATGACATTTTTTTTGGAAGAGTATAGTTAAAATTAGAGTTGTATAATTTTAATTTTAAAATTAAATTTCATTTGAATTAACGAATTAAACAAAATTTAATTCTGAAATTAAAATTCATTTTAATTTCGTAGTGGCTAATATTTAGAAAAATTGTTAAAATCTAAAATCAGGATTGCTTTAACAAATCTAAATATCTAACACAGGGGGATGCTAAAATAATACAGCTCTGAAGCTGTAGCAAGGCTTTTCTTGGAATATTGATGGTGATCAGCTTAAGATTCTATTTCTCTAAGCAAAGATAAACTGGTTTTGAACACATTCTTTTCCTTTCTCCCCATCTACTCCATCCCTTACCCTCTTCTCTTTTAAAATACCCAGTGAATGAAAGCTCTACTCAACAGACATTCTTTTTCTCCTTTTTTCTTAAAATAATTATGGTGCCCCCATTTTTAAAGCAGGAACTGAATGTCAAACAATTAATGTAATCTTCATTACATAAAAATAACTGGGGCGTGGGGGGGAGAGAAGGACATTTTTATAAGCTGGTTATTCCTGCCAACTATGCAACAGAGACATACTCGTTTCCAGGTGGGAACTTTTCTCAGCAGAAAACGCCCAATCTTCATTTAGGTTTGAATTCCTCAGAATAGCACACACTCCCCCCGCCCCCCCCCGCCCCCCCCTGCCCCTCACCAAACAACTCCCTTCTGATAGTCCTTTAACATAAATTAAGACAGTTCTCAAAAGAATCCTTTTTTTTTTTTTTTTTCCTTTTATGAACATGGGGGTTTGGGGGAAGGATCTGGGCACCATGCCAGAAAAACAAGAAAAATGAATCAGGTTAAGGAGGTCCAGTACATTTTTGCTTTAATTTTTGAGACTCATGTATTCTTAACATTCTTCAAACAAGTTTTAACTTATGTTGCATGTACTACATTTCTCTCCCTCTCCTGTGCAGGCCCTCAATATGCTACTGCTGTTCAATCCATGTTAATTTTAGCACTTGCACTTAAATTTCTACCATTATCTATGTTATCTCTTTTCCCAGATTTCCCCCCAGCTGCAGGAGATGAAGTAACAGAAGGAGTGGTTTGACCCAGCTCAGAGAAACTTTCACATGAACTCATAATGTGTAACATTACAACCAATGAGCTGATTGTATTCAAGCTTAAGGAGCCAATATGTACATTTTCATTATAGGAGAAAAAGATCATTCAAATAATACAGTTTTTAGTTTATGGCAAAAACCCAAATTAATGCTGCAGCATTTTTATGAGACTATAATGATTAAACATGGAGCAAGAGTACAGAATGGAGTTTTTAAGAAAAATTCAAACACCTTAGGAAAAAAAGTACATAGTACATTTGATATCTTAAAAGAAGTCCAATATAGCTGACACATAAAGAATAAGAATAAAATTTTTATAGCCAGTACCTAGAGCATTTACTCAATGAAAATAATGCATTTTATATACATTAACTTGATCCTTACAACATCCCTGTGGGGTAAGTACAGACATTACCTTCGTTTGACAGGTAGGGTTACCATATATGGCCATAGGACCAGATGAAATAAAATGAGGCAAAGTAGGCAGGAGCCAGATGATGCAGGGGCTTGAGGGTCACTTTAAGAAACTGTTCTTTATGATAGGCAACCAACTGAAGTTTTCAGCAAGGTTTCAGATTTTCATTTATTAAGATCATTTCTGTTTCTGTTCAGGAAATATCATATTTGTTGACATTTCTAAATTGTTTTCTAAGGGTCAGGCACTATTTGAAGGTCCTTTGCAATTATTAACTCATTTAATCCATAGCTACTCTCTAAGATAGGTATTATTACTATTCTTTTACAGAGGCACAAAGAGAACAAGTATCTTGCCCAAGGGTTACACAGAGCCAGATTCCAACCCAGGCACACTGACCCTACCAACCACACCCAGCACTTTGCTACGCCTCAATCAAATGTGGTGATTTGGATTTGGATGATACTAATGTCAATAACAAAACATGGAGGGATATGACAAGAAGCTTAGGAGACATGGTAATGAACTAACTAATAGGGAGGGAGAAAGTGGGAAATGTCAAGGATGATACTAAGGTTTACATATGGCTCCTCAACAGGATGAAAGAGAAGTGCTGTTAATTGAGAGGTCATAAGTTGAGAAGCAGGTATTAGATAATGAGGTGTTAGATTAGGAGTTAGATAAGAGTTCATTTTTAAATTAATTGAGCTTGAGGAATTTCTGAGACAATTAATGGTAGGTAGTCACATATGCAAGTCTAAAGAGCAGAAGAGAGGCTAGGGCTTCGGACAACTCCATGAAGGAATCCCTGCCTGCTATTCTCTGTCATACCACACATCTTACCACTCCTTGCCCAGCTTAGCACAACTTGTGGTTGTTTCATAGCTCTCTCTAGGAAGAATGTAAACATATGGCACATTCTCTGCTTGACTGTTAACTATTATATTCCCAATGCCTGACATGCAGTAGGTGTCCCATAATTGTCCAATGAATGGATAAGAGATAGCATTAGAGAATCTTATCACAAAGTCTTCAACAAACAGGTATTCAAGTTCTCCTTGTATATGTCCAGTGTTAAGTAATGCATTATCACGAGGCAATTATTTTCTAATAGCTCTTAGAAAATTCTTCTTTTAATTTCTATTGCAAATCACTTATATGAACACACTGACCTGTTGGTGTGTCTGTTAATTGGCCCTTCTATTTAAAAATTAATAATCATATTGTCCTTTTTACCCCCAGTTCCTCAATGTCATTTCTTGGATACACACCAGTTTGTCACTGCCCTTGACATGCGTCATCCAAAGGTGACTCTCCAATTCTCTCAGCTGCCCCCTACACACATACTGAGGTCCCACCATGTGTACAGCATGACTGTCATCTTTATTTTGAACAAAAATATATTTATCAAAAACAGCCCAACTATTAAATAATTTTTCAACTGGCTTCATAATGATTTACAGTCAACCAGAATGACATTTAAAAACATGTTCAGGTATACCAAAGTATTTGTGGAGATTTAAGAGCACTCCCAAGTGTTTTCTTGGAATTTGGAAAACAATGACCATTTCATTTTCATATTTGTTATTTCAAAAAGCATCACTTTCTAAGATTCAGCAGCATGTCAAAATTAAACCTATCATATTTTTTATAACTCCTGTAAGGAAATATCCCAAGGAAGTAATCTACAAAGTTTCCTTTTCAAAAAGTCAAATGCAGCATTATTTATTAAAATGTAAAAACTAGAATCCAAGTTCCCAAGCACAGGGTAACAGCTAATAGTACTATAATGGTACTATAAAGTGGCTCCCCAAAAAAACAAAGAAGAAATTTTAAAAGACGATAATTAAATTTCAAAGTTGGAAAAGTAAAACAAGCTCACTTAAATTTTCATGGATTCTTTGGACTAGCATTGAAAGTCAAGGGGGAAAGGGGCAAAAAGAAGTATGTGTGTATGAGAAAAACAATGTCTGAAATGGAAACCTCTGATTTTAATGGCAAAACGATAGAGTTGTGGATAGAACAGCAAGGCTGTGAACAAACTCTCCTGAAAAAAAAGAAAAAATAGTTGTACTGGTCACTTGTGCATGCATGGTTCTCACATTTGTTTAATGACAGCACCGAAAACTTAGAATGATTTTTCTAAATTATGATTAAGACATGTAGTTCTTATTTAAAATTTTGTGACATCCATAAATAATTATTTCATAAGCTTTTAGAATTATAAATGGGTTTGTAATGATTAAATCAAGTTTTAAAAATAATCCATCTAAGGGAAAGTATTAAGGCAAGAAAATCATTTATAGCTGTACTCTAATCACTTCTGGCAACAACCTGAAAATTCCAATTAAGAATGAAGAAAATGTGAGGCATAGTAATTCATATAATTAAATGTGTTTTTGGAAACTGGACTAATTATATCCATCTTTTGGCACTGTTTGAATGAAAAAGAAATAATGGATATTAAAGTTCTAGAACATGTCTGGCACACAACAGAAGTAGCAGCTTTTGAAAGTGATAATCTGTAATATTTTAACTGCTATCTGGATTTAATGTATTTATACTATGTTCAGAAAGGTTTCTTGCTTTTGATAATACAGTCTATGTAACACTGTATGATAAAACTTGGTGTTTAAAATTTGGTAAACACTGTGGCAAACATTCATTTCATCAATTATCTATTTGATGTGGTAAAATTCCCATTGCATTGGAAAATGGTGTAACTATGACTAATTCATTTTCGTATGCTCTGCAGCGCTTAGCTTGATACCTTATACACAATAGGCACTCAATAAATATTTGATGAATGAAACTAACCATCATAGCCAGAACTCAAGGCTCTATAATTATAAAACATAACTAACATTTTTGGACCCCCCCCCCAAAAAAAAAGTGGAATATTATTCCACATCGGAAACATTTTAATGGACTTTAAATGAAAGTTTTAATTTAGTTAACAACTAAAATATATGCAAGCATAATTTAGTAATCTAATATGAAAGTAAAAAGACCTATTAGAAAGATAAGAACATTTTGAGAAATGCTAAGAAAATGTGACTTTATTCATATATACCACAAAACGGACATTTTTCGTTATTTTGCTTACTTCAAAACTTAAATTTTTTCATGACAGATTTTGAATATTGACCATTTTATTTTTTCTGACAATATCAATAGGTGGCCCAACTACATGATACAATCACTTTTAGCATTTAAATTTAAAAGACTATGGCTCGGTACTCAAAAAAAAAATTAATAAAAGAGAAACATTATTAGGAGGAAAAAAAGCACAATCACCACATGATTAAAAAAAAGTCACTCCTTTAAAACCAGAAAGCAGCATGAGCATTACTTCACTTAACCTACCTGGAAGCATATAATACCAATATACAAATCAAGTAAAATCTATTGCGTTGAATGATACAGAGACTATCACTATTAGCTTCTAATTGACAACATAAATAAAAATGAATGGAATAGCAAATTAAAAAAAACTTGTTTTTAGCTTAATTGTTGGTGCAGAATGTACAGTGGGGGCTGGCTGCCTTGTGGCCGCTTTAGCTTTGCTGGCTTGGCTTGCTCGAACAGCAGTTTCCAAACGTACTTTCAACTCAGGAGCCGCTCCCATTACTGTCTTGAAAGCATGTGGATACAGAGGTCCAATATGCATTAAATTCTGGAGTGCAAACTCATGAAGATCTTTGGAAGCTGTGTTTGCTGAAGCAAAAGAATTTTCATCCAGCAGGTAAGAGATCAAAGTGGGAACTAAAAGAGCCAGTAACTGGACCCCTGCAAATACCAAAATTAATCTGAAGATGATCATGAATCTTAAAACTGTAATAAATTTTATTTTTAAAGCTAGTCATAGTAGTCTGAATTATAATAAAATATAATTAAACATGCAATCTGTTTTAGATGTCAATAACTCATAATTACTATTAAATATTTACTAAATGCCCAAACTATGTTAGGGCTGAAAACCAAGCTTAAGATTGTCTATTTTACATATATATTCTTATATTAAAAAATACTGCTTAAAAGGTTAAAAAGAAATAAACACTTTACAAGTGTCATCTGGTACCATGTATCTTGAGAGTGAGTTACATTTTTAAGGCCATTCCTTAAGGAATATGGATGCTGAAACAGGAAACAAAAACCTATTTACCATTATTTAACTAAAACAAGGTATTTATTTTTTAAAGAGTATTACAAGTCATCCCCCAAAACCCAGAGTAAGTGAGGGAAAAAACCTTTCAAAAATAAGGGAATACATAAAACTTAGGGTTAAAAACAAGAACCCATGTTTGGCTGACTTAAACTCAAAGCCCTAACAAAAGATTTATTTGGAGGCTTATTCCTTTACTAATCCGTCTTCTCATATTAACAACTCCATTCTGGAATATAAATTTCATTAAAGCTCATATATATATATATATATTTTTAAATGTGATAATATACTTGTGTCTATCTTATAATCAACATTGACTACATTTTTCCCACCTTTAGTTTATGTTAATTTTTGTAGAATGACAATAGATAAGATTAAAGCCAAGGCTGTAGGGGAGCAGGAAACATCTGATACAGAATGCGGGATGTAATACATACTGATGTCATCGAAGACAGTGACAACAATCAGTGGGGCCTTTCCAGACCCCAAACATGCTCTGGCCCTGAACTTCCTCTTTCCCTGCTATATTTTTTCTCCATAACACCTATTCATGTCTGCATCTCACTGTTATACCTAGTTATATCATATACATTACCTCTATGTAAAATTTTACATAGATATACCTACACAGTATATTATAGTTTTTATATCTATATCTAAAATAGATACAGACATAATTAAGATGGGGATGGTGTTTATTGTGCATTTTCCCACTAGAATGTAAGTTCCACAATAGCAGGGACCTTTGCCTGTTTTATTTCACAGTGAACCCTCAGTGTCTAAAACAGTACTTGGTACATAGTAAGGTACTCAATAACTATTTGTTAAATGAATGAACAAACACATACACACTCTTTGTCTTGGGAATCACTCACAAGTTCTTAACTAACTGCATTTTTTTTTTATGTTAAAATTTCAGAAGAAAGAAGGTAACGAGCTGATATTTTTAAATTCCCAAGTAAATCTTTCAATTGGGTAGATTTAGCTCATGTTCCCTCACATGGAATGATATTAATACTGTATAATAAGAACTGACTTCCATAATCAAAATCTAATAGTATATTATCAAATAAATATGAAATTATCTTCAGTACATTGTGCAATGAAAGCAGAAAAGGTTTTCATCAGGAGATTGAAAAGTAAGGTTTTTCTTTTAACAGTTTTAAAATATAATTAATTGGCAAAAATATATTATTAATTATTTAAGTACCCATCAAGTACCTAGAAATGTGCTAAACATTTTTGGAAAGATACAATTCATCTCTACCTAATGCTTTCATTACATAGTCGAAAAGAGTATATAGCACACAGAACAATTAGAGAGCTAAGTGCTAAAAACCTAGTTAGTATATGAGATACAGAGTTCATCAAAAGACTCACAAGGCTGAGGAATACTTTAGGATTTTACAGTTTTTAGTGATTATTGTAAAATAACAAAGCCATAAAATACGGTTGATTATAACTGCCAGAGAAATTGCATGAAGGGAAAGATCAGAGTGGGCTGAGAAATTGGGCAACATTTCCTGAAGAACTGGAATCTGAGGTAAGTTTAGTAGATTTGTATAAGAAAACAAGGAGAAGAAAACACCTGAGGAGAGTGAAAACAGTAATGCAGGAGAAAACTGCTTAAAAGTCTTACACAGCTAAAAGAAAAAACTGTCTTAGGTAAATCTGATAGGAAATATCTGGTAGGAAACTATTACAGTTTTCTATTTATAAGAATAGGAAGCAAGGTTCTCTTGAATCCTAGAGAAGGTTCAAAGATAGGAAAAGTTTTGAGTAATCGATTGAATAAAAATAATAAAGAGTTAATAGTCAAGTCTAATGTCAACATTTTTAGCTTGTAACCTTGGTCATGTTGGGTAAGAAAACATTCGCAGCCTGTCACTATAGTGGATACTGTAAAGTTAAAAATGAAAATTAACATCTGTAACGAAGGTAAACAAAGTTGAGTGATAAAACAAATTTAAAAGCTAAAAATTTACACTCTTAGAATCCTATTATTATATTTTATATAATTACATATTTTAGTATAATGTAATACTATATCTTGCATAATACATATCTAAACAACTATTGTAGTATTAAGTATTACTGAGATATATCAACAATAAGCATCATTAAGGTTTCTTGATTTATTTTAATAAACTGCTTCACTCAGAATACAGGCATTAAGCACAGTAGCAAGACTTTTAAGAAATAAAATAAGCAATTACCACTTTAAAATTATTAAATATCACAAACATTCATTCTTTTATTCACTTGGTGATATCTTCCTAATGAATGCTTTCATATACCCTTAATATTTACCTTTTACCTTTGGTTTGCCTATAGTAAACGTTTACCTTCTACTTTTGGTTTTTGTATAGCATTTAGCCTTAGATTTGGTTTGTACTGCTGCAATGGCCTATGTCAAATATCAAACAAGATTTACATATAATGCAGATCTTCATTTTAGACTCAGAGCTTTTCTAAGAAAATACTTACTGTTCTGTTCTTCCCCAAGAGCAACCAATGTTTCCAGAACTTTGATTCCTTCTTGAACAGCTAAAAGTTCTGTGTTACTGGCTGGTCTGTTTCTTTCAACCGCTTTTAGCTTTTCAACTACTATTGGAGCTAATGAATGGATATAGGGAGTTGAAAGGGCACGATTGGAATGTTGGAAGACTGATAGGAGAAGCTGGTAACATTTGGCTTGAACCTATACAAGAAAATCATTTTATTAACTAACATTTGTGGATAGTTCTGATTTACTATACAATCACATTGCATCTTAATTAAACTGAAAAGATGTGATATTGCAGAATGAAAACAGAAACTCAAGACAAATTAATGCCACTTTCTATTTATAGAAATGAAGCAGAATAATGAAACTTCTAATAAGCTAACGAAATAAAACTAACTGAAAATAAATTAATCAAATAAATACTCCTTGTATGTTAACTATCTACGTATCACACTTACATAATTCATATATTTCTATAGTGTAGAATAAGCCAGAAACCAGAAATTCTAATTTGTTTTTAACTCTTTCTTTAATTTAACATCGTCTTACTTTAACCTACCACATTTAATAAGGAAGGCTAATATCTGAATAATGTCAAACAAAGTTATAAAAATACATTGCTTAGATACCTAAAATCCCTTTCAATTCCCTGGAAATGACTGCTTATGCCAATTTAAGTTTCCCAGGCCTAGGAAGTAAAATCTCACTGGCTCCCTTTTAGATTAGAAAGACTTCATATTAATTTTTTTAAAAATAGCAAAGAAGAAAGGAAGGTCCATTAGCATAAGGAAAAAATAGTTGAATAACACTGTTTCAGCACTTTGGTAGAAGAGAGGCTGCCAAACCTTGCTGGAAATGAATACCTGGGGAATGTTTTTGAAATACAGATCTCTGATTCAGGAAGATAGCAGTCAAATGTAGGAATCATGTTACTTAACTGAATTTTTTTCAGATGTGCAGCAGATTTGAGAACCATTAGTTTACATTTTGACGTTAAGAAACAATAAAACTTATTTTCTAGAGAAACTAGTTTCCAACCAGTTCATTAAAATATGTTAATAAAATAAATGTATCCTTCAATGCCCTTGGTCTCATTAAGAGTGAAAAATAAAACTAAAGACTCATGTAAAGTCTCTACCAATGTAAGCCAGGGTTATCCAAATAATTTAAACATTGGACAATTTTTGCTTATGTAAACAAATGTACATATAAGTCTCTCCTGGTGTTTAAAATCGATGATTTACTCCAGTTTTTCTATTTAAAAGCCACAGAGTAAATACTTAGGTTTCCATTTGATATATCACAGATTGTAATGAATCAATCTGAAATTTTCCTGATAAAGTGGAATGTTTACTTCCATGTTTGTTTTAGGTATAACTTACCCATGGGTCACATGAATTTAATGCATTTTTAAATCTGTTCATGCAGCCACTCTGTAATGACTGGACTCCTATTATTTCACTACTAGCAGACCACAGGAAGAGTGCAATTGCCGTTAGCATGCTTACTTCATCAGGCATGGGCATAGAATCTTCTGAAACAGATGAATAATGAAATATTGAAATGCATAAGAAATGAAAGCAATGTACTGTTTATAAAATGCTTTGGAATTTCAATCTTGAACAATAACGCTCTCTACTCCCAACAACACTGATAGCAGTGTGTCCCTCAATCTAATACAGTCCACAAACAACTTCATGAATAGAATTCATCTACCGAAGAAACTTCATTAGAAATCTTGTATTTAAGTCCTTTTTCCTTGTTTTTTTTTTTGGATGGTAGAATATTAATTGAAAATGTTCAGGCATAAATCCTAATAAGAACTCTAATATGGAAAGATTGTTTAAATATAAACGATAACATGAAAAAATAAAATTACTTAAAAGTCACTTAACTTCTTTGGAGGTTAGGCCAATCAAACATTTCCAAATATTCTCTTTCCAACAAAGTTAAATGATTTTGATAAGATATTCTAAATAATTTTAAAATACAAAGTAGACTTTCTCAGTGCTAGCACTTTCCTATTTAGTAAATAAAAAACTCTATAAATTCTACACAACTAAAAAACAAAAAAAAATCTTGCCCAATTTCCTGAAAATGGTATTCTCATAATTTTAAAGAATTTCTTACTATTGTAATCATTTATTTAGGAGCAAATACAACTTTAACCTAATGGAAATATAGTATATAACTAGAAACATAAGAAATATGTACATTTATTCTAAAGAACAATACTATTAAACATATAAGAGACTCAAACTATTTTGTGATTTCCATTTACTATTTGCAGCTGCCAAATTAGCCCAGATTCACAAATAAAGAATTTTGATAAGCTGAATTTATCAACATTCTTTATATATGAATCTGGGCTAATATGGCAATTGCAAATACCCAAAGATAATCAGTACTTTATCAGGATTATGAACATATATATATATTTGATATGCTAACATTAATTCATAATGAAGGTAGTAGAATACTAGATTTGAGAAGTATAAAAAGAGAGATGTAAAATTCAAAGGATTTAGCTGATGTACAATAATCTAAGTTACATGTGTTAAAATCTTGAGAACTCCATAGCAGGAATATTATCTAGGTGAAATGAGAACAATCTCTAATTCAGCTTTTGTGAAAGTGCAAGCAATTTTGTCATAAAAAATCAACATTTTATTTTTAAATTGTGACTTCGGTAACAGTGATAGTAAAGATGTGTATGCTACATCTTAGTGTCAGAAAGTAAAGAAGTGCTCAGGAAATAATGGGGTCATGTGAAACCTCCAAACATGTATTTAAGTTCTAAGATAAGGGTATCTAGAGTCGACATCCAGAAGAGCACTAAAGCTGATATCTGAAAGATGTGACTAAAACACCTCTATGAGTTGATTCAGTATTATACAGCAGTTTTCTAACAAGCTCATTCAATTAATTAGTTATTAGGGAAAGATACTCTAGAAATTAAAAAATTTGAACTCTGATTAAGTTACCTGGTTGTGAATATTCCAGGATGCATGCAAGAGTGCTACGAATGAGAGCTGTCCACTGTTTTTGAGTATCCTCAGTTTTGGCCATCGAAAGCGTCACAATACTTTTAATCCCTTGAAGAGCTGCACTGACTGGAGGAGGAACTTGATTATCTGCAGACTTTATTGCTGTGTCTTTCAATATTCTTGCAATTAAAAATAGAATCGTGGGCAGGATTGTCATACATCCTGAAATAAAAACAAATTAAATTAGTTCATAACTACTTCAGTTCCCATATTACAGTTGTTTCAATTGTCATACTTTTTTTTACAATTGATTATGGTTTAATATTATTTCTTTTCCTTGTTTTTATACAAAATGTATTGTACTATTATTATTCAATGTTTAAAAAGTAAAATAAGAAAGTGTCAAGTTATTTCAAAAAAGACAGAATTTTTTTTCCAACCAGCCTTGTTTTTATTATTTCCAATATTTTACCTATTTGATATGTCATACCCTTCATAATGAAAATGAGGAAGGAAAATAGAAAAACGACAGGAAAACACTACCATGTACTTACTTTGAGAAATGTGTGAGCAACTTAGTGAACCTTGTAGCAATTCTAAGACACGTTATGTAATCAATGTTCAGTGTAAAGTCAGCCTAACCAAGCCAGAAAAATGAACAGACTATAGGGTTAGCAAAGAAGAAATGAAAGACTTATGGAATTTTCAGCTGAAAGAACTTCAAAGTCATTGAATTCAACCTACCACTTAATGAAAGACCACCCACCCATGCAGCCACTGCTGTCTACCCGCAAAGCTCCAATGACAGAGAAATCATTATTTTCACATCTGCGGATTTATACTGAGCTGAAATTTACCTTTATGTCTCCTGATGTTACCTTTACCTTCTAGATAAAAATAAGTCTACTTTTCCATACAGCAGTTCTTCAGGCATCTGCGGACAGCTATTATCTTTTTTTTAGCCAGAATTTCTTTACTTACTCCTTAGAGTTGGATGTCACTTTCCTCTTACATTCTGTAGTTTGTCAATGTTGCTCAAGTGTGGCAACCACATCAGAAACTAAAGGTTTGTAATTCCACCTTGTGTCTATCTGCTAACGTTTAATATCTTCCCTCCAGGTGTGGTTCTACCTATTTGCTGAGGTTTGTCTGAAATGCATCTGAAAAGAGCATCTTGGGTTTTTGGTTAAATCTTTCGAGCCTCCTAAAGATAGACAAACCCTTTAAAAAGACCAACTTCTCCTTTGACACTGGAGATTAAAGAGAAAAATAAGTCATAATAGCACTTAAAATAAAAAGCAAGTTTATCTTTTTCTATTGTAATATAATGCATATTCAATACTGTACCAGCAGGTGAACAAAGGGATGGTAAGTCAGAGAGTATGGTAACTGTGGCTGCCACCAAACGAGCACTTTCTTCTGACAGTCGAGTTTTCGTGGCGATGTGACTTGGGGAGTCCGACATCTTAGTACTGAGTTGCGGCATATGCCTTACTAAAATGAACATCAACAACTCCATAGTTGCAAACACAAGAGATTTTCCAGGAATAAGACCACCACTGTCACCTCCTTCCCCTAACACAGGACAGGACTCTTTATCCATATCATCTTCATCTTGGGTAAAAGGAAATTTAGTAAAAAAAAGAAACAAAGAGCAGATAAAACAACACAGTAAGCATATTTGAAAAATTCTTTCAAATGAACTTACGACTGAGTGTCTAACTGATATGTCTTTCTCAGAACAATTGTCTACCTTATTAGAATTCTTTTTATTTACTTCTTAAAAGTAAAGGAAAATCCATTTTTTTGCTTGGAAAATTTTTTTAGGTATTTTTTTTAGGAATGTGTTTTATAATAGGAATAACATATATGTTAAGTTGAACCATATGAAACTGACACTTTTAAAAGTGAAAAATGTTTGAATATTAGCAATTCCATTTGGTTCTTTCTAATGAAAGCAAAGTGAACTGCAAATCTCTCAATGTTTGATAACTTTAAAAAATTTCTTGGCATTATTATTTTAAAAATTTAGAGTACAAATAAGATCTACTTCAAAGTCAGTGTGATTTCCAGTGCTTACTCAGAGTATTTCTTTTTTCTTGCAAATAATCCTGAGCAGCTCTCACTATCTGTTGTACAACTCCGGTAACCAGTAGCTGGACGGATGGTGGGTTCCAAGTCAGTAGGAGGCGGTGCAAAACACTCAGCAACTCAACACCAATCAGCTATTATAAATTAATACAAATAAATTTAATTAGTTTTAATATCAAAGGAAGAATTTATATCATTAAAATCTAAGAAAACATACATAAAAATATATTAATTTATTAGCTAAAATTAATATATAGGACTATGTCACAAATAAGAACATTATAACAATCTTGAAAACACTCATATTTATCCCAACACATTTTTGGTCAACAAATTAGTTTGTTATTTATATACTTAAATAATTTTTATATTCAAAAATGATAATTCTATTTCTTTGTTCTACTTGGACTAAGCACTGTTAAAGTCCAGTGACACTGAAGTTTATGATTTCCAACCTAAGCTGAGTACCCAAGAGGTGTTTACCAGAGGTTCTGGGCACTTCTGCTAAGTTCCTCTCCAGTTCATCTCAGCAACTATCACAAACTTTCATCACTCACTCTAAGTTTCTTATTCCCAATCTTCCACATCAAACCTATCCAATAATATGGAAAAGTCCTCTAAACATTACACACAGAAATTAGAAAAAGTCGATCATTAAACTCTTGAGATGAGTACTTTGGCCAATGCAAAAAAAAAAAATATATATATATATATGTGTATATATATATGTATATATATACATATATATACATATATATGTATATATATGTATATATGTATATATGTGTATATATATGTATATATGAATATATATACACATATATATATTCATTAAATTAGAGCTAAAACTTCCTCAAACATTTAAAAGTAACAATTTATTTAAAAGCCTTATAAATTACTTCACCCTTTATTAGTAGAATCATTACCTGGGACTGAGGCTATCCCTTAAATTTTTAGTTGTACTTGTGTACTGATGAATAAACAAATCATAAAAGGTATAGGGACTAACTCTAATCTAGTTGTTCCTGGTCATCCAACATTCAGCATAGAGTCTTAGATAAAGCCAAAATCTTGAATACTTACTACATAATATTATTATATTACTATATAATATTATTTCATATATAAGATGTAGGATAAATATGATGAAAACAAAGCATACAATTAATTATTATAGAAATACACTGCACCTGGTCTTCTGCAATATGGACTCGGGCATAAGGAGAATCTAGCAAGGTATGTAAGGCCTGTAGACACGCTGTAACATGTTCAATGGGCTCCTCAGGTCTCGGGGAGCAAAGGAACTGTATACTCACACCTGCAAAATAAAAACACATATTTGTCAATATAAAACTCTTTGTTGCTTTCACACCAATTTTTTTTAATCTATTTCTATTTATTTTTTTCACAAATTACTTTAACATATATTTAATGCCTTAGAGTTCAAAATGATTTCCAAAAGAAGCAGCCAACTTAATACAGATTGTCGCTTTCCATTTAGGTTAAGAATCAAATTGGAAGTAAAGAAGGGGAGCGTTCTAGGTCATCAGATTAAGAAAATATTCAATTTTTTATTTATAAGACATTTTCAAATAATACATTAAGAATAAATTTATGAAAATTATAAAATTACTTTTCATTAAATGGTTGCCAAAAAATTTTCACATCTACAAAGTTTTTTAAATGGTAAGATACAGTGGCATAATCGTTATCATGGATAACACTTACTCTTAATTTGCATAAGTGTTAATTACAGTCATTGGTTTGAAAGTTTGTCATATTTTCACTTATGAGATCTACTGATGAATTTTCTAATTTTACATTACCAACTGTGTTCCTCTTCCCTCCCAGAAAATATAAGCTTGCTAAGAGCTTCATTAGAATATATAAATTCTTCATGTTAAAAGAAGATCTATAAAGCAATTATAAATTAAGATTTATTCCGATTTGCTTTAACTTTGCATTTTATTATTTTTTCATGGGACGATTTGTTACATGCCAAGTAAAAAGAAAATATCTTTTGAAAAAAAGTTTATTTTTTTCTTGAAAATTACTCAATATTGCTCTCTGAGTAAAGATGGTGGCTAAAATTTTTAGAGTAGTTTTTAATGATTAAATTTTTAGGTTAAAAATTCAGTTAACAACTTAGAAAATGTGCTTTAAAATCCTCCTTTTACTATTCCTTCTCTAAATTGTGCTATGTAAAACTTTCCATAGCATTAAAATGAAAGACATGAAGAAGTTCAGAATACCCCACACCAAAATACGGCCCTTCGGCATACTGATTATAAATTTCTCATGAGAAAGGGGCCCTCCCTATATCAGGAAGAGACAAACATTCTTATTACTAGAGACTAGCAGTCCATGTCAAAATAGACCTGTTAAAACAAACCTACTAAAATGATCCTTATATTCCATTTGCTTCTCCCATATATTCCTAACTACTGTCCCACAATTTATTGCCCTTGGACCAAACCCCTTTGTCTTGTCACAGTTCCACAATTTATTATTCTTTCTATGAAATGTTATATAAGCTTTTGGGCCTAATGTCTAATTCAGGCTTTATTCTCCTTCTAAAGATCCCTAAGTACATGTAAAAACATTAAGTAAATCTGTATGTTTTTCTCCTATAAATCTGTGTTATGTTCGTTTAATTCTTAGGCCAAATGTAGAACCTAAGAGGGTAGAAGGAAGTTTTTACTCCCCTACAGGTAAGAATTTTCAGAAGTGAGACATCCTGAAATAGATAGATATGGCTCATTTACCTAAAATCAGATGCATTCTGTCTTTGTTAATTTCTGCTAAAGATTTAGCACCAGGCGTTACTCCTGATGCTTGGTTTAAATTGACAGATGTAGAACGTTTTTGTAAACCAGATATGGCTGCTGCTTCTGCTGACTCTGTACATGTAAATCCTGTGCTGTTTAACCAAAGTGCCACTGCGTGGAGAATTGGGGCCCAGGAATTCCGGTAGTGAAGTCTAGCTGTATCAATAGTCTCAGGAGTATAAAATGCTCCACCTAAAAAACAATCAAATCAATTAAAAACATTACTTTTATTGTAAATGTTCACTCGTTTATGAATAATTAACTTAAAAATACTCATTACACATTGTCTTAGTCCATTTTGGCTGCTATAATGAAATACCATAGACTGGGTGGCTTATAAACAACAGAAATGTAATTCTCATAGTTCTGGAGGCTGGAAGTCTGAGACTAGGGTGCGAGGATGGTCAGGTGAGAGCCTTCTTCCTGATTCTTAGCCAGCACCTTCTTGTGTCCTCACATGGTGGAAGGGGCTAGGAAGCAATGTAGGGTTCTCCCTATTAGGGAACTAATCCCATTCATGAGGGCTGCACCCTCATGACCTAAGGGTCATCCAAAAGCCCCACCTCATGATACCATTACAATGGGGATTAGGTTTCAACGTTGGAATTCTGAAGGGACACAGAAATTCAGACCATAGCATATAGGAAAGGTCAGTCTGACCAAAGAGATTATCCTCATTACCTCTCTCCTGCAGCTGCTGAACGGGAGTGCCTGCCTCCTCCTCTCCATGCTAGGGTTTCCAGCCTTTCCTCTGCAGCTGCTGGCACCACTGAATATTCCTCTATCTTTCCCAACTCTGTGGTCATGGGCTTCATCTTCACTGTTGCCAGCAACTCCTAAAAGCCTTATCTCCTTCTCTATCATAGCCAAGGAACTCTGCCTCTTCTTTCTTTTTGACTCTTCCGTCATTCTTCCCTACCTCCTGATTTCACTACCAAACTCCGGACTTCCTCATCTGTCCTTGTACACATACAGTGACCAGCACTGCAACATCCTTCATTATGGTTATGCACGATGACCATAATCTAATAGTACCATACTGTATGTGAATTCATGGATTTAATATGGAGAACATGCTCTAAGTGAGAGAACGCCAAATTGAAGTCCACAGAAATTTAAGATATTATTACTGTTGTTGCTAGACTCTGCCAATTCCATTTTGTTTAATTACTACTTGGAACACCATAAAAGCAAAAAACTCTAAATGCAGTACTTACCATCTGGGGGGAGCTGACTAGCAAATTCAGCTGGTAAAGTCAAAAGTGCATAGTCTTTTAATGCGGCCAACCACAGGCGGCTGAGTGTTGGCAGTTCAGGTTGTACAAGTGTTATTAAACTATCTGGTGGTAGTTCATCTACGGTACCATCATCATCATCATCATCATCAATATTTTTAATTGTTCTTTTTGGTTTTGACTCTGCTTCCTTTTTAATATTCATAGCAACCACATATACCTAGTATGGTATTTAGGAGGAGAAAATAACAAGGCATAATATTAAAAAATGACATATCTTACGTTGTTATGACCACGCAGTTGAATCATCAAAAATAACTGAGTATGGATACTAGAAAGTATACAATTTCATGATTTCCTGATAACCTCAAAAGAGTATTTCTACACGCTTTGGAGACAATCTTTTTTAATCAATCTGACTCCTGACTAGTATTTCTCTCACAGCATATTCCTTGAGTTGGGTCCTCTGAATTTTTTCCGACTTATCCTACTCTACTTTACAAAGCCCCCTTTTACATGTGTGTTTTTCTTTTTCTTTTTACCACAGGGTATAACTTCCTGTTTACTGCCTCCACTTCTGTAGATTTATTAAATATAATCCAGCATTCAAAAGAAAATGCTGAAGAGAGTTCAAAGAAAGGATTTCCATAAATATCCTTCTACCCCCTTCTTATATAGTCCATAACTGATATTTAGCAATCTAGCTTTTACAACAGATAGCTAAGCCAAGAATATAATTTACTAGTCACATATATTATCTGTATCCTTTCTCTCTACTTTGTAAACCAAAAAGATGTATAATAGCAACTTCCTTCAACATAATTTTAAAGATTCCTCTTTGTCGAAGTTATTTTTGCTTGTTTTCTTTTGTCTTTTTACATACATTTAGGCTTTGGCAAACGATGCATACAAAGCTGTATTACACATCAATGAAAAAGCAAAAAAAAATAAAAATAAAAATAAAAGGAGAGGGAGAGCAAGAGTAAAAGATAATATTGCACAAGGTAAAAATCTTAAGAAAACCGTTTTCCCCTACACAGTGCTATTTTCATTGTACCGTAGGAGGAAATCTATGTATGTGTACAGGTACACTGTAAGTTCTTGACGGCAGGATCTGATCTCTACTTACAATGAGCAGATAGCTATAGCACAGCAATTGACTAAGTTCTAGATAGTAATTGCAGGAAACAACAAATCTTCACTTTAAGAAAAAGCATTTTTTTTACACTGTGGTGGTCTGTAATTGTTAGTTACAGTGAATTAACAATACAAACCCTGACGATTTAGAAACAGAAACCAATTAATTTTTAGAGCAGGGACTTTAGATCTCAATTTATAAACATATTACATTCATATTTTCTAGTGGTTTGAAGCTTACTCCCTTCCCATATTTATTATTACACAGACATTTTCAGAAAATATCTCATAAGCACTACAATATACTTAACCACTCACTCTTTATTCTTGCTGTGCATTTACTATTGTGCTAGGACCTGAAGCAATAAAGACAAATACAGCGTTTTTACCTTCCATGAACTCATGGACTATATAAACATAGAGGAGTGAGAAAAGTGCTGAAAAAAGGAATATGTTTTTAAAATTTGTTTCTAATGACCTACCTTCCCCGCTTCACTACACTTGGTGCCTAGGCACAGTGCCTGACACCTAACCGATACTCAGTGGTCTGTAAAATGAATGAATACGTCTCAGGGAGCACCATGATGGAAGGATCTTAAGAAAAAGGTGAGACGGAGTTTTCAAAGACAAATTTCACCTATTCATAGGCGATGATAAAAGGGAGGATTCCAGGCAAAGAGAATATCAAGAGCAAGAGCACAAGAAATAGGAAACAGCCTGGCATTCTTAAGAAACTGAGTTTTTGATACAGACTAAGCATAGAATATAAGGCAGAAGTAGTTGAAAAGTTTACTCTGCAAACGGTGGGGAAGGGAAAGGGTCGCTGCAGGATTTAAAGTTCAGATGTATGTACTTTTCCTCAACTTATTATTTTATTTTAAAATAATACCATAAAAAGTTTGCAAAGTGAGTTCTTAAAATTACTCACGATCCCAGTTTCTAGGTTTTCCAGGCTTTCTGTCATTGTAAGTCATAATTTTGTTATACAGACAATTTTGTGTTTAATTTTATTTATTAACATATCACAAAGTTTTTCCATGTGAATACTACTCCTTATAACTATTCTCAATGGCTACAGTGGGTGACCCATAATATAACAATTGTCTTATAGTTGAAGTTGTATATTTACTTCTGATTCTTTATTCAGCCTTAGAAATCTTAGAAACATTAGACATAATTTTCAAAGATAAAAGTATTCAGTTCTTTACAATATAAATAATATTCCAAGTGCACATTTTTGTAACCTTATCTCTTTTCCATATTTTATATATTTTTTCCTAGAATAAAACTCCAGAAATGGAATTACTGGGTGTGTGATTATAAATATTTTTATGGCTCTGAATAGACATTTCCAAATGCCTCCTACGAGCCCCCTATATTTTACATTGCTATCTGCAATATATGAAAATATATTTTTTAGACTTTTTAAAACAAATTCTTATTTTTCCTATTACATATGACACAAGAAAAATAAAAAATCAAGAGCATAAGTAAACTTTAAAAAACAGACCACACGCAACCTACCACTCAGATATAATACTGCTAACATTCTAAACATATTCTATATACAGACTCAGTCTTGTAAACAATAATGTGTTTGTGTATAATTTTTAACCCAATTTTCTATTTACTAGATACCATCATTTGTCAGGATCACGGAATATATTTATTTCCATTTTTTCTGAGAATAAGAAACAATATCACAATAAACATCCTAACTGCAGAATCTTTGTAAATATCCTTAATATTCCTATGGATAAATCGGTCATCTAATGTGCCTATTTTCAGAAAGTGTTTTGATATATATCATTCTTTAGAAAAGTTTTACTAATACTATCATTAAAAAAAAAACATACTAATTTAGCTGAAGAATGTTTTTATATTTCTTTTCCTTCCCATGTTTATTTGAAGCTTTGTTTTCTCTTTGTGAATTGCCAATTTATATTTTGCAAAATATTTGTATTTTCTTATGATTATCTTAAGAATCTATACAGGAATAGCTGAGGGTAATAAAAGACTAACAGTAGAAAAAACAAATTAGGATACAAATGTATAGACTGTGACAAATGATTAGGACTCAAACTAAGGCAATGGAGAAAGGAAGTATTTATTTATAGATATAGAAAAAAGTATATAGGATTTATTGCTAAATCAAAAAAATAGTTGCTATTTTGAGTAAGATTCCATTATTATTTTGAAAATATATAGATTGATACACACACATATACACATATATTATACAGACATAAATAGATTTATATGTGCACATGTGCATAGTGATATACAGCAAAATATTAACCATAGTTATCGCTAGGTGACAAGATAATAAATTAGCTTTATTTTGTTTTTTATACTTTTTCTCTATATTCTGAATCTCTGTAGAAAGCATGGTTATTTTAATTATCAGGACAAAATTATATTATTTTAAAAGACACTAATGAAATAAAATAGGAATAAGTCACTTAATATATATAAGATGAGGGGGTTTGAGAAAGAGGAAATAGTTAAGACTCATACTAGGTTCTTGTCTAAAGACAGGAGATGGGACCATTCATTGTAATAAAGAGGAAAAAAGTAGAATGATAAAACAGTCTTATTTTATATATGCTGGGTGTGCAGTACCTATGGGTTATCCAAGTGGAGATGTCTAATAAACGGCTAAAAATATGGGATTGGAGTTTAGGACAGAGGTCTGGGTGGAAAAGAGGATTTAGAATCTTTAATATGTAAATAAAAGCTACAGGTTATCAATGTGGATGAGGATGCCCATAAAATATGATGAGCAATAAAAGATAAGAAAAATTTAAAGAGCAGGCAGGCAAAGAGAAGCCAGCAAGTGACATGGAGAATGAACAATGACAAGTTAAAAAGAAAACCAAGAGAGTGGTGTCACAGAAGCCACGGAAAACAAAAGGTTTCTGGAGGAAACAATATCAAATGCTGTAGAGAAGCCAAGTAAGACAGACTGAGAAGTGTCCAACGATTTGGACAATTACATTATTTATAACTTTAGTGGGAGTAATTTCAGTAGACTGGAGAGTAAACTCAGACTGCAGGGAATTGAGAAGTGGGTGACTGAATTTGCTGAGGAAGTGAAGATACCGAAACTCCTTCAATGAACTGGGATGAGAAGAGAAGAGAAAGAAAGCTGTAAGTAGAAGGGAACTTTGAGTCAGGAAGAAGGTAGGAGGGAAAAAGAGCACGTAGAGGGAGATGGTGAAGATCTAAAGGGGTGATAAGTGATGGCACTGAGCTTGGAACAGTCCCCTCCTCATCCCATGCCAAACTAACATCTACTCTTATCTTCCAGGTTTCAACTTAAATGTCAGTCTCTCCAAGAAGCCTACTCTGAGCTACAAGACTATTATGGGTACCTCTGCTATGTATTCCAAAACACTCCATGTTTCTCCTATGATAACATTCATTACATTTTGTTGCATCTACTTGTTTGTGAGTTTGTCTTCCTCAGTAAATGTGTTACATCTATCTTCTTCACTACTGTATTCTCAACTGCTAGCCTGGTACAGGGCTCAATAACACTTTGTTGAGTGAATCAGAGAGTGGGAGATTAAGAGAATGAGAAAATTTAGTTTTAGGTCATAGGAAATCTTTAAAATAATAATTATTATATTATTAACAGAAGTTAACAGAAGTCATTGTGCATTTATAACATGGTAGATACTGTACAAAGTCACTGATTACCTCATTTAATTCACAATGTAATCCTATGAAATGGGTATTATCATCAATACTTTAAGGTTGAAAAAACAGGCTTAGAGAAGCAGTTAAATAACTCACCCAAGGTCACATAGGTAAAAGGACAGTTACCAACTCACAAAAATCTTAATATTTGAATGTTACAATATGAGGAGTTGGAAAACTGAAAAAGTAGAAGCAAAGATAGGTCTTGAGTAGAGAAATCTAGAATGTACTTGGCATTTGAGGAAAATGATGAAGGAAAGGAAACTGAGGGAAAAGAATTACTAGACAATATTAAAGAGTCAGGCTTGAGGGGCAAATCATTAAATTATAGTATCAAGTTACCCAAAACTAAGAAAAGAGTCTCAAACAAAAATGTACATTATTTAGTTATGTGAGGTTATGATCTAATTTTTTAAAAGCAATTATTTATCCTCCATCCGGTGTCAGATACAATGCTAGGCCCTTTTACAAACATTGCCTAAGAAGATATTATTTCCATGTATAATGAAAAAACCGAGGCTTTAACCTGACCAAAGTTATAGAGATAGTAAATTATAGAGACATAACTTGTTGTTCTGGGCCTCTGATTCAACATTTAATGCTTTTTATATTGAACTATACCAGACTTCCTAGTAGGTGAGTCAAGCACATTAATGCAAGTCAATGGAGAACTGGCTAACTGGCAAAGGATCTTATGATTATCAAACTACATAATGGTCTCTACATTTGGGAAAATAGATAAATAGAGTTGGAAAATTAATAGCTAATTTTGAAGCCATTTGAAAAAATAAAAATTACTAAATCAGCTGGCATGTAATTTCTACCCATAAGAAGTTTTAGTCAAAAATTTTGATATGTGAAAATTAACAAACTTTTTATTAATTTCTAAGTGAAAGAAAACAGTCATATTTTAGTATTTTTTTCTTCAACTACTTTCCATCTAAAATTAGAGATCTAAATTAACTTGAAAAAGGCTAAAATTTTATCAAAAAAAGTAATCATTTTATCAATGTAAATGAAAAAAATTTTACCTGTCTAAGCCATCAATGGCGGCAGGGTAAAATAAAGGAACACTCAAGGATAGTCTATTTAGAGGACAGCTTGATCTAACAGTCTAAGAAACAGAGAGAAAAACTAATTTCCATAATATCTTATTGAGCGCTACATTTTTCCATTTTTCTTCTGTGAATAAAAAAACAAAAACAAAAACCCAGACCTTCTTTATCTAAACTATATCATCTGGATGTTGCATGCTTTGGGCCAGCAATTGCCTCAATTGGGTGGCCATAGGAAGTTGATACCATGGAAATATGGAAGTGAGATACTGGGTTGGCACAGGAAGAAATAAAGAGTTACTTGAAAATACCTGAAGGCAGACGATAAAAATGTAAAGTATTTGGCAGAAGGAATTTAGAAAGGTGAATTTAAAACAATGTTATTATTTTTAAAAAGTGGCTGTGGGATGGGAGGGGTAAAAATTGGTTATTTAAAAATAAAACGCAAACTGTTGGCAAGTCTCCTGAAATTTAATCAAATAAAAGATTCTTGGCCTAAATTATTTCTATTACTTACATTTTTATGTTTTCCCTGTCTAATTTCCCCATAGTAAGTAAGGAGGGCTCTGCCTCAATATAGAAGTTTTACAAAAAACTCATTAACAGATATAATTTTCAGGTTAGGTGAAAAAGGTGAAGGGATTAAGAAATACAAATTGGTAGTTATAAACCAGTCACAGCGATGTGAAGTACGGTCTAGCAAATATAGTCGATAATATTGTAATAACTATGTATAGTGCCAGGTGAGTATTAGACTAATCAGGGGATCACATAATAAATTATAAAAAATGTCTAACCACTACATCGTACACCTGAAACTAATTTAAAATAATATTGAATATCAACTCTAATTGAAAAATGAAAATTTAAAAAATATATAATTTTCAAACATTTAATAAGAATTCTTTTGAGACATAAGTGCATATGTACTTCAGTGAGAAATAGCCAATAAAAGATTTTTTTAAATATATGAATCCAGGGTCCATTAAAAAAAAAAATCAAACGACAATATTTTTACCTATAGGAGTGGGGAACATTTTCTCACGTGTGGAGAAATGGTTCAGAAACAATAGGCCATAGTTACCTCTGCCCACGCTTTGAGAACAGCCAGTTTTTCCATGGTTGTGGCACTCTCCCGGTACAATTGGCTAGAAGAGCCTTTTCCGGCCTGCACTTTGTCCAGAGAAGAAACAAGCAGATTGTGTACTCGACGGAGATCGTTGAGATCACTGACAACTCCACTTCCAATCCATGTACTACATACCTAGCCAAAGCAAAATTTTTAATCTTTGTATAAAAAAATTAACATAGAACATGTAAGACAATGGCGTAAATATAATTTTTTTCCTTGGTGGAAGAAACACAAAATAAAATCAATAAAAAACTCCAAATCTATACTTTAATTTTTTAGTAACAAGTCAATTTACAAATTTTTTATAGACTTATGTGGAAAACAAAATAGTATTTACTAATGTTCCATTGTCTAATTGGACAAACATCTTATTAGAAAAAATTTTCCACCCAAATCAGGTCAGTTATGAATAATTCTTCAATTCGATGACATTTCTGCTTATTACAAGAAAAGGGTTATTTTGAGTTCTATGGAAGAGATTTAAAAATAAAGGAAAAAAAAAAAAAAACTAGTCCTTGTCCTCAAGTAATAAAACATAGATTGAACAAATCCATGAGAATATTTTATGATTACAATATTGTACTTAAAACAGAGGATGGAGAGATTAATTCTAATAACAAAAATGGGAATGCTTTGATATCAGGAAGGTTTGTATGTATAGATACAGAGAGGCTACATGGTGGAAGAGAAGAGATTAGGGAAATTAAGTGGGAATAGATTAAGGTACAATTTAGAACTGAATTCAGACTCAGGCAATCATGAGTTTCCAAAGCTTCTGAGCAGGGGGATATTATTAGAATTGCTCTCTAGGAAAACTGCTCTAGTACATATGTACGAGAAAGAATGTGTATACACAATAAGCAATGTGTTCAGCTAAGTGACTATTATCATACTGTGGAACAGAGCTATGGATCAAACTGGGAATGGAACAAAAAGGGAGAGGCATCTGAGGGAAACTTGGCAGTAGAAATCACAAGATCTGGAACCCAACTAAATATGTTTAGGAGTGGGACACAGAGATATGCAAAAAAGTGTGAGGAATCAAAGATTGCCAAATTTTGATTGCCAAAGCTTCCAACTTGGATGAATGGAAGGAAGATGGTACCACTGAAGTGAAATAACACAAGAAAATGGGAAAGTTTGGTGGAGATGAAAAGTTAAAGAGCACGATTTTGGTTGTGAACATCTTGATATGCTGAGTTCAGAGGACCAGTAGGAGACTAATGGAAAGATAATTAGCAGGCAGTTGGACACCTGGGTCTGGATTTCAGGAACAAGGTCAAAGGTAACTATTTAAATCTGGGACTCCTCCACATAAAGGTGAGAACTAAAGCAATGTTACTAGGTGAATTTCTTCAAGGATTGATGTATTTTTAAAAAGCCTCGAGGACAGAACACAGGGAAAATAGTTACACTTGAAAAATGGAGTTAGAATAAACAATGAAAGAAACTGAAAAGGCCAGGAATGCAAAAGAAAGAGCCCGCAAGTGTGGCGATACTGAAGCCAAGGGAGGGCTGTCAAGAAGGAAGTGGTGGTCGGACAGGGCCTGCTCTTTCCAACAATTACCAGTCTTGTCTTCTTATCTTCTGGCCAAGACATGTTTCACAATTCACAGCTTTTTGACAAAAGGTAACAAGGTACAAGAACTCCATTAAGGAATTCACCAAGTAAGATGTGTGTGGCAACGCCCCATATTTCACACACAGATATTTCTGTAATGAAACATTGTATGACTCACACTAAGAGAGATTAATCAATACTATAGTTTCACTCAGCTTCACGTCAAGGCCAAATGCATACAGTTGGCTCGAGTTTCACTAATAAATAAATTTTCTATGAAAAAGCTTTTGTCTTTCAAAGCACTTGACATTGAATCATGATTAATGGACTCTGTTCCTATATTTAAAACTTTTTAGAAGTTGAGAATAAATATTAACTATTTTTTCTCTTATAATCTTATTCTCAAAGAAGTCAAAACTAAATTTAATAAAAATTAATAAGGATATTTTAAAGTTGATTATCAATTATGAACATACTGATGGCAAAATAAAATGCCAGTCAAAACAATGTCGAAATATGACATTTAAAGTGAAAAACAATTAAACATGAATATGAAAGTGGAGCTGTTTTTCCTAAGGAAACTAAACATATTGAAGAAATTTGATAAATATTTCTATGAAATTTGGTAGAAATATAACTAAAAGTTGGGAGAAATTGTAAAGATTGAGGATTTGGCACTACATTTGCTTTGCAAAAACCAAAGTATTTTCTCCACTTTAAAGAACATGAAACTAGAAATTGCAGATACTGCATTATGGGTTTGATTTATGTAGAAAAACAATACAACATTGCATTAGCGAAATTATATTCTGAGAAAAGACCTTGGCCTTACATCAAAAGAGTGGTGAATGAATGTACATTTATAAGTTTTAAGCTGAAATCAATACTTAAAGTATGTATTATGTTTATGATTCCTATCCTGCTTTAAATGATTTTTTATTAACCCACTGATTACTGTCCCAACTGTGTTACATTTGAAGGTCTTCTCATAATATCTAAGAATTGCCCTGATTTCCAGGTTTAACATTATGTTAAACTAGTAAATAAGCTGAGATGCCAGTTTCATGATCTGCCTAAAGCCAACTCCTTA
This sequence comes from Rousettus aegyptiacus, assembly GCF_014176215.1. NCBI lineage: Eukaryota > Metazoa > Chordata > Mammalia > Chiroptera > Pteropodidae > Rousettus > Rousettus aegyptiacus. The sequence goes on from NW_023416310.1 coordinate 21,366,031, forward strand.
CTTCCCCCTAAGGAAAGGAACTTGCAACCCACTGCTCCACCTGTTTTAAAACCAGGTTTCCTCCCAGAAACAGAAGGATAAGAGATCAAAAATTTATGCCTGCCACTAGAAAAGAAGAAATTTCTTATAGAAAAAGCAGCTAGAACCACTTAAGAAATAAGATGCTTAAGGTAAATTCAGTAACAGGAAATTTTCATAGCACTTATTCACAAGATGAAATTCTAATAGCCTTTGCTTTTCTAATGATCAAGCTTTGTAGGAGGTTTTCTCTGCTTAAATACTGTGTTCTGAAACATCACATGATACATTTATTTACACATGACTGTGATTTCTGTTGTTGATGTGCTCATATCCCAAAGCAAAGGACCTACTTTAACTCCAAAGTTTGTAGCATGATTCATAGACCTCTTTCTTAAACTAGGCTCCCTCTTCTGTCTATTGGTGAGAGAAGTTCAATTCTCTGTAGGTCACCATTAAAACAGCAGGCTTCAGAGAAGCCTGAAAAATGAAAGAGGTAAATCCATTCAGCCAAAGAGAAAACTAAGTCAGAATTCCAAACCTATCATTGCAAATGACAGAACATTCTCTGCACAGAGACCACACAGCTTGGTTATGGATTCTAAACAATAACAATAGACCATAGTTCTGTACTCCAGAAAACTCAAAAGGAGAGAGTTTCTTCTCTGTTGTCCTTAGGTAAGGAGATGAAGAATCTGATTTTCTGAAAAAATAGACCTTAATGCATGATTCCTTTTTCAGGATGAGGCACTATTATTATCATCTTATGAAAGATGTAGGAACATAACTACTTTTGTGACTCTCTTCAGATACAATAATGTGAGAATAATCCCCTGGGATTAATTTGGCAATGAAATTTCCATATTGTGAAATTCTCTGTAGGATAATACCCAGAAACTTGTAGAATTTCCACAGCCTGTGGTCAAAAAAATCTTCTGTTTCCTACCATCATTACTTTACATTCTTTAATTCCAGATTTTGAGGTTACTTTCATTTTAGTCCCTTTTATGATTTTCATATCTCTGCTCATTTCCAGATTATATAAGAGCCATGTAACCTAAGTCATATCCTCAGCTATGACAAAAAAAGAGGATGTGATTAACAGTCCCTACTTCATTATTTGATACAGAATAAAAGAGGAAACTGTCACTATTATATTTCCAAGATAAAAATAAATGTATTTAGTTTTTCTTTCTTCTTTCTTGGAAGTAAAATTCTAAGATAACTTTGCATTTATAGATCATAACTTTAGAAAACACTATTTTTCTTCTTACCTGGCAAGCTTTTGCTATTATGTCTGATGGGGTATCTTGTGAAAAGGCTGGTCTTAGAGCAGCTCCCACCTAGAAAAATGAGTACAAGTAATTTATTTTTAAAGATAAGTAGTAAACATAAAGCGTCTTGTGTCTTTGGAGAGGAAAACATACAAAACACATCTTTGTTCTATTCCTTTTTATTACATTTCTCTTATTTTTCTTTCCAGATACAATGAACTCAACCAGATCATTTTTCTTTTGCTTTCCAGAATGTCATCACTATTAAATCTATATAAACGCTATACCAAGTAGGCAATTAATTTTTTTCTCTTTCCTTTGTTTTTGTTTAATTGTAAACAGAATTTTCTGACAAAGTCACATGGTCTCAGAAATAACAAAAAATTGCGATTCTTTTTTTCTATGTTTTCCTGAACATATTTCTAACAGCATTTGAGTCCTGGATGAATCTCAGATAACTGGATCAATTCCTTTAAATAACTTAGTACTAAAAATTCACAGTCACCAAAAAACCTTACAGATCATTTCACCACAAAATGAGATGCTTTAAAAGAAGGTTACTCAAGAAATATTACTTTATTTACTGTTGTTATAATAAGTGAAGAAATATGAGCTTATCTCTAATAAGCCAACAGCAGTCACAAATTCATAGATATAGTAGATTAATTAATATGCTTGAGCTGAATAAGGATTTAGATGTAGTGAACTCCTAATCTGAGATTTCTTCCCTTTCACTAGAGATTCAGTTGCTAAGGCATATAAACAACAACTTGGAAATGGATCAAGAGCCCCTCTCAGTGACTAAAGACACATGGCAACTAAATGCAGTATTAGCATTGCAATAATCAACTAATCACAGAGCTGGTATTGGAACTCGTACTGAAGGAATAAAAATACTATAAAAGAGATCACTGATAAAACTAGAATAGATTATATAAAAATAGTATATCGTAATGTTCAATTTCCTGAAGTTAATCACTGTTCTGTAATTATGTAAGACAATGTTCTTGCCCTTTGGAATTATAGACTGAAATGTCCAAGGGTAAAGGTACGTGACTTAAATAATTTACTTTTAAATGGTTTAGAAATTAAAGTGTGTATGAGTTTGTTTGTGTGGAGAGAGATCAATACTATCAATGTTAAAGCAAATGAGGGAAAATTAACAATTGCCAAACATTAATAAAGGATATAAGACAGTTTTCGTACTATTCTTGCAACTTTTCTGTAACTTTGAAATTACGTGAAATTATTTCTGACAATTAAAAAATAGAAAAGATCTTCACTCTGATAGGTTGGGTATTGGGGGTAAACAATTGTATATAGGTTTTCTGTAGCCATTTGGGCTGGAAACTGTAACTTCCTCATTTGTACCTGTGTTGGAAAAAAAATGAATTATACATTATTCACACTTTATTTAAGTATAGCTTTTAGAAAAGGTGTGGTGTGTCTGGAACCAAGAGTATGATATAATCACAGTAAAAAAAAAAGTCTGTTCTTTCCTTGCTAATGTTAAGTTTTTGCTTTCATATAACCACCATTATTAGGATTACATCTATTGTGTCTCATTTGAAGAACATAATTAAAGGAATAAATCTCAGGAGAAATAAGTGCCTCTGTTTAGATTGAAATAAAAAGTCTTTCAAAAGTATCTAATTCTTGCTCTAATAGTTTATCTGCTGTTATTAAAAGTTAATTTATCCTTCCGCATACAGGGCACAGTTGCTTTTCATTTCTTAAAATGCTTATAAAGTCTCAACATATAAAAAAAATGGCAGCAAATCCACAACACTCTTTGAATGTTCTTTTTATCTTTTAAGTGGCATGGCTAAATATCTAAACATAAGTCAGGAAAGCCAGGCTGGAATTTCTATTCTAGTTTTATCACTAACATGTTATCACGACTTAAAAATAGTGACAAGTTTTATGCTGTTGTTTTTGCAACTGTGAGCTGATTCAAACTACATAACAGACAATGGGAGGAAAGAAATGCCTTCCATGAGAATAAAGAGGCTGCAATTCCAAATACATTTCTCTGGGGAACCTTTACTCCTTTAATGATCACCTCAAAGATCAATTTTAACTTTTTAAATAAATACAATATCTCACATTAGCTTGATACTGCTCCAGAATCACATGACCTGGAAATTCTGGCTCAGGCACAGATGCAAACTTCTTGATAATGTCTTCAAGTGCTTGGAGTCCAGCCATCCGCAGCTGGTTACTATGATCAGTTGCAGCCATGAATGCCATGCGAATTAGGTCAGAAAGATGAAGTACCAAGAGGTCATCTGAAAATAAAAATAGAAGGAAAAAGGAAAACTTCTCAAAAAATAAGTGCAATAACGCAAAAATATAAGATGAAATAAATTTCCTTTAAAAAGCACTTTTGATTCACATATTTTAGTGTTTAAAAATAACAAAGATACACTTTCAAGAAAGCTTCCATATTATAATCTCTCAAGAACACTAGTAAACTGATTACTATAACTTTCCCTAAAGGGATCTAATTCTTTTAGAACAGGATTGGCAAGCTTTTTCTATAAAAAAAAAAATAAGAAGAAAAAAACAGATAATAAATATTTTTGACTTGGTCAGCCATGTAATTTCTATGGCAACTACTCAACTCTGCTGTTGTAGTATGAAAAGTTACAGCATGTACACAGATGGTCCTATAGTGCTCCAATAAAACTTTATTTACAAAAACAGGCTGTAGGCTAGATTTGAACTACAAGCTGTAGTTTGCCAAACCCTACTCTGAAAGACTTTTAAAAGGATAAGATGTAGAAAAAGAAGTATTTTTTCCTTTTAGCCTTAAAGGCAGCCCTAAATCTGCCCTAATAAAGCTTAAAAGCAAGTCTCAAGAGATTTCAAAAGATGTCATTTAACTACAACCCAGAACGAAGTCCAACACCATTTAAAGAGATAAAACAAAATCCAGCACTAATAACATAAAATTTGCAGTGTGTAGAATCTAATAAAAAATTACCAGGGATGCAAGTAAGCAGAAAAAAATATATCTCATAACAAGAAAAGGAAAGGAAAAAAATCAGCAAACAGAAACAGGTCTAGAAATGAGAGAGTTGATAAATAAGCAGTGACCTTAAAACAGCTATTATAAATATGTTACCTATATTCAAGAAGGAAAAGGAAAGTACGAATATGAAGAGAGAAATAAAAGAGAAAACCATAGACAGGACTTTTAGAGATAAAAAATAAAATATCTGCAATAAAAAATATATTGGATAAGATTATTAGCGATTAGATACCGAAGAAGAAAAGATAAGTGAATTTAAAGACAAGGCAACAGAAATTAAAGAATTTATTGAATTGGAGGACTCTAAAATTCTTCAGGAGGCTACAAAAGTTGTAAAGACTTTTTGAAGCAGTGGCAAGCCTGTGGTTCAACCTCACCCTCAAATAGCTCCTATTTAAACAGGTTTTGTTATTGCTACTGTGAAGGTTACGAGTATCTTCCAATTTTTTCATGTGTCGAACTAAAAGGCCAATTTTAGAATCTTAAGTTTATAAAAGAATATTTATTGGTTTAGGGGAGGGAAGTAAAGATGACTAAGAGCAAAAAAAACATTTTGCTAGAAGTCCCCAGTGCTTCCTCAACTAAGAAAGGCAAAAAAACACCATTGATAAAAACTAGATACAAAAAACTATTGCCAGAATTTGCAAGAAAATTTCTAAAGCAGAAGGAGCCATATTAAAATGGGCACATTCATATTATGCCAACCCAAAGTAAATAAAAGGACCCATTAGTCCTCCTGCCCTCTCCATCACCTAATTTACAAGGTCCAGGGCTACATTAATCTACCAAACCAAACTAGGCAGTTGTTACTGGAATGAAAATGCTGTTGCTTCTCCACACAATCTTTACCTCCAACCTTTCTCAAGTCAGAACCTTTATCTTTTTTTCAAATCTAAGGAGATGAACTCTTAAAGGGGTATAGTAGGAAGGGGCACTGGGAAGAAACTCCAAAATGGGGAAAGAAATAGCAGGCTCTCAGAGGTTTATTACATCCAGGAGAAGTAATTCCTTAAAAGTAAAACAGTATATAGAAAGGAAGATAAGAACGATACAAGAAGACCCTAGATAGCACACTTATTGGGTCTCTAATCTTCCACGTACCCTGCCATGACTGTTCATAATGGCAGACAGTAGGTGCTGGAAAGGATCCTGTTTCAGTCAAGCAAAACGAAGCATGTTAGATACTAGAATCTAGGTCAGGGAGCTGTTATATCAGCTTACCATCCAGCTACCAAAGTGAAGTACCCAGTAAACCAAGAAAACATGGGTGATCCACTCAACAACACTACACAGTGTGAGAAAATGCCAAATATGAAGAGCGTGCTCTTCTTTCAATGATACCTAAACAAACAAGCCTGTGAAAAAAATATACCCAGAGAAAAGAAAAATTCTGAAGATTCAGAGACAGAGCTAACCTCAGGAAACAATTTTCTATAAAAACAAGAATAAAATTTAGAAAATCATTTGTCATCTCAATAGGATACAAAAATCATGGCTGCTATAGAACGAGAACAGAAAACTATAAAGATTGAAAAGAATTCAACGTAATGGAGGTGAAAGAAAACAGAAAAATTAAAGGAAAACTAAAAACACAAAGAAGACTAAAATCCATTACAGAAGCAGAAAAGAATAAAACATTATCAGTGATATAAAGGGAAAACTTGTGAGGAACACTGAGAATGCAGGCAGAAGAACAAGATGCATAATGAGAAAAAAAAAATTAAGAGAGACATAGAAAGGAAAGCCAATTTAAGGATCTTTACCATTCCTTAAATACAGCAGGCATACTTATCCTCCTGTGCCTTTACAATTCTCTCACTCCCTCTGCTTATAGTAAACCAGTGTGGTAGGCAGAATAATGGTGCCCAAATATGTCCTTTTCCTTATCCCTAGAACCTGTGAATATGTTACCTTACATGGCAAAATAGACTTCGCTGATGTGATTAAAATTATGGACCACCAAACAGGAAAATTATCCTAATTTTCCATATGGGCCCAATTTAGTCACGAGCTCTTAAAAGCAGAGTGCCTTTCCTGGCTATAATCATAAAGATATGACAACTAAAGAAAGATCACAAAGAGATTCAGCCTTTCTGGCTTTAAAGATAAAAAAAGGGGGCCAAAAGCCAAGGAATGCAGGTCACCTATAGAAGCTGGGAAAGAAGAGAAAAAAGATTCCTATAGAGCCTCCAGAAAGGAACACAGACCTGCCAACACCTCAAGTTTAGCCTAGTGAGCCTAATGTTGGACTTGCTGATGTACAGAACTATATGTCAATAAATTTGTGTTGTTTTAAGCCACTAAGTTTGTAATCATTTGTTATATAGCAGCAATAGACAACTGATACAACCGGCTTCTTCTACGTTGAAAACACTTTCTCTGCCTTTAAAAATTAGCTTCAAAATTGTGTGAGGTCATCCCTGGCTATTCAGGAAATACTACTTTTTAATGTCTCCAAAGCACTCTATCATACCAATACTGGGACATATAATTATGTGATTGATAAATCTGTTTCTCTGTCTTCTAGAATTGAAGTTTTTCAAAGGCATGGATTATGTTTTTTTCTTCTTTGTATTAGCAATGCTTAGCAAAGAACAGGATTCAGCAAATATTTGATAAATAATGACATGAATAAAGATATGGTGTTAATGACATATTGTGCTTTGTTGGTACCCTATATTCAGATTCACATTTTATACATGGTTTACCGCTGTTTTACTTTTTATTGTTTTTTTTTTAATTCATTGTGAGCTCTGCTGTTTATCAAACACAATAAGCTTAAAGGCATTTTTAATGTATAGACTTCAACATTATTAATACATACAATGTGTCTTCGGATATTTAAAAAATGACAAGGTGATGAAGAGATTACAAAGTACAAGACAGTTTGTTACTCTACAGTTCTCTCAGCTTGTCTGTCTCTTCATTTGTAAAATAAAGATAGTGAAGCTCATAATCTCTGTAAATTCCAGGGGATGTGTGGTATAAAAAGTTTATAAAAGATAAAAAACAGTGAGCAGTTTCAGTAATAAACAATTTTCACCTTTTCAAAAATACCTAATAGTATTTCTGAAATCTGACAGTTTGAAATCTGCAAGTTTGAAATCTGCCAAGGCATTCAAAAATTCTGGCATTTTCCATGCTGAGGACTGCAAAACTCTCTTTATGCACCCAAAACCTTTGCCATATCTGTAATAGAGTGCTAACCTGAGACTTTAAACACTGAAATGTTAAAACTAGGACAACGTAGTGAAGAAATATAAGTTATTGCCACCATGTCCTTACAGCAAATGATTTAGATGATAGATGACAGACAGACAGACAGTCATGAAAAGCACAGTCTAGAGCATGTTATATAGCAGTAAAATATTTCAAACCTATAAAAATATTCTGGGGAAAAGAAGTACTTATTTTAAGTTTACTTGTAGGGTTTCGTAGTTTAGCAGAACGAGCCATGGCAAGATCAAAGTGAGCCTGGTCCGCATTCTCACACAAATTGATGATTCGACACAGACAATCAGCAGCGAACACCCGAGTGGCCCACCGAGGTGCCACAAAGGGCTTTGATTTATCTTCTTCGCCTAGTGTGGTAAACATGGTATCATCATCCATCTCATCTTTCTTTTCAGATTCTTCATCTTTTCCACTACTTAACAGAGTTGCAGTACTCATATCTGTAACAATAATAAAAGCATATTGTAACAACCTCACGTTAGCAAAAATGATGCTACAGAAATAGCATTAATATTAACAGATTTCCAATTTTAAAAAGACTAAATTTTCATTTTTTGAAAATAGAATTGGCAAGTCTCTTTTTTAGACAATCAATCAAAACCAAGGAAAAGATAATATAAATGTATCTTACATATATGACTAGTTTCATATAGTATATTAACTATGGAGTAACCTGGGATTTTTATATATGAAAATTTAGTTTGAACTTAGCCATTTTCCAAAAAAAAAAAAGAAAATTCATTAGATTGCAATGTAATTTAACCTTCAACATTTATACAGAAATTTAGATTAAAATTAGTATTTTTAAATGGAAGTTCAACTTTGTGTATAAAAATATGTGTGTGTGTGTGTGTATAGATCTACATATGTGTATATATAAATACATATCAGGTAGTAGTTTTCCATTATTTTGAAAACATATTTTATATTTAAATACATACCACTAGAAGCTGCCAGGACATCTTTACAAAGCATTAGCCAGTGGGACAGTTTTTCTACCGCCAATGATGAAAGCATATGTCCCAAAGTATCGTGAATATCAGAACATAATTTTCTATCTGTCTCCCGGTCTAGCATTCCAAAAAGAAGTCCCTCAAGACCTGTTTCCGTTATGTTAACACCTCGGTGCCGGCAATGGATATCACTTCGAGAACTAACTCCAGGTGCAAAAGGACTGACATCTGAAAAGCAATTTTTAAGATGAACTTATATAAGATTTTGCTGTATACTGTAGATAACAATTATGCTAAAGAACAAGGCTTACATGTAAATTCACAATAGCAACAAAACCAGCTAGCTATATATATAATTTATCTGTGGCTTCCAGTTTACATATCTTGAGGATTAGAATTTAATCTGACAAGTAAAGGTAAAACCCTGATCTTTAAGACTGATTATTCTGAGGTATTTTAAACAAATCTCCAGGGAATGCTCAGTAAAAATATTTGATTCTAAGAAGTGTTGGCAACAGATATTTTCTAAAAAGATTTAATGTAACGAACTGAAAAGCTTGTTGCTATATCTGCTGGAAGAACAAATTGAAACCTGATTCAAATCTTACAGTTTGGATTTTTCAAAAAATCTATAAAGACACAACACAAATTATAAATGCATTGTATCCTAAAAGTTCATCTAAAAATGTGGAAAATCCCTTCTAAGAAACATACAATCAAAAGTAATAGTTATGAAATAGTAAGTCAAAGTTCTTGCTTTATCAAAAAAATGTTTTTATTCTCATAAACAAAGTAATAAAAATGGCAGTACTAAGAGTGAACACAGTATGTTTTTTAAAAGAGCTCTTATTATACTATGCTAAAATTGAAGTTATTTTGGTATCTTGCTTCTTAGTACCTAAGCAACTTCTGTGGATTGGAAAGCTCTTAGCTTATTCTCACATAGAGGAAAGAGCTCTGTCAATTAAACTCTGAAAAAGTTCCCAAACCACCTATCCCTAGATTCTAGAAGACCAGCTGTGATATGCTTAAAACACTCCAAAAAAGCAGAAAGATCTGAAGAAATCAAAAATCTATCTTTTACTACCAAATCATCTACTGACATTTCATAGTTTATTTGTTACTTTGGCCTTATTTCTTAGAGGAAAAGTTATATCACAAAAAGTTAACTGCTGTCAAAGACAGGAAGCTTTCTTTTCAGGTACCCCCAAAACAGATTTCTCTTTTCAGAAGTCTATTAGTGATACAAAGCAATATTCCCAGAGTTAGTCATTCTTTATATAGATAAATCATCCTCAAGGGATGGCAGAATTATTCAGATACTAATTGCTATCTTTTTAAGCCACAAAATTTTTTTAAAGATAAAAATGTGAAATTGCCAAGAAAACGACAACATAATTTTAAAGGTGGTAACACTTCTATTTTATTTAAAAGAAAATTGGCCACATTTTAACATAAAAATGTGACTTAATAAGTAATACCCATTCGAAATGTTAAAATATTAAATGAAAAGAATGTTGATTGATAAAATAACTTACTAGCACCACTGCTCTCTTTGTCCCCTGCATTTTTTGCTAAGCTCATGGCATATTCACATACTTCGGCCGCTTCTCTTTGTGCAAGCTGCCGGAGACACGCCACAGCTGCTCGTCGAAGCAACAAATGGGAACTACATAAGTGAACCTGGAAACCATACAATTTTAGACAATTTTTTTAAAAAGCTGTAATCTTACTTGCTTCACGAATGTATATTATCACCTCACTTGTGAAGGGGTTCTTCATCTAACAGTCTCACTTATTCAAAAAATACAGCCAAATAATGGCCTTTTGGAAATAAAATACCAATAAAATATATAAAAATATGTATTTTTTTATGTCAAAATAACTGTCCCAAAACTGGGGCATTAAAGATCATATATTTAAAGTCCAGAAGGATCTTTTGCATATCATATTTACACATGGTCCTACGAAACTTTGCCATCTAAACTTTTTAAGTGCATAAATTAAATGCAGTGAATGAAAAGTGAGGGGGCACAGTGCACAGTAAAAGTTGAAAGCAAAGGCAGGTATTTATTAAAATTTTAGAAATTAAGCAAACATTATCACCTGAAAAGAACTGCAAAATAGAGCATTTTATCTCAAAAGTTCCTGAAAGAATCAATATAGTACACTCTGATACATGAAGTAAAGTATAAGGCACAGCATAGCCCAATGATTTAAGAGCTCAAGTGGGATTTGAATCCTGGTTCTGTCACTTACTCCTGTGTGACCTTAGACAAGTTATTTAATCTGTGCCCTCTCTCCTCATTTGGAAAATGGAGATAGTAATTCTTCACAGGAATATAGTGAAAATGAAATAACATAATAAGTATTTTGTTTAGAAGTGTGACTAACACACTATAATTGCTCAATAAATATTAGCTATTATCATTATTACTATAAATCGGATTAAGAAAATATTAAATTATCTTTCACATGCTGCTTTTTAAGCACAGAAATGAGTAATACATTTTAGAAAAAATCCTATCTAGAAATAATGAAGGGCGGAATAATTATGTGGACATCACCCCTTCGCATTACTAAACAGTATATTATAATAAAAATATAGCATTATTAATATATCATTATAAATTATATTTCATATTAATGTAGCATTTATAACTCTTATTTGCACAAAATTCATAGCCCATGAAATTTATACCAAGTATTTAAAAAAATAAAACAAGCGACAAAACATTATAAATTTTTTTGAGCAAAATGTTATTCACTTCTAATCATAAAAATAAACACATTTTAGAATTTTCAAATATCCTAAAACTAGAAAGCCTAAGCATGTTCATCTGAAATGGGAAGAACAAGTCACTTAGCCTCTCAGTTTCTTCCTTTTTATCTGTACAATGGGGACAATGTCCACCCTGCCTATAGTACACAATTGTGGTAAGAATAGAATGACCAAATATGTATGAAGAAGAATACCACAAAAATGTAACTTAATTATAATTAAATAGAACTGTAGCTAAGAAAATACCTTCAACAAATGAAAACAAAAAAAAATAAAACATTTTAGTTTACAAAGTGTTTTCAAAAACTCCATTTCAATGATTCTAAGGTGTATTTCTTTTTCTCTTTTAACATCTTTATAATTAGACATTAAAATTACAATCAATGGTATCTTACAGTCACTGTAAACTAGGTAAAAGCAAAAATGTATTTGTTTGAAAATTCTCCATTGACACTTTCTGATAAAACCCATAAAATATTAGGAACAAAATTTGATAAAATATTAGGAACTAAATTTGATAAAAAAAAAAAAATATATATATATATATATATATGTGTGTGGTTTCCTCATGTCCCTTCCTAGTCCCTTAGAGAAAACCACAACCTATAGTGACATCCACCTTAGTCTGGTTTAGCCAGTTCCTGAACTTTATATTAATGGAACTGTGTAGTGGTATTCTCTTCTGTATCTGGCTTCTTTTCAGAATATGTCTGTGATTTTCATCTAATTGATTCCTTGTAACAGTAGTTCATTCATTTTTATTGCTTTATAGTATTCTATTAAATAATTATAGCACTCTGCTGAGTGATGAACATTTATGTTGTCTGTTCTTTGGCTATTAAATAGCATTAAAGTTTGTATAATGAATAACACAGCAACAAACATTCCCATACGTGTCTTTTGGCATATACGTGCAAGGACTTCCGTTAGGTACTTACTTAACAGTGGAGTTGCTGAGTCATATTGTATGTATTCAACTTCTACAGATTAGGCCTAATTGTTTTCCAAAGACACTTTTTTACTTATATTCCACAAGCCTCAGGCACATTGTGCTGCTTGCTACTACATCAGACCTCCGCCTTCCTGTAAAAACCCCTGTTACTTTACACTTTATGTCTGTCATCTTGCTATCTCTGCTTGTGCCTACTACATCCTTACATCCTGGACAACTGGACATCCCTGCTTTGTCACCGATGACTTGGGCATTCAGCTCAAGTCTTCCTCTCACTGACATCTACAATTATCCCAGATGACATTAATGCTATGCGCAGAATAATTCTGTCAGGACAGGAGAATGAATAACTGGTCACATTGTATAAAAAGCATTTGCCTGCCAGAAGGGAAACAGAAATAGGTCAGAGTGGTGGTTGTTCTTTCAAAACCACATGTTGAATAGCTTATCATTATACAAATTTTAATACTATTATATCATTTAATAAAGATCACTATGGTAATCAAAACATTTGCTGGAAAAAAAAATACTTCATTTGTATTACACATAGAATCATCACATAAAACAACCACTTCTGGTGGCAATAATTAAGTAGAAAGAAACATGAAATTTATAAAAATCTAAATTGATTTCACTAATTTGGATGAACCTATGTGTAGACTATTTTTCAGCGAGTGTCAAAAGATCCGATAATAAAGACAGCACAAAGGACTTTTGTCAATATGGAAACAAGACAACACTTGAACAGCCTTTTTTCTCATCTTTGTCCTGCCATGCCATTTCCTTCCCACCAGCTGCCTGTAATCGCACCACTCAGTCTTTCGGAAGAGGTTCAGGAAAGTGCTCCAACGTGCCTAGCAATAAAACCCTTGAGGTTCTACTAAGGAAATCAGTTGGGAGACATTAGTTTGTGTTAACACACAGGAAACACACTGCGTTCCCTATGGCTTATTGATAACCTACACCAAGATTAAAAAGAAGTCATATTATTACTTCCCCAGATCCTCTTAAATGTGTTCTTATCTCATAAGGTAAATCTCCATAGTATTATTACCTTTAAGGGGGAAAAAAAAAAGGAGGAACCAGACAACTGAGGAGCGTGTCTGCATTTTCATCACATTTGTTAGTTGCCTATCTAAGCTTGTATCAAGTAACAAGTTCACTTTGCTTGAGAGGTGCCCATCTATGGCCTCGGAGCTTGGGCAATAGACCATGGCTTTTGGCAGGATGCTATATATCTTGTGTATACTCTTAGTTGACTATTTTCTTTAAGGATGTTCTTTGTTCCCATTTCATGTGCATCTGGTTTCTGCCCTGTGGCATACTCAAACTACTCAACGATCTAGGACTAGTTCAGTTCCCTCTGGTCTGTAGTGAAACAAGAGTAAATCTTGTTGAGTAAAGCTAAATATACCACATGAGATCTAATATCTTAGCCTTCAATTCCTTCACCACATCCTGGATTACCTTCTCTTCTCTCTCCTCAGCAATATCTATCCATGGTTACATTTATAGTGCCTTTCTCCCTATATATCAGCTTCCTCCTGTCTTTACCTTCCTCCCTTTTTCAAATGACATTTCATAATCCATTATGTCAGCACTGTCTTGTTAACATCCTTGCCTTGGTCAGCCTGGCATTTAATTGAATCTGCTTGGCCAAAGCCCAACTGTGAATGTATTAAAATATCTGGCTGCTCAATGCCTATACCCAAGTTGTTAACAGGTGCTGGAAAAAATCTCACGAGGTAGACTGATACCATCATTAATCATACAATGGAGCCAAAGAGGACCACTGACCTCTACTGAATGAACCCTCAGTACTACCACAGAATCTTATATTCCTCCAGTTACTCTCATCTGCAATAGCCCATTCTCCTCAAACTTCTGACCCTCTTCTTTGCTCCTTCATTCACAGAATTTGATTTTCCCTTTTACTGGATTAAGAAAGTAAAAGTCATTAAACAACTCCCTCAACTTCCAGCCACCAAATCTATAAACCCACCTATATCTACAGTCAGCCTCTCCTCCTCTCTTTATGTTGCACTGGAAGAGATATCCCCTTACTAAGCCCTGGAAACTCTAATCCATTAGGAACCCTGGATAACTGATCACTCCCTCTCTGCCCTACACCTTCCACCCTGCTGGCTCCATCTCATCAGCATTTAAACATGCTCACGTCTCACTATTGTAGGAGAAAAAAGAGTCTCTCCTGACCCCATTACCCCTTGACCTAGTGTCCTCGGTCCTCTCTTTTCCAGTCAAACTTCTGGAAAGAAGTTTCTGTTTATATTCCATCTTTACCCAGTGTATTCTGGCTTCCCTTTGTACTACTCTACCAGATGACTAAACAGTTCCTTAAAAGCGTCACACTCCTTCCTTTTACATCTTTTTCCTTCTGCCTAAAAATAAATGCTATCTACTCCAATATCATGCTCTTCTCTAAACTAACTCCTCTGTATCCTGCAGAGCACATCTTAAATATCATTTTTCAGGGGAATCTTTTATGAATCCCTAGACTACAATAGGCTTGGCCATTAAATGCTCTCCTGTAGCCTTTTCTAGCACTGATTTGTAAATAATTATTGCTGACCATGTTCCCTGGAAACTATAAACTTCATTACGACAGACTTCCTCTTTCTCACTCACAAATATATCCCTCATAGTCCACGTGGTGCTTGACATACAGCAGGTTCTCAATAAATATTTGTTGAGTGAATAAACTCATGACTATAATGATAGCAACAGATCCTCAGAAGTTATTAATCAAACTTTAGGTAATAAAATCTGAGTATAAAAAACTAAAAATATTATCCATTCTTAGCCAAGAAATAAATGGTTTATAAAAATATTTCCTAAGATGTGAAAGAGAAAATCAGTGAATAAAATAGTCAGAAAATGACTTTTGAAGTTGAAACTCTAGAAGTCACCATCCAGGAAACATATATTTTTTTGTTTTGGCCTAGTTTGATCCTTTGGGAAACAAATTTGGGGCTCCCTAAATAAATCGATGAATGGAACAGGCTTTATACTTACACAAAGGCTAGGAACGAGACTAGATAGATTGACGTGTCGTGGTGCAAACATGTGAAGTTGCTGAAGGCAAGATATGGCAGCTGCTTGAACGAGGGAATCTGAATGATCCTGGGTAATTGCACAACCCACCAAACAAGAAGAACAAATTGTTGAAATTGTTGCTTTATTCCCTAGTAGTAAAAGTAAAAAAAAAAAAATAGTAAAATACAATTATTTAATCACTGAAAATAATCCTAGAAAACAATTAACTTCTAAATAACCCCTCCTTTCGATTACTATTAACAAAAAGTCTAGTCCATAGAAATGACTTCAAAATGTGACTGTATATGGATAACAATAATGCACCTCTCTTAGATTTAGCTAGGTTTATATTTATTCCCCAATATTGTCTTTTAAACCCATCATTGTTTTTATCTGAAAGAGCCAAAAGACTCCTTATTCTCTTTCTCTGTTCAACCAACATTATTACCTCTATTACATAATAATTTCAAATTCTATTTTCCTAATAAGTTAATAGCAACTTTTACAGAGGTAATTAGGAAAAATAAATGGTAGTATTCTATACTGTCTACAGAAAAATTCCTTAATTGCCAAATTGATTTAAAATTTTTACCAATGTAAAATAATTTTATATACATATAAAGATCAAACATATAAAGAGTCACATAAGAGTCACATTCTAATTTGATATATGCATTGCCTTATCATCATCACATCAGAAAGCACTTGAAAAACATCTATACTTAATTAAAGGTGTATATTTATCCTCTCCATATCCTTGGGGTATTCACTGGAAAAAAAGACTATCGACTTTCTTAAAGAGATTACTGAGTCCGTGAAAGAAACAGGTCTAAATCACACATTTTTCCACTGTTAGCGTTCTTCTTTAAGATCTTTTGTTTTCACTTCTTTCCTTTTAAAACTATCTGTCCATAGTGGTTAAGAATGAAAGAAGAAGAAACTGATCCTGATTTCATGTCTGACTCCAACCACTCACTGACTATACATATATATATCCTTGGAGAAGTTCTTAACCTCTCTCAGCCTCAGTGTTTCACCTGTAAAATGGAGAGCTATAGCTATCCCAGGATTGTTGTCAGAATTAAATGAGTTGTTTATAAAAAGCTTGACCCATTAAAAGCATTTAATAAATACTGAAATAAACTTGGAAAGTAGCTTATACATTCAGGATAAATTCACAGTAATTTGCTGCCTTGAGTGTTTATTTAATTTAAACATTAGTGGAATTATTTCAGTTAAACTGAATGGCAGGATGTATTCCTAGGATCATAAATTTGCCACTCATTAGCTGAGTGGGAAAGTTACTTATCCTCTTTAAGTTTGTTTCCTCGGGGAAAAATTAGATAATATTATCCACCTTGGTTGTTCAAACTATTTTCCTGATCTTTAGGGGTCAAAAAAAAATTGTGAAGCAAAATAACAGATGGCACCCCAGACTAAAGGAATCCCACTTTTATCTTTATCTTTATGGGGCTTCAAGTAAAATTTTATTTGGAAATGTTTTCTCTGCTCAAAACTTCAGAAAACACTGTCAGTTATATGTGGGAATTACATAAAATAGGAATTATGCAAAAAGTGGATTGGTTCTAGGCCTTCGGTAAGTTGCAGGTATTCAGTACATAGTAATAACAATTAATATTAATAATATTTATTGTTATTGATATCTTTAAGCAATATGTTGATGCCATTCAGGAAATTGAAGGATAGTAATTATCTTTCTAGTTCCTTTAATTTAAGATGAACTTACCTTGTAGTTCAGGGCCAACAGTAGTGATTATAGCCCCCAGGCATCTACCCAAACACTGATGAACTTCTGTATGTGAAGGTGGAACTGTCAAAAGCAAGGTAAGAACTAGAGATAAGGTTGGTTCCACATATCCACGATACATTGGGCCACTAGAATCCACTATCAAAGCAAGTGAATGAAGAGACCAAGTCTGAAATAAAATATAATTTTATTTTAGTTGTAAAAAATAGAGTACATTAACTTAATTTTTAAGTTAAATTTTAGTAAATCCTATCATCTTAGTTTTTTAAATCTTAGCTTTTAATCAAAGACCTAATCAAATACTTAAAATTATATTCCTTAAGAAATAAGGCCCAGATCTTCAGAGTGCTAGTTCCTCTGGGACCGTGTGTAATAAATTTGAATTCTCCTTAAAAAAAAAAGAAAGAAAGAAAAGAAAGAAAAGAGGGAGAGATGGAGGGAGGAAAGAAAGAGGGAGAGAGAGGGAGAGAGAGAGAGAGAAGAGAAGAGAATAGAATATAGAAGAGACCTAGAATAGCGGAATACAAAGAACTGAGAGAGAAAAGCGCTCCCCCCCCCCTACCTCCCCTCCCGCAATCACCAATCCCTAGAAAAGAAAGAAAGAAAGAGAAAGGAAGAAAGAAAGAAAAAGTAGCACACAAGCTACCAATAGCCAATAACTAAAACAACTGATGTACAAATGCTATGTTCAGAGTTTCTCTGAGGCGTGGCTTTGAGTGTCAGAAATAAAATTTCAATGATGAACTAATTTTCTTCTACTATAATGTATTTTACACTTCCAAAAGACAATGACTTATATAATAAGTGTTTGATTCAGTGGATGCTTATGGACATCAAATTTATCTTTACTGCCTGTATCGTTGGAGTTTTCAAAGAAACTTGCCTGAAATTAAACAACGGCAATGACAATGTTCTGTACTCAATACATTTCTAAGGCCATGACACTCACACAATAACTCTTTAAGTGTGTGGACTTACTTCAGGCCCTTATTTGTGTCTAGTAAGCATAAAGCAATCTTACTGGTAATGGTATTTACAAAACTAACCCCAGAACAATATATTGTTATCAGCACAGGCCTAAGAAAATAAAATGTCCTTCAAACTGCCCACATGAGCTCTTGAGGTACACCTTTTATTTCTGCTAGTGGTAGCTCTAAAGGAGAGCTGTACTGCTGGGCTGATGGAGAAAAGGTTGCAGCAGAGAGGTTTCCCAATTTGCCAACTCAGAAAAAATATTGATACCTGTACTTTCTACTACCTGTCGATCTACCCCAGTCCTAGAAAATTTAACAACCTGACTGGGTCAGGTTATGTAAAAAAAAAAAACACCTACTGACAAGAGTTAGCAAAAAATAAGAAGAATATAGCACCATGAGGGAGGAAGACAAGAGCCACAATCTGGAGAAAAAAATTAATAGAAGAAACAAAAGAGAAATTTAATAAAACTGTAATAAGAATTTTTTAAGACTACATATTAAAGTATAAAGGAGATTCTAGAAGTGTTTTTAATTTAAAAAAAAAAGTTCACCCAGGATTTATATGAAAAAGTCAGTAGAAAACTGGAAAAAAAGAAAGAAGTTACTAATAAATGCAAAATCATTATCTTGAAGATCAAATGGAAGAAATAACATATAACATAGAGTGAAAATACCAAAAAAAAAAAAAAGAGGAAAAAAAGACAAGAGACAATATATGAATAATAGGAGTTCTAGAAAAAGATAAACATGTAGAATTTGATAACTGTTTAAGCTTTAAGGATAGAGAGTAAAATTCTTACACACTGTCAAACCAAACATAAGGTTACAGACAAAGAAATACATTTCAGGTAAGTTTTTTGGAAAAAGCAAGAAAAAGATGGAAAATAAAAATAGTTGTTATATCCATAAGCACCCATTAATTTAGATTTTATTACATAAGCCATTGTCTTTTGGAAGTGGGAAATATATGCATAGTATAAAAAGTAAATGAATTCATTGAAGTTTTATTTCAGGATGCTCAAAGCTACACTGCAGAGAAACTTTAAATAGTATCTGTACATCAGCTGCTTTGATTATTGGTTTATGTTACTTTTTATTTTCTAAAGAACTTAACTGGAAGTTTTTATAGAAAACTGATTAAAGATTGAGATGTCAATACTTACTAAAATTTAATTCTAAAAAATCAAGCAACCATTAACCTCTTATGTGCAACATCAGGAGACAAAAAATACTGAAACATTTATGAATAATGAAAGAAAAGGCCTGTATGCCAGTAACAGTATAACTAACTAAAATATCATCCAAATGTAAAAGGCGAAAGAAGTCACTTTTTAGATATGTAAGGATTCCAAAAGCATACCACTCCAGGCCCTTCCTAAAATAATTATTGTTGGTGAAAGTTTTTCTAAGAACAAAGATCTTAAGATGGGAGTTGAAGATACAAAAAAGAAAACATTATTGAACAGTAAATCTCTAGTAATTATAGTTAAATACATGTAGACAATAATGCAACTGTGAAATATGACTTTTGGATTAGGATTCTCAAAACAGAAGAGACAAGGAAAACTCAAGAATATTGTACATTTTATTCTGTGAAAATACAAACTGAAATATTAGCTTTGAGGGAATATAAGAGATCCAAATTATAGTAAAATGTCCTGTCATATAGAAGTTTGGCTTTAAGAAATTAAAGCAAAAGAAGATTGAGAAAATGGTGAAGATAAAAGAACAAAGAAAATTAGCACCTATTCTTTGACATAAAAAAAGAAAGCAGCAACTTCTTGGATAAAATAATTTTATGAGCGTGTGTTTTTCTTCCAGACTAGTGTGAAAATAGGATTGAAAAAAGCACCTCAAAAAAAAAAAAAAAAAAAAAAGGCAGCACCTCTTAAGAGACAGGATAACTTGGTTTTTGTTTTTAATGCTTTAGAGAATGTTGTGCTTTCCACAGTGGAAACCTTTACCAAAAAGTCAAGGGCTAACAAAACCTGCAGATTAGAAGCCTCTGGTAGATTTAATGTCTTATCAAATTGTGAAGGAACTCATTTATCAACTCAACAAACTAATAGCAGGCAGTAAAGGCAATTAAATTTGTGAGTCCCAGTAAGAAGGTGGCAAGGTAGATGCTGTTGCATCCATATATTCTTAACATTTTTAGGTGCTTCATGTGAAGTGGTAAATGAAGAACACAGTATATTTTCATACACAGGAAGCTCTTGACTCTCAACCATTTGTATTCAAAGAGAAACAAACAATAAATTCAGAGTATACCTGAAGACTCAACCAATGACCCCAGGGTATTAGAAGGGAGAGAGAGAGAGATGGTCATTAAAAAAATGTTTTTGATTAATCTAAGCAATGTAAGGAAATGCAAAAAAGAGGAAAGAATAGTTAAAAATAAAAAGAAAATGTTTCAAGAAACGTATGTGAAATGGGTTAAATTCCCAAAATAATACAGATTTTAGATTAAAAAAAAAAAATCCTGTTACATGTTATTACCAGTAAGACTCCTAAAACAAAATGACAAAAAAAGACCCTAACACATTTTCCCTAACAACTTATTGGAATCATTACTATTTTATACAGCAAATAATTTTCCTCAATATCCTACTTAAAAATTTTATAATAAAAAAATCGACATTTTACCTGGACTTCAGAGGACGTTCCGTCTTGTGCTAGAGCCAATAAAATGCTGACGCTGGTCTTCAGATGTTGTCCTGAGCCAATACCACCAACATAACGATGCAAACAGCCTAGAGCCAATGAATGTCCAGTTCTGGATACAACATCTCGAGCTGATTTCAACCTGGAAGAAAGTTTGTTCAGGGATTGGTTTTCTATTTTATTATGGCAGTAAAAAGCTTATGAGCCACACAATCAAAAGGATTTATTCTAGAAATCAGAAGACTACAATCATGATTACTTCTTTTTCCACTCACAAACATGAATAAGAGATTACATTTAAAATGGCTGGTTAAAGTGATGTATTTCACTGAATAAAGCTTATTCGATTTGAGAGAAAATTTGAAAAACCACAACTTCTCAGTTCTTAATATTAATTGTTTCTTAAAAAACTAAGAGCCATTTGAAACAAATTTTTATTCCTGGTGCTTCAAATAAAAGTATAGTTTTTATAATTGGTTTTGAAAATACATACAAAAAATGGTATTTGTATTCATAGAATTACAGAAAATGCTTTTAATTTTCACTTAAGAAATTCCTTGTAATTATAATTTGAACCTTTTTAAAATGTGCAAATCTTTTTCTTCGTGAAATATGTTTTAATGAATTAAAAAATGTAAAAAGGAGTCATTGTCTACTTTTTTAAAAAAGCTTTGAGATGTATTTATAATAAAATTCATCAATTTTAAGTGTACATGAAAAGGTACAATGTGATGAGTTCTGATAACTGAATACAGCATGTAATCACCACATAATCATAACATAGAACAGAGGTGTCCAAGAAATAACATAAGCCACATATGTAATGTTAAATATTCTAGTCTTGGTACATCTATAGCACATTACGGAAAGGAAAGAAGAAACAGATGAAATTAATTTTTATAATACAGCAGTCATTTTCAAGAATATAAGAAGTTAATATTAAACACAATCTGTGAATTCAGTTGTAAAGCATTATACAGATTAGAAAGCTGCCTTCATGTTGTTATTTCAAAAGTAACATTTCAGTGAGCTAAAAAACTGGTCAAATTTTCTCAGTGATAATCGTTCATCAAGCCAACAATCTAAGATATAAGAATGCACATTTCCCAAGGTTTCAAAGCAATTTCCAATTTGAATGAAAACAAATTCAACCACTAATGACTTTTTTTTTCCTGAACTGGGTCTGAAGCAATGGAAGATATGCCCTATTAACCAAAAATGGTTTATAAGAATGATTCCTGTGTAAATACTGTCATATGTTATACCATGTGGAAACATACAGTCTAGTTAATAATTATTAATTACTTAAAAGACATCTTAGCCTATATGAGAAACTTGTTGGTAAAGAGACCCACTTACTTGTCAAAGCTATACTGGGCCATTCTAGCAATAAAGGTTGCTTCTCCAACCACCTGAGCCATTCTTCCGAGAGCTTCCCCTGCTGCACATCGTAAGATGGGATTTGGGTTGTCAAGAGCGCCCATAACCAGTGTCAGAGCAGATTTACGAACTTCTTCAGGTCCTAAAGTACTTTTGTTTTCAGCCAGGCCCTATGGTTATTTATTTTTAAGGGACAATTCATAATTCACATTAAATAAAAGAAAAACTGTGGTGTACTCCTTGTAAATATGTAATTCACGCATTTTCTTTAGTCATCTTTCACATGCATATACTATGCCTACAACCAATACCTGTTAAATTGAAAGCAATCACTTTCCTAAACATGATTCAGAACAGATATGCAACATGGTTATATTTCAATCAGCCTTAAAATCAGCAATCCCTGGGAGTGTCTCTATCCAAAGACTAATACTTAAAAGTTGTTTTTATACATTAAGAACACTGTTTATTAAATCAACTGTTATTCAAGGAAGAAAAAGACCTGATAACTGTGAAACTTTGATTCATTTATATAAAATTCTAGAAAAGATAATTATGTCACCAAGAATATATCCAAAATATATCTAAAGACAAAATGAGGTAAGAATAATCAGTAACTAAATGTTGATACAGTTTGTTCATCATACTAAATGTTAATAGCTCTGTTATAGCTATAGTTACTGTCTTGGAACTTTATTTACTTTAAACCAAAAATCCAAGTCATGATGCCTGGGGAAAATGTTAACTACAGCAGAGGCATTAGCGAGCACACCTATGAAGAAAAGCGTACTGTATGGCCATATTACAGTTGGCTCACTGGCCTTCCAACCACTGAGGGAGGCCATGACCACCGCATTCTCTTTTTTTAAAAAACTCAGATGTTGGTATCAGCTGATTGGGTGTATAACAGGGCATATACTAATGGTTATTTAAATGGTACGAACCTGTATTTCTATAACCAATGCCTATATCCCTTTTCCCTGATATTTACAAAACATGATTTAATTCATGTCCATTCAAACAATTGTTGCAATTTTATTTTAAAAGAGCAATAAAATAAGCTTAGTTCTAAATAATATAAAAAGTTCTCAAGTACATCATAATAGAAGCTGCAGGTTGCATAGTATAGTACATAAACTCCGACAGGCAAAATAGCTGTTATTGCACTTCATATGTGTAGAAACTGAGGTTCAAAAAAAGTAAAATGAATTACACAAGACAAACCTAGTGACCAGCTAAACCAGAACACGATCTCGAAGTACAGCATTCTGTCAACTATATAACATAGCCTCTCCTGATTTATGATCCAAACCACGAACTCAACTTAACCTTTATCTAGAATATTAGACCTTATTATTCAAGCACCTTTGAAAATTCTGGAAGAACTTACCAGCATTTGTAAAATCTGAGGACTCAAATTGAAATAAACTTTAATATTATTAACATTAACATATTTCATTATAACAAGCCTAATATGAAGTTTCTAGTAACTTAATAAAAATAATATAAAAACATAGTTATCAGGTGACATACATACAAATATCATACTAGTCTAGATACACCTGCCTTATTTAGGCATTAATGAAAATCTTGATTCAGAACATTTACTGTTTTAAAAGTAAATACCTTCAGTGCACTGAGAACAGCAGTAAAAATGTTAAGCTGCACAGCCTGCTGGCGGACTCCCTTGGCTTGTTTAACACATTCGGCAAAGTGATCCAACATCTGTAATCTATAATAGGAGTAACGATCACATTAGCAGTACTTTTTATTCAAATATAGCTCAAAAAAGAGATAAGAAGAGTATAAGCTAATCATTTAACAAATAAGCCCCCATGTTTTCCCATTTCTATTTCATGCTCACGGCTAATCCAAATCAGATCTCCTCCTCTTGAATTAATATATGGACATGTGGTTAGCAACTGGAACAAGACAAGAGACTAAATATTACGTTTCAATTTGCAAAATAAAGTCATAACTTCAGTGGCCTCTAATATGAACACCAGAGTCCAACAAAGTGCCTGGCATTAGCAGCAGGTGCTTAAAGTTTCTTCAATAGAATAATCATCATTAATGATGCATCTGGATACTTTAAATTGGAAATAAAAAGGGGGGGCATAATTCTTTTCTTTCTAAAAAATATTCTCGCACAACCATAAAAAATAAATAAAAAATAAAATAAAAACAATCAAAATGTTTTTACATTATAATATCATATATACACATGCATACTCATGCAAAAAAAGGTGAAATATTATATTAACAAAGATTATCTCTGGATTGTGAGATTAGGTTTGGCTTCTTTATTCTTTTCTGTAAGCTCTAGATTTTCTCCAATGCGATGCTTTTATAATCAGAATAAAAACATTGTTCCAAAATAAAAAAAAATACTCTCACACAAGAAAATAGTGCCTCATGTCCTTTCCTTGAAATCTAATCAAGATTTTTTTTTTTAAAGAAAAAGATATAGCTTTGAGCATTTTTTTAAATGTAAAAAGAAGTGAATCATTTTTTTTTATTATTTCGATTTTTTTAAATGAGAGTTAACAATAAAAATCACAGGCATTTGAAACTATTCTAATAAAAGAGAATGAAAGCATTTCAGATTTTTCTGAAAAGAAATGGGTAGGGCAAAGGAAAATAGAGAGGTTGGATGTAGTTCTAAGATAACTATGAGCTGAAGCAGGAAATCAAAATCTCCCTACGGTCACTATAAGGATTTAAGCCTGATTTATAATAGGACATGGGTCTCAGGCCAAGGCATTCTTTGAAAACCACATAGGAAGAAATCACCTAGCCTCTAGTACGAACTGCAGTTAGAGTTACTACGGGCTAAAGGTGACAACTTCTGCACTTGCTCTGACACAGATCCATGTCTACACGTGAGGAAGTAGGGCATAATTTACACTGCTTTCAAGCACACACATAAGAAGACACACATGATCACCAAGAGCACTGTTAAACATCGTTTGCCTATCTCTAACATCAAGTACATAACATTTTCAATAAGCTTATTATAATTTTTTCCTTATAAAATATATTTCATTTAATTAGAAAACTTTTAGCAAAAAGGTACTATGCAGAAATAATAAACTATTAGAATGAAAATTTTATAGTGTAAGCCATAGTCCACAATCCAATAGACACTAGATGCTTATACACAGGGCCAAATCTTAAATATAGTTTTAAATTATGTGGAATTTGCATTCAATTTTTTTAAACATGTATATGTCATTGTTATTAAATTTATGAGCCTATTGTTTAAGTAGTAATTAACTGGGATGGAAAAATCTACTGTTTGAATATAATTCATATAAAATTACCTGATTAACTTCATACTAACCGGTGTTTATAAGAAACATGAGGGAACACTACACCAAAAAGAGCCACGGAAGCATCAATGACTGAGACCCCAAGAGGGAGAGGCCCAGGCACAGCTTCTCCAGCAGGTATTCGTAAATAAATGGAAGATGGATCATGTTCAAGAGCCCCGCTTCCAGATGCACTGTTTGGCTGGAGCTGCGAAAGAATGACATAAAAATCATTCAAAATCTACTTTTAGAAACTCACTAAGTACTAGACATGAAGAAGAATAGGGGAGGAAGGAGAAAACATAAAGAACAGAATGCTTGAATCTGAAAATTTTTAAATAGGTGAAATATAATTTCACCATTAAAAAAGCTATCAGTATAACACCTCATAATTTTAAGAAAAGGACTATTCATTTTAAAATATTTTTACACTACCTACCCTAAAAGATGTAGGCAAAACAGTATCGAGAATAACTTAAACCCACACAAATTACTTTAAAAAAGGCTCTAGTAACTTTTTTAAAAGTACATAAGAAATATTGATTCAGGGGCAAAAAGTTTTTAAATCTTCAACCTATTAACTCCCATTCTTCCAAATGTCAGAAAACAAACTAAAACAAAGCACTAATAAACAAAAAAACAGCTAAAACTGATCTTTACCACAGGCATCACAGGGTATATAAATACAAAGAACACTGAATAAAGGCAACTTACCAAATTCTAACTATTGCTATTTACCTTTTTCACTTTTTATCTACCACCAGGAAGCCATCTTTAAATGTCTCAATGAAAATTTAACCTTAGTCTATAATATTTTATTTTTAAATGACAGTGTGTAATAGTACCATTGTTTTCAATTAAGCAAGTATGTCATTCTCCTGTATGGTTTACTACCTGGTCTTCAATTGACTTATGATCAGTTTCTTGAAGCCAGGAACCAAGAAGAACACTATCATCATAATGACAGAGCGATCTGAGGAGTGAAGTAGTTGTATTGGCCGAATTGTCAGTCAAAGTGAATTCTGCTACCAGTTCTCTAAGAAGTGCATTGAAAGATCCTAAAAAACAGAACTTCAGATCAGATTACAAAGAATAATCTTTATGAAAATTACAATCATTGCCCACAAAGAGCAGCATCATTTTCAACAGAAATAAAATAATTAAGTTCCTGTTTCCTTTTTTTAAATAATTGAAATATTTTAATGCTTTTTTAAATAAACAATTATGGTCCTTCCTTTTTTTACTGTATTGTGCCTTTTAGCCCAAATTATTTAAAGTAACCACAAAAGTCAAATAGAGAAAAGACCTTTTAAATATATGAAATATGATATAACTATTATTTATTATTAATTACCCAATAATACACAAACACTGAACTAGAATATATCAAAATTCTTGAGCATGGTTGAACTGGAAACAAATCAATGACTTACTTTCACATTATTTGACAATATTTCATTTCTGCAAAGTATATTACTGTTCTCCCTCCAGATTCCTAAATTATTGGCTATATTATAATATGCATGAGCAGTTTACAATAGTTAATAAAAACATAGACTTTAAAAATGAACCAGCTGGGTTTGAATCCAAGCTCTATCACTTACCAGCTCTCAAATTAGGCACGTAATATTACCTCTATGTACCCAAGATTCTTCATTACACGCTAGAGCTAATAGCTTCATAAGGTTGAGGTTAGAGTCAAAGATGTGAATACATGTAGAGAGTTTAGAAAGGAGCCTAGAACACAGTAAGTGCTCAGTAGGTGCTAGCTACTCTGTAAGAAGAAAAGAAAATGGTTGCTTTCCTTTGCATATGTTAGTGGGAAAGCCGTGATTAGAACCCTAGAACACTGTTTAGTATGGTTCATATATACAATGGAATATTGCTCAGCCATTAAAAAAAATGAAATGCTATCATTTGCAACAACATGGATGGACCTAGAGGTTATTATGCTGAGTGAAATAAGTCAGACAGAGAAAGATAAATACCATATGATTTCACCTATATGCGGAATCTAAGGAACAAAAAGAACAAACTAATCAAAAACAGACTTACAAATATAGTGGACAATTTGGTGATGGACAGAGGGAAGGGGAGTTAGGGGGCTGCGAGAATGGGGTGAAGGGTTAAATAAGTGCAAATTAGTAGCTGATGGATGGTCACAGGGATGGGGAGCACAGCATAGGGAATGCAGTTAGCATTAATACGTTTGCCAGGTGGAGGGCCAGGGTAAGGAGGGAGCAAATAGGGTGATCATTTTATGAACTATACAGATGTCTAATCAATGTACTGTATACTTGAAACTAATCAAAATAAATTAATTAATTTTTAAAAAATACTAAAAAGGTACATTGAATAATTTTTATTAGATATTACAAATTTTATTTACCTTCATAAGTTTTTGGAGGCAACAAAGCCAAGATATCATAAAGTCTTAAACGAACCATTGCAGCGCTCGCTTTCAGATGAGCTCCATGGGCTTTAATCACAGATGGAATGCTAAAATATCAAGATGTAAGTATTACTTATAAACACTTTTTCAGCAATGTACATTTTCATTTTAGTTTATTTTTGACCTTTACTGTTAGTAACAGAACATTATAAAAAACAATTTTATTTTAAAATATACTATTACTCTAATTTAAAAAGTCACTTTACAAAAATAAAGTTTTATGTTTCCCATATGATACTATAGGGAAATACCAAATGTGACCATTATAAATATATAAAATTGGGTGTTAACTTGTCACAATTGCTTACTTACTGTGACATCATGGTCATGGCACATTCAATAGGGGTCATCAATTTTCTAATCACATCTTCAGTTAGAAGTTCAGGACAATGTGCAACAAAACTCCTCATTGCTAGATAAATTTTAAAAAGGAAAGATTTGGACCCATTTTGTGAGGATCAATAAATTTATAAAATTATATAAAGATACCTACAATTCTTAATTAAGGTTCATACCTAAAGAAGAACCAATTGCAATTATAGAGACAAATCAATAAAAAAGGCTAGAAGAAGGGTGGACAGCAGAAATGGAGGGAGGAAAGATATCTGTTAGGGAGATTTCATGAGAGGGAATTCAGAGGTCTATGACCCCACATGAATTCAAAGCAGTTTCAAGACAGAACCAAGGGTGGACACAATGGCCCACTGAGAAGGAATATCTGTTTTGGCTCTTTAGCAACAGAGCTAAGAAAAAAACAGCTATTAGATGTGTAGGAACAAAACTGACACCTTGCCCTATTGTCCTCATAGGTAAGTGTACGTCACTTTCAGTTTGGAAAAAGAAGCACTTTACACTCTGAGACAAACCAAAAACAAACAAACAAAAAAACCAGGGTCATCTGGTTCCCAAATGAAATAAAATTTGAGCCTTTCCTGTAAATTGCTGACTCCTGAGCAAAAGAACTTTATTTATAATTTTTGTAATGCTGACGTCTGAAAAATGTATCATTTGCAGATTTGATAATGATAGAAGCTGTTTATCCATATGGAAAAGACTAAGTGTAAACTCAGTAATCCTGAGTTTCTTTTTCCTTTAAATCTCCAGTGGGTTTTTTTTAATGTGGTAATCCAGTGCTCCTGTGATAGGTAGAAGATGGCAGTAACTGCAAATTAAGAGGTCTGGGTTTTAGCTCCTGTTTTACCATCAACTCTACCCTCCTTCTCAGAGTCTCAGCTTCATTTTATTACGAAATTAGCAAACTGGTATAGATTATTTATGAAGTTTCTTCCTAAATCTAAGTCTATAAATGTACCATTCTATATCAAAATAAAAATCCAAAGTAGTGATTTTGCTTCACTTCACAAATATTTTAGTAATAAAATAATATTCTGAAAGTACATGTCTTTCAGTTCTTACCACATAAAGCTCCAGCGCGGCCTTCCAATGTTACCTGCCAGGTAAAAGAATCACCTCGGGCCTTCTCAGCCTCTAATTCCTTTAAAGAACGAGGGAAAACATTTCGCCACAATAATAACATCTTGGGCAGATGGTAACGAACAACCGATGGTCCTAACCGAGAAAATGAGAATACGAAACTATATATACATGTAACATCCATTACAATCAAAAGTCAAAGAGCCCCACAAAAGCTTTAACAATGGCTATCATTTATCTCTAGTATTAACATTTTCAAAATATTTATTATTCAGTAGGTGAAGTATATATATCTATCAATCTATCAAAGCATAATAAAATTCTCCTAAAAAGTATCAATATTTTTTAAAAGTATCAATATTTTTAGCACATAAACATAAAACCACAAAAAGTAATCTAAAATAAATTACCCAAATATATTCAGAACGGTGAATTAAATATTATCAATGATAAAATATATCTAGGGCACATTTTATGACGTCTTTTCTATAAATATATAAACATATACATCCTCTCCCACTTACATACATATATATAGTCCTACATTTTGGGGGCAATTTATATAGTTAATTTAGTTTTATGGAGGAGCGGTATATTTAGAACTGGGAACCTATATATACATTGCTAAAGAATTCATTTAACACATCATTAACATACCTAACATAAATTTCTAGAAAAGAGTTACCACTTTTTATTTTCTTCAGAAAACTAGATCAAATAATTTCTAAAAGGTATGTTTAAAGTGGAGAGTAATTTTGTACATACACAAACACACATACTCACACTTCTTATAGTAGAAGCTAAACGTGTGAACTAAAAGGTAGATGCACCCCATCACAATAACATATACTTCTGTTCTATTTACAGTGCTATACTTTGCTTGCATCTTAGATTTGTCATAGCACTTAGGAAAGTGAAGCACATAAGGATAACCCTAAGAAGACATCACCAATAATACTGTTTAAATGTGACTTTATCACCCTGCTAAAATTACATCACTGGCTTTCACTCTGGGGATGGAACATGCCCTGCATACTCTCATCTCTTTTGATTAACGCTAAACTAATCAACTAGACCATGGTTGTTCTGATGGTAAAGGTGGAACTTGACAACTTTCTCATAAAATATGCTTAAGTAGAAATTGCCAAAAATAAAAATTTATTACCAAATGATGAGAAAAATATCTCTACCATTTTACAACCTCATTCAAAGTCTAGAAAGTGAATTTGAACACTTTTAAATTTTCTTTATAGTCCACTAACAGATTTAAAATAAGACAAAATCCTACTCAAATATTATATACCTAATTATATCTAAATTATATCTAAAAGTCATAAGTTATACCTAAAGTCATAAGTGCTCCCAGTAAAAGCCATCCAGCTTGGGTGCGCTGTAAAGAGAGCCTGCTATTTTGGGCAGCAGTTCGTAAGAGATCCTCGGCAATACTAACCACCATCTGCAAAAAAAGTTTAGAATTGGATTTCAATTTAAACAAGTTAAAGAAATCAAATAAGAAAATACATAGCTAGTGTACCTTATAACAGAAGTTGTCCTTTTTTTCTTGTTTCTGTTAACTTGTTTCTAAAGAGACCCACTCAATTAAAACCCACTCAATCCCGTTTGCACTGATGACTCTGAGGAAACCAGAACAGCGTGCTGGTTAAGCGAGCCAGACTGCCTGGGTTCATATCCCAGTTCTATCACTTCCTGCTTTCTGACCTGGGGCAACTTAACCTCCCTGCCTCAGCTCCCGTAGCAGCAAAATAGGAATAACAGGAGTACCTACTTCACTCTTGCAAGGACTAAATAAATTAATGTAGCAAAGCACTCAGAAGAGTACTGGGTCCATATAACCATTTAACAATACTATTATCAGTACTATTATCCTATAGTCAAAGACTCATTGAAGTCCTATAATGTAATTGCCATTAAGCTAATCTTACGGTGCTATGGTCTTAGGAAGACACAGGAAAAATGTGAAGTAACAGCAGCACATGATTCAATGACAAAATAGTAGTACAGATGTAGTAGTGGTCAGAAAGGCTATCATAGACTGAGTAGCTTTGAAGAAATTTCATGATGAAACTTGAACTGGGCCTCTAAACAAATAGAAAAGTTTGGTACCGGTGAACAAGAAAGGGGATGAAATTCTAAAGTAAGAGATTAACATGAGCAACGGCATGGAGGCTGAAAAAAGCATGTGAAGAAAGCAAGATGACTAGTTTGACTAGAGCAGAGGGAAATTAGAACGAAAGGAAATTATGAAGGTACCAGTTTACCAAACAGAGGCGGTTATATTTTATTCTTTGAGTGTCGCCGAGCAAATGTGAAATATGAAAATGGTGTGGGAGAGATGAGAGAAAAAGACTTGAAGGATAATCAGTGAGGAGATAATTGTATAACAAAGAGAGATGTAAGCCTAGATTCAAGTAGTAGCTATGGAACTCACAGGAATGAATGGACATGGGCCCAATGTTCCAGAAAAAATAAAAGTAAAAAATTCAGCCCCAATCTGCCTATGTAAAGTTGTAAATATTTATATAAACACTTAATATTCCTGAGAAGAAAACCACAATAATGGGAGGTACTGCAGAAAGAAAAAAAACTGATTAAAACCATTCAACTTTTATTTCATATATCAAAATGCTAAATATAGAAATAGCACATTCTCCTGACATCTTTGAATACAGCAGCGTCGATTTTCATTTCTAAAAGCTGAAGGAAAGCTCTGCTTTCTAATTATTATAAGGTTTTTTCCCCTTATAAAGTGATACTATACCTAAATAAAATCTATTACTTCTATGTTAGAATTATCAAATTTTTATTAGGATCTGTCAACTCCATATTAGCAGGACACTATATTTTACATAATCATGGTAAAACTGTTGTCGTTTGATCACATAGTTTAACATTAAACACAGATCGTGTTCCAATAAAGACTAAAGCCCGCGTGAGAGCACCCATGATTCTAGGATCTCTGTCCTACCTTTCCCTTGGCATGAGGAATGCCCAGTGGACACTGATGAACTCCACCCAACAAGGCAGCCATTGCAAAACTGTATCCACTAACAGCTTCTGGTGAAGTCTTCAAGTTGTTGAGGCGTTCTGCACACCTGTCTAGAAACGGTGTCAACTGGAAAGGTAATGCCACAGCCACACAGCGCAAACACCATGCAGCAGCAAGTCGAGCAGCCATACTTGGATGAAGAAGCACAGAAGTCACAGTCTCCAAAAGTCCTAAAAAATAAATACTCAAAAAATTACTACTTAATGAAGTCAAATGATTCCATGAGCTAAAAGACTATGTACACCACAAGAATTAAAATCATAACTATCATGGTTATACATAGATATTTTCAGAACTTAGCCAAAAAACACATATTATCTCATAAACAGTAGATTATTTTAAAGGAACATTTTCTACAAAAACACAGTATGATATTATCCAATAAAATAGAAATGTTAATAGAAAATTAAAGTATTTGACAAATTTTAACCAATTAGAAACAAAACTACTATGACTTGATTTGTCTCCCAAACTTTATTTCACTATTTAATTCAAGATTGACTATCACGGTGAATTTTAAGTTAAATAAAACTCGACTTTTTAATTTTTTTAATAAATGATGAAAACTAATTTGACAATATGCAATTAACCAGGAATTAAATATCAATCATACCTGACTTTTAAAAATAGGGAAAAAACATTCCAGCAAGTAAGTGGATATCATACCTATCGATGCTTCCTGAATAAGAGGAGATGCGGTGGCACTTAGGCTCTGCACAAGGCTCCCGAGCTCCTGGAGGGCACAGACCATCACGTGCTGGCTCGCTGCGATGTCTGCGGCCCCGGATTTGTTTTCACCACTAGTATCATTCACTACGGCTTCTGGAAACACAAAATCATGTATTTGATGAGGGCAAATTAAACTGTGATACAATTTTTTGATCCATACAATTTATATTCCTATAGTATCTCATTTGATGTCTGAGTGTTAAAAATTCTGTATGTAGTAATTTCTCAGCAGGAAACATGTAATTAACACTGAAGTAACTTAAACATTGTTTGATGCTTTCCCGACCATGCTTTAATATATACTGAGATATTTTGTCTGCTTTCAGGGTTAAAACTTAATTTTAGTAAGCAGAAACAAACTGTAGGGTACAAAAAGCATAGTCTCTAGAAAAAGAAGACTTGGGTTCAAATCCCAGTTCCACCAGTCATGTTAGCTATGTGACAATGGGCAAGATAATTGATTTATCTCAGTCTCAAGTTCCTCATCTGCTGAAAGTGAAGTCCTTCTAAAAGAGCATTATGATGATTAAAAAGTCAATGCATACAAAGAACTTAGCGCAATGCTGCTCCCAATACACATTCAATAAATGTTAGCAGCTATTACTGTTACTTATAATTATTAATGCTATTTCAAATGCTGCAATATATTGGTAGTATTGTTGTCAAATTACTAACCAGAAAGTGGATCTATAAGGAAAGTGGGTTTAGAACTTCTTACTAGAATGTTCCTTAAAATCCCCATTAGCTTTGTTGCTCTCTCCTCTTATCTTTTAATTTCCACTAGATTTAAAATGTATTTAATATGAAACAACTGTAAATCCTTTGTCAGATTACTAATTGAGAATACATTCTGGTCCACAAATCCTAGATATATAGCACCACATTTAACTCTGCTTTTAGGATTTTTTTAATCAACTGGCTAATCTTTGTCTTTAAAGATTAATAATCTTTAAATGACAATAAAACTTTACCCTTTTTGCATTCATTATGAATTAATAGACTATAAAATATATAATGTAGAATAAAAGAACAGATTAACACATTATGAACTCTAATTAAATACCTCTTTTCTTCTTAGATACTTTTGGACTTCTCAGATATTTCTGAATTCTTTCTTTGATTACTAAACTATAAGCTCCCTAAACAGGTGCTATCTGTATCTGGTTCTCTAGTTTATTCTCACCATTTGGCACAGTGTTTCTGGAACTCAAACATTTCTTCAATGAATCAATGTAAAAACATTTTTCAAGTTATGAATCAAAGATTACTATTTTAGCATATCTAAAGAATGATACCTCATTTATTTAAATACCCTTTAATTCACAATTCGTAATTTTCAGTTAGCCCCTATACATTTAAAAAATGGTTTGCTAAGTAAACTATTATAAACAACAAAAACTATAACTAAACTATCTGTGAGTTTATTTTTATTAATTTTATGAAATATTTAATTTATATTTTCTAAATATAAATTACTAATTATTATCTATTCATTAAATTCTTTATTAAAGACCTCTATTAGGCAATATAATTTGCCTAATTAATGTATATTCTCAACAGAGATAAAACAAAACTGTCTTATAGACTTTGCATTTTACCTTGCTTTAGTTCTCTAATTGAATTGTAAGCTCCATGAAAGCAGGAACTTTATCTTACTCATTATTCAAACCTTGAATTACTGCTCTGCAATTTCGGGCACTCAATAACAATTTGTTAAATAAAGAATTTATAAAATTGATACTTCTCAGAAAAGGATTTCTTTTATTTATGAATTAATGAAGGTTTACAGTATATCGTATAGTGGGCTAATAGCTACCTGATTGTTCTCTGAGTCTTCATATTAAGCCTATAGAGGAAGGAAAAAAT
Organism: Rousettus aegyptiacus; assembly: GCF_014176215.1. Taxonomy (NCBI): domain Eukaryota; kingdom Metazoa; phylum Chordata; class Mammalia; order Chiroptera; family Pteropodidae; genus Rousettus; species Rousettus aegyptiacus. The sequence goes on from NW_023416310.1 coordinate 21,400,980, forward strand.
CCCAACAACAAGATGTTTATAAAACAACAGGCTCCAAAAATCACAATAGGTTATCTCTTACAGAGAGCAAACCAGTGCTGCTGCATACCAGGAGAGCTATAAAATTAGTATTAGTACTTGAAATAAAACAGAAAACCTAATCTTACAAGCATGCTATCCAAATCTTTAAAATTTCACTAAAATTACATATTATTTTAATAATAAGAATTCTCAATAAAATGATTAAAACAGTCCAGAAAAATATAATCAGATCTATGAGTATGTATTAATAATAATAATAAAGAACTAAATGACTAAGGTAATCAACAACAATACACATTATTACATCAATCCTTACCTACTGCTTTCATTTGTTTGCCAATAGCTTGGCATATTTCTTTGGCAGCTGCAATCTGGGCTTTTTCGCCTAACAAACTGCCCACCGTAGCTCTTAGGATAAAGGAGACACATCGTCTTGAGTACACAGCCTCTACATGTGTTTGCGTCGCCCGAGGATGGGAAACCAGATCAAGTACATGGGACAAGAATGTAGCAAAGCTACGTTCCAACCACTGACCGCCCAATGTTGTTACGAAGACAACATATGCCTATAAATAAAGATAAAACTTCAAACAAATGTATATAGATGAATTGAAATTATAAATTGACTACAGAAATAGCTGAAAATGGCATGCAAATAAAGTATATTTGAGATTAAAATATAGAAAATTTAAAACTTGAGACTTTTGTAGTACTTCTAGCATAAGAATTACTGGTAGAAGTACCTTTAACTAAAAATGGTTCTTAAGACAATAGCTTCATGAAGAACACAGAGAGCAGTTACAGGAGGGAAGAAAAACTGAATTCATCCTGATTATGAAAAAGGTAACAGGTTATAAGAATACAAGAACCCTAACATCCTAAATAAATACTAACCTAGAGATACAAAGCACTTACTTATAACTGTAAGATAAAAATGGTTACTTCTATTTTACAGTTGTTTCAGGAATAAGGAAAAGATGGAGTGATTTTGACTAATAAAATCACAAAGAAATATTTCATCTTATTAGACGTTATCATTAGATCTTTAACCAGAACAACTTATTTGGTGTTAATTATTATTTTTAAATTATAATTCCAAGTTAGGTTTAATTTCAGAATTACATCGATGATTAATCATTGATAGAAATCCAAAGTATTAACCAGTATTTTTAACTACAGACTCATTGTACAACATTTAAATGTATTAAATGCCTCAATCTAGCTACCTGAATATAATTTCAATTAAAACTAAATTTTTTATATCTAATTTTCTCACAAGTAAAATATAGGAAAATTTTGTTAGATATTTATGTAAATATAGTGGACATAAGCTTATTTACACATTATTAAGTATCTACCCTTCCACATAAGCATGTAATTTGTAATTTAATTCATTCATTTGGTAAAAGAAATGTTTTGAAAGAAAACAAACAATGCTAAAAATCTCTGTGTGTAGTTACTTCATAAGAGTCATCCATGAATTTTCACAAGTGACATGACCAGGACTCTTTTACAGACATGTATTACAGACCTGTGTGACTCCAACTCTCACTTCACGATTTACGGACCCTCCAACCTTTAACATCTCTCCGCCGCTCTTCAAGAACCCTGACCCCCCACGCAGAAATCCTGTGGCCATGAGCTCTAAGACTTCATCAAATGTTGCTCGCTTCACATTCTGGCGCATGACTTTCAGGAAGAAAGGTAAATTTATAAGCAAGTCTATTTTGCTATTAGTTAATATTTCCTAATAATCTAGCTTTATAATTCAAGTAATTATTTTTAGGCGGACCTAAATTACTACAAAGGAGATAGGGTTGTTTAGTTTTTCTTATTATGTAAACACTTACAATGTACTTGTAAAAATAAATTCAATGTGAAGCAAAAATACTAAGAAAAATAGAGGAAACTAGAAAATTCAAACCAATTCAATACATCTGTAACAACACAGTCTGATAATGATGTTAACCTTGATACATGTAACACAACAAGGGCAATGCAGGCCCATAGGAGATATTGATCACAGACAGCCCTCATTCCCATGAGATGGACATAAAGCAACTTTATCAGGACCACGCTTTCTATAAAACAGTTACCAATGGACTAAAATGTCACTGGACTGCAATCTACCTGCCATCCCTGGTTTAGAGCTTTATATTTTATAAAGTCCTTTCACATATAGCAGCAAACATAATCCTAAAGCTCATGATTAGGTATGTAGGCTTTAGAATTTCACTGTTTCGGTTTTAATTTCAGCTCAGACACTGGGCAGAACACCATCTCTCTGAGGTCAACTTCCTTGAATATAAAATAGGAATGACAACAGTAATTACAATTCACGGGGTTTTTGTGAGGATTAAGTAAAACAATTCTGCTATATACATAATTCAGTGCCTGGCACATAGTTAGCACTTTATAAAATGTTACCTATCATCATCATCGTCGCCATCTAATTCACAGATTGAAATAGTTGTCGTTAAAGATGAAGAGACTAAAGCTCCAAGGGTTTCACCGCTAACAAACATAAGACCTAGGACTTGACTCTATAACATCTGATTTTCTTTTTACTCTATGGAGATGGGTGCAGACAACAGCAGAGCTGGGTATGCTCAACATCTATACACAACTGTCCCTGAAGTGTCTTCATGAAACTGTGAGGCAGAGCAGAAGTCACATGAAAAATCAAAGCTGCCTGAGTCTGCTCACTCATGGTCAAGAAAAAATGAAAAAAAAAAAATTACTATGCTGTAAATGCAGATCTAGTCATCAGAGATTTAAAGTAAGAAAGCACATCAAGTGCCAGATTCCAGTCCCTCAAACATTACACAAAACCATTTCATAAACCTTACTTGCTTATACTTCCAACATACTTGCTATATATTATCTCATACATTATCATCATAAAAAATGTCTTAACTATACTGAGAAAATACCATTTGGGTACTTTGATTTTATAAAAATGTAGACATAGATACCTAACAATTTAAATCCCTTAAAGTGACTTGACTATATGTAATAACTCATTTAGAAGGAAGCATTCCATATACTTTCAAATATCTGTTACAGTCCAGATCAGGGGTTGGCAAACAACAATACCTGTTGCTTGTTTTGGCATCAATGCTGTAGCCATGACTGTTCCTAAGAGTTTAGACACTGCCACTCGTACTCCATAATTTGAGTTTTCCAAAGCCTTAAAGCAGAGAGTGGCTATATTTTCCAGTTCAGCAGTCCACATGAACACAGCTTCATTCTGTAGTTCTAGTAGACACTGTAATTTAAAAAAAAAAAAAAAAAAAGGAAATTACAGCCTAGAACTTCCACTTCCAGAGACAGAATAACAAGAACCAGATTTATGCTCCAGAAATAATCAAAATATTGAACAAAATATATGAAACAACAGTTTTCAAGATATTGGACATTGGGAGATAAAGGATAATGATCCTTTAGAGATGGAAAACAAACAAGGTGAGCCCTACAACAGTCGCCGCTTACTGCCTTGAGAAAGTTTCTAGTACTTAGGTGGAAATGTTTAATGCTAAACTCCTATATTAGAAGAAAGGTCTCAAATCAATAACCTCAGCTTCCACGTTAAGAAACAAGATGACACAGAGCAAACTCAACACAGAATAAGCAGGGGAAAAAAGGAAATAATATAGATAAGAGGGGAAATCAATGAACAAGAAAACTGAAAAAGAAAAGAAATCAAAAGTTGCTTCAAGATAATCAATAAATTTGATAAATCTCTAGCCAGAGAGATACGGAAAATGAGAAAGAAGACACAAATTACCAAAATTTGGAATGATAGAGGTCATGATACTACAGATTCATTATATATTAAAAGGACAAAAGGAATATTATAAAGTGTATAACAATAAATTTAATAACTTAGATGAAGTAGACAACTTGCTCAAGAAAAAACAGATAACCTAAATAGCCCAATACACATTTTAAAAATTGAATTTGTAGTTTAGTATTTCCCCTAAAGGAAACAGCAGGCCCAGAGAGCTGTACTGGTAAATTTAACCAAACTTTTAAGTAAGAACTAATACCAGTTTTACACAAACTCTTTCAGAAAATTGAAGAGAAGGTTATACTTCCCCAACTCATCCTATGAGACCAGTATTACTCTGATATTGAAAGTTGACAAAGTCACTCCAAGAGTATAAAACTACATACCAATATCCTTCATGAACATGGATGCAAAAATTCTAAACAAACTTTTAGCACTTCTAATCCAACAATACATAAAAAGGATAATATATCATGATCAAGTAGTTTATCCAAGAAATAAAAGATTGGTTAAAATTCTAAAACTAGTCAATGTAATTTATTGCATTAGGAAACTAAAAAAGTCAAACGATCATTTAAATAAATGCTTGAAAAAGCCTTTAACAGAATATAAGTAAAACTGAGGAAAACTGAACAGATCGGCAGATTGTGTCAATGTCACTATTCTATTACACTGGTTGTAATACTGTACTATACTTTTACAAGATATTGCCAAGGGAGGAAATGTGTAAAAATTTATAAAAATCTCTATATAGTATTTCTTATAATTACATGTACATCTATAATTATCTTAAAGAGTTTAATTAGAAAACAGCAACAACAGAAACAACACAAGAAATCAAATTTAAATCAAAAGGCATTTGGCAAAATTCAACATCCTTTCCTGATAAAATCTCTTAGAAAGCTAGGATTAAAAAGGCATTTCCTCAACCTGATAAAAATCATTAAGAAGAGCCAACGGTTAACATGATACTTAATGGTCAGGGAGCAAATGTTTCCCCCTTAAGAATCTGGAACAAGGCAAGAATGTTTGCACTCATGTTTTCTATATAATATCGTACTGAAGGATCTAGCCAGTCAATGTAATAAGGAAAGAAAAGTAAATAAAAAGTGACCAGACTGGAAAAGAAATAAAACAGCTTTTATTTATAGATGACAACATGATTGACTACGTAAACTATCTGACAGAATCTACTAAAAAATCTGACAAGTCGGTTTAAATTGGTGGATATAAGATCAATGTACATAATCAATTCTTTTTCTATATGTTAGTAATTAACAATAAGAAACTGAAATAAAGTAATAGCATTTGAAATTGCATAAAAATATTAAATACTTAGGAATAAATCTGACAAATGATGTGCACGACCTGTACATTTGAAAGAAACAAAATGTTACTAAGAAAAATCAAAGACCTAAATAAATGAGGGTTATATCATGTTCATGGGTTGGAAGACTGAATTTTGTTGTTTGTTATCTCTTCCCAGATAGAGTCAATGGAACCTGAATCAAAATCTCAGCATGCTATTTTTGTAGAGATTGATAAGCTACAATTCATATGAAAATGCAAAGGACCTAGCCAAAACTATTTTGGAAAAGAAAAAGTTGAAGGGCTAACACAGCTTTTTTTAAGACTTACTATGAAGGTACAGTAATCAAGAGTTACTGACATCAAGATAAGCAATGAAACAGAATACAGAGGCCATGTACATGGACAACCAGTTTTCAACAAAGATTCAAAGGCAATAAGGGAAGAAAAAATAGTCTTTTTGACAAGGTGCTAGAATGAATGGATATCCATGTGCAAAAAGAACTTTGATTCATACCTTGCACTATATACAAAAATTAACTCAAAATCGATCATATATCTAAGTGTATAAAACTTTAAAAAGGAAACATAAGGGAAACCTAGGGCTGGGAAAAATTTTGTTAGATAGAACACCAAAAGCATAATCCATGTATGAAAATTGATAAATCAGACTTTTAAACAATTCAAAATTTCTTAGAAAAGCACTATTAAGAGAATAAAAAGACAGGCCACAGACTGGGAGAAAATATTTGCAAACCATGTATCTGATAAAGAAACATATGAAGAAACTATAAAGTACTCACAAAAGTAAATAAGAAAACAAATAACTCAATAAAACAATGCACAGAAGTTTTGAATAGACCTTCTCAAAGAAGATATGGATGGCAAAAAAGCACCAAAAAATATGCTCATCATTAGTTACACTAGGAAAATAAAAATTAAAGCTACAGTGAGATATCTGTACATATCTATAAGAAGGGCTATGATTAAAAAGACTGTTAGTGAGGATGTGAAGGAACTGGAAGTCTTACACAATGCTGGCAGAAACATAAAATGGTACAAGTACTTGGGAAAATAGTGGCAATTTCTCAAAAAGTTAAACATAAGCTTAGCATATGATCTAGCCATTCCATTCCAAAGTATTTAACGAAGTGAAATAAAAGCACGTGTCAATACAAAAACTTGTACACAGATGCTCATAGCAGCCTTTTTTCTGTATTAGCCAAAACTGGAAGCAATGCAAATGTCCATCACAGGTGAAGAAATAAACCAGTTGAGATACAGCCACACAATGAAAAACTATTCAGCAATAAAAAGGAATGAACTATTGATACATGTAATAACAAAGATGAATCTCAAAATAATTATGCTAAGTGAAAGAAGCTAGACAAAAAAAAAAAAAAAGCCAGAACACATGCTAATGCTTCCACTTATATATTATTATAGAACAAATGAAATGAAACTAATCCTGAAGACAAAAAGTATGTCATTACATTTTTTAAATTTTTTAAATAATTTAATTTTTTAATTACAGTTAGCATACAATATTATATTAGTTTCAGGTATATAACATAGTGACTAGACATTTATATAACTTGCAAAGTGATCACACCAATAAATTTGGTACCCGTTTGACACCGCGCCTGGTTATTACAATATTATTGACTATATTCTTTATGCTATACTTCATATCCATCTATCTGTTTTATAACTACCAATTTGTACTTCTTAATCCCTCCTCCCTTTTCACCCACCCCAAATCCCTTCCATCCGGCAACCATCAAAATGTTCTCTTTTATCTATGAGTTTGTTTCTGTGTTGTTTAGATTTCACATGTAAGTGAAATCATATGGCATTTGTCTTTCTCTGTCTGACTTATTCCACTCAGCACAATACCCTCCAGGTCCATTTATGTTGTTGCAGATGGCAAGATTTCATTCTTTTTGTATGGCTGATTAATATTACATTGTATATATGTATCACCTCTTCTTTATCCATTCATCCACTGATGGACACCTTGGTTGCCTCCATATCTTGACTATTGTAAATAATGCTGCAATGAATATATGGATTCTCATGTTCCTCTGAAGTAGTGTTTTGGGTTTCCTCAGGTAAAGGCCCAGAAGTGGTAAATTTTTTTAATTTAAAAAAATCATTAAAAAAAACTCATTTGAGAGTAAATAGGGTAAGGAGCATCATTATAAACTAGTCCAGTACTAACCTTGGCAACTGCACATCGAACAGCCATTGACCTGTCAGTCAAGAGAGACCTGGCATTCTTGTAAATATCACGATGAGAGGAAGCTGCTGCACCACCCAGTCCATTTAGAACTTTCTGTAGACTCATTAAGATTTCACTTCTCCCTTGAGACTAGATGTGAAAATAAAGCAAAACAAAAAGTATGTTGTAATCAAATTCCACATTTAAACAAAAGAACATATCAAATCGACAAAAGTTTTCTGTGCTTCATGGTCTTATCTCTAAATTGAAAACAGTAAGTATAAAAAAATAAAATTAATTTTTCTAGAAAGTTCCTGAAAGGTGAAAATAATTACTAACTTCAATTAAATAGTATCTTCCTGAGAAATTAAGTTATAGCAAGTAAACACTTCCTGAGAAATTAAGTTATAGCAAGTAAACACGTTCCGGTGTTTCCATGACTTGTTGAAGTGTAGTATAATGAAGACAAAATCAAAAGCTTTGGTATCATATCTTAAGGATCCAAACTTTCAGAATGTGAAAGGTTAAGTAAAAAGTAGCTAAGCAGCAATATAAACCATCTAAAAGAGAAAGAAAACATCCAACACATTTAAAAAACTTGTCACATATACCAAATCCTCATCTACTTGCGACAAATTCAAACTCTTGTTTTCATACTCTTATAGTGCTTGATTCATATTTCTAATAGTATACTTATTCGAAAATCGATCTCTTCACTAGAATGTAAGCTTTTTGAGGTCTTATTCATCTTTATATGCCTAATGCCTAACAATATGTCTTCATTTTTATCACAAGAATAGGCAAATAGTTCCCAGAAGAGGTGTTATCATCTCAGAAACCTTTAGCTTTCCTAGACAAAAGAATCAGAGGCCAGGGCTTAGTCTATTTTCAGTGAACTTCAAGTTTACAAGAATTTTTCAGAAGTAATAACAAAGCAACATGACAAAACAGAACTATTTTTACTTGATAAGAGTTTTTGTGGATTGAATAGTGTGTGTCCCCTGAACCCCCAAAATTTGGTTAAGTCCTAAGCCCTGTTATCTATGAACATGACTTTATTTGGAAATAAGGTCTTTGCTAACAAAATCGAGTAAAGATGAGGTCATACTGGAAAAGATGGGCCTTAATCCAATGCCTGGTACTCTTAAAAAAGAAGAATTTAAAACACAGATGCATAGAGAGAACACCATGTAAAGGAGGGCAAAGAATGGAGAGATGCATCTACAAAGCAAGGTAAGCCAAGGAGTGCCAAGAATTGTCAGCAACTTCTAGAAGGAAGCTAGGATAGCAAGGAAGAATTCTTCCCGAGAGGCTTCAGAGGAAGCATAGCCCTGCTGATTTCAGGCTTCTAGCCTCCAGAATTGTGAGACAATAAATTTCTGTTGTTTTAAGATATTCGGTCTGTGGTAATTTATTACAGCAGCCCTAGAAAACTAATATATTACCTATGGCACAAAAAAATAAAATGGTGATGCAAAAAAATCTATAGAGCTAGATAGAAAATGAAAGGCAAACCTATTCTTTGTCAAAGAAAGCATTCTTTCCCTTCTCCCTGAAATATGAGGTAATGTACATCAAAAGAAGGGCAAGTAATAATTTTAAATTACCTCCTTACTAAGCAGTGTGAATACCTCAGTGACAGAAAAAAGGCAACCATATATTTTTAACTGACATTTAACTCCTGCCACAAGCAAATCATTTTAATCATATTTGTTGTAAAACTTACCTCTGCACTTTTCAGAGATTTCAAAAGATTATTTACTGTTTCTGGAAATGCACTGCCTAGCATTCTCCCCATTTTTTCATAAAATGCTCCAACACAAGTCACTGCAGCCCTGTAACAAGTGACACTTTTATTAGTCATTGTTCAGGTTCATAATACGATTTTATCATACTTTTCTCATTTTCAGAAATAAATTTATATTTTTACAGGAAACTTTTGGCTACAAATCCTTAATTTTAAATTTTCAAAAACACCTTGTTTATTCTTTATAATTGCAACAAATACTATAGTTAATCAAATTCTATTCTTGTTAGGAAAACAAGAGAATATATATTTATATAAGAAATCATACCCATCCTCTGGAAAGAAACCCAAGCTTTCCTTTTATGAAGACTTCCCAAATTATGTCAATCCACAAAGACCCCTCTTTTCTCTCATTATATATAACAATGTCGACCACTCATTTTGACAAAATTATATTGTTTTCTGTGTTGTGACTTGACCATTTTATGTGGTTATATTTTATCCTGCCAATGGAAACGTCTAAATGGCTTTAATGGAACATATGGCTACACAGAAGAAGAAATGTGACAGTAGTCCATCTCCTCAGAAGAGAGGAAACCACCCATGTGAATAAGTGAATAGCTGTGAGTTTAGCTTGGAAGCCAGAGTAGGGCGTAGAGGTGAAGAACATATGCTTTGGAGTCTGGCAAATGTGTGTCTAAATCCTAGAACTTGACATCTAATAGCTATGAGTCCTGAGCAACTTCTCTGAGGCTGAGAGAATCCAATGCCTTTTTCAATACTCTCCAGGCTGATAACAAAGCTGACTGAGGTCACATGCCAGAATATATTAATAAATTCCTAAACAGAACCCAAGAAACCACTGGAAATACATATACATAATAAATACATACAAATAATAATATGTAATAAATTCTACTTGAGCAGAACTATAAAATCATGTGTTGATTTGCTAAGTGATGGGAAACTAAATCATCAAAGTATTAACATAGCTTCAAACTCCAAAATAACTGGAAAGCATTAATACTCACTAATCTTTTAAAACTACATCTATCCCAAACAACAAAACACTTAATCACGACTTATCTATGCAGTTAAAAACAAACCTAAAAACCTGTGTCCAGGTTCAGAATACTTTCCCCATTTCCTCTGTAGACTACCATAATGGTCCTGGCCCCTTGAATGCTGGTGTTCTAGAGCTGTGTCCTTGGCACCTTCTCTCCTCACACAGGAGTATGCTCTTCCTAGATAACTTTATCCACACCAAAGGGTTCAGTCCATTCTCGACTCACCAAAACTACATTCTCAACGTGGATCTCTGAAATCCAGACCCATATTTCCAAATGCCTACTACACAGTATCACTTGGATATTCCCACTGGCATGCCAAAATCAGCAGGCCCAGAATTGAACTCATCATCTTCCCCTCGCAACTTGTTTCCTCCACTATTTTATTTCTTTTCAAAAAGCACTATAAATAAGGCATAAATAAGTCATTTCTCTTTCCAATTAGAAGTTACCTTTGTCTAGAAAATAGGCTGGCAAACTACAGCCTGCAGGCCACATCTGGCCATCATCCAGCCTGCCACCTGTTTGTGTAAATAAAGTTTTATAGGAACACAGGCATGCTCATTTTCTTACATGCTATCTGTGGCAGAGGGGAGGAGTTTTGATACACTTGGATAGTGCACAAAGCCAAAAATATTTACTATCTGGCCCTTTTCAAAAAGTTTGCCAATCCCTAGCCTTTCACATCCATCTTCCCTTCTTCCCATCTTAACTCTTTACTAGGCTAATTTCCATGTGTCCTTCCTTGAGGATTGAACTTCCTTGGCTGATCCTTCTTTGAGAAGCTTTCCTTGACACTTCTCTTCCCTTACATCACAGCTAAGTTTCTGTGGGTATTTTTTTTCCCTCGCACAGCATTCCTCACAGTGCTATTACTACTGTTTCTTATTTGACTCTTTCACAGAGAGTATCCCCCCTACATCCATTATCCTCAAAACTTGCTTCAAAAATGTCTGTCCTTGACCCAAACCACAGAATGTGCTAGGAAATGGATTAAGCCCACTACCTAGGGGTCAGCAAATTTGCAGGCAAAATCATCTCCATCTCAGGTACTCAACTCTCATTATGGCATGAAAACATCTATCTCCTAAATGAATAGGCATATCTCCACGTCCCAATAAAACTTTTTTTACAAAACAGGCAGCAGACTGGATTTGACTATAGTTTGCCCATTCCTGCCTCAATCCCATCACCTAGAAATTCTTTATTTTTCACAATCTCAGCCAAGAATATTTCCTCTTTCCAAATTTTCAAAAGATTGCTGTGCATATTGCTGACAACATACCAATTCTCTGCAGTTCGTTCAAAGTCCCAGTGGCAATAGAGCAAATGCTGAATTAGAACCCCTTCCCCAGACCTACTTAGAGCATTTTTTGTCAGCGGCATGCCTCAGGTTCCAACTAAAGATCTTTGTAATCAGCAGCCCCTTATTTTTAAGTTACTCTTTAAAAACAAGTTTCAAGGGGCATCTGAAAGCAAGTACTTACAATTTTGTTGGTAAGTAGGCTGCAGTGTCATCTTTATTTCTGATAATATCATTACATTTTTCAAGTGTTTGGAAAACAGTGAAAGTGTCCCCAATGCTATAAAGGGCTGCAAGATTTTTAGCTAACAATTTTCGTGTAGGTGGTCCAGGTGAACTACTTATTAATCCAGTTAATTGTTCGACAAGTTTTTTCTGCTTTTCCTTTACATCAGTCTGTTATAAAAAAAAAATAAAGAACATGATCAGTTTTTTTTCTTATATGTATTTTTGTTGTCTTTTAGTCAAAATAAAAAAATATTTAACAGTTAAGGCACCCTAATAATTAAAATCTATATTACCTTAGGCATAAAACTATAAACAAGCATTTTCAAGGTGAGTTCAGTAAGAAATTAACCATTCTTTACTAGATTAAATATTCTCTTTCATTCTCCTCCAATCCCAAAGAGTTAGCTGACAATATAAGTGACTACTCTAGACTCGAAGTTTCCACACCAACGTACTAAGAAATAAACCAATAGTACAAGGATGTAAAATATTGGGAGTATGGACAATTGACGTCTTAGAACCCAGAAAGGCTCCCCTTAAAAGCAAAGTCAGCAATCCAAAAATTCATAGGTCAGTCAAAGAAATCATAAGAAACTCTGAAGAGCCCTAGGCAACAGAAAAAAATATTCAGATCTACCTATGATCAATACCGAAAATTCATTCATTCATTCAAGAAATACTTATTGTGCACTTATATGCCATACCCTATTCCAGGCAACAATGAACACAATAGACAAAGTCTCTGCCTTCACAGAGTTTACACTTTAGAGGGGAGATACAGAGTTTCCCAAAGAAACAAGTAAATAGTGTGAATTCTTACTATTTTACACAGGTCAGTAAGGAAAGGCCTCTCTGAAAAGAACTGAAGGCATGAGATTTGCAAATACCTGGGAGAGGAATGTTCCGGGCAGAGGCCTGGAGGTGGCAGCATGCTTAATAAGTTGGAGGATTGCAAGAAGGCTAGTTTGGCTAGAACACAGTTAAGAGACAGAAAGTAGAAGATAAAATAAGAAGCATAGAAGGGATTAGACTGTGTAGCATCTTTTACATCATTATAAGAACTTTGTGTTTTATTCTGAGCAAGAGGTTGATGTAGAGATGAGAAGGGATCTAAATGTTTTAACATGCTCATTCTGACTATTGAGCTAAGAATACTCTACAAGGTACCTGTTGGAAGTATGGTGAGCACTTAGGAAGCTTTCACAATAATCCAGAAGAAAGATGAGAGTGGTAATAACAGAGATGATGAAAAGTAATTTAATTCTGAATATATTTAGTGGATAGAACCAATAGATTTGCTGATGAATATGATGTGAAGTTTGAGGAGAAAAAAGAGAAATCAAAAATGCCTCTAAGGTTTATGAACAGAGCAATTACAAGAGTGAAATGGTCATTTCCTGAGATGAAGAGAACTGAGGAAAGGACAGGTTTATGAGGAGGAAATCAAGAATTTGGTTCTAGATATCCAAGAGAAAGCAGTGGATCAGCTTGTTGGATATCTGGCAGTCATTATTGCAAAGATGGTAGTAAAATTCATGCAATTAGATAATATCCCTGAAGGAATAAGTATCAATAGATTTATTGTAAAGTACACAGAACTGAAAAAGAGCCAACAACAACAATGATAAATAAGGAGTAATTAGTGAAGAAGAAAGAGAACTAAAAGAAATTATGTTTTGGGAATCACAAATAGGAGAACCTTAACACTAAGTATCAATCAATTTTTTGATTTGAGTGGAAGGTGTACAGATGCTAATATTATGCTTCATTACTGAGATAACTTTATGTACTCTTTTGTACCTTTCAATTTCACAACAAAAAAATATTTTAAGTGTTTCAAGGTAGAAACTCAACTATGTTAAAAGCTGCTGAAAAGTCAATTGGAGCAGATTACTGACCATCGATTTGGGCAATTTGAGATCACTGATGAATGGACAAAAGATGTTTCAGCAGAGTGATAGCAACACATACTTAACTGGAGGGGGTTTAAGAGAAAATAGAAACTTACAGTTAAAGAAACCCTACTAAAACTATACTAAAAGACAACAACAACAAAAGCACAAAGCCACAAGCGTAAAGAAAATCGGGAAAGAATCAATGCAAAATATGGAAGCCAGGTATCCCCAACAGGGAAAGCTGAGAAGAGACCTAACTTAAAGAAATCTCTAAAAGTTCATGCTTGTTTTGTTGTTGTTTTCAGGCCCTAGGTGTTTATGAAGGAGTAAAGTTGTGCCTAGAAGAAATGGTTGAGAGCCTAAAAAGCTATAAGACTCCCATACTTCTCGCTACCATTCTGGACTTAGGGAGCTCAGGCACAGTTGTGGGCTAAGAAAACTGCATTGAAAACAAGGGCATTAAGTGAAAGTTTGCATACTGAATGTTGAAGTCCCAGCATCCTCCTCCAATTCTTAGAACCTAGGCAGCTAGTCATATACTGTAGGTCGGTGGTCCTCAACTTTTTTGGCACCAGGCTGGTGCTCCTATGAAACTCCAATGCCTGATGATCTGAGGTAGAGTTGGGAAGGTGATGCTACTAGCTCTGGGGAGCAGCTGCAAATACAGATGAAGCATCCCTTGCTCATCACTCTGCTATGCAACCCAATTCCTAACAGGTCACTGCCCAGCACGGGTTCGCAGCCCAAGGATTGGGGACCCCTGCCCTAACAGAAAAGTCTCCTCTGGGGAATGACTAGCCAAGAGAAACCTAAGATACTAACATTAGAGGTTCCTCAAAAAACCAGACTAGCCTATGTTGAAGCGCAGTTAACCACTCTGCCCAAAAAACTTTTCACTAACTCTTAAATTTGAGCAGACAAAGATTGGCAGATGTTTGAGGAAAGTATCTAATTTTAAAGACAGAAAATTAAAAAACACACACAGAAAATGAAAAGCGACTTGGATGAAATAGACTGTAGGAAGAAGAAAATAGAAAGTAAGAAAAATCTATTATTTACTCCTTTGAGAGATAAATGAAAATGTTGGGATTGCTAGGCAGCACTGAGGGACCACCTGAAGTTGAAGATAATGAATTTAAGGTTGCATAATCATGTTTTTCTCTAGTCACATTTAACTATCCAAGTAGAGATTTGAAGTAGGCAACAAGGTGGATTTAGAGAAAGTTTGAGTTTTACCACAGAATAGAGAAAGGACAGACAAGAAACTCCTATTATAGTATAATACTCTCAATTTCCATAAGTGACCCATGACCTTTCCAAAACATGTGTTTTCTCACAGATCATGAACACATAATACTTTCAAGTATGTTAACATAATTCGAAAAAAAAAAATCATACCTTGTTGGCAGCAACCAAGACTTTATCAAGAAACCGTAACCATTCAAAGATAAAAACTGGTCTCTTTGCTTCAGTGATTTGAGCCAAAGCTTCTTCATTTAGCAATAAACTGTGGGCTAACTCCATTACTGAAGTTTTAAATTCACACCTTAAAGTAACAAATTAAAAAATACTCATAAAATTTTTTTGATGTTACAAGTCAAGCTTAATAATATAACCACTAGGAAATGAAAAGTCAGGCTTCTCATTTCAATAGGAGGAAACGGACATAACTTCTTAGAACCAAAACCTAAGAACCAACTTTTAAAAGACAAGGGTAACAACAACAAAAAAAAAAAAATAGGGTAAAAATATTTTTAAATAAATATTGCAAACAAGGCACTGTTCCAGAAGAAATACATCTAGCAAAACACGTCATTAATCCTTTCCATAAACTGGAAAACTGAAAGCATCAAGATCAACATCAGCTGGGCCTGACTGAGAGCCCAGCCTTCTTTTTTCTAGTCCACTGCTCGGTGCACAGCACCCTTACCCCTCCCCTGGCCCAGGAATACATTAAAACGCCCCAGCTAAAAGATCCCACCCACACTGGTAGTCTCCAAGTGTCTTCCTACACGGAAAGGGTGGAAGTGGACAGCTCCCGGCGGCCGAAGCTTCAGTGACAACCCCTGGCGGTCCGACAATGCAACACGCAAAGGCTGCGCTCGCTGCGGGTCTGGGTTAACACGGGTACTCCAAGGACCACAGCGCAGCTCCAGGCCTGGGGGAAATACAAGAGGCCGCCGCAGGCCTAGGCAGAGTTACTCGGGCTGTCAACCCCAGCAGGCAGGAGGTGCGGACTTGGAACCGAGCCCGGCGCTTGTAAAGGGAAAATGTTCATTGCGAACTCGAATTTCCTCCCCAGCCCTCTGAAAACGAACAGGGGGACTGGGGTGTGTACGCGCGTCAACGTGCACGCTTCGGCGGCGGATGGGGCGGCCTCACCTCCTAGTCTGGCAGGGACCGATCAGATGAGCTCCGGGGCCAGAAGCAGCCGCCCAGGGACCCGGATGCCCCACCTCCCGCACTCCTGCCGGCAGGAAACGAGAGGAGAGCGCGTGCGCGAAAGGTGGTCATGCGCAAGCGCACTAACCACGTCCTCCGAGCCCTGCCTGCCGCGGGTTTCCAATAGCTTCTGCACACAGAAACTCAGGTTGGGGCAGAGGCCCAGAAGTCCTGCGCTGGTCGGTGAGCGTGTACGCAGCGCGCACTCTCGCGTGTTGGCCCGGGGCAAATAGAGCTGTCAGGTAAGGGGCTGGAGGTGTTGACTAGACTGATAAAGGGTGGTGATTTGCGTGTTCGTTGTGACTACCCCATTAAGCCATCACCCACATTCCCACCTGTGAGTGGTCGCGTCTGTGGGACGCTTGCAGCCGGGAGGGAAGCAAGAGGAATCAGCGGTCCCTGAAGGGAGTGTTTGAGATTAGGCATTTATTGTCACCTTTCTGCTGTCTAACTACTTAGCCCCTCTCTCCACTATGATGTGTAGTGGGACTCTCGATATGTCTGAAGCAACACTCTTTTTGTCACCTCCCCGCCCTCTCTCTACCAAAAACAAAACAAAACCTGCTACTACAGTCTTACCCCTCTCAAAAACTGTTAACTCCCATTCTTCCAAGGTATTCAGACCAAAGCCTTTGCGTAATCCTTGACACTTCACCTCCAGTATATTAGCGAATCTTGGTAGTTCTACCTTCAAAATATACCCAGAATGCGACCACTTCTTACCACTTACACTGCTGTCCCTGTATTCCAAGTCACCGTCATCTCTGCCAGGATTATCGCTTTGTGAAGTTTATCCTTATGCTTGATGAGAATGGATGATGCTAAAGCATTATTGTACCGATAAAACGGGAGCTTTAAAAAGAATCTGTAACCCCCATTCAGATCTGCCTGGCACTTTGGGACTCACTAGTTCCCTTAAAAATAATCCTGTTTCCAGTAACCAGAGTCCTGAAACCTGCATCCTTTGTGGTGTTGAGCAGGTCATTTAGCTATACTGACCCTTAATTTCTCCAACTAGAAAGCAGGACTAACTGTGTTCTTACCTGTAAAATGGTTAATGACAATTAAATGGGATAAAAATGTGTAGTATACTGGGTAAGTACTAAACCATTACATGTAAAAATACTATTATTACAAATGAAGAATCTGAGGTTTTGAAACAGTGGGTGAATTACCACAAATGCATATAATCTTCCACATTTTTAATTTATTATAATAAAAAGAAAAATAGGCAAAACTAAACTAATGTTTAAGGATGCACACATAGATTATGAAACTATACAGAAAAGGAGGTAATTGGAAACAGTTCGATTGAGTAGGGGATAAAGAAGGCTTCTGGGGTGGCCGACAAGGTTCTGTCTTCTGATAGGGTGATGGTTTGTACTATCTTTTGCTGTACAACAAAATGATCCCCAAATTTAGCAGCTCAAATAACTATAATCATTTATTTTCTCACAGTTTCTGTGGGCCAGGAATTTGTTACTGGTTTAGCTTAGCTCACAGTTTCTTAAGAAGTTGTGAAGATGACAGCCCAGACTGAGTCATTTGAAATTTTGACTGGTGCTAGAGGATCCATTTTGAGGTGGCTTACTCATGTAGCTCCCAAATTTCTGCTGGTTGTCTACAGGAGGCCTCAGTTCCCTCCGTGTGGACCTCTCTATAGAACTGCTTAAGTGTCCTTACTACATGACAGCCAACTTCCTTCAGAGTGAACAATCTAACTAACTTCAGCATTAGAGTGATATAACTTAAGAGCTACAGTGTCTTTTATGACAAAGGAGTCATATTCCATCCTTTTCACAATGTCCCATTGTGCGAGGAGACTACATAAGGACTTCGAAAATCGAGAGGCAAGAATCATTGGTGATCATCTTGGAGGCTACCAAATGGTTACAAGAGTGTTTGCCTAATAATAACTCATAAATCTGTAAATTTATTTTATGTGATTATCCATATCGATGATATCTTTACATCAAAGTTATTTAAAAAATAAGACATGGGAAAACATGTATTCTATTATTACAAAATTACAAATGTTATTAAAGACTTTTTCTCATTATTGCTAAACATTAAGAGTTTATGATGCTTGGGACACAGTGGTAGGCAGCAGAGATATAGGGCACTTAGTGGTTTACAGCCTAGTTGGGAAGATATACATTAAAAATATTAAAAACTAGTACAGTAATACTTCTTGGTTGCAGCTGACAGAATCCCTACTCAAATAAGCTTAAGAAATGAGGAAATTTATTAGCCCATGTAGCTGGAAAGAATGCCAGGTCACAACCGCAAAGAAAGAGCTACAAGAATCAGGGTCTTGAGAACTAAGGTTGGAGACTCATTGCTTTGTACGTTTTCTCTGGCTTCATCCTGTAGAACAGGATCTCTTCATATGGCCAAAAAGGTGGCCATCTACAGCCTAGCTTCATCTACTCTCAGTTCAGAAACCCCAATGAAGAGAGTTCCTTTCCCCACAATTCGTATATTCATATAATGTAGGGAAAGAGATGCTTCTTTGCCCTGATTAGGTCATCCCCTCCCCTGTTGCAGGGATATAAGGTACTATAATTGGCCATCTTGTACCCAAGGGAGGATAGAGTACTGAGATCACTACCCTCTACTAGAACCACATGGTGGGCAGAGGGCCAGGTTCCCGAAGGAAAACATTAACATCACCTGGGAGCCTATTGGAAATGCCTAACCTCAGGCTGCAGCTCAGAATGAGACTCTGAATTTTAAGAACATCCTGGGGCAATTCATATACACAATAAAGTTCGAAATGCACTTTTCTCAATAATTCTGTTATCCCTTTGTGGACCAATAATTAGATGACTTTAGCTATTCTGGATGGAAGCTCTCCTCAAGAATGTTTCCATATAAGTGAGGATTTAACTTTATATTCAAATGAGCAGCTTGAATATAAAGTTCTGTAGAAGGAGGCCTGGAATGGTCAGGAAAGCTTTACTGAAGGAGGGCAGCCCAGGCCTAGAAGGAAAGAAATGTCTGCATTATGTTCACAGGGCAATGAGAAGTCCCTGCAGCTTGAATAATGAATCCTAAAGGAGAGTCAATTAAATTATGGACTTCTGCTGTAGTGTTAAAGTGACTGGTTCTCCACTGCCTATAGGATAAAGTTTAATGAAGGATTTGAAACAGGCAAGTAACATGACCTGACTTATGTTTTTAAAAAACCACTCTGGAGAGGGTGTAGAAGATGGACTGGAAGAGGAGAAGCCAAAGGCAGTGAAACGAATTAGGAAGTAGTTATAATAGTTCCAGTGAGAAAGAAATGCCTGAATAAAGCAGTGGGCACAAGTATAGGCAAAAACGCCTATGAGGGATATTGTATAAGAAGAAGTGACAGAATTTTATGAGAGGTCAGGAATGCGTAGAAAGTAGTGACATTAATTTGAAGTATAAGGCATGAAGGAGGTTTGGGGTAGAAGAGAATGAGTTGTTTGAGCTATTGAGTTTGAGAGCTCCACCCAAAAATGTCAAAAGGGCACAGAAATGTGAAGTAGAGCTCTGGAGAAAGGTCATGGCTGGGGATACAGAAAATTTTATTTCCATTTTGGATAACCTAAAAAAATAGTAATTGTTACTTGATCCTATTTGATTTGTAGATACTTTTGTCGTAAGAAATTAGACATGGCAGAAGAAGAGGACTATATGTCTGATTCCTTCATTAACGTCCAGTAAGTAAATGTATATGCCTCACGTCCACATACATATGAGACATTAATGTAGACTCAAGCGGTGACATTGATTTTAAACGTGAGGTTTGAAAGTCTTATAGCTTTGTGGAAACATTGTCTACATGCTCATAAAAGGTACTAGGAGCCACTTCCGTTTTAATGCTAAGCATTTTACTTCTGGCCTTGATTCTTTTTATTCCCCTCATCCAAGGAACTTTACTTTTTCTTTATTTCATCTTATTGTTTCTCGTAGCTACTATTCAGCTTTGCTCTTTGTTATTGCCAACCGCCTAAAAATATTAGTCAAAACTTACTATGTCTAATTTCTTCAACTGTACTTTCTTTAGTTTCCTACAACCTGGTAACAGCCTTCATCATTTTTATTAAAACAGCCCTTCTCAGAAGTCACTGATAACATTTTAATATTGGTGATAACAAAGGTGATCAGAAAGGTAGCACTGAAAAATTTAGTAGTGTCAAGTGAGTAAGTATCAAAGTCATAAGAAAACTTCATGTACTCACCTAAAATAACCTTTTCCCATATTCTTCAGAGAAGATATCAGACCAGGATTGCCAATGCTGAGGCAAATTCGAGAAGCCCGTCGAAAAGAAGAAAAGCAGCAGGAAGCTAATTTGAAAAATAGGCAGAAGAGTTTAAAAGAAGAAGAAGAAGAAAGACGTGACATTGGGTTGAAGAATGCATTAGGCTCTGAAAACAAAGGATTTGCTTTGCTCCAGAAGATGGGATATAAAAGTGGCCAGGCCCTTGGCAAGAGTGGTAAGTCATGCCTGGAAGTAATGGGTGTTCCTGACCACCAAATGGTGATTTATCAATGAATACCAGAGATAACTCTTTAATCTTTGTCCATCTGCACAGAAATTAAAACAACTTAAGCTTCTTAGTCTCTCATGTGCTAACAAGCGTTACAGAGAACTTTCATCTTCCCACATCCACTTCAGGCCACCTTATGCCATCAAGAGCTGCTTATCAGCCCAGGTCAGCCATGAAGGAACTAAGAGTTGAGATGGACAAAACTTACAATGGAGGCAACAGCTAAGAATGGTGACAAGAGAATGGTTGAGAAGTACAGTGGCCAAAGGGAAGTGAAGCAACATTAAAGAAAATGTCAGGACTCTGCCTTGTTTGTCATGTACCTGTGGCAGTTGCCTGAGTGACCAGCCAGTTGGAGAAGCTCAGTTTTCAACCTCTCGTTTTAGGAAGTGAGACTGTTAAGATATAGAGGCCATATATTTATAGTACATTCTGTAAACTGTTTTTCTTCTCTCCTTTATTGTAATTGCTCTGATCTTCTCCTAGCAAGGCTGTTACCCTCTTGGATGTATGTTTTTTACTTCTTAAAACCCTGCCTTCAGGTGACATAAGAGATGTGGGTCAGCTTTATTGGGGACTAGGTATTAAAATAGAGGTAGTTGATTGTAGAATATTGATGTTTAGATTTCAGTTTGAATGTCATTGGAACAGGAAAGGATATGTATAGAACATTGTAACAGGATGGGATATGTATAGAACATTGTAAAGTTGCATAATATGCTTACCTGTAGTTTGAAGAAGGATTTCTAAAGTATTTCATGTTTTGTTCTCTTTTTTAGGAGATGGTATTGTTGAACCAATTCCTCTCAATGTCAAAACAGGTATGTAATTATTTTTGGGATATTTACCAGTAATAATAACATGCTTAGATCTAGCACACATATTTGTTTAATAAATACATTTTTTATGTGGCATTGTTACATTTCTTATCATAAGAAGCCCTCAAAAAAATGTTTCTTAGTTAAATTTCTAAACCTTTTAAAGTAAAAATAAAGTTTAGTAAGTATAAAATAAAATATAAGTCATAAAATTATGTGGGGAAATTGTTGTTAACAATAAAAATGAAAAGGTATTTTTGTTGATTGAAATGTCCTAAAAGTGTTCTGAGATTTATCTATTAAATGTTTTTCTTAATCCTTTGAATGAATTGAAGAGAAAAAAATATATTTTATTTATTTATATATTTTATTTATTTATCATATTTATATGAAAACATGACAGTTGGTATTGTTTTCCCAATTTAAAAAAATTTGTCTTATTAGCGCAGACTAATGATCTTAAATTGTGTGTTTAGGTTTAAAAAAAATCTCTAGTGTTTTCTCCTGTCATGTAAATTAGTTTGAATAATTATACTCAAATTAGAATGCATTTAATTTATAAATATTTAAATTGTCATGTTTTGAAGTATAAAGTCAGTAAGTTTCTCATTGGAGTTTTCTGTTTGAACAGGGAAAAGTGGCATTGGTCATGAGGCATTGTTAAAACGGAAAGCAGAGGAAAAATTAGAAAGCTACAGAAGAAAGATTCATACGAAAAAGCAAACTGAAGAAAAAGCTGCAGAACAGTTTCGGTAAAACTTTGTATTTGAGTTCCTTTTGGTTTCATCTTTTATTTATTTTAGTATGTTTTCTGGTACTTGGCCATAAAAAATGGATAAAGAGAGTACAGACCTTTAATGTGCTATTTTTTCTTGCAATTAGAATGCGACTTAAAAATAAGCAAGATGAAATGAAGCTAGAAGGAGATCTTAGAAGAAGCCAGCGAGCCTGTCAACAGTTGGATACTCAGAAGGCAAGCCTTTTCCCTGCTTTCAGTTCAGTAGTAAAGTGTTCTGGCACCCAGTATGATTTGCCATATATTTGTATTTTAAAAAACAAAACAAGACGAAACACTCCAAGCTTGGTATACCTAGTCTTCTGCCCATTAAATCTTCCATTTAACATGTACTAGTGATCTGTGATCATTGATGCTCAAAATAATACTTGTTCACTACAGGAACCTGAGCAGTCTGAATTATCCAATGAGGATTGAATACATTTTTACATTTTACATAATTGTCCTCTGCTTATTTGAATTTTGATTAGTCAGAATTACTACGTGTGGAAATTCTATTCACTAGAATATTTGACTAACTAGAATAGCCTATTTTCAGTCTATATTCAGTACCTTATGTGTCCCTAACTAGTAAGATCATGGCAGAATACTACTTTAATTTGAATGACTTTTAAAATTCTGTCTTGGACGTGATTCCATAGTGTAGCGGTTAGCACATTTGCTTTACACGCAGAAGGTCCTGGGTTCACACCCCAGTGGAGCCATAGTCCATGGTCTATGGCCATGCCACCCTGAACAAGCCCAGTGTCTGATCTGGAAGCTAAGCAGGGTCGGGCTTGTTTAGTACTTGGATGGGAGACCACCTAGGAAGACCAGGTACTGTAGGCATAAATAATAATAAATAATAAAATTCTGTGTTTGCTTTTATTTTTATTTTATCTTGCTTTATTTTTTATTCTGATGGTTCAAAATAAAATTACTTCATTTAAAATCTCAACATTTGTTAAGTTTCCCTCATATGTAGATTATGAGAAGTGCTCTCATTTTTCTGTATTTTCATAGCAGTTTATTTTGAATGTATGTCATAACACTTAAGATTTTCTAGCTTATATGTATTATTTTATACCCATCAAGCTATTTATACCCATAGCTTATTTTCCCTGCTAGACTCTCAGCATTTTGAAGTCAATATTGTAATTGGGTTTTGCATCCCCAGAGTTCATAGTACAGGGCTTTACTCTTGAAGCAGCACTCAATAAATGTTTAATTGAAAGAATGAATTTATGTTAACATGAACATACTTTTGATAGTCTTATATTTAGCTATGTTTAATTGGGAATGATTCTACATTTTCAGAATATTCAGGTTCCCAGGGAGGCCTGGTACTGGTTGAGGCTTGAAGAAGAGACTGAAGAAGAGGAAGAAGAAGAAAAAGAACAAGACGAAGATGAATATAAGAGTGAAGATTTAACTGTATGTTTTGGCACCAGTTTCTTGAGCACAGTGTCTCAGCCGTTAATACATAATCTGAATAATTGTTTGTTGTAGGGTGCTGTTCTGTGCATTGTAAGATATCTAGCAGCATCTCTGGCCTCCACCCACCAAAAGCCAGTTGCACTTCCCCTTATAATGACCAGAAATATCTCCAGACATTGCTAACTGTCTTTTGAGGGGGAAAATCACCCTTACTTGAGGACCACTGTTTTATAGGTTTTTTTCATTAACCCTGAATCAAAACTCTGTATACTCTTCCCCTTTAGCTTCAGTTTACCCTCTCACCTCAGCTTCAGTTTGGCTGACGGAATAGCTGCAAATATAAATTATTTACATCTCTGCTGTTTCCTATTAAATTGTGGAAGTGATTCTAATGAGCACCTCTCTCCTCCACCCATAAACAAAAAGCAAAAAGACACAATTCATAGAAAGTGGAGATTATTCAAGAAAGGAATGCACATTTCTATGATCACTTGTATACAAGTTTCATAGGAAACATTCCCAATTTAAAAAACCTATGTTCTGCTTAACGGGGAGACCATTGATGAGAATTTTAATGGCAAAGGGGGGCAGTGTTCGTCCTCACAGCACTAGATGTGATAGATTCTTTGAAAGTAGAAGTGGTGTTTAAAGGATTCTGTTCCTGATCAAGCCAGCCAAAATATATTTTCTAAATGCTAACAAGTGGTTTCTGTTGTGTCTGGCAGACTTATGAAAATACCATGGTGGCTGGGAAACTGGGACATGTTCTAATGTATTCTGCCTTGACTACCTCTCCTAACTGGTTCGAAAGTGTAGCAGACTTATGGCCTTGGGCTAATTCAACATGACCCAAAGCACCAGGAAACCAAGATTTTGTTCAGTGTGAACCATTAATATGCTTGTGTCTTATATCTAGGTACTGGACAAATTACAAATATTGACTAGTTATTTAAGAGAAGAACATCTGTATTGTATTTGGTGTGGAACAGCCTATGAAGGTAAGAAAATACTTTAAACTTTTAAGAAGTATTGAATACAAATGCTCTTTGATTTTTCTTAAAAGTCAAATTCCCATAGACAATGGAAATTTATTCCATCCAAATGGTAATGTGGGATCAGTATCTTAAATAATGGATATAGATATAATTGAGGCTTCATTAATGGTGTTTTTAACTTTTCAGAAATGGAATGTGTAGAAGAGAATTTTTCAGTAATTTCCAAAGAAAAAATTTTGAGTCACTTAAAAATGATGGGTTTTTTTAAAGATTCTTTCTTCAGCTACAGATACTTGAAAGATATATTAAATTTTTAGGACTAATTTTTATATAGTTACATAGAATATTGTTCCTGAACCATAAAAATTAGCATGTTGAAATTCCATTTTTTTATTTTTTAATAAAGAAATGGTTTAAAACTTGCCACACGTCTTTTGGATCCAAAAGCTTTCCTTTCTCTCACATTTGCCTATGCTGGCTTTACTAACTTGAATTTAAGGACTTTGTACTTAAAGAATGAAGAATTTGTTTATTGTTATTGTCTTTTTTCAGTTTGTTTAGCAGACTAAATAGCAAAGACAGCTATAAAGCCTATGTTATGTTGAAATAATTTTCTAGAATAGTCTACTGTATAAGTTATATTAATCTTTTATTTTCCTCACATAAATTACAGATGAAGAAGACCTGTCTTCAAATTGCCCAGGACCAACTTCCGCAGATCACGACTAAGAGCAGTCTCAATAAAGTAGAAATTTGGAAAATGCTGTTATTCCCAAAGATAGTCGAGCAGTTAGAATTCCCAGATTTTGGATGCCAGTAAAGAAAGAGGGCCTTTATATATTTTGTTCTTTTTCTACTTTCGAAGTCTTTTATACTTTAGAATTGTTCACTGACCTCCAAAAATATAATGGAATGCTATTTCAGAACATGAGTTATAGACACGGGCCATTACAATTTATGACTCCGTTGTGATACTTATGATGTTTAAGGGACACCAGCAGGTAACTCCCTTATGCCTCTCTTCACTTCAGAACAAACTGAAAAATAAGATAAGGGAGCCAGCTTTATTATCAATGAAGCTGAAATAGACAGCAAGGCTGATTTGTTCTCTAATCAGACTCCCTAACATAGCTCCATGATTGGAGAGACTGCAGACCTCAGTGAGGACACAGCCCATCTTCACATTCTCAGACCAGTTAGCTTTCAAGGCGACAGAGCCTACTAGGGGCTGGGCCACACAGGCCAGGTTCCTTCTCTCAATACCACTCATCAGATAAGACACCTCTGTTGGAAGGGAATGAATGAGGGTTCACAGGCTTGTTCCTGTACTTCTCAGAGCTCACTGCCTTAGCTGGGTAACGCTAAGTGATTTTTAAAGCTATTTTGTCTGTCCGAAGCCGAAATCTGCTTCCTATAATTTAATTGAATACAGCTGAGGACACATACCATGGCACACCTCTAGAGCTTCATCCAAGGTTAGGCATTAAAATCATGAAGCTTTTTAAAACTTCAGATGCTCAGGTACCTCTCTCTTAGTGATTTTGATTCAGCTAATCTAGGATAGTTCCTTGATATCTGTATTTATTTTAAATTTCTAAGAATGAGTCTGATAAGCACATGTGGATGAGAACTAGTGCTATACATTAAATATAAAGCACTGCTATTCTTAGAATTGAGACCTCACTGTACAGTTTACATCTCACCTTTCAGTAACACTGAGCAAGAGGTCAACCTCCTCTTCCTGTTTCAGAAACAGCATATGCAAGAACATAGCAAAAGCTAACCTATACTGGCACAAGTTAAGATAATCAATAGTGCAACTTTTTTTAGCCTCTGACCTAATATGACCTAATTCACTTGTTCTCAAGTTTAACTTGAGGAACTTTAAAAAATGATAATACAAGGGTGTCCTGCCCCCAGAAATTCTTATGTAGTTGGTCACCATGGCCTCGACATGACTACCCTTAATTATAAGATAAAGCAGAGCTTGAGAATCACTAACCTAGGTAACTACTGGGCCCCAGTTCTTCATCCAGAAAATGAATCATTATGTTTATGAACATAAATGCATATATAAAATGTTGAAGTTTATATAGTTGAATACTGTTTAATATTTCCTTGTTTTATTTTTTAAAAATAATAAAATTATAAAACAAAGGAGTATATCTTTCCCTTAGAATTACGTCAACATAGCGACATTCAGTCAAGTCAGTCCCAAAGCCACGTGGACTGTTTCACGTGAAATAAGAGTCAGGGACTGGCTTCCTTTTCTCCTGCTATGGGGACAACCCACCACCTGCTTAGTGGCCTAGAAGATTTTGAGTATGTTTATGAACAATTTTGTTGAGAATGGTAAGAACCTCAACAGAACCCATTACTCCACTAGAGTTGTGGTCTGCATTTCCAAGCCAAGAACTAGGCCTGCCTTGGAGTGGAAGGCATCCCTCCATCCTTATCCATCAACATTTAAAAATATTGGCTTTCAATATGAGTAAAAACATTTATTTACATAGGCCTTTTAGGACTTCAGAATTAAATGATAATGATAACCAAGGAAAGCAAAATGTTGAAAGAATTTTTTAAATTTGCTTTAGGGGATGTATATGGAATTCAAAATGCCATTTACTTTTGTTTGTATCGTGCTATATTAAAGTCTTACCTAGAACTTCTAAAATGTTTATTTTCCTGATTATATATCCAAAATACTAGAGCCTCTAAAATTCAAAATAAATAAGACTTCAGTGCACCAAATTAACCTTAAAATCCTTTAACTGTTATTTGCCAAACATTTAATTGTTGAAATTTTAAAGTGAACATTATTTAGTGCTAGATACACTTTGTAGGATGAATAATATGAATTTAACACATACTACCCACTAGTTCAAGAACACAGAGTTCCTGCTTTAATGGAGGGCAGTATACTCACTGCCTTGAAGTATACAAAAATGAGAGTACCTGCTTTCTAGAAATTCAAAGTATGAGGTTAAGAGCCACGTAGAAATAACAGCTCCAATGCATACTGGTGAGCACAGTACTGAAGCACCAATAAGTGTACTAAAGAGAAGTTTTACTCTGAGCAGGAGACGGTGGAACACTGGAAGTGGCAGGGAATGTAGGTTCTGAGCATAACTTTGACAGGCAAAGTCATGAGGGAGGAGTTACAACATGACCCTGCATTTCCACTCAGGTATGTACGCAGGGGAAATGGAAACACTTATCCACATAAAATCTGTACATGAATATTCACAGCAGCACTGGTCATAATAGCAGAAAAGTGGAAACAACCCAAATGTCCATCAACTAATAAATAAAATGTGATATATCTGTATAAGTGAAAATTATTTGACAACAAAAAGGAATGAAGTACTGATCCATGTTGCTACATGGATGAACCTTGAGAACATGAAGTGAAAAAGACCGCATATATGATTCCATTTAAATGAAATATCCAGAATGGGCAAATCTACAGAGAGAAAAGGTAGATTAGTGATTGCCTAGAACTGGGGGAAAATAAGGAAGGGCTATTAACAGGCATGGGCTTCATGGGGTGACAAAAATGTTTTTAAATTGATTGTGATGGTTGCAAACCTCTGAATATACCTAACACCACTGAACTGTATATTTTAAATGGTGAATTACATGGTATGTTAATTATATCTCAATAAAGCCACAATTCAAAAAAAGTTGAAGGGAATTTCAGATAGAAACCATAGCAAAGAGCCATTGAGTGTAAAAGCCTATCCAGGTAACACTGAGCCAACCAGTGTGGCTGGGGCTTATTCAGGTAGCAGTCAACGTGCATGCAGAATGGGAGCCTCTGGAGGAGGATGACCCTGCCAACACCTTGACTTTAACCCAATGAAACACATTTTAGACTTCTGACCTGCAGAACTGTAAGAGAATAAATATATGTTGCTTTAAACCACCAAGTTTATGGGAATTTGTCACATCAGCCATAGGAAACTAATACAGGTCTCAATCAAATTAACCCCTAAGGAGCCACAAATATTTGAGAATTTGTCTCACAGTTTTACCTATTACACAGTTTTTAGTTAGACTTTAAGCCAATAGTGGGACCACCATACAGCTAACTATAGTCTCTTCATCTGAGATCATTCTGAGGAAATGTAGGATTGGCCTTAGCCACAGGTATAGAATCACAGACCTTAAGGACTGGATTGACATTACATAGGAAAAGTAGATATATAAATGGAGACATCTACCATGCTTTGCTCCTTAGCCCTCTTTCCTCTGTATACTATCTCCCTTGGCAATCTCTTGAATTCAAAGTGAAATGCTGGTTTACTTCAAGGCTACATACCACTCCTGTGTATAATTCCAATCTATCCCGTCTCCTGAGTTCCTATCCTGCATTTCCTACAGTGTGCTCCACATATTCACCCTGAATATTCTAGCAGCACCCCAAACTCAGCATCTCTAACTGAGATACAACATTTTACCTCCCAAATGTGCTCCACCTCACCATGTTGAAAGATGTACAGTGGTCCCTATTGGCATAAATTCTAATTAAAAACTCTAATAGGTAAAAATGTGAGATAGAATCCCAAATTTGCATGGCCCTTTGGGGAGGGAGTGTTTAATTTGATGGAGACCTACGTTTCATTTAATGGCATCATATACTGCCACTCACCTTTGAACAAACCTGGAGGTAATCTCTGCTGTTGCTAAATCCTCACATCCAGTTAGTTGCCAGCTTCTCTTGGTTTTGCCCCTTATTATTATTCAGGCTCTCGTAGCCTTTTGGACTTCTGACCTTTCGAATATAGTCTCTTCCTGCTCCAACCCATTCTAAATACAATTTCAAAGTACTGGTTGGGTTGCACCACTGCTTTAAAAAACAAATCTCATTGGTCACCTTTGCAGGTTGCCAGGGTATTAACTCATTCTAAAAATTAATAAGTTAAATATTTATCCCACTTTTCCCATTCACCTTTAGAGAAAGTTCTTTATAGAAGAATCACACATAACAAATGAAATTTAATAGAATCCGAAAATCATGGTCTCACAACCCTTAATGAAATAATGAGTCCAGACAACACATTAACGGTTGCTAAAACCATTGGGTGAAAGATCGCTAGCTTTGTAATAGATGATGTCACCACAACCCACTGATCCACCTTAAAATCACTCAAAGTGGAACACCAGACATCAGGTTCCTCTTGAAGTGATGCAAAATAAAGTATACAGCATCACGTACAGAATATTCTTGGAAAAAAGTTTAAAACCACAATCAAATCGAGTTTCTAGCTCTAACTAGACACCATAGGGAAACCATCAGCCAAATCCTGAATGAAGGAAATTCTACAGGACATATGATCTAGTTCCTTCCTCAAATAAATGGCAAGAGGAAAGAATCTAAAAACAAGTAAAAGTTATAGAGTAAAAGAGAAATACCAACTAAATGCAATGTTAAATTCTGAGTTAAACAACCTGCAGATATTTTTGAGATAGGAGCGATGAATACAAGATAGATTATCATATAATTAAGGGCATTTTATTTTGTTGAATGACATTAAGTATTTACAAGTGAAATTACATTATGCCCTAAAATTGCTTTAAAATACTGCAGCAAAAGAAATTTTTAAAAAGGGGTAAATATATCTAT
This sequence comes from Rousettus aegyptiacus, assembly GCF_014176215.1. Classification (NCBI taxonomy): domain Eukaryota; kingdom Metazoa; phylum Chordata; class Mammalia; order Chiroptera; family Pteropodidae; genus Rousettus; species Rousettus aegyptiacus. The sequence goes on from NW_023416310.1 coordinate 21,431,177, forward strand.
AGATAGATATATAGACATAGACATAGGTATAGATATATAGATATATAGATCTATCTTTCAAAATCTGTGTGTGTGTGCATTTTAATTTGCAAAAGGGTCTGGCCCTTGCCCCTCTCCACTCCTCTGATTAAGAGGCTACTTTTTATATATTATCATTTCGAGGCTGAGAAAAATATATACTCACAAATAATTAAAAGCTTCCAAAAGATGTCATGTTTATTTCATGATAGTATAAATATTTTTTTGAAATTTTTAAGATTTTATTTGGCCAAACTGACATATGCCAAGGAACAAGATCTGAAATGCTCCCCCATAATAGTACAAATATTAAAATGAGAGAAAGTAAAAATAAGGCTACCTTCTTTTGAGTATAGCCTTATTCATTAACTCTCTAAATGACTATTAAATCAACTGTTATTAAATCCAGATGATATTGTTTTTTAAAAAAGATTTCTGTCCTCCCAGAAAAATTTCAAACCTACAGAAAAGTTCAAAGAATATTATAAGAAACACTTCTGTACCATCCACCTAGATTTATCAATTGTTAACATTTCACAACATTTGCTTTTTCTCTCTTCACATACACATTGATTTTTGCTGAACATTTGAAAGTTGCAAATATGCCACTTCAACCCTAGATATTTCTGTATGCATGGCCTAGGAATAAAACAGTTTCCTGCCTGACCATACTATCATTATCGCACATAAAAAAATAAAACAATTATTCTATGTCATAAAATATGCCATGCCCCTTACCCAAACTGTGCATTTGGTCTCTTCTCTGCTCATCTAAATCTGTCGCTGGAGTGTCACTTCTAAGCCCTGTGCCATGAGATACCTCATTACAAAGTGATCTTGCCCCTCCAGACTGAATATTTTCTTACGCTTAGCTACTGCCCTCCGGCACCCTTATGATCTCTTTAAAGTGTTTGTTGTAATCGATTCAAAATGTACTTAAAATAAAAAGAATAACTGGAGAGTAGACACTAGCTGACGCAACACCCAGTTTAAGAAAAAAAAAAAAAAGGTAACTGTACCTTCAAAATCTACTTCCTCATTCCTGTTTCTACTCAGAGATAACCACTAGCAGAATTTAATATTTCTCATACTTTCCCTACCCTTTATTGTTTTACAACATTTGTTTGGATTTCTAAACAAAATGTTTTCATTAGCATTCTGAACTTCATGTAAATGGTATCATTCTGTATATATTTCCTGTAACCTATCTTGTTGCTTAACATTATGTTCCTGAGGGAAATATGGTGTTACTACATTTAACTGTAATTTGTTCTTTTTCACTGCTATATAGTATTCTTGTGTGAATATAACAGAATGTATATGTCTGTTCTTCTTGTAATAATGGACAAGTGTTGTCTTCTGTTCCTTTGACTTTTATAAACAGGATGTTTACGAACATTCTTATAGGCATGTATGTAGGGATACAATTGACCACTTCCACAGTACGTATACATTTAATTTAACTAGATAATACCAAATTGTTTTCCAAAATGATTGTATATAACATGTCTTTTTATGATTACCATTTTTCTCCAATTGGCTTGTTAGCTATTTTTCCTTTAATATTTTACTGCATTTGCAAAATGGTTCGCATTTTTTAACTTCAAAAACATTTTACATTCGCCTTTTTCCCACCTCATCTTTTTATGAACATGGCGGGTAGAAATCCTCATTTTTTTAATGTTAATTAATGAGTCAATCAAGGGAACATGAAAATAGTAGGTAAATGCCATTGATAGTCCCTAGCAGATTTTACAGAGTTACAGGAAAATCAAACATTAGAAGCAGGATACTTTTTTACAAAGTCTCTAACATGTGTTTCGTTTCTTTTTCTCTGCAACATTTTTCCACTCCTTCAAAGTAGTCAGTATTTCACATGTGTTAGGTCGTTTCTTGGGGTCAGTTGAAAGTAATTTCTGTAGAAGAATTTTCTGTAATGATATTAAGAGTCAATAAGAAGAAATAAAACATTGAAATAATAAAACTGATTATTTTAAAATGCTTACTTCTTTGTCGTCAAATACATCTAAGACTTTGCCAGCCTTTAGATCATCAAAAATCTGAAAATAGAACATATATACATTCATTAGGAAATTATTCACTTGGGAAGAAAAACAAACTTAGGAAGCACTAAAGGTTAAGGATACCCCAAATCCACAATATTTCCAGATCTTTGGAAAGTCTCTTTAGCCAAGAAGCAAGCAGGACTCTCTTGCCCTACCCTGCCCACCTATTAACCATCTCTAATATCATGACATGTTGAAGTGTTAAGAGTATCATATGCATTATTTACCTTCATCCATTTTTGGAGCCCTATACGATAGGTATTATTTATTATCCCTATTTTACAGAGGAGAAGGCTGCTGATACCAGATGAGTCCCCTTTCCTGAGCTTTAGACTAGGACACCCAGTCTAGGATATGCCTAATGCCTTTACTGGCTCCCCACTGCCTTCACAAGAAAGTTCACGTTTTTGCCTTAATTTAGCCCCGACATGTCTTTTTCAACCCCATCAACCACCACTTCCTTGTAACTTATATACTCCAATAAAAATATCAGACGTTGCCTGATATCCCCAGACGCACTCTGCACATTCCTGTCTCCATGCCGGAAGCAGCTTCTTTCTAACTGAGACCAATCCTGCAGAGCCCAGCTTTAATACTTCCATGAAACCTAAATTCCTACAGCTGGAAAGCTCTCCCTCCTAACTGCGTCCATAAGACTTCATGCTTTTTCCAAAACATTTACAACATTCTCTACAGTTCTTTCCCTTCTAGAATATAAGCTCCTTGAGAAAAGAGAAGGCTTATTCATTTTTAAAATCCTTGTAGCACTTAGCACAGCATCTTATGCCAAGCAGACAATCAAAATTTTCCTGGCTGACACAAATAGAAAGAAACAGCTATGATTTTATGAGATGCACACACTTCCCTCTAAAAAGTCAAAGTTTTTGGTTTCTAACTAAAAGTGTTTTTTATTTGTTTGTTTATTTGTTTTTCAATTATAGTTCACATTCAATATTTAGTCTCAATGTGACTTCTTTATATCTTTAGTTACAGAAGTTCTGTTCGGCTAGTCTTCAGGTGGTCCCAAGGTGCTTATTTTATAATTTAGTTCTAATTTTGATGTAGTCGAGGGAAACGGGCAGAGTGATTACCTACTCTGCCATTATGAATGGAACTCCTAACAAAGTTTTGTTTGCCCAAACTTGAAAGAGATAAAGAGATAAAAATCCATATATGCAGGCAACACTAATACATTCAAGCCCATCCTCACACGAGAGGAATAACTGTCTGCAGCAGCACTTTGAAGATGACAGCCAGTAATTTTTATCGTTTAATTCTTTCTGTGAGATTATTTACCTTAATTGTTTCCGAAAGAGTGCAGGATATGTAAAGAAGCTCTGCAAGAATTAGCCCTAAAGCATAGATGTCCACTTCATTTCCATATTCTGTTGAAGAAACCTAGAGACCAAAATATATGTACATTTATTATTCACGTTATATAAACATCCATACTTTTTGAAGCCAAAAACGTTATTTCACCAAAATATATTATTATATGACAGTGTATGTTTGTTAGCAAGATCTGTGGAGTCTAACTGCCCAAGTTCAAATCTCTGTCACGAAACAGCTGCATCACCTGTGTAAATTTGCCATCAACATAGGAATTATCTTATCCACAAAATGGGGATAACAATCATTTCTACCGCAGTTTGACTGTTGGGATAAATGACTTGGTGCAGGTGAAGCAGTTAAGATAGTTCCCAGGAAGTGACTTGCATACAAATGTTCACAGAAGACCTAGTCATAATATTCTATAACTGGAGGCAAACCAAATGCCAATCATGAGGGGAATGGATAAACAAATTATGGTATACAGGCATACTTTGTTTTATTGCATTTCATTTTATTGCATTTTTAAAATTTATATCAGAAATCCATTCAGAAATACTTTGTTGTGATGTGTTGTAGTGGATGATACTGTTTTCCCAATGGCTAATACATTTCAATTTAGAAAATGTTGTCTTCTGGTTCCTTTTCTTTTATCTAACCTATTATCGCCTCACTAATTATTAGAATATTACATAAACTTAGTTGAGAATGCAATGGAAGGGTTTGAGATGGTTGATTCCAATTTTGAAGTCCTACTCTAGGTAAAATGCTATCAAACAGTATCACATGGCACAGAAAAAAGGAAGAGTCAATCAATGTGGCAAACTTCACTGCTGTCTTTAAGAAATTGCCACAGCCACTCTAATCTTCAACAACCCCGATCAGTCAGCAGCCATCGACATCGAGGCAAAACCCTCCACATCGAGGCAAGACCCTCTACCAGCAAAAAGATTACAACTTGCAGAAGGCTCAATGATGGTTAGCAATAAAGTATTCTTTAATTAAAGTAATACAATTTTTTAGACATAACTTTTTTATACACTGGGAAACCAAAAAATTCATGTGACTAGCTTTATTGCAATATATGCTTTATTGCAATTGTTGGAACTCCGAGGTATGCCTATATTCATACTATGAAATAGTACTCAGCAATAAAAGGAAATAATTTTCTGGTACAAGGAACAACTAGAGGTTCTCCAACAGACATTACTTTGAGTGAAATAATCAAATACAAAAGAATATACACTGTATGGACCCATTCATATGAAGCTCGAGAACGGGAAAAACTAATCTATGGTATAGAAACCAGACCACTGGTTGGCTCTGGGCAGTGAGGACGAGGGACTGACTGGAAAGGGAGCTGAGAAAATTTTCTTGGGTGAGGAAAATGTTCTACATCATCACAAGCTTCTGAGCTTCACGGGGGTATATGCTTTGGTCAAAACTGAAAAATGTACATTTAAGATCTGTGCATTTTATGATATATAAACTACTTCTCAATAAAATGTATTAAATTAAAAATCACATAGATTTCAAAAAACACAATGATAAATGATTTAAAAATATTCTGAGAATGACAATATAGGATGCAGAAGATATTTAATAAAAGTGAGTGTTAAAGGGAGCCAATTAGCCTCTTATTGGCTTCTACTTTCACATTCCACAAAAATCTTAAATTGCTTTTTAATGCCAATGGTTCCCACTAAAAAGAGATGTTTTCTTTCTTCATTCTAGACTCTTGAACCATCAGATAACTCCACATATTTATTCTTGGATGACAAAACAATAGAAGTATTTTGAAAGATATATTATCGGTTAAAAAATCAACTTTAAAGGGCATTTATAAGTCAAAAAGAAAGATAGGATGAACAACCTCAAAAGATAAGAATAGACAATAAGCAATCAACAAAAAAAACTCTAAAATATTAATGAGTCTATATATAAACCAAACATTCATGAATCAATAGCTGTACAACCATGTTCATAGAAGCATTATTCACAACAGCCAAAAGACAGGAGCAAGCCAAATATTCATCCATGGATGGATAAACAAACTGGTCCATCCACACAACGGGATACTATTCAGTCTTAAAAAGGAAGGAAATTTACATATGTGCTACAACATGCATGAATCTCGAGGACATTATGCTGATATAAATAAGCCAGTACAAAAGGACAAATACTGTATGATCTCAATTATGAGGTACTTAGAGCAATAGGATTCATAGAGAAAGAAAGTAGAATGGTGGTTGCCAGGGGCTGGAGAGGGAAGGGAATGAGATGCTGTTCAATGGGTCTAGAGTTTCCGTTTTTCAAGGTGAAGAGGTCTGTGATAGATGGAGATGGCAGCACAACAAAATGAATGTGCTTAATGCCACTGAACTGCACACTTAAAATGGTGAAGGCCATCGATTTTATGTTATGTGTATTTTACCACGATTAAATATAAATGTATTTTAACACTTACTAGCCTCACTAATAACTAATGAGATACGAGGAGTCCTATTTGAACAGCAAAACACCATAAATGATCAGAGAAAATGCAAGCAATAGTCATAAAGAAAAAAATATTTTAAAGCTTTATTGAAGAATACAAAAGTGACCTGGAAGTAGGTTGTATTATTGTTCTCAATTGTGCACTGGCCTCCCAGTGAGAGCATAAAACTTCCCTACTCTCTTGGTTTTGAGCTGCGCCATGCACTTTGCTCTGGGAAATGATGTTTAGTGATACATGCCAGTGGTCCCCAAACTTTTTGGCATCAGAGACTTATGCTCCTATGAGAATCTAATGCTGACGATCTGAGGTGGAGCTGAGGCAGTAATGCTAGCGCCGGGAAGTGACTGCAAATACGGATGAAGCTTCTCTTACTTGCCAATCGCTCACCTCCTGCTGTGCACCCCTGTTCCTAACAGGCTACAGACTAGTGCCCGATTACTGCTTGGAGGGTTAGGGACCCCTGATATAGGCCACTATTGAGCAAAACCTTAAAAGCCATCACAAGGTTCCGACGTTACTTTCTACAGTGAGGAAAGCAATACTCAGTTATGAGTCTTCCTTCAGCCTGCGTTGAGGAATGAAGGTGACACATGGGCAAAAACTGCAGCCAAACTACAACAGACAGATCATGTGAGCAAGAAATAAACCTCTGGTGTTATGTGAGCCACCAGGAAATCAGGGGTCATTTCTTACCAGGGCATAGCCTGGCAAAAGCTGACTGATGGACGATTTGAATAAGTGGCAGAAATATACCAGTTTCCTGAAGAAGTCTCAAACATATAAAGATGTCAATGTTCCTCAATTAAATCCTTAAATTTAATGCAACTGCTATCAGAACCTCAACGCCAGTTATGAAACATGACAAGCTCATTCTACAGTTTATTTGGAAGAGTGAATATGAACACTAAGAACGCTTTATAATTGAAGAATCATGTGGGAGGTCCTGCTGTCAGATACTAAAACCTATTTTATAATTTTGTAATTATTAAAACTGTATGATATTAAAGAGAAAAAGTAAATCAACTGGACAGAATAGAGTCTAGAAAAAGACCTACAAATATGTGGGAATTTCATATATCATGAAACAGTATTTTCATCATGTCAAAATATATATAACAGAACATTTACCATTTTGATCATTTTTATTTGTACAATTCGGTGGCATTAAGTACCTTCATAATGTTGTGTAACCACACCACTATCTATTTCTAGAAGTTTTTCATCATCCCAAACAGAAACTGTACCCATTAAAACTATAACTTCTGTTCTACTTTTTGTCTCTACGAAGCTTCCTTAAAATAATACTTTAAATCATAAACTATTTAATACGTGGTGATGGGGCAATTGCATATTTAATTGGAGAAAATCAAGTTATATCCCTTCCTCATATGTATACAAAAATTAATTCAAGTTAAACTAAAGTATTAGCAAAACACAAGATACTTTTATAATCTTGTGGCAGGAACAACGTCCAAAATTAGAAAATGAGAAATCTAACAGCAATAAAGAAAATATTGATAAATGTGACACTTAAGAGCTTTCCTACCACATTATAAACAAAGAAATAGTAAGTAACAATCAAGGAGAAATTTTTTATAATATGGTAAACACATATAGCATCAATATTTAAAATACATAAAGATTCCTTATAAATAAATTATAAAAAGATAACCTAATTAAGAAAAATGAGAAAGAGATATAAATAGAAAATTTGACAAAAAAATCGTAAGGAAACACACATAAAGATACCCTATCTCACTAAAAATCTGGAAAATGCACACTAAAAAAGGAAGATACTCCTCATTCATCATATTGGCCAAGACTGTAGTATTACAGTAAGTATCCTAGTCTAATTTAGATTGTGAGGGAGGAAGCAGTATTCTCAGACACTTTGGTAAGTGAGCATAATAGAATCACTTTTTTTGGATGACAATTTCACAGTACTTATCAGGTTTGAAATGCATTTGTCATTCTATTCAATAATTTCACTTCAAGAAACCTATCATAGATTATCACGGAAATATTTATTCGCAGACTCAAAGATAAGGAGAAAGACATATAACATGTCTGTAAATGTGAAAAGTTGGAAACAACCTAAATAAATACCCATCAATAAGGAAACAGTCAAATTATAGTACAGCTATACTTCAGCATACAATACAGTTATTAAAAACAACCTGTAAGATCTATTTGTACTGATACAGAAAGATTAAGTACAAACACTAAAGTCAGAAAAAAGTTAAGTGAAAAAAATCAAGTCACATAAGAACACTATAGTATCCTAGTAAAATGTGTGTATGTATATTTTCATGTAAAAACATCTGTGTAAAAATATATTCGTGATTATATATTTTTAAAACTCTCAGAAAATAATCTAAAAGGATAAACAACGAACTCTAGTAAGAAGAGTAAAAGTAAAAAGGAAGTTAAGGGAAATTTTCCATTTTTATTCCATTTTCTGCAAACTTTTAATTTTATAAGAGGTGTCTATTATTTTTATAATTTAAAAAAAATGAAAAAAGAAAGAAAGGAAAGGGACCTCACCTGTTCTGGGCTCATGTATCGTGGAGTTCCCCTGTTATTTGTCCGTTTTTCGTCATGTTCCAGGAATGTTACAAGTCCAAAGTCTCCAATCTTTATTTTTTTTGTATCTACTAAAAATATGTTACTTGGCTACAGGAAAAAAAACAACAACAATATTTAATTTACAAGTAGCAATCTGACATACTGGACCACATATCCAAATTCTATTCAGCAATGGTTAGCTTTACATTTACTTATAAGGCATTTGCCTTCACACAGGCAGCCCAAAACAGGAAATTTAATATCACAGGTCTTTAAAATGCCAGCTGAGGAAGTAAGGACTTTAAATACAAGGACTTTAAATAAACTGAAAGATGGATTCACTCTGCATGGTCCAAAGGGATAAATCCAGGACTAGCAGGTGGAAATGACCAGAAGATTTCCTTTTGTATAACCTAATATACTAATAGTGTTTTTCAAAGAATGGTAGTTAGGAGCTCTCTATCCCAGGAAGAATTCCAGACAGGGCTGGACATCTACTTGGTGGAAATGTTGCAAATATGACTCCAGGATTCGATGGAGATTGAAATAGATACCCTTAAAAGCCCTCCTAATTTTGAGATTCTCAGAATAGGTCTTTTCACAATAACGCTACAGGATATCTTGTGCAGAATTTCTCATGAGGCCTTCCTCCATGTCAATTTCTCTGGCAACTTCTTCAAAAACATACCCTCTCTATCCTTGAATACATATCAAATTAACTAGAAGCTGCTAACTAGCACTGAAATATTTTTTCCATGTAATTCTTTAAGCAGATGGGGGAAAAAAAGGGAGAACAGAATGAAGAGTGTTCATCATATTTCACAAATTTGTAGAAGGTATTGACCAATATTCTAAAGATGATAAAAACAGGACAGTTATTAATGAGGAAATTAATACTTTCTCATTCTTGAAAAAGGCTAGACTTTCAACACAAAGTGGGCTCATACATTCATATACAGACCCCACAGACTAACACTTATGAGAGGGACCTAGCAGAGGAATCGAGAGGAAAGAGACCATCAGCCCAGGAAGATCTGAAAGAAGATCTTCTAAGAAGCCAGCCTGAAAAAAATCCATGTGAAATTTAGATTCGAACGATTCACAGTGAAATTGGAACCCAACACCCATAATAAGCTGTAGATGTATGTGGGCTGGGTGTGAAGAGAAAATGCACCAATGCTGTATTCAAGTTACAAAGCAGGAACGTGTTGGGTTTGCAAGCACAACTGCTAGTCCCACACAAGGCTATAACCTGGCTCTGAGAAAACGGAGGTTACATTTACAATGCTATCTAAATATGTAAGCTGGAGAGGACGCTCTAGTAAAAATATCAGATTGCTCGTTTATTGTTCATTAAAAAGAAAAAAACGATGCCACATTTTGTCTAATTAGTTACAATATGATTAAGCAAAACATTGGCTAGTAGAGCATAAAAAAGGGTGCAAACTTGATTTGAAAATACAGGAATAAGGGCTGATGCTCAAGCCAAGGATGACAAAAGAACTTGGACCCAGGGGGACTAAACCTCCAAGGACTGTAAGCCCTCGCTCCAGAAAGTTCTATGTCCTCTCCCCAGTGCCTTTGGTCTAGTTTTTAAGATTCCGAGAGAAAGCAGTAAGCACTGGTAGATTTTATATAATAGGGGTCCTTTGGGGTAAAAACCATCCTCTAACAAAGCCATCTACTGGTATTTTGCGAAGCATCACCAAAAAAAGTGCATGCCTTTGCATCTTCTCTCAGATGCAAGAAAGCAGCCATGGTAGCGGTGAAGCTAGGGAAGCTGTAGATGAGAGGAGGCTCAGCAGCATTGAAGCCTGACCTTTGAATAACTGCAAACATTCTCTGCAAACAGACACAAGAAAAGATCGCTCCGCAACACGGGGCATACGCAGTGTGGTAGGAGAAGGGAGACTCCAGTTGGCACCACTCAGAATTGTGCTAATTCATCCAGAGGAGGGTGTGGGAGTTAATACTCAAATTTCTTTATGTACTTGCAATTTAATATATAAGTAGATAATTGTGCTTACTTTCTTATTTAAGTCTATGTGTAATTTATTCCAGTGTGGAGGTACAGCCATTCTACATGTACGTTTTTGAACATAGTCCTTACAATATTTCAACTTCAAAGAACACCTTCAGATATCATTAAAGAGAGGTAATGGAACCAGGTGGACTCCAACATGAAGGCATCAGATGTTCAGCCCCTGGGCAGACCAAGGATGCAACATCTTTTAAGGGCCACTTATTTCAATAAAGGCCCAACGAACAACTATATATGTAAGTGCTTATTTTTCTCAAGGAACTTCTTGTTTCCTTCCTTGCTCCTGGTTGTTTTAGATAGGTGGGATAAGAAGATAGTCAAGATCCGTATAAACAGGGTACTTCTGCTGGATCCAGATCGATCAGGAAAGGCTATAGAAAGAAACTGGGACCAGACAGAATAGGCGTAAGAGTGTTCTACGCAAGAACATGAGCAAAGGTTCAGTGACTAGCATGGCTAGTTTGTGATGAGAGCAGGGAAATCAAAGGGAATAGAGTATGGAGGAGAGACCAAATAGCTGTTCTGCCTCTTTTCCTTCATTATGATGAGAAGGAAAAATGGTCATTTAGACTATGTAGGACTCTAGGAAGAGAGAAGAAAATGAAAATACAAAAGTATGTTCCAAGGCTTGAATTACTACAATTTTCCCATCATGGGGTAGAGATGTCTAACCAAATGCCAAGAAAATTCTAGACTCTGGGCCCAGTAACTGTGACTACCCTCGAGAGTAATGACTGAAAGAGTAGGAAAACCCATGTTCCCAAAGCCATTGTCACTAGAGTCCCCCCTGCCTTTCAGACAAGCCTGAGTGGCAGCAGAGGCAGGGACCGGGCAGCTAGTTGGCTGTGCCAGCCACAATAATTATGTGCGCTGAAATGTTCAGTGTACGGAAGTTATTACTGTGTACAATTGAAACATAGCAATCAGCCAGGTAGAATCAGAAGTGAATGAGCTCCTTTCTGCAGAGCTCGCTGTCTCCGTCTCTATCAGTTTACTAGCCCTGGAGATCTTCTAAGCGGTCCTATGGAATGGTATGTGAGGCAAGTTCTACATCCACTCTAACTTTAGGGAAGCAGAGATATAATTTCAACCAATTCTGTCAACCAACTCTAAAGGTTGAGAAGACAGATTCTAAAATTACTAATTACATTTATCAATTCCTAAGGAAGCACGTTTTCCACTTACCTTAAGATCTCTATGAATTAACCCCTTTGAATGTATAAAATCCACTCCCTCTGCTATTTGCTCAAATAATTCCAAAGACAAATGTTTGTCCATTTCCTTGTCTCTTCTGAAGTTAATCCATTCTTCCAATGTCCCTTTCTCACAGAATTCCATTTGGATGAAAAGGCATTTAGTGAATGAATTAGATCTAAAATTCAGAGACAAGTAGCAACAAAACAAATTTATAAAACGTACATTTTATAAGTTTTACCTTCTCTTCTAAAATTATACCTTCTCTTCTTAAGAGCAAAACATGTCTCAAAACAGAAATTTAAATATAACAAATTTGAATCAAAATATAATAAAACATCTATTATTTAAATCATAAGATCTCAGATATCCAGAGCTTCATTTTTTAGCTAATTAATGATGGATAAGCCTGTCCATTCTTTAATGCTGAAGATCTTTGCTCGCCTTTGCTAATAGATAGGAATGAAAAGATTAATACAATGGAATTACAGAAAACTAAATATCATTATTTTATAAATAATTTTGACACACTTTAATTCACCATCAATCTACGGAGCAACTATTTTGTGAAAGGCATACCCCGAACAGGCACCGAGAGTTAAGAAAATGAGTTAGACACTATCCCTGCTGTCATGGGGATGACAGTGTAACAGGAGCGAGGTAAAGGAAAACCAAACCTAAAACCATGGTACAAGGATACGTGCTCTAAGAGAAGCGGCAACAAATTGCTATGATATTTAACTGGGAAGGCTGATTTTGCTAACCATGGTTTTGTTTTTTTGTTTTTTTTAAACTAAGTTGGCATCAACATTAATTTACATTCATTGAACATATGCTGGCTCTAAAATAAAAAGAGGTAGCCAAGAATTTCCTGAAAGCTGAAGAAGTCCTGTGCACTGATGATAAAGTAAAGAACTCCTGAAACTGATGATAAAGTTCTCAGTTACATGGGGTGGAGACAGGACCGGAGTCAGGGTATGATGGATGAACAGGCGCACCATGGCCTCAGGATTGCAGTGAGGACACTCCCCAAGAAAGGCTAGGTGACCTTCGAAATAAGGCACCAGCTCTTTAGAATTCTCCAGTCCTTTGGCAGTAGCTCACCTGAGACAAAACACGAGGGATACAAGGTAGGGTGCCTCGCCACACCTCATGCTCTTAAAATTATTTTTGCTGCCCACCACCCCATCATAAATGATGTAGATGCATTTGAAAGAGGCTCCTGGACTGTGCCCCACCAATTGGGGGCCTGAGAGAGGGAGAGAAAAGTGCTGGAAGCTGAGGAGGGAACCTCCAGTTGCAGCATCTACAGTATGTTCAAACTTCCTTTGCAAGACTGCATTTACAGCCCACACTGAAGTGGGGGCATATGGGCAAGCCTAGACATTAAACAACAGAGTCAGGAAAGCTAAACTTGACATTTTGAAAAGAGCTGAGCACAAGAAAAGAGGAGAGGCACAAGGATTATTCATTGTCTCCTTACCTGCAGAATGGAGTCATAACAGTGTCTCAAACAGTGTTTATGTATTAATTAATGGCCTTATCCAGTGGCCCACACATAGTCAAGGACAGTTTCCTCCATCCTATTATGCCTATGAGAATTTCTTTTTAGTTACCTTCCGATATCGCTGTTCTCAGGATTATAATCAGTTCCAGCCCAACACTGAGAGTAGCGAACAATATTTGGATGGTGAAGTGCTGCCAAAGCTCTTACTTCACGCTCTGCCTTCCTAGTTAAAGAAAAACAGGGAACGTGAAGGGTGAGTATACATCCCTGATAACAATAGCAAAATATCTCAAGTAACAGGAGACAACTATCTACATACACTCCTTCATTAAACAATCGCCTTGGTTACCACACTCTGAGTTTTAGAATGAAAGCCAGGAGCCCTGAAAAAAAAATAAGTGAACATACAGAAAAAAGCATAGCTGTTTCCACTCTCAGCATAAAAGAAAAAGCAACGACTTAAATCACCCCAAACATAAGTCATTGGTATTAGTCTCTGAAATGCCAATGATACTTTTTTTGGTACCCAATTCATACATTATGTTTTGTTTAGACTTGTGTTAATGTCACTTTGGGTTTTATAAACAAAGCCCATTCGGGTAGCAAGGGTGGGTAACCCAGGCAGCACGAAGACGCTAGTTCAGAATTTTCAATGTGTGGCAAAAATACACAAAGGATAGGCTCTATGCAGAGAAACAGAGACTTGGCTGTACATTGTGGAAGCTTTACAGGGACTGTGGCCAAAAGCTAAGACAAAATTCTATGCTAAATGGAGTAAACACATTTGAGATTTCAAGGATGAGAAAGGATAAGCAAACATTGTATGATTTCTGTTTTTAATGTGAAAAATTCTTTACATGACATAAAATTTGTAAAAATTAAATAAAACAAACAAACCTCATACATTGATTATCCTAACACATTCTATTACTATTTTGGGTTATTTCTTATCGTCTTTCCTTGTATATATTTTAATATATTTATAACTATAGTATATAATTTTTATCCTATTTTTTCACGTTATCTCTATAATTTTCCTTGCCATTTTACAACCTGCATAACCATCATGTAAAACTTTTCAATGTAAGTTTTCAAAACTATAAAAAAGTAGAGCAAATAATATAATGAACCCCTACCTAGCCATTACCCAGATGAAACAGGTAACTCCTGACCAATCTTGTTTCATCTACACTCTTACCCACTTTCTCATCATCCCCTGGATTATTCTGAAGCAATTTCCAGCATTGTATTATTTCATGTGTAAATATGTACAGCATATAACCCTCATTTTTAATGACTGCAAAATAGCCATGATTGGGAAGAAAACAAAACATACTTTCTCATTTCTTAACTGCTACACATTTGTTTTTTCTAACTTTTCACTGTTAAAAATGACACTATGAGATATATATATATATATATATATATATATATATATACACACACACACACACACATACATATATATACACTCTTGTACAGTTTTTTTTCTGTAATTTGACTTATATCCTTAGGCTAGGTTTTTAGACAGGAAATCCATGGGTCAAAGCATATAAACATTTTCATAACTCTAGATTAATATTTCCAAGTATATTTTAACTGTGCTGTACCAATTTACAAAGCTACTAAAGGTGTCTCATAATATGCACCCTGATCACCATTAAGTATTCCATCAAAAAAGTTGCTATCAAATAGAAAAAACTAAATATTTCACTCCTATTAAGCAAAGCAGTAAAAAAGAAAAAAGCCTTGTTTTGATGTCAAGAAGGTATGAAGGCATTTCAACTGCAAGGCATTATCCACAGGTCAGATTGTCTCATTAAAATGAAGAGTACTTAGGACTCCATGCCTGCTTCTCCTTTGCTCGGGTCCTTTTCCTTAGCCCATACCCTTTTGCATCTCCTTCTCTAGTCCTTGAAGGATCAGTCTGTCCAAGTTACACATAGTAACAACTGCCAGGAAACAACAAGCAAGACTGGTAAACTGGTGAACATGTGATTTAAGACTTCCTTCTTATGTGTATTCCTGAACAAGTTCTGTTTTCCAGTAAGGGTCGGCTGGGGAGAGGGTGCAGGTAATGCATAAAACAAACATGACAAGCAATAAGTTACAGTGGGAACAGGGTGGATTGGCATTCCAGAGAATGAGTTCTAAATCTCCACCTTTTTAACATGGTACATAGTGTCCAAAGATGGTCATAATCAATCCCTTCCTCCCCATTCACACACCCGCTCCTCAGATTAAAAGATGGAGTGTATTTGCCCTTCCTTTGAATCTGAGCTGGCTTTAGTGACTTTGTTTAACCAATATAATGTGGAACTTCCAAGACTAGGTCAAAAGTAGCCTTTGCTGCTCCCCCTTGGGACAATTGCTCTGGGGACAATCCTTCTTAGGAATCAGCCATTAAGCTGTGAGAAGCCACATAAAGACATTCTGGTTAACAGTCTCAGCTGAACTTCCAGTCAACAGCCAGCATCATCTGCTAGCCAAGTGAGAGAACCATCTTAGATGCCCAGCCTCGTCAAGGCTTCAGAAGACTCCTGACTGCAAATGCATGACAAACCCTAAGTGAGAATGGCCCAGATGAACACAACCAACTCACAAGGTCATGACTGATAGTAATAACCTGTTGTTTTCAAGCCATTTTTGGAATGGTATATTATGCAATGTTAGGCCACTAGAACAATTACCAACTACCTTTACCTTTGGAAAATCAGTTTACATCTTTGGATCTCAGTCCCCTCATTTGTAAAATAAGGAGATGAGACTAGAGAATATCAAAGGTCACCTGAAGCTAAATGAGGCTATAACTTCAGTTTTCATCAAGACAGCTTTAAAGGAATGGTCAACGGTATATCCATTTTCTATTGAAATAACTGTGATAATGTGAGATCATTTCAGAGTAATCCAAATGCCTGAAGGTGAATAACATTTTTAAGGAGGACTGGAAAAAAAATTAAATAATACACTAATGAGGAAGAGTGATATATAAAAAATAGTGCAGGCTCAACACACCTTCTCATTAAAAAAAAAAGAAAAAACATTTACTACTTACTCATTATCATATTTAACACGTTTAATAACATAAGTCATCCCATCAATTTTGTGTTTTGCTTTGAACACATGGCCATATCCACCTGAGCCAATTGGTGTTATCTCTTGAAAACACTCAAGAAACCTTAAAAAGAAAAGTGACACTGTTATTCTAAGGTCCAATGCCTGCTGGCTCCCACCCCTTCCGCTTTCCCTTAATGTCACTGGTAAAATGGACATGGACTGTGTAACAAACAAGATCCTCCCCATTGGGGAGGATCCCATTTCACAAAAACTCTTGAATCGCAAAGCAAAGCGTAGTTCCTCACGCTTCTCCTCCCACATAACAGATCACCCTTGGGAGGCTCAGTCAACTCCTGGCTGTACGATAGCCATGGCAAAGAGTCTTACTACAAGTATAAAACTTTAGAAAGAAGCTCCCTATTGTGTTCTACAGCTACCACCAAGCTGTTATGAAAAATGAGCAGGCGCCCACTTTTCCCATCGCTGACACCGTCACACCACTCCCAGCCTCCATCAGGCTCTTGTGGGACCTTGCTAACCAGACACTCCACTGTCTCTCTTTCTCCACCTCAATCCATGATCTGCACAGCAACCAGTGGGATAAAAACTTGGTCTGATTATGTCTCTTTACTGCCTAATTGCCAAATAGCCTAGCTCTGCATTCAGCAAAAACCAGAAAGCCCTTAAATGGCTTACGAGGGCCCATGTGATTTGGCCCCTGCCTCCCTCTCCTAGCACTGTGCCCTGGTCTGCTGCACTCCACACACACAACTTCCTCTCTGCTCCCTGAACACTCCCATCACCTGTTGCATCTTCACCTTCCGAATGCTCTTCTTTTGCAGAGCCCCAGGGCCCCCCACTTCCCTGTGCTGCCTCATCTTTCAGGCCTCTGACCACAGTTTGTAATTACAGACTTTGTCATGTAATTATCCCCACAAAAGCCTATGAATGCAGGAGCTGTCCTATTTGTTCGTACTAAAGAGCCAATGCCCAGTGCGTGCCAGCTATACATTACGTACTTATTCAATATCTGTTGGTTCTCTACTGTTTTTTTAAGCTATATTCAATGTCCTCCTGTTGCAAATAGCCCTTCTTCATTTTAGATACTTTATTTAAACCCAAACACATGATTTAACAGAAAAGCAATCCTTTTTCAAAATGAACTCTGGTATGAAGCTGGAAAATGGAAAACAGACTCAAGTGGATCTATTCTGATGCCTTCGGAAGTACTCTTTTTGGAAAAAAAAATACTGATTAATAGGAATATTTCCTTTTATTATTAAAACTTCCACAGATGTCTGAGAAATCTATGTAAGTATCACTTAGATCTACATTACAACATTCTATGTAAATTTGTATAAACTTTACTTTTCCAAGCGACAATGACCCTTTGTGGGCCTGATTGTGCCAAAACAATTAAACTGTTCAACTAGAAATATAATGTAACCTGTCTGATGTACAACAGTCCCTTATGAAACTGTTGGCAAATTTGCAAACATATCTTTGACCGAATTTCTTTTCACGGTTCACTCTTACCTTTGGTTCATGGTGTACTCGCTGCTTGCTGTTTCAAAGAAGTTAAATTTGGGTGCCAAATTTCTAAAAATTAAGAGAAGAATTAAAACTCAAATAAAACGGAAATCAAATATAACTTGTGTAGAGTGGCTTTTATGCTCTGTACTAGGCATTTTATATTTCAAGTCAACTAGTAAAACAAGAATAGCAAGTGTTTACCTTTTTCTTTATAAAAATGATGTACTTAGGGTTCCCTTCTGTTCTCTATAATTTTTCATTCCTTTCTGTTTTGTTTTGTTTTGTTTTTCCCTTAATGCATTCATTTCCTTTTCTCCCTCTAGAACCTCAGGACATCTATCCTGGTCTTTCTTCCTTTGTACTTTTTTCCTTACAGGTGGTAAGCCACCTGCAATTAAAAGTTCAAACACCACCAAAAACTAAATTGTTACCTTCCCTCTAAGCCCTCAAATCTTCGACTTCCTTATCACTATCAGTGCCATGATTGTTATCTGTATCCCATCCACAAGAAACAATCTTGAAATCCTTTCTCCTTTGCTTCTTCATCCAGTTACTGTAACTCTATTCCCTCAAGTCTTATCTACTCTTCCCTTGCAGTCTGTTCCACAAATTCTCCTCACCCTTCCTCTCTGCCACTATAATCACAGCATGACCTGATCATCTCACATGCAGACGTCTCGCCTCGACCCAAACGCCCACATCAAGATTCATCTTTCCTCAACACACTGTCTACTGTTCAGAACATACTCATAGCTCAGAATGGTCCCTGCTGCCATCTCACCTTCACTGCTGACTATATTTACATTCTTGTTTTTCACTTCAATGAAAGAAACCAATTCACCATAATTTACATAATATTTGATCTTCTTTCTTCTTACCCACGTTATAACACCATTTCTACCCAACCTGCTTATCTGCAGAACAATGCACTTCTCTTGGAAACATCTCTCCAAGTCCATTTCTTTAACCAATTATTCTAGCAACGCCCCCATAGGCCTTTACATCTATGGTGTAGTATGTTCGTACATCCAAATATTTCTCTATGTTTTTAAAACTATTCATTTGAAGATTTCAAGCTTTTTGTGGTCCTTAACCACAGTTTCTACTTTTGAAACTCCACCCAGATGACGGTGTACAATACTTGACAAATACGGAAGACTTAACAAAGAAGGCTGACAAAGTCTGAAAGATAACTTCATTTCAAACTATATTCAATGCCTAATGATACTCACCTTTTCACCTTCCCAAGACTTTTTCTAGCACTGCTCTGTAACAAAAGAGAATGGAAAAATCATTTCGGATGATTAAATCAATCGTATTGTTTTTTCTTGCTATTCCTCCTTCTGTACTTTTAGCTGGCTCTGTGACCACATTTCTTTGTCCATAAGATTAACAGCCTCATCAATTTTTGTACTCTCATCGAGCACTGCTTCTCAGTTTACCTGGTTATATCAATGTTCTCATCTCTTATAGCAATCAGAAAGATATGGCAGAAAGGACAAAAAAGGCAATTATAGGGCATGTTCTGCAGAAGTACTGATTTTCCAGGTACAGAATATGGCTTCCCTGGGTAATTCTCTGGCCAGCAGATCTCAACAAGGTGTGCATCCCAATCATTCACAGTGCTAGTAACACATATATGGAGCACAGGTGTCTAGTTTAAGATAACATCCTATGGGTTTCTGATCAGATCACCAGTTAAAAATGGCAATGCGGATATATTCACTTTTAGCACAAATTAATAATTTAACTTTAATTTTTAGCAAAACAGTAATTTCATATAGCTATTCTTTATTCATATTCACTTTTATTCTGATAGATTTTGTGTGTGTGTATGTGTGTGTGTTACCAATTTAAATATGTTGCTACGAAGTGGGAAACATCAGACTAAGATTTCTTGAGCTCATATCACCTGTCGGCCTCTGTAGTGCATGGTGACTAAGCTACGGATTAATTTAGCCATTCCGCTAATGAGCGTCATTCTTTTCTAATTTTTTCCTATTATAAACGGTGTTGCAAAGAATATTCTTATACATGTTTTTCTGTGCACACATGCAAATGTCTCCCTAGGAGACAGTCCCAGTAATGGCACTCCTTGGCAGTACTGATTGACATTTCCGCCAGGAGAGTATAATAGCTATCACTGGAACAGAGCTGTGCCAACACTTAGTATCACCAGACTCAAAATTTGCCAATCTAATGGGTTTAAAACAGTACCTAATTATTGTTCTGATTTGCATTTTCCTGATTGCTATGAGTTAAATTAAATCATCTTTTCATATGTTTCTTGCCCTACAAAAATTATCTGATTCTTAAGTTTAGTTTTAATTGTAAATTTAGTTTTGACTTTCTTAAAACAGAAGCAGAGCTATATTAGTCAACCTTTTAAGTACTGGACAATTGGTGGAAGATAAGAAGATCACAGGAATACATGAAAATTTGAAGGTTAGCAGGGAGAGAAAGATGGAGTGAAAAGTGGGAGAATTCTGCCAGTGAGATGGGAGTAAACAATAAAAGGAGAGAGTCAAGGGCTGCCAAATATTATTTATAAGAGCCCATGAAATAAAAACTAGAAAAATTATGGTGGGTATAGAAGGTCCTTTTTAAATGAGGAAGCGCAAAGGAAAATAAGAGTAACTGGGAAGCTGAGATGAATACTATACCACAGAAGATGAAGACCAATTGCTAAAACTGTCGCTGTTATCATTTCTTTCTGAGCCATTTGCTAAAAAGCCATTTTCATGTGGTGACTCAAAATCACTAGAAGAAAAGAAGATGACTATTAGTTTATGAATTCTGACCATTTTTTATTGATCAGTAATTTCTCTGAATTCTCTTTAAACTTTAAACACTTTCATAGAAAACTTGCTCTTTCAGGAAGCAATTTGAATTTCTTAAATATCACAGTCGTTTGTATATACTTACCACATGTTTGTCATTGAAGAGTTACTTCCATAGTCACTGGACGCAGCAGAAGAAGAACCAAGAGAAGCTAAGTCATCCTTTGGAAAGAAAGAAAGCCCCTCAGGTGGTTTAAGTGCAACTAAATGACTTCTTCAAAGTGGCTCAGTCTCTGTGTACTGCCACATTTATTTCCCCACATTTACCAAATTCACACCCATAAACAAACATATACAGCCCTCCCTGGTGGGACACAGAATTGAGGAATCCTTTTGCTATGTGAATGGCTGTCTTAAAATCATGCGAACACAGTCAAATCTCAAATCAACTTCAGAGAGGATTTTAAAATACAAAAAAAAATCCAAAAGCAGTGCATACCACTGAGGTTTTATCTGAGAGTATCTGCTCATATGCGAATTTAGCAGCCAGTTGTCTTGCCTTCTGCTTGTTAGAAGCCACAGCAACGTCGTATTTTTTCTGTCCCATTACACATGTACAATGAAATCTAGGAGAAATGATGGAGAGTATTTACCTAAATACCAAAAAGTAGTACATCTATGACTTTAAAAAGCTACATATCGACAAAGTCTTTAAGGTAACATTAATTTAATAGGTAGATTTATATTTCATATCTTGTATAATTTAAATCTTCAGTAAGATGGCTGACCAATTTTGTCAGAATAACCAGCACTGGCCGACATCTCAGCTTGCATTTTTCAGACAACTTCTAACTCTTTGTTGCTTCATTCGAAGATCTGGCTTAAAGGCATTAAGTGGTGACTTTTAAAAATTCCCCAAAGGCCAAAAGATATGAAGGTAGAGATAGAAAAGAGATAATCTGGTGAATTTGTCAGAGATGCTTAAATGGGAAAGAAAAATCCAGTAAAGAAAGTGCGGTTTCTACAGGAGAAATAATGAACTGACAGCGTTTTGTAGGGAACAGGTGAAGCACGGATTTTGCTCTAACCTCAGAATTCTCCGTCCCCTGCTTCTGTGTACAAAATCCTAATACCTGGACAATTACATAAGAACTGTCTTTAAGGTGCCAAAGCAATGGACAAAGTATCATGGAGTTACTATATACTGCTACAAAATTATTCCAGTATTATTTGCCATAGAGGGAAACACACCCAACCAGGCTGTCTTCTCCTCCAGGCCTAAAGAGAGAATTAGGGAGCTGGGCTGAGTGACTTCTATCATTCCTATAGCTTCTCTTTTTCCCAGGCACACTTTATTAGTTTTTCTCTCTTTTAGGAATCTAATGTGAGAACACTAAATTCACAGGAACCAAACATGTGAACTATGGAAAAATAAAACAGCCTCTTAATTTATTGAGACTGACTCACAGAATTCACCTTTGACTATTTCATTCCAAGACATACTATCACATTTTCCTCTTCCTAGTTCTTGCCTAAAATCCAACTGGAGTAAAGTCAAATGTAAATAGGATAGTATCCTAAAGTGGTTGTTCAGACTATTTACATTTAAATTTTTTTCTTCTCCCACATTTAACTTGTTGGTTGCAGCTCAGAAATAATCTCTCTCATGCTCATTTGTTTTTTGTTTTTCTCAGTCCAATCCATTCTTTATCCTCACTTACAAATCTTACCTCACTGGTGATAGTCTCAGTTACTCTGACACTCCTGTCTACACCTCCCCCCCCCCCCGCATTAGATTCCTCAAATCCTGGTCTCCTCACAGTCTAGGGTGAAAACCTATTCATTCTGACTCATGGTGTTTGTCTGAAGAGTGACACCATCTAACCAAATTTGAAAGGCCAACACCTGGACAGATAGCTCTATAATCTGACAATGGTGGAAACAGAGTCATTCTACACATGTGGCAGAGCCATCCTTACACAGCCACTCCCACTGTGACCTCGGGAATGGGAAGATCTCTGCATCCCTCAAGCAGGGCACCTCATACTCTCTTAGGTAGGTTTCCTGCAACTTAAACCATCCAGCTATACTTCAGAAACAAAGGATTACCCAGATTTGATTAATTATGGTATATGGATTCCAAGTTTTCAACAATGAAGCATTTTAATATTTTAATTACAAAGATGGCCTATTGCTTATAAGTCATATAAAACCTTCCGTGCGGAATGGACAAAAAAGACAAATATTTCTGGATAATCAGACACGAAAATGAGCCCATTCTATTACTTAGATACAATGACACAGAACGAAAAGCTGAACTACATCTCACCTTCCAGGCTCTTCTGCGTCTAATTCCATTTGATAATTTACAGTTAGTTTTGCCTTCTGGGCAAGCCTATTAACAAGGCCTATATAATTCCCAATGGATAAATCTGAAGTATCTGTTGTCGACAGAGATAATGAACTAACTTCCTACGAAGAAAAAAAATTTGTTTAATATAAATGACAACAAAGAATAACTCTTTTATTTTTCTGATAAAATTACTAAATGAGTCACTTGAAAGACAACTTAGATTTTATGTGTATTTCCGTTATATTACTTTGAGTCAACATATAAGTATATACCTTCCTCTACCAGAAAAAATCCACGAGAATAAATTCTAGGAATAGGAAAGGAATCACTCATTTTCCTTATACAGTTTCATAAGGAAAAACAAAACAGTCAATTTTCTGATTTTCCATGCAAAATACTATATAACACTTTCTAGCTTGCCCTTTGTAAGTTTTGAAACTTACACGTTGTAAGTTTCAAAAAAAGAGCAAGATAATGAATATTGAACTAAAGCTATATTCTGGATGACAATTTAATGGGAAAGATGAATAAAATCACATCATTCCTTCCATTGTTATCTGCACCTTCTTTTATTCTTAACCTGATGAAATCCTGTCCAAAGTTTTTCAACTTTATTAATCTTATTAAACTGGGTTTTACTGATCTACTTTATTATTTCTTTATTTTCTCTTACCTTAATTTCTGCCCTTATTGTTATTAATTTCTTTCTATTCTTCTTTTTCTAACTTCTTGACTTGGTTTTCTAACTAATTAATAATGTATGCATTTGTGATTTTGCCTGATTAATTTTTCAGTTGTGGCTAGAAGGGTGACATCTTCAAGTAAGGTTTTTCAGGAAAGTATCTTAAAAGCTAAATTTTTCCAAAAGTTTCAATATCTGAGAATAATCATCTTTTGTCCCACATGTAAATGACTTCTCTCATTTTACAGCCACTGCTCCCCTATCTCCTGGTTTTCAATGTTGCTGTGGTCAGCATGATAGTTTTTTCGGTTTTTTTAATTTTAAGAGTTTATTTGAGCAAAAATCAATTCAAATCCAGTGGCATCTAATCTAGCAAATAGAAAGGAGCTCTGAGTTGCTGTAGAAAAATGAAAGACTTACAGGAAGGAGAGAGTGGGGACAAGTAAATTATACTAACAAAAAGCCCTTTTTTTTTTCATTTTTACATTTTATATAATTTCTTCTGCCTAGATGCTCGAGGATTCTTTCTTCATCTCTAGAACTCAGTACTTTCACAATGATTGAAGTTGCTCTTGGTGGTTCTACATTTTTCTGTTATCTGTTGAGTTGTTTTCATCTTCAGCCAGGTCTTTCTTTATTCCAGAACATTTTCTACTAAATCTCTTCGGATAGCTTTCTCTGTACTAGTTACTCTGTTCTCATCGTCAGGAGTACCAATTATATGCATGTCTGTTCCCTATCATCTGCTCTCCATATACATCATTCTCCTCACAACCACTGTTATCTCTTTGCCCTTTTCCACTGTATTCCCTCAATAAGAGAGGAACTACTGTCAGCCCATGTCAGCTCATTTCTCACTGTTTCCTTTCAATGTTTCTTCAAATCACTGCCATCAACAATCTAAGGTGTTATCCAGCTTTGTCCACTCTATCCTAGGCATACCTCTCATTCAGGGTTCTGCAGAAATAGAGACCGGAAACAAGTTTGAACTTTTTAAAAAACTTCCGAGTGTAAAGGAACTTGCAAATGGCTTTATTCCATATATGGATACTTTCTCATAGAGTAACATATAAAATATATTTGTGAGTCCCCTTTCAGTAGCGGTAAAAATGGCAATTACTCACCTTTTTTTCTTTATTAAGTATTTCTAAAGCTAATTTGGCTGCAGCATTTTTTGCTCCCTTCTTTGATTTACCTTCGGCTTCTGGAAATTTTCTCTCATCTATTATAACTTGAAAGGTAAACCTGATTACAAAGAAAATATTCACAAAATATTATTAAACTCGTGGATTATCTAAGGACAAGTATTCCAATCACCACTGCCTCTTATGAACTGCCTTTCAAGGTTTTAACCTATGTTCAATACAGAATTTAAGCAGTCACCTCCAAACAGCTTAACAACATATCATCTTGAAGCATGGAAAGGCTTATACCTTCTTTTTTCTCTAGAGTCCTCTCGAGTTACCATTATATGCCAAGACGACTCTCACAGAATTCTGTGGCAACTTTGCTCTAGAGCTGAAGTATTGACTTCAAAATTGTGCCAGAGTTGCCATTCTCCTAGTTTATCAACTAGTTCATTTTATAGGGCTATACCCTTTTTTAAACAGCATCTTACCTTAAGTCATGTGGAGGTCCTCTCTGAGACAGTTCACGATACTTAACTTCTACATTGTTCTTCTGATGGTATTTATTAAGTTCTTCTATGAAGAAACCTGATGAAAGATCATCGGCCATTTCTTTCTCCAGTAATCTACAACAGAAGTGATGTTTGAAAGAAGTGACACACACAGAACATATTTAATCTGATTTTCGCAACCCAGTTTAGGAGACAACATGGGGTAAGAAGAATTTTCTTTATATGACTTGTCTCGGACATACACAGATCCAGAGAAAACTTTCTTTAAATCTTTCTTCCTCTTTCATGGACTGCACAATCGAGATAATTTCTCCAACATTTTCTACTTTCAAAATTCAACTAGCCAAAAAAAGAAGGGGTCTTTCTCTTTAATCCTGCTCTCTGTTTCCACTGAGTGTTAATTGCCAGTATGTCCACCTGTTTGAGGAGGTAAAAAGGCAGCAAGAGTAGAATTAGAATTCTTTATGTTGAGAGGGAAAAGGTTGAGAAAAAATATATATATATATGTAAAATATGTATACACACATATATACACATATATACACACGCATATGTATGAAATCATGGAATTCATGAAACTATGAAGGATTTAGCTATACAAAAATAGATTTTCTTATGAAATTCCAAAATTTTTCCCTCTGAGATTTGCAAAAGTCAATTTCAGGACAATTTACCCAGTTTATGAGTCTCAGTGGACCAAGAGAGTAGCAAGGTTTTAAATTACAAACAAATCTAAAGGATATAGACCGAAATATAAGAGCCCAAACTATGAAGCTCTTAGAAGACACCATAAGGGTAAATTTTCATAACCTTAAATTTGGCAATGGAATCTTTGCTATGACAGCAAAAACACAAGCAACAAAAGAAAACAGATAAATCAGGCTTTATAAATTAAAAATATTTAGGTACCAAAGGACGCTATAAAGAAAATGAAAAAGACAATCTACAGAATGGGATATTTATAAATCATACATATGATACAGGTCTAGTATCCAGAAAATATAAACTCTTAAAACTGTAACGCAGCAACAAAATGACAACCCAATTAAAAAATAAGCAAAGGACTGAAACAGATATTTCTCTAAAGAAGATGTACAGATGGCCAACAAGCACATGAAAAGATGCTCAACATGATTAGCCATTAAAGAAATGCAAGTCACAACCACAACTAGATACTATTTTACACCCACTAGAATGGCAATAATAGCAATAATAATAATTCAGAAAACAAAAGTGTTGATGAAGATGTAGAGAAATTGTAACTCCACTACATTCCTGATGTAACTGCAAATGGTACAGCCTCTGCAGAAAAGAATTTGATGGTTCTTTTAAAAATTATGGTTACAATAACCACATAATCCCACAAGTCTGCTCCTAGGCCTATACTCAAATAATTGAAAAATAGGTTCTCAAACGAATACTTGTACAGGAATGCGCACAGCAGCACTATTCACAATAGCCAAAAAGTGGAAACAAACCAAATGTCCATCAACAGACAAATGGTAAACAAAATGTGGTATATTCACATATGGAATCTTACTGAGCCAGAAATGGAAATGAAGTGTACAAACATCCTACAACATGGATAAACCTCGAAAACATGCTAAATGAAAGAGGCTAGACACAAAAGGTCACCTTTGTATGATTCAGGATAGGTAAATCCATAGAGACAGAAAGCAGACCCTGTTGACCTCTCATTTCTTGTTGGAAAGCTCTTTTGATTTTTCTTCTTCCATGGTCATGCTTTCTTCCTAACACTTCTTAATCTTCATAGGCACTAAATGCTATTCACTTCACTCTACCCTTTTCCTCATGATTTTTTCATGTCCATGATTTCGATGACCATCTATCTAGTCATTAACTCTAAAATTTACATATCACTTATGAACCTCTCTGAGTCTCAGATCTCCCACTTGGATGTCTTCAAAAGTCTTAAAATTCAAAAGATCCAACACTGCATTTATGATCTTCCCTTAAGTTTGTTTGGAGTTTCTTTTCACAGAAAGTGACTCCACCATCCATCAGTGTCTGAAAGCCATTAATCAAGGAGGCATCATTGTCATGTGCTTTCCTTAATTTCTAATCCACAACTAAGCCCTGACCCCCCAAATCCTTCAACTTCTCAACAATGTCTATAGCCACCATCCTGGTTCAAGCCACCACTATCTCACTCCTGGACTGCTGCAAGAACCCTAGAACCGGTTCCTCATTGCCACAGCCCTGCTGCCATTATGATTTTTTTTCATTGTGGTAAAATATACGTAACATGAAATTTACCCTTTTAACCATTTTTAAGTATATAATTCACAGGTGTTAAGTACATTTACAATGTTGTACAGGCATCATTGCCATCCATCACTAGAGCTCTTCTCATCTTCTCAGAGACTCTGTACACATTAAACAATAATTTGCTAATTCCCTGTCTTCTCAGTCTCTAGTAACCAACGATACTTCCCATTTCTATGAATTTGCCTATTCTAGGTACTTCATTTAAGTGGAATCATACAACTTTCGTCCTTTTGTGCCTGATTATTTCACTTAGTATGTCTTCAAGTTTCAACCATGTTGTAGCATGTATCAGAATTTCCTTCCTTTTGAAGGCTAGATAACATTCCACTACACGTATATACAGTACCACATTTTATTTATCCATTCATGTGTTGATGGACACTGCATTATTTCAACTTTTTGGCTATTGTGAAAAGTGTTGCTATGAATTATGTGCGTTGCAAATAATTTACATTGGTGTACATATATCTTATTTAGGTCCATACTTTCAAATATTTTGAGTATATATTTAGAAGTGGAATTGCTGAATCATATTGTAATTCTATATTTAACAATTTGAGGAACCACCAAATTGTTTTCCACAGTGGCTGTACCATATTATTCTTCTACCAGAAATGCACAAAAGTTCCAATTCTCCACATCATCACCAATACTTGTCATTTTCCTTTTTAAAAATTTAATAGCCACACTGTAATCTTTTAAAACACCAATCCAATTATGCAGTCCCCACGAGTCACCAAAATTGGTCTTGTCAAGGTTACCAATGGCTTCCCCATCTCTAAAACTAATAGTTCTGTCCTTGTCCATCTGATCTTAAACAAGCATTTGACATGGCTGCTAATTCCCTCCTCTCTCCTGTCCCTTTCTTACCTTGGACTTCTAAGACATCATATACTCTCCTGGTTTTCCTCCTTTTTGACAAGTGGCTCCTTCCCTGTCCCTTTCCTGGTTCTTCTTCATCTTTTTTTCTTTCTAAATACTGTGTTTCCCAAGGCCCAGATCTTCCCTCTGATCTATCTACATTTACTACCTTGGTCATCGCCTCTAGGTTTTTGGCTTTAAATTCCACCTACATAACAATGGCTCTCAAAAGCACACTTCCAACACTGGCTGTTTGCTCGATTTAACCCCTCTGCTTCCTTTGCTT
The DNA here is from genome assembly GCF_014176215.1 of Rousettus aegyptiacus. Lineage (NCBI taxonomy): Eukaryota > Metazoa > Chordata > Mammalia > Chiroptera > Pteropodidae > Rousettus > Rousettus aegyptiacus. Next base: position 21,459,874 of record NW_023416310.1, read on the forward strand.
GTTGAATTACTATTTCTTATAGATCTTGGCTCAACTGTCACTTCCCAGACACCCCAGGAGAGGTCCTGGTTTGGTGTGCTATCACAGCCCTTGTTACCATTATTGCAAGTGCTTATTCAATGGTCTTCCTAAAGAGGTCATGACCTACAAGAGGGAAGGGACCAGGCTTATAAGGGCTCAATAATGAATGAATGAATATTAAAACATCTCCAGATCACCCTCGCCACCATGATTTGTCACATGCTCTCCTCTCTGCCTGGAATGCAATATCTGCATCTTCTCTCTACTGGGTAACTCTGTCATGTGTGAGGATCAACACAACCTTCTTTGATGCTAAGGGGCAGCTAGTAACCCTACCACTTCGCCTTGCCCTACTCCTATCACAGCCCTGACTGCTTTTTAAAGTAATCAGTAAGCTCTTAGGGGAACAGGGTTTATGCCTTACTCATTTTTGTATCACCAACACTCAGTGGCAAGTAGTAAGTGACAAACACTTGGATGGTGTACAACTGAATGAGACAATAATTTATTAAAATTAAATATTCCTTTAAGTCTCCTCATCTCCTTTTTCTTTGCCTGCTGTTTTCTGTGCATCCTTTCTTCATTCATTCAGCAAATGCTTATCAAATGTCAGGCATTGTTCTGACACTGAGTATACAGACATGAACAAGATAGAACAAGCCCCTGCCTGCATTCCACGGAGGGAAGAAAAATGACCACGTGCAAAAACAAATAATAGGAGTGGATATTAGATGACCAGATGTCTGTAGGTGCTATGATAAAATTAAACAAGGGTATGAGATAGAGAGTGAGTTGGTAGGTGGGGGCAGAAATATGAGGGAGGTGGTTTTAGATATGGTGGTCAAGGAAGACCTTACTTAGGAGGCAATATTTAAATCAAGCCTAAATGATAAGGAAGCCCATCATACCAAGATATGAGGGAGGAGTATCTCAGGCAGAGGAAACCCTCAGGCAGGAACTAGGCTGGACTTTGGAGGGATAATAAAAAGGCCGAGGGGACTGCTGTACAATGAATGAGGGGTGAGGGTAGGAAATGAGTCAGAGAGGTGGGCAGGCGCCATGGCAAGTAGCCCTTGCAGGCCATGGTGAGGGCTGTGGATGTTATTCCAAATGTAATAGGAAACTATTGGAGGTTTCTAAGCTGAAAAGTAATGAGACTGGATTGATGTTTTAAATGATCACTCTGATGCTCTGTAGAGAACAGAGTATGGAAAGAGGAACGGAGCATGCGCAGATGTCAGGAGACCAAGCAGAGGCATCTCCAGCGGTTTGGATGAGCAATGGCTGGGAGCAGATTGCTGGAAGTGCCTGGATCTGAGCAAAGGCGACATCTTCACATACTGCTTACTGTGGCGGAGAGAGTAAGGTTTTTAGAGCCACAGAGCTCTGCGCTAGATACCTCTCTGAACCTTTGATTCATGACCTTAAAACCTGATTCACAGGCTGTTGTGAGGAGTAAATCCGACGAAAAGCATTCGGCAGAGTCTCCCACCTCGGCGGTCCTCGATAAATGGTGCTCCTGGTCTGCAATTCCAAAATCCAAAACCACTGAAAACTGAGGTTTATTTTGTTTTCATTTGTTTGGTTTTTGGTAGATTCGTAGCCCACTGTCCAGACCTAAACTGGCATGAGCTATGTAGTGTCTTTAACAGAGTTCGGTTCCTATTTATACATTTCATTTCAGAAATATGTTCTATTATAAAGTGTTGCCCCAAATCCCCCTGAGAGCATTACATAATAGATAGGATTGATGCTGCATTGCCTTTCCAAAATCCAAAAGCTCTGAATGCCAAAACACACCTGGACCAAAGGTTTCAGATAAGGGTTTGTTGAAGTACCATTATTTTCAGGAAGCAAAGTGTCATCTAGTTTAGGCACAACCATGAGACCATGTGTCAAGTTGGAGGGGGTCGTAGATCTCAGAACAGTAGCTATGGAAGAGTTCTTAGTACTCACTTAACCAAAAGTCCGATCAAATGCTTTAAATCCTCAGCACTTACAACTCTTAAGTAACTGCCTATCATCAGAATGACAAGCCAGTTAGAATTTAAGTGAAGTATTGTGTAAACTAATAGGTACTGAACTGGCGTATTTAAAAAAGCACTTATATAGGGCAGCAGCCTTCAGGGCCCAGCCGCCTTCAGGGCCTGCACGATGGCTGGCATGCAATGTGCAGTCAAGTAATATCTCATGATTTAAATGAATAAACTACAGGTTAAGTGTTGTGGATCTTCAGGTTCAAAGGAGCAAACTGAAGAAAAAGCAGTCTGCCCAAGATTTTAAATTCCTAAGTGACAGCAAAGGGTGCCTCGTTCAGCTTCTATCCGCAAGGGAATTTTAGCACTAAAGAAAACCACAGGCAACAGAAGTTTCATTATTCTGAAATTCAAAAGTGAAGTTATGAATTACCACGCATTAAACAACTAAGGAGCACTAAGTGCTGGGGTTATACCAGTGAACAAAACTCTGCTCTGGTGAAATTACTAATGGAGGAACATGGACAAACCCAGAAAAAATGTCAACGGATGAAAAAGTACTATGTTGAAAACTGAAGCAGAGTTAGGGGAACAGCGAGGAGAGAGTGGGGTTTCTGTTAGATGCGGGTCATCCGGAAAGGCTGCTCTGACTAATGACATTGAAGAAAGGCAGGGCAACGTGAGGGATTGGTCCATGCTGGTATCTGCGGGGAGAGCTTTTCAGGAAGAAAAAATCACGTAGTGCAAAGACCCAGAGGCAGGTACGTGCGCCTGGCTGTGCACCAAGACCAGCAGAATGGTCAGAGCGGAGAGAACGAGGGGCCTCGCCTGTGGGCGGACAGGCGGTGTAGCGGTCAGGCTGAGCGGGTGGGTAGGGTTGGGGGCGGGGGTGGAGGACGGAGTTGGAGGCAGGGGCCAAGAGCAGGCAATTGGGAAACAATGATAACCCGCCAGGCAAGAGATTTGGGGCGACGGGTTATTGAGCCAATCTACAGGTAATTCAGGCTCAGCATTTCCCACTCGATCCACCGCCCTTCCCCCGCCAACCCCGCTCCGGGCTATTAGTTCGTTACTTACTGATAAAAATTCTTTCACGAGAAGAAAATGGCTTTCAGTTCCCAGCGCGCTGCACGGATCCGGAAAAGGTCCCGCACCTCTGCTGCGGGTCTGGTACAGCGCTGCCGGGCCGAAAGGGCCGGAAGGGGGGCGCGGGGGGCTGGGTCAGGGGTCTGTCACCAGCATCCGCGACGCGGGCTGAGGCCGCGTGCTGCGCGCTCGCCTGGGCTCCCCTCGCGCTCTAGGCCCCAGGCCGCGCCGCGCCCCGCGCTCCCCGGCGCCCCGCGCTCCTCGTCGTCCCGCGGCCGCGCTCACCCCGCGCCGCCGCTGCCTACCGAAACCCAGCCGGGTCTGGGCGGCTCGCTCTCAGTTTCGTTTTTCCCTGTGGACTCCGCCTTCCGCTGCGGCCGCCCGGCCCCCTCCCGCACACGTCCTCGCTGGCTCCGGGATCACGGGAGCCGGGCGCCTTCTCCGGGAATCCTCGCGGCAGGCACCGCGGGGCGGGCTCGGCTCCCACAGGCGGCATCTGCGCCTGGTCACGTCCAGGCGTTTGCATCCCCACCTTGGCTTCCCGTGCAGGTAAAGATCCGCAGAAGGTGTGGAGGACACTGAGGTCTCCTGTACTAGGTTTTGGGTTCAACCATCCCGTTTCTTCTTCCACGCAAACATTTGGAGTGGGGATGGACATTATTTTACAAGAGAAGAAACTAAGTAAATTAATTCGCCCAGGGTCTTGCCTCTGGTAAGTGGAAAACCCGCATTCAGTTCAATGTCAGGCCCTTAAACATCAAAGTACACCGTCCCCTTTCCACACTGCTGCCTCCTCACATTTACAAGGCTGGAAACGAAGAGGCTTGGGGGCATAATTTTCCTTCTATCTGTTTGCACCTATCTATTGATTCATTCAACTAATACTGGCAGCAGCTGTACCAAGCACAGGCCAGTCCAGCAGTTAGGAGAGCCACCTGCTCCCTGAAGGACCTCAGGGAGTTTACTACCAAAGCCCTTACCAGAAGTCACCGATTTATAAGAAATCCTACTCACCTAATACACTGCGAAATAGTAGCAGAGTAATGCTGGCTCATCGACAGTAATTGAGGAGTGCTGAGGGCTTACTTCATAATACTACAAGGTAAGTTTCATTGCCACGCCCATTTAACAGATGAGGAAACTGAAGTCAGGAAAAGAGAAGTGAAATAACACAGCTTGTAAGCAAGGGGAGCTAGAATTAGAAGCACAAGTCTGTACTGTCAACATCTTAGGGTAAGAAAGGTGGTCCCAAGATAGACCTCAAGTATACATTGAATATTGGGTGTTGACTCTAGAAGTCCTTTTCCACTTCTCTTCTACATACCCCGTATTGCAGGGTATCAGTGTCTAAAAACTAGCTCACGTCTTGGATGTGACTTAAGTCCCCCAAATGTGAAGCACTGGTGGAAGGTTTGGAAGGTAGACAGGAGGCAAAGCCATCTTCGTGTGGCATTTCCAGGAGACAAAAAGCTCCAGCGGTGGTGAATGTTTGCAGGGATTAGAGTGGCTATGGCAGCAGCAGTGGCAGTAGCAGTGACAAGCATTCTACTTTCTGAAGCCTCCAAACTGCCCAAGAGAGTTTAGAGAAAGAAAACAACAGATTCAAACATGGTCAAAAGACACACACTCTTATGATCATCTCAAAAGTATCCCTTAATGGAGCTTCAAAGCCGATGTAAAAATCAGGTGCAGAGTCTGATGCCACAAGTAGCAGAATTTTACAATATAATTTGTAGCCTCACTAGGTCTCTTGTATGAACATTGAAGGCATTGACTGGGAAAGAATGAGGCCCTGGGGATTTGGGTCAATTTGAATGAATCCATTTACCATGGATATAGCCTAACTTGAAGATCCTGAAGCAATCATTCCCAAATGCCCCATCCCTACCTTATGCCTTCCATCCTAGAAGTAGAATCAGATGCTAGGATACCCTGAAAGGATACAGACAAGATCTGACCCAGAATAGATAGTTTACACAATAAAAGAATTGCAAGATTTTCCCCCCTGCCCCACCCCTGCCTCCTCTACCACCAGTGGAAACCCAAGAAACATGTATGGAGATGGTTCTAAAAGTGACAATAAAAAATGAACATAATTTAGATTATGTACTCAATGTGCTGGCTCCAGCAGCTGGGAATAGTTCTTAACAGTTTGTTCAGTTGGTTTACTACAATCTGGGCCCGAGGTTGGCTCATGTTAAATGAGGTTGTGATGTCAAGTAATACAAATGAAATTAAAAGTACTTTTGGAGTCAAGGACATTGGGATAGATTAATCATATGCAACCCATTCGTTCACTACCTAAACTTGCCTCCCACCAAGAAAACTTGAAGGATCCTCTTTCACCAGGCATTGAGAAATATATTGAAGATGGAAGCATCAGCATTCTTGAAAATTCTGTAATGGCCGATCACTCTTGGTGGGGAATTGTCGATGGGAGATACTGCCATTGAAAAAGCTCCCTGCTTTCCAAAAAGCTCCCAGAGTGGCAAAGGCCATGTGGCAACTAAAACCCCACCGAAAGGACAACAGGATTAGAGCAGAATCACAAAGTTATTTAGTGGTGATAAATTTATCCTGGCATTCCTAGGGCTGAAAAATATGGCAGTCCACAGCATGTAATTTGAGTAGATATCTAAGACCCTCTCAATTCTGCGATATCAACCCACATGTCTAAACTCATAGGTTCCCTGTGATGAGACACTGAGAAAGGAAAATTGAAGCACAATACGCTACTATTAATCAAAAGTGATTGATATATTACAACAGTCCGTTTGGGAGGTGGCCCTAAAGAGTAGGAGAAAGGAAATCTTTCCAGTGAGCAGAACTTTGAGCAGTATGTTGAGTTGTCACTTGGAAAAAGTGGCTTGGACTGAACCAGTGGCTAATAATTTAACTGGATATTCAGAGATTTGGAATAAAGATCAGAGAATTGGTGATAAGGGGCTCTGAGGAAAATGATGTGGGTGATCCACTTGGAAATGGACACAGAGTATGAGCATATTGGGTTCTCTTATGAATGCTCACCAAAGGCACCCACTTCTGAAGAGACTTTTGAGAAGTAGGTAGACCAGAAGACTTCTACAGATGTCAGCTTTTCCCTTAGCTACTTCAATGCTTGTTCAAAATGAATGAAGGGGCAGAAAGAATGGATAATATGTGTGAGTTCAACATGGAATTCTCATCAAATCTAATCTGGCTGCAGAGCAGCCAGCATGCCAACAGTGGAGACCAACTCTGAGCTCCCGGTGTGGATTACCACACTCTCCCAGCCAGCTTCTTGGTTACATGGGAGCCCTTCCATCAAGGCGTGGGAGCAACTTGCCATCTATTGAATAAAAATTTATTCCAGATATGGATGCGCTTTTCCTTCCTGCAGTGCTTCTGCCAGCGCCATCATTGTTGGACATTCTGAATACCTTGTTCACCATCATCATATCCCTCACTAAGAAACCCATTTTACAGAAAAGGTGTGAGACAGCACACTGATGACCATGGATTCAATTGTTTTATTATAAACCCCATCGTCAAAAAGCAGCTGGCCTTATAGGATGGTGGGATAGAGAATTGAAGACACAGTTACAGCTCAGATAGGAGACAACAGTTAGCACGATGGGTCTACTGTCTCCAGGTGCAGGATATATTCCAAACCAGGTGGCTATTTCTTCCACAGTCAGAATACACGAGACCAAGAAACAGAAGTAAAAGGGTATCTCCCAGAAGTAAACCATATCACACACTTAACAAAATAAGTGCTTCCTGCTCTTACGACGTTGGACTCTGTTTCCATTACTGAACCCAGGTCCTGGAACAGGAACTTGAATGTGCTCTGGATATTGCAGGCTTATCATACCATCAAGTCATTAAGAACACAAAGGGATTACTGAACTGGCTGGGCTGATTGACATGAATTGCCAAGAGGAAATCGTGATGCAGCCGCACAGGTTGAAGAAATACTCATGTTTCTTTAACCTAGGGGTTTCTCTAGGGTTGCTTCTAGTAATCCCGTCTTCAGTGAAAAATGTTAATGAAAATAAAGATGTCCACAGGCAGAACTGTTAAGGACTCAGATCCTTCAGGATTGTCGATTTATATCATCCTACTAGCTGGGGAGAATTCGGAGGGCAAAGGAAACAAATGAATAAGGAAGCTATAAACATCAACTATAGTCTCATGACTAGTTGCAGAATAAAGGACCATAGAAGCTATGCATGTTCTTTTCCTTGCTTTGTTATTGTATGTGTTAATGAACTTCTTTTAATTGCTTTTTCCTTTTATATGAGATTGATGGTGGTAGTTAATTTTATAAGTTAGTCTTAGAGTGTTTAAGGTGGGACTATGACTAAAATAGAAGAGGAAGAAACATCACATAGTAAAAGGTATAAAGATTTAAGGGACAGGATATCTGTATTTTCATTTGAAGAAAGGAAGGGCTTCATTAGGTGAGAATGTAATTGTGTTATTTGCTTGAAAGCTTTTCGGTAAAAGGAGTGGACTGTACTAGATATTGTTAATGTTTATTTAGCTTCCATTCTTATTCCCTCCTAAGTCTCCACATATCCTGGGTTTCAACATATAGAAGATTAAAATCACATTTTCCAGATTTTTAAGAAGCTACAGTTCTAGATATAATTCGAGTTCTGCCAATGACTGATAGCAGTGGTACAAGATAGAAAATGGAAGCGAGGATGGGGCCGTCCTTCTGGGGCAGGTTAGGCTGACAGCCTAGCTCCTGTGCTCAGGAGTGTTTGCATGATCTGGACTGCAGGTTCCCCTGTCAGTTCTCCAAGGATATGGGGCATCTGCGGTGGCAGCAGCGGTAGAGGCAGTGGCGGTGGCAAGGTCTTGAACTTTGGATGGCAGCTTCAGTGGAAGTCTCCTGATTTCCATTGCCTCCCTTTCAACAATTACATGTTAATTTCCTACTAAATCTTTTTGCTTGACATGCTTACAGTGGTTTCTGTTTCCTGTACTGAACAAGGAAAAACCTCCCTGAAAATGAAGCCTACACCAAGGGAATATAGTTGAGAAATGAAGATTAAGAATCATGTCCTTGTTTGAACCTTGGATCAAGTTTCACCTGAAGCCAACCCAATCCTAGACTGGTCAGTTATAAGAGCCCTCTCTTTCCTTTTCTTTCTACTGTAAACCACATTGTGTTTGATTTTCTGTTAATCACATCAAAAGTATGATCTGATATTCTAAAAACACACTGTTGGAAAAAAAGCCCATTCATTAATTTATTCAAAAAATGTTTACTGAATGCCTACTATGTGAAGCACTGTGCTAGAAGTACAATAATGGCCAAAACTAACACTCTGTCTTTAAGTGTTTATGTAGAAATTAGTTTCCTAAAGATAGAGTGTTTGTGGGAAAGGAGGCAACTTAGTGTTTGGGAAAGTGGATACATAGATATAGAGATACATAGATAGAAGCATCTTTGATAACTTTTGTTAATTTTCAATAAAGGCCTTACCTAATATATAATTCTCTGTGAATACCAATTTGATTATAGACCTATAGTCAATGCCACAGATCTATTTTTCAATTTTAACACATGGTGACATTTAGATCCAATGAATAACAATAAGCAAGTAATCAGATACAGATAAAAGAATCTTGCATCTATCAAGTATTTTTAATATTTTCTTACTAGCGAATGGAAAGTAACAATTGATGTTTGTTCCTGCATTGGGAAATTGCTGAGTAATGTGGTCTGAAATCAGGAAGTGTGAAGCCTCCAGCTTTGTTCTTTCTCAAGATTGCTTTGGTTATGCAGCATCTTTTGTAGTTCCATATTACTTTCAGGAGTTTTTCCTATGTCTATGAAATAACTATTAGGATTTTGATAGGGATTGCATTGAATCTATGAATCACTTTGGGTAGTACAGACATTTTAAAAATATGAATTCTTCCAATCCATGAACATGGGATATCTTTCCATTTATTTGGGTTCTTCAATTTTCATCAATGTCATAGTTTTAAGTGAAGAGATCTTTCACCTCCTTGGTTAAATTATCTCTGTTTTATTCCTTTTGTACCACTGTTACTGTAAATGAGACTTTTAAAAAAAAATTTCTCTTGCCGATAGTTTGTTATTAGTATGTAGAAATGCAACTGATTTTTTTATATTAATTTTATATCCTGCGACTTTACTGAATTAATTTATTCAGTGTTCAGGGGGATTTTTTTGTTGTTGTTGTTTGTTTGTTTTGTTTTTTTTGGTGGAGTCTATAGGGTTTTCAACACATAATATTATGTCATCTGCAAACAGATAATTTTACTTCTTCCTTTCTGATTTGAATGCCTTTGATTTCCTTTTCTTGCCTAATTGCTCTGGCAAAGACTTCCAGTATTAAGTTGAATAAAAGTGTAGAGAGTGAGCATCCTGTCTTTCCTGATGTTAGAGGAAAATCTTTAAGCTTTTGTTGAGTGTGTGACTTTTATCTTGTTGAGGTAAGGTTCTTCTGTATCTATTTTGTTTAGAGATTTATCATGAAAGGATGTTGAATTTTATCAAATGCTTTTTCTGCATCTAGTGAAATTATCATATGATTTTTATTCTTTATTTTGTTAACATGGTGTATTATACTTATCAATTTGCAGATGTTGAACCATCTTTGCATCCCTGGAATGAACCCCATTTGATCATTGTGTATGATTCTTTTAACGAGTGTCGAACTCATTTGCTAATATTTTGTTGAGGATTTTGGCCTCTGTGTTCATTAGGAATATTGGCCTATAATTTTCTTTTCTCGAAGTGTCCTTTTCTGGCTTTGGTATCAGGATAATGCTGGCCTTGTAAAGTGAGTTTGGAAATGCTCTCTTCTCTTCAATTTTTGGGAGTATTTTGAGGATTGCTGTTAATTTTGTACGTATTTGATAGAATTCATTAGTGAAGTCATCTGGTCTTGGACTTTTTGTTTTGGGGAGGTTTTTGATTACCAATTTGATCTCTTTACTAGTAATTGGCCTGTTCAGATTTCCTATTTTTTCATTATTCAGTCTTGGTAGGTTGTATGTTTCTTGAATTTTTTTCATTTCTTCTAGGTTATCTAATTTATCGGTATATCATTATTCATTGTAGTTTCTTATGGTACTTAGTATTTCTGTATTATCAGTTGTAATGTTTTCTCTTTCATTTGTAATTTTATTTTCTCGAGTCCTCTCTAGTTTGTAAATTTCTCACTATTTACAAATAATACCACAATAAAGATTTTCCTTCAAGTAGCTTATGCAAAACAGAGAGAGTTTCTCTAGAGTATATGCCTAGGTGTATAATTGCTGGATTGTAAGGTATATGAACATATAACTTTACCAAATTTTTTCCAAAATGTCAAAGAGTATACTTCTGTTCCCCTCTCCCATCCTTTGCACCACCATGATCATATATTTACTTCTGTATATATTATAAATCTCAAAATATAGTTATTACTTTTCCTGTTAATAGGTAATTATCTTTTAAAGAGATTTTTAAATGAGGAAAATATCTTATGTATACCCACATATTCACCATTTCTGGTACTCTTTATTCCTTTGTGTAGATTAAAATTTCTGGTACCATTTTCTTTTTGCCTATAGCACTCCTCTAATATTTCTTGTAGTGTAAATATGTTAGGGACTATTTATCACACTTTTTAAGTATATAAAGGTCTTTATTTTATCTTTATGTTTGATAGATGTTTTTTAATATCCCTTTTGTAGCTAAGTGTCCTTTCCTCAAGAGGAGAACAAAAAAGTTTGTGCTCAAAAACTTCAGATGTTATTATTATAACATTTGTGTTATTCATATCTAAATATTATTATCCTCATTTTATTATTTAATCAAATTATTATTTAATTATTTAAATTCAGTTACTAAAGAAAATAAAATATCCAGGCCTGATGAATTGACCAGAATCAAGCCTGGCAATGTGATTCATACTTCAGCCTTGCGCCCAGGGAAGTACCTGCTAAGCATTCTTTAAATTTTTCATCCATTTGCTGGTTCTGAGTTTCACTGAACAAATTTTTCCAATCACCAACTTCACCTACAACACACACACACACAAAAAATGGACCCAGATATCTGTTAGAATATTTCTTCTTGATTTTACCATTTTTCATGCAGTGTTGTTTCACTTTGAAATGTGAAAATGGACACGGGAAAAAATTAGACAGTCTTAAAAACTAATGTGATGTCTCTTGTAAAATTAGTAATAACCATGGGTGCTTCCCCTTCTGTGGTGTGGTAGGTAACGTGCCTTCTTTACCAAGAAAGGACCCTTGGCCTCAGTGATCTCTCATCTTCACCCTTCTCCCAACATCAGAGACCTAAAATTCTACTTTTTGAGAGCCATTGTTTTTTCTCTCTAAAGTCTTTTAAATACTTTAAATACGTCTTGAGAAGTTAACATTGTAACAGTAGGTTTGGGTAAAAACCTCAGATCCTAAAAATTTTGCAAAAAGTTATTATTTTGACTGGGATTAGGATATGTTTTTCTTATTTGCTTTTAAAAGTAAAGGAAGTTACTTCTTTCTTTAGAATATTTGATGATTTGGATTGAAATTATAAATTCCTTGTTGTATAGCCATTGAAATATATGTTTATGAAGCAGGTTTAATGACATGAAGAAGTGCTTAGAGATATGAATGGAATAAAATAAAACACAAAACTGTGTTCATAAGTGTCATAAACTACATAAAACATCACAGAATAAAGCTGGAAGAAATATGCCATAAAGTTACATTGGGCACTGGTGTGAGAAATGTAGCTTTGCGACAATGACAAATTAATATCCCTGAGCTTTGGTGCCCACATTTCTAAAATTAAGGATTTAATGTCTTTTTTTGGTATAAAATTAAAGCCTAGCAAAGGGTATAACACATGATAGGTGCCTGATAAATGACAGCTGTTATTATATATGCCTCCTCTAAATCGTTGTATTTTTGTTATATAAGCAACAAATAGAAAATAAAACTAGCAATCCCTAAGCTATATTATTATAAATTTCCATAAGAAATTAAAATGCTTCAATGAAATTTAGTAAAATCATCAGTGCCAGAGACACCTATCCAATAATATTGCCTATCCAATATTCATTTTCTTCATCTTCCTAACTAACACAACTCTGATTTTAATTGGGTGATAATGTACCCGCCTGAAAAAAAAATCACATTTTCTGGCTAACAGCACAGTGAGAGGTGACCAATAATATATAAAAAATCATGGAGTGAAGCCTCCTGCAAAGAGTTCTTAAGAGGGGGCTTACTCAGCTAAAATACATGATTCTGTCTCTTACCTTTCTCTTTTTATTTGAATAAAATAATATTTTAATTTTAATGTAATGCCGGAGCTCTCGCTGCTCTCTTGTTATCACCAGGTGACAAGCAGAGAGGGAGAAGGAACTTAGTAGTCTAAAAGATGTTGTGGAGCTACCAGTTCCAGCTCTGAACAGTGCCTGGACTTCTTGTTGAGGGAAAGAGAAAGAAAACCCTGTCTTATTTAAGATAGAGTTCTGTGGAGTGCCTGTTACATGCAAATTAACGGATGTCCTAGAATCCAATGCAACTTTACCTTTGCGGAACAGGAATGGGCCAATAGCCCCGTGTGTTTCCTGGGACTTTGCTCGCATTGCTTGGAAGGTGCTGTGAGCCGAGATGGTTTGAATCTGCTCTCCAGTTAGAGAGAATCCAAAGAACTCAGCAATTTGTTTTATTCCAGTGGCCAGATTCTGAAAATAAAATTTTAAAGGATAAACCTCTTTCTATGAGAATTGTGTCCTGAGCAAAGATAGGCTTCTTAAACAGAATGGATTGACTAAGCCCAGCAATCTAATCATGTTTCTCCCTCTTTAGATTTACTTTAATATCTCTATGTAAACAGTCGAGATATCCTTATAAGATATTCTCTATCAGTCTTATTTTGTAGTTTTAGTTTATGATTCTTGTTATTTAGGATATAAATGACAGTAATCATTAATTAATAGATTATAATTTTATCTAACATGATAGTCATTTATTTTTTTTAAAAAGTATCTGTCAGAGGAAATTAATGAATTTGTATGTGCTCATTTGAATTCTGTTTTCTCCTGAATCCTATTTATAGCTAGTTTAATTCCATCAAGAAAGTCTAATTCTTAAAATCATAGATATTAGAAGGGACTTGAAATGTATCTTGTCTACATACCCTTGCAAATCATGAACATCCCCCCCACCCCACCACCAGTGTCCCTGATCAATGGAGATTTTATTTATTTGTTCGTTTATTTGTTTATTTTTAAAATTTTATTTATGCCTACATTCAGTCTTCCTAAGTGAACTTCCATCCAAGTACTAACCAGGCCTGACCCTGCTTCGCTTCCAAGATCAGATGAGATTGGGCAAGTTCAGGGTGGCATGGCCTTAGACTCAGTGGAGATTTATAAAGCTTCTAGAAGTTTCTTAAACTCTATTCAACAGAACACTAACATACTTCAAGATGGTGATAGATTTTTCATAAAAAAAAAAAATTGAGAGTAAAGAGCTGAGGTTAAACAAAGGTAAGCCTTTTTTTTTTTTTTCCTACAGGATCTTGCAGTCGTTAGTAGGCCAATATGCAATGTGAATTTCCCGATGGAGAAGGTTATCTAATACAGAAGTTCCCAAATCAATTTGCACAAGCAACTCCATTCCAACCCCCAAGAAAGAAGTATTAGAATCAGGGGCACTCTGGCATTCTACAGAGGACAAGTTTTAGAAACATTATTTTAAACCAGAGGGAGAAAACACTAAATTAGTACATTCTTTCATGTTACATAAATGCATCCTATAAACAGAAGAAATGGATTAAATTATACTTTCTTTTGATAAGACAGGAGAGACTCGTATTAAAAAATGCAGTGTAGTTAGAGAGTATTTTACACACTCCTTTCTCTTTAACATACTTTCTTCACTGGGGTCCAGGGCTATGGTTTTCCTCATACCTCCTACCTTAATCTTTCTAAGTCTCCTTTGCTGATTCCTCCTCTTTCCCCCAAACTCTTTATATTAGAGGTCTCTGTCCATATACTTACAGACATAGGTATACAATCTCATGGTTTTAAATGCTGTCTATGCGCCAGTGATTTGCAGATTTATGTCTACACCCCAGAGCTTTCTCTGCATTCAATACTTTTATATCCAACTGCATACTTGATCTCTCCATTTGGATGACTAATTAACATCTCAAACTTAGCATGTCCGAAAACCAAACCCTGGTCTTCCCCACAATCCCGCTTCAACTGTTGCCATCTCCTACTCAAATGATAGCAACCCAATCCTCCCCGTTGGTTAGGTCAATAATATTGCAGTCCATTTTGACTTCTCTTTTTTTCTTGCTACTCTTACCCCATCCTATTGGCCCAAATCCTATTGGCCCTTCTTTCAATATATACCCAGAATTCAACCACTTCTCATCACCTCCACAGCTTCCTCTGATCTGAGCCACCATCTCCCCTTGCTTGGACTACTGCAGTAGCCTCTTTACAGTTTTCCTTGCACTATCTTGCTCCTCCTCAGTCTGTTCTCACACACCAGCCAGAATGATTCATTCTATTAAAAAGACACCAAGGCATACTGCTGTTTTTCTTGAATCTTACAATGACTTCCCATTTCACTCAGAGCGGAAGCCAAAGTAATTTCAATGACTTGCTATGCCATCCTTCATACTCTGCATCATTTCATTCCCTTTGCTCTGTTCTCATTGGTTAGTCTCGCCTGGTTCACATCTACTGACTCAGCCATATCTACGTCCTTCCTGTCCTTTAATCACACTGAGAACTACTACCTCAAGGCCTTTGCTCCGGTTGATTCTCTCTGCCTGGAAAGCTATTACCTTGGCTCACTTTCTCACCCCTCTCAAAGCTTTGCTCACATCTCATCTTTTCTATGAAGTTTCCTCTTACCATCCTATTTTATACTGGAATTTGTCCAGCATCCCAATCCTCCAACCCCTGGCATTTCCAGTTTTCCTTAATCAGCTATGCCATTTCTTTTAATCACTTATTACAAACATTTTAATTGTATTATGTTTACTAGTTATCATTCTGTCTCTCTGCCTTCTCCAGTTAACATGTAAGCTTCTCCAGAGCATTGATCTTTGACTGTTCTGTTCACTGATATATCTGTCACAAGTGCCTAGAGCAATGCCAAGCAATCACTCACTAAATGTTTGTGAATAAACAATTTTTAAAAATATGGAAAAATCAATTCGCAGCCAAATTCATGTTCAATTAATTGTCAATTGATACGTACCTATTGTTTTTCACATACTTAATTTGAACCATCTATTATAAAGAAAAAATAAGCAGCCACTATTAGTAGTAAGTTGCTAAGTATTATTTCTGTTAAATAAACAAGTTAAACATTTATGCATTGTTTTTTTGTTTCCTAGCACTAGCACTATACCACATATCTGGAATATTCTTTTTTTCAACTGAATATAATATGTGTTCATATACCCAGACATTTTGAGTGAGTGCTCTATGTTGTAGTTTATCATAAATCTTGCTGTAGAATATCAATAATCATAATCTTACCTTTTTCAGATCTTCATATAATATGAACTTAACATTTTCATCATCAAGGTGTTTGCTCCAGTTAATTGCAAAATCAAAATAGCTTCCCCAAGAAACTAAAAGTACAAAAGGAAAAAAACTTCTTAAAGAATGTTAAATAACTGAGTTTAAAATGATAAATGGTTGATTTATGCTCTAAAATATAAACTATATATGTATGAGCTCCAAAAGAATTGGCATCAGCCTGTCCTGTTCAGATTTCTATTCATCTTATCTTTATAAATAACACTACTAAGCAAGTTATAAAAATGGTTTGATAAAAACTATCAGACATTCACGAATATTTAGGTGAATAAAATAATTCAGAAATAATGAATAATACAAAATATTGATAGAGATAATGCCAGAAAGAAATGATGTTATGTAGACCAGCATTGTCCCATAGAAATTTAATAGAAGACATATCTGTAATTTAAAATTTTCTAGTAGCCATATCAAGAAAAGCAAAAAGAAATAGGTGAAATTAATTTAAGTATTTTGTTCAACCCAATAGATCCAAAAATATTATTTCAGCATGTAGTTAACATAAAAATTATTAACAAGCCATTACATTTTATTTTTATATTCTAAGTCTTCAAAAGCCAGGGATATTTTGCACTTACAGAGAATCTCAATTTGAATGCTAAGTTTTTATCAGAAATACTTATGTGTGTTTAGACTTCCTAAAACTTATAGTTAGAAAAGTAGACTCACACACTTAACTTGTACCAAACTTAGTTAAAAGTGTCTAATAAATGGATTAAGTACATGTTTTTTCATTTAAATTTAATTAAAATAAAATTTTAAAAAACTCCTCAATTGCACTAGTCACATTTCAGGTGCTCAGTTCCCACAAGTGGTTACTGGCTATCACACTGGACAGTGCAGATCTAGACATTGATCAGCTATGCTGCTTACTAACTGTGCAACTTTGAGCAACTCCCCAAATCTCTTCTGGCCTTAGTTTCCTCATCCGTAAAATGGGGTGCTAGGGATAGCATGTAGTGTCTGGCATGCAGTAACTGCTCAGTAAATGGTAGCCATTTTATTCTATCTAACATTAATTGCTAATTTATCATAAGAAGTGGTGAACCCCAAACCAAGTCTTCTCATTCCAAATCCTACATATTTCCAGTGTCTTCAGCTGCCTCCATAAGTTGAATTTAACAAATTCTTAAGGCAGAAACTCCATCCAAGTTATCACCACCATATCTTATCATTATCAATTAAATTAGGTTAGTGATGGATAGGGCAACAAAGATGTCCTAAAACAGATTGTCCCAATTGTGACAGGTTTCTCATCACTGAATGTTTTCTTGTATTATTAGTGGTGTTATGTTTCAGACTTGCCTCAACTGTCTTAGTGAATGGTTACCAGACAAACCAAAGCTTTCCTAAGGGTGCTTCATAAGCACCTTCTATGCACTTTCTTTTTTCTCCTACATCCCAATTCAATATTTATTTATTTGTTAAGGAGCGAGTACTGTGTCCATGCATGTGAGGTGGTATGATATTGCTGTGCTTATCACCGTTAAGAATGGTCCTCTTAGAGGAAGCTGGCAAAAGCTTTTCCTCTAGGTTAATCTGGCCTAAATTCTTCCTTCTATTACACTGTAAAGACTCAACAGAGCCACCAGTAAAAGGAGGCATCTATTCTCTGGCCACTATACCCATGGATGTAGAGTCACTGCCACTTACAAGCAGTGAGACCATTGACAAGTGATTCAACTTTTTAAAAATTAGTTTCCTCATCTGTGTCAATGGAGCTAATACTGCCTTACTCATAGCTTGTTATGGTCTTAAATAAAACCATGCATGTACAACACCTGGGATAGCACCTGGAGTATTAATAGGCTCTTATAAAATTGTAGTTATCAATAACCAGAACTAAAACATCAACATGGTCTGGCAAACAAATATCATAGGTGTGGCTGCTCAGTGTCATGGTTCTTTCTTTTTTTCTTTCTTTCTTTCTTTCTTTCTTTCTTTCTTTCTTTCTTTCTTTCTTTCTTTCTTTCTTTCATTAATTATTGTGTTATATGGAGACTATGGGAAATTAACTAAAAATGCTTTTCTACATGACTGTGTTATATGCCTCTTTGTTCCATGTCTGTACTATGGTCACTTGATACTCACAGTCAACATATAAATTGTCTAAATTATTTTTAAAAACAGTAATGTATTGTTCGATGCGCAGAACTAGTGATGCAATAAAACTTAATTGAAAAGCAACTTTTGGATTCCTGGATCTGCCCTAATCTTTCTTCTTTACCCTAAAACATATTTGAATTTTGGTATTTATGTCATCATCTGTTGAAGGAAGAATCCTTTTACCAACAGCCATACCTTGTCCTTTCATGAACTGACTGAAGAATTCATCCCAAGAACCATAGCTTGGAATATTGGGAACATCATTGTGGAAATGGAAAAATGATACTGCTGTATCTTTAGGATTTCGAAATATCACCAATATCTGGGGAGAGAAAACTAAGTTAATTTATTGAGGTCTATGTTTTGAACTTTGGAAAAGTAAAAAGGTGAGCAATATTATGTGTCTTATATGCTATATAATTTTGTTAATATATAAAGAATGACAAATTGAGGTACAGGAGGTGGCTTATGGGGGAACTCTGGGAAAAGGGGAGTAAACAGGAAGAAAAAGAAGATTGATGTTATAGGAGAGGACTTTTGCTAACGAGTTTAGACAGTAAAAAAGGCATATGTAGAAGATATTAAAAAGAAATAAAGAGCAAGCTCACAATTGCATGGTCTGAAAGGTTAAACCCCCAAATAAAGTAAAAAATGCAAAATAATGTTAAGGACAATGAAAATAATGTTTAGAGTTTGGTGGGAGATCAAGGAATGGCTGACCCACTGTCGGGGCCTGAGGCGTGAGGGGTGATGTAGATGAAGCAAAACCTGTGACTTCTGTTATGCCGAGATCTTCTCTGATAAGGAATTGACTCATTCTTTTAAATAAAAAGTGTGAAATAAACATTGTAAAGAGTAAACCCAAGGGAACAAAAAGATTGCAGGAGGACCATCTGGCAGCCCCAAGTGAGGTTCAGTCCTCTGGCCTGACGATTTCCATTTTAAATACTGAGGAAATGGTAAAATAAAGTAGCGAGCACTGTCATTAGCTGCTGAAGAATCTGAGATAACACACAAGAGGTTCCAAAGATGAGAAGCTGGCAGAAGCCATTTTAGTTTTGGAAAGGATGATGGTGTGGGTTTTGCAAAGTACAGATTCATGACCCTGACCTCCATTTGGGGGAAGTTTTTAGAACTGACTAAATAGGTGCTTTTAGCCGACATAAAAGAGGAAGAAGTAACCACCAGGGAGTAGCATGGTGGTTACGAACAAGTTGCTGCAAACACCAAGTTTTTCTTGGACATGGTTTCTATATTAGTAGATATATTGCTTATGATTTCTTCTACAAAATGAAGACAGTAAGCCAGAAGAAGCAATTATACATATAAAATTCATGTGCAAAAGAGGCTAAATAATAAATTAATGTAAACGTGCCTAGAAGTTTTTAGTGGCATTTCTACTGTCTTGACTAGACCATCATCGACATTTTAATATGTGATTTAGGTAAAGATACAGAAGCAATATTTATCAAATTTGTAGATGACGCAAAACTGAGAGGGAATCAGGATCTCAAAACACTTTGTCATTCTGAAGAAATAACTAATACTAACAGGATACAATTAAATGGAGACAAAGCTGGAGTCTATATCTTTTGTTCAGATCTAAAAAGCACCTCCACCGGAAATTCAAATATAGCACATACTTGTCTCTTGAGGATGTTATATATATTTGTGGCTTTGACTACCACTCATTAGTCATCCTGGCTTGTAGCAGTTTATAGTTTTACAGGGACATAAAGGCGAATGGCGAGGGCCAGCTGCAGTGTGGACCCATTCCCAGCATCAATCTTTTACCTTGGTTCTGTCGCTCTTTTCTTCCCCTTGTATTTGTATGAAAGTGAAACTCTGTTTCACTCCAAATCGAAATGCTTTATAAATTACTTTAGCTTTGTTTCTTATGGAATAATTAAGTGGAAAAAGTCACCTAGATTTGTGATTATATTTACCTACATTAAACTGGAGAAATTATATGTTAAAGTTGTATTTTTGATTTGGAGATTCTCAACATGAAGACTGTTTAACAGAGTTGTTCAAAGCTGGTGTACTCAATAGAGTTGCTCAGTTGTAGTCCAGAGTAGTCCAGAGAGCTGCTTAGTGGAAGCTATGCACCTAATGGAGGTTGGAGTGTACACCTGTTTAGGTATTTCCCAATTCTAAGCTCCTAGGATTCTTGTATCATGGCTACTAGCCATTAATTCTAAGCCTCTACTTCCCTAGTGATTTCTTTCCAACTCTTCCTTTCCTCTTCCATTTCCCCTCCTTCCTCTTACCATTGCAGTTATCTTAGCTGGTTTCCTCCTTCCTCTTCCTTTGTACTATCCTCTCACTCTTATTTGTGGCATTCAAGAGTTTAAATACCTATTTTAATTAAATCTAATCTTTGTTCCTGAGACACACAAAAGTGCACCTACAAAGAAATAAGGATTGGAGGGGAGACCAGGTGAAAACAAAAAGAATTGGATAAACATTAATAATTGTGAGAATAGATCATACTGATTAATGAAACGAGATTTTTAAACAAATAAGACTTGCCAAAGCACCTTTAGTTATTTATGCATGATGTGAACTTTGCTATTACATGTTACATTCAGAAATAAAATAGTTTCGGATTTCAGGTAAATAGTGCTTACCAGATGGAACCAAAAGAACATTTTGTGCTCATTTTCCTAGGTTGTATTATTTTGATCAATACTCTAAACATCCTAGTGGAATTCTGAAGTCTCTTCACTATAAAACAGATTTTAAAATATGTATGATTTATATCCTAGCTGAAAATGCTTTAGATCTAAATATAACTATAGCAAATATACCTGAAGAAACAAGCAAAGAAATACTAAAATTTCACACTTTATTTATAAAAATTCTATGATGAGGAGCAAATTCATCATGTAGCTCAGAATATCAATATCTATACATCTAAAAACTTCAAATCAAAATACCAGTAGGAAGGGCACTCACCTTGACTTTATTTTTGAAGATGGACCCAGGTAATTTGTCATAATGGAGGTGAGTTGCCAAGATCCTTGGTGATGGAAACTGTTTCATTCTCTTAAAAATAAAGTAAGGTAAGGTGAAAGTGTGTGTATGTGTGTGTGTGTGTGTGTGCGTGTGTGTGTGTGTATGTGTCTGTGTGTGTGTGTGTAGTGAATTACTCATAAGTTTAGTATCCAAACGGTAGTTTTAAGCATTAGTATTGTGGTGTCTTCTCTTCCTCCTCTAATTTTTCTTTACTCCTATTTTATTACTTTGTGGAGTTGAGGAATAGAGAATCATAAATGAATAATTAATTAAAGTCTTCCTTTTGATCTTCCTTGTTGGATCCTGCTTACTATTTCTTTTTGTTCTTTGGGGAGAAATTTACCTTTTACCACAATCATAGCAAATTCATTTTGTTCAAGACAGCTCATAATCTGAAATCCACTCTTACACTTAATTTAGATTTTTTTTTATATTCAAGGTCTTTAACAAAAATATTCAAGTCTTTCCACACTTCCACCAAATCCATTTTTAACACCTAGATCTTTTTTTTTTTTTTTTGCCAAGAAGATTCCATGTAATCAAATATCCCAATAGCCTGAAAGTGCATAGTCACTTAAATATCTGAGAAATATTTTATGAGAGAAATTCTTGTCAGTATGACTCAGTGATTGATTCTGTTTCTGTTTTTTTTTTTTCCTCTAATTTACTTGAACCGATAATTTAAAAAATGAAGTTACTAGTTTAATCTGTAAAGGTTAAAGGTATCATCTTAAAATCATACCTTTAGTATTTGGTAGGTGGGGTGCTAAGGCTTCAAGTGTTTGTTTCCACTTGTAGAGGTCACTCACTGCTTGGTGACATCACTTCAAGTGATAAAATGATCTTTAGATATTTATGGCTAATTGTTTTGTAAAAGATTAGTGGAGATCCTAACTCAAGTAAAGGGGCACAAAATGAGGTTTAAAAACATTTTAAATCAATGATATGGGTCCAAGTGGTGATTAGTAGTCAATACTAGATTTACATGAAATTACACTTTTTAGATTTGGACATATTTTACATTCACTCACAATAATCTTCTCGGGTTGATATTGTAACCCCCATTTTAGAGATTAACAATAAGCTTTGAGGTTTTAGGTGCTTTGTGCAAAAATCACACAGATGGTAATTTTCAGATTAGGTTATAGAGTACTTTTTTCTACTAAACTGCACAGCCAAAAATCACATAAAGACGTGATTTCCTAAAAGGATTATAAAAATATCCAAAGGAAAAATGGGAGTTAAGTGTAACAAAGCTAGAGAAACATATAATATCTTCACGAAAATGTGTGACACGGCCAAACTATAACAATGTAAAAACTAGATATAACTATATTTTGTTTAAAAATATAGTGTATTTTAGAAAAGTTTAAAGTATATAACTCTTACGTGGAGCTCATTCTCTCACTGATTTCCATTTTAAAACAAAAGGCACATTGCATAGGAAAATGTTTTTGTTCTAGATATGATGAAATTACAATTAAAATACAAAAAAAAAGTCTTTAAAATACCTGAAGAAGAAAAAAAAAAACCTTTTCTGATACATTACAGATATTCAAAACCTGAAATACCATACTGAGTTAAAACATTTTCTAGAAACCTTGGAGCTAGGATGATGTCTCACTCACTTTTGCAGAACATTTTAATGTTAATTTAGGTGTTTCTAGAAGACTTCCTTGATTTTAAATATCATCTGGACCTTTTTACTAAAGCTTGAAATTCTCTTAACTAGAAGTACAACTTTTAATTGCATAATTAGAGCTAAGATTTAGAATGCAGGGACCTAAAGATAGAAGTGATGCCTTGCTTTACATTGACAGTAAAGTTCCTGGTGAAATAGAAACCCAGATGAGGAACAGGATTACTAGGTTTTCCATGATGTAAAAGTGTTTTCAAGAGCTTGGGTGGTTAAGCTTAGAGTCAAGTTTTGACATGTCAAAATCATGATCAGGAAGAAAAATTCTACCTAGTGTCCGAAAGTAATATCACAGGAAATTTCCTACTTATAAATGGTTTGTGTTACAAAGTTTAGTTCGAGGTCATGTCTTTGGAAATTAAAATAGACTTTCCTGGAAACTATTGTATAAATAATGTAAAAATTTACAAGCCATAATACCAGCCCTATTTCAATCATAAGAGAAACCTGTTTATCTCAGTGATGGGTAACAAATCAGGCAAATACAATAATAATGGTTATATTGGTAAGGTGAGTAATAACAGGTAAGATAACCTGTGATGCACAATGTAACACATTTTTAAAAGAGAAGTTGAAAAGCTGGACGATGATAGATAGCATCGTTTTTAAAGGTAAGGCTAAACTCTCAGGTTTTATACTAACCTGATATTTTTCTGGGTCCCCACATTCAAGAACTGGGAATTCTGAATATTCATACTTTTTTTTGGAATCAGCAGATATTAATTCACTAATGATGTGGACAATCCAATTTGAACCTGTAAGAAAAACCAGACAAAGTTCATTAAGGAGTCTTAATGTAGCAAAGGCATATTACTTTATTGTATATGTCATAAAAATTAAAATCTGCTGCCATTCCCTGAAGTGCATAGCTGGTTCTCCTGCTTTTAACAGAACCTGGGCTTGGAAAGAAACAAAGGTTTGTAGAAAACAGTATTTACTTGCATTCATATAAAATTCTACTTATCTTATTTCTCAGATTTCTCCTTTAACAAGAGACAGTGCTTCATTTTGAATCTAGAATATGTTCCTTATAGAAAAATGTTATGCTATGGCAAGGAATGTTTATTATATATCATATGTTTTTTACCTTAAATTAATAAATATTTTGAATAGGAGTATATAATTTTATTTTATAAAAACCCAACATCGGTTAAGAGAAAGAAAAATATTAAATCAGGTCGGCTTTAATAAATACTTAGAGATGAAATAACGGTTTGAAAAAATAAAAAGTTGATTGTGTAAAATAGGATAATTTAGATTCTTAATGTTTTATCTTCCAGCGATGAACGGCCCTTGTAAAACTGGTTTGAGAAACTGGAGGACTGATGCTCTTTCCTGAAAAATAATCTATGGCATGGCAACTGGACTTTCCTGCATTCATGTTTCTTTTTGCCAGCCCCTCCATGCATCGGCCATCACGTTCGTTTCACACAGACTTCCTTTTCAGACATTGGAGTTTCTAAATCTAGCAGTTCTAGTTACTGATTTTACAACCTATTTTCTTACCCATCTGGGTCATCCTCCTCCCTGATTGATAGCTGACTTCCTGCAGAGACGAATGGCCTTCCTCCCACCTTTGCCTTGCACCCTGCCCAACCTACTCACTATAAAAAAGTGCCTTTGTAGCACATGAGTTGGTATTTACCACATTTTGGATAAGATGCAAGCACTATGTCATCACTTCTGGCTTCGAAGGTGTCCAAGGCTTGGAAAGTTTCTGAGGTACACATGGTGACTGGGTAAGGAATCCCCTGATAGGTGAAAAACAAGCGCGAAAGTGCCGTTTCTTTTGATTTTTCCAAAGCTTCATCAATGTAGTCAATTAATTTGGACTTATCAGCCATGCTGGCTCCCTGCTAATGAATCTGCTCTGTGATTGTCTAGGGCCAGTGATGGCTTTTAATGGCACTTTCAGGAGGTGGAACAAAGGGCTCCTCCAGTCACATGAGAAAGAAAGAAATTTTGTCATCCACCCCCCAGCCCAAATCTTTCTGAATCCCCACTCTGACAAAAGGCAAACCACAGGTGCAAAACAAGCTGAAGCCAGGGAATAGTATCCCAAGGGTTGATTATATTACCATTATAGGGAACCCTCCCAAGTAAGAATGGAATCTCTTAATAGACAATAATAGATATTAAATATCTAACAAACGGTTATTTAATTGAATCAGGTATACGATTTTCTTATTAGCCAAAAGCAATTCACAGAATGAAACTTCAGCTCTCTCCTCGTTTGATAGCTTTGCACATATATCCTACATGGTGTGTCAAGGAAGCAATGGGATGGAGAGGTAATTTAGAGGTGTGGAAAAGAGGCTATGATTTGGAGGCAATCCCAGGCACCAGGCTCACACCTGTCATTTACTGTCTCAATAGATTTAGAAATCTGAAGACATGAGTTTGAATCATGGCTCTACCACTTACTAATTGTATTATTTTCAGCTCATAATACACCTTCAAAAGTCTACATGTAAAATGGGGATAATGATAGCTGCTCTTCCTGACCTACTTAACAGTAGAGTTATGTGGTTCATAGAAAGGACATGGCTTGTCAAGGGGAACACACAATCCTCTGGTATCTCCTGTCTTCTGAGCTTATTCCCTGCTGGTCAAGGTCTCTAGAGTGAGATGCCCACTCTCTGGGATGTGGTCTTTCCCCAGCAGCCACTCCCTTCTTTTTCCATTGGATAAATTGGGCTATAATTCTCACCTGCTTTGCAGCTTGGTGTGACTGTGGGTCTAGTGAGAGGTGAGTAAAAGTACTGTGTGCAGCTTCCTGGTCATGTCCTTGACATAGGAAGTTATATTGTTCTCTAATTGTTTATCCCCTTTCACATACCTTGAGGACAGACATGATGCTGGCTGGCCAGACTTGTGAATTCAGAGAAAAACAACTTTCCAGGGGATGGTCAACCCAGATAGGGGAAACCTGGCTCACTGGACAGCCTGGCGAAATAAAGCTACCCTCCCACAACATACCCTGCATATAACAAACCTTCTAAACTGTATGCGAAAGAGTACAATTGTCTATCATGTGGGACCACTGAAATTTTAATCTCCTTGTTATAGTAATTTATCCTATATTCTATCAAGTACACTTTCTGGGTCAGAATTTACTCTCTTTGGCATCTTGTTAAGCCAAGTATCCGTAAACATATACTGAGCTTTTCTTCTTTCTCTCCCATTCTCTTCTCCATTTTATCTTCTTTCTTTTCCATGTTTTTCCCTCTAACCCTAGGAACATATTAAAAAAAAAAACCAAAAACAATAATTACCTTCTCTAAACTAATGCTAACACTTAAGAAGTTAACTTCTAGTTATGCAGTTACTTAGCTGCTACAGTCATTCATATATCAGTTAAATTAATAGCTAACGTCATTTAATAGTAACTGACAAAAAATTGACCACTATAGGTACCACACATTTTGCCAAGCTGGTAAGATTACATGGATGATTTAATGTAACTTCATATGCATAACAGGCCTATGAAATCAGTGTTACTATTGTTACCATTTTACAGGTAGATTAATCGGAGTTTTACCTAGCAAAAAGTAGAGTCAGCCATTTCAGGAGCTGGGATTGGAATGCAGGCCTCCGGCTGAGTCCCCTGGCAAAAAGACAATCCCAGCAAGATCTCTTAGAGAGCCCAGGTTTAACTAGTGTTCCTGCTTTCTTGGTACTTCTTTAATTGCTACAAGAAACAAGGCCATAGGACTTTTCACTGAAATAAAAAAAATCTTACCTCCTAAAGAGATTTTTATGACCACAAGGGAAAGAAGTTTTCTGAGTTCTAGAAAACTTTATTTAATAACAGCATTTGGGGACAAACGCTATATCAAATTAATCATGGGACGCATTCCAATTTTGGAAATGTAAACCTGTGGAAACAAATGCATTATGGAATTGAGGAAATTTATATGTCAACAGGACATATCTTAGGGAGGCAGTGGTGAATGTAGGAGAACCACTTTTAATCTCCATTTTATGGAGGAGAAAGAACTGACAAAAGAGTTCCTAGTTAGCAATAGGCATCTGGGTGTCATTATATTTGTGATTATTTTTTTTTAAGTTTGTAAAAAGGTAAAATTAAACAATGGGAGTGTCTTACTATTTTTATATTTCCATACAGCACTCCCCCTTCGAGGTCTTATTACCTTATGTAATGATGGGATGCTATTCACTGTAGATGGGAAGGCTGTATATTTCAGAATTTCCCTCTCCAAAGAGAAAAGGGGTAGGACTGAACTCTCTGCCAAGCTGCTTAGTGGGATTATCCTGTTACATTATAAGGAGTCTTTGTTTCCCTGGGGAAGATAGAATTTAAGACATTAATTCAAATGTTGTTGTCCTTTGCTTGGATCTTAGCGAGTAAAACGTTAAAAAAGACAATATGGCTGTATCCTGTTCTGACACTAATGCCTGTAATTTTAGGAGGATTAGGAGGCTCTGATTTTTGTTAGTCTCTCTAGGATCAGGACAGCCTGTCAGCCTTACAGTTCTACATACTCGGCTCTAATTGTCTGTCGTGCATGAGGGGAGGAAACGGTAGCATGAATGATTGCAAAATAACACAGATCATATGGCGCATTTGCACCGACATGCCTTTGAGTACCTAAGGGCCTCACCTTCTGTGAAATCCCAGCTTGCCGATCAGCTCCCAGGGCCATCAAGGCACAGGATAAGTGGCTGTAGACCTCTCAGCACTGCCCTGGCTTGGCTCAGGGCTCTGGTGGCAGCAGCACAGGAGGCTTAAAGCTCCTTTCCTTGAGATTAAAGAGACCATTCCCACTTACCTTCTTTTCTATTAATTTGTGTCCTTACTTTTTTGGACTTACACCAAAAAAGAAAGAGAAAGAGAGAGAGAGAGAGAGAAAGAAAGAGAGAGAGAGAGAGAGAAGGAAAGGAAGGAAGAACTTGAGCATTTGCACTTGGGGCTGAGAATGGGGCAGGTTAGTTACCCCTCCTCCCTAATTATGTAGCACTTAAACACTGCTTGTGAGTCCCTCTACTTAACACTTGTATCAGAGCCACTTTGAAAATCTGCCACTAGAGTCTCTCCCACCTGTCCCAATACCCTCTGTCCTCTACCCCAAATCACTGACTAAATCAACTTGATGAGTCTCCACTAGAGTCTCCACTTTTCCTGCCCTAAACCTTGTTGCCAAATGGTCCTTATCTCAAAACATGTTTATGAAATCTACGGCAAGATCCAGGATGTATAAGAAAGGAATATGAGGATGCCAAGTTTTGTGTGATGCTGAGAAACTCCCACCCCAATTAACAACCTCCCTTAACTAGTTTATATACACTCCCCAATGGAAGTGATTGAGTTTCTGTACAATTATTTCCATCTTTGATACCAAGGATTTTTTTCCCCTCTTTTTTCAGTCTGAACCATTCCAATTACCTTTTTATCTTGTTTCGTCACCCTGGTACCTTTAACACTGATGCTCTAGCATTTCAAACCAAAGTAGTAGGGCCTGGCAGCATAGAGTAGTGTCTTAAGTGATTAATACACACACACACACACATATGTATACATATAACAAATTATTGAAGTCATAGGGATGCTTTTAAAATGAGAAATGTTTATTATTTACTGTGAGTGAATCTTTGAATGGAGTTGAATCTTTAAAGATTGTAGATGTCCTAATTGGAGGGGAAAGGGGAACCTCAACAGCATAGGTGATGCCTGGGGGTGGAGTTCCAAAAAGTTTTGAGAAAAACAAGTAATGGCAGCAAAAACAATAGCAAAGTAAAAATAACACTCAAGTGCCTCGCTGGTTGCTTGGCTCTTGACGGTTGGAACCTGGAAAAAGTCATTTTGCTAATTATTTTAGTGCAAAAGGAGATTTTACGAGAAAAACTTGAGAGAAAAATCAGATATGTAACATTAATAGAATGAAGTTGCAACCCAGAGGCAGTTTCTATGGAGCAGATAGATCAGAGAGACTGTACGAAGCCCAAAACATGAAGAGAATACCAGTAAAGTTGACATAGTAGAAGAGATTGGGGATCTTAATCTCTGTAGTCCTGAGGGATCTTGACCAATAATGATATTATTAGCTTTAAATGAAAATAGTTTACGCACTCACATTTTCCACAATTTATAATTTAGTTGGGCAAATGAACCACATGTGCTGGATTGTGGGGGTTCAATAGGAAACTTGGGACAGTCAGAGAGCCCCGCAGAGGTACTTCCTTACTGGGCGCTGACAAAGCCAGCTTCACCTATCACCCCTTCCCTCAAACCTCATGGACGTATCCCTGTGATCAGAAGCAAGGCCCTAATCATTGTGCACTTTTCATTAATTATTTGTGGATGTATTTTACCCTTCACTAGACTATAGAATGAAGGTAGATCTGTGTCTGTTTGGGTATTCCAGGCTTTGTTTTCCACCTGTACCTTAATATACTTTTATATTCCTCTTCTCTCCCTTCCCTTTTCAGTCTCCCTTCTCTTCTTCCTCCTACCTGGTGGGTGGTACATGCAGTGCTTCTCAAATTTTAGTATGTGTATGGGCTGCCAAAGCGAGCACTCTTGCTCAAATTTTGATCTGCAAAAGCCTTCATTTGCAAACTAGGGATCTGGCTAAAATGCCTATGTTGATTCTATAGATCTGCATTTCTAACAGGCTTCCAGGTGAGGCCACTATTGCTGATTCTCAGAAACTATCGCATTTTGGGTTGAAGAGTGTAGAAAAAGAGCACAAGCTTTGGAGTCAGTATCCCGCGTTCAAATGCCAGTTCTGTCTCTTATTAACCGCGTGATTGTGGGCAGCGCAAGCCTTTCTCCTTCTCTGTAAAACGAGATATTCACAGTATAGGGGCTGCTGTGAAGATTAAATAACGTACCATACCCTGCAGTCAGGACCAATGGCCTCTTAGTAAAAGGAGAAATGGTAATTGGGGCGTGGGGGCGGGGCCCACGTGGGAGGGGAGGGGCGCGGCCAGCTCTTACGCATGCGCAGCCCCGCGTGTAGCGACGAAGGTAAGACCTCCGCGTGTGACTGTAGTTGGGTTTCTTGATTTGGGCTCCCCAGAGTGGGGAGCGGGTCAGGTCTTTTGGGGACCTCGCTAGAGTCCTCGTGTCGTGCCGAATACTCGGTTGTTACTGTCTGTGGTCCGCTGAAGGGAGCGCGGGGCTGGCCCCAGTGTTTCCGGGTCCCTCGGCGACCGTGGCCCCGCGGCAGCTGCCGTGCAGCCTGCGCCGCCCGCGCGTGCCAGCTGCAGGCTGGACTGGAGCGTCCCGGGATCCGGGCGGGCGGTGGAGCGCCGCGGGGAGCCAGGGTGCACGGAGAACCGGGAAGCTGGGGAGCAAGAGGCTCCAGTGACGGGGCGGGCCGCGAGGGGCTGAGGATGCTGGGTAGCCTGCCCGAGGCCGCATTCAGGCGCCTTGCTGGTTGCTTGGCTATTGTTGACAGTTGGAACCTGGAAAAAGACCTTTTGCTGATTAAACTCAGGGACGTAGCTGAGAAATCGTGTTCTCCAACATCTAGACTGTGAGAGACTTTGCTGTTTGAAATCACGTTGCCTGGAAATACTGTGCCGCGTTGATTTCCAGTTTTGGTGCACAGATGAGGGATTTTCAGACATTGAGCATTTGTCTTAAGCTTGTGCACCCAGAGCCAACTTCTCAGCCCAGTGAAATGTTAACACCATGACATACAGCCCTTCTTTTCTTTGAGTCCATCAGAGGACTGCTTTAAATTTCACTTAAGTTCCATCAAAATCTTCTCTAACCTTGTTCTTCCTCTGCTAGTTAGTAACCTTTGTCTTGGATGGTATGCCTTTGGGAGGTCTTTATCAAATGGGGCTTTATCTTTTATAAACATCTCTCTTGAAGCTGAGGGACTTAGAATGTAAAATGTGTGTGTATACATATATATTTAAGATTATTTGGATTTGTTTGAACTCTTAGCCTTGACTACTCCCAACAAAACAAAATTTTACTTGAATTCCTTACACTGTGGATGTGGCTGCAGGCAGGTCTTGTTTTGTTCTTTTTGCCCCTTGAACATTAAAAATAACCCCAAGACAGTACCCTGGATTGATCAGGATTCATTTCTTGTCATTAACTTGCAGCTTTGTAGCTAACAGCAAAACAATCCTCCCCACCCACTCACTTGCCTCATTGTATGTGTGTGTATGTGTATATGTAACTTCTCTGCATCATTTAATCTTTTAGTCCCCAAGTGATCATATTATCAAAATGAGAGCAGGAATTTTAGGGGGAAAGGACACCTGGTAACAGTATTAGTAGGGCAATCCTACAAAGGTAGGGCGTTTCATTACCCCTACCCTCAGGCATTGTGAAAAGGAGTTAAAAGAGAATGGAGCAAACCCCTTACAGTGAGCGGAGGCTGGGACTGTAGAGTATTGGAGAACATACCATCCCTGCACAGAAGGACAGGGAACAGTGTGACAAAGAGCACACACAGGACAATATAAGAATCCTGAGATTAAAATCGTGTTGTTCTGGACTTTGGAGTTAAAAGGAGGCAGAGTAAAAAAAAACTTGGGTTTACGTTTCATGTATTCAGTAAGAGTCATCTGTGCTGTTTTCTTGTTATATAGCCCTTTTCCTGGTTTAGGTTTTCTTTAGAGAAAGAGAAATCTCAAATCCTCTCTTGATTAGCTTTTAATTACAGGAAGAGAATTAAGACCTAAAGTCTAGTCTTGCCACCTACTAGGTGATGGAGGCCCGTCAATCGAGTTGCCTGCTAAAGGGCCGATTACTGGGGTGCCTAGCGTAGACTTGCTGCATCAGAATCTTGGGGCTGGGGAATTGCAGGCTGAGACTCAGGAATGTACATTTTTAAAAAGGATTTGGGTGATGCATTTAGTTTGAAAATAGAGCTCCTCAGGAACAAGAACCAGTTAATCACTCAGTTTTGTATAAAATGCCTGGTCTGTGGCACATAGTTCAATATATGTTGTATAAATGAAAACCTTGAACTATAAAACATGTACAACTGTTTTCACATATTGCGCCCATTTAATCATATCTAAATCCTAGTTCAGCTAAAAAATATCATTTACCCTATCTCCCACCATTCTATATTATCAGATTTTTAAATTGTAGTTACATAAATTCTTTTTTGCAATTCTCTCAATTCTCTGTGCTTTATCCAATTGTCTTTGGTTCATTGTGCCCTGTGGGCATGGAGTTTGAAAACTAGGAACGAAATATGTCTAATACTAATAAGTACACAGTAACTTTGGGGTGTTTTATTCCTATAATCAAACTGTGGGGATGAATTGGAGTTATTTTTATAAAAATGGTATTATGTTCATATAGGTTTATGTATATTTGTTGTTAAACTTAGGATGTCCCGGACTATGGAACCACTGGCAAAGAAGATCTTTAGAGGACTTTTAGTAGCTGAATTAGTGGGCATTTTTGGAGCATATGGTTTGTTTAATAAGATGAACACAAGCCAAGGTAATCATAATTCAGAAGTTATGTTTTATAGAAGGGTAGGGTATACAGTTATTAATGCATTTTAGGTGCTAAATGGCCTTTTGAGAGACTGCTTCTTTAGATTCAGCATTATTAGAGCATTTTTATGGGCACGAGGGGAGGCTAAGTGTTAAATATTATAGACTAAATGACTTAACTCCCTCCTAAAAAATTGTTAATGTCTGTAGACTAGGGATTCTGTGGATTTTACTAGTGGGGGACATACAGTGTCTTCAGTCTGGCTTAGTTTGGGAGCACAGATGGAAGAAATAACCTGTTTGGTAGATTGAGGAGGCAGCATAGCCGAATTGTAACCGGTTTCTTGGGGTAGTAGAGTTCTGCATCAACACGGGGCACTAAGAACACTAGCCATCACTGAAAGTGCTTTTTGACATTTTGTGGAGCTCAATTTTATATTAGAGCCCATAGATTTTTAAATTAGGAAGTGCTGCTTTCCCTGAACCAGTGAGTAGTCCAGCGTGGTGGCCATCTTTGAAACTTGTCATTCATCTTCTTAAAGTACTGTATTGGTATACTGGAACAGTGTCCCAGGATGCTACTGGATATTCAGTCTCTATACTTTTAAACTGTAAATAAGGGTATAAAAGAAAACATCCAAGCAGTATTTAAAAGCAAATTGAAGATCAACTTTAAAAACCGGGTGTAGTACAGTCTTATTTATAATCCCAAAACAAGGTAAAATTGCATCTGTAAAGACAATAGTCACATCAGAGAATAACATATTAATGTTGAAAATTTGCTTTTAAATACCACTTCTAAATAAATGACATCACATATACAGGACAAAATTTTTAAAACTCCAAAATAACTATGGAAGGCTGAAAGGCAGTACAATTTAGACCCAAAAGGATAGTTCTTGGATTACTGGGATCTTAATACAAATTTCTAATTAGTCAGTTTTCTATTTTATAGACCCTAAAGCTAGTACTAAATTATGGCGCTACATGTTAATATAATGAATTTCTAATCATGTTTAATACTTTTTTGTTCCATCAGATTTCAGGCAAACAATGAGCAAGAAATTTCCATTAATCTTGGAAGGTATGTTTTTCTTTAGGTAAAAGACCACAAAACTTTTTTCATGATGTCAATTTCAAAAAAAAAAAACAAAAAAAAAACAAAAAACAAAAAACTATTATCTGTATTTTAACTCTTTCTGAGAACAAAGAGTAAATTCTCATGTAGTGTTATCTTGATGAGAGCAATTAATGGGCTGGACTCATAATTCTTCAAGTGGTCAAGAATGTAGACTTTGGAATGAGACATCTGGGGTGATGGAATCAAACCACACCTTAAAACTCATCTCAGGTTTCCTAACTTCTTGGAGCTGTTTCTTTCTCTGTCAAGTCGAGATAATAATGCCCACCTCATAAATTGTTATAAGGATTAAATAAGATGACATTATGTAATTAACACAGTATATGGTATAAAGTAATTAATGCTTATTAAATAGTGCTTATTACAATGCTTAGTATAGACAGACACTAGAGCTGGTACGTGAAATATGTAGAGGAAAAGTTTGATTTTTCTCAATATTGTTTAATTTTAACATTTTTACATGATTCAATAAATGACAATTATGTTTTATTGTAGTTTATTACAAATCCATGGAACATTCTGGAATGTACGAAATCAGAGAGCAAGATAAAGAAAAATGGTTGAACAGCAAAAGTTAGAGTTAAGTAGAGTTTTCATTTATAATTTATTTAGAAAACACTCGTTTTCTTTGCTTTTTAATTTTATGAGTGGTTTTTGGCCTCCTTTTGAAATTTTTCTTTTTCTTGATAATACTTTTCACATCTCTGTTGTGTAGCCAGTCATCACGTTCGGCCTCCCATTTCAGCTGTTTGAGACCTTTGGGAGGAGAAGAAATATGAACACACCACACTGTAGACTCTTGGCGGCCCCACAGACTATCCTACTGATTAACAGGACCTTCAGGTCTGCCACTAGTAGCCATATCCCACCCACTAAGCAAATTCCATACTTGTTTGTTACTTTCCTTCTATATTTATTATCAAAATTACTGTTTTAAAAATAAAAGATTACAACAGGAAAAGAACAAATGTTCTAAAGATTTTATTTCCCATGAACACCTTTACTGGAAGGCAGAGAAGCCAGTAACTATCAATTTCAGAAATAATTAAATCATCTATAAAGTATTTATAAAGGTACTTAGCAAACTCATACTGTATAAAAAATAACTTGCTTCCTTAAAAAAACTAAAGCTACTTCTGTAGGTTGTAGTCTTTTTTGCTGTAGTCTAAATACTTTTTAATCCTACATGCTCCCCAAACGAAGAGATGAAAAAGCTATTCCTTCCAGCTTATGAGGAACCACTTTATGCATTCCTAGTATAAAAAGGTCCTCTAAAAATACTTATACCTTCAGAAAGTCTATTAAGTTATGGCTATGTAAAAACCACAATTAAAAATTAAGTTACTCACTTGCATTATCTTTGTTAGCCATGGCATTCATGCCCATGTTATCAAACTTGGATCCCATATTTTCATCTAATAGGTGGCCAAACTTAAAAAAAAAAAAAATGCATTTATTAGAAAACTTAAAACTTAAATAAATAGCTACCTTTTTAAAGCAGTACATTGGCCTTACCTCTTCAGCAGAAACAAACAGGCTGGAGTCATTGAGATTTCTTTTCTTTTTTTTCCTGGGTCCTAAAAAAGGGCATCAGCCTAGATTATTAAAGTATAAATCCAATGATTTTGGAAAAATATAAATCTTTCAATATGCTTTTGTTAAAAATTGTATTTGGGTTAAAATACACAATTGCAGTTATCTTACAGCATCATTAGGTAGCTGGCATTTAAAGACAGAAATATAATTAAGAGTTTGTATACATTATTTTTTCTAAGTACCCGAAATTAACTGTTTGGATGACAATGATATTTTCCTGCATTTCAGATGTGGCCACCAATCAAGGTTTACCCTATTTCAATATCTAAGTAAGGCGAGATTAAAATCCCAAAGATGACATGGATGAACTTTGGAATATATAAGACAAAATGTAAATTCTGATTATGACAGAAGTTTTGTTCTTTGGATTAACTGTGAAGAAATTGATGGAAGGTATGTTTATTGTTCAAATAAAGTGGTTCTCCTAAAAAAAAAAAGCCTCACCTATAATTCTGAATATATAAACTTTTCAAAATAGATAATAAATAGTAAGTAAAAGAACTATTTTTAATATTTACTGAATTTTAATCCACACATTTTAAATCCCATTATCTAAAAATATATTAACTAGAAATATTGCTTTTATCCATTTCCTGAAACAATATCCAAACTGTTTGGATCTTTGACATCAATGTCTCTGGCACTACTAAGATGTGCTTTTTAAAAACAGCTTTCTTAAAAAAATGAAATTTGTCATAAAATTCTGCTGTCTTGGGTGTACAATGTGTTTTAGTAAATCTTGAGTTATTCAACTTCATCTAGAAGATTTCTATCAACTCTTAAGAGATCCCTGGTGTCCATTTGCAGTCAGGTACCCCCCTCCCAAGAAGGCTTTGCCTTTTCTGGTAGTTTATATAAATAGATTCACATGAGAAGTGGTTTTCTGTACCTGGCTTTCACTAAGCATAACATTTTTGAGGCTCATCCACATTATAGCATGTATCAGCACTTCATTCTATTTCATTGCTATAATATTCCATTATATGGGCATACCACAGTTTGCTTATTCACCAGTCAATGGCCATTTGGGTTGTTCCCACTTTTTGGCTATGATAAATAATGCTGCTAAGAACAATCATGTACAAGTCTTTGCATGAATATACCAGAGCCACTTTTGACAAAATAGTTTCTAAAGAATTTCATCTTAATTTTTATCAAGGTGAAATGTATGTTATTTACGAATTATGCATTATACTATTATTGAATATTTTAAGATTGTTAAGCTAAAATGCCCATTTGTATAGCATTAGGAAAGGTATTTTTGGGGTTTTCATTCATCCTACAGTATATATATCTATAACTTCAATTAGTAAATACTTCTGCTATACTGCCTTCTACGTTTCTTTAAGGTTTATTTATCCTTAAGGATATCCAACATTTGCAAATGTGGGGTGAAACCCCTCCCTCAGGATCAATCAGCAGGACATAAGATAAAGCAACATTTTTTTCCTGAGAGATGATTTTGAGAAAAACCTTCTCATATTTGAGCATACGCTACTATTAAAATGTGACCATACATCACTGAATGAAAGACAAAATCTAGATGATAACATGTTATAATTTAAGTATATACCCAGTAAGTCAATTTAGTTAAGATGATTATGTTAGCATTATCTGGAAAAGCTGATAAAAGTCTCTGAGATACTATCAATATATAAAGTTACTGTTTTTGTTATTTTGATATTTATTGTCAAAGATATTTAATGTCAAAATTTTTAAATAAAATATTGTCAAGTATTTTAATTATTTTTAACTTTGCGGGTCTATTTTTATTTTTTATCACTATTTACTAGTAAGCAGAAGCTAGAGGCAAAGCATAAGAAAAAGCTTGTGAATTTATCCACAGAATTATGGAATAAAATATTTGTTGTAGTACTGTCTATATTTTTATCAAAAACTTAAAAGCTGTCACCTGATAAAAGTATTTTCTTTTATTAGCACCTTAAAAATGTTACATAAAAAGGGACAATCTGTTATACTTTTAAAAAATGTTAGAGAACAAATTAGCAGAAAGAATTCACATTTGATTATATAAGATGTTGAGGTTAGAATTGTTGTCACAGCAGCAAAATGGCAGATGTCATAAAAAAGGAAGGTGAAGTCAATAAAGAACATTTTCAGAAGGGTCAAATGGCAAAGAGTACGAGCTGGTTGAGAAAAGGAAAAAAGCAACAGGTGTCTATGGAAAGTCCAAGGCTTACATATAATTGACTGGTTTAAACATGAAGGAAAAATGATCTAGATATTTAGATGTGAGAGGAAAATAATTGAAAGTGTATGTGGGAATTTCACATATTAAAAATGCATAAAACTATTATCCATTATAAAAACAAACTAAATTGTACTAACCAATTTAGAAAAGTTAATTTCCCAAAATAATAATGAATAATAACTTTCATGTGTACTCTGTTTAGGTTTCAAAGAGATAAATGCATTTTCGTACCTTCAAATGATCCAGCAAAGTCAAAATCATTTACACCTTTCCTCTTGCTTTTCTTAGTATTGACTTTGGAGCTGACTTCATTAAGTTCTATTTCAAAAAAAATAAAAAGCTATTAACTAATTTAAAAACAATAGGATGCTATAGGGTTACGATGAATATTAATTTTTAGAAACTGCTAATTACTATTCTAACATTAAAAAATGGCAACATAACAGCTCAACAGATAGCCCACTTTCAGTTCCAAATGAGAGGGGGAAAAGGTCCTGTTTAAGTTTCTCGCTTATCTGAATATTAATTTGAATACAAATATTAAAGAACCTTCAACAGAAAAACTAGCCTAAGCTAAAGAATAAAGGAAGATAGAGTTTTTGTCTGATTTTAAAAAAGCATACCTTGAATGCCTTCATTTTCATCATCCAGCACATCCATGAACGTTCCTCCATCTTCATCAATTTCAGCAAATTCTTCATTCATACTTCCTAAAGAAACTTCATCATCATCCAAGTTATCAAGATCATCCTCACTACCTTCTGAGTCTTCATCTTCTAGGTTACCCTTCTTTGCTCCTTTTGTTTTCTTTTTCACGTTGCTGAAGAAAAACAAGAACTTGTAAAAGAGGAAACTTTTCTCAAATGTGATTAGGTGACTACCAGGGTATTAGGCTATTTATAGATTTAAAAGGAGAGTTACAGAGGGCTCAGAGCCTTTATTTAATATACTACTATGAATTTTAAGGGTCCAAAAGGAAAGTATATATCCATTTCCCAAGCTTATTTGATACCTTTCTCCTATACATCACATAGCTCTGTGCTCTACTGTTCTGGGGGACAACAATTTGGGAAGTTCTAGGAAAAAGGATTAAAAAAAAGATTGAAGGAAAGTATTTTACCCAGCAAAATCAAGGTCATCCTTTCCAGAGGTGAAACAGTTATCATCTTCAAATGTGTCTGCCAGAGAACAATATACAAATTGTGAGATACAGCAGAGAATAACAAAGTTGACATTTTCTTATATCTGAATCTTATATCTGCTATTTATGATAAACATCAAAATGATACAAATCTAACTATTGCTGGTATATTAATCTACACAAACCTTATACTAACCTTAATTAAAATTCCTACACTAAAATGGGTTCCATTAATTTCAACTTTTTTCTATAGTTCTTTAAAAAGTGGGCAAATATCAAATAAAATGATCTTTAGCAATTGCAGTTGTCTTTACTTTATTAGAACTATTTAAATGCTTACTTTTGGTACATATAAAACCATATGCAAAAAAAGAACTCAATGTAAACCTTTCTAATTTCTCATGTTTTCTGTTTCAGTCTAAACCAGTTAAAATTTTTCTAGCTCTGTGAATTCTAAAGATAAAATAGATAAAATAACAGACTATTGTTACCAATAGTGCAAGATTAGGAACAGTAAAATTGTTTTACCTAAGACAGCTGGCCTTAAGAATGAATATCACGTAAACAGTTTTTTCCTCCACATACTGTCAAAGCACAATCACATTTTTCTGGAGCAAATGTGGGTGAATTACCATATGCCACCAAAATATCTTTAATCCTCCATTGTGATTTGCATGATATTCTTAGCTAAATTATTTTTTAAACTAAAGTCACATCTACCACTAATTTTCCATGGTTTTATAAATAAATAGTAATAAATTATTTACAATTGGTGAGTCAACAATTACCAATCATCTTTTCAAATTCCTCATCATCCACATCTTCTATACTTTCTTCATCTGCATTCCGTTTTTGTTTCTCTTTAACAATAGCAACTTTTTTGTAATACCTAAAATAAAATTCATGTTATATATTTGAAAATTTTACTAAAGGGTCCATTTTACTATAATTGAAGTACCTGTGACCAGTAACCCAAACACGTGTTAAAGCTATTAACTTAGTTGGATATAAATGACTAAGAATTGTATTTATTAAATAAAAAAATAGTTGAAAATGTCTTCAATATGAAGTGTAATGAATTTCACATATTTAGGTTCAGTTCTTCATAAAAGCTTTTCAACTCATCTTAATTAAATGGCATAGTATTAAGTTGTTTCAGCAACAACACTAATGATAAAAGTATTAGATTATAAAATGTGGCTCTAAATGACCTCTTCACAATAATTTATCAGTGAGACCTATTGTCTAATATATTAGAGTACAGTGAAACTTAACATTTTGTAAATGAGATCAGAATTCTTCACACAACATGTTTTTAAAAAGCAAACCAAATCAAGCCAAATTAACCAGATAATAGTAACTTTAGTAATATAAGGCATTTAGTAGTAATATCAGTAGGTTTAGGACTTATCTCTAAAACACAAAACTCCCAAATTCTACTTAGGTATCTAATACTAGCAAAAAGACTGATTTATAAAGTATCTTCACAAAAGTAGATACTCATGTATCCTTCAATCTTTTCAAGACAGGCCTATGTTAAGAAAGCATTTTACGGAATCTAAAAATTTTAATTTTAACAGTTCCCCAAATGAA
Organism: Rousettus aegyptiacus; assembly: GCF_014176215.1. NCBI lineage: Eukaryota > Metazoa > Chordata > Mammalia > Chiroptera > Pteropodidae > Rousettus > Rousettus aegyptiacus. Next base: position 21,499,500 of record NW_023416310.1, read on the forward strand.
ACTACAGTAAGTATAATACCTATAGAAAAACACTTCATCCACTGGTATTTGGCTTTCTTCTTTTGCAAGGAACTCCTTACTGTTCACTAGAAAAATTAAGTTAAACATTTTAATTTATTAATATTTTTTTGTTATTCCAGCTCTTAAGACTAAAGACAGCATACCGACAATTCTAAAGTCTCAAAATGTCGGGAAGGTAGACAAAAGGGATCTTATTGTGCAAAGAACAATCTCTGGAAGAGTGTGGAGGAGACCCAACATTTAAAATGGTTCATTGACTACAATGAAAAGTAAGGCAATACGTAGACAAAAGTGCATCACAAAAACAAAAACAAAACAAAACAGGGTTCTCTCATTGTCCTCTAACTGCATCCTAGATACAAATTTCAAGAGACATAAAAATTCAAAAAGTTCTCTTAATAAATGATAGATTTAAACTTGCCATTTTCATCTCAAACAATAATGCCTGCCATTCTATGAATAGTAAGTAAAAGTAAACGAGAAAATTATACTGAGGAAAACTAAGAAATAAAAATGGGGAACTATAGAATATTCGTTTTCCTTCGGAATAAAAATTTCTGACATCTTGATTAAAAAGGAAATTTGGCTTCTTATTCTAACTATTAACTTTGGACAAGTCCTTTTACACCTCTGGACCTCTGTGAAATTAAGTCAGTTGGAAATGAAATGATTTACAAGGTGTATTTTAACAAAAATTTGTTTCCGAACAAAAAAGGGTTGGGATCTGGTATGCAAAGAAATGTCTGCTCTGAACAGAAAAACAAGAGAATCAGATCTACAAGATAAGTAAATACCCATAGAAGTAGAAGGTTATCAACTAAGTTAACATGATGCTCTGTGACAAAACCTGTTATGGGGTTCCTGCTAAACCATATTAGAGATCTTATGATGATCCAAACTGTAAAAGATAATAATTATGTATGTGGGGGTCACTGATTAAGCTACAGATAGTACAAGAATGGCAAAATGTGGATAACCGTTGAAGCTGAGTGATGGTTGGGGGTGGGGCTTCATCATACTATTTATTTATTTACTTAGGATGTATTTGAAATTTTCTGTGATAAAGTTAAAAAAAACAAAGGCCCAGTCATACGCAGTAGACTTGAGAATGCATACACGTTCTTGGGAACAACAGATGGACAATGTCTCTGGTACTTAAGTTTTATTCTGATAAAGTGGAGCAAAGAATAGCACCATTTAAGTGTTAAAGACTTCTACTGTCTTTTAAGTTTCAACTGTCTAGGCTTTTATAAATTATAAAACATAGATAGTTTATAAAGTATTTTATAACTACTCACCAGCAAGACTACGAATATCTTTTATAAAATGTTTTCTTTTTGGCTGCATCACAACACTGTCCGTGTTTTCTGAAATGTAAAATCAAGACAGTGGAATGTAAAACCTAGTTATACGCTCATATAGTTTATTAAATATCAACAATGAAAACAGAGTAATTTAACAGAAGCATACCTTTGCCTTTATGTGGCTTTGGATTTCGGTACACAAATCGATCCAAGAATCTCATTAGTGTGAAATCCTGCAGTGGGTCCCCTGAATACTGAATATAATTTCCCTGAAAGGTGGGGAGAATTTAGAACTTAAATCAATCACACACACACACACACACACACACACACACACACACACACACACACACGGGAACATATAAGCCTCTATTATACCGCATAGAAGGCACAAATTTGCAATAATGACTTTTTAAATATCCCTCATGCATATTATTCTCTACTTGAAGAAATTAAACACACTCATACATTTATACATATGAAAATATTTTATGATGCACTGCTGATTTTATATATAGGTAAGTAATATTAATATTATAGGTCACCTAACCACTAATCAGGAACTAACCAAGAAGTGGCGAACACAGCAGACAGAAAAGGGGAGGTGATCTTTCTCCAGGAGAAAAGCCAGAATGTAATAAATAATTGTAATTTTCTAATCCTGTATTTCCATTCATCTCAGAGTGGGAAGATTTAACTGCTGCTCAGTATTAAACAAGCCATTGCTCTGATAGCAGAAAAATTGTATATGATCATATCTGGCAGAGAAAGACTGTATGCCCAATTACTGATTATCAAAAACTATAATACTTATTTTTTCTTATATCTTGTCTTTTGGGTATCTTAGACTTACCTGAAGAATAGTCTTTGCAAAAAGAGCCACAGAGGGATGAAAATGCTCCGACAGCTAAAAAAAAAAAAAAAATAGAGTAAGGTCAACTCTTAATTACAATTATAGATTATTTAAGAAAATCCAAAGAACTGAAACTTAAGCCAACATATTAAAAGAGTGATTCTCAAATTCTGGTTTCCGGAACACTTAATATTTTTAAAAATCAAGGAGGTCAAAAGCTTCCTTAATTTAAGTGGGATATTCTATTGATATTTACCTTAATAGAAATTACAACAGAACCATTTTAAACATTTATTTATAGTTTACTTAAAATAACAATAAACCTATCACATATTAATATAAATATTTTATGAATAACTACTTTTAAGAATATTGAGAAGTACAGCATTATTTTACAGTTTTATAGATCTATTTAATATTATTTTAGCTGAAGTATATGGAGGAAAATTTGGCCTCGTACAGATATATAGTTGGAAAATGGCGCATTTATTAAACCTTTCAAATAATTGTGAATTTTCTTCATGTTCAAGAAAATGTCTCCCAAATACCCCAGTTTGAATAAGCAGAGTCTGTTATTCAGCCTGTCCTTCAGGAAAAAGTAGTTAATTGAGTTTAAAACAACTATATAGAAACTTTTCCTGGAAAGATGAGATAACCTTCACATTTAGTTATGCAGAAGTGCATTATGCATTCTTGCTATATATGTACACAGAATATTAAAAATAAATGTACTTTAAGTTCAAGATAATAAAATCGATAATTTTCCCTGCTTCATCATTCTTACAAGATATTGCCTTTTTTTTTTAATGTGGCAGTGAAGAACATAATGGCTGCAACTGCAGCTTATTGCTGTCTTTCTCATGCTTACGCACTAACAGTTTTAGCTATCATTTCTTTTATACCATCTGTACCACTGTCAATACAGTGACAAAGGTAAATACTGCCTTGGTATCACTATGAAAGCAGTTGCGACCTTGCAGACTTGCCGAAAAGGTGTTAAGGACCCCCAAGAGCACTAACACCTTTTATACCCACACTTTGAGAATCATTGTATAGGAAGACACTCATTTTCTTTACAAAAATTGCAGAAAGATTATTAGAAATATGAGTTACTCTTACACATTTAAAATATAACTTTTTTTGCAGAAAAATCTATCACCACAAAACTTCAAGGATCTCCAATGCAAAATGCAAAATTTACCAATTTTATGAAGCCATTGTCTTCAATAATCCACCTACAAAAAGCCAAACGTATTTATAGCCATGTACAACATCCTTATTTTGCATATACATTATTTAAGATTTTCTACATGTGGATGCTGAAAAGTGTAAATGTGGAAATTTAATGTTTATCAGAGGCAACAGAAATATGGGTTAGAAAGCATTACAGCTGTGTGACATACTTCAAACTGCTTCCTTATGATTAATTACGTCTAAATAACTCCTATATTATTTGCAAAAAAAAAGGAGAAACTTCAAGGTGCTAATAAATCCATGAGGAGAAATATACAGCACAATTGAATTAAAAGATAATTTGAAATTATTTTACCTTTTTGAGTTCCCAAAAACTTGTATTTTCAGCTCCACAGAACAAAGGGTTTCTACTGAATGGATCATACGTGTTTAACTGTTTGCCACCTGAGAACAAAAACACAGTATTTCTCAACTGCTTTATTTCTAGCCCAAGATGTCACTAAAGTCACCATTGTTAATATTGTTACCAACAGATATACTTTCCAACACTCTTAGTTAGCCAGGCATCCTACCTAGATTAAAAACGCCAAGCCCCTTCAAGAATTCATCTTGGCCTCAAGTTATCATTTGCTATTGAATAAACCAAGTAGTATGCTTATTCTGAGTATTAAAAGCTCCCCTTTAAAACGTCTCTATTTTTCAAATAACAACAAAAGATAGCCATTTCTGAGTCAATTAGGCTATAAATTGGCAAATAACCAGAAGATGACATAGGTCTAAAGTTTTTGGAATCTTCAAAGTGCTCTAAATATCTGTAATTAAATTATGTCCAGAAATAATTCTCACTTGAAACAGGTTTTACATTATCTTCATGTTTTCAGAAATTCAAGACTAAAAACTTTAAAACTAAGAATTTTCAGAACAATGTCCATGCTCATCATCCTTCTAAAGACTTATTCTCAGTTTAGTCTTAAGACAAAGGATGGCTTTCTTTCAAAAACTTTCCCAGTGGCTACCAGACTTCTCTTTTTACATTCCTACAAGTTTGAAGAAAGAGTTCTGGCACATTTCTTAATCCTCAAGTGGTCTTTTCTTCACAATTTCAAATGAAGAGGCTGCATTTCTAAGATCTCTTTTGGCCCTAATAGTGTATTAATAGACTTAATTCACTTGGGTGTGTATATGGAACCTACTTTCTATCTCACAGATATTTTCAATCCTAAAACATTAAGAAACTGTAGAGGGTGAACATGATGCGCAAACAAAAGAACCAAAGCTTACACACAATTCACAATATATAACAAAATACTTTTGTTTATAAACTAAATTTTCACATACACACATTTTATATCTTCAAATATGTTCCACATTTGAGGGTTTACATATACAGATAAAGGTCAAGAAACTAAAACTGGTTCAAAGGTATAAACTTTTACATTTATAGCTAAAGGAAATGAGATTTATTGTGCATCTAAGATGTCCGCAGATTTTTTTCAGTAAATCTTCACAGCTCCAAAAGGTATTTGCTCTAATTTCCAAGATTTGTTGTTTTAAAATGTGTATTTATTATCTGTAGTATTGTTAGTAAATAAATGATTCACTTTATTAAAATTTTACTTCTAAGGTCCTAAATATATCTGGTTATGAGAGCTCCATTTTTAAGAAAGCAATACCAAGGACTTCTAAAATGGTATAACATTAATTTTTACTAAGATTAAAGGGACAACCAATTCCCTTACTTAAAAATTCAAGAGAATAAGTTAAAGATTTTAAAAACTCACCTTTTAAATTATCAAAGTGTACCCAAGAAGCAGACTCTGATTTTTTGCCTTCCATATGATTTTCAGACACAGTTTCTTCTGTCTCAACTTCTTTCACAGTATTTGTTTCTGTTTCTTTATCTGCATCAGTGAATTTCTCTAGGTCTTCATCATCTTTTACATCAGTAAAAATTTCCTCATCATCAGACTCCTAAAAAAGTGGTGTAATAAATCTGAGTTAATCAATTAGAAGTCTATATTTAATTAAGTGAGTTAGTTTTGAAGGAGATTCACTTATTGCAATTCTGGCTAAACACTGAAGTTCCACCAGTGAAAATTAGAACAAGAGAAGACTATATCCTTATATCTTAATATAAGAGTTAAATTTTGAGACAAGAATCCCTGAGACTTTGGGACATTATGACATGAAAATGTTTGGCCCTCAAATTAATTTTTGATGTGTTATAAATAATGCTACCAGGCAGGTACTATTATGATGTCCATTTCACTACTGAGGAAACAGGATTAAGAGATCTAATAGCTCCGTAACCATCTGTAACTATCTCATATAACTGCAGCTTAGTGCAGTGCAGTTTATTATGAGTAAAGGGGCCAAGCAACATGCTCACCCAGTAAAATGTACACCTAGGTTTGTCCGACTGCAGGACTCACACTCTTACATGCTCCAGACAACTAAGTTGTTGTCACTGAAGCAAAGAAGAAAAATACCAATGTTTCAGAACCCACTCGATTTTAAAAAAGCAGTTGTAAAATATATATACCGGATGATCATCTAGTTGACTTCTTAAACCTGGTTTTGCTTTAAGGATCTCAGACACAAGATATAGAGCTCCACATATGAATGGTGGCATTTGTTGACAAGTAACTTGAAGTAACCTCTTCACAAAAGCCTTCACCCTGCGCAACACGATGTCAGCTTTCAGAGATTTGTAGACAAGGTTAAGAAACATGGCTTGCTTAGAACACACCATCAACCCTGGATCCAACATCTTTCTGTAAAACAAAAACAAGATAAAATGTTTATTCATAAAACATTTCCATAGTCTACGGCCATGCCACTCTGAAAATGCCCAATCTCATCTGATCTCAGAAACTAAGCAGGGTCGGGCCTGGTTAGTATTTGGATGGGAGATCACCTAGGAAGACCAGGTGCCATAGGCATTTAAAAAAAAAAATACATTTCCACAACCAGCAGTCACGTATCAGAGATATCCTACTATGCTGTTCTCTCTGCCCAGAATGTTCTTCCCCAATTGTCTATATATCCACAATATCTAAAATAGGTTCCTCCATTGTTCCCTGCATCAGTCCCATGATTATATTCTTCATAGTTTAACATTTAACATTTTGTTACCTTTCCCTCCTTTCCACCCAAAATCCAATGGAACAAGGAGTGTGCCTGTGTTATTCATTGTTATAACCTCAGTGCCTGGCAATAAGTGCTTAATATTTATTGAATGACTAAATTGTTCATTCCATTGTATACAACATCTCCAGAGATTACAAACTGCCTACCCTCTCACTAGGAACCCAATCAAATTTTGGACAACTCATTTTATCAGAAAATCTCTTCTTTCACCATAGCTGAAATCTGCTCCTGTGTAATTTCCTACCATTATTCTACTACTGCCAACTGAAGCAACACAAAACAATCTAAACAGAAGTGACAACAAGCAAAATAAGTGGAACTACGTCAAACTAAAAAGCTTCTGCACAGCAGAGGATACAATCAACAAAATAAAAAGGCAACCTACAAAATTGGGAGTAAATATTTGCAAATGATTTATCTGATAAAAGGTTAATATAAAAAATATGAGGAACCTCATTGAATTCAATAGCAAAAAAAAAATCTGATTAAAAAGTGGACAAAAGACCTGAATAAACATCTTTCTAAAGACAAAAGGCCAACAAGTACATGAAAAGGTGCTTAAAATCACTAATTATCAAGGACATGCAAATCAAAACCACTCCATACTTGTTAGGATGGCTATTATCGGCAAGACAAGAGATAAAAATCTTTGGTGAGGATGCGGAAAAGACAGAACCCTTGTTCACTGTTGATAGGGATATTGATTGGGACAGTCAGTATGGAAAATGGTTTGGAAGGTCTTCAAAAAATTAAAAATAGAACTACCACACGATCCAGTAATCCTATTTCTGGGTATATATCCGAAAGAAATGAAATCAGTATCTTGAAGAGATATCTGTGCTTCCATGTTCATGCATTATTCATAATAGCCAAAGTATGCAGACAACCTAAGTGTTTGTGGACAGATAAATGGAGAAAGATATGGTATACACATACAATGGAATATTATTCAGCTGTGAGAAAGAAAGAAATCCTGCTGTTTGTGTCATGGATGAACCTGGAGGCCATTTTGCTAAGTGAAGTAAGCCACACAGAAAAAGGCAGCTACTATGACTTGTGTGTGAAATGTAAAAAAAAAAAAAAAAAAAAAAAAATTCGAACTCATAGAAACAGAACAGATTGGTGGTTGGCAGGGGGTGGATGGAAAGGGGTAGATTAGATGTTGGTCAAAGGGTATAAACATTCAGTTACACATTCTGAGGATCTAACGTACAGCATGGTGACTATAGTTAATACTGTACTGTATACTTGAAATTTACTGAGTAGATCTTAAGCATTCTCATCACCAAAGGAAAAGAAAGTAGTAGCTGTGAGGTGACGGATGTTTTAAGCTGATTATAGTAATCATTATAATGTATATGAAATCATTGAGTTTCACACTTTAAATACATACAATTTTACTTGTCAATTAAACCTCAATTAAGCTGGTAAGAAAACCACAACAAAAAAACCTAATTATACTTTTACATGACAGCTTTTCAAAAACTTGACCCTATATAGTTACTATGTGTCTTCTCTCCCCAAAGCTTCTCTTCTGTAGGCTTTTTAACTATCTAATATAAGTTTTAAATTCTCTTTATCCTATGTGCTGAATGCTAGAGATGCTCCAACTGATCTGAACCTCCACACGCAGGACACCCAGACAACAGTCCTCCAGAAATGCTCACGTGAAATCATTACTTCTTGTTCTAAGTACTGCTGCTAACTTTTCCCCACTAACACTAGAAATGGAAATAATTAACCTTGTGAAGTATTCTCACATTGCTGTGCAAGTTTCCCATTTCAGTTCCATAATTTTATTAGCTATTGGTGATATTATGATATTCTGTATTATTCGATCTTTGATATTCAATTTTCTCTTCACATTAAAAATTTTCAACATTTTCATCCATTTTGCAACTCATATTTAATAAGTTCTATTATACATCAATAGAAAAATTTGAAAATTTAGATAGGTTTGTCACCACTGTTTGACAGACTGTTCCTTAAGTTTTTGATAAATTGCATTTCTGTCAACCAAATCACTTCTTGGATGTGGTTCCATAGTGTAACAGTTAGTATAATTGCTTTACACGCAGAAGGTCCACCCCAGTGGAGCCACAGTCCATGATCTACAGTCATGCCACCCTGAACAAGCCTGATGTCTGATCTCAGAAGCTAAGCAGAGTCAGGCTTGGTTAGTAATTGGATGGGAGACCTCCTAGGAAGACCAGGTAGTGTAGGCATAAAAAAGTAAATAATAATAATAATAAAAATAAACCAAATCATTTCTTAATTTCTTTTATTCCTCAACTAGTATTAGGAAATTTTTATTTAAAGAATTCTTAATAAAACCGAGAGGAAATAAATACTTTAGAAGGTTTAAAAGCCTCTGTGAAAATCCATCTGTGAGATCTCTTGGCAAGCAGTAGAATGTACTCCTCAGAGATGTGAGATTGTTATGTTAAACAGTGAAATGTTAAACGGACCTTTGAAAAATGTTTTCCAATAGAGTAAACATTTTCTTAAAAAATCAGTGCTTATGACCCTTAAAAGTTACAAAAAAACCCCAAACCCTGAAAACTCCACATTTTTAGCCTTGTAATCTTCCCAAACCAAAAAAAGTTATTTATTACTTGAAAAAGCTGTAGACCCTTAAGAGTTATGGAAAAGCATCTGAGATTGTTTTTAGTGGACCAGTGCAATCAGAGCTATGAAACATCATGAACTTTGCAAAGCCAGGAGACCAGGATTTGCCTCCTAGTTTGATCTTGTTTGTGTGATTTTGCACAAATTACTTAACCTCACAGACCGGAGAGTTGTTAAAAAGAATGAAACTAAAGAAATGCAAATGGGTAATATCAACAATAGCAGCCAATACTTACAGAGCACTTACTGTGTCAGGTCCTGTTAAGCACTTTACACATGACGATTATATGAATTAACACATACATTAACTCATTAATCTTATCGAAGTCCCAGTTCTGTCATTTTCTAGCTGTGTAACCTTAGGAAAGTTTCATAAGTCATAACAACCCTACAGGATTGACACTTTTTCTCCATTTTATAGACAAACTGTGGCAAAGTAAAATGGGATCAATCATATTTACCAACAAGGCTGTCATGAGGATTAAGTGATTTGTTACACAGCAAACTAAATGCTGGGACTCAAATCCAGACAGTGTGGCTTAAGTTCAAGAGATAACTGCTATACATAAGAAATTATAAAAATGGATTAGAAGGAAATGCATTGCTTGTTGGTATACTTGAAACAGTTGCAAAATGTTTCAACACCTTTTGAAATATCATCCCTCAATGAGTGCACTGCAGGGCAGCGGTAAAATTTGGTATACAAATTTTAATCCCAGTATTAAAAACAATTCCAACACTGCGACTGCCAACCTCCCTATCTAACAAGCTCTCCTGTTTACCATTTGTCTTCCCCAATATTCATCAAAGAACTTCTAGTGGTGGGAATTTTGTTGACTGCCATATCCTAAGCACCTGGTGCCATATCCTAAGCACCTGGAATAGTACCCACTATATAGCTGGCACTTAAATTCTTGTTGAATGAATTACTAAAAGGCTGTGTAAAGGACAAGATAAAGGAAGATAGGACTGACAATGAGTGAAGGGGAAAGGAAACCTGTATCCGTAGTTCCCTTTAATATTCCAAAAGATTTAAAGCAAGTATAGCAAAATGTTAAATTCGAAATATTAGATGATAAGATATAAATTTTTGCGTGTGTGTGTGTGGGGGGGGTATTTTTCTGTATTTTAACTATTTCTCAATAAAAAATGGTAACATTTTCAAAGCATTGTCCAACAGGGAAACAGATTAAGTAATCTACTCAAAGTTGGTGAGTAGCAAGGTGCTGACAGGAACCTAAGATCCAGTTTCTAAGTCTTTCTCTTGTCTCACAAAGTGGCACTGCATGTTATAAAATTACATTACTCCTCACATTTGCATATTAGAAGGGTATGTATGCACTTACCTGTATAATGCTGCATAATATCGATTTGATATTGTCTGCTGAGAATTCATTACTTGGAAAAGTAACATTAAAGCCTGGACACTGGTATTAAAGTTCACAATATGCAGTACTTTAAACAGTGTATCAACCTGCTCCCTCACTTTGTCATCACCAGTGTGGGCATAAGGGTATGCCCTATTCACGCCTGTTAAAAGGGCACTAAGCATTTTTGATTCAATATCTTTTTTCTTGATACAAGTCCGAAAAAAACAAAAATAAAGAGTTATTAATTTGTTAGCCAATTCACTTTCTTCATGAGAGAGGACCATCTGATTTAAAAAGCAAATTGCATAATATTGCGCTTTGGAGCTGATATTTGAGCGAAACAGTAGCCTTTCTACTTCACCGCATACGACGCCTTTCATGTTGGGATGTTTACAAAGCAAAGTCTCTAATAGATGGGAGGCTTTTGTCGCTATTCTGTTCTGAGGATCTCCCAGTTTATTTACCACTTGTACAAGAAGAGCCTTTTCTTCCTCAGGTTTGTTACAAAGAAGCTCATGAGCTACTGTAAGCGCTCGGGTTTTGGTGGCTACTAATGAATCATGACTTAAAGTTTCTAAGACCTGCACAAATTCAGCCACTAAATGTTTCAGTTGGTGTTCAAAATACCATAATATCAGCCTTCTATCTCTTGAGTCTCTGTTGCCACTGGACAACTGCTCTAGTTTATTGAAAGGATGCTGGCTGAAAATCCGTAGCTTTCGACTATTTGGCAAAAGGTCTGTAATAAGTAACTCCTTGAAAGTATCCAAAGCCATGAGGCACTGTTGTTTGCTACCCTTCTTTTTAACAAGGTTTACAAGAGTTTCTATAAACTGGAGTGCATGAATAGCATCATCCTGAATAAGAAGAATCATGGCTGCCATCCTGTCACCTAGCGTCCCTGATGACACAATTGCTTTCATCCAGGTAGAAGAAGCTCCCTTTTGATTATTCGTCTTATTTTTGAATAAGTTGATTTCATGCTCATACAACTTCTGTGCCAAGTTTTTGTACTTAGATACAACATCCCGAGGCTGAGGTTCCGAAGAACATTCATTGCTATATTCCATATCATACCATTTGCCCCCAGGCTTCAGTAACAATGTCTGTCTCTCAATAAACTCAAAGATGTCCTGTTCTTTATCTTTCTTTACTTTTGGTATGGTACTGTTGTTTTCATTAGAATGTTGTTCTACTTTCTTCTTATTTTTCACCTTATTGACTGATGTCTTTTCACTTTCTGCCACATTTTGCTTTACATTATCTAATTTAGATACACTTGCTTTTTTTTTGCTGGCATCTTCTTTTTTGGCTGGTTCATCTTCTTCAACTAAGAAAGTTTTCCCATACTTGGCCAAACTAAGATTCTGAATAAATGCTTCCAGTTCACCTTGTTGCAGGTCATCAATTGCTCCTTTTTTGCCTCCATCCACAACTTCTTCATTCTCATCCAAAGCAGCCAGCATAAGATAATCTTGCTGCATGAAAACATAAGTTAAAAAAAAAATTACAAATCCAACAGTTTAGTAAAACTTCAAAAGTTAATGTGAAATATTTGTATCTTTGAAATCAATTAAATTGAGTTATCATGGTATTGCCTGGCTCCCGCCCTACACCAAAATATTTGATGGATCAAAGATTTAAGTGTGAAAAATGAAATCATAAAATAATAGGAGAAATCACAACATAATTTAAAAAATAATAATTTCAAAGTAGAGGAAACCTTTCCAAATTTGACATAAAATTTAGGGCCCATAAAGGAAAGGTAGAGTAAATTTACCACTCTCATACATAAAACATACAAAAATGAAAAGACAATAAACTGGAAAAAAATACTGCAATTCATATCAAAGTAACTGTTTAATAATTAACATAAAAGTTCCTACACATCATTTAAGGAAATGACAATCCAACAGAAATATGTGCAAAGGATGTACACGAACATAGAGAAAAAGTCATTCTTCAAAAATATGAAGATGCTCAATCTCACTGACACTGAGAAATGCAAATTTAAACCACAATGATACATCCATTTTTTAATCTGTCAGATGAGCAAAGATAAGTTATTACAGATGGTGTTGGGGAGGAGTTGGGGGAAAAGGCACTTTCCTACATGACTGATGGGAATGTAAACTGGCACATTTCTATGGAGGGCAATCTGCCAACTTCCAACAAAATATGTGTCAGACATACATTCTTTGACCCCGAAGTTCCATTTCCACAAATTAAGATTATACATACACTTACAAATGTGGGAAAAGATATGCATTCAAAGTTATATACTGAAGCATTATTTAAAATAGCAAAAGACTGATAACTTAAAAACCCACAATAAACGGCTGATAAAAAATTAAGACAGACACAATGATTTATGACAGAATTTTACCTCCTGATATGGAAGGATCTCCAGGGCAGTAAGAAAAAAAGGATGCAAAAAATACAGACAGCACTTTTTGTGTTAAAAATAACATATGTCTCTGTGTTTGTATTTCCTTGGAAGATATAAAAAAAGATTTACAGAAGTGGGGGAAAAGACTTTTCACCAGGTATCTCTCTTTCAAAAAAAAAATCCTTCTTGTAGCATGTGGATATATTACATATTTAAAAATTAAATACAACCCAAGTAAAGAGTGAATCTGCCCCTGAAAGGTGCACTTCTCCTGCCTCTATGCCTACCTCCCCCAAAAGTCTAGTCTCAAAACAATATTTAGTAATAATAAAGTCAAATTCCATCACGTATTTGCTCCATATCTTCTAATGGTTTGGTCAAACTCAGAGCAAAAGCCCACCCTCTTACCTCATTTCTTACTGCTCTCCCCTTACCTCAGTCTACCTCAGCTACTGACATTTTTGTTATTCATGGAACAACATGGCTCACTCTGCTTTCCTTGTTTTTTATTTTTTTTTTCTTGCGCAAACATTTCAGTGATGGGTTCCCCAATCACCTCATTTAAAACTGTAACGACCTCACTCCTTATCCTCTTTCTTTGTTATATTTTTCTTCACCGCACTTTTCAGCATCTGACATATTATGTTTGGTATTGCTTCTTTCCATTAACTAGAATGTAAATTCCAAGAGAGTAAAGCACTTCTGGAGCGGACAGTGAGCATGTGCGTGTACTCTTGAGAAGTAAAAATCTCAACACGATGGAAGTTTAAACATCGATGCCACTAAGTCAAGACCAAAAAGTCACTCCTCTCCGAATGATGGGAGTGCCAGGAGTGTTACGTCAATAAAATGAAAGGATTGCCCACATTCTAAGAAAGGCCACAGCATAAAAACATTCAATTCTAAACGACTTGTTTCTTTTAAGAGCAGTGGAAAAAAAGTGCGGGAAGAGCACAGAGCACATTTCGAAACTGGGATCTGGGACCAGGACGCTCTACCACTCCGCAGCTCCGGGGCGACAGGTCCATTTAACCCGCCACACGCGGGGCCATTGCCAGTGCCTCTGTCCCGCTTCACTGTGAGTCCAAGGCCATTACCTTGGTGCCTCCGAGCCGTAACACTTCCTCCAGGGAGAAACCATTCTCGGCTTCATCGTTATCATCCTCGTCGTCCTCGTCCGGATCTTCAATCCCCTCCTCGGGACCCCAGGGCCGCTTAGCATGGAATTCCAAAGTTGTCTTGGCGGCCGCCATGGTTAGAAAAGCACGCGAGAACGATCTGCAAGTTCCGTCCGCTTGGCCGGGTGACGTAATTCCCGCGGGGGCGTGTCTTATCCCGGAAATGGTTGCAATCCCCACCTCCCGGCTTCGCGCTGCAGCGTGGGAAATTCGGTATGAGAGTCCTAGCTAAGGTCGGTGCCTGGCGACTGAGCGCCGCGGCACGTGCGGGTAAGCGTTCTCCACCCTCGGCCCCACGCCCCGTTGCCGTGGAAACCGCGTGGGGCGCCTTTCTCACTTGGGGGCATCTGGGACGCTCTGAGCGGGACAGTAATTCACTTCAGACAGAAAGAGGTCGTGGGCCGAGTGCGCGCCTGCTTGCGTCTTTTATGTGTTCTGCGACCCAGAGTCCGCTTTCCCGATTTCGGGTGAGGTTAAGGGTTAACGAAGCCGCTTTAAAAGTGCTCAGACTGCTTTGCACGTGTAAATACTACAGTTTTTAATGGGTCCTGTTTAATGTGTGTTTTTTGCAGTCATTCCCTGCCTATGGAGAGGGAAATACTTCAGCTCCGGGAAAGACCCGGTAGAAAACAACCCGGCGACTCCAATGCTGCGGCATCTCATGTACAAAATCAAGTCTACTGGCCCCATCACTGTGGCTGAGTACATGAAGGAGGTCTTGACCAACCCAGCCAAGGTATGGGTCGGGGAGCCAGACGGCCAGGCTCACTCTAACGAATTTGCGAAGAGTGAGTCTGGAGGGGTGCGCCTAGAGAGGAGCCAGAGCGTCTTCAGTCCAGGTAGTCGGAGTTCGTTCCAGGGGAAGAACCACCCCGAAGGCCTGGGGACGGATGAGTTAACCTGGCAGGGCTGGATCAAGTCAGCCGCAGTGTCATTAAGATGGGGATAACAAATTCCAAAGGTGTTCAGGAGACTGTAACCGGTTGGATTTATGGTAGATGGTGGAGTCATTTCTCTGGGAGAAGGGAACGGGGGATGAGGAAGAGCAGTAGCTGTTTTAGGAGGGAGGGGAAGGAGAAAGAATTCAGTCTGATATATGAATTTAAAGTTTATACACTTCTCTTAAGTGAAAATCTCCAATTGCTACTAGAAATAGGAGTTTGGTGCCTGGAAAGTAGTCTGTGTGGCGAGGGTTCAGCAGGCATTGGAAACATTCTGGGTTTGTTTTTTTTTTTTTTCCTGAGAATGGAAGGTCTGTGTCTTCACTGTTCTAGGATTAAACATTGTCATAACATTCTGATTTGTATTTCCTTGTCTGCTCCACAAAGCCAATGGTGAAAGCCTGTAGTCCTTTTATTTTAGAATGTTTTAACCTTTTGCTGGGTTGAAATATGAAATCTGTGGAATTCTGAGGTTGGTTCAGCCTATTGCTCCTGGATGTGGTGGAGTGGTCCAGTGAACAGAGGTTTAGGAAAGGCAGTTATTATCGTTAACTTTTAACTAAAATTTACCATTTCTCTGTGAACATCAGCAACATCTAGTAGCATCAACAATACTTGTGACTTTAGATAGCATCAGTAGAAATCACTGATATTGTCATATCACAACAGTGATTGATTACAGATACCATTATGCTCATCCATGCTTTAGGACTTATTACAAGACCTTCGGCATGGTTTTGTTTTTTAACATAAAGAAGTATATGTATTACTGTATCACAAATTTATTTTTAAATATTTGATAATTATTTTTTAATTGATTTCTTTTGTAATCCTGCATTTTTAAAAAATTTATTTGTTTAAATTAGTTTCAATATACAATACATTGGTTAGACATCTATATAGTTCGTAAAACAATCCCCTCAATTGCTGCCTCCCTCCCCTGGCCCTCCACCTAGCCATCATATTAATGCTAAGTGGATCCCTATGCCATGCTCCCCATCCCTATGACCATTTCTATCAACTAGTAATTTGTACTTCTTTAACCCTTCACTCCATTCTTCCAGCCCCCCAACCCTCCTCGCCTTTGTCCATCACCAAATTGTCCACTATAGTTGTGAGTCTGTTTTTGACTATTTTGTTCTTTTTTATCTTTCTCTGTCTGACTTATTTCACTCAGCATGATAACTTCTGAGTCCATCCATGTCATTGCAAATGGTAGGTTCCTTTTTTTTGAATGGCTGAGTAATATTCCATTGTATATATGAACCACGATTTCTTTATCCACTCATTTGTTGATGGGCATTTAGGTTGCTTCCATATCTTGGCTATTATAAATTGTGCTGCCATGAATATTAGAGTGCATAGATCTCTATGAATTACTGTTTTGGTTTTCTTTGGATAAATATCCAGAAGTGCAATTGCTGAGTCGAAAGGTATATCCATTTTTAATTTTTTGAGAAACCTCCATACTGTTTTCTATAGTGGCTGTACCAATTTGCAATCCCACCAGCAGTGTTTGAGGGTTCCCTTTTCTCTGCATCCTCACCAACACTTGTTTGATTTACCGATGATAGCTGTTCTGACAGGTGCGAAGTGGTATCTCATTGTGATTTTAATTTGTGTTTCTCTGATGAATAGCGACCTTGAGCATCTTTTCATATGTCTATATAATCCTGCGTGTTTTAAGTCCTGTGCATTTAAAAATATTCTATAAAGTAGTCCACAGGTTTCACTAGACTACTATTGAGGTTCATAACACACACCAAAAACATCCCTGAAATACTTAGTAATGAAGGGAAAGAGAAAGGCTAGAGTTCCAGAATGGTGTGTGGAGTGAAAAAAAATTTTCAAATATGGGAGCGACATTTCTAATGCTGAGAGAAAAAAGTTGAAACTGTGAATAAAAGGAGATGATAAAAATATCTTGGCCCATGAGAGTTGGGTGAGGAATCGTGATCGGTCCAGAGCACAGGTGGAAGGATCAGGTTTAGATAAGAACTGAAGGGGTAGGCATTTTAGTTTTTGAGTCCTGAGGAAAGAATGAGAGCAGGTGGAGGCGCGGTGGGGTCAGGAAGCTGAGGAAGTCAGGTTTAATAACATCCTTTAATTCCAGTGTGGGGAGGAGCCCAAGTCACCTGGTAAGAGTAAGGTGATAGAAGAAGGAGCATAAGGACAGTAGGGAATTTTTAAACAGACAATTCTCAAGTGTTTTTTGAAGGTCAGGCATTATGCTAAAACTTGGGATACGAAGGTGAATAAGGTAGTTCTCTGCGCCAAATGACTACGCCTATTGTTGAATAACATAGGCATATAAATGAATAAGCTCAGAAGAGGAAGCACTGGATTTAGTCTGAGGCACAGGACTAGAGGAGGAGGTCAGCAGATTCAATGGATGAGAAATGGAAAAGAAGAAGGAAGGATATTTGCAATGGCATGGAACAAGAAGGACTAATTAAAAAAAAAAACTATTGAACTATAACGTTCATATAAAAAAATATATAAATCATATATACAGTTTGATGAATTTTCAAAGTGAACACTCCATGTAACTAGCACCCAGGTGAGAGACAACAACACTAACAGGCAAGGTCACTATGAAACAAAGTGAGAATTGGGAGGAGGGCGCTGGATGGGTATGAGGGTCTTACTGTGTTGGATTTTGGGAGCGGGGAGAGGGTGGGAGGGTGTGGAATATAGAGGTGGACACTACATGGCCTCTGCTTTTAGAGTGAAGGAGTAATTGTTTTTCTACCAGTTTTGCAAAATGACTATTTGTAGATTTTAGGTAAAGATACTGTGTTTATCGTCCTTATTTAGAAGAGAAAACATTCTTAATACATAATCGTTTATTTCATTGTATACATCATGTAAGATTTGGAGGAGTTTTTTTAAAAGCCTTATTTGAAAATTAATTATTTTTCTCCATTTTCTCTTTTTACTTAGGGATATTATGTGTACCGTGACATGCTAGGAGAAAAAGGAGATTTCATTACTTCACCTGAAATAAGTCAGATCTTTGGGGAGGTAATATCCAATGTAAACTATAAAGAAACTAATATCACCAACATTTAAGAGCAGATCAAGATGTATCATTCTATAATAGTGTTTTACAGCTTTGTTTTTATGATTTATCAAAAATATTAATTTTTAGTAGTTTATGTACTCAGAGAATAGAGAGGCATATAAAGGACATCTGGAAAGTTTATACTTTACTGTAGAAAAGGAAATGCAGAGATAAGAGAGACAAAATGAAAGAGAAGGAAAAGGAATGGAAGTAAAGAGATAAGTAAAGAGGAGAACCAGACGAAAGATGAGACTGGTAGAAGGAAGAGAGACAAAGGAAAGGTGACAAAAGAGGTTGAGAGTACCCCAGAAGAAAGAAAGATAAGAAAGAACACTGTGGAATTAGTGGAATCAAAATGAGCTCTAAAGCCCCCAACGACGATTTAGCCATAGTTGCAGTGAAAGTCTCCCTTTATGAAACAGTTCTTTTCAGGAATTTTAGTTCCATTTATTTTCCTATATAAGAACCTTTGATCAGTTTAGAAATAGGAAATAGTATACAAGAGGAAGTAGAATACAGGTATTTAAAAGATATATTGCTTATGCCTAAAAGCTCTGTAATTTTGAAGTCATATAAATACAAAGAAATAGCATAATTATATAATTATATTTCATATATCTATTTGCTTTCAAATACTAGTGCCTTTCCGTAAGTGATATTTTATGTGTGTCGTGGACTTTTTATAGTGGAAGCTGCCTTTTAACGGTTTTCTCCTGTTGTTAAGCTTCCTAACTGGTGTCTGTGTCATAACATAGTCCCAGTGAAGTTCCTGTGTGTGCATACTATATGTACATATTAAAATCATGTGGTTGTTTGCAAACATTTTGCTCTCTGGCATAGAGTGTGTAGTTACATAGGGTTTTGTATTACAGTATACTTTTTTACTTTATAATACTTGAATGTATTTTTTCCTTGTCACAGCTTCTAGGGATATGGTTTGTCAGTGAATGGATGGCCACTGGAAAACCTGCAGCTTTCCAGCTGGTGGAACTGGGCCCAGGTAGGGGTACCCTCGCAGGAGATATTTTGAGGGTAGGTAATAGAGGAATGTCTTAAAGTCTCATGTATACATATTTGACTACTTTAGATTGAGTTTGCAAACTTTGCTAATTTTCTTCACTTACAGTCCTACGTTCCTAATCTCATATTTCTCAGCTAAAATATAGTGTGACAATCATCTAGTAAATAATTAGTTATCGTCTGTTTATAATTTTAAAATGTGAGGAGAGAATGTGGAAGCTGAAAGTATAAAACTTTTAGAAGATATTATGGGAAAATATATTTGTCTTCTGAGTACGGAAAGAGTTTTTAAATTATACGTAAAGCAGAAGCCATGACGAAAAGTATCAGTAATTCCAATTATATTAGAATTAAGAACTTTTTGTTCTTTAAAGAAACTAGGAACTTTTTGTTCTTCAAAAACACCGTAAAGAGAGTGATGAGACAAGCCACAAGTTGAAGAAGTTATTTGCAACCCATAACCAACAAAGAACTAGTTCCTTTAGTCAATAAGTTGACAGATAACTCAATAGAAAAATCAGGTGAACTATGTGAAGAGGCTCACCATAAAAGAGGAAATTCAAATAGCTAATAAAAACGAAAAGATGCTCAGACTCACTGGTAGTCAGAGAAATGAATATTAAAATTAGTGAGATACCACTATACCTTCCAAGTTATTGGTAAGGATGGGGAAATGTAGAGCAATGAGAACTTTCATATACGCTTATAAGAGTATAATTTGGTACACCTACTGAGAAGCTGTACTGTATAACCCAGCAATTTTACTGCTAGGCATATGTGTATACCCTAGAGGAACTTGTGCATGTATGCACCAGGAGACAGGTACAAGAATATAGCAGCATGACTTAGAATAGCAAAAAACTAGAAACAACCTAAATGTCTATGGATGGGGAAATAGATCAATAAATTGTAGTACAGTCTGACAATGGAATACGAGGTGCTGTGAAAATGCATGAAATCAGAGTAGACTGCAACCATATTCAACATGGTCCTCAGCATCTTGTTGAGTAAAAATAGCTAATTTGTAAAGGAATTCACTTCATATTATTACATTTATATAAAATCCCAAATCAGCATTAACATTTATAAAGAAAAGCCAGGAAATGATGAACTTGTAATTCAGAATGACAGTGACATCTGAGGGTGAGGGAGGACATGAGGGCTTTAAAGGTAAGGGTCATGTCCCATTTCTTTAATCAGATAGTATTTTTCCTAGTATTGTTCCATCATTTTACCTAATTTATAAAAATATTAAAAAGGAATATCGTTTATAGTACATGATAAGTAATATTAAACTTTTGAAGTTTATACTTATATCTCTTTAAATTGGCAAAGTCATTTGCATATAAAGTAGTAAGATTCTCAAATAATACTTCTGTTGTTGCAAGTACTTGAAAATCAGACTCCCAGCTCTTAAAATGTATAAGGATGCTTCCCTAGATGCAGTCTAAGAACTCTTAAGCAGAGAATTTAAAAGTAATGTAAAGAAAACAGCCAAAGACATAATTATAGATTTGTTTTCATTTTTGATCATACTTTCTGAAGGATTTTTCTCTTGGAAAGAAGTTTTTCCATTTGTAGTTTCATCTTAAAACTCAATTTGGAAAGTCATCTTATTATTATTCTGTAATTGCATATTCAGGTCTCAAAAGTCAGCAAATCACCAGTGAAAATTAAATTCAGATGAAAATATTGATGTATTTTATGCTTTTGGCATTGAATTTTTAGCATTAAAATATTGATAAAATATTAGTATATTCCTTTTTTTCTCATGTTTACAATAGTAAATTTACATAGCTAAAAAAGAATTTGAAAGTGTGAACAAATCCCAAAGTTAAGCTGTTACTGGTACTGTTCACATTCGATTTCCTGAGGATACAGTTTAATCATCTCAAAGAAGAGGTTATTTCATAGACATAGGAGCTTTATAAAATCAAGGCTATATACATTTGATTTTCTTGATCTTTTTCTTGACTCCCTGGTAAGAATCCTTGTTTTATTAGATGCTTAATCTTTTATTCTCATTTGTTAATCATAATTCTAAATTTTATCATTAGGAAACAAAATTGTGTACTGTTCCTTTTCTGTATAGACTATATTTAATAACTCTAACGGGTTATGACTCTCATAGACTGCTGGACAGTGGCTTGTGTGAGGAACAGATTTTTCTGGAACCAATTATTCTGTGACTTGAGCAAATTATTGAATTCTGTGGATGGAAAACCTAAAGTCTACTCAACACATTTTGCCAATTTTTCTTTTTCTACTTAGGTATTCAGTCAGCTTGGATCTGTGCTGAAAAACTGTGACATTTCAATACATTTGGTAGAGGTCAGCCAAAAATTAAGCGAGATTCAAGCATTAACACTGACTGACGAGAAGGTCCCATTAGAGCAAAGTGCTGGGTCACCAGTATACATGAAAGGTGTTACTAAGTCTGGGATTCCTATTTCCTGGTACCGTGATCTGCAGGATGTTCCAAAAGGTAATGGTTTTACATTGATTAATGAGAGAATTTTAATCACAACCCCTGAAAGTAGTGATAGGTGACCACAGCCTTGTAAAGCAATATACAGATAGTCCCAACTTATGATTGTTTGACTTAGGATTTTTCAACTTTACAATAATGTGAAAGTGATATGCATTCAGTTCTTCAAATTTTGAGTTTTGATCTTTTCCGAGGCTAATGATGTGCCGTAGGATACACTCTCATGATGCTGGGCAGTGGCAGCTGCATGATTTTGTCCAACTGTAGGCTAATGTATGTGTTCGGAGCACGTTTAAGGTAGGCCGGGCTAAGCCGTGATGTTTGGTAGGTTAGGTGTATTAAATGCATTTTTGACTTAACAGTATTTTCAATTTAGGATGGCTTTATCAGGATATAACACCATCGTAAGTTGAGGAGCATCTGTAATAGATTTCGTGTGCCAGTTTCCTTACCCATAGAGCGTAGTGAACTACGAAAGGGTATTGTATTAGAAAATAAAATTGCCTAATGTGAAGGAACAGTGAATTTCATGTGGTTTTACAAAAACAAAATCAAGAACCAAAACCACGATGTACATTGTTGGGTTACTTTTCCTTGTTCTCTACCCCTTAGATAGTACTGCTGATAAGGAGCCCAGGGTAGCGGGGACTGGAGGAAGCCATCTTAATAGATGGATTTATTTTAATTATTTGTTTTTTGAACATCCATACTTGCTTAAAGGCAAGTGGTGTGTTGCAGAAACATCCCTGCACTCCTCAGGAATCCTACATCAGTGATCTCTGGCTCAAACCTGAGGTGGTCTGATCTTGGGCAAGATGCCTTAGCTGTTCCTGCCCTCAGTGGTCTCAGATGAATTTTGGAAATTCAAATCTGTTTCAGCTAACAAATTTGAGTTCTAATTTTTTTCAGGCCTAGTGATGAATAAGAGTAAACTGATAATTTGGGCTCTCTGACCCTGATATATGGAAATGAGAATAGTAATAATTGATCCTCTGTACTTTCTGCAGAGTAGGTTTGCCGTGAAGAGGGGGATGATTCTGTGGTTGTGATTATGGAAGCCTCATAGGTTCTAGTACAAAGAACTAGGCATTTTACTTTTTGTTAATGTGCAAAAGAGGCTATTATCTTAAAAATACTTAAACAATTTTTTTTGTTCTATTTTTAAATAGCATACAGCTTTTATCTTGCACATGAATTTTTTGACGTTCTTCCTGTGCATAAGTTTCAGGTATGATGGGCAAAAAGTCATGTTTATAATTGTATAACAAAGAGCTTTTTGTTGTAAGAATAAATATCCATGGCATTTAATTATTCATTATATGTACATATTTGGAATTTCTCATGAATATGAATTGAAAGCAAAAATGAAGTATTAAGTAGAATTCTTAATTCTGTTGAGATAATTATTAAGAATTCTTAATTCTCCTGATAAAAGTAAATGAGAATGTAAGATGTTAAATAGCCATAGAACAATGAAGGATTACTTTTTAGCAAATATTTTTAAATTCTAAAGATTAAAATTATTCATTTTTTCTATGAGAAGATTTAAGATTTGGTGATAATGTATGTGTACTGGTAACTTGAAGGCTAAGAGTATGTATTATGAAGTAGTAATTTATTAGCAAAAACTTCTGATTAGTCTTCCTGAATCTGTTTTCCATTTTTTGGGCGCTTTTCATGCTTGTTTTATATTCTCCAACTTCATCTCTTATCTAAACAATATTAATAGTTCGCATCTATCAGTCTACTCATATTGTTTAAAGGAAATGAAGTAATGCCTTTAATTTTAAGTGGTAGAGTGAAGTGTTATCATTTATGGGAAGTGGATAAATCATTATTTTTGGTAGAGGCAATTTTGAGAATAAACTTGCAAAGATACGCTTTTTTGCATTATTTTGTGTTTAGAAAACACCACAAGGATGGCGAGAAGTATTCGTTGATATTGACCCACAAGTTTCTGATAAACTGAGGTTTGTTTTGGCGCCTTGTGCCACCCCAGCAGAAGCCTTCATACAAGTAGGATTAAGCTTTTTTTCTTCTTAGTTTGCCAATCAAATCTTCAAAGTCTTATTTTCCAAGTTACTATTTTAGAGTTCCTTTACAGAGGGAAGGAGTTGCTGGCAACATGTGAGGTGCTTTTTATTAATCGTGAAAGGTAGAGAGGATCTAGAGTCATTTCTTAGCTGTGACCTTACTGTAATGTAATAAGAGAAAGAATAAGTGCTTACTCAGCAAGTCCCTTCTCTATTTACCTATCAAATGTTGGCAATATTATCTCTTGAAGGATGGGTTTGATTTCTGTGAAAACAATGTCATATACTCTACAGTAACAACAAGAGTATTTAATGAGTGTTTTGTATGTGATTCTCTGTATTTCCTCATTTAACTCTCAGAACAACTCTATGTTTTATTATCATTTTCTTTGTGCTACTCTTAGAGTGTGCCTTTTTTCTTTGCTTTCACCCAGATCTAAATTTGATTCTAGACTGCCAGAATGGCAGATTTACTAGTTTTTCTATTAACTTTAAGGAATAAGCACAATAGCCTGTCTATCTTGGGGTTGTGTGTTAAGGTTCAGAAATAATCTATACTTCTCAGGAATGTTTGGGCTTTAGATTGCCTATTTTATTCCTTTTTTACAAGCTCAGGAAAAAAAAATTCATTTTTCCATAATTAATAACTTCTACTTCAGAAGTTATCAGTTTTTAAAAAGGACAGGAGCTTTTCATCATTAATCTATGAATTAAGTTTCTTTTGCAAAGCTTGAGTAAGTTAAAATATCAGCCTAAGCATTTGTGAACATTTATGTGTTTTCATCTTCTGGCTACCGAATTTTACCTGAGTGAGAAACAAATTTGTAAAGCTACCAAGAGCTAACCCCCTGGCCCTGGGAGTTGTGATTGCTTTTAGTTCTTGACTTGAGTAGCACTCACTTATGAGAGAGGGAGTAATGATTTTCCCTCTCACTTGAATGGGGCAAATGGTAATAGAGTCTGTCATCTTGAAGAGCAGTCTAAGATGGAAAGACTGTCAGCATGGTGTACTGTAATATGTCAGTTTATGCCTAAAGTGGCTGACTGCATGGTTTTTATAGTTAAACCACAGTAATTTATTTAATAGCACTGGAGACTAAGTGGTTTGTTATTTCTTTTAATCCTTAACAGTAAGTCTAGTATATATGTAATAACAAAATGGACTCCGAAAGGCTTAAGTAATTCATCTCTAGTAAGTAGTAGAAAGAGCTGAGATTCAAGAGCTAAGTTTTCTAACTTTGTATCTGTTAAACCTGTGCTATTGTAGGCAGAGATGTCAGGCAGGTCACGACTTATTTTTTATAGGGTGTTAGGAGGAGGGAGCAGGTGTTAGTGTATACTTTTCTAATGAAGAAAAATAAATTTTCCATTATCTCAAGAATAGTGAAATTTCATATAAACTAGTCAAGTTGACAAGTATTAATATCTGTCATTTTATTTGTTAAGCTCATCTGCACTTATTGAGGACCTTTAGTTAAGACCCAAACGTCTTGGGAAATAAGGGCCTCAGGTATATTGGCCGTAGTTCATTAACCGATGTTTCTAGATATAGGGAATATCATTAGGTATACCTTTAGCCCCAACAGAAGGCATCATAGTTGTTTAATAGGGTCTGTTTTTTTTTTTATATTGGCTTTATGTCATTTGCTTATTTGGCACCATTTTTTGAGTGCCTATTATGTGGCAGGCACTCTTCTGAACAGACGAAAAAAAAAAACCTTTTCCATGCTTTCAATCCAGTGGAATATATTTATATGAATTATAATGTAGAATAGCACCATAAATAAAGTAATAATGTACTTTGTCACTTGGAGGATTGGAGGTCATATGTCTTTTTATAAAAGGAATTAAAATTGAAATGTCTTTGTAAGCTTAGTGGATGGCATCAAAGAACCAGGAAGTTCTGTATAATAAAAAGGATGTCATTGAAAAGTTGAGTGTAGGGAACATATACTGGGAATGAATTTACTTTTATTGTAACTAAGAAATGCTCTTCTTAGAAAACCTTGAAAATAAAGAAAACCTGAGAAATCCTAAAGAAAACAGTGCTTTTGAAATATTTTCTTCTGACTGTTCCCTTACCAGCACGATGAAACAAGGGATCACGTGGAAGTGAGTCCTGATGCTGGTGTTATTATCCAGGAACTTTCTCAGCGCATTGCACTAACTGGAGGTGCTGCACTGATCGCAGATTATGGTCATGATGGAACTAAGACAGATACCTTCAGAGTATGTATAATTCAGTAACATGACTTATTAGAATTTAACTGTTTAATTGCTATGATTTACTTAATTATCAGTTGTTAGGTTTGAACTCATTGAAGATCTTTATCTTTGGTTTCTACAGAGCGGAGCTTTGTTGTTTTATATTATGTTATAATTAATGTTAATTCATGTTATAATACTCTTAACTCTGGATCTTATTCCTAAGCCTAAATTAACTGTCCAGCTCTCCTTTGAGTAGGGCCTGAATTGTTTACATTCTTCCTTAAGTTGTAGAACCTAGGTTTACATAGATACTAGTAACCATCTAATACAAATGGAAAGACTCTTAAAATTTCTGCCCCTCCATTAAAAAATTTGTTTTTGGTACTTCTTTGCAGATGTGATGTAGCTACTGTAATCAAACTTCTTCTATCATATTTTCAACATTTTTTCCTGTCCAGATGTATTTTTTTTGTTTCTTAAATATCCTCTTAAGTCCTTTGAATATGATCAGTTGTTTACTATACTTTAATTGAAGTACATTTAACTAAATGCTTTTATTCATTTTCTAGATCAGTGGTTCTCAATTTCTAACTTTATTGTACCTAAGAAAAACCTAGAGAGTTTGTTAAAAATGCTGATTTCCTAGTCTTACCCCCAGGATTGTGATTCACTAGGTCTGAATAGAGCATGGTAACATATTTCAGGTGATTCTGATACACAGAGTTGCTGGATATACTTTGTAAAACACCATCTAGATTTTGATAACCTGAATTCATCTGGAGAAATTAATGAGCTCTCCCCTATTCCATCACCGTGGGGATAAATGAAAATGCTACATAACTGTCAAGGGAATTATTGGGTTTTCCACATAGCATCTCATTTGAAGAAATGGGTGCTACTACATTTTAAGAGCTGGTAAACCACTGACGTAGGCCATATATTTTAATAGTTACGTAAAATGTAATCTTGACAGTGACACCATAAAACAACAAAAACTCATCATTTAAAAAATTATGTTTAAGGGGTTTTGTGGCCACAAGCTTCATGATGTCTTAATTGCCCCAGGAACAGCCGACCTAACAGCTGACGTGGACTTCAGTTATTTGCGCAGAATGGCGCAGGAGAAAGTAGCTTCTCTGGGTCCAATAAAACAACAAACGTTTTTAAAAAATATGGGCATTGATGTCCGGCTGAAGGTAATGATTTGTTTCACTATCATTAAATATTTTAATTTCACAGTATTAAAAAAAATGTATTTTAAGTAATAAGTTCACCTGGCCTTAATGTTCTTGTAGTTAACCACAACTTTCATTTTCCAGTCTCCTCAGCAGTGTAGGATTTAGTGTAACCAGATGCCCTGGGGGTGGAGCAGCCTAAGTTTCATGCATCTTTATATGAGGTAGAGTTAAGACTTTCAAAAAGTTTCACATTCTTTAGAAAACTTGTCCACATTCTGGGATATGAATTTTTGTAACTGTTCTGAGGACACTATAACCCTTAAATGTAGATCAAACCATCTGGGAGTATTTGTTAAACATTCAAATCACAGTAACAGTTTGGGTCACAGCAAGAAGCACCCCGACTTTGAGGTGTGATCAGAAACACATTCTAAGCATGGCTTTACTGAATAGCTAACAGTCATTAGTATTACTGCATATAATTAGAAATCCTGTCTTATCGTTTTTACTAAGAAATTTTTTTTCCAGGTTCTTTTAGACAAATCAGACGAGCCATCATCAAGGCAGCAGTTACTTCAAGGGTATGATATGTTAATGAATCCTAAGAAGATGGGAGAGAGATTTAACTTTTTTGCCTTGCTGCCTCATCAGAGACTTCGTGGTAGAAGCCATCAGAGGAATGACTGTCAGTCAAAACCCTCTCCATCACCTGTAGCTGGGTTTAGTGAACTTGCTTGGCAGTGATATTTCAGTTTGGACTTTTTTGCCCCCAAAGTCTGCCCACAAAACCAAAATAAAGGGAACACATTTCATGTATCACAGGTAAAATAAGTATTAAAATATTTTATCTCTTCACAGCCAATAAAAATAGCCCATCTGATATACAACTAAACAATGATCTTTTAAGATTGTGTCTGACTCCAGGAACAAGTGTGTGTTCTCACATACGAAACAAGTTATCGTGAAACTGAGCTTCCTTTAATGAATAAAGAAAGCTAATTGCTAAATTTTTATTTTATTTTGCAAAGTAAACATGAATACTGATTAGTTTAATAAAAACTGGAAAACTAATTGGCCATTCACAGGGGACTGGTTAAATAGAATTATGCATATATTTTTAAAAATGATGTAGAACAATATATTGTGACATAAGATCTCTAAGATTTAGTAAGTCAAAAGAGTAGGGTGCAAAATGTTTTAGTTATGATTCCATTTTTGTTGGAGAAAAACTACACTTAAATGCTTATAATTCCCGAGAAATAAATATTTTGGTGCAGACTGGATGTTTTGTTTTGTGATATTTACTTATACACAAGAAGGAAGAAAAGGATGCCAAATCTGGAAGTGGGTTTTTGAGGTGGGAAGAGAATTTTTTATTTGTTCTCCATTAACGTATTTGAATTTTTTACCGTATGCTTCTATGAATTTTATAATCAAAAACAAAATTAGATTAAAAAAAATTTTAAAGTCACCTGACATGTACATGAAATGTGAGTTAAATGTAGACTACCTAGGAGGAATAATTTTCTCAATTGAGCCAATTTTCCCTTATTTTCAGACAAATGTCAAGTTTTAGTTAAGTTCTCGTATTTTGGTTCATAGAACTTTTATATTAATATCAGACATATGGAGTTCTGAATAATTGTTATATTAGCAAATTTCAAGTGAGATTAAAGGAACAGAATATTAGCCATGTGTCTTGAACTTATGGCATAACTATATTGGCGGAGTTCATTGGCAGAGTGATGAACTGATGCTTTTTACTGCTTCTCTGGCATAACAGAACCGAATTGGTAAATGGAGACCTTATTTTTCAGATGCTGTCCAGACTTGGGTCATTCCTAGTCACTCTTAGTTCATTTGCATATTTATTTTCTTCTTAAGTCTTGGGAGAATTTTTGGAAGATGAAAATGCCCATAGTTGGCTCATCCCAATAATTTAATAGTTTTTGTAATTCAGGGGAGGAGAGTCAGGGAATGCCTTATATCATAAAACCTAGAAAATTTTCTTAGATATTAGGTATTTATTTGTCTTCTGGCAGTTGTAGTAGTAGACTACCTGATGGTAGTTCCTGAAAAATTTATAATTATTCCAAAATTTCATTCCAACAAATGAGACCTCTAGATAATTATCTCAAATTTCATATAAAATTGTAATAATGAGTTGTTTTTTATTTTAGGCAGTTAAAAAAGTCAGTGTTCTTAAATATAGCATTAGTTCCATTTACAAATACTATTTTCAAAATAGTTCTTACCAAGGCCTGGGAAAATAACACAACCAAAAAGCTTAGATACCTCGATTAGTGCTAGGTGCAGGTTTTCACATGGAAAAATATGGTGATATGGAAATACATTTTATTATTAAGCTTCTTTGAGGATATTTACAAAAAGTGGGATGTAACAAAAAGATATAAAAATGTACTGAACAGTGTCATTATTGACTACTTTGTACATTATCAAATGTTTCTCACAATTATTTCTTATACAAATGACTTCAAGACAAAAAAAAGGTTATGCAGATTATACAGTATCTGGAGTAATTACTCAACTCCAAATTATATGACAGTGCTTTTACAAATTTAGAAGACATAGGCATTCAACAACAAAAACAGAGTGCAATTAATTTCATGGCTTGTAAATATTGATTATGTAAGTATAGCAAACAAACATTCCAGTTAATTTTCAACTTATGCAATAAAACCACAATAGTGTGCCTAATAACTCAGAATTACTCCATTTTAGCATGTTGATATGGACAGACTCACTTTGGAGAAATTTGGGGAAATCATCCTCTATTCTTGGGAAAATACATTTCTAAAAGGTTTTGCAAAATTAATTTGATTTTTGAGACTTCTATATGAAATACTGAGAGACATTGTGGATATCTCCTGGAGATATTTACAGGGAAGCAGTGTAGCAAAATGGTTAGGTGGGTAAAAGGGACTTAAGAGCCACTCTGCCTAGGTTTAGACACCGTGTGATTTTTAGGAGTTATTCTCCATTTGCCTCAATTTCCTTCTCTGTGAGGTGGGGTTCATTATGCTGTTGTGAAGATGAGTTAACATGTGAAGAGGTAAGAACACAGGGGCACTGCAGGTTTGCTACTACTCTCAAAGATATTTTTGATAGTTTTAGGTAAAGGAATAGCTTCAGGGATCTCAAAAGGCCCTCCACTCAGTCTTTGTTTGTTCAAATATGAATAATCTTTTCCTTTGCTTCCTCAAATTCAGTGGTGGTTAGTGATAGTTATCACTTATATTTATTGAATATTTTCATACATATCTGAGCTTCACAACACTGAGAAGGTAGAGGCAAGAACTGATATGCTATTTTATAGACTGAGGAACTCAAGGCTCAGACTGATTGTCACCTGACCAGGCAAATACAGCTAATAAAGAAGGGAGCCAAGATTTAGAAGACTTAAACCCAGATCTTCTGACTCCATATCTTTTGCTCTTTTTGGAGGAGGAGAAAAAGTTTACAATGATTACTGAGGAATGAAGAAACACTCATTAGATTTTATTAGTAGATGGTCCCAGACATTAAATGTTTTTTCTTTTTGGGGGAGGGGGGTAACTATTAGTAACTTTCGAAAAAGCTATGAAAAAGTCTAACCTCTTAAATATATGAATAGAAAAAAATTTCTTCAGCTGGCTGCTGGAGCCGAAATGTTTGAAAAAATATTTTTTCATTTGCTCTGCTGATAATATAGCCCTACCCTTATAAACTATTAAGTTTTCACACTCAACTGCACCTACTTGCACAAACTGCTTAAAATAATTGATTTAAAAACATTCCAGATATCTGTAAAGCCTTCCAATAGGCTAAAGGAAGGAAAAAAGGATACTATTTGCTATTCTTTCCTGTAGCATTAAATGACCCCGCAGTGGCCTAGTTTTCTTCAAATTATTCAACCCTGTGTAAAGAGATAAATCGTACAATTATAGTTTAGATCTACACCCACTGAATATTGGAATCTCACTGGCATCACAGTGATGTCAGTGGGAACATGAGTATTTAGCAGCAGAGTTGAGCTACGAGAAGACATACGTAATAACTCAGCACTCAGACCAGCAGTCCTTACTCCTGTTTTTGTAACATCAGTTGTCCCATATTACCTTAGAGGCTATTGTGATATACTCACAAAAGGTGACTTAATTTTTATGTTGTAGAGAACATATTCTGAGTCTCAGCTCCAAAAAGGTTTTGGAGTCTTGGTAGACCTAAAAAAGAAAAGTAAAAACAGTCCAGCACTCCTTTTCCAGGCATCTAGGAAAAACCCCTCAGTGCCTCTCTCTGGTCAGCTAAACAAATGTTTAACAACCTTATAGCAAATCACATGCTGGTAGGTAGCCTCTCAGTTCTCTCTTAAATGCAAACCTGTTTAGTAATCAACCTTATAAGTCTTGCATGATTTGTTTAATCTATGCAATAACTGGACTCTGGCTTGCCCTTTTGTCCTTTTTAAAAAATAATACAAGAACAGGAAAGGGAGGATAAATTAAGTGCACTATTGTACTAAAGTGAAGGATTAGGAAAAATTATATAAAAACCAGTTATTGCTTACGCTATAACAATTTATGAAAAGCTTCATCTTGGTTCCATTATGTGTTTTTATTACTCAGTTTCCCCTCTTGTACCTACTCATTATGAACTACAGTATTGGTGTCACTGATTCCTTTATTTCCTCATGTCTTTGCATCCTTGCAGATAACCTCCAAAAAGAAACAGTTGTGCAGCAAAATATCAGGCCATAAAATGAAATCCTCCCTTACTGAAGTTAGCCCATTGATAATTAAGGATCTTCTTCCATATCGTCTGGATTGGGAGCCATAATGAAGTGCTTTGGGTATACAAGGTTGTGTGTGTATGCATGTATTTCCCAGCGGGCATCATCACTTTCGTGTGTAATGTAACGTTCTCCAATGCGAGTTTCAAATTCTCTAAGGTCAAGCCAAGTCTGATAGTCCTAGAAAAAAATGAAGTGATTATGAATCATGAACAAAATACTGTCAACCTTTTTTTTTTTGCTTAGCACCCTAGTTATATAATTGACAACCCCTACTCATAAGTGCTTGTTATAAAGTGAGTTCCATTTGTAAGATTTTAAGTTAGCAGTGTTGAAGATAAATACTTTTTCAAATTTAGAGTCTCTATGAAGTAACTAGTTTCTAAAGTTAAAAAAAAAAATCTCAGGCTTCTGCATTGACTAATAATAATCACTGAAACATTTTGTTTTATACTATGAGAGGCCTTATACATCCTTTGCTCCTTAAAACAGGGAAAGTGCTTAGAATTTCTTTATTAGGATAATTTGATAATTGCTGAGAGTAACTGATTGCATTTGTTTTGAAGTTAATTCTATTCCTCACTCCTCTTAAAATAGTTCTAAAGCTTCTTTCTTTATTCTGAAGTTTGGGGTTATCTTTTGACAAGTCTATGTAATAGCCTTTGGAAGAAGTAAGCAAAAGATTTCAAATGGCATTTCTGATCTCTCTGATGCAAATATAAGCCTTTTAGTCAATATTTTAATAATAAAATATATTTGACAAAATAATGTCATGCTTATCTTACAAAAAGGTGAAATGAACACACAGAGCCCTATAAATGACTAATTCATTGCTTTAGGTTCTGCATTTTAATGGTGTACTGCGAAACTTCCAGAGATTCAGTTATACTACAAATTAATCAGTGAAGAAAACTTACATTATTTTAAGACATGCAGAATCTGTTGATCTTAGAGCAATTTCATTAGGTAAGAGAAATCACATATGTCTATTCAAATGAGGACTGCCAAAGAGAAATACACATTTTTTTACCTGTAGCCAGGGATGACTAAGAGATTTGTCCACACTGAAACGTTTTCTCATCTTCACCTGAAGTAGGTTGTTTATCAAGTCAATTGCTAAGGAAAGACAAAATCAGGTATGTGAATTTGGGTGTATAACGAAGTATCCAAAACCTGTGACTCTGCCTGGAAGGTAGTTCGGAGGATTTTTCTTCTCAAGGATATGGCTAAGATGTTAGTGATCCACAAATGTTTACTAAATTTACAGTGTATACATGTTTTATTTAAGTACCTGTTTATTAAGGAGGCAATACAGGTTAAAAGTAGACTCTGAAGCCAGCCTGCCTGGGCAGAAGTTATTCTATCACCTTTTCTGTGTGATATGGGGGTCAGTTGCTAAATTATACTCTGCCTTAGTTTCCTCATCAGTAAAATGAGGTTATTGAGAAGATGACATTAGTTTAATTTCTATATTAAGGGCTTAGAATGGTGCTTAGCCCAGAGCTCTAAGAATTAACTATTATTATTTCAGGATGAATAAAACTGACTGATTATAGGCTGAATTTTTCCCCCTCCAATGATATACTGCTTTCTAGTCATTGCCTTAGCTCTACAGAGGTGCTCAGATTCGGGTGATAACTTATTACCAAAAGTTCATACTATATACATTTTAACATATAGTTCATGGTGTTTTAGTGTATGCGGTGAGATCTTGGCATATATATTTTATCCAGTTATTTGGAGAAATGGACAAACTACAAAACCAAAGCAATCATGTAACTACATATTGACTACAGCCCTATAAAATGATACAACTGTAATACAGATACTAAGGCCTGGACCCAGAGATGAGCCAAATGAAAGACTTATACTAGTTCTGTTTCTCTTCTGTATACCACTTAACTAGCAGATTTTCCATCAGTATTTTAATTATGAGTCTCTCTCTATTCCAAATACCCCAGACTTGGATCCACTGTTCCACTTTAAACAGTGGTCCACCGTGTGCATCAGGGAAGGAGCTGAGTGCCTGAGGAACTGCAAGTATTTAATAGGGAGGAGGGACTATAGACAGGGGGAAGGCCTCAGCAAAATGCAAACACTAGTTCAGAAGAAAGTACACAACCAGGTTTGTGGAGGGGAGCAGTGGGAGATGAGGCTAGAAGCAAGCTTAGGCAGTACCACACACCTACAGCAGCAGCACAGAAGCCAAAATGTTTGGGAGCAGATTAGATAAAAGCAGTATTGGCCTGAAAATGGATTTGGCAGTGGTTACTGGGAAGGACAATTAAAAAGATACTTTAGTAGTTTCAAAATGAGGCAGCTGGGGTTTGGATTAGTGCTATGCCCCGGAAAATGTTAAGGAAGAGTGCCCAGAAATTGGTAATTGAATTTGGAAGATGAGTAGAAGATATTAAAGAGAGACAGGCTGATTTGGGATCACAGAGATTTTTAGACAAAAGGGCACAGCTACAATTCGTTTTTTACCTTCACTAGAAATTTCTCTCCATGGATTTGGTGGGTACATAAATGCAGCATTTTGGATTTGGTCGTTTATATCTTCATCTTCATTAAAAGGAAACGTGCCACTGAGGCTCACATAGACGATGACTCCCACTGACCACATATCTAAAGAACGGTTGTAACCTTTGCTTCTTAGAACTTCAGGGGCTAAGTATGCTGGAGTTCCTACCACAGACCTTCTGAATGACTTCTCACCAATGATGCGTGCAAAACCAAAGTCACACAGCTTCACCTGGAATTCAAAGGATGGTGTTGATTTTATATTTTATATATCAGTCTCTATATACATACTTGTCTCTAAGTATGATAGTGTATCATTTCAATACACTTGCCAACTATTGATTATGAATGTCAAACAACTGTAGACAGGGGTACTGTAAAGTACCTTTCCCCAAAAGGCAGATACATTTATTACCTGTGATCCATTACTAACATAGTATGAAGTGCTTTCCTAGTACTTATTTAAAAAAACCATTTTTGAATTCTAGCTTCCAGAATGCCAAATGCCAGATTGGTGGTATAAGTGTTCAAAGTTTTTTGATGAAATGGAAGGTGCTGATCTTTTATCCTTTGGCTTTTAAGATCACTTTTCTATCATGTGAGCAAGAATTATGTTTCATTTTTGAATCCTAGTGGACTCACAGTGCCTGGACACATACAGGTATTTAACGAACATAACTACTAATGTGGCCAGAAGAGCAGTGTTCGAGAGTGCTTCAAAGAATAGAATTAACTGTTTTCTATGCCTGTGGAACAAATTATTGCTAGTCGGATCTTTACATTGAAAAAAGCTGTATCTGAAGGTAGCTACAGTCACTACCATGTCCATTTGGGAAGAGAGTTCTGGAAGTGAGGTAAGTTTAGAAGAACACTTAACTTGCTGCCTGTCTTTTAGTACAGGTTCCAATTTTGGTGATGAATGATGCATCCATGCTGAACAAGCAAATGCCAAGTACTTTGTGGAGGAAATGCCCTGGCTCACAAAATGTCTTAAAAAAAAAAAGCATTAACATAAATTGTAAGAAAAGAGATTTGGCCTCTACAAAACCAGTGGTATAAATTGTGACTGGAAAGCAAAGATGAAAATGTATTCAAATGCTGCTTGCTACTTAGTGGGATATGGACCCTCATACATGTTTTTATGATGATATTTGTTCTGTGTCTTTATTAAATTTGGCTACTTCTTTATTTGAATCTTTTAAGAACAGGGCTATTGACCATGAAAAACTGTGAACTCTTTTATTTTTTCATTAAATGCCATACTTCAGCTAGTATCTTAATAAAGGTATGTGGCAGTTTGGCACCTTATTTAGCATGGCCAAAGCTAGCACTGGAGCAAAAGGACTATCACGTAAACAATGTTATCTTCCCTTCTCTTCTAGTGTAACAATGTTGGAATCACTAAAACAGAGGTCAGACAATACATTTTTAGTGAAATTTGAGTAAAAAAATCAGTGTATCACACATAGGACATACACCAACACACATATCATCATATGTGAGTGCTGGTGGTGATAGGAAATGTAATGTAATTCTTATGTAGGTTTTGGTGAAAATATTTGAAATACAGTACTTTAAAGAGGAAGAGGAGTCGGCTACCTGCCTCAACCAAACTCTAGTTATTTCCCAGTTCAGGGTTACCCCTAAGATTGTTTTATTTTATGGAGTATTTGTCCTGAGCACCAAGTACCAACCAACGCTAATTTTCCCCACTTCATTCCCAACCCACAAGACAGGGAGATTGCAAACAGTCTACATGCAAAAGGTATTCCTTGAGATGTGGTTAATTCTGAAACATCTTAATGAAAATAATATAATTAGTAACATCTGAAGTCAAATTATTCATGTATTAACTTTTATTTTGGTAAAATGGTTATATAGTTGAACTTACAGCACTGCCTTTCATTACATGGGTACTTCAAGACGATACTTAAAAAACTTCTGGAGGTTATCTCACCTGAGGAAATGGCTCTGCCGATGCGAGCAGCACATTTTCTGGCTTTAAATCACAGTGCACAATATTCTTAAAATGTAGATTCCTCAGAGCAACAAGTATCTGTTATTGAAGAAAGATTTTTTTCAACACCTGAAAAAATCATAGCTAAACCCCAATCTGACCCCTTGAATGGTACAGTAACATGAAAAGTCCAGTTCATCAAGATTTTACAAAAGGTGTATTTCTATTTAAGGTTAACAATTCCCCTACTGTCTCAAAAGGTAAAAGCATGCCTATTTAATTCTCTTATGTAGTTTTTAATTATCCTCTAGTTCTAAGAGTTAAAATACCTGTGTCACCATGAATTTAGTAATTCGCTCTGGAAGTCGACTTTTCTCACTGGAGAGAATCATTTCCAACATATCTCCATGCAGCTTTTCCATTACGACAAAAACACGTTCTGGGGTTTCAAACATACATTCCAGGTTTACAATCCCAGGATGGTGTAAATTCTGAAGAGTTGCAGGATTAATTGTATAGAATACATGGCATAGAAAGAAAAATAGCTTAGAAAAATAATAAAAGCAAAGAAAACAAAAAGTATCATAGATTCTGATTTTTCCAAGTTGTGGAGAGTTGACTGACGCATGAGGGGAAAGAATGTCTCCTCAATTTGATTATGTAATTCCCCCCAGTCCATTACTATGTCTTTTTCTTCCTCATCATCTTTTTAATCTTCTGACACTAACTTTAGGCTATCCAGGAATAGGCACCAATTGCCAATCAAATTTTGGCCAATTACAGCCGTTTGGGGCTGGTATTTGTGAAGATCTTTGCTCAAGAGATGGTTTGGTTTAAATGCTGATTTGGTCTTCCCTCTTACAGGCTCAGCATCTCTTTATCTCCATCATCTCAGGTTTCTCTTGTCTCTTGAGCACAATTCTGTTACCAGGGTTGAGCGATACAAAGATGAATCTGATACTGTTTCTGCAAATAAAGCAACCTATTATATCGGTTAAAAACAACAACAAAAACAAACAAAAAGCTTACTCTAAAGCAGATTTGAGAAGTCAGCCATGCTCAAAAATGTTCAATGGCTCTTTATTTCTGGACATAAATATAAATTCCTCTGCTTGGATTTTAAGACCTTCAAAAATCTGGCTTCATCTTCCCTATTCTATTTTAAATATGCTCTACTTACTTGCCCAAATAATTAAGCTTCATATTCCTTATTAAGAGAAATATATTTTTCTTATACTTTCTCCTTTTATTATATGTACCTAATTACTCTAAGAGGGCACCTATTTTTATGGCCTGAGGCCATAAAAGGTTTTTTTAAATCCACCATCATTTCTTAATTCCCCCTGTTCGGTGCCTTAATTTTTCATAATGTTACTACTTTTCAGGACTACTGCAGTAATTTCCACTATGTAGATGCACCAATACTTATCCCACAGTACCATATTTGTGTATATATCTTACTCTGTAACCTCATAAGCTCCCTGAGGGCAGACTGTGTCTCAGTCATTTTAGCTTAATGTCTGAAACATGGTTCCGATTTTTTTTAAAGTTTAGATAATGAATAAGTGCAAAATATCCACTGTTTACTAATCAACTTAAAACAAATTGATGTTCCAATTCATGAATCAACATGCCATTCCAAGCAGCAAAATAAAAAGTGACAATTTTATGGTAGATAAATGAAAGTGAAATAGCCCACAGTCGTGGGTGTGATAATTGGCAATTAGCAGTAGAAAATTCAGAATATCATAACTTTAGTCAACTCAGAGTTGAAAGTGTGGCTATCCTTCACGCAGTTGTCTATCTCTTAAGGTTCTTTTTTCACCCACCCTCCTTTAAACACACACTCATGCACACACAGAAATAGAAATATAACATTCTTCTCTCTACTTACCAAATTAAACATGCACAGAGTAGTATCTTAAGATCCCCTTAATTTTTTTTTTCATAGTATTCATGGTCATCTCAAGATACTTTTATAATTTTTTTTGATTACGTTGGCTACTTATTTTATTGTTATTTCTCCCCCCCAACCCCTACTCCAAGAGAACCTGCTTTGGATATGTTTCCTGTATTCTTTTCTGTATTAAGTTTACTTCCATTTTTACCTTTGTTAATTCCTTCTGCTTTCCTTAGGCTTACTGTTCATTCTATAACTTCCTAAGTTGAGTTCTTAATTCATTTATTTAACATTCTTTCGTGGTCATTATTTGAAGTTGTAATATTTTTTCTTAGTGATAATCCAAAGCTCTGATATTCAGTATTTTCACAATTATTTTCTAAGTAGTACTCTGAAATCTTCATTTTGGTCTTTGATTAAAAAATTAAGAGTAAAAAAGCTTTCTTCAGGTGATAGGGTTTTTTTGTTTTGTGATTTTGAAATTTCTTACATTAAGATAAAAAATACTGTATCATTCTGAACATGTTTGAATATTTACATATTCAAATAACATCGTTTGGTATAGTGTGATCTGCACTCTTCCACTGTTAAAGCACCCTTTTCAATTCATTTAATGTGTTTTCCTTCGGCTTTCTTCTACTTGAGAAGGTGCCTAGGAAGGATATCATGCTTGTAGATCTCAGAGCCAGGAAAAACAATTCTTATTGTGGTATTGCTTCTTGCGCACACCCTTGCTCCATCTCCATTGTTTCTGGAAAAACTTCTACCTATTTTGTAGGTCTGAACTCTCTTCTATTTTTATTAAAGACGGTATGCTTTTCTGTTTATGTAATTATAAATCCTTTCTATACATAACCATAATTAGACATAATACACATATTACCTTAAGAAATTCAACAGATGGAATCATCCCATTTAATATTTAACAATATTTTATTGATAATTCCCCACATAGATTTATTCAATAAATATTAAATGAGTATTTGCTATGCACCCAGTACTATGTAGGTAGTCTGGATTCATCAGTAAACAAAACTGACAAATATCTCTTGGAGCTTCTTCTAGCAAGGTAAGAAAGGCAATCGGTGAAAAACTAGTCAATCATCTACTATGGAAGTGATGACTACTGTAGCGAAAAGACAAAGCAGGGAGTGCAGACATAAGGGGTACCTTTAATGCTGAAGAGACTGCAAAGGACTCACTGAAGAAATGACATTTGGGCAAAAACGTGATAGAGGTAAGGAAATATGCCATGCACATAATGGGAAGAAGCAAGCATTCCAGGCAGAGGTAACAACTAATGCAAAGTCCGTGAGATAGGACCATATCTGGTCAGTTCGAGGAACAGCAAGAAAGTCAGTATGGCCATCATTTAGAAAAGAGATTCATTTGTTGAATATAGTATCTGCAGTGTTTGGAACTTTTTTCAAGGGATTTCGGTTCAGCTTAACAGTCAAAGATGTCTAAAACTGTCTTGTGCTCATGTCACAATTTTACATATGTGTGTACACACATGCTGAGCAGGTCCAATGTGGTAGAGCAGAAAGAGTATGAGGTTTGGAGATAAACTAAGATTTGAAATCTATCTTCTTGCTGCGTGAGTTTGAGAAAAAATAACTATGTTTCTGACACAAAGTAAGCCATTGACTAAATATAAAAATATAAATATTTAATGTAAACAATTTTGAGAATCTATAACAAAGATAGTATTATATTAAATTTAAGATGACATTATTATATTTGGAGACATGCTACAATCACTTAATTTTACTCCCAGTTGGGCGATTTCAAGGAAGATAACCAGAAGGATATAATAATAAAGTTTGTGCATTGTGCATGATCTGTAAATTCCTATATTCAGTTATTATGATCCACAGTTGATGACGGAGGGGAAAGAGCTTCAGTGTTTAGGTCAGAGCTATGTTTGTGTTTAAAGTGACAAAAAAATCAAGCTTTAGGAATATACCCTTAAATT
Organism: Rousettus aegyptiacus; assembly: GCF_014176215.1. Lineage (NCBI taxonomy): Eukaryota > Metazoa > Chordata > Mammalia > Chiroptera > Pteropodidae > Rousettus > Rousettus aegyptiacus. The sequence continues at coordinate 21,539,660 of NW_023416310.1, forward strand.
TTATTTATTTATTTATTTTTTGCATATTAGCTAGACAATGAGAAAGAATCCAAAGTTAGATATGAAAAAAGATCTCAACAATATATTAACACCCTAATACAGAGTCTGAATGCTATTAATGTTCTATTTAAGGTAGTTTTCTCTGTAGGAGGAGGTAGCCTTAAAGTGACCACAGGTAGCTTGTAGACCAATCTTTTGATTATTACTCCTCTGAAAAAGAAGTGAGGCAAATGTTACTACTAATGACTAACAATGTAATAAATGTAAAATTAATTGTGTTGAGAAATTTCTTACCTTCTTCTTCAAGGAAGTATTAAGTTCAGTAAGTGTGTCTTCTCAAACTTCACCCACAAGCAAATAGGGCACTGACAACATTAACTATTAATCACCGTTTCTTAAATATGCAAAAGCTATATAACGAATTAATAGAAACTTGCATATTATAAATTATTTATATGATATTAAACATAAAAAATATTTAAAGTGCTGAAATATTTATCAGAAAAATCAAAAGATAAAGCTAAATTTCAGTTTTCTAGCTGACCCCCAAAAGAGGTAAAAATGTTAAATGAAAATAAAAACACTGAAAATAAAGTCACTGCCACTTTATCTTTAAAAATAGACTTTAATGGATTAAATCTATATAAAATTAAATCTCTAGAGTTTTGTATAAAATAACTACTACTGTTAAAAGGTAAACAATTTTTCAGCAGTCTTTATTTTTACAGTAATTGCTGTAAGAATCATGTACCTCATCTGTGAAATAGTTGGTATAACAATGACTTAACAAAATGTGGTAGATAAATCAAGTACTTTGAGCTCCTAGAATGATGAATTAAGAATGAAATTTTATTTTTCTAAAAGATTTTACTTATGAAAATGTGTTCTAAACAAATTATTACCATAGAGCAAAATAATGATAGGCCTTTCAACTTCCAGCCTTAGTGTAATCTAATTTTTCCTGTTAAAAAAGAACGAATTAATTCAGATGCTCACCAATCCCTCACTGAGCCAAAAGGTCCTAAGATGTGAATAAAACAAAAAAACAAATCTTATTCTGCTCAGTACATTAAACAGCCTTGGATTTAAAACTCATAAATCGAAAATCAAAACCAATACAAAGCAACTTTGTTTTTTTACCTGTAAGATAGCCACTTCATTACGGAGTTGACTTTCTTGTTTTGTGGGAAATCTCATCTTATCAATTACTTTAATAGCCACATCCCTTCCAGTCTTTCTATGTTTTCCTATTTAAAAAAAATTATATATATGTGGAAAGAAGCAAATTAACAGCTCACATACAATACAAAAGCTCTATCACAAAGTAGTCCACAGAATGAAATTTATATGGATTTACTCTTACATTTCTTTTCTTTGGTTCATTTGTCCTTTCTCTTTCACTCATCTTTAATTTTGAGAAATAAATGATATTTTCCCTCTACAGTATTTGCTCCTAACAAAGGATGTTTCATTATTTGAAATGGTAGGAAATTTGAATCAATTTGTTTGGTGAAAAGTAATCTACCTTATTAAATAAATAAAAGTTAACTACCCTGCCTTAGTATTCAGAGACTGTGTCAAGATAAAAACATTGTACCAATGAATTAATTTTATTCTAGATTTACTGAGTCAGTACAGTGATTTAACCACATATTAGAGCTTGGAGGAGTAAGGCCAACTAAGAGACCATTATAATAGTCTCAGCAAGGGATGACAAGAGTTTAACATTTCTTTTGCACCGTAGTTCATAGCTTATAAAGTACTTTTAGTTTTAATTAATATTAACAATGCTGTGAGCTATGCAGGTCAGATTTTATTTCCTCCATTAAACTGATGAAGATATTGAGACACAGTGAGGTTAGATGACTTTCCCAATATCCTAAGTCACAGAGCTGGATAAGATCTCAGGTCTTAAGACCTGCTACAACTTTTATGCCAACAGTAGACAAACAGTGCCATTTGTGTTGGAAAAAACGGTAAGGCACATACGTCAATAAATAAGCTTTCACAGCCCAACATAAACTTCAAACAATTTATTTTTCCCACACAAACATCTTTATGTAGGAGCTACAAGAAGAGATAAAGTAAGGCTATTGCAAAACTAATGTTATGATTGTTACTTAATTGTGACAATACATAACAGGTGGCAGATGTTTTAAGCTTTCGTAATTTTTCTGTGGTATGTACCATATGCCAGTCTGTAGTCACTTACCTCCATAAACAATGCCAAACTGTCCTGAACCGAGTACCTCATCTGCAAAGATCTGGTAAACAGTACTGATGTCCTGTTCAGGAAAGAGAAGGAAATATTATTATCCTCTACAAAGCAATATCAACGTCTCTGACTCTTTTCATTCAAAGACAAATTCATTTGTTTTTATGAAAGAGGCAACTAATTTCTATAACAAAATATTTTATAAAACATAAGCTTTTTAGGTCCTAGAAAAGGAATCCTAATTTTTATACTATCACTCTTAATGTGATGTACTCTGTTAGAAGACCTTTGGGGAAAATGCTCTGGATTTTTAAAAATCTTACATTTATTAAGTAGTAATCTATAAAAAGTAAATTTAGTCTCCTAGGCCTCAATTTCCTCATTGATAAAGTGGATGTAGTAACATCGATCTCAATGGATTTTTTAGTACACTAAATGAGGCTATATATAAAGTATCAAGATGTCCAGGTATTGGTCTACATCTCTTAAATCCATGCTAATTTTTATTTTATCATTATCATAAACATTTATTGAGCCCTAACTGTATATGGGACTCTGTGATAGGTCGCTAATTTGTAACAGACTTAAGGGGCTTATGATATACTAAAGGAAATAGAAAAATCTATTAAAAATTTAAACAATTCAGAACATCATATTAGGGTCAAATCAGTACTACAGTAAAGGCTAGTCTAACATCTTTTTTTTTACTAACTGACCAGAATAACCTATACTTTCTATTCCTTCTGAAAAACACATACTGACTGATATCTATAGCAGCATAACAATAATTTTTACTTACAACATTCTCTTGGATCTGACAATTAGACACAGAGATACTGGTAGACAAATCTTCTGTAAAATATAATATTGATGTATGAGAAAAAACAAAACTGTTAATATATGACTTAACAATATTAATATTTACTGACGTGAATGCTTAGAGTATATTAAATTTTTTAAACTGGCTAACATTCAGTTAATATAATGTAATTACATTTGTTAAAAAAAAATTGATTCACACATGCAATAGTAATCCAACGAGAAAGTGGATAACATATTATATACATCCATACAAAGGAATACTAGTTAAACACTTCCTAATTAGAGCCGTAAGTACCCAGTCAGAAAGCTATCCATGACATATTAAAGGTAAGTTGCAGGATAGTTGCCCTTGAATTAAAAACAAAGAAAAGTATGATTACCTCTGGTGAGTGAGAGAGGTAGGGTTGGGGAACAAAGATTTTAGTCTTTTTATACTTGAATACTGTTTTCATTTATTTCAAACATAAAAAGTATATGTATTACTTCAATAAAAGATTCAAAAGTTAGGTAAATCTGTATACTGACATGAAAATGTATCTGACATATATAAAGTAGTGGATAAAAGCAAATTGTGAAGAACATCCAGAGCATGACCATATTTTTCATAAAAATAAAAATATGGCAATTAGTACAGATGTTATAGGTGCCCCTTCCCCTAATGCCTCCCCAAATCAAAAAATATACACCAAACAAAATTAATGTGTCTAAAACTGCTTAATGTAGTTCCAATTTCCCAGTCTAAGTCAATATTTATTTTGTTTCAAAGGCTTCCACTGTCTAGAGCTCCATCCATTTTAATTTCTATTGCTTCCCAGAACTCTGTTCCAGATAAGTTACAAGGACAGTAGCAACAGAGTAACAGTATCACTAATATAGCAGAAACTGTGCTAACCGCATTAACTGCATTAGGTATTATTATGCCCATTTTAGAGAACTGTAGAGACCAAGCTCACATAGCTAGAAAGCAGAAAACTGGGGTTTTATTCTCCAGAATCCTCACTCTTCACCCTTCTGTAATTTTGCCTTTACGGATTCTTGACCTTAGGGAGGAGTTCCTTGTGTGGGCTTGAGAAGGTTTTAAAACTCAATTACATATAAAATTTGTGAGTATGTGCCTGTATTATATTGGGAAAGGTCAGTAATTTTAATTAAAATATACGACATTTCTAAATCCGCCCCCAAACTTAAGAAGCACTGTGAATATACATCTATTCAACCTCTAATATTAGACCCTGAACATGTTCACAGCCATTGCCTTTGTCCCTTTGATCACACTTGTCTCCTTAACTAGTATCACTACCCAAACTGCCTCCCCCATTCAGCCCTTCCTATCCTAACTAACCTCCCTGAGATCGAAGCTCAAGGTCCAGACACAGTTCTTCCGCCACAAAGTCTTCACTCTTTCTGTACATATTTGAGGTCCCTGAGCAACGCGTTACTCCTTTTTGCACTCTTCTGCTTTATGCTACCATCTAACACCCATGTACCTATGTCTTATCTTCCTAAATAGCTTTTGAAACGCCTGTATTTCTTTTGTATTCTAGATCAGGGCCTAACATAATGCCAAGAACAGTTGCACAAAATAATACAGCTGAACTGAAATGAACTATACTTAGAAATTGGTAATGTTTCAATTTAAATCTATTTGCCTAATAAATGAATATGTTTCCCCATAAATGCTAGTGAGCAGAAAGTGCCATTATACATGGCTTTCTGATTTAGGTTTTATTTTATAAATGTCGTTACTGCGAAGGACATAAGTTTCAATAATTTTTTAATATTTCTGAATGTTTTAATTCAGTTAAAGGAAATAGAGCATTTGACTTTATAGATTTCATGACTGTGATGTGAACTATAACTCTTCATGGCCTGTTATATCACTTAATCCAACGAGAATTCATGGATGCCAAATGCTTTTCCATGCCTTATAGGTTCTTTCATTTAATACTGACAGCCCTATAAAGAAGGTACCATTACAGAGAGGTGCAAAATTTGTCTAAGATCGCATAGTAGGTGGGCCGAGCCAGGATTTAAATGTAGGGAGACTGACCCTGGAGCCTCACTCTGGGGACTGAATGTACATACTATAACCAATATAACCTTATAAAAGAATTAACTAAAGGTATTGGTTACTAAAGTTGAAGCATAAAATGAGTATTAAAAACACATGCATAAACATGACCATACCACGAAATGCTTAAGACCCAGAGGAGAGAAAACCACCAACAAGCGTATTGCTTACTGTGATCTTTCCCTTGCCCCGGAGAAGTGCAAACACTGGCTTGAGGGGTAACAGGCATGAGAGCTTGGCGAATGGCTTTTTCCCAGCTCTGTGCTACATCAAGTCCAACTCCAGTGGCAGCAAGAACAGGATTGTGAGAGATGTCTCCATTGTTCTCACCAACAAAGTATACCATAGTATCAGTGATGATTTCAAAACAGTGTGGGTTGCTGCCTTGTGAAATGTTTGTGAAATCTTGTGGTGAAGATATGCGGAGAATTTCTGAAAGCGGAATTTCCTGAGGTAAAAAATTAAGCATTGGAAAATATAAATACTTGTTTTTATTTTCAAATACACTAAACAACCAAAGATATGCATTTCTAATAAATATCATTAAGATGAACACAAGTATGTGGCACAATACACAGTTAAGTCCTAATGACAGCATCTGCCTTGAATGACCTGCACAGTCCAATAATGCCAGAAGCAGAGTGTGAAGTATAATTAAGCCAGCAGCTCTTTAGCAGGCAAGGAAAGAGAAGATTTAGGAAGCCAATGGCTACTACATCCAATACTGGTCACTTTTCAATTGTCATTAAATCAACTCAACAACTACTTCTTAAGTGGCTGCTGTCTGCAAGATATATCCCCTAAGAGTATGGAGCAGAAATAATATCAGCAAATTAGAATGTCAGTGTTGGTTGTTTAAGGTCATTCTGGTTCTGTCCATAACTGTAACAAGCATCTTAGTTCCATTTCCTAAGGCAAAAATATTTACTTTAAAAAAACCCAACCAAGTCATTAGTTTTACTGTTCTTTCTTACTGATACAATTGCTACACTTTTAATTTTGTTTGGTGTCAGTCTGCCACATGGCAAAAAGTGAAGCAAACTAAGCAAAGAAGACTATACAAAGTAGATGAAGAGCCAAAAGAAGTATCTGAGAGCTGGGGAGTAAGGTGAAATGAAAGATGAGAGAAACATTGACTGCCACGTTGGACTCTTCTAGAGGCCATGATCGTGGGAATGTCTAAATAGTTAACCTAAGTCAAAGTGTCAAGAAGTAAAGCAGCAGCAGGCTGGCCAAAAACAAACAAAAAAACCCACCTTTGGTAGCAGGGTTGTGGGGGTTAAATGGAGGGATGGGGGGCAGGTATTCAACAAGGAACTTACCGGTGACTTCTAAAAACTATATCAGGCAGAGTCATAATAGGTATATTCCAATATAACAATAAATGACTGTTATTTAGATATATTTGGAAAACATACAGTATTTTAACACATTTTTTTAAATGTGAAATCTTTACCTTATAATACTTTGATCCAGATTCGTTTTGAAACAATGTTAGACATTTGCTGTCGAGTCTCCAATAATGCCTCTTTCTCTATAAAATAAAGATTATAAAACAGGTTCAAAAATAATTATTCTTCCAAAGTAGCTGTACTTTCCTTTTCCTTTCATTTCTATTCTTAAATTTGTACTTTTTCAATAGGTTTCAAATTCATTAGGTTCAGAATTCTGAAACTATATAAAGAACAGTGAGAAGTACCATCATCCCACCATCACTCATATCCTATTCCTACCCTTACTCCTGGCAGCAATGTGATTAGGTCTTTGGGAATCCTTTGAGAGGATCTTATGCATGCATATGCAAATGTATATGTACTATACACACACAGAAAGAGAAAGAGAGAGGGAGAGAGGGTGAGGGAGGGAGACAGGGAGGAAAAGGAGAAGGAGAGGCAGGGAAGGAGGGTGAGGGGAGAGAAACAGAATTTCTGACATAAGATTTGACCCCATTTATAGGCTAATGAACAACATGTAAATGTCTGTTTACTCATATTTTCACTAATGTTACTAAACTTTTTGATCCTTACTATTTGATCTGGTATTTCAGTGAAATTTTAAATTGTATTTTAAGATTAAGCTCTTATGTTTAACAATCATTTGTATTTCCTTGTCTGTGAATGCTATTAATTGGCTTTTTTCACTTAGTAAATGCATTTAAAGTTTTTCCATGTCTTTTCATGACTTGATAGCTCACTGCTTTTTAGTGCTGAGTAATATTCCACTGTCTGGATGTATCAGTTTACTTATCATTAGTCTACTGAAGGCCATCTTGGTTGCTTCCAAGTTTTGACAATTATGAATAAAACTACTGTAAACATGCACATGCAGGTTTAAAAACTTATGTGGACATAAGTTTTCATCTCCTTTGGGTAAATAGCAAAAAGTGTGATTGTTGGCTCATATGGTAAGAACATATTGAGTTTTGCAAGAAACTGCTAAACTGTCTTCCAAAGTGCCTGCGCCATTTTGCATTCCCATCAGCAATAAATGAGAGTTCCAGTTGCTCTACGTCCTCCTCAGCATTTGGTGATGTCAGGGTTCTGGATTTTAGCCATTCTGATAGGTGTGTAGTGGCATCTCATTGTTTTAATTTATATTTTCCTGATGACATATAATGTGGAGCATCTTTTCATATGCTTATTTGCCATCCTAGTCCCTCTTTGTTGGTTAGGTATGTGTTAAGGTCTTTGACCTACTTTTTAAATCTTGTTTTCTTTTTAAGTTGTTTTCTTACTCGTGAATTTTCAGAGTTCATTGCATATTCTGAAGAAGAGTCTTTATTAAAGTCTCTTTTGCAAATATTTTCTCCCAGTTTGTAATTTGTCTTCTCAGTCTCTTTACACTGTCTCTCACAGAGTAGAAGTTTTTAATTGTAATAAAGTTCAGCTTATCAATTATTTCTTTCATAGATCATGCATTTGGTATTACATCCTTAGACCTTTTCTAAATTTCTAGTGCTCTACAAGTTTGTAAAGACAAGATGTTACATATTCTGTCTTTTAAAAATTCTTTACAAATATATATACATATATATGATTCTCATTTTGAATTTAAAGCTGCACAAAATGAAGCACATAACGAAGTTTCACTACCACACAGAATGTCTGTGATTACTGACCAGGGCGTCCCTGCTGGTGTAATGGACCATCCATCCTTCTTTCACCATCGTGCTGCTCTTCCTTTTTGTGTGCTTAATGGACTGTACAACCCTCATAAGCGGAATATTATTGCTTGTTGATGGACTAAAAAATATTTAATATTTATGATAAATATCAATAATTTTAATTTGAAAAAAACATACATACTATAAGTTTATCAAGCCCTTTTAAAGATAATTAAGCTAAAATTTTTCAAAATATATTATGGAGACAAATAATAGCTTAAGAAAATAAATTAATCCTGTTATGATGATATATAGTTGATCTATAAAAGATTATGGTAATACCATAAGTCCTCATTATTTGTTATAAATATTTTCTGGAGATCACGAAACATAAGAAAACAATGAACAGAGCAGAAAGAATCCTCCCTAATTAGAAGATCTGGAGCCCAGGAGAGGGTCCCATTTGGGAATGATGTTAAGGAAGCTTCCTGCCCTAGGGAGCAAGATAAATTAGTAAATTCATAACCAGGCAAAAAATACACCTATACTCAAATTCACACAGTTTAAATGTCAAATTCAATTGTTCATATTCTTATAAAAAGTACTTATTCTAGTAAAAGATATTGAAAATTTACAGATATTAAGAAAATAAATAATGTAATGAGTCAAATCAGGTAACATTGAAACATGGGTCAGTAACAGTGTCACAAGAAAAAAAGAGCAGTTTGGAGGGTGCATATAAAAAATACACTGTTTTTGAGTTTGAGTCTCGAACAGTTAATACGTTCCCTTAAATTATGAAGTTAGTCATGATTAGCAAATTAGCTAAGTTTGCTTAAGAGTCTCCGAACTGGGTAAACATAAAGTTTTAGTTAAAAATAATGATAATAAGAACTGTAATTTAAGGATATGCCAAAGCGAATAGATGACAACTCAGTCATGTAAAACTGATAAATGACACTTTTACTTTAAATACTTCTTTGTTGCTAATGAAAAACAAAACCTGCCAACATGCGAACATTTTACTACAAAGTAGTACATCGGGTAATCTCCTTGCATAAAGGCTATGTGAAAGTGGTTGCTTTAACTGGTGGTTCAATTCTGACATCTTGTGGGGGCTGTTCCAGAGCTAGATATGATATCTAGACTATATTTAAATAAAGCATTTTTCTCTTTAAGAAAACAGGATTCTCACACCTTCTCATCTTGAGTGGATGGCAAAATGATTTATTTCAGAAATACTGTGGTGCATGTCAAAAAAAACACAATTTAATCAGATTTCCAATTAAATATTTAGGTTGCACTTAAAGAGATGTGGAGTTTTTTCTTCATTAATGGTGCTCCCAGGCTGACCCTGAATTTGGAAGTAGCTTGAAATATCTAAACGTGTATTACCTAATTGTTTTAACAGCTTCTTCATCTCTTTCCACATCAAGATCAGCTGGATCCAGGAAGAATATCTTATCTTCTGGAGGAGATGGTTCTTCCGTGTCATCCAAACCCCGACTACCATCACTGTTCATGTCACTACTGTCAATATCCATTGGTATATCTGTGTCTGTTCCCAGACTGGAAGGTTCTGGAAAAATTTTACATGAATTTCAGAGTTTTATATGAAGGGCTATCAATACATTTAAACAAAGGCAGTATGTTATATATGAAAAAAAGTTTGAAAATTCAATGAAAATGTAGGAAATTATGATTCAGGATAAAGAAATATTTCTAAGGAACGATACAAATAGCACAAACTAAGTCACAAAATTAATTTGATTACATTAGAATTTTAAATTTGTATATGAGAAAAAAAATACTAGAAACAAAGTAAAAGATTAGCCACCACTATTATATGTCTGGTCAACTGATTTTCTAAAAGAGTCCAAGACAATTCAATTGGAAAAAAAATAGTCTTTTCAATATATGGGGCTAGGACAACTGGATATCTACATTTAAAAAATGAAATTGGACTGCTTCCTTAAATCAAATAGAAAAATTAAAGTGGACTACAGTTCACTTTAAAGTAAATAAATGCTAAACTTATAAAACTCTTAGAAGAAAACAAAGGAGTAAATCTTTAATAACCTTGGGTTAGGCAAAACCTTTTTAAATATCTATGACACTAAAAATGTAAGTGACAAAAAAAAAAAGTAAATTGGACTTTATGCACATAAATAGAAATAAATTGATATTTATAAATAAACCAATATAGTGTTTCATATCCATTTGTCAATAGGTAAAAAAGCACAAAAATACATGAACTATAAATCTAGACGACTTCAGTAACATAGAAAAACAAGAAAACCAATTGTTTTCTGTCAATAGTGTTAAACAGCAACTATAAAAAACATGCCATAAGAGAAAATGTTAAATTCTTAACAAGTTTTTAAATTTACATTCCTTATGCTACTGCTTTTCTTCCTATAGAACTTACAATTTTTTATCAGTCACAGAAATGTTAAAGAAAAACTATGATGAAAATTTAGAGTCATTACTCCTTCCTTCCAAAAAAAGGTAATCACTTTAAATATAATCTTGAAAAAAGAGGAAAAAATGGCAAAAGGGAAAATGTTTAGTTGATAATTATTTGATAAAGAGACAGTGAGGCTATATATAATGTGTTCTAACGATCACGAACTAAGCCAGGCCACATGGGTTCAAATCCCAACTCTACCACTTACTGTCTGTATTTCTTGGGAAAATTATTTAATGTCTTTGTGCCTAAATTAACTCATCTGTAAGTACTTACCTCAAAGGGCTAGTCTTAGGATTAAATTCTAATATGTGTTAGAGTTTAGCACAGTGAGTGACATATAGTAAACAGTAAATAAATGCTAGGACTATGAAATAGTGCTAGGGATAACCGCACGGTTTTAAAAATGTCTTTTTACATCTAAAGATGAAAGAGGATATGCAGTACTATTGGCTATATTAGACTACAAAGTGGTAGGTAGCTAAAGGATAGATGGAAAGGCATAATTACTAATAAAAATATACCATCACTGATCTCTGTTTTTTGCTTGATTCTTAAATCAGAAAGAGGTCAAAGTTAAAAAACAAAGTAAACAAAATATGCAAATATAACCTTACACAAAGAAAATACACAAAACTATAACCTTTTCTGATCTTTTATGAAAATTAAGAATATTACCTCCATTGAAAGTAACCTCTCCAAGGCAGTCTCTTGGCACTTTTGATGCACAGCGTTTATGGCAATTAAATTTACAATCTAAAATAAAATATTTGTTTATTAATTTATGCAAAAAGTCAGGCAATATCAGATATGATTAAAGACTTTCTTCAAATCACTCACAAATAGAATATTATTAGAAATGATGATGATGACGGCGATGATAAAATCAAGTTTTTCTTTACTAAGAACTCAGGTCTTGGGCTAATGGTCTGGTTTTAAATTCTGATGCCATCTCTTAATAGTTATTTTAACTCCTCAAGGATCTCAGTTTCTTTACCTGTGAAATGAAGCTAAAATGTTGCTGGCAACTCCATGTTTCCTTCCCTCACCTCACATTTCATCTTTCCACATAGCCCTGAAGAGTTTCTCCAGCTGATTAAATGCCTTTCCAATATATGTCAGGCCGTTACTTTCAGTTTTAATTATTAGGACCTACTAGATATGCAGAAAAGAGATTGAGATTCTACCACCAGTTATTAGGACTAGTTTAATTAGTGAGGGCTTCCCATACAACCTTGTAAGGAAGGAATGAGCTTCTCATGCACAAGGTCACCCACTTGCACATATGGTTCTTTTCAGTCTGCAAGAACCTCAATGTTGATAGCACCGCAGATCGTCAGGTACAAGTTGTTCAACACTACTCTGTAACTAAGTGATTCTCAAACTATGGTCCCCAGACCAGCAGCATCAGCATCAATTGCAAACTTGTTAGAAATGCAAATTCTCGGGTCCTACCCCAGACCTGCTACATCAGCAGCAATGGGAGTGGGGCTGAGTTTTAATAACCACTTTGGGTGACACTAAATTTGAGACCCACTGCTGTAAAACTGTCTAACAGTACTAGCAAAAACTGACTAAAAAATAATTTCAAGTCCTGACTTAAAAGGAAAAGGCCCATGAAATTAATAGTTTGGTGGATGATAAAACTTATATCATATCTTTTTTAATGAGAAGCCCTGGAAAAATTCATACACATTAATATCTTACATATATCTTAAATAATTCATTTGTTTTTTTAATCTAAGGTTTGAAAATTGTGAAAATAATAAGGTCTCCATTTTCCCTTCGAAAATGTAGAGCCAAATTTCTGGCCCACTGTCAGCAAGTATGTAGTTCTAATGGCAATCATTTTTATTCCTCTGTATTCCTGCCCATGTTTTTATTAATTTGTTTACATTTACTTATCTTTTATATATGCTCTCAAGTCACCTTGTAGTTTTACAACAACAAAGTAAAAAATAAACAGATGAATGAATGGTTGTTCTTTGAACTGTATTTTTTCTCAAATAATCCAGCATAACTGTTTTATCATAACTAAATTATTATTTTTTCTTTTTTAGCTTGAAAGGTGAATGAAAATGATGACTATTTTTACTATTTAAGCATTTTAATTCATACCATGAAAATCACTGAAGTAAATTCTGATTGTTTTTGATTGATAACTAAAAATAATTTAGCTATATAAAAATATAACCTACTTCTTTCTGAATATAAGCACAAACATTATTCTTTGAGCTCTTAGAAGTTAAACTAATAACCCAGTAGCAGAGTTAGCTGGTTTTATTTCAAAATTCATTAATCTACATATTTATTCTAGTTCCTCTACAAAATATACTTTTGTGGATATGATTTTAGAATGCTTCTGTTCTGCTCAGCGGAGCAGCACTGTTTTACCACCTTTACTAAGATTATCTGTTGGCCAGAACGTGTACATCTGCTCTTAATGTTCTTTCCCAAAACATTCCTTAGTGGCTGCTTGCCAATACACTTTAGTGTTGATATTTTAAAATATTAACATATATTAACTCATATTCAAAAGTAAGCTGTTGAAATAAAATTTCAACATGTACTTATGCCTGCCTGATGGTTATTAAACACTTGACAACAAATGTACAATGTAGTCTCTATTTGATGTTCCCCTACATTACCATATATTACCAAAAAAGTTTTCTTATATACTTAAGTTAAATTTATATACAATTATTTGATTTTATATTGTAAACAGGATTTATTGTTGCAAAGACATCAAATCTAATCTTTTATTTAGATGAAACTAAATAATTCAATTCCATAAATACTTCTACTAAATAAAAAGGTATGGTACCAAGAATTGTTAGAACAATCACATGAAAAATCAGTACATAAGATTATAGACTATTTATCCTATCCTGATTCGATGACTAATAACACATTTAAACTCTCTATCTGGTTGCTCTATTATACTGCATTGCTGAGAAGAAGACACAAGATAAAACAGATAAAATCATTTGTTAAAAGCATAAAAACATTATATAACTATAGGGAAAAATTATTCCATTATTCTACTAAAAACTTGGTTCATTAAGAAATGTTTTTGGAATACAATGACAGTATTCTGGGTTAGTACCCAAATATGGGTATTTCCTATTATAATTCCAGTAGTTTTTACTATAGTCTACCTATTTTAGTGTGATTATTCTTTGGAATGAGTTTTTTTTGTACAACTCTCCCAGCTATAGAATTAAAAAAAAAACTCTCATAGCATGTGTATGTCTGTGTCTGTGTATGTGAGACAGAGAGAGAAAATATTTACTGGAAAGGAGGGAGCATTATTTTATATCTTGGGCAGTGTCTGTCTTTGGAATCAGAAAGATTTAATCTCAACTATCTGCTTACTAATTGTTCCATATTAGGAAGTATTTTGTGGCCATACCTCAGAGATTCAAATTCTACTTTCCTATTTACATTCCAATTTTTCTTAAGCACAGTTCCTGGCACACAGTACACATACTGCAAACAGTAGGAGTAAATGTGAATAAATATACGTGTGCATGAACGCATGCGTGCGCGTGTGTGTAAGTATTTTTCTTTTTTAAGCTAACTAGGAGACAAATTGCTTTAGGCTTTTAAAAAATATCTGAAACCTACATTTGCTAACAAAATCAGATATAAATTTTACTTAAGAAAAACAGCCAATCCTACCTTTACACTGCATTCCCTGGCGGAAGAGGCCTTTCAGTAACCGCTTGCAGTACTGACATATTGTGGGACGGGTATAAGAGTGAACGGCAAATGTGTGTGGAACTTTTACTCTGCACATTACCATCTTTTCCATCCAGATTGGGCGACCACTCCAAGAAGGAATTCTCTTACTTGGTTCTTGGTGAACATGTGACTAAAATATAAGTAACTTCCATAAGTATAAGTCAACATTAAAAACAAAATATTAGGATCAAGGCTTAACCATAAAAGTCATTTTTTTTTTTTTAACACTAAAGCCAAAATCTAGAAATGTAGATATCAGTAGTTTCCTTTGGAAGCTTAACTTACCAACCTTTGAATGAAAAAAGTATAAACATTTTTCCTATTTATGCGAAAAAATATATTTTCATCTATCTACCTACCTACCTATATTTATATATTCACTGCTTAACTATTAGATGTCAGGCACAGATGGTATTTTTCAAATAAAAAAGTAGAAGCCTTAAAATCAATTTATAACGATGTTCAAATCCCTTCAAAAACTTTACCAAGGAATTAATCATAGGAAAAATAAATTCAGAAAATGTTATTACTGTTCTTCTTAAATTATGGAACTTGATGTCTGAAAATATTTCAAAACAAATCTTAGTTTTTCAAATTTATTTTAACAAGATACTAAAACATGAATATAAAAATTTAAGTATGATGATATAAATAATGGCAAATATAAAATTAACTAAAACAATGTTACCCCCAGTATTTAAGTTTTAAGAAGTTTCTTGATATTTTACATATTTTCTAGTTAGACTCTTCCTTTTTTTAAGCAAAAAGAAAAATTAAAAAAGGCATTGATTAAAAATTGTTGTGTAACCTGAGGGATAATCAGTGGATTTTTCTAACTATGGCCCTTACTACATATACTGGCAAATTATATGCCAGTTCAATGTGCCTCATCCCATTCATTCAACAATCACTGATTACTATTACTACACAGGAGAAGAAGAAAAAAGAACAAACAAATGGAGGAGAGCACTATAAAAAGAATAAAAATATAGCCTCTAATGGGCAGTTTTTCACTAATGTGCAGTCAGAAATTCTCTAAAACAAATTAAGAAATAGTTTAAGAGAATATGAAACAAATGTTAAAACCCAAACCAAATTTGCATGCTTTTGCTGTCCAAGGTGTCCTGCTCTAGTCTGGCTCACCCTTTATCCATGCTGTCATGTACGGAGCACCTTCAGCAAAAGGAACACCACAGTGATTCTGCAAAGCTAACAGAGAAGCCAGCGGGAACCAGAAACAGATGTTTTAGGCCTTTGTTCATCCCTGGCTCCCTATTCTAGTGGTGACTCAACACTGCTTTTTTGCTCCTGCTACTTTCGGTTTGTCTTAAGTTTAAAACACACAAGATGATGTAAGACTGATTTAGCCAGTCATCATCAAGTATACAGGAAACCCCTACAAGGAAAACTTTCCTAACGGATCCCTTCATATGCTAATGGCCAGTCAGTGATTGCCTCTAGTCAGGTCTTGGGGATCACGGTATTGGGGTCATGGTACAGAACATGTGTGCACAGACAGTGCCACTGCATGAAGCCTGGCACATGGGAACCGAGGAGGCTCTTACTGTGCAGCCGCCTGGGAGTTAGTTCCTCTCTAACCTTGGCTTGGATTTGAGTGTGTTCCATCTCCTATTCCTATCTCCTCCATTCCTGTAGTATCCTCTTTCCCTTCTTCCTTCCCTGATTTTCCTCCCTGAGCTCTTACTGTACCTCTTTCCTTTTGGAGACTACACGCTTGGATTGACAAAAGCAAGCTTCTTGACAGGTATTCCACTCTACAATTTCTACTTGTTCTAAAGAACTCCATACAGTCCAACCAATTCGACATGTCATTCTACTTCTTATACTTCCCTAAGGAATTTTCATCTTCAGGGTAAATTATAAACTAATGAATTAAAACATCTTATTCATCTACTCTATCCTGTTATATACTAATCTAATAATACCCAACTGGGGGTAGATGGCATGCCAACATCATTTACGGGGCTCTTAAAAGAACATATCTCTATCCTACAGGCCTCATTCCCAGTTTCCTGTGCAGTTAGAGTATAAAATGCACTAACTCTTCTATTACCAATCTTTTCTCAAGCTCTTGCATATGTTTATAATAACTCATTGTTCTCAGTTCCTTATGCTATAGTAGTCTTCTACTTTAAAAATCTCATACTAGGGCTAAGCAATATGGAAATATGGGACTTCTGTGAATCAATTTCAGAAGCTTTTACACTGGTGCCTTGGTTTAGCAAAAATCTTGTAACTAGGATATCAAGAAAATACCCCAAAGGCTTGATTTTATCATTAATTTACAGAAGACCAGAGGGGTTATGGAAGCAACTAAATAATAAGATTGTAATCTACGAATGGAAATCATTTTAAGCACTATCAAATGAACAAGAAAGTTCTTTCTTTCCCTGATCTACTACTTAAACCTTGAGGGATACAATATATTAGAAAAATTAATTTAAAATTAATTTAAATTAATCATTAATTTAAAAATAATCAGATCTGGATTTAATTCTAATGTCACTTACTAACTTGCTCTGTGATTTCAGTCTCAACTGTCTCATGGTGTACAGATCTACTGATAAATCCCACTGGGATACTGTGAGAGTCAGGGAAGTCCTTCACTCACTCATTCATTTATCACTGAATACACCTACTAAGTACCAGGTATTGTGCTGGGCATGGTGAGGCATGCAAAGACATTAGCGTTGTTTTCTTTAAGTAGATCATAAACTCCTTGAGGACAATCTAGTATATAAGCACTATTCACACCATCCAGGAGGTCTGAAAAGTGTCATGGCATTCAGATAATAAAATAACTTCTAAGTAAAGGAAAATTAGGAATGGTAGCTGTTGAGCTAGTTCTGAGAAAAATATGTAGGACAGACAAGGGCAAAGGAAGGGGGAGGAAGGGTGTTTTCAGGGAATGCTAAAGAGTACAGAGTGCTGGAGACACAGAATAAACGTTCCTGGTGGGGAGTTGTTTATTAAGTTGTACTGTAATACGATGGTCTGGATGAAGTGTGTAAGATCAAGTAAAATACGGAAGCCAGGAGTCGGGATACTGGTTAGGAGGCGAACGCAGTGAGGCCCAAGTGATAATGTGATCCCAAACTATACGAAACATATTTCTCTATATCTGGTAAGCCCTGTCTCCAATAACGCATTTTAAGTTTCTTAAGTGTAGGACTCCTACTATTCTTTAGTATATAACTCACATTCTAGGATGATGTCACATATCCTGTACAACATAAGGAGTAACTGTACGATGCCCTTCTATTACCTTAGAATACATACCTCTTCAGCGGGAAGGGCCACACATTCAGTCTGGAGAGGCCTTGGTACTGAGAGGCCAGGTCCTGGCAGGGATACATTTGACAGACGCCTCTTTCTTACTCCACTACAGTTATTTGGAATCTTGAAGGCACATCGTTTATGGTAATTTAATCCACAGCCTAAATATATTTTAAAAGGTTAAAATATATAAGTATTTTATATATTTTTACTATATAAGTATGTTACATAAAAAATAGGTGCTTCTTTTATTTATTTTCTTTAGTAGCGATAGTTATCTTAAGAACCAAGATGACAGGCTAAGTAGAAGCTAAAAAATTCAAAAAGAATAGGAAACGTGCAGAGAAGTTTATTTAGAAAGGTTAAGTTACCTTGAGTGGTAATTCTTGAAATGTGGTCCCCAAGTGTAATATCACCTAATGATTTGTTAGAAATATAAATTACTGGGCTCTACCCCAGACCTACAAGATCAGAAACTCTGGGGTTGAGACCTAGCAAAGTATGTTTTAACAAGTCTTTGAGGTGATTCTGATGCACGGTAAAGTTTGAGAACTACCTGCTCAAAGCACTTCAGCAAACTGTGGCCTGTGTACCAAATCCTTCCCAAAACGTGAAAATTACATGAAATTCAAATTTCAGTATTTATAAAGAATTTTATTAGAAAACAGCACGCTCATTTGTTTACATCTTGGCTGTGGCTGCTTTCACGCTATGAGAGTGTAGTTAAGTAGTTGAGACAGAGACCGTATGGCCAGCAATACTTAAAATATTTACTCTGGGCCTTTACAGAAAAATTTTATTGATCTTTCACCTTAGAGTTTCTTAAATGGAAATGTGCAACTGCATCCTATTCCCTAGCAATTGTTGCATGTAAAAGACTGTTTTAGAAAAACAAGGAAGTTAGTATTTATTGAGCCACTATTTTGCGCCAAGTATTTTAACATATTACCTCATATAACCATTTCCTCTTCATAAAACCAGGAAAGTAGAGCACGTTTTACAGCGAAAATGATCCTCAGAGAGGTTTAGTTAAGTTGCCCAACAGTATGACTGAGTAAGTGGCAGAGCAAAGACCAGTGTCTAAACAGACCTCTTCAATTCTAAACCTTAGATACTACCTGGTCATGAACTAATGATCTGGTTCTTTCACTGATGATTAGAGAATGCAAATGTGAAATCTTATTTCAAATGACACAAAATTTAGAACACATACCTTCACATTTCAGTCCCTGACGTACTAAACCCCAGAGCATCTCGCCGCAATAATCACAAAAAGTAGGAGCTTTGTAAGAATGTACATAGAGAGTGTGTGGACGAATCTGGAAGTCTTCTACTGTAGCCAAAGCTTAAAAAAAAAAGCATTAAAATAAACCTCATTTTGTAATTAGTATGAGATTAGGAAGGTTGATCATGTTTATGTACGTCAAAGCGCAGAATCATTTATTCTCTGAATTTCATCTGACTATAAAAATCAATTATTTTCAGCATTTAACACTGTGGTTTTTAAACTTTACTTTAGGAAGTTCATCAGCTTCAAATAATTTGAACTCCAAAGTAGATCTATATGTAGGTTTTTGACCTCAAAGCGACAAGATTGCAAATAGTCATCAGGTCTGTTTTAGCCAATTAAAAACTGTTTAATGGGGGGAAAAGGAGGGAGAAGGTAGATGGGGTAAAAGGAGCCAAATATGTAGTGACAGAAAGAAATCTAACTATGGGAAGTGAACACACTGTAAATACATATATGCCTGACTATTAAAACGTACAGCTGAACATCAGATTTTATTAACCAATGTCATCATAAAAAAATAAACAAATTAAAAATAAAAAAATAAAGAAATCTATTTAAGAAAAAAACTGTTTAGCACACTGGAAAATAGAATGCTAAAGTTAAAAAATAGATAAATATAAAATTGTGGAAAATGACCTCAATTTACAGCAATGTTTCTGTGAGAAATGCACTCAATTCTAACTTAGGAGCTCAGGATATGCTGTCTGTTCTCCACAGTCCTAGCGGTTAAAAAAGAGTCACCTATTCCCTCCATAAGCAACTGAACAGTAAAGACATCTGCCAGTAGAAATCATCTCACCTCCACCTACAAGTCATTAGTATCCACAGTGGCCTGAGGAAGGCTCCGAAGCAAAGGAGGAGTGGATGTGAGCATGACCTCCAGGGAAGACAGGGACTGAAGCGCCTTGAGAGTGAAGAGGAAGACAAGGATTGGGAAGTGTACAGGTGTGTGGGGGTTGTGGTATAGAAGATGAATGACCAATGCAGGGGCTAGATGAATGGGAAGGATCAGGGACCAATAGAGAATGGTGATGGTCAGAGGGAGCTCAAGTACTGGCTGCGAAGATGTGTTTGAAAAGAGGAAAAAATGGTGACAAGACTCTGGACTCTTGGCTGGCCTTCCTCCCTTTCCTATCCTTCCTTCTTCTCCGTCTTTTCCTTTCCTCCCTCCCTCTCATTGTTATCTTCTCCCCCTTCCTTCTTCCCTCCTTTCCTGCCAAACAAGGAGTTTGGCAGGCCTATCATATGCATTCTTTGTTCCTTTACACTCCTAACAATCCTGTCCACCTGCCACTGAGATCTGAAGCGGCAGGAGCTAAGAAACACTGAATGGCAAGAATGGGTGAGAGGGGGAAGGAGAGAGCTAAGAAAATGCCCACTGAGAACAACACGGAAAGAAGCATTATTTAAGTCATGGAAACAACTAGTATTGCAGTTGCCTCTTCTATATCTTCATTACTTTTTTCCTTGATTTTTTTTTTTGTCAGAACCCCAATTCTCTTTTTCTATACTCTTTACAGAAATGGGAAAAGGGGAAGAGAATTTTAGTATAATTGTTTTATTTGACTCAAAGAAGAATATATTCCTCTTCTAGTTTAGCTGATAATTCCCTTAGCTTAGTAACACAAGTAAGTAACTCAAGGCTTATTTCTCACTTTCATGTCTGTATATAACCTTCCTGAAAGTAAAAATCATATGGTAACCATTATTATTGATGAAAAAAGTTAAGCAACTAGTACAAAGACTAAGTATAATTGAACAGAGCACTTAGAACAAAAAATAAGGCTCACTGAAAAAAAGGCAACAAAATAAAAGAAGCTATTTACTTACCTGAAAGAACAACTTCTACTAGATCTCCTTCATGTATTTCATCTGCTGAGGTAATCAGCTGCAAAATATTTTCTGAGTTCATGTCATGGCGAAAGAGAAGAATTTTGTCATACATGCCAAAGAATCCACACTCTGGAAACTAAGAATAGTCCTATATCAGTACAGGCACAGCTTCCAGTTTCTATAAGTAAATGTCTCAATCTTACTAAAAAATTTTAAATATAGTTTTTAGCCTAATCCCATATATTTGCTAACAAATCTATTAATATCTAAAAGAGCAATCATGTATTCAAGCATCCTGGTTAATTTTTAAATTCCAAACAGAAAAGTAAACTTCAATATAATCATTGATTGTCTTAAAATATGTCTTTTAGAAATACAGGATTTCTTTATTCAGTTATTGATAGAGAATATTATCTTGGACTAATTGCTACTCTATCTTACATAGTCTGAAAGATAGTCTTTTCTGCCCTCTAGAACTGGGCTTCCTAGATGGTTAGCTACTAGCCACATGTGAATTTTAAAATTTAAGCTAGTTAAAACTAAATAAAAAGATTAGTCCTCAGTCACCTCTAGCCATATTACATGCGCTCAACAGCCCCATTAGCTCCTGGCTACCATTTCAAACAGTACAGATGTATACTTCTATCGGCACAGTAAATTGAATAGTACTGGTAGAAGATCTGTGTGTGATTCCTGAACCATAGTCACAATAGTTCCAAAAAACCAATATTTTTCCCAAATGCATCTTTAGCTTCTAGCACTTATCTAACATTTTATTTAACCTAGTCACTGTAACTACAAAGACGTGATTCGCTATAAAAAGAAAGTACCTTCCTTTTTTTTGGAAAAGTTGGCCACGGCAGGAGACTTGCCGATCTGTTCACATATGTCCTACGTATATTATTTCGGTGGTCTACATTTTGTGACTGTAATGCTAAGACACTTTTGGGATTAGTATACCAATAACTAAAATATGAAGGCATGTGTTCTAAAATTTTTTATAGTTAATAAAATTATTTAAGAGAAAATTTTAAGTTCTTGCCTTACAAAATAACTGTGTACTTTTTAAATCAACTAAAAAAATGAGACTATCCTCTAAACTACCAGTGCCTTGGGAAATGCTGCTCTAGCTATTTCAAATTTATTTCGTTGATTTCAGAATTGTATACTCTCCTCTTGGCTTCTCATAGAGCACCCTTTAGTAAACTATACAGTATGTCACCACTGCTGAGGAAGTGCTTCACTTACCTCACGTGACAGTCTTTCTTTGTAAGGGCCCATAAAAGAAATTTCTCTGATTGGTTTTATAATATAAACAATTTGATCATGTAACTAATCATGTTTTCTTGTTTACATTGCCCACAGCAAAAGCAAAGCCAAATCTGTGGCCCACTTCTAGCATCAGGTTGGGAACTTATGGCATGTGTTTTAGGTACCAACTTCATCTTATTTTTGGACCTTAATTTTACCATTAAAAACTCTTGTATATATCTCTTAAAAAGTTTCAATTTTTTTTTTGTAAAAGCTAAATAAAAAAAAATGAAAATGTGACTTAATTAGAAAGTGAAGAGTTTATCTGTATTTTTAAAACCCAGGTAAACAATGGAAAATAGACATATTTAGAATTTATATAACACTAATTACCCTTTTAATTAGTTACCATGAATATTCATAAAACTTCATATGCTTTAAACATATCTAACAACATAATTTTTCAACAAAAAAATAAGAGTAAAAATATAGATTAAAAATTATTTTTATAATTTTTACTTAAATTTTAAAATTAAAATTTTGCTAATTTTTATAATTAAATTAGAAATATCTAAAGGGCTATAAAACAGCCCCATAACTTAGTTGCAATAATTCTTAAGGATTAATTAAAAAGGATTCCACATTCCACCCATATAAAAATAAAATCTCTAATAATATGAATAAAATCTCTAACAGTATGAAAAAAACTCATTTTAAAAATTCACATTTTTTGCATGTCTGCTAAATGCAAGACAATGGCCCTAAAGTTTGTAAAGACAAAACAGTCCTTGTCTTCCTAGAGCTTACACTCTAATAGGAAAATGGAAATAAACACAAATATTTTATAACATAAGGGAAATGCTAAAAAAGAAAAATGAAATTCTAGAAGATGGAATAAGAAACTTTAACTGAGAAGTGGAATATTAATAGTGATATTTGAGTAGGATCATAAAAAGAAAAGCAGGGGTTCCATGGGCAGAAAGTGAAAGCAAAAGTGTAAATAAGGGTCATTGTTGAGAAAGTACAAGGTTAACTGAGAGAAGGTAAGTGGACCTGTGTGACTGAAGAATGCGGTGCGGAGGTTGGGCAAAAAGGGTAGAAAAAGGGCAAAAATGCACAGAGGAGCTCCATGGAGAAACTAATAGAGAAACTTGGGAGTCAGAAGAACTGGGTTTAAACTTTGCCATCTACTTACTATAGCACTTTAGATAACCTGCTTACCCACTCTATGCTGTTTCTTGTCTAAAAATTAGGAACGGGAGAACTAGCTTTATCGGGTTCCTGTAAAAATTAAATTACTTGACAGCTATAAAACACTCAGCACTGTGATCAATTAATACTAGTGGTTCATATAATTATTCTATACCCAAAGGTGAGAGACAAAGGGTCCCAGAGCAAGGCTGTAACATGATCACATCCGTATTTTAAACAGATAATGCTGACAGCACCTGTGTAGCAGGCACTAGAACAAGAAGAGACCAGGGCAAACTCTGAGGAAGGCTGAAGCTACCTGTAAGGAAAGCGGTATCAGGATCTGGATTACACAGTAAGATGAAAAGCAAGATAAGGAACACTTCTCTCTAGAAAATATCTTTGGTAAATGACACAGATCATTAATAGAGTAGGTCCTCTAATAATGTTTCATTATGATGTTGATTAGATGCTGTAGGAACTTAACACTTGCTTATATCAATTAGCCTATGGCAAAATTGGTTTCGTTATATATCATTTCATTTAAAGTCACAGAACTTATGGATGACATTGAGGACTTACTATATTTAGTTTATTCCTCTAGGGCAGTGATTCTCAGTCAAGGCAATTTTCCTCCCCCAGAAGGTATGTGGTAATGTCTTGAGACATTTTTGGTTGTTACAACTTGAGGTACTGGTATCCAGTGGGTAGAGGCCAGGGATGCTGTGAAACATCCTACAGCTCATAGGACAGCCCACAGAACAAAGAATTGTCTGGCCCAAAATTTTGAGAGTGTTCAAGTTGAGAAACACTGCTCTAGGGAATGATAGTTGAGAGTAGAGAGACTGGAAAATGTGTATCACTATACACTTAAAATTAGACATGCCCATATTTCCTTTCCTAGCCTACCTCAACCTTGATTAAAGGAAGAGGAAATGAAAGAAACAGCAAGAGCTAGCAAGGTAGAAGCAAAATAGGTCTTTCATTTGGTCCCATTCCAAATTCCCCCAAGCTTTTCAGGATTTGCTTTCTACAGTGTGTGCCAATGACTCCTCTTGACTGTGCAAAATGAAGTCTTTTCCCAGTCCATATGGAAAATTAATAGAATTTCATCATAAAGTTATCAAATTGCCACCTCTTATAGGCTCTCTTTGCCCACTTCAGACTCTTTGCTTTTTGCATTAAAGATGGTTTCAAGAATTAAAAAAAAAAAAAACAGATCATCTTATCCTTTGACAACCATTTTATAGAAGTTACTTTTATGACATTTACTTAAACATTTATTGTAAGTAAAAGGTTCCAATACTTCCAAATAAAATTTCTTCAAGTTCTTTATATGTGAACAGTTTATAAAGTTCATGTCTTAAAATTCTGTTAATAAAATGTTAGATGAGGTAGAAGTTTTCAAGATTTCAATTCTATGTGGCTAAATACAATTTTTATGTTACCAAAGTAGCTTCAAAATTTAACATTATGTGAACAAATAATTTATCACTATATACTTTAAAAAGGAGTACAGGTTTTATTCTAAGTACAATGGGAAACCTCAAATAGTTTTAATGTACATTTAGTTTACTTAAAAAAAAACCACACACTTTTAATTGAAGTATGAGTAAATCTTAGAAGATAGATAACTATAAACATACACACACAACCACCGCCCAGGTCAAGATATAGAGCATTCTCAGCAGCATAGCTTCTTTATAGCCAATTAATTTTAGAAGTTGAATACTAAAGTCATTTTTAAATCTGACATCAAATAAATCTTCATAGTACATCTTTCTAATAAACAGATCATAGTAAACAAGCTCCACAAGGGAAATGGCATTGTCTTTTCATGTTCTCTACTAAATCCCTAGCACCTAGAACTTAGTATTTCACAGGCACTTAGTGGAAAAAGTTGTTGACTATTGAACAAAGGTAACTAATTTAACACCAATGTATTTCTAAGATGCAAATATAATATTAATTTAACATCGATTTTTTGGATTCAATTGAAGAGAAAATTTCAATGACTGTTTCTATATACAGATTGAAGGCACTAGAGAACATACTCATCGTGGACTATGAATTTATGCTGAACTGTTATCATTAATGTGTAACCCAGAATTTTCTGGATATGACATACCAAAGGAGCCGCTTCATTTAACATTTGCCATTGCTCTTAGACATAAACCAGAGCAATCTTTTTTCATATTCCTTCTTCCTTATTTTTATTAGTTCTGATTATCTTTAATTCAGACTTTCTGGAACTTTCCACCCTAGCCAAGGTCTTAAACTGAATATCTAGCAGAATTAAAAATAAATAAATAAAAAGGTCCAGTTTGAGCCTCCAGATTAGTTATGGTTGCCTGATACTGTTTTGCCAAGACAAAAAAATGCAGGGGTAGGGTGAAGAGTAGGGTGTCGCCCAGCTACTGATGCAACACAGCTGTAGTAGAAAGAATAAGGCAGAAAAAAAACCAAAAAACAAAAACAGAATGACAACTGGTTTCTAGAAAACAAAAGATACAGCTGGAGATTTTGCTCTACTTTGGCAAGATCTGAAAATTACACCCAACCCATGTCGGCAGAGACAACGTATTCAGTTAAAAAACAGACCAAAAACACTCTTAAATAAGGATCCATAAGCAAAGAGTCTACAGGTCTAGTGTCATGTAAATGGTCAAAACTAAAAACAAATGTTTTAAGTCAGCTAAAAGCAGATAGCTTTACTTAGAATAATTTCATTTTCAGTAAACATCATTATAGCTTAAAATGAATTGTCTGCCAATTTCCTATCTCACCCCAATTACATCTACTATGTTCATTCAACAAATTAACACAGTAGCAGTAGCATCACAGTGGTATTTCTAAGCTTTCAGATAATTTGAAAGCAAGAAGGTGGGGAACTAACATTCACTGAGTATAGTTATTATGCATTAGGTACTGAGTAATAGCACTTAACATGGGCTATCTCATTTAATTTCCTCAAAATTCCTAAAACAAGTACTATCAGTTCTCTAATAAAATGAACAACTTGTCTCTAGTTTTTATAGTTTGTTATATGCTAAATACTAAAATCAAAAGGCAAGAGTAAAACAATGTCAGTGAGTTGAAAGAATGTTACACATGCTTTGGTATTTACTAAAATTTTAAGAAAATTCTAGGACCAATGATTTTTCCAGATTTAAACAGATTTTAAAACCATGACTATTACTATTTGGGGTACTAATTATTTTCCAAACACTGTATCAAGGGCTTTACATTTAATTACTATAATTTTTAAATTGAACTAGATTTGACCCTAGCTTCAAAGATCAGGATTAGAAGTCTAAGTGACTTCAAAAGTATTTATAATCACAAAACAAGAAAATGGCAGAATAAATCTCCACCTTGGTCTGTCTTTGATTTAAAAACACTGCTACTTCTTTCTTAGATTACTTTACTTCTTTAACATACACTAATAACAAAAAATAGTACAGATTTAAATGCTAATGTAATTTTGACATTGGAAATCTGTGCATGAATAATCACTGTGAAACAGGTGAGCTCTTGGCCTAGTCCCTCAACTCTGATTTGCTCATTTGTAATCTGACTCTCTGGTATTAGCCTCCTAGCAGAGATCAGATCAGCCAGTTTCTGCCTAGCTCAATTCCAGCTCTACCTGCTGCTTAGATCTGTCTGCTTTCTTGGTTCTCCTGACTGCCAGTCCCACTAGTTCTTTGGCTTTCCTCCGCATAAAAAATACTTCCCTCAACTTATAAAAGCCTAGAGGGCAGAGATTCTGTTTGTTAAATTTGCTTTACAAACCAATATGAAGACACAGGAATCCAATCCATATAGGTTAAAATTGTACTTTATTGTTTAACAATATCCATATTCATATAGGAAAATGTGTGCTATTCTTAAAACACATCTAAGCCAAACTAAAAATCCTATTTTAAAGCTCTCAAGCTAGGACTCATATCTAGAGGATATTCATAGTCACTAAGTTAATAAGACCCTATAACAGTACTAACAGAAAATTTCAATTTCTCTAAACTTCAGAAATTGTATTTCTATAATCAGTTAACTCACGAGTTAGCACTACAGACATTTTGGTCCAGATAATTCTTCGTTGGGGGAGGGGGGCTTTTCCTGTGCACTGCAGCAGCATCCCTGCCCTCTATCCACTAGATGCCAGCAGTGCTCTCTCCCCGCCCCAAGTCGAGACAACCAAAAACATCTCAGGACATTACCAAATATTCCTTGGGGTCAAAAATCACCTTAGTAGAGAACAACTGTTCTCTAAATTAATCTGATACATTAAGATTAGATAATAGGGCTGTAATATTTGCCAATAAAATAGTCCAAAATCATAATCTACATTCTTACAATGAATAAGGAAAAAGTCCACTGGTGTCTTCAGAGAGAGAAAACTTCAGAGTCTTCCTGAAGAACCTGGCCTCTTGCACAATCTAGACTACTAGTGGTAACGGGCTTGGCACAACCAAGGCTTGACTGACATATGAAACAGGATGGAAGAGGACACTAGTGCTCATTGGCTCATTTCTTTCTTGGCAGCTCGGACAACTGTTTCACCAATGAAGTAATTACCACTACTGATTATTTGTAACATCATGTTTTTAGCAGTAAAAGCAAGTAGAATGTGTCCTCAAACAACTGTGTTGAGTATAAAGCATCTGAGAACGATGAGTAAGACAGCACCAATCTCAATGTAATATAAATGCTGGAAGCATTTCAAATCTTCAAAAAGGAAGCTAAATTTTTGGCTTATGCTAACAACAACAACAACAACAAAAGAAACTCCACCCATTCCACCTCAGGATGTGTCATAAAGTTGGACTGAATTCAAAGAGTGACCACTTTCGGTCACATCCAAGTTTTAAGCAAAGCTCAACTATAAATGATCTGTTGATTACAGAGATATACAACTGCCATATGATCTAGAAATTCTTCTGGGTATATATCCAAAGGAAAAGAAACCTCTATCTCAAATAGATATCTGTGCCCCTAAGTTAACTGCAGCATCATTTACAATAACCAAGACCCAAATGTACACTGATGAATGGATAAAGCAAATGTGTATACACATATACATACATACAATGTAATATTATTCAGCCATTAAAAAGGAAATCTTGGCATTTGAGACAACATGGATGAACCTTGAGAGCATCATGCGTAAGTGAAATACATCAAGCAGACAAAGACAAATATTGTATGATCACACATATACATGGAATTTGAAAAAACCGAACTCATAGAAATAGAAAACAGACTGGTCGTTACGAAGCAGAGGGTACCAGTTGGGAGAAAGGGGAGAAGGTGATCAAAAAGTACAAACTTCCAAGTTACAAGATAATTAACTTCTGGCAATGTAATGTACAAAATAGTAACCACAGTAACATTGGAAAGCAGATATAAAATAGATGAACTATATATTTGGCATTATGACTAGTGGATTAAATATACATTTAAAAATATCTAAAATATTGTTAAAATAAGATTACAGTTTGGTAGCCTGTCTTTCCTAATTTGAAAGTAGGGTTGCCCTCTGGGCTTATTTCACTAACTTTTAGAAGTCTCTCCTTGGGTCCTCCAAACTAAGAGATCTTTTCATCACTTTCCTACCTTGTTAGTTTCTCTATAGAAAAATAGAGTTGGGAAAGATACTCTTGACCAGTAATGATTCCATTTTAAGAGTCATAGTAGAACAGTAAGGCCCTAATGTATATTCTTGTGCCAGATCTCTAAGTGAAAGAACACTTTCTCGGCTATCTTAAAAATTTCTAGAACATAGGAACGCTATCTTATTAGATAAAGACTGATAAAAATCAGTCCTTCTCTCTCCCCCAGGAAAACTTCACATTTCTTTCTACCTTGGTTAGCAGCATCATCGTCCATCCAGTCATCCAGGCTGCCTGTCTTTCACCCTTTGCTCTTCTCCTATATTCGACAAGATATGAAGTTTTACTAACCGTACTTTCCCAATACCCTTCAAATATATCACTTTCTAACTGCATCAGTTCAGGTCTTCATTACACTGGCCTCCTATCTGGTCTCCCAACTTTATCTCACACTTCACTGCCATATTTTAGTTTTCCAAAATACAGATTTGATCATGTCACTTTGCTGTACATAGACCTTAGTTAAATCTCCACTCTTAGAAGAATCAAGTGTGAAACTTTTCTTTGGCATGAGGAAGACAGTAAGGTGCAGTAGAAAGAGTATACAGGTTTTTGACTTAGAACAGACTGTTTGAATTCTGACTTTCAGCAAGTAATTTAAATGTCTCTGGAATTCAGTTTCCTCCTTGTTTATTTAATAGGGATTATATCATCTACACACTTTCAACTCAGTGTAGTCCTTCCCTTAAAAGAGCATCATCACCCGAGAGCATGATAGAAATGCAGACCCACCCCAGACCCACTAAATCAAAAATCTACATTTTAGTAGAATCACAAAATGATGCATGTGCATTCAAGTTTGAGATGCACCACGAATTGTGTGAGGATTCAATGGTACCCATCATAATCTTCCCCTTCCCGCTACCATATTTTTGCTTCTCCTGAAACTTTTGCCAGGAAGTATTCTTCACCTCCCAAATTACTGAAATTATTCTCATTCTTTAAGTATCAGATTGAATGTTACTTTCTGTATGAAGCTTTCCACATCCTTTATTAACCCGAGAAGAGCAATTTTCATTTTAACTTCACTTTCTAGTTTTCATGTTTTACACTGGTAAACATGTTTCTCACCAGGCTGTAATCTTTTTGAGGGAAGGGATAACATCTGGTTAATCTTTCTATTACCTTAAACTTAACTGGTACCCTGTCTTTAAAAGGTTCAGATAAATGTATTTCATGACTGAAAATAGAAATACAACGAGCAGGTATGCTCATGAGAGTCCTAGAAGTTAACCTGGAGTTGTACACATGTAGGTAAAAAGAACCTCTGACATGGTTTTTCCATTTTCCAGACGAGTTAGGGATCCACGCGACCTCTCCACAAAACCCCAGAATCTGAGCTGGTTCCCTTAAGATTTCTTTCCAGTTAAGACTTGAAGCAGGTCATCCCTTGAAACTCCTTTCTCCTTAGTATCTGTTTCTAGCAGTGAAGCCTCAAATGTAGATTAAATGATTCAGAATTTCACAGCTGGAATTGCACACTCAAAGCATCCCAACCCATATCAATTTGACAGATCTGGAAACTGTGATCCAGGGAAGTGAAATCACTTGTCCAAAGTTATATAGTAAATCGATAATAGAGCTGATCTAATTCCAAACTCAATACTCTTCTGCACTACACTTAAACAAGTTAGCATTCTAGTCATTCTAGTACATGTCAAAAGGAATGTGTAACATGTTCTTGTTATATATATGCTACATGTTTTTGTCAAATATATCCCCATATCACTCTAATATTGACTTAAATTCAATTCACTATCATATTCATTTGATGCTGGCTATATCCATAACTAATCAATCTATTTTCTATGTGTATAAAGTTTACCCTGAATTATCTTTTTCTGAGCTATATCTGTTTATTTCCATGGTATCACTCTAATTTTTCATGGAGTATGATTTTTAATCCAGTTTCCCAAGAGTTTAAACCATCTGACCTACTTCTCACATCTATATTAATGAAGTAACATTAATTCTAAAATAATCCTGTGGAAAATCAGTATGCTCTGTATAAATAAAGAACTAGATGACATTTTCAAAGGTTGAAAACTCTACCACAATATTGGTTATGTTTCTCTGGACTCAAATAGAAAGGAAACACTAAAGTTATAAACTGTATTTAAGTTAAAATCTTACCTTTAGGTACAACCTAGTTGAAAAAACATTTGTGAAAAATCTCTGTAACATTTAATGAAAAGGAAATTAAAAGCAAAGATATTCAAAGACAGCTGCAGTTCTACAGATCTACAAAAATAAAGTTAATCTTGCTTTAGGCTATATTTAAATAGAAAAATCACTGTTAAAACATAGGAGGCATAGATCATTCTCTCAAACCACAGAGCATTTTTTGGACTGTTGATTACTTCTGTATCAGATTATAATGACAAACAATATAAGGCGTAAGGAACTGAAACAAAAACAGTACGATGAAGAGTCTAAATCCAAATATATTACCTCACTAATATGATTTTTAAAACATAAAGTACACTAATTTGTTTGAAAAAAATTTGAAACATATGCTAAGTCCATTATAGATGTTAACCAATTCACACTACCCATATACATAGTTTTATGATAAAAAAATAACAACTCATGCATCAAATCAAGATTACTAAAGATACTTAGCTAAGGTTCCTGAAAACATTGCATGGTAGAGGGCAGGGGGTGAGTGGATGGAAAGCAAAACCATCCTCAATTTTCAAATTTTCATATGTTCTATCACATATTGAAAACTCATCTACTTGCCTTTTAAGAGACAGAGAGAATGTGGTCCTCTCATGTTAAATGGCATTTTAGGTGAAATCAGGATCTGAAGGGAAGAAAATAAAAAAGAGGGCAGGACACAGGGCACCTAGAAGACCAAGGTATGAACCTGGGATGGCTGTTGCTATGTCCTAGGCCTTCTGTTAAGCCACGTTGATACCTTGTACTCTCCTGTTTTCTCTGAAATCAAATGAGATTTCTTAAATTCTCTTGACTTATACTGATTTTCCTGCTCTTAAAAAGACAATTGAACAAGCAGTATTTTAAAGTTGGGACATAGGCTCCAGCTGTTAGACTCTGAAATTTCAGACAATAGGTTCATAAGCTATCAGGGCTTTTCTAAAAATGCTCAGAATTAGGATATAAATGATTGATCCACATGTGTTAGCTCATTGTTGTGTGTACCATTCATAGAAAAGCATTAGAAACAATAGTAATTAGAAAAACTACTGACGTAAATAGTTTACACAGTACCTTCTGATAAACAATGGAGCACACGAGATCCTTGACAGCAGATAAAGACAGTTCCTGGGCTTCAATGGTAACACTCTCCCGTGTAAGGCCAATTTGCAGTAGGAATGAAACTGTATGCACTGATCCTCTGGAGTTGGTGAGTGAGGGCGCACTAAAGCTTCCATTAGAGAGTCGGGCAGAAAGTCCTGTCTTCGGACTTGAACATGGAGAAGGAGTTGGAAGCACAGCAGGAGGAACTGTGGGTAATACAGACTTTTGGGCTGATGGAGGGGAATTGTTTGCAGACATCTGCCTTTCTTTAATCTTTTAAAATAGTTGTCAATTCTTTTTCAAGGGTTATGAAGAGGCTTTTCAAATTATACCAGTAAAAAAAATGACTGTACTTTTGAATTTAATTGAAAGCTTCTTTATTTCCTCTTTTAAACTACTCATGCCCGATGATTGCAAATTCGACAACTGTCAGTTGAATGCAAAAAAGGCCCTACTTCCTTTAAAATCAGTCCCATCAAAAAAGAGTCTTGGCTTTAGGACCTCAACTGCGGATTTGGAAGGCATTTAACATCACTGAATTTTCTCATCAGAAAGTAATCGACATCACTTACTAACCAAACATTTTCATCTATTTTCTTTTAAGTTTATTCTTGTCTCTCTCTTTTAATTTCAGAAAATACATACTGAATAAAAGTTCTTTTTCTATTAAGATGAAATCCTCCTGGTTTAAAAAAAAATTTAGGATTAATTGATTCAGTGCTTCTCCTTTGGTGCACTGACTGGACACTTTCTCAAATGTCCACACCTT
The DNA here is from genome assembly GCF_014176215.1 of Rousettus aegyptiacus. Lineage (NCBI taxonomy): Eukaryota > Metazoa > Chordata > Mammalia > Chiroptera > Pteropodidae > Rousettus > Rousettus aegyptiacus. The sequence continues at coordinate 21,572,650 of NW_023416310.1, forward strand.
AAAACACCTTTCCAAATGTCCTCATTTTCATTTTGAGGAGTAAATTTTTTCCGTTATGAAGTAAAAAACTTTAAAAAATAGTACAGGCATATTTCATTTGATGAATGGGTCCATTGAGAAAAGTTGATTCTTTCTGAGATGCAGTTAGCCTGAAAGAAATTTTTAAAGAACTTTTATTACTTTATATTTACTTGACATTATTTTTAAAATGCAAGAATCCTTATAATTTTTTAAATGACACTGGTTGTATGTTTATAATTCATCAATAAATTCGAATGGGTAGCCATGTTTTTTTGGTTCAGTTACTTTTTTTTTTTTTTTTTACTGTGTGTATAATTCCAGGGAGAGCCTCTTGCTCAAAAACAAAAAGAAACAAACAAAAAACCCAGTACTCCTACCATCTGAAACCTGAATATCAAACACTTTTATTCTATAAATATACAACTGAGTTATGACAAAAACAGAGAAAAACAGAAGGAACCAAAAAAAAGTAAAACTGACATTGTCATAGAAATAAAATACATATCACTCAGTATACTAAAGATGTATAATACTGTCCTAACACAGACAAATTAAGAGTATTCTTTTTTATATTAAAAGTCTAATTCTGCCCAAATATGATTCCTGACTTGCTCTTTGACAGATTTCTTTCAGAAGGCTAAGAAGCAGGCAGGGATATGCTATACATAGCTATATGGCCAGGCCAATGAGAAACATGAAAGACATACTATGACAGAACATAGGAGAAAGTTATCTCATCCTAAGGGATTTCTAAAAGTTAAAGAGAACACGAGGCACAGTTACATATGTATCACACTTTTATAAAAGAACAATTCAAAATGTAAAAATAAAAAGAAAGAAGGAAAAAGTATGACCGCTACCTTGCCACCATGGCTACGTGAACTGCCTCACAAGAAAGGGTTCTTCCTAAAGTCCACTTAAACACCTGTAAGCAATTCACTAATGAAAAAGAGTGAGGCATCCAGTGTGGTTACAGAATGACTCTCAGGATAATAATTAATGAGGCTAAATAAAGTAGGATGAACATAACAGAAGAGCAAAAATATATAGATACAGTATTAGGAATGAGAAAGCTCAGGAAAAACTAAGGTTTAGGGAAAAAAGTGCTTAAAGTTAACAAAAGCTTTTATTGCTACATTCAAATAAATGATTATTATCCCACCTTATATTGTAAGCACTTAAACCTTATAAACGTTTCAAAATCTTTATTTTACAACATCTCTTTGGAAGTTGACGGGGCAAACAATATCATTTTTTTCAGATGAGAAAACTGAAGCACAAGCAGAAAAAGCAACTTGCCTGAATCACATAGCCATTAAGAGGTGGAAGACATTAAGACCCAAGTTTCATACAACATACTATTTCTCAAAGAGAACAAGGAACTGAGAGAATCACTGCTCAGAGAGGATGTCGTTAAGGTTGAGGGGGCATGGAGAGAAGGCCAAATTGCAGGACATGTATTTTATCTTCTCTCAGTTTTTCAACTAAAGTTACAGAAGAGCATTGAGAACTGAAACTTGAGCCTGGTGAATAAGAGAGGCTAAAACAACTTTATATGAGTGCAAGTCTTTAGGTCCAGATGCACTCCATTCCATGTTACTAACACAAGAGGCAAGTGTAATCACAAAGCTAACTGCTATAATATTGGAGAAAGAGCAGAAAGAGAGAATTAATCACGACTTGGACATGGGTCAGAGTTGCTTTAAGTCTTGTGAGCTGGAGGAGTGGGGAAGCAGGTTTCAGAAATTACAGACATATAAACAATATTAATCCTTAGTCAAGTATGAGAATAGATTATGTATGAAAGCAAATGGTTTCCGAATACCTAGGAAAGAATGACCACTAGATGTCAACTGCATTTACATGTTGGAAAAGAATGATTATTAGACTTCTTAGATGAAAAAGGTAATAATAGCTCAGAGTCAATGAGCTCTATCTGCCAGACACTATTTTAAGCACTTTATAGATATTACCTCATTTAATCCTCATAACCACCCATTTTACAGTTGAGAAAAGAAAGGCTTAAAGATTAAAGACCTTCACTCAAGATCACACAAAAATGTATTCTGGCCAAAATGGTACTCAAGATGGTTTTCCATGCTACTTTCATACATATATTGCTTGAGTGTGAGTTGGCTAAGTTTGCTGCTTTATATCAATTTAGATGATATTGAAAGCCTTGAAAGTCTGTCCTTGGCCCTATATTGCTTTTTTTACTTATAAAAACATGGAAGACATGAGTACCTAGAACTGTATCCTCAGATGTGGGACAGTACTGTATTATACCTCTGTGAATGTAAAATATCTTGTATCTGCTTTATGACATGTAGTAGTGACTGTGCTTTATCAGAGCTGTTTTTAATGACATTATTCTAGAATGTTTACTTCCAGATGATGATTGAAAAGCTAATTTTAAAAAAATGGTGCCAGGTACCATAACAATAACAGAACTTTGCTATTTTCTGGGAGTTTGTTTTGTTTTCCTTTTTGTGCATGTGTGTTTTTTAACAATGCGTGCTAGATGTCTCTATAATTTTGTTCAGATGACTGCAGAGCCTGGAAAAACTCTTACTGCTATTGATGCATAACTTACTGCTATTTGTCTTTATACACACACACACACACACACACACACACACACACACACACAATTTGAATTTTTGGAAACTTTAGCTGTGCTGTCTACTTTGGAAAAAGTATCCCAGTTGTACCGTGCTGGATTGGCATTATACAGAAATTAACAGCCATATTGGTCTAGAAACCTTAAGCATCATTTTTTTCCCACTTGGAAAGGGGTAACGCCCTGTATTAAATATGTAAGGTCTTATCTACATGGGTTTGCTTACAGAAACTAATAAAGTATTCTCTAGATAATGAAAAACAAATAAACAAACAAACATGGAAGGTATGCTTATAAAATCCTGAGATTGTACAATCTGGGGAAAAATTAAAGCGAAATATAATAAGGATGAATGTAAAGCTTTGCATTTAGTTTCAAAAACTTAAACGTGCAATATAGAAATGGAGAAATGCTGACGTAGAAGCTGTTCATAAGAGTTATAAACTCAAGAGTTTAATAGGAGCTGCTAATATCATGGGTGACTAAAATAACTAATGTTATAAATCTAAAAGCAACAAATAAACAGGACAAACAGAGACTCATGGACATGGACTACAAACTAGTGGTTACCAGAGGGTAGGAGGTGGCAAGAGGGGGGAGGAAGATGGGGTAAAGGGTGTCAAATATGTGGTGACAGAAAGAACTCGATGCGAGGTGAACACACAGTGTAAAGATATATATGCTTACTATTAAAGTGTACAGCTGAAACTTATTGGATTTCAGTAACCAATGTCACTATAAAAAATTAATAATTTTTTTGAAAAGAACTAATGCAAACCTAAACCCCCAAGACACAGAATACACCAGAATCAATCTGCATACTATTGCCAGTCATCCTACATTACAACTGTATTCATTTCTACTGTCCATTTTTAAGAGCTATATTGATTTTTTAAAATAAGAGTATACATTCAGATAACGGTGGAAACAATGTCATGTGACAAATATATGCTTAAGAAAACCAAATAGAATAATGGTCTTCAAATATTTGAAAAGGTGTTAAGAGAATGATTGGTTTTATTCAGCATCACTGCAGAGAGTAGAAGTAAAATGAAGATAACAGTATTGCTTACTTACCTCTTACCTCACAGGTTGTTGTGAGGACTGAGCTACAACATAGTACCCAGCTTACAGTAAGTGCTCAGTAAGTTCTACCAATTTTCATAGTAATTAGATGAAGGAATTAACAACTAAGTTCCTCCTTTCTGCTAAATAATCAACTGAGATATACTTCGACAACCCTAGATTTGTTTAATTCTATTCCACAGAAAAGGAACCAGAGTTTCAGAGAAGCTGTTGCTTGTCCACAACTACTCAGCCAATACGCAATGGAACTGGGATTCAAAAAAGTTTCCCTGACTCCAAAGACCACGTTCTTTCTACTATTTTACTATTTCATCCCATCTCCAATAACCTAACAACAGAACGGGCTTTCTTGTGAAGTAATGAGCTCCTTAACATACCTGACTAGAGTACTTTCAAAGAGCTGAGCAAGAATCATAAATAGTAAAATATCTATGGATGTGCAGCTCAAATACTACAAAATGCAAGGTACTGCTATATTCAATAATAAAAATAAAAATCTATTTTTGATAGATGTCTTTCCACTAAATTTCCATTTTATTATACCTGTTAAGATTAACCACATAACAGTAACTGTTTAGTAATACGACTAACTAACTTATCAGTACTGACAACTATTAATAAACTATATAAATGTTATACTTTTAACAAAAATTATTTTTAAGTTTCAGCATTAACACAAATAAATTAAGTGAGTTGTCATATTAGCTTCTGCCCACTCACCCCATCTGTTTTTCCGCCCCTTGTTTTGTTTCACAGAACTCTGATTTGTTTTGTAAGATGCAACAAGATGTAGGGTACAAAACATTAACACTAAATATCAAAAAATCTAAAAGTTCTATTTTGGCTTTATGCTTCAATTAGAAAAGTGAGACAACAGTACATCTTACTAATTTATAAACTGTACATCAATTAGATATATTTGTTTCTAACAACTATGAGTTGGCAAGCATTTCTAATACTTTTATTTGGAACACCTCAAATATTCTTATAGGGAGTTATCTATCACATATCCCACTCAAATGAGGTCATATAATCTGTCACCACTGTTGAATGGAATCAAAAGATAGGCTATCTTGGACCCTGTTATTATAGACAAGGTAAAACAAGACCTGGAGGTTAGGGTACTTAAGTGAGGGTTACCTCCTGGTAACATCACAAGTTGATCTACGTTTTCTCTCCCTCTCCCTCATCTCCCCCTATTCGTACATTACCTGTATCTCAGCTAAGCCTCTAATTAGAAGAAGCGCTAATGGCAGCATTTCATTCAACAAATATTTACTGAGTACCTATTATTTGCCAGACTGTTATGAGGGGCACTGGGGTTATACAGCAGTGACCAAAACAGAGATAGCTACTGCTCTCTGGAGCTTACAGTGTGATGTGGGACATACACATTAAAGATACTCACAATAAAAGCAAGGTAATTAAATATAAAAAATGATATAACAGTATAATACCAAAAGGACCTTATTTCAGGTGAGGTCTCAGGCAAGGTACACCTTTAAGGAAGTGGTATTTAAGCTGAGACCTAAAGGATATTATTATGAGTCAGGGAACCAGAGAGGCGAAGAGCATTCCAGAAAGACAAAACAAATACTTCAAAAGCAAGCTCATTATTCAGTGTAGCCAGTGTTCTTTTTGTACTTCAGTAAAGCCTAAAGTGTAAACGTAAAATGCTTTTCCTATTCAGAATAGCATAGTATTTACAATGACTCTACCAGTAATGGGTTTTCCTGGTTCAATTTAGTGTGCTAGGAATGTTAACGAATGGAGGATCTTCTTTTTCTCCTGTTGATAAGTACACGTATTCTTTCAACATGTAAAAAGCATGTGGCTTTTTTCAGTACAATAAGGATCAGTGTTCTGAAATCAATGCCTGTTTTGCCTTGATCCAGGCTTGACTTTGTTTAATAATCCTGACATTGTTTTTACACTGAATATTGTATTTAAAAAATTCAAATAACTTTGTTGTTGGTTTTTAAAAGCAGTTTACAGTAATCTCTACGTTTATATATTTTCAAAAACGTTACTGTTACCTTAGATTAATATAATACTTTTTCCCCCTAAGAGCTCAGATTTGACTAAATCGTTGCTGCTAAAATTCTGCTCATCTGGACCTGGGTTATTTGCATCTGTCCTTCCACTGTCAGAGAGAGCAAAGAGAGCACACCAGGTCTGCTCTCTGCCCAGGCACTGAAATGTTTATCCGGTAATAAGATTACAGACTGCCAGTCTGGCAATGATGTATAAATCCATGTTGGGCTTGAACGTTCTTCATCACTTCTCTTTGCACCGTTGGTATCTTAGAAATCTGACTGGCTAATAGCCAATGAACAATTTCTCACATACTGCCACTGTAAACTAACCATGCAAGTGGAGAAGACTTTTTTCTACATTGAAATTAAAATTAAAACATCTCCTAAGTACATCATCTCAAGTTTTTTCACTGAGACAACTGCTCCAAAGAGGCGCACATACAAGTTCAATTTGAATTACATAATTGTGAATCATAAGCATGATTAAGTCAAACTAAAACTTGTACTAGCGAACACTTTCCCTACACATCAAGCTCTGTAAAAGTAGTCTCTTTTATAAATGAACAATTAATTTCAATATGGTAATATTTTCAGCAACTTTAGAATGTTTTTTTAAAATGAAAACAAAATGTCCCTTAAGAAATGTACATTTAAATGACCATTTTTTTTCTCTGTGGTTTTTTCAATTCTTATATAATTTTTCTAATTTAATGTCCAAAAACTTGATTAAGCTCCTTTGAGTGTGGCATTATGTTTAAGTTACAAACAGTCCACTGAGAGAAATTTCTATTTAAAGAGGTCATCTGATGAAACTGAAAGCTTCTAAAATTTGTGTATTTAAAAGACTTACTACTTGAGGTGCTTACAAAATTAGTTTCAAGATATGAACCACTCTACATTCTTGAATAAGTCATCTAAAAAGTTAAGTGCTCTATACCAAATTATAGAACCTAGGGTGGAAACTGGCTTGTCAAATACTTTTTTTTTTCTTTTTTTTTTTACTGAAACTGTGCCTTTATTTCCAGAAGCCGATGGAGTAAGCTTTAGGGCAAGGTGGGTCCTCCTTGCCTAGGAAGGCATCGTGCCCTTCTTGATGGGTAGCTCTGGGTCAAATACTCCAAGCTCCAAGCTCATCTATCAGGCTTACCTTGTCTACATTATCTACTGAAGCAAAACCTAACTTCTTTGTGACATATTTTAAATACTTTTATTAAAACCTGTAACTTTTTGTGTGAATGTCCATGCTTGCTCTCAATTCAGATCCTAACAAGAAAGGGCTCCTTTAGCAAGTAAAACTGGCTAAATCTAGGGGAACTTTATAAATGCCTTTCACAGCAAATCCATAGGTACTTCTGGCCTTCATTGCATTAGAAGTTGGTAAGTTTGATCTAAGCAAAATCATGGTGGCTAAAAATATATGAACTGCAGCATTAAGTGCAAAGTAGGAACAGTGTAAAAGTAATACTGTAACATCTTCAAGCACAAATTACGGCATTTAAAAGTTTTCGTTTCATTTGCGGCTAGAGCTCATTAAAGCTGTATCGTACAAAGTAGTAGTTTAGGGTGTAACTTATCCTTCCTAATCAAAGATGACACTGATAGTCTTATTTCCTGTGGGGATGGGTGTGGTTGAAGAGACAGTTACGTCCAAGCCATCAATCTGTGTATGGAAAAGTCTGCAAGTCTCACACACGCCTGTCACTTGATTTACATTCGTGCATGCATACAGCACGGCCTATGCTTCTGATTGCGATGACTTCAAATAAAATATCCAAAAGGCAACCGAGTACTATTCGGTTATTTTTACTGCTCAAAGAAAAAGTCGCACTCCTCGTGTTTCATCTTAAGAAAACCTCCCGAGGGTGAGAACAACTGGGGGCAACGCTGCCAACTTGCAAAACTAAACAGTCAGGAAACTGGGGTGGGGGCTTACGTTCTATAAACACCATTTACTCACCCTTTTCAGACCGGTACACCCACCGTAAAGTCATAAAGAGAAAAGAGAAGAGCTCATCCACAATTCGGCAGTGTGAGTGCTGCGAGTTTGGCGTGCAGATCTACTTTGGGGACCCAGGAACAGATCGTGACCAAAGGGAGCGGGCGCGGTGGTCGCCCGCGGAGCGCGATCCAAGTTGGCCTCCGCGCCCACGCCGGAACTTGGCCCCATCCGGCGGCGCGCAGAGCCCCCGATCGCCGCGGCGCCCCCCGCCCGCGCCTCCTGCCGCGCGCTCCGCCAACTTCCCGCCCGGCCCCGCGGCCGCCGCCCAGCCCGGAGCGGGGTCCGCGTCCAGCCGCCGCCGCCGCCGCCGCCGCCGCCGCCACCGCCGCCGCCGCGTGCGGGAGGGTGGGGGAGGGGCCGCGGTCGCCGCACCCGACGGGCCGCGAGAACAAAGCGGCGGCCGCGGCGGCGCTAACTTTTTCGGTTCTGCTCCGCGCTCCCCGAGGCGACTACTTACTGAGGCAGGCTCGGCCGGTCGTGAGAAACTCCGCGCCCGCCAGCGTTTGGTCGCGGATGAGGCGCCAGCTAGGCTTCACGCGCCTCGCAGGATCCCGCCCGCCGCTGGCGCCCCTTCCTCCTCCCCCCTCTCCCCTCCTCCCCGCTTGTCCTCTCTCCTCCCTCCACCCCCTCCCCCTCCACCCCTTCCCCCTCCCCGTCCCGTCCTGAGGCCCGGGGGCGGGGGACCGGGGCGCGCGGGCGGGGGCGCGCGGCCGGCGCGGGGCCTGCCGGGAGTTGTAGTTTCTCCGCGGGCGCGACCGGGTGGTAACCGCGCGTGGGCGTCCCTCGCGGTCTCTGCACCATGCAGGCGCGACGCGAACTCTGGGTGTTTTCCGGCTCGTTCTGCACCGCCCCCCCCCCGGTCCCCGGCGTCTCGGTGAGCGCGGGGGAGCGGGGCGCGACCGTGTGCCTAAGCCGGTTACACTTTTGTACTTGTCATTGCTACCGAACTTGCCTTTTTCTCTTTTGTCGTCCGCTGTGATGGAGGCGATGGTAGCAAGGAGGCAAGAGGTGACGACTTGAAAGAAGGACTTGTAAGGGGTCCACAGCAGGCAGCAGTTTTCACCTTGAGATAACTTCTCCCTGCTCCCCACATTTCCCTCCCTCGTGCCTGCCCTTCAGGTGGTCGCTTGGCAGAACACCCGGGCATTCCGCACCTAGGGGGATACATCCAGAGCCCTTCATCTAAAGCAGAATAAACTGAAGTGGCTACTTCAATGGTGTTTTGGTTTCCTTCCTGGCCATCTTTTAATTCGAGTGTGTCCCCTACCATCAAAGTGAAGTGCAGACAAGAATCAGGAACCTAGGCTTCCGTATGCATGGAAACAAGGTGAGTGGGCGGGAGTGGGAATTGGGATGAAGATCTAGAGGGAAGATACACTGTGTGTTAAAAATTGCAGATGTTTTATGTGAGAGAAGCCAGAACAGCTGTCCGCCATTGTCCCAGAAATTATCCTTATGACAAAATCTTATCCCAAAAGTACTTAAGGGAAATATATCGAAACAAGCGATGGGCTACAGTCAACAATCCATCCATCCCCAAGCAGAGGTCAAGAGGGCAGTTTTTGAGAATACAAAGAAAATAAAATTAAGGGGGTCCTACTTTTTTTACTGTCATCGATCTTAATGTGCCAGGATTTAAAGTTAAGAAATGGGAATTTTAAAATAATTTACATTAAAAATGGGGCAAATAAAACTGTGTATGATCCTGATCTACTCCAAAACTATTTTTTTCAAAAGACATTTTAGAAACATTCTCAGGAATCGGAAGCTACTAAATGTCTTACATCTAGTAGTATCTATCTAATTCAATCTAATTATATCTTACGCTGAGTCTCGTTCTGCTTTTCTTTCACTGTAAAATTGAAAGTAAATTCACTCAAGTTTACATTCTTTTTAAAAGAACCCTCTTAACCTAACTTTGCCTTTTTCTTCCTTCCACTTCCCAACAGGCGTTTTAGTCCAGCCCCAAATATCCTCTCTCAGCAAGATTCCCAGGACCTCATTGGAGCGGTTTACAGCCAGTACAGTCTCACTAGTGACTTCCATTTTCTCTTATGGTCCTTAAAGAGACAGATGTTACTCTTCCTAGAAGTAACTTTTCAAAACAAATCAAGTGGCTGTTATATAGAGGGTTAAGGATTTGTGTATGTGTGTGAGATTATATATATACACACACATATATGTGTGTATATATATGTATATCCATTTCATTTCCACTCTTTTTAAAAATAAAATCATCTCCACTTGACATGAATCTTTCAACAGTACATTTAAGTGTAAGTCCTGTAATTTTTTGCTTGACATAAACTACAGTTTCCTCAAGACGTTCCATTCCTATTCCAAGAACATTGCAGGGATAAAGATTAGGTTTAATAAGTAAATGTATTACCATGTGAGATTTTTATCCTTGAGAGAAAATGTAATCAGAATGACCAAGATGGAAAAGATTTTTCTTCTTGGTGGTGGTTTATGGAAATTAGGAGTTTACAAACTTCCTCTTCTATAGTTGCAAATCTTCTTGTTCCACTTGTACTGCCCTGCCTTGTAGTTAATGGCATGCAGCATAACTATTCACATGGATTACCAAATACTAGTGAAGAATCATCACTGTTGTGTCTTAATAGAACAGTTACCTAATTAATCCTAAATGCAGAAAAACATGATTTGCTGAGACCCTGCTAAAGAAAATAGTCATTATTCTAAAACTTCAACTGGGTTTAATTTATAGAATATTATTACTGAAAAACTATTTTGTTTTTGTGTCTTTCCGTGACCTTGAAACAAGTGTAAAATTCAGAAAACGCTTGGGTGTCAATGTAGCGTTAGTAAAATAGTTACGAAAGAAAATCCTTTAGGGTCTATTTTTTTTGGTCGGCAAAGACCCATTTGATTTATTCTTCAAAATGTCCTTCCTCAGTTTCCACTGCCACTATTCTTCCTACGCTTTCTATATCTCAAGTCTTGATTGCTGTATGAGACTTTAATTGGCTCCTAGACTAGCTGGAGCAGTTACACCCTTGAAACTATCTTCTCTGATTTGCGAGCCGTCAGTTATTCTGTGCTCTGATAGTCCTTGATAGATAATTCTCATGTCACATCACATTTTATTGTGGATTGAGTATCTATCAGATCCCCTCGAGTTCCTCCAACTGCCCTTTCCCCTACTGAACTTGTAGCAGAGCATGGTCTTCTGCTTGGATATAAAGGCTAACACAAGATCTGGGCCAGGCACATTCATTTATTTTTATAGAGCTTTCTGTGGTTATTCCACATAATACCTTTCTTTATTTAAACTTCTATTTGGCTTTATATAATTTACTATTTGATTATATACTATAATTATATCTATGAACATAGATATATTCACAGATATACTAAAAAATACACATGCAGATATACTATATGATAAAAGATAGGTGTGTTAAGGATGGTTTGACTAAAAAGATTAGAAAACTGGTAACTAAATGGAGAGGTTATTGCATATCATCTACCTAGGGTTTTATATGGTGTCCTTAAAAGTTAAAAATCAGGTAATTGGCAAGAAAAAAATTTCTCTTGCTCACCCTGAATAATTCCTTTTTATCTTTGTGGTTGCAAAATATGTGTCTCCAAGAAAGAGAAGGTAATGCACACATGCGCTTCTGGATCTCATTTTAATTGAGTATTAATTAAAAACCTTATGAAATACTGTAAACTGATTACAATATATTTAAAAAGCCAGCTGAGAAAGAGAACAAAGGTGCTACAGACATGGATAAGGAACCAGTAATAAAATTAATTTTCACACCCACACTGACCAGAGCAGAGGAGTTAGGGAAATGGACTCCCTCATTCAGAGTCTGGAAACTATAGCAGCCCTGAAGAGCCAATTGGAGGAAAAGGTTGGAATGGGACTTTGAGGACAGAGTCCAACTTAGGCTCAGCCATTTAGCAGCTGCACACTACTTACTCTCACTGAGAATTGACATCCTTGCTTATACAATGAGGGAAGATAGTTATTTATCCCATAGGGTTGTTGTGGGAATTAAAAGAGAGAAGAAAAGCATCCTAATTCACTACACATGTCATGGACATGAAAGGTGATCTGCCTGGGAGTGCATCATGATTCCACTGTTTAACAAGCTCTGTGACCATGGGCCAGTTAACCTCTGTGTACTTCAGTCTTATCATCAGTTGACTTAGATGACAGCCCTTATCCCACGGGTATTTGTTTTCAGATATTCAGTATTTTATTGAGAATTATGCTGCCAGTTCCCCACTCTTGTAAGGATAATATTTTCAAAATCTTTTACAAATGTAAAGTATATGCTAAAAATATGTGTGTGTACCACTATAAAATAATCATTATGTAACTAGTTGCATAACTTAATAAAGATAAACTTATAAATACTACCACACAGAGATGTGTGTAATCAGGCTATTATCTAGCCACTATATGTTCCCCTCATATTTTCAGTATCTAAATATCCTAATAATTTTTACTGTATTCTATATATATGACATAGTCCCCAATGTCATGTATTTCCTGTCTGAGCCATTAGTTTTTGGATTGGCGTTTATTTTCTCTAAGAGTAGAATTGAAAAAAGGGGACCATTTTGCCTCAGAGTGGAATGAAGATGTACAGTTTTTCTATAACGAGTTCTTTTGTTTATGAAATTTCCTCTCAACCCTCTTTCTAAAATTATAATTTACTTCTTCCTAATTTGTTATATAGGTTTAACCCTAAGCTGTTAGAAGAATTGTCTTGGAGGGCTAAACAAATATATTATGAAAGGCAATTAATTTTTTTGCTTTCTTTCAGACCTCTAAATTCAACTTCAGTGTTCTCTATAATAGGTATGTGACTTACTGAGTGAAAACCACAAAAGGTCAAGGTTTGGCCAGTGACAGAAGGAAATTAGTTTTACTAAAAGTGTATGCTGAGTAATTTAGCTTCTTTTTAAGGGAAGTGCTGGCCTGTTGCTGATGATGAGCTCTGTTAAAATGCTTTTTCAGACATTAGAATTGAAGGTGGATCGGTCCATTTAATTTATTATAGTCCGGACAATGGAGTATATATAATCATGAGATTGAAAGGATTTTTTTATGACCACCTTCTGTACTGTCTTAGAATTACTAAAATACTTTAAATACTTTGCTCATGTTTTCAGGTATATAAATAAACAGCATAAATTCATCCTAAATTTAAGCAAAAATAAAGATACATACAGGGACATATGTGGTTTGAGGCAGAATTTGGGTTATGATATGTTGCAATTTTCTATTAGTATTAATAGCTATGTGTAGCATAGTCAACTTTTTTAATGACTGTTGCTATATTCTGTGAATTCGTGTCATTTTTATTTGCTTTCTTTCTATTTTTGAATCCTGTGGAAAGAAATTTTAGAGCCTTTCTTCCTCTTTTATTTGAGACTGCTAGGGCTAACCTGAATCTTAAAAACAAACTCTTTTTTTTTGGTATGACTTGAAAATTACTCTTTGAACAATTATTTTTTCATGAAAAGTCAGAAAGGGCCTAATTAATAATCATAATACTGTTTCAGGATTACAAAATTGAAGGAAAGAGTACTTTTATCGTTGTCTGATTGCAATCTATGTAGCCCAATCAGTAGAAAAAACGATTTTATATCATTAAAACAGATAAATAGAATATAATATGAATAGAATATAATATGACCCCAAAGCAAAAGGCAGCCAAGTGCCTTAGTCTTGACTTTAGATTATATTAATTTACATTTAGTATTTAATTTTTTGAAAAGGAGTCACTTTCCCCCCTCTAATAGATGTGGTATTCGACATCTGATTAAAGAAGAGAAAGCAATACAAAATGAGTATTCTGCTTAAAACTTGGAATTAAAATAAAGGTGTCTGGTTTTACACTCACCACTTACTTCAGCTTATTAAAAATTAGATTTTACTAGCTACTTAAATTTTCTCCTTTAAAACTAGAAAAACCTGAGTAAAAGTACACTGTCTGCAGTTGCATTGAATTTTGCATGCCCCTGGGCTGGTTACTTAACTTCCCATTGCTTTAACTTTCTAATCATTAATAATGGGGATAATAATATTTCTCATCATACTAGTTTATAGAACCAGAGGATCTCTAAAAACATTACTGACACACCCAACATCTTTGATCATAGTTTTAACTTACTCCATAAACATTTAGCTAGTAATTCTGAGTGGAAGCAAGTTCTTGAGCTAACAGCTTTTTGTCTTTCTCATGTTATCAACATATTCCAGAAATTGGGGTCTTATCACCTATTTGACTCTGTAAGCTGCAAAAAAAATTAGACAAATTTTTTTTTATAAAAAGTCGCAATGCATCTATAAATATGCATACATACACTATATGTATATATATTCTCCATAACAATCAGTTGACTGAAACTTAACCTTACAGTTAATCTTGGTTTTATATAGACCAGAGCTGTCTATTCTTTGAGCTGTAAGGAAATGAAGTTTATCTTCGGTTCTTCTCCTTTGATTCTCTCTATCTTCATCTCCTTGAGTGGATTAAAATTTCTTACTATCGATTCATTTCTTTGGATCTTGAAGTCTTTTGGTTTTCAGAGCCTGCAGAGAAAAATTGATTTAAAAAGTCAGTACAAAATTAGTAAAGGAGTGACAGGAATTTTTGTTGGGGTAAGACTGATGTTGGTGGAAGAAATCAGGGTTAATGAGGAATGTTCTCGCCTTCGGGAGGATAATGAACTGTTATTCTAAAGGGCTGGGAAGGAAGAGGAAAACCAGGGGAAAGGACATTTTTTCCCTAACTTTTATTGCTACCTTGACTTGACCTCTGATCTGTGGTGAAAGGAGTTGGGAAGACTTACAGGAAATCTGGATTCCTGAGATTTCTAAGGAACTGTAAAAGTCTGGCTGTACTACAGAAATGAACATTTTAATTTTTCATTCTCTTATTGAAAGCAATGGTGGACAGATTTGGTCAAGGATATAACGTGGGACTACTTATATTCTTTGTGGCTGTTAATGGAACAAAAGGCAAGCTGTTTTAATTTGAGGCTTCCTCAGAGGCAAAAAGTGAGGGGAAAGTTGGGAGGTTTGAATTTCAACTGCCTACTCCATAATTTGTTTAGGGTTGGCCCACTTTACCAATCTTTTTTTTTTTACCATTACCCTCAGGGCCTTACAAAATGACTACTACACAACATCATTAATCTATTTTTGCTAATGTGTTTCTCAGAGTGTATGATTAATACAGCAGTTCTCAGCCCTTCTAGGTCACCTGGGAAGTTTTAAAGAAACCTGATGTCTAGGCCACATACCAGACTAATCATGTCAGAACCTCTAGGGTAGCACCCAGTAATAATTATTTTTAAAAAAGCTTTCTAGATGATTCCATTGGCTTAATGTGTTATCTCTTCTAGATAAAAAACGTTTAACATAGTTTTCAAATGTTTGGTCTCAAGACTCTTACATTAGTAATAATTATTGAGGACTACAAATAGCTTTTGTTATATGGATTGCACCTATTAATACTTATTGTATTGAAAATTAAAAGACATTTTACAAATATTTAATTATTTAAAAATAACAAGCATTACATGTTAAATAACATTTTTATGGAAAAATCACTACATTTTCTAAAATAAAAAAGAATTTAGTGAGAAGAATGGCATTTTTGACCATTTAAAAAACTTCTTTAATGTCTGACTTAATAGATAACAACTGTATTTCTTTATGGATTCAATCTGCTATGGTATGTTATTTTGGTTGAAGTATTTGAAGAAAATTCAGCTTCACCCTGACATGTAGTAGGAAAAGGAATGAGTTAATAGCTTCTTCAGATAATTATGGATAATTTTCTTTGTTATTAAATTAAAACATGACAAATGCTAAGATTATAAAAGTTAGTTGCAATACAGAATCTGAAACTGTAAAAATAATATTTTTTACTCCTTGACATTAAAATCCATTGGTCTTTCTCATACTTTGAATGGATCTTCTCTCTGTGATTGAACATCGAGCATTGAAAATATTGGTTCACTGAGTTATGCAGATATTCCAAATGTTGAAAATTTCATTTTATATTATTTAAAAATTTACATTTGTTAAAATAACTGACTTTTGTCAGAAAAGTTGTTATAGATCAGGAAACTGTTACTTATGGGAGCAGATACAAGTTTTTCAAAATTCCAGTTTTTACTTGAAAGATCTAGTTTTATCATTGGCAATAAATATTATCAGTTATTAACCTTGAAGGCATAAGCACACTTTATTCATATTCAAACAAATGTCTGGCAAATACCCAAGTCTGAATAACCATAGGCTACCAGTTAATTATTCTTGCTAGCGAAAGCAGAATTTTATGAAAAAAGTGGATAGTTCACCACGCAACTCACACAATTGTGCAAGTGCTTTTCCTTGAGACAACTGTCCTTCAGTATGTACAGAAGTACTTCATTAGGATATTAAAGCAGGATATCAAAAGATTCATACTCTCAACTTCGTCCAGTCAAAGCGGATAACAGGCTAGATTTATCATCCCATCTTGAAAAAATATTTATCAAACAATGATATTCAAATATTGGGAAATAGGCATTACAAGAGAGTGATGATGAAAGAAGGGAAACAAATGACATGAGCTGGATGCTTTCCCCAGCTTGCTGTCTTAAGAGTGTTTAGAGGATGCTGTGCAGGCAGGAGGAATCCAAACAAAGCCGGGAGGTCTTTGTGAGATGAACAAGGGAAGATCAGGTGGCTAGAATTTTCAAGACAGTATGGGAGGAGAGAGGATGAGCTTTATGAAGAGAGTGCTTCAAAGATCAATAAAGATTTCTTCATAACTCTTCAGCTGAGTATAGATCGACACATGCATGTGAGGAAACTACCCAAGGCAGAAAGAAAGAACTATCCAAAAGGAGCAGACATAACAAGCTCCAGAGCACAGATAGGGTTGGGAATATTTTGTGTTTCTACCAGTCGGAGTGGAAAAACCTCAAAATGCAAGGGGATAAAAGTAGAACACCCAGAGAATACAGCTTCACTAAGGGGTTAAATTATCCCTGGATTATAGGCTGCTCTTTTTCAGCCTAACAAAACTTAAAAGCAAGCATCCAAAAGATCTCACTATTTCCAACTGAACTGTGTTTCAGAATAAAGATCAAGACTATTTACAGTAATACAGGTATGCCCAACACCCACAACAGGGAAATTCACGATATTTGGTATCTAACGAAAAATTTACCAAGCATGCAAAATAGTAGGAACATACAACCCATAAGGAGGAGAAAATATCAATCAACAGAAACAGACACAAATGACACAGATGCTAAATTAGCAGATAACAGTATTAAAATGTTTGTCATAACTATATTCCATATGTTCAAGAAGGTAAAGTCTGAGCATGTTAAGGAATGATATGGATGGTGTAAAGAAAATCTAAATCAAACACCTAGAGAGGAATAAAGGCAATGTCTGGTATGAAAAGTACACTGGATGGAATTGATAACAGATCAGGCACTACAAAACAAAATATCAGTAAACTTGAAGACAGAAATAGAAGCTATACAAATAAAATAATCAATAAACAAACAGAGCACCAGTGAACTGTGGGAAATCTTCAGGCAACTTACTATGTATCTAACTGAAGTCCCCAGAGTAGGAGGGCAGATAATACTTGAAGAAATAATGGTTAAATTTTTTCTAAATTTGGTGAAAATTTTGAACCCACAGATCCAAGAATCTCTATAAACCTCAAACATAAGAACATAAAAAATGTCCACCAAAGCACATCATAATTAAATTACTTAAAAACTGTGATAAAGAGAAAATCTTAAGATAGACTGAGGCAGAGGAACAAAGATTGATTAGGATGAGAGTGAATTTCCCATCAGAAACAAAGCAAGGAACATGATTTTGGAGAAACATCTTTATAAAGTACTGAAGTAAAAAAATCTGTCTACATAGAATTTTATACTCAGAGAAAATTCTTCCAAAAACAAAGGCAAAATAAAAATTTTTTTCAGCATACAGAAATTACCACCATACATGCACTACAAGAAATGTTAAAGAATATCCTTTAGACAGAAGGAAAATGATACCAGATGGACATAGATTTCCACACAAAAGAAGGAAGAGTATCAGAAATGATAAATAGGTGGGGAAATGAAAAAGAGTTTAAAAAAAGCCTTATTTTACCAACCTCTTTGAAAGATAATTGTTTAACATGAAACTAATAAAAACATCTTGTGGAATTAATAATATATTTAGAAGTAAAATATCTGACGACAATAGCACAAAGACTAAGAGGAGAAATAGAAGTATATTGTTGTAAGGTTCTTGTACTACACTTCAAGTGATATAATAATTCTTGATGGTAGACAGTGATGCATTAAAGATATATGCTATAAATCCTAAAACAAAACAGAGATATAGCTGACAAGTTAACAAAGAAAACAAAATGGAATAATAAAAAAAATCAGTTAATTCAAGATAAATTAGAAAATGTGGTAACAATGAACAAAGAACAGGTCGAACAAATAGAAATAACAGATTAGTACATTTAAATTTGACCATATCAATAATCATATTAAATATAATCTGAACACCCCATTTAAAAGCCAGAGATTGTCCCATTGGTAAAAAAGAAAGCAAGACCTAACTATATGCTGCCTACAAGAGATCCACTTTGTATGTTTATTAGAAAATAGTTTAAAAGTAAAAAGAATGGAAAAATATTATACCTTGCTAATGCTAATCAAAAGAAAGTTGGAGTGGCTATATTACTAGAAAAAAAGTAGACTTCAGAACAAAGAATATTACCAAATATAAAAAAGTTTATTTCATAATGATAAAGAGGTCAATTTTTCAAAAGGACATTGCAATCTTAAACACTTAAGCACTTGATAAGAAACCTTAGAAATACATTATATAAAAATAGTGCCAAAAGATATAGGCAAATCCATAATTATAGTCAGATTTCAACACCACTCTCTTAGCAATCAGTGGAACAACCAGACAGAAAATCAAGTATGATAAAGAAGATTTGGGGAACATCATCAACTACCTTCACCTAATTGATATTTATAGAACATTCTACCCAGTCACAGAAGAATATACATTCTTTTCATGTACAGAAGGAATATTTACAAGATAAATCATATTCTAGGCTATAAAACAATTCTTAAAAACTTTTAAAGGAGTCATCCCTACCAAATCTATCTCCTGACCATGATAAAATTAAATTTGAAATCAATAAAAAAAAATCAGGGAAATCCTTAACTATTCAGAAACTAATAATACTATTTAAATAACCCCATGGACAAAAAAATGGGTATGTTCATTCTCTTGATTTTGGTAATGGTTCATGGGTGTAAACATGTTAGAATTCATCACATCATATGCTTTAAATAGGTACGATTTAATGTAGTCTAATTATATCACAATAAAGCTGTTAAAAAAAAAGATATGTACTCAAGGGTTGAGACTTAATAACTATAATTTGTATTGCTTCATCAATAATAGTCTTAAGTGAGACTGGCTCTTCTTTTATTTTATTTTATTTATTTTTTACCATGCATGGTGGTGAAGAATATGACTACAGGTAGGCACAGTTTTGTTTTGTTTTTAATAGTATAGTTTTGTGTCCTGTTTTGATAACTGCTTAGGTGCCAGAGTTTTACCCAACTTTGTTTTTGCAACATCAGTGCAAAGTAAGTACAGTAAGAAACAGCAGATCTTGCTTTCATGTTATTGATTTGTATAAAAATAGTATGAAATTTTTGTATAAAAATTGCTGTATATAAAATTTGTATAAATATTGATTTGAACTTGCAGACATCCAAAAGGGTCCTCATAGGACTCATGGATCACATTTTGAGAACTGCTGTTTTAATAGATATTTCTGGTCATTACTGCTTTAGTCCAAAGGTGTTGTCACTTTATAGTTAGAACTAGATGTGTGTAAGTCCTGCCATGGCAACTGTATGAGGAAGATCTTTTTTTAGCAGTTGGGTCCTTGGTGTGCTTCAAATCACAGTATAGACTCTATACTATAGTAAGGATGATAACCATTCCACTGGTGACTAGGGCTATTACTGAATATACACACGAAAACATTTTTCCATGACAAAAAAAAAACGGCCTGGAATTGTTAAATGTAATACTCATGGGTTATCTTCCCTAGGAAGAGTTTTAAAAAAAGGAAAAAATGCAATGGTCGGGGAGGGGGGTGGGCGGAAATAGCAGATATAAGGGATTTCAGAAAGTTTCCAGAATGAAGGAGGGGAGACAAGAATGAATGAAGGAAAGGGGAAGAAGGACATTTAGCATATAAGGCACAAGAGAAGATGAGAATAAAGAAGATAGGGATACATGAATAGTTGCATTGGATTTGTAAATTTATGGAAACGTCAGAAAAGCCCGCGTGTAAAATTTGAGTGCTGGAATCGGCAACACTTACTATGTTTGTAGGAGATACATCACGTAGTGGTGCTGAATACAGAGGGCCACTGCTCAGGCCCCCTTCAGGGAAGGACTGTGCTCCCGCTGTTGGAGTGCTGTTGGCCCATGCTTCTAGCTGCCAGCTCCTTTGGCTTCAGAGAACTACCTGCAGGAAGTCATCCCACCAAGATATAAAGCCCTAAATATTTTGACTCACCTATGGGATAACACAAGCAGTTTCAGCTTCAGGGCTCCCTGTGGTGTTGGGTGAGGCTGTAGAGGAGGGCCTACTTCCCTGCTCCCTGCTCGCTTCACTCTGGCAGTCCTGTTCCTCCCTCTCCCTCCCCCCTCAGGGGTTTGTCCCAGAGGCACTCCCTAATACACATCCTGAATACTAAACTCTGTCTTCCTGTAAATCCCAAACTGCAACAGCATCTCATTGACTTAAATATAAGCAAAATCGGAGGAAATTAGAGAACCCTTGGGAATGGAAAATCATCATCAAATTATGTGTTAACATTTTAACTGAAGCATTTTCTTATTTTGAATTGCTTATACTGAGCGTGATATTACCTCTAACATTTCATTTCCTATAGGTTTACTATTTCCACCTTTCCTTACTTACAGGAGTTATATGGTAGAGAGATAAAAAGGTAACAGGATAAGAAAAACAAGTAAGATGTTTGTTACCCAGACATTCAGGAGACCCACTATTTTAAGGTTGGTGTAAGCAACAAGAGAGAAAACATATTGGGAGATGTGATAGTGGTTTTGTGCTGCATATTGTACCAATAGAAAGTCTGAAGTGGTCAGATTATCTGGAGAACTGTCCATGAATATCACAAAGAAGCTGTTTAATTTTGTTCAAGCCTGAAGATTCAAACTGTCACTCAAAACTCTCAGATATGAATAGGGTTAGTAATTTTGAACATTGGGAAAGTGGGCACTTCCCTCCTGTCCTCCCCTATAGCTCCAGAGGAGGGCAGAACAGTGTCTTCCAAGGCCAGCCCTATCTTTTAAATTCACTCTAATAGCCAAACCTAAAGAGTCAGTGAGATTTCCAGCTGATTCCATTACTTTCAGGCCTTTGTTCTCTGGGACATAGGTCTGTTTCAGTGTCCTTGTTCCGATTTTTCTGGGATCCATGTTTCTAGGAGATGATTGGGGTCAGGCCACTCCCTGATCCTCACTGTGGAAGAAAAAGAGGACTGTAAAATGATTGTCCTGACAACTTAGACCAGAAACCTACAGATGAAATTAGATATTGTTTTATTTTTTCTGGGATTATCTCGATAACAGTGATCTTTGATGTTACAAAGTAAATGTAATCATATTTAGCTTTTCCTTTTAGGGGCATGCGTTGGAGATGACTTCCTCAAGAGCCACTGTGGACATTTTAGGTCTCGTTTATTTCAGATAGTTGCTTCAACCATACTTTTTAGTTGGGAAGTATGATAGTCTGTCTCCTATAAGACAAAGTAACTATTTGTAAGGGGGGAATAAAAAAGATATAATGGGCTGTTATAAAGGAAATGCCGTGAGGGTTCCAGTTCATGTTTTGTACAGAGGAGGGGAGAGTCTCAGTTTCCTCATCTATAAAATGAGATTGATATCTAGCTTCACATGGTCGTGAAGATTAAATGAGGGAACAACGGAAAAGCACCCAGAACAGTGCCCATACAGAAGTACCAGTAAATGTCATTACCTGTGGGGGGAAAAAAGCTGTAGGAAAACACATCGCAAACCCACAGGGTCTAATGAAGACTCCCTCCCCCTTTCTATTCCTAGTTATGGCACTAGAGATCAGAAAAATGCGTCTTCCTCATCTCTTCCTTCCTTCCTCTTTCTCTCCAAGGCAAGGAAGTAGCCATCTCTGTTTCCTTGGATTCGGAGGCTTGTGCCTTCCAGGACAGCTCAACCTCCGGGTTGCTAAGGTGAGAGTGGGGGAGGGGGAGAGGAGAACTGAGGATTCAGCCTGCGTTGCGCAGTGGGGAGGCGACCGGGAGGCGATGGTGGGGCGGGCGCAGTCGACCCAAGGGTGGGGAAGAGGGAAGGCGAAGGACGCGCGTTCCCGGGCTCGTGACCGCTGGCGGCCCAGGGATCCGGCACCCGGACAGCCTCGGAGAGATGGCAGGCGGCGGTGACCGACGCGTCGTGGGCACCCTCCACCTGCTGCTCGTGGTGGCTGCCCTGCCCCTGGCGATCCCGGGAGTCAGTCGGGGAGCCGCAGCCTGGACCCAGGAGAAGGTGAGGGGCTGCTGCTGCCAGTTTGTACCTGGGTGACTCTTGCTGGGTGCGAGGACGCGGGGCTAGGCGAGCCCCACCTAGGCAGGGTGGGAGACCGGGGCAGAGCTGCGACCCCCTGCCCTGGCAACCTTGCCCGCCTCGGGCGCGGGCAGGAGTCGGGGCTCTGCGTCCTCAGCAGGGTGCGTCGCTGGCCTCCGGGACGCCACGCGAGCTGGGTGATGTCACCAGCCTCCCCTCGGCTGCGGTGTGCTGCGGGTACTGATAGGCGCAGGAAGTGTGTCTCGCCGGCGGCCGCTGATCCGGGAGGCGAGGGCGCGTTGTCGCGACACCGCCCACTCGGGACCCGCGAGGCCAGCGGTCGCGGCGCTGCCGGTAGGTAGCCGGGGTGCCG
Organism: Rousettus aegyptiacus; assembly: GCF_014176215.1. NCBI lineage: Eukaryota > Metazoa > Chordata > Mammalia > Chiroptera > Pteropodidae > Rousettus > Rousettus aegyptiacus. The sequence continues at coordinate 21,595,459 of NW_023416310.1, forward strand.
GGCGCGCCTGGGGGTGTGCCCGCGCTCCCCCACCGCTGCATCCCAGGACGCCCGCGGGGCGTTAAAGTTTCTATGCAGCCTGTGGGTGGACATGTGTTATTGTTAGTCCATTTTAGATTTTTATGCGGAGCATCTCCAAACGAAGGAGCTTAACTGCTTTGCTTTATAATACATATATATTTTTGTCCTACAAGAGTAAAATGCAATTGTCAGAGCAATAAATCTAGTTGTAGGTGGAAATTCTATATGAGGAACTTAGGGTAAACATGATGTGCAAGTTTCTTCAGTGTGAAGTAAATAGGTTCACAATACTTTCCCTTTCTTGTGTAACAGTTTTGAAACCGTGAAATTGGGAGGGACTTGAGCAAATGTTAATGGTATTGGAGTAAAATGATATGCTCTTAAAGATACTAAGAAAAGCAGCAAAGTAAAGGGATATAAACTTTGACAGAGTTGTGGAACGGATCTTTCAAACGCTTACAGTAGGTATCTATTCAGTATGAAATACGCTGGAGAATGCACAGACCCTGTGCTGGTTCACCCGCCCACGCCCCTCTGCCACGTGCATGTGTATATATGAACAGCCCGCTTCAGCTCTCTGGGTTAGGCTTGGTTAGCTTCACCATCTGGGGGCACACGTGCTGCCACTTAATACGTGGAGACTGGCCAGCCACAGAGCACCTGGTGGGGATGTAGAAAGTCAACTCACGAACAACTTCATTATACGAAAAACAGCTTTGTTAGTAGGTGTAAGGTCCATTGAAGAACATTGGGGTCCATACTCCAGCCCTCTCCTTCAGTTCGCTGTGAGTACCTCGCTGATTAAAAATTGGGAAGGGGGCATGAAGAACCAGAATGTGGAGCCGTGCCAAATGCGTCTTTATGACCTGTCTAAATGCATGGGAGTAAGTGAAATGGGAACAGTTGAACGAGCTGTTTTGAAGGGATCATTTGTAGGCAGGATGTATTAATGGGTCGGAGAAGGTGCTAGATTCGTAAAATGTTTTAAATTCGTGAGAATTTAACTTTTGAGAAATGTCTTTTAAAACGTAAGTACCTTTTATATTTAAGAAGTCTCTAGTCACTGCCGTATTGGAAAACTGGATGCTTTCAAATGGTGTAAGCAGATGAGCAAATGATAAAATCAGCTGTGATTTCTGGTCCTGTCTCTCTTTTTTCTGTAGTTCTTTATAAAGTCCTCCAGGTGGCCAGTACAGTTTGCTGCCTGAGAAAAGAAATGAGTCTGCACTAAAACACATGCCTTCCTGATCTGTACAGCATATATCTTTCAATCATGTGAGGTGTGCCCTTGTTATACTGGTCTACCAAAAGTTGAGGTGTGATAAAACATTGATTTTGAAATTCATTTTCTCTGCTTTGAAATAAAGGTGTGTCTCTTCCAGTGGCATCTAATATGTAAAAACAGTTCAACCCTAGTGTATGGTTGTGTTTAGAAGTTTGTGATTGGTTTTTTGAAACCTGCAGACTGTTTTTTTATTATTGTTATTAGATTCGCAGGTGGGCCTACAGGTGTAGATTTAGGGGCATTGGCATCTGGGTACCAGGCATCCGATGTATAACTACATCACATGAAGCTCACAGCACTCCTGGAGGAGGGTATGTTTATCTCTAATCTACAGATGAGGAAACTTGACCATGCTTACACCAGGGAATTGAAGAGCCCTTGTCTTTCCTTTCCTTCTCCACTCTCTTCTCCAAGGCAGAAGAGTTCCGGCTGATGATTCAGGGAACAGTGTTCAGGTTGTGAAAGGGTATGGGAATAGTGGGGTTTAAAGGGCCAGAAGGAGAGCTTATTTCCCCTTTCTGGGTCAGGATGGACCCTTACTGGAATTTCACAATAGGTGGTTTGATTTTGGAATCTTCTTGTTTCTTCCTATTTCTCCCTTTTCCCAATCTCTCTCAGCTTAAAGTTCATTATTCTGAGGGTTGACCTATAGTCCATGTACATGTACACATATGTATATAAATATGTATGTATTTATATTTATAGAGAAAGATAAAATACCATAGGCTTTTATGAGACTTGAATGAGCTATTCATGTAAAGCACTTAGTACAGTAGCTGTCACATAGTAAATGCTCAATAAAGGTCAATTGTTTATTTTAAAAATAAATAAACATAAATATTTCATACTAGAGATTACGCTGAATATACAGTATTGTATCTTGCTATGTCGCTTAATATTATATCATGAATATTTCCTCAAGCCAATAAAATTCATTGAAAGCATCATTTAGTGATTGCAAAATCATCATTTCATAATTTAACTACCCTTTGTTGCTGGATATTTAAGTTGTTTCCAAACTTTATAATAAAGCTGGGACCCAATACATTTTAATGGTAGAATTTCCCTTTATTATAACAAAAGTGAAATAGAAAATCTCAAGTAATATTGGGGCAGAAAGGCAGAGTTTTTGAACAGAGGAACCATCTGCAGGAGAGTTGGTCTCACCTAGGCATGCTTCTCCAGGGTCAGTTCTGGCAGACTATTACAGCTCTCTCAAGCATTTCACGTTCTTCTGTTTCTAGAGCAACATGTACTCTCAAAGTCCTTGGCATTCCTTTTCTCCATGGCTCTATAGCCATCTATCTGTCCCTCTGCCTGCATGATTCTTATAGAAGCAGCAACAGAGACTTTAAGGCAGGGACAAGGGAGGTCAGTGGTAGGTGTGGTGTTGGTAGGGAGATAAAGACAGAATGTCCCATTTTTGAGCATCTAAGTTAAATGCTTTGATGTCCATTTTACAGAAGAGGAAAACTTGACCTAGTGACAGCAGCAAGTCAGGGAGTGGGGATTTGACCCTAAATTGTTGTATTCAAAGCCTACACTGCTTTTCCTTTAGGTAGAGGGCTGCTTGCATTGAAAGAAGACAGAACTGTATCTTATTCAGTTCCCAACTCACCCGCAACTGCTTTTGTGCTAGTGACATCTGACATGCAGAAGAAGTTTAGTGAATTCTGGCTCGGTTGAATTTTCTGGTAGACACGGATATTATCCTGAGTGCTGTTGGGAAGCACTCACATGAGATAGAAACTTGAATTGGCGGTGCTTCTGTCATGATCACCCTTTAATTCAGTGGTTTTGGACCCCAAATCCCTTTGCAATCTGGGCCAGCTCTACAAATTATGTAATTAAAACCCTTTTTGGTGTGGCACCATGTGACTAGCTTAGAGGGGATGCTTTGGGAGATCCGGTTCACACTTTTTTTAGCTGAAAGATTCTCGTTACCCAAAGCAGACTTATTGTCCTTTCTGCGTGGGTGAAAAGACAAGGCAGGGGCTGTAATAGAGACTTATTTCTCTGATAATGCTTGTATCGATAGAAAATTGTCAACATGTCTTTTAACTGAACTAAACCTAGAATAATTTGGGGTTTGCATTTAATATTGGCTCAACACTGTTTTCACCTCATTTACTTTCCTCAGGTCCAGCCCTTTCTCTCCAAGTTTCTCCTCTTATTCCTACCTCTCGTCTCCACATAGATTTTTATACTTATTGAGTTCTGAGAGTAAAAACCGAATGGGTGCCATTTAGGTTGGAGAAGTCAAATGCTTTTCCATACAGGGCTTTAATGAATAAAAAGCCTTAAGTAATTGAATGTGGTTGCTTCCCCTTCTCTAGTCTTCACTGACTGGGAAGCTTTTCTCTCTGTGATTTCACAGGGGCATCTTTCCTCTCAGGGAGGCAGAGAGAAGGAGGGCTCTTTACTGAATCAGTATGTTAGTTAAATGATTGAGCCAGGAAGACTGAAGAGCAACTCATGTAAGTCTGCATTCAGGAGCATCAATGGGCCTGTCTGCTGAACTTACCTTTTTTCCTCCATTAAGCATTTTTTTTTTTTTTTTTTTTGCTGCTATTTGTCGACTATGTTTCATCCATAATATCTGTTACAGCTAGAGATGCTGGGGGCTTAGTTATTTTGTTCCTATTTGTTTTCTTAAGAACTCTTTCAAGCCTCTATAAATTGCCTGTTCAAACATGAGTTTGATTTCTTTTCACTGTGGACGTGAAGCGAAGGACCTCATCCACAGTGACCAGGTAGGCTCTGGGATGGCATAATTGTCAATAAATAGAAAAGAAGTCATTTTTCAAACAGCATTTGAAATAGTAGTTCTTATTTGTCACAATGACTATATTGGGCCAACCCAACTCCAAATCATCACAGGTATCAACTATCGGAAATTCAAAAAAAATAACAAAGCCCACCAACATTGAACCATGGCACCTCCTGGCCCCTTACAGCAGATAGCCTCCTGTCTCTTCTGTCTTTATAACTGCTTGAACATTCAACTGATTTGATATTTGTGATGGTAAAATGCCCACTTTATTATTATGTAAACACAGTCTTTATGATGATAATTTTAGAAGTACAGTCACCTGTCGATTTGATGAATTCCTTATTTGATGAATTTATCCAATATTTGTTGAGTGCTCAATATGAGTTAGGAAGATGCGCTCATGAAGCTGACGCCTTACATGCAATCAGGCATTAAACAGAAATACAAGAAAGTGACCTCTAAACTACAACCTGAAATGAGCTGAGTTAGCCAGGTGAAGAGGAAATGAAAAGCCTTCAAGGTAGGAGGCACCACAGATGCAAAGGCCGCAATAGGGCAAAGCCTCACAGTGCTTTGGGGCCTAGAAGGATGCCAGGTTGACTAACACATGGTGATCTGGGGTGAGTGGCCCTGCCTGGGGCTTGTGAGGCAGCAGAAGAGACCAGACAAGCTCTTGCTGGCCAGGTTAAGTAATAATTAACCACTAAGTCCTCTGACTTCTTGCCTCCATTTTCTTCTCTCTTCTTACATTTTCATAGTTTTGTCTTTCTTTAGCTTTCTTCTCAAAGTGCTTTATGAGAGGTTATAAGGACTTTGGTCTTGGAGCTACCAAGGAATTTAAAGCCTGCAGCAACAGATTTATTAAGGAAATATATTTGAAAATGTATTACCTGTAAACAAACACAAACCTTACAATGTTCAGGCACAGCATCAACATTCAGGAGTAAACGGGAGGCGCATAGATGAGGCAGGGAGGCAGGGCAGAATAGCACTGGATTGGGAATCCATGGAACTGGGATCTTTTTGTGGACTTACCTGTAACCCTCTTACAATCTGGGGAAAAGCAGCTCGTTTCTCTGGACCTCAGTTTCCACTGAGGAGGGTGGACTGGATCATCTCTAAGCGGCCTCTCTAGTTCTTACCTCTTTTGTGCTTGATAAAAGGTAATAGAATTAAAACATGTTGACTATTTACTGTGGCAGTTTACATGTATTAGCTCACTTCATTATGATTACCCTAGGAAGTAGGCATTATTACTTCCGTTATACAGGTGAGGAAATTGAGCTTTAATGAGGTTAAGTAACCTCACCAGAGTTACAGCCAATAAGTGGTGGAGGCTAAGTTGAAAGGGTTTGTCTCAACCCATGGTCCGTGCTCTTTGCAAAGTACCAAAGAGTAATGCTGAGACATATCCAGTTGTAGAAGAGTATAAGTTCTTAGGCAATAGGTATTCTCTCATTCCACAGTTTTTCATCAGCCACATGGGATATTTGATACAGAGTGAAAATACCTTGTGTAATTACTTAGATATATTCAACAAACACTGATCCCAGAAAGGACTGTAAGATATATAAGACTCCCCCAATTTCTGTTTTGCACTCCAAAGAACTTAATATCCTTATGTTACTTTCATCACTCCCCTTGGGGAAGAAATCATCTGATCAACCACTGGCTTCCTGTGGGGAGGAGTAAATAACTCATTCCATCACTGAGTGCCTGATAAACATATAATAAATAAGTGATTCATTATTACTAATATCCAAAATAACAATTTGAATGGTATATTTATTTAGCTGTTTAAGGTTCACTTAATATATAAATGTACATAAGAGTGTGAGCATTAATATAATATTAAAATAATTTTAATTGAAGATAAAAAGTATAATGTTTAGTGGGTTATAGAATCATCAAGCTCTGACTGAAAGGAATTGCAACAATTGCCTAATTTAGAGCAATTGTTTCTCATTATTCTAATGAGAAACACATATGAAATTTAAAATTTTCCAGTAGCTATATTAAAAATGTAAAAAGAAACAGTTAAAATTAATTTTACTATGTTTATGTAACTCAATATATAAAAAATGATAATTTCAACATGTTATCAGTATAAATTATTAATGAGATAGTTTACATTTCTTCATACTAAACCTTTAAAATCTAGTGTGTATATTATTCTTAAACCTCAACTAGCTTAATAGTCAAGAGCTTAATAGTCACACATGGCTAGCATCTACCATATTGGACATTGCAGATCTAGCTCGAATTCCTTTATTAATTTTTCGAGGGGAATGAGAAGTTCAGGGAACTGCCCAAGGTCATACGACCTATAAATGGCAGCCAGCAGTTTTGAATCCAGCTTCTCTGACTCCTAGACGGTGCTTATTCTGTAACTCCACACTGCCTTTTATAAAATAATTATGTTAACAAAACACGTTGTTTTGTTGCCCGTGTTTTTTAAAAAAATTATTTTTTGTCATTTATGCCTATAGCACCTGGTCTTCCTAGGTGGTCTCCCAACCAAGTACTAACCAGGCCAGACCCTGTTTAGCTTCCAAGATCAGACATCGGGCTTGTTCAGGGATGCATGGCTGTAGACCATGGACCATGGCTCCACTGGGGTATGAACCCAGGACCTCCTGTGTGTAAAGCAGACGTGCTAACTGCTACACCATGGAACCACGTCTAACCCATGGGTTTTAAAATATTGGGTTTTCTTAAGAACAGGATATCAATAATTAACACTTTAAAACCTTAGTTTTACAAAGTAATTGTACCAAAAGTCATTAAAAGGAAATAAAGTCATTAAAAAGAAATGTGTTAAATATTAATTTTCAGAGTGAAACTATTGTACTAATTTCGTTTTTAAAATAAGCTGCCAAAAGAATTAGTTTAACTTTCTATATCTAAAGGGCCAATTTTAAATCTGAGTAGTTTAATGTATCTTGTATAGAGCATAAGAGCTATCCCTCTATTTTGAGGTTCATAGCAAATATTTTTCAATTACAAATGTCTCAGGGTAAGTCTTAAACATATAATGAAATGATAGCCGGTTAAATAATGTTGTTTAATCCTCAGAATTATCACAGACCAGCCATTTTGAATTCATCGTCTCTTCGGCAAGTTGCAGAAGGCACCAGTATTTCTGAAATGTGGCAAAATGACTTACGACCTTTGCTGATAGAACGATATCCAGGATCTCCCGGAAGCTATGCTGCTCGTCAGGTGAGAACACAACACACAAACCTAAAAGCTGTTGAATACTTTGCTTTCACGTGAGAGATAATATATCCAAAGTTCTGAGTTCTAATATTCAAATCTATATTCTCATCTTATTATTCACCCACATAAGCAACCAAGAAAACCAAACAACTGAGAGTAAATGTCTGTTTTGTTAAGTGATTCGTGTTAATCCAAATCAAGTTATGTATGAGGTCGTTGCTGGGGTACAACATCCAACAGGGTACGAAGTACTTGGTTCTTGATTATTTCCATAACAACTCCCTAGCCACCCAACCAAATTTTATTGGACCCTAAACACCCAACATCAACAGCTTTGGACAGTCCTCACTTGACATTTCTGGGCCAAGAGTGAATTACTGCTCTATCAAGCCTTCATTCCCTCTTTGGAAAATAGTATTCTTCCTGTACGGAGAGTCACAGTCAGTGATAAAGTACTTTTTCCAGTGCCGTGCTTCTCAAGCTTCTGAATCTGACCCAAGGTTAAAAAAAATGTATATTTTACCTTTTACACACACAAACGTAGAGATAGATTTAACTGACACAAAAATTTCATGAAAAACATACTTATTACTTGCAATTTACTGATATTGTTAATTCTACTCCATTCGTTTTTTAAAAAAATGCTTGGTCATGACCCACTAAACTGATTTTGAGACCCACTGATGTAACCACTGCTGTTTGAAAGAGGGTAGAGTAACCTGTAACCTGAACTAGACCTTGAATATCTCTTAGCTTCTTTAGTGTCAGTCTTTCTAAGCAATCTGAAACCTTATCTCTGAATGACTAGTTTGTCAAACCAGCCACATTTCAAGGGGCATCTTGAGAAGGCATGGGGGAGACAGGTCGCTCATATTCTCCACTGAGAGCATTCTACCTGCCTAACTCTTCAGGCACCCCCATAATGTGACAGTGACACCTGCAAGCACAGCTGTTGAGCCCTTTCTGTCTACCCAGTAGATGGCATCTCCTCAAGTCTAGCCCAGGCAGCCATGGTCTGTTGCCACATTAGCCTGTTGTCTTTCATGAAAAAGTTCCCTAAGGAATTAAACGGTGGAGACCTAAAGAGCATCTTAGTTATTTTTAACTTTTCGGCAGAGTGGGAAATAATAATAATAATGATGGAGAACTTTCACTGAGCACTGTTTTTAGGTCTGGCACTTTATGGAGTTCTTTACACGGATGATCTAATTCAGTCCTCATAGTAATGCTGCCATGTGAGTACCATTATAATCCCAGTGTCACAGATGTGAAAAGACTCAGGGTATAGGTATGTAAACTAACTTGCTCAAGGTTACATATGTAGTAGTGGTGAGGCCAGAATTTAGACCCAAATCTGCTTGGCTTCTCTGTCCTGTTACTGGAGAGCGGTGGCCAGGGGAACCAGCTCTGTGGTATGTACTCATAATGTCTCCAACTCTAGATCTTCTCATGCCCGAGTTGGAAAGTGAGTCACAAACCACTCTTTTAATGGTATTCCCTGGGCCTCATCTCTTAAGTATTTTCTTAAGAAGCTCAGGGCACTTGCTGGGGCTTTCTAAACTCTTCAGTTCCTCATTAAGAAAAAAATCTAGGTCTATAATATTCTCTTCAGCCTTTTTCATTTCCCCACATTATTTGCTCAGAAAGCTGTATATACTCAGAGACATATATGTATATTTTAGACCTAAGGTTCCTTGCCTGCAACCTCTAAAAGTCCATGAACACAACGAATATTGCCATTGTAATCTTTATTTAGCTTTAACAGAATACATAGCACAAATAATATACACAGGTACTGTTGTGATTAACAAATACTTATTCATTTAAAAGTGTTACTGAACCTGTAATAACATTTTCCATGTCATATAGTGGTGGAAATGAAAGAGAAATTTATTGACACTATTTTAAAATATGTTGGTCACTGCTGCTGGGCTGCCTATGCATGGTCTGGCTCAGGTGGCAGTAATCTGAACAGAATATTTGTGTTGAAAATCTCACTTAAGAGATTCAGTTTCATAATTTTTTGAGAAGAAAATCACCATGAATTTTTAGAGAGCTGTCCCCTAAGCTGTGAAAGATAAAGGGCTTCCACTTTTGAGGATGAGGTGAGTGACACATGTTATTATGAGGGAACTAGACTAATAGCCTTAATTCGACTAGAATTAGTACTTTAAACTCAGAACTAATTTTAAACAAGAATGGTAGAAATCTTGTTTTTTTTTTCTCCCGAGGCCTTTTTGAAAACTATATCAGATGTTTTATAATTTTATAGAGTTTCATAGTTGTAATTAGAGAAGACTCTCAAATCTAAAAAAGTTATGGACTTGCTATAAAAAGGGTCAGTGGATTAGCTTTTGTAGGTATCAGTAAAAATGTGCCTTGCTATGGATTCCCTTTCAGAGAATAATATGGGAACAATATCCTATGGTCTGCATTTTTACCTAAAGCTGTCTATTGGATTTTTAGAATACTCATACTTGAGAAGATAATTTATTTGTAAAATAAATAATTTGAAGACATTAAATTTGGGAGTATTTCAGTGATTTCTAGTGGAGATGGGAATAAAACATAAATTGAAAAATCAGGATGATAAAGTTTCACTAAGGAGCAAGCCAGAAACATTGTCTAAAAGAGGCAAGCTAGAAACTTCAGGGTTAAAAATTCCCTATAACTGCTCAGTGCATCTGAGAAGCCGAAAGGTATGGGGTTATTCAGGGAAAGGTGTGCGCATTTCTGAGTGGAGGGCCTTGTGTAGAGAGCCCTCAACTTGGAAGAGGTATCTGAACTCCCCAGCAGCAGGATTCAGCTTCCTGACAATGATCTGTTTGCAGAGTTAGTGCATATGCAGCAGAATCTGCTTCTTCCACACAAACCTAGTCTAGAAATGTCATTGTTTCCCAGAATCTGGAAATGAGAATTTAAGTTGAATTAAATTAGACCCAGGATTATTCACTAATGTTAACACAAAATCTTCCCTGACTCTGGCCCCCACCCCCTAAATAGAATGTGCTTTTGCTTTTATCTGTTTTCTTTCTTCCTTTTCTCTCTCTCCAACTCTCTGTCTCCCTCACCCCCTCTCCCTCCCTCCTTCCCTCTTTCTCTCTCTTCCCCCTTATATCCTTTTCTTTCTGTATTCAATCTCTACCTTTTTTTCATCTCTCTCTGTCTCCATCTATTCATTTGTCTTCTTTTCTCTCCTCCCCATTAAAAAAAAAAATAGATGTATAATAATCTAAAATACGGCCTATATTCTAAATTGCATTTTAGCATGCGTGTTGGGCCCAGGCTTTTGCTGCTTGGAGTTAGGGAAGCACTACTGCTTTGGATTCCCCCTCACAGCCAAGCTTAGGGGCAGTCTGGTGAGGAGAGCGGTGGTTTTCGGAGCCTACTCTGCAAAATTGTAGTGAGAACTTGCAAATTAAGCCTGAAAGCCAAAAGCACAACCAGGGATATTGGTGATGTAATTAGATTATGAAGCCAATTTGGTTGTCTATAAAGAAATTAGTTGCTAAGATAAACAAAGAAATATTTATACTCGATAAAAAAGGTTACCTCAGGGAGAACTATTTGGGGGGCGTTTGCTGTGCTTTTGTAGATGGTAGTGTCTGTCAACACAGATATCAGAAATTATGGCCACGACCTGTGTAGTAATTGAGAAGTGAATTTGTGTGTGAAACTTCAGCTGAGTGAAGCTACGTATGTATTTTTTAAATCCCAATTCATTTTGTAAGCATGTAGGCTGCGATTGGTGCCGAAGACATTTTATGGAGCATTTCATCATCTGGATAGCAGATGTTTTAGAGTACATGCCTTTTTATTTAGATGACCCATTTTATGGAAAAAAATTTTCCTGCAAGTCTAGAGATAATTTATTTTCATATTCTGTGTAAAGTTTGTCTTAGATGTCCAGTGATTCAAACTGCTAATGTTCTACATCACATATATTATATATATTCTCATTGAGAAGAACTTGTAATTGAAAAAAATTAAAAAGAATGAAAAAAGAATAATTTATTAATTACGATCAGCCCGTATTTTCAGTTAGCCTGCTGTGAGCAAATATCAATACTAAGAATTGTGGAGAATAATAAAATAAATGAGATATAAATGATGATTTCAGAAAGGTTTAAACGTTTCTTTTTATTTTATGAAAAGACAATTTGTAAACCCATGTAGAAAAAGTAAGGTACTACGTACATGTGCCATTCGGGCAAAAGTCCACCTCACCACAGAAAGCAAAGAGTGAACAGCTGAGGAGTCGAGCTTTTATTTGGCATCTTCAGGACTGACCGAAGAGTCACTGTCTTTCCTCTGGTTTAGTTCTCCTCTTTCTGGAAGCTTCCTGCCACAGTTTTTCTAAGGCCCTGGCCTACGTGTCATGTCACATTAGTTAGGGCAGGAAGCCGCACAAAACTTGGCTAGTCTAGAAAATTTTTCATTTCCTTGGGTGGGAAAAAAATCTCCTATTCTTTTCCAGTTATTATGTTGTTTGTTTATCACCTCAAGGTCTATCCCCACCTATGTTAGTTGTGGAACAGATTGCTGGTTTTGTGGATAGTTAGTTTGTCATTTGACTTTTAGAACAATTCTTTAAGGCAACTGACAAATATTTATATATATATACACACACACACACACACACACACACACACTATTTCAAAATAAAATAAGTGGAACTGAGTGAGAAAAATGAGGTAGAGGGAAAATAAAGACAGAAAAGGGCAAATGAAGCAGTGATGAACTCACCTGTAACTTCTACACCATGAATTCTAGATTCTTAAAAAAGATACTTTCCGTCCTGCGGTGGTATTTCTTTTCTATTTGCTGCTTTCTCCTGTCAGTTACTATGTTGCTCATTAGGCCCAAGATAACCAGGAGAGATGGGAAAATAAGTTCTTTATTAGCATGTGCTAATTTTTATTAACATGTGCAGTACGTCTGGACCTTCCCTGGGTGCAGAAGGAAAACTACTTCATTTATCATTATGGTTCAGAGCTGCTTATTGATTCTTAGAGTGGGCAGGACCTCCAGTATGCCCACCATCCCCTTGTTGCAGGGCTCTTTCTATGCTATCATTAGTAGGTGAGCATCAGTATCTTTTGTTAATGTTCATTATACTATGAAGTATTTGCTGGACTTGGATCATATGCAGTTCAAAGGGGACAAAAAGAGCTACCATGTGCAGTTCCTGGCCTCAAAGAGCTTAGAATGGAAGATGGAGACCTGTAGGGCCTTGGTATACCTGACTTCTCGAACATGCCTTCTTATCCTCATAGAAATACTGAAAGTGGACTTTAATACATATTGAACAGGATCTCTACCTTCTGACATGTAGTGATGTCCACAATAAATAGTTAAGTGAGAAGAACAAGGGGCAGAGTAATGAGTAAAGTAGGGTTTTATTCCTATGACAACGTACACCCCTCTGCCAGATATATATGTTTGCACGCTACTATATGTTCGTTTGTATAAACAAAGAAAAGGGTGTGGAGGGATATACATGAGACTATTAACATTGGTATTAATAATTGGAAGGGGGAAGGAAGACTGGAGGAGGGAGAAGATTAGCTTTTCATTAAACATCCTTGCTATTAATTTGAGAAGTATGCATTGCATTTTTAATTTGAAAAGCATTACATAAAAATCCCAAACATAGTTAACAAATGAAACCTGTCTCAATCTGAAATTTTTGTTTTTGTTTTGATCAGCACATCATGAAGAGAATTCAGAGACTTCAAGCTGACTGGGTCTTGGAAGTAGATACCTTCTTAAGTCAGACACCCTACGGGTACCGTTCTTTCTCAAATATCATCAGTACCCTCAATCCTACTGCTAAACGACACTTGGTCCTCGCCTGTCACTACGACTCCAAGTATTTTCCCCATTGGGGCGACAGAGTGTTTGTGGGAGCCACTGATTCAGCTGTGCCATGTGCGATGATGTTGGAACTTGCCCGTGCCTTAGACAAACGACTCCTTTCCTTGAAGGTATCTGTTTCCTTCTTGTAGATTTCTGGGATAAAACACATTAGCAGTAACTCAGAATAAATTCTAGAATCCCTTGGGGGAGTGAGAAGGCTGTTTAGAAATGTAGACTTTTGGTACATTTTGTATGAGTTTGAATGACTATTATTTGGAACATTACATTATTTGAAATGTCAAGCATGGGCAATAAAGCTAAGACACATGACAGTGAATCCATTAATTGACACCCAATTTCTTAGTTGTGAATACACATTAAATTAATTGCAACATTTCTTCGCAAAAAAATGAAGAAAGCAGAAGGTTGGTGCAGGCATATGTATGAGATCTCTGTTTATTTCTTTTTGTTTATGTAACCATGAACATCACAACCTTCTGATCTGAGAGATGGTGGCTCTTGAGTTGGGGGGAGGGAGTTGCTACAAAGTAGAAAGGTTCTGAAGTAGAAAGTAATTCAGACATATCGAGATGAAAAACATGAAGCAGAAATGCATTATTGTTATTATCTGTGAATCTCGGCTCAGTTTTGTAGCATAGCAGAGCTTTTGTTATATTTTCAGCTCAAAATACTTCTGGGACTCTCAGATGTTATTTCATTCTCTGTGTTCTTAAGGGTATATTGGAAAAAAGTGCTAAACTAGATGAAGACACTTTGTTCAGATATCTCTCATAACCAAGTAAACACAACAAAGCAAAAACAAAGATCTTTGTTCACAGGCAACAAATACCTTTTTCCCCCCTCAGAGCTTTATGAAGGAGCTAGCCTTTTTTACAATGGGGTAAAGAAATAAAAGGTTTATCTTGTAATGGAAGTAATAGAGATATTTTGTTCTATTTTTGCTGGATATGCTGAGCTTGAAAAAAGCAAGAATTGTTTATAACCCCTCGGTGTCCTTTTCACTCTTTTTTTTTTTTCCATTTTGTTTTGTTTTCTTATCCTTCCACAATGTCTTTGTCCCATGCTCTTGCCTTGCTTTTAACAACCACTCTTACCCAGAAACTGGGTGAGAAGAGTTCAAGAACTGATACAAAGTTTAATTTTTCATATTTTCATTCTAGGAAAAGGACATGAAATGAAATATGACTTAAAGGCAGGCCGTGTAGTGGGCGTGTTTTCTCTTCGGGAGCTCTTTTACCTTTTCCATGTAGCTCACACCTGCTTTGGGGACCAGAAGTAGAAAGGGCCGAATGAGTTGTTGGGTTGGGATCCATTAAAAAATACATTCTCTTAATTAGCCTTACTAAAATTGTCCAGTGATATGGGCAAAAAAAAAAAAAAAAAAAAAAAAAAAAGGACTATTTTGGTTACGAATGGTGAGCATATCACATTTATTCTTCCAGTTGTACTTTAACTAAATTCATATGAAGGAATTATTTTAAGTTCTTCAGCTGTCCTGGATTGGGTGGTGATGGTGGAATGTGACCTGGGAGGGGACTGGATAGTAGACTGGGTTATTGTCCCAAGTCTTTGCAGCTCTCCCACTTCCGCTAGTAAGATTATCATTATATATTCGCCTCCTTTGCCTTATCACTTTGCCGTGCCCTCCTACTGTGTGGTACTTTATCATTCCTTGACTCTGCACTTTGGCTGTTTGATTTGTCTTGGGCAATGAGATGCCAGTAGATGTGGCACAAGAAGAGGCTGGAAACGCGCTTGTACAACTGGGCTTGCGCGCTCGCACCTGTGCCATCGCCAGGGAAAGGGCGGCCCCGGCTGGCCCTCCAGTCCCAGGAAGAAGATAAGAGACATGCGGAGCGGAGCCAGCCTTGACGACTGCAGAATGAAGCAGAGCTTCTCCAGCCCTAACCAGCCTAGATTAGTTGTCTCCCATCTAACCTTCAGACTCAGGAAGACACATCATTGTTGTTTTAAGCCACTGAGTTTAGGGTGATTTTTCACACCTTAGTATGGCATTACCTGATAGAGCCTCAGATGGAGAAAGACTGAAGATAATTCACCACGATGTTAACAGACATTAATACTGTAATACCGGTAATTATGCATTTATCGTATTGCTGTGAAGAAGGACTGGAAGACCTTCACAAATCAGGCCACACAGATAGTGAGGAAGGCAGAAGTGAGGCAGGGGGCTGGAGAGGAGAGAGTTGATCAATCTGTTTAAGGAACCCTTAGATATATAGATTCTCACCCCACTCCTGGCAGATAGATGAGGACCCTGCCTGTATCCTTGTGGGAGATGACAGAATATTTTATTGGGGAAGTTGAACCAGAGAGGTTCTGGACATAGGGACACAGAATATAGAGGAGGGCAGTGGTGAGGTACCTCATGGAAATGAAGATGAGGTGAATGTCTGCATATTGTACAATGAAGTCCCAGGCTTTCCCCAACTTACAGCATGAGCGAGTCAGCAGCTAGTTTATACCCAGCAGACAGGAAACTGGAAGATCCTTCTCTTGAGAATGTGAACCACCTCATAGGAAAGACCCACAGACAGTGACATTTGGGGATCCTCAGTGAAAACTGGGCACCAGATTGCCCTACATGGAAGACAACCATCTGTGTCTATAGTCAATGTTATAGTACCTTTAATATGAATGAACACAAAGGATGACCAGACATTTGAGGTCAGTTTCCAACATGAAAAGAGCAAGCAAAACAAATAACACAAATTGAAAAAATGAACTGGGAGGGAATAGAGCACAAAGAGCAAAGGATAACGTAAAGGACATGATTTTTTAATATCCTTAAAGAGATAAGAGGAGAACTTATATCCATAACAGATTAAGGAAACATCAGATTCAGTTTGGTGCAATGTGAATACATTCCCCTGGTACTGTAGTGAGATGGAGAGAGAAAATGGTTGTGTATTTTTATCCAGCCAGGTTCAGCTGCATGAATGTAAGCACGAAGGAGACAGAGCGTTGGACTTAAGGTTATGTTTTTGTCATGTGAGTTTGGCCAAGGCAAAAAGAGGCAAAGGAGTTGAGTGTGTTTGCAAGGGAGCAATTAGAATGACTCTGGAATTTAAGTGAATATGGAATAAAGTGAGGGCATCATAGGGGGAAAGACTGTGAAAAGATGAACGATCTGATCAATCAGCAGTTCCAGTGGATTTGAAGGATTGTGGGGGTTAGGGTACCAGCAAAACTAATCTGAAAGGTGAGAGTTGTCAGAAAGTAAAAAAATTGATCAGAATCCTACCCATGCTTTTAAGTTCTCCTGAAATGCTGGCTTTTGCATGAAGTCTTCATTGACACTCCAAGGATTCAACCTTTCATTCCATCTAATTCCCAAAGGAATTTTATGTTACCTTTTTGACCCTTGGCACATTTCGCCATGCTCATGTATTTGCTTTAGCTTTCCTACCCCAACTAAAGTATAGGCTCCTTTAAGGGGAGAGGCCGTAATTATTATTCTTTGTGTTGCTGTTGCATTCCTGGGCTGATCTTTGAAACTAGACTCAATAAAAAAAAAACATTGCAGACTTAAGACGCAAGAAAGATTTGCAGTTGTTCAAGTTGGGTTCCCTGGGACACACACTCTGACGTGGAGCTCAGCATTTAGGTCATTTCTTAGGGAGTGGCCTTGGCTCCATAACTATGGCAGGGAGAGGAGGGAGATGGGATTAGGTAGAGGGATAAGTCAAGCTGCCATACAGGTTCAACGACAGCCCGAGCCAACTTATGGGGATCTCTGGAGGTGCAACGACCCTTAAGAGAGCCCCCAGGACCCGCTTAGATCACTCCTTGGATGTAGGACACCCCCGTGGCTGAGGCGACCCTTAAAGGGACTAATAGCTGAAGGCTCTCTGCTATAGTTTTCCTGGCAGCTGGGGCGATACATCCTTCTGAAACAGAACTGTGACGCTGTGTCACCATGTCCACCATGGCAGTTTCACAGTTTCCAAGTTCTCTAAAGAGTTAGAAAAAATGCACAACTTCTATCTTCAGAGGTGGTGGGAGAAGGTGAGGTTTATATGGGTGAAGACTATGAGAGGCATGATGATTTTTCAGGGAGGAAGTGGTGCAAAATAAATTTTATCATGTTTTCTCTCACTTTGGTATCTTCCTTTTCTTTGTGGCTTATCTTTCTTTCTTTTTTTCCCCCCAGTTAATAGTGAAGCGTGCCATTTCTTAAATCCTCACAGCATTTTTTGCTATCTTTTCACTGTTCTTTTTATCAGAACGTTTCAGACTCCATGCCAGATCTCTCACTCCAGCTAATTTTCTTTGATGGGGAAGAGGCTTTTCTTCACTGGTCTCCTCAAGACTCTCTGTATGGGTCTCGGCACTTAGCTTCAAAGATGGCATTGACCCCACACCCACCTGGAGCGAGAAACACCAACCAACTGCACGGCATGGTTAGTCTGGGTAATTTCCGCGGTGGTGCAGCTGCAGGCTCTGTCTCAAAGGAAGCCAAAGCTAGAGCCAGTTAAAGACCTACAAATGCCACGGCATCCTTGGAGCGGAGTGTTTATAGTAGAACATTCCTTGGCAGGCATTGAGTTTTTGAGGAATCCCAGAGCTAAAAAAGAATGATTCTGGGTTAGCAGTTACGTTTGAACTTAATTAAAATAATATAAAAATTTACACTGTGAATTTTAAAAATGTAATTGGTTTAAAAAAAATGTAAAAAAGGTTTAATTAAAATGATGTGAAAAAAAAGATCAGATTAAGGAGACATCAGATTCAGTCCCGGCCTAACAGGAGCACATTCCCCCAGTGCCGTACAGGGACAGGGAGAGCAAATCCCTTCTTGAGGCCTCTCTGAAGCCTGAGGAGGCGAGGCTCTTGGGAAATGCAGTAAGAGTGGGATATGATATGAGAATGGGAGGGAAGAGTGTTCTCGGTGGCTTCAAAGTGCTAAAATGACTCCAAGTGTGTATATGACATTTCGATGTGATATTTTTAACGTGGGGAGGGGGGTGAGTGGTAGAGACATTTTGATGCTGCCTTTAAAACCCTGCTCTTATCACCAAGTCATGGATGTGACAACCCCATTTTCATCCCCATTCCTGGCCCCCTCCCCCAGTCCTTCACCCTATCCTTGACTTCTTTCCCACTCTGATTCTCTTTTTATATTTGACCTTCATTCAGTCTTGAGTCCTCACTAACTCCAGCTTGGAATGTTATGCCATCCCTGAGTCTTCGTTCTTCATGTGCCTTCATCCACCCCGACTCCCACCTCATCTGTGAGCTGACAGCCTATTCCCAACCCCTCCACTCACCCCTGTCCTGTACCCTGTCACTGACGTTTACCCTCTCAATCCAAATGGCCACATTTAATATCCTCTGTGACTCTAACACATCTCCATTGGACATCTTCACCATCCTGTCGTCTATTAGCAGCTCATAATAGGTCAGGGGAATATGGTTTGCACCTTAGTCACTTGTGTCCAAATGGCCAAAAAGGATTCATAGGAGGTGGAGACACCCGGCTATCAGTAGGAGGAACAAAGTTATTTATGTATCGGTTCAAATATATGAATCCATAGTGATGGTTAAGACCATTTCCCCCCCACAAACAAACTCTTAGTAATTTATCCAACCTTGTGAATACACTCCAATTTCAAACAAGTCTATTTTTTCCCAATGAATATATGTAATCATCATTTATGAGCTAAGGGACACTGTCTTTAGAAACATAGACTGCAAATATTTATTTACTATGTATTAGGATCTATACAAGATATTTATCCTCACATGATCTCACATTATATAAATCAGGAGTGCTTATTCTGGGGGCTAGTCTTCAGGGAATCCTCAAGCCTGCTGATATTTTATGACTCAAACTAGTTAAGGACACACCGATTTAATTGTAGAGGCTTATGACCAGAAGGGACCTTTAGAGATCAGCAGATCTGAGCTTCTGGTTAGATAGGAAAGGAGATGGAGACCAGAGACATAAGGTCTTCTAGCTTCGAGTTGAGAAATATTCCTATATGCTGCTTTGAGGAATAAATAGTTACTAAAGTGTTCTCCTGTAGGCAGTTGTGTCATTTAAGACAAAGGATAAAATGGCTAATTAGAATAGAATAGAAGATCAGACAGGCTTGGACTCCCATCTGAAAATAAAGTTAAATGTATTTGTTTTAAATCTATGAAATATTTATCTAGATGTTCTCTTAGTGATAGCCTTCTGGGATTACAGACATGAAGAATCTACACTTTGCCCTTTGTCCATATTGCATAAGCAAGATTATAAAGTTCTCCAAAATAATTAGCTTACGATGTTATTAAACCTTTTGTTCATTTATACAGCTCCCTAGATTATTTTGAATTATTTAAATGATGTTAGTTTTGACTGATTGTTTTTTTCTGGTGATGAGTATGAAACAAGTTTTGGTGACAGAGATTAAAACAAATTTTTCTTTCTCCCTTAGGATTTATTGGTCTTATTAGATTTAATTGGAGCTCTCAACCCAACATTTGTCAATTTTTTTCCAAACTCTGCAAGATGGTTTTATAGACTTCAAACAATTGGTAAGCACCTCTTTTATTAAAGAGTCAAACCTGGTTTCTTCCTCTGACAAACACTACATTTTAAAACTCAAATGAGTATGTGCGTGATTTGAATATATAACATACTTTGCCGGGATTTTTTTCTTACTTTATTAATTATTTTCTTGTTTCTATTCATTTCTTTTAGTGGGCAAACTTTATTTTCTTCCATAAAACTTTATTTTGATGTGGAAACATAAAATGCTATATTTCATATCTGAATATCCTTAGAAATGGTCGAAAATATTTTCCTGTTTGAAACATATGGAATGCATTCCTATGGAAAACTACTCAATGAAAAATACTGGCTAATGATAAATATGATGAGTGTTATGTCCTTGTAATGATACCAAAAGATATTCTTTAATTTTTCTTTCCTTTCTATTTCTGTTTTTTTCATCTTCTATTTTCTGCCTATCCAGACATGATCTTCCTTTAAATAGAATACAATCTCTGCCTGTTTTCCAAAAGAGTAAGAGATCACAATGCAAGAGAAACCCAAGATCTTTGAAGAGTCATTTAAAAGAAGGTTTGGTGTCAAATCAATGAGACGAGACTAGGTCAGACCAGGGGAGGCTAGGCCAGGCCAAGAAACAAAGATTCTATGGCTGGAGAGAGAGGCTTGGGGCTTGGAGAAGGAAAAAGGAGAATAACTTCATCTCTTTATATACTTCTACTTTCCCCCTCACCAAAACACAAACATCTCTCTTCTGTCCTCCACCTCCCTCAACAATAAAACAATTGGCATCAGGGAGAGATGAAAATGAGACAGACCTTTATTATAGAATTCAGGCGAGGACACCTGCTTTCGAGGCAAAACTTCAGGCTAGGAATTCCTTACTAGCCACAGAACTCCTTGGAGCCAGGTAGAATTGTATTACTTCTATACAATGGGAAAAGCATTGCCATCTTACCTCACACTTTTGCTATGAGTTCATAATTTGCCAGTCTGATCTAGAATATTATAAGAGAAAATTTTACCTGAACCTCGGAGACTTTGGTAAATTTCAATTCCTAGTTTGAAAATATCACTATTATGGTATTATTACTATAAGCTTCTTGAGCCTCTTCCTTGCAGCATGTTTTTTTCCTTACTTTAATGGTGGCCTCAAGAAATTGGGTTTGGCCTTCTTTCAAGAATTTTGTACACTTTTCTTATTTCCTCTGTCAGAATGAACTTATATCAGTAACTTGCATCTTCATGTAATTGTAACCCATTGCACTGCCACTCCTAGTGGTATTTAAACTTTATACCACATTTAATTGTATAAGGAAACTTTGTATCCCAAGATAAAGGAATTATAAGTATCAATAAACAGACGAAATATTGTTTGGTGATGGTAAGGGGTTTCTCTATGGTCCTAAAATCATATTATATATGGATGCTACTACTTGGTCTAGTTTTACCCTTTAATTTAGCAATTAAACACACACACACACACACACACACACACACACACACAGCCATCCTGGGAAGTTTCACTTGGTTGTTTTATACTCTTCTTGTGATATCATCTTGTAACATAGAACTCATGTTGTACATAACCATGTAACGCGTGGGTTCTATGTTACAAGATGACAAGAGTGGTGGAATTCAGGCCAAGGGTTCTTAAAGGATAGTGTGCATAACGGGGAGGGTTTTTTACAACACAGATTGCTGGGCTCCACTCCCAGAGTTTCTGATTCAGTAAGTCTGCGGTGGGATCAGATAATTTGCGTTTCTAACAAGTTCCCAGGTGATACTGATGCCGCTGGTCAGAGACTACACTTTGAGAACTACTAATGCAGGTCATAATAGGTAACACTTTCCCACAGAGTGGCCGGTAGTATACTTCACTCCTCTTTGGTTTGGGTATTGCCCTTTCAAGCCCCACATCTCCTCTAAAGGTATTCGTCATACCGGATCTTGGATCTATAAGTATTTACATTTGTGTTTTTCCTCCCATTTTGTACTACTTTTCTAATTCTCCATCTCTTCATGTTCTACTGAGTTTCTACCTCTAAGGAGGTTCTCACCTGTGAAGCTACAGCCACAAGTGACTCTTCTCTCCCCAGAACTACTCCAAAATGTACACTCCCAAGTTCAGCCCAGATGCTAATTGTCATGGGTGTGGCTGTGCTCACTGCTGCGTGTATTAAAAACTATGGCCTACATGTGCTAAGATTTCAAACTCATTATGCATTCTGAGTATTGATCATATAAAAATAGATATTTATCTACTAATTGTCATCTGCAGAACATGAACTCCATGAATTAGGTTTGCTCAAGGATCATTCTTTGGAGGGGCAGTATTTCCAGAATCATGGTTATGGAGGTGTAATTCAGGACGACCATATTCCATTTTTAAGAAAAGGTAATGTGTGTGTATATGTATGCGTACATGTGCATTTTTAACTTATTGTATTTTATGTGATTTTGCAATAATCTAGAAGTATGAGAAACAATTAAATTCATTAATTGGTTAATTCAATCACCCACCAATCATCTTATGGCTTCTATTGTCTTATGAGAGTCATTTCAAATTCTTAAGGACACCTCTATATTTTTTTCCTATATCTATAATATTTATGAAAACTCTGTCTTCTCTTTCCAACATCCCCACCTACCTCTGTCTCGTATCAGTACTGCTCTGATCCATCCTCATCAGGCTCCTCCAGCAGGCCCAGCACACTCCAACCTTAGGACCTTTGCACTTGCTAATACTGCTGTTTGGAAGGCTCCCCCTCAGATCTTTGTACAGCTTGCTTTCTCCTTTGTTGCATGTCTCTGTTTAAATGTTAGCTTCTCACAGAGTCCTTCCCTGACTTTAAATACTCCTCTCTTGGCTCCACTGTTTGCCCCGCATTCTCTATTCCTTCACCTGTTTTATTATTCTTTAAAAGCCTTATCACTTTCTAAAATTATTTTTGTATATTCGTTCACTTGTTTCTTTCTTTACTGGAATGTAAGCTCCATATGGCTTGGCCTTTTTCACCAATAAACCCTCAACTCCTAGAGTAGGGACTGGTATATAGTAGATGCTTTATAATAATTTATTGAATTAATTAACATTTGTTTCATGGATGGATGACTTTGGAGCATAAGGGGAAGACATAAAGAAGTCCACAGAAGCTGATGAGTTACCAGCTGTCTTTCTATGGTACAGAGCTCCCACTCAGACTTCTGCTTGGAGAAGGACACTTTCTAGTTACGCCCTGAAAACATGCACTTAATTACAGGTCACTTCTTCCTTATTAGGTGTTCCAGTTTTGCATCTGATATCGTCTCCTTTCCCTGAAGTCTGGCACACCATGGATGACGATGAAGAAAATTTGGATGAAACAACCATTGACAATTTAAACAAAATCATACAAGTCTTTGTGCTAGAATATCTGCATTTGTAAAGTTCCGATGTAGTTTATAGTAATTGCATCCAGTATCAAATTTAAAAGTTAAGGTACAATTTAAAATTATATGACTCCAGACAAACGCCATGTGGAAATGTCTGTCCTATGGATTCATTCTGTAGGTAGCTTTGAATATGTGATCGGTAATTTGTCATGTCATAAATTGCTCATTAATTTTCATCTAGAGATAAAAAAGGGAAATGTAAGGAAAACTGAAAATAAATATCTTAAAAAAAAAACTCCTTTATCTCAGAAACTATGAAGCTAAATCAGGTTTGTATATTCAGTATCACAGTCTTCTAAATAGTGCTTAAATATAGTGGTGACCTGCAATGTGTAGTCTAAATTTCATGACTTTTTATACTTGGGAATCTATTGCATATAATACAAAACAGAGATATAGTTTCAAGACTCAAATTTCTTTGAGAAATGTTTGTAGGGTTTATTTTATAGACATTAAATCAGAGTTAAATGTTATTTTGTGAATTTCCTTTTAAAATATAAATGAAAAATTTTGTAATTTATAGTTCAATTTTTATAGTTTTAGAAATTTAACATTTTACTTCAAAAAGAATATAGTCACTAATAGAAAATTATAAAATGGAGAAAAAAAATTATAATGCCATTATATTAACAGAATCACTATTCGATCTTGAGCTCTTCCTCACATATTTTCAATGAAGATTTTAAAGGTGTAGTTATGATCAAACTATGTCTACAATATTTTCGTTCTTTTTTTCTGTCAAATTATACCATTACCAGACATTTATTTGCAGTTTTGATCATCAGTTGTGAAGAAGACGGAAAAATACTATTGACTATGACCTCCAGTCAATATTAAGGTAATACAGCAGTAGCACAGTAGTTATATTTTTTGTGTAGGTAAATTATATTTTATTCATGTTTGGTTAATTAGGGCATTTCTTTTTTCAAGAGAGTCATGGAAGCAAAATTATTTGGGCTGGAAACACATTGGAATTCATGGATTTTTCTTTAGCTATAAGAAACAATTTACTAGAAATACAAACTTGTTCAATAAACAATTAGGAAATTGATTCTGCCATCTAGATAAAGTTAGCTGGGACTTCTGTTCTGAGGGGACGATTAATACTCACTGAATTTATGTCCTGGGGTTGGATAGCATGGGAGACAGACCAGCTGAGTGGGGAAGCAATGATAGCTTTAAGTCGATTGACAAAGGAAGTCATTGGAAAAAGAATTTACTTACTAAAACATACTTTCTAGAGTAAAAAAAAAAAAGATAAACTTAATTTTATCTATATGACTATAAATAATTATATAAAAGAATAGCCAGAATTATATATAATCATATATAGACATATATACATATTCATATAGATAACATTGTCTGTAATTTTACTTTTGTGAATTTTAGAGTTAGATTTCTCTAGGACTTCTTTTTATTTTACATATCTGCTTCTGAAATTTTTTAAAGAGACGTCATGCTTTTGTGAGTTAAATAATATTGTGAGCTAATACTTATTGAGTACTAAGTCTATGTCATACACTGTAGTAAGTGCTTTATATGTTTTTACCAACTTAATTCTTACAACAATCCTAAGGAGTAGGTGGTATTAACACTATTTTATGATGCTCAGAGTGGTTAAGTGTTTTCTTTAAGATCACAGAACTAGTATGTGCCAAAGGTTGGATTGGAACCCAAGCAACTAGTATGTACCAAAGGTGTGATTTGAACCCAAGCAGTCTGGCTCAGGAAGCTCAAGCTTTGAACCACTGTAGTAGAGTACTGACCCTTTACACAAAAAGAACTTTGCAGAATATTCTCAACACCAAATGCAAAGCCACAATAGTGTCTCGAGATTTTTGTGTCATTCACTCACTCTAGGAGAGCATTTATAAAGCACTGTTGCCATGATTAACCTCACAATGTTAGCTTTGCGAGGCACACCATTTGCATGCAGAATGATTTCTCTCCCACAACAAAGGCTGTTTTCACATCAGCCTGGGATAGCAGAAATCAACATGAGTGCTTCCAGGGCTAAAGGATCTAAGCCACAAAGCAGGATTAAAAGAGGCTGAATTTTCTGGATTAACTTTTGGATGAGATAAATATTTGAAAGAGTTCAGGGAAACATTTTTTTTTTTAACACCAGAAAAGAAAGATTTAACTGATGATATTGAAACAGAATGAAAAGAAATTTTAATATGGAAACTAAACACTAGTTGACGGTAAAACATATATAATTATAAGCCTTAATAATAAGTTCCTTTTGAGGCAGAATGAAATTAATCGGAGATCTACTATAATCTCTTGAGTTGGTATTAGTTGAATTATTTTTAGAGGAGGAAGTTGGAAGATATGTTGAAATGAGATAAAGGGAAAAATAAAAACATAAGCAGCTTAATTCGATGAAAGTTTCCTTCCTTCCAAATGGCACATCCGAAAATTCCATTCATTAAGAGTTTGCATTAATATGAGAAAAGCAATCATTCCATAAAGGGAAACATTTTAAGGTATTAACCTTGATATTAGTCTCTGAAATATGCTCTGTGAAATACATGCCAGTCAAAAATATTAGTTTTTAAGAAATTATAGTTGCAAAGGCCGTGCTCGAAACACATTATGTTGATTTTGGAATTTTTCTATGTGAATTTTAGAGCATTTTACTACCCCGAAGAGATCAATTTGTATGTTTTGTCTATTACTGTCAACTCTGCAATACATAGAGTTATTTTTCTTTTTCAAGAGAAATGAGTTCAAAGGAAAATATTCATAAAAGAGTATTCATAATCTTAGCATCTAAAAAAAAATCATGATTCTGTTATTTTAGCTTGAGGGTTGCGGCTGGAAGAGAAAAGACAGATCCTTTATAATGGAGAAATGTTATAGATGGGGAGGCAGTTGACATAAGAACAAAGCAGCCCATGTTTCCAGCTGCAGCTCCAGCTCCAAATCCTTAAAACTGTTTATTTCATGGACCTTCTTTCTTCCATCAAAGAGACGCATTCATTATGGTGCTGCAACAAAATCACGTGAACACTGAACATTTGCTTGATCCACTTGGTCCAGCTGGAGGTGATTGCTTCTTATAAAGGAGGGATGGATAAATTACAAGACACTTCCATTTCTCTAATGTCCATACGGCCCCACATGAGGCTCGATCATGGTATTTTCCAGCTTAAAATGCAAGCCCTAAATCTGAGGAAGGATGGCGTGGGGATAAAGGACATAAAGAGAAGACGAGGGAAACTATTTGTGACAGCCAGAGTAATGAAAGCAAAGCTAACATAGGAAATTTGGAGAAATTACTCAAATTTGCTTTAAATGAAGGTATGGGGCTGTGCTGTCATAGCCAGTCCTCCCACCAATTTCTGGCTTCAAAGATGAATGTACGAAAGAGTGAGGTTTCACTCTGAGTTTCAGGGCCACATTCTACACAGCATGAAATTCTAAAAGTAGGTTTGAAGTGGTTTAACTGCCTCCCCCTACTTCTCCCTTCCGTCTCACTTCTCTGACTTTTCTGGTACATCTCTCTCAGCCTTCAAATAGCTAAACTACTGCTTTGTGGCAAGGGGCAGATAACAGTGTGTACAGTCACTGCCATGTTTTGCGGAAGGGCTGAGGGAGAGAGGAGAGATTGGTAGCTAGTTGAGCCAGTAGGGTGGTATAGGATACCCCTCAAATCCTCCTAAACATGAAAATTGGCCTCAGGATCCTGGCACTACATCCAAGAGCAATAATTTATGGCTATTTTGAAGAGAGCTGAGATGAAAGGACTCTGTGTGGTGGCCATAGCCCTCTGCCTGAATTTGGTTGGCATGCTCACGCAACGTGAAGTCATCTTACTGTGCTCATATTTCAAAGGCAGTCCATGGAATGTAGCCCACTCTCCGAGGACATCTCCAAATTTGCCAGTGAATAGTTTAGACCATTTTTTTTGAGTATTAATGTTAAGAGCACACAATTGCCAAGAAGAAAAAAAAAACAGGGTTTAAAACAATACAAAAATTTCACAAAGTTTACAAAGGTAACATAAAAAGTAGATTTTACAACTGATAAATTATAAACAGCACTGAAGACTTTATTCTCTTACATTTACAGAGCACTGTAGGGCACAAGAGATCCTTGGCATTCGAGGATTTAGTATTTGTGGTTTCAGCTAAGAATGACATGCAATAAATTCTTCAAGCTGAGATCGCCTTAGAGAAGTAAATGAGTTTAGCTGCCTGCCAGACATCAGTTTTACTGCTTGCTGTTCTCAGTCATTTTTGAAGTTAACACTTGGGAAGTAATAAAACCCATTTGTTTGTTAAAAAAAAAAATCTCTTACCACCACCCCCTGTACCTCCTAAGCCAATCTTTTTTGCTGGAGATATAAAGAAGTCTAGAAAATAATGGTGACTTTATAAGTGTAGCTTTATAAGTGATTTTAATTTTTTGTTGATAATTGAATTAAGAGTGTAAAAAGTTTAAACCTTCAGGGTTTTTAAAGTTGTATTTTTATGGAACAAATTATAAGCTATCATGCTTTTCAAAAGTATTCAGGATATTTCCCTTGAGAATGGGAAGGGTCCACTTTAAGTTACACTAGAGTTATATCATATGAATAATTTATTGCAATAGGTTTACCCTACCACATAGCTATACTATATATTAGTGTCCTTGTTTTAAAAATAAGTGAACACAGAGACTAAATTATTCTCAGTTGGATCTAAGACTAGACCCCGGGGAACTTGATTTCTGGTACATGGCTAATTTCAGCTTGGTTAGGAGGGGCTTCAGAGATTTTCTAGTTTATTCGTTCTCAACTGGGAGGTGTATGTACCCCTGAAGGGACATTAGGAAGTGTGTGTGTGTGTGTGTGTGTGTGTGCACGCGCGCGCATGTGTGTGTCTAGTGAAATGGGTGGTAGACTATTGGTTGTCATAACTGAGAGGTGCTTCTGGCAATTTGTGGGCAGGGGCAAAAATGAATGTTCAGTTTACACAATAAAGAATTGTCTCACCAAAAGCCATTAGTGCCTCCATGAGAAACACTGGCTAGTTTTTAACATCCTCTTTCTAAAGGTTCAGATATCGAGATCCAGAGGGAACAGATCGTTTAAGTTTCTTTTGGTTACAAGTGACAGAAAATCTAATTAAAGTTTACCCAAGTAACAGAGAAAATTTATTTCATGTCTCCATATCTTCTTTCCCTCTGCTCTGCCATCCCCTGAGGAGGCTCCAAACTTAGGTACACTTTTCATCCTGGGGGCAAGACGAATGCTAGTAGCCCAGGCTTACACCCCCACAAGTCTGATTTTAGTGAGAGCATCCATCTTCTGTCCAACAGTTTCACCAAGTCCTAGGTCTGATTGCCACCAGCCCAAGTGTGGTTCAAGGTCCATTCCTGATAGTCTCTGGTCTGGGGAGTGAAAATGCACTGACTGACTTCGACCTGTGGCTTATGCCTACCCTAATAGGTGAGAGAGGAGGATTAGTTTCACCAGACCACAGAGGTGAAGGTAAGGTGGGGATCCCCAAAGGAAGGTCTAGAGAAAGGATATTGTACAGACAAGAGTAACAAAAGTTCACCACAGTGAGTTGAGTGACATGCACCTTCCTAAGGCATGGTAACACGCTGCCCTTATTCTTATCTTACATAGGATGCAGCATTATCTTTGCTCCATCAAAGTTCTTAAAATATAAGGTCAAACTTTTGACAGAGAAGCACAGGAGTTATAAGAGTATATTATGCCTTAGGCTTTAAAAATCTGGATTGAAGATCTCTAAATCCAGCTGCTTATGCTTTGTTTCCTTGTAGTTGAATCCTGATGTTGGAAATGAGTTTGTCAAAGGAAAATAAATTTGCTTCCCCTACACTCCGATTTTTTTCAGAATCATTGTGTTTCTTTCTCAGACCTATATGGCAATTCTATAGAGCTTAGAAAACTACATCCAGAGGAGAGGTATCTTTGGAGACCTAAGCTTGTTGATATTTCATCTTGGCAGAAAGAGAGATTACAGTATCTGAGCAACCAAGAAATTGAGAGTTCTTAGAAACTGATCAGGAAAGGTAAATTGGTTTACTGCAGGAGGTTGGCAGTCACAGATGAGACCTTGTCCAGGCACTGCCTGGGGCCCGACAGACTGTGAAGCTGATGAAGATCAGGGGCAGCAGGAGAAGGAACGGTTCACTGACATGGTGTACGTCTCAGTCCAGCAGTTCTCAAAATCAAAGAGTTCAGGGCAGCACTTTGATCAACTAGATGTTTCTTATACCACTCCTCAAGGCCATAAATGTTATGGAGCCCGTGTGTGAGGGCCAGCCAGGTCCTATGTCTCCATCCAGGTCGTTACCAGACCAAAGCATGGGTGGAATCTAAACTGAACCGGGACCACGAAAGTGGAATTCAAGTTATTTTAGAGCTGAAAAAGGTCTTAGAAATCACCAAGGTTGTGGTATTTACCCTCATCCTTAGATATTTTCCCTGGGGGCAGTGCTGTGGAGTGAATCCCTCTTTACATTATTGTCCTTTACCCAGTGGTAGAACGTGCTCCAACAGTTTTAAAGTTTTCTGTTTTAAGTAGTAGAACCCTTTCATAAGAAGAAATCTCACATGGAATTCCAAAGCTAAAAGAGGAGCAGATCAGCTTGAAGCAGGGAGAGAGGACTGGAACCCTGTTGGCTGAGCCTTGTTCAACCCTACCCCTCTGCCCCTGCCCACCCCCACAGGGACTCCACGAAGCCGCACACAGCTTGGAACTGAGATTTAATTCTGTCTCCCTCAGTCATCAGAGAAAATGACGTGGTCTATCACTCACTCACTGGCTTCTAGTCACCACTCTCTGTCTGTTCTCCTACCTCACCAGTTTCTCCTGCCGTTGCCTATAGCATTTCCCCTGTTTTCCTGACTTCTAAAAGTGGGAATGTTCTGGAGTTGATTCCTTAGACCTCTTCTCCAGCTGTACTCACTCCCTCGGTGATCTTATCCAGCCCTCGAGCCCTAAAATTATGTGCGGATGATTTTCAAATTTATATCTCCAGTCTCAATCTTCTCTTGAACTCTGGACATCTTCAATGGGATGCCCCAAAGGCATCTCAAATGAAGACACACAAAACTGAACTCATAGTTCCAAACATTCTCCTACACATCTCCTTCTCATCTCAGTTAATGGAAGATTTTTGACCCGGTTCAGGACATTAGCAAATCCTGTTGTACTCCTTCATACTATGTCCTGAATCTGTTCACTTTTGAGAACTGCTCCCACTCTGAGTCAAGCCACCACCATCTCATCCCTCCCCCATCCTTGCTTTCGATTCTCCTTTATACACAGGAATCGGAGTCATCCTTTCACGCTGTAATCAGGTGATATTACCGCTTGATGAAAACCATCCAATGGCTTCACTTAAAATAGAATCCAGTGCCCTCACTGTGGCTGGCCAGGCCCTACATGATTTGGCCTCTGTACCTTTGCGATCTCACCTCCTACCACACTCTTCCTCTCTCACTTCACTCTGGTCGCACTGACTCCCTAGCTTTTCCCAAAGAAGCTGAGCACGTTTTCAAATCACCAGGAGAGCTGATGCAACAGTAGATAAAGACTGATGAGCCAGGAGCTGGAAGCTGGGACATGATCTCTGTGCCTGGCCTCCTTTCCCAGGGCCAGGCCAAGGGAGGCTCTGGGCTAAGGCTGGGCATCTGGTCATCAGTTTCCAATAGGTTCTGAGAGTGCTGCCCTCAGAGAAGCAGCTGACTTAGAGAAATAGAACAGCAACAAGGTTCAATGAGTCCAGAGCTCTCTAGATTTACCTCCTGCCTCCTCTCACCTTTCTCTTTCAAAAGAAGAACATTTTAAAAGATCCCAGGGAAGAGAGATGAGAAATATGAGATATGATTTAAAATGGAATTAAGAATCACAGTACTGAGTTTCTTTAAGTATTAGGTAAAGATTTAGGGTGAGATGTATACTTGGGCAGAGAGCAAAAGGCCAGAAAATTTTGACAGGAGGGAGGAGAAGGAGGGAGTTGAGGGTCCTTCAGGCTTTGTGTGAGAAACTTCCCCTCAGACCCTCGGAATAGTCACAACTGATCTTCTTTAGGCTACTATGTACCAGCAAGGCCTTTGTGTTTAGGCTGTTTCCTCTGTGGTAGCAAAAAAGGCCCCCCAGAATTTGCATAGGCAGTTCTAAAGCATCAACCAAAGAGTTTCTGACTCATCCCCATGCCCCCCTCCTACTCCTGTCAACAGGGGAAATTCCAAGTGGTGAGGTTCTGTTTCCTGCTTCCCTGTTCTGGACCATTTTCCTGCCTGGGAGGTGGGTGGAAGTGTGTGTGGGGGTAGGTTCTCCATCCTCATGGAGAACATCTTCCACACCCTCTCCATTCTTCCTATTTCTCTCTACTAAACTATATGTTCCCACTTTCAACTGAAAGTGATAGGTAAGATAGATAAGCAGGGTTTATTAAAAACATTTTTTAATCAAGAGATTAAACTCTGTTTATGGTGGAATTTCAAACATGAGTCAATGTAAAAATCAGATTGTAGAGTTGAAGCTTTGAAGATATTTCTGTGTTCTCAAAACAGAATTAATTCCCAGATGTTGTTTCCTCCTCTGGGCAATTTCTGAATGTTGCCTATAAGGAGATAGGGTAAGATACTTGTAGGGGCAAGAGGCTACAAGTTTCAAGTTGTAGGATGCTCTGGGTCCCCAAATCTATCTGCCTTCCTCCCCGAGTTTAGTACACTATCTTCTACAGGCTGCTGGGGTACCAAAAGCTGTGTGACACCCTGGTAATTAGCCCCAGATAGCTGACTTGAGCATTCATTTTCTCATTCTGTTTTGATAATGTTGGGTAAGGCACAATCTGTGAGATCTGTTTTGGTTGGCAGTTCTCCCTTTGGACAGGCTGCTTGTCTGAGCCATTTTCCTGACATCAGGGCTGCTGCTCTAGCTGCTACCAGACATGCACAGTAATCATGGGGAGAATGCCTGAAATGGTTGGGCATTAAGTGCAAAGGAAAAAGCCCTCGGAGGTGTGGAATTTATTTGCATTGATTCAGAGAACCAAAGAAAAAAGTTAGTGGAGAAAAGAATACTCCCGTCCCATGTGCCCATTGAAATGAAAAACTGTCTTACTATACTTTCCCAGTTCTCCTGCAACTCACTGGTGGCTCTTTTTCAGGATCTTTTGCTGATTCCTCCTTGTCTCTGGACTTGTTAATGTTGAAGGGCCTCAGGGCTCGGTCCCTGGTCCTCTTCTCTTCTCTGTCTCACTTAGTCCGTTGTTGACCTCATCCAGCTTCAAGTCTTTAAATACCACCTGTATGTTGATGACTCCCAGAGCTCTCATCTGCCCTCCAGTCTCATATATCTAACCTTTGCCTAGTGAACAGCTCCATTTGGAGGTCACACTCAACATGCCCCACTGAAATCCCAATCTCCTCCCACACACCTGCTCCACCAAGAATCTTTTCCATCTCCGCCAATGGTAGCTTCATTCTTTCTGTAGCGGAGCCAAAAGCACTGGATCCATTCTTGACTCCTCATCTTCTTTTGCATCCCACATCCAGTTAGTCAGGAAATAGCCAGGTCAAGTTTATTTTCAAAGTACATTCAAAATCAAATCACCTTTTACCACCTTGGTTGCTACTACACTGGTCCAATCCATCATTATCCCTTGCCTCAGTTAGTGTAAGAGCCTATTATCCCCTTATCAAGTCTTCCTGCTTTTATGCTATCCCCTTCGATCTATTTTTAATACAGCAGCAAGAGTGGTCCTTTAAGAAAGTAGGTCTGATTGTGTCACTCTCTTGCTCAAAATCCTATAGTACTTTCTTATTTCACTC
This sequence comes from Rousettus aegyptiacus, assembly GCF_014176215.1. Lineage (NCBI taxonomy): Eukaryota > Metazoa > Chordata > Mammalia > Chiroptera > Pteropodidae > Rousettus > Rousettus aegyptiacus. Next base: position 21,628,400 of record NW_023416310.1, read on the forward strand.
AGAGTGAATGCCAGCGTCCTTCGGGTGGTCTGCTTGATCTCCTGTGATCTGTTCCCTAACACAACTCCAACCTCATCTCTGACCAGTTTCCCCTGTTGCTAACTCTGCTCTAGCAATGGTGGCCTCCTTGCCGTTTCTGGAACATGCCAGACTGGATCCCACCTCAGGACCTTTACAGAGGCTGTCCCCCTGCCTGAAGCACTTTTCTCCCAGATACATTCATGATTAATTTTTTAAAAATCTTATAATTCTTGCTAAAATTCTTTCTTGACCCCTTTGTTTAAAATTTTTATCTTGACCTCTCTTACTCTGTCCTATTTTTTCTTTTATCATCCTCTTATATACTGTAAAATTTCCTAATTAAATACCTTTGCTTTTTATTGTTTGCTTTCCTCTTTTAGAATGTAAGCTCCATAAAAGCAGGGATCTTTGTTCATTTGAACCATGAGTGGGAAATGGTGGGTTTGTTAAATGAATGAATGAAATACAGTGGAATTGTGAACAGTCTTACAAGGCAGACAAATGAAAGGCAGGCAGTAGAGGCCATAAGCCTTGAAAAGGAGTTTAAGTTGTGGCCAGGTATGGTCGAGGACCAGAAAGGTTCAAGGTTGTAATTGGAGCCAGTACTGTGGGCCACAATTTGTCAGCTCAGTAGCCCTCTGGAATTTGTTGCATGGTTAAACCAAACCGATTAAAAGAAAATTCAGTCATCTTACTAGTTAGTGTCATGTAGAAGTGTGACTTCTAGATTAGCCTTTTTTCCCCTCACCTTGGTTATTGGGAGGCTATATCATACTTCATGATCTGAAAAAAAATCTATTATGGCTCTTGATTAAGATATGAAAATAAATACTTGACTATATGTTTCCTCTTTCATACAGACCTAAAAAATGAAAGGAAAAGTGAAAATTTCAGGGGGAAATGCTACATTCATAGAACTGGAGCTGGAATGAGCTAAATGGGGAATTTTTTTGGTGGTAAATTCTATGTCCGTTCATACTTGGTGTTTAAATTGACTTTTAAATTGTTTGTGACCTTTGCATATACTATAGCCACTTCTATCACGGACTATGAGTTAAGGCACAGCACCAGAGAAGTGGCAGTTGGTATTGGTAAAGAGCACATCATTGGACTGTTTCAGGACCACAACCCAGAGGGATGCCCAAATCCTACTTCATCTTTCTGCTTCTAGTCTCAGACCCTCTGATGTAAGTTATGGTACCTCTGCCCCTTGTTAGCTTCTCCTTCAACTTGATGCTTCTGATGATGACTTTGTCCTATGGATATGGTGATTGTAATTATTAGTAGCATCCCTTTAATGCTCAAGGGTCCTAGTTAAAATGATAAATTTTGGGGGCATCTTACAAGCAGGGCTCAGGTTGGCTTGTGACCCTGGAGCCCTCCTATTGGTGACCTCTTTACCCCCATCCCCATGCTTCCTCTCATTGGCATTGGTAAAAACTTAATTGTGTGGAAGTTCACTTTTCCCAGAAGTTCAAAATTTCACTCAATTCAGGCCATGTAATTTGGCCATTGACTAATAGGGTAGATCCAAAAGTTTCTGGTTACAAGCAATGGAGAAGTAGAGTTAAGTGAGAACAGAAACCTCAGCCCACTCCTTGGGCTTGAGTGACCAGGAATCACACTGCCTGGAAGAATGAGCAGAGAATCTTAGTGTCCTGTGAAATTTGTGGCTTTTTTTGTTGGTTATATGGACAAGACATGTTCCCTCTTTGGACCTTGCTGTTCTCATCTGAAAAGAACAGGGAGTCAGCTTAATGATCTGTTCAGTCTCTTCAAGTGCTAAGATTCTACACAGTAGTACAGCATAGGGTTTAAAAGCTTGTCATTTAGAGATAGAACTAAGTTCAAATCCTGACCCTGCAATGTAAAGATGTTCAATTTTGAGCAGGTCGTAAACTCAGTTTCCTCATGGGTAAAATGCAAATTATGCTCACTCATAGGCTTTTCATGACGATTAAATAATATAACAAGTAAGAAAACACCTGGTGAAGTGTCTGGCACAAAATCACTCAATGAAAGGTGTTGGCTACTGTGACCTTGCATGTGGTTTGCATGGGATTGTCTTTCAAAACACATTATTTTGTGCAAAGATCACAACTGCTGTGGGTCAGGTAGGTGGCTCTCGTCATCCTTATCTTACCGATGAGAAGAGTGAAGCTCAGAGAATTCAGATGATTTCATAGAGCTGGTGTGTGATAGCACCAGGGCCTTCCAGATGTGGTGGGAGAAGCAAGAGGTGCATCAGTCAGACTTTCAGTTGAGGAGATTTCACTGTATTCACCTACCCACCACGGCAGACCTTTAATCTCAATCATTTATATAAGACAATTTTCTAAAAATAATACAAAAGGGAAGCCCGTTGTAAGAGTCTGATGGTTAGGCCAGGGAGAACAAAACACTTTCTCCTTCTTAGACGATGAATAGCCTCATTTTTTTTTTTTTAGTAAATTTGACATATTACAATTTATAAATTTATGGTGTGCTGTGTGTTACTTCACTACATTTATATATTGTAATTTGATGGCCACTGAAGCAATATTTATCACATTACAGCATTATAGTTCAGTATTATTGGCTATCTTCATTGTACTGTGCGTTAGATCACATATGTGTCTGTGGCCTTGTTCTTTTGTTCTGTGACGTTGCAGTATCAGCCACTGCCAATGTCATTACGGATTATGGGATCAGACTTTCTCATCGGCCTCTCTGATCATAGTTCTTGAGATCTGAGTTTCAACCATTTATCTCTGATCTTTACCATTATTACATCGGTATCTTTTCTGGGGCTCCTGTTGTCTCTTAAAATGGCATTAAGATTCTTCTTCTTTCAAGAAAAATACTTAAAAAAAAAAAGAGAATAGATTTTAAATGTTCTCATCACACACACACACACACTAATTGTAGTGTTAGGCGATGGATGTGTTAACTAACCTTATTGTGGTAATCATTTTGCATACATATGTGTATAAAATCAAGGTGTTTACCTTAAACTTACACAATGTTATATGTTAATTATATCTCAATGTAGCTGAAAAAAACCTTTTTATTTCTTTGATTTTCATTCACCAAGGTAATACATGCTTATTAGAGAAAAGTTGAAAAATATAGAAATGTAAAAAGAAGAAAACACTAATCCCAGAAATGACCACTATTAACATTTTCTACATTTCATTCTGGATTTCTTTCTGTAACATATACATACATGAATTTTACATAATTATTATTCTTTACATGTTTTGTTTTATAACCTTGATTTTGTAATTAAAATATTTATGTGAACATTATTTCATGTTCTTAAAATGATTTGAAAACATAGCTTTAATTGGATGATTGATAGTTCGTTGTAGGCATATACCAAAATTTATTTAACCCTTTTCCCACTGTTGGACACTGTCTTTCCAACATTTCACTCTTATAAATAATACCTGGTAAAAACTTTTGCACGTAAACCTTTGTCTACATCTCTGATATTTCCTTGGCAACAATGTTTCTGTGTAAGAGGGTAGAGGATGGATAGCAAGGATTAATCCACGTTGGAAGCAACTGAGCGGCAGAAATGCCCTTTGCAGGTGCCTCCTGCTGCCAGTAGGTGTCATCTTTGCCTCACAATTTCTCCTCTTACCTATTTTTCCTAAGGAAGGTTTTCGAAAGCCAGGAACAGATTGAATTGGTGAGTCAGTGCAGTTCAACTCCCAATATTAAGGTCTCCTACAAGAGACACAGACCAACAGTGCCTGAGGGCTGCAGGCCTGGTTATTTTGCTTTCTCTGTTGGGTTGATTTTTTTTTTAACCCAGCAGCATGTTTGCTGCCGACCTCGCTTGATTCTGAGAAAAAGCATTCAATCTGGATTGCTGGCAAAACTTCATCCTTTCAGACTCTCTAGGAAAAAAGAAACATACACAAAAGCGTTTTAAAAAACAAAACAAAACTACTGCTTAATGAGTGCTTTCTCAGAGCATGGAATAATTAAAAATTCACAGTTTAAAAGATAAGATTATTATTAACATCCTTTTCTAGATAAGGAAGCTGAGGCTCAGAGATGCTAACTTAGCCAAAGGGCCACAACTAATTCATGGCTTAAGGCAGCATTCAAACCCAGGTACATTTATCTCTGAAGCCTGTGATTTTTTTAAAAAACAATATTCTGTGCTTGTTAAAACACAGATTCTGAAGCTCTACCCCAGGCTTATTGGACCAGAATATCCAGGCAGAGGGTCCTAGAATTTGCATTTAAATGACCTTCCTGGGAGATTTGTTTGTGCATTAAAGGGAAACTCCTATTTCATCTCTTCTATGACCAACAGAACCAACTAGAGGTCAGGACTAGAGAGGTCGGGCTGACGTTGGGCAGTCTGTCTTGAGTCACTTGTCTAGTTTTCATTTTATGTCAGCAGCAAAGGTCTTGAAGTACAGTTCTGTAGGGTTGGCTTGGCAGGGAGCATGTGATATATTTTGAAATTAAGAGCTTTGTTGCCTGGGCAACCACTTTTCTTTCTTTTGCTAACAAACAAACAAACAAACAAACAAAAAAGAGTTTCTGAAACCCTTTTCATTCCTGTGCACGGCACCAGTGTTTACTGACTGGCCCTGTGCTTCCAAATCAGACAGATCTGCTACTGATGGTCTGTCTGATTCAGGCTAGGTTACTTAAGCTCAAAATCTCAGTATCTTCCTCTGAAAAATGGGCATAATTACGCCCACTTCACAATGCCGATGTGAATATTAAATAAGTTAATAACAGTAAAAGGGCAAATCTCCACCACTTGCATCTTAATAGGTGTTTAGGAAATGATGGGAAAAAATTGTTTAATTGAAAAGCAAGGATGGGAAAAAAGAAAGTTATTTTAAACATAGATAACAGGATGTTTTTGTTCATTAAACTTTTAGAGTCCTGAAAGTTTGGTTTACAAGAGGGTGAATGGGTAAGTGGAGATGCTGTTCACTGGTGCCCCTTGCACGGCCACGCAGGCTCTCCACAGCTGCTTTCCGGTCTGTTTGGTGTGTGCACCATTTTGATTGATGTCATTTCAGATGTTAAACCTTTTAAATACCACCCCTGGGAATGCCCGTTTAAATAAACCATGGCTGTTAAGTAGTGAGGAAGAGGAGTCAGCATAGACAAATTTTTGAAAAAAAATTGATGGTAAAAGAAAGATTATAGTAGCTTGATGAGAGAGCAAGGTTAATTAATTTTATTTTTAAATTTTATTAATTTTTTTAAAATTTTACTTTAACAATTTAAGATCTGGATGTATTTATTGTCCAGCAGAAGGGCTTGAGGCCCTGCTGTGGGCAGGATCTGGCACTTCTGCACTGGGTTCCTGTTTGGAAAATTGTTTTACTCCTTTCTCCGAGTGTCCTCCAGGCTCTTAGTCAGGGAAATTGGGATGAGTGCCCTAACTCATGGATGCTTTCTTAGTGGAATTCATCCTGGCCATCTGGCAAGCAAGGATACGGCTGTTTTCTCTTGATGGGGACCATGGCACATGGGCGTGCACAAACCTACTACAGCCAAAGGCAAGTAAATTGAGAGAGGCCAGGTCATTCTTGATTTTCTTTATTTTTTTCTGTCCTTTAGTGGCCAACTGACCTAGTTTCCAATGGGATTAAAGACCCATTTACTTGTTTTAATAATATTTTTACTAGTATAATTTTTATCTAAGGTTTTATGCTTCTAGGTTAATAGAATTCATTTTAAAATTACATTTATTTCCTAACATCTTTAGGTTTAGTTTGTTCTTCTTTTTCTAGTTCTTTGAGGTATAAAGTGAGGTGATTTGAGATCTTTCTTTTTTCTTAATGTAAGCATTAATCACTATAAACTTCTACTTCTGGACTGCTCTTGCTTGGTCCCATAAGTTTTGGTATATTGTATTTTATTGTCACTTGAATCAAGATATTGTTTGATTTCTCTGTTGATTTCTTTTTTGACCCATTTGATTTTTCAGGAGTATATCGTTTAATCTCCACATATTTGTGAACTTTATAGTTTTCTTCTTAGAACTGATTTCTAGTTTCATACTGTTAGTAGTGTCTAGACTTCTCTTAGAGGGAATTGCTCTGTGTGTAGCTGTGTATGTGGTATGTCCACGGGCAGAGGGAAATTCAGGAGCCTCCTATGTTGTCATCTTGGTTCCCATTAACTTCTGAATCTATCGTATCATTTTCTATAATGAAATTAATATATTGCAATTTGAGAAATTTTTGAAGATTAAAGAGTAGAGAAAAAATTACTCCAAGTATTATCATCTGGAGAAAATGACAGTTAATAGTTTGATGTATTTCTTGCCAGCCTCCTTTCTTTGCATTGTTAACATAGCTGCGATTATAATAAATATACAAAATTTCTTCCTACCTTATAAACTTCATTATAGTATAAACACTTTCTATGTTCCAGCAAGTTCTATATAAACATTTTTAACGGCCGCACAGTATTTCATCATGTAAATGTGTGATAATTTACATAACCCCTCACTATTTTTGTCATCCAACAAAGTCGTGAACACTGTCGAGGACATCTTTGTGTGGTATGGATGGGGAAATTAGAGAACTTAATGGCAATATATACATCTATGTTGAGAGGCAATATCCTCCAAGATCATACCAGCATAGGAGTGGAGCCCATCTGTGGAAGTCTAGTCCCTTAGCCCTTAAAGAGTTAATGTGTCTCACAGGGCACTGATCATCCCTGGGAAGGACCTGGGGATGGATTAGGGTGGGAGACAGCAGAGAGACACTAAGGACTGTTCACTAGTTAACATTGCTTTACAGTTTACCCTGGGGCCACACAAAACTGCAATGTGTCTTGTGGCTCTTGCACTCAGAGGTCACAGGTGAGATTTCACTGGCCCTCAATTTCTTTGATGCCTATTTAGAGAAGCTAGACTTAGTATTTGTCCTTTTCACAGTGAATTATCTTGGATTGATGAAAGAATTTGAGGAAGACACAAATAAATGGAAAAATGCCCATGTTTATGGATCAGAAGAATTAATATTGTTGAAATGTTTATACTACTCAAAGCCATCTATGGATTCAATGCAATCTCTATAAACATTTCAATGACTTTTTTTAATGGAAATAGAAATAACAATCCTAAAATGTGTACAGAACCATGAAAGACACCAAAATGGCCAAAGCAATAATGAGAAAGAAGAACAAAGCTGGAAGTATTGCACTTCCTGATTTTAAACTATGTTACAAACTATAGAAATCAAAGCAGTATGATACTGTCATAAAAACAGACATATAGACCAATAGAACAGAATCAAGAGCCCAGAAATAAACACATGCATATACAGTCAGCTGGTATTTGACGAGGGAGTCAGGAATACTCAGTGAAGAAAGGATGGTCTCTTAAATAAATAATGTTGGGAAAACTGGATAGTCTCATGCAAAAGAATAGAATTGGACCCCTATATTTGGCCACTCACAAAAATTAACTTGAAACAGATTAAGGACTTAAATGTAAGACCTGAACTGTAAAAATCCTAGAACAAGAAGCACATTAACATTCTAGCATTATTTACAATAGCCAAGACATGGAAACAACCTAACTGTCCTTTGGAAGATGTGGTAGACATTGAGGGCATTATGCCGAGTGAAGTAAGTCAGATAGAAAAAGACAAATAATGTATGATCTCACTTATATGTGGAATCTAAAACCATTGAACTCATAGAAACAGAAAGTGAAATGGTGGTTTCAAGGGGCTGATGGACGAGGTAAATGGGGAGATGTTGATTCAAGGGTACAAACTTCTAATTATGAGATGAATATGTTCTGGGGATTTAATGTACAGCAAGGTGACTATAGTTGATAATACTGTATTGTATACCTGAAAGGTGCTATGAAAGTAGAGCTTTAATATTCTTACTATGACAACAACTACAACAAAAACAGTAATTATATGAGGTGAAGGATGTGTTAACTAACCTTACTGTGGGATAAACATTTTGCAATCTATATGTGTATGAAATCACATTGTATACTTTTTTTTTAATGCCTACAGCACCTGGTATTCCTAGGTGGTCTCCCATGCAAGTACTAACCAGGCCCGACCCTGCTTAGCTTCCAAGATCAGACGAGATCTGGCACTTTCAAGGTGGCATGGCTATAGACTCATTGTATACTTTAAACTTATACATTATATATCAGTTATATCTCAGTAAAGCTGGAAAAAAACAAAACATCTCTCACACACACACACACACACACACACACACACACACACACACACACCCACCCACCCACCCCCTGAGTGAAGTGTCTTGGTGTGTTGCTGAGACTACCCTAAAGTCTGAATGACTGCTGGCTGCAGTTTCTCCTTCACTCTAAGGATAAACTTTCGGAGTTATTCTGAGAAACCACCACTAGAGGATGCTCGAGATTCAAGCTGGAGCAAAACTTGCGAGTTCTGTTTTTCGTTTATCTGTGCTTTGCAGGTTTCTTTTGTTCTAAATCCATTGAGAATTGAGGGCGAATGTTCGTTTCTCAGATCCCATTAGCTCCCCAATGTGAAAAAAGGGTGATTATGCCCTTTGTTTGACTCAGTGAAATAGACTGAAGGAAATGACAAACCAGACGCGCCCTGATAAGGATAAATTATAGTGTAGCACTTGATAATTTTCAGGGAGACATGAACACTGTTTCACCTTCCTGTGTTTCACCAGAGGATGGTGATAATGGCCATACAACTGGTTAACATTTATTGCGTTTTTACTTGGCACCAGGCACCAAGCTAATGACTATATTCTTTATCACATTTAATTCCCACGTACATTGTCTCAGTTCATTGACACAATGTTATTATCCCCGTTTTGCAGTTTCAGAGGAAACTGAAGCATAGAGAGATTATCCACCTGGTAAGTGGCTGGGCTGAGGCTTAAACTCCAGGTTTCTGACCTCAGAGCTGCACATTTAACACCTTAACTATAGTGGGGTTGAATTATAAACTATGTTTCCTTGTCATTATCGCAACTTGACAAATGAAGATCCATCTGACATGGGTTAGACCAGTTAAGGGACTTGTTTTAGGTCCCAGCTGGATCGAGGAGAAGCCTGGACTAGCTGTTCCTTCTTTCGGTCCAGAGTGTTTTCCTTCTTTATCTTGCAAGCTTGGCATTTGTAAAAGGCCATGAGGAAGATGAAGAGGTGGGTCTCATTGGTTGGGGACACATTGAGGGGAGCTTAACACAAAGGAAACAGTAGAAGGCTGCCAGGTGGCAGACCCTGCTCCCACCAGACTCTTTTGGGCTGTTGGCCACCTTGATTCTGGCTTGGGTCATGGAGTTGATTGGAGACTGCCTATCTTTTGGGTGCTGGGTGGAGCAAGCTAGGGTGGGTAGAGGTTGCTTGAAAAAGAAAGAACAAAACGAAACAAAACAAAACAAAACAAAAAACGCTATGTAACCTTCCGAGTCATCCTGGCTTTGGAAGTACTTGGTCAGCTCTGTCAACAGTAGGTGGCAGCAATCTCTTCCTGGAGGGGACAGGTGGGTGCTTTGGATTTTTCTCTGCCACTCTTGCTTAGTTCTGTCCATAGCAGTTTTGGAACACAAAACTAAGTGATCTCACAATCTGATTCCTGTGCTTGTATAGATTTGGTTTCTTTCTCTGCCTAGGCTCTATCCCTTAGCCACTTTTCTTCAAGAGAGAGGTCACAGCTGTCACTCACAGAATTTTGATGGTTACTTGCACCCCAGCCCATCTTTGTCATCATCAGCAACTGCCTTTGCATGGGAACTTCACCCTCATGGTAATCCAGGACTTAAAGCTTGGCACGGCTGTGGAGATCTCCTCCTGCTGTGGATGAGGACATTGTTCCCAGGAGTTTCTCTCTGTAATACACAGTGCTGACCCACAGGGACAGATGCCACACTTACCTCTCCCGGAGAGGATGAGGTGCCATACCAGCTAGTTGAAATTCCCATGAATTGTGGATAAACAAGTGCTCTCTGATAGAGAGGAGAGGGTTCTGGGGGACAAGAGAGAGCCCCAGTATTTCTATCCAATAAGACATGTTATATATGATGAATGAGAACACCAGGCTCTAAATCTTCCTTCCTTCTTAGCATCCCTCCTTCCTTGCTTTTTTTCTAATAGCCTTGTAGGCACACAGGCATATATTTCAGTTGGAGTCAACAGTTTTGACGATTCTTTGCAGCAAGCTGGGCTAAAAAATATTGGACTGTGAATTGGTAGTAGAGCTAGAATTAGAATAGAGCTGACTCAACTGATAAATGAACCCTCTGGCTGCCAGTTTCCTTCTCTGAAAATTAGAGATTTGGACAAGAAGAACTTTTAGAAGTTTTAAAACTCTCATTAATTCTAACATTTTATTTTTGGAAAAATTGAGAATTTCAAATGGACATTTTTTGGGGGGACAACAGTGATACAAATCTTTTAAAACAGTGTGGGGAAGGGTGTTAGGTGGGTCTTTAATCTCCTGGGTTGACATGGAGGCAAAGAGTGAGACTCTTGTCAGGGCCACCTACGTGGCGTGACCCAGCAGAGGATTTCCATACTGAATCCACATAGGATACTCTTCAGACTTGTGTAGTAATTGCACAAAGCTGACATTTATAACCTGCTGGGGTTTGCTTGTGTGTCTTAAACACTCTTAAGACAAATAAATTGTCCCAGTGGTCTACATTTGGTGTCCCCCTTTTTTCATCCCTGTGTACAGAGCTAGACTGAGCTGGCTGCTTGCTCTCGGTACAACTATAATGGTTCAATTGTCCCCTCATGCCAGGGGGTGGGCTCTGGAGCACACCCAGAGCCCTGTGGGAACCCACAGGAGGGAGGTGGCTATTTGGACATTTAGTCTGTAGGGGAGACAAGTTAACGATCCTGCCTGGGGCATTCCAAAGTTTATTTAACAATAAAATTGGCCCCAAATTCTCCATCGGGCCTTATAAGGTCTGTGTAGTGCAAGATGAGGTGCGAATGTAGTTAAACACACATCCTCAAGGCATTTTAGGTTGTGAGGAAATGGCAAATCCCCTCTATAATTTGAAAATACCATTTTAAAAATAATGCTCAAAGATTTTTTTCCCTAACCCAGCTCCTGTAAAGCAGAAAAACAAAATGGTAGCTTAATCTATGACTACACTTGTCAAAACAACTGATTAAAGAGTGAAAAATTCATCACTGGTGTCGCATGGATAAAGAAAATGAGGCTATCTGATTGAATTATATGCACGCATATTGTACTAAATTCGATCAAACTGATTCATATTGATGTAGCCTAAATGTGCCATTGGCCTGAAACTCGGTCAGTAAATTGGATGTGAAAGTCTTCAAAACAATATGCATTCCCCAAATATCAGCTTCTTAACATTATGACTTGGGCAGGTATTGAATTTCTAGTGACAAACCCGAGTCAAGGTATTTGTTGCCAAGGGGATGGGGCTGTTGCTAGGAGGAGATCTCTGAATCTGAGAACAAACTCTCAGGGTGTTAATAAGCACGAATTGAGAAGAATGGAAATGTCACCTTCTGATGACAGCACCACCATCAACACCTTATATTGATGGGTCTTTCCTTCCAAGCCTATGGCGTTCTGCAGACTTTTTTGTTTGTTTGTTTGTTTGTTTGTTTGTTAACTAAATAGTTAAGCCAATGAAGGAGGCTCTGGAAAGAAAGAAAGGTGGAGGCCAGAGGCTTAGTGTTCATTTTATTTTTTGTTATTTTCTGCTCTGATGAGGACAAGCGTGATGGTGAATAAGTGTTCAGGAAGAGTGTATCTCAGGGCAGAGTGAGAAAAGCAGCATCTTTCGTGCTGCCTTGTGGATTCTTCCCTCGGTTAGACTCGTGCAATAGCAAGTGTAGCCTGGCTGACTGGAATCCCAAGGGGTCTCTGCAGAGGAAATATTCACTCTGAGAAGGGAGACAATATAGATTGGGCCAAGGAAGTCTTGTGTTAAATATGCATGTGGGTACAAACTACTTTAAAATGTGGAAAGAAATTGCTTTGAAAATATAGATTGTACTGTGAAGCTAGAGGAGACTGGGCACGGGCACGACTTGGATGTAGCTTGGGGAATAATGGAGCAGGGCAAGGCCTTCAAACAAAAGGGGGACTAGGGAAGTCCATGGAAAGAATGGGGAAAAAAGAGGTGAGAGAAGAATGTATACCATTAAGAACGAACCCTCTTTTAAACTACGGGTTTTACATAACAATGTGCATGAATATTGGCTTATTGGCAGTAACAAATAGGTGCAAAAAGTTACTAGAGGGAACCGAGAAGGTAGGTATACAGAACTCTTTACTGTCCACCTAATTATTCTGTAAACCTACCCCCACCCCTCCAAATTCTATGAGAGAGAGAGAGAGAGAGAGAGAGAGAGAGAGAGAGAGAGAGAGAGAGAGAGAGAAGGAGAAGGAGCAGAAGAAGGAGAAGAAGGAGAAGAAGGAGAAGGAGAAACTGAGCAAAGAGCCCTTATGCTAGAGCTAATAAATGGTGGCTCTAGTTGTGCTGAAGGTAGAAAGGAGAGAAGTTTCAGAATGCACTGAGGAGAGTAGGACCTATCCTTAAAGTCAAGAGAAAACATGCACAGTTAGTCAGAGTCTCCTCAGCATCAAAGAAGGTGGGAGTACAACAGTGTCAGTGCACTCAGAGAAGAGAACTTAGGCATCGAGAAGGACCATGATCCTCTGAGACTGGCTAGGAACTAGAGACCCGAGGAGAAGACTAAGGGAATTTCCAATTAATTACAATAATGAACTAATAACGATCACTTATTAAGCACTTACTCTATAGATACATGTTAAGACCTTTACAGATGATATTTTATTTACTTTTCATAAAAAATCCACTACAGTGGGCACTATTTTTTTTTTTTTATCTCCACTTTTGGGATAAAGAAGCTGAGGCTCAGGGAGGTCGAGTAACGTATTCAGGATCATACAGCTTGTAGGACCAGGATTTGTTTGGACCTAAGTTGGCTACTGCCAGTCTGGCTCCTAGCCAGCATGTTTTATCCCCTGAGAGCGGTTCTCTAAAGAGCCTTTTGCTTCAGAAGCAGTGCTTTAACACTCTTACTGAAGATGACTGTCGTGATATTATACTTTTAGTATTTGCCTCTGGAATTAGTTTCTGCCACACCACACACTTCCTTATGCCACAAAAACTTCAATTGTCTGATGACTTTTGTTTGCTGTGCTGGCGAGAAACACAGGAGGCCATGCTGTGCTATTAGCAAAAAAGGCAGGGACAGCGACTTATTTTTTTTATTACAAAATCAATCCCTGTTTGTTGTAACTAATTTAGAAATGATAAGCACAAAAATATGCACACGGTTGTTATTTTTAATTTCAAAAGGGGAACAGGAATCCTTCTGAGTGCTATGTGCAGTGTACATAGTACCGCAACAGATTTGCTGAATTGTGCCATGTACCAGGCACAGGACCAGGTGCTGAGGAAGAAAAATCAATCCAGATCCCGTTCTTGTTCTAGAGAAGCTCACGATCATCACACCTATGTAAAAACGAAGAGCTCCACTTTGTGTAATAGTAAACCAATATTCCATCCAGTGCACACCACCTCTGACTCCAGAGAACTCACAGGGCTGGAGGACCATCTCTTTTAGAAGACACTGTAATACTGAATCTCATCTGCTGAGTCTTCATTCTGAGCCAATATCCTGTTGGTTTTTGTACACTGTGTGAAATGGCTAGATGAGGAGATCAAAGCTGTCTGCAAAACCAAACCCACACATAGTCCCAGCATCATGCAAAGCTCATACCACTTTCTTTGCTGCCTCCAGTCTTAGAGAGACATAAAGAAGGAAGCTATTCAAGCACTGATGGATTCAACCTCAAGTAACTCTGGATCCAGAGTCCCTGTTCTGTGCCGGAAATGATGACGACAGGCTGGGTCCTTGGGGAGCCAACAGATGGGAGTACAACAACCAGCTATGGCATTCCTAGATGAGCTGGGCTTAGCTTATCCACCGCGCTTTCTAGAGAGGCCTAAATGAATTACCCCAGACTCATAGTGACTCAAGGAATGGTGTAATTTAGGGACATGGTGGTGTCAGTGTAAGCTTTCCTTCAGAATTTGCAGGGACCACTGACTGGACAGGTGAGCTGTATCCAATTTATAATGATGCATCGAACTCCAGTCACAGGGCTGCGCAAGCAAGAAGACCTGGATGTGTACATTGCTATCAGAGACTTGGGTGGTTACTAAATCCTCCCAACTCATTATGCACAATTTGGAAGTATACTGTTCATTTCAAGTAATTTATTTGGCAATATTATGTATCCACTAAGGGTCAGACACAGTTCTGGGCATTGCAAACATGGCAATGAGCAAAAATGTAAACCATTGTACTTGTCAATTATACCTCAATAAAGTGGTTCTTTATCCCTGTGACTGTTTTGTACTTACTAATTTGTACTTCTTCATCCATTCACGGTTTTCACCTCCCCCACCCCGCCAATAAAAAGCATAAGCCATCGTGGAACTTGTGTGTGTGTGTGTGTGTGTGTGTGTGTGTGTGTGTGTGTGCGCGAGAGAGAGAGAATTGGTTAGAACATTAGAGATCATTTCAAGTACAAACACCTTATTTTGGAGATGAATAAACTGAGGCTTAGAGCAGAAAAGTGCATTCTCCTTTCGATTAGTTCTTTGAGGATTCTAGCTATAGAGGTGGTGGTGGTGGTGGTGGTGGTGTGTGTGTGTGTGTGTGCGTGCACACGCGCATGTGTGACCACTGTGGTAGAGATGGAAGTGTTCCTCGTGTGTTGGGTGATATCTTGCATTTGCTGAGCCAGGAAGTGACCTTGCCTTTTCAGATGTGGACCCTCCAGAGTCCTAGGATTTGAGAAATGGAGATTAGGCTATGGAGTTTACATGGTATCAAACTTTAAAGTTTGCTTTCATCCTCTCTCCTCCTTCTTTTGAGCTGCTAGTGCTTTAAGATTCTATAACAAGTTCCCTTTAGGAGATGTTTAGGTCTTATAACTTAAATACTTGTGTAGGATTATTGTATTTTCTGTGCTAGTTCTTCCAAGGATATTTGCACTTGAGGCATTATGTCTTCCATGGTAGAATGGAAGGCTTTACAATGATGGGGTGGTTGGTAGAGTTAGATACCACGAAGATTAAGAGCATGGTTTCTGGAAACAAAACAGCAGGTTTTAAATTGTGCTCTGCCATTTACTAACTGTGAGATCCTTGCCAAGTTATGTGGCCTGAACCCTGGGTTCTCTCTGAAGGATTGCTAAAGATAAATTGAGATAACGTATGTTTAAAACATAGCATGGTGTCCGGTGCATTGTGCATGATGAATTTAAAAAAAAATTTTTTAGGTGAGGCAACCCTTGATTGACCTCACAGATTGCAAGAACCTTGTCAGCTTACAATCCCTTATTTTTTTTATTTTTTATGCCTACATCACTTGGTCTTCCTAGGTAGTCTCCTACCCAGGTACTAACCAGGCCTGATCCTGCTTAGCTTCCGAGATCAGACAGGATCGGGCTTGTTCAGGGTGATATGGCCGTAGATTGTATGATAAATTAATGATGGAAAAAAATTATGGTTCTACCTGCCAAGAAGCTGGGCTGCATGTTGGTTATTGAGTCCTAGCACCTGTATGGACTGGTTGTCGCTCACGGTCTGGAGGGTTCAGGAAAGACATGAGTCTTAACTAGGGGCTTCGAAGGTGGGTAGAATTATCTTTCCACTGAGAATCAGAACATTTTATTTAAGTTATTCATTGTTTAATGATCAATTAATTTTGAAATATGCACATTAGCAAGAAATTAGACATTTCTTGTTTGAACTAATTAGCTACCCATTTTGAAGAATCTTTGAATAGAAAATATTGGATCACATTTTAACAAAAACCCTAAAAGTGTTAGCCATTAATTTAGTTCTTTTACTATCTGAGAGTTTCAGGAAAAGAGAAGACCTTGCTTGATTTGTCATTTTACATATTTTAGTCAAGACTAAGAACAGGCTTTTGTTATGAATATCGATCTCTTTAAAATTTCTAGTGCAGACGATTTTCATGAAGAATTTATTTCCTCGATTTTATCCATTAATTGTAAAACAAAAATATTTAAATAGTGAATGGGTTTCTGGACTCAATAAACCTATTAAGCTGTTAAGGCTCTGACAATGACATTAAAATTAAAAAATATAACTGTTGCAACACAAAGTGAATTTTGTCCTCCGGGGAGCTCACAGCTGTTTTATTTTGAATTTACTGAGGTTTCAAATATTCCATTGAAGTCAATTTAAATGTCCCTATTTATTTTCCTAAGTATATATGTTTGCATTTTGTCTTTGTGGTTGTTTGCAGTGTTGAAATTCATAGCTGATCCCTTTGCCGGCATCAGAGAAGACCTTAGTTCTGTGTCTTTGAGGTAACTGTAATAGCTGAGCTCACAGTTGTGGTGTTAAGGGACTCACACTTCCATTAAGAGGCGACAATTGTCAGAATGGTTAAAAAGGCAAGACCCAACTCTGTATGACTAGGAGAGATGCACCTGAAATATAGAGATATAGACAGATGACAATAAGTGGGTGGGACAAGGTGTGCCACAAAAGCTGCGTATAAATACTGAAGTGGTTGTATTAATATCAGATAAAATAGGCTTCGAGAAAAAAAATATTGCCAGAAGTCAAAAAGAATGATAAGAGAACAAAACCAACATAAGTGTATATGTGCACTAATACAGCCTCAAAATATACGAAGCAAAAATTGACATCATTATAAGGAGATTATTCTAGAATTTTAGTAGGAAGTTTTATTAACTGTCTCTCAGGAATTTATAGGATAACTCGCCAAAAGTCAGTCAAGACATAGTAAGTCTGAACACATCATCAACTTTCTTGACCTAACTAATAATTATGGAACTCCCTCCAACTCAATAACTGGAAAGTAAACATTCATTTTAGTGTACAATACACATTAGTTTTATTGTACATGGTATAGCCACCAGTATATACCATATTGGAGCCACACAACAAACCTTAATAGATTTACATGTACTGAAATAATACAGATATGTTCTCTGACTACAATGACATCAATTAGAAACCAATAACATTAAGATATTTCGGTAAAACCTAAATATTTTGCAATTAAGGAATAGAAAATATTTTTAACTCAGTGATAACAGAAGTAAAATATATCAAAATTTGTAAGGTATAGCTAAAGAAGTGCTTAGAGGGAAATTTGTGGCTTGAAATGTTTATAGTAAGAAAGAATAAAAGAACAATGACCTGAGGTACCAAACCAGGACACTAGAAAAAGAAAAGCAAAGTAAAGCTAAGGTATGTGAAAGGAAGAAAATAATGAAGATGAGGGCAAATGTCAAAGAAAATGAAAGATATGATTCAAAAGCTGGTCCTTGGAAAAGATCAACAAAATAGATAAATTCCTAGTTAAACTGATGAATAAAAAGAGCCTACATCACCAGCACTGGAAAGAGGAGTTATCACTACAGATCTCGCAGCTATTAAAAGAAAATAAGAGTGTATGACAAATATATGCCAAAAAATGAGATAATTTAGATGAAATAGACAAATTCCTTGAAAAATTTATATAAAATTAAACAGTAAATCTGAATAGTCTCATTATCAATCGATTTTCAACAAATGGTGTTCGAGTAACTGATCTCCATGTGAAAAGAGAAAATATCAGTCCTTACTCAAAATTAAAAGCCAATACTACAACATTTTTTTAAGAAAACATAGGAGAAAACTTTGTGTAATTGGATAGGCAAGAATTTCTTAGATGCAACACATGAAGCACAAACTACAAAAAAACAAAAAAAATAATAAATTGGATTTCATTAAAATAAAAGACTTCTGCTCATCCAGAGACACCATCAAGAACATAAAAATGCAGGCCATAGAGTAGAAGGAGTAGAAGGAAATATTTGCAATGCATATATCTGACAAATAACTCAATTCTAGAATATATACAGAATTCTGCTTACAGCTGAATAATAAGACAGACAACTTAGTTTTTAAATGAGCAACAGATTTGCACATATAAATATAAAATGGTTCAACTATTTTAGAAGAGCATGGCAGTATTTTAAAAAGTTAAACATATACTTACCATAGAAACCAGAATACCTCTCTTAGGCATTTACTCAGGGGAAATAAAAACTTTTGTTACAAAAAGAATTTGTATGCAAATATTCATAGCATCATTATTCATGATAGTCCAAAGCTGAGAACCCAAATATATATCAGAATTTGCTAATTGGATAAACAAAACATAAAATATATGTCTATGTGATAAAAAATTGCTCAGTGGAACCTGGGATGGAGAGAAGGAAGACTCTTTTGAGGGTGATGGAAATGTTTTGTATTTTGATCGTAGTGGTGGTTTCATGTGTGTGTGTGTGTGTGTGTGTGTGTGTGTGTGTATACACAGTTGTCAAAAGTCATCAGTTTTCGAGTTTAAATAGATGCAGTTTATATTATTTTTAATTTTACTTTGATAGTTTGATTTAAACAAAGAAATCCTTCAAAGCGAGGAAAAGCAGGTATTGACAGAGTGTGATTGGTAGTTCAGTTAATTTATAAAAGAGTAAAAGGGTGAGTCTCTATTATAGTCCTTTAAATAATACTTTGTTTTCATTTTGTACCGTTGATAGTGTGGAGCCCATGTTAGCATAGTTAAACTAATGAATTAAAGTAATGAATCACTGCTCCTACCAACATTGTAAGAGAAACCCCAGCATTAATTTAAAAACTCCAAAGCGAAATAACAGAAACTATATTGGTGATTAAAACCAATTGACTTTTTATATATTGAAAATAAAGGTTAAATACCATGCAATGAATTATTTTCAGAGAAATGTTTCTAAATCGTATTTGAAAAAACTCCACAGAATCATAAAACTAAGTTCTTTAATTAAAAGAATAAAATGTAAGAATTTAAACATTGGGTCATTATAATAGTTTTTGTTTATTTTTGATACAAGAATAGTTAAATTTAGTCTCTAGTTACATAAATATTTAGGCCCTAATTCAAATATGATGCAAATTTTAAATTCTGTTTCTTGAGAATCATATTTTATGTTACATAATTAACTTAAAATAAATTAAGCATTTCATGGGACTTGTTAAATGGTGAAGAGATGGATGTTGATTTATTAATAATATTAAATATAGCAAAATATTATAATACAACTTTAGTAATATCACTGATCTAAATGAAATATGCATCATAAAGAATTTGGCTGGCTTTTGTCCCTGGTTCCTGAGAGGTAACCTCTAAACCTTTAAAATTTCCAGATTGTTAGGACTGTCTTTACATTTTTGTGGTGGGACGGTCGGATGATACCTGGTGGTTTGTGTGCTAATGAAATGACTCAAGATGGGGCTGGTCACTCAGAAAGACCAACTATATGATTAGAGGATTGGGACTTCGAGCCACATGATACCGTCCCAACCTCCATACCAGTCTGACTTCTGGGGATGGGGGGAAGGCTGGAGATTGAGTCACATGGCCAATGAATGACTCAATCAATCAAGCCTATGTAATGAAACACCAATAAAAACTCTGGACACTAAGCTCAGGTGATCATCCCGGTATGTTTTGAGTACTGTCGTATTTTAATGCTAGGAGGGTAACACATCCCTGAGGATGATAGAAGCTTCACTTTTGAAACTTTTCATATTTATCCCTGTGCATATCTTCCTTTGGCTGGTTCTAATATCTACCCTTTTACTACAATAAAATTGTAAGTATAGTGGATTATCAAACCTGAGAGAGTCTGTGGGGATCCTCAAATTTATAGCCAGCTGCTCTGAAAGGAGAGTGGCTTTGGGGAATCCTAAACTACGGCTGATATCTCAAGCAAGGGAAGTATTCTGGAGAACTGTGTTCTTAGATTTTTTTAGTTTGGAAAATTGATTGCAAATATTTTAACTTTAAATATTTCACATAAAATATAAAAATCATATGATGACTTTTAAAAATTCATGGGGGAGTCTCTGAGATGATATACTCATTATTATACAAAAAAGGTGAAAAGGGTTTGAAAGTGACATTTTATGCAGTGGGCAAGTATAATC
Organism: Rousettus aegyptiacus; assembly: GCF_014176215.1. Taxonomy (NCBI): domain Eukaryota; kingdom Metazoa; phylum Chordata; class Mammalia; order Chiroptera; family Pteropodidae; genus Rousettus; species Rousettus aegyptiacus. The sequence continues at coordinate 21,648,476 of NW_023416310.1, forward strand.
TCTACTCTCAGCTCATAACAGAAATATGCTGCTGCTTCCTCTTGGATGGCTTTTTCTGGAGTAGATATTCATGTTATTTCATGACTGTGGTGACCATGTGTCATTTTAACTTATTTCTCCCTTGCTTTTTTTGTAATAGGCTCTGATTTCTATTTAGAATTCACCCCTTGTCACCTTTCCGGCCCCCTATCCCATACATATCTCTATTTCTGGGACAGATGACCCTGACCAACTTCAGATCTGGAGTGTGCCCTTTTTGGTTTTAACCAAATCATGACATTTTTTTCCCCCTGATCACAGTGTGACCTATTTTGATCCAATAAGCTGTGGAGAAATATTTTCTAGAGGCCTCTTAGAAAGAAATTTTCTTGAAATTTCAAAAAGCCTACATAATAAGACACTCCATTCTTGCTGGATAGTAACAAAAATTAAGTAGCATTGGAAGCCCTTGGAGTCCATTTCCAACCACAGGATGAAACCTTAGGATGAAGAAGACACTGAAGAAGGCAGTCTTTGGTGTCGATGTTAAACTGCTAGATCAAGCCTCACCTGAACTCCACATGACTTCTGAAGTTTTCCGTTATGTAAATCCACATAAAATGAGGAAACGTGAAGGATTAAAGAGAATGACATTTGTCAAAGAAAAAGATACAAATTAGTACACAGTTCGAATCTGAGTTAATTAACCGTTTCTCATTATGTATATTATGCTATTACCATAGTTATTTTTTCATACCAGGGTCTTAGTATTCTGTTTCACTGAATTAGAAATTGGGAGGCTTAGAATCTAGGGTTTTTTGTTTTTTTTGTTTGTTTTGTTTTGTTTTTACCACTATCTGCCTTGAGTGACCATGAACCTGTTTTCTCATCTCTAATATAGGGAGGTTAGAGGAAATTAATAAAGCTCCTCCCAGTCCTTGAGTGGGAATTTTGATTAAAATCTTTTATTCTGCCAGTCCCTTATGTGAGAGGCATTATGACCATATCAGAAGTGAGGCTGTGCGAGGCTGGCATGTGGAATTAACAATATCACCCTTAATGAGTCTCTTTGTGTTTGGAGTTGATTAGTCCTCTAACCATCTTTAGAAGTTGGGGGTACGTCTTAATGTCTCAACTAACATAGACTATTCAGGGAAAGAGATTTAACTATATATTTTGCTTTACTTAGAGCCAAAAGTCTTGTGGGAAAACATGTGACCTCTGTCCATTTTGGGAATTTTGATACATATTGAACTTTCTGAGGTACTCAGGCAGTCGACAGGAAGCCAGAGGAAAGAGTGAGACAAAACCTTGATTTAAAAAAATCACTGTGTGAGGAAAAATTTTTGGCAGATTGGGCCAAGTTAAGCAGCAGGGCTTCAATATTAGAGAGCAGAGATTATGTGAGGCTGTGCTTAGCTGCCCAGATATAGCTTTTACTCCCCTATATTATAAGCAGTTCCCCTTCCAAGCCCTGCAGTACTTGCCCATCCTACAGAGAATGGGCCTGTGGAACCAACGAGAGTACTGGAGGGACTCAACAGCTCTGTGTGGGGATCCCTTCTGCAGTTCTGGTGAGAAGCAGATGTTTCTCAAATGTTCGGATAGGGAAAAGAACAGCTGAGCTTGGTTTAGAGGAGACCAGTTGGCCTTAGTGAGTGATGGAGCAGCAGTAGTAAACAGGCTGGACAAAAGAGGGCAGGCAGGGACCATGATAATATATATGACACCTCCACCATGTTGTGACCTAGGGTAATCAGTCCAAGGAACTACCAACTGGTGGACATTTGGGTTATAACCCTGGAAGTTCTATGGACTACATGGGAGAAGGAATTCAGGTATACATGTGTACGTGGGTTGTGGGAGCGGTGGTATTGCTTCGGAACTGAATGTCGAGCTTTCAATCTTATTTGTAACCTCTCTGTACTCATTGGTTGGTCTAGCTTGGGACGTGCTGGTTGTCCCCAATATTTAGAATCATGACTTCTTGCTGTTGTCTTATAGTTTATCTTGTCTGGTAAGTGCTCGTTTCCTACTGGATGCAAAAGCCTGCACTAAATGCTGTGGAGAATATTGTCCTTCCTTGGTTACCCATTGTCCACACTGTCAGGTCTTATGATCTTTCCTCCCCATGAGGGAAACTGCTTCTCCATCCTTAGATATTTCCCCACAGATAACGGGAGTGGTAGATTAGAACATTTCTAAAATATTTTTTTATCGTTAAAAACATTATTTGTGTTTGATAAAAGTTAGAACAAATCGGCAAACAGAAAAGAGAAAATAAGAAAATTCCTCCACTTAGAGCTAACTTCTGTCAGTTTAGTATCTTATAGTCTTCTTTCAACAAACATTGAGTCTACTGCATTTACAAAAACGAATCACTCTGTATATATGGTTTTATAATTTGCTTTTTCACTTAGCAATGCATTGTGAACTATTTTCCATGGATAAGCTTAAAATCATTTTTCAATTGGGTCTTACAAATTGCCTGGCACTTTTTCTTAAGGATGCTCTCTTTAATTAAAACTTCAGTTCCATATACAGATCTTTTCTTTCCATCTCTAAATTTGCTTATTCCAAGAAGCCCATTTGTTAAAAATTATGAACAGAAGGGTTGAAAGAAGAGAAATCTTTCTTTCCATTTAAGAACCACATAAAAATGCTCTGAATGTATATCTGACATTATCATCTGCTTCACAGATTTCTTTGGCTGGTATCCATTTTAATTGTTCTGCTCCCTGCCACGTGGACTCTATAAAACCGTCAGCTTGCCTTTGCTAAGGAGGTGTGGTAGAAGAGAGTGAGAGGTGGTGGAAGGTGGGAGTTGGGGGAAAGAGGAAGAGTTGAGAGGAGCTACCACTTGTTCTTTGTCCAGGGGACTGGGGTTCATGAGAATGAATGTTAGCATTATTCCACTGAGAAAGCATACATTGAGAATTTATTTTGGAGGCAAATTTGCCTTTCTCTTCAAACTAAACAGAATCTAAATAGTCAAATGCAGGCTTTTCTTTTTTTGGTGTGTGTGTGGGGCAATGTTTTCCATAGAATATTAGCAGGTGGTTCTGCATACATAACCAAAAAGGACTTTGTGATCAAGTAAACAGGGGAAATGGTACGTTTTAGATAAACACATTTCTTCAGTGCAGCACTTCTCAGAGCATTCAGCATGCTAATATGCACTGTGGCTCTCTAAGAAAAGGAAGTAGATGACTTTTCATAAACTCACACATGCTCTCTCTTTTGAAGTTGAGTATACACATATTACGCCTTTGGAAAATGCTAGTCTTAGAAATAGAGTTCTCTTCTAATATTAAAGTCAGGAAAAATCAAAAGTGGTCCCATTTTTCTACTTAGGATTGAGATGTTATTTTGTAATTTGCCTTTCTGGGGGTACGTCAGTCAAAAGCTACCTTCTAATTGGGAGATGTGATGTCACACAAGTTATTCGTGGGCACTCTAAGCTGAGATGCTTTCCTGAGCAATCTTTTAAAGTTGGTTCTCTCCTTATCTTGCTTACTTGCGACGTTTGCACAATAACAGGTAGGTGCTGGCTGAGAGATGAAAAGTGTTTTTATAGGTCTTGGTTTCTTCCCTTTTATGTTCCTCAAACTCTTCTCCTTTATGGGGGCTGTCATCCTGGAATAAGACCCAGGCAGCTTCCTTCCTGCAGCCAGTGAAAGGGCTCTCCAGGCGCCCTCCCTCCCAACCCAGTCTTCCCGGAGTTAGTGATTTACTGCCCTAGGCTGAGTTGGGGAAAGTCCGCAGTGAGCCTCAAGACCCGGGGCTGTGCTTGGAGCTGCCTCTAACCACAACTATTATTATCAAAGAAATTTACCAGAAAACTAAGTGAGACCCCAGTAGAGGACCTCTGATGGAGGAGTGGTGGTTGTTTAAAAAAAAAGGAGGCAGGGCAGCATTCCTGGTCATCCATAAATTAAAACAAACAAAAGAAAATCACATCCAACTGTAGTCAATTGCTCCTGTAAGAGAAGGAGTGTAATTCAAAGAGGTTTATGTATTTTGGCGGAGGATGGGCTGCGTGGGGGAGTTTAAAAGCATAGAATAACATGACCAGGAATCAGCTCCAGCCGTTGGCCAGCTAGTGCTTCCTCACTTCGTCCAGCTAATGTGCCCTGAGCCAATTTTTTTTCTTCCTTCTTTATCCCTATTTGATCTCTCCCATGTCTGAGACTGGAGGGGGTGTTAAAAGAAGGGCTGCATGTGTCCGCAGTAATATCGTACATTTTATAATTAGAAACTATTTCAAACACAGTCATGTATTGTATTCTGTATTATCCTTATATCAAGCCTGTGAATGAACATAGGATTTATCTTCATTTCATAGATGAGAAGTTGAAACATAGAGACAAGTCTGAAATCATAAAACAAGTTAATGGCAGATCCAGGAGGGGACTCCGAGTCCCCAGGCAGGGGTCTAGACTTTTCTAATATAGGACTCTCTGGGCTGCCACACTGGCCTCTGACATCTCAAATGAAAAAGAACTAACTTTTGGTCACGATAGTCCACCCACTGCCGGTTGAAACAAACTCATGAAAGGTGTTTATTAGAAAAAAATTTGAGTCACCTTTCAGCATCATGGGTTGAATTGAAATTGTGCAAATAAATGAAGACTACCTGAATGAGGACAAGCAAAGGCTATTTATTGAGAGCTTGCTGTCGCAAGGGAGTTAGTCACTACTATTTGTGTTTGGCAGAGACTCAATTAGCAACTCTTAATGCAGTTATTAAAAGATATGCTCTAATTGGAGGCTGTTGGCATTGGGGGGGGTGCGATAGGAAATATATATCCCACTAGAAGTGAGACATCCTATGTGAACAACTAGCAGTCCATATCTGACTTTCTCCAGTTGGTTCTAAGTTGAGAGTGGGAGCAAAAATTAAACTGTCAGTTATTATTCAAGTCTTGGCCATTGTGAACCAATTGCCACAGGGGTTATTTTTTGGCTTCCTGGGCTGGTGGCTGTAGTAGATAGTAGGTTGGTTTTCTAGGTGGATTTCTCCAAGTTGTAGGATACAGTTCTGTTTTTATATATCTTTTGGCCCTTATCTGCTTGTGTATTCTGTTATTCAGGATTGAGAGAGGCGAAAGAACAAGGATATCTGATAAATGAGGGTTCTGGCACCACCTGAGAATTATTAAAGCTTTGTCCCTACCTTTGGGCCAAGCACTGTTAAGTGTTATTAGAAGACGGAAGGGAGGTGAGAATTAGTCTTATAGTCTAAATATCCTCTCTCTGGCCCAGTTTTATTTCACTGGATGTTTTTAGATTCTGTTGTTGGAGAAGGGCTTTGATGCAGTGGAGTACTGCTTCTTATTTCCAAGATGATGAACTTTTAGGTGTTCTTAGCAAGTATGGATCTGGATCTCTGCCACCTGGTCCTAGACACTTTGTATATTTCTTGATTTTGCTTCCTTGATGAGATTCTATCTTGACTGGAGGAAATGGGGATGATTTTTCAAGGAGGTGTCATAACTAAGAAAATTTGAAGAATGGATAAATTTTGGAGGCAATGTACTTGAAAATAGAAAGATTGGGGCAATAGGAGCAGTGTTAGGCAAATGTATAGAGTAGAAATAGATTGTATTTATAAAATGGCAAATAGCCTGGTCAAAGAATAAGAATGATATGGAGTAAGATTGGAGGGACTTTGAATATCATCCTTAGGAGCTTGGACTTTATTGGTGTGAGAAGCCTTCCTGTTCTTGCACAGGATCCGAAATGATCAAAGTTGCATACTAAGATTACTCTGGTAGAAGGGTGTGTGTTGACTTGGGAAGAATAAGCCATGTTGGAAAGTAGGGAACTCATCTTTTAACTGTTTTCAACAAAGAAGAAAGAAGGTTGAACAGAAGTCAACATGTCTTTTGAAAGGCAACTCTCAATATGCTACAAATTAAATGTTTTTAAGACATCTACCTTTTATGAGCACATGAATCACGAGCCTGTTTTGGATCTTACGTAGGGTTTCTGAAGCTGTTTTTCAGGCTCAGCTGTGAGCCCAGGGAAGAGCCATCAATTCTGAAGTTAGCTGATAACTACAGGTAAAATCAAGAGGAGGAGCTATAGGGAACGAAGGCCATAAGTACCAACTTAGGGAGCAAGGACAGGCAGCTTGGTTTGTTTGTAAAGGGCAGTATAGAGTGGAGTGGATCAGTATACAGAAAAATGAGAGGAGAAACTTAAAATGATTTTGTCACAGTATATCTTTAAAAACTTAGATTATTACTTTTAAGACATTTAAAATTATGCACAAATTTGACTACATTTTTATTGATCTAAAATCCCGGATTTGGGATAATTGTCCATTATTAAGTTATTTGCTTATAAATGATCTAAAAGCCTTAAAATAAGTACATAATCTCTGATCCAATCTGTGAATTAGTTTTATGAAACAATTAGATGGGTTTTCAAAGATGTGTACCCAAGGATGCTTTTCACATTATTTTTAAGAGTAAAATGTAGACATGATAAGAAAATAATTAAATACATTATGATATATATAAGATATAATATTATTCAGCCTTAAAAATAATGATATAACTATATGTTGACTTGGAAAGACATCCATGGTATGATATGAAGTTTTAAAGAAAAGAGGTATCCAAACTATGTATATAGTATGTTCCCATTCTAGTAAGAATATATATAGTCTAACTAAAGATATATATATATATTTTTTCCAGATGCTTATACATAAGAACATTTAAAAAATTTTACATGTGTAAATATACATACATACAGGTAAGAACATCTGGAAGGTTACATAGCAAATATTAACAGTGATTATTTAGGCTTTTTGATATGGCTTTTTTATTCTTTAAATATTTCTGTATTTTCTAAATTTATTTTCGCCATGAGAAAATAAAAATTCATTTAGAAAGTTTACTTCTATAAAAGGAAATGGGATGATTTGACCCTTGTGGAACTTCTTTGGCATAAAAAAAAATGGTATTTACTCTCTTTCTAATATACATATATACATATTTATAACCATACAAAGATTTATAAATTATATAAATTTATACATAGTGTTTGTTTGGGTGCCAGTAGCTAAATATACACAACTATTTATAAACAGGCCATATAGCTTAGGAAGCCTAGAAAGTGTACTTTCTGATGCTGCTAAATTTTCTTTTGTAAGAAGATTGAGTGAATCTGCTTAATGCCATATTTTTCCTTAGAAATTACAGTCCCTTCCAAGTGGGAAAAATTACTATCTTAACCCTGAATCTTTCAACCTGAGCTTTGGAGGGTGGTTGCATAGCAACTGCTGTTGGTGTAAATGACTAGTCTTGGTTCTCTGGGAGATGATATTGATTTGTACAATAAATTGGTGCATTCAGATCCTTTACTGGTTGTAATAGGATAAAAGAGCTATATGAGCTGGAACCTTTTAGGAGCTCTTTGGAAAAAGACTCATTGGGATAAAGGACATTTAATTTGTTCCATTGAAGTAGTGGATTGAACACAGGGCAGCTGTGAACACTGAAATTCAAGGGTGCAAATTCCTTAAGAAATTAGTCATTTCCTTTCTTTCCATTAATATTTACTGAGTTCCTACTAGGTATCAGGGATCGTACTGGTCATTAGGGACACAGTAATGATAATATGTGGTCTCTACCCCCTAGGAGCTTATACCCTACTGGGAAAGAATAACACAAAAATTAATAACTTTAATACCTGATACAGAAGTATGTATGAAGGTACTATGGGGCACTGAGGAAGGGTATCTAATAATGCCACCTGGGGATTGTTCTATAATCATTTCTTGAGCAATGACTGTGTGTCTTGGCACTGAGGATACAAAGATGAATGAGACTTGGCTCCTGGACATAAGGATTTTACAGTCTGACAGGGGAGACAGGAAAAAACATTTCAATTTAATAGAATGTGGTAAATGCTCAGCTAGCACAAGGATTAAAGTATGAGAGCACAAAGGTGAAGACTAATGAATGATTAATGCCTATTTAATACTCTACTGTTTGCAGAGCCCTTAAAACATACATTACATCATTTGCTGTTTACGAACAGGTAGGAGTCATCCCTCTTTCATTGATGAGGAAACTGAGGCTTGGAGATGTTGTGACTTGTCTAAAGTTGATGTATTATAACAAAATACCATAGACTGGGTGGCTTAAACCACAGACATTTATTTTCTCACAGTTCTGAAGACTAGAGGTCCTAGATTAAGGTCTGGTTGGGTTGGTGCCTGGTGAGAACCCTCCTCCTGGCTTCAGAGAGCAGTCTTCTCGCTATGTCCTCACATGACAGAGAGAAAGAGAGCAAGCAAGTTCCCCGGTATCTCTTCTTATAAGGACACTAATCCTGTCAGACCAAGGCCCTACTCTTATGATCTCATTTAATTTTATTTATTTCTTTAGAAGGGCCCTCCAAATATAGCCACACTGGGGTAGGGATGATGTTGAGGCTTCAACATACAAATTTTGGAGGACACAAACATTTAGTCCATAACAACTGGGCTGTTAATGTAAGGCTTCAGACTCCAAACTCTGTGTGTGTGTGTGTGTGTGTGTGCGCGCGTGTGCGCGCGCACGTCTATTTCATATATCACACTAGATTTCAGGGGCCTTTTTTCCAATGTAATAAATCAGTGACTCTCACAAAGAGCTCTGACATTTGGGATCTCTGGTTATGCTCCTTCCTCTAGCTTGCCTTTAGACTGACTAAGATTGGTCCTTTTCAGTGCCCCGGGTTTACGCACAATCCATCAATACTCATTTGTGGTTTGTCACTTGGAGGCAGTGAGAGAGGGGATAGAGATGGAACAGGGCTTGTGAGAACTGGAACTGGGAAGTTGGGCTGAGATCATGACCTGGAGGCTAGTACTGTTTTAAAAGAGGAGGATGCCTGGGTAGGCTCCCATTACCCAGTCCACGATGAGATGACAGTCTGCTCCAGGGCCATTTGGAGGGAAGCCAGGGGCAGCAATGAGGGCCACAGAGCTGGGAAAGGGCATTTCGCCAACAGTAGGTGCTGCTCTGCATTGCGTTCCACATCCTCTTACCTTTCCCTTCTAGGAGAGCAAGACGTTTCCTTCTGCTTATGTGAGCTGATGTTCCCTCTTCTTGGTCTCCTGCAGCCTCATGATCTTCACTTTTAACTGTACCTTCAAATTACCAGGAGAACATTTAAAAAATGTTAGTGCGCATTCTCTAACCTCAGAGATTCTGATCTAATTAGAGTATGACCTAGGGTTTCTATTTTTTGAAAGTTTCTCAAATGATTCTAACATGTGGCCAAGGATGAAAACCAGCCACATTCCCTCTGCAGTGAAGTCACATACACTGTAACTCCAGAGCTTTTGACAGCTTCAGCTATTTTGACCCTCTCGACACCTGTAGGGTAGACAGATATCATGATCTTAAAGAAGAAAACTCAGGACCACATTTGGTCTGTGGGTTGGGAGGCTTCAGTTGGTGGGCAAGAAGCGCAGGTAGAAAGAACAGCCAACCTTAGCATGAGAAAATCAGGAAGGAATTATTTTAAGTTTCTTTGCTGGTTTGGGTAGACATGTTTTCATTCATTTATTCATTGGACAACTCTTTACCGAACACCAATTATGTACCAGGTGCTGGGGTAAGAACTAGCCCTTCGCAGTGGTAGAGGCTGGCAATAGTGGCACAGGTAGGTCACCTGCTTTGGGGCTCACCTGCGGGCAGTGGGTGTTTGGGAAAGTGTGCATTGTCAGAGCACTGTAGAACTAGAAAATGTACTGACACACACAATTTTCTTTGTCTACATGATTTATATACTAAAATAATGAAACTAATTCATTTTTCCACTTAAAATTAAACCTAATCAGAATCTGTAATCCCTTTAGGATGATGGTTTACAAACTGTAAAAAAGAGTAATTATGACAGGTTTAAACTATGGCTTGGTGACCAGGAAAAGAGAACACATAGCTTTAGACTCACTTATTCCACTCTGGCAAAACTGACCACTCTGACACCCACAGATGTCCATTCATCTGTGCAGGGACATTCCACTAAACGAAGCCAGCTGATAGCTCACATTCTGAGGATTTTTCAAATATTATTACTAAGGCATTTTCCATTGTTTTGTTTTAATTCAAGAGGGTTTTTATTTAAGACATAGAGGTCATGAGTTTTATATCCTTAGGCTTGAGTTAAAACCTAGCCATGATGGATAGTAAACATTGGTCTCATTTTCTTATAACAATAGTTTGTGACACTGTGGTGAGAAACTAAACTTGGCAGTTGAACATAACAGAAAGTGTGGTTTTGGGAGTTAAGCAGACCCAAATATGAATCCCCATTCTGACATTTTCATTGTTGGGATCTAGGACAAATTACTTAACCATTTTAAGCCTCTGTTTCTTCAACTTTAAGATGGAGATAGCAATGTGTTAAAGTATATATACATGTCTTGAACAGTGCCTGCTATGTAATTGATTTTTGATGAGTATTCCTTTCTCTTTTTGTGATGACTTGACACATTCATCCACAACCTCACAGCCCAGGCTTGAGGAGACACAGAGCACATAAAAGGTCTTAATTAAAATTCTACTTAGGAAAGAGACTGCATCTTTTCTACCATGAATTATGACTACTAAAGGAAGGTAAATAGCATGTTTCTTATGTGTGTAAATTACTTTTGATTCGCATGTTTGTGAATAGTTGAATGGTAAGCAGCCACAATGGCTTTATGTCGAAGTAAAAAAGAAGATGGGAATACCTGTCAATAGAGCCTTATCTATATGCCAGGCACTTTACATATGCTGTCTCATTTTACCCTCACAACTCTCAGAGAGAGAGGTGTTATCATCTCTCTTTGTGAATAAGGAAACTAAAGACTGGACAAGTTAGTTGTCTTTCCCAGAGTCATATAATCAGTGGCAGAGCTGGGATTTCAAGCCAAGGGTCATCAGTAAATTATTGAAGATGGCAGCTGTTATATCAATAATTTATAATTAATAAATAATATTTCTTGACTAAACTCAATCATGAAGTTAGCATTCTAGCACCAATGTGCTGGAATTTGCTTAATAAATGAATAAATAGAATCAGTGCCTGCAAGTAAGGAGTGCTTAGCTGTCCAAGAAAATTACTTCCCGAATGGGGGCTTAAGTTAAGCTCAGTGAATGGAGTAATGTCTCCTAAAGAGCCCAGGGCCCTTTGGGACAGTGACATCCATAATGCAATGATTACTCACTAATAACTTTAGTGTTTGCCTTATAGTTCATTGAATGGATTGATAATTATTTCCTTAATTGTTTTGCCTTTCTTGGACATTTTGTTGAGTGCAATATTTCCATTATCACCAGTGGGCTCTTTTGAATGCTTTTCTAAATACTTATCTACTTATTTATTTATTTAGCACAGTCTTTACGGGTATATTTTTTGGGTGACATGCACAGTGTTTTGTCATTTATAATGTAATGACACGTAAAGGCTTTAAGATCTACAGTTAGGCTAGAATTCATCCAGTGAATATATTGAGCAACATCAGAATATGCACTTTGTAATGATAAAAGAGTCTTATTAATTTTTCTGTAGTCCGTCTAATGATTTCAACTAATCTTTAATATACATGAGTTTAATTTTTATTAAGAACAGAAAGCTTGGATTCCTTTCAGGTCTCTGTTCATACTTATCTTCAAGAATTTAATCTTTTTTCTGAGTATCAATCTGTAGTTGGTTATGCTTTCTCCATTTATATGCATTTATCCGGGTCAAAATGTGGTCAGAGTGATGACATACAAAGGAAATTCAGAACTGTTGACCCAGAGCCAGAGGCCTGAATAAACATTCCTGCGTCTGAGATTTTAGGGTTGGGGAAGGTCTCTGGACCTGTCCCCTCAAAATGTCAGGGGCTTACTGCATTTCCAAAAAAGGAAGATGCTTAGAAAATGTAGCCTTTGGTGATAAAAAATACACAGTGATCATGACATGGACGTTTAAAATATCTGGCTCTTTTAAAATTAGGCAGATGATATTAAAAATTCTGGCACCGATGAAGGAGAAAGTGGTTGGCGAGTAGGATCTTAACGACAGTCTTTTTTAAGGCAAGCAAACAAAACTTAAAAACATTTGGGCAAATACTATTAAAAGCACAGCAACACAAAACTCAAAGGGCTCTGTGTGAATACAACCATAGCCACACTCCAGCCTTCCTGGCTTATGTAAGTCCAGAAAAGATTCATGTAGGGGATGAATTAGCTGTGTAAGGTGTCCATGGCCAAGAGGAACTGATGGGGTCAAACTTCCAGGAGTCCTCACATTTCTGGTTTCCCATTAGGTTTTATCTGCTGTTTCAAGCACTAGGATCTGGCAAGAGGGATACAAAAGACTCTGTGATTCAACTTTCAGAATCGCTAGGGGAAGAAGCAAGGCCGTGCCTCTCTGTTAATAACCCTCTGTGCTTTAGACCACAGTGTGAGGATTTGGAGGAATGAGGACAGGAGGAGGCTGCAGCAGGAATCTTGGCTTGGGATCAGTTTTAGGGAGTTTTGCATGAAGGTATTTACTTTTGGAAGATAATATTGGCTCACTTATTTCCTATGGAAACTGGAAAATAAACACTTCCGTTAAAATAAACACATGTACATACTTAATTTCTATCTGTACCCTTTCCTTGACTAGTGAGTGAGAAAATGTGTATGTGTGCGTATGTGTGTGTGTGTGTGCGCACACACAGGCGCTTCTTTGTGGCTACATTTTTGGTTTGCTTCAACTTATTTCATGCTGGTTGCCAAGCAGACATGGATAGATGGATTTTGATCAGGATAAAGGCTGTCTGCCCATTACTTACCATGGTGGGACTTTGCCTACCTGTGGGTAGGCCTCCCTGAAGCTCAGCTTGTCTGTCAACATACTGATGCAGCAAGATTGATATATTTTGTGGTGGAATTCTGTTTCAAAATCTGTTTGGGCCAGCTCCTGGTCTAATGCCATGTCTTACATAATAATGTATATCTTACTGAGAAAGAAAAAAACAGGCCTGTGTTTCTGAAGTGCCCTTAGGCTTAGGGCAATACTGTGTACCATATACTTATGGTGAAATTCTTTTTCCAGTAGCCTCAGAGTGAGTCCAGGGTGTAGAAAAGAGGAATGTACTGTGCTTGTGCATTTAGCAGTTTATCTGTCACCACTCCTGTATAAGAGCCAGGCTGTTTCACTGGTGATTAATTCAATGCCATTCTCCTAGGGTAACAAGGAGTGCATGTTTCAGTCAGTCTCTGAAGTAAAGGAATATGTACTGACTCCTACATAGGGAACGTGAGCCTAAGAAAAGGGGAAAAGTTCTAGGCTTATTTTAAAAAATGATGGTATCGCACGTCCTCCTTCCATTGATTTTGAGCACTGTATCAACTGTGGCTTTTCTGGAGGGATTGTACCAGTTTCTCGTACTGCTTCTCGAATCGCCCCACGGTTTCTGTGGAAAGGGCTATGATGGGTGAATCTGGCTTGGGGTCTCAAAAGGGGTTGTCATCAGGCAGTGGCTGTAGCTGGAACAGCGAGCTGCTGAAGGAGTTAGGTCTGGCTGGACGTCTCTCCCCGGCTCTCTCTCTCTCTCCATGTAGTCTCAGGGCTTCTCCAGGTGGTCTCTCCACTTGAGCTTCCTCACAGCATGGCGGCCTCAGGGAGTTGGAGCACTTACACGGAAGCTCAGGGTTCTGATGCTAGCACTTCGATGAGCCGGGGGGAAGAGGCCTAAGCTCATTTCAGAAGTCATGCAGTGTCACTGCTGCTGCATTTCTCCAGGTTCTAGGCAAGTTACAAGTGAACTCAGAAATAAAGGGAGGGAAGACAACTCTCACTTTAGATGGGAAGAGTAGCAAGGTCATACTGTAGCATAGCTATGTGATGCTACCATATTTGGAAAACACAATTTGTTATGGGTACATCACTGTTCATGACAAGAGATGCACAATCAGTACAGTCTAACAGGAAACAGGCCTTTCAGAAAGCTCTGTCGCAAAATCTTGTATACCAGTTTGAATGGTAAAATATATATTCGTCATTCTGTGACACTAGATTCATTCTTTTTTAATGTTTAAAATAAATTTCATGTGGAATATAAACCTAAAAGCAACAAATGAACAGGACAAACAAACAGAGACTCATGGACATGGACAATAGACTAATGGTTACCAGAGGGTAGAGGGGAGGGGGAAGGGGAGAGGTAGACTAGGTGAAAAAAAGGAAAAAAAAACCCTTAGATTTTCTATGACTGTAACTTGATATGTTAAAACCTCCCAATTATTTAAATATAAAATACATTTACTAATCTTGTGATAAATAAATAAATAAAAATAAATAAAATAAAAAAATAAGTTTCACTGAGGTATAATTTACATTCAGTAAAATACATACATTTTAAGTGACAGTTTAATACATTTTGATAAATTTGTATAATTATGTGACAACTACCCCAATCAAGACACAGACTATTTCTATTAACCCCTCCCTCCAAATTCCCTTCTCCTTTGGAGTAAATCTCTGCTATCCTTGGCCCCAGGCAATCACTGATCTGAATTTCTATTACTATTGATTAGTTTTGCCTGTTCTAGATTTTCTTAAAATCTTATAAAATATATATATTTTTGGCATAATATTTTTGACATTCACCCATTTTGTCGTATGTGTCAATATTAGTGCTGAATAGTATTCCATTATATGGCTATACTATAATTTGTTTAGCCATTTTCCAGTTGATGAAAATTTAGATTGCTCACATTTTTTGGCTGATATGAATGAAGATGCTATGAACATTTATGTACAAATTTTTGAGTGCACATATATTTTCATTTCTCTTGGGTAAAAACCTAGGAGTGGGATTTCTGGGTTGTATGAGAGGTTGATATGCTGAACTTTATAAGTAACTGGCATTCTGTTTTCCAAAGTGATTCTATTTTACATTCCCATATCCTCACCAAGCTTGATAGTGTCATTGTTTAATTTTAGATAATTCAATGGTCTGTAGGCAATTTTTTTGATGATCAAATATGTTGTACATCATTTCACTCATCTTTTAGACGTTTGTATATCTTTTGTGAAGCATCTGTCCAGATCTTCTGCCTACTAGGACATTCTTTTAGTTTTCTTCCTGTCTACTTGTGGGAATTCTTTAAACATTCTTGATACAAGATCTTCATTGAGTATGTTTCTTGTGAATGTTTTCTTTCAGTATATGGATCATCTTTTTATTCTTTAATGGGGTTTTTGGACTAGAAGAAATCTTTAATTTTGATAAAGTTTAGTTATCAAATTTTTTTGTGCTTTTTATCTATTCTATCTAAATTTTTTTTTTTTTGCCTATCCTGTGGTCACAAAGAATTTTTCTCTCAAATATTTTTCTAGTAGTTTTACCGCTTTAGCTTCTATTTCTATGATCAATTTTGAGTTAATTTTTATTTATGCTGTGAGGTAAGGGTCAAGTTTATTTTTATCTTTTAAAAATATGGTATCTGGTTCTTTTAGAACTATGTTGAAAACATTATCCTTTACTTATCAAATACCTTGGCACCTTTGTTGAAAATTAATTGGCTGTGTTTGGTTCTGTCTATTGTTTCATTTATTTAAATACCTATCCTTAAGTAAGTGTTATACTGTCTCCATTTCTGTAGCTTTATAGACAGTCTCAACTGTAGGTATTTTATGTTCTCCCAATTTGTTATTTCTTTTCAACATTGTTTTGATTATTCTAAGTCCTTTGAATAGTCTAGACTATTCTAGACTAATTTTAAAAATAATCTGTCAATTTCTTTTAAAAGGCCACCTGGAATTTTGATTGTTAGTTTCATTGACTCTATAGATTAATTTAGGGGAAATGGACCTATTTATAATATTGAGTCTTTTGATTCATAAGCATGGTATGTCTCCCTATTTATTTAGGGCTTTGAATATTTCTCTCAGAAATGGTTAGGTAGTTTTTAGCATAGAGGTTTTACACATTTTTTCTTCAATTTATGTCTAAGTATTTTATATTTTTTGATACTATTGTAAGTGGTATTATGTCTTGGATTTGCTTACCGGTGGTTTTGACTCGGGCTCTATTAGGCTATTGTAGTAAAGATATTGGCTAATACTGCAGTCATCCAAAGGCTTTCTTGTGCCGGAGAATCTGCTTCTGAACTCAGTCACATGACTTTTGTTAGGCAGCTTTTGTTCCTCACCACATGAGCCTCTTCTTAACAGGATGATAGCTAAATTTCCCCAGTGCGCATGTGGTGGAGGTGGAGTGGGGAAAGTAAATGGGAAGGAGAGAGAGAAACTTCTCTTTGTTTTTCTGTTTTCTAGTTCATTGATTTTGCTCTTTATTATTTCTTTTCCTCTATTCACTTAAGGTTTAATTTAGCATATATATATATATATATATATATATATATATATATATAGCTTCTTGTGTAGGAAGCTTAGATTATTTATTTCAAAATGTGTTCTTTCTCATGTAAGCATTTAAAGCTATGTTTCCTTTTTAAGCACTGTTGTAGCTGCATCCTGCACATTTCGATATGTTTTATATTTGTCATCACTCGGTTAAAAATATTTTCCAGTTTTCCTTGTGATTTCTTTCACCCATGGATTACCTGGAAGAATTTTGCATAATTTCAAAAAATGTGGGGATTCTCCAGTTATATTTTTACAATTCATTGCCCCCACACTCCCTTTCAATTCCCCTCCTCCCCATTTCCACCCTTGACCTAAGGATATTGCCATCTTCCCCTAAGAACTGGATCTCTGAATGTGAGGCGTCATGCCCCTGGGGCCTAACACCTTCTGTGCACTCAACACACTCTGGGAGCCTGGCGCACCCGGGGCCTGGCGCACCCGGGGCCAGAGCACCCAGGGTATGGTCCGTGGCTCCACCTGGGGTGTGAACCCAGGACCTTCTGTATGTAAAGCAGGTGTGCTAATCGCTACACTACGGAGCCACCCCCTCACTATTCATTTTTTATTTATTTTCATTTAGATCAGAGAATATATTTAATATGATTTCAATTCTTTAAAATGTACCAAGACTTTTTTTATGGCCCACCATAGGTCTACCTTGGTGAATGTTCCATTTGCACTCAAAAAAGGATGTATATTTGACCCTGTTAAGTATAGTTTTAAAAATATTAATTAGGTCATATTGTTCGAATTTTTAAAAATCCCCTTGTTCAATCAGTTACTGAGAGAGGAGTGTTGAAATCTTTGTCTCTCTGTAGGTTTGTTAATTTTCTCTTTCTGTTTTGTCAGTTTTTCTCCATGTAATTTGAAGCTCAGCAAACAGATGCATAGTTATTTAGGACTGCTATGTCTTCATGAAGACTGACCTGTTTATCGTGAGAAAACATATCTCTTTCTTTCTGTTAACCTTTCTTGTCCTGATGTCTCCTCTGTCTAAAATGAATATATTTTTTCCAGCTTTTTACGATTATTGCTTGCATGGCGTAAGTTCTTTTATTCTTTTATTAGTAATGTCTTTGTTTCATTATTTTTGAAGTGTATTTCTCGTAGGTAGTATATAATTATTTTTTTTTTAAATCTTACCTAACAATTTATGTTTTATAATTATAGTGCTTAGATCATTTACATTTGATGTATTATTAACATGTTTGGATTTAAATTTATCGTTTTGCTATTTGTTTTCTATTTGTCTCATACTTTCTTTTCTCCATTTCTTCCTTTTTTCTGATATTTTTGGATTAATTTAGCATTTCATTTTATTTCTATTATTGGCTAATCTTTTACCTTTTTATTGGTGGCCTTTCTAGTGTTTACAATATGTATCTTTAAGCCATTATAGTCTACTTTCAAGTAATATACTACCACTTTATATATCATGTAAAAACTTTAAGTTATATACTTTGATTTCTCCTCTCTCACCCTTTGTGCTGTTGCAGTCATACCTTTTCTTCATATATCTATTATAAATCTCAAAGCACATAGTTATTATTTTTTGTTTTAAACTATATTTGAGTTTCCATCTGTTATCATTTTTCTACAGCCTGAAGCATTTCCTTTTACATTTATTGTAGTGTAGATCTACTGATCATAAATTACCTTCGCCTGTTTGTCTGAAAATGTCTTCATTTTGCTTTTTTTTTTGAACAGTATTTTTGATAGATACCGGTTTCTCGGTTTACTATTTTCCCTTCTTTTCAGTACTTTAAAGAATGTAATCAAATTGTCTTTTGGCTTACTTCGTTTCTGACATAAAGTCAGTGATTTTCTTATCTTTGTTCTGTATCAGATGTGTCTTTTTTTCCCCTGACGACTTTTAGTACTTTCTATTTCCAGTTTTCAGTAATTCTAATATGGTGTACCATAAGATGTTTTTCTTTGTGTTTATACAGTGTGAGCTGTGTTGACATTTTTGGACCTGTAGGTATATATTTTTTATTAAATTTTAAAATATTTTGGCCATGATTTTATATAATTTTATGTCTATGTCTTCACATTCACTAATCCTTTCTCTTTATAGTGTGCAATCTGATATTACTCTTTCAGTAAAATTTTCATTTCAGATAAGGTATTTTTTCAGTTCTAAAAGTGCCGTTTGGTTCTTTTACATTTTCGATTTCTCTATTTCTTTTGTTTATATTTTCCTTTAAATCTTTAAACTTATGTAAATGTAACTTTAAACATCTATGTCTGTGAATTTTGTCATCTCTGGAATTTCTGTGTATGTTTCTATCGAATGATGTTTTTCCTGGTTGCAAGTCTTGGTTTTTGGCATGACTAGTGATTTTTGATAGGATACTGGACATTGTGAATTCACATTGTTAAGCTGATTTTAGTAACTTCTTTTAAAGAATGTTAGGTTTTATTCTGGCAGGCAGTTAAATAATGAGCAGATTAACTTGATCCTTTTGAGCTTTATCTTTTAGTGCACATTTATAGTGGTGTCATTCTAGCACTGTTTAGCTCTAATACTTCTGGAGCCTCTTCGAAATACATTGCTTTTTAATAAGATTTCTCCGCCACAACTGGTTAGAACCTGATGATTCCATCCCTGTATGAGTTCTGAGAATTGTTTAGCTTACGGCTCCTTGTCAGTTGTTCCTTCACTTGTAGTTTTTCTTTGCCTGTTTCTGTGGTGTCTTACTACATACATACAAAACTGGATATTCTGCCAAAGACTCAAGAGGCCACCTATGCAGATTTCTGAAGCTTTCTCTTTAAAACGCTCTCCTTTCTGGTACTTTGCCTTGAAAATTCAAGCTGCCGTAGACTCTCCAAACTCTAGCATTATTTCTTTAATTTAATGAGATCCTGTGATCTCCTTGGATTCCACTTTTATGCATTCTAGTGTCTAGGTAGAAAGCTGTGGCATTTTAAAGGGCAATCCCATTTGTTTTCAATTCTTTAAAATGTACCAAGGATTTAAGCCCTGTGCAATGTGCTGTCCATGCTTGAAAAAAAGTCGCTTCATATAGTTTGTTCTTTCAAAAATGTAGTTTGTAGTGGGAAGACAAGTAGAAGTTATGAAATTTAAGGCAAAATGTAATAATCCTTTTCTATTACTTTTTGTAGGCATCTATAGTTTTATCTGATGACTGGTTAACTGAAAAAAAAATCCTCTTTGCTCAATTTTTTGAAATTAAGAATTTTCAATAATAGAACTAGACTCTTAGAATTGAATTATTTTGATGTGTCTTTGCCCATTGGACAGAAATCCAAAATGATTTGCTGGGAAACTTGGCTTTAATCTCTTTTAACAAATATCAAAATATTCTTTATTTTCTCACTCATTCTGTTCTTGTCTACAGAAAATGAATTCAAAACAGCTGGAAGAGAGACACATCGGATCATAAGGGATTGTGCTGCTCTGGACTGCCAGTTACAATGCACAAAAGTGTGTTGCAGACCTTTTTGAGGAGCCATTAGAGTGGTATACAAAGCAATATCTTTTATTGCTATCTTGGCTAACATGGTGGTTTTATGTTCTCATAGTTTGGAAGCTATGACTTAAAAAAAACCATGGTACCTGGCTGACAAATCAGTTGACACAAATGTGCTAACCATATACTGGCAGGTGGCCTGGTCTGTTAGCTGGCTTCTGAGAAATGATAAACACAGAGGCCTCGCAGACATATCACCACTATCTCCAGCCTCTGAAAGTTCTGGAATCAGAATCTGGAGCAAGTTCATTGCTCTTTATTTTCACTGGAAATGGACCAAAGAAACTGCTCTTTCTGTGTCTAACACCCATCACAAAATGCAACATTGTTTGCCAAGCTGGTTGGGTTTTTTTTATCTTGGTGGGCTTAGGAAGTTAAGTATACATACGTACATACATAAGCTATCTAAATATATGTCTGCTATGTACATATTATTTATATAATTTTTGTTTAAATTTGTTTTTAAAATTATTCTATTTTATATTAGCTTCATATATAAAGTACAATGGCTAGACATTTATATAATTTATGAAATGATACCCCCAATTACTCTAGCACCCATGTGACACTACACACAGCCATTATAATAATATTGACTGTATCCCCTATGCTGTACTCTATATCCCCTGACTGTTTTATAACTACTAATTTGTACTTCTTCACCCTTTTACCTTTTTTTATCCAGTGCCCCAACCCTCTTCCCACTGACAACAACCAGTTTGTTCTCTGTATCCGTGAGTCTATTTTCATTTAGTTTGTTCATTTCTTTAGTCCCTTGGATTCCATATATAAGTGAAATAATATGGTATTTATCTTTCTCTGTCTGACTTATTTCATTCAGCATAATACCCTCTAGGTCCATCCATGTTGCTGCCAATGGTAAGATTTCATTTTTTATGGCCAAGTAATATTCCACTGTATATATGTACCATAACTTCTTTATCTAATTGTCTATTGTTGAGCATTTAAGTTGCTTCCATATCTTGGCTATTGTGAATAGCACTGCCATGAACATAGAGGTGCATAGATCTTTATGAACTAGTGTATTGATTTTCTTTGGATAAATACCCAGAAATGCAATTGCTGTGTCAAAAGGTAGTTCTAGTTTTAATATTTTGAAGAATCTCCAAACTGTTTTCCATAGTGACGCTACCAATTTGCAATTCCACCAATATATATGAGGGCTCCCTTTTTCCCACATCCTCTCCAATGCTTGTTTTTGATTTATTGATGATAGCCAATCTGATAGGTTTGAGATAATATTATATTGTGGTTTTAATTTGCATTTCTCTAATCATTAGTGATCTCGAGCATCTTTTGAAATGTTTATTGGCCATCTGTATTTCCTCTTTGGAGAGATACCTATTCTGATCTTCTGCCCAGTTTTCAATTGGATTGTTTTTGTTGTTGTTGTTGAGTTGTATGAGTTCTTTAAAAATTTGGGATTTTAACCCTTGTCAGATTTATCATAGGCAAATATGTTCTTCCATTCAGTAAATTTATTTTCGTTGTCGTTGATGGTTTCCTTTGTTGAGCAAAAACTTTTCAGTTTGATGTAGCCCTATTTGTTTATTTTTTCTTTTGTTTCCCTTGTCTGAGGAGATATATCAGAAAAAAATTACTAATAACGATATCAGAGAGTGTACTGCGTATGTTTTTAGAAGTTTTGTGGTTTCGGGTCTTATATTTAAGTCTTTAATCCATTTTGAGTTTATTCTTGTATATAGTATAAGAAAGTGGTCCAGTTTAATTTTTATTGGGTGTATCTGTCTAGTTTTCTCAATATCATTTGTTGAAGAGACTATTTTTACCACACTGTATATTATTGCTTCCTTTGTCATAGATTAAATAACTATATAGGTGTGGATTTCTTTCTGGGCGCTCTATTCTATTCCATTGACCTATATGTCTATTTTTATGCCAGTACCATGTTGTTTTGATTGAAATAGCCTACAGTATAGTTTAATATTAGGTAGTGTGATACCTCCAACTTTGTTCCTCTTTCTCAAGATTGCCGTTGCTATTCGGGATCTTTTATTATTTCATATAAATTTTTGGACTGTTTGCTCTAGTTCTCTGAGAAATGCCATTGGTATTTTGATAGGGATTGCATTGAATCTATAGTTTGCTTTGAGTCCTATGGCGATTTTGATGATGTTGATTCTTCCTACCTATGAGCATGATATGTGCTGTCATTTATTTCTATCTTTGTCAATTTATTTTTTTCAATGACTTACAATTTTCTGAAAATAGGTCTTTTGGTTAATTTGATTCCTTGGTATTTTATTGTTTTTGATGCAATTGTGAATGGGGTTGTTTTCTCAATTTCTCTTTTTGTATAAAAATGCAACTGACTTCTGAATACTAATTTTGTACCTTGCCACTTTACTGAATTTATTTACAAGTTCTAACAGTTTTTTTTGGTGGAATCTTTAGGGTTCTCTCTATATAGTATCATGCCACCTGCAAAAAATGATGGTTTTTATTTCTTCCTTTCCAATTTGGATGCCTTTTATTTCTCTTTCTTGCCTGATTGCTATAGCTAGGACTTCTGATACTATGTTGAATAGAAGTGATGAAAGTGGGCATCCTTGTCTTGTTCTTGAGCTTAAGGAAAATGCTTTTAGCCTTTCCCCATTGAGTATGATGTTAGCTGTAGGTTTGTCATATATGCCCTTTATTATGTTGAAGTATGTTTCCTCTATTCCCACTTTGCTGAGATTTTATCATAGATGGATGATGGATTTTGTCAAGTGTTTTTTCTGCGCCTATTGATATGATCACATGATTTTTATCTTTCAGTTTGTTAATGTGGTGTATCACATTAATTGATTCGTGGATATCATACCAACCTTGCATCCCTGAAATAAATCCAACCTGATCATGGTGTATCATATTTTCAATGTATTGCTGAATTTGGTTTCTTAATATTTTGTTGAGGATTTTTGGCATCAATGTTCATCAAGGATATAAATATATATATATATATATATATATATATATATATATATATATATATATATATATATTTGTATGGTCTTTGTCTGGTTTTGGAATCAGAGCAGTGGTGGCCTCATAGAAAGAACTAGGGTTCCTTCTCTTGAAATTTTTTGGAATAGTCTGAGAAGAATAGCTATTAATTCTTCTTTGAGTGTTTGGTAAAATTCACCTATGACACCATCTAGTCCAGGATTTTATTTTTTGAAAGTTTTTTGATTACTGATTTGATTTTGTTGGTGGTAATTAATTGGTTCAAATTTTCTGTTTTTTTCTTGACTCGGTCTTGGGAGATTGTATATTTCTAGGAATATGCTCATTTCTTCTAGATTTTCCAATTTGTTGGCATATAATGGCTAATAGTATTTTCTTATGATTCTTTGTATTTCTATGGAGTTGTAGTTACTTTTCCCTTTTGTTTCTGATTTTATTTCTTTTGGTCCTCTTTTTTTCTTGATAAGACTGGTTAAAGGTTCATCAATTTTGTTTATTCTTTCAAAGAATCAGCTCTTGGTTTTGTTGATCTTTAGTATTGTTTTTCGAGACTCTACTTCATTTTTTTTTCCATTCTGATCTTACTTATTTCCTTCCTTCTACTCACTTTTTTTTTTGCCATTCTTTTTCTAGTTATCATAAGTGTAAAGTTATATTGTTTATTTTATTTTTTTGTTTTTTTGTTTTTTTGAGGTAGACCTGTATTTCTATGAATTTCTCTCTTAGGACTGCTTTCACTGTGTCCTATAGATTTTGAGTTTATGTGTTTTCATTTTTCTATTTCTATAGGTATCTTTTGATTTCATCTTTGATCTCATTGTTAACCCATCCATTGTTTAGTAGCATGTTGTTTAGTCTCCATGTGTTTGTGTATTTCCTAGTTTTTTTCTTGTAGTTGATTTCTAGTTTCATATCACTGTGGTCTGAGAAGACAGTTGATGTGATTTCGGTCTTTTAAAATTTATTGAGACTTGTTTTGTGGTCGAACATGTGATTTATCCTGGAAAATGTTACATGTGCACTTGAGAAGAATGTATATTCTGTTGCTTTGGGGTGAACTACTCTAAAAATATCAATTATGTTTATCTGGTCTAGTGTGTCATTTAAAACTGGTGTTTTCCTGTTGATTTTTTGTCTGGAAGATTTGTTAATTGGTGTCAATGGAGGATCAAAGTTTCCTACTATGAGTGTATTACCATTGAGCTCTCCTTTTATGTTGATCAAAAATTGCTTTATATATGAAGATGCTCCTAAGTTGTGTGTGTATATGTTTATTAGGGTTATGTCCTCTTGTTGTATTGATCCCTTTATCATTACGTAATGCTCTTTGTCTTTATTATTGTATTGTATTATATTATACTATATTAGCCTTTGTTTTAAAGTCTATTTTGTCTGATATAAGTTTCGCTATCCCAACTTTTTTTTCATTCAATTTGCATGAAATATCTTTTTACCTTTACTTTTAGTCTGTGTGTGCCATGTGATCTGAGGTGAGTTTTTTGTAGATAGTATATGCATGGATCTTGCTTTCTTATTCATTCAGCTACCCTATGTCTTTTGATTGGAGCAGTTAACCCATTTACATTTAAAGTGGATTATTGATAGGTAGTTATTGTCATTTTATTATTTGTATTATGGGGTTTATCCCTTCTTATTCTTTCTACAGAAGTCCCCTTAACATTTCTTGTAGTACTGGATTGTTGGTGATGAATTCCATTAGCTGTGTCCTGTCTTGGAAGCTCTTTATCTCACCTTTAATTTTAATTGATAGCCTTGCTGGGTAGAGTAGTCTTGGTTGTAGGTTCTTGTGTTTGTTTTGTTTTGTTTTGTTTTGCTTTGTTTTGTTTTATCACTTTGACTATTTTGTGCCAATCCATTTAGGCCTGCAAAATTTCTCTCAAGAAATCAGCTAACATTCTTATGGGAGTACCCTTGTAAGTAACTAGCTGCCTTTCTCTTGTTGCTTTTAAGAGTCTCTCTTTGACTTTAAACTTTGGCATTTTAATGATGATTTGTCTTAGTGTGGGTCTATTTGGATTCCTCTGGTTTGGGACTCTCTGTATTTCCCGGACTTGTATGTCTATTTCCTTTGCCAGGTTAAAGAAGTTTTCTGTCATTATTTTTTCAAATATGTTCTCAATCTCTTGCTCTCTCTCTTCTCCTTCTGGTACCCCTATGATGAGAATGTTGGTATGTTTGATGTTGTCCCAGAAGTCTCTTAAACTTTCTTCATTTTTTGGATTTTTTTTTTCTTGTTGCTGTTCCAATAGGGTGTTTTCTGCTACCTTGTCTTCCAACTTGCTGATTTGATCCTCTGCTTCATCTAACCTGGTTCCTTCTAGTGTATTCTTCATTTCAGTTATTGTATTCTTTATTTCTTACTGGTTATCTTTTATGATTCCTTTTTTTATGCTTACTATCTCTCTATTGAAGTCCTCAAGGAGATCATCTATTCTCTTCCTAAGTTCATTGAGCATCCTTATAACCAATATTTTGAACTCCATCTCCAGTTGGTTGTTTGGCTCCATTTTGCTTAGGTTTTTTGGTGTAGTTTTCTCCCATTGTTTTATTTATGGCATGTTTCTTTGTTTTGTTTTGTTTCTTTTTTTTTTTTCATTTTAGTTGCCTCTCTGTGTTCACTTCTATATCTTAGGAAGATTTGTTATGTCTCTCAGCCTTGTCCAGGTGGCCTTATGTAGTAGTGCAGTCTCTCTGATCACCTGTGCTACTGGCTCTGGGCATGTTTCTTGTGTGGGTTATGTGTTTGTTGTAGTTAATCCTTGATTACTGTTATCACATCAGTAGATGGGATTGACACTCAGCTAACTGATTGTGGGGTTTGGCCATGCCCACAGGACATGAGCTGCTATGTGAGGGCTGACCCCACAGAGTGGAATTTGCCCCAGCAGGCTCATGTACCTGTTTAAACCACCCTTGGGTATGCTGCTTATAGGACTAGTCAAGTGATGCTCTGTTGTGATCTGATGCTAGCCTCCATGTGTATTGGTTCTAACACACCTTGGGTTGGACTACTGTGTAGTTTAAGGTCAGCCACAGCCTTTGATTGTAGGAGCTACAAAGTGATCCGTGGATGGTTGTTTCCTTGCTGGATTTGGAGGCAAGTAGGAGAGACCACACTGTGAGCCAAGGTTGATAATTACCCCCACTGCTGGCCCTGGGGCAGCTCAGTGAAAGGATCAATGCACCTCAAGGCCTGAGGCTGTCTTTCAATTACCCGTTAAGTCTCTGCAGCTGCAAGAACCTTTGGTTGATATGGGAGTCAGGTGGGGTAGGGACCCAGGGAGTCACTAGGGTAATCCAGCCAATGCAGTGGAGAGCCAATTCTGTCAGGCCAATGCAGATTTTTCCCGGGGCTGAGTCCATGGGCTCCTACAAAAGTCACAGATTATAGTGAGGCCAGCTACCATCTGCCTCAGGCCCAAGACCCCAGGAATTCACCCAAGAGACACTGAAGTTTGGGCTGGCACCAGTGGCCTGCAACCAAAAGTCTCCCTCATAATATGCAGGCTGCACGCAAAGAGGGCATGAGCTGAGGGCTGCTGCCTATCCAGGAAGGTGCAAGGTGGGACTGGCTGCCAAGCAACGGCCTGCCATGGGCAATTTGTGGACTGGGTGGGGTGGATTCTTAGGGAGACATGGGGTGGGGTGGGCCAATCTCACCGGGCCAATCCAGCTTTAGAATTGGCTGTGCAAGGGGAGGGGTCAACATAGGCAAGATGGCGCCTGTCTGCCAACTGCCCTGGAAAGGGCCGCTGTCCCTCCAGCCTTTGCTCTGGTGCCACACAACTACCTTCCTATAAGTCTCTCGTGCCCCACCGAGCTGTTGAACCTCCGCTGGAGCCAAGGGAGTGTGTCTGCGAATGAGTAAGTCTATGCGCGGGTCCTTTAAGGGAGGCGTCTGGGGTTTTTGGCTCTTTCTGTCTTACCCAGACACCAGACTTGCCACTGATATTTACAGTGAGATTTTGTGGGAACTCCTCTTCCTGGGTCTGGAACTCTGGGCTGGGGAACCCGTGTGTGGGGCTAGGGCCTTTCGTTCTTTCAGGGGGTGCTTCTGCAGTTGTACTCTCTTGGCACTCAACTGCCATCCATGGATATAGGACCAGTCTGCTTCGCGTCTCCACCCCTCCTATTGGTCTCAATGTGGCTTTTTCTTTATATCTGCAGATGTGTGTGTTATGATCATCTACACTCCTGGTAGTTCTCCAAGTTATTTGTTTTATAATGTGGTTGTAATTTTACTATGGTTGTAGAAGGAGGTGAACCTGCTTTTACCTAGCCTGCCATCTTGACTGGAACTCTTGTAATGTTTCAATATATCAAAGAAGCTAATAGAAGGTAGTTTCTTGATTTCCTCATTTGTGGTATATGAATAATATTAATTCCTATTACAAAGGGTAGAACAATGTGATGAATTAATATACATAAATAATTTAGTGCCTAGTACATAGTGCCTTAACTCAATATGTTTTTATTACTGTTATTATTATTATATATTACAGATGCAAGCCAGAGTTTCTTGGGTACCCTAAGACTCATTTTATAGAGTATTCTATAAACTTGGCTCTTCTCTGGACTTGTTTTACCTTTTTGTGGTACTTGTCTGTAAATTCTATTTAGCATATATTTTAGAAACACATTTTGATGGCTGAGGTAACTTAACATCTACCTGCATGTTCAGATCTATCTGCCAAAAAGTAGAGAACTAAGGCAAGAAAATTCAAGTTAAGTTGTGGTCATTCATAGGTGTTCAATGGAGAAGCAAACTTCTCACTTTGTAGGCATAATGCTCTTGTCTGAGACTTGGGTCCATGTGTGACAGGAAAGAGTAGAATTGTAAAATTTTGAGTGGGAAAGGCATAACAAGTTACAAGACATCATAGAAAATACAAGGCCTATTTTAAAGAAGGAACTCAGAAACATATCACTATCTGTGTTGATCATTTACCTGTTGACTCTGAGCCCCAAACACACAATTCTATACTACTCTGCTCTATGATGCTTAGAGCTCTGCCAAACATATCCCCGACTCTTTTGCCGGCTGATTTTCTATAGGGTTCTGTTAACTGCTATTGCTAGAGGGAGACTGGAAGGTAAGAGCTGGAGAATAAAGGCTTTCTCTCTTATTTATATTTGGTATTGTCAGTATTTCTTTGACTTTGGAAGTTAACTCTTGTCTTTGGCTTCTCTTAGCTTTGTCAGAAGTAGCCGTGTCTTACCTGCTTAGAAATATCATTGATAGCCAAGTTTTTCCTCTTTCTCAGTGCCATGGGATTTATTCTCTGAGATTTGGGGATTTTATCAGCAGCTGGGAAGAATGACCTCCTCAGAGGACTAGGCCCCAGCTTAGTGGGTATTCTTCTTTTGAGCTTCTTTTTCTTCACCTAGTCCTAGGAGTTGTAGAGTCTTCCTTTAGTTATCTTCTCTAGCTTATCTTAGTTATCTCTTTTTCTCTTTCATTATTCTGACACCTGTGAAACCAGTTCCCTATATTAAACCCTCTCTGTTTAATTATCTGCTGTAATTTCTCCTTTCTTCCTTCCCTCCATGGATAGACTGATCCTTACAGAAATAGTCCTATTAAGCACACTATAAATGATAGAATTCTTAAATTGGTTTGGTTGTAATCTTGACCTTAAATGAAGCATTGAGCTCCTTTCCAAAGGGAAGTGGGATACTCTTACTTAGTCCGTGGCATGCAGTGGCGTAATCATTAAATTATCAACTATATGGTCACTCGCGGTAAAGTCCTTGTTAAACTGAGTGCCCTGGGGAACAAAGTGGTTGGTGAACTTGACTATTATGTAGTAACAATGACTGTAAAGGCCTGTGGCATGAGATGGCTTTTTCAGTCTGCACTGGAGGAATAACAAAGATAAAATGACAAGCTCAGAGTTTAAAATTCTTAGCCTAAGAGAACCAGAGAATTTCTATGGCTGCCTTGTAAAAGACCATTATATTTGTCATAGTTGTGGAGTAAGTATTATAGAAAGCTAAATTCCAAATTTAATTGTATGGATTGTAGAATTACAATGTAAATAAAAATCACAGACTTGCCACATTTCTCATATGAAAGTTAAGAACATGACTGAGAAGGAGTGGGACCCTGAGATTTGGAATAAAGATATTCTGAGTGCGTTCAGAAAACAGAGAAATTTTTGACCCCACCCGCAAATACCTTAAACCTGTTTTGCTAGCAGAACAAGCTCCTTCTTCCAAGTTAGAGATTTTCTCTCCCTTGCTTAGAAACTTTATTTTCGCCTAACTATTTTCATGTAAGAGACAACCGCAACAAGATCCTCTTTTCATTGCCTCTAGATTTGTAGCTAAAGTTAGATACTGTCAAGTACCAGAGTACAAATGTAAATCCGACCTGTGAAACAATAGTATATACTCCAAGAGAATGACATTTTTATTTACCTGAAATCTGGTGAGTATGGACTACGTGTGGGAATAAATTCTAAGTGTATTAGACCAAGGAGAACAGAATATAATATGAGGTCAAATTGAATTTATTGATATGAGTGCATTTATTAGAGATACTGAATTTAACGTGTTAGCTTAACTAGCTTGAAGTGGCTCTGACAGGGTGTTTGATTGGTTGACTGAAACTTGGGTTAAACAGTGGCCTATATTATGTTAGTCTGAGATGTCAGAGAGAGGAGGACTATTTTAGACCTGCAAAGCCTAAAATGTATGCTATCTTGACTTTTATAGAAAAAGTTGAGAACCTTTGAGATAGCAAAAGGATTCAAGAATGGTAAGAATAATGCAATAGTTTTGTGTGTTTCTTCTCTATATCTTTCAAGTGTTTTAACAATCATGACATATGTGGGCTCAGGAAGAACATAACTGGAGAGAAGTGGGCTCTCTCACTCCTCAGTGTTTTCATTGAAGGGAGAACAGTGATGCATAAAGACTCTTCCTTGCCTGTACTCCCGTCCTCTGGCACCCCTTGGGAGATGGAGGACATAAATGTTAAACACCAGTGAACCTTTGGATGAGGATCAATTATCCGTTGGGGTTTTTCATCAATTAGTAGACATGGCTTCCTGAAGGAAGAGAAGACAGACATTACTGGGATCCATGCTTCCAAACACCTTATTCAGGCAGAGGTAAAGTTTTCTAAGATAAAGTTGTCCTGCATAGCTCCACACACCTCCTTAATCAGTACGGAGATTGATAAAGTGATTGCTGATTGGGTGACTGGTTTCCATGGTTACCACAAATTCTTTTTGGGGGAGAAATTCTGTTTCTTTTCCAGCTTACCTTTTCCAACTCACATACTTTTTAAAAAGCAATGTTTGTAGTTCCTGCCATTCCAGTGTCAATGAGAGAATTTATTTTATAATGTGTATGAACTGGCAACTTCTTGGGGAAAAAAAGCATTGTTGTCGAAATGAAGTCATCTGTTTGGAGAGCAAAGCCTCAAGTATCATTCAAGGGGCGGGAACTGAGTGCCCTCTGCATGCTCAGCCTTTTGGCACACAGAGCCATTGTCAAAACCTGTTTCCAGAGCAACTGAATTTTCCCCTGAAATTACTTGGCAGCTCCTCTCCCTAAGGGCTTGAAATAAGTCCTTTCAGGGGCCTTATTTTAAGGCAGCTTGTCCTTGATGGAAATCAAGATCATTGCCAGCTAAAGAATTTAGCAATACCCTAAAGTGGGATCACCTAATAAATTTTTATAGTCTGCAAGTCAAGGTGAATGTTTGGGAGTTAGGGTCTATTTGATGTTCCCATCATGTCTGAAACATGCAGATGGTCAAAACAATGTCTGGCCTTTTGGGTTATTTTCAGAATAGTATTTTATCTGGATCCATAATGCTGAGAAGATAGCTTTTACCCATGCATTTATCCAAATTGAGTATGAAGTAAATAGCATTCATTATAGACTCTGTTTTCTGACTATGGCACAATGGGGTCTGGAGAAAGAGAAGACTAGGCCCTCTTTTGGCTTTCTAAGTCTTTATTTTTTAAAGTCTTTTTTAAAAAGGCACAATGAAAGTTTAATTTAAAAACGGATGTTTTGCTGGGTCAAAACTAACAAAAGTGGAATTTAATATAAGTGTAAAAATTCTGAGATTAGGTTAAAAAATCAGTTTCTTAAATAACTACCAGGCAGGGAAACTCTCTATTTTATGGTTACAGGGAATCTTTTTCTAAGTGGAACCTACTTGTACAACTCCCCCCACCCCCCTAAAAAAAAACACCTCTCTTGGGCCATATTCAAACAAAGAATAATTTAAATCTCATTTCTCATTTTAAAAAAGATTAAACAGAATCCTTTATTGTTGAATGGTATTCATTAATTAAGAGCAAAAGAGCAAGAACGTTTTAACTATACAGCTGAACCAACAAAATTTGATATTTAGGCATTAAAATCAAAATCCAGGTCAATCATTGAAAATAACATTGGACACATACAGAAAGTACAAACGTAACTGAGAAACTGTAAGTGGCTACACAGAGAAAAGAAGGTACTTGGGTCCCACGGAAAATCTTGTATGTGTGAAGTACACTGGGTAAACTTAGGCCTCTTGATTAAACCCAGGATGGTTTTGGCATTTGTAGGGGATGAAAGAAGGAAAAGAGTTCTGTTAGGGCACATGTGTATGGCTGCAGTCAACCAAAACTAAGACACACTCGAAAGGCCATTTATGGCTGGTCTGTAACAGGTCTTTCACCTGCCATGCGCTATACAGTTTCAAAGCACCTTCACCTTCATTATCTCTCTTACTCCTCCTGTCTTACAGGTGTATTCATTGATGGTCTGAGAAAAGAAACTGCTTCAAGTTCCCAGAGCCAATTTGCAGCAGTGCTAGGACTGGTCTCCTAGTCCCTTACTTTTTCATATTAATGACCTCTCCTAGAAGACTATATCCTTCAGAGGTTGTTATCTGGGAAATGTTAACCCTATTTTCTACTTTGAATTAAAATTGGTTGACAGTATCATGAGGGTTGATCACCTCCTTATCCAGTCTCTCTTCTCTGAGATAGTCTGTGAGCTGCTGCTTAAGTCATCTGGGCCCCTGATTCTTACTTGTTTCCTTTCCATGGGCCCTCCAGACGGACTGGGGGTTGGCAGCATTTGCTAGTGCTTTGGGGTTTCTGAGGTTTTGCTGCCCCTTCTTGAACTAATAGAGCCTGGAATACTCTTTCCAGGAAGCAGTGGGACCCTCAGAAACTGTCACTCTTGAACTCATGTGCAAATGCCCTCCTCTTTTCAGAGAGGAGCTACTGTAGGTACTGAACTGGAGGAACCTCTGCCTTTTTAACTCTTTCTTCCTATTCTTTTTTCTCATATCCATCCCCCTTTCCTTGTCATTGCTCACATTTCTGGCTAATCCAGAATACTCTCTTGTCTTTGCATACCTGGCAATACTGGCTCGCTAGCAAACACTCATATTCTGACTGTTTAGATGGGTTTGGGGTTTCCAGCCACATAACCTCATAGCTGGTCTTGCTCTGCATTCCCATGATGTCATCTCGCCCCCGTGGGGGCAAATCTCAACCTGTCAAACCAGCCCTGCTGGGTTACAGGCTCATTTACTTAATTACTCACTTCAACACTACTTTTCGCTCCCACCTCTCCCCACTTTGGCCATATGTCATTCTGTATCTCTGAGCTTGAGAAGCTTAATTGCAAGGCAGAAATTGTATGGATTTAGTTTACTCGATCATTACACTCTTAAAAAGTATTTATTACATGCCTAATTGTGTGCGGAGTGTTATATAAAAAGGGCTGGTGATGATGTGAAAATAATGATCTCTTACATTTTATGACAGTTAATGTTATCATATCCATGATCTCCTTTAATACATCTACTCTATCTGTTTATATCTTACACATTTGTCTCAGGAGATGTGAGATACTTTTGGGAGACACAGGGCACTACTTACAGGAAGGGCACCTGAATCTTATGGGCAAAGGAGCTATGCAGATGACTTCTAGGACCAACTGGAAGTCTTTTGACATTTCCTTACAAAACATCATTGTAGGGAAATGGAGGTGGGGATTGTGGGGAGGCACAATAGACATCTCTCCAGTTTAGGACCATTAGAAGGTGATTTGGAGGAAGGGGAATGAGAGTGTTATTTAATGTTCCAGAGTTGGTTTGATGTGAAATAGCCAAATAGTCAAATGGTTAGACTCTTGCTAAACTCAAAAAAGATTGTACTCCCTACAACTCTTTAGTGAGATATTAGTAAGTATGGCACAACAAAAGGCATCCATGGTCAAAGAAATTAGGAAATGGATTATCTTTAACATAATTAGCATATTAAAGTCTCTGAGATGTCCTGCAGCAAAGGAAATCCTAAACCTTGTTTGACCCAGAGTTTTCCAAAAGTATTGGATCACAGAAACATTTTGACAAGGAGCACCTATGAGCATCTGTGCACCCTTAGCAGGGTTTTCTCAAACTCATTTTGAGTAGTGCTGAATTTGACTAAGTTTTGTAACAGAGGGAGATGTGACAATGAAAGAAACAGTCTTGAGGATAAGGAGGAAACAGAACAGTGTCTATTATGGGAGGCAGAGGTCTGGAGTAGGGGTGGTGGTGGTGGCTTTTGTTGTTGGCTATGGCGAGGGATTTAACTGTTGTGAGGTTTCTAACTCTCATCGTTCCCTTCTGAGTTTTCTTCTGGGAACGGTGGGTCATTGTTTCTCCTGTCAAAGCACATCTTTAATTTAGGGAGAAAGTCAGAAGATTCTATAGTTAGGTCTTGGTAGAGTTTGAATCTAGAATCAATGGATTCAAACTTGCACACTTGATTTCTTCACTGCATGTGTGGCCAGGAAGCAAGTGCTCATTAGAAATTACATTGTTGACCCTTTAACCTACTTTTAGGGATCCTTTTCCAGTTTTTGCATGATTTTCCCTGAGAAGGTTTGGGATCAGGCTGCTGCCAACATAGCAGATGACATGCACCCAAAACTGCTGCTATTTCTGGAAACTCTTGATCATATAAAAATACCTAAAATGTTCTTTCCCTTGTTGAAATATAGGGACTGGTCTGGGTGAGATTTTAATCATAAATTGATTTTACTTGGAAAGGCTCCAGTATTTGGTCTCTTTTTTAGGACAAACTTTGAAATTCAGTCCCAGGGCTTTAGCCCATGTTCTTCAACAAATAACCTGATGTATTTGAATGGTGCTCCTAAATTTCTGAAACAGCACTGAAGGATGTTATTTTTTGGTGTGGGTGGGAATAGAAATACCTTGTTAAACTTTTGAACCATACATCCCTGTGCCTAGCTCGCTGGACAGATGGTGAGAGTGAATGCCTTCCGTTTTTGGAAGGGGATGGTACCAAGTGAAGTTTTTTCCCAGTGTAGCTTTGCTTTATTTGAAGAAGTTTATTAGACAAGACTAGTCTTTAGGCAATAATAGAGATTATTTGAGAACCAAATATTTACACTTTGAACTAACTGTAGAAGTATTTACTGATTTTTGTGATTTTAGCTTAGACACTATTACTCATTGTATCCAATTCTTGCTTTCGCTTTGGGAATGGAGTTTGAGGTAATATATTAAATGTATAAATAACTAATATGATGAAGGATATTTTTTAAACTCCAGAATAATTTTCCATTGAGAAAGGTTTAGGAATAATTTAAAAGCAATCTGAGGCTGATTTTAAACTTGAGAATAAATTTTGGAGGTAAGAAGGACAGTTTTTAAAAAATAAACATGGTTTCATTGAATTATCTCTGTGATGCTTTATATGAAGGCTAAGACTTCCAAGAAACAGGCTGAAACATTTCACAGCTAAGATCTATTTTGGTTATCTTTGATTTGAATACATTGCTTTGAATTTGCCATTTTTTACTCTCATTTTTACATGGGTAAGTGAAAGGTAGTCTGACTGTCAATGTTTTGACATTTTTATTAGATAAATTTGAAAATCACTTATTTGTGCCAATTCCATGATCCTTTGCAGCTTCGAATAAAAGAGACTACAATATCCCAGTCAGACAACCCCTCAAGAAGGACTTATATTTATCCTTAAAATTGAAGTTTCATTTGGTGTATGTTTGGCTAGCATATCGCAGTGCTAAAAACTTGTACAGACAAGCATTTTGAAAAGATTATTCTACCAATTTAAAAGTGATTATATAACATCTGTGAACTCAGTGTACTTTTCAAGAAAAATGTTGGTTTTGTCTTCATGCTCAAGTCATACCTTAAGCAATGAAACCCAGAGATGTCCTTCTGAACTGTCATTATTGATTCTTCAACTGTCCTGTTTCTCTTTCATATTTCAGGGTAATGACTGCATATGAATGAAATTAGAATTTCATGTAGTATAGGTTTTAATGAAAAAAGATAATAACATTCTTCTAATTTCTCTCTTTTTGCTCCAGCATTAGTTTTGGTAATTGTGTTCCTTCAAAATCAGAATTCCCAAATCTTCAGTACAAATGGCAATTATACATAAAAAAAGGCAAGTTAATTTGAGATTCTTCCAAATTTATTCCAAGCATGAGCCTACTTCGGACAATTCTGTGAACACTCTCAGACTGTGTTATTTATATGGGGATGATTTTCCAAAAGGACAGTAATTTAGTAAGATTTCAGGGTTTATAGACCACTGCTGCTCCCTATATCATTAAAACAACAACAAAGCAAGTTATTCTGTAGGTAACTGGAAAATTTTATTGTTAACTTTTGGGGTGATTGAATGCTAAGCAGAAGCATAGTTTTAGACCCTCTTTTTCTTGAAAGAATGAATGAATGGATTGTAAGCCAATTAAAAGCTTCCTTCTCCCAGAGCCTAGCTGTAGAGAAGCTTACTTAGTGGATCTGCTGATTATAAATTTGCAAAGAACTGGTAGTATTATTTTGTCATATACAGCACATTGCTGTATCTCAGATGTCTTTATCATTGTTCCTGCTGCCCCTACCTTAATCCAGACACTCATCGCCTTATTCCAAATCTACTGAAACAACCTTCTAGCTGATCTCCTAGTCCATAGTGGGTCTAGCTGGCCGAGAAACCTTCCCAAAATGTCACGTTCATCCTGTTAATACTTTAGCAAGTTCCTGTATAAAAGCAACAAAAGAGAGACTGGGACTTCTTTCCAACTTTAGGAAATGATTCCCTTGGACTGGGGAGGGGGACAGGGAGTAGTGTGAGTGGTTGTGCCCTGCAGGGGCCCTGAGACCAGAAAGCAGTGTCTAGAGGGAGCATCTGGGCCT
The DNA here is from genome assembly GCF_014176215.1 of Rousettus aegyptiacus. NCBI lineage: Eukaryota > Metazoa > Chordata > Mammalia > Chiroptera > Pteropodidae > Rousettus > Rousettus aegyptiacus. The sequence goes on from NW_023416310.1 coordinate 21,684,569, forward strand.
CAGCTTTACTCTGGCACCATGAGCAGGGATGGCTCTCAGACAAATTTTGTTTCATGTATGCTTTTTTATTTTTTATTTTTCTTAAATTTTAAAAAATTACCATGATTTAAAGTGTAGGAGATTTACTGGAACACATTCCGACATGAAAACTCTTGACAAGATTGAACAGTTCCCTTTTTTTTTTAAGATGGAGCACGAACACTCCCAACTTCCACGGTCTCCCTCAGTCTGGAAGATCCTCTTCCATCTGGCTTTGCTCATTTGTAGGCATTAAGCCTGGTCTAAGCAGCCTCTCAGAGACCTCCTGTGCCCCGAGCACAGATTAGGAACAGCAGAGCGCCAATAGGCAGTTCAGTGTCTCTTGTACGGACAGTTGTTATGATCAAGGACTTTCTCCCCAAACCTTCAGCACTTGACACAACCCTGGGTAAAAGTGGAGGCTTGAAAATGATTGAGGTTAAGTTTCCTGTCATCTCTTTGGGGCGAGGCTCAAAATAAAAATTAAGCTGTTTATAGAAAGAAGTATAGGCATATACTTGGAATATAGCTGTGAATTCAACAAAACTCTCCTTTTAAAGATTATAGCCCCATTTTTTGGTATCAGAGCATTTAACACAGTTAACGGCTTCCTCTTTCTTAGAGCACCTCCTTCATTTGGCTTCCAGAAGATGCACACACCTGGTTTCCTTCTTCTCATTGCCTGCTCCTCATCTTTTTTTTTGGTTCCTCCTAGCCTTCCTGACCTGTTACCGTTGGAGAACTGAGAACTCAGCCCTGCATGTATTTCTTCTCCCTTATTATACCTACTCTGTTTTGGTTATTATTTAGTCTCGTAATTTAAAATAGCATCTATATGCTGCTGACTCTTAAATTTGTATCTCTAAGCCAGATTGCTTCATTGAAGTCAAGACTCCCATTGTCTCCTTAACCTCCTCATTATCTGGATGTCTAACAGGCATTTCAAATTTGATGTGGCCCCATTCTCTAGAAAGCTTGCTCACCCTGAGAACTTTTTCTTCTGAATTAGTGGCACTCCATTTATTCAGTTGCTCAGGCCAAACAACTTGAAGTCGTTCTTGAAGACTCTCTTATAAACACCACATCCAAACCACTGCAGTTTTTTTTTTTTTTTGATTCCAAAATCCATCCAGAATCCAACCACATCTCAGCACTTCCCCTGCTACCACTTTGGTCCAAGCCACTGTTCACTCTCACCTAGATTAATGCAGTCGTCTCCTCTGCCGTTCTTCCCGCTTTTGTCCATGTCCCTCTGCAGTCTGTTTCCCATACAGCCCTCAGAGTGACACTATTAATACATAAGTCATATCATCTCTGAAATTCTAAAATCCTCAATGGCTTCCCCATTTCCCTCAGAGTAAGAGCTGAGGGATGATTCATGAGGCTCTGTATTACCACTACCTGTCTGATCTCATTGCCTGTTGGTCACTCTCCCCTTCCCTCAACCTGCTCTAGTCATATGGTCTCCTTGTCCTTCCTCAAGACCTTGCATTGTTGTCCCTTTGCCCCAAATCCTCTTCCCTCAGATATCGTACCTTCTCATTGAGGTCTCCCCTGAGTATCATATTTATAATTGAAGTAACCCGTTCCTCAAAATCATCTATATCCCTTCTTTGACTCATGTTTCCCCGCAGCATTTTTCAATACCTAAATACTGTGCATTTTACATCTTCTAGAACATTGAGCATAGAGCATTGAGAGAGTTGTGTCAGAAGCTGCAGGGTGCTCAGAGCATCGCCTGAAAGAGAGTAAGAATGGAGAAATGTACTCCATTAGAAGGAGAAGAGCATTGTGGGAGAGGCTGTAGGGTCTTCACACATCTTCTATGCTAAGGTGACTCTGGAAATAAGAACTTTTCATTAACATGACAAACAGATCAGAGACAAACAGAAAGAAAGTTATAGTTTTCCACTCTCTCTCCCCCTGCCCCATTTTAAAAAACCATGGGCACCAGCTTCTCCTCCATTCTCACCCATGATTATGTAGCAAAGCTCCTCTGGCATTTAACAGGAAAATAGAAAACTTCAGAAGACCCAAGTAGAATTTTGGTAGAAAAAACTAACAAAGGCTTTAATCTCAGACCCTGGGAGGTGTCTCGCCTCTGTAAGTAGAAGCAGATTTGATATCATTCCTTTAATTAAAACCATCTGATGGCACAAACCCCTTCTCAGTTGCCCCGAATAACTTATTTTCCAACTCCATCTTCAAACAGTTTGTCTTCCAATAAAGCATGTTATCGTTTGTTCAGAAGACTGATAACCCAAGAGTCGTGAATAATGGAAAAATGACAAAACGTGCTCTACATAATCAGTTGGCAAAGAAGGAGAAATAACAGCTGCTTGACTGCTATAATGTATATTTTTAAACTGAGCTTGTATCAGTGTGGATGCCAAGTCACAGATTTTCTCCAACAATCACAAAATGGCTTTAGGCCACGCAGATAGAAGTTTGTTGGGGGCTTTCTTCTACCACTGAGCCTTGGGTGGGGGTTGGGGGGAGTCACTTTTAGAGCCACTGTTGTTCAGGGTCCCAGACCCTCCAAAGTAAATGCCAACTGGAACCAGACAGTGATATTATTACAGACATATTTTTGTCAGCTGTACAGTGTCAACCTCCATGAATGCAGGCAGGCACTGGTTTAGGGGGGATAAAAATTAACGTTGCTTATGGGAAAAAATGAAAATCAATTTATGGGAAAAATCAAAGTCGATTGCACTTTTTGGTAAACCAAAATGAATATCCCATGCAATAATGGAACTTGATCTTAACAGGACTCTACGAATAATCATTTTGCAAGATAAGAAATTTTTGGAGGACCATGTTGATTTAGGGGACTTGAAACCCCAGTTATTATTGGCTCTGTGACTGTTGGAAAGAAATTTAATTTTGAGGGACCTGTCTTCTTTTCTATAAAATGAACACCATAGCGTGATTCACACTGTCCTATTAAAATGGGATCATAGGTATATAAGTGATTTGTTGATTTTGTTTATTAATTTTTAAAAATTATGAAATTGAAATATTCAGAGAATATTCTAACATCTATCCATGTACTCACCACTAGGTTTAAAAACTAGTAACATTCGCCTTATTTCCCTTTTTATTTTTAGAAACAAAATACTAGCAATACAGTTGATTGCTCCTTATTTCATCCTTTTCCTTCCCTCACAGAATTAACCACTCTTCTGAAACTGGTTTATCTTTCTATTCGTATTTTTATGTTCACCGTGTACATATATATGTATGTATGATGTATGTATCCCTAAACAATATATATTATTGCTTTTGCAAGTTTTACATATTTACCTAAATAAAATAATTTTAAATCTTTTTGCAATTGCTTTTCATACAACATTAATTTTAAGATTTAACTGTGTCGATACATAACAATGTATTCATTTAAGCTACTTTCTAGTATCTCATTGTATATAATTATTCATTTTCTTAGTAACAAACTTTACCTTGCTTCTAAATGTTTGCTGTTCACACAAGGTTTCAGTGTACATCCTTGTACATTTCTTGGACATATGTGAGTTGGTTCTCTGGGTATTGTGTCTAGAAGAAAACTTGTGGAGCATAGGGATGTGCCTCTTCAGTTGTGCTAGATATGCCAAATTACTCATCAAAGTCTTTATACCTTCCACATAGGAGAGTTCCAGTTTCTCCATTTCCTCCTCAATAATTAGTATTTTAGATATTTTGTTTTTCTGAAGAGCTATCTCATATCAACTTGCACTTCCTTTATAGCTACCGAGGCTGATAAATTTTACGTGTTTCAGTTTTCCGTGAATTGTCTGTTTATATCCTTTGCCCATTTTATTATTGTATTCTTATTTTTTCTTACTGATTTGTAAGAATTATTCTTACTTTTAAATTTGTGTGTGACAAATAGCTTTTCCCAAGTATGTGGTTTATGTCTTAGTTCATAGTATCTTATATCATGAAAATTTTAATATTCAATATAATCAGATTCGATATAGTCAAAAAAAGGAAATCAATCTTCCCCTTTATGATTTGTGCCCTCGGCATTTCTCTTGGGAAACAATTCATTTCCCTAGGTTCATAAAAATATTCTCTCCCTATTTCTTTCTTTCAAAGCTTTAATATTCACATTTGGGTTTTTAATTTGTCCATGAAGTGAGGTTGGAATAAGTTGTACATTTTTTTTTCTTTTTGCATATAGACAATCTTAGTTGCAGCAACATGCATCGTATGGTTCATCCTTTTCTATTAACTTGTAAGGACACCTCATTATCAGGTGTTGCCCCACCTGATAATGAGGTGTCATTTTCTATTTTGTTGGCTTATGTTCTCTTTCTTTGGACAAATACCACATTTTCTTAAAGTTAATATAACTTTATTTGCTTTCATACTTGCACATCTCCTTAGCCATTAAATGGTGTGATGATTCTTGACCCTTTTTTTCTCCATATGACTTTCGTCAACTTATAAAATTCTGCAAAACACACCCAATTTGATAGAAATTACATTAAAATTTATGGATCGGTATGGATAGAAATGATGTCTTAATGATATCGAGCCTCCAATTTGTTATCATTATATATTTCTCCTTTAGGTTTTTGGTCATTCAGTGATATAAAATATTCTCTAAACACATTGAACACCTTATATTACATACATTCACTATTACTTAACATTTTTTGTTGCTGCTGTGAATGGATCCTTTTTTAAAAATTAATAATTTCTCCTAGATTGTTGCCTGTAATAAGATTATTACTAATATTTATATATTAAATTTTTATCAAGCAGCTCTGCTGAACTCGCTGAACTTTCAATTATTTGTGTATTTTCTCGTGTTTCTCTGTATAATTAAATCATTGATAAATAATGGTAATTTTTTCTTTTTAATCTTTAATTTTTTATTATTATTTTTAATTTACTGCACTTGCTAGAACTACCAACATTATAATGAGCTGGAAGGGTAATAACAGACATCCTCATCTTATTCAATCTTAAATAGTTCCTAATATTTCACGATTAAGTATGATGTTCACTATAATGAAACACCATGTATTAAAGTTATTTCCCTTTATTCCTATTTTGCTAAGAGTATGTTTTTCTTTTTTAAATAATGAACCAATGTCCAAATTTATTGGATGTCTTTTGGGGGGCATGTATTTGGATAATTTTATGACTTTTCTTCTTTAAAGGGTAAGTTATATTAATAGATTACAAAAAGTTAAATCATCCTTGCATATCTGGAATAGATCCTACTTGGTCATAATTTCACATGTATATATGCACACACACACAATTTAATTTATTTTGATAGTATTTTATTTAGAATTTTTATATCTATATCATTAGTGAGATTAAACAGTGATTTTTGTTGTTGTTGTTCACAAAGTACTTAGTTTTAATATTAAGGTTATACCAGCTTCGAAAATGTTAAACTCCAACTCATTTGTGTAAAATATCTACTACTTGAAGATTTGGTAAATGTTTGCTTGTAAAACTTTGAAAGCATTCTTCTTTTGTGTGGTTTGATCTTAAACTAATGTCACTTTTAAACCTTATATAGGGTTATGCTGATTTTTCATTTTTTCATTAGTCAATGCTGTTAATTTATATTTTTCTAGAATTTTCTTTCAAGTTTTACATTTATTAGTAAAAAGTTTCATATAATATCATCCTATGCTTAAAAATTACCATCTATTTATGGTTACACCCTTCTTCATTCCTAATATTTATTCTTTATCTTTTTTCTTTTTTCCTTGATCAATCTTCAAAATTTATATTTCTTTTGTGTGTCCCCCCCTCCCCAAATCAGCTTTTGTTTTGCTGATCGAATCTAATATTGTTTTTGTTTTCTCCTCTATTAAGTTCTGCTTTATGTTTGCTTTTTCCTTCAGGCTTACTCTGCTGTTCTTCTTTCTTGGGTTGCTGTGCTCATAATTGTTCTTTTTCCTTTCCTAACATATGCATTTAGAGGTATATACGTTTCATTTTAAAGAATAGTTAGGCTACTTCTTGCAAATGTAATGTTTTTTCATTGTTATTGAGTTTCAAGTATTAAAAATGTCCAGCATGATGTCTTCATTGATTATAAATGGTTTAGAAACATGTTTTTAAGTTTCTAAATGTATATTTTTACCTATCTTTTATTTGTGGGTTTCTAATTTTATTAATGTGTATAATAATTTTAATGCTGTTATTTTATGTCTCTTTCAGATTGTTCTCTCTTCTGTTATTTAGTTCTAGATTTCCTAATTGACTCTGTCTGTTATGTCTATTGGAAACCTCATGGTTTCAATGTTCTAGGACCTGTTTTTATGTTCATTTATCAGCTTTCTATTTCTTTATGGACAGGTAGTGTAAATTTAACCCTCATGTCCACTGATGTCACAGGTTTGAGACTTATCCTTCTCACATGAACTTTCTCCCTGTAGAAGGCAAGCTATTTCACTACTGCCCTGGACTATGAGAGGCTGGCTTTCTGGAGTCCTTGTTTTACAGGAGACTCAGTTCTAGCCTCTGACCTATTTATGGGACTAAAAAAAAAAAAAAGGCGTCAAATATTTCTAGGTGGACATTGAAACTCCAAACCTGGCCAAGATACCTCCTGGGCTGCTGAGGTCCTCAGCTTTTATGCTTACTATTCTAGTGTTGAGTAACTTTATTTCTGTAATTCCCTTTTGCGATCAGCTATATATTAGAAAGAATTTTGGTTATATTTCAGAATTTTTACTTTTCTAAGAGTAGGAGGCAAACTTATTATAACCAATGCAGAATTTTATAAATGTAAGGTAGAGATACTTTTTATCTTGTACTGCAAACTATTATTCTTGAAGTACACTCTTCTTGTAAATTATTGCTTAAAGCAGTGTACACATAATTATTTTAAGTAAATTCACTTAGGGGAAATCTAAATATGAATTGCAATTCTGTTTTAAGGTTGTTATAAGCTTTGGAAAAAAGGACTATTCCTGACTGCATAAAGAAAACATAATTCTGTTTACTGCTGATTTATAGGAATCTTTACATTTATATCGCTATTAATTCTCTGGACTAAGATCAATCAGACCCTGCAGGGTAATATGAATTCAAGAAGCTCCAAGGAATGTGTACAGTTTTGTATATCTAAGATGACAGATTTTGGCATTTTAATAGATTGACAATCTTTGCATTCATCTGCTTATTCACTGAGTTCATAGAAAAGGGCTTTTTTCCAAAATAGAGAATGTTAAGAATTTATTTCCTAAAGAACACCTTTTTTCTCATTCTGGGCCTGATTCTCTCTGAAATAATAAAGTTTTTGTCAGCAGTAAAGATTTCTGTTGGCTGGCAAGAGTTCTGTCTGCTAAAATTCTGAAATATTAGTGGATGCATTCAACTTAATATAATTTCTCTCTCCTTTTTAAAATATTTATTACTCCTGGGTTTTTATTTTGCATTGTTATAGAAACTCATTTCAAAAAGCAGAGGAGCAGTTAGTAAACTCAGATTATTTCACATCAGAATTGTTCATTGCTTTGTTGTAAAAGTAAGTCGACAATTTAGAAAAAATCAGTAATTTGATTTTATGAATTGATGCTTGAAGGAGTTACCAGAGTTTAGGTACCTACTATGCTCAGGAATCTAGTAACAAGTTTGAAAATTTATATATTAGTGCATTTAAAAGATAAAGACTCTTTACATAATTGATAAAAGAAATATATACAGGATTTTAACTAATAAATATCTAATTGTTCTTCCCAGCTTTTTACACTGATGAATATTTAGTCATTAAAAAGAGAGTAAAGGATGGGTTTGAGATTGTGTTAAAAAGCTTTTTGTCTTATGGAACCAAAGGACTTGAGAGGAGATTGGAGCGAAGGTGGAGAGAAGGCTAGTCAACCACTGCTGTGACAAGATGTGTTCACATTTCCTTAAGTGGTCTATGGGAGGCCAGCCCTAAAGCATCATTAGATAATTTAAATAAACTTGTGAGCAATAATTTCATTCAAGAGATGAACAATCTGATAATTGTTCACATTGAATCTACTTGGCACTTTCTACTTATTTTAATTCTAGAGTAAGTATACAGAATTCATAGTGTATAGCTAGTTAATTTTTCCTAGCACTCTACTTGCCAGTTGGTGTAGGTAATTTCTATTCCTGAACTAATGTGTTCATCAGCATTTGATAGAAGCTATTTTGACTACTCTCTCAAGGACACCTATCATAGTGGTTAAGGAGAGAATGAGACTGTGTGTGGATTCAAGTCCCAGCTCTGTTCCTATCTAGTGGTTACCCTTGACAAAGCTGCTTCAGTGTCTCATTTCGTAAAACACACATCGTAATAGCACCACCCTCACTGGGTAACGGGAGGGTCAGACTATACATAGAAAGCATGCGTCTCCCATATAGCATCAGCCATTGTAATTTAATATACATGCATTCTGCATGGAAACGCGCTCGAAGCACCTGAAGTACAGCTCTTAACAACATACTAGGATCAAAACAGTATCCTCTTGGGAAAGAAAATGTGATTTTTCTGTTGAAAAATAGAAGTGTTCTGCCTAGGTTGATGATTCTATGGGGGGGGGGGAATATCTGTTTTGTTGTTGTTGTTGTTGTTTTTTTGATATTTCAAGCTCTTTAGGAGTGAATCCTCGACAACTAAATTTGAATTTTTTGCTCAAGTTGTGCTTTGCTGATTACCCATCTGTCTAATCCAAAATTTAATGAAAGAAATCTGATTTTCACATCTGGGCAAGGAGAACCTACATATCACTTGGGTTTTGTTCATGCCGCCCGCCTTGTCCGCTTCCTTTAACTGCCTTTGCAACGTCATTTTGCTGCCCCGCTCCCCTTTCTTTTTCTTTTTCTTTTCTTTATTTCTTTTGCTGCTCAGAACCGAGGCTTTTCCAATTGGAATAATACACTCTCACTTTTGGAATGCTAGCTTTCCAGCTGGGAATGGAGTGTGTGTGCACCGCACGAAGCCTGCGCTTGTGAATTTCTGGTTTGCATTAGACCATCATGGTTTATCGTTCTGAAGGCTCTTGAAGGAGGGTTAAAACCCATGGTGCCATGCAGCTGCTCCAGGGCGAGCCGTTCCTTTAAAATGGCTGTTCGCTTGACCTCCTTGTGTTCAGAAATCACTTGGGTAAACGTTTAGATACGGTTTATCACCATCATGTATCCAATGAGGATAATCTGAATCCCTTGAAAGCACGCACAAAATATGTAATTGCCCTTGAACATAAGGACCAATGATTTACTGGTAAATATTTGTTTTCCTAGACCACATTCTACTTCCCCAGGCTGTAGTCTGTACTCTATAGATTTTGGCAAACCTCACATTTTCTTTCTTTCTTTCTTTTTTTGATTCATGATGCTCCTAAGCCAGTAGCTACTTCTAAAGCTTTTTTTCTCTACCATGCCCCCCACCCCCTGAGTCAAAACTTAACAAGAGAGAGAAGATCTTTTACTGATTCTACTCTTGACTGGCCTGACAGTGATTTCCATTGCTCTCTGGGCTGATTTGCTGTTGTTCATCAGACCTCTTCTTAGCCCTTGGAAGTCAAGAACCCTTTATATCCGAATTTTTTTACACTTACCTCTCCGATCCTCCTAGCAATGTTTTTTTTTTTTTTCCTCCACAGTCAGGTGCATCAAAATCGGACCTCGTGTCGGCTGTCCTTATTTGCGACCTCGTATTTTATCCGAGTCTCTCCTTCCCTTCTTCCAGCTCTGCTCTGTCATTTCTAGTTCCCTTCTGCCACTTGGTCTAAAAATTCTCTTAGACCTGATGGATCATTCCCTACCCCCCACTTCTTCCCCATCTCCTGAGAAATTTGTCGTGTCTAGTTCCACTGACCTAGAGATTCTTGAGTACAGAATCAGTCAGTATACACCATGAAGAATATTCTCACATATCACTCTGGGTTTCCTGAGTTCCCAGTGTGATCCCTTGTGCCCCCCCCACTCACCCCTTCTCTGGTTCATCCTAGTTGGATTGTTAGGACAGAGGTAGACTTTTATTACGTTGGCATCTCATGTTGAAAAACTACGCCACCATCCATTGCCTCATTTGTGTCTGGTATGTTTTTGTTTTCAAAAATGACTGTTACAGTGCTTATTAAGCATTTTATTATTAAAGGCAATGTCCAAAATAAGTATTCAGATATACTCTTTCAAATATAGCGTAATAGCAATATATCGTCTAGACTTATTCTCTTGCCTTCTCATTATCTAAAAATCTAGAGGAAAAGTTGGGCAAAAACGGCAGGAAAAAATGGAAAGGTTGGAAACACTTGTCTTGAGAAAGTCAAGGATGGACTGTGGGAATGTGTAGATACCAATATATGGACAGCAAAAAGGATGAAAGATTTTTCCAACCTTTTATGTCTAAATTTGCCTGCTAATTTTTTTTTTTTATAGTGTTGTTTGCCTCATTAAAATAAGCCATCACACACACACGCAAAAAAAAAACGCTGTCGGTATTTTGTATAGGAAGGTACCTAATCAAGTTTTTTTTTTTTAATTTACATTTATAGATATACCAGTTTGATTTTCTTGGGTCTCAACCTATAAGATCAGAGTTCTAAAAGGGGTTAATGAATTAGTGAATTAATTTGACTGCAATGTGCCTGCTTAGTCTGTTAATGTATAGTCTTTTATGAATATTGCAATTATTCATAGCTATTTAAGAATGGGGAATATTCCAAGCATGCTTAACAAATCTATTATCCATGAAAAACTATGTATTTAGATGATTCCTGAGGCAATAGCGTTCTCCTTTCCACATATTTGAAGATGTTTTCTTGATAGCTTCAATCTGTCACAGAATCTCTGCCTGCTGACCCCAATGATATCTGCTCACCACTGGAAAGAGATTCTTTGTACCTAAAAGGCTCTTTTAAACTTTACTATCCTTGGGATTAGGGAGAAAAGAGAAGAGAAAACTCAACCATATTTACTTGTCAGGCTGGGCACAAACCCATGAGGCACTTTGTGTTAAACTTCTGGAAAAATATTTTATATGATGTTCCTTGTAGGAATTTGGAATTAAGTTAGGGAGCAAGCAAAGCCTTCTGCTGACATCTGCAGTTGTTTTAACCTCTGAAAGTCTAAAAATGTGCTATTGTCATGAACTTTAATATTTTTTGGAATTCCTTCATTAATGCATTTAATAAAAATGTACTGAGTACCTATGATGTGCAGGTACTGTGTTTGGTGCTAGGAGGAGGGTGATAAGGCAAACAGATTAACTCCATGGGGTTTACGTTACAGTGGGGGAGACAGATGGTAGCAAACAGCCGCACAGTTTTGTGCATGCGTATATGCATGTACATACATGTCTTAACCACTGGCTGTGGCTTGTGCTAAGAAGGAAAGGTCCAGAGTGCTCTAAGAGTGTCCTTATATGACAAGGTTGGAAAAGTCCTCCTTTGGGAATGAAGTTTGCACTGAGACACAAAGAAAGTGGAACTAATCAAGTCTGGTGGAGGTGTGGGTGAGTAGGGGGACAGAGGAAGTCGTGTGTGATGGTTACATTTATGTGTCAGCTTGGCTTGGCTAGGCTATGGTGCCTCGTTGTTTGGTCAGACACCAGTCTAGATGATATCATGAAGGTTATGATTATTTTAAATGTGACTGACTTTTAAGTCAGTAGACTTTGATTCAAGCAGATTATCCTCTATAATGTGGGTGGACCTCATCCAATCAGTTGAAGGCCTATAAAAGCAAAGACCGATGTCTCTCACCGAGGAAGGAATTAGAATTTTGTCTCCAGACTGAAACACAAAAATTCTGCCTGACAGACAGATAGAGATACATGTAGATATAGATACATCTCCTGTTGGTTCTGCTTCTCTGGAGAACCCTAACTACCACAGGAGGTGAAGAAGACTTTAGCAAAAGCAACCACATATGCAAAGGCTCTGAGGCGGAAGGGAGCTGGCACCTGAGGGAATAAAAAAATGGGCAGTATTACCAAAACACAGAACTAGTGGCTGAAGGAGTAGCCAGGCAAGAATTTTGTGGGGTGAAGTCCTTTATGAAGAGCTGAGACTCTAAACACAACTGCAAATATTAATTCCTTGAATTTGTATAATATTCTATTCTTTTAAATGCACTCTCTTGAAAATTTTTAATTATTAAGTATTTATACATTATACTTTCTTACCATCACGTTTTCATAAATCACTTTATACATACACTAAAATTTCCATTCTTTCCCCCTCTTCTCATTTCTTTCTTTTCCTTTCTGTACAGTGTGTTGCCTCCCTAGACATTTCCTCTTTTGACCTTCAAATTACTTGTGCACTTGAGCATTTCTGCTGCCTGAGTCTTTAGGTCTAACTTTATACTTTGGTTCCACAGCTCATCTAGTCGCAATCAGCTTTGCTCCCCACGTCCTTTATTATAATCTTTAGTTCTGAGACCCAGACTTTCTTTTGAGAAATTACCCATTTCTCATTCTGAACTAACGTGGGGGTCTACCAGCAGAGTCTACCTTGCCTTCCTTAAGTCGAAGTGTGGGATGTGAGCATTTGAATCCTGGGGCAAGGTAGGAAATGGCTGGAGCTGGTTCATCTTCATGGTGCCTCCCTGAAGAGCAGCCCAGCCATTCCTCCTGTCTAGGTCCTCAGCTCTGCCCTGATTTTTATCCTTTCTGAAAACTGGCTTTTCAGTTTTGCCTTCAATGCTATAAGCTACCCCATTTACACCTAGTAAATTCCTTTTCTCTTTAAGTTAACCAGAAACAGTTTCTATGGCTTGCAGCCCAGGGAGCTTACAGCTTCAGCATCAAAGGAGAAGGGCGAAGCATTTGGTGGTGCTAGAGAGAACAGCGGTGTGGGACATAGCTGGAGATGAGGCAGTTTGGGGCCCCGTTTTAAAGGGTGACAAGATGAGACCCTGAAAAACTTGGAAAGAAAGCTGTCCTTTGAGAGAACACAGCAGAGTGTGTTCAGCTATAGAGAAAGTGAGGCTAGAACCAGTTGGGCCCATTAGTGAGTTATTGAAAATTTCCAGAATGTCTCCCAGAATTCCAAGGGAGAGCCAATCTCAAGGAAATGGCTTGAATTCTATGTGGAATGTAGGAACTAATTCTCTGTTTTGTGCCAACAGAAAATGGCTGGCCAGCCTGGATTGTAGAAGATAGAAGCCCAATAAAGTGATTTCATGGGAGAGAGCTCCCTGTATGCAGTGGAGGTATCTGCAGTGACATAGACCAGGCTGGTGGTCACGGCCAGAACTGTCATTCACTTAAGGCCCCAAATGGCCAAACAACTCACTCTCCTGGGTGAACAACGTGGTTATAAAGAACCTTAATATAAAATGGCTATTCATGTAACTATGCTTCTGGGGGGCGTGGGGTGGGGGGAGTGGGGATATGCAACTCAGGCCAAAATGAGGATTAGGGCTTGTCTAGCAGATATGATCCAATGAAAATTAATATGCTGACAGTTTTGGTTCCTACATGAATCTTGTGGGATTAGTTAATGTGGGTCTACTGCCGAGATACTGATCGAATTTCTGAGTTTATGAATCTGAGGATAAGGCTGTAGACTGTGGTGAATTCATTCGTTTAAATAATGTTATGAAGCCAGAACTTTTTGCACTTCCATAAAGCCACATATTTTTTTTCTATTCTGTCTATTTGCAAAGGTTGCCTACTCTAGGAAGGTAATGACGTGATCATATTAGAAAGACTCCTGATATCAGGGAAGAGAGAGTCTGGCAGAAGAGAGACCGGAGCGGGTAGGGGTGCTATGAAGTCCCAGAGGAAAGCCCAAGAGATATAAAATTAAGGCAACGACAGTGGGGAAAAGGTGGGAATTCCAGTTGCTAGACCAAATTAGCGTCTTTAGATCTCCATTACCTGTTGGACGTAAAGGGTAAGGAATTGGCTGATATCAAGGATAACTAAAGAATATCTTATCTGTTATTTTTGTTTATATCAAGACCTTTATTTTTTTAGTTTTATTAGTTTCAAGTATACTGTATAGCGTTTAGACATTTATATAGTTTATATTTGTCATTTTTTATCATTAAATAGCCTTATCTGAATTCCCATGAACAATGCTATAATAGTTAAATTGTGACAGTGTGAAAAACAGAATCTGAGTTAAATTAGTGCTAGGTCAGCCCAGTGCACTAAACCACGAATTCTCTAAGAGGTTAAGCAGTACATTGGATAAAGTGATATTAATCCTTCAGAGCCTCAAGTTGACATATGCAGATGCTATGACTCTATAAACTATACTGTGAGCATTAGAAAAGGAAGCTAAAAAATGCAAGTGAACACATCTGTATTCTGTCTTGCAACTAAAGCCTAGTTCACATCATTATTTTCTTTTGTAGCGTTGACCCAGGAGGAAGCTCTAAAATGCTCACATTGTTGACCTTTATACAAGGTTATTGATTGTGCCCCTGCACAAGCTTGAAGCTTTGCGGTCAGGTCAGTATTTAATATGATTCACTATCCTAAACTTAGAAAATGTTGTGATTCTAACAGCAAGTGACAAAAACCAGAGAATTTGAAGTTCTTGTTGGCTACTCTGGGCTATATTCCCCTCTAGGTGAAGCCAGAGCTGCCAGCCACATTAATGAAAACAACCAGCCTGTTAAAAGAATAACCAGGAGGTGCTACAGATAAGAAGTTACAGAGGACTAAAACTCTCCTCCACTTTTGGCTTCATATTTAAAATATTTCTTTTCTTCCTTTTTTTTTTTTTTTTTTTTAGAAAAAAATATCTTTAAAAGCTAGACTTGTAAGTGCATTTAGTGACTTTCCCTAGCTTGCATGAAATAAAGGGTTGTGTGGTTATGTGATGAATTTAGTAGGATTATTACTGCAACCAATCTTGATGGTGGAGAGCAGACTTTCAGCTTTAGTCTGTGTCAAACAGTTGCAGATTTGCCAGTAAGTCATTGAATACAGTAGTTCATATGCAACTCTGGAGCCCCAGCCACAGACGTTTTGAAAATTGGACCTCACTGATGCCGGAAAGAACCAAAGACCCGTCTCATCTAATTCCTTTGAGCTTATCAATACTTCACTTTTAGGGGTACAAAGAAGGCTTTGTGCTACTGAGCTGATAGGCTCCACTGGAGGGAATGTACACGGCAGGGAATGTGCCAACAAACTTAGAAAAGAAAATAAAAAGTCAGTGTAGACACCGTCAAAATGAAGTGCCATGTTTTTATTCACTCTGTGGGGCCACATCTTCAGGGTGAACGGATCCAGGGACATCAAAATGCTGGCTTTGCTTTTTAAGTAAATGCCTCCTCTTTTCATTATATTCTCTTCTGATTAGGAGTCCCAGGTTTAACATGCTTCAAATGCCAATAAACTTAATTTTATTAGGAAACAGCACAAGCTTCTCAATCTGGGATAACAAAAAGTATATCTGTTCTTCTGTTTGAACATACGGCTTCAGATAGTAATTATGCTGGGGGGCCCAATTTCTGGGGTTCTAATTCCCAGCTCAGGGATCTCAACGTTTTTGCATTTAGTGCTAACTTTGAATGCTGGAAATTTTGATGGGAAATATGCAAATATTAAATACACATCAAAAACAGCAATGTTGCTACCATAAAACCATGTTTTTCAGCATCACTGAAACTACAGTTATTGCAACAGTTACTGTCACCCTTTAGCATGGTGTTGCTGTTTCAGTAGATTTATCATCCTGCCTATATTCTCTTACATAATGAGGAGGAGAGTGTATCACATTTCTAGTTAACACACTTTCTTTCTTTGAATACTCTGCTTCTTAACACTTATTCTAAACTTGTTACTCCCTGCTCTGTGCCCCACTCTGCAAATCCATGAATCTTAACATTCCATCTGGCACACATTGCTGGAATGGTAAGTTTTACTCTGTTGTAGCAAAAATAAATTTTATACAGAGATGAAAACTTGGCAGCAGATTTATGTGGCTCTTGAGTATGCCTTGGCACACTGCCTTTGCACAATATTGGCACTTTGGATAATCTAAGCAAGTCACAGAAATTTTGTGCCTCAATTTCTCCTGCAAAATCTGAGTAAATTTGGTTTCTATTGAAATACCGGTGAAAGCATTGTGAGCTCTCTAAAAGTAATTGGCTATGTAAACTTGCTACAGGTTGGATTCTCCAGGAAACTAACTCTGAGATGCAAATCAGGAAGGGTACTAGAGAGTATTCTTGGGATCAAGAAGTATAGAAGGAATGGAACAAGCAGGACATGGCAGAAGGAGAGATTGGCTGTGGTTCTAGCTAATAAAGGCTCAGCTGACCCCGTGTGAAGATCTGAGGCTGGCATAGTCCTTTAGATTTGCACCAAGTTGGAGTGAGGGAAAAAACTTTTTCTATCTTGATCAGTCATTGAATACAGCCTGCCCCAGAAAGGGGTACTGACGTTGGGTGCGATGGCTCTCTTCTGATGAGGCACTTCCCAGAGAGGGCTTTCCACAGAGAGCTCTGACGATCTTCCTAGGAGGTGGGGAACAAATTCTTCATTCCAGAAGTGGGGATTTGGGCCACTTGGTACAGTATACACAACAAAAACCAAGCTAGAAGCAGCGTAAGTGAACAACTCTGCTTTCCTTTATGGTGGTTGGTAGTTTCCCTGTGGAGACAGAATTGTGGCGTGAATGGTTATAGTGATAATTCCTTTTCTTTACCTTTGGCACCATCACACAAAGTTCCAGAAGCCCCTGATGCTATAGATCTGGCTTCTAGGGTTTTTGCAGGGGAATTACTGAATGATTCCTCCTCAAATTGGGTCGCTGCATTGTCCTTGTTTTCAACAAGGCTTGTCTTCTTTGTACATTCAGTACTTTGTAATCTGGCTACATTCCTCTCTCATATTCAAAGTGGAACATTTATAAGATGCTATGTCTCTCATGCCTTGGTTTTTTATGCTAAAATGATCAGACATTTAAAAAAGAGCATTGCATTCAGTTAATATGACTCCTAAGTCACATAAGGCAGGACAGTACTCCTAACCTGTCCCTTTTTATGAACTTAATATTTTAAAAAGAACATACCAGTTATCTTATAAACTGTCCCTTATGTTGGATGTGCCTGATTTTTCCTCATACTGTTGTTTAACTTGTTTTCTTCAGGGTAGGAAATTAGATAGATTCAAATACTTGATAAGATTCAGGTTAAACATTTGGTAAGAATCCTTGGAAAAGAAAAGTTGTAAAATACACAAAGAAAAAATGGACAGAAGGGGAAATAGATGATTCTTAAACCATAGTTAGAGATTAAAAACTACACTCTTGGCAACTGATAGAAAAACAAGGCAAAAAAAAAATTAGTAAAGATATAGAGGATTGAAACAAGACTATCAATCACCTTGACCTAATTGACATTTATAAAACATTAATACTTAAGAATAAACATTCTTTTCAGATGCACATGGTATGCTCATCAAGACAGATCATATAACGAACCATAAAACAAACTTCAGTAATTCAAAAAATTTTTCTCTGATCATATCATTAAATAATAGGTCAATAACAATAAGATACCTAGAAAACCTCAAGTAGTTTTACAATTAAAAAAAAAAAAAACTTCTAAATAATTTATGAGTAAAATCAATCACAAAAGAAATTAGAAATATTTTAAACTAAAATAAACAAAATACAATATCAAAATTTGTAGGAAGCAGCTAAAGCAATGTTTATAGGCAAATTTAGTTTCAAATGCTTAGATAGAAAGGTCAAATCAATAATTGAGGATCCACTTTAAAAAGCATAGAAAAAGAGCAATGAAGCAAACCCAAAGTAAGTAGAAGAAAGGAATTTAAAAAGATAATTTGTTGGTAGGAGTGTGGGATGGTACTTTCACTCTGAACAAAGGTCTGGAAGTTTCTCATAAAACTAAACATCTACCTACTCTTGGATCCAGGAATTCCTATTCTAGGTATTTATCTAAAAGAAATGAAAACATATGTTCGCAAGAATCATTTGTATGAGAATTTTTATGAAAATTTTATTTATAATAGCCGAAGTCTAGAAACAATCTAAAAGGAGTACTTCTCAGCAATGAAAAGAGATGAACGACTGATACATCCAACAATATGGATGATTCTCGAAAGCATTGTTTTGAGTGGCAGAAGGTAACTCCAAACAAAGAACATACACTGTATAATTATATTTACGTGATGTTCTATAATGGGCAAAACTAATCTATGGTGACAACATCAAAACATGAGAACAGTGCTTGTCTCTGAGTGGGGTGTGCGGGAAGAGACTGACTGGGAAGGATTTTGGAACAACTTCTGGGTAATGTTCTATTTCTCGTAATGGACTGAGGGTTGTACAGATATATGCATTTGCTAAAACTCAGCAAATGAAATATAATATTTGTGCATTTTACTCATTGTATGTAAATTTTTCATCAAAAGAAAAAATTGTGAACAGTATTGAACTCTATTGAATGATTTGCATGTAGAATATTTAAGAATAAACTGTACTGATACACTTCACTTTGAAATATGTCAAACAAGAGGAATTGATGGTAAAGAATGCATTTAGTAGATGCAAAGATGTTGTGAAACAAGTATAGTAAAAAATTCTTTCACCTTTGCTCTTTAAAAATTATCAAAAAATTGTTGGGGTAAAGACATTTGGGAGACAATTGGGGGAAGTTCGAGGATACTGGATATTAGGTGACATAGGGAATTATTTTTGTCAGTTTTCTTTGGTGTTTTAGTGGTATTGTGGTTATGTATGAGAGCGTATTCTTAGGATAAGTGAGCAAAAATATTTAGCAGTTAATGGTTTGGAATAGTTCAGCAAAAATTTAGATAACAGGGCAAATAAAGCTAAATGTTAAAAATTATTGAATATAGAGCATGATTACTGGGTTGTGTATTATTCTTTTCTTTTATTGCAAAATAGAAAAAGTAATCAGAAGTAATGAGATATTATGACAAAGGGTAGAGAATAAAAAGAACGAAAATTTTGCACCTGAGAGATCTGTAATTTCCAGTATTTCTTCAAAAGGATCAACTGTAGTTTGGTAGCTATAGGGACTATTATTGGACTTGATTCAGAAGGTCAAATCATTAGTACTCTCTTCTGGCTTTCTGTCATTTTACTTTTCTAGACCATTCTTATTTCAGAGTTTGAATGTGAACATCTTTGTTCATGACCTTGAGTTTTGTCCTGATTCTAGACTACATTGTTTACGAATTTGATGCTGTATCTTTTCAAACCACAGATTAAGGTATGGATTTTAGATGTGATGTAGTCATTGGAACTTAATGCCTGAACCTTGCTTTACTAGAGATCCATTCAACACTTAGCAACAAATTTACTATCAGAAAGAAAGGTGGAAAGAAGAATGGGTATAACGCAGCAAGGTGTCTATATTTGTTTAGGCTTAGCTTCTGTTGGGTGACTTTACCCTGATAAATGGCGTAGATACGTAGACTGTACACAATTCTGGGCCCGGGAAAAAGGTTGGGGGCAGATGTTCTCATAAAGACCAAGTCATTACGGTTGTGAATGTATTGGGAAGCAACATTTGGCTATCTTCTTGGTCTCATTTTATGTTTGTGTCTGTGTCTGGCTACACTTAAGGCTATGTGGATTTTCTGTAGGAGCTGGAAGGCCTTCTTTGGATAAATTATGCTTTGCTTCATTTCATTGAAAATTCCTCAGCTAATATACTTTCCTATTATGGAATCTAGCTCTCAAGGACTTTGTGGCTGAAAATAGATAAATTTCTTGATAAAAATGTAAATAGAGTGAATCTCAGAATATCTCAAGCTGCCTTTGTTTTAACTCCCTGTAAGATTTGGATGAAAAGTTGGGGCCCTTACATCTGGCACTCTAGATTAGTGGGCCCCAAACCAAGATGCCCCCAAGGATTTCATGGAGAGCCATTCTAAACTGTAGATTCCTGTGTCCAACCAAAAATCTATAGAATTTTGTTTTTACAGCTACTCAAGCTACTTAGATGGTAAGCAAATTCATAGACCTATAGACCAGTGCTTCTCAAACTTTAATGCGCAATCATCAGAATCTCTCATTAAAATGCAGGTTCTGATTCATTAGGTCTGAGGTGGGGCTCAGGATTCTGTATTTTTGACAGAGCTCCCTGGTGCTGCTGGTAGTCTTCAGACTACACTGTGAGTAGTGAGGAACTAGATTGTATCCCCAAATCTTTTCCCTAAAATCCAGGTCATGTCTTTCTTTTCCAGAAAGCCTATTTGGCCAGCATTCAGCATGTGACAAATTTTCTTCTCACCTCCTTGCTTGATATCTCTTTGCTTTGAAATGTTGCTTGTACGATTGACAACTCAGAATAGGTTAACCGTCTACCTCGGTCTGACCAGCAGATTGCTAGTTTAAACCTATTGTCCTGGCATAATTCCTAAAATTCTCTTCGTCACATTTACTCTTAGAAGTGTCTCCATTTGAAAGACAAATTATTAGGTAAATTTGAAAGATAATCCTTTCTAAACCCACAAAGAATGAGATGTGATATGTTATAATGTACAGAATATACAGAACATAGGTTGTATAGCTAAAATCCTGTTTAGTTTCAAATTCTAGCTTCATTATTTGATACTACATCTATAACCTTAAGCAAGTCAAGACTACGTTAGCTCATGTGTAAAACAGAAGAGGTTTATTGTGAGGATTTATAGAAATGATACAGAAAGCTTCTAGCACAGTGGCGGGCATAGACTAGACACCTACTTATTTAGGCCCCTATCTCCTTATAGTCAATGAAGTGAACATCCACTCTACTTTGGAATGATAAAAATTAAGGGCTACTATCAAGTTAGGATAAGAAGCAGCTGTAGTATTAAAATGATGCATCTGTTACACTTGTATTTCAGTGCAACCCTCATGAGCCTCTTACAGAATCTCTCTCTAACCCCAATAGTCCCACGTGATTGCTGTGTTATCAAGCACACTGCGGTGCTCTGTTAATAAACCTAAATCCTGAACTAGGGAAATTAAGGTATTAACACTTATTGAGTTCCAACTGTATACCAGAGGAGGGAGTTCCAAATTGTAAGGGATCACTAACATTGTTGAAGGACAAGGTATAGAAAAGTTTAATCTACATATAAAGAGAAAGATATAGCAGTTTTCTGGGTAAACCTCTATATCCAGTATTTTAGGCCTAAAAACCTCATTAAAAGACTTTGATGTGACTACAAAAACAGGAAGAGGAGGTAGATAAAAACTGAGAAAACGTACTGCTTCGGTTATATTCTTATTGCAGGAAAATCCCCAATGAAAACACACCCGGGAATTAAGGAAGTTTGAACAAAGCATAATCAATCATTGGTTCCTAGAACTGCCATCGATGAGCTATGCAGGCTCACTAGATCATTTCATGTACCTTGCAGTAACATGACTATTTTAAAGAATTAGAAATTTTGGGGTACCATTTGAGTGTAGCAGCAGGGTTTTCGTTTATTAAGAACCTGTCTGGGCCAGGCCCATGCCGTACCTGTATCATCTTATTGAATATCTAAAAATAACTTCATGGGATCAATAGTATTTTTATCTCCATTTTACAGGTGAGGAAAGTGAGACATGAAATTTAGTTTTATGCAAGGTCACATTGCAAGTGAGAAGCAGAACTGAGATCCTTGTGTATGTCTAATTCTAGACTTATGTATGTCTAACTCTGAGATCTTTATACTTAACTACCACATAGGGTTTCTGTGAGTTAATTAATGCTTCCATTCTTTCTGCTTTCAAAAGCAACATTTTATTACTCTGTAGTTTAATGTGATGAACTTAGGAATTGGGCTCAAGAGTAGAGACTATGAGACACATGTAAACATGGAGCAAAGACAGCAATCCGCTGCATTGACTTGGAGTTGGGACAATTAGAAAAAGTGTATTAATTTATTTTACAACTTTATTGAGGTAAAATTGAAATACAATGAACTGGACATATTTAAAGGGCACAATTTTATCAGTTTTGACAAACGTACGGACCCATGAAACCATCAAAATAATCAAGTTAACAATTATTTCTCTCTCTCTAAAATTTTCTCCAGCCCCTTTGTAGTCCATTCTCTTCCTTTGTCAAGATCCACAGGCAATCACTGATTTGCTTTCTGTCACTATAGATTAGTTTATATATTTTTTTAGGATTTTACATAAATAGAACTATACAGTATATGCGCCTTTTTGCCATGCTTCTTGCACTAAGCATAATCATTTTGAGATTCATATGAAATTTCAATTGTCGAAATAGCAATAGTTTTTTTTTTTTTTTTTTTTTTATTGCTGAGTAGGTTTGCATTATATGGACATATCACTCGTTATTTATCCATTTGCCATTTGAGCTGGTCCCATTTTTTTGACTATTACAAATAAGATTGATATGAGCATTTATGTATAAGTCTTACTGTGGATATATTTTCATTTCTCTTGGGTAAAAACCTAGGTATGGACCAGGTAAGTGGTATGGTAGGTATATGTTTAATGTTTTAAGAAACTGCCTAACTGTTCCAAAATAATTGTAGTATTTTACAGTCTCAACAGTAGTGCTTCACATCTTTACCAACACTTGGATTCTTTGTTTAATATATATATTAGCCATTCTATTGTGTGTATAGTGTTTTCTCCTTAGAAAATATAAAAATTTTGCTGTATATGTCTAGCAGGAGGCAAATAAGACCATCCTTTATTGGAGATTAGAACAAAAGACATATAATCAGATTGTAATATGCTTAGGAAGTTAGATTTTTTTGTTGTTAGTTCATTGTTTTATGACTAATGAATTTTGAGTTATATAAACTATTTAATTTCTCAATTCTGGGCTTTGTTCTTATAACAGCTCAACCTTATATTAGCATCGAAACTGGATCTGACACCGAGAACTTACTAAGATAGTAAGTTGGTATTGGTATGCTTGTGAAATCATGAAACATCGGAATGTGTTGCCACCGGAGGGGGTTGGATATTGTCTTCACTGGAGATTTTCCATAGATCAAGACTAAGTTTTTAGTCTCTTACACAATTATTCTCACCGGAGATAAAGATATTGGCTAGAGAACCTTGTATGCCTACTCCTAACTGATGAAAGAGAAGTCTGAAGCAGTGCGATCTTTCAGTTAAGCTGCCAAAGAAGACTCAGTTGAGTAAGTCAGAAGGCGTGGGAGTAAATGCATGAATTTTGAATTAGATGAATGTGGGTATGATCGTCGGCTTTATAGCTTACAGGCCATATTTTTATTCTGGACACTTGCACTTTTTGAGCTTTGGTTTTCTTTGCATCTAGTTATACAAATCTTTGTAAAAATTAAATGAATGATATATGTAAAGCCATTGACATATATTAATAATTAAATGAATATTAATTTCTATATTTTCATAGGTCAGTATTTAAAACACTGAAACAGTATAGTCACCATTTTTGGAGAATTATTTTTTAAAAAAGTCCAGACTTCTTTGACAGACCATTTTTCTTCTCTTTATGTAATTAGTTAAGTAATGTTTTTGGTCTCTCTCTCCCTTGACCATAAGTTTCATTAAGACAGCAAACTTGTCTACCTGGCCCATGGTCTGTAGTCCCAGATATTAGCATAGAAATTGTCACATAGTAATTAATACTCGTTATTTCCTAAATAAGTGAAAAAATGCTGCTTGGAAGTCATTCCTGAGCAACTGTTGGTCTCTGGAAAGCTTCTTAATTGCCTGTTTTTCCTCAAGAGAGGCCAAGACACCAGAATGCATTCCAATCGGCAAAGGTTACAAAAGTGAAAAAACATACACAGATGGCCAGAGGCAGTTCAACTCGCTCTTCTTCATTTCCAGAAGTAACTCCTAATATAGAAAACTTTTTTTTTTTTTCTGATGGGAATATTTTGTGGTTTTTTTTTGGGGGGGGGGTGGCTAGCAGTTAAAGCCAAAAAAGTCTTAGTTATGAATGACTAACAGCTTTTGTAAGTTTATTTTGAATGGGTAGGGAATTCCTTTTTCTGCTGTAAATTTCTTCAGGTGTAGTGGCCTTTTCACTTTATAAAAGTATCTGATGTATAGTGGAACCAAAGCGAAAGTTCTGCCTGCAATGTTGAGAGCTGTCGAGATTCTGGCTTTTTAAAACGTTCAAAAGAGAGTTTGAATGACTACACACAAATCAGATCTCTGCAGGAATGACACAAGAATAAGGACCCAGGAGAGTCTTTCTGCGAGGCACACAGGGATGATGACAGGAGGTTAATGTAGCTAGCTGGTTTCTTGTCTGGCGTGATAAGCCAATTAATGACAAGGTGCACCTGGCAGCTGAATTTTTCCCCCTGATTATTTTCTTTCAAGGAAATATTAAAGCCAAGAAAAAAGGCAAAAAAGAAAAAAAAGGGGGGTGGAGAACAGTAAAGGCAGCCTACTTTGTTAGTTTTTTACTCCACAATTTGTTCTTAAAAATTTTTTTTAATAAATAAATGCAAGAATGTGTTTTGAGATCCATCTAAAAAAATATGTTTCTATTTCCAGTAGGACTTGAACCAGGTTTGAGATAATATTAAGTTTAATTGACAGCTCTTAGGCAGAAAGGCTAAAAATTCAAATCCTCAGTTCTCTCTACAAGTGGAGTTTTTCTTTAAGATTGTCAAATGTGTTTTGAGATGTTGGTAATTAAGAGTGAACAGATGGCCATTTGTAGCTGAGATATTAAGTCTAGATATTTAATAGAATCATTTGCCTGTTGGAGTCAGTGGGTGTGTGATGTAGTATATTGGTTGGCAAGACATCAAGTTTGTCAAAGCTAATTGGGAACTATGATAGAGATTCAAATTCCTTATATGGTTTTTAGGATTGGGCAAGTGTTACAGTGGGGGCGCCGGTGGGGGATGGGATTAGACACTGTACTACACTGTGCCAAAACCTTATGCTGAGGCTCTACAGACTCAAGAATGCGAACATAGAAATATACTATTTTCAATCAGCGATATTGTGGTAGACTGAAAAGGGCACTGAATATCAGCTTCTACTTTCTGCTTAGCTCCTCAAAAACTTTGTCACCTGGGGCAAGTCCCTGCATCCCTCTGGGCCCCAGAGTCCTCATTTTTCAAATGGAGGGCTGGGATTAAAATTCAGTTCAGTTATTTTCCAAAGCATTGTCCAGCTAAGAAGGTCTTACTAGATCAAAGGATACTTCCATACCATTGTGTATTGTGGATACTTTCCCGTTCTTGTTAGTTGAATGCAAAATACTGCTTGAAGCTTCCAAGTGCCAGGGTTTCAGTTTGCATCCTTCTCCTTCATGCACTTGATATTTCAAGGATTTGAAAGGCTAGAAATGTGTGAGCTACAGATTTCAGAAAAATCCAAGAGCTGAGCTTGTAGCAAAGATTATGTCTGTGGTAGCTCAGTAGCTGTAAAGTTTTTGAGAAACTCTGTTGAGGCAGCATGGTGGCAGCAACCAGAACATTCCACACCCCTCCAGCCCATGTAAATGAGGTGAAGGATGGACAGGAGATGAAGCATTGGAGATTTTTCAGTTTTTGTGTACTATCTACTCATGCTTTGTTTATATACATTTAAATAAAATTTGTCTCTGAAAAACATTTAGTCAGAGTGTGGCTAAAAGATTTTTGGTTTAGACCAAGGGAGAGGAGCTGTTGTGAGGGGAAACTCATAGCAAAGATAATATTTAATGAAAGTAATTACCTGGGGAACTTGTAGAAGGACATATGAGCCAGCTGCAATACAACGTAAAATTTTGTTATTCAGAAACTTTTACTATTCAAAAACAATAATAGGCTTAGTTTTACTACAGGAGAAGGAAGGTCATGTCTTTACTAGGCCAGTTTTTGCCATAAGCCATCTAGGAAAAAGGTAGTTATGATCATTATTATCCCCAACATCTTAGACTCATTACCATGAAAGATATATGTTGCTACAATCATTGTCAGGGGCAGGGTCTGTTTTTTAACTAATGGATGCTGCTCATGGACTTAGAGACAGATGACAGCTTACCCAAGAGGGAACACGTGAGATGACAGCACACCCTGATGCACCGCCCCCCATTTTGGTAAAGAAAGTCAAAGCTCTTAGGGCAACACTCCTACCTAGTCGTAGCCAAATCAGGTTGGGCACTGGACCCCCTCTTCCAGGAAGTTTGGATACTTCTGTCTGAGAATAAACAATTGGCCGGATGGATTCCAGGTCCGCCTCGGGTGGTGTTTCTTATAGTTTTAATTAGACCTGAATTTATCAAATGCATGCCAAGTGCCCAGAATCAGGCAAGGATGAGATACCTTTCCAGCAAACATTTTCTTCCCTCATAATCAATGTCAAAATGCTTCTTGCTTTGTGTATAATTCATCTGACTAATGAGTGAGCTTAAAACTTAAAAATCTCTCTCAATTTACTTTAGAAGCAGATTTCCACATTCCACAATCCCTTAGCTACTCTATGGAGCTGCCCAGTAGCTTAGGTTATAGAAGAGATGGCAAAGGATGTGGAGAAAGACATTAATTGCTGTTTGGAAATTTGAGATGATTGGGAAAGTAAATGGAAATATCGAGCTTTCAGAATTTAGTTTTTACCAAACAATCATCTGTATAAATCTTCACTGTGATTACATATCAAATATACCAAAAGCAAAAGCAACAAGATATGGAATATAAACAGGATTGAGAATCTTACCCATTTAGACACACACACGGATGCTTTATTAGTGAGCTTGTCTTAAATAATTATATAACAGTTAAAAAACTAAGCATGGATTAAAACTTTAGTTTGAAACGTGCACATGTTTGTTCTCATCTTAACTCATGGTTGCTGATTTTTTAACTCCCACTTTGCCTCCTTCTTGTTTTGGGGGCTCATGTCTTCCTTGACTACGTTATCAAAAAAAAAAAAAAAAAAACACCTCCCATCTAAAAAAGCCTTTACCTATCTAGTCCAAGGTACAAAAGGATACTATGGCTGAGACCATAGTAGGTGCTCAGCAAATATTTGTGAATTAGTGAATGAGTTAGTTGAATTTGGGAATTAGTAATTAGCACATTAGTTATAAGAGTACATTTGAATTGACTGTTATAAGGTTACTGACAAAAGAGATAACCGAATATCTGTAAGAATGTGGCTCTGATATGAGTCACATCATCGTTCACTGGTAATATCAAGGTTCTACCTTGTGCCACATCCCAGCTTTACTCAAAAGAGGTCAAGGCAAAGGGCTAGTTTGAAAATGACAATTATTTCGCTCTTCTATTGTCTCAAATGGGATAGTTTGGTGGGATAGGATGAGATGAAAAGAAGGGGGAAAAGCGTGAGCACTGTGCTCTTCTATCTAAAAGTTAAGGGTTGTGAGTAGGATGGCTAAATAATTCAGCGGCCGAACTGTACACTCTGGGGGTGCTATGAAGAATGATACCAAGACAATAAATACAAACATGGGCTGTTTCAGGCTAACCTGAGCCACAACCTAGTTAAGTATCAATGTACGAGGAAAACTTGTGTGCTTTCTTGAAAGATAGGCCCACGTTTAAGAAATGTCACTGGCAAGTATTTAATGAGTAGCAAGCTCACTAGTAAACACAGAAGTTGTCCTGAGTTTTCGCCTGTGACTGGATGTTTTGTAGATTCAGGAATAAGTCATTCAACATATCAGCTCCTAGAATGTTTAGCCTCCAGATTATTCTCACTTGGTTCATTGAAGTAAAAGTTGAATAGTAGGTTGCTATATATATATATATGTAATATATATATGTACGTACACACACACACACACACACACACACACACACACATATTTTTTTTCCCCCCAAGATCAGGAAGGGCTTTCGTGCAGCAGAATTGTTTTAAAAGATTTACTTTCAGCCATAATCCAGACACCAAAAGAACATGTTAGGACATTTATGATCTGAAAAGAGCAGTTGCCCATTCACAGGAGAAATAAACATTTTTGATAGAGGGTCATGAAAATGGGCAAAATATGAACACAAAAAGGAGATAGGATAGAGAGGAAGATAAGGAAACAACTTGCCAAAGGAAAAATATATATATGACGAGAAATTTAGTAAGGCATCAAAACCCTTGATCTGTTATGGGCTACGCTAGAGCCCATGGGATTTTTAAGTAGATCCTCAGCAAGTTTATGATGCCTATGAGATAAGAGTAGTGATATTTATTTGGTCATTCATTCCACACATATTTATTGGGAGGCTACTAATTTCCTGGCGATGACTGTTTGGGGGAGGCGATTATTTCTTTATTTTAGTGCTAGGACCAACATCAGTACATTAAATGTATGCAAAGAGTGGCCGCATATATTCACACTTGGTACATCACAAAAGAGTCATACAAAGGAGGAACTTAGCCAAGAATGATGTTTACAACTAAATCTATAATGAAGGGAAGCCACAGAGGAGCACGATGCCATGGCAACACTTATTTACCCAGCATGCCTGTTCTGGGAGCTTTTTATACTACAAGAAGAGATGCACTCTCTCTCACAATGAATCAGGATGCAGTCTGACTCCTATAGTGTCAAATTCATCGCGTGGCGAGATATTTCATATTTGGACTTTACCGACTAGTGGAAGTCAGTAAAATCTTTTGTCCTGAATTTCACTGTAATTGGTAGGGAGAACAATGAAGTAGATGAGAGTTTACTGACCTTAAATAAAGGAGTATTGTTGGGAGAAAATTATGAAAGGCAGACTGAGGTTTCTAGTTGAGTAAAATCCTGCTTGTTTTCGGAGAAAATGATTGATTTTAGAGTCAGCTGCAGATTACAGTGGCTTTCAAACTTTACCGCACATGAGAATATGCTTAAAATACAGATTTCTGGGCCCATTCTCAGAGAATCAGATTCAGTGAGTCCAGGGCTTGGTATAGAAAAGTGCATTTTCAGTAAGCTTCTTGAGTAATTTTTGGACAAGTCATTCTTGGACCACACTGAGGACTACTCTCTAGAAAAATCCCCCGATTGCCTAGAAACTCCTGATGGGATTGCAGAAACCCAAGGCGGGTCTTTGGAAACAACCTGGCACAAGCTTCCAGAGGACAAGATGCTGCTTTAGTTTTCCATCACTAATTAATAGTATCTGGAGCCTACAGTAGCTGGCACAAGATTTAGAGCTATTTTAAACAAGACAAAACAAATGATGTGCAGCTGCAAGCCGCTACCTTGAAATATAAATTCAGCTGCAGTTTGTATTCAATTTCTTACAGATGTGGCATAGCAACGTGATTGTACTTTATAAAGCACATAATGCTGGAGTAGTGACCTACAAGAATCTGACAAGGGCAATCTGCACTGGAGCACATGTGACAATTATTATTTCTTAAAGCTATGACCATGTAAATATGCAACATGACCAAAGATAAGTGCCTCAGCATTTCATTTCAACAGTGCTTATATTTCCTTGAATATACTGTCTATGTATTTTTATTTCTCTTCACGGGCAATATGATAGTTGCCATGTTGTATTAAAATTACATCACAGCAACCTTAACTTTTTGACACTTGTTTGCTATTTAGTGAAACAAGCTAGTGGAGAAACTTTCAGAGAATGACTGTGCCTGGTTTGAAATTCTCTTGGGATTCACTCTTAGCCCTTTGCAATCTACAACTTGTTATCGGTGATTGGTACAATGGAGAGCAGTATAGCTTTTGGTAGAAGTACAGAGCAGCGGGGGTTGGGGTCGTATTGTCCAACCATTGATTGGGTCTTGGTTAAACTGATTTAGGAGACTTCATGGAAGAAGTAAGGCCTCAGTGGCTTTTGAAGAATGTGCCATTGAGTTTATAGAAATCTAATGCCTGCCATGTGCTTCATTCTTCTTTGAGGAAGCTCTTTCCAAATAAATTTGCTATGTTTTAAGTCACATGAGTCTGAAACCCTGGTCATAACTGCTTAGATCGGGGCCTGGTGCCTAATTCAAATGGAATTGCTTAGAAAGCAACAGTCCCTTCATTTGGGGAATATGAGTCAAAGATAAACCTAGAAAGCAATGACAACTGTGTTTGAAACAATAATATGTCAAGGGCACCAATGCTCAAAGTATAATCCATGAATCTGAGCTCCATGAACTATTAGGTATCTTAAGAGACAAATACTGAAATCAAGAGCATGAGTAAAAATTGTCACAATGTTTGAGCATTGCCAG
This sequence comes from Rousettus aegyptiacus, assembly GCF_014176215.1. Taxonomy (NCBI): domain Eukaryota; kingdom Metazoa; phylum Chordata; class Mammalia; order Chiroptera; family Pteropodidae; genus Rousettus; species Rousettus aegyptiacus. The sequence continues at coordinate 21,714,649 of NW_023416310.1, forward strand.
AATATCCAAGCCCATGACTAGTGGCTGTATTACTTATCTATGCAAAATAAATTATCCCCAAACTTAATGGCTTTAAACAACAATATATATTTTTTATTTCATTAATTATTTTATTTTTTATTTCATCAGCAATTTATGTAGTCCAAAAAGCAGGATTTTCTTAGCTGGTTGTTTCCCACTCAGGCTCTTTCTTGAGGTTGCAGTCAGTTTGTTGGCTGGGGCTGCACTCATCTGAAGGGTAGACTGGGGCAAAGGATCCACTTCCAAGATGACTCAACTCCCATGCCTGTTGGCCAGAGACCTCAGTTCTTTTCCATATGGACCTTTTCACACAGCTGTTTCCACATCCTTATGACACGACAGCTGGCTTTTCCAGAGCTATTGATCCAAGAGAGAGAAGTTGCAGTGCTTTTTATAACTCGTCTCAGAGGTCACACATAATAACTTCTGCCACATTCTGTTTATTAGAAACAAGTCACTAAATCCAGCCCATTCTCAAGGTGAGGGATGTAGAACTCCACTTTTTGAAGAGAGGAGCATCAAAAAATATGTGGACCTTTTTAAAACTACTGTGGCGGATGCATCTTGTTGAACAGGGTATAAACAGGTTTATGGAACTTGCATATCAAGTCGCATGTGGCAAAGGCTATGAAGTAGCCAAATACAGAAGAACCACTTACTGCACAAAAGTGTGGATTTTTAAAGAAATGGTCCTTCACCAGAGAGATGTTTAGAGCCACAAGTCTAGAGTCTTGTATACTAAAACTGTAATCTTCAAAGATTTTTACTTATACAACCCCAAATGAATTTTGAAATTTATGGACCATCTGTTATACTTTTTAAAGTTAACACTAAAATATTTTATCATAAGTTTTAAAATTTGTAAGACTATATTTTCTGATATATTATAAATATTGATATTTCAAAGACAACAATTACTTTTCTTTTTTAATTACATTCAGTGGAATCTAAATAACATTATGATTGGATACTCGCTATGTCCATTTAAAGACACATGATTAAGACTTTTTAACATTTGGAAGTTATGTAGTTTTCCTTTTTTAATTTCTATGTCTCTCTGTCTATCTGTCTGTCTGTCTATCTATCTATCTATCTATCTATCTATCATCTACCTATCCTTTAACTTGCTTTTCCATTTCACATCATCTAGAAAAAATTATCTCAATTTTGAGAACAAATTTTTATTGAAAACCTTTTACCAATCATTCTATTATAATTATATGTAAATTCAAACTTTAAAATTTATTTTCTGCAATTTAAGTATCTAAGTGTTAAAATTTTGGGGTCTGAATTGAATCATCATAACCAGTATAATTAGTACATAATTGATCAAAATATGATAAATATACATATTGATACCTTTTTAAAAAGCAAAATTTTATTGGAATTGTTTTTCTAAATGAGATTAATAGAACTTTTACTCTTTTAGTTTGTGATTCCATTAGATGAAAATGACTTATTGCTAAAACGAGAGGAAGTTCAGCATTAATTTATACCTAGTTTTTATTTTTATAAACGTCTATGTTAGAAGTCTTGCTCTCATAAACAGATAGATGAGAAAAGACTAGGTTTTGTTATAGTACTGTCACTCAGTTCATTTGACTACTTCTGGCTCCTACACCTAAAATTACCTGGGGATCTGACATAAAAAGTTATTTCTAATGATCTAGTAGCTAATAATTAGGTTGCTACTTCAATTTTGTTTAAAGCAAGGAATTCAAACTAGATCTGCCCATCAAAGGAATATATTATGTAGTCGTTTCTGTCATTTATCAGTTTCTGGGAAAATGCCCAAAATCCCTCCTTTATCCTTAAAGTCTTCACCAAGTCTTAAGAAATGACTGAATTTTATCTGCTACTCTTAGAGTCACTTTTTAAAAATCTAAAATGTTTAAAAGGATTAGGAAATAAGCATGTTGTTAATTTCAACACAATTTTACTAATCCAGTATGTTATTTCAAATGCGTTTAACTTCTCATGCATTTAACATGCTGTAAAAACATACAATGAAAACTTCGACCTAATTGTCAAAGTCAGTCCCCTTTGTCAATGAAATTAGTCAAACCAGACATACTTTATGTTAGAAAAAGTCTAATTTCATTTTTTATTAAAATAGCAATATATTTATTTTATTTTAAATAATTTTATAAAATCCACTAAAATAATTTATAGCTCATATAGAAGACAATAATCATGTCAAGATTAAATTGTTATAGGTCCTATAATTAATTGTTGTCTTATAAAAAGAAATTTATATTCTGTTTCACGTTACTCAATTTGTTATAAAGTGATATAAATTTAGTTGAATTTAATACATTTTTAAGGGAACTATGAATATTATAAAAAGCATGCCATTTCTTTTATGTATAGATATGTATTGAGGCTTATTCTTATAATATACTATTAATTCTCTTTTATTTTTTAAAAATATAAAACATACTTATTTTATATTCGGTATCATAATTCTACTATCTAATGAATTTTCATATATCAGCCTATTGTTTTATTTTCCTTTGCCTCGTGCTTTCATTTCTGTTTTGTGATTTTTTTTTATCATGAGCTCATATTGATTGTAATTCTATAAGTGGGGCACTGTCGAGGTTAAATTTGAGCATGCATTCTCCTTGGGAAGATTTTTAATGCTTCTACCGGTCACCTAAGGACATTTAATTTGAGTCCACTTTAAATTAGGCACTAGAACACGCTTCATGTTAAATTATAAGTATATGAAGTTTTTAGACCCATGAAAACAGTGTAGAACCAATTCCAAAATGTATGTGAGGGCTGGACATTGGTCATTTATTCTCAGGGAATCTTTAAAAAAAAAAAAAACTTTTCCCCACCCCCAGGGCCCAGACACTATTCCTTACTGCTGAATTGTGCAGCAGTAAGGAATTATTCACCCTTTCTCTGAAGGTGTATTTGTTTCCGAGTCCCATCTTTCGTGTAGGGTTATCTTACCTCTGGCTCTTCTTGGGGTGCCCTGTTCCAAAGCCATCTCTTCAACGCCCCCTACAGGCCAAAGCCCCAAGCCACCTAGATTCACACAGGCCCTCAAATCTAGAGACTCAGAATCACATAATTGCTCTCCCTTCCCACATTTGTTAGGTGTTTTTATCCACAAATAGAAAGATATCTTCATTTATTTTTTTAAAAAATTATTGATCATTAATTATATGCTTTGATCCTCCTAAAAGAGTTGCAAAAAAAAGAGAAAATAGCTTCTGTTCTCGTGGAACTCACTTTCTAAACACAGAAAAAATATGCAGTGATGCATCAAATGTTGGCATAGAGGTATTGGAAAGGGCCTGTGGAAATAACCAGAGGAGAGATTGGAGAAGTGCCACAAGAGAGATCTCGCTTCATGTAGTCTTGAAAGAAGGCTAGAGAGCCCACACAGTAGGGGCAGACAAAGGCTTTTCAGGCAGAGGGAACAGTTGGAGCAAAAGCCTGAAGGTGTAAAATGGCATGGTATATAAAAGTTAGCATCAAAAGGCATGGGCTGTTTAATATTTAGGTTAGTTAAACAATCAGAACTTTTGACATTTAACAATTGCTACTAGGAGAACTGAAGTTGCTTTGAAATGTAAAAAAAGTTTTCTACACTCTACCTCAAGTTGATTAAAGGGCATGTTTTTGGCAGCAAAACATCTAAGCAGAGTTGGCTCAAGGAACTTTATAGATGCCATTTTAAATTGTGGGTGTTGAGGCCTTGTTTAGCAGTGTCTTGGAACACAATAAAACCTAGTTAATTTCAAGACTGTACAGCAGAAAGTGAATATCTTGCATCTGTTAGGAACTGTTCCAGATCAGCCTTAGTATATATATATTTTTTATATTGACTTCAAAATATCAAAGTAAAACAGCAAGATCTAGCTTCATAACTGGCTTATTGAGTAATTGCCCCTCAGTGGTACATAAATACAAGTTTTATTTTGCTCTATCATTGACTTCATCAGTATTCCATTAAATCTCTTTCTTCATCACTTGATGATATCTTAGGCAGACTCTATAACTTTCCAGCCATCTTTTGCAATTAAAAGCTGTCATCAGTTTTTCTAAATCTCCCCTTCTCACCTCCCTCCAATGCAGGCTTCAGCTATGGTTCCAAGCGCTGCTTTGGGAGCGGGACAGGGCTGCTCATTCTTGCCTCCAGCACTGGGGCTCCTGGCTGGAGGGTGAGAGGGGGCGTGGTCTGTGTCCGTGACACCTCCCGCGTCTCCCTCTTCCAGGCTTCAACAGCTCACCTATTAGGTGAAGAAAGAATAGAAAAAGGAAAAGGAAAATGGCTTTTTTTTTTTCCTGGCTAGTGAGGATACTATCTTCTCTCTATAGGTTTTGCCAGGTATAATTGAAGGTGCTCACACTTTGGTTTTCTGTGGGGAATGTGTAGATTCCTCAGAGGGGACTGTAGAGTCCCACAATCAAAATTTCTTAGTTAAGGAGACCCAGCTCTTGCCCGAGGGTTAATTCTTTCTCAGACCATTTGAGACCACAAACGCTCCTTAGACTCTTCATTGCCTCTCTGAAGTCGCTGAGAAGAACGGGTGAAGAGACTTGATGTCCGATACTTAATTTTGGTAACTCTAGAATGTGCAGAACTTGAAGCCTCTTGTTTTCAAATTTGAATTCTAGTCACTGGCTTCAGTGCAACAACAACAAAAAATCCAATCTAACATCTTTTCACACCGTTTAATTTTAGCAAATATTTTCATTGAGTTAAGTAGAAGGGCCTAATTCAATCAAGTTCTTGTAGTCAGTTGTGGCACTGAAGACACTGAAAATAAAGCCTCCCCCCCCCCCATCTCCCTGCCCCATACAAATTAGAGGAATTAGTTAGGGCTGCCAACTGATGGTAAGAAGGACTGCCAACTGATGGTAAGAAGATTAGAAACTCTTAATTGATGAGACATTCATTGGAGTATTGAATATGCTTAACCTGGATAAGAAGAGATTCAGAAATTATATATCTGTCTTTAAATATATGATGGATTATCAAGTGGCATAGAGATTAGGACTTCTACACCTGGGAAGTTACAGGGAGATTAATGTTACTTATTCCATGTAAGAATTTCTGAAAGGTGAAACTGACTATCTCAGGAGGCAGCGAGCTCCCTATTATTGAAAATGTTTAAGCGTAGTTTGCATATTACTTGGTAGAGATGTTGTCAAGAGACTTCAACGATGGAATCATGAGTTGACTTTAAATATTTCTTTCAATCTTTTGGTTCTTTTGCTCAAGAGAATGACACAAAATAGTTAACCACTTTAGTCAATACTTATGAAGATTCAAAATATTGGTGGAATCCATACGGATTCAAGTTTTGATTCTCAGCTTTTTAGCTTTTTACTTAAAAACACAATATTTGTAATTCTCTTTTGTTATCTTGTAAAAACACAATATACTGATGCATTAGGTAGAGTGTTTATGTATTTATACTAATAGGCAACATATGTTTTTAGATAGAACACTCATGTCTATTTTTGAGGGCACCATTTTACCAACATGAAGTATTTACAAAACTAATTCATAATCAAAAGATTTATTGGGCAAAGACTCAAAACCAAGGTAATTTGATGGTTTCAGGAAGAGCACTGAATATTATTGTTTTTCCAATATGTACTATTCCTGGAATATTGGTGTTTCAATGCTAACTCATGAAACAGATTACAATTAAAATTCCATTGGGATTTTTGGAAACGGAAAAGGTTATTTCAAGAGAACAAACTGGAGAAAATAGGCAAAACTTTTGAAAGTAGACAGTTTATAACCCCGCTTACATTTTATTAAAATTTTATAATTAAAATTGTAATACTGGTATAGAACAGACTGTTAGATAGATGGAAAATAATAGCTAGCCCCAAAATAGACTTTGTTGTATAAAATAATTTAATATATTTTTAAGGAAGCATAAAAGTCCAAAAGGTGAGCATTTATTCAGTAAATTTTAGTTGCACGTACCAAATTAGCAATACAAGAAAGTGGAAAAAGCAGATTTAGATCTGCATTTCATACCATATTTCAAACTATGTTCTATGTTAACTAATAATGTATTATTGATAAAATCAGAACAAAACCTAGATTAAAATAGAAAAATATTTTAAATCTAAGGATTAGGAATCTTTCAAATTAAAAAGAAAAGAAATAACAGCGGGAACGAAAAATATTTCAATAATGGAGAAATGTAAAACATCAAGAAGCAAGTTATGCAATAAAATGAAAATCTGGTAAAAATAATTGACAATATATATGACAAAGAAATGCTTAATTTTTTTTTAACAAATAGAGTTCATTCAAATTCATAAGAAAAATTACTAAAACTGAGACAAAAGATGTGAATGCATAATTCGCAAAAGGCAAATAAACATGGAAAATGTTCAGCCTCATTAAGAAATGTGAATTAAAATGAGAAATGATTTCACCTTCTAAATTATCAAAGATTTAATTGTTTTAAAGACTAATCATACTGATAAGAAAGCAGAGGAAAGCAATTTAGTAATATGTGTCAAGAGTTTAAAATGTCAACATTCTTTGGCTCTGTAATTCTATTTCCACATAATTCTATTTCCTGTAATTCTGTCTTGAGGAAATAATGCAAAATGAGGCAAAAGTTATACATTTTTGCAGAATATTGAAAATCACCATAAAAAAAAAACCCTGAGAAATAAAGAAGGCAATAGTTAAGTAAATTATGGCAGATCTACATTAAGGAATATTGTAATACCATTAAGATTGTGTTTATGAGCAGTTTTTAATAATATGGGAAGATGTTTATTTTATAATGCTAGGCAAAAAGATAAAAGTATGTAATTCCTTACAATATATTTGACAAAAAAGACTAGAGGGAGGGTCACAGAATATTAAAAAATTGCCATCAGTGTCAGGGGTAATATCACTATATTTTGGGCTGGGTTAGAAAAACCTAGTCACATTCTTATTGTTTGGCTCTGTTTTCTCTCAACGCCATGTGGCTTACCGTCCTTCTGTTAATTCATAATTTCCTCAGTCAGATGATAATAAATTTAATTTCATTACCTCTTTCTTTCTATTAGAGGTAACAGCAGGTAACTTTGATTATGCTTGAGACATTTTGGCCCCTGAATCAGGTTTGGGAATCTTTTTAGATTTCTGAGAAACACATTTCACATAAAAAATTTATATGAAATTCTTCTGCAGATGGCTGCTGTCAGTTATTTTTAGTTGATTTTACTAGCTTTAGTTTTACTGAATATCACCCTCTCAATTGGTCTACAAATTCTGGGACTCTATTTGGCACCTATAGCCTAACTTGTGCTGACTTTACCATCTGTTACCTTTTGCCACCCTACTCACACACCTAATCATGATTTTTCCTTTTGTTGGCTACAGTGTCAATCAAGTTTGACTGTTTGGAGGGTTGCATGTGTGGGAGGAAATTTCTGAGCAATCTGACCCAGTTTAGAAATCTCGGTCTTCCAATCAAGAATACATGGGTAAATCTCCTTGCTGTTTGCTCACAGAACACATCACTCCTTTTTGAGCTATTTCCTGTCCTGTCAAAGAGACATAGTTAGGAATCATGAATGCACAAGACCTGCTACTTGTTTGCCTGATCCTAACAGGAATGAGGTTAGTTTGCCATGTCTTTTTCTTGGTAAACTCATGCTGACTTCCAGCAACAGCTGTGCCCTTTCCAAGTGCTCATAAGCTCTGTTTACTAATCTCTACTAACATTTGCAAGGGATACACACAATAATACTTTTTCCTTGTTTTTGAAAATCAGGATATCTGCTTATGTCCAGTTTTATTCTTCATGTCGTGTTCTTCACGATTTCTCAAAGGTTATCATAACCATACCTGCATGTTATTTTAGCCCACTGAAATATAATAAATTTTGGTGTAGAGACCTAAATTCATTTAGCATGATTAGCTGCTTTCTTTTACACTTGCCTTACATCTAGGTCTTTGATTACCTACTAATGATATTTGTTCTGTTTCCTTCAGATGGAAGACCATTCTTGATAGAAAAGATAAAGCCACACATGTTGAAGTAACTGTTTTTCTATGTAATCTGTTTACATTAAACCATCTTCTGCAATAGATTTAAAACCTATTGTGTTCCTCTTACCCTGAATGCAGTTTGTTGACTAAAACATTTTCTATAAATCTCAGCTACTTAATGCTTCTTGGAGATTTGTGACAGCCTTTGCTGTGACTTTACACAAATTATTTAAACTTTTTAACCATGGTTTTTCTCACTTAATCGTATTTTATATTATTGAGTTATTATGAAGATTGAATCGATATTTGCAAAGGGTCTATAGAGTCAGCATTACCTATATGTTAAATAAATATTCTTTTCATATGTATGCTCCTTAGAGAATCCCTACCCCCATTTTGTATATGTCATCTGTTTTCTTTGGTCATTGGGATTATTATAATTAAATGGTCAGAATTTATTTCTTCATTAATGAATGCTATAGACTAGCCTCAGCTATTTACGAAAGACATAAATGTATTTGATCATTTGGTGCATTATTTATTAGTAAACTCTTTAGATTTCTTAATTATTTTGATTGTAGCTCATCAAATCTTTAATACTATTTATAAATGATAACTTTTGAAAACATTTTTATGATCTTTAGGTGTTCTGGCTTTTTAACACAACTTTTTTTCAGTTTAAAAAAAAAACAAATAACTGATACCATTTCCCATTCTGATGAGAATTTCTCATAACTGATACAGAAAAAAACTATAGTTTAGTACAAAGTATTTTTTCTTCCTCACTGACATGATCACAAAATTATTTAAATCCCACTAAGTTATATATGATTTATAGCTCTTATCTACAAAGTGATTAGTTGATTTACGTACTAGAAAGTTCTGATATTTTTTGATTAACATAAATTAATTTCTTTACTTTTTATATGGAGCATATTTCTTGTCTGAATTTGAAAGCCTGTATATTTAGGTAGATTTCCCCATGCCAAAATTCCATGACTTCTATCTAAATTTTCCAACTCTGATTAAATAATTGTATTTAATAACCAGCTTTGGTCCATTTTTATCACCTTAGAAAAAGGAGTTGAAATGTACATATTTAACACATATTTATGGTTCAACCCCTGCATGTCTAAATGCATAAAAATATATTTTGTCTCTTTTTCCTTTGGAGATGTGTGAAACTTAATGTTTGTTGAAGTTTCCGAAATTTTTCTTTCACTTTTTGAGCAGTAGTAGAGAAACTCTGTAGGAGAAGATATGGAATTTTTAGTGATTTAAAAAATGTACTCTTCTCAAAAATTTTTTTGGGCAGGATCTGGCTCTGTGAAGAGCAGAATATCATGTAAGTACTTAGGAAAAGAATCATTAAGCTCTGTAAAAGCAGATGAGGTATTTCCAACTTCCAGTCAGGATGACAATGCAGGGCAATGTGTGCCTGTCTTCTGCTGGCATTTCCAGTCCCTCCAAATGAGCAGCAAAGGGAGGAGTTAACAGTGCTTTATGTACACTCACTACCTTTATGGGAAATTTGTACAGAAGGACATTTCGAGGTCTCTTTCCTTGCTCCAGCCTGCTTTGCTGGCCTTAGTGATAGTCCTCCTGCCCCCTTGGACAGCAGCTATGTGCTGGGGGCAGTTCTGAGCAGGGTTGCAGCTGCTCTCTTTTCACTACCCGGGGAGTCCTTCTCACTTCCTTCCCTTTTCACACCGTGACCCTGGCTCCTTTCCCTTCCACAGCCCAGCGCCCTGCCTGACTTGGATTCCTGGCAGCCTCTGTGATTCCCTGCTGGGCAGCCCAGCAAGTCTGAGTCTTCTCACCTCTGTGTACTTCTGTTCCTTTTATAGACCGCAGGAATGTCTATCCTGTTTTTGAGCACAGCGATGTCTTTTTTAGTTCATTACAAATATTTGTTAATGCTGTGTGGATCATTATTATTTTTTTTAGTTGGAGGGAACAGAGCTGGTAGCTTATAGAGTTATTTTATCCAGAAATTTAATATAATCATTTTTAAGATTTTGGAGCCTTTCTTTGTTTATATATTTATGCACGCACACACAGTACACATAGAGACACATGTGCATATTGTGTGTGTGTACACATAGTCTCAAGATAAATGGAATCATGTTAAACATATTGTTATATAATTTATTATATCTTAAAAATATATTCATTCAATGCATCTTTTTTCTTCCTCCTCTTCCTTTCCTTCTTCATTTCTTACATAAGAATTTCCTTGAAATTCATCCAATACAATATGTTTAACCATCGCTTTATGAGTTGACATTTAGGTTTCTAAACTTTTACAATTAAAAACTATGTTATAATGAACATACACTTTGTATGTGCATATATACATATATATGTGTATATATCTATATACATATCGAATATTCTCTGAAAACATTTCTGCAGTGCATTCTCCAAGGTGAAACTTCCGATACAAAGGTCATGACTTATTTAAGTTTGAAAGACTCTACCAGATTGTCCTTCAAGAGGACTGCACTAAGTGTATTTTATTTTCTCAAACCCTAGACCAGTCCCACCTAGACTTTACTACAAGGTAACATTCATATTAAGTGGTAATATTTGTACCACCCCCTAGTGTGAATGGAAGATGCTTCTGCACTGGGATACAACTGGCTGGGAGCTCTGTGGGCCTCAGGCATCTCCTTATCGCCCTAAGGGTGAAGATGTCTCAGAACCTGCACCCTATTCCTAGCATGAGCGTAGGTTAGAAGCCATAGCTCAAACATCATACTATCAACCACTTAACTTTTGTCTGTTTGATGAGTGATATGTCATTATTTTAATTTACATTCTCATAACTCGTAAGATTTAGAGTTTTCATATTATTTTTTGCCATTTATATTTTCTTCTTTTCTGAATACTCTTTTAAATTATTTCTTATTGATTTGTAGGAACTCTTTTTCATACTAGGTATATAATTTTTTTTTTATCTAAGTATAAATATAGCTGGGTTGATATCTTTTTTAAAATTTGCACATGGTATGTTTTGCCACAAAGAAATGTGGACTTTCTGAATCATTAAATACTACAATCTTTTCATCTTTTGGCTTTGTTTGACTTTTCTTTGTCACCAAAAAAATTATTTAAATAATTATTATTTTAATACTTTTATAATATTAGAACCATGTGTGAAATTTATTTTAGGGTCTAATTTGAAGTAGAAATCTAATTTGGCTTCTTTTGAAATGACCATCTCAATGCCATTTATCTTCTGGTTTTTAATTATACCTTTATAATTCTAAATCCCCATAATATAAAAGTCTGTTTTGGACCCCCTATTTCCTGAACCCAGCACCTATTTCCTGAAGACCACTAGTTTTATAATATATTTTGAAATCTTGTGGATATTAAGGCTTGTTTTTTCTTCCCTCAAAATCATAGTATGCTTTTTCTTTAATATTATTGCCAAGCTGAGCTGCAGAGAATAAAGGCAGGGCTCTAGTTCACTTGTGGGGATGAAATGGACCAGAGAGATTTAGCAGCGTGACAAAGCTAAGATCGTGATTGGTGAAGAGACCAGTGTCCTACTCTGGAGTGAGAACTGATAATAGAGGATCAAGATGTGTAAACTCTTCCCTGGGTTCCTGTCATGTGCCATGTGCCCATTGATATGGTGAAATTGAGAATAAAGTGTTAAAAAACAAAAACAAAAACCTTTCCCAACACCAGTAGCTGCCTGGCATCTTTCAAAAAATTTGTTCTGCTTAAATCAGCTGGAGGCTGTTCCACTTGAAGTGCCCTGATACAACCATATATGATTAGCTTCCCAATGGATTATATAATTAAACTTAAAAATAAGAAAAAAATATAGTCTTGGCAATTCAGCATATGTACCAAAAGTAAGTGCATTTTGAACAGAGAAAACTAGCTCCCGTGATAAAATAGCTGTGAGATTCTGCAGGCACTTTGAAGTTTACCGGCTAGCCAGGAGGCTAGGGTTAGGTACCGCTATCATATTTTACTGATTTAAACAATGTAGGCACACCTGAAACTTACTGGATTTTGTTAATCAATGTCACCATAATAAAATAAAATAAAAAATAAAATGAAATGAAATAAACAATGTGGTCACACCCATTTATTGGACCACAGGCAAAAGTCCTTATGTCTGGTCAAAATCAGAATGCTGCATTATTATAGGACAGGAATCTGAGGAAACATAAATAAATCCCAAATCACCAGAATCACTCCACTACAAACAAATAATCGTGTACCTCCTGCTGCCATTACTGGAAAAATAATAACTGGTTTCTAATAGGAAAATAGTTCTAGGAAGAACAAGCATTTAGAAAATACAATTTGCAGAGAACAACGAGCATACATTTCAGGGACCACAAAACCCTCTGTATAATGAGTGCTGTTTAATAATAATAAAAAAAAATAGAGAGAGACAAAATTAAATTATGCTAAAAGAATTAAAAGTCTCTTGCTGTATAAATGATAGAAACCATACTTACAAAGACACTATTTATCTTCGCATAATATTAATTTATGTAATTCTGGGCAAAAGCCATAAAATAAACTACAGAGGGTTTTTTTGTTTGTTTTGTTTTTTAGTTTTTAACTAGAATCATGGGCAACTGTAGATGTCTTTCATATTTAAACATTTGTTCATCCAACACAATTTTTTTAGAACCTCTCTTTTCCAGACATGGTAGGGGCTGGAACATGAAAAAAAAACATGGTACATTTGAACAACTGAAAGGAATTGTTGGAACACGGAGAGCATAAAGAGCTACAGATAAGTAAGGACCAGATGACATGGTCCTTTTGGATTGCATTAGAGAAATTAGACATTATATAATGTGCAATGGGGAGACACTGAAATGCCTTAAGTAAGACATGAACACAATCAGATTTGCGTTTGAGAAAGATCTGCCACATGGGGAATAGATTGGAGGGGCCAAGAGTGGGTGCAACAGTATTAAGTAGAAGGTGGTACAGGAGCTCAGGGGAGGGAATGAAGGCAATCGTTGGAGGATTCAAGAGAAATACAGGCAGCGAAATTAACAGGAACTAATTAGGTCAGTGTGTATGTATGGGGAGGAGGGTTATGATCTGATCAGTAAGGTGGCGGGTGATACCAATTTCAATTATAAATTACATAAGAAGAAAGGAACGGGATGGTGTAAATAATCCATTTGATGCTGAGTATTGAGTTCCAAGTACCTTCGGGACATGCAAGTTAAGATGCCCAAAAGGCTGTAATACTCAAAGCACAGAGCAGAGATCTTGGCTGAAGGCATGAACTTTGAAATCCTCATCATCCCACAGGTGGCTGAAGCCAAGGGTTAGTTTGGAGAGAACCTTGAGGAATAAGCATAGGGCCTGTGGATTTTTCAAAGAAGATGGAGAATCAGGAGGCAAGTCAGGACCAGAGATGTCATAGAAGCAAAGAGAGGTTTGGGAAAGTAGGCAATGGACTGAGGGGTAGCCAATGAATTGCACAATTAGGCTCTTTTCCGTGAGTTGTTGCTTGGGTAGAGAGCCATGCTACCTTTTGCAAAATGACAATTCTTCTCCATCTTCTCCTTTTCTTCCTCACCTCCTACTTCCTCTTTCAGAAATCCTCCATCTTTTTTCTCTTTCTCTTCATTTCCCTCTTCCTGCTACCCCTCTTCTCCTTCTTGTTCTTTTTCACATAGCCCTCTCATACTCTATGACTAATAGTGCACTGAAAAGTTCAGCTACATCTTCACGTCTTTTAGGGATAGAGATTTCCCTGTACTCCTGCCCCCCACACATGCACAGCCTCCCAGGTTATCAAAACCCTGCACCAGAGTGGTGCATTTCTTACCGTTGATGAACGTTCATTGACACGTCATTATCACCCAGAGTCCATAGTTCACATCGGCCTTCACTCTTGGTGGTGTACATTCTATGGGCTCGGGAAAATGTATCCAACATTATTATATCATACACAGCATTTTCACTGCTCCGCAAATCCTGTGTTCCTCCTATTTGTTCTCTTCTCCCCAGATCCTTGGCAACTACTGATCTTTTTATTCTCTCTGTAGTTTTGCCTTTTCCTGGTTCCTTTTTAAATACTAGATGATCAAGACTTTGCTCCCATAGCCTCTCTGCTTCAGTTCCTAGTTCCAGCACCAGTTACCTGTCAGAAGTTACTCGTAACTTAAAAGTAGCCAAAAGAAAAACTAAGTATTTCTGCCCCCTCCCGGAAGTACTGAGTTTAACTTTCCCATGGGCTGCCTATTTTAAACCTCTGCAGAGACAAAAGTTAACTTGTGGATCTTTTCCAAAAGATATGCAAAAATATTCCTGTCTAATGGAAAAGAGAACCTGAAAAGTTTAAAACCCTGTAAGACATCAACCAGTTTTTAATATATACCTAGATTCTCAAATGTTTTTTTTTTTGACCCAGTTCTAGAGTCTCATTGTTTACAGCTCAATGATTAAAAGAGTTAAATAAAATATTTGATAAGTATTCTTTTTACACTTGTCTGAGTGTCACGATTCCACCTTTTTGAAAATTGGATTTTCACAAACCCTATTTCTGTGACAGGCACAGGGGAGCAAAGCATCGATGGCGCCCTGCGAGCAGGAAAGTAGCTAAGCACAGACACTCAGCTGCTACTTCTGTCTTACTGACAGGACCATGAATTGCTGTGCTCTAAAAGCAGACATCTCTCTTTAAAGTTGGCGGCTTTAATTGAAAAAGACTGGCTTTGGAAAGACATCGACAAATGGATATCAATTTTATAATCGGAGTGGCAGTTGTTACCAGCTTCTCTCTCAGCCCCAGCTCCTGTGGCCATGTTAGACAGTTGTAACCCTGTAAGTGATGGAGCCCAGGTGCAGCATGGAGACTGAGGCTCTGCACATCTGCTCTGTGTCCCTCCCTCAGTATAGTGGGCACTTATCATGTTACATATGTTTATGTGTGCTATGTGTCCGTAGCGGCGGCTTGATATAGTTTCCTTGGTCCACCTAAAGGGACCAATAGTTTTAGAGCCCTCAGAAAATACGTCAAAGTAAGATCAAATTTACAGGGTAGAAGGAAGGGAGAAGGCAGATCTAAAAGTTGCACAAAACCTGGAGATGTGAAAGACCTGTAGTCCAGAGTCAGAAGTCAGCAGGCGCTGGAGACCACTGGGCTCTGAGCATCTTAAGGGATGGAAACGTATTTTTCTGTATCTGCCTAGCACAGTGTTTGGTGCTTAGGAGAAGCTTAACCAGTCTTTGTGAATGAATGATTGGCTCAGGTGACTATGTGCAAGAGAAGGCTTGAAGAGAGAAATAGCATAAGTTTTTGTAGGAAAAACGATAGTAAAACCGTGGCTGAGGGAGGCTTTAGGAGGCCCGGGAGGGAAGAATGCTCAGGAAGATTTGTTGCCTGAGCCAAGCCGAACTTCGTATCCTCTCTGTGCTCTAGAAAGAGTCCTGAGCTGAGAGTGTACAGGTCTGCACTCTGCCATCGACAGCTCTAATGTCATAGAATGTCTCCCCAGATGAAAGCTAGAAATAACACCGTCTGCTCTGCCTCTATCGCAGGAAGACTGGGGGCTGAAAGGCAACCTGTGTGAAAGTGCTATGCATATTCCAAGCACCACTCAGTGAGTATTGGTATGACCAGGCAGTGCCGCGGAGGTGGGGGAACTCAGCATCGTCCGTCTTAATGTTGGACCGTGGCAGAAATTTAAAGCCCATGTCATCTGAAGCAGTTTTCAAATGATCAAAAAACATTGTAGTCATTGGAAAATGAAGTTCCTGGATAGAGCAGTCTCGGAGTCCAGGACGGCAGCAGCACCCCTAAGTTTCTTAAGATTGTTGGACTAAGAGAGGTGTCTGTGAAGGGAATGTCACCCGGAGGCTGTATCTAACGACAGTGGTCTGTTTTGTTTCGGCTGGGTTTGCTGATGTTCTCTGACAACCAGTTTCGGATGTTTTATAAACAATTAGCCTGACAGTTTGATGAACGAGGGTAACATTTGGGTATCATATGCACTGCAATGAAAGACAGATGATTATTTTTGACAGAAACGATCACTAGCAATGTGGAAACAGAGAAGCCAGAGCCCTGAGGCCACACTGTCTTAAGATGTGGGGCCAGAACCCACTTGAAATGAGGCCCAATAGCCTGGGGGACCATCCCGATCTGGACATTGTGTGAGCTTCAGGACACACAACATGTTTTAGAAAACCTTAAGCTCGCAGTGTTGAATTTGAGTGAAATAGAGAGAAAGGGAGGCCAGTTCAGCCATGGTAATGGTAAAGTCAACAGGCCAGCCTGGACCCTGGGATTCACCAGACTCACACATTTCCCCACCCCCCAAATGCTGTGTCCTATTTTATTCCTTAATCAAAATTTTAAATTGATATATAATTTATATGCAATAAACTTCACGCATTAAACATGCACAGTTCAGTGATTTTTAGTATATTCATAGTATGTGTGATCTGAAAGGAATCCCATTAACAGGCACCCCCTGTTGCCCTTCTGCCCCAGCTTCGGGCACCCACTAATCTAGTCTTTGTCTCTGTGGATTTGCCTATTCTGGACATTTCATATAAATGGAATCTTGCTATATGTGAACTTTCATGTCCTGATTATTTCAGTTAGTATAATATTTTTGAGGCTCATTCATGTTGTAGCATATATCAGTACTTTATTTTTTGTGGCCAAATAATATTCCATTGTATGGATAGATTACATTTTGTTTATCTATTCATCAGTTGATGGACATTAGGGTTGCTTCTACTTTTGACTATGATGAATAATGCTGCTATGAATATTCATGTCCAAGTTTTTTTGTGGACATATGTTTTCAATTCTCTTGGGTATATACCTTGGAGAGAAATTGCTGTGTATGTGGTAACACTGTGTATAACTTTTGGAGGGATCATTCTTTTTCAAATGAACTGGGGTCAGCATCAGTGTGTCTCCTCATCTCTGCAAAATCCCTGAATTCTTTGCAAGAGAGTGGTGCTAGTAGAGAAAGGTGGAGGTCCAGCAGTTTGAGGAGTGACATGGGTGGGAGCTGCCCTGATGGATGTGAGTTTCTGATAGCCATGGAAATGCTGGTTACTCTCTAGAAGGGAAGCATCTCCGTGCCGTGCCTGAGAAGCAGGCTCATCTGCTATTAGCCAGGACTGACAGTGGGAATGCAGCCAAAGATCTGACAGTTGGAGTGACTGGTTTCCCTATTTTTTCTTTTTACATTAAGGCATCCAGTGAAATAAATTCACACCTACTGTGTACCCAGCACACTGTGAAGTTGCCCTGAAGGACACACATGGCCTTGGCTCTTGATAGGTTAGCCCAAGAAACAAGGCACACATGTTGAGCAGAAATTTTTGACCAAGAACCAAATTGTGTGGTATAGATTATAGGCTCCAGGAACAGAGCATTTGGCATGGGCTGTGACTGTATGTTGAGGCCCCACATTCATAAGCTCCCCAGGGAGAGTGATGTGAGGCTAAGTTGGCTCTAGTTGTACATACGTAATTCAACTTGGGATAGAAGAGGCATCTCCTTTGCTTCCTTTTCCTCCCCCAGGCATTGTCTGGCACAAAAGTCATAAGACCGATGAACCCTGCTGCGACAATGATAGGATTTGTTTTGGTCACATGGTAATCCCAAGCCAAAGGGCCTGGGAGACATATGGGCCTTCTTTTAATGTTCTATGAAGAGCAGTGAGTCACCTGGGCAAGTCACTCAACCTTCTAGATTCTGGCCATGAAAACAGTAGGTCTTTCTGGACACCAGATGCCTCTGTGATTTGCTTTCTTTCTGGTATATGACTCACGTGGAACGATTTTAAAAATTGCTGTGGACTGAACAGTCTTTCTGTTCTTTTCTGCAGCTGAATCTGGGTACGTGGAGATGAAGCTGAATCAGTGCTTTTTCCACACTTAATTCAATTCAGCACAGCAGGATCTGGATGAGGCAAGAAGTCAGGAAGCAAAGGGAACCAGGGTGAATGTGAGAAAGGAACGTTCTGGTTCAGCTTAAAGTTAAAGCAACATCAGGGGTAGAACAAGACATTATGCTAATCAAAGTTTTATTTCTGAATCAGAAGCATAGACATTTTGGGTAACAGAAATGTGAGGCATGTGAGCTGCTTCGGGGAGTTCTGTTCCAAGAGCCATATGTGAATTACCTAGAAATCACTGCTTCTGTCATTTCCCTAAAGAATACGAAGAGTGAGGGTTTGGCCTTCTAGTCACCATTGATCAGTTAAATACTATGTCAACAGGTGTATAGCAGTCAGATAAAAAAGAAAAAAAAAACCACAGAGTTCTTTAGATTTAATAACAGTAATTTAGAGCAGATACACACAATACCAGATATGTTCAAAGCCAGATACATATAGCATAGAAAATATTTTTTAAGTTGGTCAATCCAACAGATTTGCTAATAAGTGAATTTGGCATAAATCTTTGAGAAAGGGAGAGTCATAAGGCTGGACTCTCAGCATGTTGGAGATTCCACATGAATATAGTAGAGATGCCACCATATCGCTAGAATTTGAGGTCTCTGTTGAATATGTCTGGAAAGGCCTTTGAAAATCAAACATAAGAGCTAATATTTTATGAAAGCTTATTATGTGAGCTAGACACCATTTTGAGTATTTCACATGTATTAATTCCTTTAATGCTCCAAACAATCCTATGGACATGGTGGCTGCTAGTTACTCTCGAATACTTCAGAAAGAGACTCATAGAGTGGCGGGGGGCGGGGAGGGAAAGAATGACAAAGCAAATGGGAAAAACATTACAATGGGTAATCTGAATAAAGAGTAATAGGGTTTTTTTCTGTATTAGTCTAGCAGCTTTTCTATAGGTTTGAAATCATATCAAAATAAGCATTTACCAAAACATTTATGAAAATACGAAGAAAATATTGTTGTTATTCTCATTTTAGAGATGAGAAAACCGAGGCACAGAGAGGTTAAGGTACTTGTTTTTCTAGCCTCTTTATACTAAATGGTGGAGCCAACATTTTAGATGATTTTTTAGGGGGATTGACAAGGCGGGGAGATATAGAAACAGAAATACTATTAGTTGTTCAAGTGGTTATTTTGGTTTTTGTTGCTCCGGAAGCATAATTTCGATCTTACCATCAAACTCTGTATTCGGGTGCTTGCTTGGGCCACCTAAGAGAAGCAGGAGCTGGGAGGGACCCAGCATATTGTTGATTTCAGTGTTTTTTAAAGTGTGGTCTGTGGACTGAGCTGGTTTATACACTGTTACCTGTTCACAAGGAGATAAACATAGCAAATGAGGATAAGCATTTACATCCTTTTATAGCAACTTGACTTGCAGCTGTCCAAACATTATCACCTCCCTGGTAATTCTACACCACCCCCCCTTCTTAAAACATGTATTAAGTATCTACTGAAAACTAAATGTTGGATAAGACTTAAGTGCCTTAAAACGGGGTTCCCTAACCCCCAGGCTGTGGACTGGTACCAGTCCTTAGCCTGTTAGGAACTGGGCCGCGCAGCAGGAGGTGAGTGGTGGGCAAACAGCGAAGCTTCATCTGTATTTGCAGCCGCTCCACAGGGCTAGCATCACTGTCTCAGCTCCACTCACATCATCAGGCATTAGACACTCATAGGAGCACTGGTCCCTGGTGCCAAAAAGGTTGAGGACCACTGCCTTAAAGACAGAAGAGCAGTAATTGTATAATATCCATCTGAAATATGATAGCAATTTCAAATATATCATATCAAAGGTTTAAATTTATTTTCTTACATGTTTTTGAGATATAATTGGCATAACATTTTATGAGTTTCAGGTGTACAACATAATGATTCCATAAATATATTGCAAAATGATACCCACAGTAGGTCTAGTTAACATCCATCGCCATAAATAGTTGTGATTTTTTTTATGAGAACTTTTCTCAATCACAATTTCTTTTGAAGAGAGCTTTTAAGATCAACTTTCTTAAAGCAACTTTAAAATATACAGGACAGTATTATTAACTATAGTATTCATTTTTGTTGTATTTCACAAAAGATAAGTCCCCAACAGATGAGTAGGGAAATAAAGGAAAAATCTTGCTGCCTTACCATAGATCAAAAAGTACTGATCTGGTCATATTCTCTCACTTGACAGATGAGAAAACCAAGGCTCAGAGAAGTGAAGGGCTTGGAAGCTCTCATAATTAGTCAGTGGGAAGGGCAAGATCTGGGACTTAGTCTTCTGATTCCAACTCTGGTGCCTTGTCCATCTCTTAGAGGTACTGTTCCCTTTGTGCCTTCATACAACCTAGGCAGCCATTAGGACAGCCCAAGGACCTTCTCTCCCCTATCTTTATGTTGCCCCTGGACCCCAAAGTGGGAGCTAGAACCTGGCTAAAGACTGCCCATATCAGTTTTTGTTGAATTCGGACTCTGCGCTTAGGGAGTTAGGAGACCTCTCTGGAAATAACAAATCTCATTGTTCCCTGCCCCTCTGCTTACTTGTTTATTATTGCTTAAAAAAGACTAATCACCGGTGAGAATAAATAGAAACCCAAGTTATTAGGTCTATTTCCCAAGCATATCGCACCTTTTTAATTCCAAAGAAGTTCATAAATTATCCAGCTGTGCCAGAGGCACGTGGTTGTAGGAGGTGGAAGCCAACTGGCATTCTAAGTGGAACAAATGGAAAGTTTTGGCTGTGGAAACCAAATTAATTAAGAAAGAACTCTGCAATATTGAAAGTCTAGGTAGAAAAGTCAAGACCTTGCTTCTGACTTTATTAAAATGAACCCTGCTTCATTAGAACTTATTGGAAAGAATGAAGGCTAAAGCCCATTGAATTTGGTCCAGGTTAAGAATTAAAACCCAATAGTTCAACTTCTGTCCTTAAAAGGAGTCCTCCACCTTCTTAGACTATAGGTAACAAACCCAACCTCCTTTCTAAGGAAGCAAGAGTTAGTTATGTGCTTCTCGAGGAGAAATGGATTCTGGTGTTTTTGAAATATTACATTTAAAGGGCAATTTTTATTTACGGTTCTCTAATTCAATAAATATGGAGCTTCATATCAACCAAAAGTTTGTTTAGGATCATTTCTGCTGTCTGGCTGTTTGTAAAAGTCAAATCAGTAAACTATGCAGGATGAAATGTTACTCAGGTTGGAGAACTTCATATTAATGAAATGTAAATAAAGCCAGAGAAAGAGAAATTTTAGAAATCTAAATAAACGCCCTTCATGTGATTTGTCTTCCCAAACTGTTCCTCACATTCTCTTTCCTCTGTGGTCATATCTCAAATGCCTTTTAGTGATAATCCTGAATATTCCACATTTCAACAAGACGCAAATACTTCTCTCTTGTGTCTGGTTTGCTATTTCTGTTAGAAACATGAAAGCCACATCAGCTAAATGGAAATCCTAGAGACAAAAGATCGCTTGTTCGACAATAAACATGGCAAATCGCATGTGATTAAATAAACGCTTGTAAACGAAAGCAAGAATATTACACTTTGAATTATTTAACTTTGAACTATAAAGTTAGAACTAGAAATGGTTGTGCAGGTGACCTGTTGATGGGGGGTGGGGAGAGGTATATTTCAACACAAAATTTGAAGTCTTCAATGACAAAGCAGAGATCAAGAGACATGTGAGAGCTGACTTTTTCTAGTACTGAGGTTGTTTTGTTCTTGGCTAAACAAAATGGATCTGGGATAAGCTAGTTCTTACAAGCTCCTGATAATAAAGCAGCTTTAGTTACGCTGCCACTGTGGAAGGGGAATGATGCTTCTCTAACTTTGATGTTCAGTGTGAATTTGGGAAATGGAACTTAAATTCATCTTTCAGTGCTGACCAGCTCGACTCACCACTAACCAGGCCCCTGTTTCTGTCAGAAAAATCAGTTTTCTCCTGGTAAGCCCTCTCTGTCTCAGGATCATGTGAGATTCACCACACAATGCTCAGAAAACATGAGATCATCTTCACATAATGAGTGAGAGCTGGGACCTGATTTCATATTTTTTTCCCACAGATTTTGCTTTCCACTCTTGTCAATCATATCTGAAAAACTGACAGTTACCAGGGGCTGTCTGTGGCCAAGCACAAAGGAGAATGTGTCACTGCTGGCTGTGTTGGCCGTAGCAACATATCTGCCTTGGAGCAGATTCAGCGTAGACGAACAAACAGAAAAATGTGTCAGAAGGCATGCAGCTGAAAAAGACCAAAGTTGGGTGTTGGGGCCATCAGTCAGAAACTTTCAATGACTAATAACAGAATATTCGCACAGCCATTTTACTTTTCAATAAGTTCTCAAGCTGACCAAGAAAATAATTGATAGTGGCTTATCACAAGTTGGCAACTTCTCAAAAAGTTTATGGTGGAGCTGAATCCTCATTTTTTATAACCTCAGTCAGTGCCGAATTATATCGATCAACAAATGGATCAAGCACCTAGAGCAATGAGTTAGTTGCGGCTGAAGTAGCAAATACAAAGAAGACATATTATTCACAAGAGAAGCACAGAGTCACTGACAAAGATGCAAATACATATTTTTCCAGTGTAATGAGATGAGAGCTATGATAAATTTATGGAGAAGACGCTAAAGAGCACAGATGGAGGATCGATTGCTTCTGCCTGGAAAATTCCAAGAAAATATCAGAATGCAAGAGAGTTTATCTTTGTGGAAGGAGGAATAGAATTTACAAAAAGAAGGATCTGAGTAAAGAAGTACCCATCAGATGTGAAGGCAGGAAGTCAGAAATGTACTTGGCATTTTAGGCATGTAGCGGTAGGGCAGTTTCATGGCCTATATCTCTCTGTGTCAAGAGGTATATTCTCTCAATAAATCCAATTATCAAGACTATTGTCTCACTTGGATTCAAACATCTAATTTGAAATGCAATGACTCTTCATTTCAATTGTCTCAGAGTGTCCCT
This sequence comes from Rousettus aegyptiacus, assembly GCF_014176215.1. Taxonomy (NCBI): domain Eukaryota; kingdom Metazoa; phylum Chordata; class Mammalia; order Chiroptera; family Pteropodidae; genus Rousettus; species Rousettus aegyptiacus. The sequence continues at coordinate 21,737,540 of NW_023416310.1, forward strand.
TATAAATAATGAATACATTGGTCCCATAGGTGGAATTATTGTTGGGGAGAAGCCAAACCTACAGAGAAGTTGTCTAGAGCAGTTCTCCAGGAGTTATTCAGCCTTGAGTAGGAGCGGAGAGAAGCAACTTCTCCGGTGAGACATCATACACAGGGAAAGACAGAGAGCAGTGGAGTTCTAGGTCAGCCAGGCCTGAGGTCAACATAAGGAAGTGGGATCTCGCAGAATGGAGGCTGAAGCAGGAACCATGGTCATCAGGTTCAGGGGCCAGGACAGAGGCCAGGGAGATGTCACTCCAGTTTGTGCCAGAAGAAGCTTCTCTCCGTGGGCCTCGGATTCCTCTTTTGTAAAGTGAACTAGTTTAACTAAATCAGTCCTTGGCAAACTTTGCTCCTTAGAGCACTAGGATTCCATAAAGGTGCCTCTGTGGCTGGTAGTGAGAAAGGACAAGGCCAAGTCGAAAAGGCTAACCCCTCCCTACCTTCAACTCAACCAGGGTGTTTTTTTATTCCATTAGTTTTCATATTAGCAATCCACATGAGATATAATTTGAGAAAAAGATATTTTACTGCTCAAAAAAAAATTTAATATCTTGGATTAGAGAATCCAGTTGTGACTTTATGGTTCTAAGCCTTCCCTTATTTCTGCTACAATCTCATAATACTTGATTTATGCCCCTCTATAACTCATCCAATTTTACCTTGTGTTATTTTTCATGTTTCAACAATGTGCACTACTTTTTCTTTTATGACATTTTTTTCCCCATAAAGGAAAGTTCATGGCTGTTAAACTCTCCCTGGCCAAACTAGCCTCCTTCCTGTTCCCAAGATTCACCAAGCACATATCTTAGGGCCTTTGTACTTAGGTTTTCCTCTACCTGGAATTGTTTTTCCCAGATCTCCTGAAAACTTGCTCCTTCACTTCCTTTACATCCCTTCTTATGTGGCCACCAGACTTATGTGATGGCCTTTCCTGAGTACCTAATATATAAAATAGAACCACATTTCCTCTGCACACACGCATACACACACTTTCCAGAGGCTCCACATTCTGTTTTATTGTTCTCCATAGCACGTGCATATTTTATATTTCATTATTTCTCCTCATTTCTGTCTCATCCCACTAGAATGTAAATTCCAGGGGGCAGGGACTTTCTCTGTTTTGGTCACTGCACTGTGCCTGGAACAGAACTGGCATGGAGAAAATCCTCACTCACTGTAAGCATTTGAGATTTAGCTCCTGTCCAGCAAAGACGTCCTATTTTATGAAGATAAGATCCCACCAGCAGTGACTTACAGTTTATTCAAGTTTTCTTTTTGTCTGTAACATCCAAACTAGCGACTCAATAAAACCGACCCCCTTCTAGTACTAACAGTAATTGGACGGAATGGTCAAAAGAAAAAAAAAAAGGTGCTGAGGATCTGGATTTGGGTCTAAACTGTGACACATACTAGTGGGAGGCTTTTAGGCAATTTCCTTAACATCTCCAAGCTTCAGGTTGCCATGAGGGTTACGTAAAGTACAATATGTAAAAAGTGCTTGGTAACCTGTAAAGGACCAGGTGAGATGTGGCTTCCAGAAAATGAGGCAGTAGAAGACCTGGACTTTATAATTTGCCCTCGAGCCAATACTAACTCTCTGACTTCTGGTGCTTGCCTAATTTCTCTGGAAATGGACATAAGACTATCCCTTTCTGTTCGAAGTAGGAAAGTAAATCAGGTTATCTAATTGAAACACCTTTCAACTTTATCAACTATTTGAAGGTTTTGGTGAAATTAGTAAGAAAATATTTAGCAAAGAAAGTATTCTTACTGACACTATAAGGTTTTCAAAAATAATAGTTCTTTTGAACAGCCCCTTTCAGCCCTGTAGGATCATCTGTTACAATTCAGAGGCCCTCCTTCACTTTCTTTTGGAATGTATGTTAATTTCTGTTTTTTTTTTGTTTTTTTTTTTTTTGTTTGTTTGTTTTTTCCCCCCCACATTCATGGCATGTGCCTGAACCTCCTAGGTTCAGGGATAAAAAAAAACAAAAAACAAAAAACCATGTATCTATGGAATATCTCTGACCCTCGGCTTAAATTATCCCCCTAAGAAGTTATTTTATGTTTATTACCATTGATATAAAATGCTTGAACACTCAGAAGCTAGTGCGTTAAGAGGTATTGAACACAGAAGAGAGAGTTAAGAATTTGAGTGCTTGTCCTGGTTCTATCACTGTTAAGTGACCTTGGGCAGGTTGCTATTTCTCTGAGCCTCAGTTTCTCTGTGTGTGTGTGTGAGAGAGAGAGAGAGAGAGACAGAGAGACAGACAGAGAGAGAGACAGAGACAGAGAGACAGAGAGACAGACAGACAGACAAGTTCCATGAAGTGCTGACTGCAGACTCTCAGGGAGAGAAAGAACTCCTTGGCTTAAGAAAACACCTTATATGGATATGTTTGCTTATGAAAATGAGACTCACTGGACACAGCTTCAGGGGCCTAGAAGTGAAACTAAAGGAATTATGTTTTTCTACATTATAGAAGAAAAAGTATTAGTGAGGTGACCTAGGAAGAGAGAGATGCTGGAAGAAGGGTTGTGAGCCAGAGGAAGAGGGGGCTGGAGAGGAGGCCCGGCAGAAGGGCCTGAGGCTGGGACTCCAATGGAGAAATGGCCCCTGAGAAGTGGAGTGATAGGAGAAGCTGACAGATTCTTAGAACAGAGACAACTAGAGTCCCGCGAGGAGACATTTTCCAGGACTAGGAGAAGATCTACTGAACATATGATACATTTGTTCTGGGTACTCACCTCTTAATACACAGTCTCCCTTTTCTCGGCCCCAGCTCTCAGCTACATCCTTCTTTCCTTAGAGTTTCCATGGCACCCAGTCCCTGGCCCTCCAGTTAACTTGCCTTTTTAAGGGTACCTCTTTTCAGGGGGAGTAGTAGACAATATTAGTGCTCCTAGTCAGATCCCACAATCTTTTTATTTTTTCCTTGACCATTTATGAGCACAGTCCCTCACTCCTCTGTTGTGCATTTGAGTCTAATAGACAGCATTTGAAGCTCTTTGGAAATCTGCTTTTAGTCCTACCGAAGGCTGTGCAGAAAGCCCCTTAGCCCAAAGTGTCTGGGAATTTATCCTCCACAGCCCTGTTCAGGGCACAGTGATCTCGTCTCATCAGAAGTGTAGCTTACACCCCGGAGGTCCCTTGCAGGGTCCGCTGAAGCCACCTCTGTAGGGCTTTGCCCTATACTGCCCGCCTTGCTTGGTTTCCTCCTCAACCGTTCTCTGCCTCCCTTGCTCTCTTGACAGTCTCCTCTAGAAGCACTTTTTAAATAAATCACTTGCTCACAAATTTCAAATCCTCATCTCAGAGAGCCCAACTGAAAACACTCCCATCTCTTAAAGCTTAGGTCCCTTTAAGAATCTGATGCACGTTCTGGGCACTTTTCCTAAAAGAAAATGTACATATGTGTGTAATTGGCTTGCCTTTGCTCCATGATCTTGCAAGTGTAAGAAATGTCGCATCTTTAATTTTCCCAAATCCTATCTGACTCAACCTTCCACCCACCAGGTGGTTGAGAAATCCAAGTTCAATTATTTGCGGGAGGACCGCTCCCAGTTTCCTTGCTCTTCACTTGAGATTATACAGGAAACTTGGCCTGGAAAAACCAGGGAGATCTCCAGGATTTCAGTCTAATACTCTCAGGGCTTTTGTCCTTCACTTAGAGGTACAGGTGATAACATGTAGCTCTGCTCAGGGATCCGTGCTGAGCTCCCTGACTGCAGCATGAGCATTCAGATGTGCAGGAAACACACAACCAGCCATCCTCATGTGAGGCCCTGACACCTCTGGACTACTCTGTGTGAACCCTCTTAACAGAAGAACTTATATTGACGGCACTTCTCCCCTCAATTCCTACCCCAAGTTCTATTCTCAGGAACTCTCTCTTACTACCACCGCCAACCCTGCCCGCCCCCGTCCACCAGCCATATTCTCCTTGTCTTTCTTTTTCCAGGGCAAATGCATCTCTGTCCTTTGCCCTCAGCAAAGAAGTGGATGGAGGTGCTCTTCAGGGCAGAACTAAAGGAGCACCGAAAAGAAAAATTTGTCTATCTCTCTAGGAAGGGGAAAGGGAGAAATTACCCTTGTATTTATTTTCTACAGACAAAAACTGATTAAGACAGGCATTAATCGCTCAGTAAAACATCCCTGCTTACATGCATTATTGCATGTAACTTTAAGAAGTGTAGTGTTCCCAGGGCCTCAGGTTATAAACACCCAACCTGACAGAAGGGAAGTCTGAAAACAAGTTATCACACGTAGTATCTCTACCAGCCAGTGATGAGGACGCTTGGCTCTTGAATGAAAATGCCCCTCCTTGATCTAGAATCTCTGCTTTATGCCTGTGGCTTCTCGTTCATCAAATGCCAAAGCTGCTTTCTTTGAAAAATAAAGTGAGGCACAAATAGCAGTAAATAGAACCTTTGATTTTACCAAAGTGCTCAATTAAATAAGCAAGCATAAGGACTTTGAAATCAGGGTCAGATTTCAAATGCAGATGCAGATGCCAAATTGGAGAGGTCTGCCGAATCTGAGGGCCAATGCTGGACTTAGGGCCAAGAACATGATGTTGGTGCCATTTTCTTACTATTGTTGACATCATGTTGCTATTATGACAATAATGTTCAATCTGTGTCAAAACCAATATCATTCAGGGTTTTGGCTCATAAGATGGTCACAGGTCTCAGGCAAAATATTTTGGCCAGGTGATGCCACTGGTAAACATTTTCAGTGGCTAAAATAGAGGTTCAGGGACCATCACTTTCTCATGGTGAGTGGCCATGTCATAGGTCATCTTTATGTACCTAGCAAATAAATGTTAAGTTGATCTAATGCATTGCATATAAACTCTGTTAATTTGTTAGTGTGAAGGATTATATTGATAAACTTTATAAATAACTCCCTTTGGAAAAAGGGCGTAGCTATGCATTTGCGCTTGATGTGGACTTCACCATCTTGAGAAAATATATACTGTCACATCTCATAAAATATTCAAATTAAAATGACTTTAAGTTCCTATCCCATTATTACGCAAATGTCTTTCAGTACTACAGTACCATTCTCCTGTATAAGAACTCCAAGAGTTTACTTAATCTAACCACAAAGCAGACGCTCCTGCCTGTGCTCCTGGAAGTGAGAACCAGAGACATCTCTTTGAGGCTAAGGGACTCAGTTTGGGGGAACAGATACTCCAGAAAGAGCCACAGTATGGCTGCTGCTCCCACCGTAGTTGGCAACCTGTTATTGATGCTGAAACTGCTGGTGAGAAGGGACGCCCCTGACCCCTGCAGCACCACAGAGCTCCAGCTCCTCACATCCAGGGGGTTCCTCTTGTTCTTGACTCCTTCTTGGATGCAGCCCCTTGGGGCTGGACTACGTCATAACCACTGCTTGATATTTAAAAATAAAACTCAACCTTGGCACTAGAGGAGAAAGGAAAAGAAGTGTATGTCCATCTGGGAGTGTATAGTTATGATTCCTTTCATAACGTGAAAATAGCCTGTATTAGGTAGGTGAACCAAGCTTGCGCACATTCTCTGTTGCCCTTTCTCTGCGTGTGAGGCTGAGGTTTTATTGGAAGACACTCTTCAACAAGCGAAAACAGCTTTTATTCATTTGTTCACTAGAAAGGAAGAATGGTATGTTAATTTTTCAGTAGAAATTCTTACAAAATATAAAACAATAGCAGTGATCGCTACAAGGAAAAGTCTTGTTGGTCTTGGCATGACGTTAATAATTATGGGCTAGTCTTTAGGCTTTGATAGAAAAAAAAGTTACTTGAACTATAGTCTCTTTTTAAAGTCTGATTCCAACTTTGATCAAATATAAATTTGTTTGCCATTGATATATTTGAGGCGAGTAAGAAAGTGATTATAATTTGGGCAAGTGGTCTGCCATTGATGGAGGTGCAGCCAAAGGTCACACCTGAGTTTCTCCACTAGAATTCCTGACATTTGCCTCATTTTGTTTGCTAGTGTTATTTCTCTCGAAAGATATACTTATTTATTCCATATCTTTCCTAAAACAGATCAAGTGTTTCAAATAAAAAAGAACAACAAACTGCTAAGAAAGCCATAAAAAAAACCCAAATCTATATAAGGAAATCAGCAACAAATATTAACCAAGAGAGCTAAGCCAATTATTATGATGAAACATTAATTTTGACCCCAGATTTCTGGTATCCAGGGCAAAAAGGGTGACATGATAGCTGACATAATTTTTATTTGCTTTAGTAAAGCAGGCCAGTTCTTCATGAAAGAGAACACTTCTCTAGTGATAAATTTATAAAGAAATCTATGACATTGAGGAGACTCAGGCTGAAATTAGCCCTCTAAACAAAACATTTAAAGGTTATAAATGAAATTAAATAAGTCTTAGAAGTCCATGACTGCATTATCAGTCAGAATAGGGTAAACCTGGCTGTGGTATCAAACAAACCCTCAAATATTAGTGGCTTAACCAGAAATTTTTTATTTCTTACATCATAGCGTGATGCTGCCGCTGTAGCTTTCCTGGGTCATTCTCGTTTAAGAAGAAACTCAGGGGTCTGGTCTCCTTCTATCTCGTAACTCTGCCAACTAGCAGCAGTCCTTCCGTTCCAGCGTACAGATAAGGGGGAGAGAGAGGAGGTGAGGTGGAAAAGTACAAGGCAAAATTTAGAGACGAGGTCTGAAAGAGACACATATTCTTTTCACCCATATTCCTTTGGGCAGAAATCACATGCTCCCAATTTATTTGCAAGGGCAGCTGGAACATCTGGCCAGTTTCTGCCAAATCTCATTTTCATCTTAGGGCTTTTCTTCCTTTCATCTCTAAGTCTGTTTTGAAACACTTTTAGTCCCTGGGATTTCTGAAGAGAAGGAAGTTTACCAATTATATAAATGTAAAGTAAAATTATTATCATAATATGTTTGTAATGAAAATATATTTATTTGTATCAATCATCTAAACACTAAATATTGGGACAATTTTAAATCACATTTCTATAAATGATAACATTTTTATACACTCAAAAAAAGCATATACCATTAAATGAGGTGACTCTGTCCTCTCCTCCAGCTCATCCAGAGAAGCTTGATTTTCATTGTTATGTATTAGGGTTCCGAATAAGATTCTTTTATATGAGAATTTCCCTTCTGGAAAAAAGAGTTGAGAAGAACTGAATTCGGATATGCTGCCCCCTTAGCTCCAGCACTTAAGGATCAGAATCTTTTCCCTTCATATCCAGGAGCCAGAAGGATCTTCTCACAAAAGCAAAGAAGGAGTTATCAGAGACCTATCAGAGAAAATAGAGAGTTTTCAAAATATCCATATTCTTTGCCCTGAGTCAGCAACGGTATGTTTCAGCTGATCTGAAACATGGCACTGGATTGAGTTTTAGATAATTAATCAGCTTCCATTTGTGAACACGTGAGCATTTCATTTTATGAAGTTTCACCTCCGTACCTTTGGCTTGGAGGTTAGCTCCATTCAGATCCTTATTGGGAAGGCCTGAATTCCTCTCACAGCCAAGATTTTCTTCAGCTCCAGAGAGTTCTTTGATTTTGTGCCATTTTATCCCCTTTTATTCCTTCCATCTATCTGATTCAAATGTTTCATTACCAGCTCATAGTTGTTCTTAAGAAGAAGAAAAATAAAGAGAGATAGAAAAGAAGCAAAACAGCACCTCTCTTAAAACAGGAAAATGTTCTGGTTTGAATTTCCTGTCAGATTCTGGGCAGGTTAGCTGGCAGTTGGTGACTTGGACACACTTCAGATTTCAGAATAAATTTCACAGAGCTTTATTGCCTCCCTCTGGACCCCCGTTAGAGAACAAGAAGATGCTAGACTTAGCTTGGTGACCACACTGTCCATTAGTCAGCTGCCCTTCTGGGCACATCACAAGTGCTTCCTCTTTAACATCTTATGGCTTTTTACTCCATCTGCATGTTTGGAAAGGGACTCTGGATCACCAGCAGCATTTTACAGTCGGGTCTGAAACAGGACTTAGGAAGAAAGAGCCTGATGTCACTGTAGTCCTCTTGCATGGCAGCCACTACCTTTTCCTTTTGTTTCCAACAGTTGCTTTTGTTGTCTTACTAAACTTTTTGTTGTAGAATACTTCTAGATATACAGAAAAGTTAAAATAGCAGTGCAAAGAATTCCTATGTACCCCACACCTGGTTTCCGTATTGTTAGCCTCTTACATTACCATGGTACATTTTTCACCCTAATAACCAATATTGATAACATTATTATTATCTAAAGTTCATACTTAATTTGAATTTCCTTAGTTGTAAACTAATGTCCTTTTCCTATTCTAAGATATGTCATCCTGGATCCCACACTACATTCGTGTCTCTTCCATTGCCATCTTTGTGTGTGTGTGTGTGTGTGTGTGTGTGTGTGTGTGCGCGCGCGCGCGCGCACACACACACACACTCATGTGTACTAGGCTGTGATGTAATATGTAGGTCATGGCCACCCAAATTAAAAGCCATTGGTATAGAGCAAATTATATTTAGCCACTCCTTTAAACATCTCACAGCCACTGAAAAGAGAATGTTAAGGAGTATTCCAAATATTAGAAGTATTTCTGACACTAGTTTTTTATGGTCAAAAAAATGCAGAAGAAATAGTTATACTTATGAAAAATTGAACAGTAAATAGAAGGTATCCCAGAAAAGGAGAAAATTCAGGCCTAATACAATCTGGTCTGTAGGAACCTATAGATTTTCAAAGTAATGTGTTTCTACTTGTGATGTTCATGTCTTTCAGGAATGTTGTATGTCCTTAGTGACTCATAGCAGTCACTTTTACTGATTTTTATTTGGAAGTGTCAGATGTGGTGAGTTGCCCAGGTCCAGAAAGAGTTTGGTACGTGGGCTTGGGATTCATTGGCTGTTTCCCATGGGAAAGTCAGTTGACTAGATTAAAGATGAAAGACTGTCCCAGGCAGCTGTTTGAGGCAGTACACAGATGGAAGGAGGCAGGGAAGGCAGGGTGTGTACATTTTTCATACTCCCCAGGCCAGATCATTTAACATGGAGTTCCTGTCTTCTTGGTGGTGAAGAGTAGGGAGTGGTAAGGTCAAAGATGATGAGAAAACTTTAAGATATTTCATAATACTGATAGTGCAACCCCCATCCCAACAAATTCCTGCACTTAGGGTGTCCTTATAGGTTTTGGAAAGACGGCAGAAGAAGAGAGATGGAGAGAGAGATTGAGACGGAGAGAGAGAGAGAGAGAGAGAGAGAGAGAGAGAGAGAGAGAGAGAGAGAGAGAGAGAGAGAGAGAGAAAGGAAAAGAAAAGGAGTGAAAGAAAGAGGAAGGAAGGAAGGAAGGAAGGAAGGAAGGAAGGAAGGAAGGAAGGAAGGAAGGAAGGAAGGAAGGAAGAGATGTAGTATTTCTGGTTACCTAGGAATGAAATCTCTATGGGGTGGACAAGATTTAACCAGAACAACTCATCTTCTATGTTTCAAGCCAAACTGAACAGAATCTGTACACTTAGTGGTTGTAAATAAATAGTACTTAAGTGTGTGTTTTAATTTTTTAAAATCAATTTCCTGTCTTTAGAATTCGTTTTTTGGAAAGAATTTCCAGGAACTTTTAATCTTTCCCTTTCCCTTCAAGTAGGTAACAACCAGCTGTTCACTTTTTACTGAGTAAAAAGTGATTTTTGCTTTGATTTCCTAGGTCTTTTTCATTTTAGTAATTAAAATTAAGTTGGGTGGATTACTTGGAAAAATTAAAGCTGGATAATAATCTTTCTAAATTGTAGCAATTGCTTGATTAAACATTGATTGAAGAGTTTGTGGCTTATTTGACCATTCATATGTATTTCCTCTGGCTTGTTTCCCTTCCCTGAATTTGACTGTTTCACTGAGTTATAAAAATAGTGAGGGGAATGAAATCAAATAGAAGTAAATCCATTCTATTACTTGCCAAGTGATCTGGTAGTTTTGGGATAAGCAAGGGAGTTGAAAAGGTAACATAATGCATCTATATTAATTTGTTCTCATTAAAATTATGAAGAGAAGGCTATTTTTAAATTTGGGATATTTACCACCTCTTCCTCCTCCAAGCGAGAATGAACACACACACACACACACACACACACACACACACACACCCTCAAATCCCCAGTTGGAGCTGACTTTGCCTTAATGTCTCAGTACCTACTTTGCTTTTTATATTGACTTTTGATTCATTAATGATACTTTGCTGTTTCCCATCTGCTTAGGCCTGGTGTTTCTGTCCGGGAAAGTAAATGGCATAAGACCACATGACAGCCAAGGACAAACACTGTTGAAGGCCACAGCTATTGCTTAAGAGGGAAAAGCTGAGTTGGTTGGCAAGCCAAGGCAGTGTGAGGAGGAGCAGTTAGAGATGGAGTAAAGGAAAAAATGCTCTGCTCCTTCCACATTAGGTCCTCCAGGAAGCAGATACCAAGATGGAATTAGAGATGCAAGATGTTTATTAGAAGATAACACTTGTGAAGGAGAAAAGGGAGAGGAAGCAGGAGGCTGTGGGGAGGGCCTCAGGCCATGATGTAAGTCTGACATCCTTGAAGGGAGAGCAGGAAGAAAGAAGAATTGGGTAGGTAGAGCTTTACACTGAAGGGCAGCTCTGAGAAAACCTTGGCTAGGTTGATGAGGGAGCTCTAAGACAACAATTCCCACCAGAGTAATTCCTCCATTGGGAAGGAATGCTTGGCTCTAGTCTGTCCTCCACCCCTTGCTTGGTCATGGGCCAGGAGCCGCTCTGGTAAAGCATAGCATTAGTGTAAATGTTGTCATGGATCCTAAAGCTTCAGAAGCTGCAGACTGGCAGATAAATGTATTTCTAACTAAAGAGTCTCCCTTGAAGGAAGAGTTGAGCAGTCCCTTTTCTTGGTCACCATACCCATGAATCACATTTGTATCAGAGCTCAAAAAAGTCAAGAATAGGTGATTTCCATCTTGAATATCTAGTTACCTTGTTATTCTTTCTCCCTGTTCCCTTTCCCCCCAACTACACACACACCATAGATGATTACAAGGACTATGAAACTGAATTAGAGTGCTAAGAATTTTCTTTTATCTCCTAAAATCCTAACGCGCCCGGTTAAAGTTAGCTTGACTCAGTTCAGTTTCTTCCAGCTACTATATGTGGTCCAAAAACCATCTCGAACAATTTGCAACATGCTGACTCAACTTGTCAAAGCCGGAAGCCTCCTGGCAGAAATGAGAACTATCTCACCTTTCAGATCTGTACAGAAAGGGAAATTGATTCACTGGTTTTCATTCTTTTTTCTTATTGTGGTGCTGCTTTTAAATGCTGGAGGGTATTGGCTTTTCTGTGACTCAGAAGCATAAATCCTTTTCTAAAATGAAAGATTAATTTTCAGAATGGAAGAAAGTTAGCCTCTTCTTGTTTTATACTTTAAGTGCAAGAATTAGTTACACAGAAATAGTTGATCCAAAATATTACAATGGAGAAGGGGGCGGGAGCATAAGTGAACTGTAAGCCAAAAGGCAGTTTCTGAATACCACGGTAGGGAAATTCAGCGTCACAAAGAGCTTTTCAAAATTAGGCCACTAATTTTATTTGAGCCTGTTATGCAAATCATCTGATCATTTACTTTGACCAACATGTTCACAACTCCTCATATTCCTCATCTCTAGGCCCAGATGATAAAATTATCTTCATGTCAGAGATGTATTAGAGCTTGACAAGTCAAAGGCTCAGAGTGACACGAAATTCCACCTTTGGATAAACAACTGGCCTCTTCCAGAGTTCCAATTTTTCCAAATGCAAATTCCAAAGATATTCCACAGTCCACCTCTTGGGGTATTGCATATGTAGGCACCTAAGGAATGTATGTGATACAGTCAATGCAAGGAAGGTAGCCAAACAAGTGGAGAAGGGATGGTGAAAGTGAGTGTGTGAAGGTTGGAAACTTTTGCAGAAAATCTATATGTTTGTCCTCCTGCTACCCTTCTAAACTGAGGTATCTGGGAAACTCAGATCAATGCAAAAGAAAGCAAAGACAGGATTTGCTTAATTTATTTCACACCCGCTGCTTGTGTTCTCATAAGTTGTTTTCATCTCTTTAAGATCAAGGTATATGGCCCTATCCTTTGCTTGGTACCAATTTCATTTATTTATTTATTTTTAGGTGAGTTAACCCTTGGTTGACCTCACGGATTACAAGGACCTTGTCAGTTTCCAATCCCTTAATATTTATTTTTTATACCTACGGCACCTGGTCTTCCTAGGTGGTCTCCCATCTAAGTACTAAGCAGGCCCGATCCTGCTGAGCTTCCAAGATCAGATGGTTTCGGGCTCGTTCAGGGTAACACAGCCATAGACCTGATTTCATTTTTAATGACAGCGTGGTGGAAATCAAAGGTTTGCAATGGTTTTCTCCATGATTTTTGGTAGTGGAGTTCTCTTCAAAAAATATAAAATAAAAGTGAGAATGGGAGCCCCAAAGCTCTGTCTGACCCTGCTTCTCTTTAGGCACTTCCCCAAGTCTCAAGACCCTATGGGACATTGTTTGAAAATCACCGTTAAAATGGAAAGAGGTTTTCAGTAGAAGTTTAGGTCTGGAGCAGAGGTGATTCTAGTTTGAGTTCAGTTACTATTTCATTTTTGTAATGAATAAACAAAAACAACAATAGCAATGATGGTAGTAATGTAGTGCTCTACAAGTGATTGTTATAATTAGGAATAATAATTATAAAAATTATTTACAGGGCATGCTCTATGTGCCAAGCACTGAGCTAAATTGCTTAACACTTATTATTTTTTTTAGGTGAGATTACTACTAGGCTTTAAGAGGTTAAGTCATTTGCCCACAGACATACAGTAAGTGGTGGGTAAAGCACAGACACAAACCCAGTTATATCTGACGCCAGAGCCAAGCTTCTGAGGCCCATGTATGTACAGCTTTATAGCCCTAGGTCCTAATCTGTAACCTAGAGAGATTGGATTAAGTGACCACTAAGGGTTAAAAAAACAAACACCCTAGTATTTCCATGACAGTTGTGTGCTGAGCTCCAAAAAGACAAGAATTGCAGCCTCTACCTATTATTATGATCATATACTAGACCTCTACCTTACTTCTCATTTCTCTCATAGCATGATGACATGCCTCACCCTCTGTTATAAAGCCCCACTGGTGTAAATAATTCAACCTACTGCAGTTCTACTCAGTTTACAAATTTTACCTGACATTCCCAGTAACTTAACTCTCTCCTCAACAGTTTTATTTCTTTATCTCCTTTGGTAGAGAATTTGATATTTTCAGGACCTAACTGAAAGTCAATAGATCATTATTTGCATAATGTTAGCTCATTGTAAAAAGAGTGTAGTATTGTGGTTATTCTCCTAGCTTTGTCCCCTGAAAGTCTCTAAAAGACCGGAACTCATAGCTAGATCTCATTTTTTTAAATACCATTCTTCACCCAAATGAGCATGTGGCTGTGTTCATGACTTTGATATGTGCTATCCACTCACTCTTGAGCGTGTGGGAAAGGCACTGTGATCCAGTGGACAGAGGGTACTGGGACAGAGTTAACAGACTGCTTTAGTGACTCACAATCTCGGTTAAGCAGAATAAGTCAGATTATCAGATTATTTACTAGGGATGTCAATACTTTTTATTGTGAAATAAGAGGGTTACACTTGCTTCCTGCAACCCGTTCTTCATTATGTAGCCAGAGTGATCTTCACGAAAAGTGAATTTGATCCAGGTCACTTCTTTGTTTCCAGCTGTTCATTGGCTGCGCCGTGCTCCCAGGATAAAGCCCACCCTCCATAACATGATATAAAACAGCCCTTGCTCACTTTTTTTGAGCAGCGTTTCTTCCGCTCTTGTTCTGTTCCCACCATATATATTTTATGCTCTATGATGCAAACTTACTAACTCAAAATTTCTTTATGTGTTGTACTCTCTTACCTATACATCTTATTTTTTTAATCACTAAGGATGGATATTGCAGTATTAATTGTCAAAATAAAAAGTAAGAAGCAACTTGATGAAGTAAAGCACATTGGTATGGTAGAACCCTCTCTAGTCATCTAAAAATCATGCCATTAAAATAATATCTCAAGAAATAGAAAAGTGTTCAGAATATCCTAAGTTAAAATAGCAAGCTATAAATCAGCATGTAGAATATTGTTAAAATATATAAATGTATTGTACTAAGAAAATTATTGGAAGGATACATACCAAAAATTTATGATGATAGTAGTATCTGAGTTAAGTAGCTTACTGACAACTTTGAGTTTCTTCTTTGTGATTCTGCTTTACATCCCTGCCCCTTTTGGGTTAGGCAGTGATTATCCATTGCTTTTATAAATCTTTTCACAGGCTGTTCCTTATATTTGGTACAGTTTTCTTCTTTATTTCACTTGTCTCTCTTTTTCATCTGAGCTGGATGTCATTTCCTCCAGAATGCTTTCCTTGGGCCCCAACTGAATTACATACCTCCTGTATGTGTCTCTAGCTTATACATTGTGTTGTTATACCTGTCCTTAACTAGTCGGCCCCACTAGTCTCTTAGCAGTTAGAAACTATGCCTTAGCCACTGCCATGTCCCTAGGGCCTAACACAAGCTTAGCACCTCTTAATGGACTTAGGTATTTGTTAAATGAATTAATGATCATTCTCTTCTTCTCCGTACCTCAGCTTCCTCATCTATTATGTAACAATAGTAATATATATCTCACAGATTGCAGGGAGGATTGCCTGAGGTAGGGCATGAGAAAGCGCTTTGCTAACAGGGATCGCTGTACCTGTGACAGGTGGGATGAGAAGACTTAGCTTCTTTCTGGTACAGTTTCCTCTAAACTGGGCTTGGCAAACTGTGATTCCCAGGCTTAATCCAGCCCACCTCTTGTTTTTGTATTACCCATGAGTTAAGAAATTTTTTTTTTAATTAATTAATTTATTTTAATTAGTTTCAAGTATACAGTACATTGATTAGACATCTGTATAGTTCATAAAACGATTCCCCCAATTGCTCTCTCCCTCTCCTGGCCCTCCACCTAGCCAACATATTAATGCTAACTGCGTTCCCTATGCCATGACCCCCATCCCCCTGACCATCTATCAACTACTAATTTGTACTTCTTTAATCCTTCACCCCATTCTCCCAGCACCCCAACCCTCCTCCCCTCTGTCCATCACCAAATTGTCCACTACGTTTGTGAGTCTGTTTTTGATTAGTTTGTTCTTTTTGTTCCTTAGATTTAAATGTTTAAGTGGTTAGATAAAATCAAAAGAAGAATAATATGTCATAACACGTGGAAATTGTATGAAATGCAAATTTCAGGGTCCGTGAATGGTTTTATTGAGACACAGCCGTACTCATCTGCTATGTACTATGGCTGTGTTTGTGTTGCAACTGGCAGAGCCGAATAGCTAAACAGAAACCTAATGGCCCACAAAGCCTAAAATATTTACCCTGAGATTTTAATGGAAAATATTTGCTGACCTCTACTCTAAACCCAAAACTTCTTCTGTCTCTTCACTGCCCGAACTGCTTTGGGCTTAGGTTATGCTTTGATGTCTGAGCCTTAGAGACATTTGATATTTTCTCACAGATCTCGCGAGAAAGTATTCTTATTATTCTGAAACAGCCATATGGGTATCTATGCAGAACACAGCAGGGCATTTCCCCAAAGATATTTCACATTTGGGCATGTATAATGTGGCAAATTCAGGAACAAAATTACTGGGTTCCCCTACAAATGATTTCATCACTTGGGTTATTTGTTAAAGGAAAGGCTCTTTCTGTTGTTGTTTTTTTTTTTTCTCCAGATTAAATCTGAGTTTAAAATTTGTTCAGATGTGTCTGATTTTTTTTTTCACTGTGGGGCTTCTCTTTTATTTTATTTTTAAAAAGTTAATGGAAAAAAAACTAAAAGCCAAAGTATTCCCACTTTAAAAAGGAGGTGTTTGAGGGCATTAAAATTAGGGTAGATTCGGTTACGTGGTAGTAAAGTGTAAGGAGAAAAAAGAGGGAGAGAAAAGAGAAGAGGAGAGGACAGGAGAGGAGAGAGGAGAGGAGAGAGATGCAGAAAGCAGCTAAGAAGTGCAATCAATGGTCATCTAATGAGACAGTGAGCCAGAAATCCTGTTAAGGAATCAGTGCCTCAAGAGTGAGCCTGGCTAGGTGAGGATATTTTTGTGGCAGTTAAATCGCTTCCTGGTATAGCTGTGGTTGTACGTGAAAGAAAATACTTAAAAACACCCTGTTTCACAGAGGAACGTGGTGTACCTCCTTCTAGAAAGAATCCAGTGACTGCCTGGACTCTGAGCTGCATTCCTCAGCTCCTCTGAGGATGTAGTAAACAAGTTGTTGGAATTCAAAGATTCGTGAAGAAATACTTCAACATTGTGAAATACTTATGACATCTTGGTTGCTCCATTTGGCACCATACCATACTTTGTGAAAAACAATTATTTTGACAGTATTATAGACTGGTCTAACCACAAAACCCACCAACTCCTCCTGTCTCTGCCTTCTTAAATTGCTCCAACAACAACAACAACAACAACAACAAGAAACCCAACTAACACAATATTCCAGGAATATGGAAAATCAAATAATATGGGTTAGAGGGGATGATATAAAAGGCATATATATGAGCTTTCATTTCAGCCAAGTTTATAACACAGGCTGTGTGTGTAAATCCACAACTTGAGCCTATAAACTGGAGATACAACACTCTGAGTTGGTTTTGGGAAATTGCATAGACATGCATGAACCAATGCCTGCTACCAAATACTGTTTTTTCTTAACTCTTTAATTTGAGGGGTTTTACTTGATTTTGAAGATTAGCTTAACTGGCTTTGGATAATTCTATTATCTCCCCACTCCACCCCCACTTTTTTTTTTTTTTTGCAATGCTTTTAAAGAGAAGTTTAAGTTACATCAAATAGAAACACGTGCTTCAATTTGATCTGTGATTGGTATTTCTTTTTACACAGACCTGGCATATTTTTGGTGCCTATAAACATTTCCTTTTAGGGGAAGGGAGTGGGTTTATGGAACAAAATTCCACTAACAGATATTTGAACAAAGTATCTGGGAGGAAAGGATTTATGCTTCTGTGCCCAAGTACAATGCAGTTTATAATAAAACGACCTTCTTGCAGACGTCAGCTTTCCAGACCCATTTTTTCCTTCCTGTTAAGCAAAGCACCATGTACTTGGCTGATTATTAATCAGCAATCTATAGATATTTCTTTATTTCCTCCTAAACTAGGAATGGGAAACAATTTCTCTATGAAGAACCACAAAACCATGTGAGAAACTATCAAATAAGACCTCAAATAATAATAATAAAACCAGAAATTTTTATCAATAGTTTTTAATTAAAAAATTAAAATGTACAAAAAATAATAATTTCATTCATATTTTTACTTTCTAGTGTTAAATATTTATCATTTTGGTATATTCTTGTGCTTTTTTAAAAAACACTCATTTTTGTTTAAAAGGGGCTCATTATAAAGAATTTAAAAATAGAAGCATATGGCAGGACTGCAAATTGGTACAGCCAGTATAGAAAACAGTATGGAGGTCCTCAAAAAACTAAGAATTGATCTACCATATGATCCAGCAATCCATCTACTGGGTATTTACCCCAAAGACTTTGAAAACTCGTATTCGAAAAGATATTTGCACACCGATGTTCATAGCAGCATTATTCACAGTGGCCAGGACATGGAAGCAGCCGAAGTGTTTTACAATAGATGATTGAATAAAGAAGTTGTGGTACATATATACAATGGAATATTACTCAGCCATAAGAGGAGATGAAATACTACCATTCGTGACAACCTGGATGAACCTCGAGATAATCATGCTAAGTGAAATAAGCCAGACTAAAGAAGTTAAAAATAACATGATATCACTTATATGTGGGATATTAACCTAAAGGCAACAAACGAACAGGACAAACAGAGACTGAGAGACATGGACAATGGACTAGTGGTTACCAGAGGGTAAGGGGTCGGGGAGGATGGGAGAGGTAGATGGGGTAAAAGGGGTCAAATATAGGAGGTTGGGGGAGGGCGAAGTGGGTAAAGGGGATCAAATATATGGTAGCTGAAGGAAACTGGACTTTGGGTGGTAATCACACAATAGAGTATATAAAATCAAATTATAATGTACACCTGAAAATTATATAATTCACCAATGTTACCAATAAACTTTTTTAAAAAGCACATGAAAGAATTTAAAAAGAAAAAGAAAAAAAAGAAAAATAGAAACATAAATATTAAAAACATTCACCCACAATTCTACCACCTTCCAAAAAATCATTGTTAACATTAGATAAACAATATTTTAGAGTTCATAGTTATGCATATATGTAGATAAATAGGTAGATCAACTAGAAAATTTTATTAAGATGAAATCTTATTATAGAAGACACTTTAATGAAAAATACTATAATTTTACTTGAACTTAATGGAAGAAAAACTGAAGGAGTTGTTGAACTTCAAATAAATGTTTATTTAGACAAGATATATTATGTCTTAAGTTTCCTGTTAGATTAAAAAAACCCTAAGAAAACAATAACCAGAATAATCTTTAAACTACGTATTTCAATCTTAGATAACATTCTCAAAATTTCTTCCATTGCTTCCCAAATTCTTTAGTATTTTCACATTGTCTAGAGATATAAAATTGATATTTTTGCTATAACTGTAATTCTTTTAGTTCATTTAGTTCAGAATTTAGCTCAGTATTTAAACAAATTTAACACTTACTAGATTCTTTAAAATCTGGACTTTTTATTTCTACGATCTTTATTTTGATTTGTATTTTAACTCCCAACCTCCTCCACCCAAGAAATGCTTATAAACACTGTAGTCCCTGAATTCCGTCACGTTTGAGGAAGTGTACCATCGCCCTTCGAGTCAAACAGCATCTTGGCTGGTACCATGTTCTTGTATCACATGTTCTTCTCTTTAGGACATTGTAAACATTATTCCATTGTCTTTGGCATTTACTGTTGTTATAAAGAAGTCTGATTTTTTCTCCCAGTGTACATAAAGTACTTTTCTGGCCAGTCACTTAACAATTTCTTTGTCATTTCATTTTAATGCCGTAACTGGTCTGTGCTCAGTTAGAGCATTCTGTAGCAAATGTTTCCGGAAAACAGAAAACTTTCAAGCTACAGATTCATGTTTTTTTCCTCCCTTTCCAGAGATGTTCTCTCTTGTCATATGTTTGGCTTCATCTTGTTTATTTGTTGGGTTTGCTACTTCAAGGACACCAATTACCCTTATGTTGGATCATATTTGTCCGTCTTCCATATGAGTTTCTCTAAATGTTTTGATCTCTCTTTTTCAACTTTCTCTATCATGATTAACTCATCTTTCTTCTATGTTGGTAATTTAATTTATAGTAATAATTATTGTGTTTCTTATTGTTTCTAAATTATTAATTAATTCCTAATGTTATTTCCTCTATTTCCTTAGACTGCAATCACTTTTGCCATCTTGGTAGGTTGATATTATCAGGCCTTTGAATCCTTATTTTATTCAGACCCCATACTTATAAAGTTATTCCATGGTGTGAAGTAATTTTCTTTCTTCTCTTTGATGTTTTCTTATTATTGGGTTCTTTATTTTTCTTTTGCTTTCTTCCTTCCTAACCATTATAATATTTATGTAATTGTCATTCATGCTAGTTCTTTATATCTTGTTCATGTTTGAGTGATATCACCTAGATGTTTTATTTGTTCTAATGCACTGTGGGTTACTTCTGGATTTTTTTTTCACATTATTTTTAACCAATTTGTTCACTCTTTTCA
This sequence comes from Rousettus aegyptiacus, assembly GCF_014176215.1. Taxonomy (NCBI): domain Eukaryota; kingdom Metazoa; phylum Chordata; class Mammalia; order Chiroptera; family Pteropodidae; genus Rousettus; species Rousettus aegyptiacus. The sequence goes on from NW_023416310.1 coordinate 21,757,384, forward strand.
GATATAGGCTGGTAAATGAGTATCCTTGTGTTCTATACACTCATCTATAACCTAAGAGAATGACAACAGGAGAGAGTCCAGCTGGTATATTTCCAGTCTTGTTAGATAACAAAAGCCCTGATTATTGTTTTGGGATTTTGTTACTAGTTCCTTGTCAAGGTCCACTTGATGGGTGTCCTCCCTTCCTGTGGGTCGTGGCCTTCACCCTTGACTATACAGCTGTGGAGATAGTTTTCTGCCAGTCCCTGTTTCATTCCCTTTCCCCTTAACAGCCTTTCCCTGCCTCCAATTACTCAGTTTAAAAAGGGGAAAAATAATAATTAAGTTGGTTTCTTTCCAGGCTTGATTTGATCAACTTGGCAGTGTAATTTCTGGGAGTTTGGGCAGGGGTGAAAGCAAAGTTGTGCTACCTCTGTTTCATTTACAATCATCTTTATGTTTCCTTATCTGCCAGTTTTTGAAATTTAGAACATTAACCGCTTATCCTTGTTTTGTGGTTATTAGTATTTTCCTTCCTACCTTTTAATTTTTTTTTTTTTTTGGTTTCCCCCTCTTGTTAGACACTGGAAAGGGAAATGCCATGACTCTGTTATAATCTATAATCTTAAAGTTAAAAGGGGATACAGCAAAAGTTATATTCAAGAAATCCAACCACTAATTTACATGTAAATTTTATATCATAAGCTATTAAAATGGAGGCAGTTGGGAAGAGATATATGTTGAAAAGTTAAGAAATTGTAGCAGAGGAAACCTAAGAGAATAGAAGAATAGAAAAGAGAGGGGGAAAACAAAAGAAGAGAAAAATTCAGTTGTTTCTGATAACTGCAAAGTGATAAGCTGCTTAGGTGGACAATATTGCCTTTTTAGACTGAGGACATTGGTTTTGGGACTGCATTGTCACTGCGCTTTGAAATTTTGGTAGGCCTTTCCACTTCTAAAAATAGTCCTCCCTGTTCTGAGAAATAGCTTGGTTGTTTTCATTCTCAAACTATAAAGTTTATGTTTGAAATGAAGCCTTATTTTTCTAGGTAACCTTGAAATAGTAACAGATATTTAGAAGAGTGACTAGGGCTTTAAAATTTATATTGTAATCTGAGAGCTGTTGACCAATGTGCCAACTATCCTGAAAGTTTCTGTGATTCTGAGTCATAGACTAAAGCACTAGAGTATATTAAGAAAGCTAAGGACATATGAACATTAGGCTGGAGAAAGTGGTTAGGGTGATAATGGAAGCAGAATCAGGGAGAGAAGAGAAGTAGGCCCAGACACTGTGTATGGACGAGGGATGGAGATAGGGACATGAAGTCTTTGCAAACATCTACCAAGGGATGTTGTAGAAACTACATAAAGCAAGAAATCAAGTATCCAAATAGAAGTTAACAACCAGGAGACCCAAAGAGAGTAGGAGCAAAGCAGGCGGGAAATCAGTGCCCACTAACAAGGAGTGGAAGCTGAGGCAGATCGTCTTCTAATACCTTTATTTTATCTTGACTGTGGGAAGAGTCAATTATGAGATAGGAAAACTGTAATAATAAGAAATGATAATTCTGAATGGGGAAGAGAGAAAAGTGGGGAGAAAGAGAGAACAAGAGAGAGAGAGAAAGGGTGGGAGAGAGAGAGAGAGAGAGAGAGAGAGAGAGAGAGAGAGAGAGAGAGAGAGAGAGAGAGAGAGAGAGAGAAAGGGTGGGAGGGAGAAAGAGAGAGAGAGAGAGAGAGAGAGAATGTACAATCCGGTTCCTTTGATATCCCCAGACCGTCTAATTGATGTATTTGTCTTCTCTAATGTTGTACTTCTGTCCCAAGATTACAGATTTTTCTTTTTCAAATTCAATTTTTGAAATTGAATTAAAAACTTGATTGAAGTAAAACTTACGTATAATAACCTATACTTATTTAAAATATGCAATTGGATGAGTTTTGACAGATGTATAAACCCATGAAACCACCACCACAATTAAGAGATCATATATTGCCATCAAGATATGTAACATTTCCACTTTCTTTGCAATTCCTTCCTCCTGCTTCATCTTTCTCAATTCCTTTTATTTAGCTTTAACTGAGGTATAACTGACAAAATTCTAAGCTATTTAAAGAGTACAATGTGATGATTTGATATACATATGCTTTGTGAAAAGATTCCCACCAGTGAAAGAATTAATACACCTATCACCTCATATATTTATCTTGTTTTTCATTTGTTTTCGGTGAGAACATTTGATTACTACTCTATTAACAAATTTCAATCATACTATCAAACTATAGTCACCATGTTATACATAAAATCCCCAGACCTTCTTCATCTTATTAGTGAAAGTTTGTACACTTTACCAACCGCTCCCTATTTTCTCCACTCCCACCCCCCCAAGTTCCTGGCAACTACAGTTCTACTCTCTGTTTCTATGAGTTCGACTTTATTTATTTATTTATTTATTTATTTATTTATTTATTTGGATTCTACATATAACTGACATCATGCAGTATTTGCCTTTCTCTTTCTGGATTATTTCACTTAGGATAATGCCTTCCAGTTTTATCCATTTTTTCACAAATGACAGGATTTACTTCTTTTTAAGGCTGTAATATATATATTACATATATATCTATAGATATAGATATAGATATAGATATAGATATAGATATATATTTTGGCATTAACAGAAACTTAAGCTGTTTCCATATCCTGGCTATTATGAATAATGCTATAATAAATGTGAAACTACAGATATCTCTTCAAGATGACTTTTTCCTTTGGATTTATACCCAGAAGTGGCATTGCTGGGTTATGAGAGTTCTATTTTAAGTTTCTTGAGGAAACACCATACTGTTTTTCACAGTGACTGTACAAGTTTACATTCCGACCAACAGTGTGCAGCGATCCCTTTATCCACATTCTTGCCAGTATTTTTTTATCTCTTGTCTTTTTGATAAAAGCCATCCTACCAGGTATGAAGTAATATCTCCTTGTGATTTTGATTTGCATTTCCCTGATGATTAGTGATGTTGAGCAACTTTTCACAGCCCTTTGCCCATTATAAATAGGGTTATTTGAGTTTTTTACCATTGAGTTACATGATTTCCTTGTACATTTTGGGTATTAACCCTCTATCGGATAGGTGGTAGCAAATATTTTCTCCCATTCCGTACGTTGCCTTTTTATTTTCTTGATGGTTTACTTTGCTATGCAAAAGGTTTTTAGTTTGGTATAGTCCTACTTGTTTACTTTTGTTTCTGTTACCTTTGCTTGTAATATCAAATCCAAAAAATAATTGCCAAGACCAATGTTAAGAAGCTTCCCTCCTGTATTCTTCTAGGAGTTCTACGGTTTTGTTGTAAAAATTGGGGCACTATTTTTTAACAAGATCCTTTCAGAGAGATACTGGCAATTTAGTTTAATCGTTGGGAGTTGGAGGAAGATGGGGGCAGTGCCCACTGGCTTTTTAAGGCTCTGAGAAGGATCAACAAGAGTATTAAAATCAGCACCCAAATGAGTGCTAATCCAAAGCTGTGCTCTCAGGCAGCTGCTCGTAAAGCGTGCAGTCAAACCCTTCCCAGGGAAAGACTGGGAGACGGGCGTTTCTGCCTGCTCCCTCTGCATCGAACCCCGGGGAATAGCCTCATCATACGCTCATGCACCCATCAACAACTGCTTCTTCGTTTGCCATATTCCTATGGAGCTCCATGAATGCAAAAAAAAATTTAAAAAGTGGATGACTTGGGGGCATGTCTCTCTGGTGGCAGCCAAAAAAGTTGGGGTACTAGCTGTGTGATCCAAACTTTTTATTCAGAGAGAAGCTAGAACTTGGGGGTTTTCTTTTAACTGTATGGTGCTCTGTCTAGTGGGGTTTATGGTGAAAGTGTATCTCAGCCTGTCCTACTCATTTTTTCAGTCATCTGATGTGTAAAAGTCACTCAGAGGGAATTGCTTCATGTATAGCTGTATATTCGGTATATCTGTGGAAGGAGAGAAATTCAGAAGCCTCCTATGTTGCCATCTTGCTACAGAGTCTCAATTCATTTTTTAAACTACTCCTATTCTAGTGATGATAAGATAGGCCAGGGTTTTTGTTTGTTTGTTTTTAAGGGGAAAAAAACATTTAATAATTTTTATATATTAATCACTGTTATTTTCAAGCCTGTGCCTGATAACTCTAATATCCAGGTTACTTGCAGATCATTTCTATTGCTTTTCCCTCTGGTTTTTCAGTCATTTAGTCTGATCTTATGGTTTATCTTTTAAGTTTTGATTGAATGTTAGACATTATGAGAAAAAATTCTAGTGACAATTTGAAAATCTGGATTTTTTTTTTAATTCAGAGAGTAATCTCTAAACATCAGTGTGAGCTCAAAAAATGTGCAAGTGAATTGAACTTTGCTAGTATAATCTGATGAATAAAATTCATTTTATTGACTCAAGAAATATTCATGAAGACTAATGAATGAATAACTTGAACTGGATTTTCCCCAGCAAAATGAACTATCACTTGAGTTGTTCTTTAATTATATCCATATCTATTTTGGTAACAGAGGGCTGGACAGACAACTCAGTGATTTCTGAAGGTCTTATCATTCACCACAGCTTTACGGACAGCAGAACTAAGAGAGGAACTCAGAGGGGAAGTGTTCATCAACCTCGGAGTGAGAACAAATTGATGTCTTGAAAGATGCTTCTGCCAATGTCAGGGGCTGTATAAGCTATCACGATCACAAAGGCCCAGAGGTTAATTTATGAGTTAGTGCAATTCAAATATTATTTTTAAGTGCACTTTCATGAAAAACGTGTAGTAATTTCTTTGTGAAACAGAGAATGCTTTTGTAATGCAAGCCATTCCAAATTTGGAGAATACAATGAGAAAATTTCAGTGAGGAGGTGGAGGAAAGCTGTTTTCTCAACAGCAGCCAAATTTCATGAAATTAGTAGATGGAGCCACTTTTCACGAAAGTATATTCCCTAGGATTTCCTTGAAAAATGTAAGATACTAGCTGCACTGAAACTGGATTTTTTAGGGTCCTGAGGGAAATGTAAAATCCAGCAGCTATTCTGGAATTGTTACTTTTAAGGAAAAAGTTCATTTGGCTATGATGTTATCTTTGTACTCTTAAGAAATACTCAAGAAGACAAAAAATTAACCACAAGCATTCAACTATCTTCCAGAGGGCTCCTGGGGATGGAGACCTTTCCTAGGGGCACTCCATTAATCTGCTGAAAGAACGACTCTTAAAAAAACTGGGTTTTCCCTAAAGCCTATTTGTAATATTTTTCATAAATTGTAGATGCCTCTCCTTATAAATAATACTATTTTTCTGTATCACACAGTAGTAACAGTCTCTTACAGAACCTAACCTCCCCTGATGCCAAGAATGTGGGACCCATCACATCTATGTCCTTGACATCGGCCTCTCAAGTTTTTTTTTAATGAAAATTACTCTTTCCTCTTTAAGGACAAGGACCATGCTTTAGATATTTTCTGTATCTTTCGTGAGTCAGAAAACAAGAGATAGTTCTAGGTAGTTGGTTGCTTTTCTTGATGTTTCTCTGTTTATTCGGCTGCCAGGAAATTTAAACTTAAATATGAGTTTAATTAGAGTAACAATCTTTTTGCTCATATAATTAATTCTGCACATATTTTAATAATTTTAGTTATCTTTATTATCTGTATTTCAACTTTTAAAAGAGCATATCAATTTATTAAAAGAAAAATAATGGTTTTTTAAGTTTCACTGATATATTTTTTATATCAAATTATATTTAGTGTCATGTATTTCTCAACTCTGATTAAAAGCAGTTCTTATTCTGGGATATATATATATATATATATATATATATATATATATAGGCTCCAAAGGAGTCTATATACTTCATATATGTATGTATATATACACACACATGCACACATATATACACATGTATAATTCTTTATATATAACGTATATAATATATAAATATGACACTTTATATACCTTATATATAAAATACTAAATATGTATAAACACATACATATGTATTTATATACATTTATATACATATACATTGTGTATGTGTGCATTTTGGGAGGAAGCGTGCCTCTATTTTTCATTAACCTATTTAGTCTATGACTCTGCTCTTGCCCACTCACCTCTCTCAAAGTTAGAAATAACTGATTTAAAGGGACCTGGAAATAAATATCTAATAATGTGAATCCACACAGTTCCGCTCTCAATTCTTCCTCTCCAGTCAGTAAACATTATTCCTTTTATTCCTATCCTCCCAGGAATTGTTCTTCTGACCAAGCAAGTAGATGAATGGTTATTGTGGATCCAGTTCAAAGCAAGGCACAACGGGCTGGCCTTAGATCCTGAAGGAGGCCCACGGTTAGATTATGACCCGGGAGGGCTCGGGGCCAGCAGTCAAGCCCTGCTTCTGAATGAGGCCGAGGTGGAGACCGAGGGAGGGGGTTGACCTCACCCCTTCCTTCCTGGTTTCGCCAGGCACAGAAATGCCTGCTTACTTTACCATCCTGTGTGTAGGAGCCAATGGGCAGCAGGGGTGCTGGGCCACAGGCGGCAGAGGGGACTCATAAACCCGAAGGAGAAGTCGAACCTACCCAGGAGCCACAGGAGCAGTGTGTTCTGTGTCCAGGGGAGGAGGCTGTTCCCTGGAGGTCCAGATGGTGTTTTCCAAAGGTGTTTGGCTGCCTCTCGTGTGCCCACCATCGCCTCCCTACTTCTTCTAGCAGAGAGTCCCAGCTCTGGTCTGTTTACTAGTAAGACTTTTGTAGGGCAGCAGGTGCATGGGGACTTGCTGCTCCTCCTGTAGGAGGAATGGGCTGTTCTACCACTTCTACTTCCTCGCTCTCCTCCCCAGAGGAAGAGGGGTGATTTATTTGATTCGGAGATCTGAGAATGAGAGGCTCCACCCCCTCCATGCCCCTCTACCTATGGGACCAGCCTGCCTCAGAGGCCGTATTCTCCTTCCCCTGTGCTCCTTTGAGCTGGGGTTTCCCAGGGCAGTCTCCATTGGAGACTTGGGGGCAGTCCAGTGCTGGCGTGGACAGGCTTAATTTGGGGGTGTGATGCTGGCATACTCATTTGATCTTTGCATCTAAGCCACAGTCGCCGGCAGCTTTACTAGTAATAAAAGCGATGTTTTTGCTCTCCATCTGCCTGTCTCCCAAGTTTATCTCTTTCTGTTGGTTCTGAATATGAGCAGGGAAAAGATGGATTTTGTATTAATTCTCTAAAATTCTAATAATTTCTTTTGAAGGAAGGCTTTAGCAAATCTTGAGACCTTTTGATCTCAGGCACTGTGGGTAGTTAGCAATGCAGGGGGTCAGTTGAGCTAGAGGATGAGATCCTGGGGAGATGAGGGAACAGAAGTGAAGCAGGCGAAGAACTAGTCACCCCACTCTAGCAGCCACAGAAGTCATGGAACCTTGCCAGCCTGATCTGACAGCTTGGCAGTCTTTCCATCCTTTTCTCTGAGTCAGACTGACTCTGAAGGATGCTAACCAGAGATGGTCTATACCAATGAATGGTCTCACTGACATACAGGACAAGCGGAGAGTGATCTGGGGCAACCATGAATATTGTTTTCATGACTCTCCAGCAAACCTTGTCTTGGCTCCTTGCTCCTGACTCCCACCATTGGATGAAATCTCACATAGACGTCATCACCATTTTCGTTATTCTTAGATAGTAATTAAAAAGCCCTCCAATTACACGTAGCCACAAAAATACATCTTGTAACTAAAAAGCCCAGACCGCATAACAGTGACAACCAGAGTAGAAACTCTGCCATTTTCTGCACAGGCTGGCGTTAGCCTGGAAACTTGTGTGAAGAGGGGAAGAGACAGTGCCTGCCTTCTTCTGTGTCTCCTGTAGACCACTTCTGTGGCCCTCTGTTAACTCACTGGCATGGCCGTGGCTGGGACAGGAAAAGAAGAGGAGAGATTAGAAAGTTCTTGCGTCTACAGCCATGCTACCCTGAACAAGCCTGATCCTGTCTAATCTCAGAAGCTAAGCAGGGTCGGGCCTGGTTAGTACTAGGAAGACCAGGTGCTGTAGGTATAAAAAATAAAAATTAAAAAAATATATAAGGGATTGTAAGCTGACAAGGTCCTTGCAATCTGTGACGTCAACCAAGGGTTGCCTCGCCTAAAAAAAAAAAGAAAGAAAAGAAAGTTCTTGCTTGCCGACCCTCATGTGATCTGGAGTGAGTTCCCTCTGGCCACAGCTCTGCAAGATATTCTCCTGCGAGGTCTCTCTAACTACAGCTTCCCCCCTTCTCTGCCATGATTACAGTGACCCTTCTAGAAAGTACTCTTGTGTGAGAACATTTTTAAAATGACCCAATTACACATTCCTAATATAAGTTCCATATCTGGGGGTCATACACCTGCAGCTTGAATTTTAATCGTTGGGAGCCCCAGTTAACATCCTCTTCTGACTTGTAGTGGAGAGTTGGTGGCCTGGTGTGGATGCTGGAGGATGCAGCTGGCCCAGACTTTGCCTGATGAATTGCTGCTAGGGTCTTGGAGGAGGAGGCGGCTTTGCCCTGTCTGGCCTGCGGTTGCCTGTGGCTGGCCACTCTTTTCCTTTGCTTCTCTTAGGCCTCAGCCCTAACCTTTGCTTTCTCATGGTGGAGTCTTGGCTGCTTGGTGGCACCAGCATTTTGTAATTTTTATTTTTTCTGATCCAACTACATCTCCCCCTTTCATTTGCTATATTGACAGTGTTTGGGTCAGCTTTGTGAAACAAATTAAGTAGAGGTTCCCTGGGCAATCACAGCATCTGAAGAAGTTGACTTGGACTTCAGGCAGGTTGTCTCAGCTGGTATGTGGGCAGAGGAAGGAGTCTGCTGGGGTAGATGAGCAAAGACAGGAGGATGGACACTACCAACCCAAGACTAGGAGGGAGGAGCTGCCCCAGAGAAACGAAGTCAGCCAGCTGAGAGTCAGGCAAACTGCCCTATTGCCATAAGATAGGATGAGAGAAAATTTCGCAGAGGAAGGACTTGGCTACTATTACGTTATAAAGCATTTAAGGATGCTGCGGAAGACACTAGCACTGTGGATATTGGCTCAATAATCCCTTCCAGTCCTACGATTCTGGGAAAACCCATTTCACCAACCCCCTACAAAAAGTTTCCAAATCACTCAGAAAAGAGTATTTGCCTGAAAAACATTCAATCTCTTGATTAGTGGGCTCTTGCTGCCAGCAAAGGTAACACTGTGCTCTCCTCTAAAGATGCAGGGTTATGGGCCATGGGACAGATGTTTGAGGTCTGTGACTGCCCCTGTTTCTTTTAAAGTAACATCTTTCAGGCACCTTCTAGTATACACTGACTGCATTTGCTAGAAGCCTCTCTCTTTTAAGACTCTCAACTCCCCTTCCTGTTGGCTAGGTGACTGTAGGAATGCTTGGGCTTTTGTAAGATCCTCACCTTTGGTTAGGGCTGACAGTGGATTGACCGTCCTCATGGTGTGTGGGAGTTATAACCTCCCCACTCCCCCGAAACTGGTCTTGATGTTTTTGTTCTCAAGAACTCTTCCCATATCTGATACAAAGTTGATGCGTGTTCTTTCTCTCCTGGGTTGGATTCCTGGAGCTAAATCGGGTTTGCCAGAGTAAGCTTTTCCTCTTCTTCTCTATTAAAAGAAAAACAAGGACAGGTGGTTGCACAAAGGCCCCAGTGAGTAAGTCTAAAGCACCTGTGAAAACTCAAAGTCAATATTTTCTTTAAAGTAAAGGAAAAGAGAGTGTACACAATTGTGGGCCGTTTAACTCAGCTGCCGTAGCAGAAATGACCTGGACATCAATGACTGGCTTCTTTTGCTGCTCAGTGTGTCCTTGGGATCACAAAGCTGGACAGTGACCTCTGCCAAATCGTTATTTAAAAGATATCTCAATATTTTGAACAAAATTGCTGTCTTTCTAGGAAAATAATGGTAATATCACTTGCACTTTTTAGATGCTAGCTGTGTTCCTGGCACTGAACTAAATGTTTTATATTGATTATCTTGTTTAATCCTCATGACAACCCTATGAAGTAACTACTATTATTTTCATGCGTAGGTGATAAAACTGAGGTTTAGAGAGAGGAGAATTCATTTGCCCACAGTCAAATGGTTTGTAATTCATTTAACCCACAGCGATCAGGACTTTAAAGTCCTACGTTGTCTTTCTCAGTTGAGTAAAACTCATCTAAATGTTTTATTTTTCCTTCCCAGGTATTTCAATTATTGATCAACAATGATTCATCATTTCTCAAAACTACGGGCAGTTCCACTCTCTGTGGTGGTGGCCACATTCAGTGGGAGCTCAGCTGAGGTATCTCGGTGCTCCTCCATGTGGCCTATCTTGGCGCATGGTGTCTTGTCCCCAGGGTATTTCCACGTGGCCTCTCTCTAGAGGGATAACCTAGACTTCCTCACAAGATGGCAGCTTTCACATAAAAACTCTGAGAGGAAGCTTTCCAAGGAAACAAACCTGATTGTGGATCAAGCCTCTGCTTGTACCATGTTTGCTAAAGCCTTGTTGCCTAAATCAAGTCACATGATTAAGATCAGCTTTCATATAAAAGGGGGCTTTACAGAGGGTCAATACCAGGCGTTATCATTCAGTGGGGAAGCCACACCAACACTAGCAGTCTAAGTAGCAATATCTCTCATTTATTGAGCACTTACCATGTGCCAGAAATCAATGCAATGTCTCTTTAATCATCATAGCAACACAACCCGGTACCGTTATCCTTGTTTTAAAGGATAGGAAACTGAAGCTCAGAGACTCTAAGTAACCTGATAAGATGGCAAGAGTGAGTTCAAACACTGGTCATTCTATTTCTAAAGTCCCAATACAAGAGATAGAAGTGTGATATGTGTGTGTGTGGGGGGGGAGGGGGTTGGGGAGGGAGGAGTATATTTTTAATGTAACAATAGGCCTTGAAATTTGGAAGGAAAAAAGAAAGGTTCTAGTTAGTGGCCTCCCACACTGGGCGCTATAGTGTATTTGGGACCTTTTCGTCTCTAGACTGACTTTCCTCATTTGCAATCATCCCTTCCTCTTCTGGCATTTTAAATGGAGAACACAGTCAGTAAACAAGATTGTGTATAATTACGCTAATCAAGATGCGAAAGACGCCTATTGTTTTAGTCCTGGTGAAAAGGGCCAGTCAGTCTTTCCTCTGACTGTGTTTTCCACACGTTCTCCCCAGAAACCATTTGGGAAGCAAAGAGCTGGAGAAGGAATGAGAGTGGCGGGAGCTATATAACCTACGATAATGCAGATTTCAAAACATAGCTTAGATTTTTGGAAAATCCCTTCATGAGCATGAAAAGTGCAACGACTTATGTTAGATGCTTTTGCCAGCTGAAAACCACCATGACACTTGAGCGTGCTTGCAAATGTTCTCTCCCTCCCACGAGCACCTAGGCTGTGTTCCAGGCGATGAACACAGTGTTTGGCCTGTCTCAGGGCTGAGAGTGTATGAAGTGTGGGCATTGTTGGGTGAGCCTGCTTGGAAGGGCAGTACTTAAAAGCGAGGGAATCATGTGGAAAGATTAATGGAAACATATTAAAATATGATACCTCCAAAAATAATTTCTTGCAAGCAGTAAGAATTAATGCATTGTGAAACAAACAGAGGCTTCACTATTAACCTCAGGGAAGAAAAAAAAGGGAGGGGGTGGCCGGTTCAGTGGAAAATATCGGCTGTGATTTTTTTTTTTTTTTTGGCCTTTTTCATGCTACATGGCACTAATTGATTGAAGGGCTTGGTTGTTTGGGGGAAGCAGGGTACGAGGAGAAGGGATAAAATTGGACCATGTGATTTTTGGTGTATCATGATGGGCTCCCTTTTTTACTTTCACCTCTCTATCATTACTTCACTATTGTTTTGGTGTTAGTGGTAATTTTTAATTTTAAGTAGATTGCTTGGTTTTTCAGAGTGTAGACACATGGAAGAAAAGCTGACTAATGGACCTGCACGATCACTGGGGTGAATGTCGGCAGATCTGATTGACATTTGCATGGCATTTTCCAGTGTCCTCTTCCCCCACCCTGCACCCTAGTGGCAGTAGTTTAATGGTATGAAGATCTTGGAAAAAAACATTTCTTAAGCAATTTCTTTCCAAGTGAAGCCCATAGAGAAAGGAGTCATTTTATCTGTGCAAATAACAAATTCTTACAGAAGCTTGTAATCGCCGTCAACTCTCTTTCTCCACCTCCCCAAAATAGACCTTGTGGTGTGAAATGAGGACAGCAAATGATTCATATGTGAGTTTATACTTCATTTTAGAAATAAAGCTGAGCTCAGAAAGTAGAGTCCAGGAAAAATAAGAAAGTATGAATAGCCTTAAGGGCACATCTGACTACTTGGGACAAAATAAAAATATTTGGTATAAGTTAAAATAAGTCTATATTTATTTTGTGAAAGGTAATGTGCAATTAAAGTTTCTTTTCTGTTGAATAGTCACTCGATATAGTTTTATAACATTCATACATGACTTCCAGTTTATGGAGGGACTGTGTGCCCTGATCTCATCAATGGTTCTGTGAAGAAATCTTGTCAGGTAACAAACATTGTTGACAGATGACAAAATAGGCTGTGAGATTTTGTTACTTTCCCAAGGTCATATGAGTCATAAATGATAGAACCAAGACTTAAACTTGGATATTATGGCTCTAAAGCTCATTTTCTTTTCATTAAAGTTTTCTGAGTCTCACTCTTCAAGACTTTGTAACAATGGTAGCCATGGGTCCTGTCACCTATGATCTGAGTGGTGAAAAGAGTTATGGATTTAGAATTAGGGGAGCTAGCTACATAAGAGTCTCACCTGATATTGCTTAGCTGAATGACTTAAAAAAAAATCACTAAAACTCTCCATGCCTCAATTTTATTATCCGTAAGTTGGGGGAGATATCATTTATCTACAAGGTTGTTATGAGACCAAAGATCATGAATGTAAAAGTTCTTTGAAGATGGTAAAATGCTCTACAAAGGTATACTGTTATTACTTATTAAGGAAAGACTGTGTATCCAGCAATAGGCCAGGAACTATGAGAAATTCAGAACGCTTTTTATAGTCCATCTTGAAAACCTCTCCTTACTTTTCCCTAGACATTCTAGAGGCTCCATGCCCTAGTCACATTGAACTATCTAGTTTTCCATGTATAACTTACCTTTTCCTATCTTTCCGTCTTTACTTATTTCTTTCTATGTGGAAGGCCCTTCCCCTAAGAACTCTTACACATCCTGCAGAGGCCTTTTCCAACTCTCACAAGTAGAGTTGCTTGTTCCTCTTTTGGGCCCCCATATACTGTATTCACGTCTCTATTAGAGCACTTCCCACAATGTAATGTAATCCATCTGTTTACGTATCTGCTTCTGCCCCATCCTAAGCCATGAGCTCCTCAAGGGCAGGTACTTCCATCTGTATTAAGCTTGTGTTCCTCGCACATAGGAAACACCCAATGTCTTGGTTGCTGAATGAATGGCCAGAGGTATAAAAATGACTCTCCTGACTCACAGATACATCACAACTTAACTGAGGAGCAAGACAAATAGACAAGGAACACTAGTAAAATATGCAGGACAATGAATTATAAGATATGGTACATACAGCCCCTGAGCAGTACACACATTCAGATGAGCAGGAGATTATTGAAAACTAAAGTAACCATGGAAATAACTGCATGGAATTAGTTAATGAAATGAAATGAAATGGGTTTGGGAAACAAGAAATCCACCCGAATTCCTTTAGGAGGGAATCCTATTGGTGTGGAAGACCCACTGTGGTAGACACTAAACACTGCTAAGTACTCAAGGGATCTATCTGCATGCGGGCAGAATTGTTTGGCAGGAGGAAGGAAATTTTTCCGATGCCCTAGGGAGAGAAGGAGTGGGGAAGAGGAGAATGAAGGTAAATTAAGGATGATGGCTAAAGACCACATGCTCAATAAATCTCAATGAAGTTGCCTAAATCCTGAAGAGCTGGAATTGAGTAGATTTTTTTTTTTTTTTTAATGGAAGCAATATGTAGAATTGAACCTGGAGCAGGGAGGCAAAGAGAAACGTAAGGCACAAGTACTTCTAGAGAGCATGGAAAGGACCCTTCTGATGGTTCCAAAACATAGATGTGGGGTTCGAGCCAGGTTTAACCAAATCTCTAAGGAATGGAGGTGAGGGCAGAGGGAGGAGAAAGCAGACATCTAGATGGCAATACAAAAATGGATTGTTCCTCCAAAGCAAAGAACTAGCCATTGAGTAATCATTCATGTTAAAGAAAAGTGATACTTCAGTCCTCTTTATAGACATTCCTGTAGCCACTGACCCTTAGACCCATAATCCCTAATGTCAGTCTGCTGGCCATGTTAATGATAAAGGAAACGTTTTCACCCATCTCTGGTTAAGTGAGGAAAAACGGCATCAGTGCGAGCTGTTGATAACACCTGATTCATTAAAGAACAGTGTTTATTTTGAAATCATGTTCTTGTACATCGTTTGGTTTTAAATGCCCTTCCTTTTAAGAACTGATGGTTTCTTTTTAACATCCTTACATGGCAAAATTAAAATGTGTCAATTTTATGTCCATCTCCTGAATTTCTTGGAAATATCACTGGCCTATAAAATCCAAAAGTCTAGGAACCACCTCTCTTAATGTGACCCACAGCATAATTTCAATTCCCTAGTTTGTCCTGAATGAAATGTAAGGAAGGAGACATATTTTCTGCTCCTAAATCCACTATCCCTGGCCTTGGTTGGTGTTGTTTCAGGTTGTCTAAGGTTGGTATAGGTTAAGGCGATGCCATTTTGAGTCACATCATCCATAGCCTCTTTAAATTAAAATTTGTGAGTGGAGAAATTGCCACAGAGTCCCTCTGAAGACTATTTACATATGAACAGTGTTCTGTAATCAATATGCTATTCAGCAAAGTAAATCCTGCACCTAGTATAAACAATACGTTGCATTGTGTTATTACAAAGCAGTGTTTATGTAATGATTACATATTTTCACTTACATAATCATGAAACGCACAATTGTTATTATGCTGCACAGTAACTGACCAAAAATGGCACGTATTTCATGTAAATGGCTGCAATTCCTGTGACTTTTTGTCTCAGGGCCAGCTTCATGAGTGTGCAGCCTATATAGTCCCATAGAACCCCACACTCAGAAGAACTTGTACTTGGTTTAACTCCCTGTAGAGTTGCTGTCTTGAAATTGTTAATAATTTTTGAACAAGGGGTCCTACATTCTCCCTTTCCATTGGGCCCTGCAAATTATTTAGCTTGTCCTTTTTTTATATCCAATTGCTCTTGTAAGGATTCAGGTCAGGCTGGGAGATAGAAATAGAGGGACTAGACAGAGAGCAGGAAGGAGGGAGATTGTTCTCCACAGCTCCCTCCTGGCTCAGGAGCTCTGCCTCTAATCTAGCCAGGACGGCTTCTCCTACTATTTATAAGACCCTGGCTCTGTACTTCCACCAGGGGAAGGAGAAGAAGTTAGCTTCAGAAAATAAGTTTTAAGTTAGCCCAAAGTAGAAGGAGGGAGCTGCGGAATTGTGTGAAAAGGAGGGATTGCTGATGGAGAGTGCGGAGAAACTGAAAAGATACATTTGGAGGTTTGAAAACACGAGGCAATTCAAAAAGTTGGCCCCTGGACACAAGGTACAAGGGGGCCTGCAGAAGGAAGGACTCCAAAGGAAATCTTTCTTCACACTTACCTCCCTCTGGCACTGGCCTCTGCCTTATTCAAGGGGCCAGGCTCAGCTGGCTTTCAATCTTATTGAGGCTACCTAGCGGAGGGGCGGGCAGGTGATTCTGCACTGTCTGATTTTTTTGCAGAAAGATTAAGGCCTCAAATATCTTTTTATAGCCTAAAATTCCATCTGACAGAGACCATTTAGGTAAATGCAGACCATCACCTTGGAAGGTTAAGGGGTGGGACAGGGAACTCCTCGTCGGTCCCTTTTTCAGCATAACCCTTGTGCTGGAGGTGCCTCTAACAGGAGGCGCCAGAGCAGAGAGAATAATTCCCGGTGGTCAGGTGGCCAAGGAGGAGCCTTCAGGAGAACAGAGTACTCACCCGGATGAGTCATTGCTGTGAGAGATGCTCGTCACCTGCCTAGCACACCCCTTCTCATCTAGAACGTTTTCGGCAGCCATGCTCTTGCTCCTTACGGTTTGCGTGTTAGTGGGTTTCTTTAGGGAACTCAAAAAAAGTGCCAAATTCTAAATCCAAGTTGATTCAACATGAAAATGAAGACCATTCACGTAGGCTCATGAACCAGAGGACGGAGGGACAGTGAGCAACTGGCCTCTGAGTGGTGTGGCCTCAGTGAGAATTTCACCTCGGCCGTGATCTTCTGGGTGAGCATGTATGTGCAGCCCCGTGCTGCGGTGGGGATGGCAGACATTCGCAGGAGCAGAGTGAAACCTGTGTCACCTGTGACGCTGTCAGCTTCGGGGAGCTGTCATCCTTGCCCAAACTTAAATTTTCCGCTTGTTAGCTTGATGCTTTGCTTAACTCATATAGTAGACTTTAGACGTCATTAGAAATAGTACTTTTGTCATTAGTTATGTTGGCTTTTTCACTTTTTTCAAGTTTCTTGTATTTTCTTTCCTCCTCTCTCCCCCACTCCCTCCCCCCACCCCTCTTTCTCTCTCTTTTTTTTTATTCCTCCACACTACACATAAGTACACTTAAAGCTTTACTAATGCATGAGGTTAACTTCAGACCATGGATGTTGCCAGCCATAGGTCATTACACTGGGTAGGCATGCATGCAGGAAAGAGATATGTTGGCAGCAATAGAGCTTAGGAAGCCTTTTTTTTTTTTTTTTTTTTTAACCATAAGTCACAGTAAATATTTACAAATTCAGTCTCTTGAGAGTATTCAGATTTCGAGTGAAAGCAATCTCATGCACAGATATTTACTTTGAATATGTTCTTCTCTTTTCAGTAACCGTGACTAATTCCCCTTTCAGAGGGAATACAGAACGAGTTGGTTCTCATTCTAGCAACACACCACACACATTAAAAACACACAAAACAGTACTATGCACATTCTGACAGTTATAAAGCAGCAGTAAGAAAACATACAAACTCTAAGATCATAGCACCATTAATAAATGAACTAAGCGCTCTTGCTAAAGGGACTGAATCACTATTCTATTGATTCTTACTCTGGCTTTTGCTAGGAAGGCAGAGAGTTGGTAATCTCTGAGTTTGCTATAGCAAATGAACCAAATCAAATAAAGACATTTGCTGAGTATTGTTGTTTATGCCTGAGATATGTGAGGATAATATAAAAAGTTCCTTCCCTTCAAGGAACTTACATATACAAAGGAAATATATCGACAACGCAAAGTTAAGTAACTATAAAAGATGTGAATGACACTTGAAGATACAATAGGAGACAGACAAAATAGTTGATTTATAAATGGGATAGATGGTGTTGCCTCAGAGAGGTAAGAGATTATTTGGGGAAGGCAGGGAAGAAAAACCTCTATGGAGGAGGTAGAGTTAAGTCGAACTTTAAAAAGGGGCATTCCCAGCGGGAGAAGGCCAGAGCAGAATGAAGGATGGTGAAAGGTTCATGTGCATGAGAGTGAGATGAGTAAGCCGGTCTGGCCGAAATGAAGCTTTGGGATGATGAATAATTGGAGGCAGCCCTGGAAATAGCCAGTGTGTCTCAGGACCTCACCAGGAGGATCTTGACTGCTGGGGTTAGGAGAGTCACCATGTACCAATGGAAACTTGCTCTGACATGGTAGCCATCTCTGAATCCACCTTTCTGTCTGAGCCATCTTGGCCTCCTTTCTCTTTTTGCTTTTACCTTGAAGCCAGGAGTCCATTCCTACTGGATAGGCCTGCCCTTCCAGGTTCCGCTGGTCCAAGTCTGACACAGGTCTAGGCATGGCAAGGTGAGTGTGCAAGGTCATGTGGGGACTTCTAAAAGCTCACTGCTATTCCAACTCAGACAGGGCCAGTTTTGCAAATGGGGTGGTGAAGTCTTCTTGCCTCAGGGTGTGTGGAAACACACGAGGCTGCTTTTATTCACTACCCCTAAAACCCGCTCACCTGGCCTTCCACCCAGAAATCTCAGTGGTAGGTGTAAAATCGGGCATTGGCTCAAAAAATAGGTATTGCATGCAGATTCATCTCAACCTCTGAGTAGAATGTTGTGAATACAAACCTGATAACGCATGACTATAAGCAAATTAAAAGCACAGGATTTGTGGTGGGGCCTTCAAAGCTAAGTAATTCTGGAGAGTAATTATGAAGCAGGGGAATGATTATACAAACTGCAGACTAAACATTTAAGGCCTGTGTGTGAGGCTGGCTGACAAGCGGAGGTAATTAATAGGCAGTTACAATGTGGAAGATTCCAGAAAATAGAGTTTTGTCTTCTGAAATTCACAGTCTCTGACAGAAGAATATTAGTAAAAAGAATGTAGTTGGATTAAGTAAAACTGAGAGGAAGGACATTCTCAAATCACTTTTGGAACGAATCCTCTGTGGTGGTGTGTGCCCTCTGCCCCTTTATGAAAGTGTTACGGTTGGCGGGCGTGTGGGTATAGGACGTGTCACAAGCAAGCGCTACAGCTGTACAAGCAAGCTGCTGGGAAGAGTATACACTTGTTAGTTTTTATAAAGTTAGGTGTCTGCTCTCTGTTTCTTCGCCTTCCAAAGGCACTTCCTGGTGGAGAATTTACAACAGTGCCTCACAGAAAACCCCAAGTCAGCAGCATCTGCTCTATTGCTTGGGGAGACGGCAGCTGGCCCTGAGCATGGCTGGCTAATTTTCTGGGTCAGGAGTGGCTGTGTGGTGATGGGCCTCAGCCAAATATGACCCTCTAATCTCTTCTCCCCTTCCCTGCCCCAGATACCAATTATTCGAAGGTGTGACAGGAATCTTTGCCTTCCTTTATGTCTCAGGGGAAAGAAAGGGAACATCGTGAGTTTTTTTGAAAGCTGATTTTTAGAACACGATGAAGTTGAACTTTGATGACCTCCAACTTCTTTTTTTCCTATGTTCTTTTGGGACCCTTTCCTCTCTAACATCCTTATCCTCGATGCTGACAGATCCCTTTGTCCTCCTCCCTAAATGTCTAATTTAATCTTCCTTTAGAATGCTATTAATATCTTCTTTCCTTTTACTGTATGTATCCCACCTTCCAAAATGATCCCTATCTCCATCTCTTCAGAATGTCCATTACTTGTCAATCCTGAAAAAAGCAAACAGATGGATTAATTCCAGCTAAGATGTGAATGACTGCTGTCCTTGGGGAATTACAAAATTAAGGTGGTTATTCACTTCAGAAGACCATTTAAATCCAAGTGGTCAAGAATATTTTTGTATCTGTCTTTTCACATATATCATCCTGTTCATCCCTGTGAAGCAGATAATCTTATGATTTCAATTTTATAGAAGTAGAAACTGTAGCTCAAAAAAATATGTAATTTACTTAAATAAATAGTCTAGGCAGAGCTTAAACCCAGATCCCTGGCTCACATTCCACTGCTTGAACAGTAGATGAAAATGTATTTGGATAGTTGATTTCTTAACTTTTAGAACAACTAATAAGTTAATCTCGATAAATCAACACTCTCCTAAAAGGAAGGCAATGGACTGAAATGTGTCTACACCAAATGCCTATGTTGAAACCCCAACCAACACATTTGAATTTGGAGGTGGGGCCTTTGGGGGATGATTAGGGTTAGATGAGGTCATGAGGGTGGGGCCCTCATGATGGGATTAGTGCCCTTATTAGAAGAGCACTAATAAGAGGCCATGCCAGGATACAGGGAGAAGGCAAGCCAGAAAGAGTTCTCACCAGAACCTAACCATACTGATACCCTGGTCTCAGACTTCCAGCCCCCAGAACTATGAGAAAATAAATTCCTATTGTTTAAGCCACATAGTCTATGGTATTTTGTTATGGTAGCCCCAGCTCACTAATACAGGAAAATACAAAGAGGACTGTGACCTTTGTGCCAATGTGTAGCTGATCAAATGCCCATATGATGAATCCCAAGAAACCAGGGAAGAACTAGGAGAAAACCAAGAAAAATGAAAACTGAAAATAACCAGAGAAGTCTCTGCCCCCTTTATACTAGATTTTCCTAAACTTATGTTTTGCTACAAAACCTTGAGTGCAGGCCTATAAGATAGCCCATAATTTCTCTTAGCCTGGTAATATCACCTTGGAATTTTCCTCCTCCCACCCCTACTCAAATTGGGTGCAATATTCCCAACCATATAGTTATGAAAAATAAATGCAAAAACCATGCCCAGTCATTTGAAGTCATTCTCTTCTTGACTTAGTTGGTTCTATCTGGTCTTCCAAATGAAAGAATGGCCCTTGAATGAGTTTTAGTCTTTGGAAGTTACTTTCTGTGATGCCAAAGCCACACATCTGGTGAGTCGTAGATGGTAAAGTTTCCCCTGGGATAAGCCAAGTGGGGATGATTCACTTCACCCAGGGGTGATATCGTGGTCCAAGATCAACTGAAATTTGCTTAAGCAAAGGAGGAATTCATAACCAAACTGTGAGAGGGCTTGGAGAGACTTTAGGGGTGATTCTCATGAGGGCTCCATCATCATAAGCCTCTGTTTTCTCACCTTCAGCCTCTGCTGTTCTCTACTCTGTTCTGTTCTGTCTGACAAATGCCCTCCCGACAGCTGGAAGTAAGACCAGCAGAAGTAACTAACCATCTGAGCTTCCAGCTGGAGTCCAGGGCTTACCCCCAAGACCAGTCCGAATTGATGTTAACTTTTAAAACACATGAATGAAGATAAGAAATGCTAGAAATGCTGTTCATAAAAGAAGTACTGAAAGAACTGTGTAAATTCTAAAATTTATTGTAGAAACGATACTATGAATGGCTATGGGAATCACAAACATACGATGATAAATCTGATTATGCATTACATGTATTATTGAAATGTAGATTTCAAAGAAAAATTTGATTTATAGCATCTAAAATTTCTGCTATTTTTTATGTTACTGAAATAGAATTATAAATAAATGGAAATTTTTATTTTAAATAAATAATAAAGCTACACTTAACAAATACCAGCTTCTTTTGACTCACACATTTTGAAGGCAATGACAGTTTTCAGATGGACAGTAACCCTAAAAAGAAGTTTTGAAAAATAATGGTAATGAAGAAGAATGCAAGTGTTGAAAAATCTATTCACCCTTTACTTTCCCTCACATATGTATACTGTAACTATAAAATAATGAGACCAAATTTTTAGAAAGTGACAAACTAGAACCTTAAACCAACAAGTTTAAAATGTAGTCATTTTATTGGTAGAATAATAACAACTAATACTTATTGAATGTTTACTAAGTGTAGGTAACTACTATAAAACTTTTATTAGCATTTTCTGAATTAATACTCAAACAAGTTGTTGGCAGACTGAGGCCTGTGGGCCAAATCCAGCCCACCATCTGCTTTTGCACGGGGTTTTATTGGAACACAGCAACGCCCATCCGTTTACGCATCGTCTATGGCTACTTTCATGCTACAGAATTAACTAGTTGCAACAGAGACTGTACGGACTGCCTAAAGAATTTATCATCTTGTCTTTTATAGAATAAGTTAGCTGATCTCTGCAAAACAATCCTATGCAGTAAGTACTATTATCCCTGCTTGATCCCAAAGTTACATACTGGTATTGTCAGGTGGTGAGTCAAACCCCAGTCTGTCTAAATATAAAGTCTGGAATCTTTTTAGATAGTTTCACAGCAGAGACCACAGATACTAGAACCAGATTGCTTGGGTTCAAATCAGACTTCACCACCTGGAAGTTGAGTGTTGGACATTTTGCTTTAGTGCCCTATGTCTCAGGTTTCTCCACAACTCATCCAGCTGTTAACAGATGTTGCTAGTCATCCTGAACATCAGTACAGCCCTTGGACTCCGGCCTGTCTGTTCCAGGTCCTATACTCTCAGGTCTCCCACATTTTGGAGTAGCTTCCTCAACATTTTCAAGTTCCCTTCAGGTACCCGGGAACAACGGGGGTGGCAGTCTTATCTGGGCAGGGTCTCAGGACAAACATCCTTGTGGACCCTGGTTCTCATCTCTCCCCTTTGGGGCATTCTTTGATCTCTACTCCTCGTCCACTTTGCGGGGTCAACCAGCTGCCCCAAAGAGCTCCAGGACTCATATCTATGAGATCATTCTGGGGCCCCTGACCTGGCCCTGATTCCAAGAGAGTGGCCTGCCAAGCAATTGTTCCCCAGGATAGCTCAGACTGTCTTTGTTGAGATTCTGTGAGATTGAGCCACCAGTGCAGACACTGATTTTTATAACTCTCATGTAGGAGATACTAGTTTAGGGTTCTGGGGTACCCATGGCCCCCTGCTAACCAGTGGGTTGCCACATGTTGGGTCCATATGTCGGCTCTCACTCCTCCATGTTCCAATATATATAGTAGCCTCTGGTCTACAGCACCGTAGAGCAGCAAATGTGGCATTATACATCCTTTATCCTGCTTACCTCCCTAAGTAGTCCTCTAGAGGTAACTATGACATTTTCTTCAGAGAGCTTTTGAGTATTGCTCTGCAGTGCTAGCATACCCTTCTGACTGATGCCTTCTCTAGGTACCAATCAATGTGTTGATATTGAACTCTATGTTTGAGCCATATTGGTGAGAGACAGACATTCCTTGCACAAATGGGACCACTCTTCTTTGCTTACTTCCTTCCCTCTGGTGGAGGCAGAGGTGCTGGCAATGTTGAAAGAACTTACATTCTAAGAATTCAGTGATTACCCAAAGAAGGTCAAGAGAAGATATGGTTGGAAGATATGCTGGTCTATGTTTATTCTAGAAAACTTGAAACTGCATTTAACACGGTCAGAATGTGAATTAACATTCACGTTTTCCTCCACACTCTGGGTAAGGCTTGCTTTTGTGATCATCATCCACGAAACCAGTGAAAAACCTAGAGAGCGTCCTGGGAAGCTGGGATTCTGGTGGCAGGTATACATGATGAGGCACCATGAGCGATGATATAAGCAGCATTAAATAAATAGTATTAAGGAAATACAGAGGCAAGAATATCTATGTTGTTTCGATACGCAAATGTTCTGAAGAGCCATGGTGATGGGAGTGTTAATAACAGTATTGTTACCCTTTCTCCCAGTGGGAAGGATGGAATTAGCACATCTAGCAATAAAGAACACAAAGAGATGGTTCTGGCACCTGCACAGAAAATGAACATGCCTAGACACATGAATAATCTTCACTTAACTGGCTGGACAATAAACAAATATGAAAATACCTCTTATTTTCTTTCCCATTAAGTCACTCTTGCTTTCACTTGTAGTTTCTCCTCTCTCTTTCCAGGTTTGTGTTTTCCCCTATATTTTCCGCTCATTAGGCTGCTCTTTCTTTGTTGTCTCCTTTTCAAAAATCAACTTATGCTTTGTAATACTGTGTACACCTCACCTCCATTTCAAGCAGATAATTGCTATACTTTCTCTTTGTCTCTTTGATCACCGGCCTGTCTTAGTCTGTCATGCATTCTCTCTCTCTCTCTCTCTCTCTCTCTCTCTCTCTCTCTCACACACACACACACCACGTCATGCATGCACACACACACAACTGATGAACATGATGCTATAATGTATAGGTAGCATGTTCACATAGAATTTGTTCCTTGCTATGAGAACTATAAAACTCATGAAATAAAGAGCCTTGTATTTAATGTAAGAAAGAGAGTCCAGGATTATCTACCATCATTCTCAGATCTAGCATCTGGACAATCAGGTCATAGTATGATAAGAATGCCAAGATGCCTAGGATGGCACAAGTGGAAAGTTTTTTGGATGTCCTGTTGCATGCACTCCTGTTTGTGGTTGGAACTTGGCTCTTTAAATCTTTGCTTGCCTGTGGATCAAGTGTCCTGTGACTTGTGACAGCTGCAGTGTTAGATGAGATAATGGGGTGCTATGTGTCTATATTTTTGCCGTAGAAGGCTATTGAACTAAAACCACATTTGCGTCATTTAAAAACATTTAGATAGCCTAAGATGAAATTTTTGATTTTGACCAGGAGCCAATATAGTCAATTTCTGTTTGTTGTTCCTCTTTGTTATTATAGATAATGCGTATGTCTTTATCCCTGATACTATTCTGCTATCCTAGAAGCAGCCAATGCCACCATTTAGAAGCCAAAATCAGTTGCTGCCAACATCCTGTCCTATTATGTGTTCATGCAGCCGCAGGGTAGGGTGTCGAAACACATTTGCTTTAGCACATTTAGATAATGTATGGTAAAGATGACGGTTTTTTTTTTTTTTTTGCCAACTTGTACATTAGTGTCTCAAGTGAAAAATTAAAAATTTCATATTAAAAATTTCTATTAAAAATTTCATAAAGCACTAACACTGATTAAAAATATTTGTTTAGACGTGTTCAGGACTCTTAAGCGTTTACAGGCTCCAAATCACACTCTTGTCGTTCATTAAACCAATGACATTTTTTTAAATTAAGTTTATGGGGTAACATTGGTTAATACAATTATATAATTTTCATTATTATTTGACATCTCTATAGTCTATTGTATGTTTACCACCCAAAGTCCAGTTTCCTTCAGCTACCATATATTTGATCCTAAAAGCTTGCTGTAATAGCTCTATTTTATTATAGCAAACAATAGTACATTTCTATAGGGCTATATTCTTTTATAAGGTAAATAATAAAAATATATAAATATGGAAAAACAATCCATGTCCATGGAAACATTTGCAAGGGTATTCATATATATTTAAAATGTTTTGATGCTATTAGTCTGTATATCCTTTTAATACGTGGGAGACATGCATTGTATCTTTTCCTCAAAAATTCTCTCTCAGAATATGTGGCATTTCTTACGTCCAGTCATGGCTCCTGAGAAATCTTAACTTTTTGTACACCTGATATGCTGTGAACTAACAAAAAAATTATTCTTTGGTGTATGTACATTTTAGTGTCTACTTTTTATCTATTTATTATTTCTTTTATCCTTTCCTTCATTCAACAGCAGCTCTGTGCCTGGCTGGGAGTCAGGTCTGAGGACTGTGCTGTCTTTCTCATTAGGGAGGTGGTCGTAGTTATAACACTGTGAGAGACTCGCTGAATAGGGGCCTGTGCAAAGTGTGATGGGGCCAAAAAGGAGAGAACAACCGATTCTAATGCAGGCTTCCCAGAGGGGGCGGTGGTGGTTTGGGAATAGAAATGCTCCTGCAAAGACAGAATGAGCTGCAGACAGGTGTGAACTGCAGACAGGTGTGAACTGCCTTCTTAAGGTTGCAAAAGTGGGTCAGGGTTTGAGGTGGGGCTGTAGGGTGTCCAGTGAGAGGGACCTGAGCATGTTCTCTGCCTCACGTTCTCCAGTGGTCAGTGACATTGATAGGCTATTTTAGCCATGGATGGTCAAAGGCCAAGTCTTAATTCTGCTCCTCATATTAAATCATGGACTTTTACTATTTAGATCCTCCTCAACCCATCAGATGCTTCCCGGGCCTCCCAGATTTCCTGTCCAGGGTGTGTTCTCCATCCACTCTTACAGGGGAAGGGTTTGCTGTGCCCCTGCTGCCTCTGCCACCACTATCACATGCCAATCAGGCCTCAACTGGTGTGACCTTCAGTATCTCTTCTATGGCTACATGCTTATCCCACATTTAAGCCTCAGGACTCTGGGTCCTATGAAGAGCTCAGGGTGGTCCCATAAATAATTAGGGGGTCAGTGAGATGATGTGTACTATGGAGTGAGACTCCCCATAGCACAATGGTTAGACATCAAATACTGTATAAGGGCCCTGAGGCATTGAATGAACCCTTAGCCTCTGGGACAGGGAGATGGGGCTGGTGTCAGCCTTAACAGCCCTTTTCTTTCCCCCCAGGGTATTATTCAAATGTCTCCATTTCTTTCTGGCAGGGCTCCGCTTCAGGCACACTGGCTGTCTCTTTGCCATTCTGCTTCAGGAGGGGTGTTTACAGCGCCTCCCACAGCACTCCTGGTCTCAGAAAACCCCCTGGCCTCTCCTTAGATTTGCCCTCTGAAAACTGAAATTGCCCAGCATTGTGGGAAGGGACCCTGGCCTTATTTCCTTTAATAATCTAACTCTTAGAAAGAGTCTTCTTTGTTAACTGTATTAGCCCACTTGGGCTGCCATAACAAAACACCATAGGCTGGGTGGCTTAAACAACAGATATTTATTTTCTCGCACTTCTAGAGGCTAGAAGTCCAAGAAGAGGGTTCTACCTGGGCTGGTTCCTCCTGAGGCCTCTCTCCTTCCTTAGCTTGCAGATGGAACCTTCTTGCTGTGTCCTCATGGCCTTTCCTCTAGGTATGTGCAAGGAGAGAGGTAGATGGGGAGAGAGAAAGAGAGAGAAGAAGGGAGGAGGAGAGGGAGGGAAGGAGAGAGAGGGAGGGAAGGATGAGGAGAGAGAGGTGTTTCTCTTTTTTTTCTTATAAGGCCACCAGCCCCAGTGGATTAGGGTCTACTCTTATGACCTAATCTTATTTAACCATAAGGACCTCTCTAAAGCCCATGTCTCCACATACAGTCAGTCACATCAGAGGTTAAGGTTTCAGCATATGAATTTAAGGAGAACATAATTCAATCCATAACATCCTCTGTTCTTAAAATACTCGATTTTTCTGCATTCTCTCCAGTGCTTGGGTATTGCACTAGTTTCCTATGGCTGCTTTAACAAATTACAACGTACATAGTGGCTTCAAACAACAGGAATTTATTCTCTCACAGTTCTAGAGACCAAAAGTCTGAAAGCAGTATCACTGGGCTGAAGTCAAGCTGCCGGCAGGACCACACTCCCACCAGAAGCTCTGTTATGAGGGAAAATCTGTTCCTTGCTTCTTCCAGCTTTTAGTGTCTAATATCTTTGGGGACCAATCATTATTCAGGCCACAGGTCTATTGTTCATATACTGTCATATGGCGTTCTAATAGTGATGTCGACCTATGAGAGGAACCCTTATTGAAAGGGCAGGAGACCCAGAGATGTCTTCCTTGGACATATGGAGACAGCATCACACTCTCCACACTCTCTTCCAGATAGCTGGCTCCTTCTTCTCCCATGACCTTTCTCCTAGGACCTGAAGGGAGGGCTGAAAAGCTGAGGAGTCCCCCTCGAGAGGAGATACTCCACTGGTCAGGGGTAGGAAGAAAGAAGAGTGTCTTCTATGTATTCCTATTTCATGGTGGGTTAGAGGGGTGGGCACATCACTCTCGGAAGCCATTTCACTGGCAATCTCCAGGAGCGGGGTCTCAGATAGGAAGACCTTGCTTCCCCTTCTCTTATACAACAAGGCCTGCTCGTCTTCTGTGTTCTCCTCTCATGACACTTATAAGGTTTTCCCTCAATTACCCAAGGTACCTAATCAATTTGTAATGTGCTTATGAAGTCCAGAGAGCCAACTGTGTTGAAAATGAGCACTTTAAATAAACAGTGTAGCCACCACATTTTTTGTTTTAATTAGAAAAAAGGTGGGGTTACTGCAGAGTGAATCTTCACAAACTGCTTTATTTGGTTAAAGGGGACATGGTCTGCTGCAAGGATGGGAGAACTTTATCAGATGCTAATCTAGTATCTTAAATTGTGTTCATTTGCTCTTCCTTCTTGCCATTTATGGTGAAAAATCTGAGGCCAGAGCACCATAAATGTTTTGCTTCTTGTTTCTAGTCCCACCCCAATTTTATTTTCATGCGATGAAAGTAGAGGTTAGAAGAAAACTAGCAATTTTCTTCTCTTACTGTTAACACTGCCTTTGCTTACATTGCGAAGATATGTCTGAATATTATTGCTTACTCCGAAAAATTCAATATGTAGTGTTAATGTTGTTTCAGATGTTTCAAAGTTTTATGTGTTTCTGAGGCATTGATAATGATTTACCTTAGAATGCAGAAAAACCATTATAAATAAGACTAGGATAAAAATTATAATCTCTTCAAGGAAACTCTGTCACTGAGGTGCCATTGTTAAGGGGAAGGGGTGGGAAGAGCAGAGGGAAGATTAGACAGTGATATAGAGATATCAACATTTGGCATCGACATTAATGATGCCTTGGTAGCTAGCTTGTGGCCTGAATGATGAGCGGATCCATGTCAATCACTGAGAGCTTTATAGTAACTCCTGTAGTATCTAATTTGTGTTGATTCAAAAGTAGATTTAATTGCAATGGTTGCATTTACTCCTTCTGTACGAGGTAGACAAGCCAACTATAACCTTTATCTCTTCTGATGAAGGCCACATTTGCTGATGGGTAAACTTCTTGGAAAAGACTCTTTCCCTACCCCCCTTTTTTTGGGTCCTCTGCTAAATTACGTTATTTGGTGAACTCACTCTTTATGTTTTTTCTGGTCTCTCTTACTCTCTGTGTCTCCCTTGCCCCAGTCCAGTTGCTAGAGGCTTGTGCTCCTAGAGTAGACTTCTGGTAAGTGAGTTCATATCCTGTTGTTGATGGCTTTAAGATGTTGATGATACTCCTGAGAGTTTTCTAATGGGACTCCACGCCTAGCATAATGCCTTTTCCAAAGGAACCCATTTCTAATAGTGGGATTTTGGCCCTAGAGCAGCTCGATAGAAGAGAAATTGTTTTGAGCAATTATGTCTTTCCAGGGTTACTCAGGTTCTTCCTATTTCACTTATAAACAAGGCTGGTCATAGGTATGGGGACAATATCCTTTGGGAATTTTAATGCACGTTTCCTGTGACTCATACCAAAGATGGAGTTTTCCATGGGAGTGGCACCTCAAGGAACTCGTTCAAGATCCAAATATAATGAAAGAATCTTCCTGTTACTCACTGTGGGTATTTGTGGTGTAAATTTGGGGGGCTTTGTGCTTCTGTGCCAAGCTGACTGTTTTCCTGATGACCTTGTAGGGGAAAGGCTCATCTTAAGAGTGAATGTGGCCTTCCCCGATGAGTAGATAAGTCACCCCCGGGAAGAGGGAGGTCCTCATACAGGAAACCAGAGTCTGGAGATGCTGGACTTCTCCTTCTCTCTGGGCTTCCCTTTTGTGAGTCAAAAAGTTTAAGAGAATGTCAGGAGCTGTTTGCTTCTACTCCACTGAGTTGGTTTTCCTACTCAACTGAGACTCTTCAGTGAGGGCCATTTCGAATCTCTTTTGTGTTTTCTGAGGAGCTCTCTCCCTTAGTTCTGGGAATGTTCAATCAGAAATTACAACCTAGCCTGGGAAAAGAAGCGTCGACAGCGGGTGTGGGACAGCCGTCCAAGGGTGTTGAGTCCAGAGAAGCCTCACAGTCTATCTTCAAGGTACGGCATAGGCACTACTGACGGGGCATGAGTTTTCACAGGATGGTGGCTTATTGTATATAAGTTTCTAACCCCAGGAATCACCTGTCCAGCAGTCTCAGATTTCAGAGTCTCTTTTTAGGCCACTGAGAGAGACTTCTCAGGCCTGGAACTTATCATTTTCTACTTTAATCCCTGTTCCTGGACTGTTTTGGGTAGAAATCATACTAGGATATAGCGTATCCCTTTGTTTGCTCTTAACATCCTTCCTCCCGAGGATGCCCCTCTTCCTAAAAACATCTCAGCAGTCCTTCAATGTCCCATTTGGGTCCTCCTCTTCCATGGAGCCACCCCAGATCTTTCTCTCCTCAGAACTCAAAATGCTTTTTCCCAAGGATCTTTTGGCAATGAGTCATGCAAATGCCTTATGACTTACTTCAATAATCATTTTATGGTGAGGGTAATACCCACTTCTTTTACTCAGCCTTGCTAATTTTGATTCAGGGCAGACATGTCCATCTGCATGATGAGTCTTTGGAATATTAACTTTATTCTGCACAGTGACTTTAATTTGGACAGATGTTTTTATCTATCACCCATGTCAATATGCTTACCATGAAGGAAATCTGGCTTGACCTCAAAGGATGAAGATGACAGACCTCTGTTCAAATCCAATGGAAGTGAATTCACTATCGGATTTTTAAAGTAAAAATGGAAGATAATTAAATGCAGTATAGTTGTAAAACAGATTTCATTATGTTCTACATCACTTCATAAAATAAGCATAGTTCTCATTCTTCTCTATGTCTATCTTTGTACATTTTAAAACAATAATGACCCCCTCATAACTCAAGAAATGGTTAGGCCTACTTCCTAAGCCCTTGCTCTAAGGTGAAAATTAAACATTCTTGGATGGAAGGCTGGGTGGATGAAATGTCATCAGAATAAAGCATGTGACATTCCAGGTTTCATCAGGGGAAACAAACATGTCAATAAATCTTCCAGAGACCATCTTTTTCTGTAGAAAATAAATGTAATGCTTAGCCAGAAGCAGTAAGTTACAGTGTGTGAATATAGTTTTGAGTATTGTGACATCGTTGAGTCCCATACAGTCAAATAAACCAGAAGTCTACCCACCTGAGTCAATGGGTAGCTTATCATTTGGCATCTGGATTTTCTACTTTGTTGGATCTGACCCCAAGGTATGGGTGAAGACACAGGGCAGCATTGAATAATCCTATTTATATGGCTTATTAACTTATCTAAGAAAAAAATAAGTCAATCATTTATTAGTCTGGTGGACTAATTCTAAAGTCTGAGAAGTGTTTATTAGTACTACTAAATTTGAGATTGGACCAGTAACAAATTTCCAAGGGAGAAACTCTTATTGGAGAGAAACCATCATGTTTATTCATTCTATTATTTATATATTTCACAATGATTTTTAGTCTCACCAGGTCAAAATCAATACCTAACACATAATTTTCTTTCGTCTGTTTGAAAATAATCAAGTTAATTCATAGACTCATGGACTTTCTCCAGTCCATGACTTCACGTGTTTTGTGGGGAGACTTGAGAAAAAATGGTGAATGTCAGTGACATAGTAAAGGAATAGACTGCGATTCTGGAGACCTGGATTCCCTTTTCTGTTCAAGCAGGTTAGTATTTTGTGTTGACAGGGACTTTAGCTCAGTTAATTGTGATGACTTTATATTTGTAAAGGGGAAAATAACTCTGATGTAAAATTTTTAAACTGTTAATTTTAGGTAGAAATAATATATTTTGTCTTTTGTAAGGCCTCACTGCTCAGGGAAAAGATTGCCATAAGAACCTTGCCTACTACAACACAAAGCATTTCTATTTACATAAATTACATGGCCCCCTTTCTGGTTGTTGGGTCACAGGTGGCTCGCCACTGCAAAAAAAAAAAAAAAAAAAAAAAAAAAAAAAAGTACGTATCTTGATAAATTAGGTTGAAAATGAGAGAAGGTTCACAGGCTAAGAACATCAGTTCGGCTTTCAGCAGGTGCCAGTCAAACATCAATTCAGCGCTCAGCAGGCACCATTCTGCAGGAGGAAGCCACCACCAGCTCTGCACCTGCTCCCCAGAGGAACCGGGTATTAGAAGAGTTACCACTGAACTGACTCAGCAAAATAGTTCAGAAGCCGGATGCGGCTATGTTTCCTAACAGAGGCATGTTTATTGCCATCTCAACCATACCTACCCTAGTAAGAGAGATGATGTGAAGGGTTCAGAGGAGCCTTACTTAATGGTTAGTTACCTGCAAGGATGCATTATCAATTACATTCTATGGAACAAACCCAATACTGGCAGAGCCGTTCTCCATGTCGCAAGAGGGAGCAGAGGAAACGTA
The DNA here is from genome assembly GCF_014176215.1 of Rousettus aegyptiacus. Taxonomy (NCBI): domain Eukaryota; kingdom Metazoa; phylum Chordata; class Mammalia; order Chiroptera; family Pteropodidae; genus Rousettus; species Rousettus aegyptiacus. The sequence continues at coordinate 21,789,014 of NW_023416310.1, forward strand.
CAGACATTCCTCATCATTTCACTTAATCGTTTACTCTCTTCCTTAAGGTCACATTGCAGATGAAAGGTAAAATGAGAAAATGAATACGATCAATCATAATTAAGATGGAGGAATATGTTTCAACTATCTGGCTAACAATTATGAGGAATATCAGACTCTTCCTCATACACAAGATTCAGATGAGGCTGGGAAGTCTCTTTTTTGGAACTGTGAACTGTGAGTGGGGTGTGGTCGACTGAAAAAGAACACTGCAAAATCATGGGAGAGAAATAGAACTGGGAAATTAAGGCAGACCCTCAAAGCTCTAAGGTAATTTGTTTCCTCTTCTACTAATTGTCCTGACTGGGTTTCATCTGCAGTTCAAGCTTATTTCAGATGATCAGATGAGGGAATCATTGAAGTATTTGAGAGAGGAAGTTATTTTAAGGAGAAATGAAAGTTAATGTATGCAAGTGTTGGTCTCTGATGGGGAAGGGATAGTCGACAATGGAACAGGAATCAGTATGTACATTTCCTGTTCCTCTTTCCTTAACAGACACACCCTCAGAGCACCTCAGGCTCCCTGGGGGAGCCAGTACTCTCTGTGGTCCTCTTTTTCACCTCTTTAATCTTGTCTACATGGCATCTGCCCCATGGAACATCTGTCCCATGGGGATGGCATTGGGGTTGCAAGAATTTGTTGGAAAGTGTGTTAAAGTAAGGGAGGAGAGTCGCAGACATGAGTTTTGAGAGGCTGGCCTTGGTATTAACTTCAAGAAAGAATTCTGATCTCACATTTTCATCCTTCCTAAAATTGAGGGGCCCTTTTTCTGGGATCTCAAACCTTTGGGAAATAAAAAATTAGAGGGCATAGAAATCACCTCTTGTCTTATTTTAAAGGCTCATTTTAGAGAATTTTTCTAACCCTGACCTATAATATTCTTTTATGTTTTTGTTTATTATTATAAACAAGCAAGTTCATTTTAACATTTACTCTTTATTGTGTTGTATGAAGTACCTATGTAATGCAAGTATGTACTGTACTAAAATACCCATATTTTCAAAGAACATTATGTGGTGTAGCCCACAGTCTCTGCAGAAGCATCGTGAGTAACCTGTGCCTTTATACTTTACAATCCATTGTTGGCTGCTATGAAAAGTATTAACAGATGGAGAAAAAAGAAAATAAAGCTAAAGTATGAATACACTTTTCCAAACATACACATACACAGCTTACAATGGAAAAAAGTCAAATGACAACATTCGATGTAATATCTATAAAATGTAGACTCTGCAATAAAAAGCCAAAGGCACATAAAAATATATTTTAACTTTAAAAATAACTTAGTTACAGTAATACTTTGCTTGTATCTTACCAACATGTAGCTGACAGTCAAAATTTTGTCATATCGATGTAATATATAGGGATATAGAAGAGCTACAAGAAAATCCCCCAAACCCATAAAGTCATTCAAATGTGAAAACAGAGAAAAGCTTTAACACTGAAGAATTTGGTTTGGTGAACCCAAACAATATAGAAAAGAGTCTAGAAAAAAAGGCTTAGGTGTTAAATAAATTCTGACTTCCTCTTGCTCAAAAAACGCGGGAATATTATAAAGTTCCGCAGTGTGACTCGTGCTCATCCTGGCTGAGCCAGATTTCTCATGTCTGCAAACAAAAGATGTGAGCTGAACATCAGCTATGCTTGCTGAAAATGGGTTCTAACTGACTCCCTCTTTTTGCCAGGACAGTTTTTTTTTTTTTTAACTGTTTTTGCAAACAGGGCATAACAGGTAAAAAAATATTTTGTAGGAATATTATTTTAGAAAACCCATCACACAACTGCAGATATAGCCAGTGAAGCTCTCTTCTTCGACTGTGGTTCGCTTATTCTGTTGTCGATACTTTTACCAAAGGAACATTGCTGGAGGCATCCTGTTACTTGTTTTTATCCATGACATTCAACACCTCATCCAGAAATGAGGGCCCGAGATCAAGCTGCAGGGAGAGTAGGGAGCCCGTGAGATCAGAGAGGGACTCCTCTGATTTAGTCTTTTCCTTGACAAGCTCGCATGGGGCGGGATGTTCAAACATGTCCTCAGCTGGCCAGTCGGGATACTGTTCGGAGAGGCTGGAGGAGTGGCTGTCCCTGCCCTGGCTGGACTGAGACGCGGACCCACTGGAGCCCCATGAGACGTCACCCTGATGGCCCATCCCATTCTCCAACAGGCTGCGTTTCTCCGGGGCCTTTTCCTCCACAACAGGCTCACAGCTAAGCCTGGGCAGCTTTGCTGGCCCAAAGGACTCCTGTTTGGAATTAAATGTCACTGGTGACAATAGGGGTAACATGAGTGCTTGGGACCCTCCGATGGTTGGGAGGGAGATGGCATTTTTGAGCACAGGAGAGGGCGTTTCTATGAACATCGAGTCGGAGGTGCTATTGGCTCGGAAGAACTCGTTATGCCCAGGGAGCTGACCCAGGTGTGCTTTCTCCTGGTTTCCAGGTAAAAGCTCGTAGTTCCCTTGAAGAAAGGAAATATCTCCAAAGACGTCATGCTGGCCCTCTTTGCCAATGTGAATGGTGTGGCGGAAGTCTCCAAGGGGAGGACTGATCATATCAGGAGACAAAATGTCCCGCAATTTAAATTTCTTTCCTTTCTTGTTATTGGCAGCTTTCAGGTATATGGGGGTCTTGGCTGGCATTTTGGAATTTGAGAATGTCTCTTTTGCAAAAGGGAAAAAGGGCCACTTTTGTCACAGACGTTATACGTTTCCGATGATCCTTTTTAATAGGAACTATCACACCATTTTTCTCAAGTAGCTTCAAAAGTGGGTTTGATATGAGATGGAGGTCAGGGAGACCTTCTTGAAGTTACAGCCAAGTGGGGTTTCTGGAGAGCTGGTTACAACAGCCAATCCCTTCCACAACATGGAGAAGCCTGGAAAAGAAACCAAAGCCGGTTACAATTAGCTGAACCTTCAGGCGCACTCAGGCCTGCCTTTTTCACAAGCGCCTGGAAATAATGGCAGGACCAGTCCCCATTTGAAGCCAAGCTTTATTCTGTTGTTTCCCTCCATTAAGTAGGATGAAAACTTTAATCTTAACAAAGGTCCACTAATCTTAGTCTTACTTCAGGGGGAAAAAGGAAAACATAAAGAAGAGAAAGAGAGCAATTAAAATACCCCAAACCTATGACATCAGCACTTTTTAAGGACTTGTCTAAGATTTTAGTCATTTTCCTCTATTTTGAGAGCTGCAGTTAGTACATGACCAGAGTGATTTCAGCTCCTTACAAATAACTGGATTTGTTTTACTTTTTTTTTTTTCTCCTTGGCATTCACACTAGCAAGACTAATAACACTGTGTTGCTCAGTTTTGTAAATAAATACAATTAATGCAATGAAATGAATAGTTCTATAAGGGAAGGGGCAGGAAATTGTCATTTACTAAGTGAGAGTGACTAGTATACGCTGGTGTCCAGCAAAATCTTAGTGATATGTATTCTTACAGATGGGAAAACTGAGATGCAGGAGTCAAAAAGGCAGTAACAACAATAAAAACCCCCACCCTTTCTCAATAACATGCAGCCAGTAACTCAAAGAGCTGGAGCTGGAATCAAGTTGTGGCAGAGAGAACTGGGCTGTCCAGGACGTCAGGATTTGGAGGCATTTGGAGAGAGAAGGAAAAGAACAAATCTGCTTCAGAGAAAAATGTAATGATCACATAGAAAAGTTGGCTCTTCGTGCGGGAATACTTTTGAAACACTTACTGATAAGCTTGTACCCTCTCCATGTGGTACACAGAATTCCAAGACAACCCTGAAGATCAGACTCCTTCCTGATGTTAAGGCCTTTGTGGATCGAACCTGTGACTTACTTCTACCCAACATAATATGGCAAAGCTGAGTAGTTGGCGTACCTTGATTAGGTTACATTATAAAAATTTCCATCTCAGCAGACTGGAGGGGGACTCCCTTAACTGGTTTTGAACGAGTAAGCTGCCATGCTCAAAGGGTCTTTGGAGATGAAGTTGGTTAACCACCCGAGGGGACCCGGAAGTGGATCTTTCTCTAGTTGAGCCTCTGATGAGCCTACAGTTCTGACATCTGGTTCACAGTCCGATGAAGACATGGAGCTAACCCTAAGCCCTACCTGCTTCCTGACCCGCAGACACTTTGAGACTTTAAATGGGTATTGTTCTGTGTTACCAACACAGAAAACTCATACAGCCTCCCTTTACCGGCTATATGTCACGACTAGAAGTGATGAGTTACAAGAAGGGTTGGGGGCTCTCATTTTACAGATGAGAAACTCTGTCTTGAAAAAAATCTTCCAACTCTTCAGTCACATCAGCTGACATGGAAAAGCTAAAACTCTCCCACTGTGGGAATTCCTCCAACGGCTCTGCTGCAACCTCTTTCTGGCCACAGAGCAAATAAATAAATATTCCGAGGGTGGGTTAGATGGTGGTTTGAAGAGACCACATTTGCTTTGTAGCAGCTGGAGCCTGGCTACACTTGCCCCATCTTTCTTTCCTTTCGACAAGAGTTTTAAATTCATTTCCCTGTGGCAGGTGTTCCAGCACCCACTGGCAAGGTGACAACTAGCTCTGCTGGGGCAGCCACTTGCGCCCAGGCCTGAGAAGGCAGGGAATGATGACCTGGAGAGACCTCCCAGCACGGGGAGGAGGCCAAGGCAACATGAGGGGGATTGTGCCCAGAGTGGGCTAACCATGAAGTGCCAAATAGGACCCCGTGGTCACTGTCTCATCTTTGAAGTGCTGCCACTGTGGCCACACGGAGAGGCCCTGTGAGGTCTGCTTTTCCACTTCAGATTAGAAATGCACGGCGACAGGGTTATTAGAAGAGATGCTTGATACAAAGTGAGAAGATGAGAAGCCTAATCATAGGAAGACATTCTCTCTCATAGTTTTAACTCTCATTTGAGTCTTGTAGCAATAACAAAAGTTTAAACCTTGAGTCTTCCCACTTCAACATCAGAACTTCCTCCCCCTGTCAGTGCACAACAGGCGAGGGCCCGCCCCTGCCACCCAGGGGAAGCTGGTGTTTCCTTCCTGCCCCTGTGGGCACAGTGCGGTGACCGCCTGCAGGAACAGCTGGGGCACCACCTGCAGAAGGCGGGGAAGCCCTGAGGACAGCTGCCCTCTGGGGTGGTGTCCTCACACACTTAGCTAGGAGGGCAGCTTCTATGGAAAGATACAGCGTTTCTGCCACCACTGAAGGGCATGCAAGGGCTTCCCTGTGGTCAGCGAGCGAAGCCAGGCTTATGCAAGGCCAGAAACCGAGGCAGGCCATTTCACGTTATTTAAAAAAATAAAAAGACCACGAAGTTAACAGTCAAGAGTGCGGTTCCCTCTCCTCTGACTGGATCACTCATCTTCACTCGTTACTGGAAGGACTAGGGGTGCTAGGGAAGAGGAGTGAGGATGGAGAAGAGATGCTTGCTGGACTTGAAGGCTCCAGGGAGCAATAATGCCCAGTCCTCTCAGCGCCTGCCTGGCCACAGCCACGGCCTCGGGCACCGCAGGCCCCTCACCAGAGGTTTGCTCTGCCTGGTAGGATTTGGGTTTTAGGTCAGTGGCTTTGACACAAAAGTAGCAGAGAAGTGACAAAACAAAGGGGGGAAAAAAAAGTAAGAAAAGGGTGGGTAAGTGTGGACGCCCTAAGGTGCTGGCAGTGAGATTCTGGAGAGTGGGTAAGGAGAGACGACATCTTAAAAGGCATTTTTCTTTCTTTCCACAAATATTTACAAAGTATTTACTGTATGACAGGATATAGGCTTCTAGGACTTAGGAAACAACAATTTGTATTGAACTTGTACTATGTGCCAGTGCTAAGAGCTCCCAAATACACTGGAAGTTTTTTTTTCTAAAAAAGGAATTTGGGGCAAAAACGTCAGCTGCGCAAGTTTGAACGAGTTGAGGAACGTGATGTGACGATGTGATGTTGGGGAAATAACTGGGCGCCCTGACCCCATCCCTCTATCTTATCTGTTATCTTTTTCCTCCAGCTCAGGGCCAGCCATGCTTGACCCCAGGAGAGATAATCTAATACCGATGATTTCTTACACTGACTGCTTCCTCCTCTCCGTTCTGAATATTCTGGGCTCCCCAGCTTATCTGCCAGGGGACAGTCACACTCTGTTTCCTTCCCGGGCTGACTGCTCTTCTGACATTTCCCTCCCATCACTAATGCAGAAACCCAGTGGACAGTTTCTTGACTGGTAACAGAGTGGCCGGTCCTGGAGTATGTGTGCATCTCCTAGAAATCACCAACCCCAAAATGACAGTAAATAGTTACTGAGAGCATTTCTACGTATTAGGCACTGTTCCAACCTTTGACAGTCACTCGCAAGAACCCACGAGGGTACTACTGTTAATATTCCCATTTTAGGGATGAGGCTCTGAGGCAAAGATGTTGAGTGCTTTGTCAAGGTCGCACAGCAACCAGGCACTAAGCCAGCTGGTGAGGCTCCAGAGTTTTGAGGTCTTGACACTCCCCGAGAATTCAGCCAGCTCCCAAATTATGAAGAGGGGGAATTATCGAAAAGCCTGTTTAAGATGAGGCACTGGGCTGATGAGGGTAGGGAACAGGTCTTGCATACACTGACTGTATAAGCAGGAACAGGTCTAACCTCAAAGCTAGCAGGTTTAGCAATGTCTATCAAAACTGCAGATCACAAGCCTTTGGCCCTGGAATTCCACTTGCAGAGATTTTCCCAAATTACGTATATTGGAAATCGTATGTGTACAAGGTTGTCAATACAGCGGGTTTATAATGGCCTGGAGCTGGAAACAACCTAATTGTTCTACCAATAGAAGACTGGTGATATAAATTAAGGCGAATCCATACAAAAGAGTATTACTCTGCCCTTCATATGCAGGTATAGAAGAAGCCTCAAGGCTATATGTGTATATATATGTGTCTTCAAAGACAAAAAGATGCAAAAGAGTGTAGATACATTTGTGTTGGTTTCTATGTCTATAAAACACCTCTGGAAGCAAACACAAGTCGACTGCCCTCAGGGAGAGGGAGAGGAAAAGAACGAGGGTGGAAGAGAAGCCTCCTTTTATGATTTTGGATGTCTGGATGAATTGGAAATTAGCTATTTAAAAAGAAAAAGAAATAAATGGGTTGCTTAGGGCTTGATTACTCTTTCTTTTAGAGCCAGTTTTACACACAGGGAACCCGAGTTACTGACACACGGACGCTGGGGAAATGGCTGTGGCGGGGTGTCCGCGTAGAGGGGAGCACAGGCAGGTGAAGGCGCTGGGGCTCAGGGCTTACAGCTCCTTGTTTGAGAGGTGGCTAGTGACACAGAGAGGCAACATTTTATGGTGAGATGGTCCTAAATGCCAGAATGCAAAATCCTGTCCGTCTTCACCATTTTCCGAAAAGGCGATTTGGGCGCCAGGTCACTGGCGGCTGACCAACATGGCACAGTGAGGGACAAATCAGAGTGGGAAAGCCTGAATCAAAGGGACACCCAAAAGCTTTGCTGTCTGCACACGAGGAAGCAGGACATTCTTGTCATGGGGGGAGGGGGAGGGAGAAAAGGAAGAGCTAAATGGAAGGGCTTGCGGGCCAGAAGTGAATTGTTAGAGCAGAACTGGCAAGTGAGCCCTCATGAGTGTCTCGCAGGCTAAATGAAGAGACTTTCTAGCCTGTGCGTTTCCGTCAGGACTCTGCCTCATGACTACTGGGTACTGAACCATCTGAGGGCGCTGCCTGCTCATGTTTGGGCCTCTCCTGTTCTCCAGCTTTCTTGGGTTGCCATCATTCCTCTACTCTACTACCTTTCTTAAATTAAGAGAAAAAATGAAAGAAGGAAGGAAGGGAATGAGGGAGGGAGGAGGGAAGGAGGAAAGAAAAGGAGAGAAAGAAATCTTCCTATGTATATTCCTTTCTCAAAAACCCTCCCCTTGACCCTGAAATGTGAACTCTCCCCTATCGCTAATCCCTTTGAGTTCTTGGATCGCTGTTTGCTTCACTGTCTCCCTCTTAGATGACATTGAAGATAATATTCATCTGGGAAATTAGATTCTTCTGAAAACAAAGGTCCCAGTGCCTGAGCACTAGAGAGGTTAGATTCACCAACAAAAGGGCTCAACTCCCCAGTTAGTTGCTTATCACCCTCTGTCAAGGTCAGAGAGAATGTCCGGCAGGTATGTGCGGGCATGGAGTCCAGCTGGAAATGTATAGGCTTCCACTTACAGGATTTTGTGGGAAATCCAAGGATTCTCAGACACAAAAGAGCTGGAGATGAAGTTAAAGCCATGGTTTTGGTAAGAAGAACAAAGTGCCCAGCGGCCATTCCTGCATTAGGCCAGAGAGCTCTGACAGTGTTCATAAGAGAAATTGCCCCAGCAATCATAATTCAATGAAGGAAAGATGGGAGTGGCCCCTTGCTTCATTTCCTCGTCATTCTTTTGGTAAAGAGTATCACTGAAAAGACCAAAGCAGGACAGAAGACGGGAGGTGGGGAAAAAACAAAGGGTTAGGACAAAATGACACACCAAAAAATCAGTTCCTCAATTACAGAGAGCTGACGATATTGGCAACTTACGGGGCTCTCACAAAAGAACAAAGAGGTTGAAAGTTTTAAAAATTCCATTCATTTTAAGAAAGGAATGTTTGGTTTGTCTACTAATTTGTTCGAAGATTAATTCTTAGTGGAGAGAGGACATAAAATTTCTTGCATCCTGCAGAATAGGTTGTAATGTTAATTTAAAACACACATGTATAAAAACAGGGACAGGTGGAGGGAGGAGGTGTAATTGTCCTCAGGGACATGTGGGCCTTTTCTGGGCCTTTTCTTCTACTTTCGGGAAGTGAGCTGCACTGGACTGGACTTCCCCTTTCTTGCTTAGTTGTCACATCCTTCAAGGACACGCTAGCTTCTGATCACTTTGCCCTTTGTCTCCGCGTTGTTATCAGTGTGCCCTTCCGTCCGAGCGCCGGGACACAGCGATGCTGCACCATCTGGGCCCCAGGCAAAACTACTAAATTATTCTTCCTTTCTGTATCATCCAACAGCCTCTGGAGAGGATGATGACTTGACAGAGAACCCTCCACTACCTCCCCACCCCCACCCCTCTCCTGCTGCCAGCAAGGAGAAGACCATTCCACTGAGATTAGCCCCAGAGAACCGTGTTTGACCCTGGGCCCCCCACTTCAGAAGGGATAAGGCTACCTGCAGTATGTTCCTACATGTTCTGAGAAATCCAAGTAGGGGAACAGGACATGTGAGAAGCTAAAGAAGTGGAGCAGCTTAAAGAAAGAAAACCTACATCCTGAGGGAACACAAAGCTGTGGGCCCTGAAGGATTAATTGAACTGTAATGGAAAAGGTATTAACCTGTTCTGAGAGGCTTCAGGAGTACTAAGCAGAAGCTACAGAGAAACAGATTTTGGTCCTTCCAAGGGAGAACCCAGGTTTCTGGAAAGATGGAAAGGTTTGCTGCGGGGCAGGACACTGAGCAAGGCATGGGACAAGGATCGCACAGGGGTCGGCAGCCTTGACTCTGAGCTCACGGGATGGTGCACTGTGGGTGGAATTTACGTCCCTGTTCATTCAGAGTCCCCTGTAAGGGAACACTATCACTGTGTATTCCCTTATGGCCCCATTGTCACATTCACCTATAAAAACTCTCAGACTTTTCCTGGACGACCTTCCATTTGAAGATGACTGTGTTTTTACTAATATAGTCAGCCAAACTCTGGCATCAGAAAGACTAAAATATTACTACAAATATGAGAGTAATTCATACCAATCCTTTTGCAAACCTCTGTGGGAGGGCATCTCTGAGTTAGACAAAGAATTTTACAATTCAAGGGAAAAAAAATTATAATAGTAGTAGAAATTTAACAATGAACTTAAATGAAAATCTAAGAAATAAATGTAACCAGAGAACAACCTAATAAATAGCATCCTGAAGATGTGTTTCATTTTTTCAGTCTGTTTTAGTCCACCCATGAAACGATTAGAATCTATTTTTAGATTCTAATCCTCACAATATCATCTACAGTGAGGACAAAACTATACGCTGCAAGACTAAAACTCCATTAGCTCAGGTCCTGACTGAGCAGACTATGTTTTACAAATTTACTCAGTCTATGAAACATCTCACTTTCAATTATTTATAAATGGACTATGTGTTTATGACTCAGCCCTAGCTCATATTTATTTTTCCTTTACAACCCTGATTATATAGAAACCCACAAATACCATATAGGAGACTCACTGCCAATTTGTGTACACACTTCACATTTATAGGATGTGATTGTACTATTTGAAAGGCTTTTTAGGAGCAGTATCGGAAGACAGAATATCCACCTCACAAATACCAAGTTGTACTTTTGAAGGGAGGCCATTACTCCCTTTCTCTCTATTAAAATGAGTTAGTGGGGAGGACTCAATATGGACACTGATCCCTGACAGTTGTAACAAGACAGAAAGACAGGTTCTCTCAAATGCCTGGCTCATTTATCGTGACTAACTTTACATGGGACTCAGCCTTAAAGGTAGTCAGAAGGAACAAGGCAGGCTCTCCAATTTGGTGGATGTGAATTAAAGAAGGCCATTGCCCTGAATTGCTCTCATGCTTCCATAACTAAAGGATTCCACTTGATCTATGAAGCTGCAATGACAATCTCGATACAGGAAAACCTAAAGTTTTCAGCAATATGCAGCCACAATATTCCTTAGTAACTCCGCTTAAAAGAAAGTGACTTGTGAAGTTGCTTAGTTGCTCTCACACACACAAAAATAATACCTAAGTCGGCAATTATTCTATAAAAACTCCAGATCCAGCAATAGTAACATCAAATGATCCAAAATAATAGGTTTAGAAGTGTCTGGAAATTCAGGCTATGGTCACTTGGCCCAGACCACCATAGAGTGTTCTTTACCCTTTGTATTTATAGCACACCCTCAAATTTAGGCCCCTTGACTACATTTTCCCTAGTGGGGTGAAGGTGCAGGTATGGGGTTTCCATGCTATTGTCCCATCCTGCTAGGGCCCTTGACAATCATCCATGCTCATTGGATGAGCTGAAACACGCATGAAACACGCACCAGCAGTGGCATGTTTGGAACCTGGCAGTGGTCCTTCCTTCTCAACCCGCTTCCACATAGGTTCTCCTGTATTACTTGTATATGAATCTGTACAATATTTGTCCAAGAAATGAATGAATGTCCCCTCAGACTAGTCTGAGAGCACTTCTATGAACATGAACTAGGTCTTATCCATCTTTTTGCCTCCCATAACACACGCACACAGTGAACTTCAAGTTAAGAAGTGTTTAAACACATAACCCCTTTTAGATCTTCCATCGTGAGAGGAGTTGGTTTGTTCCCAGACACCAAGTCCTTGTCCGGGCCTACAGGGATTCCACTAAAAATCAGCAAATTTAAAATGTCTGGCTGGTTCTCTAAGGAATTTACACTTGGGAATAGTAATGACTAACATTTGAGTAATTACTGCGGGCCAGACAGTAAGTATTAAAACATACTTCTTAGGAACCAGCCTTAGATTAAGACTCAGGTTAATCAGCCCAATTGTGGAGGAGCTAGGATTTCAGCCACGCTGGACTCCAGTATATGCTCATAACTGCTGCTCCCTGGATAACGTGAGGGCTGCCATGGAAGTCGGTTGAGGATGGATTGGCCATTCCAGACTATCTGCCTAGAAGTCTGACGGCACCAAGAGGAAATAATACACTATGATCTCAATGTGAATGAGAGGCAGAGGTGATAACTTGACCTTGACAGGAACCAAGAATGAGTAAAATGGTCGCAGACAACAGCTTCTCCAACTTTAACTAAAAAACTTTTCAATATTTTTGCTCTTGTCGAAAACAAAACAAAACAAAAAACCTCAAAAGGAATTCGACTTTATGTAAAAGAAAAGCCAAAAGATTAAAATTCTTAAGTAATAAAATCCTCTGGGTCTCAAGGAGAAAAACAAACATCCTGTTCTTAGGAAAATAGCGTATGTGCAGTTAATTCTTTTCCCAGAGGAAGCACGTGCGTGGGGGCTGTGTACAACCACACGGCTTTCATGGGGGACAATAGCTTCCTTTCCTCGCTAAGGACACTTCATTTCCCTCCTACTTTCTGAAACTCAGAACCCCGTGTTCTTTACAGACCATCTGCTCACCTTCTTACCATTAACCACTATTCATAAGTGGTTATCCTTATCCTTTAAGACCTGCTTCAGTCATTCTTTCCTGGAAGAATTTTCTAACTCACCTCACGAAATTCAGGCTCAGTACTGCCTCGCGTGCAGGTTTTCTTAAGGCTCTTGTAGAGCTAATGTTTCTGTTATTTCTCTGTTCTCTGGTTTTGCGATTATATGTCTGATCTCTAGGTAGGTGTTGAGCTCAATAAGAATAAGGTAGGCAAAGGTGCTTTATGTAAGAGCTGCTGATAAAAATCACTTATAGAGCTTCTTCTTGGGCTGTGAACATAAGAGGTCCTCAAATTTTATTGATTAAGCCCTTTCAGTTTCTTCTCTGCCCATCCCTTAGGTCAAGGGTCTGCAAATTATAGTACGTGGGCCCTAGCATATAACTCCTGGACTCTCCTGTCTTGGTAAATGGTAGAAGTTACCCGAATCCAAATCCCAGTGGTTATCCCTAACTCCTCCCCGTGCCTCATTCTCCACATTGCGTCCCATCGTGAAGTCTCCTCTTGTCCATCCCACTGCCTCAGCCTGACTACCAAGACCTCGTGATCTCTCTCCTGCACAAGGGTATTTGCCTCCCTACCTGTCTCCAGGCCTCCAACCTCATCTCCTTCCACTTTATCTTCCACTCTGTGTCAGAGTGCACCATCTAGAATGCTCTTGTAACCTTGTCACTTTTCGATGGCAGGCCTACCCTTACAATCTGGAGATAAGAGAGCTGTGAGGCCCACTTTAGCCATCTGGGTCCCTACTCCTGCAGCTTTTATCTCCTGCCAGTTCCCTCAAGGACTTTTAAACTGAACTTTTAAAGTTCCTTGTTTATACCTCAAACCTACCAACTACCATACTATATACTTCAATCAGTACTTGCCTCCCCTACTAGAGTGCCTTCTTCAGGGAAGAGACAACTATATTTAATTCATAGTTGGTACTTAGTAAATGTTTGTTGAATGAATGACTAAATGAGAAAGTTTGAACAAGATTGCCTTGACTTCTTTCCTCTTCGGCCTTGCCTGCCTCGCTGGAGATGCAAGATGGGGTCTTTCTATGACTCCTACAGAAAAAAAAGTAGTCATTTAATAAAAATTTCTAGCCTTTTTTTTTTTTTTTTCTCTCGTGGCAAAGCCTTTCTCTCAGTTTTCCATCTGTAAGACATTTTAACCTTTCTCTATCCATGCAGGGTAAGAATTTAACAGCCTATCAATGCAAGCTCTAGTAATTCCATAGGCTCTTACAGCTCTTTTGTATTAAGGCAAAGAATATTTGTTGACGTGCTATTTGAAAGGGAAATGACTTCTATCCATGACTGCAATGTGCAAATAGAGACAGAGAAACAGTCAAGACTCAAGAAAAATTTGACAATACATTCCCTTGAATGCAGACTCACTAATTATATATAAGTCACTCTTAAAGAATGGGGCCCAGAGAAACAATGAGCTAGCTCTCAGACCTTTCCTTTCAAAAGGAAATGAGTTAAGGGGGAACTTGGATTATTTGGCCCAAGATATACAAGGGAAACTCAAGAAACTATAGTGGACATTCTATGGAAAAGGATTGTTTCGAATATCAATGTGTGACTAGCACAGATCAGGCACTTAAAAAAAAAAATACACCTATCGAATGAATGCTGGGCAAACAAAACAGCAGATAACTCTCACTATTGTTCTAGGCCTCACGGAGGAAAAGACTGGGCCAAAATTGTGACCAGCCATGTAAGATCTTTGTAAAACTCCAGGCACATAAGGGTGCCAGTTACCTCCTGTGTAAATGGAGATAATTACCCCAAACCCACCTATCTTCCAGGTGATTGATTACAAGAGCTGAGGGTGAAAATCTTCATAACAATAAAGCACTATGCAAACACAAAGCGCTATCTTTATCCCAAATGAAAAACCAGAACATCTACTGAAATACAATATGAATAAGAGGAACCATTCTAATTGCTGAAATAACCCCTTAATTTTCTCCTTAAATGTCATCTTAGCAATCAATAAGTTGCTTGTAGATAGGGCTAAAATGGTTAGATCCTGCCCTGTGAACAATCTCCACAATTGGAAAGTATTCCTACCCCTAGCTTGATAAGAGGATAATTCCTCCTGTCAACTGAAGGCATCGCTAACTTCTCCTATACATGTACATGTGTCTTTTATCTCCAGGTGCAATTTCTTCCAGCCTGGGCAACAAATGGGATTTTTGTGACCTGGGAAAGTTACAATCAACTGATATTGCTCAGATAAAGAAAAATTTAACAGCAGATAGTTATTTTCTTTAAATATTTGGTAAGCTGTGGGGTACAAGGGAATACGTATGGTTCCAAGGAAAAACTAGGTGTGTGAGTGATTAAGGTTCATAAGGAGGCCAGGTGGGGCTAGATATAAAAAAGAAGTCTAAAACAACTCCAGTTAATCAGCTTGAAGAATGGGAGAGGCCCATCATAGGAAGTGAGTTGGAGACTGCTGTAGGGATTCCATAGGGAGAGACAAAAAAAAATGCAAGCATTCCTGCAGTGGGAGAGCAGTTAGGGTAATGAATAGCTTCTATTTCGCATTCATAATTTAAAGTAGCATTCCCTGGTAGTGCATGTAAGCTACATGTACACACAGAGAGATGATACGATCATAGACTTATGCTCATACTCAATATTACAAAGTATTTTAGGACAGCGGTTCTTCACACTGTGAACCCTCAAGTCTCAGTGGGATGGTGGTGAAGAGAAGAGAGACTGAGAAAAGTAGCACCCACCTCCCTACCCATCCTCTCTTTTTTTAACTAAAAAAGTCCTGCTATGATCTGTTAATATATTGAGCTTTTAAGTTTTCTTTCTTTTCCTCCGCTAAAAAGAAAAAGAAAAAAAAAAAGAAAGAAAGAAAAAAGTTTGAAGGAGAACTGGGCCAAGGAGGATTCGTGCTCTATGATTCAAACTCTTAGGGATTCAGTGTTACCATGTCGGAATGAGAGAGGTGACCTGAGATGAGGACCTGTCTGTCCGTCGTGAAATGTTAAGAGTTCTGTGATTCTAAACATCTAACTTCTAGGGAATTTTAAGGAAAAAAAAAACTTTTTAATGAAGTTAAGACTACCGTTAGAATCAAAATATTTTTTTGCCAGATTTTTTCATTAATGTTTTCGCATCCTTCCTGGTGTTAAATTAAGGGCACCGAGTAATGCCATCTGTAGAATTCATAACGGTGAGTGTCTGAAGAAGAGACAGCACACATAAAGTCCTGTTGGGTAATGAACCTACAATCAGTATAAGGGGTAATTATTGTTATTAATTACTCCAAAAAACTAGAGGTGCATAAGGAATAAGACAGGCTGGAAGCTCACCATGGGTATTTCTTCCAACCTTATTTCTTTTAGATCTTGGAATCTGGCCACCTAAAAGAATTGTTTTAAATATAGTGTGAAAAACCCCCAAATGTTCTGGTGCCAAGCATAATTTCCCATTCTGAGAAAAAAAAAAAAAAAGAATTGGAATGAAGTCGCATTTTGTTTCACATGCCACCTGTGAGCTATGCTGGCAGTGGCCCTCCACCAAGGTGGCAAGCGAAGCACCACCTGACCCCTCAGGTAAAGCCACCGCTTAAAGGCTTCTTCACGAGGAAGATGGAACGAAATCCGCCCACAAGCAAAAACAAACTAAACCTATGTAAGGCCAAAAACCAACATTATTTTGGAAGACATTTCATTCCAGTCATCTACGAACAAGAAAACAGTTTCCAGTTTGGTGCCCATGATGGGACATGTGGCTTGAGCTCATTCACTCATGAGAAGTAGGCTTTGGGGAGAACCTTCTGCATGCCTTCATCTAGCCCTTGGTTAGTCACTCACACTAACGACAAACATCTACTGAGGGCCTGCTTGGTGCTAGACACTATTCTAGGAAATGAGGCTATAGCTATGGATGCATTCACAGAGCTTACAGCCCATTGTGCAGAGGCTAATGATCAATAAGTACACCAATAATGGCTCATATAGTCATGGCTGAGGAGGTCTAGGTGAGCAATAGAAAACATGACCTTTATTCTCTTCAGGACCTGGGCTGCTTGGCCTGTCCTCGAAAGGGACACTTGGTACTGAGCTGTCACAATCACACTCAGGGCACAAGAAAGCAGCCTTGGAGGTTGCAGCTGCTCAGCCAAGAAGACTTTGAGGAAGTTCTGGTGGTGGCTTGATTGTCACGATATCTTTGATGATCATTATCACCAGAATCAAAGAACCAGGAAAGGTGCCTCCCTTTGAATTTGAAATGTTGTGTAGCCTCAGACTTCATAATTTTACTATGTCAGGACTTAAATAAGCTAGGTAAGTGATTTCTGGCTTCACAATGCTAAGAGAAGTTGTTGCCACAGGCAGAATCAGATAATATGACTAGGACTATACTGTCTGCTTTTTCATGACGTTTGACTATAAAAAAAAGATGAATACCAAGATTAACTAGGTTTAGTCCCTACTCTCAATGAGCCAGTAGTCTAACTAAGCAGCCGTAAAAGTCAATAAATAATATTTCAAATGCAATAAATGTTATAATAGGGGAAAGTACATAATACTATAGAAACTCCTTGGATACAAGGAAAAAAAGTAATGGAATTACAGCAGTTGGGAGCCAGGAGAGCTTGGAGAATGTCTGGTCCCTTTCTCTGCATCCTCATCCAGCCCCTTCCCCTACTTCTTCTGATGAGAGGACAGAGCCTAACCAGAGAAGGGCCGGGGTCTGCCTGATGACATAGCTAGTGGGTTTAGGGCTTTGAACCTCATCTCCTGCTGTGTTAAAATCAATGTTATACATCTGAACTGACCCTTGACAGAAAAGTTTTTCAAAATAAATAAATAAAGAGGGAAAGAAAGCAAACACATTCCAAAATGGCAAAGCCACATTTCACCAAAAATGCCTTTGCTTGTTTAAAAAATGTGTGTAGCCTAAATGATTATAATGGATTTGAAAAGAACAGGTCTTTTTCAACTAAACAGACAGTGATCTATCATTGGCATGATGTGTCTACAAATATGACCTTCAAGTTGTCACCAGAACATGACGGATTCCCAAATGTGTAAGCTGTCTAAATAGAGGTCTGACTTTGAAGTTTCCTGCCTTCCATGCTGGCTCAGGCTGCTCTGCCAGAGATCTGCGCAGGTCTGTTTTTTCAACCCAGAGTTTTACATTATTAGTGGTAAGATTGCTATGCTAATAATAGGTGCCACTGAACCTAGTTCCCCAGATTCTAGAGCTAAATAAAGATGATTTGAAATTATCTAGGGCCAAATGCCTCATCTTCAAGATGAGAAAAAAAAAAACCCTGGAGGTCAATTACAACTTGGGTCAGAGCTAAGGCTGGTCTACCTGTGAGGGTCTCCATTTAATTCTCAGTAATTGTACCAAATGCAAAGAACCAAAGGCTGAAGGCTAATGATGACCTTCTCAAATATGCAAATAAAACCCAGATCACTGAAAATCCAGGTGCTTTTAAATTTCAAATTTGCAATTTCAGGATTCTGCTATTAATTCATGACTTGGGCAAGCAATAAGGATCAAACAAAGGTTAACTTGGAGCTCATCAGCTTTCAAATTCATTAGTTTGCCTTACTATTCAGAAATAGTAAACTTTTTAATATCGACATTATGGTTCATATTATAAAACCATATGGTTAAATTTTAAAAACTGCTTTTCCACCAGAGATACCATCCATTGTGATGATCATGAGACTGTGGGGCAACTTGGCATTGAAGAAATGTGTCAATGACAAAGAAACATACCCGATGACTGCTATAGAACTAACTATCTGGCTACTTATTCTGATGTGTGGCGTGCTGTTAGTTTTGTGGCCTTTAAAAGGTGGAGCCAGAAAGAAGTGGGGTGTCCAAATGCAAGTGAACAGTTCTAAGGCTATTATTGCCTTTAGTTTTTAGGTAACCTGGGTTATTTCAAGCCATCCTTTCCAGAACCCCTACTTTAGTTTGAACAGTCGCCAGAGCAGCCTTTCACAGCTAATCACAAACCTACTGTATTAAAGGCAGTGGAGGCCAGCAGGTCCCCGGGGTTTATCCAGGGCATCCCCCTAGGTTTTGAAGGCCTTACTCTTATCTCTCACACCAGAAGCTTATCTGGTAGGGCCTGGGGCATGTGCAGAACTGTAATGAGGCCCTACTTCCGCCAAGGACAGAGCCTTCCTGCCCAGCTTCCTTGTGGCTCCAGCTTCCTGCTCAGCTCTCTCGCTTTAGTTCATCTTTAAGCAACATCACGAAACATTAAATGTCACCTGAGTGCCAGGGAGTGAAGGGCCATGTACTGCAGATATGGTCACTGGGTTCAAGGAGTTAACCACCCAGACTGCTTGCTTACTAGATCCTGCTAACCCCAATCTATCATTGGCATGATGTGTCTACAAATATGACCTTCTAGAACTCTGAAGTAAAGATACGATCTGAACTACGTTCTATTTCAAGCCTGGACCCCAAAATTCCTTGTTCTTGTCCATGGCAGAGCTTTTCTTGTGTGTTCCTGAGTCCTACATTTTCACCTAGTGACTCTGTTTATGGTATAAATTAAATTGCTCTATCAGTTTGGTGCTAGATCTTCTGCAAGAGACTGTTGCCACACCCTCGGGAATGAACTATCTTCAATAATAAAACTCATTTACATGGTATTTCCCGGCCTCCCCCCACCCCCCATCCCCAAGGCTGGCAATTACTGTTATCTTCCTTTGGGCCTGTGGTGCTGTGAGATACAGAGTACTGTGAAATAAGTTCTCCGCCAGAGGCTAAAAACCCTAACAAAAGTCAAATGTAATAGCTTCCCCGCTCCTCCTCCATGGTGGCGGGGTGTGGTATTTAGTACGAGCTCAAACCAACCTGAATTCAAACCTGATTCTATTTACTTAGCTATGTGACCTTGGCCAAGTTACTCAACCTTTCTGAGGCTGTGTTCTCATCCTGAAAATAAGAACACTATCTATCTCAAAGAGTAATTATGAATATTAAATGAGAACCAGCATTAAGCACCTAGGAAAACAACACAAACATCAATAAAAGCATCAACCATTTCTTGTGCCCACTCTGGACTACGTACTATTCTGAGTGCATTATATTTTAACTCATTTAATCCTTAGAGTAATAGTATCCTTATTTTACCTACTTAAGTGCTAAACTGAAATACACAGGCTGAGTAACTTGCCCAAAGTCATGTTAAGTTTTAAGCACCAGAACTAGGAGAAGGACCCAAGTAGCCTGGCTCAGAGGTTTCTTAACCTCATCTCCTTACCCCAAGGAATTACTGCCTTTTATGCAAGATTAGCCACTCATTGGTGCACAGAATGGGTTGATAAATTGCATATGCATGTTTAGATATGTTTCTTCCTGTGTACTTTGGGGCGAGTTATATAAGGGGTCTGTCCTCAGTTTCTACACCTATAAAATACAAATAACAGTTCTTCTTTTGTAGGATTGTTAGAAGTCAATAAGTTAATCAAGATAAAGGGATGAAAAAAGTGTTTGGCACTTATGACAGGCTCCATAAGAAGGCCCTTAAACATCCAAAGTCATGAACACTGCGATACAGGAGAATTCTTGGGTGTCAGTGCTTAGTAAAGGAGATTTTATAGCGGGCTGAATCCAGTAGTTTCAAATGACACTACTTGTTCTCTGGCAAACACACTGCATTTAAAAATAGATTTAAATTCTGATTCAACCACTGAATAAACAGGTCCACAGGATTCTGGTTAGAAAGAAATTAGGTTAGGCCTAAATGAAATCAGACTCAAAGAATGAATTTTAATAATTAAAAATATCAGAGGTTTTTCAGGTTATGAATTGTTTCTGCCCACTGGATAAATGTTACGGCTACCAGGCAAGGAGCTTGTGAAAAATTTACAGCCTGGTAAAAGTCATTGGATGATATAGGTTAAAACAACTTTATTCCCAATGCTGTTGAATACCATGGATTTTAGAAGTGAAAAAGGGCAGCTTTTGTGAACATGTCGGACATAAAACACCACATTAAAGGAAAAGCTGGAGTGCAGATAAGACAAACTAGCTCAAGTGAGCACTTCTGCAATAATTGTTACAGCTTTATATTTGCTCATCTTACACCACATTTAAATTTACAATAAAAAACAAAATGTGCAACACTCATTATTCTAGCTGTCTTTACATACATGTTCCGTTGGGATACAAAATAGAATTTCACTGTTCAGATTTGAAGGAAGGGGGAGCTCATCTTATTTCATGCCTGTAGCTGCTGCCACAGCCACAGCACCATGTTCCAATCATGGAATTCATAATGTAAATCTCTTGCAGATGATACCACTGGAAAGCTGAAACCTCCATGGATCCAGAAACCCTTCCAAAGTTCTCCTCCAAGAGTTCTTATCTGTGAGCCCAGAGGCCAGTATTCAATGTCTCATTCAGTGAGTGAGGCCTATTGGGAAACCTGCATTCTTTGGGAGACTTAATGAAGAACTTTCAACCCTTCCTGGACCATATAGTCTTCAACATTGATTTCACCTGTGACAATGACAAACATTTCACAACTGTCCCAACTCATCTCCGAGTGTTTAAATCCATTCTGAATAGGATTTGTGTCCCATATTTACCTGTGCCACACATTACACTAATGCCAATAAGAACTCATACAAATTACAGGTAGTATCACAGAGATGACCTCTGGAATAGTCCATAAAAGATGCTGCATTTTCTTGTTAGATGAAAAATCTTTTCCAAGTTAGAACATTGTAGGAGTCTTTTAACTTGCCTTAGGGATATGCAGGGGGCATCATCAGAACTTTCAAGTGAACCTTTTGTCTCCCAGTGATGTTAAGGGAAGACTCCCAAACTGGCTTTGCTATTCAAATCCAGACATTTTCCGCTCACCTAATTTTTGTTCTTTTTCAAAGGCAACACCCCCCAAGAAACTCTTAAATATTGTGAGGTTTAAGAGCTGGGGGTGGGAAAGAAATCTTTGTCTCTCTAACACATTCAGTTTCCTTCCACCACCCAGCACCATCTCCCTAAAACCCCTACACCCTCAGCACACACCAGACTTCCCCACGTACACGGGGACTAGAAAGATTCCTGTAGCAATACCCTTGACATTCCTATTCTCGCCCTCATTTTAATAAATTCACTTTTTTCAAAAAACAAAATGTAATTACTTGACTGTCGGCCTGGGCTGCACTCTGAGGCTTTTACTCCTTTCGACACAGCTGTGCGCCCCGCTTTGATGCTGCTGTCCACGCAGCTTGTTCCAGCCACAGTCTGGCTCTCGGTAATGTAACATTCAAGTGCATATTTATTTTTAAACTGACCTCTCCTAGACTGTACAGTATAAAGGAGGTCCTGCCAAAAAATATGCTACTTTCTATTTATAAGATGAAACACATGCCTCCCAAAGTCGAGAGGGGGGTGGAATATAATAATTCATAACGAAAAACTGGCCAGATCTATTCGTCCCCACATGTCTGATACTTGTCTGTGTCAAGACACTTAGTTTCAAGAAGAAAGAAAAAAATCTCTCGAAAACGCTTCAGCTGTTCAGAAACCACCGTCGGGGGGAGGGGGGATGAAATGCCAGACCTGCAGGTTGGAGCTCGGGCCACAATGCGCCATCCCCCGCCCCCCGCCGCGGTCAAAGTAAGGAAAGGGTACCCGATCGGTACTGCCACTGCAGATCTGATCCGCACAGTGCACCCTTGTGCGGCCCTGGTGCCAGTTCACGGTAGGAGGAGAGCGGTAGCCATGTGCGGCTTGTTCTCAGATGGAAAAATGCAATACGCGCCCAGCACGGCTGTCAATAGCTCGGAGGGTGCAGTAACCGTGCGGTCCCACCCTGAAAAGTGGTGGGCACAATGGTGGATGTCTGCGTCCTGGTCGTGGCGCCCGGACCCCTGCTGGTGTGCTTTATGTTTGTTCCCTTTGGTCCTTTGGACACCAGCTGAAAGGTGATGCCCTCAGTATCCTCGCTCTCAATGCGTTTCCAAACCTAGCACCCCGCAAACGCCAGAAGCAGCCACGGCCGCCGGTCCGACAGACTCATAAGACAAGCAGAGAGGAAGGAGCCGTGGGCAGGCAGCAACTCACCAGCAGCCCCTGAGGATCGCAGCCGCTGCCCCGGGATCCGGCGCTCCGCACCGACGCCTCCGAGGGCGCACGCAGTCTCTGCCCGCTGCGCGCAGATCCAGCTGGGTGGGCGGGCGCGGCGCCTCCTCACAGCATTACCCGCTCCCAGACGGAGTGAGGTCGCCCGGTGCCAGGCCCACTCGCCGCTCAGCCCCGCCGCTGCACTGCCTCCTGCTGAAGCCGCGGACGCGAGGGAAGGTGAGAGCAGCACTGAGCGCGCCGCCGCGGGACTAGGGACTGAACCTGCGGAGGGCGGGGCGGGGCGGGGCGGGGCCGCAGCGGTGGGGCGGGCCGGGGCGGGGCGGAGGGCGCGGGCAGCGCAGCTGACCCACCCCGCGGCGGTACCTGCGCCGCGCCCTCGGGTTGGCAGACGCGCGGGTGGTCACCGACGGCGGGTCCACGGAGGACAATGGGCCCCCATTGTTACCGCCGCAGCGCCACTTCTAGGGATGTGGCTCTCCTCGGAGAAGCTGCGTTCAGCTTCCCTCCGCACAAAGAAAAGTCACGGGGATGCTCGGTTCCAAGAGGGACCCCGGGGTGCTGGCGCCTGGGTACCCAAGGACAAAGGGACTCCACCCGCCTCCCTGACACCCACACTAAACCTCGTGCGCCCACCTCTCCTCGTCCCAACAAGCCGACCTAGCCCGGCGAGGCACGGCGGGCGACTCTCGGAGATGCAAGGCCACCAGACCGTGCCGCCCCTGCGGGGCCGCGGTCCTCGGCTACTAGGATCCGGGGCTTGGGGGGAGGGTTGTGTTCTGTCAGTTTCCAGCTCGCTCCCCTTGGAGCTGTTGCCAAAACCCGGAGAATGGATTTGGCACACTGGAGACGCCCGGGGCTGCCGGCTGAGCGAGTGGGCACGCGAACAGCCGACGCTGCAGGTTTTTCCAGTCCATGGGGAGGTGTTTCCTTTCCCGCGGGTCCCTAAAAGGGACTTGCCTAAAGCTGGGCCAAACGGGTGGAGGCTGCGCCCGACACGCCACGAGGCGCCAGTGGCGCAGCTGCCTGCGGGGGACGTCAAATTCCGTCCTTGGCGACACCTGTGCCCGCCGGTCATTCAGACGACCGCGGCCGCACGCCCCGCCCCTCCGCCCGGAGGCTGCGCTAGGACCTGGTTAGTTAATTTTCTTAATCCGTCTCTGTCTCCTCCTCCTGGAGTCTTTGGCCTGGGGTTTGAGTAGGCGACAGGAAAGGGCGGCGTTTTCCGGCTGTGAGGTCCCAGCCCGAACCACCGGCCTGGGGAGGAGGATGGAACCCAGCGGAGTCGGGAGCTCCGGGCCAGGCGTCTCAGGTTGGATGGAAATTCAGGCACAAAGCAGAGACCCTCCAGGGAACGTGGCTTTCCAGAGAGGGCTCAGCTTTGGGTTATCACTGCAATTCCCTTGGGTCTGCCTGAACCCTTAGAGGATACACGTTTAGCCGATGTCGTAAACCACGGCTGACGTTTAGGTAAAGTGAAAAGGAAACGGACACAACTGCTCTGGAAAGCAAATACTTGGGTGGAGTGTTAAAAGCCTCAAAGAAAATAACAGTTGGCAGGTCAAATGGCCATGAGGTTGGAAGTCACACACAAAACTCAGCTGAAGTGATGTTAGAAATCTGACAAGCAAAACAATCCGTGGTGATAAGAGACAGGGGCATTGTTTCTTCCTTGCGAATGGCAATTGCTCCGAAGTTTCCTTTGGCAGAGACCTGGATTTTACTCCAGATTCCTGAGAGTTTTACTTGGGGTTCATATTTCAAAATATATGTTCTGTTTGGCACTAATGTATATATTTTATGTATGAATTTATTGAAAAAATATTAAATGTTACTGGCCTACTTAGATAAGCGTATTTTTATAAACATTTATGCATACTTTTCATTGCACATGGTATTTTCATGAGTGCACATAGTATATATGTATATTAAATACCACATGAAAAATTCCTTTTGCACACACAAAAACATTCTTTACACACATCTTATGTGTAGAATTGTTTTCATATGCTCTGTTGTTAGCTGTTGTTAACACTTTATTTCCACATGACCAACCTTTTTACAGCTTCTGCAAGCATAGAGCGGCAGGTTGTTTGAGGTAGCACTTTATTCCAAAACCCTATTTTCACTTTTCTGTACCATTCCTTGCTTTCTAGAGACTTTACCTCTCTGCCCTTCTTTTATAAGGTTTCACTTCTGCTTTATTTTATCCAGAACCTGCCCCTTCAAGGGCCTGGCTGATTTGATTTATCCTGACTTCTTTGCTGCTCTGTGTTATTTGTACTGAACATCTGAATGAGAGAAAACACTTTCAAACAAATACATTTCCTGTACTATGATGGCGTTTAGGTTTGATAGATTTTGATTTTAGTATAGCAGAGAGAGAAACTTTGCTTTAGGATGATTTTAGGAGTTCTGGGATTCTGCTCTGAATTACAGAAAGGGATAGCCTTGAAAAATTGGTGGTAACCTTAGAAGCCTAAGTGAGACTAAGAAAGTGGATACAGAGAAGATATTTTAATCAGGTCTACTTTACACTAATATCTGTAGAGCAAGCATCTGTCAGGCCCAATGGTGGGCTATTTTTCTATTAGTCCTGACTGTGGGAGAAGAGCCAAGTGTTAGCAGAATCCGTGCTGTACAGAAATCTGCAATCTTACTTAATGGGTGGAGAGAACATGCCAGTGTATACAAGCAAGCACTGATGAGAAATATTCTAGCCTCTTGCCACCAGGCGTGGTCCTGGGATCAGCAGTACCAAGCCTTGCTCCAAAGCCACTGAACTGGAATTTTCAATTTCATGAAATGTAAATGGCTCAGGTGCACATCTGATATTTGAGAAGAACTGGTCAAGAGCAGTGGTTCTCAATCCGTTTAAATCAAAGACTCATTTAAAAATCTCATGGGACTTATGAACACTCTTGTCAGGAAAAGACACACAGAGAATTACACATAAACTCTTTCATATTCAATTTCAAGGTTTCCCTGAATACCAGCCTATTGATGGTGAGGAAGCCCTCGGTAAAAGCCTTCGGGTCACAGAAGAGCCACCCAATGTCAGCCAGAGGAATTAAGGGAGGATTCTTACAGGAGGTGGAGCTTAAATGAAGCTTTGAAATATGTGAGAAATCAAATAGGGAGAGGAGTCAAGAAGGGCATTTCAGGTGGGAGAAATGCATAGGTAAATAGACCCAGGAGATAAAACAACAAATCCATGTTTCTGTAGAGTAAGGCAGCTGTAGTTTGGCAGCAAGCTTTCCTTGCTATTTGTCATCATTGTTTGAACCTCCAAAAAAAATGAAGCTGGACTGTGGACTCAGTGGTCCTTCCATTTCAGGGCCACCGGGGAACCCTAGAATATAGTTTCATGTAAGACCTCATTTTCCATTAGTAGCTTTTCTTCTCACTCACTAAGCCCTGGCCACATGGCCTTCAGGCCTTTCCAGGAACTCCAACAGTGCCTGAGGCACTCCATATGCTCCGCCTCTTCTTCCCCAGGTAACCAAATGATTCCATGAAGGTCTTTATTCAAATGAGACTTCAGGGAAGAGGCCATTTCTCTAAAAAAGCAGCCCTTCCCACATTCCCTTTCCCTGCTTAAAGCAGGAAGAATTTCTTCATTACCTAACATAATATGTATTTATAGATTCATTTGTGGCCCTTTTTCTCTAAACCGTGGACTTGGTGAACTATTGTATCTTCCATACCTAAAATGAGGCCTGGTACATAGTAGGTATCAATAAATATTTATCGAATAAATTACTCCTTGACTACAAATCATCAATGAATGTAAGAGCTGTGTTCACAAACTCCATAGCTCCAGAAATAATATATTCAACATTCCTGAAATATACCACACGTGTGCTGAGACTGAATTTTCAACCACTTTTTTTCTAGTCTAGCGAACAAGAAATACCAAACACATGGAACATTTTAGTTATAAAATTCAAACATTTTAAAATAAGGCTTACAGAAAAATGTCTTTATAGTCCATGTATAATGCATAACTATTTCTCCGCTGTCGAAGCTGAAACATACCCATGCGTACTCAGCTGGGGTTTTCCTCCAAAATGCCACATTCAGACTGAATTTGTGTGCGCGTGTTCTCGATTATCCCCCTAAGTTAGATTTAAGGAGAAATGGAAAGTTAGAACATTTCGAAAGAATGTCCTTGAAGCTGGAGGATTCCCCTCCTTGCTACCCAATTAGAATGTCACTACTCCAGGAAATAAAGTTAACCTTCTGCTAATGAATTTGGTTGAACAATTGCCAAAAGCTAAGGAATTTTCTAATCAGTGACTTCCTTATAAATAAAGAACTTCAGATCACATCTTATTTAGGGGATTTCAGTTCTGCCTTATCAAAGGCAGCAGGAAACAGTCTATATGAAACTGTGCACATGTAGATGGGAGGCCTAGCATGTAGTTCTGAGCAGGTTAGCCAGTCACTCACAGTAACCACCAAATCCTAGGGTTCTTTTGGCATTTAAATTAGCTTTTGACCGCAGGCAGCACCAATTTTATTTGCGAATAAGACTTTCAAATATAGATGCATACTTGATCCTGACTGTGGACCGGAAACCAATGACTAATAAATAACATTACTTTATATGGCCTCCATGTTTTAAATTACCCTTTACATTCATCTTATTTCTTGTTTGTCTTTTGTTGTTTGTCCATGTTTGGTAGATAAGGCCCTTTTGAGTGATTTAATCTTTGCCTCTTTCCAGAAGGGATTTGAGGCAACTTACAACGCTTCGTGTATAATGAGTCCTTTCTCTTATATTCTTGTCATGCGCTCATTCTCTAGATACCTGTATGTCTCCCTTCTTAGCTTTTTTCAGGCCTCTGCTTAAATGTTAGCCCCCCAGAGGCCTTGCAGACAGCCTATATAAGATATCACCCATGCCTCTTTTTATCTGTTCATCTCCTTTTTCTTCATAACCATTATCACCCAACATATTGTATATTTATTTCTTCATTATCTCCTCCACCCCATTCCACTGGAGTATAAGCTCTGTGAGAGCAGAAACTGCCTTATTTTATTCACTGCTACATCCTACTACATCAGTGCTTGGCACATAGTAAGGACTTAATAAACACTTGTTGAATGAATGAATGAACGAACCCTCAGCGCTTAGAATAGATACCTGGCACATGATATATATTTGCTGAATACTACAGTCTTTTAATGAATGAACTAGAGAAAGGTCTGTGATTCATTCAAGGGTCATGCAGATAATAATAACTTGGTTTGCATAGATTTTAGTTTCCATTAATTCCTTCTCCGAAGCCCCTTCATTTGTATACCTGGATTTGTAGCAAATTCAGACTGTTGAATTGTCAAAGTTTCCTCGTTCATCTAATTTAGTACCTGTCAAAATGAACATATAGAGCTATGACGATTTTTTCACTTAATGTTCTGGGTTAGAGAGAAACAAGATGAAAAAAAGAGGGGAAGACAAGTCTGCAATGATGCACCCACCAGTTTTTGTTGTCAATTCTCTAGAAACTATGGTTGTGGTATTTTCCTCAAGAAGAATAATAGATGGGCAGGTTTGTGGCCTTGAGAGTGCTTTGACCTGCCTGACTACTGACTGAACAGGTTGGAGCAGGAGGCGAGGAAAGCTATTTCACACATTCAACACATATTTATTGAGTGCCCACTCTGTGCCAAGGAATTGGGCCAATAATGTTGGCACTCCTCTTGGGCTGACCTATATTTCTCTCATCTTTCCAAACCTGCTTGACTGAATGTGGAAACTGTATTCTAAAGGCCTTTCATCTTAACCCTCCAGAAACATCTAGGTGCCTCCGAATGTAGTCTGGCCACTTGTCTGATCAGGACATGTTATGTAAACAAGGCACTCAGACAATAGTCAACACCTGGTGACCCTAAGCTTTGCACCTTCACCCAGAAATACTGTGAGATTCACAAAATTGAATACTGAATCCTGAGCTGTTTCTGAGGTAGTTGTCTCCTTTGCAGCCCTTTATTAAAATCTCTGTTCCTAGAGTGGTCTAAGACTTCCATTTTGGTTTATAAAATCCCATCTTTAAATTGGTTCTCATTGTGGGTCTGTCTGGAAGGCAAAGATAAGAATTTTGAACATTCATTCCATTAAGTTGTACATCTTAGGATCTGCTGCACAAATCTGCTTGCTAATAAATACAACCTGACAGTCTTATTGTCATTCGAGGTATATTTAGTGAACACCAGAATGTAAGGCACTGTGACAGGTTCTCTAAAAGATGCAAAGGAGAACACGCTTCCCACACTTACATAGTTTAAAATTCGTAAAGATCATAAAGCAAGCACACAAGTGTTATTACAAGACAGTATATGATAAATGTCATCAACTCCATGATGTTTTCCAAATGCCAAATGGGGACACATATTTTGATATGTTATCTGACAATGAGACAACATGTATCTAAATTGAGACCATCTGGATTATCTGCAATGGATGGTCCAAAATAGTGATGTTTCACTACATTAGTGGTTTTGAAGTTTTTCCCTTTTGAAATGGAACTATAAGGAGCTAATGTCTGTTACAGGCAAAAACACAGCTGTTCTGGCTGAGCTGTATTGGGGAGCCCTTCCCCTCTTAGCCCTCCACCCATTTACCACAGAGTTTCTTGAAACACCTTCCTGACTATCATAGGCTCCAAGAAACATGTTGAAACCATGGCAAGATGATCAGTAAGTAGAGAGACTGCTTCTGGTTCAGGAGATGGGAATGGCCTGACAGGAGAAGTGCACTTGAAGTAGGCCTTAGTATAGGTGATCTTTGGACTTTGTATTGCATAGGGCTGGGGCGTGTGGTGTGAATGCACCTACATTAGGCACAGATCTTCACGACCCAGTAAACAGCCTCCACAGAGGGTGTCCATGAGAATCAGCACTTGATTAGCAAATTTCATGGTGGTGAATGATCTGAGGTTCATCTCCGGCCTTCTCTGACCTTCTCTTCCTCACTCTTTCTCCTCTTTTCTCTCCCACTGGGAGGGACTTTTTGTCATCCATATTTCAGTTCACAGCCCTAGCGCCTCTGGATATTTGTCTGTTGCCAGCAGCACTTACAATGGATTCTAACATTTATTTCTTTAGCAATCAACCCCAGCAGCACACATGCAGGCCACTGCAACAATGAGTGAACACTGCCATCCTCAGGGGATGCTGTGCCTTCTTCCAAGGAAGGCAGGCCTGGGCGGGAGGGTACACGCAGGAGCCATGGAACCAATGAACTAGAACCCTAGTCCTTTAGCATAGTGTTCTGGCTAATCAAAGTTTTATACCACCTGATGTATAGTTAACATTGCTTAGGAGGTGGGCTGTTAGGTGGTGGGCTGCCTACTCTATGGTTCATGCTGTCATGAAAAATTCATATATCAGGATTAGGATGGGGGAATGACCAAATCTAAGACACCATTTTCTTCCTTAATTACTTTATTTTCCCTTGTCAGGCCAATGACCTAGTTAGCCATAAAGGAAATGGGGGATTGTAAAAAGCTCAAAGGTGGAAGTTATAACCAGATTTTGTGTGAGGATTTGTGCAGAAAATTCAATTCAATTAAAAACCATATTTGTTGATTTCTTTTCTTTATTTTTTAGGGTAGTGTTAGGTTCACAACAAAATTTCATACCAGAAAGTACAAACACTCTGCCTCTACCCCTGCTATTCACATCCTGCCCCAGGGGAACCCACTCTCCTCCTGCCCTAATGAGCTGAAGGCTAGATAACAAATAAGAGACACCCCTTCCCACCATGCCCCAGAGCCCACAGAAATTATTCAAACTGGCCAATCCTAAACCTGCTTTCCCTGTCTTGCCTTTCCCAAGGAAACCATGATATAGTCTCTTGCTCATGTTTTCCCCTTGCTTCTTCCTTATAATGGGCCCTGGTGCATCTTCATGTGGTCCCAAGTCATATGCAGTGCCTCCTGTTTCCAGGGACCTGTGACCATAAAAACGTCTTCTTTTGTGATAGTCTTTTCTATGTCTGTATGTTGTACTACACTTGATTAAAACAAATCCCAGATACTCAGAAAAAGGAGATTTCAGGGTTTCTAGGATTGTCCCCTCTACCAAGATGACACCTCTCTCTTCCAGTTTTGAGCATGTTTTTCATCTTGGTTGAGAATCGATATTCTCCTCTGTTCTGAGAAATTACTTTATGCATCTCTCTCCTTGCCTCTGTCTCTCCATCTCTCTCATTTATGTTATATAAAGCATTAGGACACACATCTCTTTTTTCTTTCTCTCTCTGTTTTTTGAGGAGGGAGAACATAGGAGCTAAAGTCGAATATAGGAAACAAATGGATAGTTTCTACACCCCATTTCTGATATGACCCCAAACAGATGCACCTCTTCTGTAGCCTGGGTTATTTAAGACCTGTTCTCAATACCGGTGACTCAAATTTCTTGTTTAGTTTTTAAGTTTTACTTGCCATTGCTGACAAACTTAATATTTTTGAAAGTAGTCAAACAACGAGATACTATCATTCACCTATTAGAGTGGTTAAAATCCCCAAATCCTGACAATGCTACTTGCTGGCAAGGATGTGGAGCAACTGGAACTCTCATTGAATTGCTGGTGTGAAATCAAAATGGCAACATCCACTTTGGAAAATGGTTTGGCAGTGTCTTACAATGTTAAACATAGTCTCACCATAGGACCTAGCAATCACACGCCTACATATCCACCCAATTGAGTTGAAAACTTATGTTCACACAAAAACCAGCATGAGAATATTGATAGCAGTTACACTGATAATTGCCAAAGACTAGGAGCAACCTTTAATCAGTGAATGGCTAAAGAAACCATGGTACCTTCCAGTAACAGAATTAGCTATCAAACCACACAAAGATATGGAGGAATCTTAAATGCAAATTGCTAAATGAAAGAAGCCAGTCTTAAAAGGGTACATACTATTTAATTCTACTTATACAACGTCTTGGAAAAGGCAAAACTCTTATAGAGATGGTAAATAGATTAATGATTGCCTGGGACTTGGGATGAGAGAAAAGTTGAATAGCTGAATCTGTTTTTAACAGTGGTGAAACTATTCTTCAATGTGCTATAAAAATGGTAGATCCATGATACCCTACACTTATCGAAACCCAGAAAACTTTATAGCACAAAGAGTGAGCCTTAATTATACATATTTTAAAAATCCTTTAGGAGGTCGTAGGATTCCAAGATGGAGTGCAAAATATGACAAAAGAATCTAACTGTGTTATAAAGGCATGAACACTCTTATTGATAGGGGGGAGAAGGGGTAGGAGAAAAGTGCTGACCTAAGGAAATCTGGAAATAAAAGGAGTCTGTAAAATTAAAGGCAAAAGAAATTGCATATAAGCACTCTAGTTTATAAAATTATTTTCTACAAAATTATGGGCTAACAATTATGTAAGCACTCTACAGTACACTAGAATTGAGCAATTAAGTAATGTATGGCTGGTGAAGGATGGAAGCCATGTTTGTCATTGTAAGGGATAAGATACAGACAAGCAAGGGGAGAAGGCTAGACTGACTCATGTGGTACTGGGTTAGGGTCAGAGACATGAGTATGAAACCATATTTAGCTTAGTATAGGCACAGATAGTGTTTAGACAGAAATATTTGTAGATATATGTATACATATGTGGGTTAATGTGCACTCACACATATTTTTTCTCTGTCACCTGAGAAAGCCTAGAAACGACAGTACCCCAGGAGCATCCAGCACACCCAGATGCTGGTCTCCAATACCAATCTCCAGTAAAAGAACCAGAGCTACTTGGAGAAATATCCGATTCTAGGATTTGGGCAAGAAATGTACAAGATGAGCATCTTGTAGTTCCAGAAAGTGAGGAAGCACTCAATGGAACCCCACAATGACTGAAGTATTTGTCAACCGAGAAAGCTCTTTATGGTCAAAGCTGGAACAATTTGAGCAACAAAATAAAGTAGTATTGAGTTTTAACCCAAAGCATAAAATAAATATGAATCCATACTGATATAAATAAATGATCAAATAAATAAATAAATAAATGGGGAACAACAGCAAATCTCCCTTGCAGAAGAATTCCAAATAACTTATGTAACTATTTCGCTGTCAAAGACGTAGATTATAACTCCCCACTTCTTAATTGTGGGCTGCATAGAGTGATTTCCTTTCCAAGACTATAACAGGAAAAGGTAGGGGAAAAGTAACTTTATGATGGAGAAACTTGACAAACACTACTTCAGCTAGATAATCAAGGTCAACATCAACATCATAAATCATGTTGATAGTATGCAGCCTTGATATGATGTGATGAGAGGGGCATTTTACCTCTGCGGTGCTCCCCCCCAAAACTCATAGCCATGCTCTGATCGTAGGAAAAATGTCACACAATTCCTAATTGAGGGGTGGTCTGTACTCCTCAAAACTGCTAAGGTGATCAAAAACAAGGAAAACCTTAGAATGTGTCTCAGTGAAGAAGAGCCTAAAAAGACATGACAACTAAATGTCCTGTGCTATGCTTTAATTTCAGCTATAGTCTGTATTGCTATATAACTTCAATATACAAAATACTGCTGGCTTTGGAACACGGTTTGGAAATAGATCACATGAGAGAATCCAGTGAGCCAAAACTCGTAGGTATCAATAAAGAGGTGAGTGGATACCTTGAAATATTGACAAGAAACTCCTCTCACTTTAGCCCTGTACTGGCAAGTATATGTCTGGCTGTCTTTGGAATCTTCTAGAAATTATATAGACTTTATTGCCCCGCTCCTCTAAAAAAAAAAGGGCAACAGAGCTATTCTGAAGTCTACTTCAATGGCCTCTGGTGGCCATAACTGTCTGGAGGACATGCGGGATGACAGGGAAAGTAACCTTTCTGCACAGTAAGTAGTTGAAGGATTTCTCTTGGTTTAAATACTAACCCTGGCACCACCTCCCTTCCCTCCTCCTTCACAAAAATCTACGTTTTCCATTCATTCAACTCATGTTTAGAGAATGGTTAATATGTGTAAGACCAGTGCTAGAAAGTGTGAATAACACAAAGTTGAATTAGACATGTATCTTTCTAATCTTCCTTCAAGGAACTGATAGTCTAATCGAGGAGATAATGTTCGAATAAATAATGAACAAAGCAGAGAGTGATTATTGGAAAATAGTGTTTCTAAGCAGATAGGAGAAATATTCTATTTTTTTCCTCCTGCCCAGTAAAATCCATGAGATCACATGAGGCTATTTGCCTGTCAGTTATACTTCTGGTTTAAAAGTATAAAAGACCAGGGGGGCAGGGGAGAGGTAGATGGGTAAAGGGGGTCAAATATGTGGTGACACAAAGAAATCTAACTATGGGAAGTGAACACACAGTGTAAATAGATATGCCTTACTGTTAAAGTGTACAGCTGAAACTTACTGGATTTCATTAACCAATGTCACCATACAGATAAGTTAATTAATTTAAAAAAAATTATGTCACACACACAAAATAAATAAAATAAAAAAGTATAAAAGGCCTCCTTTTATACCTTTTCCCCAGATCCAGTTAGTCACCAAGTCAAATTGATTGGACCACTTTATGTGGCTTCTCATAGCCATCAGGATAAAATAGAAAGTATTTAGCTAACTGAAAAAAAAAAACAAGCAAAAAACTCTCATGCTCTAGACCTTACCTACTTTTCCAAACTCATCTTCTAAACCATCCTCAAGTTCCAAACTTACTGAGTCACTGGTGGTAATCAAAACTGTCACAGTCTTTCACCTCTTGGTGTGGCAAGTGCTGTTCCTTTTTGGAATGTGCTTCTTTCTGCCCTCCAACTGACTGTCACCTCATACCCTTCAAGCCTCACTTTCCCTGTAGGAAGTGAGGTGCTATCCCTCCTCTGTGTTAGTACAGCTCCTTGCTCATGGCTCCATCCCATTTCTTATCTTCTGGAATGTGCTCCCCCTTGACACACTCTTACTCATCCTTCAAGACTCCCTTTTGGTAGCCCTCCTCCCTTTAGTCAGGGTTCATCTTCCCTCTATTTATTTCTTTATTAAAGTCCTGGGTTACATCTGACTTCCATTAGTCGTTGGCATGTTTTGTCTTTTTCACCTGACAGCTAACCATTTCAGAATAGGCAGTTTATCTCCATCTTTTATTTTAGTACAATGCCTGGCATGACACCTGTTAAGTTAATTATTCTTTCTGTGGTTACCTGGGTGTCTAGGCAACCAAACATCTCAAGGCAGATGCAGAGGCTGCCCAGCTGGCCTCATTTCTGGGTATTCTAACAGGCAGACTATGCCAGTCTTATATGACTTACTAAGCCACAAACAAGCAGGAAATGAAACTTACATCATGTTCATTTCTCCTCTCTTGATACCTGTTCTGCAATCATGAGCAAACAGAAGGCATAAATTCAGACCAGACTCTGAAATGTAAAAGGGCTACTTGTCAACTGCACCATTGTTTTCTGCTGGAGTTAGCAGAGCAGCCTCGGCCTCACATTCCTGGGACATGAATAATATCAGTTGTGATTACACTTCAGTATCTCATCCATCACCAGCCTGTGAACATCGAATATAACCTAATTAGGAAATGTGAAAGTCCTGTTGCTGGAGATGAGCGCCGAGGAAGCGCAGGTCCACACGTCTCTCTGGAGATAGGGACTCACTGAGACACGCTCGCAGGTTTGGGTCCCACAGGGCTCAGTGGCAAACTCACCAGTCCAGTTCACATTCCTCACACAATCACCAGTAAGCCAGGATCAGACACCTTGAATTCCATCCCATATTACACTCCTCCGCGAATGCATTGCAAAGGAGATATATCGAGACTGATAAATCAGTCGTTGATTTCAAATGGATATTAAGGCATTAGCTAAGTGGTTAACTCTGCCTAACACATTTTTTTGTTGTTGTTGTTCATTTACTGGTTTTGACTGGCCTTAAATAGGAATTCTGAACTTGTTGATAATTGGCTTCTCAGTTTTTAGACTTCTAAGCTTGTTTGTCTTTTCCTACATAGCTCTTAAAATGTGCTTGAGGGCTGCATTCTATCTTCCAAAGTGCAGACTTAATTATGAAGGATGAGACAACATCTTTACTGTTCCTTTACATGAGAGAAAAAGTGCAGCCTCTTCTTTGCACAAAAGGCTACTGCGCCTGAATCCCCCCTTGTCATGTGTGGACTTAAACTTGTTGCATACGTTATTCATCCTCTGTCCTGTCAGTCATCTGACACTTTCTGAGTACCTGCTGTATGCTGACCTGCTGCACTCCCATGGTGCACTGGCACCCAGCATTTACAGGGTAACCAATAGGAGCAAAGAGACCTGTGGCCGCAAGGCAGTGAGAAGGACTCTCCTGCTCTGAGAGTGAGCACGTGGCCAAGCCCACAGAGTCCCAATGGACTGAGTTAAGTGATAATTCCATCTTAATGCTACTAGAAAGTTAGTGTGTGTGTGTGTGTGTGTGTGTGTGTGTGAGAAACTACCCTCTGCTCACTTAATATATATTCCTGTAACCTGTACCTTGCGCCGATAATGTGTGTGCTTCGGTGTCATGCTCCAAGGTTCTTTTGCTGCTCTGTGGGGTTTCAGGGATGATCGCTGGAATTTCTTTGTCTTAAACGGTGGTTAAGCCGCCCTAGAGTATCATGATAGCCACCTGTTTCCAAGTGTCCTCTGTCCTCATTTCGTAGAACAAGGCTTCCCTTGGATTCCCATTCTAGGTTTCTAGTCTATCTTTCTGTGATTTTTCATGCTGTGTTCTCTTCCTAAGGGATAGAAGCTGGCTTTGGTAAAGACCCCCCATGAAATACTGGGATGATGAATACCACCTACTCCATTTTGTTCACCAGGCTCAGATCACGAATGAGGACATCCTGCTACCTCTGCCTTCTAACCTGGTGTTTGCCTGTATTATGTCCAAACATTTCTTAATTCCCTTTGTTGCCATACTCTACCTGCTTATGGGCATTTCTGTGCTCACCCTAGCCCCAAACTACCTCGGCAACACCACCCCTGCTCACAACTTGTCTTGCTGCCATGACTTATATATTAAATCATATAATTTAATAGGCAGGATATTGTTGTTGTTACTACTCTTGCTTTACTGTTAGGGAAACTGAGGCTTGGAAGAATTAAGTGACTTGGCCAGAGAAATGTCTAATACACAGCAGAACCAGGCTACCTAGCCTAGATCCCCTGTCTCTAAATAGTTGCTCTTTGCCCAAATCTGTGCTATTTATTCTAAAGATCTTAAGGGTGATTTTGAAACATAGATGTGATTAAAAGGTGAAAATATACAAAAACAAATGTTTTATTGTCATTATCATCAACAAGTGGGCTTCTTCCAGTCTGCAGTAATACATATCGTCTGGGTCTATCCAGGACTTTGAAACAGAAAAGCTTCTGCTTCCTGCAAAAGGTGAAGCTTGCATGTGGGTGGGAAATGACTACAGTGTTTACAGATGCCAGGTGTGAACTAGTCACATTTCAAAATTTATTTGTGGTTATTTAGAATGAAGGCCTCATTTTCCCAAACAGAGAATGTTATAAATGGTGGTTGGATTCTTGGGTTATCCCAGGAAGGTTGTTTAATTAGGAATGCAGCTGTTGTACCTTTCTAGTTCATAAGGTAGCTGAAGTAAGGCATTTATTATGTCATTGCAACATAACCATCAAAGCCCTGATTGATTAAATAATGTTTCTTTTGAGTCCGACAAGGGTGGTGATGTTGTCACTGTTGGCTCTAGAGTGCATAGGGGTGGTTGGGAAATTTCCCGAATTTTAATAGCTTAGAGAGCTGGTTTGCCAGATGAGAAGTGAGAAGGTATTCTAAGAGAGCATTCAGGTGGCTTGCAGAAAATGTGCAGATGTGGAGCAGAAAAGGGGCCAGGAAAAGAGAAATTCCAGGAACAGAAAAATAAAGGTGTGAGCAAAAGAGTTGGAAAAAATCAGTTATCTGAGGATGAGAAATAAAATCTGACAAAAAAGGGGGAACTAGTAAAGAAACTTTGAGAATGTAGATTTAGAAGGTTAGGGATTTATATGAGAGAAAGAAGATGATTTAGTTTTTGTCTTTTTTTAAAAAACTAATTTAAATGTTTTTTAAATTATTTAATGTCACCACATATTTGACCCCTTTTACCCTATCTACATCCCTCCTCGTCCTCCCTTCCCTCCGCCCCCCCCCCCTTCACCTTCTGGTAGAAGATGATTTTGGAAGAAGATAATTTTGAATGGCTTTGGATAGAGCATGCTCAGCTTTAGAGAAACGTATTAAAGAAAAGGCTATATTAATAAAGCTCATGTAACTTAACCCTAACTAGGTGCAACAAATAGGCTGCCAATTCAGCCATAAATTCCTACTGGTGGGGGACAGGATAAAACCCAGGAGGACCATGAGGTCTGAGGACTGACGGGAAAGGGCCCTGCTGGGAAGTGAAACCCAGTAAAATAGGGGAAAAGCAATTGCAGAAAATGGCTTGGGTGGAATGTGCACCTCTCTGTTAGTCTTTGCTCTATTTCCAATACTAGAATGGGAGGAAATCTTGACTAGAATAGGATTTGGTCCAAGATAAAGAAAGGCAAGATAAAAAGTAGCAATTAACTTGACTGCACTGTTATCCTCAAGGATGCCAAAATGGGCTTTCTCTGTGGGTTTGTTTGTTTGCAAAAACCTGGACAAGGCCTGGAAACAAAAGAATGGGAAAGGGAGATTGATATCTCTTTGTCCATAAGGTAAAAATGCTATCTCCTTTGTGACCTGGAGGGGCAAGCTCTGCAGATCATGTTGCTTTTAGGGAAATGCTTCTCTTATTTTAAAGGGATTTTGACTGTACTTGTTCTGGGAGGGATGGGTGTGTATATTGTTTGACTGAAGGTACAAACTGTTGTTCCAGATTGAACAACTCGGTCTTTGGAGGGAGAGACTGCTGTGGCCTATTATGTCTCATGGATTGCCCTGACTGGAGGTAGAGGATGGTACTTTAGGATAAGACCAACTCCCTTAAGTGGAGGGATAATGTTTCCTAGAGGAAGGCAGAGATTTACAATGTGAGGGATGGTAGAATGTTCTTTCTCTGTTTCTGAGGAAGAACAGGGAAGAAAGGCTAGGAACCAGCAGGGTCATTTTTAATATTAAAAATTATAACTATTCCTGTCTCTAAACCCTCGATCTAGTTCACACCCTTATGTTGTTGATGGAATGGGGTGGAATAAGGGGTGCAATAGTAGAAGGGAATGTTACCTCCTGCTGAAGTCACTGTGACAGCATTAGAATTATAGGGAAGGGACCGTGCCTCTGAGATCTAAGTGGAGAACTAGCGAACCAAGCGCTGGACCTCTTCACGGACAGACAAGAATTGGAGTGAACTCTAAGGAGGAACGTGTCAACTGGGATTACACAATCAAAGAATGGAAGCTTTTCCATCTACTCTTCCATTAAGATGTTGGAAGAGCAGATTTTTCAGGAACCTAGGTAGCTTAGTGTACGTGGCTGTGGCTTCCTTGGAAATGCTATATAAGTACTCTAGAAAAGCTGAAGATGAAGGGAGAAGGTGGGAACCAGAGGGATTCATCTGAGGAACCCTATCGGAAGCCAGTGGGGAAGTCAAGTCAGGAAATCTTTCTACCTCATCAGTCAGTACGGCAAGATGGGGAAAAAAAATGCATCTATAAAGATGTAGGATTTTGGCAGGACTAGGAATTGCCATTCACCATCTACGAATATTATTTATTGAGTGTTGCTTTCTATTAATTAAACTTGTATTTAAATAATCCTGTGGTGAGAGAGTTGGCAAGGGAAACACCAGTTCTTTAGTTCATTACAAGGCCAATCAGAGCTGTTGGCAGAATATTCCAGGAATAATAGTATTCTATGAAAATTATTAACTAGAGAACTTGAGAAAGGATTTGCTGTGGCAGGTGTACCTAGATGAGGAATTTTTCAGTAGCTGGGAAGGTCTCGACAGATGGGATAGCTGAAGAAGTAAGAGTTAATGGTTTTAGCTGTGGGAAGAGGACACGCAGCCTGAGATAGTGTTGTCACTGCAAAATTAGAAGAAGGTTTTGGCAATGCTTCCAACCATATCATATAATTAGGCAGGAGACTTGGTGAAAGACTGGGAATGTGGCCTTACTTGTATTCCATTTGAAACTTTGACTTAAATTTCTGTTTGAGTTTTGCTCCATCTATTCCTCTAGCCTTTGAAAATGAAGTAATTTATCTTCACGTATGAGTTCGGTTCCATCAAAATCTTCCCTTCTTGTTGGGTAAGGGGACAGGACCCTAATCCAGCCCCAGAGACCTCATATCTGAGCTGGCGATTCATTGGTTCGGGGAGCTTGTCCTCAACTCTAGCATCCACTAACACGACTGTTTAAGTGGCTTTTATCTCAGACCCTTTCTCTAATCCTACATCTGTATTTGTCTGCAGGACAATGTTATTTGAATGTCTTGATACATTGTATTTAATTTGTTAAATAAACTCATATAGTTCTCTTCTATTAGTCACCTTTCATAGTTTTTTTTCATTATTGTCAAGAGAAGCACTGGCTTTTTCTGTTTTCCTAAATAAAAATTTAGGGCCTTTTTGACACTCAACACCCTATCCTTCATCAATTCTGCTAACTTCTTTTTATATAACGTCTTACAGATTTCCTTCTTTCAGGTCTTTTTCACCCCTAGTTAGACTTGTACAAAAACCAAGATAATTTTAATGTTTCCCATCTCAACCTTATGTATTACATAATACAGTCAGCAGGTAGCTGAATCATCTCCAAACATGGTTTTCCAATTTTTTCCCAATATCGTTTACCTATTTTATGCCAGGACAGTCACTTGAAAATAAAGAAATACAATCTCTTGCAACAACACATTTCCATAAAGTAAATTAGCTCATGTATGATTGGTAAATAGAAGAATAATATTAGAATGATGCAGAAGTCATAGTGGTTTATGTGTTTTTCCATATATTAACATTTTGTGCCACTAAATAATAGAATTGTATTCTTGGAAACCAAAGGACATTATCACAGCTGAATGTAACAAGCTAGTACAGCACAAACGCCCAATTACTGCATGATTTGCTCTTTCCCCAGTTTGGCTATACACTCTGTCTTGGAAGGACTTATCTTGAAAGAGTGTATTATTGACGTGGTTCTTGATCTTTGTGTATTTGATTTAAAAAAAAATAAGCTTTTATTTTGGATAATTGTAGACTTATATGAAGATGCATAAAATAACACAGCGAGATTCCATGCGCCATTTACCCAATTTCCCCCGGTGGTAACGTTTTTCAAAACTAAAACATGATATCACGGCCAGGGCATTGATGTTGATGCCGCGAAGGTACAGAACACTCCCATCGCTGCAAAGACCCTTCTACTGCCCTTTTACAGCCACACTCACTGCGCTCCTCGCTCTCCTTCTTGGTCCCTACAAACACTGATCGGTTGTCTATTTCTATAATTTTGTCATTATAAGAATGTTACATAAATGGAACCATACATTATGCAACCTTTGGGATTGGCTTTTTCTTTTTGACGCAGCACAGTTTTCTAGAGATTGACTCCAGCTCTGTATATATATCACTAGTTCATTCCTTTTTATTGCTGAATAATATTTCGTGACAGGGATGAACCAGTTTAACCATTCACTTTTTGAAGGACATCTGGGTTGTTTCCAATTTTGGGTTATTATGAATGAAGCTGCAATAAACACTTGTGTACAGGCTTTTGCGTGAACATAAATCTTAATTTCTCTAGGATAAGATGTCCAGGAGTGTAATTGCTGGCTTGTACTAGTTTCGTGTTTAGTTTTTAACACACTGCCAAATTGTTTTCCAGGATGATCGTACCAGTTTACGTTCTTGCCAACAATCCAGTTTTTCTACATCCTTGTCAGTATTCGGTGTTGTCACTATCTTTTATTTTAGCTGTTTGGATAGTAGTGAAGTATATCTCACTGTGGTTTTAATGTGAATTTCTCTAGTGTCTAATGGTATTGAACATCTTATCATGTGCTCATTTGCCATTGGGATGTCTTCTTTAGTAAAAAACACTCTTCGTCCTATCTAATTTGATTTTTCCCCACCTCATGCTCTGTAACTTATAATCTTTTTTTCATCCTCTCAACAGAGTCTTTTGTAAACATTTTTAATTTTGGTGAAATCCCATTAATCATTTTTTAAAAATTCAAGCCTGACCCCTCTGCTTATTCTTGTGTGCCTTTGGGCAAGTTATTTAATCTTCCTATTAAGTAACTTAGTTTCCTCATCTGTAAAACGAGGATAAAAATAGAAGACATCTGTTTTAATTTGCTAAAGCTGCTATAACAAATGACTACAAACTTGGCTTAAAACAACAGAAATTGACTCTCTCACAGTTTTGCAGACCAGAAGTCTGAAATTAAGGTGTCAGCCAGGCTGCGCTTCCTCTAGAGGCTCTAGAGTGGCATTTCATTCCTTGCCTCTTCCAGTTTCTGGTGGCTGGCAGCATTTAACCCACTACAACATTTCTTAGGATTATTCTGTAGATAAGTTCATTTTTATAAAACACTTAATCTAATGTCTGACATAGTGTTTTCAGCTAGATGATTTATTATTATTATTATTATTATTAATTAGTATTATTCAGCAGAAAGACATAAGATGACTGAAATTGAGTAGATAAGAGGAGATAAAAGGACTGGGCTGATATTTCAGTTATCTATTGCTGTAAAACAACAAGAACCTCAAAACTTAGTGGCTTAACACAACAGCAATTTAACCCATGATTCTGTAGTTCTTCTAATCCACTCGATATAGCTGAGGTCACTTAGTGATTCCATCCATCTGGAGGCTCAACCATCTGTCAAAGATTGTGTTTTATCTTCCAGGTCTCCCTCCACATGGCCTCTCTTTATTCACTGGTGAAATCTGAGTTTTGTTATGACATGGTTGTTGGCTTCCAAGAGAAAAAGCAGAAGCTTTCATGCCTCCTACACCCTAGGGCTGGAAGTGGCCCAGCGTTACTTCTGACAGATTCTGTTGGTCAAAGCAAGTGATAAGCTATCCCAGATTTCAAGGGATACAAGTAGATTTTACTTCATGATGGGAAGAACAGCAGACCCCCACACCCACCCCACGAAGAGCGGAGAGGAAGGAACTAATTTGGAGATTCTCTACCACTGTTAACCCTAAATACTAATTTCAGCTTCATAAATTTATTTTGTGCAGAGCCTCATCTGCTAGCTCAGATTCTGTATTTCAGTCAAGCAAATGAGCTTGCCGTTTTCTCAACAGAGCTTTTATCTTCTTGCTCATGTCATTTCTTTAATCAGAAGTATTATTTTCCTCCTTCTCAAGCCGTTCATGTTCACTAAGCCCCTACATTAAAGGCAAACCTTAACTTCTCTAGCTGGCTCTCATTAAAGTCACCCAGTTTATGATCTTTTTTCTTCTCTCTCTCTCTCTGAGTTCTCTAGACATTTAGTTATTTAGTGTGTGTTTTATTAATTTACATTTGTTGAAAGGTTTTTAAAACTATGTTAAATAGTGCAGATGTGCACAATCACACCAGATTATAAATTCCTGGGGACATGGGCTACCCTAATTTCATCTCTTCCCAGATCATATACATCACTTATTTTGCACAAGCCGGACTCTGTAGTTCAGAAGACAGTGCTATTGAGTGAAACTGAATTTGAGGCATTTCATAAAGTTACAGCACATATAAGCAGCAGAGAGGTCAAGAATGCCAGATACATAGGATATAAATATTTAGTAGGTGTTCTATTATTGAATGAGTAAACGAATACCTACATGCCTGAAGGCCACTAGGACTCGGCAAATCCATT
The DNA here is from genome assembly GCF_014176215.1 of Rousettus aegyptiacus. Classification (NCBI taxonomy): domain Eukaryota; kingdom Metazoa; phylum Chordata; class Mammalia; order Chiroptera; family Pteropodidae; genus Rousettus; species Rousettus aegyptiacus. The sequence goes on from NW_023416310.1 coordinate 21,832,103, forward strand.
TTTAGCGGAAATTATTCTGGTGCATCAAATATTTATTAAGCACCTAATATGTTTCTGTCACTTTGCTAGACTCATAGATGAAAATATATTTTAAAAAAAAGTGAAAAATGCAGGGTATCTTACCTCCAGGAGAATAGATTAGGGAAAGACGCAGGCATACTCGTATAGCTAATACAAACCAAGCAGAAGATACTGGGGGAGCATGGCACAGCCGCTCAGGAAATGGTCCCTGGATAAGATGACACCAATCAAAAGCTTAATATGTAAGAAACAACCAGACAAAGGATGGAGTAGAGTTAGAAAGAGCATTTCAGGCAAGGGGAGCTGAGTGAAGAAAAGCACAGCAGAGTTTTAGCATGAGTGCAGTGAGGGACAAGTTTAAAGCATAATGTGGGAGACAGTAATCTTGGGAGATAAGAATAGAGAGGTAGACAGGTGAAAGATGACCTATTTTCCCTGAAAGGGAGCTCAGCCAGGCTTATGAGAGTCACTGGACCAGTATAGACAGAGAAATAACATGGCGACTCTTTGTTAAAGAGGTCCCTCTGATAGCCAGGTGGAGGATGGGCTTTCTGAGTGAATTAAAAGCAGGAAAAGAGTGACCATGTAGGCAGGAGATGACTGAGACCTTGAACTAGACTTTAATACTAGAAACACAGGAGAAGAAATGGATTAAAGAACTATTGAGTAGGACAAATGGGTAGGGCTTGGTGAGTGATAGAATGTATGCGATTGAAAAGCAAGATGAATCTAGGATGACCACTAGATTCCTAGGTTAGGTGACTGGGTAACTTCCATGTCATTGTGTCGTGGAGGCAAGGGGAAGAGAATGAATGATATAGAAACAATGACAGGTTCAATTTTGTCCTTGCTGAGTTTGAGGAACTCATTGGGATATTTGAGTGGACATAAGAACTCTTATCTGGGGAAGGGAACTTGGAAGAGCCATGTCTTTGAGGGAGAGCCTGGTGTCAGTTAAGGTCAGAAAGTGGAGGGAGCATCTGTGAAGTTGATCATATAAGATGTTTGAGTTATTGTGAAATGCAGTTCCAGGGGGCATAGTAGATAGTTATGGGGGAGGAGTAATTGGATAGAACAGGTGGCTTAAAGTTCTATGAGACGATGTGTGGGAAGGTCAGGGGAGCATTGGTGGCATTATTTTGTGTGTGTATTACTAAATTGAATTCCTACCATCCCACAAATACACCAACGAAGAGTTCTCAGACACTAGCAGGTGTCCAAGAATTCAATTCAATTCCATTCTGACACCATTTATGCAGAGATACCATCAGATTCCATAGGTAAAGGGTTCAGTCCTACAAGACTGCCCGCCCCATCCATACACACACTTCTTAAGGTGCCAGATACAAACCCAGGTTACCTGTGCTTCTGACTGACAGGGCACATATTGGAGATTCCAATGACCCTCCAATTCAGAATGCCAGTCACAAGTTCAGATTGTTACCTGTACTTCTGACCCACTGGCTATAAATTAGAGGTTCCTATAAACCCCTCCTTGGGTTCAGTTAATTTGCAAGAATGACTCATAGAACCAAGAAACATGTTACTAACTAGATCACTGGTGTATTGTAAAAGGCTATAAATCAGGAAGAGTCAGATGGAAGGGATGCATGAGGCAAGGTATGTGGGAAGGAGTGCAGAGCTTCCATGCCTTCTTCAGGCACGCTGTTCTCCCCGAATCTTCATGTTTTCACAACCTGAAAGTTCTCCGAACCTTGTCCTCTTGGGTTTTTATGAAAGTTTGATTCCATTGGCATGAATGATTAAATCATTGGCCGTTGGCCATTAATTCAGCCTTCAGGACCTCTCCCTTCTCCTGAGGTTGAGGAGGGGGACTGAAAGTTTCAGCTTTCTAGTCACATGGTTGGTTTTCCTGGCAATGAGCTCCCATTCTTAGGTGCTTCCAAGACACCTCATTCACATAACAAAAGACACCATTGTCATTCTCATCACTTGGGAAATTCCAAGGGTTTCTGGAGCCGTGAAACAGGAGCTGTAAATGAAGACCAAATATTTTATAAATCATAGTATCGCAGTGATCAAGGATAGCAGAGCTTTCGGGCATGGTAGGGTCAGCTGACCTTGAGAATTCTCTATGGAACTTAGTATTTAAGGCAAGGCAGGATTTGAGTTTGGTCTTGATCAGCTTCCATCTAAAATAATTAATACTGGTTGTGGTTTTAGCTTCATATGATAGTGGTGTCAATGGAATCTGTGATGGTGGTCTCTGGGTGACGGTTCCTATGAACTCTACAGGTCCCGTGGTGAATGAAAACCAGACCAGCAAAAAATGGCTCCGAGATATCTGTATACATGATTTTATCTAAAAGTATACATTAACCAGGAAGTTAGCTCCTTTAGTTAACCAGAATATTTCAATTTTTCTTCTATACTGGTAATGGATACAAAGTAGGAAAAAATAAATAAATCAAGAGAACAAATAAATGCTAAGAACCACACAAGTTAAACTGACTCAATTCCTGCATTGTTACTCAGAAATAATTTTTGAAGTCATTTGCAGAAATAAAATGAGTTTTTAGAAGTTTTTTCCTTATCCATTCCAACTTCTAATGATGTCTCAAGCCTTCTTACTTTTTTCCTGAGTGCTCCCGATGTGGATATTGAAATTGGGCATTTGACTCATTAAAAAGTTCAAGAACAGATAAAGACTCCAAAATAGAAAGCCATTTTAGCACAGGAGTAATGTGTTTAGAAAATACAGGTCATAAGGCATATGAGGTGAATCTTTTAAGATGTCACCATAGCTTTATCCCTTACTTAACTTCTCACAATGACCTCTGATAGCGTCTTACACCAAAGTCTCAGAATGTCTTTCTGACTTTCAGAGACATCAATGATCTAGCTTCATCTTCATTTGTCAAATGGGGATAGCAACTTCTCTATTTATCCCACTGTTTGTTTGTTTGTTTTGGTCAAGACAAAAGAAGCAATATAGGTGAAAAGTGATTTTGAAAGAAATAAAAACTATGTATGTGTAAAAGATAGTTCCTTACGGCTATGCTTTTGCTCCATCATTCTTCCATTAGTGCCAGGATTACCTGTCCCCAAACCCCAGGATTCCTAATACCTGGTTACTCCCAACTGCCTGCTCAACTTCTACTGATGACCAGTACTATCTCTCCTTAAATATTTACCTTCCATCTTACACTTCAAAACAACAGTTTGTAATGACCAGCACACCCTTGCCTTTAGGGACTGTCTTGTCTACTTCAGACCCATCTTCAACTTCTTCCCCATGTTTCTGAGCCTAGAATAACCAATTTACAGTCTTCTTAAAAACAAAACTAAACAAAAAACAAAAACGATGATTTCTGTTGACCTCTCCTGACCCCGACTTATTTTACTTTCACAAAAGTTGTGTATCTACATCATATTTTCCAGGGAAACAGCTTCGCTTGTGAGGGTACTGGGGACCCAAGTCTAACAGAGAAACAATCTCACCCAAAGCTACTGAGATACTGTCATCAAGTCCTGTGCAAGAGTAAAAGTCTAGATAGGAGCAGGGACGAGAGAGAAAGCTATCTAGGTCAATCTTCGAGATAATAAGAGACAAGGTAGATGATGAAAGTTGGAGTATGGGGATTGGATTTGGAAGGCCTGCAAGGCCAGGAAGAGGAACAGAGAGTGGACCACCACTTGGAACATGCATTGTTGGCCACCATGTTCTGCATGCTGTTTGGGTATGCTGCTGACCTTATTAAAAGTGCCAGGGATGGGGTAGTCATCCTGGTTTGAGAGCTGCTCTCCCCTACTCAACAAAAACTTTACTGACTTTCATTATCTATGGAGAAAGTCCAAACTCTTCAACCTAGTGTAACCATTATGCTCAGGTCTCACTAGTGTGGGCACTAAAATGGTCATGTTTCCTTTAATGATCAGTTATGATGGTATGCTGAATGGTCGGCATTTCTGCTGGCTCCCAGGTTCACCACCCCTTGGAGCTGCGCCTCCTCCTCTCCCAATCTCAGGCCCACCCTTGAAATCCTTATTTTCTGTCTCTGCTTCTTTTCAGAGTAAATCACAGGGGGAATGGCCTCAAAAGATATAGTCCTGCTTTCCCCTGGATTCAGTTTCATTCCAAGGATGCTTTGCATGACAATTTAGTTTCAATTTGGCCACAGAGCTGAACACTTTATGGTAATACTTTCTGCTTCTCTTATACCCATTTTTTTAAAGCCACACGTAATCATAGACTCTCAGAACTGGAAAGTACCTTAGAGATCCCCAAACTACAACAGCCAAACTTCTTGGTATTTTTAAATAAAGAAGTAGAAAAGTTAAGTGACACCTAAATGACAATTCCTTAGGAATAAAGTTAGTATTTTTGTTCAGGTTTCCTGATTCCAGTTCAAAATGCTTCCCTTATGTAACCCACTGTCTCATTAATGAGGCAACAAGTCATTTAAGAGGAATTTATTGGTATATGAAAGATCTAATTTTATGAATTGAATAATTGTCTCTTCATTTATCTGTTTTGTAAGATTTAGTTTTCATATATTAGGTTTCTAATGACAAGGTACTCTACATCCGATAAAGTATATCATTTTCAAATGAGCTTAAGCAAATATAGCCTATTTGGCTACTCTTTCTACTGCTCACCTGTGTGAGTCCCAGAGACACTGTGAATAGATTTCAGAGTCAACCATAGCAGGACTGTGAGGTCTCAAGTTGGGAGGGGACAGTTATGAGTGAGGGGCAGATTTATTTTTGCACATGTGTCTCCTCCACATGCGATCTAAAGATCACACAAACAGGGCCTACGTTCTTGTCATCTCCATGCAGCCGAAGGCTTACACAATGCCCAGCTCGGAGTCAGGACTTGAGAAGTATGTGTTGGACAAAGAATAATGGTTGAAAGAATGTTCCCTTTCCACAAACAGAAATGATGGTGCTGAAAACGAGCATGAGAGATGGTCAGGAATATACTGAGTGTGAAGGAGGAGGCAGAGGAGTGAAAAAAGGGATGTTTCATGTCTGAGTTCTTTATTGCTGTGTAACAAACTACCTCAAAATTTAGTAGCTTAAAACAACAATATTTATTATTTTTAATTCTGTGGGTGATTGGGCTTAGCTGGGTTCCTTCTGCTACATAGGATGTTGGCTAAGGTCACGCACAAAGTCTGCATTTAGTGGGGAGCCTCACTCTCCAGAGCTTCTTTTGTTGGGGACTTATATCATCTAATGTGTTACTTGGAGTTTCTAAATAGTGACTTAGAGGTAGCACTGCCAGCTCTTGAGACCTGAGCCTGACAAGGTATTACTTACAACTCATTCTATTGATCAAAGCAAGTCACAGGCCAGCCCAGCTCAAATGGAAGGAAAATAGACTATCTCTTGATGAAAATGGTGGTGATTCGTATGGAAATGGGAGGGGTTGTTGCAGCTACATTTGCAGATAAACTATAACTGGGAAGAAGAAAGGCTATCTATACTTAGTGGCTTGACTAAGGCACTAGTAGCTACATGTATTGCAGATACCTAAGTATGTGTCTATCTTAAAGGCAAATGTAGCTGTTCAAGACTATTAAGGAGATAAATAAGCTGAAATGTGATTTATTCAGATTATCAATAGTGCTGCTATGCATGCTTTATCACTTTAAGACTCTGAATTAAGAAATACCTTACCCCGGACACTATTTTCTCTACTCAATAGAATTGGTTGCAGCTACTGCAACTTTCCTTTAGAGAGTGCTGGGGCTTTAAATGAAAGCAGTAAATTTTCCTCTTCTGCAATAATGAAGAACCCTCATATCATTTATGTAACATAATTCAGAGTTATAGGACAGTTTACAATGAAGCATTTTTGTGAGCATCGAATGCAACAATCGAGAGATTTTTTTCTTTTCGTCTTTAAAATGCTAAGACTTCCAGCTACATTGTGAACAAAGAACAAAAGAGAATGGAGCACACAGGGGAAAGAACGGGAAAGTCTGGGTTCTTTTACAAACTCTGCTGTTCACCAGCTTGTGGCCTGGGCTGGTCACCCAGTTGCTCTCTGCCTTTGCGTCTTCATTTTTCAAGTGGGGATAATAAAGTGGGGTATGCTTTGTCTGGCTCTTAACATTATTTGATTTCGGTGAATGACTAGGTGCATATATATAGTAAAATATTTGTCAGTATCTAAGGTGAATATTATTGGTTTCTTTCTAGAGGCTTTATTATTATTATTTTTTAATTACAAAAGTCATATGTGAAAGTAAGCTAATTGTAAAAATTTCAGATATATGTAAGGCAAAAAATAAAACTTTTTTTACATCCCAATTCTCAACCATCTCTTTCTTTCCCCAGAGGTAACCATATTTATATTTGATATGTATCTTTTCAGATCATTTCCATACTTTTATTACATACAAACATAGATACCTACAGTTTTTACATAAATGGTATCTATTAATGTGGATTTCCATACAATTTGTAGACAGCTTCTTCAGAAATTAATGACATATTTTTCATGTGTCCAAATCAAAGTATTGGCTAAAGGCTTGATAACGTCACTGAGATACTTTTTGCAGATTTCATGCATATAAATTGCTTTTCTCACTTTTATCACTTATTTGAATTGTTAAAGAGACAACCACTGGCCCAAAATTATATCACTCATGATACCAAACCAAGGTTTAATCCCTGGTATAATTGTGGTTTCTACCTCTCCCCAAAACAATCTTAATCAAGCAGTCTGGAATTTTCTGGTCAACACCGGTGAGGTAATCTCATGTGGGTAGGCCCTCTTCATCTGCCCTTCCTCCCCATAGAAAGAAGAGGCAATTTGCATGATGAAAACTCTTCTCTGTTCTTTTGCACCCCCTCCCAGAAGATGTCTGGTGCCCCTAAATAATCCTTTGGTTTCTTTTGTTAATAGCTCCTTGTCCCACCCGTCTTCCTATAAAAATCTTCCATTTTGTGTAACCCCTTGGAGGCACTGCTTGTTGTTAGATGGGATGCTGTCCTATTCATGAGTCACTTAATAAAGCCAATCAGATCTTCAACGGGAATTTATTTCGTTATTGTATTGTATGCATCTTTGTAAGAGTTCCTTAAAACCTTTGAAAACATTTGAAATACATAAAAATGTACCATCATTGATTGCTTTTGCTTCCCCTTCGCTTCCCTTGATTGCTTTGCCTCTTCTAAAGGAACTCTCAAGCTGATAGCAAGCGACTTCCCCCTCCCCTTGCATTCGAAATTTTCCTGGGTCATTCCAAGTTCAGAGGGTGACTTTTACCTCAGATAACTCCTCTCTCACACACAAATCTAAATCTACCTTTGAATTCCTCTAACATTCTTTCCCAGTTACCTCAGGGTAGTCTTCATTCTTCTGCTCCTCCCTAATTCACTCCGTGGGCTGAAAAATATGACCCCTGGTTTGACTTGCTAGTGATAAATCTGTATCAGTGAAAAAGTCCACTTGCTAATGTACCCAGGCTAAAATGCTGCTCACATACCTACTCTGTACCAAATACCATGGACCATCCGGTTCCTCGAGCATGGGCCAGGGGTCTGACCCAGTGCAGGGATCAGGGAAGGCTTCTCTGTGGAAGTGCTTGCTGACCTGGGATCTGAGAGAAGAGGGGGAAGAGGTAGCTGGGTGAAGTGTGGATGAGTGAGAGAGGTGGGAGGGGAGACGTGATGAAATTTGCATTTTGATATAATAATTCTAACTTCAGTATTAAAAAAAAAATAACAAGTTAGAGGGGTGCAAACATGTTGCAGGGAGACCAGTTTCCAAAGATTCGATTAAAAATAGGCGTAATTTAAGAGGAAGAACAGCTCCTGATAATCTTGAAATGACACAGACATTCCCTTGAAAATCTTAAGTGTTCATTTATCAGCTAATCCTCTGACAATTGAATCCATTTCCAGCATTAAGGATTATTTAAGATAAAAATCCGAAGGAACGATTTCTCAATTATGATGATTCTTGTCAGAACCATCACATTTTACTATTTTTGGTATAAAGCTGTGATGGTCCTGCTCTGGTCTTTGCTGCGGAAGGTGAAGTGGGGGAGGGTTTGAGTGAGGCAAGACGGGGCAGCTAGGATGCAGTCCTGGTCTGAACACCCGAAACTCAGTTATCTTCCTACCTCTACTGCTCTAGTTTTTCCCAGTTTTATTCAAAATTATCTATTCATGATGTAGATTTTTAATATGGTCATATGTATCAATAAATACTCAGGAACTATTTGCTAAGGAGCCAGTGGAAAAAAATATGTAGTATGAGTCAGAATCCCCAAGGCACGTGATTGGACAATGTCAGCGGCATATAAAAATCAGCAACATATTTCATTCTTGTCCCCAACAAAAGATTCAACAGAGCAACATTAACTATGGAGTCGAACACTCTGACACACACAGATCAGCTCTTGCCGTTTAAGGATTGTCTCTGAGAAAGGGATTCTGTCTTATAAAAATTTAGTGATTCTGATTTATCTACACTTTAAAATATTTAAAAATAAACCCCACCAAGGAATACTGAGAATGGCTGCTGGCTAGGTGACATAGTTAAAATAAATCTTCATTCTCTTTTGTTTTATAGGATACTGATTTCTATTTCATTTCATTTTATTTTATTTTTATAGTATGATTTAATGTATTTATTTTCAGCTTCCACTTTTGTTTGCTTTGCTGTGATATTTCTGAACATCACTTTCCAGGATGCTTGAATAATTTATGATTTTGTTGTTGTTGTTGTTGTTAAAGAAGCAGATTTCAAAAATGACAGGAAGATTTTAGGTTGGTAAATGGTTCTGCTTCGAAACACATCACCTACTGGGGTTGGAAATGATAAGAAAAAGTGAAAACACTGAGGAAGTTAAAGCAAGAACCAGAAACAAGACATTATGGAGAGTAGCAAACAGTTTGGTTTACAGAGAGATAAGGATAATTTTATGCACTTTTTGTAGATGTGGCCTACTGGGAATTAACCCATTACTAGTCTTCCCAACCACAGACGTAGCTAGTTCCAGCTAGAGAAAAAAAAGTTAAGTTGAAGCTATTACACAAAACAATTCATAGTCTGAGTTTCTTGTTGAAACATGGAAGAGAAATGGGAGACAGTAGGGTAAAGAGAATTGGCTCTGAAGATTAGAGTGATAGATGATTATATAATGTATAATATACGTAATCTGTGTATATATATCACCTATTAATCTTAATGAATAAATATACATCTATATAAAATTGTCTCTTTTTATCTCCATTTTTATATTTATATGACAGTGAACACTCAATGGTTGGATGGTTTTTGTTATTATTGTGGTTCTCAGGGAAAAATTGGCTTAGAATTATTGTGATAGGCTGAATAATGATCCCCAAAGATGCCCATATCCTAACCCTTGGGACCTTTGGATGTTACCTTATATGGCACAAAGGGGCTTTGTAGATGTGATCAAGTTAAAGGTTATGAGATGAAGAGATTATCCTTGATTATCAAGTGGGCTCCATGAAAACATGAGGGTCTTTATAAAAGGGATGCAGAAGCAGTCAAATGAGAAAGTGATGTGACAAGAGAAGCAGAGGGACAGAAAGAAAAAGAGTTGAAGATGCCAGCTTTGAAGATAAAGGAAGCATGACATAAGCCAAAAGATACAGGTTGCCTTTGGAAGCTGGCAAGGGCAAAGAAATGGATTCTTTCATGGAGCTTCCAGAAGGATTGCAGCCATATGGGCTCATTTTAGTCTTGTGACCTGCAGAACCATAAGATAATAAATTTGTGTTGTTTTAAGTCTCCAAGTTTGTGGTAATTTCTTATAGCAGCAATAGGAAACTAATACAGTTGTGGTTGGAAAGGACATGTTGGAGTTTTTCCCACAACACTCTCTCTCTCTGGGTGGTCCATCTGTGGAGACTAACAGCCCCGATCCTATAGGAGCTAGAACTTTGAAGGGAAACCTTGAAGATACTCAGTGGAAGTCTCCCCAGTGCTGTCCTTGCAGAATTGTAGGCAGGTGCCTTGTCTTAGACATCACCAGGAAGCAAACCGTACCTGGCCCTTCACTCTCTTTTGAGCTGATCTGGGATTTGGTGGGAGCTCAGGGGAGCCAAGGAAGAGAAAGAGAATCAGCAGCCCACCCACACACATGGCAAGTGGTGGATTGCTGGCTGTGGTTTTCCTGGAAGGATCTTAAATAGCTTTCAGAACATTCTTTGTTGGGGCCCTACATTCTTTGGCAGGGCTGTCATGACCCAAAGGGTGTGGCCAGCAACCCACATCCTCTGGAGTGTTTTGTGGGCTGCTCTGCAGAGTGGCACAGGGACCCTGGCTTGAGAGACCTGTTTTCCTCTCAACCTATTACTCAGGAAATGTTTGGCTGTTTTCTGTTTATCCTTGAGATGAAAACGTCTCTCAAATCTTCCACTGTGAAAAGATTGCTCTTAAATTTTGACAAACTGTTCTTTAGAGTTCTTACACCTGCTAAAATATCACCCCAAGCCCCAAAGGCCAAAAATAAGAGGCAACCTCCCATGTTCTCCTCAATGATTCAGCCACCACGGTCAGACAGAGACCATTATCCTATTCCGTAACATCTCACTTGCTCCTCTGTGCTCCCATATGTGGCCCTAGTCAATAGCTGTGTTAAAGCACTTGTTCCAGTATTTTGGAATCATTACCTCTCCCTCCTCCTTCAGTGCTGGAATCATGTCTGATAGAACTCGATGTCTCAATGATTAGCATGGTGCTTGGCACATAGGTTGCTGATAATGTTTTTTGCTGAACAAACTTTACCTTTTGTAGTGGTTTATTGTAGTTGATGCCCTCCAGATGTCGTTGCTTTTTAAAAATTGAAGTATAATTTACATGAAATTCATTAAAAAGGATTAAGTATTCAGTTCAACGAGTTTGACAATTGAATAAATCATGATAATTGACTACACCAAATGAGAGGCAGTTACTATTGATGTGTTTTTTCACATGGATTAATTTTGCCTATTTTGGGATGACATATAAATGATATCATGCAGCTTCTTCTACTTAGCATAAATGGAAGTCTTAAGAGTCTTCTATTGTTGCATCATACGTATTTTTTCTTTCTATTTATCATTAGCATTCCAATTTATGAATATACCACAACATGTTTATCCATTTTCTTGCTGATGAACATTTGGACTGTTTCCCGTTTGGGGATACTATGAATAAAGCTTCTTTGAGTATTCATGTACAAGTCTCTTTGTGGACATATGTCTTCATTTTGTGGGAGAAATATTGAATATGGAATTCCTGAGTCATTGGATTGGTACACAAGTTAATTTTATAAGAAAGTAACAAAGTGTTTCCCTAAGTTGTTGTACTATTCTCTATTCCTATTAACAGTGTTTGAGAGTTCCAGTTTCTTCTTATCTTCATCAACTTTTGTTATTGTCATACTTTATATTTTACCTATTTCAATGGGTGTAAAATTGGGGTTTTAATTTGCATGTCTGTGATGACTAATGACGTTGAAAACATTTTAATATGCTATTGGCCAATATCTTCTTTTGAGAAATGGCTGCTCCAATCTTTTGCCAACTTTAAAAATTAGAATGTTTATCTTGTTATTAGTGATTTAGAAGAGTTCTTTATATACACTGGATACAAACTCTTTGTCAGATATATGTTCTGGCTTGTCTACTTATTTTCATAATGGTATCTTTTGATATGAGAAAATTTTTATTTTGACGAAACTCAATTATTATTTTTAATTGTTAGTGCTTTTTGTGTCTTTTCTAAATAATCTTTGCCTATCCCACAGTTGAAAAGATCTTATTTTATGTTTTCTACTAGGAACTTTATAGTTCTAGATTATATTTTATAATAAGATCTTTCTCAAACTAATCTTATTGCATAGGGAGAGATAAGAGTCAAGTTTATTTTTGTTTTTCATATGACTTTCCAGTTGTTCCAGAAATTAACAAGTCTTCATTTTTTTATTAACTTATCTCGTCACTTTAGTCAAAAATCAATGAACTCTATACGTTTGAGTCTATTTCTGGATTGTCCTATTGATTTTTGCCTATCCTCATATCAATACTACAATGTCTTGGTTAATCTAGTATTAATTCAGTTTTGAAACCAATTATTATAAGTCTTCCAATGTTACTCTTCCTCGAAATTCTTTTGGCATTTCCATATCAGTTTTAGACTCAACTTGTTAATTTTTCTAAAAAAGTCTACTGAAATTTTGCTAAGGATTCTATCAAATCCATATATAAATCAAAGGGAAGAATGGATGTCTTAATGACACTGAGTCTTCCAATTTGTAAACATATGATGTCTCTATTTAGTCTCACAAGAATGTTTTATAATTCTTATTAGAGAGGAATTATATATTTTTTATTAGATTTTCCAAAGTGTTTGACATTTTTGATATTATTACAAATGGCATTAAAAAATTTTTATTTTCCAATTGTTTATGGCTGGTATATAATCGATTTTTGTATATCGACCCTGCTAAATTTTCTCAGAAATTCTCGTAGTTGTTTTGTACATTCCATAGAATTTCCTATGTAAATAATCATGTCTGCAAAGAACGACACTTTTACATTTTATTTCTTTTTCTTGCCTAAGTTTCCTCTACTACTCCACTCCCATGCTCAGTCCCTACATGGAGCTGCATTTTCTCAATCTGTTCACATGCTTTAGTTCTATGTTTCCTTTGTACTTGTACAAAGTTCTTATAGTCCATAGTTTCAAGGATAGGGAATAGTTCCCAGCAATGCCCTGACCACCTGTGATTAAGAAGGATGTGTACCCATGTGACCCAGGGAGTGCATTGCTGTTCTTGTTTCTGTACTGTGGAGGCTTTCTCAGTCCTGATATCATCTAGAAAACATTCTCCCATCAAATCGAGCAGAGCCTGGAAGCAGCAGGCTGGAATGGGAGGTACTCAGTCGGAACAACAGATAAAGCTGTAGGAAGCCAGCCTTCTACACTCCCTAACTTGGAGAAGCATTCTGCAGGTACATGAGAAGACAACAGAATGAGTCACCAATGTGATCGACCAATAGCCAGAACTTTGAGCAAAGCTCAACTCTCAGCTCAAAAGCTGTGATTTAGCATATTTTATAAATAATAAAAAAGGACCTATGCAAAGGTATAAGACTGGTGTGAGAAAGTAATTTGTGGGGGATTCAGATTAGTAACAGTGGGACTTAGACATCCCAAAAAGATGCCAAAATGGAGACAATCCCTTGTATCTCACCAATTCGTAGTGATGGGAATTGGAAGTATATATTAGGAACCCACTAATGATTTATAGTTTGCTTTAAAATATCATGCCTAACTTTAAAAAAATAATATATAGTTTTCATTGTACAACAGAGGTTGAGGTATTTTCTACTACCTTTTTCTATTTTATTCATATATTCCCAACTTACAGATTCTCCATGTCACAATAGACACAGATGTTGGGCTTAAGTGCCTGACATGACCCTTCTAGGCAACAGGGCATTGCCTAGAGATGGAAAACCACATGAACAGTAGAGCGCTTATAAGAAGCTGCTTTAACAAGGCTTTTCTCTGTCAGAGTGTGGTGTTCATTAGACTTTTACACACCTCCTACCCAAATGTTCCCTCATTTCCTGTTACAAAGTAGTACAGCATCCCCTATAGTAGACACTTTAATAATAGAGCTTCTTCCAGCAGAGAAAATCACAACACACTCCAGAACCACAGCTGCCATGGATGCGTGTGTTACTTTGAAGATGTGGGTAGAGCCTCCCAAAAGCTTGAACCATTGCTGAGCAAGAGGAGCTCACACACTACACCCAGACGCCACGCTGCAGGGGTGGCAACGCAGTGGCAGTCACCAGAGGGAGGCATATCTTGCCTTTGGCCATGTCCTTGAAACCAAGAACCAGTCTTCTCATAGTGACAAGTACCCAAACCTGAAAAAGCCAATTCTCCCCTAGACTGGCGATCCCTTGTAATAGGATCATTATAAAAAGGGCAAGCAGCAGTCGCATGATTGCTGGAGCTGACCTCAGTGTCTTAGACTGAAAGTCACTGAGAAAGAGAACTGCGTTTCCCCCAAGAATTACTATTTTCTTCCTTGGTATGTTTGGTTTCCTCTTTTTCTTGCCAGCTTTCCCCCTTCTTCTTCTTCTTCTTCTTCTTCTTCTTCTTCTTCTTCTTTTTTTTCCTTCTACCTTCTTTATCCATGTATGATGATTAGTTTGGAAAGAAAGTAAAGTGTAGGAAGCATCTGTCATTCTTTCTACTTTCTTTGTTCTCTTATTTCTAGCCCATCCCTACCTCATACCTGACAATGGCACCATCCCAGAAAGTAATGCGGTCCCTCCTAGAATGCAGTGCACCATCACAGCTACCCCCTTCGAATTGTTAAAGAAGAACATGTCGTGGGCCTGAGGATGCTTTTCATCAAGGTTTGATTACAGGCTGATTTGGTATATATATCACTATAGGCTAACACAGCAAAGACTACTGTGCCTTGTAATTGTAGACATTCAAGGAATAGTCATTGGAATAACTAAAAAATTAAACAGCTTTTACAATGCTTTGTAGGCACAAGGTAATATTGTTTGGGCACTACCAGCCAGTTTTATAATTCCAAGGCAAATGTGGTATATAAAGAGATAGTTCCCATTAGGAGAGAACATTTGGCATATACATCTTGTGTTTCTATGTCGGGGAGTCTGTTAGAAAAACAGTCTGGTCTCTCTTCCTATTTGGGGCGCAGAGGAATAAAGGCACATGTGACACCTCTAATTCTGGGCTCTCTTGTTTCGGAGCTGCCTTCCCACAGGGTCTTCTGCTTGCTTTTTTGGCCACAGCATAAGCAGAGTAGAGCAGGCAGGCTGTGGCCACGGTGTGGAGGTGGCAGCTGCTCAGGGCTGCCTATACTCAGTCTCTGTGACACAGTGAATAGGTCTGCCTAATTCAGGCCAAGTGGCTCATTTTCCAAGCCATTGTTCTGTGTCTACATCACATTCTGAAAACAGCATTATCTCTGGGTATTTTGATATTTCCTATCTGACTGATGAATCTACTTCTCAACTGGGTCTAAGCTCAGGAAAGTGATAAAATGATGATATTGATTGACTCATGCCTAAATAGTAAAGTTCCCACTGCTTGATTGTGGGAATGATGGCCAGACTGAGCTGGTGTCTTCTTAACAAAACCTCCCATGGAAAGAATTCTTCTCCCTCTGTTACCACCATGTCCCTGCAAATAGGTTTTTTTGAAGATGACAAATCTGGGCCATTCCTGCAAGGAGGGCAGCGGGGACAATCTATCCGGCTCTATGACCTTGGTATACTTGCTTAACTGGAATGTTTTCAATTTAATGTGGTCCTTGGTCATTATTGCTCTTGATCTGCTTTGTTGTTGTAGTTGCTAGTATAGGAGAAGAGAGAAGGTCAAAAGTATTGGCATTGGTTTGTGAGTATTCTACCAGAAATCACGGTATGTTTCATAATTCATCTCATTTATAGCAGTTAAGAAACTCTGAAACTCTGGCTTTTCTAAATAAAAATTTGCATTCAACAAATATTGATTGAGTGCTGTGTAGCTAGGGCTACAATGATGAACAAAACCAGATATAAATTAAACTCTGACCTCATGGAACTTTTAGTCCAGAGGAGACTAGCCTTAGCTGTCACCCAAAATGGATGTGGCAATGCCTGCCTTTCATTTCTTGATGCCTCTGGCCAGATGAGCTCATCTGTTATTCTATGGATCTCATATGAGGCCCTAAAAACCATTTACTCTGTTGCCATTATAAAGATTAAGCACCACAATCTTAGGCATGTGTTATCTACAGCTAGCACTGGGCTAAATTTTTAAGCATTTCATTGCTATGCTTTATGATGTAGATTCAAATCTGTAATAGGAACCTTACCACATGTCATTTAATCAAAGATACTATCAAAGATACTATCAAACCTTTATTTTATATGTTACTATGAAAGCAAAAATTTGTCAATTAAACTGACATGTCAACAAATTTAAGGCATAACCTGATATCCGAGATATTGAAATGTGAAACAAATAGTTCAGCACACCTCAAAGAGTGGTCTCTAGACCAAAATCACCAGCATCACCGGGGAACATGTTAAAATGCAAATTATCCAGCTTCACCACAGACCTCTGGCAGCAGGACTCATACAATCTGGGTTTTAACAAGCCTTCCAATTGATCTTAATACATGATAAAAGTTTCAGAATCACCGACTTAGTGCATCTCAGCAAACATTTCTTGAAAACCTATCACGCTGAAAGCATCATGCCGAATGCACAATTCACAGACAAAGTCAAACAGGACTGGTTGTCCACAAGGAGTTTATAGTCTAGAAACAGATTTTTTCCTTCAAGAACTAAAAGATCAGAGATAATATGATGAGTGCTGTGACCAAGATGCCCTCAACAGGCTGGAGAAGCCATAGGAGGAAGAGGTAACTTCTGACTTAAATATTGCTAAGGACTTCATGATGGAGAAGGCATTTAAAATTGGGCCTTGAAAGATGTACAAGATTTTATTTTTCAGAATAAAAATAAATGAGGACTAATATTCCACAGACGGCTTTTTCTTCCTAAAGTCAGTTCTCATATGTACATTCCTTAAAAAGTTAGAAATTAATTAGAAAGGCATATGATGAAGAATTATGTACAATGGCAGTCATGCCAATTCTTTTGCTGACTCTGGAGATAGGTTCACCATCAGTACTCTGGTGCCAATAGAAATTCCGGTGAGTGCTAGGGGAAAAGGCAAGCCTGCGCAGTTCCTTTTATCGGCTCGTAATACCCAAGATGGAAATGTGGATGATGAGAAGTGGACAGTGTTCCATAGCAAATAGTTTTTATGGAAGGACAAAGTGAGAGAACCAAGAGGCCAAGACATTCCGGTACAATGTATTTCAAGTCTAAGCAGGAGTAGCAGAGGCATCATTCAATTTTACTGTAAATGAAGAGTCTTGAGCTAATCTCATTTACATTGCACTCATCAATTTTTGGACACGTAAAATATAAGTTACAGAATATATATGCTTAAAAGATAAGGTTAAAATTAAAAACAATAAGGGAAAACAATACTTTTAAAACCTTAGCAGCACGTGTCATGGCCAAGTTGGACTGTAGTCTCTCTATTCCATGAATTAATTTAATTCTCTACGTTATTTTCGCCTGCAGAGCACCGTGTACTGTGTTTGTGCTGCTCACACCTTTATGTAGGAGAGGTATAGCCTTAGCATTTATTAGACATGGCAACTACTTACCCAAGAAGTGTTTAAGACACTTTTCTTCAACAAGGACAGGAGTTGTTATTGTGAGAACTGCAAAAGGTGTTTGGAATCAGAGCTGTTCCCAGGGGTTTCTAGAACAGTCACACGCCCAGGCCTGTTTCCAGCTCCTGAATTTGGGAGACAAAAGGAAAGCACAGCTCTGATAAAAGGGAACAAAGTGACCTTTGCCAAGTCTTCTGGATGCTTCCCTTAGCCACAAACACTTTTCTGTTTCGATCGGACATTAGCCCCTGACTTTTTACCTCTCATCTCTTTTCTACCAGTGCAATGGACTTACATGATGTATTTTTTTACTTGACAGGCATAGGATACAAAATATACAGGTAGGCTCTCGGTGACTCCAGAGGCTTTTGGAAGAGCTGTCTCTGTCATTCTCCTCTTGGTAAATCCTCCTAGCACATCAGTGGGATAGGGCCAGCCTCTCCTGTCCACTGTTCCATCACCTTGGAACCCAAAGGAATCCTTATATTAGACAATGGGACCATGATGGACCCAAAGAAGTCTTGACTACAAACCAAGCACAGAGGCTTCTTGTCTGAAACAAGACTGTGTTTTGAAAAGTCCTTACTTCTGTGTATTTCTGCTTCTGGTGTCATTCTCAACTCACTAGGAATAACTCTCCAAAGACTTATTTACCACACTAGTTGATGTGTTTGAACTGAATGTGGCATGCTCCATGAAGATTACTATCTAAGGCTCTCACATTATTTGCTTCTCCCTGTAAAAATGAAACAGATGAGAGAACATAAGATTTCAAAATGGTCATACTGTTTTTACCTTGGAGAAAAGTGGAAGCAAGCAGCGTCTGCAATCTTAGTTTTGGATGTTCAGGGAAAAGTAAAATATGCATTCAGAAATAGCCCAGCCAAATTGAGTGTACTACTTTTTCAGATGCAATGATATTTCAAAATGAAGAAATCAAATGTCTTATAAGAGAGGCATTATTTCACAAGTAGTATTTTGATTCAAAACTGGGCAGGGGCCTTGTAAAGCTTCTCTATGTGCCCTTGGGATAGAGGAGGAGGCTTGTAATAACTGGTGAAGAGTCTGGGGTTTGCATTCAGACAGGCTTGGCTTTGAATCTCAGCTCTTCCATTTACTTGAGATTTGAAATAGTTACTTCACCTAGGCTGAGAAAGAGACATAATAACATCCAGCTTATAGGGTTGTTACAGTTGTTTCTGAGGAGCAAATATATTGCTTGCAAGCACAGTACCTGACAGGTAGTACGTTCTCACTGAATGGTATTTAAAAATTGCCCATATATACATTATGGGCTCCACACTCCCTTAAAAACAGAAGGCCTCCTTTCTTTGTTAGCAGAAAGCAGACTATCAGATCATCCTCTATGGGAGGCTTAAACAGTGGGGAAACGAGTGGGAGAGGTGGGGTAGAGAGTTAAAAACGGCAGACAGCACAGGGAATTCTCTTTGAATGTCTGTTGAAGGACATAATATTGATGCAGAAAGTCAGGGAAAAGTAGGCCATCAACGCCCACAGAGGAGTGCATGCACAGCCACCACTGACAAACTCTCAGTCGCAAATCCCTGCTTGTGATCGATGAACGTGTACTTTGGTGGATGCTCTGTGAAGAAACTCTTAAACAATCATGGTTTTTAGGAAAAGCAAAAAGAAAGGTGAACTGTTGGCTGCTGGGACCAGAAGGTGAGGAGGTAATGCCATTTGCTTGCAAAGAAACAATGAATATAATTTTGCAAACAGCTCATATGTATTGCATGTGTCAAACTGGCATCTGAGCACATCATTTGGTGCATAATTGCACAGCATTAACATTTTCATATGGATCATGAGAGTATGTAAAAAATTAATTGCAACATGGGGAACTAATATTAGCTTTGGCTAGCTGACCATTAATTGTTCACCACAAGAGTGAGAGCTGTGCTGAGGATGGGGTCCACCTTGCCCTGCCTGATTTTCCATCCTCTAAGAGGAGATTGGCCCATGCACTTTTCTACCCAGAGAGGCATCCTGCTAATTAGATGTATCTTTCTAAAATCACAAAAGTTGGCATGCCCTTGAACCATTTTTTCTTTTAACCCCACAACTGGGTCGCTGAGACCTCTGAGCCACTGCATTTTTTTTTTTTTTTCAGGTGAGAGCCCAGATTTGAGAATGCAAGCAAAAACACAGAAATAAGCCAACCATGTGCCTTCTTTGGGCATCTGATCTGGTCTATGAATGTGGACTCAAAAATAACTAGAGACTTAATTACACATCTAAACTTAGCCCATGAATTTGCATGTGTAAGTAATTAGGGAAATATTTGCTTAGAAATGTGTTCCATTTCCTCTGTTTGCTCTAAATCATATTACTGTGTAGCAGATCAGATTCTGAAATACTCTTTAAAAATGTGTTCTAGAGCCCCATCACTGTCGCCTGGGACCCTGTCAGGCCTTGTAACCCAAAGTAGGTTAGACATAATGAGAACTCTTTGGGGAGACAGTCAAGACATGGGTCAAAGTACATCAAGTTACTTAAATATGAGCCCCCTTTCCCTCGCTCTCCACCCCAGCAGGACCCTGATCTCGTACACACTAATTTTCTCTTTTTTTGGTGACTAGTAAGGACCATCAGCAGACCCATAGTGGGTGGAGTGTATTTTGCTGGCCTTGGTTCTGGGTTTGGCCACATGCCTTGCTTTGGCCAATGGGACACAGGCAGAAGATTGAAGTTGGCTTGAGCTTATGCATCGCAATGAGAAAAACACACCCTCAGAATGAGACATGGAGCAAGGTCTATCTCAGCCAACCTGCAAATAGATGAGTGAGAAATAAATGCTTCTTGTTGCATCCCACTGTGATTCTGTGGCTGTTTACGTGTGCAGCAAGAGTTGACTGATAGGCCAGGTCTAGTGCAGGCAAATCTATGAGGGGCTCCAAATCCAGGCATGAAGTTCTGAGAAATGGTGATGACTAAGCCGAGACCTCAAGGATAAATGGTGTGTGTGTGTGTGTGTGTGTGTGTGTGTGAGAGAGAGAGAGAGAGCGAGAGAGAGAGAATAGGAGGTAGGAATAAGTGGTGGGAGGTAGAAGGAAAGGCAGACAAAAGAAATGGAGGTTTGATCTCTGAGCTATAAGTGGTGTGTCTTGGCTGGAGTGGGTGGAAGAACCAATGATCGTGCCTAGGGCCACCATCCTGAAGACAGGTAAAGGCCTAAATATAGTGGTCTGCTTGAGAGTGCTCTCACTGGGCACTGACTACTGTCCCATCACTGAGGATAATCATTGAAGAAGTTTCTTATAGAGAAAAACTGCTAATGGGCAAGTTTCATGCCATTTTGACCTGTATTCATTTCCTATTACCCGTTTTGAAAGTAAGGGTCGTATCGACGAGGACTCTGGTTGAAGACTAAAGTCCAATGTGTAGAATACATGCAATCCTGGCATATGGTGTACATGGGGTTGTTCTACATCATGTGCAGTATTTTTGGGTAACACCTGTTTATCAGATGGCTTTTCTCGAAGACCTATTGTTTTTGTTTTAGGATTATATATTACAGAGTCATAGAATTGTCATATTGGCAGAGACTGAGTTTTCCAATGTAACTTCCTTGGAGGGCACCAGAGAGGTGAAGGGAGCAGCTAGAGATCACACAGCTAATTCCTGGCAGGGCTGGAATGGGAAAGGGTTTTTACTTTAGTCTGTTGATCACTCTCATTTTCTTCCCTTCCTCCCTCCCTCGCTTGTTTCCTCCCTCTTTTCTTGCCTGCCTGCCTTTGTTCCTGCCTTTGTTCTGCCTTTGTTCCTTCGTCCGTTCCTTCTTTTGTTCCTTCTTTCCTCTGTCCCCAGACCGCTCATGTTGCCTTGGTCCCCAGCCTGACTCTGGCCCATTGGTTTGTGGTGACCTCACGCTGGTGACCCTGACCTGGGCCACAAGAGCAGGATGCCTTCTCTCCATGTTCGTGGCCAGTTGAGCTTTGAGAAAAGTAGAGAGTTCGATAAGTTTCTGGTGCTCTTTCTTTTCCACCACACTGAGCTTTATCTGAAATATTTATCTTTTGTTTCTCTTCACACTAGAAATCCCATGTTTTTCATACTGGATCAGAGTGATGATCAAGCCAGCCCAAACACCTGTTTCTTATGCAAAGGTACGATGCACTGAAGGCCAAGTTTAACACACGTGCACGTACGCACACACACACACAAAACCACAGTCGTAACTCTGTACCTTCTCTCTCTATTTAACACTTAACCCAGTACTCTAAATATTATTAAAAATTTTCTCTTTTTAAAATTTTTCTTTGATAATAATATTTATCAATATAATAGCCCAAGTTGATTTGAAAGGAAGGTGATGTTGAGTTCAAGTGACCTAATCTATTTCTTTGAAAGAAAAATAATGCATTTACTCGTTCAGGATTTGGTATTTTCTCTGAATAATGTAATGTTAGAGAAGCATTATAGACTTAGTAGGATTAGATCACTACACATATGTGTTTCTATACTCCATCTAAAATCTACATCATATAAAATGGTAATAATAGCCATTTCCACTCATAACATATACTGAAAATTGACTTGGTCATGACTCAGGAGCATGTCATTAACACATAGTTAAGTATATATGCTTTTTTTTTTTCCTTTCTTTCTTTTTTTCTCCCCTCCACTCCCTTTTTTTTGTTGGTTTAGAACAATTTTAACTTCATGTGGCATATACTTTTCTGAAATTTGACTAACATCTTGACTACATACTCCTTTAATGAGATCAATAAACTAAAAATTCAGAAGGTTCCTTTTATTCTAACAAGTACAAAATTGTCAAGATGATCTTAAAAGCCCAGTGACTTAACTGCATACTATTGAGTCAGTAATTAAATAGAGAAACCGTTCAGTCATTTGCCAAGAAGTTTTACCCATGAAAGTGTCCCAGGGTTAGAAACTATCCAGATCATATAACTGGGAAGTTAAAATTAACAACCAGAAAAATGGCTGGCTTTGTCTTTAGCAGTTCTCTTGGATAAAATTTGACTTTGGGGCAGCTTGTAATCTGGATTCTAGTTCCTGCCCAGCCACAATTAGACATGTGAATTTAGGCAAATCATGTAAGCCCCAGACTCCTCATTTGTCAAATTAGAAAGCTCGCTCAAAATTTCCACCTATTTCTATGTCTAGCACTTAAAGTTATTATTCCAAGAGTGGTTGGCTATCATTTATTCTCCAAATCCACTTAGATGAGAACTAATAAGAAAGAGGTCAAAATTGTAGCAAGTGGCACACAGGCTGAATTTAAAGAACTTTGCTATAGAAATAAATATTAGCTATGAGACCACATCATACAGTTAATGTGGCTGCTCTTCAAGGTCCTTAAGAATGAATCGATACTATAAAGCCTAATTTAGTTTCCTGATAGTTCTTCCTGAGCCTGGAATCTTACAAAGTAGGGCAGCCTCTTTAAGAAACAAGAAACAATTTTACCATAAGTGACTGTTTAATTTAGTGTCCTCATTAGGACTCTTTGATTACTAGTAATCACCACCAACTTATGTGAGTTGCAGTAATGTTGTTTTTGTTTTGAGGCTACAGAGAGAGCTCATGGTACCCAAGAACAGAGATGCAACTGGACCTCGGGAGAGGCTTGCAACCAGGAATAGAGCTGTCAGGAGCCTCGGTAGGGCCCTCTTTCTATCTCTTGCTGCTTCTTCTCTCTAATTATTGCCTACGGTCTTTTCCTTTTTCAGAATGTGCAGCCTCAGATTGAAGATTCCCCGTTCCCAATCACCACCCAACACATACACACACCCTGTTCCAAGAGATGCAAGTTTACTTTGTCTTTTGTATAAGGAAACAGCCTAGATTCATTGGAAATGTCTCAACCCAAATTCCAAATTCCTTAAAGAAAGAATCTGATTGCTCTGATTAGCTCAGTATGGTCAAGCATTCATCCCTGAGCTAGTCAACTACAGCCAAGGTGGTCAGGTCATATGTTAGATTGGAGACATTTGCACAACTCTAGGGGACACTTTTCACATTATATTATATGTGCCTGATGCTCAGTGGAGCTGAACACTGGGAGGTCCTCAACCATAGCCAAAAGGCATTTATTTACTGTACCCAACTCACTGCAGTTGCTAGAAAATCAACCTCCTTCCCAGTACAACCCCCTCCAACTTACCAGACTTCAGACAGTTTCCTCTACTCAGGGCCAGAAATCTACCAATCTCTTGGACCTATAACACATATCTGATTTTTTTTTTTTTTTATAGTTTGTACCCTTGTGCCTGAGATGAGCATCTAGTGTTACAGGAGGCAGTAGATCTCACTGTTTCCTCTCTGAAAGCCACTCTGATGTCATGATGGCTTTAAGACATCTATGAGAACTGTTCCTTTCTCCGCCTCATTTAGAGGCAAAGATTCCGACGGTGTGATCTTCTTAGGTTCTACTGTCTTCTAGAATCCAGCATTTTCTTGGCTCTACTTGCACAATCAGCCCAAAACTCAACCTGCACTGAGAAGAGACAGTCTTCACAGTAACTCTAAGCCATGTGTTTCTCCTCCAAAACATGCAGATCATTGGACATGAACCAGTATTACACATTTTTAATTTATTTTCTTTGATTCAGAACTTCTTCATGCAGATTTATGAACACTAGACATGGAGATCAATTTAATTCCCCCTAATTCTGTTTTATTTAACTTGGCCATTCCAGGATGAAGCTATTCCTTGAGTGGCTACAGTTACAATGTCAAATCTTTGAAAAACTAAGCTGCTTTGTTTGGTGCTTGGCATCTAGTGCATGTAAAACAGCCTGGATCTGATATTTCTTTTCCTCTAAGTAAGAACACATCTCTTGAAGAGGTTTGGTCTTGCCAAAGAAGGAAGCAGGAAACTCAAGCCAGCCTGGAGTTTCATGAGCTATGGAAAACTGGCTAAATTCACCATGAAAATAATTTGGAAGCACGAAGTGAGTACAGAGCTGCCTCTTCCTAGCTCAGTTCATTCCAGCCTGGGGAATACTATGCATTAATGTATATTTGCTGAAAAAAGGACAGTTAATTGAAGTGTTATTAATTCATATGAACCTTGTTTAGAACCACATCAAGAAATTTCCCTTAGATCTATCTTTGAAAAATATTTGTAATGGAATACAAAGTAATGTTTGTAATACAATCCAACGGTAAACTAGACTCTTCTTAAGTGATTAACAATTTAATTTGCATATAATGTATACATTTTAAATGATCCTGTGCTTTTCTGAAATTAAGTCTAAAGTGTGAAAATAGCAATTACATTTAAAACTTGCTATAATGCAGAATTTCATTAATTCAAACAATTGTCCCACATTTCTGTCAGACTTAGTAAGGCTCAACTGTACATAAAATAAAGGAGAATATGTTAGTTTTATCCTCCAAAACAAGCTCACTCTGGTGCTTACAAACTCCTGGGAGTTTCCAAATATGCACTCATAGCAGATCTTTGCAAATTCAGAATTGGTCATTTAGATTTCAGTTAATCTGCTGTGATTCCTAGTTTTGTCACCCCACATTCTTTCTCTCTTCAAAGTTGTTTTTTTTTCCCCCTAGTATATTAGAAGTGGACTTTTTGTTTATTAGATAATTTGTTTTTAAGGGTCGTATTTAGAAAGTTTCATACATAGACAGTAATACAAGCGATGGGGAAAAGATTTGGCTTTATACAACATGAGAGCATTAACTAACTCCAGAATGCCTACTATGTAACAGGAAAGCTGCGCTCAATGCCAGTGACTCAAAGATTGATGACACTCAGTAGGTTCCAGGAAGAAAGGTAAATAAAATGACAATGCAGTGTAAAAGATTGCAATGATAAAAGGTTTGTAATACAGTGGGAACATGGAGATGAGAATAATTAACTGGGGAAGTTGAGGAAGGTTTAATGAGAAAGTAACAGATGAGCTGTGTCTTCAAGGTTGTGTAGGAGTTCTTTAGGGATAGGAGGTAAGTTCAGAAAGATAGTTCCAACAAGAGGCATGGGAACCATGGGCAAGAGGTCATGCCCTTGATAAGGCCTTGGAGCAGAGGTTACTTGGAGATGAAGCTTCTGGATAGGATGGAGCCAACCATAGAGGGCCTTCTATGCCATGATAAGGAAGTAGGGATTTATCCTGTGGCCAGTGGTGTGTAGATTTTTTTGTTGGTTTATTTAAGGAATATGCTTCTTTTTCAATGAAATCTTTTATCCAAGCTCCAAAATACAAAAGAGATAGGTGAGAAGCACCCCCTTTACAATGGAAGGAGGGAGCTTTGGGGCTCAGTTGGCTCAGCGTTTAGGGCTTCCCACAAAAGGCCTACCTGCAAAACAAGGTGGGAGATACCTATGCACAGAAGTGGTCCAGTGCTGTTCAAGTGTCTGAAAGGCCAATCTGGCAACGCTCTTGGGACTGAAGAGAGATAGGAAGCGGGGAGACTCATCTGGGACCTATATTCGTATGAGTGATGACAGGGCCCGAAGAAAGCAGCAGCTCACAGTGGGAATGACAAGAGATATTTTAAAGGTAGGACCATTGGTTGTTGCTGTGGGAGGAAGGGAAGGATACATTGAGGGTGATCTGAAGTTTTCATCTGGTGGCTGTAAGGCAAAGCAGTGATATTGGAGATTCCAAACCATTTGACAAGAATGTCTCTTTTTGATTTTAGAAAGAGTATTTTTATTCTAATAGAGGATTCTTCAGTCAAGTTTGGAATGTGTCAGATTCTCATGAAGGAAGAAAATGCCATGATTAGAGGATTTATTTTTAAGATCTTTCCTGGTTTTGGATTTAAGAAGATTTTTCAGAAGCAAGTTTGATACCTGATACTGAATAGAAACTAATGATAATGGTTTAGCTATCCCCTGGGCCCTCTCTTTCATTCCTCATGTTTAATCAGTAGTAAGTGAAGGACAAAACTCTAATACTGTCAGCCAAGTTTGAACTGCCTGCAAATATCACTTGAGGGGTACATAAAAGGTATAGATTACCATTCTTAAAAAAAAAATCTGAGAAACTTCAAAATATAGTTTATTATGTGGAAGACTTGTTGGCAGTTTGAATTTTAAAGCCTCCAAAATAAAGTTCTTTGATGGAAAACATTTACTTTATTTTCATCAGTGAACTCCTGGAACTCACATTTACAAGGAAATAAGACCATTTTATTTCTGATTACCCTTGTCTCCCATATCTTGTGACATGCACCCTCTGAGTTAAACCAACTAAAAAAAGCATAAAGCAGCTTTGTTTTTTTCCCCAAGGAGGAAGCGATTTTGTAACTATAAAGAGGATATTCTAGCACTGAGGAATTAACTACGTACGTTCTGTTCACCCTCTGCTAGTTGGCCAGACTGCATGCCAACGCTGGGGTATCCTAGCGTGAACAGGAATGCTATTTTGGTCTGTTGTAAAGAACTGTGGAATGCAGATTTTGAATGGTTCCATCACATCCATCAGTAACCACAAAACAAATGTTATTTCAGAATGAGGACTATGGAGGTAGAACTATTAAAAACTAAATAAAATAAAGATTATAGAGACATTTTTATAGTTCAATGAATATACTCACTACCAAAGCTTTACTTTATTTATTTATTTATTTATTTTAATGAAATGCTCCTACACAGTTTTGGGTGTTTGCAAAGTTTGATGAGGGCCAGGTGTAAAGAAAGAATTGAAGAATTCCACTGCTTCTCTCTCCAAACCATGGCGGGAGCGGGGGAGGACAGAACAGTCCGTTATGAATAATACCAAACAAACTTTCTTAAAATGAAATGAAGATTCTGTCTACCCAGAAGAAATTACCTAGAGAATTCAATAATTTCATGATAATTAGATTCTTTCCTTGAGAGCTTCTTTGGAGAATATGGTCACTTTCAAAGAAACAATTATAAGTGCTTTTAGCAGTGGCAATGCAGTCCCCAGAGAGAGAGAAGCGCCTCACAAAATGACGGGAGTGGCCAGCTGATGCTGCTCCTCTGACCCAGATATTTTGTGTGTGTATATGTACACTTAATCTTTGTGTCGTCCTCTGGGCTTTAAGTAGGAAATTTTTATTCAGAGTCTCCAGGATTATCTCCGTTCATGGAATTAAATGCTCGTAAGATTCTATGATTTATAGTGGGCACTAAATGTTACCTCCATTTCCCAGAACTACTAGTTTTAATGTATTAACAACTTCGTTTTCCTTAAACAAAGAGAAACACTCTAATGGTAAAGAGTATTGGGCTCAATTCCCCTGGTACTGGCATATCCCATCATCTAGAACCCTACAGCTTGAAATTGCATGATTAGAGATTCATTCCTTTAGGTTAAACATTTCCTCTCTCCTTTAAATGATAGGTTGTTTTGTAAGGAAAATCATACTAAATCCTTTATGTGAACTAGTTTAGTCCTTACAGCCATCAGAAAGTCTGAAAATACCACGAGTTTGTTGACTATGGAGCAATAGCAACTTCTATACAACGTGGCTGGGAGTGAACATTGCTGTAACTACTCTCTGAAACAGTTGGGGAATGTCCACTTCTGGCCAAGATGGAGCAATAGGGGCTGAAATTGCAAGCCTGCCTGGAAAAAAAAAAAAAAAAAAACTTAAAAAAATATGACATGTTAAATGAAATACTGTTTCTCAAGACACTGAAATCAGACAGTGAAGGACAGTGACTCCTAAGAGATAGGACACAAACAAGGTGAGCCTTAGAATTGTCCCAGCAATTACCTGGAGAGAGTTTCCAGGCCACAACACAGAGAGGGGAACCCAAGACGAGACCAACGGACTTCCGGAGTTGAAGAGACAAGGTTGAGAGTCCGGGGAGCAGTCTCTCCCTGGTCAGTAAAGCCCGAGATGCCAGAGCGTCAAGAATACAGAAAATAAGAAAATATAATTAAACATAGTTGATATGCCAGCATGAGCCTCAGTGGGATTGCCTGTGGGCTGAGGCCTGTTTGGGCACTTTGGGTAGATTGGAGGCGCCAAGATCCTAGGCCTCTGTTTATGTGTGAGAGTGAAAGGGCTTCCTGAGAAGCAAAAGGCCTTTGTGTACAAGAACTGTGGTATCCAAGCTTGGTTCAAGAACAGTAGAGGTATGTTTGAAGGGAGCAGAATTAGAAATAAATCTTTAATCCAGCCTCACCTCTAGTCCGAGCCCCAGAGTAATTAGGAAAACTGTTTATTAGAACTCCCTGGGATACAAAGAAGCCAAAGACCCAGCAGCTCTGATGGCAGCAACTGCAGAGACACTTTTGTGCCCCTCCACCTCGGTGCCCTCTGCTCAGCCGGCACACTCAGGCTCTCGCTTGGGCATTGAAGCTGCGGCGATGGCAGATAATAGCAGTGGGGTGCTTGCTAAACAGAAGCAGCTGAGGTGGTGGCCTTGATGGGCATCAAGGGACAGAACTGATGCTTTTCTGTTCCGCCTCAGCAGTGACCAGAGGCATTGCCACAGCAAAAGGGAGGAAATGGCCGACACCACGCAGCAACTGTGAGAACGAGTCCTCAGAGTCCAGGAAAGACATCCAGGACACCCAGAATTATTTTCAAAGAATTTGAAAAGGGGCTAGAATTTCCCCCAGAATGGGTGGTGGCATGGCCAGAGCAGTGCTGTTCCGTGGCTGTTGTCATCGGGCCTGTTCTTACATCCAAGCTGGAGGAGCCCGGGAAGCCAGACCACACCCCTGAAATCCCATCATGGAGCCCCAGCCTCATCCCTCTTTTAAATTATCCCCCACAGGCCCACCTGGAGATCAGAGCTTAAGTCTATAAATTTTGTGGAGGACACAAACATTTAGCCCATAACAAGCACTTACCAACAAAATACTGCTACTGCTACATTCAGGCTTGCATTGCATTATTGTTTTCTGTTCATATTTTCATCAAACAGAGGACAATGACATGCCACACTGTTTGAATGAAGATTTTGCAATAGCAAAAAAAAAAGGGATTGGATGGGGGAATTGAGCTAACTCATACCCATGATGACGTAGGCATGCCAAACCAACGCTGAGTGAGAGGTGTATTCACATAGCTGGTGAGCAGATATATTACCCAGACAGCCTCCTTGTTCATGTCAGTTTGCAGTCAGTGAGGAAGAAATGTGCAATGGAAAATGTTCTGTTTCTGATTCACACCACTGTTGTATTGAATTCCTGTGAAAAGCAGGTTTCAAATATGCCACAAATGTAGCCTCCTCATTGAGCATAAAAGGAAGCTATATGGTTATCAAGTGGTAGATTATCAACATTGGCATTTGGGAATTGCTCAGTGACAGCATTTATTATTATTATTACCATTATTATTATTAATTATTATTATTATTATATTTGAGGTCTTCTCATCCTGAACTAGAAAACGAAACTTTGGAATTTTTCAATTTTTTATAGTATACTTATCCTAATAAGCACTCTATACATTAGCTTGCTGAGGTCAAATTGTAGACTTGGAACTAAGCCTGTTTATTTCCATTCTTAAACCATTCTGGCCATTTAGTTTCACCAAAACAGCATCATCAGTTACAGTAAATTGCTACTGTTAATAAACCTTCACGTTTGTGATTTTGCTAGTACTAACTTCGAAATTTGTTTTGGTTTTATGGTTGACTAAAACTATAAGGATAAGGACTTCTTAACTCATTTTATATTTTTATATGCTTAATCAATATCATAATAAAAACAACACAGGAAATCCATAAGATTTTTCTTTCTTTATAAAAGTCTATTTCTCAAGTTTGAGAAATACTTGATTAGCAAAATGAAGCAGCATGTCTACTGTCTATTGAGCTGTTTTTGTTCTATTATTCAGTGAAAATTATTTTAACAGAACATATTTATTCCCAGACTTCTTAAGACTGTGACTAAATGTCCTTTAATAGACAAACTTCCGAAGTCGGAGCCTCTTTCTCTCTCAGATGGGTGATCCTTTCTTCCTCTCCTACGTTCTGGGGCTCCAGACAGCGTGCTGACATGTCTCTGCATTACCTGCAGCCCTCCCTGCAAAGCTGCATGTTTTACCAGAGCACTGGGGGACAAATCTAGCTCCTATTGGGACCACTGGCTTGTTTTGGAAATGGCAAAGCACAGTTAAGACCAAGACCAAGAGTTGAACTGAAAGCCCAGGATAGTCCAAGAATAGCAGAGACTAACACAGTTAATACAACAAGGGGTTGCACTTAGGGCCAATCTCCAACCTCTGCCGGAAGCTCAGACCCCACCAAGCCATCTCCAGGCCTCTGCCCCTGTCTCCTGCTCCCTCTCTAACTGACAGTGGAAACACCCATTTCCTTCAGGGGAAACTCCCACTGCTACTCAGAGGGTGGGCTCTGCCCTCCACATTCTGAGTTATCCGTCTCCAATAATACTGTGTGGGCTGTTCCAACCACGCAGGTCCTGTCCTTTTTAAGGGGCCAAAAACATCTCTAATTCTGTAAGGATACGTTCTTCCTAAAAATACATTCCATTTATCTTACAAAACTGAACTTAATAATATGGGTTATAGCATCTATATTCTGGTTTCTGATAACTCCACTTTTCTCCAAGAAAAATAAGAGCACGTGTTTCATATTTGTGTAGCCAAAGAGCCCTTTCTGGTTCTTTCCCTCCAAATATAGAAAGTCTGCTCCAAAAACTGATTGACATTATTATCTGAAATCACTAAACTAATGATGATGTTAATAATAATAGTAATAATAATAATAAAATCAAAGTCAACTCTACTGGGTTTTATATTAAATAAAGTAAAGTTTTTTTAAAGAATGCAAAGATAGAATAAGATATTCAAATCACTTTGTATTTTGTGAGAGACAATATAATGTAGCAGTGGACACTGTGAGCTTTGGAGTTAGATTACTTGGGATTTGGGGTCCTGGTAACCCTACTTACTGGCAGGGTTAATGACCTTATTTGTAAAACTGGAATGACATTATCTCTCACATAGACTCATTATGAGAATTTAAATGTACAAGTGCTTAAAGTATTGCACTTGTATAATATAATAGGTACTCAGTAAATGTGAGCAATGATGATGATGGTGATGGCGGTGGTGGTGGTGATGAAGATATTGGGAGTGGTGATGATGGTTGGCATTTGCGTATTCTGCAGGAGGTAGAAAATAGAAGTGGTCCCAGTTTGTGCGTTTCACCATCATTACTGATAAAATAAACACTGAAAAATGGACACTGTTTCCTCTTACTCGTCACTCTCCTCCGTCTTGAATGTAGCCATACCACATAGAGCACTAGAGACTCAAAAGAAGCTGTTGTTGAGCCGATCGACCCTTCCTGACCTCACCCTTCTCTGTGGTTGCTGTCGTAGGTTTCCAGGTGCCAGGCGGGCACGCTACTTTGTGGTTCTTTGTTCAGAATTAGCAGGGCAAAGTGGTATCATGTT
This sequence comes from Rousettus aegyptiacus, assembly GCF_014176215.1. Taxonomy (NCBI): domain Eukaryota; kingdom Metazoa; phylum Chordata; class Mammalia; order Chiroptera; family Pteropodidae; genus Rousettus; species Rousettus aegyptiacus. The sequence goes on from NW_023416310.1 coordinate 21,863,721, forward strand.
CAAGGTGAGTGAGGAGGAGTTTGAGGAGGGCCATCAGGCTGGGGTGCTCCAGAGGTGCAGTAAAGTGGGTTGAAGGTGTCGATGAGAAGCGTCTTCAGATCATCAGATGAGCAGCTAAAGAACTTCCGTCTAAACTTCCAGAAACAAGGTTACCACTTCAGGTGGACTGGTAGCCTAGGCTCTGAGGGCCGGGCCGTGACTGCTTCTCCAGAGAGTTGCAAAGCTGCTTCCTTCTCATATGACTCTCTGGAAAGTCGCTGGGAGGCAGTGATGAGATTTCTGCATCTTGATTTCAGTTCTTTCTGCTTCCCATTCCCATACTTACCAACATTTCTAAAGATCTTCTCTGCTGTCAGCGGGAAGTGGATCTGCAAATCAGAGATCCTCTTTGGACCCCCATTATGTCACAGCCCAATGGACACAAAAGATATTATAATAGGTCCATTCACATGGTTATTCATTTAGCCAACAATGTTTCATTAAGTTAGAAGTGATGAACATCTTTAAATAATCCTAAAGTGTGTCATTATATTAATTTATAATTATGAAAATAAAGTATTATGGTCAATAAATGTTTTGGGATATTGAAATAAAAGATGCTATCAAAGAAACACCTATAAATGACCCCTGTATGTTAAAGAAATATGAGTTAAATATAAATGGTAGTTTTATGACTATAGAGCAAATAAACATATTTTGATTCTGATGACCCAAATTTATTATTAGCATTGATTTCAATTTTGCAAACCAACTGTTTTATTTTTTTAAACAAACAAATTATTGAGTATAAATATATTAGGCAGATTGTATTTGCCATATTTACTGTTTTCTTTTTCAATAGGTAGAACATCTAGATTTTGTTGATGTTACTCTCAAATCACTTTTAGGTAATTCATGTCAAACAGGACTTGACATGATTAACTTCTCAACTCCCATCCATATGAAGCAATGTCATTTCCCTTTAGTCCTTTGCAGAGTTCCCAAAGCCAACCGGGCACTCACAGGCTGCCTTTATCCTCTTCCGATGTGCTCATGAGGTGCAGGCCACCTCCCCGCCCTGCCCGATCTTCAAAATTTACCCCCAGGTTCAGCAGATTCCAATCCATTTCACATACACAATATTATTTATTGGAGAGAAAGGAGAATGAAGAATCAACCTTGCTATTGGGTTTCCTTTTCCTCTCCCCTCCCTACCTTCTGGGTGGTGACACCTCTAATAGGACTAAGCTTTGTGTAATTCTAAAACTACATTCATAAGAAAAATATTGAAATCCTGCGGAGCACCAACTAATAATCCAAGTAGAACTGGAAGTTGCTATGGATATATATTGTTTCCTTTTTCTGCTTTCTGGACCTTGGGCTGATTGTTTTGAGATGCATAATCTAGTTGGAGCTAATTGACAAAGGGGCCAGTTCTTCAAACTCTATTAGAAATCATGAAACCCGTTTCGAAAGTCCCATTTTCACATAATATAATATAAAAAAGTTATCTGTCTCTAAAAATTAATTCATCCAAGGTTATTAAATCTGTTCAACTTAAGGCTTTCTTTTTGTTTCTAATTTCAAACTAAAGGTATTTTCATTCCCATAGAAAAGAACTAAAATAATAGTGACTAACTGTATTCGTGTGACTAGCCTTTTATAGGTGACAAAATATCTTCATGTACTTTTCCTTAATCGGTGCCATGCTGGTTCCTTATCATGTGGCTGTCAAATGGGGGCTCTAGGCGAGAGCTCATCTTTTGACTATGAAGAATTACTCTTAATGCGTAAAGTTATATTTGAAGCAGTAATGGATTTGCTTCACAGACACACTAAGTCAATTCTTGGAACTCTGAAGAAAGCAGTATGAACTTACATTCTGAAGTGGGTGGATGTGGCTCAGACCTCCAAAAATAAGTCATTATTCACAAATTGAGGTCCACAATGCCCCCTACTCTGAAAATGTCTCCTTTCCTGTTTCTATTGGGATGTATTGGGAAATGGCCAACTCAGCCTAGTATATGTTTTTTTAGAATTATTATTTTTTATCTGTAATTTTTTATTATGATTGGTTAATGAAATCCAATAAGTTTCAAGTGTACAATGCAACAGTAAGTCATATATATATTGTGTTGTATGTTCACTTCCCATAGTTAGATTTCTTTCTGTCACCACATATGACCCTTTCTACCTCATCTACCTTCCCTCTCCCTCCTCCTCCCTCCCCCCCCCCCCCGCCGCCCCCCGTACCCTCTGGTAACCACCAGTCTACTGTCCATGTCCATGAGTCTCTGTTTGTCATGCTTGTTTGTTGCTTTTAGATTTATATGCCACATGTAAGTGATATTATGTGGTTTTCAGCTTTTCTGTCTGGCTTATTTCATTTAGCATGATTATCTCAAGATCCATCCATTTCGTCACAAATGGCAGTATTTGATCTTTTCTTATGGCTGAGTAAGGTCCACTGTATATATATATCACAACTTCTTTATCTAGTCATCTATCATAGGACACTTCAGTCGCTTCCGTGTCCTGGCTACCGAGAATAACTCTGCTATGAATATCGGTGTGCAAATATCTTTTCAAATATGCGTTTTCAAGTCTGTGACGTAAATACCCAGTAGAGGGATTGCCGGATCATATGGTAGATCAATTCTTAGTTCTCTGAGGAACCTCCATACTGTCTTCCACAGTGGCTGTACCAATTTGCAGTCCCACCAGCAGTGTATGAGGGTTCTTTTTTCTCTGCATCCTCTCCAACACTTGCTATTACTGTCCTGTTGATAATAGCCATTTTAACAGGTGTGAGATGGTATTTTATCGTGGTTTTAATTTCTTTATTTTTCTTATCTGCGTATGATAATCTCGGGGAGAAAAAGATACTTCAGGTCAAAGATTGGGTGAGGTTGTTTGCCAGGCAAACAATAATGACAGATAACCTTGAAAAAGAAAAGTACATTAAACTCTCTTGGCAAAGATGAACACAGACCCTGGAGGCAGACCGACATAGCTTGCATCCTGGCTTTTCCAGTATTTGCAGTGTGACCTTGGGCAACTCAGTTTGCATTGCTAAGGCTCAGTTTCCTCACCTGCTAAATGAGTATAAAAATTCCTACTCTTGAATTGTTGTGGCTACTAAATAAGACTTTAATACAAAATAATACAGATAAACACAGATGTTTCATCAATTCAAGTTCCCCTTCCTGCACTTTGCAGTTCTGGCTCTTGAATGTCCCTATTTGCCTCAGATTTCACAATAAAACCAGGATGATTGGCGCTACAAAAGCTGAGTACAGAATTTTCACCTCTTGGAACGTTGAGGCCTGTTAGGTTTCAACTACCTTCTTTAGGTTTCAACTACCTTCTTTCTCTGAGGGGACACACAGCCTTTCCCAGATAGACTGCCTCACAAGCAGTGCCCCCTCCACACCTAAGCCATCTCCTCCCTTGCCCAGGGCGCAAGGAGCTGGCAATTAACAAGGCTTTGAAGATGGTTGTTTGATAAGTGAACAGTATTGGCCAGAGTGTTAATTCATGTCCCAGGGCTCTGCGAATGATTTTATGTAATCACCAGGTTAATCACACTAGGACAAACATGGAGAATATGAGTGTCATTTAAGCCTAGCGAGGCTTAGAGGTTGCCATCTCCCACACATTCTTTGCTGTGGGTTCATTCAGAGGGCGCATTATGGGTCAGCACAAGAAGTTTCAACCTGAGGTTCGGAGAACTGCTAAAGAAGGATGCAGAGTGAGGAAGGCTGTCTTTTTTAAACTCTAGGTTTCACCTTTCAGAGGTAGGCAACAATGACCCCGATAAGAGACAAGGATGGCCATAGGTAATACTTCTTTACTACCTCCCCATTTTTTCCGGGGTGGCGCAATGCTTGATACTGCCAAAGCTGTGTTAGTTTTCATTCAATTACCCATTCATTCATTCGACAAATAACTATTGAGCACCTTTTATGTACCAGGTATTTTTCTAAGTGTTGTGTATACAGTGCCCAACACTTAAAGAAAGGCATTTTAATATCTTTTAATCCAACTATTCAGTCTATATTCAAATAGCATCATTAATTCACTTTTTGGTCTCCAAAAATTAATGGGGAACCATTACATACCTTTGATCAAGACCCATCTCTTCTGGTGAAGACAAGGCAGCTCTTTGTATTCTTGGCTTTTCTGAAATGAGAAAGTCTTGTACTGAGCCCACGAATGTCTCTGGTTCTAGTTCACTCACCCTCCTTTCCTTCACAGGGCCATAGAGGATAGATTTAATTCCTCTCCGTATGCCATCCTTTCAGGCTGTGAAATCAGCTCTCTCATCTCCCTGAGGCTTCTCAAAGCCAATATTCCCAAATCTTTGTGCAGCACCACACATGACATGGTCCCTTCCCTTCTCCATCCTTGTTACAGTCTCCCAATTCCAAGCATGGGGACCAAAAAGAAAGGAATGGGCACCTGCTCTGAAAATTAGACGTGAAGACAATACTCTGAAATTTCTGTCAACCACATGAAAGGAAATACAGAGTCTGAAGATATCTAATATTTATCAGATGCAGAATTTGGAGCAAATAAATTAGCCGGATATTAACCGCAAGGAAAGGGAATAAAAATAGGAACATTTAGACAGGCCTTTGGAAAAACTTCCCAACCATGAGCCTGGACTGTGCCAAACCCCAAACATTTGGAAAATAGCTTGAGATGTCCAGCAAATCCCAAACTTGAGCATTTGGGGTGGTTCGTGCTGTTTTAATTGTCACCATTTTCACTAGAGTAACTTGACAAGACACTTATTTGCTGAATTTCTTCCAGAGAAAGAGTGGTGGTTTCTGATTCAACACTATAAGAGCCTCTGCCTTCCTTATTTTGGTCTCGTCTTTCTCCCTTTCTTCATGTTGGCCAAAATTTTTCCCAAGAGACCATGATCCCCCTTACTTAAGATTGTTTTCATTATCAGGCATGATGGGCATATTGAGGAAGTCGATTTATATTCAGTTTGAAGTTTCTTTTTAAGAGGAAAAAAAATGACCATCCCGCCTCTTAAGTAACTGGCACTTGTGCTGCAGATATATTAAACATTTCCAGATTAGAATCCAGTAGAGCACAGCCTGTCTTTGTGCAGGGATGATGAGCTACAGCTTCTAGACAAGCCTCTGCTTTCTGCCAAAGAATTCTCTTTTTGGTTCAGGTACAAGGGGCCCTATAATGCACAGATAATAAAGGCTTCAGTATCTCAGACACATGCTGAGAGGCCTGGCTGATATGCCTGGGTCCTCTAGACTGCCCCGGAGACTATGATGAAGAGCCTATTCTATAGCTCAATCTGATAATACTCACCTTCCAAGAATCCTAAGGCATCGTGTAAAATACAACAGCCAAACTTCGTTTAGTTAAGCCATCCATTCAGGACATTTGTTGTAAGCATGCTGGTGGCAGAACACGAGGCCTGCGGGCAGTGCTTCCATGGGACACAATCACTATGAAGTGAGAAGAGTTCTGGCACTGAAGAATGCCCTTGGGAGGCGGCTAGGGGGTCAATGACAGAAGAGCAGTCTTTCCTTTTCACAAATGAAAGATTCTTTATAATCGGAAATAGAATAGCCCCAGATTTACCAGCACTCATTATGCATTTTGCTTGCTCATGAAGAATTGAGATTCAAGTAAATTAAAAATATATTGTCCTTCATCTTACTCAAATTAATAAGCTAACTCCAGCAGCGGATGGGGTCTACAAAATATCCATTCTCCATCCTAATCAAAATACCCTGATTTTCTTAGAGGCCTAATTGACTCAAGTGGAAAGCTACATTTCCCAGAATCCCTTGGAACAAGAGCTCACCTTGGGACAGAATTTTGGCCAAGGAGGTAAAAGCAGAAGTCTGTGGAGATTTCTGGGGAAGTTTTGTTTTTTGTTTTTTTTTTCAAATAAGGGTCACTACTTCTTTCTTCCATATTTCTTCCTTTTTCATCTTTCTATTTTAAACACAGACGTGGGCCTGGAAGTTTAGCAGTCACCTTGGGACCATGAGAATGAAGGCCATGCACTAAGATGGCAATCAGGAAGGTGGAAGAGGCCTGAGCCTTAATGATGTCAGGTAGCACCAGTCCTGGACTGCATTATTCTGTAAACCCTTATCCCCACCTCCACACAAAAATGCACACTTCTCCATTGTAGGAAATGCAACCACGAGGTTTAGGAGTCATCTTCAACTCTTCCCTTTTGGTTACCTCCCCTCTACTCTTCAATATTCAATCTATTATCAAGTCTGTTAATTCTACCAGCACAATACATCTCAAATTCATCTACTTTTCATCGATGCTGCCACCTCTGTGGTGAACTCATTACTACTTGGAATATTGCAAGAGCCTCTTACCGGGTCTCTCCACAAGTGCTTTGCTTCCTGCAATCTATTTCCACACAGCAGCACAAGTACTTTCTTAAAACAGATTACACCACTTGTTACACCCCCACTTAAAACTCTTCACGGCATTCCACTGCCTCGAGCATGAAATCGGAACTACTCACAATAGCTCTGAGGCTCTGCATGACCCGGACACAGTCACTTCTCCAACCTCATCTCTCGCTGTTTCCTCCTCTTCCTCTCAACCACTCATTCCCCACCCCAAATGTTCTAACCTTCAGTTTAGCTTCATCTCTTCCTTCAGGCCTTACCTTACATGTCCGAAGGATTTTCCTATTCACCAGTTCTAGACAAAATTCCCCTGTAATTGCTCTCTATCCCGGTTTAGCACTTAACACGATTTATAATGATTAAATTGGTCTGCTTACCTACATTTATTTGTTTTGAGACTGTAAGCTCCACACAGATAGAACCTAGTGTTCAAGTTCCAGTTACGCCTCAATCCTTTGATTCCCTGTGTGTGGGGGAGGGGAGGGGCAAGGACTTTGCTTCCAGGTGAATCTGGAGGTCAAGGCTCTCTCCTCTGTGCATGCTTTGGCTGCATGACTTGCAGTTTTGGTCTGCTATCTCTGAAAAGCAACTCAGTAGGTTGTTAAACAGAATAAGACCATTTTGAGCTGGTTCTGCAGTTATACCTGCAATTCACTTAGTTAAAGTTCATCTTCTTTTGATAGAGAACAAATTACCTAGATATTGCTGGAGGGCTGTGTTATTGAATATTTTTAGACTTGTGTCATTTGAATCAATTAAATATCAACTTATATCTGGAACTGATCTCCTCCTTGTTAATTTGTTTATGCCTCCTTTCATTCTTTCAATAAACCCTGCAGTGAATCTACTCTGTACCACACTCTGTGCTGGTACCAGAGAAGCAACCATAAATAAAACACAGTCTCCCCATCATTGGAAGAAGGAAAAGGAGGAAAAGATGAAGAAGATCTTCTATGGACTTTGTATGAATTAACTCAATTCTCACAGCAGCCTTATGATGTAGATAAATTTCCATCCCCACTTCACAGATGGAATAACCAAGATTAAGTTATTGCCCCAGGTCACACCATTGGTTAGTACTTTATGGCTGTATACTCTATGTGCTTTATCACCATACTATGTCTCCTCTATTAAAACACAGTATTCTATATTACAAGTTCTAAAAGGCTTATAAAATAAACTATGGGAACCGGTGGGAGACACTGAGAGAGGAATGGTGAGAAGCATTTCACAGAGAAATATTTAAACATATCCTTTACCTAGTTCCCAAGTTGCAGTCTCCATTTCTCCACATAAACTCACATGAGCCACCTCCTCTGCTTCATAGATGAACAGGAGGACACAAAACAACCTTGATACAAAATGCTGGCAATCCACCTGAGCAAGAACAATCCGGAGAACTTGGGTCCGATCTCTGTGTCCTATCCTTTGGGCACGCTGGTTATGGATGCTCCTAGGACCTCCAGGGAGAATGGCACAGGGTCTACCTCTCACTTGTGTTGGTTCCTATAGTTCCCACAAAGGGAACCATTAACCATTGGTTTGGAGTTCTGGAGACACAGATTTCAGTTTGTGTAGTTCACCATAGAGACACAACACTTCCCAGCAAAAGGCTCACATGTACAGAAAACTTTCAAGCCAGCTTCGTCCGCAACACTCCTTATAGCAAAGGCAACTATTTGTCCTATGTGCCTAGTACAAGTCCTAGTTTATGTTTGTTGTTCCAGTATAACATCAATACCTCTGTTTTCCTTCTCAAAAGTGTCCCGCAAGTGAGAAATTATCCAGTCACATGACTTGGAATGCCTGAGTTAAAATCCTACCTCTGCTACTTAGCTCTGTGACCTGGGCAAGTTATCTAAGTCCATCTTCTCCACATGCCTCATTTATAAACTGGAATGCTAACCCCAGCACCTGCTTCACAGTGTTGACTCCCCTTCCCATAAATGGCCAAGGTCCAAAGTCCTCCAATTATAAGTTATCCTGCCAGTGCTTCTGCATACCTGTTCTTCTCATGCCCTTAAAAACCTGTCTAAATCCTGGATCAGGGAGTTCAGGCTCTTGAGCATTAGTTTCCCATTCTTCTGGGTGGCATCGTTCATACTAAAATAGCCAATCTCTCTCCGCTGCAATTCTCAGTGTTCACTGTTTGGCTCTACTAGTGCTGGGCAGACACACTCTTTCTATTCTGTAACACAAGGTCAACTGAATGTCTTCAGGGACTCTGGATCGGTTTTGCAAAAAGAGCTGTGAACCCTTGGTCAGCAACATACCATTTCTGTCCTGCTCTAGTGGGATTCTTTGAAAGCCTCCACACCCCTCTTATGAAAGAGGCAGGTAGAATTGTTTTATTCATGTTAAAAGCCAAATGACTAGAAATGGCATAAAGCAATACAAATGCTTCTAAAATGAAATCAGTGACATATAAACAGCCATCTGCAATCCATTTGAGAATCCAGAACTCAGGAAAAATCTAGTTTTGGAGAAGGAAGAAGAACAAAAAGATATAGCAAGCAGCCCAAGGAAATAAACTTCAGAAATGCTCCAGTATACAGAGGTCAGAAAACCCAGCGGGAACAGGACAGGGCTATGAAGACTGTTCTCAGGAAGTAGCAAATTTATCATATCTCTTTTTAATTGCTTATTTTTCTGACATGCAATTCTGTGAATTCCTTGAGGAGTAAGGCTTTGCTTTAGTTTTCTCTACCTGTGCTTTTAAACCAGGCACATGCATCCCCCAGGACCTTGACATGCAGTAGAGTGACCGGCATATAGTAGGTGCTCAAGAAATACCTTTCGAGACAATGGATGAGTGATTAACAAACAAAAGGATTAGTGAGTAGCTCATCAGACCAACATAAAGTCCTTACTTTGCTCCTGCTGACCTTTAGCAATAAAAAAGTTTTAGAAATTGGGAATGGGCAAATGGATATTAGTCAAGACACTTTGATTGAGAGGTACTCCTCCAGGCCTTTAGTATATCTTCTTTGCAGAAATAACTATTCAAATATTTTGTCCATTCTTTAATTGGGTTATTTGTCTTATAAGAGTTACATAATAAGAGTTATTTTTATATACTGGCTACAACTCCCTTGTCATATATACGGGACATTGACATTTTGCAAGTATTTTCTCCATTCTGTAAGTTATCTTTTTCATTTTCTTGATGATGTGCTTTGGAGCACAAAATTTTTATTTTAATAAGGTTCAATTTATTTGTTTTTTTTTCTTTTGTCATTTGTGCTGTTAGTGTCATATCTAACAAACAATTACCTAATCTAAGGTCACAATTTACTCCTGTTTTCTTCTAAGAATTTTATAGTTTTAGTTCTTACCTTTAGGTCTATGATTCATTTTGAGTTATGTTTTGTATATGGCATGAAGAAGAGGTCCAGCTTTATACTTCCACATGTGAATGTCCAGTTCTCCCAGCACCATTTTCGAAAAGACTATTTTTTCCTTGAATTGTCTTGGTACTCTTTATGTGATGGTTAGATTTTATGTGTCAACTCGGTGTCCAGTCATTTGTTCAAACACTAGTCTAGATGTTGCTGCGAAAGTATTTTGTAGGTGTGATTAACATAAACAATCAGTCGACTTTAGGTTGACAAGGTATTATCTTTGATAAGTTGGGTGGGTCTCATCTAAGCAGTTGAGGGCCTTAAGAGCAAAAATGGAGGCTTCCTAGAGAAAAAGGACTTCTGCCTCAAGACTATAACACAAAAATATTGCCTGTATTTCCAACCTATTTATTTAGGTCTTCTTTAATTTCTTTCACCCATGTTTTGTAGTTTTTGGTGTACAAATCTGATATTGCTTTTATTAAATATATTCCTAAATATTTTATTCATTTTATGCTATTTTAAATGGAATCATTTTCTTACCTTCATTTAAGGATTGTTTATTGCTTGTGTTGAGATATACACCGATTTTTGTATATCGATTTTGTAACCTGAAGCTTTCCGAAATCATTTATTACTTCTAATCTTTGTGTGTGTGTGTGTGTGTGTGTGTGTGTGTGTGTGCGCGCGCATGTGCACACACATGTGTGTGTTCCTTAGGATTATCCATATCTATGAATATACTATTACTTCTTCCTTTCCTATTTGGGTGGATTTTATTTCTTTATCTTGCTTAATTGCCTTGACTAGAATTTCCAGTACAAGGTTTAATAAAAAAAAAGCAATAGTATAGATACCCTTGTCTTTTTTTCTGACCTTAGGGGAAAAGCTTTTAGTTTTTCACAATTACTATGATATTAGCTGTGGGTTTTTTCTTTCCTTCCTTCCTTCCTTCCTTCCTTCCTTCCTTCCTTCCTTCCTTCCTTTCTTTCTTTCTTTCTTTCTTTCTTTCTTTCTATTTTTTTTCTTTTTTCTCTTTTGTAGATTCCCTTTGTCAGGCTGAGTGATTTCCATTCTATTCCTAATATGTTTAATGTTTCTATCATGAAAAGGTATTGGACTTTGTCAAATGCTTTTGTTGCATCCATTGAAACAATCATGTGGTTTCTGTCCTTTATTCTATTGATATAGCATATAACATAGATTGATTTTTTTTTTTGTATGTTGAATCGCTCTCACATTTCTGGGATAAATCCCACTTGGTCATGGTGCATAATCTTTTTTATATAAAGACAGACCTCATTTTATTGCATTTTGCTTAATTATGCTTCAGAGATGTTGCATTTTTTTTTTTTTTGCAAATGAAGGCAAGAGTCTCCACCAACAAATAGATTATGAGTCACTTCATTGCAATACTTGCTTTATTACAATGATCTAAAACCAAACCCATAATATCTCCAAGGTATGATGCCTGTATCATATTTACGCACACACACACTGAATCTACAAACCATTGTATTAAAAGTGGTCAGTGATAAAACAAAATAAAATAAACAAGCCAACCAAACCAAAAAGAAAACAGAAGTAAAATCCCTCCATACAACTTTGTAAGTTGACGATACTTTTGTAACTTTAAGGAATTATTATCTCTGAAATGTTGTCTTATATAGTACATTGGAGCTGACTAAAAATCCAAAATGATTTGTTCATTTATATGAGTCAAACCTCATTAGACAAGCAGAATTCAATATGATTCATAGGACATCTCTGGATTCCTGCCACATTTCCCAAATATCACATTCTTTTCTTTCTTGTTTTTTGCATTTCCATTTGCTGTTTGCAGAGCCCAAGGGAGTGGGTTTGATGGGCGATGGGGCAGTGTTAGTGAGCAAGGCAGGTACTTTGGATTACCCTCAGAAATGCAGCATTTTGAGGAAGGCAAGACCAGAAAGTAGAGACAGGGGCGACCCAGGCATTATATGACTCTGGTTAGCTCAGCTGCTAGTCACGGGCTCGCAGCCTATGGGGTCAGAGATCCCTTCACTCCCTCATTTCCTCAGCCTGAAGCCAAGCTCCTGAAGCACAGGACTAGGTGATCATTTTCACTTTGGGTTGATATTTGCTGATTTGTTTTTACAACTGTCTTCGTTGTGCATTTGTAATCTTGTCGTTGTTGTAGGAGGAGCTCCCTTTATTTGGAGTGGAATAGCTCAATGTAGAGAAACAAAGGGCTATTATGAAATCTTGGTCAAGGGCAAAGGACTTCAAGGCACGTGTAAAATGTGTGAATTCTGTGCCCTTTAAACGCGTATCAGAGGAGACAGGCTCACAGCACTCCCGCCTCTCCTCATTATCCCCTTGGCGTTGTTATGTGTCTCACCATCAAGAAAAGAGCCTCCCTTACCTCTGACCAGCCTTTCCTCTTGCTCTGTGACGGAGGAGATGAAGAACAGCTGCTTTATTTTATGGCCTCACAGTTAATTTAATTTATATCTGCTGTAAACATGATTTTTTAAAACTTAACAGAACATTTCAGTTTGGCATGTAGAAAGGGCCCTCTACCTTGCCCCAGTCATTCCCGATAGATGTGTTTTATTGCTTGAATTTATGTTTTTGTCTCTGTTGTTGTTGCTTTTTTTTTTTTTTCCTCTCCCAGTAGTGTGATTTTATTTTTATACCCATATTTCTCCTAGGAATTTTCTGGGCATGTGGCATTCCAAAATTTTACTGATTCAATGACCCGTCCCATGAACAGATAGATGATCTCAATAAGACAAGGCAATGAAAGTTTAAAGAATGCTGTATAGTCTCAGAGTTAGCAAAGACTCAGGTGTTATTGCAGCTTCTCGTGGGTGGCATGGATGGAGCTTGTGGACAAAGGTTCTACACTCTATTTGTGTATCTAGCTTCACTGCTGATATTTTACACAAGTGAGAAATATCTAAGAGGGAAAGCTTGGCATGAAATGAAGTCTCTCTTTCCTTTTAGAAGTCTTTCTGCCATGGCTAAAGGATGGAGAGGTCTTTTGCAAGGACTGCCTGGTACATTTTATCCACTGGTGTCTGTCTGACCTGTGGCCCAGAGCGCAAGCGTAAAGAATTTTGAAATAGGCGTAGGATTCCTCCAGAGGAAGTTGCATAACATTTAAGCCATGGGGCTAGAGTTTCTCCCATCTGTGGATTTATGGCCTCACATGATGAGGGAATGCAATAGCAGATAAATGAGCCACTTCTGTTTGGGCTGCAATTGTTCACCTTTTCAACTGATGCAAATCAGATTACTGCCTTGCATGGTATTTCCCCTCCAGCTTATCACCTAGTACTCTGTGGGCTTAGAGACATTTCTTACTGATACAAAGAACCCCCAAGATGACTAGGATTGTCTTCAGGGATTTTAAAAATAGAGGAGGTGAGGTCAATTGTTGAAGCAGATGTTTTTGTTTCCATTGTCAATTCAATATCCTTTCTTCCTAGAAGTGGCATCAATTATTTATTCTCTAGCAGAGTCAACTTTATTTTTAAAGAAGAGCAGATAAGAAGGATCTAAAGATCTTCCTAAGGCAGCAGTCCTCAACCTTTTTGGCACCAGAGACCGATGCTCCTATGAGAATCTAATGCCTGATGATCTGAGGTGGAGCCGAGGTGGTGATGCTAGCGCTGGGGAGGGGCTGCAAATACAGACGAATCTTCGCTCTGCTTGCCCTCCATTCACCTCCTGCTGTGCGGCCCAGTTCCTAACAGGCCATGGACCTGTACTGGTTCACAGCCCAGGGGTTGGAGATCTCTGTCTTAAGGGATTCCTCTTTTCCACTATCAAATTCCTTGGAAAATGTGAGTTGTTTTGATAGTCTTATTTCACATTGGCATTCTCCTCAAATTCTCGGATTTCTGTGGCAGATTTGTAGTGTTATCAACAACTAGGGGTTTCTTCGCTAGAGAAATGGCTCCTTTCTGACGTTCACAGTGGCTTTCAGTTCCCAGTCTGAATTCCTTCCTGTGATCATAAAGATCGAATTATAACATTGTACACCTAAAATTTATATAATGTTATTAACCAATGTTACTGCAACAAATTTAATTTTAAAAAAGTAAAAAAAGATTGCCATGTGCTCCTTCCGTGCATGCTTTAGTTTTCCTTTAAAACTCTGGCCAGGAGTCCTCTCTTCCAGGAAATGTTCTCTGAATAAATCTAGCTGGTCCACTCACCAGGTGTTATACACACAAATTCTCTGCCTCTGCTGTACTGCTCTGTGCAGGTTTGACAGGTTTTTCTTACAACTACCCTGTGAGGAAAGTGCTATTATTACTTAGTTCCCAGAGTAGGGATTCTATCCAATCTGTTTTTAGAGACCCTGCTCTTAACTACTCAAGAGTCACAACCTTTTAACCTTTGATGTGTGAGCCATTGGAAGAAAGCTCAACAACCCCGAGGACATATTTCAAAGTATTTTCTTGAACAAACACAGTGACTGGAATCTCTGAGTATAATTCTGGAGCCAGTTTTAGGAAAAAATTATTGTTCATATCCCTACAGTTAAATTATAGGTAATCATATTAACTTTCTTGGGTTATTAAAAAGAATTACCTGGTTTATACATGAACCGCTTTAACAGCATTACTGTCACAAAGCAAATGTTTGAAAGCAGAAGCAACGATTCGTGTGGTTATTGCAATGGCGGTGGTAGTTGTTATCAGTTCACTGCTTGTTTGAGGCCATGTAACTTTAGGGTTTCTAATTTAGAAAAGTTAGGTAAATGAAGGACTAGGAATACTCTTGTCACAAAAGTGACAAAGAAAATCACTGTCAAAGGAGAAAAAGAGAATATTGAGGCTGTACTGAGAAGCAAAAATAAAATAAAGCAAAATAGAAAACCTCTAGAGATTTGGGGGCGGTGAAAAGCAGAGCAAAGGGAATGGAGAAGAAAGGTGATAGAAGCAAAGTTATGTAATCAAAGTTAAATTTGCTTTATGAGAATTCAGATTTAAGTGCTAAAACTGATGGGGGAATAGCACTATGACCTCTTCTGTGCAGCAAAATCTTTTGAATGCCATTGAAAGAACACAAAAAGAGTTGGTTAAGGATCACGGTGTATGGACATTGATTCTCTCCCTTCACTTCCTCAAAAATCTCAAAAAAAGGAGACAACTATTTTAGTTGCCAATAAAATAAGGATGTGACTACAATCTGAAACAACAAACTATGTAGAAAACTTGCCAAATGCTGTGAAATCTGGACCAAAATAAGGAAGAACACCGAGAACTATCAACATATCTTCAGATCTTGGGCAAGATGGACATGTCCCCTCACTGCCATGTCAAAGGTAATGGAGCTACCCTGAAATGTCCATCCAAGGATTCTTTAAGTGATGAAGATCCAGGGACACAGAAGGCCATGACATAAGAACACTCTCCCCGTAGAAAGCCATTTGACACCACAGAACATGGCAAGTAGAAATGAAAACACTAGGGCAAGCCACAACTTTTATCTATTGCCTAATCACCAGAGGAGAGGTGAGATGAAGAGAATGGAGGGAGTGATGCTTTCCAAATTACCAATCTCTTAAATGTGAAAGAAAGAAAGAAAGAAAGAAAGAAAGAAAGAAAGAAAGAAAGAAAGAAAGAAAGAAAGAAAGAAAGAAAGAAAGAAAGAAATTGAATGATGATATAGATTCATAGGTTAAGAAAACTAAGATTTGGTGAGCAGCTACAGGAGGCAATACACCCTGTTAGAGTGTACTAATATCGTCCACTACTCTTCCTCCTCAGCCTGTCTTTCAGCAGGTATATGAGATGAATAATGATCAGAAAGAATCGCCCCCACAGATCTGCTTGGAAGTAAAAGAGGAAATAAAGAAAAAAGAAAAGTAAGATAAAACTAAAGAACAAAAAGAGAAAATTTCCAAGGAGACATGAAGAGTTCAGACAGAGTTGTCTATACTCTCAATGAAATTATAGCAGATGTGCGTAAATGAAAAAAATATTTCAGAGAAGAAAGCCATACTATAAGCAACTAAAATTAGAATAAACCTAACTTAAATAGGACTTTCGCACATTCATTCAACATGTAATTACTGAATACCCCATGCATGCCAGGAGTGCTCTGGATGCTGAGGTTTAGGTAGTCTTTGAGACTGGCAGCATCTCTGCCCTCAGAAAGCTTGTGATCTAGGATGGGAGGTAGAGAAAATAATATAGAGAGAATAAATTTATGTAGTCCTCTAACATAAGTAAAATAGGACAATATAATAGAGAATGAAAAGGTAGGGCATTTTTAGATTGAGTGACCAGGAAAGCTCTCTTTAACCACATGACAATTATCTGAGAAATCTGGATAACATGAATGATTCAGGTTGGCAAATATCTGTGGAGACATTTTAAGCGCGTATAATACATAATTGACATTTGCGAAAAAAGAAACGAGCAAATGAAACAGAAAATATGTTTTAAAAACATAATAGGAAAAATAATCTCAAAATAAAATGATTTAATCTGCAGATTGAACGAATAATGCTATAAGGAAATGTTGATATTTGAATTATCAACATCGGTACTTAAGAATGACACGGAAACCCAGCCCTGAATCTGGGCCCGACTCGTTGCTTGCTTTAGCCAATAGCATGTTGTGTCAGCTCTGAGCCTAAGCCTCAAGAGTACTTGCATACTTCCTATCCTTCTGTTACAACTCTGCTACTGGTCTGTGAGCAAGCCTGGGCTATCCTCCTGGAGCATGAGAAATCACATGATCAGGTCACCCCAACTACCCCTACAAAAAGATAACCAACTGTCACATGTGTGGGTGAGGTGGTCAGCCAGGTTCCAGCGAACCCATGTCCTGACCATGGACACTCTGGCAGTTCACAGAGACCAATCAAGCCAGATCAGCAGAGCTGCTCTCTGCTGACCTGTGAGCTATGAGAACTGGTATTTGTTTTTGGCCACAAATCTTTGGAGTGGTTATTAGGCCACAAAAGCTAATTGATGAATACCTAAATGTTTTTCATTATCTTTTTCTTGTCTTTAGAGAGAAAATTTAGGACATGTCTTTTGTAAAGAAACATTTACCTGAAACTCAGCACATCTAGTTATATTTTAGTTTCTTTTTTTTTTTTCTGTTAAATTCTGTGGAACTACGTTTAATGCTTTTTATTAAAAATTCTTTTAATACTGTTTATTAATACTTTTATTTAAAAATGATTCCATCCTGTCTACGGCCATGCCACCCTGAATGTGCCCGATCCGTCTGATCTCAGAAGCTAAGCAGCGTCAGGCCTGGTTAGTACTTAGATGGGAGACCACCTAGGAAGACCAAGTGCTGTAGGCAAAATAAATAAATAGATAAATAGATAGATAAATAAATAAGAAGAATGATTCCTTTCCATCCAAACTCTACCTATCCACTTATCTGTCTCTTTTTTTAACTGTATACATACATAAGAAGATGTTAGGAACAGTGTTTACCAAAAGTTGAGTTGTTCTTTTATACCAGGTTCTGTCATGGTAAAATTTTGTATAATTTTAACATTGTGCTTTGTAGTTTTCCGTATTACTTGAATTCACTGCGCTGGATATATATCAGCTTTATAAAAACCAGTTGAATTATTGTTTTAAAATGAGCATGACAGGTAGTAAGAAAGTGCTCAGAAAAGATGGGGATGTGTTGAAGAGATAGAGGGCCCATGTGGAATCTCGTATTGGCCCCTGGGAAGGAAAATGGACATTAGTGAGAAAAGCATTGAACTTTAAAGAGGCCTATAGAGTAGTTATTAGTATTGTATCTATGTTAATAATTAGTTTGATCATTGTACTGTGGTTATGCAAGATGCTACAATAGCGGAAATTGAGTGAAGGAGAAAGGGAACTTTGTGTACAATTTTTGCAACTGTTAGGTCTAAAAGTTTTTCAAAATATAGTTAGAAAAAAGCAAAAATTGTATTAAATCATGTAAATAAATAGTTTTATTTTGATCTACCTTATTTTTGAAATACAAAATATATTATTCTTTGTGAAGTAAATGGGGGAATAGTTTTTAAAATGACCAAGAACTGATTATTACTTCTAAGTGATAATTGCTATTAGGTGTATGCTGATTCTAAGTCATAGTTTTAGAGTTCCCAGATATTCTGGGAAAGAAATTTATTGATGTAGATGTTTAATGTCTGCAACATATTATCATTGTTGTTATTCATACAGTGATAATGTTTGGTCTGTCAGGGACTATATCAATTCTCCATTCTGTACAAGCACAAATTTTTATTTTTTTTACACTTTTAAACTAATTATTAATCTATTTCCAGCTTAATTTTTTAGATTTTATTTACTTTAACAGCAGAGAATTAAGGAATTAGGACACTAGGTTATATCTCTAAATTAGCAAAACTGGACGAATATGTAGTATGCTTTGAAAAGGGATGTTAATCTGGTATTTGTGATGCATCGAGGAAAAGCCCATTTGGTTTAGATTGAAAGTTTTTGTAGAAGAGGAACACTCTATTTTTATCAGTTATCTTACTCTTTACGTTCATTTTTGTGCCATGACTAAAAAATATACAGACCACACACCACATGCCAAAGCTCTCTTTAAATGTATGAATAAACAACTCCAATACCTTCCAATTGTTTCATAAAACAGCTATTTTTTTTTTTTAAACAGCAGAATAATTCCATACCAGGTTCATTATAGGGAAATCCCCCAGAGGATTCTGAAAAGCAAATAAAAAGAAAACAACAAAAAACGCAGAAACTTGTAACTAGTAAAACAAACTACATTTTTCTTAGTTTGGAAACAGTGCTGACTCCTTTCTTATAAACAGCAACAATTCACACCAAAAATATTATATTTGTTTACAAAAGTTGTGTGTCAGATCTCGAAAATGCTACCGTCAAGTCAAATGTCAAGAATGTTGATTAGTAAAAGGAAAGGGAGGGACTGACTCAAGGCAGCCGGTCAGCACCAGCTCATTCTGTAAACAGCGGTGAGTCCTGAATTCCACAGCAACTACCTGGAACCATTCTTTGAACGGGGGAGATAATAAATGATAAAGTATCTGGCAAAGAAGACATGAGGAGTTGCTGTTCAAAACAGTTTACCAAACAAATATACTCATGTTGTAAATTGCCGAAAACCAGGTTTCTGTTTGTTTGGCTTACTAACGTGTGAGTATTTACTATCTGAGTTTTATTTCAGCTCGTATTGTGTTCATTCATTCCTTATTTGGATCAGTTGATGCCCTCTGATGGAAGGTCTCCTCAGAACAGATTACAGAATTCAGAGATATCTTTAAAGTCCACTGATAATTTTCCAATTTTAAACATTCTACCTTTTGACCACTAGCCCATTAGCACAGGCTTGAAACAAGAAAGAAAGATATTCCCACATTAAAACCAACATGATTTATTTTCACAATATGCGTATATCTTACCCTATTGAGACATGGTACGTGCAAAACTGACGTGGATTCGTTTGACAATTCAATTTTTTTCTTTTAGCCCTAGAGTTTAACTAAAACAAGTTCTTTTTCTGTGCAACATCGCCCCGAATTCAACTAAGTGAGAGCTGGCAGGAAAGTCTCGGTAATTGACTCTGCATCTGACTCACGTCCATCAATGTCATGGTTAGTTTGGAAATTAACAAAGCATTTTGTGACCTCACGGCTCGCTTCTCAATACATTTAAAATTAATACCAGTTAAAGTAAAAAATATATATACTACATTTTTTTGCATATTTATTTTGTATGTACACTATTAGAATTATAAATTGTCTTTGCTTAAGGAATTAAATGAAACACACCAAAACACTATATCTTTAGGGAAAATATCCTAAAATGGCTACATATGTTACTATGAATTTCTGTTAAAGACAAATGCTCCACTATATTAAAAAAAAAAAAAAACAATTAAGAGTGGAAAAAACCTCCCCTCACCAATGCAATTATTTACAGGTTCATTAGACAAATATTTATGTCTTGAGACCAGAGTCTATGATACAATCATAAATTTATCCTTTTTCCGCTCCTCTCCCCCACCTTCTAAAATATCTCCCACTACCTAAATACTCACATAGAACGCAGATGATTTCAATAGCTTGATTGAGCAAGCAAGTAATGTCCAGGCCAAATTCTCTGATTTTTGACACTTGCTGATAAAGATGTGTTGGGCATCATTTCTCTTTCTACCTAGAGATGTTCCTCCCACCCTGACAAGGAAAGAAACTGAACTGAGGGGGCCCTGCCTCAGCCAGCAGAGTCCCATCTACTCTGCGGGTGTTAGTGGAGTGGAGGAATCTTGATGAGAATGAGAACTTGATACAGGGAAGAAGAGACCCAGAGGTCTGCTTTGCTTTATATTCTGAAGCCAAGTGTCTTATTTTCAAGCCCGAGGTTTTAGACAATCTCATTCGCAGTGTGCAGCCAACAGCTGGGAGCACAGCTCAAGGGGCGAGCAGCGCTGTGGCCTCTGAGACTGCCATGCCGCCTGTAGGTTCCGATGTCATCCCTCGCCTCTGCAGAGCCCGGCCAACTGCCAGGCCACTGGCAAAACCAATGATTTGTATACGATGTTGGAAATGGACATTGAAAATGGGACATTTGGTGACCAGCACGATGCCTATATAATTTACCATCCCAACTAGACCCTTTTGAACGAGGGCACAGTTAATAACCATGCCAGGTCCACAGATATGAATGAAACCAGCCCAGACAGACTGGGACCCACGGCCAGCCAAGCCGGAAAAGACCTGTTCAGGATGTCTACATTTTCTCTTTAGTAGGTTTGCAATGAAAACATTTATAGCTTCCCTGAGGCTCCACCTCCAGGGCTATACTGACTGGAAATGATTTTGAGAATGTATTTTGGGGCAAAACAGATATGTTGAAGAAAATGTCCTCATAGATGTGTACCAATAACTACAGAAGAGGTCACATTCCCACTTTGCCTTCCCAGTGTGGTTAGAAGAGATTCTAGAATTAGAAAAGAAACCAAAAAATGAAAGACCTCATCTAAGGGCTTAATTTTGCCCTTCAGGAAACAAACACACAGAGTGGCCAGTGGGTTCTTTAAAATGTTTTCCATCAATCTTTCACCCCATGTTCATTTGGTTTGCGTTTGACTGATTCTATCTTGTTTCACTTTTGGGGTAAAAAAAAAAAAAGTTATTTTATCTACAGCCTGGAAACTTTGATAAAGTTTGTTAGTATCAAAGAATTTTCTTACGTGGGAATTGCACATTACCCCTGGACTACTTGCTGTCCAGTGGACATCGTTTTACGCTTTTGTCTTTATTTAAGATACCTTTAATATACCATGTCAAACGAAAACACAGTAGTCCACCAGGAGAGAGAGAAAGAACGCCTGAGTTGCCACAGAAAAAGAGACAGGGCTGGAGCTGGGAGTGGGGGGCGGGGGGGAGTGTAAATAAAGTAAAGGCCTGGGCAGAGCTACAAGAAATACTTGGCATTCCTGGCTTCCCACAAAGGGTAGGTCAAGGAGAGGGAACAAGCAGTTGGGTTGAAGCGTACACCACAACTATTCTTTCTCGGGCCGAATCCAGTCCACTGCATCTCAGAAACGTCTCCAGTGGGAAGGCTCCGAGTTTATTCCGCAGTGTGGCAAATGTTCAGGGTAATTACGCATGATACCTGTCTATATGCAGGACGGGGTCAACGTCTGTGGCAAAGACAGCTGCCGGTTCGCAGGCCGTGTGCTACCTCCACTTTGGCTAACAGCCGTCAAAGCCATATTCAAAACGCCATGCGCTTAAGGGATGAGGCGCTAAAGGTCCACTTTTACAGGCCCCAGTCAAAACAAAGTCCGCTTCTTCATGGTGTCCCCACAGGCAGTTTCAGAACTTTGATGTCAGCTTTTTGGATTGGGATTTTGGAAAAAAAAAAAAAAACACGCCAGCTTGCTCTTTCCTGGGTATCGAATTGAAGTTGTGCCTCTCTTCACTGAAACTCAGGGAGGGAGAGGGGGAGGGGATGACTACCTTGTCATCAATAACACAAGAACCACACATACACCAAAACAAAAACAACCATTCAGTTTAAAAGAGATTTGGTCATCAACAGGCTTTCTTTCTGCTCGCCCCTCTGGTCCTTTTGGAATAATTAATTCAGCTCCTGCTGCAGGATCTATAAAACCCTGTACCGAGTCTGCTTTCTTTACTTGGTTTCCAGAAGTGGGAACTCCCAGCAACTAGAAATACCCACGGCCAGTGAAAGCTCATTTGTTTTTTTTGTTTTTGTTTTTTGTTTTGTTGTTTTTTTAAATTTGAGTCTCAGGTTATAGACCAAACAGCAGAGCTTCTTTGATGCTGGATACCTAATTTCCTCAAGTGCTTCTGAGGCAAACATCACAGCACAGGATATAAATGGAAATATGCATAGAAAATGAGACACCAGGACCTGGGGTTCAGCAAGTGGGCCAAGAGCATGTAAACCTCCTCAGAGTCATTTAGATGGGCAGGTCTCAGGCGATCAATCTGAGAAGATACCTCGCAGAGCAGCAGGATGGCTTGCCTGTCTCCTTGTCTGCTCTCTATCTCCATGGCCCAAAGGGAAGTGGTGATTTGATAATCATGTTAAGAGTCTGATACGTGGCAAAAGTTGTTTTGTTTCTGTTTCACTTATATGGACAAGTAGTCTTGATTGAATAGCCCCATGCATTTCCTGAGACAGTCCTAATTTCTAATATTTTGTTTGATCTGCTTTATAAGCACACCTGAACCATGTTCCCTCAATTTTTGGTCCTGTAAACGTGGCTGCACAAGCTTGGAGCATCTGTGTATTTTATAGGAATAGCAAATGAGGAGGAGAGATAAGCATGGAGCACCTACTTTGTGATGGGTAACATTTCATGGTTAGCATAACAGTGAAAGGCATTATTGCTCTAATTACATAAATGAGGAAACTAACTCAAAGAAGAACAGAAATTTGCCCAAGGTACTTGGCTGTGAAGTGATAAAACCAAGCCTCAAATCCAAGTCTCTCTAACTCCAAGCTCCATTGCTTTTCTACCATTGCATAAGTTACGGATTCTGCTCTCAGGAAGCTCAATTATTCTGAAGGAGATAAGATCATGAAAACTCTAGATAATAAAGATGGGAAATGTCACGTAACATTATGACAAATAATCCATCCTATTAATCAAATAATTTATTCATCTGGTGCAAAACGTGGTCCACCCAAGCTGTATTCCCACTGGATTAAACTTCCTTTCTTCATTATTTCTTGAGGAAAATCTCAAATGCAGTGGGGACTGGAGTGTCTGAAACTCAATGCAGTCCAGACCCTCCAGTCAAGACCCTGACTCTGCTCAGGGGGCCCAGCATCTCTTAACGTCATGCTATGTGCTTGATGATGGCACAATGTTACAGAGATGGAGAGAGTGCCAAGTGTTGCCCACTGACAGGTAACAAGAGCCATGATGCTTTACACTTACTGTCAAGTACTGTCAAGTATCTTCTATAAACTTTGACTAGGTAGGTACCTGCTACATACAAAGCACAATGTTGAAACCCACTGGGGCTACAGGGATACATAAGACGCAGCCTGTGTTCTCCAGGGGCTTATAATAGAAACACAATTACATATAAAAAATGCCAGATGATAGATACACATGATATGCTCTGATAGTTCCAGGGAGGAGTGATATCACTATATCTAATGGAGAGATCTGTGGAGAAGGCATTTGACATAGGCTTTGAAGTGTGTGTAGGAGTCCAACAGACAGGGGTGGGAAGGGAAAAACAGGAGCAAATCCTCAAAGGAGGAGACTATTTTCTGTCTAAATAGCAGTGAGTCATCCAGCTTGTCTGGATTTTAGAATATATGAGAGGGAGTAGTAGGAATAAGACTTATTTTGGGGGCTTGTACTTCACCTTGAACTTCAGTCGATGAAAGATTCATCACTCTGGCTTGTCCTCCTGAGCAGGACCAGACTCCCCCAGGCATCAGGGAGCACTGGCCCAGCTGTTACCCTGAGTGTGTGTGCATGTGAGGACCACTGATGGGGGGGGGGGGGCGCTGGCGGAGCTGGTTTCCTCTCTCAGAAATGGCCTAGTTCATGAGAACTCGCCTCACTAGCCTGGGAAACTTCTGATCTCCTGCTTTCTGTATCCCGAAGCTTTGATCCCCTGGACAAAAGGTTAGGCCAGCTCTGCTTGAAGCCAGTGGACACAGAGGAGACCACTTCTTGCAGGGGACCTTCTCCTCTGAGGTACCCAATGCTCCTTGGGTGGGCAGCCAGTGTCACTTGACATCTGGTTCCAGGCAACGACTACCTATCTATTAGACTGAGATGTTTGCCCTTGGAATGTAGTTTGAGTGTCACTCTGAGGTTTAAAACAAAACAAAACAAATTCTGCCGCACTGCATCTTAGATTGCTGATTTCTGAGGAGGTGTCTTTCAAAAACACACCAAGCACAATCACCCATGGGCCCGATACCTACTTTTATAAAGCTTTCTTCTCATTTCCTTGTCTTGCAAAAACATCTGGTTCTAAACTTGGCCTCAACCTATCAGCTATGAAGCCTCTACATGTCAAAACTGATTGAAGAGTTATCAGAAATGTAGATACCAAGGCCCACCCTGGTCCCAGTGAATCATAACCCCCGATGTGAGAGACAAGCCTGTGAGTTTTATTTTTTATAAGTCTCCCTCAAGTGATTATTATACATAGCCAGGGTGAAAAACCACCACCTCAGGCTGATGCCTTACAACTTTTTGCATTCACATTCCCAATTTTTTCATCCTAGAATTTCAGGAGTTAGGAGGGGTCTTGGAGATGAGCTAGTGCAGTACTTTCTAAACTCACGGAGGCAGGAAGCTGGTCCGGGAGCTGGGCACATCGTTGGCAGTGCTTCTTCAGTGTGTGTGACTGGGAACTGACCTCTCCTGGGGCACAGATTAGCATCTCACTGCCTGAGGAACACAGGGTAGGAAGTGACCTGTCCATTGACACATGGCTCTGGATCTCCCGCCTCACCTCCCTCCCTGCATGCTGCTCCTGGACGACCCTGGAGTGAGGATGGTGTGGGCAAACAGATGGGACAAAAGGGGGAAAACCATGTTCTAGAAGTGTGTGAGGTGATGGATGAGTGGGCTGAGATGACTTGGCCTCTTTCTGAACATAGCTGTGAGACCATGGCTACCACTGAAATCACAGAGCATCTTAGAATCACTGAAGAACGGAGACCTTTTTTCCCCACCTCTTTGAGAAATTCCAGTTCTTTGGTCTTGGAAACTAAAAATCCTCTACTTTCACTCCAGCTTGAGCACAGTTTCCCTGTTGGGTAGCCTAGAGCATAGGAATCAACCTCCAACCCCAGGGGCTGTCTGGGCTGAGTTCCTGCCAATGGTCAGTCAGGGGTGGATGCTCATCGCGGAGGGGAAGATGAGCAGCTGGAGCATAAGAGAGCAGAGTGAGAAGAAAGAGGGATCTGGGAGAGGAGTGGACAGAATGAGGCTGTTTTGGTCACCCTCTGGCCCAGAGCTCTGGCTAAGCATGCTCACCTGGCAGCTGATACTCCAAGGGCCATCAATAAAATGGACCCTCATCTAATGATGCAAGGACTACAGAGCTATCTGCTTTACACCTTCAGAAAATCTGGCTTGGTTCCTTGTTCATACAAATTGTTCAGGTATTGTACAAATAATGATGGGATAACGATTGACTAAAAGGGACACCGCAGGGGACCTCTCCAACTTTAAAAGAAAATTGCTATTATGCATGCTCTCCTAGAGAAATTGCCCTCTCTTCTAGAAGGCAAACCTCGCTGGCTACTTGGGGCTACCTGCTGACTCCCATTTTTCCTCAGTCCATCAGTCAGAGGGAGAGCTGCCTCTGGACACCCCTCCCCCACCCCAGCATACACGCACTTAATCCTTCAGATCCCTGCCCAGAGGCCTCCAGGAGCCCAGACCAGGTCCCGGGTTCCTGGGTCCAAAATTTTTGTAGCAAGAAAAGCCATTCTAACCTGGAACTTTTAATGGCAAATAAATGAAGTGATCCAGGCTCCAAATAGTCCGGGTCATATAGGGCTGTGAGTATCACAATGGGTGATTGTTTTAAAGTGTTTTAATGAGTCTCAAAACATCCTACATAATATCAGCCTCCACTTCAGTCCTCCTGAAAGGCTCCAGTAAATAACATGAGTTGACAGGAATAAAACAGCTTGCTCAGGAGTAATTGAGTGGAATTAGAATGAACAGACAAGAAAGAAAAATTGGTGCTTGGGTCACAAGGAACTTTTTGTTAGGAACGCTCTGGGGGATTTGGTGGGATGTGGTCCCGCTGACTAATCACCAGTATAGAAAGTTTACAGTCTCTCCACCATGCCAACGTCTTTAATAACTTGAAAAGCACAAGAGGTGGCTGTTAATTTCAAAGACAGTTATATGAAGCTTTTATTGAGTGTGGTGCAGAGTATATAGTTAGCAGCCTGTGAGATAATGAACCCTTTAAATAGGGTTTTCAAAAACCAGTTTTATTTTTGCTTGAGCCAAAAGAACAGTGGTTTTCTTCTGTTATTTTAAGAGAGAAAAATGTATATGAAGAGGAACTCTCCATCATGTACAAGACAGGGTGTTTTCTCCACTGAGGGCATCCGTTATGCTAGAGAGCTGTGAATGTGCAGATTGACTTAGCTTTGATATTGTCATGACCCACACAGTTTTGCCAGAAAGAGAGCAGATTGTGAAGTCTCCAAATGTCACGGCATGGACAAACCATAGATCAGACTGGTAGACTTAAAGAGAAAAAGAAACCAAAAAAAGAGCAGGACTTCACAAGCTTCCCAGAGATCCCTGGGGCAGAGACCACGGGTGAGGAGCCACGTGGCACACGTGGCCTTCTTAGTGTAGAACCGTTTACGATGGTCTGCTCTGCCTCTACAGAATGAGGCTATTTCGTTACATGTTACATGTTAGGAATAGATGAGGTGTACAGTTGATGGGCATGAAATCTCTGAGCTCTGGTGACAGGGAGATGAGACCTTCCTTCACCCCCTAGGCAGCCATCTGTAGTTTTGACCCATGAAGTACCTTGTGCTTTTATCTTTCTCTCCCTCTCTCCCTCCCTACATACCTCCCTCCCTCGGCTCTTTCTCTTCCTTTTCCTCCTCCTCCTTCTCTCTCTCTTTCTCCCTCCCTACCACCTTACCCTTAACTGTCCCTTTATGTGTAAGTGTGTAAAGAGGTTGAGATAGAAAGTTTATCTAGCCCACTTTGGAAGCCATTCATTGTGTCCTCATCCTATCCTTCTTGTATTCAAATAGTCATTATACACTGTGCCAAAAACAGGGTATACAAATGTGAGACGGACAGACACAACTCTCCCTCCACTCCCAACATACAGGCCAGCCCCACCTGGCCCAGCCCGCAGTGGTCAGGAACAGTGCTGGCCGACTGGGCAGATGCTAGCCCAGCTGGAGGAGCAGATCTGTTGCCAGCTCTTGCTGTCTTCATTCTTCATTCCACAGTGAGTCTGTTGTGACTCAGGACAACAACTTTGGCCATGGCGTGCATGGGCTGAGGTTCAATGGGACCAGGCCCTACTGACCAAGGACTAAACAAAATAAAACAAAACAAAAGAAAAAAACAACAACGACAACAACAAAAAACCAAGACAGAAAAACAGGCCTTTTCTGAGCCAGTCCTGTGGAGCAAAGAAAATGTAAACAAAGAGATTAGTTAAAGGAAAATGAATTATTTCCTGCCTCGGCACTGGCAACAGGCACAGTCTCTCGTTACTTAATTCAGTCCTGTTGTTAGCAACATACGTTCTGGCTTCACTGATTTTTTTTTTTTTTTTTTAAGACACACTTCTGCCTTTCACATGATGTAGAGAATTTAGCCATTTCCAGGGGCTTATTTTGCAATATGCATCAAGTTTACTTCTTCCTGAGCTCTAAGTGCCTGATAGCCCAGGGAAACTCCTTCTAGAAGCTTTGGGGATCTGGTGAGCTTTGAAGGAAAGCCCACAACCTCACCGATCTCCAGCAGCTCGAGAACGTGCTGCGTGCTGCATCCCCGGGAGTCTGGAATGCGGAGGAAGGCGGGCTGCAGCCCACGCGGCGGCTCGGGAGCTACTCACATTCTCGCGGGTCCGGGATGCTCAAAGGATCCAGAGAGCAGCCTTGGTTTAGGTCAAGAGGGAACTGCCTCACCTAAAGCTGCCAGGAAGCAAAATGGTCTCTGGAGGTCAAATTTACTTTCTTCTAGGTCTTAATAAAGAAAAGGATATTTTAATGCACTTTTGAACTTTTTACACTCTGAATTTTAGTGATGCTCAGTCCTACTAGAGCCTTAGAAGCACCTGGAAATGTGTTTGAATACAGATTGCTGTTCTGCACACCCCATCTCGACCCAGTGGGGCCCAGAAATCTGGATTTTTAACAAACTCCCTAAGTGACCTTTATGCAACCAGCCCAATGCCACTATACATGAAGCAATGGTGAATGCTGTCACTCAGGGGCTGCTTGTGAAGTGGGCGCACTGGCGGGGATAAGATTGGGGCATTTGGGGAAAGCGCTTTCTTTCTTAGGAAAGGTGATCTTGGGGGTGGGGCTCCCGAGTCAGAGCCGAATGCTGCCTTCTCGAGGATGCCAGCTTGCTGCCTGGCCTTCCTGGGTAGTTTTGTTGGCTCTCTCCTAGCAGCTCCAGAGATGTGGTCAGAGGGAAGAGGAGTGTAGGAAATGCCACTCCGTGACAAATGCCACTGCTGGAGAAAGCTGGTAGGATTTCCTGGAGAAGCTCTGACGAGAGGGGCTGAAGGCAAGAGGCGGGTAGTTCTGAAGTCAGCCTCAGGCTCCACAAAGTCATCTATCTCCCTTTGCTCTCGCCTCAGACCCACTTTACCTGTCAAAATGGCTTCTGCCAGGTGTGCAGGTGCTTGCTGCCCGAGGTTCTTTGGGCTCAACCAACATGGCTGTTAAGAAGCCTGTGCTGAGCTGTCCCTCTGGACTGGAACGAACCCCCAAGAGAGTCTGGGGCATGTATGATCATTCTGGGGTCTCTGTAATATATTATTTCCTAGAAGTATTTGTCTATAGCTCCTCTGGACAAAGGACTCTTGCTTTCCAATGTAGAGTCCACTTGTTCACAAGAAAAGAAATAGATTCCAAGTTAGTGTCTAATGTTGGCTCTTTTTAATAGCAAAACCGTTAAATAACCATTTGGAGCTTCTCTTCTGACCAACATGGGCCATGGATATCTGAAGGGGAAGGTCACCTGTGCCTCACCACCTGGGTGGGTTAGAGTTGCGGCTGCGATCTACTTTGGCCTCTGGGAAGATGGCTCTGCACCACTAGGCACCTGGGGACAGTGCTGTGTGAGTCGATCAACAACTATTCACTGAGTCCTGTCATTGCCAGGCATTCATCCGGACTGTTGTCTTGAGAGTTAGTCTTTGGAAAAGTCGAGGACACATGGGCTGTATTGTAGCCTTATGACTGACTGTGACACCACCCAAACCCCCCTTTCCGTCCCTGACACTTACTGGACTCTGCATAGTGAGTTCGGTTATAATATTTTCTGGAGGACTCAGAAGACGCCTGGTTTAACACATCCCCTTCCAGCCCCAGCTTCCGGAAGTTCTCTCTTTGAGGTGGACTGAACAACACGCCGTCAGGAGGCTAGGGCACCGCCGATCTTATCTTGTGATGCTGTGAGTACAAGTGACTTCCAGTGGATGAAGTCTGGATATGTGGAAGCCTGTTTTCTTCTGAACCTAAGTGACAGTTGCAGAGGTCACTTACTCAGAAGGTACATCCCATCAGACAACCAATCCGGGAGCTCCGAGTCAGGGAGGCACTCACCGCTCACTCTTTATGTCCTCAACACATCCCAGGCCTCAAATGGAGAAATGCAGAGGCTGCTTGCACTTACCCAGGATTTCGGAGAAAATGCTTCTTCCTCCATCATCCTCACAAGAGAGCCCTGCCTCACTCTACGCAGGAGCACTGGAGAAAGCGTCCAGAGCAAGGAGCCTCTTACTACTCCCTTGATTCTGAATTCCCCTCACTGAGTCTTCAGACTGGAGTGGGTGGTGGGTGGTTCAAACTGCTTCTGTTACTCTCTGGGTCTGAGTTGGAAGGAAGCAGACTCTGCTGCTTTGGGGGAAGCAAAGCTGGAATTTCATTGTTCATTTATTCGTTCATTCACTCGCAAAATTTTTACTGAGCTGCTGCTAGATTCCAGGCAGTCCCTTTAGAACCCACCTGGTGCCCTTCTGATGCTGATGCTGAATGTCCACTGTGGGGAAGGTTCTATCACGATGAGGCCAGGCAGGCCTGGCGAGGCCCTGGGCCTCAGGTGGCTGGGGAAACATGTAGGGAGACAGGACTCAGGGCAAGAGTGTCAGTGGTATCTGGGAAACCCACAAGGCAGCAATGGGGCCTGGGGGAAAGTTAAGACCATGAAGCCCCCAGGGTCTGTGATCATAACCACAGGGAGAGTGGGTCTGCAAGCCCCCCTGCGTTGAGCTGGCGCCCCGCATGTGCAGCCCCACCTGAGTGTCCAGCCTGCCCGACTGTGAAGGGCTTGTACAGCTCAGAAGAGACATTCTTCCTGGCAGGGCGCCCTAGAAACATTCACATGCTTAGACTGTTGTCCGTGGGAGTCCCGAGGGTTTCCTTCCTGTAGCTAGGAGGGTGAGCCCAGAGACAGAAGCCCATGCCCTGGAGAGCCTCCCATCTGGCAGGTGTTGCTCCCGCTCTGGTCCCTGCCTCACAGTGAGGAACCGTGGCCTGAGGAGCAGCATACTGGTCTATCCCCCTGTTAAAGGAAGACAAGACTAAATGAGGATTGCCTCTTCTCATTTCATAGATCCTCATGGACAAAGTTTTCTCTCCTTTTGTTTTTTAAATCACAGTGTTGTTTATAAGGGACATTAAGCATGGGCTCAAACAATTAAATTATCTGATACTCAGCAGTCTGGTAGCAGAGAGCTGAAGTAAAAAGACCCTGAGCCGATTATGACGTTTGAGTGATAAAGCACTCTGAACAGAAAAGGATGCAAGAAAAGCAGCTGAAAGTCTGTCTTCACGGCCACGTGGCTTTGATCTTTAAGAAAGTGGCTATTAGCGTAGACAGCAGTTCATAGGTCTTGATTAGTCCATTCAAACCAGTGACTGTGATTTCCCTGCAGATAGAAGCACAACAAAGTCAGTAAGTGTCGAACTGAGCTTTAAATAACTGTCTTTTCAGAGAAAACCCAGTTTCTTAAAGGGAAGATTGCTGTGCCAGCCTAAGGACAAATGTTTACAAACACTGTACTCTCAAGTCCAGGGGAGAACCTCGTTCAAAGCATCGACAGACAACAAATGACCTAGTCTTAAATAAGATCCCTTTAACAGGCAGCATCATATCAACACAAATAAGATAAACATATCCTGGACTGAGAGGATTTCCTTATTCTGCCCCCAAAATGCCACCAGCAGAGGCAGCTGCCTCCTAAACTGGAGCCTCTGGTTTCCACGGTGGTTGTGTCAATTTGGTGGGAGTTCAGACCCCTGTACCAACTCCTTTATTCAAATCCCTGAGCACATGTCTTGTATTTCTAGGCAGGCAGTTGACATTTGGCCATGGTTTTAACTGGCACTTTTTGTCCAGTAAATATAAATGCAGCACCAGTAAAGGACCGAGTCCACAGAACACATGTCAAGGCTAGCAGACCCCATTCCCAGTGTGATAGGGAACAACAGTGACCACAGGTCTCAGTGACAGTCCTAATTTTCCTGAGACAGTCTTGGTTTAGGGCTGTTATTATAGATTCCTATTCAGTTTGCATTCACTGCTCTCCAACCTTACCCAGTTTGAAGGATGCATTATGAAGCCACTCTAAAAGAGATCACTTCCCCAGTCCCTGGCATTATTTGAAGGCATTGATGTGCACAGTTCCTTTTGTTTTGGATGAAGGCAGAGTCCGTGCTTAGATGGGGGATGTCGAGTCTAGAGAAAGCAAAGGAAAGTCTGGGGTCTTCTGTTCCCACGGGCACCTCAGACTGAGCCATAGGATGGGTGACCAGAGGCTGAAGGGGACTCCACCGATGTGGGATCTTGTGTGATTTGGAGGAGAAGGGCAGTCTTAGTATTTTCGTGCTGAACACAGAGGTAGCATCTGACAGGACCTGGGAGGTACAGCAGACCTGGGGCGGGGAAGCGGGTTCCATCACAGGATTGAGCCGGAGGATGCACACACTTGTTCCTGAGCACACTCAGGGTTCCCAGGGAGGCTCTGAGAGCAGCGCCAGGGTCCTGCAATTATTCAGGCAAGGCCAAGAAACATTGAAATGTAGGCGTCCATGTTACCATGCTTCAGTTATAATACCAAACTGAGAGGCTCTAGAACATTGGCTTGCAAGAAATATAAGTACTTGATAAGACCTAATTCAAGTGCTGTGGTTATCTTCCAGTCCAGAGTCTAATTTCCTTCTGGACAGCTAGTAGCTAGTCATAGGCTCTCCCTTTCTAGAAGCTTCCTTTGGGGTATTTCTCTCCCCAACCGGAGCAGAGAATTCATCTTTGCCTCCCTGACAAAATCTAACCATACTCTGTCTAGGGGGTGCTCAAGCAATATTGGTTGAATTAATGAATGAATAGTAATGTAATACAGTGTGCCTAATTCTCCAGTTTGGCAGCAGTTAGCAAAGCTGAAAGGCTAATTTATCAAGGAAATAGGCCAATTCATAAAACATTCTGGCCCTTTGTACACACACCCTCACCCTGCTCTCGTTTAGTCCAGGAAATACTGTTGATCTTTCTTTGCTCTTTATGTGCATTGTTAATTGGACCCTAAAAAAGAAAATTCCCTTTTAAGCATTTTTTTTTCCTGTGGTAGAATCACTTTATCACATAATGAAGGTATAAGAAGATAAGATGCCCAACTGTTTAACTTACTGGAAAAGCTTTAGACTTGTGCCGAAGGATTGGTTTAGAGGCAAGTCAGCATCCTCCTTCTGGAGACCCCTTGGACCAGAGAGCAAGGAGTTCTGGTCCTCGGCTGCCATGTTCGGCCTGCACGGCCTCCAGGGGAGTCAGACCCTCTTGAATGATGTGCATTTCCCCGATTTCACCGCACATTCCCTGCACAGATGGTATTTATGCTCAGGAGATGACTCACACTCCTTGTCAGCATACCTTTCTATATTAAACATCCCTATCAAGTTGAAACTCACTGGGCTTCAGAGTGGGCTGGATGGTATTAAAAGAACCTCTTTTCCTTCCCTAGGAGCTGTATTGATTTTTTAATTTACTCCCGAGATCCACTTCTTTACCAACTAAGATTTGTGAGACTTCCCTATTTCAGATCTGGGTTTAAAGTCCAAATCTTCCACTTAGCTAGCTCTGTGGTTTAAGATTCTTATCATTGTTGTGCCTCTGTTTAATCACTTATAAAATGAAAACAGCAATAATGATCTCACAGAGTTGCTGGGAAGATTAAAAAGGTCATGGCACCAAGAAAATCTGCAGCAAATATTTTTTGAATGAATAAATGAATAAAACGATAATAAAAATGTAAAAAATGATCAACCAACTCATAACATGATGAGACTTGTATTTATTGACAGTCGTCTAGGCGTTAGGAACAGTTCTAAGTTTTTGAATACATACCATCTTATAGTTAAGTGAAAGAATTGGGATGCAAAAGTATGTCTCATGGACACTCGAGATCATGCTCGTAACTTCTACCTGCCTTGCCTCATCTCTACCTGTAGTAAACTCCTTTGTCGCTAGAGACTCTCTGGGAAAGAATGACCAGGTTCTTTATTTGTGGCTCCCTTTAATGTAATGTAACTGAGATTCCTATAGATTTATAACTTACCAAGTTTAATAGGAAAAAAATTCCTATGACATGTATTGACATGAATAAAGATTTTGGTACTTTCACTAAGTAATCAATGCCAAATATTGGAATCAGTACCGAGCATCTTACTCTGAGCAGAGGATGTCTTAGGCTTATACCTGAAAAATAACTTCATTGAGAGCTGGTGTAGGAACAACTTATTCCACGATCTACCTTCCGGTCAGTGAAAACTGAAGCACATAATGGCTCTACTCTACACCTTGGGCAAATAGTAGTCTTCCAGATACTGGAAAGATTCACTTTTCTTGGGCACAGTGTTTCCTTGGGTGCTGATATCCTCCAATAACTTTGAATTTATCTTCTGTTACTCTAAAAGAGTGTGCAAGCATTTGCTCGGAACTGAGCTAGATTCTGGTGGTTGCTTCAAAAGACAGTGGTCCTGTCCTTTGTCATAAGAATCAAGATTGGAATTACCATTTACTATGAAGTTACTATGTTCTAGAGGCTATCTATGCTAGGTACTTCATATATATTGTTACAGTCAGGGTAGGGTAGTTTATCTTTGTAGCTAAAAATAATTTACTTCTCAATCGCATCAAAAGTCCAGTACAGGTTGGCTGTGGGGGCTCTGCTCCACCTTTCCTCACACATTGAACTGGAGTAACAGCTTCCACCATCTACTGTATAGCCAGTTGCCACAGCAAGAAGAAAGGAGCACGACAATGTTATACTGACTGTCAAATGCTTCTGCATAGAGCAACAGACACTACTTCTCTCATTTCATGGGCCAAAGCAAGTCACACGGCTAAGTCCAATATCAAGGGGCTCAGGAAAGGCAGTCTTCCCAGGTGCCCAAAAGGAGGAGGGAAAGAATTTTTAGTGAGCTACACAAATGATTTATACTATCCATCTTAAACCTCATGACAGCTTAGTGAGGTCTGCTATCTTCCCCATGTTATAGAAGGGGAAACTAAATTTCCTAAGGTCATACAGCTAATGAGTAAAGGGGCAGGATTCAAACAGAGAGACCTTGAGCACAGGAGGGACCCTCTATAGGGCCTCAGAGTATATGGGGCAGTGTCCTCCTGGACTGATTCTTCTCTGCCCCTCTGAGCTTCCCCACCTTTGGGTTCTCCTTCTGTATTATCTTAGTCCTAAGCCATAGCTAAAATGTACAAGTCCGAGACATCTTTATTCATTCTGAACTTGTATGACCCACTCAGGCTTCATAATACCTTACACTCAGGTCAACTATGGTAAGATAAGCCCACAAATGGAGTCCAAGAAAAATGGATCCCTGTGCCGGAAGAAACCTTAGCAGGTCATTTCCAGCTACCTCATTTTATAGATAAGAGAAGTCTTTCCAGTTGTCCAGACACCCATGACCCAACTTGCAATTCAGAGCGCTTTGATTGATGAGGCCTTGTCCGGATAGTTCTTTGCATGATGTTATATTTTAAAAAGAAGAAAAAGACATGGCAGATAGCTCTGGTGGGCAGGCTATAATGTGCTTGAACTTGACCAGAGCTGTAAATGGGGAATAGGCCAGAGTGGTGAGTTTAATATCTCCAGAGTCTGAAATTTCACAGAATCCTATGTCCAGAATTCTTACATACATTATCAGAAAGCCTCCCTGAACTTTCTTAACTTTGTTATCTTAATCTCTTAAAGAAAACATGAATCGTATGTTTTGAAATCCAGAAAAGGAAAAGGGGTGAGAGACACAGAGACTGGCTGCCCCAGGCCTGGCTAAGCCTTCCCTGGCACATACCCCAGGGGTGAGTTTGCCTCTGTGGATCTCCAGCCGGGAAGTACCACCCTGGTTTATTTTCAGAGGTGGAAACTCAAGCAACAATTATCTCCTGTCACAGCAAATTAAAAGCCCAGGCTCACCCATCCCAGGAACGGGGTGAGTGCAGCTGGCGGCCAGCAAAGGGCTGTAATGACAGGCCAGGCCACGGCTGGTGCATTTCCTTTAAAGGCATGAGCCACTCACGAAACACACAAAATAAACAGAGACATAAAAGTCCATGGAAAAGGCCCACAAGTGAGAGCAAGATTCTGAGCCAAGATTGGAGAGTATATTTTGATTCTGTGGGAGATAGAGGATTGTGGCAGTAAGAAGTGGTCAGCAGAAGATGAGTTTTGGTCTGTGTTTAAGATAATGTGGAAGCTATTGTGCATGACCCTGCAGAGGGTGGAGGCAAATGGCCCTGCCTGTCACGCACACTCGCGCGCGCGCACACACACACACACACACACACTCATTGCTGTGGCCTCAGAAGCTTCACCAACTTCTACTCACTCCTCTCAGAGTCTCCACTCTGCCTGGACTCCTGCTTATCCTCGCTTGGACAGGGCAGCATGGCCTACCAGCCAGAGTTCTGCTTGAAATGCCTCCTCTTTTATATTCCGTGCCTACCTTATTGCCAGGAACTTAGGCAAAACTTACCTCTTTCAGGAAGTCCTCCAGGGTTGGTGTTTCTGGGCTCCAGCAGCCTCCCCTTGCAATTTCTTCATTTGGTTCTCTCTGCTACTTTGTCAGAAATTTGTGATTGTGTCAGTTTGTTGGAATTTAGTTTGGGCTTTCTTATAGTGTAAGATCTGCAGGAGTAGAGATTTTTATCTTTCCTTATATTTATGCCGCACATGTTTAACTTTCGAAAAGTGTTTTTATATCTACCATCAATTTTATCTTCCAAAATTACCTTACCTATTACATGGTGAGGTAGGTGGATTGGGGATTCATCCCAATTACTGATGGGAACTTACACAGCAAGATGGCTAAGAGTGTGGGCTTTGACTGGACCAGTTTCTGATCTCTCTAAGCCCCAGTTCTCTCATCTGTAAAACAGGGATAAAAATAGTCCCTGCCCACATGTTATTTTAAGGATTAAGTGATTAAATGCGATAACACAGGTAACATGCTTACCACACACAGAGAAAATACCCAGTAAACTTGTCATTATTTCAATGATGACAGAACTCAGGCTCAGAGAAGTTAATTTAGAAGGAGTGGCAAAGGGTGGTGGGGAAAGCTAAGGGCTTGGAGGCAGCAGATTTTGGTTCTATCTGCTATGTGCCTTTGGGCAAATCACTTTGCCTCCCTGAGCCTCAGCTTCTTCATCTCTTAAATAGGAATTATCACATCTGACATATCACATATGTCACAGTGGTTTTGGAAGGATTAATTCAAAAGTACTTTTGAAAGGATATTGTAAATTGGGACATGCCTCAAAAATGTTAATTTAATTAACCTGCTTGAATTCATGCAGCAGGTCAGTCAGTGTTGAAGCCAGAGTCCCTTATTCCTGGCCACCGGTTGTCCTGAGTCCCCCCCTATCCACCATAAATGCTGCCGACTGCCTACTGGCTGGAGAGGTGGGATGCATACCACAGCTCCAAGAACCCAGCCTGTGCCCCTCCCTTTCTTCCGCCTGCTCGCATGGGCTGCAGGACTGTGTAAAGAAAACTGATCTCCAGAAACAAACGGCCATTTCTGCTGCCTGCGACTCCCTCGCCTTCCTCACTGCTGCTGGCAAAGAGAACAAGAGGGGAGAGAGAGGGAGACTTAATTAAAACACATCCTGTACATTAAAGGCACTGTCCCCAAAACTGACCCTGAGAAAGGGAGGGAGGGAGGAACCCTAGAATCCACACAGCAACCTGAACCCCGGATTGCAACACATGTTTCACAGGTGACTCGTGACCCACATGATTAATCTTACTTTACCCAAAAACAAACAGATGAGCATGTGATTGTTTTACTAGCATTTTCCTATTGACCCATGGAGAAATTGCTCTAAATCCAGTTTTTTTGGGGGTCTTCAGGGAGAATGTCATCTGTTCTCCACTACATGACATTACTTCAGTCTTCTCCCTTGTCCATGGGCAAATCCAGGATAGGAACAACCAACCAGGTGACCTGAAAAGAACAGTGTGCTTTGGATGTCTCACTTTGGTTATGAAGTTTTTTAGGGATTGTCTCAGTCCCTTCAGACCAACTTTCCTCTGAAATGCAAAAGTTGACCCAGACAGAGGCAGGGCTGAAGTGATTAGTTCAGCCTACCCTGAAATATTTTGTCTCTCTGCTTCTGTATTCCCTTTTCTAAGCACTGTTTGCTCTGGAACAATTTAGAAGTCTCTGAGACGCTGATCAGATGATGATGAGATGAGCATGCTCTCACCACATGGCCAAAGGGATTGCTGGGGGTCAAGGCCTGAGAGATTTGGGCCCAAGCTTTACTGGGGACTCCCAGCACGATGTTGAGAATATATCCAAAACCTTCTATCAGACATATATGGTCAGCTCTTTTTTTTTTTTTAATTCTTTAATGTTACCACATATTTGAGCCCTTTTATACCATCAGCCTTCTTCCTTCCTCTTCCTCCCTACCCTCTAGTAATCACTAGTCTATAGGCATGTCCATAAGTCTCTGTTTGCCCTGTTCATTTGTTACTTTTAGGTTTATATCCCACGTATAAGTGATATCATGTAGTTTTCAACTTTTTCTCTCTA
Organism: Rousettus aegyptiacus; assembly: GCF_014176215.1. NCBI lineage: Eukaryota > Metazoa > Chordata > Mammalia > Chiroptera > Pteropodidae > Rousettus > Rousettus aegyptiacus. The sequence continues at coordinate 21,901,776 of NW_023416310.1, forward strand.
GGTTATTTCCCTTAGCATTATTATTATCTCGAGGTCCATTCATGTTGTCACAAATGGCAGTATTTCCTTTCTTTTTATAACTGAGTAATATTCCATTGTATATATGTACCACAACTTCTTTATCTAATCATCTATCATAGGACATTTCAGTTGCTTTCATGTCTTGCCCACTGTGAATAATGCTGCTATGAACATCAATGTGCAAATACTTTTTTGGATATGGGTTTTCAAGTCTTTGGGGTAAATACCCAGCAGAGGGATTGCTGGATCATATGGTAGATCAATTCTTAGTTTTTTGAGGAGCCTCTATATTGTTTTCCATATAGCTGTATAATTTGCAGTCCCACCAGCAGTGTATGAGGGTTCCTTTTCTCACTATCCTCTCCAACATTTGTTATTACTTACCCTGTTGATAATAGCTATTCTAACAGGTGTAAGATACTATCTCATTGTGGTTTTGATTTGCACTTCCCTAATAGCTAGCGATGATGAGCATCTATTCATATGTTTGTTGGCCATTTGTATGTCTTCTTGGAAGAAGTGTCTGTTCAGGTCCTCTGCCCATTTTTTGATTGGATTGTTTGTTTTTATGGTCTGAAAGATGAGGTGGGAATCAATGAGACTCTGTGCTTGAGCTCCTTGAATGGAAGATCAGACCATATCTATTCATCCAAAGAATTACATGTATCAGAAGAGTAAGACTTTGTAAATTCATCAGGTTCATAGTTCTATATTTTGTCAAAAGGACCACTCAATGATTTATGTTTAATCAAACATAATTTAAAGGAGAAAGATAATGTTGTGAGTTCCTTTTGTACTTGATTTCAGTGTCTATACTATATTCCTGACAGTGTCTTAGCAACTTATCTTGGTCATAGATCTGTTCATTTATTCTGCACAATAGTCTACCCCAAATTTACTGGCCTAAAACAAGGATCATGTATTTCTTCATGATTCTTTAATTTGGGCCAAGCTCAACTGGGCAGTTCCTCTGCTGGTCTTACCTGGGGTCAAGTATGCTGCTGGCATTGAGCAAGTGAGGGGTGGGGAGGAGATGCTAGTAGGGGGCTGACTGTTCCAGCTGACCTCAGTCCCATGTCTGGTGCCTCAGCAGTGATGGCTTAAACTATTGGGATGATTGATTCTCTCTCTCCATGTGGTCCATAATCCTCAAAGAGACCAGCCTGACTTTCCTGCCATGAGAGTCACAGGGCATCAGAAGGCGAATGTAGACACTCAAAATCCATTGGCACTTCTGACTCATTCTATTGATCAAAGCAAGTCACGGGGCCAGCCCAGGTTCAAGGGGGAGGGGAAATGTACTCCACTTTTTATTAGAAGGATGACAATTCCACATTGCAAAAGAGCATGCACTTAGGGATGGAAGAAATTGCTGGGATTATCCCTATAATCTATCACAGTCGCCAAAGCTGTTGTTTATAAATTATTCATCTCTCCCTTTAGAAATGGCTTCTCCTTAGTGGCCAATGCAGGTGGTGACTCCAAATCTTCCCTCTCTGGCTCAGTGAACTGGGGGTAAATCATTTAAGCAGAAATGTAGAAAGAACATTCACAGGGTGCTGACTGTATGCAAACATGATACATACATAATCTTATTTAAATTTCAAAACAACTTTGTCATAAGTCTCGTTCCCATTTTATTACTAAGAAAGCTGATGTCCAGAGAGAACTAATGACTCACTCGGTGTCACACAGTTCCCAGGGATGGAGCTGGAAATTTCTTCATTTGTAAAATGGGAATCATAAAACTTACCACCAGCATAGTTGGGAGGATGGGATGAGACTCTCTATGTGAAAGTGCCTGTTAAACCCCAAAGCATTGCACGAATGTTAGTTATAGTTTTCACTGAGCCAGGAAGACTTCTTTGGGGGTAAGAAGGGTTGTCTAACAAGGCGCCAGAGTCATCTGAGCCAGACGCCAACTGTTGTGTGTCTCTCAGCTGCTGTTTGCTTTGGCTTCAGACCAAATCCTTCACCCGATGCCCTTGGCAGTGATGGACAAGAAAGAACCCTGTGGGCCAGGTGGCAAGCCAGGGCATGCTACAGGTGAGGACACAGGCTTTCTCCACAGGTGTGCTTCCATTAGGGAAGGGGGAGACAAAAACAAGGCTCAGGCTGTCTTGGTATTGCCCTCAATTGCCATGGCAGCAGGTCGAGGGTGGAGGAATTTCATGTTTTTTAATTAATTCAAGGTCACATACACAGCCTCGAACTACTCTGAGCTTACTTTTCCCCATTTCTGCCTCTCACTAATCTCATCCCAATTCTTTCCACTTTATCTTATTTAAACCTCATTTCCTAATAATGGGCTCTTTCACATCTTCAACCTATATACCTGTTGTTTCTTCCAGCTCCTTGCCTTATTTGATGTATGGATCCGTTATGGCCTAATTCTATGGTCAAGAGGCAGGGCAGCCTTCTCCAATCTTTTCATCGTATGTTTGCCATAACCATAGAATACTCACCAAATATTACTATAACCCCTGGTAAGACAAAACATGTGAGCATCTAATCTATACAAATCCAAATTTTTGTGTGAAGCCAAAACTGAAGAGAAAAGACAATTAAATAGTGGATTCCAGATTATAGATCTTCTCTCTTCACTCCCTCTCCTAACCCTGAATTCTTTTTAAAAGGCATGGCTGACAATGGTAGGAAGAATGGGCGAGAAAACAATGGCAGCGACATGTTCGAAGCATGGCAACAATCCTGAGAAAACTGAACTCTCAGGTAGCTGTGGCAAAGTGAAGATGAAACCTGAATTTCTATATATAACATACAAAATTTCTCACTATACAAAATTTCTGAAACAGTCAACTGTCAGAACACTGACAGCCGGGTTTTTATCCTCCATGGTGGAAAATTGCACATGTCTTCTCTGGGAAATCTGACTAGATCAAGAGGAAACACCCCCAAGATACCGACATTGGGGGTTCCAGCCAGATCACCCCAAAACAAAGCTCATATTCAACAGGAGCTACCCATGTTTTGAAGCTTTCAAACAGATTTTAGTGCTTCAAATAACCAAGGACCATCAGAAATGAGGAAAGCCTCATATAAAAGATAGAAAGCAAAACCATTTTTTTTTAAAAAAAAAGCAATTTAAAGAAAGCAGACACTTTGTAAGACAGAAGAAAATGAGTGTGTGTGTGTGTGTGTGTGTGTGTGTGTGTGTGTCAAACCTATGTCAATATCTTTAGGGAGATAAGATATTATAACCATGAAACAAGATCAAAATATTTTATTAAAAAGAAACATTCATAGAGAGAGAGCAGTTTTTAGAAATTCAAAATGTGACAGCAAAAATGACAGACCCAATAGAGGGGTTGAAAGATGAAGATGAAGAAATCTTCCAGCAAATAGAGCAAAAAGACAGATAGAGAATCTGAGAGAAAAGATAAGAAGAAATAGAAATTACTCTAAGAATTCTAAAATGCAAACAAGAGGAGTTTCAGAACAAGAGAAGAGGCAAAATGAGGGAGGAACTCAATAGAGAAGAATTTCCAGAATTGAAAGATAAGAATTTCTATATTGAAAGGACCCACCAAGCGCTCAGCCCATGGAATAAATAAGACCCGTATCAATGCACATCATTGTGAAATTTCAGAATGCTTGGGACAAAGATAAGATCCTACAGGCTTTCGGAGAGGAAACACACTTATGAGGAGCAGGAATCAAATGGCATCAGTCTTTTCCCTGCATTGTTGGATGTTAGAGCAGTGGAGCCATGACTCCATAATTCTGAGAGAAAACAATTTGCAGCCTAAATTTCTACTGTTAAAAAGAAACTCACAGGCCCGAAATGGTGTCACTTGTGCTAAAGCCCATAATACCAAACCTAGATTTAATACCTGACCTAATTGTGGTTTCAGCCTAAGAAACATAATCTTCATCAACCAGTCTGGAATTTTTGGTCAGGCACCAGTAGGTAGTCAATCAGGGAGACCCACTCCATCCGCATTCTACCCCAGGGAAAGAAGAAGCAATCTGCATGATAAAAACCTCTGCCATTCCCTTTCTCCCAAAAGAACCTGTCCTAGTCTAAATGTAATTCATTCTTTTCTTTTGTTAATAGCTCCCCCTGCCCCACCCTTCTACCTATAAAAACTTCCCATTTTGTATAACCCCTCAGAGCAAATTTCTTTCTAGTGCCAGATGCTATCCCCTTCCTGAATCACTTAAAAAGTCCATTATATCTTCAAATTTACTCAGTCGAATTTTGTATTTTTAAAATTTTTTTAAATTATTTTTTTTATTTTTTAGGTGAGGCAACCCTTACTTGACCTCACAAATTGCAGTTTACAATCCTTTATTAATTTTTTATTTTTTAAATTTTTTCCGCCTATAGCACCTGGTCTTCCTAGGGGGTCTCCCATCCAAGTACTAACACAGTCCGACCCTGCTTAGCTTTCGGGATCAGACGAGATCGGACTTGTTCAGGGTAGCATGACTATAGACAAATTTTGTATTTTAATACTACACTTAGGCAAACCATCGGTAAAGTGTGAGGATAGAATAAGAACATTTTCAGACATCCAAGATGTGCTTCCAAAATGTACTTCCTCTTCTTTCTCAAGAAGTTTCGGTAGGATATTCTCAATCTTAATTGGTATTAAGACGAAGAAGAGGAAAACAATATAATTGGGGAGAAAAACAAAATTTTCTTTTACCCTTTTAGTTTTTTCTGGCTAGTCTAATAATCAAATTGACATGAGAGAGATTCACAGGAGGAAAATAAATTAAAGTTTAATACCATATATGCCTCCTGTGTACGTGGGAGAGACCCAGGAAAACAGTAGCTTGCCCAATTATCTTCAGTTAAAGACAAAAGAAGATGCTGTAGGTGGGGATTACGGAAATGAACAGTAAACAAGGGCAAGAATGTTATGCAGCTTTACGTCTATGTCCTCCACCACGTCTACGGCCTTCTCCACGGATAGCAAGGCAGGCCTAGCGCAGTGAGGCAAACAAGTAACTTCTACTTGGTTTTCAGAGCTTCTAGTCTGCTGTTTCTTAAAATTAACCAGTCTAAAATAATCATTGTACCCAAAGAGGTGTATCTTGAGTGATGAACTCTGCTCCCTTCACAGGCAAGAGGAAATCCCACACAGGAGGAAGGCCAGTGATTTGTGGAAGGGTGACCCCAGAACAACAGCTGCGGTCCAGCTGCGCAGGGTGACCAGACTACAGGAAGGGGCAGACATTTCTCTCAGATAACACTGATGGACCAGGTGACGTGTATGAACATGTTGGCAGGAGATGTGGACAACTAACTGGTGGCGAGTCGAAGGCTGCATTAATGTAAGCACAGAAAATTAAGCAAACAAAAGAGACAAAGAAAAAATATAATTATTAATATAGGAAAGAAGCATGAGAGCTTTACAAATTGAATAAATATTAAACCAGGTTGTATTCAGAGCCTGCTACGTGCTGCTAGACATGGGAACCTGGCTGATCAGCAGCTGGCCAGGCCACAGGGAACCTCAGGAAAATTCCTGCTGAGGGGACTAACAGCTACTTCCCCATGCCTTTAATACTGCGTGCCCATAACCAGAAAGGAAAACAGGTATAAACTCAATCCCTCAAACTCTCCGGTCTCATTCTCTGACTTTGAGAGATCACATCTCTCTCTGTGTGGAGCATTGTTTTTTTCTCTGATAAACTTCCTCTTGTCTCTAACTCTGGCTCACGCTTGAATTCTTTTCTGTGCAGGGTCAAGGACCCTCTCTCAGGGGTGTTAAGGCTTGATTCTCCACTCAGGGAGAGTCTCCCTGTCCTACCTCTATGAAAAATTATAAAGTTGTTCAGGAAGAAAACTCATAAATTAATTACATAATTTGTGAATACCATTTACATAGTCATAAAAATAAAAACATTGAATATCAATCTTACCAAAATTATAACTGCAGTGGAGAATGGGGGAATTGGAAGGGTATGTAGTGGTAAAGGGAAATGAAAAAGAACGCAGCCTCTGCCTTCCCTGGTAGGAAGTCAACAGATAATGCCTAAAAAGGAACAATCAAGAAGTAGCAATACGCATGGATTATTTAGAATGATGTATGGAGAGCCAGTCATTGGAGTTGAAAATCTTTGCTTCTGGAGAAGGAAAAATGAAGGTGAGGGTTAGGGTTAGGGTTAGGGTTAGGGTTAGGGTTAAGGTTAGGGTTAGGGTTAGAAACTAATAATTTCTGTAACAAATCTGGTAGAATAATTCGATTCAATAAAATATGACATTTATAACTTTGATGAAAATACAAATAAAAACTGGTTCATGTAGATCAGTGGTCCCTAGCTTTTTTGGCACCGGGGACTGGTTCGCTTGTCCACCAGCTACTCACTCCCTGCTGTGCGGCCCAGTTCCTAATACTCCACGTACAGGAACAGGTTGGAGGCCTGGGGGTTGGCAACCCCTGGTGTGGATGATTCTCCCTGCCATCCTGAGTAAAAGGTCGCTTATGCCTTGGGGTAAGAATGAGACAAGAGGCCTGAGTCCACTTCCCTCCATCCTATATTGCCTCAGTTCTCATGTGCCTCTCATTTCAGGATTTGTCAAAGATGACATTAAAAACAGTTGATGTCACCCTACATACTGACTTTGAAACCTAAGGCCTGCTTTAGATATATCTACTTTTAATGAGAGGGGCTTCTTGGGTTCAATTAGAAGTTGTTCTGTATGACTTCTCCAGTTCTTTCCAACTCCTAGACAGGATATAAAAATATACAAAACTAACTAGAGTTACACAGGCACAAACCCGAGGGGCTATGGAGCTGACGAATGATTGAAGTGACTGGAGCCAAGGAGAGGTCAGGGAAGGCTCCCTGGAAGAGGCAGTCAACTGAATCAACATTTTACATTCTGTTCCTTCAAATAGCACACCAGCCATCTTATTGCTGCATTAAATTAAAGCATGTCTGAACTGATGTATTTTTCTTTCTGTAGTTGAGCACACAAAATCACAGCCGAAGAAACTAATATTTTCAATGCCCAATATTGAAGCACTCTATAATAAGAGAAGTATGTGCCTACCCTCTAGCTGATATGCCTCATAATAAGGAAAGGGTTTCAACAGAGTTAGCAAGAATCCCAAATTGCAAGCAGTAAGAGCTTCAACAATAGGACTCAGGTTGTTTGATTTTCTTGACTGTATCTGTTCCCCACCTCCACCAGTCTCACTGTCAGCTACCAGTGTTGGGGGTGGGGAGCCGTGGGCACCAGTGGCCACGTGAGAGCTGTCTCCCTGGCAAGGCAGAAGCAAACAAGAGACGAGGGAACCTAAGACTTGAAGCGGCAGTTGGTACTTTGGCAAAACAAATTAGCTTGTGATAACCTCATTCCAAGCTTTAACACATCTTGTGCCAAAAATGCAAAATGCCAAGTGGAAGAAAAGCACTAGACTTCTTGAGGGCTGCATCTGAGAGCCCTTATAAACCCCATTCAAACATGGCTGCTCTCATTATCACCTCCCAGCAGGGTTGGCACCCCCCCCCCCCAGAGGAGCACTTGAGTTTCCTTCGGGCTGTTATCCGCACTTGAAAACACTTGCCAAAGAGCTCATGTGTGGGGTGCTAAGAATGCCCCTTTCTCTAGTGTGGGTGCTGACATACAACGCCACCCCCGCGAGATGGCATTTTCGCACACACAATATGACGATCCAAAACAGGATTTGGAAAGGCTTTGTTGTCATGATAAATGGTTTTCCTTGAGGGGCACTTCGACAGGGCTGCAGTCATGGTAGGGAGACGCTATACAGTCAAATTAATGAAATATCGCCCTCATGTTTTAAGGAAGAAAATAAATCTGAGGAGGTATTGTATAGGTGTGTCCGTTTAGATTCTCTGGGAAGCAGGTTCTGACATGGCAGAGAGGAGTGTGAGAGACTTATCGGGAGGTAAAATCTGTGAAAGATAAAGGAGACGTAAAGATCAAGGGCAGCATGGGGCAGGGTAAGTCTTCAGACTGTGATACAGATCTAATACCTGAAAGAAAGCGGGAGAGAAGCGAAATTGGGCAAGGAAAGCCTTGGGCCAACCCAGTGGAAACCCCAGAACAAAGATTGCCCGTTAGAGGAGTCCAGGCTAGACAGAGAAGGCCGAGCAGGGACCCTCCTCCCACAGGCTCAGCCATCGCCTGGGGCTGCAGCAGAGCGTGAAATCAGCTTTCCTTCTCTAGATAGACTCTGAAGGCACTGCAGATGCTTAACGGCACTTCGCACAGCTGAACGTCAAATTCTTTCTTGAAGGAAGTTGTTTGCAGCATGCCTGTCACAGGAGGAATGACCATAAAATAATCAAATACCAAGACATCTGAATTCATGCATTAAGCCAGGATTTAATGGATATGACAAGAGGGTTGCAAACACCATCTATCTAGAAGAGAATATATTGAGCTGATGGAAATTTGAATGGTTTAGCTTTCTATCCAGTTTCACATTATAAACTCATGAATTCATTATTTTTTAATTCGTCAGCTGCGACTATTTATTGATGTTCTACTACGTACCAGGCGCTATGCTTGGCCTCTACCCGTAAAGAGTTCACAGTATTAGAATCAAATAATTAAAACAACAAGGACGAATGGAAATGTGTGTGATTTATTGCAGAAGCTCAGGGAAAAGAAGGGCAAAAATATGCAACGATTTAGGCATTTGTTTTACCCTTGGCTAGGGGCCTGCCAATCTACTCATACCACACCGGCTCTAGCATGTGTGTTTCTCAGACCTGTTTCCAAAAACGGTTTGGAATAGGTTAAGTAGGTGATTATTAGTAACTTTCTCTAGAGCAGAAAGTTCTCTATTGAAAAAGAGGTCAAGGTCTCAGTTACAAAATTTAGACCACACTGGGATCCAAAGCAGTCCACTCTTAGAAAATGGAGTACCGACTCCATCCCAGTCAAACTGGACCTCAACTCCAGGTTAAGAAAGCCATGCAGATTTCAGCCCTGGAACTAGAAAGCTCATGGGCTCAGAGACTATTTTCCACCTGAAAAGGCTCGGGGATCCCTTTTACTCGTTGGGATTCCTTTCCCTTTTGGTTACATAGACCTGTTGCTCAAGGATGTAAATGGTGGTTAAAGAGTTCCCATATTCAACCATCCCTGATGTGCGTTGTTCTAGGGCAAGGATCTGTGACAGATTTTTTTTTGGGGGGGTGGGGGTGGAATGCTATATAAAACATGGTCCCTGTTCTTCAGAGGTAGATAGTACCAAGTCGTGAAAAACCCACTAGTTCTCATGGATCCCTCCTTTGTTCTAGGACCCTCTCTGGGTTCCTTTGATAGTCCTGATCGCATGCCTTCAGACTTCCCAAGGATGCTTTCCAGACTGTGTAACTGTTCAGTCTGTAGCTTTGGTACTGTTGTTATCCCATTGACTTCACACTGTAGGGCCTTAACACCGCCTGAAGCCATTATACCCACCTGACATAATGCCTGGACCTTCCATTATCCTGACAGGCATACTACGCTGGGATCAAAACTAGTCCTTGTCAATTTGTGTTAATGTGCAATTATCTACAGTGTCTCAGGAATCAGCGGCATTCTCTGAAGACCTATCATGCATGTCTCGAGATGTTTTTATAACAACAGGGAAAAATAGATCCACCCTACGTGAACCAATACAAAACCAACTTAAAGTGCAGAATGACTTGCATCCTGATGCAGAAAAAACATATGAAACACATCATATTTTATTCCTGAAGCCTACCATTTGTTTCCCCGTTCTGGTGCAGAGTAACGGGAATTCTGCGATATTTTCTTTATTTTTTTTTCTTTTTAGCTCATGGCCTTTATATTTTACCCATTGGTAAGAGGGGTCTATTCTGAACCACATGCTTCGTCAAAAGAAACCTCACATTCTTCCTGTGATTTTTGTTTCCGGACAGGTCAAGGAAAATAATCTTGTTTTCATAGTGAAGTCACAGACATAAATCACCCAGGAATAAGATCCTTGCAGCAATCCAGCATGCTCATGTCTTCATGAGGACTCCAGGTTCACTTCTGGCAAAGAGAAAGAGAGATTGTGGAAGAGATTCCTTCTAGATTCCTCCTAGAAAACTCAGATTCCGGAAGAGAGCAGTACACTCAGCAGCCCCCAGTTCGGTGTCCACTTGTTTTATCAGGATACTAAACTTTGAGTCTAAACCTAAGTTTGCAACTAAACAATGAAGCAAACTTCTTGATTTTTTCCCCCTTTTACTCCCCTTACAATCCCATCATGGTACTTCTTTCTCCATTTCCTCCTTAGCTCCTCTGCTTAATTCGTTTTCAGAGCACTAGGCTTGACGTTAGAAAGAACCAGGCTCAAATCCTTCCTTCTCTGCTTTTTAGCTGTGTGACCTTCAGTGCCATCTCTCAGCATGTTTCCACAGCTGTAATTGAGGAATAATAACTTCACGGGGTTATTGGGGTAACCAAATGACATAACATATACGGAAGTGTCTAGCACAGAGGCCCTTGATGAAATCCACCAGTCTCTACTCCCCTGACTAAATACTTTTCTGAAACATGACTCACAAGTAGCAGGTCCACTCAAGGGGCTTACCTCCCCAAAAGTGGGAGCAGATCTGTGCACAGAAGTCAGCCACAATGACCAGCTAAGAAGGTCCAAGCTTAGGATGCAAACCACTCAGTTTGATTGCAATATCAGCCACCATCTACCTTTCAGTAGAACCTGACCTAAAGGTTTCTGAAGAAGTGGAAGAATTAACTTGCCCTCCTCTTTCTCCTTTCCCTGTATTTGGAGGGCCTGACGCTGTCTCAGGGGAATCAAATTAGATGAACCAGTTTACATGAATAAATAAATTTGTCAAAATGTTTTCCTTTAGTCTGGCAAACATACCCTACTCAATTACCACACCTTCTCGACTACCACTTCCCTATCCTCTCTTCTTTCACTCTCATGCCTCCTTACTTCCTGCCAAGGGTCTGTTGCCAAAAATAATCACTTTAAACATGGCCTAAAGAGTGGTTAAATGAGATGAACGGATCACATCACTCAAATTATGACCAGACCATCCAAACACTCCCTCACCCATGACAAATCATGTGGAAAGTCCTCAGACTACATTTCAAGGTCTTCTCCTTTGGCTCCCGTTGGTCCCGTTTAGTCCCCTTTGGCTTTCCATCCCCAGCCCTTGCTTGGTCTCAATATGAACCTAAGTCCCAAGCAGGTTCATCTTCCCTACTCTCCATCTGTGTCCTTACTCCCCTGTCTCAACCTCAGTATGAATTTCTCCTTTCCACATTCAATTTTCACTCATCCTTCAAGGGCCATCACAAGCCCTCTGCCACCCTGTCTTCCCATAGGCAGGCAGCATGTATGAGCTTTGGTTTCAGATTGTTTGGGGTTTGAATTCTCTCTCTGTTACTCATTGGGTGTAGAACTTTGAGCAATTCACTTACACTTTCTTTGCTTCAGATTCTCTCTGTAAAGTGGGATAACACCACCTCACCATGTTGTTAGACAGATTAAATGAGGTGAATTGTAGAGTACAGTGGCTGGTAAGTTGTAATCAATCAGTAAACTATGACCATTATTATTATCCTCTCATAAAAGCTGTCACATCTTTAACTTATTGTCAACCAATGGCAGTGCTGTACAATTTGACCCCATTCTAGTTTGTGTCCAATTGCAGAGATTAGGTTTATAAAAACTTTGTGGTAGAAGAATTTCCAGTTGAGGAGCATGTGGCCTTATGAGAAAAATAGGATTAGGTGCTGAGGTCATGTGTGAATCTATAAAATTTATCATAAATAAGTTTAAATTCATTAAAATAAACTAGTAAAGGCAGAGCACTAAACGAAGAAGCTACATAGTAATATTTTATGCCTATCACATTACTGAGAATTAATTTCCATTTACTGTCCCTTGCTCATCAGAAACTTTTCTGGGATCCTTTGATTGTGCAGTGTCTAAATGATGTTTATATATTCAGTTTGCTTTGTAACAGCTAAAGCCTATGCCATAAAATACCCTGTACTGGGCCTGCTCCTGCACCCAACATTTAATGCATTTTTGATTTGGTTACTCGGACCTATTGACTCCTGCTTCTCAGGCTCTGCTTTCCAATCCTGTTCTTTGAGTCCATCTTACCCCATCTAGGCACCCTCGAGGTGATGACCCATGCCAGCCTTCTTTTCCTTGCTTCCCTAAAATAAGTACCCTGAATCTGGATGAAGGGTTGAGTCTGCTTTCACTGAAGGGCTTCTGCTCTAGTCTCAAATCCACACTCACCCAAAGTAAGAGTTGTGGGCCTGGCCTAGCTCCCTTTTTCACATACACGGCACCTCCTCTTCTTTCTCTTCCCCTCCGTCCGGACTCTGTTTTACCTCTTTTCCCTTTTAACACCTTTACTTCCCTCATTTTCTCCAGGGAGCCCTTTCCTCCTTACAGGAATCATTTGGCTCCTGGTCCTAAAACTCCCGTGGTGATGGGCAGCTTTGGCCATGTCAGGCATTCTTCTTGGATTGCCTCTGGCCTCCTCCCCAGTGACTGCAGGCTCTTAGGAAGGGAGGGATGGGAGGGGGTTCTGACCTCCCCTCCACCCGCCAATATACTGAGATTCCTCCTCCCAAATTTTTGAAATTAAACACACCTCACTGTGGGGATGTCTCTCTGCAAAGTCCCTCAACTGAGGTCCATTTGCAGTCTTCCAAAGTAACATAACATGACTTTTTCATGAGAATTGAGAGCCCTGACTTTATCTGCCATTATAAAGATTTCTTATATTAGGTGAGTATATAAGGTGCCATTTTAAAATTACACCTCTCTAAACATTAGGTTTTCTCACAACTGCAGAGGCAGTGACAGGTGACAAGGGGAAAAAGCCTCAGTTTACCCTGCTATGCTTACAACAGTCACAGACCTAACTGCTACATATCCATTGAAAGCTAAGCCTCAGAACTGCCAGAAAGGAACGTGGAAATAAATTTATACAAAACAGAATTTTATCATTAGGGGAGAGGAAAGGATATTGGTAATGTCATATTCTGATTTTGTTCAACAAAGAACACTTTATTACATTGAATAGAATGCTGTCTTGTCACTAATAGTTCTATTTCTTTTCTTTTTACTCTGAGGTGACAATGTCCTTATGGTCAGAGACTGTGTCTTACTTTTTTTTCTTTTTTACCTCCATGGGTCACTTTCTTTCAAAGGCACAGGTGGAGTGTGAATTATGCCCCAGTGGACTGAAAAGATGTGTCTGAGCTCTAAGTGACCACCAACCCCACGGCCACCCTGTGCACAGCAACACACCTGGAGACTGTCGATTTTAGTCACACACCACAGCTGTGTGAACCAGGCCCCAGAGCAAAGACAGCCATTTATAGGTTGGCCAACATCATAAAAGTTGGTTTAGTAAGAGGCTTTGCCTCCAAAGAGAATTTCTCACTGGACGGTGGTAGAATAAAAGATCAGCTTCTTTCTTTAGAGAAATTTGAAAGATAGATTCTCTTACAGAATCTAGCGGGTAATTAGTGGCAGCAGGGGAATGAGAAAGTGAGTCACTAATATAGACTTACTTTTCTGAAGACATGACCACTAATGGTGGTGCTGTTACTGACCTCGCTCCCTGACGACCGAAACTAACACTGTGTGCTAAGAGGTGTTCCAGGGGCATGAGGCTTAGGGCAGCGCTGGGACAGTTCTGCCAATTTTGTTTTTCCTTAAGTATCATTATGATGAATATCCTTCACTGCAGTTCATTGGAATGTATCTCTGTATCTTGCATTCTAAAAGAACCTCATTGACAGTATGCCGGTGCTGGGGAGATAAAGATGAACTTGTGGTCTCGAGTCAGGGAGATGGACTTATCAGTAGAAATGTCAGCAAGTGGAGTTGTAATTGCTGCTGTGTAGCACATTATCACAAACCTGGTGGTTTAAACCCACATGGGTTTATTCTCTTACAGTTCCAGAAGCCAGAAATCACAAATCAGTTTCACAAGGCTAAAGTCAAGGCGCCTTCTGGAGGCTATGGGGAGAATCCATTTCCTTGCTTTTCCTAGCTCCTGGAGGCCGTCTGCATTCCTTGGCTCATGACTCCCACCTCTTGTTTCCATCATTATATCTCCTTCTTCTGTCTGACTCTGACTTCCCCTGATTCTTTCTTATAAGGACCCTTGTGATGACATTAAGCCCACCAGAAAATCTCCTCATTTCAAAATCTGTAGCTTGATCATGGTAATGAAGTCTCTTTTGCCATTTAAAGTAACACTCACAGGTTCTGGGGATTAGGTCATGGATATCTTGGGTGGCCATTATTCAGCCCATGACATGGAGCAAGGACTATGATTAGTGTAAACACAGAGGGCTGTGGGCATCTGCATAAGGGACAACTAGCCTAGGGTGGAGAAGGTCGAACATATAGTATGGCTCTGAGCAAAATTTACTTTCAGTGATAAAAGTGTTCCCCTTTCCCACTCCTCTCTAATTTGTCCACCATTCTCAGGATAAAGATCCTGTCACATGTGTTACTTGGAGTACTGTTGCATGGCTCTCCATCCCATCCTGGTAAAAGTCACCAAAGTGGCCCATTCCTCCAAACAGGACTTGGAAGTGGCCTCACTATTCTGCTTCCTTCCAAATGAGGGAGTACAATGACATGTGCTAAGAATTATAAATGGGAGTAAGATTGCTTTGCTCAGAGATGACAGATTGGGATGAGCAGAGGCTCAAGGTGATGTTTCTTTGGCAAACACTAAGGTGTGGGGCTAAAGGCCTGCAATGTGAGTTGGAGCTGAGATATATCAGAGGAACACTGGATGGCATTTATCACTTAGATTTAGGGGAGATATTTTAAATAGAACCACTAGATAGTTATTAAAAATTATTTCAGACACCAAAAAAATTGATGTGGGTGGTTCTGGATGGAAGGGAGGCTTTGTTTACTGGAGAATGGGGAGGTTAATTAAGAAGTAAGGATGTTTATAATTGAGATGCTGAGTGGAGGTAGTGATGTTATCATTGTCATTCGATGTTCTCCTGATGGCAAAATATCCTCTTGGCACTTACTTAGGGAGAAAGTTGATTTTCATTATTAAGCATTCACTTAACCACTGCAAAATAAAAGCTTGTGTGTACGTGTATGTGCCTGTCTGTGCATTCTCAGTCAAAAGTCAAAAGCAGGGACTATTATTATTTAATGTACAAGGCTTCGAACCCTTGAGGGATGGATAGATGGATGGATGGACAGATAATAGATAAAAGTATGGATAAGTTGTCATGACTGGAGCCTCTAACTCTAAGATCTTAGGCTCTAAATTCAGACAGAGGAAGGAATTGGTGCACTAGGGTTGGGGAAGTATAATTCAAATTTTTCCAAAAAGCATTTGCAGCCACTTCTGGTTTATCTCTGATGGTTGTGTTTTGCTTTCTTCCAAACCCAATTTGGTCAGGGCTACTTGTGACTTAAGCTTAGAGTGACAGAAGGTGGCATTCCCTTCCCTTTCACACAATAAGTGAGCATCAGGCTGCCCTTCTGCTTCCTTCGCTGCCTTTCTGCATTAATTATAAGCTTGTCTGGAGACTCATTGGGATGCTCACGTGGGCCGGTTCCATTACATTGCTCCATAAAAGGGTTCTTGGATTCCATGTTCTAGAATAATTTAGCTGACTTTAATATGAATCAAAAGAAGTTGACTTCAATATGAAATAAAGATGAATGGTGTGTGGCAACCTTTTGATAGCAATCGTAGCAATTAAGGGAGCGCACTGTCATAGACTAGCCATGGCTGCAGGGCGCCAAGGCCTTGGCTACACTGAGCGCGTAATGACTGTTTAACTTAATTACATTAGTTTTTCACTGTCTTTAATAACACTTTTACTGTAAAGAGTTACCAGTCTTACTGGTTTTGTGCTTAAGATGCTGCACAATGATCAGCCAATGAGATGTCCTTATACTCTGAAGGAGAATGAACAACGATTTGCGAAAAAGTGGTTCCTTAAGAAGCTGCCAGACCAATACCAACTAGAATTAAGGTTGAGACGCTTTCCCTGCTTCAGGGCCCCATCTAGATTCCTAAGCCAGGTCTACATGAATAATGTTAAGCAGAGTTCTAAGAGTCGCATACACTGAATTTATGATTTCTCAAAAGCTTATTTCGGCCTTTCCTATACTTTCCAAAATTCACCAGATAATTGCCCAACACCATTTAGAACTGATTAATTGCATCTTACATAAGGGAAGGCACATTACTGAGTGATGGCAAGTTCGAAAATCAGGACATTAAGGAAATTAAGAAGGATTTTTTCTGTAAACCCAAGGCCACCAAGGCTTATTCCAAACTTTAAATCTTTAAAGATCAAAAGTCCTGCTAGAGGATAAAGCATACCAAAGCCATAGAGAAACGTTAGTTTTGGCAAGATGAGCAAAGAGAAGTGGGAAGAAAAGAAGCAAACAAAATACAAAGAGGAAATTCTACCTTAACTCTCTTCACAGAAGTTTCATTAAAAGACAACAAACAATCAGCCAGCAGTCTTTTATATCATTGAAAAAATAATTAAAAGAAAAATATTTAAAATGAGCAATGTCTGCAGACTCGGCTCTTTTCAATGTATGAAATTCTTAGTTTCAAAATTCTGTGGAATTTAATCTCTTCAGAAATTAATTAGAAGGTCCAAATGCTCATGTCCCCGGGGTTGGCATGGCTGCTTCTCTCCTTCTAGGTAAGAAATACACTCACTCTACACAAATGTGGACAGGCCATTAGGTGAAACTCCATTCTCAAAACATGATACAATACAGCGGGCTTTAATAAGTGTTCCAAGTCCAGTACTCAAACAAGAGAGTTAAGAAGTCATTCAGTTGTATTTGCCCAAAAGAAACAGCAGAAATACAATTCAAACACCTCCCCAAAGCTGTTAATTTCCACTGACTTTAAAACAACACCATATTGGATTACATAACGATAACACCGTATGCGGAGCTGAATAAAGTATAAGAACATTTCTTCCTTGCCAAATATGTGTAAGCCCAGCAGTGTTAAACACTGGGGTAGAGTAGAAAACTACTGCATTTTCGTACTTTTTCTCATCTCAAGTTTACCTGGCCTCAAGGAACTAGTACTCCAGGTCAGTAGAGTCATTTACAGTCTGTAGTGGTTATTTCCTTTTGCTAGTAGGATGCATGTGAGTGGGAAATTATGTTTCATATAAAAAGCTCAAAAAATCTGCCCTGTAGAGCCAGTTTAAGCCCAACTACAGCATTTGGCCTGCTCTCAAAGAAAGAACTAAAGCCAACTGTAGCCTGTGCTTGGGTATACCTGAATTTATGGCTCGTTTCTCTGCTTGCTCCGTGCTCCATGGGACAAATCTGAGTATGTTTCGTTTTCATTGAGAGCAACCCAACTCCAGGCCACAAAAATCAATAGGAGCCCTGTACTCAGTTTGGCTGCAAAGCTAGAGAACAAGGTGAGAAATGGTCCCTAAGTTAATAAAAGGAAATAGAGTACACGTAGACATGCTCTCTCACTTATAGGCGATTGAATTCACTTCCACATGGGCTGCCAGAGGAAGCTTATTATAAATCAAGCTGGCACAGAACACAGAAAGTGATTAGCTGTCATGAGCATAATAAAGATGATGCCCCTCCCCTCAAAAAAAAAAAAAAAAGATAGTGAAGAAAGACCAACACAATCGATATGAATGAAATTTGAGGGTTATTCCTTCAAGGACAGCAATTCTCATTCCTGACTGAAATTCAAGTGACTTGATAACTCATACAAAATATCGACATAAATATATAGCTTATAGTACTTTGGGGAGAAGGTGAGGAGAGAGCATTAAAAATGTAAACTATAATAGGTAAAGGGAGCATTCTTGATCCAAAATCTCAGATCTAGGTTCTTTCTCTGCAGAATATCTCAATATTGTAAAGCAGGTTTAGGTGGTATGTGTGTGCGTGCATGTGAGCAGGGTATGTGGATGTTTAATATTAATATCCCAGGGAGTTATGGCTGCAATTAAGGAAGCAAGAACAAAGAGATCCTGACTTTATATGCAGTTGCCTTGTGGAGTCTCAGTTTCAACAGAGTAATATCTACTCACATGGGCAAAGAAAGGCCTTTCTCTGGGTAACATATGAGTATTTTTATAATGAAAGTTTCCAGAAGTTCAGACTAATGCTTCATATCTGTCCATAGATTTAAGCAAACCAGCTTTATCCACATGAAAATACCTCATTGGAGCAGTCCTGACTTCTGGGTACTCTCCTTCTCCAGAAAACTCTAGGGACCCACAGAGGGGACTCATATCAACCCTCTGTGTGCCCCTGATAGGTGCTGGGAGTGACTCATCTGTCTGAAATATTAAGTCAGGAGGACGTACCCTTAGAGGAAGAGTAAAGCCTGTTACCACATGACAGGCACAGTATTAAAGCCTTCACCTGCATCATCACGTTTTATCCTCACTATAAGGCTCAGGGAAGAACCAGTTATTTTCCATATCTTATAGATGATAAAGTTGAGACCTAAGAACCACTGTGACCTGCCTAAAGCTGTGTAGCCCAAATATCTAATGTCAGCCCCAGGTTATTAAGCACATAGCTCTCTGCATTGAGGAGGGCTTCCATGGCCAGCCTAGTTCTTTACAGCTCTCGAACTAGATCACTGAAGTCTCTAGGAAAGACCAATTTCACATAGCAAAAACTCCAGCTATATGCTCTTTCCAACACATATGTTCTCAACACACGTGTTCCCGACAATGTGGTTTTGACATATACATTGTAGACATTTTTTCTTTTATTTCTGATTCTAGCCAAACTATCTCTCCTGCCTAACTGACCACTTGCTACCCTAAGGTCATTTATAAAGAAACATTTCTACTTCTCCTATGTGGCGATAAGAAGGTATGGTATAAATCCTGGGCCACTGGCATAATTACCTTGTGTTCAGGATGTCACAGGCCCAGAGGGCTAGCACAACAGAGACACAAATATGGGGCAGGTGTGGTCTGGGTCTGTGGTGCTGCAGACAAAGCAATGAGTTCCGATGCAGAGTTAGCTGACCCTGAGGTGCGACTGTGTAATAAACTAAAAGCCACGAAATAATCAATGTGGCTTGGGTGATTGAGGGTGCAAAGTCCCCTGAGCTAAGTATGTGGAGGGTCATCTTCCCTTGAAAACTACTGTGAAAGCATTCTAAACCACCAGCACTTGTGGGAGCTGTCAGAGAAGAGACACCTGCCACCCTCCTCTGGGGCAGTGGTCCCAAAGTGGAGATTTGCTTCCTGTGCCCTTCCTCTTCCACTGGCATTG
Source organism: Rousettus aegyptiacus (assembly GCF_014176215.1). NCBI lineage: Eukaryota > Metazoa > Chordata > Mammalia > Chiroptera > Pteropodidae > Rousettus > Rousettus aegyptiacus. The sequence goes on from NW_023416310.1 coordinate 21,921,047, forward strand.
TTCCTCTGTTTTCATGTCTGTGAGATGGCTGACTCCAGAACCTCTTCCATGTCCACTCCCTGGGACAGCCTGATACCACGTGCTGGGACCTGAGCAGAATTAGAAGAGCTTTAATGAGAAGGAACTTGGCCAGACTGTGAGCCACCTTCACTGAATGTAATGTTGAAAATGAGCCGGGCTGGTTCTGAAGAATGCCAGCCAACCTGAGGCAAGATGGCGTACTCATGCCCAGGCTTTGGGGAAGCAGAGAACTGGAACTCTGCTCCACCGCCGCGGGCACCAACTACTCGGCCATCAGCGCCTCTCTGTTGTGGTGAGTGCTTCGAGATAGGGCTGCACTGGACACTTCAAGCATTTGGATCCCTGGACTCTTAACGCGGAGAGATTGATCTCTTGAAAAGGGTTAGACTGGACTCCTGGACTCCTGGACTCCGGCTATTCCCAGAAAGTGCTTTTTCTGATGTCCCACTCTAGGGACTGATGGAAGCAAGCTACCTCAGTTACAAAAACTGTCTCATAATGCTCTAAAACTAGCAATGATCCAAGCATTTGTTCATAAGTGGCTGGATAAACAAATTGTGGCAAACTCCTAAAAATGGAATACTATTCAGCAACAAAAAGGAGTTAACTATATTATTATATATAAGAGTATGGATAAATCTCAAAGTAATTATGCTGAATAAGGAACTCAGACAAAAAAGAGACCATATCGTATGATGATTCCAATCATATAAAATTCTAGGAAATACAAACTAATCCATAGGGACAGAAGGATGAGTGGTTGGCTATCTAAGCTGTGGGCCAAAGAGGGGCAGGAGGATGGAATTACAAAGGGGTATCAAAAACTTTTCATTGTTTTTTTTTTTTTTTAAAAAAAGGATAATTATGAGGCTTTAATGTTACAATATGGACTTGGGAAGAATACTCTTACCTGCTAACTTTAGCACTACCAATCATGTAGCAAGACCATATTTTCATACAATTTTTATTTACTTCAATATTATCCATTTGTTTAATTGTCTCTTTCAATAGACTTCAAGTGCTTTGACTTATTCCTTTTTAAATTGCCAAGTTTTGTTTGAGGTAGAATAGACATTCAATAAATATGGTAGCAGAAACTAAGAACACCTTCAATGGGATCATTGGCAGACTCGAAATTGCTTGGAGTTAGGTCACTAAATTCTCCCAGGCTGTTCCATTCAGTATCTCACTGCTTCTCACAGTCTGCACCATATGACAGGTGGGTTTACCAAGAAGTCTTCCTGCCCTGACATTCTGCTGCAAGTGTTCCATCTGTAGAACAGAAACGATGGCAACTCCTTCCACACCAGGGACCATGCGGTTGGCTCCCAAGATCATGACGTTCATTGTGCAGTGTGTGTCCTGCTAGAGCAATCTTCGTTCTGCCCATCACACGTCGTCTGTCTCTCAGACTACCTTCTCCGAGTCACTACCTGATTGTGGTAATAGTTTTATGGTCACATACATGTGTTAAAACTGGAATTATACATGTCGAATATGTATAGTCTATTGTACATTAAAACATGTCAATGAAGCTGTCAAAAAATATATTTTCGTATATGGAACTTAGCACTGTGCCTGACATACAGTCTCTGCTCATTAAATAGGAGCTATTTTTTTTAAATCATTTTCACACTGTGTCTCACTGTTACCTATTTTAATGGCAATAGAAGTTAAGGACTTGGAGATCCTGATTCTGTGATGCGTCCCACGTGGACTCTACCCAAAGGCTAAGGGAATCTCAACTGTGCCGCAGAACTAGCTCCAGGACAGAAAGAGATTCAGAAATTGGTGTGGTAATGCCTTCCAACCAAGCGACACTTCCTGTAAAACATGTTAAAAATCTCAATTGATAGAAAAAAATCTTCTTGAAACATATTTTTGTTAACGCCTATAATTCCAACAGCACATTTTGGCCTGTTTTTGTTGTTGTTGTTGTTTTGGTTTGGTTTGGTTTTTTTTTTTTTTTTTTGCCTTGTCTAGAGCAAGGAACTGCTCCTGTTCTTTTCACTAATATTGAAGTGCCACTGCATAGCTAGAGGTGGCCCACCCACAGCATGGAGTCCTCTAGCTGGGTTCCTGCAGCCCCGGTTGTCGGGTCTGCTTTTGCACTGAGATTAAACTTCTTCCACAGCCTGAGTTAACCTTTGCTGAGTTTGCAGGTACTTCTTCAGAAGGACATCCATTCTCACCCTTAATCATTTAAAACTTCAGCATCTTCCCTGGCCATCCTACCCTTACATGTATGTGGAATAGATAGATGGTTTCTTCTGTGGTGAGCCTCAGGGACTCCAGAGAGACTTTCTTGATGCAACAAAATTCCCCCACTGCACCCCTAAACCTTGGCTCATTAGTAATTCCTTTTTGATTAAATATTCATTTTTAAAAATACAACCTGCCTTGGAGGGAATCCTAGTAAATAGTTCTTTATATTTTTCTAGAGAAGGAAAAAGGGACAGAATAGCAATACTGGATCAGAAGGTAAAACACGAAGATAAAGTTTTCCCTAAAAGAAATTTCACTGATTTATCATTTAGAGGTCGTTGCCTCCTGATCCCCACAAAGGTCATCAGTAGCTTTTTAGTGTCAGCAAAACTCAGAGAAGGGGGGTTTTGACTTCCTCCGAGGATCAGGCATTGAATACTTTACAAATCTATTGTGAATATTCTGGATAAAAAGGGAAATTTGAGCTGCTATTTTAATCAGAAGAAAGCCACTTTGACGCTTCACTATTTGACACTTTCTGATTTTCTTGACCCCAGAATTCAGTCTACTGTTTACTAGGGCAACAGAAGAAAAGAATTTTTTTTTAATCTATAGCTGCCTTCTAATCACACAAAAGCTATAATGATGATTTAGTTTCATACAGAAGAATCATACAACTGATCAGAGGTGGGCTAGTTGTAAAGACAGAAACCCAAAAGTACCAGGAGGCCTGAGCGTAGACCCATCAGGTTAGGCCAGCCCCTGCCCCAGGGGTCTACTGGCTGCTTGGCCCCGATGACAGGTTCTGCTAGGCCAGACATCCGCCCCGGATACTTTACCCACACCTGAATGTCACATCTGGAATCAGTGCCCATTTTGTTTCTAAGACTGGCCTGCCTGTAGGAAAGGCTACATGACACGGGCTTCAGTCCAGGACTTCTGATGCATTCAGGAAGCCGCCGGCAGGTGCGGAGATTTGCACCTGCCTCAGATATAACAGAGGGAAAGGCTAGAAGTCAGGGAGGGAAGTGTGTCCAGGAGACGTACACTTACAGCGCAAGTTGATCACCTGATTGATGGCTGAACCTGAGTAAAAGGGTAAAGCATGTACAAAACACGACTTTTATTCTGCAACATTCATTAAGCATCTGTCACATGCCAAGCACTATAACAGGCTGTGGGGAAACATTGGAGAGCAGGAAACAAGGACTTCCAGTTCAGTGGGGATAGAGTTAACTAATTCAAATATCAAACTCTAATCAAGTGGCCTCCCACTTCTTGGGTCACTTTCTCCCTCCCACATTGCCTGGCCTATAGTTTCATATTAAGACAAGATGTCTAACCAAATTTCAGTCCTTGGGAAATAGCCTCCATGTTCTCCCAAATCCCTTTCCCTCACACTCTCATTTTTCAGTACCTTCAAGTACCTATTTGCTGGGGAAATGAAATCTATTGACTGATCACTCACAGATTCTGTGTTACCTTTTTCCAAAAGCATTAGCTTTTAAAAGAGAGCACCAGAGAACAGAATGTTCTCCAAAACGGTCATAACTCTGATGGCAGAATTTCTGTCACAGGGACAAAATGGTAAAAAAAAAAAAAAAAAAAAAAGACATTTTTAATAGTGACATTATTTTATTATACTCTTCTATGTCCAGTGACATTATTTAAATATTCACTTAATTTCATAACAATTGTATAAAGTAGATAGTAATATAAAGATAAAGGTACGAACTTCATAAAGTTCCTGTGTTTTGTACAAGGTCACACAGCCAGGACATAACAAAAGTGGAACCGGAAGCAGGTTCTCTGACTCCAGGCAGAGGTCTCTCCACTGTACTTCCGCTGGGGATTCCGGTGTGCAAATCTCCAGGCCATCAGCTGGCTCAAATTAGGGGTGGAGACAGACTCCGATGGGATAGCCGTATTTATGGGACTTTCCATAACTTAAATAGGTACTTTGGGAATTCCTTTCAGTTTTCCTAGGTGATCTGCCAAAAGTATTTCCCCTTCTATTTTCCTCTAACTTAAGCTCCCTTCTAAAATTTTGAGGCTTTGGGGTGGGGGGGAGGAGAATAGTGGCTTTTGGAATCATGTCAGTGATTACAGAGTCCTTGGGCGCCGACTGCGGAATGATTGGCCTGTCCTTCTCACACTTCCCTTGCACACAGGGATCAGCCTTGGTTGTTAAGAACTTCTGCTAGTGGTCCAGCGGCATGCGAGAAACATGGCCCGTCAGGTGGCCTTGGCCCAGCCCTAGCCATAAAAAGAGATTTTGTATGATTAGCAACTTCCCTTTCACAGTTCTTTAGCATGAAATGTCTTGGCAGCTGAAATGACAATGAGGACTTCCCCCTCACCAGTGATTTCCCCCAGAGAGACAGAAAACACCCAGTCCTAAGAACGGCAAGGCGGAGTTGCATCCGATGTGTTAATTTGTGGCTCTGACTCAATAGCAAGTTGAAAGGCTGGAAAATGCCTGTAGCAGTGGTCAGCCAGCAACCAGAAGGCAAGTTGGAATTAACTTTACATGCAAGTTGTAGTGGATAAACTAGTTGTGTCTGGATGCTTAGCTTTGTCTACATTACTAGAAGGCTCTACTACTAAGACTGAGCTGAGGTAAGCTGGGGTGCCTCAGATGTTCCCAAGGACAAGCATGTGGGGTGTGTAGGTGTATGACACACATATATAAGAATATATACACACGCACATATATATACAGATATATGAGTATATGCATATACACGTGTATAATATATAAATATTTTTTTTCTCCATATTAGTTGTCTGTCTTCCAAAGAGGATGGAAAATTTATTATATTATCCCATGAGCAAGTTGCATTTGAGGTCAAGATATGAAGTTCAAGTATATTTTCTAGGAAAATTGAGTATTGTTTCACAAGTTAGGGCAAGAGTTGAAAATAGTTCCCAAAGTTATTTGAAGTGTACATTTCTTTAAAAGACCCTGTTGACTAATCAAGTCTCTCTATTCATACCTAAGGTGACATCCATAGTTCATGCCATATGTGTGAAAATTCAGGAATTAACTTACAATAAATTTGAAGTTTTGTTTTCTTTCTGTTTCGGGACTATTGAATTAATTACCATCAATAAGCCAAGTTTACTCCAGCCCACCTCCGCCTATTTGTATGAAGTAGAAATTGAAGAATAGAGGTGAAGGTGGTTTGGTGTAGAATTTTAACTCTGCTGTTTGCTTAGAAAGGCTGCATCCTAGGATTTATACCCTTGGGTAATTCCCTCCCCTTGATTATGTGCTGAACATAAATACAGAAAAGTGATGGGATATCACTTCAGAGATTAGATCACAAAAAGACTGTAGGTTCCAGCTTGAGTGCATTCTCTCTCTCTCTCTCTCTCTCTCTCTCTCTCTCTCTCTCTCTCTCTCTCTCTCTCTCTCTTCCCCTCCCCTTTTGTCCCCTCTCTGGCATTCAGATGAGAGTGCAGCCCTGGCCAACAGCTTGCCTGCAACTTCAGAGAGACCTTGACCCAGAAGCATGCAGTTAAGTTGTGCCCAGATTCCTAATCAACAGAAATTATAAAGTATAACATGTTTATTGTTCGAAAACACTAAGTTTTGGGGGTCATTTGTTAAGCAGCAGTAGATAACCAATAGAGGCAGCAATGGGAGACAAGGTGATTCCTGCATTAACTAACCACTGAGTGGATGAGCCAGCTGGTTACAGGACCCTGTGGCACAGATACTCAAGTCCTAAATGAATCCTGATTTTGAGGGGGAGTTTCTCTAACCTTAAATAGTGGAATCACCACCTGTGACTCATTGTACATACAGGAATCTCATCAGACACATTTCAACCACTGACTAGAAGGGTTTAAAGATGGCCCTGCCCAGAGTGCTTTTAAAAATACAGAAGCCAGGGCTCACCTCAGACTTACTAAAATAGAATCTCTAAGGTAGGACCTGGCTCTGTATTTTTAGAAAATCATCCTGGTAATTTTGCTGTTTAGTTCAGTTTGGAAGTGGCGGGAATAAATAACTTTTCCCCATCATGTATTGGATCACCACGGTTCTCTGTGTTAAGGGAGTTTCATATCCAGCGCAGGTGCGTTCAGCATAGGTGAATGTTCTAAATGTGAGTGTCAGCAACTTGCAGGACTTGGAAAGCTGAGCTTCAACAGAGCTTACTAACAGTCCCGAGTCTCATCGAAGTAATAATGAACTCTAGCACAATTCTACAAAAGGTTTGTTTTCTAACAGCTCAGACATCAATGATGTATTGATGAAGTTAGCCATTTATAGAGACACTGGTATGGAGGAGGAAACATTCGGATTAGAGTCAAAAGAACTGGATTTAGGTGTTGGCTCCTCTCCTTAGCAGCTGTGTGACCTTGGGCAAGTTAACTAATCTCTCTGAGCATAGTTCTTTTACATTGTGATTTATTTTTAGGAAGTTTGCTGTAGGTTCCCCCCACACACACACACACATACACTATAAATAGAATATGTCCTCCTTCTAAAAATATAGAACATATAGAAAAATATTTTTAAAATTCAAAATTATATATAACCCAGAAACCTCTGTTTACTATACTTCTTTTTCCTCCAGTCTAGTTTAAATGAGTTTACATACATTTTTATATGATTGTGCTAGATGTAAGTCTTTCATCCTGCTTTTTCACTTAACATTATATTCCAAACATTTTCTCATGTCATTAGAAGTTTCTTCAAAAATATCACTTTTAGGGGGTTCCATAGTATTCCATTGCATAGGTGTAACAACTATTTTCTATGGTTTATATTTAAATATTTAGGTTATTTGCAAGTTATCTTTATAAAGAATATTGTGAGAAATATCTTTATATACAAAATTTGTCCACATTTTCTGTTACTTCCTTAGAAGAAAATCTCAGAAATGAAATTACCGTATCCAAAGTTATGAATACTTTTAAAGGCCCTGATACATGTTACAAATTGCTCTTCAGAAAGTCTTAACTAATGTGTACTTCCACCAGTAGAAAGACAATTTTTATCTTAATGCAAACTTGCCAGCATGAGACATTATATATATTTAAAATATTGCTACCTTGATAGCCTACATATCTTTGTTAGTTTTATAATCATAATATGATTTTTTGTTTTAATGTATGCTTCTTATATTGCCAGTAAGATCAAGCACTTTTCTTACATTTACTTCTGAGATTTTTTTTCTTCATTGGTAAAATGAGAATAATAATCCCCACTTATATCATATGCTATTGGAAAATTTATGAAGTGATGATTGTGAATACTTTTTATAAATGCAATATGGTAAGTTTATATAACTCTTATGGTCTCAATTTAGTTGATAGCTATTTTATATGTAGGCAAGTCAATCTATCATAAGGCTGTGGGATTGAGTGTAAAGCCTCCTAGTCCTCCGTCGTCCCATACATTTCCATGTCAGGTAATCAGAGTTCAGCAGCATTAGCAGCTGTAATGAAGAAATAGTCATAAATAGCAAATGAACCCATGTAGCCTGCATAAGCATCTCTATAGCACCACTCTGGGTAAGGAGAGGTGTTGGGGGTGGGATGACTTGGTTGGCTGTATGTTTGTTTGGGGCTCCAGCTATTTAAAAGCAGCTCTCCATAGCCATTTCCTTCTCTTTTGCCAGCCACATCCCTGAGTCACTGCCCAAATGTGGTCATAGCAGCAGTCAGCTCTTTCATAACAAAGGCTAAGACAGTGCTTTCGACATATCCTAGGTACTGATCTGCCTAGATGTAGAAAGTGGTCGATTTCAATGCACATAATGAAGTCCACCACCAAGGGAAAGCTACAGTCTTAGAATTTCCATATTGAATGGATGGCTTACATATTATTCCTTGTTCAACTCGATTCTCTCACTGATTTGAAAAAAAGAAAATTCAGAAATAAAAACCATTATGATAAAAGCTTGAAAATACTGTGAGAATTTTTCCATGAATTCAATGTAAAGCATTCAAGATGTTAAATAATATGTAAGTTTCAAAGGAGGAATACGGCGAATTTAAAACGTAATCAACATTCAGTCAGACTATAAATTCCCTATCAGAAGCCTGGAACTCAGTCTTCCTTTTTTCCAAGAACTCTGTCTCTTGCCCTTGGAGACTGCAAGTTCTGGAATGAAAGTTGTGAGGGCAGAATCTGTTCTTTCTTATTTATAATTAAAAATATTAAAAAGGGTGTTTGGGGACCACTCGTACTAGTGCCTATAAATCCACAGTAAGGAATTTTGCCTTAATAGCTCTAAACAGACTATTCCTTTCCCTCTAAATTTATGGAAGAACTTTAAAGGCATTTTGTGTACATAGTTATGCAGTCTGCTTTAATTCAGTGGGACTTTTGGCTGAGTATGGACTGCAAAGTTAGACATTTGGGGTTCAATTTTCTTTGGTAATATCTTTCCCAGATATGACTTCATGTTATTTATACAGACTCATGATGTCTCTATAAACTTGCTTTTTATTATCATCTTCTGAAGTCTCATGCAATAAATAGTGGTCATGGAGGAAAACAAAAAAGGTCAGTCTCATAGCCTTTTTCAGTGAGAAAGCTGTCATTTTGTCCAGCAGGTAGTTCCTATAGCCGTCATTCTGATGACCAGAGTGGTATCTGCAGCCCACTACAAGTGGGGGTCTCTACAACGCCCAGCAAGCATTTGCTAGGGAAGCCTACATCAGTCCTCCCACCTCCCACTAGGGTTTTGTGACGTTAAGAAGCTTAGGTCAGCGTGGCGCTAGCCTTACTGTAAAGCAATGTTGCCCCAGTTCAGAGCTGGTCTAGAACGATCATAAACACCAAAAAGTCAGGGCACGACCAGATGAAACACAACGGAGAAAAGGTCCCTAAGGAATTCGCCGGTTTGAAAATAGCCATTTCTGATCTTTAGGTACCATATATGGAAATATCAAATTCCTTGGAGTGGGAAGACCTCAAGGAAAAGCCTGTGTGGCTACCTAACACTTTTCTTGATGCAAGTTCTCTGGCCACTGCTGAACTTTCTCCCACTTTATTATTAGAAATACTATTGCTATAATAAATAATAATAATAATAATAATAATAATCACTACTCATGGGAATTAACTTAATGCCAGAGACTGGGTGAAACGCTTTATGTGTATTATCTCACTTATTCCTCACAATGCCTCTCTCTGTGAGGTAGATGTTATCATTATTCCACTTTATAGGATAGAAGACTAGGTCTGAAAGGTTAGATAACTTTTCAGGCACCTGTCTAGGAACAGGCTCAGCTGGAATTCAAACACAGGCGGTCAGATCCCAGAGTCCCTGTTCCTCATAACTATGATGACAGCAAGTAGTGCAAACTCTGTGCTGGGTACAGACATTAAATGGTCACAAGATTATGCTCAGTGTCCCTCATTTCCTACCAGAGAGTAAAGGGAAAAGGCACCTGACCTGTAGATGTATTGCAGATACCAAGGTCGACACTTTGTGTCTAATCTTTCAGTGCTTTGTCAGACAAATAAATTCTCCCTTTCCAATGCTGTGGCTGCGGTGGGAAGGCAAAACAGAAAGAAATAAAAATATAGTATTTCTATCCCTACTTGTCACAAAAGAAGGGTTCCAGGGAAAGTAGAGAAACAGATGGTCCAGAGCAAAAATCAGCAAGTTTGATGCATGCATAGGATTAAAGACCAGATGCCACTACACAAGCTTTAGAAGCCTCTAGAGGGACTTCAAAGAAATTGCCCAAAGCCCCCTGTCTCTCTCCAGGAAAGAAGTAGACTTAGTCGTTCATGTCCCTTTGCAGCCAGGTTCTCTTCCACCAGACCATACTCTGGGATCAAGTTAAGCACTTTGGGAAATGAAAGTAATTTTTTTGGTGGCCAGGAACAGAGAAACCTAACATCTTATAGCTTCTGTCAATTTAGTCGTTTCCCGGTGTTGACTAACAAGATGAGGTACCTGCAGGCACTGATTTTTCTTGCTTTAACTTTTATACTTACAATTCAGTTCACTTCTACTTCTGGAGATTTCTCTTTCATACATTGAAGATGAAGAAGAGCATCTTCATAGCTCTTCATAAAATCATCCTTCATTTGCTACTTCTCTCTTCCTTCTTAATCTCTTCTTACCCCATTTGTGAACCTAATAGCGATGGTAGTTAATTCATGACTCAACACAGTAACGGTGGTGGTAGAGAAACACCTGTGTCAAGGAAGGCGAAAGACGTAGATATGGTAGTGAAATTTGAATATGAAACTGAGACTATTAATCTCTGGAGTTCTGGAACTACACATTGAGCCCCTTCAGAATCTCCCTTATGAACAACATAGGATCACAGTAAAGAATCTTGTTTGGAAAAGATCATGGAGATAATCTGACCTATCGATCAGCTACCATTTGTATGTATTCTGTGTCATTCACATATTCACTTAAAAACAAAGTCAAACTATGATTGAGCTTCAGCACTAGGTCAGGTGAGGGAAATTTGGGACAAATAAGACCCAGACACCATCTCCAAGAAGCTTAGTACTGCAGGGAGACAAGGAAGTACCATGGGGAGAGTGGTATAACCTGCTATGACGGGGGACGTTGGGAGAATTTTTGCAGAACAGGAGCTGCATGTGCTGATTCTAGGAGGGAGAGAAATATTCTCTTGGTTGCAAGTAACATAAACACTATTGAGGCAAAGCAGGGGGTATATTGGAAGTATATGGGCTCTCTCGCATTACTTGGAAAGGGCAGGGATGTAACGGAGTCCCATGGCTTCAAATGTTCTCAGGGTTCTTGCCATGTGTCCACTCTAGTCTTTCTGCACATCAATTTCATTCCCTCCTACCAGACTGGCAAGGAACTTGGCTGCTGAAGACTCCCCACTTCACACTGCACAGCAACCAGAGGTGGACTAATTCTACTCCTTTATATCCAGTTTGAAAACTCCTGGGAATGGGGTTGGGGCCCATCACAGAGCTGGTCAACTATAGCCAGGGGACAGTGCCATGTTACACAGACATGGGCACTGGAGAACCATCTCTGTGCATTGAGCCCATTCCACTTAGGGTGCTCCTGTCACTTCGGAGCATGAGTGTGGCCCTAAATGACTTTCCAGCAGCAGGGTGGAAGCTCTAAGACTCTTAAAAACCTGGTTTCCAACTCAGTGTTATTCTAAGTACACACCCTTTGCATATTACTTCTTACAATGTATGGCTTAATAAGCATTAACTCTTAAACAAACACAACAACAGACCATGGCAGCGCAGAGACCCAGTCATTTGATAATGATGATGGTGACAATTACCAGTCGAATACACTGATGCTGCTAAATACATCATCCCCTTTGTTTCTCATCACCATCCTGTGGAGCAAGTAAAAGTAATCTAGTGTCTTAACTGGGTACGTACCATGTACCAAGTCACTGTTCTAAGCGTTTTACATTTATCGATCCACTTAATCCTTACAACTACTCCATATGGTACGTATTATTGTTATCCTGATTATATAGATGAAGAAACTGAGGCACGGGGAAATCAAATAATGTATTTAAGGTCCTACAGCTCGTGAGAATAGAACTGAGATTTGAACCCTGGTTCCTGAAGTCTAGTTCCTGAGTTCATGTTTGTAACTTTTATTCTGGTAAACCATTGTTATTATTAAGTTTGACCAAAGCAAAGCCATAGTGAGTAGTCATATTAGTAGTCCTAAAAATAACAATGGCCAATATATCTCACATCCACTGTATATCAGATGCTGTAATAGGTATGAATACTCTAATTTCCCCCCATTATCCTGACAGGGAATTATTATTGTTGTTGCTTTTAGAAAACATGTTCAAAGATATAAACCCCAGTGCTAAACTTCATATGCTCACTGACCCACACGCAGTTTGTGTTCTGGAAACTTTATGAGGTTACAGCTAAGAGATGGCCATATAAGAAGCGGGCTCTCACCAGACACCAAATCTACCAGTGCCTTGATCTTGGGCCTCCCGGCCGCAAGGACCATGAGAAATAAATTTCTGATGTTTATAAACTACTCAGTTTGTGGTATCCTGTTAGAATGGGCTGAATGTGAATGGACTAAGACACCAGGATTCACAGCAAAATAGAACTGTGATCCTAAGGGCAAGAACAACTCCACCCCACCCCCCAGACCTCAACTTGCTAACAAATCTTCTCCCTACAGAGGTTCCCATCTCCACACAAAGGGGAGCAGTCCCTCACCCCTAGGGTGGGGTCCTCACAGCTACCCAGGCAGCTGGCTCGAAGACCTCAAAGAGTGGGAGGTTTGAGTAAACATACACATAGTGTGTAACACGTGGGCTTTTAAAGTCTCAGGGTGTAAACCTCCAGAAGTTGCTCTTCTCCAAAACTAATCGGGGTTAGAGGTGCTTAAATAATGGCTCTTGTAGGGAGCCCTGCTCCTGCTTCATATTCTTCAATGTTTGAGAAATGTTGCTGAGGCACTGAGATCAGCCGAAGCAGTTTCTTCCAGTATTTTCCTATTTCTCAGATTGTGACGCTTTTAACCAGTACTTACTGGATTGAAATAGCTGTGTTGCATTTGCTTGCTGCTGTGATAGAAAAAAAAACAAACAAAACAAAAAAACACTTGTACAGAGCACACTAGTTACAGGCACTGTCTGCATTAAGCCAGTGTTAAGGCATTTTATCCCCACAGTAACCCTGGGACAAGGGTTTTCCTTTGAGGGGACTGATTTATAGAGGTTAAATAACTTGTCCAAGGTCATTCAGCTGGTAAGTGATATATTAGTTTCCTAGGACTGCTGTAACAAATGACCACAGAGTGGGTGGTTTAAGACAACAGAAATTTATTCCCTCACAGTGCTGGGGTCCAGAAGTCTAAGTTCAAGGTGTCAGCAGGGCCGTACTCCCTCCAGAAGCTCTAAGGAAGAATCCTTCCTCGCCTCTTCCAGCTTCTGGTGGCTCCAGGTACCCCCTGGCCCGTGGCAGCATCACTCCGGTCTCTGCCTGTCTTCTCTTCTGTGTCTGTCTCTTCTAAGGACACTTGTCTTTGGAAAAAGGACCCGCCCCAGTAATCCAGGATGATCTCACCTCAGAGATCCTTATTGTATTTACATCTGCAAAGACCCTTTTTTCAAATAAGGTCACATTCACAGGTTCTGGAATCTGGAGGTGCACATGTCCTTCTGTGGCCACCATTCAAGACGCTAGGCCTGAGCAGTGGGACTCAGTTGGATAGTCCAGCTCTAGACTGGGGCCTCGTAAGCATCACGCTCCACTCTCACATGCCGCCTCTTCACAGGTGTCAAGGAAATGCCTGCCTAATTAGTATGAGCTTTGCACAAATCGTCGCAGGGCCAAAGGGCGCATTTTTCTGTGATGATATTTTGTCCCTGTTCTAAAAGAGCAGCACGTAAAATCTACACCATTCCACACCTGCCCCCTCACAGGGGATCGGGGGCAGAATAACAGCAAATTGAGTTCCCTTTTAAAGAAGTTCAAATTAAACTTTGCTTGTATATTTTTTAAGTTTCAAGCACAAGTATAAAACCTCTGTGCTTCAAAACCAAAGTTGACAAAACCACCATCGACGATGAATTACTGCATATATATACAGTGAAAATCTGACATAACACAGCAATAGTCCAAAATACAGTGTTAGGTCATTGCCCAGACGCCAGCAGAGTGGAGATTTCTCCCATAGTTCCTTTCGGATGAGGGAAAACAGATTTTAAATGAAGCCTGTAGCTTAAGTGTAGAAAACCTAAAGCTGTAGACAATCAATATTGTCATTTAAAGGGTGAACTTTATTTCTTCTGAGGTAAAGCAAGGAGCCCAGGCAAAGCGCTCACTCTATCAGAAACAGTTGATTTGAAACAGCTGAAAAATAAACTTCTGACAATGAGATTTTAGAACAGAAACATTGCCAGAGCTCTAAGTGCTGTTCAAAATAATAAAAAGAAAGTAAACAATGCTGGAGTCCAGACGAACAAAAGGAAAATGCTCACTTCCTTTGTCAAATGCTACAGAAAAATAATCTGTGCTAGGCAGTTCTACTGGAGTCCAAATTCCTGCCCTGTGTTTTTCAAGCTGCCATTAAATCGTTTACACTGGTGGATGGGGCCAAGATGGTTTTCAATCTAAAGCCAGTGAGAGCCTCAAGGCAGATCTTGAAGGCCTTTTACCACCTGAGCCTGGCCATCTGGGCTCTTCCTTTGGCTGTTATGACATCGCATTGTTGTCTGACCCCTACGGGAGAGCTGAGTCCATTAGCAGAATCCTCATGGCTTTAGCAGCTTCAATTAGCCAAGCGCGTGGCATGAAGCAGAGGTCCTGGTAATAGGAAACAACAGATCATGAGAAAATCCTCTAGATTAGGCATTTCAAACAAGAGGCTCACTTTGTCAGACACCTAGAGTTGCCCTACAAAGCTGTGAGAAGCTAACTGAACAATGAAGGAATGGGGAATGGGCGAGTGACAAACTGGATTGCTGCTCAGTACGTAACTGGAGTTTGACGATATCCACCAGCAGGTAGTGGTTAACTTTCTAGAATCGGAACCTTACCAGTTACCCTGGAGCTTACCCATTAACACAGGCCCTGGGGCCCGTGTTATAATGAGGTCCTTCTTATAACTTACTCCTTTGGATGGAGTCCAAGAGAGACACGTGCCCTATGGAATTCCACAGTGAAACCAGGCATGCTTCGGAGAGCTTCCAGAGCAGTGATATCACTTATTTAGACCGAAGGTTATCTGCTCGTTCTCTAGATCCTTTTAAGCCAAGGGAAGGGCACCTCATTACTGTCAGATGACAGAGGTCTGGTCCCCTTTGCTAGAATGAGCTTTTAATGTCATACATACCCTGGAAGATCTGAAAAGCGTTTTCTCTTGGCCTCTGGTTGGAAAAGAAGGCATCGCACTTGGCATGCCACTTGGGAGCCTTGAAGCCTGGGGTTACTATTCGTCTCGGTGATATTCATGGAGGCTTTGAGGGCGGGGGGAGGTTCAAAAAGCTCTTTGTAGCTCCTGCAATTAATCCTAAAATTCTGGTTGCCTGTTGTGAGTAGGAACATGTGGATTACAAATGGTTTGGTTATTATTATTTCAAGAAAAAGCTAGTGCATTATAGTGAGAGTTGTAGTATAACAGTGGGATAGTGTGGGTAGGGAATTTGTAGTATATTCTTGTTTTTCACATTATGTGCAGAATCAGCTGGGGGGAAATGACATTTTCAAAGGAACCGATGGGATTTATTTAAGAAGTCAATACATATCACCTCTCTCCCATCCAAGCTCTGAGCTATTTAAGAAATGGACTATTTAAGATTTAAAGAATAAGCCAAAGAAAGGGTGGTCAAAATATCACCTTTGTTAATGAGAAGGTCTCTAGCATAGCTAGCTCTGTGTCCTGGAATTAGGAAGCGTCATTACACACCGTTGGCACTTAGAAAACTTGAACTTCCCCATCTAGAGACCCTGTAGACAAGATGGAGCAGGGCAGAGTGTGAGCTTTCCAGAGAAGCTGACTTCTAATGGCAGGGGGTCCGGGGGGGAGGAGGGAAGAAAGGTCAGGGTTGTACATGAGGGTTCCCTTACCTTAGTCACCTTCGCATAACTCACCCCACCTCCATGGGGCATTGTGGTGAGGCATGAAGTAAGGTGGGATAGGGGAGTAGAAAACAATCTCTGTACCAAGAAACTAGAGAGGAGGGTTCACTCACTAATAGGAACTTAAACGGTTAGGTTTATCCTCTTGAAACAAAGACGTAGGTAAGTATTTGCAGCCAGTATGCATTTCTGGTGTGTCCTTTGGGTGAGTTCTCCAGTGGAGGCCTGTGACATGTGGGGAATTTTCACTAAGACCAGAGTTCTCACAGGTCCAGAGCTTCATCTATCCTTAGAAGATTTTAAGATTTGTATCCACTGCCCACACAATCAGTTCAGATCTTCCATGGAAATATCCCACAAAGGCAGCCCTACCCCTAAGTGTGATTTATTTGAAGTCTGACATTTTTCGTTATGGACATCATCGATTCACACACACCCCAACAGGACCTAGAAAGAGCTTTTAAAAACTACCGATGCCCAGGCCTTCTCTCAAACCAAGGATACTGGCAACTGGGGCTGATCATTTTTACAAAGCTCTCCAGGTGTCCAAACATGCGGCTTGCCTCAAAAACTACACACGTCAACAACATCCCTTTGTCTGAATTGGCAATCACTGCGGCTCAGGTTGGAGGAATTCTGAAGCGGAAAATGGAGACTGGTGGGTTAAAAACAGTGTTTGCTCTGGAGTCAGACTGCCCAGGTTTGGATCCTGATTCCTCTCCTTACTGAGTGTTAGTTAAATTACTTAAACATCTTGAGTCTCCCCAGAGTGATCGAGGCCATCCATAAAAGGGAATCCACTCCCCTGGAGATAGCTGTATGGTCTTGATATGTAGCATTTATCATAGTAAACTCCGGTAGGGCATCTTCTGTTTGATCCATCATCCCTTCGTGTCTGTGGCAAATGGCAATGAAACATAGCTCTGCCATGCAGACACTTAGGATGTGCCCCAAACCAAGGAGTCCTTATGTGTCTTAGCCTCTTGAGCATTCAGAATGAAAGGTGCCATATCAAAGTCAGGTGTTGGGTTTCCCCTATTGGAAAATGTAGCTACATGGGCCTCCTTTCACTCATGGTCCCATAATATGAACCGTTTTGGTTGGCTTATTAAATTCTTAATATTTATATTATGAATTCATGTGAATTAGTTGAATTTTTAGACTCTCACTTGTTTAGTTGTTGGTCCATGTCACAGCTATCTAGCCTGTAAGGACCATGTCTTCTAACTCTTATCTTCAGAAAGTAACACAATGATTTACTTAATAAATAGTTCATGATTATGGGAATAATTATGGTCTTGGAAGAACTCTGTTTATATAACCAAGAACTCCTAGGTCTTAATCTTACAGCTAAAAGAGAACTTAGAGGCCAGGTCTTGGAGCTGAAAGGCAACTTGCTTAGGGCCACACAAGCACAGAGACAAGGCCCAAATTCGAGTGTTCTTGCCCCAAGTCCATTTTTCTTTTTACTTTATCTCATTGCCTCTCTACAAGACTCTAACTTCTCACTTTTCTAAATCCATCTTATTCTATTTTTCTCTCTCTGCTGCAAATGTCCCAAATTCATCAGTAAAGAAAATGGAGAAAAGGTCTGGATATAAATTTCTGGCTTCTATGTTTGGATTACTTTGGAAGGTTAGCTTTCTTGTTCTGCAGCTTGTTTCTCTATCAACTTAAGGAGCAAAAGAATCCACAAGTATTTGAATGAGCAACAGATCTGTCCTTGGCCCTCTTCTCTCCTAGTTAGGCAGTATCAACTGCAGCCCATGGGTAATGATTTTACCACCCTCTTCCCTGGAAAAGGAGCTGGATGAGGCAAGCAGATCTGCATGGGGGCAACCTCTCAGCTGGGGAAGCTGAGGCAATACCTGTCACTGCTGTCATTGGCTAAAGCCCAGTGTTCCTCACTGCCTGCCTTGGTGGCTTAGGCTATGAGAATGCTCCTTACAAAAGAGGCTCTCACAGTCTCCACGAGAGCCTGATAGCCAGAGTTTGAGGAAACTGGGGTGAAATGGGCGGAACAAGAGTTTGTCCAAAGACTGAACAGGACAGGAGGTTCCTACTGCTTGGAAATCTATCTGTGTGTTCCAGAGGCTTGCAGAACAAAGACCTACACATGGTTATTTTGGCAAGAACAGGAAGGTTTAGATTATCCTTTTCCACCCCGTGAAAGTGGCCACCTAAGACGTGCGTGCTGAAGGAACATCTGTTTTAGCACTAACACAGCCTCGGTGAGGGCCTCCCCGTGGTCTTCACGGCAGACGCAGCACTAGTGACGGGAGAGCCGCAGCTATTGGATGCACACGCAGTTAAGGGTTTCATCTCTCCCTTTCATCTCAGTATTTCCGAAGTGACAGTGGGCATCTCGGGTGTTCCGATGGGCTCTGCTCCCTTCAGCTCCCATCCGCTCTCCCCAATGGCTCTGAAATAACCTACAAGGCCACATCTTTGCCTCCCTAAGGTGTTATTTTTGGAAAGGGCATTTGGGAAATCATGAAATCAAAATATCCAGCATGAGCCTTTGCACATCTTTGGTGTATTGGGTGCCTAAAGTGATGGAATTGGATCTGACGGCATGTGCTGTGTATAAGACAGTTTTCCCATCTGGAGCCCAGGTGTATGAGTTTACCCCTGAGTCCCAGAGACACATATCAGTGAATAGTGAGAGCCAGGCAAATCTAGCTCACTTACCTTTGTTTCACAGAAATGATTTTACTCTTTGATGTACAAGGTCAAGATCTAATTTTATTTGTAGATCAAATTTAACTACAATTGAACAGATGAACACACTAAGAAAGATGAGACTTTGTAACTCGTTGTTGAGACTCAATGTGGCATAACCATTAAGAGTTTGCATTCTGGCATCAAAGAGACCTGAGCTCAAACGACAGCTCTTTTATGGCTCTCTGTGTGACCTTACGAAAGTAAAGCAATTTGTCCAAGCTACGGTTTCTTCACCTATAAAATAAAGATAATTATAGTTCCTACCTGACAGAATGTAGTGAAAATTAAGGAGCTCACTTATGAAAAAAACGAAATGCCGGTCACATCCCAGAGGCACAATTAACTTACAATCAATAATCTTAGAAGCATGCACTCCTTCTAGCTGACCTCTTTCCAAATACTTCCATCTCAAGCTGCCCATTCTTTCTTCACCCAATGTTAAAAAGTCCTTATCCTAAACCAAAATTTTCCTCCCCTTGTTTTCTGTTCTTTCCATTTTTGTCTATGTTTCGGAGTCACGCGTTAAAAATCGAATCCCTTTTCATAACGGCAGTGGCCGGGTCACTTCATTGCACAGACCTCGGGGACACCCTTTACATTGTAATCTGTGTAAATGGCACCCCCTGGTGCCAGCCCTACAGGAGAGGTGAGTAGGAAGGATGAAGGGGAAGAAGGGTTGTAGAGAGACGGGCCATACTCTTTTTCATGAAAATCCCTAGTGAAGTCAGGACCACACTAAGGTCCCACCTTCCCCAAGCAAAGCAGCTACCCCTCGATCGATGCCTCTTCACGGAACACGATTCCACATCAAAGCCCACTCCTTAGCCTTGGGCTGCTGCTCTCCGAAAGTGAGATATCCAGAACGAAGGCAACATACCAGATGAGACATGACCAGGGCCAAACTTGACCTTCATTTTTCTAGATGTGTAAATTAGGAGGCCACTGTGATGCAAGGCAATCTTAATATTGAGTCTTCATAACTGTTCTTTTCTGAACAATGTCTTTGGCCTTTAATCACATATTGTCCTGTAGTGTCTCTTCACTTGTCTTGATTTGTCACTCAATTTTACTTATTATCTCACTGTGCGTATATCTGTGTGTGTGTGTGTGTTTTCATACTGTCTATATTAGGAGTTCCCAGAGAGACATTCATGTTTTGAACATTTTAATGACTCCTGTTAAGTCTAGCACAGTGTCTGGGTCAGTAAAAATGTGTCTAAAGTGAATATTTCAGTAGAACCAAAGCAAAGGGATAGTATTTGCTAAAATTTAAAATGGCCACTGTGGCAATACAATAAATCTTTTCTGTGCGCATAGCGTTCCCGGGGCAAAGTTCCCTTGAAGAAGTGGTTCTAAGTTCTTATTTGGTTGATGAATCATAATTCCCCAAAGCACAAGCATAACGCTGGTGGGAGCCCTTGGTAATAATTCTTCATGTGTGGTTTGCTCGCTCACATTTCTTATTTATACAGTGATTTTCAAGTTACACTGTGTGGACCATGGGGTTCGGACGGGGTGTCCCAGGGATGTGTGGGAGGGTCAAAAAGAGCAAGCCCGCAGGCTGGGCTCCTGTCAGCCCTCTGTTCCACCCAGAGCTGTGGGCCTCAGCTGTTGTATGTATTGGACTTCCCTGTAATATTTCCTTTGGGAGGAAAAATAAAGTTTAAGAACCGCCAGTTAAGCTACGCCCTGGTCACCTCAGATTGACAGGCAGTATTATTGCTTACATGTTCCCTCTGACATAATGGATTTCTAGGTGAACTGAATTTGAAGAAGAGTCAAAATTAGGTTTTCAACTGTTAAATTTGGCACTAAAATGTTTAAAACTCTCAAGAACCTTGGTCTAAAGGAAAAGTAACGCTGTGACTGTCACTGTTCCTGTCTCCTTCAGATGCAGCTGGAGAGAGAACTCAGATATAGAGAATGCTGAGGATCCGACAGACACTTTCTAAGTGATACTGCAGGTTTGCAATTTGCTTCAGGTTTGGGGGAATTCCTTGAGAACCCCAATCTTCACCTTCTGATTTGATGGCAGGAAAAAGGGAAGCTGCTATGTTTTCTGAAAAGGAACCCTTGTGCATCTTTCTTACTCAGATATCTAAAAAGGGATCATTTATTGGCCCTAGTTGGTGGTCTTCTCTGGAGAAATTTCTGAAGAATAAAAAGTAGTATGGGCAAACAGTTATTTTCTGCTCCCCTTAGCCAGCTTCCTAGAGGTCCAGGGGAGGCCAAAGTAGAGCACTCTGATATCTACCTTCAAGCCCCAGATTATACTTTGGGGTTGTCAGGCCTCCTCCATGGATCATATTTTAACAAGGATTTGGGACTCATACCAAACTTCTCATCATTTTTATGAGCTAAATATATTTAGAAATATCTTAACTCTGCCTTTCCATTGTTTCTTTATCTGTGGGATGAAGATAATACCTTTCACAGAGAGCATTTGGGCTGATTAAGTAAAGATGGGTGACAAATTAACTAGGAGAAATATGGAATAAAGTTGGAAAGGGATGGTAGCAAAAATTTACTGGCATTTGGCTAAGGTGGATGATCCAAACTCTGGAGCACCAAGAAGTAGAGAGGAAAGGAACACCATGTGGTAAAAATGTCATCGCACTTAAAAAAGGGGACATTGCTATGATGTCTTCACCTTTCATACACATTTGTAGGCTAGTAGGAAAAAATATCTGAATTATAGTCAGTGTAAAATATAAGCTAACTAAAATACAAGGAAATATTTTCATTTGTCTTTTCTTTCAGTGTTGTAATAAATAAAATCAGCTTGTGACCAATAAAAATATACAAGTTTCTTACTAATCTGTATTAACTACATTTTAATATTCCAGGAATGAGAAGTTTCTTTGAAAGTAACTTTAGTTAAAAATTTTTATTTTGAGAGATTCCGCCCAATGTGATATTTTTAATTACATTTGAGAGAATTCACATGTATCGTCTTTTATTTGGCGTGCTATTAAATTCAGAGTGGGGTTAAATATAATTGTGCACAAATCCGTTGGACTTTTTAATTTCTCTGCAACTAATGTCCTCATAAGGCCCATCTTATGGGGCCAGAAGGTGGGAGGGGTGGTGGACGAGAGAGAAATTTTTCCATTTATAGGGATTGAGATTCAAAACGGTCTCCTAAAGTTTTTTCTTTAAGATAACCTACATATCTTTGGGAAAATGATTAATTAGTTAGGTTTCCCACCTCCTCCAACCACAATGGCATCCGCAGAAAAGGGAAGATGAGTGTCCTCATGGTGATGAGGAAGAGGGCTCTCCAGCTTGGTTGGTCCCCTAATGCAGTTGGCTAGGTCTATATCCTGAACACTGGCCTGATATCTGTGGCTAAAGTTCATGGCAGATGAAACTCATTGTCTGTTTGCTGCTGACCCCAGCTCTGGTCTCCTGAAATGGCCTGGTTTTGCTTGTGGTGGCATCTAACTGCTGTCTCTATCACATGGCATGTTCACTGGTCTTTGAACAACTGGCTGGGCAGCACCACGTAGCTTCCTGGCACTATAGAGGCCTGACCTTCTCTCTCCCACACACCCAGATAGGGTCTACTCTAGCGATTGAGTGGAGTTCTTTGTTTCCATGGGATAATTTACTTGGGGTGCTACAATCTTTTCTAGGCCCCAAAACACCTACAAATTCATATGTGTTAACTTCATTTTTGGAGAAAATCTTTTCCCTATTCCTGATTGCTATGTTGGCATTTTGCCTTTTCCAATCCACTCCTTAAAAGATGTCATGTTTAATGCAGAAATTCTTTAAAGGGACTTATCATTTTCTCAATCTTCTATGAAAACCCTCTCTCTTCTAGAATTCCTTGAAAGTTATTTTCTTAGAATCCTTTGTGGAGTTTCAATTCCCCTTTCTCTCTGATCAGGATTCTCTTACATAATACCCTTCTCCTTCCTGAGGCTGCATCTTCTCTCTCCCTTCCCCAGGGTCATAGTGATGGCAAGAAATCTGTCAAAGAAAAACCCACCTGGGAGTATTTATTATTATTATTATTATTATTATTATTATTATTCTCTTTACACACATTTATTTTATTTAATTCCATCAATTTCCCTGCGGCTACTGTTATTATCCCCATTTGCACATAAGGAACTGAGAAGTTCAGAGTGCTTACGTCATTTCCCCAAGTGACTGGACCAGGACTGACAACAAACCTTGTGCCATTTTCCTAACACCAAACCACCTCCCAAGGACCCACAGGATGCAGACGTGGCTTGGTTGTTTTCCACTGACAGTAAGTTGCTCTTCCACTGTGTAACACCAGCCCTTCCATCTGATTTGACCTCAGATTTACTTCCCCAGCCCCAGTCCCAGTGCAGTGCAAGAGGAGAGCTGCAGGGTGCTTGGTCAAGAGGTCATCTAATATGGAACTAACACATCAGCATTGCAATTGCAGTTTGTTCCTCCATGAAGAATAAACGAGATGCTCACTCATTTGTCACCACTCCCTTCAAAATAACTTAGAGACTGTGGCGAAGTAACAAGTTGACAATAAACAATAAAAGGTGAATGCAGAGGCTTTTTCAAACCAGTCCAAACATTTGGCAGGAGCCCAGAAGACAGTACTCTTTGTCCATTAGGAATCTCTCCTACACAGTTTTCCAGAGGAGGATGGAATTCTTTGGGTCATGTCATAAACATTCATCTTCTAAATCATGCTTCTAATAGAAAGAACAGAAGATAAAGCATGTGCTGTAAGTCATTTGCCTGCAGAATGTGCTCTGCACACAGTAATATAACATGTGAGGTCAACCCCTATGTCAAAGACCAAATACACAAGTGTAAAAAGATGAGAGGAAAAAGGCAGGCTCCACATAGCCAGCCTGGGGCGTCTGTCCATCTAGGGAGAGGAGTCTTGGAAAAGGCTTGTTGAGAGGAGCTGAAGGGAATGTGGAGTCACCAGGCTCTGTTGCTGTCTGGGACAGAGAAGGGAATAAATGTATGAGTGTGGGAGATGTGCTCAGTGGAGCAGGAAGGAGAGTGTGCTTGGGGGAGTTGGGCAATTTCTTGGCCAGTATGTGATCAGATAGTCTAGAAGCAGTCCGAGGCTAAGGAAGGTAACTTTCCCTTTCTCCAGGCCTCCAAACCCTCCTGGATTCCCCAAATCTTCCTCTTTCCATCAACTCTTTTCACTCTGGACCCATAAGAGAAAAGGTTTGAACTCCACTGGCAGAGCAGGCAGCACGAGGGATAGTTTCTGCCCCTCTCTGTCATCAGTTCTTTGTCTTCAGTCAAATAAATCCTTCAGCTTCTTTATCCCTGTCAAGCAGCCAAGCAACACATGTTCTGTCTGAGCCCTGCGTTCCTAGCATCCCTGCAGAAACTTTGCTTAGATGACCCTTCCTGAGTAACTGATAAGCTGCAAGGTGTCCCATCTTGTGAGCCTTACACCCCTCTCCTCCAAGTTCACAACCTCTCTGTTACCTGTGCTATTCAGTTTAAGCATCACAACCCCATGAAGGAACTCCAACAGACAAAGCACTATGCAGAGTCTGAAGACCAGTTTTGTTTCTAACTAGCTGAATGGCCAAGAGTAATTATAACAATGATGAGGCTATCTACCATTGATTGAACATGTAGTAGGTCAAGCCCTATGCTAAGCACTTAGAGTTATTATCTTAGGAAAATAATTATTATTACTTTAAATTTGTCTAGCAACTGGAAGCGTTGGTACATTATTAACCTCATTTCCCCATAGTTATTAAATTTGAAAAGAAAACAAAAGTCCACAAAACTGAAAGCATTTCCTGGTTCTCAGGGCCAAGTGAAGGAAGGGAATGTATGTGTGGCAGGATTCTGTGGCATTTCCTTCAGTAGAATCCAAGCGGGAAGGGAGGTGATAGTGGCAGAAAAAAACAGGTGGGCAAGTCCCTGATTCATTAGGGGACAGGAAGGAAGAAAGCAGCGTGCTGCCCTGGGAGACGTGTCCGTGTGACGAGCAGCCCTGGTCCTCATTCTCCAGGTAACTGTGGTAAGCTACCTTACTTCAATGAGCTTTCAATCCTGCTTTATAAAATTATCCATGGCCAGTTAGTTACCAAACTCAGAGGACACCACTGTGGTTCAGACTCCTTCTCCCAGACAATCTGTGTGTGACCTTGAGTGAGTCATTGAACATCTTCTGAGCTCATTTTCTCACTTAAATTGGAAATATTGGTACCGACCTACCCTACCTTATAGATCAATGTGATAATGCTGGGGCCAGTGCTTTTCAAGCCTGAGGACATATTTATAAAGTGAAGGGGTCGACACTTGATACCACAAGTACCTTTTAGCTAAGACATATTTGACTTTTATAACTGGGGACCGTATTCATGCAAAACCAGCTTTGCAAAGCCTCCAGCAGCCCCTCTTTTCCATGTGGCTACTCCTTGTTTCTGAAGTTATAGGTTGAGGGGAGGCTCCCCAGGAGTGTTCACTCAGTAGGTGTCATTATCTTACTTCTCTGCTAATCAGAGTCTGGCCAAAAATAAAAGAGTTCTCTTTCAATCTGGCAGCCATTTTTTTTTCTTGATTCTAAAGTCACTAAGGAAGGTCAGGTTTAAGAAACTGAATTTCTTAGAAGAGGGTTCCCTGATTGTCTGGGAGAAATTAGTTCATAGTTAGGATGGGTGTGTCGAGACCCTGTGGCTTTCTCTCTCATGTTTTTGTACATTAAACCAAAGGTGGTTAGTGTTGACCCAGGCATTAAGAATAACTACTCCTTACGGGAAGTTTCAGGTATCCTTTGTGAATATCATCATCCTTCCTCATGGGACGGGTATAGTAGTGGTGGGTTTCATTTCTCAGTTATTGATTTAAATTAATCACAGCTCATCCTGTACAAACACTGGACTGTGTACACAGGTGGACAGGCTATTCCTCTTTAGGCATTTAAATCCTGCCTGCTTTTGCATATTGGTACAGATAGACTATTAAGCTGCAAAAATATCAGGATCATCTCCCAATAAGACCTCTCAGACTGCTTCTAAAAGGTTATCATAATAGAAAAGAAGCATTCAGCCCTGGGATCTATACTCTGCTTTTTTAAGTGGCTAATGTTGGGGAAATTAACTGAATTCTGTCTTTAGAGTTATCAAACTTGTTGTCCTGTTTGGAAAGCCCCAACTCTACTGCTTATTAACTGTGTATTTTTGAATAAGCCACTTCACTTTTCTGAACATCAGCACAGTCTCCTCATCTAAAGAGAGTAGGATACAAAACTATACTACATCCTTTCTTAAAAAGTACATATTGATTTTAATTTTAATATGCAAGATCTTTTCTTTCCTATGAGCTATGATATGAGTATCTTTTATTTCTAATTGTCATTAACATAGTGCTTTGGACATGGTAGGTGTCTGGACGGAATGAAACAGTTAACTGCAAGTGATGCTAACTCAGAACATCAGGTTGACTTCCCAGTGGCAGCATTACTAAACACTCTCATTTTACAGAGGAAGAAACTCAGAGGGAAAGGGAGATCTCCCCAAGAAGTTCAGCTGATAGGCCCAGGGGCACAGTCTTGGGTAATGGGCCTGAGCTAGAATCCAGACCACTTAAATCTCAGTCCAGTTTCCACCACACACAACAGCCCCTCACGTCTACTTTCACTTTTTAGTGAAAATCAATAAAAATAAGTTATATACACGTGTGTGTGTGTGTGTGTGTGTGTGTAATCTTAACTCCATCCTAAATGATCAGAGTCCCAAATCAATAAAACCTAAATTATTTTCAAATTTTCAATTAATCGAGAATAAACACTATCTTGAAATTCAGAGGGAACTTTGTACCCTCAAGACATTTCAATTCAAGGTATGTGATAGAGAGTGTTAGGGAGCAAGTACTATTTGTATAGGAAGGTCTTCAAAGGCCTTTTGGATGGGGTGACATTTAAGCAGAGTCCTGAAGAAATGCAGGTATCTGAGGAAAAGCATTCAGGCAAAGAACACTGAAGGTGAAGGGAAAGGTGGGCGCATGCTCAGGCCATCCTGGATGCAGCAGATGGAGAGAAGGGAAGAGTAAGGGAAGATGAGTCAGAGAGATAACGTCTGCACTGCATGTCGGGATATACAGGACTTTGATAAAAATCTACCGTTTTCCCTAAATGAACTGAAAGGTATATAGGGTTGAGAGCAAAAGAGGAAAGTGACCTAATTTACATTTTGAAAGGCTCCTGATGGCTTTATGTAGGAGCACAAGTGTGCAGGACCAGTTAGAAGTCCAGGCAAAGGATGATGGTAATTTTGACTAGAGTAGCGGTACTGGAGATCATAGAAAAGTTATCAGACTCAAGATATATTTAGAAAGTAAAACCAATAGAATTTGCCACAAATTCGAAGTGGGTTAAGAGGTGGGAGGGAGTCAAAGATGATGCCAAGATTTTTGATCTAAGCAGCTAACAGAGAGGAGGCACTGATAAACAGGGCGGGGAGGGACTGAAAGAGAAGAAGATTGGGGATGGAAGACTGGGGATGAAGAGTTGGTATTTGGAAATGTAAAGTTAGACATTCTTATTGGATGTTCAAGTGGAGATGTTCAAGTGGGAGACATAAAATCTGGACCTCAAGAGAAAGGCGAGGTTTGATATATAAATTTGGAAATTATCAACAGAGAGAGCATTTAAAGTCATGGAACTCTATAAGATAACCTTGGGAGGGGTTTCACTTCAAGAAGGGTTCCCAAGCCTGCCGTGGGGCATTCCAGTAGCTAAAGATCGGGAATATGAAAAAGGACCTTATATAGCAAAAGACACTGAGAAGGTACACTCACTGAGATAGGAAGGAGAACCAAGAGAAGTGGTAAAGTAGGGGGTAAGTAAAGACATCGGAGCGATCAACTGTATCAAATAGTGAAGACTGAGATATGACCGATGGACCTGACAGCACGGAGGTCGTCAGCGAATCCGGAAAAAGCTGTTTTATTAGAATTGTGGCGATAAAAGCCTTATTGCAAGGTTTTAAGGAAGAATGAGAGAAGAGGAAGTGGCAACTATAACTATAGACAATTCGTTGTAGAAGATTTGTTATTATTATTATTATTATTACTATTACTATTTATTCAAAGGGACATGGGAACTTGAAGTGAACGCAAAATCAAGGGAGGTGCTTGGATGATATTGGAAATGATCCCAGTACAAAGAGTACAGGAGAGAGAGGAGAAGTCATGTGTTGAGTGGATGAGAGACAGGATCCTATGGAGGGTTTGGCCCCACATAGGAATCCAGGCAGTTCACTCATTATAACTAGAGGGCAAGCTGAGCGTGGTTGTGTAGATGTAGTTGGTAGAAACTGAAAGTTCTCTTCTGCTAACTCCTGTTTTCTCAACGAGATGAGGAGAAAGATCATCAGCTATAAGAGAGGAGGACGAATAAAATATTGGAAGGTCGAGGGGAGAAAAGAGTTGTCAAATAATTGCAAAGGAAAATGATGGCCTAGAGAAATAAAGGACTGCTGGACACCATGCACATTTCCTGGCACAGAGTCAGGCTCAGTATATTTTCCCTTGATGAAAGATGGCCCCAGAACCCAAAGAAGGAGCCAAACTGAGGACTCAAATCCCTACATAGTGCACGACTCAGCCCATCAGGTTTGGATCCCTACTCGATTATGAATATTTGGCCACTTTCCTGAAGTTCCATTGAAAGAAACTATAAAAATTGTGATTTAAGCATCTTTTCTGGCACCCCAAAAGAGGGCTCCAACCTTTGCCAAATGATAGAATTACACACTCTCTCTTTGGAAAGCTCCTTTTCCAAATAGAAATTTTTATTGCCACATTTCATCTCTCAGTATAGTACTGTTCTCTTTATTCGTACCTTTATATCCCTTATAGGTTTTTAAATGTCAGTTTCCAGCATACATCGTTTTTACAGTCCCTATTTTCATTTTCCACACAAAAACTTTTCTCTTATATTTCCCTTAGGAATGTCTCATTTATATCATATGTTTACAAACATTTACTATTCCACAAAGGCACGTTCCACTTTCCTTGCTTTTTAAAAAAGAATATCTCAGGCTACTTTGATCAAGACCAATTCTTCTATCTGACAACTATCTTCAGAATTAACTCAAATATAGAATATAATTCTTTGGAGAAGATCTGTGAAGGTAGCAGCCAGAAGCTATACTGCTTTAGATAGATATAGGCACATACATAGATAAAAAAAAAATTTTATTTTACTTCTGAAACATATCAGAAAAACAAAAACTAAAACAGACACTAAAACGGACACTATTGCTTCTTTTACCCCACACTTTCTTTCTGAAGCATATCTTTGAGTAGTTCTTTGAGTATGTACACACACACACACACACACACACACACACACACACATATTTTCTTCTACTCAGCACATTGATGTATTACTCCATTGTTCTCTGGTCTCTATTGTGGCTGTTAAGAAGTCTAAGTCTAAATATTCCTTTTAAATAAATTGTCTCATATCTTGGATTCTTTCAAGATCTTCTTTCTTATCAGATTTCCACATTTCCACCCTGATGCACCCAGGTGTGAATTTGATTTTTAAGATGCAGGACTTCTTGTTGTCGATGAAATTCCAAGTCATTTTTTACTTCCACTTTTTAAAAATATTCATTAACTTTTCCTTCATTCCCTTTCCTTTTCCTATCAGGCATAGAGTAGACATCTTTTTTCTTTTCCTCTCTCTCTGTGTTTTTTATGTCTATTTCATAGTTTGTTTCTTTTGTTCTTTCTGTTAATTCTATTCAGATAGATCTTCTAATTTGCCGATATTCTTCAACTGTATCTAATCTGTTTTATTTGTTCGATGAGTTTTTAATATTAATACATTTTTCCAGCTTCTAGAAATTCTATTATCACTGTGCTGTTCTTTTCTTGTACTTCTGATTCCTTCCACCACATCCCCAACACAGATCCAATCATAGTTGCTGTGTTTTACCAACGTTAGCTTCCAAATTGTCTCTCATAGACTGTAGGTGTCTCTCTCTCAATTTATGTTACCACCATCCAATCCTCACTTCTTTTTTCATGCTCTGTCTCACTCCTGTTCTCTTTGCCTGTGGACTGTTTCCTCCACTGTTCATTCTATCTACTGCAGCCGGATTTGTGTTAACAGCCTGCAGACTCCTTCAAGCAACATTTAAGAACCTATTTTTGCACCAGGCACTGCTCTCAAGGAGGCTTATAATCAAACAAAAGAGCATACCTGGAAACATGTAATGGCCACAGATGCTTCTACAAAACTGTACAGAGTACAATAGGCACCAGGGAAGAAAATGCAAACTCTACCAGTAAACAGAGGAGCAATCA
This sequence comes from Rousettus aegyptiacus, assembly GCF_014176215.1. Classification (NCBI taxonomy): domain Eukaryota; kingdom Metazoa; phylum Chordata; class Mammalia; order Chiroptera; family Pteropodidae; genus Rousettus; species Rousettus aegyptiacus. The sequence continues at coordinate 21,950,850 of NW_023416310.1, forward strand.
TGGAAATCACTCAAAATCTATTCATCGCTCCTCATCACTTACGGAATAATCTTCTGCAGCATGCCCTTAGTGACATTTTTGCCTTATTATCCCCTCCTACCCTTCACATACACTATATTCTAGCCACATGGCTCTGTTTGCACATATGCCCTGAGCCTTCCCTTCTTCCTACCTTTGCTCATGTGAGTCCTTCTGCCTCTTATGCCATTGCTGCACCTGACATGTTCAATCCTATTCATCATGTAAAACATTTAGTATAGTGCACTTCACATAACAAATGCAAAATAGTGTCAACAATTTGAAAAAAGAAAAGCCATCAGTGCTTATGTTTTCCTGACATGGCACTCCTCAATCAAGGCTGCTATAGTCTCTGTGTAACCTTGGCCAAGCTTCTTGACCTCCAGAACCGCTTTCCTCTTCAGGAGCTGGAGTCACCCCGTCTCACAGGGCTTGGGGTTAAGAAAGCTCCTGCACTGACCTTTAAATGTTAGTTCCTTGGCACTGAGAAAGGGATGGAAATTTGGGTTGGCCAGGGAAGCATAAGTTATCTATTTCACCATTTCGGTAACGTTAAGTAAATTGCCAGAGACGGTGAACACGCCCTGTTTCTTCTCATCCTACAGGTCTCGGCTTAAATGTCACTCTCTCAGGAAAGTCTGTCTTAGCCGCCCTAGCCAAAGTAGGTGGTACCCTGTGCTATTCTTCAGCACATTTCCTGTTATTTTCCTTACAGTCCTAATCGGGGCATAAAACTATTTAATTAACTTATTTGTCTCTTAGCTATGTCCTGCTCCATCTCACACACACACACGCACACTCTCTCTCTCTCTCTTTCTCTCTCTCTCTCTCTCTCTCTCTCTCTCTCTCTCTCTCTCTGACTTTTTTTTTCTTTTGTGGATCCAGTGTCCTTAAATATGTTTAGTCGTGTTCTTAAAGTTCTGAGCCATGAATTTGAAAGCTCTTTTCCCCCTACTTAAAGATTCTGAAATAAATTATCTTCTTAGTTTGGTCTTTCCTGCTGCTGTTTGCTTGTTTTGGCAGAGGGAACGTAAAATATTTTTTAATTATTTCAGCTTACAGAAGCCATTCATATAAACTCACAGAAATGGAGCGTTTTAGTACCTGAAACTCTGTAAATAATTACTGGGTGGAGCTAGCCTCACAGGGCAATGTTCTACTTTCCCCATGAAGTGAAACACCAGCTCTGTGTTACGATGGCAGCCTATTGCCTTCTGAGACAGAAGCGGAAGCAACCTGTGAATTAGCACCGACCACCTCCCCGCAGAATGACTCCTCCGAGACCAGCCTCAATGTGCTTTGGAGATACACCAAATGTTAGGTTGTTAGGTTGGTGACATATCTGACACCCACGCATGTGGGGGTGGGGGGAAGTGCACATTCACAAACTATGGCTTAGCAGCATCAGCGGCAACCGCTGTACTAAAAAAAAAAAAAAAAAAAAAAAGTGCCTTTAAACATACTGGAAGGTAGTCACATCAACAGCATTGAGAAGGAGCTGCACACTAATTTAGGAGAAATGTCCTCATTTTCCTATTGACATTGGCCCTGTAGGATGAGTGGATTCCATTGAAATGCTCTCTGGTCCCCATCTCGCCATCTCAAGCCAAATTCAGTGGTCAGCTCATGGTCCAGTTCCTGTTATTAGTCAGAATCCACAAGAACAAGTGTGGTTTTCCAGAACTAAATGCTTTTCACAGATGGAAAGCCATAGCCGTTTCTCCTGACAGTCAGAGCAGAGGCAATGACATCCAGCATCCTTGTAAAACCTACAGAAAGGGCTCAGGTGGGCCTATCCATTCCAGATGGGGCTTCTAGGAGGCCCCATCTGGTCCCAGATAGTTTCCCAGAAGTAATAACAACAGAAAGTCATGTATTAAACAATGTGTGTTTTTTTGTTTGTTTTGTTTTGTTTTGGTGTTTTGTTTTGTTTTGTTTTGTTTTGTTTTGTTTTGTTTTACAGCATTTGTCCCTTCAGAAGCATCCACTAGATGTGTCAAAGTTACCAGCGGCTGTTCTGACCCTTTACAAGAGCCAGGACCAAGACTATCAAGGACCCTTCCTCCATTACAATATCCTGTATGTAGCCTTGGAGATGGCAGTGTAACTCCTACAATGAATCCAAATCATTCTTTAGCTGTGGATAGACCCATTGGTTTAGGATCCACATCCTGTTGGTGGCCAAAAAAGATCAGCATTTTATTATTTTTAATAATTTACAGTGTGCTTGTTATATATGGGGAACTATGCTAAACCCTACACATGCATTCGCATATTTAATTTCCAGAACAACCCATAAAGAAGGTACCGATATTATCATTCCCGTCTCAGATGAAAAACCTGAAGCTTAACAAGCTTAAGTAAATTGCCCAAATTCTGTGTATGAAGCAACACCAGGACTCAAAGTGAAGTTGGCTTGCCACCCAAACCAAAGTCTTAGCCGTGACGCTACACTAACAGTGGATAGACTCTACGGCACACCGCCACTTGACTGAAGTTTTAGCCAGAAGGAGAATAGGTGTTGGGATTGACTTAAAGAGACCAAAATAGAACCTACTTCTGAAGAACTGACCTTTGCTTCTCACGGCATCACATTCCTGATGCAGAACCTACTGACTCAGAGTCTTCATGTTAATGAGACCCTGGGACGGCCACAAGCATGATAAAGAATAAGAAGCATTCATTGTTTTTGTAGATCCTCTAAATAAAGTTGGTAAGTATAACTGAGGAAGGAAAATGTGAGCTCATGGAGGACAGGGCTGGTGCCTTACTCATTTTTTAACTACCAGTGCCTGTAGAAAAGTAACCAACCGTATGACATATTTATGGAGTAAATGAGTGAATAAAATGAGAGATTGAGGCACTTTGTGGTAGGTACTGTTCTGTGCCACACAGATTCCCCTTTATTCATGCATCCCAGCTTCCTGCTCACCAGGTCACATGACATAGGATATTATGTCTAGGTTTTAGTCCTGACCCTATCTCTTTCAATATTGGGCAGGTCACCACGGCTCTGTGACTTTGTTTATCCAGTTGGAGGTAAAATATAACAAAAACAAAATAAAATCAGTGCAGAGCTGTGAAGATCTGACCATGTTGGCACAAAGTGGCATAATCTGAAGAGCCAGCCCTGCTCCAGAGCCCGCGAGGTCTGTTGAGGCCACCATGGGCCTGCCCTGCAGGCGACTTCCGCCTCTGGCCACTCCTGCTTCCTTCCTCTCCCTTCCACAGGTGTTTATTACAAAAACAAACTCCCAATAAACATCTGCATGCTAAACTCCATCTCAGGGTCTGCTTCACTGGGAACTCAAGCCACGACAGACATCCGGTAAAGGAAACCCGGTCATTATCTAAGCATCTCAGGTGGTTTTGTGTGAATGTACTAAGCAGCTGCTGGGTTGGGAAATATCAGAAACGAATATTCTCAGGCATCTATTACATGGCTGGAAGTGGTATTCTACAACTTGGTTATCCTGTAGCCTTGTAAAAAGGTTATATAGATTCCCTCATATTACTATACTATTAGTACTTGATAACTTGCAATCGCAGCATGCTTTTTTTCTTTCTAGGTTTTTTTTTTTGGGGGGGGGGGGGGGGGGTTGTTGTTATGTTCTAGCTACAGTTGGTGAAACAAAGGCATAGAGCAGTGGTCGCTTGTTCAAAATTAGAAGAGATAGAGCCAGAACTTGAGTTCAGGCCTCCTAATTTTTCTGTGTCAACTGACATGGTAGTGGGTAGGGGATGGTAACTGAGATGAACAGAGAGCTATCTCTGGAAAGGGGAGAGAGCCAGGGAAGTTCAATGGCTAGGCCAAGGTGCCATGGCCAGGGAGTATCTCTTCCTTAGCCTCTCATGTAGAGGAGATTTCAAAAAAGCTTGCCAACAATGGATTATAAAAAGATCCACCCTTGTGTCTTCTAATTCTATCATAAGCCTTTGGTCTCCATGAAAGGAGTCCCTGGAAAATTTTGGTGGGTTTAACCTTGGTTGTGTGATTGGTTGTCTGGGGCCAATGCATTGGGTGCAAAGTTTATTATGCATTGATGGCCCCAAGGCGAGCTCCTGAGGGAAGGCACCACGCCCTTCACCCTTGTATTTCCCACCACTTGGCCAGAGCAGAGCATGAAGTTAGTGCCCAATGAATGTCTGCTCAGTGACCAAGTGGTTAGGCAGGCGGTCTGTGGTGCATACCACCTGCCTTTGAGCCTACTAAATGGTGATTCGAAAGAGGCAAAAGAGTTACATTTTCCTACAGACTTAAAACTCTCTGAGCACAGACCCTGAGAGGCTCAGCTCTCCTGAACCTCCAAGCCCATGGCATTCCAGCCCATGTCACCCTCCTCTTCTAAGTGCTCTTCTGACCATTACAGCCTCTGCCATGCATTTCAGGACAGGATTACAGAACGTCTTGTCCTACGTAAATCAACATGAAAGTCTTGTGCCTGGGGTAGGGCAAACTCCCAGGAATTTAACCAGCTCGTGGCGGCTCATGGTGGGTTACAGAGCTCTTGTCCGCCCTGTGCCTACTGCTGGGGCGGTGGGAGCAGCTGGGCATTGTGCTCCAGGATCTCAGCCAGGTTTCCTTGGCAGGAGCGGTGGCTATTGTTTGAGCCACTGGGCTGTTCCTAGGCAGGAGCCAATGAAGGGGCTCCCAAGGCTCAGTTATATGCCAGGGGCTCCTGGAGTCAACTCATCATGGCTTGGACCCCAAGGATGCTTTTGTACTTCCACCATTTCCACCTGAACTTGTGTTATGCAAATGAGGTATCTTCTGGTCAAGTCTCGGAGGTAAATAGATTGTTTATTGAAGGAAGGGAAAGAAATGTTGGCTCAAAGCCAGTGCAGTGGGGGAGGACCAGGAAAGGCATTTCGGCTCCTGCAGCACAGCCAGACGTCAGGGTAGCAAGGTGGGCAGCCTATCTGAGGGCGGGAGCCACGAAAGGGGAAGACAGCAGTCACTTTGTGTTCAGGGAGGGCGGATGGCAGAGCCAAGGGAGCAAAAGTGCTTCCTCCATCCGAGTCTGAAACAGGAAAACAAACCTGTTGGACAAAAATTATCCATGTTTCTTCACTCCGTTTACAGGAGTCTTAAGCCAACAGAGCAATGTATAAGATAAGTCTGGTGCTGCAGCCGGAAGGTCAGCCCACCTTCCCCTGGGCCAGCACTGGCGTCTTGGCCTCACTTACCACCTTCTTCTCACTCTTTCCTTCCTGTATCCTCTTCCATTCCCATCAGGCCCACATTAATGTCTCCGAGCCCTGGGACCACTGCTTTGTGTATAGGCTCTGGGAATAATTTATAGACGTCTCAACTATCTCTGGAAAAGGGAGGGAGCCAGGAAAGTTCAATGACTAGGCCAAGGTCCCAAGGCCAGGGAGTGCCTGAGTCTACCAAGAGACTCCAGAGCCACCAAGCCCATCAGGATCAGATTGCAGACCTTTCAGAGGCTATTCTGCCATTCTGGGCACAGAGTGTCTGCAAAACTTCAACTTCAAACTTCAAACACATTTCCTGTGATAACAATGATATTTAGTAAGTCAGTCTGGAAATTGAAAACAAGTGGCCAGAGCCTCCCCACATAGTGGCCCACAAAGCATCTGCCAAAGCCTGGTGACCTACAGCAAGTAGGACAAGAGCACAGCCCTTGGGAAAACCGCTCTGCTCCTCTCTCCTCTTAGCTCCCTGTTCTCTCTCTTCTCCTCTGCTCCAAGCCTCCAGCTCCTTCCAGGCACGAAAGAGGTCACAGAACATTTGACCGTGATCCCAGCATTGAGGGTAATGGTCTGGCTGTGGACCACCGTTGGACACAAGCAAGATAGAGTCAGGGTGAGCGCTGCGGGCAGCTGCCTGGAGCCTAGTTCCTCTCAACCACGCTCTCTTCTGGATTGTTACATGTCCGTCCTATCCAGTCTGCCAATCTCCACTCCCACCCTCCTCCAAACCAGTCTCCTCTCTGAAGCCAGAGGAGCATTTCCAGATGCAAATCTGATCACACCATTACTCACTTAAAATCTATAATGATTCCCCAAGGCCCTCGCACTCAGCCTGAACCCCTAATCTGATCTCGAAGAACTCGTAATCCCCTAGGTCTCTCTCAGGTGTCTCTCCGCATTCCTGCCACGTTTGCCCAATGCCCAGGCTTACCTAGATCTCAGGATCCATCATGCTTCCTCCTGCCTGTAGGAAGTTGCTTTGAGCTTGCTGTCCCCTCTACTCAGAACACCCTCACCAACACCTTCTCTTTGCTCCTATAAATCCACAGATTGCCTGATCAACTCCCGCTCATTCTTTTATATCTGTCCTCTCCCATTCTACCCTCCAAGCCAAGTGAGGCTAGGTGCCCTGCCGACGACACTCTGAGGCCCCTCATTGAAGCCCTCACCACAATCAATGCAGAGCCATCCCCGGAAGCTCATCTCTGTTCCCAGCTAAACAGTAAGCACCACAGGGCACTATGTCAGTTTTTTTTTTTTTGCCATTGGCCTGGCACTTAACGAATGACAACAATTTTTTGACAGATGAAAGAAGTTACGAATTAATGAACAAAAGTCCCAGAAAACAATTTGGACTAATGCCTCAGACCAGCCCTGCCAGCTTTTTACTCCAAGGCTCACTCCAACCACTCGTGGGGAGCAGGCGTAATGCTCTGGGACCCCCGTTCTGGGTGATGCTTTAGTCCTGCTCTGCCATCACCCTGCTGTGCACCTCCAGGCAGATTACAGCCCCTCTGGTCCTCAGTTTTTCAATCTGCTCTTTCCGCAACCCCAGAGATTAAGCAACACAAACACCCTCTCAGAACCTGGAGGCCAAGGCGGGCAGCTTATTCAGGACACGACAGAAATATAGCTGGACAGATGAGCTGAGAGCTCTCAGACCTTTTGTCTGGGGGCCTGTGACCCACAATAATGCATCTTTTTCCATCTGGCTTCAAGACAGATTGCATGTTGGCTTACCTTCCAGCTCCCTCACCTTATAACGTACTTACCACCATAAAATTTAAACCAAGAGATAATCGCCTGTTTGCTTTTGAGCCTCTGTATAAAAACTACTTGCTTGCATATTTTAAGACCAACCAATCGATAATTGATTCATGAATCAAAATTTCATTTAAAACGATAATCATTGTCCAGTACAGGAGTCCCCCTTATCTACATTTTTGCTTTCTGCTGTTTCAGTTACCCATGGTAAACCACTCTGAAATATCACATGGAAAATTCTAGAAATCAACAATTTGTAAGTTTTAAATTGCCTGCTGTTCTAATGAAATCAGAACATAATGAAATCTCACAGCATCCCACTCCATCTCACCCAGGACTTAGATCATTCCTTTGTCCAAAATGTCCACACCATATAAGTTATCTGCCCCTTAGTCACTTAGTAGCCATCTGGGTTATCAAACCAACTGTAAGACATATCACAGTGCTGTAAAACATATCACACTACTTAACGATGGCCTCAAAGAGCAAGAGTAAGGATGCTGGCAATTCGGATATGTCAAAGAAAACCCAAAAGGGCTTCTCTGAAGTGAAAAAGTGAAAGTTGCCAAATTAATAAGGAAAGAAAAAAGTTGTATGCTGAGCTGTTAAGGTCTACGGTAAGAATGAATCTTCTGTGAAATAGTAAAGAAGGAAAACAAATTTGTGCTAGTCAGCTAAAAGAGAGAGACCACATTCACATAACTTTTATTCCTGTGTGTTGTTATAATTATTCTATTTTATTGTTAGTTATTGGTGTTAATCTTTTTCTGTGACTAATTTATAAATTAGACTTTATCAGAGGTATGTACCTATAGGAAAAAACATAGTATGTATAAGGTTCTATACTATCCAAGGTTTCGGGCATCCACTGGGGGTCTTGGGACGTACCCCACACAAATGAGGGAGGACCGCAGTACTGCCTGAGCCTGGCTCCCTGACATCAAATGAAAGTCGAGCGCATTATAATTTGCTTATTGGCCTTGATGACTTAAAAGAGAATCATCTTCTATCATAGACTATAAAAGGAGTTAGAATTCATGAAGCAGCAAATGTCCTTTTTTGATGCTTTTAATGAAGATAAATACACTCATTGTCAAAAGTCAAACCAAATGAGTTTTAGAGAATAAAAGTTCCCTCTGCCATGGAGAAGCGGGTGATTAGAGTGCCAGGCAGAAAAAGAAACTGTGACCCTTCCTTTCCTGGCTGTGGGGCGAGAGTAGCTCAGCCCCCTCTTTGGGACATGCCTTTTCCTCCTGCTGCATTCCCAGGGTTTCCAAGCTAGTTGAGCTTCCTAATTTGGAAGTCATCAGAAAGCAAACCCTGACAGTACCGTGGGTATCTTGCTGTGAACTCCCCGAGAGGCAGTGGCCTTGGTTACATAAGAGTCACCTCAGTTAACCCCTCCGAAGGCCTCCCAAGGCTCCTAAGCTGAGTGAGAACTGAGGTTGTGAGCCCAGCCAGCCCCGCTCCCTGAAGCTGTGGCATCCACACACAGGCTTTATGCTACACGGATGGTTCCGTTAGTGCTGCCTCCTGCACACTCTTTCCACCTTTCCCACCCTCTCACGGCAGGGGCTGTGCCTGCAACCTCACTTCAGGGCATCCCTGAAAGGCAGGGCTTGACGTCCTCTGCATCTGCCCTCTGCCCAATCCACTTCTGGGCTCATCAAACACAAACAAGCAGCAACCGTGCAAAGGCAGAGAGAATGGAAGAAAAAGCCTTTGTAGCTCTTTTTTTTGTTTTGTTTTGTTTTTTTTTTGAGCCTTTCTGAGAGTTCTTGCAGTTGAGTCCAGGCAGGTAAATGTCCACAGAGGGATGACAGATGACATCCCAGGTCCTGCCTGGGGGTCTGACTTCATCAGTCAGGCTTCTTTACCCGACCTGGCCGATGGATAGTGAGGTTGCTGGTCACAGTGGACATTATCCAAAATTTATTTTTGTATTTATTTATAAATATTATTGTATCCCTAAAGGAAGTTTTAAATAAGAATATAAATCACCTCTGGTCCCCTAAACATAACTGATTTTTCTCTTGCCTAATCCTTCTGATTGGCTTTAAGTGTTTTATTTTGGAACTGGACTGACAGCAGCAAATTCCTATCCACACTCAATAGGAATTCTTGTGGCTAGCGTGTGCTTGCGTGTTATAATTTTCCACCTCTTTCAGCCTGAGAACTCCTTGATGGATGTGACTTTCACTTTGACATCTGAGTTTATCCCAATGCCCAACATTTAGTAGGTATTCACTAAATATACGTTAAATGAGCAAATTACACCAATACCAGGACCTTGTCGGAAGCATACATTCAAGTCGAGAGAAGGGCAATTATTATTTTAATCTCAAATAACTCCAATTCTCATGAAAACGGAATGCATGGCCAATGTGGATCATCAGAATGTCACCCAGAGGCACCAAGGTCCAAGTCAAAAGAGACCATTGTGCATTGAGTCCTGTGGGAGGAAGATAGAAGTGGGAGAATGGAGCTGATGACCTGCACACTCAAAAGCTCGACAGAGAGAGGAGAAAACCGTGGGCTGAGGCAAGTGGTTGAGAAGCAGGTCTGTGACTTCACGGGGTCTGCCGGGCGTTTCGCAGAATAGTGCCCAGCATCCTTTGTGAGAGATAAATGCAGAGGCTTAAAGGCTGAATAGTAACTGCTGCTCATAGGTCTTAAGGTGCTTTATATTCTTAAAGCAGAAATTCTGCTTTTGAGGGTATAGTCATAGTCACTAGTGGGGAAATTACTCTCTGGGTAAAAGTAGCTGTGAACATAGCATTGTTGCTTATATATCACATAGAAGAAAGTCTCTCATTAAAAACAGTAGAATTTCTGTTCATTTATATAGATTGGATCAAACTATGGTTCTTTTTCATTATTACTTATATTGTCTGTTTCTCAGTACAGCCTCACATTTATACACACAGTACGATCTATTTAATTCACACTTGACATCTAAATGCTTTGATCAAACCTCAAAGGAAAATTCTAAGAAGGACTCAATTTTCCACCAAATTACAGGCAGAATAACCATTTCTCTAGTGACGGGATGGCCTTCTGTTCTGGCAGACATGACCCTTCTCCGTAATGTAAGGACAACTGGATTGATAAGAAGGCTTCAAGCCGCCATGTGGCCTGGGGTGGCCCGCAGGGCAGTGTGGCCTGTCCTCCAGTCGGACAAAGTGAGTTAATGCTTAGCTCCCAGTTTTGAGTTTCTCTAGTAATTCTTGACCAGGTCTGGATTGGGGAGTTCCGGGATTCTGTAAGCCTTGGTTTAAAAAAATTAATCACATGTTATCATGACATAAAGACTTTTTTAAAGGGTCAGGCTGATCTATCTGTGAAGACATAGAGTAGGAGTAAATCTGCATGATGGATAAAGTGGATATGAGTTGCCAGGTTGTACATGGATTAGGTAATGACACTGGAAAAGTTCATAAATATCTGTGAATAGGCAATAAAGTGACATTTTGGAAGTTTTGCTAACAAATCAACCTTGCTTGAATCTCATCCGTCTCCCAGAACCCTCTGTCCAATTAGCCTAATTCTACAGAATAATCCCTTCCTGAGAGCTTTCACATCCTTTGTTTTCGGTGTCCCCTGCCCCTATTCTAATTCAAGTCCTTAGCATATCGAGCCTGGATTACTGCAATGGCCTCCTCATCAGTCATCTGTCTTCAGTTTCTCCCTCCCTCTGATGAATTCTCCACTCTGCCACCGGGCTCAGGACTTGATTTTTCCCAATGTACATGTTCTAGCTCTGCTCAGAAATCTCTGTTTCCCTTTGCCTTCTGAGGAAGTCCACATCCACAGTCTGGCAGCTGAGGTCCTTCAGGTTTCAGTCCACCTGTCTAATCTTCTCTTTCCCCACTGCTCAAAGCACCAGCCAGGTCGAGGTCTTCACTGTGTCTCCCCAGCAAACCTATGCCTCTGTTAATTGATCCCCATGGCTGCCTCCACTTGGCTCATCCCTAGAAGGCCTTTCCTGTCCTCTCTGCTTCTTCAAATCCAAACTTTCTATTAGGGCTTCACCCTCAAAAGTTTCCCCTAACCTCTCTAGCCCACCCTGGTCTAACTGAGTTGCTTTCTTGTATTACATATTCTATTTCCATAGAAGCTTCCTAGAGATGCAGTTTAATGACACAAAGGGGAAAAATAGCAAGCAGGGAAATTTGTTACCAAGACCTACCAGTTCCCAGAGGAACTACTTTGGGGTCAGAGGGTCATGTAGAGGACCACGTACTCACCCCTGACTCTGTGTTCACACTGCCACTATCTCAGAAAGGCAGCAAGGAGCTGGCTCTTGCAATTAACCAAGGCCATGATGCTCCTCCCTTGCCCTGTTCAATAAGGTTTGTGTCTGCACTTGCACTCTCCTGTATTATGTTCCATTGGATAACTTTAAAACGATATATTATTCCTCACTTGATTTCAGGCAAAAGAATAAGAGAGATAGGAGCAGATCAAAAGGGAGGTATTTTTAATTCTATTCTGATGGATCAATGAAAGTCCACTTAGAAGAGGAAACGATTCACAAGTTATAGAAATATGTACATCTGTAGTAACCCATAGCCACAGCTAGCACAGGGGTAGCAGTGGAAGGAAGGAGAGAAACCAGAACGATTAGGCAGGGGCCACTTAGCGGGAGCTTGGACCCTGGGGGGAGGAGGCTTGCCTGGAGGACCTGGAGCTCAAGGAAACAAAACCACTGCCGGAGATGCCACAGGAGGGGAAGAAGGTGAGACATGCCCTCGAGCCTCCCTTTCTTTCACCCCTAAGTGTTCCGCCAGTGCCTCTGCTGACATAAACTGTCTGAAAGCTGGAGGGCGAGGCAGCCTGGGAAGAATGGGACTGGAACTGAGAGCACACTGACGGCTACTACACGGCCTCCTCAGCTCCCATCCCTCAGTCCTCCTCAGCCTACACATCATCTTCCTCACCCCTGACAGACGCTAAGCCCTTCCCTGCTTTGGGGCCCTCACTACCTTCCAGGTGATCGTCAAACGTCTCTGTGATACCCTCATGACCTTGACCTCTGCCGCATCAGCCCTGACCTTGCTACCCTAGCCCTCTCTCTGCAATCCCTCCTGAGCTGTTGAGCACCGATGGAAGACAAGGCAGAGCTGAGCTCACTGAAGCTGCAGGCACGGATGTCAGTCCTCCGTGTGATCACAGCCGCAGGACAATACTTTGAACACCTTTTCTTGATCTTCGGCATCTCTCTTTTCAGCTCTCCCAAATCTTTCCTGAAGCCCCCGTCAGATCTCCCTCTTCATGCTCACCTCCCTGTCTCCTAGGACACCCGAGGCCGTTAGGCAGGACCTTCCTTAATGTCTCTCATGTTGACCTTCGTTCATCCTCCTCTGTCCTCCTGTCCCTACAGAAGGGGCGCTTGTCTTTCTTGTCCTGTGCTCTTGATCCTGTTCCCTCCTGTCTCCTCTGTAACTTTGCTCCAGTCGCAGTCCCTTCTATTTTTCTGTTTTAGATCTTGCCTCTCCCCGGCTTCATTTCTCTCTGCCTGTAAGTGAGCACAGGGGTTCCATTTCTTACAAAACGGCAATGACCATGAAAAGCCCTTTGACTCCTTTTACCTCTTCCAACAAGTTTTCTTTTTCTTTGCCTTCAAATTTCTTGAAAGAGCAAGATTAACTCATAATCTGTTTTTTAATGACCTTGTCCATTCTAGTGACTTTTATCCATCTCTCTTCTCTGTGACTGCCTCAGCGTTCGACTCTATTGACAATCTCTTCTCCCCCGACCACTTTCTGGAATCTCTTCCCCTTGATCTCTCTGAAGGTCCCCACGCTTTGCTCTCTTTCCTTCACTCTTCCTGACAACTCCTTCCTTCACGGGCTGCTTTTGGTTCCTCCCTCCCCACTTGTACAAACACGCAGGTGTTTCCCTGGTCTCCATCTTCAGTTCTCCTCATGCTCTCCCTATTCTCTGCCCTTTGGTCCTCTCACTCTTCCGGCCCCATCACTCTGTGTAGGTGGTTCCCCAGCCAACCACCCTGATCCATATCTCTGGTGCAACAAACTTGTCCCAATTATTCAACCGTCTCTGCTGCCACGAGCTTACTAAGTCCCAAAGTATACCTTGCTACTAGCTGCTACCACGGACTTGACAGTTTTTCTGACATTTACCTCAGCACTCTGCTGAGGTCTTTGACTTTTCCCTCCCCACATCCATTCAGTCACCAAGCCAAGGAAGCGCTCTACCCCTCATATGTCTCCATATGTCACATCATTGAACACACCCTTGTCGTATCTGTCTGTCTGTCTACTTAGCTAGCTAGCTAGCTATCATGAAACATTTAATACACACTAACATATATGATGTTGTGTTATGCTTCCCAGCCTGTGTGTGAGGCTTCCAGGAGACCAAGTAAAACCACAGGAGCACCACGGGATATTTCAAATGTTCAAGAAACGCCACACAATCTACTACTTTGAGCTTATTACTACTTAATAAACAAAACGATTAGATATTTGACTCTTTCTCAGGACACAGAAAAATTCTCTGAGCCACTAACAGTACTTTAAACTGAGAGGGTTTGTGGAACTCTGATACATAGGGTCTCAAAAAAGACTATAATGACCACGCAGGTGCCTAAAGTACAAGCCAAGAAATAGAGCATTTAACTACCGTTTGTAAGAGGTAAGGGGAAGGACCACAATGGCGACCATAGAGGCTCCTGAACGTCCCTCCTCCCACAGGTGCACCAAATGGATAGCTACACGCAAAGCAATTCCCTCTGAGATAAATCCAGAAACTAGCTGAATGACTCCTACACATAAGGCGGCTGCGAAAATACCCACATTGTAATGAGCAGGAAGACTGAGACACACTCTCCATAAACCCCACCCCTGGCACAGTGCTACCCAGTCCGGAGCGAACCTCACCTCTTCGCTTCTCCCTGAGGAGTGAAGGGTTTGGATCCCACATCTAGTACCACAACTTTTAAGACTCCCACCTAACGGATGGGTCCCCAAAATACCTGTCTCTGAAAGCCAACAGGGCGACTGTCCATGACACTCACAGGACTATAGAAAACAAAGAAGCAATTCTTAAACAGCACGTGACCGCTCGCTGAGCCTCTCCACCCAGGGATCGACGCATGGGGGGACAGGTAAAAGGGCCATCTCCCAGGCTTTCCCTGGAAGGAGGTCACGTGCACACTTCACATCCTGCTCCCCGTGGGTCGGCTTGTTTTCGGCTTGTTTTCACGCATCTAGGGATTAGCTGCAGTCCCCTATGGAACTCAGAGGAGCCAGTAGGCTCTTCCGCTGCCTCCTCCGCCTGGCTCACTCCAGCTATAAAACCAGGTCACCAGAATCTCCCTGGAAGGAGCTCGTACACGGGCCTGGTGCCCCAGCTGTTCAAGGGATACTGCCTTGTGAAATTAAAATTTTCTAAGAGAGTAGAACTTACGTTCTCGCCAAAACGAGAAGTTTTTAAAAAAGGAAATATGTGAGACAGTAAAGGTGTTAATTAACTTGAAGGTGGGAATCCTTTCACAATGTATACATGTACCAAATCATCAGAGCGTATGTTTTAAATATATTATAATTTTATTTTTAATTACACCTCAATAAATGTGAAGAATAAAATAAAAATAAATACTGTTTAAGCCCACTGATACTTCATCTCTAATTACACCCTCTCCCCATTTCTGTCCACCCTTCCCAGAAGTAATCATCGGCCTGAATTTTTACATTTGCAATATCCTGGCTTTTCTTTATAATTTTTATTGTATATGATTGTGTTCTTAAAACATATACGCATGTATGCATGTTGTTTAGATTTGCATGTCAATATTCATCACATTTTCCACCAAATGCTAACTGATCTCTTGGCTGATAATTCCTACCTCTCAATTTATTCTCTCTTTGTTCTATATACTTTTTTGGTTTTTAATCAAGTCATGTCACTGCTCAACACACCTCAGGGATTCCCCTGCCACTTCATTGCTGAATCAGTTTCTTTCTCAACCCTAATATTCTGAGCTTCACCAAATCCTTTCATTTCTCTGAGCCTCAGTTTCTTTATCTGTAAAATGGGAATGAAAATACTCACCTTGCAGGATTGTTTTGAGAATCAAATGAGATGAGTATGTAAAGGACCTGACACACCGTAGGGGTGCAGCCCAGAGGTGCTCATTTTATTGTTATTCCTCCCCCTGAGCCATTCTTTTTTTTCATGATTATTATTACTCCTCTCTGAACTTTCCCCCAAGCCATAGAACAGGGCCCTTCATATGGTGAGCACTCCGGAAATGTTTGCTGAATTTAAAATTAACCAGTCCTGGTCAGTTCATACACAAGTTGATAATGCCCAGGGCGGAGACTCCTGTTAATCGGTCTGCGAAGGACCCCCAAAGGGAGGTCAATATTGCCTAATCTGAAAGGAGGGAGGAGGACACTGACAGCTCCTCTTGCTAAGGAGAGTAAATAAGTGTTATAAGATCTGTAGAACATTTTCAGTAGCAACGTGTGGGTATGGGCTTAGCTGGGCTGCTCCTCCAGCTGGCTTCGGTCCATCATTAGTCGGCTGCCCTGAAAGCAGAGCTGGCTGCTTGGGAAGACCGCAGGGTTAGCTGGGGCCCCAGCTGGAGGGCGGGAGCCCATTCCTCTGATGTGCACAGTTGCCTCTGGGCCTGGAATCCATCCCTGGCTCAGTTGCCACAGGACAATTTTAGATCCTGTAGAGTTGGCTGGAGTCCCTCGTATGCCCATGTCTCTGTGTATGAACTGCTTGTCACTTGCCTTTTTCTCTGAGCTTTTTCAAAGAGGATGGAAGAAATTAATGGCTGTAAATGACTGAAGCCCTCTTGTTACAGTTTTATTTATGCATGATTTTGACAGGTTGTCTTCCTGTTGAGAAATGGCAAGTTTCTTATCTTTTGAGAAAGATTGTCCTCATTAATCTGAGAAGTGGTGCTACGCGCTTTGCTGGAGTAAGACAACATGTAATTAGTCTTAGCAAAAATACGACCAAAGAGGCCTGTGGTCCCTACAGAACCACTTCATCTTTAATTTGGTTTGTTTCACTACTAGGTCCTCCTCCTGTCCTCCCCATTACCACTGCCTGGTCTTCAGACTTACAAAAGAAAGTCACTGTTTTCTAAGGAGTGCCGTGTTTTAAAAAAACTGTGCACATGCTAAAAGACAGAATAAGGGGTGCCTTAATGTAAGATTATTTCAATGTAACTAAATATGTATATGAATATATTTCTATTCATCATAACAAAATAAAATAATGTTCTATGATAAGCAATGTATATCAACTACTCAAAAAATGATTAAGATTTATCTTCTATCTTGGACAGCACAGAGTGACTTATCAAATGTCAATGGTTATGCTAACATTTATTTTAGCAAAGAGATAATTACAAGGGTTGAAAAGCCTATTGAACCCCTCAGATTGTCCACACATCAGCTGGTTTTCATCCAAACCAGTTTATAATCTAAAACAGGAAACTCCTTACTTTAGTTGCAACTGAGGTTATAACCTTTTAGTTTTTTGTTCTTAAAAAGTTTCCATGGCCTGAGTGACCCCACCAAATTTCACACTGTCTTTGAACTTCTGAATGCTACTCTGCTACTAAGAGAAATGCCTGTATTGCATCAAATGGGTCGCGCAGAGACTCCCCTGCCGCCATCACCGGGCTTAGGGACTTTGGCACCTAGGTATTAGTTTCCCATTGCTGCTATAACAAATTACTACAAACTTAGTAGTCTAAGGCAACACAAATTTATTCTCATATGGTTCTGAAAGTCAGAAGTCCAAAATAAGCCTCAAGGTGTCGGCAAGGCTGCATTCCTCTCTAGAATCTGTAAGGAGAGTTGTTTTCTTTGCCTTTTCCAGCTGATAGAGGCCACCTGCATTCCTTGGCTCATGGCCTCTTCCTCTATCTTCAAAGCCAGCAGTGACATCTTCAAATTTCTTTTGCTCTCTGACTTCCGCTCTTGTTGTCACATCTACTTACCTACCTAGATAATCCAAAATAATCTCCCCATCTCAAGATCCTGAGCTTGACCACATCTGCCAGGTGAGGTCACATATTCAGATTCAGATTCTAAAGATTCAGACACGGACATCTTTGGAAGGCCACTATTCTGCCTACCACAGTAGCTTATCCCTCAAATTCTGGGTCTAGGCCTCTACCCAAAGGACCTCACAACCCTTGTCTGTGAAATGCTAATGTCACAACATCTATCCTGACCAGAGTAGCTCAGTTCAGGTCTTTTTCATGTCCATAGCTTGCAAATCATGGTCTCATGTGGTTATATATAATCAGGAGAGTCTGCATCACACCTCAAAATTTAGTTTTTAGGGAGGCTTAGAAAGCTAGATCCTGAGAGGGAATGTTCAAAAGTTGCCAAATGGTCAAAAATGCTATAAATGTCTGCTGAACCTAGTCAAGTCTCAGGCTGTGGCGCGGATTTGGTTTTCAGTACCCCATTGAAGGGGAACACTTACAAAATGGAACCAGAACAGCAGTGACGGTGAGGGAGCCAGACACCGTGGCTCAGGAGTATTCATGGATTTGAGGATGTGAGGCCAGCCTTAAAAGACACACGGCTGAGGTTTCTTAGCAACGAAGGAAGGGCTTGCACATGGAAGAGAGATCGGCCTTGTGTGTGTCTCCAAAAGGCAATGCCAGGACTACAGGGTGACCTAGTGGCAGAGCGTTCTACCTCTCAATCAGCATGCTCCAGAGACAGATGTGTCGCCCCAACAGGCAAGGGGTTTGCTGCCACTTAAAGTTTTGAGGCAGAAACAGGAAGACAAGATGTTGGGGCACAAAGAGGGGATTCAAATGTCAGATGAGAATTGTAGTAGATAGCTTCACAGCTTTCAGCATTTTGTTCTTACCCAATAACCCAGATATTGGTTCCAATTTCATACGGAAGTAGTATTTTTTTAAGGAGAAAATGCTTGATTTTTCAAAATCTTGACTTTATATTTAATCTTCTGATTCATGATCCTCTGCTCTTTTTTTTTTTTTTAACAGTAGTTAAATAAGTTAGTATTTTAAAACAGTATAATAGCTTATTTCTATGCTGATTCCGAAGTCTAGATTTTACCTCCACCTACGGCCGCAGCGGAGGACTTAATGTGTCTTTGTGTTCTGTAACGCCCTCATCCCAACAACAGGCCTGGAAAGGTTGATCTCCCACTGTCAAGGCCAAATTTTAACTGGATACAAGTTGATGGATTTATGTAGGAAATAAGCGGTTCCAATCTGTTTTTCTTTTCTGTGTATGCAATTGTCTGTATTTGACCCTGGCAGAGAACCCTTGGTCAGCTGCCCCAGCTGATCACCTCCACGCAGAGATGGTGCTGGCAGGTGTTGGGGCTGAGAGTAGGGGCCATGTTGACCTGCTTCTTTCCAAACTGCTCAGAGGGTTACACACGGACGCACACCCACAAAGTCTGTTCTGGAAAGCTACTCTGCAAAACGGAATGTAACACAGGGAACGACACATGTTTCTCAGCTAAAAATCAATATGTTTTCACTTGAATTTAACCTAATCTTCTTTTGTTCAAATGCAAACCCACATTGCTTGATATGACACAGAAATGACAGGCACCATTAGTAACAGGCGCTTAGGCCTCTTTGCATTCTTTTTCATAAAATGGGAAAAACAGCTTTTGTTCATTTGCTAAGCACCATAATAGATAGGTTTGCAGATTAAATGCAAAAGTTTCTGAAATTGTCATAAATCCCCTATTCAAAGAGTGGGTTGTGTGTGTGCGTGTGTGCGTGTGTGTGCGTGTGCGTGTGCGTGCGCGTGCGTGTGTGTGTGTGTGTGATGGTGGTGAGGATAGGAAATGGGGGCATATGAAGCTGCAAAAAAAAAAAACCATATTCTTCCTGCTTTGTTGACCCTCTTCTACCAATCTTCACGCCAAATAACAATAGGTAATTAATTATATGGTATATTTACAGGCATTGTTTTTCCTTTATTCTTAGAAAGTGTTCCTCTTGCCTTGCCGTGTTTTGTCCTGAGCAGGGAGCTCTGCTGCAGGAGAATAGAAGGAATCTTCACTAGCAGGTGTTGCAATCAAATAAGATTTACAACAAAAGGCACTGACAGACATTCACGATATGGGTAATATTTGCAGCTTGCACGGCGATTAGCTAGAAATGCTAAGCAGCAGTTCTCAGAAATGACTGTAATTAGTAATCTTTTAACGCAGCTAAACCAACTCACAGCATCTCTTCCTAGACTCTAGAATCTAAAAATAGAACATGATAAGCATTCCCCCGACATTATGTTCAGTTTAATTCTCCCACAAAGAGACCCCTTCCTTGTTTCTTTCTCTAAACTCCACACTTCCTTCCTTTCTTCTTCTTCTCTTTATCCCTCTTCTGTAGGCAACCCAGCCCGGATACTGCTTTTCATCTCATTTTTTCTTTTTTCATTGAAAGAAAAAAAAATTGCATCTGATCCTCCCCACCCCCACCCCCAGCCCCCACCACCAAGTGGTCACAGTTCCACGTGTTCATGTCCTCTTAAGGACTCTCTAAAGTACACTCCAACTGTTCCTGCTCGCCAGCCCTTCAGGGAGCAGCAGGGCTCAGGAATCCGGTGGCCAACGGCTAGCTGGGTGGCAAAACCACACTAGGTACTTCTTTTCCTTGATGCTTATACTCTAGTCGGGGGAAGATGACACAAGAGGGAAGGAAGCTGGGCAACGGGTTGCAGAATAGATAGAACCAACTGACTAGGATGCTTACATCCCATCAACTCACTGACCCCGTGCCCCTGAACCCTGCTTCAGGACAGTAAGACTGTGGCCAAGGCAAGTGACTCTACACTTTTATAATGCACCTGATCAACCCACAGTTCGCCCAGAGCTGCAGCAGGTCAACGAAGCCAGACGCTCCCATCCTTCTAGAGGATGCTTGTATCCCGCAGGTGAAGGGACTAAAGCTCAGAGAGGCTGGGCCACCCCATTTTGGGGGATCCACCCTTGCCTCTTCTGAGATGAGAGGCCCTGGACTCCAGAACACACTTCGCTCCACAAGGCAGACGGCGGTGTGGCTACACACGTGCCCATCCCCCTTCTCTCTGAGAAGAGCTCTTTGTAGCTTCTTTAAGAAGGAAACAGCTCCATCAAGGGAGGAACATTATTCACTTCCTGTTAGAACAGACTTTTATTAGGATCAAGTTCTATGCTAGACCCCTGCCCACAGGAAGTAGTGAAAGAAAGAAGAAAAAGGGTTACCCCAGATGCACTTCTGGGGGCCGATTCAGAAGAAAGGCTCTGGAGAGCTTAGAGCACGAGGGGGCTACAGGCCCAGAGACCCAGCATCTTCCAACCAGAGACTCTCCTCTCTCCTGCACAGGTCTGTGCTCTGGAAGGGCCTGAGGAATGGCAGAAAGGCCGTCAGTCTGGGTGCTTAGTGGGTGGGTCGGCTTAACTCTTAGATGCCTGCCAGCTCTTTCTGGAGAATATTAAAGCCAATCACTTTTTCACGCATTTGACAGCTCTTTGCTGAGCACCTACTTTGTGCTAGGCCCTGTGCCAGGCATGGGGACACAAAGGAAACTAGACAGATTTGTTTCACATCCGCCCTGAACTTAGAGTCTAGTGGAAGAAATTAAAGGACCACACAAACACCTCTATAATCACAAATGGGACAAGGGAATGTTCCCAGGGGGATATGAAGGGGATCCTAATGGAGGCTCCACAGTGATTCCTGCCTGTA
The DNA here is from genome assembly GCF_014176215.1 of Rousettus aegyptiacus. Taxonomy (NCBI): domain Eukaryota; kingdom Metazoa; phylum Chordata; class Mammalia; order Chiroptera; family Pteropodidae; genus Rousettus; species Rousettus aegyptiacus. The sequence continues at coordinate 21,971,569 of NW_023416310.1, forward strand.
AAAGTGATAGAATCTGCAAGAGCAGGAGGAAGGGAGCAAGGGGACAGAAAGCTGCCTCCTGTACTTTTAGAAGCTGGCCAGTCACAGTTACACAAGAGTGATGATGCTTTAGATGCCCAAAGCTTAGTTCAAATAGTGGATCATGGAAACGGGTCATTTATTCCTGGCAGGAACCTAGAAGCTGAATCTGGTACCCTAGGCTGGTGTGAAGGGTGTGTTCTCTCCATGGGGATTGGCTAGCAACCTTTGCAGGGTTCTTGAAGCAGAAATGACAATACCTACCATCATCAGCAAATATTTACAAACCTTTTGTTAAAAGAAGTGCTAAGGATCACATGATAGTCCTTATGTTTAAGTTTTTGAGGCACCTCGATACTCTTTTCCATAGTGGCTACACAAATTTACATTCCCTCCAGCAGTGCACCAAAGGTTCCCTGTTTTCCACATCCTGGATAACACTTATCTCTTCTGCTTTTGATTACAGTGATCCTGCCATGTGTAAGGTGATATCTCCTTCTGATTTTTGTTTGCTCTTCCCTGATCATTAAAGATGCTGAGTACCTGATAGCCATTTGAATTTCTTCTTTGGAGAAGAGTCTATTTTTTTTTAAACGTCAGAAATATTTCAATAAAGCTATTAAAAAAAAAAAAAAGTAGAGGGAATGGAATATCTACAACTCTTGTGAAAACCCAGGGAGGGATTCCAAACAGGCTTCTTCAGGTTTATGTCCATCTCTGCAGCTTAGTTCTACTCAGTTTGTCTGCTTAGTCTGTACCCCACAGACACGCAGGCCCCGCCGCCTTCGCACCTGAGCACACACACTCCTGCAGAGGAGAGGACAGTGGAAACGGTTAGTGGGGAAGGATGGGCTACCTCAATTAACTGACATGCTTCGGATTCGAGTGTTCTTTTATTTAACTTTCTGGAGCACTGAATAATAAGCTAAACATGACTTCTATGGTTGAAAATACCTTAGTTTCTTTTCTTACATGAATCTAGTATACTGAAGGTTATCAAATTGTTTGTGGACCAATGAGAAAATTGAACATTCAGGTCTTTTATTTTGAACTTTGATTGTCATTTTATTACGATTGGACCTACAGGAGGTTGGGTTGAATGTCCTGGGAATTACTCAAGAAATATTTGAGTTTTACAGATGAGGAAACTTATGTCCTGAGACATTTAAGTCATTTACCCAAGGATCATATAACATATAACTAATTTGTTTCATTTTGGTTTTCATTTTGCTACCATATTCCTCTACGTTTTCTTCAGGACTCTGGGAGTTTTATATATGTACACACACACACACACACACACACACATATGTAGTTTTATATATATATATATAAAACTCCCAGAGTCTCTCTCTCTATATATATACACACACACACACACACATATGTAGATATGTATATATATACATATATACACATATAAATTCATAGTTGCCTTAAATAAAAGCTGTCTAACAAAGAACTTTAACTTTATTATCCGTCTGGATAATTAAATTTTACTATATATTGTTCTAATCTAGTTAATTGCAAAAAGGCCAGGTTTCCCTATAATTCCAGATAAAACACATACAGATCATTTACAGATCCAGCTCAATTACATAGTACTTCCAAATTCTTAATTTCAATCTTTTATTAGAATAAAAATCTTTACTGTTTTTCACCAGATTTTTTTTTTAATGGCTAAGGAAAGGAGTGGGGGTGGGGTGTATATTGGCATCTTTGTCTCATTTGGCAATCTCCAGCACCATCTACCGTCAAGAAATAAAATCATGAAGGATTTCAACAACTCATCAGTGAAAATTAGGGCTTAACGAGGGAAAGACTTTTTTTTATAACCCCGGACTTAACCGATTCGTGTACACACATTTTTATTCTAGATTATGAATTTCTTAAAGAGCCAGATGAAATTAAAATTTGATTATTTATGTAATGCTTAAGAGGACTAACTTTGGAAGAGAATAAAAACGAGGTGTTTTGGCTAAACAGTTTAGTAGATATGCGACTTCTCTTACCCTCAGTCTTTTCATCTGTAAAATATAAATAATTATACTTATAAAGTTATTTTGTTGATTAAATGATAGATGTAAAATTTGCCCCAAAGCTAACAGAACAAGGCGGCTATTGCCTGACATTTACAGAGCACGTGCTCAGTGTGAGACTGTGCTGGGAGCTTTCTTCACAGCAATCCCAGGAGATGGAGAGACTCTGAGAGAGAAGGGGCTGTGCCCAAAATGGCACAGCTAAGTGAGAGCCAGGTTTAAATCTAATTTTCCACCTGTTTCCAAAGTCGTTATCTCTCCTGTTAACTCCCAAAACATGTCCCTGAATCCCCGTCTGACAGACTTCTGTGGATCCTTGCTTTGGGGCCATCAGCAAAGATCTGCTTTCCGTGTATTGACATGGGGCCTATCCTTTGTGGTCTGATGCGTGTATCTCATTGTATGTGCCAAGTTGGCCTAACCATGCTATACAGATGTATTGAAGAAAACAATTTCAGGACGACTCTTAGAGAGTTTGATATATAATCTTGACCATAACCAAGGATGAAAATGATGATAAACCTACAGGTCTCTGTAGCCTCAGCATTTCATATAGACTTCTGACTTATCTCACTATGTTATCAACATTTTTTACAAAGTTGTCTTTCTGGAAGAGAATTCCTCAGAATTCATGTTTGCTAAATGACTACCTGAAAAATGATTACATATTATTTCTCCCAGGATGAAGAGGTGAGGCCTCCACGGGGTCTCTGAGGACAGAGACCTTACACATTCTGTGCACTCCAGCACACAGTGACTATTTGAGAATGACCTACTTGAATTGAATCAGGTTGGCTAAAAATTATACTCAAGGTATTTCCTTGCGGACAAACCACTTTAGGCTGCCATCCTTTCTCCTTTCTAATTAAATCTAAAGAGAACTTTTTTAAAATTCAAATTTCTTCTGTAAGGAATGTGAAATAATTTTACTGAGATCCAAAAATATCAACAATTAGAGATGGGTAAAATGTGTATATTAATCACAAAATTATATTGCTAAAGTTTCTTTTAAAACTAAGGGTGTTTTGCCACTCATCTGTTAAAACAAAACAAAACAAAACAACAAAAAACCTACCACACAGAAACATTGTAAGTATTAAATGAAATAATGTATATGGAGCATCTAGCCCAGTGCTTACTCAACTTCATTCTTTCACTTAAAATGATATTTCTGGAGCTCTTACTGGATAGACGACATTTTAGGCACTGGTGGCAAGACAATAGATAAAAGAAATAAAATCTGACTCTCATGAAGCTTACATAGGACTTAGAGGTGAAATAGCGGTCAGGGAATCTGACAAATAATCAAACGAAAAGCGCTATGAAAAAAATCAAAGTAGAGGCAGGAGACCAAAGTGCCAGGAGGTGCTTGTTTAGATAGAACGGTCCCTGAGGACCTCACTGAGCTGTGGGTGATACTTGAGCAAAGAGTTGATGAAGTGAGAGAGTGTGTCATGAGGATATCTGGGAGACAGTGTTTCAGACAGAAAGGACAGAAAAGACAAGGGCCCCTTAGGATGAATGTATGCCTGGCTCAGTCAGTGTCAAGGTGTTCCTTCCCAACGCCGCTCCTACACCACAGCCCTTTGGTTTTCCCAATGGTGGTTCCCACGATCTTACTGATTTAAAATGCATACGTATGTGTCTGAAAAGATATAAAGTAGCCGAGGTGGAGTTCTCTGTGGTAAGACAGTTCCTGCTTTATGACTACTTGATTTACCATGTTGTAAAGGGTGACGGGGTTTCCAAACTAGATCACAGGACCCTACTTAACATCTAATGTAGATGGGATGTGGGGTGTTTGTAATAGAATACAGTGGAAAACAACTCATACCCGTGTATAGCACGATATTCTACATTCCATTTCAGCTCTGACATTCTGTAATTCTATGATTTACAAAAGGAGCAACAGGAAAATTCATTACCTGCACTAGGGGTTGAATGGGCCTTTGTGGGTTGACCTGCAGACCCAACAAACACTTCTAACATTCTCTCTACAGAAAAGCGAGTTCTGGGGTTTAAATGTTATGTTTAAAGACATTCTGAACACAGCCTATCTGTGAATTAGAGACTTCCTGTGGTGGGTGAGACCATCCCTGGTGGCAGTGGGCAGGAAGAGATTAAAGAGCACAGCCCAGAACTACTGTAGCTGTAGCATTATGGGGAAAACACTAATCGTTACAGAGAACCCAGGCGTAGACCTTAGAGAGCCAGGAGCTGCAGAGTCGCATGGCTAACACTGCTAAAACTCAAGGCAAAGAAAGAAAAAAGAGAGAGAGAGAGAGAGAGATGCTAGATAGATAGATAAAGCAGGCAAACCACGGTTTGTGGAATACATGGCAAAACCTCAGCAGAAGTGGACCGATGGAGCTCTGTAAAGAAGGAGTCTAAAACTTTTGATGTGCTTTTCTGTTTACCTTTTGGGCGTGCATGCTCTTCTCCTTAGGCAGGCAGCCTGAGGCATTGTCTGTCTCCAGGATTCAGATGGTTGCAGCAGCGGGAATGCAAAGTGGCAAAACATATTTTGAATAATAGGTTTAGTTACTCAAAGCAGGATTTTGTAGGAAAACGCTGAGCTTAAAAACCAGGCTCAATTCAGAGTGTGAGAAAGTTGTTTCAAATTGTTTTATTTCCTCCTTTGACATATGAAAATCCGCACAGAACCATAAAAGTCTGTACAGGAAATAAAAAGGAGGTGAGAGGAAGGTCTTTCTCTTTAGACGACCAGGAGCGTGTAGGAAAGAGAAAGGAGAAGCTTATTGAGCAGGTTAGACAAGCTTCTTCATATTCCCTCTGGTTAATACCGTTCAAGCTTTCGCCATAAACGGAAATCAACTCACTGCTTTATTCATCAAGAAAATTTCATTTAAAATCTTTAAAAAGTTGGCCAAACTACACAGAGTACTTACTGATACAGTAAAAACTGAATGACATCAAGGCCAACATGCTCCACTCAAATCATTCTCTTTATTATTTATTAATATGAATGCTGATCCATAACAATAACAACTGTTTCTTGATGAGGTATGATGGTTTTTAAGGGGAAAAGTTATATCAAGTCAAGAATGTTTGAACTCTGAAATGAACTCGCAGTGTTTCTGCTGTTGTAGCCACCAGCCCCCGAAAGACACACGGACCACCAGAACTCAACGAGTTATAGGAAATGCTCTTTATTCAGCCAGCTGGGTCTGCCAGGGGTATGCAGATTCCAAATTAAGCAGCCCCAAAATGTAGAGGTACAGAGTTTTTAAGCCCCAAATCCCATTCTTCATTCTGTCTACACACAAAGGTCTATCCTTCTTCTATTCGTTACCTGTCAACTCACAGGTCAGGTGCGTAAGAGGGGTTACAGAAGCAGAAAGCTTGTTTAGAATGTTATGTTCTTATGGGTAACAGCCTATGCTCCCATGGACATAGCCATGTTCTCATGGACATAGCCAAGCAGTAATTTTCCTGCAAGTAATAAATTTCTAGCAGTCATTTTTCAGCCATTACACTGCAAGGTAAGAAACCAGTTTAGTTTAGTTCCAGCTTTTGTAGATGTGAACTGGACAACCAGACTTGCTTATTTGTTTGATGTCTTCAATATTTTTAATGATTATAATACTTCATGTAAGAAAGACAGCATGCTCCTCCCTCATAGATAAGATTAAAAGGCAAACACAAAAACTAGGATCTTAAAAGCCCAGTTTCTATATATTGTCATGACAATAGTTATCAGTGAGGTAGATGATAATCATAATGTAAAATACTGGAGAAAAGTTAGCACCAAATACCTTATGCATTTGGTAGAATGTTTTGAATTTTTCCATCAAAAGAAGATTCACACATAGGAAATTCATGCATATGAAATTCATTTTATTCAGAAGATTATTTAAATATGAGGAAAAATATAGTAATGAGAAAGAAAAATACTAGAATGCCTACTTTCATTTTTACTTAAATTTTATTGTATTTAATATTCAAGGCATCAGTGGAAAGTTCCATAGTTCATAAATAAATATACGTATGCGGGGGATGTGGGCTCCCGACAGTATTTGCTGATTGTGGTATACAATCAATAGAGTTTGGAGGCCACTGGATTAGAAGGCAGAACTATCAAGATACCTGGTACAATTAAAGATTTGACTTCTGTAATTCTCCCTTGTGCTATGTCCTGCCACATACGTGTGTCTATATGGAAAGAGAACGTTGAGGATACAGGTTTTGTTATGTTTCCAGACCTGTCACCATGATTCCTTACGCTAAAGTAATAAAATGATTTCTGACTATGATTAGTTTGCCATGGAGCTTAACTGTGGGGAAAGTATGTAAGTAGTCCAGCTCATTTTTCTCCTTGAGAACAAACTAGTCGACAGTTTGGTATTAACTTCAGTCTCCTGAAGTTAGTCTCTAATCTGAGTTAATCTCTCAGGGTCTGAGTTGTCTGAGGCCTTCCCTGTGGGAATCCTGGAATGAGGTGACTCTTATCCAGCAAAGCTCTGCTAGCCACCGTGGGCCTTCTTTATAACCAGTGGTTTCCAAACCGAGCTCCTGGACCCTTGCCTTTCCATGGTGTTCTCCATCCTACCCCACCCCGCTTCACAGTTCTGCTTTAATCCATTTTATATTTTCAGCTTTGGCATAGGGTTTACTTCTAAGACATGCTGGGAAATTGCTGCTTTACCTGACTACCATTTGCATCTACTCCCAATGCTGAGTTCTCTGGGTTCATCTAATTGTACCTATAAATTTATAGACACATCTCTTCCAGGATGAGCATGTCTCTTTTTTACCAGGCTCAGTCTGTCTGCCTCCTTATCAGTCTGGAGACTTCCTGCTGTGTGTGCTTTTGGTAGAATACCCGTCCCTCTCTCAGCTCAGGTGTTCAGGAATTCCTGGACTCCCTTAGGCAACATGTGTCCACTTCTCCTGTGGGCTCTGTAGCTCCTGCAGAATCTAATCCCTTCTACACAGTAGCTGCCTAATAAAGTTTTGTTGACATGAATTACCAATGAAAGAACAGGAGGAAGTGTTAGGAAATCAAATTCAAGGAACCAGTACGAATACCTTAATTGACGAAATAAAGGCTTGTCCAGCCATACCATCTGTTTTCTGATTGCCATGGAAACCAGGATGCTCTTCAGGCCTCATGGTTTGAAGCCCAGATAATTGAGGACAATTGGCTGGGGAGAATGCAGCAAAGAGGCCATTCCTGGCCAAGGGTGACATTGGCTCAATTATTCAATTTCCTCATTTGTGAAGCCAGGGGACAGACTAAATGGTGTCTCAATCCCTGGTCTGGTATTCAGCCTATGTGCCCTCATAAGCACATTCTAGGTATTAATATATTGAAATACTTTCTTACTGATTGGTATACTGCTGCTGGCCCACTTCTCCTAAGGGCTCTCCTCCAACCTCCTCCTCCCAACCCTCACTAGACTGTTTCTACCCCTCCCCTTCCCCTCAGATCTCTCCATGATCTTGCAATTAAAAGGCTAAAACTTGACTGAGCAGGGATCTTCCAAACCCAATTTAGCCCCGTGGCCTTGATAAATCATTAATATGCCACCCTGGTCAGTTTCCTACCAAACCTGGCAATCCAGCAATCCTTGAGTCCAAAAAGGCACATTGGGGAGTCCCTCCTTGGAGGATTGGGTTGGGTCAAGGAGATGAAGATTTGCTTCTGCCGGAACTACTCAGTCTAGCTGTCCAGATTGTATCACCATCTATATGCATTAGAGTGCTGCCCAGGCAAAGAAGGAAAGGCATAATCCACAAGGTTAGGCTTGGAGCCTGCAGCCCTGGAGAAGTGAACCTTTCAGGTCTGGACAACCTGTGGCTCAGTTGGACCTTCCTTCATGAGGGCAGAGTTTAAGCTGCTTGCTGGGATTTATTCAGCTGACCCAGGCCATGGCCAACTCATCGCAAACCCAAGGTTGCTGTTGGAGATAAAGGAAAACTTTGCATGAAAAGTTGAGCTGGAAGAAGAGATTTGAGGCTCACATCCACAAAAATGCACCTGGCGACTCAGAGACTCAGCTAAGTCCACTTTTCCTTCCTCTCACTTCCTATCAATGGCCAACCCCTGGCTTGATATCTCAACATCATAAGTGCTTTGCAGTCGGCCTAGAATTTTACTATGCACAATTGTATTTGATTCTTGCTATAACACCATACTGTGCAGTAATTATTATTACTCATTTTACAAACAAGGAAACCGAAGAAACTCAAAGAGGTTCAATAACCTGCCCCTACTCCTTTGGGAGTCAGGCCCTTAAACTTTAAGTCCATCGTCTCCTATGATGACATCACGTTGCTTTCTAAAGTCCTTGAATAAAGACAGCGCCCTCTTCTGTTTGACTTAGTAAGAAGCAGCCCAGTGAAACTCAGGGGCGTAAGTCCATTTCTGAAGCAAGCAGGTGGCAGCATGCTAGATTAGGTGGACATCAAAAGGAAATACATCCTGGGAGCTTGCGGCCTTGTCAGGGAAGCAACATACATACACATGAAACTCTTAAAGAAAAACGTAAGAATTCGTGTTATTTTTGTCATAGGCACTTACTGATTTCTCCACATAATGAAACATCAGAAGAATAGAGCTCATTGCAATGTTGCCTTTTCAACAGCAAGAAAAATAACTGCACAACATGACAGTGGAAATCTTACTTCTTGGATGTGTACTCATTGACCAAAGAGAAGGAAGAGGATGGCAGATTTAATTAGTGGAGAAGAAGGATTTCCCAGTATTGGAAAAGAATGTGGAAGAAAGAAGAGCAGCCCATTCCGATAGTAGCATTGGGTGACGCATAAAATCCAAGTGAGGCACGTTTGCTGAAATCTGCTAAAGGAAGGAGTATTGAGAAGCCTCTGACATCCTTCCACTGTCCTTACTGCTCTGGGCTTTTCCGCACGAATTTTCCTCTGTGGATGAAGAAAACTAAATAACTTGTCATGTTTCATGACTTTATGATCTTTTTGTCTGCCATATATGTAAGGAAATGAAGACAGTTTTATTATCCCATCCTCATTAGGAAAATACTCAAAAGGACCTCTCAGAATAGATTGGTCTCTGGGTGTGTGTCTGGTGGCGGGGTTGGATGGCTGGTCCCAGGGCCACGAGGGAAGGGTGTACAGTACAGTGACATGGGGCTGTCTGCTCCCTGTGGCAGGATGGAGGTGGAGTCAGGAAATGGGGGAGGGAGGAGGCGAGAAGAGAGGATATAAGAGATGGCAGGATGTGGAGTGCGGCTTCACATGATCCCTGCAACAACTCGATGACATCATTAACTTCTAAAGATAATTGAGGAGAATGACCAGTTACAGAGACCTCCAAGGGCCTGAATTTCTAGTTGAGGAGAAGCAAGGCACAAAAACAGTTGTAAATGCAGGAGCTCAGACTAGTTCCATTAGAGGGCTTCCAAAATTCCCAAAGGGCAGGGAGGCTTCCGCTTACATCTGGGTTCCATAATTAATCACTTTAAGACTTTTTTTTTTTTTTTTTTTTTTTTTTTTTTAACATCTGAACCTATACAAATTGCTTGCTTTCCTAGCTTTTAAACTTTGGGGGAGATTATACCAGGTACCTTTTTGGTCCTCCTCAACTCACGATTCCATGATTCTTTTTATGCTCTAAATTACAGTTTCTGAAAATCTGGTCTTTGAAGCCCCTCCAGGTGGCCTGTGGTTGCCCAAATTCAAGGGGTAGGTTTTGTATGAAGGGTATTTTCTGCTAGAGATTTGAATGCTTCATAAAAGGGTACAGAAATAGATATTTGAAAATTATAACCACAACGTCACATGCTAGGCCAAACACTTCAAATGATGTGGTTCGTGTGTGTGTGTGTGTGTGTGTGTGTGTGTGTGTGTGTGTGGTTTCAACAGAAGCTTTGAGGTAATTGGTCCAAGGGATTCCTTCAGTGTGGTTCACAGTCTAAAATCCCATTTGGGATGAATTTAAACCAAGCACTTATAAGACAGTAAGAAATCAGACCACTTTGAGAATCTTTAAAACAGGTATTTGTAACAGATAATTCAACTGAGAAAAATCTTGACCCTAGACCTTTGCCATTTTATTTCTGACCTCAAGGGAAGGTTATCTTGGCCATGTTGCCCTCATATTTAATTTTTGTGTAAAGAAATGCTTAGCTTTGAAGTTCAGTTCTGAATCCTACTAAAGGAGATGGTTTGGGAAGAGGTTGGCTAGAAAACCCATTCCCAGAAAGAATCTTTTGAAAACTTTCAGTAATTGTTAGCATTGTAACTATTTTCTAGCTCTAATATTTAAAAAATGCTGTTGTATCCATTGTTTCGAAACCATGGAGCATGCAGATCCTTCAGAGAGCAAGACTGGTGGCAGTAGAATTTTCTTCAATCTCACCAAATCATGAAAAACACGCACAGCTACTAGGACCATAAGGGAAAAACACCGAGGACATCTTCAACAAAACTAGTTAAAAAGGAAATTCCCACAACGCCAGATGGGTAGGTGTGCCAAAACAAGAGACAGCAACAGCGTATGAGAGAGAAAGGGAAGTCTGGAAAGATCTGATGAGCCAGAGGATCAATAAATTACCAGCAAAACTCTCCTGAAAAGAGAGGACATACATGGTGTGAGAACCTAGGTGAGCAAATTGAAAAATATCTGGTGAGAAAGGCTCCAAATTGGTGGTGGGGGGCGGGGTGGAGACAGGGGACCCGTGGCGGTGGTGAGCTGGATCACAATCCACCCCCCACCCCCCAACATGTCTACCTTCTAATCTCTAAAATCCGTGACCATATTTCCCTATACGGCAAACAGACTTGGCAGATGTAATTAAGTTAAAGGCCTTGAGATGGGGAGAGCATCCTGGATGACCCAGGTGGACCTAATATAACCATCCTCCTTACAGGAGGGAGGTAGGAGAATCAAAATCAGAAAGGAGGTGGGACAGCATAAGCAGATGTTGGAGCAATGAGCTTGACGATGGAGGAAGGGCCACAAGCCCAGAATGCAGGCACCCTGTAGAAGCTGAAGAAGGCAAGGAAATGGAGTCTCACCAATTTCCAGAGGGAGTCTGGCACTGCCCATGCTTTGATTTTAGCCAAATGAAACCCATTTTGGACTTCTGACCTCTAGAACTGTAAGCTGATAAATTTGCAGTTTTAAGTTGGTGGTGATTTGTTACAGTAGTAATAGGAAACTAATACAGATGGAAACTACATTTCGCAGAATCCCCTTTCCTGTACGTCCTGGTTAGATGTGGCCTAAAGGAGAACTTGGACAAGATTTGGGGAAGCAGGAGTGAGTGACGCAGGAGCCACTCTTCTGAGGGTCTTTGTGATGAGATAAGGTGCTTGTATGTCCTCACTCTCTGATCCACATCTGGCTCTTTTTCCAGCGTGCAAGCCCTGCTACCCATCGGGTGCTTGGCTGTGCACCCACAGAGGCATAGCAACCCTGAGGCAAAAGCTCCCTAAATGCCCCTTCACAGCCCAACTTCAGCATTGGACACTTGGCCTCTCAGATTCCATTGCATTCTTCAACCTGTCCTCTAATACCGGAGCCTTGAGAGGATCAGGTAGATAATATCGGTGTTTCTTAAAGTGATTATGCCATTTACTTTTCAACAGTGAACATTTCTATTGTCCCAGCCTCAATAACACTTAACACTGGCTGATTCTTAAATTTTAACTAATCTGTAAGCTGTGTGCTGACATCTCCTTGTGGCTTTAAACTTCATTTCCCTGATAACACATTTGGTTGAGTAGCTTTTAATATTTTTAGCGGTCTTCTGGATTTGCTTGTTTGTGAAGTGCATATGACTTTTGACCATTATTCTACTGGGTTATCTGCCTGTTTATTCTTCATTCATGGTTCTTTATATACTCTGGATATTAGTTCTTTATCGATTATATATATTCAAATATCTTATCCCAGTGTGTAGCCTGCCTTTTCACTATCTTGAAAAAGTTTCTAATTTTGATGTGATCAAATTTATCAGCCTTTTTTTTATGGTTAGTGCTTATTGTATCTTCACATAAACCCAGCAATTCTACTCTTAGATATATGCTCTAGAAAAACTCTTGAAAAATTCTCTAAGTTAAAGAATATTCATAGAAGCTTTGTTTCTAATAGAAAATAAAACAAAACAAAACAAACAAACAAACAAAAACCAAAAAACCCAAACCTAGAAACTCCCTAAATGTTCACAAGGAGATAAATCCACATAGCCATGTCCATACAAGGTAATGAACTACAAACACATGAGTCCACTTGGATATATGTCACAAATACAACGTTAACTAGAAAAAGAAATTCCTTTTATTAAAAATTCGAAATCAGTCCAAGTTAAATACTATGTTATTTAGAGATAAAAACAGAGGTGTTAAGCCATAAAGAGAAGGAAAGGGGCAATTCTCACAAACCTGAGGATTGAGGTTGCTTCTGGGGAAATGAAGGGGATGTGGGGTTAAGAGGGGCACGTAAGGGGCCTCAAAAATACGATCGACGTTCTATTTTTTAACTTAAGAGGGGTTTGCATATCTATATTATCCTTTTTTTGGAAATGAACATGTTTTATATACTGATATTATGTTAGCTATTTTCTCAATAAAACATTTTAACAGATATTATTCTCCTTAACAATCATATTTGTCATCCTAGATTAAGGGAACTGGATAGGAGATTCTGAATACTTTAGGAGAGCAGTTCCCAAAAGTCAGCTGTGGGCCTGTTGCATCCAAATAGTGTGGGCCACTGTGTTAAAACTACAGACTGCTGGCCCCCACCCAGGTACAGAATCAGAACATCCAGGGTGGGACTGAGGAATCGGTGTAATTTCGACTGGATAATTTTCTACCTAGTTATGTTGGGCCACCCCAGAGTACCCAGTCCTCTGCAGTAATCCTCCTGCAGGATTTAAGTTGCTCTCTACTGTCCTCTCGTGGTCAATTTTTTTCACACAAACGGAGCAGAGTAAGCCAGCAAGATGAGCAAGAGAGCAAACAGATTCAGTCCTGGGATATGTGGTCTGTCCTGGTGTGGTGGAGGTTCTGAGGACTTGCATAGTTTGGCTAGATACCAAAACATGGCACCTAGAACCCATTAGCTTGTCTAATATTTCTATTTCAAGTTCTAAGTGCTCTAGCCAGGCTTACTTGCCTGAAACATAGCTGTGCTCCTCCTGACAGGGATGATCCCGCAGTCCACCTCCTACTTAATGCAGACCCTCCTGCTGCTTGGTCCCTGCTCATGGAGATGCCCGGACTCTGGATCCTGCCTCCCCACCTGGACCCAGGATCCGCACATACCTGGTCTCCTTTTCTGCCTGAACAAACATCTATGGTCTAACTAGACCCCTGGTCCTGGGCTCTCCTGCAGTGACTCTATTTTGCCCTTGAAATTCCACAAGACCAGGGCTGTTAAGAGGGTAAGAATCAAAAACTGCGAGAAATACAGCCTTAAGGCAGATAGATAAATACTCTGAGGCTACCTCGAATGTGCTAGGTGCCTGGGTCTTCCCCGCCCCCAACCCCCTTCCTCCTCCTTTTTCTTTTTCCACCGTTGGTCAGAGTTTCTGATTCCTGAAATGAGCTTGGAATGGGCAGGTACACACTGAAAAATCATGGAGCTTGTGTAACTCAATGGAGGAGCCTAGACCAGACCGGGCAGATTCCAAGTACCATCTACACTCAGGCCATCTCTGTCTCCAGCTCTGACCTCACTGGAGTCCTTAATTTAGACTCTATTATTGTAAATTGTCACTGACCTCTCCTGAGTATAAATCTCTGCTTCCTTCCCAGGAGGTCATAACCCACTCAGTGGAAGGTAGTATAGTATAATGATTAAAACTATTAGTTTAGAATAAGAATTGGATTGGAATCTCTGCTTGTTTATAGGCTGAGTGACCTTGGGACATTATATTAAGATCCTTACACCTCAATTTCCCCATCTGTAAATTGGGGATAATAATAGTTAACTCAAAGTTTATTGGAATTATCAAATGAGACAGAGTAAAAAATGCTTATCACATTTCATATACATAGAAGTACTTAATAAGTGTTACTCGTTATTATTTATTATGAAGTCCAGACCTTTTAGGGCTCAAAGGGCTGTATCTCAGAAGAGGCGTCATTGCCAAAGGATCCTATTGGAACAGCCAGCTCACCAGGTACTCTCTAGAGAATGCTCCAGTTTGACTCCATGCTGACTGTCTCCTCCGAACTCCATCATGCCTCTGGCCCAGCAGATGGAATCTCGCCCTCCAACCCAGAGATCACACTGCCCTCTCTGTCAGTTGACTAGGCCAAGAGCAATGCTCAGTCAGAAGAGGAAACCCCATTTACTGTCCCGCTGGCTTCCCCTTTCCTCTCCCCGTACTTCCTCTCACTTACACTTTCAGCTTGCCAAGAATGAGACACTGTTCTACCCACATCCATCTACTGTCACTCAGAGTTCAGGGAAGGAAAAGGCTTCCACATTCAGAGAACAGTGTTTCTAATCAGGTGTCATATAGTTACATGCTTCTAATGTAATAGTTGAATCCCTCAAAGAAACTCTTCAGAGTACCCCAGGAAAATGAAACGAAACAAACAACCAAACAGTGAACGTGATGTGCTCGAGATTGCCCGTTGTACACACACTCAGCACCCCCAGCAGACCTCTGCTCCTACCCTCGAGCCGCCTTGTTTAACTCGACATTTTCTTCCTCCCATCCTCCCAAGTCCAGTCTCTGTGGTGAAGAGTGAACTGTGCACAAAAAAGGGATTCTACTGAAAGTAATCTCACAGGCTGATCTGATCATAAATTCCCAACTGGGCAGGTCATGGTGGGTAGTCACGCCTCAGGCCTATAACTTCATTAGTGAAAGGTTTTTGAGCCAGCCCTGTCCATTGTTCTTGTGCATGTAAGTTAACATACCTTGAAATGCCAGAAGTCATACCCTTCGAATGCATAACCACTCTCAAAAAAGCACATAATTTTGTTAACTTTCCTGTAATCCCATCCCCACCTGCTTTCTCCAACTTTCACATAACCTTGCTTACATTCCCTCCTTAATTTCAAATACACAAAAGAAACAGCAAGACTGTCGTTTTTCAAAGCATTTAGGATCTTGCTTCCCAGCGATAGTCATCAGTTTTGGCTCAAATAAAATCTTATAAAAATTCTTTACGGGTTTTGACATGTCTTATGTTGACAGTGTTGTATCATTTTGCAGGTTGCCTCTTACCCGCAGGCAGCAGCCCCAGGCCTGCTGAGTCCGCTGTTTCCTATGGATGATGACATTGACCAGAATTCACACCCAAAGTGAACTTTGCCTGACTCACTGGGGATAGTTTCGTAAGGCGCCCCTCTGTTTTCTAGGATATAGAGTCTCGAGTATTATTCAGAGTACTGTGATCACGCTTGCCTTGAACTTCACTATAAAATAAACTCTTTATTCATAATTGGACACTGGGAAAAATGGAAATGTCATGGTAATCCTAAAACTCCGTGTTCACTGGCTATGTGACCTTGTTGAGTTAGTTTCCTGTCTCTGGAATCCTCTTCTGTCGAAGAAGAGGGCTGGGCGAAATGGTCTAAGAGGCTAATATCAGGGTTAGCAGTGCTAGAAGAAGTCACATCTGCTGTCTGCAGCACCCCCCTGCTGAGAATCTCCAGACGTGCAGACAGTATGTCTGTTTGCTTTATTCCTCAACACAACTTCAAGGCTAGGTTCTTGACTCACCTATGACGAAGATCCCGTCAGGTGACTTGCTGAAGGTCAGCAAGTAAGTCAATTTCAGAGCCCAAAACAGTAACTGAAGTCTCCCTCCCATCTTTATTCCATGAAGAAACCCTAAAGTAACCCCCTGCCACCACCACCCCCAGAAAAACTCTAGACAGATTTACAATCACATAAAACTTCTTTTTAACTTAAATTTGAACTTTCAAAACAGTGTGTATTTACACACGTAGACTGCCATTCAAACTCTTCCTTTAACCTGCATGAAACCTTCACACACACACACACACACACACACACACACACACACAAATTAGCAATTGCGGTGAAACTATATCAATGAGTTTTTTCTTTCCACTTAAAAAAAAAAAAAAGAAAAAACAAGGAACTTCAGTTTTGATACACAGCCACACACCACTCAGGACCTGGTGGCACTCATGCCACCAGGGGTACTGGTGCAGATACTCGCACTGGCTCAGCCCTGAGTACAGAATTCTCAAAACGCAGCAAGGCTCGCTTGAGGTTAAATCACTGAAAGCAAGCTCTGTTTCCCAAGGCAACGTTATCTTATCTCCGACTTTTTTCCCTTATCTAAGAACAGAGAGGATCGCATTCTTCCTGCTTTCCCAGAGCACTGCTTGCATTTTTGGAAGCAATGCTGATTTCTTATTTTCCTATAGTAATCGCAACTTTCATGTAACTTTGAAAAAGGAAATTAGGGATCTTGCAAGATCTCGTAGTCAGGAAGTCTTTTTTTTTTTTTTTTTTAGGTATTTATGCTTAATTGTTTCGCCATTATTTCTACGAAAATGCCAGTTTGACTCAGAAAGTTCTTCTACCCCGCCCAGGTAGGAAAGGAGAGAAGGGGTGAAGTGGGAGGGAGGGGAAGCGGAAGTGCAGAGAGAGCCAGAGACCAGAGAAAGCCTACGGTGGGGCCCGCAAAAGGAAAAAAAAAAAAAAAAATGCTAACCTTGAAACTAAAGGCCATGGAGATAACCACAGACACCAGCAGCTGAAGCCAGAGCGTGAACCGAAAGAGAGGGGTGGAGAGAGGGGTTGGGGGTCCAAAAAACTCCCTGACAATGGAGAAGGATGGAAACAGCATGGCCACGCTGGCAGGATGCCCGATGACGACACCGAGCCTCCCTGGGAGTTTAGCTCACCCTCAGGGCACAGGAGAGAAGGTGAACGGGGTGGGGCAGAGCCTCTGAGTTACCTTGAATAGGCGATTTTGATTTCCATTGCATTGCTAGCCAGGATTAAGCTTTCCATCACTAAACTCAGTCACAGGTTAATAAAGAACATGATATTTCTGCATATTTGAATTTTATGACTGAAAGGCTTACCTGCTATATACTAGCAATCTTTTGTTGTATTGAAGAATGTTGTGGTGGATCTATAAAATATTTTTACTGCCAAAAGTTAAGGTCATTGTCAGAATGCCTTACAGCAAATCTAATGCAGAAGCCTAATAGAGTAATGTAGCTTTGATAATACTTTTTTAGTATCAAATAATAGAACTAAAATAATATACATAAGTAATATATGAACTTATTTTAAAGAAAAATAAATAGAACCTTTATGTTGACTTTTTTCTATTATAATGTTTCTGAAATAGATATAAATATAAAATAGATATAAAATTCTTACGTGATGCGTTTTTATAATTATGAGGGGAAAAATATTAAATATAAACAGTACCCATATAATTTGAGGTAACACTATTAATTTAATGATAATTGATGTCGTTTTGCTGAAACTAAATTGCTACGCAAAGGGCGAATGGCAATTCAGCGCAGCTTCTTTTGTGTTCAGCATGTTTATTCTACCATATGCCCTGGGACAACTCAAGCTTTCTGTTCCATTTTTGATTTTGCTAATGAACAAACAGACACATTCAAAATCTGACGGCTGTCATGGATTGAGTGACCCCCCCAAGTTCAAGGAGTCCCGAAGCAAAGTGTAGGGTCACTACCTTTTTACCATGAAACTGGGGAAAGGACTCTTGTCACCACTCAAAGTTTATCCTACTGCCACATAATGAAATGTGTGGTGTGTCTCACCCCATCATCACATCTGTAGCATTTCTACCACAGCCAGCCACAGGCCTCAACAAGAAGTGAATAAAAATGTGCGCTGAGTGCAACTCAGCTTCGAAACCAAGTTTATATAATTTAGTAAAAGAAAAAAAAGCTAATGCATTCATCCACCAGTGTATGCTTATTAATGCTTTCGATCTAGAATAAATTAACCTATTGGTTCTCTTGCACATTTATAGCTTAACCCATTTATTTATAAGTATAGACAGAAAAGTCTTATGTAGAGGCGTTTCAAGCACCAGTAATTTTTCCCAGAGGTTGTGGGGAAGGAGTGGGTGGAGGAAGACATGCTTTAACTATAACTCAGAATTACCCTAAAAGTAGATTTGACATTGTCCTTGTCCTTGTGGCACATCCAGATCAAGAGTCTATTTAAATCTTTCTCATGGGAGATGGAGCTGTTGTAGTCAGGTGCTGGACGCTCATTCCTAGAGGTCTTAAAGGCTGGGAGAAACCCATCAATGACTGCTGAAACTAGGAGTCAGCCCTACCCTCTAGGCCACTGGCAATTCAGCAAGCCTGCACCTTCCGTCTGTCCCAACTCTCCGCCCTCTGATCTCCTTCCTGACAAAGTAGTTCTGGAGTCCTTTCCTCCATGTGCTACATATCTCGGGCATGTTCCTGGCCCATTTAATGACGTTTTGGAGTCAGTGTAGATCGACCTACTTTTTTTGACCTGTATTACTTAGGCTCTCGTTAACGATGTTTCTAGCAACATAATGTGTTCCTGGAACACAGTCTCCTTTTTTGTACAGGCATTACGCCTTCAAGGGCAAAAGCGTGGTAGGAGAAGAGCTAGCTCATGTTCATGATCAGCATCCTATTCCTTGAAGTCAGTTATCAGCTAGAATTATTCTCAGGAAATAGAAACTATCTAGGCCTGAACTATTCTGATATGAAGTCATAGTACCATGACAGATTAAATAAAAGGCTCATTTATTATCTCGTATATTTAGATATTATAAGCATACATGTGGACAGAGTAGATAGTCTCTGATTACTTTTTGTGACTCAATCTCCACCTACATTTTCATTCTTTACCCTTTTCCTCTTCCTACCACAACTCTAACTCACAACTCATGTGATTTATTTCAGTGATTTGATTGATGATCTCAGAAAGTCAGTCTAATGAGTCCCTAAAACTAAGTGTTCAGGATAAACAAGAGTACTAAGAGGCATTTTTTTCTTTGAGTTGGAATCTTAAGAATGGTTCTTTGGTGATTCATATAATGAATGTGGGCCTTCCTTATCTTTGCTGGCTGTTGCATAGTTCCAAGGCTGCAAAATTTTATCATTCTTATGTTCCTGAGATATACTTCGGGAAGCTCTTATCTTTTTGTAAAAATAGTTGTTAGAAATTGAAGCAATAATTCAAAAAGTAAATTTTCAATTGCTCAAGTGTTTTGAACATGCAAAAAATGTTCCTTGTCTGTTATTTCAAACTTACATTTGAAAGTGTAAATGCTGGCTTTATCCATATATAAGTGTGACAGATTTTCTCCCAAGCTGTGCTAATAGAGGTCATAAGCACCCTCGCCCCCCACAAAGCCTCTGATTTTATTTGCAGAATCCTAGAAATATGCATTTAGATGTCATCTAAAGGTATTTGGAAATTTAAGTGACTTCCTTGAGTCCCTTCTAACTCTAAATCTGTGAATTTACAAACATGCTACAGAATCTTATAGCAAAGGTATGAATAAACTGTGCTTTCCAGAAAAGCACTGAATTGGAAATAATCCGAAAGTAATATGAAATCAATGCTAAATGAAAATAATGAACATGATTTATCATTTTTGAAATGTTTCATAAAAAACTTGACATTTCTATAGGTTACTAGTATTTTGTTAGTACTTATTAATAAAAGTAGCATTTTTATTCTTTAATATTTTTAAGTTTTCTTCTCCTATGAGGTAAAACAAATAATGCACAAGTGGAAAACTTAAAATGACCTTTAAATTTTGTATATTAAAAATTAATTAGCACTATTTGACCTTGAGACTTTGAAGGGTAGCAATGGAAGAATTAGGAAAGATCACCAAGAGCAAAGATATGTCATTAGAAACCAAGGACAAGATCGTCCACACCCTCGTATTCCCAATTAATTAATACAGATATGAAAGTTGGGAAGTCACTGGAAAATTGGAAGGCTAATTGGAAAAAAGTTGATTCATTTGAAATATGACATTGGAGGAGAGCTGTAGGGATACCTTGAACCACCAGAAAGATGAATGAGTGGGTCCTAGAGCAAATTAAGCATGAAACATTGTTGAAAGCAAAAATGACAAGACTGAAGCTATCTTACGTCATCCGTGTCATGAGAAGTCAGGGTTCTTTGGAAAAGGCAGTAATACTGTGAAAAATAGAAGACAGCAAGAAAAGAATAAGACCAAATATGAGATCGATTGACTCTTTAAAAGACTCCTAGGAATGAGTCTACAGGACCTGAGCAGGGCTGTCGAGGACAGGACATTGTGGACATGGCTCATGCATGGCTCATGCATAGGGTCGACAGGAGTTGAAGCCGACTCCATGACATGTAACACACATCTCACCTTTCTGCACTCACTGTCAGAGCCTAAGTTTGCCATCCCTGCTCAGCAAACATGCAGCATAAATGTACACTAGCAACTAGTCTTGATCAGAAAAGGTAAGAAAGAGCTCTTGATTCCATGTGAAGAGTTTTGAGCTTCGTTACTGTGTGGCCTGGATAAGTCACACTGACTCTTTGAGAGGCTGTTTCCTCATCTGCAAAATGGAAATTAAAATGCGTGCTCTTCCTATTTCAGAGATAGAAGTGACAAAGTCCTCTGAACACTCCAAAGTGCTCTCCACATGCAGTGTGCCACGTGTCTGATAAAGAAGGCAAAAAGCATTTTCATACCTCTTGCATCGAATCTTCCATTGTGTCCACTGGATATACACAACCTGAGAATTAACTTGTGGGAGAAAAGGCATTTGGCAAGTAGAGAATGACTGTGACACCAATAATTTATCTGGGTGATAACAAGAAACCTGTTGGCCAACTACTAAAGAACAGGTGCTGCTCATGTGACAAGTGCTTCGTTTCAGGCAGTGAAGGCTTTGCAGAGCATGTGAGCTCTGAGAGCTGCCAAATAGGAGCCAGAGACGAGAGTGCTCCTGTTAGAAGACATTGGAGAAGCAGGAAAACAAAATTTCCTTTTGTTTCTTTCAACATGGTCTTTGAACCCCTTTTTGCGTAAAACACCAAAAATGAATAAAGACTACATTCAACAGTGGTTCCTCTAGAATAAAGCTGCCTGATCTCATCTTTACTTTAGAAATTCAGGAGTAGATCATCACCTACACTGCCATATACACTGTTTCTCAAAGGGTGGTCCATGCAACATCAATTCTGGATAATATGTTGAAATGCAAATTCCTGGGCCCCAATCTCCAAACTAAGAACCTGACAATTAGGTGGTCAGAGAATCCACACAACTGGCAAGCAATCCAGTAGATATACATGCACATAAATATCCCAGTCTTCCAATTTGTCATCTTAATTACAAATGCTACCTTAAAAGACAGGTAGGTCCTTGCAAAGCAGAAGCTGGGGACACTAAAACATTTAAAAGTTTTATATATATTTAGAAAGAATTCCAAACACTGGATAGTAAAATCATGATAAGGAAGGTAGTTTGATCAACGAGGCTGGCTTTAGACAAAATTTAGGTCTTTGACATGAAGGCAAAGGTTTCCATTTAATTCTGGAAACTCCATTTATCTTTCCTCAGCTTCCCTACATTTCCATGTTCCATGACCTATGGACTTTCTCCCCTGTAAGCTACCTTACGTGGCATTAATTAGTACAATTTTAAAAAAGTTAAAAAGGACGTGGTTCCATAGTGCAACGGTTAGCACGTCTGCTTTACATACAGAAGGTCCTGGATTCACACCCCAGTGGAGCCACAGTCCATGGTCTATGGCCAAACAACCCTGAACAAGCACCATGTCTGATCTCAGATGCTAAGTAGGGTTGGGCTTGGTTAGTACTTGGATGGGAGACCACCTAGGAAGACCAGGTACTGCAGTGTAAATAATAACAACAAATTTTTAAAAATTAAAAAACAATTATGTAGGCTGATCACGTAAGTACGAACTTGATAAAACTTCTGGTTGAAAATTGAAGAATTGAGATACCTAGATATTTTAATTTATCTCTGATTCATTCATTAATTCAAGATAATATTACTGAATGTCAAGTACTGAAGATAGAAAAATGAATAAGACATGGCCCATATTTTTAAGAAAATCATCCAAAACTTAGAAATTAAGAATTTGTAGCATATTCTTTCTACATTGAGGCATTACTTGATAAGCCTGTTCAAGCATTATTTAATTCTCTAGGAAAATGTTCTTGTGTTTGTCCTATTTCATGCTAACTAAGGGCTGGGATTCCAAGAAGTTATATGTTATCTCAAGAATCTACCAGCAACAAGTGGACAGAGGCCAAAGATGCTGCTACAATGGAGAATTCTCCCTATGACAAATAATTCTCTAGTCCAAAAAGTCAATAACATGGAGATTGAGAAACTATTCTAACGAAATCAAAGGCCATTCTTTTTAGCAGTTCGGGGGACCTATATCTTCCTTGGTAAGAGCAGCTTCAGTGCAGTTTTAGTGGTTTCTACAGTGGACTAAAGAAGGGAGGGAAGTCAGGAAATGAAGCTTGCAAGTGAAAACTTTTCTGGTAGTGAAGAAGGTGAGATAAAGTAGTAACATGAGAGGTGAGGCAGGGTTGCAGAAAGAATAACTGATGGTACCAAAATATTTTAAAGCATTCGAACCAACTAAAAATTTTCATTTTCGTTTAGATATTTGATGCCTTGAAGCCATAATCTAAGCAACAGTAACAATATATTATATGATGAAAGATCTTTACAGATTCCACATCTTTAAAACACGGGAAAATCTAATTATGGTCATATCTAAATAATTGCAAACATTTAGCAAAGGAAAATGATGGAAAGATGATAGAAGTGTTTAGAGTTGGATTCTCGCAATTAAATACTTTATGAAAATCTTAAAAGCTATTGTCAGTCTGTAAAGTCTCATTACGTTTCTGTATGTAAATATCTAAATTATTCAAGTAGTTCGTTAACAGTCTTTCATTTGTTAAGTATAGACATCCCTTGAGTTGTGCTTTCTGTGCCATGAGTGACTGGCAAGTCATTATGCCCAGAAGAAAAGTTCCTCTCAGTGCCCTTGTGTGTGTGAGAAATGAGAAGTTTTTCATTACTAAAAGAGAAAGAATAAATAACGTTGCTGTCAGAATTGTCTCTTTTTTTTTAAGGAGCATTGGAACAGTTGTTTTGCCTCATATGAGAAAGTCAAAGAGCCCTGTGGCTGAATGAGTAGTTCTTTTCTTACTAGAAACCTGACAGAGGGTGTAGTTGGTGGTAGAAATTCTCTTGCATTAACTCATAACAGACTCTATCACTGGAGGGTGGGGCCTCTCTTTTCATTGGACGTTTATTAGTTGCTGCAGCTGGCAGGGGCAAGTTCTTTTTCTTTTTCTTTTTTTAAAATAGACGCAGCCAAAACCATAGCAACAGATAAATAATTTCCTGACACAAGCAGCTCTGAGTTAGAATTCATCTGACAACCATATGGCATGTAATCATATGGATTATGAAGAATTTGATGGGGTTACTTAGGAAACGAACCACAATTTATAACATGATTTTTATGGTAAGATATGTTCCTAGTTCTAAAGTATCAAACTACAGTTATTTGGATCATAATACAAATGGTTTGGTCACCTGCTTTATGAGGCAAATTTTCTTCTAAAATCATTACAGTGGTGAATTTCAATGTTTATCTTTTTGTAGATTCACTTTTCTGAGTAAGAGTCTTATATATGTCTTAACTGTGAAGATAGGAGTGTAATTTTTATAAAATAAAAAATGTTTTAACAATGATCGATTAATTAATGTGTCTCTGTTGCAGCAGCAGAATGGATTGATTTGCATACCAAGAAAGAGGCTATCTCTATCTACTGAATAATTTCTTGAAAGAAATACGCTTCTAAAGGAAAAATAACTTCTTTGTACAGTATGAAGACAGTGGGCCTGGAAAACTGCTAACCCAGATTTTCCCCAGCAGAACCTTGCACAAAATTAACTTATTACCCAAAGCCAAAATGGAGTTTTTTCTTTGACTTATTATTATAATTAAAACAATTCAGTCATTTTAACTAACTTGTGCATATTATAAAAACATTTTGTCTAATTGACGTTTAACTTTATTTTTAACCTGCCACAAAGAAAATGACCTTGATTTGTGAAGTTGACACATATGGTCAAGGATGTCCCTGAACATTTTCTCTCAGGATGAAGAAAGATTGCAAAAGGGAGGGGCAAAATTACTCTTTGCTCTGAATCTCTTGAGTTCCATGGAAGAGTGTGTTCAAGGCTGCACTTTGAACAGGCTAATTACAGAAAATCAGCGTAAGGATGTGACTTATAAAATCTCCTACTATTTCTGAAGAAACTTCATTCCTATTTGGAAGTGTTACAGAAAAAACTGCTGATAACCACTGAGCAAGGTTAGTATCAATTAGACAAGGCATATGCCTTTCTGAAAATGACTATTTCTTCATTAAACAAAGACTTAATTTTTCTAACAAATGTTTCTAATAAGAATTCCATATTCTAATTAGGCAGTTATGTTTGTAATAAATTGATTCAACGTTGAATTGCTAAGTAGCATTATATGAATATTGTTGCTAACTTTTCTTTCATGAATATCTTTCTAAAATATTGTTTCTGATTCATTCAGGACAAGTATATTGGGTCAAGTATTTTCTTGCATTTAAGTGATTAATGATTTATTACACTAATCATTTAGCATTGTTCAAAAGAGGCATTATTGCCTTGGAAGATCTAATTCAGTCACAGTTATTTTTCATACATTTTGGAGGTGATTTTCTTGTGTCCTAGGGAAAATTAAAAACAAAACAAAATACTCTTTATATTAGACACGATATTATTTTAACTCTTTTCCCCAAACCGTATTCCTAGTTTAATCTGAATAAGGTAGACCCACAATAATTTTATACTCTGTGGCTTAGAGATAATGGTAAACCCCTGCAGGATAGTCCTCTGTGAAGTAAATGCTTCCATCTGGGCATTCAGTTCCTCCTGTAAGAGGAGTAGTGAAAGCTGAACCCACCTCAAATAACTGAAGTGGGAGATGCAGCCAGAACACTGTCATGTGGGAAGTGCTATGATGTGCTTATGAAAGGTACTATGAAGAGTTCCCTTCAATGTGCTATCACAGGCCGTAAAGTTTGGCTCACAGGGAGTAGCTAAGAGGGAAGGCTAGGTTTGATTTGCCTCTAAAACCGTGTGGCCTGGGACAAATTTCTCTACCTCTCCAAGTTTTAGTTTCCTCACCTTAACTTTTTTTTGTTTTCCCTCAGTGGATTGTTGGAAAAATAGAATAAAATTATTCATGTAAAGAATGAAGCAGGAGGGGGATTTGGGGGCAGAGTGAAAAAGGCGAAGGGATTAAGAAGTACAAATTGGCAATTACAACGGAGTCACAAGGATGTGAATGAAGTACGGCATAGGGAGCATAGTCAATAATGTTGTAATAACTACGTATGGTGCCAGGGGGTGGGGGGGCGTTAGACTTGTTGGGAGGATCACTTCGTAAGTTATATAAATATCTAACCACTACACTGCACGCCTGAAACAAATCTAATATTGAATGTCAACTGTAATTGAAAAATAAAAATTAAAAAATAAATTTAAAAAAAGGATGAAGCAGGAACTGAATATAAGACTTAACCATGGTTTCGCTATGGCCGTTGTTGTTTACTCTCCGTCCAGTTCACAGAACTTGCAGCTTCAGTTATGCCTGACTGGCTCCTTCCCTCACTCCTGCTCTTTGTACAGGCAGACTCGGATCTCTTCCTGGCTTTTTCTTGTTCTCTTAATGGTTAATTTTTAATTTTAAAATAATTTCTTCAGTCATTTAGCAGCAATATACTTTCTTAACCCCATCTGGAAAAGAAGGTATACTTTGCTGTTTTGAGGTAGGAGTTGAGGATGACTTGGTGTTACTAATTATATTTACAGGTCAGCTCCAGGCTTATGAATAAAGAAATCCAGGTTGTAAATTAGAAAATTTGAAGAGCAAAAATGTAATGTAATGTAATGTAATGTAATGTAATGTAATGTAATGTAATGTAATGTAATGTAGATGTTGATATCTGACTATTATCAATTCCTGAGCTTTAAAGTAAAATCCAAATCGAATTTCTAGAACAAAAACAAGAGTATGTCTTCTAACTAAATGGTTTGATTTCCTTTAATAGTCCGTTGGCTAAATTGATGGATGATAAAATAATAATTAACTATAGAGTAGTTTGGTAAACTGTTATAGGGCTAAAACCAACTTTGTCATTCAAAAGCTTCCTGGAAATAAAACCACTCAGATAAAAACCCAAGGGGGAAAAAAAATCCCCACAAATCTTTATTATATGAAGGAATTCAAATTTATTTAATGCTTTTATCTTTCAGAGATAAAAGCATTAAATATATTTAATATAGAGTGTGTATACTATGCCAGGGACTGGGGATTCAAAGATAAATACATCCTTGCCTTGAAGGTGTTCACTGTCTCATGGATACAATACTCACTGACCAAGCAAGCAGTAGTAATACAGTGCATTTGACAGAGAAAGGGTTTTATATTTGTTGAAACTCTTTATCCTTCCACAAAAGTTTTGATGGGGCATGGATGAATCCTTCCTTTGAGGAGGAGGAGAATGTGGAGAGTAGCTTCTCAAGGGGAGCTGACGAGACTGGATGAATTGGTTTTGGCAGGTGGCAAAAAGCAAGGTATTCCAGACACAGAGAGCCACCTGAAAAGGACACAGAGGCTAGAAAATAGATGGCTTATGGAAAGATGATAGGGTAGTCTGGCTATAGCTGAAGTATAGGATGATGCCTAGTGGAATGGTAGGGAAAAGCTGGAAAAATAGACAGGAACAACTTGTGACGGGCCTGTAAGCCACTAGTACCAGATGGTTGTAAATGCTGTGCTAGTTGTGATGAACTGTTTAGGCCGCTTTACAAATTATCATAGACTGAGTGACTTAAACAACAAACATTTATTTTTCACAATTCTAGAAGCTAGAAGTCTGAGATCATAGTGACGTTATGGTTAGGCTCTGGTGAGGATCCTCTTCTGGGTTGCAGACAGCTGGCTTATTATGTCCTCACATGGTGGAAGGAGAGAGAGCTCTGGTATCTTACTGTTCTAAGGGCATTACAGTAATCCCATTCATGAGGGCTCCAAATTCATGACATAATTATTTCCCAAAGGCCACACCTCCAAATACCATCATATCGGGGATTAGGGGTTAAACATGAATTTTGGGAGAATTCAAAGATTCAGTCCATGACTGACAGCAACTTGTGGAATTCCTCCTGCCCCTTCCCCTCCTCCTTTCTGAAGTTCCTTTAAGACTGTGTACACGCCTATCTTTTTTATGTCATCCCTACCATGGTGCTTGGCAAAAATAGCACCTTTCTGATATTTACTTAACCCAGAGATAAATGGCTACCACTGTATTTCTACTTCTCAGGTAATTTTTACCCATCAATGAATGGAATCAAAGTTATTGGAGGGCAAGAAGAGAAGAGGTGTTACATAGGAATACAGGAAGAGTCCAGCTATTTTATCCTACTTTCTGAACTTGAAGAACAAGTCAGTACCAGGTACCATTTTCGCCTTGGAGCATAGGTTCATAAGGCCCTGTTCTCAGCCCATACCCGTTATTTTGATTTAAGACTTCTCTGTGCTAATGCTGGGCATGCAGCAGTGAATTTCAGTGGGCTCCTTCTGGTGCTTTAAGCTTCTTTTCAGTACTATTGAAGCGAGCAAAGTTTCTTCAGTAATCCAATCTTGTTAAGCCTTGCATAACAGGTTTACATTATATTGTATTCTGGCCAAATAAAGCAAATACATTAACATTATATTGTAATATTTTTGCACAACATAATATGAAAGTGCTTTTTAGAAGAAAATGCTTTAGTAGTTTCAAATCTTAAAAGTCTGACGTCTTCCAAGATATAACTTAGTTTTAAGAATATAGCTAGGCTTATTCTTGAATGCAGTTTGCTTTAAAGCTTAAAAACCATCTTATAGTCTTATAGAATCCCCACCAGTAAAAAGCATTGTATGGATTGTAAAATTGGCCTTCTGATTTTTAAAAAATATTTGATAGCGTACCCGTTTTTAATTCATTCAGTACTTTGGTGGGAAATTTAGTGATCAGGACTAAGTTCTCTGCTATCCTAAATTTAAAGCTCAAAGTGAGGGTGTGCAGTTGTTAAACGAATTTGGCGGAATTTTATTTTCATTATACAAACCATAGTGAAATGGTAAGCATTTGAGGAGATTGTGGTTTTCATCCAGACAACGTAGAGTGGTGGGGAAACGAAAAAGATGGGGATTGTGCCCATTAAAAAGGAAGATCTGTTAAAGTGAAGTTAAAAAACGTGGCTGTGGACAAGATTACTAATTAGTTTAAGACATCAGCGTTTAACTGTCATGCAGAGAGAGGTTCGCAGTTGTACCCTAGAAAAGGGCACAAAATAAGGATGATAATACTAGGGGACGGGAGGTGGGTTTGGGAGCATGAAAGAACCTGGATGGGGATGAGTTTGGGAGCGGCAGTGACGGAACGCGCTAGGAGGTGGAAGGTCGCGCCAAACCTCAAGCGAGGACAGACGCTGTTGGCCCTGAACCAGGGCGCGGGGGAGGGGGACGGGCTTTGAGCGGAGGCGGCATCCGGCCAACAATGTCCGCTGCAGGCCGAGCAGCCCCGCGGAGCGCAGTTTTCTTCTTTTGCCAAAGGTGCGCTGGGCATCCACCCCAGGTGAGTTAACAGCCGGCGTGAGGAGGCGGGACCCGCGGGGTGAGGGGCCGCGGGGCGAACGGCCGCGGGCTCCTCCCCCGGCGCTTCCGCGATCTGGGTCAGGACGCCGCGGGGCCGGACCTCGAGTCCCGGGGGCTCGGGGACTAAGATCGTCTCGCCGCTTCCCTCCCACACGCTCTGCCCGCAGGTTCCAGGTTCTAGGTCCCCAGTCTCCCACGGTAGAGAAGCCTCTGCGACCAATACAGGTGCGTGCAGAGGGCAGTGGACAGCTCGGCAGACCAGGGCTGGACGCAGCCAGGGACGTGCAGAGCGCTGAGGCAGCACTTCCGGTGGCGGCCACTGCACTTCCGGGCCGCGCGGACGTGCTGCCCTGCAGCGCCCCTGCACGGCATCCTCCAGCCTACCGACGCTGCTGTTAGTTCTCCCGACCGCCGAGCGGCATTATTACCTGCCGCTTTCCCGGGCACAACCCTCGCCGAGACGGCGCCTCGGAAGCTACGGCCCCGCGGGTCGTGGGGTGCGTGGGGAGTGGGCAGTGTGCTGCCTCGGCCCGGCAGGTCCCTGCAAACCCCGATGAGTTTCTGTCGGAGATACTTGCTAGCTTCTCACTTCGGCTCCTTGGGTCTTAACCTTTCAGTCTCCAGCAAACGATTTTCTTTTGTTTTGCTCGAAACGAACTTGGATTCTCTACCTATTTTACACAAAACGAAGGCCAGATTTTCAGTGCGACAAACATTTGCAAATAAGCCAAACATCAGACAGCCCTAAATTTAAAATATTATAAAATAGGAAAAATAAAACCTAATGAGATATGAGTATTGGAATTCACTTACAAGTATCAGGTTATCCAGGTTGCTGTGGGGAATCTGATCACAAACTCAAGGTCTTAGAGCGATTCCTTTGAGAGGCTTAAATCTCAGGCTTGTCTAATCCATAATATTCTTTTACCCCTCTTGCAAAACTTGTCATAAATTACCCGAGTCTGTCGGTTATATACTTATTTCTCCCTAAGACTCTGCTGATGAATTAAGAGAATATACATGCTAGGTATTGGTGAAAACATTATAATTTTAATTAGTAAAGCATGATTTCTATCAAAATTTAAACTAGAACATGAAAATGTTTTCGAAGTTAATTTTTCATGACAGTTTCTACAAAGAAATTTTAATGTAGAAATTTCTTTAGCGTCAATATTTTGATTATTTCAATAGAATTCTTGATTCTCATCTCTGAATAACAATTATGTATCACATTAATTTTAGATACCAATAGTTTATATTAAAATTAGCACCTTGCAAATTGAAACTTATTAACAGGAATAACATTTAGCATCTTATCTAGTCTATAAATTTTTTAATTAGTGTTTTTATTCTAATGTGCAAGTATATATTACTAATTTCATAATTAAATGTATAAAACATAAATGATGTGATATAACCTTTCAAATTATACTACAGGCAAGCAAGTGTTTTAATTTATTTTCTACATCAGTATTTAATAAGTGGCATTTTTCAAGTTGTTTGCTCAGAAGCACATTCATTTTATAGTGATACAAAACTCAAAGGTAACTTGAGCTATGTCTCTAATTGTTGTTATTTAAAACCAATACCTGCTCCATGGATTCTGGGGTTTTTTTCCAGTTGATTTTTATAGTTCTGAAGTCATATTTCAGCTCTGAACATCTCTGCCCATTCAGCATTCTCCTTCTTGTCCTCAATGATAGTTTCTGAATCTTCATGCAGCAGTACATCCAGTACTTATCAAGGGTGATAGTTCTCACTTCCTAGTTGGATGACACCTAGGTAAATGACTTGGCATCTGTGTGCTTCAGTTTGCTATCTACAAAGTAGGGATCATAGTAGTACCTGCCTCAAAGAGATAATTTGGGATTGGTATAATTCCTTAAGAAAAGATCAAACAAAATTTGATACTCTGTGTCACCTGTTTAAACCTGGTACCATCTTGGGGAGATTTTGACTTCCATTTATTAAGTGAAAAAAATTTCAAACTAGGCTGTTTTTAATTGTAAAGTCAAAGGAAGGCCCAGCAGCTATGAGTCAAGAAAGTAATCAAAATAGGAATATTTCTTTTAATAGACCTCAAGATCAGCATTTGAACATCCTGCATGAATCTTTTTACTGACAGAAAAGAGCCAAGATGATCAAGCTTGTTGTATAATTATTAGATGTGATGGAAATGTAAGTCATGAGCATATAATGGCTTTACTTAATATTTCTTGCCTTTTCACAATATTCTTTCAAAATAGTTTAGTTTCATGATACAGTTTTTTTGTGTGTGTGTGGAAATAAAAGTAAACAGCTAATAATAATTATCTACAACTTCAGCTGAAATTACAAATTGATCTTAGTTTACTGCTGACAAGTCTCCTGGATGGATGGGAGTGCATAGATGGTTGCTCTTACAGTTCACAATCATACCAACTAGGTATAAAAAAAAAAATTTAAAAAAAAATCTTTTTGCTTAAAAAGATTAATTCCAGGAAAACTGTAACTTGAGGTCAAGCAGGCCAGTTTAAGTACACAGACTTTGTACTTGAATCTTTGGCTTCAGAAGAAAAGGTTCTTAATTCTCTTGGATATAATATTCACCAACATCTGAGGCAATTTCTGAAAGATTATGATTTTAAAATCATTAGTCTTCATTTACACTCAGACCTGTAGTAAAATAGAGTTTCCAAATAGTTCTTTCTCTGCATATCTCCCTCATCTACAGCACTGTGCCACAAAAATTCTAGTTTTCTTGAACTCTGATCTCTGTTCAACTCAGACTACCAGGCTCTGTTTGGTTTTCCCCTCCCTGTGCCATAGTTCAGAGGTCGCCTCCAGTTGTAAACTTGGAGAGCATAAAGGATTTACCTAATTTGTTTCCTTTTTCTCAGGGATCATAGGTGGCAGTGCTGTAATAATCTGCTCCTTGAGAAAGTGTCAGGAAAAACAAACCAAAAAATTTACAAATTTAATTTAATGAACAGTTTACCCCCTATTAGTAACATTTCTCCCAAGTTGCTAACATAATTTAATACAGGTGGTTACCTTTTTACAAAATAGGGGAAATTGATGGGAAAACCATTTGGGAACTTTAAAGTCTGTGAAAAAGCCTTTTTATATTGTACTGTGATTACAAAAGTTCACCATAGTTCTACTATACTTATCGCCACTTTAAAGCCTCTGAAGGAAAGGGGGTCTCATATTATTATGTTACTTTAAGGGTCTTCTTTAAGAACAGAAAAGCAATAAAACTAGTGAAAATGGGAAATACTAAAGAAAGATTATGGTGCATTTAGTCAAAGGAGCTAAATTTATATGGAATTACGTGCGCCAAGCTTGGGCCTCAAATACAAAAAGGTGAAAGTTTAGGAGAAAGGAATCAAGGAAATTACTTTTTTCTCACTTTTTTAAAAAGTGAAATTTTGAAAGAAAAGGAAACCAAGACCTCAGCAGAAATGTAAGGAGCAGAAGAATTTGGGGTCAGAGGAAGAAAGGAGATGAAGCCTGCACATATATTAGCATTTCTGCTTTCCATGTTGAAAAAAACAGATGGGGTGTGTTACAAACTTGCCAAAGTTCTCTAATATATTTTGTTTCTCAAAACCCTGGACCTTAAAAACTTATCACTCTAAAGCACAAATGTGAACTAGGTGCTAAGGAAGAGCATTTTTTTGGCCTCCCTTAAGATTAGATAAGACTCAGAAATCAGCACACAAGTTACTTTAGACAAAAGGTTCAGATGGTTGAGCATAATTTGAATTCTTAAATAGTTTTTACAGAAATTTATAATGACGCTTTTACCTCTATTTATCACACCCTTTAAAAAGATTCAATAAAGAGTAAATTTCAAATCAGTTCTATAGAATACAAATTTCGAATTAAAGTTGATACTTTACACTGGACTTAAGTAATATCCTTAAAGTAAATTTTTTCACTAGGCCACATACATTATAAAGGTAACATATTTTAGTTTATGATTTATTTTACCAAGTACTTTTTTGTGTGTATATGATGTAGATTGGCTTTTGTTGATTGGATAAACTCTATCATTTTTGTCTTGGACAAAGATAGAAACAGCATTCGTTTACATTTATGCTTTTTAATTTTAGAAACAAAAACCAAGAAATGCCTCATTCCACAAACAAAGAACTGATACTTGGCATTATGGTGGGAACTACGGGAATCAGCTTACTGCTTTTGTGGTACCACAAGGTTCGTAAACCAAGGATAACGGTGAATTTACCTAAATTTCTTTCTCTGGGTAATACATTTGATTCGATGACTTTGCAAAATGAAACATACAATGGCCAAGGAACAGCAGCAATCTTTCAAGGAAGGCAACTTCAGATATTAGAGAAGTTAAATGAATTACTGACGAATATGGAAGAACTCAAAAATGAAATCAGAGTTCTTAAAGAAGCCATTCCAAAACTGGAGGAATATATACATGGTGAACTTCGAGGGAAGACAACTACTCATAAGATAAGTCCTCAGCACAGAGCTAGAAAAAGAAAGCTTGCCACAGTTCGAAGTTCAAGAACAAGTAATAGTTCAGAAGAAGCAGAAAGTGAAGGAGGGTAAGTTTTTTAAAGATGTTTCCCATGTTGAATTGATGATTTATTGCGTTATTACTATTATTTAAGTACTTTCATTATGCATTCCCAGTCATATATTCTGTTACTAACAAGACATAAAAAAGCGATTATTTTGGCTTGCATTATAATTAAAACCATATTCAATAGAAGGTAGCATGTAAGCTAGAGTACACTATGTTGAGAAAAAAGATATAAGTAACTTCCTAGTGCTAGGTGACATCACGTGAGTATTGAAGAAGACGGTAATTGTTTGCCAAAATTTGTAACGTATTTTTATATGTGGCCACTGTGTGACCCCCAATAAATGCAATCCAATAGAACCTTCTGCGATGATGGAAATGGTCTAAACTTGTGCTGCCTAGTATGGTAGTCACTTGAAGTATAGCTGGATAGCTGGTACAACTGAGGAGCTGATGTTCTAATTTTATTTAATTGTAATTAATTTAAAAGAAATAACCATATGGGACTAGTGGCTACTGGATTAAGCAGTGCAGACCTAATAAGATTTGAGAATGTACAAGTGATACAGTTTTATCCTCACCTGGGGTAATCCATTTTATTCTGAAACCAAAAGCAAAATAATATTCTTTTAAGGAAAAAATGATTTATGAATAAAGAAATTGTGCCTGACTAGTGTTTTTGAGGAGTATAGTAGGCAAGTAAATAAAGAAGCATTAGTAAATATGACATAGCCTGAATTTCCTTAGGGCAGGGACCTCATGTTTTCATCCTTGTAGTCCTCACATCTGATGTTGCTGGAACACATCTGTACTTCTTGACCTAAAATATGTACTTTTTTTGTTTCTATTGTTTTTAAAACTACTTCTAATTTGTTACTGGATCTGTTCAGACCTTTGACCATGTCCTGTTTCTTTATCTTTACTAGACTGCATTTAATAGCTACTATTTAGTGAATTAGTAACCCTTTCTTTCAAAAGGAACTAATAGTAGATAAGGCAGTTCTAGAGATAGCCTATATTAAATTGTTTGGTGATCCCCAAGCAATACTCTTTCTGTCTTTCAAGTCTCATACAGATAACCATGCTATCTGAATAGCAAACTACAAACAGTGAACCTATGTGGATAAGTTTAATGTTGTAATGAACGAAAACAGAAAACATAACAGAGTTAACCTGGTGCTGATTTAGTGATGACTATTATTGTTATTTTGCATAACTGGGCATATCTGGTAAGCCATTTGTACAAATAACAATAATTAAGGTAATAGATGGAATAATTTACATTCACTACACTCAGATCAGCTGAATATATAACTGTACATTATAACTGAATTCAGAGTAGTTCACTATCTGTTTTGAATAATGTGAGAAAAGTTGAACATGTCAATACACATTAATTCAGTCAATTCTAGTTTAGAGCTAGTTTTTTTGTGTTAAAGACTCAGTCACATTCAGGGTTCTTCCAACTTCCCTCACCCGACTTCCCCTTCAAGTGTGTACTAGGATGCAAAAGAGACTTATCATCTAGGCACAAAGAGAAGGGACATTCAGTCTTGATATCATTTGTTGGGAAGCTCCTGTGAGGTACCTCCGAAGGCCCTTTTAATCATCACTCTGAGGGTTTACTAATTACTCAGATGTTCTAGAACAGCTACTCAAAATGAGGTCTGTGGACCAAAAGCAGCAACTTTTCATCTAGTCTGGGAGCTTTATGGAAATGCACATTCTCAAGGCTCACTTCAGACCTAGTAAATCAGAACCTCTTGGAGTGGTGCCCAGGAATCTGCATTTTAACACACTCTCCTAGTGACTCTGATGTACCCTTTGTTCTAGAGGATTTTCTAACTGCTGAGATATCATTATGAAATTGTTTTAATTAGTGACAGTTATGGTTACAAGTAAACATGGGGCACAGTGAGCTATATCATGATGGAGTATTGGTTTT
Source organism: Rousettus aegyptiacus (assembly GCF_014176215.1). NCBI lineage: Eukaryota > Metazoa > Chordata > Mammalia > Chiroptera > Pteropodidae > Rousettus > Rousettus aegyptiacus. The sequence goes on from NW_023416310.1 coordinate 22,006,833, forward strand.
GGTGGGGATAGGGTGGCTGAAGTAAGAAAGGAGGGGGTTTAGGTCGACCATAAGACATAATCAACACAGAAGGTGCCTGAGATCATGGAATTGATAGAACAAAAAGAGTCAGGAATTGATTGAAGGAGAAGCAAATTTTGTATGTGTGTCATTGTGAAGTTTACTAGCTTCTTTTGGGCTAGGTCTAATTATGGGTTTCTTAAAAATAAGCAGTGAGGGGGCAATTTTAGGAATAGAAATTTAGATAAGTTGTCTATCCAGAAACTATTAAACAATTTCTATATATTACCCATACTAGTATGTGATTTCTTTTCTTTTCAAATGTTTAGGCACATCTGGATCTTCTTCCCAATCTCCAAACACATATACCTAGACCCTTTCTTAAAAATTGATAATCAGTAGGGGGACAGTGGAATGGTCTGACATCATTTATTACCTTCTTTGGGCAGAAATATTTTTCAGCATCGAGATCCAATTATAACATCGCCACTTCCTTTGGGCTAGCTCACTGGAGGAAGTGCTTCTTTTAGAGGCCCTAGATGAGATCATTAAACAACAAGCTGGCCCAATTTTGGAAAGGAAAGTTTCTTATAGAAACTATATATGGATCTTAGTGTGACTTAAGAACAATAGACAACCATCTCACATGATAGGAGAACAAAATAATAGATTGCTGTAGTGAGAACCAGTCCTCCTTGGGCTTCTTACTCTCCTACACATCTTGCTAGGTGTCCCAAGAATATAAGGCCCTGAACAATCTTTTTTTTTTTCCCCCTTGATTTTTTTGAAAAAATTGAGACTTTACTTTTTTGGAGCAGTTTCAGGTTCACAGCAAAAATTTAGGGAAAGACACAGAGATGTCCCATGAAATCCCTACCCTCACACATGCATAGCCTCTCCCATTATAAAACTCCAGCACCAGAGTGGTATGTTTGTTACAAACGATGAACCTACACAGACCGACACATCATAATGGACCAAAGTCCATAGTGTACATTATGGTTCACTCTCGGTGTTGGACATTCTGTGGCTTTGGACATGAATCTCATGGTATCACCAGAGTATTTTCACCGCGCTAAAAATCCTCTGTGCTCTGGCTATTCATCCTTCTTTCCCCGACAGGCCCTGACAACCACTGATCTTTCTACTGTCTCCATGGTTTTCCGTTTTCCAGAATGTCATAGTTGGAAACATACAGTATGTAGGCTTTTCAGATTAACTTCTTTTGCTTCATAATATGCATTTAAGTTCCCTCCATATCTTTTCATAGGTTAACAGCTCATTTCTTTTTCATGCTGAGTTATATTTCATTGTCTGGATGTACCACAGTTTATTTATCCACTCATCCACTGAAGGACATCTTGGTTGCTTTCAAGTTTTGGCAATTATGAAGACAGCTGCTATAAACATCCATGCGTAGATTTTTGAGTGGACATAGTTTTCATCTCATTTGGGTAAATACCAAGGAGCATGATTGCTGGATTATATGGTAAAGTGTGTTTAGTTTTCCAAAGTGACTGTCTTCACTTCCAAAGTGGCTGTACTATTTTGCATCCCCCCGCTCCACTTCCACAATGAATAAGAGTTCCTGTTGCTCCACATCCTCATCAACATTTCAATGTTACCTGCGTTCCAGATTTTGACCATTCTGTAGATGTCTAGTTGTATCTCACTGTTGTTTTCATTTGCATTTCTCTGATGACAAATCATGTGGAGCATCTTTTCATATGCTTATTTGCCATCTGTATATACTCTTTGATGAGGCATCTGTTAAGGTCTTTGACCTATTGTTAAATCAGGTTGTTCATTTTCTTATTTTTGAATTTTAAGGCTTCTTTGTATATTTTGGATAACAGTCTTTTTTCAGATATGTGTTTTACAAATATTTTCTCCCAGTCTGTGGTGTCTCATTCTCTTGACATTGTCTTTCACAGAACAGAAGCTTATCAGTTATTTCTTTCATGAATTGTGCCTTTGACATTACATCATAAAGTCATCGCTTTTTAGTTCTCAATATCCCAAATACCCTACTACCACTTCCTGTTTTTGTTCCCTTCCTAACAACCTTCTTTGGGAAACCTTTGAAGAAATTCCTTTCCAGAGGACTAAAGCTCTCTAATTCTCACAATACAATTTTTAGTTTGTCATTTGATTTTACCCTACATGCAAGCTAATAATTTATCCAGGTTTTCTCCAGTGTAACCTTCTAGGATTTTTATAGTTTTGCATTTTATATTTAGGTCTGTGATTCATTTTTGAGTTAATTTTTGTGAAGGGTATAAAGTCTGCATGACCACCCTTTATCCTGGCCATTTCTCAGGGTTGTGGTGAGAAACACTGAGGAATGAGGTAATGTCAGCAAGTTTAGCTGATTTACATACTGCTTGCTAAACAAGTAGCGGATTCCCTAAGCTTCGTGTTCTTTTCTTTGTAACACAACTCACTGCAAATGCAAGAGTCTCCAGGCCCTCTGCACTGCCCTTGTGGGACCTGGGTCAAGGAGTACCAACACAAACATGCTGGTGATCACATTGCTTGATTTGCTGTGGCTAATACAGTTCTCTGTTTCGGACCCAAGAGTGGTATTTCTTCAGTATCCATGGAATAGTAGCAGATTGATTTATTAGCTTGCATGTAGGGTAAAATCAAATGACAAACTGACAATTGTATGGTGAGAATTAGAGAACTATATATATATTGGAATAGTGCTGTTAACCTTACCTTGAAATGGGTATAAATTATTTCAAGGGTTTATAAACAGCAGAACAACAGATCTCCACAGCCTGTGCCCGTGGCCCACACAATCAGATAGCCTGCTTTACTGCCAAGGTAGCTGAATCTTGTTTCATTTGGGGCCAATGACATTTGCTATTTAGGCTTTTTTACCTTCTCTATATATCTTCGACCAAAGTTTGTAAAGTTACTTTTCCATATCACTGGAAGTTTGAAAAACATGGGGGTAAAGCATGTTCAAGTGAAAGAAGAATGAGTTAATAGGCCAGAGAGCAGTGAGTGAGACAGTTAGTTCCAAGTCAAGAATTATACAGATATCATATATGTTATGGCCTTCATCCTGCTGTTTTCCCATCCCTTGATTTGTTGGCTGACTCCTTGAACATAATGAAGGTAGAATACACATTTCAGTCTCATGAGTTGGAGTTTTTCAGAAAGATGAGCCACAGGACAATTTTATTCTAAACTGACGTCATCAGATTCTAGAGTCTGCTGTCATCACATTCTATGTTATTGCCATGTTAATTCCACATGCGGCTTAAGAATTCAGTCTTCTGACCTGTTCCACCTACACAGGGCAATTTATAGCTTAAGGGTGATGGCTTAGAAAGGAATGGAGAGATTTATTTTGGATTGACTTCAACATGGGAAAATGCATAAGGTAAGACTTTATAAAGAAAAAACACTTCTCCATATGTTTCATGTGCTGAAGAACATTGATATACCAGTAAACCAAGCTTTAATACTTCCTTTAGTTTCCCACATAAATGAAATATGGAATAGCTGGATTTGTATCTGAAATACTCTCCAGACAGATTCTGTTGATCCATGGTTAATATTTTAAAATGAATTAATCAACAGTATATAAATTTATTCTACTTAACTCCTTTAAATAGAGTAGTTTAATAGTCTCACACAGATATTATGGTTTATTATTTTTAAAACAGAAAGTTCTACCTTTTCCTTTAGGGGATCCTTTAGTTCCAGTGCCCTCTGATCTTTCCTTATGCCTGCTTCCCTGAGTCTTTCAACTTACCTTCCCAAGGTTTAATAGACTGAGCAGGTACTACTGTGGGTAATCAGAGGCAGTCTTTTAGACTTAGGCATTCTTCTGGGTGCCTCTGTGTGACCATCCACTGCAGCTGCCATAATTTTCTTATTCCCTGTTGTTTCCATGTTAATAAGGTGGATGTTATTCTTCAAGAGACTTGGCAGGTTTCTACTTCTGCTCCCTATTTTTTTCCTCATTTGACACTTTTCTCACTCTAGCTGCTGCAAAGAGGACCAGAGCTTCCAACCTAATTGTCCTGAAGATAAAGTACCATCAGATCCCCTGCTGCACCATGGAGCCTCTTCTATTATTCAGCCAACCACATCTCTTGATCGTAAAACAAGTCGCGCTTATACAATACGTAGAGTCAGTTTACGTAGAGGAAGTAAACATTTATATTCTCCATCAAATACATCTATTCACTCATCTCTCTCTGAAAGAAGATGCTCTTTATTAGCTAAATTTCAGAAGAGCTGTGTTTCCTTTCACCGTCAACAAAGTAGAGCAAACTTTGATTCTCAAGAAAAAAGAAACTTCAATGATTTAGAATCTTCCTCGGGACATTTTGGCTTTAGATCTCAAATGATCTCCTCTGCCCCTAAACTAAGTATAATTTCCTGTTATGATGGTGCTGCAATTTTTGATCTTCAATCAAGTAATGAGAACATGTGTAATCCAAGTGAAATCGAAATTGTTTCTAAAAAGTCAGATCCTACTGATGCTGAAAAATGTAAAAGCTCTTGTTCTCCTGACTATACTATTAAAAACTTTATAAATTTTGAAACAAAAGTTAATTCTTCAGCCTATCAGAACTCTGTTAATAGAAGCACCCATCAACAGCAAAGAGCAACCTCCTATTCAGTTCCACCTTTTATTTCCTATTCATATCAACAAAATGGAATGGCCACTGATATGCAAGGAAGAAGCCAATTAAGGGAAGCTTCCCTTCATCCTGGTTCTCAAAGTCACAGTACAAATAATTCTTCATCTGTGATTCAACTACATCCCTCTCAAAGTGAAACTTTATCTGTTCTCCATAATATTCAATTTTCTTCATTTCGTAAAAATACTAGGAGCTTTACCCCATTTCAAAATGAAGTTACTGCAGATTTCTTTGAGGATGAAAATATTGCTAACTTGGAAAGATTTGAAGACCAGTTTTCACCAGTTGAAATTCCTGAAATAAGGTCACCGCAGACTTTACCTTCTCTTAGAAGGGCAGCTCAAATCAGAAGTTTTCCTCCCAGCCACACTGTAGTCTGTAGAAATCACTGCTTGGTTCTCATAGATGTGTTCTCACTTGTTAAGCATCACAGCGTTTTCTGAAATAGGTGTCTACGTTACAGTCTAAATTTAGCTTTAATTGCAGTGTTTTTTGAAAGATAGTTTATTAACATTATTGAAATATGGAAGTCAGAGATTATTCATGTGTTTCAGGCTTTTATCGGATTTGGGACAGATTGACTAGTCCCAAATTTCTGAGTGACTATTATAATACATTTGCGCTCTGAAAATAACATCAAGCTTTGATATATAGGTCTTCTAAACATATTGCATTCTTTGAGAGTTTAATATCTTCTTTTATCCTAGTCTTATCATTAGAGATAGTATTTCTATATAATCTATGTATTACTGTATTTATCAAATTCCAAATTTTCATTTGTATAAGACTTACTAGCTGTATTTCTCATGCCAGACATTCCACTGACAGATGATTTTTACTAATGCAAGGATCACAAGTAAAAACATATTGTCATGGAAATATGTAGAATATATTGAAACCAGATATTTTAACTAAATACTTTTAATACACATTAATGTATGTATATGTCTAGAAATTCAGAGAACTCTGAAATCAGAGATTTAAAAAATGTATGTTTTTTATTTTTTAAATAAAATCTTTTCCAAAATTTTTCCAAGATTTTTATTTTAAAAAAGTGTCTCTCCAAATTTTTAAAGGAATATTTTTTATATTTTTCCATTATATTAAACAAAGTTTATAAATATATTTATCAGAATAACTAATGAATGGAAAAAGTATGTAGGCAATTAAAAGTACTTAAGTTAGAATATAATTAGTCTTTTTACAGGAAAGGAATTTACATCATATTCACTTATTTGTCATAATAAAATGCCGCCTAACTCTGTATCATTGGGCTAAGATGCTATTTTTGTGTTTTTCTCCCCCCCTTTTTTTTGCATAGAACTTAAATTTTTTTTCCCTTTTAGTTTTTCAGTTGTGAAATATATATAACATAAAACTTACCATCTTAACCATTTTTAAGTTCAGCGGCATTAAGTATATTCATATTGTTGGGCAAACATCATCGCCATCCATCTTCAGAAATTTTATCTTGCAAAACTGAAATTCTGTACCCATTAAACAATAACTCCCGATCCTCCTCCTACTAGCCTCCAGCAACCACTATTCTACTTTCTGACTCTTTGAATCTGATTCCTCTAGGTACCTATGTAAGTATAATTACGTTATAGTTGTCTTTTCATAGCTAGCATATTTCACTTAGCATAGTGTCCTCAAGGTTCATCCATGTTGTAGCATGTGTCAGAATTTCCTTCTTTTTAAAGGTGTAATGGTATTCCATTGTATAAATAAACCACATTTAGTTTATCTAGTCATATGTCAGTGGATACTTTGGTTGCTTCTACCTTTTGGCTGTTAATAATGCTGTTATGAACATAAGTGTGCAGATACCTCTTTGAGACCCTCCTTTCAATTATTTTAATTATACACCTACAAGTGTAATTACTGGATCATATGGTAATTTTATTTTTAAGTTGTTGAGGAACTGCCATACTTTTTTTCAATGCAGCTAGAACATTTTTCATTCCTCCAAGAGTACACAAGGATTTCAGTTTCACCACATCCTTGTCAACACTTGTCTGTTTTTTTTTTTTTCTTTTAATTGTAACCATCCTAGTGGGTGTGAGGTGGTATCTCATTGTGGTTTTGATTTGCATTTCCCTAATGATTAGTGACACTGAGCATTTTTTTATGTGCTTATTGGCCATTTGTATATCTTCTTTGGAGAAGTGTTTATTCAAGTCTTTTGCCCATTTTGTAAGGCTGTTTACTTTTTGGTTGAGTTGTAGTTCTTTGTATATTCTGGGTATTAACCCTTTATCAGATATATGACTTAAAAATATTTTCTTCTATTTTATGGGTTATCTTTCACCTTGTTGATCATGTCTTTTGATGCACAGAAGTTTTTAATTTTGATGTCTAGTTGATATTTCTTTTGATTTTTTTTGATGTTGATGTTGACTAGTCCTTCATTCTCAGAAAAAATCCCACTTGTTTGTGGCATATAATCATTTCAATGTTTTTGCAAATCTTTTTGCTAATATTTTGTTGAGGATTTTTGCATCAATATTTACCAAGAATATTTATCTACTTTTCTTAAAGTATGTTTGTATGGCTTTGGTATCAGGTAATGATGACCTTGTAGAATGAGTTAGGAAATGTTCTTTCTCTTTAACTTTTTGAAGGATTATGAGTAATACTGATGTTAATTTTTCTTTAAATGTTTGTGGAATTCACCAGGAAATCTATGTAGTCCTGGGCTTTCCCTTATTGGGAGGTTTTTGATTCCATCGCCTTAATAGTTATAGATCTGTTCAGATTTTTTTTCTTCCTGATTCAGACTTGGTATGTTGTATGTTTCTAGGAATTTGTCCATTTTATCTAAGTTATTCAGTTTGTTGGCATTCTATTCTTCATAGTACTCTCATAATCCCTTTTATTTCTGTAAAATTGGTAGTGATATCCTGTCTTTCATTTCTTATTTTAGTTACTTGATTCTTCTCTTTTTTTCTTAGTCTAGTTAAAGGTTTGTCAATTCTGTTGATCTTTTTGAAGAACCAACTCTTGCTTTTGTTGATTTTTTCTATTGTTTTTTATTCTCTATGCGTTTGTTTTTGTTCTAATCTTTATTATTTCCTTCCTTCTACTAGCTTTAGGTTTAATTTGCCCTTTTTTCTAGTTCTTTGAGGTAGAAATTTAGGTTGTTGATTTGAGACTTTTCTTCTTATAAGGACTTAACAGCTATAAGTTCCCGCCTTCATACTGCTTTGGCTGCATCCCATAAGTTTTGATATATTGTGGTTTTATTCTTTTGACTCAAAGTATTTACTAATTTCTCTTGTGATTTTTTCTTTGACTCATTGGTTGTTTAAGAGTATATTGTTTAGTTTTTACATAATTATGGATTTTCCAGTTTTCCTTCTGTTGTTGATTTCTAGTTTCATGTCATTGTAATTAGAAAAGATATTTTATATTATTTTAATCTTTTAAAAACCATTAAGACATGTTTTGGCATATCATGATTTATGCTGGAGAACTTTACATGTGCATTTGAGAATATTATGTATTCTACTGTTATTGAATGGTGTATTCTGTATATGTCTGTTAAGTCAAATTGGTCAATAGTAATATTCAGTTCCTCTGGTTCCAGGTGATCTTCTGTCTAGTTGTTCTACCCATTATTAAAAGTGAGATATTTAAGTTTCCTACTAGTATTAAACTGCTGTCTCTTTCTCCCTTCAATTCTTTCAATGTTTGCTTCATATATTTAGGAATTCTAATGTTTAATGAATGTATGTTTATTATTGTTACATATTATTGACAAATTGAGTCTTTTATAATTATATAATGACCTTCTTTGTCTCTTGTAAGTTTTTGACTTAAAGTCCATTTTGTCTGATATTAGTATAGCCAGAACTGTCTCCTTCTAGTTATTATTTATATGAAATATCTTTTTCATCCATTTTCCTCCAACCCATGTGCGTCCTTAGTTCTAAAGTGAGTCTCTTATAGACAACATATGATCCTGATTTTTTAAATTCATTCTAACCTGTATCTTTTAATAGGAGAATTTAATACATTTACATTTAAAGTAATTATTAATAGTGAAAGACTTACTATTACCATTTTGTTATTTGTTTTCTGTATCTCATATAGCATTTTTTGTCCTTCATTTCCTTCCTTACTGCCTTCCTTTGTGTTTGCTTGATTTTTTTTGTAGTGACACAGTTTGATTCCTTTCTCATTTTTGTGTGGATGTATTCTATAGATATTTTCTTTGTGTTTGCCTTAGGCATTACGTATAACATCCTACAATAGTATAACAACTATTTTAAGCTAATAACAACTTAATTTCAATTGCATATAAAAATCCTTCTTTATACAGTTCTACCCCCCATTTATTTTATTGATGTCACAAATTATATCTTTATTTATTGTATAACCATTAGCATAGACTTATCATTATTTTAATGCTTTTCTTTTTAAATCTTTTAAGTAAAAGAATAAAAAGTAGAGTTATGAACCAAAAATACAATAATACTGGTTTTTAGATTTATCGATGTATTTACATTTACCAGAAAATTTTATATTTTCATGGCTACAAGTTACCATCTAATGTCTTTTTGTTTCATTTTGAAGGATTCCCTTTAGAATTTCTTATAGGGTAGATCTAGGGATAATGAACTCCCTCAGCTTTTGTTTATCTGGAATGTCTGAATTTCTCTCTCAAATTAAAGGACTGCTACATTGCTAGATAGAGAATTCTTGGTTGACATTATTTTCTTTTAGCACTTTAAATATATCATCTCACTGCCTTCAGGCCTACAAAGTTTCTGTTGAGAAATCTGCTGATAGTCTTATTGAGGATCCCTTATTTGTGACAAATTGCTTTTTTTCTTGCTACTTTTAAGATTTTTAAGATTTGTTTTTAACTTTCTACAATTTGTGTGTATGTCATGATGAGGATCTTTTTGAGGTTTATTCTGCTTGGAATTCATTGAGCTTCTTGTATTCGTATATTCATGTCTTTTCTAAAATATGTGTATGGGGGGGGTTGGCTATTATTCCTCAAAATAAACTCTCTACCCCTTCTCTCTTCCTTCTCCTGGGATTCTCATAATATGTATATTGGTCTGATCTATAATGTTCCATAAAGTTTCTTAGGCTCTTTTCACTTCTCTTCATTTTTTTTTTTTTTTAAATCTTTAGGTTCAACAATTTTAAATGATTTCTCTTTAAGTTTGCTGATTCTTTCTTCTGCTTATTTGGGTATATTGTTGATGCCTTCTAGTACCTTTTTTTTCTAGTGAGGCTCATTACTGTATTTTTCAGCTTCAAAATTTCTTTGTTTCTCTTATAATTTCTAACTCTTTGTTGACATTTTAATTTTGTTCATCTATTGTTTTCCTGATTTCCTTTTGTTCTCTCTCAAAGTTTTTCTTTAGTTCTTTGAACATACGACTATTGTCTTGTTAGTCTAAAGCCTGTATTTCTTTAGAGCCGGGTTCTGAATATTTGTTTTGTTCATTTGAACGAGGCCATCTTTTTCTGTTTTTTTTTGTGTACTTTGTGGTGTTTTGTTGAATATTGCATATTTGAAAAAATAGCCACCTATCCCATCCTTTGTAGATTGATTCCATGCAGATGAAGTACCTCACTAATTAGCCCAGTGTGAGGGTTTAAGGTCTTCTCAGGTCCTTTCTAGGCATTTGTTTTCCCTAGGCCTGTGTATATGCTTTTTCCCGTAGTTCCCTTATATACACAATTGTTATTAATTATCTTAATTTCAATAAGAGTTTCACTCCTGTTTTTCTTGGTGTCTTAGTTGTCCTGTTGTATTCCTATCCCCATATTCTTTGTACCTAGGCTACCTGTGAGTCTGCAGCCCCCCTGTAGCTCTCACATGCTATAGTGCCTGCTACTGCTTTTAGTGGCCTCCAGTCTGATAGCCTAACTATGCCTTCATTTCTGCCTGAGCTCTGAGGCAAACGAAAAGAAACCAGTCTCTCAGGAAGCCCCTAGACATGCGAGAAAACAAGATCCACTCTTTTCCTTCTGTCCCAGCAGAGAAGACTAGAATAGGACAATTTCTTCCCAGCCATGCTGTGCCATGGTAAGCAAAAACACCATGAAGTTTACCACTGTTTTGAGTATGGCTTTTTCTTTCTTGGGCATTTACTTGTTTACTGCAGATCTTTGACTAGTTTCTAGATCTCCCACAAAGCTGCTTCAGTTTGTCTATTTTTATTTATTTAGTGTTTTCATAGTCCACCATCTTGCCGACATCAGTTTCTTTTATCATGTATCTTTTGAAAAACAAAATTGGGACAGTGAGGTGTCGCATAAGGCTGAGCAAAGGGAACCGAATCAGGGTGCCTGATGTAGGAAGAGACTACAGTACTATAGCCAGGTATGCTTTGCTTTTTCTGATGGAACACACTACTGATATAGCTTGTAAATACACTATTTTATTTTCATAGTAAATAATGTCATTTCCTCTTTAGGTAAGTATGCTTTCAGAGATGCTGTTATTGCTACTGAAGCTAGTAATTGTGCAGAAAGGAAGGGATAGAGAACATGGCGTAGTTCTTATTTCAAATTGGGAGCAGCAAATAGGGCCAGAAAAAGTGTATGAGGAGACCAGTGTTTGTTGGTAAATTTGATTATTTAGAGTGAACTTCTCCAGGCCTGCTAAAAGAGTGTTGGAAAATTCTGTTTGACATCAGATAATCTATGAAATACCTTTTTCCCTCCCAGTATAAATCTAAACTCTAACCCAAAGTTGATATGATTTCCCCAGGCATATTTAGATATCCCATATTTTTAAATTTTGCTTTCAAAACTTTCTCATAGTTTTTGATAAATGCTCAGTTATTAGTAGAAGACCCCTGTCCAAAGTAGGAAAACAATTTTCATACACTTGGGTGTTTCTCAATGTTGAAAAGGGATTAGCCTAGATGTTCTCTTTTGTTTTGTTGGCCAGTTTGTGTATTGTTATGATGTTACCACACTGACTTACTCTAGATCTGTCTTTTATATTATAGTTCTGAAATCTGTTCATTAAAATTCTCTTGGTTCTTCTTGCACTTGCCCTTCCATATTAATTTTAGTCAGGTTAAATTCCATAGGAAAACACCATTGTGGTTTTGATTGAAATTGCATTAAAAGTGTAGGTTAATTTGGGGCCATATGAAATAATTTAATGTTACGTTTTCCTGTCCATGCATGTGATATCTTTTTCCATTTATTTAGGTATTCTTCAATGTCTTCTGATGACATTTTGTAATTTTCTATAGAAAAGTCATTTAAAAAAACTGTTACAGCATTTTTCCTTGGTACCGCGTATTTTTTTCTACTATTATAAATGTTATATTTTATAAAATTGCATTTTCTAACTTGTTTTATAGATACAAGGGTATAATCAATTTTCAAAAATTTATTATAAATGTAAGTTTTATTTATCTGTAAATTCTGTTGGGTTTTTTATTCTGTTGAATAATATTCAAATAGTAACAGTTCTGTTTCTTCTCTCTTAATTTTTATAATTTTAATTGCGTTTCTTTTAATGTTGTGCTAAGAGGACCTGCAGTACAATGTTGAATAGAAGCAGCAATATTGTACATCCTTCTCTATTCCTGATTTTAAGAACAAAGCTGCTAATATTTCATCATTAAATTTAAAATGTATTACAGTTTTTAGTATATAAAAACTATATCTGGTCAGAAGTTCCCTTCTCTTCCTTCTTTATAGGTTTGATATTTCTTTTGTCTTAAAATTATTTTTAAAAAATTTTATTTTGGTAAACACTAAAATGATCATATAGTTTATAAAATTTATTTGTTGTACCAGAGAAATTTTCTAATGTTAAACTGTGCTTTTAGTACCCAGGACAAACTCAATTTGGTTAAGATGCTTTCTTTCGTGTTCATCGCAGTTTTTTGGTTGATATTTTTGAAAATTTTTCCATCTATATTTATGTATTAAATTGGCTCATGATTTTCATATTTTATACTATTTTTGTTTGTTTTAGGTATCAATTTTACTAGTTTCATAAAATAAGCTGAAAGGTGTTCTCTCTTTTTTAATTCCTCAGAAGAATTTGAGTGAATCTAATTCTTTGGATATTTGGATGAATTCACTAAAAAACTCTGTTTTCTCTCTCTCTCTCTTTCTCTCAATCTTGGAATACATATATAAATTCTAATTTATTTAATGGCTGTAGGGATATTCAAGTTTTTGTTCTTTTTTCTTATAAAAATAATGTCTTTATTGAGATACAATACATACACCCTAAAATTCACCCTTTTAAAGTATACAGTTTGGTGAGTTTTAGTTTATTCACAGAGCTGTACAGCCATCATCACTGTCTAATTTCCAAACACTTTCATCACCCCAAAAAGAAAGCCTATACTGTGTACCCACTCATTCTTTATCTGTCCTCACCCCTAGACCCCATCCACCATTACTCTACTTTGTTTCCATGGCTTTGCCTATCCTATACATTTTATAAAATGGGACCATACAATATATGGCCTTTTACACAGCATAATGTTTGTTCATGTTGTATCATGCAACAGCACTCAATCCTTTATATTACCAAATAATATTCCATTGTTTACTCATTTCATTTATCTACTCATCTGTTGATAGGCATTTGGGTGGTTTTCATTTTTTGGCTGTTATGAATGATGTTTTAATGAACATTCCTGTGCAGGTTTTTATGTGGGCATGTGTTTTCAAGTCTCTTAGATAGGTACTTAGGAGTGTAATTGCTGAGTCACATGGTAACTCTGTGTTTAACATTTTGAAGAACTGCCAAATTGCTTTCCAAACTTGATGCACTATTTAACAGTCCTATTAGTAGTGTAGACGGGTTCCAATTTTTCATTGTCACTTATTTCCTTATCACTTGTTTCTTTTATTTGAGAAATCCTAGAATGTGTAAAGTGATATTTTATTGTGAGTTTTGATTTGCATTTCCCTAATGACTAATGATATTGAGCATCTTTTTCTGTGTTCATTGGCCATTTGTTATCTTTTGGAGAAATATTTATTCAAGTCCTTTTCTTCTTATTAAATCGAGTTATTTCTTTTTATTGAGTTGTATGAGTTTTTTATACATTCTATATAGAAACCCCTTATCATATATATGATTTGTAAGTATAGTAGTCCCCCCTTATCCACAGTAGACATGTTTCAAGACCCTCAGAGGATGCCTGAAACCTTGGATAGCACCAAACCCTATATATACTATATTTTTTTCTATACTAAATAACAAGTATATACATGAATGAATTGTCATGCTCTAAATACAGTTGTGAAGCCAGCACCCAGATTTTAAGACAGAATATTATCAGCACCTCAAATATTTCCACATGCTCTCTTCCAGGTGCTCTGTGCCATCAGCCCCAACAGGATAACCCATCTTGATTTGTAAATGCATAAATTAATTAAACTTATTTTTCTTTTTCATACAAATGAAATAATACACTAGTACGCTTGTGTTCAACTTCTCTCAATCAACATTATCTTGTGATATTCATCCATTTTGTTGTGTGCAATTGTAAATTGTTCATTCTCATTACTAAGTATTCTTCCATTGTGTAAATATACAATATCTAAGCTATTCCTAATTGGTATTTGGTAGTTTCCAGTTGTGGAAAATTATGTTAGCATAAGCATATATACACACATATCTTTTAGGTATATACTCAGGAGTGAAATATGCCAACTTTAGGATATATTGCCAAAAATATTTCCAAAGCGATTGTACCAGTTTACACTCCCATCAGTCATATAGGAGAGCTCCATTTTCTCCACATCCTCACCAATGCTTGGTATGTCTGTCTTTTGTTATTTTAGCCATTCTTGTAAGCATATAGTTAGAGGTGTATTTTTAAATTATCTTCAGATATTGGGTTTTTCTCCCCTATTTTTTAGTGGTGATTTCTAATTTAGTTGCATTGTAAGTGAAGAACATAGTCTACTTAATAGATTAACTTTTGTGGCTTGCTTCATAGCCTTGTGTTCATGCCTGTTTTTATAAATATTACAGATGTATTGGAGAAGAACGTGTTCTCCAGATGTTTAATGTCTAGTTCTATATGTTGGTTGGATTTGAACATGTTAATTTTGGTGTTTAAATTATATCCTTATTTTTTTTATATGCTTTATCAATTACTTAGAATGTTACGTTAAAAATCCCTTATTCTGGTTAGCGGATTTAATTACTCTTTGTATATCTTTTAATTTGTGTTTTTTATATATTTGAGGCTTGTGTTTTTAGTACATAGAAATCTAAAACTGCTCTTTCTTCCTTACAAATTGAACCATTATGTGTTGTTTCATGGCCATCTTTAAATTTAATGCTTTTTACTCTAAAAAAGATTGTCAGATGTTAATTTAGTTACTTTCTTTTGATTATCATTTTATTATATTTCTGGTGCACAGAATTGGATTAAAAACTATCTTTAGCTTATGCAAACTCCAATTTTGGCCTAAGTAACTAAGTGTCATTTTTACTCAGTTAGTTAGTTATAAATAATGTAAGGCCTTGTTGACCACTATACGAACTTTTATTTTCACTCTGATTTGGACATCCATTGGAGGGTTTTGAGCAAAGAGTAACATGATCTGATCCTTAGCTTTTAAAGAACCATTCTGGCTACTGTGTTGAGAATAAACTATAAGGGTCCAGGAGATGTGATAGGAAATCATTACAGTAATCCAGGTGACATGATGATGGTTTAGACCAGGGTAGTAGTGGGTAGAGGTGGTGAAAAGTGGTGAGATTCTGGATCTGTTTTGAAATAGAACCAACAGGAATTTCTAACAGATTGGATGTTGCTTAAGAGAGAAAAAGAAGAGTCAAGGATAGTTCAAAATTTTTTTTTTTGATTTGGGAAACTGAAAGAATGAAGTTTCCGTTAATAATGTTGAAGAAGTTGAATATCATTTCATATAGTATCTTCTTTATAAAGACTTTGAACTAAATTTGAGTCTCAGTATTAGACATGGTTGCATATCTCTCAAGAAATTATTTCGTTTGTGTCTTTGATAGTATCTGCTGGGGACTGGGACTATATGATATAAAACCACATTTGTGTCCCTTGAAGCAAAGATATAGATATATAATGTATATGTTTTTTTTTTATTGACCTCACTGACATTGGGCCTTATTTTTATCTTTTATCACTACTTTAATTTGTTCCCTTATATGTTATATATCTTTATGTGCCTCCTTAAAATCTTTTTAGAACAGGACAGGGTCTGAATAAATGAAAATAATTTGTTTGCATTGTATGACACCAAAAGGAAATGTGGAAAGTAGCATGAATTTTTAAACTAAGTTAGAGCATCATTTGAACTATAAATGTGTGTGTACATGTATGTGTGTTTGAGTGCCTGCTGAATTCCTACAACTCTGTATCATTCATTAAACAATATTCAGTGCATATCCACTATGTGTCAGGGGCTATTCTAAACACTTAATATATCAGTTAATATATTGCAGGAAGCATACAATCTAGTGGGGGTGATACTGACAAAAATTACACATGTAGTAGATTAGTAAATTATATAGTATATTAGTACATGATGTTATAGGAAAAATATGTCAACAATGGTAAGGGAGATTGAATGTGGGTAGGTCGTAGTATGGAGGTTGCAGTCTTAAATAGAATAGTCTGGATGGGCCACACTGAGAAGATGACATTGGAGCTAAAGCCTGAAGGAGGTGAGGATGTGAGTTATGTCCCCTTCTGAGGGAAAAGCAAGCAAAGGTCCTGAGATAGGAGTAGGACCGGCATGTTTAAGGAACTGCTTGGTGGCCAGTGTAGAGCCGAATGAGAAGAGTGGTAGGTCAGAGAGGTGACGCAGTTGGGAAACAAACCTCTGGTGTGAGAACTTGAGCTTTTTCTCTGAGTGAAAGGGGGTACCACCACAGGGTTTCAAGCATAAAGGAGTTATGATCTGACTGGCTTTTTAAAAAGGTCACTCTGGCTACTATAGTATAACTTTCAAGGAGTTGATGATTATTTCTGCAATTTTAGGTATATTACAGCTAATACCGATACAGAAGAACAGAGTTTTCCAGTCCCTCAAGCACTTAACACACACGTAGAGGAATTAAATTTAGATGTCCTTCTGCTGAAGGCAGATAATTTACGTTCAAACGAGTCTAGCAAGATGGAGAGTTTTGAACTACTTTGTGACCACAAAGAAAAGGTAAGCGATATCGGATAATAACATGTTTGAATAGTTTTAATTTTTGATTTAATATACTGTCCCATTCATATTGTAACCATAATTGTTTCGCAGTTTTTTCAAGCTAATTGATTGATGCAAAATTTTTTATAATGTGACTAAAATTTTAAAAAAGTAAATAGAGTTTATCAGACTCTCAAATCATAAAAATGAGAACCAAATATATGAGGATACAGATTTACTTTGATCTTTATTAATTTGGTATATTTATTAAATATTATATAATAGATAAAGAACAAGATGCACTGCTTCTCTGGGGGGGCTACATTTTAAGTTTTCTAACTTATTATTAATATAAAAGCCATCAGTATTTTAATCTATTTCTACCACTGGTCATTTTTCAATGTTTAATGTTATGCTGAATTGGGAAAACCCATCTCTCTCACCACTACCACCACCACACACACACACAAAAAGGTTTGCAATATCCCAAGATGCAATAAATCTCTTTCTTCCCCATGAACAAGTCTACCCTTTGAGGATTTAGCAACTCTAAACACATTGTCAACATTTTTAAATCTTCAGGATTATATTTAGATAATATAGGTAAAAACCGTGACTGCTCTTTTGAGTATATGTGATCCATAATGACTTGCAGATGTTATTTGAAATGCTCATTGAAACATCATATTGATAGTAGATAACTGGAAAGAGAATAAAAAGAGGATACTACAACTCAGGGAGAATGTATAGATTCTAGGGACTATCAATTCTCACTTCTACGTAGCCATAGAGCCAGTGTCTGGATAATATTTATTATTTTTCAGATCCAAATGTAACTTTACATTAAATCACATTTTGTAGCCATGAATATTTTAGTTTAAAATATTATACGTACGAGAATAGCTTCAGTCATTTATAAAAACCAGTTTACCTGCCTAATTTTTTTTAAGTTGCAGTACAAAATATTTAATAGTCTTGTCAAGTTACTAAGTTAATCTAATGTGAAGTTCTATCTTTTCAGTTTAGAGATGAAATTGAATTTATTTGGAGGTTTGTTCGTGCTTATGGAGACATGTGTGAGCTATCTACAAATATACAAGAAAAGAAACATTATGCTAATATAGGTAAGTATTTTATAAAGATTGATTATCATCAAGTGACTATTATCTGTAATAAACTACTAATTTTTAATTAAAGCTAAATTTTCTTAGCTGAAACCAATCTGTTTAATCTATTTCAATATATTGTACTGAAAATATATTGGTACTGAAAAATACACATAGTCTAGGGACAGAAAGGTTTTTTTAGGACTAAAGAATAAATATATTCTGTAAAAATATTTGAGCATATTAGAATAGACAACTGAAAAATTCACATTTCAGCTTTTAAAGTTTCCAAATTTATCATTATAAAATAAGATTAGCCTTGAGTCGATAATTGTTTTAGATGAGTAGTGCATCCATGGTTGTTTATTATACTGTCTCCTATACTTTGGGGCATATTTTTGAATTTTTTTATAATAATAATAATAACAAAACAAAAACAGCCAAATGTCACATCATTTATATATATTTATGTCACCTTGACTCTTACCGAATAGCAAAATTCTTTCTTGCAAAAAGCCCCTTAACTGCCATCTCTATGTTTCAGGGTAGTAATTTGATACCAGAACTTCTTTAATTCTTTTTTTATTCCCAAGTCCTCTCTTTTCCAAGCTTTCTTTTTCTA
Organism: Rousettus aegyptiacus; assembly: GCF_014176215.1. Taxonomy (NCBI): domain Eukaryota; kingdom Metazoa; phylum Chordata; class Mammalia; order Chiroptera; family Pteropodidae; genus Rousettus; species Rousettus aegyptiacus. Next base: position 22,025,375 of record NW_023416310.1, read on the forward strand.
AAATAGCACGAGGAAGAAATAACAAAAAGGTAATGATACTTCAGATCTCCTTCTAGTCCAGGTACCTGTCATTTTTATTTCCAAGAAAGAAATGTTTCCAAACTCCTTGTAATTATGTTTTTTAATGTTTGTACATTTATGTTTTTCGATTATTCATTTTCAGGTTACTGTTATTATTGAAATCCTTTTTTTTTTTTTTTAGTTTATGTAGATTTCTACACAGGGTGATTCTCTTAATGGATAAAGCTATAAAATACCACATTAACAAATTAACAATAGGAGAATGGTTTTAGAATAAAAGACTCTTTTTTTATAAAGATTATATCAACGACTCATTTTGCAGCATTAGATAGCCTATTCAAGCCGTGGGGAAATGGGTCAAGAAAGGAGGAAAGGACGTGGTATAAAATAAAACAGCTACTTTTTGAGAGAGATTTTCAGATTGTAGTTCAGTTTTGTTGCAAGCATTTTGATTTTTCAAGCCTATAGACAAACCTCTATCTAAAGTAATTATTGCATTATTAAAAGTTATTCTAAACTAAGTAAAATGATTTGAGAGAATTATTTATGTATTGAACCTGTTCGTTATTGTGAATTATGAGGTGAGAACCTCTCTGGGCAGCCTTCCCACCCTCCTTTAGATAGAGTTATTCTCTTCTCTGCTGCGTGCTCTTTTTTACCCTGCTTTTATTTTTTGCGTGTAATTTGTTTATATACCTACTGCCTCCTGAGCTGTAAACCTTTAGAAGTCAAGAACTGGGTCTCATTTGACTTTTTAATCCAAGGCTTTCATACTATGGCACTTAGAAGGCACTCAGCAAATGTTGGCTGAGTTAATTACAAAACAAGTTCTATTAACATTTTAAAATAATTATCGAATGACTTTTCTTGCACTTGGTGAAATCACTTAGTCCAGTGAGTCTCAAACTTGAGCATACATCAGAATCTCTTGAGGCTGGTGAAAGCAGATTGCTCTGTCCCAGAGTCTGTAATCAAGTAAGTCTCCCATATGGCCAAAAATTTGCTTTCTCATAAGTTTCCAGGTGATGCTTTTGGTCTTGAGACCATAGTTTGGGAACCACTGATTTAATTCAATAATCTGCCTCCCACGAACTCACATGAAGGTACTAAGTGTAAATACATTTATCTTTCAGGGAAGACATTAGGTGAAAAAGCTATTACTAGAGCACCCATGAATGGGCATTGTCATCTGTGGTAAGTTCATAGAATTTATGCAGTCTTTACAAATTCTAATACGCCTCTATAGATTACAATGGATTTTTAAAATATTATTGATGCATTTAACCTCTCTGTCACATTCACTGAAAAATATAGTAGATAACATAGTAACTGTTCTTGTTCTGTTTTTCTCATATTTTTTCAGTATGTATGTTTTAAATATATTTAAGGTAAACTTTCTTTGAAGATTTCATAAGTGAATGTATCAAGTCTGATAGCTCTGAACATGATAAATTCTAATTAAAACTAATTTAATAAACATTTTGTTTGACAACAAACACAAGAATGATGTCATGTTTATAACTGAAATGTTGAAAGAATGCTTCAAAGAATAAAAAGCTCATCAGCCATTTTTTATACCAAATGAGCCAAAGTCTAAAAATTCCACAGGTCAAAGAAAAGCCATCTATAATATAAGAAAGCTCAAACAAAGGAAATGTAATTAGGTTGGTGGGTACAAGTAAATATCCTTGGGACAAAAAAAAATTTATTCTTGAGTATATTTTGTTTTGAATTCTTTATATGTGTAGAATTATAAAACACAAATAAGAAGAGATGTATTGTTTTTAATTAACATTTCCTTTTACTCCTAGTTGTATTTTTGCAATTGTTTTAGTTCCTCAGTTTTATTTTGTTGTTTTCTTTTATAGCAGCACAGGTAATTTATGTGCTAAGGAGATAGAGTAATAAATTAATTTATGAGCCTTTTCTCAGACCTAGTTTTCCAGAAATCCACCCCTCTTGGACATTATTTTAGTCTTCTGGGGAACTCTTAGGCAAAATCTCTCTCATAATGGCTCCCTTTCTTTTTTTTTTTTTTTTTTTGGCCAAATCTGTTATTTTTTAAATTAATTAATTTTTTATGGCGACATTGGTTAACGAAATCAAATAAATTTCAGCTGTACACTTAAGAATAAGACATATATATATATGTTTACACTGTGTGTTCACCTCTCATAGTTAGATTTCCTTCTGTCACCACATATTTGACCCCCTTTATCTTGTCTACCTCTTCCCTCCCCACCGATCCCCTACCCTCTGGTAATCACTAGTCCATTGTCCATGTCCATCAGTCTCTGTTTGTTTGTCCTGTTCATTTGTTGCTTTTAGGTTTATATCCCACATATAAATGATATCATGTGATTTTCAGCTTTTTCCATCTGGCTTATTTCGCTTAGCATGACTATCTTGAGGTCCATCCATGTTGTCGCAAATGACAGTATCTCATCTCTTCTTATGGCTGAGTAATATTCCATTGTATATATGTACCACAGCTTCTTTAGCCAATCATCTATCATAGGATACTTCGCTTGCTTCCATGTCCTGGATACTATGAATAATGCTGCTATGAACATCGGTGTGCAAATATCTTTTCGAATATGAGTTTTCAAGTCTTTGGGGTAAATACCGAGTAGAGGGATTCCTGGATCATATGGTAGGTCAATTCTTAGTTTTTTGAGGAACCTCCATACCACTTTCCATAATAGCTGTACCAATTCGCAGTCCCACCAGCAGTGTATGAAAGTTCCTTTTTCTTCACATTCTCTCCAGCATTTGTTATTACTCGTCCTATTAATTATAGCTATTCTAACAGGTGTGAGATGGTATCTTATTGGATTTTGATTTGCATTTCCCTAAGAGCTAGCAATGTTGAGCATCTTTCCATATATTTGTATGCTCTCTAGGGAGAAATGTCTGTTCAGGTCCTCTGCCCATTTTTTGATTGAATCATTTAGTTTTTTTGTTGTTATTGAGCTGAGTTCTTTGTGAATTTTGGACATTAGGCCCTTATCGAAGGCATTGCTTTCAAATATATCTGTAAGTCCACATTTGCCCCACTGGAAATTCATTTTTGCCCCACCAACTCTGAGGTGCGAACCATTTCCCAAAGCAGACCCATTATTTCATTCTGCTACCAGCAGGGGGAGCTCCACCCACAAACGCTCATCTTAAACTTCCCTGGGCAAGAGTCAGGTAACATTTTTTTTTATCCCGGAAACTCCCAAGGACACATGCCAAATTAAGAAGAGATCTTTTGAAGCAGCACTTACTTGGTTTAAGATGAGATGCCACTTATATAATCGTGGGATTTAACTCCAAGGTTAAATCTTCCCAACACACACACAGTATTGATCCGATTGTGTTTCACATGATTTCTTATTTGGTATCAGCTTTAATTATACACACACACACACACACACACACACACACATACATACATATATACATATATGTATATATATTAAAATCTAATGAGTTGATAAAAATTAACAAATTCAAATGTCAATTTTATCTAAATTCTTAGAATATATGAAAAAGCAGAAATTAAAACTTGAGAAGGAAGGGGTAAAATTTAGGCAAACTGATTCCATAGTTAATTGTAATAAAATGTAATGAAAAGGTCTTATTCTGCTGGAATCTTTGTCAGTATGTTAAGATATTTTCTCATTCATTCACCATAAATGATAAACTATGGCCTACAAACCAAATCCAACTGCTTGCTTTTGTAAGTAAAGTTTTATTGGCGCACAGCCTTGCCCCTGCATTTGTGCATAGCGATGAAGTCAGGTAGTTGCAACAGCAATTCTCTGACCCCAGAGCCTAAAATGTTTGCTAATTGACCCTGCAGCAAAAGTTTTCAGACTCCTGGTTTACCAGGGGTCCCCAAACCCCAGGCCACAGACCAGTACCAGTCCATGACCTATTAGGAACTAGGCCACACAGCAGGGGGTGAGTGGCAGGCGAGTGAGCAAAGCATCATCTGTATTTGCAGCCACTCCCCAACACTAGCGTCACCGCATCAGCTCCACCTCAGATCATGAGGCATGAGATAGATTTTCTTAGGAGCACCTGTCCCTGGGTCTCTGGTGCCAAAGGTTGGGGACCACTGGTTTACAGAGTTATATGATTGTTTTTAAGCTTTCTGTTTGAAATAAAAGATGCAATCTTCAGGAATAATTATCATAAAAGATTACCAGTGGGGGAATAATTGAAAAGCAAATATTATTTTAAAAACTTGCGTTTTATCTTCATCTTTCCCAAAATGAAATTGCTTTGAAACTTTAAGGCTACATAAGCTTTCTATAAAATTCTGCTGTTTTTTGTTGTAGCAGCCTAAGATACTTCTGGAATCAAGAGAGTAAAATCACCAATGGATTTGCAATTTATTAACCAGATAGGCCTGACCTTAATTATAAATAATTTCTTAAATATTTGTTGTGCTCTACTGTTCAGAAATTATATCCACATGCCTTCTAGCATGTGATTCACAGAACAACTTGTTTTCATTTTATGAATAACAGTAAGCAAAGCAGTGTGTGTGTGCATGTGTGTGTGTGTGTCTAGTATGATGTGTTGATTAGTAACCAAGGTTCACAATAAATAAAAAATAAATAAAAAGCTGATCTTACAATCTTATATACTCAGTATACTCAGTATTTCATCTGTTACATTATTCTTCAGTTTTCTCACAGTATAACTAGCATTTGTGCCGAATCAAAAGTGCTGCAGGGAAATTAATGGAGCTGTTTTAGTAGTTGTTGAAACAGGAATGTTTGTGCATGATGAAAGATATATTCAATATCAAAGCAAAGAAAAGACAGAATTTTTGTCAAAATGCATAGTTAGAATGACCTCTAGATGGAGGTAATATACTACATTGTGTATTAACTTTTCTCCGAGTTCCTTTTAACCTGAGTGTTTAGGAAATAAAATTTTAAAGATGAACAGTATAAAAAACAGCAGCACACACAGACATAGGTGGAATTTATTGCCAGAAAAGAAGTGATGATCCTTTGGGAAAAAAATAGTCACGTGCACTTTGAGTGTTTGATATGTGGGAAGATAAATAATATTTTAGACTTTAAAGAAGCAAACTTCAAAAAAGATTACAAAAAACATATGAGTCTAGTGACAGATTATTTATAAGGGAAAACATACATATTTCATATAATGGTATTCATAAATCATGTTTTTTTCTTTTTTTCTTTATTCAGAATAGCTTGGAGAAAATGCTGAGAGAACACTATAAAAGCCTAAAGATATGCGTAAATAGTTCTGATATTCAGAAAATAGAAGATTGATTCCAGTTCTGATAGTTAGGTTGTTCTGTGAACCTCTGGATGAAGAAGTTCAAGTAGACCCAAAATAGATTTTTCTAAAAATTTGACATGATCTGTTTTTATTATTATTCTTTCTTTACTGGTAAATGGAGTATGGAAACCGAGCTTGTACATTTGGATTTAAGCAAGGCATTAGGGCAGGTTCACTCCTAACATTCTTGTAGACAAGACAGACAAGACAAGGCCCAGCTTCTGGGCTACCCATGCTGACAGAAGGGTTTGAGCCTCAGTTATTCAATAGAATAACTATCGACAATATTGTTGTCAATCTGCAGATGATTCTAGAGTTCCAGTCCTCTATCATAGACACTAGTATGTTCAGAAATTTTGCCAGTGGGCAAAGATATAAAAGGTATGCTTATAAAGCTATAAATACCCAAAATTAGGAGGAATTGGATGTATGACAAGTGACAGTAGTAATTCAAAAGATTTTCACATATCGAGATATTGAATTAATAGGGATAAATATGGAAGAAGAAATGGAGAGGAAGTATCAAAATTCAAGGACATTAGGGACAAACAATGGACATTTGAATAAAGTGTGGAGTATAATAGTGTATTAATATTGATTCACTGTGAAAAGCATGTATATTATATGGCAATATTAATACAGTTGTGATAAATGTATGCTAGTAATGTAAGATGTAAACAGTAAACTGGATGTGGGTATATGGGAACCCTGAACTATCTTTGCAACTTTCCTATAAATCTCAAGGTATTTTTAAATTAAAGTTTATTTTTTTGTAAGTAGACTAAGGTTTTAAGTCTGAATAAGTTATAATGCCCATAACAAAAAGAGAGAGTTTGGAGATATAGCTGTGTAGATTTTGCTCCCCAATCTGGAACTCTTTGGGAGGAACAATAGAACAGAACGATAGAAAGGGGACATTTCAAAAGAACAACGTGAGGCTAGGCTGGAGGTGATAATCCCAGTTTTCTCAAGAGAGCTCAAGAGTCTTTTTTTTTCAATAATCTTTTCTCAAATGCTCAGTCTCTGACAGGTGTAGAGATGTATGTGAAATGCAATCTTATTTTATAATTTCTGAGTAGTAGTATTTCCTCATCTAGTTCCATAATCGGATTACTTTTAGTAGGTTGATTTAGTCATCACTCTGGCTTCTATTGTTGTAGATTCCATTGAATATGTAGAAACTGAAATTTTAAGAAGTCAAAAAATTCATAACTGAAGTGGCCATTTTATTGGTTGTGCTTAAGTGGTGTGAATTATGTGGTCTTTTGTATCCAGGAATGGTCTTATTGTTCCAAAATAAGAAAATCGTTCACTTCGTATTTATACTTGAAAGTTATGCTTATCCACAGAAACAGTAGAGATAAATAACACCCAAAGTTACCTTTTTCATTTCATTGAGGACCATGCAAATAAAAATTAACACCTACTCTTGAAATACTTAGGTAAATGACTATTTTGCCTAAGACAAACACTCTGAAATACTCCAAAGATTTTTGCACAGAAACACTCTGAATGTGAAAAGTAATGTGTCCTCAATTTTTAGAGTAAGAAAATTACTGAACAAATATCACACCCAATTTATAGTCTAATAATTATTTATGTAAATTTTATGTTCTCAATTGAGAAAAAGTCATAATAATTCATGGAATGTTCTATTCTGGTAATGCGATGGTTCTAAGGAAGGATTAAAGGACATGGGGAATTTTTTGAAAAAGCATATTTTAAAATTACCTTTGACTTTATTTGGTTTTAATCATGATATTTATTTTATTTTCAAATGACATTTAAGGAGGCCATGAAATTTTTATTTACGAATAACAAGGATTTGTTGATATATTTTCAATTTAATACTTATGTAGTAATACTTTTTCTGAGAGCCTCTTTGTGACTTTGATGTTGATGATGGTAATAATGACAGCTAACATTTTTTGAAACTCACTATATGGTAGACACTAGTCTAAGCAACTACACATTTTAGATATTTATCCTTACAAAATACACATATGATAGATAGTGTTAGTATTCCAGTTATAGATGAGGAACTAGCCTCATGTTAATGTCAAGTGTTTAGTATCTTTAGGGCCCTCGCATTTAATTAATATTTTCATTAAATATTAATGAATGCTTCAGAGATTTTTTAATATCATATTTGATTAAAAGTTCACACTATATTCATTGTTTATCTTTTTCAGGTACGCAGTTTTGTGTGGCTGTGTAGCTGAGTTTGAGGGTTTACAGAACAAAATCAACTATGGATATCGCTTCAAGGTATTTCTTGATATTAAAAATGTTTTAATGTGGCTATATGTTCCATTAACAGGGATATTAAAATTATTCAACAATTAATCTCTAGGCATATATGTTTTTATCTAAGTGAAATGACAGTCTTCAAATAGTACTGTGCCAAAAGGAATCAAATTATTTGGGTGGATAATGATTATTATTTTTCTAGATCCTGAAAGAAGTCATATAGTAGATGAGTATTTTTTTTCAAAGATAGAGAATTAGCCTATTGGTCATGAGCTCACTAACATTAGAAACATGACCGGGACTAATTAGTTAACATTTACTGCATATTGATTTGGTGGGAGGAAAAGAATCCAATCTAGGGCTTAAATTTACCATGTATATAAGTAAACTAAGTAATGCGAAAACTCATAATTTATAATGTGCCTCTAGTTATAATAGCTCAATAAATAGCCCCTCAAGTTCAATAATTATGATGATGGGCAAAGAGTTCTTTGTTTCCCAGCTCCCTGTAACCATTTGACAGTGTCAAGGGAGTAGATTCCTCTACCACCTGTTTCCGCTATTTCCTTTATTGTACTCTAATCATTTGATATTTGTAAGCTTGCCTCTGAATCAAGTGTTAGCTGGGCAAGTCATGGGCAGACAATAATGTGACTGGATGTTTTCTATTTTTATAGTGACATTTGGCTTTAAATCATCTGTTGCATTATTAAATTGTAGTCACAGTTCTGCTTCTAGTTCTGAGCAATCATTTTTGATAATCGAACCATTGCTAAAGCTTAATTGTATTAATGATAGGGATTGAGGAAGGGGATGAAACATAGTAAAGCTCCTTTCAATTTACTAGGCACAATTCATTCAACACTACTTAAAACCTTGGGAGATGATATTTCTTTGGGCTTTTCTTTCAGGAACATCTAGATAAAGCAATCCAATTTTTACCTGAAGAACCCTATTTGTATTACCTCAAGGGAAGATACTGTTATACTGTAAGTTGAGTGCTTTTATCTATTAATCTTATTTGAATATGCTATGATTGTATGATATATTTTCAGTGACTTATACATTCTTTTATTGTTTTACCTGGTATCTGCACCAGGGAAATAAAATCAATACATACTTTATGAGTTTATAATTTATATATTTTATAATTTATATGTTATATATAGAATATTATTTTATATATGTATGTGTTTTTTTCCTTTACCGCCTTTCTATTTCCCTTGAAGCAGCCGCACTATCTTCTTTCGTGCTGTCTCAAACATGTGCCCTGTGTTGGTACACTACTCTGTTTTGTGGGAGGACTTTTTTCATTCGTCAGAGTATATATTAAGTATAAATTATGTGATCACTAGCCAGAAGATTAATAAAACCTTCTCCTTGTCTTTAAGAAACTTAATTTCGAAAGGGGACATGAGACATATAAAAATAAATAAAGGCAGCTGGTAAGTCTAAGATCGAGAGTCTTAAATGACATTAGTTCACAGAAAATTAACAGAAGGTGAAAATATATCTTAAGAGATGCATGAAAAAATTACCATGAAGATAAATGCTCTTTTTGAATGAGAAAATTAGGGTAAGCAAAAGAGGAAGTTTTTTAATTGAGGCTTGAAGAAGATCTAGGAGTGAAGAGGGAAGTTTACTTTTATTGAACACCTGCTACATATCAGGTGTGGATTTTATGCTTTATATTTCTTATCGCAAATAATCTTTATAATAGCTCTATAAGCAGTTTTGATTACACTGCTCTTAAATATTAAGACTCTGGGTTTTCATGAAGGAGGAGACTCCCCTAAGGTTTAAAAATGATTGACCCAATCTCATGTGAGTCTGGAACTTGAATGTACATTATTTGTTCAGGCTTTGAAAACCCAGGAAGGAAATTTTAATTCAAAATGGAACTTGATCTTCATGTCATAAACAAATGGCAGACGCTAATGCTAATTCTTCCTGAGGGAATGTACCTTCACACAGGCCTTATAAAACTCTCTCTGTGTAGTCCAATAATGATGAGCTCACTGTCAAAAAATAATAGAATATATAAGATATAAGACATCAGGAATGACAAATCAACAGAAAAAAAAAACAGAAATAGGTTTAAAAGAACTTCAGATTTTGGGAACATTGAATATAGAATATTAAACAGCTATCTAGATGATGTGTTTTGTAAACATAAGGGGCAAAAATGGTTGAGGAACATGGAACTACAAAAAGACCAGGTAGATTTGAAAAAGATGTCCTGATCTCATCTGATCTTGGAAGCTAAGCAGGGTCGGGCCTGGTTAGTACTTGGATGGGAGACAACCTAGGAAGACCAGGTGCTGCAGGTGTAAAAAATAAAAAAGAAAGGACTGTAAGCTGACAAGATCTTTGCAATCTGTGAGGTCAACCAAGGGTTGTCTTACCTAAAAAAATAAAATAAAATAATTAAATAAATAAAATTAAAAACTAAAAAGATGAAACAGCTTTGATATAAAAAGCATATATTATTTGACTTTCACAAAGGCCAAGAACGTGTCCCCAGAGACATCAAGTTTGGTCCTTTTCTTTTATGTATGACCTGGGCATGTTTCTTTTTCTCATCTTGAATTTTTCCTCTATGAAGTAGGCATAATAATACCTACTTTGTATAGTTTTTATGAAGATTGCATAAAATAATGTAATTTTCTTGGCCCAGGGTCTAGCACATTAAGTGCGCTCAGTAAACGTTGATGTTAGCTGCTATTATTTGCTCTTATAACAGGTGAGCTCTTGTTCTCCACAACCTCAGAACATCTAGGGAGGTGGTGTGAGACCAGGAGTCATCTGTGAATCCACCATTGTTTCTTTCTAATGATAGCGTGCCTCTCACCTCATTCAGAATTCTGGCATGATTAACTAAGCAGTGGTTATCAACTTTGGTTAAAAATATCAATATGAGATGTCGCAAGGATATGGAGCAACAGGAATTCTTACATTGTCTTGGGAGCATAAATTGGCATAACTACCTTAGAAACAATTGGCTATTATCTTTTAAATTTGACTGCTTGCCTACTATGAGACCCACACTGGTGCCTACCCTAGAGAAACTCTTGCAGATTTGCCTCAAAAGGCATGTACAAGAATGCCTGAAGCATCCTTGTTCTTAAGAGCAAAAAAATAGAAAAGACCCAAAAGTCTATTGACAAAAGCTTGGATGAAAAATCACTGATGCAGATTTAAGTGATAGAATATTTTATAGCCATTAAAATGATTGAGCTTCAGTTCACTTATCAACCTGGGTGAAATCTTAAAACTATAATGTTCAGTAAAATAATAATAATAAGTCATAGAAGGAAATAAACAACATGGTATCATTTTTCTAATAAGCCACCTAGAAAACTAGAAGGTGAGATTGGGAAGAAAGGCACTTGATGGGGTTGAGGAGGACAACAGTACTCTTTTAAATGTTCATTTCTGAATCCTTTCACTCTTTTATGATAAACACCTAATGTTCATATTTGGGAAAAATGAAAACATTTTAAAACAAATCAAAAAGTAAATGGTCATATAAAATTTAATTTTGGCAGTTATTAGTTTAAAAAATTCTCCTGGACTGTAAATATGTATATTGGACCCTCACTCTACACTCCCTCTGCATTGAGGATACTCGGAGTAGGCAGGAAGAGAGCGATGTCAGGGTCTTATAGCTACTACGCTCTCGTGCAAAGAAATACTTGCAGTCATCACAGAATCATGAATCAGATAAACAAGCAAGATCAGCATTATTTCTCACCCACACCTCTTTTTATCTGATTGAACACAGATCTTCTTATCACGAGTATTTCAAATTAGTATCTTCATAAATTATAGTTTGTTAGAATTATGGAAAAGGAATACCATAAAGGTGATACCAATCATTTATATTATTAATGGCTATGTATTTATATTTTTATATATTATATGGGTAAACATATATACATATACATATCTATTTGGGGAGAAATTATTTATTCAAAAGGTGAACAACTTTCTAGAGTGATGTTGCTCTATATTTGCAGGTCTCGAAACTGAGCTGGATTGAGAAAAAAATGTCTGCTACTCTATTTGGAAAAATACCATCCTCAACTGTACAAGAAGCTTTGCAACATTTCCTTAAGGTATATTTTGCCTATCCATTATTTTAGTGTCAAACTGGCTGCTCACCACATTAGTCCTACTACTTGTCAAGGAAATCTTTCTCTTCTCCATGTGTAGATCTCTAATAGTTTGAATCCTGGTTTTAGCATGTTCTGTTTTAAGTTTCTCATAATGGGAGTTATGTTTAAATCTAAACAACTACTTAGAGCAGCTAGGTATGCTGTGGGTCCCAAATCCAAGAGCAACTCTCCAGGTCGTGTCCTGATTATTAGACTTGGTCTCAAATGCTCCTGATTAGCCTTACATAAAAACAGTTTCATCTTAAATAACTAAAAGATACCAAAAAAGGAGAGTTATTTTAAAAGCCATTCCATAAGCTGCAGAGAGTTCTATGAAACATACTTGGAACACCAGACCAAACCACTATTTTCATTGTGTCTTAAAATGTACAGTTGATAAATGTATAATCAATAAAATGTATAAGCTGATAAAACTCTCAACAGTAATATGTGTGTGTGTACACATGTAAACATGTAAAATGCTCCACATAACCAACTTCCTATTGGCCTACTCTGTTCACCTTTCTCTGGAACCAAATATAGAATCTTAGAAATACTAAGATATCTCCCCCACCTCTGCCACCTACAATTTTCAAATTTCTAACAATATAGACAAAATTAGGCTCTGAACTGTATTGTCCAACATACTGTACTCACTGATTTTTTTTTTTTTTTTGTCGTTGTAATTTAGGGATCAATTCTGTAGAACTGAGAGGGAATTTAGAGTTCATAAAGTCTAACATGGCAAATAGATTTTATCCCACTTTCCTTCTGTAAACTATGGCTAGAATGCTTTATGAAAAAAGCATTCTAGCCATAGTTTGCTGGGATCAACCACAAGCCCAGTGGAAAAGAGTGAGGAGAATAAAAGTACAAGAGCCATATATTTATTTTTTATTTACTATAATCTTTTTTGTTTTATAAAGAGGGAACCAAGACTTTAGGAACTTAATTTTTTCCAGTGTCACACAAAGGCGAATCGAAGGTATAAATGAAGTCTAAGTCCTTTTCTTCACTTTTTTTCTACCACTGAGAATTAGTTCTCCCATTTCAAATTTTATAAGAGTATAGATCATGGTATATTTAAGCCTAATGATTTATGAAAGGTGCTAAGTTAGTTAGCAAAACTGTCATTTGAATTTGAAACTCACTCCTTCATAGTATCAAAGTTATAATGGGGGTGGGTGGGCAGGTCTTCAGGACACTGCACAGATGTTCTTAAGGTGCTAACGTATCTAAAATATTACACAGGTAAAATCAAAAGTGGTAAGAGGCAAAAGAATGCAGCGGTAAAGGTTGCAAACGCTGCATCCGACCACCTGGCTAAATCCCAGTTCTGCCCCTTAGCAGCTAATTAACATTGGGCAAGTCACTTAACCTCTCTTTCTCAATTTAATCAATAACATGGAGATAAGAGTACCTGATTCATAGTGTTGTCATAAAGATTAAAAAAATTAATACAAGTGAATTACTTAAAGAGTGCCCAGTACCTATTAAGCGCTCAGTAAAAGCCCACAGAATTTTAACTTCATTAAAATGTAAACATCTTGGCAAACCGTCTTGGAGACCTCACCATTCACTCATGACTCAGATTCTTAGTGAAAATGTGTTCCATGGTGTTTGTCTAGAGAGTGAGAAGGTATTGGAAATGCTTCTTCCCATATCTACTGTAACAACTGAGGATCCTGAGGAGCCTAGAGTATTGAGGGCTAAGGCTATGGAAGAACTAGGAGATCTGGGAGGTGGAGGGGAGGGAAAGGAAACACTACAGACCTTGGATGCCACACCCTAGGAGTGTCTGCACCCACCCGGCCCCAACAGGAGGTCATGTTCTTGGAACCCAGACATAGGACTCCCACTGCCTACAGTGTCCCTCCAAAGAACATTCACAAAGGCCAAGAACGTGTCCCCAGAGACATCAAGTTTGGTCCTTTTCCTTTATGTATGACCTGGGCATGTTTCTTTTTCTCATCTTGAATTTTTCCTCTATGAAGTAGGCATAATAATACCTACTTTGTATAGTTTTTATGAAGATTGCATAAAATAATGTAATTTTCTTGGCCCAGGGTCTAGCACATTAAATGCGCTCAGTAAACGTTGATGTTAGCTGCTATTATTTGCTCTTATAACAGGTGAGCTCTTGTTCTCCACAACCTCAGAACATCTAGGGAGGTGGTGTGAGACCAGGAGTCATCTGTGAATCCACTATTGTTTTGTCTAATGATAGCGTGCCTCTCACCTCATCCAGAATTCTGGCATGATTACTAAGCAGTGGTTATCAGCCTTGGTTATACATTAGAATCATCGGGAGAGTTTTTAAAAATGCCAGCCCAGGCCATGAGTCAGACTAATTAATTCAAAATTTCTGAATATATTAAGTTAGGGTTTATATACAATAAAACAGCCCCATTTTAAGTGTGTAGTTCAGGGAAGTTTGAAAAAGTTATGTACTCATGTAACCACCATCATTTCAAAATATAGACCATTTCCATCACCCTAGAGAGTTATCTTTGCCTGTTGGCTGTCAAAGGAACCTTTGACAGCATCCACTGATCTGCTGCTTTCTGTCACAGTAGATTAGCTTTGCCTGTTCTAAAATTTTATATAAGTGGAATCATAACCCTCATACCTTTGTGTGTTTCTGGCTTCTTTTGCTCAGCATAGTGTTTTGAGATTCATTCATTTTATCGAGTGTATTAGTAGTTCTTTTCTATTGCTGGGTAATATTCTATTATATGGACATGTCACAATTTGCTTATACATTTACCTGTTGATGGATGTTTCAGTTATTTCTGTTCAAAGCTATTGTGAATAAAGGTTCTGTGAACATGTGGATGGGTGTGTATACTAGGTGACAGGTATGGCAATATTGGGGGCAGGCTGCCCTAATCTCACTCACTGTTTGCAATCATATGATCCCTGCATCTCCTTCAGTGGGTTCAACAGCTGCAGGGTTTTCTTCAGTGTCCTGATATGATGGAAGGCTGCTGCTTGAGGATATGAGATGTTTTAAAACAAAGCTAATTTATTCAACAGTGTTTATTAAGCACATGCCTAATACCAAATAGAATCAAATGTAGGGAACACAGAAATGAACAACACAGCCCTTGCCTCTAGGGAACTAGGACAGCCAAGACCAAGTAAACAAGTACACTATTTTTTGCCAGCTGTTATGATAAAGAGCATTCTACGAGCCTAGCTAGAAACTGCCCCTTAATTAGAACATTCTACTGAGTAATACAGTTCCTTCCTTGTTATTCAGCTAAGTCCTGTGTTCCTTTGGGCTTCATTTTCTTTCGACTATGAGAGAGAAAAGAGATGTTCTGATTTATAATCATTCTGGTAATTAAACATAGTGTTAAGGTATATATACAGAATTTAAATGCCAGTACTAAAGATATAAGAAGCTGCTTATTTACATATTTGGGGGAAAGTTATCCAGATAGAAGTTAGACAGAGTTTGAGGAAACTACTGGACATGGAAGAAGTTGCGATTAAACAAAGTTCAATCTATGCCCTTCTTACTAGAATGGCTCAAGAAATAAACTTAGTAATTGCAGAGCATTGAAATGGAAATAATTGAACAAGACAGGAGAACTGGAATCCATCAGCATCATGGATGGTTCTATGGGATGTTCAAGGCTCTGGCTGAGACTGAACTTGATAACTTCCTTCAATCTGTTGGTGACCTTGCTGTCTCACGAGCAGGTTCTAGACCAGATCCACACACTGTTTATCTACTCAGTCTTGAAGAGCTATACCCAGTCTGGCTCCCCAGCCCAAAGGATTTTTGTCCTCCTACTCTGAGGACCCTTCCTTTGGGATTCTTTAGAGAGTAAATGTCCTTTACAAGAGATTTGTTTGCTTAAGGTATTGGAGCACTCCTTGGGAGTGTTAGGTGTTGAATTCCCCTCAATTAGTATCCATCTTTAAAATGTGTATATCCTTTGACTTAGCAATTCACCTTCTAGGAATCTCTTCTACAGACATAATCACATATGTATGCAGCATATGGGAGCAAGTAAGTTCATTATGTAATAGTAAAAAATAAGAATAAATGTAAATATCTAATGCGGAATGCTTAATTTAGTTATGGTATATGCATAGTATAAAATATAGCTCTTAGGATTGAGATAGACATGTGTATGATAACTAGAAAATGTGTTTGTGCTATGTTGTGGGGAAAAAAGTTTGGGACCAATATATATAAAATGGTCTCATTTTAATTTTTTTCCCCCAAAACCAATTATCTTTTGTTTATTCATTTGGTTTGCCTATGCTTGGTAAAAGGTCTGGTGGGATGCACGTCAAACTTTCAGTAATCGTTACCCCTGGGGAATAAGATTGAAATGAAGAATAAAATTAGAGAAGCTTTTACTTTTTAAATTTAGCAATGTCTGGATTGCTTGTATCTTGTAAAACAAGCATCTTTTGTAATTTTTTAAAAACATTTTTCTTCTCTTGCGCTCTGCATTCCTCTGGGTTGGGGATGAGGTCAGGTTGGGAGCTTACTTACGTAGGACTTTACAACAGCAGAAGCTGGCTCAGATGCAAGACTGACAGGTTCTAAGAAAAGTGTTCGAGTAGCAATACTGTACACCTGAAAGAAGTCTTATTTACCAGAGATAAAGAAAAGGAACGGGAATAGAAGTAGAAGAGGAATGAAGTACTTTCATAATTCCCACTTACTAAACTCTGCAGGTAGGGCTGCTACTTAGACCAGTTAGTTGTTTCAAGGATCCATCTTTAAAAGTACTTGAGGTGATGAACTTCAGATATTATTCAACTCATGGAATGTGTTGAAATGATAAGAAATCAAAATCAAACATTAATGCCAGAAGGTGCTTGCCCTGGGATCCCAGTCATGCTCTCCTCTTATTTTCTAAATAGATTGTGAGATGTCTAGTCCTTTTCCAGGGAGAGTATATCACCAGTTGTTTTTGTTCTCGAAGGGAAAGGAGAGGAAGGATAATGCGGGGGAAGTGAGCAGATGGTTATACAAAGGAATCCCAAAACCTTAAAGTATCTCATTACTTCATAAGCTTTATGATCATAATAATAATTTCATTTTAGTAGATAAGCTCAAAAACTATCTTTCTACCTAAAGGATACTTGAACTGATAAAGTGACTCAGAAGTGACATAACCAACCTAAATTCTTAGGGCAATGTGGTAAATATTTGAGTTTTTGACATACTTCCTTTTCACTGGCTGTTGGTGATGTTATTTTAGTATCACCCTGTTAATTCTCTTTTCTGTTTTCTCTTAAAATCAGGTTGAAGAGCTACACCCTGGTTTTTCTAAGTCCAATTACATGTTCCTGGCCAAGGTAATAAAGACCGCTCCTTAAGATCACTTTGAATTCATTACATAAACATGTGGTTACTTTAATGTTGTTTGTTTTCCATTTCCAGTGTTATAGAGATCTTGAACAGGTAGATAAGGCTGCAAAGTTCTGTAATTTGGCAGTGTTGCTTCCTTGCGTTACCAAAGAGGTAAGTCCAAGCAGTGCCAACGAGTGCTGCTATTTTATCAGTACTGTTCCAACTTCAAGTATGAATATCTGGAGTTTTCTTCTAAAACATTTTGACTTGGATTTAATGTGTACTGTGAAATTTTTTTAATTGCTATAAGTAACCCTTCAGCAAGAGGCCTCTGTACCTTTAAGGGACATGCAAAATTGTGCGCTAGCACTTAAAACATCCTGATGCTTGTTAGGTAGGTGTTAGACAGCAGGTAACGGAACAAGCCACACTAGGAAGGACAGAGGTCAGCATAATTCTGGGGAGCTGGTGATTAAACTGTGATAGGCGGGAAACAAGCTAGACAGGTGCCCACCTTAGAACACAAGGAATGTCCATGGGGTTCCATCTGCAGTCCCCAGATCACAGGGCTGTGGCTAACCAAGGCCATGGAGAAGATTGAAAGTGTGTATTGACATTTTCTTGGTCTTTGAACACCTACCATTAATAGAAAAGAAACTATCACATTGTTAGTTTTACTTACTAATTTGAGATTCTGGATGTGCTCTAAGTTTTAGGAATCTCACAGAGTTAACAGCTCAGTCAGTGTTCCTGTGAGCCATTTACTAGTATCATGGAAACAAAAAGAAATAGATAAATGTTGTCCTGCTCTCTTCTCATGCCACCAACCATTATCCTCATCTGAATTACAACGGAAAGAAAATGCCTCAGAAATAGGCACTCCTCCTCATCTCTTTTGGAGCGATACAGGCCCCGACGTTTGTCAGACTCTGGAATATAAACATGTAAGACATGCCCGTTGCCCTCTTGGGGCTTATACCCTGGGCCTTATAACATGAGGCCCATACCCAGATAACTCAGCTTAGGGAGAAGGCATGGAGTGCTAAGAGAGGTACCAGTAATTGGTTATAGAAATACTGAAAAGGGAGAAATCATTTTCACCTAGAGGAGATTACATAGCATTAGAAATGGTCTTTGAAAGGTGTGGATGACATGGAGGCGTGGGCGAAGCACATCACAGGTCATGAACAAAGGCACAGAGGTGCAAAAGCAAAGATTTGTTTCAGGAGTGTTCAGGGCACTCCTGAGAATAAGGCCGAAAAGGGGAAGTAAAACAAGGGTTCAGGGGTGCCTGTGGGGGTAAACACAGCTGATCAGGCTCCACTGGGCCTCTTCAGCAACCACCTGTGCAAGGCCTTGGGCTACTTATATGTTCGAGATCCTACAGGGTTGGTTGTCCTTCTAACTTGAATCTCCAGTTGGCTCCGTTGGTTAATAGTTAGTGCCAAACAGCAATCTCAGTAGCAGCACTCTTTCTCCAGAAGACAATTTGTGTAATTTTTTCAGCAAAAAATAGATTTTTGTCCTGCCGATTGCTTGCTCTGTGTTGGTGATTGGGATCCTACTGTCTTTTATGTATCTTCTGAATGATGTCAGTTTGGGTTACATGCAGTTTAAAGATGAGTGCCTATGCATTCTTACTAGAGTACAGTATGATAGTGAGGTATGATACCTTGTTTGACAAGCAAACGTTTATGCATGAAATATTGATCTCTCATAGGAAAACTGTGAGATACTGATGATCCTCAGGGTTTGATTTCTGGTACCTGAGCCTCTTGTCTCCCTCCTACCTCCCAAACCTATCTCTGTGGCTTCAAATGCCATCTGTCTACTAGGGATGGTCAAATTTTTAGCTCTAGACCTCTCTTCTGAGTGCTAGACCTGATTATCTATGTGCTACTTGACATCTCTACTTGACATCTCAAACTTAACTTGTCATCAGGCCTTTGGACCTCCCCTTCCTCCATCTTCTCCTCTTAGTAAATGGCATCCCCATCTACTCAGTCGGGAAAACAGAATCGTCCTTGATACCTTCCTGGCATTGTAGTCACTTGTGAGCACATCTTCTGTCCCTGTGAGGGAGCTCATCACACAGCACGGGACACTGGGACTATCAGCCTTCAAGCTCTAGTGCATAGAGTCGTGCATGTAAGCAGCTTTACATTCCCAGAACTTGAAGCTACAGTATTTTATCATTCATATAGACTTTTCTTGACCCTAGGAAGGTTATCTCAGGTCCTGAGAAACATTCCTCTTTTTAAATAAAAGAAATTCCTTTGTCTAAGGTAGTGTGAGAATGATTGCTAAATGAAATAATGACTATACTGGAAGCCTGAAAGGTGGACTAGCTGATTAACTCTGAGTTCTTCATTTTGTTTCAAAGAATGCATAGATACTCTAGATTCATTTGTCACATTTTCTCACAAAAAAAGACTGAATAGTTTTACTACGAGTTGATCAGACAGTACAATCAAATCAGTATATTAATGTTCATTATTAAAACTATTGAAAACCTTCCAGTTTTTTTTTTTAAATCTAGCTTGAAGCTACTTCCAAATATCTACTTTGTCCAGTTTTCTTCACCTGTTTATTTTAAATTTGTTACATTATTTACATTTTTTGAATAGGTGCTCAGTAAATGTTAAATGCAAAAATGCATAGGGATGTGCTACCATCTGAATTTGTTGCCACTCTTCCTAACTTCCACACTTGTTTTAAAGGAATAGTAGTACATGTGGGATCCTTTAAAACACATTACATGATTTTTAATCTTAACTATAAACTTCCTGATAAAGTTGATAATGACATGTATTTGCCTGTCTAGATCTTACAACTAAGTTTATTTCATAGTAGCTAGAGTATCAGGATGAATGTGTGAATTTTCATTGCGTATTTGTGTTTTCTTTACAGGATAAAGATGCACAAAAAGAGGTGACAAAAATAAGCAGTTCTTTGAAGAGGTAAATAAAAGAACTTACTCTTCAACAAATCAGATGTGGTCTCCTAAAATTCAAACTGATCAAAGTTGCGTTATTTTATTATCCTTTTTTTTCTTTTTTGATGTAAGGGTAATATGCTCAGATATGAAGGTAAAACCACATTTCTGCAGACTGTATTCACTAGTAGCACTACAAAACAAATCATGTTATTTGGAAAAATCTATTTCCTATAATGTCAGTACAAAATATCTTTCTTCGAACACGTATGCTTTATATTTTTCCTATCAATAAACTATAGTCTTCAGACTATTTCTTTAAATATTTCTTTAAGTAAAATATTTAAATCAAGCCAGTAAAATGAACTCTAATGAGTGTTTTATTGTTGCTCTCAATGGAGACTTTACAAAACAAAATAACTTCATTAATGGATGAAAATGGAAAAAAAAAATGGTCAAAGGACATGAACAAGTTGTTGGTAAAAGAGAAAAACAAAAGAGGAAATATATTGTAACTAGTAATCAGAAATGTAAATAAAATTACAATAAGATACTGTTTTACCAGGAAATGAGCAAGGATTTGTTTTTTTCTTTCAAGAAACATTCAGTGTTGGTATTGCCATGAGATGGAACATTCTCATATACTGCTGGTGGGAGGTCATTTTGGCATAAACATTTGGTAAAATATATTCAGTCTTAAAAATGTATTAACTCTTTAATCTTGTTATTCCATTTCACAGAAATAATCCTAAAGAGAAAAAGTACAACTATTTATATGTAAATATTCATAACAACACTATTACAGCAAAACACTATGTTCCACTCATGAGGACAGTGATCTTCTAACCAAGCTAAATCAGTTTTGTCTCTTTGTTTGAAATGCATTTTATTTCCTTTGTGTTCTTCAGTCCTAAGTGCACTCAGCAATTATAATTAATCGAATATTTATTGAGCTAATATTATGGAATTATCTGAGGGCTGATCCAAGTTTGTGAGGGCTTAAGCTCCTACAATTTGGAGAATCATTAAGAAAAAGAATATAAAATTCAAAATACAAAATTAGCTATGAAATGGCTTTACATAGAATGAAAAAGACATCACAACAAATTATAAAATGTAAAAAGCTGAAAAATGCCACAGATATTACAAAATTTGGAAAAATAATCTAGCGTTGTTTATGACTGTGTGGCACACTTCTAGGGTGCTCTGCCCCTACATTTTGCCACACACTGTTTGTTCACTTTGTCATATGGCTTTAATTTTTTAAACATCATTTTCTGTAGAGACCATAGAGGATAGACAAATCGATCTTTCCTCTAGCATGATTGATTGGCATTTAGTTTTTATTACCGGTGGTTTAGGAAAGCTCCTCTCGACCTCACTTCTTGTTAGCAGCGTATGCGGTGACTGAGCCCCGGAAGAACCTCAGCCTTTTGAGCATGTTTCGAGCTAAGCCCTGCTGGGTCATAGTGAGCCCTGAGCAGGGAACCAAACAGCACCTTGTTCATGTCCTTCTCCTTGGGGTTGATGTCAGGGTCTGGATCTTGATGCAGGCCCCAGAAGTGAGCTGTCACTGGGCCCAGCGCATACGAAGGTTGGAAGCCCTCCGCTGACTGTACCACTACAGATCCCACCATAGGGTGTATAGGGGGCCGTCAAGCTGGGTAGCTCTCCAAGCCTTCTTCCTGGGGCTAAGGATGCTTTTATGAGGGAAGGGGACAGGAAGCAGGAGGCAGGTGGGCACAAACCCATGCAAGTGAGGTTCCCTGAGTAAGAGCAGACTGAAACTGATCCCTCTCTATTTCTTCCAACTACCACAGCATAGGCCAAAGTCTTCAACAGGGCTTTCAAGATACCCCCTGCTCTCATGCTCTCACCCAGGCTGTCTTTCCAGAGGAGTTCCAACCATCCCTTCCAACACACGCACGAGCGCACACACACGCACATATGCGGTCTGCGTCCCTGACAGACTGGATTGGTTGTTTCTTAAAGCCTGCCTGGGGTTCTTCTGCCCTCTGGCTTGGGTTTTCTTGTGCTGGGGAGCTACCTTCCCTCCCAGGCACCTGTTTGTAGAAATCTTTCTCCCCACTCTACTCCTGCCTTGAATTCTGCATAAAACCTTCCTGACCCACCATGACTAGATGTGCTCTCTCCCTCCTCAAAACTGCAGGCACTTTTTTGTGTCCTGTTTTAGCCCGATCAACCTTCGGATCTTTAGATCTTCAGCAAGATGAAGCCAGGGGCCATCTATTACCTCCATATCTCCTGTCTAGCAGTATGTGCTCAAATAACCTGTTCAACTAAGTAAAACCACTCAAGAGCACTTCACATATTCCTTGGGTTCCTAAGAGAAAATTTCTACCCTCAGATGTGATATGACAGGAAATGGAGAAACCTAGCAGATCAGGGACCAGGAAGGAGGCAGTAAGTCTGAGGCAATGCAAGACCGCCCCTTAGATTTCAAATTTATGGCATTCTCTTTCTACCCTAAAAACAGTACAGAACTGTGTAGATTCTATCCCTCCCCATCCCCCTACTCCCCCACCCCCACTTCAGCCTTCATTGAATGAGATATAGTCCACATAGTAGGGTTAGTCATTGTGGCATTTCTGTGACCCCATTGTTCTTTTTTTTTTTCTCTTTGAAATTTTAATTTTTACTCCATTTCTAGGCTTTAGTTTCCAGTCTATTGTTTTAGCAATTAAGGAATTCCTGAATACTCCAGCGTGAAACTTAAAACTGTTTAGAACAGTCACAGAGGACCAGTCCTGACAACCTGGCAAGTGTGAGTGTTGCTCTTAGAGGATGCTTAACCCCTGTGCTCATTGCTAACAGATTGGAAAAGAGAAAGATGACAGATGATTTTTGTTGTTTTTGAAATCTGGTCCTCCAACATATACATACACTAATAACACATACTATGCTTCTAACATTTAAAAAAAATTTTCTTTTAAATGCAAAATAGACCCCATTTTATATTCATATTAAACTTCTAATTTTTCAGTGTTATCACATCAGATGTTGCAGTGAAAGCTTTTCAGTTGCTGAGATAGGTTAGGAAAGTGAGGCCATCCTCGTTTAATGGGGGAGGAAACTGGAACAAAGATTAGGTTTGCTGGAGGTCACACGCCTAGTTAGTGAGGGAGCAGGGTCCAGAACCAGTCACCCTGACTCAGTGCAGGCCCACAGGGCAAGCAAAGAAATTATGTCGGAACCCTATGAGCAGTCTTAAACCATTTAAGAGTTAATGACCTTAGGAACCAACTCTTTTGTTTCCTTTTCTTTTGTTTCCATTTACCTAAAAAGTGCTTAAGGCAGCTAAAAAAGATAGATTTCTGAAAACAAAGAAAGACTTCTTGAAATGTGTATAATTGTTACCTCAACCAGCAACATACTAGTCTCTCCCACAGCAGGGGAAATGGTTCGTTAGAAGGGAAAACAGTAATTTAAGATGGGCTTTGGCTAGGGAGCTTAGTGTCCGTGCAACATACATTCATGGGAATCGCCTGGGAAGGTGCCTTTTTCTGCTTCGGGAATGTTTTACTTCCATCTGGTTGTGGTAATTTCCCCCAAAGTTGTTGCTCATAGTCATACTTTGTTTCCCTTTTCATTTTGGTATAATTATGTGAATTTTCACTGTTCCATAACTATAATTAAGTTTCAAAACATACTTAGTTGAGATTATGATCTATCTCACAGTTGCAAATACCAGCCCCACCTCCCCCGCACCCCAACCACCAACACCACCCCAATCAGAACTATTCTGTTTGGCTCACTGAGTTGGACACAGAAGTTTAGGGGTGAGGGGAAATTTTTGGATTTTCCCAAACTCAGCTATGTATTAATAACACCGGATTTCTTTACAAAGAGGGCGGCAGCTTGCTGGGGCTGTGGAAGTAATAGCTGCACATCTCCTCCTGACCTCCGACCCTGGCCTCAGGCAGGACATGTTCTCAAAGCAGAGACACTCCTCGGGATGTGCAGGGCCCATGAGGAATGCTCTTCTGGACACAATTAGATTCCAACTTAAGTCTCTCGTTCAAGGGCGGAGCCAGTGAATTGAGTCAGGTCTCAAAAGAACCATCAGACTAAGCAGATTGTACATCACAGCTGCCAGCCTCCGACTTGGTCTCAATTCTCTTACAGCATTTTAGCAGATTTGGGGGATGAGCTGCTCACTGTTCCATCACCCACAAGGCACTCTCTCAAAAGCAAGGGCTCTCTCTTACTGTTTTACTTGTCCCTAAAGCCCATTCATTAGGAAGGGTTCCTCCTTTTCTAATTTTTGCTTCAGTTTTATTACGATATAAATTACACGCAACAAAATGCATCCATTTTCAGTGTACAGTTTTGTGAGTTTAAACAAATTTATACAGTAGTATAACACCTACCACAGTCAAGACATAAATATGTGCATCACTCCAGAAAGTTCTCTTGTGTCCCTTCCCACTCAATCTCCCACCTGCACTCCAGTGTCAGGCAACCATAGATCTACTTTCTGTCACTGTAGTTTATTTTTTAGAACACCATATAAATGGAATCATTCTTTCACTGAGCACATTTTTGTTATGTTATTGGATCTATCAATGTGCATTCCATTTTGTTGCTAGGTAGCATCTCACAGATTGAATATATTATAGATTGTTTATCAATTCACCTGGTTTGGGTTGTTTATAGTTTGGGGTTATTATGAATTAAGCTGATCTGAACATTTATATATATGTCTTTCTGAGGACATGGAAAGGGACAGTAAACACTTAGATGTGGAATTGTTGTGTCGTTTGGTCTAAGTGTATATTAGCTTTACAAGAAACTGCCCTTTTGCTTTGCAGATGGTTGTACCGTTTTGCATTCCCACCAGGTGTTCCGCAGCCACACCAACACTTAGCATTGTCAGTCCCAGTCTTTCATTTTAGCCATTCTAATGGACGTATTTGTGGTTTTAATTTGCACATCCCTGACTAGAGATTTGAGCACCTTTTGATGTGCTCGTGGAGTACTCCTTCCATGATACAGTTGCTCCAAATAGCTCAGAAACCCTACATTTTATAATTCTACAGCCTAAAGAATCCTTGTCAGTTACTGGTCAGTCCTTTTTCTTTCTTGACTTAACACTAGCAGTGTATAAAAAAAGCTGACAAAAACTCTGGTTTCCCTCCCCTCCCATGGTGAGATCATCCAAACAGACCTTCTGAAATCTCCTGCATTGAAAATTGAGCAGGAATCTTGAGCCTGTGGCACTGGATCATTGCTGGGAGAAGGGCGATATCAATCATATGTTCCTCTTCCTCCCTTGCTCTGCCATACTTAAAGGAACCGCTATCGACACAATCCCCACAACCTGTCATGAGTTTTCTGACTTCTCATAACATTATCCATGCTTCTAATTTTGTATTCAATTCTATATTTCTTTAAATTGTTATCTACTCCACATGCACATGCATTCATCCTTTAAATAGATTCAAGACACTGCATCTTATCTTGCTTCTGTGTTTCCATGGTGTTCAATAAATATTTTTAAAGTTGAATTAAATTTGCAATCTTACACAGTAGGAGAGAGAGAGAGGGAACAGAGGGAGAGACAGAAAGACAGACAGACAGACAGAGACCAAGATTGAATTTTCAGTCTAGATGTGAACCCAAACTTTTCATCTCCAAGACTTTATGAGACCCAGCCCCCCACTCCCTACTCTTGCGGAAAATGTAAAACAAACCGTAGTTAGCCTGGAAATTATCTTTATGGAATAAATCAACATACTGTTTTGAGTTTTTGCACTGCATGTATTAATTTTAAAAGAATACATGTCTTGGTTCAGTAAAATTTGCAGAAAACCAGATATCCCATAAAAAGAATTTGTTGGTTGAGATGTTTATCCCTCCAGCTACCTTTTCCTTTTTAATGACTACAAAGAACACTGGTGTTTCTTTACTTTTCAAAATCATCTACTCAGAAAGACTTCTCTGGCAGTGGCCCTGATGAGAAATCCCACTGTGCTGAAGCCACGGGTGTTTATGAGGTTTGGATTCTTCCCACCCTTTGACTGGTCTGCCCATAGGTATGTCCACTCCTACCCTGCCTCTCCCAGAAAGTATATCTTTCAGCCAAGACACTCTACTTGTGCAAGGTATGATCCAGAGAGGCCAGCCCCAGGCCACACCGGCTCACCTTCAATCCCTGCCTCCATCATATTGTGGTGCCTCTTCGATGGTGGGTTGGGAGGTTGGGGGGCCCAGAATATTGCTGCTTCACTAAAACTGTCTGATGTAGAGGAAGACATTCAGAGGGCCACAAAAATCAGACTTTTGCAGAGGAGAACTAAGGCCTTCCAAAGACTCATCCTCAGTTAACCAATCTTATTGATAAGGTAACCAGTATCCATAATGATGATCCTAAGGCATTTGAGATTCTGAAGTGCTTTCTACACTAAAAGGGAAAAATTAAAGAAGTATATGATAAACATTAATATTTTAATGTAAGTAATTTTATTATAGTCTTCTAAACTCATTGGTCTCCAAAATTCTTTATTGCATTTTTGAATCAGTTATAAAAATTGACATCTCTCAATATATTTAATTAATTTAGTTATAAATTATACATATTAGTATTCTAATAAAATGTTCATGATAAAAGCATATACACATATAGAACATTTTAAAGGGCAAGATTACCTTCTTTCTTGACCAAGAAGAAATTCTTAGCAAAATAGAAATAAAGGCACACTTTTTAATGTGTTCAAAGATATATATCAAAGCCCATTATGCTTATTAATACAGAATTTATAAGCATTGTACCGAAGTCAGGCACAGGGCAAGGAAGACATTATCACTATTATTTACTGTTGCTCTGGTAGTAGTAGCTCTAATTAGACAAGTAAATCAGATTATAACATTTGAAAGTAAAATATATTTGAAAGTAATGGAATATAATAAATGTCATTACTTACATAGACAAATAACATGCATGAAAAACCTAACAGAATTAACTTCAAAACTATTGTGAACAGTAAGAGAATTTAATGAGGTAATGCAGAGAAATATTAATGTGTAGAAATCAAAGCCCATCACAGTTACTAATAACAGCCAATTAGAAGATGTGATAGAAGGTAATACCCCTTTCACCATACCACATAACAGAATCAAATATCTGGGAATATCTGGGAATAAACCTAAGAATCGTGCCTGATAGGTAAGCATTAATCTAAGGACCCCAAGGGTTTAAACAAATAGACATTATATTTTGCATAAGAAGCCAGACAGCAAGCATCCTAAGTTATCAAAGATTTCTCAGTCTATAAATTTAGTGCAATTCTAATTAAGATACCAATGCAATTATTTTTGTATTCTAATATTCAAATAGGAAAACCAACAGCAAAAGTATTTGTGGAAATTCTGAAAAAGTTGAGTAAGGAAGAGAAACCATACCTACCAGATATGAAAAAAGTGTATTATAAGTTTATAATAATTAAAGCAGTGTTGTGAATAGATGAACAGATCAGTGAAACCGAATAGAAAAGCCATAAATACACCCAAATATACATCAAATTTAATATAATGGGTAAAGGTGGCATGTAAAATGGATCATTCAATAAATGAGCCTTCTTCAATAAATGGAAGAAAAGGGAGGTGGGAAAGGTGGGAGAAACTGTAAAATTAAGCAACGAGTTTAGATCTAGTTTAACCAGCAGGAGGCAGCAGCACCCTGAGATCCATCCTCCCATTGGACCGTGTTGGTCGCAGATCCACGCGGAGTCGCTGAACCGGTTGGTGTATTTTGAGTGTGCACAACTTTGTCTGGAGCTGTACACAGTAACTGCTCAATAAAGGTCCATAGGCTGTTTAGTCTTGAATACCACAGCAGGGGAAGGTATGCCAACCAGGAAGGAAATCAAAGCTCAGAATTAAAGAGGACAAGTAGAAAAAGAGGAAAAGGGAGAGAGAGAATAGCCTAGGTGGGCACACACCCAGGGGACTCTTGTTGATGGGCCCCACTTGGAGATAAAGAAGTACCTCTGATAGAGAACTGCGGAGATCTCATCACAGAGAGATCTGATGTGTCATCTGGGAACATCCATCATCTGCAAGCCATCCACACTGGGAGCCAAGAGGCATGGCTCTGTGTCATCTTGAACAAGTGGAGACACTTCTTCCTGCTGTGTCCAGTTCATAGGGTTCACATAAGGATGTGATGTGACAAATGCAAGTACACTTGGACTACGACTAGAGGTAATTGTTCATTTTAAGGTGAGCCTTGCCTGTAACATGACAACTCTCTGTTAATCGCCTTTTATTTCCAAACAAGCCATGGTTACATGGACTATACAGATCAGTAAGAATCCAGATACCTCCCCTAAAGGAAGTTAAGGGTGAGAGCCATGGAATAATCAGCATCTTCTTGCTGCTGTGCAAATGCAGGGCCCGGAAGGGAGCAATTACCCTGTGAGCCTCCTTCTTTATTTGCCTTCTCACTGCAGGCAGTGAGGCATCTTGTGGAATTTGAGACGCAGAGCTCAAGCCAGAACAGGCAGCAGCAAGGGCTTTCCTAGATGCACGCTCACATCAAAGTTCTCTTCTATGCTGACATATGTGACTCTGTAGCCGGTCTGATCACACACACACACACACACACACACACACACACACATTCTCCCTCCCTCCCTCCCTCCCTCTCTTCTCTCTCTCTCTCTCTCTCTCTCTCTCTCTCTCTCTCTCTCTCTCTCTCTCTCTCTCTCTCTCTCTCTCATTCCTGTGGGTCCTGTGGGGATAAAAGGGAGCCAGAGAAGTGCCGAACTGAACTGAGCTGGCAGGTGCACTGTTCTCCAAAAGTCCGATGGGAAAGCAACAAAGCCCCAAATCCACTGTGCTGACTACAGTGCTAGGATGACCAAGGCTGCTCAGGGATCCTGGTGGCTTTACTATCTATTTCCAGGGAAAGCGGAGGAAGGGATCAAGAGCAAAGACCATAGGGTGATGCACTGCTTTATCTCTGGAGCTCATTTAGTTCCCAGAAATTTAGGCTTCTAGAGAAAAGTAGGATGACATAAAAGGGTAAAGGGGTATTGGATTCAGAATCAAATTAAAATCCAGACCTGGATTTGCTTTGTGTCTGAATTTGGGCAAGTGACTTACGCTCTCCTAGCCTTCGTTTCCCCATCTGTAAAATGGTAATAAAACTCCTACTATGCAGGATTTTGTAGGGAGATTAAATAAATGCACATAAAATAATTGGCACATAGAAATGGAGACTATTTCTCAGCTGCCTCCTGGAGGGACAGAGACACTCCTGGCCGGTTGTGTCTTCCCTAGATGGTCCCATGTTGCAGTGCCGCTCCAGTTGCTCACATATAAGAATTCTTAGGTGCATGTTGACTATTCCCTTAGATTCTGGTTGTTTCATAAATATCTACAGAAACAGGCTCGGCAATGAGCTCAATGAACAGACTCCCCAAGGAAGTCCGCGGTGGCCTCAAAGGAACTTCGTGCAAACTGTGAGAGAAGAGCTGTGTGTTTCACTCCGTTGCACGTTGGATCGTTCCTGACACTGTGCTGCACACACACTAGATGGTGAGTTGGTGCCAGTTTTCTTGACTTAACTGGGTATTAAAACATAGTTCAGCGCCCTGGTGAGACTTTCCTGAATTCACGTATTTTTGTTAGACGGTGTTTTTTGTTTCCCACTGGCTACTGAAAGCTTGAAACAATGCAAGGAAGGAAACCCACGAACTGCTCGTAGAAGGGACTGTGCAACACGCTTCACACACGTGGGCTCCTTTAATCCTCCCTCCAGGGTCCTTGTGCCCGTTTGACAGGCGATGAAACACAAGCTCCCTGAGGTTCGATCACTCACACGGTGTGGCAGAGCTAGTACCTGCCTGAGCTGAGAGTCATGTTGAGCGCTTTCAGAAAGAGATGGTGAGAGGATGAGAATTTTAGAAAAATTCTAAAATTCATAAAAACGCAACACTTTTGGGTGTTTTGTAAGCCTGTAGAAGCCTCTGGAGCCTGGTAGTTGTTGACTTCACTTGCAAGCCTGATGTCCAGGATTCTTGCTACCTTTCTTCCTTTTCCTCATCTCTGTTCTCCCTCATCCTTTTCTTTTCTTTCTTCCATTTCCTCTCCTATTTTGGCCATAAAAAAGCACGTACCAGCTCCACGGTAGCCTGCAGAAATCTCCCCAGCCCAGGAGGAGGACTCTGGGGACTTTCCACGGGAGGGCCTTAGCGTTGGTGGCGGGAGCACCTCACAGAGGACAGTGTGTGGAGTGTCTGGGCCAGGCAGGGCGGACCGCTATCTTCAAGTGTTTCCTTACACAAGGCTCATTACCCTTCCTTCCCTTAGGGTGTTTTTGGTTTTTTCCCAACAATCAAATGAGCTGTGTGCTGTGTTACTGGTTCAGTTATCTTGATACATGGGGGAAAGAGCCAAGGAGAAAACTGATACTTGGTGTTGTGTAAGCCATTTTCTGGGAAATTTGTCTCCTTCGTGGTTCAGGGCTGGTTACCACTGTCTGCATCCCTCACCCTGGAGCTATCTGCGCCTTCCATGAGAGAACCTTAGCGTTTGGGGCCCTGCTCGGTGTCCTCTTTTCATCTCCCGGAAATATGACACAGCCAAACAGAAACCACGCATCTTCGGTCTTTATATCTCCAGCATCTGGAACAAAACCTACCACATAGCAGGCGCTCAGTAGAAGTTTTTTGGAATCAGAATAGAAGGTGGATGAATTACCCTGGATGCTTCTCGTAAGCTTGCAGGGTTGATACTAACAGACATATAGGGGATACGTAGAGGCAGAGACACCCCGGTCTCGCCAGATCCGATTCTGGAATCCACACTGTTCCCCTCGAGCTATACCCCCTGGAAACCAAATGGTGTGGAGTTTGTGTCCAGCTTTGATTTGAGGTTTGTAAGTGACGATAAAAATAATACTTTTTGGGAAACGGTTGAAAAGTCAGATGCTTTTTGATGCTCATTTTAATCCATCCGATTGTCCTTTGAAAGACAATCTTTATTTCAGGATTGTCCTTTAGGATTTAGTCATTTGAGATTATCATCATTGTTAGTCCACTCAGACCCAGGTGATAGCCCTAACACTGACCACCTCCCTTCGTAAGAAGAAGGCAGGGAAAAACTGAAGAAAGAGGCTGGCCACTCCAGTCTGGCAATTAGCAGTTAATTAAGAGAAACTTACATAAGAGGCACGTCTTTCTTATTCACATCACTTGACTGATGCCAAAGAATCATAGAAACTGTCACGAGGACTAGGACGTGAATGCTACCAGGTACTGGAAATTACATGTTTGGCCAGGCCAGGGCAATGGCCTGTTCCAGGAACCAGCATGTAGTGGAAAGCAGGGGAAAGGTGCTGGTTTATGTCCGAAGAAAACATCCATTACAATCAGACAGTCTCTGCAGGAGCTCGTGGGAAGCAATCTCCCATTTCTGGCCTGGGTCCCACTCACCAGTCTGTCAGCGGTTACGTCATGGAACAGTCTCTCCTCCATACTCCTCTACAAGTGAAAAAACTATTGCCCAGAGAGGCTAAGTAACTTGCTTCAGGTCACGCAACTGGTGAGTCACGGAAACTTGATTCTAACTCAGACCTGTCTGGTTCCAAAGTCCTTGGACCAGCTGCGAATGGAAGCTGCCATGCAGTCTCTAAAGTTTTTCTTGGGCACCCCTTAAGGCTCCATTTTCTCACTTCCATCTCAAAAGCCCCAGCTTCCTTTACTTGAGGGGCCCAGTTCCTCTGACCTCTACTTCCTGCTGCCCTAATACATCATTCTGTTTTGATTAAAACACTCGCCCTCCCGTTTGTGCCTATTCTTGACTAAAAGGCCCTGCATCCACTCAGAGGAGTCAGGTTTGAGCACAGATGAAGGCAGATCCCTCTTCCTCCCTTGCCGGAAAATCATCCCGTGTTTGAGGCTGAACTGGGGGTTCCCCTAAGGGTTCTCTAATATCTCTAGTTTTGCCATCTGCCCCAGGAAACCAAGCATCAGGTTTTTCTTTGAGGATAAGTGAGACAAGGGACATGAAGGTGCTCAGCCTAATGTCTGACAGAACACACTGCAGTCCCTGCTTGCCCCCTTCTCCCGCTTCTTAGCACCTCCTCCTCTCTGCTGGGCCAAGCTGCCAACCCTCTCAGAGGGGCAATTGCCATTGCAGACTCATGTCCCAGGAAGACCCCTACCCTTCAACATCCAGTGGACGAGCAGCAAAGAGCAGTTTTAAGTTGGGGGAGGGCAATGTGGGTTCGGAGGACAGAGAGTGCCAGCTCTGAAGCCCAGTGATGAGAAGGCGCACTGTTAGAAAGATTGGAGATCTAATTTTTTTCACCACATATGAATAACTCGTGTGTGTGTGTGCATGTGTGTGTGAGTGATGGGGGTGGGCGGAGAAAATAAAAGAGGAAAAGATGGCTGGGGAAGAATAGCTATAATTAATAGTCACCATTTTTTGAGCACCTGTAATCTAGATCTGGGCTTGAGTCCTGACCCATTAATAACCATCCATGCAAACTTGAACAAGTAACTTAAATTTACTAAGCCACTATAATTTTATGCTTTACTGTTGTGAGAAAGGTTTTATTATTCCCATTATTATTGTTAAAAAGGTATTATTATTCTTATTTATTTTGCTAGAGAACAGAATGGCTCAAGTGACGTGGCTAACAACTCTTATGATTACACACTATATCCCAAGCTTCATAATGAGCATCTTTTATGTATGATCTTAATTTTCACAAAAATGCAAGAAATGTTAATAGTCTCGTTTTACTGGTTAAAAAAAAAATACAAAGACTTGGAGATGTTAAGAAATTTGTCCAAGATCACATATCAAATTGGAGAAAAATTTAAGGTGAAAACTGATCTAAATATAGTCCTCGAGGGTAACAATAAAATAATAATAGCATCTATTACATGCCATGCGTTCTTGGCCCTGCACTAAGCTCTTTATATACATTTTTTTCTTTATAACAATTTATGAATAAAGCTGCTATAAACAGTCGCATACAGATTTTTATGTACACATGTTTTCAACTCATTTAGGTAAAACTTAAGAGTGTGATTGCTAGATCATATTATAAAAGTAAGTTTAGTTGTGTAAGAAGCTGCCAAAATGTCCTCCAAAGTGGCTGTGCCAGTTTTGCATTCCCGCCAGCAGTGAATGAGTACTATTGCTCCACATCCTAATTGGCATTTGGTATTGTCAGTGTTCAGGCTTTTAGCCATTCTAATAGGTGTGTAATGGTTTTTCATTGTCATTTTAATTTACAATTCCCTAATGATATATGATTTTGAACACATTTTCTTATGTGTACTTGTCATTATTATATCTTTAATGATGTCTCCGTTCAGAAATTTTGCCCATTTTTTTGTTATGGGGTTGTTTGCCTTCTTATTGTTGAGTTTGAAGAGTTCTTCTTAGAATTCGGATACAAGTCTTTTATCAGATAGCGTTCTGCAAATAGTTTCTCTCGGTCTGTGGCTTGTCTCTTCAATTTCTTTATAGTGACTTCCTTAGAGCAGAGCCTTCTAATTTCAATAAAGTCCAACTTATCAATTTTTCCATGGATTATGCTTTTGTTGTTGTATCTAAAAACATCACGAAAGCCAAAGTCGCTTCAGTTTTCCTCTGTTTTCTTCTAGAAGTTTTATAGTTTTGCATTTTATATTTAAGTTCATAACGAATTTTGAGTCAATTTATGTGAAACATAAAAGATGTGTCTAGATTTCTTTTCCTTTTTCTTTTCTCTCTCTCTCTCTTTTTTTTTCTTTTGCACATGGATATCCAATTGTTCCAGCACCATTTACTGAAAAGGCTATTCTTTCTCTTTTGAATTGCCTCTACTCCCTTGTCAAACATCAATTGACTGTATTTGCACAGCTCTACTTCTGGGCTTCCTCTTCTTTTCCATCGATCTATTCATCTGCTCTTTTATCAATACTATGCTATGTTAATAACTTTATAGTTAGTCCTAACGTCAGGTAATGTCAGTCCTCAATCTTGCTCTTCTCAATGTTCTTTCAGCCATGCTGGGTCTTTTGGCTTTCCATATAAATTTTAAAATTAGCTTGTCAATATTTTAAAATAACTGAATTTTAAATGGAACCACACTAAATATACAGATTAATTGGGAACAATTGACTTCTTAATATACTGAAACTTTTGACTCATGAACATGGATATCTTACTATTCATTTAGATATTTGATTTCTTTCATTAGAGTTTGGTGGTTTTCCATAGAGATTGTATACATATTTTGTTAGATTTATGCCTGGGTATTGCTTTTTTGTGTGTGCTATTGTAAATGGTATTGTTTTTATTTCAAATTCCCTTTGTTACTAGCAGATATATAAAAAAGCAATTGACTTTTTTTATATTAACTTTGCATCTTTCAACCTTACTCTAATTGTTTACTAATTTCAGGAGGGTTTTTTTTTTTTTTTGTCAATTCTTTGGGATTTTCTACACAATCATGTCTTCTGCAAACACAGACAGTTTTATTTATATTGTTATACATTGTTAGTTTCTTTTTTTATCTTATTGTATTAACTGGACTTTCAGTTCGATGTCAAATAAGAATGATAAAAGGAGACATGCATGTCTTGTTCCTGATCTTTGGAAGAAAATGTCCAGTTTCTTACCATTAACTATAATGCTAACTGTTGGCTTTTTGTTTTTTGTTTTGTTTTCTTTTGTTTTTGTAAATCTCTTTTATAATGTTGAGAAAATTTCCCTTTGTTCCTACTTTTCTGGGTGTTTTTAAATCATGAATAGTTGTTGGATTTTGATAAATGCTTTTTCTGCATTGATTGATATGATCATGTGATTTTTATTCTTTAGCCTGTTGATGTGGTAGATTATATTAATTTTTAGATGTGAGACCAACTTTGCAAACCTGGAATAAATCCCACTTGGTTGTGGTGTATAATTCTTTTTACGCATTGTTAGATCTGACTTGTTGATATTGTAAGAGTTTTTGCATCTATGTTCATGAGAAGTATTGGTCTGTAGTTTTCCTTTCTTGTATTCTCTTTATCTGATTTTGATATTAGGATGATTAATGATGGCCTTATAAATGAGTTAAGAAGTCATCTTTTTCTAAAAGAGATTATAGGTAATTAGTATAACTTCTTCCTTAAATGTTTAGTAGAAAAATTTGAACCTGATACTTTCTTTTTTGGAGAGTTATTAACTATTCTATTTCTTTGTAGATAGGCTTATTTAGATTATTTATTTCTTGTGTGAGTTTTGGTAGTTTGCATCTTTCAAGGAATCAGTTTATTTCATCTAAGACATCAAATTTGTGGTCATTATTTTTCTTTTGTGTTTGTAACCCTTGGGAAGTAAATCACTAAGGTATTTCCAAGAATTGAACAAAGTTCTATATTTCTATGAGGATGAGAGGAGATGATGCTTCCAACACACTTAGCACAGGCTGACAAATAGAAAGTGTTTGATAAATGTTAGCTATTGCTGTATGTATTACATTTAATGCTTACTACACTCACAAACACTATACATGTATGTTTGAGCTTTATCGTTTGCTTCTCACTTATCCCGATCTTTAAAAAGGAAAAGGCAACAAATTCCTCAAAGGCAGAACTTCTGCAATGGTGGAGCAAGAAGCCTGGAAACTCTCTCCATCCAAAATTATGGTAGAACTACACAAAATTGTTAAAACAACGATTTTGGGACTCTGGGAATTGGTCAAAAGCATGTAACAAGTTAAGAAGCATTAACTAAAGAAAAACCACTGAAACAGCTTAAAACAATGAAAATCTGTGACATTTTTGCCTGGAATTGTTCTCATTTCTCCCCACCCCTAAACTCAATTTGTGTGGTAGTTCTAACAGGGTGGGGCAAGCAATAAAACCTTGTAGCTTCTCTGTCAGGGCTGCTGACTTGATTTGGAAGAAAGCATGGAAAAACCCAATGCCAATGTGTATTGCCACAAATAGTAGCAATGTTGGTGAGAAACAAACATGGAAGGCCAACATCACAGCTTGCCTAAAGTTGTGATCCTGGTTGAATCAAGCAACAGAGAGACAGACTAGCTAGAAATTTAACAGCATAATCCAGAGAATGAGGTAGACATAGTGAGTTCCCACATATCCCTGGCAGTCTGAAAGGCTGCGCATATGCCCATGCATACATACCCACTCAGGAGAGACCACATTGGGTCTTCGCTATTCACACATCCTTCGCTGAACATGAGTCCCAGCACATGTAAAACACAAAAGAGCTTCAAAAAAAGTAAAAGTCTAGGGTAGACTTGTAAACCATCTGAACTTTGAGTGCATTTTCAAACCTGCACAAAGATTCAATAGCACAGGATATAAGACTACCTGACTCAAAGTATTTGAGCACAGCCTCTAACCCATCATTGGCCGACCACTAAGCTATACTATCACAGGGAAAACTTTAAAGGAACCAAGCTTAAGATAAAAGTAAGAATGACATTAAAAAAAAAAAACTAAGCAGAAATATTAACAACATAGAAATGAACAGAAAAAATATTTGAAGGAATAATGGTCAGAAATTTCCAAAATTTGATAAAAATTACTAATCTACACATCTAAGAAGTTCAAGGTAACACGAAGAAATCCACACCTAGGCACATCATCGTCAAACTGTTAAAAAACAAAAACAAAGAAAAAATATCGAAAGCAAGAGAAAAAATCTCATTATATTCAGAGGAACAACAAATGCCTGTTGAGGGTAAAATGTGAAGACTAGAAGCAATGACTCAATTCCACTTTGAGTTATCATTGTTTACACATTTCTCTCACAGTGAATTTTCAACTCCCCTTTGGCAAAGACCATGATTTATCCATCTACTTGTCATTTGCTTCCCCAGCCCCAGTGCCCAATATTAACAATAAAATTATTATTACTATTGTAACTAACATTTGTGGCATGCTTACTTTATTCCAAGTGCTGTGTTAAGCATGTAGCATGCATTATTTACTTGAATATTTATGACGACCAATGAATTTGAGGCCTTATTTACTCCATTTTACACATGAGAAGATGGCCACTGAAAGACGTTAACTTGCACAAACTCACACATTTCTACAAATTGGCAAAGACAAGATTTGAACGCAAGATTTGAAGAAAGCTCTTAACTCCACATTACACGAACGCCATGTGCCTGGCCCAGAGTCCCCATGTACCATGCATCCTCTTCCCCTCGTGCCTCCTCAGGGACTTCACTCCTACAACTGGCTCCTTCCTGTCCTGCCGCATCCCTTCCTCTCTCCCTGTTGGACCACTATGGCCAGCATACACACCTACTTTGAAAAACGCCTAGGTATGACCTACTTTGGAAAAATATCTTCCTTAATTATATATCTCCTTCCTTATATTTCCACATACAGCCCCAATTTCTCTGACTTTCCTCTCATGTTCTTGAAAAAGCAAGCAATGTGACCGGCCCATTAAACTGTTTTCAGATCT
This sequence comes from Rousettus aegyptiacus, assembly GCF_014176215.1. NCBI lineage: Eukaryota > Metazoa > Chordata > Mammalia > Chiroptera > Pteropodidae > Rousettus > Rousettus aegyptiacus. Next base: position 22,062,834 of record NW_023416310.1, read on the forward strand.
CGGATGTTTTTGTGGAGGCTTAAAAAGTCCATAGGGCTTATCTTCTGCCTGACAAAAATGTAATCTAGTTTTACTTGGACAGAAAAGCTAGCCTGGATATACTACCATGGTTCAATTTCTAATAGAACTCCTGGTCACTTCATTAAGAACTTGGAACAGAGACAAAACATGATTCTGCATGAACTACACGCATATTGCTTAGTGTAAGAACAAAGGACCATTTCACTATATGTCTCCAAGTGATTACTTTCACTTCTCATCTATTAGATGGATGTAATAACATGTATTATTCTACTGAATTGTTATGATTTACATTATCATGTTTAGGATCTATGTAAACAGAAAATTAGGCAATAAATATAAAAAGACTTTAAAAAATTAGGAGCACTCTGTGAAAACAAGTTATTACTTAAAAGATGAGTTTAAGATATTGAAGTGGCCTCTTTTTAAATTTTTGTCGATTAGTCCTATGATTTTTACTCATGATTTCCTCTCAATGTGCTTTAACAGAAATATAATGATTCAAAATTGAATAGTAATTCTTACTCTGAATCTAGCTTTCTGGCTATAAAAGCTATTCACTGAGCTTTAGAACTCAGGTTGGGCAGCGCCTACATGGTTGATGCCCAAGAATCAGGAGGAAAAGAGAGAGAAAGCAGCATACGAAGAAGGCTCATGGGTAATCATGTGCTTTTGTGAAACTTCTACCTGGAAAAATTACCTGGAAAGTGTCATGAAGGGCATTGTTTACAAGTGCCAGAATCAGAACTGTGAAGAGGGAAGAACAAGTCTTAACTGGCCTCGTGAGGCTGGCTGTGCCTCAGGGGAATGAGCCTCTTCAGGAAAGACATCACCAACACCAGTGACAAGGATTAAGACTTACTCTAGGGCATGAAACCTCATTAGCTCAGGCTTCATTAATCTGGAATTTATGCAATTAGACTGAGTCTGGTTTGATGTTTATCTTTGATTTGCCGAACCTTTTCTCAGGGTCATGCAAATTCACGGTGAAAACAAAATTGCAAGGGGGAACGTTGGAGATACAGCTGACCCTTCACCTTCACTTGGGATATGCCTGGAGGCATTTGTGAATGATGATGGAGCTAGAAATTCCCTCTGTACAGTGCAGTCAAGTGGAAATGAAAAATTTGAGTAACCTTCATATTCTTAAAGATCCTCCATAGATATTCATGAACCTGCCTCAGGACCCTTCTTTTTAAGGACTTCTTTTTCTTTTTACTGCCATCACTAGCAGTTGTTGTTTTTTTCTGGGGCTATTTTTAACAAACTTTTGTTCGTTTATTTCAAATCAGTTCCCAAGAATTACAGAGACTCTGAAGTCAGGTAGAAAACATTAACGCTACTTTGACAGGAAGGGGAGGGCAGTAGGCTGGGCTCACTAGCTAATGGATTCGCTCCCATATGTTGGCCTTGCTGTCCACAGGATTCAAATCTGTGCCTTCACAAAATCGCTATGTGGAACTGATCCTCAGTCTCGAACTCTGTGACTGCCCAATCTACAAATGTCAAGCCTCTGTTGTCGTTCAAAGCAGCGGTTCTTAATTTCAGTTATTACATCTTAATTCATTGTGAGATGGCAAGTAATTTATTACTAAAAATAAAGTACTGACAAGTACAAATAATGTCCCTTAAAAACAGATAAGAACGTGAGTGATCGATATAAGATTATCCCTCTAATAACTTTCTCACTTGAATCGTGATAAGCTTTTTTGAGTGAGAGAAAACATCATTTCTTCCAAGTTCAATTGCTGAAGATGCCCAGCCCTTCTTACCTAAGACCAAACATTCAATGACAAGTGGCCCTTACTAATGTTTCAACAGCTGATTATCTCAGCACTTTTAGCTTAAATTTCCTGGGAAGTTTGGGGGGTTTCATAGGAATGTCAAACATGTACACATTGTCTACCACCCATGCCAGAGCAGGAGAGCGCTTCAAAATGCTGCTGAAGAAAGTTCTAGTTCTTTCCAAGAGCTTTAAGAAGTGCCAGTTGTTTGTTTACACACTTGAAATATTGAATTAAAAGTCAGTCTCTCTAGTCCCTAAAATGGTTCCCAAATAGCATGTTAGTAAGCATATTCACACACACTCCCGCCACTCACCTGGATTACCACCCCCAAGTACACCATATTCATTCATTCAGAAGATATTTACCTAGAGCATATGAGACTCCAGTACTGTACCATGCACTGGGGATCAGCAGGGAACACAATAGATGACTATGCCTCAGGGACTTTCCTGAGATCTTCTCATCCTCCTTCCCCAGTATTGTGTCTCTCTGGTCAACCTCTAAGCATCTTTCTGGGCCCAACTTACATGGTACCTACTTATGGAGCTTTTCCTAACCCTCGTCTCCCCTCATTCCCTAGGAGAATGAGGTATTTCCTCATCCATCACACTGCGTTCAGGGTGTCTAAGTGTGTCTCCTGGAATAGAAAATAAACACCTCTGAATCAGAAAATGTGTTTATTTTTACAACAGTTTTATTTCATAGCAATATTTAACAGTGCTTAACAATGTTTCAAAACATAAATTAGATGCTGAACAAATGGTAGCCTGGCTGATCTAAATGTATGTAAAATTATACTTGATTTTATTATGCTCTATATGTAAGGACATATGAGAATTCTTCAAAAACACATTTCAGAGTGTTCCCTGTGACTATATAAGAGGAGGAATTTCGTTTGGTTGCTGTATTATCTTAGGCTATGTGTAAGAATTGTGAAACTGTAGCATACTCTCAAATGACATAAAATTACAGAGACCAAAGGGTTCAGGAAGAAGAAAATAATCAAACGAGAACTTCAAGTCCTGAAGCCACAATCTGTTCTTCAATTTTGTTTCAGTGACGTTAGCACACAGCATGGGTCTGAACTTTGCCTGAATTTAACTGTGTTCTCTAGTCTATCTAAAATGCCTACATTTCAAACAATCTGGAATGTTGCCTTTGTGACAAATGCCTTTGACTTGTTTCAGCACCCTCATTTAGGGTGCCGGCTTTGCGGGTTCATGTCCTCTATGAAGCGGCATCAGCCTGCCAGGCCTCTTGCACGGTCAAGGGGGATTCAAGGCAGGGGTAGGAATGACGCATGCAAAAATGTTTTGTTAAGCATGAAGTGCCCGACAAGGGTGAGAAGGTTATTTTCATTATTAGTTAGTGCTGTGAGGAATTGATGCTATAGACCAGGGTCGGTAAACTTCTTTTATAAAGGGCTAGATAGTAAATATTTCAGGCCTTGCAGGTCGTGTGGTCTCCGTCACAACGACTCAACTCTGCCATCGTAACAGGAAAGCAGTCGTAGCAATAGGTAAACGAGTGGGTTAACAAAGTCTCAATAGATGTTTCCAGAACCATCTCTTGAAGTTAGAAATTCACACTCGGTGCCAGGCAGGATCACTCTGCTTCTTTCTGCAATAAGTTTCTGGAAACCACAGTGGAAAACACAACAGTAAAAAAAAATGAACTTATTCTCCCACCTCTTCGTGCAGCTGTTGCTCCCCACTCCTTTCTTCAGTGTCAATGCCAAGCTCCAGGAAAGCGGAGTGCCAACCGGATTTGCTCGGCGGCTGTAGAAATCACAGAAGCTGAGTCTTAAATTTAAACGGTGACTGCTGGGGAGGGCAGTGGGGGAACCGAGGTGCCCTTCTGGCCTGAAGCGGGACAGCAGTGAAATGTAAGCGGGGACACGAGGTACCAAAGGAAGTGTCCGAAGGGCCAGCACAGCCTCCGCCAGACCCAAGGGAACACAAGCAGCTTTCTCTAAGTGCGGGGAAGGAACAGCGTGGCTCGCTCAAAGCTGGGCGTGACCTGAGCTCTGGAGCCCCAAGGCCTAGACCGTAGGGAGAGCTGTGTGGTAAAAGGGTGCGGTGACGCACAGCAGGGAGGGAGAGCATCGCGGGTCGGGCAGCGCAGCAGCGCCGGAGTGTGAGATCCTGGAGACAGTAACCCAAGGCTACTCAGCAGCCCCACCGAGATTAGGGTGGAAATCCTTTTCAATCGGACATAATAAAAGTTTCATTCAAGGGCGAGAGGGAGAGTGTATAGAATATTCCGGAAAAAGATCTGCTATGTGTTTCAAAGAATCAATTTGAAATCCTTTGGTGCATATAAAATTAATCAGCAGGCCATTTATACTTGTATTTTTGAAAACTTCGTTGTCAAGTACGTTAGCTCCAACATACGTACATAGAGAGCCTGCCTTCTCGTAATTTCAGGAATTGTTTCAGTGTTCCCAGGGGAACATGGTCAGGAACTTGGGAGGCTAAGGCAGGAAACCGTCTGGACCATACTGATGCCATTTGGCAAAACCAAAAGTAAGGGCCTGCCCACAACATATGCCAATGGGTTTGCTGAGATTATTTTATTTCAGACTATGGGCCGTGACTCATTAGTGACCATAAAATCAATTTAATGAGTTGCAAACAGGTTTCTTCTTTCCCTTTAGGTTATTAATTTATTGTTTGACAATTCAATGCCAGCACTTCCTTCACACAAGGAGGGAAGAAGAGGATTCTTGTCCTGAATCCCACCCATTTGTGTCACCTCCTTCAGAAGTCTTCCCTGACTACTCATTCTAAAGAGTCCCCCAACACACACACACACACACACACACTACTCTGTTTTAATGTATTTACAGCACACTTACAATTCACTGAAATCTCATTTCTTTATTTTCTCTTCTTCTACCCACTCAACTAGACTATGGGCTATAAAAGCTTAGAGCCTAGCTATCTTGTTCACTGCTGTATCTTCAATGCCTAGAAAGTGCTTGCCACCTAGTACACGCTCAATTAACACTTATGGCCTCGAATTAAAATCGTCCCAAGTGGCAGGTTCCAGCCCATGGCTGGACCTGCTGTTGTTCATCCCAAAGGCTGGTCTTCGACTTTCCTATTCTGCCCTGAGGACCTGGTACCACCGTTTTCCCTCAGCCTACAGGGCCTCAACACAGGCCCCACCTTGTTTCACACACCTGGGCTTGACCTTCTTTGTTCAGCGTTTTTTATATCTGCCAGCGGCTGTTGTGCTATCTGCCAACTTCAATCCAGCTTTGGTTAAGCCCGTTTGCACCAACTCTGCTTTAAAATATTTTTAAATCTATTTTAATATACAGTTTTATGAATTCCAACACGCCTAGATCCATGCAACCACCACCAAAATCAGAAACCACCCCCCCCCAAACTCCATCTTCCTTCATAGTCATACCCTTCTTCCACCTTTAACCCTTGACAACTAGTGATCTGCTCTCCATAACTTTTGTTTTGCCTTTTTGAGCCTGCCATGTAACTGGCTTCATATACTATATAACCGTTTGAGCCTGGCTTCTTTTCCTCAACTTTACTCCTTTGAGATAAATACAAGTTGTTGCATGGATCAATAGTTATTTGTTTTGTTTTTGTTTTTTAATTGTTGAGTGTCATTTCCTCGTACGGATGGACATACCACAGGTGATTTAGCTAATCATCTGTCAAAAGACATTTAGATTGTCCTTAATGTGTTATTATAAATAACAGCACTGGGGACGCATGAATTGAAGGCCAGCTGGGTGCCCATTCTCAACAGCATCGGGACGAAGCAAGTGTGGTGGACGAACACCGTGGAGTACGAGACAGCGGTTAGAAACCACGGGATTAGACAGCAACAGGACTTTCAAATCTTGCGCTAAAAGAAGGTTAAGCGACAGGATGGGATATGTCTAGAATTTGCACAAATTAAAACTACACATATACAAAACAATAATGCAAATTTTGCTGAAACACATACAGACAAAATGTACACATTAAACACTATTGAAAGGGACAGAAACAATTGCGAGGGAGAGGGAGTGAAACAAAATAGAATTTAGATTTTTAATTTTTAGAAATAGATCTTTTTTAAAAAAAAAAAAAAAAAAAAAAAAGGACAATTCAAAACTATAAAAAGAGGCTGAAAGATTTTTCTGGGTTGTGAAGAGACTCCCAGCTCTGACTTGAAGAGTTCTCAGTGGGTTAGGTTTGTGCTGTAATATGGTATAATATGTGCAATATTGTGCTGTTTATTTAGTACAATTAGTTTATTTAGTTGGTTTATTTGGCCTCTTGATCACCTAAAGGATCTCCAGTGGTCTAAAACCATTTCCGTTTATGCTGTTTGCAAAGGCAGGCTTCCATCAACATGCCTGTCTTATTCATGCCTCAATTCTGCTCTCTTTGGCCAGTGTGCTCAGCATTTATTCTATTCAAGGTCTGAGAGCAGGAAAGGCTCTAATTAGTCACAGGAATCAATACCCAGTGTGGCGCAGCCCTATCAGAGAGAGTTCTCAAATCAGGCCACTTCACAGATAATTGGTCCAACCTATGGATAGCCTTTGCTCAGTAAAGGGTCCCTGGCCCAAACAGATTATAGAACAAAGGTTTTAGAATTGTAAAACGAAACATGACTTTTTTTCTTTCTCCTCTCTATTTTTCCTTTTTACTTAAGGAATAGCTTGAAGATGCTTCTCAGAAGAGAGAAATGTTATGAATCTTCCTGGCCCTTCACAATGTCACTTACTCCCTGGCTGTGGTGTGGAATGCACCCTAGACAAAGGAGGTACGTTGCTCGTGGAACCCCAAGGATCACAGGGATTAAAATGTAAGCCGACTAGACTGTATACCCAAACGTGGGTAGGTTGGGGAGTGACAAGCTATATAGCAGGAAGACAACAGGTTTGGGAGTCAGTTCATCTCTAGAGAAAATCCAGACCCTGCTACTTCTAAATGTATAGTTTTGGCATGTTACATTACCGCCCCCCTCTCAGGATTGCTGTGGGATAATGCAATCACGCGCTTAGCATGGTGATTCATACAGAAGCGCTCAACATATTTTAGTTCCATTTTTGACCCTCCTACCTGACACATACTGAAAAGTGTTAATGAAGCCCATGCAGCCTGTATGTGAGTGAATAAAGGAGCTAGAGGCATAAGCTGCTGTTTGCCTATAGCTTTTCCATACCTATTTAAACTAGACTGTACGCGAATGTATTAATTTCCTTTCTTTCTCTTCCCTTCTCTGAGAATTGCAACTCATAGAGCAGAGAGCAGAGTACGTGTGTCACTGAGCCAAAATAAGGGAGAGTTAACAGCCAAAACTTCTGCAGCACTTGTGCAGAAAAGTTGACTGGCTTCGAGGTTACAGAAATAACATCTATGAGTTAGCAACAACCAAGCCTGTCTTATGTCCAAAGCTGCATTCATTTCCCACCCTTCGTTCCAGTCTGATATTCCAGGGGGCTGATTGGGTAGAATTCAGCTCTGCTTGACATTTTTGTGAACACCTGACCCCAATTATGATTTCGTTAAAGAAGTTTTTTCCTATGAAAATATTTACTTTACTTGTCCTCAACCTTTATGACAATTTCCAAGATCCTATGTTAGCACATCTGGAAAACAAGTGAACAGTCTCTCTTAAACACATTCATAGCCATACCTTTGGCTGCTAAAGTGATGTTCTCAAGCCAAAGTATCAATAACATGGCATGCAATTTTACTTCACAATGTCTTTTCCTGTTTTCACAGTAACAGGAGCTAAAGTCTGGAAGAAATAAGGGCCCTTGGCACTGTATATCTCTGCCATACATAGCCTGTGAGGGTTGGGCAGTGCAGGCCTGGAGAGTCACGTTAGGGACACAGTGAAGCAAAGTATTTTACCAGGTAAATACATCAGCAGAAAAATATTCCCACATAGTGTATTACAGAATACGCTCCTCCATTTTAATGGACATTAATTGCACTTATTAAGACACAGGTAACTTAAAAAGTGAATAAATGCATAGTAACAAAATTAAAAACAAAGGCTTTCATATAAAAAAAAATGAACAAAACTGTCAAGAAAAAGATTAGTGTGCTGTTGAAAGGAAAAAATGTGTCCTGAATTTTTTTAATGAAGTAGAAATATAAGGTCAGAATCTTAAAAGTATCAATCTATTCAATCTTTCAAAATTAAAAATTAATTCCCATTAATTTTGACACTGTCGTTTGCTGTTAAAATTTAACTTCTGTTTTGGTTCTTATAAATTCAAAAGTATAGAGATCAGGAATTTGGCAGGTAACTGGATGCTGAAAGTCTACTTCAAAAAAAGAAAAAAAAGAAAGCAGCCTAAATGGCCAAATAAAATGTTTACAATGCAACATTTTAATTGAAACACTTATAAACAGTAGTTGAAATGAATAGGTGCATTTGAGTATATTTGTTAAAACATAAAGTAAAACTTCATAACAAGATTATGAAAGTGATTTTTATTATTTTGGTAATAGTGTTATATTATAGGTAATTAGATACAGAACTGTTTTAATTTGGTATGTCAAACAGTAAAAACTATACAGTAATGCTTTGTGCTCAAAATCTATTTCGGGTACAACTATGCGTTACAGTCACTACGTACATATTAAAAACATAAATGATAAAATACAAAAATAAGAAAAGGTTAAATAAAAAGTTATCCTTGATTTACAAACATCTAATAAAGTATACCTTTTATCACACTGTCATAGCAAAAAACACACACTAATTAGTATATAATGCTATGCAACTATTTGATCTAATATAGATCTAATATGAAAATATTAAGGCTGTAATAACATTTCACAGGTAAAGGCTAAGTTCTGAGACATTAAGGCTTTTAGATAATCCACAAAACAAACCTGAGACATCTTTTGTTTTGGAAAAGAGCAATTTTCTTACAAAGTCAAAGCTTTAATATGTAAATGAAACATTTAATAAACAATATACTTTATTGCAATAACCTGGAGATCTTCTGACTATAATGATGACCAATAAATACATTCTTTCTCTGGCAGAAATCATATGAGGTTTTCTGATTAAGCCAGTTAATGTGATTACGGTAGCCCCCAAATTTGGTTATATTTATTTGTTTTTGGTTTTGCTTCCTTCCTTTAACTAGGTTATAAACATATTAAATAAACCAGCTAACCACCAAGAACCCACCTTACTTTTTTCAGTATAAGCACAGCTTTCCCATTGCTGAAAGTGCCAGATAAACTCAGCCCACATACATAAAACCGACATAAAAACAGATTATAGCACATCTGGATCTGGTTGACTTAATGAGGCATCCAGATTGGCACATGATTACTTTTTCTGCCACACATCTCTCAGATTAAGTAGGCAGCCCAAAATCACTGTTTCAGCTCTACTGGGTGGGCAGAAAGATAATAATATTTTGGAATTGCCAGTGCCAAAAAAATAAAGTAAACGTATTGGGTAAGTCTGATTTCTATAGTTGACTTTAGTGCCTTTAAAAATACTGCCACAAAGTTTTTCAAAGAGGTACAACTATAAGATATTATCAAAATTATTTGGAATTTTAAATAGTAAAAAATTTCAAATTACAAAACAGTTATGCTACATTGTGGATTTTTTTAAGGTCTACTTGGGATTTAACACTGGCACATGAAACACAGTTTTTCTAAATATTCATACTTCAAATTAATTAATTTGGAATGAACCATCTTTTTCCTTTTTCACCTTTTCACTCTTTTCTCTTACTACTCCCCTACAACCATTATACTTTTTCCTTTATAATTCTGATAAAAAGATTCCAAAAGCTTAATAAAATGTAACAAGCTGTAAGCACAACTTCCTTTGGATGTTTACATGCAGTGAAAGTTAAAACTTCAAACTTCACTTTGTACTTTTGCAATCTGCTACCACTTTTCTAAAGTTTTCAGGTTATTTACATAAACTGAACATATACATTTTGTTCAAGCTTTATGTTTTCACAGTTACCAAAGCGACAGCCTACTAGGTTGCATCTTAAATAGTACAACTGATCTGCTCAGCTCCACTGGTATATGATACAATTCTTAAAACAGCCTCCCAAAACTGCTTCCTGATTCTGGCTTTTCAAAATGCTGACATTAGCGCTATTTTTAAAAAACCATTTAAAAGAAAAACTAGGTCTGTTTAAAGAGAATTTTCCCCCTTGTTACCTAATAAACAGAACATCCAGATAATTTGTTGCATTTTTAACTATTCATCAGGCAAACACAGGTTATATTTCTCTGCCTTCTATAGGCTAATGGTCAGATTTCCAGTAACTTAAACTGAAACTCAATAATCAAAATGTCTTTAAAATTAAATTAAAATTTAAGCATGCCAAGAGTTTGGAATTACAACATATTAACTAGATCGATTTTCAAAAAGAGATTTCTGTATTATGAATATAATCATAATAAATATATTATAAAGTAATAAGTAACACATCTTAGAGATCCAATTTTTAGATTTTTCAGTTTTCTCAAGTTTTGGACGAGAGAAAAAGCCTTTGCTTCCTTCAACTTGGTTTCCATGATGTCAAAAAAAAAAAAAAAAAAAAAAAGATAGTTGATTTAATCAAGCTCATTTCATGTATGTGAGCCAAATATAGTTGAATTAGTTGTACTTTTCAATTTGCTATGACATTATAAAAGGTATACATTATTCAACATTTTCTTGACCAAAATATTAATACTATTTTAAAATAAAATAACTAATACATATTGCCTATGAATAATTATATATGTATACATATTGAATACTATTTAGTGACTTTTAATCTATAAAATGTATTGAAATCAGTGTATTGCAATTACATAGTTTAAAATTTAGCTGGGCTGGTAAATCTCGGTTTTCATTGTTTTGGTTGTTTTGTTTTGTTTTTGCTCATAACTGAAATTCGGTACTTTGGCAACCAAAACAGATTGAAATTTTTGACAATTTAACAAGTTACACTTTAAAATTCATAATAAATCACTGAAACCCACTATAATCATTAAACCAACGACTATTAATTTCTTTTTGAGCAAATGACTTCATGAGCCATCCAAAAAAGTAAGAGAAAGCACATCAGTAGGCAAAAAGATAAATCCATCCATAAATAGCAGAGCCCGCCTCAGCTACTTTACTGAAAAGGTGAGAAGGGACTCTCTGATCTTACCTTTTCCTTCTCACCCTCAATCACATGTCTTATGCTGTAATTATTTGCCTTTGCATATTTAACAACATATTCTGAAACTTTGCTAAATTTGGTTTTCTAAGGAGCAGATTTTAGCACACAGATTATCAATCTTGGATGCCAAGGTTATTGGAAGTACCTTTTCATCGGGTAGTTCTGTGTGTATGTATGTGTGCACGTGTTTTAACTCCAAAGAATGCTCCCTCAGGAAATCATTTCCAGCATTCTATATATATATATAAAAATTTTCTGAGCCCTTTAACTCTGACTCAAAAAATCTTCCCAGAGCTCCTGCAGAGCCCACTGCTGATCTGAGGATACATCTGTAAAACACAGCACCTGCTGGTCTGTTGGTTTCCGCTTGTATTAGAGGCCAGCTGAGAAAGCGGCACAGAGGACCTAAAAATCTTATTCCCTATCCCCCAAATCTTGAGTACTTCTAACATTCCATCTTGCTTCTGGCTTCTCACTGGAAGTCTTCTTCAGCTTGGACAGCTCTATCAAGGAGTTCCATGGACTCCCTGAGAGTGACATTGATTTTAAATGACTTGGGTTTAATGGTCAGGCCATAATCAAAATCCATTTTCGAGAGCTCATCTGGATTGGCCTTGAAATTGCACTGGTGAGCCAGGATGGAAATGAAGAGAAACAGCTGTATCTTGGAAAGCTCTTCCCCGATGCAGCGCCGTTTGCCCACTGAAAAAATCATCACACTGCTGGCCAGGTCCTTGTTGAGAAAGCCGTCCTTGTCCAGGAACCGAGTAGGGTCGAAGTCCTCTGGGTTAGGCCACTTCGCTGGGTCATGATTCACTGACCACTGGTTAACAAAAACCACCGTGCCCTTGGGAATGTGGTAGCCCAAGACAGAGGTGTTGGCAGTGGTAGCGTGAGGAATAGTGATGGGCACAAAGCTGGAGAAGCGCATGGCTTCATAAAGAAAGGCCATGACGTAGGGCAGGTTGGGCTGGTCTTCCAGGCAGGGAAGACGGTCTCTACCCACGATTTGATCTAATTCTGCCTGTAGCCGAGCCTGCACTTCAGGGTACCTGTTTGGTTTTTAATGTAAAGGGAGAACACAGTGAGGAAAATTCATTTTCTCTCATCTAGAAAGCACATTACAATTTATTTGAATCCCATTTTCTTTATCTGAATCAGTGACTGAATAAACATTTCCGCACGCCCCCCCCCAAAAAAAACTAAAACAATTTCTTAATTTTTCACCAAATTACAAGATGAGTAAGTTAAAAGTTATATTCCCTTTAATAAGCTTCCCATGGCTAATGCTATCTTTCCCATCACAAGTCAAAAAATGTCTAACTTTTCTTGGCCTGAAAAAGCATGGTGATGGACAAAGCCAACTTCTCCATTAGGCTCAGCGGGCACAGCGTCCAGAATCTACGATACTTTTACGGGGCCCATGAAAATGTTTTCATTACTTTCAAAATCAGAAGGGAAAAAAAAAATGAACTTTTGGGTCAAAGAAAATGTTTTAATATATAATTTATATTTGTCTTTATTTGTCTTTATACCAATGTAGTCATAAAATATAATTAAACATATTTTTTATGGAGTAGAGTCTACAAAGACAAAAGCACCCAGGGACCACAAAAGTTAAAATGCATCCCTGAAAAAAGATCCTTTTTTCTCCTCATCTTCCCACTGTTCTCATTTTATACAAAAATAGTTGGTATCCTCATAAATAAAGCTACAGATCTTCTAAATGGAAAAGCAAATTCCTAGTTTTCATGAGATTAGGGTACAAACTGTAATATTTATTCACTCACTGTTGGTGATATAAACTAGCACAATCCTTTTGGAAAACAAAATCTTAGTACAAAGCAATATCCATAAGGGCAACCCCTTACCACTCTTTTTAAACCCAGTAATCCATGTTTAGATAATATATTTTCAGGGAATAATAGGCACATAAATATATAACTCCAACAATAGCTGAAATTTTAAAAATGTAATCAACATTAAAGCTCAAAAAATGATTTTATATAATGATATCTTATGGCAAAATATTATGTAACCATCGAAAATTACTATGGTGGATACTTTTGCAATCAATAAAAAAATAAAGATTTTTTAAAAATTACTAAAATAAGTTTAAAAGATGGGGAAATGTCCACCGCAATAGTGAAAATGTCAGAAGTAAAAATTGTAAATAATTATTGCAACTCTGAAAAAAATTTAAGTATATATGTGATGAAATTACTGGTAATTTTAAAAATTGCTTCATTAGCATCATACTCCAGGGGTCTGCAAACTTTTTAATAAGGGGTCAGATAGTAAATATTTTAGGCTTTACAGACCAAACTCTCTGTTGCAATTATTCAATTCTGCTTTGTGCTGTAATGTAAAAGCAGCCATAGACTATACATAAATGTATTTTATAAATTTTATCAAACATACAGAAATAAGTAGTGTAATCTGCCAATCTATCATATTATCTTTTCACTAAAAAGAAGAAAAAGTACTCATCAACTACATTGTATTGAAAGCGACCCTAAAATTGTTTATTCCTTCTGCTGCCTAATCTGTTTCTAATGAAAAACAAAGTTGGTTTCAAAAGATAACATGCTTATCTGGGGATGTTAAGGGCCTATTAATCCCGTTTTGGGATGATCGATTATCGACTTCTCTTAATTCAATTTCTGTCCCCCCACACGTGTTTCTATGATCATAATACTGAAAAAGTGATTTTAAATATACAAAAAATTCAATTTGTGAAAATAACCATACAGTATCTAAGGGTTGCAGTGGATTTGAATAAAAAAAGAAGCTGTCTTTCCCTTTCAATTTCTGAGGCTCCAGCAAATTCAGCATTCCCCACCGCTAACTTGCGCTCCAAGAAATAACACAACCAGGATTTCTAGTCTCTCCAGGCAATCCAGATTTGCCTTAAGCGAGACATTTGCCTCTGGGGTAGGGTTGCCAGACAAAATACAGGCCACCCGGTTAAATCTGAAGTTCAGATAAACCATGGCTAATCTTCTTATAAGTATCTCCTATGTAAAATTTAGTTTTTTATTTGATAAATCTGGCAATACCTAACACCGGAAACCTGTTTGAGCGCCTGCTCAGAGAGCTTCGTAGAGGTCCGAGACCTTAATCAACATGGACACTGGAGACCAGCTAAACCAACCCAGCTGGGCCCAAGGACCAGAGCGGTGCGCTGGGGCCTCCTACATACGATGTTTGCCTTTGCTGCTCTGAGCTCGGTAAAAGTGACTGGTTCTCCAGTTCTTTACCCGACCTTCTCTTATCACTAGCCCGGCGGTTTTATGAAGCCGCACAACCCGCCGGTTTCTGGCTGCCTTCCTAAAGCTTCCAGGCGAGTTAACTGTCCGCGAGCCCAGGTCTGCGGACCTCCGGGCCGCCGTCCTAAAGCTTCCTTTGCCCGAGAACAAAGCCGGGACGCATGCTGGCTTTTAGCGCCAGGGCTGGGTGGCCTCGGATGCGCGCCGGGAGCCGGCCGAGCCTATTAGGCTGCCGTGTTTATTTAACATATTTACCGCGTTACCCTTTCTTTCGGAACCGTTCCAATTTCGCTTCTTCTGTGTCAGGGAAGAAGAGATCGGGGCTGACCTGCGGGGACTTGAAAAATCTCGTTTTTCCATGGGGTTGCTCACAAATTTGTCCCCACTCAGAGAGGTAGCGGCAAGACCTGAGAGGCGGAGCGGTGCTGGCGCGGCTGGTGGGAGGGCGGCGCGCGCTCACGTGTCTCGGTACGCACTGTGCCTTCCCAAGCTGCGCTTTCGGGATGTGACCTCAGATTTGAGAGGTGGGGACCTGGAGTGAAACCTCGAACCCTCCGTGCGCGGAGGTCGTGACCTCGGCCTATTTCAGTCCCACTCCGCCTGTCTAGGAGGAAAGGAAGGCCCGACCCACACCAGGAAGCTTTACCTGGTGAAAAGGGTGAGCAGCCACTGCAGCGCGGTGGAGAGGGTGTCCTGGCTGGCGCCGAAGATGTCGGTGACAGTGGACGGCACGTACTCCCCGTCGAGCCGCGCGGCGTGGTTGCTCGAGCCCTCCGCCGCCTCCTTTCCCACCGAGAGGATGAAGGCGTCCATCATGTCGCGGGGGGCGGCCCCGGGCTGCAGGCTTTCGCGGTGCCTTAGGAACTTGTCGAGGACGAAGTTGCTGAAGTTGCGGTTGAGCTGCTGGAATTCGCGGAAGGCGGTACGCACAGGGTTGGGGAAGCGCTGCAGCCAGGGGAGCGTGTCGACCAGGCTGCCCGCTCCCACCGTGCGCCCGAATTTCTCATTGTGGCTGAGCAGCTCGCGGAACTCGGAGTCGTCGTGGCTGTAGCGACAGCCGAAACACACCGCGCTCATGATGTTGGCCACCGCCACCACGGTCAGCGGCCGCGGGTCGAGGAAGGCGCCGCCCGCGCTGCGGCGCACCATTATCTCCACCAACTCACGCGCCTCGCCTCGCAAGTGGCCCTCGAGGACGCGGCGGCTGCGCGGCTGGCGCGTGGAGAAGGCGCGCAACGTGCTGTTTGCTACGCGCCGCTGCGCCTTCCAGCGCTCGGAATACTGGCTGAAAGCCAGGCTGCGGCCACCCGACACCACGCGGAAAGAGGCGAAGGGCGGCCGGTCGGCGAAGGCAGAGCCCTGCTGCACCAGGGCCTGGCGGATGACGCGCTCGCCGTTCAGGACCACCACAGGGCAGCTGCCCAGTCTGATCTGGAAGACGTCGCCGTAGCGCCGCGCTAGGCGCATGAATGCAAGGTGCGGCATCCGACCGAGGGCCGCCGCGTTTCCGATCAGCGGCCACGCAAAGGGACCCGGGGGCGCGGACCCTGGCTGCCGCCGCCGCTGCCTCAGCAGCCACTGGCCTGCGTGCACGGCGGCCAGCACCGAGAGGAGCAGCAGAAGCGTGGTCTGCTGGGAGGACAGCGAGATCGGCAGCAGAGGATCGTCCACGCTGACGCTGGTGGCCATGCTGGAGAGAGAAGGGCAAAGGCGTGACACTCAGGTGTGCAGAAAAAGGAGCAACCACCCCGCGCCCCAACCGGCAGCCTCGGTCTACCATGCGCTGTTGGATAGGGAGGTTGTACATAGATCAGGTCAGGGCTACCTCACTGGAGAAACAGCTGAAGACCTCTCTTCCCATCCCAAACCCACTCCCCAAAGGAGAAGGAAAGGGGCGCGTTTCAGCTCCTCTGTGACTCTGCCTCCAGCCCTCCCTCTAACCCAGTCGCGTAACGGTTCCTGCAATTCAAGAGCAACATGACGGCTATCGAGACAGTGGCGCTCGGTTCCCTCTGAGTGCCTATCATCCCAGCCCCTGCACCTGACCCCACTCCCGATCTGCGAGAACCCAACAAAAGATGCCGCGGGAAGGCTGCTCCGCGGACCCACTAACCTGCGTGGAGGCGCGGTTTCCAGCGGCACGGGGCTGCCAACTCCAAGGACAAGATGTCAACCTGAGTGTCTCCAGGAAGTTAGAGGCCTGCCCTGGACACCTGCTACCAGCTCTGCGAGCCTTAGCACGCACCCTGAAGTCTCGAGGCGTCGTCAGAGCCAGAGGCACTTAGATTGGGATGGGGACGGAGAAAGGTGCCTCCTCTGCGGAGCCCTGCTGCACCTGAGGCCTCAACAAAGTCGGGGTGTTCTTACAGCGTGGGGACTGAGGATGAGGGTCGATAAACGGAGTCAATCCCCAGCCCTCACGCCCCCCGCGCGGCTCTGACAGCTGGCGTCGCAGAGGCGTGGTCCGTGTGCATACAGTCACTCCAGAGTCAAAACGCGCCATCCCGTTTTAAAGGTCTGTTATAGAGGGAGGAGGCAGCGGGACCTGGCGGGGGCGGTGCTTGCGGGAGGCGGGGCGGGTTGCTTCCAGACGGTCCACCCGGTTCGGATTCTAAGTGGGGTCGCCACGCGTGTGTCACGCAAGGCGGGCCAGGCGCGCCCCGACGGCATTGGCGAAATAGCCGGTGGCTTTACTAAAAGCGACCGTATGAACTTTTCGTTTTCCCAAAAGCCGAACTGAATCACTATCATCCCCAAACGTGGCCGCACGGTTTCCCCGGAAGCGCGCTCAGGACAGAAGCTGCCCATCTCGCTTCGCTCTCCGTGGGAGCGCGCCCCTAAACTCCCTTCTCTCCCAGTGACTCGAGCTTCATTTCCCGAGAGAATCCTGCTCTGGATCTCTGGGTGCCCAAATCCGGTAAAAGAAAACTGTCAATTTGGAAATGAGGAAAGTTCGGTTCGTGATGTCGTACAGCCAACCTAGTTATTTTATCTTAACGTTCCAGCAAACAAATGGCCCTCATGAGGCCCTTGGGTGCGCAAAGTTCACCATCCACCTCGTGCAGCGAGATCAGGTATCTCTGCAAGACGCCTCTCCCCCTCCCCGAGGCCGCGACTGTCTTTGGCACACAAAGGCCAGCACTGGCGGGTGCGTCTGGCCCTGAGGTTTCCCACGTAGAAACTGACGCCTCCTACTGGAGGACGCGGGGCGGCGCAGGCTCTGTCCCTGGCCTTTGACGCTGCCCGGGAGCCAAGCTGTGGCAAGTGCGAAGGACCGGAGGAGAGGGAGGGCGCTCTGAAGATTCCCAGCGGGAGGAGGGAAAAGAGGAGGAGGCGGCAAATCGCCGCGCGCCTGAGAAGTTTATCGGGTTGAAAGTTTCCTTTGCTGTCACCTCCCCCTTGCGTGCGGAGCTGTGCCTTGCGTGCGCTGCTTCTGGAAAGTCGGTTGCAGTCATATCCCTCGGCGCTTCTCACGGCACCTGACACGCCGGGGCGGCGGCAGCTGAGGGCGGGGTGCGGGCCGCCACCACCCTCCCAAGCGCACGCACAGGCCACCGCCCGCAGGCCAGATCTGGGCGCGCGTGCGCTAGTGTTGGGGACGCTTCTTTCAAAGGAGAAGCCAGAGGCATCCGGGCCAGCGGCGGCCTCCCGGCTGGCTCTATTCTTTCCTACTGTCTGGTATAAAATATTTTCAAAAGAAAAGGTCTCAGCAAGGTTGGAGAAAGGGCAAGTTCGTGGTAAAGGTGAGATGTATTTTAATTAACCACGTAGGAATTGTATCTCCAGGCCTGCGGAGTCATCAAGTGTAAATATAAAAGTTGTGCGCTGACCACGTGACGACCCTGTGCTTTGAGTTTTGCATGCGGTGCGAATATCTATTGTTTCCCTGTTTACAGAGGAGGAAACCGGAGTTCAGAGAGGTTATGACTCTTCCAAGATAACACAGCTATCAATCTATAGCTGGAGTCAGGATTTGAACCCATTAAGTCCTACTCTAGAGCCATTATACAAGTTTATGCGAAAGGAAATCCTCAGATGAAAGACACAAATGCCTTCTTTCCTGTCCTCTCCAATCTCTATGCCTTAAAAAAAAAAAAATCAGCTAGAAGAATATTTTTAAATGCATTTTTAAATTACAGTTGATATACAATAGATATAAATTTCAGGTGTAAAACAGTGATTAGACAGTTATATACTTTAGGAAGTCATTTTTTTAATAGTTGCGTTTGTTTACAGAATTGAAGGTTCTGAGGATCATATAGAAGAAGTAGTATGCTCATCTTTTGCAATTAAATTGGTTTGAATGAGGGAGGCCTAGAGACCACCTAGTAGCAGACATTGGAATACGATTAAATTTTAAAGAGTTGTCTGACTTTTTGAGAGACTGAAACCAATGATAAGCTATCTGAGCAGAGAAGAAAATGCTTTTTTTGTAAAAGTTCATTTGGTAGCTTTTGAGAGGTTCTCTGGAAATGAGTCTACATACCATGATGAACTACTCACATCCATGATGAAGTTAGTTTCTGAGCAACTGGTTAAATAAGCATTGGTTTCCCAGAGCTGTATTGGCCTACATAACCTTGAAAGTGAGTTTTATAGCAACCTTACAATGTCCAGCTTTAGCAAGGTCCTCGCCTAACAATTCAAGACTTATGCATGCATCAGTCTCTTATTAGATTTTAATTTAGTGGATAGAAATTGTCTATGGGCTAATGCCAATTCTGAGCTTTCTACATTCCTGAAAACCTTTATTGCAGCTTCTCCTCCAGAATCTTTACATCAGGTAAATTCTTAAAGCGTGTAAAACAATGTCGTTCCTAAGACCTCCTGTTTAATTCCTGAATATTGTTGTTAGATAAACTCTGCATACCTTCCTGCCACCACAAACGGTTCAAGCGTATCCTCCAAGCTAGGATGCCTTGAGCTTAGTTAGCTCTTATTCTAGGTCATGCCTTAAAAAGGCAGAGGAACCAGTTGAGCAAATGCCTTCAGAAAGATAGATAAGCCTTTATCAATTATGACAAACCCAAATGACTGGCTATGGTAGCACCTTCTTCAGAATCTGCTGGCCTCAGGTTTTCCCAGGCTTTGTGGTGTAGACCTCTGTTGCAGGGCCAATCTCGTACTTAATGAAGATATAAGATAAATCCAAAGCACCTGTGGGTACCCCGATCCAGTAGGGCCTTCCTCTACTGAGAATTCAATCAGTCTTTTTAATTATCATCACAACTTCTCAACCAACACCAGTATCTAAGGTCCATTGATCTCATTTCAGGCAACAGCACAGAATATAGGGAGTTTCAGATTCTGAAACTTGAATTGTTTGCTGCAAATAACTTTCAAAAGAACAGCTAAGCTAAAGAGAGTTTAAAGTGGAGATTTAAAATACCTTGTATTGTATTGATTCCAAAGAACAGAAATCCAGCTTAGGCTTGTTTAAGCAGGACAAGAATGTACTGGCCCATGTGCCAGGAAGGATAACTGTTACCTCACAGGATGGAGGGACCTGGGCTGCTCTCCCCCATCTCTGTCTATGCTGATCTGGCCATGGGCAGCGTCAAATGAACTACTCCAAGAAAAAGAGACCAGTTCTCTTCCAAGGTCATTCATTATACAGAACCCTGGAGGACTCCAGTGTGTCAAGCTGGCATCAGGCCACTCCTATGGCCAAGGAGCTAGGACTATTATTATCAGAAAAAAAGGGACAGGGAGGAGGGAACATGTTAGAGAAGCCAAAGATAACGGGTCTGTTGGTCCACATGTATTCCACTTCTGTTCATTGCTTTTTGGGATTGGAGGACTGTAATAATAACAATAATAATAATAATAAATAATAATTTTATTATATTTTATGTAATAATAATATTGTTATTATTATATTTATTATTATTATTTGTTTAAATCAGCCAGAGACATAGATACATTGCTCCTGGAATCAGTAGCCAAGAAAGCTCCGCCCTTATATCATCAATCTAGAAGTTGGTTTTCTTCCTGTGCGTTCTCTCCAAAATAATCTCTGTGTTGATTTTATGGGTAAACGCCACTCTTCCAACCTTCTCCAAACACACATATGCACGTGCACTGAGAAGAGACTAGAGTAGAAGCACAATCTCTCACAAGTCCTTGATGTGTGGAATGGGCAGTAATCAGACACATGCTAGTAGAAAAAATAGGAATAAGAAGACACATCAACTATCCAAGGTGATTGAGAGTATGACAGAGGGAGGAGCTGTAGGATACTGCACATTATGTGCTGGGAATTGAGAGGATTCTTAATCATTAATATCAAAACTCCATGCCCTACCTGACTCACTTCTGCTTCCTTTCTCCTGATAATAAACAGGCTGAGAACCACAGAGCTAAAAAACAGATTTTATTTTATCTAATCTAAGAAGCTATCATTTGTAGGATGCATCACTATTTTATGTACTAATATAAAAACAGGGGGCTGCCAACTGTAATTATGCCCTGGATTGTAAGATATATTCTGATTTCAGAGATGTGCAGGTTTGTTTTCAAGTGTATTTTAGAGTCAACAAAGCACTATGCATGCTGGCAAAGATCCTCTACCTTTGTGTTAAGTGGTGGTCATCCTGAGGTTTCTTGGATGGAACAGCTGGGGCCAGGAATGTTACCTGTCAAGCCATCCTCACTTACATTAATATTTAAATTTTTTAAATTAGAGTTGACATTCAATATCATTTTCTAGTAGTTTCAGGTGTATAGCATAGTAGTTAGACATTTATGTAATTTATGAAGTGATCCCCCTGATCAGTCTAGTAGTACCTGGCTCCATACATAGTTATTACAATATTATTGACCATATTCCCTGTGCTGTACTTCAAATCCCTGTGACTATTTCCCCCTACTAATTTGTACTTCTTAATTCTTTCACCTTTTTTACCCAGCCCCCCAACCACCCTACCCTCTGGCAATCATCAGTTTGGTCTCTGTTTCTATGAGTCTGTTTCTGTTTTGTTTCTTTATTTTGCTCTTTAGATTCCACATATAACTGAGATGATAGGGTATTTGTCTTTGTCTGACTTATTTCAGTTGGCATAATACCCTTTAGGTCCATCCATGTTGTTGCCCACTTCTAATTGATGTTTGTCCATTCCTATGTTAAGTGTGGGTAGAAGCTACTTTGAAATATTTTGCTAATTTAGTCAACCTAAATAAATCTGAGTACAAGACAGTCACTTGCTAAATCAGCACAGCTTAAAACAGGTTTCTTAGCCCTTCTCCCCTTCCAACTTACTGGCCCCACTAAGCTCTTTCCATGTGGTCTGGTATTAGTGGAAGCCACAGAGCTACACTGTATTATTCCAGTTTCCTACCAAAATATTTTCATACATATTTAGAAGTAAAAGGGCATCAATGTCTGCAACTTACTCTCAATGGTTCGAGGGGAAAAAAAGACAAGAGAATGGGAGGGTATGAGAGATAGGAAAAATGTGGTAAAATGTTTAAAATTGGAGAATTTGGGTAAATGACAGTTTTTTTGTGTGTGATGTTCTTGAAACTTGTCTGTAAGTTTGAAATTATATCAAAATTAAAAGTTACTAAAAATATAAAAGGCATAAGAAAGAAATATTTGCATGACATTTTGAGTTTACATTGTCCTCTCAGCTTTTACGAAACTTCTTATAAGACCATAAGAAGAATTGGGGATGGATAGGTCAGTCAATGTCCTCCATTTGACACATCATTCTTAGAGTTCAGGGCTAAGAAAAAGTTTGTGCTCAATTACATTAGTTTTCCCCAGCACATCTGATATGATCTTTACCTTCTAGGCTGCCCTTGCTCTTTGAATGGTTTAAATGTATTTATGTCTTCTATCGTAAGCCTCCTTCAATTCCTTATGAAATGGAAGGAATATAATAATATGTAAAGAGTACCCGCCTTTAGTTTCACTGTGTTCTTGCCGTAAGTTTACTTTTTTAAGTTCACTTTAAGTAAACTTTAAGTTTCCTGTGCTTCATAAATGTAGCAGCAAGTAGAACAGTTCTCTAATTGCTTCTTCCTACTTCCTTTAATTTCCTTTCTCCTCTGCCTTTTTTTCTTCCCCTGGCTCTTCCTTCTCCTTTCTTTTCCATTCTCTCTCACCCTCCCTTTCCTTGGCTCCATCCTTATCTCTTCCTCACTCTCAGAGACCTCCATTCTTTTCTCATGTTGCCACCATCTCGGCCAGGCTTTCTCTCCCTTTCTCTCTACATTGCCTGCTTACTGAAGTGGAAGTGTAAGAAAAGGAGTCAGGGAGTTGGAACAATCAAGAAAAAAAAAAAAGGTAAATAGCAAAGGCCAAGGCTAAAAGAGAACATTGGGACCATTTAGTCTAGTCTTTCAGCCAATCCATGAGTGCCTCCTGCTTGATACGTGTAGCGTGAAGCTCTCACGAACTCAGGACAGTGACGATGCCATAGGAAGCAAAGTTCTGTGGTTGTTCTTTACGTTTGTTCCTGGGTCTCTGAATACCACCCCAGCCAGTTCCTAAAATTCACCTTTCTAACAGTGGAGCTGGGAGCCTGCGTCCATTACTTTGGTCAACAGAGAAAAACTATTTTCCTAATTCTTTGATTAAGCACAGAAAATCTTTAGGTAGATGAAAGATATTGTTTTTCATCTTAATTTCCTAAAAATAAATATTTTCCAGGTTATCAAGAAAATGCATAAAGCAACAAGTAAAGTACAAAAAAAAAAAAGACAATGTACATTTGGATTCAGCTAAATCACATAGCTATGAGCGTGTTAACTGGTAGAGCTTCCATATTCGGGATGGATTCTTGGTTGAGAATCCAGGTTCTATTCTTCTTTTTCTCCATTAAGCTCTTAGTTTTTAGGTTTTCTTCTCTTTATAGGAAAGGACACAAATTCAGGTCAAAAATTATAGTGACATCCAGGGCTTAAGGAAATAATTGGTAGAATAATAACTTAATTGGTTATTTCCTAACCAACCATTCCTAAAAGAGAACATGGGGGCTGGATAATTATATGCTGACTTTTTGACTCTTAACCCCCGAGAGGACTTTTCCATTCTACTGTGGAAGTATTTGTCTCTCAGCTGTGGCTTGTCCTATGGTTGGTTGTACTGTTCGGGTTGGAAAGCCCTAGATGTTAGGAAGTTCTTCCCAACATTAAGAAAGAATCCAGAGTGATCGTCTTCCACTGAACTTAGGGCTACCCCTTGGAGTAACAGAAACCAGCACAAGTTTCTCTATCACATAACAGCCCTTCACATGTTTGAAGATGGCTATTGTGCTGTCGCTGAGTCAACCTTCCACTAAGAAATGCCCCAGTTCCTTCAATCATTCTTTTAATAACTTGGTTCCTAGAACCTTATCCAGCTTATCTGTGCCTACTAGACAATGTAGTTTTTCAATATGTCTAAGTATATACCTAAAACTGAACACAATACCCCAAAAGTGACATCTTGTCTAGTCCAAAGGGACACAGTTAGTTCCCAGCAGTGTTTATTTTAAAGCAAACTAAATTTTTGGACTATTTTAAAATGTCTGCATCCAACTGTTGTGCCCATATTAAGTCTGAAATCCACTAAAATCTTCATCTTTTACTATAAGACTTGATATCATTCTCAGTATTTAATTGTACTTCTGCAATCGATTAAAAAAAACCATTTATTTTTGTTAAATGCGTCTTGGAGCTTTAAGACAGTGTTCTAGCCCATGGAGGCCATGTTGAAACACTTGCTGGTCTTGAGGGCCAGAGACCAGAACAGGAGCAGGAAAACAATATGGGGAAAGCATATCTAGTGGTCCAGTGACCACTGGCCCACGCTGGACTACTTCTATTCTCAAAATGTAAACTGCAGTTTATATACTATATCTTCAATATTATATATGTATATTAAATATATATATTAAAACACACGTAAATAGATTATTGTTGTGAAGATGCATTCAGTATACAAGAATGCGCAGAAAAATGGGAAAGCCCATACTCCCACCTCCTCTCAGATGTAACCACAGGCATCGTGTGCCTTCCGTTGATGTAAGTGCGTATGTTTGTACACATGTATGTATTTTTAATACAAATTAGGTCATACTAAAATTACTTCTCGGTGACTTTTTTCCAACTTAACAATTATCTTGGTGACCACAACAGAAGGTATACATCTACCTCATGCTTCCAAACTATTGCATAGTATGAGTGTAACAATTTATTTAACCATTTCTCTTGGATGGTCATTTGTGCTGTTTCCAACTTACTATAGACTCCACTGCAATGACTTCACTTTTCTCTGCAATTCCGTAATACCTACAAGTGTTTCCCCAGTAGAGATACTTTGAACCAAGGGAATATGCATTTTAAAAGGTGTTGACACAACCTCATTATCATCCAAAAAACATGCACCATTTTTCATCCTCATGAACCTAGGGCTTTGTACCAAGTACTAATGTACCAAAATACTTTTCCTTATATAAAGAACTATTGTTTTAATTTTACTTTGCAAACGTATATCTAAAACAAACAAAACAAAGATATTTCTTGTCTTTCTGACCTATTCCTTACTCTAAAGACTAAGTATGCTTGTGCTCAGATAGGCTCTTCTTCTTGACAGCTGAGGGAAATCCCCAGATTAAAGCCTGTAAGACTTTTAGCAAGGGGTACATTCCAGCTCTCCACATCCCTGTGGAAGACATCACGGAAGCCAAGCGGAGAGATTTCAGAGTGCCTGGATATCCCCTCTGAGATGATGACAATTCTTTACAGGCCCTTGGGCACAGGCCCAAATGCTTTCCGGGTTTGTCTAATCCTCCAGAGGAGATTAAAAGCAATGAAGCCAGCATACCATGACCATTAGGAGTTTGGCTTCTGGGGCCAGGCACTCTTTGGCTGTGAGGCTCAGCTCTTATTTGTAAGCACTGACCTTGGCCACGTTATTTAACTCTTCTTAGGCCAAGTTTCTCTATTCATACAAGAGGAATAATCATATCCCAACCTCAGAGGGCAGTTGTGAGCGTTAAATGAGATATTACGAGGAAACCAGTTAGCGTAGTTGAAGGCAAAGAGTGAGCTCTCAATAAAAGTTAGCCATTACCATTACTACTAATACTAATACTCCAGCTGCCACTACTAAGCCCTTATTCCTGTTCATTAAAATCAGAGTCATGCAAGGACTTGGACCTCACAGGAATAAAGTCATGCCCTGTTAGCTCACCATGATGGCTCTTGGGATGACAAGCCCTTTCCCACTTGCAAGCTCCTGGAAGCCTAAGGCGACACCAATCATCTCCTCATCTTTCTGAGCTGGTACTTTGAGTGGTAAATAGCAGCATTCCAGAGCCAGTCAAGGGTCTGAATCTTCTGCCTCTACCGCTCATAGTTAAGTGACTTCAGTTGCTGCAAATCACTTCTCTGGGTTCAGTTTGCACTTAGGTAAAACGGAAGTGGCACCAGTATTCCTTAGAGTTGTGGTGAAGACTAAATGAGCTAATACATATAAAGCTTTTAGAACAGTGCCACCTGGTCGGGGCTCAGAGAGTATCAGCTTTTATGATTATATGGTCCGAGGCCGCTTGCTCTTGCCTTTAAAAGGCTGACCTCAAAGCCATCTGCTTTGGGCAGAGGGTGTCCGCACCAATAGCCAGTTTCCTTTTTCCTCCAAAACCCAGATACAGCCGTGTAGTACCTCGTCCTCACCTCACTCGGAGGTGCCCACTCAGGACCTCTCATGCAGAGGCAGTTCTTTAGGCGGCATGATGCCAAGTTCCAGAAAGATCCTGCAGGAGGCCATGATGCGGTAATTTCCTCCAAGCCAGGCTTCCGGCCAGGCCCACTGTGGTTTTCATGAATGCTTTGCGAACAAGAAGGAATGAGGCTGCAGGACGACACTCTTACAATTCCCTGCCAAGGGTCGTTGAGGAAACATCACTACACACAGTGCAAATGTGAGGGAACAGAAGGGAGTGCTGTCGTGGGACCTCCCGGTGATTTGTACGGATGAAGCAATGCTGCCCAGCTTCCCAGAAGATACCGCCTTCTTCTCTTACATGACAGGCCAGGGTGAAAGTGCACTGGGACCTCAGACTTGGGACATACAGCACGTCCAACAACTGTACCGAAGAAGCTGAGGCCATGTCGGGAGCCTGGACCGGAAGGCAAGGCAGGAGCCCCTCACCTCTCCCTTCTGGCATGCGAGAGGAAATTGTCCAGAATACTTCCCCGTCTAAAAGGAAAAATTAAATTTACTAGTCTGTACTTTGGTAGTGACTAACCCTCGATTTTCCATGTCTCATTGTGCTGACTCAGGCTGTGGTTGCCCATTCATTTTAAGACTCTGAATGCAGAAGGAAGGAGAGGCTTGTCAGTGTCTGAGCCTTGAAAGCAAGGCACTGTGGCCTGTTCAGGTGTGGTCTCTTACCACTTGCTGTGCCCTCAGGCACCTTGCTCTCTGTCCACTATTTCAGGGACTTCCTGATAAGGATGTGACTGAGCCTGGAACTCCCAGGTTATAAGTGCCGCACCCCAGTGGAATACCTGGGTCTATGGGGTAAGTGGAAATCTCTCTCCCATCTGGACCAGCAAGTGCCTTCGTTCTGTTCTCTTTTATGCTGGGCTCTGAGCACAATACCTGAGGCTCCCTGAGGCATATCAGAGAGGTGAAAACCTAATTACACATATCATTTAACAAAGAATAAACAACTGAGAGTGTCGAAAGCCAGGTGCTCTGTGCCCAGCTAAACAGGAGGATGACCCTCCTCTCTGATGTTACAATCAGAATGACATTGCCTGTGGCTTATGCTCCTCCATTCTCTCAGCGAACCTAACACCACAGAGCAAGTTGGGACAGAGAAAAGAAAGAGGCTTACATTCCCTCCAAGTGCCAGGCACTGTATTCCACTCTTTAGATCTAATGTTTCATTTGTTTCTCCTTATCATCGTAGAAGTATGGCTATTTTTATTCTACTTTCTATGTAAGGGGATTAAAGTTCAGAGACGGTAAACTATTTGCCGGAAGTCATACAGGTTGCAAGTGAGGGGACCAAGATATGAATTTAAGTCTGTGGGCTCCAAAGCCCACCTATACCGCACCAGTAAAAACTCATTAACATTTTGCCTCTTCGTAGTGAATCTTACAGAAGCCCCTCCCTTCTAACTGTACACTAAATGTAGATTTCTCCAGCACTTCTCCCCAGCTAGGAGCTCTGATGCCATTAAACACTCCTCTTCACTTCCCCATGGTATCTGCCCAGCACGGTTTAATCTCTATAATTTACAATCTAATCTTGGAAGGGCTTAAAATTTGTTCCTTTAAAACACTGGCTGCGACATGTGGAGAATTGTAATGAAGCCTCTACATGGGCTTCATAACTAGATCTGCTACACTCAAAGTCATTATATTGAAATGACTATAAAATTCACACTATTCAAATTCTCCAGAAGTGATAGTTTTATTTAGAAGTGAGCAAAGCGATGATTTCATAGGCCCCGATGCCAAAATCTTAGCTCAGTGCTTCTCAAATGTTTTGTTTTCAGGTCCACTTTACAGTCTTAAAACTTATTGTAGAACCCAAGAGCTATTGTTTAATCTAACTTATATCAATCAAGATTTACAATTTTAAAAATTAAAATGGAACAAAATTTAAAGTATTTATTCATTAAAAAATAATAAACATAATATATGTTAACATAAATAACATAGTGAGAAATAACTATATTTTCCCAAACCAAAAATATTTAGTAAGAGTGGCATCGTTTTACATTTTTACAAATCTCTTTAATTTTTGACTTAACAGAAGACAACAGAATACTCCTATCTGATTCTGTGTTCAATCTGCAGTGATATCAAACGTCATGCAGCTGAGAGGCTCTTCGTAAGCACCCAAGAGGAGGAGAGTGAGAAAGGCAAAGAATATCTTAACAACCATAGCTATAACCTTGTGGATCCGCCCTCCCGAGGAGTGGGCTATACTTTGAGAACCACTGTCTAAGTTCAAAAGTGTGATTTTTCTTGCGAGTGTCTCTCCACACGAGGAATATCTAAAGGGCTATAATCTTGATACAGGGAGTTGGTGAGAGTGGGGGTAGGTTTCAGAGTGATTTTAGGAGCAAAGCCCCTGAGACAAGTGTGGGCACATTCAAACAGCACTGCAGCCCAGAGGTGCCACCCAGGTATCTGGCTGGGATGATGCACCTCAACCCTCAAGCAGGGCCAGGAAGAAGGTAGAGTGGTACCCAAATCTCTGCTGCCCAGAGCGCAGGCAGTGTCTTGAGTTGGGCTGCTGGGAGACCATGGTTCTGTAGAAGAGGTGGGAGGATCCTGCTCAGGTGTGGGGCCAGAGGGCATCTGAGCCACAGCCTGATATCGCAGTGGCAATTTGGATGGCTGCTCTGCCAATAATAACAATGGTAATCACAACAATATACTACTAATAATGGAAGAACTACCATTTGTTGAGCACTTTGAGCCAGGCAGTGTGCCAAGCACTTGACATAAATCATGTCATTAATCCCTCACTACCAACCCTTTGAGGTAACCATGACCGTAATCTTTTTTCTACTGACAAATAAAGCAAGGAGAGAGCAGTTGAAATTACGAACCAGTGTCACACAGCTCCTGTGGCAGCTGAGCCAAAATTTGAATTCAGGCCTACTGCTTCCATTGGATGGAACAAAGAGACAGAGTGGGCACTCCGTTCCCTCTCCAACCAGTGTTCTGGAGACTTCAGAGCTCAGTTGTATTGGGGTCACTCTGAGGGAGGTGACAGCTCTCCTTGCATGACCCCTTAGTTTCAGCCCCCTCCCCACCCAGTTCTGCCTTTTAAGCTGTCTTGCCATTGTGGCCACCGACCAGGAAGTCTGAGGGTTGGCACTCCCCCCTCCAGCCCATCTCTGAAGATCCATAAGAATTACACCTCTTCAGAGCTCTGACTTGGAGTCCTTTGGAGCCCTGTTCCCTAGCAATCCATCTGGCATAAGGCCACCTCCACATCCCGCCCCTTCTGAGCTCAGTGTCCCAGGGGTACAAAGTTTATCCCCAAGTCCCTGAAAAAAATAAACAGGGAGATTATGCGAGAATTCTCTTCCAAGGAATTGTCGCTTCTCCCCAACCAGAGGCTCTAAGGACTTTGCACAAGCTTTTAATTTGCGTGCAGACAAGCACAAAAGGCCCAACCGGATATACCTGTTATTTCCCAATGACCCGAGAGCCCAAAGTTTACGTTAAGCCTTGGGTTACAGCTCGGCTTGCACGCAAGGCTCCAGGACTCCTGAGGGCAATTAAGAGGTGGTGGTGGAGAGGACAGAGGAACAACTCTGAAGTGACAGCACATAATTTAATTCCCCCTAAGCTTTCCAAGCATGCAGACTGTTCCCTTTTTTGTCAGCGTATAACCTAAGTGATTTGTTCTACTCAGGCAAGAAATGTCTAATTTAAACCATATTGCAGCTAAGCCTGTGGTGAGGAAAGGGCTCCCTGCAGCTTGGCTTGTGCGTGGTTAGGCTGGATGGCCGCTGAGACAAAGCAGACTCCTTGTGGCCCCTGGTTTTCCTCCCCAGGTCATGATTGGAGAAACGTGCATTCTTGGGCTTTAATCAGTGCGCTCACTCTTCTGTCTCGTGCTTCACCCCTCGTGAATGGGTTTAATTTTAGTAAGAATGTTTATAGCAGAGTGTTGGCTCGCCGTCCCTAAGGTCCTGGGTTTGAATTACAGCTGAGCCGCCAGTGGCTGTGGGACGACAGGCAAAACTTTTAAACTTCAACCGCTGTTTTTCCTTCTCTGAAAAATAGCTGGGAGGGGTGCAGATTGGCACATCTGAGTGGAAAGCGATCTGGTTTAGGCAGGAGATCTCTACGCCAGCCCTGCCTGCCCCTAACTAGCTGCGGATCTGACAAGAGGGATTTTCTCTCGGCGTCGATTTTCTTATCCGTAATAAGGGAGTCGAACGACATGATCTTTCCAGTTCCTTGAGCTCCAAAAGACTATGTATGTCCCAAATCACTTCCACTTTGGCAAAATAATAATAAAAGCTATTATTAAAGTAACTATTACTATTATTCTTACCTGTGATTCTCTTTGGGAATTCCAAAAATTTTACTAGCCGGGCAAATTTTTTAAAAATTCTTCTTTAAAAATACTGTTATTGGCCCAACTCAAGTGAAACCAGAATGCTAGCCACCAGCACCCTCCTCTGCACCTCCCCTCCCCCCATGGTAGGATTTGATATGGAGATTTTGTATCTGTCTCATTCTCCACTGCCATGTCAGACAGTGAAATAGTTGCCTTAAATACGGACCCACATTTCAAGTCGTTTCCTAGGTCAGAAACACCCCCTCCCTTTCTTTGTTGTGAAAAATTTCTCCCTTTTCCCTTCCCATTGTGGAATGACTTGTTTTCTCCTCCGGGTCCCTTGAGCGTTTTGCACTATTATTCCATTGACTTCATTCTATCTGGTGTGATTTTTGGTTTCACATCCAATATATCTCTGCTCAACCAGCCCCTCAGGACCTGGAAAGTAGGGACTCGGTCATCTGTGCAGCCCAACTTCTCTGCCCTCCTTCCCTCCCTCCCCCAGAACCTGGTCTACATTCGATATTCATGGAAAGATTAAAGTGTTGGACACTGTGAATTTCATCACAGTGGGATAAGAACGCTCTCTGGTTTAGAAGTTTACAGCTGGGCTGAGCAGCACCGATCCCCATCCTCTGCCATAGCCCGGTTAAGCTGGTGATGAGGGGGGGGCTGTGGGCTTGGGGTGCTGTTCTGGGGCCCCATGAGCATATACCGTGGGGTCCTGGAGAAAGATGGCAGAGGCTGGTCTAGCCTCACTTGCTAAGAGGGCCAAATGCCCCTGTTTCAGCCATGCTTAGAAACAGCTGGACGAGCTTCCTGTCAACATGTTCTGTAAATAACATCCATCTCAGATTACTTAGAGGTTTTCTGAAACTTAAAAAAAAATTGCTACTCAGTTCACCTGTCCCAGGCTCTTCCTTCCAGTATATGGCAGCTCCCACATGAACATTTTCATTTGCCCTACTCTTTCTCCAAGGTGGACCCTTAAATGCATCTATGCCTTTATTGCCTTTGAAATAAAGTCATGTTCAGAGGCAGCGAGGCCTATGTGGGCTTGTCTTTTTCTTGCTGAATGGAAATTCTAATTTAAAGCAAAATCCTTGATTTTTATCAGGTAGAGATTTTGTAGAAAATTTGGATTTTCACTTTAAAATAAATGAGGATTTGACAAGTTAGCCTTATGAAGAAAAGTTCAGATGAAGTGTTTTTAAACACATTGGTAGAGAGTAAAGAAGAGCTATGTTATTGAAAAGGTGATTTTAGATTCTGCAAAGCTTTTATAAGGCAAACGAACAAACAGAGAAATTTTGTCACAAAAAGCAGCAAAAAAATAAAATAAAATAAAAATAAATAAATCAGGTTCTAAAATTCATTCTTGATTGATGCCCTCCCAAAGAAGATGGAGTAGTAGTTGCTGCAAATTTTGAACAATTCCTTCAGAAAAGGATCAAGTTGATTGAAAAGCTAAACATGTTGGTAAAAATATTGCAAATATTGGAAGAACTAAAAGCTAAGAAAACTGTGTCCTGGGAGATGCCTTTTTCTTAAAATATGTGAATTATCTCGCAAAGATATTAGAGGAAGACTAATCTGTATAGTTGTCGCATGTAGTCATTAACAGTAAGAAAATTAGGAATTTTATTACTCCCAGGTTCACCAAGAGCTGAGAATTTGAGGTCATTTATGGTGACCAGAAGAGACTATGTGGAGAATACAATGGATTGGATGGTAGCTGTGTCCTTTTTAAGTCTCCTCCTCCTCCTTCCCCTCCTCCTCCTCCTCCTCCTCCTCATCCTCTTCCTCCTCCTCCCCCTCCTCCTCCTCCTCCTCCTCCTCCTTCTTCTTCCTCTTCTTCTTTTTACATTAAATAAGAGTTCAATTTAATATTCAGTTGAAGAAAAGGCACTTAATACTGTAATTTCTAAAATATAATTTATCTGTCTTCCCCTGTGTCCTTTTTCTGTAATAATTGGAATAAGCATGACAAATACAATTTCACAAAATAGTCTCAGAGTGAAGAAGAGAGCTAGAGGAGACTGAGATGGGTTAAGTAAATGCTTGAGAAACAAAGCAGATAAAATCTGTTTGCTACCAAAATTGCAAATGGGGGAGCAACATTCCTCAAATGGAGGGAAATGAATAAAATCTCAGGTCCCAGAGGGTAGAGACAGCTAAACGCTGACCTTTTCCCTTCTTGCCTGCTGGAATGCCAACTTAGAGAAAAAAGAAAGGTTAGGGGTTTCTTTTCTTAATAAGACATCTCAGAAATGATACTGAACACAGTAAAGCTGGCTTTTAAAGATAAGACGGGGAATAAGAAAGGCTGTGGCACTTTGAAGCTGGTAGCTGGGGAAAGATGGAGGAAGAAAGAGGACTTTTGGTTAGGGTGGAGAGACTCCAAGTGTTTAGGACAAGAAACCAGAGAGGGAAATAAAATTGCAACACAAATGATTCGCGGGGGGAGGGCCGCGATGGGGGCATTTCCCTTTCTGATCCTGAGAAGGTGATAAGGGACATTTTGAGCTGAAGAAAGTTGTAGGGGAGAGAAAGGAGAGCCAGTCACCAGGAATGCCAGGAAGGTATGTGATATTTGATCTTATACTCTCCTGCAGTAATGTCTACAACAATTATGACACTGTGCATGAGTGTCCCTTCACCTCTGTTCTAAAAATCCCATTAGATATTTGTCTGTTTCATCAACACCATGTTCAATTGTCTTTGTTTACAGAATTCCACAAAACAACTTGCAGTAATGGGAGGCTGCTAGGATGTGACAGAGAGAAGCAAGGCCTTCCCTGAGTCCCCCGGGCCCAAAGGTACTTCTTGGAGTTTAAAATCTTTCCTTAGAGATGAGCATAGTGAAATGGGCAAAAACATTTATATTAGAATAATAATAGCACCAACCACAGCCTCCATGTCAAACTGGCTTAAATCCACTGGCATAATTGGCCTAGAAAAATCATGAGTCAGGATGTTCACACAGTGGGTTCCACAAAGTCTGAAGGGGAGGGAACAATAAAGCCAGAAAATCAGTAGAATAATTGCGTGTAACGTAAAAAATGTTCGTCGCCACGACTGTTAGAGGGGGAATAATTTGCGCCTGTATAAATATATGATATTCTTCTACATATTTTGTCCAAATGTGTGTTAGGATATCTGAAAACAGCTCCAGACAAACTTCAGCCTCCATCTTTTACCCTAATGCAGTGGTTACATAAACAGCTAAATGTATTTAAGATTCTCCTCTGAGTCCTCATCTGAGGATCTTAAATACACAAAAGATTTCCCAACTTATCACCACACACATGTGCTGAGTTAGGCAATGTTCTTTTAACTCTGAATTGTAAGTTTCTTCATGGCAGTAGTCTTAGATTTCATACAATATTTGCAGCAAATAGTAAAAGAAAAACAAGAAGGTATGATTTGTGACCTAGAAAGAGCAGCAACAGCTTTTAATTTTCATTTATCCCTGTGTCATATGATATGTTTCAGAAACTCACTTAAAATTGAGAAAATAAGTCATTCCTAATTGTACTTAAGTAAGGAAATGGCTCATTTATGAATCTAAGAAGATTAGAGGATCTTTAGTGTGTTTGTTTAGAATCTATGCCAAAATTTTTTTTAGAGGCATAAACCTGGTTTTCCCTTTTCCTTAAAAAAAAAAAAAGAAAATGGCTAATAAAACCAAATGTTTAAATAAAAAGAAAAAGAGGCCTTCACATGCAGTTATACCACTCAGGGATCTCGACTTAGCTCACCTCTGCTTTGAGTGTGGGTTTTGCACTTTATACTGTAATCCTCTGGGGTGAATCTTTTTTTTTTTTTTTAAATAAATATATTATCATATTATTGGAGTCTCAGATGACTCAATATAAAAAAAATGAAATCGTTTTCAACTAGCCGTTTGAATTTCCTTAGAATTCCATTTCCACGGGTTAACTTAAGAGCTCTTTTAAAAATGAAATTCTAATCATGTTGCTTGAAATCCTTTAATGTACACCCAATGAATTAACAGCAGAATCCCAGCCCCTGCTCTGGCCTTCCCCTTCTGGGACATCACTAACTCTGTTCATGTGCTGCTCTTCAGCCACAATGGTCTCCTTGCAGGGCCTCAAACCTCACAGTTTCTGGCCTTGCTGGGTTTTTTCTTTTTTCTTTCCTTTTTTTTTTTTTTTTTTGCCTGAAAAGTTCTTCCCAGGTATTCACATGGCCGGCTGCATCATATAAGTCTTCTCAGAGCATGATTCCCTGACCTTCCTTTCCAGGGCAGTTCCCAATTTTCGTCCCATCGCTATCAATCCTGTCACCCTGACCCTTCTAGCTAGCATCCGTCGCAATCTGCTTATCTTGTTCCGTGATTATACCCGTTTTAACCACTAGATTTTAAAACTCTTGAGAACTTCGTTTCTCATATTCACCATTCTCTCCCCTCAGTGCCAGGCACACAGTAGGTGCTCAATAAATATGTGTCAAATGAGTGAACACATGATATGGCATTGATCTATATCTCTGATTTTCTTTCTGGGTTGTCTTTGTCAAGTTTTGGTATTGATTTTAGGTATTAATTACTGAGAAGGAGAGGAGGGGTGAGGGGATGAGGGGACGGGCTTAGAGAACCAAGGACTGAGCTCTGGAGCACTCCAGGATTCAGGGTTCACGTAGAAGGGGAGGAACTAACAGATAAGTCTGAGTGGGAGAAGCCTGTAAGGAAGAAGGGAAACCAGCAGAGTATATTATCTTAGAAGAAAGAGGGGGGAGTGTTTCGACGGTGGTCAGTTCTTTCCACTGCCTCTGAGAATCAATTAAGATGGAGACCGGGATGTGTCCATTAGATTTGGTGACATAATCAGTGATCTAGAAAAGAGTAAGTAGGAGTCAGTGATGGGGACTCACTTGGAGTGAGTGAAGAGTAGGTGAGCTATGAGAAATTGGAGGCGGAGATAGACAGCTTGTTTAAGTTTTGCTGGGAAGAGAGCCTGTGAGAAGCAGCGTGAAGGCTAGAGGAAGCGTGGGCTCAAGAGACGGTTTTGTTTTATTTTGTTATCTTCGATTTGTTTGTATTTTAAGGTGGGAGATGACAGAGGTTTTGTTTGTTTGTTTGTTTTTGGTATTTGATATGTTTTGTTTTTAATGCTGTTGGAAATGATCCAGGAGAGAGAAAGAGATGATAATGATGATGCAGGAGAGAAAAGGGATCTTGCAGGATAGAAGTCCTGGAGTAGTTGGGCAAATGTGGTTCAAGTAAGACGCTGACCATTACTAGGTGTGTGAACTCTGCCACAGTGAAGGAGGAAGGCAGAGAAAACAGGTTCTAGAATATAGTGCATGTGGGGTGTGTGTGTGCAGTGATTTGAGGTGGACAGACGGGAGTGCTGCCCTATGTGGCTTTTTTGTTTTTTTTTTTAAGTATGAAAGAATGACATCAGCTGGGCACATGAGGGGTGGGGGAAGGGATGTGGTAGGGTTGAGGAGAAATGAAGAGATTGAAAGGGATTATCTTGAAAAGCGGGAAAGCAAACGAGGTAGGGGTGTGGGGCAAACGTGCAGTGCTAAGCGTTCCATTTGAGTTTTATCATCATCGGTTTGAATTGAGAGAAATGGATTTGGGGATTTTCCCAACACTTGTGGTGGGAATGTAAATTGTTACCATTTTTCTGGAGGGCTGTCTTCATCAACCCAGCAATTCTGTTCTAGGAATTCATCTTAAAGATAGCTAGACAAGTTTGAGAAGATGTATATACAAAGATGTTCAACAGAGTATTTATAATTGATTGCAAATAATTGGAAAGTACCTAAAAATATTTAACAATAAGGAATAAGATAAATAAATTATGAGTTATCCATACAATTAGATATTTTAAAGCTATTAAAGGCTACATGTCTACATTTGTTGATATGGACAGGTGCCATAATAAGTAATTGAGTGGGAAAAAAATCCAGTATTTAAAGCGATACATAGAGTAAGAACCTGTTTGTTTGACTCTGATGCGGTTTGCTGCAGAGTTCTCAGCCGGTCCTACAAGGCGCTCTGGAGCTAGGATGGCCCTTTGGAGTCATCCAGAATCAAAGCAAGGGCCCAGGGAGGGAGTGAAACCTTGAGTGAGGCAGATCCCTTCAATGGAGGGCACTCCCCAGTGGCTATCGGCAGCCAACAGTCCCTATAGCTGAGGAGAATGAGTTCATCTGTCCTGAGGGGACATCTGGATGGCATACCACAGCATCCATACACACCTGCAGCCCCCAGTCTATATTTATAGAGATAACCATAATGTCTCTTCAGGAGCTAATGAGATAATGGATATGAAATTGCTTCATAAACTGCAGTGGTGTGTTGTTATTCACTATTGTCTGTTATTCGTTCCTATCCTGCCTTCCTTCACCTTCCATAGGCCCGAATGATCCCATTTTCTCTTTCTCCCTAGGTTTATTCCTGGATCATTGACACAGAGTAGAAATCAGAAGAAGCAAGGAAGAATTTTTAAAAAGAGACAGTCTGGAGCTTTTGCTCAACCTGTGTACACCCCTCAGTGGGTCCAGTCAGTAGCTCGGGTCCTCTGCCTCACCTACATCTGGGCTCAACTCCTCCCCAAGAGGACTGAGTAGGCTGGGATGTCAGGGTCAGGAAAGTGAAGGACTTGAGCCCCTCCTTCCTCCCTCCCCGGCCAAGACATGGGCCCATGGATTATCCTGGGAACTAGAGCAAGGAAGAAAGGAAAGCCAACTCTGGCAACAGAATTTCACTGCGGCAAGAGGAGTTCGTGAGGGAAAAGCCAAACCCAAGTGAAAATCTGAAGCATGATTCAGTGAGGCCACAGACACCCTTGTCATGGAGAGTCAGACAAAGGGAAAGCAGAGAAAACAGAATATTTTATTGAACTTTTTTCTCAGGAGAATTTTTTTTTTTTTTCGTGGAAAGCTGGTAAACATCTCTTTAAAGAATGCGTGTGGTCACACAAGTTGAAGGAAGGTCTGAGCCAATTACCTCCCCGCCCCCAGATGGTTTTACATGGCAGTGGATAGGGGAGTTAAAGCTCCCAACCCACACCACAGGCCGCCCTGGCCCCACTACTGTTTTTCCTCTGCCACTAGCTGTGGGAGAGTGACAGCTGCTTTTCAGGCCCAGCGGAGGCCTGCAGCCTGATTGACAGGCACTGGAGACTGAGGTTTGTATTTCCCTAAGTGCCGAAGCTACCCCATCTCTCTTATGGCTCCGAACCACTCAGAAATGCGAACACAACAGACATAGGGGTGCCTGGCAAACAGTAGACCACAAGTGAGCAGAGAGAGAGGAAAAAAACTCAAATCCAGTCACAGAACAGAAGAAAATGATCTCCCTTTCCAGAAACACTCACGAGGATGATAGAACACAGGCAGCCCTGTTCTGCTCCCTCAGCCCCAAATAAAATACTGGTGTCATGGGACTTTGGAGGTTATAGGGCCGGAGCAGACGCCTGATCATTTTACTTATTCCTTGAACCGAGGTGATGAGTGCTAAACATGTTTATCCTGATCGTAGTTAAAGTGTATGGTTAGGTGCATCCAGACATGGAATCTTAGACCAATATCAAAAATCATGGAAACGTGGGGGAACATCCACAACCACGTTCCCATGATTTTTAACACAATAAAACAATATATTGAGTAAAATCTTAATTTTGAAAAACAAAATAAAGAACCCTCAACTCCTCACATGAAAAGATCAAAGTGCCAGATACAAAACGTTAAATGTTTCTCTTGGTGATGAGATTTTCTTCTTTGTACTTTTCTGATTTCTGATTTTTTTCTCTACAACGATCATATGTTTGTTTCTACCATAATTTGAGAACTAGAACTCAGAAATAGTTTGGTCAGATGAGCTGGTATCCTGATTGTGAACATTTCTCCACAAATGTACATTTATATGCATATGTGGTACAAATACAGTGTGTGTGTGTGTGTGTGTGTGTGTGTGTGTGTGTGTGTGTGTGTGTTCCAGAGCTCTGGGCTGCTCTTTCAATATCAACCAGGATCCTTTTTTGTCTCTGGTGAGCTCTTAAACCCTGTGTAACCTCAGACCACATTTCCGGATGGACATTCACCTAGTACTTTACCCCGCCCCCAGTCTTCTACCAAGGTTTCTGGCAAGTGGCCACTCCCGGTTCAGCTCCAATAGAGCCATCAGAGACCCTAATTTCGGTCTCCACTGTTACTCCCTGGGGTGGGAGAAGAGGGTAAAAGGAGCAGCGCCATGATTTTCTGACCTGCAGCTTTGATTATAAACTCTTTGGCGGCAGGGCTCACAGGTGGTGCCGCATTCAACAGGCTTTAGAAAGGACACCTCCAAGAGCTGCCCCTTAAACTGATAAGCTCCAGGAATATGAGAAAGGAGAGACTGTCCGATGAGCACCCTCAGGCAGCCGGTACCCAACTGAGGGAGGAAGCAGGGTCTAACTGCCTGATCCTCCAGCCTCGAGTTTGCATCCTCACTTTCAGAGGCTTAGGTTTCTTCTGACATTAACTGCTTCCTTTCCTCAAAGGGTAGTGTCATCCCTTTTCTCTAAAGAGCAGTTGAGACAGAACGGTGCATGAGGCAAAGGTTTGTATGCTCCTATGTCCCTCTTCTTTTGCATCCCGGTGGCCCTCCTCCCGTTCTGTGGTTATTCTCTTTGTAAAACCTCAGATTCTTAGCTGCCATGCCAGGGTGTTGTCTTTGGGGGCTGAACTCTAACCATCATCACATATCTGTAAATGATTAATAAGTAATGTTTGGTTAATAAGTAGCATTCGGCTTTGATATTAACAGATTTTGAAGCTAGACACAGCTGGTGACAATTTAGTGACACCAGGTCACCTTAGTTTTTTTGAGCAAGAGCTTGAAGGAGAGACCGAATGCTGCCAGATGTCCCCAAGCTAAAAAAAAAAAAAAAAAAAAAATACATAGCTGGGTGCTAAAAAGAACCCTGGATGATTTGCGCCTGCACATACACACAGCAAAAGATTTCTCCTCTCTTCGGATGTCACCTATATTGTCACCTCCTGAGACCCTGTGGGTCCATCGCATGGATTATGATGCTCTGCCATTCTTCACATCCATAGAACGAGAACATTTTCTAAACTAAAAATCAGTGTTCATTGGTTGGCTGTGAGTCAGAAATTAGGAATGCCCTGGAAAATTGTTTCCTCGATAGTGAGGAATCAAACAGCACTCCCTACAGACCATATCTGTTCAGCCATATTGAATGACTCACTCGGTGATAAGTGCTCCCAGGAACTGGAGTGACAGAGAAGAAAACTTCCTTCCTCATGGGGCTTCACTTGCGTTTCAGGGTATTTTGGACAAGAACTCCATTCTGGCCAGTGCAAGTTATAAGTAAATGTTCGAGCTTGCTCAGCTGTGGCAGATGGCTCCCTGATTCAAGCCCTTCCTAGCACGAACATCTCTGATTTTTGGCCTCCCCTCCCCACCCGACCCCAGCTCTTATCCCTGTAAGAATTGGAGTTCTTGCTCAGAGTTCCATTAGTCAGAGAAGGGAAGTTCTTTGGCTTGCTTCCTCCAGCCCCTACTCTTAAGTTCAGTCCAACAGGAATCCTCTCCAGGCTTTCCTGTTCACACAGGACCTTCTTCATTCAGGCCAAACTTTCCATTTCCATGCTTCAAATTTGCTCTTCTCTCACTAGTAGCCTGGCTGCTTCTAGAGAGTCTCTTCCTCATCTTCCAATTGTTCACAATGTGCAACCATCTTCCAGGTTTCTCCTCATTGTGCTCTCCCTATTATATATGAAGATCCAGAAATGTCTTTATTTACATTAAATACATAGTATATCTAGAGGGACTCCTGTCTTCAATGGAAGAAAAAGAGGTATAGGGGCAATATATTTAGTCCATTTATCTACAAAGGTTAACCTTATCGAAGACTAGTGGGTAGGGACGGGTAGGAGAAGGTCCCAGCCCAGAGCCACCATCTCTTCACAGTGTTTCTCTTTGCTTTTCAAAGCCCCTGCAGAATGATTGGTGTAGTACATTGCTTTCCTCCTCTGAAGACAAAAAAGACTCCTCTTTAGCAAAATCAGAGAGTTCACAAATTATCGTCCCCATTCCCTTTCTTACCCATGTGGTGGGGCATCTGGCATCTCAAAGGGCTGCCAATCTGCTACCAGGGGAGTGGCCATTGCTCGGAATAAATGCCTTCATGCCTTCTCCTTTCTCACTCTAGTGCCTTCTTCATAGATCAGCACCCCTTCTCTTCCCTTTCCACATCCTTCCTCTTCCTTCTCTTAGGAAAGAATGTTATATTTTATAGGCATCTTGTCAAGCATCTCAGTATGAGGTGGGGAACAGAACTATAACCAATAAAAGATGACAAATTTCATTGTGCGATTTAGTTCTTCATAGCAGTTTGTCATTCTGGCGCCTTTTTGTTTAATCAGATGCTTTGTCAGAAATTATAATTTAGCTATTTGAAGAGTTATGAGTAAATGGCAAACAAAACCCCTTCTTCCCTGGCAGAAACATTTGACTTTTGATAAACTTTCTAGCAGTTTCCCTAGAAACCTGATAAAAGAAAATAAAAATAGCCCTGGTTGGTAAACTCTAGCTGGACTGAGACAGCTGCAAATACAGGTTGGTGGCCCTATCTCTGGGTTTCTCTTAGTGCAGTGACTCTTATAACTGGTATGGCCCTGGAGGGACCACAGAAGCTATACCTATGGAGTTTCTCCAAAAGATATGAGCTGCTATGGAGTATGGGGCTGTCGACTCAAGGTGACTTCCCAACCCTCCTGATGCAAGCCTCATTTCTTCACACCTACGTCATCACCTGGGAGCCAAACATAATAACTTCTGACCTCAGTGTGAATGGCTTTGTGGTCTCGAAGAGGAATACTAGACGTGCCCTGCTGGCGCACTTTGCACTCTGGCTATTCCTTCTTCTGAGTTTAATGGTGCCCATGTTCCGTAGAGCCCTAGAAGACTTCCTCGTGGGCGTTGCAGGTGATGTTTTGACTTTCAGTGGTATGAACAAGGACATTTGCCTGTGAAGCCACCTGCATAGGGTCACAGACCTCTTTGACATTCTGATAAAAATTAAAGATTTTTGTATTATACAAGGTTAGTTTTACACAAAACTTTGAATATAGTTTTAAAAGGTTCATGTATATCCAACAAATGCCCACCCCGAAGTTCATAGATTGAGAATTCCTGCTCTAGTCCCACCCCATAATCTACAAGTGAGGTTTTTGAGAAACACCACAGATAAGAAGCAGCCTAGCAAAGCTGGATGCTGGAGGGAGATTTGGTCTTACACACAGTGTGATGCTGTGTCAGGACCAGCCCTGGTAAAACCCATCCCCAGAGACACATGTTGTTTAGGAAGAAGCAGGCTGAGTAAGAGAGCAAAGACTGTCCACTAGAGAAGCCAGCTCTGCTGAGAGAACCCACTCAGAATCAGCAGCCATAAAGAACAAGAGTTATTTTATTGGCTGGAGAGGAGAAAGAACATGAGTAGTTGGCAATCCAGGGACAGTCAGAAAGAGCATAGACAATGACCAGGGGTCAAACACAAATGACATGTGGGAGAGTTTGGCAGAAGCATGGATCGTGACCCAGAAGTAGAGAAATGATAGTCAACGTAGTAGAAAGGCAGCAAGAGGTGAAGACCAAGATCAAGGGCACTATAGAACTGCACAAAGAAGTCTGGATTATTTCTGAGACCCCGATCCGAACTTTGACGAGAAAAATCACTGGGGAGGACTTAAAGAAGACTGGATTTCCAACGTAGTGGGTAGGAGCATTGCTTTTTGGGTTCTTGCTACAAATAGGGTACTTTGATTCACCAAGAAACAAAAATGAGAAAGAGCCCTTTATGATATGTTTTGGCTTGAATTCGCTGGTAAAACATGGCAGGAGTCAAACTGGTACTCCAGGTAAGTCTCCTACGGCTGTTGTCTGGGAAACGCCAGCTGTGCAGCAAATTGTCGTAAATCTTTCTGAACCTCAGTTTCTTCGTTAAGTACCAAGGTTTCTTCCAATGTAAACATCTGATTCTATGACCAAATTGGCAGGCCGGAGTTGGGCTCTTTCAGCTCAGCACATTTAAATGAATCATTTCTGAATTGTTGTAATAAGCACTATCCTCTTCACTCAAGTATTCCCTTGAGGAATAATTTTTTTTTTTTTTTTTTTTTTTTGGAAAACTGGGTAAGGGAGGATACAAGAAGCTATAAGGAAACCTATAAGAGACTAAAACACATTTGCTATAATTAAGAAAGAAAATGAAAAGGACAACAATCAAAATTGGAGTTGTGATTCAGGTTGGCTGATTCCAAGAGCAGACACCACCAGTGTTAGGGCTCATAACTAGAAGTCTAGACGTGAGGAAAGCCTCAAGGTTGGCTAATTCAATGGCTCCGTTCTCACTTCCCCATCATGCACAGTTTTTTGTTCAGCTTAATTCTCAGGCTGGGGTAATATGGCGATTGCAGCAATATGGCCAAGCTTGACATTGGCACATAACAAAGTCCAGGGAGAGAAACTTTCCCTTCTTTTGGTTCTCTCTTAAAGATGGGGAATTTTCCAGAAGCCCCAGAAAACTTCCCCTTGAATCTCATGAAAGCAAATTGGTTCATATACCTTTCCTTAAACCTATCACTGACAGGGGTGATGAGATAATGCTTAGACAATTTAGGCTCACTCTAAAGGTACAAAGACTACAATGGGAAAAGGGTGATTATCTGAAAAATAGCCAAGATTTGTTGAATTCATGAAGTAAAAACTGGATGCTGAACAGGCAAACAGTAGTGTGCCTACCACATGCTGTATTTCAAAAGTCTTACAGCATTGTTTTCAAAATCATCTTTTGAAATACATTGGGTGCATGACTACGCTCTGCATTTTACAAACGGAGTAATTAAGCTCAAGGTCACATGATTGGGTTAAAGCTCAGGACAAAGACTTTACTACTCAGAATCCAGGGCTTCTTCAAGTACATTGCAAAAGTTTTAAACTCTTGGCTTATTCTTTTACCCAGAACACCTATTTCTGGGTATTATTATAAGGAAATAATGAATGGGAAAATAGGAATAGAGAAAAACATGTTTTTACATATATATACTGGGATAAATATATATAAAAATTTCCCTCTCTCTCTCCCTCTCATATTTAAGTGGAAACAACCTGAGAGCCCAATAATATGTAATTACTTAAATCAATGATAGTACATATACGCATTGAAATATTATATGTTTATTATAATTATACTGTAGAAGAAAAGACGGTGGCCTGGAAAAATTGTCACAATATATTGCTACACAAAAGCAGAGTAGGCTATAAAACTGTTGTGAAAGAAAAGCAGATCTAGATGGATGAAGAGAGATACACACACGAACCTTTCATCATTCCTTATCTTTGTGTAGTGGAGTAACAGATGATTTTAATTTCCTACTCTGTGAGAAGTTTCCTACTTACCTCTATCTTCCAAATTTCTTTGGTGAGAAAATGAGAACTTTATAATCAGGGGGGGACATGTCTGTTAGTTGTAAACAAATATTTTTAATTAATTTTTTTTTTTTTTACTCGAACGCTGATTTCCACACATAGCTGCTAGGTCCCAGAGGGTTTCATAAAGGATTTCTGGAAGTAGAGTGCGGAGGAATGGCACTAGCCCTCACCATGGCCCTTGCAACAGCCTCCTCAGACCTGTCCTCAATGCTGATGAAATCTTAGAGTAAGAAACATCACTTGGGAGGATTCTAAAATTTCTACCCTGAGCTGCCTTCAAAGAGTGGTCATCATATCTATGGATGATGAGTGAGGCACAGTAGAAACTTTGGGGGTATTGGGGAGAACAAAATGCTACAGATTCTTCTTAAGGCAACACTTATGATAATAGTGTTATTTCTGATGTTTAAAACTCGGTGCCTCATAAATATTGGGTAAATGAAGAGATATTATGTTGAGAAAAATAATTTGAAAATATTAAACAGAAAAAAAAGAAAATATTAAACCGTGAAATTACCAACTTATAAATACTCAGCACAATG
This sequence comes from Rousettus aegyptiacus, assembly GCF_014176215.1. Classification (NCBI taxonomy): domain Eukaryota; kingdom Metazoa; phylum Chordata; class Mammalia; order Chiroptera; family Pteropodidae; genus Rousettus; species Rousettus aegyptiacus. Next base: position 22,107,139 of record NW_023416310.1, read on the forward strand.
CCCGCTACAAATTATATTATGGTAAAGGACAGAATGACTCTCATACGTTCTGCTTTTTCTGGAATCATTCCTGGGTCTCCTGACCACCCAAGTCTTGAGGAGTTTTCCCACATTTATTCCAGCTGTCACAGAAGAGAAGCACTTTTTCTTCTGTTGACCTTCTGGCCCCCGGTGACTCCATCTCCTGCACCTATGAAAAGCACCCAGGAAAGAGCAGAACCAAAAAGCTCACATTTTCAGTCTCAAAAGTAAAACCGGAATGAAAAAAAAAAAAAGCCCAAAGCCTGAAGGAATTTAAGAACCAAAGTTATTCAGGGCAGATGCAAAACTGAAGTGGCCCACCCACCCCACATTCTTCAAATAGGTGAACGTTGGAGGCTGCCAGGTCCTGAGCAAGTATCGTTAAAGAAGAGCACATCCAAGGGAACCCACTGTCTGCTCTGCTTTGAAGACAAACAGCCCCGTAATTAGAAACAGCTTTATTCACATGCCAGATGTCCATGCTTCGCTTCCAATTATTTTCAGAAACACCATAAAGGACCATTAGTGACGGTGTGAAATGTCTTTTTCTTTTAAAAGAATCTGTTCGTCCTTATGAGTTCAGTCTGATGTGAAGATTGCAACCTGCTTATTCTAGGGTTTTGGGTTTTGGGTTTTGGATTTTTTTGTTTGTTGTTGTTGTTGTTGTTGTTGTTGTTGGCAGGATAGAGATGTGTTTGACTAGAATTTTTAGCACCAGAAACCCTATCATATATTTGGTTTCAATTACAAAGAGCAAACAATCTTGCAAAAATTTTAATAGAAGATCTTATATCTCACACACGAACATGTGCACGCGCACACACACACACACACACACACACACACACACATTGGTACACCCTGAGCATTTCCTACGGATAATATAAACAATCCTAAGTTCTTGAAAGCACGGGGTCCATATCATGAAATAATAGTTCTGAATTCTGCACTGGTCAGACCACTTGCAAATATAGTGTCACATTCTGGAAACCACAATTGGAAAGGGATATTGACCAATTAGAGAAACCCCAGCGAGCATATCACGACAAGCATAGACCTTAGACTCCTTTAGGGCAGAGTCTGTATCATGTTCTCTCTTGTACCCACTGACCCTGGCACAGTGCCTGATACCTACAACATGCTCAAAAATATTTGTTGAAGGAATGAATGAGTAAATGAATCCATATTTTATGCCTCATTGTTGAAGGAAGCACATAGGCTTCATTTGGGAAATAAAATATATAGAGGGCATAACAGCTCATTTCAAACGCTTAAAAGGTTTCCATAGAGAAGAGGGCAGAAACTTATTTTCTCCTGTTCTTTGGACCAGATCTAGGTCTACTTAGTGGAAACTATAGGGAGGCAACTTTGACCCAGGATCATTACAGTATGTGGGTTCACCTTGAAAAACTATGGGATGCTTGGGTACATTCCTGGTACTCGATTTTAATTTGAGTATTAGAGGAATACAGAAAGAAAAATTGAGGTTTGTGGACAAACTAATAATTCGTTTAAGAAACCTTTGTGTGTGATGCCAGATGATGTTAAGAGCAGGGTAGGGAGGTAACAGAAAAAGGACTTCCTTCCTTGCGAAGTTTATGGCCCATTCAGGAACACAGACCAGCGAGCCTGTGATCACAGCACACAGCACACAGCACACACAGGTGAGAAGGGATGTGATAAGGGAGGTTCAGGCACCTCAGCAGTGGGCTCTCAGGCATCCTAGGAGGCTTAGATCAGGAGGTAAAGGCAATGGGCAGGGGATGATTCAGGGAGCATAAAAACTTGAGGCATGAACCACTTGAAACCTGAGTCTTTATCTTTCTTTTTTTTTTAATTTTTATTTTTCAATTAGAGTCAATATTCAGTATTATTTTATATTAGTTTCAGGTGTACAGCATAGTGGTTAGACACTATAATTTACGAAGTGATCAACTCAATTAGTCTAATATCCACTTGGCACTATACATAGCTATTACAATATTATTATTAACTTTATTCCTTATGCTGTACTTCACATCCTTGTGATTATTTTGTAACTACCGATTTGTAGTTCTTAATCCTCTCACCTTTTTTACCAAGTCCCCAAACCTCCTCCCATCTGGCAATCATCAATTTGCTCCCTGTATCTAAGTCTGTTTTCATTTCATTTGTTTGTTTACTTTATTCCTTTGATTTCACAGGTAAGTAAAATCATGGTATTTGTCTTTCCCTGTTTGATTTATTTCACTTAGTATAATACCCTCTAGCTCTACTCATATCATTGCAAATGGTCAAAATTCATTTTTTATGGCTTTGTAATATTCCATTATATATATGTACCACAACTTCTTCATCCAGTTGTCCGTCGATGGGCCTTAGGTTGCTTCCGCATCTTAGGTATTTTTAAAGAGCGCTGCAGTGAACACAGGGGTGCATAGATCTTTTTGAATTAGTGTTTCGGTTTTCTTTAGATAAATACCTAGAAGTGAAATTCTAGGTCACAAGGTAGTCCTCTTTTTAATTTTTTGAGAAACCTCCATACTGTTTTCCATAGTGGCTGTACCCATTTGCAATCTCACCAACAGTGCACAAGTAAAACCTGGGTCTGAAACCAACCACATTTCCCACTTCCAATCTACTCACTCTGGGCCTGGGAACTTTTCTCCTACTTTAGCTGTGCTAATCAGCCTTGATGGCCTAGTTTTGCTTTTCAAGTTCTGAGTGTGATTGCCAAGGCTTATTTGAAGGCTCTGCGCCTATCTCATTTCCACTCCTGGCCCATCTCTGAGGAGTCAGAACTTTAGCAGACACCGAGCCTTCCAAACAGAGAGTAAGCTTGGGATATCTGATCATCTCGGCTGAGATGACTCAACACAGGGGCCAGAACCACGAGTTAAGTCAGTGGTGCTACACTCAACCTGACCAGCGGTATGATGAAAATGTTCTAGAATGAGAGAGTAGTGAGGGTTCCACAGCCTTATGAATATACTAAAAAAACATTGAAGTGTAAACCTTAAAATGGTGAATTTTATAATATGTGAACTGTGTCTCAATAATAACAATTTTTTAAGAAGCAATAAGAGATGGCTCCTGGAGGAGGCTGAGCTTAAATATCTCTGTTTAAACGTCCCGCTTTCCTTGTTTTTACTGAAAGGGGAAAGGTTTGACTTTGGACATGATGTTTTCGCCAGTTTTAGAAATTCCTAACAACCTACAGCCCTGTTAAGGCATGAAAAAATCTAATTAGTACTGACTCCACACACAGTCTATTAATTAATGCCTAAATAATTACATGTTGCCAGTTTCGTGATTTATAATTATAAGCATGCTTTCATATTTATCATCACAGGCAGCGCTGAGTAGGAAAAGAGTATCTGGAAGGAATATAGCTTGGTCTTGATTTTACTATTAACCTAGTCTTCAGTGACCTTGAGCAGATGGTGCTGAGGAGGCCACAGAACCTCTGGGTCTCTTGTTATCCATTATAGCATGAGGGACTTGACACAGCAGGCTCAGTTTGTTCTCATGATTTCAGGAATCTAATTTTCAAAATCTTCAAAATAACTTTGAAAGATAAGTAGGCAGGGATTATTGTCCATATTTTATCCATGAAGAAACTAAGGACCAGGGAATTGAAAGGACTCATTAATTTTGAATGAAGACCAGAGGTGAGTTCCCTTGAGTTCTAGTCCAATATTCCTTCTTGTGTGAGAGAAGTATGTACCCTTCATCCCAGGAATTTATCACCTGAGGTTATACAACTGATGAGCCTTAGAGGCAAGATCGTAGGCTCTTGAGAAAGGTAAGCAAGAGAGGCAAGGACATCAGAAAAGGCCGAGTGGGGGAGGTGAGTCAGGCGAGGCTGTTTGCTGAGCAATTAGCATTCCCTGGAACACAAGGAAAGTGGGAGTTGCCAGGAAACCCTGAATTTTCCAACTTGGCAATCAGTACACAACTGAGTTTTTATAGGAAATTGCCCAGCTCTTTAGAAATTTCATGTGGTATAAATATGACCCTGAAATTCTATATATTAACTTAGCAAAGGCAGGAACATTTTGGAACCCCTAGATTTGGGAGATCTACTTGCATTATTATTATAATTACTTTCAGCAAAACTGTATAATATGAAATTACATTGCTAAAAGAAATTTAATTTTCTGATCTTTGAAATGTCTTAACAAGTACAGCCTAAGCAAAGTGAAGCTGGAGTGGAAAAAGCAGTTTAATCTGAATCAAAAAAAGTTACCTCTTGGCACTGCATCTAACTAACTCTCTGTGTATCCTGAGACAATTCACTTAATCCCTCAGATCTTCAACATCATCAACTGCAAATAAAGTTAGAGGAGATCATCTTCAAAGTCCAGCAAAGATCTGAAATACTATTATCAGATTCCACATACTAGACCATATTCTCTTTCCTAAATCTTGGGGATTTCTGTCTCCCTGAGCCTGTTCAAGTGGAATCTTCCATGTCACCCTCATTCCTCTTTGCCTAAGGAACAGAAAGTTCAGCCACAGTCTGGACCCACCTCCAAGAGCTAGATCTAGCAGGTGACACCTAGTGACTCTGCCATGACTGTCTACCCTGCTAGAGAAAGTTACCCCAAAGAAACATATTGAGCTTGCACTTAACTGGAAAAACAGTATAGTATAGTAGTTAAGAGCATCAAATCCTAAATCTGCCACATACTAATGACCTTGGGCAAGTACATTCACCATGTCTAGTACCTAGTGAGCACTCAAGAAGGTTAGCTGTAGGCCTTTATAAAACCATTGTGAGATGGTAAATGTCACACAGGTCAGATTTCTAAGGAGAAATGCTGTCCCTCTTTTCTCCAACATTTCTGGCAAAATTGTTACCCAAAGGTAATAGGTCCAGCCTGTCAAGGAGGGAAGGGAAGTGATCTCTATCCAAGCAGAAGAACATTTGACTTGACATTTAAATGGGTGGCTTAAATTCTTATGAAGGAGTAGAGTGAGAGCAGAGGTAAAGAAAGGGAAGGGATGGAAGGGAGTTTTAAAAATAAGATAAGAAACAAAGTAGTGAATGAGATGGTTAATGCTGATAATTTCTATTTTATGATAAAAGGCCTTTCTAAGCAAATTCTAACCATTTTATCAAGAAGAAGGAATAAATTAGCTAACGTATGTTCCCACTTAGAGAAATGCATATGAAATTTCTCTGCATGTGGAGTTTATTTAAAAATTAGACATTGTATGTTTTTAAATATATAGATACATTCTTGACATCGCATTCCATCTGATATGATCTTTTTTCATCTCTTCCATGTGCCATTGATTTTCTTATCAACTTCAGACTCAGAGATGATACCACACCAGCTGCAAGTGGTCTCACATGAACCTGTCAACCGCTGTAGACGGCAGAGCAACTCAGAGTCAAAGCCAGGCCACGCAGGCCTGGAGCTGACACATTCTGATGCATTAAAGCCTCAGCATGTTGCTAAAACATGAGCTCTGAATCCAGATGCCCTTGGTTCAGTTTTAACTCCATCATTCCTAGATGTGTGACCTGTGGCAATTACTTTCCTAAGGCTTAATTTCTACATCTGTAAAATTGGGCTAATGATAGTACTTGCCTCAAAGAGTTGAGGATTGAATGAGGTATTGCATGGAAAGCACTCCAATACATACCCACGGACAATGTTCAATACCCATTTAATTAGTATATGGGGATCTGATGATTGATCCCAAGTTCAAAGATATGGGTTAATGTAAACATAATGTAAGAGCATGAGGGTGATGAATTTTAGAAGATATATTCCATGGTCCATGCCTCATATCAATTTAATACCTATTTTCTGCTATAGTATCCTGAATCTCAGAACACACACACACACACACACACACACACACACACACACACACACACACACACAAAGAATCTCTTGGTAACAATCAGAAACATTATAGAAGTATCAAAAGTATATTCATTCAGCCATGCAAATTATAAAACCATAAATAATAATTCTATTTGTTTGGCCTCAAATTAGAGCAAACTTTCTGCAAGAAAAAAATAAAAGCAAAGGAAAACATTAAATGATAAAATATATGCAATTGGAAATTTATCATCTTAACCACTAAGTGTACAGTTCAATGATATTAAGTACATTTGCATTGTTGCATGACGATCCACCCATCTCCAAAACTCTTTTCATCTTCTAAAACTGAAATTTTATACCCATTAAACAATAACTCTATATTCCTCCCTCCCCCACAGCCCTTGGAAACCAACATTCTCCTTTTTGTCTCTATGATTTTGACTACCTTAAGTACTTCATATAAGTAGAATTATCCTGTATTTGTGTTTTGTGATTGGTTTATATTTTACTTAACATAATGCCCTCAGGGTTCATCTACATTGTATCGTGTCAGAATTTCCTTACTTTTTAAGACCGAATAATATTCCGTTGTATGTATATACCCCATTTTGCTTATTCATTGATCCATCGATGGACACTTGTGCTGCTTCCAATGCATATTGGTGTACAAATATTCTTCTGAGACCCTACTTGCAGTTCTTTTGAGTATATACACAGAAGGTGTATTGTCGCATCATATGGTAGTTCTATTTTTAATTTTTTGAGGAAACGTCATACTGTTTTCTATAGTGTCCACTCCAATTATTTTTACCCTGTCAATCACCACCATGCTTTTCACAAAATGCCTATAAAAATTAGTCACCATTCATTATAAAAAGCAGTGTGCTAGTGCTTTGTTGGCCCTCTTATTATTCCAATAGCCCTATGACTGAATATTTTCGTCACACCACTTTATAGATGAGGAGGTCAGAAAGGCAGGCTTGCCCTGGAGCCAATGTTGTCAACATAGTAGGTGTCAGTCACCTCTGATAGGAGTTGTCAAAACTCAGGGACCCAGTGCCCTTGGTTTGGGTAGAAGGAAAAGGTAGTGTGCTAAGAACAAATCTAATGAACATCTAGGACTGAGTTTAGAACAGATACTGTGTATAGAGCTGGGGCTGAGGCCAGAGTCAGAAAAGCACCATGATAAAAACCAAAGTCAAGCAGTTTTGTTTTTAAAATTGGTAGGAGGATTAGGGTGTAAATGTGAATCTTTTTTCTCTTACCATCCCATCCCATTTCTTACCATCTTACTATACAGGTACTTCCTGTAACTATTGAAGCTCTAAAACTATTGAAGATGTATCTTAAATATCGGTGCACTGAGTCCTCTTAAGCAGCTTACACTGCATAAAGTCAGGTGTTCTCTGGGCCAAATCATTTCCCCCCAAACAGTGCAATACGCCTAGCTTTCTCATTACACAAGGCTCTCCGATGCTTTTTCCACCTTCTCTCTAAGATTCTAAGTGCTTTTATGATCTAACCAATTCACCTGAAAAATTGGCAGCAGGCAGTTAGTATTATTTTCAAGTTATAGACTTAGAAATTGATATATAAAGAAAGAAAGAAAGAAAGCTGCTCTGCCATTTGGAAAACCATCTGCGATGCTATAAAAATGTCTCAGTGGACTCTTGACCGCATAGATCATTATTTTTATTGCCCTCTTCCTAGATGAGATGAGGCTTAGTTTGAGAGAGTTGTTTATAGTTTGGCAAGCTATTAAGTAAAAAAACTAATTTCAATTCTCCATTCTGATGGGTGATAGATTAAAGGGAATTTAGTGTAGGAGAAAAGGAAATGATAAAAATGGAAAGGAAATCTTATACTTAAAGATTTATTCAGAAGTCTTTTGGATAATCGATGGATTAATTAATCCAAGTGTGGGCTTGGGGTCAGATGAAGTGGGTTGCATTCCTAAACTACCATCATAACCACTCAGTTAATTTTAGTTCCCACAACTCCTTTTCAACACTAAGCCCAGGACTGAGATAAAAACGGTTCAGCGAGTTAATGCATGACCAGGGAATCACAAAGGAGAGGGCTGAGAAGCAGAAGAGAGATAAACAGCTCATTTCTTGTATCTTTCTCAATATTCCTTGCTCTCTCGCTGTTGTTCCCATCTATTTTTCATTCTATCTTATTTCCTCTTTCTTCCCTTTCATTTCCTCATTTTGGGACACTGAGAGGCCATGGTCTTGTGCCAACAGTTGCGACACTCTTGGTAGTCATGGCAGCCATGAAGCTGTGGTTGGACCCCATCTAGCAGCCTTCAGGGAGCGTCTCATCTTCAGCCAGAGGGAGTCTGGAACTGAGCAGGGAGTCTCCAGCTCTCAAGTAGATCCTTCACTTTTAATTTTGTTTATGATGTCTCTTGTCAAAGGTTATTTAAAATTCGAAGATGGGTAGTCTAATCTGTCAATCTTTTCTTTATGGTTTCCAGATTTGTGTCTTACTTAGGAAGAAGGCCTTCTCCCTGCTAAGATTATATATTTAAACAGATACATCATATATCTCTAAACAGACATTTGGGCAAGCTGACACTTGGGAAATAGTACTGTCTCATACAAGTAAAACGTGTGGATATTGTGCATATACTTGGACTCGCTCGCAGATTGATTCTCTCCAGAAAAGTACCCAGAGTATCTTTCCTCCTGGCTCCTTCTCGTACTGCCTCCCACCTCCATTCCAGCCATCTCATCTTAGAGTGGGGTAGTATTCACTTGCTATAGCCAGAAACCCACTCAGACTAACTTAAATAAATGGGATTGTTTATACATTTATATAGGAATATTAGGAAACCCAATTTTGAGACTTACTCCTGTGGCACTGAAGAGCCTGAGTTCTCCCCTTCTTCTCAATTTTCTTCGTCCTTGGGCATCCATTTCATCTGGTCTCTCTGATCTGCCTTCCCTCATTTGCACATGACTTAAGATGCCTGCCTGTCTCCCAAGATCCTGCCACAGAATCTTAGGAGTCCAGCACCTATAGACAACTAACAGCTGTAGGTTCTCAGTGTCCCAGCTCCAACTTCTATATGAAAATATCTGATTGGCTCAAAGTGGGCCAGGTGTCCACTCCTGGTTCAGTTTCTGATGACCAAAGGTTTTGGTCATGTGGTTGCCCCTCAGAAACTGCAGGCAAGGTAAGGTTCACGAAAAGGGAAAGCGGCAGGGAGGAAATGCCTGGTGTAACTAGTCCAATTCCTATACCCATATTGCTCTGTGACTTCTGTTCCCCTTCAAGTTTGCCCTTGATTTGTCCCACTGGGTTTCGCTTTCATCCATGGTTGAATTTACACCATATCCAGGACCTTTTCCAGATGGACTGGGGTTCTGTTCACTAGAGGAGGCTCTGTTCTACAATTGCATTCTCATGGAAGTTAGGGAGAGAGGGAAACCTGGGTTACAGATGGAAGAGGATGAGTAAGTCCAGCCTCCCTGGACACAGCCACCTCTGGGGATGGGTACTGTTTAGTGTGGCCACTTACCACCGTGCAAGTCACCGACAGCGGTGAACATAGGAGGGTGAACATAGGAGGGTGTGAAGGCTGCTGTAATCCATTTCTGTTTTTAATTCTTACTGTACATTACTCTTGTCACATGGCTGGTGGAGTGTGGTGGTGGAAATCAACAACAACAACAACAAAAAGTTGAATTTAAGAGTTGCTTCTGGAGTTCTCTTCCTAGAGTCAATATAGTCTAAAGAAGTTGACTGCTACAAAAATAAATCTTTTATATTTTCAGACTAAGGATTTGGTGGTAAATGGAAGGCGAGGCTGTGGTGGGACTTTGGTGACACAGCCTCTGGTGTCCTATTTACTTATCTGCCAAAGTGGCAACTCTCTGCCTGGTAATAGAAGATCTTCTGAGACCCCACTAAACTGCAAAGTTGTGTTCTCATATTAGTGCGATTTACAACTTACAAATAATCTAATCAGCATGCCACTTTTTAGCACGCCAAAAAAATATTCACTGCTAAAATGCTCTTTGGAAAAAAAAAAACATGAAGGCTACATAGTGAGATCAAATAAATATAAAAATTTTGTTAAAATGTCTTCTCTGCTTTGTCCATCTTTAACCAGCTACCTTCCTCTAGAACATTCCTCCAGAGTATAAAATGCCTCATCGGCATGAGCTAAAAGCATACATTCGTAGTAATTCTCCACGTGAAGGCTGTTGTATAAGTCATCACAAAGGCAGGGCTGGGTTTGAAAATGTCTTCCCACATCAGTTTTCAGTAGTGACCTAGGCAACTGTTGCTGACATGGGAATTGGTACTGATGACCTTTGAGATATTAATTATCTTCTTCCATCTCACGTATGATTCTTTGGGGGAAATATGATCATGGTAACTACATGTGATGATTTAGATTTAGATTTTTGTCTCAGGGTTCAGGTATGGTAAATATGCAGAAGCCTAACAGGGTTTAAGGTTATTTTCGGACTCCTGAGCCACTGCAGATGGAAAAATTGCAGCTTTGGTGTTTGGGCTACCTCTGATTGAAGGCACAAGCCTGTTCCATGGAAGTTCTAAATCACATATGCCTGAACATGATCACAGCTGTATCCATGTCAGCGACTGGAAACCAGCTTCACAGTATTGGTAACCAAATTCATTTTACATGAGACATAAACATGGTTTACTTGTTCTTTTTATTTGTATTTTCTAGTGGTCCTCAAAGAGTCAAGATTTCCTACTGTGAGGAGCTTCTATTCTAGTTCCATGAATGACTGATGCCCTAAAATTAAATAATTGCTATGTTCCAGTCAGACCACCCTGGTTTTGCTCATCAGAATCAAGTGGGGAAGTGGACCCCTTAACCCACCTCTACTAGGAACATTGGCGAAGAGCAAGGACAACCCCTTGTCCCCAGGAGAATTGGTCTGACTCTACAGCAGGGGCCAGAAAACTGTTTCTGCAAAGGGCCAGATACTAAATATCTTTTGCTCTTGTAGACCCTTCGGTCTCTGTTACTCAACTCTGCCATTTGCAAGAAGTTATCAGATAGATATAGATATAGATATAGATATAGATAGATATATTGAATGGCATGGTCGTCTTTGGCCTGCAATCCACAGGCTGTAGTTTGCCAGCCTCTGCAAGAGTCAAGCCCTTTTCGAACTAGAGAGGTCTATGCTTGAACATTGGTCCAGAAAATAAATGAAGGCAAACCTCACACAGTTGATGTTGTACACCTCTTAAAAGATTTGTGTCAGTGTTGATCTCTGGGAAAGTCTTGGGTACCAGCTACATAGCCGGGAGAAAAAGGGCTATTGGAATCAGAATCAAATGATGGGAGCCTCCAGGGCCCTCCAGAGCCCTCACTGTCCAGGCTGGCATAACAATAGGCCACAGTCTCCTAAGTTTTCTGGCTGGAAGAATAGAAGCCACAAATATGCTGCCGGGCTGGGCTCCTGGCTCTGGAGTGGGGCTGGCAGTAGTGGCAAGTGGTGAGTATTTACTGTGGATACTTAGCTTGGGGCTAGTACAGGGTAAAGAGTGCTCGGTGGCACTCTTGAAAGTCAGCAACTTTCAAACATGTCTCTTCTGTCACCAGGTGTGTATTATCATCCTCTCTTAAAGAGAAACAATGTGAGCCTCTTCCTGACAGCTGAGACTGTGTCAGAGTTCTCAGAGTGTGATCTTGACATCATGACAGACAGGCAGCTGTCGTTTTTTGTATCTCATCTTCAAGCTGCCTGAGCCTGGCTCTGCCCCCAGTGACCTCTGCTCTCCTAGCCACTTATCTCCAGGAGCCCAGAGACTCCTCTAAGAAGTGGCACCCAGGCTGCCTCCCTCACAGCTATGTAGGCTGGGGGAGCACCCCCTGTTTGGGAGCCTTCTTCCAGGGCTCACATTCCCACTCAGTTCAGAATAACAACAAAATAGCCAGTTTGTAGGCCAACTTGGCATGATGTAAAGCCTTTTAAAGAATGTCCTTGAAGCTTCTGTGTTTCAAAACATTTTCAGAAAGTTTTCATTGAATCTTTTTAACTATTGCTACAGGGAAGACCCTGAAACCGAGGCTGGGGTTCTAAGGAGCTCACACTGAAGCCTCTCTCAATGTGTTTCTTTTTCAAACAGGTTGAATGAACAGAATCGAGGCAGTTAGTATACAGAAACGATGCCCAGGGATACGATAAATACAGTGAACTCCTGTAGCATTAGAAGAGAGATGAAAGAGGTTGGAAATTATCCTCCAAGTTCGTCCTTTTAAAGCACATTATTTACTTTCAAAGTACTGTTTGTGCAGAACCCAAGGACAGGAATGTACTGACCGACCCATCCTTCTCCTGGCTGGCTGCCTTCCTGATGTCGGTAACGTAATCGCTTACAGCAGGGGACTGGTAAAATGCTGGCTGGAAGCACAAATTGAAAAATACACAAAATAAGCTTTCTCGAGTCCACAAATTCACCAGCTACAGCAATTCATTAGTAAGCTACAGGACATTGCAGGTGCTGGGCGTGGGGGGCGTGGGCTGGCGCCACTGACGCAAAAGTTAGTGCGTGCGCAACACTTTCCCAAACTCTAGGGGCCTGCCTGGTTTGTGGCACATATGGTGGGACCTCCATCAGGGCTGGGTGGAGCACCAGGCAGCGCGCAGCGCCCGGGGTTGGGGGCACAAGACGAAACTCCACGGGAGCCTGGAGGTGGGTCTACAGAGCATTGTATGTACAAAAATGCATTTGAATAGTAAGTCTCTGCCGCTGAGTCCTCTCCAGCTGGGGGCCTGGAGTCCCCAAAGAAGCAGGGTGATGACAGCAGAGAGGGGACAGGAATGCCAGTCTGCCAACAAAATTCAACAGGTTCTCAGAGGCCAGAAATTTCAAGATTTCAGGCAGCGGGCCTCAAAGAAATGCCATTCACTGCAGCACAAGTCCGGTGCCTTTTTCCAGGACAAGGTGGCATGGGACTGCCCGAATTCCTTCAGTTGGTGCAATTGTCAAGTGTCTTTGGAAGACCTTCCTTTTAATGCCTTCTCTTATTCCATTCTTTTGGTTTTCAAGGGAACATAGCTTTATAAGTGAACTTGTTCAGAAGCACGGCATTTGCTACGAGGGGGTGTTCATATTCTCCTAGTATAATATCATCAAGAAGCTAGAAGAAATCATAGATTACTGGGAGATAAAATGGATTCAAAATATGCCCTTAATGCTGCCATAGATCTGACACCCCTGAAACATCTGGAAGGTGTTCGTCAGAAAATGGATTCTTCAGGAAAGGCACATGTGCATAGTATTTCTGAGTTCTTGCATATTCAAAACTGTTTTTCTACATCTTCGATACTTGCAGAATAGCTTGGCTGGATATAAGGTCTTGGTTTGTATTTTCTTAGTTTCTTAATGAAAATGCTCCTCCATTGTGGTCCTACATTATGTGTTGTTTTTTGAGAAATCTAATGCCAACCTAATCCTATATTTCACTCAAGCTATTTCAGGTTTTTGTCAGAAGGCCCAACAGATTTTTTTTCTTTCTCTTTAAAGCCAAGAGTTTCACTAAAATATATCTCTGCGATGATCATTCCAGATCCTTTTACTGTATAGATTCGGTTTGTGATTTATTTCTGCAAAGTTTTCTTGGATTATAATCTTAAATATTAGTTCCAATTCATTGTTTTGATATCTTCGTTTGGGAACATGCTTTGACTTCCGTTGCTACTATTTTCCTCTGACCCTTTTTACTTCTTTATCTCATTTTTACTCTCTTGGTTGTTTTCCTGTTTTTCTTTAAATGTCTTCAATTAAATTTCTATGTAAATGTATTGTTCCTTGGGCTTTGTAATTTGGTTTTCATTTCTGGTATGATTTGATCTTTTCCTTTTATATTTTTCTTAAATTCAACAATCATGATTATATTTCTTCTTTTTTTTTTTTTTTGGTTCATTTCTGTTCTTAGGTTTTATATTTCTGATTCAGAGTGTTTTTAATATATCTTGAAGTTTTTCTTTTAAAGATAATTAACTTTTATTGGAGTATTTTGCTAGTTTTCCTGTTTCCTGGGATTTGGGGGCGGGTAGTACTTTTTTAGCTCAATTACTTGGATTCTCATTTTTAAACAACAGTTTCGTTTGGGTATAATCTTTTTCCTATTCCTATTCATTTTATGCAGAGGGCTGCTAGTGTGAGAGCAGCGTCTCCTATCCGTTTTGCCTTTTTCTGTGCAGACTCTTTTATGCAAGATGTTGGTGGTGAGGGTGAGAAGAAGGAAAAGGGTTTAATGTGCCTTTTTTTCCAAGATTATTAATTTTATCCTTTCAGTTCTTTCTTTCCTTTTGCTGCTGTGCTTCTGAATGATATCACCACTCCTCTCTTATTCTCCCAAAGCAGCAATGTTTCTCCCAGGCCCCACTTCCGGTCTCACTCATTTCCATTTCCTTTCCCTGCAGCTGGTGCTGTGAACTACCAAGTTCCAAATTGTTGTATTTAATATTCTTTGAACTTAGTTGATTTTTAACTTAGTTTCTGGAGTTGAGATTGTTGGAATTTGGTTCATTTTTCTCCTCAATAATTCGAAGCTTGTAGTATTCTCTGATTCTTAGTAATGCTGAAAACATGTTATTTTCAATTTTCTCTCCTTTTTTATTTTATGAGTTTTGATTTTGGGGGAATTGGATTTTGGGGTTTTTTTTAAAGTTGTATGGAGAGATTTAAAATCAAACAACCATCATTGTTTTCTATACCTGGAAGTCAGCAAATTATGTTAGGAAACAAGAAATAAAAGACTTTTATATTAACACACATTTTTATTTCCAGTGCTTTTTATTCTTTTGTGTAAATATATGTTTCCATTTGGCATCACTTTTCTTCAGTTTTAAGAACTTTTTTTGTTTAAACATTTCTGTATACATATGGGCAATGAAGTGTCTTAGTTTTAGTTTGTGTGGAAAACTTGTTATCTTGCCTTCGTGTTTGGAAGATATTTTTCCAGTGCATGCAATTCTGAGTTGAGAGTTTTTCTGTTAGCACTTTAAAAATGTCATACCAGTCTTCAGCTTGCGTCGTTTCTACTGAGTTTGGAGTCGTTCTTATCTTTGTTTCCCTGTGCTTGATATATCTTTTATTCTCTGGTTGCTTTTAAAATTTTCTTTTTATCATCACTCTTCAACAATTTGATTATGATGTTCCAAGATGTGATTTTCTTTGGCCGATTTTACTTTCCCCAGTTTGATATTCGGTGAACTTCTTGACTCTCTATGATGATACTTTTAATCAGTTTGGGGGGAAAAATCTAACAATTAGTTCTTGAAGATTTTCTATCTCAATCTTTTTCTTTTTCTAGGGCTTCAATTACATGTACAGTTGGGCATTTAGTAGTGTTTTACAAATGGCAGAGGCTTTGTTCTTTTAATTTTTTCCAGCATTTTTTCCTCTGAGCTTCAGTTTGGTTGCTTTCTATTGCTGTGCGTTCAAGCTGACTGACCTTTTCTTTTGCAGTGCCCACTCTGATGGTCCTGTCTCAGCCCTTTATCTTTCATCCTGCTTCTGGTCTTTACCTATGCTCTTCCATCTGTGTGAAATGCTCTTTTCTCTCCGCACCACCTGGTTAGCTCCTTCTCATCTTCCAGATCTGAAATCAATCGTCCTCTTCTGGAGGAAGCCTTCCCTGGACCAACAGACCAAGTCAAATATCACTCCTTTGTGTTTACAGTGGCATGATGTACCTCTCATTTGTAGTACTTCTAGCTTCTATGATTTTACATTGATTTTCATGATTATTTCACTCATGAAAGACACCTCTGCTGAATTTTAAGCTCCATGAAATAAAAAATTGTAAATGATTTTGCTCACTCTTATATATCCAGCATCAAGCACAGTATATGCATTCAATATGTTTTTATTAAACAAGTATAAAAATTTTCTTTCATAGTTCTCTTTAATAATTATGCTTAGAGTCATCTCTACCTCTCTAGCAAATGAATTAAGCAGGAGAGGAGGTGAAGGAATGGTAAGACAGTAAGAAAATCCAGTAACACAGAAACAAAGTAAATTCATCCCTTAAATTAGGTTGTAAGAAGAAATCTTTGCTTCTTCCTTAAAAATAAAAATGAGATATTAAAATTGGTACTTTGGTCCCAGGAAGATAAATTATAAACTGTCATCAAAAAATGTCTGCTGGTGGGACAGGTAACTCACTTTGTCCTTCCTCCCTGTAGGCCATGAGAAGCCATCAAAATGATTCTGCCATCAAGGGAATTGTAAGCTCCAAGTCTTCACCTGCTTTTTAATGCTTTACTTCCAGCATGAGAAATTTCTTTTCAAGGGATTCCCTACTATACTGTCGAGTTTCTGGCTGGGCTAGGCTATTGCTGTCTTGATGGGACAGGGTCCCTATTTCTAAGGGAAGGATATGGTTTGGGATTGTACTGAAGAGTCTAATCCTGGAGAATTGAAGGTGATTATTAAGACCAAGTATGAAACAATGACTGGTGACCAGAAAGGAGTTGATGTCAACAATTGCTACAGAGATAGAGCTAGCTTCTGAAGGTGGAAATCTAATCCATAGTCTAGGGATAAAAAAAACTAAAGGTAAGGAAAGATGTAAAGGATGATCCAGAAATTAGATGGTGTACACAAGGTGGATGCCGGGTGTTTTTTTTGAAAGACCAAATACTTGACTTAAATATTTAAGTCAAGTATTTGGTCTTTCAAAAAAAAGAAAAAGAAAAAGAAAAGAAAAGAAAGCATGAACTCTATCTCTTCTTTAACTAAATACTGTCAATGACTAATTCGTTTGGAACTAGAAACTTTCTTTTTCCATATGTTAAGTACAATTTTAAATGCACCTTGGTTCCCCAGTTCTCCATAGAAAAACAAAATGGTCAATAATTCATTTCAACATTCAAATTTAGCTGAAAAGCTTCTGATTATTCAACCCCATAGATGTCAGAGAAAGTTCCAGAAAGCAAGTGGGAACCAAAAATCTGTGAGCACATTTTTTTTTTTTTTTAAGTTCTCAGAATCCTGAGGCTTAATCTTATTTTAGGAAGAAGAATCTGTTGATACCTGAGAGATTTCGAGCCACTGGAAGATGAGACTCAGCATGATGAGGCAGGGGAAGCCAGGCTCAAGCCACTTGGGGTATTTCACCTACTTCCCGCACGCCTTGCAGCCCTCCCCTAAGACATCCGTTGGGTGGGAGGAGGCCCGTTGCCAGCGAACACAGTCTGATGTTTTCTTTTCCTGCTGCAGGAAGTCCCCCTTCCTCTGCCACCCCCACATCTTCAGCCTGAAAACATCTTTTGAGAGGAGAAGGGAAGCCAGGCTGTGAAAGGCAGATATTAATAGTGGGGTTTGAAGCATTACTCCCCCAGATGTTGAAAGGACACTCCAGAATGATTCACTGAAGTTTTGATGCTTAGTCAGTATTTGAGAAGCCACTGAGAAAATTCACCCTGGGACGACAAATTCCTAAAGTCGAATGAGATATAGCTAGCTCCTACCACACGGTCTGGCCTTTGGTTACCCCTGACTTCATTCTCCCCACTCTCTTCTCTTCCTGACTTGGCTGCAGCTACACGAGCCTCTTTGCTGATTCTCAGACAGCCACATATGCTCCTTGCGCACAGCCTTTGCCCACCCTCGTCTTATTTGCATGGCTTGTTCCTTCCTTTCATCCAGGGCTCTGTTCAAATGTCATCTTGGTAGACTGATCTTTCTTGGTCACCCTGCACATGCCCTGATCCTACTTTGTTTTCCTTCACAGCATTTTTTTTTTTTTTTTTTTTTTTACCACTTGACATGTTTAACAGTTACGTGTGTGTTCGTAGTATGGCTTGCCTGACTAGAACATAAGATCCATGAGAGAAGAGACTTTCTGCTAAACCCTTGGCACATGCTGGGTGCTAGATAAATATTTGAAGAAGGAAGGAAGGGAGGGAGGGAAAGAGGAGGATAGAAGAGAGCAAGGAAGAAGGAGGGGCGTAAGAGTCGAACGGGAAGCAAAACGGGGTTTCTGAAAGTACATGTGGGGGGCACCGAAAGAAATATTCCTACTTCAGCTGTTCCCTGCACCTGGGAAAATTTTCTCTGGATGTTCAAGAAATATCTTCCTTTTCTGTTAGGTTCATGTTACATGAACTGTTGGTGATGTTATCTTCTCCCATTCCCCAAGCCCATGTTAGCCTCTGCCTTGGTGCCTGTCCTTTTGTTCTGACTTGTTAACCCCGACTATTCCCCAGCCGCTTGAGGCTGGGAGTCCTGCCCTCATCCTCAGTCTGATGGCTAAGACACTTCTGCTTTGCCTTTTAGGAGTCTGTCTTCCTCCCTTGTCCCCTATTCCAGTAGTGTCTTTCCCAATGTCATCTGACGGGAACCCCATGGACTCCGGGCTGCTGCACAAGCAGAACAGGTAGCCATCCCCTTCGGAGCCAACTCCAGCTGCCCCTCTAGAGTCGATCTCCACTGTGATTTTCAACCTCGGGCTGGATTCCAGTCTCTTCTCTCAAATAACTGTGGTACTGCAGAGTAGACCATCTTGCCTTGCACCCAAGTCATGATTCAAAGTTATAGAAAAGAGAATTTAAAAAAACAAAACTACACTAAAAAATGACCTGGCACATACATACCTCAAAAGGCCTTTGGCCTAATAGCAATGTGTCACATCAAAGTAAATGACCAAAAAAAAAATAGTAATAATAATAAGATTTTCCCACTTACTTCCCTAAAGTGAATCAGGCCACAGAGATAGGGGCCTGGCCAGGGTTCTGAGCCCTTCCTGCTCCCAAAGACCATTTGGCGTGCCTATCAGATGGACTGGTGTGTGGGTCTAAGCCGAGACAGCAAGAGGTGGTTCCCCTGAGGTGCCAGGAAAGGACCTGAGCTCCCCTGGACTCGTACCTCTGGGTAAGACCTGGTCTGCCTCTGCCTTTTGGAGGTCCTGCATGACCAGCAAGGCCTCCCTAATCTGTGCAGGCCTCTGTTCCAAACGCAGACTCCCAACACTGACCTAGAACCAGAGCCAGGTGGCTTTGGTCTGGAGTTTTTCTCAGCTAGACTCACTGCTCTGGGAATTTCCCAGAAAGTCTTTGCCTGAGAAACTCTTTGTCCTGGCACAGCCCTTTCCCAGTCCACTGAGACTGTTTACGAAGAATTGTTGATCGATGAAGGGTGCTGTCACAAGCTGCAGTCAGGCTACTTTTCTTGAAGGCTAATCACATAGCATTACAATTACACAGACTGAAATTCAGAGAAAGAGAACAGAAAGCAGACAAAGGCCAAGAGTGGAAGCATACCTGACATGGTGTAGAAACCAGGAGAGGCTCATGTGCCTGAAATGGAGTCATTAGGAGGTAAGAAAAGTCAACTCGGTAGGACCTGGTAGCCTGTCGTGGTGACTGGAGCTTTCACTATGAGTGAGAGACTAAGCAGACAAGGCAGAAACAAGAAAACAATTAGAAGACTCTTGCAAAAGTCTGGACTTAGAGAATGGTGACAGTCAGTTATTAGAACTGGTCAAAGTCTGGATATATTCTGAAGGCAGAGCCAACAGGATTTGCTAGAGGATTAGATGTGAAGTTTTGAAAGAAACAGTGCAGTCAAGCATGATGAAGTCTCCATTAACTGAGATGGAAAAAAACTACAGATGAAGCATGTTTTGGAGGGAATATCAGTGTTTCAATTATTCACATTTTACATTTAGATGCCTATTAGATTTTCAAAGAGATATAGAGTAGGCAGCTGAGTATGCAGGGCTAGAACTCAGAGAAGTCCGGACTGGTAAAAAGTATCAAAGTCCTCAGCATTTAGGTGAAATTTAGAGGGGTGAAACCGAATAAGACCACCAAGGAATGAGGTATGAGTTAGGAAGGGAAGAGCAGAGGTCCAAGACAGAAATCCTGGGGTACTTCACGTTAAGAGAGCAGAGAACAGAGAAGGAGTGAGCAAAACAGATGGAGAAGCAGCTCTCTGGAGGCTGAGCGAACACAGTGCTCCCACCAAAGAGAGACTAGTCAATTGTGTCATCATGCCCAGAAATCAGGTAGTATGAGGACTGAGAGGCGACGACTGGATTTAGCAACCAAACAGTGATGTGCTGGTGAAAATATTTAACAACTGTCCCTCTGGGGGGAGGGGCAGCTCTGATATGTAGAATTTGCCAATTTCCATGTTGAAAATCCTCCCACCATAGCTGATTTCAAGCTGTCAATGTAATGTCACTGAATGCCGAGTCGAGAAGAGATGTGCACAGTTGTCTCTCCAGAGAGGCAGAGCCAGCTGGCACAGCACCCACTGTGGAGCACTGACGGTATCCACTGTCTCACCAAGCCCTGGCTTTGGCTTCTAAGAGAAAACCGCCTGATCAAGCAGGAACCTGCCATGGCAGAACCCGCATCACCCAGACAGAGCCGACCAATGTTTATCTTATTAACCGACATTCAGTTGTTGGGGACAGCTCGATCACTTTACTGGAGGCTCTTCGGACTCAGTCATGGTCCCCGAAGCCCAGATTCATACTAACCTTTTTAAAGAGTGCACTCCAACAAGGAAAAGCTGTAAGGCATGTCCCCTAAGCTCACAAAAAGTGCAGATCGAAGTTTTGCAGACCCAAACCAAGGCACACAAAGGAGTGCCAGCGGCCACCAGAAGCTAGGAGAGGGGTATGTAATGGATTCTTCTTCAAGGCCTCCAAAACTAACCAGCCCGGCTGGCACCTTGATGTGGGACTTCTGGCTTCCAGAACTGTTAGGAAATAAATTTTCATTCTTTGAAGCCACTTGGTCGTAGTCTTTTGCTACAGCAGCCTTAGGAAACTGAAAAGGACTGTCAGGATAAGAGCATTCTTCACAGAGACATGAGGGAAGGAGGAGAGAGAAAAAAAGAAGGTTGAGAAGTGTGGTCCCTGAAGCCAAGCGAAGACAATATTCCCAAGAAGAGGGAGCGATCCCCTCTCTGTCACCTATAACACGTCCTGGACTCTTGGTCTTGGTGTGAGCCTGACTGGCTCATCATCAACTATGCCTCAGAGCTGCTAACATCTGGTCAGTTTTCTTAGCTTACTGGTTTGACCAGTTTTGTTGATGGGAGCTACTGTTTCGGCAAGTTTGATCTATGTAGACAGAGCTTAAATATCAGAGTGCATTGAGTTAACCAGTTGTACACACACTAAGGAAATAAGCTTCCAAGAAATAATATTGATATTGGTGATGACTACCATGCATCAGAAACACTTCCTTGTGGCACCTAATGGTGCCTAAGCTTTTCCCATGAGTTTTGTCTTTATACACAGGCATCAGATAAAATGCAACTGTGTTAATAGAATTAAATCATCATGAGCCATTAATACATCACTTCTGTGGGAAGCAGCTCTCTGGTGATATATTGTGGAGTGAGACAAGAGAGAAAAGTCTAGAATCTAGGCAAGACCCAGAAGGAAACTGTCTGGGAGTCCTGGGCACTTGGCAATGTGAGCGAGGAGTTGGGGAAAGGAGTAAAACAAATATGATGGGGTGAGAATAAATCATGCTTATGTCAATTTCTTCTCGTGTTGGCTAGTGTTCAATCTTTTTTGTGCCAGGGACCAGTGCTCCTATGAGAATCTAATGCTTAATGATCCCAGGTGGAGCTGAGGTGGTGATGCTAGCGCTGGGGAGTGGCTGCAAATACAGACAAAGCTTCGCTCATTCACCAGCTGCTCACCTCTTACTGTGCAGCCTGGTTTCTAACAAGCCACAGACCAGTACCAGTCCTTGGCCCAAGGGTTGAGGACCTCTGGTGTTGGCTATTCAGAGACCAAAAGTGGTCATTTACTGCGTTTCATTTAAAATCAATTACTGAGGACCTACTAAGGGCAATACATTTTATTATGTGGCTACCAGAGCCACGAGGATGAATTGGTCCACCAGAGGTCTGACTCTCAGTGGGGTAAGGGGACTTATGCTGTAAGTGACAATAGAGGGAAGGAACGTGATGCCACATACCCCAGCTTCTGGGTGGTGATGCCCCCAAGAGAACAGCAGAGTTTTTAATGTTAAGAACTCCATGAAGTTCTACCAGAAGGAAGCCATGAACTTCAATAATACATTAAAGAGTTCACAGGAACCTGGCTGCTCAGAGACTCGAGCTTATGTCAGGTATCTGCCAACAGGGAAGAAGTGTGGCACCTTTGTGTAAGTCACAGCCCACGTGCACGTGCTTCTGCCATCTCCTAGGGAAAGGAGCTTCAGAGAAATAGCAGAAGCTTGAGAGACAGAGGATCGGTGGAATCTTTTGGTTTATGTGACATGATGTTATCGGATCCTTGCCAGGAAGAAAAGCACACAGCATTTTCTTCATGAATGCCCTGGGTTTCACCATGGAAGTGCCTCTGCTATCCACCCAATTCTGAACAAATTTCCAACTGAAGGTATTCAGATGGAATTTAGGGGATTGGTCGATTTTCTGATTCATTTTTCAAGAGTGGGCATAGCTTTGGGAAAACTGTATTTAGCCTCCCAGCTCTCTCTTTCCATCTCACATAAAAATATATTAAGAATATGAACCCAAATGAAGCAAAGATCAGAGTGAAATAAAAGTTGACACAAAAGCTTCAGTAACAGCAGCTGACCCTGGAACTCACAAATAATAAAGAAAACTTCAGGCAGAAGAGTCTGGGATGAAGGGGATATTAGTGAGTGGAACTGAGCCAGCCGCATCATGAAATTTTGCAGGAAGGAAAAAGAGGGATGGGGAATTAATTATAATGATTTCCTCCTAAAACACTGAGAATCGGAGACAACCGCATAGGTTATTCAGAGGGTAACTTCTAATTCTACACGGTTTCAGAGAGCTTTCTACTCACAAAGGAAGCTCCAGGAACCTCTGCCAAGCATATGAAATTGCCAACTTACAGTCAAAAGAACTTGCTTCCGAGCCTCCTTGGAAAGAAATATATGGACACAGATGGCAGGTTTGCTTTCCAGTTTAGTAAGGAGTAAACTTAAGTTTGTTTGGTTCTCTTACTAGTTTCTATCCCCTGCTGATATTTCCCTTGGCAGAGAATGATCGCACTGACCAAGCCAAATGCAAGCAATAAATCTAGTGATGCTTTATAGTCTATTAACTCCAGCAAGGGGTTAGGAGGCCCCGAGACAAACATGCTTATTGTGATAGGTTCATTATTTGAAGAGCAGACCAAACCCTGGAGGGGTCTAGTGTCTAAGGCAGAGGCTGAGAATGAGAATTGGGGTTTGGGGTCATTCCAACTTTGTTTTTGGTCACTCTTCTTAGAAGATAGTGGGCAGACCAGAAAAATCCTTCTGGAGGGGAAGCCAAACAAATAAGGATTTTAGTAAGGGTGAAAATGAAGAAGGCCTTTTCTAACAAAGCTAAGAGGACAAAGTAAAGGTTGCCAAATGCTGTTCACCCCATATTATTGGCAGTGAAGCAAGTTGAATACTTGCTATGAAGACTAGCCCTTTCTAAGAAGTGACTCTGTTGAAAAAAACATCCTGTGTTTTGCTAAATGGTCTGTCTCTAAAGAATACTACAAAAGAGAAACTTTAACTGTGATTTGACCAAGTCAGGTGGTCTTGAAACTCATGAGGGCCTGAATCCCAAGGATTCAGATTGATGCAGAAAATGAAATAAACTAAAGAAGAGAGTATAGAACTCAAAGCACTACTTACTTTTTGGATGTTGTCTGGGCAGAAGGTCTCCACTTCCTAAACCTGACCTGGGATAGGCTGTCACCTCTGAGCTATTTACACTAAAACTTAGGTGGCCTTAGGCATAAAGTATAAAATAAATAGGATTCTCTGTTGATTTATGTTTTTGAACCCAACCTATTCTCTTGTGGATACAAAGAGGGTATGATAAAATCAAAAGCTTTAATTTAATATTTCAAAATCCAGGCACAGATATTTAAAACAGACTAGATGTGCCAGAATAAACTATCTATCTGGAGACACCTTTTAAGGAGATAGCCAACAGGGCTTCTCAGGCTCAACCTGGGACTGTGGAGGTGGCCTCGGGGGATGCTTAGAGGAGACACATGGGAAATCAGGAATGTGAGTTGAAATGCCCCATCACCGATAAAGTTGGCAAATTGAAAAACCAAAATGGAGAACAACCTCTTACATTTTGGGGCAACTTCTTGCATTTGGGAATAGGACATGCTGGTGAAACATTTCTTCAAGTAATGCTCTTTCCTGAGAATGTTTCTCTTGCTCTCTTTACTTTGCTTAAGTTTGAGACTCCGTCTTTTTTGTAGTGATTTTGGGAGATACAACTTTTGGCTATCTGCATGAAACATGTTATGAAAGCTATGTTATGAAACAGGATTTAATTCATTTGAGTTTTCAATCATGGCATTTAGGATACTGAAAACTAAAGATGCGGTTTTCACACTTCCCATCTTTATACCTATAGATCACAAGTATTTCATGCCAGAGGTGTTTTGTTAAAATCTCTATGGTTTGCTATATCATATCTCATAATTTGCTAAAGTCTATTCTTTAAAAAGTTCTAGGCAAAAACAATGCAGCCCATCTTCAGTTCTGAAGGAAAGCTGGAGTAGTTCATAAAATAATCATCTATTCTATTTTTATGCGAAGCTGTGTTTAAGATATTTTTAGAGGAGAGAAGTACACTTTTACTTATTCTTAGGCTACACATTTAACCTGAAATACACCCACTCTGAGAGGTGTGCAGCCAGAGGGAACTCAAGGCTACAGGGTAAACCTGGTGCATCATTATGTGTTGAAACAAACGCAGATATATTATGAAACAGAACTTCATTCAGTGATGGCCTTATTGAGTATTTGGCAAAGCTGTTGTGTTTTTAAGCTATTTTCTTTAGACATGAGCTTGGGATCCTCTTCTGGCTCCCTCAAGCCCCCGTCTCTTATCTTTGAAGCCATCGTTAGCTAGACATAAGATATATTCTTTAAAAAGCCTAGTGGCGAGCATCGTCAAAAAGCAAAACTTTCAAAATTCCAACTATGGGCTGAGTAATTGCAAAAAGTTTAGCTAAAGCCACCCAGCCACAGTATAGCGTCCTTCCTGCCCAAGTATTCTTCTCTCCAAAGAGAAACCTTTTTTCTCCCATTCTAAGCACCATTTCATTAGATACTAAACAAACTTTCATCTGAGAATCAGCACGACTGCATTCTAGAATTCTACACTGAAACAAAAAATTCCTAACCTGGAGTAGAATCACCGAATGTCAGAAATAAAAAGAGTTGTAGAAACCACTCCACTAAACCTGCCAGTGTTACAGACGGAGACTCTAGGTCCTGTTTGATAAAATGACTCACCTAAGGTCACCTAGGAATGACAGAGTCTGGGGGCCAATGGAAAAATACCCTGTGTTGTGACTTTACCGAAAGCAAATATAAGACTGTTGGTCATCTTCAAGATCCTAATAGAGATGAGGTGATGGGGTGCAGAGAGTGGAGGAGTTATATTTGCCCCCTTGGAGAGCCAAGGAGTAGAGAGAAATATAGATAGCTGGGAGAGAAGCTTTATTACATGTTTTGGTTTTCTGAACTTCAAGACCTTCCCTCAAATCTCATGACTACTGACCTTGATGACTGCCTGGTGCAAAAGCCTGTACCTTGATACTTCAGCTTACATACAATCCAAAACTTTCCACATTCCAGTGTTTCTCACTGAAAGCGTTACTATTATTTTAGGCAGGACAATTGTTTGTTGCATGACTGGCTGCTTGGCATCTCCGGCCTTCGTCTGCTTAATATCTGTTGCATCTCCAATCATAATTATTAGAAGAGAAGCTTAGATACTTCCAAATGTCCCCTCAGAAATCGCCAAAGACCAGATAGCAGAGTTGCATTTATGTTGAGCAAAACACATCTTGGTCAGGACAAGAAAGCAATCAGAACAAAAGACAAGAGTGGTCTCAATGACCACCTTTGTCCAAATGACCTGTGGGGTCTGTTAAAAGTTAAGATTTTCAGGCCTGCCTTTGGGAGATAAGATGCAAGGATATATATGTATGTATATATGTATGTTTGTGTGTGTGCGTATATACATATACATACATATATATAGTATACATATATATTTAACAGTACACTAAAAGTTTGAGAACCATGCCTTAGTGTAGCTCTCAACCCTAGCTCATAGGACAATCAATGTTTTAAAATGCCACTGCTTATATCCAGTCTCAGGAATCCTGAGTTAATTTCACCCACAGTGGGGATCTGGCATTGGATGCTTTAAAAGCTCCCTAGTGAATTCTGATATGCAGCCATTAAGTAGTCTTTACAAGTAAGAGGTGACCACAAATTCATTTCCTCCTTCTCTTTTCTGGACAAAAAGCAAACAACTTGAAACAATGGTTTTCAACCTTGGCTGAGTCTCCCAAGGAACTTTATAAAATCCTGATGCCCAGGCCAGGCCACATCTCATATCATTGAAATTAAAATCTTTTGGCATATGACTCAGGCATCAGTAATTGTTAAGGGTACCCAGGGGACTTCAATGTGAAGTCAAGTTCGAGAATCAAAGATTCAGAATATTTGCCTGTCTTCTCTCATAATCATTTGCTCTTGGCTTATCTCTCCTCCAATCACCTTGTTTGAAAAGTTTGAGAGAGCTTGTAAGTGAAGGTTAGGGTAAGAATGGTGAGGGTAAAGGGCAAGATTCAAGTGGGTTCTCTTTGCAACTTAATTCCTGGCTGTTTTTATACAGCACTCTGGAAGTAGATAAATGGCAATGGAGAAACCTGTAGACTTATTATTATATATTTCCAAGAGGAAGATTCTTGGACCATATTGAGCTTGCTTTTCAATCTCCATTCTTCCCAGAGGTTTCTAAATATTGTTTCAGGATAGGGATTTCAGCTTTTACTCTTTTCCAACATTTTATTTATGTGGCATGCTTGGGTCAAAGAAGCAACAGAAAGTTGGAAGCATTCTCTCCTAATTAGTAGACGTCTCAGTGGCTGAAAATATTTGCCAGGAATGGTGCCAACACAGCTTCAGAATGTTAATTACTGTCATTGGTCCTCAAGCCTGCACACTGAACTGATAAGAATTGTTAATATGTCATCACTGCAGTTAGAAACTCATGAAATACTTTTGTCTTATGCCTATTCAATGTCACTGGGTGGATTAGAAGATCAAATTTACCCCTCTTTTAAAGAAATGTTTAATCTGACCTTAGATGCTAAAGGCAGAAGAGTAATATGAAATCTAGACAAAGCTGCTTCCTCTTTGACATGTCTTACAGTCATGTCAGAGCAGGGACTGGCAGCTCCAGCCCCATCTTGTTGCTCCTTTCTTGAGATAGAAGGGAAATTGTTCTTCTTTTTGTGCTAGGCTAGGTCCCAGGTGCTCAAAGTAAAACCTTCTAAGTCTGGAGTGCTCTGGCTCCTAATATTAGGGCCTTTCATTACATGCACGCGCGCGCGCGCGCGCACACACACACACACACACACACACGCACAATTTTCTCTAAGGCATATCATTTGCATTGGGCTGCTGGATGGATCCGGGTGTCAAGGTGAGAATTACCAGTCCACACTCTGATTCCCTCTTGATCATTAATCCTTCCCTGCTGGGCGGCCTCATTTGGGTCCAGCTCTGATCATCAGATAGTTTAATAAATCGAAACTGTAAATCCTTCTTCCTCCAAAGGATCCCCTCTCCTTACTTCAGTAGACAGCTATAGAGGTGGAAAGGGAAGGGCACAGCCTGATGAAATAGAAGAACAGCATCTAAACCACAAATCAAAAATGTCCTCCTATAGGTAGAGCCTACCTTAAAACTGCAAACCCTAAAGGGACCACTCAAGTAGTTCTTCCCAAAATTTCAGACATTTTACACCCCAAATGGCCTCTTAGAACTTAAAATGGCAGCTTCAAAAGTTTTAACATCTAGTTCCCACCAGCTACTATTAGTAAAATATTGTGCTAAGCCCTTTATATCAGGGACATTACTTGGTTCTCACACAACCCAAGGAGAGAGGCATCATATCATTATCCCCAGTCACAGAAATGTGCCCAAATTTACACAGCCAGGAAGTGTAAGGATATGGGTCAAGATGTGCCTGAATCTGAAACTACACACCATTAACTGCTCTGCTAATCCTTTGATGGCTCCTGCTGCTCTGACTGGGGGTACCTGCCTGACCCAGTGCTGTGTGACTAGAGCATGGTCTTGCAATGTTCTGCATTTTCATCACAGTTTCTACCATCCCTCTTCTTGATCTTGTTACTCTAATAGCCTTGCTTCAGCTTTTGCTGAAATTGGAGAGGCCTTTGCCAACCAGTCTCGTGGTTCTTTAATTAGGGACTAAATATCGTGTCTTTGTTCTCCAGTCTTTTTCCAGTTCCCTGGTATTATAAGCATTTAGAAACTAAGCTTCCAGATGTCTTACAGATGCCCCCCTTTGCTCCTCTCCTTGCTTCTCTGAACACTTAGAATAAATTCTCTAGAGGTTGGATCAAACACATTTTTTTTTTTTTTTGGTATCAAGAATATTAAAAAGTAATAGGTCTGCCAAACACCTTTATTCTCTCTCACTTCAGGGTGAGTTCTAAGTCTGCCTACACTTTTCTTTATCTACATATTTTCATTACCATTTGGAGTAGACAATTGTTTTGTGCCTTCCCAGCACCCCGATTGTGCTTTATCCATATGCAGTCGATCTCTGACTCCAGGGGTGGACATGTGATCCCAACCTCACTACTCAGAACATTACCTTTTCTGCACCAAAGGATTGGCTCGACGATATCGATAGAATCAAATAAAGTGAATCAGAATTAATTCTAGCCTTGTCTTTACGCAACTGAATAAGACTCGAACTGGACTTATAGCCATAAGGATGTAAGTGTGAACTTGCTGGCAGCCACCTGTCCACCAGGAAGGTGTGAAAAGAGAGCCCACAGAGAATACAGAGCCAAGAGTTAGAGAGACCCTGGGTCTTTATGACATTACCTGAGACTTTGTATCCAGCCATGACTCAAATATACCCATGGACTGTTCAATGACATGAGAAAATAAATTATCTTTTTGTTTAAGGCAAGTTTATTTTCTGACAGTTGAATAAAACATTCACAACCAAGACAACATTCTTCTCATTCATCATTAGATAGCTCCTCACACAAAAGGACATCCAGAATCTGCTCTGGGACAGACTGACACAAAAGCATCCCTTGGCTAATATGTATCCCTACAACCAGAATCCTGTCTACACATGAAAAACAGCTTTGTGAATAGTAAACCCAGTACAGTATGAAGTAATGTTCTATACCTTACTGCAAATTGACTTTGTCAATTAGAAAGTTAAAGGGAGAGACAGATAGAAACTATTTAAGGCTCTGGGGACAGGTTCCTGAGGGATGCTAGGATAGAGGTTAAAGGGGAGAAGCTGGAATGGGAGAAGATAGAAGGGATTGATAAGTATTGAAAATAAACTTCACTTTGTCTGAGGCGTGTTTTCATTAATTGGCTTTTAGACCTGAAACAAGAGTAGCAGAATTGAAAACCTAATAAAAACAAAACCCACGGAGAGAAGAAAATTTTTCCTAATAGCCCGAGTGAGAGTAATGACATGAGCTAAATCCATTTGAAGAATAAATAAAGAAATTACTCCACGCAATGGGACTGACTCATTTGTTTCAGAACAAAATACCATGACGTATTGGTTAGATCAGGGAAACTGGCCTAAATATAGCAGAGGGTAGGAGTGACAGAGATTAATTATTTTGTTGGAGGAGAACGGGTAAAGGAACAAAAAGTTCTTCCATGGCAACCGAGCATAAAGTTTTTAAAAAGAAGTATTTAAATAGCACTTCAACCCACGATGCATGTTGCAAGGGGCTTATTCAAGAAAAAGTAGATGTTTGAAATTCACTGAAAAAATAATAAATTCAATTTTATTTCTTACTTATGGACCTGACTTTTCAGGGCCAGGACTTATTAATTGGCTTTCAGATATTAAGTTTAGTGAAAAGAAGAAACATTTAAACTTTCCTTCATGATAGTGATTTGTAACATTTTCCATGTCGCTTTACACACAGAAAATGACAATTTTATGGCAGTAAGGTAAAAAGACTAGGGTATTTGAGGTTGCTGACCTGGGCCGCCCCAGGTCTATCCATGTCCCCCAAAGACTGAAGAATACCTCTCTTGCATACAAGAAAGCTGGGTCCACCAGTTAGGAAGCTCAACCAAAAAGCGTCTGTGTGGCCAAGCCTACACTGAGGCCACATGGAGAAGAGGGGAAGGCGCGGGTGTAGAAGGCAAAGACCAACACTTTGGCTCTAGTTCTGCCAAGCGCAAGACATTGGACAAAGACCTTAACCTCAGCGAGCCTCAACTTGCTTACGTTTAAAACTAGCTTAATAATATCTTACATTCTCTGCCTTCCAGGGTCACTATGAGGATCAAGATTCAAGCATACACAAAAGTAGAGAAAATAGTATAATGAACTTCAAGTATCAATCACTCGAATTCTAGAATCATCAGTCCTTTTACTTCTGCTTCATCTATACTTTTTTTCCCTACATTCTCTCTTTCTTTTGGCTGCAGTGTGTTAAAGCAAAACCCTCATTACCCTATTTCACCCTCCTGTGTTTAAGGGTACATTGCTAAATATATGGATGTTTTCTTACATAGTTACCATTTCATTATCACACCAATCAAAGCTGACAATAGTTTATTGGTATCATCTAGTACACAGTTCAAATTCAAATTTCTCTCATTGTCTTTAAAAATGTTTCTTTATGGTTGGTATGCTCAAACCAGGATCAAGCCAGTCCATGCATTTTATGAGTTGCTCTGTGTTGATATTAGTGGATCTGCTAACCATACCAGAATATATGTCAGCACCTGTGGTGTTAATAATTTAGCCTATAAAAATCAATTCTAATGTAATCTCGAAGTATTGTGCCACCCACCTGTTTATTAATATTTTAACATCTGTGGATCCTTTTGAAAATGGGTCTAATTCAAAAGGTTCATTTCAAATATATTTTTTTTGGCTCTGGGGACAAAAGTAATTGGCAATAAGCAGTGGTAGGGGCAGCTTCTGTCAACACGCAGTAGGAGTCAGGGAGAAACCATGAACTCTCTCCTACAGCTCTTCCCAGCTACTTCAAACACATGTTTTTTTCTTTTCATACAACAGGGAGACCTCCAGGCTCCTAATCACCAGCCCACAGGGATCCCAAGTTGCTGGAAATTTCATAAAGCAAAATTCCCCAGGGAGTTTCAACAGAGGTGTTCAGGAAGCCAAAACCCTATTAGCTCTTTGGCCCCACGCAAGAGCCCAGCTGCAGACTAGCTTCCCACATGCTATGCTCCCAGGCACTCTAGCTCAGCAACCGTCTTGTTTTCCTCGGTGTCAGTGCCTGTCCATTGCAGGGTAATTCTTGGAAGTCTTGAAAGAATGGTCTAGATGAGGGCAGGGTTAGGGAGAAAACATCATCACGTCCATTCCCATCATCATACCATACATTTCTATAGCACTCTGTGGTTGCTAATTGTGTTCATGAACGTGACAGAACAAGTTCAGAACTATTAAACACGACATCTATTTTACCAAGAATGGAGTAGTAGGAGGAAAGATGAGATTACATGGAATATGTCTCTGAAAACAGGGACAACTAATTTTCTAAGGGATTGCCAGCAAAAGCTATGGCAATGTCTACTATGAAACTCTCTAAAAATATTTCTGCATGGAAAGACTATTCTATGATATTTACTAGAGTAAGGAGGGATGGAGGAGGTAGAATAGTTCTTCTGGAAGTCGTGTTCATAAACAGAACAAATTTCAGTCCACGAAGTTATACTCGAAGAAGTATTACCTAGCAGCTAAATAGTTCCAATCTTTACTTAAGCCTCTTGAAGATCATTATTTAGGGATCGCTTCTCAAAAGCCTTTCCCCAACTTACAATACTCTCCCTCTCTTCACCTGCTTCAGAGGCTCTCCCTAACCAAATCCTAAAATTTTCTCCAGCTCCAAACAACTCATAAAATGCATGCATGGACTGGCTTGATCCTGGTTTGAGCATACCAACCATAAAGAAACATTTTTAAAGACAATGAGGGAAATTTGAATTTGAACTGTGTACTAGATGATACCAATAAACTATTGTCAGCTTTGATTGGTGTGATAATGAAATGATAATTATGTAAGAAAACATCCATATATTTAGCAATGTACCCTTAAACACAGAAGGGTGAAATAAGGTAATGAGGGTTTTGCTTTAACACACTTCAGCCAAAAGAAAGAGAGAATGTAAGAAAAAAAGTATAGATAAAGCAGAAGTAAAAGGACTGACGATTCTAGAATTCGAGTGATTGATACTTGAAGTTTATTACACTATTTTCTCTACTTTTGTGTATGCTTGAATCTTTTCCTAAGAAAATTTTTTTTTTAAAAAAAGAAAATAAATACGATATACTCCGAATATTGCAAAGGAAAAAATAAATCAGCAAAATATATTTTAAAACAACAATAAAAGAGTTATATTGTAGCCAGATAAGTACATCAAAAAAGACTGACATATTTGAGGTCATTCATAGAGTCGACAGTGCAGGGTGTGGTATATTTATTTCAGTGCAAAATATTAAAATTGCAACAGCAGGATCGTGCACACAAACATTTAAAGCCTTTGCAATTCTTTTAAACCTGAATCAACTAGCCTCATAAAACATTTTCTTATTTCTCTTAAAACTAGAAATATTCTATTGGTTTCCTTTTTCTTTTTTTCTTTTTCTTTCTTCTTTTTGCCACTCGTGTTTATTAGCTTGTCACACTTCTGGTCCACATGACAAATTGTAAAAAACCATAGGAAATATTTGGGACTAAATAATGTAGTACAATATCATTTTTGAATCATTTTTGATTTATTTAAATGTTTTAATGAAAGATTTTTTTTTTTTAATGCTCTTGAATTGAGTAAAATATAGTGAAAGATTGAGGTGAGTTAGGGCTCGGAGAGGGGAGGGAAGGAAAGTTGTGTTAAAACTTTTCAAAATGGAATTTAACCTCATATTTTCAAAGCATCGTTTTCTGGCAAGATTCACTTTTCCTTCCACACCCTCCAGTCTGTGGCCAGTGTCTGGAGGAAACTATTGCTACACATAAGTGGGATTTTAAGAAACTAGCATGGATTCTAAAAGAAGCAGCCATTGGGGGGTAAAAAATAAAGCTTTCTTAGGATCCTCCCCGAGTTAAAAGACAAGTGATATTTATATCCAGTTGATGCTAAAAGTATGAGTTCCATTTGAAAAACATTTAAGAAATTGGAATTGTCCTAGTCCGTCTTAGATGAGCTAAGGCTACCTTGCACTGCTAATCACTAAAGCAGAGAACCCAGAGGTGGGGGGCTGCCGGGGAAACAGGCTGGGGTGAGCAGAACATTGCTTGAGCTAGAACAATCAAAACTTTTCCATTTCTCACAGTCACATGTAATTTTCCATCATTGGCTCTTATTTGAGCAAGACTTTGTCTATGAAACATCGATCCAGCCACTGATTTAGTGGCAAATTTGCTTAGTTACTTTGCATCTTTTTGGCAGGACAGGAAAATGAACACTTGAATGTTTCAGTTTTCACCCTGATGCGAGGTTGGAGGAATGGAGTTTTTTCCACCTAGAGAGGTAAGATGAGCACACAGGCAGCTATAGAACCAGGAAGAAAGCGAGCCATCCTGTAGAAAGATGGAATTATGTGCTGAGATTTCAAAAGGAGAGAAAAGGACATTGTGTCATCAGAGACAAACTATTTGAGTTAGACTTTGAAGGACAGGGAAGGAGAATCAAACAGAAGATACAGCATAACAAAGTCATACAGGCTATGACGTAGAGGGGGCGTGGGTAGGGAGAGGAGATCCATTTGACTGGAATGCAGGATAAATGGAAGGGAGGGAGAGATCAGAAGATTGGACAAGTCCTGGAATGCTAGGACAGGAATATCAGGTGTTATGCGGATACTGGGCAAGGGCACAGAGAGTTTTTAAAAAAGGATCAGAACTGCTCTGTTGAAGATAAATTCTAGCAGAGTTGAGTAAAATGAATTGGAATGAGAGGACAGATAGAAATAATCACTAACATTTTTGAGTACTTTGCTGGTGCCACTTTATATACATAATTCGATTGGATTCTCATAGCAACAGATATTAGTATCCTACTTTATAAATGAGGAAATTAAGCAACTTGCCTAAAGTCCTATACAGTTAATAAGCAATAGAGGCAGTATACTTACTTGCTTTTAATCATACTTGACTGCTTTTGAGGGAGGCCAGTATGGGTGGGACATGATGAGGTTCTGAACTAGAAAAGTGGAAAAGAGGCAACAAATTGGCCAGACTGTAAACATTTGCCTGTGGAAACCGTTGGTTTGGAGCCTGGATGAAGAGAACAATGATACTATCACTAACCTAAGTAAACCAGAAGAACTTGATATAGGATAAAAGAATTTTAATTTGCTTTTAGCTATATTGAGTTCGAGATGCCATTAGTAAACTTCATTGAAAATGTCCATCAGGCAGGTGGAAATGTAGTCTGACTGCTAAAGGGAGAAGACAGAGCTGGAAAGAGAAACTGAGACATCACGTGCAAGCAGGAGAGAGGTAAACAGGTAAAGTCTGGTGGCAGAAGAAAAGCATCTGGAAGGAAGTCACCCTAAGTTATTTATCCTCTCTCTAAACTGAAAATAGAGTTGCCTTTTGAGTTTTGTCAGCCAGCCGCCTCCCAAACTATCTACCCCCATTCAGGAATGGAATGGAGAAACGTGGGACAAAATTTTACAAAAAGGTCCTGTGGAATAATTCTCTGACTTCCCATTGTTGAGAGGAATAGAGGCAGCTTTAGTAGAAGAGTGAGGATTCTAAACAAAATTATGAAGGGAAATCCATTCTCTCTTTACTTCATCTTCCACTAAGAGAAGAAGACAAGGGTGTCCATCTCAGACCTAAAAGTCCTGATGAGTCTCCCAGGAAGCCATCACACATTGCTGCCCAGGGCTGGCTTTGAGGGGCTAACACAGGTCAGGGAGCACATGCGCTTTATTTTAGGGGTGCCAGGCAAGGCTTAAATCTTGGTAAGAAATGCACCACACTCCCTGAAATTCTCTATCTGAGCAGTCAGTTGGACCTTTTCTTAAAACGTCCTAAAAAACAGAGAGTGCAGTGGGAGGACAAGATTCCACTGCCGAGCTCTCCGCAGGCCCTACAAATGAATGACTTGGGGTCAACAGGGGTAAAAGTGAAACCATAAACATAGCAGGGGTTTGTGCAATCTCATCGACATCAAGGAAATCACCTCATCACTCTCCGTTCGATGGTCAGATTGTCTTCTCTTAATTCACCATCTTCCTCACAACTTGGCTCAGCAGTTTTTGTTTCAAATCGCATGTTCAGGAAGATCTTGCATGTTTCTGTTATGAGTATGCAGGGGTCACAGTCAGACGACTCCCCTGCTGTGAACTTGGAACTACGGGAAATAAGATTGCCCGAATAGACGAAAACTTTCAACGTCGATGAATCAGAGAAGAAATCTGGGAAATCACTTTAAAGTACAAATGTGTTCCTGGGACAGCAAGACTTGACTGGACTCTGATTGATGAGGTTAATATATCTAAAGAAATAATACTTCTGAGAGGAATTCAGCTCAGTTAGGAAGTGTGCTCAGAACTATAGCCCGGAACCTGTGGTATTTTGATTGATTAATACCCCTTTTCCTGATTTCTTTCCATGTGATTTTCATGAAGACACATACAGAGAAAAGAGTACATATCAAAAGTATACAGTTCAATGAATTTTTGAGAGAGAGCACACTGTGTTACCAGCTCCCTGAATCCTTTCTCACATCCCCTTTCAGCTTTTCGACCCCTGAGAATTAACTACTATCCTTATGCTCTAACATCATAGATTTGTTTTGCTTGTTTCTAAACTTTATATAAGTGGAAATATACAGTATACTCAGTTCATAATGTCTGGCTTCTTTTACTCAATATTATGCCTGTGAGATACATTCATATTTTTATATGTATTGATGATTTATTCTTTTTTCATTGTACAACCATATCACAACTTATTTATCCACTGGACGTCAATAGACATAAAAGTAATTTCCACTATTCTTTTAATAAGTTATTTTTCTACTAATTTTTGATGCTTACGATTAAGAATCCTGCCAGACACACTTTTGTTTTAATTCTAAATTAAATTTGAGTGAGAAAGTAACCAAAAACTTGTGTTTTTCTGTAGAAATCTTTCCTTTTTAACAATGCTTTTGAGGACATGGACATTTTCTCCGTCAGCTATTTGGCAAGGAATATCCGCTTACTCTGTTTCAATAGTGAGGCCAAATCAAGAATAACATTCCATGTAGATAAAGCCCCGAGTTCCCAGCTAAAATAGAGTACTTTCTGAAATAACAGCTATAACTTTGGGTCTCTTAGGTTGCTACACAATTTGGTTAGGAGATTTTCTCTACAGAGGCCAGTGAAGTGGCCATTTCAGGGTATGTATCTCAGCAATTAAGAGTGGTCTACATTCTTGATTACACAAAAGAAGAGGTTTTGAGGTTGTGCTTTTTTCTCCACAGTCCCCACTTTTCTGGCTGCCACTCTCAGGAACTCTGAGGAGCATTATTAATAAGCCAACACAACCCAGTGAAAAAGAAAATGACTCAATTAAAAGGCAGTCATATCAGTTATTTGTCAATTACTAGGCTCTTTCCTTTTTCAAGCACGTTTTAACATCCTTCATAGAAGAGTCTACCCTGTCTGAGTGGGGCTGCAGGAGAGCAGAATGGACCACTCTGTCTTTTCATCGTTTTCCTTTTCAGCCAGCCTGTATGAATTGCTGATGCAATCATTTGCAGCCTGATTTTTGAGCAAAGTGTTAGACCAACCAACCGTTGTTCCCCTTGGTTGTTTAAGGAGGCAAACACTTGTAATAGCAGTGGCAATTACTCACTGAGCACTTACTATGTGTACCAGGTATGTGGGCCGAGGACTCTGGGTGCATGCCGCTTCCTTAAAGGCCAATCTCTCCATCCGTGTTCTCTATACCGTCCCCTCATCCTTCCCAAGGACTTTCCTCCAGTAATTAACCTCTCTTACCCCTACATAATCAATTTTTCCTGCCCTCCTGGATCACTTCCATGAGCAGACATGTTCTAATACTTCCTTAAAAAGAAAAATTCTTGACTTTATATGCCCCTCCAGACGCAATCCGATTTTCTAGCTCTCTTGTAGTTTCTTAAAAAGAATTGTGTAGTCACTGCTCCACTTCCTCATCTATTAGTCTCTTCTCAGCCAGCTCCTGTCAGGCTTTCCTCCTCTCCATGCCACTGAATCTGCTCATTTCAAGGTCATGAACAGCCTGCTTTGCCAATCCAAAGGTCACTTCTGTGTCTTTATCTTAGTCAACTTCCCAGTAGCCTTTAACACAGTTAACCACTCCCTCTTTCTTAAAAGCCTCTTCTCTCCCAGTCTCACGATGCTGCTTTATTTTCTTTTCCTCCTACCTAACTGGCTGCTTTGCCTCAAGATTTTTCACTGGTCTCCCTTTCTGGTCTCTAAATGTTGGAATTACTGGAGGCTCTGTCTTAGATCTTCTTATGTTTGTTTATACCATATCCCTAAGTGAGCTCATCTAATTTCATGTTTTTAAATTCCATCTACATACTGATGACTCTCAAATTTAAAATTTCTTGTCTTGATTTCGCTGAGCTCTCCCCTGAGCTCCGGCCCCTACATATCCCTCACTACTTGCCCTATATCATCACGTAGAAGTCTAAGTGGCGTCTCGAATTTAGCCTAGACAAACAAAGCTCCCAGTTTTTCAATCCCCAACTTTGTCTCCCCCATCTCAATAAACAGCACCAATAGTCACCCTGTTGTGTAAGGCAAACATTTAGAAGTCATTTTTCAGTCCTTTGTTCCTTGCTTTCCCAAATAAATCATCAGTAAGTCATGTTGACAACAGTTT
This sequence comes from Rousettus aegyptiacus, assembly GCF_014176215.1. NCBI lineage: Eukaryota > Metazoa > Chordata > Mammalia > Chiroptera > Pteropodidae > Rousettus > Rousettus aegyptiacus. The sequence goes on from NW_023416310.1 coordinate 22,144,912, forward strand.
CATGTCGACAGTTAATTATTAGAGATTTTTATTCATTTTAATTTGTCAAATTAAAAGAAAGTTTGGAAAATAGGAAGGAAAACACTCATGTTTTCTCACAATCTTTATACTTATTATTTAAATAGCTGCATGTTGTCTCATTGAGTAGATGCATCCTAATTTACTTTACAAGCCCTCTGATGTATCTTTGGAATCTTCTCATATTTGACTTTTACAAACAATTGTGTAATGAATATCTGCATGCACTGCATATAGATGTTTATTTTTGTTTTTAAAATAGAGAAGCTCATATTTTTTCTTTAATTAAGGATCACTGAGTGGTTGCCTTAGTTGCACAATGGGGAAATAGATATCCACTATTCTAGGGGTCAGGTGTAACAGAGCTCTTTTAAAACTGTCACTCTTTGAGTGCCGTCAGAGTGCAAAGTTGATCATTGAAGAAGAGGTGGTTAATTTGTCTAAGGAGCAAAGGCTTATCGCAGAGAAGAAATTAATATCTAAAATTTATTCCCCACGATTCAAAATTAGAGAAACTTAAAGAGGCAAACTGGTACGACCACCCAAGGTCCTGAGGCCAGGAAAGATAATGAGATCCTAGAGGCAAAGACCTGGGATGAAAGGGAGAATCAGGCCAGTGGTCCAGATGTAACATGGTAGATGCTGGGACTCATCGTGCCGCTGAGGCTGGAAGCTTCTCTGGACCCAGCCAAATGGCACAGAGCTGTTGTTCTGGGAATGATGACTGAACTTGGCAATGCAGCTTCTGAGCTGGAAACCTGGGAGCCAAGGTGTGGAGACTATTAATAAACTCAGCCCTGAGGCCTGGGATTGTCATACTTCAAAGAACTCCTGTTGCCTGTGCTGGAGCTAACAGGTACTTCTGCAGGACAGTGGACATGGATGCCTTGGACCGTTTTCAATAGCAATGCAGGTGGTAGTGACAGAAACGGCAGCACCTGAAACTGGAAGATCTGCTGTGGACGAGTCCAATTCGCTTCTTCTCTGTCCCTCTCTGGGGTGAATAAGCTCCTGGTACTCTTGACCACTATAGGTAGGGGGTGGGGAGGATCCTCAAAAAGTCAATGCTCCACTTTCTGCAAATACACCATTGGAAGCGTAAGCAACACTAAGAAAGTGTGTTTGCACTCCCACGCTGTGGAGCAGGCTTGCAGGTTATACGTGGATCCTTTCCTGAGGCTGTATTCCCAGAAAAGGGATTACCGATTCAAAGGGAACATTTTTATGACTCTTGGCCTAAAGTACATTTGTTTTTTCAAAGGAATGCCCTAATTTCTACTGTCTATTTCTCTACACCCTCTCTGGCAATGAAGAGTTTTTCTGTCAAAACCAAGAATTCGAGGGAAGAGTGACCAGTGTGAGAGTGGTCACTGCAGAGGAGGGGAGAGGGGTCCACTCAGTGAAATGATGGAATCAGCAGCATTTTCAAACCCACTCATTGCTACTTATTCTGAAATGAGCGTTTCCAGACCCCTCCTCCCTACATCCCTCGTACACTCTCTCAGGGGCTTCCCTTTTGAGTTTTCCCCCTTCTCTTCTAATCTTCCCCCACCCCTGGCCTACGGATGTTGCTATCTCCCTTTTTTAAGAACTAGATCTCTGAAAGCGGGGCGTTCCCCACCCCCACCCCCCATGACAAGCTCCGCTCTCTGGGGGCCCGGGACCGGTGTCTCTGGGGGATGGTCCGTGGCTCCATTTGGGGTGCGAAGCTGGGACCTTCGGCCTGTAAAGCAGACCTGCTAACCGTTACACTACGGAGCCACCCCCATGGGGCTCCCCTTTTGCACCAGCCCTTTCAGACACTCATGCGCCCGCCCTCCTTTCTCCGTACTCATTAACTCCAGCAGAGGAGCAGATACATCGGTCACTCACCTCTCTATGTGATTCTAAATCAAGTATCTCCTCCCTCCAGCTCATGCCTGCATCTTCGCTGATTTAGGAATGAAAAGTTTTGTTCTCTGTTAAAGAAACTCTGAGCTTAGATGCTCCAGAGTGAGAATCCACCAAAAGCTGGATCTTTTGGTGACTCAAGAGGCAAAGAACCCTCATAGTCAGGCTGTGATTTGAGGAGCACAAAAAGCCCAAAGCTTCAAAGTTGGGACCTAGAAGGTGTAGTTGGCAATGGAAGGATAAACCCACTAAAAGAATGAGGTGATAAGAACTGAACACAAAACAAAGAACTAAAAGTGGAAGCCCCAGAGTTTGAAAACATGCTTCACTCATGTCAGCGTTTTGTCCGGAGCTGCTCCCAGGTGAGCATAACTCACTTTAAATAAAAACCTGAAAGCTGTTTTTTATGCCAACAAATAAAGTGCAATTTAATAAATAATAGTCAATCTTTTTTATATAAAATGCATGAATGCTTTTGATCTTTTATAGTCGTGACACAAAAGCTTTTAGTCCTGCACATGGTTACATCTTTGCATGAGCCTGGGCAAGCCTTACAACCTGGCCGGCCTTGACTTTTATTTATGAGCTATAGACAATTATACCCAGCCTAGTGGCCTGGGAGGCTGGTGAGGATGAGAAGGGTGAATTGGGGGTTTAAAGTGAAAGTCATATGTGGTGTTCAGCAGTTGATTCTAAGTATTACCCATGGTCGAAGTATGATCTTGAAGAGTCCAAGATTGCATAACAGGTAGAATTGAATGCCTTGAGCTCATTGTTTAGTGACATGGATGTGCAGTTAATAGCCTGCAGCCCAGATTTGTAAAAAACTAATTGGAATATAACATAAACCCCAGAGAGAGTAATGGACAAAAAGAACTTAAAAATAAGAGCCAGGAAATAAGTGATATTTAATTTGGACATGTGCCCCCAATGCATCTGGAGAAAAATCAACAAAACATAGATATCAACAAAAAGCCTAGAGGGATGAACCATAATTACTCTAAAAGATATACGGACAGGAAATTGGATAGGAGCTTACAATGTTGTTTTGGGCTTCACGGATGGCCTTTCGTGCCTGCCAAGGGAAATGAGAGTTTATGTCTGAATAATCAGACGGAATTGTGCATAAAATCAGGCTAAAATTTGTCATAAACGATCTCACTACTTCAGGGATTCTATAAACTACAGGTTAATTCATGATCCTAGGAGAGACATGGGTATAGGGAAAAGGGGTCAGGTTTACAGTCAGATGTTTTCATGGGATCTTTGCCTCTTACTAACTGCGATGCTAAATGTGTTTTTAACTCATCTGATCCACAGGTTTAGCATAAAGAAATGGGGGAGGGGGTGGAATCTTCCTTTTAAGGTTGTTGAAAGGACCACGAATAAAGTATATGAAGTTCCTGGCACATGGGAAATATCAAATAAATGTCAGTCAGTAGCAGCAGCAGGAGTACAAATGAAAGCTGACTTCTGAGTTTTCAAACGCCACCAATCACAGAGTCTTGTCCACCCTAGTGTCCCACAGTCTTGATCCCTGCACTGTGCTCCTCATCCGCAGCCAGTAGAAGCTCTAGAATTGTTTTTTAAAAAGAGGAGCTTGGGAAGGCAATAGAGACTGGGGTGTCAGAGGTCCCAGCTGCTAAGATAATTGAGTCAAAACTGAGCTTACATGGTGGATACGGTTACTAGCTGGCCCAGTCATCAACCAATACCACCACAAATCCACCTAGACGGTTTCTTAAACAGACTTGATAGAATCAAAATCTAGGATACTCTTCCCCTTTAAACAGTCCATTTTCAAGATGCTAAGGACAGCGCTTCCTTAGTGTCTTCCTTCTATAAATTATGGTGGGCTGCATTTTAAACAAAGGTTTTGCCAGTAATTTCTTAAATGTAGTTTTATGATTATGTTCATCACGTGCTTTGCCAATTACTGTATGTATTTGTTCATGTTATCATTCTAACCATGTACTTTACTATATGCTTCTTGTGGGGTACTTTACTATATGCTTCTTGTGGGGTTTTAAGAAAAGTTGTTAGAGATTGGGACCCTAGCACCCCACCAAGTCATCTATTGGTACCCCTACAGCCACTCAGCTCTAGTGAGGTAGTTCCTAGGAAAATAGGAACCCTTCGAGGCTGAAACCAAAGTGAACAAGAGGGTCTGCTGTCTGTGTTGCATTTTCAACACCAGAAATAACAGTTTGTGCCCTCAGAACTGTCAGAGGCCCAGGGAAGTGGGGGAGGGGGTGCGCAGAGGCTGCAGAAGGAGGTATGGTGGGAATATCTTACCTGCTTGACTTGCCTTATCCACTCGCCGTTTACACTGAAAACTGCTTATGCCAGCCAGGGCCTCTGAATTTGTATGATGTTGACGCTATGTGAATGAGTCAGGATTTCTTGTCCTCACCCCTAAATGTAGCTATGTTTGCCCTCTACCTGAAATGGGGGGAGAGGGAGAAAAGGGGTCCTGATTTAATGTATGATTTTGACTTACTATTTAGCCCCAAAACTTATTCAGTTTCTTCACAGCCTGCCCTGTAGCCTTAGCCTTTTCCCTCACTAGTCATTAATACCCCCAAGGCAGCCAGAAACGGTGGCCATGCCTTGACTAAGAGTCACAAGGTACGGTTTCTGTTCAGTTAAAGATAACATCTTGACCTAAGTTATGTTTCAGATCCTAAGCCTTACGGCAGAACAACCCACTGGCTACTTTTCCATGAAAACAGACAGAAGAACGCCAGAGCAGACCTCAGAATTGTCCTCAAGACCTGAAGAAATGATTCATTACCCTTACCTCACCTCTGACCAATCATCTCCCAGCACGACTCCAAACCCCTAACCCACAGCACCTTGTGATTTTGCCCTATATAATCTGTAACCTACATGACATCGGGAAGTTCAGGTTTTTGAGCCTTAGATTCCATTCTCCTGGGTAGCACCATTCACAATACAATAGCCAGTCTTTCTCCACTGCAATTCTTGGTGTTTAGTGTTTAGCTCTGCTAGCACTGGGTAGACGAATTCTTTCTGTTCTATAGCATACCCTGACACTTCAGACAAGTGGAGCATATGTAGCCTTTGTGTCAAAGGACTTTCCAAATAGAGATAATCGAAAATAAAGGCTCTGTGTACACAGAGAGAGAGGATGAGTCAGAGTGGCAGACCAAAATTTGAATTATGAGAAAGAGAAATGGAGTTCTGAATTTTAAAGTTAGGATCGACTTCTCACAAGCAGGCAAAAATTGAAGCTGGAGTAAAGAACATAAAGAAATTCGCAAGTGGTCGCTGTTTTAGCTAAGTTGAGGGAAAAGCATTGAACTTCAAACGAAAATAATGTTCAGAGATGAACATGGGGTTCATTCAAGATGTGGGGAAAACTATGCGTAGGAAAATTCATGTAAAGAGAGGCTAGATGGTATTTGAAAAAGAAGTAGAACTCGAAATAAGGTTCATATACACAGATCAAACGAAAACAGTTTAATGATTCCCTTTTCCCATGGTCTGCTTTAGAATTCACCCCTAAGCCATTTGGTTTTGTGATTATTCAGATTTTGTTTCTCTTCTTACTACCTCCTACTGTCTATTCCTGATTCCCAGAATTTGGGCAGAATAAGGGAGAGGATGTGAAATTCAAATCACTGTATTTTACTCTTTGTTGGTCCTTTGGCTAAGAGATGTGAGGTGAAGAAGTAGTTGTGGCTAGTGTGGTTTATAGAATGTGTGAGTGTTGTTTATTTTTGTTCTTAGCTGCATATTATCTCAATTTACCACATCAAGTCCTGTTTGAGCAAGAAAGAGACTCAACAAACATTTGTTGAATGCCTTGACTCTGCTTTGCTTCTTTTCTTAAATATTTCTCTGCAGAGTCTTAGCAACCTCCCAATACAAAATCCATGCTAAAGTCTGTTAATCTCATCCTCAACAGTGTGCTAATCATTAGTTGTATACAAAGTGGTCTAAAGTTTATATCAGCAAAAGATTTTATGACATATTCTTTAGTGTCAGCAATAACATAAATAAGAGGAATGCTAAACTACTTAGGAGGATAACTTATTTTAAAATATTTTAGCAATAAATATTTGCTTACCAACAAGAAACACACTAAACATGTCTCAATCCATTAAAGCAAACCTGCAAAGACCCTAATCTGGGAGTGCCAAGGACACTTTTTTAGCTACTAGTTCATTTCCTTACATATACATACTGGTTATAACAATGTAACCTGTCTGCATAATTTTCAGTATTTCATTAACCTGGTCTGTTCTTCACTCATTTAAGAATAAGTGAGGTTTTATTATGCTTGACAAAACTGTGTAACCAGACGGGAAGAGGTATATTCATTTAATATTAGATTTTTTTTTTCTATTTGTTTAATTTAGAAAGGAGGGGAAAAAAAGAAGGGAGTGCCAAGTAGGTGCTGAGGTTCAGTCTAGAGCATGACGAAGCGGTTAAGATTAAGTCCCATTTTCACTCATTCGCCATTCGTCTCCTCCTCCTCTCCTTCCAAGCCATTCTCGTCTTGTTCATACAGTCTCACCCCGTGTTCCCTGACCCTAATCTTGAAAGAAGCCTAATTCCCTTCTAGGTCTCCCTTTCCCCCATGAAAATAAAGAAAAGACAACTCCTGTATGTAGTTCTTCTTTCAGATGTTCAAGTTGACTTTGATTTGTAGCTGAAATCAAAATTGGTCAGCTAAGGTAGTTTTAATGAATGTTAATTCTTATCTTGACCACCGAATCAGCACAATGGGCCATTGTATATGTCAGTACAAGCAGTCAGTCACGTAAATAGACAATGCTTAAAGCTATAGAAACACTACATGGCTCCTTCAAGTGAATCCATATTCATTTGTTTAGTCTGTGGCAGGAAACCAGCTGCTCACTTCAGTCCCGAGGGAGAACGCTGAGATATTGTACCAACTCCTCGCAGTTTTCCAGCTTCAGGAAATCTGAATTGAAACATCCCCCGAAAGAGCCCATAGCACATTTACATGTTAAGCTGTTGTGTAAACCCTCTTCACATGTGATGAGCTCATATTCAAAATGTTTTGACTCAACACGCATACAGGCTTGGCAAAGGCTGGTGGGGAGGAGCACCCTGTCACGGGAGCCAGGAGGGAAAAACAAGGCTAGCTAAGCAATTCTCCCGGAGCATACAGGCCTTCTTGGGCCAGCGTTTCTGTAACAAAAAGAAAAAGAAAAAAAGAAAAAAAAGAAAAAAAAAGCAAATAGAGGCTCTCCTTTTGATCCAGCACTAATTCCTAGGTAACGATAAATTAACAATCACTTTTTCCATGGCTTCCTATTATAGACTATCTCAGTAAAGTATATACTTAATATATTAACATGTGTTTAAAAGAGTAGAACTGTTAGAGATTAACTGGTCTTTGTTTGGGTTATGTTAAAGTCACGAATATTTAAAACTCCACCATTTCAGAGATGACCACATGCAAGATACAGGTTGCTTTAATAAGTCTATTTAACACCTGAAAGGGATGCACACGTCCTCGGACGCACTGTTCTGAGGGAGTTTATAAGGCTGCAGTGTTCCTGAGCCTGGGTCGTTGGCTCTAAGGCTGGTGATAGCCCTGGTACTCACCAGCATAGATAGATGCCCTACGACTCTCAGATTTCAATGCTTCCCCAAAAAAAATTCTTGGAAGGGACTATCAACACAGTTTGTACATAAGTTTTCACCCTGAAAAAGACAGTGTTTCTGTTCCTGTGTTTCATTTGAACCTGTAGGTAATCCAAGTTAAGGAACTCGAGTGGCTGCAATGAATGGACCAAACGGAATGCGGTGCTAAGAGTGGAGACTTTATGTTCCATTAATCAGGCATCCAGGAAAGTTTTAAAAGTCTACTTGAGGATTTTAACCTGGTAAGAGTAAAGAATTTGGATTCAAAGGAGTAGGTAATGTAGGGAGAAGTGGGAAGCAGATCAGGGCCTGGACCTGAGTGGTGTTGGTAAGAATTGGAAGGAAGGGAAGAAAAGAAGGAACACTTAGAAAGACTGGACAAGCCCTGAAAAGTGAACAGATATAGGGGATAAAGAAGAGAAGGGGGTGGGATACAGGGATGACACCAATGTTTCTATTCAAAGAACCAAGAGGATGATGGGAACATTGACAAAAATAGCACGCCAGGAGGAGGAGCCAGTTTGCAATGAATCAAGAGGAGAGTTGAGCTCAGAGAAAATTAAAGTTGGAATAGATCCTAAAGAGGACACAAAGCCTAACTTTTTACTTCCTCCATGTACTTCAAAGACAAAATTGAAGTCCAGAGAGGAGAGCATAGAGAACTCATGCCACAGCTGGTTAGCACGAAGCAGACTAGTAGCCAGTCTTTGGACTCTTGGTCATTTCTGCATTGTGATCATTATTCAATTGTCCTGGGCAAAAGCTAGAAATCTTTTGGTTGCAGATGATAGAAAACCCAACCCAATTTGACTTGAACAAATAAATGAATGCATTGGCTCTTGTAACTGTAAAGTTCAGAAGCTTCAGATGAGGCTTGATCCAGCAGCTCAACAATGTCACTAACGAGGTACCTAGTTTCTTTGTCCAGTCCCTGCCCAGCATCCTTGGCGGTTCCAAGATGAGTACAAACAGGCCCCTGGTCTGTGTGCATATTAATTTACAGCTAGCAGGAAGGAGAAAAGATATTCGTTCTGGAGTTTCAAGTAAAAGTCTTGAGATTCCCTCTGATTGGATCTGGTTTGTCACGTGTCTACTCAGAACCAATTGCAATGAACAGAAAGTCAAATATGCTGACCAAGGTCATATGCTTTACCCCTGAAATCAGATTCCATGGAGCCAGATGGATCCCCAAACTGAAATGAAGGCTAATGGGTAGAAAATAATAGAAGCTGCACAGTCAACCAAAAATGACTTTTTTCCCCTAACAATTACATAAGGAAGTCTTTAGTAACTACTGGTATATGCTTCTGAGAAACATTTGACCACAAGTGTCTTGATTCAAAACATATTACTTTGTGGGAAGAAAGACACCACCCAGCACTCACACCCATCCTAATTCTGAATGGACTTAATTTCTGAATTCTAGACACTGCCTCACAATGCTATTAAAAACAGTAAGAACCTCATTAAAACTCCAGAGGCTGAGCCCGCAAACAGGGGCTAATGGAGTCCTTAGGAGAAAGGTACCTGACCAACATTTCTAAAGTTTGAGCTGTCTGGCTGGTTGTGGCAGATGATCTCATGGTAAGAATGATTTTCAAAATATTCGACACTGACCAATCAGTGCAGACAGCCAACCAACCTAAATGTAGACTGATTCCTACATGCTCTCTTTCCTTACCAGTTAAATATCCACCCTGCCATATGGGCCAAGAGGCTCTAAAGAGGGAACTCAACACAACATTGTGTTGGAGCAAGAAAAAGATTATTCTGTGTGTTGAGAAGAGAAGTCAGCCCACTGTCTGAAGTCAAAAGAGTTGACCAGTTCCACAGAGGAGGCACAGATGAGAAGAAGGAAGTAAAGAAGTGGAAGAAGAAGAAGAAGTGAGAGGTGGGAGGAGATGAACGAGGATGGACAAGGAGCAGAAGCAGGTGAAGAAAAGGAAGAAAATGAACAGAGGAGAGTCAAAAAGAAATGAGGACATGCACTCATAAACCAGGAACAAGCAAGAGAAGTAGAGTAGCCTGAGGAAAAAGAGAGACTTTGGAAATCCAGACACATCGAGGAAGAAAAAGAATAGTGATGAAATAGTAAGTAAAGTAAGACATAAAATTAGAGGTGTTAAATACCAGTAAGAAAAGTGGCAGTGTTTGTGAATGATATCATCGCCTCTTACCATGGTGTGAGGCGGGTGTCAGCAAGCTTTTCTGTGAAGGACCAGATAGTATATAGTTAAGCTTTGTGAATGATACAGTCTCTGTTCAACTACTTAACTCTAGTAGCATGAAAACAGTCACAGACAATAAGTAAATAAATGGGCGTGGCTGCATTCCAATAAAACTTTATAAAAACAAATGCAGTGCCAGATTTGTCTCACAGGTCATAGTTTGCTGACCCCTGGTGTGGTGTGAACTCCCACGGACAAGGCTATTTCTAACATTTCTGGCACCCTTATAGCGCTAGAAAACATTAGAACCACTTGAAAGATCCATTTTACAGGCAAAAAAAAAAAAAAAAAAGAAGGTCATAATAGCAATAATTTTCAATGGCTTTTTGTAAGTTTTAACTGACAAAATGACAGTTTCCTGTGGGTCAGCCTTCCTGCTTCTTGGTTGGGATAGATGGTGTCATTGGGTGAATGTTCTCAGTAGAGTCCAGGCCAGCAAGGGCAAAAGCCGGTACTTAGGAAGAACTTTTCATTAGCGTTCATCTTGAATCAAAATATCATTGCCTGTTTTCTGGAAAAAGAGAACTTTCTCAGGCTCTCTCCCCCAAATGGATACGATAATGATGTGCGTGGAAGAGAACCACCATATGCCCAATTCTGCGCTACATTCAGTACTGGCAGTTAAGCTTCCAGACGGGGAGAGAGTTCTCAATCCAGTTCAGGTGATAGCTCCACAGAGTTTAGATCTGGAGCCAAGTACTGCCCCAGACACCAGAAACCAAGTAAATTACCTTCTAAAATGCCCCCATCTTGACTGCTAAGCTAGGCTCCTCCTAACCACTATAGTTTCTCAGAGGGACCTATGGTACTTAGAAATAGCTTCAGTGATAGGAGGTAACAAGATCTCATCTAGCAGAGCTACCCAGGGTTTGGAGTGTCCTTAGGTCCCAAGCCCAGTGTTACAGAGGTAGGGGCTTGCTCACTGCTCCAAGGTCAGACTTCTGCTGACCTCACCTCCTCTCGCTTTGTGGTGGGGAAGAACATCTTGCAGCCTCTGACACAGGCAGTTCTTTCTTGGCAAAGGGTTTCAGGGTTAGGAAGCCAGAGTCGCTCTTCCACGGCCTCTGAGGCACCATGCAGGATGTGTGAGGTTGATTTTATTTTCATCTGGTACCTGGCACTGTGGCCGTCCTTCCAAGTTTGTTCTGGCTCCTGACTTCAACCATCCTTCAGGCACCAGTGGGTTTTTGAAGTCTTTTTCATGCCATGTCCTGGGTTGGCACTGTCTTGTGAATTTCCAGAATGAAGACATAACCTCAAGAGACATTATCTTGAAGTCACGTGAAGAGAGTCACAGCCATGAGATTCCCTGTAAGCAAAGCTTGGATTGGTGCCAAACATTCAGAAGAGAAGTCAATAGTGTGGGTCTGGCATAACCAACTACTTTGCATTCCAAGGCAGACATGCAGCTCTTGCAAGAAGGGAATCCCAATATGTTGCTCTCCTGTGAATAAAGTGCAGAGACCTTTCTGTAGGCATTTTGTCTTTGCAGGAAAAATGTTCAGTTTGTATTTAGGAATAAATATGTGTGCGTGGCTGTGTGGGAATGCGTATATTTGCTTTAAAATATGTTCTACTAACTGCCGACGACAGCTGCCCTCAGCCACCATGTACCCAGTTTCTCCCCATCTTGAAATGGCCTGTTTACTCCCTGGGCAGCAGCTGAAGTGTTCCTTAGGATTACCCCTGTCCTCACTAGCCTGGCCTCCCCAGCCTCCGAAATTTATATGTCCTGACCCTTCCTCTTTGGCCTCATCTTCCCAGCCTTTCTGTTCCAGTCACACAAAGTTACTCGAAACCCAGTAGAAGCCAACCAGAGCCAAGGCACATCTTCCCAGAGCTCCCATCTTGCATATCTGGGTCCCTCTGCACTGCCGCCATGAAGAAAGAAGGGGAAAGAGCTCCACGTTTACATCCCCTAGCTCCTAGGATTATGCTTAGCATATAGCAGATGCTCAACAGATATGTGCTGAAAGGTTTAACTTCAATGATTCTTCCTGCATCCCTTTATATTCCTACCACCATCACCTTAGTTTGTCCTTATTACCGCATGCCTGGATTATTGTTCTAGGCTTCTAATTCATCGCTCTTCTAGTTTCTTTCCATGTAAGTGCATATTAAGCTCCTCTGTTAGATTAACCTTATTAAAATTTCCCCTGGATGTATCTCTTGCCTTTTCAAAAACATTTATGGCTCTTTTGTGCCTACAGAATAAAATCCCGAACCCTTCTATCTTCCTTAAAACCTTTCATAACATGACTCCAATATACCTTGCCAGTCTTAGCTTTGTGGATTGTCTACATTGATCATTCACTCCTGGTAAACCGATCTTCTTAACTGTCCCCGACTTGGCTTCTGGTTTTCCTAGTGCATGTCTCCGCCACGTTCGTTTCTCTGCTGGGGACCTCCTCCTCTTTCCCGTACCTAACCTTGTCCAAATGTTACTCGGCCTTCAAAGTGGCCTTCAAATTACAAAATTTCACCTTTTCCATGGAGTCTCTCTTGATGCAGTCCTGCAGGACACAATTTCAGAAAGACCCTCGCACCATTGTTCACACACACTCGTGTTGACTGTGTGTGTGTGTGTGTGCACATGCGCGCGAGCGCAAAAGTGGATTTCCCCATCCAGAGTGTATGCTCCTGGAGAACAGGAGCCGTGTTTCAAAGTCGTTGCTTTGTTTGTCAGTTTGCTTTGGTGTCGTCGTTAGTGTTGTTTTCCGATTTGTCCTTCTAGAGCCTTGAACATAATAAGTGACGGATTGCTTGTGTTGCATTGGCAGATACACAGATAGTGTGTTACTCTGCCTGCTCCAACACAAAGGCTCCCCAAGTGTCTCTGGGAGTCTCCGGGGGACATCTTAGGTTTGTTCTTACACATGTCCTCTTGGCCATAACCTGCCAGAATGTAGTCTTCGGAAGCTTCTTATATAATCAAATGGATTTTGAGGCAGAGAAGAGGGGGAAATGGTGGCTCCAGATGGTGGCTATGATCATTTGTTTGAGAAGACTTGAGAGGCACCTTGTTGGGATTACCAGAAATAATTGGGGGAACATTTGGAGGTCCCGCACAATTGAGCGGTGACAGTCAGAAAGGTATGCCACTTACTTTGGAGTCACTGCTGCTGCCCCAGGAATTGCTGCCTGCTAGTGGCTGCCTGGAGTCACAGGGAGCCCAGACCACCTGGCACTGAAATTGTTCTGTGGACAGGGCAATGCGTTTTACACACACACACACACACATACTTATGTCACTCACTGAGATCAATCCTAAGCAGGGCTGAGCTGTCCAACCAAAGTCTCAAACATTTTGCCTGCAGAACCACATTTCAGTGCTATGAATTGCACTCTGTCCCTGTGACTCAGACAAAGCCATTAAGTCCTGAATCAGGACAAAATCTGACCCAACTCCCTTGATGTCCTGCATTCCTCAGTTGGCCCCTTGGAAGTCATCTTCTTTACCCCTAAATACCCTACCTCCTCTCATCTTTTGCATGATCACGGGTCTTTTGAATTCCATAACCAACCATTTCCATACAAGACTTATTTTTCAGTCTGAAAGTTTAAAACTTGAAACTCAGGAAACAAAATTTTATCCAGTGTCAAATGTCAAATTGAATCTGTTCATTGTTTAATTTTGCTGTGCAACCATCCAGTTGAAATACAGATGAATGTAGTAAACATTTTAAATACTTCTCTATGAAATTCTCCATGCGTGCAACAACTGAAAACCCAAACCACTGATCAGGTTATTAAGCTGTGAAATTCTCTCAATTGTCGGAAATAGTTTGAAAAATATCTTATGGTCACTTAGGGGACAGACAGATGCTACTTGTGGTTTGTAACCCAATGTGGGAAAAGCTATGGAGAAAAATGATAACCTCCTATAAGGCGTGTTCTTCCTTCAAGTTCCTCGTTCTGGGGCCAGATGGTCTGTCACCTCTTTGCTGTCCTCCGTGGCCCCCTCATGGCCAGGACATGCTCGTTTCACCACTGAGTTTACTTCCACACAGTAGTTAGCCACAACGCACTTAATTTTATTTTCTCAAAGAAGTACTTTGACCTTGTATATTGGCACAAGCTAACTAAAAATGTACCAAAGAAAAGGGTCTCATATAATCTAGCCATTTATGGACACAGTACCTGGGGGAAAAAGCTTCAAATTCTCTGTGTCATAAATTAAGGAAGTTCTCTGTAAGGGCTCTTGCTGAATTATAGCTGACAACAGTATGAACAGCACAGTCATGCCACTGAATTCTTTCCAGATCCAGACCCATAATTCACCCTCTCCCACATGTCCACTATTCTTGAACTTAGAAGACGTTTCTTAACAAAGGTCACTTGTGGCATTCTAATTGAGGATGTAAAAGGGGAAAAGATCAGTAGCTATTTCAGGACTCACATCACAGTAGAGAACACATGGTGGATTTAAAGACTAAAACTTGAGGACCGAGTGCAGCTTCTACCAGATACTACATACGTTACCCTGGGAAAGTCACTGTCTTTTTCAAGTGTCAGTTTTCTCATCTATCAATTGTTCAATGGGTTCAGTCATTCACAATCATTTTTATTATCATTCTAAAGTCTTTTTAGGTATTGTAATAGGTAGATGGATGAATGAATGGATGATGATATAGATAGATAGATAGATAGATAGATAGATAGATAGATAGATAGATAGATAGATAATCAAGACCAGATAGACCTACTGTGATTAAGATTCTGGTGTTCAAAGTGAGCAAACCAAGTCATGAGCTTTTCTTTTCGCGGGCTGTCCGGCCAGCATCAGTAGTTCCCACGTGGATGTGCTATACCAAAAGTTTTGGTTGCATTTGCAAAATGTAAAAAGATAGTCAGCTGAGAACTCTAAATCCCCACTATTTCAAGTCACTAACTATTTCCAGTAGCTCATGAGGAAATTATGAAAACAGGAGATTTCAGAATGGTATAAACTGGACCTTGGGCTTGAGCCCTCTTGCCCTGCTGATCTCACCTGGCCATATAAATGAGGAAGGCTTCTGTTGCCCAGAAGGCTTGAGCAGCCCAGCCCAAAAGCATCAGAACTGTCCAAACTCTCACTTGGGGATCTATGGTCTTAACAACTTGGGAAAATGTGGACGAACCCAAGAAACTAGAGGAATTCTCCCTAGGGCTGAGAGCAGCTGGCCGCAGTCACCTGTCCCTGTGCCCTCTCCTATGGCTGCTTGGCTTTCCCAGAAAAGGATGCTCCCAAGTGTGGGGCAGCCCCTGGCCCTCTTTACTGCTCCAGAGGTCAAGGAGAACAGGATCCAAATGGAAGGAAAAGGATCCAAGGATGAAAAATCAAAGAGTCAATGCCATAAACATGCAAATTTCCCCAATAGTATCCTCCCACTTGACATGGGTCACACTCTATTTTTCCACCATGAAGTAGAGTGGGGGAGTAGAGAACAGAGGGAGTAACCTGGAAAAAGCACTTTATGAACGCAAATAAGAGGTCAGAGGTTTCATTACCAGCATGTCATTGTTTTTTCACAAACAAGTATTGAGTGCCTCTCTGTGCTAGGCACTATTCTAGGTTCTCAACCCATTAGTAAGGAATGTGGAAATAAAGTGTGGCATCTCAGAG
The DNA here is from genome assembly GCF_014176215.1 of Rousettus aegyptiacus. Lineage (NCBI taxonomy): Eukaryota > Metazoa > Chordata > Mammalia > Chiroptera > Pteropodidae > Rousettus > Rousettus aegyptiacus. The sequence continues at coordinate 22,160,296 of NW_023416310.1, forward strand.
GCTGGCAATAATTAATTCTCTTACCTCCCTTCTGGACTCCTATTGTCATTTTTTGTATCATTTTTTTTGTGTTGCCTTAGGTTGGCACCCTGGGTCCATTTTCCCTCTTTGAAGTCTTCTGGGAATAAGGCTACACTTCATCCACTGACAGATTGTCATCAGCTCCATTCCCAACACCTATTCATAATGCAAGTTGGTTAGATGTTTGTGGAAGGAGGGAAAGAGGGAGGGGAAAAAAGGAAGGAAGGAAGGAAGGAAGGAAGGAAGGAAGGAAGGAAGGAAGGAAGGAAGGGAGGGAGGGAGGGAGGAAGGGAGGTTTTTATGCTTTCTTATAGAGACGTCTTACCTATTCAAAGAAGAATTAACTTTTAATGATTATTGGTTATGTATTTTGAACTCTCCACGTCACAACCACTGTATATTTACACTATGGACCAACCTAACTGAAATAAACTTACATTTTTAAGTGTGTCATTTTGCAGAGCAAAGAATAAATCAGCAAGTGGCTCTCGGAAACAGCTACATCACCAGGAGTGAGTATTTCAGCAGCAGCAGCACACCATAGTCTCTGACACTGCACATCCTTAACTTGTGAGACATCCATTGGAGGGGCTTTCCCAAGTGTTACTTTCATAAGCATATTAATATAGGGGATTTTTCTTGCATTTGTTTAGAAAAATCTTGTCCCTATGGTAGAACATTCAAGCTCCACTGCTTACGAATAAGCTGAAGTCTGTCTTCTGAGTTGTCCCTTAGCCTTCAATCTCATCTCAGCTGAAGCAAAAAGTATGCTTAACTTTGTTTTGTTTTCTTTCTAATGTAGAAAGGGCTTCGGATCAAAGGACTGAAGAGAATGCGAATGCTAATTCTGTACTATGCTTTTAGTTCTTTGTGATTTTCTATGTACTTCCTCTAGTGCAGACTTTTCCCCCTTCACCCCTTAACCCCAGGCTGTTAGCTTCATATCAGTGTATGATTCCGACCTTGAAGGAACAGTTTCTTAACTTCCAGTAGTGGGAGGCCCACTGAATTTCGACAACCCTACAGTTTTATCAAGAGTTATGATTTCCCAGTCACAAGTCTAAGGGGCCTTCCTAAATCCATTGGGCTCAACACGGCCTCCTCAGAGGACCCGTGGGCCACGAAGATGGCTGGCTGTCAGTGTTACCCTTTCCCTTTTCCAGCCAACTGTCTTCGGGGGCAGGGGGGAATGTCTCTTTGAACACACTCATGTTTTTCTCAAATATGATTAATTTCTTATTAGGCCAAATCCAACACACTGGAATATCTGCCAAACATGTCATTCTGCACAAATGGGGCTTAAAACAGCCAGTAGCCACTGTGAGGACAGAACACGTGAAAGGAGCCCATGAGTTTCCTGTCGGAGGCCGGAGGTCCACCACTGCCGCCCCATTTGCAGATCCGGGCTGAGCTATGCATCACATTGTTCATGTAAAGAAAAAACAGCTGTTCTCCCCGAGTGCTCCTTCCCCGTTCCAAATGGCTGTGATCAACAGCCCCAAGACCCTAATTGCCACAGCCTATTAGAAATAATGAGACTTACATGGCAGAAGCCAAGGGTAAAAGCGACATCTCACAACACGAAAGGTTAATATCAACATATACTGCTAGCGAGTGCAAAGGGCACATCAACTGGTGGCTCATTACTGCGGGTTGACCCATGGGGAAAGTGTCATTCTGCAGAAAGGCTCTCTCAGGATGTGGCAGCAAAAGTTACAAAAGATAAGGACTTGCCTGTGGAACATGCTCAACTAATGAGAGCTGAAAATTGAAACGTCCCAATGACCTCACAGATGGGGGATGCTGATTACAGTGGCTACATGAGGCTCCTTTCTTGTCTGACAGCCCATTGAGAAGCTTTGGTGAGATGTGACTAACAGGCCGTGAAGGTGTCTCCATCTTCTCTGACATGGTCCATGCTTTGGGCAAAACAAACATGAAAAATAAGTCCAAACTGACATGCATGTTTGAGTTTAGTTTTCAGAGACATGTTTTGGGAAAAGAGCACTGGTGGGGCCGTCAGCTGCGATTCCTTTATGGCAAAGGGGGTTTGTGACAACTTGCGTGACTAATCGCATGACTGCGCTGGGGGTGAGCCAGCGGCAAATTTAGGTCTCGAACACTTGACAAAACAACACTACTGTTCTGTGGGTGAAATTCTATGAAGCTTCGTGTGTAATTAAATGAAAATTTCACAAGAGTTTACACCTCAATCATTCAATGTGTAAATGTGGCACAAAAAAACGGATTTTGGCCACATCAAAATACATCCGTGAAACAATGGAGCAGTGAAACCAGATTTTTGTTCGCTTTGACTGACATTCTAAGACAGAGACATTCACGGAAGAAACTCTGCAGTTCTCTTGACTTTCGTATAGTGCCTGGGATTCTGAAAAGAGATCACCATTATGAATGCCCTGCCCCATCTCATACTACAGGTGAGGATGACAGCGCACCCCCTACCACTTTTCTTAGCTCCTTCTCCAGTAAAACCAGAAGTAACACCTGCCCATTCGACCTCTCACTTAAAATTAGAAGAATCCCTCATGCCTTGCAGAAACATTCAGATCTCCTCATAAAAAGAGCTTATCATTGTATTAAATAAGGTCACACAAGAGTTTTTATAGTGCAATTTAGGGATTTTTTTTTTTCAGGCTTTTTCTAACTAGTTGTATTAGTTATCCGCTGCTTTATAACAAATTATCACAAAGCATAATGGCTTAAACAGCAATTAACTTTTATTGTCTTACATAATTTCTGTGGGCAACCTCATAGGGTGGCAGTCAAGATGTTGAGCAGGGCTGCGATATCATGAGAAGGCTTGTCTGGGGTGAGAGGATTCACTCCTAGAGTGGCTCCCTCACACGTCTGGCAAATTAGTCCAGTTGTATTCAGGAAATCTCAGTTCCTTGCTACATCAGCCTCTCTGTAGAGCTGTTTGAGTGGCCTTATAACATAACAGCCAGCATCCCCCAGAGCGATAATCCAAGGGAGAGAAAGATGGAAGTTACAACTTATTTTATGACCTAGCCTCAGAAGTCATGCACCGTTGTGTCCACAGTAGTTTAGTGGTTACACAGGTCAGCGTATTCAGTGTGGGATGGGACTACTCGTGGGTATGAATACCAGGAGGCAAGAATCTTTGGAAGCCATCTTGGAGACTGAATACCATGATACTTTATAAAATACTTAAAGTATATCAGACTGGGTTTAAAAATGTGAAGAATATGATTACTGATCGAGTTAACCAGAATTCTGCAAAGGAGACAAAAACAAAAAAATCCACAGTAAAATTTCTGAAGAAAATGTACTCCATTCAACTAATATTTTTTTCTTATGCTAAGAAATATATTGTTTATATATTGTGCCTGTAAAGACGAAGTAAAAAAAAAAATGGATTAAGAGATTATTTAAGAGAATTTGATCTTGGTAGATTTAAAATCTGAGCCTGTAATAAATTTGCTTTCAGTGAAAAAGATGTACGAGAAGAAAAAGAAAAGAAAGAAGGAGAAGAAGGAAGAAGTGGAGGAGAGGTTTTCCGACTTTTGACACGAACAGCTGAACGATAATTGTGAGACGCACGATGGTTTAACATTAATGTCAAAATATTTTGTTTCCTACCCCAACTTCTCTGACCTAAATAAATGGAGAGATGTAGCATATTCAGATATTAGATATTATTAAAATGACAATGCTGCCTAAATTCTTCCCAAGTTCCAACACAATCTCAATCAAAAATTTCCGTAGGCATTTTTATAAAAATTAATGAATTGATTTATGTGGAAAATCCAAAGAATCTAGAATAGCTAAAGCAATTTTAACAATTTTAACATTTTTTGGAAGACTTATTCTACTCGATTTCAATACTTACTATAAAGCTATAGTAATTCAGACAATTTGGTATTGTTTAGGGAGAGACATATAGATCAACAGAATAGAGTTAAGAGATAAATGAGTTGATTCTTGACAAATATGCCAAGGCAATTCAATGAGCAAAGAAAAGTTTTTTCAATAAATATTCAATTAACTAAGTATCCATATTTAAAAAATAAATATCAATTCTTACTGTCATACACACAAAAATAAACTGAAATGTATCCTATAGTTAACATGAAACCTAAAACTATGAAACTTCTAGAAGAAAAACACAGGAAAAATATTTGAGATGTTAGGGCAGACCAAGATTTCTTAGTTATGACACCAAAAGCATTATCCATAAAAGAAAAAAACATCGATAACTAAACTTTATCAAAACTTAAAAGTTTTGCTCTTCGAAAAGCATCAATAATAAAAAATGAAATAAAATACTAGTAGAAAATATTTACAACACATTTATCTTATAAAGGACTTTCATTCAAAATATATATAGAACTCTTAAAATTCAAAACGATATGAACAGACTCTTTAACAAAGAGGAGATATGAATGGCCAATGGATCCATGAAAAGATGTTCAACATCATTTGTCGTTGTTATGACATAAGTATAACAATGCAAATTAAAACTATAATGAAATACTACTAACACCCATTAGACTAAGATTAAAAAGACTGACCATACCAAGTGTCTATAATTATGTGGAGAAACTGGAATTCTTATGCACTGATGATAGGAATATGAAATGGTGCAACCACTGCCAAAACAATTTGGCAATTTTTTTAAAGTTAAATAGACACCGACCATGCAACCCAGCCATTTTATTCCTAGGTACTTTTTCAAAAGAAACGAAAATGCATGTCCACAGACAGATTGCATATAAATGTCCTCAGCAGCTTTTTTTGTACTAGCCAAAAGTTGAAACAATCCAAATGTCCAGCAACAGGTGAATGGATTAATAAATTGTAGTATATCCATACAACAGAACACTTCATCAATTAAAGGGATGAACTATCACTATACACAATATCATTACGCTAAATTTAAGAAACCAAGTAAAACAGGCAGATACCTGGGCTCAAGCTCCAACTCCACCTGGCTATGAAAGGCTGAGCAAGTGACTTAATCTCTACCTGTTTCAGCTTTCTCACCTGTTAAATAGGAATAATAATAATAATTGCTACAACTTACAGACTGCTTACTATGAATCAAGGCCTTTACTTGCAATATCTCCTTTAATCCTCACAATGTCATGATATTTGAGATAATGCATGTTTAACACTTACCACAGTATTTAATAAATTGTAGTTATTTTTATTACTATCTTAGGAATTTCTTAATAATAATAAATGAATAAATAATAAACAAATGTTGAGACCCACTTATTTGAAAGCCCCAGTGCAAGACCCTATGGAGAGATTTAAAGATGAATAAGACAAGAATCTCTACCTTTCAAAACTTACAATCTAAAATTGAAAACAAGATACACAGATAATTTTTAACACGAGATAGCATTAAAGAAGAGGTGAATATGGTCTGAGAGGATCATGGAAAACGTTACAGAGAAAATAGTGCTCAAGCAGGGCCTGGAAGGATGGTGGCAACTCACCAGGAAAAGCTGCTGGGGGATAAAGAAACTCTAGACAGCATAAGAAAGAGCAGGAGCATTGGGAACAATGGCAAATAGTATAGCACTAGTGGAGTGCAGGTTGTGTGAAAGCCTGTGCAAGTAATGAGGGGTGGGATCCTGGAAGGCCTTGAATAGTAGGTAAGGAATTTGGGCTTCATTCTATATGCAATGGGGCAACTTGGATGATTTGGAGCCAAGGAGTGGGACTGTGTTATGTTTTAATAAGACTACTGTGGCAGGGATATGACCGAAGGAGAAAGATGAGAGGTAGGAAATGCTGCTTAGAAGCTCTTGTAATGAGCTAAGTGGAACCCGAAAAGGTGCGATGGCTGTAAGAACAACAGGTGTGTAAAAGTTAATTCTAGGGTAGCATCGAATCGATATAGAGACTAATTAAAGTGGACAGGAGGTGAGAAAAAAGTCAAAGGGACACCAAAGTGGCAAACATGCTTGACAGGAAAGATGAGAGGACCATTATTAGAAGTACAGAAGTCAAAAACAAAAAAAATATCTAAGCAGGATAAAAGAAGTGCTAACAATAAGGGGAAGAAATGAGTATTGTGATGACATTGAAGTTAACATTTCTGTTCAGCAAAAAAACCTCCATTAAAAGAATGAACAGCCAACCACAGAGTGGTGGAAATATCTAACTAAGGATTCATTTCCAGAATCTATCTAAAAACTAGTATAAATCAATAGGGACAAAAAAAAAAAAAAAAAGACAACCCAGTGGAAAAATGGACAAAAGGACTCAAACAGGAACTTCACAGGATGATATGCAATTGGCAATAAATATATGTTAAGTTGCTCAATTTCAGTAGTCATTGGGGAAATGTAAATTAAAACTGTAATGAGATAACATTGCACAACCATTAGAATAACTAAAATTTAAAAAAAACATACAATACTAAATACTGGCAAAAATGTAGACTGATTGGAATTTTCATACATTACTGGTAGAAATTATTACAGCCACTTTGGAGAACTATTTGACAATATCTATTAAAACTGAATATATGCTCATCATGAGACCAAGCAATTCGATTCTTAAGTGTGGACCCCAGAGAAATGCATATATCAAAAAAAAAAAAAAATCTTACAAGAATATTCAAAGTTGCATTATTCATAACAGCCTGAAACTGGAAACCACCCAAATGTCCATCAACAACAGGATAGATTTTAATAATTATGGCATATTCACATAATAGATTATTATACAGTAATGAGAATGAATAAACTGTCTCTACATGCAACAACTTGGAATAATATTATAAGTATGATGTTGAACAGAAAAAGATAATCCCAAAATACATAAATATGATTCTATTTATATGAAGTCCAAAAACAGGAAAATCAATCTAATGTGTTAGAAAATCAGGATAGTGATTGTTCTTGGGGTGAGGTGGGTAATGACAGGAGAGGTAAATCTGGGGAGCTGGTAGTATTCTGTTTCTTGATATCAGCGCTGGTTACAAGGAAGTGTTCCCTTTGTAAAAATTTCTTGAACTGTATACTTACAACTAGGTACATTTTTCAGGACTTCTGTTATGTAGCGAAAAAATATAAATCTCTAAAAAAGCAAGATGTGAGCTTAGGTAATGCAGTCAAATTAGAAACAATAATTTTTGTGGAAATACAGATATTCAAAAGCAGGAAACGTGGGTCTATGTAAGTAGTTGACAGGATGTTACTATTGATAAATGTGTATGTATGTGTCATTCATTATAATAGTCACAGATAATGATAAAGGCAAAGCAAGGAGAAAGCTAAGAAAGGGTCTTGGGGAATGTTTACCCATAGGTAATGGAAAAAGAAAAACAGAGGAGGAAACAAAGACATAGAAGGGAACCAAGAAATGCTCGCATATACACCAGTGCAGAAGGATGTTTTTTAGAGAAGGAGGGGCAGCTTAATAAGCAGCAGCAAATACAACGGAGTGGTTAAGAGCATGGACTTTGGTGCCAGAGTTTCTGGGTTCAAATCTTTCATTTCCTCATTTGCGGAATGTAGGTACTAAATGGACACTTCCTCATTAGATCAATTCATCTGAATAGTGACCAGTACCCTAGAGGTACTAGTGGACACGGGGACATTAGGTTAATTCATTTGAACAATGACTAGGACCCAGTGATACAGAGAGCTCCAATAATTTGAGAAGTGTGAGTAAAGGCTGCTAGATTTAGTAATTAGGACGTGGGATGGGGCCATTGTGAGACACCTACCCTAAACGGGTTAAAGGAAGTTTTCTAAATAGAAAGGAATGAAAAGGAAGGGAACTTGGAACATCAGGCAGACAGAAAGAACTCCGTAAGCAAAAATGAGGGTAAATACAATAGTCTTTTCTTCTTCTTTTGAGATTTCTAAATTACGTTTAATATTTGAAGAAAAAATTATACCACTGATAAGGTTTTAAAGGCACATAAAGAAAACATTTTAGACAATTATAAATAAGTAAAAGTAAAGAGATATAAATGATGAAGTAAGTTTTGTGTACTTCACTCAAACTGGCAAAATGACATCAGTAGACCGTGATGTTATGTCTATATAATACGATGTCTAGAGAAACCACTAAAAAGGTTATGCAGAGACACACTTAAAAACACTATAGGTAAATCAATGTAGAAGTCTTTAAAATGTTTAACTCACTAAAGGCAGGAAAATGAGAGCAAACAAAAGAAAAATAGAGAAAACAAACAGAAAATAAAAAATAAAATGGCAGACTTAAACCCTAATATGTCAATAGTTATATAAAATGTAAAAAATCTGAATGCACCAATTAAAAGACAGAGATTAGTAGAATAGATTTAAAAAACCATGACCTGATTGTATTACGTGTACGAGAAATTCACTTCAAACAGGCTGAAAGTAAACCACATATGAGATGTCACTACACACCTACCAGAATGGCTAAAATAAAAAATAGTGATTATGCCAAATGCTGGCGAGCATGTGGAGAAACTGGATCACTCATACATTGCTGATGGGAATATATATACTACTCCCACTCTGGAACACAATTTGACAGTTTCTTTAAAAACTAAACATTTAGTTTTCTTATAATATAATTTCTTTAAAAATGTAGTTTTCTTATAATGGTGCAATCATACAACTCAGAAATTCTACTCTTGGGCATTTACTCCAGAGGAATAAAGACATAAAAAAAGCCTCTACACAAATATATATAGCGGTTTCATTCATAATCGCCAAAAATTGGAAACAACTCAGACGTCCTTCAATGGATGACTACTTAAAAAACAAACAAACAAACAAACAAAAACTGTGGTACATTAATTTGACAGAATACTATTCCTCAATAAAAAAGAATGAACTATTGATACACAAAACAACCTGGGTGAATCACCAGAGACTTCTGCTCAGTGGGAAAAGGTTAAATACTATATGACTGTATTCATATACCATTCTTAAAATGAAGAAATTACAGAAATGAAGAACAAATTAGTGGTTGCCAAGGATTGAGGGAAGGTGAGGGTGAGAGGGAAGAGGATGTGGCTATAAAAGGGCAATGTGCAGGATCCCCGTGGCGACGGAAATGTTCTGAATCTTGACTATATCAAGGCCAATATCACGATTATAGGATGGCATTATTGTTTTCAAGAAGTATCTTTGAGAGAAATTTGGTAAAGGACACGGGGGATCTTACAGTATTATTTCTTACAAGGACAAGTGAATCTATAATTCTCTCAAAATAAAAAGTGTTTGTAATGTGTCATACTCTTTTATAGCAGACCCTTGATATTTGAAAATAATGTGTCTAAACCTTCAGGAATCCTCAAATACCAGAAATTGGACACTCTGACACAGTCTTTCTTCCATATCATATCTCCTCTACAACCACACATCCCCTGCACACATCCTCAGTTCTCCTCACCATATTTTCAACTTTTACTGGGGTTTTACCCCTTCCTTTATCTTCATTTCCATAGTGCCATCTTTATCTCCAAAGAGTCACTGCACTCAAGGACCAGTCAAGAGTGGTGGTGCGGCCGCAGGAAGCAGATGCCAGGTCTCAGGGTGCTCCGATCCGCGCCTCAGTACAATGCCAGATTCCTGCAAAGATTCGTGAGCACCATGGTGCTAAATCTGGAGATGTCGAGGTTACATGTGTCTCTCTCTCTCTTTCTTTCTTTCTTTCTTTCTTTCTTTCTTTCTTTCTTTCTTTCTTTCTTTCTTTCTTTCTTTCTTTCTTTCTTTTTTGGCATGAATAAAATGAATCATTGTTATTTATTCATCCTGTGCCGAAAACACACATGATGCCAGGTAGGAATGATTCAGAAGTGAAGATAATGAAGGCGTTCTGTTTATGGCACGATTCTCCCAAACCGAAGTTTGTTTGAATATTTCCATGTAGAGCTACTGACTCAGTGTGGCGCAAGTGGAAGTCTCAGGAGCAAACTCAGAAAGATCGCCCCCAGGCATCTGGTGCAGCTGTGCATGGGGCCTAGTGGCTGTTGCTGAAGGCCCTCTGAGCGCCTCCCCAGATAAAGTCCCAGCTGGATGCCAGAGCTGTTTTTTTAACCCTAACAAGATCTGTCATTAAACATTACTGGAGCCTGACTTTGCCTCTTTCCTTCCAGGCCTTGCAAGTGGGGGTCAAAGGTCGCATTAACCTTCAACTCAGGCTCCTGGGCTTCCCGGCTTTTGTTCTCCAGACTTCATAGGGATGATGGGCAAGCAGCCTCTTGGCCCTTGGAAGACACACAAGAAACCAGCGAACCATGGCCCTTAACGAACAGGGCCCCTTCAATGCCAGCCAGCAACAACCACTTACGATATTTACAGTTTTCTATCCGTGCAGATTAAACACAGAGAAGGAAAACAGAAACTCCTTTGTCTAGTAAATTTATGTCAGTCCTTGTTAAGACAAATTGAGAGCAAACCTAGATTAGGTTGGGAAACAACTTTTGCTTCTAAAGACACTCTTGAATGAGGATGGGAGCATTTCTGGGGACAAGGACATCTTGAATAATATTGGTATTAAGTGACAGTGTTTTCTGATAATTTTATACATGCTATTTTGTTTTCTATCAACAGAATATATTTTGGCTAAGGGTAAGATTTCTCATTTGTTCATTGGCAATTAGGATTGTAAACAGGTATCTTGTAATTACATTGTTCTGCAAAGAATCAACACCAAAGTAACAAGATCTTGGCAGCCCGATTATCACTTTTTGTTTAAACTATGCACATTTTAAACAAAAATGGATACATCAGCGCTTTGGGTGGTGGGACAAGGGGAGTGTTCTGTTCACTGTCTTTATAATCTGAGAACCATAAATCTAAGGACAGTGAATTTTGGCAGTGAAATCTCACCCCACCCCCTCTTTTTTTCAAAGAAAGTATATACATGAGCCCAATACGTCGATTTAAATCCAGAAGTGCTTTGATTCAAACCAAGTAGGAGACCAGAGCTCATCTGGTCGGCAGCTCTACTTTTCAAGCTCATCCCAACCCCACTGTCCCCACCTACAGGTGTCCCCTGAAAAGGCTCTGTAGAACACAGCTTGAAAACCACAGGTCTGTCAACTGTGTCTAGAACTGGTCACCAGAAGATCTGGGTGCCTAATGGACCTTCTGAAAGTTGCATGAGCTTGGGGAAGCTTCATGATTTCATTGTGTCTGGCTTTCTCATCTAGTAAACATGGCTCCCTTATTCCTCCTGCCCAATGGAATAAAGAGAAAAAAAATATTCTAATAAGTTCATGACACCCCATGGTGTGGGGGTTACTGCTCATAATGATTGTTTTTTAAGTAACGCTATTAAGCTATAATTCACATATCATATAATTCACCTATTGAAAGAGTACCACTCAATGGTTCTAGTATATTCAGAGTTTTACGACCATCACCACAGTCAGTATTAGAACATTTTCATCACTCCAAAAACAAGCCCTGTATTCATTAGCAGCCCCCCATTTCTCCCCACCCTACATGCAGCCCTAGGCAACCACCAATATACTTTGTGTCCGCATAGATTTGCTTTTTCTGAACATTTCATATAAATGGAATCATATGATATATGTTCCTTTGCAACTAGCTTTTATCACTTAGCATGTTTTTAAGGTTCATCACTACTTCACTTTTTTTACTGCAGAACGATACTCTATTGTATGGATATGCACTCATTCATCAGTTGAAGGACACTTGAATTGTTTCTATGTTTTGGTTATCATGAATATTGCTGCTATGAGCATTATCGAACATTAAAACATGTATAAGTGTTTATTTTGTTTTTTGCGGACATGTATTTTCATTTCTCTTGGATATATGCCTAGGAATATAACTGCTACGTCATATAGTAACTCTATCTTTAACCTTTTGAGGACCATTTCCCAAAGTGGCTGTACCAATTCACATTCCTATCAGCAGTGAATAAGGGTCCTAATCTCTCCACATCCTTGCCAACACTTGTGATTATTTCCCTTTTTGATTATAGCCATCCTAGTGGGTACAAAGTAGTATCTCTTTGCAATTTTGATTTGCATTTCCCTGATGGCTAGTGATAAGTGTCTTTTCACATGCTCATAATGGGGGGTTATTTTTTCAGATAATGGTAGGTAATTTAACAGTGAAATACATCCAGATAAATGGAACTCTACAAGATCAATTGTTTTGTAAGTTTGTCAAGTGTACTTATTGGAAGACTTGAAAATAATTGTACCTGAATTATAACAATTATCTATCTCTCTAGCATCTTCATTCTCCATTTTCACCTAACTCCATTACTACACCTTGAATTAGGCTAAACTCAGTGTCAAGAAAGATATTTCTATAAAACTATTTGAAAAACAGGGGAGTTCCAAAACCCGGTCAATGACTCACTTTCCCAATGAATCTTAGCACATCATAGCATCTGAATTTCACAAGGCTACCTTTGCAAAGCCCTGGAGGGTACCATTTGCCTGGTCATCAGTGTGCCTGGAGCCCCCAAGAGCTGTGCAGGGCTCACCCTGTGAGGCGTACCCCTCCCCAATATACCTTTAACAGGAAGGGTTCTTAAGAGTGGTTGTTTAGTCAGTCATGGGAGTGATTTGCACTGACCTAAGGAGCATCAGCAAGGTGGCCAAATTGAGGGAAAGGGCAGAATGAGAGTGGCCACATGGATCTGTGTGTTCATCTAAATGTTGACTTAACAGGCTTACCTAGAGCAATGGCCCCTCTTAACATTTAAGAGAACTCTTCCTCAGTCACAGCCAATTACTAAGAGCAGCAGCTCTGTCTGTAGTTAAGAGTGAGTGCTGGCTCTAGGACCTGAAGAGTCTTGATGGAAACCACTCCCATCAGTTGCCAGCTCTATGATCTTATAAAGACTCCTTCATCACTCTGAGTCTCAGTTTTCTCGTTTGTAAAACTAACAATACATTGCTCGAAGAGTCATGAGGATTAATGAAACAATGCATATACAGTATTTCAGAGTGCTTAGGACATAGTAGGTCCATAACCAATGCTGCTATTATTATTTTTATTACTAACAGACCATTAATGCACAAGGATTTCTTGCTTTCAGTTCTTCACATTGACTTGTTTCCTCTATCCAGAATACTGTCCTATATACTTTGCCCAGATCATTCCTGTTAATCTTCTAACCTAAGCTTACAGGGAACTGCCTCCAGTAACCTTCCTCTCCCTGTATCCCCAAGCATAAGTGTCCTCCCGTGAGCTCACAAGAGCCTGATTTTACTCTTATTGTGGTCCTCACCACCCTATCTATAATTGCCTGTGTGCTTGTCTGCATCCTCCCCAGACCCCGGGCTCCTGAACTCAGTGGGAACTCCATAAACATTTGTCCTCACTTCTGCCTGAGCCTGAACCTGAGTTACAATTTCTTTGTCATCCTTAAGACCTCCTTCATGGAAAAGGGAAAGAAACTAGTATTTACTGAATGTTTACCATGTACCAGTACTGTCCATATGTAAGTTCATATAATCCTGACAGAAGACAGTTGAGGTAGGGATTTTCCTGTTCTAAGAATGAGGAACTCATGGCTCAACAGGTTAGTGAATTTAATTCACTTAACTTGCCTAAGGTCTCACAGGCACTGGGCTGGGGCTAGCACCCAGAGAGGGTGCATTTTGTACCATCCACATAGAGCTTCGCCCCTTCTTAAGATCTAATTCCCAATAATCTATAAGTTTCACCTCGGTTACTGCTTGTTTGGCGATAAAGAACCAGGAACTATGTTTTCAATTGATTGGAAGAAGAATACATTTTTTCCCCCTTATTCTTCATTACAAGATTAGTCAATATTTTATTAAAATCTCTTCCATTTATTTAATTGGTTTTGAATGTTTTGAAGGAAATGGGGTAAATCCTCTCTGGGGGCCTTGCTCAGGGACGAGAGTTCAGATGGATTTAGAATGGGCCTCAAGGGTGAGGTTTGCTGGTCAGAGACAAACGACTTGGGAACCTAAGATGGAAGTGGACTGGCCAGAGGAAGGTGAAGGTTTGGCAGGAGACTGAAGTCAAAAGCTCTGGTTGTTCTTCTGGCTGACTCTGCAAACCCCACACGCATTTCCTAAGAGGCTTCACGGTTTGAGCTGATTACATAACTGTGGGTCTGCGTGCCACAGGATCCAGAGAACTCCTCAATGCTGACCAAGCCCCGCCCACCAGGCAGAACTATGCATGCAGAACCGGTGCTGAGCCAGCCCTGTCCAGCAGGCAGAACTATGCGTGCAGAACCGTGTGGGATTGTAAAAGCCAAGAGTTCAAGGGCAACCTTTCTTCCTTATTTGGAGACTCTTGCAGAGGTGGCTCCTTTCAGGGAAAGATTGTGCGTGTAAATGAGGATTCATTTTTCTGTCAAAGTGAAGGACTCCAGAAGCAGCACATGTATCAGCAGCACATCTGCTCTGAACGAGCATCTGCTTTGTGCAACAAGATTGTTAATGGACTGGAAAGAATCCTACTGCTGCTCTTATTTCTTTTTTTTTTTCCCCTCTTTAATTCTCTCCCCCACCCTAACCTATGGATGTTGCCATTTCTTCTTAAGAATTGGATCTCTGAAGGTGGGGAATCGCTTCCCACACACTCACAGCATGCATCCAGGGCCTGGCGCATCCGGGGTATGGTCCATAGCTCCACCTGGGGCATGAAGCCAGGACTTTCTGCGTGTAAAGCAGACCTGCTAACCACTACACCATGGAGCCACCCCCTGCTCTTATTTCAAGGAAATAAAAAGCTAAGTGAGGAACTTTTTTGCTCCGTAGTTTATTTATTCATGGAATCCGTACTGAACACCTCTTTTGTGCGAAGTAAAGAAAAAAATTGGAATTAAGTTATGTCTGTGTTCTCCAGACAGTGGGGGTTGGGGAGGAAGGCCACGTGATTGAGGAACTATACCTCTGATATGTCTTATGCATGTCGAGTGTTTGGCAAGGGAACTTATATTCTGGAAACTACAAAACATTGTTGAAATAATTTAAGGAAGATCTAAAAGAATGAGAAAACTATTATTTATGGACTAGAAGACCTAATATCATTAAGATGCTAATACTCCCCAAAATGATCTACAGATTCAATGCAATCTCTACCAGAATCCCAGTTGGCTTCTTTGTATCAATTGACCAGCCAAATACTAAATTCATATGGAAATGCAAGGCACCCAGAAGAACCAAAAGAATCTTTGAAAAAAAACAAATTTGGAGGACTCACACACCCTGAGCTTAAAACTTACAACCAACAATAATTAGTACAGTGTGTTATTGGTAGAAGGATAGAAATATTGATCAATAAAATAGGATTGACAGCCCAGAATTAAACCCATGTATCTATGATCAATTGACTTTCAACAAGGATACCAAGACCACTCAGTGGGGGAAATAACAGTCTTTAACAAAATAGTACTTGGGCAAATGAATAGCCATATGGAAAAGAATGAAGTTGGACTCTCACCTTATGCCATATACAAAAATTAACTCAAAATGGATTAAATACTTATAAAACTCTTAGAACAAAACATGGGGGTAAATTTTCATGACCTTGAATTTAGTAATGGGTTCTTGGATATGACATCAGCAATCAAAGGAAAAAAAATAGATAAGTTAGACTTTAATAAAATTTAAACATTTTGTGCTTCAAAGAACACTGTCAAGAAAGTCAAAAGACAGGCCACAGAACGAGGGAAAATATTTGCAAATCACATATCTGATAAAGGATTTATATCTATAATATATAAAGAATTCTTACAACTCAATAATAAAAAAGACAAATAATCCATTTCAAAATTGGCAAAAAATAGAAATAGATAGTTCTTCAAAAATATGTGATATACAAGTGGCCAATAAGCACATGAAAAGATGCTCAACATAAATAGGCATTTGAAAAACAAATCAAAACAACAATAAGATAACCACCTCGCATCCACTAGAAAGACTGTAACCAAAAAGGTAAATAATAACAAGAGTCAATGAGGATGGAAAATGGAAAATGGTGAGGAAAAAATATAAAATAGTGCAGCCACTTTGAAAAACAGTCCTGCAGTTCCTCAAAAATTTAAACATAGACCTTGCATTTGACCCAGCATTTTCTTCCAAATACATAACCAAGAGGAATGAAAACATGTCTACACAAAAACTTGTACATGAATGTTCATAGTGGCATAATTCATAATAGCCAAAAGGTGGAAACAACTCAAATGTCTATCAACTGATATAAACAAAATGTAGTATATCCATTCAATGGATTTTTATTTGGCCGTAAAAAAGGGATACAGTACTGACACATGCTAGAACATAAAGAACCTTAAAAACAACATGCTAAGTGAAAGAGACCAATCACACACAAAAAATAAGCACATATTATATGATTCTATTTATTACCCAGAATAAGTAAATATAGAAAGAGACACAAGTAGGTTGGCTCAGGGCAGAAGGCACTAGGGAGATTGGAAGATGATATCTAGCGAGAATGGGATTTCTTTTTGAGTTGTTGAAATGTTGATTATGGTTGATGGTTGCACGACTCTGTGAATTAACTGAAATCATTGAATCATATATTTAAATTGAGTAAATTGTATGGTATGTGAATTGTATCTCAATAAAAATGCAACAAAAGATACAGAAATGACTGCTGCCTTAGAGCACTCTATGGTCTTAAAAAACAAAAAAGAACAAAAAAAGGCTTCAAACTGCATCAAGCTAAATTGTACATTAGGCATCCTATTATCCCACAGAGGGACTGGAAATGCATGACTGGTTTCTCCTAGTTTCTGTGTATATAAAAGAGGTGAACAGAGTGTTTGCACTATCTCTGACTTCATCCAATACCCAGAGTTCTCCCCAGGGTTTATTCATAGTCAGTAGACTCCTAGGAGTGTCTGTTGTCCTGGGTGAAGAACACCACAGGACATTTTTGTGGCTTAACAAAGACTGCTGTTCCCAACACCCACTGCTTGGTACAGGAAGAAGGATGTGGGATTTCCTTCCTTAATTTCCTTCATTCCCTAATGGGGCTCAAGATGCTTCTAAAGAAGAATGGGACTAAGGCCTGCACATTTTCCCTTAAGATGAATGCTATTAGATTCTGTGTAATATAAGTGTAATATAATGAGTTTTAATAGAGATCCCCAGGCAAGAAAGGACACCAAAAAGAATCTAAGCAAGAGAGAAGAGAGAGCCTAGAATAGAGACTTGTTCAGAGGCAGGCTCTTGGTTATAGTGAAGGGGAAGGCACTAGCAGAGCTCATCCAGGTATCACTCATGGCCTCAAGAAGAATGGGACTGAGGCAAAATGATAAAGAATACCCAGGGATTCACAGGCCTATAAAGTGGAGGGACTCCCGAGAGGGACAGTCTGGAATTCCTGCCCAGAGCACATGGAAGGATACCAGACAAAATGGTATGACTAAGGCACAGCTTTGTTTGCTGGTTTAGGATATTTATGTCATACTTAACTAAAACTCTGCCAGCAGGCAATTCCAATGCCGATTTTAATAAGGTGTCACCTGCTAATTATATGAAGATGTCTATCTTCAGTCCCAGAGTAGCAGTGTGATATTACTGGAAGCAGTATGAAATGGATAGCTAACTTTATTATTTTCTGTGACAGGAATTAGAAATAGAAAAGCTTCTTATTGCCATGGCTACTACAGTCCTTGCTATTGAGCCACAGTGCACATACACAGACAGGGTACCACACTGTGCGGGCACCTAACGTGAATACGGTCTGTCTGCCTCAGGGCAGTTATTTTGCATTTTCATGTTGCATGATTTGTTCTCAAATTTCCCATGTGATTATTCAATTCACTCCATTTTCCACATTCAAACTCCCGAGAAATCTATGTTTGAAATCTTTATCTAAACTTCATGATTATAAACATAAACATTGACACTGAAGCCAGGTGATTATAATCATCTAAAGAAATTCTAGAGCAACGGTAATAAACTCTTTCTGTAAAATCTTTGTGGGCCATACACATTCTCCACCATTTTCACATTCACTGTTGACCATGATAACTTAGTTGAAATGGAATCTTTGAAAGACAAAAACTTCCAAAATTTACACTTAGAGAAATAGTACATATAAATAGGCTTATATCTATCTATTCAAGAAATTTAAGCAATGGTTAATAACCTTCAAAAAAGAGTTTCCCAGGCCCAGATGGTTTCACCGATGAATTCTACCCAACATTAAGGAAGAAATGATACCATCTCCCTTTATACTCTCCCGTAAAAGAGAAGCAGAGTAAACATGTTTTAACTTATTCTATGAAGCCAGTATTACCTTAATAGCAAAACCAGATTAAGAACATGAAAAAAAAAAAAAAGCTTAGATCAATATTGCTCAGGAATATAGATGCAAAAAAAAAAAATTCCACAAAATCTTAGCAGATAGACTCCAACTACATATATATGTATATATGTATACGCACACACACACACACACACACACACAAAGTAAAAATGAGAGTTTTTGACACATTAATTTCCACTGAGTTGCCTCCACCACAGTGTTTTCCAAAGAGTATCTCACAGAAAATTAGTTTCCAAAATAGTAACTGGATCTCCATGGCTAAATTTTGGTAAAAAATGGATTAAACAAAGAATGGTACAATTATTTATAGCAGAATATATCAAAGCTTTTATTATTCTATGGTACAAACCAAATTATACACTACTTCTCAAATTTGTTTGAGAAAAAAATCCCCCTCTCCATTTGTTTCTTTGCTTTGGTCGGGGTGAGAGAATTTCGTGAAACTGGTGTCATTATTTGGTACACACTTTAAGAACTACTATTCTGCCGTATGTCATATCACTGATTCACGGGCCATGATTTATCTTATTGGTCAGTATATCCCCCAGCACCGAGCACAGCGGCTAGCACAAGTTTCTCAATAAATATTTGTTAAGTATGTAAATGAATGAAATTTCATTAAGAAAAATTGACTTACCACAAAATTCTACACCTTCTATATCCCTTCTAGATTTTACTTTTACTTCCCTACTGGTAAAGAAATCACCTAGGGTCTCAGTGATCAGCCAGCCCAATTCGGACAGTCCACCTAAACAGGGGAGAATTCCAAAATCTAATCTCGCCAGGACTCTCTCTCCCAGGAGTTCTTGCAGATGAAGTTCTTTTCCCAGCTGAGAGTTAGAGGTGAACCAAGGAAGATAGGTCTGTTGTTCATCTTTATCATTCCTTTTAACAAATTTAACTTGCTTCACAAGAGTCAGCTGAGAAAGGCTGCCAAAGAAAAAACAGCCATTTGGCTTATATGATGTGAATGCATGACTGGCAAAGCCCTAAAACCTCGCCTCTTCTTCTCCACCAAAGGTTCAGGACATGTTTTCCCCGCAGAGGCTGATGACAGCTGTCCCAGAAGATGAATTGTACATGGATTACAACTAACTGTGGTTAAAAAGAGAATGTCTATGGTTTTGGTAAAAAAGAGCACATCTTGGGCTGAGAAAGTTCATGTTTCCTGAAATCTTTCTCTGCTCCCAAATGCTCAGTCTCTGTGGTACCTGGTGTTTCTACATTCTTCAGGCTTCTGTCTTCGAACAACTAAGAAGCTATTGGCCTTGTTTCTTCTAGGGGCTGAGAAACTCCTTAGCCCCTCAAAATAAAACAAAGGGAAAATGGGTTCAGCCAAAATTCAAGCCTGAATTTACCATCTAAATATTTTAACTGATCACCATGTTCATGGCTACAAAAGTATAACTTTCTTTAAAAAAAACATGCTAATTGTGCTATAAATATTTTATGCAGAATGCTTTTTTAATATAGACTCACTTTAGACTCTCAAAACCTTACGCATGCAAGGAAAGCAAACTGAAAGTAAGAGTCGCTAAGTTTACACTTATTTCTAAAGCTAATTTCAACCTCCCTAGTTTTCAACATTCATGCTATTGTCCAGACTACTAGATACTACAAAGTAGGATTTCCTAAGTCACATAGAGAACCTGGACTAAATTACTGCAGAGGGCTATGGGCCATTTCTAAGATTGTGGTTTGCTTCACTGTGTTTAAAGCAAAGGTTATTAGACACTAATGCTGCACAGATTTTCTAAATATTTCGTGTTGCCAATGGCAGAGCCAGATGCGAACCACATCAGGAGAGACATGCGTGACAGAGTTTTCCTAAATGCCCATGATGAATTATAATTTGCAAAGGGGAAAATTGCAACTGTGTGGTGCCAAGATAATTTCCTCCAAATACCACTCTCATCAGGTCATTTTTCTCCCCAGGGACAGTCAGGGCTCCTTTTTTGCGTGAAATGTAAAGACCTCAGTCGTCTCCCTGCCCTACCTTGAGACTATCTGAAAAGATCCCAGCACCCTAGGACAACCTCTTTCTTCTCTGCCTATATATTTTGCTCAGGTGGCTCCCTCTGTGATCCACAGAGCTCTAACATCCTCCCAAAACTGGCTCTAACCTCACCATTTTTAAGGAGACTTCCTCGCCCAGCCCCTCTTTATGCTGATCCAGTCCCTGGATTTGGCATTCTCTGTAGTTATCTATAGTTGCTATTATGGCTATTGGTGGTGGCTGCTGGAAAGTTGAGCATCAAATTTGTGGCCCCTTAAAGCGAGTGTGCAGAACCGACTCCCTGCTGTGCATTTTCTGCTCTTCCTCCCTTTCACTGTCACTCCACAGCCCACCCTTGATTTTGCTTTGCTTTTTCATTACCTCGTTCTATCTTATCTATTTTAACATGATATCTTAAATCCTTTCTGGATCAAAGTAGAATGTCAGTGTGATTCTTTGGGCTATATAACCATGTGCTTTTCTCTCAACACATGTCCTCTCTGAGTGTCTTAGCTCCCATTACTTTATATGCCCCACTGAGGGAAAAATTATCTTGAAAGCAAGTCATTGTCTTCTTTTCTAGTTTTTGGAATTAACATTTTCTTGTTCCTCCTTTGGTTAAAAGATTACACTTGCTAGACCCTTTGTATGTATTATCTGTAACCCAGAATTATCCCATGTCATACCTGAAAAACCACTTAATTAGAAAGGTTAAACAGTTGGCCCAATGTTACCCAGCCAATAAGGCAGAGCCAAGACTCAAACCTACGTCTACTTGATTCCAAATCCCTCGACTTTGTATCCCCGAAAAGTGTCCAGCGCCATGACAGGCACTCAGTAGCTGTACTAATTGATTGTTGAAGTATGACCAGGACAACTTGGTCCAGAATTGAATAAAACCCTGGAGGCAAAGCTACCAAAAGATCAACTTCCATAATTGGTACAAACTGGCTTCATAAAAAGACTGAAGAGATTCTAAATAGGTCAATCTGGAAAAAAACGGGTTAGACGTATTAAGGTAACCAATACTTCAGGCATGAGGCAAACATGATATTTGAAGTGTCATGTGCTAATGTCCAATTTTAGATATAGAGAAAAAAACGTATGGTGCACACTGGTCTGGATTTAAGTCCAGGGCAGACTGATTTAGCTGTAC
Source organism: Rousettus aegyptiacus (assembly GCF_014176215.1). NCBI lineage: Eukaryota > Metazoa > Chordata > Mammalia > Chiroptera > Pteropodidae > Rousettus > Rousettus aegyptiacus. The sequence continues at coordinate 22,181,744 of NW_023416310.1, forward strand.
AGCCTTCACAGCAACTCTAGCCCAACTCCCGGGTTTCGATGAGGAAGGCCTTGGTGGTTAACTCCTGAGGGCCTCTCACAAAATGGGATAGACAGACTTTTTACATGTGAAACCAGAATACAGAATCTTTGTTCACTGAGAATGTCCACACGTTACCTTCTCTATAATACTTCCCCTAACTCCTCCTTGGTATTTTATGTTTATGTAATATTTACCACATGGTATTATAGTAAAGTGTCTATGTCTGTCTTCTCCACTAGACCAGCAGCTACTCAAGGACTATAATATAATCTTTTGAAAATATCACACACATGTCACTTCTCCCCAAACTATTCTAAATATTGGACCCAATTCCAATAAAAAGCCAAAGAGAATTGAGGAACTGACCAATAATTCTCAAATTTACGTGGAGCAGAAAAGACCCAAGAATAAACAAGGCATCGCTAAAGGGAAATATCAAGACTTCAGTGTTTTACCGGCACAGATATAGACAAATTGCCCTATAGAATAAACTACAGAACCTAGAAACAGAGAGAAAGAGAGAAAGGGAGTGGGTACTTGAAATATGACAGACAAGGTATTGTGGATCACTAAGAAAAAATATCATTAATAAATGATGTGGCACCAATTAGTTATCTAAATAGAGAAAAAAAAAAACCTGTGATTAGATCCTGTATTGCACTGTAGAGAAAAATCAAATGCTGGTGAATTTAAGACTTAGATGTAAAAGACAAATCTCTAAAATTTTTGAAGGTTATATAAGAATATCTTTAGGACCTCAGGGTGACAAAGGTTTCTTAAACAAAACACAAAATTATAAACTATGAAAGAAAAGATAATAAAAGTGATTACATTCAAATGAAGAATTCTGTCTAATAGACCCCATTGTGATCAGAGAGCCACATACCAGGAGAAGGTACTTGCAGTGTGTGTACCAATCAAACACACATAATAAGGATTTATTTTTAAGTTGTCAAAGTCCAATAAAAAATTAATAAATACAAAATTAAACAGCCCGATAGGAAAAAAATGGACAAAAGATAGGAACAGGAAGTTCACAGAGCAGGAAACGTGAGTGGCCCAGACATGCATGCAACAATATACAACCTCATTAGTAATCAGTAAACACAATTAAAACAATAATGAGATATTACTTTTCACCCATTGTTTGGCAAAAACTGAGAAGCCTTACACTGTGAAAGCCAAGGTGAAGGCGTGAGTCAACTGGAATTTTTCTAGTCTGTTGGCAGGAGTCTAAATTGTTACTATCACTTCGTAAAAAAATAAGTTGAGCATCCACATACTTATAGCCAATCTTTCTTATCTCCAAGAATAAAAGTGTCTCCAAAACCTGGCAGAAAGCCTGACAATTTGTTGGCCTTCAAAATGTTTGTTAACTGTATATTATGACATTCTCAATGGATTATCCACAAGGTGTCTCTAAAGTGGTAAAAGGTACTTTTCTCTCCTGGTTCAATGGCTTCAACACCACCACCACCCACCCACCCCACTCTCCCCCACACCAAAAAAAAAAAAAAAAAGATTCCTGGAAGCAAAGCAGAAGAAACTATCAGTCATATCATTAACAGGCATTCCCAGAACTCACACCTGCGGCACACGGAGAAGAGATCTGAGGGAAGGGAGGGTAGAGATCTCTACGGTGGCCATGGATGTATTTTCCAGCTGGTCCCAGCAGGCCAGCCTCGCGTGACTGACTTCTCTAGCTTAAGGTGTAGAATTCAGAAGAAAGGAGCCAACCCCTGTGAATGTGTGTTTGTTGCCTTCAAGGCGAGGAGTTGCCAGGATCGGTGGTTTGGCTGTGGGATGAGCAGTGGAAGCACTTTTGCTTCTATTATAGCTGCCTAACAGGCTGGCCGATCCTGGCAACTCCTCACCACATTGTGTTAGTAAGTTCTTGGCAATGCAAGCGGTTTCCATCTTACTTCACTGATGGTTTCCCTGAACTTCAGATTTCCCCAGTCCCTGGTTGTGTGTAGTAAAAGTTCCCTTAGGTATCATTATTCTTCCTCCCTTGGTTTTCCCAGATCTTCCCTATCACCAGAAGGCTGAGCCAGGGTCCTCATTTGTGGGGAATGTGCAGCCAGCCTCCTTCTGCAACTTCTGCTGGAAGAATGCTTAGCAAAAGCTCTTGAAGCAGAGCCATGGACATGGCCTCCCCTGAGTGAATCTAGGACCCATTGTCCCTTACCGTGCCCAGGTGGTTTTCTGAATTGCAGTTAACAGTGACCAAGATCTCTGCTTTCTGAAGTGCTCTGTGTTGACAGACCAAGAATTTCAAGTCCTCCCATCCAGAAACATAATATACCTACCCCTTTACTCGAATCTTTTCTATTCCTCAATAAAGTTTCTTGTTTTCTTCACCAAATACCATAGGTTTCTCAATAACTATATTCATAGGTGTATTTTATTTTAGGTGACTTGGGCCAACAATCTAAAAAAGGCAAAATAAATAGGCTGCTTCTGCTCCGAGATACCTACTGGCTGCTGGGGATTCTAATGATGACTTTAGCCAGAATGACGCCATTTAGTCTCCAAAAACAAACCACTTCTCACCCATGAAGAAGCACCAACTTCCTGGTGGCTGTGTGAAGACCAGACACTCACTTGTAATTTCTAGTTTGTACAGGTCTTCCCCAAGGGCCTGTAGAGAGGGCACTGCTCACCATAGCAGAAGCCTGGGTGTGGTTCCCCCACACTTGGGTAATGCCGGGAGCACACATGACCACCTGGGCTGGTCACTGTCCTTGGCCCAGGCTGCCTTACTTACTACACATAGAGGGGCTGTTGGCAGGTGACAGGAAAGGCATTATTTGCAGCTGAGCCCACTGGATTCCTGTCCTGAGAAATACCAGCTTCAGCCACCCATATATAAGGACTGATTTATGGGTTACGCATATGGTTGTGTTTCTTGCTAAACTGAGTTTTTAATTTCCAGCACATTTGGGCTTCAACTTCTGCACCTGGTTTTTCGGATCATTGATCCCCACGGTCCAGTAATATCCACCTCATAAGATTGTGGCGAGGCACGAACGACCTTGCCAAGAGCTGTGCAAATGTAATGTGTTACAATTTTACTCTCAGACTAATAATAAATATACCATAAACACTTTATGTCAAGATGACAGTATTTAGTCCTCACCTGCAGACAGACTATGAGAGATTCTGATAGCACTAGAAAGTGATGACAACAAAAAACGACAATAATACAAGTTCATATTTTTTGAACACATACTACATTCCAAGCAGTTTGCTAAGACCTTTATATGAAGTGTCTCATATAATGTTCAGGCAGGTTATATTACACATCCATTTTCATCCAAGGGGGGGAGGGGAACAAGTTTAGCAAGTTTTAAAAACTTTCCCAAGGTCACAAAGCTTCTAAGTGGCAGAGCTGGGATTCAAACTCAATACATCAAAAGACTTGGGCCTTGCTCCCAAGAAGCTTCCAAAGTATCATGAAGACATATTCACAAATAAGACATAGTCACAGAAAAAATAAATCAAATTTACAAATTTATAAATAAACAAAGTAATAGAAGGTATACCATAGATAGTAATTTTTTACATGTGATAAAAAACACTGAATACAGGAATGCAAGTTCCTTGGAAATCAATGGACTGTTTAATATTCAAGTAATAGTATCCTGATTTTTTTATTTATTTGATTCAGGTGCAACTTGAGAACTATAAATTTTTGCTTTTCATTTAATTTTTTCCTCCCTCAGCACATATCCATAAGGAATAAGTCTGTATAGTAGAAATATTTCATATACAACATGTATTGAATGATATCCTGAACATATCGTTGTAAGGCAATATTTATGAAAGACCAGTCTTTAGTTAATAGAGCACATGCTTCAAAACACTGGCTGCTTATGCCTAAACTTCTCAAACAGGAGAGCTACAGATTGATCCCAATTCTCTAGAAAATGCTTGACTTTTGTGTTTCTGTGATGACGACATCTAAAAAAAGTTAAACAAGCATGTTATGGATTATCCAGATGAATCATCTTCTGGATTACTCGTGATTACTGTCCATAATTGCTTAGATCTATGTTCTACAGTTCAATAGATTCATTCAGTGCTCACCACCAATATCTTTATTTTCCTGTCGTCTTGTAACTGAATGTACTTTTTTTTATATAGTAGATTCCTTAAGAAGTGCTCTGGAACTATATTCCTTAAGGTCTTGCATGTTCAGAATGGGAGGTTGCCTTTATAATTGGATGAAAGATTGGCTGGATAAAAAATCTGTAGGTCCCATTTTCTTTCCAGAAGGATTTTAGAGTTATATTGTTCCACTGTTTTCTAGCACTGAGTGTTGCTGTGGAGAAACCGAAGGTCATCCTGATTTACTCCTTATAAGTGAATTGGCTTTATTGCTTTGATGACCAAACACAACAAAGATTCTGCATAGTAAAATGTTTACAAAAGCAATTTTTAAAACTGAACCTAAAAGCGACAAATGAACAGGATAAACAGAGACTCATGGACATGGACAATGGACTAGTGGTTACCAGAAGGGAGGGGAGAAGGGGGAGGGAGAAAAAATTTAAAAATAAAATGTTAAAAAAATAAAAATAAAAGAAAATGAAGACAAAAATAATAATAATAGTAATAATAATATATGACAGATCTTGTATCAATTTTTTTAGAGCTCTTTAAACTAGATTACAAAACAAAACAACATCTAATTCTATAACATATATAAGAACATAACTAAAATTTAAAAACATTCAAGGAGGTTAATATAAAAGAATGTCAAAATGCCAAGCAGAAAGGAATAAAAAGTTTTGATTATTCACTTCAGACAATACTCAAAGGTGTCTTTATATATATTTGAAACACAGAATATTTATTAAGATGTGTTTACATGTTGACCATTTTAGTCAATTTTCTCTGGGACCCAGCTTAACTTTTTAGTAAGTACATTCAAGTCATTTATTTAAGGAAAGTTTTATTAAATTATGTCAATAAATTTCTCAACTGTCCCATTAATCTGATGATTGTCTCTTGGCCCTTCAATTATGCAAAAGTTGGATCTCCTTTCTCTATCTTCCATCATTTTCTCTCAACTATCTTTTTAATTCTCAAACTTAAGAAAAAAGATGTATTACCTTATTTCCATTTTAAAAATCATTTAATTTTTACTTTTTAAAAGATTGGTCTTTTTAAATAAAGATGGCTTTTTATGTACTTCATATGCTGAAGATGATACTATAGATAATGAAACTTAAAAATTCATATATCAATTCATAGAGGGACAAAACTCATTTTACAGAAGGGGAAATGGACGAGTCTTTAGGGTACACAGATTGGTGTGCTTTAACCTTTGAAGCCCTTTTTTTTCGTCTTGCTCAGATCTTTTTCATTTATATCTTCCACTCTATATTTGGCAGTGCCTGTTTTCCTTCATGTTTTTTTCCAATATAGCTCTAATTTCAATCATAGGGTTTTTTGGTTTTATTTTGTTTTTTAATTCTAGTTTGTGTGCTTCTTGGAAATGATAGATGTTTGGCAGCTTTCTCTATTTCTTCTAATGTATTTAGTGTATATAGATATTCTGTCTTCCCTCGAACCTTCTTTGGTAATTTGTATTATTCTTATTCACATTTCAGCAACTTTTGTTATTGCAGCATATCTCCTCTGATCTGCATCTCTGCTTTGGGCTCTCGATTTGATTATTTTTTAAATTAGTGCCAAAATGTTTTGTCATAATTTTTTAATAAGCCGGAGTTTTTAGAGAAGTTTTAGGTCCATAGCAAAACTCTGAGTGGAAAGTACAGAGACTTCCCATATACCCACTGCCCCAACCCCACGCACACAGCCTCTCTGTCTACCAATATCCCAAACCAGAATGGTACATTTATTACAATTAGTGAACCTACAATGACTCATCATTGTCACTCAAAGTTCATAGTTTTCATTAGGGTTCACATTCTACGGGTTTTGACAAAGGAATAATGATGTGTATCTACCACTACAGTATCATGCGGATCAGTTTCACTGCTACGAAAAGTTTTCTGTGCACCACCTATTCGTTCCCCCCTTGCCCCTGATCCCTGAGGTTCCAGCAATCACTCATCTTTCTACTGTCTCCATTGTTTTGCCTTTTCCAGAACATTATCTACTTGGAATCATGCAGTAAGTAACCTTTTCAGACTGGCTTCTTTTACATAGTAATAATATGCATTTAAGGTTCCTCCGTGTTTTTTCCTGGCTTGATAGTCCATTTCTTTTTAGCACTGAATATTATTCCATTGTTGAGATGTACCACAACTTATTTAACCATTCACCTATTGAAGGGCAGTTTGGTTGCTTCCAAGTTTTGGCAATTATGAATAAAGCTATTATAACATCTAGTTGCAGGTTTTCATACAGACATAAGTTTTCAGCTCATTCGTGTAAGTACCAAGAAGTGCAATTGCTGGATTGTACTGTATGAACATTTTTAGTTTTGTAAGAAACTGCCAAACTGCATTCCCTTTGCATTTCCATCAGCAAAGAATGAGAGTTCCTGTTGCTCTACATCCTCATCAGCATTTGGTGTTCTCGGTGTTTGGGATTTGGGCCATTCTAATACGTGTGTAGTGGTATCTTACTGTTGTTTTGATGTCATCATTTTTGTCAACTAGACTGCAACACTTTTTTTTTTGAAGGTTCTGCTTCATTTGATATCTGTTCTTCTCATTCCTTTCCTTCTTTCTTGACGTAACATCTTTGTATAGTGTAAAATCTTGTAATGGTTTCTTTTTTATTACTTTTTGTAGAAACTGGATCTAAGGAAAGGAAAAGCTAGGACAACCTATAATTCTTCTCTTATGCAGTCCTTCCTTACTCACCAGGAAGCCAAAGGTATAGAGTGTAGGTAGAATGTGTGCATATCAAGAAATAAAGTGAAAACAGCTGACTTAATTGCATACAGTGTTCCTACAGCCCTAGTAAAAACAAAATGCATATGCACATACTCATTATAAAATATGAATTGTGTAATTTCAATGATTATGCATAAAACTTAAATGTTCTTATAGTTAATCATTAAAACTGCCATTGCACAATATAAAGATGAAGGCTAAAATTCATGTTAATATTAAATATTAACCTTTTTTACTTAGAACATTCAACAGCAAATAAAAAAACATCAGGACAAGTCAAGAGAGAGTGATACCACAGGAGAAAGAAAAAAAGCCTTTAATACTTTTAATAGCACTTTTTCCCTGATTTTTGAACAATAGCTTTGCATTTTCATTTTACACTGGATCTGACAAATTAGGTAGCTGGACCTACACAGGAAGTAGCACTGAAAAGACCCTAGAGATTATCTAGCTTGATCCCTTCATCATACAAGGAAGATGGGTCCTAGAGAGGTGACATTTTATTTAGGAAATTAAAAGTGAAGAGCAGAATGGAAGGAACTTTCTCCATCTTCGGGCCTTGGGCAATGAACTGGGGTTTCACTGAAACATGCTAAATCCATGGGAATCCACACTTCTTCGACATATCCCTATCCAGGCTCTCTAGCACTCACACCCTCCTGTGATGATCCCAGGGTTCCCAAAGGCAGGTATGTCTCCAGGGTTGGGGAGCAGTGGAGCCCAAGCTCCCAGCATTCTTTGCAGCTGTTGCATATTTTGGTCCCATTCCCACTGTCCTGGATTCCCCCGCCAGGCATCACTCCTACACATTCAACAGCTAGACAAGATCCTACACCCCCACTGCCACCCAGCAGCCCTGGGCGTCTGGGGACTTTCAATGGACATGTGTTTTATTCTTGAGAACATCTGGCTTCTGATAAATCCACAACACTTTAAGAGTTTGGGAAATGCATTGTTAGAAGTGGGATTTAGGGAAGAAGAGAGACTCCTGATGGACTGTCCTAAATTTGCCTCCCTTGGATAAAATTTCTCCCTTCCTACGGAGACAGTATGGAAGGAGAAAAGAAGAGAACGCTAGAACTGAATTGGGAAAGAGGTGATCTCTTGTCCAACTGCTCTGCTAAAAATCCTTGCTATGAGACTTAGAAATGTTGATTTTAAAAGATGTAACAATTTTTTCCAAGGCAACTGATTGAATAACACATATAACAAGAGGGGTTTTTTTTTTTTATAAGATGTCATGTCATCTGATATTCTAGCCAGCACCGTGCGCGCGCGCGCGCACACACACACACACACACACACACACAGAGTATTTTCCCTTCTTCAGGGACTGAGAAGAAAATCGACATTTTCTCAACTTACAGTGAGATAATTTTACCCTCCCCGACATTCCTAGAGCCCAAAGCATTCCAAAACACAGCAAAGCGATGTTTAAGAGGACACCATGTACCGTTTCAGGATTTTGAAGTCCGCTCTGCCTTCGCTCCACCTATATTAAAAACTCTGGACGGACATTTTCTTCAAATAACATGTTTTCTGGAAGTGCTTTGTGTTTCCTGAAAAGTACTTTCTTTTTCTTTTCAAATAAAGCTGTTCGGCACAGGCTATAGCTAGCCGTGGAGCGAAGGGATGGGGACTGTGGGGACTGGCCTCTGCCCAGGGACCACCACACCCTCGCCCAGCTTTCATGCTGCCCAAGCTTTCTCGGGGCACTTTCTTTCCGGCCACAACCGGCCCGCAGGTTGTAAGCCCCCCCCCCCCCCCGCAAAAAATCAAAAAACAAAAAAACGCAACCTCTGGCTTCTGCGCTTCTGCACTGTGGGGGCTGCTTCAGGCGCCACCCTCCGACCCTCTGGCCCTGCGCAGACCCCACCCCTCAGGCACAGCCCTCCCAGCTGACGCTCCTTGTTAGCTGGATTCTCTCTTTCCCCTGGTTCCTGGGTGCTGGACTTTTAGTTTCTCATTTTCCTGAGATTTATCACCAGGACTCAGAATTTGGTCTTCCTGCCCAGTTCTCCCCTTGCTCTTGCAAGAACCAATGTAAATGCACCAATCCAGGCCCTCATCGTCACTCTGGAGAGCCGGGGCCCTCCCTGGAGCATGGAAGCAAGGACTGGATTCTACCACATTATCTTGCTCTTGTGTTCCTTTCTCCCACTGAACTAGAACTCAGAGACAATGTTTTATTTTTCTATGCTTCCCCCTTCCACCCAAAGGCCTCATGCAGGACTGGTATGTAGGCACACATTAGGGGTCCAGTAGCAGATGGATGTATAAATTCAAGTTCTCTGCCACAAGCACAGCATTCTTTGTTAACACACCTGCACCAAAAACTCCCTAAACATATGTAGTAGTAACTTTGATTTCAGCTCAATAAATGTCTTCCGGTTGTGCTCTCACAAACCCTCCTCCATCACTGCGAAGGCCATAGGGAGGTGGTCGCACTCGTGAGATCTGAGACATCACATGGGCTGCTCTGCCCAGCTGTAGGGCACTAGGGGCTGTTGTTGAGCTTTGAACAAATCCCAGGATTATTTATAATTGAAAATCAGGCTCCAAGAGCCTTTATAGCCATGAAGGAGTTTATTATTCTCCACCCCCCACGTGCTTTCCCTCTGTCCTCTCGCCTTGCCCTCTGGCCTGACATCCCGCCGCACTCACAGCAGGCTCTCCGGCTCTCTCTGGCCTCAAAGCACCTGTGCTTGGCAAGCAGACGCCTTCTCACCGGGTTTGTTCCAGGAGTCAGAATCCCAGACCACCCTGCACACACCACACATACCCTTCAGACTGGGACGAAGCATCAAAGAGTGAGAATGGCCAGCTGAGGCGGAAACTGGGCGTGACTGACTTATTCCAGGCTTATCTCAGCAGGTTGCCTGCAGAAGTGAGGAGAAATGGAGGCCTCTGTGAGTGCCTTGGTGGGAATTTAGTCCTGTTTCCAACCCATGGGACCATTCCCCTCCCCTCTCTCCTCCACACTCTCGGCCTGAGCCTGTCCCCTCCCCAAACACAGCATGCTCTTAGACGTCTAACCGGCACAAGCTGAAGCCAGGTGACTAAGAAAGAGAAATAACAAAGAGCATTAGAGCTGGAGAGCCTGAAAAAGACCTTGTAAGCTAATGAATGCAAAAATATTTTAGTTGTAGAGCCTTTTCTTCAAAAGGACCTTACCAGAAAACCCAATGAGCAAAACCGATAAAACAGGACAGCCCACACTTGTGCTCTCCACTTTCGCTTCTACTAGGCCAAGGTGTTTCGTTTCACTCTCCTTCCTCAGCTCCCTTCCATTCCAGAGGCACCTGGCATGTCAGAGCGTAGCTATGTTGTGCCATCAGGCAGCCTGCTCTTGCCCATCCAGGAATGGTGTTTACGGAAAGTTGTAGAAGACAGGCATATTGATGAGCATGTTAGTCAGAATCTCTTTCTTGCAATTGGTGGAAATCCAACATAAACAAGCTTCATTAAAATGAGGCTTTATTTGAAGGATACTGGAGCATTCACACGTGTATCTGGACTCTCAGTGCCTAGAATTGGGCCTTAGTGCTGTGAAGATCCCTCTCTCTCTCTGTTTCTCCTCTCTCCTTATCTCTACTTGCCTTTATTCTCCCCAAGAGAAATGAGTTTTCTCTGTGCGACTGAAAACATTGCCTCTGGAACCCTAGAAGCCCATCCTTCCTTCCAATCTTCCTGAATTAAGATATCCTGACCCCTCGCTTTTCTGAGACCAATCCTCAGAAAGTCCTCTGATTGGCTCACATTCTATCATGTGCCCATCCCTGAACCAATCACTGTAGCCCGAGGATTAGACACATGCTTACACTATGGCCATGAGCAGGAAGTTCTGGGATTGACAGCACCTCAGAACCACAAGAAAAGAGGACTAAACTGTGAGAAGTACTTCCTCAAACAATCGGGAGCTCCTATTAGGTTAAAGATGGTGACTAGCACAGGTTCTTAACATTTTGTCAAACACTCTCTTAGAAACAATGCCCTTACCTAAAAGGAATGATCTCTGTGAGTTCAACTACAAGCATTAGAGACTGGGCAAGGAGAACCTTGCAGAGACCCTCAGACCACCCACAGAGGGAGCCATCTACACTCCCTCCCTACACAACCAGAGCTAAACCCAAGCTGGGAGCACGTGTGTTGCTTTTCCTTTTAAACTGAATTCACTTGTGCAAGTGAGCAAGGGAGAGTGTATCGGTTCAGTGGTGCAATAAATAACTTCTCATTATGAGAAATGTGATGCCTCAGTCCACTAAGCCATTTATTTGGGAACCATAATCTGACATTACAGAAGCTTTTCTTGTGAGACCAGAGATATCTGAGCCACTTTCTTTTTCAAACGACTTCAGCTAATGGCTTTCCCTGCTATTAGTGGCGTGAGTCCAAGTTATCTTTGATTTGTGGTCACTTGATTAGGTCCTGAAAGGGGAGGTTCGGCTTTGCAAGGAGGAATAATTGCCTGGGAACATTCAATTCCTGTGGAGTTGGAGGAACCACAAATCTGGAGGAACTTAAACTTCTCCGGAAAGATGAAAACATTTGTAAAGTCTTCTCACTTCCATGCTGGCCCCTTCCTCACTCTGACAGCTCACTTCGGCCCTCTCTGCCTCTCCAATTTTCCTGACACCGGAACGTTTTCTTAGAAAGTAGAGGGGATCTTCTCAGATCTTACTACACAAAACCAGAAGCCATTCAGAAAATGATCCAGCTGCGCAGCCTGGCTAACGGGTCACACCACCATGTCCTTAGGCAAAACACCAGTCCTCGGAGTACACCTGAAACTCTGCCTGTGGATTTCAAACTCTGGCTCCAGCTGCTGTAGAGCAAATAGAGTGGGAGGGCAACAGTGTGTGTGTGTGTGGGGGGGGGCGCTCAATAGACATTATCTAACTAAGAGGAAGAGAGACATCATTTTGTATAGTAAAATGGCATGACCACCTGCCTGCTTCTGGGCTAACCCATAGGCCATATCAGGAGTCTTCAGTACCATCTGATCTAAAGGAGAATGGCAGGCGTGAGCAATTCTGTGCTAAGCGCACCTCCCGATTGGGAGAAAGACACCAACGGGACATTTGTGTTGACATTGGAAACCCAGCTTCATTCTCAGAACCCTAACAATCAGAGGTTATCGCAGGCCTGGAAGGGACTTTTTCTTTTTAATAACTTGATTTGGGAATAATTTTAGATTTACAGAAAAGTTGCAAATATAGTCCAGAGTTCCCTTTCATATACTTTTCACCCACTTTCCACTGATGTTAACATCGCTCATTACCATGCTACATTTGTCAAAATTAGGAAATTGACACATACAATACCATCAAGTAAACTCCAGACAGAATCCAGATTTCACCGTTTTTTCCACTAATGAATGTTCCAGAACCCCACATGGCATTCAGTCAGCGTGTCTCCCTAGTCTCCTCTGACCTGTGACAGTTATTCAGTCTTCCCTTGTTTATCATGACCTTTTCGAGGAGTACTAGTCAGACATTTCATAGAATATCCCTCGATTAGAGTGGTCTGATGTCTCAGCATAGACCGAGGTTCTGGGTTTGAGAAAGAATACCCAGGGGCGAAGTGCCCGGGAGGGAGTCTTTTCAGAGATCAGGTAGCTTAGAAGTTACAAACTGATCTGCCTTCAAATCGTTTTTGTCTATTCTATTTGTATTTTTAAGGAATTTTGAGCTAAACTTTCTCAATTCAGATTTCCGGTTTTCCTAAAAAATAAAAAGAGCTGGTGTCTGCAGAATTCCACAGCAGAGGTGGGTGCTGAGAGGTGGTGGTTCCCTGGGGGGTGCCCCAGTGCTGTGGCCTCCCCAGTTCTGAGGCTCGGCATCAGCTGCCACTGATCATCATGGCCACAGTGTTGATTTTCTTACAGTAAAGAAGTGTCTTCTATATTTTTACCACAACAGAAATGAACCCAGAAGTCTCCATGCTTCAAGAGTAAGTAAGAAAGCAAGAGTAAAAAAATAAGGTAAGCTGAATCTCAAGGAAACTACATTTATCCTATTAACAGGAAAGGGAGTGAAGGCACACTCAGAAAACTGCATGTGATTCTCCGTGATTACTGTCCACATGGCACAGTCCTCACTGCTTATTTGGCAGCAGAAAGGAAGTTTATGGGTCAAGAGGGAAGCCAATTATAAGGGAAGTGGGTAGATGAAGGGGTAGAATGGTGAAAACTTCGCCTGCCCAGACTGCCTCTTAAAACCCTTCCCCAAGCCAAATTTATGTCATTGCCCGAGGATGGCCCCATCACCTATCTGGACACGGCCAACCAGTAGGGTCTGCACAGATGGGCAGGGATTTCTAATACTGACCATCCCACCTCAGGAGAGGACCTGAGAGCAGATAGAGGGTCTTCCATGTCCTTCATGTCCTCCCTAACATACGGGCCTGCTAGAGGCACTGCAAGGATCTGATTCCTCGCTATGCCCCACCCCTGCTGTCTGTGAGTCAGACATCCCCTGTCACATGGGCTAGAATCCTGAGCCCCAACCTCCCCGACCCCAGACCAAGTGATGACGGGTTTCCTAGCTCCTCTTCATCATCATCCACCTCCCCTTTCCCATCCCACCCCATCATCTCAGCCTTGAAGGCCTCAGGATCTATAGAATGTCACATCAGGTGTTGAGGTGGTGACCAAGCCAAATCTCCAAGTCTCCAAGCATCTCGTTAATGCTATGTGTCCTACACAATGCATCACTAGTGAAAACCTGGTGGGGTGGGGTCCTCAGGTGAAAGGAGTAAGCACTGGACCAGGAGTCAGAGGATCTGGATCCGGTCTCGATTCCAGTGCTGTGCAATGCCAGGCACATCACCAGCCTCTCTGAGACTGAGTTATCTCAGCAATCAAATCAAGTGACATTTTTAACTGCCTTGCTAATCTCGTTTCTGTGATGTGTAAAGACAATGAAGCCACTGAATAAGCTTCCTGACTTGTTCCCTTCACTCTCAAGCCTGAGTTATATCCTTCCCTATAGGTCCATAGCAGCCCTACTTTCTCCATCAATGCACTTACACCACATTCGCTGCTTGTTTGTTAACCCTGCACCCCTACTACTAATAGGATTGTCTTGAGGACGACATACTCATGCTAGGGCCTATTACAGTAACACCTATTCTAGTACTTGGTATAGGATATGTCCCTAAATGTTTGTTGAATGACCAAATTAATCAAGCAAGCAAGAAGATAACATAGAGCATATAAAAGTGCTTTGTAAACTATTCAGGCTTTATCTAAATATGAAGGGCTAGAGTTGGTACCCGGGTACTTCTTAGATAGCTGACCTAGCCTAACCAGCCATCCTCTCAGAGGATCTATTCTGGCCCACAGCCAATGCTTATTACCTGACCTAGCCTTCTGGTCAAAGGTGATTGGACCAGAGGTTGACACCTGACTTAAATCTGTCAATCTATTGGCTGTCAGGCCACCAGCCAGACTCTTCCAATCTTTTAAACTGTCACAGAGATTAAAAAAAAAAAAAATCATGAGATGAAGTGATTGAACTGCAATGTTGTGTAGACCCATGACTGGGGTAGCCACATTGGTTCTTTGCAAGCACCAGAAGCCACCCAAGAGAGATGACAGAGGTTATCTAGACCTTAGAACTGGAAAGGGAAATGTCAGTTCCCAACATTCTGGTTGCATTTCCAGTCTGCCTGAACTCTGTGTCTTCTGCTTGGATGTTTGAGAGAGTTGTCCTTGACACAGTATAATAAGTCCCTCTTTGCTTAGTTGGGGATGGGGTGGGGGTTGGAATATCTGTTCTGTATACCCAAATAATCTTTCATTTAGGTACTGGGAAAACAAGGCAGTCTCTTACTAACAAGCACACACTTACCTACGGGGAGAAGGAAAAGAACTCCCATAAGGGCTGAAGCATGAACACTTATCTGAGGCGGAGATAGGTCAGAGGACTCTTCTCTGGCCCAGGACAGACAGCTGATGATGGGAATGGTACCTCCCTGAGAAGACTTAAAGATGCTTCTCTCAGAGGGGCAGAGGAGGTTGAGCCATAAGTCAAAGAAAAAAAGCCTGGCGTGCTACTGCTGGAGTGGAGGGCCAAGAGTTAGTGGCCAGACCAAGAGGCCTCCTAGGACCCTCTGTGGAGATTGGCTGGCTCTGAAGGGCTAGGAATCCACCAAATCAGTAGAACGCCAAGCTCACAGTAGGCAAAAGTGCAAACAAATCACATGAGCCAAGTGATGAAACCAGGAGAAAGAAACAGCCAACTTTGGGCCTAGCCAGTCGGATCCTAGTGAGAAAGATTCCTCATCCAGAAACTTTAACTCGAATGGTGTTTGTCATAAGATTATGAAACACTGTGGAATTTGTGGTTCCTGTAATTTGTCTGCCTCAGAGGAGCTAATGTTTATTGATTTTCTTTTGCAAGAGGCAGAATCATCAATTTGGTTTGCCAGTATTGAAAGTTCTCAGGTTTCTGGAAGAAGCTTGAACCAAAAGAACTGAAATAGGCATTTCTACATTGGTTTTATTTTTAATCACTGAGCGTGTGATAACAGCCTTCACAAACATCGAAAATCGTGTTCTTTTTTAAAACCTCAGAAGTTGAAAATGATGGAAGAAAATAAGTATTTATTGACTACTGAGCATGTGTCAGGCACTGAGTTAGGCCCCTTTGTAAGACAGGAGTGAATTTAATCCTTTCAGGACCTCCAAAAATTATTGTACTCATTTCTCTGAAGAGAAAACTGAAATATAAAGAAGCAAGATAGCTTACTCCACATCTCACAGCTAATACGGAGCCAAATAGAATCTGCTCCATGTCCGTCTGTCTCAAGTTCCTGATCTTCCTGTGGCACATCCTGCCTCTCTGTGACAAGCTTCCCTTGGGGCCTTACAAAGAAAAGAAAAATACTTTGGCTGGTTGTTGAGTCCCCACTCCTGGCCTTCTAGCCTTATGCGATAGTCGTGGGAAAGGAATGAGGGAAAACGTCGAAACCTCAAATTTTAACTAATATTATCCTTTTATTAATGTCATTTTTAGATTTATAGTATTAATCCATTTGTAATTTATTTTTGAGAAAAATGTGACTTGAAGGTCTGGCTTTACTCTTGTCTTAATGGATGCCCATATATACCAGTACAATGTTTTTAAAGCATCCTTTTCCCACTAAATCGAAAATGACCCTATCATTCATTTTGTTTCTATTTTTTTGGGGTGTACCCCTGACTCTTCTTCTTTCTACCAGTCTATTCAAGCACCAACTCCCTACTGTCTAAATTTCGTAGGTTTGTTTTAAGTTTTACTTCCTGGTAAAGCAAGTCACCTTTCTTAATTCCTCCCAGACATTTATTCTTCTGTAGGAACATTAACATCTTTTCATCTATTCCCTGCCACTCACCCAAAATAAGCACTTTTGTTACAATTAAATTTTATTAAATATGTATGTTATATAGAATATTAATGAGAATTGACATTGTAAATTAAATATTATGTTGCACAAGCATAGCATGTATCGCCATTTATTCAATCTGGCCTTCTGTCCCTTAATATAATTTTATAGTTTATATATATATATATATATATATATATATATATATATATCTTCTACCCCTCTCATTAGATTTATTCCAAAGTATTTTGTAGTTTTTGTGTATGTTAAGAATGGGATTTTTTTTTATTTCTAACTGGATACACTCCTTTAGAGAAAAGTTATTGACTTTTTTGTTTATCATATTCAGTCACCTTATTAAATTCTTCTCTTCATTTTAGTAGTTTTTTAAAGTCGCTAAATTCTGAATATTTATATTTCCACAAAAAAAAATAATTTGTTTTTTCTCTAACATTTTACATATTGTATAATCCTACATTATTTGAAACTTCCAAAACAGTATTAAATACCAGTTATAATAGTCAACGATATTTGTTCCTGGTTTTCAAGTCGTTTCACTATTTCATTGTTCGATATAGTCATTATCATGTTTAAAAAGGTTTATTCTGTCTGTCCCTAATTTACATGGAGTTTTTATTAGTAACTGTTGCTATATTATATCAAAAGCCTTTTACCATCTGCTGTTATAATAATATAGTTTCTTCACTTTTAATCTAATATAGGAAATTTTTCTGTAAGTTTACAAATCTTAAACTACCTTTACATAACTGAAACAAACATGTATTCATTTCCTTTCCTCCTTTTTATAACTTTCTGTTGGATTTTGCTTACCAATTTTTGTTTAATGTTTTAGCTTCCATATTCGTAAGGGAAATTGTCTAGTTTTCTTTTATTTCTATCTTTATCAAGTTTTGATATTAATATTACTTAGGTGCTTTTCCACCTTTTTTCTATAGCTTACCATAGTTCAAATAATAACCTGCCATAGTTTCATGGATGCCGGCATGAAACTCCTAGATCAGAGACAAAAGACAGTTCATTTTTCACAACAAAAGCAGCAGTGAGAGATAAGAATTTTTGTGCCAATATCCTAAGCTTCGAATCCCACAAGGCAACGTGAACAGGACCAGATGTCACCTGCATGTTTAGTGGTTGGATTACACAAGAGAAATCTCAAGTAAAGGAACCTGATTGTTTTATAATTATGGTCATTAAGCATTCCTGCTCTTTGCTCCAGAGCGAGACACACTATCTCCTAAGGTTGAAACAAACCTGCCCTTTACTATGAAGGAAACCACTATCTCTGTCTTCCACAGTCATTTACTATATAAACATCCTCGAAAAGAGTTCAGAAGAAGGAACAGTCAGTAGTTCACTCACAGGTGTACAAAAAAGATGAAGGACTCATGGAGAATTATTTCCCAACAATGGATGAATGAAGCAAAAAAAGTCAAAATATTAGTAGTTGTTAATTCTTAGTCAATGGATACAGGAGCCATTACATTATTTCCTTTTTCTATATTTTTTAAGCATCTGCCTCCTCACCCCTTATAAAAAGAGAGAAAAAGAAACAAGAGCTGTCTAGTAATAAAATGGCTGCCTCAAGATTTGGTGAGTGCTCCAACCAGATGTGAGTGAGTTCCCTTTCGAGACATTATAGAATTCCTGAATCGGTTGGTGGAGCTAAGTAGGGTCCTTCTAATTCAAAGATCTACAATGTTGGATTGCAAGTGTGAAGGCATTTCAAAGTTCCTTAGCTATTTCTATCCATTACCTCTGCATTTTAATATATTAATAGGTAGACCAGGGACAGATTCTCTCTCACATACACACACACACACTTCCCAAACAACTCATGGCTAAGATTATGCATGTTTCTTAATCTCTTTGGTCTTTTTTTCATAAGGCCGATGGGAAAACGGTTACTTATGCGCTGAAAGCATTGGTATATGAAGAATGTCATGGGCACCGGACGGTCAATGGTGAGCAAATAAACATGACCCCCTTCCACAGAACTTACTATCTAATGGGGAAGACAAATAATTCAACAAAATAATGAGATGTGATGTGCTCTCAGATTCACTAGAAATTGACTTAGTCTCCTCCCCTTCCACATCTACTAAACCGCTAACTCTCTAGGAAGCCGTAGCCAGAGAGAGCCGATGCCATTTTCCTATGTTTGTCCCACAGAGAACAATAGAACAGGAGGGCTGGGGGGGAAAACATAGATTAACAAAAAAGCCAACAAAATACTGGTTGGCAAAATCTGTCTACTCAGGTAACTCTCTTCTCTCTAGTTCAGATTTTCCTTTTCATAAGAAATTCCAATACTAGTTTTATATTTCAAATGGCTACTTATTGCTTTAAAGCACCCAGAAAACCTAAAATAGCATTAAAAAGTCCCACATCAGAATATTCTCTTGAGGTCTTTGTCCAAAATGCAACACCCCACATCCCTGGTCCTTTCCTGTCCCCTGTATGTCTGATGCCATTTCTCATGGCCTGAACAGTATGTCACATACACACACACGACATTTGCTTTCTCAACATTTCTAAAATTTTTTCTTATTTATTCTGAAAGGCTGAGGATGTAGACAGGCTACTATTGCTGAAGTAGGAACAAGATTAGCAAATGAGCCTCATGGTCGGTCTCTTTTACCTATTCTCTTAGCAACGATAAAAACTCAGCTACAGTTTAATTTAAGCAAACATCTAAATGAAATTAAAAATTTATAGAGAATATTAAATTAATATTAAATCCATTGAATAGTCTCTATTCGAAAGCAAAATGTGAGAGAGAGTAGAATTCCTTTACTTAACAAGCTTCCTTCACTATTCCAGAAAAATTTGGCTTTTTCACAGATCCTATAGCAGGAGCACCTAAAACTGGATAAGAAATGAAGAAAATGCAAAATGAATTTCTAGTTCCCTTCTGAAGCTGAACTGAATGATAATTTTAATCCGCTGCATTTGAAATGCTAGGCTGTCACAAATGATTTTGAAAGATGGACTTCATCTGCCCCCTGCTGTATTCTAGGTAAATGACAAGACTTCCTAATTAAGTCTCAGGAGAGACTTGGCCCAGACTAACATCCCTTTCTAGATGCACAGGCTATGTCCAAATAGATGGTGCCTGTGGTTTACTACTGCATCCCAGAAGGTAGCACAGTTGGAATACATCAGGTACTCACTGTATATGTGCCAAATGAGTTACCATGCAGGTAAGGAAGGTGTGCTCATATACTGTTGTGTAGGCATAATAATACCAAAAGCATACAGCCCAAGAAAGAAAACAATGTAAAATTTTGTAATTCTCCGTTAAGTGTTTGAAATAAATCAGTGGAAATTGGACGTGCCTGACATCCTCTAATAATTCCACTGGGCTAAAAGATATAACAAAATTGGAATATCTAGACCGATGTCTAAAAATAGATCCTCTGTTACTGCCAAGAAATGAATCTTTGAGAGTTGAGGATCTAAAAGCCATGAGGGGTAAATATATATATAATTGTCTCCAAGATGGCAGAACTAGTTGAGAGATCATAAAGTTCTTTATGTCTGTCATCTTTCATCCCTTTCTCCTGAGACCCCTGCTGCTACCAGCCCTTCAGTGATTATCTGTATATCTCTTAAGGATTAATGAATGCAAGGATAGGAAAGATATGCATTGTCTTTAGCTGAGGTGGATTCATTTACTGAATATGAAAGAAATCACACTGGGGTAGAGATTTCTACATATGACAGATGTACCTATGCACCTACCCTGGAGAAGCTTAGGCTTCAATAAGGAGTCAACAAGTATTAAGTGCCAATGGATAAGATACAACAAGTGTGCAGGAGAGAAATGTTCCCACCAGGGGAATCTTTTTACCAGTTGAGACTGACAGTCTCTTGAAACACAATTCAACAAGCAAATGAAACGATTTTAGTGGAGGAAAATGATCCTGGGTGATAAGAAAAAATAGAACTGGTGCCACATGAGACAGGCAGAAAGGAATGCTAGGAATTATAAATTGCCTGTTTAATGCTGAAAGCCTCAGAGGGCTGGAGCAATCCTTGGAGAAGTAGAGGGCTACCACGAGTTCAAATCCCTCAGGAATAAATATTTTGTTCGCTCTACCAGGTAAAGCCAGACAAAGTTGTGGCTGAGGGCAAAAGGAACATGGAATGGGTAAATATCCCATTCACCTATTATTATTTTAAGGCCTCATTTTTCTCCTTCTTTAGTGAGTTATGTGCATAACTCATTTCTCCAATTATTCTCTATAGCCTGTGTTGATTCCTTGTACAATTTATCCATAGTTTACAGAGTATGAAGGTGGTACTATGTTTAAATTAACATGAGTATCACACCGAAATCCTGAATTTACATCTGACTGTGATAACTTGAAATCTTGGGCTTCCCTTTTTTGAGGAGAGAGTAGCATATTTGGTATAAAAGATAGTCACATTGTGTTAGGCAGATTGGAGGTTTAAGGATGGAAGAAGGATGTGTGTCGATGTTGGGGAGCCAGAGGGTAAACTGATGCGAACAATCCCCTACCCCAGATCTTTCAAACACTCTCTCCTCACTATTAATTCCTCAAGTATAAATGCTGCCTCCCTCATACAGAATAACTTTTTTAAAGGAAATTGAAATTGTGAATACAACAAGTGTATTAAATTTTACCCATGAGATATACATACAAGACTTTGTTTTGGAAGTGAATTTACCAAGAAAATGGTAAAGGTCCCCGTGGCTCTTTTTCTGGGCTGGAAGTAGCAAAGGCAGCTTGGTTATGAAGTCAGTGGTGACGGAGGCTGGAGTACTACAGCTGCTATAGCAGATCCCACTTATCCACAGAGGATACCTTCCAAGACCTCTAGTGGAGGCCTGAAACCAGATAGTACCAAACCATATATATACTGTTTTTTCCTATACATACATACCCATGATAAAGCTTAATTTATAAATTAGGCACAGTAAGAGATTAACAATAATAACTAATAATAAAATAGAACTATAACAATGCACACTGTAATAAAAATAATGTGGTCTCTCTCTCAAAGTATCTTATTGTACGGTGTTCACCTTTGTTGTGATGATGTGAGATGACAAAAGGCTTATGTGATGAGATGAAGTGAGGTGAATGGATAGGCATTGTGATGTGGCCCTAGGCTACTACTGACTTGACAATACATCAGAAGGATCATCTGCTTTAGGTGATCCTGGATCATTAAGTTATGATGACACCAATGGTTGAATGCTGGGAGCAGACTGTCGATGGTTGGGGAAATTGAATATTTTTGGACTGCAGTTGACCCAGGTATCTGAAACCGCAGAAAACGAAACTGAGGATAAGGGGGGACTACTGCCCTTTCTTGGTCTGTCCAAATGCATTTTTTTTTTTTTTTTTTTTTTTGTCTTCACCTTGCAAAACTCTGCCAGGGCAGGAAGCAAGATTGAAGCAGAAAGTTACTGAGCCAATAGCATGTTTCCTTGGTTCCTACATCTATCATTACAACTATATGAAGAATGAAAAGCTATTCCGAAATGCAATTTTGTTTGTGGTGGGAAGAAAGGAAGGGTACAAAGAGGGTTCTTTCATTTGATACTAAAAATGCCCTGTTAAAATCTAGAGCGACTTAATCTAGATGTGCAATTCTGAAATGATTAAAAGGTAAATGGATCACTTAATTTTTGAGGAAATCAGTGATGTCTAGAGTTTGTGCCACACAACGGGTATGAATAAGAAGTGCAAATTCTTATAGTGGATTGTCAGGGACTTTGGCTATCGTATGAAAATATTTACAAGACAGCTGGGGAAATGTAGATACTTTCTTGCTATTTAATATTAGTGATATTTTATTCTTTTAAAAGTCATGGGTATTGTGATTGCTAAAAAGAAGAGTCCTAATGTTTCAGAGATACATACTGAGGTATTTATAAATGAAATGATATAATACCTGAGATTTCCTTCAAAATAACTGAGTCGGGGTGGGGAGAGAGGAGTCGGAGTGTATAGATGAAACCAGATTGACTATGTGCTAATAATTACTTGTTGGGTGATGGGTACACAGCAGTTCACTATAGTGTTATTTGAAAATCTTTGATGTTTGAAAATCTTTAAACATCCCATTAAAGACTTTTTCAATAAGTATTCATTTGATCTACGCCTGGCACTACACTTCCTCAATCAAGAAAAACACAGTCCGTATGTCCAAATATGCACCAACAGTACGAACAACCCAGAGATGAAATCTTGATGTTTATTCAACATTACGGCTGTTTGCAGACACCTGAGTCAACTTCCATAGGAAATGCCACTGGAGGCAAATCAATGGAAGGTGGCCCGAGTTCTGCCTTCTTAATTTCTTTCTCTTCCCTCAAGCTCCTGCTTCACCCATTCTTCTTCCTGCTCAACCTATATTGTTCTTGAAAGATGTTAAAATTTTAATGTATGGACAGTATCTTTCTAAACATCAGAGGGTAGCTGCCAAATATTTAAGTATAGTTGACATAACACTGTTCTTTCCAATATTAATTTTAATCACTTCTCAAGGCCCCTCCAAGTTTGTGACATGGGGATGTTTACATGACTGTTCACTGTGGTAGAGATATGCAATTACTTCATCCAGTAGCCGTGACAAACAACTTAAATATGTTTAAAAGGAGTGTTTACAGTTTGACAATTCAGGTAATAATAGTGTGTTCTGACTCTACCAAGCACCAGGAGCTAGAAACATGATGGTGAACAGAGCATTCTTGCCCTTTAAAAGCTAACATACTAATACAGGAAGACACATAATTGTACATAAACAAATATTAGGACTGGATGCAAAAAATAGGGTAATACAATAGAGCCACTGGAGTAGCTGCTTTAATTAGATTGGTCAGGAGAGGTCTATCTGAGGAGGTTAACATTCGAGATGAGATCTGAGTAAGAAAGAAGATCTGGTGAAAGAATGTTCCTGGCAGAACTGAGTGAGCCGAGAAGATAGGCTGTGTGTTTAAAGAAAGGGTCAGTGTGGCTGGAGCACAGTGAATGAGAGAAAAGGAAGATGAGATCATAGAGATATGCAAGGGCCAGCTTCTCATCAACCATGGTAAAGAATCTGAGTTTTATTCCAGTAGCAAGGGAAAATCACTGACGAATTTGAAGCATCGAAGAAAGACGTATGCTCTGATTTACTCTTCAGAGTTAAGAGCATACTGGCCACTTTGGCGGGGAAACAGGAGGGTAAGCAGACCAGTTTGGTCTGCTGAGAGGTCATGGTGTGGTAGCAGGCAGCTAGTGAGCAGTCAGATTCCGGATATTTTCTGAAAGAGAGCCAGTGGGCTTACAAATGGGTTGAATATGAGCATAAGAGAAAAAGAAGAATCAAAAATAATGTCTAGATTTTTGACTGAGACAAAGAAAACTGGTGAGTGTACTGAACAGGGGCTGGGTGAGAATCAGTAGTTCTGCTCTGGTAAAAATCTGAAATGTACATATAAATGGAAATATTGCACAGATACAGAAGTCTGGGTGGGAGATATAAATGTACTAGTCATCAGTGTAAAAATGTTTATGGATCATCCAACAAAGGACACTGAGGAGAGACCAGTGATGTTAAAAAAAAAAAAAAAAAAGGTGGTATGGTCAGCTCTATCAAATGCTGCTGAGTACCGATATCAGATTTGTGGTAATGCAATTTATGGTATTTTAGTCAAACGAGGTATTTACCTCTGAGGTGTACAATCAAAGAGACAAGAAAAATTTCACTTCCTGCTTCATAGAATGTTCTCTGTGTAATAATATGGGTGATTCTCACCTTCTTTCAGTATTAATCTTTTCTCCAGCTTTTAGTGTTTTCCAGAATGCAGCCAAGACAGAACCATCAACTGGAGTTAGGCACATTACTCAGATATCTGTGTCTGAAACTCCATCCAATTTAAACCCCTAGAGGTGTGCAGCAGAGCCCTGGGTTTGAAGCCCAAGATACCTGTGACACTCTTTTAGGGTTTCCTACCCATCTCATAGGACTGTTGTATGAAAAGTGCTAACATATGCGGAAGTGCTTTATTGAGCTATGCAAAGGCTGTGGTCCTCTCTCTTAAGCCTTTATATATACAACTTTAGGGACTTCTGACCTACTCTACTGCTAGCTTTGGCTCTGAAGAGCTACAAAAGTCACAAACCTACAAGAACGTAATAGGAGTCTGTACTGTACTCAAGTATGTCAAAGGTAGATAAATTTCTCAGCCTACGTGCCAGCAAATTGCAAATCTGAAGGAGAAATCCCAGAATCTCATCTTAAATTTAGGAAGAAAAGTGGCAATTCTCTGTCCTGCTTGGAAAGGCCCTAACTTAGCTTTGTTTGCCCAGGAGATAGCTGGATGATTCCTCAAAGTTCTCTACGACAGAGGCTCCAGGCTGAATCCAAATAAGATAGCCATGTGATTAGCAAACGCTGGCCAAGGGAAGAGCCACCAGAGGCACAGCTGCTGGCTCTCCAAGGTGATTTTCATCATCACCCCACAACTATGACACAAATGGAAAAGCATTTAAGTCACAGATCAACTCTGGTCACAGCACTGCAATTCAGGCCACGAAAAACTGCTGAAACCTAAAAGTGTGCAAGAGGCACAAGCAACAAAGGCTTGCAGACAAGCAGCTAGTGTAAAAAGCCAATATCCTAAAAGACTAAGCAACTGCTTAGAAACTTTCCAAAAGGCCATTTCGAATATTTATATGGTCTACCACCAATGGCAACATCACAGTTTTCTGAAATTTTATGGTATATTTGTAATAGGTTCTTAACCCAATTAAAACTAAATCTTTTTTTAAAATTCCATAGTGATGAAACAATGTACACTAAGACCAACAGCACTTATACCTCCTGCAAGGGTGAGGTCCCTAACCTGACCAATTCTGGAAGTAAAAAAACTAAAGCTGGCCCAGCTCGGAGTTCTCTGAAAATATAACCCATAAAAGTGAAATACAGTGATTCAATTCTATGAAAATATTTTCACTGAAGCAGAGATGACTATCTTCATGAGAAATACGTAAAGCATGCTCAACGGCAGGATCACAAATGACTGCCCCTTCCACAAAAGTAAATTTAATTAGGAAGGTCAATTATTTGTCCTCGAGTATTTTTCTAAAATCCTCCCTTGTTAAAAAACTGTTACCACAGAAAATATACTAACAACAAAGATATTCAGTCAACAGTTTTGAGTTGTCTTTAATCCCTTTTATTGTTGCTTCTTGCTCAACAAGGCTCAGAATCTGCCAGGTGAAACCTAAGTGCTTCCTTGGATCCTTTAGAGAAGTCTATATTCTTTGGAGAAAAATACATCCTTTCCAACAAGAAATACTAAGAAATCCAATGGTCTAGATTTCGCAACTCTTAGGAAAAAAAAAAAAAAAAGGTAAGCTATATGTCTTTCAGAATTGCTATTATACAACAAACTTTTTATTTTTTCATTCGTAAAAACAGTCCACAGCATTCATAAAACAGGGTGGTAGAAGAAATAAAGAGACACTTTCAAGTGGATTTTTTATGTTTAAGAACAGTTGAGTTGGTAGCAATTTAATACAGATGGAAACAAGTACAGTCCATATAAAAACAGGAGTTGAAGGGGGGGAGAAGGGAGATATCAACCAAAGTAAATTTAGAGCTTTCAGGCATGCAACTCAACATCTGAATTTTCTTCACTTAAAAACCAAACTAGTGCTTTAATAGGTGTTCATAAAGGCTACAAAAGTATTGCAAAAATGTCAGCCTTACATATACCACACAAAAAGAAAAAAATATAGCCCCAGCTACACCTAGGCTAATCACAAGTTTTCCCTCACAAAGAGAGACACAGAGAAATAACTTTTTACAAGCTTAGCTCCAAGGTACAATACCTTAGAGCTCTCACTTGGGAGTGTCCTGCTCATGCTCTTTTCAGTATAAACAAATATGATTTA
This sequence comes from Rousettus aegyptiacus, assembly GCF_014176215.1. NCBI lineage: Eukaryota > Metazoa > Chordata > Mammalia > Chiroptera > Pteropodidae > Rousettus > Rousettus aegyptiacus. The sequence continues at coordinate 22,207,947 of NW_023416310.1, forward strand.
TGTAATGGAATACATACTTGAAGAATTCCTTAAAAAAGAATCACGAGTTTCATTTTATATATACAACAAATTTTTAATTATGTACTGAAAATAAATTACAGGAAATAACTTTAAAATGCAACAGAGGACAGTCACGATAAACATTCCCATTGAATTCCCGGGGGGTAGGGGTGAGATTGCAGTGCTCAAGATAAATATCACAAATATATCAAAAACTTCAAATTGTCTATGCATTCACACACTGACATGAGCCACAAACGTTCCTTCACAGAGACTGTACTTATTAGCCTACCACAGAACCAGATTTTGCCATAAACTACAAAACTTTTCATACAAAATTGTTATTTATATATTTATAATTCATATACATGCCCTATCTGTGATTTTAGAAAATAAAAGCTACGCAACTGTACAGACACTCTTAACTCATAGCTGTAGGCAATATTTTTGGATGGAATTTTTCCCCCAATAAAATTAATGGCATATTTTATGTACATGAAGGCTAAACTGTATAAATGACAGTTCAGTTTCCCAGATATGCATCTCCTTTTAGGGCAGGTTTATAAATTTAAAAAGGCAAGACAAATGTACACCTCAGAATCACTTTCTCAGCTACAAGAGTTGTCATGTAATTTCTGTGAAGTTTCTGATACATGCGTTTTATGTAATACTGGTACTGAAGGCAGTAAAGCAATATATACTTTTAATGTAGTGGCTCAATAAAGGCTTCAATGTCATTCCAATCTGATTCTTTATACAGTGATTCATAACTTCTCTAAAAATTAAAATTTCAACGGGATACTGTGTTAGACTCTAAATAGATTTCTTAAAATATTTCCCTGAAATATCCTTTTACATAAGACAAATTTTACTAACATTAGATTAAGTAAAAAGAAAAACAAAGAATTAAACATGGCACAAATGTGCATGATAAACTAATGCTCCTCAGCCAATCTCCATGCCTTAGGAGCCATGAACAGAATGTTTAAAACCAACAAACAATTTTCACACTCTGTGGCAGCCATCTGTGAAGCCAGTTATACTAAACTACTTCTACAGTTGATTGTAAACTTTGGTTTATTTTTATTTGAGTTCTCATTGTACAGCAAGCATGAAAAAAAGGGAGAGTGAAGTCCATGAGGAGATGAACTGTCAGTCTGTCTTTAATCGGGCATGATGAGACACCTGGTCAGTCAGGCCTGCTTTGATAGAGTTTGTTACAGACTGCCTTATGTTTTCCTCCATCAAATTATCACCCAGGGGCTTCAATACCTGTGGTATGAGAAATGTGCAAAACAAATAAAAACATGAGGTAAAAAAAGAGTTACATATAAAAATAGATATAAAAATTCAATCCAAAGCAATGAAGAAAATAACCAGGAATGTGGGAAATAAAAAGATGCTTCTCCCAAAAAGTTATGATGCTACAAATAATGCAGTTAGACAATTTTTATAATGCAACAAAAATCACTTTCCTCTTATTCAAACCATTTACAATTCCTATGAGATGGATGTGCAATTCCATACCCTATATGCAGCATCAAATCTGGTATGTACACAGCATTTATGCAGACCGGCCCAGACGGTCCTGCTTATTGTCCTACATGTATAAGTGTGAACACTTCAGATAGAGAAAAAAGCTTAAAATACTGTCTAATTTTTCTTCTTGTTATTGTTGGATGACAGTCTCTGTCGCTGTGCTGATGAAAGAGCACGATGAACCATTCGACGTCTAGTAACTTCAAACAGTTTGGAAAACACCTAAAACATGGAGTGATTTGTTAGGAGAATGACTCAAGAGTGCCTTGAAGTTAAAGAGTTTAAGACTATAAGAATTTGAGACTTTGTAGGTTCCTCACCTTCCTGGGACTCCTCTGAAGCAAAAGAAAAGAGAAATGCAAAAAAATTTAGACAAGATATGTTGACACAGATCTTCTCTGACTAGTGAGCACCTGACTTCAACTATACTGAAAATAATTTCACATGCTTTATATTCTTCCAGCTAATTGTTTTGTAATAATGACATCTCTAAAATCCTAGAATCAATGCTGTACAGATGACTGGTTTTCAAATGAAAACACTGTACAATTACTGAAATTCATGTTGCAAAAAATTAGTAATGATCCAAAATTTTAAAGTAGATATTTTTTTTAAAAAGTGAGTTTGTGACAGCTTTTAATCCATCTTCTATTAGAAGATACCAAAGGAATATGAAGAGGTTTTTGAGATAAAAATTTAAATTTTACAAATATCCAAGCACAAGCTTGCAAATCAGATCTGAATAAATAAGAGCATTTCTATAAAGAATAGAAACGAAATCCAAATATATATAGTGGGTCACTCTATAAAGTAATAATGATGTTATTACAAGAAAAGTTAACATCCAATTAACTTTCTTCAAAAAATGACTTCATCAGTCTTTGAATTTAAAGCCCAAACATTGGACCTGCATAGTCTAGATATTCAAATAAGCCCAATTCTTCACTAGCCCAGAAATGGTATCTGAAAATGTCTATTATACTGTCCACCAGTAATAACTGTAGCTTTCACTCTGGTCCTTGACATGATGCTCAAGTTGTTCATGGTGATCATTTTAAGACAACTTCCTTAAGTGCAATTTTCTGAACACAGGCAATTCCAACACACAGCTGGCCAACACAAAACACGGCTTTCCTTAGTAGATACTGTCAGGCCCAACTTTGATTTCTGGTTTGAGGTAAAGGGTTATGATGTGACTTCTGGTTGAAGTAAAGATTATGATTAAGAGAAGCTGGTTCTCTGTAGCACTTTGCTTTGTTCATTAGTATTTCCATTGTACAGAGGTCCTACAAAGTTTTTTTGGTGTAAGAAATTTTTACAGGATTGTTCCTTGCAGTACATCAGTAAATCACTACTATCTTCATGGAAGGTAACGAAGACCTGAATATCATCTGATATTTTTCCTGGAATATAAGTATGCATTGCTTTTTCCCAATATTAGTAAGAAATTTCTTTTGCTTTCCTAAAACATGCACTTCCCAACTTCTTTTTCTTACCTTCATAACTCTTTCACCAACTATATTTTCTTTTCTCAAAGAAAAAAATCCTTAGTCTCACCCTATCCATTGTCTACTATAGTCAAGGCCTACAATTAAGAATCTACCCAAAGGATATTACAGATTTAAGCCAACCAAAGCACTCTATAATTATGACTTTAAATAAATAAAAAAAAATCACTCTCCTGTTATATTTTATATTCAGATTACACATCCAAACAAAACAGAAAACATCCTTTTGACATTCCTCATACAAGGGAAAAGTAGGTGTGCAAATACTGTGTGCAGGGGAGGGGGAGTCACAGGGATGAAATTAGTCACTGAAAAACCAAAAGATAGATACCAACCTGTTCCCATAGTGTTTCAGCAATCTGATCAATCATTGTTCCAATTTCTCTGAACTCCCCAGAGTATTTAACATATGCCCAAGTACAAAGAGATGTCAGTGCTAACCCCATGACAAGGTTACACAAGACAGCTATAGAGTTTAGGCCAACGAAGCCAGTCAGTCCTGAGATTATATACATAGCAAACATGACTGCAAAGAGTGTGGCAGGGGTACGAGCAGCATAGAAGATATTTTTGCCATCATTGTGCTTTATAAAATTTGCATAGGTTTCTTCAATTTCAGCTTCAAGCTGGTCCTGATAACGACGGCAGAATTCATCTCCACCCATTTTTTTTACTGAACGGAACTGTTTAATCGCCACTTCCTTGAGATCCAAGTGTTTTCGCTCCAAATCTGAAGGTGCAATGTAAGGCTTGTCCCCACCACATACCTGCACAGACATGATTACAGTAAGACAGATTACATGCTAGAAATAATTCATAATTCAAGTATGAATTATTTCTCAAAGTTTTCAGTTTTAAGAAGTCAAATCACCTACATGGTTCAGTTTTAAACTTGTTCATAATACCTCATACATAATCAGAACCTATTTATATCTTGAATGCTTAACTGGCTCAGGCAAAATAAATTTCCAAATATGACTAATAAAAGATAGAAAAATTACACTGCAATTTGTACCTTTCACCTGACCAACCAATACACCCTAAGATACAAAAGACTGCTGACAAGAGAGTGAGTAAAAGATAATACAGAAAAGGTACTTTAATGTTTAAGTTAGCAAGCCAAGCATAGAAACTGCTACTGGCCTTTACCCTAATGTTATTTACATCAGAAACTACTAACAGCACTCTGAATCATGTATTAAAAAATATTTCAGTATGGTTCATGTAATAATCTACCACCCAAATCCTGCACTCTAACCATGTGAACCTAGTTTATTTCCAGCAGAGATGATAAAAGGGCATCAGGGAGTGACTGAACATAATGCTTAAGGAGCACGAAACAGTTCAATTATTTTAAATATAAAAATCTTCTATCTCACTCTAGTGTCAAATTTAAATTTTGGTTACAAACCTGTTCCATACTTTTGCAATAAATCTCTCTTGCTCCTGCTACTGCAGCAAGATTATTAGCTTCAGCTGTTGCCTAAAAAATAAAATACGTGCCAATTTTATGCAAAAATTACATGACAACCCCATACTTTCTGATTAACACAGTAAGTTACGTACAATGAACAAGTCTGAAAATGAACCAGAGAAAATATTATCGACATCCTGTTCTTTCCAATGGAAGGGAACACCAGTATAAAGAATAATTACTTCTAATAGGACTACCTAATTTTGTTTTGCTTAAGTTTGTTAAAATGGGTTTGTAGAAAATACCAGACATGCTCAGAAATTATAGAGAATAAAATAGCTACCCCCCTAAAACGTCTCCAGATGAAAAGAATCAAGAATAACCCATATGGTTCTCTCTCATAATCAGCATTACACAAGAGACATTTTTAAAGCCACAACAGCTTAGTGGGTGACTTTCATGAAAAAAATACTGTTAAATCACTGTAAAATTGAAAAACTGCCCAAGGTAGCATTATCTTTAAAAATATGAACTAGATTAAAATAACACTGTCCCCAAAAAAGATATTTTTAAAAAAGAAAAAACCCACATTCATTAGAAACAACTCTAAATCATTCATACCAAGAGAAAATAAGCCTATTTCAAACACTATTCACTGTCAAAGACTCAGAGAACAGAAGAAGCGTGGTTCAGAGAGGCCCATATTAAGCTATCTTCTGCAACACAAATTTTCATGCACTTTTTTGAACAGCTGAAGGGACTGAGAATTCTTATTTCTGGTGGCCTATATGTGTGCAAGGTCTTCAATCTGTAGTTACAAAAAAATCACATAAAAACTTCAGGACCCATGACATGTATTGCCTTAAATATCTAAAATTTATTTGCATGCAAAGAAGTACCACCCTATTTCCATCGCAATCTCTAAAGCAAGGATTTTTCTCCTTCATAAATAAATAAGTATACAATGCACACACTACCTGAAGCATGGACTTTGGATGTGGAAGTTCCTCTCCTTGATAAATTTTAATGTAAGCCTAAAAATAACAGAAGATCCATTATATTGGTAGTTTATGCAATCTGGCTCTACAACCCCAAAGAAAGAAAAATCATTAAATAAAAAAACGATTCACACTATTAAAAGAAATGTCTAGGCTTTAAAAATTATCCACTTTCATTTCAACAAAATTAATCCTATGCTCGACACTAAATGCATGTTGCTAAATAAAAACCTAGAGAAATGATTCTAAATACAATTACATAAAAGTTCTATCTCATATTTAAAAGTTACATATCAAATGTCTGTAATACTCCCTTACTGCCAATGTTTCAACTAAATATGTTAGATTCATATGTTCAGTATTTTACTTTGACTAGCTTAAATTATATTTCAGTTCAAGAAAAAATTTACATACTTGTGGTTTAAGAGTCAGAAAGCAAGATAGGAGTTTACAGTAAGTCCATGTTGGAATCTTTCATCTGAACTTCCTACTGACTCTAAATTCATTACAAAGAGAGTATGAAAATAATCAAGGATCCATAAAATGATCAAAAATATACCCTTAGGCACTCTATTTTCCCTTCTACCTATCTATAACTACTACGAATAAATAAAACCATTTATAAGGGTCATGCTCTGGCAATCAAGCTATAAGGACTAGAGAAGTGCAAAGGATAAAAAAAATATATGAATAATTTACTTAAGCTTAGAAACCAGTTTTCAACTGCTCTTATCAAGTCCTCAGAACTATAAGAGAAGGCTTTTGTGAGAATTCATGATGCAGAACTATGCTCCCAATACCTATTATCGTTCACAAATGATACAAATGTATTGCAATAATATGCTGAATGGTGCTCTTCTCTCCACATCACAGCTGAAGAACAAGTAGGATATTTCTGTAAACAAATGCAATCCCTATCTAGAAGATAAAAGTTGTCTGCTACTCTTAAATATCCTTTACTATTGACATACTCAGTTCAAGGCAGAAAAATAAATTATACATTTTATTCTTTTGTTTTAAAATAAAGATAACTACATATACATGAGTTTTAAGTCAGCTGTATTTCTAACTTAGACAAAGTCATTTAATGTTAAGTTTTCCTACCTTAAAGTATTCTACAAGATCTCTACAAGTGACTTTAGAGCCACTTATCTCTTTTTCTACCAAATTTTCAGGGGCAAGCAGCAATGGAACCAGATTTCGAAGCTCTCGTTTAAAGTCTTCATCAATATCTAGTGGACATGAAGTTAGTCAACATATTAGTCCAAAAAAAAAAAAGTAAAGAAGTCCCCATTGGTAAGAGTTCATAAAATTTTGTTTCATGAAATAAGAGTTCATTGTATCTATTACTTATGTATTCATTTTAAAAAGTCATCCGAACATATCATTATCTCCTAGAAAAATATATAATCCTCCCTACTCTACTACCCCATTTCACCTCATCCCCCAAGAATTCTTTCGGCTCAAATAATAAATAAAACAAATTGTGAACTACCCAAACAAATCCCACAGTAAGTATTTACTAGACTATCCTTTTCAGAAAGCAAATAATTCATGAAATTGTATTAAATTTTAATACTAGGTTTTGTTTTTCCAGCCATACTGTAAAGTTTCATCAATCCTCAAGCCTTTTACCATCGTGCTCAAAATAATCAAAAACATACACAAAAAATTATACTGTCACCTGTGAGAGGCTTAGATCTGATTACATCGATACAGCAGATCAGTAAAGCTTTTTAGCAGAAAGTAATCAGATGAAATAAAGAAGTGTTCTCAGCCTTTAGAATTTTAAGACATCAGTGCTGAGCAACAGACCACATTATAAAATATGTTAATATGCTAGCTGTTTGCAAAAAACAACAATGGAAAGCTAGAAAGACCACAAAGAGCTTTACAATCACATTAACAAGGCATCAAAATGTCCTCCAGAATAAGACAGAAAATTTAAGAATCCATGTATTTAAAAACTTTCAGCCCCTAAAAAATAAGTTCTGACTTTAGTAAGAATGGGAATTCCCACCTTTCAATCTCCCATCAAAACTAGGATTAGTTGCAACTTTAAGACCAGGATGTGGTAAAAGGAAGCAACCAAGATTTGAGAAACAATTGTGAATGTGCTTCCTTACATTCTGTAGCTCTTCATGTTGATTTTGTTTTACCTGAGGGCAGAAGGAGACAGAATGAAGGTGCAAACAGGAGAAAAAAAATTTTTAAAGAAAACATACTCACATACATGCCTTCACACTTAACTCAAATGCTACTCCAGATAGGTGTTTTTTGACAATATAAAATTTTACTATAGACCCACTTCTGACCACTCTGGTAAGACCCCACTTTGTCTTAAACCAGAAAAGATGTTTTTCTCCTGTTAGCTGCCAAGGATACAAAAATAATAATTAATAATTAATCGTATCTAACACCAGAATAACAAGTTGTGGTTGTGATACAAACTAGATAATTAAGAATTTGCCTTTAAAGTACTTATAATGCTTAAGAGAAAGACAAAGTATTAATTTGTCTACAAACAAAAAGGTCAGCCCCTGAGCAAAATAACAGCTTAGGTAAAAACATCCCAGTGCAGTCTAAAGAACCTTAGAAATTTTTAGGATTTCAGCACTCACTCCAAATGATTATTTATGATTAATGCTAGTTACCAGTGTTTGGGGAAGAGAGATTACTATGTATTTTCTGGGGAAAAAAAAATCCTATATTTAGATTTTTAATAACTACTTATCTCAATATACTCTTCTAAAGATTCTGATCAAAAACCATTTTAAAAAACACACACCATTCATAATTAACAAAACCTGGAAACTACCTAGATCTCCATCAAGAGTAGAATGGAAAAATCTTTGTGTATTCATGCAATTGAATACTGCATAACAAGAAGAATAAATGAACTAAACTATATGCAATATGGATTCGTCTTAGAAACATACTATTGGGCAAAAGAAGCTAAACAAAAATGAATACATACTGCATATAATTCCTTTCATAAAAAGTATAAAAACAAATCCTGTTAGAGATCAAGATAGTAGTAGAGGGTTTGAGGGGATCGGTGGATGGAGGTGGGTGCTTCTGGGTGCTGGTTTCATGGCTAAGTTCAATTTGTACAAATTCATTAAGCTGCGCACCTATAATTTTATCGCTTTCCTGTATCACTTCAATATTTTATTAAAAACCTTCCTGTCTTTAAAGTACATAATTATGAGTTTAGTTAGTATGCCTGATGTGCAATGTGTTAATTTCTCTGAACAAACCAGAGAAAACTCTTGACGACTAAAATTATCTGACAGTAAGCTCTGGAAATGCCTTTCAAATAATACAAGAAAGAGGAATTGGTCTTAATTTCACTTTAGGAGTAATAAAATTGTTTTACCCCAGGTCTCTCAATGTGGTTGAGAAACTAAGTGCATCATCACATAGGCAAATGAAATTTTATTAACCTAAAGAGAGAACCCTCCTATTTATGCATAAAGGAACTGTGTATGTGAGTAGATGGGTAGTATTTAAACCATCTGAGGGTTTCCCAAGTACTTCCATGGGAGGGTACCTTTAGAAATAAAGGATCATGTTAGTGAGGTTATTTTCCAGGAATGCCTCAGTGTGGAATATTGCATAGGACAGAAGTCTGGATATTTAGGTTCTGCTCCTAGTTATCAATAATCAGTTAAGTGACCAAAGGCAAGTCATTTTTCTAAGTTCCAGTTTTGTTTTACATATCTATCTATCTATATATACATATAGATATGTAAATATATATGTGTGTGTGTATATATGTATATATAGATACAGGTACACAGATATAAAAGAAAGAAGGCTGAACTAGATGACGTTTAAGATTCCTTTTCTAGCTGTATTCACTGTCATTCTGAGATAATATTCCTTGGAGAGAGGGTTTCACATCATCTATGTGCAGTGCATGCATGTTTTATTATTCAGTCTCTCCCAAATGTTCAGAAGCTCAGCTGGACCAGTAAGAGACATGCATGCAATCTAAGTAGGTCAAAAAGATTAGTCTCCTTCAAATTTGTATCCTTTAAATGTTGATTTACCGAGGAGACAGTTAACTCTTAAGAGAAATATTTGTTCCTTAATTTCTGTTTGAGGACACTGTCTCAGGCAGGTGTGCAACCAATTTACTTTTCATCAAATATATATGGAGTCCTTTGGGCTAACCCAGGATACTCAATTTATTCCAATAACATTTAGAGATTGGTAGTTTAAGCTATGGTCTAGGCAGCCCACTCCTTCACCTGGCTTGGTGTTTATGCTCTAAGAAACGGGGGCTTACCTGCAATCTCTTTTCAAGGAATTGTTTTCCACCTTCTAAACCATATGAATGTTCATAAGGATAACTCCAATCTCGAATCAAAAACATTAATGTCTATAGACAGAAAAAAAAATCATTTCTTACAAAATTTTACCAAAAAAATCATTACTTTAATAATTGAAGCCTTCCTTACTCCCCTAAACAATCCTTATCAAAAGATACAGTAACAAAATGGTCAATACTGCTTTAGTTGTATCAAGGACCTGCCTAAACCAACAACACTCCAAGCCCCCGTACCAAGCAATTGCCTCCATTTGCAAACCGCTCACTATGTAGTCACCACAAGCAATACATGATTTTTTTTAATGAACAAAAGGTATATCAGGGCATACAGATCATAATTTTAAGTCAAAGCTATATAACTAGAAGAATCGCTAACCTAATTCTAGACCAGCTAATTCTTTTCACAGAATTTTTTATTCATATAGGCTTAGGTTTCCCAACCTCAACACTACTGACATTTTGAGCCAGGGAATTCTTAGTTGTGCATGGCTGTCCTGTGAACTGTTGGATATTGAACAGAATTTCTGGTCTCTATGTACGAGATGCCAATATCATTAATGCCCCCTCAAAAAATAAAAAATAAACTATGACAACCAAAAATGTCTCCAGACACTGGCAAAATAACCCCAGTTCAGGAAAACTGAAATAGGCAAAATAGAGTATATTTCACCCATACACACAAAATGAAGCCATAACCTGCCCAAGTATTTCATAAAAGTGATCCTTTGAGACAGATAAGACTGGGGCAAAATCAACATAAACCCACCAACACTAAGAATCACCAGCAATGCTATGACACAGGAAGAACATCACATACCGACTAGCAAACAGGGTGGAGTCACTCTCTCCTGCTATAAAACTGACCAAATAGTACTAGTGTCAACTTATAAATTAGCTTTGTTTTTTTTTTTTTACCTCCGTCGTGAAAAAACACTACAAAAGCAAGTAAAGCTTCTAAAATAACTCCACCCAGGTTAATTTCTCACTTTATATTCTATATCTAGCATTTAAAAGGAATAAAAAAACATGGGGGAAGAGAGGCTAGAAGGAGTCGGAGACCTATAAATTCTGGAACTTTCTATATGAAACCAAAATAAAGAGTAACCGCAATAACTTCTACTTGTAATATACCACAAACAAGAAACCTAGTATTTTATAGTTTATCACATTAAAAGATATATAAGTGACTGTCCTAAGTTTTGAAATTAAATAACATTTAATTAAGAGAAATATTAGTAAGCTCTTAATCTAAAGTATTAAGAACCGATACATATTCATTTGTTCTATTTCCTGTCCTATAGCCTTCTACTGATATGTTGGTGATGACACTACTGTAAATCAGTATCAACTCTGCTAAATCTGTTGCTAAAAATGAGTTTGTTGTAATAGCTCACATCTTCAGAGTTACAAGATGAGGTGGTTTGATAGCTTTTCATAAGTAACTTTTAAAAAATAATAAATTACTTACCTGAAAGGGTTTCTGGTAGATTTCTTCCATTGCAAGTCTGCCATACTCTGTAAATAACTATTAAGTCAAGTTATTTAAAATAATGCCCCAAAAGAGACTGAAAGAAGACATCTGCAAGGCTGTTCTATATCAGACCACTAGATGTCAGAACCTTCAAATCATTTGAAAGCCAGGCATTTTAATTTTCTAACAGACTAGGTATATATTAACATTTAGTAAGTTTAATTAATAAAAAGTTAAGTCATACATCAGTTTAAAATTATAATATTCAATATGCCTCTTATAATATTATAGGCTTCTAGGTATAAAGTGACAATAAAGCAGAAATTAAATTTTCAATACTTTGGCATATATTGACACATACGTACTTGCAAGTGTTGAAGATCATCTTCTTGAATATTCTGAGACAAATTATATACCTGTTAAAACCAAATATTGTTGTTATTAGTGTTTTATTTTAAATATTCAGCAATGTATAACTTTACTTGTGGAATTGAAGGATATTTTATATCTCGGCACAAATGAATCACTTAGCCACTATTTTAACCAGTGGCACATGGAAAAGAGATTCTTTTTTTCCCTGAGAGTCCAGATAAAGCATTAAGAGGGAAGCAGTAGTAATAAGCTATAAAATTCATGAATATACACATATGGAGCCTAAAAAGTGGCAGACATTAAAAAAAAAAAAGGATATTATGTAATAAGTTTTTCTCCTTCTCAAAGTTACTTTAATGTTATAAAATAGTCATTTTAAGTGAAGTTTCCACATTATTTTTCTAAGTCAATGAATGTGAGGGGCATAACTCTACAAAGTTAAATCCCTCACTGATATACTCACAGTTATATAGTTTATAGTTAATTTAGTGGGTGATTCTAATATGGTTCTTTTTACTTAATTTTAAATTTAAATTCATCAGTCCAAACTATATGAAAATTTTACCAGCCTGTGGTAACTGAAAAAAAAATCACAGTAGGTGGCACTCTTGCCCTTTCCAGAATTTTTTAGGATGCTTTCCAAGGCACCCAGACCAGAGCTGACAATGTAAAGTCTAAGAACTCTAAAGGAAGGAAAACTGGAGGAAAGATTCACTAGATCCTGTCCTTCTGGCTCAGATCTTTAAAAGGCGACCTAGAGAAAAGGGGTGTCCACAGATGTCACCTCTGCTAAGAAATAACTTACGTCTAAGAAAATAAGGTCATTCCAAAGATAGAACAATTTGTTCTAACAGCAAATAAGTGTTAATCTAGCTAAATCACTTGGAGATCAAGAATATAAACAGTATGGCCAATATAGGTCAGCAAAATTGAAACAACATTCTCAGCTGACAAACTCCTGAGTACTTAAAAAGTAATTAATGACTGAGGTGATTAAACTCTAGATTTAAGCTTAAAACCTTAAAGCATAACCAACCTGTTTTTAACCATATAGACCTTCACTTTTAGAAACGAGGTCCAGATACTTTCGTTGTCAGAACCAGGTTGCAAATAGCAATGAGCGAAGACGATTTGTTTTTTCAGATCATTACTACTTAGCATACCACATTGTACTAAGAGGTGCTCAACAGATGTTGAATAATTGTATGTTGAAATAAATGACAAGAGTAATCAATCTATCACTGATCTATCAGAGAGCTTATGTAAGGAAGATGAGAAGTGTAACCTCAAAGATGAAAGCAATAAAAAATCATTTTAATCTCTGTGATTACAGTTTACCAAGCACTTTCTTATACATTACCTCATCTAGAGCTCATTTCTGACTGCACACAACCACCATGTGTGATATAGGCAAGATGGGTAAAATTCTCATTTTACAAATAAGAAAGCTGAGTGGCCTTAAGTGGTTGTCCAAACCAACCACTATCATAAAGTTGAATAAACAAGAGAATACCGAGGTACAGGTTTTAAGACAAGGAACTCCCACATTATAATTTGAGTCAAGCCACAACAAGCCAGCTAATCTGAAGGCTATAATGTAATAATATAACACAAATATGTGGCTTCTTGTGGCCTTAAGAGAATGGCAGTTCTACCACTTTGCAAAAGCAGAGAAAAAGAGGTAGAACGAAATGGAGAAAAGAGACTTTAAGAGTCCCCAATAGCATCATTCAGTTGATAGTGACAAATATTCCAGCCTTATAATAAACAGAAGCTAGGCAGAAAAGTACTCCTCTTTTACCTTATAATATCCAAAACTTCTTTCCATTCTGACAGCTAGACATATCACACTGAGAAAGGAGGAAATGGAAACTTAACAGATTGGTCTATCTTCCAGATATTACTGGTAAGCAGTACAAAACTTCCAACCAAGACACCGTGACAATATAACCTATAATCTACCACCGAGAAGAAATATTTCTTATGTCAGGATGAGCACATACTTTTTTTATATTTGCAAATATACTTCTTGATTCATTATCACCAGCTGAGCCTAACCACCATTCTTTAGTAATTCATATTTCAGCCAGAGGATTTAACCACAGATGATCTCAGAAATTTACAAAATGAAATTTGGTTTAACTCAGTCCAATTAGTCTAAATTATACAGAAAAGAGATGGCCTAGCCTAAAGAGACTGAACTTTATGGAATACCAAATACAATTAGATAAGGTATAAGATAAGGGAAAAACAGAAGAAATTTTACCCTTTCTAAATAAAACAGGTAATTTAAGTTCTTAGTTTATTATAAAAACATTGCTTAGGTTTCCCTAGTTAAATATGAATTAATTCTTATGCCTCTATCTCCATTAATTCAAATAATCAAGTACTAGATGTCATAAAGATCAAGTAGAAAACTATGTGGGGGTTTTTTGTTGGCTGGTTGGTTGGTTTAGCCAAAAATAAAGATAAACCTTTATACTTTATTGTATCTGGCAGCCACATGATTGAATTTAATTAAGAATAACATGTAAATTACCCGAGGGTAAGGGGAAGAGGAAAATAAAAAATAAAATGTTAAAAATAAATAAAAATAAAATTGCTTAAAAAAAAATAACAACATATAATACCTTTCCTTAAAGGAAAAAAAAAAAAAAGCATTAGATACTACTATGAAAAACCAAAGGTACTGGCTATTCATTTACTGCTTTCTTAGTAAACACTCAAAGTCTGAAATTTCACATTGTGAGAACAAAAAGCATGAAATGTAAATGACCAGTATGAAATGTAAACAGCTCTAATTTTAATCCTTTTCTTTCTTCAATCAAAAGGCATTTTGAGGAACAGCAAAGGTATTAGATTTATCTGAACTGATCATACTACAGCATCTCACATCTCACCTGGACAGAGCTAGTCATAGTGCTCAGAGCAAACACCGTTGCACAGTCTTTGATAGTTGACTGGCTATCAAAGGCACCCTGGGTATCCATTAGCAACACGGCCACCTAGGAATTTAAAAGTTTAAAATACTAAGTAAAATATCCACCAATAATAAAGAAATCAAATATAAAATGAAAACTTCCAAAATCCATAATTAAGAGAAGTACTCTAAGTTAACTATCTCACACATTTTCACATAAGAATCTATATTTATTATAGTTAGACATTAATAGTTCTGTGTTGTTTTAACCTTTAATACCAGAAAAGAGTTCAAGAAAGAACTGGAAGAAAAACATAGCAAAAAAAGTGTAAACAGAAATTTACTTTCGTTCCATTAGGTCTGTCGATCACAAACACTTCATTCCAGACTTGTATCCCTGTTGTTTCTCTTTCGCAACCACCTCGCCATGTAAAGCCAGTCAAAGGTTCATTGTTTCCACCAATCCAACTTTGGGAATCCTGGTGAAGTCAAGCATAAACGTAGAATAAAACACAAAAAATTAAGAACTAAAAAAGGAATTTAAGAAATCACCCATTCTTTATTTTGCAGATGAAGAAGGTAAATTCAGTGAGATACAATACATTGTAACATTACACAAGTAGTTAAAAAAGCAGTCCCCAATCTGAGGTGATTTGTCTTAGAGACAAATCTGCTCATATTATGTCTCTTCATGCTTCTAGATAAGTGGGTTCACATCTACTTTTCCCCATGTTGGAAAAATTTCCTATAATGTTTAGAAATCATAAAAAATAGATATACCATCTATTTTGACATCGTTTATACAGATAAGCAAAACTAAGTTCCAGACAGAATGGCTGTCAAAAACAGCATTGCTCTTAGAATAGCTTATACTAAAATGTTTTCACACTGCCTTAATTTTCTCTTTAAAAAACATCGACTTTAAAAATAACAAGACTTGTTTGGAACCTGATTCAAACAATTCAACTATAAAAAAGTCTTTTTCAAAACCAAAAGGGAACCTGAACTCAGAATAGGTATTATATTAGATGGTGTTAAATCAGGATAAAGTTGATCTTTTGGTAATAATGGTATTGTGCTTGTGTTAAAAAATAATAGAATCCTTATCTGTTAAATATGCAAGTATTTATGGCGAAAGGATATGTCTGGCATTTGCATAAAAACATTCCAGCAAAAAAAAACAGAAAAGTAAGAAAGAAAGAAAAAAAGAATCAAAGAGCAGGGAGGAAAACATATAAAACAAGATGTTGACAGGTACACTGGGGTTCATTGTACTATTATTCTATTTTGTTTAAAATTTTCCATAATGAAATGTTCTAAAACCACAAGGTTACAATTAAGTATTATGAAATAATATAAAAATTAAAATACCGTAAGGTAATTTATCTAGGAAATTAAATCTGGGACATAATAAATGAGTAACTTTCACAAATATCAAGATCCCTATTCTTTAGCATACTTAAAGCCTACATACTTTTTATTCAAAGTACTCCACAGGAAAATTCCTTTATTTCAAAAATACTTCTAATAAGCTTGGAAATGTAGCCCAAAACAGATAACGAAGCTCAAATTAGGGGTGGAAAAAAAATATTAGGGGAGAAACAATTTAAGAAAAGCAAATATAAGGTGAAGGGGGGAAAAAAGTGTTGTCCAGATCATCGCCTAATGTGAAAGTCAGCCTTAAACTTCAAACCACCCATCTCCAGGTTACCAATCCTATCAATTACAAAATTCTCTTGGATGCTCTTAACTTTTCAGTAGGCACACTTCACAGGCATCAAAGGATTAATGGTACCCCCGAGACCAGCCCAACAGTGGTCGTGCCCCTGCTGTATTTTGGATGTTCAATAGATCCCTCCAACCCTTCCTTCCCATACTGACTTAATTTTCTAAACAAATCATGCCACTATCCTGCTAAAAAGTCATCTGTGGCTCCCCATTACCTATAGGACTATCTAAAGATCTGTTACATATAATCCACCTTTAATTTACTTTTTCTATCTCTGCCCCTGATAATCCACATAAGTCTCTCCAGCACACGCCCACACACCACTTACTGTTTCTACCATACCAAACCCTATTCCTCAATAGATATGATTAGCATATCAATATCTATACCTTTGTTCCACCCCTGTTCTCTGCTTAGACTGAGCAGGCAGTCAAGAAACTCCATCTTTTCTGAAATCTTAAAGCCTATTACTAACACTGCAGGTGGTTATTTTTATATAGCTTTGCATTGCAGTTCTTGTGGCTATGAACTCCATCTTCACTTACTGACCTGCTCCTACCGAAGTGCCTTGCCCTGTTCCAGCCTCTCACATGTGGCATTTCATTCCCCAACAATGTCAAAAGTGGTATTTAATGAACTGATTATTAAAAGGTCCACCGCTACACAAATAATTTTTTTTAAATCTACCCTGTTAGAGAAATGCTTTTATTCTATATTTTACCTATTTATCTTGTTTCTCTAACTCCCCATAAGTTCCATGAAGAAGGAAACTGTTTTATTGTTTTGTTTTCTCAAAACATAGTGCCTGGCTTTCAGTAGGTACTCAAAATACTTGTTCAATAAATGAATACCTTTAGAATTTTCATTCTTAAACTTCACTGTGTTCCTTTTTGAGCATGGGTAAGATATGGGAAAAAAATATGACCCTTTTATTATTCCTAAAAATAATACAATTACATGGACAAGACAGTAAAAATAAACTTTAAAAAGTATAGATGACTGAAATCATAGGCAAGCACATTTGTTAACCTCCTCTCTCCAAAAGAAACTTTAAAAAGAACAGGTATATCATTTTTTAAAAACTCTCCTGACTATATTATCATCTCTTCTTAGTCTATCCTTTAATAAGAATGTTTAAAAAACACTAAATTGATTAGTCAATAAAACAATGAAACGGTAAATCAGAGAACTGAGATGATCAAAACTAACAAGTTTTGATATTTCAAAACCTGAAGAAGTTTCCTATTTCTCTAATATAATGAACACTGATAATTGTCATAAAATACATTTGCATTTAACAAATATCTATTGAAGACCTACCATGTTACTGTTCTAGGCTCTAAGGATATAGCCATGAACAAGAACAAACAATCTGGCCCTCAAGGGGCAGTCTAGTGAATTCTAGAAGCAGTCTCACTGTAACAGATACTATTTGCTGTCATAAGTAAAAGTAAATCTAGACTTGAAAAACAGTAATCTGGTCCCATTTCCTACTGTGGGGACCAAAAAAAAAGCCTTAAATATTGAAATTCCAAAAATAACCCTATCCCCCCAAGAAAATAAAAAGGGACAAAGAAGATTCTTACAGAACAAATCTCAATTGCAAAAGGCAATCTGAAAACACCTGAACTGTAAATGTAGTCAAATATTATATAGAGAATAAACATAAGCTTACCAATGTAATAAAATTACCAACAATAAAGAACTCCTACCTACTCTAAATAGTAAGATACAAGCTCTTATTTTGCCATAAGAAAGATAACATTCCCTATCAACAAAGTGAAAGAAGAGCTAAGTAAACTTTAAACAGAGCTGGTGGTCCAGCCACAGGTCTATATGTATCAAAGCACACAGAGCTCCTTCTGCTTGCGGACCTGACCGTCAACAACAGGCAGGTTAGAAGAATAAAGGCCCATCCAGAAGCCATAATAACTCACCACAGCCAGGAGGAAAAAAACCAAAAAGTTTGAAATTAAAGATCCAAGTAACAGTACAATAAAAAAGGATACCCTTCACAATTGTAAGGCATTCCCCACAAAAATACCACAGATGAAACTCTTAACCTATATCAAACTAGTACCTAACTCAGGAGGTAGATTATTAACACTCGACGCCCTAATTCATGGATAGAATGAGTAGTATACATACTCTGACCACCAAGCATAATTTAGTATTTTCATCTGACTATGTAAAAACCCTGCTGAGTCCCAGAAAAAAATTAAGAAACATTAGACCCCCATATCCAACTCCTCTCTTTGGGGGCTAGACAAATAGATGGTATTATGACTAACTCAAGTCACAAACTCAAAGGACAACTCTATCAATTTAGGGACACACTGAAAACAAATAATTTTAAAGGGTTCTGGTTAAAAGATGTCCTTGACTTGCAGACATTACTAAGAGAAATAAGCCAGACATAAAATAACAAATATTATATGATTCTCCTTATAACGGGTACCTACTCAAACTCACAGAGACAGAAAGTAGAATGGTGACTTCTAGGGACTGGGAGAAGAGGGTAATAGGGAGTTTAATGGGTACAGAGTTTCAGTTTGGAAATATGAAAAAGTTAAGGAGATAAATTGGTGGTAATGGTTGCACAATAACATGAATGTACTTAATTCTACTAAACTATACATTTAAAAATGGCTAAAATAGTAAACTTTGTTATGCATTTTTAACTACGATCTTTCTCAAAAAGTATAGTTGAGTGCTAAGAGAAAGGGGAAACAATTCTAGTTATTTAATTAAGGCTTGACATGGCGATTTGACTTTATAATCTTCCACTGGACTTACAGCTTCAATTATCCCATGTAAAAAATCCAAGTCATCACATTCTTCCTCACAAGAAAAAAGCTGAACTGAAAACGAATGACTTTTCTTTCTTAAATCAGAAAATTGAGGTTACTGCATAAACTATCACCCCAAAATCTGGAGAGAGAGAAGAATACAAAGAATCACAAGCTGAGGTCAATTTACCAGGAACGGAAACTACTAGACCAATTGTAAGGAACATTTTAATGGTAAACTGGACAAATTGCTGGAAGCTGAGGGACTAGCTTAATAGTTAAGAACTCCTGGAGGCTCAGTCTTAGCAGACCTCCACTTTCCTGAGTTTTACCTTTAGAATGTCCCTCCCCAAGTTTCTCAGAGAAATATATGATAAAATTTCTCTGGCAAGGGGTGGGGAACAGTAACCATCTTTAAATACACCCAGGGAAAAGTAACCACTTTGAATTACATACACCCACAGCAGTCTCAATAATAAAGGCCTTCCTCCAAGGTAGACTACCTTACCCGAGCTTTATCTGACCCTGGGAAAGGGCAACTCCAGCCCCTTCTAGCCTGTCTATCTCATGTAAAGGGAAGGGAAAAAAATAGCTAAGGAACACTTCTGAAGGTCATTGTCCAGGGACTCAGGACCACTTTAAAAACTAAGATTTAACCATAAAATGATAAAATGCTTCCTATCCTCCACACCTTACCACCACATCAACAGGGCTCCAATATAATGACAGTGGATTACAACTGAGAAAGCTGCAAGACACAGATGATATTTAAAGGTTTCTTTAAGAAACCCAAAGACAATGGGGGAAGGAGAGGAAACTGAAGTCTCTGGAACCTACAGCTACAGAAAACATTAAACACAACTCACCTCCTAGCTAGATGAACATAAAACTTCACATTTAAAGCCTAATTCTTCAGTTCCTATTAACTGATAGCTCATGTCTAGCTTTCAACAAAAAAATTATAAGCCATGCCGAGAAGAAGAAAAAAAAAACAGACTAATGAGATAAGGTAGCATCGGTAAAGACTCAGATGAGACATAGATTTTGAAATATCAGATAGTAATTTTAAAATAACTAGGATTAATATATTAAGAATCCTAATGGAAAAAAAAGAAGACAACATGCAAAAATAGTTGTTATAACTGAGCTATGGAAATTCTAAGAAAGACTCAAAAGAAAATGCCAGATATCGAAAACACTGTAATAGAAATAAAGAATCCCTGTGATGCACTTATTCACAGACTGGACACAACCAAGAAAGAAACAAAGAACTTGAGGACATAGAAATAAAAACTTCCCAAAATGAAATGCATAGAGAAAAAAAGATTAAGAATAACAGATCATCCAAGAACTGTGGGACAATCACAAAAGGCATAATATTGGTATAATGAAAATAAGAGAAGGAATAAAAGAAACATCAAATGTAATAATGGCTGAAAAAAGGTCAGAAAACACCAAATGGTATAAATACCAAAATATCTACACCAGGCATATCAGTCTAGCTTCAAAATAACAAAGACAAAAGGAATCCCGAAAGAAACGTGAGACGAAAAACACTTTACCTATAGAGGAACAAAGATAAAAATTACTCTGGACTCCCATCAAAAACCACACAAATGAGAAGAGAGTGAAGCAAAACATTTCAAGTGCTGAAAGAAAAAATGCCAGCAACCTAAAATTCTGTATCCAGCGAAGTTATCCTATAAAAGTGAAGGAACTGAAATAAAGACTTCCTCTGACAAAAGCTGAGGGAGGTTGTCGCCAGTACATACATCTTTGCAAGAAATGTTAAATGACCTCAAAGGGAAAGAAAATAATATAGGCCAGAAATGCAGACATATATATGTAACAAGAGTGCCAGAGAAAGACTAAGAAGGTAAAATAAAACCTTTTATCCTTCTTATTCTTAATTGACTGAAGAGACAACTGTGTGTTCAAAGTACTAATAGTGACAATGTATTGGGTGATCACATATACAGATAAGGGAAATCAGCTACAGCAATGTTATAAAGGACAGAAAGAAGGCATTGGGAATACTCTGTCATAAGGCACCTGAGCTAGTATTTTAGAGTAGTATTATTCTAAAGTAAAATTAGATTAGCTGTAAATGTATATTGCAAACTCCAAGCAACTACTAAAAACAATTTTTTAAAGAAGTATAACAGATATTCTAAGAGAGGATAGACAATGAAATCATGTAAAATGCTCAAGTAAAGCTAATAAAGACAGAAAAAGAGAAGCTAAAAAAGGAAACAAAAAGTACAACAAACAAAATAGTTGCAAATGTGAGATATTAATCCAACTATATCACTTTAGATGTGCATGATCTAAATAAACCACTTAAAAGACATAAACTATTAAAATGAATTTTAAAAGAAGACCCAACTATTTGTTGTCTACCAAAAAAAGTTTAAATATAAAGACAGATAGCTTTAAAGAAACAAAATGGAGGAAGGTGTACCATGCAACCACTAATCAAATGAAAGCTAGAGTTGCTATATTAAATTCAACCAGAGCTGACTTCAGAACAAAGAAATTATCAGGATAAAGAGTGATCTTACATATGATAATGGAGTCAATTCTTAAAAAAAAAAACTTAACAATCCTTAATGTATATGCACCTAACAACAAAGCATCAAAATATGTGAGGCAAAAACTAAACTACAAGGAGAAATAGACAAATCCACTATACTTGTAGACTTCAATACTTCTCAATCAGTAACTGACCCAAACAGTTGGAAAATCAGTAAGTATACAGTTGAACTGAACACCACCAGCAATCAAATGAATTTAATTGGAATTACAGAATATTTCATCCTACTGCAGAACATTCTCAAATTCTCACAGAATATTCACCAAAATAGGTGAATGGGCCTTAAAACAAATTTAAAGGAACAGGTTATATGAACTATTCTCTCAGATCACTATAGAATTAAACTAGAAACCGATAATATTGTGGCTGGAAATAAATTGGGGCTGGAAAACCCCAAGTAATTGAAGTTTAAACAATACACTTCTAAATAACAAATGGGTCAAAGAAGAAGCCTCAAGAGAAATATTTTTAAATACTTTGAACTAAAACAAAACAAAAATAAAACTTATGAAAATGTATAAAATGCAGCAAAAGTAATGCTTAGAGAGAAATTTATAGCACTGGGTACACACATCAGGAAAGATCTAAAACCAATCACCCAAATTTCCACCTTAGGAAACTAGAAAAAAAAAGAGCAATATAACATAAAGCAAGCAGAATAAAATTAGAGAAGCCAATAAAACTGAAAAGAAGAAAACAGGATATCAACAGAAAAAAAAAATCAATGAAATCAAAAGCTGATCCTTTGAAAAGATCAATAATATTGATTTGAGAGAGAGAAAAAACAAACTAATAAAAATATCAGAAATCAAAAAAGAGTCCAAACTAATTCCATGACATCAAAGAGATAAACAACTCTATGTCTGTGATTTTGGTAACTTAGTTGAAAGACAAACCACCAATATCACACACACACAAAATAGATCATCTGAATAGGCTTATATCTACTAAAGAAATTTAATCATTAATAATCTTCTAAAAATGGTAACCAAGACCAGAGAGCTTCACTCATAAAGTCTACCAAATATTTAGGGAAGAAATAACACAATTTCTCTATAATTTCTTCCAGGAAATAGAAGCAGAGGGAACACTTCCTAACTTGTTCTGTAAGGCTGGCATTATCCTAATATCAAAATCAGCTAAAGGACATTACAAGTAAGAAAAACTATAGACCAACGTATCTCATGAACAAAGATGCAAAATTACTCAACAAAATTAGCAAATTGAAACCAACAACATATGAAAAGAATTATACACCACAACTAAGTGTGATTTATTCCAGGGATGCAGGGCAGACTCAATATTCAAAAAATTAATACAGTAATCCAGCACATCAACCAGCTAAAAAAAATCACATGATCTTGTCAAATGATGTAAAAAAAAAAGCATTTTACAAAATTCAACATCCATTCATGATTAAAAATATATAAAAATAAAAATAAATAAAATTTTTAAAAAAAATCTCATAGCAGACCAGGAATAGAGAGGAACTTCCAGAAGTTAAAATTTGTAGAATTTTTAAAAATCTACAAAAGAAATCCTATAGCTAACATCATACATAGTAATGAGTACCAAGATTTTGTCTCCCTAAACATTAGGAAAAAAGATGCCCACTCTTATCACTTTTACTAAACACTATACTGTAAGTTCTAGCCAGAACAATTAGCTGAGAAAGAAAGATAAAAGGTTCTCAGATTGGAAAAGAAGTGAAACTATCTCTATTTACAGATGACATGATCTTGTATATAGAAAACAAAAAACCCACTAAAAAACTAATGGAAAAATTTTAAATCAATCAGATTGGAAAAGAAGTGAAACTATATTTACAGATGACATGATCTTGTATATAGAAAACTAAAAAACCCACTAAAAAACTACTGGAACTAATAAATAAGTTGAGCAAGACTGGGAGATACAAGATGAATACACAAAAATCAAATGGAAAAATTTTAAATCAATTGTATTTCTGTAGACTTGCAATGAATAATATGAAAATAAAACTTTAAAAACTTCATTTATAATAGCATAAAAAATAAATTTAACAAAAGTGTTAAACAGACTCTGCAAACTATAAAACATTTCTGAGAGAAATTAAACATCTAAATAAATAGGAAAGCATCTCATGTTCATGGATTAGGGCACTTAAAATTAATATGGCAATACTACTCAAATTGAACTTTCAGATTCAACCCAATCACCAACAAAATCTCAGTTAACTTCCCATAGAAACTGACAAGGTAAATCTTATATTCATATTAAACTGCAAGGGACCTAGAAAAGACAATCCTGAAAAGGAAGAACAAAATAAGAGGACTCTCGCTTCCTGATTTGAAAATTGACTACAAGTAACAGTAATCAAGACAGTATAAGTACTGATATAAGAATAGACATACAGAGATCACTGAAACAGAATTGAGAGCCCAGAAATAAATTCGTGTACCTATGATCAGCTAATTTTCAATGAGGGTGCCAAGACCATTCAACAGGGAAAGAAAAGTCTTCCCAACAAATGGTGCTGGGACACCTGAAGAGGCACATACAAAGAATGAAGCTGGAACTTTACCTAATATTATTATTTATGTCAATGTATTATTATATAAAATTAGTAATACATTATACATATTAATATAATTATAGCATTACTCACAATCTGAAAGGTGGAAACAACCTCTATGTCCATTAACTAATGAATAAATAAAATTGGACATATCTAAACAATAGAATATTATTGTCTTTAAAAAAGAATGAAGTACCAATAATGCTACAACATAAATGAACCTTTAAAACATTATGCTAAGTGAAAGAAACCAGTCACAAAAGACCACATATATTATTGCCTACCTTCTTCAGCTAGCATCCCACCTTTGCAGGCATATAAGTTAATGAAATAAATTCAAAACTATCCCACTGTTATTTCTTCTTTCATCTCCCAGGAAGAACATGACCTATTACTCAGTAGAAACATGTTATCCCCCAAAAAGTAGAGGCATTTTATCCGCAAAATCAGATATTATTTAATGCAATTTTAAATTAAGAGAATTAACATTAAATTACTTACATCAGAAATTCTATTTGGAAACCTTATGAGTGAAAATTAATAAAGATATTTCACCCTAGAAGCTACTAACTAGGTATGTAACCTCACTCAGGCCCTCATAACTTTTCTGTGACTTCAGTGTCTCCCTCCAGGAGAGGAGGAATTCTGGTAGCTCAGAGTTCAAATACATGACACATATGTGGGCTGCTATCCATCTTTGAAAAGCCACTACTAATTGATCAGAGATGGAATCAAAAATCCTACTTGAGGTGAAACTTATCTGTCATTGCTAGACAAGTGAGACGAGCTTCTTTCTCCTTTTAACATTCTACTCTCTGTGACCTACTTGGAATCAAATACACATTTGCAGTGAACAGGTCAGACACAGATAGATACAATACACACAAACTAACTTAAGGAGTCAAAACCTCAAAATACAAGAATTCTTCATCACCTTTAAATGTACAGTGTTCTTTTAAAAGAAAATGCCTATATATGTCTCTATTTCAGATGTGAAACTCTGGGAGAAAAAATAAAATGTAATGGAAAAACTTTAAAATACTGTATCTTTCTCAATTTCCAATATACGTAAAATAGTGTTCTTTAATATGAACTATATTCTTAATAATACTCAGACATACTGGGACACTCCTAAAAAGATCCCTATGAAAAGAACTTTATGAAAAGCGTCCTAGAAAAACAACTGGAAATGTTTACCTTACTACTTAACTCAAGGCAGATCATACCTAGTTACAGGTTTACATAGAACTCATAAAGGTGAGCACCCTGACAGATATTTAGACAATTACATAATTCTGTCAGAGTGTTAGTTCTAGCATCTTCATGTGGCTTCTAAATGTCCAAAGCCCCCTGTAAAGCCATTCCCATTATGTGGCTCCACTCCAAATTTCCAATTCCTTCTTGGTCCCTATCAAACTCCTATTCCCTCGGCCTAACTTTTAACCGTTAGAAAAACATTCTGATTCAAGTGAAAAATTTTTTTGCTTTTTTCAAGGGGAAAAAGTCAAAATCAGGGAGGGCGAGGGAAATAATAATTACATTAAAAGAGGAAGGTTCATTGACCAAAATAGAAAATAAGTGCTTAGTATGGGCCAATTATTATGCTAGGTGCAGGAGATATGATAATCAAGATAAGGCCCACTTCTGACAGAGGTTAAAATAGCCAGACAAAAAATAAGTGACTAAAGTTGTGTCAAAAACAAAAAACAAAAAAAAAGGAGCACCAATGAAACATATAACCTGTGCCATGAGAGTTGGGATAAGGACATAACATAGTCTTAGACATTGAGAAAGGCCTCCTATGAAAATATTAGCCAAGGATACAGCAATGTTTGAGAAATAAGACACGTTCAAGGAACTACAAAAACTACCATATACCTGACGAAGCCAAGAAATGAGGCTAACATGGAAAGCCATGGAAGCCACTATAAGGAACTGGTAATGATTTATTTCAAAAATTAAGAGTCACTGAAGGTGACTTAATTGAGGTGCACAGATATACTTTCATGAAGGGCTCTCAAGCAGCCTACTTCACCTATGGTTGCAAAAGTGATCAAGGGGAAGGTATGAGGAAATAACAGAAAGGGAGAGATAAATAGTACTTCAGAGACTTTAGAGTATACTCAGACATCTTGGATTAGAACTACAATGCTTGAAATATAGATGCTCAATCATATGTATCAATATGTACTATATGCAAAAAGGAATTATGAAGATGAAGAAGAATCAAGAGCTCAAAAAAACTTACTGTCTTAACTTAGAAGTCTTATCAAGAAATTTTTTTAAAAAAACAAAAAATTAAAAATTTTTTTAATTAAAAAAATAGCTCTTATTGTTTTTTGTCTATGTTTTAAAATAAGGTTGGTTGGTTGTTTTTAACTGGGTTCAATTTAAAAGACACTATTCACCTTGTTATACATATATCTAAGCATGAAGTCCAGTAGAAATGATTTCCCTTTACGAAAAGCTCCTGCCACGGATACCACTACTATGTTAAGATCGCGAATGTGCTCCTGTAGCAATATCTGCTCCAAAGCTTCTTCATCGAGCTCAAAGTTATGGTCATCTTCATGAGCAAGAACAATCTGTACTGGACATGGTTTCTTCATAACCTCATCAGAGTTTACTAGGTCATCATCTTCATAATTCTCACCTAGGATTTAAAAAAGAGAGAGAAACTCATTACTTTAATTCCTGCATTATAAACTTTTCCTAAAGGATCACGACTAAAGCAAAATTTCAAAAAACTTCCCACCCCACGCCCAGACCCCCAAGCACTGTTCAAGTATATATTGGATTTCTCATTCCCTCTGTAATAGGACCAAGAATATCAGTACAATTTCCCACTAGATAAACAGATAAGCGGCAATACTAAATATAGCCTCTATCTCAATTAAGTCTTTAAGAACTATGAACAGTAGCTGTAAACAAGTGCTTAGTATGGGCCAATTATTATGCTAGTGTATGCACACAGAAACAAGTTGGAGGTGGGGGGAGGATCAATTTCATCTAATAATTCAGATTCCAATTTTCCTTGTAGGCATGACCTGGAAATTATTCCAAGTTACAAAGATTAAAACATATATTTGAAATGTAGACATTTTTCATTCTGAAATTTAAAGAGCTATGTTAAGGCCCTAAGAAGTCTCCAAAAATGATACTTATGATAAAGCTAACAAGTCTCTAATTTAATAAGAGTAACCAATGGTACAGCTTCTCATATTAAAGCAAAGCACAGGATTAGTGTTTTAGTGGAAGATACAAGAATGGTCAGTGAGGAAGGTAGTTATAGCTTAGAGTTTCACCTGCCTCTGGGGCTCTTTATCACCAAACACCATAGCTACCACTTAAAAATTACATAGCTCCCCAAACAGCTACAGAAACCCTTCCTTTGTTCACCCAGCACACCAGAAGGTAATATTTATAGAAGAACCTTACTAAATAGTGATACCTGTAGAACATGTAACAGCAGAGACAAATTCCTAAAGTTGAAATTTCTGTTAAAAAAAAAAAAACTAATAGCTAATTTTAGAGGCTATGTAACATATCTGGCTTTCTTCCTTGCTTGATCCCATGTAGCAACAAGTTATTCCTGGGGAACTTATTCTCTCCACATCAACATTTTTAAGAGACTGATTCCTTGAGCCTGTCTACTAAGTGTCAGTTTCTAATCTAAGGAACATATAGTATCTACTTTGTTCATTGCAATGATAGTTCCTGTCTTTTCCAGGAGACAGCTGGTTCACTGAGGAGTGGCACATTAGTCAACAGTGCAATAATACCTTATCCACAAAACCACTATTCTCAAAGATTACATAACCATATTAATACATTTTAAATCTCTTTACAGAAAAAAAATCTAGCTTATTTGATTTGAAAAGACTTTGCCTCTATATCACAAGGCACTTTTAACTATGCGGAGCAAAACCAACACTACTTCAAACTGTGCTACAAATGGTGACAAATACAATCTAAAGAGCAATTACAAGAGAGAATCTTTTAAAGGAAAGCAATCAATATTTAATTCAAGAGAATATTATCACCGCCTCTTCCAATGGTATACAGATATATAGCCAGGTACACCATTTGAATGCACAAAAAAAGTAAATGCATCAGTAAAGCCAATAAAGAAAGAGCAATACATAATTTCAAAGCAAACTTGACCTAATGGTCAGAATTTCACTCAAAGTACTTCAACAACAGAGCACTTTACAAGTGGAAAAGCAAGGAATCATTGAAGAAAAATTTTTTCTGGCATTTGTTGGTCACAGTTTTAGAGCATCAACAAGGAAAATTTGACAGTAACAACTATGGATATAATTACAAGGTCTTTAAAATAACGTAGACCTCCTATGCTTGTTAAAGCAAATTCTACGAGGGAAAGGAGGTATACTGACTTGTGCTTTATCTTGCTCTTAGGAGAGCCTTAGAAGAGGCTCTAAGAAACCTCAATTAATCCAGCCAATCTAGTTTATGAAGAAAAATTCCTTAAAAGGTTATATTAGTATTAAGCATAAAATAATTACTAAATAACAATATATGCATATTAGATATCTAGTTTATGTTCTTCATAAATATCTGTAAAATATCTCATTCTTTTCATTTATCTTCAAGATCAAGTATGATACAGAATAAAACAGATTTCTTAAAACAAAATCCCAATTAGAAATAACACACACTTATAAGAACTAAATATCTGACTTAACACTGTTTATCCAGGAATCAATTAAAGAGTATCTAAGGTCCTGCAGAAATAGAATCCAAGTAGTCTTCACTACCTAAAAATGTGGACTTCAAAAGGCAGCAATGCACAAATGATTACTTAAGACTACTGGATCATAAGCTGATGGGATAGAGTATAACTCCAATCAGTCTTAACATCAAAAAAACACATTTTGTGACCCCTGATTTGATGCATTAGGAAGGACCAGACACCACCAATGATTTACTTCTGGAGAAAATTTTTTTAAAATATGTATCTGATTAAGCCTCCAGATCTAGAAATTGGGAGGGGCAGAAGAGTGCCATGGAGATCCAAAAATAAAATGTTTACAATACATACAAGACAAAGTCAACCGATTGCAAAATTCTGCGCCTATCCAACCATATATCTCAACCCTCTTCCCCAGAAATACAGTTCTAAACACACATTGATTCTTACCTCCTAAAATCTAATATCAAAACCAGACAGACATTACAAGATAACAAAACTACAGACCAACATACCTTAGGACAGACATAAAAATCATTCATCAAAATCCAGTATTCAGAATATATAAAGAACTCCTACAACTCAATAAGAACAATTCCATTTTAAAATGGGAGATTTTAACAGATATTTCAAAGATATATAAATGGTCAATAAGCACATGAAAATATGCTCAACACCATTAGATGTTAGAGAAATATAAATTAATACCACAATGACATACACTACACACTCACCAGAATAGCTAAAATTTATAAGAATGACAAAAGAGTTTGTTCAGAGGAACTGGCACTTACATATTTCTGATGAGGATATAAAATGATACCACCACTTTGAAAAACGTTTTGGCAATATCCTACATACCTATATAAAGTTAAACATACGCTTAACCATATAATCGCAATCATATTCTTAGGTACTTAGAAGAGAAATTAAACATACGACAACAAGACTTGAACACAAATGTTCATAGCAGCTTTATTCATAATGGCCATACACGGAAAACAACTTAAATGTGTTCATTTATTGGAAAATGAATGAACTGTGTTAAATCCATACAATGAATTACTACTTGGCAATGAAAAGAAACGAATTACTAAAATACACAACACAGATAAATCTAAAAAGCATTGTAAGTAAAAGAAGTCACACGCAAAATATTATACTGTCTGATTCAATGCTAGAAAAAGTAAATCTGTAGTAACAGAAACCATATCAGTACTTGCCAGGAGCTGAAGGTAAGAAGAGAATTGATGAGTGCTATGGACTAAATGTTTGTGTGTCCCCAAATTCACAGGCTGAAGCCCAAATCCCCAAAGTGATGGTATTTGGAGGTGCTATCTTCAGGGGATAATCTGGTTATGAGGGTGGAACCTCACGTACAGGATTAACGAGAGACTTGAGAGAGATGATCTCTACCATAGTAGGATACAGCAAGAAGATAGCCATCTGCAAACTGAAAAGAGGGCTCTTACTAGATAGACACCATATCTCTGGCACCTTAATCTTGGACTTCCCAGTCTCCATAACTGAGAAATAAATGTGTGTGTTTTTTAAGTCACCAATTTATGGTAATTTGTTATAGCAGCTGAAGCTACAGAACTATAAAGGGAACTTTTTGAGATGATGGAAATGTTCTACATCATGATTGTGGTGATGGTGGTGGTTATAAAATTATACATGTATCAAAACTCATCAAACCATACTCAAAAATCAGTGGACTTTATGTAAATTATTTCAGTAGGGTAGATAAATCTGAAAAAATCAAATCCAACCTATTCCCCTTGGCACCTCTCATTTATTAAATGAGAGGATAAAGCAATACAACCAATTCATTAATCCATTTCCAGGGGAAAGAAAATATTCTAATTAGTATTGTCCCTTGATAATTGCCAAAGAAGGTTATACTCCAATCTGATGAAAAACTAGGGCTGTCCATCAATTCTGACACTGTTCCAATTAATTTTTAAATATTTTCTCTTGACCTAAATTCAGGACCTGCAAAACATAATTTTGAATGTCTCTAATGGTGACAAATTTACTCCTTTTTGAATGAATTCCTGTGAATCCAGTACTTCATCATGCCAAAATATTTTGCTTAAAAAATAAATAGGTATTATGAAGTTACTAATACTTCTTAAAAACTTGAGAGACAGCTTTTTACATTGAAAAGGGACTTTTTTACTCCAACAAGTGTTTAAAGTTTAAGCATCAATAGAATATGCATATGCTCCCTAAAATACATGTCAAGACACGAGGACATTTAAGTTTTAGTACAGCAGGTCCTCAAACAACATCACTTCATTTAACATCATTTCATCGTAACATTGATGAAAAAAAAAAAAGTCAGTTCTGGGTCAGAGTCACTGTCTATGTGGAGTTTGCACATTCATCCCATGTCAGCATGGGTTTTCTCCGGGTATGCCAATTTCTTCCCATATCCCAAAGATGTGCATGTTAGGTGAATCTATGTGTCTACATTGTCCCAGTCTGAGTGAGTGTGGGTGTGGATGAGTGCACCCTCTAACAGAAGGATGTCCTGTCCACGGTTGGTTCATGCCTTGTGCCCTGAGCTGCTGGGATAGGTTCCAGCCACCATCAACTTTGAACTGGAATAAGTGAATTAGAAAATAATAATCTTTTTATTAATCTCTTTTAAATGCACATCTAGCTCACATTTATTTCAATGTTTAATACCAGAAGTATTAAGTCTTTCTTTAGAAGTTTGGTGATGCTTCTGTGACCATAAATGTGCTATAGAAACTTAATTCTTGTATTAAATAGCCTATGGTTAAGTGTGGTTTCGCTATAAGTCATTTCACTATAGTTCCATGAACCTATTGATGTTGAGGACTTACTGTATTTAAAAATAAATCTAATATATCACTCACAGGGGTTTTGGACATTATGTAGCCAAATGCATAATAGAAATAAGGAAATTATAAGGAAAATACATGACTAGACCACTACTGAAGGACCAGGTCTTATTACTTTAGTGTTATATCCTCAATAGCAGCGCTTCTCAAAACTTTTAGCATGCATATGAATAACCTGAGGATCTTGTTAAAATGCATATGCTGATTCAGTGAATCCAGGGTAGAGGCTGAAACTGCATATTTAGACCTCCAACATAAAACCAACACTCAGGAAATAACAGAGAACCAAGGATCACAATATTTTACAGGTATTTAGTATGCCAATTTCATTTATTTTATTGCATGTAGTTTCTAGTGATGTTAAAGTTAACACAGAAGAAAGTTTTCAAGCTCAACTATAATCTTCCATTCTTCATGAGACTGCTAATACTCTTTGAGATACAACCACTCCACTCCATTCTAACTACTGAGGATCCTGAAGAGGCATTGTACAGACATCCATACCTTAAAAAAGTAAATGTAAAAAATATTTTAATATGTTGACATGATAGACATCTATGGTTGAAAGTACTGATCTGCAGTCGTAACAGTCACCTGGGAGAGCTTTTATAGCAGTGCTGGGCTCTCCTCCCCCTGCCCCAGACAGATGCAGCCTAGAATAATATTGACAAAGACACAAATTTGGACTTCATTAAAGTATTTTTCTTAAGGAGAAGAAGAGCTATTAGCCAATCAGAAAATCCAAAAACAACCAAAAAAAAGGTTTTAACTATTTGTTCCTATAAAATGTTAAGAACTTATAAAGAACAAAAGGCAAAACGGAAAAAAAAATAACTCATAAAGCTAAACTT
The DNA here is from genome assembly GCF_014176215.1 of Rousettus aegyptiacus. NCBI lineage: Eukaryota > Metazoa > Chordata > Mammalia > Chiroptera > Pteropodidae > Rousettus > Rousettus aegyptiacus. Next base: position 22,240,608 of record NW_023416310.1, read on the forward strand.
TCTCATATAAAGCTGGAACCACAATGCAAACTACAAAAATAAAGACTTTTGAAGACTTCTGAAGAGGATGTATTAACAACATCAGATATTAGATAATGTGGGGGAGGAAGAAATTTTACTCTGCCCTTCTAGGTTCTTCCAGCTGGTATAATAATTAAATCGACAGGATACAAATTAACAAGAGAAAATAAATTTAATTTTGTGTGTACATATAAGAACCCCACGTACATGAGGTTCAGAGACATAAAAATAAAATGAGCAATGTATGGCATCCTGAGCCAAGAAATGATGCCTTGGGGCTTCAGGAGAGGAAGGTCACTGGTAGGATGATAAAAAGAACAGAAGTTCAGTAATTAGAAGTCTGCCCTGGCCCACAGGTAGGTCATAAAATGTTCTCTCTCGTAATAACTCTTACTATGGGGAAGGACTCTAATGTAGATTCTTCTAGGTAGCCGAGGGCCAGAAGTTTTCTCCTGGACCCACAGGGTCTCAACTGCCTTTGGCTCAAAATAATCCACAGGCCAAAGTGACACATCTTGGGGAGGCCTGTTCTGAACTCTTTCAAATACCTTTGCCCCATTAACTTTGCCCCTTTGGCCAATAAAACCATGCAAAATCGCTAAGCTTTAAAAATGTTTTTAAGAGTATATAAGACAGTTCGTCTCCTTTCTTCATTACTATCAAATCAGGAGATAAACATAAAGTTGTTTTCGTATAAGATTTGCATACTATTTTACATTTGAAATCTATTGTTTCCATAGTAACCAGCACTGATGTAACAGAATTTTGCTGTTCCCATTTAAAGAATACTGAGTCATAAAAATACTTTATGCATTTATCTAAATAGAAGAAAAATGTAAAATAGATTACAAATGTATACATTCAAAAGTATTTTCCCAACGCTTATTATCAAGTATTAACAAGTATTAAAGCATATACTTGAATATAAGTGTACTTAGAGATAAAATTTCAACTGAAATTCATTTAAATTAGAAATTTTAAATGAGATTGATATTTAAGAAGTCAATTTTGTTGGTTAGTTAAGAGATGCTAAAAGGAATAACGGCTCAGGGGACTCTAAGCAACAAGAAATTCAGAAGAATTTTATAAGGTTCTGCAACTTCACAGTCCTCAAAAAAGGTCTCTATTTTCTTCTACAGGGAAGTCTTGCAAATAAATCTCATCCAAGGGGTCTTACATCTGCTCTTAATGTACTTTTTTGTTTGTTTATATTGGTGGGGGGCGGGGAGATGTACTTTCATTCTGTGGTCCAAGTTTTTAAAGAATTAGAGGAGGACAGTGAGGCTCAGATTAAGCAATCTGCAAGGACATACATTTAGTAAGTAACCAAATAAGGATATACACCCAGGTCTTTGTAATAGTCAAATCCATCATCTTCCAACTATGCCAAATGGACATGTTAGTTGAATAATTCAAAACTAAATTCTTATGTGCTCCAGATTTTCAGAAAACTGAAGTTACCAAAAATACAATTTGTTAACAAAAACGAGAGGAGTATATTTCTCATCTTTGTAACAAATCTTGGCATACAGCTATTTTTCCCTTTATTTTATCCAAAAATTTCCTTGTCAAAACTTAATCATTTATATATATAGTCAACACATCATTTATACATTCCCCTAACATTTGGGAAAAGTTTTTTTTTCTTCATAAGCTTTCCTGGAGGCAAGTTTTAAGGTGTAGACTTTCAAAATATAAGATGGAATAAAATTATATTTGCCCGTCTTTGGTAAGATATGCATACATGTTTACATGCAAATAAATATGCAACTCATTGTTTCATATTTATTGAAACAATGCTTGGTACACCTATTACAATGTGACATAAATAAATGAGGACGATCTCCCACCTTACCTACTTCAAGTCAGTAATTAAAGAGCAAAGCACTATTCTAGATACTAGATGAGTACAATTTGCTAATAATAGTCCTAACTCTCAAGATTCTAACAGGAACAAGATTAAAAGAACAGTAAAAGAAAGTGTTACATTAGGTTATTTAAATGAGAGTCATTAATGAAGACATCCGGGAGAATGCTGAATCCCTCTGAGCCCTGAAAACAAGATTAAGGCTAACTTTAAAAGTTTAGGTTAGGAGTGCTGGGCATTATCCTGAGGAGAGCCATGGAAAAATTTGAAGCAGAGAAGTGATTGGATCAAAGCTGTGTTGCAGAGTTAAACTGAAAGTGATGGGTAAGTAAGAAGTATAATGAAAATCTAAAAACAGGGAAATCAGATATTAAGGCAACTAGAAGAGACTGAGTATTAGGTGAGGAGCCCAAAGTCAGGAGGTGACAGTAAAAATGGAAAGTGATGAGAGCTAGCTAATTCTTCAACATCCTTCTTTGGACTATGCAACAGATAACACTAAATTATTCCATATTTTTTATAAGGCATTCTGTTTTCTTACAAGCCTTTCTAAAGCAACAATGCACTAAAATTTCCACTTTCAAAAGTTATTTTTGATACGGTGACTACAAAGTTTTGTAACACACAGATCAGAAATCCATCAAACCCAGAGGTTTCCTTGACTCAGCCAAACAATTTAAACATTCCCTTTTTGACCCAAAAATTAACTCTGTGGAAATTTAAAAGATATTAAACCCATAGAACTATTGAAATTTATTAAAACCAGTTAGGAGTCATAAAAAAATATATACACACAAGGAACCAAGTTTAAATTCAGAATAGCGTTTTGATGATGTATCTCAACAGATATCTATGAGCCAAGGCCCTGGAAATAAAGGCATTAAGAGTTGCCACAACTCTCTACCTCGGGTGACTCGTTAAAGTAGCAATTTAAAAAAAAGAAAGAAAATTAAAGTATACACCCAAATCCCAAACTTGGCTCAAGACAGGCAAACTGCCTACTAAAAGAACAGCTGTAAAAAGGGAATAGTGCCAAAAACAGACAAGCATCCTTCCAGCTAGATAAAATGTGACTAATTTGAAGAAGAAAAACAAAAACAAAAAAAAAAAACCAGAAGGGATAAGAAAGTCAGAGGTCCTCTGTATACTCTCCTTTTCTCCTTTTCTCTAGTTTGGCAATTTTAGAGTATATGTCAGGATTTCTTGTGGCAGATAAATATACATGCTCAAAAACAAGGGGCAGGGGAAACATATCTCCATAGTTTTTAAAGAAGTCACATTTGGAACTATTCAGGCAATTTTTCCAATTCTTTGCTGTATTTGGCCACAGAAAAACAATCCATACTCCTTTTTAAACAAACATGGTCCAGCACCATTTGATCTTTCAATTGCCTCTAATTACTTTTAATACTTTTTTAAGTATCCCTTTTAGAAAAATTCTTAGGAGGGACAAGGGTTCAGACTCTTGTAAAAAGCTTACTAACATACTGCCTATTTTATTTCTAAACATGTGATATATCCTGCACTGTTCTCAAAAAACCACTCATTCTTCAAGACCTGACAAAGACCATCTATCTCCTCCATGAAGTCGTTCGCACCAACACGAGCAGGCAGTAATTTCTACTTCTAAAATTATAAACTTAATAAACTTTTCTCACAAACATGCATAAAGTCTAACAAGGGTCCCCAACATTTCTGGCACCAGGAACCTGTGCTCCTATGAGAATCTAATGCCTGATCATCTGAGGTAGAACTGAGGCAATGATGCTAGCACTGGGGAGTGGCTGCAAATACAGATGAAGCTTTGCTTGCTTGCTTGCCCGCCCACCACCCACCTCCTGCTGTGTGGTCTGGTTCCTAAGAGGCCCCGGACCAGTACCTGTCCACAGGCCAGGGATTGGGGAATCCCTACTCTATCTGATCTCCCATCTACATGAAAGCATGGAACAAGGATCTGTTCCACACTTTTCTACAGTAGGTGTTCATGACAAGCAACCCAAAAACCCTTTTATAAGCCAGGTGCTCAATATGTCAAATGATAACATCAAGGGAAAAAAGCTAGTTGTTTAAGTATGGTCCTCTATCTTCCTGCCCTTCTTCACCTTTTTTATTACCCGAAAAAACTAGTCCCAGCCCCTTCAGATTTTCCTTTACCCTGAAGAGAAGAGATGATAACTTTCTTTGTTCACTCAATACATGTCAAGTGCTTTTAAGACATTATTTTTTTCCCCGCTCTTTAATTCCTCACCCCCCAATTCCACCCCTGACCTATGGATGTTGCTGTTTACCCTTAAGAACTGGAGCTCTTAAATGAGATTCACATTCGGTTACCATATTAAAATTTCAACATCAACTGTAATCAAATAAATGCAAATGAAACGGTAAGATCCCTACTTTTACCTAGTTGACATTTATTTTTAAATAACACCCACTTGTAAACAAAGATATTTGTAAACAAGCACAAACCAAACCCTAATGGGTGACAGAATAAATGGGTACAACCCTTCTGAATAGACACGATGATGTGTATCTTCAGTTTTGAAAATGTGCATGCCATTTGACCCAGAAATCTACTTTTAAGACCTTATCCTGAAGGTCAAGATTTATCTACAAAGATGTTCAACCAGCATTATTCACAAGAAATAACCCCATATCCAAAATGACGATTAGTTAAGTACTCAAAAAATCATGCTATAGAGATTAATCACATAGGCAAATACAATATAAAATGAAAAAGTAAATTACAAAATTACAATAAGATCCTAATTTAGGAAAAATTAAATTATGCATTTAAAAAAGGATATAAACTAAAAGATGTCCATTAAAACATTAGCAGTGGTTACCACTAATTGGTATGATTTTTACTTTCTTTACTTTCTTCCTTTTCATTTTGTGTTTTCCACGTGTCTACAAAGATATACTGCTTTTCAAATAAAAAAAATAAAACTTTCCCAACAAAGTATGAATTACCATTTTACTCCTAGTAAGAAAAGAGCTGTGAGTTTAGCTATAACTTAAAGGCAGTAAACTTCTATTTTAACATCTAGTTGTGAGACATTTGGCATGAGCCACACTGAACCTTCCCTAGACACTACAGCCTACTTTAGATAGAATTTTGTGAGAAACGGTATCCAAGTGCACTGCCGTTTTCCTGCAATAAAAACCCTCTAACTCTAAACAAAAAATTTATATAGCCAGTTCATATCATCATATCTATTTTAAAATAAAGTGCTGATGAAAAAAAACACCAATTTTCTGAAGATCTGATTAATAATGGTCTTCAAAAAACCTAAGAACAAGGATGATTTTCCTGTCAAAATTTCTGACTTACTCAAAAACCATCCCCCTCATTCCAATAAAAGTGAACTTAATCCAACTTTTAATATCTCATAAACCCATTTATTCAAATATGAAAAGAACAGTGTGTTTCGTATGCCAATTTCACCTCCTATAAAGAGTTTCTTCTTTATGGAAGGCTTTAAAGCTTCTAAAGTACCTTCATAGTTTTTTATCTATTTAATAAAAAAAAAAAAATTTAAGATCTTAAGTTTGTAGGGTTCTCTTAACCACCAGGAAGGAAAAAATATTATCATTGAGCTAGTTTTAAAAATCCAAGCTTCTATTCTAAATGCATTCTGAAGGTCACAGGAAGTTTATAGAACTCAAAAGTAAGTCTTTAGTTAAAATAAGTATGTTCTGACCATTCACCATGGCTCTACTGAAATGATTACAATAAGGGGGGAGGGCTTTTTATGGATTCACAAATTAGGTGTTTAGTCAATCATTTTTTTTAAGCATTCTTGTGTGTAACAGATCCAAGTTAGATTTTTGCATGTTTACTGTCTGAAAAGCCAATGCACCCTACTTGGAAAATGCCAAGGCCTTAACTAAAAAATTAATTCATATTGAATCCTATAACTGAAATAAACAATTTCAGACTATTTTGCCACATGATTAATTGATTCTCTAAAATGAAAGTTTATTTAAATGAAGATAGCTGAAAAGCATGAAGGTATTTTTTTTTTATTAAAACTGAAAAGGCCTTTAAGTCACCTACTTTAGAAATTTTTAGTTCAAAATCTCATCTTAGATAACCACACATTATAGTAGTAACTACCATCAACAGAATGTTTTCCACTGGATAAGTATTTTTATCACATTTAATACAATAACCCGAATCACGAATGCATTACCAGCATTTTACAAATAAAATTAAAAATTTACCCATCGACCTTGCCCAAACTAAACCTTTGTCCACATTACAGGAAAAAAAATTAGAAGAGACTTTCTGGTCACAAACATATACATACAAATAATAACACAAGTAGTCAAAATGGCACTTCTTACATATATATTACTGTCTTTCTTACAGACAGCTTTACAATTTACAAAACACTTGTGTCCTGTCATCTCATCTTTTCCTACAACAGTCCTGTTACAGGATTATTATCACTACTATATGTGAGGGGCTTCAAGGCTGAGTTTAAGTGAAGTCACTCAGCTTTTGATTCCTCATTCATTGTCCAATAACCTAACTTGATCCTCTGTGAGTAAAAAAACATTGTCCCCACAATCTGAGTATTACGCAATAAAAAGATGAAATGTACTAGAGATCTTAGATAAGCATCTTTCATCAGTTACCTATTACACCATCAAATTATTAAGAGTTACTGGTTATTTTGATGCCAATGATAGAAATACAAGTTGTACCAATAATTTTTATTAAGCTGGTACATTAGCAAGGAAATATCCTAGATTCTACCTGTACTGGCCAGGTAACTAAAACCAGTCAGTCAGAAGTGCATATCATCTCCTTGGGAATATAGAGAATGTATAAATTAGTTTTTCATGACTTAACAGTTGTTTCTAACACATATTATCTACCCATAAAACCAACTACTGTACAGCCGCCGTCTGTGCTTCAGAGTAGGTAGTCAGGGTGGCTACCTACATACACGCATTTCTAAAAAATCTACCCAAGTTTAGCAAATATGTGTACACCCATATACGCAGAGATATGTTTACCAATAACTTGAAAGATCATTTGTAAAGTAGTTATGTTGGTTTTGTACTTCTGAACACTTCATGCTTCTCCATGTCCAAAACAGGCAAAACTGTTCTACGTTATTACTTCTACTCCTTTCTATACCATCTACCTTTTCCCTTCCTACTTTAAAATGACCCACTCTACTTAGTGACTTGCCCCATTTTTACTTTTTAAATGCCCCAATTTTCTCGTTAGTATGATTTCAGACTTCATTCATCCAACAAAGTTGTACCTAGTCATCTCGAATTACATGTTGTGATAATTATAAATGAAGAAAGACCCCTCCAAGTCTGGTGAGTGAGGAGTAGTAAGGGTGCCTGAGTAGTTTCTGTGGTTGTAGACAAGTCACAAACAACTCTTCCAACTTAATTCCCTCATAGGAAGTTTTAGGAAATAAAAATCAAAGCAAGATGTTCAAAGTGCTTTATAAAATAGCAAGTATTACTGCCATTATATTTTCAGGTTTGATGCTTTTTTCTGCTATACATTTTTAAAGCAATGAAGAAAGCCCTCAACTATTTTAATGAATGATATAGGTAATGAGGAGTAAAGAATAAGAAAACGTCTATGAGTAAGGAATTCATTGGGGGATCAAATTCAGTTATTCTATATTCACAACTATCTTCCTTAGGTTAAGTAATGCCCAATAACGTAAATAACATACCTGGACTTCAAAACTCCAATGTGGCTACAAAGACTACAGTACCACATTTTTTAAACAAGAAAGAAAAAAAGGACGCTGCCTCCCTGCACCCACCCCCGAGAAAGCCCCCTTCTATAAAGCTGAATATCGTCATCATACACACAAAAAATTTAACTTTTATTTACATCCCTAATATATGTGACTTATAACTTGGAGAGCCTGCCAAAAGGCTTTGCTTTCACTTGTGTGTCAACAGGTCTTCCAATTAAGCATAAACAATTTTTTAAAGGTATACTGCTACTAAGTCTCACAATTTTAAAAATGTCTTGATCTACAGCATCAAACTAGGTGAAAGTCTTCCAGGTACTCTCTCTTAGCAGCTGCTTAATATGAAACAGATGGAAAAAGCAATATTTTGGAAAGGTTCTAACAATTTCAAGAATGTTATTTTCACTTGTGAATATTTAAAAACTTAAGCCTAAAGTTAAAACAATGCAGCAAAATAAAAAAGAATCCCAAAATAGGTGCACTTGACTTAAAGGCAGAAGCTCATTTTAACTCACAGTTTATCTTCCATATAATAAATATCTCTTTACTGTATAAGGCAGCTCCTTCTTCCCCAAATAAAAGATTTCAAAAGACTTGATTAAATAGATTTAATCCCATTCAGATTCCTATCATCCTACAAAGTCATTAAAATATGAGTGTGTTAGTGCCTTATAAAGACCCTACATCCCTAAAATGGATAAGCATTTCTCTTAAGAGACACAAAGCATCTTCCAAAGACTAAACTACTGGAGTGGTGAGAGCCCAACTTAGCTCTTCAACTTCACTTATCCAGAAAGCAGAGGGAGACAAAGAGTTTCTACACAGAAAAAAAAAACAGATGAGTCCCCTACTCATTCACAGTCTGTTTTCTCTTACCTTACACACAAATTTTAACAAGTTTATTTGGTTTTTAATGTAGTAATGGGTGACTCACCACAAATCAGCAGGGAGAGGGGCTGTTTTAGGCAGTTATTTGATAAGAATGACTATCAAGTGAAGTTTAACTACAGAAATAAAAAAAAAAAGACTAAAATCTGTAAATAGCAGACAGAGCATTTTAATAAGTGGTGAGTCCTATTTATCAAGTCTTAAGAATTGTATCTCTTCTCAATGTACCACAGCATAAAAATGTTAATAACCATGACTGAGTCATAAAGTTATGTATGCTTCTCCTGATTAGGCAGGTATATAAAATACTTTGAAACTACATCTAAAATGGTAATCTTAAAAAGAATAAATTAGATAGATTAGACAGATTAGACAGATAGATAAGCACACTCATGCCTAAGAGTCCAAAAGAGTTCATCAATCCATCAGCATTCCAAAACAATTACTTGAGAATTCAACCAGAAGACAATAAGGCAAAACTTCTCTGATAGTATTTTTTTCTATGTAAACAGTTCGGTCAAGTGCTTTAGTTGGCAGGCAATAATAAAAGAAGCTCTATTTCCTGTTCTCTTTCCCCTTACCAAAACTCTACAGTTTGTCATCACCTCTGATATATGTTCAACACGTCCAGAGGCTACCATGAATGATGAAGTACAGTTCACATAAACTTTTCTATTAAAGTGAGTCTTCATGGTTAATACTTTATCAAAATGTTTTATATTTCATCTCACAAAATCAGATTGTGGAGAGAATTCTGAAAAATACAAGTTAATATTTAGTGTGTTAACAAACTTTTATGTATGCCATGGCTGTACTCGCCTAACCGTAAGCTTTTACTACTTATAAGCTAAGCCTCTGAAAAACTTTATACCTTTAAATATCATCAAAATTCTCAATCAGGACTTCATGCATTCGTTCAGTTCACACGACGGTAAAAGATCAAATGCTAAACTCCTAAAAATAGGGGTGTTATCAGTGAAAAGAACACACAACACTCCACTGCCGAAGCAAATGCGTCTTCGAGAGGGCAGAGGCGCTCCTTGTACACGTACAGTAAGAACTCAATTCAGCAAAACCTGGGAACGAAGAATCAGGTGACTTCACACCACAGGCACTTTCTTTCTGATCCAGCCTTACTACGGTCTGAGTGGCTAGTAAACAGCTCATAACCCCAGTTTGACAACTAAACCTGGACTCGCATCTCGGCCTCGCGCAACTCTCGCAAATGGGTTCGGGGCCCGAGAGGCCACAGAACGCAAGCGCCCGGGCACAAGCCGTGGCCTGCGGACTGCGGTTCCCTCCTGGAAGGTTGTCTGGAAAGATTTCCGACCTGGCAGCGAGACGTCTGCTCCCCCCGCGCGCTCCGCGTCCTCCTTTGCGGGGCCCATCATGTCCTGGTTACCCCTTCCTCCCTTTCCGCGCGAAGGACAGAGAGCAGCGAGTGCCCGCTGGGTGACAGGTCGTCCTGCCGAGTCCGGAGGTCCCCGGGACGGAGCCGCAGGCGACCTCCCCGTGCCCAGGTCTGCGGCCCCGGCTCAAGGCCGCCCCCACAGGTCGGGGCGGACGCAGCGGCAGCCACGCGGCGGACAGGCAGGGGGCCGGGCGCCGGGCGCAGACGTGCGCGCCGCCCGTTCACCCGACAGCTGCGGGCGCCGCGGCCCGCAGCGCGCCCTTTGAGGCCGCGCGCGGCAGGAGCACGGGGCGCGCCGGGGACTAGGCCCGTCGGCCAGACGCGGCGGCAGGAGGAGAGCTGAGCCAGCCGCGGACGACGACCCCGCCGCCTGCGGCCGCTGCCCGCGATCCGAGTGACCCGCGCCCTCTCCCCACCCGGGACCTGCGGCCTCCGCCCCGCTGGCCCGTACCTAAGAAGGTCGTGGACGAGACGTGGTTAACGCCGGTGCTTGGGTCGCTGGTCCGCCGCCGGCGCCGCAGCCCCTGGTGCGGCTGCTGCCTCCGCGATACCTCGTCCCCCTCCGCCATCTTGTACCGATTTAAAATTAACTCCCCACTGACGTCAAACGCCGCCGCCGCTTTATCAACCTCCCGGGAGCCGGTGGGGCGCCCGACGGGTCCTAGCGCCGCCCGCAGCCGGCTCCTCCTTGTCCTCCCTGAGCCCTCCCTTGTCCCGCCCATCCGCGCCCGCGCTCCGCCTCTACCCTGCCGGCCTGCTCTTCAGTTTTCCTGGCCTTTCACTTCTGGGAGGAATTGAGGTGCGATCCCACAGCCACCGTCTCACACCCCTACCGCCCTGAGAGCAGTACCACATCCCGTTAGCTCTTGGCTGATGTGTGTAAACGCAGAAGAGATCTCCAGAGAACCAAGTCCCTCCTTCCCAATTCAGTAACACAATTTACTGCTCTTCTCCATAATCATTGACTCGTGCCCTGCACAGGAGGTTGCTTTCGCACTTCTACACTTTTTACCCCTCCTTTTTCTCCGCAGCTGTTGCTCTCCTGCCTCCCTACCACCTCCCCGCTCCTGAGCTATTGCTTGTGCCTTGCTTTTCCTTTTGATATTTCCTAGCACAAGTCCTTAATGCTTCCCCTCCAGAGACCATCTTATGGTTTGTTTGCAATAGCTCCTCTCCCCCTAACTTCTAAACTGTACATACCCTTGCCCTCCAGCTCCTTACTCCTTGCAGGGCCAAGCCAGAAACCACTCTAATAAGAAAATGAATTGTAGCAGGTCCTTTTCTAACTATGATGAACTCTCTTGTAGGGATTCAGTGACACCCTGTAGAAAGTTAAGGACACTTTTAAAAATAAATAACCTGTGAAGGCCACTCCGAAACATGGTCCCTATTCTTTTAGATTTTTACCATAGCAGCAGCTGCGTTAGAAATTCCTTTTCATTGGTAAAGACGTGTCCAGGTGTCCAAATCATTGTCTTGTCCAGGTCTTCTCACAAGTCTAAAATTCACGACCTTCATCTTTCATGATCTCTAGAAAAGCATTGATGTCATCGAAGCTTGCAGGGTGCCATTCTAAAGGTTTTTTTTTGTTGGGCTGTTTATTCACCTGTTTTTCTGTCTTTGCGAAAAGGAATTTGGAGCTCCTGCTGGACTTCCTAACACCAGACATCCTGGTTCAATGCCTCTGGGGCAAACTAAGCCCCAAGCCATAAACCTTGCTTGATGATACATTTCCTTTCATAATCTCCCTATGTGGCATCTATTTAATTTTGTCCACAGTCTGCTTAATGCAAGGTCTCATCTTGAGCATGAGAGAATATACAAAGATGTGTATTTTTGCCATCAAAGAATAAACTTCCAGTTAAAATCAGCAGTTAACTTACCGCTGAGCACGCCCCATCAGGGACCTCGCCCTCCCCCACAGAGAGTTAAGACTGCACTACTAGCCAATTGACCTCCTAATTGGTGTGCTTTCTACTGTAGTAGTTCTGCCTTATCCACAGGGACATATTCCAAGCCCCCTTGTATGGAAACTGTGGATAGCACTCAACCTTATATACACTATGTTTTTTCCTATACATACATATCTATTTATAAATCAGCCACAGTAAAATATAATAATACTAATAAAATAGGACAAGTATAACAATATTCTATAATAAAAGTGATGTGAATGGCTTTGGGGCCATTAAATAAAATAAGGGGTACTTGAATATAAGCTCCGCAATACTGTAACAGTCAATTTGATAACTAAGATGTGCTACTAAGTGATTTACCAATGGGAAGCATATATGGTGCACATTTGCAGGACAAAGGGAGGCTTCTTGCCCCAAGTGGGACAGTATGAGATTTCATCACACTTCTCAGAATGGCAGGCAATTTAACATTTGTGAGTTGTTTATTTCTGGAATTTTTATTTTAATTTTTTCTGACCCAGTTGACTGCAGGTAACTGAAACTGTGGAAAGTGAAAGTCAGTAAGGGAGGGACTACTGTATTAGACACTGTTTATTTCATAGGTTATTACTACTGTGTTCAGGTCAGGTCCACAGCTGTAGACTCCATGGAATATAGAGAAGTCAAATGCAAGTATGGTTAAGAGATTAAGCTTTGGTCCATAGTCATCTGAACTCCATATCTGTAAAAGGCCTTTGTCCATTTTCCCCAGTCAGTTATCACTCTTCAATTTCTTATCACAGTGAAACCTCTGTGTTACTAGGGTTCTCCCTTCTGTCTCCTCCCCTCTATACCTAGCAAGTCCTTGTGAAGTCTTTCTCCAGCTCACCTCCTCTCCATCCTCTCAGCCTCCTTCTTGATTCAAGCCCCATTATCTCCCACTAGACATTATTGTAACAATCTTCCGCTGCTTGCCCTTCTCCTGTGGATCCTACACAGCCACTGGCTTGAGTTTTGTTAGATGCAAATCTGATCATGTGATTTCCCTGCTCAGGATAAGTCCAAACTCTTCAGAATAGTTGACAAGACCTTTTATGATTTGGGCCCAACCTACGTACCTGGCCTTATTTATTCCTTCATTCTTTCATTTAACAAATACATTTTGACACTGGTGTGGCTGCTGAAGAGACAAGAAATGAACAAGACAGACGAAGTTGGTTTTCTTGCTTTTTGTCTCTTTCCACACCCCACACACATACCTCTCCACCACAAAAAGTGAGGTGCAGGTGCTCAAAGATCTATCTTCTTCAGGGCATATCTCCAGCACCTAAACCAGTGCCTAGTACAGAGCAGGGCCCACAGAAACATCTGTGGATATGAATGAATGAATGAATGAATGAATCACATTTTTCATTCTACCACTGATTCACCTAATGTTTCTAAACTTTCAGGTCCTCATTCTTTATAACTAAATAACAGGATTCTTATGCAATCAAATCGAATAATGTATTGAGAATGTTTTCTTAACTGTAAAATAGCTAACAATTATGGACTATTTACTGTTCCAGGCACTGTTCGAAATACTTTATACATGTTAAGTCATTTAATCCTTACAACAATTCTAAGAGATAAATGCTATTGTTATTCTCATCTTACAGGTATAGAAACTGAGGCACTAAGAGGTTAAAAAAAAAAACTTGCCTATGTGGCAGGATTGGCATTTGAAAGCAGGCAATCTGGGTCCAGAGTTTATGCTTATATCCACCATTATCGATGTTCAACTTGTTATATAGATTGTGAATTCCTAAAGGGCAGAATCCACAGTAGGTACTTTGACATTCTGCCTTCAGTAAGTGTAAATTGTATTAAAAGCTATTTCTGGCAAACAAACAACTTAAAAATTTTTTTAATCCTATTAATAAATGGACAAGAGACATTCACAAACAATTCAACAAAAAAGAATTATAAAACTGGACCTTAAACTATAAAATAATGTTTAGATTTGCTAATAAGAAAAATGAAAATTAAAACAACACCGAGATACCATTTCTCATCCATCAGGTTGGCAAAACTTCAAAACCTTACAATGAAATCCTGTTGGCAGGGATGCATGGGGAAACAATCACTCTCATACACTGCATTCTCACCGAGAATGCAAAATGCTATAACCCCAATGGAGAAGAATTCGCCAATATCCAACAAACTTCATTCACACTCACACTTCAACCTGTCAATCTCACTTCCAGGCATTAACTGAAGCTACGACTCTGATAATACAAAAACATACATTTGTACAAGGTTATTCACTGCAGCATTATTTGCAATTGCAAAATATTGGCAACTATCTAAATAAGCATAAGTTATCGGTTAAACTATCTTAAGTACTCATGGTGTAACACTTGGTAGCTGTAAAAAAAAAAAAAAAATGGAGAGGAAGATCTGTATGAACTGACATGGAGTGATGTCCCAAAGATACTAAGGAAATAAACAACAACAACAACAAATGAGCATATGTAGTATGATACCTTTTGTGCAAGAAAGTGAAATAAGAAAATGTACATATATCTACTTAGTCATCCAAAAAGAAACTCAGGTTAAACAGACAACTCCCTCCAAGGAGTAGGGCGTGGGGGGATAATATAGAAGGAAGACAGAATGGAGTGACACTCTTTTGTGCAGTGTTGACTTTTTTAAAAAGGGGCTCCTGCTGGCCACATTTGAATCATGTTCTACATGATAAAAAATAATAATAATAACATCAATGAGCTTGGGAAGTGTAAGCTAAAATTGAAAAAAAAAAAACAACTAAATAATGACCTTAATGGTATTTTAAATGAATAACATAACCTCACTGAAGAGGAAAAAAGAGAGCCAACTAATCCGAGTAATTTACAAACATAGTATTAAACTATAAATATTTCTCAAACTTGGTTAGGTTGGAAGGAGAACAATAATTCTGAACCTATTTTAGATATACTATAGAATTGAACAAGCAAGTAACCTTCTTGATATTGTTAAGAGCCAGAGTTCTCAAAGGGGAAGAAGGGATATACAAATAATGAAAGGGGGAAAGCAAAATGAACCCTATGGGATGAATTAACTTGGAGGTATTGATATGGACCCAAGATTTCTAAAATATGTGTATGTGTATGCTTAAGTTATATGTATGCAAGTATAAATATGCATGTGTACAGATGTTTACATGGATTGTATACATGGTTTGTATACATGGATATATTTCTTAGCTCTGTCCACAGAAAAGAACTATAAGCAAAGACACCCAGATAGCAACAATTATACCTAGTGCCCAGTCTTGGTCTCTAATACCACTCCCTACTAAACAGAAACTTGTGTCCTTAGAGAAATGGCTGATTCTAGAGCTGGAGCAGGATGGGTACAAGGTGATCCATGAACAATATTTTTGTGGTAGAAATTAAGGAGAGACTCAAAATTATAATGGGACATGTCACAAAGACACATAAGTCAGCTTAAAGGGGCTTCCACTGGTTGAATTTGGAACAATACAATTTGAGCACCAAAACAACTAAGAAAAATAAATCTTTGAGAAAATAAGAATCTATGTCTATACCAATGATGATAGATGACAGGTAAATGATAGATAGATAGATAGTAGATGATAGTACAGATATGAGGGGGGGATTCTTGTTTATAGTAGAATGGTGAGGGTCAACTGCTAAATATGGAGAAAATGCTAGAGTTGCAAAGTCATCAATTTATAACCATGGTAATAGAAACCGGTTCAGACAAGAATCATCAATAGATGCTAAATCTGGAAGGTGGGGGGCGGGGAGACTTGATGAATAGCAGAATATTTGTATGTGTTAGTTTCTCCAGCCCCCTGCCCCTGCATTTGCTTATTGATTGCAAGGGGAAAATGGAAACCATACCATGTAGGAATCAGACAATACCTTGACTAGGTGATTAACAAAGAGGCAGATGGACAGCATGTGCCTCCAGAAGTAATGCCCTGAAAGTACTTCAGTCTGAAATGAACCTAACAATGAAGGAACCTAAGTACTTCAGTCTGATATGAACCTAACAATGAGGGAATCTAAGACAAATCTAAAATAATAAATATTCTCTTTTAACACACACACACATGAAAGGAGGATGTATTCTTCAAAAACAATGTCATAAAAGACAAGGAAAAGCTGTAGAAATGTTCTAAATCAAAGGAGGCTCAGAGACACAACAACTAACTGCAATGTCTGGTCCTAGATGGGATCCTCTGCTGGAGCGGGAAATGCTATAAAAGACATTATGAAATCCATTGGCAAAATTGGAATATGGATGGTAAAGAAAAGTGTCACATCAATATTAAGCTATCTGAAGTTGATAATTGTATTATAGGCATGTAACAGCATATTTCTATTTATATAAAATATATACTGGAGTATTTTAGGGGAAAAGGCCAGGATATATGTAACTTTCTCTCAAATGGTTTAGAAAATTTTGTCCTAACAAAATACAGTGGCAAACTAAAAGCAAATCTCAAAATAGGTGCATTTGACTTAAGGCCAGAATCTCATTTTTACTGATGGAGCACTTGTGAGCTTGACCCAATCACTGGCATCTCTTGGTGGACTCTGCAGGCTCCTCTTATTGACCTCAGGAGGCTAGACATGGGTACATGCATCTAGAACACAACCATGTGTGTCTCATACTGAGAAGTGTGGGCATCTTGAAATGCAGTTGCTCCATCTGGAACATTGTGGGCAGATGGGTTTCCACCTGAGCTTGCTGCTTAGTATTAGGTGTCCATTTTTTTCTAGAGCAAAGGATGACTGTCCTTCATGAAGGCAAGAGGGAAATAATGACCCTTTCAACCCATATTTATCCTCAGAGGTAATGACTTGAATGGGATATGTGACCATCAGTATCACTTAGTGAAAAGAATATAAATTTTGGAGTTGAGACCCCAGCTCTACTGATTAGTTTTATGACCTCGAGAAAGTTAATTAACTTCTCTAATCCTGTTTCCTCTGTTGTAAAGGTCTCTTCCTAACATTTTTGTCAAGATGATTACAGATAACATAGATAAAATATTTAGCCCAGTCACTGGCACATGACAATAAATGAGAGCCATCATGATTATTGCTCCAATCAAGTCTAAGAAGAGATTGAAGAACAGGAGCATAATTAAAAATAATATCTATTTGTAATTTCATTTAATCTTCAAAGTATCTCTGTGAGGCAAAAGATTATTAGCATCTTCAGCCTTTTACAGAAGAAGAAACTGGGACTTTAAAAGGTGACATAATTTTCCCAAGGCCACACGACTAGTAAACCGAGGAGATGAGATTAAATGCAGTTCTGTCTGCCTCCAGAGTCTACATTCTTAACCATGCATGTCCAGAAAACACACAGGTCTTGAGGCTAGGCACTGAAAACTCTATAATCATTAGAACCATTTACAAAGATGACTAAAGAGCTAGAAACAGCTTCTAGGAGTCCTGGAGACTGTTTCAGATAACTGGAGTGGAGGTAAACACTCAAGTCCAGGACAAGGGCATGTATGAACACCTGGACGCAATGGGAGCTTCTACTTGAACAATGAACTTCTGAATTCACAGGTATCTTGAAGTCACTACAATAGATCAATAGTGTGGGAGCAACAAAATTCCAAATCTGAGGACTGGACTTGCTTGAGTACATTTCAAAAAGTAAATAGAGACTGGTTTTGAAATTAAGACCAGCATGCAAAAGAACGCTGGCAGAGACTGGGAACTATATCATATTCTATAACATTTTTCCAAAAATAATGACGGCATGAATGTAGCCACCAGGTTTCAGAAAATGTGCTTGTAGCTTGAAGGCAACATTGTCATGTGCTTTCAACTCCTCTGAGAACAGGGTAGTAAATGATGTCCACCCCAGACAGCTTATCTGGACATATGTAATGTCCTCCCCATCACTCTCCCATTCTCAGGAATGCCTTTGAGATCAGTGGGGAATCTGTGCTCCACAGGAGGAAGTGCATATCTTAGCCTCTTTTAAGCTAAAGACGATATGTATATGGGCCTTATTACATCAACATATTTTGTTGATAACTGGAGAAAAGCCAAATTTTTCTTTTTTTTCTCACACCCAACCTTAATTCCAAATTCCCCAAAACTGACTGGCTAGGTAGCAAGCAAAACACTACACCTTGACAATGCCCTTTGACTTAATTGTAAGTAACCTGTTTAACCCTTGGATTCACAGCCACTAGAGTGATTTTATCATTATATTTTGACGGTTCTCTCTGCACCTTACCTCAAACGCTCCCCCCAGATCCATGCCTTTTCTCCCCTCCTTCAATATTCTTGAGTTCTGTCTCCGAATATAAATATTTAGAATGTGAGTTCCTTCTATTCCCCATAATAGTTCTTCACTCAAAGTGAGATATCAGCCGGGTAATGCCACTGCCACCTTATTGCCTGGCAAGTATTTATCTTTCAATCTTGTTCTGATCACCATCCAAGAAAATGAGATATCATAATATATAATGAAATGATTTGAAGGTATTATGTTTTGGGGTAATTCATTATACACCAATAGGCAGCCAGAATGCATGCATATGGTGTAACACCGATGTATAAACATATATATGTGGTAAAAGTGTAAACAAACATATAGCAATGACGAACACTGATTTCAGGATAGTGTATCATTTGGTAACATTACTTGTTTGCTTCTGGTGTCTAGAGCAGGGATTATTAATTTGGTCTTGTTTTGTTTTATTTGAAAGTAATACAAATGATAAATGGCATTTGCTTTCAGGACATGTTCCCACAGGCCTGCTGAAATATCCACCCATGGTCATTATATATTAGACTATTGGCCATGGAGCTCCCATCAGGAGAAGATCTGGGATTTGTGAGGCCTAAAGCATCTGCAAATTCAGGGAACTTCTTTAAGAAAGTACATTATGAATCAAAATTAGACGCGAAAGCAAATACTTATTTAGTATGAGAAAGTAAGTCCCCCAAAATCACAAATTCTATGAAACTAACACCACAAACATACAAAAATATATATATTTTTTATTGATTAAATTTATGGCACACCTCTCTAATACTTTTTTCTCACTTTCCTGGCTGCAGAGTCTTTGTTTGGCTCTTCATGTTAAACCAATTTTAAAGAGAAAACAGAAAGCAGATTTCATTTTTCCTCTAGTGCAATTAACAAAGTTTTTTATTCATGGCTTAGAAAAATCTCTTTCAGCTTCATAACAAATTAGTGTTGATGTCATGTAAACTTTTAGGATTATTGTCAGATTTGGGGTATTCTCTATCAGGACTTTTTTGTGTAGGAGCTTCAGATTTTAGGGCATATTGAGTTTTCTTTTCAGTGACTAATTTCAAATACACTTTGAATTGAAAATACATGGGCATTTATAATTGTATTGCTGCATAGATTCTCAACAGGAGAGAAATTCCATTTTTAATCATCATTGATGAAGACAAAATCCTATTCTTACAGTTTTACCCATCTAGTGATTGGAAGAATTTTCCATAGACTAGTTTCTGGCTCCATACTTTTCAAACATTATTTCCCCTCCAAACACCACATATATACTGAGGGTGCTGGGCACTGTAGGACACTTTTACCTCTGACTTTGTACATGCTCCTATTACCTTTGAGTCTGCAATAGAGACCAAAGTTACTTCTGCTCCTCTAAGGCCTTACATCCGGGAAGCCAATGTTAAATATTTTGAAGGGAAAACAGAAGGCAGAGGGGTTTTGTGACTCTCTCCTGCATTTGGAACTCAAGGAGGGAACTGCTCCACAGAGTGATGTTGCTCCTATGAAAAATGGTCACAGATGAAAAACAATGGCGCATGAGGGTTATGTGGGAATGGGCCTTAGTTATGCCTTCTGGGCTTCCCTCGGCTGGGCTTGGAGGTCACCACATGCACAGCAGAGGACTAAGAAGATAGGTGAATTGGGAACCAGAGATCATCATTATTAGAACAGTAGTCAACTTGACCCAGGAACTGGATGGACATTGTAGGTGTGATTCAGACAGGTATGCCACAGCAAAGTGACTGAATCAGCAAACAAACAAACAAACAAACAAAAAAGAGTGCGGTGTTCTGGAAATGCCACAGAACAAAGCACAGGCAGATCAGCTCCAACTCCACAGATGAATGTAAGGTCCCCAGGGAGCAGGTTAGTCTCAGAACCTCATAGCGGAGCCAGCGAGCACCCCTCTAAGAGCCCTGGGCACCAGACTTGTATCCCAGGCCACCTTCCCCTGCCAAGTGGTGGCCTAAGTGGTGGTCCACTCTGTCTGAAACGCTGATCGTTTTACTTTCATTCTAGGAGGGAACAGAAACAATGGAGCTTAAGACACCGGAGTCAGATGTTTAAGTCACAAGGGAAGATCCCTGAAATCTGCTACCAAGACTTAGAACAACATCAAACATCAGATACTTGTGTCTGGTAATTTATATTAGCATAATAACATAAATTTATATGTATATTATATTACTTTTTTAAAGTTAAGCTTCACAATACTTTTAAAACAGAGATCCTATTATCTCCATTTCAAAACAGGAAACCTGAAGCCAAGAAAAATTAAATAATTTGCCAAAGGCTACTCAGCTTATAAAATAGGGGAACTCCACTTTGAATCCACAGGTAGAATGCAGTTCACACTTGAAGTGGCTACATTCTGTTTTCCTGGAGCAGCTTAAGGAGCTCCAGGTGAATGATACCAAGAGCTCCTTGGGGTTGGGCTGACCATCCCTCACCATAAGTCCCTTTCTTGTCACCATGTGACATCAGTGGCAGATCTCAGTAGATAAAGTCACCACTGCTCCAGTGTATTAAGTGTAGTCTGCTTCTTGACTCCAACACCCAAGCTGTTTTGGCAGAGGATCACGTGTTTTTGCAGAAGCGTTGCCTGTCAGCTATCACTACTCTGCGCATACCTTATTGGGCCATCGTGGCGGCAGCCAACCACGCCCTCCATCTTGTACGCATCTTATATCCATTCCAGAAGCCTGTGGGGCACCTTAAAGCCATGCTCACTCACAGCACAACCAAGTGTTGCGTATTTCAATCCATGGAAATTCATTCTTAGAAATAACCACACTTGCTATGGATAACCTAGAAACTGCAGCATCAAGGGCTCCAGATTGCAATTCTGACACTGTGTTAAGAACCCTTGAAAATGTATTTAACCTTAATGTACCTTCATTTCCACAGAGCTGAAGAAGGTACAACATACCACTAGCACATATAAGCCAGTTGGTTTGTTTTTTCTTGAGCAAGTATTCATGTTCAATGCACTTCTCTGCCCAGTCTTGCCATCTCCCCCAATGCCTCTTTTCCCTTGGCATCTGCTTCTCTCAGAGCTCTTGAGGACAGAGCCATATCCTTGCTGGTGCTGACAGTGCCCAGGGAGAGAGCTAGGATTTGTGCCAATCGTGCAGACTGCTGATGCTTCTAGAGCCTCTGGTCCACTGGGTCCCACAGCTGAGAAGTTTCCATACAAGGGCAGTGAGATCAGCCTCCCATCAGCCCTGCCACTTGGTTCTCAGCAGTTCTCCTTGTGCCTAAAGATTCTCAAATCTCTCCTGAATAGAGACTTTGCAGTTTCTTCCTCTCACCTTTTGCTGGGAATGCC
Organism: Rousettus aegyptiacus; assembly: GCF_014176215.1. Lineage (NCBI taxonomy): Eukaryota > Metazoa > Chordata > Mammalia > Chiroptera > Pteropodidae > Rousettus > Rousettus aegyptiacus. The sequence continues at coordinate 22,262,065 of NW_023416310.1, forward strand.
TCAAAGTCTCTTGAATTTTTCTGTTTCTAATTTTGCCCCTCTAACCAAGGCTCTCCAGCAGCTTCCAAGAGGACAGGCAAGGAACAAATGCTAGTCCTCTCCTCTACCATTTACCTCTCCGGCTCTACTCTCAACGATTCCTACCAGCCCTAAACACCAAGGGCACTGGATGTTTGTTTGACCAACCAGCACAAAACAATGCTCATTAGTGATAACAATGTTAACAAAGCTGAAAGGGACTTGAAGAAGAAATATTGTCCTCGTTAGCTATATTTTGGCCCCAGTTCAGTAAAGCGAAATTGCCCTGTAACAAATGTTAAAAAGCAAATACTTAGGAATTTCATAATAGATTAAATATTTTCCTCCCATTCTTATTTTACATACGCAAACCCCAAAATGTGCATGTCCATCTGAAAAACAGCATTTTTAGATTTTAGCTCATGAGCATATTAAAATCATGACCAACAGCAAGCTATATCCTGTATTGGGACTCTTTCCTCATATACATTAATGTTTTCTTTTATTTCATCCTTAGTTGATGGTGACTGATAGGATTTATCAAACTCAGGACAATTAATTAAAAAATATGGGCAGTTCACCCTGATTGTAGGTGGAGGACTTGTTCTTCACTAGATAAGCAAGTTAGTTCTCACGACAAAAGTTACAATTGTATAAAAGGACACAAAAATCTTTCAGTCTAATACTTTAACAAGGAACACTATAACAGTGGTTTTAATATATCTTTCATAATGCTTGCTGAGAACTGAGGAGCTAGTTGCTATTCCATGGAGAGATTGATACATGATATATGGCTATTTCCCAAAATTAAGTCAGGAGAACTCTAGGAAACCACTGAAATTCCAGGTCTGTACACAGATGTTCTGGGGAGAATGGAAGGAAAACAGCAGGCCTTTAGTGAAAGACAGGAAAAGGGATATTATGGGACAAAGAAGCTAGTTGTAAGCCGTCCAGAATGGGAAAGAGAGACTAAGAGTTATGAAGTTAAGAGTTATGAAGGTGAGGAAATGCCCATCATGGGTGAAGAAGGAGCAAAGAAAAATTAGGCAACTAAAATTCAGGAACCAGAAAAAAGAGAATAAGTGGAATGTATTAGAGTCCCATACGAGTCTGGGGAATCTGTATCCGCTTACTGACTAATGGTGTTCCTCACGAGAAAGGAAATGAAGAGTTAGAAGATCTTGGTTTCTAGTCCACCCTCTCCAACATCCACTGAAGCAATCTGGGAAGCTATTCTCCTCCTGGGCAGCAGGGAAGGGGAGAAGTATGCAGACAACAAAGTGGAAGGGAAATATAAAGAGTAATAGCAGCAAATATTTTAATAGAGAAGAGACTTGGGAGGTGCTGCTGGAGAGACTCAAGAGTAAATGCAGGATCTGCCATGAGCTGGGGATCTATCTAGTAGACCGAGCCTCAGAGGGTCTGCATTGGACATGCAAATAGTGATCATAGATCCATAGGCATAGATTCTTTGATAATTTAGATCATTTGCAGTTCAATGAGCATGGGTGATAATATCTACGACCATGTCTGATTCTCCAGGCAGTGTACCTCAGGATATGATGTTGGCGTTGGGCACAAGCTGCCAATTCACTACAATGCCCAAGATGGCTCTCCTCTCTGGCCAGTGAGCCCTCCCATCACACCTGACGGCCTTCAGCAGATTCCTCCACACATAGACAGCTGAAACCTGCAGAGGCCTCTTTTTTGAGCAGAAAGGGCAACATTAAAACTCATAGGCTGCTTTTAGTTAACTCCTTGAGGACGTAATCTAATTTAGAGGGAAAGCTAGGTTAGTTCAATATTCTAAGTGGAATAATAATTGATAGTACATTAGGATGCTTTAGGCTAAAAATAACAGAAACTCCAACCAGGAAAGCCATCAACAAGCATGAGAATGTAGCAATATCTCATGTAACAGTAATTTCAAAGGCAGAATGTTTTCAGGGTTGGTTAATTCACTGTTCAATAGCATCATTAAGACATCTGGTGGTGGGGGAATTCCCCAGTTTTCTACTTTTCCTTTCTCTACAGGTTGACTATGGTCCACAGAGTTATCTTCCATAGTTGCAAACTGGTTGCCTACGTTATAAACACCCCATAATAACACAACAGTGTAAGCAAAAGACAGTCGTTTCTTGCTTGAATCTCCTTTCATCAGAAGGAAGATCTCCCATAGACTTTCTCTCAATCTCGTTGCTCAGAATTGCTACACGTACAAATTTCTAAACTAATCTCTGAGTTTATGGCCTCTGGCAACCCAATCAAAAGGAAAATGGACTTGCTATGATTGATTTAATGTAATCAAGATCCATCTTGCTTTGGGCTCAAACCAGCTTTCCCGGAAGCACATAAGTTAGTTGTCTTTTTTCTGAACAAAGTTGGGATATTATTAGCAAGGGAAGAGGGAGGAGTGGTTGATGAAGAGGCCACTCGTAGTGGTTGTTAGAGATCAGAACATGGAGCATGACTTCCAAATACGCCCTGACCTACCAGCTCCTCCTCTTCTGTTCCAACAATCCACTTGACATATGGAAAATGAACCCACGCCCACCCCTTTAAATTTGAGCATAACTGAAATAATGAAGGCTCTTCCACAATAGGTCGGGAGCAGTCTGAAAGCCCTGAGACCCAGTCGAGAATTGTACAATTACCAGAGAAATTAATGTGAATCATAGGCAGCTTATGTTGAAACATACCACCTATTGAGAAGCATAAGTTATGTCATCAGTGGTAAAAAAAAAAAAAAGGGCCTTCTACTTCCCAGTAAGTATTAGTCATGTACAGTTCCTATTTGTCCCTTGACATGGGATGTTTATAAAGTTCTTGGATTTTTATGAGGCCTCGTTATGTGGTTGAAAAGTCTGTTTATGTTATCGTCACATGCATTCTTATAATATAATCCTCTATAACAGGGGTTCCCAACCCCTGGGTTACAGACTGAGACTGGTCAGTCACCTGTTAGAAACCAGGTTGCACAGCAGGAGGTGAGCTATGGGTGGGTGAGCTAGAGAAGCTTCATCTGTATTTGCAGCCGCTCCCCAGCGCTAGCATCATCACCTTAGGGCCACCTCAGATCACCAGGCATTAGATTCTCAGAGGAACACCAGTCCCCGGTGCCAAAAAGTTTGGAGACCACTGCTCTATAACTCGCAGTGACTTGAATAAGTTGGGTTTTTCCCACCAGAAAATTAGTTTAACCTGGATGTTTGGAACCTGAAGATTTATTTTGATTCTCACATAATTGGCCTACAGAGTGATTTTTTTCACTTTGAATTAATTACAAGCATTTAAAAGGCAAGAAATTACACACTTTATAAAAAAAAAAAACTTAGATTTCTGGCTTTTCTTGAAAAATCGGGAGATCTGATCACCTGGGCTAGACTACCCACATAGTCACTGTTGTCTGAAGCTGACTGACGAGTGGATCCCTCTTTGGAAGGAAAACAGATTTTCCAGCTTTCCACAGACCCCATTTCTTATTCGTGCTGCCTACTTAGTCCGCCCCAAGCATTTGACCTTACGGCTCCTGGCTACCTAATCAAAAATACCCGTGGAGTTGTCTACTGGATCTGAGTTTAATAAACCCAAGACACGCAACCAGTTCAAGTTATCTTGAGACCAAAAAGCAAATATTTTTACGAAGGACGAGACATATGTGTATGTGGAATACGATCTCCTATCAGGAAATCTGAAACATGAGGTCCATCCCCAGAGGAAAAGCATTTTGAAACTCAGCCCTCTTCCCTCTCCCCACAAATCCTGGGAAGCTGGCCAGCCCTGATAAGAGAGAAAGGGGAGAGACTCAAACATCTCATTGTTTTTTGGTGTAGTCTACAACAATCACTGTGTCGCAGGAGGCCCTGGAGCACTAGATCTGATTACCTGCTGATGATCATTTCAGCTTGCAGGACAAGTTTGTTCCCATTAGTGGCTGTATACAATTACTATCTGATATTCTTTGGGGATTGTACCATGATATTCTTTTCAGGGATTTTTCATTTCTTTCACCATCCCCTACACACACACACACACACACACACACACACACACACACTATTTTGACATTGACATGCTTGACTGCAGGTGGCCCAAATGGAGTCTGCAAACTGGCTCAGTTTTATTGGCACTTTATACCTGTTTCTCAACATCCACATTTTCTTCCTTCTCTAATCCCCACCTCATGACCAAGCCCATTAAAACCCATCTTCCTCGCTGAATGTCAAAGTCCAAAACCGAGGGAAAGGAGGGCTAAGAGTGGGGGTGGGGGTAGATATTTCACCTGTTATTTTTAGTCTAAGTGCATAATTCTAAATTAAATCAGAACTTTAAAATGTCATAATTTAACATCTCAGGATCTCAGTCCAGAAATAGCCAATATTTAATATGAACAAAAATGTGCATAGCATATTGAAATGGGCAACTGAGTACTGATTCTTTAACTGATGAGATGACAAAAATAATTTTAAAAATTAGGACAGATAAAAAAAATAGCAAAAAGAAAAAGAGAAACAAGTATCCTAGAGATTACCGTGGCCTTTGGAGAAATTTCTATTAAACTAGATGTAGCCATAGAGAAATCAGGTTAGTGTAATAAGATCAGACATTTTGAGTCCAAAGCACCCCTTCAAGCATGGAAGGACACAAACAATGCTCTCTCCTGACAACCCAGGGTAAGATAGTCTTCTGTCTGTTCCATTTTCTGGTGGACTAAGGTACAGCCTCAGAAATATCCTGTTGCAAATAGACAGGCTCATTCTATCTAAAGAGTTTTCACACTTGGAATGTAGGCTCCAGAGGAACATGAAGGACATTTTCTAGAATTTCTCTCTCCTGATCCTTTTATAATCTTAGGAAGTGCCTGAAATAGAGTGATCAGGCATGAAACTATGAACAGAGAAATAGTCCATAGATCTTGGTGGTTTTATCTCCATCATTTAATTCAGCCCAATTCAATCAGAAGTTACTGGATACCTACTCTATGCCAAGCACCTATGAAAGAAGCCTACAACAAAGCCTTTGACCTCAAGAAGCTTGCCGTCTTACAGGGTGGGCTGAACCTGTACATATGAAGGAATTAGAGAACACCACCAGACAAGAATATAATTGAGCATTAAACCTGATCTAACTTCAACTTAATCTCAGTTTCATTATGTACCATTCCACAAATCTATGTACTAAATTCATTAAAATTTAAATATGTTAAAACCCATCATGGGCCACAGTCCAGCACTGCTAAAATGAGAAGATAAATAATACCAAGTGTTAACCAGAATGTGAAGCATTTGGAGCTCTCATAGACCAATGACAAGAGAATAAATTGGTAAAACCATTTGGGAAAACTCTTTGGCAGTGTCTGTGAATGTCAGTATATCCTATGATCCAGCAATTCTACTCTCAGATTTATACCCAAATTAAATCCGTATTTTCACAAGAAGATCAGTCATAGCACTATTCGTAATAGCCCCAAACTGGAAATAACCTAAATGATCATCAGTAGTCGAATAGATATGTGGCATATTCAGGCAATAAGCTACTACGGAGCAGTGAGAGAAGACAAACGGCCACTCTATGCAACAATATGGATGAGTCTCACCAACATAACGTGGAGCAAAAGGAGCCAGACAAGAAAAGATGACAACATACTATATAATTCCATTTGTTTAAAGTTCAAAAGCAGGTAAAACTCGTCTATTGTGGTAGAACTCAGGATGGTGATTACCTTTGTTCAGGGAGGGTAGTTATTGGGATGAGAGGCAAGATGAGGACTCTGGCCATGACCTATGTCTTGATCTGAGAGCTGATTACATGAGTGTGTTCACTTGGAGGACAATCATTGAATTCTGTATGATTTGCACACTTTTCTATGTAATTCGTCAAAAAAATCAATATGAGTCACATTTAAGTAATACAAATACATTAATATTTCCTAAATATTCCTGTTAATAAAAGCCCAGAAGATTTGTAGAAATTGACTTCCAACAGTCATTTATTAAGACCAGAAATTTCAATCTTCTGAACACCCCGTTCTGTCACTGGTTTTCTAGACAATTTTAGAAAAACATTACTTCTAATACCTACCTCTAGTTTAAGAAATATCAAGTTTGGCTTTCATTCTTTAGTCACCATCTAAGAGATTTTACTTTAAGGGTTAAATATGCAAAATTGCCCAGCAGTGGATTCTTTTGACATTAAATCTAACTGAAAATTTAAGTGCCACATCATTTTCACAATTGGTAACAAAATTCTGCACACAGGGAATCTGTTGTTGTTACCCACACCTAATCATTATTACTATATAATAATTAGCCTGATTCTCTGCAGAACCCACAGGTGACAGTTGGGCCATCTTCCATAAACCTTTATGTAGAAGCCAGGCTCTCTTTTCTCTTCTCTCAGAGGATAGGGAGAAGTGATTTCTCATTCCTTACATGGGCAGATTCTTTTGTTCTGAGGAGCTGAAAGAAGTAACAAATCTTAGGGGTATGGACCAGAAGGGAAAGAGAGTTGGTCTTAATGGAAGGAGACCTGATGCTGTCCCTTATTAGCTGGAAAATTTTAGACAAGTCGTCCCAACCCCCCTGAATTTCAATTTACTCATAACAATCTCTCTCCTACTTACTTCATTGAGTTGTTTTGAGGTGGAAGTGAGATTGTATGTGTGAAAGTTTTTTGAAACTAGAAAGTGACTAGGAGGTTTCTTTAGACTGAGTGACCAAGAATGGCCTCTCTGAGGTGGCCATTTGATCTGTGTCCTGAATGTAACAATGAAGTTCTGGGGAAAGAGCGTTAACAGGCAGAGGGAACAGCAGATGCACAGGTGCCGAAGTAGAAAGGAGCTTGACATGTATGGGGACCAGACAGAGCCAGTGTGGCTGGAGCCGGGAGAGAGGTGAGAGGTGGTCAGAAAGGCAGGTGGCAGCTAGACCACGGAAGATGTCGTGAGTCATGCTAGGAGCAGGGTCATTTAGGGAAAGAGTATAGGTAGAAAAGGGCACAGAACTAGGGTTTGTTTATAGAGGAGAAAAAAAGGGCAACAAAAGGCTTCTCCTAGGGTAATAGCTGTGAAATCATAAAATCAGGCTGTACTTCTGCCTTGAAATATTTTGGAAGGTTCCAGAGGTGCTCCACTGTGAAGCTAATCAAGTGTAAGCGTCAGAGCGCCTCACTCGTACAAGGATCTTCCAAGGCCATGGGGAGGAGGTGCTACCCCAATGCAGTCTTATAATCAAATTTTGTATTCTTTTTCTTTAAAAGATATCCCTAAATTTGCCCCTAACTCTGAACATATCCAAATGCCATTATACATTTCTAGAATCAGAGCATTAGCAACAAGTCAGGACCTGAAGGTTTGTAAATATGCCTCCTTTTGATTACCTTGGTGTCCGCCTGTCCAGCCCAGGAAGTCTGAGATCATATTTCTGTGGGCAGCCCTGCTCCTTTCTCTTTTCCTCACTAGGCCCTGGAGTCATACTTTCCACAGTCTGGCCCCAGCCGCCCTTTCCAGGCTCATGTCTTATGGCTCCTCCAAGCTTTCCCCCTTCTGTGCAAAGCTCTGTCAATGTGTTTCTCTTCTGGAAAAAATCCTCTCCTGGCTCCATATTTTTGCACATGCTGTTCCTCGTGACTTGAATGCTCTTCTCCCTCTTCTGTCAAACTCTTCCTGAATGCTCTGTAAAACTGAAGTCTTCTAGTCCTCCTCCTCTGATTACTGCTCCCGCAACACTGTGCATCACTGGATTAAGGCACCAATCTCATTGTCTCAGAGGTCTCATTTCCATGTCTGTCCTCCCCCGCCGCCCACCCCAGAGTGGACCAGTGAATTCCCCGAGGACATGTTCCGTTCATTCTGTTCTCCTGCATTCTTTTGCCCCATCCCAGTACCTAGCACAACATCAAGTAGTGAATCGGTAGACAGCAATCTCCTAAATACTTAGCAGGAGAGAACACGGGTGTTTGAGGGAACTTCTAGTTTTGTCAACATACCTCCAAGCCTGTGACACATTTATTTTTATTTTAATTTTTATAGAAGCATCAGTCCCTGCAAGTCCAATGCCTAGTACATGCTAGGTGTTCAACAAGTGATTGTCAACTGCATGGTTGTACACTGCCCGATGCAAGGCACGGCTGTGGACCTGGTTGGAGACATCCCACTTGTGGGGGATCTCACATCCCAGTGCAAGGAGGAGCATAACAGTTGCCAGAAACAAAAATAAGTAAATAAAATGACTTCAAATAGTGGTAAGTGTTACGAAGACCATTTTAGAAGAACTATAGGTGGGGGAAAGGAGCTACTTTGGATGGGGCATCGGCGACCACCACTCTGAGTAACTGATGAATAAATCTTGTCTTCGGGGTTTGCTCAACAAACGAGAAATAAATTGTCTGGCTCCCTAAGGGGGTATGGGTTTGGAGAGGAGGCAGATCTGGCTTGGTGGGGGCTTATTCCCCCTGAAAACTTTTCCTGCCGTCCTGCAGAAGGAGCAAAGCTTTCCCAGAGCAGTCACAGGCCATTTGTCAGGCCGCTGGATTGTTGAGCTGGCCTCAGTGTTTACTAAACAAACCACTGTGATTATCCTGTCAAGATCTGAAAGAGAAAGACAAAAAACCTGAACATAAATACAAGGCCACCTATTCAATTAAAGCCGCAAACCAGGGCAACTAAAAGGCTGAATATAAAATAGTCAGGGAGAGTTTTAATAAAAGTGAGTTACATAATTTGAGACTTGCTTGCGACTCAAACAAAGGCATTCTTATCTCAAGGTTAAAGAAAGGAATTAAGACTAGCAGCAGTTTTCAAGCACTTTTCCTATAAACTTCCTTGCCAGCAACGAGGCTCAGCCTTGGGAATGAGCGGTGACAGAAGCCCCTACAGCGAGCCATTTCTTTTGGTTAATTGGGACATATTCTGGACAAGGAGTGAATCCCTCTTGGTGGTAGAATCACAGAGCTTTCAAGATTTTTACCATTTCACAGTGCAAGAACTTTCCAGTTGAAAGCAACCTCTGAAACCGTGTGGCCAACCCCATCCTGCTACGGATAAGAAACCCCAGAGGTCACCCAGCCGGTTACTACGGGACAGGGGCTAGAACCCTTGACGTCCAGGCCAGTGCCACTACCACTTCACTACACTGCCTGCACCTGCACACACGTCCACAGACCTGCAGCTGGCCACTGATAGCTGAGGAGACACAGGGCACGCCACGCCAACAAACTCGCCGAGGCTCACCCCAACCTTCCCACCTGAAGCTTTCTCCTTTCCTCCTTTCTTCTTCTCCTCTCTTCTTTCTCCCCCTTTTACTTCTTTAACCTGGCTAGTCCTCAACCCACTGGCGCATGGAGGCACCCTTAGGCATTGTTAATAGGGCACACTTTAATGCCCAACAGCTTTCAATAAGAAACAAAGTCCCAACAGTGACATGCTTGGAAATAGCACCTTCCTGACCTCCCCCAGATAGTAATTTGGAGGCAGTCCGGTTATGTCAAAAGGAAACTAGAGCTCCTCACACCACCTCCTCAGGGAGCAGCAGTCCATTCCTGGCGTCCATCGCCCTAGCAGGGGATTCTTCCTTAGCAGAACCTACATTTGTTGTGCTCTGTCTGGTTCTATCCTCGTTGGAGACATACGGCACTAGTCACATCCTCTGTGTCCTCTCTTTTGTTACAGACAAAGGGGAAGTAAAAAGGAAAACCCAAATGCTGCTCAGAAATCCTGACTTACAAAAATGGAAAAGGGCTACCACTGAACCCATGCCAATAGGTGAGTGGCTTATAGCTTTAAATACAGCCGAATGTGGTCCAAGCTGGTTCTGTGAACAACAAAGTGGTTCTTTTGTTTGGGAGACCTGCTGGGCCAGGTTAAACTAAGTGGCAGGCTCCTGCAGGGTTGATAGGCTCCCAGGAGTGTTGGGATTACCCAACCTCTAGCTGGAAGAACAGGCAGAACTGGCAGGCTTCCTGGAACAGAGCAAGGCCTTGGGAGAGCATTTTCCCTACAACTCTGCCAGCATCCCTAAACATTCTGGCTCTAGATCTGGGGACGTTAAACAACAAAATGATAGCTCTGAAATTTATTTTGCCACTCCAAAGAAAAGTGTAAGACTCCCCACGGGCTCTAGAATGTTTGAAGCATTGTTTTGAATAACTGGCTTTTCCAAAACCCTGCCAAAACAGCAAAATGTGCCAGAAAGAATGAAAATTTGCATTTCTGGGGACCAAGTCCCCCACACTGCCCCTTTCTCTTTGCTGAGCAGCCTGTAGTCTTAAATTTGCATCAAAACAAATGGCACCAGCACCAAACTGGGTGGCTGTTGCTGGGTTGTTCTGCTTTTTTTCCCGTCATCTTATTTAGAGAGCAATAAGACCTTTTCGTTCAAAACTTTCGGCTCCCTCCAAGTGGAATGGTCTTTTAGATCCAGCATCTTTTGGGATAACGGGTCAGAGAGAAGGCACGTGTTGAAATTTCTAGTGTTGCTAGAAATTAAATTCCAAGAATGAAGTCTTCCCAAGGTCTTCTTCTTTCAGAGGCAAACCCCTACAGTGAGTCAGCCAGGGGGCAGGGGTGCTTACCACAGGGAAAGGGCTGCTTCCTCATTATCATCCAAGGGCCGGGCTTGATGACTTCTGACTTTTGGAAACTAACATCCACCTCTACTGAGTGTAGCCATAGGAAAGAGCTGGAGAATCTCTCCCTGGTGCCTCCTGCATGAACGGCATTGAAAACATCATATGAGACCCTCTCTATGAAGCTCCTCAGGAGAAATTTCATTCTGGTCATAATACCAAGGAGAGACATACATCTCTGGAACAATTATGCTACTTTCTGGGATTTTGTGCACTCTTGCAAGCGATCTTCAGAACTAGCCATATATTTTGGATGGATCTTGAATTCCTGATTCTCTCAGGGCTGTCCCAGGAAAACTGCCCGCCCAGACCCTCCAATTCCAGAGGACACCTCGTGGACAGCCAACCCAGACCCAGAGCAAAACCCTGTATTGGAGTTTCTGTGGACATATCATTTATTCATTAGCAAATATTTCCTATGACGAATATGTATACAGTACCTACTATGTGTCAGAGGATATGGCCATCAACACGACAGGCAAAATTTTTTGTTTTCAGAGTTTGCAATCTAGTAAATTTACCCTGAATCCACTTGAATTTGCAGATGACATTGACAGGCAGCTAAGGTGGAAACCTCGGAAAAAAACCAGAGCACCAAAAAAAAACAACATAAAAAGCTGACCTGAGCTAGAGTGAATAGAAAGACACTGAGAAAGAGTAAAAGGGCTATATTTCTGTTGGCTATATAATCTTGGACAAGCGACTCAACCTCTGAGTCTCAGTTGCAGCATCTGAAAAATGACACCACAAAGGCTTAGAGTGAGAAACTAGTGAGATCATGTTGATTAAGCTCTTAATACATATTGATAAATGTCATGAATGTGCTCAATGATCAGTAGCTCTTATTATTTTATTCATCATGCAAGGAGTGCTGAGGAGAGAAAGGCTCTTGGCATGGGCATTGTGGCCACATAACCTGTTTCAATCTGATCAGCATTAGAAAAACATGTGGAGAGAACAGAGGTTACTACGGGTCAGGCCCATGATGTCACCCGAAGTCATTATTTCCTACAAAAACTTTTTTCTCTTACATTTTAATCATTTCTAATCACGATCCCTATGTGCCCCCTCTTTTTAGGTAAGAAGATAACTAACCCTCTTTGTCCCTTCCATTATTACTGCTGAGAATGGTTTCTATAGTCTTGATCTGGGACGATGTTTTAGAGTTAGCACAGATAGAAAGCCCAGGCCTTCTAACTCGCATCACATGTTTGGGTATTCTTTGTTTTGAGGAAAGGAAAAAATCAATTTGTTTTTCTTTGTTTCCTTTTGGCAGCAGCAAGCAGTGTCACATGCCACAGGCAAAGGTCTAAACGACATGCTTTCTAACTTTGGAGTTCCTTGCAACTGGCTTTCCAGTCATTACTTCCTTAAAGTTCCTAGTCATACGTCTCATTAAACGTAACATCTAAGTGACTGTTGGTCGCAGCTCTGGACATAGACTTCAGGGGCGCACAAAAAGGACAGTTAGGAAAGTTCCAAAGATGTGGTTTCTTCCTTGGCTCTCATGTCAGCTTCAGTGGCTGGCCCGCTTCCATTTCCGGGAATTGATCTTCATTGTACAACAAAGACCACATTTCAAATCAAGATCCTAAAATCTCAGGATCTTGAAAACCCAGTCTTCCTACTTCTGTGCTTCATTGTACCCAGCAGCCCTGACCCACGCCCATTCATCCATCCCTCCCCACGCCTTCGTGACCCTGAAGAACCTTCTCCAAGGCCAAGTAGAGTGCAGCTCTATAAACAAAGTGGTGAGAGGGAAAACCTACATGACCCACGCCCATCCCCATCCCCCAGGAGTGGAGAGACGCTTAAAAAGAAATGAACTTACTCTATGAAAGCAAAGAAAGGCTAGGAGATGATGGAAAAATAGCATGCCCCTAGTAATTTCTACTCATGCAAGATGAGCAGGCCAGTGACATAAATAGAAGAGGGACAACTCTCAAGCCCTCAAGCCTGAGTTCTCCATAGACCTTATAACACAAATGAGCTAATCATGGCATGTCCTCTTTCAGCAAACAGGCCAGCCAAGGCTCTTTCAGCTGGCCGAGCTTGGATACCTGGGAGCAGAGGACCTGAGAGGTTAAAAGCAAACTCTCTGAAAGAAGTGCTCTTCTCAATGAAGCCATTCAGCCCTTTCAGTGTCCAACTGTCCCAAAATTCAGCAGAGCTGTTCGGTCTGCAGAAACAAAGGCAAAGGGGCAGCATAATTCCAACCAAATGACCTGCAGTTACCTTCAGGGCATTGGTAAGCACCTCAACCCATTGCTGATGAAAACATGAATGAAGGAAAATCACTGGGCATAAACTGCAGCGTTTAGGACTTAGAGTTAGCAGCACCTATTGACACGGTTTTTGGAGAGAAGAAAAAAATGTTTTTAGAAACCTACTCTATCATTGTTCCGTACCATAAATTCAAGAACCACCCCCCTTACCTCTCTTATCTCCTCAGCCTTGCCACTTATGCACCATTGAGTGGTCGTCATCAATTCATTCTGGTAGAGTGATAAGGAAGAATGCTCTTGTTTCTGTGATAAAGTTTGTGTTTTCTTTTTTTCATGCTCATATAGCCATGAGCCTAGGAGATTTATCAATTTATTACTTATGCCAATTTTGGAAGTTTGCAACTTTGAATCCAGCCAGTGATATTTGCTATTGTACAAATCTAGCAAGCCAGTGTAGAAAACTCAAGAGAGAAAACATACATATTCTCTTTGACTGAATTACTCAAGTCGGCACCATCCCATCTCATAGACCAATTGTTCGTTTAATCGTAATGTTTTATAGCCACATGACGCTTCAGGGAGAGCTTACGAAGCATGTTCTCATCTGTATCTCCTGACCCTCCCAACAGTCCTCTGCAGTGTTCTTGGCCGGTGTTATCACAGAGCCAGAACAGGGCTCTAGCTCCAACCACTTCCTTGTCTGATGTTCTTGGGCAATTTCACTTAAACTCTGAACCTCAGTGTTCTCTTCTGCATAAAGGAGCTGAAACACCCAGAGATGGGTGAGATTAGCAAGCTTTAGCTTCCGGCCCCACAACTTGGACAGGCTGCGAACCTGATTTTAAATTTAGTTTTCTGTCCTCTTACTTAAAATTATCCAAATTGTCATAAGCTTCAGGACCCACAAAACCTAGATCAGTCTCCTAATAATAGCTGCCCAATCTATTTCCAGAGAGCCAGAATACGACCGGCATCTCTATGGCTTCAGCTCAGCCAAATGGTCCCTGTTGATCACCATTCATCATACAGAATGTAGTAGGTACATTCTGTCGGTGCCCCTCCTGGATGAATCCAAAGGGATCACAGCTGGCGCTTTCTCCAGAGAGTTGCCCTTTGCTGCCTGAGAGCCCCTTGTCCTGGAGGTTGTACCACTAACCTCATCTGGGGCAGCCAATCAATGTCTGATTGATGGGGAGCGGCCCCCCTCCCTGTGCAAAAGGCTATACCCCTGTCTCAAGTTCTGTGGTGTAATCCATGCTCCTCGAGATCAGACCGAAGCTCGACTCTAGCTCAGATGACATCCTTGTTTAGCTTCTTCCTTTGTCTTATTCTGCTTACTTCCTTTCTCCTAGAGCATTGCCCCACCAAGATACATGCACCTGAATTCCCACCTGGGGCTCAGCTTCTAGCGTACCCAATCTAAGACATAGAATTATAAGAGAAGTGTCATTTATTTCCTATATTAAAGCCTGTCTGGTCCAATTCCAAACACAGTCAAAAAGCCATGAGCCTCTGAGACTCACTGCAGCTGATGCTCAAGTTACTACTGTAGGCTCTGGAGATGTGTATAATTGCTTTATAACCAGGATCCTATTCTGAGGCCCATCCTGGGACCTGAGCAAAGTCAAAAGATTAAGAGTTATAAGTACCTTTGGAATTAGAAAGGTAAAGGGGATGATGCTGTGTATTTAATAAAACCCTACACTGTGGCTATCCCATTCTTAGTGTCCACTCTAAAGCCTTTGCTTTGAATGTTAGGAAGGAGACCAAAAAAGGAGAAAAGAATGATCAGTGGCACCATGTCTCTTTTGAACTTTTTTTCTCTTCTTTCTTTCTTTTTTTTTTTTTTTGTAGTTTCTACCTGTGGGAGATTTATAACTAGTTCTACAGCCCTGTTGAATAGAAGAAGAATTCAGGCCTTCCAGTATTGCCTATCATTTTAGAGAAAGACAGACTTTAGGAATAAAGAGATTTAGATTCTGTCTCACCTCTAACTTGGTTTGTGACTTTAAATGAATTGTCACTTTTTACTGCTACCATGTGTAACATGGAAATTTATTTTCAACCCCACAAAGAGCAAAGTGTCTCTGAGAAGAATCATCATAATGGCAAGACCACCATTCATAAGAGAAACATAATTTTAAATTTTTGAAAAGATACACAAGAAATTCTTCATGAAATAAATAAAATGTGAGGCAGGAAGGGAATATTCATTTCACAAGAGCTTGCTCCCCAAGACTCTTGGCCCTGAGGGATCTAGAGATAACTAGTCTATTACTTCCTTCCACAAAAGAGACAGGTAAAGGCTTTGCAGGCAAATTGTGAAGATCTAGGTCCAAATCCAGGAGCATCATTCAAGGGAAAGAACAGGTAGGCCTGATGAGCTTAGGCAGACACATTCCAGAATCCGGTTATCAGAGGTTAGAAAAGTCCAGTTAGAAGACTGGAGACCAAAGAAGCAAGGGCCCGGGGATCTCACCCAGGCAAGGCTCCTAGTACCCACCATGGAACTCATCAGAACCATGCATTTTCTGAGCCAGCGGCTTCCTGTAGATGTCCTTGGAACTGATCTCAGTATGTGGGCAGCCCTGAACTTGAGTGGGGAACAAAATAACAGGATTAATTATGTGACCTTGGTCGACTTAGTTGACTTCCATTTCCTTATTTATAATAGTTCCTCCTTTGTCCATCTTTCGAGGCTGGTGTCAGATTCCATCTAAGGCAGTACTGTATGAAATTGCTTTGTAAACTATAAAGTAACAACTGAATATAAGACAGTGGTATTTCTGATAGATAAAGAAATAAAGAGAAAAGAAAGCTCTTTATTATAGGAGTTCCAAGATCTGTAAGCTCATTCTGCCTGAACTCTGAGCTGATGTGAGACTAGGCTTGCAATGCATGTGGAGTTTTCCCTGCTGTTGAGAGAGAGCTAGAAAGAGTTCCATGCCCAGTGTCCAGTGTTCCTGGCAAGAATGAAACTGCCTTTGACTGTCCAAAGAAGTGTGGAGCTATAGTCTCCCTATCACAAGTCACCACATATGGTCTATCTATCTGTCTGTCTTCTGACATGATTTCTGAGTCTAATTTCCTCTCCAGCTCCCTACTGGGATCATGGTCCATCCTTGAACCCTGGTCCAATTGGCTGGGGCCCTGTTCATTTTAGTTTCTTCCCCAGGACAGAAGGGTCCTTGGATAAATACGTTGGATACACATAGAGCATCCAAATTCTCCTTAGAAATCCCACCCTGTGCCTCAACTGCTCAACCAGATAAAGTGCCCCACAGACCAGACCCAGCCTAGATTAGACTCAGCTCCACACCTCGAACTTAGTGGTTTGGACCACGGGTTCTACACATGGGGGAGGAAATAGTCTGCAGCCATTTCTGCCCAACTACTTCCCATTCACCCCCAATGCAACGTCAGTTGCAACTCTCTCCCTCCTTCCCATAATGATGGTTTCTAATACCTTTCTCTAAATATATCAGCAAAAGTAAGACAAGTACAAGATAAAAGGCTCAAAAGAAATATGAAGCATGTACTTTTAAAATTTTCATTCTTCAAAGAAAGAATCAAAGATAATTAAAATATTAGTGAAAGGAGCACAGGTAAATTAGAATTATACTTACATATTTGTTAAATTATAAATTAATGTGCTGCCTTGAAGCGGGGGAGGAGGGGGCGGGAACTTCTTGCTTAAACAACTTAGCTGATTAAAATGATCAAGTTTGCAGAACTTTGAATGCCCGTGTAATAAATACACCTTGTATGTATTACACAGATTATAGATGATTTTATGTTGTATACTTTGTTGATGTGCTAGGTAATCTTTAAAAAAGCACAAAGAAGATATTAAGCTTTTAGGCCAAACAGAGTGAGATTGCTTTTGGTCCTCATCTAATGGTTTGCAAACATGACTTGTGATAACTGTTTCTCTGCTGGACCAGTTAGGAGTGGACTGTGGGTGGCCAAATGAGAGTGGAGTGTCCCTCAAAATATTATTCTTGGAGCAAAGGAGAGCAATCCTAGAAGTTTTACCTTGAGACCCCTAGCTCCAGATCAGGTTGATTGTAAACCAAGCAGCAGTTGATGAAAGTAGGCTCAGCGGCTCAGATTAAACACTTGAGGGGCAAAGTGGAAAGACAGAAGTGGGAGCAGAGACAGGGGCTGGAGCAGCTTTGGATAAAATCTCTGTGGCCTTGGCATGACCAGGGAGGGAGCCATTTAGGCATTAAATGAGTCTGGATATCTCCCTTCCCCCTGTATGAGAAGGTCATTTCTGTTTTTGATGCTAGTTCACATGCTGCTCAGCAGCCGGAGAACAGATAATGACTTTCTCCTGGTCATAACTCATCTCTAAAATTTACCATTCTTGCAGCATCAAGAATAAGAGCAGCCCCAAACTTAGAATATCTAAGCAGCCGGACTTACACTGTATTTTCTTTAGTGGGAATGCGCTACTTCTTTTGCCTTGACTATAAAGTAATGTGGTTTACCATTTTTGTCAAGTCTGGTAAATAAAGCAGGTAAAGACAATTTGGAACTCAAAATTATATAGTCTGTCTGGTGTGAGTGTGCAGGGCCCCTGGCTAGGGTGGCTCCCAGGGGTTTTGCTGGAGCTGGCTAATTATTAACCTGGAGAGCAGAAAGCACATTTTCTCAGAGAGCGAAGGTGACCAAGAGAGTTCAAGAGGAAGGGGGACCGTCATGGGGCTCAAAAGCTCCATCCTCCTGTGGCTTCCTTTCAAAGGATAAGCTCCAATCACCACTGAGTGTCCAGATTGCCAGCAGGGTCAATCTGGCTGTTTGACCCATGGTCAGTTTTTCTCACCCGGAATAGTCCCTGCCCTCCCTATGGCTGGGAACTGCCTCCTCATCCATAGACAGCTCATTACTCCCCACTAACCTGCCTTCTGCAGTTGACCATCCCCTCCTTGGGCCACTGTAGTGGCTTCAGCACCACTTTATTAGACTCGCCTATTTTAGGAGTCTGTAAATCCCTACAGGCAGAGATGACTATGTCTTCTCAGTCTCATATTTCCACCGCCCAGCACTGAGGTTGGCACATGATAGATACTTAACAAATGTTTATTGAATCAAATCGAATTGAAATTCAGTGTGACTCTGAAGTAACAAGCCATTTTCTGTTTCTCGTTCAACTCACAAATAGTGTGAGAAGGAAAATGAAGTAATACATGCATATCATCCCCAGATAAATTACTTTAAAGGACAACTTCCATGCTGTCCTTTATTTAGATATGCAAATGTCCTTAATTTTGGCTATGCAAATTCTCTGACAGTGTACATGGTGGTAAAACCAAATCTGTCTCCTCGGTTTATAGTCACACTTTAGAGTCAGGATAACATTTCGTTGACTTTACTCATAAGTGGTTGTAAGAGAAGTGTTTACTCTGGTTAATCAAATAAAGAACTATCATAAAATAAACAAACAAACAAACAAACAAACAGAGATCTTGATCCTGGGCCCCGCCTTTTCCACTCACTACCTTCTATGGACTTTGGGCAAGTCACTTCACTTTAATTCCTTAAGCTATGGAATGTAGATTATAAACTTTTCTTGTTTAAAATACTGTCCAAATTGGAAATTGATCTGCCAATGTAAGGTCTTATTAGGCATATAACCAATTTCTCAAGAATGAATCTCAAATATATTTAACCCAAAAATGTATTAAGCAAATATCATATCTTTCTTTGATGATTCAGAAGGCACTTTGGCAAGTGCCTTTGCACCATAAATTTGTGTCATTTCATAAATACCAGCTATTAGAAAGTTCCGTTTGATAGAACGGTACATAAGCCAACTTTAAAATAATATTATATTATTTTTTAATTGACACCCACGGAACAATCTAATGAAGTTATCACCAAAACAACTTGAAGGTTTTATGAGTTAAATGCATAGTTATAGCTGGAAAGGTTTGTTCCAACTTTGTAGGTTTAATGCCATTTGCTGGTCCTGAGTGGGTTTGGAAAGATGTCAGGCATTACAATGTGTGGTCAGTGATTCACACCCAAATCATTGTTTTCAGGCAGAGAATCAAACATTTGGGCAATTGGCCTTGTAAACTTCTTATTTACAGGGAGGTTAAGCAGCCTTTGGGATTACTCATCCAAAGAGAATTTTAAAGGCTTTCATTGACTACAGGTCGGAAAATTCCTGTTTACCACAGTGACACAGAAACTGCATTCTAGGAAAAACACCAGTCTGTCTCTAGACATTCTGGAAACCATGTATTGCGGTGAACATTACTTTATAAAGAAGTAGTCTGGGCCTATTAAAAGTTAAAACATCTATTTACCTATTTATACATTAATATTTAACAGCTCTGTCATGCTTTTGATGGCTTTAAAAACAACAAAAAACCCACACAACTCTGAGGAAAGGGCAGATCTTATTATTCTAAAAGGATCCAAATAATCCCAATGGCCTGAATTCAGATTGTACTCAAAGTTCGCAGCATTTCCAACTGTCTGTTTAAAAAGTATGTATGCATGTTATTTCATTTTATATATATTTGAAGCCCTCATGGTTGCTTTAATTTATACACTTGAAGAAAAATTTCTTGAATCTCATTCTCTTGATCAATGTGTCATTTTGTCCTTTTTTTTTTTTACCATCAGCACACTGAGTCAATGAAAAGTTATTGAATGGCAGATGTGAATACACAATACTTTTGCTGGATTTTGGTTCACTATATCACTATTCTAATAAAGCCAACCCTGTTGAATTAAAAAAAAAAATGATCTAGGAATGGAGCAAAAGCTGTATACCAAAGCTAGAAGTTGAGTCTAATCAAAACACATCCACAATCAGAAGATTCCATCTGTAATTTTGTTCAGAGATGGAGCCAGAAAGAAAAAAGTGGAAGATTGTTCCTGGTGTAAGGACTGAACACTAATATCTCTAGAGAAATAAAACCAGATTTGGTAAAGTGGGGAGGGCAAAAGAATTGAATGAAAGAGAGATTGAAGCTGGGAAAGGACTAAAAACGAGACTGAGAAATCAAAAACCATGGTACAGAGGAAAGAGAAGCTACTGGAGGGACTTTGAGAGTGAAGATGAACAAGTATCATGCTAGGATCATGCTTCTCAAGTGAGGTTTGTGCAGCATCAGGCTCACCTGGGGCTTATGAGACATGCAGATGCCCAGGCCCCACCGCAGACCTACTTATCTGTAATCTGCATTTTAGCAGGATCCCTGGGGTATTGGATGCACAGTAAATTTAGCCCTAATTTTTTTTTTAGGGCCCTTGATACCTCATATCCTCCTTCTATCTATTCTCCTTTTCCTTGTCCTCTTCACTTTTCATCATCTTCTTCCTCAAATTCAAAAAAAAAAAAATGAGTCATATGTGAAAATCAATATCTACTTGCCTCTACTTGGTCCTAATTCAAATACTCATATGCAACTCCACTTGGTTCTCACTCAAAGCACAAGTCAGCCTCTCAGTTCATAGACATATCAATAATATAGTAACATTGGGCCCCAGAAAAATAGCCACCAAGAGTTCACCCCAACAAGATCTAAATTTGTGTCATTTATTTATACAGAGCTCTATGTGTACACAGTGCTTTGTAGGGGAACATGCCAAGAAAAGAATACAATCACTGCCCTTTACAAAATATTTTTCTTTTTTGCTCACAGCCCTAGGGAATAGCCAGGGTGGGAATGGAATTATGAAATCTTTGGACCAAAATATGTGAAATGAATAGAAGGAAGCCAAAGGTACTTGTTAGGGCCTCCAGAACTCTCTAAGAAAACAAGCAATACTTTCCCAAACAATATACATGAGCAGATTTTCGCTGCATGTGGAAATAAGCCCACAATTATCTCTCTTCTCTCACACACACACACACACACACACACACACACACACACACACACACAGAAAGGAAACCTAAAGGCATTTTGATCAAAGATATCCATTTAAAAGTAAATTTCTAAAAGGAAATTTAAAAATAAAAAATATTTAATGATATAAAAAGCAGTTAAATAAGAGACAACCATATGATAAAATATTATATAGCCACTCGGATCAGGATTTCAACAATATTTAGTGCAAAACATTCACAATAAATGGCAAAACAACATCTTAAAAACTTCATATTCAGCAACATCTCACTATTCTTAAATATAAAAAGGGTAACTAAATATATGTACCAAAATGTTAATAGTCTATATCTCCGAAAGCGATATTATAAGTGATTTAAATTTTATTCTCTGTACTTCTCTATTTTTTTCAACTAGTATGGACACATATAACCACTTGTTCTCCTTTCTCTCTATTGCCTTACTGAAGTCCACTTAATTAGTTCTCCCAATCCAGAAGAAGGGGTTCAGAAGCATGGTGCGTCTCTTCATCTGAAAAATCACACTGGCTCTATACATTGAGAAGAGGGGATGGCAGGACCGGAAAGAGATCAGAATGAGGAAATTTAACAACTTCCCAAGTTCTCCTACATCAGGCCCTCAACGTGAGATTTTGAGACTTCATTTAGAATGTTTTGATTTTCCAAACACATCCATTATTGATTGATAAGAAAACACATTCTAAAGTCCAAAAACAGCTTTTGCACTATGTGGAAGCTTAAGAGTGGGAAGAATTTTAAAGACCATCTAACTCACTAGTTCTCAATCTTGATGTACATCAGAGTTACCTGGAAAGCTTGAAAAAATATTAATGCCAGGGTCTTACCCTCAGAGATTCTGATTTTATTGGTCCAGGACACGGTCTGGATTTTCTTACAGCTCCCATGGTGACTTAATGCGAAACACTAATCACTACCACTCTAATCCCGATTTCATTGTCACCCCACTGACGTGAGTTCCCATCAGTCTAGCTAGTGTGTCCAGCAGTAGCCGACTCTGTCACTGGCTTCTGGAGTCTGACCAGGTACTTGCCCATTGTCAAAATAGTCACCTGACCATAATTAACTGTAAGGTGAGCAGCCATGTTCCATCACTGTGGAAGAAGAGGAGGGCCACTTTTGGTGGACAAGTGCCAGTCCTGACCACATAAGTATTCTTTCACAGACAAACAAACAGACTCAAGTGCTTTGCCTAAGAACTCTCAGGTGATTGGGTTGAGATTCTTACTCTAACATCTCAGTCTTTCAACTTCACTAGAGGATAAAATATCTGATGCATTTAAAATATATATATTTGTTTAAATTTTGGAATAATTTTAGATTTATAGAAAATTTGCAGAGATAGCTGAAAAAGCTCCTGTATCACCTTCACCCAGCTGCTCCTGATATTAATATCTTACTTAACCAGGGTGCATTTATCAAAACTAAGACATCAACATGGGTACATTATCATTAACTATAGACTTTATTCGGATTTCACCAGTCTTTCCACTAACATCCTTTTGTCTGTTCCAAGATCCCGTATCGAACACAGAAAATGTCACAGAATAGTTATCAAGCATCCTCCCTTTGCGAGAGAGGCTGAGACATGCAGCTCAGAAGAGGTGGTACCCTACTTGAGCCTGGAGGGATGTGTAGCTATTTCATAGCAGACAAGGTTAAGGCAAGCATCCCTGATCTAGTAATATCCACTATGGCTCAGTATGTGCTAACTGCCCCAAGAATTTGTAGTTCACACTGGACAAAGGCTGTAAAGCTCTAATTGTGGACTCTGAGACCAGAGAGGACCATGAGGTCGAGCATTTCCATACACGAGAGAGAAGATATGCCATGGCCTGAAGTCACTCTCCCTGCCCTGCACACTGAGAACAATGCAAAGCCATGCCAATTCCTGCAACTACTTCTCAAGTCAAAGGAACAAAAAGATCAAATTAAATATTTAGACTTGCTGCTTCTCAGGATTCTCTCCAGGGGTCACCTTCACCCCGAGGCTCCATGAGTGGTGCAGCAGGTAGTAGCGCGCGCAAACCACAGCCAGGAGAGGGAAAAGCTGAGCTTTCCTCATCGCTGCTTCCACCTTCCTAGGGGGTCTCTACTTTCAAGATCACTGGTCTTGGAGCTGGCTCAGGTGCCTAAGGCAGGCTAAGACTGGCATATTAGCATTCAAACTCTATTTAACTTGGAATGAATTTTAGACTTACTCTTAGGCTAGGATAGAACTTTTCCTCTTCCCTAGCCCCTCCCTCTTTCTGCCTCAGAGCCAGGTCTAGGGTGACACAAATGAGAGGCATAGGGCACAAAATTTAAGGAGACCCATGCATGAACTCAAAAATGAGCACCTCCTTCAATTTTTCACCCTGGGCCCTTTGTTTGCCTCACCCCTATCCCAGCCTAGTTACCTTCTCCCTATCTACCACCCACTCCTCCCACCTATCATCACAATGATTTAGCACTGACGAAATGAAAAGGGGTCAACAAAACCCCCAAATGTCTAACTTCCCCCAACTTACAACTAATACAGTTTTAAATGTCCCAACTTCCAGCTTTGAAACAGGACGAAATAGAAGAGTCCTCCCAGCATCCCCCTGGTGAGGGCTCAGGTTCGGCCGATCAGGGAACCCTGGACTCAGTCCCTTAATGGGTGGTCCTAAGTGAGGCACCCTCTGCTCTCCCCTTCTACCGAATCTGTAAATTAGAAGTTTAGGGGTTTAGAAAGATGAAAGATTCTAGAGTTCCTGAGAGTTCTGACTTTGACATGGAAAACCAGAAAGAAGTGGGAGAGCAGGCAAGTGGTCCAGAGACGGCAACTTGACAGAAAAGAGCAGAATTTTGCTGATCGCTGTTTATTGCTCTGGCTTATTGGATGCGGTGGACATCCAAGCAGGGCTATCAGCTCAGAATTGCCCCCCTAAACACTTCAGTCCTAATTTTCTCATATGAAAAATAAAGGATTTGAATTACTAAATGTTCTCAACCCTTATGACACATTATCTTCATGAGGGAGCTTTAAAAACACCAGTGCCTGAGCCACCCCACCCCCACACTCTGGAGGTGCTCTTTCACGAGTCAGGCCTGGCCAGCAGCACTTTTAAAAACTCCTCAGGTGGTTCTAACATGTTGCTGTGTTTGCAAACCTCTGTGATAGGTGAGAGCTAAGACTCCACCTCTAACATTCTATGATCCTGAGAAATGATAGGTAACTGGTTTTGACTTGGCTTCTCTGGACAGAACCCTGTTCAAGTGCTCCCATCAAAATAACTGCAAATTAAAAAAATAAATAAATAAAAGTTAAGGGCTTCTAATTAAGACTCCGGCCCCCCGGCAACAAGAAGTTGGGGAAAAGACAGCCATGATGACAGGGTTAATGAGTAAATTTTCAAGTTGCTCCAGAGGCTGATACCCACTGTGGCAGCTGAAAAGACAAAGTTAAGTTGCCTCACATGCTCAGAAGCCAGTGGGCCCGGCCCCGGGCCATGGCCCCGCTGCCCTAAGGGTTATGTAATTGCCAAGTTGCCCCCCAGAGATGTGCAAGACCTTGGCAACTGGCAACTTCAGCCTGACCTACTGAGAGGACCCAAATGACAATTAAACTAGAGATCACCTGGGTCTGACAAGGTAAATGGCCAACCTGGGCTGCAAGGAGCAGCAAACGAACAGGAGATGGCTGTCCGGTAGCTTTTAGGGCCAAAGTAAACTGGTCACAGGCTGGAGTGTGACCAAAAAGTCCACAGAAGATTGGGCAACAGTTAATCTCGGGACTGAAGTTCCAGGGCAGAGGTACATTTAGTCCTTCACAGTAGATAGTCCCAATACAGCAATCTCTTATCCAGAACATAGTTTTTATTCCTTTCCTACTTTTTCTTACTTTCCTCTGGACTTTCCATGTGTACCATGGATGCTAAGTGCTGTGAACACCAACAGATGCTTTTAGAAAGACCACCTTCTCAAGGCCTACTCTGAGGAGTCTTCCAGTGGCCTGGGGCAGAGAGTTCTCAATCTCAGCTATACATTGGAGTTAGCTGGTCTAGAGCGGGGTCTGGGCATCAGCATATTTTCAAGCCTTCCAGGTGATTTTAGTGTGCAGCCAAGAGTGAGAAGCACCAGGCTACGCTATGCCTGCCTCAGGTGAGGAGGTGGTGTGACCAATTTGGGGGGAGCCATGGCGAGGATGTTGGGGGAGTCACGGAGGACCAAGACATGGCGATCTGGCAAGTTTCCATAAGTCACGTACTGATGCCTTTGAAAGCCAATGCCATTATTCGGTCTCACCCATCTATCTATTCACTCACCAATCGTCACAGCAGTTGGGTTTCAGGGAAATACAGATGAGTGAAACCCAGTTCCTGCCCTCAGGGAGGACACTGTCCAGTAGGGGAGACAGACAGTAATGTAATTGTATAATAGAAATTTGTCATGAACAACATACATAGTCAATAACTAAGGCCCAAAAGATGTCCCAGTCTGTGGGTGATGGGCAGGCTCAGCCCACTGTCCAGCATGCTGGGAAGAGGCAGAAACTAAAATATTCAATGAGAGCTTGGAAGGTGGGCCTGGGAGAGGGGAGAGGCAGGTATTCCTGGTCTCTCTGGGCTTACTCTCTAAAGCCTATATCCCAAGAAGCCTGGGGAGTAGGTGCATCCAGGATTGCTCCACTGGACAACTCTAGGGGGCACCACATATGTTGTAGTTTATTAAATCATGGCCTGCTAGAGTTGTGCACCAAATTGGCCTTGCCAGTGGTGGTGAAGGAGCCTGGCTCTGACGAGGGAGGCCCAAGAAGGGTAGACTTGGAGGTGACTCTGCCGTTAGACAGGAAAGCCCCTGTAAGGAGACATGGGATCAGGGCCTGTGGCTCTGAGAGCTGCCAGGTCTAGAAGCCAGGCAGAGGTTTCTCTATTTACTTTCCTATTCTCCTGGAGTTTTCAGTGGGCTAGAATTAACAGGTGTGTGGCCACCCTTTTGGCTGGTGTTCTACCCAGATACCAGCATTCCCTGGGGTCAGGGTATTTGTAGCACCTCCAGAACTGCAGGGGTAGTCGCTGCAGCATAGGCAGTGGTGACCAGAGTGATGAGGTCCCATGAGACCTCACCACTGAAAGATATCAGATAGAAGAGAACCCAGAAAAGGGATTCGAGGTTCTGCCGCAATCCCAGTGGAGATGTGCAGCCAGTGGGCTTTGGCTTTAACTGTTAATGTGACCTCATCTGTACCCACGACCTAGTGAGGCCTGGGGGAATGTGGAGGTCAGCTGAGGATGTTCAAATGATATTTACGTGCTGCATGAGAAACTAAAGACTTGTATGGGCAAGGGGAAGCCCAGAAGGGAATGATCTCCCTGGGCAAAGGGTCAAGAGAGTCAGGAAAAGCCCTTCAGTGACACACTCTGAGTTGAGTCTTAAAGAATGAGTAGAGTTCAGCCAAGTGGACTGAGAGAAGCAGCCCAGGCAGGGACAGCACGCACACAGATATAAGGGGCAATCCAGACAGAGGGCTGAATGCACACAGGTAGAAGAGCCTTCTGTGATCTAGGAACTGTCTGTGGCCGGGGCCTGGGATCCGAGGCTCAGAGAGGTAGGTAGGGCCACATTGGGATGAAGGCAAGTGCACACCAGCTTAGAAGTGTGGATCTTGTCTTGTAGTGGATGAGGACGCCCAAAGAATTCTAATCAGGATTGTGGCGTAATCTGATGGGTGGAAAGATTCATCCAGCAGCTGCATGACACTGTGGCCAGGTGCAGGGAAGACCTTGAGTATATCAAGAAACATTCTTTGAAACCGTGCCACATCCTGATTTGAGAGGAAAAGAGAAGTGGGTTTCTGTTGAACCACTGACCACCTGCTGTTTCTCTGTAGCTGACAGAGGAGTTGGCCGCTGTCTCTATTGCATTCTTTACTGCTCACTACCATAAAACAAAGGATGTCTTTCCATTTCCAGGCAGTGCAAAAACCTTGTCTTCCTTCCCTCTGAATCAGCTTATAAAATAATACCTATCTCTACAATCAAGGACAGAGCAAAAGAAGTTCAGCTTTGAACTTTGGGGTTCTGCTTCCCACATGGGAAGTGAGGGCTCACTGAGTGCCTCATCCACCTCCCACTAGCTCACTTTGACTTTCCTTTGATGGTCAAACCTGGTTTTCGGGATCCCCAGAGTGATTCCCATCACTGTTCAGGTCAACCTGCTGCCTCCTTCCACACAAGGAAGCAGCATGGAGCCCCTGGGTTTGTTGATTCAGTGACCATTTCTATACTTTATTTGCTCAGAACAGGATAAAACAAACAAAACTTTTTATGTGAAGACAGTAGATGCTCAGACACCATGCCTGATGAAGTGAATGTCAGAGAGAAGAATTATTTATTCAACTGGCTTGATTAGTGAGTGCCAGACAGCTATTAGAATAAAAATCATGTTTTTGAGCAACTATGTCTATTTTTGTCCTGGTGAGCCTCCACAAGAGCCCAGATAATGCTTGTTATCTTCACCCACACCAGCCAAATGTTTGGATAAATAAAGATGTTGTATGAAATTCCCTATCTGTCACTTTGAACACAAATCGACACAGCATGGAACACTATTTGACTGTGTTCCATTTCATGGCTGTGCGGTTTCCATGGCAGGACAAAGGGTAAGGAGATGGCTTCCTGGGCCTGAGGATCCCGCAAGAATGTTTGCTGAACGTGCCGCCCTCCTCTTTGCCGTCTCTGTGTGCACACACCAGGACCTTCCCAAGTTCATCGTACATTAGGTAACCGAATCCTTGAATAGTTGCTAGCACTGTTTTAATCTACATAGATTAAATCTACATAGGTAATCTATGTAGATTAAAACAATGGTTTTAATCTATATATACACAGGTCAGTGTACATCAATGAAAGTGAACCTTTTAATAAAAGGGAGTCTTAGACACCCCAGTCTCATTGTCAGAACTTTCTTAGACTGTCTACTTTGTTTTCTACCTGGCTCTGACCCCTTGCTCCATATTGGTTGCCAGCTTATCCAAGACTCTGGGCTTTTGCGTCTTGTCCCTGGTTCCCTGGAGAATATAATCTAATTCTGTTTCCTTGTTTTCGATGCTCAGCACTGGGCTTGCACTACCCGAGAGTTCCCCTGTGACCACACCCCAGCATAGGGACACCAGTGAGACACTCACTGGGCAAGTTCTAGTTTCCCACATGGAAAGTTGGACAAAAATGGAAGATAAGTCAGCTGTAACAACCAGAGGGCAGTTACTGGGGCCTCTGTAGGATCCCACCTCATTCAGATATCCAACTACAATACGGAGAACAAAAAGGAACCAACCCATTTACCAGTCAGGCTTCACAGACTAACGAGCCACACTAAGGTAGACCCACTTTTTGAAAAGCAGCCACAAACAGATGGGGCATTAACATGTTCTCTTGATGAGAGATTTCCTATTCATCCATTTGAGGCTTTACATGCAGTTGCCCACACTGAGGTGGACTTAGCACCTAGCGGTCACCTTTTATTTCCCCCCAAATCATTCTCCTTGTGAAACTAGGGGCCAATCGCTATTCAGAGGATTTGGGATGGAGCTGATGAATTGTTAGAACCAAACTCAAACAAGCTTAAGCAAAGAAAAGATTGTATTAGATGGATACAAGGGACATTTATAGGATCCAAGGAAGAATCAAAGAAACCAGTCTTAAGAGAGACTAAGTGCAGCTGGGCCTCACACAACTAAAACCAGGGTATCATGTCTGACAGTCTCTGCTTCTCCCTATAGGAGATCAAGTCCCTATTGCTCTCTGAGGTCCAGCTTTCTCCCTGTGTTGGAAAATCCAGCCACCAACAACTCCCAACTATTTCATATTGCAGCTTCATCCACTGGAGAGAGGACCTCCGGCCCACTCTCTTCCAGGCTGCCATCCTAAATCTTCAGAAGGAGTCCATTGGTCTAGTTTGTAACATGACTGCTTCCACTGCAGCCCCTTGATGGGGGTGGGGGCACAGCATGGCAAGGCGTGACAGTCCCACAAAGAAGGGAATTGCCACAATTGATCAGAATAAGTGGGGGTTATTATTTCATCTTGTTTTTGAGCTCTACCAATCCCAGCCCCATCAGCAAAACAAGAATTTCCCAAAGTATCCTAGCTATTTCGAAAGACAGATAATCCACTCTTTATATAATTCACTTGTAAAATCCTTGCCAATTATTGGCTTCTAATATAGAGGATTCCTTTTCTATCACTATCTAATGGAGAAAAAAAAAAGTAAGCTATTTATTCTGAAGAGTCTCTGTGTCTTAGACAAAGGCCTTGCTCTCTATTCTGGATGAGGCCAATCCTTGACAAAAGGCAGTATGACAAAGAGGTTAAGCTCAGAGATGCTGGGGTTAATTAAGGCCTGAGTTCAATTGCCTGCTCCAACATTTACAGCTATATGAAACAGCTATAGTCCAGTTTTACCATCCATGAATGAGAACAATTGATACCCATCTCTTGTTACTGATGTGATGATGATTTGAGACAATGCATGAAAAGCGCCTAGCACAGTGCCTGGCACACAAAAGGCTTCCATGACACTGGATAGATTTGGTCTTCAGCAGTGTCTCTTTCTGATGTCTTCCCCTGCTACCACTCCTTGGGGTATTCAGGGCTCTGCCTCCAGCCTTGCTCCCCAAATCTTCCTCCTCCATATGATTTTCTGAGGGATTATTATGAAATATAACCACCCTATCCAATTTATAAACCTTCCCGGCTCATTAAAACCATTGAAATAAAGTCGAACTTTTTATCATGGGTCCTAAGGCAACTCTCAATTTGGACCCTGACTACCTCTCTCATCTCACCTTGTCTATTCCGAGCTCTCATCACACTAGATCACATACTGTCGCCCAGATATGCCCTGTTCTTTTACCACAGGGTCCCCTCTTCCTGCGGTGGTTTTCCCCTGGCTATCTCCCCCGAGCCTAGCTAACTGGTTTTCAAGATTTGTGTAATCGGAGATTCGCAGAAACTTTTGCTGACCCCAACACCCATTCTGAATTAGTATGTTTCGCTTGGCTCTGTATATATGTGGGTGTACCTCTATAAAAGTCCTTATTACACTGTATTTACTTGCCTTTGCTATTAAATTCTCAGTTTCTCAAGAGCAAGACTGCATCTGCAACACCAAACACAGAGCCTGGCATAAAGGAGACGTTCAATAAAGTGTGATGCCTAAAACACCAGTGCCATCACTGTGAAACCATGTGCATGGAAGGGATGCAGATGACACGGTCCTTCTCTCCAGAGGTCTAAGTGAGCCAGCTGGGCACACAGCCCATGACCTTGGCCACAACAATTCACTTCTATCTGCTCCACCAGAAACAGAATCCAGCATTTTATACGAAATAATGAATTTTCACGCTGGAAATCTACTTACAAAGTCCCTATTTCTTGTGATCTTGGTCAAAATACTTAACTTTATATTCCTTGCCTATAAACAGGGTTTATCATACTTGGCTAGAGAGAATAAATGAGACAATGTCTACAAAATATAAAAGTATCATTAAAATTTTTTCCACGTGTCATTGTCATGGTTACTGTTAGGAGATGGCGAATAGCCCAATCTCTAAGCCAAAGTTAGTTCTCGTTTCTAAATATCTAATCATTGTCTATTATAAGATAATGCTGGTCATCATTGTGTTTTCCTCTTGTTTGAGTATTGTACCTCAAGTGGAAACCTGGATATACATTTTACACCCCTCATGACTTTCAGCCTTTACAGTATTCCCTGGAGCCTAACTATGGGACCAGGTCACAAAGCAAAACTTCTTTAATGAGCTCCTCTCAGCACAATCAGCAAAGAACAACCCTTGGATAGCATCTAGCCTGTCCTTACACAGATTTCTATGCTTTCACAGCTCAGCCTGTAATGAGAGGAGTAAGAAAAAGGAAAAGCTGAAATTTACTGGGAAAATAGGGTTGCATTATTTACCTGTAAGGGTTATAAATTGGGTTTTAACAACACATACATTAAACATTGCTAAGCTTCTTCCCACTTCTAATTATTAACAGAGGAACTCATGGTAATTATCATCTGGCAATACCATTCAAATAGTGCCCAACTCTAAAGGTGAACTAAGTCCTCAGGACAGGTAATATTGAGCAGGAATGTCAAAGCATGTAGTATAGGCCATAAATTTATCATTTGAATGACCCAGCCCAGGAAGGGGGCACCACAGCCTCATTAGGATTTGCACATTTCTAAACTTTGTTCTGTTACTAACAGTGTGATTTGTGGATAGCATCCTCTAGGTAACCAGCATACGGGAGCCAGAATGTAAGCCTGAGGTGGAGTGGAAGTCAGAAGGCCTCCTTCATTGCACGAACACTTAGCAAGCACTCTGAATACCTGGCGTAGCAGCAGGTCCATTAAGTTCCTGGCCCCGAGGAGGAAGATGGATAAACCACTGTGATAAGGGCAGTTCCAAGCATTCACACAGGCCCAGGAGGGCTCAGAGAAAGGAGTGGCTGATTCTTCCTGGGGACATTGGAAGGGCATCTTTGAGCCCACGGCTTTTAAGCTAAGTCTTGAGAAGCTCCAGTGGCTGGGAAGTGAGGAAAGTTCATTCCAGGTGAAAGAGAAAAGCAAACTCTGCTGAACATCTGCTCATGGGAGCCAAAGTGGACCCCTCAGAGTGTGGGCCAGGAAAGGTGGTTGTTAACCTCAAAGGCAAGCCAAACAAGAAGAGCCGGAGAAGAGTGCCAGCCAAGCCCTTTCAGAGAGCTGGGAGGTCATTGCCAACAAAGTGCAGGTCAGGTGGCAACGGAGTCAAAACATCAGAGGCCGGCAGAGCAGGAAGAGAGAGGAGACCCAGAAGAGACCCACGCTCCTATTTACCAGGGGCAGCCATTTGATTGATTGGCCTGGTTTAAAAATGAGGGATCTGAGCAGACACATGTCCAGGCACAGAAGCAGATGGTAATTATCATCAGTTTGGGGATCAGTGAGGATTCAGCAGAACAGGAGCACATGTTCTTGGGAATGCAAAGAGGCTGGAGGATAGTCTGAAAATTGGGGCAACAGCCAATCATGGTAGATCCTTTCTGTTAGCTAAAGAATGTGAACTTCACCTTGTGGTCAATAGAAAACATGGCATTTTAAGCTGCAGAGTGATACAGAGTTACTCGAAGGGTAGTAAACACCCACCGCACCCACCTACTCCACCCCACCCCAACCTACTCCCCACCTCAGAACATCCTGGATGCTTGCTTACAATAAATAAGCATCGTTTTAGCCATACCCTAGACCCATTGAATTTGTATTCAACAGGGAGACCTAGTACTCTGTATTTTTTACCTATCTCTCCCTGGTAATTTGGAGGTACACTAGAGTCTGCAAGTGGTCACCCAGGCAAGAGAGAATAGGGCCTGCGCTGAAGGGGTGACTAATAAAGAAACATGTAAGCAAAGACCCTGTCACACAAAGTAGGACACAGTAAGTATTTATGAGACAATAAATGAAGGAATAGAATAAAGACAGGTTTTAGAGACTGATGGGATAAAGGGAGGTCAACTCCAAAGTCTAAGGGAGACCCATGTGACATTGCCATTTTTGTGGGTCAAAATCGGATGAATACCGGCAGTTCATACAGTTCAATTTCATAATGAAATCAATAAAAAGCTATGCCCTTATCATTTAAATTTTTTCTCAGTGTAGTAGTATGTCACTCATTCTAAATAACCAGTGGGGACTGCAAGGGGTGACCAGAGGGGCTTTCGCTCCCTTCTGTAATCTCTATGCCAGTCTATAGAGGGTTCAAAAAAATTGGGGCTGATCAAGGAAAAAGAGATGACCACTAAAGACTGTAATTTATAAGCTTTATTGAGGAGAGCTTGGACAGGTTTGCATGAGAGGGAAAGACTGTCCAGAGGCTTACGGTGAGGGGGCGACTGTCCAGAGGAGAGGAGGGCATGAGGAGGGGGGAATCTAAGAGGGATCTTACATGTCTAGGTGATGTCAGCAGCACCGAGGGGAATCTCTCGGTTGGAAAACTCCAAAGGGCCATAGCCCATTGAGGCCATATAACCACATGGCTTTATCTCATCAATGACCAGCAAATGCTAAGTGAGATTTCCCTAGGTACGCAAAGCAGGCAGGCTCTAAATGGCTAAAAACATCTGTTTGTTTCGCTATTTTAAAATAATCATATGTGTAAAAATTTGAGTTTGGGGCCAATATGCTTTTGAGCTAATGGGTCCAGCCTAGAGTAAATAAATAAACCGTTTAGGAGCCAGTACACAGAAGTCATCTTTGGCTCATTTATATAACATAGTCCTGGCCTGAATGACCCCAGCTCCATTCCTCCCACTTCCCCTGTCCCACACATTGGGGCAGGAAGTCACCCCTGTCACTGAGTGATAGCCAATGGGAGACACGGACAGAAGACAGGAGAAAGGGAGAAGCTGGGGGTATTTCTCATCCTCCTTTCTTTCTTGGGCTACACTGATAGCAGCGGTGACCTTGTCTTTGAGGTGACCCACGCCTCTGAGCTCTGGGAATGCACCTCGTCCCTCCATTGCTCTTCCAAGCTAAGGATGACAGTGACATCCAACTATTACTAATCTTCCAGGCGTCTGTCTCCTTGTCTCCAGCTGCTTTCTCAGTTTCATCTACCCCCTGCGTAACTAGTTTCTCCTATTCGATTCTCTCTATTTAAATATTCTGGGTAATTTCCAATTTCCTGGTTGAACCCTGAATGACATAATTTCTTAGTTCTCCTCAAACCTTCAAATCATGATAATAATAGGGAAATTCTTTAACATAGACAACTGATATTTTCACGATCTTATGTAAAACGTGAATAATGACATTTTATGTAATGTGAATAAATTTTATAAAAATATTTAATAATGTGAATAAATTTTATTAAAACATTTTTTTCTCTATTTTTATCTATCGAAATACAATCTAAGGAATAGGGTATTGGCAGCCTCACAGGTGATAAGGCCCCAAGTCTGCACACCATTGCACCCTCCCCTAAGCCCTCCCGCTGAAATCCTGAAGCTACCCTGTTCACAGAGATCGTTCTTCATGTGGAGACATAGCCCATGACCTCACTCTTCAATGCTGCAGGGAGGAGAAGGGTGAGACCGGTCGCCTCCAATCTAGTAAGGACAAAGCTGTGATTCAGAGAGGGCACTGCAGACAAAAGAAAAGGGTATTACGGAAAGTAACTTCACAGGGTGATCTGATCATAAATGCCTAACTGGGCAGGTCATTGTGGGTAGTCACGTCCAGACATGTAACTTTTTAAATAAAATGTTTATCTTTGCCCAAGCAAGCCCTGGCCTTCATTTTGGTACATCTAAGTTGACACGCCTTTGAAATAAGCATAACCAGCCTCAGGAAAGCAAATAATCCTGTTAACTATTCTGTAATCCAATCCCTGCCTTGTTTTCTCTCACCTCCATGTAAGCTTCCTTACTTATTTCCCTCCTTAATTTCAAAGGTATAAAAGAAACTGCAAAACTGTCATTCTCCGGAGCATTTGAGATCTTGCTTTCCAGCAACTGTCATCAGTTTGACTCAAATAAAATTTTATAGAAGTTCTTTACAGGTTTAGTCGTTTCTTATGTTGACCAAACTAGCTTTTCTAGGCTCTATAGTACCTCAATAGTTGGGAATTTAACAATCGCTGGGGAATTCTCTGACTCCTAAACTTGGCCAGCCTTACTTAGTCATCCACCATCCACTTTTATAGTTTCTTCCTAAGACAAGGAAAACCAGTAAAATCACCTGTGGTCCTATAACCCAGAGATACTTCCTATTAACAACACCTCGGTATATCTCGATTTCATTTTGTTTTGTTTTGTTTTGTTTTTCCTGTAAGTATACAATGGTTCTTTTTATAAATAAGAAATTGGTCTAGGATCTTTTTTTTTTTAAGTTGGTATATTGTGAACCTTTTCTCTAATCTATTAAAAAGCTTCTGCATTATAATTATTAATGATGCATAGTGTTCTAGAAGATATGGATGCCTTAACCATTTGATTTACCAGTCCCCTTAACTTTCTTACATTTCCCTGGAATAAAATCCTTGTTGTGCATTCCCTTAATAATGTCTTCAGTATAGATGTCTAGAAGTGGAATTTCTTGAGCAGAAAGTATGCACATTTTAATACTTATGGCGATTTTGCCAAATAGCTACAGGGAGGTTTGTGTTTTGTTTTGTTTTTAGTTGCTTTTTAAGATTTTGGCTTTTTCAAATAACAAACACCAATGCTAGTATGATACAAGAAAAAAACAATTAAATTATCATTTCTGGAAGGCAAGGAAATTAGTATATTTATCCTGGTACCCTTCATAGTATCTACCCACCACAGTGCAATCAATAAATGTCAAATTTGAAAAAAAAAAAGATTCACAAGAGTTTTTTCAACCCCTGTGAATTATTTTCATAAAATAAAGACAGATGAAGCTTTATAATGTTTAGTCCGGTGGTTCTCACCCTAACTACATGTTAGAATCACCTAGGGAAATTTTCAAAGTTATAGGATCCTGGACCCCATCCAGGACCAATTAAATCGGAACCTTAGAAGGAGGCAGGCAGTCAGCATCAATCCATTTCCAAAGCTCCCTCCAAGGATTCCAGTGTGCAGTCAAGGTTAGGAACCGAGAAGTGGCAGATAACTGAGAAAGGAAAAGTGGTTTCGTTCCTTCTCCTTAATCATCATGGAGAACATAAAATCATAGCTATGCGAAAACTCGGCGATTTGGGAACTGTAAGGACTCAAGGCTGATTTCATGGTATTTAATCCAAGAGCCGGTTTAATACCTTTTAAAGGCAGTGTGTTTCCCTCTGCCCCTAAAGTGCTAAGCTTTCACGAAAACCCTATTTTTTCATTATCCCTATATGGAAACCAGGACACAACAGATGGCAGGATAATGGATTGTGTCTGCTCAAGTTAGAGCTGCTTTTATTTGCAAGACATCGAATTCATATTGACTGCAGGGACAGGCTGACATGATTTATTCCAAATGAAAATGAAGCCATCACGGGCTGTCTTTGCTCATTACCGTAAGACAGAGAGTCTCATCTGTGATCAGGACACACTGGAGTGCTAGTAACAGAAACTGTTTGCAGAGGCTGCAAAAGGCAACTCTTGTTCTGTGACTCAATGTTGGAGAATCTCCATATGCCCAACCAACCGCCTGAATTTCACAGCAGTGAGGGAGAGTCCCTCTGCCCCAGATCAGTGAGGAATGCACAAGGAAAGCACCACTCCTATTCATTTTTTTAATCATTAACGCTTCAATTATATGTTCCTACATGTGCTCTCGAAGTGCAGCATGACATTTTGAAAAGAAAACACAGCAGATGCAGCCCATTCATTCCTGAAAGAAATTATCTCTCATGACGTGAAAACAGCCCCCAACCCCAAGCCCCTCAAGATCCCTCTTTAGCTTAACAGCGTGACATCGGCAGGGAGATTTTCTGCTGCCAGAATTGCTCCTAACTTCTTTTCTAGGCTGGTTTGCAGAAAATCACAGCACAAGGAGAAGAGAGAGGGCAGAAAGAGAAGCAGCAGAGGAAAGAGCAGGAAAGGCTGAGCGACCAGCAGAGCTGAGCCCCCATAGCCAGGCAGGCGGACACCACCCCGCGCTGACCTGAGACTGCTTAGCGACCTATCAAGAAGGGTCAGTGACGTGG
The DNA here is from genome assembly GCF_014176215.1 of Rousettus aegyptiacus. Taxonomy (NCBI): domain Eukaryota; kingdom Metazoa; phylum Chordata; class Mammalia; order Chiroptera; family Pteropodidae; genus Rousettus; species Rousettus aegyptiacus. The sequence goes on from NW_023416310.1 coordinate 22,298,477, forward strand.
AATGGCCCCTAGAAAACTTCTGGTTCAGAACTCCCAATCTGCAGATGAGAAAACAAGGCCAGAGGAAGAACTGATTTGCCCAGGGCCATGCAGTGACAAGTTTAGGATTCGAGACTCCTGATTCTCAGATTCCTCTGCTTTGCCTCATCAGTAGTTTTCAAGTTTAAAAACTTACTTAAAAACCGTGCCTAGTCCCACCCCTCCACTCCAGAGATCCTGGTTTAATTGACCTGGGGTGGTACCTGGACATGGGGAATTTTACAGCCACCCGGGTGATGATGGTCTTATATGCAGCTGGGCCTGAGTAAAAATATAAATATAAATAATATTAATATAAGTATAAAAGTATAAGTATAAATATAAATGTAAATGTAAAAATATATAAATGGAAATATATATAAATATAAATATATATAAATTGGCAGCGATTAACACTGTATGGGAAGGATGAGGGAGGTGGTGTTTGAGTTCATGTTTAAAGGATAAATATGAGTTCCCTGAGAGGATAAGACACAGAATGGTTTTCCAGAGAGAGGGAACAGCATGTGCAAAGGCCTGAGGCACGAAACCACACAGCATGTTTGTAGTTTGGAGTATCAACAGCAGGGTGCAAGATGGGAGCAGTGGACACAGAGCTAGGGAGCTAGACAGGGGCTGGATCCCAAAGGACCTTATAGTATAAGCCATTCTGAGAGTTGGGGATTACCCCGAAATGACAGAGAACCACCAAGATATGTCAGGCAGAAAGCTGACAAACTTGCATTTTAGGAAAATAATGCTAATGGCGGTATGGATAATGATTTAGAAGGGGAAGGAGCCAGAGGCAGGGAGACCATTGGAGAGGGAGCCAAAGAGATGATGACAGCCTGAATGGATTAGGCAGTGGTAACAAGGACTGAGAGACAGGGAAGACCCAAATTCTGACCTCTCACCCCGAATGACTACATTTCAAAGATGGAGTTCATAGGATGAGGTGGTTGATTGGCCAGGGGCTGATAAAGTCTGATTCCAACCTAACTTCTCCCCTCTCCCCTTCATATACTCTGAACTGAACAACTCACTCCCCACTTCCTTTGATTCTGCTGGTCCCTCAGCCTAGGATGCACAATCCCTCTCTCATCTCCAAATGTCCAAATAAGATGTGTCCTTTAGATCTCAAATCAGGGCTGCTTTCTTTGAAATTCTGGTTTTCACATGAAGGAAGGAGTAAAGTTCAGCAAGTTCACACTCCATGTTCTCCAGAATAGGTCACTGCATCTTGCCTGCTGAGAAGTCCTCCTTCTCATCGACTAGGTAAATGACTATTCCTTCAAAACTCCGCTAAAAGTCAACTGTTCTGGGAAGATGTCCTTGGCACCTGTGGACATGGGTTGTGTCCCCGTGGCACCTTTGGATTCTTCTGTCAGTATTTAGAGAATTGTTCCATGTTGTCAATAATCAATGCTTTATCTATGCTTTTCCCCCCTGGAGTAAATAAGCTCTTTTGAAAGAAAGGGGTGCCTTGTTCTTATTCTTCGTGCATCTCTTGTCCTAACACAGTGCACAGAAGAAAGATATTTGATGAAAGTTTGTTGAATAAATGAATGTTGAAGTCTGAATTCCTGAAATCTAGGGAAATGCCTCCAGCAATGATGATGCTGATGCTTACAGGATGCTGCCCTGGAACAGATCTAACTTGCCGGAATCATTTGGAGCCTGAATGTGAAGTATTATACTGAGGAACTACACCCATGTAATTTGAACCAGTCTGCAGATCAGTCTATAAAACCACCTTGAGTCTGAGAACTGCTTCTAGGGCATTCTCTCAGAGGACCCTGCAGCAGTGGCAGGGAGTGGGAAGCCTGCCCTGCCCAGAAAAAGTGAGGCTTATTCTTGTCATTTGGGCTCTTTTCCTAGGGTTAGTCCCTCTCCCAACTTCCTCAGGTGACTAGTATCTTCAAGAAGCATCTCCTCCTCCAGGAATTTTGGGCCTTTGCTAGGCGTTTTGAAGAAACTCCTGATTAATTGAACTCTTAAGGGCTGCACCCAGCAGTTGCTATCTTAATACTCCCACAGGATCACCTTTTTAAAGTGCTGCAAGATTCATGGGAATTTCAGATGCTATAGCAACTCAAAGGAAAAAAAAGGTGTGTATGAGAGTCCTTCCGGCTCCCCTTGAGCCACACGTCAGGGCAAAGAGATCCAGATCCCGACAACTGGCAACTGAAGGAATAGACCTCGGAACAGCACAGCAGTCAGAATTCTGCTTGAGGGCGGCACTGCTGAAACTAAAAGGAATGATTTTATCTGGAGCAATCGTTCTGCAAAATTGTCCCCTTGTGGTGACTGTGTAGTTCAGGTTAAAGCTTGTTTGGTGGGGCTGGGGGTGAAGTAAGGGGTGGAGAGATTGGTAGGAAGGAAAGGAAGGGAAGCCCCTCGGTGTGCATGGGGGAGGTTTACCAGGTGCTCTGCTGATGCGGGGTGGGGGCGGGGAGTGGGGGAGGTGCTGGGAACGAACACCTTCCAAGCAGGCTGCTGCACGTCTTCCTGGGAACCTGAGGGTGTGTAACAGGCAGCACAATTTCCCCTGCATCTTTGGTTCCGCGGAAGCCTCCTGGCTGTTCTCCAGGACACGCAATTGCTGCAGGAGTCGATGTACAGGTTGGCCCAGGACAGGACAGGTAGGCAGCTCAGCCCTTCATCTCTCTCAGGCAAGTTCAGACTGGAGATCCTCACTTCAGGACTGCAGGTTCACTTGGAAATGAAGCCAGTAGAACGTCCCAGACAGGAAAACCTCTCTTCCTCAGAGACTGTCGGCTTTAAATCACCTAGAGGAATTGTGTGGTGGAGGCCCAGCTCCATACTCGCAAAGCAGCTGTGAAGAAAGGGTACGGTGATTTCACACAGAGGGCAAGAACACGCCATCCACATCCCAAGTGTTTCTGTAGCACCCGTTGCCCAGATGGATGGGTGGGCTCTCTCCAGGATAACGCATGGAAAATTCCAGAATTTGTTCTCCATCGGCCTGCCCAATCTCATACTATTCTTTAAGGCCAGATTCTTTTTAGACCTTAGGTTTAACCTCCAGCAATATTAGATTAGGTTCTCAATGTAGACCATTTAGATTTTTAGTGAAAAACATCAATCATCTCTTCGGATTTTACATCTTGCACTCTGATTCTAGAAGAAAGTTCTTAACCTCTGTCTCTCCAGATCTCGCTGTTGAGCCTCAGAACATTCAGATTAGCCCCTAGGGTAGAGTTTTGAGTGGATCCAAGGTCTAATCCAGCATTTCCTCACTTTTCAAAGGCATGGTCCATCCAATAGAAAAGCCATTTTCCAAATGGACTTGAAGCTTCCTCCCAGGTATTTCTGGTTTGATTTGACAAACATTTGCTAAATACCTGTTATGCGCCAGGCACTTTGCTAGGCACTGGCAATACAAAAAAGAGTAGGACTAGAGAGAGGAAATAGCAACCAGAAGGTCCTTTTGTCAGCTGAGAGTGGAGGACTGACTATAAAGTGTGACATTGACTCTGTGAGACAGGTTTAACTAGAAGCTCTTAAATTGTTTATGTCATCAGATTTTTCTAGGTTTCACTTCCCACCTTCTCTGCTGTTAGTCTTATGGGCGATGTTGTCCCAGAGACAACTAAGCCAAATTCTGTTGTGGTTTTCCTCCTAGTACAATACACATCTTTGAGCATGGGAGAGAAGGAGGTACCAGGACACACAGATGGCCAAGTCCCCCCAGGCATTTCCCCTGTAGTTGGCAGTGCCACCATCTCGGTTTGTTTATCTGTTCAAAACCTACGACTGCAGTCTCCATGGCCTGCCTTCTCCCTGTAGAAGGGTTTGGGAATAACGACTGTGCTGAGGGGCCACCACTTCGGAGGGGCGGCCGAACCAATGCAGCTGAAGGTACCCTGCAGCTGCGCCTTTAAAAGAATGACGCCAGGAGCTGAGTTCATCATCCACTGAGCTCAGAGTGGGGAAGGTGTGGTCTCTGCTTCTTAACATTTTTTCTTGTGCTGCCGGAGTCTGAAGATTGGAGGAATTATTGCAAAACAGCTCACCTCCCCATTCCCTCACGCAACACAGAAAGATTGGAGCAAATATCAAAGTCTAAAGAGTCATTACACTCAGAGTGAGAGTAATAAATAGACGTTTTCACTTTCTTCCTTTACAACCGGTTTCGGTCCTTGGGTCCTCTACACCTAGATTAGGGCACTTATTCTGGGCAGTTCCAGAAACCAATGAGAGCCATTTGCCACTAGTGTTTGAACTACACATTGTTCTCCACAGCTCTTCACGGCCACTGTGTTTGTGATAATGAAGAGTTAGCCGAATTGTTCATCCTCAGAACTTGGCCTTGGACCTTGGTGTAAAGCTCAGTTCTGCCAGTACTAGCAATGTGTTCCTGGGCAAGTTAATCTCTCCAAGTCTTAGTAGTTTCCTCATCTGTAAAATGAAGTTAACAATAGTACCTAGTTCATGGAATTGATTGATATGATGATTGAAGCAGAGAGCACATGTAAGGAGTGTAGCACACATGTAGCACATAATTGGTGATCAACACTAATGTGCCGTTGGTCTGGGATGGGAAGGGCATCATATCCCTTTGAGAGCCATTCTCTATTAACCAGGAAGATTAAGAACACAATAATTTTGCCTATTAAAGTCCCCATACCTTTTCCCCCCTATTTAGCCCTTACCTTATTCTTTCTTGGTTGTCTGCCTACTGATCCCACAAAAAATGTAAAGCTCATTGAGGACACAGATTATGACCCAGTGGTCAGCAGAATCTTTCTATGTTAGCAGATAGCCCATAAATATTTGTGCATGGCTGCATGAACATTTTTTCAACTGACTAGTTGCTGTGACTTCTGATTCTTATGGGTATCAGTACCCAGGAAATACAATATATAGTTGAAGAATGGGGAGATTTAATGGGTTTAATATTTACTAACATTTTCCCTTGCCTGCCACCTGTTTTTTTGTGTGTGTTTTGTGTTGTTTTTTTGAAGCATTGAAGCCAAACTTTTTAGATCTGGTTACTTTGCATGACTGGATTAGACTGCAGAGAAAAATTTTGCAAAGCAAAAAAGATATATCACACCAATTTGCATCTCAATTTCTGTTCCATTCAAAAGCCACAAATGCCCCCAGCAATAATCATGTGCAAGGCAAAGAAATTAAGAACTTTGGCTGGGAAGACATTAAAGGAGTCTCTGGAGCGTAGTAAAAGATATATCTGAGGGTGTATCTTTTCCCTGGATTTCTTTCTGGCCCCAGCCACAGACTCCGAAGAGAACAAGAACTCACAGAGAAGGTTCCTCTTGAATAATGAGAGAAGACATTAAAAATCTTGTTACAGATCGCTGCTTGGTGCTTTGGATTAGTTATATATAGGTCAGATCATGTCTCTGTGCACCGTGGTACATACAAAGCATCGCTCCTGATCACAACAAAATCCCTATAATTCCCTATAATATAGTTTCTAAGGCACAGAGTTCCTCAGTAATAAAAACCTGCAATGCCCTAATGCCCCAGGAGTTCTCCCTAGCCCCTTCATCAGCATTCTGAGGAAGGTCTCCTGTGCTTCTCCCTTCTGGTCTCTCCCATCATAGTGTTAATGAGAACCTTGGGAAGGCGGGTGGTGAATAATATAAGTAGGTTATTATAGCCCAGGGTTTTGTATTAAAAGAGGCTCCTGTTTGATAAAGAAACAAAAGCCCTCGGCTGACATGTAATGACTCTGAGAGAATCAGAATTCCAGAAAGAGAATCCAGAGTAGGGCTTTGTTTGTTTGTTTTTGTTCTAGTAGAGTAATAAGACTTGGGGACGGTTCCTCAATGCCACGTCTGGACTTATTGTTTGGGGGAGAAATACCCCACCAACACTGTGATGAAACTTCTCCTCTCATCAGGGAGGGTGTCTGTCTTCAGTAAAGCCTCGAAGCCTGTAACCAAGGCTTCGCCTGCCCAGGGAGCATGGCTGAGTGGTTGCTATTTCTATTTTTGAAAGTCATGTCCTCTGAGAAGCCCTGTCCAGCTGGGTGGCCCCACCCAGCTTGGTGGCCCAGGTCACCCCAGGAAGCTCTAAGCCTCCACCTGCCAGAATACAAGGCACCCACATAGCCCAGCGTTTCCCTTCAAATACCTTGTGCATAGTCTCCACGATTAGACTGTGTCTGACAGGTGTTTTCAGTGGGGAGGAGGGGGAGGATTAGAAAGTACAGCCATCTGTAAATACTCCATAGTACTGGGTCCCCTTTACCAAGCCCCCGCCTCCTTCATACGCACCCTCCTAGTGAGACCTCAGATATGCTGATCAAAAGTGCAACCTGCTCAGCCCCCTGCACCCTCCCGCACTCCCTAGCTCCTGTTGCTGCTTTATTTTCCTCTACAGAACCGATTACCTTTGATGTAATTTACTTTTTATTTATATGTTTACCACCTCCTTGTCTATTATGGTCTACTTTATTCACTGTATTCTCAGTACCAAGAACAATGTGTGGCACATAGTAGGCACTCAGTGCACATGTGTTTTGAATCAAGATCCACCAACGGCCAACTGCTTTGCATTTAACACAGCCTCCAAGCCGACCTCGTAAATGAATGTTGGCCCCTGGGGGAAACTAAGTGCCCTCCCCAGAAATAGCTTGGGTCACTCTCTGCCCTCAGAGAAATGCTGCTCTCTCAGAGAGTGTTTTATGGCTGCTAGTGGGTAGAGTCACTGCCTGGTTAAAAGTCTCAAAATATGTGGTTTGTTTTCTTCTATTTCTTTCTTAAGTCCAAATTGGCAAAAGAGCCAGACCCTGCTCTCTTCCCCTTTCCTTCTCCCTGTCGGACTTGTTTCTGTCAAGAAATCTGCAGAAAGAAATCAATCTTGGTCTAAAGCTGATCTCCCTGAATAATGGCTGGCACCCCACTCCTTATTCTCACCGGGGGAAGTGGCTCAAGAAGTCATGAGTCTTAATTGAACAACAGAAATCCAAACTGGCCATTTAGTAGCTATGTAGCTTGGCCCTCTCCTCTCCAGCCTCCAGTACGTATCGTCAAGCTTTTGTCACCCCTGATTCCTTGACTGCCTTAGCATCCTCTGGTACCTGATACCCACCCTGCTCTCACCTGCTTCATTGTACTCCTGTCTGGCCTCTTGCCTTATACTTCCTCCTTGGCTGTCCCAAGAACTCTTCTCAAGGAACCTTGACCTCAAAACGAGCAAAGTTCCCTTCACACCTAGAGAGAGGTGGTGATTGCACCACATTGTAAATGCAGTATATGCTACTGAATTTTCTACTTTAAAATAGTTCATTGTATTTAGGTGAATTTCACCTCAAAAAAAAAAACAAAACAAAACAAAAAAAAACCCTTTCACCCTAAACTGGTTTTGTTCACTCCATTCTCTTACTATAGCCATCACCAAAGCCTGGTGCTCCCTTGAATGAATATACCATATCTCCTGATACACCTTCTCTCTATCTTCTTTTACCACCTTTTCCTACTCAATAAAAATTTTTAATATGAAGTCCACGAATATCCCAAAGAGGGCTGTGAACTCCCTGAAAATATTTGCAAAACTGTAAACATGATACAAAGCACTAAAAAAATTTTAAAGGAGTCTGTGATTTCTAAAACTACTAATGTAAAATACTTTTTTTTAAATCGAGGGAGAAATTGATGTATATTTGTGTATATATATGCATAGGATATACCTAGAGCAGTAGTTCTCAAACTCCAGCATGCTCCAGAATCATCAGGAAGGCTTGTTAAGATTTCTGGGCCCCATCCTCAAATTCTTCTTCACTATGTTTGGGGTGTGGCTTGAGAATTTGCATTTCTAACAAGTCCGCAGGTGATTATGGTGCTACTAGTCCAGGGACCACGTGGCTCTTATGAGGTACATAAAAACAGTTCATATGATTGCCTCCAGGGAGTGGGGACCATGTTCGCTGGGAGCAAGGGTAGAGGGAATTTTCATTATGCACCCTTTTGTATCTTTTGAATTTATATCTGTGTGAATGTATTACTCAGAAACAAACTGGAAAATGAAAAAAAAAGGCAAAGAAAAATATTATTACTGTAAACCTGTGTTATCACTCACTCCACTGAGAAGGGAGAAAGACCAGCTTTCTTTACATTCCTAGTGACTCTTCCAGAAAGTCATTACCTTCTCTCTCTCTCTCTCTCTCTCTCTCTCTCTCTCTCTCTCTCTCTTTCTCATTTGTATGCTGTACATCCACTCTATGTTACTTTATTCAAATTACCCCTGCTGCTAGGTACCAAAACCCATTTATACCTTCCAAGAAAAAAGCCTTCTCATGTTTGCGTTTTTTCCTCTCAGGCCCACAGGATGCATCCATCGTTCTAAGAGGCTTTCAGTAGTTATCAAAACCATCTATCTCTTAACCTCACATGTCCTCAACCCCGAGGAACTTCACAAATCCCCCTCTCCTGTCCACAGCAGCCCCAGACACCAAGGACTCATCTCATTGCCAGCACCTCTTGAATTCAGCATTGATCATGGAATTTAATATATGGTATAACTTTGATCATGATGTTTTTTTTCAGCTGACCTGCCAAATTCCAGTCTCTTTCATACTAACACTCAATGTTCTTGTGATTGTGTTAATCCACTGCTAAAAATTTTTCAATAGCTCCCCGATCACCTTAGGAGCAAAAAATAAATTCATTAGTTTGGATTTCAAAGTCCCTTCACAGTGTAGGCCCTAATCTATATTTCCAGCCTTATTTCTTATGAAGCCTCCCCTAGACTCAATCTACTTGCCACTCCCCAGACATATCAGATACCTCCCCACCTCTGCTACTACCTCTCTGCCTGCAATTCTACCCATCTTCCGAAGTCTGTATCAAATATTGGGTGCATTCTATTGTCCCTGTTGAACTGCATGTTCTTGAAGACAAATATATTGTCATATGTTTTGTGTTTCTCGTAGCACTTTCCCCATAGTAAGGGAAGGAAAAGAAGCTGGCCTTTACTGAGTACTTCTCGTGTGCCAGAGACTGAAAGTCCTTTAACTATGTTGTCTCTTTAAATCTTAAGAGTGACTATTCAGTAGGAATTATATTCTAATCCATCGGTGATGAATTGGGGCTTGGTGGAGTGATCTCCCAAGAGCACAGAGCTAGCAATTGGTAGAGCCAAAATTTGAACCCAAGATATTCCTAAGAAATAAATTTGAGATAGGAATGCACAAAGAATTATTTATGCTCGCATAAGGTAAATCATAAAAGAAAGACAAATGGGAAAAAAATGAAAATTTCAGCCATATCCATTTTCTAAGAAAATAAAACAATAATGAAATACTGTTTACCACCAATCGAATTAAAAGTTATTACACATCCAATCATATGTTGGCAAATGTTGAGGAATGGGAACTTTTATACTACTGGTAGTATTAAAAATTGGATCATCTCTAGAAAGCAATCTGGCCATTAACAATGTGCAGAGCCTTTGACCTAATTAATTCCATTTCTATAAATATATCCTGAGGAAGCAGCAAGAGATGCATAAAGGCATGTATAATTAAAGACGTTTGCCTTGGCATGAAGAAACAGAAACACACTCAGTGTCCAACAATAAGCATTTATTAAATAGTCTGTGCCCACATTCACCACAGAAACTAGTATAGCAATTTAAGAAATCATATTATGTAAAGAAACTAAATGACATGGAAATGTGCTAATTATGTATTAAGTAAAAACACAAATCAAGTGACAAGACAGCATTGCAATATAATGCGACATGTTTAAAAGGTTGTGAATATAAAGTAACTTAAAGGATCTGTTCTAAAATGTTTAAGAGTGGTTATCTCTGAGTAGAATCATTGCAGGTGGACTTTATTTTCATTGTGCGTTTCAGTATTGTCAAACTTTCCATACTGAGTGATACTACCTTTATAAAAAAAAAAAATAGGGGAGAGGAGTTTGCATTGATATTAACTATGTTTCCTCCTATGAGAACAAACAAGACCCATCAGATGCGAAGCCTTCAGAAGGAGAATCCTCAGAGAGCACGGCCACTTGCCCACCCCTGAGATGCCACACCCTTGGGCTGGGCAAGATTCTGGTAACAGTGGGAAGTATGGGGGTGAAAACTCCTCACTCTAGTCTCCACTTCTGTTGCTGCTGCTGCTGCTGCTTGTCAGGACAGCACCCAAGGGCCTGAGAGAGGCATCATGGTGGCACCTAGCCCACCATGGCCAGGGCTCCAGCTTGGCCCTTCTAGAGACTTTGGTATAAAAATCTACCCAAACCAGTAGCTTTGGGCACAGACTCCAAGAGGAAGAGTGTGCACCCTGACCTTGGTCTTGGAATGCTGGGTGGTTTGTGGTTACTCACACCTCCTGAGGAGCGGGCAGGCTTGAGGCCAAGTGAGAGTAGAGTGTGGGAATGGGATGAGTCATAGGAGTGAAAACAAAACAAATTTTAAAAAGTATGGTTATCCAAACAGACTTAGTTGGAACAGAGGGTAGGAGTTGGCAGAGTGGGAGTGGAGATACAGACTGACTTCAGCTAACTTTGAGAGAAGACCAGTTTCTCCACCAGGGAACTGGACTTTCCTAGGTCTTGTGTAGCCCCCAGATCACACAGAACCATTGTTTAAAAAAGAAAAACAAACAAATTGTGGTTACAAGAAAATGCCCAATCCAAGAATCTACACGAGTCAGCCAGTCAGCTTCTCATGGTGACTTTTTAATATCTTCAAAACCCCTAATGTATTCACAGCCATTTTCCGAGGCAGACTAGCAGTGGTGTGGTCCTCAGATTTGAAAAACAAACAAACAAACAAACAAACAAGCAAACTGAGGAATTAAAGTCAAGTTCTGCAACTTGACCCATGATGAAAGATGACTCTAGAATCTATCACGTTGGTTGGTTTACTGCTCAGGTAAAGTTCTCAAGCTCTGTGAACTTCCATGTGGCAATATTTTTTTCCGCAGAGGCTGACGCTGTGGTTTGGCAGAAGGAGCACAGGATTTGGAAGAACTACCAGCTACCCAACTCTGCGACTATCTCACTACCATGCAAGTTTGAGTTCTAGCCCCACATTTCAGGGAGGCGATTAATCTCTTGAGCCATGGTTTCCTTGTATGTAAAGTGAAGAAGTTTATTCCTTCAACAAACACCTATCAAGCATCTACTATGTGTCAGATGCTGTAGTAGGCACTGGGGACTCACGGATAAGCCAGTTCCTGCCCTCACAGGGATCAGCAAACCATGGCCACAGTCTGTCTTTAACTCTGCAGTTAGAAGTGGTTTTCACACTTTTGAATTAATTTAAAAAAAATGTTTCAGGTATTTTGTAACTTGTGAAAATTATATAAAATTTCAAATGCAATGTCCACAAATAAAATGTTATTGGAACATAGTCCCATTCATTAGTTGATGTAGAGTCTGTGGATGCTTCCGCATTCCAATACTAGAGTTGAACAATTATAGCAGAGATTGTAGAGCCCACAAAGCTGCAAATATTCACTATCTGGTTCTTAACAGAAAAATAAACTGCTGTCCCTTGAACTAAAGGGAGGGGGAGGTCATCACAGACTCAGAAAAGTATTATGAAATTGAAAGGGTAGGGGTGGAATTTGTCCACGCTGTTATGAAGGTCGAAATAAAAATACTTGACTGCTCTGTCTTGCATTTTGTTAACTCCCATATCTGGAATGTCTCTAGATCCCACTAGGCTCTGAGTAGCAACCCAGTAATCCTAACAGGTGTATCCAGAACTTAACTGGCTCTTGCCTCCACCTACACGGCAAAGACAGTCCAGCCCCGCTCAGGTCCCATGAGTGCACCCAGAGTCTGGGGAGGAGACTTGTGAGCGCTCAGGCTGCCCTCTGGGAATGCACCTGTCATCTTGCCAAGGGCGCTTTTTCCATGACACCGAAAGCATAGGGGCCAGTGTGGAGTTACACTCCCTGCTCTCCTCGGGTCCAGAGAGATGCTTTGCTACACAGAGGCGAGAGGACAATGCTTCTCCTCTTCTCAGAGCCCCTGGGAGTTACTTTGGAATGAGAGCTGACAGCTGTGGCCTCCCTGAGGCCCTGCTCTGGCCTCCCTGAGGCCCTGAGGAAACAGTTCCTTCAGTTCCTTCCTGCCCCTCCCTCCCACTGGCCTCGGAGACAAGGTCAGTGTAAAACTCTCCCCCACTCCTCCTCTCCCCCACCTGTCTTCCCCTCCCCTTCCCCCATGCAAATGACTCATGAAACTGGGTGCCTGTATTGACTAAACAGGGTATACTTTAGTTTCGTCATCTGCTATGTAATCCATATGGTCCTGGTGGCATTTCCCAATCCACCTACCAGTCAGCCACCCAACTCCTTGTCCGCATCTCACCACAGCTGTCCTCTCACACACAAGTCCTCAGCCACGTATTTATTCACTTTGCTGGACTCAGGGTCCAGCGGTTCAGATAGTCAACCCCAGACTCCCTAGGCTCCTCCTGGTCGCTAGAGAGGGGCCAGGCAGATGTGTTAGCATATCAGGCCCAGCGTGCCTGCAAAGGAAGCTTTTGCCTCAGGCTGCCTGAAGGGCATGCTGCCCTCTCCGACCTTCAGTTTGTGCCCCTGACACCCACTTGCCTCTAGCCTGCCTCTGCCCCTGCCCCATGGGCTGAACCCCATCCCCTGACTCCTCCCCCAAGGAACTCTCATCTGCACAGGCTCTGACAGAGATGTCCTGCTGTGAAGGGTCCCGTTCCCTAGTTCTGTGCATCTCCTCCCACAAGGTCCCATTCCACCAAGCAGGACTCAGTACAACCATGACTGAACCTTGCCTGAGTCTCTCGTGCCCACTGGACCTGACATATGCGTGTCCAGGCTGAGTCAGCACCTTTAAGCATTCCCTCCCCACCCATGCATCCTGCCTCCCATTTTTAAAAAGCATCTTCAACTGTCCTCTTCAGCCCAGATGTTCTCGCCAGCTTGTATGGGACTGAGGGGTCAGTATGAACAACTCTGCTGCTCCCATGGACTAGCTTTGGTCTTTTCCAGGCTGGCTTCCTTCCTGCACCCTGAGGGACCCGTGCTACCGATGTCCCAGCGGCGCAGGGCCCAAATCCACTTAACTATGATGGCAGCTGGGGTCATGGCTTGGATCCAAGCTTTAGCAGAGCAGAACAAAAAGCGGGGAGACAGGTGGAAAATGCAACTGTTAACACACATCACCCTGTCTCGGGGTGGGCTCAGAAACTGGGGTGGGCCCAGACTAATGGGGCCGAGAAGACAGAGGGTGGAGGAGGGATGGCAGACCAGGCCTGCTCCCTTCAGCAGCGACGAGCGCTGAGCTGCACCTTTGAGAAGAGGCAACGTCTATGTTCGTGTCTGTGTCTTTAGAAAGACAAGAAAGCCAAGACAAGGGACAGAGGGAAATGTGCCTGTGGACTCCCTAGAGCTTAGCCAATCTCCCTGGCTTCTCTGCCCCTACTGCGGAGTATGAGGATGGACCCAGCCCTCTGCTGTCTCTCTGTCCTTCCTAATCCAAGATACGATTATATTAAGTAGATTAAAAGTATCTTTGACCAACTAAGGCCTCTAGATCGGTTTTGCAAGAGTCTGTGCTCATTTTAATTCGATTAGCAAACTTGGGATTGCTCACACTAATTTTTAATTCTCGAAAACAAAATGAAAATTGATGCAAAATTTTATGGGGAGCTTGTAAACTATGGTAGTGTTTGTCCCTACAGCAATGCCCTTAAAAAGCAAGCCACCAGAGGCTGGCGATCAGGCATGTTTCAAAAAAAAAAAAATGTTTTCGTTGAGTGGGAAGCTGGAGGGGTGACTTCCAAGATCTCCTCTAACTCTCAGCTTTTACGACACCAAATTGCAAGACAAGAAGAACCATCCAACAAAAGGGGTTTGAAAAAGATTTGACAACTTGTTTTCCCCAAAGCAAAGTGAGCCCAAACATTTCAAACTAGAGCTGTCAACCAAGAATGTGTTTGCAAACCAGACAGAATTTAAAATAAACTTCAGCTGGCAAATGGTAAACCTTCCCTAAAAAGGTAATCAGATGGTGAGCAACCCAACTTTGGAAGTGATACTAGGAAAGATTTCTACACCTTACACAATGCTTTCACCCTTTTAACTCCAAAAGGACCAGAACACTTGTTTGGGGGTCAAAAAATTCAAAGGGTAGGGTTTTGGCATCCTACTCAGCAGGCAGCCATGGGAAAGCCACAAGAAATGGAGCATGTCGTGGCAGATCTTAAAAGGAAAGCAAAACACACAAAATTCTGGAGATTATGGTACAGAAAGAAAGGGGTACAAAGTGGCCAAGCTGTGGCCCCAGGGCTATGTAAGCAGGAGGTCCTGGAAACAGCAGGACCCAGCTCAGTCCCCCTGTCGGTGCCCAGGGCAGGGGGACAGGTTTGTACCTTCCTCCTTTCTCCCTGAGGCCATTGCAGACCCGCGAGGCATCCTCGCGTTTAGAAAAGGTCTCATTCCTTTGGCTCCTGTCATTCATCCACACTTACCTCTACCTATTGTTGGTGTGGAGGGAGCTTTGGCTTTGGCTAAATACACTTTTTAATTTTTCTCGTTACAAAATAAATATACTTACAAAAGACTGCACATAACAGATGTATACGGTTTAAACAGTAACAATGGAAACCAAGCACTCACGACCTAGCATAAGGGATAAAATATTGCTGCTGCTTTGAATCTCCCTCCGTGCCTTTCACTTCCTAATTGTCTCGCTCTCCCTTCTTACCCCTCACCCCGGCAAGCCCCTGGCCTACCACGTGTTATTCACCCCTTCGCTTTTCTTCAGTTTCAATCCATTCGTAATGGATCCTTAACCACCATATCGTCGTCTAGTGGTGCCTGGTTTTGAACTTCATGTAATGAAACCATACTAATTATAGTCTTCTCGATTTGCTCATTATGCTTAATGGTATTTCTGAAATTCCTCCACGTTGATATGTGTGTGCTACGTGTCCATGTGTGTAGCTGAAGATCATTCGTTTCTCCGCTGTATAGGTTTCCAGTGTATGCATGTACCATGATTACTTCTCTATTCCATTATTTATAGATATCCGGATTATTTTCTTTTTTTTAGGTATTATAAACAAAGCTATTAAAAACATTCTTGAATACATCGCCTATGGAATATGATGAGGTTTTTCCCCTGAACCAGAGCTACCCAGAGTGTCGTCTGCAGACCCGCTGCTAATGCTAAACCGCCACCGTTTTACGAGGCAAGGACCTTGCACTAGAATGTAAAGCCGTTAAACACGCTGTGTAGCTCAACTGGCATTTTCATCACAGCAGGACTTTGTTGCACAGGAGCAGCTGATTCACAGTCTGGCACGAGCTCCCCGTGTCCTCCTCCCTCTGGTGATTTGCGAAGCACTCGGTGCCCTCACCTTCATCTACCAACGCCCAGGTCACCTCTCCCTAATCTGCGAAGACTTTGGCCCCTCACTCGGCCTCTCAGTGTTGCTCGGTAAAAATTTGAGCAACTACCTCAGGAGCTTCCACGTTCTTCCACGAACCCCTCCACCCCAGCTGGTTCGTCCAGGGTTGCAGGAAGCACTGGGAGTGTCAAAGTCCTTCCCAGGACTTTCTCGGTTTCATCCTGAAACCTGGAAAGGAGGTGAGTGTATCTCCAGCGCAAGAGCTGAGATGTATTCGCCAGGGCTGCAGCAACCTTCTTCTCTACCCTGGCAGGAAGCCGGGCTACAGCGGCAGGATGAAGCTGAGGCACAGAAGAAAAGAGCAGAACAAGAACAGGAGCGAGAATCGTCTAGCCCTTCCGCCCCGCTTCTGGGTTCTTGGGCCTGGCTGCGTCCTGTCCTTCTCACAGTGTCATTCAGCCCCAGCCCTGGCTGCTCCTGTTTGCCCACGCTGACTGGAATTGTGTTTTTATGTCTGGAAAGAAAACGAATATACCATACTTCGGCCCTCGTAAGCTGTAGAAAGCTGGAATCGAGGTTGAGCCTTAGACTGCAAAGCTGGTTTTTACGAATGTTTTAAAAGAACGATTGTCAATCCTTCACATTTGTGTTTGCGCAAACACCAAGCCGAACCCAAAACAAAACAGAAAACCCACGCGAATGGGAGATCTGAGGTCACCGTATTGTAGCAAGCATCATTCCTATCTTTCCTGCCACAGGTGTCAGTTTGGTTCTTGCTTGGGGTACACCCAGAACCATGTGTGCCTCATCTCAGATCTCATGTAAGGTCTGCCGAACCCTCTTTACCAGGGGTTTCTACCGTGGTACTCACCATTCGGAGTGTCATGTGACACCACCAGGAAGGCTGTTTTCCCATGTCCAAATATAACCCACATATCTGTGGAGGGAAAGTCAGCTAAATAGCAAAACTCCAAAAAGAATTTGTGATGGCAGCTGGGACAGCTGGGGAGATGCTAGATAAAATAAAAGACGGGAAGAAGTATTAAGAGAAAGAGCTCTAAGAAGTGGTGAGAATCTCCTGAGGAACATTCAATCTGGGAATAATTCTTTTAAAAGCCGGGGGATTGGTTGGGGAAGGGGGGGAGTTTAAATTATTTTGCCACGGAATCTAAAGCCTCCGGGCATTTCATCTGTCCTAGTTCAACCCGAAGGTGGACACAAAGCACAACGACAGTCACTGTCATGGTGCCTGGTGCAGACAGAACAGATCCGCAGGCCGCCCTGTCCCCCACCCCCACCCCCGGTGTTCTTGGGTCACCTGGCCACCGTCTGTTTTAGGGTCTCCCCAACTTGGGCATGCCCCTGTAGTAGATAATCGTGGTGCCCCGCCAGATTCTCTCAGACCTCTTTTGATTGGTTCTGTGCTCTCCCTCCAGTGTGTTTTCTCACTGTTTTACAGGACTGCTCCGGGGCCACTGACACCCATTTTGCATGCAGTTAGAAGAGCTGAAAGTAGCTGGAAATTTAACCCTCGATCCTGCGGCTCTTAACCAATGAACATGGGCGTGTGGGTGGGCACGAAAGTCCCGCTCTCACAGGTTAAGACAACTCTGTGTCTCCCACTGAATGCACGGAGCAGGTGTCTGAGAACTCTAAAGTGTTGAAAATAGCAGGTGAACCAGGGCAAAGATCAGAATTGAAAGCACCTCCGCACTGGTGGTAAGTTCGCCATTATTTTTTCCTCCAATATTTCTCAGCCCGAACTCAAAGCAGCTCAAAACTCAAACAGTGGGACACAGGCTATGAGAGCTCCAAGTGAGCTCTAGTTCTTGCTCAAAGCAGAAGAGGGAACCCCCAATACTCAGAGAGAATGAAGGAAATCTCCCTTTTACTGTTTTTCTTTTTTTCTTTCTCTCTTTCTGCTTCTCTCATGCCCCAGCCCTGAAGCAGTCCCATGGCTGCATTGCCTCATATATGGCACTTAACTCAAGGAATACTACCGATTAATATTGATGAATAAGATTTATTGAGCACTTGGCCCGGGACTTTCATCCCAAGCAGGGATGAATGATGTCAAAGCTGGAAGAGAGGCGTTGTTAGAGAAAGTCGCACTTCTTTTGAGAGTTTTAATTCTCAGCTCTCACTTGAGAGCATGTCACATTATTTTCCTTCCTCCCGCTCTTTTCTCCCTTCTTTCTCTCCCTCAACCAAAAGAAAGACAAGCATACATCTGAGACGCCACGTTTCGCAGGAGTTGAGGAAGAACGAGCCCCATTACTTCACCCTCAGCTTCAAGTCCATGACTGAGAACACTACTAAATAAGCCACAGTTAAGGAAAGCTGAGAGTGGGTAGAGAGAGCACTACACTTGGAATCAGAAGACCTGGATTCAAAGCGCAGTCACATCCCTCATTACTTAAGTGAGAGGGAACAAATAGCGCCTTGTCCTTCCAGACCTTTCAAGGCAACTCGGGCCAGACCCCTTTCCATGGGTGTTCGCTACACTCTGGAACTACAAGCTGTCCCCGAGAATGTTGTCAGGGTATCTCCAGTAGCAACAGGTTGCCACATCTCAATCAAGCTGCAGGAGAGGAGCAATTAGAAATGTCAGTTTCCCCTTATGGTGGTACCCACTTCTGTATTAATGGTTTTCTCAAACTCTCATCGCTCGGCTGGAGGTACACGGCAGGGAAGGAGAAGCACGCATCGCCCTGCCCACTGGTTAAGCAGCTCTCACCCATCTTTCTGTCACTTTCTCCTTCTCCTGTACACGGGATGAAGGTGGATGATGGGCTAGGGTTTTTGAGGATCTCTTTTAGCAAGTCCTAGCACCTCTCTTTAGGATACAGGGCTACATGCTACTTGTTCACTTGAAGTTCACTTGCTAAAACCAGGAGTATATTTAACATTCTGTCACACCAAGTTTTTACATCATGGAATAAATGTAATTTATGAGAATATAAAAAAAAATCTGAATTTCAAAATAATCTGCTTGCTCCTTTCTTACTCATTAGAAAGGACTCACTGTGGATCATTTTAATTTAGCTCAGTTAGCAGGAGCTCTGACAGCACTCCAAGAGGATGATTTTCATGGATCACAAAAGGTCTGGTCCTAACAGGGTAGAGATCACAGTGTCTATCAGAAATCTGTCCCCTTCTACTTGAGCACAGAGACAGGGAGCAAAGGAGTTTGCCCGCAGAGGAGAGGCCTGGAGGGTCCGTATGCCAATCAATGAACCATCTGCTGGCTGTCTCACTCCAATCACACACTAAGTTAAAATGCCTCAAAAATCTGACTTTTGTAAAACAATCATAATGCAGATGTTTTTCTTGATGTGCTTTGTTCAAGAAAGGAGGAATTAGACTCCCAGGATAAAAGACCCCTTTCACAATCCGAAGACAGAAAGGAAAGGAGGGAGGGGAGGAGGGAGAGAAGAAAGGAATCTAAACTATAACAGGGACAAAGGGAAATGAACATGATGAAGAAAATAAACCCCAAGGACGTAACAGAACTCCTTGTCTTGATATGCCCTGTAATTTCATATGCCATCTCAAATCTTTCCTGAAAACCCCATCTTCATCTGATTTTTAATGCATTTCGGATACACTTAAAATTCTCACCTAAGATCTAAAAGGCTATTATTAATAATGCATTCTACTTCTATCATACTTTATATTTTTCAAAGTGTTTTATTGCTTTAGAGTTTCGCAACCACCTTGTGGGGTAGATAGGACACGTAACTAAGGCTCAGAGATGTTTAGTGAATTATCCAAGATCACACAGCCAGGTAATAATATCAGACCCCAAACCAGAGGTCAGAAACTCTCATGCCTCTTCCAAAGTTATTTTCTCTCCAGTGTGCTGCCTAGGATCACTTCTCAGACAATGCCAAAGACGATTCAAATGGTGTGACTTAGAATGTAATGTGTGTGTGTGTGTGTGTGTGTGTGTGTGTGTGTGTGAGAGAGAGAGAGAGAGAGAGAGAGAGAGAGAGAGAGAGAGAGAGAGAGAGAGAGAAAGAGAGAGAGAGAGAGAGAGAGAAGATTTATTATTTTTGTAACCATCGGTCACTGTAAAAAATGTTTGAAAACTCTGCTTTAAGGAATAATATCTAACCAAACCTCCAGCTGTTACAGTTAAATGCTTTTATATGTCCCCACAGATGTAAAATAATGCGAAAGAACAAACAAACATTTTTTGATGCAGTGAACAAAATTTGTGCCTATTTTAGTAAAGATACAATTAACCAGAATGCTCAGGGAGTTTAAATATCCTGGTTAATTGAATCTCTGTTTATTGAGGACAAATTGAAAACCCTGTCAAGACACAGAATCAATCAACTTTGTAAGTGGAAATCAGTTTTCACCAACTCCCTCACTCTACCACCTGCAGAAGCTGAGGCCAGAGGAGGAAGTGGCTTGTCCTGGGCCCTGGGGCCAGCTGCGGGCAAAGCCAAAACCCAGGTTCACAGATCGCCTGCTCAAGGCTCCTGTGAGACTGAGCTGAATCTCAGTGAAATCATCCATCACCCTTGGGGTTGCTTCTTAAAATAAAATGCCAGCTTTCAGCTTGTCTTTGCAATTTGCTTTTCCTCACAGGTCAGTGCAGTGGATTTACAGAATTCAGGCAAACACCAAGGATCTGCCGGTAACATCAAAAGGTTGGAGTGGTCAAGCCCTCCCCAACCCTCTCTCTCTCTCTCTCTCTCTCTCTCTCTCAACAGAATTCATTTTTCTTTGTTTGCTCTGTTCTCATTTCTTCACATACATTATTAGTATTCTGGACACAAGGTAAGAGCCTTTTTTAAATGTATTTTTTATATATTGCTCGAAGCTGAAAGAGGCTGTTTTGTTCTTGGAACTCTCTAAACCATCATTCTGACCAGTCTGCTACTATTCCTACATGCAATCTATTATTTAATTCACTCCGTCATTGAAACTGAAATGCGTAGCACTGTCCTTCAGTGAAATATACTGTTCTGTGTGCACTATCTTTCAACGCACATACAGAAGCACTTACTGTTCATCAGGCACTCTACAAGGCACTAAGGATGAAGCAGGGAACAAAACAAAACAAAAAAATTCCTGTCCTTACAAAGCTCACATTCTAATAACAAACAAAATAAACAGACAATAAATAAATCGATAAGTAAGTATATGTATGTCAAATGGCAATAAGCGTAAAGGGCGGTAGCAGGATGTAGGAGACTAGGGATTGTGGGGCACTACTATTTTAGATGGATTTGGCAGGGAAGGCCTTGCTAATCAAGAAACAGAGAACTGAAGGAGGTAAGGAGAGTGAGGCATGTCACTCTTTGGGAAAAGAAAGTTCCTGGAAGATTAAAAAAAAAAAAAAAAGCAGTAAGTGGATAGCATTTTTGTAAGGCTGCAAATCTTTTTCATCAAGTACCAGTGATTTCCGATGTGTTAAATCTTCCTCACTAGCGACACAGTTCTAGAGGGTCGTAGATATTGACGTAAGGATAAGAGAGGTTTCATTGACTCATTCCATTGGCAAGCATATGTGCCAAGAAGGGATTCTGCAATGAAAGCTACAAATGACCCCATCCCTCAACCTTAGTGACCAATCAAAAAATTACTATCCACAACTGTCAGAGCTGTGATGGTAGCAAGAATATTGCGAAGGAAGAAGGTAACTACCCAAAAGCCTTCCTGGAATAAGGGAGGAGGAAGAAGGGGAATTTCAAGCAGAGGAAGTGGCAGGTGCAAAGGCACAGAACTAGGAGAGTGGATGCTGCATTCAGTGGTCCTCAAGTTGTTTGGTATGATTGGACAGCGAGTCTCAGGAAATGAGGGTAGAATTGGGCAAAACCATGGATGCCTCTCTATTCACTATAATACTATCAAAACTTTCTTGGTTGCAACCCAAAAAGCAGGATGGATTTGGGGGCATGGGAAAGATGAGAGGAAAAGCTCTAGAGGGGTAGATAGGAGTCACATCACAGAGTAACAAATTTTAACATTGGAAGCACAGGAACAATATAACTGGAATCGTCTTTTATAAAGTTTCCATTGATACCCAGAGGATGAAAAGCGGAAGAGACCAGAAGCAGGGGAATCAATGAAGAGGCGGAGAGGCTGACAGGTCCAGGGTAAGCCAGGTGAGCAAAGCAGATGGCCGGCCCTAGCAATTTACATAAGACACAGAACGAATGGGACGATATCGATAGCGATTGCAAGGGCAGGATCGACGTACATTGGTGACGGATTCGATACTGGGACGCTAGAACAAGTTAGGGGAAAAGGGAATTATTCTCTCATAGAAGACAGAGTGAGAAGATTAAAAATCTATATCAAAACTATATTCTGCAGGCTGTTGGGAGTTCCTCAAATGACACCATTAGAATAAGGACCATGATTATGATTTTCACAAATGACGGCTTTAACATAGTAGTCACAGGACTGGCCGATAAATTTTTTTTAGTAGATTCCTTCTAAAGAATATCGTAAAAGATAAGGTAAAATATAAAATAATATAGTTAATATCCCTTCCTTGGAGGCTGGACATTTACTCCTGCAGGGCGGCCACTACGGTAAACCACTTTGGACTCTTTTGGGGGAACTTCTTTCATGATTATATCCCCAAAGCTAGAAAAGTCTCATCTTTCTAGGAAAAATCTGATGTTTTTAAAAGATGAAATGTCATTTGCTATAATCAGGTCAGTGCTTGCCTGGGACAGGGTAGGCGGGCATAGGAAATTTTAGGGGGTGACGAATGTGTTTATTATTGGATTGTATCAGTGGTTTCATAAAAGTTAGAACTCATCAAAATGTACACTTAAATATGAGCGGTTTATTTATGTTAGTTATATCATGATAACACTGTTTTTAAAAAGTTTAAAAAGTGATGACTAAGGCTCATCATGCTGAGAAATAGCCCCTCATATATATTTTTTTAATTTTGCATTTTTAAAATTTAGTTTCAAGTATACAGTACATTGGTTAGACATCTATATGTTCATAAAATGATGCTCCCAATTGCTCCCTCCCTCCCTCCCCTGACCCTCCACCTAGTCAACATATTGATACTAACTTCATTCCCTATGCCATGCTCCCCATCCCTGTGACCATCCATCAGCTACTAATTTGTACTGCTTTAGCCTTTCACCCCATTCTCCCAGCCCCCCCAAACCCCCTCCCTTCTGTCTGACACCAAATTGTCCACTATATTTGTAAGTCTGTTTTTGATTAGTTTGTTCTTTTTATTCCTCAGATTCTGCATATAAGTGAAATCATGTAGTGTTTATCTTTCTCTGACTTAAATACCTTCTAAGTCAATCAAAGCAATATCTTTTTCCTTCCCCTTCCCTTTCATATGTAGGGATCTAGAACATACGTTTTTAAACTTCGCAAGTATGCCCCGTAATCTCAATTGAGATCCAATGACTTGGTGTCTTCTAGTTCTTCAACTCACACACTCCACTGGGGGCAGCTCTCGGGTCTCAGATCTCCCCATCCTCAAACATATTTTTCCCTTTGCTTAGCTCATACAGATAAAGGATCGAATACAAATAAATACTATTGAGCTAGGTGAAAAAGGTGACAGGATTAAGAACAGACTGGTAATTACAAAATAGCCACGGAGATGTAAAGTACAGTACAGGAAATATAGTTAATAATATTGTAAAAACTACATACAGCCCCAGGTAGGTAGGAGACTACTCAGGGGAATCACTTTTAAATTATATAAATGTCTAACCACTGTGCTGTATACCTGAAACTAATATAAAATAATACTGAATACTGACTCTAATTGAAAAATAAATAGATAGATAGATAGATAGATAGATAGATAGATAGATAGATAAGTTTTTTAAAACTGGAGTTTGGGTTTCAATAAGGGCCAGCCTAATTGAGCTGGGAATTCCAGAAATATTTCCTGCTGTCTCCCACCTCGCCCCACCCCACGCCCGCCAAATATCATTCTCTGACCAGTAGGCCAGTGTTTGAAAGATGACCATTAGAGGATTCATTCCTTTGGGTTAACCATTCCATTCTCCAAGAATCCCATTCGAAAGTAGAATTCTGGAGGGCAGGCCTGGATGGTGTGCCAAAAGGGAGAGACTGGAGGTCGCCAGGGCAGGCTGTGAGGACACCATGGTGTCCAAGGCCACTAGTAGAGGGAAGAGGAATCCAGAGAGGGGAGACAAGGCGCCACAGAGGACCTAAACCAAAGCTGCTTCCTCAGTTTTTAGTCATTTATTTATTCATTCAAAATGCCTTTATTGAGCACCAATATCCCCACCTTAATTCTACTTCCAGACTTGCATAGCTGTATAAAACAGGAAGTTTAGCTAAGTCAATAGGCAAGTTAAAAGTGCACTCCAACGTACGTCAACAGCAAGAGAACTGGTCTTTGAATCAGCAGTTGGTCCCACAATAACTCAAAAGGCAGGTGCTCGTATCACACCTTTAGCAGCACTTCGGAATTACGTAAGACAAACTATCGACAAATGGAAGTCTTAGGGACGCATTAAAAATATGAATGCAAAGCAGGTGGGGATAATATTAAAATAGTTCATCTAAATATAGTCTAATTCCACCCAGCAGCCAAACCCGATTAGGTTTCATGTTCATTTGGGTTCACAGTTTATCTGTAGCCTCCTTTGACTTTGTGGGGCCAACATTGGCAGGGAAAAGGGTCTCCTCCATGGTCTATATACTCAATCCCAACCTGGCCCATCAACCGAAGCTAAGCTGAATAACTTAGAGTTTTAGGGACCAAGAGGTAGAGCTGTCAGGAGCTGGAAAGGGTTTGAAGTGATTTAGAAGGGAAGTTAGTGTTTTAAATCCTCCTTTTGATTATCTTCCTTTAAGCAAACAAAGTTAGAACCACGGTGGGGTCATCTATAAAATTCTCAATCATTTGGCGTCTCCTGTGTGCCAGGCCCGGGGGACATAATGGAGAAAAAGGCAAGGCCCCTGAGTAGAGAAGGTCACAACCAACTGTAACCCAGCGCAATGTCCTAGAAGCAAAATCCATCCTCACAACCCATTCATGAGTCTGGCAAAGACAACTGCCCAGAAAATTCCACAGTTGAGGGGAGATCATTGGGATCAGACCCCTGTAAGGGGATTGTGTAGACAAGTTTCATGGCCCCTATCACCTCAGCCCTTTCTACAGAAACTGCCCCTGGCAAATGGCTGGGGCCAGGATCCAGAGTATTAGACTGTCTGACACTATGCTCAGGACATCCCCTCCACCATAACTGACCAGGGTGAGGGGCCTCTGCCCAGCTAGTGACCCAGGACCGAAAGACCTGTGTGAAAGGATGGGCTGGGCCTTTGCCTCTCTCAGGGCTATAACAAGAATTCGTGAAGCAGTTGGATATGATGTGAGATAGTTGCATTTTTCACCTAGTGCCATTTGCACCCTGGCTCTGTTGACTGTCTCTTTCTCCTAGCAATTTAGAGGAGGTCAAACAGAGGAGGTCATGAGTGGCCAGAGGCAAGAGGAAGTGGCCTAGGAAAGAAACAACAATGAGGAAGCCAAGGAAGATGCTGATGGGAGAGAAAGAAGCAGAAGCAGACAGAGAGGGTGGCTGTCCAGTGGAGGAGCCTGGAATGAAGGTCACCAGTGCCCACCATTAGGTCCCCAAGCCATATGGGAGCTGGAGCCACTCTCCAGGCCTCCTCCGTGAGTGACCCCAGGTGTGCCCTGTCTTGCATGGTTGTGAGATGCTCCCCATTGCTCTGCGAGGGGTGCTACACGCTCACCAAAACTCCCCCTACTTGAGCGTGCTCCAGGTTTCTGTTCCCCACCAATGAATGAGCCAAAAGGCAGTTTTGCAAGGGGCCCCTGCCCCTGCTGAGCACAAAAGGCTGGAGGCGTGATGCAGTCCTGGGAGACCAGTGAGGTCTTGACCTCACAGGACCCTTCCCTTTGGGAACCAAGAGGCTGAACCCACAGTCTGTTTCCCTGCTAGGCACTTAATTTTTGGTTTTTTAACAAGCATTTTGCCGAAGTTTAAAGGAAGCAATGTGGTATAATAGAAATAAAACTAGAGCAGGGGTCACAACTGCACACTTTTTAATTAGCTATTGAGATTGGCCCAGCGATTCAATGCTATGCCCTAGATTTCTCATCACGAATACAGGACAGATAATATTTGCCCTACCACCTGGAAGATTTTGTATGATCACATAAAAATAGGCATAAAAGCCTTGGGAAAGCATCTATAATAGCTATACTATTTCACAAAATGTAATTGAGGATGAGAGGTGTGAGGGGGCACCTCGTCTAGCAAAAGGAGTCACGACCGCCCAACCCTCTGCCAAGTTTAATGTAGTCAGCACTAAAGAAGCCAAAAAACGAATGTCCGAATCTCCCAAAAAAGATATATATATACACATACTGAGACACTTACAACCTCAGGCAACCACACGAGCTAGTGAAAGTGGCTTAAACAATACAAAACTCTTGTGCGATTTTGGGTCCCAAGGGCCGTAAATGTAGCGGCATGTCAGTTGGCTTCTGTCCTCAGGGCTGCACAGGGGTAGCTTCAGCACCACACAGTACGTTCTCCCTCAATCGCATTCAAAAACAGGAGGCAAGATTTCTCTTAAACGTGTCTTTATATTAGGACAGAAAACTTGTCCAGGAATGCTCCGCTCCTCACACACACAAGCCCAGTACAGACCCAGCTGCAAGATACAGTGGAAGAGATTTCCAGCCTCTCTAGTGGGAGCGGACACATCTGGCAAGGAAGAAGTTGGGGGGAGGGGGTGGCAGGGGGCAAGGGGACAGCAAAGAGGAGACAACGGAAGAGCTGGTGAAAAGGTTCAGATGCAGAAAATGGAGTTCATCCTCATTAAATGAAGGAGACGGAATTTGTTTCAGGGTGTAAACTAGTCAACGAAGTTGTGGTGGGGACTGAAGAAGTAGGTTCTGGGTTGAGCATTCAGGAAAGAGTGCTAAAATCACCATGCAAAACTGGGCCGCCAGGTAAGCTGCTCCCTGGCCTGTGCTCCGAAGGCCAGAGGCTCTGGGAAGCACGTCCGATCACGGCCATGGTCAGGAAGCCACCAGGACTGCTGCTAGCTCCTTGAATATACAGTGTCTGCTGTGGGCCATCCCAGCTCAATCGATGGCCCATCTGCCGCTTGACACCCATAAATCCAGAGACTGAACACTGAGATCTGCGCTATGTTATTACAGAAAAACCAAACACCTCCTCAACTGAATTTGCTGGCAGATTCTTGGCCCCACCTCAACTTAGTGATCCAAGCTGTGTAGGAAAGCATCCAGTGGGCTGAATCACAGAAGAAATTATAGCTTCAAGAGAGTCTAGGAAATGTAAACTGTTAGCTCTGAAGCCCCTGCAATATAGGAAAGTACACTAGAAAAAGGATGGAAGATACTGAGTTCCAACCCCACCAAATCCAGCACAGCAACCAACTGCGTCTGCCACACTCTTTTTTCTGGCTGTAGCTTCTGTCTTTAATCAGGTCAGTCCATATGCTCAAGGGGAGAGGGGAGACAGTCTAACCCTACTTCTAGGGTGCAGCACATGACAGTCCTAGAGAAGAGGCTTGTTCTTTCCAGCTGAATATGAATCTGAAAAATCTGGAGCTGCAATGTTCATCGTCCACTGCAGGATAAAAGCCCATCCAAGAATGGAGTCAACTGAGATGAGGCAAAACCGAGAGAGAGAGAGAGAGAAGCTGAGATTTGATGATATGTTTGAACTCCTGGTTTCGGCCATTCCTGAAGCCCTCTGGGCTTTTCAGGTACATGAGCTAGTATCTTCTCTTTTTGTTTAAGTCAAATTGAATTGTCACTTGCAAAAACAAAACCAAAACACACAAAAAGAAAAAAATGAACACAGGAATGTTGTCAGAGATCCACTGTGATCATTCTCTTGAACATGCAGGAGGTAGCCACTGACTTATTGAGATTAGTCCCCCAGCTCAGTAAGAGTTAACCACTCACAGTGAGAAATTCCAGAGACAGTGGGGAGATGCGGGCAGCTGGAGCAGGGGCTGCAGCTGTCCATGCTTTACTGCATTGATGTAAAAACCACTCCTGTCTGTCCCCAATGCACTGGGGAATTATTAACTTTGCACAGAAAGGTTACAGGGGTCTTAACATTTTCCTTGGGCACCTCATTTAAAACTAATAATAACATCATAATGCATTATTATATTTTCAAATAGATTTTAATTATGTATTTAAATTTTTGTATTTTGGATGAATAAACATATTCTTTTTAATCAAATTAATAAGAGCTTATACATTTATCTGTCTAATATCAAAGATGTTGCACATATAAACTGCTCAACATATTCAAGCTGATTTTTTTTAAACCATCATTTGGATGAGGAGAGACAAGAGGTCCAAGGAGACCGAAGGTCTTCAGCTCTGAATGCACAGTAGGGCTGGCAGACCCTTGGGGAGTCAGTGCACAGATTCCCCTTTGGGAATGGAAAGCTGATTCCCCTAAACGCTGGAAAGGTTGTCAGCTGATAGGTCTCAGCTGTCAACCCTCTTTGAGGATTATTTTGGTTGAAGATTACTGTCTCACCCAAGGTCACGGCTCCTTCCAAGGGCAGCCCATATCTGATGACTGACCCGATGCAGGAGAGAAAGACCAGGCCCGCTTGGGACAACTGAAGGGCCCACCTTTGTTGGCAGGTGTTGCAGTCCAGCTTCCCTCTCAAGCCACTTCCGTTCCTTTCCTCTCCCGTCCCCTCCCTTCCACAGCTGTTGACCCCTGTGGCACTCCCTGTCCCATCCTACCCTCTAACCTCCATCCCAGAGTCTGCTTCCCAGGAAACCCCCTGCAGCAGTACAGTATAGGACAGTAGTTTCTGGGCTTTGAGATTTAACAGGATATAGCAGAATAGGATTCCAAACAGATTTTCATGTTGCTGAACAGCATCTGTACCTGTGGCCCCAGCCCTGCACCGTGTTCTTGTGGAAATTAATTGATCCTTCATGGTCCAGCTTCGTGGCTCACCTTCTCCACGAAGCTCCCCTAAACACCCAAGCAGCGGGGGTCTCTCCCTGTCCTGAACTTCCACGGCATGTTGTGCGTCCCCCTCTCAGGAAGCACCGTCTGCGTAGGCTTTCTAATTTTTGCATTTTTGGTTTCTGCCACTGAGTCTGTGAGCCAGTGAGGTACCTTCTCTGAGCCAGTTTCCTCATCTATAAAATTGGAACACTGATAACGCCAGAGGATTAAATAAGCAAACAGACATACAGCCCCTACCCCAGCACCAGCCCTCGGAAAAGTCTCCGTGTGCCATCTCCTCTCTCCTTCCTCCTAAAGGGGCTGCTCTCCTCAGGAACAACAGGGGGTTTGCTCTGTTTATCCTCTGCCAGGGAGGAGAGAATCAGCAGGACCCCCTTGAGGGAGTCTGACCACTTCTCGCAGTGCCCCCCACCTGGGGGCTTAGCTATTAGCAAACAGGGGAAGGGATATCATTTGAGGCTGTGAAAAGACAAAGGACTCACACAGGTACTTCTGATGGTCACGTTGCAATCTGCTTGCCCTAGAACATCTAAATCTCTGTCTATTTTTAGGATCAGAGTTAATTTTCTGACTTGGTGTGACAGCCAGGGTGGGGGAGGACGTTAAAAGTGGAAGTTAAAAGTGGATAGATGTTCAAAGGAATTAAAAAGCAGGAGCTCGAACACATGCTTGTACGCCAAGGTTCTTTGCAGCATTATTTACAACAGCCAAAGGGTGGAAACAACCCGAGGGGCCAAGTAACTGGTGAGTGGATTAAAAAAATGGTATATACATACAATGGAATATTATTCAGCCTTAAAGAGGAATGAAGTTCTGATATATGCTATAAATGGGTGAACCTTGAAAACATTCATCTAAGTGAAAGAATCCAGACACAAAAGGACAAATGGTGTCTGATTCCATTTATCTGAAACATATAGAACAGGCAAATTCACAGAGGCAGAAAGTAAATGAGAAGTTGCCAGGCACTAGGGGAGAGAAAAGCGGGGACTTACTGTTTAATGATTACCGCGTTTCTGTTTGGGATGATAAAAAAGTTTTGGAAACAGTGGTGATGGTTGCACAACACTGTGAATGTAATCGATGCCATTGAATTTATACCGGAAAATGATTAAAATGGCAAATTTTATGTTACGTATTTTTACCACTGTCTTTAAAAATTAACATCATAATATATCAAAAACCATTGAATTGTACTTTAAATAGGTAAATCATATAGGATGTGGATTATATCTCAATAAAACTTTTTAAAAATAAATGATGTTTACTATAATTGTTTATTCTGGGGTAAATTCAAATAGCTGTTTCAATTCGAAGGAAAAAATCCATAATTGGACAAGAGATGTGACATTTTCGGCCACAGTCTTCCTCTGGACTTTCTTCTCCCTGGCACTCTGAGCCAGCCTCAGGGCCTCAGTCACCGGTAGTTTCTGAGGAAACCGAATTTGTTGCAGACAGCACTCTCCCAGAGTTTTGGTCATTTCATTTGGCCGCTGAAGAACCCCCAGGGTCAGGCAGGCCTTGAACACACTCTGTAGGTGTTCATCTTCCATCTGTCTTTGGAGCAGAGACTAGGGTCGATCCTTGGAAAGGCTGGCTTCTGGGTATGAGTGGGGCTGGGGAGAGGGACCTCAAGAAGCTAAAAATTCTCCCAGTCAATTCAGAGCCCCCTGGGCTGCCTGTAGAACGCTCAGAGCACTTGCAATGGGATGCAAAGACCTGCGTGTTTTATGTGACCACATACCTTCTCTCATTTTAACCCCAGATCCAAACCATCATACATAACCATGTACTGTAGGTCCCGGGGCAGGTACTTCTCTCACTGTTCATAGACTGAACTCAGTTTAACCCAAGTAATTAATAAGGGAACTCGATTTGCATCATACAGGAGTCACCAACTCAGATGCCTATAAAGGGGGAGGTAAGAAACCTAGGTGAACAAAGCAAGTTTCATTCAATAAAGTTTTTCATGTGATATCTCTTAATACTCATTTCATTGTTGGCAACTATCTCAATTTTTAAATTCCCTGAATGTGCCAAATCCAGGCACGACGTCAGGCCTTTCATTTAGGCTGTTGCCTCTGGGTCTGGCTTGTCAAATGAATTTTTACCACAGTCCTTTAAGGCGGGTGTCATTAAACCCATGTCTGTAAACAAGGTGTCACAAAACATGGGTCCCTATTACCAGGGTCCAAGACAAATTCCATATCATGAGGCATGGGCTAAGGAATATGCTATATTGGGAAAAGGGCAAACGAATCAAGCAAATATCTACAAAATAAGTGAACGCAGTGGTTTCTGCGTTCCACACCTCTTCCCGCAGAGATGAGCAGGGGTAGGAAGCTGCGGGGCCGGCATTGTGGGGCCGCGTGACAACAGAGGCCCCGTCTCAACCATCGCTCTTCCTTTACAGAGTACCAGTATGGAAACAGACTTGACAGTGGTGCCGGGCAGTCTGGATCTGCCAGCTGTTGATAGGAGTTGCCTGAAAACGCCAGCTACCCAGACCTTGGGGCTCATGGGACGTTAGAGGACTTCACGTCAGGAGAAGAATCACTGGGCCCATGGGCTAAGTTGAGAAGCAGCACCTCCTATGGGAAGTGGGTGGGAACCTCCCACCTGGTCCCAGCTGGCTCAATGTCCAAGCCACCGAGAATAAGCACCCACCATCACTTCAGACAGTTCTGATCATTGCACCTCATGAGGAAAAGTTTAAGACATTTGGACAAGATCACACAGCTGGTAGATGGAGGAGTCCAGATTTTAAATCAGGGGTTTCCACCACACCTCATCTATGAGCATCCTTGTTAGCCAACCTGTGGTGCTCAGTGGCTGTGTGTGGGACATCACTCTCTCCTGGAGCTGCCCATAGGGTCAGCCCACCCACAGGCATCTCAGGTTTATGACGGAGGTGAGGGAGAATCCTGCTTTCCTGGGTTCTCCATTACTGGAGCCAAGAGGAAGCCTTACCGGTAAGACAAGTTTGCTTTGTACTGCTTACCTCCTGAGACACCCCGATGGCAGGGTAACATGTCTTTCTCTTTCCTTTTAAGTTTGATTTCCCAGCTTTCTATGCCAGAGACAAGCTCCAAAAAAAATCTACACTAACTCAGGTAAATACAGATACTATTAACATCTCATCTTCTTTTTCTCAGGATAGCAGAAATACTGGCTTAATACAGATAATAATAATGTCATGCTATGTGTGTGTGTGTGTGTGTGTGTGTGTGTGTGTGTGTGTGTGTGTGTGTGTGTTTAGATCTCTATGTGGGGTTCTGGGAGAGTTAAATAAATGTGTCTGTATCTTTTATAGGATTCTGTGCAGTTCGACCCGAAGACTATCATATACTATACAATTCTAATGGAAGGCAAATGGGATACAGAGCAATTTACACCCTATACTTGCTATCCTTTCAAAGTCTCAGAGAATTTAACACAGAGGAATCTTAAAAGTAGTTTAACACCATACACACACGCACGCACACGCACACAATCGTGAGCTGGTGGTAAAAGTCTCTTCCACTGGCCTGGTTCAGGACATTTCAGGAGGTGTGCGTATCCCTCACCTTTCCTTCCGCCAGTCCCAGGCAGAGTCTTATATTGCCCCATCTGGCCATAGTTCTGGCCTTGACCCTGTTCAGAAATCTTTGAGCCTTGCCCCTAAAGATTTGTGTGTCCCACTGACTGGCCTTCATGACAGAGACATTCTTTGGTTTCTCTGGTCTGGAGGGAATACTTTTGCCATATCTGAGACGTTGTTGAACTGTCCACTTGCAGCTGTGGCAATGTGAGTACCTAATGTAAATGCAGTAAACACCGTGGGAGAAATCCCTGGGCGGAACTCCAGCTTGCAAAGAAGGTACAGCAGATGCAGCAGATACAGCAACAGAAGATACAGCAAGATGTGGACACACGGTGTGAGATGGCAGATGACTCAGCGGTCAGTTCAAGCATGGACTTTGACCCACCCGAAAGCAGTCAGCCACAAAAGGACCCGAAAGGGATCCAACAGTGACCTTGTGGTCCTCAATCTTACTGCCTTAATAATGGGTGGATAATAGTCAAAATATTTATAAGGGCGAATCGAACCTTGCTTGCTCAATTTGCAAAGCCAGGGACACGGCTTGGCTGTCTGGGATGACAGGGAGCTAAGATTCCGTTCTTCAATCATCCTTATTTTTAGTCATGGGGACAAGGGAGTTGAATTACTGTGCTATTATCCCCTTAGGCTGAAATCCATCTGTTCTAAGAATCTTACTGGGAAGATTAGGTCTGTTTCTTTTCTCTCATAACCTCTATTTTTGGGGAATGTATTCTCCAGAACTGACTTTTAAAAATCCAGATTTGCTAACGTGTTCATAATTTTGTTATTTTTCCCTCTTTATCTTCCCCATCATCATCATTACTCCCCAAATCGCTTAAATCCCCCCACCTGAACACCTATTACACAGAGAATGCTATTTTGAAAAGTCATCTTTCCTTTAATAGGTAACTGCACAGAACAGCAAGGAGGCACTGGGGGAGGCAAAGTATTATGCTCGTCATGGAATTTGGAGAGCGAGCTCGTGCTTGGGAATTCGGCAGTCAGCAAAGGTGCCAGTCCTTTTCCTGGAGACGTGTCAGTCCTCTGTTGAACGTCAGTGTACACTCCTGATCTGTCTGCAACTTTCATTTGATGATTCTGACCTTTCCAACAGGGTGTGTTACTGTGGCAAGCTTCCCATTGGTTAGGTGAGCCTCATTTGCAATCAGATGAGTAATTATGTCTTCTCTGGCTTCCTACATGATCCTAATTAGTGTTACTTTACCTAAGCAGAGCCAGCAAGAGCTGCCTCAAATGCCACATCCCTTTCTACAGAATCTGTGGAGCTCGTTTGATGAGATAGTAAATGTTAACTACTAAAAGTAGCCCCGAAAGTGTTTGCAGGCTCAGAATCTCTCCTCCAGCTTCCCACCCTCTCTCCTGGCACCAATCATTCTTTTCCCTTGCCAATTTATGTGATCATAACACCTTGATCTTTAATCATCCTTTTTTATCGTTCCAGTTAGTGTCACATCTTTGAGCTCATCTGAGAAAGACTTCAAGGGGTGAGCTCGAGGGCAGTGAGTTAGGAGTTTGCCCTGAGAGAACAGATAGAAGGCTTAGGACGTTTGTGAAGAAAGGTAGCCACATAGGCTGTTATCTTGACCCCCTTCCCATGAGAAAGAGAGCACAGAGCTCAGGTGAGCCTTCCTCGAAATGGAAATGACCAAAGTCTGGCTCTTGGCACGGACAGCCTTGATGAAGTTCACTCCGAAGCAGGTGGCAGATGTGAGCCTAAAACTTTGCTCTCTCCCACCTGCGTACTCCCACCAGCTCAGTGCCTCTCACAAAGTTCTAGCCACAGAATCTTCGCCTGAAACATAATTTAGGCAGACTCCATTGATTAAAACAGTGGAAGCCGAGTTACCGGGCACAGAGGAAATGGAGGGGAAGGGAACAAGCTTCCTCCTCAGTCTCCCCTTCCTCTGCCTCTGTCCTCACAACACTCCAGCAACATCCTGAGAACAATGCATGGGAACCACTGCACCTCTAGACCATGCAGCCTCCCTTAGACAGAAAGACATGGTAATCTTAGCCTTTCCCACCCCCCTCTCCCTTTAAGAGGACAGATGCTCCAGAGTAAATGAGCTGAAATTCAAGTAGGAGAAATTCCTGGGGGCTGTTTACTTGGTGTTCCATGCCTAGCAGGTTCTCTGTGCCCTCTGGCTGAATCATGGGGGTGGGCAGCAGACAGAGCCAAGAAGTCTGGGCAGCATTGGGTAGCAGTGCCTCTGGCTTAAAGACACGTGGTATCTGATACATGCCCACTTGTTTGATCCTTCCCACAGCTCTTCCTCTTGCAGACAGCTTTCTGGCTCTGTTGTGTGGGGTTTCCTCATGACTTCCCATCCCTTCTATACCGAGTCTGCACCAAATTAGACAGCAGGGATATGGGGAAGGAGGAGAAGATATGAAAATGTTACTACCCAAGACAGTCCTGCCTTACTTTTTTTTTTTTTTAACAGCTAGGCAGTACTTAGCAAGCATCTAGCAGAGCAGATGGCGGACTCTTCCTTGACATCTCCTTGGGGGGGGGGGGGGCAGGAAGTGTGCTGGACCTAGAGTTGGGAGCCAGGCTCTGCTTCCAACTCTGCCATGACAGTTCCAGTGGCCCTGAGCAAATGTTTGGAGTCACTAAGCTTGGCCTCTCAATAAAATTAAAACGTGGTTTCTAAAGTCTCTTCTAGCTCTTCCTTTGTGCTTAACAGGCCACCGATGGTTCCTGCCTGGCAAGCCATTAGAGCCCCTCTGAAGGAAGGGGGTTTGGGGCTGTCCTTGCAACCCAAAGGCACCGAGAGGCATTAAGGCGATGTTACTTTGGATAGTGTCCTGCATGTTGAATAAAATCAGCCTTGCAGTCCTGCTCAGGGCCACCTGGAACAAAGAAAATGCCTGGGCCAAAAGCAATCCACACACTGAACCCAGTGAGGCTAGCCACTAGGAAAGTGGCAGGTGGTCAGTCTATCTAAAAGGGGTCCTCCTTATTAATGGTGACCAGATCCTCAGATTCTCTTGTGTCAGGAGAGGGGAATATGATGTTCTTACAGAGAACATGCCAGAGTAACCACAGGAAGACAGAGTGCTCTAAATAAGGACTGGCCATTATCCTAAGGCACTCCCATGGGCCAGCTTCGGGAGCACTGGAATGAAGCACACCTGTGCCGCTGATGAGATGATGGCTTTCCATGGCTCCTCACCTTTCTTGGGGCAGTACCGCTGGCTCGACGAGCCATCGCCTGAGGAGAGCCAGACCTTCTTGTCCTTGCAACCCAAAAGCACCGACAGGCGATCATTCCATTCTATTCTATAAGCAGGTCATGGTGGGTAAGACCTGGATCCTGCCTCGCCTGGCACCCTGAATTCGGCATTGGGTGTGACAACTTCTTAATCCAACACGTAGGATTAGTGCCGCAAACATTAATGTGGCAATAACATGGTGCAAACATCTCTTCAAAATCACGAGCCCTGAATAGTTTATGAGTAACTAGTAAGGTGACCTTGGAAAAGGTGCTTGACTCTGTGTCAGTCATCTCAGCATCTGATGGGGACAGTATTATTTCAATCTACCTACCTCCTTAGGGCTCTTATACAAAGAAGTCAAATGTGATCGTGCACGTGAACCTCCTTAGGCATAGTCATTACACAAAATCGTTGTCCTTAACGGCCAAACAGTGAAGGGTATGTGACAGCAGAATGCAAACATTAAGAGCACTGTTTCTGGAGTTGGACTTGGTTGGGTTCATATCCTGGCTCTGGTATTTCCTACCAGGTTGACCTCAAACAAATTACTTAGCCTCTCTGTGCCTCAGTTTTGTCGTTTGTAATATATGGATGATAACAGCCCCTGCTCCATAGCATTGTTAATTAAGTTAATGCATGTCAAGGGCTTAGAACAATGCCTAGCACATAGTAAATGCTCAATAAATTTCTATTATTATTAAAAGCTCATTTTGTGGGCTCCCATAGCCCTCCTGTATGCATGGGAATGCAGTCCTTGCTGTGGGCCCTGGGAAGGGAATTTCAGGGCGTCCAGCACCCCTCCTCGATCAGACGTGGTGCCTGGCCTTCTATTCAGCCAGTTTGTACTGTGAGACCTCCAGTAACTCCCTCTGGCCCGAAGGCCGCCTTGGCTCCCTCTAGAAAGGAAAGACAATCGTAACAATCTGTCCCACAAACAATCATTTAAACTGCTTTGTTTGTGGTGTCCCAGAAGCCCCGAAGCCAGGATTTTGCAGGTGTGCGCCCTCCTACAGAGGGAAGCTCAAGCGCGCATGTCAGTATCAGAAAGAGAAGCACCTTGGGGCCCGAAGAGCTCTCCATTGGAAGAGTAGGGAGCATTATTTTTGCTGTAAATACCTTTAACAAAGTGATTCCCCAGCTTTTCCTTTGCTTTTAATTTCCTTGGTTGCAATCACAGAAATCCCCCTGCCTTGAGTTCAGAATGAGGTGGAAATTTGAAAAGGAGTTTTATTTCCAGAATGCAGTCTATTTTTCTCAGCAAAGCTCTCTACTGGGAGCAGCGGTCATTTACCCCATTGGAAGGCTGGAGAATGACTTCGTGTGGCCATGTACGAGGGAGCAACTTGAACAGACCCTGGGGGGCGTGGCCCAGGCTGACCACTCTTTATGGCAAAGGGCAGGGGGGCCTCTGCCAATCATAACTATTGTTTCTGCAGTGGTTCTAATTCAAACTGTCCAGAAGTGATCCTCTGATGACCCTTAGAAGACACCTATCCAGAGCAGGAGGCCTGGAGAGGAGGAGTTCTGACCACTGCATTCAGGCAACAACTTTGTGTTTGGTTAGCTGCTGGCTGGATTTCCACACTCAGCTGCAGTGTCTGCTAATGACAGAGTTCATGTCTAGCCAGAATGACATCTTTGGCTCTGAGTTTGGATTTCTTAACCCCCAGATGTGAGCCGTGAATGGTACACAGCAGTGACCAGTTCTTGGTATTTGCTCAGATGGCATGGAGACCTTTGTCCTTGAATCAGATACCAAGCCAAACCTTGGACTCTGCTGCCCTGGCTTTAACTGTTGCTTCACAAGTGAGTCCTAACAATTGCTCTGTGTGATCAGAGGTAAGAAATAGCATCACTCCAGCCTCAAGCCTCACCAAGGATGCCGACACACAATCCCAGAGAAGCCGTGGGTTAGGAAAGAGCTCTGGTGTTGAGTGATCCCGCTCATGCAAGCCCTGACATATGACATGTCACCCTCCTCCAGGAGAGAATTTTCTCTCTTCATATTTGAGAAAGGGGAGCAGGCACTGCAAAAATTTTTTGCAGAATTTACCTTTTTCAACCTCAAAAACATTTTTTTTTAATTTATGATATTTTCTGAGGCAAAGTCTGCATGAGGTATAATATTATTATTATGAATCCCATTGTACACCGAGGCTGAGGCCCATGGAATCACAAGAGAGTAAAACATTCCTTCCTTCAACAAATATTTGAACCAATATAAAACTAAAACAGCCTGGTAAGCAGTGTATGTTTTTCTCACTAAAACACAGCCTGTATTCACAGAGTTGATGGTTCAGCAATGGTGGTCAGAGCCCGATTAAGACAGATCATAAATAAATACAGAACTGATTAAGGAACCTCACTACACATAAAAACAATAACAAATTGTGTGTGTGTGTGTCTGTGTGTGTGTGTGTGTCTGTGTGTGTGTGTCTGTGTGTGTGTGTGTGTGTGTTGACTATAAAGGAAGGAGAACACAGATCTGCTTTTCCCTATGATGAATATTTCATCAGCCAATGATCTCCACCTCTCTCATCCTCCTACCCACGTACTTCACCCCTTCATCCTCCTCCCTCCCCCAAATTTCTAATCCAGCCTGGGGGATTGGCGGTGGGGCAGGGTTACACTGGACTGAGGTTATTGCCTAGAAAGTGGAAGATCATCCTCAGGGGAAAGAGAGAGAGAGGCTTCTTCACACTGCAAAGTGGTCTAAAGTAGGCCACTCTGCTGAGAGGCAGCTCCATGGGGGTGGAATGAGAATTCTCTGGAGGAGCTGAGCCTGGTGCCATCAGCTCATAATGGGGAGTAGACGGCCATCCTACCCGGCGAGTCCCCCGGCAGGTGACTGACACTGCTGGCGTCTATGGGAGAAGGATATTAGAGTGAATCAAAGGGGAGACCAGGCGCCCAAGCAGAAAATTGTCTTGATTCATGCAGGAAATTAAGGATACAAGCAATAGCTCCGTTTCCACAGAGAAGTACATGTATTCTTGGGGGAAAGAAGGGGAATGTTGTTCGAGGAGAAGCACTGGCTTTTAAAGCCTGCTTTAGAAGACAGCAGACTCGAAGCTGGGGTTGGGGGAGTCGAGAGGAGCAGAAAGCTGAAAGGTTTGGAGACCGCTCCGGAGTGTACTTGGTGAACACCGCGGAGCCTTCTAACCTCCAAATCCCACGGCCCTACATATGCTGCACCCTGACCTTTGTCTCTACTTAGCTGTGTACCAAGAAGCTGGATGTGTTAATACCATGTGGGAGCCAAGAAGGGGAGAGGCTATGAATCCCAGGGCACCCCCTTTGGAAAAGCCATTTCTCCTCAACCTCAGATGCTTCTGGAAGAGGGTGACCTACCACACAAGAAGCAGTGAAAAGTGTCCAGAGGTCAGGTTTTGACACAGTACCTTTTACATCTGTTTGTTTTTTGGGTCTTGATTTGTTTGTTTATTTTTATTTCTCTCTAAGTTTTCTTAGCTGTTTAAAAAAAGTCGTTGCCTGGACCAGCAGCAACATCACCTGGGAACTTAGAGATGTAAATGTTCTACCGGACCCTTCCCCAACCCCTAGACATAAAGTAGCAGAAACTTTAGGGGTGGGGCCAGCAACCTGCATTTTAACAAGCCCCTCCAGGGATGCTGAAGCAAGCTCATTTGAGAATCACACATTAGCAGAATGGCAGGCCCACTGAACTATGGAGGTATCGAATATTTCACCCATTTGCTATTTATTAATCGATGTTTGGCTTTTGTATTTAAATGTTTTTTTGCAGGAATGTACGGAGTTTCTACAACATATAGCTCAGCGTTTCCAAGGTTATACACATTACTGGGTCAACAATTTTAACCCTGGAGTGAGGAAGAAGTACAACAGGGCCAGAATGTAATTTGATCAACTCGACTCGCCTTTTTTTCCAGGTTGGGGGGAAATGCAGCAAAGAGCTGTCTGAATTGGCGAGGTAACTGAGAACCTGCACCAGCTGGTCCTTCCCTTTGCAAGCGAGAGACCAGAGGGCAGACGAATGACAGCAGCTAAGACTGCTCATACGCTTTCCCATTTCCTTTTCATTTTCAAGTTCAATTGTTCTAGTGTTCACAGCACTGCTTCTCTGCTCACCTCCAGGGAAAAGGGGAGTTTCTGCCCCTGGAGACTCAGCTACACGCTCAGTCACCCTTCAGCCCCAACTCCCTTCCCTCCCCTGAGCCAGCAGCACATTCCATCCTGCTCTGTCCGTCTGGGATCCAAACCTGCCAAAACATTCCAAGACTGAGGTGATTCCTTTCTGCCTGGTTCATGTTGTCAAGCAAGATATGTGATGCCAAAGACAGGGCTTCGGGGTGTCTGTCAGAGAGGCGGAGACCTGTGCTGCACCTGCAGCCTCTGGCAGGTGCAGATGAGGAGGCCGCTGTGCTTTGGTGTAATGTCTGGAGGCAGCTAACAGAGGTGGAGAAAAGAGTTTGTTATGTAAGCGAAGCACGTGGGCTTGAGCCCTGCCATTCACCTGTTGCTAATTCGCGCACTGCGTGTCAGGAAAAAAATCTGCCTGCTTGTGCAAGCTCACCTAGCTGCCAGAGTGAAGACACAGAGATGCACTCCAGAAGGGTTCGGCTCAGTTCAGTGGAAACATTTATTGAACCACATACTCTATTAGGTGCTGGGGATACTGGAATAAATGAACCAGGGTCCCTGTTCACAAGAAGAGAAGCACAGGCCAGTAAACGGACCTCCGCAATCCATGAGATATATAAAATGAAATTATCTCCAGCAGACAAAAGTCCTGCAGAAGTGCTTTGAAAGTTGAGTCAGGCAGACCTGGTGGTTCTTCCAGAAGGGTGTTCCGGACAGAGAGAACAATGTGTGCAAAAGCTGGAGAGCAGGGCCGGGGTTCTCAAATCCCGAAATAGTAAAATTAAGCTAGGGTTCGAATACCAGGAGCAGAGTCACAGAGGCTGTGAGTAGGAGAACCAGCAAGAAGAGAGTGGGTAAGAACGGGTCAGACAGAGAAGGGTGGGGAGAGGGGAGGTCCGGGAGAGTGCCCAGACAAGCAGCTAGCACTGAGGCCTTTATGGGGATACTGCTTGGGAGAGCTCGCCCAGCTTAGGTAGCAGGGCACAGACTGCCGTGTGAACACAGCTGTGTGTAGACGCGAATGTCCCCAACCAGCAGGAGGGCTGCACTCTGCTTGAAGAAAAAGTGGTAGCTGGAACCCAAGTACATTTTAAAGCCCCTGTACCTGGCCTTCCATGTCTGGGAGGGCATGAGCAGGTATAAAAGGGAGAAGCCGGGAGTGCAGATCTGAAATCTACTCATGGGAACACAGAGTTTCATAAAAGCCCTGCGGGCAAAGAAAATACAAATGTAACAGCGTTTACAGAACAAAAAAAGAATTCATTGGAGGGAGCTATGTTCTGTGTCTCTGCAGAAAGAGATTATTCTGTAAATGTCAGGATCTGTCCTCAGCAACCTTTTGAGTGTCTCTCTGTGCATTATCTTAACCTAGCCCACGACTTCAGTCACCAGGCCAGTCTCGCCCCTGGCAGACAGCTGTTTACTGAACCTCTTTACCCAGAACCCCCATAGACACTCAAACCTAACATGTCCAAAACCGAATATGCCATCACCACCCCTCCGCCATCACGCCTTCTCCAGTGGACCCCAACTCGGAAAATGGCGCCCGGTTCCCCAACATGCCTGACCTCTTTTTCCTGCCTCCTACACACCTCTTCCCACCCCTACGCCACTGCCGACAGCTTCTCTCACCTGGAGTCGCCAACACATTGCCCGTGCATAGATGAACCATGAAGTATTTAATGAAAGAGAAGAAGAAAAGAGGGAGAGAGAGGAAAGAAAGAGAAAGAAAGGAAAGGAAGGGAAGGAAACTCTTCCAACAGACTCCTTGAGGACCAAAGGAGAGCTTCATTCCCAATTTTTCACCTAGTTTCTCTGACTCCAATATCCCCTCCTCCCCCCCGCCCCCCAATATTCTTAGCCATTCTATTTCCTTTTGCCTTTGCTCTTTGCCAAGAAGCCTTTCCTGGCTATTTCCTCTGTCTGGAAGGTTCGCTCTATACCATCCTAGCAGTCACCCTCACTCTACCCCAAACCTTATGCAGAGCCCCTGGCCAGGTCCTGGTCCTTCCTGCCCCAGCAGAGTTCTCATCCACCCAGGAAGCCTTCTCAGACTTCCAACGCTGGGTTAGACGTGGCTGCCATGGGCACAGAGCACCTTGCTCTTATCTGTCCCCACCCTTATCTCGTTCTTTTATAACTAACTGCCTGTTCGCTCTCTGTCTTCTCCTCGGAGCTTTCCGTGCCCTGAGGGCAAGGTGGGAACCATGTTTCTTGTTATCCCCCAAGGACATTGTAAGACTCAATAAATATTTTCTGAATAAGATTTTTTTAAAAAAATAAAATAAAATAATGCTCCCTTCGATTGAAACCTCTTTGGGTGCCGGACCTGCTCTGGTCCTCTCATGCACAGCCCTAGCCCAGGTCTTGCTCTTTCTTAGTGCTTATTGGTGATTTAATTGAAGGGTGCGGTGACAGAGTCAGGGGAGGAGCACCTTCCCATGGGAAGCAAGGGGCCCCTAAACAGTTTGGGAAGGCACCTGGGGACAAGGCCCTGGCGGAGAGACCTGGGAGGTGTTCCAGAGCCAGGATCCAGAAGAGAGGTTTCCCCTCTTGGGTCACATGGGTGAGGCTAGACCCTGCTGTCTGTAATTTCATCACTGGCCAGTACTGGATTCCTGTGACATAATGAGAATTCCAGGGCAGCACACACGAGGCAGCACTGGACTGTCAGGCTCATGCCAGACAAAGGCAGGGCCGGGGTGGCCGCACCCAGCAGGGGTGCACCCTGGGGCCCCAGAGCCCTCTCCCGCCTACTCCTCCTCTTCCCCCACCAAGGCCCTCTCCCCGATTTTCTCCCCTCCCATTTGTACTTCCAAATGCCAGGCCTACGCGAGGCAGACACTGAAGAGAGTACCACCAAACTTCTAGCAACGTCGGCAGTTGCTGGGACTGAGGAAGAAATAACTGGTGATTTTTTTCAGTCTGTTTTTAATAAATGAAAGATTTACAAAATCATACTTAGTCTCCTGCAGGAGTCAGTGGGACCAAGACAAATCGTATCAAAAGTACTTGTCGACCTGCCTATAGAGCAAGTCGTTTCCTTCAAAATTTCATAACTACTTTTTTTTTTTTTTTTGGCCCTTTGCTTTTTCACAATGAGTTTAGAATCATCTTGTCTTCACAAAATACCCTGCCTGGAGTCACAGAGAGTTCATAGATTAATTTAGGAAAAATTGAAATGACAGTGAATCTTCATGTCATGAACACACCTTATCTATTAAGGAATACCTAAATAAGTGAAATTATATAATTTTCTCCATTAAAACCATGCATATATTTTATTATATTTATTTCTGGTCCCTGCAAGCTTTCATTTCTCTTATAGATGGTAACTTAAAAGTTTGCGTTTCCTGGTGGGGATTGGTCATAAAAATACAAATCAATTTTTGTAGAATGATCTTCTATTGGCAATCTTGATGCATTCTTTTACAAATTGTGTGAAGCTCCTTTTCACACATCTCTAGAAAATCTGGATCCTTCTGTACCTGAGGAAAATCCATCAGCAGGTGCTCATCTTTAGTTATACAAGCAGTCCAAGCAGGCAGAGAGGCCATTCACTCACTCCCCAGGCTGAACAGCAATGCCCCCTTCTGGAGATCAACCAGCAGGACAGAACTCTCCCAGGGGATAGCTATCCTGCTCATTTAGATCAAACAAGGATCTGGACAGTGTGGCCTAGCTTAAGGTCAGCTTCACTGTTACAAAACAGAATATTCCCCAGGCAAAAGGCTCAGAGCCAGCTGGGTTAGATAAGGGGCTGCCTGAGTGACCTGATTAGAGAATGTCATTTCTTGATTGGCTACATCTACACCGTCCTTCCATTCTCCCTACATGAAAATGCCTGCTCCCTGCTTGACTCCCTACCTCCACTAAACTCTCAAGCTCCTCCCCAGCTAGGTTCCACCTGAAGTGTCCATCAGGCCTGACTTCAGGGGGCGGGGTGGGGGGGGAGAAGGGGCCGCTTTGGGGTCATCC
Source organism: Rousettus aegyptiacus (assembly GCF_014176215.1). Classification (NCBI taxonomy): domain Eukaryota; kingdom Metazoa; phylum Chordata; class Mammalia; order Chiroptera; family Pteropodidae; genus Rousettus; species Rousettus aegyptiacus. The sequence continues at coordinate 22,341,758 of NW_023416310.1, forward strand.
TAAGTAGATTCTGGAGAGAGACTATAAAGAGGTGATGCCCATTTAGTGGACGCAGGCCTTTCATTGGCCCTCAGAGGTCTACATAAAACAATCCTGAGGTGAGGCGATATTTCCAGAGATTCCATTATCTCTCCTCTCATTTTCCCGTGGCTTACTGGGGCATCCTGATGACTTAATGTGTAGGCCTAGGTTTTATTTCCATATCCACGAGCCATGAGCCAGTGGGGTACAATGAAAAATCAATGTGCTTTGAGTCAGACAGACCTGAGTTCAAATCCCCATGTGATCTTAGGCATGATGTAGTCACCTCTTCTGAGCTTTGGTCTCTCCCTCTAAGGGAAAAGAAAATGTATTCCTCATGGGGCTATTGAGATGATTAAATTAAGTCACGGACATCATGCCAGAGTGAATGCCTGACAAAGCATTGGGTCCTTGGAAGCCTTGTGGGGAAGTCACTGAATCGCTTCTCTAATGTAATAGGGTGTCAAGTACTTGCCAATCTCACCTCTTTTTCAATGAACCGAGAAAAATGAGTTTCTCTGAAAGGAGCGGCCACTGAGCTCGGTGTTGTGTGCTTGGGTCGGTGTTTATGTACATAGCTAACTCATTTCATCCTCATTTTATCCTGTGAGGTCGATAGAGTAGATATCATGGCCATGACACAAAGGAAGAAACAGAGACTCAGAGCAATCAGATGCAGGACACCGAAGAGCAGACAGACATGGGAAGCAGCATCCTTCCTGGGAGCCCTTGCTGCCCAGAGCCCAGCCAGGTCACTTCCTTCTCCCATCCTGTCAACCTAGCCCCAGACCTCAGGTAATGCCACAGTTTTTCACTGAGCTTCGGGGAGTCCTGACCTCTCTTTTTCAGATGACGAATTAAATATTTCAATTGCCAGGAGCAAGAGATCACTGACCCACATGACCCTTCCAGTCTCTAGTGTTTTCATGCTAACGAGAATTGACCAAAAGCTATTGTTTTCCTTGTTCTTGCATTTCACATGAACTGCCATTCTGTATAATGTCCATGAGCTGGAAAGTACAAGCAGATAAAGGAGAGAGAAAAGAAAGGTAAATGGAAAGAAGATAGGGTAAGACAGGCTATTGTAGGAGTCGGCAAATGATTATTTAAACAAAAAAGGGTTGCTCTTAGTGTGTATTTTCTTGATTATAAATTTTGTGCATTGTATGGATTCTTCTATTCAATTATAAAGTTTGAGAAGGGAAAGTGTGTGAGTGTGTGTGTGTGTGTGTGTGTGTGTGTCTGTCTGCCTGTCTCTGTGCCTCTATTTAAGCTTCTACAGTATCTGGCCTGCTATCTAACACATAACCATCTAACCCACAGAAGGAAAGAATTGGTGGTTCATCTTTCCAGAAATGCCTTCTCCTCTAGCTTTCAGTTATGTCTGATATTTGTGCCACGACAATCTCCACCTCTTGGAGGTTATTCCCTTTAACTAGGTTAGCTGAGCCCCGCCCACTGTCCACAGAACAGAGTAGAATACCACGGAAGGGGCCTTTGACAAATTGAATTGAAGGAAAAGCCAATACATGAGACTTTGTCATTCCTATGAGACCCTAAGAGAATATGTTCCTGGGACATGGAGTGTGTCTCGGGCCCTTGTAGGAAGAAGAAAAATTGTCCCACAAGGAGGATCCCTGAGAAGACAAACACTGTTCACACCGTCATCTGTCCGCACTGGTTTGACTCAGGTCTGTTTCCACACTGCAGCCGGAGCCACAAGGCAGAGCAACAGTGTCGCCAGTGTGAGTCCAGCTGATGACCTCGGTCTCATTCCTTTGGTCTCCATCAAAATTGGGCTGGACAACTGTGGACCTCTGTAGAGCCCAAAATTCCACTTATATCAAGAGATGCCCAGAGTCTCATTTCATTAGGACAAACCCAGAGGTTACTGATGTGTTTGTTTCTTATCTGTCTCTTTCATTTACTGATTAGATCATTGGTTTATTCAGTCATGCAATCATTAACATACTAATCCGTACTTTGTTACAAAATGGATTTAAAGTAAAACCGGCAGGATTAGCTCTCAGACACCTGGGGACTTACTAGAAATACAAAATTTACTCTAGGCTAACTGGATCAGACACCCTGGGCGAGGAGCCCACAATCTGGGTGTTAACAAGCCTGTGAGGCAATTCTGATGCATGCCCCCTGTGTGAGGACATCTCTTCTACAGCGATGTTCTCAAATTTTGGTCCTGGGACCCCTGGCCTCAGAATTTCCAGAGGGAGATTCTGAAATAGGTGATTCAAAGGTGCAAGAAAGTGAGAGAACCAAGGTGTACTCCTTCTGTCCGGCATTCCCCAAACCGGCCTTGTCTTAAGTATTGCTGGGGACCTCTTAAAAAGGCCAGTGTCCTGGCCCTTTCCCCTTGGGATTCAAATCGGAATGGGAAAGAGTGGAAACAGCCAGACTCAGATTCAGACACTAGCCCCTGGGGGGAGTGGCCCACCCATCCAAATTCACCTGAGCATGACAGCTCTGGGGCTTCAGCAGCCCCTGGTTGACGTATGACACCCACCTCAGCCCAACACCAACAACATCTAAGAGGGACCCAATTGATGGTCCCTCATCCAGCAAATAATTATCATTCAAAACTTACTGTTTTTTCAAACCTGAGAGAGTACAAAAAAAAATTAAAATACAAATTTCTGTCTCTGATTATTTTTTAGAGTTAATTATGAATGGATCAGGCAAAGAACAGCCCATACAGACCCCTCAAAACAAAGCCTTCAGTCGGGATGTAGAAAAGACTGTTGACGAACTAAGGAAGAGGAGAGACTAAGTGGGAGAGAGGAGCAGGAAGATAAGGGGGTGAGAGAAGACGAGATTTCATGGAAAACTAGTAAAGGATAATCCTGGCCCATTAGACTCATGGGAGGCAACCCAGCTTGGTGGCTAAACACGCAGCTTTTGAGGCTTCTTAGTTTAAGCTCCAGCTCTATCCCTTTCTAACAGGCAGTTGGCTCAACCTTATTGAGCCTAAGTTTCCCCTATTTATAAGTACACTAATAATAATAGTGCCTCTCTTAAAGGGTCATGAGTAGCAAATGCAGTGAGGCAGTTGGTAATTTATCAGGTTTCATCAACCGACATGGCCACACTGATCACAAGAAGCGGTCAGTGGGAACCGTTATGGTTCTAAACACTTCCTTTTGGCAGAAATCATTTCCAATCTAATTTATCAACTTTTAGTCAAGAGAAAGGCTGTACGCTTGCAGACCGTCCCTATGATAAGTCCTGTTCCTGATTTACTTTCAAACCAGACCACACACCAATAAAAGATGTTTATACAGCTCTTCTTGTCCCACTGACGAACCAGGAGAGGCAGCTGGGACAAGGAACCTCCTTCTGGCATGATGAAGCCCAGCAAACCTCATGGGCACTGTGGTGTCTGAGATGCTCTTGGCTCAGTTTAAGCTTGACTGGACTTAATCCCAGGTGCACCTCCTGCTTACAGCCCTGAGCTGTGCTAAACAAGTTCCTTCCGAGGGTTCTCTCTGCATATCCTGCTGTTCCTGAGGCTTGTTCCCTCTTTCTCTCCTCGACTCACTACTCCAAGCGAAACAAGGTAAGTTGATTATAAAAGAAATGAGGTTGACAAGAATTTCATTTTCTCTGGGAGACCTCCTGCAAAGGAGCAGACCCTTGCTCCAAGCTGCAGCAAGTGATAGACTATTATTTGGTTAATGGGTTGCTCTCCAGCAGTGGTTCTCAGACTTGAGTGTGCATCACAATCTCCTGGCAGGTTTGTTCTAATGCATTTGGGAGAAATTATCACTTTTCAGAAGCTATACATTATCACTGAAAAGTCAAATTGAAAGATGCTCTTTCTTAATGGCTAATTGTAATGGGTTATGGAAGGAAGCATAAAATAACATCATTAAATAGGTGACAGATAATCTCTATTATGGCATAACTGATTATAGTACTGGTCCCAATCACCAGTGTATAGGATTCAGTTTATTGCTTATAAACATGATGATCATCTCATAATTTTTTTAAATTCATGGATAGCTTTAGTATCCAATATAATATGAGGGTGCGTGAATGACCCATTGGCTCTAAAGCATCTCTTGCTTTATAAGAAATTTTCAACATCACAATCACAAAGTCAGAGATGGTGCATCTGGACCTACACAAGGACTCAACAGAGAACCTGGAGTCCCTCTGGTATTCCCTCATTTAGCTTGGGAACATTAATTAAATTAGTTTGTTAACACTTTGGTGCTCAAATAGCGAAGTGCAAGGAAGTTCGACTGTTAAGACCATGGCTAAAACCAACCCCAGGGTAAAATGAGATTGGAGGAGGCAGCCTGAAGGCTCAGAGTGTGACGGTGGCTGCCCAAGGACAAAGGAGGAAAGGAGACACAACTAAGGTTATGGGGAGGTACTGGGGAACCTGCAGTTGTGTGCTGCCATCTTGATTATCAAAAGGGTTATGAGTCCTAAAAGAGAAGAGTGAAGGTGAGAGGAAAACAGTTCCTGACTGCTGGCTCGAAAGGGGAATCAGCAGGCACATTAATGACTTGGCTCCTGACCGGCTATGTGTGCCCCGTTTAATGCACGAGAGCTTCATCCCTCCCCTTGTGTATCGTCCCAGTTCTCAACCCGTAAAAGGCATGCTGCTCGTATAGGTCATTCCACAAGGAGTCTGGGTCAGTTATTTCTGGGAGGATGTGGTTCAGGTCCATGGAGGTTAAAGACAGAGAGCGCAACCTCAGATAGAAATATGTACCCTGAAATTGGAGATGCCTTTTGCTAATGCCCATGGAGACTGGTATCAGGTAACTGAGGACAAGATTGTAAACATAGGAGCCTCTGTCTGCTCTGGTTCTGCAAGCAGTGTCCAGGGGACACTCTCTCCCCGGGGCAGTCTCTTGGACCTAGAAGTCAGTTCTTGTAAGAGAAACTTTGCCTGGAAAGGAATATTACCATTGTACAGGCTCTGGATGAGCTTGATGCCTTAGTGGGCAGCAATGCACTCAAAGAGGGGTGCCGATTAAAATGCTGGAAAACAGGATGGATACGGTTAAGGGGCTCAAAACACAGAATAGGAAGGTCTATACCAATGAAGGCTTTTGAAAATATCAAAGACATGTCCAATGAACTCAGGAAGAGACTGGAGGCTTTGCTAGAAATAAATGATAGAGATTTATTCAAGGGTCTTAGAGTTTGCAAACTGGAAACATTGCTAGGCAAAAAACCCAGAAGTGTTCCGAAGAAGAGAGAAAACTTCTTATAGCAAAATGCACATTCTTGAGACTTATCGGTCCTTCATTCTTAGCCCTAGGATTGGTCCAGGATGGTAATCTATCAGATGACAGGTAGTTAAGGTGATGGATGCCAGGTGGTCCGGAAGATGGGTGCTAGAAAGGTCTGGTTATGTCCTGGTGGTCTGGATAATGAATGTAATGTGGATGTATACATGAGTCTTTCAGGGGATAATTTGGTGGCCTGGATACACAAATCCTTCAGCAGGTAATTAAAGAGCTACCTGGAGGTTCAGATGTATATCCAGGCATTGATGTAAGACTGGGAAGTTCAAAAAAGTTTAAGTTCCCAGGCTAGGTAGAACAAGAATAGAGTCTTTTCTCATGCTTCAACCTTCATAATGTTAATAATTTCAGCAGCTTGGTTAAGCGACTCCACTTAACATACTCCCTGTCTTCACTCTTTCCTCATAACCTTATTTTTATAGTGCTCCGTCTCTGAGCCTGGCGCTTTGCCTGTGTTATTTACTCCTCACTACAACCAGGCATAAATAAGCTCAGAGCTAAGTCACTTGCCTGTGGTCATCCAGCTGGTAGTGACAGAGCCAGAGCTCATCTGAGTTAGACCCATGCTCTATCCATCCACCATGTGGCTATCTAAGGGGGATGAACCGTAGAGTCTGAAATTAAGGGGGGAAATGTGGTACTCGGGCATTTTCTATTTCTGCAGCATGAGAGCATTAGGTTAAACATAAGTAGGAGTTGTTTAAAACGGAAACAGATTACTGAGAAGTTAAAGAAATCCTCGTGAAGTGATTCAGCAGTATTACCCTGCCATGAAGTAGGAGAACTCATGGTGAGGGGAGGCTCTTGGCAACACACGGTAAAGGCAGCCCTTGGGTGGCCCAGAGGAAAAGGCATGAATGTGAGCCTAAAGTGAGTGGTTCTGGGGAGTCATAGAAGAGGAGAGCCACAAAATCCCCCCATCACCACCAAACACACACACAAAATCAAAAAGATTAACTGAAAATTTGCAGACCTTTTGTATTCTAGTTTTCAAAGGAATGAGGCTCCAATGTACAGCAGGTGGTGTGGTGGCTGTTTAGGCTGTTAGTTTTGCCTGCTCCCCACCCTCCCAAGCATAAATACCACTGCTTATTCTGATACTTGGAGGAGGAGGAGGAAGATTGTGCCCAGAGTCCTTCTAAGCAGAAGCCCATCCAAGCCTGCGTGTTTGCCCTCCACAGGCCCTGCCAGGCAGCTGCTGTGTTCCCATCCATAGAGGGTTGGCTATATGTCCTGGTGCAGACTCAAAGTCCTCACACCATGAGAGCTAGCCAAGAATGAGACGATTAAGAGCAATGTCAATTCCAAACTTTAACAGTCTCTTTTTCTGTGGGCTTCAGCATCTGCAAGCAGCTCGGGACTAGAAATGAGCTCCTTAGGGAAGGGTTCTGTGTGTAACTAAATCCCCTGAGAGGCTCCCAAGTGACTGAAGACAGCTTTGCTGCTCAGTCACTGTGAATAGTATCAGATGCTCAAGGCATATCCTCTTTGACTAGCCTTGTCTCCCTGGTCCCCAGAACACCCCAAAGGGCTCTCATTCACCTCCACTCACAACACTGTCCTCGCCTGTATGTCCCCCTGTTTTCTCCCTGTTTGTCTAAACCCTATTCATCCTTCAAGAACTAATTGAAAGATATATCCTCCCTAAAGCTTCCTGAGTCACCCCCACTTCCCACCGCCCCCACAGAGATCTCTCCGTCCTGTGAATTCTTCACCCTCCCTGTCTCTACCACTCATTTGGCTTTTTAAATGGTCCTGACTCCTCTCAAGGTTAGTGAACTTGACTTCTAGATATGTCTATCTAAATTATTGTGTTTTTTGGTTTTGGGTGTTATTTTTTTGTTGTTTCTTAGGTGTTGGGGGTTTTTTTGTTTTTCGTTTTTTGTTTTTTTATTTCCCCTGCATATAACACAGTTTAGTGTGCATAGCAGATACTCAAATACTTATTGTTTGGCTGCTTAAGTGTGAATTATGGACCAACTTCTTCAAAAAAATATTTTTATTGGATTTGCATTATGTCCTCACAGAAATGAATACATCAGCCTTCTAAGGCATATAACACAGAAGGAACATCTTGACAAATACAGGAAAATTAAACAAAGCATATCTGTTGATATCTGAACATCTGTTCAGGGGGAAATTAGAAAATAGAAAACATTCCTAATCCCACCATCTAGTGTCAAGCAAAGTTTAAGTGTTAAGATATATCCTTCTAAACATTTCTAGATAGGTATAGATTAGATAGATAGATAGATAGATAGATAGATAGATAGATAGATGATAGATAGATAGATAGATAGATAGACAGACAAACAGATAGATGATAGACAGACAGATATAGATAGATTTTTAATAACAGCTTTATTGAGATATATTTCACATAACATACAATTGACTACCTATATTGAAAAAGATGAAATTGGGTCCATTTCTCACACTAAACACCACTAACCACTAGGATAATTACAAATGGGTTAAAGGTCTAAATGTGAAGATGAAATCATACAAATAATAGGAAAAAATGGATGAAATATTTTATAATCTAGGAGAGATAAAATCCATAAGTAAAAAAGATATTAATACATTTGGCTCCATGGCACTATAAAGGCATCCTAAGTAAAATCCAAAGACAAATGAAAAGGCGAGAGAAATAATTGCAAGTTTTATTACAGGCAAACGGCTAATATCCTCAAGAATTAAAGAAGTTCTAAGAAGAAATACTTCAATAACCTGGTAGAAAAATGGACAAGCAATATGAACAGGTACTTCACAGAAGAAGAAAAGCAGATAAAACAAATGATAGTATGTTCGCCGTTGCTCGTAACAAGAGAATTTCCAATTTAAAATATACTGCGATACCATTTCTTATCTTCGAGGTAAGCAAAACTCCAAATGTTTGACAACACTCTACTGGCGAGGCTCTGGGGAAGCCGTCACTCTCCTGCATTGCATATGGGAATTCAAAATGGTCCATTCGCTATGAAGGAAGGTTTTGTAATGTCTAGCAAAATTGCTTGTGCCTTTTCCCTTTGACCCAGCAACCACAGCTCTAGAAGTTTACCCCAAATATAACTACCCAAATTGTGAAATGACATGTGCTCAAGGTTATCCCCTGCAGCATTATATAGCAAAGATGGGGAACAACTCAAACGCCCATCACTAGGAGACTCGTATATGCACACAGTGATGTGCTAAGCACCTGTAAAAAGGAATAAAAATGGCCTCCAGAAATACAAGGTCAGAAGAGAAAGCATAGTATGCTATCTGTTTTTGTCAGAAAGGGAGAAGGAATCCAAGTATACAAACAGATACACAGCAATGGGAAGATAAAGCAAAAACTAAGTAAAAGCCATTATCTTAAGGCGAGGAAGAGAATGACAACTGGATGGAGGAAGAGGGAAGATAGGGAAACTATATTTCTCTGCTCATATATTTTTTATAATTTCGACTTTCAGCCACATAAATGTTTTACAGTAGTAAAAAACAAAATCATATTTAGGAAAGGCAATGCCCATCAATCAAAAACAAAGACAAAACCAACGGTGTATCAAGTTGCTTTCATAATCACATGAAGAATTATTGCAAATGTCTTGAAAACACAGTCTCTTACCTGAACGTCTTAATGAATTAGAGCCTAGAGACCAAGAGAGCCACGAAGACATCTTAAAGCATATTTCTCAGTCTTCCTAGTTATTTCACAAAATAAATGACCCAGTTTTGCCAATAAAATATATACACATTAAAAGGAAGACATTCTTTTATAGAGTAGAAAAGACTTAAAGACCTACAACCAAATGTAACTGTGAAAAGACAGTTTTGAAATAATCAGAGAAAATTCAACCCTAGTATTAGATAGTATTAAGAAATTATTAATTTTATTGAGTATGATAATGGTATGGTGGTTACAGTTTTTAAAAACCTTTCTCATAGAATTTTTCCCCTTATGTCTATAGGTTATTTTTATTTTATTTTATTTTATTATTATTATTATTTTTTTTTTAGTTATTTTTTTTTTAAGTGTGGCTTTAAATGAAGTTCCCAGGCCTCTGGACAACAGAGCAAAGTGATGACTTTGAAACCCCTAGGGAGCCATTCCTAGGGCTCGTTAACACTAAGTCCTACCTCAGACACCTAAGGCAATGGGAAATTTTTCAGAAGCTGAAAGTGAGAAATTGGAATCTTAAAGGGAATGACCTTATAACGTGTATTCTGTTGGCTCAGGTTGACTGAAGTGGGAAAACTTTCTTGGCATGTAAAAATCAACCACCCAAGGCCTAGAGAACAGGCTCTAGAGCCAGGCTGCAGGTTCAAATTCCAGCTCTGTCATATCCTACTCTATGGCCTTGGGCCAGGTATTTAGCTTCCCTGTGCTTCTGTTTCCCTATCTTCTGTGGGGTGATAGCATCCACCTCATAGGGTTGCAGTGAGGAGTAATCAAGTTAAATACGTTTAAAGGGCTTAGAACTGTGACTGGCACATATGCAGCACAATATGTTATTAAATACAACAAATCTTTTTTTACGCATTTAATTTTGGGAATGAATTTACCAATCATGTATATTGCTCCTTTCAGTTTTCCAAAGGAAATAAATAAAGTTTATTGAGATTTTTCAATTATTGTCTAGCATTATTTTTGCACCTTTAAATAGTGAATGTTACTGGAGAAATATAACACAATAAATAGATCATGACACCCTCCCCCTGCCGACGCCCCTGCAATGATGTGCCCTCTCCGGCTGACTTCAGGTGCTGACTGCTGGGGTCTGAGGAGCAGAGGGGCTCAAGGCTGCCCTGAGGGGAGAACAGACCAGCTGCCAAATGACCTCAGGATTACCACCTATCATCCTTTGGTCCAAGTTAAATGCTCTTGTTTGCCTTTTTTCCTACAGTGGGTAACCACTGCCTGAGAGAACATTCCTCATTGCCCACATCACACTGAAATTCCCACCTCGTTTATCAGCACATGTTGAGGGTAGAGCTTTGCCTTGCTATCTTTCGTAACATGAGTAACAGGGGAGCAAAGGAATAAGAGGCCAGCTCTGTAACCATAGAAACTTCCCTTGAAGACCTTCCTTAAGGACCTCCCAGAAATAACTCCCTTTTAGAGCTATAAATTACCCCAAATCCTAGAGCGCAAAGGCCATCAAAGCTGCTGGCCAAACAGCCACAAATGCATGCGCAGAAAGTACTGCCCACAACTTCAGCCTCGTTATACCATCATTATAATATAATGACCATGCCTGGAAGTTCATGAATCTAATCATAACAGACTGAATTCTGGGTGAGCACAAGCACACTAGGCAAATTTATATAGCAGCCAGGTGTCAGTCAAGGTAACTTCACTTGCCAATCGCCTAGGAATGTCTTTGGGACCACTCCATCACGGCCCCCAAATATAATGCAGACCTCTCCCTCCCTGGGGTTACAGCTCTTCACCTTCCCAGGCTGTAATCCATACCCCCTCTTAAGGGTACATAACTTCATTTTCACGTGGCTGTCTGGTTTTAGGCTTGACCCATCTTCTACCTCATACTGTGTTTTTAATAAATGAATATTTCTCATAGTCACTGAGTTGAAATTCATTTCTCCAGCAGTGAAAAGGACCTAGAAGGTGTGTGTGTTACTGGAACTCCGATTGCTCCAACGGTAACACTAGCACAGTGCCTGGTGCCCAGTAGATGTTTGACGGCCACCTGTTAAACTGAATTGGACTGAGTCACCCAGTAGATAGAGGACCTAGTACCTGAGCAGAGAGGAAGAGACGGAAAAGAGGGCCATAAGCAAACTGCCAGTCTGTATTTCTACTTGGGGCCCACCTTGCCCAACAAAACTTAAATCTCGCCTCACTAAAAATATGTTTGCATAAGCATCCTGAGTATATGTTCTTTGTTTCTCTTTATAATAATTTGCTGAAGATCCCCTGTAGTACAATCCTACTCCAAAACTTCAAACTCGTAAAAGAGATTAGCCTCACCAAAGGACACAATCAACGAAATGAAAAAACAACTGATGAAATGGGTGAAAATATCTGCAAATCATATAGCTGATAAGAAACTGATATCCAGAATATATAAAGAACTTTTACAAATCAGCAACAAAACAACCAAATAGCCAAATTTAAAAATGGACAAAGGACTTAAATAGACATTTCTCCAAAGAAGATACACAAATCGCCAACAACCATATGAAAAGATGTTCAACATCACCAATCATTAGAGAAATGGAACTCAGAACCACAGTGAGATATAACCTCACACCCATCAGGATGACTATTACCAAAAATAAAAAAATAAAAAATAACAAGTGCTGGCCAGTATGTAGAGAAGGAGAACCCTTGTGCACTGTTGGTGGGAAAGTAAAATAATGTAGCCACTATGAAAAACAGTATAGAGGTTCCTCAAAAATAAAAAATAGAATTCCGAATAATGAGAGGGAACCAGTCAAGATGGCGCAGTAGGCAAACACTATGCTGCCTCCTCTCATGACCACATCAAAGGTACAACTAAAATACAGAACAGTCATCATTGAAAATCACCTGATGTCTAGCTGAACAAAAGTCTTACAACTAAGGACATATAAAAGAAGCCATCTTGAGATGGGTAGGAGGGGCAAAGATGGAAAAAGGACTGATTCCGCACCTGAGTGTGATGGTTAAAATTCAGGAGGGATATCTTGGCTGTGGAGGTCCTCCTGGAGAAGCAAGGGGCCCCAGCCCCGCATGTGGCTCCCCAGCCCAGGGTACCAGTGCTGGGAAGAAAAGACCCCACAAAATCTGGATCTGAAAATCAAAGATTGCGGCTGAGTGAGACAGAGGGCTGCAAGAGTCTCAGGCATTCCTTTCGAAGGGCCCACACAAGGACTTACCTGCTGACTCACTCGCTCTGAGCTCCGTCTCTGGGGCAGCAGCTCGGAAGGCACCAAGGACATACAGGGAAGGACTAAATTATCCGGATTCAGTGTGAAGGCTGGAGGGGCAGCTTTCTCCCAGACAGAAGTGCTGGGGGAGGCCACTGTTCCTTTGCTGTGCCCTCCCTGCTCCCAGCATGCAGACATAGGCAACCGCCATTTTGAGTCTCCATCAATCTGGCTAGCAACGCCCCGCCCTGGTGATTCCAAGAGACCCCGCCCCCAACCCAAACAAGCAGAATCTGGTCTGGATGTGCTTCACACCTCTTGCTGAGCAGGCCCAAGCCCAGCACTAGCAGCAGCCGGCCTCATTTCAAAGTCCATCCAAGCCCAGCATGGACGGTGGCCATATGCAGATTGCTTGGTGGCTCATGCCAGATAGCCCTAGACAGGGTACGATCTGCCAGGAGACACTAGTCCACATGCCCAGTAGCTGGCTTCGATCCGAGCCAGAGCACCACCAGGGCCACATCTGAGAATGACACACCCAGAGGGCACACTAGACAGGCCCCAGTGCCCTGCTAAAGCGAATCTTGCTCCATAGGGTCAGCTCCTGCACAATAGCTCCTCCACTGTAATCACCAGCCAGTCCTCACAACCAATCATCTCAAGGTCAATGTCTCCTATTGACATGCAACTGCAACCAAGCTCAACTACAACAGGAGGGTACATACAACCCATACAAGGAACACTCCTGGAGCATCTAGCTCAAGTAACCAGTGAGACTGTGCCACTAGGTCCCGCAGGACACCTACTACATAAGGCCACACTACTAATATAGGGAGACCTACCAGTCCCACCTAATACATAGAAACAAATGCAGGAGGCAGCCAAAATTGAGAGACGAAGAAACATGCCCCACATGAAAGAACAAAATAAAACTCTAGAAAAAGAATTAAACAAAATGGAGACAAGCAACCTACCAGATGCTGAGTTCAAAACACTGGTTGTAAGATGCTAAATGAACTTAGGGGAAGCATAGATGAACTCAGTGAGAACTTCAACAAAGAGACAGAAAACATAAAAATGGATATAGAAAACAACACACACACACAAAAACAGTCAGAAATGAAGAGTACAATAACTGAAATGAAGAATACTTTAGGAGGAATCAATAGTAGATTAGTCAAAGTAGAGGATCGAATCAGCAATTTAGAAAACACCCAGTCCTCACTGATGGCTAAGTGGAGGGCCAGGGAGGGAGGGAGCAATTGGTGGGATCATTTTATGAACTATATAGATGTCTAACCAATGTACTGTATCCTTGGAACTAAATACATCAATTTTTTTAACAAAGAAAAAGAAAACACCCAGTCAGAACAGCAACAAGAAAAAAGAATCTACAAAAAAATGATAGTTTAAGGGCTTCTGGGACAACATCAAGCATAACAACCTTTGTATCATAAGGATACCAGAAGGAGAAGAGAGAAAGCAAGGAATTAAAAGACTGTTTGAAGAAATAATGACAGCAAACTTCCCTAACCTGCTGAAGGAAATAGACATACAAGCCCAGGAAGCCAGAGAGTCCCAAAGAAGATGAACCCAAAGTGGCCAGCACCAAGACACATCATAATTAAAATGCTGAAGGTTAAAGACAAAGAGAGAGTCTTAAAAGCATCAAGAGGAAAGCAATTACTTACCTACAAGCAAATTCCCATGAGACTGTCAGCTGATTTCTCAACAGAAACTTGCAGGCCAGAAGGGATTAGCACAAAATATTCAAAGTGATCAAAAGCAAGTACCTACAACCAAGATTACTCTACCCAGTAAAGCTACCATTTAGAATCAAAGGATGGATAAGAGCTTCCCAGACAAGAAAAAGCTAAAGGAGTTCACCACCACCAAGCCAGTATCATAGGAAATGTTGGAGAGACTTCTTTAGGAAGACAGAAGAAAAAGAAAAGAAAAAAGACAAAAAAATGTGAATAATAAAATGGCAATAATTACATATCTATCAACAAGTACTTCAAATGAAAAAGAATTAAATGCTCCAATCAAAAGATACGGTGGCTGAATGGATAAGAAAATAAGACCCTTACATATGTTGCCTATGAGAGACTCCCTTCAGTTCAAAAGACACACACAGACTGAAAGTAAAGGGATAGAGAAAGCTGTTTCAGGAAAATGGAAACAACCAACCAAAAAACTGGGTGGGATGGCAATACTACACCAGACAAAATAGACTTTAAAACAAAGGCTATAACAAGAGACAAAGAAGAACCCAGTAATCCCACTTCTGGGTATTAATCTGAAGAAACCTCAGATACTACTTTGAAGGGACATGTGCATCCATATGTTCATTGCAGCATTATTTACACTAGCCAAGATATGGAGGCAACCTGGGTGTCCATCAATGGATGAATGGATAAGGAAGAGGCGGTACACATATACAATGGAATATTATTCAGCCACAGAAATAAAAAAGTAAATAAATAAATAAAAGAATCTTTACACTTGCAACACCATGGATGGACCTAGAGGATATTGTGCCAAGTGGAGTAAATCAGATAGAGATAGACAAATGCCATATAATATAACTTACATGTAGAATCTAAAGAACAAAATAAACAAACACAACAGAAACTCAAGCTCATAGAAACAGAGAACATTTGCCAGATGGGAAGGGAGTTAGGAGGAGCGGGTGAAAAAGAGGAAGGGATTAAGAAATATAAATTGGTAGCTACATAATAGATATAGGGATGTAAAGTACAGCATAGGGAATATAGTCAATAATATTGCAATAATTATATACAGTGTCAGATATGTACTAGATTTATTGGTGTGATCACTTTGTAAGTTATATAAATGTCTAATCACTATGTTGTACAACTAAACTAATATACTATCATATGCCAATTGTAATTATAAAACAAAAATAATGTTTTTTAAAAGTAGTCATGGAAATGTAAAGTATAGCATAGAGAATATAGCCAATAATATTGTAATCACTACATATGGTGTCAGATGGGTACTAGATTTACTGGGGTGATCACTTCATAATCATTGTGTTGTACACCTGAAATTAATACAATATTGTATGTCAACTATAATGAAGAAGTAAGAAATTATTTTTTTTAAAAAAAAGAATTTTTATATGATCCATGCCAGGGACTGAATGTTCATTTCCCCCGCCCCCAATATTTACATGTTGAAATCCTAACCCCCAATACGATGGCATTTGGAATGGGGGGCCTCTGGAAGGTGATTAGGTGAATGAATGAGATCGGTCTCCTGATAAAGGAGAGAGCCCAGAAAGCTGCCTCTCCCCTTCTGCCATGCGCGGACAGCAAAAAGCCTTTTTATGAACCAGAAAGCAGATCTCTCTGGATGACGGATCTGCTGGAGTCTTGATCTTGTACTTTCCAGCCTCCAGAACTGTAAGAAACAAATTTCTGTTGTGTATAAGCCACCCAGGCTATGGTATTCTATTATAGCAGCCCAAACGGATGAAGACAATCCCACATTTTCAATTCCAGCTATCTATCCAAAAGAACTTAAAGCCAAATCTCAAAGAGATATCCACATACACATATTTATAACAGCATTATTCACAGTAACCAAAATGAGGAAGCAACTCGATTGTCCATCGACAGGTGAATAAATAAATAAAATTCATATATACATATAATGGAATATTATTCAGCCTTAAAAAAGAAGTCAAACAAGCTCGTATGATTCCACTTGTGTGAGATATCCAGAGAAGTCAATTCATGGAAACCGAAAGTACACTGGTTGTTACTAGGGGCTGGGAGGAGGGGGAGTGGGGAATTGTTAAATGGGGACAGAAGTTTGGTTTTGCAAGATTAAAAAGTACTAGAGATTGGTTCCACAACAATGTGAATATGCTTAACACTTAAAAATGTTTAAGACAGTAAATTTTATGTTATGTATCTTTTGTCACAATTTTTTAAAAGAGAGAGAAGCCAGGTGCAAAATTAATTCTAAACAGTTTATTGAACAACCTCAACTAGTTAGGGAATAAAAACATGATTTTTGGTCCTGAATTGCACTGCAAGTAGTCTAAGTTGGCCTGCCCCTCGTTTTCTAAAATAGAGGGCTCCTTAACCACTTATTTGCCATATTCTGTAGCTTTCCAGTCACTCTTTCCAATCACCTTTGATTATTTTCAGATTTAAGGCTCAGCCCTGTTCATCCTAAAACTTCAAGGTGATCGCGTCTCTTTCCATTGTGCAGGCTGGATCTGTCTGTGGCCCTAGCTTAGACTTGATCCTGTCTTTCCCTGTGGCCCTGTCCCCTCTCTAGAGCCAAGAAAGCGGTAAAGGGCAGGTGTCTCCTTACCTTAAGTTGCACATCATCTTCCACATCGCTCATGAGCCAAGAACTCAAGGGGGTTTTCCTGGGCCCTCTCTACCCCACAGGGTCCCTTCCCCATCCTCTTGCCCTTGCTCTACACCCCAAGGGTAGATAAACAAGTCCTCGGAACCAGCGACCTCCTGGGAGCACAGTGCCCACTCCCCTTTCGCAAACACCTGTTTTTTCCTGGTTCTCTTAGATTCCCCACTCACTTCAAGGGGTGAAGTGAAAAACCTCTTTCCCTTAAACCAGTCCACTCCGCCCCCTTTTAATCCTCTTATATCCACTGAGGGAAGAGGAGTAACAGGACAGCTTGGACGGGTGGTTATAGGGCCAGTTCTGAGTCCCTTTATAAGGGGTGGGGAGCGTGGCTAACCCCAATTTCTGGGGGCTTACTGAGGCTCCTTGAATTGAGAAACCTTTGATCCTCACCACAGACCTTAGCTCAAACTACTGGTGTCGCAGATAGAGGCGAGAAAAATCACTTTCGATGATAGGGAATCAGGAAAACATTTTTTGGCGGGGAGGGAACATGAGAACCGTGCCTCCAAGGACAAGTCAGATTTGGCAAAGTAGAGACTTATGGTCAGTCAGGTGAGAGGAAGAGGAAGCAGAGGGCATTCTAGATGGTGGGCCCAGCACAGACGAAGGCCCAGAGACAAGAAGCTGCAGGACTGGTAGGGGGCACCCTTTACTTACACAGATGTACATGAAAGGTGTCATAGAAATGAGTTCGGAATGTGCCCAGCCGTGCCCAGGACTCCATGTCATGTCACATTTGGCTCAGTCTGCTTTGAGGAAGAATGGAGACAGCTGTGTGGCGGGTCTCAGGACCAGCGTTAGGTTAGCACAAGCTAATTAAGCTGAGAGCACCAAAGTTCACTGGTACTGGCCAGGAGCTGTGTGAAATGACTGTCACCCTTGAAGCAGAATGCATTTATGGCTTACGCTTTCTTTTGTCTCAAGGCATCAAACTAGCAAAAGGTCTTCTGCAGCCAATTATATTTTTCTGTGTGCTTCATGCAGAAGTGCTGACTACTTCTCTGTGACTGGGATCACTCATTCTAGCCCGACGACACTGCCCAAAATGCACGGGGTGTCCGCCCAGCCTGCCCTTGAGTTCACACCACTGCACAGCCTGATGTGTGCAGCAGAAGACCCAAGGAAACGGAGGGGCTTAACTCTGACCACACACTTGCCATGAGATAAGTTAGCCTTTGAACCTCAAATTCGTCAAAAAAAAAGGGAGGGTGAATACTATCCCTGACATAGGATCAAACAAGGGAAGTACTTACCGCGTGTGTGAACATACATCGAAAAGGATCAAGTGACACGCAAACGTAAGGATGAGTGAGGATAATGTGTGTCCTTATACGCTGAATGCAGCATTTCTCCTCCTCCGGAGACCCAGAAATTGTTAAGCACCCAAGGAAGCAGACAGAACATACGTTCCCGGGGGAGAGAGGCTGTGCATGGAGCACATGATAGATGATACTGCCAGCTCAAATAAACATGGGTGTCACAAAAACACGGCTTCCAGCCCCCCGGTGTTTTGGGTCCTCCCTTTCTCTGTTCTACCGCCCTGCTCTTCCTATTTCTATGGCACCTGTCGCCATGGTATCTAGGTACTCAAATAAACACATTAAGTTTAAAAGAGAGCCTTATGTGGGAAGACACCTCCTGAAGCTTGAGCTCTGGAAGCTGAGCTTGGGGGGAGGAGTGACAAGGTGGACCTGTCTCCCTGGACGATGGAATCTTGAGATTTCACATGGGAGAAAAAGAAAAAGGGAAGCAAAAACCAAATATCTAGCAAATGCCCACAGGGGGTACCTTATTAGCTGCCTGGAGATTCAGAGTAATGATCCCATGTTCCTTGCCTTCAAGGACTTGCAGCCTCTAAGGCAGACTCTCCAAACACAGAGCTAGCATGGGGTTATTAGATGACACCAGGGCTTTGTCCCTGCCGAAGGAGGATATGCACAGGTAAGAGCTCATCTCTGGAAAAACACCAGCTCAACCCAGAAGCGAACTCTGTCTCATCTCCTGCTGTACCAGGGGAACGGAACTAACAGGTAAGAGCCGTCGCTATGTAAACGTTAAAGGGAGGAGGCTGAGGGGAAGACGTGCAGAATGGAGCAGGCGGAGGTAAACAGGGGGAGCTCGTTTCAAACCAAGGTGATTCTTAAATCTCATCGCAGGAAGCCAGCCCCTTCTGTGCCAGAATCTCCTCAGTTCTAGCTCCCATTCTGCCACTACTTCACTGGGTAATCTAAAGCAATTACTTCAGCTCATCTATTAAATGATTTTTAGAAACCTTCGGAGTTACATCAAACTCTAGCACCTTCCCCACGTTTTACAAAGCACAGGTCAGGATGTTATTAGACAAAAAGTCCTTATTCTGTTTTCGAAAGCAAGAGGACTTTTAAGGGGGCGGGGAATAAGCGTGGGTGTAACAGAGTTTGTGGGGCATGTGATTGTTTATAGTCATCATCAGAGGCAGAATATTGAAAATAGAATTGTGCCTGAAAGCTTGTGACAAGCAGCTGCAAGGAGGGGTGGGCTTCCAGCCAGGACATTGCTTCTCAGGCCACTGCCTCAGTCAGCAGCACCCTCCTGAATACTTCCGGGGGGCTAGTTTTAATACTGGGGCAAAAATCTGCTTTCTAACTTATTCTAACTGATTCCTTGGTCTCAATTTTGTCCTCTAATCCTACACAGGATAAATATCTTCTCTTCCACAAACATTTTAAGTATTTAACCCAGTGCAGTTCACTGCCAGTGTTAATTTAGTTTTACATAAATAGGGTCTTTGAGGCTGAAGCAAATATGACTGGTTTTCAACATGAAAATAAAATATAAAAACTGTTCTTGGAGTTATTTCTAAACAGAACTTGTCTCTAATACTAATTAACAGAAATGTATACATAAACCGGATTCATCAAATGAATCTTCGGCTAACGACTGTTCGAGAACGATGTTAACATCACACATAGGAATGCTACAGTTTCTAGAATTTGACATTTTCAGCAATCCAGAACTATTATATTTTATAAATGGAAATACCACAACTAAAAACAATTTTATAAATAGAATGATGTCATTTGTTTCCAAAGACTATCGATATGCTAGAGCAATGAGAAAATAATGAGTGAACTATTTCATGGCAAACTTTGAGGGTAAGGTCAGGACTGTAATCCACGAGTCATCTCAGTGTAAATGCTGCAGCCACAAGTTCCGCTGGTGAGTATTCTTGGGGCAAATGAGAAATAGGTCGAAGAGAGATTGGTCCATATATATATCTTCTTTATTCTAAATCGAACATCTTTATTACTTCAACTGTTTCTTGGTTTCTAGGCCTGTCATCCAGGATGTCCTTTTAACTAACTGTCGGCTAATGGACCACGCATCTTTTAGAGAGATGGTTGACCCGAGTCGTGGGTGTGTAGGTCTCTGAGCTAGTGAATGAGCTGGGTTGGAGCCTGTGCTGGGTGAGCTGCATTGGAGCCAGCTCCCATGCTGACAAAGACGCTTGAGTTTAGCAAAACCAAGAAAAAAAACAATAGAGAAGGGAAGGAGTGATGTCCACGTTTAGACTACAACTGTGACAGTGGCCCCTGGGTACAAGTGCAGTGTTGACTGGGAACTGACGTCTCACTGGCCTGAGGCTTCTAGCCACTAGGTGGCGCCCCGCGACTGCCAGAGCACTGCTCCGAGGCGGGCGGGGCCTCTCGCGCTCAGGGGACGGAAGACCCAGGATAACTGGCCTCCTGAGCCAACTCGCCCCACCTCCCTCCAAGGGCTCAGCCTCAGCAGCCCAGGACTTGAGGCCAAGGGAGACTGGCAGCTTCCGAAGAGTTACTGCACAGTCTTGTTAAAAGATCTTTCCACCCCATCCACCACTCAAATAAATTTAAAAATAAAAAATAAACTGTGATAAACGAAGTTGTCGGTTACAATGTAATAAATAGTACAGGACAGCACGGATACAGGCAGAAATAGGACGATGCTGTTTAAAAAGGAGCGTGGAGTCTGCGTTTGAATCTTGCTTAATGACTTTGTGCATGTTATTGAACTTCCACATGTATACATATAAAAGTATGTCTATCTATGTATTACATAATTATAAGTAATATAATTACATATGTACATAATATATACAATTATATATATGTATTATACATACGCCTACCACATTGCGAGCACGCTTAATGTTAGCTACATTTTATATTTCAGTATGGAATTCTATGAATTATTAATTTTTAAAAACATCTTTTATTCAAACAAGAGAAAGTCATAACTCTGAAGGTTTTGTTAACTTTTTATGTGGAAATTTTCAAATGTTTACAAAAGTAGAGAAAATAGTATAATAAACCCCCACAGATTCATCACCTAGTTTCAATCATCAACATATAGCCAGTTCTATTTCATCTCTACCCCATAAGCCCCGACGACAAGCGTCAGGTGGAGGATGTTATGGTCCAGGGACTTATTTGTTAGAAACGGGCAGCCCTTTGCTGACTGCTTCACTTTGAAGGAGTCTATTCTCTTGCTGTCCTCACTAGCCCAGAGTTTGGCTGCCTTTCTAGTAGTATCCCTATTGTTAGCATTTCTGCCTTCTACCCTATCACACTAAGGCTTGCTGTATGGGACATGCTATGTGGCATGCCTCTGTCACTCATTCTTTGCCCCTGTTCAGCTGGGCAAGCTGTGTTGCTTGTGAGGATGTGAGCCACTCTCTGCAGTGGTCAGTGAGTACCACACTGTTAGATAGGATGAGGGTCTCGAGGACTGGCGGTTCTTACTAAATACTATTCTTGCTAAATGTTAAAGTGTAGCACAGTATTTTGCAGATGCAGCTGTAACCAGAGGAGCTTGACCAGAATTCAACTGGATACGTTTAGCTAACTGCAAAGAGGAAATCAACATATAACAACCAAATAGTATATATAAGCAATGGCTAAGCCTCCCTTTCATGAGACAGAGCTTTGGATGTAAACCTTGTCTCCTTTACCTGCTGCAAGTAAATAAAACTCCCCAACCACAACCACATCTTGTTCTTGAATAGAACACCCCAAGCTGCGAAACCTTCTAGTCTGGTAACAATACTGGTGGGAGTGTCCCAGCATCTCCCAGGTCTGCCTGTGCTCTTCTCACTTAAGTCATCTTGCACACCGCCATCAGGTCCATCTGCCCACTCTCCTCGGGTCACTTCTTTCAGGACTCTACCGTGGTTGCCTGTTGCCTACTGGGAAGGAAAGAGAGCACATCTGGTGAGCACCCACTCCCCAACGTACCGGCAAGTGCCAGGTGACTGATCAGCTCTGTGCAAGCCTGCGAGGTAAGTGACATTCTCTTCCTTCCTCAGATGCAAGCTCTGCAGCTCAGAGAGGTTAAGACACTTGCTCCAAGTCACAGACCTGGTAAGCAGTAGAGCTAGGATGGACCCTAAAGCCCAATTCTTTTCTCAACACCAATTGCCTGTCAAGGTAGAATATAGATTGATAAGACATCTTGTAATTCAAACACTTGTCCCCACCTCACTAACATGCCTTCACCCTTCAGTACTTTCCAAAGAAATACTCTGCCACAGGTAAGATCAGTTTCTGAAAGGCCCTCACACCTCTTGTTCATTCCAGCAATGAATAAATACTTGCCTCCCATCAAGTACTGAAGGTACGGGATGTAAATGACTTTCTCACGACTGGGAAAGTGACTGGCAAGGTGAGAAACTCCTAGGCCTCCGCCTTCCATGCCACTACACTGGCCCGCCTCAGAGCCTGGCCACTGCCAGCGCCCTCTGGCCAAAGACCACCAGGAACACACCTGGAGTCGGCTATGGGTTCACTGACTTGTTGCAACAAGGGAGACTGTACACCTTCAGTAAGGAGTGTTTAAAAAAAAAAAAAAAAAGGCTTATGATAGGATTTGAGCGTGAGTTCAGTAATCATGGGAAAGGGTCACAGAAGTGGGGTTTTGGTCAGAATTGAATATTGTCAGGAAACAGGATGACTTTATCATCGGTGCCTTATCTAGAAGGCAGGAGGAACGAAGCAAGCCTGCAGCTATAAAAGCAGCAGCAGTTACTCATATCGCCCAGGACGAGGGAATGTACGGTGGTCATTTCTGTGATCTGGACAATTTCTTATCTTCGATTATGGTCAGACATGATTACAGAGTGGTCTCGTCTGATATGGATGTTCCGAGAGATCGTTTATGTTCAACAGGAGTGTACCACAGACTAGTCAATAGTGCTACACCAGCTGCTTTCCTCTTTCTCATTCTCATTCCTCTTTCTTGATATTGCTGGTTCACACATTACATGTCCCCTATTTCCATCCCTCCCCACAGCCGTTTGCAGCCTACGTCTTACTCTTTGCTCAATTTCTGCCTCTGATGTACAATTTAAACTCCTCGTGCGTGCACATGCCCGCGAGGCTGAACTCACGTACAGAAGAGTAGGACCAGCCTAGAAGGGTCGTGTGCATGAGGACCCCACGCAGGCCCATTGGGGTGACACCGCCCCCCAGCCCAGCAAAGTGTGAGAGGGGAGGGGACAGAAAGGCATTCCTCTTTCCTGAAGAACTAAGGTGCTACTAGGACTTGGAGAACCTGAGGGAATCCACGCCATCTTGTAGCCCTGGCAGGGCACTGAGCACAGACAGCGCCCCCCTCAGGGTGGGCATCCGCCTCAGTGTCATGCTAAGGCTCCAGCCACAGCAGGAGCGAGCTGGGTGCGTTTCAGAGTGGGGGAGTACTACAGAATGAAAGATGTAACCATTATATGATCTGGATGTTCATCCACAGACTGGTGAGGCCTGAAGAAACGAAAGTTATGCTTGTTTGTTTGTTTTACAAAAGCACTTAAAAATTATAATACACACTTGTTATAACTACTTAAACCAACCGAATTGCAGAAAGATTTTAAAAATCCTCTCTTCCTCCTCTGTCTGACCCCATCTTCTTAAGGTAACTGGTATTAGCATGTTGGTGTGTATCATTCCATACCTCTACACTTATACATAGAATTACCGATTTAGAAAAACATGATCGTGCTCTTCATATTATTCTACTATCTTGCTTATTTTCACTCAACAAAATGTCTTCTACACCTTTCCAACTCGATACATATAAATGTGGTTCATTTGCTTTAATAATTGCATAGTATGCCATAAAATGAATGCACTGTAATTTTCTAAATCAGCCCATCGTTAGTCATGGGTTATGGTTATATTTTATTAGCTCTGTTTGCTAATTGTTTCATCTGGGCTAGTCTTGTTTTAGTTGTTGTCTCCTAAATAACAAAGAACACATCATAAACACAAATTTCCTAGAACTTAGCACATCACTGCCTACACTAGTCACACATTTGACATGACGTGAATATTCTTTTAATTTTGGAAATGCTCATCATGTCTTCTACTCGTTTGCTAAGAGGAAGACAGTTCTTGGAATGAGAGGCTCACATTCGGCACATTTACTGAGCAGGAGAAGATAATTCTTAATTTCCTAATCCCATATGGTCCAATTTTTCTCCATATGTCAATCTCTCTCCTAATACGTGCATTGTATTTTCCCATGGAAATACCCTTTTATCGCTACAGAAATCATTTAAATTCTACCTCCATATCATAAAATTATTAAAATTTCAGAGCAAGGCTGTCTAATCCAACACCTCTGTTTTAAAGATGAACAAAGTGAGATTTAGAGGGATTGATAACTTGGCCAAAGTCACATGGCTACTTCGGAGAGCAGATGGGGCAAGAACCACAGCAGGATTCTCTCCGCAGCCTCTCCGGGGCGTCGGGGTGGTTGGTGCACAGCGCGTAAGCTGTGGCATTTTTACTTGAGAATTTAAAAGTGGATCATCGATTTTTCTCAGAAGGTTTGAAACAGGTAACTGATTAGTGCCACTCGTTTCTAACCAACCCTCTGAAGAAGGAACTCTTTCCGCCAGACCCAGAGTCTATGACTTTATTCCTCGCGAGGAATCTGCTCTTTCTCTAGAAGGCAGTTATCTCTGCATCCAGCAACTAGCTGGGTGGCGGATGCTCGCTTTCCTTGCATTCCCACCTGATCCCTGGCATTCCAGAGGGCCCTCGCCCAGAGTTGAGGCTGCTCACTATCTGGTTATGTGAAGGTGAAAATCCACTAGGCATGGACAGGGAGGAAACTCTTGTCGGGAGCAGATCAGATTTAAGAGGCCTACAACTTAGAAAAATTTTGAGATCATCTTTAATGGAAAACAATACAGATATCTTATTTTTGCTATTTATACAAAAACATCTGAACACATAAAGTCCTTTCCTAGTGCCTTGGAAAAGACCAGGCCCTGGCAAGTGAGGGGTGCTGAAACTTAATTTCCTTTAGCTTCAGGGTAAAGTTGCCCCTCGGCCCTGTATGGAGTGAAATTGAACATATGTGGGGCACCCCTTCTAACCCCTTACATGTATTTGGACAGAGCTGCTCAGACCCCTCTGGAAAGTAGCACACATAGTAACTGGAAGCCCCCGAGTTATTAGGACAGTTCCTATTGCAAATATTTTATCAGACCATGTGTCAAATGGTGCATCTCGACTCCTCAAAAAATATATATGTGATAATGCTACAGAACAGAAGTACAAGACAAAGAAAACAAAGCAAAAAAAATAAAAACCGAACCACCTCCCAGTTGAGCACAAATAGAGACAACTGGTAAGTTGTTTCCTATTTATGCTTTTGTTTCCTGTCTCAGATGGAAAGCAAAAAAAAAAAAAAAAAAAAAAAAAAAAAAAAAAAAC
Source organism: Rousettus aegyptiacus (assembly GCF_014176215.1). Taxonomy (NCBI): domain Eukaryota; kingdom Metazoa; phylum Chordata; class Mammalia; order Chiroptera; family Pteropodidae; genus Rousettus; species Rousettus aegyptiacus. The sequence continues at coordinate 22,367,055 of NW_023416310.1, forward strand.
AGGAAGGACAATAACAGCACACAGCTTCTGTAGAGCACAGAAGTTTCCATCTGCTAAGAAAACAGCAGGAATCTTTAAAAGGAAACTATCTTTCCTTATTAGGTAGTAATAATCATGTTGCCAGGAAAATCTTGCCTCCGTAGACATGCTGGAAAGGAAAACAAAAGTGTAACCAGAAAGGACAAGTTGAGTTCAAAAGACTGGACAATCTCCTTCTAGTCACCATCCTCGGCTTTCCATCCTATGGTAACCCGACCCGAGATTTCAGAGCAAAATCCGGAAGCAGCGATGCCGTGTGGGTCTCCCAAGCTCAACTCAGGCAACTACTCCACCAGCTTCTAAGGGGCTGTCAGAGAACAGATGTGCGGTGAAAAGCTGTTCACCAGGCATTTATGAATTATTGCTGAGGGTCAGGGAACAGGTGCTCATTTGGCTTTCCAGGAGCTGCCCTATATCTGAAAGGCAGGTGACACATATCTAGCATTTCCAGGGGTAGCGCTATTACTGCCTGTTGAGTAACAGTAATGGTGATCATAATAATAGTCAACTACTCTTTATGAGACTTATATATGTTTTAAATGTTTTCTCATTTAATCCTCATAACAACTCTACCAATACTCCTATTTACCAATACATTTAGAACGTTAAGAAACATACCCACTGTCACACAGCTAATAAGTGCTAAAGCTGGTACTCCAACCAGTTCTATCAGGCCATTCACTTAACCACTATTCTTTCCTGTCTCCTCTAATGGGCAACAGAAGAAATGCTGAGCAGTTAACTCGAGAAGAAAAAAATAAATAAAAAGCAAAGCAAAATTCCGTTAAACATTTCCACAAAGAATAGAGAACCCCTGCTTAGTAATGATGCGAACCAAAGCTGCTCTGGGCCAAGCCCCATTCCTACACCAGCCCCAGCATCAGAATCACCTGGTCACTTACAAGAAAAGCCAATCCTTGGGCCCATCTCCGACCTACTGAGTCAATCTCTGGGAATGGGGCCCAGGAATCCTCATTTTACATGCCCCAGCCGCCCACCCCCAGGCAATTCTGCTGCACCCTGAAGTCTAGGAACAGGACTTGTAGTATGATCATCCCTCCTGGCTCTCCTGCAAGACTCGGTTTATATCTATTGTCCTGGCATAAATAGCAATGGTGTCCCCTTTACTCTCATAAGTGTCCAGTTTAGACAATCAATTTGCATAAATATATTTCTGTATTTTTGTCCCAAAATCAGACCATACTCTACATATTTTTTTAAATTTTGTATTATTAATTAAATTTTTATGGTGCCATTGGTTAACAAAATCCAGTAAGTTTCAGCTGTACATTTTAATAGTAGTACATGCTATTTTATAACCTAAATCTTTTATTTAGTAATTCCTACTTTTCTGTGTACGAATCCTTATTCAGATTCCCTGTCATCCCTAAAACATCTCATACATCTATTTTAATCAATCCACACATTGCATTATAATAGTTTTCTAAACCAAATACAGTTATTCTCTCTCTTTTTATAACACTGACTTATTAAATAGACAAGACCAAATACAGTATAAGCTGTGCCATCTTTGGGATTTTTCTGAAGACTTCTTTTGTTCTCTCATTTTCTGTATTACTTATCAACTGGAAACTTGACTAAAGTTTGATGGAGTCTAGTTTGGCTCTACATCATAGGTAATGTCGTGGACCTCGCTTCTGTATCACATCGGGAGACATGTACCATCTAGCTGACCTGCCATTAGTGAAGCTAAGATGGACTTCTGGATGAAGGTGATGACTTTCGTTTCTGATCCTGTGACAGGACAGTTACATGTTTCCCCTTGCAACTAGGAAGCAATCTGCGTGTATCACTTTGGCTCTCATCAACCATACACCTAATGCTTTTAAGACCAATGATAATTGCCACCTGACTTGAAGGTGTCGCCGAATGTTGATTTGCTAATTCTATCAATCCTACTATATTATTGGCAGATATTTTTTCATAAAATAGAAATTTTTCTCATCATCTGAGGACATTTATTTAGCATTAAAAAACAGTTCCTATTGGAAAGGCATGTTAAATGTTTCTTTCTTTTCCTTTACTATTTTCAAATTAAGGAGCTAATTTCAATAGCCACTAGGACCCAATTTCTGGAGTCTTTTTGCAATATCTCCATCAATAGAGTGAGCACCTTCCAGGAAAGCCTAGTGGTTGTAGAACTAAACAGGGCCCTCAAGTGTAGCCACACTGCACAGACATGCAACCAGAATATTCCACCAAACATAGTTACCACGATAAGTGTTGACCTAAGTCGACTACAATTTTTACATCTGACCTGCAAGCCAAAATCTTGTACTGCATTTCATTGAACTCAGGCGGTTCTTGAAGAGGACTTGGTTTATAATAGAACACACTCTGTTACCTCTCAGAAAAGAGTGTTGAGTAAGCAGAGGATAGAGCTGTTCTAGTTAATGAACTCTCAAGAAACAGGGGAACTGTACCAAGCTGTGGGACAATGATTCTTTGTGTTCTGTTCAACAGTATCTGTCATCCCTCATGCTCTTCTTGCTTGGTGGCTTGGAACCCCTGCCAGTGATAGGTGGAGGTCTGCGTTCCCTTCCCTTGAACCTGGGCAGGACTGTGGCATGGCAGAAATGACTATTATAGAGATGCCACGATTTGTTTATTCATTCACTCGTTGATGAATATTTGGTTGTTTCCAATTCGGGGATATTACACATAAAGCTACTATGAACATTTGTGTACAAGTCATTGTATGGAAATATACTTTCTTTTTTCTAGGATTGAATGACCAGATCATATGACAGGTGTATGGTTTAATTTTTAGGAAATTGTCAAATTCTTTTTGCAAAATGTTGTATCATTTTACATTTCCACCAGAAGTATATGAGAGCTCTAGTTCCTCCACATCCTCACCAACATTTAGTATGGTTTAGTCTTCTTAATTATAGCCATTCTGATAGGTTTGGAGTGGTATCTCGCTATAGTTTTAATTTCCATTTCCCTAATGACTAATGATGTTAAGCATCTTTGTTGTGTTTATTAATCATTCATATATATCATTCACATAACTTCTTTGGTGAAATGTCTATTTTAATCTTTTTTTGTCAAGTTTTAATAGAGCTGTTTTCTTATTCAGCTTTGAGAGTCTTTATTTTCTAGATACAAGTTCTTTATCAAATATACACAGAATATTACACATATTTTCTCCTAATCCATGACTTGCCTTTCAATTCTCTAAGAGAAGTTGTTTTGGCTATTCTGAGTCCTTTACATTGCATATGAAGTTTTAGAATCAGGTTATAAATTTCAATCTGAAAAAATAGCCTGCTGGGATTTTAATAGGGATTGCATTAAATCTACTGATAAATTTTGGGGGAATTTACATTTTATTGACTTTTCTAACCAATGAACAAGATCTCTCTTAATTTAGGTCTTTTTAAGTTTCTCTCAGCAACATTTATAGTTTTCAGTATACATATCTTGGACATCTTTTGCCAGGTTTATTCCCTAAATGTTCATATTTTTATGCTATTGTAAGTGGTATCTTAAATTGTTAATACTCGACTTTTTAATTTTGACCTTTATTAATTTCTTAAGAGTTATTTATGGTTCCCTGTTCTTTGTTGTTTAAAAGTATTCTACACTTGTTTTATTCATGCAAAATCTTATCTAAGAATGTAAAAGTTTTTCTTTTTAATTTTCTTCTGCTCCCAGAACAGTATTTTCTCTAGTTTCTTTATCCGTTTATTTGGGTCTTTATCCTTCATGTCAAAGGGATGATTTTTTTTTTTTAGCAGTCCGTTCATATTCAAGAGAGAGATACTAACAAGCCAATCAGAAGCTCTGCATGCATGGGCAAGGACAAAGAACAGTTCACTAGTAGCCTTCTCTGTAGGGTACCTATTTCACAAGAAACCTCCAAGTATCAGAATCTGTAGTAATTTTGTTTTGGGCTAGACAAGTTCTCCAGAGAGGAATTATCCCATTTTCGACCAGAGAGCCTAGTTCAAGAAGGAAGAGGGGGCAGAATGAGGACCGAGGGCTGCAGGCATCTCTGTCTTCCGCATGGAGATTTTCACTTAATTTTCATTTTCAGGATTATACCTCAACATTCCTGCTCTCTGCCTTTGTTCCTGAGTCTGATGCTTCTCTAGTTGAATTTCTTAAGAAAATAAATGTCCTTTCTTCTGCTGGGGTGAGGGTATGGAAAGGGATCTGTGGTTTAATTGTCCTTAGTCTTTCAATGAATCACTGTTATGAGCCCCTCTCTTCTCTCCAGCTACCTGAGGTACCTGATTTCTCCAATTCCTGAAACTTTCAAAGGTCTGCTGTACAAACTGGTATTCCCATTTAGCATTTTCTTCTACAGGTTAGATCAGTTACTAAATGGAACTAAATGCCTTGGTTCAAACTCTAGCATTACCCTTTTGTTTAACATTCATCGAGCTGCTTGATATCTGTTCCTCAGTTCGCCATTAACAGGAATAAAATACCTACTTCATAAGTTTGTTGTAAGGATTAAATAAATTAATGTATGTAAAATCCTTAGAACCTGCCCAGCATACAATAAGCACTTGACATGCATTAGATATTATTCCATTCTAGAAAAACAAAGATTATTTAGTGATTTGTGTCTAGGTTATGTGCTTTGAACCTCTCCTTCTCCTGTCACTGCAGATAGGAAAATCTCACTTTCGAAGACAATCCAGGATGATCTCCCCCATTGAGAGGTCAGTAAGTTTACTCAGATCTGCAAAGTCCCTTCTGCCAACAAAGTTTCATTTCTAGCATTAGGACATGGAAATCTTGGGAGTGGGAGGGGAGCGTTACTCTGAGGGCTACAGTAGTTAAGTGTATGTGTCTCCTGGAACCCTCTGGGGTTGGCATCTTTGTTCTACCATTTAATGGCTGAGCGATCTTGCACGGGTTACTTTAAATTTCCCCATCTTTATAATAATGGTATCTACCTATCTATCATAAGAATTACATAACATATATTTAACATGATGCCTAAGATATAGAAATACTCCATACATGTTAGCTATTACTGTTAAACATTCAACTTAAATGAGAAAACTTTTCTCAGTTAAATGTCATCTGGTTATCCAAAGCCTGTCAAGATAGCTCTTAATCTTGATTCTGTGGCCTTTGGTATTATAACTTCCTTTTAGATTTGTGTTATCGTCCCCTTAAGCCTGCTTGCTCCTTCATCTCTGTCACGAAGTTAAACTTGGCACCAATGGAGCCCGTTCTCATCTGTGAAAAACATTTCATGTGGGACATCATAAGTCTATGGGTGAGGTGCTGAAAGGGAAAAAATACAAAGGTTCTTGCCATTATGGAGTCCATAGTCTAATGGCCTCTTTCACAAATGAGAAAAAAAATACGGTCACTGCAATAGCACCCAAGGCCCACGCTGTGACAAGTTAGGTGGATAAAGGAGATATTAATAAACAGCCGAGGCTCTGCCCGTTTAAAAAGGTTTGTTCAGACTCATATAACGAATAAAGGGCAAAGCGAGGCCATAAACCCAGGATTTGACTCCAAATCCTACATTCCTTCCCTCTCAGCACTCTTCCAAGGGTATAGAAACCAAAAGGAAAACTAGCGTCCTACGAACTGGAGTGTGTACACTGCCACATCTCGGAACCTGAAAATCCCTAGAAGGGGACAACTAAATGATGGAAGAAATCTTGGGCCTTTTATGAAAGAAAAGCTACTTTATTAGGATAAACTAAAAAGAAAAAAATTGGAACTCTTCAGCTATAAAATGTTACATCTGGGGGAAAAAGAAAAAAAAAAAAACTATCGAACCCAGACTGACAGAATTAAGACTGCAGGCATTGTTTGCTATAATCTAGTTGGCACCTTTCAAACACCTGTTAAAGTACTTCTTCACAGAGCAGACATGTATCCAACTCTATTTCAATGAAGCAGCACTAGCTAGAAAAGTCAGAAAGCAGTCTTCATTAACACTGACTTCCTGGAAAGTATTCTAAATGATCATTAGTAATTAAATTGTGTTTTCCCATTGTTTTCTATTTCCCAGCAGTATGACAAAGGCTCTTGACCAAGGGAGTATTACGTCAAATAAATTAGATGTGGCCAACATAGCATTAAAATCTGAAATGACTTTAAAACTCCATATTCATCAAAAATAAGTATCTGAATGTACCACATCCTGGTTGTATAAGAGATCTCCATTTACTATGTATATACAAACATACATAATTTGTATATTTTCAATATGAAAAGTTCTATCAACTTCTCTTAAACTAATGGCAAAAATAAATTTAACTTTGCGTGCCTTTAGAATTTAGAAGGGCTTTTATTGATGTCTTGAGTGAGCCAAGTCTTAAAAAAAAAAAAAAAAAAGAAGCCTGTCCAAATAGGTTAAAATAATTTAAATCACCAACTTGCTGAATTTTTTAAACCCGAGCTATCTTTTTTATCTGTAAAACCCATATTTGTTGCTGAAAAAGTCACAATGGATCAGCTGACCCTAGATTCAAACCGACAACGATTGGGTTGTGGCAGCCTGCATTTCCTTCCCAAAGGTCAATCCCATGGCAGTGTAGAGGCCCTCTCAAATCAAAGTGCCTGTCTCTCCTGGGCATTTGTGTTGAATATCACCAAAAGTACTTTTATATTTATTTCATTGTGAGATAAGTAGGTCAGATGCTACTTTTCTCATTTTATATAAAAGGAATCTAAGGTTTAAAAGTTCCCCTAAATGACTTGCTCAGAGTTACACAGCTCATTAGTTGTGGGCACAGCTGAGACAAGTCAGGTCTTACAAGTCCTAACCTGGTGTTCTATTATAAATGCTGTTATTAAGAATTATTTTTGACTCATCCAAAATGACCAGAATGTAATATGAGTTCTGTTTTTGTCTCTTCTTAACTCAAAAACATTATCTTGGGACACGTACGAATTGTGCATTAATTGAAAAATACCACTCTTTCCTGCAGTATATCCAATCACATGTCTGCCAACACAGAAATATTTCTTTCAAGAATCTTTGGGAGCTGACAATATGTATACCTGAGCAAAGCCGGATTTCTGGTTGATATAGTATGACTGTAGTCCAGCTCTGGCCAGTAACGAAGATGTTTTTAAAATATCTATGATCACTCCCTCTCACCACTAGATGGCCAACACAGATTTGGTGACACAAACGTAAAAGTTTTCTCAAAGCCATATAGCTTTAAGGGGAAGATAGAAATCAAATTTCCAACTACTCCTCCCACCCCCACCCCAAGTTTCGGAGTTAGGATCTGGAGTACCTCAAATATTTTAAGCCCAGAAAGGCTGGTCTATGAGTTTTCAAGATACCCAAACCCAGTATCTGGGTGTGCCCACGCTATCATCCCTCTCTCTCCATCATAGCCACCCAACCTATATCCTGGCCCCATCCACCTTACCCAGAAGCTAAGAGGTGGTGGCTAGTATCATTTGGAAATCCCATAGAACTGAACCACTGTTGCTTAGTAACCACGTCAACCAGTTTTCCATAAGCTGGAGTAGAAAGTTCTCCCCCTAATCCAAGCTACCTTCTCCTCAAACTATTCCAGTTCTAAGGACTCTCACAAGAGCATTCATGATGTAAGAAGTTGGCAGGTAGCCTGATCCTTTCCTTTATTCATCACCACTATCTTGTTCCAGAGCATTTTTATTACCCCAAGAAGAAATCCTGTACCCATTTGTAATTCCTCCCCATTCTCCCCACCCCTAGTGCCCGGCAAACACTATTTTGCTTTCTGTCTAACCATTTACTAGAGCAATTAGCAGTTTGGGCTAATACAGCTAATACTTCCAGTCGCTGAGGACGACAAATTAAGTAAATGATGCAAAAGGCTTTTTTGTCTGTATAAGAACTTTAAAGATTAAGATCTGGATCCTAAACCAAATTTTGCTTGTCATAATATCCCTCTAGGTTTGTCTTGTTAACTTGAGAACACAATATCTGGGTCTCTCATCAGTAATTTGTGAAACAGAACTACCCTACCTGCTTCACTCCATACTCCATGTGGTGCTAATCATCTTTGACCTCATTTTCCCATTTTATAGAATTCATAAAAGCCAAAACAGATTCAGCTCCTATTCCTCAAAAACTAACATTCACTAATCAATTTTCAGTTCCTCCTATTTAGGAAATAGGGTCTTGCCTCCTATCTGGAAAGATGCCTTTGCCAATCTTCTGTTGTTTCCTTCACGAGCTCAAATTAATCTGTGTACTTTTTAAAGTTGAATGCTTGATGTCTGGCACATTTCATGTGCTTGACAGATGTTGGGAAAATAAATGAGTTAAATGTCCAAGAAGCCAAATGGTTCCAAGTGATACTTCTACAACAGCTTTTATAGAAACTAAGACTTTGGGGTTCAAACTGTCATTTTTTCTTTTATACCTCTACTTACAAAAAGACTCCCATCTACTTTACATTCCGGATTTGTGACATCATAAAATCACAAACTTTAAATGGAAATTAACAATACAATTTGCTTTGACATTAGAAACACATATATACACACAGTCCAATAAAGTAAAAAATCTGCAGATGGTTCAGAATGAGTATTTTTTAAAAGCGCCCCATGATTCTTGTTTCTATTAGTGGAAACATCCTACTCATGAAATCATCCCCATTTCACCCCCCAAAATCCTCTTTTCTAATTGTTGAGAATCACTGCTAAAAAATTACTGTATAACAAAGGCATTATCTATCGTGTCTTTTTGCTTCCCCTTCTGTCTTAAGAAAAAGGTATTTCAAATAAAATCACATCTAAAAAATCATCTTGATAACCTGTTTCACAATCGTAAATTATAATCAAGTTTCAAGTCCTGAAACTATCCCACTGATATTTTCAGTTATCTATTAGGCTACTCTAAAATTATAGTAACAATTGTAATCTTTCAGGCCATTTACTGGTTATTTTCCAAGCTCTCAATAAACCATAACCGCATCCCAGAAAGGAGTAATATTGCTCTTGATTTCTCCCAATTTTTACTTCTGGGAGAAAAAAACAAAACCAGAAATGATAACCAAATGATCAAATCAACTCAAAGCAAAACTTTCAGGGCTGTCTACAGCTTAAGCCGACGTGATTACTGTCACACAGCGGAGCTGTGCGCGCTTCCAGATCAGGAGTTGCCTCTAATTCACGCTTCCACTGTACTGTTAACAGTTCTATGTGACTTAGAGAAGAGGTTTTAGGTGACGCCACAGAATTTTTAAGTTGAGTATAAAAGCTTTCTGTTCTTAAAAAAAAAAAGGGAGTCATTAACAAATCTACAGAGAATACTTCCAGTATAGAGAAGTGTCCTGAAATTTTTCACCTAAACTTTGGTTAGTACTTGTAAGAAAATAAGATGGGTCATAGGCTTAACGATTGGCAGATATATTTCAGGTTTAAAAATAGGGAGGGCCCCTGTCAAATAATTTTCAATACTCTTTTCATTTGATTGTTGTTTGTATATTAGAATGGCCAGTTAAAAGTGAGATTTAGGCAACTGGAAATTCTTCAAATATATAGTTATGATTTCAAACTAAAAATGAACTCTGAAGATAGGGGTCTAGACAGAGGTCTACTGAGCATCAAGTGATTACACTACCCTAAAGTCAAGGTGGATGCCATATGCTGTTTAAATTAGGATGACTTTTGGTGCTACCCACTTCTGTGTATTTTTTTTCTCCACCAACTAGTTTCTCTCAAGAGAGCAAAATAACTGTAGCAGTCCCAGGCCTACCTTACACAAGCAGACCACAATCATTTGCAGGAGTATCTCCTTACCCACTCTTCAACAAATCCTAGGCACCACAACTGTGGATCAGCCTATGTTTACCTGTACAACCCAGAATCAGATTACTTCATTTAAAGCAATCGTTCCTAGCCCAATCTGATATCCTTTTATTATGCTGAAATAATATCCCTAGATAGGTATAATACCCACCTACCTACACACACACAATTTTGAAGTAAAACAAAATAAAAATCCTAACTGTAAGATAAAGGAGAAATAAAACTTAAAATGCTTATTGCTCAGGAATAGCTACAACAGAACACACAGATACAAACGACTGCTTCAAATGAGCACTGACCCTGACATCTTGGAATGCCAACTCAAATACCACTTTGATGATGTAATTTTCCAAAATGGTGAACAACTCCTGGAAATATTCTAAACAACTACCTTTACTGGGTTTACAAGGTAGTTGCATTCCTAGAAAATTAAGTGTACTGTATATAAAAATACTTTGTGTTTGTATATACAAAACAGGTTCTAGAATCAGACAGTATCTGATGGGATACTGGAAAGTGATGTAAGACAAAAGGTCCCTGCCCATCCAATATTTGTAGTATCCTCCAAACTGTGAGAAAAGCACCTCTACAAACTGTCAAAATTCCCTCAAGGGGGTGGGACGCCTCCCTTCTTAAGAGTGACAGGGATAGACATGTGATATTCAGTCAGTCAATCTCACAAAACCTTGATTACAAAACCGGGAAGGTGGAAGGGAGGGCAGATGGGCAGCAATATCCACCATCTCCAACTTCCTCATTCATAAATTAAAACTAAGAGAATTTTGAGTGCTCCCTCAGATCTAAAGGGCTTCATATTGAGAAATTTTTACTAGTAAAGCAAAGTTCACTGTATTTTGTTCAAGTTCAAAGCATGTTAAAAGTGAGATGGCTAGGAAAGTGATTAAACTAAAATTTATCAGGTTTTAATTAACACTTGAATCCATTTGGTATAAATGCTACGTTTTTGAAAAAAGCAATAAACTTTAAAAAGTAGATTATAGTCCATAGGCCAGTTTTGCAAATTAGTTATCAAATATTTAATGAGATTTGGATATAAAATGAAATTTCAATATTAAAAAATATACTCAAAGCTATTATTATTTTCTTACATCTAAAAAATCTGCTCTTTCACGTTCTAAAAGTATAAAGACAGCACAAGGAAGAATGCTGCCGTTAAGGCTGAAGAAAGAGGGAGTGCTGCCAAAGCAAACTCCATTAACACTGGTGATACCCAAGTAAACTGTCAAAGAAAATACTGACAGCAACGATGCAGATAGAGCTGACACCCCAGCGCACATATATCTGCAAGGCTCGACTTACAAACTAGTTTACACTGAATTTACTTGTCACTTTGGCAGGGAGGAAAGAACATTAAGACAGAGTTCGTATCTAAAAGTCAATACCACTTAAAGCAAATCTAAATTTAATAAGCCTTGTCACCATATACAGGTTTGTTCCCTAAAATTTTCAACACGAAGTAATCTGTAACACTTGACATTTATACTAGTTTTCAGAGGAGGGGAAGGGAAAGAGCATGCTATTACATAAACTCACAAGTGATCTTTTAAAATTAAGACATTTCAATTTTGCAACAAATGTAGAAAAGTCTTTATAGGGAAAGGGAAAAAAACCTTTGTTTATGTAAAGTTAGGTAAACTTTGGTATTAAACTAACAAACAATGAATGTGGAACACACACGGCCCAGTATCATACACAAGCTTCCCATGGTATAAGTTACTGGGTTCCACGATAAGGCTCAAAATGCTTCTAGATTGGATTAAAATTTTTCTAGACCTTTAGAGGGCTAAAGGGACATTGGTCCGCTGCTGTCAAAATTTAAGGGGAAATATTGATGTGTTTAGTTTTTAACAGCTCAAACTTTTTTAACCTCTATCTCATTTCTAAAAGGATTAAAACTGCCTTTTTTGCGTTAAAATTCAAACTGAAGCATTTACAAAAGATATAAATAGAACTTCTATATGCAAATTTATTTAAAAGTCTAAAGATGACAAAACTGCTACTGCAACTATAGACTTCATGGTTATTCTAGGTAGATGAAACACAGTCTCCCTTCTTTTAAAGATGAATATAAAATGGCTGTATCAGTTTTCTATTATAAAAAAGCTGTGAATTTGATAACAAGTGTGTTATAGTGTGCTATAGTCTCTTACTACCATGTTTTGTCCTTATATCTAACTTATGTATACTATTTTCCAAAAAAAAAAAAAAAAGAAAAGAAAAGAAAACAGATCCACTGGGAGAAAGAATGTTTAATAAATGGTATTGAAACAAATAGCTATCTGTTTGGAATAAAAATAAAAGTAGATCCTTATACCTTGCACCATATAGAAAAATACATATATTACTGATGGATTTAAGAGTAAAAAATAAAAATGCAAGTACCCAAAATTCATACATACAATTTTAGGGAGTTTACAGACTCCCTAAAGCCCATCGATGGATCTTAGATTATCTAGAAGAGAAACTGTTAATCATAAATTCTAATAAAATCTCAATGCCAATACCAGACATGTTTTCAAGATCAAGTCACAGGCAACCAATGAAGATAAACACATTAACTTATTGTTGTAACTTTATATAAAATCTCAAAACTGAACTAGAAACAAAGGCATGTCAATACAAATGGACAATGACTTAAAAAAAAAAATACACCAATTTAAATAAGTTTGAGTGCATACTGTACAAGTGTATCCATGTCTGTTAGCCTTTCAGAAATATAAAATCAGCTAAATCTGTAGTACTTAAAATTTAATATGTGTAATGTTATTCTCAAACTTGATTAAGATACTTAATAAATACAAGTTATGTTTAATATGAATAACTGCAACATACTTAAACATCTAAACATATATAGGAATTCTATAATATTAAAATGCAATACTTTCACCTGCATTAATCTCATACACAATGGAAAAATACTTGCAGATAATTAGCATTAAGAAAGCAAATATATTTTCACTGTGGGAGAAAAATAATAAGATTAGAAATCAAATATTTGTATAATCTACAAGGAAGTTGTAGATAGTCTGCATTATGATATTCTATTTTAAAATGAAAACAATCCAATATGTAAGTTTACAACAAATTTACTCAAGGCAAAATATTTGTTTATTACAGAACAGGATCTTAAGTCAAAGTAAGCAAGGCAACATTAGGTCAACCATTTTAGATTTTTAAATGAAGTGTAGCTTTAAAATTGTAATAAAGGTGAACATAAATTCTAACATGCTCTTCTCTTCTTATAAATGGGATGATGTAGAAAAGCAAAGTTTCAATGTGTAGGGATTGGAACCATCTGTAAAAATTAAAAACAAAGTTAGAGTTCACTTCGTCAAACTTTCAAGATTACCTTGAATTAGCAGAGTAACTTATTTCACCTTTTTATAGGATTAGAACCAGAAATATGAAAAAGGAAAGTTTCTATGTAAAGGGAAGGTAGGTTACTTCTGTTCATATATACTAGCAGATAAGCTCCACAAAGCCAGAGATTTTGTCCACTGCTGTATTCCTACTGTTCTACACATTATCTGACACATAGAAAGCAACTGGATTTTTTTCTAGTGCATTAATCATTACAAATAAATTGTATCAGGATTAGGCCTATGCCCATGAGCAAAGCTCACTTTGTAGAAAATTATTAGCAATGATAACTCCTCTATAAAAACCAACTCAATATATCTTGGAAAGTAGGACAAGACTGAAACGCACAGGAAGAGATCGATAAGCTGAAAAAGTTCCAGGAAGTCTATCTAGTATTAAATCTCTGATCAACAGGGCATATAAATTCTAAAATTACTTTTAAAAAATTTGGTCTAATACACAAAAATATTTCCATTTTATGCATTTTTCTCAACTTTTCAGACCAAGCAGAGGTAACTCTTTATCCACTAATAATGCAAAAAAGCAATTCTGGTATCTTACTTAATGTACCAAAATTTTAGTATTGAATGCTATAGCTCCTTAAGGGGGGGAGGGGGGGGAAGTCATATAAAGGAAAAAGCATACACATCAACAAGTATTTACAAGACAATGCAGATAAAACAGAAATAATTATATCTGTCTCAGAGGTGTTTAAAATTCATATACTACCCTAAATATATCTCAAATATGTATATAATTTTAAAGCCTTTAAAACTTTCTATCAAAAATTAAAAGCCTTACTACTTAAAATTTACTTTTGTTACTAGAAGTCAAATGAGAAGTATTCCTACTTATTTAACTTTTTATTAAAAAAACTTCAAACATAAAAAAATAATAGTATAATGAACCCTCACATATCTATCACTTCACTTCAAAAACCGTCAACATCTGGCAATCTTATTTCACGTACTTCCCTTCCACACATTTTTTGGAGGGGCTGGAATATTTTAAAGCAAATCCTAAATGTTATTCCACCCAAAAATCCTTTGAGGTATATTTTTATTTTCTTAACAACTATGCATCATCACATCTAATAAAATAAATAATTTTTCTATTATTTAGAAAAACAAAGTTTTAACACCCTTAAGATCCAGGATACAAGTAAATTGCACAGCATCAATTTCAAAAGTTAAATAAGAAACAAACAAACAAACAAAAGACAGGGAAAAAAAGCCATTTACCATAATGTAAAGAATAAACAAAGAAAAAGATAATTTCATTTGATACAGATTAAAACAAAATTCGAAGTCTAACAATACTCATGTTGCTAACAGTGTTGGGCAGTGGGCACTTTCATACACCACAGGGTAGGAATGTAAAAGGTGATCTAGAAACATTTACAAAATATAAACCTTTATGCCCTACAAATACAAAAAAATGCAACTACAAGGATATTTATCACAGAAATAGAAAAAAATAATTGGAAATAATCAGTGTTCATCAGTGGGAAAAATGCATTAAGTCATATAAGCTGTGGTACATCTTTACCATAAATAGCTATTCTGCAAATGGTTTTATTTTTAAAGTAGCTTTGCATTGTGCTGATACAGAAATAGCTCCAAAATGCATTAACCCATTTCCCATTTGCCCCGAGAACACTCGCCAGCGGCACTTGCAGCTGCAGTGTTTACCCCGAGATGACTTGTGGATTATAGTCCTAACCTTACCCCTCAACAAAATTTGTCACTCAAAATCTCACTTTTATTATTATTTTCGCATCATTCTAGTATATCGATAGTCTTGGGAAACAAGTGACATCATTCTATTTATAGCATCGTTTTGAATAGTGGCATTTCTATTTACAAAATATAGTGGTTCTCAATGGCTGGAAATGTCAAATCCTAGAAAACGTAGCAACCTACGCATGATGTTAACATCATTCTCAAACAGTTGTGAGCTGAAGATTCATTTGATGTATCCGATTTCTGTATACATTTCTGTTACATTAGGATTGCAGACAAGTTCTGTTTAGAAATAACTCCAAGAACATTTTTATATTTTATTTTCACACTGAAAACCAGTCAGATTTACTTCAGCCTCAAAGAGAGTATTTATGTAAAACTAAATTAACTCTGACAGAGAGCTGTACTTTTTTTCTAAACGGGAAATGTGTTAAATGAAAACGGTAAGGCATGGAATAATATGTACAGCAGAACCATTTTGTTCAAGTTTCAAAAATGTAGCTGTATATATGCAAGGAGGTGGCATAAAAGAGACAAAAGGTTAGAAGGTATACAAGCTTTAACTTTCATTTTGTACTTTTACATACTGTTTGAATTGTTTAACGACACATACGTATTGCTTTCTTCTTAAAAGATCAACAGGTATTGTGGAAGCCAGCCCCAAAGATGGCCCCAAAGATCTTTACTTCTTGATATACACATTGTACCATGGGTGGCCTGTGTGACCACAGTATACAACCTAAGTGATGGTACGTCAATTCCAATATTAGGTTATAAAAGACACTATAAGACACTGTGGCTTCTGTTTTGGTCTTTTGCTCCATCTCTCTTGGATCACTCACTCTGAAGGAAGCCAGCTACCATAACACGGACAATGACTTGACTGGGCCCGCAAACAATCAGATGAGTGAGCTTGAAAGTGGATTTTCCAGCCCCCAGTCACGGCTAGAAATGACTGCAGACCCAGACAACAGTTTGACTGCAACCTCATGAGAGACTGCGCCAGAACTACCCAGCTAAACTATACACAGATTACTGACCCTCCAAAATAGTAAGATAGTAAATGTTTGCTGTTTTAAAGTGTTAAATGCTGTAATAATCTGTTACACAGCAAGAGGCAACTAATACAAGGATTATGTGGGTTGTGGAATTTATATGCTTTTTTTCCTTTGTACTGCCTCTGTATTTAAAAAATAATAATAATGTTATTTTTAAATTATTGTGAATGTTTCTGACATTAACTCCCATTGAATAATTATGACACAATTGTACTTACTTGGAACTCTTATCTGATAGTGATTAAGTGCTGTAAGGGCTTCTACTGCATCAGTTTTGCATTCCCATTCTAAAAGCCCTGAAAGTGTTTTGGCAGAAGCTAAAAACAAAACAAAGAAACACAAATCCAGTTGTTGTTTGCTCTTCATCAACTTAATCAGAAAATTTAAAAAGAGGGAACGTGCACTTACGTTTTGCATCAAACACTTTATATTTGATGAATGTAAGAACTTCATGGTCATTGCACAACTGTCAAAGAATTGTAAAACTATTAAAATATGGCAAAAATAATATTCCTACTTTTTTTAGAAAGTTAAACTTTATGACAGCATTTAAGTTTGAGTCTGTCATAAATAAATTAAATCAAATATATTTTTAGTTTAATAAGCTGTATGAGAAAATCAATTAAAAATGGTGATATTCTATAAACTGTGTCAATAATTTAGTGCAATAAAATAAAACCATAAATTTGTAACTGAAACATATTTTCTCAGAGTTGACCAGGATTTATTGGTTGACGAGTAGGGAGTAGAATTCCAAAAAACCAAAATTTAGGGGGAGGTGAGAATTAAAGACATGGTAAAAGAACTTGCTAAAAGCAGGAGTAAGGATATCTCACTCTACACTCTAATTCCAACTCTCAAAAGAACTGAGCTACAAACCAATAGAAGGTCAATGAACAATAGAAGCCAGAATGAACTATATAAAGTGCCGAACGAATTTAAAAAATATAGCAGCAGATGAACAGAGCAAGACTTTAAAATGAGGCTAAAATATGACTTTTTAAAAAATAAAACAAGAACATTCTATACAATTTGTATTTCAGTGCCTACCTTAGTGAAGGTCTCTTCTGTGACACACAATGGAACATTGTAATAATGCAGCACGCACGAGGGTGGCTGGATTATGTTCTTAGATGCTTGGCCAGCACTTGTAAACCGATTATTTTTGCTCATTGCAAAATCTTTGTAGCTACTTGTACCATCCTCCAGCTCAAATATTTGACTTGGAACAACTGAATGTTGTTTAGACACACTGAAGGTTAGAAAGAAAAAAGGTAGAGAACATACCTTGTTAGATAAAGAGCAGCAAGTACGCAGTCTCAAAATATTTACATACATATCTGCATTAATCTTAATGAAAAAACCATATGCAGCTATTTAAGTAGTTGAAATACTTAATATTTTGAACATTTATTTAAATATTTAAATTTAGTCTGTGTTATCATCACTCATATTTTAAACATCAACTAGAAAAAAATCTATTAAATATGTTCTCATATTAGAAAACTTTAATATAAAAACAGGTCCATTTTGACATGCTGTTTTATGATCATAAAACTAAAAACTAAAATCTGAATTATATGACCATAATACTTTCTCTAAAATGACACTATAGCTGCTAGATTCAGATGTGCTTTCATTTACATTAAAATATTCTGAAATTGAAATTAATGTCTTTCATTAAAAAAAATAAAGATTTTAAAATATATTTTAAATTTACCACTTAAGATATTTACCAAACATTAAGTCTTTTCCCAAATAATTTGACATTGTTAAGGTGTGTGACAGCTCTTTCTACAGCATATTCATCACCCATTTCTACCAGTGCTGTACCAGGAATGGTCTTCATAAATTTTACCTGTAAATACAAAACCCCCAAAAGGTGACCATTTAATTCCCTTCTACAGTAACTGAATTCCTAAAAAAAAAAAAAATATATATGGCTTAAGTGGTTGATGTCAAATATAGAAGATTACCTGGAATCTTAACTTTATTCTGCTGTGCTATTATTAGATACTCTTACTTCATATCGAAATTCAATCAAGTTACAAAGGAAGACTATAATTCTATTGTATAGCATATTAAAGAAAAGTACAGGCTTTTGTCGGCTATTACTTATTAACTGTGTGATCTAGGGCAATTTACTTCACTTCTGTGAGTCTCAGACTTCCCTATAACATGGAGATGATAACATCTGACAGGACTTATCAATATTTTTTCATTTAACACATATTATTAAGTGCCTAATATGCTTTGATAAGCACTGTGCTAGGAACTGAGAATATAACAGTGAACATAATAGACATGGTCTTCTTGAAGCTTATATTCTAATAGGCAGGTGAGAAATTTAAAAGTAAATAAAAATTACCAAATACTCAGAGTGCTGTTACAGCATTATACAAAATCCTACATAAGAAATAACAGAAGATGGCCTTGCACAGCACTGCCAGGAGGAAGGCTTGTGAAAGGCAGGGGTGGTTTAAAACACAGGCAATACTTCATAAGTTTTCATGACTCTTGGGCAGAGGCCATGTTATTCTTATATTATCCCAATTTTAGTATAAAATACTGTAAGGGTTAGATGGGATAAAGTATGATAATCACTTGGTATAGTGCTTAACCCTTGCAAAGTCCATAAATAGCTATTAAGAACCACTAACATTCATGACACCTTGAATACATTTTTTTCTTATCTGTTAACCTCAAAGGAATACTCGGAATGTACTTACACAACAAATGCAACATAGCATTTATATCCATCACTGGAACTATCAACTTTAATGGACATTTTTATACCCTAGCATTTTTATATCATGCCTATATTAAACAAAACAGCTGTAGCAGGATTTTTCAGTTTTACTTGAAATCAATTGTCTTCTTGTGGGCAAAATTTCTCTCCCTTGATTAAATCCAAGAACATCCTACAAATGTAACAGTGACTAAATATATAGGTTAAGTATGTAGTTCTTATACTGGTAAATCTTTTTAAAAAGTTAGGAAAAATTAAATTTAAGGATTAACTTTAAGGGTTATGATGGCTTGAGTTTAATGTATCATAATTTATCATTTAAAATGTTTAAAAAACTTTGAGATGCGGAACAAGAGAGACTAACACTGTTCAAATAACATAAATACGATTTAAGTTTTATTAGACAAAGTGATTAGGGTTTCTAAATAAGAAATGATTAGTTCATAACACAAAAAGACAAAGATCTATAAGATTTCACTTATATGCGAAATCTGATAAACAAAAAGAACAAACTAATCAAAAACAGACTCACAAATATAGAGGCACAATCTGGTGATGGCCAGAAGGGAGGGGAAGTGGGAGGCTGAGAGAAAGGGGTGAAGGGTTAAAGAAGTACAAAATTAGTAGTTGATAGATGGTCACGGGATGGGGAGCACACATAGGGAACGCAGTCAACATTAATGCAATGGCTAGGTGGAGAGCCAGAGGAGAGAAAGAGCAATTAGGGTGATCATTTTATAAACTATATAAAAATGTCTAACCAATGTACTGTAAACTTGAAACCAATAATAAAAAAAGGAAAGACAAAGATGTACTAAAGATGATTAGACTTCCTGATTCTGGTTATCTACGAATGTGAAAAGCAAACACCAAAGTAATATTATGTAAAGAAAGTTAAAATACACATTAGAGCCCATTTAGTTATCAAGCATGCAGCTCCCAGAGCTCAACTAAACACCCAGATGTCTAAGATAAATGTCTGTATGAAAAAAATCTTAACTTTTTTTCCCAGTGTTGCTAAATCTGTCCCATGTATTCTTGACTAGTTACATAAGCAGAAATATACCATATGTTATCCCCTAGACCAAATGTGAAATTTCCTTTTTTTTTTTAAATGTGGTCAAATAGTTATGTTGAAGAAATTCTTGTTTCAGAGA
Organism: Rousettus aegyptiacus; assembly: GCF_014176215.1. NCBI lineage: Eukaryota > Metazoa > Chordata > Mammalia > Chiroptera > Pteropodidae > Rousettus > Rousettus aegyptiacus. The sequence continues at coordinate 22,386,946 of NW_023416310.1, forward strand.
TTTTTCAAGTTGCTGCCTCCTATTAAGGAGGCTTTAGAATTTATGAACTAAGTACTAAGAGTATACCAACTTTTCAAGCCATGCTCTCTCTCCCAAACACTTACATGCTTGTACTTTTTCACTGTTGTGAAAAGAACACTAAAACCACTTAAAACAGGGAAAATATCATTACTACAGTATTGAAATTCAAATCAGTAAGTGTATCAAATAATTGGTAACTTAAGACTCCTAATCATTTCTCCAGTTAAATTTTCTTTGATTCTTTCAAAAATAGTTTAACATCTACTTTATCACAAGGATATTACTAAGTCTTTGGGAAATTATCAGTGAATAAATATCACAGATCTGGGGAAAATAAAGTTATAATTTTAAAGATCTTCAAAATATATAAAACTTAAATGTTTTGCTACTTTACGAATAAAGTCTCTCGAGAAAAACTTTTGGACACATTCTATCAAATTTGGTCAGTTTCAAATACCACTTGAGCTGAAAGTCCATCTCTCCTCAGAAGATACTAGAACTCCAACATTTGGGAGGCAAGTATATAAATCTAGAACTATCCTAAAATTCATGACTTGTGGCCAAGCTCTGAGACATGTTTGTGCATATCTAGCTCCATGAAAGGAACTGCTCTTTCAAATTCCACAGTTCAACATGTTACATGACAGAATCTCTTAAATTATACACATATACGCATATACGTGTGTGTATGTGTGTGTGTGTGTGTGTCTATGTCTGTGTCTGTGTATGCTTTAGTAATTGATTAAACCACTGTTTTGGACTTCTATTTATCTTAGTTATTTATATTTTTAGTACCAACAACCTATACTGATCGCTTATCAACAAAAAACGATCCATTAGGAGTTCCTATCTTATGGATTTTTAGCCTATGTGGGTCACTACTAAAAGAACTTGCATGTTCCTAATACAAGAAGACACATATTTGCTGCTTTTTCGAATTTTCCTGCTACATATCTTAGCAAAATAAGCTAATATAAAATGAAACTTACCTTTTCAATATTTCCATATAAGCAGAATAGGTTGAAGACTCTTGAACAATTCATTTTTAGCTGATGCAATCCACTAACCATTACTACTGAACCAGAAGGATTTCCTCCATGCATGTAAGAGGAAGAAGCCTGCGGTAATGGATATGCAACAAGCTCAGGTGTATCTCGAGAGCCCATTCTATAACGACTTGGTAAAGGCAATAATGGACCATGGGATCCTATAAAAATGATCAAAAAGAAAAAAGAAAATACAACATTAGCAAATATACTATACCATACAAAAAATTAAACTCTTACTATAACTAGCTTGATGTATGTCCAAAGAAAATGCAAATATGTGAATATTCAAATATAACCTGTGGGAATTAATAAAATCTGTATTTATTTGTACCAGATCCAATATACATTGACCTGCACACATCTGCATATATCAGGCTCTAAATTTATATATTTAAAAAGTAAAACGTTAACAAAAAAAGTATATAAGACTATGTCATAAATAGAAGAAGGGAAAGTCAGTGTTATACTGTGGGCTACTATATACACATTATATCTCGAATTTTAAAAAACCACTTTCTGCCAATGTCTTTTGTAGGATAATACAATAACCTAGACAGTAAAATCTAGAAAACTATACAGAGATATATCTTTAGTTTCACTTAAAAGTTGTTTCCTTTAAATCATCTACTATAACGCACTTTCAGGTTAGTATTTTATTCCAATTCTAATTTAATTTAGATAACTAAAACCCTAGATTTAGTTAATACCTCACCTATTCAGAGGTGTTATTATTCCGTAACCTCCATTTTTTAGAAACTACATCAAGAACCAGAGGAAAATGTCTGAGTATCTGAACCAGTTATCACAGAAACACACACAAATCTATGTCTCTTGTGTTGAGAATTCTTAAGAATCAATCTGTTAACTTTATAGTTCTAAACAACTTTAATTTATCTAGTTTTCCCATCTACAAGATTAGAAGTAACAAGAAAAATAAAGCTGGAGTGAATTGAATAGACAGGAATGAGAGACTCTGGAGAAACTGTGATACTAAAAGTAGGCGTAAGGCACATTTACAGAGACAAGAAGAGAGGCATAAGAACTGAAGATATGAACACACACATCTTAGGCGCTCCTGAGTTGGTGACTACAGAAGCATATTCTAGGATACAGGCATAGGTCCTCTTGATATTCAAGAAACCAATCCAAAATCCCAAGTCCTTTCCTCATTTCTCAAGAGCATATAATATTATGGACTTTCATTTTTATGTAAGACTACAGGATACTCGTCATCTACTAAGTGAGTTACTAAGAACTACTATATTTTGGTATCACAGCATGCTATTAGAGCTTATGTGAACTCCTATTCAATATTCTAAATACAGCTGCCATTCGTAACAACGGAGCAGCACTACCACTGGGCACATGCAGTGTGAATTCCTGCAATTTTATAGAGGAATATTTTATTAATGCATTGTCATCAGTATTGCCTTAAATTGGTCATGATTTTCAATTGCTCTTCTTGCTTGGTAATTGGTAGTTTATCCAAATAATCAATATAGCTCACGGTGAGTTACCTGTTTAGTAACTACACATATTTTGGCCGCTAAACTGTTATATGTACCTTGGAGTTATAAATCAATCATTCTTATCCCTATTGCAAAAGTATATATAGATATTATACTCCCTCCCCCCCAAACCCCCCACTCCACTACTACCATTTGCTTGTAATGACACTACTATAATGACAAATTTTGATAAACGGTCAGTGGAAACCTTCTTCTCTGCTTAAGTTGGCCAAGGTCTAAAAACTGAGTTCTACTACCATAGTCACAATCAAATTCAGTTCAAGAGTATATGTGATATTTGTAATTATGGCCTTGACCTATCGGAATTAAATTATGTTACCTATAGAATTTAAATTGTTACCGATATTGCTTGAGAAGGAAAAACAGAAGTCTTTAAACAGTTTTCTATACTAAATATAAATAGTTCATGCAAAAAAGTTTCAATGCTTAAAAAACTAATGCTTCCGGTATTTAAAATATCACTTTTCTGGGAAAATGCTACATAAATGGCATTATTAATATTTTGAAGGCATTTTCCATTTTTAATACTCTTAAAAGCTTTGGTCCAGGCACCAGAACCAAAATTCTAGCAATTAATATACAAACTTTTCCTGGGCTCATAGCAAATAAATCTGTGTATTTTTGCAAATTTTCAAGTATGAGGGCTTCTATCGGTTCATCTCATAAGGTTGGGCTTCCTAAATTAAAAGAGTTAAATAATTCTGAAAGCACAGATTTATACTGCTATAATAAACTAAATCATAAATTTAATCTCATTAAATTAAACCTTTTCCATTCCATCTTTCTCACATAGCAACATAAAGGAAAAGCAAAGCGTGATATGACACAAAAATGCAAATAAACCTGTTTTGCAGAACTGTTGAACCTAAAGGGTACAGCTATGATTTGCAATATTTGTAAAAAGGCTCCACATCACTAGCACCCACTCTCATCTTCTTTACCTTTTCCCCAATTTCCTCATCTTCTCTTTTCTACCTCTTTTTATTCATCTTTCTCTCTCCCTCTCTCCTCCCTTCCTGTATCCTATTCTGCTTACTTCCCTGAAAAAGTAGAATTATCCTCAGTGAAATGTTGCAGTGAACACAGCTCAGAATGGATGCCCCTACATAACCATACCACAACAATTCCTCCTCAGAACTCTCCAGAGTCTGAAAGATCCCTATTTAGCAACCATCACTCCAAAAAATTTTGGACCACCTCTCTTTAAGTAAACTTACATTTTAAAATTCATATACACACACAAACCCTCTAAATAAATTAAGGCATGAAACTATATAGTTCTTCTAGGGTATAAACATATTTTTGTTTACACAATTATTCAGTAAGATATATTTTATAAAGACGGTAAACCTGAAAACTCACACTGAGAAAAAAGTCTTTGTCAACACTATTCGAGTAACTTGTCCTTCATTTATTCTTGCACAGATTTTTCTAGCCTATTTTGGTAAAACATTTAACAAATTTCTAGCATTCAGCTGACTGCCATGAGTTAGTCAGTAATCACAAACCTGTGATTAGCAAATCTTGTGTAAACTCTCCCTTATGCAAAAAAGTACAGTGGCCTCCTAATATGCTTCTTTACTGCAGGATCTGAACTACCCATATGACCACATTTAAAGAAACAGCTCAGAAAAATGGTCATGGAACACACTCACTAAAATGACTATGTAATAAGATTTTCATTCTGTATCACAATTACTGTTTCGACATAACATAGTTTCAACCTCTTCTGCCATACTATAGAAACTTAAATACATACACACACAGGTAATTAATTCCTGTAGCTCAAAAATAGACACTAGGGAATAAGCTAAAACTCACAGCTAAGAATGACCATCAGACACGTAAGCAATCTGAAAATATTTCAGACAATAGGCAACACCAGGAGCTTTTTGATGATAAGTCCCAACAGTACGATTCTATTTTTCAAATAGCATTGTACTTAAACTTTCAACCATAGAATAGGTGGGGGTCAATAATTTCTTTTAAAAAACAAAAAAATATTTAAAATCATAGAAGTTAAAAGTCTTATCAATAGTAATTCTCAACATCTACTTACAAGAACAATAGTCTGATACCTAACTTTTTCCAGAGGAAGAATATTATTCTAGGGTTTCATAATCTTATCAACATAGCAAACATTAAAACTAAGGAAGTTTTAAAGAGGATTTAAATACAAATTTAACCAAAAACTGAACTATCAACTGTAGAACTAAAATAATTAAGATCTAACTAGAAACATGTTTCCTTTTCAACAAATACCCCATTCATTCTGCCTTTATTATTCAAAATTCCTCTTTGCTCATAATTAGAATGGAAGAAAATACACTTACTGAGCAATACTTCTTTTTGTCCCTCTAACAGACCAGAGCCCATTACTAATCAAAACCAAGACAAAACAAAATATAATGGTAAAAAAACTTTCAATCCCCAACCAATAGCTTGTTTACCTCAAGGATTATATGATTTATCAATGTTCTAAAAAAGCAAAGGATTTGGGACAAGTCCTTGGAAGTACATTATAAGGGACTGATCTCAGATAAACCAAGTCAGGTAAGCAGGAAAAATAGAAACAAGAAATGTGCCATTCTTCATCAGAAATGCAAAAATTCTAATAGTTCGTCTCTACTACCTTCCTTCTGCCTTGACAAACTTACCATAGCCATCATGTCTAAACGAAGAAGGGTGTTCTCCCAAAATGGCTTGTCTCTGGCGACCCTTTCCTCTATCTGACACAAAAGTAGAAACATGGTTTTAACAATTTTGACCCAAGTACTTAACAGAGTTCTCACATGGGAAACACCCATTCAAAACATCCATTACAATTCATAAAAGACATATGATTCCTGGTTAACTTTAAACATCCATTCATATCCAATTTAAATACAAACACCAAAAGTTTAAAGTAATTCTATCTAACAAACTCCACTTAACATGAAAATATCTTTTTGGCAAATGCCAAATACAATCACTTTCAAATTTAAGGAAAGAATGGATACTTTTCAGAAAATGAATGTACACAATGCTAGAGTTTGACACTGTACAGAAGTTTTTACCAATACATGTCTTTAAAACAAGCTTTAAGTGCAGTACTTTTGAAAGACAGTACCTGAATCATACTATTAGCTTCAACAGCAACACATTTTCAAAGTGGGCTTCTTTCAAGAAGTTCAGCATAAGCCAACAACAACCTGTATTACATGGTTTCACAATCAGTAAACACAGAGTATTTTGAATGTATATACACATATTTACAAACACCTACAGACTTGACAGCTGGAAATTTGCACATCACTGGCCCATGTTATATCATGGATTAGTCATTGTCTATAGATCTTAACACCAGGCAGGACTATGAGCACCCCCCAAAGTTTAATAGCCAAGATAAAGCTAACCAAGGGGGCTACATTATTGGATGAAAGTACTACAATACTCCTAAAAGATAATTTTTATTCTAGCTACATTTTCTGGAAAGGCATGCCAATTTTCCCAAATCTAATTTGAGACTTCGATAAAAAGTGACTTGCAAGTTTCTAAAATAGCACTTCCTATGTTGGTTAGTAAATTTTAAAAATCATTACACAATACTTTTTTTAGAAAGTTTGCTGATCAAATTACAGTGTCCAATAAGATTTCTTTTAATGTATCTTAAGAGTCCAGTTGTTCTGATCTTTGGAAATTCCAAGAGAGAGGCTTTCTATAACCTTAGTCACCTAAACAAATGAGGTTTATGGGAGATGAGAAATACTTTAATTTTCACTTCAGTCTAAAGAAGTTTTAATTACCTTTTCCAAGTTACCATAGTATTAAAAGAGACCTAGGAGATCATCTAGTTCAACTTTTATTCCATGTATGAATTCTCTTTACATCATCCTGATCAATTGAGGCCATTTAGCCTCTGCTCATCCAACACCAGTAACAAGGTACTCACTACTTTCTTTTACATTTTCAGTTAATTCTGAATCATCAGAAAATTAATTTTTATATTGTATAGAAATTGGTCCTCTACTCATATTCTATCCCATTTGGGGCCTCACAGACTTGGTCTTTTCCCATAAACCTTTTCAAATGCTTAAAAGCTATTATGATCTTTCTTCCATTTCCCCCAAATCATTTCTTCTCCAGTCTAAACATTCGGTTTCTTCTTTCCATTACATGGCTTCCAGTACCACCATTTAAGTCTCACTCCTTTTGAATCAATCCAGTCTGCTAATGCGTTCTGCTAACATTCCTCTATTTAGGCAAGCCACCAAACACTAAATACAATTCCTTATCTGATCTAAGAATCGTAAACCAAAATCACCATGTACTCAAGGCTCAGTTTTACTGATACAGTTAACAGTGAGCTATAAAAGAAAGAACACTGGATTGAAAGTCAGAAGATACCAACTTAACCACTAATTTGCTATATAATCACAGAATAATCTTCATTCTTAAAGAGAAGGAGTTAGGGTAAATGATCTCCAAGGTATTTTTCAGCCAAACGTTCTCATTAATATTTCTCTATATTTGAAGCATTCACTACCTAATTTAAGGTCACATAAAAAGAAGTGTGCAGAAGAGTCAAACACTGTCTATGAACAATGATTTGTAACCTTTCCTGGATTCATCTGAAATATAATGAAAGCTGTGGACCTTTTCCCCAAAAAGATGCACATATACACAAGGTTCACTTAATATTTCTGGAGGGATTCTTTTTGAGTCCAGGCTAAGGATTTTTTGCACTAAAATGTAATGTGAGCTTAAAAGGACCTTTTAAAATGAGGTTATATTTATAAAAGCACTTTTTTGGCAGAAAAAGTTACAATTCAATATCAACTTGAGTAGAAGCTGAAGTCACGACAAAAACATAAACTGCTATAGTCTTGCCAGACAAATTTGTAAGGAATTAGAAAACAAGAATTCTTTTCCCTTGAAAACATAAAACAACTAAAATTCTATTTTACTTCCTTTAATTATATTTTACTACTTAAATATCTACCTCACACATTTCTAAACTTTTCTGACTGTAATTCCTTGCATGAAAAACTAATCTAAGCTGGCTCTGTGTAAATTTTAGACCTTTTAAAAGAATAAATGTTAACACTATTAAAATAAGAAGCACGTCTATACCTAAAAGTGTTTTAAGAGACATTAAGAGAAACGTAACCAAAACTATTTCAAATGAGTAAAAAAAAAAAAAAAAAAAAAAAAAACCAAAAAATATAAACTTGAATGTTCAATAACTGACTGTAATTTGACAGAAGTGAGAGATTTCTCATCAACCACTTGTTCTGTTGTTTGATCACCAAGGCTTTGTTTTCCAATACTGCATTCAACTGCACCAAGCTTGTACCAAGCAGATCTTTGTGAGCAGTGAAAAATGTAGAGTCCAGCCAAGGCTGCATTACAGGACAAACCTGTTTGCAATGCCATACATAAGGCAAGATAATTTCCAGAGAACTGAGAATTCAAGGGGCCAATCATCCAAAAGTCCTAAACATTTGAACATGCAAAAGGATCAATGCACTGTATTTTTTCTTTTGGCAAGAGTACATGCACTACAGAGTCCCTACTGTCCAAGATATTTTGGATGCCATAAAAATTTTTCCTAGTTTATTGAATTTTACAGATATACTCCTCTTGCTGAGTTTTTTCAACGTATGGTTCAAACACTGATATTGTAGTTGAGATGTAGCCAATACTGCAGCCCCCTTGTTTTTACAAATCCACATTTTAATCTGTATATTCCAGACTTGCCACACAGTTAGTTGAACAATTTTATCAGTCAAATCTATGCTCATGAAATCTAGCATTTATAAATTTTAGGTGAAAATGTATCTCAAATGAAATGCTTTTATTTTCAGGTTTATCAAGTTTAAATATGTATTCTACCTTGAACACACATGTTACTTTCACCTACATTTGTAATGTCAAAATTTCTAGTTACACAAATTAACATGAGTGATAACCTTAAATTGTTATAAAAAGTAACAACTTATAAACAGCCACTTTACAAAAATCAAACCACACAGAAAGTCATCTTTTACATATAATGAACCTTTTCATTATATTATTCTATTCAATGTCCCCACCTGAGGAAAAAAAGTAAACTTAAGTGCAGCAAGTGTGCACCTTTCTATCCTTTTATCTTTAATATCTGTGTGGATTGGTTGAGCATTATCAATTCCCAAGATCTGTAGATAAATGGGCCCTGCTTATTTGCCAATTAACAATTTGAATCTCAGCTGAAAACAGTTACAGTAGTGGGTGTTAACATTTACAACATTGTAGATAAAGTCTATTATCCGTTAGTGGAAAGTCTTAAATTCTACAACTGAAACCTTAGGGAAATCAGAGCAATATATACATACAACTTGAATAAATGGGCACAGTCTATCATGGTATTCATCCCATGCAACTCTGAAGTACTGTTAAGTGTCCTCCTTTAAAAACTTGGGGTGATGGTGCATGCAGTATGCAGTCAAGGTGAATTGCAAGTCTGAGTTTTTCAGAGGGCTTTTGCTGATGCCGATGTTGTGCATGATGAAGTGTAGAGTCAGCCTGCTGGAGTCCTCTAGCCTTCTTAATGCCTTGTCCAGCTTGGGGGAAAAGTCCTTTCCATAGAGAAGCAGTGTGCAAGTTTGCAGTTTGTAAGGAATATTCTGAATCAGTTTCCTCTCCTCCAAAGAGAGAGAGCTGCTTGGAGAAATGCAAGTCCTTGAACTGCGGGCGTGCTTGTATGTGTGGGCTCCTTTGTTGAACTAAATATATAAATAACTCAGTACATACCAGGAGGGGGCACTAATGTTCAAGGTTATTTTCCAGCATTACATGCCATGGCCTTTTGCAACAAAAGCATTCACCGACAAGAATTTTCTTTTGAATGAACTAGCTCATCTCAGAAAAAAGGAATCTACCTGCATGTCAAAATTTTTCAGCAGATGTAAGTACATTCTAAAATGCATAAAATACTTACCCCGTCTTCCCAAATATGGTTTAGTGTAGTCCCAACTGTCATTGTCATTCCTAATAACATTTAGACGAGTTGGCTGTTAAGATTAAAAGAAAGTTAGGTTCAAATTGTATATCCAAAGGATAAACATTTCTTTGGCAAAGTGTTGAAAAAAAATATTTACCCTTGCATATTCAATTTTTAGTGTGCAACACCCAGCATATATATCTGCTCCGTTTAGCGCTGCTTTAGCTTTCTGGGCACAAAGGACTGATTCAAACATAAAGCTCCATTAAGGAAATTTGGTTTAAGATGTCCAATATTTAATCATAATTCACTTCCTTGGGAAAAAAAAAAAAAACTTAAAATAATCAGAAGTAACTCTTTCACTTCTGGAAATGTTTTACCAAATATAATTTCTAGATGAATTTTAGTAGAGGAATTTATTTTTAAGATCAACAGTACCATTGTAAGGTATATAAATGTCTAGTCACTAAGTTGTACACCTGAAACTAATAATAATACTGTATGTCAACTATAACTGAAAAATAAATTTAAAAAAGAAAAAAAAGATCAATGGCACCAAAGAAAATGTAATATAACCAAATTATCTACATAAATCCTTCTAAGTAATCAGAAGTACTTTATAAACTGGAGGGGAGAAGGGAAAGGAAGCATAGTCACATTCCCTAGCAAAGGACAGCTTGCTATCTTGAAAGAAGAAATATTTCACTCTTAAGAACATTACAAAGAATCAAAATAATACAAAATAAATATTTAATTTTTATGTATTTCTGGGAAGGCAGGATTTTATAATAATTTAACTATCTTTTATTGGTTTTTAAAAATTATTTAAGTGTATGAGACTCTTTAAACCACAGAAGTGGCAAAAAAAAAAAAAAGTGCTACAGCCATGCCACCCTGAACACTCCCAATCTCGTCTGATCTCAAAAGCTAAGCAGGGTCAAGCCTGGTTAGTACTTAGATGGGAGACTACCTAGGATGACCGGGTGCTGTAGACATAACAAATCAATCAATCTAAGGAAAATAGATCGGGGTGGAGGAAATAAACACTTGTCTAGAAATGATTATGCGGGAAAAAATAAGATCTATGTTACATAGCATTCATACACATTAGTAAAAAAATTTACAAATAAAGGATATTCAACCATTGCTTGTATCCCATTTCTCTTGAATATAACAATACGTTGCACTTTTCCAACAGGGTTGCATACAGTATATAAAACATCCTAAGAAGAAAAGAAAACAAGATGTCTTCACATTTGATATCTGGAAAAACGTTAAAAGCTATATACTATTTTGTTTTACGAAAAAAAGAACTGTCAAGATGTCACTTATACGAATTACTAACTAAACTTTTAAAAATTATCATACTTCAATAAATCCAAAGTAATTTCCTCACCTACGCAATATACCTGCACATTAGAGAAGTTCCAACAAAACATCTGAAAAGTACTATAACCTACTTGTTCTCCTAAATGAATATCTAATTTTCATTTTCTTAACAAGTGACTAAAATACTGACAATACAAAATACCAAAACTGTCCTCAATTAATTTTTTTTCCCAAATGTGACTCTGAAATGTTTCATGTTATAATCACTTGAATAGTAATAAATATTTACTGGTAATAATTAAAATATTTATGGTAATAAATATTTATTAAAAAGTAGTAGAACAACCCGATATCCATTCAAAGGATAATGGCTATTGAGAAAAGATCCAGGGGAAGGTCATTTATACAGTGTTGTGAGACACCAAACAAGATGCCTGAATCATCTGAGAACTTAAATATCCTTTTAGGAACAATTCTTCAACTTTCAAGACATTTCTTGAGTACCTACAATTACATAGCTGTATCATTAGGTACCAGGGACACAACAATAAACAAACCAGAGTACTTGTATTGGATATTTTTTTTTTTTGCCAAAACACCAAATATTGTATATATAATACTTTATATTAAGTCAATAAATATTATAAAGATACGTAATGTCTCGTTAAACTCAAATAGTATCTTATGCTTTAAGTTTATGACCCAATATCATTTACCCTTACTAAAAAACATACTAATTGAAACTTCTCTTACTGTGATTCATTACAAATATCAAGTGCCCTTGATACGAGCTTATTGTGAAACAGCATCTGATTATAAAGTAGAAAACTAATTCAGAACATGAATCTTTTTAAAAATTGTACTACTATCTCTTTTTTAAAGGGTGAAGCAGGGAGTTTAAAGTAAAATTCAACAGGTTTTAAACAAGCCATCTTGAAAGAGCTTATTATAATGACACATGTATCTTACTATGTAAGTCTGTTGTTACCTAATAGATGCTCTTAATGCATGTGCTGGCACATGAGAGAGACATATTTCTTGGATCATTTCCAACAATTCTGTCTAATCCTTTATTATCAGAAACAGAGTTAACATTGATGCTAAATAATAAAAAATTTTATATGTGCTTATTTAATTGTAACTGTGCTGATCTTTTTAGCTTCAGTGCTCACCATTTCTTTGTTCATTAAACTCAGTAGTCAAAATTAAGATTAATTTTTAACAACTCTTAAAAAAAACCACTATTTTTAAATATCTGGAGGGCAGTGAAGAAAACCATAGGTTAAACCATAGGTTAGTCACTCTAGAGAAAAATTTCAAAATCACTTTTAGTTTGTCATACTAAAAATCCATACCACTGTAATTGGATAAAGAGGATTCTGAATTGATAGCAGAAGAACTTTGTTGCCTCCTGATGGATCATCGGTATTTCCTGGCCGAGTGATCCTTTTGCTTGTAGAGTAGTTGAAAAAAGCCTGTTGACCAGCAATGTACACAGGTTCATCCGCAGCAAATGTCACACATTCTTTGGCACTATCTATGTTCTCAAATTCCACTAGAGCTTGCCGTTTAAATGGCATCATCATCACATAGCTGAAAGGAAAATTGGGAGAGAATATCCAAATACAAGTTCAATGAACATTAGCTGTTCTCAATCAAGTAAAAGCAGACTTTAATAAAAATGTATCAAATCATACAGATTAGTATTCTTCACTACCTACATCCAATGTTAGTTGACTCTTAAGTCATCCAAATAAATTGTGCTATGTCAGATAGATGATGCATATGTGAAAGCTTATCCTCCTGTGACCGAACATTTATCTACCTCATACCTTCCTCAAGCATGATTTTCTGTTATCAGTTACTAATGACACTACTCAGTTTATTCCTCAGTCTCCCGCTCCCAAGCAATATTAGAAAGTATCTAGATACAGAAACCAACAAAGATAAAACCCAACAGAAGTTTAGCACACGGACCCCTAACAATAGAAACTACCATTACTGAATTTTCCAAACACCCACCCACACTAATAACTGCCTGTACTTTTATTTATCTTATTAAAAACAGAGAACCAAGAGATGGAATACTGCCATTTGCAACAACACAGATGGACCTTGAAATAATCATACTAAGCGAAATAAGCCAGACAGAAAAAGTTGAAAATGACATGATATCACTTATATGTGTGATATAAACCTAGAAGCAACAAATGAACAGGACAAACAGAGATTCATGGACATGGACTATTGACTAGTAGTTACCAGAGGGTAAGGGGAAAGAGGAAGCGGGGAGAAGTAGATGAGAGGAAAAAATTTTAAATTATTTCTTCAATTAAAATAATTAATTTTTTTAAAATAATGAAAATAAAAATAAAAACAGAGAACCAAAAATAAATAAAAGCAACTGCAAACTGACCAATACAAATAATCTCCTTCAAAATATTTTTAAATATTAAAGATTCCATGAAAAGATATTCACTAGAATTATGGCTGCCTATGGGCAAGAGGGTGAAGTATGTACTTTTCACCGTATATTCTTTTGGGAAGAGGAATATAGTTTCATACATAAAATGAAAGACAAAGAAACAGAGGGAGGAAAGAGAGAAATCAGAGCATGTGGATAATAACAGAAGAAATAATATGTCCTCTATTCACAGGAACAAGAACCTTAAAAATGTTTTAAAACAATTAACATGGTTTTTATAATAGTAAAAGGCTGGAAAAATAACATCAGGTCAGGTACTCAGGCATCCAGGACTTACTGCTATACTTTCGAAACTGGCAAATGGTTTATTTTAGCAAAAAAAAAAAAAATCTGTAGCTTGGCAAATTGTGTAATTTATCATAAATTTCTTTAGCTATAAAACTTGGAGGACTTTTGTCAAGATTACAGTTACTACAAACAAAATGCTTGCCTTGCCTCATTCATCTTTTACCATCAGAATCTAGAAACAGAGCCGGGCACATAACAGGCATTCGTTCAATCAAAATTTGTTGGTCTATGAATCTTGTTAGCTCTCCCCCACGTACATCATACAAAATTTAAGAAGAAAATGCAGAAAAAATAAGGCCCTGGATTTAAAGATTTACCAAGTATAAATACAAGATATAGATCCCAGCAAAGAAACATTTCCTTTAGAAACAGACTCCAGGCTGAAGTTCTAACATCTTGGGCATAAAAAAAAATAGAAAACCCTGTAATCTGGAATCAGGTCAATGCTAAGCAAATTAAAGAAGAATAAATATTCTCTCACAAATATGAGCTGGTTTCATAGCTAAATGATATTACCAAGTTAACATGTTAATAACACCCTTTGGCTCTTTGAAGACACATAAAAATCAGAAAGGTTCAAAAAACAAATTCTTTATTGGTCTATCACAGTTTGATCATAGAAAAACTGCTTTCTATAATTACATAAGAAGAGAGCTAGAAGCACAGGCTTAACAGTTAAAAAGGTTACCCAAGAAAGCGGTGTCATAAAAAGATAGAGAAGAGAAAATTAGAATGTTGCAGATATTTTAAGAATACACTTAAAGTATCTGGCAAATAATTTTTTAAAACTCTTTAAAAAGCATTAATATGAGCAAGATTGGAAGGCCAAAGAGAAAAAATAAATAAAAAGGCTAAGGGACATGGTAGGGTCTGGTATTTTCAACTTATAGCTCAACACACGCTTATTAAATTCCAAATAAAAACATGAGGAGGCAAAAGACTTACTACATATACTAGGTCTCAAAAGTTTTGTTAGGAAATTTTAAACTGGTATAGCTAATCACTACCTGGCATCCTCTCCTTTAATGCAGTGGGGTCCCTAACCTTTTTGGCACCCGGGACTGGTGGTCCTATGAGAATCTAATGACTGATGATCTGAAGTGGAGCTGAGACAGTGATGCTGGGGAGCGGCTGCAAATACAGATGAAGCTTCGCTTGCTCACTGGCCACTGCTCACCTCCTGCTGTGTGGCCCAGTTCCTACAGGCCAGGGACCAGTACCAGTCCAGGCCTGGGGATTAGGGACCCCTGCTTTAATGGGAGGAGGGAATAAAAAAACAAATGGGAGGGAGGAAGAGAAGACAAAAGATTCTCTATATTTTTAGATATTCTTTTGATTATAATACATGAATGAATACACTATAGAATAAAGACCCAAAAAAAGCAATTATTCTGACACAACTATTTTTGACATCTCGTTATAGTTTCTGCTGAACTTCTTTCCAATGCATGCAGTTTTTATGTATAAATTTGTATATACTGAACTTGGTAACTCTTTTTTAATATGACTAGTTTCTATATAATCTTTATAATCCCACATCACACATCGCAAAATAGGGAAAAGTCCTATAAATGCAACATTTTGAAGCAAAATATCTAATCCTCACTGAAGGATGTTCAAGGTTCTTTCAGCTTTAATAGCAGCCATTTATTCAATATTATTTCATATAACTAAAACTCCTATTATTTATATTTATGCCAAATAAACTCTTAATTATATACTAATTTGTTCCAATTATTTCATGACTCTTCTTTCTACATAACTACCAGTCTTGAGGGTAGAATGATATACTATGCAAGTTAACCAAATTACATTTTACCTAAGTGTCAAACAGTATAGAGTCTAAAAATGAACAGGCACCCAAAAGCAACTCAAAGTACTCGCCAACTTAAACACATAGTTCTATTTCTTTAATCCCCAATATTCAGGTCATGGTCATAATTAACATCAAAATTTCCAACCATATCTGTTTGTCAACTTGTTTTTATGACATTGTTTCAGTATTTCTTGGCTATAAGAAAATAACTTTAAAAGCAATATATCTATATATAGACATATAAAAAGAAAAATAAACCAGAAATAATCATCTCTTTATAACTCCACTGGACAGTGCACCACTTAGAAGGTCTTTACAGTGAATGGAATGAGTCTAGTGCCAACATATAAGTCTGAACAAGGTCTAAGGAGTTTGCTTCAATATATAGCTTTCTAGACTGACTTAATTTCCATGATCTACTCCAAATGGCTAAGAAGTAACATTGTCATCTTAGAGACACTTCAAAAAAAGAGCTTTCTTTTGTCCATGAGGATTCCCAAATTGTTCCTCCAAAGATAAACAATATGTAACAGTCAGTGGTTTCTGAGGTACATGAGTTGAGGATAACAGGTTTGCCAAGTCATCTACTTCTCAATTTGGTCAGGAAAGAAATGAAAAAGATGCCATGATACAAGGTATCACCTAACACTACTCCTATGCATTTGAAGCAGCAATTCCTTTCTACTGGACATCTCTGATCACTCCCTCACCCTCTATTTATTTGTCATCCTTTCAATCCTCAACTAAATTTTTATAAAATTTAGTTCTTAAGAAGGAGATAGCAATCAAGCTATCTCAGTAAATATATTGAAATTTCCCTCATTTTCATATTTTGACTTAGGTCTGTGCTACTAATGCCAAAAACAAAAACCCCAAACATACTCATTAAAGAAAAAAAATTAATAAAATCAACTTAATTATCCATACTAAGAAGAGAACAACAGGGCATACTCCAAAAATAATTTAGAAAGAAAAGTATTTATTTTTGGTAGCAGATTCACTTTCCTAATTATATTTTACTTAAGTCAATATTCTTAAAGCATATACTAGCTATGGTAAGAGAGAGGAGCCCAAATGAACACAAAACACAAAAGACAAACAAGCTAGGATAAAACACGGACTGCTCATGATCTTAAGAACTTGCAGCAACATGTACCTAAGCAAATAATGCCTACCTTTAACCTACCCACTTTTAGTTGCCAATTAATTCCTAAATATTCCAAAATAATTTTTTAAAAATCAGCAATTAAGAACCACTACTTGAAACTCTAAAGATGAAAGGTATAATCAACTCATCAGTTTCAGGCAGTTCTTAAGAAGGAATCGTGGACTCATTTGAAAATCAGATGAAATATGCAATAATCAATTTTACATACAACCTAGTTGGGGAGTGAAAAGTGATCATGGCTAAAAAAATGTATCTATGAATCATCCCAGAAAGGTTAAAAACATCAGGCTCAAAAGGTTCCAAAGAAATAAAGTCAAATGTAAACTTGATATATACAATGGTTAAATATCAAGGCTGTAGCAACCACACACAGATTGTTCAACCATGTTTTCAATCTGCACGAATTCCCTACTGTTCTTACCATATTGTCCCAAATTTTTCCAGAGCTTCCACAAGGTCTGCTTCCACCACAGATTCACAGAGTCCTCGAACGTGAACAACCGGTGAAACAGAAACTTTATGATGACTTCCACCTGCCTCCTAGAAAGAGAAAATAATTTCGAGTTAAAAACTTTAAAAGTCTAATTGTGTCTTTTAATAATTTCAACTCTGCCTTAAAAAGGAAATACTAAAAAAAGAAAAAAGTTGCAATTCACAAGTTGGCTAAAGGACCTGAGAGTAAAATTGCCAATTAAATTCTTGGCATGAAAAAGAAACAAACTCAAAGATACAGAGAACATTTTGATGGTTGCCAGATGAGAGGGGGGTTATGGATTAAGTACGAATTGGAAGTTAAAAAATAGTCATAGGAATGTAAAGTATAACATAAAAGATACAGTCAATAATATTGTAATAACTATGTATGATATTAGATGGGTGCTAGATTTATCCTGGTGATCACTTAGGAAATTGTATAAATGTCTAATCACTATGCTGTACATCTAAAACTAGTATTATAGGCCAACTGTAATCTTAAAAAATTTAAAAAAGTAAAAATAAATGTTTAGCATGAAAATTATGATTTCTTAAAAGGGAGAATTCTCTCTCAATAAGAACTAAAAATAAGTTATTTAATAACTTATTTCAACTTTAAGAAAATCTCAGAAAAAAATTCAGCAGATAGAGCATGCTAAGATTGAAAATACACTATACTCATAATTTCATAGTTTCACCTCCACAAGATCAAAATCTCAAGTCATCCAAAAGATAGTCTCAATTTAAAACTTGTCTTTAATATAAAGATTATATACTTTATTTTCTCTGTAATATAGTATTTATATCATCTTTTGTCCTTGTTTAATAGGTTACCTAGTCCCACTGTAACTTGGAAGTTACTTAGTACACTTGACAACCGAAATTTATACAATTAGTATAAAATAGTGCCATTATGAAGATGGTAATGGTATAGGAAAGAATATCAGTATTCTTAGGAAAGGTGGGATACTAGAGGATGAACTGTCATGTCTGTAACTTATTTTCACATAGTTTGGGGAGAAAAGTATATTAATATAGATATGGACATATAGAGGTAAAAATCCTAAGTAACAATGTTAAATACTGCATATATAATTGAACATTTTACATAATAAAAAGTTGGGAAAATATTTTATTATGAAATATTTAAGACCTATAAATGGGTATGAAGACCAACATAAAAATAATCATTAACTCACCACCCAGTTTAATAAATAACTACCAATCAGTTGAACACTTCTCCTCTTCCTACTTCCCTTCCCATGATGGATAACCACTATCTTGTATATAGTGCTAAAGCAAATGACTGTTTTTCAAATTGGTCTCCTCTCAGAGAAATGAATTACAGGACCAATTTTAAAATCTCTCAAAAGATGTAATTTTAATACATGATTATTTAATATAGTTCCTAAATGGAACAGATTGAGGCTCAAGTCCTTTAAAAGTTCAATGATGTTAAATGTAATTAATATGATACTTAGAAGATCTGATTATCTTAAACTCAAGGCTAAAAACATACCTCAAACCCCTTGGATTTGTCCTTATTCCCACTCAATAAATCTGTCATTCACGAATTTACCTACCTTGATTATTTCTCTTCTCTATCTTTATGTCCCCTTTTCTTAAACTTAAAAATTTCTCCTTTCTATAGTTTATTTTTAAAGAAAAAAAAACTATATAAAACTGATATATTAAAGATATCTTTCAAACTATATTTTTACCTCATTTTTTCCCCCAAAATCCCATCACTTTTCTTCAATCAATATTTTCTACCTATATTATACACTGGTGATAAGAAATCTGGAATCATCTGTAGAGCTTCTTTTATCTGCCTCAAAATTACCTCCTTGAAGCATCATGTTATGCATCTCATTTGTAAGTTGGTGAATAAATCAGTATTGTTTACCCCATCCATATATATTAATACTTTGATCGTGTTTTCTCCAGCTTAATGAATTTTTTAAATACTTTCTCATACAGAAGTCCAAATTATTTCTACTTCAAATATTTAGTTATCTAGCCTCTCTCTTGGTCTATTTATATCTATTACTTATCAGACTAATTAATAATCTATTAATTATCAAACAATATTTGTTTGATACCCACCAAATGAAGGTATGCCTACCATTTATGTATATATTTTTTCTTTTTTATTACTCAATCTTTTCTTTAGATAAACTGAGTCAACTATAATGAAGGCATTATTTAGTCCCCACTACAAGCCACAGACCAGTCTAGTCATAACCATTCCAAACTCCCGGCCCCTCAATGGCTATCTCAAAGACAGACTCTAATACCAACATTAAATGCTAATTTTGGCTACTGGAGACCAGATTGAAGACCAGGCTCTATTAAAGAGAAGGAAATATCTTAGAGGATAAATGAAGCTTCTATTTGAGAGGAATGAGCAGGGTCCCTTAACATCTCTTCATACAGAAAAGCAACAATTTAACTATAAACTCACAAAGGCCAGGCACTATGTCCCCAGGCTCTTTTGTTCTCCCAGAATCTCAATGCACACGTGCTGAAGAGTTACTGAACAATCTTTTCTGCTCTCCTATGACAGGATTAAGAAAGACCAATCCAAAATTCAATAATCTGCCCCAAAACACCAAACATACACAAATTCACTTCATGGAGGCCAAGTAATTATCTAGCCTCTCCTTAAACACTTTCAATGACAGGAAACACACTACCTAGACAATCCATTATATTTTTAGAAAATTCTTCATAATATGCATCTATACCTGTCTCCCTGTAGTTTCCTATACAAAATGGCCTCTGGAATCAGACCAGTGTTTGAATCTTTGGACACTACAGGCTCAGTGATTTTCAACTAGTTACTTAATTTTTCTGAGCCTGTATCACTATTTAAAAAAAAAAAAAAACCCAAAATCCTTATCATGCAAGATTACAAAAATAAAACAAATATAAAATGACGAGCAGAGCTAGATGTAATTACTGAACAAAGGTCCAATAAATGTTAGTAGGCACTCCAACCTTTACTTGTATTTCCCTCTTCCTACACAATTACCTCCCAATGATTTGTAATGATTTCTTAAATCACACCTAAGTCTACCATTCAAGATAAATATCCCCCGAATTCTTCTGTCATTTCTTATGATGTGATTTTAAGTGCCTTCTCCATTCTGGTAATCTTTCCCTGGATACACTACAAATTATCAATATCATACCAAGAAATGAACAGAGTATTTCCATATATTTAAGATCGTTACCTCTTTGACTTTAGGGGCTTCATACAGACCAAGAACTAGTTTTAAGGGGCAGCTGCAAATATTTCTTAACTCAAACTATGCTTAGAGTTAACTACATTGTTTTTCACAAAATTAAATTAATCGTATCTCTTTTTTTGTTTTTTTAAAGAAACAATACAGCAGATTATTATACTGGTGTTCTTAATCAGAGTCATTTCTCCCCAACTTCAGAGATAGCACAGTGATTAGTTGGGGAAAGGAGAGATTAAAAATGGTTGATCGGAGGAGAAAATATAGGCACTAGGAAAGAGAGACTGTTTTCTTTATTTGCCAGTTATAAGACTGCAAGCCTAGCTTTATCACTAGAGGAAATAGTGATATGTGAAAAGAGACAGAATAAAGTCTCTACATCACCTAAACTCCTGGATCCAGTCATGCCTAAAACTAGTGCCATAACTGCAAGCTTTGGAAGTTATATTCAATTTCATAGAGAAAACACACACACACACACACTAAATGAAGTAGAATCACAGATTTATAGACGTAGTTGTTTTTGTTTTTATTTAACTGTTTTATCTCCATCACGGAGAACAGTACCTAGCACACGGTAGGACTCAAGTCTTTTTAATGCGTTAAGAGATCACAGTGATCATCTAATCCAACCATCTCATATGACAGGTAGCAAACTGAGTTTCGGCGAGGTTAAGTCAGAAAGTATGCTGGAAGCATAGCCAAGGCACCTGCTTTGGTTGGGCTTATGGTTCTATTAACAGCTCTTTTCATTTTATGTACTAACACAAAGAAATAGTCACTTGTTAAAACCAAAAAATAGTAAAACCTACTACTTTTCATTTCTTTCCCAGAACTAAGCTTGAAAATTCTCACTCGCCATAGCAGTTTGGCTAAAGACATAGGACATTACTGCTACACAAGTCTCAAGGCTCTGGCACTTACCTCCAGGGCACATTCTTGAAATGTTTTATTCTCCAGAGTGCAGTTACTATGCTCACTGTCACAGTCTCTAAACTTTTCCTGTGGAGCTAAGCTAACAAAGTGACCTCATCTCATCTCCCATCTCCTATTCATCCAATAAGCCATCGGAATATTCCTATCGTCTCTGAAATTTAGATCATTAAAGTATAATAATAGTACATCTTAAATTCAAACTAGATTCTCTACATAATATACATTCGTTTGTTTGGAAATCCTAGGATCTACATTTTTATCTTGGTATTTTGCCATCTTGCTAGTGTATTTATTAAAAATTAAAAAATAAAATTTTTACCTCATCGCAAACAAAACATTTTAACAATCTTTAATTTGCCTATTTACTGACTAGCAGAAAAGAAAAACTTAAAAAAAGTTTCCAAAGTAGCTTAGTGCTCCATAAATTTTTATTGATAACAGTATTTATAAAAGCAGATATTTCCTAGGTAACCTCCCAATTCAATTCCTCGATGTGTTTTACAAAGAAGTCAAAATATTTGGAAGTCAAGTTGCTTTCTTAAAAGTTAGCAGATGCAAAAATTTACTATTAATATGATCTTGAAGGTCATGCCTACTAAACATTAGACTATTTACTCTGTAAAAATAAAGTAACTGTATAATACATAGCATGAACCTCCATAATCAAGCTTTCAACAATGAAGCCTGATGAATCTAAATCTCTTGGGGAGTTCCTGCTCTTTAAAATTTGTGCAGAAGAGACAAATATTAAAGGATGTTCTATTCCTATTTTTCATGTCCAAACTACTAACTCATTTCTCTTAGTTCCTTAAAACATATGACCATTCACAATGACCAATTCATCTTTAAATTAGGAGCATTTGTAGAAGCATTGCTTTTCTTAAATACGTACACACTTTCCTCACACTCACAGAAATAACTATGAAAAGCCAAACAATGTAAATCTTTTAAGTCTTACTTTGCACCTTACAAACTTCCAAGCAGAGGTGAAAAGAATGCCATCATTGTACCTAAACTGCACTTACTTTAACAATTTGACCAAAGGTACTTCTTCTCTGGAGATGCTGAAGGACCAGTGAGGCTAAGCAGAACCCTTTTCAGTTAAATTAATTACCATATTTCTAGATGATGACGCACTAGATAGTAAACTATCCAGAAATTTCCTATCCTAACAGAAAAATTTTATTATGTACAGCTTTCCATAGTTGCAATGATTTCAAGAGTACCAAAAATTACATGAAGAAAAACGTTTAAAAAAAAAAAGCAGGAAAAATAAGCGTTTGTTAACTTTCACAATGCAATATTGGTTCTTCTGTAAAATAAAAGCAATTCGCCCTCTTTTAAGAAACAGCAGTAAATTAAACAAAAATTAGAATTTACAACTCAATCTGCATATATTAGTTACTGCCTGATTTGAAAGCTGCATTACATTAATCACTAAACTACAACGTCAGGTATGAAAGGCATATAGTTCAACTTTCACATTTTACAGACTAAGATAACTCAGCATAGTAGTTAACTGACTCTCCTAGTCACATGGATTGTATGCTTGCTAGGACTTCTGACTTTCCCCAAGCCTTGTCCAATGCTATTTTCACTGTTAGATACAATTCACTCCAGATATATTAACTATATGTTATTTTCTTCCCAACACCCTAAACCCTAGTTTAATGACTCACGCAAGACTTTTGACAAAGGAAATACAGGATCCAATGCAACTAAATATCCTGTTTCCAACTTCCACAATGGAAGTGGCTTTGAACTGAAACTTTTAAAGAAATATACTTCCTTTATTCACACTTCCAAGTTACACTTTGAATAATCCAAATAGCTAGGCACAAAAATAAAATAAAATAAAATAAAAAATTAGTCTCTAACCATAAGAAAACTTTTAGAGAAAGTGTTCTTTTTAAAAATGTGTTGCAACGTTATCCATCGACATTACCGTAGCTAGAAACTCTAACATAAGTTTGGGGACTACTTTTCTGATTTACATAAAAACTCAACTGAAAGGCTTCTAATTCGCCTCTTGTTAAAGATGAAAAACATCTTAATCTAATAATAAAATATGTGTATCATTTCATACATTTTCGGTAAAGTTTGCTTTTTAAAAAATCACATTAAAATGTTAGATGTTTAAAGAACATCTGTCATTAAGACAGCTTAACGCACCAAAAAAAAAGGCTAAAACGTTTGCTGTGTTCTTTTTCCTTAAAGTCTCCAACCAAATGAAGCTGAGTTACTATTTGCTATGGATAAAACAATTTCCACATTCCTTCTGCCTCCATCTAACATT
Source organism: Rousettus aegyptiacus (assembly GCF_014176215.1). Classification (NCBI taxonomy): domain Eukaryota; kingdom Metazoa; phylum Chordata; class Mammalia; order Chiroptera; family Pteropodidae; genus Rousettus; species Rousettus aegyptiacus. Next base: position 22,410,543 of record NW_023416310.1, read on the forward strand.
ACATTTTTGATGAAACAAAAATCTAGGAACGTGTTTAATGCAGTCCTGAGTTCGGTTCCTCCTTTCGTGGGGCAAATTAGGAATAAACTGCCAATGAATCAAAGTGGTTTTAACATTTATTTGAAAGTAGGAATGTCCTAAGACACTAAAAAAATTTAAAAAATGAAGAGCTAAAAACTGTAATGAGCAATAATCATAAAACTGGGCAGCAAAGCAAAGCACGCACGCCTTGCCTGCCAAGAGTAAAAATTCTTTAATTAAACCTTCACGAGAACTAGGGTGTGAGCCCCAGAGAGTAATTTGTCATTTAGTTAAGAGTCTGTCTGCTCAGGACCTAGGAGAAGAGTCCTCGGCGGAACCGACGCAACCATCCTGTGATCGTGACCAGTGCGCGGATGCTGCGGGCAGAGGCACTAAAGAGAGAGGGTCATCGCAACGCCCGCCAGCGGCCCGAAGAGTTAGAGTAACAAAGAGCTAATCGCTCACCAAACCACCCCCTCCCCGACCCCGAGCGGAAGCAACGTTTCCCCACCGCCCCCGCCCGCGACCCTCCCCAAGTTCAGGGCCGGCGCCGACCCGCGCCGGGGCCTGCGGCCAGACTAGGGCCGCTCTCGCCATCAGGATGCGGAAAACAGGTAGGGCAGAGAACAGAAGCCCCAAAGAGAAGAACCAGCGCTCCCCGAGCTGGTCAGCGCGGCAGCTGAGGGAAAGGAGGCCGGCGGGAGGCCCGGGCCGAGTCCGCGCCGCCGGCCCTCCTTCCCGGGGAGACGCCAGGCACACCAGACAGGACGCCGCGCTTTGTTACCGGCTGTGAGAAGCTCCGGCCGCCGCCGCCGCCATCGCCTCCGCCCCGGGGCGTCGCTTCCCGGCGGTTCTCGCCTTCCTCGGCCGAGTAGTCGATCTCCCCCTCCTCGGTCTTGAGGCGCTTGGCCTGGCTCTCGTACTCGCGGTCCTCCTCGTACGTCTCCCTGGGGGAGGATGAGGAGGAGGACATGGCGGCGGCCGGAGGGACCGGCGGGCAGTCGGGTGGGGGTGGCGGCGTGGCGCGGGCCTCGGACGCCGCGGGTCGGTCCCGTCCGAGGCAGCGCCTCCGCGGCGGGGTCTGCTCGGCCCAGCTGTCCGCAGGGCCCGCGCCCAGGAGCCGGGTGGGAACGCGGCGCGAGCGGGATGAGAAGGGCGCTCCGGAGCGGCCGCTCCCCTTTATTAAACAGCCAAAATTCAACCTCTCCCCGCTCCTCCGTCTCCGCTCCCAGCCCGGGGGAGCGAATCTAAGGATGGGACGCGACCGTGGCTTCCGGTCTTCCCTCCTCCCCCAGACCAGCTCCCCGCCACCCAGGCCGAGCCTCCACCCCCGCCCTCGCTTTCGCCGCTCAGGATCGAATCCAGCCGCAGCCTGCGGGAAGCGCCTCCGAGCTTGGATCTCGCTCCCTATTGGCAGAGGGGAAAGTCGACCAGGCTTCCAATTGGCTGTAAGGGCAGTTCGTCAAAAGCCCCACGGCCCGGCCTCGCCCCCACCTTCTTGCGCCTTCTGAACAAGACGCTGGCCTGCGAGTCCCGACCGCGCAACGCTCGCCGCGCGCCGGGGAAAGCAGTTACTTGCCCGAGGCGGTTGGCGCTGTTAGGCTCACCTGAAGTGGGGCGTGGAGTGAACCCCGGCTGGCGACGAGGCGTGCAGAGGTGCTCGGGCTGCGGGTGTTAACCGCCCTCCCGCTAATTTAAATGTTTTTATTACTTGTCTTTAAAAAGAGGATGAGGAAAACGTCTAAAATACCTGTAGATATACATTAGCCCTAAAACTGTAGAGGATGAGGAGAGAAGAAGGTTTGGAACCGTGAAAGTGGGCTTTTCCTTAGGTTGTGCAAAATGTGATAGAAGCGAGTGGACTCTCTCCTCCACTAACTAGGTAATGGAGAGCAGCAGTCAACATTTACTGAATGCATCGAGAGTCTGAAGAAGCCTCCCTACACCAGCGAATGTCAGTCTGATCACTTAGCACTCATTTGTCATCTGGACCTCTCTTCTTTCCTGACACTTATAGGGGACTTGTCTGTGTGAGTCCCTGCTCCAAATAAATGTGTTTTAAACCTTCCATATAAAATTTCATTCTTCATCCCAACCCTTTCCTTTCTGGATGATCTATTCACATCATTTATTTTTGAAAGATAGGAAGCCTATCGAAATTATCTTTATCCTTGGGACCACAGCTCGCTTCCTCTGTGGGGCCATTGAGGACTCTTTCCTGCTTTCTCTTTGCAACAAGACCCTGTTTTAAAGAATGTTCTGTTTTAAAGACTAAAAGCCCTTGAAGACAGTAACTGTACTCTTTTTCATCTTTGCAAATTCAGTTTCCGTACAGTACCCTCAAAAGTTAGGCGCTCAACAATGCTGAATGAGTGGCTCTTGGGAAATAAAGATCCAGTACATCTTTCAGGAGAGTCACTGACAAATCTAATGCAACTTAACCCTTGGAGGACTGCCTGTGATCAAGACCCAGCAATTCCACTTGTGAGAAGCCAAAGAAGATGAAACGAATGCTAATTTGAAAAGTACATGCAGCCCTATGTTCATTGCAGCATTATTTGCAGTAACCAAGATATGCAAGCAACTAAGTGTCCATTGATAGATGAATGGATAAAGAAGTTGTGGAATATACACACACACAATGAAATATTACTAAGTTATAAAAAAGAATGAAGTCTTGACATTTGCAACAACATACACGGACCTTGAGGGCATATAAGACTAAGCGAAATAAGTCCGACAGAGATTACTGTATGATTTTACTTATATATGGAAACTAAAAAACAAAACAAAAACATTCAGAAAACGAACTGATGGTTGCCAGAGGGAAGAAGGTGGGGGAAAGGGCAAAAAAAGTGAAGGGGAATAAAAGGTACAAATTTCCAGTTATAAAATAATAAGTCGTAGGAAATATAGTCAATAATATTGTAATAACTATGGTGTCAGATGGTTACCAGACATCATGGTGATCGCTTCGTTAGCTATATAAATGTTGAATAACTATGTTATATATCTGGAACTAATATATTGTATGTTAACTATATTTTAATAAAAATAAAGTCAGGTATTCTCATTGTCCTTTTTCCACAAATGCTTCCTAAATGTGGCTCTTTCTTTCCTAGGTGTGGATTGTTTCCTCTCCCAGCCTAGTTCTCCTTTCCAAAGTTATTTTACTCCAGAAAAAAACTATTTTTATTTATTGCAGACAGTGCTTTAACACACAGTATTTTGTACATTATAATTTACAGTGCCTGTCATTTTGGAATCCAATTGCAAGCTCTTTCACAACGCCATACAGCTATAATCAAATTTGGGTGTGGCTCGAAATGTGTACACTGATGGACTAGAACTAAAAAAAAAAAAAAAAAATTAGAAGTTTATTTTGTAAATTAAGATAGAATGAAAGTGCACAGACACTATCAAAGAGGGAGCTGCAGAGCTGGCTGCAGACGAGGAAATGTCATTGGCAGAGCACCAGAAAGAATGAGCAGAGCCCGAAAGCCTTTATACAAACTTCTCAAATATTTTGTGCAATGGTGAAAATATTTCAAATTCTCAAAGCCTACATCCAACCTATGGATCCTGCCAGGCTAAAATGCAACTCTCTCTACCAATAAGTAAGGAACCCCAGCCTTGCCAAACCTTGCTGCTATCTATACTCAGTGTTCGCTGCACTAACTGTAGGTAGGGGTCAATATGTACTAGTATTAAACTTAATTCTTTCATGGAATAGATCAAAAACTGTTAAGTGGGGAAAAAATTCAGTAAACTTAGCATGTTTAAAGGACATAGGTCAGTACATTGACCTTGAGTGACCTTTGAGCTTGTTGAAGATGAGTTGTTTAGACTGTGGCACTAGGTTCTTTGATCAAGAAAATGCTAGCTAGCTCATCACTATACCTTGAGAAGAGGTACAGAAGGAGGCCATAAATTCTATTCTGTGTAATTTAACTTAGATGAGATAAAGAAATTACACACTGCCCAGTAGCCAGAAATGCCTAAGAAACTCAGAAACAGATCCCAACTGGCATGACCATCTGGAATCTTTTGCACTACATACAGCCTCAGGCCTGAATGCTTAATTGGATTGGCTGCTGTTGATTGAGGTAGAAGGCAGCCTTGAACTCCCATTGCCACAATTCAAAGGTGATTCAGAGGTTATACTAGAGTAGGAGACAGATTCAAAGTAAGCCTAGGGAAACGGATAATCAAGGTCCTTTATAATCTAGCCCCAAATTGACCTTTTGTTTTAAATCTCATTGTAACTATAAAGTAATTTATAAGACATCGTGCTAGGTGATAAAGGGAACTAGAAAACTATGAGCTAGTCCCTACTTTCTCAAGGTTTATAATCAAAGAAACAATGTACATACCCAAAAGAGAGGATACAGGGCACATATAATAATAACAGCCATTTACAATGTGCCAGGCACTGTGCTAACCACTGCAAGAGTCATGCCAATAAATTCTGACAAAAGGCCCCTAGAGGCATTATTATTACTATGCCCATTGTACAATTAAAGAAACAACATAGGAGAGATTAAAAGACCTGCCCTAGAAACACAGTAAATTAGACGGCTAGGATCGGAACACAAGCAATCTGATTCCAGAGCCAATAATACTCCTCATCAAGAAGGAGGATGATTTAATTATATTTACTGCCACAAACATAGAGATCTAATTTATAGTTGCTTATCATGATACTATTTCATTCACTAATTTTTACCAAGGTTATACAAGTATAATTCTGAGAAGGGATGAATTGATTATAGTTTTCACCATTTTCATTGATATATGGAAATTCAATTAGTTTCTGTAGGAAATTACAAATATAATACACTGTTTTAGTGTTCATTTTTAAGTTTAATTTCTATAGAAAAGGCTCAGAAATCATAAGAAAGATGTCACCATTTTCTGATGGATACATCATTCGATCAACTAGAAATGCAAACTGAGCGTTTCAAACCCAAACTCAATTTCCAATATTGTTATTTCATTGAAAATACAAAACTTTTGTTTCCTTCTTCAGTTCCTACAAAAATCAAATAAAATCTTCGTGCACACTTATCTGTGTGCCACATTTCCAAAGGATTGGAATCATAGACATGTATTAAGACATATTTAACATGAAATCCAGCTTAGAACAAAGTCAACAAATCAATGAGTTCGTGTGAAACACTGTCAAATTCAGAGTACATTATTTGTGATGGTACCACTTTCCTTGTTTGGCAGAGATCACCAAGAAAGAGACCTGTCAGGCACTGGTATCCAAACTTTAATTCGATTCACATTTTGGTTAGTCACAGTGAAAAGAAGCCGCTGTTCCAAAAGAATGAGCCCCGAAGGAAGTGCTTCAAGCACTATTAGTTCCCTGTGTAGTCAAGTGTAACTACAGTGGTATTCTCTTTCAGCCCTATCATCATGCGCATCTGCTTTGGGGCAGATGTGATACATCTGCAAAGATAAAATAGAATGACTTTAGAAGGATTAGCTCACATGCCAGATAATGACAGGTAAAATTCAGATTCTTGTTATCAGTTATAGCCACTTACTCTTTATCTTAGAAATAATATTTACGTTAATTTACTTTTCTCTCTGACTCATGTGAATTGATAGTGCTTTAGAGATCTTTGAAAATATTTTTAATAAAAAGACTAAAATCATAGTATTCCCTCTACAGTTGAAAATAGAATTTATCAAAGTAAATTTTCATTTTGTATATGAAAATATAGATAAAATTGATAGTTACACTTAATGAAAAGATATTAAGATAGAATGTGAGATAATTGAGAGGAATAAATAGCTCTTAATAATTTCTTGTTAAGTATGAGCTCACGATTCTTTTCTGTCTTCGTTTTAATTTGGGCAAAATAAAAATACCTTGGAAACAGCCCACCTGACCCCCTCTAGTAAGTTGTAGTTTGGAACTACATCACCACAGCCACTGTCTGGAAGCCACCAGGATCAAGAAGCTATCACTTTCATAGTCAGCTCCAGAATCATACCATACCAACTGTAATCTGAAACAGCAAAATGAATATATCATCCCATGCTTCCTGATGTTCACAAAGCTAATGACTGAACAATGGGACCTCTACAGCAGAAAAAAAAAATGTCTCCAACAGCATGCCTGTCAGAGAAACAGCCTTTTAGATCTTACATCTAAAATGACTTTAGAAGGATTAGCTCATATGCCAGAAGCATCTGATTGTTGAATCCTAAGTACTTTCAAAAAAATAGCTGCAACAGAATCTAGAGGATGTGATTTTTGGCTTACCAGTCTCTGCAATACAGGAAGTATACTTGAAGCTTGAAGGAGGATGAACTGGCTGTTAGGTGCAATCCTCCTTATCCTCTATACTCCCTAATTAAATTAAATGTTTGATTTAAAAAGACCACACATTTTGTGCTACACATTCATAGAATACTAAAAGATCATATAAGAGAGAGAGAGAGAGAGAGAGAGAGCATGTGCGCCCTTCATAAACGGCAGGGACATTGTAGAATCAAACCTCAGATCCCAGGCAGTGCCATTTTAGTACAATTTTTCTCGGGGACAAGGGGTGGGGGGGACATTTTAATAATTTGCTATTTTGTTAATGTCCAGTAAATGCAACCTCCCATCTAGTTATATTATCCACTATTTTCTGGATCAGTGCTCTCAAACTCTAACGTACACATAAATCACCTCTGAATCTTTTGAAAATACAGATTCTGATTAAGTAAATTGAGATAGAGCCTGCGATTCTGCGTTTCTCACAAGCTTCCAGGTGCTGCTGAAGATGCAAATGTGAAGGCCACATTTTGAATAGCAACATTTTAGATAAGGCCTCACCAGCCAGGCTGCCGCATGAATGGGGTATGCCGAGATAATGATTCTCTTCAACCCTTGGGGCAGCTAGGTGAGGCCACTTGGCAGGCAGAGCCTCCAGGCCAGTTGGCTCCTGCTCCATCAGTGTACCATACAAACTATCTATCTATCTATCTATCTATCTATCTATCTATCTATCTATCTACATGTCTATATATATAGATATATATATAATTTTATTTTTTTACAAATAATATTTTCTACCTATACTGTGATGTAGAAAGCATGGCAGTATTTGAATAAATATGTCAGTTATTGAATCTTGGTCCAGTATTGGCCAAAACATGTGCTCTTTTAGAATCCTTTATTAGTAGCAGAAATTTTTAAAAATATTCTTGCAACAAATTAAGAAAACTAAAGATAGCAATAATCAATTTACATATCACCAAATCAACTTATTTAATAAAGACTCACAGGAAGAAAAGATGGTGCTAATACTTCATGTTATCTCAATATGAAACAAAGTCTTAAGATGGCTTCAGCTATTCTGCCAGTGACACCAAAATTACCATAAGAAAGAAGAAAAAATAGCATAATTGTTTCCATAGTGCAATGCTTTTTTCAGAAAAGCGAAAATTTACAAAAATATCTAGAAATGTTTCTGTATGAATACTAGTGTGTACATCTGCTATTTAGACATATTTGTATGTGTGTGTGTGTGTGTGTGTGTGTGTGTGTGTGTATTTCCCCCCTCCCCCCTGCAGACAGTAAAGAAACTCAAGTCCTTTTAAGGACTTAAGGTAAGGCAACAGGTCTACTTAGTCAAACTGAGTTCTTTTCACAAGCAGTAACATTTCAACGACTACTTAAACCCCTTGTTTGCTCCCACAATTCCCAACCCTATCAGCCAGCTGGAGATGAAGCACTAAGGGGGTAATTGTTGGATGGGTAAAGAAGAGAGAGAATTATTTAGCCACAGCCTTACATAGAGAGCAGTCTTCTGTGCCCTATGGTGTGGGTTTCTGAATGGTCAGGGCACCATGGGTATTGTATGTCCAGGGAAGAAAGGTGAAGAAAGCTGATATCACAAAAGATAAAACTTGCCTACTTCACAACTTTAAAAGAATAGCTCTGCCCAGTGTTGTAGTGGAGAAGAAAAATTGCCAATGGTTTCCAGATCGTTAAGCCCCAGTCTTAGATATTTAGATATAAGAAAGAGAAGACTTAAAGAAGACAAATGATCTAGAAATGAAATGGATTAAATTATCAGGCCCCCACTGAGTGCTATTTACTTTATTTTCTGACATTTTGGAGGGGTCTAGTTGTAACATGCCAGACTACACGGTTCAAGACTGGGGCAGATTCAATTATTTATAATCCAACTAATACTATTACCAAATTGTGAAAGAAGTTCTATTTTTAGACACCCACAGCTACAAAATCAGTTCTTGTCTGCATTTTCAGCCTAGCATCTGGCCACCCAGTTAAAGAGTACATTTCCCAGCCTCCCTTGCAGCTAGACATGGCAATGTGACCAAAGTTCATGCCAATGGAATAGGAGCAGTAATAATGGTACAACGTCTGAATCATTTGCTTAAAAAGAAATCATTTGCCCTTCATGTCCTCTCTTTCTCTTACCATTGCTGGAGTACAGATGTGGTGCTGAGTTGGATTCCACCATGCACAACAGTATAAGGATGGCAGAACAGCAAGATTGAAGGCACTAGGTCCTAGGATGATTTTTATGGAGCAGAACCACTGTCCAGCCTGAACCACATACTTCCAGGTTGTTATGTGAGAGAGACAAACTTCTATTTTGCTCGTGTGCCTTATTTTGGAATATTTTGGTTATAATAGTTTTTAGCCTATACCTAGTAGTATATCTATGTCAGACCCTCCAGGGAGGGAAACTTGATTACTGAAAACCTCAGCTTGAAAAAATACTTTATATATTCTTTTACACTTTTCTACTTTTGTGCTATACATGTATTCCCTAGTTATTAAAAATTCATCAATTCATTAATTTGTTAATGCCTTCACATCCCTCTTAAATTATACAAAAACCAGTGTTATCTTGCTGGAGTGCTTTTTCATTCTGGCTGAGAGGAACAGCCATATGGTTGTTCCCAGACCTTCAATATCTTGGCTTCTACCAGCAACCTTAGCAGATATTTCTAACAGAGCCTAATAACAAAAGCTACAATCACTAAGTATAATAACTATAAGAGCCAATCACAACATGAATTCTAATGGTTTTATGAGAACACAAAGCTTCCTATGCCGTCATCTGTTCCAATTCAGTCAGTCGCTTCATGTGCTACTACTCCTACTCCTCTCTGTCTATTCAACAAACGTTTAGAGTGTACATTTTCAACCTGACCCTATGGTGGACACTAAGGATATGAAGATGAATTACACAGCATTGCACCCCTCCTTGTGTTATGTCAGTACTTATATCTTTAAGAAATCTAAGGCATATGGTTACTTTCCTACCCAGACTTATGTGAGATTTCAAAAAAATAGTGGGAGACATAATTGAAGGTAAAGAGAGATCCTCTCTGCTCCTGAAATCGCACTGTCTATCCAAAAAGCTAAAACTAACTCTCATATAATGCGCCCCCAGCACCATTATTCCCCATTAGAAACTATGGTTAAAGGCAAACTTTAATTCTCTTTGATAAACTATTAATAATGAATGTATTTTGCCAAAGTTAACCTTTATAAGGTCCCTATCCCAAGTTTAAGAGCCATTAAAATGATAATACCATTTACCAAAGTAATTTGACTCATGAGAATTTCTTTAAACTAATATAGAAGCCTTATATATGATATTCATAATATTATCAGTGATGTCTGAGAGTAGGGAAAGCATTAGATAAATTTTGATTGTCAACTAAATGAAATAAAGAATAATTGCAAGAATAGTATGAGAATTAAGAGGATTTATTATTTAACAGAAAGTTTTTAAAAAGCATCATGATACGAGAGTGTGTGTGTGTCTATGTCTGTGTGTGTATGTACACAATGTTTCTCAACCTTGGCACTATTGACATTTAGATTAGATAATTCTTTTTTTGAGAGAGGGCTATACATTATAGCATGTTTAGTAGTATCCTTGTCCCCTACCCACAAGATGCCAGTAGCACCCATCTGCCCCTAGTAGGGACAATAAAAAATGTCTCCAGACATTCCTAACTGTCCTGTGGGAGGCAAAATCACCCCCAGTTGAGAATCCTTAGTAGATGAAATAAATACACAATCTATACTCTATGATCACAGTTACATGAAATATATACACATATAGACAAAGCTGGGAGGAAATTTTGAAAAATTAAAAAGGCATTTTTAATAGGATGATTGAAGTTATTGAAGCTATTAAACATTCTGTTTAATATTTTTGCAATAAAAATATTGAGAGTTAAAATAAAATTGAGTACTATCATGAGTTATAAACTCTTCTAAGCAGTTTTAATCTTTAAAATTACTATACATTTTATTATTAGAGATAACTTTAATCTTACCACTATAAACACATCATTAAAAGAAGCTTTATTTAGCTGATTGCAAAGTCATTTTTTTAAAAAACCCATAATACCAAATTGATATGTGATTCAGATGAGGAAGGACAGAATGACTCATTAATACTGGGCATGATTCTCTTTCTGCAGAATTCTTCTTGGAGCTAGCCCACATTCAGAATTGCTACTGATTTCAAAGGAAACTTTGTACAAGTGAAAAATAAATAAATTCAGAATTATTTCATCACTGAATTTGGGTAAGAACTTCATGTATTTTTGGCTTCAATGAGAAAGTAACTGAAAATATTTTGACAATGCCCAATTTTATTTTTTAAAATGTATTAAGTATTACAGCATCTAACATTTGCAGAATACACTGGTTCATTCTCTCATTTAATGCCTATCAGCACAAGAAATAGAGCCTCAGTTATGAATATGTGCTGAATGATATAGCAAGAATAAAATACAGAACAAAGAAAGCGTAGGCTACTCTGACGCTGCAGGATTGGGAAATAAAACCACTGTCAACATTTATGTAGCTATTCTTTTCCTTGCTCCAGTAGAACAGATAATTAAAAACTGTTTTCAAAAGTCTCAGGGGCATTACTCTGAAAAGCAATCAATCTGGGCAGCAGGTGATCAGGTGAGCCTAAGCCTTGGCAGGGAGGAAGGAGTGGATGGTTGACAAACACCTTCTCTTATTCTAAGGCATATATTTGAACCCGTAAACAAACACAGGTGTGCTTGACGCAAATCCTATTTTCTCACAGGCAGCCGTTTTTAGATATAATTTACATACACTGTGACCATTAAATTCTTTCCCAGTGAGGAAAAATCCAATAAATTGGAGTAAAAACATTTGATAATGAAAAACATTGAGACGAAGACTAGGTCGGAACAGGCAGGGCATTGACAAGCCAAAAGGGACAATTCTCCTACTCTAAAATGATTCCTCCGCTGTCAACCACTGCCATGGCCTTCACTTTCACAGCTACCAGATTCTTATGTTGGTATTTATGAAATCTAAAGAGTGAGGCTGTAATGGCATCATTTCTGCAGGTACTATGATCATCACACCAAATTAAAATTGACTTAAAATTATGTAGAACAAATTAGTTCCATGTTCATTCTAAAGGTTTAGAATGTTTTAGGGGCCAAGCTGACCAGCACACAAGGGTAAGATTCTAATCCATCTGTGGTAAATGAACCTGTAATGGACATCTCTCATTTTTAACAGTCTGGTTCATCCAGATCACTTGCACAGAGTTTCCCATTTCCTTAGTGTCATTGCTTGTTTCAGAGATGTATATATGACCTAGAAGAACATATCAGAATCACCTCCAGGAGTGTTTTGTCAGAGCTATTGAAAAAGACTGCTCTTTTTTCTGGACTTGCACAGGTTTCTGGAACCAAAGAAGCCCAGAATGAAACTGAGAGAGTTAAGCAGAGTTGGGAGATAGGGAAACAGCCCCGATGACATCATTTGAGACCCTGCATCTGGTTACATCTGAAGCTGGCTTTATGTTAGTTCCCCTTGCTTCCTCTACCATTCACTCTGGAGCAGTAGGCTCTGTTGTTCCAATCTCAGAACAATTTACCCAGCTCACCAGGAGTAAAAACTCTCCCCATTTCCAAGTCCTGACTTCATGGAGTTTCCCAATGAAATAACCGGTGAAGTGAAAAGAATGTGTGAGCACATGATTCATTATTGTCATTAACTTTGACCAATTGGGGAGAAAGACAACAGGTTGGAAGTACCTAGAAGCTCTGTTAAGCCTACAGGGTCTAGATAATCCTATTTTCAAACAGAAATTATTTTCCTCATGATATTACTCTTATCATTTCTAGAACTTCCCCCCAAATCACTTCCAAAAATCCTCTCCAGATCATCCCCCAAAGTTCAGTTAGCTAGACTACCTGTGGCTTTGCCCCTACTTGTTATTTACTTCATTTGCATGTGGTCTTTGTCATTATCATAAACAGGGTGTTCCATTGCCAGAACAACTGTGGGGAAAGAGCACATCAAACTGGAGTGAAGCTTGACCCACACCAGATTCAATCCCCACTGTGTTCTCGGATACTATTGCATAGACATTCTGCAGTTCCTGCCCATGTCTCTGTTTTGTTTCTTCTTCCAAAACTAGTGACTGAATTTGCTAATTTATTTTACTTTTACTAATGCAGATAGCTTTTCTTTCTTCTACATAATAGATTATCTCTCTAAATTTCTCTTTTAAGTCAAATTGTCCATTCAACCCTCTGAACCCCTCAACTTCCATAAGCCAATAAATTCTTCTTTTACTTAAGCCTGTTAGACCAGGGTTTCTTTCACTAAAAAGTGATTCAGAAGTGATCCTGCCACAATCTACTGAACTATTAAACTCTTTTCAGGGGTTTTCATTCCTACAGGCCATTTCTGGGATGCTTACTACCATAATTCCTGGGATCGAAAGTTAGGTTAACTAGAAAAAGGAAGGAAAAAATAGTGGAGTGATCGCATGCCTGTGCCCCCGCCCAAATACAGTAAAAAAAAAAAAAAAAAGGTCTAAGCCCACAACACACAAAAAAAATAGAGAGGAAACAGAAACAAAGAATATTCAGCAAACTTATAGAAGATGGAAAGCAAATGAGGAAGTCATAACTAACTTAATAGAACGGAAGCAGTTAAAATCTAAACATCCTAGAGGGGAATTCCAATGAATAATGAACTAGAAACTGGGAGTCTCAGTAGTTGGAGCGTAGGTCCACAAAAGGTGTGGACACCTAGAAGTGAAAGTGTGACTCTAAAATTAGTGAGATTGGTAGACTATATGTGTGGGAAATGGTTGGACCTCTTGTCCCAGGTCACTCTCCAACTCTTAAGTAGTCAAGCAAATATTTTCCTCTCCACTCACCACCCTATGGGAGAATGGAGGTTTATACTCTGGAGAATTTAACCCGAGAGGCACTAGACTTAGAGACTAAGCCACATGCAGTGCAAAGGCAAGTCATAGAGTTGAAAAATGAACTCCTAAACTATGAAAGCCTCAAGCCACCTCCCTTTCCTGTTCCCAGAATGCACACAACCAAGCATACACCTACCACCCCCACCCCTGCCTCTGCTTCCACCCAGCCAGAGATTTTCTGGAGAAACTGGACAGTCCCAGAGAAGAGATCTCCAAACACTGATATTAGAGGCTTCCGCAGTAATAAATCTGGTTTACTACTCAATCACCCTACAGCAAAGCCCTTCAGGCAACAAACCTTATCAATGCACCTAGAACTTCCACAGGACTTTTTTATGAGTCAGTCTTAAAAATTAATGGCCAGCCAAGGAATCTAGATGTTGCTCAAAAGCTATGAACTTCCAGTTATAAGAGGAATAAATTCTGTGTATACAGTGGACAGTTTAGTAACTATAGCCAATATTGTATCACATACTTAAAAGTTGCTAAGAGATCATAAATGTTCTCACTGCACACAAAAGAAGGTAATTATGTGAAGTGACAATGGAGATGTTGACTAACCTTTTTCTGGTGATCATTTTGCAGTATATACGTGTATCGAATCATCACATTGCACATTCTACACTTACACAATGTTATATATGAATTATAGCTTGATAAAATTGGAGGAAAAAAAGAAAAATGATGTACTTGTGGAACTCTTTTCTCAAGACCCGTTTCATATCCTTTGATGCTGGTGATAAGTCTCACGCTGGCACCCCAACTGCCAGTTAAACAGATAAGAAAACTTTGTTAGGGTAACGGGTGTCAGTCGCAGCACGATATGCCATTTTACCAATGATCATCACCTGACTACCTGCATTTAACAATTACTAATCTAGACTAAGAGCCCTCCAGTGGAAATTGGGCTCTACTAAAACCACCAAACATGCCTCTGAGCCTTTGGCAGACACCGAGCCAGTCCTGTTATCAACTTCTCTTGCAACTGTGCAGTTTCCCAGCTCCAAAAAGGGCGGGGGGCCAGCAGCAGCCCCTTCTCTGCTGCAGGCCATGTGGTCCCTCTGGAGAAACACTTCTTCCCATTGATATCCCCCTCCACTGTACCAACCCCCTCTCTAGTCTCTCCTGTGACCTGAGACTTCCGGGAAATCCTTCAGGGGGTATAGTTCTCTACTTTAGAGGAAGATGAGACCAGAAGCGTATCTGAATCTAGGTGGCAAATGATGTTACAGCGGTGTTGTATAATTCTCAGTGGCATCACAAGGTGTCCTGTACTCAGCATTGTGGCAGCCTGACTGGAATAAAACCCAGTAATAAAAATAGCATCTAATGAATTGAGAACATACCACATGCCAAGCATTTTGTTAAATACTTTATATATATTGATTCGTGTAATCCTTACATATATTAACTCATGTATTCCTAGCAAGTAAAACTCTTATTATCTCATTTTACTAGTGAGGAAAATGAGGCTAAGAGGTTAAATAACTTGTCTAAAATTACATAGCTAGTAAATGATTGTTAGAATCAGGTTCTTTTTTTTTTTTTTAACATTGATGACAATAATATAAACCCACTTGGGCTAAATTAAGCTCCCTCTCCTACACAAAAAAAGAAATTTAAGAACAGTGTTACCAGGAATTCAAAGATCAGGAAGTAACATCAGGTATCAAGATGGACTTGCTTACTTTTGTGGTTAGGTGTTCATCTGTCTCTCTTCCTTTCTTTTTTCCTTCCTCAAGCTCTCTTGCCTCATTCTCTGCATATCATCTTCCTTCTGTTTCACTCTTTTCTATTCTCCAGGCATATACTCTACTTCCTTATCATATGTGTATGCCCTGCCCGCCCCCCACCAGCTTGCAATTTTCCTTGTTCTAAATTCGACTGGTCACAATTCCAAATACGAGGAGAGAGAATTTGATTAATCTTATTTCCTCTTCTGATCCAATCAAATGTGTCCAGTCAGGCAGTCACATAAATTACAAATATGAATTACAAATAGTAGTTCAACATATAGACTGAAAAAACAAAATCATAAAAAAGAGGGCACACCCCTGAGGGCAGTTCTCAGGGGAGGCTTGTGGTCTGGGCAGACTTCCAAAATGTGCATTCGCCAGTGCTTGAGATTGGATTGGACCTCAGGTTTTTCTGACTCCAGAGCCAGAGTTCTTAACTGCCATGTTATTCTGAAAGAAGGAAACTGAATACCTACTGGACCTTCACATTGTTAAAGTCATTGCAAACAATGTATTTGTAATGTTTTATTTATTCGGCTCGATGAAGATTCATTCTACTATCTCGTACACTTTTGTGTATCTAAAATATTTTATAATTTGAAAGCCAAAGCACCATAAAATGGTGAGATTTTTTTTTTTAATTCAAAAGGTGATCAAGGACTTTAATTTTTAGTAAAAATTGGCCTAACTGTCCAGAGTCACTCTCCGAGTAAAGAACACCTAAAAATGCTGGATAAAGTATTTTATTTCTCAAGCACAGATGTAGAGATTTCTTCTACTGAACATTAAGACATTATAAAGCTATAATATTAAAGAATTTGTGGTATTAACACAGAAACAAATAAACTAACAGAATAGATGACTCATAAATACATTTCCATGTGGAGATCTGATATGTAACAGAACTGGCATTGCCACAAGTTATAGAAGCATGTATATGGGATAATTGAATTTATACAAAAGTTGAAAATAAGCAAACTCAAGTAATGTATTATTTATGGATACATATGCAGCTGTTAAAATTATTTTACAAAGCAAGGAATGAAATTCAGACTTTGGTAGCACCAGGGCTTGGAAAGAATGGAATTGCTACCAATTTATTATTAATCTTTAAACTGTACAAATATGCTATGTATACTTTTGTTTGAATATCTTCATGCTTTTAATTTAAAAGGTAATCTGAGTTCATTTTTAAAATCACTAAATTAAAAGCGAGTTTAAAATTCATATAATACAGTGTTCAAGTATCAATATTGTCTATAGCTCCCAGAAATTTATCAGATGAGTAATAACACTGTATTAGAAAATGGAAAAGAAGTCAAGAATAAGCAAATTTAAACAAGGGGAATTATAAATAGCAGTTCAACATTTGTAGTAAAAAAAAAGTTCCATCAATCTAATTGTATAAGCAATTAAAATTTAATATTTAAATACTATCTTCTCACAAAATTTTAAAAAATGTTAAAAATGTCATTTGGGGCACTATACTGCTGATAAGCAGGTCAATTTGCACAAACTTGTGAAGAGCAGCTTATCAATACCTATCAAGAGTCCTGAAGTGTTTATATCATTTGATTAAATAGTACCATTTCCAGGAATCTGTTCTATAGAAATTATTCTTATAAGTAAACAAATATTTTTATTACAAAAGAATAATACATACTGAATGCTTATGCTGCATGCCACCTGTGTGCTAAACCATATGAAACAAGTAGTGTTATAACCTTTGTCTCACAAATAAGGAGACTTGGGCTGTTATTGACCAAATTATTCAGCCTGGAGATACCAGAAGAGCCAGGATCCAATCCCAGGCATTATGATTCGAGAACTCATATTTTTAAGTGCCACATTACACTGTAGCATTGCAATATTGTTTCTAATTATCAAAAAAATAAAATTTTTTAGTGATTCAATCAACAGTGAGAAACCAGTTATTCATGAGAAGGGGAAAAAGAAAGAAAAAACTGACAAATGTCCAATAATAGCCAAATAGCAAAATAAAGTACAGTATATGTAAAGTGGGGGGGGGAAGATTACTCATCTCAGAAATTTTAATACATAGAAAAATATACATCTTAGAATTGAAGAAATGTAGTATCATGATGCAGTGTGAATATATTACTGTTAAGCTGAAAATGAAAGTGCTACTCATGGTGAATCATCAGCATCATCTTAGCAATCAAAGGGCAGCACCCTTTTATTTCCATTTTAATTTGATGTTAATGGATAATACATTCACTTGTCCAAATATCAAACAAATATAAGAAATATGCATAGCAGAAAGTCTCACTCTCAACCTGTCCCAGACCCCCTTGGTGCCCATCTCTGACCCCGACACAAGTCATTAATATCAGTAGTTCCTTGATCAGACTTCCAGAGGATTGTTCCTAGTGAAAGAGGACAATTTTTTCCCCTTTCCTTTTTTCATACAAATAATAAAATATTATACACATTGTTCCAGCAACCTGATTTTTTCATTTAGTATATTTCTAAGATAATTCTAAATCAATACAAAACGCTTAATCATTCTTTTTAATAGCTATATAGTATTCTAAAGTGTAGCTATACCATAAATTATTTAATAAGACTTACATTAATTGGCATTATATTGCTTCAAATTTTTTTGCTATTACAAAAAGAATACTGCAATGAATAATATTTCTTAGATACTATCTCTAGAAATCATTATTAAAAGTAGAATGCTGGGTCCAAATGAATATTCACTCGTAATTTTGATGGCTACTGCCAACCTCTAATGGGCTAACCTCTTTATGCGGTTAAGTGCTCCTACTCAAAAACATGGTCTGCTTTTCCATTTGTCCCAGGCCTCTTTTGTGGAGGACAACACATTTTGGACCCAATAGTGTTCAAAATGTAATATATAAACCAAAACTGTGTATATCAGTGATTTCAGTTATTAAAAAAAAAAAAAAAAAAAAAGAGCAAAAGAGCAAAAGGAAGTAGTTCATCATGTTAACATTAATCTCTCAGGGCAGGTGAAATTATGGATTTTATGGGTTACCTCTGTCATCGTCTTTATCCTTTTCTGCATTTTACAATTTCTTGCTTTATTTTGTTTTATCACATGAGCGTGATTACTTTTTAAGTAAAGGTCGTCTGGTGAAATCTTTTTGCCTCAGTCTGCCAAAATGAGACAATAAAGCAAAGAGTTTAGATGACAGGCCTGAGGTCACATTAAATTATTCATTTTGGCAAGGGGACAGTTCATGGTTCCTGCCTCCAAATGTGGGATTTTTCTCCCCACTTCCCACACAGTTCTGCTTTATTTGGCAACAATGGAGGTTTTAATTACTTGCTAAGGTTTAAAAACTGGGCTCCATAAATTTCATCCTGTTATTACAGAGTGTTTTCAAACTTGATTTAGTGCTGAGTTTGGATACAGCATTAGGCTGGGTTTTAAAAATGAGGTCACCTCATCCCTAGGATAAATGTCTGCAGAGAAGCCTCAGACATTGCCGCCACTTTCCCGAAGATAAAGCTGAATGCCATTTCATCTGGCCGACTCCCATTCTCTCATCCTACGTCTTCACTGCCTTAATGTCTACCGGGGTCTTCAAAAGTGATATCCGACCTATACTATAAAAAAAATTGGTTTTATGGATTTTGCTTGGGTAATCTGGCCCAATTTTGTAACCAATGACCCTGAAGCGATATATAAATCAGAAATTCTACACTTAGAAAAGGCGAGGCATGGCAGAGGACAGAAAGCAGGTGGAACCAGGAAGACATAGGTTTTTTTTAGAAACCTAGAAAGGGAACACACGTCCACAGTTACACACAGAAAAAAAAAAATGTTTAATTGAAAATCTCAGAATAGTCAATAACTTTTCAAAGTAATAAAATTTAACATAATTCATCAGGGAGTGGGGGGAGGGGAGTAAGATAAAGCCATAAAAGATTGGCCCAGAAAATTAGGTATTTTGAGATGAAATTGTAAATTGTCCAGATAAGGAAAAGTTCCCCCTTTGTCCTTTCTGTATCTTGTATCAAGTGAGAAGTTTGTGAAAGACCAGTAAAGGAGCTGTGCCCTTGCACTGAGTTTGACCTTTCTCGAAGTAGAATGTGGTTTTGCTAAAATAAGAAAAGAATCTTTCAAGTTCATGTTGTACTTGGTTGTTGTCTTACACAATTTGGCAGAAGTTTTGCCCTAAACCTATCGGCAGTGCTGACGGCTCCATGGATGAATTCGTTTAAGCTGGTGTCACCACTACTAATGCATAATCTCATTTTAGAAAACTTCATGGCTTCGGGAAACCACAGTTTAGAGATGTATAATTTGATTTTCTATGGGACAATTAAATAAAGAATTTCTGAAAGGAAAAATTCTAATATAGAGACTTGTTGAAGGAAAAGTTTACTGAAAATTTCCTTTAGGGGGAATTTCCTTTGTGGCATAAATAACTTTCCCCTCTTTGGTCAATTCTTTAAAAAAAATTTTTTTTTTCATAGACTAAAACCTTTTGAACTTCATATTTTGGGAAGAAAAACAAAAAGGAAGAAAAAGAAAGTCTAAAAATTCTGGGGGAAATGAAAAAAAGACTACTCTAGTTATGCTAGAGGCTCATCCAGACAGAATTACAAGCAAGTTTCTTCTTCTGTTCTCATACCTCCCAGTATCCTTTCCAACTTACCTGTCTTAGTATTGCTTCAAACTCTTGCTCCTGGTCAAATATCAAACATGGAAAGTTCTTATAAACAAATTCTCATTAAGATGGTTTGCCTTTCTAAGGGATATTCATGTTTTAAAAGAAAAAAAAAATCTAAAGACCAAAAGAAACATAACTCTGACATTGGTGCTTTAGAGAGTATAAGAGGCCCATGGGGAGCCACAAAAGACCCTAGGCCTACATCAGCATTCCTGACTCACAGCACACAGGTTGGTCGCATGTGCCACCTACCTAAGGTTAGTCCGAAATCTCCTAAATGTCTGAGGAAAAGAATCTTGATTATTTCTGCTTTCAAATAAAGTAGAAAGGAAAATATTTAACTGACAACATATAAATTTTATTTTTGTTTTTTGAAGCAGAAGATACCCTCAAGCCACAGTTTCAAAACATATTTCATTAGTTTCATTTAATGCATTCAAAATGTATTTAACTATTAGGTAAAGGAGATTCATAAATTATTCACGGAAAATAACAAATGAAGATATCTACCACACCTAATATGTACCTCAGGACAAGAACTATTTAATCCTCCTAATTATAAATTTTCTTTTTTAGCTCACTTAGTTTTCCTGGATCAGGAGCAACAAGAACTCACACTGACTATAGCAGATTGTTAGATTTTTATTTTCTTACTTTAAAAATGTGGGGATTATCTCAGAGAGATTCATAAACTATACGGGCTAAACATGTGTAAAGGAACATTGTGACAAAAGTGTGTAAAATGTGTAAAAGAACATTGTGACAAAAGCAAAATGGAGATTAGAAAATAAAGGCACGATGTCGTTAATACACGAAAGCCATATCGTGAGGATGTTTCCTATTAATATAGATCAGCTGTATATTTGGTTTTGACCTTCTAGCAGCCAAACAAGAAAGCTAGGTCGGTTAGAAAATCAAAAGCCAAATTGGGATTTCTAGTCACAGAGCTCCCCCAAAACAGAGCCCAGATGCTGTCAGGTGCAGCATCATGCATTTACTAGAGCTGTTTTAAGAATCTGTTGTTACTGAAGCTCAAGATCCAGAATTGTGGTAGGGAGAAGACGAGGCACACCAAGGAAAAAGGCAAGACGTGCTGCTGACCAAGTCCAGTGGCTACAGGGGATTCACAGACCAGTGGCAGCAGGGGCTGGCCTCCAGAGGACACAGCTGCCACTTGGTTCAGCCCCATCTAGCAGGGGAAACTGATTTTCCTAGAGCCACCACCAAGAACTCCATACAAAAAAAGAAGAGAGAGAGAGAGAGAGAGAGAGAGAGAGAGAGAGAGAGAGAGATAGAAAGGAAGCGAGGTGAGAAGAGATAAGAGCGAGAGCGAGATCGAGAGATAGGATCTGAGAGAACTGAGGGATATCTAACCTTTATTTCTTTCTTTCTTTTCTTTCCTGATGCTCTCGTACCTTCTGGGGATCGTCCTGACGGGACTGCTTTCTTTCCCTTCCTTTTTCTTTTCCGTTTCTCTGCTTCTTTCTTCTTTCTGCTATTCTTTTCTTTTTCTCCTTCCTTCTCTTTCTCTCTCCTCTCTCTCTCACTCCTACTCCCTCTCTCATCCCCCCGAACTCCCCCCCAAGAAAGAAAGAAAGAAAGAAAGAAAAGAAAAGAAAAGCATTCACGATACATAATGAAAAAGTAGCAGAAAATGAAAAATGAACTTGAAGGATTCATAGCAAATTCATGGTTGGCGATGGCAGGGGATGAGGCAGAGGTGGGAAGGTGACGGTCAGAGGTACTTCAAATATATTAGGGGATATTTTATACATACATAGAAATACACATAAAGGCTAAAAGCAAATCTGTCAGCATGCTAACAGCTCTTAATCCTGGGAGGTGAGACAACTTTGTACTTCATACTCATCTGTATTTTTCACTTATTTAAAATTTTGAAAAATGAAAAACTCATCTTCTCCAGGAATCCTTTACCGATGTGTTATGTCAGGGCAGTAGTACATTGGTAAAGGATTCCTGGAGAAGATGAGTTTTGAGACGAACTATAAAAAATGGAGTCTGGGCGGCCTCAGGGGAGAGTGGCCAGGATCAAAGAGTGAGGAGTCTCTGTTTTGCAGGAGCCGGTTAGGGATATAAAATTACCTATGTGAAACACTCAGACTCCAAATTACAATAACATGGAATTGAAAGTTATATCAGTTACACCTAATTGAAAGTTATATCGGTTATTAAGAAAAAGCAAAAAGAAATTATTTCAGAAGATATAATTCATAGTTTTTCATATGACTCAACCTCAAATACACCTTCTCTATTTCTGTGATCTTTCCCACTTATCATCATCCATATCTATACCAATGCTGCCACTGATTTCCTTGAAATGGTCTAGAAACAAGAATGAAAGAAGGGAGAGAAGGAAGGAGGGAGGGAGGAAGGGGAAGGGGGTGGAGAGAGACTGAAAAGGAAAGAGAGGAGCAATCGATAATACATGTCCAAGCAAATCACTAACAAGCAGGACTTTCTAGAATTCATGCATTCTAGTAAAGACAGAAAAACTAAATAAATCCACAATAAACATTCCACGACATCATCTAAAAAAGAAGTTTTAGACTTTGTGGGACAAGAGCAAAGCTTACCCTGAAAGGACCCAGGGCAAGTCTCTAACCCTGTGATTAAAGTATACCTAAACATTTTTGGCTCTATTGGGTTGGCCATTTTTGTGAGTGTGTGGTTACAACAAAAATACTCTACCCAATGATCCTCAATTCTACTTGTATTAATTCAAGTCCTTCATGTCATTTGGTGTTAGGGTTATTATCTTGGTATCTTTGGATACCATGTATCAATTACTAGTCTAAGACACAGGACACCTGGCAACAGATGCTGTTACCACAGCTGCAGAATCCATCGATGCTATTAAACAGCATTTAAATTTTGTCTTTGAGAGTTTGAATGAAGTATGATTCCATTATGATGCTATTGAGCACATTTATAATGTGAGCATTCCAAAACACTCCCTCCATGATAGAATGGCTCGATTGCCCTTTTTTCCTGAGCTGTTGAAGATGGAGATCAGTTGCTTGGTTTAAAACAACCCATAATGTGTGGTCAGAGTCAGATGCTTTAAGTCTTGCAGATCAAAAAGCATAAAACCACATTGACCTTTTTCTTTGGGGAAAAAAAATGCACGTATATTCACTATGATTACTGTATCTTAGTCCTTAATGAGGTATGTCTTTTCCAGAGAAAATTAAAGTAGAAATTGTGATGCAGTAAAAATGTTCAAATTAGGAGGAAAAGTGAGAACATCCAAATCACTCTGAAACTAAATAACGATAAATTATAACAGCTTCCAACAATTACTTAGTTCTTGTGAAAGGTATTTACCATGGCAACTACTGCATTAAATTGCCCTTAAATAGGTCCTGAGCCATACACACACATGCACACAAAAAAAAAAGGAAAGAGAGAAAGAGAGAAAGAGAGAGAGAAAGAGAGAAAGAGAAAGAGAAGATAGAGAGAGAGAGAGGAGAAAGAGAGAGAGAGAGAGAGAGAGAGAGAGAGAGAGAGAGATAGAAAGAAGAAAGAAAAGAAAGAGAAGAAAGAAAGAAAGAAAAGAAAGAAAGAAAGAAAGAAAGAAAGAAAGAAAGAAGAAAGAAAGAAAGAAAGAAAGAAGAGAAAATTGCTCCTGGACCCATATTTGTTCAGTTTAGAGGCAAGGAGGTAGCCAACAGCAACAGGGTGGCGCAAACTCCGTACGTGTGCACCATGCTTTTCTCCTCATTTACCTCGTATGCCGCTTCTGTTGGGTTGACACGCTCATGATGGTGGGATCAGTTTAATTATCTTCATCTCCTTCCTGACCTTTCAGGAAGGACGCTCAGACTATTTAACCATAGATAAGAAGTCTTTCACAAATGGTATGGAGGGGTCTCTCCTCTCATGGGATTAATGAAACAGTGTCAAATTCTTGAAGTCCCTTGATACCACAAGTTTTCTTCCATACTTAGGCTTCATGTTATAGATGAATATATGCAAGAGTCTAAAGGAAATAATCTGATATGTGGGCAAATATATGAAAATACAGGTGTACGGTATAGCATTATAAGAAATTAGAGCATACTCTTACTTCTTTTACTCTTATTAGGGCAATATGAGAATAATAAGAATATAAAGGAATAAGACCATGGACTCTAAAGCCAGATTGCCTGGTTTTAAGTCCAAGCTATGCCACTTCCTAGATGTGCGACCTTCTTTCTTCCAGTTTCTCAACTGTAAAATCGCAATGATTATATGCCCACGTATAAGATTAGTATAAGGTTTATTCAAGTCAATACATGAATAATGCAACATATAGTAAATGCAATATGAGTGTTTGCTATTATTGTCATCATCATTATTAGTGAACACATGTTATGTGCCTGGCTACAAGATCCTTTAAATACACTAGATCATTTCATCATTGCAGGAACTTTATATAGTATTATTAGCCTCGTTTTACAACTGAAAATTCAGACTCAGAAAAATTACATCATCTGCCCAAATCACACAACCAGTAAGTAGTAAAGCCCACTATTGCATAGCTAATTAAATAAATAAATGTGAGATTCTGGACAATTTCTTTTTTTTTTTTTTTTGCTAAATTTAAGTGGAATATTTGCAAAGAAAGATCTGATTTAAAATATAGGCTACGCGGTGTACAAAAAAATTCACTTTGGGTGAGGACTAGAGAGCAGTTACTGTCTAGAGCATCCAATACTGAAGTACGATGCAAAGCCACTGGGGTTGCTCACTGGGAACGACATCGAGCTAACTTAACTGTGCAACATTCGTAATGGCAAACTGGTACAAAACACCTTCCTGCTCTAGGGATAGTAATCAAAGGCAAAAGAAAAAAAAAACAGTGATTAAAGGCAAAGGAAAAGAAACTAAATGAACATTTAAATATGCAGTCTTCAGGAGCGAGAATTCTAAATGGTATACAGCCTCATATCAAAAGCTGACTCACTCAAATGTTCCGTCACCTCTGTTTGGTCACAGTTTTTCTTTTTTCAGTATTATCAGGCACAAATTTTCTGTCTCTCTCTACAGCTCTTCGAACCTCTGATAAAAAGCCCTGACCCTGGAACTCCTTAGCGACAGTCCTTTGACTGTGCTGAACACTTGCCCCATTTCCTGTTTTCTCTCTCATCTTGATGCAACAGGTACAAGTAGAGCAGGATATGACAGTTAGAGGGAATGTTGCAAACAATAATGAAAGCAGTTACTCTGAGTCTCAGGACCATTTGCTCATTTCCATTTCAGGAGATAAATGATATTATCTCTTGCAAATAACACTTACAATGGGACAGGGACTGTCCCTGCACAGTGGAAAAGAAAAGGCACCTGGCTTCAGTACTCACTGTCAATCAGTTTTTTTAAATTAAAGCCTTCTCACTAATGAGACTTTGAATTTGAATTTGGAGTTTTGTAATTTTATATCTACCTAATACCTTCATAAATCTCACGCACCTTAAAGAAAGGCTGAAATGTGACTGACAAGATTGATTCTTTAAGGCAAAGTGAGGTAAGGGATGAGGTGCTTAGAAATTCTGTTTTCACTGAGTATAATGCTGAATCAGTTCCTTCACAGAAAAACCCTACCACAGCAGGTGAATGGCCATTCATAATATATTTAAATCTTACTTCCTACCCTGAAGCTCATTTTTATAGTGTTTTCTACTGAATTTCCAGCAGAAAGTCCAACTCTTTTAAACATTTGTTCTCAAACAGAAAGGGAATACGTGGCTGCCTAGTTCTGGGGTAGGAGTGGAGCTGGGGAGGAGAGTGACTTCAATTGGGTAGGGGGTTACTTTTTGGGATAATGAAAATATTCTGAACTTAGATTTGGGTGGTAGATGCACAGCTCTGTGACTATACTAAAACCATTGAATTGTACACTTTAAATGAGTGAATTTTATGGTTTGTAAATTATCTCAAAAATTTAATTAATAATTTAATTTACAAATCTATTCTTGAGGAGTAACCTGAAAGAGAAAAGAGTACTGTAAAGAGAAGTAAGAGGTCTATTCAATTTAAGTCATCTCTTTGCTAAAATACTAAGTCCAGAACAGACCTGAGTTTTTTGATCCAATGTATCCTAACCTACCATTCTCTCTCCCCGCTTCCCATCAAGATCTTTCTTTAGACTCATTCTCATGAATATAATCCCAGTGACAGACACTGGGATTAGCAGCCCCAAAGCCATTCACAACATCCTGTTCTCTTGCTTTTTTTCTACTACAGAGGCTGGAAAGAAAACACTCGACTTTCCTTCTTTTACTGCTAGCTGCGGCCACATGAATCAGTTCAGGCCGGTATAATGTAAGCAGAACCCTCTAAGATAAGATTTCCAGGAAGTTTTACTTCCAGATAAAAAGGGATAGATGCACCTGGCAGAGTCCCTTTGCCCCTTTTGTCCCCGATGCTTCTCCCCTTTCTTGCTGCCTAGAAAGCAGACATGAGCCTGGAGATGCAACAGTCAGCCCTTGACATGAGGATAAAAACATGAGGACGAAAGCCAATAAACTAAGAAAGGCGGAGAAGAAATATTGAAAGGGCCTTAGTCCTTGTCAGCATTTCTCAACAGTTGTTCCAGTGCTGGACTGCTCAGTTCTGAACTTCTCATTATATGAGAAAAAGAAAACTCTTCTTGTAAACCTACTGCTATATGGTCGCAGACAGGTATCCTGTTACTTGCAACCAAAAGCACGCCTAACAAGCCAATTAGAGGCTTTCATATTTTAAAATTGTTAGGTATATCAATGTCAAAGTTGGTTTATTTTAATGTCCACAGGCTGCTTCTTGTGCATAGAAAAGACCATTTATAATTAACTGATGTTTAAATTATACAACTTACTGAAGATGCAAACCTTCCTTAAGCCTTTAAGTTTAATTTGAAATATTTCCTCTTCCTTATAGAGATGACAAGTGCCATACGAGAGATCTCTGCAAAGATTAGTAAAAAGAAAAAATTGTTTCACAGAAGAGCATTTGAACCAGGTCTCAATGAACAAAGAAAAAAGAAAATTACAGATGGAAAGAAAACATAAATTCAGAGGCACGAAAAGGCATGATGTGTTAGATGGACATGTGAGGCTGGAGAAGGGGAGATGAGGATGGAAAGCAAATTGAGATCGAATTGTTAGGAGTCTTGTATATCAGACCAACCAGTTTAAGTGTTATCCTATAGAAAACAGGTAGTTCTTAGAAGTTTTGAAGGAAGGGAATCACATGATCTTAAAGGTGTTTAAGAAAGAAAAAGGGATTGGAGAAAGCCATAGATAGAGAAGCTATTTGGAGACTACTGCAATAGAACTATGAGAGAGGATGTGGGTCTGAACAAAGAGAAAACCCTACAGCAGATGCTGCAGTGGACCCCCAGGGCAGGGGGGCCGATTGAAGACACAGCAGAGGTTTAGGGCCCATAGCCAGAAGGAGCTGAGGGGAGGCCAAATCTGCAAGGGAGAGGCGGTCAGCAGCATTGCCAAGGCTCTTAAGGGCCACACGTTACCTGCTGCAGGCTATAGCTTCAGAAACCAGCAGAGCACAGAGCAAACAGGTGGACAAGGGAATGGAGAAGGCAGAGGACCCTCCCACCCAACCTGAGGCCCCTAGCTCTTCCTGCTGTGACAAAGACTCCTAAGCCACACCCCTCCCTCTTCTCCATACACCTGTTAGGAAAAGAAGCAGAGAGAAGGTTAGGTTAGGGGGAGGTTATTTACAAGTTATATTCTTTTTTATCTGAGAGAAACAGAACATACCTATTAAATTAATTAAACAAGAAGGCCATTAGACTGAGATGGCTCTAATGCTAGGTGGCCTACGTAAACAAACCAAAATCTAAGTTTGTAAAAGCCTCAAGGTTATGAAACCGAAACCTAATACAACCAATCACAAACGGCCAACTAAGCTTTAAGCTGTAGCCCTAAGCTATAGCCGCTCAATAATTTCCTTACTTTGTTTCTGTCTTTTCTCCATAAAAGCCTCTCCCCAAGCTGCTTTCGGTGGAGTTCTCCTAACTATGTCTGGTTTGGCTCTGCCTTGATTCCAATAGATTTTTGCAGAAGTAAACCGTTAAAATTTTAAATATTCTTCAGTTTATCTTTTAACATACCTAAAGGGATCTTTTCAATAATCAGCATTACCAGGCTTTAAACCAGATCGGACATTTAGATAATCATGACCACCACCACCAACTAACCAAGTAAGTGAGTGCTCAAAAGAAGCGCAGATCACTTCTGAACAAAATAATAGGAAGATCCGTTTTCTCTGCACAGCAAAGTTACAGCACAAGTTAAATCATGCAACTCTGATGCAGAAGCACAGAACAAGCAGAGTCAAAACGTGCAAAGATGGCTGATTACACTCACCACTGTCCACGGGAGGCACTGAATCCAGGGGATATCAGCAGCCTGGCCACCAGAAATAACTCCCACTTGTGAAGCAGGTCTATTTTGTGGGGCTAGTTCAAGACTTTCCAGCTCTGTGCTCCAATTTATGCTCATCAAATGGTCCATGATTATTAATTCATCATCACCACTTCTTCAATACTAGGGCCTGGCACTAAAAAAGGGTAACTGTTTTAAAGAAAGAGATCGGGCTTTTATTTTGTACAGCGGTCCCTTAAGAGTGTAGCTGATGTTAGTCTTCCTTATCAGGATGAATCCTGGGGTCCTGACAAGTCTGAGTTCCTTGCCTGAAAGGTTGAGGACCAGACCCTGGACTCATGGGTGAATGCACATCCTGGTGATCACTTGGTCTGCCTGTCCTGTCCCTTCTCCTTCTACCGATGTCATGTCACACTGCCGCCTCTACCCAAGATGGAAAAGAACCTACACAGAAGTAGAACAGTAGAAGCAGGGAGAAGTAGAAGTAGAAGCTAGGTACACATATCTCCTGTAAGCTCCTGTACCTGCCCCATGACACGCTCCAGGTGTGTGGGTCAAACTGTTCACTCAATGACTCATCCCTGAACCACTTCGCATTGCCCAGTCCACTTCCCTCTGACTTGCTCTTAAAGTTATTCCTGCTAATTTTTGTATTCCTTGTATTTACTTCCCCATTGTTCGCAGTAGATATGATGTTGGCTGACTCAAAAAGCCTTGGTTGACATCTTTCCTATTTCTCCCTCTACCCCAACCCTGCTCTCCCACCAGGCCTGTGCTTGCCTTAAAGACAGAACTTAGACCATCAAACTATCCGGGGCACACTCGTCATGTCAGAAGAGGCACAAGTTGGTATCAACCACACTAGACTTAGTGTGAGCTGTGTGAATCCTAGCAATTTTTGAAGCTGTTAGTTGGGCTCTACCTCAGGGATCTGAGTTCAGCAGGAAGACAGATACATTCATTCAGCCAGACTGGTGATTTCCCAGGGAGGCTCTAAGAAAGTAGCTGCTTCAGTGAGTAGCGTCTGTGGGCTGAAGCTTTCCATCCTCGGTAGCACAGAGCTGCCTATCAGCGCCGCCATTTCTAGCAGTGAAGAATGATGGACACTCTGCACTGTGGCTGCAGCAACTCCAACTCACTAGTCACGCCAGCTCAGCGTGTTCCTTTTAATTATTTACCATTTTGAGGTAGGTATTGGAGGCGTTGGAATACCAGCCATACCTCTTTGGCCCCAATCTTCTCTGAGTTTTAGTTTCCTGAGCCATGAAATAATGGTTATACCTCCCTCAGAGGCAAACCACGTAAAAACACCTAGCATCACATTACATAGCGAAAACCGACTAATGTTAACCCTGATTTTGTTTTCTGAGATTCTGACTCCAGCCTGAGGCAGAATCTCCAGATCATAAAATCCTGCTTCACCTAAAGGTCCTGTGTCCTCCTTGTCTTTAAATCAGGAGAAGATCATATGGCTGCAGTCAGACTTGGGGCTTTTCCTTCAGGGCATGATTAGACATGCTTCTAGAAAGCAGCGGTGTTGGGGGCGGAAGGGGACTCAAAGAAGTGCTTACTCCATGATTCTCAAACTTTAGGTAGCATGGGAATCATTTAGGGAGTTTATTAAAAATGCAGATACCCACGTTGTCCTGTCCTCAGTGACTGAGGGTCACCGAATCACTGAGATTCAGACCCATGAACCTACATTTCTAAGTTTCGCAGAATATTCTAATGCATCTAAGTTTGAGAATCACTGCCTTTCCGGAAGTTCCTCTCTTCTCCCTTTTGACCTGGTTGCTCTGGTAGACAGAGAGGGTGGGGAGGCCAGTTTGAGGGTTGTGGTATAATAAAAAAAAAAAAAAAAAAAATTGGTCTGGCACAGAGCTCCCCAAAGCCTTAACATCTCTTGAGTGACAAGAATATCTTATGCTAATGAGCATCTGGGTTGGTGAACCCATTCTGGTGGTAGAAAGATGGCATGACAGAGGAGGACTTGGAAGCTCTGCACCAATCCCCACCCCCACCCCACCCCTCAGAACTTGCCCTACACATTTCTTCCACTTGGCTGTTTCTGAGTTATATCCTTTATAATGAATCAGTAAATGTAAATAAAGTATTTTCCTGAGTTCTGTGAGTCATTCTAGCAAATTATCAACCTGAGAGGACTTTGTGGGAACTTGCAAATTTGTAGTCGGCTGCTGGGCAGAAGTGTGGGTAGCCTGGGTACCCCATTTTCAGCTGGTGTCTGAGTTGGGGACAGTCTTGTGGGACTGAGCCCTTTAACTGGTGAGATCTGACCCTAACTCTAGGTATATAATGTCGGAATTGAATTGAATTGTTGGGCACCCATTTGATGTCATAGAATTGGCTAGGGTGTATAAAAACAACATAAATTTAGTGTCAGGAGTAGTGTCAGGAAAAACACGATGGGGCCCTGTTGCGTCTTGTCTCCTCTTGACTTCACCTGGCCCTTGTATAACCACATGTCTTTTCAGAATGTGGTTAAGCTCAGAAGAAATACCAATTCCACTATGATTGTCTGACCTAAATTCAGTGTTAACCTTTTGAAGAGGTATAGCAGTGGGACTTAAAGTTTCCCCATTCGAGTGTGCACGAAGGAAGGCAGAATTTGCCTACAGGCCTCTGACCTGTAATCCACACCACAGCTAGTGAACAGTCTCTAACAGGCCAGGGAGCAACAGGCCTGCTCTACAGTAGGGTGCAAGCCCATTTGCAGGAATCATCTTATAGACTTGCTGACCACCTCGACTGTGGCTGAATTTCACCTTAGCTGCCTCTTGCTCTTTGAAGCCTATTCATAGGTATCTGCCAGACCCCTTGCATCTAGCTAGATTTTTTGCCCTAGTTCTAGTTGGCTATTTATCAGTAGACAAGCCTTTCCTTGTGCCTCAAAGTTACTGCAAAAAAACCTCACTCAGCCATTTCCACTAGTGTGTTGTCTCGGGTGTCCAGGCAGAGGTTTTGCTGAGAAGGCTTTACTGTCCTGGCTTCATGCCTGAGGGGCCAGCTGTGCTGCTGTCCCAGCATTTGTTGTCAAAATGCCGCCCCCTCCCTTCCTTGCCTTCTTTTCCCTCTTACCCAATTGCAGGAAGGAAAAAACATGGTCAATTTAGTAAGAGATGGCACAAAATCAAGGGACATGGCTGAGGTCCAAAGTGCTGTAGAAGTCCAAGTAGAATTAACTGGCCAAATGCTTCTACTCTGAGCAGAGCTGCAAGCCATCCACAGAGGAGAAGCTTCCCTGGCACTAGAAAGGTGTTTTGCAGCACCACCGTTAACCAGTGGAGAGCACCTGCCAGCTGCAAAGTCATCCTCAGGGCCTCGGTTGGGCACTAGTAAGGAGTGCACCTCAGGCAGCTCCCAGTCACTTGTCCCCAGGAAATTTCTTATTGTAACAATACTGGGTCAATACTGACTCCTGGAAATACCTCCCTCCAACTCTGGCTCAGTGTCCTCTTCCAAGACACAAACAGTCCACGTCCTATGCTAACTGATCTGGGGTTCTCTGTGTCCTTCTTGGGAGCCAGTTCTTTGAGAGTTAGGAGGAAATCAAATCCTCTGTGTCTTGGAGTCTTCCTCCTTTGTTAAAGCTATCACCATCAAAGTGGTTCCCAACTTTGCACTACCTACCCTCTAGCATAATAAACCTCTCCCACTAGAGCTCTTTCAGATCTTGCTGCCTTGATGCTTGGAGTCTCTAGCTCCACACTCAAAAATTCACCATCATCTGGAGTAGAAACTCTGTCTTCCTCCAGATCCCTGGAAATCATCTGATTCCTTTGTGTCTCGCCTTGGGCAATGCCAGAAGTGTAGCTGATACCTGTAGTCCCATCCCAGAGGTGTGCTTACAAGTATCTGGCTTCAGCCAGACAGCCAAGCCACAGGCTTACATTCTCATTAGGTACACAGAGTGGAGGAACATGGTACCTGTTAGAAATCCTCCAAAGTCCCTGGAAAGTATTTATTGAAATGCTAACAACTTTAATAAAGGATATGGCAGAGTGCTACTCACACTCAAATGGCTTCTCTTTTATACTATATTAATAGAACCCCTAGAATAAAGATCATACATTTCTCAACCTGTTCTGAAGTTTTATATGATAGATAACGTGAGTAAGTTCTGGCCAATGGGGTATGAGGGAAAGTAATGTGTGAAACTTTCAGGATGTGTCCTTTAAGGAAGGGAGCCTGTCCCTTCTCCAACACTGCTTCTTCTCACCTTTTCTCCTCTATCCTACTGTTCTAAATGTGGACATGGCGGCATACTTCTTTGGCCAAGTGGACTTCAGGATATACCCTACAGATGATAAAAAAACAAGTTAGAGAAGCCTACATCCCAGATGACCAGCTTGAGCAGAACCAATATACTAACCTTGGACTACCTGTTGAGAGAAGCAATCCACCATGACCCTGAGTATCTCTGAACATCCTTTTTGAGTACGCCAAGAATGTATAATGCTAACCTCTCTATAGTGGACCATTTCTCAAGATTGAGCTTGCAATGCAAGCTCAAGGCAAGAGTTAACATCATCTCCCAGACAAAGTAGAGGCTTGCTTACCACTTACTGTAAAAGGGATAGATTCTAGTTGTAATGCAAACCCACTGTGTGCTTAGTGTTCAACTTGGTTACCTCCTTGGGTCTTGGGGGGCATGGAGGAACCAGCAAAAACATGATGTATATCTGCTTGCTATACAGTGAGTAATAAGATCCTTTGTCTCAGACCAAGAAATCTGTGTCTTCAGCCAGCATCTGTGAAATAGCAATTTATTAGCTTGTAAGTAAGGCAAAAATCCCAGAACCTAACATACCCATCTCTGGACTGTTCTTAGAAAATAAATCAACTTGTATACTTTCTTAAGGCACTATTATTTTGGATCTCTCTTACAGGCAGTCAGATCTAATCTTAACTAATCAAAGAGTAAATTTTCAAAGGTCTGATTTGGAAAAAAATAAGAAAGAAAAAGAAACATGCTTATTATTGCATTTTTTTTTCTCCCTTAATATTGTAATTACAAAAGTCATGCCTGAGGACTTGTGGGACCCTAGTACAACCATTTTCCTGTTATGTCATATTCCATTACATAGATATATTACATTTTTAACTCTATTTTTCAAGTGATGGACCTTAGGTTGTTTTCATATTTTTATTCTTACACATAATACTGCTACAGATATTCTTATGCCCATATGTAAAAGATTATCTAGGGTATATTCCAAGGAATACAATTGCTAGGCCATGCACTATTGCTGAGCTAACTGCAATTTGGCCTTATTAGATATTGATAAGTAGTCCTTCAGAGTGGTTTATCGACTGAGATTTTCACCAGCTTTGCATGAGAGATGCTTCATATCCCTTCTGGTATCCAAACATTTATTTAACAAATATTTTTCAGTGACCTACTAATCTGTTCTAGGTACTGGGCTATAGTGGTTTTAAGGCCCCACGCTCTTGGAGCTTTCATCTTCTTGGCAGGAGACTTAATAACAAATAATGAATGAATATCTAATAGGTCCAGAGAGGATGAGTGCCTTATTTCCAGGGCCAAGGTCTAGCTCTTCTCCTTGGACCGTCGTTACCCTTATAGTATAAGCAGCTGCAATGCCTCTTGAGCTCAATGTGACCTAATTCCAGAAACTGATTTTTTAAATTTGTAGTTACCATAAGAATTAGAAAATGAACGTTTTACATTGGTACAATGTATTAAAATTTATATGGTGCTTTGGAATCCATGGGTAAGTGCTCCTATCTCTACAGTCAAGCTGCCTGGATCGAATCTTGGTTTACTGACTTACTAACCATGTGACCTTGAGCAAGTTACTGAACTTCTCTAAGTTTCAATTTCTGTATCATGTAATAGTGTGTGACTTACAGAGATATTCATCATGGTGCCCAGTAAAATTTTAACACTATATGTTTACTAGCAATCAATTAATAATAATCAGATGGGACAATCATGTGATATTATTCCCATTTTATAGATGAGGAAACTGAGATTCAGAGTAGTTAAACAAATTGCCCAGCCAGTAAATTCTGGTGCCTCTTAAACCCAGGTCTGCTCCACTACAACATTGTATTTATTTATGTATCATGCATTCATTCAATAATTATTTAGTGAACATCTAACATTGCCAGTCACTCTACTCGGTGATGGGGAATTCTGAAATAATCCTAATATGGTTGATCATCTTTGGGCAGCCCTGAAATTCCAACTACCTTGAGGCCAGTCCCAACACTTTGTTTCACCCTGCTCATACTGGTAATAAATTTTGAAGATTTTACTGAAGTTCTTATGGAGGATAGAGATGAACATTATATCACATTAGACTGTAAACTCCTTGAAGGTAAGGATCATGTCTTACTTATCAATATACAACCAGCAGAGTGCCTAGCACACACTTATTGAATATCTGACAAATAAAGAACACGTCATACAGCAACATCTACTCCAAATTCCTCAGTAACTTCTCACCTGCCCCCATATTGCCTTCCTCAGAAACTGCTCCAAAATTCTTGATGAAATAGAGTTGAATTGCATTGTGAAGAATTCTACTTCTCATGAACTTGATGGGATTCTTCCAGTTATTTCTGGCTTCCAAATACAAGAAGTTTTCATCTGAAATCAAGTACAGTGACATCTGGGTTATAAAAAATATATATATGTCAAAATGTTGTATCAGGAAGCCAAAAGTTGAGTGAACAAAGACGACAGACAATAAAATAAAAGATAAGACAATGCATACTGAGTGCCCAGTGAAGAGAACTGACAATAAATACTATTGGAGTTCAAAACAATAAGAAAACAGGAAATCGGTAAGATATCAATCTGATTAAAAAGAATCTCTTCCAGGTTTCTGTATATAGACAAATTTTGAGGTACTGTGAGTTGTTTTTATTATTAAATCTCAAAGTTTCCTCATAGCAGCCTGTCAATGACTTAAGGCTTTGGAGCTGGCCATCTTCATGAGCCCTGAGTCTCCTGAGTCTCAGGAACAGCACACCTGTGCTTGCTGTGCAGAATGAGAAGTTGAAGCTCAGGGTCCCAGCACTCAGATCTCCTCATTTCTGGCCCTCTGCATTCAACTTTGGGGACTAATCTCTTTCTGAGAACAGGACAGACCTTATTCTTCGCCTGTGCACCCACCTCTGGGAAAAAGAAATGGTATCCACTCTAAGCAACTCCCCTTTGACATAAATGTCACAATTCTTACTCCCTTTATCTCATACCTTCACCCTCAGCCTTTATTCAAAAACAAAAACAAATACCTCCTAGAATTTGACAATGCTTCCTTATCAAGATTACTACCTTGTTTCTGACCTAATCTAGTAAGAAAAATCAAGGTTTGCTCCTGATAGCTGCATTAGCACAAGGTAGTCCTATTTGACTTAATATATTAAACCTTTAAGAGTGAAAAGAAAATGAAATCAAGAAGTGTACTCCTTACATCTTAGACATCATGGTTTGTTTCATTTTCTACCAAGACAAGCTATACGACCTCTCCTAGTGGCATTTGGCTTTGGCCATTCAAATGCATCTCTTCCTTTCTGTGACAACATAAGTTTGGCAGAACATTGAGAACTGGAGGCTGAGAAAAGAAAATGCAGTCTTCCTGCTCACAGAAAAGACTCTAAGACATCCTTGCTAACACAGCATTGCCAAAACGGCTGTGTATGAATCAACCGTAAATGGTAAGTGAGCTGATGAGGGTTGCAGAGTTTATGAGAATTTCTGATGAAGCAGCACACAAGAGTGCCTATCAGTTATTGTATGAGTGCGGTGCAGTCTGTAATTTGACTTGTTTGGGCCTTTTTGTTATTATATGTTACACTTCACTGAAGCCTATCACGAGCTCTCATTTTCCTTTGCCATCAGAATCCCCCTGCTTCATGAATGAGAATCGAGGCTTTGTGGCAAGAATGCTAAATATTCCTTCCAACTACACAAAGGGCTGAGAGATGGTTGTTTTATTAGCATCTGATTCCAGGAATATGATCCCAATTCTCCCCATTTCCTAATCATGGATGCTTTTGGCACTCACCACAGTCTAGTTGGATCCCCTCTGAAATACTTCGGAACCAAACCAAAAGCAGTGTTAAGCAAAGATGAGTATGCAGTCAAGTACAACATGTTTTCAGGCTTCCAACATCCTTCCTTCCTTCCTAGGCCCAGTACTGTCTAGAGTTGCCAGATTTAGCAAAAACACAGGCTCCTGTATTTTATCTGACAATCCTATTAAGGCCTGTAGTTGCTCTATTTTAGTCCTCTGTCATCCAAGTCTATTTCAGGGAGTGAAAAAAAATCCCTGAGATTAGGCATTAAAAATTAGAGCAATATTTCTCAAAGTCTGGTCCCAGATAACTTGCATTAGAGTAACCTGGAAATATTGAAAAAGGCAGATTCTTGAGTTTCACCCTAGACTCACAGAATCGGAAAGTCCAGAGACAGGCCTGAGAATATGCATTTAAAAAAATCTCTTCAAATACTTCTGAAACACACTAAAGCATGAGATTTATTTATTGACCTCAGTGTCTTTCTCTCCCAGCAGCACATACTTAAAGCCTTTCCCTGCTTATGGAAAGGAGGTAATTAAAGTACAGTATCTGACTTTGATGAGAAATTTGATAAATATTTGTTTCCTTAATCCCTTTTTGAAGAAACTTTGAACTTCAGGAACAAGGGGGGTAGGTACCCTTTACGTTCCCAGAAAAGAGAGCTGGAGGCTGCCTCTGATCACCTCCACACACACTTGACTATTTCTGAGCCTGTTCCGGCTGCTACTTCCGACCAGCAGCCAGGAGAGACTTTGGCCAGTGGTTCCAGCAGAAATATATCTAGGGCTTTGCCCTGCGGGACAAACAAAATGGATCTTTAGTGTACAGAGTGTGCCGAGAGGCCTGCAATTATCTACCCTTTCTCTAAACAACCCCTGTACTTCTTTCCCCTCTGAATCAGAGTTCACTTAAAACCAGAATTCCAACTCACACCCCCTAGATCTATCTCACCGTCCCTAATTCTGCTCTCTGTATTTTCCAGCATTATATCTGAAAGTCAGCCACCAACATTAATGAACAGCTAGTTCATCACATTCTGAGAACCACGGCCAGCCGAGAACTGTGTAGAATCCTGCAGATTCAGGATTGAGGTTAGAAAGACTACAGGCCCCAAAGTGCAATTTCACCTTTCAAAAACTACCATTCCCAGAATGCAATGCAGCCAAGGCTAGCAAAGGAAAAAAACTGCAAGCCTGGCTGGAAATTTTGCCTTCAGGTCACCCTTAGGTAAAGGAATGATTTAGAAACGCCCCAGAGGATAATTTCTGCAGGAGTGGTCACTCCCTAAATCCAGGCAAGGAAGAGGAGGAGTCTGAGCTGTTTCCTGCCCCTTCTCCAGTAAACTTCTATCATTCTTGTTTGGCTCAGGAGTTCGAAAAGCCAGAAGTAGCAGCACACCCTGAACTTTCCCCATGGTTTCGGTTACCAGAGCCGTGTTTGGAGACCTGCCCTTAGGGGCAGGGACAGTGGAAAAGTTCCAGCTGCAGTCAGACCTGCTGAGAGTGGACATCATCTCCTGGGGCTGCACCATCACAGCTCTGGAAGTCAAAGACAGGCAGGGCAGAGCCTCTGATGTGGTCCTCGGCTTTGCCGAGTTGGAAGGTGGGTTGAACTCTGCCTTGGGTCGCTGGCTGGCCCCACGCCCACTGCGCACACGCCCCCGGGGTGGGCTGCTCTGGAGCAGGGACCCAGGGGAAGGACCTGAGTTGGGACCGTCAGGAATGCTTGGATCCCACTATCTCGCTGTATTGCGATTCAGTGGTTGGAAAAAGACAAACTGGAAACAGCTAGAGGACTTGGCCTCTAGTTATCCACTCAGGCTTTGCCTCAATTAATTTAAAAAGTCAGTAAGGGTAAGCGAGAACTCCAGCAACTCTAGAGCGACCTTTGAAGTGCCTGATCTTTGGAAGGGCAGGAGAGGAAAATGCAGGGGTGGGGGAGGGGTATGTGGCTCCCAGCTCCTTACCTGTGCCCTTTCTGAAGAAGGAAAATCAGACTTGTCTTCTACTTCCTTTTTTTCTTGATCAGATTCTTTGAGGCGTGGTTGTCTCAAATAACTGGGAGTGCAGATAGCTTATCCACTTAGGTCTAGAGAGGTTAGTGCCCAGCACCCCCTGGCTGCTCAATAACCCTGTAGGTAGGAAATGGAAGGCAGAAAACCTACTCATTGTCTAGAAATGAAGTCTCCTTCTAACTAGGGTGGACTTTTATTCTGCTAGAATCAGTAGGCAGTTAAGATTACATATTAATTAATGCATTTAAAAACTGTTCATTCAGTTAACTCAATGAGAGACAAGGTCCCCACCCTCATGGAGCTTGCAGTTTAGCTGGGAAATAGCTGTTAGCCAAGTAATTATGTAAATAAATAATTACAACTGCAGTTTGATTGCAACAGATGAAAATGTACATACTGCTCTCTTGGCACTAAGGTATAACTAGACAGAAAGTTAAATCTGAAATAAAGTTGGCAAAAGGAGACTGCTTGAGAATTTTAATACCCTCTGCTCAGTGTAGGGGTGTGAATAAAATCTGCTAGAGAGGAGGTTTGAGGTTTTCCTTCAGATGTGTTTTTTCTGTTTCTTTGGTTCTTTAATATGTAGCATGGCTCATGGTTGGAAGTCAACAGAAAACTCTTGAGAGTATTGGTTTTCCCCTAGGAAACTAAAAATTTCTCTCCATATTCTTAACAGATCGTATTATTACAAGACTATTCCTAAGGATCCTACTCCTTGCCCTTTGGTTGTCTTTATCTACCTTGGAGCTTCCATAGCTTGGCTTGGAGAGGGAATAGGTAATTCTCAGCAGAATTTCTTTGGTAACTTCTGCAAGTCTATTACAGGAGACTCATGAGTACAAAGGTGCAGGGCCCTACCCTAGGGGAAATCAGCTCCACTTGTCCTCCTTCTCCAAGCCCCCTTGAATTTATGAGGATGGGGGTTCACATCTGTCTTCAAAGTCAGAAGGCAAGAGCATTGACAAGTGACAAAAGAGGATTCTTTAGAACCATTTTGCTGAGTCACCTCTCTGCGTTAGTAGCATCACCATTTTCTAGGTTGAAACAACCACAAAGAGACGTGACTGGTACAAAATTGCCCATGATGTCAAACAATTCAATATATGGCCTTTAATTGCAGAGCCAATAAAGAATTTTGGAAATGATAAGCTAAGAGCACCTGCTTTATCATCTCATTTCTATCTATGCCTATCACCAATTCAGGAGGTAACTACCCTCCCCTCATACACACACAAACACACACAATCATTTCTTACTATTTTTAGTTCTGATGTGAGTCAAATGGATCTTAAAGCACAAGGTGTCTCTGGAATTTTTCTAGAATTCATATGAAACAGGTGTAAGATGACCTGGCATCCGGGAAGCGCCAGGCATAGAAGTGCTGATTTTATGAGGGCATTTATACAATTATCTCTATGAGTCTATGGCCCTTGGATGAGTCTGGCTGAAAGAATTATCCTTAAATATTCTTAAAAGAGGGAAAAAACTGACCCGCTCAGATTATACTGATCTGGCTTGTATTGTCTTACCCTTCAAATTATTAATGTCTCTTGAGAAAGCCGAATAAAATTTTCTTAACCAGGATACATCGCAGGCTTCACAAAAAGCATCTAAAATATTCTAGGTGCTGCATTGAGAGAGACATTTTCATTCCTAGTCTATAATTTAGATAATTTAAGTATTTTAAAAGGAAATCAAGCTGTTTTCAAAAGAAAAGTTGGAAAACTTTTCTAATGATACTTCCTAATATGTTCGTCCATCTTCTAGGTTATTGCAGACAACCCCTTGGTCCTGTTTTAAGGCCCTGTCTTTCAGTTTTTTGTAGATTCTTTTAGTACTGCCAAAGATAAAGAAGACTTCATATACATCATAACCGAAAGCATAATTGTTTCAGTCAGAATATAGTCATATGCAGCATAATGACATTTGGGTCAATGTCAGCTCGCACATGCTATGGTGGAATACCATGTAGCCCAAGTGGCTAGTAGGCCGTACATCTAGGTTCGTGTAGTGCACTCTTTGGTGTTTGCGCAACGATGGAATCTCCTAACAACATGTTCCTATCGTTAAGCCATGCATGACTGTAGTATGAAATGGTGCTCTGCTACTGTTTTGATCAATTCTAGTGTATTAAAACTCATGTTAAGAAATCGGCTGAACACGCCCAATCTCATCTGATCTTGGAAGCTAAGCAGGGTCGGGCCCGGTTAGTAATTGGATAGGAGACCACCTAGGAAGACTGGTTGTTGCAGGCATGAAAAAGAAAGAAAGAAAGAAATTGGCAAAAGTGGTTGTCTTTAAGCAAGGACTCTGGGTAACTGGGGTACGGGGCAGGACGAAGATTTAATTTTCAATATATAGTCTTTAAGAATGTCTGAGTATGTTATATAAACAAACTGAGGCAAATAAAGTAATAAGGTGTGACAGAGTAAGGGGTTACCTTCATTACGATGTCCCAAAAATGCTTTGAACCCTGGGGAAAAGCTAAGCATGGATAATTCCACAAGACATTGTCCTTTTGTAATTGCTGGATTAGTTGTGAACTATCTCTAGTTTCCCAGATAGATTATATAAACTGCTTGGATGATGGCCATGACCGGAGGTCAGAATGGTTCAATTTCTCCCTGGGAAAAAGATCTTTCTTCTGTAGAATACTAAAGAGGTAAATCATACGATCTTTCAGTTACAGGCTGAAAAAAAAAATCAGTCATGCCTCCTGTGAGTTTCTTTGTTATTTTTTACATTTAAAATATTTAAAAATATTTTTCCTCTGCATGTCCCACCTGCAGTCATTATGACTTCTTTCAAAACCTGTGACGAGAATATTTGCTTATAATCAATAGGTATAAACAACCTACCCACACAATCCATAGGATTCCTTCCCCTTCATCTTCTCCCCAGTTAGCACCAAATACCCAGCT
This sequence comes from Rousettus aegyptiacus, assembly GCF_014176215.1. NCBI lineage: Eukaryota > Metazoa > Chordata > Mammalia > Chiroptera > Pteropodidae > Rousettus > Rousettus aegyptiacus. Next base: position 22,451,633 of record NW_023416310.1, read on the forward strand.
GTTTCTACCATGAGAGCCATTATGGAAAAAACTAGAGAAAAATAAACTTAGTACTGTTAGAAAACCTGAGTTCATAAGAAGGTGGAGGAAAAGAAACCAGTTCACAGATGCCCAAGCATGCCATTACAGGAGCATTGAGGATACCTGATTTAAATCTGCTTTGTCCCTTAAAGCTGTGTGACCTCAGGCAAGTTATTTAACCTCTCCAGAACTATTTCCTCACCCGAAACAGATGGAAAATGGTGATTAATTAAATGTGCTTTGCGCTATGATAATGTCTAATTATGGTGAACAATTAATAATTTTTATCTCCCTTCCTTCCTTCGCCCCCAAATATCTTCCCTCACACTATATGAACTTTTTATTTTACTTTGTTAAATCTGCAGAAAATGGCATGGAGATTCTGTGACAACCAGTAACCATTTCAAAATATATAAAATATCTGAGATGCTTAAAATGCTTATTAATTAAAGTAGTGTTTGTTTTCCTCAGAAAGCCAAAATAAGGTTATTCAGGGTGTGATGGTTTTGACTGGGACTAGTGTGCAATTTTATTTGAGACTTTAGGGCACCCTTGGCTAAGGTTTGGGCAATTCAAGGTAGATGTCACAGCTAGGATCCTTGGGATGTTAGAGAAGTGGAAAGGGCCACATATCCCATGATTACACATTTATTAATGTATTCTGACCAGTCCCTTGCCCAGAAAAAGGGGCAAATGTTTCCTCTACCCTTTATCCCACGTCAGCAATTAATTAAATCTGCACTTGTGGTTTGACTTAGAAGCTTTGTACTTTTTTCATGGAAAACAGTATTTTCTGTATTTCCAAATAACCTTTTTAGTCATGTCTTATTCAGAATTTGGAAACTGTCCCTTTTTGTAATTCCGATTTGATTTAAAAGCTTAGTAGCATGTAAAGATACTATAAAATCCATTTGTTTCTAAGAGCTTTGGGAGCAGTGGTTTCTGATGTCTTTATGGTTTAGCCTTTAAAAACTCTTCATCTAAACCAAAGAGCAACAAGTAATTCTTATCTCCCTGGGCTTATTAACTGGCTAAAAGTAGTCCCTTCTGCAGGAATTTTTGCAAGCCCATGAGGCAGCAGCCTTGCTGTTGGTTTTGTCTTTATTGCTAAGCATGTGGCTGAAAGGGAGTAAGGGCTCAGTGTACACTTGTTGAATGAATCCAGGTAAGAGTCAAAAATAGATACAGCCAAATAATTTTTAAACAAAAATTCTACTTTTCACTTTTTGAGCTCCTGATAAGCAAATGAATACCCCCACATTATATGTCATCAGGAAAAGTAAAGTAAAACAGTAAGACCTATTAGGATGGCCAAAGTTCAGAACACTGACAATATCAAATGCTGATGAGGATATGGAGCAACAGGAATTCTCATTCATTGCTGGTGGGAATGCAGAATGTTACAGCCACTTTGGGGGACAGTTTGGTAGTTTCTTACAGAGCTAAACGTACTCTAATGATATGATCCAGCAATCACACTCCTTGGTAGTGCGATTTTAACTCCTTTTAACTCAAAGAAGTTAAAAACTTATGTCCATACAAAAACCTGCATATGGATGTTCATAGCAGCTTTATTCATAATTACCCAAACTTGGAAGCAACCAAGATGTTCTTCAGCAAGTGAATGGATAGCAAAACTGGTACATCCAGACAATGAAATAGTTATTATTCAGTGCTAAAAAGATATGAGCTATCAAACCACAAAGAGGCAGGGAGGAATCTTAAATGCGTATTACTAAGTGAAAGAAGCTCATCTTAAAAGGCTACATACTGTATGATTCCAACTATATAACTTTCTGAAAAGGTCAAATCTGTGGCGACAGTAAAAAGATCAGTGGTTGCCAGGGGTGAGGAAGATGGGAGGGATGAATAGGCAGCACACAAAAGATTTTTAGGGCAGTGAAAATACTCTGTATGTTTTAATGGTGGATGCATGTCATTATATGTTTGTCTAAACCCACAGAATATACAATACCAAGAGTGAACCCTAATGTAAACTATGGACTTTGGATGATGATGATGGGTCAATGTAGGTTCATCAGTTCTAATAAATGTACCACTCTGGTGGGAGATGTTGATAATAGGGAAGGCTATACATGTGTTGAGGCAGGAGGTATCTGGGAAGTCTCTGTACCTTCTGCTCAATTTTGCTGAGAACTTAAAACTGCTCTAAAAAAATAAAGTCTATTAAAAACAAAAACAAAAGAAGATAGAGCAAAACCAAGAAAACGTTGTTTGGCCCTTTGGGACTCCTTTTGGTGTTTTAAGGGGTTTTCAAGCTACAACTTCAGAAAGAGCAGAGGGTGAGAGTGAGGTGGGAGCTGGTGGGCAGAGTGCCTGGCCCGTTTTAAGAGATGGAGGTCAGGTCAATCAACCAGAAAGTGTGCTTTCCAAATAATGATGCTCAAGAACAAATAATGTGATGCTCAAGAGACAGAGTGCCTGATTCTGCTACCAACTGGCTATGTGTTTTGGGCAAGTTTCTTAACCTTTCTGCCCTCAGCTTCCACACCTATAAACTGAGGATAATAGTGTCTACCTCATAGACATACTCTGAGGATGAAACGAGTTAAATGTAGAGCACTTCAAGAGTTGGCTTAGAGAGTTAGCTGATACTTAGGAAGTGCTCAGCAGGTGTTAGCTACTATGGGCATCTATCAGCAGGACTCTGAGGACCTGATTAGCAAGGTCCTCAGATTAACAAGGACATCAGTCAACCAGGAAAGACCTAGAAGAGAATGATTTAGGTTTCACTTATGACCGGCCAGTTGAGTAATGGGAACCTATGGCCTGTAACTGACCTAATCAGTTCAGGGTCCATCCCCTGAGAGCCGTTCAGCCATGGTAAAATAGTTCATATTCTTGAATTGCATACTCTTCTGACCTGCAGTAGATGTGATGGATACAGAGTACCACAGGAAAGGGGAGTGGAATTCTGAGGGCATCCAGGTGAAAAATAGTGTAGAAAGTAATCTTGATGATAATACAAAAAATAAACTACCTTCAAACCTTAAGCTCTGCCATTGTCATCTAAACTAAAAGATTATAACATAGAGGAACTAAAAGAGAAGGGAAGTACTGTAATAAGCCGATGCACAAAGTGGTAAATACAAGGATGCCAGACTGCTTTTTTAGAGCCCCTCCCCCAACCCTACTCCTGAAAAGCTGACAACAGTTTATGCTCATCAATATGCTGTGCGGCCATCAAAAGGAATGTGGTAGACGGATATGTAGTCACATGGAGAGATCTTAAGACATTCGATGACTGAAAAGTTGCAAAGCCATGTATAGTATGATTCTCTTTATATAGAATATGTGTGTTTGTATATTTCTTTGTGCTTGTATGTAGTTAACTAAAAACAAAAGAAAATAATAAAAAAAATGGAAGCGTGCATGCCAAACTGTTAGCAGTGGTTATTACCAGGAAAGGAGAGGAGTCAAGAGGTGAAGGGAGGCTTTCATGTTTTACTCTTTATTTATTTTTTTTTATGGTGACATTGGTTAACAAAATCCAATAAGTTTAAGCCACACGCTTTAACAATAAGGCATATGTGTATATATTTACACTGTGTGCTCACCTCCCATAGTAAGATTTCTTTCTGTCACCACATATTTGACACCTTTACCCCGTCTATCTGCCCCTCCTCCCCTCTGGTAACCACTAGTCTGTTGTCCATGTCCATGAGTCTCTGTTTGTCCTGTTCATTTGTTGCTTTTAGGTTTATATCCGACATGTAATCATGTTTTACTCTGTATTAAGGTTGCCAGATTTAGCAAATAAAAATATAAGATGCCCAATTAAATTTGGATTTCAGATTTTAAAAAAATATTTTTAAGTGTGAGTATGTGCCATGTATAATAATAATATGGATACACTTATACTAATATATTTTTCATTATTTATCGGAAATTCAAATTTTACTGGTCATCCTGTATTTCCTCTGGCAAGCCTACTCTGTATAATTATGTATTATTTAACACTCTTTAAAGGGTATTTTCATATACTAATTGTATGATTTTTAAAAAAAAAATTAAAAGAGAAAAAAGGATAAGGTGGTTTTTTCTCCAGACTGCACAAAAATATACTTTATAGTTAAGAAAATCGATTGGCCTAGAAAAAAAGCAGATTATACAGGAGCATGTATACTAAAACCAGAGTTTTATAAAAAGAAGAAAAGCACATATATGTCTATACTAAAAGACGGAAGATATGTAAGAATATTAACAGTGGTTCTCTCTAATGATGAGATTAGGATGGCTTCTCTTTCTTCCTTGTGCCTTATAAAGTTCTTAAAAACTGTTTATTACTTTTGGAAAAGGAAATGGTCATCTGTAAAGAACGCCATTTTCCCATGCTTCTGTGAGGACCTGGATCTGCTCGAGTTCTACTTGTAGATTCCCTCAGAAGAAAGTGGCGGGTAGCGGTGTGAGCTTCACCTTTGGTTTGAGCTTTAGAAACGCTGTCATCCTATGTTCTTGCAGGGTACCTCCAAAAGCAGCCCTACTTTGGAGCAGTGGTTGGCAGGGTAGCCAACCGAATTGCCAAAGGGACATTCACGTTGGATGGGAAAGAGTATAAGCTGGCTATTAACAAAGAGCCCAACAGTCTGCATGGAGGACTCAGAGGGTTTGATAAGGTGAGTTGGGGGCACTAGACGTTGTCTTTACCTAGCACACTTCACAAAGTACCATCAGGCATACCTTCTGTTTGCCAGGCGCAATTCCAGGCCCTGGAGCAAATGCGTTTGGAAAAGTGATACGGGAAAGAGGCTGCTTCCATGGTTTGGGGGAGCAGATGCCCTGGTCCTGTTCTAGGACCCATCCTCCTCTAGCTCATCTGACCATAATGGGCAGGGGGACCCCAAGTGAAAGGATGGCAGCCTTTAACTTAGAACGGACAGGGAATGACTTGGGAGCGACCTTCTCATAGCATTGGGATCAAGGACTTGGGTTGACCTTAGGCACGAGAGAAAGTGGATTAAAGATAATACCTCACCACTTACCAAACAAAGCATTTGAATAGATTATCTGTCATCCTTACTAGAACCCTGTATTATCACCAAAAGAGAAATCACTCCTAAGTCAGGCTGACAAGCCTCAAGCCCTCATTCCTATACTACAACTGCTGGTGTCCTCTGTGGCCTCCACCATGGGTGCCCCCAATTCAACACACCTCCCTGTATCTGTCATGAAGCCCCCTTCCCATGTAGTGTAGTGCTGTATCCAGGCCTACCCTTCCACTGAAGTGCCTCATGCCTCAAAATTACCCCTAGTTTCCCCCCAGAACTCCCTTTCCACACTTAAACTCCCATTCCCCAAGTGAATCCCTGGAAAAACAAGATTAGGAGAGCAAAGCGGTCAGACAGCTTCTCCCTGAGGTGGGAATGTCTGGCCTCCTGCTTCCTGGGTGGGAGTCTGCTAGTTAACCTTCAGTGACTCTCTTACTAGCCTGATTTCAGGCTGTGGTGGAGATTTTCTTGGTAGTTAACTTTGCTTTAGACTTTAAATTATATCACCCAGGTTATTTTCTAGAGAAGAGCCAGAGAAGACAGGGACATGTATGACAGTTAAGGGTCACAATTTCTTTTCTGCTTCTGACTACCACCTGCCCTGTTGAAGGAAGTTGGTCACTCTGTTTCCCCTGTCCCTTCAGCTTCCTGTCTGTGGTTTAGAGGCAGACTGCCCCATCAGCTCCCTCCCTTCAATGACAGGACACCTCACTCCAGGGAGGCATGAAGGCAGAGAATCTCTGGAATATGTCAGGTCTGTGGGCAAACCCCAACCAGAGGAAATTAGGATGAGGATCTCCACAGGACCCTCAGAACAGCACCTTGTTCTAGCTTGTTCCTGCTTCCTCTATTCTACAGCGGTATTTTCTGTGGTGGTGCTTAAAATGTATGTCCTGTATAAACATAGCAGATAATGAATATACATATATACATATCCTTGAATGCAGTGTGCCTACTGAGCCCCTTCTGTGAACCGAGATGTGTAACAGGGTAGGATTTCTGAGGCTCACAATATAGTGAAGGGGGTGGGACTCTTCCATAAATAACTATTATGGGTGGACAACAATATAGATGCCAGTGATAGAGGAACTGGGCATGGACAAATTAACAACTGGGGAGGTGGGATTTGAACTTCTCTTGAAAAAAGGATAGCGTTTTAGTCAATATGTTGATATTGGAAAGAATGACTTTGCGACAGCCCAGAGAGAGGTGGGGAAAGGCTTGGAATATTGTCATGGAGCCACTGGAAGTTTTGAAGAGTAGATTTTGATATAGTAACATGAGCAGTATCAGATGAATTTCATTTTAAGTTATATTTGATCTCAATGGGTACTGAATAATTGCCGGTTTGGAGGTCTGTGTTTTTCTATTTATGTCAATACATGTTTATAAAAGATGAAATTTGAACAAACCGAGAGGATTAGAAATGGTATAAATAGGCCTATAGGTGCAAATTCGGAAATTGTCTGGAAATTTGAAAACTACAGGGTCAGAGAAATCCTTCCATGAATAGGAATTATACCATCCATGGAATTCTACTTGTCTGATAATATCACTTTACATGAAAATATTTCCATTCCGTATCTCCATTCTCTAAAGGAGAAAAACTGGATAGCAAGTTAAGAACATTATCTTTCAAATATTTTACTCCTAAAATTTTCCATTTGAGGAATTCTTTTTTTCTTTCTTTAATGTCTTTATCAGGCTTTACATCTTAAGTGTCTTGAAAGTTCAACATTTCTGGGAGATAATTAGGGTGTGAAATAAATTTTTCACTAAGGTCAGTGAATTTGTTTTAAATACCAGCTGCTTTCAAGGTAGGTGTAGGCAGAGACCTCCGTTCCCGCTGGGCTCTCTTCCTGGCAAATGCTGTGTCCATGAAAGAGATCCAGGCTGTGCCAGGGGTGGGGGAGGCGGGGCAGAGCCCTGGCTCATAGGCCATTTCTCTGTCCCACAGAAGTTTTATGTTTCAAGTCCTTTTGGAATGACAGTGTTTGGCCTCAACTCTTAAGTTGAAAATGGAGATTTGAATAAAACATCCACTGAAACTAAGATGTGGAATGGTGTAGGCTGCCAGGCCTGTGTTTGAATCCTAGCTCTGTCTCTAATTACATGTATGACTTTAAACAAGATTTTTTCTCCCTTAATAGTAGGCATGAAGTCTGACAGGGTTCTCCCCCACTCTCCTGGGATGTGGAGGGTGGAAGTGGGCAAGTTAACTCCACTAAACTCAATGTGCTCATCTGCAAAATGGGAGTAATAACATGACTTGGAGCCATATGAAATTGCCACTGTTCAACTATTTTGACCTACAAAGATGGTAATATTTTTTTTTTTTGGTTCCACCAAATTCTTACCTTGGAAAATGATTTATGTAAAGTACCAGGTCAGTGGCTGGTGAGCACTCAACAAATGGAAGTCTCATGCCTGCGAAAGACTTTTACTAGTGACCCCAGAGCTCCCCAAAGGGATGGGGTTGCGGGGAGAGGTCTCTGGCCACCTTGTCCTCTGATAGTAGAAAATAAGGGAACAGGATCAGACTGCTTGGTTCAAATCCACTAGCTCTGTAGCCTGGGACCAGCAATTTATCCGTTCTGAGCCTCAGCGCTCTCATCACAAAGTGAGGATAATGGTATCAACATTAAGTCAGCTCTGAGACAGATAAAATAATGTCTGAGAAATTTCTAGCAAAGTGCCTTGGCTCATAATGGAAACTCCGTAAACACTGGTTCTCCCTTCCCGAAAGTGCAATCTTGGGGTCCCTAGGGCAACGTTGAGAGAAATCACCATTAATCCAAGATTCCTATTTCTATTTCCAAAGGCAAAAAAACTCTTTTAGAAAACCAAGCATATTTTTCTTGTAACTCTTAAAATCATATTTTCCAGAACTAGAAAAAACTTTCCAGATCATTTTTTTTAAACCCTTTATTTTATGGATAGGATTGAAGTCCAAAATCAGTGAGCGAGGGACAAACCTGGCCCCAAATCAGGACTCCTGACTTGTGGGCGAGAACTCTACCTATTGGAACAAGGGCCTTCTTATTTGTTTGGAACTCTGCCCAGGGAACACAGATAACCTTATGGTGGGTTTTTTTTTTTTTTAAATAAATATTTGTAAATAGTACCTTCTAGAGAGGGGAACTGATTTATTAAGGTTATTTTTAATACTATTAACAGACAGTTATTGCTCAGAATGTGGTGCTGAGATCTTTTTTTTAAGTCTCAAGGAGAAGAAGAAAAATATTGAAGAGATATGCATATAAATTTAGGGGGAAAGAATGTGGGGAATGTGAGTAGGTAAAGAGAAAAAATTCTTTTCTCTTGAAAGTCACTTTTCTGTATAAAAGAGAATTTTAAAATAATTAAAATCTAGGATATTATTGTAAACCTCGTTAATTGCATCATTTCCCTTCCTGGAACCAGTTGTCTTTAATATTGAAATGTGGCATTTAGCTTGGGACTGTAGTGACTAAACAGCTTTGAAAACACTTTATTCTAGGTCCTCTGGACCCCGCGGGTGTTGTCAAATGGCGTCCAGTTCTCCCGGGTCAGTCCAGATGGCGAGGAAGGTTACCCTGGGGAGTTAAAAGTCTGGGTGACATACACCCTGGATGGTGGGGAGCTCACGGTCAACTACCGCGCGCAGGCCAGTCAGACCACACCAGTCAATCTGACCAACCATTCTTACTTCAACCTGGCAGGCCAGGTAAGTGACCTTGCCTCCGCTCTCCCGCTGTGGTGTAAAATTTAACTTGCCACTTCTCTCCTGTCATGTGCTCTGTGGAATCACCTGGGAGAGTGGCTGGAGAGACCAACCCAGCATGGAAATAACTCTGGTGATGGGGTCACCTCTGTGATCATGAAAAGTACCCAGCAAAGCATCTGGCTCATAGTAGGTACTCGATAAGTGGAAGTTACAGAGAAAGATAAGTACATTATACTGCCAAGAGAATTATGTTTCCCATATGCTCAGACAACTAACCGGCGTTTTAAGAACTCTGTCTCATCCAATTGTAACATGTACTTGCCTTTGCTACTCCTACTTCGCTCCAACTGCGCTCCCCCCGACCCCCCTGCCCCGCCACCCACCGCCCCACCAGATTACTTACAATTAAAGTGATTTTTACTCTGGGATCTTTAGAAATGTGCCTGTCCCTGCCCCTTTAGATATGCTGCCAAAATTTATGTGTTCCCAATGCACGGCCCCCTTTAGGTTATCTGCAATAAACTACCTCGTTTCTTCCAAATGCTAATATTTAGCTTGTCAAGGAGGCTGTTGCATGAGACAGAATACAAAAGCTTAGCTAAACTCTGTAGATTATATCTATTACTTCCTCTACATCTGAAGAACTCATCATTCGTTATCTACTATACTTAAGTCGCTTTAGTATGCTTTCTTACCACAGGTGATGTTCACAGCCAACTAGTAATATCTCGTGTTTTCTCACCCTTTTATGAGTTTGCTGATGATCTGCTAAGTTTTTTCTAGAATCTCTTCAAGTAGCAAGTTAATTGGTTCTTCTATAATATCCAAAGTTCTCCCTTTAAAAATAAGATGGTTTTTCACTTGCTTGTTCCTTCAGGAACTTCCACCATCCTTCTTGAGATCTTAAAGACAAACCAAAACAAAACAAACATGCCCAGCCATAAGAGGTTCTGCAATAATGTACATAAAGACCCTACTTTTTAAAGTATGTGCAGAAAGAAACTTGACAAAAATAGAACAAAATATTAATAGTTTTATGTAGGTAGTAGGTCATGGTAATTTTTCACTATTTTCCACATTTTTGTATATATAGGACATCCTATTTTATAATTAGGGAGTGCTATAAAGGAATAGATTCAGAAAGAGAAATTACGTGTGAAGTATTACATCTGCCAGTGTGTTCCCGCGAGAGAAATGAAATGGGGATATAAGGTTCACTAAGATTCTTTCCGTTTACCTGGCTGGATGACCCTCCTGACCCGAATTTTTTACCCTTCCAATCCTACAGGGACTATTTCTGGATCTCCTTCCAGAAGCTGAATAGTTTCTGAGGTCACGGACCCCACCCAGAAGGGTAGTCAGTATCAGCTCCTTTCTGTGTGCTGCCTTTGTAAGTGCAGCTCAGATCCAGAGCCACAGCCCATAGCCCCAGGGTTGGAGGTGGGCAGGGGCCATCAGCCTTTTGGGTAAGAGCAGATGGTCAGCTACCAGCCTGGGAGCCTGGGACCTCTGCATTTTCAGAACATCTCTTACCCTACCTGAAGAAACGTTATCATGTATCTTAAACCCTCCCCAGAGAAATAAGTAAAAACTTGATATTTAAAGTAGCTCATGTTTTGTTTGTTTTTAAAATTTAATAGTAGTATTTTTTTTTTTCTATTTGGGACCAGGCTTTGACTCATAACTTCTAAGCTTGAGTGCTGAAGGCCTGGGGGAAGGGAGAAAAGTGTTTTTTTTTCAAAGAATAGAAAAGGTATGTAGGTTGCAGGTTGATTGGGTTTGTTTATTTGTTTGTTTGCTTGTTTTGGCTGTTTTTTTGCCTAACGCAAAACTGGGAGGACATGTTTCTTATTGAAACTTTACTTAAAGGGTTATGAAAGCAGGCCTAGGGGAACTTGAGATGAAAAGCAATAACTATGGGTATGACAGGTTAGGTATGTCATCAAGGATCCAGGTTCTTCCATCTTTCCATCCTGCTTCTTCATTGTTTTGGCTTTTGTCTTCATGCTTGTACCCTCGTGGTTACAAGACGGTTGCCACAGCTCCAGGTTTCACTACTTTGTATAGTCACAACCAGAGACAGAAAAAGACCTATTCTTTTTTAAACATATCCCTAATGCTCCATTTTTAAGAACAAGCAAAACTTTTCCTAGAAGCTCTCCAGCAGACTTTCCCTCACATTTTGTTGGCCAGAAGTGTGTCCTAAACCCTGTCTAACCCAGTCACTAGCAAGGGTATTAGACAACCATGATTGACTTAGAACAATCAAAATTTGCCCTCTGGGGCTGGAAAGGGGATCCTTGCATTGAATATATAGTCCTGCATAGGATAAATCAACAGGTCAGGGTTCTTCCAGGGGGAAAGGCAGGTGCTGGTAAAAGAGTTCTGTGGCTTTGAGTTGTAACCAATAGTGTCTGTTATATCCTGCTAACGATGGCAAGAGCTGAATGAAGGCAGCAGTGGTGGCAATGCACGAAAAAGTCTTTAAAGCCGCCTGCAGGCCACAGTGAGCTCTATAAATGGTAAATGTTGCAAACTAGTAGCAGCAGCCAAGCAGAGTTCACCAAATCAAACACTGAACTCAGAGATGGGCCTTGAGTTCTGTTGTGAATCAGCATTCTTTGCCAAGTTTTCATCAGCCTAGAAAGGAAATGAATCCAACAGTAATATTCCACCAGAGTGGATTATTGCGTTATTCCAGGTCAGATGAGTCATAAAATGAAGCATGCTTCCCTTTATTGAAGGGATGTTAGACCTGCTCAGTGACCCAATAACCATTTAGAGAGTAGGTGCCTAATAAATGTTCCTTTCTGTCTCCTCCTGGGCCTCTTCCTAATATCTCAGACACATCAATTTATTTCATGTGTGATTTTCCCAGTGACTCCTTTTTTCCTGCCCTAGTGCTGAAAAACAAACAAAAAAAGGAAATTCCTAACCAGCTTTATTCATAATGGTAAAAAACCGGAAAAATCCAAAAGGCCATCAACAGGAGAATGAATAAACAAGATGTGACATTTTCATACAATGGAATATATACTACTCAACCTTAAATTGAACACTGAACAGATACGGCCAAAGAAACAGCCTCAAATTCCCTTCTTTCAGCCACAGAGGCCTCTTTGGTGCTGGCAGTACCCCCGAGCCATGAGAATCGCAGTAGGGAGAGCTCACAGGAGATGACCCCTCTAGTCTAGAGCTGCCCTAGGCAGGGTCCAGACCCTTCCCATTTTGGACCTACCTTCCCAGGTCAGAACAGGGACCAAACAAGTGGCTAAGAGAGAATGTGGACAGAGGTGAGACCTCTGCCTGGGTCTGCCACCCACACCTACCCCTGCCCAGCATGTACCCGCTGAGAGAAAACGAGATGCTCTTTAGAAACAGAGCCTCTGTGACTAACGTAGTGTAATTAAACCAACTTCTGTCATGTTTAGACAGAGATTCTCATGGTCTCTAAAATGTGGGCCTTTCTCCTTAGGATGATTCCGTTTGTGTATGTGGGCCATGTCTTTCTGACCATCGCATCTCATTTCCCGTTAACCCGAAGTGCTCTGCCTCTCTCTGCTGACTTCTCAGGAACCCAGCAGAGCCTTCGATTTAGCTTACCTCAGGGTTTCTCAGCCTTAGCACCACTGACATTTGGGGACACATAATTCCTCATTGCAGGAGTGGGAAGGCTGTCTTGTGCACTGTGGGGAGTTTAGAATCTCTGGCCTCCTCCCAGTAGATGCCAGTAGCATTACCGCCCCCAGCCATGACAATAAAAATGTTTCCAGACATTGTCCAATTTTGCCTGGCAGGGCAAAACTGTCCCCAGTTGAGAACCAGGGGTTTAGCTTGTTTTTGAGCATTTACTAAGGTAAAACCCCCCCACCTGGTTCCCCTTTTGTATGTTCTGCCATGAAGCTTTAAAATATACCCCTATTAATAATTTTTAAAAATTCCTTAAGTTAAAAACATACACATGTATTTTCTGATTTGCAAACAGCACAAAACATCTTTACTAAAGCCTTCCTCACGATAGCCCTGGAAAAGGTGGGGGACCATTGGCCCAGTTCTATGTCAGAGGAAACAAGATTCTAGAAGGTTATGTGGCTTCCCTGGGACCACTCAGTGAGAGCTGGAGCTGGACCCCAGGCCTTCTGCTCACTGACCAGCCTTGGGCTCCCCCAGAAGGACGGGCTGCATCTTTATGGAGGAAATAGGCAAACTCCCAAAGCAGTTCTGACTCCTGGGCTACTGCCGTGTGGCAGGGAATGGGTCCTCTGGGTGGGATCTGGACCAGAAAAGGGTTGACATGCCCCACCTCTAGCTAGCCTAGAGGTGATGCCTCGACCATCCTTTGTGTTACAAGTCACCTACCTTTGCTCTTCTGTTTGCCTATCATGTGAGGAGAGTGAAAGAAACCCCTCTGCTAGTAAGCCAAAATCCAAAAAGCTTTCAAACCACTGTTGTCTCTCTGACTTTTCACTTTCCTAATTCCATTAAGAAAAGAAAAGGCACACTGGGGTCACACTTGAAAGCTTCTTTCAATGTATCAGCTGCTATTTTGAGGCCCTATCTACCCACACTTAAATGAGCATATTACTCATCACTGTAAGTCAAATGGGATTTCTAAAGTTTTTGTCGGTGCCTGAAAAATATTTCTGCAAGAGAAGTTATAAAGCAAATACATAAAATAAGGCTAAGCTTTAGATCTTTTCTTTCTCTGCCTTTTCCCTCCCAGGGTTCCCCGAACATATATGACCATGAAGTCACTATAGGAGCTGATGCTTTTTTGCCTGTGGATGAGACCCTGATTCCTACAGGTTGGTGAATTTGAACTTTTTATGGGAATGTAGAGCTGGGGTGCAATTTGAGGAACATCAAAACTTCATTTACCTAAATTGATTTTCCCTATTGGCCTACCAAAATGCTTATAATTACCATGATTAGTCATTTATTTTGGCTAAGGTTGGGTGACCATATAATTAAACATCCAGGTCAGCATCATTTGAGAAGGAAAGGCATTGCTATTAATCATTAGGGCAATAGGCATAAACTGGAACAGTCCCAAACACACCAGGTCATAGGGGCATCCTAGCTGAGCCTTAGACTCCAAAAGTTCTCCACTAAAATGGAAATCTGTTACTTCTTAGCACCTTAGCAGAAATAAATTTACCCGAACATTACCTCACAAGTGCAGGACACTGATACAACATGCTACGGTTTTTGATAGAAGAGGAAAGGGTAGGATGAGTTGTACCGTGAGAAGGACAAATGCAGATAAGTCACCCCTGAGACATGGTTGGGGGGATGGGGTGGAACAGAGAGTGTAGAGTATCAAAAGGGAAGGAAGGGGAGGTGCTGCCAAAATCAAACTTCAAGGGTGTGCGTGTTTGTGTTTGTGTATCTGTGTCCTGAGTTAACTGGATTGCAATCATCTTGGTTATTATTTGGGATCAAAAGCACCTTGATTCAAATAAACAAATTCATAGAGATAGAAAGTAAATTAGTGAGTTGCCAGGCACTGGGGGCAAAGGGTAATGGGGGGTGACATTGGGCATACATTTATTTTGGGCGTGGCGAAAAGATTCTGGAATAGGCGGTGGTGATAGTTGCACAACCTTGCAAATATTCTTAACACCAATGAATTGTGCACTTTTAAGGGTGAATTTGATCGTGTGTGCACTATAGCTTAATTTGAAAAAATGAAGGAATCTTTTTTCATGTGTTAACTCTAGGATTGAGTGGTACAGTTTTGCACTAGACCATAGGTGCACACCCATCTGCCTCTAGGGGACAGATGGATGACAGCAAGATAACGGTCGGGGGTGCCTTTGTTTATGGCGGCTTATGGAAATTAGCTTAAGTAATTACACCAATAAATATTTTTATTGGGATTTCATTAAAAGCAGAAATCAGGTCTTTGGCCACGCCACCCTGGACAAGCCCGATCCTGTCTGATCTCGGAAGCTAAGCAGGGCCAGGCCTGGTTAGTACTTGGATGGGAGACCACCAAGGAAGACCAGGTGCTGTAGGCGTTAAAAAAATAAAAAATAAGAGATTGTAAACTGACAAGGTCCTTGCAATCTGTGAGATCAACCAATGGTTGCCTTGCCTAAAAAAAAAAATAAAATCAGAGATAAGGTGAGCGTGGAAGCCATAGTCAAAGAAAACTAAAGTAAACAAAAGTAAAATCGAAACCAAAAGGAACAGGAATCCAGAAAGACGCAAACACTTCCGCATCAGCATTTCTTCTCCAGCAGGAACGGCTGCCCTCAGGCCACCCCTGACTCATCCAGGTCCCCTGCCTGTGTCTGACCAAACTTCCAGAGGTATTATTTCCTCATGGCCCTTTTGTCAGAGTTCTTCATCTGTGTTCCATCCCCTCAATAACAAACCCACCTGCTGGCAGCTACGCATGAAGCCCAGGAAGTCCCTTTCTTCCCAGTTCCCACACACTTAAGTTGTCACCTCTGCTCCAATAAAGAGTTTAGAATGATAGAATATGAGTAATTAGACGCCAAAGGCACCATTGTAACCAAGTAAACAAGGTTTACATCACCAGTAATAAGGGTGTTGACATCATGTGCCCCTTATATGATGTACTGAAAAAGCACATCACCCATGTGATATTCGGTCAAAAATGCATAACCTCAGTCCATCCAGGAGAAAACACCCCATGAACCCAACTGAGGACAGTCTCCACAATAATTGACCAGTTCTCTTCAATAGTAACGAAATCATGAGAGACTAAGACTAAAGAACGATCACAGAGGAGGCTAAGGAGATAGACAACTAAAGGAGGTATGGCAACATGGGATCCTAGTCTGAATCATGAGGCGGAAAGTGGGCAATAGTGAGAATGCTGGTGAAATTCTAATGAAATGTGTAGTTTAGTCAACAATATTGTTCCCATGTTAAATTTCTTAGTTGTGCTTGTCCCATAGTCATGTAAATGTTAACATTAGAGAAAAATGGGTGAAGGGTACACAGAGATATCCTATTTTTACAACCTTTCTGTAAGTTTAAAATTATTTCAAAATTAAAAAATAAAGCCCCGAGCTCCAAGTAAGATATTATTTTAAGTCTGCCTTACTTTGGGTAAGGGCTTTTGTTTTATTTTGGCCTCTTTAAAATAATGAGGTTGTGTTTATGGCTGCTAGTTCAAAATTTTTCTGAGGAAAAAGGTAAGAATGTGAGCCTGCATACTAAACAGTAACTTCAGTTAACAGCAGGAATTAGAAACTTTCATAAATGTAGTGACTACAGAAGTAATTAAAATAATAATGAAAAATCAAGATAAATAAATTCAAATTTTTGGCATCACAGTGTAGAATGTTTTCCGGGCTCTGGGGCCATGTTTAAAGGCTTTTATGTTTGTCTTGGTGACATGTGTCATCTTCTGATATTGACATGGCTCAGTAGATGGGTATCTTGTCCTGGATACAGAATTATTGCACTAAAACTATATGCAAATTGTATAGCTGTCTTACCACTATACTGTACATCTGAAACTAATATAATATTAAATATCAACTCTGATTTTTAAACACAGCTATGTTGAACTGCAAGGAAAAAATAGTGGTGGCTACTGTTTTGTGATTGATAAGGAAGAAAATGAATTAAGTAACTTGTAAGTGTCAGTGATGAAATAAGTGTATATTTGTAAAATTTTGTGCTGCCGTCCTGTTGAGTTTTGATCAGATAAAAATCACAAAAATGCATAATTCATGCTGTGTAAAGATTATTTGTCATGACTGTAATAGAGAATTGTGGCAAAGCACAGTGGAGCTTAACATGCAATTTAATGGACTGTATAAAATCTGTTCATCTCAGTTCTTCACTGTAAGTGGTTTTATACTTTAGGATCAAATTATATACTTCGCTAGTATTATACATCTGTGAAATTGAGCAGGGTGTCAGAGCTCTGGACTCTGGGAGACAAGAGCCTAGTTCTAGTCTTGGCTTTGCCATTAACTAGCTAGGAGACCTTCGATATATGTATAATACTTTAACTTTTAACCTCTCTACACTTTCATTTCCCTTCTTTCAAATAAGAGGGACTTTGAACTCAATCCAATTTTATGGACCAGTAAATTTCCTTTAAAAACAATTTGAAATACTTATATAGGGTTGCCCGACTTTTCATTTTGCCAAATTAGAAAGCTATTATAAGATATATTGGACTATTAAAACTAATTAGGAATATATATATATATATGTTATATTTCAATAAGTTAAAAAACCTACTTGGCATAATAATGAAGAACAGAGATAGACTGCATTTGTTTTTTAAAATCCCAAACTGCCAATTATAATCATTATCTTTTCATGAACGAAAGAATATTTTAACACCACAAAAGTGGGGAAATTTTAATCCCAGACTATGGAACAATCCTTTAAATTGAATTCATCTTGCTTTTCAAAAAAACGTGATAGGTTATCCAAATAAATCTCAGTTTTCTGTTGTCCAGTGAAAATTTTGTCATGGACTCATGATCGAGAACCAGTAACTAGTCTGTAAGGTAACTTGTAGTTCTTACATTTCATAATTCTACAAGGCTCTTAGTATAATATTTTAATGCTATTTCTACCACCTCTCAAATCTGTTAGAACTCTATCATGAAAGTAAGTGGTAAAGGGTGGCGGTTAACTTCGGCTTTGTAGCCATTACTTTGCTCGCCAACATCCTCATCCTCTGCTTCCCACCCCAAATCCTCGTTTGTGTGTTTGTTTTTGAAATCTATCTTCCTAGGGTCATAAAAATCCTAATTTTTACTTGGAGCTCCTAGAGAAAAAAGTCTCTTTTAGCATTGTATCAAAAAAAAAAAGACAAGAACTCCTTAACGGCACCCAGTGTCATGGGGAGCAGCTGACAACGGAACATGTCTGGAGAAGAGGTTCAGCAGAATTGTGGTGCATTCGGAGGAAGCTGAGGGCAACATTTCAACCTCGAGGCCTTTCGTCAGATGTTCCATGAATTCTGTGTGGGCTTCTCACAAATCTGACAAATTGCCATTGCCGAAGCTTCATTTGGTTAGCCTGCTGTGGACTTGCCACCAAGTCCCATAGGTTGGCTTCTAAGTTTGTAGCTTTCTGTGACATGAAGATGTTTAATAGTCCCAGACCCCTGCCTCTCGTGGCTATAAATTTATACCGACATTCGTTTTTCAACTCCTTTTTGTTTGCCCTTCATAAAAGCTATAACCTGTGCTGTTCGCGAGGGAAATGCTGATGCAGATCTAGACTTTGGGGGTGTTTTTCACCTTGGTTACAGACACTTGGTAAATAATTTTTCAGGTGATGGGAAAACCCATTGTCAGGAGAGGGTAGCACCTCTTATTGTACAGTAGCTGTAATGCTGTGGTACTTAGTGAAAAGGGACCTTCCCCTGCGTGTGTTTGCCAGCTTTTTTTGTTTGTTGGTTGCCAGCTTCCTGATTGGGCACTATCACATAGAAAGGAAAGAAACTCCTTGGCACACAGGTTTGAGGAACCAAATCAAGCACATATGATGAAATCCCCTTGTCTTAAACTTAGAGCTCCCTTTGGACCCTTACCCCAGGCAGGGCGCACAGACCTGCAGCCTAGGGCTCCTGTTTCACTCCTGCCTTTCTTCCTGTTGGCAATTTGTGGGGTGGGGTGTGGTGGGGGCATATAAAATGTCTTCAGCCCTTTCAGCCAGTAAAGCATGGAAGACAACAGCCTGTATTACACTGCTTCTTCAAGCCCAGTGGAAATGCCTTGGTAACAGTGGGGGGTCAGAAGCCTTCAAAGGGGCCCATTCCAGTAATTTTCTCCATTTTCTCAGTTGGAAATGTCTGCCCTTTTGTCAGCCCTTGAGGCTTCCTAACACAGGCAAATGATAGTCCTTTTGTCTCATGAGGATAGAAGACTCCAGAATCTTTGCTTTTCTACTAGAAAAAATAAAAAAAGAAAGAAAGAAAATATTTTGAGTAAAAGAATAAAATCCACCAGCTAGCTTCTGAAGCTCCTGCCCTGGATGACATTCTGGGCACTTCAGAGTCGGCAGTAGTGCTCTGAGCACTTGGCCCTAGCTCACAGGTGCTTCTCAACTGCAGCACGGCTGCACCAACAGAAGGCCTCCCTGCAAGGGTGAGAGCTCGTTTCACCTGTGGATTAGGAGCAACGTTTGCAGCTAAGCTCTCGAGCTGTGTGAGCAAAGTTAGTTTAATTTTGCTTCTTCCAAGCAATTGTTTTTCCCTACTTAAAAAAAAAAAATAAATCGCAGCCCATAAAGCATTTGCTACTTCCTAGGATAGGCACACACTCTGTTTTTGGTGCATCTTCAGGTCCTCTTAAGTGTGGGTCTATGTTTGTTGTGGTCAGGGCTGTCCCGTAGTTTCCTAGAAATGGAACTCTTGAAAGCCGTTTGCCAGGAAGTGCAGGTGTATAAGAGATGTCCCCAGAGACAGAGCACTCCCATCCCAGATCTCTGTGCTGCCACGTCAGGCATTTAGCGTCAGGACCTGAGTCTAGTGCCTTGCCTGTAGTAACACAGGGAAACCAATCCCTGGTGCCCTGCCCAGGTATTAAGCCAGCTAAATGTGAGCAGGTGAGAAAATACAATCCTTCTGTTTTTCCTGGGACTAATTCACTCCCAGGGTTCTAAATGTTTGTTACATTTAACCCTTTTGCCTCATAGAACTGTGAGACTTGGCAGGTGGCAGGTGATCTGGGCAACCTGGCCAGCCAGCAAGACATTATAATGTATACAACACGGTGCGGTGAGGACACACCAAGCATGTGTCTTAAAGGCATTTATAGCACACTTTTTTTTTCTTTTAATTTGGCTACTCTTTATTGGCAGGAGTAGATAAGGAATTAAGAAAAATGAATGCTTCGACTGGATCTTTTGCCTCTTCCAGTAACATTAGTAAAATCCTATCTTATTCTTTTCCTTAAGAAAAGATAACTTTTATTTTTATAAAAATTTACCCCACTCTGTCCCCCAATCCCATCTGTGTTCACTTGCTATTCTTGCTGCTCTCCGTTTTTGAAAGCTCATTCTAAAATTACATGAAAGCAACCCCATTTTGACAAAATTAGAATTCTGGTAGGAAAGGCTTACCACAAAGCTATGTATTTTATTTCAACCTCTCTGGGTTCTACGTACAATTCACTCAATTTTATAATTACTTCCCTAGGGCAGGTGTAAGTCTCTTCCCTAGAGAAATAACAAATTCCAAAGTAGTTTCCTGGTTCAAAGATGGTCCAAGTGAAAACTGTTTTGACCTACATGTTACAATGTTTCTGGAGCTTCCTCCAGAAAATCTCTTTAGACTATATAATTCTAAAGTACTGGGTATAATATTTGTTTCGACCCTCCATCAGTGTGCTTCCTCTTTCCTTTGCAATCTCGCCCCTCCACCCCACCCCACCCCACCCCCAACACCCAATATCGTTAGTCATCAGGTCCTGCTGATTTTCAACTCCTAAGTGTTTCTTGAATTTGCCTCCTCTGTATGTATTATTGATTATATGGCTCCATCTCCATCATCACTGTCCTGGTGTAGATCTTTTCCTGTCTAGATCAGCGCCTGGCTTATGAGTGTCATAAACTGGGTTCAGTGAATGAACAAATGAATCTGGACTATAGCTCTCTAACCGGGGTTGCAGGGGGTTCTCTTTAGAGTTGTTCCCCATCTGGTTATTAAAATCATCTACCTAAAATGCAAGTCTTACTTTGATACTCTTCAGCTTAAAAACAAAACAAAAAGAAAACTTTATATGGCTCCCAGGCCAGATACCAGCTGCCACCCAGACCCATCTCCCACTGTGCCTCACTCGCACCCCACCCTGGTGCAGTACTCCCTCCCACCTACAGGGACCCCCCTCCCCAGACCCCCTTCTTTCTTCAAAGCTCATACATTCTCCTTAGAAATATTTTCCCTGCTTCCTGGAAACAGTAGGGTCTTTGTTGCTCTGGAGCTTTTGTGACGACATAAGCCATTTAGAGCTCATCTTGTGCCCAGCCTCCCTCGGTCCCCTCCACAAGTACCTCAGATGATTTACCAGAATTTAGTGACAGATCCAAAGTAGGGAGCCAGCCTGGAGCTTCAGGCTTGGTCTCTGGCTTGAAGCTAGAAAACCAATCTATACTCAACACAAAATGAAACCAAGTCATAGCCAGTTCATACGTTCTAGGAGCAGCTACCGCTGCCTTTCCCGACCAGTCAGTCTCTCTCCACTGTGTTCCTGTCTTTACATGTGTTTCCAAAGAGCACATCACCACGGGATAACTAGGATTCAGAAAACCCGGATGCAGGTCTCGGTTCTCCAACTCCGTCCTCCAGCCAGCCCTGAAAACTCTCTGGGTCTCATAACCTCATAATCTGTAAAATCTCATTCGATGACAGTTACATGAGTCGATCTCTGAGGTCCTGTCAGTTTCTAACCCTGACTCAAAGACCACGCAGAACGTCTTACACAGATATTCTGAACCAGGGTCCATACTTGTATGTCTGAGAAGATGCTAGAACTTCACAGGATTCGTGAGCCCCTGAAATTCCACGTAAAACCCTGTATGAATTGATTACGTCATCTTAGTCCACACGGGGGTTTTCTGGACTTTTTTCCTCCCTCAAGGTAATGATAGTTTATGGTTGTCCTGCTGTGTACTATAATACATAAATGTAGTCATCATTTTTGAGAATAGTAAGCATTTGTCTTTCCATCATCTTCAGGGTTGTTCTTAAATTGCGTTTTGTTAATTTATCACCATTAGATTTTCTGAAGGGAGCTGGAAGCCTAGTTAGAGGAGGAAGACGGCACACTACGAAGAAAATGAACTTCCCCAAGATTCTACCCAGAGCAGCAACAGCAGCCAGGACTCTGGGTTAGATGGCCAGCTTCCCTGTTTCCGCTTGATCAGACTATTGAAATTGACTTCCCATTTCATCAGCCCCTCATGCAGTCAGGATTCCAGGCCTGGCCATCACTCTGCAGAGTGCAGGATCAAACAGGCATGCTGGGGCCTCCCTGTAAGCGGAGAGCCAGAGCCCAGTGTTCTGATGCTCACCCTCAGCTTTGCAGTTCTAGAGACTACGGGTGCACTCCCCATGTTTTTTCTTTTTCCATCTCGATTGCCAGGTGGTAGAAAGTACCTTCAGGCACTATGCCAGCCCTGGGGATGCAATGTGGAGTAAAACAGATATACCCTGCCTACATGGAGAACATACAGCCATGTATATAGCACAGGTCCTGTCCTCAAAAAGATAAATAAAATAAGGCCACAGTTAAGAAAGGACTTGAATAACACTGAAAAAGTGAAACTCATGGTATTGGATCTTATGGAATGTGATTTATCCTGGAGCTGTTTCTTCTCTGACAGGTCCCTCCTAGACAGTGTTCAAAGAAGTTCAGTTCAGAAACTTCAAGGACCTCTCCTGGTCACAATAATACTCTCCAAGGGAATACATTACTGAATCACTCTATAAAATGGTCCCAAGAAGCATTTTATGAGGCCCCAGAATAACTCCCAATGCTACTTGTGTTCCCTGCTAGAGAACACATCACTGCTACGAGATTGGCAAACATGAGTCAGCACAGTAGAAATTTGGCAGGAAGAAAGCTCGGAAATTAGCACTTGGCCGGGCATTGTGGAATTCCTATGAAAATTTCAGACTAACAGCAAGTAAATTTGTCAGGAGAGTTATTTGCTAGAGCTCTGACTATCACCCTTGGAGAGCTGATGGTTTAACACCCACCCCTGCCCCATGCCGGGTCTAGGCACCACCAGCCTGGTGCACAGCTTTCCTTAGAGGTCACCCCATTCCGAAGGGGCTGCGAGGTGACTGTGGGCTTTGCACCATGGGCCTGAGGCTGACTCACGCAAGTTTACAGAGCCGATTTGCATTCAGTTCGGCTAACATTTGTGGAGCGCCTACTGATCGCTACATGCTCCCTCAGGCCCTGGCTCTCATGGAAGGAGGAACACTAGCCCTGTCCTTAGGAAGCTCGCCAGGAGTGGAGAATCTAATGTGTCTCTGGGCAGTCATAAGAGATAAAGCCTATTTGGCGAAGAGGCAAAGGTAGGAAGGGGCTTTCTCAAGATCTTCAAGAAGCTTCTTGAAAGTGTCTGTGAGGATCAAGCAGCAACAGCAAGAGTACTGAGGTGCAGAACGTGGGCTTTGGTGGTGGGCTGCTAAGCCAAAAAGCAGCCACTGGTGTTGAATATACTTTCGAAAATTCGAGAAAGGAAGAAGAGAGCATACCTCCATGGGGTGGAACTGCAGGGTCGCGGGAGAGGTTTTTTAGGGCAGAGGGATTGACTGAGGTCAGGTTAAATGTTTGTCAAAGGGTGCCGAGAGTCCAGGTGAGGGTAAAGACCATGAACTTGTGATGCCCCCAGCTGGTACTTCCATGGTCTTCTCCAGTTTCTCTCAGTGGTGTGGAGTCAGGAGCAGAGAAGGTGGACTGTGGGATGATCTAAAGTTAGGGTTTTGTCAGGTAGGAGGGGCAGTAGGACAAGGTGAAAGTCAGGCCAGTAAGAGGGTTACTACCCAAGTGACTCTGGTCATAAACAATGGGCCCAAGCAGGTGGAGGACGTGAGGGACATGATGAAAGCCATGGCAGGGGCCCTGAAGGCCTGGGGCTCGGGGAGCGTGGCAGCACTCAGGTGGAGAGTGGGTCTAGTGGGAGTGCCCGTGTGGGAAGGCTGCAGGCACACAGTGGGTAACCGAACTTTCAACTGGCGGTAAATCCCCGGATGCCATCTGGATGGGAGTCCAGGATGGAAAACTTCTCTGCGTGAAAATGCCTCACATAGGCCCGACTGTGAAGTGTAAAGTTGCTTTCTCACCTGAAAACCACATGTAACTGAGGTTAGCATTTTATGCTTCAAGATGTCATGTAATATCCAGAAGCAGTACCCTCCCCACTGTAAGTCAGAGTAAAATCAGAAAACACTCAGTGGAAAGGGAAAAAAAAAAAAAAAACAGCAGTAGAATAAAGCTGCAAACCCAAAGCATCGTCAGAGGAACGGGGAAACACTGCAGCAGAGACAAGCTTTGACGCTGAGTGATCTACGAAAATTATAGAAATGTTACTTTACCAAAAAATCCCAAGGTGCTTTACTTGCCAACCACTGGAATGAAGTCAAAATTCCCACCCAGGGTGTTACTTTTAATTATCATTCTCTTTATGTTGTTTCCTAAAATAATAACAGGCATTCTAGAGATGATGTACCAAGACGGCTTAATTAGGTGTCAGATGAGTACCTGTGCCCCGGAGCCCCATTACCTCTGGCTTCCTTATGCAAATTTGACTGACTGCTCTGAACTTGACTAGATAAAGAAACAGACATAATTGGAGCAGCTGGGCTGGAAGCACAGCTGGGCCGTCCCCATGGAGACCGATTCCAGCGCCACTGTGTTCTTCCTATTGCCCCAGCGTTCCTCCCTTCTTTTTTTTTTTTCTTTCTTTTTTTTTTTTTAACTGAGAGGGATGCACAGCACATCCGAGTCTGGGTCTCCCTTCGACGATATGCACATCAGTGCTTTTCACCAGTAATGTGCACACAGATCACCTGGGGAACTCATATGCAGATCCTGACTCACTCCTTCTGGGATGGAGCCTCTAGGTCCTGTTCCTAACAGTCCCTAGGTGACGCGGTGCTGGGCCCATGCTCTGAGTAGCTATTTAGCTATTTAAAAGGCTCTACACAAAGCTCTGTCTAGCCTCCAGTAACCTTCGTTGCTTTTTCCCTTTTGGCACCTATATCCCCGTTTGCTTCCCTCACCAACAACCCTGTGTTCTCCTGCTGCCCTCTTAGCTACCTCCTCTCACCATTGCACACTTCTCACTCCCGATTCTTATCAAAAGCCATTGTCTATAGGTCATTCTGCAAAGAGCTGCTCTCAGCCATTGGCCTCCATAGGTAAAACAAGCTAAAAATTTGACTTAAAAAAGAGGGAGGAGAAAAATAGCCAGATATTACAGTGTGTCCCTGAAGGGAAAAACCTGCTTCCTTATGTTTGTCACATAAACCGATGGTCCTACAGCCCTGGAATGTCACAGTTGAAAAGGACTTTATCTTCTCCAGTCACCACTGACCTGTCCAGGATTCGAACCCCAGAACTGTGGGCTCTGTGGGCACTCAGGTGCCTCTGGGACAGGAGGTTTACTGTCCACTCTGGGTCAGCAATGTCTTCCTGATATTGGGCTGAAGTGTCTACCTAGAGCTGACCCCCATTTAGGCTAGTTCTTGGGTCCTTACAGAGCAGGCCTGAGGCCTTCAAAGGCAGTTTTCGTGTCTGAGTCATTTCTTCTTCAGGCAGCACAGCCCAAGGTCCCCGGCTAGTTTCCTTGTGTTGTGGGTTGGCCATCCTGGTCATTTTCCTCTAATCCAGCATCTACGTGTCTCTCTGCCTGTGATGCACACGCTGCAAAAAGGTAACCGAAAACTGTCGCCACCTCATGAACACTCCACGTGACTCCTATTGAACTTACTGCCGACCACATCCTTAAAGTCATTTTCACACATGCTGTGCTTCAGCGGCCTCTCCCTAGTCTGTAACAATTGTAGCAATTAGACAACATTTGTGAGCCCTAGTAGAACATGATGGTTAAGAACCCAGGCTCTGGAACCAGATTGCCTGGGTGTGAAGTACTCTGCAAAGAATCATTTGATTGTTAGCTGTCGCCATCATCATCATCATCATCATCATCATTGCTAAGCGCTTTGCCTCTACCATTTTAATCCTCATGACAACTTCAACTTCATTGCTCTATTACACCAATTTTCTAAGTGAGGAAATGGAATCTCAAAATATGTTTTGTGCCCAGGTTTAGAGTTACAATCTAAACCTAGTCAGTGTCTTTTTGGTTTTTTGTTTCATGGGACACACAAGTACCTTATCTGTTAAATATCATCTTGTAATCAGTGCTTTACCCCACTTTGCACTGTCTTTTAGATTTCTTATTCTGTCACCCAAAGCAAATCTGCCTAACTTCATACTGGCTGTCCTAGATTGAGAATATCTTCTGTATCTTCATCTAGATCATCCACAGATCAGAGGCGACGTGACAGCTCCCTACAGATTCTGCTCACTGAATGGGTGCTCCATCTCCCAGAGCGCCAGCCTTGTAACCCAGCCAGAGAACCGAAGGAGATGGCTAGGAATGACTTGTTTTTGACTATATCTATATCCGGCTCCTGGTGAGCATGTTTCTTCCTCCCTTTCAGGTGTCTGTTCCTGAATTCTTCCCGGGACACTGAGTGGCTCCAAAATAAGTTTGTGAAATTGACCCACTGGGCCGGGGCAGGTGCACAGAGCAAGTAGAATGCAGTCTGTAGAACACATGTACCAGACAAGATAACAACCACATTGTGCAGACAGTGAAATCTAGGAAGCCCTGCAAGTCAGGGCTCACGGCCTCCAACTCCACTTACACAAATACAGGCCTTCTACGTCCCAAATAAACCACAGGCAGCCGAGCAGCCGCCGCAGACAGATATTTCTTTGTAGGAGGAGCTTGGGGATGCACTCTCATTAGAAGAGAGACTGGGGGTCACCTTGAAACTTAGAATTGTACATTTATTTGGGGCAATTTGCAAGAAGGAGGAGCACTGGTAGAGATAAGAGGGGCTAAACCCCTCACATAAAGCCATCTCTTGGCTCCGCCACTGTGCCAACTGACCTGGAAGGCTGGGCTGATTTCTCGCCTCTCCTTTACTGGTCCTATTCTCTGACCCTGGGCCTTTGATGTAATTGAGCTATTTCAATTACCACCCCTTTCACGGTGTTAGGATGTCAGCCACCTGTCCTTGAAGTTCCTCTTGGCTTCCCATGAACTGTGACTATGGGAGCCACCCATGTGACTCTTGGAGAGCAGGCCATGGGCTCCCTAATCACGCAATTGCCAATGGAGCCTAGCTGAGCTGCTGTGGAGCAGCAAAACAAGCACGCAAGGACATTCTGCCTCCATGTGTTCCCCTTTTGAAATTATCAAGCGAGCCTTGAACACTATCTCTCCATGTGGTCGTGCAGAAAGGCTGTCCCTCTCACGCTAGAGCAGTTAGCAGCCATCGGCAGTGGATTCAGGAGGATTTGGGGAGAGCAGCCTTGGTCTCGTAGATCTACGTCCAGCCCCAGCAGCGTGCCTGCTGTTGGGCAGTGGGCACCCCCCACACGTGCCATGGAAACTGATGGGGGTAGGCAAGGGTGCTCCAGCCAGAAATGGAAAATGCCTCAGACCTTTGTGAACTGAGTCCTTGGTATGACCTTTAATGGCTGTTTAAAAGGGCTGATTCTGACACATTGTCATCAAGAAAACACAGGAGGTAAAGGCCTGGGCTCAAACCCTGACTGCCTAGGTTTAGATCCTTACCAGCTCTGTGATCATGGACAGTTTATTTAACCCCTGCCACCCTTAAGTGTCAGTTGCAGATAATAATTAGACCTGCCTCCTAAATTCTAAAGATTAAAGGAGATAATACATGTCTTGTGCTTAGAACGGTTCCTGGCATTTAGTAAGAGCTTTATAAGTATTAACTATTATTATTACCATTATCATCATCACCACCATCTATTGAGTGTTGAATATGTTTTAGGCACTGAGGTAAGCACACACATGCATTAGCACATTGAACTACCTTTTAAAATAGGTGTTACACTTCAGTTATGCCTCAGTTGAAGAAATGACCATTTAGAGAGGTCAAGTAACCCATTCAGAGTTAAACAGTTAAGTGGTGGAGTCAAGATTTGGAACCAAGTTTCCCTGACTCCAAAGCCCATGTGCTGTGATCGCCTTCAGCTGCAGTCCACACTATCAGCTGTGTTACTGAGTACTTCCTACAGACTGAGGAGGGTGTGGGACCCTTTACATGCCCCATCTGGTTTAATTTTCATAATCCCATGAGGCAGATACACTTTTTATCCCCGTTTGATAGGTGCTGAAAGCAAGATTCAGAGAAGCTAAGCAACCTCCACAAATTTTCACAGCAAAGAAAGCCAGGATTTTAATCCGGGCCTACCTGACTCTAAAATTCATTCTCATATCTATTGAGTTTGACTGCCAAACCGGTGAGCAGGGTGCTCCTAGGAGGCTGATGACAGTAATTGGTGATCATGACTACTGCAAACCAGGGGGACACAGTTTGCCTAATCAGCCACTTTTTGTGAACTGTCATTAGGAGTTTTTACATTCTCTGAATCTTCGTTTTCGTGCAGACTCTGAAAGTTGTTGATTTGCTCCAATTAAGACAAGTTTCTGTGCCTTTCACATGTTAGTTAGTTGTACGTGAAGCAAGAATATGGAATAATCATAAACAGCCCAGAAGGAGGCCCCAATGTATTATTCAAAGCATTTGCCGAATTTCAGGAGGAACCTGTCAGTAGACTCTGAGACTGCATTTCTTGACCAAAACACCTGAGGTTATGTGACTGCATCATTCCAAATGTACATTTCAGTATCAGGCCACGAGAGGGCAACTGGTTTGGTGACGAGTAGCAGTACAGGCTGAACTTATTCACCAGCCTGTAGATCAGTGATTCCTAACCAGGCACCAGTCTGGCTGGGCTTCAGAGGGCCTGGAACATTCTGTATGTGTGTATGCATTTTCCTGAAGAGAGAGCCTATGACTTTTATAATATTCTGAAAGGAGTCCATGACTTAAAACCCAGTTTAAAAATTCATCAGGACATGGTTCCATAGTGTCGCGGTTAGCACATCTGCTTTACACGCATAAGGTCCTGGGTTCATACCCCAGTGGAGCCACAGTCCACGGTCTGTGGCCATGCTACCCTGACCAGCCCTGAGGTCTGATCTCGGAAGCTAAGCCGGGTTGGGACTGGTTAGTACTTGGATGGGAGACCACCTAGGAAGACCAGGTGCTGTAGGCATAAACAAACAAACAAATAATTATTCGTTTGCAGCTGAGGGCGATTCACAGCACACGGGCTTTGGAGTCATCATTATTCTGGATTTAAAAATCACTAAGCTTAGAAAAACACTATTTTCTGTATTTCAGGAGTATGGGGGACAGAGAGGGAGGGAGAGTAGGAGGAAGGAGGGGGAGATGGGGAGAGAAGGTGAGAGCAAGCACGTGCTCGAGCACTGTGTGCCAGGTTCTGGCCTAGAGATAGGACCGTCTTTGCAGCATTCTCTCAATTAAACCTCACAATACCTGTATTAGGTAGATGCTAATATTAGCTTCATTTTATAAACAGGGAAATTGAATCTTACAGAGGCATAGAAACTTACCCAGTCAGTTAATAAGTCTGTCTAAATCCTAAAATGTCTTACATAGATTTGTAAAAATCAAAATATAAGGTAAATGCTAGAAAATAATTTTTAAATAAAATACTTAATACTTTTTAAATTTTTTTATGTTTTATTTTTTTGAGGGAGAAAAAAAATTATTGGAGAAATTTTTTCCCACCCTCCCCTCAGTTTTTTTTTTCCTAGAAAGTCTATGCCAGGTTTCCTTTTTCTTTTCTCTCAAAATAATTTCTAATTGTTATTATAAACAGGACTTACCTGTCCTAAGAACTATGGTTTTATTTCTACGCTTGTGTTACTGGGTTGCGTGAAAGTGAGATAGGAAGGGAACCTTCCAGGAAGGGAGGGCCTAAAGGTGAATGAGTACGGAGACTCGGCGACTCTTTCAATGACCATCTGTTCGTCTTAGGCACGAGGGCCACCAGACAGAGAAAAGAGCTGCTTCAGATGACGGGAATTTTTTTTCAGTCAGACACTGGGAAATTTTTCATGCCCAGATGTTTCAAAAAAAACATTTCACTGTAGTCAGCGTTTGTTCAGGGGTTCACAGGGGCTGATACACTTTCCACTTCATTTCCTGAGTCTTTTTCCAAAAAACTAAGTCAGCCCTAGGAGTCCACAGAATATGTGGAATATAAATGCATCTTGCCTGTGCCCCAAATACAACTTCGCAGGTGACAGGCGTCCATTCTTGGGCTTGTTCTGTCCTGTGCCTTGTCCAGTTAGCCAGTCCTGACTTACACTTCAAGATGAGGCTCCTGTCACCACCTCTAGAAAACCTTGCCTGACCTGTGAGGCAGCATTAGGTGCTTCTCTCTGCCCCGCCAGAGCTTTTGAATGCCACTCTCACTGCCTTTGTCACACACACGCTCCTGTAAGCTTTTACTTTTTGTGTGTCTCTTTCGCCGGATTCTAGACCCCCTGAGGTTAGTATAAAGCTTGGTACATACGAGATGCTTTAAAATGAGTAAACTAACAAATTTTCCCCAACCAAAAGTAATTCCACGGATTCATGTCCTTAAGGTAGAATCATTAAAAGCTTCCTCCATGTTTAAAAAAGAAGGAAGAAGAAGAAGAGGAAGAGGGAAGAGGGGAAGGAGGAGGAGGAGGAGAAGGAGAAGGAGAAGAAGAAGAGGAAGAAGGAAGAAGGAAGACGGAAGAAGAAAAAATGAAGGAAGAAGGAAGAGGAGGAAGAAGAAGAAGAGGAAGAAGAAGAAGAAGAAGTGAGAGGGTGCATTATCCTCCCGTCAGGACTTGTTAAGTCAGTGCCAAGAGGTGAAAACATCCCAAGGCAGCATCCTAGTTATCCGTTGCTATATAATACATTACTCCAATGCTTCATTTATTATCTCTCATTGCTTCTGTTGGTTAGGGGTTTAGACAGCTCAGCTTTCTCTGCATATGATGTTGAGGGCCTCTGATGAAAGATTAGAGCAGGGGCTGGAATTATCAGAAGGCTTATTAACTCACACGTCTGGCGATTGATGCCAGCTGTTGGTTGAGGAACTAGCTGGGGCTGTCAGCCACACACCCCGCACACGGCCTCGTGACGTGACTTGAGCTTCTTTAGAACATGGCCTCTGGGTTCCAAGGGCAGATGTCCTGACACAGAGGTAACACAGCCTCAGATATCACATAGCGTCGCTGTGCCACATTCTATTGGTTGAGGCAGTTACAAAGGTCCACTCAGTTTTAAGGGCGTGAACAAAGGCTCCACCTCTTAGCGAACAAGACATTGTAAGAAGAGCCCGTAGGATGGGATATATACCATGTAGCCATCTTTAAAAAATGTTGTCTACCATAAGCAGGCATGGAGAATAGGTCGAATTTCTCATAATAGAAAATGTGTAAGAATCCCTTATGTGAGACAAGAGGTCTGAGTCAAGGTAGACAGATTTCGTGAAGGCAGTGAGTTTTCATTTACTTCCAGAGGACAGGTAATTATAACTGCCGGAGATGCAAATAGGAAGATTTAATGCCTTGTGACAAATATCTGGAATGTGAGAGTCCTGTTTCTAATTATCAGGTCTACGTCATCTTGAAAGAATGAGGCAGCTTTACTTGCCAGTGATACTCGCTCCGTTGAGGTCATCTATAGATGCCCCTCCAACTCACTTTTCATTCCTTGCTCACTGTCACTCCAACACCAGCCTGGTCATAATTCTTGATTATTTCATCATCCATATTGATGGTACGCTGACTACTCAGCTTCTTGACGTCCTCTCTTCCCGTGATCCTCACCTGCTCAGCTACTCACTTCTGTGGTCATTGGGTTACATCTTGTGTTTGTCGTTACCTCTTACCGCAGCCCTCCATGATCACTATTTTAGATGTCTGTCAGCTCCAATAATTCTCTAAGAACCTCTTGTCTCTTGATCCTAACACCTTTTCACTGTCGCTCAACTGCTCATGACCTCACTCCCCACCACCACAAATTAGGTCAGAAGTCCATTGTTAGAATGGCCCCTTGGCATATGCTCTCAACCCCCTTGCTCCCCCTGCCTTCTCTGTATTCTCCTAGCAAAACCCAACCCTGATTAATCCCACCCCCTACGCCCTCCACAGCTGCCACCTTGTAGCTGCTGGTCTCCCTCTAAGTTCATGACAGTAACCTCAGGTGGGGTCCTTAGTGGTGCCCACAGTCAGACTTCCCCTGAAATGGAGAAGCAGAAATGCCACCTGAGGGGACTCCTCTGCCCCAGAGCTACAGCTCTGACCTACATCTTTGAATCAGAGCTAACCATCTGCCAGGCATTGCTGCTCAGACCTTAGCAAACCCAGCCAGACTTCAGGAGAAGAAACCCTCTTCAGGAAATAGCTTCTTTCTGCCAACACCCCAGCTTTTTGATGGCTTCAAAGCCAAAGTCTGGTGATGTGACATCCTCTCTGAGAGCACCCTTTCCATTTCCACTTCATTTTTTGTACACAGCATTGCTGAGAGAACTATTTCGACATTTCCTTCTATTCTTAACACCAAAGCACAAACTCACATACTCAGGTAAACCAAAGTTAGAACTGCACTTTCCTTTTTCAAATTCTTAGTGAGAAAAATCAGTTTTTCATTCAAGTAAAGGCTCTGCTTCATGCCCAGAGGGTGTAAAGATAAATAGGACACAATCCCTGCTCTCTAAGAGCTCACAGTCCTCATAGACAAATAGTTTGATATAATCCCATAATTATTCCATAACGCAATGAATGTTTGGGGAGAAGTATGTTCAAAGTGTGACAAAAAGGAAAAGAGGATTCGTTCTCACTGTAGATCTTACAGTGCTTCAGAGGAAGTGGCATTAGAAAGGACTCTTAAATGATCCAGAGTGTGGTGGGGTAGGGGATATGGAGACAAACTCCAAAATTTCCTTATGCCTGACCATGAGGCACATGAAGGGCGTGTGTCATGAGACTAGAAAAGAGGAACTTTTTCTCTTGTTTTCTTCTCATTTAGCAAAAATCTAATTTTAGAATTATCCCAAGTTTCTCATTTTTTAAGTTAGAGCTTCTCTGCCATTCTGGAAGTCTTATCCTCTCTAGCTTCTGCTCTGTTATATGTTATCCTGAAATTTGATGCTTATATTTATGCCATCCTCCTGAAGATGTTCAAGCATATAATTTATCGAATATGTCCATGTAATGTATAAGACAGCAAATAATAGCTTCATTTTACAGAGAGAAAATCTAAAGTAAACATTGATTTGTAGATTGCTCAATATCAGGCAAAAAGATCAGAAATGTGCCCTGGGTCCTCCCTTCATGAAAATTCTGTGACTTCCTTTTTTCCTTAAAGTCAATAGAAATAAGTAATCTCAACTGACCTGGGCAATCACATTGGGACTGTCATAAAAGTTAGATTTTTGAGTCAAGTATGGCTTTAAAAAGAACTAAATATTGTGAACACTATATAAGGTTAGGGAAGAAAGCATAACATAAGTTACCACTCAGCACATGGGTTGGTAAGATTAAAATCTCGAGCC
Organism: Rousettus aegyptiacus; assembly: GCF_014176215.1. Lineage (NCBI taxonomy): Eukaryota > Metazoa > Chordata > Mammalia > Chiroptera > Pteropodidae > Rousettus > Rousettus aegyptiacus. The sequence goes on from NW_023416310.1 coordinate 22,484,566, forward strand.
CATGAGAACAGCTGCTTCTTTTTCGTAAAGAATGTCACCTTTTTAAAAGTCATTGTAGGAAGTGGTTGGTCACCCAGACTTCACAGGGTAATAGCACCCAGATGGGTCCCTACTATCCAGGATTTGGCTTTTAACCTTAGAGATCCAAAAAGTTCAACTATTAATTCTCCCAGAATGGATCAGAGTTTAGAGGACTGACTCAGCTCAGACGAGGCTGATGTTTTATAAATCAAGCTCTTTGTATTGTGTCTCTAGCACCATCTACTGGGAAATAAAAGTGCCCTTTTTAGAATACTTAAAGTTGAAAGCGTCAGAAACGCAATTCAAGTAGCGAAGAGGAAGGAGAAGCTCACATTCTAAGAAATAGAAGATTAAGAATATTATGCTCAAGTTACTTACACATAGATGTAACCACTAAAACGAAAATAAAGCTTTCTACATTATCAGAAACATGCACAAACACAGGCCATATATTAAAAGATTTTTAAAAAGCAACAACCAGAATTCATAAACACAGAAAACATAGCATAAAATAACAGAACTAAGAACACTTGGAAATATATGTCATATTAATGTCTTAGAGCCCCCCTATTAAAGAAAGTCTCTCATATGAGATCATAAAGCAAAACCCAAGAGAATGTTGTGTACAAATGAAGTGACTCAGAAAGGTTGAAAATATGAAAACTCAAAAGCAAACCAAACAAATGAAAGCCAAAGTAGCTGAGGGTCTCAATTGTACCTCAGTAAAGGCTGATTTTTGGACAAAAAGCATTAAATTGCATAAGAGAAGACAACTTATAACAATAAAACTTGTACAATGAAGGGTCACAAAAAATGACCATATATAAGCCCATAATGAAAACCTCAGGCAGTTTCACAAAATATAAGTAATACATTGACCTAGAAATGACCTAGAAATGTTTGACTCTCTCCTAATAGTTCTTGGATCAAAATGGAAATGAAACTCCAAACTAGGAATATCTAGAAAATAACTAAATAATATAATTATATTATATATTATGGAAATGTATGCATAATATATTGGCATATATAATAAATGGAAATATAATATACATGTTATAATTCTATGTAATAGAAACTTCTACATGTAATATAAAGCATTGCTCAGAAGAAAGTTATCGTACTAAATACTATTAATTTAAAAAATGTGAAAATAAATGAATTAGGCATGTAGTGCAAGTTATTTGAAAAAAAAAATAAAATTAACCCAAGAAAACAAAAGAAAAATTAATAATAGCAGAAATTATTATTTCGAAAAGAGGAAGAAAATGTAATACTAATAAATTCAAGAGCTGCATCATTAGAGGAAAAAAGTCAATAAAGTAAATAATAAAGTGTTAACCTATTCAACACACAAAATTAGAAATGAGTATAAGCAAACAACACAGACAGATGAAATTGAAAGGATCATAAATTATTTCTTTCCTCAAGTCTTTACAAATAAATATGAGAGTCATATAGATGAAGTGGATAACTTCCTAGGAAAACAAATTTGTAACTGTGACTTCCCCAAAATAATTTTAAATAGATTATCTTAGAAAAAATAGAGAAAAGTATGAGTACATACCAAGTTATCTAATGAAATACCTAGGAATAAATATAGCAACAACCTCCCAGATAAACTGAGTGAAAAGATTGATGTGGAAACAGGCTAGTCTGTGTGTGTGTGTGTGTGTGTGTGTGTGTGTAGGCGCACGCGTGCGCGCGCCTTGTAGGATCTCTGGAAGTGTGTAGGAAAAACAAATAACAGGAAACTGAATGTGCAGGGAACAAAGAATAGAGAAATTCTTTTTACTATATAGCATTTTGTACCTTTTACATTCGTTACCTTTTAAATTGATTAAATGTGCAAATATTACCTATTCGAAAATTCTTTTCTGTAAAAGTAGAAACAAGGCAAAGGAAACAAAGTCTTAAAGGATGTTTTCAAAAGGAATGTTACTTAATTTTCCCTAAAGCTGGTTCTGGTAAAAGAGGATTCTTTTGTGTGCTTCTCAAATTCCCCTTTTGGACACTGGACTCAAGGGTGGTATCATCCAGCTCCATGTCTCCCATGGGTGCTTTGGATCCCAGGCACCCTGGCAGCCCTCTGAACTCAAAGACCCCAGTTCTCACATGCCAGAAAGACTATATTTCTAAATTGCAGCTCTGAGTTAAGAAAAGGAAGCCGTCATTTGCTCAAAGATAGGAGATTCGTGTTTTCTCTCCTATTGAGGAAACCACAAAAGGAGAACCAAAACTTTAAGTGGTTAAAAGTCATTCTTCCTTGTATAGCCTTAATCCTTCCAGTAGTAAAGTACATGTTCCTGATCTTTCTTAGCTACCTGCATACTCTGTCTCCCTTAAAAATAGCAATTTTAAAGCAATTTTAGCAATCAAGTTCCTAAAACGTTTCCTCCATCTGACCACATGAAAAGAAAAAGTAATTCTCAACCGAAAAGAGTATGTTAACCACGCAATGTTTGTACTTACCTTTAAAATATATGACATAGTTCTGGGACAAGAAAACTCCTAAAGAGAACACTGTATCATCGTGCAAGGCTCTCGAACGGAGCCCCTCTCCTCTTTCCCTCTCAAGAAGGAATGGCCAGAGTGCTTCGGCCTGCTCAGAGGAATCTGGAGTTCTCCGTAATTGGTGCAAGACCCGAGGATCTGGGGTTGGGGTGAGGGGGCTCCTCGCTCCTAGGCAGGCCACGTTTTTGGGGGGTGGGCTGGCAGAGTGCACCTCTGCTATCATCTGTACCTGGGGTTTTCTAGCTGAACTGCTCAGAGCCTGTACTGGTTTCACTCTGGCTTTTATATATGTATTTATAGCGTGTGCGTATGTGTCGAACTTCCTCTAACGATTTCCTCTGAAATAAGGAATTCTGCAGGAAGTGGGTGGGGATTGAAAGTCAGTGATTTAGTCCAACTTTTCTTCATTGTACTGATGAAAACACCCAGGCTCAGAGAAGTGATTTCATAATCTAACTTAATCTCTCTTTTCTCTTCTGAGGTGTTCTGCCCTATTACACACACACACACACACACTCTCTCTCTCTCTCTCTCTCTCTCTCTCTCTCCTATCACCTGTATTCAAGCTGTTTCTTCCACATCTTCCACCTTCCTCACCCACTCAGCCTCATTTGATCTCACCCCAAGCCTCAGCTCAACCACTTTCATCCATGAAATCTAAGCCCCTAGGCCCACGCAGTCGCACCGCCTGTCTTCTTTCTTACAGCTCTGCCCCTCCTGGAGCACTCTTCACATTCTGTGATTATGAGTTGCTCATGTGTCCATTCCCCCCTCCAGACCACAAGCAGGTTCTGTGTCTCATGGGTGGTGTCCCTGCCCATCAGCGTGCTTGGCATACAGCAATGTTAATTAACATTGATCGGGCAAAGTGTGGCAAAGGGAATGGCTCCTAGTCCATTGCTTTGGCTCTGACATATTCCAAGAATGTGCCATCCGGGAAGAGTGAATGGTGCCGTAAAGAAACCAGTTTGGTCTCTGGGCTTCCTCACATTACCCGAGCTTTCTTAATAGAGCTAAATTCAAAATATTTGTGTACCCCATGTGAAATGACTCGGCCTAGTATCTTGGGAAGAGCAGACCTGAAAGTTAGGAAGAGAATGAGAGGCAATAAAGCAAAATGGCACAATTTTCTGAACAGTGTAAAACCCATACTACAGCCTTTTGGCAAGCACGTTTAGAAGGACCATCTGTTGAGAAATGACAAACTCTGCTTTGCATCTCTAGTTGAAATGACTCACAAAATAATCCTGATTTCTCTTTTTTGCCCTCACAGTCATGATTACTTGTTCAGTGGTTTTAGTAGAGGGTAATATGTAGCAAACTATTTTTACATGTTTTGTTAACTCTAAGATGCTCAATTGTAAGGCTCACCATTATTTACGTACCATGAAGGAAAACCTGCCAGTTAAACCATGACGTGATTTCAGAGATTTTAAAATATGAAAGCGAGTGTCTTAAATTGATGAAATATAGCATGTCAATATCACAGATGATTGTTAGATAATATCAAATTATGTGGGTCTCAGTTTCCTCATCTGTTATATGAGCAGTTTGGACTGAGTGAGCTCTGAGAACCCTTCTGGCCCCAATGCCCTTGAGTTCTATAGCTCCATGAAGGGGCGTTCTTGACTGGGCTCTGGTTGTGTGATGACCTTCAAGACAGGCCTCCTGTCCATGTTCCTTCTGTGCTTTGCCCTGTAAGAGTTGAGGGTCCTCACATTGCAGTGGCCCCCTTTAAGAGTGACCTTTCATCCACATCGTTGTGAAGAGGCTTCAGGATGTCTCATTTTGATAAGAACAAATATACTGCTCTTAGAGCTTGCGGAATCTGCATAGTGCTGACTGACTATAACGCCTCCAGGACTCACTCCTAGAGACACAAAGCTTTCATTCAAAGGATTCGATCTAAAACTGGCAAATAGTTGAGTGGCCGTACATCCCATTTTGCCCTGCACTGTCCCAATTAACTAATTTGTCGCAGTGTTCTTATTAAGAGCTCCCGCCATAGTGTAGAGTGTATTGACAGGCTGATCGGGAAAGTGATAGGGAAAGGGTGGCTGCCAGTGTTCCCTTGGCTAAAAATGGCCCCAAATGGTTTGAGAATCACTAATCTTAGGGACATTTATAGTGTCTGGTTAGCTACTGCCAGTTGGTAATGCTTGGTTATGAGCCCTGGGATATTTTAGCACTAAAATGAGAAATGTCAACAAAGTGATTAACTCAGTGGTTATGACAGCCATCACCTTTTATCCAACTTAATGGAAATGCCACATTTCTTTTTTCACACTTGAATGCTTTTGAATGTTACTGCATCTTTCAATCAATAGCATCTCACAATTAGGGAAATCCAATAATTAATTCTCCTTCTCAGGATCTGGGCTCCCGTCTCCTTTACAAACTGAAACGAAGGCTGAGAGGGCGGAACTAGTAGGTCTTTAGAACACCGTGTTTCATTCGGGCATTTATTGGCCTTTTACCTGCCTTTTATACCAGGAGAAGTTGCACCAGTGCAAGGAACTGCATTTGACCTGAGGAAGCCAGTGCAGCTTGGAAAACACCTGCAGGAGTTCCACGTCAATGGCTTTGACCACAATTTCTGTCTGACGAGATCTAAGGAAAAGCATTTTTGTGCACGGTAGGTACTTTTCACTTCCTGCCTCTGGGGAAGAAGAGATACCCACCCCGATGTGAGGAGCTTTTCCTCTGGCCTTATCAGTACCATTTACTATGCTACAGGGACCGAAGACCACATCACATGTCTTTTCAAAGCTTAGATTCCACTGACGAGCTCTGTAGAATTTACCACCCCGCCCCCCGCCCCCACCATGCCGTTATCCCTGTTCCCCTGCCTGGCATCCCATCTCTCTTCGCCCCTACTCACCTCTGCCCGCTCTTCGAAGCCCATTTTTTGTTAAAAACCTTAATTCCTCCTAACTAAAGTCATTACTGTCTATGAATTCCCAGAGCCCTTGGTACTTTCTTGATCTGTGATTTTCGCCCTGCCTACTACTTCCATGGAAGGTTGGCGACTGCATTTCTCTCAAACCACTCGCACTCCACCCTCATCGGATAGGCATTCGTGTGCACACTCCCTCCTTCTACCCGACCTCTACTATGCTTGGCACTAGCAAATAATCAATAAGTGTTTGTAGAACGAATGGATTTTAAATGACACAGAGATAAAGATTCAAGCTCTAATAGAGCACTTCAGAAGCCTTTCCCTCAAAGGCCCAGCACCAAGACCCCAGCTGTGTTCTTCTAGCTCGAGCCGACTTTTCTCCTCTCTGCCTACTATTCACATGTATCTCCCCATTGCTCCCACCTGAGGAGACCTCCTGCCTTCTTTCTGCTATGCAAGTCCTGGCCTTTCTCCTCCCAAACATTTTTCCCTGAACTTCTTGGTCGACTACACATTGTGGGGATGTTTTACTTCTCGGTAAGACTGTGAGATCCAGGCCTTTCTTTAGCTATATCCCTTTGACACCAAATACAAGACCAGGTTAAGCACTCACCTCTGTAGAGGCCTGGTTTGGGGGAAAAAAAGGAAATAGTGAATCTAGCAGATCTGGGGGTTTCTATAGGTAGAGAGCTGACTAAAGACCATACCCTGCTCTAGTCCCAGGGTAGGGGAGGGGGTAAAGAGGCATTTAATTTAGAAAAGCATCTGTTCGGTTTCAAAAGATGGAGCTGGTTGTTTCTCCAGGCCAAGCAGAGAGCTTTGACCCTTTATGAGAAAGAGTCCCAGTCCCTCCGGGACCCTAAAACTGCCTCTCTCCAACCTGGCTGTTCCCAGCGCGTGCGCGCACACGCACGCACACACACACACACCCCTACCTACCTACTAGGGTGAGTCTATTTTGTCCTTCCACAGAGGAGTCAAGATCAAGTGAGAAGTTGCTGTTGAGGATCCTCAAAACCACCTGCTTATGCCTCACCTATGAGATTACAAAAATTTCCCATGATGCTCTTTCTACCCCGTCTCCTCCAGATATATCGCCCCGGCTCTGTGGCTGGGTCCAATTCCTATGGCAAGCTGCTTCCTAGCTTCTACCTGTCCCTGCCTGCTTTTCCTCCCTGGACCTATATGTGGTTTGGCTTCATCTCCAGGGTCCATCATGCTGGAAGCGGGCGGGTACTGGAGGTGTACACCACCCAGCCTGGCGTCCAGTTTTACACAGGCAACTTCCTGGACGGCTCACTGAAGGGCAAGAGTGGAGCAGTGTATCCCAAGCACTCCGGTTTCTGCCTCGAGACCCAGAACTGGCCCGATGCAGTCAATCAGGTAAAGCCACAGGCTGGCCTGTCAGAGTGGTGTTGTCTTTGAGGTTACACTATATGACAGAGGTCACAACACTCAAGTCGGGTCTGTATGATTCAAAAGTCCATGTGTGTTCTCTTCTCCAAGTAATGATAAACACAGTCAAGTTACTAACACAGCATTTACATGCTTTTTTAAATCTCTTATTTTGTACCTTCGAAGCCTTTATTCGGTTTAACGTTTCTCTTTATCGATACCTACTCATTTTCTGCAACCACTTTTGAGATGATCCTTCACATCTTCGCTTCCCATGTGCTTCCTCCTAACTTTCTTTTCTAGCTGTTGTCTAGAGTAATGCCGTGCAAAGCACCAGCCTAAAATATGCTAACAGTTTGCACCGAAACGTAAATCAACACACTGCTTCCTTCAACCAGAAAGCCTGACTACGACAAAGTGTGCTTAGTGATGCATTTGATTTTCCTTCTGGCTCAACTTCTTTATCTCATTACAAACCTTTAATAAATAGTCCATACACTGGCATCTGGTTCACAGAGCTAGTCTAAGGACCAGTCCAGAAGCCATCCTGGTGAAAGGTGCGACCTGGGCTGGCAAAGTGTAACCTGTGTTGTTTTCCTTTTCACAGCCTCACTTCCCTCCTGTGCTGCTGAGACCTGGTGAGGAGTATGATCATACCACTTGGTTCAAGTTTTCTGTGGCTTAAGGAAGGTTAAAGACATGACCTGCTCCAGGGCCAGGCTGGGAGCCTCTTCAGCAGCCTGTCTCCTATTTAGAAATGAGATGAAGACAATCAGTCTGAATATTGATTTCCTTTTCCAATGACTGGATCCAGGTCTAATGACCAGCTCTAGTCTCTGTGTAATTAAGAGGATCTAACCACTGATGTCATTGTCTAACCCCAGCCCAGAAATGTTTTCTAGGCCTCTTGTGTTATGTTGGCTCCATCTCTCCACACTGCCTCTTTCTTTTCTATTTTTCACCCCTCTGTTCTTTGAGTTGTTTTTATAATAAGCCAAGTCTAAAGTACCCCAAGGAGATTCCTTTTCTTTCCCCTCCTCCTCTACCTCAAACCATGCCAGCAGATGGACCTCACTGCCTTGACAAGGCAGATGATCGAGAAGTGAGGGAGCTGAGGCTTAAAGAGGGTAAATGACCCACCTAAAGGCACACAGATAGGACAAATTTTATCCAGAACTTGAGGTCAGTTCATGTGACTTCGAGTCCTCTTCTTTGCTGCTTCTTCCATCTGCCAGAGCATTCCTAGGGTTACCTGTTAGAGCCATCCTTTCTTCCCTGATTCACTTTTATAAAAAGCATTAGTCTGAATTTGAGTTTGATTGTCTATGAGCCTGAGAAGTGGTGTGACTTAAAGTACAAGGACCGAAAAAAAAAAAAAGTGCAAGGACAACATATTTAGAAAGAATCTGTCATTTCTACTGTTTGTCTTTGGAGTTAACTGAGAAAGTCCAGCCTTGCCAAGGCAGCTCCTGGACACAGGAGCTGCGTTAGTGTGAGGAGAGGGCCTACCTGAGGGTCGCACATTGCACCAGGAACAGATGTTGTGTTATGTAGACGAGGCTGGGGCTCCCTCTTTCCCTGAACAGTTGAATCATCAATGATAGGTTTAGGTTGGTTGATTTTTAAAGAAATGTACCTTATATTATATACTAGCAATCAGCTGAAATAAAAATATTGTTGCTCCTTCAGAAGACTCCTAGTTTCTTCACTCATATTTAAATCTGTGAGGCATGGACCTTTGGGAAATTGACCAAGTCTACGGTATGTTCTAGATTCCACTATGCTCTCCAATATGAGCCCCAGCATCTTCCTAGAGGAAAGTTACCTACCTGGTAACCTGTTGTGCTTCCCTTACTTCGTCTTTCTTAGCAACAAAAATAAACCATTTTAAAATTCATTTAAGCATGGATTTCCTGAATACCAGTTTTGTACATAGTTCTCTGCTGGGTCTTTTAAGGGATTTAAGATGTAATGTCTAAGATGAAGTATATTCCCTCAGGGATACCACAGTCTCTCTGGGAGAGACAAAACTAACAGCAGCAATTAGATGATGTAGAACTGCACCGTGACAGAGCTAGCGGCCCGAACACTAACTTTGCTTCTGGCATTTTCTACATGGGCAAACTAATTTCGCCTGGCCTGTCTTCTCCCTTGCAGGGCAGAGTACTTTTTTTCCTCTTTTCTAAAAAAAAGCATTGTTTTTATAATAAGCCAAGTCTAAAGTACACCAAGTAAGGAGATTCACCTTTAGGGCAGTTGAAAAAAGTTACTGGTATTTTCATTGTGCTTATAGAAGATAATAAAGAGGCTAAGTTTGATTGTCAAGCCATAAATCTGATGAAAGTAAAATTTTAGAGAAATTGATCTTTTGTAGCAGCAACCAGTCTATCCTTTTTCATGAAACACACACATAAAAGAGAATTTTGATGTGCTGGAGAAAAGACCCTTATAGTTTTGAGTCTGACAGCATGTGAGCATGATTGTAATGTGTTATAATGAAATCACTGAAGGTGCCAGCAAGAAACAAAAGTTTACAGTCTAACAACTAGACACATTTGTTCTTGTGAGGTAATAAAAATGAACATAATATTCAATATGAAAACATCATATAACTGTAGAATTATTAAAGCATTTTTGAAAATGCAAATATCCACTAAAATGCAACCCTCCCCGCTCAGGAATAAGTCTCCAGGCCCACAGGAGTCCACGCCTTCTTTACTACACACCTTCACTACCCACAACCAGACTAGTGCTGTATTATTCTTAGTTCTGATCCTTCACAGGTAAGCATATCATTGATTCAGTTCAATGATCCGTGGATTCCTGTTTGTTTCAAATTCATAGGACATTAAGTTCTTATCATTAGCTGTGCGATTTTTATTTTTCCAATTTCTACTCATTTTGCCTAACAAGGTAAGATGTGATATTAAACAATTGCAGACACATTGCTATAGAGACTAAACTAAGATTGCATGCTATAGAGGTTGAATTTTTGAGATTGTTTAAGTGACCAGTGACAGTCCAACCTCAGAAGACTAAAGGAAGTTAGTGTCAGTGAATAAATTGATAGTTTGCAAAAATTAAAATATGAAACAATACAGAACTACTGGCAGAAGACAGGAGGGAAGCACAGACTATACACTGTTCCCTAGCCAGTTCCCATTATCATCTGTAACAACTGGATCACCAGTTTGCAATGGGCTACTCGGACAGTTTTGACGAGTACAATCCTTTTCCAATTGAGGCATTTATCTTCTCCCTCTAAGTTCCAACTTCAGTTCAATTATTCAAATCATAATTAAAGTCTCAGATATTTTAGGTAGCAGTTCAGTGATAGCCAAGTAAGGTAGTCAGCAAATCCCCTCCTTAAAAACAAACAAACAAACAAAAACTATAATGTGGGGAAAAAATTGAAGAAACAATTTCGGTGCTCTGGAAACTGACCAAAAGCATACAACAATCTGAGGTGTCTTTATGTTGGAAAAACTACTGAACTTTGGGTAGAAACAGTGGGAAATTTTGGTGTTTTAGCCTGGGGCTGCTACTTACTATTCCCCTTATGCCTCCAGCTCAGTCACTGTGGAGGTTCTGCCAGGGTAAAACAGAACATGAGGACCAGCAAGCTGCTGTGGTTGAACAGTTTACTCAGTTTGGAGTGGTGATACCCTTGCCCAAAAGCAATGATCTTGGTGCTATGCGAACACAGAGGTCCAATGGCTCCACTAGCCTGAGGTTACAATCATGGTTGAAGCAAAACACATTTCTGGCTAATCAGGGACTACACACATGCATAAAAGAGACCAGAGAGGATCCAAGCTATTTATACACTCCTAGCCAACTCTGAGACTGCATGCATGTTCAGAGGAAATTAAGAGGGGCCCAGCAAAAAGTTAAAGCCAAGACAGACTTTAAAACAGCTTAAATACTAAATTCACTCCCTACCCACATACAGATCAATCATCAAAGGGAATAAATCTAACTGGTTGAGATGTTTCATCACAACTTCTGTCCAGTTAATCGCTGATCACTACGCTACACAAACAATAGGAAAACCCCCTAGAAAGCTGAGCTTAAAAATAAATATAAGAATGTTTTGAAAAATAATCAAAAAATGAAAGAGAGATTATTAAAAAAAAAAAAAAGAAAGAAAAGAAAAGAAAAAGGAAAAAAGAACCAGGCAATATTTTGAGGTTGAAATGTACAATAACAAATGAAAAGTTTACTAGAGGGACTCAGAAGCAGATTGAAGATGGCAGAAGAAATAAGTGAAATTGAAAATAGATTGATAGAAACTATTCAATCTGAAAAACAGGGAAAAGAGATTTAAGAAATGGAAGAAAACCTCAGAGACCTGTGGGACAACATCAAGCACATCAACATGTGTGTCATGGGAGTCCAAAAAGGAGAGGAAAGGGACAGAAAAATTTCTCAAAATATAATTTGGTTAAAGAAACCCCCCAGATTTGATGAAAACCATTAATCAATACATCCAAAAATTTCAACAAATTTCAAGAAGGAAAAATACAAGGAGCTCCCCACTGAAATACATCATATTTAAATTGTTTAATGCCAAAAACAAAAAGAAAATTTGAAAGCAAGAAAAAAATGACATCACTATAGGTACCACCAATACAGTTAACATCTGATTTCTCATCTCAAACAGTGGAACCCATGTTAGAAGTGGGATGACATAGAAATGTGCTTAAAACCTAAGAATTCTATATTACCCAAAACTACCCTTCAAAAGTGAAAATGGAATAAAAACATTTCAAGATAAATAAAGAATGTAAGAATTAATTGCTAGTAGACCTGCCTTACAACAAATACTAGAGGAAGTTCTTCATGCTGAAAGGAAATTCAGATGGTAACTCAAATCCATGGAAAGCAATTAAGAATATCAGAAATCATAAGTATGTGGGTTAATTAAAAAGTGTATTTTCAGGGAGTCTAGTAAAGACGGCGTAAAAGGTAGACTCTGTGCTCACCTTCTCTCACGACCACACAAAAATTACAGCAAAACTACAGAATAACCATCACTGGGAGCTGCCGGAGGACTGGCTGAATGGAAGTCCTATAACCGGAGACATACATAAGAGGTCACCTCAAGACTGATAGGAGGGATGGAAATGCAAATCCAGCCGGTCCCACATCATGTGTGGCAGTCAAAAATCAGGAGGGTTAGAGCACCCCACCTTAGGAGCAAGGAGTCCCAACTCCTCACCAGGCTCCCCAGCCCAGGGTTCCAATGCCAGGAAGAAAAGTCCCCACAACCTTTGGCTGTGAAAACAAGCAGAGATTGTGGCTGAGTGAAACACAGGGCTGTGGGAGTCTCAGACATTCTTCTCAAAGGGCCCGCTCTTGGACTTACTTGGTGATGGACTCACTGAGTCTAAGCTCCAACGCTGGGGCAGCTGCTCAAAGAGTGCCAAGGACACATGGGGAGGAACTGAGTGGTCTGGATTCAGGGCGAGAGTGAGAGGGGCAGCTTTCTCCGGACAGAAGTAATAGCGGCATCCATTGTTCCTCTGTTAAGCACTCCCTGCTCCTGGCATGCTGATGCAGGTAGCTGCCATATCTGAGTCTCCATCAACCTGATTAACACAAGTCACTCTGACCAGATGATTCCCTGAGACCCTGCCTCTCCCAACTTGTGGGCCCAACCAAGCTGCCTCCAGTGGTTTTTTCCACACTAATGGCCTGTCTTGGCTCATGCTGTGGATGTTCCTAAAATCTCTCAAAGGCTCACCATACCCAAAGAAGTAGCATCTGGCCTCTGCATGCCCTGTACCTCTTGCTGAGTAGCTGCAAGCCCAGCACTAGCAGCAGCTGGTCTTGGTTCCTGGCTTGGCCTCTTGAGATGCCTATAAGCCCAGTACAGGTGGCAGCCATTTACAGATTATTTGGTGATTCTTATCAGGTGGCCCAGAAGTGCACAGACTATAGTTGAACTTGGCCTGCAGCTGGGCCCCTCCAAAGAGGCCCTTGGGGCGACACACCAGTGGTGCTGAAGCTGGAGCATCATCCAGGGCAGCATCTGAGGAGGACACACCCAAAGGGCAGACTGGGCAGTCATCAGAGCCCTGCTAAACTGAATCCTGCTTCATAAGGTCAGCCCCTCACTGACCATTCCTTACAACCAATTGGCCCAAAGGTCAATCCCATCAACGTGCAAACAGCAACCAAGGCTCAACTACAACAGGAAGGCACATACAACCCGCACAAGGGACACACCTGGCTCAGGTGACCAGGGAAGACTGTGCCACTGGACCTCATAGGACACCTACTACATAAAGTCATACTACTAAGACCAGGAGACTTAGGAGCTCTACCTAATACATAGAAACAAACGCAGGGAGGCAGTCAAAATGGGGAGACCAAGAAACATGTCCCACATGAAAGAACAAAACAAAACTCCAGAAAAAGAACACAATGGAGACAAGCAATCTACCAAATGCAAAGTTCAAAACACTAGTTATAAGGATGTTAAATAAACTTAGGAGAAGCAAAGATGAACTCAGTAAGAACAACAAAGAGACACAAAACGTTAAAATGTATATAGAAAACATAAAATGGAACCAGTCAGAAGTGAAGAATATCTGAGATGAAAGTCTTCATCTACATTAGAGGGAATCAACAGATTGGATGAAGCAGAAGATCGAATCAGTGATTTAGAGGATGGGGTGGCGGAGGACACCCAATCAGAACAGCAACAACAACAAAAAGAATTTAAAAAATGAGGATAGTTTAAGGGGTCTCTGGGACAACATCACGCGTAACAACATTTGCATTATAGGGGTACCAGAAGGAGAAGAGAGCAAGGAATTGAAAATCTATTTAAAGTAACAATGATGGAAAAAATTTCCCTAACCTGGTGAAGGAAATAGACATACAAGCCCAGGAAGCTTAGAGTTCCAAACAAGATGAAACCAAAGAGGTCCACCCCAAGACACATCATAATTAAAATGCTAAATGTCAAATACAAAGAGAGAATCTTAAAAGCAGCAAGAGAAAAGTAATTATTTACCTACAAGAGAGCACCCAGAAGACTGGCAGCTGATTTCTCAACAGAAAGTTGCAGGCCAGAAGGGATTGGCACAAAATATTCAAAGTGATGAAAAGCAAAAGCCTACAACCAAGATCACCCAGCAAAGCTATCATTTAGAATCAAAGGACAAAGAGGTTCCCAGGTAAGAAAAAGCTAAAGGAGTTCATCGCCTCCAATCTAGTATTACAGGAAATGTTGGAGGGACTTCTTTTAAAAGAAAAAAATATGTGTCAAAAACATAAATAATAAAATCACAATAATTAATGTCTACCAACAAGTATTTCAAATGAAAAAGAATTCAATGCTCCAATCAAAAGATACGGTGGCCGAATGGATAAGAAAACAAGACTCTTACATATGCTGCCTACAAGAAACTCCCTTCAGATCAAAAGACACACAGACTGAAAGTAAAGAGATGGAAAAACATGTTTCATGAAAATGAAAATGAACAAAAAATCTGGGTGGGGTAGCAATTCCTACACCAAAAAAAAAAGAAAAAAAGAAAAATAGACTTTAAAACAAAGGCTATGTAACAAGAGACAAAGGACCCAGTGATCCTACTTCAGAGTATTTATCTGAAGATATCCCAAATACTACTTCAAACCAGGGACATGTGCATACATATGTTCACTGCAGCATTATTTACAATAGTCAAGATATGAATGCAACCTGGGTGTCCATCGATGGATGAATGGATAAAGATGAAGTGGTACATATATACAATGGAATATTATTCGGCCATAAAAACAAACAAAAGAATGAAATCTTCATATCGGCAACAACATGGATGGACCTAAGAGGGCGCTGTGCTGAGTGGAGTAAGTCAGATAGAGAAAGACAAATCCCATGTGATTTCACTTACATCTGGAATCTAAAGAACAAAATAAACACAACAGAAACTCATGGATATAGAGAACATTTTGAGGGTTGCCAGATGAGAGGGAGGTTAGGGGGAGTGGGTAAAAAAGAGGAAGGGATCAAGAAGTACGAATTGATAGTTACAAAATAGAAATGAGGATGTAAAGTACAGCATAAGGAATATAGTCTCTAATATTGTAAGAACTATGTACGGTGTCACATGTGTACTAGATTTATCAGGGTGATCACTCATGCGTTTTACAAATGTCTAATCACTATGTTGCACACCTGAAACTAATATTATATGCCAACTGTAATTGAAAAATAAAAAAATATTATTTTAAAAAATTGTATTTTCTCATTTCTTTAAAAGATATGACTATATAAAGTGATAATTATAACATGGTATCGTTGAGTTTATAATATGTATATATAGCACAAAGGAGAAAAGTTCAGAAAAAGAAAACATTGGAGCAAAATTTCTGTATTTTACCAGAAAATGAATCTGAAATAGACTGTGATAAATTAAGATTCAAAAACTGAGGAAATTACTCAAAAATATAGAAAAAGATGAAATGGAATTAAAATGACACATTAAAGATATTTAATATAAAAGAAGGCAGTAAAAGGAGGTAGAGAAAAAAGACAGGGGACATAAAACAACAAAATGACAATTGTAAATACAACTATATAAATAGTTCCATTAAATGTATGTGATTTAAACACCCCAAAAAGGCAGTTTGTCAGACTGAATTAAAAAGAAAGATCTAGTAACTAACCATATACACCAATAGGCTGAAAATAAATGAATGGAAAAAATATACCATGCAAACAGTAATCATTAGATGTTGCGGAGACGGTTAGGACGAAGAGTCGGAGTCTGGAAATGCTTTTACTAACGTGGATCAGGGAGAGGAGGAATGGCAAGGAATCACAATGCTAGCATCCTCCACCCCTACCTCTACGGCTTTTTATTCTCTCACAAAGCTAGTTTTGCGAATCATCATTAGTTACTATCAGGTTAGCAATTACAAACTACAGCTAATTCCCAGACTCAGCCTCAAGGCCAAGACCGTGTTTTCAGCTATTTCTTCTCAGGTATCTTTTTCCCATCCTCGTCCCTAGAGCAAGAAGTCCCAGAATAGGTCAGGTGTGTGGGCCCTCCCTGCAATGTGTCCTTGTGTGCAAGTCCACATTTGCTTCTGATGACCTGTTGCTCCAAGCATCAGGCATCCTGCCGGACTGCAGGCGTTTCTCACATTAGAGAGCTGGAATGGCTATTTTAATACCAGACAAAATAGACTTTAAAACAATCACTACTACTAGACAGTTATTTTATCATGATAAAAGCATCAACACATCAGAAGGTATGTCATAAATGTTATATGTGCACCTAATAGAGCTTTAGATACTTTGAAGCAATAATTGTGACCAGAGGCCGTGTGGAGTAGTACAGGTGTTGAGCATAACACCATAGTTCTGTTAATTATCTCTTCCAATTTCCTGACCCTGTTAACTTTTTTTTTAAGATGAATATTTCTCTGAGCATAGTGACCTCTACTGGTACTAATACAGACTAAAATACAGTTTCTGCCTTAGAAAGTTTTCACTCCAGCCTAGGGTCATTTGGTTAGAGAAAGGTTCAGAGAAATCTAGAGAATACATAGAACACTGCTTTGAATCACATGTGAGTGCTGCTAATTTTCTTATTATAATAGCAATAAGCCAGGCTAATCCACTCAGTAGCTAGTGAATTATGAGCTGGCTAATATTAGCTTCTACAGCAAGCAGTTTTCAGTTATGGTTGTACATTAGAATTGCTCTGGGAGTTTTTTGGATTTTAATGCCCAGTCTTCCCCTCAGCAATTTTGATTTCATGAGTTTTCAAAGCTCCTCGGGTGATCCTAATATATAACTATGAATGAGAACCACTGCCCTACAGTAAAAGCTTTCTCCATTATTATCTCATAACATTCACCAATATTATAAGTGCATAAATGTGTTCAGGTAGAATGTGGCCCCTAGCTTCATGAAGCCTTCCTCACGAATGAGCCAGAGAAATAATCTTCCCAGACCAAGAGTCTCAGTAAGGCTTTGGCAACCCTACCAATAATCCTGGTACCCAAGATCTTCAGAGATAATTATTTCAAAGATTGGAGACAGTTGAAGATAAATGTCTAAATTAGGAGTTGGCAAATATTCTCTGTAGAGGGTCAAAGAACAAATATTTTAAGCTTTATGGGACTTACAGTTTATCATTACTCAACGCTTGTCATAGACAGTCATAGACCACAAGTATATAAACGAACGTGACTGTTTTCCAATAAAACTTCATGGATGCTGCAATTTGAATTTCACGTAATTCTCATGTCCTGAAGTACTATTATCCTTTTTATTTCAACCACATAAAAAATGTAAAAACCATCTTAGCTCATTAACTGTATAAAAATAGCAGGGAGCCAGGCCTGACCTGCGGGCCCTAATTTCCTGAATCCTGGTCTAACAAATAGCAAGCACTCTGAAAGAAGAGAAACATTAAAGCATAGTGTGCCCACCCTTAGGCAAAGGGAGCAGTAACCTTGTTACAGGAGTCTGGGAACTCTGGTGATTGTCCTCCTGACAATGACTGAGATAAGCTGACCCACTTACCTTTACAACTCTGCTATATATATTTTCTTTATGGCCAATTTTTTTTTTTTTTTTTTTTTTTAATTTATGCCTATAAGCAGCTGGTCTTCCTAGGTGGTCTCCCATCCAAGTACTAACCAGACCCGACCCTGCTTAGCTTCCAAGATCAGACTGAATTGGGCTTGTTCAGGGTGGCACGGCCGTAGACCGTGGCTCCCCTGGGGCGCGAACCCAGGACCTTCTGCATGTAAAGCAGATGTGCTAACTGCTACCCTATGGAACCACATCCATCAGCCAGATTTTTAATCTTTGGTAGTGAGAGAATTAATTTTCTAGAATCTAGATTTCCTAAAAATATGTTTCTACCCAAAATAAAATATAACAGGGTCTCTGTATAGGATCACATCCAGCCATCTTCAAGCTTTAGACACGAAGATTCCCTTTAGTCAGGAAATTTAGAGGTGGAGATGATATAACTTAGGCAGCTGTTAAGTCATATGAAAAGAATACTACTAGTTCAATAACTTGTCCTTCCTTACATGGGTTAGGCTGCCTCAACTGGGCTCACCAGCTTTTGGGATAACAGGTAAGTCTGTACCTTTTTCTGCAGAGAACTTTCTTCACAGAAAATTTCCACACCCTTTCTGACTAGAACTCTGAATCAACCCAAATGAGATAAAAATTTTGCACTAGAGTTGCAGAATACAGCTGGGTATTTTAAACAGTAGCCTAAAGATTTAAATCCTCTGCAGGCAGATTCAGATAAGAGTAATTCTTACAGGGAGCAAAAAGGAAAATGTGAGTTTTAACTGAAATGATTATAAAGGTCTCACAGGAGAGAGGTTAAAATTTTGTGCTTGGTTTAACAATTCACTCGTTTATCCATTAACTCACTTTTTATTCACCAAATATTTAAGTATTAGAAAGTGCTAGAAAATGGAGAACAAGATCTGGTACCTGCTATCGCAATTTGTTTCGTGGTGGCACATGCCTTCAGAGACATAAACAGATGATTACAGTGTAAATAGGTGTCCTACTATGGAAGAAGTGTGTGAGAGCAAAAGAATCTAAAGCAGTCTTTTGAACATATGAAAATTTTCTAGAGTGAGAGAAAAGCATTTATCTTACCACAATTAAAAAAGGAAAAAGAAAACTATCCTGAAACACGTTTTCATAAGACTGGGAAAAAACTACAAGCCCGATAACTCATGTGGTCATACCATGGGGGCAATGGTACAGGCACTCCTACATCATCACCAGTTGAAACCTATGATACTCAGCAAAAATATAAATGCATGTACCTCGTAACCCAGCAATTCTACTTCTAGGGATTATCCTATGCATGCAGGGTCACATGTGCAATGTATTATACAAGGTTATACACTGCACTATTGAAATAGTAATTGGAAAAAACCCTCATATCTATCAATGGTAACTGATTTTATTCCTGTTAATCTTCACTCAAAAACCCTCAGGGAAAAATTCTTTTCTAGGGCATACAAAATCCAGTATGACATCTCTCTTACATTCCCATGCCTTCCTATGCCCTCTCTTCTCTCTTCTGTTCACTTTCTGTTGGCCTCCTTACCCTCCAACTTAAACTACTTTAGGGCCTTTGCACTTTCTTTCTCCCTTGCCTAGAATACTTTTTCCCAGAAGTCAATGTGCTTACTCTCTCACTAGCTCAAATATCACTATCAGAGGCCTCCTTAGACGACCCTTTCTTTACACAACCATCAACTCCCAATCCCTTATTATTCTTTATTAGTTATTACTCACCTAATATTTGTTCGTCTCTCCAGATTTTAAGCTCCATAAGGGTAAAGATTTCACTTCAGTTTCTACACTGAAGGAGCACAAAATTTTACTGCAAAAATTATACATTTGAGCAATAAGTATGCAACACTTTAAAAAATAGTGCCATTTTTATGTATATGAAAGATCTCCAAGGTATTAAATAAGTCTACAGCCATACAAGCCTGAACAATGGCCCTATCTCATCTCATCTCATCTCATCTCATCTCATCTCAGAAGCTAAGCAAGTTTGGGCCTGGTTAGTACTTGGATGGGAGACTGCCTGGGAATACCGCATGCCGTAGGCTTAAAAAATAAAATGAAAAAAGCTCAGACTATGTAACTGGTAAGCACGGTTGCCTTTGGGGAGCAAACTAGGTGGCTGAGTCAGGGGTAGGGAGCCTTCTCACTGAATTCGTTGAGTGTATTACCAAGTCAAAATGTGAAATGAAATGGAAAGTAAGTTTGGCTAGTAGCCTGTGAGAAAAGGAAAAAGCACTACATTTGAGAAGTAGCCTTAAGTTAATAATTAGCTACTGCATTTCACATGCTCTAGAATTATCACTGTATCCAGAATCTTTTCCCCACTGTCTGGAAAAAATTAACTAGTAACACAATGGGATGGAATATGGATAATGTATTTCATTCTTATATTTTGATTTTTCTATAATATGACTTTTAAAGCAGTAAAGTGCTTTATTAATAACAAGAGGTTTAAAACCAATAGGTACAACTCAAATTTTTCCTACCACCTACCAGGTTAGTAGTACAGTATTAAGTTACCAACTTTGAGCCCATTTTCTGAGAGATACGGTTAACAAGACTATTTTTTGCAGGGATTGATAAAGTCCTTTGATATTTTTACTACAATGGTTAAGGATAAATCTATAATGTGTGAAAATTTGCCAGGCTTTGACAGTTTACTGGTACTCCCCTCTAATCCCTAAGAGAATTTTGGATAAAATAGCTTTAATACTATTATACCACAAACCTAGGCAACTTTGCCCTAGTTCTTTGGTTTATTACCAGTTCTCACCACCCTCCACACTCCATGACCAGCCAGGCCCCTAATGTTACTTTGACCTTTGTTTTATGTCTTTCCAGCTATACAATTACCTATACATCTTCTAAGTTATACAGCTCTCCCTTTCAAAGGTCTCCAAGCAACAGTTGCTAATGAATTCTTTGCCATTATCCTTCACTCTGCCAACTTGCCCATTTTAGAACTTCTCATTCCTGTTATCTTGGAAAACATTCCTTTATAGGTAGGCTGCACAAAGATAATGATCACAATCCTATGCCGTCATTTAACCAAATCTCAAAATTGGTGACATTTCAAGACTCCCTCAGATTTTGCTCTCAGAAGGGACACTGCAAGATGGTAGGACCACTTCCACTTAATACTTAGACTAATGCAAAAACCAAGGAAAACTACCACTGTGAAGTCAGGGGTATGCATTACTCACCTCTCTAAACCTGGGTAAGGGGACCAAGGGTCTATGTCCCAAACGCTGAGTGCCAGACGTGTTCAATTAGCTAGCTACTCATCAGTCAGGTTTAAAATTTAGAATGACTTTATAGACTATTTAAGTCAGTCACATAATTTAGTAGTCCCAACCTCTAAAAGTTGAAAAGTGCACTGCACCAGTTTAACATTTAAAGTATACTAAACACAGAAATACTGAATTGCAGTCAATGGTATGAAGGGTGTTGCCTAGATACCCAGATTTTGCTTTCCCGTAAGGGTAGAACTTTCTGTGCTTGTTTTTTAAAACTATTCTTGCCCCCACCCTGCCCCTCCACATCTTTTTTATCCTTTCATACTAATCCCTAGGACACTGCTTGTAATCCATCCCAAAACTACAGGATTGATTCCTACTCTTGGCTCAACTCCCACTTCCAAAAATTGACTATCAGGGTTGTTTGTTCTCTGCAGATTTATTGTTGAGTAAACTTATCTTTATATAATACAGAACAATTAAAGCTGACCCAAGTGCAACAAATAAGTCTGCCAATTACACACGTAACTATACCAACCATAATTCAGCCAGTTTTTAAAATTCCCAAAACAAACTTCCAACATACTAATAATCATTCAGACCACCAAATAATTTGAGGCAGACCAATATTCCCCAATTGCAATGCTATCCAACTTTAAGAAGCATTAGGAAATGGGTGAAGGCAGAAACCTGTACCACTGGCATTTTTTTTTTTTAACCAAAGTTAGAGCATACCTGGTAAAAGCTTGACCAGAAAACTCAAAAGTGTTACTGCTCTATTATTTAAAGTTTGAATAAAGAATCTACTGGCTATAATCTTCTAATATCTATCAGATGCTTACAAAAAACTACTACATAATGTGTTGCTAAATATAGGTGAGATTTACAAAACTGCTTTAGTCTCATTAACATTTCTGATTGACATCTTTAATTACTTTACACCAGCCTGGCAAAATAAGATGGAATATGTTGGTGGTCGGGAACTGAAAAATCTAACATGGGGATTAACAGATCTGCTCAGAATAAGGCAATCCATTTGAAGAGAAAAAGGATATCTGGGCTGGGAAATTTTGCAAAGCTGGTTTACAAGATGTTTTGTCCCCAATTCAGACAACCCCTCAAACATGCAATAAAATTAACTGTTTAAAACAAAGAATAACATTGAGAACTTCCTAAAATGGGAGTTCTAATTTGACACCATCTCACCTAACAGGCCCAAAACCTCAGTCACTACTTAAATAGCCTACAGAAAATAATTCTGTTCCTTCAATATCAAGTCCAATTATTTCTTGCCATGCTCACTTATAGGCAATCAGTGGTTCCTCTAGCTTGACAAATTGAGATTAGCCTACAGAACACCAATTCCAACCAATTAAGTAGGGACTCGTCATGATGCATTCAAGCTATTAGGGAGACTGGAGTTATCTTACCCAAAGCTCTAAGGGTCAAAGGGAATTTGCCAAGTGTGTGTACACTAGTTAATGATGTTCAAGACTTAACACCATTAAACTCTGAATGTAGATCTGTATGAAAATGGCCGATATCAAGGTTGACTTCTGAAGCTTATACCAAATATTGAACACAGTTCAAAAATCTAGTTAGAAACATTTTATTTAAATGTGCCAAATAAAAACCCACATTTTCAGACCATAGGATGTTAATACATTCAACAAAAATTTATATTATCTTACTGCTGTGAATTTACAGAGTAATAATCCAGATCCATTTGATTAGATGGTTGAAAGACCTTTCCTAGGTTACACTTTACAGACATCACAAATCCCTTATAATAATGTAAACAAAATAACTTTTCCCTAAAAGGTGAACTTCAGAACTTCAGTCCACTCTTTCAGGACTTGCACTTCTTCGCGGACTTCCTGATGGGGAACGACTAAAAAGAAAAACATTAGGTTTGGAACCCGTTAGTGTCCACTGAAACAACTCTTCTCATGTCCAAGTTAGGGCAAAACTCAGTTTCATTAAGTTCAAAAGTGGCCACAGGCACTATGTTTCAATAGCAGAAACCTAAAAATTACATAAAATATTTATATACAATCCTTCTGTCTCTGTTTAAGATTAGGCTTAACAGCTTCTTTGAAAGAGAACTACTATTTCAACTTTGGGGGGAGTTTTTTGGATCACTAAGTAGCAACTAGACAATGGTTTGGCTGAGATTTCAACCTGAAAAATTTTTTTATGTGGGTACTTCTTTACCTATTATTGCTACGTAAGGGAAAAAAAAGAATATTTCTTAAATTACAGAATTAAGGAAACACAGCATTAAATACATCTTAATAATCATCATTTAACATAACTAAATATTTCCAACAAAATATAAGCTGATATTGAATTAGGAAAAGCAATCTAAGAAACTTAGTAACCAGTATTTTAATACATATATATAGCACCAATTCTCCAAAGAGCTCAAAGCCTGCAAAGTAGGCAGTAAACAAATTCTGCAGAGGCCACAACAGACAGTTAAAATTTGGCAACAAATTATTCAGCTTACCTTCTTTTTGGAGATGGAGATCTGGACTTTGATCGGCTGTCAAAACATGAAAAATTCTATTAAGAAAAAATACTAACCAATCCCTTTCTTATAGTCACAGTATTATAAAATGAACCCCCAAATTATCCTGAGCTTAAAAATGTCAGGCTGCAGTTAAACTAAAAAAGAGCCTCTATCAGTTTTTGCTAACAAAAACCAAACTTCCAACAACTGTTCTTCATAAAACAAACTACTTTACCATAATCTTTTACACTCTGCTTTAAATACAGTATCTCAGAATGCTTCTCCATGCACCTATTAATTCTAACAAGGACCTCTTAATATAACACGAAGGTCACAAACTTACTATAGAGCTTGACATTCCCTTGGTTCAGAAAGTCAGCCAGAATAAACCACGTATAAAGTTCTATTGTTTGTTACAAGGTACCATGTTCCTACTTAACATCTAGGCTTATAATTTAACACCTGAAACAACTCAAAAACGCTTTGAACTCTTTGGATATTGGTGCCATATAACTACAGGAGCATTAAGCAGATTTTTACTCTTACCTGCTTCTTGGTCGTGAAATAGATCTAGATCTTGATCTTGACCTCGACCGGGATCTTAAAATAAAAAATGACCAATTAGTCCATACAACTAATAATCTTAAATACCTCCTGAGGACCTTATTAGGAATGGAGGGGCTAAAAATGAGCAAAATGCAACTCTCGCCTCACATCTGACTAAGATTGGAGAAATCATCACTTTCAATAAGCTTTCACTCAATGACCTGGGTTGTCACACTGTACAAAGGTACGAAATTCTTAAGTTTATAGTACCCAAGAGAAATAAAATAGGTAATTTTCATTTGAGATTTTATCTTAAGAGAATCAAATCAACTTCACACAGATCCCTGAACTGAGAGTTTCAATTATTCCGTTAATAAGCTCAATGAAAAAGTCACAACTTGGTAAGGCTTCATTCCTGGATCAATATGCTATCATAGTTCAAAATCATCAATCTGTCACATAAGCCAAATCAGGCTGACATACATACACATCATGGGGTCCTGCAATCAAGTTAAACTCATTTACGTAGAGAGGATCCAGAGCTTTCTCAAATGGCCAAGTTTCAGAATCCCTGCATTTAAAAACTTTGTGGTATTATGGAACATTACTGAGGCTTTCCCTACTAATCATCATCAATAGTATTGGTCAAATTCCTTTATTTCTCAAATTTTATTCATTTCTATCACCTTTACAAGGCCTTCGACAAAGGGAATAAACAAGCTGAAGTTCCTAGTTTGATTAACTCCTTAAATTTCAGTGCTTCAACTTGCTTCTAATTCTAAATCTCTCCCAGATCAACCAACTACCATCTTTAGAGCTAATATCACTTATCTATATAATAGATATAATCGACTTAAGAGAACTTTTCAGCAACACGTCTATTTAGGGTTCACTGGAATGATCATGAATTGCGCTTTAGACCCTCCACCATGAGCTAACAACTCTTAAAATCTTTAAACTTTTATCTGTACAACTAGGGTAATATCCACTTACATACAGGTATAAATTCAATTTTTACATCTCAAATGTTTTCTGAAGCAGTTCTTTTCAATTATGTCATCAAGACATTCTGCGGTTGTCATTAAGACGTGACAATCCAAATAAAACGAGGGGAAAAAAAAGTGTTACATACTGGAAATACCTCGATCCTTTTATAGAACCAGACCTAGATCGTCTGAGTGAAGCTGATCGTGATCTACGAAGAGACACAGATCTTGATCGTCGAGGAGATGCTGATCTTGACCTAAAAATTAAATCAAAAAGTTTTAAGTCCATCTCCGATTAGTTTTTTCTATGCTTGTTAAAACCTAAATTAAAGATCTCTCACCTCCTTCCCCTGCTCCTGCTTCGTGAGCGAGAGTATCGCCTACCTCTGGATCTCGAATGTGATCTAGATCGTGACCTATTTTTCAAGTTAGAAAATAATAAAATGTTAGATGGTAACTCGTTTTTATAGTTCGTATGCCTCTGCTGAAATCAAATCTCAAAACTATTTAAATTTAGTGTCTCATTTGGAAATAAACTCTGGGCCTATATATTTTTATTTTTTTTACTACCTAAAAAAAGATTTGTTAAAAGCTGAATTACATTTTAGAATTACATAATATAAAACACTGTAATGTGTATTTAAAATAAACCTTGCAAGTTTGCAGGTCGACCCTCTTTGGCCCATGGTCTAGTAGATCTAGACGATCTAGAAGTATCTATAGCCGATCGCTGCATCTAGATGTTTTCTTCAATCTAACGACGATCAAACTGACAGCCAAATGAGCCAGGTGAGGCTTGATTGACGCAAGAAGATTTTTCTAGTTGGGAATGTGGTCAATCTGGTGTTCCTCTTTCTAAACCGGAGGGGGCCCCAATTGTAAGCCAAATTTACTGTTACGGCGATCACCGACTCAAATTTTCTGCCCTTTAAAGAATAAGGTGAAGCTAGGTGTAGATGACTCGAGGGGATCTGGCCTCTTATGCTGATCACCTCAAGGTCTAGGAGGATCTTAATTGTCGGATTTGCAAGGCGCCTCAGCATGATATCATAAGGCTCGTGACATTCTGAATCAAGGCGACTGACTCAAACGAAGAAACCTGAAAGGTTTTGACCAGGTTGATTATTAATATATTAACATTTGTTTAATTAAACAAAAATTGTAAAAATACACCTGTACAATTAACATTCAAGTTTATATAAAAAATATTAGTTTCTGCCTTGCCAATAAAAGAATTACTTGATTAACTATTATACCAACCATTCTTTATTAAAATAAATACCTGCTTCTTCTTCGCCGGCTATAACGATGACAATCATAAGCATAATGTCCCTTTTCGCCACACTCATAGCATCTATCATTGGGATCAAAGGGACGTCGGGCAGGTGGTCTATCAAAACGAGATCTCCGAGGCATGCCTGTAGATAGTTCAACCCTCACTCGGGAACCACAAATCACCCTATAAAAGAGAAACAGCAAAACTATAACGCTAAAAAAGTACTTGCAATGTCTAGATTTAGAACTTTCCAACCACTCTTTGCTTTTACAAATTTCAGTTATCTTTATAAGCCCTTCCAAACTCCACCTTTGCTTCATTTCTTGAATAAATAAAATTACCATTAACGATTCACAATCTCCTCTAGACTAGAGAATCCAAGCTTAGCACCTAGCTCACTCACTACCCAGTCCACAGGAATATTTTAATGAACCTAAGTTTCATAACCAACACCATACTTACTTGCCATCCAGGCCTCGCACTGCATCTTCTGCATCTCTAGGGTCTTCAAATTCCACAAAGGCAAATCCTGGAGGATTTCTTGCAATCCACACAGTTCTTAAGGGACCATAATAACTGAAAGCCCTTTCTAACTCTCCTTTGCCAGCACCAGTTCCCAGGTTACCAACATACACCTTGGTTTCTGTTTAAAAATGCAAATAGAAGAATGCATGTTATGTATTAAGTGTGAATGGATTCCTTGCCTTACAACAGGCCATCCTTAGGACAGTGCAAAGCATATTTAGTGCTCTATACAGGATTAAATTTAGTCTTGAAACCAGCAAAATCGATAAATTTCAGGAGAGCTAAGCATACGACAAAGTTCTTAACATTCTAATAACGGGGGGAAACCTCCAAGGCACAGGTACAGACGCGTGGTAGAACACTCCGAGGCGTGAGGCGGGATCCGCCCCGGCCCCGCCCCCGAGTCCCGGCAGCCCCCAGCGCGCTGGGAGCGCGCGGGTCGGCGGAGGCAGCGGCGTCGGCGGCGGGCGGGCCCCGCCAGGGGCCGGACCGGGAGAGCTGGGCTGCGCCGGCTCTCGTCCTCCACGGCAACCGCCCCAGGCGCAGGCTCGCCCAAGGTTCCAGCTCCCCGCCCCAGAGCCATAAACTGCGCTCGAAAGAGCTAAAAGAGAAAAGAAACCAGCCGCCAGACGAAAAGATTATGTCTCCATACCCACTCCGCAATCCGACCGTTATGACGAGAGTGCACAGCTCAAAGCTGCCAGTTTTGTTCTGTCTCAAATTCACCCTTGATTTTATGGCCGCGACCAGATGTGTCCGCTGAAGTGGCGGGAAAGCGCCAAAGAAATGCGCCACCATGCTCGTCAATGTGCGCAAAATGGCAGCCGAGGGCGGGGGGGGGGGGTGTGGGGGCCAGGCGGGCGGCTCGAATAAGGGCACCAGGAAAACAGTGATCATGGACTCGGCTTAGGCTGGGGCAGGGGACGAAAACGGCCAAGAATTAACATGGAACTTGGCACAGACCTACCCCCGCCATCCCCCGTCTTCCTTCAATACCCCGCCCCCGCTGCCGCTGGCTCCGTATGGTGTGCGCCGAAGCCGCCATTACGCACGCGGAATAACCGTCTCCCAACCGCCGCGCCAACACCACAGCCTCGCAATGCTCGCTACACCCACAGCAACGTCCCTCACTGGGCCCTGGCCTCTTACCTCCTCCGTACCGCCCGTAACGCGACATGATGGTTGGCCCGCGAGCTCTGCTCTCTTAGCTCGCAGCGCCCAGGAATCGCGTAATATAAAACCTGCAACGCAAAACCACTTGCCAACGGTCCGGCGGCACTACGAGGAAAAGCTTGGGTTCGTGCTTATATATGCGGCGTGGCTTTCTTTGCGCATGCGTCATTTCGACGTTCTGCGCGGCACAAAGGAGTTGGGCGGAAACAGCCGAGAAGCGGCGCGGAGGGAACTGAAGAGGCCAAGACAGCAAGCACAGGCGGAGGGATACGTTTCCATGGGAACGCAGAATCTCTCCTGTAAACCCCGGCCTTCCCCTCGGTGTCCCGCCCCCTCCTTCCCCTTTTTCCCGTACCCTCCCTATTTTCCTTCCCTTTTCTCCTCCCCTTTTCTCTTCCCTGTATCTAGAGACCCTCAGCTCTAGTAATCTTACTACAGGTGCAGTAGACTGGTCTTATGAAACACTGTAAAATCTAACCGTTGATGTTGCAGCCGTCGCCGCCGTTCTGCTGGGGAACCTGGCCTAGACTACTAAGTGTTCTCTGGGGCTCATCAGAGGTAATTGGGAGTTTGGCCAAGGTGAGAATTCCATGAACCCCGCCATTCTGAGCAGTGGTCTCTGCGCTATAGGCCTGTAAAGGGATGAAGCCCTGAGGGACCGCTTGTCCCGCACTAACCCTCCAACCCTTCAGAACAAGCCACCACTTTTCACCAACACATTCCGAGTTCTTGGAGTCTAGGGAACAAAGAAATGGAGTTGTTTCTTTTTCTTTCTTTCTTTCTTTCTCTCTCTCTCTTTTTGTTGTTAAATTGAAATCGTGACAAAACTATAAATCTTTAAAGCATTTTGGCTAGTGGAAATGCTGAAATTATTCGCATTTGAAGCACAATTTATTTGTGCTTCCCTTCTAGTGCTTTTTGTTTATATGTAGTAACACATCCACTAAACACTCAGATACTGAGAACTAAGACTGAAGTCATCTTTGAGTAGCGGCCGCTTGCGGCTTAGTCACTCTATATCAAATATATGAAAACCTTTTATGTTAGAATCACTTAAAATCCCTTTTTGATTTTATACACTGCATTTGCCAGACATCAACTGTACAAATACAGATTTAACTTCTGTTTTACCATCCACTCCAAAAAACAAATACTTGAAATACATGAGTTGGAAATGTTCCACATAAAAGACGAAATATTTCGTATTTATATTTTTATTGTTTTGATCTACTGTATTTTCACTTGGTGTGTATAGGTGTGGGATACAAAGTAAAGGAAAAACGGCTTAGTCGAATAAGCCTTTATTCAGGTGAATAAAGTATGGATTCTCTTTAGATAATGCATGAGTTTATACATATATTTTTTAAAGATTTATCAAATTTTGGAATAGCCTCTCTCAAGGAAATCTCTAGCAAGAAAATAGAAGTTCTATAGAGTATGTTTGTCCTCCCTTAGTCTTATTGATTTTTGTTGTTACCTTCTTACAGGGTTGTTCTCAAAAGGATTAAACGATAAAAATCTTTTTACATACTCCCTGAAAGACAATACAATATCATTCTATAAAGCCTCACTAATTTGACTTTCTCCTATTAAGAAATTATGGAAATTGCTGTTGGATAAAACATAGATAACATTGAAAGATAATACTGATTATACTACATACCTTCTAATAGATCTCAATAACTATTTTTGGGGGGCCCTAAATACAAAGTCTATTGTACAAAAGGTAGTTTCTGAGCAAATAATAATGCAAACAATATGTAAAAAAGCAATTTTCCAACTTAAACTGCTTTCAAGCACTGACTGGCTTGCCTGCCTCTAGGAGACAGGTGCTTTGATAAGCTAATTACATGTTATTTCTCTCTATTAAAAGAGGTCTAAATCTAGGCTGGGCTTCGCTAACGTAGTTGCCATGAAAAAATAATAGTACTGTATACTATTTCTGTTCACTATTATACTGAGCACTCTTTCTCTAAGAACACTTAACCAATTCTTTTCACTGAATGTCAATCCAGATCATGAAGATTTTAATTGTACAGAGTACTTTTATTCCTGCCGATTCTTTTGAAATCAGCCTTACCTACATAAATTTTTGCCTTTAGGACTCTGTGTTAAATTAAGATCACATTCCCAGGTTTAATTTAAATGTGAAAGCTACTTACTTCAACAAATATTCTAATATTTCCTAATATGAAATACTAATTCTCAACATGCTACTATTGTAAAACATTGGTAATATTATTGGTAAGTTTAGGAAAAGGTGGGTAATTCTTAATTCTTTTACAGCAGCTTTCAAAATTTATCTGCATTTCCTAGATAAGTATTGCCAGAGAAGCACAAAAAAAGTTTTTATCTTATTTTCTTCTCCATTTCAGTTTCACTTTTAAGTCATTGGCACCATTTTAGCTTGGATGTGAAAACCTTAAAAAAAGAAAAACAAGTTTAGACCTTTGCATGTGTGTCGATTTTCTGATATAAAGAAATAATCTGTGGTTTCAAACACTTGTCTTTTAATATGTATTTCTGCATGTGCTGTGTTTGTATATATTGTAGGTCAATCCAGACAGGTATGTTCAACTGCAGCTTTCTTTTCTCTTTTCAACATTTCATAATCTTCTGTTTCCTCTTG
The DNA here is from genome assembly GCF_014176215.1 of Rousettus aegyptiacus. Lineage (NCBI taxonomy): Eukaryota > Metazoa > Chordata > Mammalia > Chiroptera > Pteropodidae > Rousettus > Rousettus aegyptiacus. Next base: position 22,514,866 of record NW_023416310.1, read on the forward strand.
AATGCTGTTAAGAATTCTGGGAAGAAAAAATTCTTAAAGGCATGTTTACAATTCTTTCATACTATATAAAGAAATTAACTTATCCTTAGCCAAATACTGGACAACGAGTAGTACTGAAGTATGGTGGGGTTGGTGCAACAGTTAAAGAACACCAGTGCTTTGACCAACTTCAAAGACTGAAACTAGGAAGAAAAATGTGATGCAAGAGCGCCCTGCTAATATAAATATTACCAAAATGAGTGATTTAGGAGTGTAAAGCAATCTAGGAAGAATGAGGCTTTCTGAGAAATGCCCGATTGTGTTAAAAAGTGTGAAACTATAAAACCATCAAGCCTTTAATCAATTGTGTTCCTTCTCTAAAAAAAATACTAGCAAAAGAGACTTGGTCAGCTAGGTGTCTTAACTGGAGAGCTAGACAAGCTTAGACTTAGAGTTTAGCCGTTTATTTGGCACTATCTTGGAAGGAGAGAAATTATGTTACTGTACTTAAAAAAATACTGCTAAAGACCATTGACTCCCCCTTTGTTTGGTATTTTGATCCTGATCTTCTAGTCCCTGGAAAGGATTATGTTCTGTAAATTAATAAAAATTGTTGTAGTTCATAAAATCTTCTAGTAGAGGTGTAATAATTAAGAGCATAAACTCATAGAGTGTAACAGTGATGGATTTGAAGTTTGGCTCCACTATTTAATAGCTGCCTACCCCTGACCAAGTTTTTAATCTCCTGGTACTTCAATTTACTCATCTGCAAAATGAGGTTTAATAATAGTACCTATGTCAGAGAGTTGTTTTAGGATTAGATGAGGTAAACCAAGTAAATAACATTACAAAGTGTCTAGCACATACTAAGTGTTCAAAAAAATGTTAGCTGATGGTGGTAGTAGTAATCATAGTCATAGTCAAAGTTGTAGTAGAAGGAGGAGGAGGGAGTCATAGTCTGACGAACCTTTGTCAGTTGCTAAAAATTTGATATGATCTAGGTACATTGACAAAACTGAAGTTTTGTTTCTGCAAAGCTAGGGTCTAGACTATGGAATATGGTGACCAGCCTTAGGTGGCCACTCCTTAAGACATCTCTGTCTCTTCACTCATTGGCTTCAGTAAGGGAAATTGTCACTTTTCTTCTTGACCCAATCCACAGAGAGAAAAACATTCTGACAAATATAAGAAGCAACAAGTCAGAAAAAGAAATTTTCTTCATGAAAAATAAATTCCCAGGAATCCCAAAATTAGATGCCAAAACCTTAAGGGTTATATGCAAATGTATTTGCCTGGAGAATGGGGAGATGGGTCTTCGCAAGCAATGAGGAAATTGACATTTTTTTATACAAAATTTAGTCTGCGAAGCTAATTTGTAAAGGATTAGGTACACCATTTTTTTTTTAAGCAAATGAAATGAAATCTCTTTCAAAGCCAATGACAAATGGATGCATACACTACAACTCTCAAATAGATAATTAAGTTTAGAATAAAAGAAATGGCTTGAAATTCAAGATAGAAGGAATTTTATTAGACTAGTCTAATCTCTTGTTTTTCAAATGAGACTAAGACTTAAAATTGCAAAACAGTGAGAGCCATGGTCCCCAAATCCTGCTACAAGGACTGTCAGTCTGAACTGTGATGAAAATTTCTCCAAATCCAGAAAAATAGGACTATTGTAAACCAGCCTTTCTTGGGAAGAACGATTCTTTATTCTGTGATTATATCTTACTTTTTCCCTATTAAAATGCTCCTCTGATCATATATATTTTTTTTAAATGAAAGGATGCTAACAGTAATTTGTTTTAAATCTCATGTTTTCTTGATAGGAAAAAGTCTGTCCATCTTCCATTTTTTTTTCAGATCTATCTAGTTCCCCAAATTCAAGAGTCTGGAATCTCTAGTAAAGAACAAAACATGAGTTTACCCAATAAAAAAATAAAGGTGAAAAAGTTCAGAAAAGCAAAACCAAAAATATCTATCCTTACTAAAAATGCATATTAAAACAACATACTTTTTTGTCAGGAGTGCAGTGAAATTGGCACTTATACCTACTAATAGGAATGTGAAAGAACCTATTTGAGGGTCAATTTGTCAATAGATTTTAAAATTATTAAATTGTATGTGCAGTAGTCCCCTCTTATCTGCATTTTCATTTTCTGTGATGTCAGTTACCCATATGGTCAACCATGGCCCAGAAATATTAACTGGAAAATTTCTCTCCTAATGGGGTGCATGACTTTTCCACTCAGAATTGAGTGTTTAGATAAATGTGTAAATTAACTTAGCTTTTCAATGATAGTGGTTACCATAGCTAATACCCTGAGACATAACTTAACCTTAAGGCATAAAGGCAAGCAATTTAATTAAAATAATTCCTTTAAGGCTGTCCTCCTTGTCATTTTTTTCTCATATATAACATATTTTCCCTTTTCCTTCTGTGTGAAAATTCGAATGTCTTTTCCTTTGATTATTCTCCTCTGCTTTTTACCTTCCCCTCCTGTCTTTTAACTTACGAAGATACAAAATTAAAGTACATTTTAAAGTATACTTGTAATTACTGTGAAGTATTGTAATAATTGTGATTAAAGTGTTGGTTCACTGTTTTTACTTTTTAAAATAGATTAATGAAACCTATTGTGTTATTATGAAATTAAATAGCTTGCTATTTGTAATTGGTTTGCCATTGTGCCTACCGCTTACCCCACCCTCCTACCAAGATACCACAGTAATGCTGTGATAACAACTATTACATTTGAATTTATTTTCTAACTGCAACAATGCTAGGAAATCTTTCTAGTTTACCTAGCACTTTCTATGTCCAAAGTCCTACCCAACTAATTATACTATTTCATTAAGACCTAGTTTTCTGTGAAAATATATGCAAGTGTAGTAGTACTAAGAATAGCATGGAATGGCTTTTTCATTTCTATAATCTTTATTTTTTGGTCTGAACAAGTCACTCCATCCTCAGTCTTGACTAGAGACCTATGCAAATACATTCCCCTTTCCAGCCAGATTTTTGCTCCCAAGACCTTTCTAGAGAGAAATTTTACAGCTATCACAGTACAGTTCTACAACACAAACACACAAAAGCATGATTGTATGAAAATGATAGCTTGGAGGGGTGCTTACAAAAAAATTTTAAAAACCTCTTCCATTTACAAAGGATTACTTCACACTGTTTTAAAAGAGTATGTTTTCTTCAGTTCATTCCAAATGATTTGAACTTTTCAGAAATACATCTTCTAGGTAAATAAAATTATCTTTTTTTCCCCTTTGACCTAGATGAGAATATCCTAATGCTGCACCTCACAACTAGTAGTTTGTTTGCCTCCATTATAACAGCAACACCTCAGGCTGTGGAAGAAGTGACTCCAGGAAGGAGAACAGGAGCTGCCCTCATCACAGCCCCATCACTCCACTGCAGTTATTTCCCATCTCTAAAGTGGGGAAGCAAATATGTCCCTTATCCTATATAAAAGAGAAAATGATAAGGCAGCTGACTTAACACCGTTTACTTTATGTAAGGAAGAAAATGATAAGGATGACAAGTTCGAAGATGCCTATGAAATTATCCCTGTGGCAACAACAATGAATCTAATATCCTCTCTGGAAGAATGCACAACTGGATTGTATTTATTTCTAAATAACAGATTCTCAGATGCCATAAATCTCATTCATCCATGGTCGAAAAACAGCATATATCATGCCCTCATTTATGGTATCCTTATGGTTGTCAAGGCCATCTTAACTTTTGATCCACAGGATATACAGATTGGAATGACTGCTGCAAAGGAAGCTTTGAAAACCTGTAACAGTTTCCGAAGAAAAGCTAGGATAACAAGTTTTTCTCGTGTGGTGGGTAAACAGGGAATAAAGGCTATCAAAGAAGAGGAATTGCATGCAGAAATCTGCTATGCTGAGTGTTTGATCTTGAAATCCACGATAACATTTATACAGGAGGAGAATATACTTGGTTTTCTTAAAAGTGGGATCAGCATTGGGTTAAGTTACCAAATATATAAAGACTGTCAACAAGTATTAACACAGATACCTAGCAACCAAAGCAAAACTTACAGACACCTGGTTGGAGGAATAAAATTTGGACTTGGAGCATTCAATTTGATATTATCACTTGTGCCACCAAAGATACTTAAATTACTCAATATCGTTGGATATTATGGTAATAGAGAGGCAGGCTTGGCTTTGCTTTATGAGAGTGCATCTAAATCGCATATAAATAATATCTTAAGTATTTTGGCTCTACTCTTTTATTACAATTATATCAATGTAGCTTTTGGTATTGAAAAGGGTCACAATTCTACTATAGAAGATCTCTTCCTATTCTACCTCCAGAAATTTCCAAAATGTGTCATACTTAAATTTTTCCATGCACGTTTTAGTATGCTGAAAGGAAATTTTGAAAATGCACAGTTAATATTAGAAGAGTGCATTTTTCTTCAGAATGAATGGAAGCAGAGTCATCACCTCTGTTACTGGGAACTTATGTGGTGCCACATTTTTCTGCAGGATTGGAAGCAGGCTTACTACTATGCCGATCTGCTCTCTCGAAATAGCAGGTGGTCCAAAGCAATATATTCATACAGTAAAGCTATACTACTGGCTTTGCTTCCTTCTGGTTTTGCGAAATCAGTCGGTGAGGACATGAACTCTCTCTTCCTCAAAGTAGATAGCTTTAAAATCAAACTGTTAGGAACTTCTGTGCCAGTAGAAAAGTTTGTTGCTGAGAAGAGTCAGCGCTATGGTACTACTACAGGCTGGTTTATAGCACAGCCCATTCTGGAATTCATTTATGCCTGGAGTGGTTTCCGAGTCATGAGCAAAAAACTATGCCTTATTTCATGCTGGCTATCAATAATTGACAAAGGAGAAGAATTTTTACAAGAAAATCCAAATAAAGAGTATGCCACAGATGACATAACCTTGCTACATTTACTAAAAGGTCTGTGCCTGAAACACTTAGGCAAATATTCAGCAGCTGAGCAATACTTTAATCGTGTCATTCAAAAGGAGAAATTGTTAAAGTATGACCGCTATTTGGTGCCGTATACATACTATGAACTGGGAATTCTATACTATCTGAAAGGAGATTATGCCAGTGCAACAAAAAACCTAGAGAACATAAAAAACTACAAAGATTATTCAATGGAAGGTCGATTACAATTTAGGGCTCACATAGCCCTTGAACACATAGCTAAAGAAAAGTGATTTAGACACAAAGTGTGGTTTTGTTCATTATGAGTGAAGTATCTACAGTCAGCGAGGTAATTGACAGGTAGAAAAATCATTTCTTTGTGGAAGAAATAAATCCAAGAAGAGGCAGCTGCTAAGACTCTGACCAGTAACATGAGAGAAATGAATTTCCCCTTCCTTCTCCATACCTTTGAAATGGAATGTCTTAGACTGGCAAATGGAGTAATGCACATTCTCGAAAAAGAAAAGGCAAATGATGTACATTGTAAAATATAGTCTCATATAATTATGACTTCATCAATCATATTGGAGAACATTTTCAAAAACAAAAAATATTTTTTAACATCTCACTAGATAATGTATACAACTCATAAATAAAATAGGACAGGTAACTATACTAGGAATCCCAATGCCCTGTAAATGTTTTTATTTAATCGTTAAAAAGACTTTAAAGTCTTACTAACTTTTCAAAATAATGATGCACTGAATAGCTTAGACTCAATGGTTTTGCTCATACACAGTAATTTTTATTGGCTTTTTATACCAGAGAAGATAATTTCCCCTGTGTGCTCAGTAGCATATTGTACCTTTTTTCATTAGGAAGCTCAAATGTGTGTCTATAATTTACCACAGGATAGAGAAGAAAGAGCACCGTCCCCCCCACACACACCCTTTGAAGATAATTGGAGGAAGCCAAGAGGATAAATGCAGTGGGTAGAAGAAAAAAAGACTAGGTAGGCTGTTGGAGGGAGAGTTTAGTAACCCTGTAGCCTTCCCTTAAGCTGCCCTCTCTAAAGTGTAATTCCTATTAAGACCAGCTTTCAATATAATTAAACCATTTCTATCTATCCTGTTGCTACTGTTAATGGGCTAATCTGAGAGTAAACGGCAGCTGTAGGAATGGGATTTGGTATTGTTTTCTCCGCCTAAGGGATAAAAATTAGTCACTAGTTTCTAGACTATTAACTGGCTGGGTGTATCTTTATTGCAGTCACCCTTGAAAACAGCAGTTGTTGGGAAAGTTTGCTTTGCCTAAACAAATGAGTGAAACACATCATCATAATGCTTCCGACCTAAGGAAGCAATATGGATACATTTCTGGAATGTATCCCTGTCTTCCAGATTCAGAGTCTCTGAGAAATACCTCCCACCTTTTTGCTTGTTGACCTTTCCGTTCTATGTCTTTTGCTCCTAACTCTCATTTACAGAATGTCTAAATAGGGTGCAATATAATTAAGTTTTCATCTACTAATATGCAATCCCATTCCAGTCTTGCTTCCAGAAAATACAACTAGGTCCCTTAGTTCAGAATTTTGGTCATTCCCACATTCTTTGGTTACTCATATTATAGATGGTCTCTTCGTGCAAATGAATCACAGATTCAATCAAATTTATTTTATTTCACATTTAGGGTGAGTAGAAGAGCTTGGAGGAGGTATCTCACTGTTGCCTCCCTGTGCCATAAACACAGATAGTGCTATTGAAACTTTTTATTCCATGAAGAAATTTTCTTATCTAATTTGGTACATACAATAACTATTTGGAGGCCCAATATCTTGAAAAAATGAGGATGAACAGGGGATTACGAATGAAAAAAAAAAAAACTTAAAGACCTAGCATCAAAGTTTTTCTCAGCATGCCTTTGTCCCCACTGATCACTAAATCCTGTTGATTTTTGCTTTGAAATATTTGTTGAATCCACTGTTTTCTCTCTTTATCATTTCCATTGCTATCACCTTAGGCTAGGACTTAATTTACTCCTGTCTGGAATACTGCAATAGTTTTTAGGAACTCAGTAGTGAACATCTTTTTTTGTTCCAGGACAATTCCAGGGAAAAATAAAAATGGTTAACCCCACTTTATTTTTTCCAAATCAAAATAAAATCTACGTAAAATCTATATTCTTACCTTTGAGATTGATTACCTCTTTGAATAAGAGGACCTCAATGGGGGAAAAAAAATGGCACTGATTTTTATCCATAAAGATATCTGGTTATGTATGAGAGGCAATGACACAGAAGCAGTTTTCTAAACTTTAACACATTACATTTGTTTAGTGTGTTAGGGTTCACAAAGTCTGTTCAAAGCATTTTCATCCTAGGAAAACGATCCTATCTTCACTCCACTGCTAGGGAACGGGAAGAGGCTGTGAAATCTCTCTGGGTCGGTCGGGCTGGATAAGGCAGATAACCAATCAATTTGGAGATACTGCCTCCCTAAAACTGGATTTCCATTTTGAAAGTATTTCTGGAAAATTTTCCCTCCTAATACCACTGTTGTGTTGAGTAGAGAGGCTATATTTTAAAGTTTCATACTGTATATACTCAATACTTCTCTATTTTCCCCTCATCCAATTTGTATCCTTTCTAACACACAATCATTCATTCCATCACTCAAATTTTCCACATTCTCTTTATTCACTCATAAAATGAGTTAATGTTTGAAAGTTCTTAGAATAATGCTTGGCATATATTAGGTGCTATATAAATTATTAAGAAATAAAAATTCAATTCAAATTGAGTACCTACTCTAAACCAAGCAATGCTCTAGAAGTACAGTATATTATGGTAGGAAATAAAACAGATATGACCCCTTCCCTTTGAGGATTTACAGAAATTACTAAGTGAAAATTTAGTGTGTGTCTTAGTCATGAAAATTTAGAGCTGACATTATCTTGGGTCATCTAATCCCACATTTTCACTGATAGAATAAGAAAACCGAAATCTAAGAAGGCAAATGACTTCCAAATTCATAAAGAGGGTAGGAGTACAGTCAGTGGTGTGCAGGAACCACATTATACTAGCCCAGGAGAGCCCTTTGTTAAATATATATAAATTTTTTGAGCCAGTTGTTAAATCATTGGTACCTTTAAATCATCCAGGATGGAGTATTTATACCATAGAAATCAGCAAATGGTATAAATGAAGTTTTCTCTTTTCAGGAAAACCGGTTTACCTAGACACCAGATTTAACCAAATTGAAACCTAGGTTGCTACAACTCACACTGCCCACTGATTTCACTCTGACCCACACCTTCTTTGACGATGTTCTGTATCCCACACAGAAATTTTTGAGGGTGGTTTGCATTGCCTATAAATCAAATTCAAGACCTACCTCTTTAAAAGCTTTCTAAGAACGCTTTCTCCAACCCTTCCCATTTACTACTACCTCTAAGTAGAATGATAGCTTACTTGTTTCCAAGTATAAGGAGCCATTATCAATTCCCCAAAGACAAGACATTTTTAAAATTGTTTTGAATTCCTAGTTCCTAACAGAAAGTGTAGCATGTACAAGTACACAATATTTGCTTGATGAATAAACATGGACATAAAAAAAAACGGATGCTTCTAGTGGGTTCTATTTGTTAAATAAATGAAAAAGCCAGAACGTTAAAAAAAAAAAATCTTAGGTGTATGGCCATGCTACCCTGAACAAGCCCAATCCCGTCTGATCTCGGAACCAGGGTCAGGCCTGGTTAGTACTTGGATGGGAGATCACCTAGGAAGACCAGTGCTGTAGGTGTAAAAAATAAAAAAATAGGGATTGTAAGCTGACAAGGTCCTTGCAATCTGTGAGGTCAACCAAGGGTTGCCTCATCTTAAAAAAAAAAAAATCTTAGGCCAAAATGACTGGGGTTATTTTTTTCTGACCTTACCTTGCATAAAACAAAAACAAAACAAAAACAGTAAATTACCACCACCCTCCACTGCATTTTTTTATCTACTGTTAAGACCTAACACAGTGAATTAAAATTTTTGATAGTTTAGCCAGAGGAGACTGGGTTTATTTTTGCACCATGATTAAGAAAGATGAACATTATAATACTTTTTACAGTTTTTAAACTTAAGATTTTCTTCAGCTCATTTAAGAAAATTTTCTTTAAATAAAAAAAAATTCTTGCTAAAATTAAACCAAATGTACTCTAAAATATAAAATAAGCACTTTTGGAATTGGCAGAGGAAGGGGTTAAAATTGTGTGTGTGAAGGTCTGAGGGGGAGGCAGACTTTAGGAAGGAGATGAAGAGGAACTGGGGAGACAGAAAAGTAGAGACTGTGAGAGCAGGGACGCCAACTGGCATGAGGTATCCACAGGGATCCAAGGGTATGGTGTTGACCAGCGAAAGCAAGTGGCACTATTTCAACTCGGTAAGGACCGGCTACAGGAGAGGGCGATTCTAAGAACTGGTATTTAGGGAATGGGCGGGGCTCAGTCTATTAGAAGTCAGTGATTCTCATCAGTAGGTGCTGGAAATGAGCCTTTAGCTTAGAAGACTAAAAGGAGAGGGGAAAGAAGGGAGGGAAATTGCCTTTTTCATCAATTAAGTTAAACTTGAGGCTAGCTTCTACTTGTAGACTATGCACACGCTTGCGCACGTGCACACACACACACACATATATACACACACACACAGACCAAAGTCTTACTGTGAAGTATAGATAGAAGGCTTAACATGCAAATAACTAGTTGGTTGCAGAATGGTTGTAGCTATTTTGAACTGGATTTTTATGAGGTCAACTGTTTCCCTTCACTCGGGTATTTATATTAGGTCTTTGTAGATTTACAGACCTTTAACTGGCAAAATCGAATTTAATCCGCTAAAGCCACATTAATATAATCAGCCAATCATTTAATGAGTGAAGATTGTGGGAAGAATTATTTGAAATGATGACAATAATAAACAATATAGTACTTCAAGGATTATATGGAACTTAAATCTCAAGTAGTAAGGAAAAATCTGATTAATTTTCGATGTTTTCTACATCGTGGTTTGATAGTTCCCTAATTCAGTTTTTGTAAAGCACTCTTGATGTTCACATTTGCGGGAACTCAACATTTACCAGCTTGTACCATTTTTTAGGATGACAGTCAAAAAAAATTCTGGACCATGCCAGGAGCCCAGTAAGTACGCGAACAGAATTCTGTGCTGGAAGGGAGTCTTTTGCACTTTTCCACTTGAGGTGGGGTTGTTTATAGTCTTTGGCTAGGTGGAGTTCAACCCAACCTGGTGCTTTTCTTTCCAGCTCCTGCACCTCCTGCAGGGGTGTACCAAGGGCACATCCCAAAGGAGCGGGCATCTTAATTGCCTTACACAGGCCAAACAAGAAATACCTTGGCTCTGTCGCTCTTCTCCAAGACACTTTCACTTCACACTTCCAGGGCTTTAGGATTTACCAGGAGGGTTCATGTGCTTTGAATCCATGGCGCAAGTGGAATTCCATTTCTACTTTCAACGAGGAGCTGGCACAAGCATTTTACTTCTAAAAAAATTTTTTTTAATGTCCATCGTGGCAGTGAAGAGGAGTGGCCCTAGCGAACAACCAGGCTTATTTCTATTATTACACAAAAATGTCGATCCCTGCCAGCACCCTGCACCCCGCCTTTAACACTCCAGGTCCCGCGACTCTCACATCTCCCGGTTTGACTGAGGCCAATGACTACAAAACAGAGAATTTTGGGAGAAGGAAGTGATGACATGGCGCAAAGCATCCTGGACCGAGGCGGGCTCCGCTCCAGAGACTCCTTCCTCATAGCGTGGTTGTAGAGGGCGGATCGTTTGTAAGAGTTTTAACTAGTATTTTTTTTTCGTTTGTCGGGATTAAGCGTTAAGTACCACCTGGTCTGAGCACGGCTGTAAGTACCATGCATCTGCAGGCTAAGCCAGGAAATCTGCGCTCTCGAGCCACAGTTGCTGCATCTTCGTTTATGCATTTTCAAAACAAATTTTAACAGGAAACCGTCACAAATCTGGGGCCTCTCCAGCGGCATCCAAGGGAGACGTGGAGCCAAAGAGCGGGTGGGTGAATAGCAGAGTTTTCATTTTCAGTTTTGGCTAAAAGTGCTATAGAATGAACTCCTTTGATCCAAGGAGTGTGGGGTTAAAGAGTTTTATGCATCTGCAGACCAGAGTTCAAAGCCAGCGAGAAGGCGCTATGGAATGGCATTGGGGTGAATAGAAGTATGCCAGATGAGTTATTTCAGAATGGGCCCCGCGGCGACGTGGTGTCCCCTTAGCGTTCAGGCTGAATAGTAAATACTGTATTAACTGTTTTCCTGATATGGAACTTCGGGCAAATCACAGATGTTCTTTACTTCTAGGATAGAGATTAGGGCTAAGACGTTTGCTTGAGTGGAACGTCTATATTAACCGAAACGGTGGTTGTTTTAGATATAGCCAGCTGGTCGCCATGAATGAATGGATGAAGAAAGGCCCCTTAGAATGGAAAAATTACACTTACAAAGAAGTCAGAGTGACAGCGAGTGAGAAGGAGTATAAAGGATGGGTTTTAACCACAGACCCAGTCTCTGCCAAGTGAGTAATGGGTCCTGCTTCCCAGAAATTATGATACACCTTTGTGCTACCTCTATGTTATACCCAAACTCAGAAAGGAGATAATGAAAGGCTAATTATTCCCATGTAAGAATTGCATTGCCTTTGAATCTAACTGCAACTCAAACTATGGATAACCTTGTTAAACTAGTCAGATTTGTATAAATGAGACACTTATTACATTTTTATTGGAAAATTTCAAAATACACAAACGTAAAGAGAATGGTATAACAAACATCAACCTTACCCCTCCTTCCACATATTTTAAAGCCTATTACAGACATATAATTTTGTTTATAAATACTTCAGTATCTCTTAATAGATATGGATTCTTTAATAAATATAAGCATAATATAATATGTAACAAAAGTAATAATTTTACTATTAGCTAAATCCTAGTCTGAGTTCATATTTGCCTGATGGTCTCAAAATATCTTTTTATATTGGTTTATTATTATTTTTGATCTATCTGTTAAGTATCTTAATCTATAACTCTGAATTTTCTCTTTAGTGTTCCATGTCACTTATTTTTTGAAGAAATGGAGTCATTTGTCTTATAGAATTGAACACAATCTGGATTTAGTTTATTGTATTATCATGGTGTAGTTTATAACTTGTATTTCCAATAAACTGGTACGCATATCTAGAGGTTTGATTAGGATCAGATTTATGCAAGACTACTTTAAAGGTGGTGATACACATACAGAAACACTTCTATTTTGAAATGGGTTTAGTTTTTCAAAAAATTTGTAAAAAAAAAATTAGAGTATCCATATATCCAGCTTCCCCTAATGCTAGCATCCTATATAACCATGACACATTTGTCAAAACTAAATATTTATATTAACTGTAATCATTTGGAATTTACCGTTGGTCTGTTTTTCTTCCTGGATCCAATCTAGGATCCTACATTACATTTAATCATCATGTGTCCTTAGACTCCTCCAATCTATGTCAGTTTTTTACGACCTTGACGCTTTTGAAGAGTACTCTGGAGGTATTTTGTAGAATGTTTCTCAATTTGGGTTTTTGATGTTTTCTCATAAATAGACCGGGTTTTTGGGAAGAGGACCACAGAAGCGAACTTATCATATCACATTGCATATCATATATCATTTTTCATGTCGTATTTAGGATTTTTGCATTTGTATTCATGAATTAGCTTGTCATTTTATTTTTTAATCCTGTCCTCTGCTTTTGGTATCAAGGTAAGGTTATAGTACCTTCATTACATTAGTTAAGGCATAAGTTCCTTTTTATAGTCTCTAGAAGAATTTGGTTAGATTAGAAATGTTTGATTCTTAAAAATTTTATAGAACTTGTTGTTTAAGCTGTCTGAGCCTTTTCCCCTCCTTTGTGGGAAGTTTATAAACTCATTATTCAATTTTTATTTAAAGATTATAGGACTATTTACATTCTTTGTTTTTTGAGTTAGTAGAAATTTATATTTTCTAGGAAGTTTTCAGTTCAAAATTATTGGCATAAATTTGTTGTTAATATTTTATGTTGTTGATCTTTTCTGCCTTATTCCTAATATTGTTTATATGTGCCTTCTTTCTCTTTTGTTATTAATCTTGCTGAGTTTTATAAATGTTATATATTTTTTTCAAAGACTCAATTTTTGGCTTTGATGATCCTCTTATTTATTGACTCTTAATTTTTATTTAATTAATTTTGTTCTTATTTTCTGTGGTCCACTTTTTTAAGGGGAGTTATTCACTTTTATTAACTCTAAAAGTTAAATCTGTATGCTGTCTTTTCAGTACACATTTGAGGCATTTATAACTCTAATGCTTTAACTGCATTCCACAATGATTAGCTTTAGGCTGAACAAAAATTTTAGATGTGTAGGACCCTCAGTGAATGCTTACTGAACGAATGACATTAGGTGGTGATAGGATTAATTTTAAACAGGGAAGAGCATTCCCTGTTATTCCAGTGACCTGTCAGGGTTGATGATGCCTCTCATTCCATTGCTTCTTCCATAGTTTTATGGGCCTTTAGGTTTTTCTTTTGCAAATCTGCTCTGAACTTACTTTTCCTCCAAAGTATTGTCCTCGTGAACTTCCTTGAAGATGGAAGCATGACTGTAACCGGAATTATGGGACATGCTGTGCAGACTGTTGAAACTGTGAATGAAGGGGACCATAGGGTACGAGAGAAGCTGATGCATTTGTTCACATCTGGAGACTGCAAGGCATATAGCACTGAGGATCTGGAAGAGAGAAAGAACAGCCTGAAGAAATGGCTTGAGAAAAACCACATCCCCATCACTGAACAAGGAGAGTCACAAAGGACTCTATGTGTGGCTGGGGTCCTAACTATAGAACCACCATATGGTCCAGAAAATTGCAGCAGTTCTAATGAGATTATTCTGTCCCGTGTTCAGGATCTTATTCAAGGACATCTTGCAGCTTCTCAATGAGAGGCCAAGAATAATGGATGCACTGAAATAAGACTTCATTTTTTTGTTTTGAATGTTAAGTCCATCATATAGGTTAAGGCACACAAGTATGTGTGTGTAAATTTTAATTCTTTGTTTTGGTAAAATCAGAAATGTGGATTATGAGTGCTACTAAGTGAATTGGGGCAATTCACATGCAACAAAATTAGCAGAGGGACATCACAACTGTGATCGGGCTACACCTCCATTTTTGTTAGGCAAGAAATGTTTTTGGAAAAAATGTAACATGTTAGATTCAATATAAAATGTTAAGTCCTGTGTGTGTTTTAAAATATTTATTTTGGGGGTTATAATGATGAAATAGTTTTTGAATCAGAATATTTGTTTTGGTTGAAACTTGGAAGTTTTGACTATTGGTAAAATCTTAACATGTAAGACTTAACTCTCAAAGGCTTTAAAGTGATCACTGGCTTATATCTGAGGAAGAAGGTAAATGTGATAGGTGAACTCAACCCCAATTCCTTTTCCTGGTGGAGTCAGCCCAGGTGTCGGGCTCATGGTGCTGTTTGTTGTCTTCACTGAGGGGTTGGGCTTCACTGAGGAGAGAGAATACAGAGCGTGTTTCACTCCACTTGACCCTTGGAAGTGAGTCAGGGACCAGGACTCAATACAGAGCTTTCTGGCCTAGAAAGGCATCTCAGATTATGAGGTTTTTTTGGGGTGTGGGGGAGGCCGGTGGGGGAGCGGTCTTTTCAGGAGCATGTCTGGAATGACCCTAACAGTCTCATATTAGAACTCTTGAGTCCCTGACTCCCTAGGAAAGGGGTCAGCAAAATTTGGGCCCTTGGGACAAATCTAGCCTGCTGCCTCCATATGTTCAAGATTTACTGGAACACAGCCATCCTCACTAGTTTACATTTTATCTGTGGCTGGTTTTGAGACATAACGGCAGAGTAGAATATTGTGATGGAAACTCTCTCTGGCTTATATTTAAGAAAAATACGGCCCTTCACAGAAAGCCCTTCCCTCACAACTTTAACATTCCATGATCCTAGAAGTGAAATTTAGTGCACCGCCTTTCTCTTTGTGACTAAGACTCTCCCACTCAAACCCTGGAATGTCTTCGGAAAGCAAATAGGGGAAGGGGAATAAGAACAAATTAAACTTTGCATGGAAAAAATTCTGAGAAAATGAGGCCTTGGGAAGAGATCAGCCATGTAGAAAATTAGCCACAGCATCATTCAGGTTTAGTCTTTGGCCTAGTGACAGGTGCATTGGTGTTGGTTGATTTATTTGCTGTCCAACTAATGAGCTGGGGACAGACAGTCTCTTGGCAACTGAGTCCTCTCTGATTATTTAAACAATTTACCTGAGTGCTGAAGAGGGTAAATGATCTGACTGTGCCAAGGAAACCTGCCTGCTTTAGGGAGTTGCCCCAGCCAGTTCCTCAGCTATGAGTCTTCCCCCGTGAGTTTAACTTACTGGTTTCAGATCCCTTCTCTGGTTCCAGATGCCCAGAGGGAGATTTCTTCTCCAAAGCTGGCACTGTGCGCTGCCAGCTGGAGGCACTGCCAGGTGGAGGCGGCAGCCAGGGCAGTCTTTGAGCACGTTGGGTATCAAGAATACTTTTCAAAACAAAGGTGGTTACGAATTTCATTGAGTAGTTTTTGATTCCCTTGGAGCAGTTTCCAGCCTTTGCACTGATTTCTGCTATCCCGTTGTTCATCTGATTTCCTAATTCACTCCACTTTCTCCTGAAGATGTTAGGGCTGAAATAGGTTTTTCCATGAATTGAGTTTCTAAAAAAATTATTAATGAAAATTAAAAAAAACATTCACAATCATTTTATTTGATGAGAACTGATGGAAATTTCAAGATGCTGCTTGAAAGTACATTCTAGAATGCTCATGTCAGGGGTAAGGATTACTATAATTCATAATTAATTTTTGGGAGTAATTAGAGCAGTGAAGGACTCTACATATACTTAATTGCTTCTACTGCCAACTGGTTTTTTAAAACCACTTTATTGAAGTATTAACATGCAAAAGGCTGCACATATTTAATGTATACAACTTGAGTTTGGAGATAAGTATACATTTGTGAAACCATCACCACTACATATGCCATGGACATATCTATCACCTCCAAAAATCTTCTGCCTTTATTACTATACAGTTGGTTTTTATTCTTCAAACAATATTAAAGTACTTTTATTAAAAAATTATTCTGGCACCTATATATGCTTTTTACTTTTGTATATTTCTTTAATCCTTTACATTTTTTTTACATATTTATTATCTATATATATAGTTTTTCATTTTTATTTCTGTAGTTCTCATAATTTAAATATTTAGGAAAATATCCTATTGTGTTGATGAACTACAATTTATTAAAACAGTTCCCTCGATTTTGACATGTGTTCTTCCTTTTTGCTATCATAGATTGTTACAAAGAATATCTTCAGGAATACATCTTTATTGCTGTTAATCAGACTTTAAATGCCTAGAAATGAAAGTACTGTGTCGGTATGAACACATGTAGGTTTTTCCTTGTATTTTTAAGTGGTTTGTGCTGCTTTACATTGACAAGAGCAATAAATATATATACAAATTTCATCAGACCCTTAATTTAAACAAATTAAACAATTTGTTTAATTTTTGCTACTGAACAAAATGGTGTTTTAAAGTTGTTTCATCTCTATTTCTTTATCATTTAGCATTTCTCCATGTGTTTATTTTCAGTATGGGAACTGTTTGATTCATATCTTTTAAAAAAATCTTAAATTTTCAAGAAATTATTTTTTTCATCTTATGTTTCTTTGTGTTTCTAATTTCTAGTCAAATGGATCTATGTTAATAGATACTGTCATTATAGCATACTGCTTTTCTACTGCTTTTAACTTATTTCGATGTTATATTTACAGAAAATTTGCAAGAACAGAACAGATAATTCCCATATATTCTTTCTCTAGCATATATTAACATTTTACCACATTTGCATTTTCTGTGTATGTCAGTGTGTGTTCATTTTTTTCCCCTGAACTGTTTGAGAGTAAATCATGGACACAATGAAAAAATTAGTACACTCTCTTGAATGACCATAGTACAATCATCAAAATAAGGAAATTAACATTGATACAGTACTGTGATTTAATACAGACCTTATTCAAATTTCATCTATTATCTCAATGTCCTTTATAGCAAAAATAAAAAATTAAAAAAATTTTTTTCTTGGCTCATGTATTGCATTCAATTGTCATGTCTCTTTAGTTTCCTTTAATCTGGACTAGTTCCTCAGTCTTTCTTTGACTTATATAACAGCATTTTTGAATACAGGAAAGTTATTTTGTGGAATAACCCTCAATTTGGGTTTGTATGCTTTTATTTTACGATTCAATTCAGTATGCATTTTTGGGGTAGGAAAACCCTGGAAATGACTGTGTTCTTTTCAGTACATCTTATCAGGAGGCACGTGATGTTAATTTGTCCCATTTCTGATGATGTAAACTGTGATCACTTGGTTAAGGTGGTGTCTGTCAGGTTTATCCACTGTAAAGTTGCTGTTTTTCTTTTTGTAATGAAAGGTATCTTCATACCTATTTTTAAAAAGAGCTTTACTGAGGTGTTATTAACATTGTAAAATTCTCATTCAGTGATTTTTACTAGAGTTGTGCAGCCTTCATCACAATCCATTTGAAATATTTTCATCATCCCACAAGATCCCTTATCATGTTTGCAGTCAATTCCCATTCCCACTCTCAGGCCCAGGCAACCATTAATCCACTTTCTGTATCTATAGATTTGATTTTTCCGTACATTTCACATAAATGGAATCATACAATATGTGGTCTTTGTGTCTGGCTTCTTTTACTTAGCATAATGTTTTTGAAGTTCATCCATGTTGTAGCATGTATCAGTGGTTCCTTTTTATTACTGAATAATACTCTTATGAATATACTCCATTTTGTTTATTCATTCATCAGTTGGTATTTGGATTGTTTCCAGTTTTTGGCTATTATGAATAATGCTGCTGTGAACATTTGTGACAAATCTTCATGCAGACATATATTTTCATATATTTGCACCAGTTTACATTCCATCAGCAATATATGAGGGTTTCGATTTCTCTGCATCCTTACCATCAGCACTCGTTACTGTGTGGTTCCAGTGGTTATGAAGTGGTCTCTCATCTTGGTTTTAATTTGCATTTCTGTAATGACTAATGATGTTGCGCATTTTTTCATATGCTTGTTGAGACATTTGTATATACTCTTTAATGAAATGTTTACTCAAAGACTGCACATTAAAAATTGAGCTGTCCTCTTCAGTTATAAGAATTCTTTATGTATTCTAGATAAAAGTGCTTTGATATGATTTGCAAACATTTTCTCCCAGTCTGTTGTCTTATATTTTCTTAATGATGTTTTTGAACTGCCTAAGTTTAAAAAATTTATTACTTATAATTTGACAAAAAAATTCTTTATAGATCATGCTTTCAGTGTTTTAGCTAAGAACTCATTGCCTAACCCAAGGTCACAAAGATTTTCTGTTTTTAAAAGTTTTAATTAGCTCTTAAACTTAGGTTTATGCTCCGTTTTGAGTTAATTTTTGTGTGTGGTATGTGTTAAGGGTCTAAATTCATTTTTTTTGCATGAGGATATCCACTTATCCCAGTACCATTTGAAAAAACTTTTCTTTCTTCATTGAATGCCTTGGCACTTTTGTTGAAAATCAGTTGATCATAAGTTTTAGGAATTTATTCCTGTACTTACAGTTGTGTTCTATAGATCTATATGTCTACCCTTATGTAACATATTAATTACTATAGCTTTACAGTAAAATTTAATATCTATACATATAAGCCCTCTAACTTTTTTTCTTGTAAAAGATTGTTTCACAACTCTGGCTTCTCTGTATTTCCATATAAATTTTGGATGAGGCTGACAATTTCTGGAAAAAAAATCTGTGGGATTTTGATAGGGTTTGTGTTGAATGTATAGATCAACTTGAGGAGAGCTGTCATCTTAATGTATATAGAAATAGCTGGTTTTTTATATTGATCCTGTATCCCATAGCCTAGCTGAATTCATTTTTCATATATTCACTTTTGAGTTTTTTTCCCCTTTACTTAACATTAGCCAAATACATTTGAAGAGGGAGGAGGCCATAAATTTATTCTCTACAGCTTCTTCTTTGGTAATGTGCAGAAGTTGCTCACAAGGTTTATAGAAGCACACCTAATTTTTGAACAAGATGAGAGTCTTAAAAAGCAGAATTAAGATATTTGATGCAAGCCGTTAATACTTTTCCTTTTAATTTCAGCATCCAGTTATCCAGTCTTTTTAGAATCTTCAGAGGCTCTTGCAAGGGGTAAATTATATTTCTGACTGAATTTATTCAAGTAGACTTTATTTCCTTATTCTGTTTTTCTTGCATTCTTATTTAT
Source organism: Rousettus aegyptiacus (assembly GCF_014176215.1). Lineage (NCBI taxonomy): Eukaryota > Metazoa > Chordata > Mammalia > Chiroptera > Pteropodidae > Rousettus > Rousettus aegyptiacus. The sequence goes on from NW_023416310.1 coordinate 22,534,240, forward strand.
CTTAGTATCTTGAGTTCCTACAGTGACTGGCACATAGTACCTGTTTAAAGTAAGCTGGTTATATTGAGGTATTTCTGCAACTCCAATATGGGTCTCAAACTAGACATGTTAGCACACATTACTTAAAAACTGGACAATCGGCCTCCTTTTTGATTAGATTGCATACTTCAATTAATGCAGTCTTAGCCATGGTAAATGTAGAAAAAGATGACATAAAGATTTATGGGCTAGAAATAATGGGGACAGCTGGAGTTTAAATGGGACAGTGCACAGGTAAATTTCAGAGACAGAAGGGCAGCAATAACATAAACATCCATAATTACGGACTGTTTTGTTCTGGGTCCATAATCAGTGGATTAGTTTCCTCATATGGGATGGGAGGTGACCACTGTATAGTGTGGTCTCTGATTTGTAAACACATCTGTCTTCTAAAGAACTTAACACACCTTCGACATTCAATCTGGTAATCTTACTAATAATCAAGTGCTGTAACAGATTTTTTTCTAGTTCAAAACTATAGAAGAGATACTAAGCCTATAAATTATAGTTCCTAATGAGGCTTCATGTTAACATTTTATAGTCATATACCTATAAAAGTATATACCCCCCTCGCCCTTTTTAACCCTATTTGTGTTTTAGCATATTGGCTAAAGTCTACTATGTTGAACTCTATTAAGATAACACAAAGATAAAGTAAGGGTGATGGTAGTGGTGGTGGGGGTAGAGAGAGTGTGTGTGTGTGTGTGTGTGTGTGTGTGTGTGAAATCTCTTAATGTGCGCCTAAGTGTTAGAACTTGAGGTTTGAAGTGAAAAGTGTTAGCAGTATTAGTGTCAAATATGAGTCATCAGAAGCCATGTTTTAACTTATTTTCACATTTTCAAAATGATTTTTTTAAAAAAAGAAAATTTAATGATAGTACATGCTTTTAAAGTAAGATAACCCTACCCATCTGTGCATGGCTTTTCCCACTTGTACATACAATTCTAAGCATTCTGAAGTTTTGACAACACGATGTACTCATAAGCTCTTATATACACAGTACATGTTTATTAGAGTTGCTTTGGCAGAGATTTTGCTATCATTAGTTGAAATATATTTACATTTTCAGAGACAACTATGGGCATAATTTATATTTGACTAGTAACTAGTTGCTAGACTTTATATGGGTTTAAGCTCTTTTGTTTAAACAGATTTACTGTGCCTTGGCACTACCGGCATTTTTGACTGGATAAATTTTTGCTGGGGGTTATCTTGTACCTACATCCCTGGCTTCTAACCACTAGATGCCAGGAGAACACCTCCCTCCTCCCGCTCTCCTGCCCCACAGTTGTGACAATGTCTCCAGATGTTGCCTACAACACTGCCCCCAGCTGAGAAGCACTGGTTCAAAACAAACAAAAAGTACATTTTCTTCTAGAGGAAACTTCTATATAGTCTTTCACAAAATAAAGTCCTATGTTTGTTGTAGTTAACTAGACTCTATAGACAAATATTCTTATCTGAAAGGATAACAGGCACTTGTGTTGTAATACATTTGAAACCCAAGGATGGAATGAGGTAAAACTTACTAAAAGGCGACTCTTAGGAAGTAAATAAAATCTTTTTGGCTAAGTTATCCTGTCTTTAATGTTTTTTTTTTTTTTTTTAAAGTCATGGATAATCTATTCTTTATAAAATAAATTCATTTAAAATGGAAGGAAAATTAACTCCTTCAGGCCATTTTCAGTAAAACCTAGGTTGGAGGAGGTAGCAGTAATTGTATTTTCTGCATAAGGAATTTAAAAACCCTCTTGCTTAAAATGCTTCTGTTGAAAATTTTATTCTTATATGTTCCTATACCATATTTAGCAATATTATGTTCATAATATGTCAGGGCAAGCATCCTAAACACTGATGCTCATTGTTGGTAGTTATGGGATTGGGCTGAATTTCCAAGGCCACCCCTTAGAATCTGCTTTTTCAAACGAACCCCTCATACTGGCTTTTGTTGCCATTTGTTTCCTAAAAAGTTGAAATAAAGGTAAAAAACAAACAAAAAAAACATACAAAACCTAATCAACTGATTCTAAGCAATCCTTCTCATATCTCACTGGGGCAGTGTGTTCTGGCTTATTTATTTAATTTGCTGGGTTAGAACTGACTTAGGAGTAGACCCGGGACTGGCCCATCAGGCACAGATGGGGCAAAGAGGCCAAACTGTCTGTGGGAACAAGTTCATGTTTGGCTTGCTATCTGGCATCTTTATGAAACACTGATTCCACTCATTCCTGATGGTTCCTAAATGGGTCATGAGTGATTCTCCAAAAGAATTATTCTGCTCTTTGATGAAATAAATGATTAAACTATCTAAGATTTTAAAGCACCTTAATAATTAGTGGTTGGCTGCAAATCTTATTTAAGATGAATCTCTTTGATATATTATTTTGGGGGTGATAACTTAGAAATACCAAGGAAAAAAATCTCTCCATGTTAATGACTCATCATTAACTTTTACACAGTCATTACATAGTTTTACATTTGTGAGAGTTTAAAGACATCGAAGAAGCTGTCACTCTGGAACAGTGTGAACCTATTGCTGTGACAAATTGTATTAGCTGTTTCTGTTATTTCTACCTGAGGCACTCTGTACTGTGAGCACTCAAATATTAACTGACACAGATTTATGATCAAGATCTAACTTCTGAAAACAATAGCTCACTTTGTATTAACTAATTGGCTAAACATTTTAAGCAGACTTTCCCCCTGCATCAGCGGAGGAAAAGCACTATGAAAATTATGCTTAACTTTAGCATGATTTAGGAGGAAAGAGCCAGCCTATCTGTGCAGGCTGTTCAAGCATGATAATGGCAGTGCAAGCATATTCTGTCACGTAAGTAAGGAATTCATTACTTACGTGGCAACTGGAGGACACCTACAAGACACCTTCAGAGTGTGAAGCCCAAGCTCACCAGCTCTCAGCCTAGTGACTGAGAGAACACAACTCAGAATGTGGTCCCCACAAAGCGGCCTGGGCTACATCTGAAAACCACACCCTTGGTCCTAATTTGCTTATACATACTGTATTTTAATTTTACAAAGTACTTTTACGGCATCTTATTTTATGATAACCTCTTAGGGACATATTCAAACCATTGCCTAGAAAGAAAAAAGAACATTTACCATATGCCTACAGATCCACAGGCTGAGTGCTTCAATATATTACTGAAATTGTTCAGATAAGAGAACGAGAGGACAAAGATGAAAGTTAATTACTTGTCAGGGAGTTTGAGTTGCAATATTTAGATATGAACTCAAGTCAGAAGAAGACAAAGCTAATGCTTTGTCAACCTAAGACCACCTCTGTAAGAATGTTTAGTTCTCTAATTTCCTGAGAACTTCCCAATTAGACATAGTACAAAATGTAGTGCAGACTAATTTTGTAGAGAGTACTTTATTAATATTGTTTCCTATCTAGATTCCAGTAAAAGTAAAACAGATACTTAAGAAAACATTTACAGAGTTTCCCACAAAATTAACATTAAATGCTGACCATCCTTTTGGGGCTTAGAAATCCAATTTCACCTTGAAATACTCTACTACATTTTGATCTTTAATCACAAAGGAGTAATCTTGTTTCATTTCTTATTTCATAATTTTAATGATGAGCTTAAGAAGTTTTCAGTTTTTGGGGTGAGGATTTTATTATGTGCCTTCGGTGAAGGCATCTCAACCTTTTTCACATTCTGGCACACCTATGAAATGATAGGATTTGTGCATTGGTATGTGGCTGCAAGTAACCAGCCGAAGAATGCCTTCCCTGAGGGGAGAATTTTTCAGCACTCTGAATGAAAAGTTTTGTGGTTACTAGCTCTGAGCTGTAGGTCTACTTGGGCAGATGGCTCTAGGGCAGCATGAGCTCTACGATAGCACCGAGAGTCAAAACTGGTTTAAAAAAACTTTTTTAGAGAGTTAGTGCAGTTTCCTTCTTCATTTCTCCTAAATGTACCAGCCTAATCACTTCTGTAATGTGAGCCTTGTTTCAATGGCAAATCAGGACTTGCATATCGTATATGCTATGCATATGTGTTTTTTACTTAAAGTGATGACATGAATTAATGCCTTTTAAAAATACTGCTTGGATATAGTCTGCGCTCTTCAAATGCACTGAAGCTTAAATACACCTGACAATGACCATTTTGGACAGTCTGGTTGGTTCCTGGAAACTTAACTAAAATAACGCCTTAAAAAGTGAACACCTTTCACTGAGGTGGTTTTTCATTAGTTTGAATTCTTTCTATAATTATGAAACCTGTAGTGACTCTCTGCCTGAGGACTAGACAAACACAAAAAAATTTTACCATTTAGTTCTTTGGGATTTTTCCTGGCCATACTGATAAGCATCCAGGTAAAATGTAAATGTACTCACATTTTTTCCAAAATGCTAATTAGTACCTCATTAACCTAAGTGGTGGCTGAAAATAAGCATTTTCATTGAAGGTATTTTTACAGCTGTAAATCTGACACTAGCATGGCCCTTTCTAGTTCAACTCTGCTCTGAGAACATCATTAAAATTTCCCATTGGGTAGTGTAAGATGTGGCCACTAGATCTGGGTGAGCTAGTCTAAAAAGGAGAGTAAAGATTTCTACATGGAAAACCTAAAGGAGAATACAGACACCCAGACCATTCTGTTTTCAAGAATAAGAGTGTTATGGATAAAACCAGCTCTTTTGATAACAAATAAGAGCTCATTAATTTTTTTTTAAGCTTACCTTGAATGAGTAAAAATAAAAATCCCTCACAAATGAAGTTTACTCTGTAGCCAATAGCCTAAAATGAAATATTAACTTTTCTTGCTCACATGATTCTTTTTATCCTTTTCTGTTCTGACTTCTCTCAGTTGAGCCTGTATGACAGAAAAAACAATCAGTATTTCTCCTCATGTCCCTATATTGCCCCAGTAAAAAGCAGGAAAAAAAAACATAATACATAGATTAAAACAGAATTGTATTAAACATTCCCTTTTATCATGTGAATTTCATTCATTCCTGGACAGTCACAGGGAAAAAGACAGGCAAGCTGGTTTTTAGACTGTCTCCCATGACACTCCAAATTGTGCTGGGAGTGCCCACTGCTTTGTTAGAAATAGTCTGGCAATTTGCCCCAAGGGTATGCAGTGCTGACTCAGCAGTGAGCACTCTGGGCTCCTGCACCGGGCCAGCCCAGCACAGAGCTCTAGTTCGAGGTAGAGGTGCTGCTGTTATTTCCCAGGTGAACAAAAGCAGGTGATTAGCAAGCACTCTTCCAAGATTGGTCTTTATTGTGTGGTGACAAGTTTCACAATCATGCTGATGATCCGGGATCCTCGAGGACATGTACAAAGATCCATACATGGGTTTTTTATTTTATCCTGGAGGAGCTGATCAAGTTCACAACGAAGTTCCTTTACTAATTCAGCCACCTAAAATGAAAGTTGCAATGTAAGCAGTAGGTGGACCAACAGAAGAAAGGTTATTAGAGGAAATGCCCCAGCTATGATTATCCTTATTCTAGATTTCTGGTATTAATTTTAACTACATTGAGAGGGCAGGAAACTAAATGCATTTTCATTCTTAAAGTGCTTCTAAATTTTTTCTTAATGCAACTATAGGAACATTGACTCAGTGTCAGCTCTGTAATATACTAAATGAGGTCCATTATATAAAGGCTCCTGTATCACATCTCATTTAAAGAAAAGATTAAAGCTGGAAGAATGGCTTTTTCCATAGTAAAACTTGGTCAACTTTTATAATTTGCTCTAAGAGGAGTAGCAGCAAAATGGAGAATTAAAAATGGTAGATATTAAACAAACCAAAAAATCTCTTCAGCTTTGGGGCACATTTTATGCTTTTGTAGGGAGAAACGGCTGCACACTTTTTATGGCATTTTGTTTAATGCTGATGTTGTGGCACTGCAGACGTCTTCACAACATCTGCTCTGCCTCTCCCCCACTGTTCGGCCACCTTGCAGTTTGGACCCTGGTTTAAATCCAACAGGCCTGTGCTCTGAGCTTTGCCACAGTGAATGTCTAAGGTAATCCAGGCCTTAGAGTCCATGACACTCCTTTGCTCACAAGAATTGGTTTGGGAGAGCGAGTCTGATGGAATTTTTAGGAAAGCAAGTTTCTATTTCATCTTCTGGACAGCATGCTGCACAAATGTGAAGTCTGGTGCTACTGCAGCTATCTTGCTATCATAAGGTTGGTCAGGCTTTTGTCATTGAGCTGCTGAATTAAATCAACTCTGCCTGACCTTCTTGATTTGTACTGTCCGATATGGAAGCCACTAGTCATACGCAGCTAATCTAATAACCACCGGAAACATGGTTGGTCCGAATTGAGATGTACTGTGAGTGTAAAACACACACCAGATTTTGAAGACTTAGTATGAAAAAAGAATGTAAACTATCTCGATAAGTTTTTATATTACATGTTGAAATTAATACCTCTTCTATTAGGTTAAATAAAATATATTAAGATTAATTTTACCTACTTTTTATTTTTACTTTAATGTGGTTACTAGAAAAATAAAAATTATATAGGTGGCTCACATATTTCTATCAGAGTATACTGCTTTCAACTTTATAGTTATATACACCAATAAATTCTTTTAATGTTTGAGTTGGTATCTCTGCTTCTTGCAATGTAAGATTTCCAACAGATGCAAGTGTTAAAATCAATTTTTATTTCTTAAATATATATTCCCCCTTAAATGTTTTCTATATACATCCTATAGTAAGTAACTGAAACCTGAGAATAAAATAATTCAGATCCATTATTATTATACTATTTTTAACGACAGTGGCAGAATCAAGGTGATTTTTATTTTTGCTCATCTATATTTTCTGATTTTTCTTTGGTGAACACGTATTATATAATAATTAGGAAATCTAACACCTTACTCACAGCTTCTGTCCCGAACCTTTCACACCGACCCATTCTGAGCTTCCCCTCCCAGTCTTACTGAGGCTCCACCTGTGGCCTCACTTCAGCCTCAGTCTTTCTTAGTGTCCCATTGCAGACCCATCATTCACTCTTAATCAGTTCTGTTGTCCTTGGTCCCTGAAGAAATGCCTGAGCCTCATAGGACAGACCCATTTTCCCTTACCTGATGGGAAGCAGCTGCAAAACGGATCCAACCATCATCTAAGGAGACGACGAACTCTCCCCTTTGAAGCTGCACGTTCACTTGGCCTCCTCCGAATAAGACCAGCGGATACACAGACACCATGCTGCAGTCTCGGATGAATACCCGACTAGTTTTGATCTTTTCGTGGTACACCAGGTAGGGACTGTCAAAGTGTCTCACCTGGAATATAACCTCAGATGATGACAGTGATGTCACTGGCAACATAAAGGGACTGCTGCCAGTCCCATGGATTTAAATACACTTGTTCAATGACTTACAAAATTATCTCCAGCCTGTACCTTTCAGCCTGTAGCTCCAGACATGTACGTGCAACTGCCTACTTGATGCCTCCACTTGGACATCTAATAAGCACCTCAAACTTATGTTCAAAAGGAATTCTTGATTTTCCCTTCTCTGCAGTATCTACCATCTCTGTTAATGATACTCCATTCATCCAGCTGCTCAAGCCCAAATTCAGGAGCCATCTCTGATTGCTCTTTTTCACTCACTCCACCTATATCATCTTAAGTGCTGTTAATTCTATTTTCAAAATATATAATAAACCAACACATTCTCACCACTTCCACAGCTACCACTGTACACAAACCATCACCACCTCATACAGACCACAGCAGTGGCTTCATAAGTATTCACCCTGCTTCTCTTTTTGCATCCCTACAGCTTCTTTTCCACACAGCAGCTACAGAGATCTTTTAAAAACATACCCAGTTAGGGCTCAAAACCCGCAAAGGATTCCCCAACGATAAAATCTCAGCATCTTATCATAGCTTGACCCCAGCCTTCCTGTCTCAGCTCCACTTGCACTGGCCACCTTCTCAAATTTCTGGAACATACTAAATATGCTTCCACCTCATGGTCTTTGCACTTATCTCCTCTGCCGGAATGTTCTCTCTTTAGATTTCTGCATGGCTTGCCCTTCGCTGCATTTAGGATTGGCTCGATTCTTTTCTCCTCAGAGAGTTCTTCCCTGACCACTCTGTAACACAGCCCCTCTCCTGTCACTCTCAGTCTTACTCTGTTATTTTCCTCAATAGCATTTATTACCAACCTGAGATAATTCGTTTACTTGTTTCTTGCCCACTAGAACATGTGCTCCCTGAGCTAGGCAGAGACCTTGTCTATCTAGCTCATCCACTGTCCTCCATGGCTGACGACAGTGCCTGGCACAGAGGAGGTGCGTGCAGATACTGAGTGGATGCACGGAGTATCTGCATTCATTGCATGAATGTCACAGTGAATCCAGAAGTGGAGGAGTGTAGCAAACTCAGGCCTTGGTTCCTAAGTATACATGCAGCTGAAAGGGCAGGTGACCTCCTGGTCCTTAAACTCTTCTGAGCTGAAACAGACCCTTTCTATGCTTTGCTGACACTTTACTCAGTAATTCCAGGGGTCTGACCAGTCCTAACACTTCAAACTCTCTTCCTCCATTCTCTCCTCCTTTTCTCCTTCATTTCTCCTGAAAGCTTTATTGAGCATCTGCTTTTAGCCAGGCTAGATATCAAGAATGTGAAGTGAATAAAATTCAGTTTCTGTCTTCTGGAATTTCACAATTCCATGAAAGAGACAAACCATAAACCATAAAATGTGGTAAGTGCAACAGCGGACAAACGCACACTATATGACAGTGGAACAGAAGTAAGAGCAATCTAGAGGGAGAGGAGCGCTGGGGAGTGATATTTAATGGGAGCTTGAAGGATAGGTGGGAGCCTGCTGGGGAATGAGAATGTCATTCCAGGCACAGAGAACAGTATCACGTCATACTGTTTGGGAACATTGTTGGCACTCTGGTATTGCTGGAGCACAAAGAATGACAGAGGGAGGGAGTTGAAGCGAGCACGTGATATGAGAAGGGGCTGACATGAGAGTTTGCAGTAGACTCCATATGTGAAGAGTTCCAAGCAAAGGAATGACATGATCAAATGTATGTTTTATAAAGATAATTATGGCAGTGGTAGTGTAAAAGGTTGGAGGTAGAAGGCACCAGAAGAATGGTACTTCAGTCAAGAAACAGATGTTTGGAGTTTGAACTGAGGAAATGGCGGTAGGAATAGAAGGAATGGGCAAATCTGAGACATGTCATAAAGGTAGAATTGTTGGGACCTGGTGACCAGTTGGATTGGAGTAAAGAGAAAAGCAGTAGGAGCTCTGTGCCTGCAGGGTTCTGATTTGGATGGTGCCATTCATCAAGACGTGGAATACAGAAAGAGAAGAGTGACTACTGAAATAACTCAATTTGAGAAACTTGACTTTTCAGCTTTTGAGTGCGAGGTGACTGGAAGGCATCCAGCTCAGAGAAAAGGACTGGAAAGACCGATCTGGGGGTCTGTGTCAGCATGTGGGTGGCCGTTAGAACCATGATGTTGTGCTCTTGTGGTTCAGGAAGAGTATGCACACTGTGGTGAGAAAATAAGGACTAAGGACAGAATCACTATTGCAGAGCAAAGGAACTAGTAAATGAGACAGAGGAGGAGGATCAGAGGGATCGAACAAAGTGACATTTTCGAAGCAAAAAAACACAGCAAAGATAGTTCCAAGAGGTAGGAAGGTCAGCAATATCAAATACTACTTGAGGCAAGTATGATGAGGACCAGGGCATGCTCGTTGGATTTGACAACTAGGAGGTTACTTGGACTTTTGATGAGTTTAGTGGAGTGTTGGGGGCAGAGGCCTCACAGCAGTAGGCTGAGGGAGGAATGAAAACTGAGGAAGTAGGATTAGCAAGTATAGATCACTGTTTTTTAAGGCACAGATAGGTTCGGTGATGCAAAGAAACAATTTTATATCTGAAAGCAGGCTTGAACATATTTTTGTATCGAGTAGAATTTTCTTGAAATGGAAAGTTTCCAAGAAGAGCCCAATTTTCAGTCTATTTATGCTTACTCGACCTTCCCCAGGTCAGTGGTGCTGCTGGGGAAGGGCAAGTGATAGAACAAGGTTTGGCTGAAAGCGACTGTGTTTTTCACCCCAGGACCTGGCATATGTAAATATAAGGACACCCCACCATTCTGACCTGATAGTTCACTGATGAAGGGTGAATGTGTACATATCCATCGTTCTTGGTGACAAACTTCAGCTCATCTGATTTTGGTTGCATTCTGACAGCTCCAGTACTGGTTTTCTGAAATTTCCCTTCTGGGCTTTTCACCTAAACAGGTATTCATAAAAATAAATATGTAATATGTATATTTCCAGTGCAGGATGTACCCCTTGGCACAATGCCTTTGTTGTTTCTTCCCTCTCACTTAATTTCCTACAAGCACACTTTTTTTCTTATCTTTTTAACCATCAAGAAGTGTGGATGTAGGTGCAGTAGCGTTGGGTGACTATATTACACAGAAGCCACGTGGGGGAGAAACTGTGTTAATATTTCAGGTCTGCACTGGTTATCAGGTACAGAGATGTAGCTGGCAACAATGGACCAATCTGCTGATTATCAATCCCAATCCTACGTTTGAAATGATTTTCTGTCAACACAGCAAAAAAATGCTATGAATGAATAGATTATTTCATTTGAAAAAATATGAAAAGTTTAAGTGCACATACATATATATGAATTATATGTTTTACAAAAATAATGTTTATTGTAAAAATTACATTAGAAAAAAGAAAATAAAAATCTATAATCACATGATTAAGAAATAACTAGCATTAGTATTTGATAAATATCATTTTAGTTTTCTCTACTAGATTTATGTTTTTATAGGGAAAATAATAAATAATATAAATAAAAACACACATGTTGAAACTAGTATAGAATCATTTTCTATAATATACTTTTTTTTCTTCGGCGAGGCAGCCCTTGGTTGACCTCACAGATTCCAAGGATCCTGTCAGCTTACAAGCCCTTATTTTTTATTTTTTACACCTACAACACCTGGTCTTGCTAGGCGGTCTCCCATCCAAGTACTAACCAGGCCCGACCCTGCTTAGCTTCCGAGATCAGACAGGATCAGGTTTGTTCAGGATGGCTTGGCCATAGACTATAATAGACATTTTTAACTTAAAATATTGAGAACGTTTTCCATGTTGTTAAATATTTTCCTAAAACATAATTCTTAATGCTGATATAGTACCTCATTGTAATGATGTATAATTTAACAACCAAATTCTCTATTATTGGCATTTTAGATTGTTCATTCTAGTATTCTTTATAATTACATTCTCCTAGCTATATCTTTATAGTCTCTTAGCTGTATCTTTATGCATGTATGCAATTATTTCCTAATAATAAATCCTTAGAAACTGCTATCTAGAAAGGGTATATCAATTTATATTTCTACTATGAGTGAGAGTGTTCATTTTGGAGAACCTATGACAGCACAAGGATTATAATTCTTAAAAAATTTTGTCACATCATAATCACCTAAAATCTATAGTTTACTTTAGGGGTTCATTCTTGCTATTGTACTTTCTATGGATTTGGACACATGTATAATGACATGTATTCAACATTATGGTATTACGCAGAGCATTTTCACTACCCTAAAAATCTACTGTGCTCTGCTTATTCATCCCTTCCAACCACTGATTTTTTACCATCTCCAAATGATTTTTTAAAGTAAATTTCAAATGGTTTGAAAAGCATGCAAGTACTTAAATTATGAAATGAGCCATAAATTGATCAGCAAATGTCAACTGGATATTAAACAAAAGGTTAAATGAGAAATGATTCAGTAACTGAAAAATTTAAATTCTTTCTGAGTTTGAAAGGGACTTGATAATCAAAACTCAGGTAAAAAGCCAACCAGGGGGTTTGCAGAAGGAGGGCCACAGGCGATTCCATGGCAAAGCACTGACTTGTTTGATTTGTTCTTATCTAATTTTAGTCCTGAGTAGAGGGCATAAAGGAAAACCAAGTAGAATCAATTTTCTATCTTACATGGAAGTTTAGTTATGCACATGTTGGCTGACAGGGTGACATATGTGTTCATTTTAATTTCTGGAATGTCATAATATGTCAGAAGGATTAGAGAGGCAACTCATTTTATATGATACATCTTCCTGAATGATGTATCTAAACAGATTTGGAGAACTGAAGGATTGAACATGTATACTAAAGTTTAAAAGGCTCTGTATGTGTGTATTCGCATGCGTCTTTATGATGATTAATGTATATGTCTTAAACTTATATCCCTTGTTTACAAGTCAAATAAGAGGTAGAGGGCCCAGGAAAAATGTTTTGTTACCTGAACCACATTTGGATACAGAGCAGCACACAGCATTGCTGATATTAGCTTGGGGTTCTCAGCATTTGAGTTTGCCTATGGGAGAAATGAAGCATTAATTTTATAAGCAATGTGGTTACTTCTGTCTGTGCCCTGGAATTTACCATTATATTTCATTTGATTTCTGTCTTAAAAGCATTTAACTTTTATCTCTTTGCTAGAAAAATTATTTCTAAGTAAAAAATAAATCTACTGGACCACATTCACATAGGACTCACTCCAAGAGTTACTCTTCCTAGGGCTCCTAAGGATCAGTGGAGAGAAAGATGCTGGCTCCTGAGATGTTGACAATCTCCAGAAAGTACTAACTGCACTGAGAACAGAGTGGCATCAGGTTCCTCTTGAAGAAGTGTTCTTCCTATATTATACAAAAAACTATCCTTGGTTGGGAAAAGGCTGGTCTGGTTTAAGAAGACATTATTGAAAAGTCTATTCTATCTCTTACAGGCTTATTAGGTACCAGTGTGGATTAAAAAAAAAAAAAACACTAGCAACAATTAACAGAAAAACCCTTTTTTTTTTTTATGAGCATTAGCTGACACTTATTTATGGAAAGAAGAAAATCAAGAATGCCACAAACGCCCTGCTCATAGGGCTTAAGTGAAGAAAGCCAACTGATAAAGATGCATCCCATGTCTTAGGCTGACGCCCGACTAACAAACTCCCTTTACAAAAAAAAAAAAAGAAGCCTATAAGTGTTTCTGACTTAATATACAGTATTCATGTGCACATTGTTTACCTCTTCTCCTGTGGCATCCAAGATACCATCTCCTCCTTGGGCCCTTTTCTCAATATCCCTGGCTCTGAGTCCCTCCTTCACAAAGCCTATATCTGATAACAGTTCAGTGAATTGTCGTTTGAGGCTGGCCATTTCCTGAAAGTGGAAAAAATCTTTAAGCAGGGACATCAACACATTAAAGGGAAGTGTAGAGTCTTACAATAATGAATGACTTAAAAAATGCATTACTTCATTGGACAGTAATGAGGCTCATATGGGTTCGTATAACAGAGGTAAAGATTATCTTGTCTGGTCATTTCCAAAAAGGCAGTTTTCATTTATGCAAACCAGCAGAGAGAGTGATAAAGTCACACAGAAATTCACAAATTTTTGAAAACCTAAAGATAAGTTATTTACCTATAAATTGCATTTTTAAAAACATATTCATTGAATTTTGAGTAAGTCTGACTTTCCTGGAAATTCTTAGGACAGCAAAAGTGTAGTTTATGTTGTTGGGAACCCCAACTCAAGGTTCTGTGACACTGTTTTCCTACTTGCATTTCTGCTCAAGTCCTCTTAGTTCCTTACCTGAGCCTCGAATGGTTAGTGTTCTGTCCCTTACCTTGAGGTCTCTCTGGCAAACATCGTTTTTTAAGAATAGGGGGACATTATTAAGTGGTTTAGATTTCGACATCCCCTTTTGTAGCTGAGCACAAGTGTGAGAACAAAAAGCCCAAACCTCTTTCTCCTCTGGCTTCTACTCAAATTTAAGCTGTGTATCAGACAACAGAGAATGAGATAATGACAATTGAAGGAACTGAAAGCTAAGCAACACTACTCTGACTCTTGATGACAATTTAAGTATTCTCTTGGAATGTCTCAAGTACATACGGATAACATGACAAAATATAACAAGGAGTTAGACCTTAAATAAATATAAGGTTTTAATTGATATCTTAATAAAAATAATACTACAATAAAAGTTGGAGTTTAGTGATAAGAGGGAACTCTGTTTGATGGACTGCACAGACCACGTAGCAAAATCTACATATAGCATGAAGAAAAAGGATAAATTTAGTAAGAAATGTAATTTCTAAGAAATATCATTTTGTACTTGAAAATCTTAATGACTTGAGGAAATACATATTTCTGAACCTTACGTATGGAATATACTTTGGACCAATGATTCTCAAGCCTGGCTGTGTATCAGAATCACAGCAATGATAGTAAACAGATGCTGAGGCCCCAGCCCTAGAGATCCAGATGTGATTGGCATGGGGGGAACCTGGCCATTTTCACTTACTTATTTTTTTTTAAGCCTCCTCAGGTGAATCTAATGTGCATCCAGGGTTGAAAATTATTGCTTTTGATGTACTTAGAATAAAGCTAGAGCCTTCGTATTCTCAAAATGTCTCACTGAAGTACACCTAAAGGCAGACGAGAATGAAGGCAAGTACTGGGATGGTTTGGAGGTCTCTTACTTTGTTTAAGCACCAACTCTGCAAAGCACTGTTCTAGGCACTGGGGACAGACTGCTGAACAAGACAGATAAGGTCTCTGTTCTGCTGGAGCATTTGGGACAGAGAGACAAGTAAATGTCAGGTACTGGTAAGTATTAAGAACACTAATTTTGTGTTTTACTCCAGGACATCTTTTAATGTGAAAGGGAAGTCCTTCGCCCTCCCCAGCCTCAAAATCTTTGAGGAAAACAGATGCTTTGCAAAGATGTGCATCATCAGTATTCTGGCTTCTCATAGCACTTTGGAAGGGAGGCTAAAACACTCACAACAGAGGACAGAGTCCTGTCTAAAGTTACACAGAGATTATAAACCTTATCTTTCTTCTCTACTCATTATTGACATAGTAACCTCTGATGGACATAAAAAAACTAACAAAGAAAATTTGGTTCAGTATTCATTCTTTACTTTTGGAGAGAGAATAAAAGGTTTAGGGATGGCCACAGACTGCTTTGAGAATCTGCTAAAAGTTATGATGCTCCAGAATAAGGTACATACATATAAGCATACAATTTTGCATACAATTTCAGGGGTTTATGGGTCCAGGTTAAGAATGCCTGGTATAATTACTGAAAAAACTGACTTCCAAGTTGTAATCTTCAGAGTACCTATATTCCTCAATCCTCCACATAAGTAAACACAAATTCACTGAAAAGATGAAAAATGGGTTAGCTGAAAGGTTCAACACAGAAGGCCTGATGTCATAGCTCAGAATCTGTTTTGCACAGCTCGTAAAAACAAGTATATTCCAGAAAAAATGTTATCAATGTCAAAGCAGGACAAGCAAGATCAAGTTGCAACATCCTCTGGTATGCTACTACTATAGAAAACGAAAGAAAGCAAACTGCCACAGAAACAACTCACCTGAAGAACTCTTCCTGACAAGAAGTTTTGTCTGCAGTAATTATAACTTGCACGCATACCTTCTTTCGTACTTAGCTGCCATCCCTAAGTTTTGGAGAAAATCGAAATGAACTTACTATGACTTTAGTGCCAACTCTGGAAATAAACCTCAACCATTCATTAGGTCATATACTTACCTTGTAGGCTCGTAGAAGGGCCAGATAATCACTGTTTGCAATTGCAAATTCTAGCTTTTTCTGATTAGCTTCCTCTTTTTTATCCCAGGGAGACACCTAAATGAGGAACACCAGGTTTAAAGGACACATGAGGTTTCAAAAGGCACTTTCCTATTGCTGAAGCCAGGCGCCTTGAGAAGCATTTTGTGTGGAACAGAGAGTACTCAGTGGGTGGCTGATTAAAGGCAATTAGGTGATGGCAATCTGACACTTACTGGTCCCTGTGAGACTGTCTGCCCACCAGTTATAAGCTCTACTGGGCCTTTTAGTTCCTAGTGGCAAGATGTCATCAAAGGGCCACCCATTCTAAAAGCTAGATCTAAAATCTAAAATTCTAACTCTGTGGTATCTCTATTTTACAGACTTTTTTATTCTTGAATTTTCCCTACTTCTATACCCATAACTAATGTTTTCTTCCACTTTTATAATATTTACAGGCCCTCCTTTTTCCTACAAATTTGTAAAATTAGTTCGGAAACTTAATCTGCAGTTCTTCCCCAGCCCAAAACACCCAGGCGCTACAGGAGCCAGCATGAAGTACAGTAGCTCCTCATAGCAAGCTGCAGCAAGGCCCTAGCTATCACACCCGTGAAAACTATTTTAAACCAACTATGATGCTTCTGTCTAAGAGAAGCTGGTGGGAAAAGTATCACATTTGGGAGATTATATTTTGTTTACAAACCCAGCAAAGAACAAGTGTTCAGTTTAGGCTAAGGATGACATCAATACTTCTAATGAACATCAATATTTCTAATACTTCTATATTCCCAAAAAACACAACAGTCAGCAAGAGGTTTGTTTAGATGATTTGAGACAGAGGTCCTACTCACAACAATACTGGCTATTACGACCTGCAGCAAGCTACATCACCTATTCTGGTCCCTGGTTTTGTCATTTATTGTTAAATGAGGGGGCTGAGATCTTTTTGCAGATCTATGTGTTTACAATTCCATGAAATATAATATTAAAACTGAAGAAAATGATTACATACATCTATTCTCCTCTCTGAGATAAGCCATGGTGAAAATAAAGGCAGAGTGACATTCTACCCAGTGGAATATATATCTATTTTCCTCAAGTCTACATAAAATACTCTGCAAGATAGACTATATGCTTGGCCATAAAACAAAGCTTAATAAGTTTTAAAGGACTAAAATAATATAAATAGGTTCTCCAACCACAACAGAATGAAATTAGAAGTCATTAACAGATAAAAAAAATGGGAAATTCATAAGTATGTGGAAATTAAAGAAAACATATCTAAATAACCAATGGGTCACAGAAGAACTAAAAAGAGAAATCAGAAAATACTTGAGATGAATGAAAATGAAGGTAAAAGACACCAAAACTTATAGAATGCTGTTAAAGCAGTCCTTAGACGAGAACTTACAGCTGTAAGTACTTATATTAAAAAAGAAGAAAAGAAAAGCACACTAAATCTAACAGAAGGAAGGAAATAAAAACGATCAGAAATTAGTAAAATAGATAATAGAAAAATAGGGGAAATTGATTAAACCAAAAGCTGGTTTTATGGAAAAATCGGCAAAATTCATAACCTTTAGCTAAACTGACCAAGAAAAAAAGGGAGAAGGCTCAAATCACTAGACTCAGAAATCAAAAAGGGGACATTAGTACCAACCTCTCAGAAATAAAAATGACAAAACAGGAATACTATGAACAATTGTATGTTAATAAATTAGGTAACATAGAAGAAATGGACAGATTCATAGAAAAATGCAAAATATCAAAACTGACTCAAAAAGAAATAGACAATCTGAATAGACCTATAACAAGTGAAGAGACTGAATTAGTAATCAAAAAACTATCAAAGAAAAGCCTAGGTGGCTTCACCACTGAATTCTACTAAACATTTAAAGAAGAATTAATACTAATTCCTCACAAATTCTTAAAAAAAAAAAAAAATAGGAGAGAACGCTTCCCGAATCATTCTATGTGGCCAGTACTACTCTGATACCAAAGCCAAAGACATCATAAAGAGGAAAACACACACACACACACACACACACACACACACACACACACACACAAATGCTACAGAATAATATCTCTTAGGAATATGGATGTAAAAATTCTCAACAAAATAACAAAAAGGACAAAGTTGTAGGACTCATACTTCCTGATTCAAAACTTAATACAAAACAGTGTGTTACTCACTAGAACAGAATGAAGTCCAGAAATAAACCCATGTATCTATGGTCAATTGATTTTTGACAAGTGTGCCAAGACCATTCAATGAAGAAAGAACAGTCTTTTCAACAAATGTAGCTGGGACAATTGGATAGTCATATGCAAATAATAAAGTTGAACTCTTACCTCATACCATATACGAAATGGACCAAAGATCACAATGTAAGAGTAAAAACTATAAAACTCTTAGAAAAAAAATCATTGCAAATCATTTATCTGATAAGGGTCTTGTATCCAGAATATATAATGAACTCGTACAACTCAATAATAAAGTGACAGATAACTCAAATAAAAAATGGGCAAAGGATCTGAGTAGATATTTTTTAAAGAAGACACAGCAAACGAAAAGGTACTTAATGTCATTAGCCATGAGGGAAATACAAATTAAAACCACAAATTCACAACCCCTGGGATAGAGAGAATAAAAAAGTGAGATAACAACAAGCATTGGTATGAATGCAGAGAAACTGCAACTATGATGAAAGACTGGTGGAATACAATATGCAGCCACCCTGGAAGAGTCTGGGAGTTCCTCGAAAAGTTAATACAGGGCCACCATTTGACCCAGTGGTTTCACTCCACATAAAACCTTATACATGAATATTTATAGTCAAAAGTAAAAACAATCTCAAACGTCCATCAAGAGCATAAACATAATGTGGAATATCTGTATGAAGGAATATTATTCGGCCATAAAAGGAATGAAGTACTGATAAATGCTATAACACAGATAAAAGGTAAAAGCATTATGCCAAATGAAGAAACCACTCACAAAAGACTACATATTATCTTATTTCATTAACATGAAATGTCCAGAAGAGGCAAATCTATAAAGATTGAAAGTTGACCGCTGGCTGCCTAGCTGGAGCAGACGGGGGACTGGAGGGGAACAGGGAGCGATAGCTAAGGGGTTTATTCATGAGATGATAAAGATGTTCTAAAACTATGGTGATGATTACATAGCATTAAATAAAAACTATTGAACTGTACACTTTGGATGACATATTTCAATAAAGCTGTTTTAAAAAGTGGTCTGATGTCTTAAATGACTTTTAAAATCATGCAAGGGTACCTTTTTACTTGGTTGCATTTTCCGATTTTTCTACATTGAGTGAGTATAGCAGACATAACAAAAAGAACATTTAGATTATTTTACTAGGTTGGGTCTCAGTTCTTAAACTTTATTTGGGACATGGATTTCTTTGAGGATCAGATAAAAGTTATAGACATTTTGCCCTGAAAAATTCACATATAAGAAAATTTTAGGGGGCTCACATAACTCTGAAGCCCCCATGGCTTCCTTAGACTATGGACTCCCGCTTAGGTGACTTGTTTACTTACAAAAGGAGACTTGAAAGCCAAACTGGCAGCAATGGTGAGAGCAGGGTCCAAACAGCGGAAGATAGACCCAAACAGCATCAGTTTGCCGATTCTCACATCTACGGGCAGAGAGGCCAAGTGATACCCTAGAGGGGTCAATTTTTCATCTGCAGTTAATGCTCCCAAGTCTCGTAATCGTATTTTTGAGGCACGGAGAGAATCGGGGTGCGGTGGTTCGATGAGCCGAGAGAACACAGATTGAAGGTTATGAATGCTAAACATTTCTAAAATTTTAATTCTGGGAAAAGAAAACAAAATAATAATTTGTTAATTTTATTTCTGGTGGGGTGATACCAGGGGGTAAGCTTCTTTCTTGAATGAAAATAATTTTTAATTTCTCAGACATATGCTTTCATAAACTAGACAATATTAGTTTAAACAAAAAAATTTTAACATACTTTACATCTTCTAGTTCTCCAGCAATAATTTTAGATCCTGAAATTTCAGATTCTGAAATTAAATTCTCTCTATAAACTTTCAAAATGCTTCTTTCATAATAGTGGGTTCAAATCATAAAATTAATTTCAAATGATCCATTTACTCTCTCACATCTAAAATTGCATAGTAATTATTTATGAAAGTTAGTTTTAAATTATGAACTTAAGCAATTTTCAGAAAACTCTTATATAAAATTTATTTCACTTATATTTTCTTTTAAAGCTATGAACCTATAAACATGCAATTTTATGTATTTACTAATCTGTACATATTTGGTACCTAGCTTTTTTCCACTTAGTAAAACATCACTCAAATGTTTTACTTTAAGACATGTATTAATAGTTATCTACTTAAATTTTGAATGGCAAAAAAAAAAAAAAAAAAAAGGAAGAACTGCATTGGTCTGTATAATTTACCTATTTTCCCACTATTGTATTTGAATAGTTTTTAAATCATATGTGCTACATAGATTACATTTTCCCCTTCTTTCATTCTCCCGAATGGGTCAATTGACTTCTAGAGCTCGCTCAAATCCCTTCACTCTTCTTCATTTGCACTGTTTCTACCTGAGTTCAAGGCACCTGCTTGCCTGATTTCTTAAGACCTGACCATGGACACCTGAAAGCAGAGACTGTATCTTCTACCTTGCAGTATCCCTAGTGCTTAGCCCAACCTCTGACAAATGAGAGGCTCTCAAAATAAACCGGCTAGATGAAGAGCTATAACATCTTTGTATAAGTAACTTGTTTTCCTTTGGGTTATTATTTTATGGGGATACTCCCTTCAAAGTGATGTGGATCAAAGGCACGGATAGTTTTAGAGTTCTTATATAATGCCAATCAACTTTTTAGAAAGGTTGAACATTAGGTTTCCCAGCTTCAATAACACTGAGTTTTATCATTCATTTGTTAAGTTCTATTTTATGATATTTATTCTTGTTTGTTCATTAGGGAGATAATGAACAAGTTGTTTCTGTTCATATTGCTCTAGCTGATAATAAGGCTCTAGATTTGTTTCACTATGATGATTTAATATTAGTGGTACCCAGCAGTTAGATTACTTCTCAGACTTACGAATGTATCTTAAGCTCTACTTTAGGGCCATCCTCTGTAATGTAAGAGATCTTTATGAGCAGAAAGTTAAAAGGAATGGTAAAGGCAACAATGAAGAGCTCTCGCTTTGCAAATGAATGAGTTCATCCATGTCCACTCTTAGCAAAACAGGTCCTACTACGAAAAAGAAAACATGGAACTTAGGATGAGAAACATCTAGACTTTTTGGAAGAAGAACACATGATCAAGATGTACCTGAGACAAAGCTGTTCCAATGGCACTCTTTGTATTTCTGGGAGCTGCTGCTTTAAAAGCTGGTGATTGAAGTGATGGCTAGTGAATAAGTGAAAGCAGACCCCAGACGCAACACGGCCTGCTCGACCTTTTCTTTGAAGGGCATTAGCTTGAGAGACAAAAGTATCCTCTAGACTTTCCATCCCTTTGCTGGCATCGTATCTATAAAGAAAAAGAAAATTGTAAAAAAGAATTATTTTAGAAAAACATGGCCAAGACTCCACTCAGCATGGACAGAACACACGGATCACCTTACCTCTGTACAAGGACATAGTGTCCTGTGTGTTCTGGGACAGCTGAGTCCCTGGCGGGAGCAGCTAGTGCTGATTAAAATGGTATGAAATGCGACTACATATAGTTTCTTTATTTAACTCTTTTTCTTTTTAAATTCTTTTTCATTTTTATTTATTTTTGACAAATACAAATGGTATGTATTTAAGGTGATGTTTTCTACAATGTAATGTTTTGATACATGTAAACACTGTGAAATGATTAACATGATCAAACTAATTAACACATCTGTCACCTCCCATATCAACTCTTTTTCATTTGCGGAAAGCATATGAAAGAGAGAGGAAGAATAATTAATTACTTCCAAGATAAAACCTTAAACTTTTCATCTCTATTGGACTTTTAAGATTATGGTCTGGCTATAGACCCATATAGCCACGAAGAATTTTTCAAACAGTAATCTATGTAGTTTAATAAGCATTAGCCAATAAATAGCTGTGTGACTCTAAATGAGGCATCTTTAGCCCTCTCTTATATTGTCAAAGGAGAATACCTCTTTTCTTTCATTTTCCCAGAATCGATGACATAGACAACATCATCAATGGTTATGGATGTCTCAGCAATATTGGTGGAAATTATGATCTTAGTTACACCTATAGGAGGTTTTACAAACACAGCCTGCTGCTCTTCACTGGATAAAGATGAATGAAGTGGGTGAACGACACATCTGAAAGGAAATAAAAGCACATTTAGTGTTCTAACATAAAACACCTAAATTGGATCATACTGGGTGAATTTCTATTAAAATTAATAATATCACACCAAGTATCTGCTGTTTCTCTACAACCTGTCCTCAGGGCCCAGCTCTTCCAAATGAGAAGGTTCTTTCTGATCCTTACAAAATACTCAGTTCTATGAACTAAAAACCTTGCACTGACTTGAGAAAAACTGGAGTGTAATTCAGTAACAAAAAAATCAAGAAGACTAAATAGTTGATATTCTACAAGTAACGGGTCTAGAACTTAATAACCAGCAAAATATCATTTTTTTCTCTACCTTTAAATCCACAGAAAGAGGCAGAGACAGTGATGTATACTAAAAAATTTCATTCTTATTTTTCTAAGAGTGTTCTTCATCTGTTAAGTAGTTGTCCCCTTAGATATAAAGACACACCCAATGTGTCTTGTTACCAGAATAAGAACTGCTGAAAATTACTTTTTCTCAAAATGATAGCATTTCCTTGTTGTTACTAACACTGGTTTCTCCCATCTCCCGTATCTGGCAACTGAAATTACATATAATTTTGCTGAGTCACTATGCTAAGTGAAGAGAAATATTTTTATTTAATAGAATGGGAATGATTGATTTCCTGGAATGAAGAAGTCTATTTCCAGCTGGCGCATACAAACATATTCTTGAGAAGTGACACCAGGGTCTGTAGAGGATGATGACTGTGAAAGAGACCGTTCTGGTTACTCATCTTTGAGTATAACTGCAATAGATGACTGAGGATATAGAAACCAATCAACTTACCGATTACTACGTCTGTTGTTGAAAAGAGAATTAGACTGTAGTTGTTCATAAAGCATTTTTATTTCTGCTAGTCCTGGTAAAAATACAAGTATAGCACCTGGGCATATAAAAAAAAATCACTTTGATAAGTGCAAAAAATGAAAAACTAACATAAATTATAATGCTATTTAAAATGAAAAAATGTAATAATGAGATTTTTCACTGTCACTTTTCTTTGTAAAGTCCCAAGGCTTTAATAGATAACAAACTTTTAAAATACATTTTTTGACTTAATAACTACAAAATGAATGGGGTATTATTACCTTTCCACAACAGGAAAAACTGAAGTTTGAAAAATATAATGACTTAAGTTTATATAAGAGTCATTAGCAAAGCTATTTTAGTACACTGGCCACTGACATTCTGTTTTTATAGGAAGAATTACCCTTCTAATCCTGTAAGCCAGGAAGACTCTTCTATTACTAGAAAAAAATCCATAAACGTTTTACAGGAAATGAGACAAAGAAACCATAATTGGCTGGACAACCTGGTAACCTAAATTCCAATGTATGTTGAAGAAGCAGCACATTAACTAACCAGGCCATATTTATGCTTTATGGGCTTTTACATTTTATATTAAAGAAAACAGGCAGTGATAACTGATTACAGTGTATTTCTATACCAAGAATGATCACGCAGCAACAGTCACCTTCTTTTGTGCTTTATTCAGAGAGGAAATTGATACCATTGTCACTAGCCCATCCTTTAAACTCACAAATATTTATTGGGTGCCTGTGTCACCCCTGTGTTAGGTGCAATGGAATATAAAAAAAAGATCTGTCCACAAGAAACTCACGACTTATTAGTGATCACAGTTATTCTCCCTACCAAATAAAGAAGGAACCTAAATTATTACAAAAATGGAACTCTGAGGTAATAGAGGAAAAGATATCTTTTAGAGTTGGTATTAATTCATAGTACACAAAACATCTCCACACACATTATTTCATTTGATCCTCGCAGTCACCTATTAAGAAGGTTACTAGTACCCTTAAAGTTACTTGGTAACTTAGCCAGGTCACAGAGTTAATGAGAGTGGAGTTTGAGCAAAAATCTAGTGTTCCTGGCATCAGATCCATGTGCTTTCCATTACATACCGCATGTTCCTCCCTATTAAAATACCGCAAGGTTTAAGAGTGGTACAATAATCTATATGGATGCAAGAAAATATTTTGTTTATATTTTTGTGTGCCTTCTGATCTGTTCTGCCCTCATGGTTTGCTTGGCCATCTGTATCAGGGATAGCTTTAATATTCACAAATATATCACTGACTCCTTAATCACTACATCTACTTGACTTTGAATTCAGGTAATTTTCTAACATTTCTTTTTGTCTGTTATGCTTGATTTTTTTGTCAATAATAGTCTTTTCCTTGAGGATAAAACAAGATATTCAGTCCAATGATAATGTATTAGCCAATATTAGCTACTTGCCAAGATGTGAGAAACAAGGCAGTTTAATATTTTCATGTGGCTCGCATGTCTCTTTAGAAAATATCATATAATGATTAAAGTCTAAGTAGAGGAAGGTATCCATTCCCATTTCTCTTAAGCTTTGTGTAATGAGCACATCATGTAATTGTTTGATTTATTATTCAACTTAACGATCACTCAGCATTGGCTGCATCTGTTCATGCAACATCTATCTTCTCTATATCTAAATATTCCAGGCACTGTTCTAGGATCTGAGGAATACAGGGGTGTACAAGAAATGTTATTCTTAAGAAGCTTACATTCTATTGAAGGAGACTGTCAATAAGCATAACTATAATTTTGGATAGTGCTAGGTTCTATAATAAAAATAAAAATCAGTTTTGAATATTATGATAGAGTAAGGGGTGGGATAAGAAAAGAGTGTGGTCAGAAAAGACTTCTTTGGAGTAAAAATATTTGACAGAAACCTAAATGATGTGAAGGATTCAGTTATGAGACGATCTGGGCCATCCATTCGGGGGATAAGAGACTGCAAGTGAGGTTAAGAAGGCTGCTGGGACGGGAAGATAGTGAGTGAAGGGAAAGCAGTCACTGGTCTGTGTCATAACAGCCGTAGTAGTAACAGTGATAATAATAATGGTGATGATGATAATAAATATGATTATAATGTTATCATTATTAGGGGTAGTATCTACTGGGCATTAACTATATGCTAAGTACTTTCTATAAGTTTTTTTTTTATATCTGCAAAATAGCTTTACTTAAGAGGATTTATTACTGTCTTCATTTTACAAACAAGAAAAGTGAGGCATAGAAAAAAAGATAAGGACTTTATTCGAGGCTAGAGTACTTGAGTTGCAGAGCTGGGAAGTTTAGATTCCAAAGCCTATGACCCTAAACCCACTGCCCTGTGGCCTCCATGTGGAGAGTTTTCATGTGATGGAAACACTCATTACGAGGCTCCCCTTTGCCCAGGGACGGGGTGTTTAATGTGGGACTGGCCAGGCCTTCTTTTCAGCTTTCTTCCTTTTGGACTTTGTATTGTCAACGTCTTTTTGCTCTGTGGGAGCACAAGAGCGCCAAGCAAAAAGAATGGGTGAAACTCAAAAGGTGAAATTTCCCCCCAAAAGCCTAATAAGCAACTTTACACAGAACTGGGGGTGGAAGGTGGGGGTGGGGACGAGGGCTCCAGGAAGGGAGGCTGTCTCCACAGTGCCCACGGTCTCAGTGAGTGAGCTCCCTCCCCTTTCGCCATCTCACACATAAATGAAGACAAGCAGTTACCTGGAGGGTAGGAGTGCTTTCCATCTACAATCCATTCTAACAAGGCCTCTATTAATTCAAGATTAACCTTTTCAAAATCCATGATGGACATTGTTTTGATGACTGATTTGCTAACCCCTGAAAGAAAGGTAAAAATCAGAAGGCTAATTAAAACCTTATTGAAGAAGGTATGCCATTAAACTAGGTGAGTGTCATGATGTGATTTAGTAACATAGATGTTCACATTTAATGTACTGAAATAAACTTTTTTCTTTCAATCTCTCAGAAAATATATGCTTACTAGAAGTACTTTTTACTTGAACAATGACCCTCCTGGGAAGGCCCCAACAGGCCACTTTCCCCTTCTTTTTTCCCCCTCTCTTACAATTTCCTTCTAATTTACCTGAGGCCTAATAAAATATACTGTTTTGGGGGGTTGTACTATAAGCTCTAGCTCTTTGAAAAACATATAACACATTCTTGGTGAGACCAATTCTCTAAAGACTGTTGCCCTTTCTTCCTGGGTCTTCCTAATAGTCCATTTCCCTAAATATAGCCTAACTGGAACAAAATAACTGTAGTTGGTATCAAAGAAGGGAAGCTTCCAGTATTAATGCTGAAAAGTCTGAAAAGGAGCCAAATTAGTTTCTAAAAAATGTTTTTCTGGCAGAGCAAACCCTATGTTGGTCAAAAATGAAAGAAAGGAAGAAACAAGATACACAAATAAGGTGTGGTTGGGTGTGGAAGGTTAAAAAGAATCACTTTTGTCAAGGTTCCAAAGAGCGAGACTTTTCAAAAAGAAGAAAGGATCAACTAACTGAAAAAGAGGAAGGCAAGTGAAAATCATTAAAAACATTTTTTAAATTGAGCTTGGGAACTTTATTTTATTTTCTGAATAGTGAAAGAGTGCTGTGAACAATTATAGCATGTCTTTTTTTTTTTTTACAGGGAAAGGGAGGCTCAGAGAAGCGAAGTGATCAGCTCGGCATTATATAGAAGCCAGTGGCAGAGTACCAGGTTTCCCGACCTCAAATCTGCCAACCTCCTTCCTTAGAAAGGAGTTCTCAGAAGTGCTTTCTGAACTTCGGTAACCTCTGTGCTTGAAATTAGAAACATATGGCTTAGATCTAGTCATTACTCTTATAGAGAATTCCAAAATTTCAAAAGAAAAACCAAAGGGATTTTCCTGTTCCATAATTTAGTAGAATAAGAAAATGGGAATTTTCAGCTGGTACAATGACGTACAGAAAGAACATCAACTTTTGGGTCAGATGTATTTTAATTAGAATCACAAATATGCACTTAATAGCTGGGCACTAGGCTATGGATTTGTATTATTTTATTTAATTCCCGAAATAACTCCATTTTATAGATAAGGAAACTGAGGTATAGCGAGGATAAGAAACTTGCTGAAGATCACGTCGCTGGTTTTGTGAGAGCCTGGAAAGTTGAACTCAGACCTGTAACATACAAGTCTATGCTCTCAACCTTCCTTCTCAGGATGTTGGGAAGATTAAGTGAAATAATGTTTAAGAGCTATGAATATCTTTCTAAACAGCGGAACCATGGCTAATGCCCTAATTCTTTGAAGATTACCATTTCCTATGCAGGACTGGAAATAGAGTCTTTGGTGGAAAGGGAAAAAGGAAAACTCACTGGCTTCTTCTCTATGGAAGAGTAACAGTGGGGTGGGGGTCCTTACTCCTTGAAGAGGAAACACTTTTTGGGGGGAAGGACTGAGAGGAGTTGGGATGGCAGTCCAGGAAAAAGAGAGCAGGAAAAGCAGCTGAGATCTATCTCCGGTCTAGGCTTTAAAGAAGAAAGCAAAAGTGGTAACCTTGAGGTTTCTGTGTGTTCAACTCAGCTTATACATATAGAAGACTATCTAGGAACAAAGAATAGTTGAGTGGGGTCTGGCATGGGAGGAGGGAGCCCCTAACAATGTATACACAAATAGTTAGCACAGGGTGGTACCTCGAAAAATGTTGTTTGGAAATTCCATGAAAAATGCTAAAACTAGCAGGTGAATTTTGATGATATTATAGGATATTTAAATAGTTTCAAATATCTCTTGACAACTGACTTAATAATTATAAAAAAAATAAATGGTAAATGGTATCAGCTAGGAGAAACCTAGCTGATACCACCTTAACAATGTGATCAAAGTTAACACGCCAATGATAGGACAAACCAGCATCACATGCCTCCTGATACACTGTACCAAGAAGGAATGTATTATATACTGTACTCTTACAATAAAGTAAGCTAGAAGAAAGATGTTATTCAGAAAATCATAAGGAAGAGAAAAAACATTCATAATATTTATTTCTAAAAATGTTAATAAGGGGACTCACACAGTTCAAACTCATGTTGTTCAAGGGTCAACTGTAGTTATCTTTGCTATAACTGTAATACTCCCCAGGATGCACATTACCTTTATAGCGGGCCAGGAGCTGCTTAAAATCCAATTGTTGATCAGGCACTGCATCTTTGACATAATCCTGATCCTGAAGGTGAAGGGAAAGCCTCAGGTCTTCCTCCACTTCTTCAAATGCAGTTCTGTTGCGCCTTGCTTTAAGCTTCTCCTTTGACATCTGTTTCATGGAGCGTGTATATGGGCTCCCATCCTGTAACACATACCTGAGGAAGGAAGACAAAGGGATGTGTCTGTGTGTATGTGGGTCTGTTGGTAAACAAAAATATTCATCTATTTTTATGTGTTCACTCAGGAGAAAGCTGCTCTGTTTCTGCTGAATTCATGTGCTATTCTTCCACCAGTCCAGGATTCTGCTGGCTGTGCCCTATTTCTGGTGAGGAACACACTGGAATGCTTTTGGCTCTGTTTTAAGATAATTCTGGAGGCAGTGAATTTGAAGAAGTGAGAGAATAAATACAGATAAACTAGTTGGCGATGATTTTCTTAGAGGTTCACATTTAATGGAAGTGGAAGAGGGTTGAGAAAATAACAACTTTAATAAGCTCCATAAGTATGTTTATTGCATACTGGAGTTAGAGATCCACTGTGTTGAGATTTTTACTATGAAACTATTGTACCATTAAACAAATACAGCATTGGAGTGGGAGGCTTATTAGGAATGAAAGGAGCAAGGAGAAGGAGAAAACTTCTGAGTTGAGTTTAAGGTGCCAGACATCAAGGTATTTTCATTCTGGAGCTCAGAGGTCAGGAATGAAGATACTGATCTGGGAGTTCCTGGCACAGAGGTGACAGCAGAAATCACATGAGCCTAAGAGCTAAGGAAGAGTTTAATAGTGAGAAGAAAAAGCACAAGGAATCTTCAAGGCTAAAGAACAGAAAGAGAGTGTAGGAATTTCAAAGGAAAGAAATCTGTTTGTATCCAAAAGACATTACCACTTCCTACTCAGTACTGAAATGAGAGACATCTTAACATTCAAACTATACTGCAATTCCTTGTGGTAGAATGATGATTTTAATAATCGCTAACATTTATAAAGCACTGTGTGCCAGGCACAGTTCAAAGCACTTTTAATTCCAAATATTAATTAATCAATCCTCATAACAATGCTGTGAAGCAGCTACTAATATTCCCATTTTACATGTGATAAAACTGAGTTATAGAAAGATTTAGCTACTCGTCAATGTTAGAGTTAGAAGCAGAAGGATTTAAATACTGGCAGTCTGGCTGCCGAATCAGTACTTTCATTTTCATGTTAAAGTCTCCATAAATTTGGTCCTTCATCATTTCTTTTAACAGACTTTATTTTTTAGAGTAGTTTTAGGTTCATAGCAATATTGCACAGAAGGTACAGAGATTTCCCCCATACCTCCTTGTCGCCCCCCATATGCACAGCCTCCCCTACTGTCAACACCCCCTACCAATGAAGCCACAGAGAGACATCATTATTCCCCAGAGACCATAGTTTACATTAGGGCTCCAGGGTCAGTACTCTTAATACACAATACCGACTGTGAATTGCAAATAATTTGTATAATAAATATTTGCTGAAGGAAAGGGGGAAATGAAATGTTCAAATAGAAAAATTAGAAGAAAACTAACACATTTATTAGTATCCTGGCACTCTTGAGGTCAAATAATAATTCTGTTCTCAAAGACTTTCACCAAACCTTAATTAATGTCTTCCTTACCTTGTCACAGCAATTGCATCTTCTAGAAAAAACTGATCAACAGGAAATGTACGACCTAGGAAAACAAATAAAATAGAAAGTAAAATAAAATAAAATAAAAAGCCCCAGAATACCTGTTCAACTATTTAAAAATAGTTTGTATAGCAAAATTATCTTATAGCTTGGCATGATAAGGTACTATTTGTCCTGTGGCCTTAAAAGTATATATATATATATTAAAAAACTCCACCACCAACAACACTGATGATAGAAATTAGAACAGGTGGATCCAGTTAGTAAAGAAAATAGAAGTGTATAGGTGGAGAGATCACTTGCTAATAAAACTTTTTTTTACTCTTTTTTTTAAAAAAAGGTCTTTAGCCTCTTCCACCTTCCCCTCCTGCCCCACGGGGGGACTTTTAAATATTCAACAACTGTATTCTAGATCAAGCATATAATTTCTTCTTTAAACCTACTGTTAATATCCTCTATAACTAGAACAAACAGTACTACTATTCATCAGTCAGTGCTTCTGAATTATCCCCTGGAAATCAATTGCAGAAGGATAAACCAAAGCCCAAGGTGATAAATTAATCCCATAATAAGACTGAAAGCACCAAAAGACACAGACTATCTAATTTCACTTACTCCCAGAGTGGATCAATATCCAGAAATTCAGCAGAATCCATAATGAATGAATATGCTATACACAGATACACCTTTCTTTATGACAGGTGACTAGTATCTATAAGTTCACATTTTGATGTCAAACACAATGGAACGCTAGAAACGCTAATAATCTAGACTTTTCAGAACAGCACATGTAAAATAGAAATCTCCCAACTAATGGACATAATGTTGCCTCTTTATTAATTTCATTATATGGCTATCATTTCGTTATAAACTAATCACTTCTTCTCTAGATAAAGGAATAAATATCTATGAATTTATCTCTCAATTTAACTTTAAAATAATTTCATTCGCTTATTAGAACAATACATATTTAATGATGCATTTCAATCACCTGGTATAGTAATAACTGGGCAGGAACTGAAATACTCTGAAAAGAGCTCAGCATTTAAAGTTGCACTCATCAGAATAACTTGAAGAGTTGGTCTCTGCAACACAATATCCTTCAAAACTAGCAGCAAGAAGTCACTAGAGGAAATAAAAGAAACTGAGGATCAAAAAAATTCAATAAACGAAAAGAATAACTTTTGATATATTTTGAGAAAGGAATGTGTAAGACCTGTGTGAAAACGATTATAACACTCACTGAATGATGTGTCATGTGCCTAGCTGTGAAGATTTAATATTAAAGAGATATAGATTTCCCCTAAACAAACTAAATTCAGTGTAGTACCAATCAAAATACCAATAGGATTCATTATTGCATTTGATAATTCTACCTGACATCTACATATATATAAAGAGGAATACGCAAAAGTTTTCATTATGGCACTGGTTGTAGCAGCAAAACAGTGAAATCTACGTAAATGCCCCTCAACCAAGAAATGGTTAATTATAATTTGAAATAATGTGAGACAGAATAAAGGACTAAGGTAGAGCTCTAGATACTGACATGAAAACATCTCTATGACAGTGTTAGTGAAAAAAGCCTCAAGTGGTAGAATGACATGTACTATAGAATAGCGATACCCTAACTCGTCTCCCTGCTTCAGCCTTTGCCCCTTGAAATCTGTTATCAATACAGCGGGTGAAAAATTCTTTTCAAATGAAAATTTTATGGTGCTACCCTTCTGCTCATAATACTTCAGTGACTTCTTACTGATGTCCTCACTAACAAGGCCCTACGTGACATTTCCTACTGCTCTCCTTCTTCTTCATTTGGCTCCAGTCCTACTGTCCTCCTTGCTACCCTTTAAGGCATGAACCTCAGGTCCTTTGCTTATGTTATTAATCTGCCAGCAATGAGCTTCTCCCAGACATTCATAGAGGTAGCTCCCTCACACTTCTCTCAAGTCTTTACTCAAATGATACCTTTTCATCCAGACTTGCCCTAGCTACCCTATTTAAATTTTCAAATGCTACCCTCCCCTGCATTTCATATTACCCTCTTTCTTTTTAGCACTTGACATACTCTATATTTTACTTATTTATCCTACTTGTGTTCCCCTACTAGAATATCAACTCTCTGATTTTGGTTAGTTTGCTCACTACTTCAGTATCTAGAACGATGCCTGGAACATAGTAGATGCTCGATGAATATTTGTTAACTTATTAAATGACTATATCATTTGTGCAAGAAAAAAAGGCTGGGAAACAGAAGTACCTCTTTCTAACAAAGTAAGCTTATATGACAATGTATAGAAGGACATAATCATGAATCTGATCAATATTGTTATCTCTGGAGACATGGTAGGGAACGGGGTGGGAGTGTTAAGTTACTATATCTGTATTGTTTCGATTTTGAATGAGAGCATATTCTTGTACTATTTAATTCTCCTTAATTATATTTATGACTTTTGTTTCTTTTTTAGGTAAAAGGAAATAATATAACAACAGGCAAATGGTTAATTAATGGTAACTTCATACTTTAATGTTTGTGGAGATATATCTCTTTCTCTACCAGTTCTCCCCAACTCCCAATATACTCCCAGAAGAAAACAGACCAAAATTGTAACATGTAATTAGCAATTTTACAGGTGATAGAAATTATTTTTCTCTACATTTCTTTGGTATTTTCTAAATATCTGAAAATAATCATCTTGTTACCTCTACAGTCACAAAATTTGTTTGAAAATTTTAACATAGCTGTAACTTTTCTATATTCAACCTTTAATTTTGGCTGTGTTTTTACTGATCTTGGTTCCTAGATTTTACTCCTATTTTCTGCTTTTTCCAATCTGAGCTAGCAAATATTCCCCTACTTTTTCTTGCAATTTGTACACTCCTCCAAAGACGGATTTGTAAATGTGTGAGATTCCCTTCTCTAATGTGTCATTTCTCTTTAGTCAGATGTGAAAATACATTGAATTTTATAGGCTTTACAAAAATCTTTCTCTTTTTGGAGACTCTGCTACAGCCAGAAACCAGATCCAGTTCTCTGCTTCAGTTTCTCTGGGTCTGAGAAAGTACAAATGTTATGAAACCCCCGAACTATTCATTGTACTCAAAATTACACTGGATATACTTCCTCTAAAACTTTAAAATTTATTTTTATAATAAAATTATTTTAATATTATTAGTCTGGTTGAATATTTCATTTGATTTCCTCTTCCAAGTTGTTCCCTGACTGTTAAAAAAAAATTTTTTTTTCAAAATTCCAATTGAACATTCAGCTGCAAAATGACATTATTTACCCTCCCCCCAACCCTTGGTTTTCTGGAGTCTCTATAAAAGACTATATGCCCCTTGAAGATTCTCAGTGTTTTGTGTATAGTCATTTAAAATTTATTATTGTCTTGTTCTAGGAATTCTTTCTTTTTATTTTAATGTTCTTTTTATATGAGTCTGCTTTTCTTCAGTTTCTAATTACTTCATATTTCATATTTACTGGTATATTAGGGTATTTACTTTTTCTAACAAATAGCCTTCTGGTCATATGTCTTCCCTGTTCAGTTCTTACAAACTTTTTATCAGCAGTACCTCTTTTCAAGTTGTTTCTTTTTTGTTTGTTTAGTTTTGCTATCAGCTACCATCTACTGTGTCAGTCCACCAAATTAGACTTTCTTCTCAAGATATTTACAACAGTATGGTCCTTTTTGGGAAAGTCTCATAATTTTCAGAGGATCATCATTCTTTTTCTCACTTGTTTTTTTTTACTGTCTAGAGCCTGCTGTACATGATAAACTATGATTAATGCCATTTATCTGGCTCTTCCTTTTAAAATATGAAGAATTTTGATTTTATACCTCAATGCTTTAATGTCTTCTAATTCCATTTACATAAAAACCAACTGCTTTATTATCCATGATGAATAAGGCCCTGGAATATCTGGTTCCTGCTTTTTCTACCTGAAACTTTTCTTGTCATTTACTACACACCAGCTATACTGGCCTTCCTCTGGTTTCTGGACTCACGAAGCCCCTTCCCACTGCAGTCTTTGTAAATGCTAGCCTTGCCCCCATTTGTCACATAGGACTCCTCCTACTTCAGGTTTTAATGTAAATGTTATCTCTTCAGAGATATGATCTCTATCTTATGCATCTATTGTCTGAAACACAGCATCTGTTTATTCCTTCATAGTAATTATTCCAAATTGTAATTATTTATTTGCATTTACTTATTCATTGTTTTTCCTACCAGACCCTAAGAGATAAAGTAGAACCATATATATTGTTCACTATAGAATCCCTAGGAATTAATAGATCACTTGGTATTTAATACAGGCTCAGTAAATATATGAATGAATGTCAGGACTGGATGACTGGCTAAAAGAACTAAGAAGGAAGCCTATATTGATCAATCCATTAGCTATAGCATACACCACGTCTGTTATTCCTGCTTAGTTTAGTGCCTAGTTCAGCATGATGCCCAGGAGGGTGTTACGTGTCTCTTATTAGATGATGGCCATCTAATAGGATGACTCTTCTAGTGATGAATATATTCTCTCCTGGCATTTTTTTAGTATTATAGGCCCTGGGGACCAGGAAAGCAGCTCATCTTCTCTAACTTAGGCCTTGTCTTGGCAAGTTACCTTTATTAGGCCTTGGAAACTGAACTGGAAGCAGAATAAAATTCTTTCAGCCATGTCTTTATTTTATGTGTGTTGGTATTCATTTGGAAAATCTTTGTTTTACCTTTCTTCTGTCCTCTCATGAACTTCATCAACAATGATATGGGTGACCCCTTGTAGAGCTGTATCCCCTTCCAGCCTTCTCAGAAGCACTCCTGTGGTGCAGTATAACAGTCTGGTGGCTGAGGACTTACATGTAAAAGAGAATGGAAAGCATTCGTGACATTTTTGAATAAATGGAACACTTTCCTAGAGAAGCCATTTTGAATGGATAGGGATGAATAATACTTAAAACATCAGTAGTTTCATTTTCTACATCATATCAAAATTCTAAGTTTAAGACTCATAAAAAAATACAAAAATTACTATAAAACATAAAACAACAGTGATTGATAAAATTAATTCTGAAGTTTTTCATTCCTTATTCAGTTAAATGGATTAAGTCCCAGGTTTAACAACAAAGTAGCATTTAACTGGTCACTTCTGCCAGTAAAGAATAAAAAGTCTTTATAGTGGAAGAAGGTACACCCAAGTAAGTGTTCTTATTCCAAAATATTTTAAAAGGACTTTGGCCCTACTGAATATATTCCAAATTGCCCATGAATCTCCAGACACCAAGAACTCTATATACTTGAAAACCATAAACTTCTGTTATCAGGAAATAAGCAGTGCATGCAAACCTTGACACTCTCTAACCGGATCTGGTACCCGACAGTCAGACCCACTCTTTCTGCTCTCTCTTTAGCAACACGTTCGGCAACGGAGATGGCAGAGATTCGTCGGGGTTGGGTACAGATGATGTTAGCCACTTTCTCTGGTGGTCCGTTCAGAGAATCATCCAGAATAAACTGTGGAATCTGTGTGGTTTTCCCACATCTGTGTGTCAAAACAAATAAGATCTAAAATGAGAGTTTGCAAGTGCTAGTTCACTTAAGAAGCAACTGTATGCAATGAGGAAATGAGAAAGCTAATTAGAATAAAAGCTGTTCAGCTTCATCTATCTACTAAACCCACCTACTAACTTATTACCTACAGCTGATAATCCTAGGAATTTAGACTCAGAATCCTATTAATAGTTTAGCATCATTTGTAATAAAGGGACTATTGAATAGACATTAGATTAAGGTCTATAAATACCTCTAGGAATATGAACTTTACATATGAATCCTAAAGAAGTAGGAGTATTCTCTTATGAATATTAAAATACCTTATATTTTTTGCTTTGATGTGTATTAATTTGGCTATAGGTAAACTGAAGAAAGATAAGAAACTACAAGGCATAAAGTTACTACAATATCAGTGAGTCTGGGTACAAATGTAATTATTAAACTGAAAACCCTTGAATAGGTAACTAAATTATATCTGCGACTTGCCCCTGCTAAATATGTTTGGGTAACATGGAGACTGTGAAACGGGAAAAATAATGTGCCCTAAGTTGCTCTTAAAAGGGCAAAAAAGTGCTAGAGAAATCAGAATAAATTTAAAAGATCAAAAGTTTTCAAGCTAAAAGCCTTCAGTTAAACCTTCTGCCTTAAAATTATCTCAAGGCAGAGGTATACAATGTCTATCAGTTCCTAGATGTATTTCTGATTTTTGTTTTCGTTTTTCTGTAATTTGGCACTGTTGGCTACAGATGCCGTGGTATTAGCTCTTGTGAAATACTATTTATTATTTGACAAGAAAAAGCACAAATAACACCAGCTACTGACTTTTTAGAAGTAGAACTGGATTTGGTAACAAGGGTACATACTTATTTATAGATCAAAGCTGCATTATGAATAAACTGTGTTCTTACCCTGTCATACCACTTATAACAAGTACTTGGTGCTTGCTCAACAATTTAAGAATGGTTTCTCTTTCTTCCCAAGCAGGGAGTGATTGTCTTTCTTGCAGAATTGACTGGAACTGTCTGGAACTCTAAAACAGTAAAAGATAAGGCATCAGTTGGGTTACCCTGAAACCACCTTTCATTAAGCTCTGAATGTGGAATCCCATAGTTAGACCCACTCTTTCTTTCTTTAACAATTTGTTCAAATACAGAAACTGCAGAGTTGTTGGGGCTGGATGCTAAAGACTTTAGTCAGAAGGCTGCTCAGACAATCAGCTGTGGAATCTATGTGGTTTTCCTACATCAAAATAAACTAAAAGACCCTATAAGAGACATTAATCCCCTCTTGCCTAGCATCTATCCAGCTCCTCCTAGCAAGAGTCCAACAGAACATTTTGTGAAGATGGAAATGTTCCATGTTTACACTGTCCGAGATAGCAACCTCTGGCTACATGTGGCTACTGAACACTTTGCTGTGGCCAGTGCTACTGCGGAACTGAATTTTTAAATTTTGTTTAATTAATTTAAATTTAAATAGACACACAAGACTGGGGGTTACCATATTGGACAGCATAGTTCTATACAGAATCAGATTTTTATCAAAATCAATAATAGAAGAGCATTCTCTAACGGGTTCTTCTTGGCCAATCATCACATCTATGTAACTCAGCCTGACATCTAATGGCCAATGCTATAAACACAGCACTATACATTATAACTATGGATGTATTTTTTAATAATGTAAGAAATTTATACTAACACATCATTTTCTGCATATAGTTTTATCACATAAAGTTATTACCTCTAAGCACACTAACAAAATTGAATATGTAAATTTTTGTTACATATTTATGGTGTGAATTTCTACTCATTTTGGCATTCTATGGGAATTTCACTATTTATGTGATAGTTTTACATTGTGTCAAAAATCAGAATCACAGAACTATAGAACCAGAAGGGCCCTTAGACAACATCTCTAATCCAATCCCCAAACTGGTTAAGCAACTCGCCTTTGTCCACATCCAACTCTGCCCTGACAGTTTACTGTGGATTCTCTGAGAACAATCTTTATGTGAATGGGGTAAAAACAACATGGGCTTCAGAAACGAGAATTAGCTTGAACCTCTGGGTTACCACTTACTAGCTATGTGACTTTGAGCAAGTTATTTATCCTGTGAGCCTTTGAAATGAATGAGTCCTTCCTTATCTTTCTTTTCTACACTGATTTCTCTAATGTAAATCACAGTATTAATTTTCCTTTCATTTATCAGGTTGTCTATCACAGTACCAAAGCTACATGATTCTAAGAGTATTTAGTATATATGTGTGTGTTTTATTTTCACCAGCCACTGGATTTTCCAAAACTATCTAGAACATGCACCCAACTTTGCTGTGGCATGCAACAATTTTGATCACTCAGTAGGAGAAGCAAATGCATGTTAGGGAGGGTAGCCAAAGCTTCTCAGTTCTTAATCCTTTCATCCATACATTAGGGAGGCAATGCTAGCCATTCTCTCAGAATACCCTACCTGTTTTATTTGGAACTGCTTGCAGATTTTAGCATTTTCAGCATGTACTGATTTTGCCTGCCAGTCATATCTTTTGGAAATCTTTTTCTTAAGGTTCACATAGCTTTCATTCTCCACTATAACTGGTGCAGGACCTTCATCCTCATCTGTCTCCTCCTCAGGTTCTGATTCTTTTTCAACTTGAAGGGGATAAAAGGAAACATTTTCGATATGGAGCCCTTTCTTTAGCAAAGGGGGAAAGTCACTATCTAACAAAGTAACAACAACAAAAAATCATAAAATGGAGAAAAAGTTAAAGTTTGATTAAAGCAGGTTCATTCATTTCAATACTACTACTATTGTTAAAGAACTTAAAATGAATCTTCAAGCATACTTTAATCAAGTATAAGTGGCTATTGTTAAACCAAATTAAAAACAAGAAAAAATCACGGCATGCCTTGTCAATCCAGTATTCTTTACATTCAAGGAATTAACTGAAAGTTTTAACTACTTGCAAGTGTGCCTAAAATTCCATGACACAAAACAACCCAAATGTCTATCAAATGATGAAGCAATAAATAAAATGTGGTATGTCCATATAATGGAATATTATCTAGCAATAAAAAGGAATGAAGTCCTGACACATGCTACAACATGAATGAACCTTGGAAAACATTATGCTAAGTGAAAGAAGCCAATCACAAAAAGCCACATATTGTATCATTCTATTTCTATGAAAGATCCAGAATAGGCCAATCCACAGAGACAGAATACAGATTTGTGGTCATCAGGGATTGGGTTAGGGAAAAATAAGGAGTGACTGCTAATAGGTATGGGGTTTATTTTGGGGGTGATGAAAGATAGTGCCCATGGTTGCACAATTTTGAATACTAAAAAAAACATTGAATTGTGCATTTTAAAAGGGTGAATTTTTTGATAAATTTTATCTCAACGAAGCTATTATTTTTTTTGAAGTCCACAACTCACAATCTGCCATTTCTTGAGGAGTACATTTGAATCCAAGTGCTAGAAGCTGACATTGGGAACAAGTCCAATGGCTTGGAGTGAACGCAGACAACTGTCCAGTATCTATATCTCAGTGCAGTTTTGTTGTTCTCTACTTATTGACATTTACATACGAACTCTTGTGAAACAACAGAAACTTATTTCTGAAAGGAAGATAGCAACAGATAGGAGAAAATTCTTTCATAAACTCTGAAAAGGGGGTTTACTTATGGTGTAAGAATTGTACAGTGAACCTGGATCTGGATAAAGCCAGAAGCCTGTACAACATTTCTCTGAGGATTTAGGGATTCAGAAACATAGTCCTACTCTAATGAATTTTGGGGGTCTAGTGTACTAAAAGCTGGAGGGTATGGATAGCAGTATAGAAAGTAGCTCTAAAAATTCATTTGAAAGTAACCCATATGAAGTATCAGAATTAAACAAATAAAATCAATTAATTAAATGACACAGATTTTCTGAGATGTAAGTTTCTTCCAACCCTCAACTGCTAGAATAAATTTACACATCACTACAATCTTTCAATTCAGAGAGCCCAATCACAGTCACAAGATTGGGCCTTATAATTAAAGTCAGGCCATAGATCAGGAGATTCTCATCCCTTTTTGCCCATGGACTGAGAAGAAGACTTTCCTGAGATCACAGGGAGATCTTAGACCAGCCCTCAGAACCCTAGACCTCTTTAATCCATCACTGTGGATGTCCCCCTCCACAACGCCCTCCACGTGATCAGTGCCTTACATACCTTCTGGAATTTGACTTGAGATAAAAGAATTATTTGGAATCACTGGTTTACGACAGACGGGATTATTGGTTCTGGTCCCAGAGGGTACTGGTGGAAAGTTCACTGGAGGGGCACTGTACTTGTGATGGGTATTTGTTAGTAACTTGACTATTTCTGATTCTTCCTCTAAAAGAGTTATCAAAGAATATACAACAGGTTCTGAAGTTTCTGCAAATATCAAGGCCTTGCCATAAAGGAACTCAGAAATATGTAAACGACAAGCCAGAGGTAGATTCTCATTGGTGGAATAAAATGCCACAAGGGGAGCTTGGTTGGGGTATTTGTGGTCTTTGGAAAATCGAATTTCAAGTTCGTATAAAAAGGATGCATCTTCATTAGCATTAAGATGAGACTCATCTACACTTCTTTCTACTCTTCCAACAATTTGATTTGGGGGAACTTCATGTTTGAATTTGCATTTTGATCCAAATTTACAATTTCCTTTGAGGTAAAATTTACAGATTTCGAGTGAAGTCTCCCGTATATTTTTGGTACTTTCCTTTTGCTTGGATTTGCAGAATTTATTTGTTAAATACTCCAGTTCTAATCCAATGGTCCAGACTCTGTTCTGTATTCTTTCCATGAATTTTTCTCCACAGATCGACTTAAGAGCGAATGCCTCTTCTTGTCGCTGTTCCACACACTCATCCATGCTTATATGGGAAACTGCTTCAGTGATCTTCATCTTCTCTCCAAATGTCTCTGAAAAACACTGGGTAAGCAGATGTTCTAGTGATGCCCCAACATCTCCATCACAAATCCTCAGGGCTGCTTGACAGCGTTCGGTGTTGAAACCATACCTGCCAAACGCAAAACATGGCAAAAAAAGATTGAGTAATATCAAATCACAGAAGTGAAATTCATTTAAATACATGTCTGTGAAGTTATAACTACATATTAGCAGAGTTTATATTTTGATAAAGCATCCCTGATAATACTAATTCCTCCTTAATTCCCCTATTGTAAAAGAGAGAATATTAGGCCTATCAGGTAGTGCTGGAACCGTACAAAAGGAAAGTACTCAAGGGGAGGGTTTACAATATGCCTTCAGTTTCCTTGAATTTTTCCCCAACTCCCATAAATGTTGAAAGCAATTACCTGGAAAGTTTTTGCACTGCAAATGTTGAGACTGTAAATTCTGTATTATGAGGCTCCACAAGGCCTGATCCAGCACATTCCAAAGGATCAGAGTCAGGAACAAGGGAAGCTTCTTGTCCAGCTGACCAGTACTGAGCATCATCACAATTAGGCTCATCATCTTCCTCTTCCTCAGAAATGCTTCTTCTGGAAAATGTAACATTTTCATATATTAGATATTAATTTGTAGTTATTTCAAAGAAAAATTTAACAAGAGTTTAAGAATTTAATTCACAGAGCCAAAGGACATAGGATCCTAACCACTATTCAATCACCGATTTACTTTTATTGACCTATTAATTTGTATCTTGGCAATTAAGATTTATCAGGCATTTATTACATGCTAGGTACTATGTTGTTAAGGGTTTTTATATGTAGTCTCTTTTAAAATCTTCCCAGTAACCCAGCCAGATAACACTGGAATCTACATTTTTCAGGTGATCAACTAAAACTTAGAGAGGATTAGTAACTGACGAAGGCTATACAGTAAAAAGCAACTAGAGATTGTGAACAAGGCCGTCTGACCCCGGAGCCTGTATTCTTAACCACAGAGGTCTTGGCTAGCATTGCTCTCTCTTCCCATTCATAAAAACCATGCCCAGTTTTTTGTTTTACTGCATAACCACCTTTCTTAAACCTAAGAGAGATTTGTAGACAGGATGGAAATTGAGCTGATCATGACTGCCTACTCATTAATTCTGGCAAATAAAAAGGATCAACTTCTCCAACTGAAATCACAAAGCAAAAGAGCCAAGAGTAAAAGTTGTTTCTCTTAGCAGATGGTCACGAGTAGTGTAATCTTAAGGCTTCATCTGATCAACTCAAGTATTTGTTCCAAGAACAATACTTCTACTTGTTCACTATAAGGTTTGATTTGGAAGGTTGTCAATAAAGCAATTACTGAATCCATATTAGCACTGTCCTGGGGGGGGGGGCGGGGGGAAACAAAGATGAAAAGGCAATCTGTACTATTGTTCATGGATATTGTAAAACAAACTCAATCTAAAATTGTTGATGAATAATTATTCTTGTATTTCTCTTGACTCACTTTCAACTAATCATATAGCCACAACAGGATCAGTATTAATACAGTATTCCAAAGACACACAGGACCTTCACTATATGTGAAGAGGCAAATACATCTTCCTTAATATAATAATTTACTCAAATAAAACAATTTACTCAGATCCGGCATCTGCATCTTGTTCTTGCAGGTCTCGGAGGAGGGCTTTCACTTTCTCTTGATTCTCAGAAGTCATATGCAGAGTCTGCAGCGGCACTTTGGCTTCGGGCTTCCATTTGCGGCGTGCCTCTCCTTTTTTTCCGCTACAGTTGCTAGGTCTGCAAAGGACATAGAACAAAATAACACATTTAGCTGTAATCAGAACTTCTATACTCTCCTCTGAGTCCCCAGATATATACAGCATAAACTGGATCTGTCATATATCTTACAAAAGATGACAATAAATGTGAAGAGGTTCTCTGTTTACTTACCAGAGTTTATTACACTGGAATGTTGGGGGCAAAAATATGATCAGATTCTTAATCATTAAAACTGGCTTCATTAACTCAAGAATCATCTGGAAGAAGCAATGCTATCATGACTCCCTCTGTACTAGAGGACTTTCAAAAGAAATATGCTACATATAAAGAGTGTTATTTCATTCTATTTTAGGTACTCAATCTGAAAACCATCAAGAGTTCCAACTTACTTGTTAAGACAAGTTAATACTCAGCCCTTCTTTTGCAATATTTAACTAAATTATCATTATCCCTTGATTATAAAAAATACATGTTCACTGTAGAAAAGTAAAAAACAAAAAAATAAAACAAATCACTCTAATTCACATCATCTTTTTGATATATATTTAAAAAATTGTACAGCATGTATAATCTTTTATAATTTGTTTTATTTTCCTATCAAAAAAAAAAACTGGCATTACCCT
This sequence comes from Rousettus aegyptiacus, assembly GCF_014176215.1. Classification (NCBI taxonomy): domain Eukaryota; kingdom Metazoa; phylum Chordata; class Mammalia; order Chiroptera; family Pteropodidae; genus Rousettus; species Rousettus aegyptiacus. The sequence continues at coordinate 22,576,847 of NW_023416310.1, forward strand.
AAAATTAAATATCCTTCTATAACATAATTTTAAATGGTTACATACGGATATAGATATATTGGAATTTATGCCGTCAATCTTTCATTGTTGGAATTTAGATTTTTAAAGGACTCTTTTTAATATTCAAAACAATAATAATTATAAGATTTAACTTTATTCACTAAATTTCTTTGTTTTTTTTTTGGCATGTTTCATTACACATTTTCACAAATCTAGGTAATGAAAGAAGCAAACTCTGTATTTAAAATCCAGCGTATTATTGAAACTGAAAAGAACCACACATTTACACTTGCAAAACTGGTAGCAAAGGAAAAAATATAATTGATTATGGTTTATAACGATTTGGTTGCAACTTCTGAAAAGAAATGTTACCCAAAATATCCATCGTTTTCCTAACCTTTTCTTTTGAAAAACTTTAAACCTACAGAAATAAACACCTTTTACCTAGATTCACCAATTCTTAGTATTTGCCATACAGATATGCACACAAACATTTATGCATTTCTTTTCCTTTCTTTCTCTATACACACAAATATGTGTGTGTTTGTCTTCTTATCTCTCTGTATATATGTAAAGGCATATATTGCTGAACCACCTGAAGGTAAGCTGCAGATATCATATTCACGCTTAGATACTTCCTAGAAACAGAGATATAGTCTTACATAACCACTATACTATTATCATTCGAGATATTTTATATTGATACAATAATATCATCTATTATATAATCCACATTCAAAGTTACTGATTGCCTCGAGCATATCCTCTCTATTTTTGACTATTAAAAAAATGACATTTTATTTTTTTCAAATTCCTCTAATTTAGAGTAGTTCCCCCATCTATTTCCTGATATTGACTTTTTTTTTTTCGAAGAGCTCAGGTCAGCTGTCTTGTAGAACACAATTTGGATTTGGCTGATGGTTTCCTCAGGATTAGTAAAATAAGAATAGGGAGGGGGAAGAACTTCCACATGCTCCTGTCTCAGCCACCACTTATTGTATACCCCAACACTTTGCCTTCCTTCCTGTTACTAAGGACAAACTGCCCTTGATCCTAAGCCAATCCCTCTACTCATACACTGTATCCCAGTCTCTTTGATCTCAAAGAAATCATTCCAGCACTCGTGCCCCTCGCTACACCATCAGTTCTTCATTTTTTGGATCATTCCCATCAGCATATAGACGTGTTGTATAATGTCCGCCATCCTAAAAACAAAGTCCACCCTTTAACTGCACATTCCCCTCAGATTACTGCCCTATCTCTCCTCCCTCTTCTGTACTTTATAGCAAAACTTCTTAAAAGGCTTATCATTGTCTTTGTCTCCATTTTCTTTCCTCTTCTCTCTGAAACACACTCTAATCAGGATTTCTTCCTTGCCAACTATACCAAACAGCTCTTGTCAAGGTTCCCTATGCTATCCATATTGCCATATCCAGGGGACAACTGTCATTTTTCTTGACCTATCAAATTATTTATTTTTATAACTGAGTATCCCCTTTAAGTATCCAATCCAATCTGATTAGATAATCCCCTTTAAAACACCTTTAATTCTTGACTACCAGAAACCATGCTTAGTTTTCCTCTTACTTCATTGGCAACTCCTTCTCAATCCCCTTTGTCTGATCCTCCTAAACTCTCTCAGCTCTAAAGCCTAGAGTTGCAGGACTCAAAGTTTAGACCCCTTCTCTATAGACTACCTTATCGAGTCTCATAGCTTTAAATAGCATTTATTCATAGATAACTCATACATTTACTTCCCTAGTTTATTTATTTTGAACTCCAGACACATATTAAATTGTCTATGACATCTCTACTTAGAGGGTACCTCCTAACTGGTCTTCCTGGTTCCAATCCATGTCCTCTTGCAGTCTGTTCTCCACATAGCACACTGAACCAGGGTTACTGAGTCAGGTTGCACAGACTGTACACTGGCTATTGGTGAGGGTGGGAGGAAAGTGAGGGAAGAGGGGACAGCAAGAATAAAATCCAGTCCACGCTCTCCTCACCAAGCCATGCATCCTGGGCTACAACTACCCAAAGAAAGGGGCACCATCTTCTCATTCACATAAAAGCATGTACTGAATAGCAGTAACTCTGACCAGAGTGATGACATCACTTACCCTTACCTTAAACCCTGCAATGGCTTCCCATCTTACTCAAAGCAAAAGCCAAAGTCCTTATAATGGCCTCTAAAATGCTACAGACTGTAGTCTCTGAGATCTAACTGTCTGTTACTCTCCTTACCCAACCCTCTAGCCACATGGCTCCCTTGCCATTTCCTAAACCTTCGAAGCACTTTCCTGGATTAGGGACTTTGTACTTGCTTTTCCTCTGCCTTGAATGTTCATCTCCCAGACAGCATCACAGCTCATTATCGCATTTCCTTCTTGTCCCTGCTCAAATTATTAGAGAAGTCTTCTCTGATCACTGTACATAAAAGAGCAACTATTTTAAAAAACACCAATCTATTTTCATGTTTTCTATCTCTTTTACCCTCTTATTTTTCTCCACAGCACTTACCATCTGATATATATTTGTTTATGGTCTTTATATCTCAAACCTCCTTCTATGAAAGCAAGAAAACTATGTTATTATTGCTTTAATTCTAGTACCTAAAACAGTACCTGGTGCATAGTAGGCACTCAGTCAATTACTCGCTGTATAAATAAACAGCGAAAACTGTAAGAACTTATGTCTATGTTTTCAAAAAGAATGAAGCTGCATCTAACACAGAAATTAGGTCCTTCAGTCAGAAGCTAAGGTAAAAATATAGTTTAAAATTACTCTGGAAGATGCTTTTAATGTTGTCAAGTTGGACACTGATATATTATCTCTCAGTATGCCCAAAATGACCATTTTTCTTCTAGAATGAAAAAAAAAAATGTAGATTCTCTATTTCAATACAAGATGAAATATTTGGGCATGTTAGGCACTATGTATAAAAACATATATTTAAATCCTAAATCACATACGCAGTGCATCAAGAGGATTAAACTACAAGAAGCACTTGGAAACTGAGACTGAGGAAATATATTTTTCTCTCCATATCTTGCTCAGCATAGGGTCCAGATTCGTTTAGCGGCAAATTTAAACTCTGTAAATGCTATTTCTTTTTCTTTTTTTCCTAAATGCATATAGCTGAATTTACTTAAGCTAAAAGCATGTATGATGCAGTTAAACTCCAGCACTCATTTATATTCTTTTCTAGCTAATATTTAATTGAGTTATTCCCACAAGAGTGTGTGTGTGTTTGTGTGTACAGCTTTAAAGACGTCTCTCCATCTCTAAAAATTCCAGTAGACAGCTCACAGTTCAATTTGAAAGACAATTAGAATTTTATATTTATACTGCATAACACACGGTAGTAAATCTTCACTTTCATTAAATAAATAATCATTAGATTATCAGAATTTATTCATTATTTAAAATTTGAAAGAGCAGCCTGGATGTGACGTCTGTCACTGGTGATTGCTTGAAGTACCAGTGAAGATTTGGTTGATCTGGTTGGGAAATGGATAACTTATCAACTAGTAAGAGTATAGTCAGGTCACATTCCGGGGATTTCAAACTACATCGTCTAAGAAATACTTAAAATTTTCATCACTTTCACCATTTCCAATATTTACTCTCTTAGTAACATTGGTTATAATAACAGTAATACACTCAATTCATAGTGTCATGTGCAAGTTAAAGTAAACTTCAGATTTTTAACTTCCAAAACAAAAAAGTTGTTATTTCCCATCATGCAGTTAGAAATGTTATGAAGAAAGGTTTTAAAATAAGAGGAACAAGTAATTTGATCAGAATTACTTAGCATTTCCCTCCCTTCTGTTAGCCAACTGTTGTCCTATAGATAGGAATTGATACCATTTCCATATTTGAACATTCAAACAGCATAATACCTGGCTGAGCGCCGTGATTCGCTGAAGATACAAAAGTCATCACCATCATCCCAAATTCTACTTGAGGCCTTTCTATTGCCACCACTGCCACCACTGCCACTGCTACCGCCGTGAGATTTATTAGTGTGACTCCTGCCTCCTCTTCCTCCTCTAGAAGACCCTTTTCCACTTCCTTTGCCCGGCTTGCCTTTTCTTCTTACTGAACTCATTTTCGCCTGCAAGAGAAAAAAGTAATACAGACATCAAAAAATCAGACAGGTTTAGCAGTAATCCTTTGTCAAAGGGATATAGCCTATTTTCAAGAAATAAAGGAAAAAGTACATTTTAAAAGGACCAATTTAGGGAAGGCATGGATAAGCTGTTTCGCAAAAGATTTACGAGCACACCCATTCAGAATTAATATTTAGTGAATTTCTCTGACACAGATTTCATAGCCAGGGATGTGCATCAGAAATATATGGAGAAGTTTCAAGACACACATGCGTAGGCCCTAATCCTACATTCTGATTTGGTTAGATCTGGCATAGGATTTAAAGATCTCTAGCTGAGTAGATATGTTTTCACATATTTAATAAGTGATTTGATAAATAAAATTTTAATTTACATATATACTTTCAAAACACAGGCCTGGCTCATATAGTATGCCTGGGAGGAGTAAAAGTGTAGAGATTTTGTATGAGATCCAGCTTAGGTTATGTTGTTATCAGCTTAAAATAAAGTGTTATAACTATAAGATGTTTTAGGTAAGCCTAATGGAAACTACAAAGCAAAAATCTATAATCAATACACAAAAGATGAAGAGAAAGGAATAAAGGCATACCACTTCAGAATATCATCAAATCAGAAAGGAAGACAACAAGAGAGAAAGAAAGGAACAAAGGATCTAGCAAAATCTAAAATTAATTAATAAAATGGCAATAGTAATCCCTACCTAGCAATAATTAAATATAAATAGACTAAATTCTCCAGTCAAAAGACACAGAGTGGCTGAATGGATGAAAAAACAAAACTCAACTATAACTGCCTATAACAGAAGCGCCTCAGTTTTAAGGACATGATACACTAAAAATGAAGGGATGGAAAAAGATATCCCATGTAAATGGAAACCAAAGGAGAGCAGGATTAGGTATACTTATATTAGACAAAACAGACTTTAAGTCAAAAAGGGTAAGAAGAGACAAAGAAGTACATTTTATAATGATAAAGGGGTTAATTATCAAGAGGATCTAACAATTGTAAATATTTATGCACCAGCATCATAACATCTAAATATACAAAGCAAAGCAGAATTGATAGAACAAAAAAGAATAAAATACCTATGAATAAATTTAACCAAGGAGGTGAAAGACCTGTTCACTGAAAACTATAAGACACTGATGAAAGAAAGTGAAGACACATATAAATGCAAAGATTCCATGCTCATGGATTGGCAGAGTTAATATTGTTAAAATGTCCATACTACCCAAAGCAATCTACAGATTTAATGTAATCCCTATCAAAATTCCAATGTCATTTTCCACAAATAAAACCACTTGTAATGTTTGTATGAACATTTCCTAAAATTTGTAGGAAACTACAAAAGACCCCGAATAGCCAAAGCAATCTTGCGAAAGAACAAAACTGGAAGCATTGTGCTTCCTGATTTCAAATTATATTGCAAAGTTATAGTAACCAAAACACTATGGTATTGGCATAAAAACAGATAGATCAATGGAACAGAACAGAGAGCCCAGATATAAACCCACACATATACAATCAAGTAATCTATGACAAAGGAGCCAAGAATACACAACAGGAAAATGACAGTCTCTTCAACAAATGTTATTGGGAAAACTGAACAACCACAAGAAAATAATAAAACTAGATTAGCATCTTACACCATACACAAAAATTAACTCAAAATGGATTAAAGACTTAAATGTAAGACCTGAAACCATAAAACTAGAAGAAAACATAGGTGGTATAAGCTCCTTGAAATATCAGTCTTGGTGATGATGTTTTTTTTAGATCTGACTCCAAAAGCAAAGGCAACAAAACCAAAAATAAACAAGTGGGACTACATTAAACTAAAATGTTTTTGCAAAGCAAAGGAAATGATCAAAAAAAAAAATGAAAAGGCAATCTATTGAGTGGGCAAAAACATCTGTGTATCATATATCTATTTGATAAGGAGTTAACATCTAAAATATATAAAGAACTCATACAACTCAACAGCAAAACACCCCAAACAATCTGATTAAAAAATGAGCAGAAAGAAGAAGATATACACAGGGCCAACAGGTACATGAAAAGATGTTCAACATCACTAGTAATCAGGGATATGCAAATCAAGACCAAAATGAGATGTTGCCTTAGAACTGTTAGAATGACGATTATCAAAAAGACAAAAATAACAATGTTGGAGAAAATGTGAAAAAAAGGGGACCTTCATGCACTCACTGTTGGCTGTAATATAAATCGGTGCAGCCACTACGAAAAGAGTATGGAGGTTCCTAAAAAAAATAAAAAATAGAACTACCATATGGTCTAGAAATTCTACTTTTGTGGACTTATCTGAACAAAATGAAAACACTAATTTGAAAAGTTATATGCCCCCATGTTCATTGCAGCACTATTCACAATACCTAAGATACTGGTAACAACCTAAGTCACTATTAATAGATGAATGGATAAATAAGATGTTGTATATATACAATGGAATACTCAGCCATAAAACAGAATGAGATCTTGCTATTTGTGACATGTATGGACCTTGAGGGCATTGTGTGAAGTGAAATAAGTCAGAGAGAGAAAGACAAATACTGTATGATCTCACTTATAATTAAAAAACAAAGCATCGAGCTCATAGATAGAGAGAACAGACTAGTGGTTGCCAGAGGGCAGTGGGGGAAAGGATGGGTCGAAAGGTAGAAACTTCCAGTTAAAAATTAAATAAGTCATGGGGATGTGATGTACAGCATGGTGACAATAGTAAATACTGTACTGTGCATATAAAAGTTGCTAAGAAAGTAAATCTTAAAAGTCCTCATTATAAGAAAAAAATTTTTTCGTAACTCTGTATGGCGATGGATTTTAACTAGACTTACTGTGGAGATCATTTCTCAATTTATACAAATATCGAATCATGTTGTACACCTGAAACTAATGTTATATGTTAATTATACCTCAATTAAAAAAAAAGTGACCCAATTATGTGTTGTCTATATATCACTTTAAACTCAAAGATACAAATAAATGAAAAGTAAAAGGATGGAAAAAGATAAATCTTGTAAACAGAAACCATAAGAAAGGTGGAGTGGTTATGCTATCAGACAAAAGAGACTTTAAAGCAAAAAAGTTTCTAGAGATAAAAAAGAACATTTCATAATGATAAATGAGTCAATCCATCAGGAACATATAACAATTATAAGCATATATGCATCTAATAACAAAGCACCAAAATATATGAAGCAATAAATGACAGAAATGAAGGGAGAAATAGACAATTCAATAATAACAATATAAGACAATAATATAACAATAATAACAATATAAGATCTTGTAGCATCTCATCAACATTATAACTCTACTTTCAGCAATGGTAGAAGAACAACTAAATTGAAGATCAACAATGAACAGAAGACTTAAAGCATTGTATAAACTAACTAGACCTAAGAGATAACTTTAGAACATTCTACCCAACAATAAACATTTTTCTCATGTGCATAGGAAAAAAGTTCAGTATAGTAATATACTAGGCTATGAAACAAACCTCAAAAAACTAAACAAAATTAAAATAATACAAAGTATGTCTCACAACAACAGTGGAAATTATAAATAAAAAGCAAGAAAAAATCTGAGAAATTTGCAAATATGTGGAAATTAAACTATGTCTCTTGGTACTCCTTTCTTCAAAATCTTTCACGATTATAAATATTTACTGATTACTCCTTCCCCTTCCTCCTTATCTTCCTCCTCTCAGAAAGCTCTTTGAAGGCAAGGATTATATCTATTTTGACTAATACTGTACCTCTAATAATAGTATCTGCCATATAGCAGGAATTCAATATGTACTCGTGGAATGAATGACTGAAGGTTGAATGATATGAGAATACAGATTCACTCATTTATTTATTCATTCCACAAATATTTATTGAGTAGTTATTATGTGCCAAGTCCTAGGGATATAACAGCAAAGAAGACAGAATTCTTGCCTCATGAAATGTACCTTCTGAAGGGTAAGACAGAAAATAAACAAATAGATATATAAGTTAAATGCTATGAAGAAAAAGAAAAACCCTGAGGGTGTTATTTTAGGTTGAGGCCTCTCTGAGATCATATTTGCGCACACACCTGAACAAATTGAGAGAATGAGTCATGAAATATTTAAAAAAAAAAACATTCTAAGCAGAAGCAATAATAGGTGCAAAAGCTGGATGAACAGTAAGAAATCTGTAGTGAAGTGAGGAAAGGAGAAGAGGTCAGAGAGCAGAGAGGCCCATGTAGTCCCTAGGAGGACTTTGAATTTTATTCTAAATACAGTTAAGTTCTCCCTTAACATTGTCAATTGGTTCTGTGACTTTAAGCAAAAGGACTTGTAATGAAACCAATTTTACTGTAGGCTACCTGATATAAACAAGGGTTAAGATCTTGTAGCATCTCATCAACATTATAATGAAACAAAGTTGGAGGATCTTCTATATAATGAGAAGTCACTATGAGAACTCACTATGAGGCAAAAGCTAGATATGCCTGACTTATGTTTTAAAACAATTACTCCAGCTGCTATGTAAAGAATAAAGATTGGGGGGAGGAGGGGCAGTGAGGAGAAACCAGGAGGCCAATTAGGAAACAACTGCAGTTATTCGGGTTAGAGAAAAAATACAGTGGGTTGGACTAGGGTAGGAGCAGTGGAGTTGAAAAGTGGTCATAGATTCTGAATGTATTTTAAAAGGTAGATGAAGCCAGGGTTTTAAACAATCCACCTGACTCCAAAGCTGACATTCTTTCCACCACATCGACTCCTTGCTACACACATATCTTTTATCTTCAATTCAAAGGTTAATGACAAGCTGGCCCCCACTGATTTGTGCCTGGGTCTTAATTTATAAATGTGACTGAGTAACAACATGGAGAGTTCAGTGCCATTGAAAGAAAAAGTTTAGTGTTAGTTCCCTTAGAAAGGAGAGGCATGCCATGTCACCACGGGCCACAAGGGGGAAGCACTAGTGAGGAGGCAGAAAGGAGCCAAGGGAAGGCACAGGCTACAAGCTTCCTGGGGTTTACATGGGAAAGACAGGGCAGGGTAAACAGTTCAGCACTAGCAAATCTGAATAATTACGGCAGGCTCTGGGGCAGAGAGGATACCCCTATTTGCCTGGTACCTGGTCATGGATTGATTTCAGGGTAGGGGAAATTAGGAGGTGGTTGAGGGTATGGACTCCAGATTGGTTGGTGTGCAAATGAAAGTTGTGTTCACAGGTCATTTGTTAATTACCTATCCCTAGGAAGTGCAGTTTCTTCCTGATTTCAAAACATCATAAAATATGGAAAATAAAAAATATGATTAAAACATTTTCCAGTTCAAATTTTAAACCATATCATTATTTCCTCCTCTTAGATAAGATCATAAGAAGTTTAACTACTTCAAGTTCTTCTGTAAAAAGTGGTACATATATACATATTCCCCCCAAAATGTAGGGTCATTAAAAGCTTAACAGGAGACCAAAACGATGAGACAAACTGAATTCTGAAGAGTTGTGCATCAATAATTAACCTATTATATCTAAAATTTTGAAAAAGAAAAAGGATGTGAAAATCAGACAGAAAGATTAGAGCTTCATCTCAAAAATCACCAGCTCAAAAAAGTCTATGGAATAAGGAACACAAGGAAAAAAAGCAAAAAGATAATGTGCTCTGATTAAAAAAAAAAAAAAAAAAAAGTGGCTCGCTAACCAACCCAAGCCACAGCAAGCTTGCCTAAACAGAGATCAACAACTTGTTTCACACCACCCCAGAAAGTGTTACAACTTGATTTGAGATCTGCTCTCAAATTCCAAATGAACACTTACTGGCTGTATCCAATTGAACTCCCCCCAGACGTTTTCCAAGGAATAGGAATTAGGTTGTATAATCCACATGGATGGATTCCACTATTCTATTCCGTTTAGCCAGGGAAGAGTCCAACTATCTTTTTTTCACAAGGGCCTGTTCGGCTTGAAGAGTATCCTTTGTTTCACACCCATTTGGCTCCCAGGTACATAATCACCAAGCTGGACACTGAACACTTGATACACACCACTCCTCTTCCAGAAAAATCTCTAACACCATATACCCATCGCCATGAAGATACCCAAACCTGGTACCTTTCTTCCAGCATTCATCACCTCCAATCCTCTACCAATAGCGGCCCAGTTCCAGATGGAGACAGACAGGAAACGAAACCCGAGCCCCTCCAATCCAACCCTTTACCCAGCTAGGAGCCTGAATTTAGTTCCCCCGCCTCCAGCCTAAGCGTATACAAAATCAACTGCCGACCCCCACTTGGCCTGGTCCCAGGGTCTGGGATCCTGTTGGTCCAGACTCTTTCGCCCCAAACAGGCTGGATCCCGCCTACAGAGCCAGGAAGCTCCTCCGACACTGACCACTCCGGGAGAGGGAGGCAGTAGAAGGGTCGGCACACTGACAAAGGTCCGACCAGACCATGCACACGCCCTTTGTCCGCAGAAGGGGAGGTCGTACCAACTCGCAGCGCTGCTTCCCACGGTGGCTGTCAGGAGGGAGCACCCAGGGACAAGGGGTCCCACAAGGGTCAGCCACCCCTCACGGACCTCACCTGGAGCTGCTCTGCCGCGGCCCAGCTGCAGCTACACAGCCCTGGAGCCTTCTGATTGGCTCAGCCTTGGCCCCTCTCATATTCGTTTCCGGGTGAGAGGTGCCTGGTCGCCCCAGCAACCGAGAAGCACTCTGCGCTTAGCTCACTCTTGGCTCCTTCCAAGCCGCGGAGCTGGCGACTCAGGGGAAATCGCAGAGTCAAGAAAATCTCTCCAGCACCTCTCTGCCAAGTAAGTGCCCCTCTTCCCAATGCCCCGAGCGCGGAAGGGCGCCTTTAAGTGGAACTCTCATTGGGCCACGCTCGGCCCTTGGTAACTTCGTACTGGTGTGACATATTTCCTGAGCGTCTGCGCTGGAGATGGGGTGGGGGCGCGGAGAGCCCTTGGCCTGGAAATCTGGAGACAGGGATTCCAGTTCTGATTTGGCCGTTAGTTTGCTGTTGTGACACCTTAGGCAAGTGCCAACCTCTCTGTTTCCTCTATGGTGCCAGTCGATCTCGATCTGTTAGGTTCCTTCTAGCTCAAACATTCCAAAAATTTCGAATGTGGAACTATTTAAGAGCAATTGAAAACAGTTCGGTTTCTTGAATGATAAAAGTGCTCTGATTAATAAGCATTTAACGATTGCTTCCCAAGTGCCATTCTTTTTTACTTGGTCTCCATTCCAGTCTCATTCTGTTTTTACCCCACCCTCACATCCTACCCCTCATCATTTACTATCTTTATTTCCTTTCCTTCTGTCTGCCAAATCAGAGATTCCTCACTCCACCTTACCACAAGACAATCAATAGATCATATAGGCTACCCAAGAGAAATAAAAATATATCCATATAAAAACTTATACATGAGCGTTCATAGCAGCATTATTCATAACAGCCCAAATTGGCAAAACCCAGCTGTCCATCAACTGATTAATGGATAAACAAAATGTGTTATTTTTGTGCAATGAACTATTATTTGGCAATAAAAAGAGATGAAGTACTGATACATGCTACATGATGAATCTTGAAAACATCATGCCGAGTAAAAGAAGCCAATCACAGAGGACTACATATATTGTATGATTCCACATATCTGAAATGTCCAGAATGTGCAAATCCATAGCGACAGAAAGTAGATTAGTGGTTGCCAGGGGTTGAGGCTAGGGCGAGGGTGGGGGAAAATTAAAGGAATGGAGAATAACTGCTAATGGGTACATGATTTCTTTTTGGGGTGATTAAAATAGTCTAAAATTAGATTGTGGTGATAGTTACATAACTGAATATTCTAAAAAACATTGAATTGTATACTTTTAAAGGATAAATTTTATGGTATTTAAATTATAAATTAATAAAGCTGTTATAATAAATAAACCAAGAAATAAATATCATCTAGACATAATTATTTATTTCCCCAAACCCTCTGCTGAACAAATGGAATGCCAAGTAACCATATGCTTGTGATCATAATAAGTGAGTCTATTTGATTAGCTCTTAAAGCACATTTGTTATGGGTCTCATGACATAAAAATATTTACATTTATATGACTTTTCCTAAATCTTTTAAAACAGCTGCAGAAGTGTATAAGATAAACTTTATATTTCCAAATGGAGACAAGTATGGTAAGCATACATTTCAATTACTTTTTCTATACAGGTTAAAATTAAATAGCTTAAGTGTAAAAAAAAATGAGACTCATATTTTATAAAACTACTATTGGCACATTAACGCCATTAAACAAAATAACATAGGAATACTACTAGATGAACAGATTTTAAGTATAAATTCTAATGTTAAGTCTAGGCAGTATGCCTTGATAACCTATCAGTCTATCAGTCTTCCTAGTTCTTGCATCTCAATGATTATAAGACCATCTAAGCTCCTCATCTGTGGTCTCACTTGTTTCAGTACTAAGAAGACAAAGAGACACATAGGTGCAGTTTTGATTAGGCCTGAATATAAATACTTTATCATGTAGTCAAACAGAGTTTCCATTTATAATCTTCAGTATTTCTCTCTTGTTTAGATGGTGATTGTACAAGGACATCTTCTGGAATCTTTGAGAGAAATGGAATAGGTATTCATACCACTCCTGATGGGATTGTCTATACAGGAAGCTGGAAAGATGACAAGGTATTGTTGTTGGTTTGAATACTGACAATAGATAAGTAAACTTATTGGTTAAATAATTCCAGGTATTTCACAGTTAATTAAAAACACATGAGTAGATTGTATAACAATAAACCAATTATTATATTTAACATATATGAACATATGAGTAATATTAAACTCATGTATAGAGCTAATCATCATTATCTTTCTAATCTCCTGTTCATTGGGTAAAGCTAAACTTACTATGTAATTTTCTCTTTTAATCCTTGAAGCCACCTCCTGAGGTAGGTACCATTAATACTCCTATTTTACAAATGAGGTAAATCAGGCTCAGATTCCTTGCCTAGCTACTAAGTGATTAAACAAGAATGTGTACCCAGGTCTGCTTGAATACAGTTTTTGTTCTTAACATTTGTACTGTTTCTTGGGCTAACAAAACTGGTTGCCCTTTAAGATTTTTGATATATTCAAGGTATCTCAGAGACCCCTACTATCATCATGGTGTGTTCAAACCATGATGTTAAGTGTCCCATGTCAGGAACATTTGACCTGGGGGAGCTTCACAGAGAGACACATATGAAGGGTAGTGATTAAAATGTCATTTAAAAGGTAATACAATGATAGATTAAATTAAACTAAGTGGATGATAGACATATGTGTACATTTTCAAAGTATTCCAGGGAAACCGAAGGTTAGTTCCTTAGGTCATTTCCTTTGTTACAAACAGATGAATGGTTTTGGAAGACTTGAGCATTTCTCAGGAGCAGTATATGAAGGACACTTTAAAGACAATATGTTTCATGGACTGGGGACTTACACATTCCCAAGTGGGGCAAAGTACACTGGAAATTTCAATGAAAATAGGTAAGCTTAAAATAAAAAGTCACTATAGTTCTAAAAGATTCTTTTCAGGCATGTTCGTTTAAGTATATTATATTTAGTTAATGCCAAATATTCTTTTGTAATACATTTTGTTAAAATTATTTTTAACATATTTGGTAGGAAACGTGGGGTTATTTGAGGGGAGAAAAAAATGTTATGAGATGCTGAGCATCATGAACCTCAAAAAGAAAATATTGTTTATGGTGATAATCTGTTAGCCTTTTCATTTACTTTCTCTTGACCCCGCTATTCATATAGAACCTTTTGCATTTGCATTCAGCTTATAAATTGAAAGCTTATTTCAATTATTGAGAAATGTAAGCAAAAATTACTTTCACTGGAAATATCCTGATAAATTTTTTAAAAGTAGCCTTGGGGATAATTTTGTAATTGTTTATTTCATTTTGATCTGATATGTGTGTGTATTTTTACTAGACTAATTTTAAAAATGTAGGCAAAATTGTAATTTTCAAATTGTAGAAAGGTACCCACTTTGCCAGCTTAATCTTCACACTGAATACCATACCATGTCATCCAAAGGTTCATGTTCATTTATAAATACCCCTTAATTAATTATTTCCAGAATTGAAAATCCAGCCTAATTGTCATGAGGTGGTTGATATGAATACATTTTAAGGAGGGCAAAAAAGTATTCACTACATTGACTCCAAGTCTGTGATGATAACACATAAACTTTTTCCAGTGATGTTAATAGAGGGAAAAAAATCTAACCCATGGAATAAATGTCTGTCTGTTTATGTGAAGTGCATTTTTACCACTCCAAAGAGTCCAAGAAAATACCAGCACAGAATAGTACCTCAAACATAGTTGATGGTCAATAAATATTTGTCAAATAAATAAATTACCTAATATGAACTTTACATTTTTAACTGTTTTGTTTTTGTGTAAACTTAGCATATGTAATCCTAAAATCTCGAACACCAAATTTGATATAACGACAGTTCTTTTGGAATGGTAATAGTAATAGTTTTTTATAGTATAGAAAAGCAAGATTCTGAGTTTTAAATCAAAGTTTGAAAGTGGAAAGATATAATTCTTCAGACAGAGTATATACTATATCACAGACTTGATAATCTTGTATCTGGACTATAAATTCTTGCTCTTTGTTAATTAACAAACTGATCCTTTACTATTGCAGGGTAGAAGGTGAAGGACAATATACTGATATTCAAGGACTAGAATGGTGTGGTAGTTTTCATTTCACAGCTGCTCCAGGCCTGAAACTAAAGCTCTACATGTAGATACTCTGCATTAAAGTTGTAATATACTAATTGAAGCATTTAGTTGTAAGGAAGTCAAACCTGTCATCTGAAATAACTTCATACATTACTTCTATATTGTAATTTTGCCAATAAAACCATCATTCACTTATGTCTTTTTGAATTTTATTTTTATCATCTTATAATTAGTTTAAAATAAATTACGTGATTCAGTTGAGAGTTTGCTCATTTTAATAAACACAGCAGAACTAATCCTATTCAATCTTTGTGCCTGAGTTTTGTCATCTTTAAAAAGTTTATCTATGTGTTAAAGGAAACTCAAGAAAATGAAAAGACAATCCACAGAATGAAAGAAATTATTTAGAAATCACAAAGCTGATAAATGTTTAGTTTCCAGAATATATAAAGAACTCAGATATAAATGTATATAAATAAAAAGACAACCCAATTTAAAAATGGGCAAAGGGTTTGAATGACATTTCTTCAAAGAAAATATATAAATGTCTAATAAGCAAACAAAAAGATGCTCAACATCATTCTTTAGGGAAAAATATGAATTGAACCCACAGTAAAATACACTTCACAATCACTAGGATGGCTGTATTAAAAAAAAAAGACCAAAAACAAAAAAACAGACAATAACAAAGGATGGCAAGGATGGGAGGAATTGGAAACCTCAAACATTTCTAGTGGGAAGGTAAAATGATTCAGCCTCTTTGGAAAACAGTTTCTCAAAAAGGTAGAAATATAGTTACCATATGACCTAGCAATTCCTAAGTATATAGCCAAGAGAATTGACTTATACAGGAAATGTCCATAGCAACATTATTCATAACAGCCCAATACTGGAAATAACCCAGACGTCCATCAACTGACAAATGGATGAACAAATCTGGTGGATCCATCCAGTGGAATATTATTGAGCCATAAAAAGAAATGCGGCACTGACACATGCTACAACATGAATGAATCTTTAAAATATTGTAGTAAGTGAAATAATCCAATCACAAAGGCCACATATTGTGTAGCTGTTATGCAAAATGTCCAGTAGATGACTGGCTGCCAGGGGAGGGAGGAATTGGGATACATGGAGTTTCTTTTAGGGATGATGGAAATGTTCTAGAAATCAGTGGCGATAGTTACACAGAATTGTGAGTACTAAAAACCACTGAATTGTCCACATTAAGGAGACAAATTTTATGTATGGTAAGTGAATTATATTCCAATTTTCTAAAAAGTAGGTCTTTTGTGTCTCACATATGCTATGATTAGAAAGCTTCTTTGCCTTTTATATAAAATAATTTTTAAAATGACCGGAACAGTACAAAACATATACCTATTAAAAATTACAATAAAGACACTGCTGGTGGGACTGCAAATTGGTACAGCCACCATGGAAAACAGTATGGAGGTTCCTCAAAAAACTAAGAATTGATCTACCATATGATCCACCAATCCCTCTACTGGGTATTTACCCCCAAAGACTTGAAAACTCATATCTATAAAGATATTTGCACATCAGTGCTCATAGCAGCATTACTCACAGTGGCAAGGACATGGAAGCAACTGAAGTGTCCTATGATAGATGACTGACTAAAGAAGCTGTTCTCCATATATACAATGGAATATTACTCAGCCATAAGAAGAGATGAAATATTGCCATTTGCAACAACATGGATGGCCCTCGAGATAATCATGCTAAGCGAAATAACCAGACAGAAAAAGTTGAAAATCACATAATATCACTTATATGTGGGATATAAACCTGAAAGCAACAAATGAGCAGGACAAACAGAGAGAGATTCATGAGCATGGACTATAGACCAGTGGTTATCAGAGGACTATAGAGTAGTGGTTACCAATAGGGTGGAGGAGGAGGAGGGAGGTAGACGGGTTAAAGGGGGTCAAATCTAGGGGGGTAGAGGGAGGGTGAAGTGGGTAAAGGGGATCAATTATATGGTAGCTGAAGGAAACTGGACTTTGGGTGGTAAACACACAATAGAATATACAGATGTCAAATGATAATGTACACCTGAAAATTGTATGATTGTATTAACCAATGTTACCCCAATAAACTTAATAAAAAAATGTTTTACAATAGTGGCTCTAGGGAAAAAAACTACAATAAAGACCTGAGTGTTTCTGCTAAAGCAGTTTTTCTAAAACTGACAAAAAATGGTATATACAATAGATAACTTCTATATCATATTTTTTCATTTAAAAATATTAAAATTTTATTTCTCAATATATGATTGCCAAAATTTTTAATTTTTTGTTGTACCACTATAAATGTGTATTGAAATATTTTTTTAAATATTGAAATAAAAATGGTATTTTTGTTTCTCATAATAATAGCTTTGTATTTAATTTCAAAAGTCCTTGTTTATAAGTGTTCAAAGATACATTTTAAAAATTAGACATTTTTGGATTTGTTGCTTAGCATTAACTGGTATGGTTTAAGAATTAAATATTACTGTACTGTAATTTATAAGGAGATAAATACTGAACAAGTTAAGATAAGGAGAGAGGCTGTTATCAAGGACCAGGACATATAATGCAAATCCAAAATTTCTGGAAAATAAAGAAAAATAACTGCTTTACAGCCAACTAAATTTTCCCAGTATTTTTCTTCAAATTACTTAAAGTAGCAAGATTTTTACTTATAAAATCTTTAACTTTTTATTGATATATAAATAACTTCTCAATGCTCATTTCCAGTTTTCTAAGACACTAAAGTCATCTCTCTTAAACAGTTTTCTTTCTTTTACTCCTTGAAACTAAAGGCAGTACAGTTATTTGATTAGTTGATGCTAGAATTTGACCTGCTGCTTATATAATTAGAAGAGACACTAGTTTTTCCTCATTTAAAAGCCTAGTTAGCATATGACAGTCTCGTTTCCGGGCAAGTCAAACCTCTCTACAGCTTCTTTTTATAACCTTTAAGTTAATTCAGAATCCACAGAAGCCTTGATCCAAGGATGATATAATCACAGCAAGCACCATGGGGTAAGTGTGTGCTTTTATGTGCTTTGAGAGGCATTGAGAAAAGAAATATTTTCATAGGAGGAAAAATTCCATTAATCTTTAATTAGTAATTTTGATTCAAAATATGTTAATATTCATTTAAAGTATCCCTTTAAAGAAATAACTTTTTATTTCAAAGTATAAAAATTTATAAAACATTCATTTTCTTGATTAGTTTTTAAATTATGTCATAATCTGCCTTTGCAGGTACTCTCAACTAATGAAATGTTTGGGACTGAAGAGTTTTGTACATTTACATATATTTAATTAAATCTTGAGTTAAATTTTAAGAGCAATCTTAAAGAAAAGATGACAGGATTCTTGATTTTAGAAGCAGATAAAACCAACATGCTTATGCCTCTTTGGGATAAAGAATAAAGAATGAAAAATATTAGGAATAAAGGAAGGTTGATTTGTGCCTTTTGTAACACAGAAAAAGGATAGAGGGGTTTACTCCTCTACACAGAAAAATGTATGCTGATTAATTACACAGTGACATTAGTGAATCTTAATTCTAAACCCTTTCCAGGGTTTTGGGAGCATGATGAGAAGAATTGGGTTTCACTTGAAAGCTTCCCATTCTTAAGTGAGAATAGCATTCCACTATAATTAGTATTGGAATTATATAGATTTTTATGTGCTGAAATAATATTATTATGAAAATCTAGAAATGTATTTGTATTACCCTTTTGTCTTTTTTATTAGTTCCTTTCAATACAAATTATATTGCTGCAAATGGCATAGCCATTTTATTGAAGGCACTTCCGAAGTATATAATATAAATGATAAAAAATTTATACTAGAGAAAAGTCGTTTTGACACATTTATACCAGTTTACATGAATCTACATTTTTATTAATATCGTGGGCTTTGAAAATGCATCTAAACCAGGTTGAAACCTCAGAGGCTTTTGAAAGGAAGATTATCATACTATTGTTAACTTTTGATACGAATATAAAGATTAACACAGATGAGTGCCTTGTACAAATTTCTCCCTCCTTCCTTCTTTTTTCTTTAATGGCAGAAATTTTAACCTTTAAGGGGGTCGAAGATCACTTTAAGAAACTTTGGAAACCAGCCCACGCTCTCTGCAAAAACATGTAAAATCATACGAAATTTTGCACTCAATTTCAGGAGATTTATAAATGGTCTGAATTCCAATGTGTGGAAATCAGGTTAAGAACCTTTGATTGGAGTATAACTTATACCGAATTATATTTTTCTTAGTTTTTCGATTTTTATAAACTATAAGAATCTTCAAGTTAATACTTTTTGCTAATTTCCTCTCAGGGACAATGTTGAAGATGCTTTTTCTCCCACTGACCACCTTTCAACACACACACACATACACACATACACACACGATTTATATGAGAGTGAAGCAGTTTCACCAATATCTATAGTGTTGACAATTACATTACTACTGCTTGTCCCCAGTGACTTGATTAATCATTTGTGCTTTCAGGAGTGCCAAAAATCACTTTGGGAATCATGGAAGAAAAAATATCCTCTTTATTTTATTGTAAGGTGTTTTCGGTGCCCCAAATAAGATGAATTAAACCATAAATGCTAAATATGATATAGGACACACTTCTCATTGGTAGGTTCATGATTATTTTATTGTTTGCCCCTACCTTTAAAAAGAGTGGTTAGTATTAACATCCATTTAAGTCTTCCTAAAATAATCAGAAAAATAAAAAGAGAAAGTGGCAGCTGATCAGATGTTCAAATTTGTCTATTGGAGGAAACCTCTAGAATTTATCTTCTGAGAAGAGAAAGTAGCCATTTCAAAAAAAATCTTTTTTTGACATATAAAGGCACTGCATTCTCAAATAGCTTTGATTTTAGTAGCCCCTAACAAAAATAAAAATAAAAAGGATATGCTGGCATGGTTTTACTGAGTAACAAAGAGGCAAATATTGGAAAATTCTTATGCTCTCTAGAAAGCTTCCTCCCTCTCTTAAATTTTCACTGGATTTCTTATGGAGAGTGTGGGTGAGTGGGGTTGGTAGAGATGGTACATAGGGTGGGTAAAGGGATAATCAGGGAGAAGCAGAATAACCTTACTGTGTAAGGTACCCTGACATCTGCTATTTACCATAACACCTGAGCAAAGGATGAACAATGGGAAAAAAGAGATGGTTGCATTTCTTTGCTGAGATACTTTTCAATACTCTTTCCTTATCTCCTAGCAGTTAGTTATTCAGTGCACTCCCAATTGACATCTGGGGAAAATAAAAGTTAAGCCTCTGCTAAAATTGTAAAACCAATCAGTTCATCGTTATAGCATATTCAGCCTCCTTTTAGTTTCCCAGTTCAAGTAAGGATAGAATAGCTTAAAAAATTCTTTCATGGATATATTCTTCACTCTTTTTCCGGGACACACATGTAACTCATGTATTACCTTTGAAATGTTGCTTCTATCTGTGCCTTCCCTTCCTTCCTAATAGTCACTTCCCTAATTTAGGTCATCATCACCTTTTCTTGGACCATTAAAGGTGTCTACTCACTGGCCTCTTTGTGGCAGCTCTTTCCTCTACACTGCCACAAGAGGCATCTTCTTACTGAAGATGTGATCTGGATACTCCCTTGCTTAAAAAATTGCAGTGACTCCTTACTCTCTCCACTGCGGAGCAAGATCTCCAGAAGATATTCATGGCCCTGTGTCTGTCCTCAATCTGCTTGTCTAGCCTTACCTCTACTCTACCCTTGTTGCTCCCTAGGATCCCAAAATCTACCTACGCCTTGTAGCTTTCTACCTCTGCTTCCTTGCTGATCTTTTTTTTTTTTTTTTTTTTTTTTTTACCATTTTTACATATTGTTCAAAACCCAGCTCAAATCTTATCTTCCTCATGAAACTTTTTCGAATTCTTACAACTGGAACTCATCTTTTCTCCTCTGAAAGCTTTAAGGATTTTATAATTTCTTACTGCATTTGTCACAATTTGACATATGCTCTAGTTATCTGAGTGTTTCATTTTTCCTACTAGATTGTAGGTTCCTTTCAGGAAGAACGGTGTCATCTTTGTATTTTTCCCAGTACTTGACACAAGGTATGTGCTTAATAAATGCTTATTGAATTGAAAAGAACTGTATTTCCTATAATCCACAAAGGAAGCTAAAAGCTTAATTTTAGGGAGACTTCCTTTTTTCTTCCCCAAAAGAGTGGACCCATTTTCCACTATCTGGGAGCTTAAATTCCTATCTGAAAAGCTCAAATGAATGTATAAGATCCAAAATATGAGTGTTGCAATAGAGAAAGGGTAAAAACAAGGACTGGAGGAGTGTCACATTAGAGGCTTCTGAAGAGTCAACAATGTGTTGCTAATAAGTAGAAAACACACATAGGCTCAAAGGAAATGAGAGAAAAGTTTCAAGAATTGAAAATGATTCTCGGTTCTAGACAACTTCCTGAGGGCCTGCATATCAGTAAGATTGGGTTCATCTGTATATGATGAAAAAAGCAAAATAATAGTGGCTTAAATAAGCTAGAAGCTCACTTCTCTCTTATATTACAAAAAAGAAACCAAAAAACAAAGGAAGGCCATCCAGAGCTGTCAGAGCAGGTCGTTGCGTGAGGGGCCCAGGTTCCTACTATCTTGCTCTTCTGCCATCTTTAGTATATTACACCATGGCCCAAGGAAGTGCTAGGATTCCATCTGTATCACTGGTGTTTGACCAGCAGAAAGAAGAAATGGGAAGAAAAAGATGTGTTCTCTCTTTTAAGGAGACTTCCCAGAGATTACTCATACTCTTTCTATTTCATGGGGAGAACCTAGCTGTGAAAAAGAGAGAACGTAGTTTTTTTAACTGGGTTACTAAAGGAAAAAGGGAGACTGGATACTGGGTAGCAGTGACAGGCAGAGCCAGTATCAGGCCTTATATTTCCTTCAGGACAAAGAACAGCATTATGCACAAAAAAAAATCTTTTAAGAAAAATTATCTGTAAAGTTAAGAAGAAAACAAAGAGCAAGCCAAGCTAGGAATAAACATAGATTTGCTTAGGATAAAGGACAGGGGTCTTGACAAAATGACAAAGGTGACTGAGTAAGCCTCTGGTTGCCCCTATTGCCCACATCCTAACCTGTGGCCCCGCCCCCACCATCATCTCCCTTAATCCTCACATTTGCACTGTAAGGTTACCATAATTATTACTACGCCAATCATACACATCAAGAAACCAAAGCCAAGATTACGGAAAGAGGAAAAGCTAGAATGCTGTATTGGAATTGGAAGTGTTGGGTTGAAATCTGACGAGATATCAGAGTGAACTCATGAGTTCTAATATATATTGATAGCTAAATATATTCAAATAAATATAAATTTTGAAAAATGATTCAATGACTTGGCCAAACTGCCCAAGAGGCTTCAGATAATGAAAAATAAGTAAAACATATATAGCTGGCTTGGAACTTGCCATACTACTCACAAAAATCAGGTAAATCACAGAATATTTTCCGAATGGATTTGTACTTAATTTTGGCTGTAGATCACCTCAATTAGCCCCTACAGAATAACTTATTACAATTCTATTTCACTTGTCACTTGAAGTAGGTGATTTCATTTAATGTGGGATACTTAGGAAAATCTCTAGATTTGTGGCTTTTATTTTAGGGTAAAATGGACTACTTTGACCTCTTCTGATTCAGCAAAGCCTCATAAGCCACATCAGAGTATGCCAGCTATATTTTTAAATACACAGAAATTTCTTTTTATTAGTTGTCCCAAAGATAAAAACACCAAGTGACTTAAAAATTAAACAACTTAGAGAAGCAAGAACTTTTACTTTTTACTTTGTGTATTTTTAATTAGAAATTTTTAACAATGACAGTATATATAATAAAACTTTTGGGATATAAAATTATAGGGGAAAAAAGAATAGTATAAATTACAAGGTACCTGTCATTATCAATGGAATTTTTTTTTATAGAAACTCTAGAGAAATCAGGAAGACTTCCTAAAACATGGTGTGATGTCTACTGGCGGAGACAGGCCATGAGGTGAGTGAGACTGCAAAGAACACATAAACTGAAGGTTTAGTTTAAACCACTGCACTCCTACTTAGTTTAAATCAGTACTTGTAGTTTACTCTTGAAGTGCAAGTATTATAAATTACTTCGAAGAATTTTGCAGCCTTTTCTGTTATGGAATTGTTATTAATTAGCAGTCAGGACTAACAGCTACTTTATAAACTAGACATGTGATATCAGAGTTGTAGAGCATATATGAATGCATACCCAGTACTGAAACAATGATCAACTATGTTTTAATTGATTTCTATTTTGGATGTCTTTAGAGATTGCAAAAAAAAAACAACCTTAAGAAAACAACATTTATATTCAACTAATATTTACTGAGTCCTTACTTTATGCTAGGTTTTGTGATGTAATAGCTATGTGGGCTAGGGAAGTATTGTTCTCATTTTGCAGTCGAGGAAATGTAGGTTTATAAAGGTTAAATAAGGTCCCCAGAATTACAAGAGTAAATAAGTAACAGAGCTGGGATCTGAAGCTAGATATACTTAAGAAAAAAAGTCCTATAGTTTAAAACATTATTTTTAAGTTTCATAACTAAAAGTGTACATTGTAAAACAAACAAACAAGCCCATCCCCCCCCTCATCTCTCTTTCTAAGCATATCCACTATTAGTAGTTTAGCATAAATCCTTCCATATTTTTCCTTTTGTTTAATGTACTTTTTATTGTATCATTCCTGTCTACTTAAAAACATTAATGAACAGAGGACATTGGATTTACTAGATATTGAATAGTATAAACATCTGAATATTAACTGAGATGCTCATTCAACTAACATTAGGCATCCAACTGTAGAGACTCACAGAAGAATAGAATTCACTCTGTTTCCTAGGGACTCATAATCTGGAGTGCAGTGGTTCTTAAAGTTTTTATTTTTTTATGCCCACAACACCTGGTCTTCCTAGGTGGAATCCCATCAAATACTAACCAGGCCCGACCCTGCTTAGCTTCTGAGATCAGATGAGATCGGGCATGTTCAGGGTGGCATGGCCATAGACTTAATTTGGTTTTGAGAGAGTATATATATGGACTCCTTTGGGAATCTGATGTGAGCTCTGAACCTTCTTCCCAGAAGGACATAAACCTACATAAAATTTTGCCTATGGATACCCTGAGAGCATATGGACTCCTGCTCTTGTAGAAGATTTTTAAATTAATAATTTAACATAAATAATATAATAAAAGTGTGGACAAAATACTATGGCAGCACAGAAAAGCAAGGACCTAATTCTATCAAGACATGTCAAGAAAGACAGGGAAGAGTGATACTTGCACAGAATCTTGAAGGGCATAAGGAGTTTGATAGCTAGCCCAGGTTAAGAGAAGACTGCCCACTGAGGAACAACATTTACAAAGCCCAGAGGCTAGAAAGGACAGGGAACCACAAGACCGTCTTTGTGAGAGGAGCCCAGGTTTTGTATGAGAGTGACTGAAGATGAGTTTGCAGAGCTTGACCGAGGCCGGATCATGAAGACAGAGGTCTTTTGTGTTAGGATGTTTGGACTTTAGGAGTCACTGAAGGATTTTGATCAAGATTTTCTTAAGTAGGTGAGAAGTCAATAATTAATGGGTAACTAAATAAGTGATCATGGAAATAATAATTTGGATAACAGAATACGATATAAAAAGGAGACAAGGCTATTTAATTCAGATTTGTTGGGGAAATCACTGACAAAATAATATGCTATTAAAAAGATATGTTGCTAAAAATCAGATGTAATTCATTGGAAGGTCATTGCTTTTACAAAAGAGATTGAGAGAATAAAGCTCTGAAACTGTCTTTGTGAGATAAAACTCAAAATTCTGGCAGTACATCTGCTGCCTCAAGCAATGCCGCATGAACAATCAAGCTAGTGCCAGTCACTCACGGTGTCTCCATCATTCACTCCTGGTCTGTCACAGCCCCGTGCCCTCTGCTGTCCTCCAGTAGCTACTCACGGACCCTTTGACTTCCCAGTGACTCTTCCACCTGCAAAGAGTAGAAAGAGAAAGAGGGTAAAATGGGTCAGGATCTCAATGTTTCTACACTGAGCTTGTGTTGCTTTTATAAGTATTTTTTGCAATTTAGGTTTTAAAGTAATGTAGTTTAAAGTAAGGCTTACAAATAATGCCATAGCTAGTTCATTTCTATTTGGCTGTACTTAACCTAATAAATCTAATACACCAATATTAGTCTTACCTACTTCTTGGCAGCAGCTTCATAATTGAGGTGAAACTACAAAGTCTGAAGGATATTTTACTTGATAATATTTTTCATATAAAATTTTACTTATTAGATGCTATAAAGGCTTTGAAGACTAAACTTGTACATGTATATGCAATTTTGTATGTATGCTGTATTATAACTTTTTTTTAATATAAAGAAGAATTTAGTCTTTGCCAAAGGGTAGTGCTCCAAAATATTTTTCAGTCTACATGTTTAGATAATGAACTTCTGTTAAAACAAAATTTACAATTTAGCTGAAATAGCACTGATCTTCTGTTTGCCTTTTCTAGCTCATTAATTTAAAAGATGTGTTTCTTTGCTGTTAATATGAATAAATAAAGTTTTGTGCTGTTTTCTTTTTTTCCCAGCTTTACTGAGGTATAACTGACATATGAAATTGTAAGATATTTAAAGTATGTAATGTGATGATTTGATATATACTGTGAAAGGATTCTGCTCCCCTAACATTGAATTAACTAACACATTGATCGCCTCACTTATTTATTTATTTTTTTGGTGAGAACATTTGAGTTCTACTCTCTTAACAAATTTTAATTATGTAATACAGTCTTATCAACTATGGCCACCATGTTATCTAGTAGATCCTCAGACCTTATTTCTCTTATAACTGAAAGTCTGTACCCTTTCACCAATCTCCCTCTATTGTTTTCTTTATGGAAAGAAATCACTAATCATAAACATCCTTTGGAATTTAATTAAATTCAACTTATGTTGTGGGCCCGCCGCTAAAGAGTCTCAAAGTTTTCATGCCTGTAATTTCTAGCAGGTGGTACAAGAATGCAGTAGAGAAGGGATTAACTAATGATGACTTGGAGAATCAAGGCAGGCTTCATGGAGAAGGTGGTTGACTTGAACCTTGAAGGATGAAAAATACTTCATTAGATAAAGATATCTGAGGCATACAGGATGGGAGGAACAAATGCAGAGGAGTGTTTGATGAAGTGCATGAACTGTGATCATGCACACATCTATATCATACATATTAACTACTATAGAGTTTTAATTAAAATACTATAAAATAGAGAAACATCAAATAAGTTCAAGTAGCCCAGTCATTAGCTGTTACAAGTAGCAAAATCACATCAACTAATGTCTAACTGGCTATAGGGACACACTGGGAGTCCCTCCTAGGCAGCCTCTCCAAGGTTCAGAAGAGTGGCCCCAGAGAATACAGTGAGGTACCAGTTTGCAGAGCTGGTGAGCTGCAGTTAGTGTGAAGGGGCTTCTGAGATATAAAATTAAGGTCCCACAGGCAGAGCTGGATCAAGAGACTTGAGGCAGGCTAAAAATTTGGTACTCATTCAAATAAATGTTTTGATAATATAGTCCTGATAAATACAATTATCTCACTCTCAACAGGGCTCTTTTAGTACCACCGATAGATTGGTGCATGTGCACCTCCTTACACCAGCTCTAACCCCATTTTCAAGCCTCACAGCTGGGCTGGGGCCTCTGGTGTGGATGTGAGTTCTTGATTCTGGCTCCTGTAGTGGTAACTTGTTCCCACACGGTACTCACCTCTGAGTAAGGCACTTCAGGCCACAGAAACTGAACAAATGGTTCCTATGCTTGAAGATCTTTGAATCTAGACCCCTTGGAGGGTTGGAGTCCAAAGTTTGCTTTTTCTTTTATCTCTTCTGGTCTTAGGCTAGGGCTTCCAGCTTTGTCCTAGGCAAAATTGCAATGGATAGTAACAATCACTTCCAGAGACTAACAATCACACCATATACTGAGCTGATCAGACTCTTAGAGAAGTTAAGTTGTTTTTTCAAGATAAACTAACAGTTTAAATTATGGAGGTGGGATGTGAATCCAGATCTTCCATACTTCAAAGCTCAGATTCTCCGTCCCCATCCTCTATTGGCACCAAGCTTGGCTCTCAGTGTTGCTCTCAACTAGGTAAAGTGTTAGCTGACCACGAGGTGAGGTGTATTTAACAAAATCTCTTAAGATCCAAAGGAATAAGTCATAGTGTTGATGACAGGCAGTGAGACTGATATCCGTGGGCCAGAGGTCTGACCTGACAGCCATTTTATTCTACTTATTTATGAGGCCCATCTCACTGAGGTTAAAATGGTGTTATCAAATTTCATAATTACTATACTTGCACAGGAAATTGGGACTTGGTAGTGAGCCATTTTATTATTTCCATCAAAACAGGAGCTTATAACTTAGTCGCTTAACCTCTTGACCTCATTTTCCTTATTCGTGAAGTGACAAGATTTGGCTGGCTGATCTCCATGTAACCTTTCAATTCTGATTTTCTTTACCACTAAATGTTGACTCTTTAATTTATACTGGAAGTAGTTCTGGTGGGTGTGGTTTAATTTGGTTTGGTCTTTCCAAACTATGATAAAAAACTATAATATTGGTTCATTAATTTATTCAACACTTATTTATTTGGAACCTGTTCTGTGCTACCTTGATTTAGACCTAGGGGAGCACAGGCTGAATAAAAGTGTCCAAGCCCTCAGGAAATGGAGGTGGTAGTCCAGAATGGGCAATGAAGATGAACAATAAGCAGATAGCATTGCCCTTTATTGGTAAATACTGTGGAGAAAAATAAAGTAATTTTTTAAAAAGGCAGGCAGTGGAGGCTGGGTCCTGCTCTTATATTTATGGTCAGGGAAGGCCTTTTTAATAAGGTGATATTTAAGTGGAGACCAGAAGGCTTACAACTGTTTTTTATCTTTAATAGATGATAGTTTGATATTGTAAATTTGAGACCTTGAAGTTGTCAAGAGATAGGAACGAAATGGGCCTGGTGGAAGTGCCTACAGCTTGAATTTCAACCTATCTTTTCCCCTTCACATTCTTTGTGTCCCAAGATTTTTGCAAAGGAGCTTTTCTCACTTCTAAGATTCTGGACATTCTGACATTTAATGAATCTACTTCTTAATTTAATTTTCCCCAATGGGCATTATGGCTACTAGCAGTAACTTTAAAAAGTTACAACTGAATTTACAGAATTTAAAGAAGTAGGGATTTGTTTAACATTTGAACTTTGCATCCAGATTTACAGCATTTCTTTCTTCAGCTTCATAAACGACAGGCTAGAGGAAGAACCCAAATTAAAGAATGTGTGAGAAGGAGTTAAAGACTCAGGCTGGAAATACTGCTTTCCAAGGGGTGGATTTTGTTTTTGTTTTCTTTTTCTAGATTCATCTTGCATCTACTAGCTCATTCACTGCCTGACACATAGCTTGTTTTGGAGACCAAGAACAGGCCAGGAGTATGGAGTCCCAAGCAGATGAATGACAGATGCTACAGACCGAAAGCAGATCCTCTGGGGGTTAAAAGGAAAAAAGTGGGCAATGAGTGAGATTTCTACGGTGTATTACAAAGTGAGTGAAGAAAGAAAAGGACTGAATTTCCCCCTTAATTCAAAACATAAGAATCTAATATATATAACAAGGAGTAAACTACTGCGGGGCATCCTATTCTGTAACCCTGAGACTCTGAAAGTGCCCTTTAGGGCTGAGATAGAGCACTAAACCTTGTTTCACATTCTTAGCCTGGATTTCCTGTGGCCAAATTCTTCCTCCCTTAGTTTCTACATCCATGACTATTGATTACCAGCTTTTTAGGTGAAAGGACACTTAATTAGTTATTAACAATTAATCAACACTTAATAATTAGAGGAGGATTATGTGCTAAATAGTTACTAATGACAGTGTTTGGCATGTTTATTGTCTCAGTTGAGTAACTTTTATTGAGCTTCTACCCTATGTGAGAATATAGAATAAACATCAGAATTACTAAGACATGGGAAAAATAGCCTCTTTTCTCAAGAAGTTTATAATCTATTTAGAAAATGAAATTACTTATGTAAGATAAGTAACAGTTCAAAAACGTAGTTTTGGTTCCAATTGAATTCTACAGATATTCCAAGAAAGGAGGGATAATTTCCTATTGGGCTAAAGGGGGACAGTTCCAGAGAGGAACAGGCTTGAATTAGACTTTGGAGAATGAGCAGGGATTTGACAATTAGACTAGAGTGAGAAGGGAAGACCAGGTGACAGGGAAAGGGAGAGACAAGGAAGGAATGCAAATGGTGACTAAGACTCAGGAGGCTAGAGAATCTTGTACTTACAGGAAATAAGATTGGAGAGGAAGGCCAGGGACACTGTGGAAGACCTTGAGGTTTTTATTATATTTTATTAAGAAGAGAGCTACTCAAGTTTTTGAGCAGGAGCAAGAGATGGTCAAAGTAATATTTAAAAGAAAATTATCTAGTAGCAGTATAGAGGGTTGATAAACTAGTTAGGATGCTTTTACAGCTTTTTAGGCTCAAAGCAGTCAGGGTTGAACCAAAGAGATGACAATGAAAAAGGAAGGAGGACATTTAAGAAATTTTATAAGGCAAGACTCAGAAGGCTGGTGGATTGTAGGATGAGAGGAGGATCATTCAGAGGTCTTGAGCCCATGTCAACAATGGTACTAGTGACAGAGCTAGGGGAATCTGAAAGGGCTGCCTGGGTAGGCTAAAGATCCCTGATGTGATTTAAACAGGTTGAGTTTGAGGGGACCATGGAATAGCCAAGTGAAAATATTTATTGGAAAGAAATATAAGTGTTACTAGGGATATGCATTTAGTAGGAACAAAATCAGAACAACCAGTTTTGTTTCCCTACCCCAAAATAAAGATGAATACTAAGAAGCAGCTAAAATTGCACAGGGGAAGAACAAGGGATTAGGGAACTGTGAACTACTTTGCATAATTTAAGTTTGGGGTATAGTGTATTTTTTTATTTGTTTGTTTTGTTGTTGTTGTTTGTTTTAGATTGAACAAAAGGACAGTAATGGAAGGCTCTGGGGACTGGAGAACTTGAGAAGGGAGGTCATTGGTTGCTCAGTCATGTGTCACTTAGTAATACTTGAAGATACCTTGTTAGATTTTAGCCTCAGCATTTTAGGGCTGCAAAGATGTTGAGAGCCTCCTCATACTAGAGATGAGAAAACAGAGGCCCAGAGAGGGTGCCTGGCTTTCCCACAGCCCCACAGTGAGTGAGAAGTCAGCGTAGGACTTCTCAGTCCAGTATTGTTCTCATTCCCCCACCTGCCAGTCCACTACCTTCCTACTTGTCTGGAAAACATTTTTACCTAGTCCTATAGTGGGAAGCCTGATGAAAATGTTCACAGACTGCATTATCAGAGAGCAAAATTGATGGCCTATGAAGAGCTCTAAATACACAGCACTGAGGACAGGAAATGATATGGGGCAGCATGTGTGTGCCCAGTTAGAGCAACTCGTCTTCAGGTAAAGGAACTGTTTTCCGGTGTCATCAAAACAAGATGAAATGGGCATAATCTGCACAGAACGATTTCCTTGTAGTGTGCTTAAGCAGCCTGGAATAGATTTCCAGTGAGGTTGTTCAGTGTCATTCCATACATGCTTTTAAAGGTTCTGTAGGACAGGACTGCTATCCAATTATCTGGGATGGGAGAAATATGTAACTTAGTTTGGAGGCAGGAGGATGGAGTACTTCTTTTCTATATTTTATTTATTTGTTCTTGTCCCAACTTGTTACAAAAAGGAAATTGAAATAGTGCAACAAGAGATATAGGAATCAGAATATAGCTTCTTAGCAAAAGCAGCCCCAATATGTTCTGGTGTCTTCATAGACTGTTTCTCCTTGTACCAAACTTACCAGATGTGCTAAGAAATTACTCATGGTTTGGGTTCAGTATGCCTCAGCTCTAGAAAGCGCATGTATGAAATAGGTTGAAATTATAAAAGAAATAATAAACTAATGAGAAATTTACATTTTTCATTGATCAATGTTGACTATATAAAAATGTTGACTATTAGGTTACTGTGCTGTTGGACTCAATAATAACTGGTTATGAGTTATAAGCGCCCTTAGTGAGGATATGTGACAGTTGAGGAGAATGGCCAAGGCAGGCTTACGAAGAGTATGAGATGTGAACTGCCCTTTGAAGGTTGAGCAGGACTTTGCAGAGGGCAGAGGATTTTAATGCTAGGTGACAGGGACTGGGATCCTCAGGTACAAATGCACGTGGCCTTTAAGGAGACTAGTCCTATAGGAAGATGCTATATAGTTTTACTGGCAAGAGGACACTGCTGACCCTAGCATGAGCAGTAGACTATTCTTTGAACTGAGGTTAGAGATTTGCAGGGTTTGTCTGATTCCTCCTGGAGTCTCTGGTCAGTGGGAGGTAGTGAGAAATTACGATCATTCTGAAGGCTGGACTTTATTCTCCTTTCTGGTGGTTCTGAAAGTGCCAAAGGCAGATCCAAATTGCCACTTAAATGGATGTCATTTTATCTGAACTATGAAAAAATACTCCCAGGAGAGACAGCGGTAACCTGGTTTCCCCTCTTACCTAAAAAAGGCTTCAGTGACTGATGATCTATTTCACAAGGTGCTACTAACTCAGCCTTGTGATTCTGATCTTGTGGGTTCTGCAACTGCCTCTGCTCTAGTGGTTGGAATACTTCCTGAGGACTAGTTAAGGTTTTACTATGTTAATATACCCTCTCTGCAAATCAGGGTCATGCCTAGGGCTGGAGGCAGCTTTCTCTGGAGCTCAGGGATCTTTCCTCTCACAATTCTCTTGGGAGCCTCTCTTGCCCTTCATTGTCTTTCTTCTCCAGTCAGGACTGTCCTGGTGAAAACAGTGATGGTCATTTGATTTTCTTTTGAAGTAGGTATTTACCTTGTATTGGGGCAATACTGTGCCTCTTGCACAGTGTCTCTGAGAGGCTCTTAACTTCCACTCAACAAATCCAAGGAGAGAACCTATTTGAAAGGCTGAAATTAAGGTGAGTCAAACCAGGGCAAGAAAAGAGATAGAGCATATCTTCCTGACCAAACCCATAGCCATGAACTATTCAGGCTCACAAAATCAGGTTATGACACATTTATACGTCAGTGGATCAAAAAAAATGAGTCAGAAGAGCCCCTGGAAGTAATAAGGTCTGAAACTTTTGATAAATTTTGATGTCTTAAATGAGGCATTCATAAATTTAAAATAATTATCTCTAGCCATTGTGTTGTCTTGTGTATGTGATAGCATACTGGTGTTCTTTTTTTTTTTTCTGATGGGTGTTGACACATAGCAACTCTATCGAATTACTCTATCCTGACTGATGCTATCAGGTAATCAAAAAGAATTAATGCGGCAGCGGAGTGGAGGTCAGAAGATCTCTGTTATTTCGCATGTTGACATAGAGAATTGCCCATCCTCTGCGCTTTGCCCTCTTCTCACTGGCTCTGAGCACTTTGAGTTTGCTGGCAACGGTGGCACACTAATTATAATTAGATTTGGTGAGGAACCATTTGTTAGGAAATCCCGTTCTCTCTTTGTATTCAAGCCCAGTGGTGGGCACAAGGGACAAATTTCTGCTAGAGATACTTTGCTTGATGGAATAAAATAAGATTTTTTTTTTTCCCTAACAAAAATCACCTCTAAGCTAAACTATTTCTGTATTTAACTCTAGGCCTTTTTTGCTCATGTGAAACATGTGTGGTCAAAAGCATGTTTCTCTTGTTGTTTATCGAATGGCAATTCAATTCACTTCCACAAATATTTGTTGAGCACATGCACAGAATGGAGCTAGGAGCTGGGGATATAGAGATGAATAAAACATTTGCCCTGCTCCCAAATGCCTCACAGTCTGGTGAGGAAACTAGCACTCAGGCAGTTAACTAAAGATGTGATGATGGCCTTATAATTTGGTTCAGTGGCCAAGGCCACCCTGTTTCTACCAATGCTCACATTTGAGAAAAAGTCAAAGGAGAGCTCGATCTGAGGACCAATGACAATTTTCAAAATAAGACTACTTATTATATGGGATGTCAGATAGCACTGACCTTTTTTCATTTTTTAATTTATTGCCTTTGTCACTTAATTTATTACCTTTGCTATGTATTCAAGGATGATTTGATCATATATTTATTTGGAAGTGGGTATAAAAAGTAACATTACCATTGAGGTATCCTCATTTTAAACACTTGCATACCTATGTATTGTTAAATTTGTCTTATCGCCTTATCATTTTCCTCCTAAGGGTCACACTGTGCTCTTTGTTTTCTTGTATTATGTTTATTAATGAATTATATTAATACATTATAAGTATCAAACCATTTTTATATTCTAGAACAGACTCTACTTGTCATAGTGTTGTATTTTTGATTTGTGATATTTTATTTAGAATGTTTCTATATTTATTGAGGCTATCTTAAGAGTAGATTTGGTATCAGCCTCATAGAATGGATTTAGTGGACTTTACAAATACCCTGTTCTCTGGTATGGATTAAATAGCAACACAGTCACTGTTATTTATAGAAACTTCCTATTTTATCATCCTGGGTTATTTCTTATTTGGGGGGTAGATATTTGATACCCCTCTTTCAGTATTTTGTATAGATTGTTATCCTAGTCGACTTCTCAGTTTTTAAAACAGAGTTCAGCAATTTATGTTTTCCTAGAAAACTGTCACTTCATTGGGCTTTAAAAATTATTGCTAATAAGGTACACATAGAATTTAAAAAATAATATTTCATAGTCTGTGAGTTGATGATTACATCCCTCTTTTTTGTCCTATTTTGTATTCTTTCTCTTTTTCTCAATCTTCCCATCTCATCAGACTTGCCAGAACTTTTTTTATTTTATCAATACACTTAATCTGTTTTTACAAATGGTTATTGGAGTCCACATAGGAGTCGATATATTTTTAATGACAATGAAATGGGTTCCTTATGTTATAATGCTTTGGAATCCTGAGACATGAAGCAGCTTATTTAAAGAAATACAAAAATAGAAAAAATAAAGGTCTTACTTGGAATACTTCCTATGCAACTTTGGATGAATAATTATTGAAACTACAGTTTCGTTCTGTAGAGAATGGATGGGAACATGCGCCCTGCTTGCTGCACAGCAAAGCTGCAGCAATTAGGTGAGGTAATGGGCATGCGAGTGCTTTGAAAACTATAACACATATACAAATAAGGTCGTGAAATGTCAAATTTTATAAAATATATGTTGCTTTTAGGCTATATAGAAAAAAAACCTTTTATAACTTTTTAAAGGCATTTTTCTATATCACAAAGATCATATAGAATCTCTTCTCTGAAAACGTTTGCAGGATTTGTTCTGATGAATTACTTTAGTTTCAGGGGAAAATATTTCCTCCTCACCCTCCCCCCAACATAAAAAGTTCTCATTACACTAAATTAGTAATGTGCACTAAAGACCCATTCAATAAAGGACACCGAAATGGAAATTAACTCAAGTCTGCTTTCAATTAATTTTTATTCCCCAAAGTGCCAGACTTTCCTTTTCTGTCACAGCAGTAATTGGAAAATAATAGACAATCCTAAGTTTTTGTGGTCTTTTGCGTGTAAGTGTGTATGGGGTATACATTCTAGGTCAATGTGGGGGAGGGTCAGGAAATTTTTCAGTATTCTTTAGGCTTCTATTAATATTATTAACTTTATTATTTGTATTAATTTTATGAAATTCTGGCTATAACTTTTTAGGTTAATGTTTCTTATTTCTCTATTGCAATAATTTTAGAAGCAGAAACTTTGAAAGGAAATCCTCACCCCAAAACTGCATTATGTTAATTAGACAACAATGGAGACGATCTGGTTGAAGGGGATGGGAGGGACACCCAGAACCCCGCCAGCTCGGTGGCCTTCTCTTTGCTCTCAAAGCAGGGTCAAAACAGCAAGAGGGCTCCAAATAACAATCAGGCATAGTTCATAGACTGAGCTTTTTCTAAAAACATAACAGTATTTTCCCAAGAGTCTGACAAGTCCCAGATGGGTGTCAGAGGTTAGCACTGCTATTGTAGAGATGGAAAGAAAAGAGGGTTGGGGAGGAGTAGAAGCCATGTTAACTTGGTGAGAATAGGGCAGTATCTGACGGTTATTTATTCAAAGACAGGCAATGAATCAAGGACAATGGACAAAGGAAAGAATTACTGGGCTCAGAGAGTGAGGGATTCCCATAGAAAATGAAAAGCAGACTGCAAGTAAGATCTCACAGAGAACTTCATAATGTGGTGAGGCTTCTTTCCACAAAGTCAGACTATGTTTCCTTGTAATCCTGCTGTTATTCTCCCTTTTAAAATGTACCTGTCAATATATATTACTCATTAATATGATCATAATCTTCAAGCAAGTAAGTCTCCTCTAGAAACCCAGCCTAAGGAAAAAATATCTTAAATATGAGGGGGAAAAGCTATATTCATTTTTATGTTAATTTATTGTAGTGAAAAACAGAAAACTATCCTAATATTCAATAATTAAGAGAGAAAAAGAAAACAATAAGTTTCCTCAACTATTTTTTAGTAATTAAATATAATGATTATGAAACTATTTACAGGAAGCCAGGAGTGATAAATGTATCAGTTCTAAAATCATAGAGACCAGAGTTCCGATTTTGACCCCTCTGCCTTTTCTTATCTGTGATCCAGGGCATATTATTACCTCACTTTCCCAAGCCTCAATATTCTCATCTATAAAATGAGTGTAAGATACATACTAAACAGGATCAATACGAAGATTCTATTAAATGTGACAATACAAATAAATGTTTGGCACCTGGCAGCCGTTCAATAAATATTAATTCTCTCTCTACCATTTCTCAATAAGCACATGGAGAAATGCTTGTGCTCTATCAACAGATTTGTTGACAAACTTAAGAAAATACATGATTTCCTAGGAAAATATAAATTACAAAATTAATTAGGAAAGTTGAGTAGACCTTTGAAGAAATTGAAAAGGATTTAAAGATCAGTTTATCTTTTATAAAAGACATCAGGAGCAAATGTTTTCATGCTATGCTCTATTATCTGTTAAAGAAAAGATAATTCTAATTTAATTGAAAATTGTTTAGATTATAGAAAAAGGTAGACAAATTTCTCATCTTTTAAAGGTGCTTACATAGCCTTAATGCCCTATAAACAAAATAAAAACAATAAAGCCACCATAGATCGAAATCACTCATGAATATAGAAGCAAAACTGTCTAAATATTAAGAAATAGAATCCAGCAGTGTATCAAAAGAACTATATCCTATAACCAAGAAAATATGCCAGGAATATAAAGTTGATTCAACATCAGGAAATCGGTACAATTCATTACAATAATAAATTAAAGCAATTCTATCAATAGCTACTAAAAGGGTTAATAAAATACAGTATCAATTCCTAATAAGAAATTTTAGTAAAATATAATTAAAAAGAAATTACTTAAGTATTATATAGATTATTTACCAAAGATATCAAATATCATTCTAAACATTAAAATTAGAAAATGGATAATGATATCCACTGTCATCCTTACTAGAAAACATTATTCTGAAAGCTCTAGCAAATACTGTAAGATAGGATGATAAAATAACCAGAATAAATATTTGAAAACAAGAATAAAAATCACCTAGAAAACTAAAAAAAATACTAATTTTAAAAATCTTCCATAATTAGCAAAGGAATTAGTAAGGAGGCTGAATAAAAAAATAAATATACAAAAAATAAAGAATACAAAACCAGTTAGAAATGAAAATGAAAAAAATGCTACTCACAATAGCAATAAAAATGATAAAATACTTAAGAATAAATTTCACAGGAAAAGCACAGGATTTTTAAAAAGAAAACTATAAAATCTGATCCAGACAAATAGAAAGAACTATATGCTCTTAAATAATAAGATTCAATGTAAGAAAAAGGTCAATTCTCCCAAATTAATATATAAATCTAATGTAATGCCAAGGAGAATCCCAGTTTTCTTTTTTAATGGGTAAAATGATCTTGGAGTTCATTTATTCATATGAAAAAATAAATATCAGGTAAAGGAAATTATAAATAATAATAATAATAGACTGGCTTTATCAATAGTTTTAAAACACTGAAGAATATTTATAATTTTTGTTTTTGGAATAGGGGTAGATCAGAATGGGATAGAGGGCCCATAATAGATCTCAGTGTATACAGGAATTTAATATACAAAAATTTTTTTTATTACTTTTCAAAAATGATTTTTAAAAGTAAAATGTGCTCATTACAAAAATTTTAAGAAATTCAAATAGGCAAAAAGAACCCCCTCCCACCTACCCTCCCCCTAAAAACCCTCCATACAATATTGCTCCTCAGAACTGAATGCTTGTGTTCTCCCTTACCCCTAGTTCCTGACAAAAATGATATTGCAATTCCATGAAGGAAAAGGATGATTTACATAATAATTAGAGCAGGTGTAAGTGGCTAGCCACCTAGAAGGTAAGGAAATTGAACACTTCCTTGTCCCAATGGAAAACAAATTCCAGATGAAATTAAACACTTAAAAAATGATAAAAACATTAGGAGAAAATTTAGGAAAACATATATTAAAATCCTGGGGCTTGC
Source organism: Rousettus aegyptiacus (assembly GCF_014176215.1). NCBI lineage: Eukaryota > Metazoa > Chordata > Mammalia > Chiroptera > Pteropodidae > Rousettus > Rousettus aegyptiacus. Next base: position 22,614,434 of record NW_023416310.1, read on the forward strand.
AGAGAGTTTTTAAATCAACACAAGAAACATAGAAGCAGTGAAAAAGATCTACTTGACTTTATAAATTTGAAAATGTTACAACAGCAAAAGTGACCATAAAGTCAAAAGACAAAAAAGATGAAAAATATTTAAAATTCATATAACAAAGATTTAATCTCTATTATATAAAAGCTCTTATTAATTGATAAGGAAAAGGCAGAAGACTCAATAGAAAAATATGCAGAGGAAAAATCATAGAAGAGCAAATATAAATGTCCAGTAAGTATATATACCCATGCTCACTACACTGGCAATCAGCATAAGTAACTATGAACTATCACCTGTCACTCCTCTGACTGGCAAGAACTAAAAAGTATTAACATCCGCTATTGCCTGGAGGTAAGTTACTCATGCAATATTCCTTTGTGCAGAGGCAGTATCATAGCCAATGAGGTTTATCCGAGGCATGATTATAGCTAATCAATCACATTTCTTAGTTGCAAGCAACAGAAAACAACTTTGGCTGATTTCAGCAGCAAGCATACCTGTGGAAAGGATATGGGCATCTCACAGAATTTCTGCGAGACTGGTGAATGAAGTTTGGGATTATGTGGCCAGCAACAATGCTCCAAATCATATCTGTTCTGGTGAGGGAAGCACCAAAAACAGCAGTTTGAATTACCTAACCTGTCTGTACCAGATCAAAGTTATCACCACTACCCTTGCTGCCACTGCTGTCTTAGGAAAGTTTTGTATTTCTTGGAAAGTAAAAAGTATACCAAGTATATGTCTTAGGAAATCCTTCTGCTATTGCCGGTATCAACTGGAGTGGGTATACCTAAGTGGCATAGCCTAGGTTGTGTGTCCATCACGCCTTTGCTGCAAAAGAAGCTAGGAGAACCTGGCACTTCCAGCCTCTATAGTGGGAAGCAACCAATCAAGCCTCATGAAGTGGGGGATTCTCACATTATGGGTAAAAATTCTAGATGGCAAAAGAAGGCCAATGTTTATAACACTGACAGTTTCTGTTTCTTTGTTGGATTGCATGCTGAACTTGCAGCTTCATGTCCAGTGGTCACTATGGCCAGGCCACATTTGATAAGTATCTCCTGGTATTAAGGAGTCTACCAGATGCTGAGAGTGTGGACAAAGCCCTCAAGAAACTTACTGTTTAATGAAATAAAAACAGATGTATTGGCCTTTATACATGCCTAAGTTTTTTCTCCTTAAGAGAATTTCTCTAAACTATAACCTGCTAGTAAAATCAATGCATCTAAATTAATTGATTTGATCCAATAAAGAATGTACCATATTAAAAACTAGTATAATTTTAACTAATGATTTTAATACTTATTCATAAAATATTTACCTTTAAGTTTTAAGCTAAATATTTGCTCAACTTAATATTTTCACTCTTCTGAACTTAATATAAACCTGAAGTTGCCTCTAATAGCTGAGTTCATTTCAATATTTTGTTAACACACAAAGTGAGTCAAGTTACTGCTCAAGTTTTACTTGCCATCCTTTATTCTTGATTTCAATTGACAGGTCCAGGGAAGAGGGAGTGGCCTGATCCAGGAACAATGAAGATGCAATGTTGAAGAATAAGCTGGAGGGAGAGAAGCAACAGGCACCATGGAAAAAACCAAAACAAAGCAAGGTTAGACTTTTCTCTATGTCTTGTTTTAGGGCTCAGAATTTAAGAAATGTAGGTTATAGTTTTGTCTTGTCATTGTCTCAAAGCATGATAATATGTTAACGTGACTATTCTCATTTCCTTATGACAATATAATGCCCATGAAGAGCACAGACTTGGTGCTGAAGAAATAGGACATTATATGTATAAATAAAATTTGGTCTGAGTAGTTATCTTATTTTTCTTAGTAATAACTTTAGAACTGCCTCAGAACAACCTGCCCAATAAAGCTAAAATACAGATTCAGCTAATAGCCATCCAATACTTTCTAGGTTAGCCTAGACAGAAGGGCTTTCTCTTTTAAACTGTACCATATAGAATCAACCATATAGAAGTGGGTTTCTGTTAGCAGCTCCAATTTACAGATGAGGAAATAGTCATTGAGAAGTCAGGCTGCAACCACAAAGTGTCAAAGTTCAGTCTGAGAGCCTGGTCTCTATTTACAGGTTCTGGTTTTTGCCATGATACCAGGCCATTGGGACATAGCATAAAATTCAAGTTTGTATGCGGAGTTTTGGTGATCTCAAACCATCTAGATTTTAGAGGGACAGCCTTCTGTGTGTATAAGTCCTGGGCATATTATTTATGAACTTAACATGCTGAGGCAGGTTCCTCTATGGAAGGAGTTATATTAGTCATATATGGTTTGGTCATTAGATGTGGTTATAAAATCACCTATACCAGTTTTTGTTCTGTTCTTGTTGCATTACTAGTTTCTGGTCCTGCAGGCACAGATTTAGGATCCTATAAGTGCCCTTATTCCCTGCACATGTCTGAAGAAGATAGGGACAGAATGAATCATGATGATTGAACAAAGCTCTTTCTCCCTACAGGAGAGAATGAACACATGCCAATGAATAACCCTTCCACACAGATTTACCAGGTAAGGACAAGTAGATTGTTTTGAATGGTTCTATGTGTAATAGTAATGATTGTCTTATATGTATAAAACTTTTAGTGCTCACAAATGCTTTCACATCTATCGTTATATTTGTTCACTTAACAAGTTCATTGTATTTGAGCTAGGCAGGGCAGAGGGCACCATTTCCATTGCACTTTTGAGGAAATCAACTATTGCAGGACAAATTACCCAGTTTATAAAATATAGCACTCCCACATTAGCTCTGCTTTTCTTGCCTATAGCCATCATCACTATGGCCATTACACTGTGCAATAACATTTCCATCAGAGAGAAAGAGAGAGCAAGGTCTATTTTTCTTAGTTTCCTATTTTAGCAGGGAAGTGAGAATTGAAAAGGGTTAGCATTGCAAATGTTCAAATATGGTGGCAGGAAAAAAACTGCAAGTGCCTTTCAACAATGGAAATAATTGAATTTACAAGGAAAATAAAAGTTCTGGAAAACATTTTGTAATATGTTTGCCATGAGGGTCTTGTCAGGCTGCTTTGTCTCTCGAAACAGTATTTATTTGGTTTCTATCTTCCAAATGTAAATTTAAAGTAAATTTATGTCCTTAAAAATTATGGAAATTTATTCAGACATACTCTGTGATGCAAAAGCGGCTTGGGCTATGGAAACCCATAATCCTTTCCAGAGTTAAGATGATGTTATCTGGAATACATGAGAAAGAAGAAAGAATGGACAGGGCTTGGTGGGCGTTGAAAGGAAAGGTAATTTCAAAATTGGCTCTAAGGTGTTAAGCCCTGGCAACTGGAAAAAAGAGTGGTCTCCCAAAAGAGGTAGAGGAATTCAGAAGAGCAGACAATTTTGTGGAAATGTTTTTTAGATTTGTTGAGTTTGAGTGATGGTAAAGTGAAAATAATAGTTTCCAGAAATATCATGAAAAAGATCATTCGTGTGGACCCAATTAGGGCAAGCTAGCACAGGATTATGTAAACACTTTTAATCATGTTGCTCCAAAACCCAGACTGGCAATGAGAGAAGGTGGAGGAAACAGTCTCATTTCAACTTAATGCCTATTTATTGAACGATTACTATAAGCAAAGTCTACTATGTTGTCTAATGGGAAATGAAACACATTCTCATTGATTTTTAAGTGTCCTGGTAAGCACATACAATAAATAGCTCATACAAAGAAGGCTATTAGAAGGATTACGAAAGAAGCATTGATAAAATTCTATGCGATACAGGAGAAGGATGAATTAGTATTGACTGAAGTATTTGCACCAGACTTTTAAGGACAAGTTGATCATCTGGTAAGTGGATATGGGGAAGGGTATTTTAGGAAGAGGGACTAGCTTAAATAAAGCCTGGAAACATGAGAGAGTCTTCTCAATGATGATTTGATGCCTCATTTGTCCAAGACCTCCAAATTCCTTCCCTCCCCTATGTTAATGTCTGGCCTGTGTATGGCATTTGAATGAGTGTGAGTATCTCTTTAAATTCAGGTATGATTTAAAGTCTATTATAATCTTATGTAGGTCACTCCCTGAATGTTGGCTAAATATAGCTGCAGTGGGGGTGGCCTCATTCTCTTATTGTATCACAAATCCAAGTACATCTGTTCACAGTGGAACAAATGAAGCAGTGGAAGTGAAGTTGGTCTATATGACCTCTGAGATGCTGTGATTATAACCCCATCCTTGCTTTAAAAGAACACTTTCTAAGCCCCAGTTTGTTTACTCCAAGCAACATTTAACCAAGCGAAGATGGAGAAGTAAAGAAAGAAGAAGAGGAAGAAAAAAAGGAGGGAAGCAGGGAGAGGTTAACTATAATAGAATACAATCTACACTATAAAGGGAGAGCAAAATATGAAATTTGAAGCAAAACATGTCATTTCGTCTACTCTCCATCTCCTTATTTATTTTCGTGATAGACCCCCACTCCTACCTGGCATTACAGTAGATATTAACTTGTTTGTTTTATATTTTTATTGTCTGTCACTTTCTCTAGAATGTAAGCTCCAAGGGCAGGGATTTAGTTATTTTGCTCTCTATTGTATTCTCAGCATGAAGTACAGTACCTGGAATATGAAAAATATTCAATAAATATTAGTTGAATAAATGAATGACTATCTGTAAGGTGTGTATATTGCTCTGAGCCAAGAGGTCTTGATGAAGTTATTTGGTCTGTCAAATGGTGTTTGGAAATCATCTGGTTCTTTGGGAAAAAAAGAATAGCCCCTCACTTCATATCCTAATAAAAATAAACTCTAAAGTGAATTAAAGTGTTAAATAAAACCATAAAAGTTTAGAATTAGTGAATATTTTGGATGTGAAATGTCTAAGTAAAAAAACACTGGAAGAAATCACAATGGAAAGAATTGGAGAGTTCATCCACCTCACAATCAAAAAATTTACAAACATAAATATATTTTCAACAAATTCAAAGGCAAATAACAAAACTGAAAAAATCCTTACAAAGAGATTGCAAAGGTAAATTGATAAACAGAAAACTCCTGAGACTGCAGTAGAATATGGGCAAAGAACATAAAAAAAGTTATCAAGGTAAAATTACGATGGCTAATAAATAGAAGAAAATCTTTAGCTCAAAAAAAAGATTAAAACAAGAAATGTTATTTTTTTGACTATAATTAGCAAGTAGTAAAATATTTAAAAATATTTAGTTTTGATGAGTGTGTATAAATTGGTAGAACCTTTTATGAAAATTATCAGTTAAAACATAGTAAAAGTGTTAAAATGTTCATGGCCCCAGTTGGCTCCCTATTCTTTGGATGGACTTGACCTCTTTAATAATAAGAGTAAGATATAGTGACCCATATCGGTCACAGAAGCCAACAGGAGAATGACACTACCATCTCCCAGTTCATTCCAGGTAGAATTACTGCCAGATTAGGTGATCAGTGTGCATATACTGTTCTTTAGCTCAGTATACATATATTTTTTGAACACAAGTCTATTTTCCATTTTCCACTCATCCTTTGTCCACTCTGTATTTAGCCCTATCAAAGTCCACTCCAGTCTCTTTTTCCAAGTCAGATTATGCTGCTTCACCCTTGATTATTTCATTGTGCCTGTAGATTTTTAAATTATAATTCCATTAACCTGAGGAGTATATGTAGGGGGGTCTCACAAATACACAACACATGTGACAACTACACAATTTAGTCCTAGCTCAACCTTCACACTAATGATTTGAACTCCAACCTTGTTTTGGGCTGACTTAGAGCCTTAGGAATGTACACACTGCAGCTTCCGCCATGTATGTTACTTATGTTTCATATATCTTGTTTGAGACATGTTTTTCTAGGCACACTAATTTAGGACATTACATATCACACAGTATGTGTCCAAGAAAATACAAGCATATTATTATAACTTTCCAAACCTTCTGATCAAATACATTTTATATACACATTTATTAATTAATTGAATCTATTATTTCTTTCCAATACAGTAGATTTCCCTTTGAGCCGAATATTACCTAACAACCTTTGACCCACAATACTTTCATATTTAGGAATTTATTCTAAGGAAATAATCTGAAATACATACAAAGCTTTAAATAAAAAGTATATGTCAGTATAATTTATAATATTGAAAAATTACATACATTTCCAACAAGAGTGAATAGGTAGCTAAACTCTGGCATACCCATAGGGTGGAATATTATGCAGTCATTAAATGTAGAAACTTAGACAAAATTTTGAAGGATATGGGGAAAGGCTTATAAGAATGTTAGGCAAAAAAAGGGGGCTGGCAGAATCAAAATGTATTTGTGATTTCAACCATACAAATATCTGCATTTATATACACAGAACAAAACAGAAGGAAACATGCCTAAACATTAATGGTTATTTCTAAGTAATGAGATCTGGGTTGATTCTTCCCCGCCCCCTTTTCTTTTTCTCTGTAATGAAAATAATTTAAGAAAATGAGTTATGTGCCAAAAGAACCTCCAATTAAAAAACTATGGGAACCAGTCCTACAGTAATAGGTTTCATCATTAAAACTGCCATTGAAAGTTTTCTAGGATTTGTAAGTCCTATTTAAGCCTCAGTCATTGAAGAATGTCTTAGAACACTAGAGAAATTAACTAAGAAATATCCTAAGCCAGTGGTGTATTGAGGATCAATCAATAAGATCAATTTCCAGCATACCAGGCTTCATATCAGTTATAATAGTGTCCTGTAAGAATGCCTTTAAGGGTTGAGTCAACTTCTGTAGGGAGCATAGAGAAGTAAATTTGGGAAATTTACTCTTGACTGTTCAAATGACTTGCTCCCCACGTTTTCTTTTAAATTATTGCATTTCTGGAGATTAATAAAGAGGCTTAAAATTAGGGAGATTGAAGCTGGCAGGAAGACCATATTTCTTCTGTAGCAATCCTGGTTAAGGGGAAAGTCAAAACGATTATTTTGCCATCCTTGCTATCATGTGCTTCTTCCAAACGCCAGACTTTTGCTCTCATAGAGCATTTAGTCAGGTGTTGTAGGAATCTGGCATGTCTTGTAGAGGTTTCTCAGATATTGGCATTCATAAGTTTGCAGAATTCTCAAGGCACAGGCCCCTGAATGTGCCTCACTGTAGCTTTCTGACTTTAATAATGAGACAAAAAAGGAGGACACATTTTTGTAAAAAACGAGTTGAAACAACGTGCATACTTTATGAAAATTTAACTTGAGGTATCTTTGGTGGAAAAAAAAATGGAAGATTTTGACTAAGATTCATCTTAAGAAGAGTTAAGAAGCCAAGAAGGTAAAGAAAATTGAGAAAAAAAATTAGCAGAAAATAGAAAGAATTCGGACTCTTCTCCCCTATTTCTTTAAGCCTAAGATGCCCTCTGTGGTACCCTAGGCTTCGAAGTACAAGTCTTCCCTGAACCTGCCTCCAGTGGGAGCCCGGCTCCAGCGGCAGAATGGAGGGATCATAACCTCTCTAGAGCAGCTTCATGAAAAAATCAACGAGATGAGGAACGTGTTCAACTCGCTGGAGAATAAGGTAGACACCCATTTCTAATCCTTGGGGTGGGCTGTGGGCTGTCAAATGAGAAAGTTGAAGAGAGAGCAGAAAAAAGATTTAAGTCCATGTCTTCAGAGTATTTTTTTATTCACAAAGGAATTGCTAGTTGGTACTGGGAAACTACAGTTTATAGCAACTATAGGTCTTTAGAGCCCTGAGCATCTTAAAAGTGACATGCCATCTCAGGTGCGTGATTGTGCTCACTATGGTGTCTGCCCCATGGCTGATCAGTGATTGTGGAGCTGTTTATAAAGCAGTAGTGTTACTTCAGCAGCAGGTACCCAAGGGGCTCAAAGTAATATATATCAAGGAAATTAGCTCACAGCTCAAAATGATTTCAAAATTCCCAAAGTCCCTATATAAATAGCCTGGCTGTTATAAAAAAAAAAATAAAATAAAAAATAAAAATTGATAGTTCTTAGTTTGTTGTGATGTTCTATGGGTGAGGAAAAGTCTTTTCCTTTAGGACACTGCTTACTGATTTTGGCTCTGGGGGAAAACACCACATATCTACCTAAGGGAGCAGTGATAATGAAACCTATTTCTGTCAGATACTGGTTCCCTTTTTTTAGAGCAAGAAACCTGAGTAAATTTCAGAGTACCTGAATGAATGTCAGGTTTCCTGCCTTCAATTTTAAAACTTGCATAAATTTTGCTTTGATATTATAAAGCTGTGGATTTTGTTTATTTTGCTGACAGAAGATTAATTTACATAATGAGAATTACCAGATCAAAAGTAGTTGATCTGATGATTTAACCCATCATGAAGACTAAATAGGACATGTACTGAAATCCATTGCAAAGATTAATTTAAAATAATTGAAATGAAAAACAAATTGCTCATATTGTTTCCTAGTCTTCCAGTTTCAAACACTTGACAGGTCCTAATTCTTCCTCAGAATCTCTTTGGTTCCTCTTATTTCTCCCTACTCTCAGCCCTCTTGAGAAACCTTTGTGAAGTACAGTGAACCACAAAACCCTATAGTTTAAAAACATGGTAAAGAAAACTGAGTCATTTTTATAATGGAAGGTGCCATTGCAGGTTGGAACCATAAGACAACCAGATTTCAAAAATGTTTAGAAATACGTACTTGAAGGAATTTTGTTAACATACCTGGATTTTAATTTCCATCCCTTTAAAATCAGAGTACTTGGTGGATACTTTTAATTATAGAATGAATCTTCTAAAAATTCTGTTTTAAAGAGAGATCTGAAGCTAAGAGTTCCTCCGCTACTTAGCAGAGTGTAATATCATAAATATCAAGAAAGTAATGTTATTATCTTATTGTATCATCTTACTGTCTGTTGAAAATGCTTTTCTTGAAATTGTTCAATAAATAAAACTGAACTTTAGAAGTGCTCCATTTTCTTCACATTTTTGTTTGTGCTTAATTTTTTAATTTGCCACTTAAAAGGGAAAAGAATTAAAATTTCTTGAGTACCTTCTATGTACCTAGCATATGCTGTAACAGGCATCTTACCTACATTTATTCATTATTTTCTCAAAACAGCCCTGTGACATAGGTGTTATTAGAGTTATTTTATTGATGAGGAAACTGCTACAAACTGCTACTTAGGCCAACTTGCCTAAGGTCTTAATACTTGTGATAGAGTCCTAGGATTGTACCCTATCTGATTCCCAAATTGACTACCTGTTCATGGTATGGAAGCTGACTGCTGAAGATGATTCATTTCACTATAAACAACATGCTGAGCTCCTACTATTATATATATTTCTGCGTCTTCCTTATGGATGAAAGCACACTGCCAATGAAAATGCCATTATCTCTTTTTCCATGATATCACCCAAGAATTTAAAAAATTTCCCTTTCAAAGAAATTCTCAGATATGCTTAGTTATTATCCTTTTTATCATTTAAATTTGTAAGGAAAAAAATAACAGAATTTCTTCATTTTCTTTTTAAAACCAGGCATAATATAAGCATTCCTTCTTTCGTGGAATTTGAAGAGTTACTGGATCAAGATTGTCTTTTACATGCATATATGCTGCTTCTCAAGTAAATCTCGTATCAATCCAAGTTGTTAAAATAAATAGTAGCTTGCATTGTACTTGTAAACTTAATTACTTGCTTTTACAGCAACCTTCACCATGTGCTGTACAAAAAAGATCCTCTATTCCCTAGATGAATGAGGTGAAGTTTGCCTTAAGTTATCCAAACTTTTGTCTACCAGGAAATGAGGTCTGTAAATTCTCGAGAGCCTGGTTTCTCAAACAAAAAGAAAAATTTAAGAGGTCAATGGTACTATTGATAATTATTTATAGCAAATTGAATGAACTCTTTGTGTATTATTTAGTTGCAGGCCCTAGCCTCTGAACTCAAAACTGGTTTTACAGAAGCAATGCAAGAACTGTCAAGAATCCAACATGGAGAATATGCTTTGGAAGAGAAGGTTAAGAGCTGCAAATGTTCCATGGAAGAAAAAGTTACTGAGATGAAGAATTCATTAAACTATTTCAAAGTAGGCCCCTCTTTTATTTTCCTGCTAAAGAAAGATTCTTGGTCTTAGTCACAGAAGTGGGAAACTTGCCTTTTCGCATAGCAGCCAAATATTAGAATTTTCTCTTTGGCCCATTTACTAATTATCATGGAAAAATATTTCATTTTTTTCTTGGATTCCTATGTTAAAATTAGAGGTCACAATGGAAGTAAAAATTTCATCATTGATTCATTGATTCATTCATTCATTCAACAAATATGTATTAAAAGCTTACTGTGTACTATATATTATGTTATATACTTTTACCTCATACACTAGATTAAATACATATCAATTCTTATTTTCTAGGAAGAGCTGAGCAATGCCATGTCAATGATACAGGCCATAACTTCCAAACAAGAAGAAATGCAACAGAAAATTGAACAGCTTCAACAAGAGAAGCGAAGAGAATCTCGAAAAGTGAAAGCCAAGTGAGTTTCTTACAAAAAAATTGACCAAAGGCAAACCCATATGCAATGACCTGTACAGAGGCACAGAGAACACCTTCCTCACTATGAGTATATAGGTGGCTGCTGGAATCCACGGGTCAGCATGTGATGAAAGAGTCATTAAAGTTGGTTAATACTAAAAATGAATAGTAACTATTACATGGAAAATGTTCTTAATAGATAGCGAAATGAAAATGATATAAAATGGCATGTTGAATTTGACTGCAAATGTAAAAATATGTAAAGTAACGTCTTTATATATTTTTATATATTATATATTTATATATTACATATATATCTTTATGTATTTTTTAAATGATGATTGTTGTGTTAAGATAGTATAGTCACCAGTGATTTTTATTAGTTTTCTAAAACTTCTCTAATGCTACTATTTCACTTCCATCATGAAAAATAGTTATGTTAAACGGCATCTCAACAAGGTTGACTCAAGTAAAGTTTCACCACTAAACACGTATAATCTTTATTGTTATATTTTTTAATATTATCAGATTTAAAATAGAAACATGGCAATAAGATGTGTGTGACCCTGGAGAATGCTTATTGTTTTGAGTTGAAGACCTACTGCTTCCTGGTACCTTTGTGCTACTTTGTTAAGTTAATGTAAATCACCCCAAGCAAATTATCATCACTGTAAACTCTGTAAAGACCTGATGACAGGGAAGCCAGTAACAGAAAAATAAGAATGTAGATATTATAATTAGAAGATGATTTATAGATATTTAAATGTTTTTTCTCCAGTTTTGGTGATGAATTAAGTTGCTCATATCTGGCCATATTTAATTGACAATAATAACAATTTTGTATGGTTCGACCTAATAATTCAGAAATTTTCTTGAATTATTCTGAACTGAATCTCTTCCCACCTCACCAGGTATTAAGACCTTTTACTTCCTTTCCCTAGGAAAACTCAGAAAGAAGAACATGGCTCACAGCCTGGGCCTGCTCAAGCACAAGGAAGTCCTTTCCGTTCAATCAACATCCCTGAGCCTGTTCTCCCAAGTGAAGATTTTACAAACCTTTTGCCTTCTCAGGCCTATGAAAAAGGTACAGTTCTCAAATCATACTGAATTAGCCAAGTAATTTTTCCTTGGTTCCAAGGACTGAATAGTAAGAATGGGCTTAACTCCTCCATCCTTATTAGAGGAAAATGATGTACTCTTCAGAATTTTCCCTCTTTATCTTGAATTTAGAAGAATCCAGAAGATCTGAGAGACCAGAAGAGTCTGCCCAACTTTAAAATATTTCGTTTTTGGGGAAAACACTAATCTGGGTATTCTAAATTTTAAATGGATTAGAAATAATTTGTTGCACAACTATTAGAGAAAAACATTTAAAAAACTATTCACTCTAATAAATCATTTTATTTTTCACATTACCTTCTTTAAAAAATAGCTTTATTCTTAGCATAGATAAAATCGTGTTTTTTTGTTTTTTTGTTTTTTTGTTTTTTAAGCAGAGGTTTCACTGATATGAGAAAGTCATATCTGCCCTGACAAGCAGTGATGTCACTGGCAGCCTAACTTTCTACTCCTTTTTTTCTGGAAAACCAAGGCTGATATTGTCTGTGGCCTAAAACAGTCACCAGCCACATCCCAGGTCCGACAGACGTTAGAACAGATATGAGAAAGTTGTACCTGGGCAGTGCTGAAGAAACTGGCTTTCCAAGGGATATCCATATCCGAGTGTCGGCTAGTGACCTAAGTTAAACTCAAGGAAAAGAAACAAAACAAAAAAATGATTGCTGCCTTTTTGTATCCTGAACAACATCTAGCAAAGTACCATCTAAACAGGAGGTATTGATATTAACAGTGGTTACATGAATTTTTCTCTTTTTTATGTAGAAAGTCTCCAAAATAGGCTCAATGACTTCTCCAAGATAATAAATGTGTTTTGAATAACTGAATTTAAAAATCTAAATCAAATGGCTTTTAATCAGTATTAACTTCTAAGTACAGATTTTTTTCTTTTTCTTTTTTCTTTTTTTTTTAGTTTTTATTCATTTGAGTAGTTATTTTAGAAACTGATAGGTGTAGCCTGGGAAAACTCACTTGATCCATCCAGGGGAGAGGGTTCATGGCAAGTGGACCTATTTTCTTTCCTCTGTGTTATGGAGAGCATGACAAAAAAGGATAGTCTTGTTAGGGAAGAATACAGGATGGGATTGGAAAGTAGAGGTCAGATCAATGCCTGGTCAGGGGCAACTGAACATATTCATAAGAAAAAAGATTAAAAGTTATATTTGCAAAGTGCCCAGATGGATTTAAATTAGCTGTTTAGTGGCAACTCCTCCTTTCTTTCCTATTATTTAGGAATGTCTTATATAACAGTTTATCTGATCCAGTTGCTGCAGAAATTAGGGAGTAATGTGCCATAATAAGACATTCTGGATACGACTGGTGGTAGGTGATGTTAAAACTCAGGATCAAAGGACCAAACTTTTAGAAAGAGTTGACTTACCCACTGCTAATTATAAAATGGTGCCCCCAAATTTAGTTTCTTAAAGTAGCAAATGTTCATTATGTCCCAGTTCCTCTGAGTCAGGAATCTATGCACAGCTTAGTTGGGCGTCTGTGGCTCAAGGTCTCTCATGAGGTTACAGTGAAGGTTTTGGCCATTCCACTACCTTCTTCTAACTTCCTTCTGTCCATCCTTCCTTCCTTCTATCCATCCATTTATCCATCCATCTATCCACACACCTCAGGCACTGATTTAGGTGGTGAGATATAGTAATGAACAAAATATCAATAATTCCTACCCTCATGGAGTTTTTGTTCTGAAGGAAGCAATGAACAAGATAAAGAAAACATATAGTATGTCACATAGTGATAAGGAGAAACAAAAGAAACACAGGTGTGATTTTAGAGAGGGTGCCCAGTAAAGACTTGAAGGAAGTGAAACTTTATTTACAGATACAAAGGGGAAGAAAGGGAACAGCTAGCACCAAAGGTCCTGATGGGAACACAACAAACACGTTCAAGGAATCGCAAGAAGACCAGTGACGCTAAAGCAGAGTGAACAAGGGAGACAACAGGAGATGTGGTTTAAAAAAAGAAAGGAATCAGCGGGCAGGAGAGGGGGGCAGATGTTTTAGGGTCTTATGATCATTATAAGATCTTTGGCTTTTACACTGAAATGGAAAGCCATCAAAGGGCTATGTAGAAGAGTGACGGGGTCTGACTTATATTTTAATAGCACCATTCTGGCTCTTCTCATCATAGTTAAAAAATAATTTAGCTCTTAATATGTTCCAGGTCCCACTTTAAGCAGGTTACAAATATTAATTGATTTAATTCTTATGGCAGTCTTTGAGGTCAGTAACACTATTATATAACAAATGGGAAAATAGCACTTTCCACACTACATTGTAATTTTTTTTACTGCCCCAGTAAACTGTGAAATCTGTCAGTTTGTACCAGTGTCTAGCCCATAGGAGCCTGGTCCATGTTAGTGGAATGAATACTGATTGAAAGCTTTCTTTTCTCTGCAGCCCAAGAATCCAGATCCATGCACGTAGGAGACAGTAATGTGAAGGGAATGATGGGTCCGGGTAAGTGGCTCTTCTCTGAATTCTCTTTTCTTCTATAAATTCCATCCTTTCCCTTTTTCACCTTCCCTTCTAATTCCTTCAGTCCCAAACCTGTCATGAAAGAACTCAGGAAAGATAAAGCATGTTGTTTATTAATCTTCCAAAGTGTGTGCTGGAATAGGCCAGTGACTCAGTTAAACCCAAGAACTGAGAAACAGCGGGGAAGTTTAAAACAAAACCAGAATTCTTAGTTCTTTCTTGATCCTTTCAATGACCAATAAACTAACATTTGCTGAAAACGCACAGTTGTATGTAGCGTGACATAAGCTTTCCATAGACCACACATTTTATACTTTATTTAATTTTGAAAGTTATTTACTGAATAGACAATTTGGCAGAATTCTGTGAATTTGACCTTCACTTCCTCACTTCTTCCTTTCCACAACTTACCATCATCAGGGCCGAGGAGAACAAGTTCTAAAAGAAGACATTATCTTTGGCACCTTCTTCCTTTTCTTTCTGTATTTTCTTCTCAGTAGTGCTATAGGTACTTGATGTGCTCACCTGAAAGGAAGCAAATGTGAAGAGTTAATATATATCTCTATAAGTTAACTATTATTTTATAAATTTACTTTTAAAAACCCTTTATTTAATAGATACTATGTGCAAAGTGTAGAAGCCGTATAGACCAGAAAGAGAGGTGACCCTTTGCAACTAGGGCAACTCTTAATCCTTAGTTGATATATTTCATCCTCAAGAGATAGTTGTACCCAAACAGGAGCATAATATTTAAGAGTTAGTAAGAAATACAAATTTTTTTTTTTTTAAAGTCAGATATTGATGGCAAGTATTGTTTTTTAGGAATGAACCCAACAACTGCAGAAACAGAAGAAAATCTCAAGTCTTGCCTCACGGCTGACATCCAGTCCAAGGGGCATCTGCCATCTGGGATGTGGAGGCAACCTAAGGACAGTAAAGAATGGGGCGAGGAATATGTCACGAAAGACCACCCAGATAAACTCAAGGAAGTTGGCCAGGGCAGACACAGCTCCTTGGAAAATGTTTTATGTGAAACCTCTTTAGCTGGTAAGTCTCAAGGGGGGTATGCAGGCTGAAATTTTAAAGAACAAGATGAACCTAAAGGCTAGAATCCTTTCAATTTAGATTTAGTGGACATATGAGACTGCCTAGTGTCTGATTTCCTTTTCAGATGAACAAACTAAAGCCTATAGAGGTAGAAGGACTTACCTGAGGTCACATGGGCAGCTGGGACTACCACCTTGATTCTGGGTGTAGTGCTTTGAGGGGTGGGGAAAAGCATAAGGTTAGTGTAGGAGAGGCAGGATTTTGTGACGTGCACTATTTAGTCAGTGATACAGAATTTTCAACTTATGAATCTTGTATCAGTAATCTACTACCAAATTTCAAACACCGCAACAGGGTCTGTACTCCTTTCTTCCTTCCTTTTTTCCCTCCTTCCTTTTCTTCAAATCATTAATTGTTACTGAATACTTACTATGTGTCAGAAAATAGCATTTCCCTCCAACTATTTTGTGGGAAGTAAATTTTAAAAATTAATTATCAAATACATGAAATTAAACTACTAAAAAGTTTATTATGAAAAATAACAGGAACCACTTTAAAGTCTTTTGTCAGTTTCTTCTGGGACTTGCTTCTATGCTTTTAAAAAAAGGTTTATGCTGCTTTCATTTTTATCAGTACTTTATTGAGGGTTAGTTTACATAGAGTAAAATTCACAAAGCTTAAGCTCATTAACTTTTTATATATGTACGCTTCTGTGATTGCTACCCAGATCAACATAAGAATATTTCTATTACCCCAGAAAGTTCTCTCATGCACCTTTCCAGTCAATAACCACCCACTGTTCTGACTTTTGTCACCATAAATTAGTCCCATTTGTTCCTGAACTTCATATAAATGGAATAAGATAATAGGTACTCTTTTGTGTCTGGCTTCTTTCTCTCATTATAATGTGTTATGTATAATTCATTTAGTAGATCATTCCTTTTAAAATCCCATTGAATTAATTTACCACAATTTGTTTATCCATTCTCCTGTTGATAGACATTTGGAGTACTTCTGGTTTAGGGCTATTATGAGTAAAACTGCTATGAATATTTTTGTACAAGTCTTTTTTTTTTTTTTAATGTATGCCCTCATTTCTCTTGGGTTTATACCTAGAAGTGAAACCTCTAGGTGACAGGATAGGATTATATTTAACTTTAAAAGAAAATGTCAAGCAGTTTTCCAAAGTGACTGGAACATTTTATACTCCTACCAGCAATGTAGGAGAGTACCATTTGCTTTACGCCCTCCCCCATATTTAGTATGGTCAGTCTTTTTAATTTTAGCCATTCTCAAGAGTGTGTACTGGTATAGTGCAGTTTTAAATTGAACTTTGCTGGTGAACATCTTTTCATATGCTTATTGGCTATTTGTAATCTTCTTTTATGAAGTGTCTATTAAGTCTTTTGTCTAACTTTGAAATTGGATTGTTTATCTTTTTATTATTTATCAGTAGGATTTCTTAATATATTTTGGATATGAGTTCTTTGTTAGATATATATGTCAAGAATATTTTATTCTAGTCTGTGACTCATCTTTTAATTTAATAGTCTTTTGATGAACAAATGTTTTAATTTTATGTTTATCACTTTTAAACTTTTAAAATAGATTGTGACTTATGTGTACTTCCAAGCAATTTTTGCCTAAGTTTATAAAATATTCGCTATGTTTTCCTCTAGAATCTTTATAGTTTTAGCTTTCACATTTAGGTCTATGACTTATTTAGAATAAATTTTGATGTGCAGTGTGAGGGAGTCCAGGTTCATTTTTTTTTTCCATATATGGATATCCAATTGCTTCAGCACCATTTATTGAAAATACCTTTCTTTCCACATTAAATTATATAGGGAAAGTCAAGTGATCATATATAGGTGGGTCTAATTCTAGACCATTCTTTTTATTCCAATTAGCAGAGAATTGACATCTCGACAGTATTGAGCTTTCCAAGTAAAGAACATGGTTTTATGTCTCCGTTTATACAAGTCGTCTTTAATTTTTTTTAAGAATGTAACAGAAAAACCTATTATATATGTATATGTATATGTATATATATATATAAATTTTTTTTAAAGCATTCGCCCTGGAGACCTTTGCCATCGTACTCCATTCTGGCCCATTATATTGCTGCTATCCTGGAACTTCCCAGTCTTCCTTAGAATTCTCTTCATAATTCTCCTATGTTAGATTCTGTTTGTTTGAATTTTGTCTGTCCTTGCTTTCTTGGTTTACTTCTTGTTTTGATGGAATCTATTGTCCAATAGCCTTCGCATACTTTTGTTGATAATTTAGCTAAATATAAAATAATTTTCCCTCGTAATTTTGAAGCAATTGTTCCATTGTCTTGTAATGTTGCTATTGGTAAGTTCAATAATATTCTAACCCCCAGTCTTTGTATAGTACCTGATTTTTCTCTCCGGTAACTTTTAGGACCTTTTCTTTACCTTTGGTACACTAAAGTTTCGCAGTGCTATGTTGTACCTTACAAAGATGTGAGAGTCTTTTTTAATTAATTATGCTGAGGACAATTGACCCTTTCATTTGGAATTAATATCCTGACATTTGGAATTAATATCCTTTGATCCATTTTCATTCTTTTCTCTGGAACTTCTACTAACTTGATGTTGGATCTCTTGGATTGATTTTCTCCACTATCTCTTTTTAAACTCTTCCATTTTTCTTCAATATGTGTCTCTCTTTCTTGCTTTTTTTGAGGGGGGGGGTGGGGGGGACAGGCAGTAAGTAGATTTCCTTGACTATATCTTCTACTCTTTTCCCTTGAAAAATTTGCCAAAAAGCTTCTTCTTTTTTTGGATTGTTCTCTTTTTTTAAAAAAGGTAGTATCCTGTAATTATTAAATGACTAAAATATTTTCTCATATCTCTTTGAGGATATTAATTAATTATAAGATTTTTAAAAAGCTTTGTTTCTGCATTGTCTGTTTTTTACTTTTATTATTTTATTTTTTAAAATTTTTAATTAAGTTTATTAAGGTAACATTGGTTAACACAATTATATAATTTTCAGGTGTACATTATCATTTGAAATCTGTATATTCTATTGGCGTCTGTTTTTTAGTTGACATATAACATTACATTAGCTTCAGATGTACAACATGATCATTCAATATGTGCTGTGAAATGATCACTATGGTAAGTCTAGTTAACATCCATTGACATACATACTTATAAAATTCTTTTTTCTTTTGATGAGAACTTTAAATATTTACTGTCTTAGCAACTTTCAAATATACAACAAGGTATTATTAACTGTAGTTGCCATGCTATACATTATAGTCCCTGCATTGTTTTGTTTATTCAGGGTTCCTCCTCTTCTTTTTTAAAGAAAAAAAAATGTATGTACACACACACACACACACACACACATTTTTTTCCCCTCCTTTTTTATGGTATGATTGATTCAAATGTCTGAGGATCCTTAGCTAATTATTTATATCTAAGAGAGAGGCCCTAAAATTTTAAAAACCTGAAAATCCTGTTTTGGCCAAGCTTATCAATAAGTAGGCTTCATTATCAGCTAATCAGGTGGCAACTTAACTTTAATAGGTGACCTCGTTATGTCTGGGTCCATCGATCTTTTATCTTTGGGCAGTTCAGATTCTCCAGAGGAATATTTTTCAGTCCCTTGCCTGGAGAGTTATGTCTGGCTGCTGGTATTTGGGGACCTATAGGGGAAGAAGCTGAGGGAGTCTCACTATTCAGTATGCAAGCCTCTCTGAGTCCCCCTGTTTCTATTGTAGCATCTCAACTTTGCCCTCTACTGTGTCTGATGTTTTCAGCCCAGACACCAAAGATGAGGACTTCTCCATTTTAATTTTTCTCATTTCCCACAGGGTGGAAATGAGGAAACCATCTGGCATGGGGGTGGGGACATGGAGGTTCAATTTCACTTTACAGAGACTATGTCTCTTGTTTTCAACATTGCTCTTTGTTAGCACTTTCTTGTTGTGTCTGGTGCCTCCAATTGTTGAGCCTTTCTGGTGCTTAGCCGATTTCACATCTGCAGATGAGAACACCAAGGTTTTGTGCTCGTTACTTTGCTGAATTAACTATCTCGCCTCTATTCTGTTTATTATCTCCCAAAAGCTTGTTCATGTCACTTTTTATTGCTTTCAATATCTTTTTATTGCTTTCTATCATTTTCCGGGGTTTTGGGGAGGACTGGTTAACAAAAATGCCCTACTTGGTTTGTTTTTAAAGCTAAAAGACAGACTGTGGCTCTGGAGCTTCTAGAATCAGAAAGAAAATATGTCATTAACATCTCTCTGATCCTGAAGATCAAGGCAACATTCCAGGGGTCAGATGGAAAGAGGAATTCCAAAGAGAGAAGGTATCCATGTATTCATTGCCTTTGCTTTCAGATTGATTAAGATTTAAGGTAAGTTGTTTATTGTTTCCACTTTGGGAATTCTGGGACCTGTAAAGAGTTCCAGAAACAGTCTTTGAAAAGGGAATAGGAAGTAACAGAAAGTAATCCTTGGTTTTCTAAGCTTTTTCTGAAGCCTCCATGTGTACTTTAAACAGACCAGCTAAATGAAATACAGAACAGAATGAGGTTATTCCCTTTCTCTATTGGTATTTTTCCCTGTGCAAAGATGAAAATAAATTTATTGTCATATACTATCTTTCCCATCATGAACCAAAGCCTTTAGTACTTTCTACCCCTGTTGAAAGTAACCTGGGGGTGAAAATAACACCCACCACAACTACAATTTGACACTCAAACCTGAGGTTTCTCCATCTTCTTAAACCTATAAAGTAAAACTTCAGGTTTTCCCTAGAAAAAAACCATAGTGCTCAAGAACCACCTCAGTCTGTTTCAAGGCAGCCCTGGCCTTGGCTGGCAGGGCTTTAAGGCCTGGAAGGGCTGGAAGCTGCAGAAGCTGCAGAAGTGCCGGTTGCCAGCAGAAGCCTGAATAGACCTTATGGGTTGCTGCTCATTAACTGGAAGGTCACAGAAGTTGGAGTTCTTGGCTTTTTCTGGTGAGTCACCCAGAGAGAGACACAACCTCAGGATCGAACAGTCCTGTATGAACATTGTGGGGCAGAGCAAAGTCAGCCGGGCAGGACTGTCTGTTAGACTTTTAAACTGAGTTCCAGTGCCACATCCAGTAGGAACTCGACAAGCTGTATGCTGCAGATCACCACCAGGTGGCACATGTTTCATTATCAATGTGCATCAAATTTGGGTATGTCCTATTGCTGAAGTTCAGGAGTTATTCTGGCCTAATATTGGACTGGCAAGAGCTAAGTTGTTAATTTGAAACTATAACTGGATTTTTCTTGATTGCTTTTAGTTATTTTCCTCACTGTTTAATACAGGATTGTGGGAGTTGAAATAACTTTAAAGGCTTTAAAAGAAGAAACTACTCATGTTGCTCTTCATGTAACTTACATGTTTTCAGGATACTTGATGGGAGCATTAGGCTTCTGTGACCCTGCCCAGAAATCTCAAACTCTTATCCCAGTGACAGTCCAGGAGGTACCTAGACTCTCACCAAGTTACCAGCTCTTGAACTATGCAAGTACACAGGTCACAGTATAGCAGAAATTAGCTTTCTTGAAAGAAAGAGAAGAAAGAAGGGAGGGAGGGAGGAGGGAGGAAAAAAGGAAGGAAGGAAGAAAGGGAAGAAGGAATGAAGAGTAATTTAAGAGGGGAGAGGAAAGGCTAGGAGAGGAGAAGAAAGAAAGTTGAGAAAAAGAGATAATCCAAGAAATATTACATAACCTAAATGGAAAGCCCCCCTTCCAAAGTCAAATCTCACCATGGTGCCTTAACATTTTTTAGTGTCACAGCAAGAGTATTACCCCAAATCATTTATAAACTCTGGGTGGGGAGAAATCTTTCACATTTAGATCTTTTGGTGCAGTGATTCAATTCAGTCAGTTGTATTTTCCTCCATCGACTTTATGGTTTTCTCTCAGTCTGACTGTCTCCTAGACAATCCTCCAAATTCTCTCTGATCTGGACAGGGATTACTTAGACCTTGCGAGCCTACTGCACAAGCTGTAACAGCTCAGATCAGGAGGCCTCTTCTCTTGTGGTCATGAATCAGGTGACTTCACATATGTGGAGACTAAGTGGCACAAGAGGTGGAGGAGTGGCAGAAGGGAGTGGAAGGAATTCTCGAATCACTATTTTGCTGTTTGTGTGTCTTCTCTGAGTCTTTGCTTTACTTGGAGTTGAGCTGAAAAAACGTACTGAACTGGTGTCCTCCCTACCTTCTCAACAAAAGTCTGCTTGTTCAGGGTTGGCAAAGCACCCAATTGTCTACTAATTTACTCTTATTAGACCCTGGGTAAATAGCCAAATGAGTTGGGCTCTCAACAAGCAGGCCGTCACTTTCATCTCTGTTAAACTTAAGGTCTTGAAAGCAGAAGAGAATCTACTTTACATTCCTCTAAGTCACCAAGTTAGAGCTCAGATACTTCTGTAGCCCTTTGCTGTTTTCCTTCCTCATTCCTATAGGTTCCTGATCACCCCACTCTGCTCCATCAAATCTCCCTTCTACCTCCCATGATTCTTTGGTCTCTCCGCCCCATCCTTCTCTGACATCTTTCTTCCTCCATTAATTTCCTCTGGGGAAAAAAAAAGGAGGTATATTGAGAGTGAGGCGGAGCAGTGTGAGTAGGAAGGGGGCTCCATGAAGCTGCAAGGAGTGACAGACCAGGTCTGGTCTGTAGCTTCTCCGGGCCAGACTCTGTCTTTGCCCAGTATGCCTCTCAGAAGCTGAAAGAAAAGGAAAAAGGAATACTTCCATACCTCTATCCCCTGAGCTTTTAGTTACCAGCTTTAAACAAATTATCCTACTCAGGAGCTAAGAATGACCAAGTGCTACCTTAGTGCTGTCATCCACAGCACTAATTAGACTATTCTGCACATCAAGTGAGAATAACTTTCAAACATTGAAAAAGATTTCCCTTGGAATTTCCACTTCACATAAATAAATGAGAGTGGACCAGTTTGGCTTTAAATCTCAATCCCAGGGACAGTCCAGAAGGCCATTCAAGTGACTGTTCTTTGTTAGTACACTATACAATTGTATAGGAGGAGCATCAGTAAAGGGGTCATTTTATATTCTGAGGATATCTGCTGTCAGGTCTACAATGACAAACTTAAAAAGTTTTAATCCTAGATGCAGAAAATGGGACTACTGCACATATTCTTTAGGGTTTTTTCTTCTCTGCATCTGGTTTGCGTGATCCTATCTCTATTCTGTTTCAAGCCTCTTCCCTGGCTCTTTACGGTACCTTGTCCAGCAGCACCTGGATTTGCTTCATGCTCTGCAGGAAAGGGTCCTGAAGTGGCCACGCCAAGGAGTCCTTGGAGATTTATTCCTTAAATTAACAAATGATGAGGTAAGGTTTTTTTGTTTTTTTGTTTTTTTAAATCCTTGGGAACCTTGAGTTATATGCATCTTTGTCTCCCTCATCTACTTCTCTTAATGGAGAATTCAGAAGCAGTGAATTTCAGAGTTAGAAGAACCACTGAGATCCAGTCTAACCTCCTTTTCCTACAGATAATAAAATAAAGTTCAGAGATACTAAGACTTTGCTGAAATCACCTAGCTAGCTAGATAGCTGTGACTAGATCTGTGGCTAGAACCCAAATCTTCTACCTTCCAGTTCATCACTTTATAGCGTACTATAACTGCCACCATTGAATATGTGATATATTTGTGTAGATATGTCTATTTGTGTATAAATATACATACATGTACCTATATATCTATATTAACATATAAAATAAATACATGAGGGTTTGTATATGTATATATATTTTCATTCCTTAGAGATTTTAAAAATTATGATACAGGTAGCTCTTTGTCTTGAATGGCTTTTATTTTCACTTCCCTGGAGAAAGGATATTAAGTTTTGAAATCTCTATGACGTGCTATAAAAAAAGTATGATCCAGGCCAGAAGTTGCAGACTCAAATGCCTACAAGGCTGGAGAGTGATATAAATAAGTGGAAGTAAGCTGCATTTAATACAATATCAACTATTGGGAAGTGAGCTTAAGTGGAATACATCTGCTTTTATACAAGGAATAGCTACTCAGCTTTATGTAATTGTTTTGCAGGAAAAAAAGGACTGGAACTGCCAGATCTGATATTTTAGCAGCAGCTGGAAATCCCAATTTTTTGTGAAATTTTCTTATCTTAAAAATATTGTGAGGACTAATTAAAATTGTTCCACAAGCCAGATTTTGCCTGCAGTCAACCTCTGTATATCAGTAATTCTCAACTGAGGATAATAAAATGAAGTTTACAAAATATCTACTCATATAGATTAAAGTAGATGTGATGCTATCCCTCTAATATCACTTTTACTCATTTGTATTCGGTTCTCTAGAAGTTGAGAACCACTGATCTACACACTATGAAGTGAGTCGGACAAAGTTCCTCATTGGATGTAGATGTTTGAAATTGAAGGCAATTTTAAAACAAAATATGCATTTTTATCATTTAACAATTTGAAAATACTTTTTCAACTTACATATTTCCTCTCTCCTGCCTTGGTTTATCATTTCACGCCTTCTCATTAAAAGCAGGGCTATTGAGTTTTGGTTCCCAAGTCCATAGGGATATTTACCTGAAAACCAAAAAAGATTTTAAAGAGAGATGAATTAAAAAACATTCATGAACACATTAAATGATTAAGATAATCTCTGCATAGTACTTCTTTTTGATATTTATACATATATCAAATATTAGCTCTCATCATTCCTGTTTCTAGGTCCTTACCATGCATTTCTGTGTTTCTTTTCAAGAACAATTTCTTGGATTATTATGTTGCCTACCTGAGGGACCTGCCTGAATGCATCTCTTTGGTTCATGTTGTTGTTTTGAAGGAGGTAAATTAACTCTATCTGTGCACTGCCCTTTGGTTACATGTATATCTATATAATGTTGCTCATCTATCTAGGAAATACAGCACATTAACTCTGAGCTTGTCTTTGAGGCTGGAGAATGGCTCGAATACAGTCCCTGACACTCCACCCTGGGGCTAAAGGTGCCCACTAAGAATCGGTGCCCTTGTTTTGGTCCTTGCCCTATCTGTTTCCTTCCATTGGAAGTTTAGACAAAGTAAATAGGTGTTCTAAGCAGAGATCTTCAGGCTGCCACTTGCAGCCTGACAATATTGTCCCCCCCCCCAACCTGGACAACATTAATCTGAATACTAAATTTATATAATCTGAATATTAGACTCAAGTCATCCTGCGTCTGTCAGTTAATAAGATTGTAAAGTGATGCTAGTCATGTAGCTTTAAGTATTGCTATTGTCGTGCTCAATAAGCACATATAAATATATAACAATTCTACTTATTTTGCATCAATAGGAAGAAACCACATCAAAAGCCCTAAAATTAAGAGTTAATCAAGTTTTACAAGAAGTGAGGTATAATGCCTACTAATGGAGTATAATGCCTAGCATATGTTAGTACTCAGAAAATATGAGAACAAGAAAGGAAGAGAAGGGAAGGGCCATAGAGAAAGTCTAACAGATTGCCAGTTTCTAATCATATTCCTTTCCCCACTGTCAGGAGGCTCCAATCTACCCTCTGTGGCTGTTAGTAAACCACAGTAATGACTGCTTGCTGGAGAACCTTAATTTATTCAACTTAAATATAATTTATTGAATGCCCACTTCTGTTTAACACTGCTAAGATGTGGGGGTGAGACAGGAGAAGGCAGTTTGGAAAGCTGGGTGGGTTCAAAAGAAGTATGTGATGTGCTTCCTGTTAGAGGAGCTGTTTCCTAATACATATTTTTATTTTTTTAGGTGAGGGAACCCTTGGTTGACCTCATAGATTGCAAGGACTTTGTTAGCTTACAAACCCTTATTTTTTATGCCTATAGCATGTGGTCTTCCTAGGTGGTCTCCCATCCAAGTACTAACCAGGCCCAACCCTGCTTAGCTTCTGAGATCAGATGGGATCAGGCTTGTTTAGGGTAGCATGGCCATAGACTAGAAAAGTTGTTTCCTAAGCATGTTCCTGAACAAGTGGCCTATCCAATGAGAGAGCAATGCTTCACGAAACTCTAGAGGAAGAAAATGCTCTGGTGGGGTTGACTCTGGGGTTCTGCAGCCAGAGCTGGAGGGACACTGAAGAGTGACTTTATCTTTCTTTCATTCAGGGTGATGAAGAGATTAAATCTGATATCTACACATTGTTTTTTCACATAGTCCAGCGCATCCCTGAATATCTGATACATCTGCAGGTAGGCATGGGTGGGCAAGCCACCAAAGTAATTTTTAGGCTATACTATTGTTTTGGGCTTCCAAGAAACACATAAGGGGTTGAGGAAGGAATAATTAATACTTCTAATAAGTATTTAAATAATTTCGATTGTTATGATTACCCTGTCCTCACCTTGTGGTATGAATTAAAATAAAAAATGAACTAAAAATGTTTGGCCCATGATGCCTGCCTTTGAAGTTCTATCTTCATTTACTAGCAATCTCCACCTCAGCTGATCCAGGATCTTTCCATAGCAGCTCCCGCTAGACTCAGTCTCTTAGCACCTATTCGGTCCCTTCACCTTGGTTCCACAGCCATCTAAAAGTACCCTCTAACTTCCCTACCCCACAATCCTATCCCCCAGTGTCTAAGAAATATCTATGTAACCTGCCCACTTAACTGCTATCCTACTTTCTTTCTTTTGCTATATATTGCTTCTGTCTTGTGTCACGGAAGAAGCATGCAGCTGATGAGCTGACTTCACATCATTTTTCATAGGGTTTGTCCACCTTGGAAGAAGCAGATTTGAGAGAAAGGCTCACCAACACTCCTATCAACCCCTCTTCTTTCCATCACCCACCTGCCCTGATTTATTTGTTGACCGATCTAAGTAATTCAGTGAAAGCATCTTAGAAATGTTTGGGATTTATCTCAGCATTATAGAGGCTTTCAATTGTAGGTGGCTTTAGATCTCAAAATAATTTTCTCGCAATACTTATTTAATCTTTTCAACAATCCCATAAAATAGTTATCATTATTATCATCTTTAAGATAAGGAAATGGAGAGCCAAAGAAGTCAAGTAATTTGCCCACATTAATACACTTAGTAGGTGAAAAAATTTAAGACTGAAACCCAGGTCTTGTCAGCAGTATGGTAAATAAGAGCCCTGGGTTTACAACCTGATTTGAGTTTAAATCCTGGCTCTGCTACTAACTAGTTGTGTGACCTAATGAAGATTACTTGACTTTGCTGTATACCTCGATTTCCTTGTTAAATGAAGGTAATAACGGTACCCATCTAATAGGCTGTGGTAAAAATTAAGAGAGAAAATATATGTAAAGGGCTTAATGCTTGGCAATAGGAAGCACTCAATAAATGCAGCTTGCATATATGTACCACTGCACCACAGTAGCCAATGTACTAGGAGGGATTAGTCCAGGTGTGATCACAAACACCTGCCCTATTCCAGCCTGCTTTGATGCCTGATGGGTTTACCATTGGTCTGATTCATTTGGGTCATAAGCATTCCCCAAGACAATAATTGTTAGAATGGCTCCATTTCCTCCACGACCGAATTATTAGATCCTTCGAATTTTTCAAATGAATTATCATATTTTTACATCCAACTCAAACAGGAGCAATAGTGACTGAAAAAGAGAATATTGGACACATGTATTGTTGTTTTGATTAAATGGCTACTAAACTCTCATAACAGATCAACTCGAGGTGCAGAAAAGATGAAAGTTTTCATTCTAATTATGCAATCCTTTCTTTTGTCCTTCACCCAGAACGTCCTGAAGTTCACAGAGCAGGAACACCCTGACTATTATCTACTTCTGGTGTGTGTTCAGCGCCTTCGAGTATTTATCTCACACTACACCCTGCTGTTTCAATGCAATGAGGAATTGCTTATTCAGAAACGGAAAAAGCTCAAGAAGTAAGGTTCTGATGGTGCAGTCTAGAGGGCCGATTAAAGATTTCTGAGACTAGAGATACAGTCAATGTGGGTGACCATCACAAGTAACCACATATATATTAAGTGGATGAAATGCAGTGGCAGGAGGTAGAAGAGAGAAGGGAAGGGAAGAGAGGTGGCCAGGCTAGCTACAGGAGGGAGGCACCTGCCATCCGGTGGAAATTACTTTAGAAAAAGAAGCACATCACTCTAATGTCTAAACAGCCCCCTCTTGTCCCATGTTGCCAACTACCTCAAAAATCCTTGTTTCCTTAAACTTGCCGAGTTTAAAAATGCAGTTTAAAGGCCAGAATGTGGTCTCTTCCATTAATTCGACAAATATTTATTGAACACCTATTGTGTATCAGGTACTGCTCTATGCACTGAATATACTGCAATGAACAATACAGACAGAAAGCTTTGCCACATGGAGCTTAGTTTCTAGGGCTGGACAACTAGTTAATAAATTAGATGGTGATAAATGCTATGGATAAAAATAAAATGAGTAAGAGAGGGGATGGTGGTTGAGCAGATTTCATTCATGCTAAGAACAAACAGGAAGGGCTGATTAGTGAGAATCTGGGTTTCAGAGAGAACAGAAGCAATCAATAGCAGAGATTCCTAATGACCTGGATTTCCTTCAACCACATCCCATACTGATGAGGAAGAAAAGGATCATTTCTGTGGGTGCTTCAGACCAGAAAAATGTGCTGTCTCCCAAGCTGGGGCTCCTCTAATGGTGGACATCTCCCCATACCACCCCTTTCACCTAAACTCAACTCAGCCAATTAATCAGCATCCCTACTCCTGCCCAGCATCCAGCTCGTTCCCTATCACGTAAGCAACCTGGCTTGTAGAGGGCCCCGGAGAGAGAAAGAAACTTTACAGCTGAACTTCATCTGAGAAACGGTCTCCCTATCTTTCTAGGCAGAATCTGTGTGTTCAGAGAGCCGATTTCCCCCTGTACACTCTGAGAATTATTACTTCCATTCCATTAGGTCATCCATGGCAAAACTGTACAAAGGGCTGGCTTCCCAGTGTGCAAATGCCGGGCAAGATGCTTCTCCCACTGCAGGCCCCGAGGTTGTCCGTGACAGTGGGATCCACACAGAAGAGATGCTGCAACCCTACCCTTCTGCTCCGAGTTCAGGCCCTGCTGTCACGTAAGCACCTGTTGCTGTGGAAAGGTTAAAGGCAATGCCCTTGCATCACAGGCTGTCTGAGTTGGGCAGCAGGCCAGCCTGGATTAAAAGTATGACCAACAGGACTCCTCCCTCCCTCTTGTCCTATCAGGTCTCTGCATGGCAGGCAAGCAGCTGACCCAATGCTTGGATCCCAGAGGAAGGCACTAATGTTAAGGGGCAGGCCTAGAGGCTGGAGGTTACTCCTTAAAACTTTACCACATGGAACCACCCTCCACCTACGGCATGAGTCCTTTTGGGTTTGAACAATGATAGAGTAGATGAATGCCATAAGAAGAGAGGAGGCATTTAATAAGCCCTCAGAAGGGTGGGAACTGGCTTAAGGTTTCCAAAAGAGAGTGGAGGAAAAGGGAATCCCAGTCAGGGGTCAGTGTAAGTCTGGGCTCCAAAGATTAGAAACAGGTCTGAGGTGATCCAGAAAGAATGTTGTTTAGCCCTTTCCAATTCTCCTTGAAGCTTCCTCAGAAAGGAACTTCATATAATCTCTGTTCTTCACTTATGACAACTTCCCTTAAAGCTGTTCTGGGCAGTGGATGGGTTTGACAGCCTTTTAAAGTCTTGGCATACAATCCTCTAGCACACTAAACTGAATTCTCATTCAGCAAACTTCTTGATGATCTTTAGGGTAAGAAATGGACCATGTACATATCTGGAATTCATTTTACCTCTAAAAGATAAGGATAAAGTTAACTTAGCTCCTTTAGGAACCAGGAAATCTGGAAAGATAAGAGAAACCAAAACTCAAAATTCCAAATTCCCACTTTACCAAATATAGACAATTCTCATAAAACTGACATTCCTTACACTATAATTTCCGTTTGGGGTTTTATTATCTTAAGGAAAATTTATAAGTTGTACAAAAAGCTACTTTTATTTCCTTCACTGAAATCAAGTAATTTTCTTCAAAATTACTTCATTATTTCAATTTTTAATCATTGTAGTTTTTAGAATGCCAGTGACAATCATGGGAAGAAGCAACTGATCGATAATGCAGAACAAATTGTTTCCTCTTTTTGCCCTCATCTCTTAAAACTGAGAACATTTTCAGTGAGAGACAAGAGTGGAAATGTGGATAGGCAACAGGGAAAACTTCCATAGTCATTTTGAAACCTATCAGACATTAACTTTTCTATAAATAGAGCTCAGGATGATTTTCTTCCTATAGAGAAAATCCTAGAAGTCCTGTAGGTAAAGAATGCCACACAGAAAAAAACACCTTTCCTGTGAGGAGAGTGGGAGAGAGGCAGGAAGTGGATATTTACTTTGTGGTTCACTTCAGCTCTTAAGACAATGACAAACTATTTTCTTTGAAGTGCAGCAAATAGAGCCAAAAAATGAAATCCCCAGAGACTATATCCAGATGGAACAAGCTGGCTGCCACTGTACTCTGTTTAGGAAAATGGCCCCCAAAGCCTTCTCAGTTAACAACAATCTTCTCAGTTAAAAGAGAATTCGAGTCAGGTCGATATTGTATTTTACTATTTCTTTTCATTTCTGTAAGTGTAAGACCTAATTTTCATCTTAACATCAGCAGAGAAAGATATTCAGTGTTAGCATTTACATCTACATTATGTATTTTTTTCGTGGTAGAATTAAATATGAATACACTAGAAGAATAACCAGTTTGGGTCAGTATGTAGTAGTCCACTCACGTCTGTCTGGCAAATAAATTCCTGCGGAACTGGCAAATCACATCCAATCTGATATAAATTATTTGTTATCCATAATTAAACAAAGAATTGGGCATAGAGTGGCAGCCTTTTCATTTGGTAATATTTTTGTGGGTGGAGGTTTGAGACAACCTATATAGCATTCTTTATAGCCACGAGGAATGTTTTTTATTTTGAAATTTTCCAGTATACGTAAGAGTTCACAGTGAACCCATACCGTCATCCAGATTTAACGGTTATCAAGACTCTAACACATTTACTTCTGGGAATTATTCTTAAACGTTAAGATCCATGAGTCGAACAAGAGTTGTTTCCATTTTTGTGTAACTCTGCTGGGGCAAGAAAGGGATTAAAGATAGGAAAGAGGTACCTTGGGGGCCCTGACACGTGGTGGGGTCAGAGCTTCCACGTGGGGAGTGATGGCCATCCTTGGCCCACCAGCCATCTCTACGCAGTGTCTCCTTGCTCAGACGGATACTTCGGGCATCCGCTTTACGGACGGCTATTTTCGCTCTCCCACTTGGGAGACTAGGGCTTGTGGGAACTCCTTAATCGGAGAGGCCTGTGGAACTTGGTAGGTAACCCATGTAGGTGCTTGGGAGGGGCAGAGGGGAGAGGAACCTTTAGCAGCATCGGGCGGGAGGTGTGTAGCTCCTGGCCTTGCGCTGCTCGGTCAGAGGCCTGCATTAACAAACCGTAAGCACACCTCTTCTGTATTGTTTCCCTTTTAAAGACATTTGATGCCCCCAATGAAGAAAAGCCAACAGCAGCAAAGCTTGATGGAGAGCATGCAGCCAGGGAAGCCCAGTGACTGGGAGATGGAGGGCAGGAAGCACGAGAGGCCCGACAGCCTCCTGGCCCCTGCGCAGTTCTGTGCCGCCGAGCAGGACGTGAAGGCGCTGGCCGGGCCGCTGCAGGCCATCCCGGAGATGGACTTCGAGCCCTCGCCCGCCGAGCCGCTGGGCAACGTGGAGCGCACCCTGCGCGCCCCTGCCGAGCTCCTGCCCGACGCCCGCGGCTTCGTGCCCGCGGCCTACGAGGAGTATGAATATGGCGGCGAGATCTTCGCGCTGCCCGCGCCCTACGACGAGGAGCCCTTCCAGGCGCCGGCCCTCTTCGAAAACTGTTCTCCCGCTTCCTCCGAGTCCAGCCTTGACATCTGCTTCCTGCGGCCCGTCAGCTTCGCCATGGAGGCCGAGCGGCCCGAGCACCCGCTGCAGCCGCTGCCCAAGAGCGCCACATCGCCAGCGAGCAGCAGCGGCGCCTACAAGCTGGAGGCGGCGGCGCAGGCGCACGGCAAGGCCAAGCCGCTGAGCCGCTCGCTCAAGGAGTTCCCGCGCGCGCCGCCCGCCGAGGGCGTGGCCCCGCGTCTCTACAGCACGCGCAGCAGCAGCGGCGGCCGCGCGCCGCTCAAGGCCGAGCGCGCCGCGCAGCCCCACGGCGCGGCCGCTGCCGCCGCCCGCGGGGCGCCGCGCACCTACTTTCCCCAACAGAGGTCCCAAAGCGAAAAGCAGACCTATTTGGAAGTAAGGAGGGTAAAGTAAAACCAAACCCAACCCACACCGCTGGCAGCCCCGGGCCTAGATCTCCAGGGAGCAGCGTGGGTTCACCTGGCGTTGGGGGAAAGCAGGCTTGCCGGAAGGGGAGAGGGGCCTGGTTATGGCAGAAGCTGGGGTAAAGGCTTGTGCAGAGCTCAGTTGCCCTCGAAGGCGAGTGTTAGCGCCCGTTCTGCAGTTTGCACCAGGACACAAAAGCATGTCACGCATTCACATATACCACGGCAAAGAGAACAGACTTTGACTCTTCTTAGACCTGCTTACGCCAGCATCCCCACACCCAGGGAAAGCGGTGGTACCTCAGGGTTACACTTCACCTTCAAAGCCCTGCACGCAAGTCCCACGCTTGTTTCTCCCTCTTCCTGTTAGACACACCTCCTTGTTTAAATGCTCAATATATCCAACACTATGTACCAACTTAGTCTACTCCCAAACCCACAGCAGACTCGTTTGTAGCTAGGGAAGAGGCAAGTTGCCCTGTCTCACTGTTGACTTCCAGCAAAGTTCATTGCAAAGCTAAGTTCATTTCCGATTTTCCTTTTGACTAGAAAATGGTGTCACGTTACTTTGCAGACTCCAGTGGGACTGGGAAAACACAAAATAGTCAAGCCTTGATTCACAAACACGTTCTTTGGCCTCCATGTCAATGTTTAGTACTTTGATGTCTAATCTTGGTGTCCACAAGTCTCGGGACATTTAACGATGTCAAACCCTAGCCTTTAGTGTCTGTCTCTAAGAAAGAAGACAGTATGCTTTATTGCAAAGAGCACCTGACTAGGTGTCAAGAGATCTAGGTTCTAGTCCTGTCTCTGCTGCCAAATAGCCGTGGCATTTGGACCATTCACTTGGCTTCTCTGTGCCTCCAGTTTTTCTCATCTGTAAAAACAACACAATATATACCTTACCTACCTTACACGGTTGTTATGAGGATCAGGCCAAGTAAGATAAAATCTGTGAATATGCTTTATAAAGTATGGAATGCTCTACAAAGGCAAGTTATTATCAAGATCGTGATTCTACAGAAAGATTTTTCTTAAACTATTAATAGATTTAGTTTCTATATAGACCCTAACAGCCCACTTCTCAAAATATGGTCCTTGGGCTAGTAGTTAATGCTTTGCCTGGGAGCTTGTTTTAAATGCAGAATTGGGACCCCAGCCCAGACCTACTCGATCAGAATCTGCATTTTAGCAAGATTCCCAGATGACTTATATAAACATCAAGTGCAGGTGGGCAGGAGCATACCTTAAATGACTGGTTTTCAAAATCTAAGTGTGCATAATCATAGTTGACATTTACTTCTAAACAGGTCTGACCTCTCAAACACTCCCTCCCTCATTTATGCCTAAAATGGAGAGTTAAGAACATGAGTTTAAAACTAGTATTACAATCAAAGAACTTTCTTATTTCGTAGAAAGAGAAACATACCTAGAGTTACTAAGGGACTACTACTGATTTTCCAGCAAGACAGTATTGATGCCAGAATAAGAAGTTAATATCTATACTCTTTAAACATTTACCTACTTCCTTTATTTCTTGGTCTTTAACTATTTACCTTAATCCTACTCTAGACTATTTGCCTTGATACACAGAAAATATTTCTGCACTCAGCAGAACATTATTCTCTTTTCAACTACTTATTTCTTAATTCACCTGGGTTTGCTTTAGTTGGATTAGGATTCCCACCATTATTTAGTCTTTTGGGGTGAGAGAGGAAAATGACGGAATTAAAAAATTGTCCAACAGTTAGGATAGCCATTAAATTTGGAAAAGAGTGAAAAAAAACACTCCTCTCTTGTGTTTTCAGGAGATGCATTTAGAAGACACCACCAGATTCTGTCCAAAAGAAGAAAGAGAAAGTGAACAAACATCTTTCAGCGATCAAAACCCCAGGCAAGACCAGAAAGGGGGCTTTCGCAGCTCCTTCCGCAAGCTCTTTAAAAAGAAGTGAGTAGCCCTTAGACAAGACAGCATTTGTAACTCATTTCCCTTTGGGCTAAGTCTTGAGGTTTTACAAGTAATAAGTATCAAGTAGCTGGTTTCACACAACTGCTTCAAGCTCAGTGCCTGCACTCAGTAGACATGATTCCTGCCAGGTGAAGATGTTTCTTATTGTAACATCCTAGAGTAAAAGCAAATTCAGCTCAGTCCTTCGCCTCTTCTATCTTTTTGCCTTACTTCCTTGTTCCCAAAGTCATGTGTCCTGAGAGGAGTGAGCAGAGGAGTTCCCCTGGGAAATGAGCTGGTAACAATCAAATTCCTTTGAGACTGGGAGGAGTGGGATCCACTGTTGGAGTTGGGAGTAATGGGTGTTCTGTCAGAATCTCCCCACATGTGGAAAGTTTTCTAAGGCATCTCAGCACTTCTGTCTATAGGGGTCTGTTGTTATCCTGGATGTTGATACATGTTTATTGGGACTTCTGCTAGAGTCTTGCCTAGTAGAAATGATAGAATGGATTTGGCTTGGGCTCTAGTTAAAAAAAAAAAAAAAAAAAAAATCACTTTAATGGAGTTTCCATACTCCTAGGAGGCAAAAACAAGACATTTCCCTTCTGCAGTTCTTCTAAAATTCTAAGCCCTTGTTATGTATGAAATCATGCCCCAGGCATTTTGGCCAGCATTTACCAGCATTGTCTTACAGACTGGGAGACAGTGGCCTAACTCCAGCCTGAAACAGAGAACTGGGCATTAGCATTTGACCATAGAGGGATTTTCCAGTCTAGCCATTGTCCACCTGAGGTACTGCTGTCTCTATCTGCCGTGGTCCTCAGGCCTACTTCCCTCTCCCTTAGACACATTTTCCCTGCTACTTAGTTTTTCTTGGTAGGGAATGTTCCTGCAGTTAGTTTTAAACAGTAAGTCTTCGTATTTTAGTGGATGGAAAATTTAAAGACTATTGCCGCCTTTGGAGAGCTGCTGCTAAGTGAGGAAGCACCGAGAAATCACTTTCTCCTTGAGGGTAGAGGTTCCTGATTGATTTATATAATGATCTTGATGGAAGAATTAGGGGCAGACCTGGAGTGAAGACTTTTTTGATGGTTTGTCTAATTCTTCTCCCATGGGAGGGTGGCACTGAGATTATGGGTCTCTAATTGTTGGTCCTCGCCTGCTCTTACTGCAAATGGGGAAAGAGGAAGGGACAGGAACATGACTGTAATTAGACATAGCCCTAGTCTACAGTCCCCTTTCAGTTTTGCCAAGGTATTCCCATGCATGCAGGGATTTCCTTTATTTAGGGTAAGGAGTTAAGAAGTGTAACTCTCTCTCTAGGATCAGGGACTTAGATCTTTCCTGGCCCAGTGCTCACTTCTGTAAAATTTGGCAGGGGTGGAGAGACCTGACAGCAGATAACTCTCTAGCCTGACCTTGGGGTGTAGGTTCCTAAATCCTTCTAAAGACTCCAAATTCTTAAAGGCACTGCTCGAGCCTTTTTTTTTTTCTTTTTAACTACAGTATTCCCACCCCCCCCCCCAAACAGCCACATTTTTCCTACCACCATTTATAATGACTGGATATTGTCTGTCGGAAAGCAATGAGCCATGGATCCACCAGTTTTGTTTTGTGTATACAAATTCCCACTTTTCAGAGAGATGTAAGAAAATGCTCTGCTGGTTACCTAAGGCAGAGAGAGGGAGTGGACTTGGCCTCTCTGTGTCAAGGGGGCAGAACTAGTGACAATGAGTAAGAGGAAGAACTTTCTAAAAATACAGCTGTCTGGAACTGGAACTGGCTGCCTCATAAGGGAGTGGGTTCTCTTTAGTAGAAGCTAGATGCCCCTGGTCAGAGATGCTATGGCAGGGATTTCTGCACTGGGTGAGAGAGTGCCCAGCATAATCACCTGAGTCTTTTCTAGTGCTGAGATTTGCTTTATCTGTAGTTTGACTTTGTCGTAGATTAATCTGAGTAATCACATCTTTTTAACATCTGAAACAAGAAATTAATGTGGTCTTGGGGCCTGTAATTTTAAAGACTCATCAGATTTTATCTTTCTATAGCCCTGCACAGCCCTTGGTACAATGCTGAGGACTTGTGTGGACTCTCCAAATTAGTGTTGGTTAATTGCTTCCAGTCCTCTTGCAGCTTTTTGGAATCCTTCTTAGAGGGTCAAGTGGATCCCCTTAGTCTTCTTATCCTTTTTCATAGATCAGTCCCTGCTGCATCTATCAAATGTATTTAAAATCTGAAGTGTGATGTGGATGGCCACACAGATGGCTACTCCCTCTGACAAACTTTCCTGGCTTTTTATACCTGGTGTAAGACTATGAGCACCATCAGGTGATGCTTGCTTATCACCTTGTGTCCAGGGTGCCGTGGTGGGTGCCTTGAGGACTTGGCATGGAGTCAAGAAGCAGCTTGAATAACTTTTCCTGAGTATTTTCCTCCAAAAACCATGGAAAGTTTGCTTCATTATGCTAAGGTAAAGAAGGGTAGGGAGGCATAGCACAGAAAGGTCAGTGGCTCTTCACTCAAGTGAGAACATACTGTTCTTTTCATTAATTAAGTATTCTTTCTTATATGCATGTACTTTGTGAAACACTTGTATAGGAATCATGAATGACATAGTCCTAGCTATTATGTAGGAACTTTATGTATGTTATGGGGGACTCCAAAGTCAGGAATATGGGCAGGTACAGGGAGGAACTGGAAAGAGACATTCAGCTCATTTCCCTCCCATGTTGTTGGGAGATGAGGCTGGCAGCAAGCCCTGTGACTTTAAGAAGTGGTTAACTCTGGGTACTGAAACCATGCCAGAGCCTGGCCTCAGAGGTCCAAAATGGACCAGTGCCTATGTCACATCTGGGGTTCATTGCCTGCCTACCCCACAGCCCTCTGGAGGCTCATTCCTGTCTACACTGACACACTTTTTGTATCCATAGGGGCTTGTTTGGCTGGTGGCCCCACACACCCAGAATGCTGCTTCGGGATGAAGCTAGGCATGGAGCCAGATGCAACAGAAAACCTGAGAAAGGGTTCTCTTCCCTCTGAGGCTGGGAGGGCCGAATGCTCATACCCACAAGGATTCAAAAGGGAGAGTCAAGTTGGCATCAAAAAAAAAAAAAAAAAAGTCCTGAAAAATACCCAAGATGTTTAGGGCAAAAGATGATGCTCTGATTGTTTTGATCTCAGGCACATTTGTCCTGGGTAGATACCAGGTCAGGTGTCTCTGAAAGTGGCCTAGAATCGATCAGAATAAAGACTACATATCCTAAAGTTTGAAAATGTTAAGTGACTTTAAAAATTTTTAATAAGAATTTTTAGAACCCAGGAATAGACCTAATGTGGTAGGCTGATGCTGGACTGAATCATTTTATCCTGCTGTCTTTGAGCAGGATGGAAGACAAACTATTCCATTCTAGAAGGATCTAGATGGAGGCTGTCAAAGACTTAAATGTAGAGTATTCTGAAGTCTAAGGCAAATGCTACTTCATATTTATATATAAATCTTACACTTAGGTTAATTAATATTCTTGGTTGGGGGTGTATGGCATAGGGGAAGAGGATTTTATAAGACAGTTTAGGGGTAGGGAATTTAAATGCTCTCCCTTTTATCCTCAAATTTGGGGGGACTCCAATATAAAGAATATGGCTTCTAAATGATTAATTCTACCTCCTCTTTAGCCCTTTATAACTTACATGCCTCAGAATGTCTCCTTCCCTCCACCAATCATATCGAGATTTATTTTCTTCATCACTCACACACAGATTACTTCTCCAGGGTCCCATAAAATTGAATGTTAGTGAATCCTCTTCTTTTGATGTCTTATCAGCTGTTTTTGCATATGCCAAGCCTTGCCTGTGGAACAGAGCAGGTAATAGAAAGCAGGACTACTACAGAATCAATTGATAATTTTACCCACACCTCTTCTTTACATCCTAAAGTGCATCTCAAATCCTTTCCCCATTCTTACTCACTTTGGGGTTCTTTCTCATTTCCCATTTAATTTCCCTATATAACTTTATGATTGAAGGGATAACATTTGAGATTACTCAAACCTGATTACAAATGTAGGTCAGAGGGTTCTGTGGCACTGGATTCCACTCCTCCTCCCATCCCCAGCTCCAAACAAACTTTCAAACTTATTTGTAGCAAATCTATACTTGTATGACCCACCCAACTTGTTATTTTCTTTGTCTCTGTCAATCCAGTAGAAGGAAAGTTAGTAACAGGTCTGTTCTCTTTCCACCATACACTTGGATAGCTCTGTGTCGGAATATACTGGCAGCATGGTACTCTTACCCAGTGAGTGTTTGCCTGCCTGTCCCTTTAGCATCTGCTCAGATCTGCCCTGCAGTTAGCCACAATGGCCCCAGGAGCTCAAAAGCCATTCTATTTTATAGAGAAGCGAATAAAAGCAAATACTCTGGCTCTTTTGCCTAGATTCTGTGGGTAATTTCCTAGTAACTCAGGTATATGTTACTTCAGAGCCTAACAGCCACACCTTTGGAAGAGTCCAGGTGTCAAAGTGGCCATATACCATGTAAGCATATAAAAAGGTCAGTTAAAATTACCTTTTAAAGGACAAAAATGAGATTTTAGTCGTGGCTGTAGTGGATACTGGAATTTGAAAAGGATTAGCAAGATAGCCATTAGTTAATTAATAGTTAATATCAAACAGAGAAATTCACACACCTGGAGACACAGAAGTTCGTTTATGAGAAGAGCAGTTAAAAAAGAAAAAAAACTAAGTTAAGTTTGTGGACTTTGAAAACTAGACAGGGCGATTTTGGCATTTGTTTCAGAAATGGGAACGCAACTGGTGAAGATTTCTGTGGTCCTTGGGGCTGGTGGTGACATCAAAGCTTTCCCATTTCCAGGTAAACACGAAACAGTTGCATGTTGGAACCATCAAACTATAACGTGTGTCTTGGAGAGATCAGATGTAGCTGAGAGGGGAAAGAAATGTGAGGTAAAGATTTTAAGTTCAGACTAATGACTCTTTGATGAGAAACTGCTATGTGGGGGAACAATTCAGAAGAAACACCAGCCACATTCAAATCTTGCTTCCTGCTTCCACCCTCCCCCTAGGTGGGTGTTCCTAGTCTTCTGGATAACAGACGATATGGGGAAAGAATGAAATGGTCAAAAATATATGTCCCTAACATTTTGGGCACAACAGTACCTATCAGGGATGATTTGAATTGGAGGTAGATGAGAGTTCTGGGATTTGGGGAAAGGCCTGGAGTTTAAGGTGGGTGTGTGGGGGCTGCTTCAAGGGAGAATTCCAAGGGGCTTATGAGAGAAAGAGGACTTTCATTCACCCAGACCTCATCTTACCTGATGAGTACCCAGGTATACTGGGTTCGAGAGAGAGAACAGTTTTTTTCTTCTATGCGCTAGAACGTAGTAGAAAAGTGCTCCTTATGAACCCAAAGTAGAAAGTAGGCTGGGCGGCTTCATCTGTGATACCAAATATCAGGGTGATAAGTAAAACAAACAAACAAACAAACAAACAAACAAACAAACAAAACTGGTCAGTCATCAGGTTTCCAGACATTAGGACTTTAGTCTTTGTTTAGATCCAACTTCTTTCCTTGCATAATGTAAAGGAATGTTTGAATTCTCCCCAATTAATTCAGTAAATGACAGAGTCATAATTAACTTATTTAATAACCACAATGAGGACTCAGCATACCAATGACAGTGAAAGAATTTAGCCTTCTCTTGCGGATGGAGGAAGCGTGCCTGACTCTGCCTCCGCGTACAGAGAACATGCTCAGTTGTATAGGAGCTTTGGACAAAGAACTTCATGTCTAACATCGCTTTCATACATCTAGCATGAGGTCTTTTGATATTGGTTCTTAGTCACTGGGCTAGTTTTACCCATTCTAGCTCAGAGTTTAAGCTAGGCAAAGTGCCCCAGCCTAGTGTATCA
Source organism: Rousettus aegyptiacus (assembly GCF_014176215.1). Taxonomy (NCBI): domain Eukaryota; kingdom Metazoa; phylum Chordata; class Mammalia; order Chiroptera; family Pteropodidae; genus Rousettus; species Rousettus aegyptiacus. Next base: position 22,653,829 of record NW_023416310.1, read on the forward strand.
GAGGTTATTTCCAGAAAGCCTCCTCCCTCCAGGGACTTCTGACATGAACAAACTGGAGAAGGTGCAGAGCTGGAATGGATTACCTTACCGGCTTAACCAAGATAAAGGAAGAATGCGCCCTGGACTGGGGACTGAATTGGACTGATTTGAGTTGTTGATTATCGATTGGGCTTGGTCTCCTTTGTGGTGGTTGAGATTATAGAATTTCCTCAATCTGATTACTGTACTAATTTCTGCATTCTACAAAATGTAGCATATCTGTGTGGTTGGCTTCAATAAATCTTTCATTTAAAAATGAAAACAAGCAAAAGTAAGAGTTTGTAATGTAATGCCCAAATTTAGTAAAGGCCCTTGGTAACCTTGGTTGAGAACAATGAATTCCATCCATTTTAATTTAAAAGCGTTGGTAATTTGCGAAGTGGTTACTTGGTTGAATCAAAAATAGGATTTCTTGAATTTTCTGAGCTTGTATCCCCCTTTTACAGTGTAATTACACACTATCTTACACTGACATACACAGTTATTACAATTGTCCCCATAAAGCATTAGAAAGATATTCTTTTTATGTTTGCTGCAAATCTTAGTTACACATGTTCTGAATCTTGAAATTCAAGGGATGTAAAAATTATTCCAGATCTAGGAGGTAACTGTTTTACAAATGCAAACGATTTGGATAAAATATTTGAAAACAATTAAAACCAAATCAACCTGTACTTTATCTGTGTGCTGAGATTTTAGGTCCAGTGGATCAGAATACAGGGAAAAAAGTAATGAGAATCCCTCAATGGATCCTTCACCCACCAAACAAGATTTCTTCAGAAACCGACTTGCTCTTGCAAATGACCTTGACCAAGGAACAGCTGTGTAAAACATACTTAAAGTTGTATTGTCAAGTGGTAAGATGAGGATAAAAAGCTTGTATATATCTGTGTAGGACTATATATATATACATATATATATATATAGATGTATAAATCCTTGAGGAAAACTAATATAAATACTTAAATATGAAACTAAATCAATATACAAACAAGACATTGAAGAGATGAAGATTAGTTTATGATTGAGAGCTGGCTTTTTGATTCTCAACATTGGAGAAAAGGGAAATGGAAGACTTCTCACAATATTACAGAAAAACACAAATTTGGAGGAAAATAAACATTTGTAAGAACATAAACTTCCACCTTGAAGTCATTCTCCCAGTATAACATTGAGCATGTTCGTATTTAACAAGGATATTAATTTCTACTTCCAAGCCATTTAGCTTCATCCCAGTGTTCTTAAACTAATATACACTATATTAGGGGCCAGTTCTATCTTGCCATATGTCTTCTAAAACCTCCAAGGCAGTACCTAAAGACCTTTTAAGGCAAAGTATCAATTAAAAGAATTGTATTTTACATGTTGCAAATCTTGAGTTGTGGAGAATTTGTGCTTAAACCATGATACAGAAGGTTCAAAGCTTAAAACCACATTGATCTCCACACAGAGAATCTCAAGAGCAATACAGGAAACAGTGATTTCTTTAGAAAAAGAAACATTTTTCCTTATGTGGGTTGTGCTGCAGGTAACAGTCCAGAGTCTACATGTTTTACTGAGCACTCAGGATTTAGAGAGCTACTAGTGATCCTGAGTGTCACACACACTCACGACCAGATGGACTGGGGAAAAAAGCACTGATGTAATTACATCCTCTTAAGATACTTTTTTCAGTCTAGAAAGAAGGTGGCTACAACATTAGCGCTTTAGTAGTTTATCCGGAATGGTTGCTACAACACCAGGTTGGAATGAAAACTTAGGACTGGCAGTACCTTATTCTATTTTCTAGAAGTAAGTTGTAAAGGAACAAAGTTCTTACAGTGCAGGCAGAAGAATCCTTGCAATGAGGCTTGCCTGACTATGGGGTAATAAAATGTGCTCTATTTCTACATGGATATGTCCAAGATGGTAGACATCCTTGACATATCACAAACATCAGAATCATAACAGAAAAAAATTAGGTTTAAACAATTTGTCCCTATCCCTAGGCAGTTATTTATAATAAATTCGGGGCATTTGGTTACTGTTCCTTCAAAATCTTGGCACCCAAACTGATTATTCCAGAGATTTTTCCTCTAATAATGCAGTGTTTGGTAAAATAGAGTAAGTTTCACTTCTGTTACAAGTTTTCTTCTACTTGTCTGATGACTACTTAGGAACTCATCCATTAGCATTTTGGACAATAGGTGGTCAGAAACACTTAAAAGATTGCCGCCAAATTTTTGAAGTTTTCAGTATTTAAGTTTAAGTCAAGCTTTTCATTTTCCTGAAATTAATGAACTCCTTTGAAATTAGAGTTCTTTCTATTAAATGGTGAAAGAAGTTTTAGGGGCATTGCTTGATGGAGACCTGTATTTTAAGGGAAAAAATAGAAATTAATGTGTGACACTAGACCTACGTTTTAATCATTATAAGAACAGAAGGATGTGATTTAGGCAATACTGAAAATATTGTTTAGGGAAGCTGTCAGACATTCAAAGTACTCAAGACTTTTGTACATAAACCAAATAACTTGTTTCTCAAACTTTATTGTTTATGAAGAACTTAGTATATAATCTTTTATAATCATCTAAATTTGTTTCTTATCTATAGAGATTCTTATTCCTTCTTGCCTCATTCCCTTCAGAGACAGCAGCATTAAATGCTCTTAATTCTCAGCAGGAAAACTGAATATGTTGTGTTTCTCATATATATAAACCTATTCATCTAAAGATAGTGGGGTCTATGGTAAAGGGCTGTGGCTGGGTACCATCTCCGTTTCTATCTTTATAGGTTGTTTCCATTTAGCACTAGAATGCATCCCCTCTTCTCATCACATTTTCCTTTTCAACTGGAGCACACCCTTCAGCATACAAACGTTCTCATTTCTTTCATTTTTTTTTAAGCAAAAGAAATCTTAACTGTAGCTGTGCCTCAGTTCTGTGGTTTCTTTTATAGTAACACTTGACAGAGGAAACTGCTCCAGTTCCTCTTCTCCCATTCTTTATTAAACTCACTAGGTTCATACTACTCTACTGAATCAGTTGTCAAGATCATCTGTGACTTTCACCTTGCTAAACAAATGATCCATTCTCAGCCATCTTACTGTTCCTGTCAAATATCATTTGACATGCTGACCACTTCCTCCTTCTGAAGTAATTTCTTTACTAGACCCCAGGAAACAACATACTCCTGGTTTTCATCTTTCTTCATTGGCAGTTCCTTCTTAGTCTATTGGCTGGTTCCTCCTTTCTTCTCCCTCTCTTAATTGTTAGAGTGTCCTAGGGCTCTTCTTTGCTTGGATCTTTTCTTTTTTCAGTCTATTGGCTTTAAAATGTGATCTTTATGATGGTGATTCACAATTTTATATCTTTAGCTCACAACTCTCTCCTGAACTCCAGACTTACATCTCCGGCTGCCTTCTCCACACCTCTCAGTTGTCTGATATAGTTATTGAACTTAACACGTCCAAGCCTTCTGCAACCATATTTTCCCCACCTTAATAGTAACTGTGTCCTTCTAAGCCCCAAAACCTTGAAGTTACATTGACAATTCTATTTCTTACACCCCACATCTAGTCTATAATCAAATTGGCTGTCTTCCAAACATATCCAGACTCTGACCTTTTCTCCCCGCCTCCGCTGCTGTCACACTGGCCAAGCGGCCTTCTATTGGGCTAGGCTCTTTATTCCCACTCTTAACCCCTCATTATTCTCAACATGGCAGCCAGAGTGACCCTGTTAAAATGTAAATCAGATCATGTGACTCCTCTGGGTTCTATTTCTCTCAGACCAAAGCCAAAGCCATTACAAGTGATCTGGAACCCATTAAACCTCTGATGGCATCTCCTTTTCTACCCACATCCATTCCTCTTGAGACACCAGTAGCCTTGCTAGTCTTCGGTCATATAAGTATGCTCTGCCCTTGGGTTTTTGAATTGGCTCTTCTCTGAGACTTGACATATTCTTTCCCCGGATACTTGCATGTCTCATTCCTTTAGTTCCTTCAAGTCTTTATATCATCTGTCACCTTTTCTATGAGGCTGCCTCTGACCATCACATTTAAATTTCACCTCCCCTGTTTGTGAAATTCTTAGGCACCTTGTCCTTGTTCATAGCAGTTACAACATTCTAATGTATACTATACCTATTTATTATTACCTGTTGTATATACCTCATTACATTATTAATCCCATGATGATATGGATTTTTGTGTTTTGTTTGCTATAGTCCTAACATCAGAACTGTACCTGGAACAATAAATACTTGTCGAAAGTTGAATAGTCAGATGGGTCCTTATCAAATGCTTATAACTAAGGTAACTCAAAACCAATTTAAGTGACTATAATAAACATTAAAGGAAGCTATAAAGAATCAAAGTATAGGGACTTCAGGATGAACCATCAACCTCTTAAAAGACATCTAATAGCAGGCAAATTTTGAAAACATATCCCTTATAATTTGAGTTACCACTTATTAAGTAACTACTCTGTAAAAGGCATTGGGCTTTACACATATTACAGCAGGCCCTAGACTGATGTTTTGTTCAATGTTGTTTCATTATACATCGTTTCACTTAGTTGCAGAACCTATTGATGATACTTAGTGAGGATTTACTGTACCTTTAAATTTCACAAGTCCCAAATAGTATATTTATTAACCTTATGTATTGATGAGGAACAGAGACTCATTATTTGAATAAGTTCTCCAAAGTCACACATTTAGTAAATAATAGAAACAGAATGTGAACATAGATATATGTAATTTCAAAGTACCTGCTTGCTGTACTCCTGTAACATGATGATTCTTTTCTTGATGAGTCATGAAGGTAGAGAAACTAGCTTCTAAAAATGGGCTGGAGTTTTTTTCTTGCCTCCAATGACAATCAAAAGTCTTAATATGTTAGAATGGGCATAAACTGCTTTTTTTGGAATTGTACTCTTATCAAAACCTTCCTTGCTTTTCGAAGTCACGTGTGTCTGTCTGCGAAGAGGCAGGCTCGGTTGTGGGCTGTACCCTAGACACTTAAAGTGCCCCAAATCTGTGATGAGCTAACATGATTAAAATGAGTAGAAAAGCAAACCACCTGGCTAAAATTCGAAGAGAGTGATGTTTCAACAGCAAATTCAGAATCAGTACTAATGTTATTTTCCTATAGCTATTCAATTGATTACCTAGAATATACTCAATAATACATACTTGGATTTCAGTGGCCTACAAACAGAATTTATATAAATGGAAAAAAAAAACCAATAAATTTTAGCTTTTCCTGAAAGCAGTCCTCTGAATATCAGGAATTGAAGTTGAGTCAGTGGTCTCAATCACTAACTACCACATGTTGGCTAAATCATCTAACCGCTGCAGGCCTCACTTACCTAAATTTTTAATTTTTTTTTTTAGTTGAGGCAACCCTTGTTTGACCCCACAGATTGTGAGGACCTTGTCAGCTTAAAATCCCTTATTTTCTTATTTTTTATGCCTCTAGCATCTGGTCTTCCTAGGTGGGCTCCCATCCAAGTACTAACCAGGCCCAACCCTGCTTAGCTTCCGAGATCAGATGGGATCGGGCTTATTCAGGGTCGCATGGCTGAAGACTCTAAATTTTTAAATAAGGTAGTGGCTAAGGATTCATCAGTTTTTACATTCTATAGTTCAACATGAATAACCTCACATTTGCATAATTCTTTACAGTGTGCAAACCATAAACTCTACTTTTTCATGCCAAGCCTAGAAAGAACTGCTAGCTATCAGTCTGCCATGTTCCAGCAGGTCTCAGCAAAACTTGCCTGTGAAGGAACTATGATATCATATACCTTCTTTTATGGAATACAGATACCTCAGCTCTCTGAAACTTTATCCAGGTGAAATGCAAGGTCACTAAAGTACTAATTTTTCATCCCAAGGGCCTCCCACTCATTATAATGACAAGGCTTGATACAGAAGAAAATACTGAACTTCTTTTATAATATACAAAACAAGACCATGAAAAAGAACAAATTTTCTATATGGAAAGTATGAGCTAAAATGAAAATCACTAATGACAAAAATATTGCCCTCTAAAATAAATACATGCAAAAATAATACACTTGTGGGCTATGTAAGGCATTTTTCTTTATTATTTTTCAGTTTATCTTAGTAATGCCAGAAAAATAACAGCCATTATTTTCACTTTAATTGCAAACCAAATACTGCTGCACATAGAATACAAAGATTACCTACGAACATAGTTAGGTACAAAGGCCATATTAGATGTATAGACCACACTTTGTTTTTACATCAAATTAAGACTGACAGAGCAATTTTTTGACAATTATTTTAGCAAATATCGTGCTACTAAACAAAGGCAAATACACATATATATACACACACGAACATGTTTCAACTAAAGTTTTACATGTCACTTTGACAAAGGCTTCTTCTCTGATGGGTTTCACCAGATATTTGCACCCCAAAGACCCCTGCCCTGATCCCGCCCCCAAATGCTGACTTGATCTGAAGAAAAAAATTAGAGATGTTTTAATAAAAGGCACATTTGGCAGCTACTGAAAGTGGCATGCATCTGGCACAGGTGCGCTTTCCCTAAAGCCACACATGTGACTTTCATCTGTTATGCATCTGAGTGGTAGTCCAATGTGATCCACCTTTAGCTAACTTGCTTTATAATTTTGCAGCAGTTGGCTACTTAATGCACTATTTTCATTAAAGGCAAAAGGGAAATTTACTCACAGTTGACAGAAAATGCACTTTACGGTGTCAAAAATGGAAAATAAGGCATGAAATTTACAAAACAAGTTACAAGTGCTTTTGTTGTTTAGATTTATCATATAGACTTCATGCTTTTCTTAACTAGAGCTCAAAATATTTTATTGGCTCATGTATAAGGGATTATGAAATGATTTTCAAAGTTAGTAATGAGATGTTTCGAAAGAAAAATATTGAATAAACTAAGTCATCACTTTCCCTTATAATTTTACTGCATAATTCTTTCAGCCAAACTGGTTTTAACCTTGTGATGTTTATTTTACTGGTAAAGATTAATGTGCAACACAACAGGACCTGCACTTGTATAACAAACAATATAGGTTAAAAGAATAAGTGACCTACCCATAGCAGCAGAATACCAAGAAATAAATGGTTAAATCTTGTTTCTTTCTAAACCTGGAGGAAAAAAAAAAGGTCTTTTTCAATATGTACAACACTAATAAATTGGTACACTCTTCCCTCCACATCCATTATTGGTTCGCTGAGCCACTTAAAACTGAATTTAAGCTGTCATTAAAAGACAAACAATTAAATATGTGACTAAAGCAAGCTAAGCTTGAAGAGCATGATGATAGATACCAACTAATTTTGGGCTTGGGTAATTTTTGATTTATGAAAAAACCCATTAAGGAAGGATTTAGAACTATAATATAGTTCCAACTGAAATAGTACATTTACTAGACTGTTCTCTTGATTGTAATATAATTAACATGGCATGCTCTTTGCTAAATTTGGATTCAGTAAAACATTGAGTTGGGAGCCTAGTAACCTATTAATCACATAATTTGATACCCAACAACCTTTAATTAAGGAAACTTTTCATGTTTATATATTTCTTGATAATTTGTACTCTTAAAATACATTGGAGAATTTGGAAGAGTAAATAACTTCTTCTTCAATAAATTTAGAAACATGTTTATCTGTTCCTGCTTTTAAGTGCTTAGAAAAAAAGGCTCCCTTTCTATTATTAGTTTTCAACCCACTTAAGTAAATTCGACCTAGAAATATTTTCATTGCATGATCCAAAATAATAAAACATCCAGGAACATTTGTTTCTAAAAGAAATGTTCCATATTTTGGAATCTGGTTTGGAAAGTCATGCTGCATTGACTGTCTTGTTCCAGATTCAAAAGCAGAATTTTGTGGTGATGCATTTATCTTCTCAGCCACTTCTTGTCCCTGATTAAATATATTTTACGTACTACAAAGGATAAATTTGTCAGCTAGTTAATGTTACACATGTGAAGGCAAGGATAGTTTTTTTCACCTCCATTTAAGGGCACCCAATTGGGATTTTTCTAATTACCACTTCAAAAGTATTTTTACCCAGATGTCACACTTCAAAATAAAAATATCCTCTATTTACAGTGCATACCAAGCTGATGCACAGTGAAGTGGTCTCCCAGAACCACCAGGGTAGAATGGTTCCCTTTGTGGAGAAATAAGATTAGAATGCCAAATCTTGAGTTTTTCCTTTTTATACGATCAGGCAGGTTGAAAACCCTTATTGAAGGCGAACACACTGGCCAGAGAGATATTGAATGGGCTCCAATGTGACTTTTCTCAGGTTCTCATTTGGAGTGGGAATGGGGTTATTAAAAAAGAGAAGTGATCAGTAAGACATTTAAAGGGAAATCCTAAGGACAATGAAGCTGGTCTAATAAAAAGGCATGGGAGATTCTGGAATGTGTATTATGATTACTTATAGCAGCACTAGTAAGTAGGCTTAGATTAATACTTATTGAATGAATGGTCTTATGGACACTTTGCATACAAAAGTGGATTTGAAATTAATTTTTTTGGGAGACTTTAAAAGGAGACATTTTACAAAGAGAAAAATGGCTATCATAATAGGTAGGAATGGTAGCTATTAAACAAAGATTCAACTCTAACAAATAAATAAGGTTATGATAGGATGGATTGCTTAATGATGATGCAATCAACATTCTGGTCTTAAAGGACTATACATTGTACTATTGTAATGTACATTTAATGCTCTAATAAATGTTACAGGAAATTAATAAAGTATTAGGTTACCATGATGCAGCACTTCTAATGTTTTCTAATGACATGGTTAACAGAAATGCTGAAATGTTGCTTCATTATTCGGAGGACACATGCACATATTGATGAACTGATGACTCCCTAAGGATGGAATACTGCACAATTCAGACATTATAGTGGAGATTAATAAAATTTTTTGTCTTCAACAAGTTGCATGCATTTCAGTCACAGTATTTGTTAGACTCAGAAGGTCAGTACATAGGCTTAATGAATAATCCATATAATATTAATGATGTAGGTAGATGTTCTATTATGAATAGTTTTGATAGACCAAAGACCTCAAGCAAGGTAGAATGTTTAATATAAACTTTAACAAGCTGTGTACATGTTGCCTAGGAAATTAAAAACTTTCAAAGTTCTGCTTAAAAGATATCCATCCTATTCTAACCGAATATTTTCCTACATGCCAAATTGCAACTTTAGATCATTCTTTAAGATGAATACATACATCCAGAACTAGAAACCAAGGCGTACCACAATACGTGCTGTTATGCTTAGTGTTTGTGTATGTGTGTGTTTCAACTGAAAGAAATAAGAATCAACCATTTTCTCCATATAATAATTTAATATATGCCAGCCAAACAAAGTATTTTTATCTTTATTCAATTAAATTAAAACAGACCTGCCAGATTTATTATATAACATTCACTATATACACATGATTTAGGCAATGCAAGGTAATTCTAGATATGCTGATTACTCAACTATTAGTAAAACATGAACGGTGTCAGTGATGCCCAGCAAGTACTAAGTGCTCCTTTTCACACTGGGTGACTGCATTTCCATAGTATTGTTAGAGGGACAGCTACGAGCCATGACATGGATTACCAGTAAACTTTTATGGGGGAAGGTGGGCAAATGACAATCTAGCATAGATTAACAGTCTCTTAAATGTAAATCATATACTTGACATTTTTTAAAAAGTTCTTCTGTCATCTTAATGACATAAAAATTCTCATTTGAAGGCAACACCACCACATTTTGTTTGTATAAGGAGGGTGGGTGGGGGGGGGAATGCTCTTAAAATTGGTATAATTATTCTTTAAAAAAAAAAGTACCTCTTTGGTGAAGCCTCGGTACCCATTCATTTCATTCAATTCACTGTAATAATCTGTAAACAGGACTGTAGTACAGTGCCGGGCCTTGGTTCCAACAAGGTCAGGTACCACAGCCTTTCCTCACAGTCCTCTGAATGATTTTCAAGAAAATATTCTAAAGTCGGTTAAGTAAAAGCAAAGGAAAACAAGAGAGGATATGAAGATCCCTGTTTGAGATTTTTTAAAAAGTGCATAATATTTTGAATTACAAAAACTGTCATCATGTGGGCCTGCTGGACACTAGACTGTGTTTTCCATCCCTTTAATGATAAGATCACTTCACAAAAACAGGACTCCAGCTCATTGGCTGGAAAAGTCCCCTTTAATTGAGTTTCAGGTGCAATCAGTTGTCCAATTCCTCTAGATTAGTCTTTTCATATGCTAAATGAATATCATTTTCATTTTATCATTACATCTAGGTTAAAATTCATTGTCTTATACTGCATTTTGAAGTAGAGTCGTTAGTGTTTGGAGTTCTCATTTTAACTCCTCAGTGCTGGCACATTCAGTGCATCCATTGCCAGCAATGGATTTGGGGACAGGAAAATGTACATCCTGGTTCAGAGGATCTCAGGAAGAATGGGCATTCTCCAACAGTGGTGGTCCATCTCTGTGCATGGATGGGTGTGTGTGCTCCCTTTTGTAAGTTTTTGGAGGGAGTTTAGGAATATGTTGAGAAGTGCTTTGTCGTGGAGGAACAGGTGGCCCAGCAATGGAATGAAGGTCCACTTCTTGTGTCAACGGTGGTGATGGCAGATGCCTTCTCGTGCCATGAGGAGAAGGTGTTTGAGGAGGAGGTGGCGTGAAGGGCGAAGGGCTGTTTGGGAAGAAGGCATTGCCGTGATCACTTTTTTTGCCCAAAGGGGGAGGCTGGAGATGTAGTGGTGAGCTTGAGAAAACATCAGGTGTCCTCACAGGTTCTCGTGGTGGTAACAAGGGAGGGCTTTCAGGAGCATCTGATACAGAGGTCCGGTCTGATATTGAGTATCGTGGTGAATAGGCTTTTGATGTGGGTTGCCTAGGAGGAATTGCTGGGGGGCTGTCCAAATGCTTAGACATAATCTAAGACAAATGAAAAAAATACAACACATGTATTAATAATTTATTTTATGTAGTACCATGACTATATTAAGAATTAAGTTGGGGTTTTCAAACGTGCCATTGGAAGAACCCTAGGTGTGGATCTGGTAATTTTGCCATGTTTTAAATGGGAGGTTATGCCGATTCATTAAAAAGAAATTTTTTTTTCCTCAATGTTAAATTTTTACTTTAATTACTTTTCTCAAAATTTTGTTGTTTGCTACTGTTTACCTATCAGTTAATCTAAGATCATTTCTGGTTTAACATCAGTTACCTGTTAATTTTACAATATTAAACTTACTATACTAACATTTCAGGATGTTCTGCAAAGAATGTCTGGATTTGTCCAGGTGCTCTGCCCTCTGAACACTTTGAGACCCACTGAATTAAATTAAGAGTTGGCAAAGAGGGAAGTTTAAATAGGTGGAAAACAGCTATTATGTGCATTTAAGATTTCTTCCAACCCAGAATTCATGACATCCCATTTAAAAGCATGTCAGACTCATGATTAAGGGCTCAGATAGGTAATGTTTAGCATGTATAAGATACAATTTCACTTAAAGTGTGCTTTCATATAAAGCTTCAGGCCTCTTTTCCTTCTCTTTCTCTGTGCATGTTTTTTGAAGAACTGCTTGAGACTGTATTACTCTTACTTATAGGTTACTTGTTTTTTCCTTGACAGTTCCTATGATTTAGATTTATAAGGGTTTTGAAAATATACCCAAAAAACTAACTTCAGAAGAAAACAAACTTCACTGCACGGTAAATCCATATTTAATCCTGTTTAAACTCCATTAAGTCTAAATTCTCTGAAGTGTTAACCTAAACTAGTAAGAACTAAACTAGATGCAGCAACTGAGTATAATGTAACTGTAACGATTCCAGTTTCCAGATAACAAGATTTTCTACTTTACCTTAGATGGCGATGATTCCGCTGGGGCAGATTCTGGTCGTCTTCGTGGAGGAACAGGAGGGGGGACAGGCACTTCATCAGTGCCCTTGGTTAAACTTATAGATGATACTGAAGCAGATCCTGTAGGATGTTAAATTTTTAAAAAAGTTCACAGGAATTTTATTTCATCTATTAGTCCTGAAACGCTTTAGCTGGAAACTGCTTACATTTATTAAAGGAAATGTACAGAATTATGAAAAGCAGTTCAATAAACCAATACCCAATATTATTTCCTTTATTAAAGCAAACTGCTATAAAGCATGCAGAAATTTTTAGCAGAATTTTCAGAAAGAGGCTGCCTAACATATACTGTTATTTTGCTTCTTGAAAAAAATAATATCCCCACTGTTAATCTATAATTGAAAATTTTAATTTGGGTCTGATTCTCAGATTTCTGGGAGAGACAGCAAATTATTAAAACCTTTGTTTGGAATGGTAACTTTCGTTAAGCTTTTGTGAGGGTTTTTTTTTTCTCTGCCCTTATTAGTATAGAATTCCCCTGCCGCTACTGGATAGTCCTTGGGATTAGTTTTGATCTTAACCACTCTCCCCAATGTTTCTCCCAGCAATTATCTCCAAGGATGCCAGGGAGAGAATCTAGTGTCTGTGGTGAAGGCCTCTCATTTTGTTTAGGTATAGGATCTCTTTACTGGGTAAATAAAATCAGGTTCATCATACTCTAATCCAAAAATTTTAATTGTAATAGAACTATTCAAGATGACTGAAGAAGCCCTGATAATAACAGAAATTATGCTAGAATCTAATAAACCTGATTTAAGAATAAGCTGATGAACTGGCACAAAAAGGTAAGTAATGCTTCTAACTGGCACCTATCTTACAGACATTTAAGATGATGAGGGCACAATATAGGCATGTAGATAATTACACTTTAAAAGACATTATTTACATAAGTTGTTAGCTAGTTTATGAGTACTATAAAAAAATTATGGAAAATACTTAAATAATCATTCAAAATCATACTTGGCAGGTTCTTTTTTTCCTTTAAGCATTGATAGTTTTTACTTTGTCAATTAAATGTTATAGCAATATAGAACTTAAAAGAGTACTTGTGTACTGATATTATTCAAATGAACATTTGATCACCTACCTTTCTTCTTAAGAGACTATGTAAGTTAATTTATCTTATAATTAATATTTCCTGTTGTACACATTTTTAAATCATTTGTATAAAGAACAGCAAAAACCATTAACCCTATTAGCTTAAAGCTGATGGAATAAATTGGTGAATTGTCTAACTTTAAAATTAAAAGCAAATGTCTACAGTGGAACTTCATTTTGCTTAATGGTGATGAATATTTAGGCCATATAATTTAAGTAGTTGCAATTATAAGATAGTTCTAAAGTCAAATAAGTTATCTGTCTATAATCTGAGCTGTTGCCAGTGTATTTTGTGGTTCAGACACTGCATGTAGCTGCCAGCATTCCCATATGCGCATGCATGCTCTTGCTTTTTTTAAAAAGTTGAGCAGTAAAACATATTTAGAACTCTATAGTTGGAAAAGAGAAACGGTTAAATGTGGAAGCCACGCATACAATAATGATCTTTTAAAAGAGAAAAAAAGTTTTACAAAAAGCACGAAAAGTATATAAGTTTAAGCAAATCATTTATGATCAAAAGATAGTATAAGTGAAGGCCTCACTTCTAAGATGCTGCAAGCAAGGTACCAATGCTGTCAGGCCCAAGAAGAATTTTAGCAGGAAAGGTTACACTTGGTTTAATTTTTAAAGCCAAAGCGAGAATTATGAGTCTTAAACCAAATATACTAACTTGGGCCATGGGACTGTGTAACTTGGATAAAGACGGTATCGCTGCCTGTGAAAGGAAACAAGAAAAAGTAGATTTTTTTCTTTCAATGATATATTCAACTCATTTGTAAAATTTATTTATGATAAAAATGTTATTTTTGTCATTCTAGTTTAAAGAATGGCACATAGTCTTTAGTAAAAGCTCATTACTACCTATTTTGAGAAAAATAAAGAACTAAGTTAATTTATTGGGAATTTTGAATATTCCTTTTAGATTCACTATTTGATGTCATAATAATTAAATGAAAAGCATTCATGAGAAACTAAAATATCCTATATTAGTAGAAGACTTAAAGAATGTATAAACCCAATCTGAGCAAAGAGTGCAGCTTGACATAAATATGTCATGTGGTAAAGATATTTTGAAAACAAATTTGTAAACTAAGTAGAAAATAATATATAAATTGAAAAATAAAAGGCAATTTCTAACTAATATTATTATTGTATACCTTTGAAAATATTCTCGAGGCATATATTCTCTTTATAAAATAACTACAGCTTTGGATATTACCAAACAAGCTTGAAAATGATGTACCTATTTTCCTTCTATATTCTTGACATTGCTTTTTTTAAAAAAAGTCAGTAAACATTTGGTGCTTTGACAAATTTTATATAGGCAACTCACTGATAAATTTAGAATGTCTAATTTCAGCAATGTTAATTCTTTTAAGAAAAAGAAATGAAAATCATAAAAGCCAAAGCCTCAAGAGCAGTAAAATAGAAAAACTAAGACAAAAGGCTAATCTATACTGGTTTTAGGCAAATAGAATTGTTTATGTTACACTACCTCATATTATTCATAGATAATATCCAAGAGACTAAAATAATTCCTGTAACACTAGACTAAGCTAATTTTTAAAAATTCAGGCCTCTCTCTCATTTTTGCATAATAGACAGTCACTCAAATAATTTAGATCATTGTTTTTTCCAGCTTCTTTGGTCAGAACAAGGATAATTTTATGTTTCAGGTTCAGCTGGCAATACTATTAATTCGATGCTTATATAGATACAAGTGGTCTTATTTGCCAGATAGTGCCAATTTCAAATAATTGATCTGATTATCTCCTTTCCATTTGTACTGATATTTATTTGGAGGTCATAGTTACTAGAGTTGCATCTAGCTAATTCTAATAAGTTATCTCTCAGACAATTACAATTCACTTTTATACCTTGATAATAAATGAAACTGTTGCTCTGTTAATGATTCTCTTCATTACTTGCTAGGCACCTATGACAAAACATAGGTGAAGAGAGTATCCAGCTCTAGTGTTTACCTACTTCTGTATTTTCCACTTGGAAAGGAAATAAATATGCCTCCTGGAGATAAACCTCATGAACAATATAGGAATAAAATCAAAGCACAAAGCTCATGACAGCTACAAACTGAAGGCTTTTAGAAAGAATAATTATACTTATGCACACTTACTTGTGCACACAAAGCAGACCTGGCTTTGATCATATTTATAATTAGCACGGACTAGAATCATGCATTTGGTAAATTTGGGGCACTTTTCTGATTTGTCACCTTAAACTAAATACTTGGTCTCACAGCTGGGAAAATGCAATAAAAAATCTCTTTCAGAATTATACATGTTGTAATAAAAAAATATATACTGGAAATGCTTGTCAGCTGGATACTGAACAAATTTATTGATAATGACTTAGGGGTGAAATCTAATTAATTAAAAAGGTAGTATTCATTTATAAAGTACAAATCCCAAACAATAGATAAGTGGTCCTCAATCTTGGCTGTGCATTAGAATTCCCTGGGAAGCTTTTAAAAAATACTGATGCCCAGGTGCCAATGCCAGTCTAATTCAAGCATGGGCTAGGAATATAGATTTTTTTTTTTTCATAGCTTCTCAGGGTATTGTAATACATAGTTAGAGTTGAAACCACTGTTGAAGATACTCTCCAATTTATAAATGAGTCATTCTTGAAACAGGAACAAGCATTTCCCTATAAAAAAATTTTATATAAATCATAGATAACTTATCCAATTCACGAAAGCCTATTAAATGAAAATGTATTTGAGATTTGAAACTAATAATTTGCTACAATCATATATGAAGAAAATCCTTGCATTCCAGCTTAAAATGCTTGAAATAAGTACTTTCTATAAGGGGTGGAGCTAAAGCTCATCTGCAGCGCACAGACCAGGTCAGACATCTGGCTCCCTGTTATGGCCTGGCAGCCTTCAAACAGGGAAATACTGAGAGCACTTCATCGTCCTCTCCTTGCTATCGCAGCAGAAACAGTGAGTTAAGTGGTTTTTCCCCTTTTCTTATCACTGTCACCATCACCTCAGAGGTAGGCCTGGCCAGGGCAAGCTGCAGAGCAGGGAGCAGCACTAACTAGGGAGCCTGTTTCCTTCCCTGTCTTCACCACAAAGCATTCCATGACCATTCCTGCCCATTCTGTAGTTATCTTTGTGTAAATTTCTTACAGCATTTATGTCTTCACCACTCATTTAGCATTTGATAAATAAGCACTTACACATCTCTGGTAAAGCTTACGATCTTACTTAGAGGTGAAAAATATATTACAAAGAGAATCACACCATTTAATAATGGTTAAACATTTAACTACGACTTTTCTTTGTACTATGAATGTTTTTCATCACTCAGTAAGACTGTAAGCTTTACCAGAGAAGATGTTTCATTGCTTGACAAGGAGTGAAATATACAAAAGATAATAGCAAAATAAATTAATTTTTGGCTTTATATTTTTAAAAAAATTTTTTAAAATTATTGGATTTAAAGTAAATTGTTTTGGGGAAAAAAACTATAAGCAGCAAAGAAGTACTGTTACAACTAATCAAACATGTTAGTCAAACTCTGCCTTTTGGAAAACATATGCATTGGAACTTCCTACAACTTTCTAATGAGTGGAATATGTTCCAATGATATAAAAATGTCGGCACAGCAGCTCTTATCTGCCAGGCCCTAGAGAAATAAGGAAATAGGCATTCACTCTGGCGGCAACACAGTGGGTGGCAAGTTGGGCATTCTGGTCACCTCCCCTCCCTGCCCTCCTACTCCCTACCCACTAGCAGGTCTGTTAAGCAGGAGTGGGGTCAACAGCAGATGAAGACCTTTAATACACATAGGCCACTGATAAGTTTTAAGTAAGGGACTAACTAAACATATAGATTTATATTGTGCTGATTTATTTGATTTCAAAACCAGTTATTTTCCATTTTTACTAAGAGCAAAGGGAATAGTAATAGAGGTTTTCTTTATCACAAAGAGAAATTGAGAAAACCTTCAAGGCTAAGATTACAAAGTCTAACTCCTGGAACAACGGTTTCTCCACTTGTCCAGTTATTTAACTTAATATTGTTCCACTGCCACATATGACAAAGCACTAATCCACAGCACTGCATTCCAAAATGATTCCTTCTTCCTTTTTGGACTAATTGTTTACGTGTTTATTACTAACAGGCAACATAATGTGCTTATGTCCTGTTTTTTTTCACCTTTTCCACTTTTAGTTACTTCTTAAACTAGAGAAGTAAAATTCACAATTGATGGCTTTTATGTGATTTGGCTAATTTACTTATATGGGAGTCTTTATATTATAGACCTTAGTCATCTGCTCTAGAAGGAAAACCCTGCAAAGAGTTAAATGGTTCAGAAAAAATAATGATTTTCAGTCAGGTATTGCAAAAAGTACTGGTTTTATTTTACTACTTAATTTAGGAGGTCGGTGAGTTTGGGGCAATTAATGGGAATTTTTTTTACCTGGTGTTTATTTGAACTTATCAAAAATATCTGATAGTGTACTATGTGCATAATATAACTCCGTTATTTTCAGTTGCGTATATGTAGTAATATTAAAACAAATACACTTTAGGTGGTATAAAGAAAAGACAAACTGCTGGGTAGCTACAAATGTATAACACAAGAATAAATAAATAGGATTCTGGACAAAATCTCAAAACAATATACCTCCAAAGAATAATTTTAAGTAGAATTTGTTTAAGAAGTTAGATTCTCTGAGTTGAAAGAAACCTTAGAAATCTAGTTTGATCCTCAGAAGGCTTAGAAAAAGTATTTTACGTAAAATCAGAATGCTCACTAGCAGACTGGAATGACAAACCAGGATTCTTAGCTCCTAGGTCAGGACTTCTCAACCTCTTCCCCCATAATAATGTCATGCTGCCTCTGAAAATTGATTCTGTTGTCAAATACTGGGAAGAATTTGATCTGTATATTGTGCTAAGAGAGCCAATGGGGAGAGCATGTGGAAGTGGTTGTGAGATGGTTAAAGGTGATTAGATTCAAGTTTTGATTTAGTAGAGCTTTAAAGCTCTATATGAAATTGATTAGAACGATGCATAAATAAAAGGTAACCTCTTCAAAGGGCTAGAGCTGAGCTATAGTTTGGTAGCCACTAGCCACATATGGTTATTACATATCTGAATGTGGCTAGTCCACACTGAGAAGTGCTATGTAAAATGCATACTGGATTTTGAAGATTTAGAACAAAATGAGAATGTACAATATCACATTAAAAATTTTTTTATTGATTTCATGTTGAAATAACAATATTTTACAGATACTGGGCTAAATAAAACATTAAAATTAATTTCACCTAATTTTAAAAAATGTGACTAGAGAATATTCAAAGTTATATATGTGGCTTGCATTAAATTTTATTGGATAGTAATGATCTAGAAATAAGAGAGGGATGAGCAATAGTATGCAGTCTGTGAGATTTGTATGTTTGGGCTTGAAAGCATAGATAGGGTATTAGCAGGCTTTATACATACCATCTGCTGGATGGTATAGACTGAGAAAAGTTAAATAGGAGTTTGAATTTAATAAACTGCAAAACTGTCAACTATAGAGTTTGGTGGGAAGAAAATGATGTACACTGAGTAGTATTCAAATATAATAATTTTGGAGGCAGCATTTAAAGCACTGGAATGACATTACTTGCAGATTTTAGGAGTTATCTTTGTTTCCTCTGGATATGAGGAATGCATTTTAAATTCATCAATTAAAAACAAACACTCAAATGAAGTTTAAATTACCAATTTCATCACCTGCCTTTCGATAAAGTATAATATAAAGAGGGCTGTTCAAATCATTAACATTTTTTAAGTTGTTAAGAGTTTGTTTTACACTTTTATAATATCTTTTGAAATAGTATTTCCCTACAAATTTACAAAAAATAAAACTATATTCTTTTTTGATGTCTAGTATACAATATTAACAACTACTTTAAGGCACTTAAAATTTTAGCACTTACTTGAGTGAAAAGGGCTTGAATGATCAGAATCAAATACGCTGCAAACATCTGTGGTACTAGAAGCACCGGAAGCAGGAGGAGGTGTTAACGGTGTTCTTGGAGAATTTGGTGCAGATGCTGTACTTTCTGTCTCACTTTCAGGGATCCGACTATAACTAATTTTCCTTGGCTCCTGCTGCAGAGGTGTGGGATGTCTCATGGTACCTGGTCTTGGGTTTGATGGACGAACACCAGGAGATTTTAAGGGATAGCTATATTTTTTTGGCTGTAGACACATCAAAAGAAACACAATACTTACAACATCATAATATGCCTTGTAAAATTTAACTAATATCTAGGAAAACCACCATAATATGCCTTGTAAAATTTAACTAATATCTAGGAAAACCATAAACCACTAATAAAGAAGTTACATAATGATTCAAATTAAAGCGTTCAAGTTAAAGCATTTAACATCCCATTTCCATTAACTCTTAGCTATCTAAATTATTAGGGAATGAATTTCTTTAAATAATTGTCTTAGTCCTATAAATACCAGAGTATTTGTTATTTTAATATTTTTTGAATGGAAATTTTTCTAAGATATGTTGTATATTTCTCTGGCTTTTTAAACAGACTTGGTTGAAGAACTAATTTAACCTTGCTGGAAAAGCCAGCATCATTATTAAGAATTATGATACCTTACTGTGCTATCACACAATAATGCCATCAGGATCATCTAAGCTATTTACAAACACATTAAAATGCCTGCATTTTCATCTCTATGTTTATGTTAGTTGTATGGAATTTTCTTACAGAGTGGTCATTTCTCAGTGATATCAGCATGACTCAATGGGGCAGACCACAGAACTATTTCCAATTTGTGTTTTTCAGTCCACTTTTTAGAAAAATGTTCTAGGCCTTGAGAAATATTCTTGTGAGATAATTCCATAAGCTTTAATTTCAAGACATTATGAGATTTATCTTGATTACTTAGAAGCCATTTATGTTAACTTCTTGATTCTTGACTGCCTTAAAAATAAGAGAGATTATGCTTAGTTCAGTGAGGTGATGATACTGTCTGTAACTTTGGCTGGCACTGACAAGTAATAAAAAACAATGGAAACTTCATTTCCCCAAAAAAAGTATCTTTAGCCAAACCTGTTATTTTATGGCTGATGATTCATGGTTACAAGCTCTCAAAAATCATTACTTTAAAAAAGACATAAGTACATATATTTATTATAACTAGTATAAATTTATCAAATTTCCTGCCCTTAAAATCTTGAATAATTTTGTTGAAAAGAAATAAAAGCTTTTAAATTTGCCCAATTTCTTCATCTATCACATCAAGATTTATTCAGGTTAATAGTAATGCTTATTTATTTGGAACCAAGTGGGATATTCCTGAGCATATTTATTAAGCACTTATTCATTACTTCTACCCATCACATGTGCACTTCATCCCTGCATGCGTTTATAGAAAACTGATCTGAACATATGGTAGTGATGGTATCACCAGATACAGATAACTGCAAAAGATATATAAATGTAAAATGAATATAAATATATGAATGCTTACAAATCTTGGGAGTGGCTTAGGGTTTCGTGGTTCTATTTCTAGGGATTTGTTGAAAAGATAATCTGTAAATTCTTTTTCCATGCTATTTCCCATTGGGTTCAAGTTTTCAAAGAACTTCTAAAATAAATGCAAAGAAATAAACAATTATTAATATTAAATATTTAAAATTCAGTTTGAATTCATGAAAATAATTTAAGAGAACATTTAATATAAGAAAATTTAAATTAATTGTTTTATTTTCCCTTTCCTTCTCTACAAAATAAACCTGCCTTTCATCAGAAATATGTATAATCAAATAATTAAACTTACTTTGATATCTGATTCCACTCGTAAACAATAAGGCTGATTTTGGTACTGCTGGATCTCTCCTGTTATTTCTGCTACTTTCCTCCTTTTACTAAAGTTTATAAGCTCTTTTCCATGCCTTTTTAGAACCTCAGGGTTGCCTTCTTCTGTTTTCAAGATATTAGTTAGATAAATTCCTAGAAGAGATAAATTATTTCAAGGGTAAAGAAGAGAAAAGCTAGTTTTTTTCTTTTTTAGTAATGGTAGGCATTTGACACTGTTTCATCTCAATCACCATAAACCAAAGAATCAAGGCACGAATTTCCATTTCATAAAAAACGAGCTAAGTAAATATCAAGAAAGATTTCATAATTTTCAAATTCCTCTTTGACAAACTGAAGTTCTATAAATACTCAAGAAAAAGGGATACCAAGTTTAACAGAATTAACAGGTTTTTCAGGAGTAATAACCGATTTTCCATACCTGCCAAACCACATTATTTGACATAAGTCATGGTTTTATAAAAGGAACTTTAAGAATAACCCATCATTAATAACACATATTTTTGATAAAAGGGGGAAAATGTTAAATTCAGAGGATTGTATTTTCTGCTTACTTAGCTCTTGAGGCCCAACAAGAATTGTCAGGATTTGTAATTCAGAGGTACTGTTTGAATGGGCTTACTCATGGAAACGTGGAAGGATCTGCAAGCCTATCAAACACTGCATATCATTTATGTACATTCTGATTTTTAGTACTTCTAGAATTAGTGGCAACCGGTAATTGAGCTCATTTCCTCATCACTGTGGGTTATGCACTGGATGAGGAAGAGAATGAACAAAATAACAAGCACTTTAGTATTTTACAAAGCCAGGAACACTTTAGTTCCTTTCTGTTGTGTCATCAAGGTTCTGGAGCCATCTTCGCTTCTTTCGACTTGTGTGATCTTGTGCAAGCTGCTTAGCCTCTCTGTGCCTTGGTTTTCTAATCTGTAAAATGAGGGTAGCAGGGTTGTTGTGAGAAAGGAGTAAATTTATATATAGGTGTAGAATAGGGCCTGTCAGAAATAAATATTTAATTAGCTGTGGCTGTGACTGTTGATGCTGTTGTTGCTATTTTTGCCCTATTCTCTTCTTATGCTTCTGCCTTTTCCCCTCAAATACTGACTGTGATGCTTTAGGGAAAAAAGAAGGGTGTGTGAATATCTGAGTTAATTCACTCAGTACACATGTACTGAGTCTCTGCTGTATGCCAAGCACTGCATTAGGTACCGCAGATACAAAGTTGAACAAGGCACATAGTCTGTGACCTCAAGTAGTTCAGAGCTTTGAATGTGGGCCACTATCGTACAATAGTTAAGTGCTATATTAACTAACAGGTACGATGCTATGAGAGCACAGAGGTGTACCTAACTCTGCCTTTGAGCTGGTGCTTCAAATAAGTCTCAAAAAATGAATAGAAGTTAGAATAAGTAAAATAAGATGAAAGGGCACTCTAAGCAAAGTAGCAGTGTGTACAGGGCACTGGTGTGTGATGAAGCTTGGAATGCACACACAGAGATAACATATTGTTTGGTATGGCTAGACCACAGGAGTTTGATGTATGGGGTGGTGGAGGAGGGGCAGGTTATCAGGATAGACATAAGCAAGGGATTAGTAGTTCTAATCCCTTTTGCACCACTGCAGGTGCACTAGATACGGAGAATGAACAAAATTACAAGCATTTTCGTTCTAATCATATATTAGTAGTTTTAAATGATTTTATATTACAGACATACTTTTAAATACTAGAATTTATGGCCACATTTTTGAAAAGATCAAATGACTCAAACCTGATTGTAAACGAGTCAGCAATAATGAAACATGACAGACATCAATGCCTGTTTGATTCTAAAAAGCATCTTATTATTAAATATATCAGTTACTTGGCTATTTCTCAGCACCTCTTGATTATATATTTGAAAGACAAATTTCCAAGTATTCTAGTAAGCACAGGCTCTTTTATTTTCCATGTCTGGCTGAGATTTGGCTCTTTTACTTGCTGCCAGTTATATTCTCCTCTACACTAAGTTGCATGATCCACTTGGCTCAATGTTCAGTCTAACAAACATGTCCATAACAGTATACATATTTAATGGCAGCCAAAATCAACCTAGATTGGGTCATGAAAGCCTTTTTTTTTTTTTTTTTAACGAGCTTAACTTTTATCCAGTAGGTAATTAGGAAATTATTAGCATCTTTACATTCCAGAAAGGATTAATCTGGATGTACTGTGAAGCCACATGGGTTAGAAGGAGTTAAGCCTAGAAGGAGGAAGATCAGTTAGCAGGATAAAAGTAGTTCTTTCTGGTGAGATGATGAGGGGGGCTATCTGACAGTCTACAGGGATAGAATGGAGTGCTTAAATTTTAAAATGTAGGCGCCACAAGAACTGATTAAGTGGTTTGGGCAGAGGGCGGGGGCTGTGGGAAAACTCAGCTTTGTGCTTCAGTGACTGAATAGATGGTGGTATAATGACTGACACTGGGAACATGGGGGATAATAAGTTATGGAATGTTTCAGGTGTTAAAAGTATATGTAAATGAAGTGATGAAAATTGTGTGTGTGTGTATAATTTTGAGAATGCTTGGATAAAATTTGGAAATTAGGTGGTGTCCAAACTTTGTTGATCATATACCTATCAGTAAAAAAATGTTTTAAGCATGCATCCTTAATTATAAATGAAAAATGCACTATAAATATATAGACAGACCTCAATATTATATACTATTAAAGCTTGATTTATTTCAACAGATCATTTTACATACCCAGTGGAGAAAGTTGTTCTAGAGAGAGGGAAAGCAGAGCATTATGACATAAATAATAAAGAAGGGTAAGGCTTCATGTTCCTGCTGATGCCTTTCCCAGTCCTTCCCAGAAGAAGTGGCTGCTCAGGATTCTAGGTTTCCATAGCACTTGGTTCACACTTCTATTTACACGTATTTGCAGTACAGTATTATATATTACTACATGGTACTTCACTTTTCTGCTCTTTCAAGGAGGCTTACTGAGGGTAAAACTATGTTTTATTTGCCTCTCTATTCTCAACACTTAGCCCTGGGCCTGGCACATAGAGGTATTCAACAAATGTTTCTGAATGAATGAAGTATATGACTTCAGAATAGAAAAGAAAGCATTTGGAGAATAGACCGAGATGCAAGATACATACAGTCAATTCTAAAAGGGCAGGAAAGCAAGAATGAAGATGAAGCAAAATAACAAGAAACGGAAGGAAGACACGAAATTCGAGCTGTGTAAAAGAGCAAAGCCTATGCTACAGACCTGTATGTTTGTACAGAAAGGTGACACTTGGCTGAGGGAGGAATCTACATCCTTTTACCTTAGAAGAGATTTTAGTTTGCTTATACATATCTATTCTACCTATGAGTAGAATATTTTAGTGTCTGGAGAAAATTTAGGATATAGACCTGTAGTCTGGCATTGCCTTTGAACGAGAAATTGCCCAGCTTTTATTCTGTAAATGATACAGTGCCAGCAAAAGAACTGAATAAGAATTCCGGTAAGATGACAGAGGAAGTAAAAGTGTCGAATACTACCCCTGACACTCCCATAGAGGGGGGAAAATGACCAGTATCCAGCATTAAGGAATCTGGAAGGAGTTCTACAAACTACCATATAGACAAGATAGAATTAAGAAGCAGCAATAACACATGACTCTACCTACTGGATCAGAACTATGGGAGGCTGCCAAACTCCAAGCACTGATAACCTTTAGCTTTGGAATAGCAAAAATCTTCCTAGAGTAGAATTGACGAGGGACAGTTCAGATATATTATTTTAAGAGAACAGGGGCTCGAAAAACCAGGAAGATAAGGAGAAATGGGTAGGAAGCCTGGCAGGTAGTTTATCTGTACCTATCAAACTATATACACATGTTTGTATTCATTCACTAAATCAAACAGCTCACCTTAAAACATAATGAACCATACTCTAAATACAGGTCTGATATGTCCTTTTTTATTATAACAACATGTTATGAAAATTAGTTATGTTAGTTCATTTGAAAAAGAGTACTTTGGAGAGCTCAGTTTGTGTGAATAAATGTCCACCAGTCAGGATAATGGGGTAACAGGGGCCAAATCATGAAGTTGTTTTTCACCTCTGTACACTGGAGACATTAGGATATCATGAGTAACATGACTATAAGCCCAGTGAGTGCTATGCATTTTTCACTTTTTCTAAGCACCCTGATATTTGTAGGTACTCAAGAAATATTTGTTGACAGGCTGACTGGCACAAACATCAGACCTACCCAAGGTCTTCCTCAGGCTCCCTTGTATGAACTGTCACCAGAGCTACCACACTTACTTAAAAGTAAAGACATAGAATTTAATGTTTTACCAGAAAGAGAAAACAAATGAGCTCAATGGTTTTATCAAGAATTTTTTGGAAAAAAGTCATCAGGAAAATAATAAATTAATAACGATAAAAAATAATACCTGACATAAAAAACAAAATCAGAGAGGTTAAGTAAATTTAAGATTTTGAGGAAAAAAGCAAATTAAAGTAAAACAAATGAGTATAAATAGAAATAGGAACAATATTGCCAATAGGAGCAATTTAAAAAATCATATTTTGTAGATATAACTAAATGCTAGTATTTTTAAAATAATGAGACAAGTATATAGCAGAAAACTGAAATTAGAAAAATTAAGAAAGAAATGAAAATATTATTAAAGAATTATATTCTATAAAAGATCACAGGTCTCAATGGTTTTTCTGTTGGAATATTTTAAGATTTAAAGTCTAGACCATTTCATGATATTCCAAAACAGAATAAATAAGATGGAAAGCTACTTAACTCACGTTACAAAGTAAATATAACCATAATAACAAAAGCTGATATAGTACAAAAAGAAAAACCACAGACCAATCTTATTATTGAGGATGAATGCAAAAATCCTAAATAGCATAATGAATAGAATTCATTTGTACATTTAAAAGAGTAGCCTACCATGAATAAATAGGGTTTAATGTTAGTAAGTAAGAAGGTTCTGTATTAGTAAATCTATAATTTAATTTACTTAACAAGAAAAATCATTTTTCTCTAAGATAGCAAACTATAAAAGTAAATGTATATTGCTAACAAAAAAACAGGATAACTATAAAATTTTCTTAACATAATAAAAATATCTAATCAAGCAAATAACAAAATTATACTTATTTATGCTAAAACTGATTAAAACAGAGCCACTTAAATTTTTTTTTTTTATTATTCATTATTATTTATGCCTACAGCACCTGGTCTTCCTAGGTGGTCTCCCATCCAAGTACTAACCAGCAGACCCAATCCTGCTTAGCTTCTGAGATCAGATATTGAGCTTGTTCAGGGTGGCATTGCTGTAGACCATGGACTGTGGTTCCACTGGGGCATGAACCCAGGACCTTCTGCGTGTAAAGCAGACGTGCTAACCACTGCACTATGGAATCGTGTCCAGAGCCACTTATTTTTATCATTATTGTTTAACGTTTATTTGAGAAGTTATTGATAAATGTAATAATGCATAACAGAAAAAAGATCAAAGGAAGAGACTATCATTATTGGTGGCCATGAAGTTAAAAATTCTTGGAATTAAGGGTAGTTGACTTAAATAAATGAATAACATTCTAAGAATCATAAATTTTCTATCCAAATTAATTGATAGATTGTTTCAACTGTATTATAAAATTCATTTGAAAAAATGGCAAAGAAAATACTGAAGAAATATTGAAGAACCAACTTTATCATATATGAAAATACTATAAACAGGGTTTCGCAGCCTTGGCACTGTTGACCTTTTGGACTGGGTAATTTTGTATGGGGCTGTCCTGTGCATTGGAGGATATTAGCAACATTCCTATCCTCTGCCCACTAGATGCCTCTAGCACCTCCCAATTAGAATAAAGAATGTCCTCAGACTTTGCTAAATGTTCTCTGGGGAGCAAAAATTGTCCCCAGTTGAGAATCACTGATTATAAAGAACCAATTAATAAAACTGGGGTACTAGTATAAGAACTTAATGGAAACTATTTATTAAAGAAGGAGGAACCATATATAAATGAGGATAAAGAAGATTTACTCAATAAACCTAGGTCAACAAAAATATGATGTGAAGAAATAAATTTGAATACTTCACATGATGTCTAAAAGAGACTTCAATCTGAATAAAGAACGAAATATAACTTTAAAAGTCAAATCATAGGAAAAATGTGACTGAATATTAAATTACTAGACTGGAAGAATTTTCTAAGTTAGAACCATAGAAATCATAATGGGAGAGATGGACATTATAGAATTTAAAAACATTGCATGCCAAAGAATAAAAACTAAAAGGCAGACTGGTGAAATACCTAGCTCAACAAAATATTCTCAAATACAGAAAAAAGGTATAAATATGAAGATATTCATTATAACATTACTTATGCAAGCCAAAAAACTGGAAATAATGTATGTGTCCAATCACAGGGTAATAAACTAAATTATCATACCAACTTTATGGAATATTATGCGACCACTACAAATGATAATTATGAAAAGTATAAAAGAGTGTGTACATGTGATATGATTACAGCTATACAATGTCCATAGCAAAAGATTAGAAATAAATACAAAAGTGGTTGGTTCTATAAAGCCTAAAAAATGTGGGAAAATATGTTAATTACAAAATCTAGACATAACAATATTATATGCAGTATAACTTAATGCTATATAATTTATAGATACAGATGAAGAAATGGCTAGAAGAAAATATCCCACATACTAAAAAGACTAAATACCAGACATATAATAGAGATCATAATTTTTGTAAGCATTCAGAGGAAGAATCATCAGAGCATATATACAGGCAGAGAAAAGAAACTGATGTGAAAGAGATATTAAAAATATGAAATACAGGAAATAAATGACAGAATAAGAGGAACCTACAGGAAGAGAGAAGATTCAGATGGTAGATGTTTCAGTCTTAAAAGGAAGAAAAAGGTACTTCCTTCCTGTGGTGCAGAAGGGAGAGAAAAAAGAGTTGGTAAAATTTTGACGTGCAGGTGTGGACCCAGAAGCACATGTACCATGATTTTAAGCCCTGGGAAATTGTTTATAAGAAACATGATTATAAATATGGATAAGTGTGGCCAAGTCTCTTTGGTATTTGGTTTATTAAAATTCAACAAAAATTTCTATAAATAGAAAAACACAAGCAAACATTATATAATATCGAATGGCTGCCCAGAAATAAAAAGTGAAATGTATAAATAGGGCTTGATCTTACAAAGTCCTAATACAGAAAAATTCTAAGGGGATTCAGGTGCTAAATATTTGTTAAATAAGTATTTTTTGCTGGTATATCACACATGTGTAAATTCAGTCATTTAAGGAAATAAATGTCTTGTTTTATACAGAAACATAATAAAAATTCAAGAAGAAATGCTCACCAAAGAAAGGCACACATGGTGGATTAATAGACCTGAGTTTTGCCAAATATTTCTTATAGTGATCTTCGCTTAATTCATGAGCTTCTTCTAAAATTTTCTTTTGACGACTTGGTATTTGCTACAATAAAAAAATAACATTTAGGGAGCATAAATTTACAAAAGGAATAAAAAGTTTTACCCCAAAGTGTCAGGGTAAGAGTAAAGCACAAACACAGCTGTATCAGTTTGTTTCTAAGAATGATAATACTGCCTCGAAGAGATTATCTTCACAGGCCCTAATACAAACTTAAAGGTGTATGTGTCTGAAATCTAATTTATTTTCCCATCCTTCACACAATTATGTGAGCATAATTGTATATTATGTTACGAATTAAGTGCTGAAAGCATTTTCTTCTAACAGGCTAGGATCTGTGAATGTATTTTAATGAGAATTTAAAAAGAGCAACCAATTCAATTCGAACTTTAGATAATTCCATCTTTTAAATGGTTACTGAAAAGACAGATGAAGCACTTAAAAATTCAAGACCATAATTGTTAAAATCATGATTCTTAGGACAGGGAATGGAAGTTGATTTTAAAAAAAAAAACCTATACAAACCTACCTCAAACGTGTGGTCTAGCCTGTAAACAGGTGATGAGTTCATAGCACTGACAACCTCAAGGACACCATTGAAGTTGTTCAGCTCTTGAAAGACTTGCAGAATTTCAATTATTCGACTCACCACAGCTACTCTTTCTTCTAAGTTTTCAGTTTCTACAATGCATCTAGGAATCAAAGACAAAAAAAAAAAAAATGAATTAAAATATTTGGAGTTTTCCTAACAAAGTATGATTTAAAGAATTTAGTAAATAATGTAGAGTTGGGTGTGACTATAGTATAACTATAGAGATTATATTTTCAGAATGATAGGTAAATAGGAGACTGGAAGATAAGGAAGTGCATTCACAGTCAAGCATGCTGGTCTTCACTATTTTCCAGACAGACACCATCAACCGGTCAATCATTTTCCTACTATATTTGGTGCATTCTCTCTCCCCATTAGAATTAACTGATGAATCTAAGATCTTGTTGAAAGTATGCTGGCTTTTGCGATGTGAGTGTGTCCTAAGGGAATTTATTTTAGAATTCAAGAATTCTGTAGCTTCCATTCATCTCACTGTAAGATTTTAGTGATTAATGCTTAATTTCTTTGATATATAGAAATAATTAGCTACATTTCTGGGAAGAACTCTTTACATAAGCATTGTAAGGTTAAAAAGTCAATGAAAATATTTTACCATAATCAAAAATAAAAAATTTTTTAAATTGCTTACAAAGGAAACAAGTCAATAAAAACAAAAGTACTTTACATTTAAATACCAAGAATCTTTGGAAAGTACATATGTCCTGGTAAATATCTAAAAGGAAGTATACTGTGCTCAAAAAAAAAATTCCTTGGTGAACATTTACTCTCTATTTCTAATATTTCAGAGACCTTTTTATTTACTAATCAGTTATCAGTAAAGGAAAAAACATTTTAAACTTGGTTTTCAACAATGTAATATTAAATAGCTTATAATCTAAAAAAATAGAATTCGTAAATGGAAAAATAAATACAAACCAATATTAAACATTTTTAAAAATGTAAAGTTGAAGATTACATTATTATCTGATGAGCCTGCTCTGACACTAAGAAAAAAAACCATTGCAAAACTATCAAAATAAATTTGCCTTATCAAATTAAACATAACTTAAGTTTACATGTAAAGCATTAGCTAGATCTCTACGAGGGTATCATATTCTGCCTAACTAGTTAGCTGGACATTTAAAAAGGTTAAGCATAATATATTTACATTTTTTATTTAACTATCTCAGTTGATACTAACTAGGTATACACACTGAGATCACCTGTCAAGCTTTTATAAAAACTAGGTTAAATTTGGGGTGATTTATCCATAGGTGACCCCAATTCTAATGTACATTCATGGCTAAGAACCACAGTGGCAAATGAACAAGAACCTCTCACATTGAAAAGGCAGGAATTGGACCCCTTGTACACTGTTAATGGTGGGAATGCAAAATGACATAGCCGCTAAGGAACACAGTATGGAGGTTCCTCAAAATATTAAAAATAGAACTGTCCTATGATTCGGCAATCCTGCTTCTGCATATTTATCCAGTAGTGTTAAAATCAGTATCTCAAAGATATATTAGCACTCCCATGTTTATTGCAATGCTACTTATAATAGCCAAGATGTGGAAACAACCTAAATGTCCATCAGTGGATGAATGGATAAAGAAAACATGGTATATACATACAACAGAATATTATTCATACGAAATATGATTCAGCCTTAAAAACTAAGGGACTCCTGTAGTAAGCGACAACATGGATGAGCATTGAAGACATTAGGTTAAGTAAAATAAGCCAGTCACAGAAGGACAAATATTGCATGAGTCTACACATATGAGGTTATCTAAAATAGACAACCTCATAGAAGCAAAGAATAGAAAGGTGGTTGCCAGGGGCTGGGGAAGTGGGAAATGGGAAGCTGCTAATCAACATGTACAAAATTTCAGTTATGCAAGATGAATAAATTCTAGAGATCTGCTGTACAACATTATGTCTACAGATAATACTGTACTGCATGTTGAAAAAATCTATTAATAGGATAAATCTCATGTTAAGTGTTTTTAACATAATTTTTAAAAAGAAAAAGAGCAGGAAATTCCCTTCTTATCAGTTATCTTTCCTCTTTACAGACCTAAGTTTTAATTATTATGATGGAAAAAGGTTCTGGACACTGAAGTGAAGTTACTTACTAATGAAGAAATCAGGAAGCAACACTTAGAAGGCAAATTCTAAAGTTTTACTTTTTAGAGGCTGAGAAGTAATAACATAAAAATAGAAGGAAGCCCTAGCTTTCAGATTACTTGGAATGCGTATTTCTCTTTAGGAACTGCTTTCAGGTCTTTACACGCATTCTCGCACAGATTCCAGTCATTCCCTTATGTCACTGGGTTTGTTCTAATAATTCCAATATGATCTGTGGGAATCTCACATCATTCTTATAAAACATCAGTCAAGTAATCGTATTATATCTACTCAGAAAAAAATTAGGCCAATACATACTCCAGTCTCTGGCCGCAACTATTTCATTGAGATGCTGAACTTCAGACATGATAGTGTAAGGAACTCTGTCTACCCACTACTCCTCAGTGAAACTGGTGAAAATTATACACATACTATATATATAATTATCTGTCTATAATTATCTATAGAAAATTATAAATACATACATACACATAAATATTTAAAGTCTCTGGAAATGGCCCTAAAAACAAATGGCAAATGAAGAAACATCAATTCAGGAAAATCCACAACAATTCAGTAAGACAGGCAAGAGTTTGTGGTATTTGAACCAGGAAAGCTCCCTCCTTCTGGGTGTGGGGGGTGTCTACTACAGACCTGCTGCAGCTAAGGACAAAGGGCTTCCTGTCTACCCAGCTTGCAGCTGGAGGGCTTTCTTCCCTGGAGGAAGATTTCACATTTCCCACTCATTCTGCCCCTAAATACTGGTTGCTGAGGCTAAGTCCCAGGTGAGTACAGCTGAGAAGTGGGGACTCCCTTCTTCTGCGTAACTCCAATGTGGAACAGAGAAGCTCTACCTTGAGTGTGGCATACTGAAAATACTGGGATGATAGTCCTTCCCTGGTTCCCGAGGCAGAGGTTCCATGCCAGGAGAAGCAAGGCAAGCCAAGAGGCCCTCAGGCTACTGTGTGTGTGAGTGTACACACATGCATAACATGCATGCACTCGTGCACACACACACACACACACACACAGCACCCACTACCAAGCACTCAGCTCCTAGAGCAGGAATGTCACTCAGAGAGAAGCCTGTTGTCCTCAGCTCCAGAGTTCAGACTCAACTCCTAATCTCCCCTCATTTGCAACAAAGTGTGGAAAGTTTAAACCTAAGGGTGCTCTCAAGAACAGTGAAGATTTTGGTGGAGAGTAACTGAGAGATTTGCAGATCTAATGAAGATACAGCCTAGACTGTTGGCTGACTAGTTTGTAGGAGAGAACCAGGGAATAAAGCAGTGAGAGGAGCCCTCCTGGGGTTTGAACAAGTATCTAAACAGAGACTTCACAGACCAACCATTCCTTCAGAGGAGTCACAGTCTGATTGGATTAGTTTGCAGAAAGACTTTCATCACCAGGGAATTGTTGGAAACAGCAGAGAAATCAGCTGGTCATTCCTGGAATTTAAGGGCTGGGTGCCTCAAGGAAGGAGTGAAAGAAAGCCCTACCTATACCACTGCCTTTCAAGGTGACTATGGGCATACCCTAACCTGTACCTCTCAGAAGAGGACTATCTCCGTTTAACATCTCAGTGTGGGGGGCAGGTAGTGGGGAATAGGCTTCACTAAAATAATCCAGCTAGTCAGTAATCAAATAAACAAACAATAACAATAACAAGCCCTGGGAGGTAGGAGGGATAGTACTCACAAATTGCTACAACATCTTATTTTAAATGTTAAGTTTCCAACAAAACTGGAGGCATGCAAAGAAATAGGAAAGAATGATCCATTCACTCAGGGAAAAAAGCAGGGAACAGAAACTGTGTGTGAGACAGACCAAATGTCAGGTTTAACAGAAAAAGATTTCAAGGTAGCTATTATGAGTATGTTCACAGAACTAAAGGAAAGCATGACTTAAAAAGTAAAGGAAGGTATGATGACAATGTGTATCAAATGCAGAATATTACAAAAGACATAGAAATTATAAAAGGAAACAAATGGAAACTCTGGAATTGAAAAGTACAATAATTAAAATAAATTTCCTACATGGGCTCAATAGTAGATTTGAACTGGCAGAAGAAATAATTAGTTAACTTGAAGATAGAACTATAGTTCAAAAGTGAAGGCAAAATAAAAACTTTCCTGGATAAACAAAAACAGAGAGAGTTTGTTGCTGGCAGATCCACTGTGCAAGAATTACTAAAGGAAGTTCTTCAGGCTGAAAGCAAGTGACCCCACACAATAATATGAATCTACACAAAGAGCACCAGTAAAGGTAATTATGTGACTACAAGACACTATAAATGCATATTTTTTCCTCACTGCTTAAGTGATTTAAAAAGCAGCTGTATATGTGTATGTAATGTATTGTTGGGTCTATAATCAATAGAAATGTAATATATGTGTGCTATATTGCCAATAACTACACAAAGGAGCTGGGTAAGAGTAAGCTGCAATGGTAAAGCAGTAATTATAACAGTGAACTGTTAGATTAGCACTGTTAATTATATGTAATGCTATATTACATTAATACCACAAAAATAGGGGAAAGGAAATAGAGCTATAAAAGTAACATTTCTATGTTCACTGGAATTAAGTTAGTACAAATATGAAGCTGATTCTGATAAAGATGTATGATAAACTTTAAAGGAACACTAAAAAACCCTCAAAAATATAATGAAAAATCATTAACTAAATGAAAAAGCTACCTTAGAAAACCATTCACTCAGTGCAAAAGGAGAAAGAGGAACAAAAAAAGATGTGAGACATATAGAAATAGAATTGCAATGAAATTTTATAACATATTTGCCATTAAATGTAAGAATATCAGTAATACTTACTTCTCAAACCACAGAGTGAGATTAGTGGTGTGCCGGATCATTTTCAGAAGATTAGGAGAATTAATTTCTTTGTCTTCTTTTGTCCACACACTTCCAACTAATTCCGATGGCTGTACAGCTCTAAAATCAGCAAGATATAATTCTACATGATACTTTTCCCCTCCAGGAGACTGTTTTATTAAGTAAATGAGATAAATAAAACTAAACTCCCATATAAAACTTTCCTCTTATACCAACAGAAAGGTGTATGACAAGGCATAACAAAAAATTATAATTATGCATATTTTTCTATATATTAAAAATATTTTTATGCATGAACTTGTGTACTTTTATTATTGCTTTACAATTGCATTTTGCTTTGGGCAAGGTTGAGATTTCTTCATATCTTTCCGAGCACATAACAAATATTGAACAAACTAGGGTGACAAAGTAGTTTGGGACAGTTCTTTTAAATGATATCTGTTACAATAATCAGCCCAATGATATATGATAATCACTGCAATTTGTAAATCTTTTTTTTCCCTCTGAAGGAAAGAGGAAGAACTCAACCGCAAAAGGATCCTGGGAAATAAAATAGATTCTAACACTCATTTTTGAGAATAGTGATGATCTTTGGTGGAAGGAGATCGCTATAACTGACCATGGCTTAAATTCACAACTGCAACGGCAGAAGCTAACTTCCTGAGCCCTTACTTTGTGCTAAGCACTGTACATATGTTGACTATTTTAAATTTCACAACAGCCCCAGGAGTAAGTACTATCATTAGGTCCATTTTGCTTTCGAGGAAACTAAGAGGCTGAGGGATTAAAGTTACACAAGAAGGTTAAAGTTGCCCAAGAATACTAAGCCAGCAATTGGTAAAGGCAGGATTTGAACCTAGCTTTACCGACGAGGGGTGACTGCAGACAGAGAGAAGCGGTAAATCCAGACAGAGCAAGGGTGATCAAGGTGTGGAAGAGGAGCCTTCTATACATCAAGCCTTATGACTAGACAATTCATATACTATCTCTATATGTCTTATAACAATCCTGTAAGGCAGAAACCAGTATTTTATTTTAAAAATTAAAACAAATCATTCCTTTGAAGTGATTTTTTAGCTTGAATGTCAAATTACATACCGATATAGATCTGATTCAAGTAAAGTGAGTTGTCGAGCAATTTCTATTGGGTGTAAGGTGAGCAGATCAAAAGTCTCTATGTGCCCAGGTCTGCTTATATGCCACTCAACTGTGGGAGGTGAACTCTGAAATGTAATATTATGACCTGGTCCATTGTCTCTTGCAATTTTTTTCCTTTGGATTATTTTAGTGATGGATTCGACCCATTTTTTCATTGCTTTACCTGAAATACATTACATTTTAAATAACATTTAAATACTTTTCACTCAATATTTTATTTTTTAAAATAGTTTAAAATCATACAAGTGATACTTGAATATATCTTTGCTATAAAAATTTCAAATGATCAAAATTTAAAAAATGGAAGTTCCCCTTTACCCTTTCCCCGTTCCCTATATCAGTCACACTCTTCTTCACATGCGTAACCACTGTTAATAATTTGGTATATATTCTTCCATATCCTTTCTAAATGAAATTAGAAAGTAATTTATTTGTAGAGATTTTTCACTTCTATCATTCTG
Organism: Rousettus aegyptiacus; assembly: GCF_014176215.1. Taxonomy (NCBI): domain Eukaryota; kingdom Metazoa; phylum Chordata; class Mammalia; order Chiroptera; family Pteropodidae; genus Rousettus; species Rousettus aegyptiacus. Next base: position 22,689,461 of record NW_023416310.1, read on the forward strand.
TACTGCATTTCAAAATATTATTTTAGAGCCCTCTAAAAAAAGATTTATCTTACACTAATAAGATTTATAAGGACTATACACATTCGCTGTTAATCTAATTAACATTGCATTTTTTTTTTTTTAAATAAACAAAACAGTGCCAGAGGACTGAGTCCTTCAATTCAGTGTGAGTTTTTGATGTGGTTTATTTTATACTATGCATGAAGGTACTATTATTTAACCTTTTATTGTCTGATTCTCATGTGGAGTATACAATAGAAATGGAAACAAGTTTGTCTAGGGCATCCTTAGACCCATACAATCATATAATCTTTAAAACTAGAAGGGAAACTCTGGAGATCATCAAGCCTAGCTCCTCATATTACTGATGAGGAAAATGAAGTATAAAGAGCCAAAGCAAAAAGTTTGCCCAAAGTCATGTATCTGATGTGTGGCAGTGTTGGGAACAGAACTCTTGTTTCTCTGTTCTCAGTTCACTAAACACTGCTGCTTCCCTGATTTATGCACGATTCACCTTACTGTAGCCAAGTCAACTTCCATCAGTGGTGTTATAACGGCACTATAGTTCCTAACTCTCCTGTTATATGCACTTTCAGATAAGTGTAAGGACAACACAAATTGAGACTTTAAAATTCAATTTAAAAATAATCAGTAAGTTGATTTACTACATGAAACTACATTGGGTCAACAGGGTAATTACTGAGCAATATGTAGGTCAAAAATGTTGTTTGATGAAAATTAAAAATGTTTTCAAATTGTTATGCTAACACTATTATAAACACCTCTTAACAACAATGACCAGTAATGACATCAACTGACAGTCACCATGTAGGTACTTTTATCACACATAAAACTGTGCACTTAAAAAAAAAATCATACCTCTTACTGTCCCAATAAATTCCTCCATTCGCTGCAAAAGATCTGCATCTCTTTCAAAATCGTAGAAGTGATGCTCAACCCAGTGCCGACATACGTTTAATACTCTATGACATTAACACACAAGAGTAATTGAATCACGTGGGAACTCAGGCATAAATGTTTCTAATAATGAATGGTATAAATGAAAATAGTAACTCTCACCTAATTAATACTTAAAAGTGGTTTACCATTTTCAAAATTCTATGTTAATTAAGACTTGTACAATAATTTCTGATAATTGCTTTTCATTCATTTTACCTCCTCTTTGCTTAGGAAAGATCCTTATTTACTTCAACTCTGAAACAACACTTCAATGAAGACGTATTTACTTCAGTTATTTATTTAATGCTTACCGCAGTTGTACAGGCTGTATATATTCTTTTCTAAATCTTTTTAGTTCTGCACTCAAGGGTTGATCTCCATTCTCAATAGCAATGCGATCAGCTTCTGTTGGCTCAGGCTCTGGAATTTCAAACCTAACATAAAACAGAACAAATTAAAGAAAATACTAATTATATCAAATTATACAAATAGAAAAGTACAAACCTTTTCACTAGTCACACAATCAAGAGAGCACTGTAAAAATTACTAAGGTCATACATATCAGTCAATAATGTAAAGGTCAATGATCTTATTTTACTTTTAAAAAGAAAATACTTGCCAATATAGATTAAACTAGACACACAATAAAGAATACATAATAAGTCTTGAAACAAATATGATTATAAAGTTATGGGACTGATGTACATTTTTTGGCTTGCACATTTACTCTAAATCAGTCAAAATAATACTTTTTAAGAGTAATGCTTGAAAAGTTGACTGCCCTTAGGGTGGACAAAACATTCTGATTATAGTATTTGTTCACTGACAAGGTGTTTTTCTCAACACATGGTAAATATTTGAAAAACTCTGTTTAGAACATCTAAATCATAAAAATTTGAATTTCTTGATCTAAATTATATATTTTATATAGTTAAACCCGATTAATTTATAATTTTGAAATTTCACATACTGATTTTCCATATAAAAAATGGCTATTTTTGTCTTTAATCAAAACTAACATATTATAAAATAGTCATCTAAAGATTTTATTAAAAATAATAAAAAATAAAAAAGATTTCACTTCCTAAAAAGTGCCCATGAACTACAATTTAAAGCTCATCCAATATATTTCCAAGAAACACAAAATCTTAGCTCAATCTCTTTTAAAAAGAATAAAGAATTTAAAATTAAATTGACAGACCTTTCTATTATAAGACTCAGTAGTTCTTGAGGTTTACAAAAGGATCTGTATGTTGTAAGAAATGTCCGAACAAAATTGGGATCTAAGAAGAAAAAGAAAAAAAAAATCTTATTCAAATCTTTGCTTCATAATGATTAAAACTATTATTTACATTTTCAGAAGAGATCAAACAATTTTAAGTCTCCAAATGTTTTGCCCACATAGAATGCTTTGGACTTTGTAATGAACTACTAGTTTTAGTGCTTCCTTAATTAGTGTCAAAACTATGGCTACCGAAATTTTACATCAACCATTTTCTTGACCTCTACACACGCTGACTAGCTGACCTTAAACTTATCATCAGCCGCAGGAATGTGAAGAGAAGAAAGGCAAAGGCAAAGGCAAAGGCAGAGCACAGAAGCAAGCTCCTACCTCTAGCCTGGATCTCAGAGTATCACCAGTTGGTTTATCTTGCTCGTAAAGAGAAAGGCCACAGCAATAATCTATTACTTTTCCTGACACCCAGACTAGTTTATCTAGGATCAATTATCTAGATTTCTTTCAATCATGTTAACAGAGCATACCAACTAGAAATTGGATCTTATAATATTGTAGATTGTTAAATAATTTCTAAATTACTTTATTTGCTAGAGGTCTTTCTTAATTAAAACTGCTAAAAGATGCTTACAAATACTTGTAGGTGGTGAAAACTATTAAAAGTGCAAGAACATGCTGATTTGGTTGTATTTATAGTTTTTAATTCCTTTTATTTCAAGTAGTCACAATGAGAGTTCAATCATAAGAGCAGAAGTCTCCAACCCCTTCCATGAGAGGACCTACTTTTTATTCACATCTCCATGAAGTCAAACAGGTGGTTGACTGAGTGTGATCACTTCCCCAGGCCTGGCCTACTCCAGTCTCTCCCTGACAGTAGTCTCCCAAATTGTGGAGAAAGGCTGCTGTCATCAGTACAAGGGACCTGGCTGTCATATTCTGTATAAAGAGGGGGAGAAACACCTTCCCACAATGGAAAAAAAAAATAACTTCTGTAACTCATATTTCATCAAGATCCACATTTAGTTGTTAAGAGTTGTTAAAAAGGAGGGAAGAGTTCATTAAGTTGAGTTTTTTTACTGGAAACATTCTTTTCCATTTTACACTAGGTAAGCTCTAATTTAATGAAAAACTTGAGAGTAGCAAATACCTTTATTTTTGTTAGCCTAGAGACCTGTGGATCTTTTATAAGAAGTACAATGTCTTTTATTAGCATAGGATTTAGCAAGAATCAGAATTTTTTTGGAAATTTTCTATTTACACTGACTCTGATTAAGAACTCCAAATTTAGCCTTAAAATAATATTAACTTTCTTTCCCCCCAAAAGCCAATCCATGGGTTTATCACAAAATAGAAATCTATTTCCAATCTATGTGGTCATCAAGATAATGAACTGATTCAAATATCAGACAACCTTAAATTTAATATATTTTTAAGTTAAAGAAATATTTAATAACAAAAATACATTGGTTTTAAATGCACCTCTTTTCCTTTAGCTTGATACCTTCTGAGGCTAGAGTGGGTTACTGATAAAAGTAATTTAAATACGTATAATCCTTTAGTAATTTCCTCTCTGTTGGTATTTTATTGTTTGTCTTCAGTTACAGAGTTCCTCAAACGTTAAAGACTAATGTCTCATCCAGAAGAAAAGATTTTAAAACAGAAGGCTGTACAAGATTTTAAAACAGAGATTTAGATCGGTATCATCACAATCCTCCCTTTCAAGAATCTTCTTCCTGTTCTGCAAATATTTGTAAGGTGAGGCTACTCACAACATCATGTGTTTAGGAAGCAAAAGCAGCGGCCACTGCAGTGATACTGAGCTGTCACTGTTGGAGAGAGTGCAGACCTTTAGTACAAAGTGCTCCAAGTATCCTTGAGCACTGTTCCCGCTTTAGGGTGATTGGTCTTTTTTTTAAGAGAAAGGTTTATTTCAGTCTAAATGTCTAAAATAGATATTCTGATTGAGTTCTTCTCAAATATTACTTAAGTCAAGCTAAAAAGTTGTGGGGTACCAAAGGTACTTTTAAGTTGAAAAACAATAAAAGTTATAAGAGAATTAAAACATGCTTCTAAAAAAGTGGCTATTTTTAAAGGCATATTATTTTAAAATAACCTTTTCATCTTAAACCAAAATTTCTGGCTACTTCAGTACTTTAGTAACTGACGACAATGCTGGGAAAGTCATGCTGTGCCTCAGGGCCACATCAGCCAAACGGAGATCACATCAACTCCTCATGCCTGTTATATAAGGTCCTCAAAGAGTATTCTCATAATTTATTCCTTACAATTTCTGTGAAGTGAGTAGGGCCAGTGATGTTTTTCCTTTTCTATGTATAAGAGAAGTAACGAAGACCTATCTAGGATCACAGTAGAACAACAGAGATGGAACCATAATCTAGATTGTGTGATTTCTGATTTGGTGCTTTTTCCTACTGTATTACATAACCTCCAGGATGAAAGGATCCCTTAAGGTTTCCACAGCGGTGAGATCTAAATATAAAGAATGAACCCAAGAATTATATAATCACTATAGAACTTTACATAATTCAGAATGTAGTTATGAACTGCTAATCTTGAATAAAGACAAGAGAAATTCATTGAAAAATTAGCAATCTAATTATGATTCTATAATTTTTGTTAAGCCTTCCAGGTTTTAGGAAGTATCTATCAGCTGCACCTTCCTGTATACTGTATTCAGAAGAGGAGTTGTTGAGGCTGGAGGTGAAATAAACATGCCTACAATCATCAGTTGGACTGAGTTCCAAAGTGACTCAAGTTTAAGTTGTTTTTAGCTTGATTAGCAATCAGAGCAGTCTTGCCAAAAACCAGCAGAAACTAAAAATAAAGAAAATTTGGCAAAAGTTTAAGTACTTTCAAAAATATCTTAAAGGCTGCATATATTCCCAGGCTTGTATTAATTTTGACTTTATTTTTAGTCTAATGCAGTGGAAAATTGCTAATGAATAAAAAACATATTAAGAGAGGACATACATCTGTATTTGAAATTTAACACAAAAGTACATATTCTAGGAGCTACTTTTATTTCTATTGATTTCTCCATTTCAGTGATTGTAACATATGCTGTCACACTAACTACCGGAGGCTTTTACCTTACTGATGATGTAAAGGACTGAGATGATTTGGTATTTTAAAAATATCCATTAATAAAGACAGGTTATATAATTTTCTAATAAAACAAAGTACCTACTTATATTTATCAGGCAATGATAAAAATTAAGCTATTGCCTCTGTTTGTTGTGGAGTAGCAGTTATCTAGGTATATTATAAGATGTTTCAGAGACAGATGGAAGACAAATGCATAAAAATACAAAATCCAGACCGGTTTAGTTTTAAAATATAAGCAAAAACAAATATTTGTGGAGAAAATGAAAATCAACAATTTTGATATTCTCCTTCTCTGTTTATCCTTTGCTTGTGGATGTAACTCCACAAACTTCTGTCTCCAACTAAACCCTAATGAATTTCAATATAAGTAATGACAAACATTGTGCTTTCTCTCTTCTGACTTTCAAATTCCTGTACTAAGATTTCCACCGTGCTCACTACCTCTCAGCATCCCTCTCTCTAAAGAACCTCTTTATACAAATACTTGCCAACTCCGCCATCAAGTCCTTGGTCTAGACTCAGGTTATTTCGAACATAAATTGTAGTTACTATCTTCTGCTGGTTTTCTAGTGCCTGTCTCCCTCACTCTAAAACCATTCTTCCATAGTATTTTATTGCACAATTCTTCTAAATCTGAGGAACTCAGAATATATTTAATGTCAGAATATAGTAAACTAGATTTGAGGTGATAAAGTCAACACTTTTCTTCTTACTTACTTATTTTGACCAACACTTGACATTTTATTTAGCAGGATCAATTAAATTTATTAAATATTTATTACATAGAGAGTTATTTATGTAAAGAACACCCCCTCCCCCAACTATCACAGTGAAACACTGTTAGTCAGGATGTCTGTTCATGTGACAATTCTCCCTTTAATACAGCCATGTAAAAAGCTAAAAGGAACAATAAGCTTCTCAGCAAGGATTTATAAACAATCACTCCTGAATTCCTTAAAAAAGGAAACACGCTATGCTGACGCACAAACACTTAAAAAAAAATCAGAGTTTAAAAATAGAAAAGTGCTGCCCTATAGATCAAAAACTATTCAAAAGATTTTTTAGAAGTTAAAACTCACAAACTGAGCTTATATAGGACACAAAGCCAGAAGAAATCTGAGGCAGGTTTTTGAAGATTTTCTCTCTGAGGGCATAAAATAGCCATAAATACTTTAAAGAAAAATATCAACTGGCCTAAGTTTTTTCAGTACCATTTTCCATAAAAGAGAAGTTCACTATGCATGGGAAACACCTTTTCCACACACTTCAATATGAAAAACTTTTATTTCCATATAATGTCAGTTCTGAATTATTACTCCTACACCATGAGGTTACCTTATTTCTCTAAAATAAAACATCAAACCAGACAGACATACCATCACCAAACATTTCTTTACCCACGTTGTTTTAAGTCTCAGTATTAATTTGTACTTTATTTTCTATAACTAACTGGAATGAAATTCCTACTCTCATCTCCTCTTATTTATACATATTGCTTTCTGCTTTCTTACTGTAGGTAAGGAAAGTCTCTCTCCATATCCTTGCCAGATTCAGAATGACCCACTAACTAAGTAGTTACCCACCAGCATATGGGATGAATAAAGTTCTGATGTAGTTAGTGAATTACTGTATGTCCAGAAACACTGGATCTGAGAGACAAGCTATGGATTATATTTCACGTAAGACCCTGTTGGAATCTTTTAACCTTTTCTCCCAGGAAGTTTTCCTTTATAGAGCAAACAGCAATAGACTATTGACTGGGTTTTGTTAAAAACTAAAATTATGATGACAAGTATCTAACTATATACTAAAATGTATGCATTAAAATGAAACTTTATCTATAGTTAGAACTTATTACCTATTTCGATAAGAAAAAAAAATTATTCTGACTATACCTTCATGGTAGACCTGTGTTTGTCTAGACATGAACAAGCCATTTATATTACTGGCTATTCAACAAAGCAAGCAATTTCTTATTTTTATTATTCAATATACAAAATAAAAATTATATTTGAATGAAAAAACTTCACCTTGTATGAGTTAGCGTAACATGGTGGAAAATGTATTCCATTAAGAGTCACGAAACCCAATTTCTAGTCCTCATTCTGCAATTACCTGATGATATGATTTCTGACAAATCACATAACCTTCAGGACTCTTTGGTTTTCGTCTATAAGTGAGGGATTGGTCACCTTATTTAATGCTAGAGATCTATAGCTTTATTTCATAAATTATTGTTCAAACACTTGAAGGACTGCAGTGGCTGAAGCCACATTGAAGTCAGAATTAAGTAATATTAAACTAGTTTTTTTTTGACATCTGACTAATCCATAATCTAAAAAATAAGCATAAGTAGTGCTTATAAGTTATTAAAGCTTCTCACTGTATTATATTCAATGTCATATGATTCAATACAATAAAGCTATAGATGGTCTATTAAAAATACATTCTTTATTGCCAGTGATATGTTTAATGATAGACCTTACAGAAGAGCCCAAACTAATATTAATATTAATTTGTGTGTACTATAAACCATAACTTATGAAAGCTGCTTGTGGATTGTAGTTACACAATATATTTATTTATGATGAAAATTAAAATATTCAATTAAGCTTCAAAAGAGGAAAGAAAAGGAAAATGTCAAAAAAACTTAGCCATAAATCTTTTAAAACCAACACTGGAATTTTATTCCACATGAAATTAAAGAAATTTTTTTAAAACTAACCTTTAAAAAAAGTAATACGATCTTATCAATTTAAATTTAGACATATTTAACTTTGCAAAGTTTTATAAATCTATAAATTTAACTTTTATATTAACTAGAAGTACGACCATTTAAAATATTATTCTCAAAAGCTAAAAATTAATACAAATGGAGCAACTATCAACAGTAACTAATAAAACACCATGGCAAAAATATTGTGTCCATAGACTTGGCTAGCATTGTGTACATTAAGGAGAGAAGACTGCCAAATTTATAGCAAAACTATCAGCTATTTTTGCTCATGTTTTATTCTTTTTAAGTGTCCTCGTTCAAAAAATAATTTAAAAACACAGTTCCACAGAAAAGAAGTATTTAACTGTAGTTCTGCAACTGCTTATAAGGTCTGTGAAATACAGCAGTTTAAAGAAAATTTGTACGATTAACAATGATAAGTTCTGTGAAATACAGCAAGCGGTGTAAATTTTTATCATTAACAATCGAGTTTTACAGAAACAACTATATTACAAATTGTGCAATCTGACAATGTCTTCAAACTCAAATACCACTAATTTGTGATAGTAAAGACTAGTAAGTCTTCTTCAGCACCTTGCCACTTATATTTATCTACAGGAAAAAATAGTAACACTTCTGTCTTAGGACTTTTAGTATTTAATGTAAGGATTAATTTTACCTTAAACAGTCTAAGAACTCAAAACAAAGGTATTTAAAGTAAATGGTGGACAGTTTAAAAAGCTTATGCCAAAAAAAAAACACCTGTGAGTCTTCTAAGACACTTAAAATGAGCATGATGTGGCAAGAAGAGAAATTTGTACTTTTAGAACCTTAAAAGTTCCTTAAAAGTAGCAAAGACGTGTGTATTTTGCAACCACGAATTTCGGGTAATTCAATAAAACATTTTTGTAGTTGTATTCTAGATCCTAAAGAGTATACAGAAGTTGATGAAGATCAACTAAATAGGTAGGTCATATACTAATTACTAAAATTTATATCTCTCAAAAAGTTTTATATGTAAATAAGATGACAGAATAATCTAATTCTTTTTCATGTAAAATCCTAGGCAACTTATTTAAATTTCCTGTGCCTTGATTTGCTTTTTTATTTCGGAAGCAGTAAAATAAATACACTGACTATAAAAGTTTCTAGGTGAAAAATCAACACTAAAATTGGAATCCCAGACTAGTTTTCTTTCATTATATTCATCACATTTCAGCTGCTGCCTGCTACTACTAAATGGTATGTGCTTAGAGAACTCAAGCTGCTTTTAAAATCAGCCTATGGAAAACATTATTATTTTTCTATAGAAAAGTCTAGGAAAAGAATTGCCAATTAGAGGTTGAATAAAAACTGAAAACAAAACACTGGCTTACTTATCACAGAGACATGTGGTGATAATGAAACATTATATTTATAAAAATGCTTTAATATGAGTAATAAAAATATTCAAACTTAATTTTACTTTTTTGCAAGGTGGCCCTGATAGTTTCCAGGCCATATAAGTATTTCTGACTGGACATTTAATAAATTGAACAGATTAGCATTATCAAATGGTATTCATCTTTATTATAATGGATTAATAAATATCTTTAAAAGTTTAATTCAATACCAGAATAGTTTCCAAACAGAAGTGAGAAGCCATTTATAGGACTTTAAAAATTTAAGAAAAATTTCCCCAGGAACATACATCTCTTAGAGACAGGAATATATTTAGGCAAGAAATATGGAGATGAAGGTTAACTTTCACATTCAACTACTTAAGAATAGTATTTATAAAAATTACATTTGATTTTATATGCTTTTGTGATCAAAACAGTGTCTGAAAAAGCATCTCTATTTACAAAGAGCTTTCATGTATAGTATTTCACTTATTGTTCCCAATAACATTTTAAGGTAGCTGTTGTGATGTTGATTTTTGAGATGAAAAACTAAGGTTCTGAGACCTTAAAGAACTATGTATGATAGAGTGAGGGTGTAAACCCAAACTCAATGCTCTTTCTACTATACCACACTCTTAGCATTTTACAATTATCAAACTTCCTACTATGTAGGAAAGTTGAAGGTTGAAGAACATTGGATTACCATTGTTACTTATTAGAAGAAATAAATTTACTTTAAAAATGAATCATTATGTGTTTCTTACCTCTCAAACATTGTATTTGATTCAGCCTAGAGCAATATTCCTAGGGTAGTTTGGACATTTTCGTCCTGCTAAGGCGAAAATGTTTTCTTAAATAGCATCAGTTGTAAAAAGCAAAACGTACTGAAACTTAAATGACTTCCAAGATTGCTAAATTTAATTAGTTTTAGAAAAGGAATTTAAGAATAAGCAATGCTGTGTATATCTGTACTACCAGCACAATTTTAGTGATGGAAGTACATTAAAACTTTTGATCTTAATTATAATGATAGCAAAAAAAAAAGAAAGAAAAAAAAGTAAAGGTGTAAAATAGTTTTTTAGACCCTAATGATGATTTTTCACTACATTTAAGTCTTGTTACTGTCACTTTCTAACTGGGTAGATTTAGCCAAGTAACTTTACTTTCTCACTTATAACTCCGGTTGTAAAGTTAAAAATAATATATGTAAATGTGGTATGAAAAAGTATAAAATTTCAAAGAAATATAAAGTGGCAGTCTTTTTGTTAAAGGAAAATGAACTCTGATAATGCAGAGGTCTTTTGTTGTTAGTTTGCTTTCTATTTTAGGCACAATGACCAGCGTAGCGAAAATAGGCTTGAAGCAGGAAAATAAAAGTGACAGGCAACTTCGTATTTCTTACCTGCGTACATATGGTATGTGAGCCTCTCTATCAGTTTAATAACAGTTCCTGCTTTGATAATTGGAATTCCAGCCTTGGGCTGCATGTTTTCTTCAAATATTATGTTCTCTTCAGAGTCAGGCTCTGCAAATCTATAAACATCAGCACTAGGGAGCCTCATCTGCTCCTCCTTCTCTTCCTGTAGCATTGTCACATCAAGCATCCTTTCCAGTGTACTTCGGTACTGTAAAGATATCAATGCTGCCATCCAATTGTTTTTCTCTTCAGCTGACTTGGCAGAAAATATAACACTATTTTCATCTTTTAAAATTATTTCAAAAGCATGCTTGTATTCACTGGTGTCATCTTTGTCATTAATTTGTACCTTTCTCATAAAAAACTTTTCTTTAAGACGATATTCTGCATTACTAGCACCAGGAAGTCTTGGCTGCCCATGATTTGATTTACAGCAAATCATTAAGCCATCAAAGAGAAATATGTGTCTCTCATGTTTGGCTCCTACACGTGTAAGAGTTCCTTCCATTATAAATTCATTGCAACACTGTCCAATGTCTTTTCCCTCCCAACCATCAATATTCTTCTGAATCTCATTCATTTTCTTGATTGCTAGTTGTTTCCCCTTCATTTGCTGACTATAAAACCGACATGCAGATTCACTGGGATAAAGGAAAAAACATTATTAGTACACAGATGACAGAGAACCTAGAATTTGAGTAAATAAAGGTCAGTATAAAAGTATATTTTAAAAAGTTACATTGAGAAGGTTTTCACTAATTCTCCGAATATATTAGTGTTACAAAACTGCACAACTTTGGAAACTGAAGCAACACATTAGAGACATTTTTTTAGTGCTCTAAAAAGAACAATGACAAAATTCTATCCTACAAATTCAGCTACAGAAATATTATTTCTACCTTGGCATCTAAAAATTTAGAATGACAAATATTAAAAAGTAGGCCAATACAGTGAAAAAAAGTAATTTAAGAAGTTTAAAAAAATTATTTAGAAATGCTTAAGTGGACAAGACCCAAAGCTAAAAACATGCACATATTATAATTAGGAAACTGGAAGCAATATTATCTGAATTAATGCCTCAAGTTATATAATCCCTAAAATAAAGGCTACTAGTAATTTTACTTTGACAGAACAATGATGTTGACATAAATATACCCAATATATTTTACTCTATCTCTCCTTCAGCTTACCAGTTGACTCTCAGGAGGTCTTGTCTGGGAGTATGCAAGGAAAATGCACAATATGAAAGGTTTTTCAAACAATAACAAATTCTCTTGGCTTTGATGTCACTTCCTCTGAAAGACCAAGCTTGTCACTAAAACTATTTTCTTCATTGTTTACTTGAGAAGGAAACTGAGATCCCTGAATTTATACCATAATATTCAAGGTGAAAAAGAGGATTATAAAAAAGCAAAATTAATCACCTCAGTCTTCGTTTTGCAAGACTTTTAGAACATATTTTTTCCATACCACTTTGAACATTAAGCAAAGCTGTTATTGCTTGTTTCAAACATTCCTTGTCTTCTTGATCTTCACTCTTTTCTTCTAACTGCTGTAAAGTGAAAATGACATATCTGAACCAGTAGAACAGTTTGGACAAAAAATAATAAGCTCATTTTATTTAAGGATAAATAAAGCTAACACTGACTCAACTCTTTCTACTACCACAATAATTTTTTAAAATGTCATAAAATATAGTGAGTCTTTTCCTTATTTATGTATTACTATCCATATCAACATGCAACCAAGTTTCCCACATTAAAAAAAAAAGAGTAGAAATAGTGTAAAAAGATGTCACACACTTGTGAAGGCAGTAATGTGCAGTTTCCCAGATGCATCTATGACCGAAAATAAATGAGGGACATAAATTATCTTTTAACTTTATAAGACTTATTAGCACAGCAGCAGGCATGTAGATGAGATCTTTTTGATGTGTGCGATTCAGTCTTAGGTTTCTGATTCCAACATTAATGTTGTAGGCAAGAGGATGATAAGGAAGATAAATATACAGAGAAGGATACAATATAGTGGAGAGGAACTTGAAGACACAAAACCTAGGATCAAATTTTGACTGTACTTCTCTGTGACCTTGGGGAAAATTACTTGACTTCTGAGCCTCACTTTTCCCATCTGTCAAATGAGTTTTATAAAAAGCTGCCTTGCCTACTTTACGGGGTTGTTATAAAAATCAAAGCACTTTGTAAATGGTAACATACAATGTAAGCACAGGTAGTTTTCTATGTTATTCTACTACAGAATTAACAGTATCAAGAAGAACTTTCTCAGTATTCACATTAAGATTTTGAGTAAAACTAGAAATACACATATTAGTGAAACTCAAATACATTTTCTATTAGTGACAAATATACTACATATGACAGAAAAACCATACTTAAAAAGGATAATCATCATCAATAAGTACTAATTATAAATAGAATAAAGTGGATATAAGGCAAGCTAGCAATTAACTGAGGTATGAGTGACAATAATTCAGTAACCTTATAAAGCTGTTTCTGACGGCCAAAAAGGAAAACTTAAGACATAACATTTACTTGATATAGCTTTCTTGCAACATTTAACAACACTTACTCTCTACCATAAAGGGAAAGACTTGAGAAATAAAACTATAAAAATAGTTGAAGTTATTGATAAAGATTTACTTTTCAATGAGCTTCACTATTCACTAGTATTTTAAGGGTTCTATGTTCTTGAGAGGTGTTCCTTAAAGATTAACCATACATTCCTTTCTGCTTTGACTGATAAAGATTAGTGATAAACACGCATACATACACACAAGTGTATACGCATGACTTGTGAAAAGTAAACATATTTCTATTCAATGCCTCAAACCATTTTTATAAAAATAATTTACTTAAAATATCTTCATGCTCAAATATTCCAGAAGTAATAAATACCATATTGTAATGTCTATTTAATGCTCAGCTTTTATTATCCAAATGTCTTATATCATTACTGAAAATTCACCATATTTTCCACTAGAGACATAATCTGCACTTTTTAGAAAAATACTCAGTCTCAATTGTGTTAAGTAAAATAAAAATCTCTTCATAATAGTTTCCAACATAAGGACAAAAAGAAAAAATAGACCCCAAAGAATAAAAGAGACTTTAAAATATATACATTAAAAATACTCAAATACTTTTTACTCAGAGTACTGTTCTTCACTACGGCCAACTAGATTAATGAAAGTCAATGGCCAAGTGTTCATAAAGAAAGATACTAGGTTTTTACTGGTAGGCCAAAGGCTGGCTTTGGATAATCAAAGTACTTCCCGTCTTTCTTATTCTCAACTATTAACCTCCCATTTGGGAAAAGTTTTGGAGATAAAATGTTACTATTAACTTTACCAAGTTTACACTTCAAAGACAGCAGATAATCTAACACTGAAAACAATATTCAATAAGGGCAAAATTCTACATGGTATAATAATGAAAGCATCACTAAAGAGTGACCTATTTCATTTAGTTGTTTCAGAATTTGATCACTCAATATTCAAGTTAATATGACACATGGCAATTTTTAAAAGAGTTGACACACATAGGTAGCACATTCTATTATTTGATATATTTACATTATTAATTCAGGCAAACATACCTAAAGTCATACATACAAAATACACAGTTCTAACACACAAAAAGAATTATGAAAGTAAATTCATTTAGACATGAATTTGATTATTCTATTCTAAAAATGGTTCAAATATCTGGACCATTTATCATTTAACTTAGCATTGTACATATAGAATATACAAATATCTTAAAAAAATTAATATATTTTAAAACCACAAACCCAAAGTCTATTTTAAAACCCATAAACCTTTTTATATCTAATATAAAACTTTTTAATGAAATAATTTTTAAATATTTTTTTTACTTTCATAGACTTAGTCAAGCATCTAAAATACATTTCAATATAATAAATGACATTTCTTATAAGTATTCTTTGCTCCTTTTACTCAATATAGCTGATTTAGACTAAGCATTAGTATAGAATAATTCAAGCTAACTACCATCAAAGGGGTGGCTTACTGTTGCTACAGAAACAAAGCAGTGGCAATTAGCATGTAAATGAGACTCCACAAAGCAGATCCTCTTGTTACCAAAGTGATATTCAATATCAATTCATGGACGCCTATTTCATAACATTCATTGTGTAATAGCAACAATTAAATTTACAAATGCAGTTCATTTAAATAATTGTAAAAAATTACCAAATCCTGAGATTATATTGCTGTATATGAGATTATATTTAAATTTATTTAGAGTCTACGGCCATGCCACCCTGAACAAGCCCAATCCCATCTGATCTCAGAAGCTAAGTAGGATCAGGCCTGGTTAGTACTTGGATGAGAGACCACATAGGAAGAACAGGTGCTGCAGGCATAAAAAAATACAGAATAAGGGATTGTAAACTGACAAGGTCCTTGCAATCTGTGAGATCAACCAAGGGTTGCCTCACCTAAAAACAAACAAACAAACAAATTTATTTAGAGAATTATGTTCTATTGCACAATGAAAACTTTTATGCTCTATGGAGAATATAAATATTAAATTTTTAATAGAAAAAAGCCACTTTTACCAGCGATTACTTTTTTTTGGAAATAAGTAGGAAGGGCAGTAGTAAATACGGTATATTGCCTGTCTAAAGGAAACCTTGAGAGATAAATGGGTTAAATTTAAGGAGCTGTGAGCTGGAAAAGAACATGAACAATTATATTCAGGGGAGGAATAAAATTCAAGATTGGTTTATACATAAAAAATAAAGTGTTGTACCTTTTTTTTATGAGTTCAACTAATTCACATACATATAATATTTTCTTTTACAAAATTTGAATTCCTGTTTTTATTTCTAGAAATTAATTTTTCCAACATGAAAGTATATAAAATGAAGGAACTGCCATTTACTTGATGGCAGAGGCAGACAGGACCAAAATCCAGGATTCCTGACTCTCAGTCCAGTGACCTTTTCAATATGCTACTCAAAGAACTAAAATGACTTTGGAATACCTAATTAGAAAATATTCAGCAAATAAAACCTATTCCATTCAAACATGTAAACTGCAATGCACAAGGATGACAAAACATATAACAAAGAAACATACATTATAATTGTCTAAGTCTTAGGGCATAAAAAGAAAGATTTATCTTTATCTTAAATAATGTATATATAAAAAGAGCTCAAAATGTGAGAACACAAGCAAAGATGGGGATCACATTCGGATTTTAGAATGGTTACTGGTACACTGTTTGATAACCTACTAGAGCAGATTACAGCGTAGAAAATACACAGTCAAAGAATAAATTTAAGTTACTAGTCTCTTAACAGATGCACGGCATATTATCCAATTATTTCAGAAACCAACTCCTTAAACCAACTGCCCTTGATTCTTTGCTATGGCATCACTCAACTATTCCATTGAAGGCTGAGTGCAAGAACGGCAATGACACGCAGGGAAATGAACTATTCTTTTACAGTAGCAGCACAACTAAAAGCTATGGGTGAAGATGACGAAATTCTTAACTAAAACAAGATTTAGAAGCTGTAAACTCCAATTACGCATGCTATTTTTTACATCAGTAAGTAAATTTTATAACCGGTTCCTTCCTTTTCCCACCAAAAATTATTTTTTAAATTAAAATGATTTCATATATGCAGATAATCCTTACAATACACAAAGTTTCAACTAGTAATGTTAATGATATTAACAAAATTTGATCTTTTACTTAACCAACCTAAGCCCTCATTTTCACCCAAGACAACTGAGAAAGATGGTCATTACTAAGGCTGTAGAGATTACATGTAATAAATAGTATAAATTTACAGTATAAATAAATAGTATAAATAACTCTTCCATAATTATAATTTAAATAAAACAGCATCTTTATTAAATTAGCCAATAATTGACAATAAAAAAATAAAATCTTAAAATGTAAATTAAAACATGACTTATAATTCACTATTAGGAAATAAAAACAAAATTCTCAAAGCTTTTTGAGAAAAGTGAAAAATTTTATTGAGGTAAGTAGTCTTTTGTATACTTTTAAAAACTACAATATTAACAGTAGCTGAGTGGGAAAATAAACTCAAAAGAGCAGATCTACAGGGGAAGGCAATCAAGTCTCAATCAATTAACTTAACAAATATTTAATTAACCATTATTTATAAGCAATGAAAATGTGACAGTGAGCAAGCCAAACAGATCCCTGCTATTAGAGCTTAGAGTGTAAAAGAGAAGACAAATGAATGACAAAGCGCTATGATGGTGAAAATATAGAGCATTTTGGAAATACACAAGAGCCCTTGACCTAATAAAGGGAGACCAGATGGCAGAGAAGGTTTCCAGAAGGAAATGACTATAAGACCTGAAGAATAAGAATGGATTAGCCATGGGAAACAGAGGTACAAGAATGCACTAGGCAGAGGAAATAGCATGTGCGATTCAGAGACTTTTAGGACCAGGACTGAGAAAAACTGGCGACAGGGAGAGCCTGGTGGGGTGAGAAGGATGAGGGGCAGGGAGAGGTGATAAGTCAAAATGCTAGAGAAGTAAATAGGGACCAAATCATAACTGTAAGCCTTATTAGGAACTTGGACATTAACCTGGGGAATGGGAGCCATTAGGGTTTTAAGCTAGTGACCAACATTACCCAATTTACATTTTAGAAAGATGGGCTTTGGGTGGTTACCCTGTCAAGAGCGGATTGGGGGAGGGGGAGAGAAGAGATGGGAAAGGAAAAATTAAAGGGAGATTTGTGATAATCCAGATGAGATAATCATTGCCCTGACATACAACTGAGAGGAAATGAAAAGAATCCAAAAGAAGCTCCTTTTCAAGAATGAAAAGGACTTAACTTGGTGACTAAGTGGATGTGATATGAAGAATGAGAGAGAGGAGTTGAGGACTCCCAGACTTCTATACTGAGCAACCAGTTGGACTATGGAACCGCTCACTGAGAGAATGAGCATAGAAAGAATAATTCTGCTGATTAAGAAAAGTGAATTTAAGGTGCTTACACAATAAACAAGCAGAGTTGTTCAAAAGCTAACTGAAAAATAAATAAGCTGGCATTCCCCCAATTCTTTTTTAAACCCCTCTCTTCAATGAATCCCTTTATTTCTAATGAGACCAGCATAAATTCCTATTCTCTTCATGCTCCTAAAATCAACCTTTGGTATAATAGGTTTGTTGCCATATAGCAAAGGCGGTCATTGCCTTTTCTAGATCAACTTAATGAGTAAATAATAGGCCTGTGGGTGGGGGCCAGAGAAGTATGTGATGGGGTTCAGGACACACTACCCCCCAAAACAACACCTTGGCATAGTGACTATTTTAAGCTGAAGGAGTTTGAGAAAACAGCAGAAGGAAGAGGGCAGAAGGTCAATGACCTTCCTGCTTCTGTTTCCTCAAGCTCCTTCTGCTTAAAATAGTCACTATGCCAAGGCACCTATGTCATGTAACACTTATATTTAATAAATTTGTATGCTTTTCTCCTATTAATCTGTCTTTAATAGTTTATTTTTCAGACTCAGCCAGGGACTCTGAGAAGGATGAGAAAAAAATTTTCCTCCTCTACAGAAGCTTGGAGTTAAAATATTAAAAAAACAAACAAACAAAAAAATATTTTAATGGAGAATACTACAGTATGTAAACTATATCTCAGTAAAACTTAAAATATTTTAATACTTTTTAGCAGATGCTAAATATCCTCTCTCCGGTTTTTTGTATACCTATCAGAGTAGAGTATCTTCATTCTTAAAATGGGCTCTTAATGGTTTTAGACATTAGATTGAGAGTAAATTAAATTTCCAATCTAAAATGTACAGTAATCAAAAAAAATAAGATTTTGAGGTTTTAGAAAAAGTAAATGGTAATATTTACAGCAACACTATCTATTGATAATTCAAACATTAATTTTAACAATACAGCCAAGAGAAGAGAAAACATAAAAATTTTATTGTTGATTTGGTTTGAAGTTTATAATTTAAAAAATTACACTAGCTGAAGTTTATAATTAAAAATTTTATTTGGATGTCCTTAAGCTAATTAAAATTGGTACTTAAAATTTCATTACAAAAGTCTGCAAAATACTTAAAAGTAGAAAAAATAAAATGAGTACTCATAAACTTCATCCATATTTGGCAGTTCAGATTTTGCTAAATTGGCTTTCTCCATCCTCTTTTGTCTTTTTTTACTGCCAAAACGGAAAATAAATTAATGTAATCATTTAAATATATATGAAAAAGTTTTTGACATGTCTCATCAAAAGAATGAAATGTTAAAAGTATCATATACTATTATTTATTAATAAAATAATTACCAATTAAATATTATAATATTAAAAAATAAGGAAAACTTTTTAAAATAGAGAGGTACTTTAGGAAGGAAAAGATCTTATACCTTAAAAAATAGAAACTGCAACATAACTAAAAGGCCAAAATGATAGTGAATGATGTTACCAAGCTTTTTTCACTTTGACTTAGAATCACTATTTTTACTGTGACTTTTATTTTTATTATTAGCTTTTTAGAGAAAAACAGAAGGTAGGTGAATTTCTGCCCAAACACTTGTCTGACTGTTAAATCATATATGTGTAGGGAAGACTCAAGAGAGTCAGGCTGTAAAAACAGTCTATGGAAATCCTAAAAAGTTAAAAGAGATATCAGCTACTGCACAATACAGAAGAGACAAATTTGTAGTTGAGTCCAGGAAAGTTAACAGCCTACTAGAATAAAAAAACCAACAATCATAAATAAAAAAAAAAATGAACAAAACAAAAAACCTCCAACCCCACCAAAACTCCAACCATCCTCAGTCCTCAACACAAGAGAATAGAGTTGTTAATTGGGGGGAGGGGGAAGTGACCATATTCAGGAGAATAAAGTCAATGAATAGGAATTGAGTGCGAATGGGCCAGATGTTGGATTTAGGAAGTACTTTAAAGTGGCTTTTATAATCATGTTCAAAGAATTAAAGGGAAACACAATATTAGTTAGTGGACAGACAGTTAATCTTGGATCAATAGAAATTACCAATTGGAAGAACAAAGAGAAAAAAAGATTTAAGAAAAATGAACTGTCTCAAAGACTTGTGGGACAACATAAAGAGTATCAACATACATTTAACTGGCGTTCTAGGAGAAGAAATGAGAGAAAAATGGGAGAAAATGTGAGAATATAAAAACAAGTTAAAATCTGAAGGGTAGAAAGAAGCCTGAAACATTGAACAGGAGATCAACATTAAAAATGTTAGCATTTCTCATTATGAAAATAAAATACCCTTTAAAACCATTTCTATTCTTACCCGAGAGAAAATTACATATTATAAATGCCCCTCACAGGAGTTAGTTGATTAAAAATTAAAAAAATCAAGTAGTAAAATAATCAGCTGTTTATTTATAAAGGATCTTGAATTACACTATCCTGTTTACCTTTAGATAGTCAACATCTGTGGTCACATATAATACCATTTAGCTCACTGCTTTGAGCCCATCATTTCTGGATAAGAATTTCTAAATTTAGAATGCTAGTTCAAGGGAATAAAAGTTAGACAGTCTTCTGCTGGGCTTATTTTTATGACACTAAGAGAGAAGTTATGTTTTCTAAATCTCCTCTTGTTGCTGGTAATAAAACATTAGCTAATGGGCAGTACAAAAAAAAAAATGGTTTTAAGCATATAGCAATTAAACCAGATATAGAACCTGACAAAAAAGAGTAGAGAAAAAGATGATCTAGAGTAGAAAATGTTTCCAAACTGGAAGACCAGCAAACCGAAGCCATTAACAAATTCATACAAAATATTTGTATAAGGGATTTACAGAGCATATTTCTTTACTGAGAGTTTTTGGCACACTATGTCAAGGCCATCAGTGGATGAATTCAAAATAAAGTACATGAGGTAACATAATTCATATTTGCCTTTTCCAATTTGTTTTATGTAGCATTAAAAAAAGAAAGAACTACTTTGAAAAGAAAGTCTCTTACTTTTAACATTTCTCAGTTCTTGATTCTACATTTTCCATTCACTGCACCATTCAGTTCGCAGTTACCTGTAAACTTTCCCACAATCCTGTATTTAAGTATTGTAATTGCTTGTACTTGAAGGAGTAAATAATTTCTCTTATATTATTAAGATTATTAGGTTTTACAACTCTCTGAACCTTCATCAAAGCTTCTTGTTCTTATTTATAAATTAATAACTGCTTTGAGGTTTCATATGGCCTTTGTCAGAATTTCATTACAGACTCTGGTAAAAATCCCATTATTAGCAATACCATTATGAAAAAGAATTCAAAATAACAAACTTGTCTGCAAATGCCTCATTACGACTATGGATTGTCAAAATAAATTCTTGGTAAAAAATGACTTTACACACCAAGTGCTTCCACTTGATTCTCTTAAAATAATCATCCTATACTAACTACCAAAGCTCTCAAATGGCATTTTGTTTGAACTCTAGAACAGAAACCTAAGATCTCTGTAATTCTGATTGATAATTAAATCTTTTAACTCCCTTAGTCCCTTCCCAAATCAGACATTCCTACTTGAGAAATCTAAATGAAGTCCAAATTACTACAGTGGAAAGAGACCTTTTATTCATTCAATAATTCATTATCAAGAGCCCATTTCATCATCTACACCTGCAAACTACAAACATGATCTCTAGTAATACATCCTCCATGACAAAATCATGACATTAAATAGAACTTTAATGAAACATTCTTTTAAAGCTAAAGAAATAATTGCATTAATGCATGTCTCATTTTGTCTTTATGGGGCTAGTTCATAAAGGGTAAAAAGAATATATTATCTCATCCATTACTTTAAATTTTTCAGAAAAAAAATGTTTTTAAGGACATTATTATCTGTAATCTAAAGGAGACATCATTAGATACATAAAATATTTAAAAGTTAATAACTCTGAGCTACACTCCTGAGTTAGAATTTATATAGAGTAAGGTTCACTTTTTCTTAATTTTAGTGTATAACAGGAAAATGCAGGGAGCAAAACTCTTTCCTTTTTGTTGAATGCTTCTTAAATTGATTTTGAACTGTGATCACATGGTAAATTTTTACTGGGATTATATATAGCTCATTGCTTCTAAAGTAATAATAAGCACTTTTATAGAGATAGCTGCAAACTTGAGCTATGAAAATTAGGTAATTAATCTTCCCCATTTGGCCTTATTCCCACACTATCTAAGTTCCTGAATCTGCTGCAGTCCCAAAATGGAGACTTGAATGCATAAATCCAAGGCTGTTTCCAAATAACTGACAATGTAAAAATAAATAAATAAATAAATATACAAGATAAAAAAAAATCTGATCATTGCCTTAAAATTCACTATTAAAATTAGAGAAAATATGCCACTCTTTTGCAGATTCATTTATATTTCCTCTTTAACTAAAGAAAGAAAATAGATACAGACTAATGTCCATGGATGTTCACATAATAATTCACAAACAAGGTGGTAAAAAACTGCATTACACTTGAATATTTTTCTTACCTTCAAAAATTCAAAGTAATGTAGACAGTGGTAAACCGGGGCTAGAAGCAGCCTGGGTAAAACATATTGAACAGCTTCCTTGAAACCTTCGCCTATTGACTAGAAAACAAAGCTTATTAATTTTTTTAAGTTTACTTTTCAGACATCATATATCTTGTTTTAAAAATTACTATACCTGCAAATAAAGTGCTGCTCCAGGCTTTGATAACTGACTAAGAAAACGATCATGAAAACCAGGTCGTAAAATATCTCGAGCATATGATTCATATGGATCAAATGCCAATTCCTTAGAAAATAAAGAAGGTAAAACATAAATAAACTTTCTCCAAGGTAGGACATAAAAAACTTATAAACACAGAAAGACTAAATTATGGGCACATCTCTGCCACCACAATTATATTTCTTTAGCCTCTAAACAAAATTATATGGCTATTAATTATAATTTTAAAAGAATAAACCTAATATTCTCAAGAAAGAGAGTAAATCAATTCCTCCTGATGAATAATGGGATCCTCATATGTCATGACACCTCATCAAAGGATTCTAGTAGAGTATAATTAACAAACATGGTCATAAAAATGGGCAGACTTTTGGTTCTGGAAAACAAGTGTAGCCTGAACATCAAAGAATGATATCTGCAACTAGACAAAGTATAAACATTTAGAATACTGGTGCTAATCTATGGCCATGCCACCCTGAACAAGCCCAATCTCGTCAGATCTCAGAAGCTAAGCAGGGTCAGGCCTGGTTAGTACTTGAATGGGAGACCGCCTAGAAAGACCAAGTACTGTAGGCATAAAAAATAAGGGTTTTGTAAGCTAACAAAGTCCTTGCAATCTGTGAGGTCAACCAAGGGTTGCCTCGCCTAAAAAAATAAAAATAAAAATAAAAATAAATAGAATACTGGTTCTAGACATTTATTTTATCATGGTCATTTCTTAGAGGTAGACTTTTACTTTCTGTAAGCCAGAGGTAACAGTTTATATCATCTAAAATTCATTGCTACAGTTTTCACAAAACAATTAAGCAGCAATTTAATCCAAATTGCCAATAATTTTTACCATTGTCCATCATTAATAAACAAAACAACTGTAATAGTTATATCTAATAAAATAGATCTATTTTTGATGACTCCTGAGGAAAAAGAGAGTAGGTGGCCTGTGCCCTATTCTAGGTTAAAAATACACAGACACAGACAGACAGACAGACAGACACACACACACGCACACACGCACACGCACACACACTCTTTCCCTCTCTCTCTCTCTCTCTCTCTCTTTCTCTCTCTTCAAATATAGTGCTCTAGATTCTAGCAAGAGCTCATTTCTATGAAGGGTAATTCTAGGAGGAGGAAGAGGACATCTAGTGGAGGAGCACAGCAGAAAGAAATAAGGAATGACAAGAACAAATGATATTTATGTACTAATTACCCTTTATGTGGTTTTTTGGATTATTTTAAGAAAAGGTTAAATAACAACATGAGATCAGAAATTATAAGACTTGAGTTCTGTTCTTTGTGAAATGCAGTATGGCATATAAGATTCCCAGTCATCCTGAATTCTTGAGCAGATTTCTAGTTCATCTCCTAATTTCAATTTCTTTCACTGTCCTTCCAACCAAAAACTTCTATAATAATATAACACTGGAAATTGTAGCCCAACCCATTGTAAATGTTATAGGAATAAATAGTTTCAACAACAGAAGGAGTCAAGTATGAATAGGGTAGATGGGAGAGAAGAACAAAATGTGATTAGACTTAAAGAAGTACAATTTAGTAGTTGGTAGTTGGGCATGGGGATGTGGAGCACGGCAGAGGGAATGCAGTTAGCATTAATATGTTGGCTAGGTGGAGGGTCAGGGGAGGGAGGGAGCAATTGGGGGGATCGTTCTATGAACTATATATGTCTAACCAATGTACTGGATACTTGAAACTAATTTAAATAAACAAATTTAAAAATGTGATTAGATGCTTCTATCTTAGGTCTCTTGAACTCTAGAAATTATCATATGCATCAGATATTATTTGCCATCCTCCCCTTTCAACAAACTCTAGTTTATTACAAATTTTTATGAGAACTATATACATTAAAAATAAAAGGTAGACAGTAAAGTGGCTTACAAGCATGCCTTTAGAGTCACAGAGAGTTCTAACTCTGATAGTACTACTTATTAGCTGTGTGACCTTTGAAAATCTACATACTCTCTAAGCCAGTTTCCCCATTGGAAAATGTGAATAATGCCCACTTCGAAAGATTCTTTTAGAAATTAAATTAGATATCATATGCAAAGTGCTTACAATTGGGTATGCACATAGTAAGCATTGAATAAATGGTACCTAGTATCGTCATTTTAAAATAGCCAACATCAAAAAAAAAAAAATCCAATTAAAAAGTGGGCAGAGGACCTCCAAAAAGGGCATATAGATAGCCAATAGACATATGGAAAGATGCTCAGTGTCACTAATCACCAGAGAAATGTGAATTAAAACCACAATGAGATATCATCTCCCACCAGTCAGAAAGGCTATCAATAAACCAACAAACAAACATTGGTGAGGATGTGAAGAAAAGGGAACCGTCCTGTACGTTGGGGGATTACAAATTGGTGCAGCCACTACAGAAAACAGTATGGAAGTTCTTCAAAAAATGAAAAATAGACTGTCACCTCATGACCCAACAATTCCATTCTGAGTATTTATCTGAAGAAATATAAAACACTAATTTGAAAAGATACGTGCACCCCTACATTTACTGCAGTGTTATTTGCAATAGCTGAGATATGGCAGCAACCTAAGTGACCATCAATAGATGAATGGATAAAATAGATGTGGTACGCATATACAATGGAATATTACTCAGCCATAAAAAAGAAATCTTCCATTTGTGACAACATGCATGGACCCACAGGGTATTATGGTAAGTGAAATAAGTCAGACAAAGACAAATACTATATTATCTCACATGAAGAATCTAAAGAACAAAATAAATACTAGACCTATTGGAGGGATAACTTTGTAAATTATGTAAATGTCTACCAGTATGTTGTGTACCTGAAACTAATATAATATTGAATTAAACTGTAATTGAAAAATAAAAATTAAAAAAATAGTTACTATCAAGAGGAAAAAACTGACAACTGGGAATACAAGCTCAAATCATACAGTTTTATTCTTCAGGATAAATCTGTAGAATGGTAAGTACTTCTAAGAATCAATGTATAAGTTAACAGATGATTTTATGATTAGTTTGCTGGTTAAAATGCAATACTTATAAGATTCATAAAGGTGTTAATTATCAATATACATAACTGTATATTAAAAATTAGAATACGGTAAACATACAAAAAAGTAGAGAACAGCCTATCATTACTATATTTACCATCTAGCTCAAAAAAGCAACATTTTATAATACTAGCTTCAGCTTTTTTTAAAAAAAAGTAATGAAACACAGTAGACATAATTGATCTAGACTCCTTTTCACAAGCTTATCTCCTCTCCTGCTGACTCCAGAGGAAATCAATATCCTGAATTTGAATTTTCATTTATCCTTATACTGTAATTACCTATGTATCAGGAAACAAGGTGTTTGCAAACTATATATAAATATCATAATGTGCATATTCTGCAATTTGCTTTACATTCAAAGTTGTTTTCAAGATTTATCCATTTTGATTCATGTAGTTCCTTCCAATTCATTTATATTAAATTGTATATTCTACTGTATAAATATCTTTTTTTGTAGGTAAATTTTTTTATTTGGAGATACATGCAGTTTTGAGAAATAATATGCAAAGAACCTGTGCACACTTTACATACTATTCAGTTTCCCACTATGATAACATATTGCAATAGTTCAATATAGTGCAATATCACAATCTAGTCGTTGACATTAATGTAGTAAAGTATAAAATATTTCCATCATTATAAGGATCTCTCCTGTTGCCCTTTTATAACCATATCTCCCTCCCTTCACTACCTCCTTTTAGCCCCTAGAATCCACTAATCTGTTCTGCATCTCAATATTTTTTTATTTTAAGAATGTTACATAAATGAAATTATACAGTATACAACCTTTTGGAATTGCTGAATTATATGGTAATTCTATGTTTAACTTTTTGAGGAACTGCCAAAACTGTTTTCCAAACAGTTGTACCAGTTTACATTCCTACCAGCAAGGTATGAGGGTTCCAATTTCTCCACATCCCCACTAACGCTTATTTTCCTTTTTATTTTTATTCTAGCCATTTTAGTGTGTGTGAATTGGTATTTCATAATATTTTTGTTTTGCATTTCACTAATGACTAATAACGTTAGGCATCTTTTCATGTATTTGTTGGCCATCTGCTTATCTTCTTTGGAGAAATTCCTATTCAAATCCTTTGCCCATTTTAAAATTGAGCTGTCTTTTTGTAAAAGTTCTTTGTATACATTGGATACTAGACCATTATCAGAGATATGATTTGCAAATATTTTCTCCCATTCTGTGTGCTGTCATCACTTTTGGTAGTGTTCTTTGAAGCACAAAAGTTTTTAATAAGTCCAAATTATTTTCTTGTGCAGCTTGTGCTTTTGGTGTCATATATCTAAGAATCCTTTGCCAAAGCCAGTGTCATGAAGATTTAGCCATTCCTTCTTCTAAGATTTTTATAATTTTAGCTCTTATGTTAGGTCTTTAATCTATTTTGAGGGTATGCTTGTATATGGTATAAAGAGTTCAATTTCATTCTTTTGTGTTTCTCATGACTTTATGACATCTTTTTGTGAACAGTTTTAAAAGTTTGATTTAATCTCTTCTTTAATGGCTTGCACTTTCTATGTGTTTTTTCAGAAACCCTTCCTATTTCGAAGTCATAAATATGTTCTATATTTTCTTCTGAATATCTATAAGTTTTATTTTTCAGTTTTAGATTTTTAATCTATTGAGAACTTTTAGTGTATGACATGAGCTAAGAAAGAAATTTTTTCTTTCCATATGGATATAGTTCTTTTCCCCATCTGTACATTGTAATCCATAAACAGTATTCCTATTCTTTTGGTGAGTTTCCTAAATGTTTTTAAAATCAAATATAGTTTGTTACCCACAAATTTTTCTTAATTTTAAAGAGTTTAAAGTTATTCAATTTCTCCATCCTGCTGAATATAAGCACACTTTACACACTGTACATTTTATCACTGGTGCTTAGAAGTTTAGTTTAACCCTTCCTTTTAAATGACAAAAAATTATTTGGTTTATAAATATTTGATAGTTTACCAAATTTACAAATACATTTTCCTTGACTTCTGTCTGAGTACAATTTCCTTCTCGCAGAAGAACAAACATCCTTTAATACTTTTTATAATGAGGGACTATGGGTAATAAACTCTCTTGGCCAATGTTTATCTTTTTATTTGTTCCTCACTTTTTTCTCTAATCTTTTATGATCATCTTCCACAATTTGATGAAATTTTAAATATTTATGGAATGTATCTGTTTAATCATCACCCAGATAGGGAAACAGAAGTCCAGTACCTCAGACAAGCTTCTTCATGTTCTATGGCAACCACTATTCTAACCTCTATTCCTCAAAATCTGTTTACACGTCTTAAACTTTCTACAAATGCAATTATACTTTGAATTTGTATTTTACTCACATTATGTTGCCTTTAAAAAAAATCAGTAGTTCATTCTTTTCTATTGCCATACAGTATTTCACTGTGTGATTATGTCACAAATTATCCATTCTGAATAAATCTGTTACGAACATTCTTGAACATGTCTTTTGGTAAACACAGGCATTCATTTTTTTTGGTATATACCCAATAGTAAAACTGGTGGACCATAGGGTACACTGTATGCTTAGCTTTAGTAGATATGCCAAATAGTTTTCCAAAGTAGCTGTCCCAATTTATACCTCCTCCACCAGCACTGTAGCGTTCTAACTGCTCCATGGTTTTAAATTGCATTTCCTTGGTGAATAATGTTGAATATCCTTTCTTCTTTTAGAAAATACCCACTCAGGTCTTTTGTCTATTTTTGAAAAAAACTAAGCTTTTAGTTACTGATTTGTAGTTCTTAATGAATCTAGATAAGTCCTTAATTGGTTATAAATATTACAAATATTGTATCCATTCTATAGCTTGGCTTTTCACTCTCTTAGCTTTTTGTCTGTTGACAAATATTCTTACATTTAATGAAGTCCAGTTTATCAATCTTTTCTTTTATAGTTACTGTTCTTGTGTCCTATTTAAGCAATCTTTGCTTATTCCAATGTCATGAAAATTTCTTATGTTTGCTTCTGCAAGCTTTATTATTTTTAATCTTTGTTCTCTCTCACTCTAGAATAAAAGTTTAGTAGGGCAGAAAATACCATCTTCTCTCATTACTTTGAAGATATCACTAAACTGACTACCAGCCTGTATTGTTAAAGATAAGTCTCCTGTCATTCTAACAATACTTTCTCTTTTCTCTTCACAACTTTTAACATGTTCTCTATTTTTACTACAGTATTTGGCTATGGGTTTATTTTTATATACCCTGTCCAATATTTGGGATTGTTTTCCCCTCTTTAATTCTGCCTCCCCACCCCCAACTTCCATCCTTGACCTATGGATGTTGCCATTTCTCCTTAAGAACTAGATCTCTGAAGGTGGGGCGTCCCCTCCCACACACTTGTGGAGTGCACATGGGGCCTGGCGTATCCAGGGCCTAGCACCCCCAGTGCACTCGGGAGCCTGGCACACCCGGAGGGCCTGGCGCACCCAGGGTATGGTCTGTGGCTCCACTTGGGGCGCGAACCCAGGACCTTCTGTGTGTAAAGCAGATGTGCTAACCACACTATAAAGCCATCCCCTGAAATTAATTTTTGATATGGGAAATCGTATCTTCATTTCTGAAAAATTCTCGATTTTTATGTCTTCAAATATTGCTCCTCCATCATTCTTTGAAACTCCTACTAGAGGTATATTGAAGCCTTTCAATGTAGCCTTTATTACTCTTAACTGGTCTTTCATATTTTATCTTAGTCTCTCTGTGTCACAGTCTCAGTAAATTCCTGAATTTTATCCTTGAACAATTCACTAATTTTATCTTTGAACTAAGTCTGGAAAATGTTATATTACATAATGAGTTTTTATTAAAATGCCTAGATGTTTAATTACCCAAATCTTCTGATACTACTTGTTCTTGTTTCCTTCCCACCAGTTTTGTTTCACAATGTTTTCTTTTATAAATGGATCATATTCCTTCATTTACCTCTTTAAGCATCCTAAACTTCTTTGAAACTTTTAATCTATTGTACAAAATTAATTTCATCTGGAATGAATTAATTTTGCAATTGTTGATTTTGTTATATGTCATTCTGAGCATCAGAATTTGCCTTGAATTTTAGAATTTATAGGATAGGTTTCTTAGGGGGAGGCTCTTAATTTTTGGTTTCCTTTTTTTCTCTCCCATCTTTTATGATCACTCTTCTAGACCAGAACTTGCTCTTAAAATGACTTTTCTGTTTCAGGCTCTCTGATCATATTGGCTTAATATTGTGGGATACTCAGTTAAGTTTTAAGGTATATTTGTTATAAAGTAATGTTTTTGTCTCCCTACCTCAAGGCAACAATTTTCTATAAATCCTTATAGGCAGCAGGTTGGCAGGTTTCCCCAGCATCCTATTACAATTTGGGTCTTGATGCAAAAAGTCTTACTCAATTTCATGGAGCACATTTAGTCCTCACTGTCATTAAGAGCCAAAGGCCCAACTACCAGAGCTCATTACCTTGAATGTCTATTGTTTCTGATCTTGTTTTTGAGTCTAGTTATGTATATTCCTTTTATAAAAATGTTTTATTGACTTTTACTCATTTGAAGTATGATGGGGGGAAGGCTGTAGTGAAGTTTAAACTTACCATAACTATTTTGACTGATAGTCTTAAATTTTTATGTTTTATAAATTCAACCCTGTTATAACAAAAGGTATAGTAGATTTTAGAGTGAAAACAAAGAAGAGCTAGAAATCTCAGAATGATTACCTATATTAACTTATAAGGACTAGCTCATATATTTTAGCATTTAAAATATCCAAGGAAAGGGCAATCATTTTTCTACCCTCATGATAATAATGTGTAGTTATCATATATCGAGTAACTTATTGTGTGAAAGTGGTTATCCAAGTATTTCAGGTAGGCTGTTTTATTTTCACAAAAATCCTGAATCCTATAATTGTTAATTTACAAATATAGATACAGAGATTTAGAGATATGAAATGAATTGTCTCGGTCACATAACACTAATAAGTAGCAGAATCTAGATTAGTATACAAGTAGTTTGACCTCATATCCAAGTTCTATGGCCTCTTCATTGACAGGGTGTGCACTTTTCTTAGCCTTGCTATGTTTAGACAAATGAGTATCAGCTGTAAATGACTCCCTTCTATGAGATATTTTTTTTTTAATTTTTAATTTTTTTCCAGGAACATTTTATTTTCAACAGTAAGTTATTTATATTTTGCACTGTATGTTCACCGCCCATAGTTAGATTTCTTTCTTTCACCACATATTTGACCCCTTTTATCCCATCTACTTTCGCCTTCCCTGTTTTTTTATAATAGATAAGAAACTACTTTTTCTGTGCTTTGTAAGATAACAGAAACAAATGTTGCCAGCAGCCTCTGAGAAAGGGGCAATAAAGCTGAGTAGGCAGCAGTTAATATCTATTTCAGCTAGAAACAAGAATTAAGATTCCAACTGTAATGCAAATATAGGGCTTTCATGCATATTTATTTGGGTATGCAACTTAAGTACTTACTTCTGCTAAGTCTTCAAAGCAGCTTCCTACTAATGGATGGGGACTGCCTTCATCAGTCATTTCTACAGTATCTTCTATATGGCCCAGTAACTTTACACTAAGTTCATGTATATCTACTATACGACTAAATATATTTTCTACATCCTGTTGGGA
Organism: Rousettus aegyptiacus; assembly: GCF_014176215.1. Lineage (NCBI taxonomy): Eukaryota > Metazoa > Chordata > Mammalia > Chiroptera > Pteropodidae > Rousettus > Rousettus aegyptiacus. The sequence goes on from NW_023416310.1 coordinate 22,720,751, forward strand.
AGAAAAACACATTAATTCATTTAGATTAGGTAATAAGAAAAATTTTGAGCCAATAAGTCATTTTATAATCATAAAATTAAACAGGGCAAATACAATAAGAAATACTATAAATGTAAGTAAAAGATAATTCAAGAATTTCTTTTGTAATAATGTACTAATTGTAAATACATTTCTCTATGTCAGTGGTTCTCAAACTTTTTGGTCTTAGGACTCATTCACACTCTTAAAAATGACTGAAGACTCCAAAGGACTTTTGTTTATAAACTATCAATGTTTATATATTAGAAATTAAAATCAAGAAAATGTTAAAACATTTATTTAAAAATAACAAAAAGCACTTTTAAGAAAAGCAACTGTATTTTTCTTTAAAAATTTAGTGAGAAGAATGGCATTGTTTTATGTTTTTGCAAATCTCTAACACCTAGCTTAATAGAAAATAGCTGGATTTTCATGTATATTTTTACATTCAATCTGTTGTGGTACATTATTCTGGTTAAAGTATATGGAGAAAATCTAGCTTTCCACAGATTAGTTGGAAAAGGAATGAGTATTTTAATAGTCTATTCAAATAATTGTGGATATCCTTTTCTTTTGTTTTGTAGTTTCTTTATTGATATAAAGTTGTATACCTTAAAATTCACCCTTTTAAAGGGTACTATTCAATGGTTTTTATATATTTGCAGAGCTGTTCAATCATTACCACTATCAAATTCTAGAACATCTTCATCACCCCAAAAAAGAAAGCCTGTGTCCATTATTAGCACTATCCACTCCTCTTCTTCCAGTCACTGGCGATCACTAATCTACTTTCTACTTTGCTTACTGTGGGCATTTTTTATGAATGGAGTAAATGTCATTTTAAGATATTAAACTAAAATTCAACAAATGGTAGTTTCTTAAAGGTAGTTGCTGAATAATCATAGTTTGTCAATCATTCTTTCAGGTAAAAGTTGTGTTTCATGAAAAAAATTGCTACTTCCATTTGCAACTCAATCATACAGTGCTTTTTTTCAAGACAACCACCATATTTGGTATGCAGCAGAAGTGCTTCATTCATTCTTCCTATCTCCCTCAGCTCTTCTTTAACCCAGGAATTTTTGTAGTATGCCAAGCTCTTGTTCTACTAGTAATGGCAAAGAATCCATACAGTCCCCCTTTTACTTTCTTTATTCATTCTACTCTTCTATTATCTTACTTTTATCATAAATAGATATGCATACAAGAACACCCAATACAACACTTTGTAACACCTAGAAGGTTTTCTGCAGATTAGATTACTGGGTAAATATTTTTGTCATGAGATATGTACTTAAAATATCAATGAGTATTTTCCAAAAAAGAGTCCATTGGTTTACCCTTCCATCAGTAGTGTATGGAAGTAAGTTTTGCTAAACCCTTACAACACTAAATATTGTCAATCTTAACTTTTAGAAAAGTACTAAGATAACTGAAGAACAAGTACTAATTTGCATTTATCCAATTACTGTTTTTTGATTTGATTATCTCTACTAGTGACTGTACTGTTTTGTCAAATCAACTTTGACATATGATTCATATCCAATCAGATACACATATTTTAAATGTGGTTTTTAATGAGATTTTATATAATTATTCCTTCTTATAACTATAATCATAATCAAGATACAAAACATTTTCATTACCATAAGAAGTTTCTTTGGGGCTCATCCCCTTTAATCATCACTACTGCCCAAGAAACCAATGATTTCCTTTCCATCATTATAGACTAGAACTGTCTTTTCTAGAATAGTAAACAAATAGAATTATATATAATCTTTTGTGTCTTGTCTTTCTGCTCATGTTTTGGAGATGGTATCCTTATTGCTGGATATATAACTACTTCATTCCTTTTTAATGCCAAATAGTATTCCATTGTATGGACATACCACTATTTGTATATTCATTCACCTGTTGATGGATATTTGGGTTGTTTCTAGGTTGGGGCTATCACAAATAAAGATGCTATAAACATCCATCAACAAGTTTTGTATGGACATGGTTTCATTTCTTCTTGGTAAAAACCAAGGAGTGGAACTGCTAGGCTAGCTTATGTTTAAGTGATATAAACCTGCCAAACTCTTTTCCTAAGTTTTTACACTAGATTGTATTCTCACAAGCAGTTTCTTCACATTCTGTTTCAACATTTGGTACTGTCAGTCTTTTTAATTTTAGCCTTTCTAATGACTACATAGTAGTATCTCATTGTGGTCTTAATTTGCATTTCTCTAATGACTACTGATGTTGAGCATCTTTTGATGTGCTCACTGGTGTATCTGCTTTTATAATGTGTTTAAATATGTTGCTCACTTAAAAATATCAGGCTGTCTTTTAAACTACTGAATTAGAAAAGTTCTTTATATATTCTAGATACAGTCCTTTGTAAGACACGTGTATTTTAAAATAGATTCTACCAATCTGTGACTTACCTTTTTATTTTTCTGACAATTTTTTTGAGAAGTAAAAGTTTTTCATTGTAATGAAGTCCAATTCATTAATTTTTAATTTTATGATTCTTGATTTTTGTGTCCTAAGAAATCTTTGCCTATCCTTTACTCCTTAATTTTTTAAACAATTTTATTAAAACATAATTTTATACCATGCAATTCATCCATTTAAAATGAACAATTCAATGATTTTTACTATATATTTATAGATTTGTACAACTCATAATCTACTCTTTTATTTTTTAATGTTCACTCATTTCCATAACTTGAGCCCCAATCTCAGCCTCTATAGTGAGCACTGATTCTCTCCATCAGTCACCCATGGCTATGTGGCTATGGTTCTAGAAATTACTAGAAAGCAACTATAGATGATCTCAACTGTTCTCACTTGGCATTTCCCCAGAACCCTATCCTCTCTAATTTTTAATGTTATTAGCTCCTTCTTTCATGCTCCCCAAAATACTGTTGTAATACTTCTATTACAGTAATTACCGTACTTTAACTTAAGTTTACATCTCTCTGTCTTAACTTTAAACATGAGGGAAGGAATTGTTTCTTATTCACCTTTCAATCTCATTGCTAAATATGACACCTAATGATGTAGGCAGCACTGATGAGTGCTAGCTGAATGACTAAAATGAGTTAAATTTAAAAGAATCTTCCACTTAAACAAGAAGCTTTATTCTTTGGAGGACATGAAAGATTCTGTGAATTCATTTGCACTTCTAAAATCAGTCTAGTTTAGATTTTGTCTTTTCATTGCTGATGTTTAATTTACTGAAATGGTTGTAGCAACTTTGTGATCACAGTTATTATGAATTCAATCTCACAACTTAAAAAAAATGGACAAACTAGCAATTAGAACTATACAAATTCATATTTCATTGGTCATGTAAAATTAGCAACCCATGCAAGGACATACATGTACACAATGATACTTACGTTAGCTGAAAACAATTTTGAATTGGAGACAAAAGGCTCTCTAAAAACTTTTATAATTAAATTTAGTTCCCTTATGTATTGTCGAATTTCTGCCATAAATGATTTTACCAAATCATAGTAAGTTTGCTCTCCTGAGGTGGAAGGCTCTTCATCAGTTAAATAAAATATATTTATATCTTCTACATCTTGATGAAACATATCCATCAATACCTACATAGTCAGAGATATAAAGTATAATAAAATATGAATGTAAAGTCAAATTTTAAGTTAGGCACTCTAAGTTATTCTTTGAATACAGTTCTTAAATGACAAAAAGCAAATACACAATTATCTCTTCTTGGATATATTGCCACAGCTCTTCCACAGATTCCCTAAAACAGAATCCAACACCTGGCATCAGGAACTGACTCGTCCAAGTTGTCTATGAACACTATCTATCACTGTCTGTCTGTCTCTCTTGTTAACTTATTACTTCTAATATGTTCCCAAATCCTATCCTGGATTTCTGACTTCGTTTTCTCATTTCATACCCTTGCCATCACTGCTTCATACCAGGGCCTCATCACTCATATCTGAATAATTCTTATAGCCTTCTAGTTGGCTTCTTTACCTACATCTTTTTGGAGATTGATCAAAACAAGTCCTTTTTTCCCCCCTAGAAGTCTACTATTATTACTCTTGCCTCAACCTCATCTTTTTCCTCTGTGAACTTCTATATCATTATCCCCATAACACAATAATAATAATAATAATGATAATAAAAACTTGTATTACTTTCTGCTTGTTTCACAAATACAAGTATCCCTTCATCAAATCCGAAAGCTTGTTTTATACTTCTCTTGCATCTCCTCCCTGTGTGAGTACAGTATGTACTAAAAAATATTTTATTTATCTGATTCATTTATAAGTATCAAAAATCTTATATTCATTGAAAAATAATTATTTTACAAACAAAATACTTATTCATTTAAAAATATGAAAACGTTTGAAATCTTTCATCAGACTAGGTGACTTTTACTCTATACATTCATATTCTAAAAAACAGACACTAAAGCATAATTAAGTGGATTCAGTAATCAGAAAGAATATTCCAAATCAATAAGAGTATACTGAGAAAAAATGGAATTAAATGCTTCATCAGAAAATATTTTCTTTTCTATGAAGTCATTTTTATAAAATGAAAATATTGCAGCAGTACAGTGCAACAACTGAGAACTTTAGACTCAGATCTGAAGGTCAAATCTAAGCTGAGAATTCTCAGAATTTTCTGGACCAATTTATCTCTCTAAATTTGTTTCCCTTTTATAAAATGTACATAAGAGCATCTATTGTAGGGGAGTATTATAAGGACCAAATGAGATGAGTCACATATATGTTTAACTTTCAAAAATGTTTGCTCTTAAATAGTCTTAGAGTAAAACCATAAAAGCAGTATCTTAAGAAAGCTAGGTATGGAAATAAACCTCTCAAGAGTTGTTAGTATTTTTGCATTTTCAAAAACTGTTTTCAAGTAAATCAAAGACTTTCTAAGTCTTTCAATATAAATAAAATTTTAAGAAATTCACATGTAAGAGATTATTACTGTTAACCCAACTTCGGCAAACATAAAAGAAAAACTGCATGACATGTTTAAACACGTCTTAATACTATCTATATAATACTCTGCTTACATAAACTATGAAGTGATATTTTGAGTACTCGCTATTAGATTATTAGAAATATACCTTAATACATAATATACGATTTTGTTCTGTCTGAATAGTATGTTAGCATCCAATGTTACAAATAAAAATTTAAGAACTAAACATACAGAAGATCAGTATCCTACCTTATCAGCACACATTGCCACTTTAATATCTTGTTCTGTAATTTCATAATGCCGTATATTTCGTACGTAATTCCCCACCAGCTTTAAAATGTCTGCAGAAATGTATTCTAATACTGCTACTATGTAAACAGAAACCTGGTGGTCAATTTTATAACCTAGGACCTCCTGAAAAATTAAAAGAAAAGCATGCTTAAAAATCATATACTATAAATTTGACAGTGGTTAAAAACATGCATACAACTTAGCTTAACTTTTACTGAGATCTGTAATTATCAATAGCATTTAATTTTACGTGGCTCATCTGTGAATAATATACATATTGCTATTTGAAAATGCAATCTAAGAAAAGGCATGGCAAAATTACCTATGATCACGTAAAATACTTAAGAAGTACAGGTTACTACAGAGATAACCCTTAACCTAGAAAGGGAAGTCCAAATTTAAGGGCGGAGAGAAATGCTCATTGTTACCTAATTCAGAATACCTGAAATTTACTATGACAAGAGGTTTTTTTTTTTTTTTTTTTTAATGCAGAAAGAGTTAATATATTATTGGTATATGGGAATATCTACTAGCCTTATATCTCTATCCTTCTTTCCAAAACAACCTGGGCCTCCCCAAAACCCAATGGCTCATTCCTGGTATATGGATTGTTTCAACAGAAAACATTCATGCTACATCTGCTGAACACTAGTGGTTATTAAGAGCATGTTATATAGGCCTATTATTAGACTTCAGAGAGAGCATGGGCCTTGTGGGGCTGACTAGTTACTATAGAAAAACAAATTTTATTTTCTAAATGATCCAATTAAGGGGGAAAAAAAAAACCTTTGAAATGAGAAGTTTATTTATAAGTTGGGGACAGGTTGCCTTTACCTTTAAGGATATGTTGAAAACTATTAAATGTGTATGTGATAAGCACGTATTAATAAAATGAAATATCCACAATTAGATGATAAAATTCAAAAATTAGGATTATTAATACAGCATGCATATACTTCAGTTTGTTAATTCTCTTAGAATATAAGTCAATGTATGAATAGTGAAAATCATAAAAAGAGAATTACAAAGAAGTATGTAATGACTAATAGTTTAGAATTTTCTATAACTTACACTTATTTCCTCAGACCATTTAGTAAGATATAGGCAGATATTACTATTCAAACAATCTGAGTACAAAACGTAACCTTTTGACACTTTTAAAGATCATCAAACTGTTTAGCTTTAAATCATGGAGATCAAATAGAACTGGATTTCCTACCACTATTACTTAGAGCCCTGTGACCTTGGACTAAAAGTTACTTAATCATTTTCTGTCTCAGCTATCTCATCTATAAACTGGGATGATGATAATATCTTTGCTGAGTAATAAAACTCAGAGATAATGTAAGAAAGCATTAACATTTTCCTTGTACAATTGTATGTACAAAATTACTGATATCAAAAGCATCATTAAGGTTTTAATTATTATAATACCTATATTTTTGATGTGAGAGTTAAACAATAGTTTGTTCATTGCATTAAAGAAAATAGAAATAGCATTATTAGAGTTTCCAGCAGTTATTAGTTCTGGAGAGATTCGACTAACTGATTTAAATGACAAGTTGGACTGCATGGTTTTGATGATAGTTAGGAAATTTTTGGCCAAAGAATTCCATATAACCCTATGGCAATCTCATCAAAGTCTCTGCTAATGGTCCCTATACAAAAGTAGCATCTAATGATGTGAAATAATAAGATCTGAAGGATTACAGGGACATTCAGGTCTAACCAACAAGAAGTTTTACAAAGTCTCTTTGATGTCCTACTAACACCTTAGATGAACAAAATCCACAATTACAAATTTTCTTAGTTCTTTCAATTTGCTCCACTATTATTATTGTTGGTATAAAATTATTTTAAATCATGTTGCCCAACTTACACTTTCCTATTATCTTACCATCCCTCCCCTTGTCATGATTTCCTAGAAAAATTTCAATGAGAAACTTTTATATTTAGTTGAATCTATTATCCATAAAATAAATTCTTAATGTTTTAATACTATGGATTTTATTTTCTTTTTAAAAGGCAAAAAAGCAGTATTTCAGTTTTACCTTTAATAAAGGATGAATTTTTTCTACTGGGAGAGATAAAGGATTTCTTCGTTTCCTCTTTTCAATAGCCGATTGGGCATCAGCTATTGCCCATTTATCAATTGGATGAGGAAAACTTTTTTGAACTCGTTCCTTGAAAAATAGGAAAATAACAGCTAAGCAACAAATATATTAAATAGTGCTCTTTACTTACAATTTACTTTTAAAGTCAAAGAATACCAAAAGTAGGCTTTTCGCATGTGATAAAACACTACAAACATACTAAAGAGAAAATTATAATTGTCGATGTATTAGTTTCCTAATTAGGCAATTAAGAAACTATATATTCCTAGTATTGTCTAGGGGGGAGATCACATTTTGAATTTCAACTTCACTGTGATAAAGCTAGTGACAAGAATGAGTAGAAGCTATTTTAAACATCACATATTAACATTCAAGAAACAAGACTTAAGCTTCAAGGTGTAAATATCTAAATCCAATTCTCATTCCTTTATTCTTACTTTCAATATCAATTACAAGCTCAAGGAAATCAAGGGTTAACACTGATAACGGCAATTTCAATACACCAGCTCATCATTAGTTTGAATCCATAAGTCAATTTTTAACAAAATACTTCATTTTAATTTCCTGAATTTATCCAGTTAGAATGTCCATTGAAAGTGAAAGAACAAATGTTAATGTAAAAGCTGAATGTTCCTACTTTAATATACTAATGTCATTCACTTCAAACAAAAAGTACTTTCATCCTCAAGTTTTTTTAAAATTATGTTTATTGAGATAACATTAGTTCATATAATTATATAATTTTCAGGTGTACATTATAATTTGACATCTATATATTCTATTGTGTGATTACCACCCAAAGCCTAGTTTCCTTCAGCTACAATATATTTGATCCCCTTTACTTACTTCATCCTATCCTTCCCCTAAATTTGACCTCCTTTACCCTGTCTACCTCTTCTTTCCCTTCCCTATCCCCTACCCTCTGGTAACCACTAGTCCATTGTCCACATCACTGAGTCTCTATTTGTTTGTCCTGTTCATTTGTTGCTTTTAGGTTTATACTGCACATTTAAGTGATGTTATATGATTTGCAACTTTTTTGTTCTGGCTTATTTCACTTAGTATGATTATCTTGAGGTTCATCCACGTTATTGCAAATGGCAGCATTTCATTTTTTCTTATGGCTGAGTAATATTCCATTGCATATATGTACCACTGCTTCTTTAGCCAGTCATCTATCGTAGGACATTTAGGTTGCCTCCATGTCCTGGCCACTGTGAATAATGCTGCTATGAACATCGGTTTGCAAATCTTTTCAGAGATGGGTTTTCAAGTCTTTGGGGCAAATACCCAGTAGAGAGATCGCTGGATCATATGGTAGATTTATTCTTAGTTTTTTGAGAAACCTCCATACTGTTTTCCATAGTGGCTGTACCAATTTGCAGTCCCACCAGCAGTGTATGAGGGTTCCTTTTTTCTCTGCATCCTCTCCAATATTTCTTATTACTTGTCCTGTATTCCAACGGGTGTGAGATAGCATCTCATTGTGATTTTGATTTGCATTTCCTTAATAGCTAGCGATGCTGAGCACCTTTCCAAATATTTATTGGCCATTTGTATGTCCTCTAAGGGAGAAGTGTCTGTTCAGGTATCGTTTGTGTTTGTGTTGTTATTGAGTCATATGAGTTCTTTGTATATTTTGGATATTAGGCCCTTATCAGAGGCATTGTTTGCAAATATATTTTCCCATTCGGATGGTTGTCTCTTTACCTTGTTGACGATTTCTTTTGCTGAGCAGAAGCTTTTTAGTTTGACGTGGTCCCATTCATTTATTTTAGCTTTTACTTCCCTTGCCTTTGAGGTCAAATTCATAAAATCCTCTTTAAGTCCAAGGTCCTTGAGTTTAGTTCTTATGTTTTCTTCTATGCATTTTATTGTTTCAGGTCTTATATTCAGGCCTTTAATCCATTTTGAGTTAATTTTGGTGTGTGGTGACAGACAACAGTCTAGTTTCATTCTATAGCTTAAGTTTTTAAAATTCACTTTCAGGATACCATAATTACAACCAGTAGAGGTCGCTACTACATACTTTTAACACGAATTCTGAATTCAGTATTAATTAAACGTCAGTTCTGATTATAGATCTAAATAAAAAGGTTTTTTCAGTTGCTATTAAAATGGAAAATAAAAAAGAGATTGCTATGTGATACTAGGGTGGGAGATAGGGGAGGAAAACATGTTGATTTATAAGAACACATAAACTGAAATTAGTTTAAACCATTCGAGTTCAATAAATTTTCTCATCTATGTTCAAGGCTAAATTAGCTTCCAAATATAAGAAGTGATCATTTTAAATCCTAATTAATGGAATTAGAGGTATATTGAAAGAAATTATTGTAAAAATGGAGATTATAAACTTTTTCAAATGCCTAGTTGAAAAGCAATATTTGCCAGGATACTATACCCTCATATAATAAAGACAACACAAAGGTCCAAAATGTTAGGTGAGTTTGACTAATTAATAAAGAAAAAGGAGAACAAGTGAAAGGGTAGAAAGGATCATCAAAATAAAAAATTCTTTTCCTTTTTCAAATCAACACTACAGACTCGCTAATCTAAAAATGACAAGAGATTTAAGACTAACTTTACCGCAGTTCCCATATCAATTTTAACTTGTGGTTAACTGAATGGGTATAATCATGGTACAAACCTTATAATGATATGGCACTTTGTCTTGCTAACATTTTTTTTTAACCTCAACTCATAATAAATAAATCCTTAGCATACTTTACAGAACATCCTTACACATCACACGCATACTAAACTGGAACGAAGTTTCATAAAACAAAACCTGCCCTTATTATGTGCAATGCATTGACATTTTCTATTTATTAAAAAAAAAAAATGTTAGCTGGGAAATACACTAAAGTGATCTTATGACTTGCTAATGGGTGATGACCGAGGAGGGCACAATGGTGTATAGTGGTGATAGAAAAGCAGTAGAAGTGAACAGAAGCTAAACTCGATCTGACAATTCTAAATATATTTAACATGTCTTTGAAAAGAAATCATTAGTGGAATTACAGAGGCAAACTGTAGACGTGGGTTGAGGTAGAAGAAAAAGAAAAGAGAACAGCAATCCTTTCCCATTTCAATTTTGTCCATCTAATTCCAAGTTTATTGTTTTAAGAAAGAAGGGTAAAGAAAACCCAAGAATGACAAAAGACAAGGTGAGAAAAAATAATGATGAAGAACATGTTTTGAACTTCCTAGTGTATTGTTGGAATCAAATTACCTATATACTTAGATAACAGCAAGAGTTAGAATATATGAGAAAAGACTGGTAGGGTCAGGAAAAAAAAGTGCCTTGAATGTGGAAAGGACAAGCTGAATTACTTTATCTCTTGTAGTAGCAAATTTAATTATAATTTTAGATCAAAAAAAATTTTCTTTATAATTATTTTATATATTTTTAAAAGTAAAGAAGCTGGAGGAATGAACAATGACTCATGAATTAGAATTCTATTACTCTGCTACTTTCAAGATTAATAATTTCATTTGTTTGAAATGAGAAACTTCATCTTGATTAACATCTAGTGGCTTTGAAAAAGTTAAATGAGATATAAAGCAAGGTATGAGATTCAGCTTAATCTCTTATTAGCAGAATCTTGCCTTTCCCTTTACATAATAAAGGAGTCTAAATAGACAATCCTGAAGATCAAGCCCAATAAAAATATTCTAGGGCCTATGAAAATTTCTATGCACGCACTTCAGTGCAAATATTCAGACCACAGGTAACTTTGAAGTCTTATTAATAGTAATAAAGGCTTACTATGGGACAAAATTAAGAGTACCAAAATCCATGTTATAAGGATACCTGAAAAGGAAGAATGAGAAGTTGAAAATATATTTGAAGAAATAATGATAGAAAAGTTCCTAACCTGATGAAGGAAATAGACATACAACCGCAGGAAGCTCAAAGAGTCCTGAAAAAGATGAATTCAAAGAGGCCCTCACCAAGACACATCATAATTAAAATTTTAAGGTTAAATACAAAGAGAGAATCTTAAAAAGCAGTAAGAGAAAAGTAAGTAGTTACCTACAAGGGTGCACCCATAAGACTGGCAGCTGATTTCTCAAAAGAGACTTTACAGGACAGAAGGGCTTGGCACAAAATAGTCAAAGTATTGAAAACCCAAGATCTACGACCAACAATACTTTATCCAGCAAAGCTATCATTTAGAGTCGAAGGACAGAAAAAGAGATTCCTAGACAAAAATAAGCTAAAGGCACTCATCAACACCAAGCCAGTATTATAGGAATTGTTGGAGGGACTTCTTTAAGGAGAAAAAACATGTATCAAAAACATGAATAAAGAATGGTAATAACTACATATTAATCAACAAGTACCTAAAATGGAAAAGGCTTAAGTACTCCAACCAAACGATAGGGAAGCAGAATGGATAAAAAACAAGACCCCTACATATGCTGCTTATGAGAGACTCACTCCAGATTGAAGGACCCACACAGACTAAAAGGATGGGGATGGAAAAGATATTGCCTTGATGGACCTAGAGGGTATTGCACTGAATAAAGTAATTCAGGTAGAGAAAGACAAATACCATATGATTTCACGTACATGTGCAATCTAAAGAATAAAATAAACAACAAGAACTACAACAACAAAAACAAACTCATAGATAGAGTATATTTTGAGGGCTACTAGACAGGAGCGGGTATTGGGAGGCGGGACGGTGAAAAGGGGCAAAGGGATTAAAAAGTAGAAATGGACAGATACAAAATAGTCATGGATATATAAATGTAACATAAAGAAAATAGTCAATGATGGTGTAAAAATATGTAAGGGGAAAGAAGGGTACTAGATTTAGTGGGGTGACCACTTTGTGAGCTACATAGATCTCTAATCACTATGCTGTGCAACTGAAACTTATTATTATAGGCCAACTATAATTGGAAAAAAAAAAGAACTCATTGAATTATGCATTGAGCAACTAATTATATATTATATTTTAATAAGGCTGGGGGAAAATATTTTTGTTAGGGTCTAAGTTTTGGGCCATGTTTGCCAGTGATATCGCTAATGGGGGAATTCCAACTTAGTGTGCATGTAAACGGTCAGTTGCACCTTCTGGGAGTTTTTTGTACTGCATTTTGAAGATTTCTGGGCATTTTCTCCAGAGAAACACAATCCACTGAGGCACAGTACTTTTAAATATCTAAAAGTGTCTCGCATTGTATACCTGAAACTAATATAATATTGTATATCAACTGTAAGTGGAAAATAAATTTATTTAAAAATAAAAAACAGTAATAAAGGCTTAGACTGTGTTTAACATTTTTTTCCTAAAAAGGTAGAAAATATGGAGAAAGTACCTGGAAAATCTAAATGTTAATGAAAAACATATTAGACATTATAAGGATTCTTTAGGATGCAAAGGAAAAGTTAAATAAAAAATCAATAGAAAAGAAAAGCAAACTTAAAATTTTAGGATATGACTCACGGGAAAAAGCTGAGTAAAAAAGGTGAAAGGATGAAGAATGAGGTTAACTGACTCTTACAAAACAGGCATGGGGATTCAGAGTAAGCATAGAGAATATGGTCAATATTATTTTAATTGTTGTATGTAGTGCCAGATGGGTGTTAGCGTAACTGGGAGAATCATTTCATAAATTATATAAATTTGTAACCATTGCCCTGTATACCTAAACCTAATATAAAATAATTTCTTAAAAAAGAATAAAAGTCTAAGGTTAAGGAGTCCAAGAAAGCCTGAGTTAAATGAAAAGAAAAATGTATCAGTGTCCTAAGAAATGAAAGTTGGTTAAATACAGGACACACAGGCCAGAAAGGGAAACAGGAAAGACATTACGAATGGAAATCAGTCTAGTCAACCAGGGAGAAATAAAGGACAAGTACAATTATGGAAGAGCAAGATCTAAGAAATTACATTTAAAAATATACTTTACTAGGGATATATCACACAAAAAATACTACTAGTTTTTGGTGCTAATCTTTTCTTTCTTTCTTTTTTTTTTTTTTAAGATTAAGTACAGAAAATGAAAGGGAGAACAAACCAGACCGGAATTATTTTTGTACATTATCTTCTAAAACTTAAATTATTTTGAAAAGATAGGGTCAAAAAATATATATCCTTCCTCTGCATTCCCAGAGCATTTCTATATACTTCTTTATTCATGTGGAACATGGCTTGACAGACAGTATATACTTAGATATTGGTGGCATGAATTAGTAAATATTGGCTACATCAATAAAACAAAATCCATTCATTTGGACTATAATAGTTTACAATTTGTGATGATCTGTAGTACAACTTAAAACTTTTTTTTATCACATATGTATGTAATCCATCAGTTTTCAAGCACTTTTGAAATATCTACTTTCCTAAAACTACAGGGCAATTGAAAATCATTTTTCGTTTTTCATTAAAACAAATCCCCTCAGAGCCAAATATCAAGCAAGAATTACCATGCTACTTTGAATTATGTTTATACTTCAAAGTATTCAAAATATATTCTTTATAAAAATTAAAAAATTTATATATTCCACTAACTCAAATTGATTTACTTTTATAGAACATTTTTTATATGGCCCTCAAAATTTTTTTTTAAATTTTGATGAATTCTCTCTTACCCTAAAATTTATTTGAAAGGCTTGCTAAATTCATGGCCCTTATGATTTTAAAAGAAAGCTCCACAATGTTTTTTTTTTTAAATTAAAGAAATGTACTAAAGAAATAAAGCATTCTAAGAACAAAGAAAATGGAAAATTATTTCTTGATAAAAGAATCTAAAACACTTATAGTCATCTAGATATTCCCGTATCTCCATATTCTTATCTAAATATCCTTCCAGGAATGGTATAGGAAGAAGGGTATTTACTACTAATTGAAAAAGACACAGGCTTCCATCCTTTTTTTAAACCTGTCCTACCATTCTGAGATTAATTGTCTAATATATAAAATAACTATTCATGAAGTTATTATAAGGACATAAAAATGTATACAACAGTACTTTGAAACTACAAAGCCTATTACACAACCGACTGCTAGTTCTATTACTGTCATATATTCCCTTTCAAAAATTCATTCCCAACCTAAAGCCAGCTCATTGGAATACACATGGCTACGTCTATTTTAAGGACCCAAGTTAACTGCTTAAAAATAACAAGGCAGGACACGGTAAATATCCTTGATATTTAAAAAGTTTTGAGTATTACAAAATTACAAAATAGCCTTTATTATTTAGTCTTTAGTACCTACATATTGATTAAATCTGTACAAGTGGAAGACTGTGAGACTCATTAGTAATTTTTGACAATTCATGATCTTCAATACTGGAAAATTATAAATTAGTTTCTATATTAATTAAAAGAAAGAAATCAGGTAAACATAGGTATAGCACAATGTATCTAGAAAGAGCTGAATTTAAATATGCAATGTTATCAAACTAGGAAATTACTGAAATGTGCCGACATTGAAATGATAAGCAAGACAAAATCTGTAACTCCATTCTAATACAGCAGGCATAGGGCTGAATGCTGCATTTCATAAACATTGTGGGAGATCCTAACTAGGCTCCAAAAGAGCAAATGGAATCATTAATGAGAGTCAGGCACCAGTTTTATTCAAGATCTAGTCTAGGGGCAATGTAATTAGTGCCTAAGGGAAATTATGAATAAAAGTTATTTGACCTTATAATTCAGTGGGAAAATAGGATAAAAAAATGTATGAAATCTACTTTGAATTACTTAAGTAATCAAAGTAAATTATTATTCCATAGTACACAATCTTTTCTACATCCATAACCTCTGAAACTGAATGTTCCTTCAAATCTCTTTGCTTAACTGAAATCTAGATCTCCCCTGAAGACTTCTAGAGCAGGAACTGCCCTTGTCCCAAAGCTCAGGGGTCTGCAACCCATGGGCCAAGACTGGTCCATAGCCTGTTAGGAACCAGGTCGCACAGTAGGAAGTGAGCGGCTGGTCTGTGAGCTAAGCCTCATCTGTATTTGCAGCCTCTCCCCAGTAATAGCATCACTGCCTCAGTTCTACCTCAGATCATCAGGCATTAGATTCTCATAGGAGCACTGGTCCCTGGTTCCAAAAAGGTTAGAGGCCACTGCCAAAACCCACATGAAGGTGGATTCAGCCTTTTTTACACTCCGCAAGCTGATTCTGGAACATCACTCTTTTCTACTCATGTAAAGTCCTGCCATAATCCTGTGTGACTTTACTGTCTACATTAAGGACACATAAAATACCATGACCTCTCATATCATCACCTCTAGTCCAGCCACTACCATATGGCACACCTTTTTATAACCATGTTACCACAGAAATCTTAAATTCCAACAACTGTCTCTGATCCCAATCTATTCTGTTTCTCCCACTCAGGTATTCTAGTGTTATCTGACCATATTAAGAAATCCAAAACCCCGTTACCTCCATATTTTTCCAATCTGTCTGCTCTTTCTTACCTGGCAGAATAGTTTAGTAGAATATGTGCCCCAGAAGCTTAGACTTTCTGGGTTAGAGTCTTGGCTTCGCTACTTATTAGCTGTGACTTTGGGCAACTTAATCTTTCTGAGTTTCAGTTTTTCACATTTATTCATTCAACATTATTTCCTGAGTGCCCTCTCAGTGTCAGACACTGTTCTAGGTGACAATAACAAAGAAAAAAAAAAAATCCTGGGGTTTACATTCTAGTAAGGGAGAAAAAGAGCGCCATCTTCCTCATGGGGTTATTAAAAACTTTTAAGTGAAATATAAAACATGAAATTGTTTAGACCAGTGCATGATATTATAGCAAATATTTAAATATCAGCTATTATTACATTTCACTTTTTTCCTTATCCAATTTAGATTTTTTGATGTTCTTTTCAGCAGAGTTTCTCATTGCACATGTCTATATATCAATCCCTCAGCCCTCAGGGAAACAGAGCAGGGCCTGGTGTAGATAGAGATATGTTCTCTCCAGTTAACTGTGTGCCATAAAAATCATTATTATATTCTATGTGTGTTGTGTCCTGAAAGGGCTGTAAAACGCTACTAGTAACAATTTCCACAATTCCTTTGCTCTACTGTCCTTCTATTATATATCTGTGGTGAAAGACCATTCAAGTCAACTATCCTTTTTATTCCCACACTTACTTGAGTACTGCAAAAGAAATGGCACAGAAAACCAAAGACTCGTACCTATACATTCGAGGTCATTAAAGTCAAATAAATGATCCTTCATCACTGCCATAGAACAACTTTTATGTTTCTGGTTTTATCTCCCATTTTCTATGGTCAGTACTTCAAACCTTTCTTTTCTCTCAAGCTTTTGACTCCTGCAGGACTCAATTTAGATGCCTCTGCTTCAACGACACTAACCCCAAGCCCCAAAGCCTATATTATTAGTGTGTACTTTTAAGATTCCCACAACCCCTTTACCCATAGTACATCACGTTGTGTTACTGCCCATATGCCTATCTGTTTCTCCACTAAACTATAATCTTTAAAAAGACAGGGGCCATGTTATCTTTGTAAGAGATTATAAAATTTCCATCCTAGATTTTTAGGTGTTTCCCTCCCCTCCAATTGGTAGAAAGAGTTCCACTTACTATCTGAAATACATGTAACACCTGAATATCAACAAAAATAACGGAAATGTTTTTGAAAGGATAGGTGGCTTTACAAAACAAAAGAGATGCTTGGACATTTTTCACTCTTAAAAGTATGAATATGTGTATCCACCTAACATCAAGAGGTAGTGTTTAGAGGCCAACAAAGTTTATTTTAGATTAAAAGCAAAACATGGAATATGACAGGTAAAATGTCAATAAGCTTCAATAAACCCAATATAAAGTTAAAATAAATTCAGTCTTCATTTTTTAAACACTATACATATTTTTTGCGGAACTGAAAAATCAAATTCATTTCCCCTTCACTGAAGTTACAATAATATAAAAATTAGATATAAAGTAAATATAAGGCAAAATAATCATACCTCTACATCTGAAGCACTTCGGGGCTGAGCTTGGCATAGCATATTTAATAGTTGCAAGATTAATTCTTCAACATACTGAAGAGCATCATCACTAGACTCAAGAGTAGGATGAACTTGTCCCTGGACCTATAAACAAAAAACAAAGTAATTTAAGTGTGGGTTTGTTTCATCCAATTAAACAAAAAAAAATTTTTTTTTTAAATGTAGGTTTGTATTCAAGAACATGGTCTGGCTTACAAAGACAGATTTGAACGTTATGCCCCAGAAATCGGGAATTATCAATCTTTCTCCAGCCACATGCACCACACATGCTTATTAACATGCTCCTGAAGATTCAGACATCTAACTCTATAATTCTAATATTTTTCTTAAACCACAGTAACCCTGAGATGAGACATTATAGAGAAGAGAGAGAGGCTGAGCTGGGGATAAAGGATGTAGTTTACATGGTTTTCGCCAAGAACATGTGGTAGTTAGAACACTTACTCAGCACAGGGCTTAGGCAAAATTGAACTTCTACAGGTCTCTCTGTCCCTTGTTTAACTCTATCATTCCCACTAAATAACAAAATCCAAGAGGAACAGGTCTTATCTTATTCACCAGTATAACTCTAGTATCTAGCACTGTGCAGGGCACATAATACAAGTTAGATAAATGTTTGGTGAATACCAAGTCATGATACATCAAAGGACAAAATGGGCACTTATGAAAATCTGTGACTATCTATAGCTTGGTGGTCACTCATTCACAAATGCCTGATAACCTTTACCTTCATTTTCTCAACTAATTCTTTTCTCAGCCACTGCTCTCTGTAAAACTTACATTTTAATAATCAGCTTGATATTCTTTACTTGCATCCCTATGGGTCAAAATTGTTCGCTATTAAAAACAGCAGAAAATCAGTTCCAGGAGATAAATAATGTATGTTTCAAAATATACCTAACTCTCTACTGGGTGGTATAGCACTCATGGGATGATAGTGCACAGTACTCACTGGCCAAGGGCACTTAAGCATCTAATGTATATATATGTACATAGGCGCTCATAATACTTTTTAAGAAAAATATATTAGATGCTAATAACATTATGACAATTCAAAACTGCACGAGGGAGTACAACGTTAAGTATGAGGTTTGAAACAATTCATGGAAGAGTTAGAGAAACATGGCGGAGTGAGAGACGTCCTCAGATCTCTTCCCTTGAAACAACAATAAGCTGAACATCTAAAACTCAACAAAAAACACCCAAACTGCACACCAGCACATCTGAGCATGGGCTTTATACAAAAGAGCTACCACAGGTCAGAGCCCCAGGTATCCGGTGGTGGATTGGAAGAAATAAAGAAGCTGCCTCTCAAAGAGCCACCAAAGCTACCTGTAGGAGGAGGGGGAGGGGAGAAGGGGCGGTGAGTTCCCTGAACTGCCCTGCCTGGGAGTGCTGTGAGCTCCATAAGGCCGGCGTCAGGGCCCAGTCATCAGGGCAGAAAGGAGAGAAGCAGGTCGGCAGAGAAACAACAGTTAATTTCTGCCAGCTGTGGTTGCCAAACCATGGCTGAGCCGCAGCCCCCGAACACTAACCCAGAGGGCCTCTCCCCACCATACCCTCCAAGACTGAACACCATGGAACCCTAGGGAAATCTGAGCAAATGCTATGGAAACTGTCGCTAGCACTGACAGGGGCTGAGACTGAGAGTAGTGAGGGTGGTTAAACATCCATAAGGGAAAAAAAGAGGCATTATTAAGGCATTATATAAAGCAAGGATCCAAGAAGCTCAGACGCCACCTACTGGAAACCAAAAGAAAAGTGCCTTCTTTGCAACAGACTAAAGAGAGACCTTTATATAATAAATTTTCTTTCTAGAAAAACAGCTGAAAATACTTCCATTAATGCCCAGGCAGAGAAATAGTCCATTAAACACCATGCACAACCAAGGTGACAAGGTATCTCAGAAAGAAAGAGAAAAATCTCCAGAAAATAATCTTACAGACATAGAAATGTGACTTAAATGACAGAGAATTCAGGATGGTACTTTGGAAAAAACTCAGTGAGTTCCACAACGAGTCATATCAAAAGTTCAAGAATTGAAAAAAACACCTAGATTAGCAGAGCAAGGAGATTGAAACCCTCAAAAAGAACAGAATAGATCTTCTGGAGATTAAAAAAAAAACCCCACTGCAAGAGCTGAAAAATGAAATAACAAGCCTAAGAAATAACAGTCGACCAAATGGAGGAAAGGATCAGTGATATCGAAGACAGAAATCTAGAAGTAAATCAGAAGGAAGAAGAGAGAACCCAAAGAATGAAAAATAATGAAAGAGAAATACAAGAACTAGTTGATACTATAAGGAAAGGAAACAAGAATAACAGGCATTATCAAAGGCAAGGAAAAGTATTAAGGACTAGAAAGCATTTTCAGACAAATAGTTGATGAGAATTTCCCAAATCTAAAGAATGAGCTGGAGCTTGGAATTCAAGAAGTCAAGAGAACACCCAATTATCTCAACTCCAAAAGGTCTTCACCAAGGCACATTGTATTAAAATGATCAAAAATCGATGACAAAGGCAAAATTCTCAAGGCAGCCAGGGAGAAGAAGACAGTAACCTATAAAGGAAAACCAATTAGATTATCATCGGACTTCTCAGCACAAACCTTACAAGCCAGAAAGGAGTGGAATCACATATGCAAACTATTAAGTGAAAGGAACTACCAGCCTAGAACAATGTATCTAGCTAAGCTCTCCTTTAGCTATGAAGAAGAAATTAAGACCTTTCTAGACATACAAAAATTCTCCACTACAAGGTCTGCACTACAGTAAATACTGAAAGGGGTCAGCTCACCTAAAACAAAATGATGAAAAAATATCTATACATAATTAGGAGTAAGGTGATTATCAGACAAATAGCAGAGGAGTGCAACCCTTACTAAGAACATGACATTTAAGCTTAAATATTAAGAAGAGAATTCCTATAGCAAAACGGTAATGAATGTTCAGCATACATATGGACAAATTGAGACAATTACTGAAGAGAGGAGGATTCAAAGATCCAAATTCGCAAAGGGGAATGGAGATAAAGCACGCACAGAAGAAAACGGATAACTGTATACATATAACTATCCTTTACATATTTGTAATGGTAACCACATACCAAAAATTCAGAACTGAAGTATGTAACATAAAACAAGAAAGACCAGAGGCAAAATCCACAAAAAGCCAACCAAAATAAAGAAAACAGAAACACAAGGACAAGGAAGCAATGGAAACACCAAGCTACCAGAAAGCAAAAGATAAAATGGCTTAAGAAGACCTCATATTTCAATAATCACCCTAAATGTTAATGGACTGAACTCACCGATAAAAAGCACAGAGTTGCAGAATGGATCAAAAAACAAAACCCAACCATATGCTGCCTCCAGGAGACACATCTCAGCTCCAAAGACTAATATAGATGCAAAGCGAAAGGGTGGAAAATGATATTTCAAGCAAATGCCATTCAGAGAAAAGCGGGAGTAGCGGTACTAATATCATACAAAACAGACTTTAAGATGAAAAAGGTAAGGAAAGACACTGAGGGACACTTCATAATAATAAAGGGAATCATGCACCAAGAAAACATAACACTTATTAATATCTATGCTCTCAATCAGGAAGCCCCAAAATATATAAAGCAATTACTAACAGAACTAACTAAAGGGAGAAACAGACCAAAACACTATCGTAGTAGGAGACCTAAATACCCACTGTTGGATATGGACAGATCATCCAATAAGGAAATAACATCAATAAGGAAGTAACATCCTTAAATGACATATTAGACCAACTGGACCTAATTGACATTTACAGAGCATTCCATTCTGAAAAAGCAGCTTATACATTTTTCTCTAGTGCACATGGGACATTTTCAAGGATCAACCACATACTGGGACACAGAGACAGCCTCAACAAAATAAGAGTTTTAAAATCATACCAACATATTCTCTGATCATAATGGTTTGAAACTAGAGATCAACTGCAAAAAGAAAGCAGGAAGAATAACGAACACATGGAGGTTAAACAACAGGCTACTGAAGAATAACTGGGTCAGAGGAGAAATAAAAACAGAGATCAAGAGATACATAGAAATGAATGATAATGATAGTACAGCATATCAAAACTTTTGGGATACAGCAAAAGTGGTCATAAGAGGAAAGCTCATATCGTTACAGGCCTATCTCCCAAAATAAGAATGAGCCCAAATAAACAACCTAACACCTCATCTTAAAAAACTAGAAAAGGAACAACAAATGAAGCATAAAGTTAGCAAAAGGAAAGAAATTGTCAAAATTAGAGCAGAAATAAATGAAATTAAAAACAACAACAACAACAAAATAACAAAAATAAATGCAACAAAGAGCTGGTTCTTTGAGAAGGTTAATAAAATTGACAAACCCCTGGCTAGACTCACTAAAGAAAAAGGAGAAAGGACATGAATAAACAAAATCAGGAATGAAAGAGGGGAAATTATGACAGACACCGCAGAAATACAAAGGATCATACAAGAATACTATTAAAATGTATATAACATCAAATTTAATAACCTAGAAGAAATGGACCAGTACTTAAGAAAAATACAATCTTCCTAGACTGAATCAAGAAGAACTGGAAACTCTAAACAGACCGATCAGCAGTATGGAAATTGAAACAATCATCAAAAACCTACCAAAAAGTAAAAGTCCAGGAGAAAATGGCTTCACCAGTGAATTCTACCAAACATTCAAAGAAGATTTAATACCTATTCTCCTCAAACTCTTACAAAAAAATCGAAGAGAAGGCAATACTTCCCAACTCGTTTTATGAGGCCAATATTACCCTGATAGCCAAAACCTGGTAAGGATAATACAAACAAGAAAACCACAGACCAATACCTCTCATGAACACAGATGCAAAAATCCTAAATAAGATACTAGCAAACTGAATACAGCAATATATTAAACAGATATTAAAAACATATTATACACCACGATCAAGTGGGCTTCATCCCAGGGGCACAGAGATGGTTCAACATACGCAAAACGATTAATGTGATACACCACACAAACAAATCAAAAAATAAGAATCATATGATCATATCAATAGATGCAGGAAAAACCTTCAACAAGATATAGCATCCATTTACAATCAAAACACTTAACAAAACTGGGATTGAAGGAAAGCACCTTAACCTAATAAAAGCAATATATGACAAACCCTCAACCAACATTATACTTAATGGTAAAAAACTAAAACCTTCCCTCTAAGATCAGAAACAAGGCAAGGCTGTCCACTATCTGTTATTCAATACAACATTGGAGGTTCTAGCAAATGCTATCAGGCAAGAGAAAGACATAAAAAACATCCAAATATGAAACGAAGAAGTAAAACTTAACTACCTGCGTATGACATGATTCTCTATATAGAAAACCTTAAAGAATCCACAAGAACATTACTAGAAACCATAAGCAAATAAAGTAAAGTCTCTGGATACGAAATCAACATCAAAAAATTCATGGCGTTCCTATACTCTAATAATGAAGTGTCAGAAAAAGAAGTGGGAAAAATAATTCCTTTTTGCAATTGCAACAAAAAGAATAAAATACCTAGGAATAAATTTAACAACATGTGAAGAACCTATGTAATGAAAGCTACAAGACTCTATTATAGGAAATTGAAAAAGATACAAAGAAATGAAAAGATATTCCGTGTTCTTGGATTGGAAGAATCAACACAGTTAAAATGACCATATTACCTAAAGCGTTATGCAGTTTTAATGCAATCCCGATCAAAATCCCATCGGCAATTTATAAAGAAATAGAACAAAAAAAATCATCAGATTTGTATAGAAGCACAAAAGACTCCGAATTGCCAAAGCTATCCTGAGATAAAAGAACAGGGCTGGGGGTATCACTCTGCCCAACTTCAAATTATACTACAAAGCAACAGTAATCAAAACGGCATGGTATATCAGAAAAACAGACACACAGACCAGTGGAACAGAATTGAGAGTCCAGAAGTAAACCCATATTTATATGGACAAATAATTTTTGACAAAACAAAACAAAAACATACAGCAGAGAAAGGAAAGCCTCTTCAATAAACGGTGCTGGGAAAATTGGAAAGCCATCTGCAAAAGAATGAAACTAGACTGTTGTCTATCACCACATACCAAAATTAACTCAAAATGGATTAAAGGCCTGAATATAAGACCTGAAACAATAAAATGCATAGAAGAAAACATAAGAACTAAACTCAAGGACCTTGGACTTAAAGAGGATTTTATGAATTTGACCTCAAAGGCAAGGGAAGTAAAAGCTAAAATAAATGAACGGGACTACATCAAACTAAAAAGCTTCTGCTCAGCAAAAGAAATCGTCAACAAGGTAAAGAGACAACCACCCGAATGGGAAAATGTATTTGCAAACAATGCCTCTGATAAGGGCCTAATATCCAAAATGTACAAAGAACTCATACGACTCAATAACAACAAAAACACAAACGATCCACTCAAAAAATGGACAGAGGATCTGTCTGAACAGACACTTCTCCCTAGAGGACATACAAATGGCCAATAAATATTTGAAAAGGTGCTCAATCACTAGCTACTAGGGAAATGCAAATCAAAACCACAGTGAGATACTATCTCACACCTGTTAGAATAGCTATAATAAACAGGACAAGTAATAACAAGTGTTGGAGAGGATACAGAGAAAAAGGAACCTTTATACACTGATGGTGGGACTGCAAATTGGTACAGCCACTATGGAAAACAGTATGGAGTTTCCTCAAAAAACTAAGAATTGATCTACCATATGATCCAGCGATCCCTCTACTGGGTATTTCCCCAAAGACTTGAAAACCCATATCTGAAAAGATTTGCACACCGATGTTCATAGCAGCATTATTCACAGTGGCCAAGACATGGAAGCAACCGAAGTGTCCTACAATAGATGACTGGCTAAAGAAGCTGTGGTACATATATACAATGGAATATTATTCAGCCGTAAGAAGAGATGAAATATTGCCACTTGTGACAACATGGGTGGACCTCGATGATGAGATAATCATGCTAATAAGCGAAATAAGCCAGAACGAAAAAGTTGAAAATCACATGATATCACTTATATGTGAGATATAAACCTAAAAAGCAACATATGAACAGGACAAACAGAGACTCATAGACATGGACTACAGACTAGTGGTTACCAAGCGGTAGGGGATAGGGGGAGGAGGGAGCTAGATGGGGTAAAGAGGGTCAAATATGTGGTGACAGAAAGAAATCTAACTATGGGAGGTGAACAGTGTAAATATATATATGCCTTACTGTTAAAGTGTACAGCTGAAACTTATTGGATTTTGTTAACCAATGTCACCATAAAAAATTAATTAAAAATAAAAAACAATTCATGATTATTTTTTAGGTGAGGAAACTAACCCCCAAAAAGCTTAAATCATTTGCACAAGCACTTTTGATCATCTTTGGTATAGCAATTACCAACCTGATTTTTATTGATCTGTTTACAAATCTCTCCATCCTATTACATCACTGAATAGTTGTGCAGTGAAAATAATGAATAGAGTTTGGACTAGAACCCAGAATTCATGCTTCTCAATTCACTGCTTTCCATTCACCATGCCATCACTCTCTGACTAACGTGTACAGGTAATGTACACTTTACCTTGTAAACTTATTCATCAACAACTTAGCATGGTTAAACAAACTTTTTCTTTTTAACTGGAACTTGACAAAAGTTTTATTTTTATACATTGAATTGCATCTCCTATTGGCTTAAACTGTCTTCTCAGGTACCCTTTACCTTACTAGCTGACTTACCCTCATTAAGCAGTGAATCCTAACATGACACGGTGGGCTTTTTTTTTTTCCCCTCTCGGTCAAGTCTATCTTTACAACTCTATTCATAATTTCAGTGACACGATCTATTCTACTTATTTCTCTGCTCGTTTTTCATTTCCTTATAGAATTCCATATCTTCTTCCACCCCTCAAATGTGGATTCTATCCTCATCTGCCTGCTCCCTTTTTCTGTTTCCCCAAGTAATCTCATTTACTCCCACATTTTGAGCTATCACTTATGTGGATGACTCCAAATCTACATCTAGTCCTGACTTCTCTCCTGAGTTTCAGACTCGCACTTCAAATTACTTGTTGGATAAATTCACCTATCCTACCAAAACCTCAACTATATCATTGGGCGGGGGTGGGGTGGGTGGCAAAAAAAAAAAATCTTACTATAAAAACTGAACAAGAAAAACTATATTTCACACATACAACTGTATCTCACAAATGTGATATATACCACATTTTATATATATATGTAAAATACAGTTTAGACGGCCCCTGGTTTCACTAAGATGTCCTGGAAAACAAAGCTCTAATTTGGGGTTACATTCCTGTCCAAGGCTCTAGCATCACAAATTATAGCTGGAGATTTACAAAATCACATCATATTAGAATTAAAAGGGGCTTTAGAATACAGTTAACTCAGTCCCTCTATTTAGCAGATGATAAAAAGGAGACACCCACAATTCTACAGGTAACTGGTAACACTTTATGTATTGAACCTGGGCCTCCTGGCATCTAGAGCAGAGCTCCTTTCCTAAATCCTCGACTTTCCTGAAGGAGTCTGGGAGTGTCCTAGTGGTCCCATCAGCATAAGGAGCAGAATGCCCATGAACAGCATCTATTTATACAGTGGCTTCTATATAAAACCTGGCTTGAAATGTTGTCATAATTAAACATCAGTGTGTCATAAACGCAAATGCAGCACTATGACTCTTTATAATCTGAAAAGGTAAAATCATTTTACTCATTGATTACACAAAGGACCCTAATGTATTGTATGAAATTATAAATACAGTAAAAATCCAACATAAACTTAAAATGCTAGAGATAAATATTAGAATGAAAAATACTTAATCAACAATAATTGTAATTAACTTTTAAAAATATTAAAGTCCTCTGAGAAAATGGTTTAGGTACCCCAAAATACATTTTAGAAAGTGTTAATGAAAATGTAAATTTATCAGATTTTAAAAAATAAAAACAATGTTCTTTTTCAAAGAAACCCATGAAAACATTAATTCTTCATTAATAAGGCTCCATCTCCACCTGCTCTTCAATTTATACTTTACACTGAACAATTCAAACTATTTGCAGTTTGCTGTAACAAGGCAGGCAGTTTCACTCACTGTTCTCCATACCACGCATTCATTCTCTTACCCTTTAATCTGTCTAACTTTCAAAAGCCAGATCTCATCTTATTTGGGAATACATCCTTGTTTCTTGTCTCTTTCTAAGGCAAAATAATCTCATTCATTTTACTGACTTATTGAATCTATTAAATACCAGACCCTCTGTTAGGTGCTGGATATACAAGCACATCTCATTTTATGGCACTTTACTTTCCTGAGCTTTGCATTGTGTTTTTTCTTTTTTACAAATTGAAGGTTTGTAACTTTGCATCGAGAAAGTCTATCAATTCCATTTTCTAACAACATTTACTCACTTGTCTCTGTATCACATTTTAGTAATTCTTGCAATATTTCAAACTTTTTCATTATTATTATATTTGTTATCATGATCTGTGATCAGTGACCTTGATGTTACTATTTTAATTGTTTGGGGCACCACCAACTGGATCCATATAAGACAGTGAACTTAATAAATGCTGTGTGAGTTCTGACTACTCCACTGACTGGGCTGTTCCATGTTTCTCTCTCCTCAGACCTCCCTATTCCTTTAAACACATCAGTTTTGAAATCAGGCCAGTTGATAACCCAACAATATCCTCTAAGGGTCCAAGTGTAAGGAAGAATCGCACATATCTCACTTTAAATTAAAAACTAGAAATTATTAAGCTTATTGAGGAAACCATGTCAAAAGCTGAAATAGGTCAAAACCTAGGTAGGCTTCTTAGCCAAGTTATGAATGAAAAGGAAAAGTTCTTGAAAGAAATTAAAAGTGTCAATTCAGTGAACACACAAATGGTAACAGAGCAAAATAGTCTTATTGCTGATATGGAGAATGTTTTAGTGGTCCAAATAGAAGATTAAACCAAGTCTACAGCCACGTCACCCTGAATGTGCCTGATCTCATCTGATCTCAGAAGCTAAGCAGGGTTGGGCCTGGTTAGTACTTGGATGGCAGACCACGTAGGAATACCAAGTGCTGTAGGCAGAAAAAAACAAACAAATCAGCCACAATATCCCCTTAAACCAAAACCTAATCCAGAGCAAGGCCCTAAGTCATTTCAATTCTATCAAGGCTGAGAGAAGTGAGAAAGATGCAGAAGAAAAGTTTGAAGCTAGCTCATTGGTTCATGAGGTTTAAGGAAAGAAGCCATCTCCATAATACAGAAGTGTGAGGTAAAGCAGCAAATGCTATTGTAGAAGTGGCAGTAAGATATCCAGAAGATAACTAATGAAAGTGGCAACACTCAACAACAGATTATCAATGTAGATGAAAACAGCCTTGTACTGGAAGAAGATGCCAATTAAAACTTTCATAGCTGGTGAGGAAAAGTCAATGTCCCTCAAAGCTTCAAAGGACAGGCTGACTCTCTAGATAGGGCTAATATAGCTGGTGACTTTAAGTTGAAGCCAATGCTCACTTACATTCTGAAAATTCTAGGGCCCTTAAGAATTATGCTAAATCTGCTCTGCCTATGCTCTATAAATGGAAGAACAAAGCCCAGATGACAGCAAATCTGTTTACAACATGGTTTATTGAATTGTTTAAACCCACGGTTGAGAACTATGGCTCAGAAAAAAAAAAAAATCCTTTCAAGAGCTCTGATGGAGATGTATAATGAGATTAATGTTGTTTCCATCCTGCAGGTCAAGGAGTAATTTCAACTTTTAAGTCTTATTATTTGAGAAGTACATCTTGTAAGGCTATATATAGTTGTCATAGGTAGTGCATCCTCATGGATGACTTTGAGAGGTTAAAGACTGCAGTGGAGGGGTGTGGTATATAACGCTAATGAGTCTGGTTGATTTCAGAAGTGTAAACCCTTAAAGCAGAAACTAGTCAACATTTAAAGACAGTTAGAACTATAACAGATACTTATTATGTAGAACAAATAAACTGTATATAACCACAGTGGCGAAATACTATGGTTTAAGAAAACAAACAAAAAACTTGATAGTGTTTATAATTTAGGTACCTATAATTCAAATGTTACACCTTGTATGACACATAAAATTTTAGAAATTCAAATTCAGACAGTTTTATTCATTGATGCTTACTAATAACCAAATAAAAACTTTTAAGTAAATACTGCATGATGCCAACTGTTCTAAGTTTCTGGACATTAATTTTTATTACATCCTAAATCTGTCAAATTAGGATCACAAGTTCATTTCTACAAGGGACTAATAAATTATTTTATTTTCTTAGAACAAAAACAATACTTCAAAACCTGACTATAAAACATGGGCAATGATAAATGTTTAAAGATAAGCAGAATACCAATTCCTGAAATACAGAGACTTTGCTCTTTATTCTTTCAAGGAAGATACTGTTAAGAGATTTTTTTAATGAGCAGACAGAAGTAGTATTACATTTCCTATACAGAAAGAATAAAAAAATACTTCTCTTCTATGAAATAGTGTTATAGCTAAAGTGTTCCATTCTATCTAAATGGTACTCAAAGATATTTAATACATCAAATGATCCAAATTATTCCAAACTATGCATAATAGGTTACCCTGCCAAATCTATGACAGCCTTCTGAAGCCATCTACAGCTGGTATTTCCTGAGGGTATGTTTGTATGTCTACGTTGTGTGTGTGTATGAACAATTAAAATAAGCATTTAGAATTGAGTTTAAACCATGAGTTTTCCCTTATGTACAGTTTTCAAAACATATATTTTATACTTATCTATATTAACATAGAAAACATACATTTTAAAATGCAATTACTTTAGGTAATTTATGTAAAATATATGCAAAAATTTCACTAAAGAATTAATGATAGACATGAATAAGAAATTCATATAATCATGACAATAGTTTTTAGGTATAATAATCATATTCAATTAAAAATGCCACCCATTTAATTTTAAACCTTCCTTAAGGTCTGCTTGCCTCCATCTTGAGAGTTCATTTTGTCTCTAGTAATTTCTAAGATTCAGAAGCAACTTTGTTGGCTATTACTGCCAGATTTTGTGGAACTGAAAAAGCGAAGGGATCCAGTCTAAATCAATTCCTACTTATTTGATACATGAGTCCTCTAAGTGGATTCAGAAATCCCCTGGGTAAACTGCCAGAAAACACTTTGGTGAATTCTGATGAATCTTTAATAGCCTTTTCTTGCTAATGGCTCTCTAAAGAATTAGAAAAGCTTCTAGATTGTATTTTGTCATATCTTAAGCCCAGATCTGCTACTTTTATTTATAAACATAACAGGAGAATTTGAAATGAAATTGGTATTCTCAAAACCCTTACAATAGCAAATAATAAAGATTTGGATTATTAAATCTTTCTCAGTGTTATGAATGTTTAATCAATCTTTGATGTTTTAGATGATTATTTATCCTCATGTCAAGGTTTTTTAAAAATCAAAGCAGAAATCATTTGTAAAAAATTTTTTAAAGACAAAAATAAACAAATCAGAAAACTTATATCTTTTCCATAAATAAAATGGATTAAATATTTTCCCATTTTGGGGGGCCTGTTAATTAGCCTTTAGGTCTATGTATGTAACAATCTTTTTCTTCCCCTTAAGCTCCTCTTATTTGCTGGAGACACAAAAATGAATGAGGACACTGTATCTGCCCTCAAAGATTTCAGGTTATACAGAGCTAGACATGTAAACAAGTGACTTCACACAGTGTGATGAGGCTAAAACAGAGTTACATTTAAGGTACGGTGATAATCCAAAAAAAAAAAAATGACCCTTACTGATGGTGTGTGAAGGGAATCAGAAGTCTTCACAAGTAAAACATATTTGAACTGGGCATAAAGGATAAATAAGGTATATAGGCGGCAGATAAGGAAGTAGGCCTTTTACTAAAAAGAGCTAGCACATAGATGCCAAGACAAAATGATGTGTTGAGGAAACTACAAAAGTTGGACCAAAGAGTACATATGGGGAAAGCTAAGACTGGCAAGGGCAGGCTTGTATGTCATGCTAAGAAGTTGGGAAGTGATCCCGGAAGCAGAAAAGAATTAATGATTTTTTAAACAAGGCACTGACATAATTAGATCTGTATGCTGAAGAATTTCTTTGGTGATGGTATGTGGGATGGGTTAAAATGAAGATGAGGTTGAAGGAAGGAAAACTAGCTGGAAGGATGCTGCAAGTACTGTAAAAAGAAACAATGAAGCCCTGAGCTAAAGCAGAAACAGTGGGAGGTAGAAAAATGAGGAGGTGGGTTTGGATAACTGCTTTTTCTGGCAGTGAGGACAACAATAAGAGAGAACCACCAACTTAAATTAACCAGGGTAAGAAATATAGAAGAGGATAATATTTTGCAGAAAAGAAATTCAACTTTAACACTTCAGTTTAAGGTTCTTGTACTATGTCTAAGGAAACAAAGTTGAAATATTTTTAACAATTGATTTTAAAACTTGTATTGTATTTTATTTTGGGGTTTTGGAGAATTATTTTCCCTAACAGTGTTTCAAATACTCAAGTAGCAAAAACCACCTAACTATTGGGTGTTTATCGTAAAGATAAACTTACTTGTCTAACCACTATGCTGTACACATGAAACTAATATAAAATTCTACTGAATGTCAACTGTAATTGAAAGATAAAAAAATAAAAACACACACAAAAGACAAATTTACTTATTAATCTGCTAGCTGTCAAAACTTCAAGAAGTAAAAAGGGCTTATTTAATGAATATCTGCAAATAATTTAGTCCCAATTTTTAATATTTTCTTCACTGATGAAAAAAGAGTTCACTCAATCTCTTATAGGAAATAGCACAAACTAGGGAAAAATCTCCCAGTCCAGGGTAGGCCAAGGAGCAATGAAGGACAGGATGGTATCTTGGGCAGCACCAACATCCAAGCAGCAAGCACATGAAGATGAGGCAAAACAAAAACCAGTGTCCAGGAGTTTTAAATGCTGCAAAACTCAGAATACTTTGAAAAGACCAATTAATGAACAATTAGCTCACAATTGGTAACCTCTGCGAGAAGAATATGAATAGAATAGGAGGAGCAGAATCCAAGTTGCAAGTAGTTGAGGAGTAAATGGGACAAGACAGAGGGCAAGAAGGATCCTCAATGCAGACTGCTCATGGAAGAACGTTAGTAAAGGGAAGAGATGCAACTGAGAAGGGAGGCAGAACAGAGATAGTAAAGGAAATACTGGCCCAATTCTGCATCAACAATTTGTTACTACTGCTATTTCATATTGCAAGAAGACATTTTACCTATTTTGATAAAGGTTTAAGAGACAATTACTGATACCTTTGTGTGACACGTTTCATTCAGCAATGTGAGTCTAGCATACTGCCTGACATATTCATTCAGAAAATATTTCCTGAGAACCTGTTATGTTCTAGACATATGCATTTGGAATATAAAAAAGAGAGAGAGCCTTGCCTGCATTTGTGTGGTTTACAACTTAGTGAATGAGAACAATATTAAACGACAAACTATTGTAACTGTGTAAAAGAAATAAACAGTTTTATGAACAGGAATAATCTAATTTAGATTTGACAGAGAAATTCTCTCTGATGAAATGATGTTTAAGTTGAGGTCTAAGCTGAGGGCAAGTGAGAGCTTCCCCTGCAACTCCTTCCAGAACATACTTTCACACTTCCACGCCTTCTCACGCGTGGCCCCTGCTTTGCTTGTCCTTTCCTCTTAACTCTACCAGCTAAAATTCTAATGACCCTTTTAAGGCCCTGCTATCATATCAATTCACTCCACCTTCCAGTTAGAATTAAGGGCTGTCTTCCCCAAGTTATCTTTTCTTTTGCAGTAGTTGAACATTGATGAGTACTATAGCCGTTTCTCTCATTGAACTGAATGCTCCTGGAGGACAGGGGCTGTGTCTTTTTCATAAATTTTTGTCTGCAATGCATACTATGGGCACACCAGTGTACACCTAATAGGTATCCTATTACTAGCTTTTATTTCTAATAAAGTTTTAGTGGCTGTTTAAGGAGTATACTTTTCTTCTTTCTGTTTCTAACCAAAGTGGATGTTATATAAGTAATAAGGTGACCAGGGATAAATCTGACAAGCACAGACTATGGGAAGTGTACTGACATTGGACCTTGTTTGTCTGGGGATTCCCTTTCGGAATCCTTTTGGGAAGGAATTGGAAGTAGACGACAATTGGAGGAAGGAGTGGAGAAGTGTAAAAAAGCTGCAAGGGTGCTGAACTGCCAGCTAGGACAAGAGGGACCACTTTCCCTTCCCCTAATAACTCCTCCTCCCCAAATTTCCATTTTTTTCTGTCTATTTTCAGCATTTACAACAAGCCCCCTAGGAACAGGCCTCCTAGCCATGATGGAATAACAGGGACCAGAATTAACTTCCCACTTTAAACAGTCAGCTCAGGACTGTAATGCTTAAAGAAAAGGGAAACAAAGGAGGTGAGCCCTATTATTGCTCAGCTTCTGCCGGGAAGCAGTTTTCAGGCCACCAAGCAGGGACAGAATGGAATAACTCAAATAGAGCCCGACAATCTCCTTAAGTCAAGGAGACAAGTAGGAATCAGAGTTGAAGATGGTTAGAATATTTGGGGCAGGGTACTAGACTGTGCAAGACAGAAAAAGCTCCAGAAATCTGCAGTCTCCTCAAATCCCTGATGTACACATGTGAAAAATTCTCCAAGACCAGTAAAGAACCACGAGAAAGCAGTAGACAAAACAATTTCTGGAGCTGGGATTAATTCATGTTCCCACCAGGCAAAGTGGACAGAACCCATAATACAAGGGGTATCAGGTAAAGGCCTCAGGAAAAAACTAAAAGACTGCTTTGGATCTGCTCTAACAAAACTTAGAGCTCAAAAGTCTCAAAAGAGTCAAACTATCCTAAATAACTTAATTTCTTGACAGAAAAAGATAAAACACTATAGAAATATAACAAAATCCAGCACCCAACAAATGTAAAATTCACAATTTTGACAACCAATCAAAAATCACCAGGCATGCAGGAAAATATGAACCAAAAGCAGAATAAAGGTTGACCAATTGAAACAGAAATGACAAAGGTGATGGAATTAGCAGACACACACACAAAATTTAAATATCTAGTAGATAGATCCCCCTTATCCACAGAGCATATATTCCAAGACCCCCAGTGGATGCCTAAAACCACAGATAGTACCAAAACCTATGTATATACACTATGTTTTTTTCTGTACATACGTACCTATGATAAAAGTTTAATCTATACTTTAGGCAAAGAGATTAATAACAATAATAATAAAATAGAATCATTATAATATACTGTAACAAAAGTTATGCGAATGTGGTCTCTCAAAATATCTTATTGTACTATGCTCACCATTATTCTTCTTGTAATCATGTGAGATGATAAAATGTCTTATTAAGTTGAGAACTTTTATGTTTTCACTTACAGCACTTTACAGCTTCTCTTTGGCATGTCCAAATTGCCAGCATTACCACTCTTGCACTTTGGGGCCATTATTAAGTAAAAGAAGGGTTATTTGAACAAAGTACTGCCATACCCCAACAGTCGATCTGATAACAGAGATGGGTAGTGAGTGATTAATGGGTGGGGAGTATAGACAGTGTGGATACGCTGGACAAAGGCATGATTCACAGCCCAGGTGGGACAGCACAAGATTTCTTCACACCACTCAAAATAGCATGCAGTTTAAAACTTAAGAAGTGTTTACTTCTGGAATTTTTTATTTAACATTTTCAGACTGTGATTGACCCCACGTAACTGAAATGAAAAGGAAAACAGCAGATAATGGGGTACTACTGTATAAAAATACTCCATATGCTTAAAAATGGAAAGGGTAAACATTATGAGGAAAAAAATACACAAATAAAACTTCCATAAAAAAATATAATAACTGAAATGACAGATACACTGGACAGCAAACTGGATATTGCAAAAGAAAATATAAGACACAGCAATCGAACTTCCCGAAATGAAGCACAGATGGGGAGAGGGAAGACTGAAAAAAACGAAGAGCCTCTGGGACCTGTTGGGCAGTGTTAAGCAGCATATGTAACTGGAGTCAAAGCAAGGGGAAAGAAAAAGAAAAAAATTTAAAAAGGTTCGGGCCCCCCTTTGGGGGACTGTGTCTGAGCTCTAGACCCACCGACAATTCTTTGACAAGTCCTGCATTAAAGTAGCTGGTAGTCTATACAACAAGAATGGTTTGCTCTGGACCATTCAAATAAAACCTTGACTCACGTTAAGTCTCTTTTGTTATATTTATCAATGGTGGAGGGGGGTAAGAACATGAAGAGAAGAAAAAAAAATTTCCCTTCATAGGGAACTCACTTGATAAATATTTATCGAAGGTCCACTATGTACAAGATGCTATTCTAAATGTCAGAGATCTAACGGTGAACAAGATAAACAAAATCTCTGCTCTCACTGAGCTTATATTTTAATAACAGGTTACTAGCCATTTGATTCGCTTTAAAAAAAATCATATTTTGAACCTCAATCTACTGATATGAGACATCAAATATGTACAAGTAAAAGGAAACTACAGATGTAAAGTACATATGATAGTCTTTTTTTTTTAGTATCTCTAAGCTTTTCTATAAATTCAATGTCTTATTATTCAAACTACTTATACACAATCAATGAATGTCTTATGTAAACACATAATTGGTGGTTAATCCAGAAATATTATCTCTCCCCCAATAGATCTAGGTCTGTATCCTATCTACACTTCATAATAACTACCATGTCATCTATTTATTCCACTTCTTGCCCACTACTAGTCTTCTTGCACCCTTTTCCAGAAGCCATAACTCCTAACCCCATTAGGATAATTCAGAAGAAGAGTTCTGTTCATGGTATACTTATGAAATGAATGTTAAGTCCCATGTAGTATTAGCTATATCATTGAGTTTAAGCATGTTTTGTAGGGTGGGTTGAGAATCTAATCACTATTTATAATATTGCCTCTCTAAGAGAGGGCATTTCAAATCCCAAGCAATTCACAAACCAACTTTTGAAACTCGACTCATTATTAAATAGAAATTGGTAACATGCCTAGAGGATAATTTAAATTTTTCTCCGTAAAATAATTTTTTACAATCTCACTGAAGCTTGACATTTAAAAATTTCTCAATGCACACATATAAAATTATCCTGAAATTCAACAGAATTATAAGAAATACAAATTAAAGGATCAATAAGATTTCATTTTACTCCTATTAGACTAGCAAAAATTAAAATGATCAATACACCTATTGTTGACAAAAATGCTAGGAAAAAGTTATTCTTTATACTGCTAGTAGAAATGCTAACTCAAAACAGACTTTTTGAAAAGTAATCCAGCAATCCTATACCATAGGATAAAAATATACCCTATGGGCCAGCAAACATATTCTTGGAAATTCATCCTATAGAAATAAAAGGATATACATACTGTATATCCTTTTCACAGTGGCAAAAATCTAGCAATACTGTAAATGTCTATCAGTAACAGAATATTTGAATATATTATGAATTATTATTATGGGCTGAAATATGTCCCTTAAATCTTCATGTTGAAGTCCTAATTCCCAGTCCTTCAGAATATGACTGTATTTGGAGATAGTGTCTTTAAAGAGATAATTAATTTAAAATGAGGTCATCGGGGTGGGCTCTAATAATATGACTGGTGTTCTTACAAAAAGAGGAAATTTAGACACACATATACACAGAGGAAAGACCATGTGAAGACCCAGAAGACAGCCTTCTACAAGCCAAAGGGAGAGGCCTCAGAAGAAATCAATCCTACCAACACCTTGATCCTGGACATCTAGCCTTCATAATTGTAATAAAATAAATTCTGTTGTTTAAGCCACCCAGTACGTGGTTCTTTGTTAAGGCAGCCCTGGCAAACTAATACAACTACGTATCAATTAAAGAGAATAAATTAGACCTTTGACATCTGACAGATGTCCACAAGGTATTCTTGAGACAGAACAATTTAAAGTACGGGGAACACTCTAAAAAAACACGCACATACATACACGCACGGCGTGCCTGTATAATGTACTATAGATATATATTTCTATGTGAACATGACGACATGGAGAAAAATATGAATATAACCTAGGTTATTAATATGGCTTACAGGGTCTTGGCATGGCAGGGATGTGGATGGAAGGGAAAAGAGAGGGAAGAATAAACCAACCACCCTCTCCCTTCAAAACAAAACTGTACTGAAAATAATTGTGTCATATTTATGCACTTTTGTAACATTTTATGTATATGTGTACATGTAAAATAAAATTTTAAATAAAAATTTTAATTTAATTTTTATTTAAATAAAAATTTCCATGATTGCTTTTTTGCTGTGTGTACTTTAGCCATGGGAAAGACAACATTCAAAGTCCTTTCCCACAGAAATTAACTATACACATTAAATTCCAAACATGTGTTAAGTGCCCAAGTTCATATCATCTTTCATTTGTTTTGTTTTAAAAACAGCAAGTATGACCTTCCCAAACAAATTTTGTATTACTTTCTGTGATAACAGAGTTCCCACCAATAAAACAAAGAACTGACTCAAGAAAAGAATCTCTGGTTTTTAGTTCTTCAAGCATTTTCTTAATCTTCACACTCAAGAGTCTTTCAGATGTGGCAGAAATCCCTTATCAGTAATGTCCTGATATAGGCAGGAGAGCTCTTTACAAAATGCCCAGTTTTTTCTCCCAGTGCTCCCATCCATCCTATCCTATTTTAAGCTTCAATCCCATTCTAATAGGCATCCCTAAAGCTGAAGTAGTAAATCAGAACATATGTGTGTCCACTGTCTATTTTTTTGGCAGTTTTTGCTAAAAATTCCAAAAGATGGCAGTTTTTCACTTGAATATCTTTCTAATAAGGTTCACCAATTTAGAATCCAAGCATTAGATTCTAAAATCTAGAGACTCAAAGGCATAAAGCAGGGGAGAAAACTTTTTCAAATTTAAACTTCTCCAAACAGATCAGGTTCCTTGATGTGTGACCACTAACAGCAAACTGATTTACTAGATGAACTAAATAGATTTCTCCATATTTATACTTTTATTGAAGGTAAAGCAGTCAATGTCATTTGTGAATTCTACTTGTAAATTTTATCCATTTTCATACTTTCTGAGGAAAAGAAGCTATATCCCAAATATGATACATGTACACATGCATGCGTTCAGGAGTTATTGTGCTAGATACTAAGAATATAAAATAGACATAGTCCCTGCCCTCACAGACCTTAGAGTACAGGAGGGAAACAAGACATTAATCACAAAAATAACTATACAAGAGGTAGAGCAGTAAAGAGGTTAAATGTGGGCTAAACTGTCTAAATTCAAATTTCAGTTCTTTCAATTATCAGGATGTAACCCTGAGCAAATTACTTAATCCTTCTGATAATATAACACACCAATACATAGTCAATGTTTAATAAATATAAGCTGTAGCTGTACTGTTGTTCTTATTAAAGGATGCTGTGAGCTATAAATGGGAGCCCAAGTTAACCTACTGATCCTGGAAAGGAAAATTATAGCAGAAACCTGATGAATGAGTAGGACTTAACTGAAAAGTGGGTTGGTGAGGTAAGAGGGATAATGTCCTAGGTAAAAGGAACAGCACATATAAACATAAAGGGGAGACTAGAGAAATATACCAGATGCAGATGTATTTACTGTAAGAACTGATTTTCAGTAAGCAGGAATGGAAATAAGGAGATTAGAAGTTTAGTTCTGGACTTCATTACAGTTGAGATATCTTTGAGACATGAAATTAGCAATCAGTTTAATGTATAGGTAAACAAATCTGAAATTATATTTTTAATAATTATCATACAATGCCTCTATCTTATTAAAATAGCAAAAAGTGGTTAAATAGTAAATCACTGTAAAATAAATACCACAAGAAAACAAATAAATCTCTTCTTTTTTACCCCAGACATCCATACTATCCAGCAGAAATTAAAAGATATTTTAATTCTTTGAAGACTGTAGCCCAGTAAGGAGTGCCCAATTCCATGATGGTAAGATTACCAGGAGTATAAGTGTAAAACAGAAATGTTAGAAGTGGCTTTCCCCCACATCGTTCTACTATTCTAGAACATGGCTAGATGTCCCTGGCAAAAACAAAAAAAAAAGGAATCTACTGACTTCTGTGCTCAACTGTGACAAATACATTCTTCAACAAGAAGCTCAAAAAGAACAGTCACATTTATGTAAGAAAACAAAAATGATGAATTAGCTTCACATTTTTTAATAACTGGCAATTAATATTTGTTAAGCATCACATGTTTATACTTCAAAAATACCTCCTAATATAGAATCAATATATCTTAATTTTATAAATATTAATATTGCCAACATGGTAAAAACAGCAGAACTGTGAAATGATAAAGTCTTGTCTGCAAAATAAGGTATTAAGTCTTATCATTTATTTAATAACTTCACATTTTTCAGTTCACAAAACAATTAAATCCATGAGATCTTTATAATAACTTAAATAAAACCTATTTTCTTGGAGATTGCCAACGTAGTTAATAACAGGAGCTGTAGTCAGTCTTGGAGGTCTAACTTTACCAATGTGATCTTAGGCAAGTCATTAAATCTCCTAGATCTCAAAGTTTCTCACCTGAAAATGGCAATGTCATGACCCATCTCCAGAGGATACTGTGATGATCGAATGAAATCATCTGAAAGTACTTTAAATGGTAATAAATAATTATGAGTAGTCATTATTCACATTACCATATTCGGTGAGGTACAAATTCTAACAGTTGAACATATAAAATATAAATTTCTTTAAAGACATACCAACGAAATCCAGTTGATCCTATTTTGCTTTATATATTCCCATGTATCAGTTGCTCTTAACCTAAACTATGCATAATTGCCTGAAAAGCTTTTTTTTTCTTTCTTTCTTTCTTTCTTTTTTTAATGCAGCTTTCTGAGTCCCATCTCTAGAGACTCTGATTCAGTATGTCTGGGGAAGAGCCAAGAAAGGTGCTTCTTTTGTTAATTATGGTAAAATACACGTAAAGTTTATCATTTAAGCATTTCAAGTGTAATAATTTAGCAGCATTAAGTACATTCACATCATTGTGCAAAATCACTACTATCCATCTCCAGAACTTTTCATCATCCCAGAATGAAATTCTGTA
Source organism: Rousettus aegyptiacus (assembly GCF_014176215.1). Classification (NCBI taxonomy): domain Eukaryota; kingdom Metazoa; phylum Chordata; class Mammalia; order Chiroptera; family Pteropodidae; genus Rousettus; species Rousettus aegyptiacus. The sequence goes on from NW_023416310.1 coordinate 22,760,425, forward strand.
CCCATTAAACAATAATTCCCCATTTTCACCTCTCCCCAGACTCTGGTAACAACTGTTCTACTTTCTGTCTCTATGAATTTGACTATTCTAGGTACTTCATATAAGTGGAATCATATATTTGTCCTTTTGTTTCTGGTTTCTTTCTCTTAGCAAAATGTTTTCAAAGCTCATCCATGTTTCAGCAGGTATCAGGTTTCATTCTTTTTTTTTTTTAATTGATAATGCCTCATAATTCTCTTTTAAAATAAACTATTTTTAGAGCAGTTTTAGGTTCACAGCAATTGGGCAGAAGGTACAGAAATTTTCCCATATACCCCCTGCCCTGATACATGCATAGCCTCCCCCATTATCAACATACCCCACCCGAGTGGTACACTAATTACAACTGATGAATCTACATCAACTCATCATTATTACCCCAAATCCTTAGTTTACACTAGAGTTCATTCTTGGTATTGTAAGTTCAATGGGTTCTGACAAATGTATAAAGACATGTATATACCATTATAGTCTCACATAGAGTAGTTTCACTGCCCCCCAAATCCTCTGTACTTTATTCATCCCTTCTTCCTTCCCAACCCCCAATCTTTTTGCTGTCTCCATAGGTATGCCTTTTTTATAATGTCATACAGGTGGAATCACACAGTATGTGGCCTTTTCATATTGGCTTTTTTCACTCTAGTAATATGCGTTTAAGGTTCTTCATGTCTTTTCATGGACTGATAGCCCACTTATTTTTAGTGCTGGATAATAATAGTCCATTGTTTGGATGCACCACAGTTTACCTATTCACCTACTGAAGGAAGACTTGGTTGTTTCCAAGTTTTGCAAGTTATGAATAAGTTGATATAAAATCCATGTGCCGGTTTCTGTATGGGCATAAGTTTTCAATTATTTTGGGTAACTATCAAGGAGTGCAACTGCTGAATATGCTCAGTTTTGTAAGCAATCAACAATTATCTTCCAAAGTGGTTATACCATTTTACATTACCACTAACAATTAATGAGAGTTCCTGTTGTTCCTCATCCTTGTCAGCATTTGCTGTTGTCAGTGTTTTGGGTTTTGGCCATTCTAATAGGTGTGTAGTGGTATTTCATTATTACTTTAGTTTGCCTGATGACATATTAGGTGGAACATATTTTTATATGCTTAATACCCATGTGCATATCTTCTCTGGTGAAGTGTCTTTAGGGTCTTTCTTTGGTCTCTGTCTTAATTATTTTATTATTGTTGACTTTTAAGGTCAATTGTATATTTTAGATAACAGCCGTCTGTCAAAGACCCGTTGACTGTATTTATGTAGGTCCATTTCTGGGCTTGCTATTCTGTTCCATTGATCTATATGTCTATTCTTTCACCAATACCACACTATCTTGATTACTGTAGCTTTACAGTAAGTCTTAAAGTCAGGTAGTATCAGTCCTCCAAGTTTGTTCTTATTCTTCAATATAACGTCAGCTATTCTTAGTCTTTTGCCTCTCCATATAAATTTTCAAATCACTTAGTCAATATATAGAAAATAACTTGCTGGGATTTTGACTGAGATTGCACTGAACTATAGATTAAGTTGAGAAGAACTGACACTTAACTGTATTGAATCTTCCTATCCAGTAACAAGAAATATCTCTCCATTTATTTAGTTCATTTCTTTCATCGTAATTTTATAGTTTTTCTCACATAGATCTTATACATATTTTGTCAGATTTATACCTAAGTATTTCAATTTTGGGGTGCTAATGTAAATCGTATTGTTTTAACTTCAAATTCCATTTGTTCATTGCTTATAGGAAAGTGACTGACTTTTGTATTATTTTAACCTTATATCTTGCAACCTTGCTATGAATGCTTATTAGTTCCAGTTGTTTGATCCATTCTTTTACAATTTTCTACATAGACAATCACGCCATCTGTGAACAATGACGGTTTTATTTCTTCTCTCCCAATCTCATCCCATTTATTTACTTCTCTTATCTTACTGCATTAGCTAGGACTTCCAATAGGATGTTGAGAAGCAGTAAATAGGTGGGCACATTCTAACCTTGTTCTTGATCTTAGTGGGAATGTTTTGAGGATCTCACCATTAAGTATGATGTGAGCTGTAAATGTTTTGTGCATAATCTTTATCAAGAGGAGGAATTTATTCCTAGTTTACTAAGTTTTTATCATGAGGGCTGGATTTTGTCAAATACTTTTTATGCATTTATTAATATGACCATATGAATCTTTCTTCTTTAGCCTGCTGATGTTATAGGTTACATTAATTGATTTCCATTCATTCTTTCTAAAGCTGAATAATATTTCATTGTATGCATATAGCACAATTTGTTTATCCATTCACTGAACGATGCATATTTGGGTTGTTTCTACCTTTTGGCTCTTGTGAATAGTGCTGCTAAGAATGTTGGTGTACCATATCCTTTGAAGTGGTATTACTGGAACATACGGTAATTCTGTGTTTAGTTTTTGGAGGAACCATCATACCGGTTTCCATAGCACATGCACCATTTACATTCCAACCAATAATGCAAAAGGTTCCCAATTTCTCCACATCCTGCCGACACTTGCTTTTTTTTTTTTTGATAACAGTCACCCTAATGGGTGTGAACTGGTATCTCATTATAGTACTGATTTCCATTTCCCTAATCACTAGTGAAGTTAAGTGTGGTTTTGTTATATTCGAAAAACAAAAACCCTAGGTGATTCTGATTCAGGTGGCTTGTCAGAAGACTCCACTTTTCACAAAACACTGATCCTACATTACGTATCCCTCAAAACGGAGTGGAAATGAACAAAATTTGACTCAAAAAGTAGTTTTCAATAGGAGCCAACTTTAAACAGCTCCTAATGGCCAAATTTGGAACACTGAGTAATGAAATAAATAACAGCAGTATTATAACTCAAAGAATAAAATAATATTTATAAATATTTCTGTGTTCATTGAATTCAACACATAATGGGAAAAATTCTCTTTCACCTGTTTCCTTGGCCTACCACTCAATAAATTGGTGAATTTGGTGAAACATTAATTATCATCTGAAAATGTAACTTCCTAAAAATTTGTGGCATTACATATGTTGAGCAATAAAAAGGTACTTTTGGGCAAAAATGTTGAACGTTCCTGACTAGTAGCTTCACTGTTTTAGTTGCTGAGACTTAAATCAAACCTGCTCTAACTTTTAATGATTTTCTACTTCTATTGTATTTTCTAGAAACAACTAAGCACCTGTAGAGTTAGGTCGTAGTAAACTACAGTAGTAAAGACAATTTTTAGGGTTTTCTCAATAGGCAGGCACGTTTATGTACTCTATAGCAAAGTTCAGTGTTACTAGAGCAGAGTCAGCAGTTTGGAGACGAGACCAAAGAGACAGCATGAGGTCAAATCACGTAAGGACTTGGACTTTGTGATGGAAAGCCAACCAGAAGGCCTTGAGAGCCTTTTTACAAGGGTACATTGCTACTTTTAATTCAGGGAATAAAAAGTTCATTGCTATAGTTTCAGATTCTGCATTGCAAGGAAGAAACTACCACTTGTGGGGTCTGATGGCAAAAAAAAAATATTCATATTTTTAAAAGTTATAAAATATCTTTTCCTTTTCCAACTATTAATATGCAGGAGGCTAAATTTTCTTCATATAGTTCAACTAAAACAGCATATCAGAATTGACTGAATGCAGAAGAATCCAGGTCTATTCTATTAAGCCAGATATTGCAAAAATGTAAAACAATGCCACTAAATGATTTGGAAAATATAGTTATTTTGGTAAAAATGTTATTGTAACATTGTAATGAAGTTATTTTAAATAAAAAAAAATTTATTTTTAAAAATATAAATTCATGGGTATAACTCATATAAACAGTGCTCTTTGGGGGCCTCAATAATTTCTGAAGGGTATAAAGGGGTCTTGAGATCAAAACCTTGAAAACTACTGATCTACCAATCTAAGATGTCCTAGAGTAGAATTTCCCATTCACCATTAATAACTTTGGAGGACTCCTTGCCTGGTTAACCGCAGAAAATCTATTTACAAATAATTTAGTCAGCCACACACATCATCCTTGTTCCCCCACCAGAACCTTAAACCATAAACCTTTTAGTTCACTGACTTTCAAAATTTTTAGAGGGGAAAGGGGAGTTACCAAGAGAAATATCCACTGAACCACAAAATATAATACAAATAAAAGTGAAGCTACCCTGCTAAAAGTGAGAGTGGTGACTCTAGCCTCCAGTTCATCCATCCCTTCAGCTACCTTGAAGGTCCCTAAGGCAGTGGTCTCCAACTTTTTCTGACACCAGAGACTTGTGCTCCTATGAGAATCTAATGCCTAATGATCTAAGATGGAGCTGAGGTGGAGATGCTAGAGCTGGGAAGCAGCTGCAAATACAGATGAAGCTTTGCTCCCTGGTCCACTGCTCATCTCCTGCTGTACGGCCCAGTTCCTAACAGGCCATAGACTGGGTACCGGTCATGGTCTGGGAGTTGGGGATCCCTGCCCTAAGATGCTTCCTAGAATTACAAAGAATGCAGTTTTAAAATCTCTATTTTAAACTGCTGCTCAAATCTGCTGCTTACAAAAGTTTCAGAAAAAATTCTGCCGTCGTTTCAAAATAATCATTTTCAACTTCACCCTCCAGCAAACACCATATGTATGGTATTTGCATCTATGTAGTGAACCACATAAATTTTTCAAATCTCACAGAGAACTCCTAGACCCATGAGAAAGTCTAAGGATTATTGAGAAACAATTTAAGGACTGGTGAATGGGTGGAGTTAATCTAAAAAGGCTTCCTAGAGAAAGAGACACTGTGATTAGGAAAGCCGAAGTCTTGGCTCAGATGAGAGGTTCAGTTAGGAAGGGCTAAAATGAGGCATATGTCCTAGGTTATTAGGAAAACTAACTGCTAGGCAGTATGTGGCTCTTATGTATTAGAGTGCAGCAGGCTATGGTCAAAAGTTTGTATTTAAGACACTGAAATAACTCTCCATTCCTGAATCTGGGGCAAAATGTATAAGATGAATACACACCATGCCTGAAGCTTTAATAGGAAAACTTGCTTCCAAGACAAAAATTACTCCAGTTCCACATAACCTGAGGTTGACACAGGTTAGGGCTGTGTAACTGTTCAAAGACAAAGGAGTCATCAAGAATTTTAACAGTGAACCAGAAAAATTATTTTAGCAACATTACAGAATGGTTGGAATAGACTATTGGCTGTATAGAAGTCTAGGCATGAGCTAACCAAGGACAATTAGTAAATACTTTCATAAATCAGTCAGCAGTGTTTTTGCAATCTATTTTTAGTGTTTAATGGTATTTTCTATGCCTTTTATGTTTGGTATCTAAGAAGCTAGATGTTTCCAGAGAGCTACCTACTTAATCTTTCTGATCAATTAATTTAAGGGAAAAAAGTGCCTATTAAAGCAAGGGCAAAATAGAAAAAAAAAAGATTTTAATATTTCTGTAATTACTAAAATGAGCCTCTACTAGCTCCCTGGTCCTAGATTAAATTATGGGCTAGTAGAGGCTCATTTTAGTAATTTGTTGTTGTTGTTGTTAAAATAAATACAATGTGATTTAATTACAAAGGAAAACAATGAACATTTACAGAAGTTTAAAAAGGTGACAATAATAGTACTAAATAAATCGACTTTTTTTTGGAATATAATAAAAACAAATTCAGATTTTTTGTTTTCATTATATATAGATGAGAAATCAGATTTGTAACCTAAAAATATGTACTTATTAAAACTATATTAATACTTTCATAAACTATACAAAAAGATGAGACAAATATGTACATTTATAGAACTGCACGTCAGTCATGCTGGATCCCTGTAAGGGAATTCCCAACACGACCTCATTCATCTGTGAGGACACAGAGCAATCCATGTTTAGGACATACACACACATCAATCTACTTGTCCAGCATGGTCTGCCCTCCACTGCTCAATGGTTTCCTTCTGCTGTGAATGTGCATGTCCAGTTGTCTGCTTCTTACAGGAGATATCTACCTTCCTCATCCACCAGCCATTGGAGACTGTCTTTCTCCTCAAGCAGATTTGGCCAGGGAGATTTTCTTTTTAAAGTTGGGGAGGGCAAGAAGTGTTATATTTTTTCTATTATACGTCCTTTCCTCATTACTTTCCCTGAATTTTCTAATAGGTATAAGATGTCTCCAAGAAACAACCTACTCACTGTGTGTCATTTTACATGAGTTCATTTGTAAAAATGTACTCCACATCTCACTAATATACATTCTTTAATCTAACTTCTTCCTTTCTTTGTTTAACAACAGAATAGAAAATATGCCTATAATGAGAGATGTTGATTGAAGGGTACAAAATTTCAGTTATACAGGATGAATAAATTCTGGAGCTCTAATGTTTGGCATGCTGACTATGGTTAACACTGTATTGTATACTTGAAATCTGCTGAGTACATCTTAATTGTTCTCACAACACACAAAAAAATGATAGGCGAGGTGATAAATATGTTAAATTGCTTGATTGCGGTAATCATTTCATAATGTAAATGTATATCAAAACATCAGGTTGTACACCTTAAATATATATAATTTTCCTCAATTATACCTTAATAAAGCTGAAGAAAAAAAAGAAAAAAAAACAAAAAACAAAGAAAGACACTTATAAAACATCTTTTAAAACCTAATTAACTTTCAGGCTATTCATGGATTTTGGTGCATAGTGAAGTAATAAAATACCATTTATCACAGAATCAAATATAAAAAATCATTTCAAAAATAGTAAACTTTTTACTGTCTACTGAAATAAGGAGATCTGTATTTGAAAACCACTAAAAATATATTAGCTAAAATAAATTTTTACTTTTCTTCAAACAATAATTATTACAAATTAATTCATTAAGAACTACCTATACCTACTGCTAATTAGCTATGTGATCTTGGATTAAGTGACTTAATTAATCTATGGGGGGGAGGAGGGAGAATGAAGAGGAAGAATAAATTGGATAATCTGTAAAGTTCCTTTAAGTTCCAACATTCTTTGATTATTAGATATTTTACTAAATTCAAGGAAATTTTTGAGGTTTTGAAGGGAGACAACTCTATGAAAAAAACTTTATGTATGCAAGAGTTTTGAAAGAAAAGCAAACAATTTAACCACTACCCATGGCTAATATTATATGAAATTTATGTATGCAAATATATGCAAATTCTATCTTCAAATATGGAGTATAAATTTATATTTCTTTTATCAGGTAGAAATTCGTGCTTATCATCATTTCTCTAATACTTTATGATAGTTCATAGAGATCATTAAGACAGAGATACAGGAATCAATAACATTGGTATCAATTGTTAGAAATATAAAATCTTGGGCTTTACCCAAGATCTTCTGAAAGTTGGAAACTCTGGGAGTGGGATTCAGCAAAGGACACAGTATTAAGCCCTATGAAGGTGATTTTGATGGTTAATAAAGTTTGAGAACAAATGACCTAAGGCACAAGAGCTCGAAGTGAACTCCTGAAACATTAATGCTTAACCCATAATTAGAACACTTTAAGCGCTAAACATTTCACTTACTGAAAATTAAATGTTTATAGAAGCTTTAAATTAACTATTCTTTATTAATCACAATATTATATGAATGCTCTGGTTCACATAATGGGAGAGTTTATCTGTAATTCATATATCTGATAAGAAACCTGTATTCATAATTATTAAGAAGTCTTACAACTCAACAACAAAAAGACAAATAACCCAATTAATAAATGGGAAAAGAGTCAATAGACATTTCCCCCAAAAAATATACAAATGGCCAATATGCATATGAAAAGGTGTTCAACATCATTACTTATTAGGAAAATGCAAATAAAAACCACAATGAGATATCGCTTCATAACTACTAGGCTGACTAGAATCAAAATGACAAGTGTTGGTAAAAAGGTAGAGAAATCAGAACTCTCATACACTGCTGGTACGAATACAAAATGGTGCAGCCACTTAAGAAAAAGGTCTGGAGGCTCCTCAAACACAGAATAACCATGTGTGTCAGCAATTCCACTTCAAGAGAAACGAAAATATTATGTTTACACAAAACTTGTAAAATGCCTACAACAGCACCATTCTTAATAGCCAGAAGGTGAAAAGAGCCCAAATGTCAATCTGTTCATGAATGGATAAATGTATATCCATACATTATTTGGCTATAAAAAGGAATGAAGTACTGATACATACTTCAACATGGATGAAACTTAAAAACATTTGCCAAGTGAAAGAAGGCTGTCACAAAAAAACCCCCATATATAATTCCACTTATATGAAATACCCAGAACAGAAAAATCTATACAGATAGAAAACAGATTAATGGTTGCCTCGGGCTTGGTGGAGAATGTTGGGGTGAGAGATAAAGGATAGGGGATTTCTTTTTGAAGTGCTGTAAATGACTGACAACTGACTGTAGTGATGGCTGCACAACTCTGTGAATACACTAAAAGTCACTGAATTGTATTCTTTAACTAGATGGATTATGTAATATATAAGTTATATTTCAATAAAGCTCTTCTTACCTGAAAGGGGAAAGGAAAGAAAAGGAAAAGAAAAAAAAAAGCAAGAAAATAAAAACATACTAGCTGTATGAGCAGTTTCAGCAGTGTGCCTAAACCAACTGTTGAAAAATTAGATAGCACAGAAAATAACTTTACATATAGCATTATATAAATACTGACAGAATTCTGGGCATCCATCCTAACTAAGCCTAGTTTGGATTATATTTATTTAGAAATCAACCATCAAAATCTGTTGCAAATGTTGAAACTTCTGACAAAACAACATTTATATCAGGAACATAAAGATATTTTTTAAATACACTTTAAAAAAAAGTATGTCTTCTTCCTAAAATGCTCAACTAATCTCTTGCTTTCAATTACCAGTAGCACACAGAGCAGCAATTTCAAATCATGAGCACAGAACTGAGGTTTTCCCCAGAGATACTCTGAGTACCACCAGTTAAATAAGGAGGCAGCATAATTCTACTTACTGCCTCTGCCAAAACAAAACAAAGCAAAACAAAAACCACTGTGTGATCTGTTTATATAGTTTTCATTTAAGATCTTTTTAAAAAAGTACTATTTCTACTTTTAAAAAGGGAGAAGGATTCATTATTGAAAGAAAAGAAGAACGATTTCGAAGTTCAAAAAGATTAAGCTGTACAGATTGTAGAAAGTGACACCAGTGGGATGGAGGAAAGAGGAATAGACTTCACTTTTATTTTTTATGCATCTGTATCATTTTAATTATTTGAATGCTGAATTCTTATAACTATTTAAAAGGAAACCAAATCTCCAAAATGAATCACAAGGAAGGTCTCAATCTTTTAAGTTATATTTTTATTTTTAAGAAAGCCACAAAACCTTTATGGAAATGCCCAGTTACCAGCATGTTGGGTATTAAATGTTGGCCTTTTGAAACTTTAAACAAAAAAAGAAACTTGTATTTTTGTTATAATCAAAGTATCTAGACTAAAACAGCTTGACACTATGAATTGCTAAAAAGCATTTTATATACTGAAATTCTAAGAGAAAACATTTTGGCTTATACATAATATTTATGTTCCACAGTCATGAATACAGAAAAAAAATCAGAAATTACTTAATGGGAGAACAACGAAATAAATCTATAAAAATCTGGATACTTTAATCACTCTAAAAGGTCAAATTCATTCCATATACCAAAACTATCGATAAGGTTATCAATAAGCGTTTTAAGTTATGTGTTTTGTCAACTTTAAAGTTTTCGACCTAAATACTATTTAAAAGGTCTCTCAACAGAAAACAAAAATCCAAAAAAAGCAAAAGCAAACTAGAATTGATTTATTATACAGACTGTAAAATATCTCTGGTTACTTATATTTTTCCTACCTTGCAAAGTTTTAAACTACATCAGGTAAAACATTAATATAACACAGATAACTTAAAATATAGTCATAAAGATTTTCTACTGGACTCAAGTTTTGGTAGTTTTACAGTACATATATTATGGACTGAGATATTTAATTCCAAATTTCAAACATGGTCAGTGGAACAAAAAAATTTTTTTGCAAAATTAGTTTATAAATTGTACTTTCAGTAACTTGCTTCTATGAATTATTAAAAATTATGAGTTAAATAGTAAACATGTAAGTGTACTATAAAGCACCAACACAACTAAAAACACGTTAGTACACAATATGAAACAACACTGTTATGTAAATTTGCTACGAAATTGTCAAAATGCTTATTTTAAGTTGGAAAAGACTTAATGGAGTATCTTTTCAAAATCATCTCAAACTTATAAACTGAGTGCTACTCCTAGAGATTATTTAACTATGAGAGCAAATTTTCCCATAGAAATGTTATAAATGGAGATTAAATCATCAGGATCTCAGACGTTTAATGAAATTATATGATATAATCATAGTTCTAAGGTAGGAGCTGAATTCTAGAAGCTGGGAACAAAAAATCTATGATAAAAAAAAGAAAATAGGAAAAATATTTTATTCTGCTTTCCAATATATAACGTGGCCTCAGTCAAAATGACCAATTATGTAAACATCACCTTTGATATCAATGTATCACCTTCCTCTTTAAATTTCTCATCATGCTTCCCTGAAATGCCCCAATGCAGGACCCCCACAAAACCCTGCCCCCTCTAAAATACAACATATGTGCTTAAATTATCCATTGTTCCCCTGCCACCAAGAAGACATCGATTTCTCCTGAACAGGTGTGATTTCATTTCATAGATATATTAAGAGAAAGTCACTCTAAATAAACTAATGTAAATAACATGAAACTTAATTTTTGCTAGAGATATTTGTTAACTTAAATAAAAGTATAATTGACAGAATTTCAGAGACTACTACTTTAAAAAATGAAAATGTTTAAAAAATACTTAAGGTAGTCTCTATATATTTGAGAATTCTCCTTACCCTAACCTTAATTCCTCAAAGTTATTTTATGTATGTGTATATATCTATAGCATAATATTCAACCATTTAGCCAATGATTAAAAAGATTAACACATTTGTATCACATTATATTTTCAAGATACTTACTACATTAGTTATTTGAATAATATCTATTTTTGGAACTGCCTTATCATTCACTATATTATAAACTACTTAAATGCATACTCTGTCTTAGTCACTCTTTTCTCCTCTACAAAGCTAATCACAAGGTTTTGCATAGAGAAGTTCCTCAAATATTTCTTGAATTTAACTGGGCTCTCCAATGGGATCAGTATAAAAGGGATTCTGAAAGCACCTTCTTAAGTCAACTGCCTATTATCTAAGAATTTTTAAAACCAAATACTAAGACACAATTAATTTAACCCCAATGTAAATTACTTTCTTGTGAAAAACAGAGAGAACTTTATCTTACATAGCACAACAGACAAATCTCAGATCTGAATTTCACTCTAATTATTAGTGCTATGTCCCACTAGCAATTTTCACTAAGTTTATCAGACTGCCCCATCATAGAACCACTCTGTAAAGACTGGGAGGTTTCTGCTGTTGTTTCTTTGGTTGGTTTTTTAGCCCATGGAACTCAAGGAAACCTCTGTCAAAACAGCAGCTGAACACAAGCAAAGGAACAAAGACTTCAGTGACTACATACACCAAGTAATACAATCTGAAAAAATAGCTTGGGAAAGTCACTAAATAAACACTAATACAGCCTTCAAAACTCAAGAAAAGTACATAGCAAGCCCTGGGAAACAGGAAGAATCTGATTTAAACCACATTATAATATTCAAATGTCCCATTAAAAATCATAAGCATATCCCCACCAAAAAAACAAAACAAAACAAAAAAACACATGCTGGCACATTTGAAGGAACAAAATTGACAGAAACTGTCTCTGAGGAAGTCCAGACATCAAATGAGATAAAAACTTTAAAACAATTGACTTAAATGCAAGCAGAGCTTTTAAGAAAGATGAACACAGCCTGAAGCACCTGTGGGATACCAAACAGAGCAAAACATACACATAGGAGTCCCAGAAAGAGAAGAGAGAGGGAACGGAACAGAAATCACATTTGAAGAATGGCTGCAACATCCCAGATTTGAAGAAACATGTGAATCTACAAATCCAAAAGTTCAATAAAACCTAAGTAGGATACATTCCAAGAGACCTACCCCAAGACTGTCCAAAGAAAAAAAGCAGCTAAAAAAGCAACTCTTCCAGTACAAGGAACTCTCAATAAGAAAAGCAGCTCGTTTCTCATCAGAAACCATAGAGGCTAGCACACAGTAAAATGGCATATTTAAGTACTGAAAGAAAAAACCTATCAACCAGGAAATCTATATTTGGCAAGATTGTCCTTCGAAATGAGGAACAAATTAAGATATTCCCAGATAAACAAAAGTTGAGGGGTTCACTACCATTAGACCTGCCCTGTAAGAAATGCTAAAGATAGTCCTTCAGGTTGAAATGAGGATGCTAAATAGCAACTCAAAGCCGTATGAAGAAATAAAGATTTCCAGTAAAGGTAAAGACACTGACCAATTTAAAAGCTAGTATTATTTTATATTTGGTTTATAATTCCACTTTGTATTTCCTATGGTCGTTAAAAATGCATAAAAAATAATTACAAATACATGTTATTGGACAGATAATGTAGAAAGATGTGATGCAGAAATCTGTGATGACAACAACATAAAAGGGGAAGGACTGAGCTGTACAGGAGCAACGGTTTAAGTTAAGTTGGTATCAATTCAAACTAGATTGTTATAAATTTAGGATGTTAAATATAATTCCCATGGTAACAACAAAGAAAATATCTAAAAAAGTACATGCAAAAGGAAATGAGAAGAGAATCAAAATGGTTCACTATAGTAAACCAATTAGAAGGAAAAAAAAAGAAGATAGTGTGTAAAGGAAGAAATGAGAGATTAAAAAACAGGTATAAAGTGTTTTTTTAAAAAGGCAAAATACCAGTCCTTCCTTATTAGTCTTTACTTTAAATTTAATTGGATTAAACACTTCAATTAGAGGCTGAGATTGGCAGGATATATGGAAAACCATGATCCAACTTGTTAGAATGGCTATCATCAATAAGACAAGTAAGTGTTGAGGAGGTTTTGGGGAGAAAAAAAGGAATCCTCATACACTGCTGGTAGGAATGTAAATGGTAAACAGTATGGAAAATATCAAGAATATCAAGAATAGAATTACCATATGATCCAGCAATCCCTCTTTTGTGTATCTACCCCAAACATTTGAAAATATTTACCCGTAAAGATATATGCACCCTGATGTTCACTGCAGCACTCATTTTTCACAGTGGCCAAGACATGGAAATAACCAAAGTGCCCTTCAATAGATGATTGGATAAAGAAGATGTGGTACATATATACGATGGAATACTATTGAACCATAAGAAGAGATAACATGGATGGATCTTGGGATTATCATCCTAAGTGAAATATGTCAACAGAAAAAGTTGAGAACCATATGATTTCACTGATATATGAGATATAAAACTGAAAACGAACAAAAACTCATAGACACAGACAACAGGTTAGTGGTTACCAGAGGGAGGAGGAAAGGAGAGAAGGGTCCAATATATGCTGATGGAAGGAAATTTAACTTTGGGTGGTGAATGCACAATGCAATATATGTATGACACATTATTGACTTATACAACTGTAATCTATATAATTTTATTAACCAGTGTCACCCGAATAAATTAAATTTTTTAAAAAGTTGCTTCTTTGAAAAAAATCAACAAAATCGACGAACCTTCAGATGATGTCAAAAACAAAAAGAGAAAAGACACAAATAACTAAATTCAAAAATGAAAGTAGGGACATTACAACTGACCTCACAGAAATAAAACAGATTGTAAGAGAATACTCTGAACAATTTTGTACACCACCAAACAGATAACCTAGAATAGATGGACAAATTCCTAGAAACACACAAATTACTTAAACTGACTTAAGAAGAAATTAAAAATCTTAAGAGACATACAAGTAATGGCACTGAGTCAGTAATAAAAACCTCCCAACAAAGAAAAATCCAGGACTAAATGGATGTGCAGGAGAATTCTCCAAACATTTAGAGAATTAACACCAATCTTCTTAAACTCTTCCAAAAACAAGACAAAGAAACACTTTCTAATTCATTCTATGATGCCAGCATTACCCTGCATATCAAAGGCAGGTAAAGGCATTGTCAAAAAATGAAATTTACAGACTAATATCCTTATAAGTATAGGTCTTTAACAAAATACTAGCAAACTGTATCCCACGTTATATTAAAAGGATTATACACCTTGACTAAGTGGGATTTATCCCAAGAATGCAAAAGTGGTTCAATTAACTCAGTAAAGGAATTTGACGAAACTCAACATCCTTTCATGATTAAAAACACCTATAAAAACGAGGTATAGAAAGAAATTTCCTCAACACAATATAGGGCATCTATGAAAAACCCATAGCTAATATACTTAACGGTGAAACACTGAAACCTTTCCAATGATCAAGAATAAGACAAGGATACCCACATTTACCACTACTATTCAAAATTATACTAGAAGTTCTAATCACGGCAATTAGACAAAAAAAAAAAAAAAAAAGAAGAAGAAGAAAAAAGGCATCCATAATAAAAAAGGAAGAAGTAAAACTATTTGTTTACAAATGACATAATACTATATATAGAAAAAACTCCAAAGAATCCACAAGAAAGTTAACAGAGCCAGTAAATTCAGCAAAGTTGCAGAACAAAACCAACAAACAAAAAACAGTTCTGTTTCTATACCGCTGCAATGTATAATCCAAAAAGGAAATCAGGAACATAATTCCATTTAGCAACTAAAAGAAAAACATCTAAAAGAATAAAAGGTCTATGAATAGATTTAACCAAGGAGGTGAAAATTTTTTATCCTGAAAACTACAAAACATTGCTGAAGAAAATTAAAGACCTAAATAGATGGAAAGACATCCCGTTTTCATGGGTAGGAAGACTTAATATTGTTAAGATATCAATACTACCAAATAATCTACAGATTAAATGCAATCTCTATCATAATTCCAACAGCCTTTTCTGCAGAAATGGAAATGCCAATTCTCAAATTCATATGGAATTGCAAGGGGCCCTAAATGGTCAAACAATCATGAAAAACAAAGTTGGAGGATCACAGTTTTTGATTTCAAAACTTACTATACAATACTTCAGTAATCAATACAGTGTGGTACTTCCATAGAGATAGACACACAGACCAATGGAATGGAATTAGGAGTACAGAAATAATCTATACATCCATGGCTAACTGATTTTTGAAAAAAGTGCCAAGTCTATTCAACAGGTAAAGATCAATCTCTAACAAGTGGTGCTGGGACAACTGGATTTCTACATGCAAAAGAATGAAATTTGACCCCTAACTCACCCCAAATACAAAATTTAACCCTAAAATGAACCAATGACCTAAATATCAAAGCTAAAACCATAAACTTCTTAGAAGAAAACTTAGGGGTAAATCTTCATGACCTTGGATTTGCCAATGGATTCTTAAATATGACACCAAAAGCACAAGCTACGAAAGAAAAAATAAAAATATTAAACTATCGAAATTAAAAACTTTTACACACCAGACATTATCAAGAAACTGAAGAGACAACTTTCTGGTTGGGTTTGAATAGGAGAAAATACTTATAAATTAGATAAGGGTCTAATAACGAGAATGTATAATGATCAAAAATTCAACCAAAAACTCCACAAACAACCTAAATTAAAAATGGGCAATAGGCTTGAATGACATTTCTCCAAAGAAAATATACAAATGGCCAAGAAGCAGATGAAAAGATCCTCAACATCATTAGTCTTTAGGGAAATACAAAACAAAAGCACAATGAGGTATTTCACACCAACTAAAATGGCAATTAAAAAGAAATAACAGAAAATAACAAGTGTAGGTGAGGAAGTGGAGAAATTGAAACCTTTATGCATTGCTGGAAGGAATGTAAGATAGTGTGGCTGCTGTGGAAAACAGTACGGCAGTTCCTCAAAAAGCTAAACATAGCATAATAAATGACCTAGCAATTTCATTTCTAGGTCAAAATAATTGAAAACAGGAATTCAAATAGATACTTGACTACCAATGGTCAATTCAGCATTATTTGCAACAGCCAAAAGGTAGAAACAACCCAAGTGTCCATCAACAAATAAACAAATGTATATAAACACACACACACACACACACACACACACACACACGCACGCACAATGGAATATTATTTAGCCTTAAAAAGTAATGAAATTCGGGTACATGCTACAACACTGGTGAAATAAGTCAGACACAAAAAGACAAATATTGTATGAGCCCACTTACGTGAAATATATAGAATAGGCAAATTCACAGAGATAGAAAATAGATTAGAGGTTACCAGGGGCTGAGGTAGGGGAAGTTGGGAATTATTGCTTAATAGTGATGGTTGCACAACATTGTGAATGTAGTTACTGGCACTGATTATACTTAAAAATGGCTAAAATGGCTAATTTTATGTAAAAAATATATTTTTACTACACTAAAAAATTTAAAAAGATATTAAATATATGTACAGATATCAGAATTCTACCAAAGTTTTAAAACAAAAGTTCTGAATGTAATTATCAGTAAGAATACTCCATTACAAATTAACGGGCCTTAGAAACCAATTTACATGCAAATGGTTTGGATTATAAGTAAAATAGAAAATGGGACTTGTCTATATAGAGAAAGAAAGGTTTCAGTAATTATAAAAGAATAACTGTAATTTAAGTTACCTTATCACAAAAAGTCTGTTAATTAAAAACTCAACTTTTTTTTTAATCTCAAAACTTGCTTTATTATTTATATTTAACCCTGAACCTAACTACTTTCTATATAAGAAGACTGTTCCCATGTGCAATTGGGATGTTTTAACACATATGGGTAGATCATAAATTTTTTTTTATCAACAGAGATGTTTCATAAAAGTAACAATTATGTATTTTTAACTATATAGCCATGCTTGCCATATAATAAGCACTCAAATAGTCAATAAAACCAAACTAGTCAAAATCAGCAGGAAAACAGCATTAAAGAAACGTTTTTTCAACATCTTCCTGTTACAGCTTAAAAATATCTATTTTTAAAATGAGTAATCCAGGGTTCCCAAAACCAAAACTTTAAATTACTTCTTTTCTCCAATGTATAATGCTCACCCTCAACTCCAATGTGAAGTTATGAGAATTTGACTGTAAGAGGAATTTCTTTTACTGATTTGTTTTTGTCTGCCTCTGCATTAGCCCAACCTAGAAATGAAAGTTCACAAGCAATCATCTTCATGGCTGGATGGCTGAACTACACAGAGTACTACTGAAGTGCCTAAATTTTCCTAGTTCACTAGTTCATATAGTAATAATATAGGTATCATTTGCATTGTTTTCTTCTGTCTTTATTGTTCTTCATGGTTTCGTACATTAAAGGTTTAATTAAAAGATAAACTTCCAGTATAAAATGCACACCTTCTTTGATATAATTAAGTTTTGGACTTCTAGAACTCACCTTAAGATATTTTTTAAGCATTAAGGACTTGGGGGGAACAAATTACCCAATTTAAGTGGGGAAGACTAAAATTTAATTATCCTGAATCAAGCAATTTATAGCCAGAGATGACACTGGCTGGCTATGAGAATGAGCCTCTCAGATCTCTGTCTACAGAGAACATAATTGACCGAGGGCCCCAGCTGGTGCACTCTGAAATCCATCACTGTTTTTACGCAGAGGCCACACTTCTCACCGGCTGCTCCCAGTCAATGACTGAGCACAGCAGACATATGTACCAAGGCAGGCCTATTCCTGGGAGGAGAGAAATTCCTGCGATAGGCAACTTTCAAATAAGAACTTCCCGAGGCCTTAGTGAACTTTCCTTAGAACTGCACTGCAGTCTAAGACTCTTTAACCCAAAGTTCCTTTCTTTCTTACCTCTCTCTTTCACTTGGAATGACATCTGCATCAGTCTGCTGACTCTCCCTGCATTTGTCCTCATCTTTTTCTTACAAGCACTTCTAACGAATTTCTTAAATGCTTGATTCCATCTTGGTATCTGCTTCTCCCTTGAAGCATTACATGTTTTTAAAAAGTCTTGTCATTATAAATGAATTATTTCTAAAATGCATAACACTTACTTCTCTATTTGCTAAAATAGAATACACTGAACATGACAATTCCAGTGCCTTTTGACTGGTGAAGATCTTACCTAAGATCTACCCAACTCTATATATTAGCAGCATATTCTTGAGGGGAAAGACTCAGAACCACATGCAATTTAATGAATATGTAACCGAGCGCCTGCTATACATGAGTAATATGCTAAGCATTATAGGGAATACAATGGTGAATAGGACTCTATTCTTGCCCTCAAGTGACTCCCGATATAGAGGAAGAGGGAAGCCACATATACAAACTTTAAATGGCAGATTGTCATTAAGTGCTAAAATTGAGGTATATAATACTAAGAAAATTAAGAGATTCATTCTATTTAGAGGATAGAGCTGCAGTAGAAAGCCTTTGAAGAGGAGATGGCATTTGAAATGTACTTTAAAAGACATCATCAGAGCCTTCAGGTTGTACCTGCCTGTAATTAACGAGGACAGTCCAACAAAGATGCCTTCCATACCTGCCATACTTGGCTACGCCCAAAGTGTAAATTTGTTCTATCATAATTCTCTCACAGTCTTTCCTTCCCAGAGTACTGATGGTTTCTTAGCTCCCCTCCAAGAGTTCTCCTCTTCCAGTATTCCCTCTTTCATCATCACCACTTAGACCCTTAAACCAGAAACCTATAAATCAGCTTTGATTCCTCTCTCTCACTACCCAATCTACCTCTAAATCTACAATCTGTCCACTTTTCTCTATACCCACAGCTACTGCCCTAGTCAAAACCACCATCAATCATTTCATAAATTGCTGCAAAAGTCTCCTAACTGGTCTTCCGGCCTACAGTTCTGCTGCCATTTAATCCAAGCTCTACAAACCAGACAGTGACCCTTCAAATTCTTATTTGTTAATACACTGCTTAAAACCCTTCTGTGGTTCCCCACTGATCACAAGATAAAATGCAATAACTTGGCTTTCGAGATATGGCCCCACACTACAGACTAGCTACTCAGGACTATTTAGATGCTGAACTCTTCTTGGAACACACTTCCTCCTCATCCTCACTCAGCTAATTTCCACTTCCACTTAAAATGTCACTTCCATCGCTCCCAAACATAAATGCACACAAGGACAGTCTTCTAGCTTCCTACTGCCACCCCAAGACTATTACTTCTCAGCCCTTTCCTTTATAGTCAATCTTCCTATTAACTGGTGCTTTAAAATTCTTACATTTTTAATGCAGCAGAACCTTTTTTTCAAATGCGACCCTATGCAGAACCCCAATATGTAAAAGGGCCGAGCTTCTCAGCATAAAGCAAGGGGTTTCAAAGCCCTCTTCATTCAGCCTCCTTCTCTCCTACAGCACTTGTTCCCTAAAATCTAAGCTGCAAGACAAATAGAACACCACTGTACTGTATTATACTGCCTATTCAAAGGAAGCAACACAGTAGAGTGGAGCTGTCTTCAAGGTACACAAATTTAGGTCAAATCCTAATTCTACTCCTTATTAGTTTTAAGATGAGCAATTTGCTTCTCTGAGGATCCATTTCATCAGTTGTAAAACTCAGCTGTAAAAATTACCACCATGAAAAGTCAATGGGTAGAACAGAGGTAAAGAAGTACTATACCAAGCATAGTGCCTAGAATACTGGCAATAGCGGGAACGCGATAAAAAAACTATCTATTATGGTTTATCCAGGAAATAATAGGTTGTTTTAATATTCAAAAATCAATCAATATAATTTACCATATTGACAGAATAAAGGAGAACAACCTTATGATATTTTAACAGACACAGAAAAATCTTTTGATAAATTCAACACCTATTTATGATTTTAAAATCTCCAAAATGCTCAGAAAACTAAAAATGGAAGGGGAAATCTTCAATCTCATAAAGAAGATCAATGAAAACTAATAACTACATCACACTTAATAATGAAATAAGACATGCTTTTCCCTTAAGAATGGGAACATGGCAAGAATAACCATTATCATTACTTTGATTCAACATTGTAATGGAGGTCTTAAACAGTAAAATAAGTCAGGAAAAATAAATAAATATCAGACTGTTTCTATCTGCAGATGACATAATTATGTAAAAAATTCTATAGTCTACAAAACAATGATTAGCAAGGTCAAAAGTTACAAAATTAATATACAAAATTCAGCTCTATGTTCATGTATTCATAGCAAACAATTAGAAAATAAAATTTTTAAACAATTTATGATAGCAACAAAAACCAAAATATTCAGTATTAAACTTAACCAAAGATATGTTAAGACTTCTACACTGAAAACTACAAAGTGTCACCAAGGGAAATTTAAAAATCTAAATAAATGGAGAGATATACTATGTTCATGGATGAAAAGATTTAATATTGTTAAGATGTCAATTCTCCCTAGTGATCCACAGATTCAAAGCAATCATAATCTAAATCTCACCAAAATTTTTTGGTAGAAATCGACAAGTTGTTTCAAAATTTATATTGAAATGCAAAATCAAGAAACACTAAAACAACATTTTAAAAGAATAAAATTGAAGACTTACACTACCTAATTTCAAGACTTACTGTAAATCTACGGTAATCAATAGTGTGGTACTGCAGTAAAGATAAATAAATTGGAACGCCTAGAAAGAAATATATATAAACTGTATTACATATTACATACTCAAATATATATTTACATAAATATTACATATATTCATTCGATTTTCACAAAAACATCAATACACTCAAACAGGAAAAGGAAAGTCTATTCAACAAACAGTTATAAAATAACCAGATATGAACATTAAAAAATATGAATCCCAATTCCTATTTGGAATTATGGTATATAACAATCTGAACTGGACCATAGATTATTTAAAAGCTGAAACTATAAAGCTTTTAGAAAACAATATTAGGAGACTATCTTCATGACTTGGTGGCAGACAAGGGGTTCTTGGGCATAGAGGACAATAACCTTAAAAGAAAAACAAAACTGATAAATCTGACTCTACCGATATTAAAAACGTCTGCTCATCAAAAAACATTATTAGAAGATGAGAGGGGGGTGAGGGGGCTGAGTGAAAATGGTGAAGGAGTTAAGAGGTACAAGGATGTAAAGTACAGCATACGGAATATAGTCAGTAATATTTTAATAACTATGTATGGTGCAAGATGGGCACGAGACTTATTAGGGAGATCACTTTACAAATTCTATAAATGTCTAACCACTATGTTGTACACCTAAAATTAATATAATATTGAATGTCAACTGTAACTGAAAAAACATAAGTTAAAAAAACATTAGAAAAATGAACAGACAAGCCACAGGCTAGAAGGAAATAATCATAAACCATGTAACTGATAAAGGACAATTATCCAGGATATATATATAACTCAATTCTAAATACTCTTAAACTAAATACTAAAAAAGATAGGCAACAGATTTCTGCAGACACTGCCCAAAAGAAGATATACGAATGGTCAATAAGAAAATGAATAAGTGCTCAATGTCATTACTCCTCAGGATAATTAAAATTAAAACCATAATGAGATACCACTATGTACCCATGGCAAGGACTAAAATTAAAGACTAATAACACCAAATACTGGCAAGGACATGGACTGACTGGAACTTTCACACATCGCTGGTGAGAATACAAAATGGGTACAACCACTTTGAGAAAAGGTCTGGCAGTTCCTTATAAAACTAAACAGACACTTACTCTATGAGATATTTCTCCTGGTATTTACCCAAGAGAAATGAAAACATATGCATACAAAAAGATTTGTATAAAAACATTCATGGTGGCTTTATTCATAACCTCAAACTGTAATCCACTCACTTGATAAACTCTGAAATATTCATATGATAGAAAAGAAAAAGCTGAATTCTTGATAAACACAACCTCAAAAGCCTTACCAAAAATATATACTGTATGATTTTATTTATATGACATTCTAGAATAGATAGATCTGTCATAGGACGATAAAAGATCAGAACAGCAGCTGCTTCTGGTGGGGAAGGGACTGAGAAAGCATATAAAGAAAATTTCCCAAGTGAAAGTAATCTTTGACATCTTGATAGAGGCTTGGGTTGTATTAATTTGTTAAAACTCATTAAATGGTCTACAACCATGCCACCCTAAACAAGCCCAATCCCATCTAATCTCGAAAGCTACGCAGGGTCGGCTCTGGTTACTATTTGGATGGGAGACCACCTAGGAAGACCAGGTGCTGTAGGCATAAAAATTAAGAGACTGTAAGATAACAAGGTTCTTGCAATCTCTAAGGTCAACCAAGGGTTGCCTTGCCTTAAAAAAAAAAAAAAAGAAAGAAAGAAAACTCATTAAATGGCACAATTAACATTTGAGTATTTCATTGCACATAAATTTTACCTAATAAAAAGAATCATAAAGTAATAACTTTAGGTAATGACAGGCATGCTGATATGTTTAGGGATAAAATATACTGATGTCTGCAACTTATTATGAAATGCATCAAAACATAAGATGGATTGGTGGATAGATGGAGGGAAGAATAAGCATGTGATAAAGCAAACGCGGAATGTAAATTATAGAACCTATGTGATGGGTATACGGGTGTTTACAATTCTTTCAACTTTTCTGTATATTTGAAAATTTTTATAATAAATTATTGGGTAAAAAAAATTGATCACAAGAGAAAATATGCTAAAATGAAGCGCAGTTTTTTTGTCCTATTCCATACATGTTATAGGAAGTGAAGAGTAGCTGCCACTTTATTGGGTAAAAGCATCCTCATTGCTGTGATTTCTGGACCTCCCTGCCACTGCTGGTTTACAGTCTTCCTCTTCACTACATTACATTATCCTTATGGACTTCATCACCAATCATGTATACAACCCATCATTCAATACACCAATTTCAGTGCTCCTAATTATTTAATCTCCTTCATCTCTGGAATTTTAAAACTCCAAAGTATAATGATCATTCTTTCTAACTATAATCCCCTATCTGCTCCCATTACCTCCCTCTTCCAATTTATCAAGATTTCTAATCCACAGAGCCCTCATTTAAACCTCCATTATAAACCTTCCTTGTAGCTTTACTTCCTCTCCATCACCTGAAATACCCTTATCTTTTCATTCCCTACAGCAGCTTCCTACAATCAACTATCCTTCTCTACCCATTTACCTAAACTAATGAATGCTGCTGGAGGAAATCTCACAGACCAATGAATGCGACTCCAAATTTACGGTCTCCACACTGCTCAATAATTCCTTTCTAATTCACTGGCTGGCTCCTCCTCCACACCCCACAGCAGCATTTCCAAAGTTTCATCACACTTCATAAACATCTTACTCATTTCTCTTTCCTCACTTTACGTAAAGGATCCTGACTTTTTATTTCATCATGAAAATAGAGGCTACCTAGCATGAACTCCCTGTTCGCAAACCTACAAACCCATCTTTATCTCCTTCCCTATTTTGTCATCACCCCTGCCAGAGGTGGTACATGACATAGTGTTTAAAAATGCAGACTCTAACCAAATTACCCTTTCCAAACCTCAGTTTCCTCTCTTGTAACATGAAGGCAATAATGGTATCTTGTGAGAATTAGAAAAATATGTGAGGCACTTAAAATAGTACCAGCAAATAGTTCAAGCAAATCCCATGCTTGTTTCTGAGCTCATCTCCTTGTTTAGTATTTCGCCAGCATTCTCTACCAACTCCTTCCCCAAAGGTTTCTAACATATACCAGTTTCCTTTCCCTCAAACAAAAACGGAAAGTGTATTTCCCAATCTTGTATCTCCTTCTTACCACAAAGATACCCTTCATTACCAAAAATAGAAAAATAATCTGAAAAAAAAGTCATTTGTCCTTGTTATTCTTTTTCCATGCTCTTCTATCTTCTACCCTCACACTGAAACTTCTATGACATAAGTGACCCTTTAGCTGTCAAATTCAACATTTTTCAGGTATCTTATTTGACTTTTCTTAGCTGTTAAATCTAATACTTTTCAAGCACCTTGTTTGACTTTTCTGGCATGCTTACTCTTTTCTTAAAACTTTCTCGACTTCTCAGACACTAGAGTCTCATTCTTTCTACCTGACTCCTTCCTTCTTACACTCCTTTACTCACTCTTTTCCTTCTGCTTTCCCCCTGCACATGATTATCCACTCTCTTGCCTCAGTTCTAATGCCAGCCCTATTTCACTCTTACTTCTAATCATTTTCAGTGGGTGGCTTCGAATATTTTTTTTAAAAAACTTTAAGGTACAATTGACATACAATAAATTACATATATCTGAGCTGCACGATCTGTTAAACTTTCACACATATCCCTTTCACATATACACTCTGTATATACCCCCGAAACTATCAGCACAATCAAGACAAATGAATATGAAAGCCTCCTCCCTAAAACAACTACTGACCTTTCTGTCGCTGTAGATTAGTTTGCATTTTCTAGAATTTTATATTAATAGAATTATACACTATATATTCTTCTTTTTTTGGTCTGACTTCTTTCATTCACCTTAATTATTTTGAGATTCAGCCATGTTGTTGTGTGCATTAATAGTTCATTCTTTCTATTGCTGAGTAGTATTCCAATATATGGCTTATAACAGTTTGTTTATTCATTCATCTGCTGATGAACATTTGGGTCATTTCCATCTTTTTGCTGAACAGAGCTGTCACATACATTCATGTGTAAGCCCTTGTATGGACACAGGCTTCATCTATTCTTATGACTTTCCTTACATACCTAGGAGACCCAAATCTAATTTGCCAGATACCAACAACCAAATGCCAGTTCAACAAGTCCACCTGGATAACCCAAAAGGACTTTCAAATAAACATGTCCAAAATTCACCTTATTATGCCACTCTCGCCATTCCGACAGCAGGTTCTCCTCCCACAGTCTCTATCCTGACTAAAAGCATTCAAAGCAAAAACTTAAGACTCTTCCTGCTCTCTTCTCTATCACTTCCCCCAATCACTCAGTGAGTTACTAGGTCCTGTCAATTCTGCCTTTTAAACATCTCTCAAATAAAATCCATTCCCACATTTCCATCATAGTTCAAATGTACTCTTAATTCAAATGCATATCATCTCTTGGCTGGACTAATAAACTAGCCTTCTAACTGTGCTCCTTACCTCAGGTCTCATTTTTCTCCCATACATTTTCTATTCTATGGTCAAGGTGAATTTTCTAAAATTCGAATCTGTTACTCCCCTATTTAAAATTCCTCAATGACTTCTATCCCCTCAAGATAAAATTTAATCTCCTTAGCTTAATATACAAGAAAATTCTCTATAAAGCAGTTTCCTCTCCAAATTCATCCTGTCAGTTCCCATCACGTTCTAACTTAGTCATTTCTGGATGATGTCATTTACCTTTTCATCCTTAGTGCTGAGGGCAATACTTGGTCTGTAGCAGGAATGATATATTTGTGCAACAGATAAGATAGACTGATAGATGCAGTGAAACATTTTGAGCATATTCAGGAACAGTGGTAGTTCGGGCTAGCTGAAGCATAAAGAATATAAAAGATGATGGTAGGCAATCCAGTCAGAAAAGCAGAATGAAGCCACATCATCTATCACCATCAATTCCATGCTAAAGAATGTGCGCTTCATCCTATGCCCTCAAATGACGTCAAAGGTTCTGAACAAGAACGTGACATGTTCAGAAGTGTACTGTAACTTTTGAAATTTGAATAATAGATAAAGAAGAGCTAAGAGGCAGTGAACTCAGTTAAGAGGCTAGCCCAGTAGCCTGGGAATGGGGACTCAAAGCAGTTGGAGTAGGAGGCAATAGATTACAGGAACATGTCAAAGGAGAATGAATCTACAGGCTCTGCCTGGATGTAGGAAGTAATGCAAAGAGAGAACTCAGAGAGAACTCCAATGTTTCGAATCAGTCAAATAAAATAATAAAGCCGTTAATCAAGAGAAAAAATTAATAGTAGGTAGAAGGGAGGGAAGTTATGATTTTCGTTTGGGTATTCCCTCACCCATTCATTCAAATTTTACTAAGCGCCAAGCACTGCATGCATGGAGGATAAAATGAGGGTAAAATATCACCCCTGTTCTCAAGGACCATCCAAACTACTTGGGAAGAGCGCGTGTGTGCATGACAATTATACAGGAACTTAAAATTCATTGTTAAGTACTAGGCTAGCGTGCTAACAGAAAATAAAGACTATTCAACTCAGCCCTGAAGCATGAGAAAAGATCTGATGTCGCATTAGTCCAGAAGGATGGTTAGTTGTGTCAGGCCAGGCAAAGGGCAGTCCAGGTGAAGAGAACAAGATGTTCAAAGAGCCTCAGGTAAGATAACACAGGTTGGGCACATCTGCAAATAGTGCAGTAAATCTAAAGGAAGAATTCAAGATATGGAGATAGCCACACGAAATGTCTAGTAGGCAGGTGAAAATGTAGGTTTTGAGACACCAAGAACACATCCAAATATGAAATGTATTTTCAACCTTGTCTTAGGTGGCTTAGAATCATCATTAGTGGATATTTTAAATGAGAATTGGAAGAATCTTACCTATCAGCTACATTGTATAACCTTCCACCTTCTCCCATTACTTCTGTCATACAAGGCCATTTCTGCTTAAAGTCAAAGCTGGTTTATATAATAACCAAAAAAGACTGATATGAATTGGAAATCCTACCTGGTTGCTATGTCTAAAGAGGGAAGCTCCAGCAGTTCACTGCCTTGCTTCAATGAGGACCCAATATGAGGAGAGCTTCTTATTCTTCAAGAAAAGCTCAAAATTCAGATTTTAGGTAATAGCTCCCACTTTTAAATATTGGCAACTAATTACATTAAAATTAAAACAACATGGTGCCAGCCAAACAAAATGCTTCTGTGGACAGATTTCAGCAAGGGCCGCCAGTGTGACAGAGTTAGACCTGGTCTACCGAACTGCTACAATGCTCTTTTTCACTGCTTCACAGGTCCCTCAATTGATAGGGTATGTTACTAGTTCCCCTGGGATAGGTGTTGCCTGCTTCTAAGCAAAATAGCCCCAAACTAATAGTGTTTTATGAGTTCTTTTGTATGTTTTTTACAATTTTTTTCTGTCTCCTCCCCATCCTGGATACCAATCAGGTCTAGAATCACTAAACCTACTCATCTTCTATTGAAAGCTAAGATGTCAAGTGTGCAGGTAAAGCAAAAGGAAATGAGAGTCTGAAGTGATTTCTAATGAATAAAGTATATAAGGCATATGTCACCTCTTTGGTTTTCTTTAAAACAGTATGACAGAGATGTGTGTGACTAGTCAAACACCTATGGGAAAAAGTCAATGATTTATATCTGAAATACATGAGCAAATTCTGCTAACCAAAGAGTTTCAACTCTAAGATGCCGAGGGGGACAGGGAGGACAGGGCAAAAGGGAAAGTAAAAGTTGCTGGCCTTTGAGAAATATCAGACACCTTTTAAAAGACAGTTTTTGAAAGGATAAATGTTTAGAGCAAAAGGTACATCCATCATCTCAACTCTGGGAAGAAGTAAAAATATTTTCAACAGATAACATGAAACATCTTTGAGCAACAAGAAACTGGGATTTACAAACACTATTAAAAGAGTAAAGCATTTTCTATATTTATAGAAAAGGTACAAGGAAAACAAAAAATACTCTGGTTGTTTTTCAAACACCAGTTCATTCAAACACCAGTTTCCGATGTTTAATGTATAAAGTCACAATGTTGCTTTAGAAGCTTTTAAAATGTAGCGATATTTCCTAATTACACTAAAACACTTGAAAAGTGTACATCACGGGGTATATAACTTTAGATAACAATGTAGCAAACTTGAAGAAACGTAGGTTAAAATTTCTAATCCACAAACCGAACGGCAGTAACAAGATTCTGAGACTTTAGAAAAAAAGAAAAGAAAAAAGAGTGGCATGTGCACCCGCCCGTTAATGGGAGGAGTGGGGGAATTCGGGGGAACGAAGAGTGATTACAGAGGGCGAGCAAAGCAGGCCATGTTCTTGCTGGCAGGCGAGCTCTGCAATTACTTAGAGCAGGCATTATGGCCCGAGCATTCTCAGCCCACTAAACCGAGCAGACTGGACACCTAAAACCGGAGGCTGACAGCAACTCCGGGTAAGACCGAGAAGGCGGAAAAGTGGCCTGCTTTGACCTCCGCTGAAAACTGAGGCTCCTCCAACTCTGGTCTCTGCATCAGAGGCAGGGCATTAACCTGTCAGTGATTGGATTATTCGGACAAACTCTCCCTGGCTTCCTGCAGCCTTCGCACACACTGGGTGAATGTCAACACCGAGAGCCATCGAGTGCAGGGGACCCTCTCGGCGTGCGCCGTCCTTTCTGGGAGGCGGTGAGACCGGGAAGAAAGACGGCCCCGCGTGCGCCCCGCCTCCCAGCCCTTTAGCAGCCCGGCCCGGCGCCCTCGCAGGGGCTGCAGCGGGGAAGCGGGGTCCCGCGCGCTCCTCACCTTTTTCAGCGCAGGCACTAGCAGCCCCCGCCACTTGGGCGCGTTCTCCTCGCTGAAAAACTCGTACGGCAGCTGCTGCGCCTGCATGGTGCCCCCGGGGCGCCTCTGGGCGGGGAGGGGGCGGCGGCGGCCCGGCCGGGGAGCCGCGAGAGGGCGAGCTCGCAGCGCGGAACAGGGCCGCGGCCCCACCGGACGGCCCGGCCCCCTCGGGGCGCCGCGCGGCCGGGCTAGCCCTGGAGGGGGGCCTGACGGGTGAGGCTCGCGCCCGGCCACCCACCCGACACGGGCGCCAGCCGCAGACAGCGAACGCAGCCCGGAGGCGGCGGTGGCGGCATCCCGCACCACCGCCCCGGGGCCGGGCCCCCCACCCCTCCCCGGCCCGCCGGCGCCGCCCGGGGCTGCCCTCCGCCGCGGCCGCCGCCTGCCCGCCGCGGCTACGCTCCCGGGCCCGGCCTGGCCCCGCGGCGGAGCCGGCGGCTGGGGGAGGGCGTGTGAGGGACGCTCCGGCCGCGGCGCCCGCTCAACGCAGCCGGGGCCGCGAAACGCGGGCCACCGCGGGCGGGGCGGAGCTGGGGCCGGGGTCTGGCGGGGGAGGGGAAAGGCCCGAGGTCGTTGTTGGGGAATCTGGCTGCCCTGAGGTGCCGCCGCCGACGCCGGTGTAGCACTGGCGCTTCCTACTAGCGAACTGAACCTGCTCGCTACTGAGCATGCGCCGCCGGGCAGAGCCAGTTCGCTCCGGGTTTTCCGGCTCCCCAGCGAAGGAGGAGGAAAGCGCCAGGGAGGGAGGGCGCCCCGCGGGGCTGTAGCTGCGCCCCGGAGGGCTGCAAGGGAGGAGCGAAAGGCCCGGGGGAAGACGAACCCTGGGTTGAGTGGGGCCTGTTGAGGTGGGGGATGGGGGTACAGGGGGCGAGCTACGGTGGAGCGGCCCCCGTTGTGTGGTTGGGCCGCAGGAGATCCCACCCCTCTCTTGGAGTCCCTGTGCCTCTCTTTTCGTAATGGGGTGTGTATGTGTGTACTTTGTTCCCGAACATGAAGATAAGGACTGCCTAGAGCAAGCAGTGTATAGTAAACAGACTGGACAAAAGATAGGTGCCTTTCACAGAAAACCTACTGCTCAATATTTGTCGGATAATAGAAGTAATTGCAGTGTTTACAGTCAGCCTTTGGACATCATCAAGAATAAAATGTGTAGTACGTATGATGTTGATTTTGTGTGTTTAAAATTCAATATGTTCACCTTTCAGACACACTTCAAATAAGAACTCCAGTAACCACTTATCTCCAGTGGAAATTGAGACCTCATCTGCAGCTCCCAAATCCCACAACACTTTGCTTGTTTAGAATGTTTTCTGTTGCTCTTGGCTCTTTCAACGAGCTAACAAACTACTGGAAGGCAGATCTTTTTCATCTGGGGCTCTATACAGAGTAGGCATATAGTGAATGTTTGGAATGCTAAGAGCATTGTCTATAAATCGCTCCTCCAATCCAAGGATGCAGGTGTTTGTTTATATAGTGGTACTGTGTGGCTGACCCATTATGGTTTATCATTAAGGCTTTTTTTGAGCATCATCTCATTTAATCCTCATAGCAATCCTATCGTTTTCATTTCACAGATGAGAAGACAACTTAGAGGACTACCCTGGGTTGAAGCTGATATTGTACCCTGCTATTCCAGAGAACAATACCCAGAATCACAGAGATGAGAAATGTTTAAGCAGTGGTTTTAAATATCCACAAAACCTTTTTGAGGTCATTAAGGTCTTAACGTCCTTTCCTTTAAACATGTACACGCATGATTTACATTAAAAATTCTGGTGTTCAGAATGATATTTTGAAAGTCATTCATAAGTCCTCTGAGTAAGAAGAGATAGAGGAACTAGTTTCCAGAAGAGTCGGGGGCAGGAGAAGGGGTCCTAAAGGAAAACATGTCAACCATCTTCAAATATCCAAATGACTGATACGGAAAAACCATATGTAATACGGTTTGCGTGGTTCTAAAGAATTGAACTAAGATCAGTCCACTGTCCCAAATTATTCCTTAGTTTCCCATCGTTGTTTTCAAACTTTTTACCATGGTCCACAAAACCTGTGTCTGGCTCCTGTTTGCATTCTCAACCTTTCTCGCTTTTTCTCAACCTTGGCTCACCACCCTCTGGTCACACTGACCTGTCTATTCCTAGAAAATACCAACTTCTTTCTCACCTCAAGGGCTTTCTTTCCTCTTCCCTCAGCCTGGAACTCATTCCGCTCTTATTCTCTTGGCTGGTTATAAATGTTACCACCTCCAAGAGACCTTCTCTGATAAAGCTAAGTAGTTCTCACCTATATATTTCTACTTTAAGCTTTGGCTTTTGTTTTGTTTTATTTTCCTTGCTAGCATAAATCACGGCTTCTAATTATTTTTCGTTGTTGGTCTATCCCAACTAGAAAGTAAACTCCAAGGCATCAACAATCTTTTGTGTTCACTCTAGTTCATCATTGTATATCCAGAACCTATGGTAGGTGCTCCATAACTAATTTCAAAGAAGAGTTGAATTTAAGAAACGTCCTGGAGGTCTACCTAATTAGAATTGTCCAAGAAACAGACGACCTTTGGGGGGGGGGGGGAGTGGGGGTGAAAATAAAATATGTACTCACAAATTTTTAAAACTTGAAATTTTCAATTTCAAGTTAAAAATGTACACTCATTCAGGACTTGATGACTTACAGGGTCTCTTGAACTCCAAGTCTTTGATATGATTGAAAAGGTAAACAAGCACTAGAAAAATGGATTTACGGCCTGGGCTGCACATGCTTTAACGTCCGAAGGAGGTTTTCAGTAGTATGGATGTTTTAGCCGCAGCCCGAAAGCAAGCTGCTTAAGTGATATTGCAGAGACTGGGCGCTTCTCAGCTGAGGCCTAAGGAGGGTGGTACTGGGCTCAGCTAAGGTCAGGGAGCTTTCGAGTTCCTCTGCACTGTTTGCCTATATCTCTTGGGATAAATCTAAACACCCATGGGTGTGCAGAGAGAGATGACGGTAGCCAGCTCAAAAACGTGCCAGTGAAGTCGCAAAACCCCCGGGACCCCTACGCGCTAACTACAGACTGCTTTCTCTCGGCGCAGGCGCAGAGGTCCCGTTCGCGCCCCTCCTGGGCTCTAACAAGCCTTGAACTAGAGCGGACGTGACGCAAAGGCGCGGGCCCAGACGGACTAGCCGAGACTCGAGGGGGCGTGTCCAGGAGGGCTAGACGAGTTCCGAGCGCGTCGCGTCGGAACCCCGGCACAGGAGGGGCGGGGAGGGCGCGCCGCTTGGCGGCGCGCCCCCTGCAGGTGGGAGTGCAGCACTACTCTCCTTTCCCCAGGCAGCAGGGGACGCAGCCACAGGGTTCTCCGTCTCGTGCAGCCACAATTATCTCTCTGAAGCAAACTTCGGATCCAGTTGCTCTCCTATTCACGAGCCCCAACTACCATCCCAGGATAAAGTCCAAAGTCCTTGGCTTGGTATTCATGGCCTTGCATAATCGGGACACGACTTATCTTTCCAACTATCTCTCACTCTAAACGAACTACTTTTGCCTCCTATAAACCCATTATTTCTCTTTCTTGCCTGTGCTGTTCCATATGCCCGTAATGCCCCTAACCATTTTTCTAAATTTCCACCTCGCTACAGCTTCACTTCACCACTCATATACATGCTCATCGTGTAACTCTTATCCATGCTGTCGCTCCCAGCTCAAATGCAACCTTCTCTCTGAAATCTTTCTCAGCTCCCTTTCGGGATTCCTACCAATTAAACTTCAGAGCCCAAAAGGCATAAAAAACAGCAGTTTAGGCCGTCAGCAAAATTATGGTCCTCTGTCTTCCAGCAGCATATCCTCCCTTCATGCTTCTCCTCGCCCTTTCTTCCCAATCCCTCCTTTCAATTCCACTTTTTCAAATAATATTCCCAGAGAAAACAGTGGCCGATAAAACCACTGGATTATTATCTCTCAGCATCTTTAATTAATTTCTTGATCCCCTCCCTCCCCCTCTATTTCTCTTCTCTCTCTTCTCTTTCTCTCTCTCTCTCTCTCTCTCTCTCTCTCTCTCTCTCTCTCTCTCTCTCTCGTCTCGACGGTGGGGGCCAAGGTAAGTACAGTTAAAAGTAGTTATCAAAAAGCTCTCCAAGATATTTGGAACTATCTGTGGCACTTCTTTTTCAGGATTCCTACAGAGTCCAATTTTTTTGCAAAAGTCTTCCAGTTGATTCTAGTTGTAATGGCTCCTCAAACTAATTGCGCCCCAATTCCTTGTAACTTTAATCAAATTCCCAACAGAGTTTGTAATGGAACTTGATAAACTGGTTCAAAATTGTATATAAAATAGCAAAAAACAAAAACAAAACAAAACAAAAACAAAAACAAAAAAAAACCCCACCTTGTTCTGTAAAAGAACAAGGTAGGGGAACTTGACTTACCAAATGTAAAGACTTATTATATAGCTGGAGTAATTAAACAATGTACTATCTGCACAGGAACAAACAAATCAATAGAGGGCTAGATATATAGAAGCTTAATTTATGACAATAGGCATTGCAGATGAGTGGGGAAAGGATACATTGTTCAATAAATAAAATATGAGCAACTGACAAATACATATTAAAAAATGAAATTACATCCCTAACTCAGATCCTACATGAAACAATTTCATATAGATAAAAGACTTAAATGTAAAAAATTTATAAAATTATGAAGAAAATAAAGAATACCTTTATGAGCTTTGAGTAAGAAAAGATTTCCTAACTAAGACACAAAAAGCACAAACCATAAAGAAAAAGATTAATAAATTTGACCTTATTAAAATGAAGAGCTTCTGTAAATTAAAATACTCCTTTAAAAAAGTGACAGGAAAGCCATTAAGTAGGAAAAGGAGTTGCAACTTACATAACTAAGAAAGAATGAGTAGTTTATTTTAGAGGAAATAATGGTGGTTAGCTATTCACTTCATTAGTAATCAGGAAAATGCAAGTTTAAACCACAATAAAATACTATTTCATGCCCATCGAATTGGCAAAAATTTAGAAGTCGAATAATACCAAGCTTGGCAAGGATGTAAAACAATTGGAATTCTCATCCACAGCTATAGGAAAATAAATGTGTATAAGCACTTTAGATAACTATTTCCTTGCTTAAATGATGAACATAGGTATGTGTAAACAAGCATAGATATATTTCCGTAGCATATATATCCCAGAGAAAGTTCCCCACTGCATTGTTTATAACGGCATAAACAGTAGAATTGGGTAAATAAATTGTGAAATACTATACAGCAACAAAAACAAATGAACTAGTGTCATACACATTTCAATAGACTAAATGCTTATGTGTCCCATCCCATTCATATGTTGAATCCTAATCTCCAAAGTGTTGGTGTTTGGAGGTGGGATTTTGGGAAAAGTGATTAGGTCATCAGAGTGGAGCCCTCATGAATGAGATTAGTGCCAGTGTAAAAGAAACCCCAGACAGATTTCTCAACCCTTCCACCATGTGAGTGAGTATAAGAGAGAAGATAGTTATCTCTGAGCCAGGAAGCAGGCTCTCTCCAGACACTGAATCTGCTGGTATCTTGATCTTGGACTTTCCAACCTCCAGAACTGTGAGAAATATTTTTCTGTTGTTTATAAGCCTCCCAGTATATAGTATTTCATTATAATAGCCCAAACAAACTAAAATATGCATCAACATAGGTGAATCTTTAAAAAATAACACTGGTAAAATGGAAGTGTTACCAAACCTCTAAAGGAAAAAACAATACAGAACATTGAGCAAGACACAGAAAACTCACTATGTAATTCATTATATAAAGTGCAACAAACAAACTGAGTCATGTGGTACTTATCATGATACACAACCTCCAATATGGTGCAATGAGCCTTACCACCTGGCATTCCTGCCCTGGTATAAATACTACTCCCACGCTGAATAGACAATCTTTTTCAATCATCAGTTTGCAAAATAGGATTTTGCAGAAATTACGTTTGTGGTTTCTGAGGCTTAGTTTTAAAAGACATTATGACTTGAGTCTCTCTCTTAAACCTCTCTTTCTGGGAAAAGCCACTGCTATGTTTTGAGGACACTCAAGCAACCCTATGAAGAAGACTATGTTGAGAGGAACTGAAGCCTCCTGCCATCAGCCATGTGAATAAATCATCTTGGAAATATGTCTCACTCCCCAAGTCAAGCCTACAAATGACTGAAATCTGGTTAGTATCTTGAGTGCAAACTTTTTTAGATTCTGATCCAGAATCACTCATATAATCCATTTCTAAATCCTTGACTCTCAGAAACTGTGAGATAATAAATGTGTGTTTTTGTAAGCCACTAAGTTTTAGGGTAATGTGTTATGCAGCATTAACAAACTAATACTTTTTATGGATACATACCTAAGTGGTAAAATTATAAGAAAATATTACCTTAATTCCAAATTCATATGGTGATTATTAAGGATGTAGAGATATTGAGAGATCTTTAAGATATATCATTAATTGCAGGGGAAAAAAATAGTGTAGAACAGTGTTTGCAATTGGAAAGTCTTTATATAAAGATCTATCGAGGTACTAGTAATGTTCTATTTCTAACCAGAGTATGTATTAGGTACAGAGCTGTTTGTCTTATTATTTTAAAATTTAAACACATACACTATTTTTTTGTATATGTAATATGTTACAAACACACTATACACAAAGGAGCGGTGACGGAAACGGCAAGCCAATAGAGAGCAAACTGGAGTCACAGACAATTCTAAATGGCTCAGGGACAGTCTCAGAAAAGTACTTAAGAAATAAAATCTAGAGTCTCTTGTGCATGTGGGGTCTCTGACTCATGTATGCAGGGTTTCCATATACGTGTATGTCTTAAATTTGGTTATTTTCTCTTGCTAAAAAAAAAAAGAAAGAAAAGAAAAGAAAAAAGAAATAAAACCTACCTGCTCTTAATTATAGATCAGAGTTAGAAGAGACTAGAAGTAAACATAAGTAGACTACAGTTTGAGGACAAACCATATGACACATTCGTACTGACTGCCAGTTTCCCTTTTTTCCTCTTCTCCCCAGCAACAAAAGGAGAAAGTTTGCAAAGCTTCTCAATCTCAGATACTAAGGGCTAGAGAGGCAACTGAAGAATGAAAATAGGAGCTACATTTTGGTCTGGAGTCAGGTCAGCCAATTCGAGTTCTTTATTGCTTTTTGTTGCCTTAAACAAATTACTTAACATTAATTAAAAGAACTTGTATAATTTGTGTCCAGGGGAAGTAACTTTATCAGTCAAGCACTCACTGTATAAAGAGCTCAACATCTGAATATGAGGAACCGTGATACGTAATTCAAAGATACTCAAAGGTTAACTTAAAAAATAATTTGACATTTAAATTTTCAAATAAGTAATATATTCATATGATTCAAAAAGTGTCTTTTTCACCTTACCCACCAGCTGTGGTGCTTTTACCATATTCCCTAACAGGTAGTAATGTTTATTAGTTTCTTATATTTTCCTCCAGAGTTTCTTGATGCAAGCACAAATATAATTTTTAACAGAAAAGTTTCAAAAACAGTACAAAAATTCCTATGTACCTTGCAGAGTCACAAATATTTAACATTTTGCCATATTTGCTATCTCATTTCCTCTGTCTTTCTCTGTCTCCGTCCTTGTCTCTACATACATACACATATACATACATACATACATACATACACATACACGCACACACACACACACAAGTAATTTCTTCAGAATTACTTGAGAGCAGCTTGCACACATCATCCTCCTTCACCTAGATATTTCAGTGAATCAGTGTGCATTTTCTAAGAATAAGAACTTTCACTTACATAACCATAGTAAAATTATTAAGTTGAAAAAGCTAACATTAGTATAATACCATCATCTAATCTACAGCCCTTATTCAAATTTCACCAATTGTCCCAACAATAAGAACATTGTTGAGATTGTTTTTCCTGGTCTAGGATCCAATGCAGGACCATATACTGCATTTAGTTTTCATGTCTCTTTAGTCTCCTTTAATCTGGAATAGTTCCTCAGTCTGTCTTTGTCTTTTATGGTGTTGACATTTCTTAAAATGACAGGCCATTTTGTTTTATAATATCCCTCAATTTGGGTTTGTCTGAAATTCTTCCATGATAAAATTCAGATTTTTCTTTTTCAGCAGGAACAGTACATAAGTGATTGTCCTTCTGAATATATCATATCAGGGGGTACACGACAGTTTGTTCCGTCATTAGTGATAGTAGCTTAGATTACTTGGTTAAGGGGAAGTCTTTCAAGTTTCTCCAACGTAAAATTATTTTTACCCTTTGTAATTAATTAGTAACTTCTACAAATATGTTATTTTTAAAAACAGCTTTATTGAAGTGTAATTCATATACTGTAAAATTCATGCATTTAAACTGTTCAAATCAATGGTTTTCAGTTATATTCACAGTTTTACAACCATCCCCACAGCCAGTTTTGGAATATTTTCATCACCCCAAAAAGAAACTTCATATTCACTAGCAGTCATGTTTTTATAGTTACATAGAATTGTATTAAATGCATGTACAATAATTTATCAGTCTCCTCTCAAGGGACATCGGTTGTTCTCCTAATCTCTAATTACAAATAGTGTTCAATAAGTGAAATTATTTTGCTTGTATTCAAGTATGTCCGAGGATAAATTTTCTCAAGAAGGATTGCTGGGTCAATGGCAAAATACATTTGCAACTTTGATAAATCTTGACCAACTAATTATTTAATGTTCATAATGTATTTTAGGGTGCTCGTTCAGAATGATGTGGTAATAATAAACCAAAGGAGAAACTTTTAGTTACTAATAGTGAGCATTCTTATTATTATTCCTATTACATCAGTATCTATAAGGACCCTCAAACAGTATTTTGAGTTTCTCTGAAGTCATATCTTATGCCTTGAAGTAGTAATGCCTTCTGAACTATAAAGGACTAATGATCTTTTTTATACTACTGTCTTATTCCATGTTCATTTAGTAAAGGACTTAACTTAATTACAACAGATACATTTATTCCACAATAAATCTGCTGTCGATTCTTCGGGTATCTCAATGGGCTGTTGACCCCATTGCGAGCACATTGATCTGCCAGACTAGTGGAGATACCTTAGATTTTATTAGATAAACACACATGACATACAAAATACCTATTTTATTCCAAGTGTACAAAGCAAATGATAGAGCCAGTCAGGTCAATTGGCCACTTGAAGACTGATATTGTTTACAGGTTTTACATTCTTATCATTTTTTAAAAATGAGAAATTGTAAGGAAGCAGCACATAATTTGTCATGTATGTAACACCGATGCTAACTCATGTCAGACATGGAGATGCTGTATAGCTCGATGCCGCTCAAGAAAGGACTCGATGCCCAACTGCAAGGATTATGCAGTTACCTCCTTTAAGTCTCCTTTAGTTTTTGATCTAAGGTCATATTCTGCTTGAGGTGGCCCCAATCAGTGATGCAGCAAGGTGGTGGAACAAAAGACTGGCCATTTCCACTCAACGAAGGACTCCTCTAATGGGGAGTCTCTGATCTTGAGCTCCCCATTGGCAAATCTTTTGGCAAATCTGTTTTGTGAGCTGATGGCTCCTCTGCCCAGTCCCGTTTCTTCCCCTATTCTTTCAGAGATGCTACAACTCAATAAGCCTTTTGCATCCTTAATTTCTGTTTCTGCTTCCCAGCAGACACAACTGATATATTTGTATATGAATATTGTTTTACGGGATATCAACAGGTATTTTTAATCATGATAGTTTTATATAAACATCTCATTCATTGATTACAGAAATACATCTATAATTTTTCCAAACTGATTTTTTTCATAATATATAGAGAAATTCATATAATTCTGAATCTCTAAGTAAAGAGCTTTCAGTTTACTCTAACTTGAGTTATGTTCTTTAAACAGAGTTTACTTATAAATATAGCTAAAGCACCCAAACTTCATCAGTTCTACTCCTCTTCTTTGATGCTTTTGACAGAAATAATCTCTTCATTTTTTGGTTAATAAACTACCAACGACTTTTAAAAAAGAAAGAAAGAAAATACAAAGAAAAAATATCCCATCACCCATTGTGTAACAGTTCATTTCCCTAAATCTTTGAAATTACTTATACATGCATGATTTATGAAGAGAATGCCAGGAACACAGTTTCATAAGGATTATATTAAAAGTTTCTCTCCCTGAGGCAGAAGCATTCCTGGTTCAGAATTGTTTTCTTCTTAACCTCCTTTGCCTAAAAATGAAAAAGTTTGCTTTGATTTATGGGCTGTATAGCTTTTGTATTCTTAACTCTAACATAGAAATTAAAGCAAACAAACAAACAAAAACAAGAAAAACTTGGAATGGAAAATGACAATAACGGCTAAAGAAGAACTGAATTTTAGTTTACTAAACCTATTTGACAAAAATAGGTTTTCTTATACTGAGACTTCGGTGAGAACAGTTCTTATGAAGTATTTTGCTATAATGTCCTTTTTAGTTGTTTATTGATTTTAGTTAGGAGAATGTGGACCATATTCTGAAAGTGAAACAGAAGGGGAAAGGACTGGAACGGAACCTGTGTGCTGAACGGGTCCGGTGCATTTCTTGTCAGTTTACGCCTGGTTCTTGTTAACTTTCCTTATTGTTTGGAATGGGCATTTTAAAACTACATTTCTACTTGATTAACGTTGGGTTAAAGAAAAAGCATTTTTGTGTTGTCTGAAGTCTGGCCACCTTATTTAATTCTTTCAGTAGTTCCAATAGTTTTCTTTTAAAAATAGTGTCTTTGATTCTCTGCATTTACAATTATTTTGTGTGCAAACTATGATGGTTTTGCCTCCAGCCTTTTCATAAAGGTGGGAAGGGTGGGACCCCTTAGCTACTCTGCCTTGACTAGAATTGGGAATGCTGCCATCTGATGTTGCAAGCAGCCGAATCAAGAAGTCATCTGCTAAAACTGATTAGCTGCTGCTGCAGCGACTGGCTCCAGATCTATGCCACCTCTTCCACAGCCTACACCAACAATGCAGATGCTCTGCTCACCTCTTCTCTGCAAAGATGACTCACAAGAACATTTCTGTGTGGTGGGACCCAAGTCACATCTTGAGCCCTAGCTACAAGAGAACCCGAGAAATGGAGTTTTTAAGTTTCCATCTGTGCATTCATTCTAAAGCATGCCAGTATGCACTATTGGCCACAGTATTCTTTAGAATATCTAGAAAGTTTCCTTTTTTTCTTTTTCTGAAATTGTGATAAAGTACACGTAACATGAAATTTACCACTTACCATTTTTAAGTGTATAGTTCAATAGTGTTAAGTATATTCACATTATTGTGTAAGTAATTTCTAAAACATTTTTTATCTTGCAAAACTAAAACTTATACCCGTTAAATAATTACTACTTATTTCCCCCCTTTCTCCCGGCCCCTGATAACCACCATTCTACTCTCTGTTTCTATGAATCTGACTTCTCTAGATAACAAAGGAATCATACAGCATTTATCTTTTTGTGACTGGTTTGTTTCATTTAGCATAATGTTCTCAAGTTTCATCTAATATTGTAGTGGATATCAGAATTTCCTTTTTCAGGCTGAATAATATTGTGTTGCATATATATATAGCGCATTTTATTTATTTATTCGTATGTCAGTAAACACTCGGGTTCTTTCTATCTCTTGGCCATTGTGCATAATGCTACTATGAACGTGGGTATACAAATATCTCTATGAGACCCTGCTTTCAATTATTTTAGATATATTCCCATCTTTCTATTTCCTTTGATATGAGAGCTTTAAAAAGGAAAGGGCTGCTGAATTTATCAATTCAGTCCCCATAGCAGATTATATTTTTTAGATGCCACAACATTTTCTCTCATCCTACATTCTTGACACTTTTTCCATTGAGTCGTGGAGTTTATATCCTCTCTCCTTGAACACGGGAACATCTTTGTGACTGCCTAGAGTAATAGATAATAGCAGAAGTGATACTGTGTTACTACCGAGGCTGGATTATTAAAATGTCATGTACTTCCACCTTCTTCTCTTGGGACGCTCACTCTTGGAACTCATCAGCCCTGCTATTAGAAAGAACCTGAAAAGGCTATGTATACATTTTCCACCTGACAGCCTACTGTGGTCTCAGCCAGCAACCACCATCAAGTGCCAAACAAGTAAGTGATGATGCCTCCAGATGATTCTATCCCTCAGTCATCAAGTCACCTCAGCCTTTCAGACTACCCAGTGAGGCTCTGGATATTGTGGTGTAGAGATAAGTGGTCCCTCCTGTGCTCTGTTCTGATTACTGACCCTTAGAATTTATGAGTATAGTAAAATGGTTGTTTTATGCCACAAAGTTTTGGGTGGTTTGTGACAACAGCAACAGATAACTGATACCATATCTAATGATACGATCATATGGTTATTCTTCTTTCATCTTTCGATGTAATATTTAAGTATTCATGTATTACTAG
This sequence comes from Rousettus aegyptiacus, assembly GCF_014176215.1. Lineage (NCBI taxonomy): Eukaryota > Metazoa > Chordata > Mammalia > Chiroptera > Pteropodidae > Rousettus > Rousettus aegyptiacus. The sequence continues at coordinate 22,801,505 of NW_023416310.1, forward strand.
AATAAATTGTCCTTGCTTATGTCGTATCATTCTGTTCATAAACTTCTGGGTTTAGTTTGCGAATGTAATGTAGATTAATAATTATTATTTTAAAACAAAATTGGTCTTAACTGCCTCCTCCTGTGAAATGAAAAAGTAACCTAATTCATGTCAGAGGTGGAATAGATGTCCAAACCGCTCCCTTCTGCTTTCGGGGCCGTCTTCTACTATTTTTTTTTCTTCTCTCCTTACTTAGCCTAAACTTCATGATTATCACTATGATCACTCCCTAGGAAACAGTTACCGTTTCCTTGCCTCTCTCACTTTACCGCACTTGCTTTGCAAAAAAGTCTGGTCTCTGTTAATAGCATCCATCTACTAGTTCTGTGCCTGCACACGTGCACTCGAGATGTGCTAGAGAACCACACGATTGTACGGCTCGGTGTCACCTCATGATCATGGCCTCAAAAGGGCACTCGATTATCATCACTCAGATGTCTACTGACTCTCTGGTAAACTCTACATATCAATCTTCAGAATACTTAATTTACACCTTTTCCTCTTACATCTTTTCTCTCCCACCTACTTGTATCCCCCTTTTGCTTCTTATCTTGACTTACGTTATTAAGAAAATCAAAACCATCGACCTGGAGCTCCCTTATTCTGCCATCAACTCCTCTTCATTCTTAATGCAAAGACCGTGCGCCAAGACCTCATGCTGCTACTCTTGAAGAACTGGTTTGGTTATCGGCAAAGAAAACTAGTGCTTTTTTTTTTTTTTTTTTTAACATTCCAAACACTCCTGGTATCTTATATTTTAGCTTACGAAGGTGTTAATATTCCTACTTTTCTGAGAAGAAAACTGAGGCTCAGCTAGTTTAAGCACTCCACCCTACATCACCCAGTGCAAAGCTAATTCCAAGGTCGGCCCTCGCTTCCCTCCGTCCCAGTGGCTCCTCATACCGAGGACTGCATGTATGCTGCTGTTTCAGATTTATCTCTCTGAAAAATGAGACTGTTCAAGAGAGGAACCTTTGAACAGCTTTGTTCTTTAATCTTTTGAAGGACACCAGTGTGTAAGGCTATTGTGAGGTCCAGCTGGAGCTGATGACAGGCTGTGACTTGAAGAGGTCCCCTTACTCAATCCCCATCTTGTTCTGTAGCATTTTAGGAGATAAATATGATCACTAGATGCTATTCAACTCCTACTTTTAAAACTTAGTATGAGAAAAAGGAATCCTTGGTCTAAGTTCATGAAACCAAGGGGGTATTTCTTTTTCTGATATATGTATGTATCATTTTATATTTGGGAGCCCTATATGCTCTAAAAAATGAGGCCACCATTGAGTCTCACAAAAAATGAGACCCATAAGAAGTAAATTTAGTATAAAATCATCAGAAGAAAAACAAAGGTTATTTTCTATAATTTTAAATTCTTTTAAATTTTGAAATGTTAGGACATTTTTTTTAAAAAAAAACAAATAATTGTGTATGCTTAAGTGCACATTGAAATGTCTTCAATTATGTGTTTCTATTCAATATAATTATCATCGAATGCAGGTAGGCCAAAGACTGGACTCACTTATACCTCTGGGTTCTCAATCTGGCACATCTGACTTTGATCGTCACTCTGAAGGCAAAATGCCAACTAGAGCTTGGGAATGCCAAGGCCCCTTAGAGATTGGGGTGAAGGAGGACTAAACCCGGAAGAGTGGGTCACAGTCTTTAGGGCTTTGCTCTCCTTTCCTAGCTCTACAACTCATTGTTGTGACAAAGAGTGACAAAATGATATGTTGCTGGGATAGAAGCGTGTGAAGTAAGGGGAGGGTGAGGCAGCACTGATTGAGGCAAGGAGTAAAAATATATGAAAATGGTTAGGCCAGAACTGCGTAATTTTGGCCTGATCAGATTTGCTGAAAGTGACATTATAATACACTTGCAACATAAGGAAACAATGAAAGAAAGCTTGTTTTCTCTGAGTCATCCTCTCCTTCCCCACCTGACAGACAGGCTCAGCCTTCAAGCTGCTCAGGGCTTCACTCTATGATCTATCTCCCTATTCCTTACCCAAATTTCTCTTTCCAAGCCGGTCTCTTGTCTAACTCCAACCTCATCCCTCAGAGATTCTAATTACACTGAAGCAAATCCTGACATATCATCTTATTTTTGCCTGTCTAGTCTCCTTTCTCCTTTTTCCGATGAGAACTTTCTTTTGGGGAGTCATTTTTCTCCCAATACATGCCCATCAAGATAACCTGTCCTCTCCTGGGCAAGAGGATCTTTATTGAGGAAATTTATGTAAAAAGGCAAGGGCTGGAGAAGTGGTCTTCGAGGCACTCTTCGAGTTATGCCCATTGTAGCTCCAACTCCATTTATTCTTCAGAATGGTTTCAAGACTTGGATAAAGAATCTGTAAAGGAGATAAGCCCGGGATCTATCTAAATTGCATTGAGTAAAAACTAGCTGCCTTTTACAGATAGTCAGTAGGAAAGAAATGTACTTTTTTGAAAAGTTCTCCCTTAATCTATCTCATTATTACTCAAGATTTTATAAGTGGTTTATGATTTTACATCTAGCAAGAAAGCAACACTCTGTTCAAAAGAACTGAGTTAATTTATTTCTGCAGAGTAATATGATTCCTAGCCCCCTAAGTAAAGCAGAGTGGCTGCAGCAACATTGATTTTAAAAAACTTGTCTTAAAACATTCCTTTTACATTCTTTTAAAAATCTATATTGCTAAGATGCTAAGACAAGCATCTTTCTTAGGAAAAGCAATCCCTGATGCAATGTTATAAAAATAATTTTCACTAGAGATTGGTGTCTCTGTATGGCCACAGGATGCAGTCATGTCTTCTAGCCTAAGTTTCTTCAGGCTTTGTAACCCGCTGCCATTAGGCCCGTGGAAAACACTTAGTTCAAGATCTGAATTTTGTAGGTAAAAAGATAAAGCCTAAAGAAAAGTCAAGTACCTGCTCAAGGTCAAAGAACTCTGTTAATAGTTGAAACGAAAGTAGAACACTTGGTCCTAAGATGCTCTTAAAGTTTAGATGTGATCCTGCCTGGCCTGCAAGGTCTGCCCTCTTCAGATCCCAAGATTCCAAGACCAGAAAGCAACGTGAACAGAATCTGAACCGTTTAGTTAGAAAAAGGTACTGTTGGTTTCTACCACTGTGATTCATTTTAATTCTTTTTTCCCCTTTTACTTAACCTTTGTTTGTGCGAATAACTTGCTCAACAACCCGTCACCTGATTTTTTACATATGTGGTTCTCAAAGTGTGATCATGGAACCAGCATCATATGGGAACTTGATAGAAAAGCAAATTCTTTGCCCTCCCCCCAGATCTGCTAAATGCTGGGGGTAGCATCCCATAATCTGTGTTTTAACGAACACTGAGTTGTTTCCATAGCTTGGGTATTGTGAACAATGCTGTAATAAACATGGATTGCAGGTATCTTTTCAATATCCTATTTTCATTTCCTTTAGATATATACCCAGAAATGGAATTGCTTGGCCATATAATAGTTCTATTTTTAATTTTTTTCATGAATTCCATACTGTTTTCCATAATGGCTGAACAAATTTATATCCCCACCAATAGTGCACAGTTTTCTTTTTCTCCACATTCTTGCCAGTACTTGTTATCTCTTACCTTTTTGATTAGGGCCATTCTAACAGGTGTGAGGCAATATCTTATTGTGGTTTTGAATTGCATTTCCCATGATTTGTCATGTTGAGTATCTTTTCTTGTACCTATTAGTTATTTGTATGTCTTCTTTGGAAAAAAAAGTCTATTCAGTTGTTCATTTTAATTGAATTATTATTATTATTATTATTATTATTTGCTATTGAGTTGTATGAGTTCTTAATATATTATGGATATTAACTTTTTATCTGATACACAGTTTGCAAATATTTTCTCCCATTTCATAGGTTGCCTTTTCATTTTGTTGATTGTTTAACTGGCATTCTTCTATACAGAGAAATTTTCTTTTGCTTAGCCATACCTTTCTATTACCCTCTTCTCTCTCATCACTGTGGCTTTGTAGACTTTTGAAATTCAGGGGCTAAAATCACTTACAATCATCATTCTACTTGATGTCCAAATACTCCTTCACTTATTTTATAGAATCCTCTTTAAGCTGTTCCTGTTTTCTTTCTTTCTGGCTACGGGAGTTGTTGAGAGCATCCTTGCTGTCTGACAGAAGAAGACTCAGTGATTCTTGACTGTAGATTTGCCTGTGTTTATACTGAATCTTGAGGGTAGAAACAAAGTCTGCTGCTTAACCTTTACCCGAAGAAACTGGATATCTAAATTATGTTCTACATAATAAATGTATTCAAGCAAGGTAAGTTTGACTATTATTTTGGAAAGGCAAAGGCTATTCAAAATTATATTGAAGTCCCCGTGACTCTTAGATTAGGTTGGGTCTGAGTAGTTGTGACTTTAAGTTAATTAATATGACTCTGAGATTTGCTCCTTAATCAGATAAAAGAAATACTTATCCATAGTTGGCAAGAGCATGCTAGAAATAGTAAAATGAGGTATTTGGTTTTAGTCTTCAACTCGTATAGTTTTTAGGATCTACGTAATACAACACATATATAGCTACTTAAACTATCTCCGTGCTTATTAGAGTAACCTAAACATAAAATTAATTTGCAAATTTAATGCAGCTATTTAAAATAATTAACATTCTGGTGCTTACTAGAGTAATCTAAATATGAAAATTACTTGCAAAGGCAATAATACCTTACACTTTTTAAATGATTACTGTGAGTCAATCACTGTACCAGGTGTTTAACGTGTGTTAACTCATTTATTGCTTGCAAAATCCCTATGAAGTAGGTGCTTTTATTATTCCTGTCTTACAAGTGAGTAAACTAAGGCAGAGAAAGGTTTAGTATCTTACCCCAGGGCACAAAGCTAAGCAGTGGTACCACAGCCCCTGCTCTTAACCATTATACTATACCATCTTTCTAAATTTATATTAGTAAATATAATTAACTAAGGAGATCGTTCTATGATTAACTTATTATTTAGTTTCATAATATTTTCAGGAAGAGAACAGAAGCAGTGGGATACTTTGGCAAGAGCCCAGGGATTTTGAATGTCAGGACCTGTGTGTGTGGGTTCCAACTAAAGCTCTTGTATGACCTTGGGTGAAACTGTTCTGAACTTCAGCTTCTTCATCTATGAAGTGCATCTAATAATAGCTTCTCTCCCTATCTCATAGTCATAAGTAGGTAGTATAATGGGTGTGAAAGTGCTATGTAAATTGGGTTAGACATATAATTTTAACAGTATTTTTGAAATCTTAAATTTTTCTATTTATAAAACAAGTTCACATCCCAGTTTTAAATATTCTAGATTTTTAAACAATTTCTCTTAAGTTTATTCATGCCTGATTTTTTTTCAAGCTGGTAATTTTCTTTTTTCCCCCATAATTATTTGAATTTCCATCCTGAACTTATTAAATTTTTATAATATCATTATGCAAATAAAATATCTTTTAAATGCTTCTCCCAAGGGCAAATTTTAACTTCTTGTCATGTTTCAATTTTATCTGCAATATACAGACGACATAATCTGCTGCTCTTGTGGCTCATGCATTAGTGTTTTGCATATTTCCTACAAGAAAATAGTGAAAAAAGAGAAGTCAGCCAGATGGGAGTCTCTTTTCAGGCAGAAAAAAAACTAGAAATAATTTGCATGACCACGATCTCTTCTGTAGACAAAGGATGCCTGTTTTCAGGACTGCAAATTGATCACAGGGTGACAACCCATCCCCGAATCCCTGAGGAGCCCTAGGTTTACAGTCTGAAGTTCTAAAATAGTTCCCAAGATGCAATTATTTCCAAATTTAATCAACTCCTAGAAAATAGCTAATTAAAAATACTCATATAAAACAGCAGGCCCTTTCTCCAAAATTAAACACACACTCTTGCTGTTTAGACAAGTCTTGCAAAAGCCCAGCCACCTGTTGGGGGTAAGGGCAGAAGAGAGGAGGTTCTGAAGTTCTTAGGAAGTAACTGTTTTTGGCAGCCATCTCCATCCAATCCACTCCATCTTGGAATTTGTCATTATTACCTTCTGCTAAGATATGACTTTGTACTTGATGGGTGAAGACAAACAAGGAGTTTTCTTTACCTCTCTTGGAATCCCTTTTCCATTCTCTTGTTTGTATTCTTTAAATGACATAATTATAGTAAAGCTTCTAAAATAGTGTATGGCACTGAGAAGGGGTTCAATAAATGTGATCCTACTGTCCTCCTCTCCTTTCCTACCTTTTGCAGCCTTGGCTATCCAGTTTGCTCAGGCTCTGCCCTTCTACTCAGGAAATGGGGTGTGGTTCCCTGAAACTTTGGTTGGCATTTACATTTTAGTTTGCATTGATGATTTAATCTATCCTTTGGAACTTTTTCAGTAGAAAACCAAACAAAACTTTTCTAACCAAATTTGTTTTTCTCAGAATTAAAACCTCACTGAAAAGAATGCCACAGAGTAAAACTAGTATGTAAGGGAGAGTATCTCTCTAAAATCAGGAAATTCTCAAGAATTCATGGACCATAAGGGAGATACTTGGGATAGAAATACTTTGGAGTAGAGATTAACATTCTTTTCGAGTTCAGTTTCTTTCCTAATGAATGTTAATTTATCTTAATGGCTAAAACGAACAAACAAAACCCTCAGACAATGAAAAATATTGCAAGTTCTCCTTGAGAGTTGTGGATTTTTCATGTTGACATCTGAGAGAAGGGGGCTCCATGACATAAATAGTTTGAGAGTGGGGCTTTCATTCATTCTTTGGCTTTTAGCATATCAAAGGATTTTGTGGAATATTGTAGCCTAGGTGAGCCTACTTAAGTGGATTTAGTGAAATATTTATATAATACCTTGTAACAAGGTGGGGAGTGTGGGGAATATCTAGTTATATTGTTATTATTAATGATATTTTTAGTAAGATCAAAAATTTTGTGCCAATAATAACTAAAATAAATATTTTCTAATGCACATGATTAAGCTTAGTGTTTATATGTGTATTATTTATAAGTTAGTAAGTATAGATATATAATGAATACCTGCTTAAAACTTTTTTTTAACCCAATACGGAATGTGAAAAACTATGTTTCTCAGCCTCTGCCGAACTAAGTACAGACTTTTGATTTCAGTCTATGTGCGAGGTTTGCTTGTGTGAGACTTTAATTTGAAACAGAATTACATGGGAGAAGAGGCAGGGTATGAAAAATCATTTTGCTGTCATGAATAATGGCAAAAGTGGCTCGGTCCTGGAGCCATCAGATACAAGTGGCGGATCCTTTGGTGAGCCAGTCCTGGGCTGTAACTTTAGAAGTTCACTCAAGGATCTGTTTTGTCAGCCCTTCTTATTTCTTTTTAGTTATCTATATCCCCTTCTACTCAAACTAGCTAGAGTGGATTCTGGTTTTCGACGAGCTCTGACCAATTTTAGGAGATGGATGACCTGAAGACAAAGGTTTCCTGGTTATACTGAGGCAAAGCCCTCAAAGGAATCGTCAACCTTGGTAAAGAGTTACCTATGTACTGTTCTTTTTAAAAAAGGCACATGTTCTAAGTATGCTGACCTTTCAAGTCATGACAAGAAGTTTTCAGTTATTATAAAAGCCAGTTACTCCATGTTTGTTTGTTTGTTTTTTTAAACAAACTTTTCATTAAGAATAAGTGATATGGTAACTGCTTTTTGAAAGAAACTTACACTTTGTAGAATTTGTTTTGAGAAGGTATACTTAAAAAGGATTCCATTGCGACAACATGATGGACCTCGAGATAATCATACTAAGCGAAATAAGCCAAAAAGAAAAAGCTGAAAATCACATGATATCACTTATATGTGGGATATAAACATAAAAGCAACAAATGAGCAGGACAAATAAACAGAGAGAGACTCATGGACATGGACTATAGACTAGTGGTTTCCAGGGGGTAGGAGGTGGGGATGGATGGGGCGGGGGTGGGGGGAAGTAGAAGGGATAAAGGGGGTCAAATATAGGTGGGTAGGGGGAGGGTGAAGTTGGTAAAGGGCGTCAAATATATGGTAGCTGAAGAAAATTGGACTTCGGGCGGTAAACACACAATAGAATATACAGATGTCAAATTATAATGTACACCTGAAAATTATATAACTGTATTAACCAATGTTACCCCCAATAAACTTAATAATAAAAAATAAAAAAATTTAAAAAATTAAAAAAAAGAAAAGGATCCTATTATTGTGACTTTTAAAAAAATTCAAACAATATAAATCATACCTTAAAAAAAAACCCTGCATATGTGCACACATGGAAAACTTGGAAAGATGATTTTCTAACATGTTAAAAACTCTTACAAATGAAGAGTTTTAATAGATTTTGAATATACTTGTTAAAAATAGGGATTTGATAACTTCTAACTAATCTGTATAAATAACTAATTGACCTCAAGGAAAATGGAAAACTTTCTAAACAAATTTCAACACAACATTTACACGATTGTTAGATAGGATTGAAAAATGAGTATTATGATTTAGTCTGTTTAGTGAAGAATATATTTCTACTTAGTGTTTTGAAGTATTTCTTTTTTAGCTTTGGTAGATTTTAAAAGAATATACTGAAAAAGACTGAACAGAGAACTAGACCTTTGCTTCATTGCAAAGTGCTAAATCAAAAATAATTGTGACATATTCAATTATACTGCTCTCACTAATTATCGTTATCACTAATAACGGTATTTTTAGTAAGAGCAATTTTTTTGTATCAATAATGAAAATAAATATTTTATAATGTATATGATTTAGCTTAGTGTGTAGAATCTATGCTAGGGAAATCTTAACATAGATGCAATAACTCCTATCTGCCCTTCCCCAAAATAGGATTTTAGATAATCATGTTTTTAATTGGAATTTTGATATTTTAGCCACCATTTCTATTGATGTGTCTGAATTTTATCATTTTTGTGGCAGGTACTTGTTTTAAAGAGTCTTACTTGAAGCACATTGTGTCTGCTTAAGGCTGTATGTAGTATTTAAATAATGCAGATACAGTCTAATGTAGCCTTGTTCTTATACTTAAGAAAAATAAATAGATAATGTCTAAGAAGGGCAATTATTAAACTAATTTCTATAAACATAATTTGGGCAAATAAAGGCCTCAGGTAAGAACTCGCCTCAAAATTGGTGGAGATTGGCTTGGTTGATGCAAAGGCAGACTTTAAATGGATCATTCCTATTTATTTATTAAACCTGGAAGGGCAGTAGGACATTTGACTCCTGGTTTTACTTTTGAGAGTGAGATTGGTTATTTTTATGCAAACATTGTAGAAAACTGATCATTGCGTGGTCAATAGTGCATTTCAGAGCTCTTGGAGAATATCATAGTCACTGGTCCAGTCTTCCTCATTTTAGAGATGAAGAAATGAGGTCTGTGGGCTGGGCTGATTCCCAGGTCTTTTGACTCCCTGACCAGTGCTCTTTTCTACTAAGCTACCAAAGGACATGAATAAGCATACACACACCTGGCAAAACATGTATAAAATGCTTATAATTGAAAGAATGCTAATTAAAACCAAAAGATACCATTTTTCATATAACAGATTGGCAAAGATGGGCACTTGAGCACTCAGCTGATCGATACCTGAAATTTCACAGAGAGAGATCTCTTCCTTTGGCTTAACATTTTGCCTCTTGTTAAACATGAAAAAAGAAAAGTAAAATGTTAAGCTTTACTAATCATTTACACCTCAGGAAGAATGAGAGCTTAGGCACCTTTCCTGGGAACACGGTTTCATTAGGGTAAAGGGAAAAAGGAAAATGGCTGTAGGTCCCCAGTGCCTTATGAGCATCAACGTGTTTGTGCGCAGATCGGTTTACTGGTGGCTGGCTCTGACAATTTGAGTCCATAATGGGATAGGTGCAGATGGTAAAGTTACTTGAAGAAAAATTCCCAGAAAAATATTTTTTGTCTTTCTTTTATTCTTCATAGTGGCATTTTGGTTTAGGGTTTATTTGGTGAGCATTCTTTCTTTCGTCTTTTTTAATGGAACCTATGAAGAGGTTCTGTTTCTGAGAGATGGTCACTGGAAACTGGAGATGAGTGTTGAGGTCATCACTTCTAAAGTTCCTTCCTTACACAGACCTGCGAAAGGAAGGCTCTGACAGGCATGAGATGATGCTGATAAATATTAGGTACCTTCTGGCCACATACCCAAATGGCAAATATGGAAAGCAAAAAGGCTCATATCTCAATTCCTTCAGATGTATGATTTCAGATGTATGATGCTTAATGTTTTTATACAAACCTTGCCTCATTCCAAAATGGATCTCAGGCAGCGCGAACCACTTGCTAACTACACTTAGCCCAGAGCTCTTACTTGCAGAGAGAGAGTTTGCCAGAGGACCAGGGTTATTTTTAGATTTTTATTTGTTTGTTTAGATTCTTGTATTATGTTATATAATTGCGAGATAAACCAATTAAGTTTATTATTATCATGAGCAATTTTATATTTGCATAACATTTTATAATTTACAGAGGACCTTAAAATCCTGTTTCATTTGGCTCCCAACAATCTCACAAACTAAGGAGGAAGGAACAGATGAGGAAACTAAAATTGGGAGACATCTAATCTCAAAGTTACCAAATGGCAGGTAGAACTAAGATTTAAACCAGGCTTCCTGATTCCGAGGCCCTGTTCCCTCTACTCTACCACACTGCCTCTCAATAAAAGCGAAGGGAAAAAAAAAATCATCATTCAAAGTAAGATACTAAATCCTCATCTACCTTATTGCTTTGAAGTGTTACTCAGCTCTTTCTGAGATTCCTCTGCTGCCCCAGGTCAGTCCGTGAATAGATTTCTTTTGTAACCTTCCCCTCTGGGTAAGTCCTCAAACAGCCATTTGTTACCTCACTTTACCCCATGCTGAGCTGACCACTCCACTGGCATCATGTGGTCTCTGCTATGAGCAGTAGCGAAGAAAGTTGGCTGTCCATCAAGATCTGAACACCTTCTTTCCACAAAAAATAGATGTAGCTGGGACATGCCTGCCCAACCAGAGAGCACACTGCCCAACCTCCTTTGCTCATACGTGTGTGACCAGATTCAACAGTGGAATGTGAACAAGGGCAATGTGGGAAAGTTCCATCTCTCCTACTTAACAGGAATTTTCTGGCCCTCAACTTTCCTCTTCTCCCTTCCTTTTGGCTTGAATGTTGATGACTACAATGACTTTGGAAGCTACGTATCAAGGGTGACAGAACACCCATCAAAATGAGTCTCCAGGTGTCTGTGTGGAGCAGAGATATCCACTTATCTGGAGCTCTCGCCTTGGACTGTTCTGTGACAGGTAGTTGGAACCACTGGATTTCGAAGTCTCCTTATTACAAATGTTTAGTTTTTTACTCCAGTGTGACCACTTTGGCTATTATCCCTTGACTTCTGTTCTTGGCTGCTCCATCACATCTGTATAAAAGCTCTTGAATTTCTCACTGCATGTCAATACCTGGCTATAATTTTTAATGAAGCTTTAAGAGAAAATTTGAGGCAGCAGCTTAGCAGATAAGTCTTCAGCGTTCACATCAGCCCCACCACACCCGCTTTATTGCTCGCCTGCTTTACCCCAAATGTGGCTTCACCCTGCAACGAAAGCACTTTAGGCCTTTCTTTATCTGATGTGAGGTTGGTCAATAGTAAGAATATCAATTTCTCTTTCGGGAAATCCTGTTTCCATTCACAGAGAGAAAAACAATGATAAATAGTATAATGTCAATATATTTCTCCATGTCTGAGTTATGAGTCATACGTAATACCATATATGAGACACCAAAAGCCTATGTTAGCTTAAACCAAGTTCAGGCTAGTCCTTTTTAAAGCTCTCTCTACTAAATGTTAAAATATCCCGAGGTCTAATCTCACATTAAGTTATCTTGTTATAGTTTGTCTTGACGTTTTCCTTTCTCTGAGTTCTGGAAATATTTATTTCCAATTTGTGGATAATAAAATATATCTAGAATGGCTTAGAGATAACTATGCATAACCTTTATGTTGTTTTTTTCAGGTATAATCACAATTCTTTTCGCTCAAGCCCTACCCCAAACCAAGAAATCTATCACTCTAATATGCCCCTTTATATACCCCTTTACTCCAGTATGATCACTTCAGCTATTACCCCTTAAGTTCTGCACTTAAGTTCTGAATGGGTAAAAAAAATAATGAATACTATTTTAATACATGGTTAATAAAATTGAAGGATAATGCCGTCAGAAATGGGTAACACTATCACTTTCCTTTCTAGAGGAAGAAGTCCCCTCAGGAGGCAATCCCCAGGGCTGTTTCACTGCTCTCTGCTGACACTGGACTTATTTACATAATCTGCTAAAGAGAGACAATTCAGCTCTGCTAAGAATAAACTACAAAGAGGAGAAGGTGGCTAGAAAGAGAAGAACAGGACCCAGCCACCCGTAGATGCTTTTTATGACTTCGCCTATCAGATGACCTGCTCTTCAGAAAAAGAGTGGGTGAGCTAGGTGGGAGAAAGGCTGGACGCTTATTCTCAAAACTCAAAAGATTGTAAGTGCTACTTTACGGGTCAAAAAAGGAACATAGAGAGAGGAAGAGAGTGGTTTCTAGAATACTGGCGATTTCCCCTTTGCTCTTTTATATGAGGTTGCGCCTTTTAAGCCGACCTATTGATAGGCTCCAGATTTTCTGCTGGAGTAGCTTCAAAAAACCCCAAAATGACAAAGAGAATGTGAGGGGAAGCCACAGCAGATGAAATATTTCAACAGGTCTATGAATGATGTCAAATGGTTGAGCAGAGGTTAAATGACAATGCAATGCGGAAAGAGCTACAGTCTGGAACAAGGGGATGGAGCTCTGGAGAAAGCTGATATGCCTTGAAGAACTTAGGAGAGGTGGCTTGGAAATGCTAGGTACAAAGAGGAAGTGAGTAAGACTGGGAGCTGAAAATAGTGGTTTCATTCTCATCTGCATGTGGAACAACCAGTCGTTCTCACCTGCCTTGCCCACCTGCCTCCTCCACATGACACACCAAACATCTGGCAACAAGTGTTTATTTCTCCTGCACCGCCCCCCCGACACGACACGAAACAGAGGATCTCTCGAATGGAATGATTTTATCATGATAGAACGAAGCCCCACATGGTGGCATTTAGGAATTCCAGCCTCCAGGGGGCCTCCTGTTATTCATGCTTCTGCGTAGTCGCCTCCCACACTGAATCTGGGCTGGTCCTGTGACTCAGTGGAAAGTGGCAGAAGTAACACCCTACCTGTTTTGGGCCTAGACGTGGCAGCTTCTGCTTTTATGCATTTTGGAGCCCAGGCAAACATGTAAGAAGTCCTGTTATGCTGATGGAGGCATTTTGTGCTGAGATCACATGGAGAGATAAAGACCCTGAGATCACACAGGGGAAAAGAGAGGCCTGGCTGGCCCAGCATCCCGCCTCAGCATCGCCTTCTAGTGAGAAGTCTGAGTGAATCCATCTTGGATGCTTCAGCCCCTCCACTATCTGACTGCAGCAGCATGAGATACCCCGAATGAGGCCAGCAGAAATAATCACCCTGCTGAGCTCCAGCTCACTCACAGAATTGTGACGGATAATAAAACTGCTGTTGTTTTCAGCCACTAAGGTTTGAGGCGGTTTGCTGTGCAGCAAAAGATAACTGAACCAGGCACATTTAAACTTCTTCTGTCAGGTCACCCACTTCCTGCTCAAGTTCCAGAATATCAATTCCAAAATTCCAAGGACTGCAGAGTCAGGGGGTGAGGACGACAGATAGGAAGACAGCAGGGAAAGAGAAGACAGCAAGATGTATGGTGGCTGCATAGAGGTGAGGTGGGAGTGAAAAGATCCCATTGGTCAAGGAGTCAAAGGTCTTTTATACCCATGAATGTCAAAATTCAAATGTGAAGTTTTTTGTCCCACTGTTATAAATGCCCTCTCTTATTTTCTCTCATCTTTAGTAAAGATTACTACCCACAAATTGCTTTATATGAGTAGAATTTTTACAAAAATAAGGAGCTAAATTCATGGCTGGATCATTCCTAGAGAAAAATTCAGAACTCCAAGGAGAAGGCTTCCTTCCATGTAGGTGGACTTCACTTGGCTTTGGCCTAGTGATTTGTCCTAGGCATGTGAGCAGATGCAACCAGCACCACCCCTGAAGAGAAGATTCTAGAGGCATTGCAAGTTTCTGCCAGGCCTTTTGTTTCTGTGGTGCCATGAGAAGGGCATATCCCCTACAAGAGCTACTCCTTTAGCTTGGGTCTCTAAATGAGAAGACACGTGAGCCTGTTCTCAAACCACAGGCTGGAGCAGAGCTGCAGCAGCCAAATCACAGCCACTGACCTATAACAGGGGCAGGAAATAAACATTTGTTGTTGTAAGCTACTAAGATTTTGAGGTTGTTAAGCAGCATAATCTAGTGAAAGCCAACTAACAGGAAGCCCAGGCTCTAAAAGCTTCCAGAGAGGATGAAAGAAATGTGGTAATTTGCAAAGGGTCCAAATCAATATCAGACCTACGATCCGCAATTCCAGGTTTTAGAGGGTGATGAAACCCTGTTTTCAAAGCTGAGACAAAATTATTAATGACTCTAAAATCTATAACTGATAAAACTATGAAGACATATCATATATGCAAGGATTTGGAAAGCCTATCATTCATGTGTTCCTAATGAAACAAAATAAACTATATATATGTTATTTTCATGCTACCAAAGTGAAAAGAAAAAAAAAAAACTCTTTCCTGTTAGTGAGTGTACAGGGAAATATGCAAGTTCATTAGTTTCTGGAGAATTAAGCAAAATATATCAAAGATCCTAACAATGTTCCCACCTTTTGATCTAGTAATTTCATGTGCAGTAATCTATTTAAAGGAAATTAGCATCAATGTAGGCAAAGATTCAGCTACTAAGATGTGGCACAAGGCATTATATATAATAGTAATAATTGGAAACAGCCTAATGTACACACTTGGCAATCATTAACTATGATGTAATATTTTAAAATTATTCCTTTAAATAATTCACGAGTGCCTTACAAAATTAAAAAAGATACACAAAGTTATTCAGTAAAAAATTAAACTTTTTCTACTCCTATCCTTTAGCCAGTTTTTTCCTTGAAGGCAACCGATATGAGATTCCCTTTCAAGCCTTCTAGAGACATTCTTCCCTCTGTGTGTGTGTGTGTGTGTGTGTGTGTGTGTGTGTGTGTGTGTGTGTGTGTGTTTCCTTTATGGTAGTGTACCATCCACACTGCTCTGCCCTTGGCTTTTTACACTGAATTCTTCTTAGAGATTGTTTAATATGAGCACAGAAGAACTACCTCATTCTTTTAAACCACCACAGAGTATTTAGCCATTTTGAGATGGTCACATTTGTGGGAGATTTCTAGGTGAACATTGAATAACATGAATAAGACATTCATGATTTTTTTAAGTGAAAAAGTAATAGCTAGCAGATTACAAATTGGTTGAGAGCCAGAGTTGCCTACAAGTCTACAAATAGTCTATTCCAAAGGCTTAGAACACATGAACACCTGAACACATGAAAGCTGGGCAGTTACCATCACAGATTCCTGGAATGACACATCCACTGTGCCCTTTGTCCTAGTGAGTTGGCTTTTGTAACCAGGGAAACAGCCCTCATTCATGATATAAAGAAATATTGGGGAGATAGTCCAGCTAAAGATAATGAGCAGGGTTATATTATTCTCTGGGTACTTAGTGATCTTTTCTTTTCTTTTTTTTCCAGTTTTATGACTTCTGACAATCAGCAGTTAGTTCTCATCCTCATTGTATGTAGGTTTTAAAAATGGTGACAGGTACATAGGTAACCAGTATATAGAGCTTGTTTGGTGGATCTTCATCCTCCTTATATTTTCCGGACAACCACACATAAACACCGTGAGAAATTTCTCATTCCTTTGGCCCAAACGGCTTTGCTGAGCCTGGTGTTAGTGTGCACACCTGGCCTTCTCACCCCTTTCAAGGCAAATTTCCAGATCTCTTTGAATGCCTGAGGGGCTTGCTTCCTGAAGCCCATTCCCTTGATGCACCTGTGGATGGATATTGATAGTATACTCTCGGGCTCACTACTTCCTGACGGCAGAATGACCCTTCTTCTCTCCACCCTTCTTTCTGGGAGCCATTCTGCTAGGCCCATGTTGGAAAGGCTGGTTGATCTTAACATGCTTTTCTCTTCCATGCTCACCTGTGATCCGGCCAGCACCACAGGAACATACAACGACAGACATACCCTGCTGCTTAAAGTCAAGCCAAGGGTGGACTTCACCATCATTTCCTTTGCTTGCTAATAACTGAGTTAGAACTATATTAGAGGAATGGACTAATCAGTAAGGGAAACCAGAGGTCTTTCAGTCCTGTAGAAACTATAAAACCAACCCTAATGGGAAAACTAGCTGGAGTCCCTGGGATCAGGCCTGAGAGGTTGGTCTGCCCTGGCCCAGCTGAGTTTTCCCTGTTGGCCACCCCCTGCCTGGATGCTGGACCCTCACTGGGAAGCAACGACCAGAAGGGAGGAGATTGAGTCAGGTCCTGATAGTTTGAAAAGCCTGCCGTAGCTGGAACCCTATCCGTAAGTGGTGTTCATATTGAAAAAAGCATCCTTTAAAAACAAACAAAAAAAATGTATTGTGGAATAGTTCTAGATTTACAGCAAAGGTGCACATATAGTACTGGCAATTCCTCACCCAGTTTCCCCTAATCGTACATTACTGTGGTACATTTGTTAAAACTCAGAAACCAACATTGGTACATTACATTAACTGAATCCCAGATTTTATTTGGGTTTCAGTAGTTTTTCTACAAATGCCCTTTTTCTGTACCAGTATCTAATCTGGGATCCTACATTGCATTTTTTTGTCTAGTCTCCTCAGTCTTCTCTGCTCTGTCAGAGTTTCTTAGTCTTACTCTGTCTTTCACAACCTTGACAGTTTTGAGGGGTATTGGTCAAGTATCTCGCAGACTGTCTGCCAGTTTGAGTTTGTCTGATATTGTTTTCTCACGATTACAATGGTGTTATGGGTTGTGAGAATGCCAGAGGTGAAGTATCCTTCTCTTCACATCAGATCAGGGGCTATATGATGTCAACATGACTGATCGTTGGTGATGTTAACTTGGATCACATTGGTAGGGGGTGTCTGCCAGGTTTCTCCATTCTAAAGTCACTACTTTTTCCCTTTTCATACTTTATTCTTTGGACCAGACTCATTAAGTCCAACCCTCACTCAAAGGCAGGGGAACTGAGCTCCACTTCTCAGAGAGAATAGTACCTACTATATTATTTGGAATTCTTCTGTAGGGAAGATTTGTCTTTCTCTCTCTTATTTACATATTTATTGAATTATTTATATGCAAAGGTCCTTTTAAATAAAAACAATAAATATACTTGTTTAAGTGAAGGTGTTGGGTCAGTACTTATGTTTTTAGCAAAGTTGACCATCCTCCTAATAAATGGGTGGAAGAACAAGGACTTTAAAAACTGACAGTTTCATCTCAGCTCTGTCACATAATAGCTATATTACTTAGGACAAGTTTCTTAATCTCTCCATTCAGTTTTCCTTTTTTGAAAATAGACATATTAAATACTAAAAATACTATTTTATAGAGGTGTAAATATTCAATTAGATACTTTAAACGCATAGCATAGGGACTAACAAATATTAGCTGCTATTTATTACATGATTTAATTTTATTAAATTAAAAAATATATTTGTACATATGCAGATGATTACATGCATACACATACACTCAGAATCAGTGGTTGATTGTATCCTTACTAATTTTTATTTTCTTCTCTGCATATTTGTATATCCTAAGTTCTCTATCATAAATATTAATCATTTTCCTAGTAAGAGAAAAAAATAATAAAAGTTACTTTCCAGAGTAATAATACCTGGCATTGCTAAAAGTGTGGGAAATGACCACTTTCTCATACCACTGCTGGGAAGGAAACTTGCTAAATCTTTCTGAGGAACGTCTTGGCAGTAAATACCAGAAACATTAAAATTTTGCAGACCATCTGACTAAGCAATTCCATTTCTAGCCATTTATCCAAATAAAAATGTTGTACAGTATATATGTACAAAGATTTACTCATACTAATATTCAGTATGGCAATTATAAAAGCAAAAAATGGTAATTGAATCCTACACATGAATTATGGTCCTGTGTAGTCAAAGGATCATTTGTAGCAGAGTGTTTAATGAAATTTTTTAAATGTTCATAATACTTTTAAGTGACAAAGGGGAGTTACAAAAATTATGGCCAATATAATTTTATTTTTGTAAAAGGCACACACACACAAACATGTACACAGAAAAAAGTTGTTTAAAAATTGTTTCTAAATGCCACAGTTATCACTGGGAAATTGAATCATGAGTGACTTCCTGTTTTCTTATTTAGGTTTATCTGTATTTTTCAGATTGCCTACAAGAAACCTAAATTATTTTTAGATGTAAAAAAAGCCAATACTATTTTTAACACTGTCGTCATTAGAAAATACAATGTATTATATAGAAGAGAATATAGTTAAAATTCTACCACTCAGGACTAATCATTATTAACAATACATAATGATAATGCTAGGATGAATATCTTTGATTTCAAGCCATTTCTGAGCTCATTATATTCTATAATAAAATCGAAGGGGAAGTCCTAGATCAATCGTGTGTATCAATCTTGTAGAATTCTGCTTGTAATGTATGCTTGGATGCTTATAGATAAAGAGTAACAGATTTAACTTTCTATTTCTTGATAAAAATTAACACGACTCCTTAGTTTGTGGCTTCTAATTTACTCAGTGAATCTCTTGTGGGAAAAATGTGTTTTCTTTGAAAATGTATTCCAGACTCTTATTTGAAAACAAATTTTTCGACCCCAATAGAAACTTCAAAACCTGGCCTAATGTGCTATAATAGAGAAATGGAGATAATAGATCAGTGTTCTTGACTCATCAAGCTAACGTGATGAGGGCTAATTCACTGGTGATATTCTGATATGGAATTAAGAAGAGAGACTATAAATAATAAAAATAAATTAAAATTAAAATGTCATCAATCCTAGGTTTTATCTTTTATTGTTTTTAAAAATTATTGGCTTGCTCTTTTTAAAAAGTCTGAGATGCAATTCACATATCATAAAATTCACCTTAAAATATGCAATTCAGTGGTTTTTAGTATTTCACAGACTGTACAACCGTCGCTACTATCTAATTTTAGAACACTTTCATCATTCTTGCTTTTGGAATTTACTTTCTCATTTTAGTTTATAGTTATTATACATAGAAGCTGCCTCAAATCCATTATCAAATAAAGCAGTGAAGATACACAAGTAGCTAAATTAACAAACATAGTTTTGATCAACTACTTAATCTGTGTTTAACATTCCTATGGGTCCTTTAACTTTCCAAGGCCTTGGCTTCCTTATCTGTAAAATCAGAAGTTTGGCATGATCTCACCAAGGACTCTCTAATTTAAATTCTATCTTTTTATGCAGAATTCACATGACTGTTCACATTTCATCATCATTTCAGTACTGTCACTTTGGTTTGAGCCAGGACTTGCATCTACAGAAGAGAATATACAGACGTCTTCATTTACTAATGTGACAGGATCTACCTGAAAAGAGACCAAACATCTTGCTACAGTTTGGGGCTAGCCATTTAGCAAAGGGCATTGTTTTTACATAGTTATTGTAACTAAGGTTGGCCTGAGATACCACACAGAGATGTAAGAATTTAGCGAAAACTGAAAATGCCCCAAAGAAGGGAACTTGGCGTCAGACAATGCTCACCACCTTTAAATGAAAGACGAGGTGAAAAATTTAGTGGAAATTTTGTGAAGATTTTAAAGCCAACTCTGCCACTTCCTGGCTACCTCTGAAGATTTCTTACTTGTTAAAAAAATATATATATATCTTTTCCCTACAGTGTTTGGGAGAGTATATGAGAGAGTATAAATAAAGCATCCAAAACAATGTCTGACATCGAATAAGGGCTCAATGTAATTTAGCTCCCTTGGATCAGTTAATCTACCAAGAACATAAAGGCCATCAGAAAAGAGATAATAATACATGTATATAAATGCATAATACACGCATAAATTGGTAAAACTGGATGAATTAAAAAGCCATAATTTGCCTCTATAATGCATCAATAATCTGTACTTCAATATAAATATATAAATTTATAATATAAATATGTAAATATATACATTACTTTATATTTAGAATATTGATTTAAAATATTTTTCCCTTTTCTTATATAAGGCTTGAGATTTCTACTATTATTTAATGCTTCTCTCTAGCTTTGTCAAATTTCCTAAAATATTCAACTGCTCTGGTCAGTAAAGGCTCCCTTACAAGTTTAGAAATTCTGAAAATTAAAAAAACAAAAACAAAAACTGCTTTGTGAATTTTTGCAAGATTGATGGTTAGAAAGTCGAGATAAAATAAAAATACTGTAAATAATGTTCTGGGATTTTACATCCTGAGACTGCCAGAAAATCTGGCAGTGTTGCTAGATGGAGTCTTCCTGGGCTCCTGGCCAAGAATTTACTTTAATCCTTAGGAATTGTACAATTTGAAAAGTGAAGTTTCAATTTCACTTGCACTTAAATAGCTAGTTCTTCAGCCGTGTGTATTTCCCTTTGTCGATGCTATTGATCAAAGGGCATGTTGTGCACTTAGTGGGCAAGAATGGTATTCTTCCTTTTTGGAGTGGTGTCCAGCTCAGCTATGGTGCGCCATCCTCTGTGGCGACAGGCAGATTAAAGTGCTTACTACAGAACAACAGCAACAACAAAACAAAACCACGCCCAGTGTTGAATAACATAAACCATCTTAAATATCTTTGGTTTGCTTAAAAACATGAAAGCTGGGCTCTTGCAAAGTAACTGCACCCCCAGGATTTTGCATTTTGCCACCATGGAGCCAGCTCTCTGCAGCAGACGGGATGGAGAAAAGGATGTCAGTGTAGATCTGGAAGGTGGAAGGACACAGAGCTCGTTCCTCGTGAAGCAGGCCGAGCACAGTCCCTAGCTAGGCCCCTTCTCTGTCCTCATCTCTCCCAACAATCTATGACAGACCTGAGAAGAGGAGGGTGGAAGAGGACGCAGGGACAAGAAAAGGTAGATGACAGTTTGTCATTTCACAAAATATCATAACTGGAAGGAAGGATCTTTAAAAACACTGAGCTTGACTACTCCTCATTAAAGACTGAGGGGCCAGAGGGAGAAGGGGACGTGCTTGACGCAGTGCAGTTAGTAGCAGAATTGGCTCTAAAATCCAGCCAAGGTATTGCCACTTCTCCACACTGCTTTGATGCCTGTTCTTTGTAAGAAACAGTGGTCAGGGCTGTAAACACATTTCCACCTCCATTTCTCACCTCTTGTGGTACCTTTCGTTCCCAGTCCCTAGAGAAAGGCCCAGTGTCGTCAGGTTGCCCTTCAGCCATCCAACAGCCTGCCGACCTCAGACCAAGGCTCCATTTTCTCAGCACACTGACGACGAACAGCTCTTGGGAAAGAGATTCCTTTAAACAAATTCACATAAAAATTCTAACTGCTACTTTATCTTCCTAATCTTCTCAGTAAGGTTACTTTGGAACCTAGATGAATTTCTAAATGTTAAATATTTAAGGCAGAATGAGGAAGGGATTTTTATCTCTTCTAGACCGGTCTGCCTGTCGGGCAAAATTAGTCATGGTCTTGCTCCATTTCAAGTCATAAACGGTTAGGGTCACAGGGAAAGGCAAACTGGTGAATACGAGGGTAAGGAGAATGAGGTCTTCTGTCCCAGGCGCAAAGCATCGCGAGAGGTCCTGCCATTAACACGGCAGAGTTCCCTGGAGTCGGGCACTAGCAGCCCGCATTCCCTTTGGAATCTGGAGATGGAAATGGAAGAACCCTTGAAACCAACTTGTGGCTAAAACCCCATGACTTATAGGGAACATTTGATAGAATCCATTTTGGTGAGGGACTTTTTTTTTTTTCTATATGGAATTACATTTAAGGAATAACAGAGTGTATGACACTTAAAGAGATGTCCATCTCCAAAAAAAAATACTTATTTTAGGGATTCATTTGAATTCCATCTAAGATTATTGTAAAGTTTAGTTTATATAAGATAGTATTGGTATTTTCCAAAGGGCTCTTATCTTAGACAAGATTAAATACAGTATGATATTCTCTAACCTGACAACTGCAGGTAGTAGAGAGAGAGAAGCAAATCCATAAGGAAGGAAATTGAATAATGGAGCAGGTGTTTGTCAGAGCAGAGTGTGAAGTGATGGGTATGCGGTGAAGGAAGAAACTGATGACAATAGGATAGGAATTCAAATCCAAGAAAAGTAGATATGTGGCTAGAAAAAAGAATTAGGAAAGTGGAAGGGAGGAACAGTGGAAAGGAGATCTTGAGATGGGGACTATTGCAGGGCAAGTGACAAATGCCATTCTTCCTCTAGCTGGCACTTCTGACAGTTCCTCTCCTTTTTTTTTTCTTTTTTTTTCTCACTGCAAGTATTTCTTAAAGATTAGGACTGACTTTTCTTCTCGCCCAGCACTTCCTCACTGTCTCAGGAATATAAATTGTTCACATGATTTCAATTGCTTGAATACACGGATTAAATTAGGACTTGCGTCTCTACCCTGGCTCTCTAGTTTTTTCTCTAGTTTAGTTTCCTACACCTAGTTACTCTGGACTGTTTAATGGACATGCTATTAAATTTGTTTTGTGTATTCCCAGACCTAAAATGCTTTTTCTTCAAAATTTAGTTTTATTTCTCCAGCCAACTCTTCTTTTTTTAAGAGTCAAAAGGAAAGTTTATTAGAAAGGGGGTAACACTCTAGAGATGGCAGAGAGTGAGAGGGACAGTGCAGGAAACAGTGAAAAACAGAGTAAAGGCACAGAGAAGGACCCAACTCTTTTCTCTGTGGTGATCCCAAGCCCTCAGGAAATCTCTTGGAATCATGGTCAGATTATTTCCTGATGCTGGTATTAGTGTTTTAGGTTTTCTGGTGAGGTCTTAATTGTGCCTCTCTGGTTAACTCCATTAGGCTGTTCTTTTTTGGGGGCTACTTATCCCACTAAAGACTTGTTTTCTTCTGTTTCTGCCCAGTACTTGGTAACCTGATAGTGTTTCCTACACAAGAAGCTAATATTTTAAAAAGTATTAATAAACTAAATTGGTATAAAGAGAAAAACTTGACATTTCTGTTTGCTGGAAGATAAGAGCAAAAACTACCAAATAGAAGATATGAACAGTTGAGTAGGATGAAGTCTCATGCTTCTTTGGGAGGAAACACTAACCACTGTATTAAAAAAAGTCTATGGCTTTCTTTCAAGGGACCACATATCAACTGTAGCTTTAATATATTCCGAAAGCTCTAGAGGGTAATAAAAGTAATAACATTTATATAGCTCTTATATTACAAAGCTTATTAACATAATTGTTTCATTTAATACTACATACAACCTCAGGTGTTAAAATTCTCATTTTAGGTGATATTCTCATTTTAGAGTTGAAGATGCTTATGACCTGTAAGTGGCAAAGCCAAAATCTAACCTCTGGTGGGACATCCTTCTAGTTGAGCAAGAAAGAGGGAAAGTGTGGAAAGACAATGACATTAGTCATCCTGAATACTCAAAGGTGCTAGAGACTGTTTTTATGAGACACTCTTTTCATGCAATTAGATGAGCCTTTTCCCTAAAAGCACACAAGATGATCCCTAGCTGAAGTCTGCTGAATGGGAGGATGAGTGAGGAGCACTGATTAAAAACATCCATCCACACTCCAATTGACTTTTTTTTGGGGGGGGGGGGGAGGGGGTTGTTAAAGGTAGAAAACTAACAGACTGGCATTTACCCAGTTATCTAACACAGATGTCAATATTTTTCTTGCAAAAGGAAGGAAGGTTCGTCTTAAGCCACTGCAAAGAAATCAAGTACAAGAATGTACTCATAGCGTTGGTAAACTACAATGTCTGGATTATTTCTTCATTTTGGTGTTTTAGATTTCCTGCATGGGGGCATTAACATATGTTTTCTAAGAAGGTGATATTTTCCTAGGAAGTATAGCAGTCTTGACTAAAATAAATAAGATCCATAGATAGAGGCCAGTGGGTAGCAGAGAAGAATGATTTTCAGATTCCCTAGAATGTATAGTTCTAGGATAAATAACATCAGACCCTAAGCCTTACTTTTAAGTGTACATATCATTTGAGAACTGGTAATACATGGTATACCATTTAAAAATATACTGTTCCAGTTATCTATCGCTACCTAACAAATCATGTCAAAATGTAGGTGACTTCAAACAGTAATGATTTATTATTTCTCATAATTCTGTGAGTTTACTGGGCTCAGCTGGGCAGTTATCTTGTTCTACTTGATGCTGGCTTGGGACACTCATTTGGCTACATTCAGCTGGTGGCTGCACTGAGTGGGAAGGTTTGAGAAAGCTCTGCCCTCATCACTGGCCCTTTGGTGGTCCTCCAGTGGCCTCTTTCTCTCCATGTGGTATCTTATTATCTGTAAGTTTAGCCTAAGCTTCTTTATAGCATGGTGTCTGGTTTCCCCAAAGAGAGAAAGCAGAAGTTACCTGGGCTTTCAAGGCCTTTGCCCAGGAATAGCACAGCGGCACCTCTGATGCATTCTATTTGTCTAAGGAAGTCACAGGTCACAAGGCAAGGAGAAGGGAGGGAGACTTCACCTTTTGACAAAAGGAGAGGCAAAGTATGATTGAAAAAGGCGTGCAGGATAGGAGAAATTGCTGCAGTCGTTGACAGAAATAATCTACTATACTCTTCCAAACATAAGCACCACTAAAAATAATGAAAGCAGAAAGGTTAGTTCAAAATAAAATGAAATGATTGAAACATTTAAATAATGACCTTAATTCATTATTTTAATAATTGTTTCTCTCTCTTTTGATCATTAGTTCAAGTTAGGGCCTGAGCATTTTCACCCTTTTAAACCTACAACCGAAAGTACTGTGATAGCCTGGAATGAAGGCTGCAAGAAAATTTCATTATCTTGTAGCTTAAGTACTGTCAAGAGTCAGAGAAATTTTTTTATGAATTGAAAGAAGAAGAATTTTACAGCCTCAAAACAAAGTTGTAAAGATGTTTTCAGGAATAAGCACTTAGTTGGTCAGAGTGGAAAAGATTTTGTTAGGTTTCCCATTTGTAAAACTTCCCAACACGAACCACAAAAAAAGGAATCGTCCTGTCAGCTGTTCAGATATTTCAACTGATGGAAAATTAAATAACAAGTTCTGGAATTTATATGAAGATGACAGTTGTTCTTACCTAAATACAAAGTGGTAGGCAATGGACTAACAGTTAAGTTGAACAGAAATAAAGAGACAGAACTATTTCTAACTTTTATTAAAATAAGCTAAAAAACATATTCGAATTAAGTTATATATACAAATATAAAGTCACCAAAGTATTTAATCCCATACTAAGGTTTTCTAACTACCTTAAGCTAAATTTTAAAAATATTATGTATTTATATAGTTAACATAAAACAACTAAAAAGGCTTTGTAGTGAATTGTTTCCAGTAGCATCAATTACCATTGTGCTAATTATCGACTGCTAATTAACATAGAGCTGTAATTTCATGTGATCTAAAATAGATCTGCTTCTATAGTAGTATGTTCTAAAATAATAAGTAGACACATAACATCTTCAATGTGACAATATTGAGAGATATGGTCAGTGACTAGTGTTCACAACAGAAAACTTTTAACTTTTTAAATACAAGTCATTTATATGCCTGTTAAGTAGGGTAACCAATTCTCAGCTTGAGTAAATTATAGGTTAAATATAAAGTTGACTGAGCCCAAGTCCCTGCTGCTGAAACATAAAACAATATAATTCAAATATATTTGTAAAATTTCATTAAGTTATCATTTACAGAAACTACTAAAAGTTTTACTCAAGTTAGAAATATACCAAATGTTCTTTGCCTTAATGGTTATCTTAATTAATATTTCACAGCATATGTGTCATTTCCAAGCTAGAGTTAGATTAAAACATTGAAGAATATTACACATTTTTTAGCATTTTAAAAGTACACCCATTTTATTTACATTAAAATCTAGTGATAATTAGCTTTAAAAATCCACTTTAATTTATATTTAACCTCCACTAGATGGTTCTTTGAAAAGTACTATTGACTTGATGGAACTAGCAGGGAGTAGTAGTGTGTGTCCGTGTGTGTGTCAAAGAAATCAAGCAAGAAAGAGACGAGAGAGAGAAAGAAAGAGAGATCTCCTAGCTCCTGGCTAGATCATAAACACCAAAATTTATCTTGGTATTGTTAACGAAAAACAACCTCTAGAAAGCCTCTGCTAGTAGAAGATACATCACACCGCGTGCTGCAGAGGATCACAGAACTTTAGAGCTGAAGGAGAGCCTAAGATCGTCTAGCTTCTCTACTCTCTTATAAATGAGAAAATGAAGGCACAGAAAAGTTAAATGTCGTGACAAGGCCACACAGAGTTGCGAGCCAGGCCAGGAAACCTGTGTTCTAACTTCCAGACCAAATAATATTTCTATTATTCTCTACACTATCACTCTTAAAGACTTTTAGTCATCTATTAAAACAAGAATGAAGTTGTTGAGTTATTGATTTTAATCAAAGACAACCACATATATCCCGAGAATATTAACTTGTAAGTGACATTTCATCTTTATGTCTTAACTACATGCATTTAAAAACCTATTTGTTATTTAGCTTACAGCTTACGTTGACTCAATTTTTTTAAGATTTTACTGTTTGTGGAATTCTAGGATCATTCCTCTTCCAGTAGTATGTTTTAATTTAAAAAAAATTGAAGCGAGGGGAGAATTCTGTGCCATTTGTTCTAAAACCATGATTTGAAATCATTGGTGGTCGCGAATGAATAAGAAAGTACTGTCTTTTTGAAAAAAAAACTGCAATTCTATGCAAGTAAGCTAAAGAACCATAAAACATCTTCACAATTGAAATTTTTTTCAAAATAACTGTCTTATGTCTGGTAGTTTGAGAAATCTTCACAAGCAACGATGAGCAGTGAGACAGCTCACTTAGAACGAACACCTGCTTCCCACTCACCTCTTCATTCCCTGCCTCGGTGCTTCGTTTTTAACCCTAACTCAAAGCATTCAAAAGCCTCTTGAAAACAACTTTTCAATGATTCAGTCTAGTTAAAATAATCTTCAAAAAGCGACCCCCTAAAAGGGCTTTGTGGTTGGGGCAATTTGGAACAATTACTACATTCACATAGCACCAGGACTGAAATGGAGGCCAAAGATAGAGTCCAAGCAAATAGGATTACAGGGCTGATACAGGTCTAATTAAATGTGTGCTTTTTTTTTTTTTCCTATGGTGTATTTTCTTCTTCCTCAAGCAGCAGGAGTACTAAGAAGAAGTTGAGTCTGAATTTTTAATTCTCTCTAAAGTGCTCTGCAAAAACAAACAAACTAACTAAACTAAACTGCTTGGAGATTCTCAGGCACGTGTGTGGAAAGTTGGAGGAAACCAGGGTGCAAAGAGGTAAGGCTGAGGTAGAGAAAAGGGAGAATTCAGGTGGTGTCACTCACTATGGCAGTATGATACTTGGACAGCGCCAAAATGGAGCTATATAAATAAATTAAAAAGCTGACACGAGTGACGCAAGTCCCAGGTAAATCAGAAACTATACAAGGCTGTGAAGGAAACGCATGGTCACAGAATTGTGTGGGCTTCTGTGAGGATCCTGGGGCAAGACTACTTGCTGAGGATAAGTTTTACAAGTCATTACTTAAATTGGGTACTAGACATTGAAGTGCAACTGTCTTCCATGTGGCTGAGAAATGCAAAAAAAAAAAAAAAAAAAAATCTGGGTAGTACAGACATGAGAAACATGCACTGAAAACAGGAGTTGCAGTTTGAGATCTGTGCACCTGTGTGATTCAGGCAGCAGCAGTGCTATGTGGCCTGGGGCACCCAGGGAAGTCGGGTATGCAAATGCCATCAGAAGAGTATTTTTCTTCCTGGTAATATGCCTGCTCAGAACATTTTTCTAAGCACTAAATGTGGATGCTTTCTCTTCTCCAGTGATACCTAAATGATAGGTCTGTCTAAGGGAAAACAATTGTAAAATGCTAGTTCGAATTCATTCTTAAATGTGAGCAAAAGTAAGGGAAGACAGTCACCCTACTGACTCCTGCCAAAAACTCTATTGTTGTTTGAGGCACAATTACCATTAAGAAAAATGGGTAATGGAGTCTTGTGCTGTCTTCTTATTTCTGAATGTGTGTGTGTTATTAAATATATAAGATACACACTTAGGAGAACTGGAGCAGCATGACTGGTTTGGCAATAAGAAGGTTTACATGATAAAAAAAATATGAAGGCTAAAAATAAATCTTTCAGCAATGTTCCCTTTGATCTTTTATTTCTCATTTTCCTGGTACCTGTGGTATCACCTTATTAAAAATGCAAGAAACATACAATTCTGAAGAGGCACATTCTTGATAAGATGAAAATAAGTCCCTAGCAGCTTATATTCATACTCGGAATGTTAAATGGCCAAATAAGCCCACTTATTCCAGTGTCATTCCAGTAAGCGAGGAATTACTGCTTAGATGCCATAATTCCTTCGTGAAGAGAAACTCCCTAATAACTGAATGAGAGTCTCTGGAAGTTTCCATAGCCAGGTTTATGAGTGCAATAAACATTTAGAGATGAACATAAGGTGTTACTGTGTTTTCTTAAAAACAATTTATGCTTGCTGTCTTG
This sequence comes from Rousettus aegyptiacus, assembly GCF_014176215.1. Taxonomy (NCBI): domain Eukaryota; kingdom Metazoa; phylum Chordata; class Mammalia; order Chiroptera; family Pteropodidae; genus Rousettus; species Rousettus aegyptiacus. The sequence continues at coordinate 22,830,299 of NW_023416310.1, forward strand.
GTACCAGACACAAGACATTTTTGGAATTATGTATATTTGGAGAAATTGACATTGTTCAGGTGAGCGCACCAAGCCCAGGAGCAGAAAAGAGTTAATGAAATAATATTTATTGATAGAAACACGACTATTTTGTGTCTTTATGCTAGACAGTGATGGACAGCCCCATGCTATTATTTCACATGAATTCCTTGTTAACAAAGTAAAAGTACTTTAGACATTCTGCATCATTCTTAGATGTCCAGGATACAAAGCATCTATCATGGTGCTTCAGAATTTATAATGATAAATATTGTATATATATGTAAATATGTATGTACATAGGTAGGTTTGTCTGTCAAATTTACTTGGGAAAATATTCCAATATAAGTTGGGCGCACCTATTGAGGTGTTTTGTTTGTTTACTTCTTTTTTTGGTAAGAGAAACAAAATGAAGTTAAGTGAAAGATTATCTTCCTGTTCTCAGAAACGTTTACATACCTGACTTGATCACGAAGCATAGGTTTAGGGCTGCACAGATTCATAGAGGCTGTGGATGCAAATGTTTGGAAGAGACTGTTGACAATAAACCATTTAGAAAATACACCCATGAAGATAGGTTTATGTACTGAGATGATTTTGTCATGAGGAGAAAAGGGTTAAGAGACTGTGATGTATCGAAGGACAGCAGTAGAGTCAGCAGTCAGTTATCCTCGGATCTTATGAGAATGGTATTCCTTGTGGTTCATCCACTATTGGCTATGTAAATGTATGGAATCTTCTCTAGCTAGCTTTAAAAATAGAATTGTCAATGTCTCATGAGACAGAGAAAGTAGAGCCTGCCCTTGAATCAAGAAATAAGCCTAGATGACATTTCAAGGTTTCTTTTCTACACCAATATAAAAACACAGAATAAAATACCAGCATTACTCAACAGAATTACAATAAGAGTGAATTAAAATGCAGAAATATAATGTTATTCCTTACACAAACAACAAATCAAACAGACAAGCTGATTGCTCTAAGACATTATGTGATTAACTGAAGAAAGATGAAAAACATAAATCTTTTTCATAAATCAAAGTATAAGCCCACAAATTCTCAATATAAATTGCCTCAAGAGGGGCGGCTCTGATGAAATTGAAAACGTCTCCTCCATATGTGCAGTTTCAGACTTTATAACATTTAAAGAAAATGTTCTAAAAGATAAAGTTGGCATGTAAAAAGCATGGGCAGAGGAATCAGTAATGATCAGAGCAAAACAATTCTAGAAAGGCATCTTAATTTTCATATGGCTCATTTGCATTTGAAATACTGAGAATTCCTATCTCTCTTGTACAAAAAAAATGTGTACATATTAAATTACTTTCCACTTAAAAGAACATTTTCCTAAATGTTTGGAAGATGATCAAATTTTAACTGGAGGACTTGTTTTCTTCCATCAGGTGTGGGGGAGATGTGGCTTCCTGGTATGAGAGGCAACAGTTGATTCTATTAGCAGAACAAGACAAAAATGAGAAAGTAAATTGAAAACAATTCCTATTGGTACGGTTTGATTTAAGGGTGGTAAAAAAAAAAAGGATACGTAACGGTACAAAGATGTCAAAAGACATCAATTAAAATTAAGCAGGGTTACCTTTCCAAAAATTGTGATATTCTGATACTTGAACATTAGGTTCTATTACTTATTCTAGGATACCCTTCGAGGCGAGAATGGGAGAACGTGAATCAGGGGCCAGGAGGCAGGCTGGGGCGCTGCCGCTGTCCACCCTCACAGGCCAACGGTAAGGGGACAGTGTTTTTACACACGATTCACACTGTATTTCAGATTGTTGCTTCAGACTTAACCCCGATCTTTTGGTTACTTAAGTAAACCGTACTGGGCTTAACTAACAAACACGTAACCAACAGTAAAAGGTAAAATGGTCTGTGTAATAAGAATTTGGGGACCCAGAGATTTTGGACACACAAAAGTCATCCTAACATTTCTTCTTATTGGTTAGTTTGATCTTTCTCTCCCAATAAACTTCTATTTTTATCTATCAAACAGTTGAAAAAAAAAAAAAAAGACGGACCGCCTTCTTCCTTTTTTGGGACATGTTTGTGAGAAGATAAATGACCAAAAAGTAGATCGAAGGTAGAAGATTATGCAAACAGAAATGGGATGATGATCTCTCTCTCACAAATTAAAAGTTACCATCTTGGCTTACTAATAAGTAGTGCTCGTCGATTTATTTATTTGGATCATGTTTATTAGTACTTTCTAAATGACAGATATTGTTTAAGCTGCTGAGGATACAAGATGAAGGGGAAAAAAACCCAAACAAACTTATTTCCATGGAGTTCATGTTTTAACTTCAAAGTTTTCTGAAAGCAGGTAAAGAGTAATAGCCTAATGAACTGCAGAATCAATGTTTTTCATCATATTCACCATATTTTCCTGCAATACTGGCACATCTGAGGATAGAATGTGGTTCCCAGGTCTCTGAATTTTATCCTTTGTATCTGGCCAGAGGTGTCCTTAGCTTCCAGAAAAAAAATCTAAGAAAGGCAGACTTAGGTGCCTGTGCTAGCTGGAAAGATGTAAGAGTCAAGTTTCCTTTATTGAGCATCTGGAAGATACAGAAAGGTACTGGGATTGCTCTGCAGTGCAGGTTAAACTTAGTCCTGTTCCAATGAGAGTTTTATGAAGCCGTTGTGTTTTGGGTGCATGATCTGGTGGGTGGGATAGTCAGTAAGTATAACAAAAGAGTTGTGCGATAATTTGATTTAAGTGTTTTTAGAATAAGATTTTGTAACAACCTGGATGTTTTCATAATTTTATGATTTTATTACATCGATCATCAGTATTAAGTAAATAAATGCAACTAAACCAGTGCAAAGATAAGGTCTCAGTGTCCACCCAGTCTCACTTCGAAAGGTAGAAAAAAGAAAAAAAAAAATCATTTTATAGCACTTTTAACTTTTGAATGGAGGTACCTGCTGACGTCTTCTGTTTCTTCCTTCATTACGTGCTTTTCTTTTAATTTGGTCCTCTTGGAAAGAATCAAAGTAGGGGCTCTCCAAGAGTTGGGCACATGTTAACCTGTCATCCGGATTCATCTTCAGACACTCCTTTGGAAGAAAAGCAAAGATGTTAAAAGAGGGGACTTTTTTGTTACTGTGCCCAAAACTCTGAATACCAACTTGATAGAAAAAATATGAGTACAGAAATTCTTTCAGTTTGTATATTACCAGTACTTGTTCATAACTGTGGCAGTCTATCTCTTCATCGCTTCATTCTGCTTCTGCCTCCATCATTCCACTTAAGTGGCTATGTTAGTCACACCTACGATCTCTACTTCCACATCTTTAATGTTTTTGCGTCCTCATCTCAATCATGTTAGATAGTGCTAACCACGTCCTTCTTATAACTCTTCCTTTGGCTTCTCTGATGGCTTTCATCCTCCTATTTCCTGGCCATTTCTTGGCAAATCAACCTTTCCTAGTTTACCTTCTTTTCCACAATGGTTGCAAGAAATTCCGCAAGGCTCAATCCTAGGTTCCCCTTTCTTTTCCTCTGTTCTAAATTTCTAGCTAATCTTACTGATGCTCAATGGCTTCAATAGTCAATGTTTACCAGAGACTTCCACATGTGTATTTCTGGTCCAGACCTCTCTTTTGAACTCCAGACCCACATTGCAGTGGCCTACTTAATATCCTGCTTTGTCTCCAGGGCACTGTTATGGGTTGAACAGTCCACCCCTCCTCCTGATATTTGTTGAAGTCCTCACCCCCAAAATCTCCTAATGTGACTTATTTGGAAATAGAGTTTCTGCAGATATAATTAGTTAACATGAGATCATCCTGGAGTAGGGTGGGACCTATTCCAATGATTGGTGTCCTTATAAGAAGAGAGAAGACAATGCAAAGACAGACACACAGAGCATACACCATGTGAAGACAGAGGCAGAGATTGGCATTTTGCTGCCACAAGCCCAGGGATGTCTGGGACTCTCAGAAGCTGGAAGAGGCCAGGAAGGATCCTTCCCTAGAAGCTTTGGAAAAAGCATGGCCCAGCCAACACCTCGGTTTTAGATTGCTAGTCTCCACAACTGTGAGAATAAACTGTTGTTTTCAGCCACCCTGTTTCTGGTACTTAGCTATAACAGCCCTAGGAATCTAATAGAGGTACCTCTCCTCTTTGCCACCCTCCTCTACTTCACTCTCCAGGGCTGAATCATCATCAGTTTAATTTGCAATTATATCTTAATTCATTCACTTCTTTGTATTCAATTACTTTCAGTCTATTGAAATCTAGTCAATCACTAAATACCTATGGATTTTTTTTTAAAAGAGCATTTTTAGATTCTAAGAAGAGATTGTTAAAGATGAACTCCTCCATAGGACCTGGGCTGGAACAACATCCTGCTCGGTTATTTTAGTTCAAATTTCACAGAAAGCTCTTCAACAAAATTTCCAATAGTCTACAGTCTTCTTCTTGATGACCAGATAAAACTGCCATAGTGATAGGATACTTATGGCTATAAAACTAATGAGTAATAAAAAATATGTATATACTACACCCATTGTCTCATTTAAAACCTAATGAAGAGAACACAAAATATCTACCATATATTGGCCGCTGCATGCCACCACTGTCCTTGGCACTGTCATGGGCTGGCACTTCACCTACTTGAGCAATTCCCTACAGATTATGACCCAGTCTCACAGCATAACTACCTGTTAAGGTAGCTGGCAATTATTTGTTGTTAAATATGTCTGATTTGCTATTAATGAAAGAAAGCCTGCCTTTATCTACCATGGGGCAGGTGTCTAGAACCCAAGGGATAGCACGATCCTTGATGCACTTAGAGTTCTTGGGTCTCAGGTCTAACATTATGGGTCTAAATCAAATATTTAAGTGACAAAACTATCTTCACCCAGAACCTTGGGCAGGTCAGCAGGGCACTTCAGCTTTGGAGATGAGGACAGAGAGTCTATTCTATACCTTGGGAGTTTTCACGCCCTGGAGGTGCTGTCTAGGAAGCTTTCCTTTCTGATTAGTTGGAGGAGAAACCAGAGAAAGGCTTGGGCTCCACCTGAGAATGGGTTGGGCTTGCAGTGCTTGACATCTTCCTCCATCTCCCTCTGCCTTGGGTTTTGTTAAGTTGTAGGTCATCAGAACCGCCTGTCCAGAACAAGGTCAGAAAATTGGGCTTCCAGGAGAAGGCCTGCAGAGTGCTGGGTTAAGGCAGGTTGGAGTACTGAGACAGGAAGAAGGCAGCTGAGGTCGAGTGGAGTAGTGGTAAGGGCAGTCTGGGAGTGCAGAGGTATCAGGCTCCAAATCTCAGGAGGACTCAGACTGAAGGAATCCAGCACCCTGGATAGCGCCTTGGCGTCAACTGGCTCTACAAAGGCTGGTCTACAAAGTTCACTCTAAATCATCCAGACAGCTCTTCCTTCTAGATCAGAGGAATTTCAAACTGAGCTGCGTATCATAATCACCTAGGGGGATGTTTAATGATACAAATTCCAAGGTCCTATATATAGAGATTCTGTTCCGTAATCTGAGGTTTGATATTGGAATGTGTGTGTTTAACAAGCTCCCAGATCGTTCTGATGAACGGTATGGAAACCACAGCTATGAGCAGAACTAGCTGATTGTTAAAGACACATACATACCCTTACTGCTGTCTCCAGTCTTATCCCCTTTGGGCTTTCAGTATTCACTTTGGATGGAAGAGTCACGTCTAGCATGGCCTCGGTTGGTCAAGCAGGAATGGCAGACTGGTCATAGGTGAGTTTCTTCTACTTTTTATTAGAATTTGTCCTTTGTTTGACTACTTCTTTTGGGACTGGTGCAGGGGCTATATATGGTGTCTACCTGGCTCTGACTTTGCCTGGTTTACTAATTTTTTTAAAAGAATAACTAAAAATTTTATTTAACACCATATCTAAATGTTATCAGTTCAATACGTAACTAATATTTTAAATTGTTAATGGAATATTTTATACTGTTCCCCCCCTCCTTTTGAATTCTTTCCCCCCGTCACCCACTTCCACCCCTGACCTATGGATGCTGCCGTTTCCCCCTCAACAACTGGATCTCTGAAGGAGGGGTGTCTCCTCCCACACACTCGCAGAGTGCACCTGGGTCCTGGCGCACCCGGGGTATGGTCTGTGGCTCCACCTGGGGCATGAACACAGGACCTTCCACATGTAAAGCAGACATGCTAACCACTACACTATGGAGCCACCCCCTTTAACCTGTTTATAGTGATTTTCATAGAAATCTAGTACATCTGAATTCAAATTAGCCCTATTTCAAGTGCTCAACAGTAACACATAGTGGCTATTATATTGGACAGTACAGTTCTAGACTTTCAAACTTAAGGAGTGTATTCATCCTCATAATTTCCATAGTCTGAATATACTAACTTATTTAAATTACCTAATGGATGCAAAAGAAGTAATGGTGTTCATCACAGCAAACCGTAATTATACTCTTTCATCTTCTACTCATTTTAGTGGGTATGCTAGAAAGATTACTGCTTCAGTGGCTACATCTTACTTCACATTATTTGCCCTGCTGTCCATCCCTCCCAGAGTTATCAGCTTCAGTCAGTACAATTTGCAGTCAGTAATGGTTATAACTGATTTTTGAGTACCTTCATGAAATTCAAAGCCACGGGATGAGCATCTGAGAACTTTTCTTCAAGAGTTTCCTAGAAAACAAAGTAAAGAATTTCAATGTTACAAAATAACAAAGTAATGTTTATTAGTAATAAGAACGCTTTGAAGAAAGGCCTGTACTAGGTTAGATAATTTCTTGAAAAAATTTTTAAATCATATTTTACATAATTTTACACCATGTAAAGATTTGAAAGACAGAAAACAGAGTTATTTTCTTAATTTCACAATGTCTTGCAATTGATGGTTGGTAAATGTGAGTTCTAAACGTCTCCTTCTGAAATCCTACAAGTACTATAATACCTGTGGCCTGATCTACTTATAGAGATGCTTTGCACATTAATGAAAATACATTGAACTACATGAGTAAGAACCCTACAGAAAGCAGTAAAATGATAAACACAAAATTCAGAATAGTAAGGAGGGAAGAGGATGGGATTGAGGAGGAGTATGTAGGAAGGGGGAGGCTTCAAGATAATGGTAATATTCTTCTTTAACTAGGTAGCAGGTACAAGTGGACTTGCATTTTGTTCTTTAAATTATATATCCTTTTGTAATTCAATCTCTAGCATTATAATTTGACTTTCAATCTTTTCTTTGTTAAGAACTTTAACAAATATAAGAAATCCAATATATAAATCAAGGTATTATATAACATAAATGTAAAACAAAGAGGGTGCCTAGACATAGCTAGGACCACCTGGTCCTCAGATTGCTCACTGTGCCATAAATCACGATCTGGCTTTACACTTTCCTCATCCTTGCACCATTCAGGCTCCAACACATCTTGAGTGTGGACACATGTCTTTCTTGACAGTCCTTTCATTCTGTAGGCAGTATCTAGACCACATGGAGTTTTACACATGATAGCCCAGAGTTAAGTAACACAGACAGGAAATTGATGTCTACAGAGTCAGAGCATCAAGTAGTCACTGATATAGTCCCAAAGAAAGGCAAGGCTTACAGCAAGAGTGTGGAGGTGGGCATCATGGTTTGAAGTTCTGATTTGGATACAATGAGGATCATTTTGTACAAAGACCTTCCATGTGAAAATACATGTTGTGAAGAAATGGTTTTTATTGATTTAAGCTTTGTTTCACATGCTGAATAACAGAGTGTATTTTTTTCAATATAGAGAAGACTACAGTAAGAATTGTTTATGAATAAATAATTATTTCAGGAAAAGATACTCTAATGTTTTGACTAAAAAGATCAAGGTATTTATGTAAGGGACTAAATATACTCTCGCTTCAAATTTAACATTAAATTAACCTTTGCATAGGACAAGCAAACTTTATAAGCCTCCTAATTAAGTCTGTATAGTTTTTATATAGCTTTTTTCATCTGTTAGTGTGTTATAAGGAAAACAGGAACCAAAAGCACAAATATTAAACAAACAACTACCCTTTTAAAGAAAGTAGCAACACAGATAATTAAACATCCAAAATCGAGCAGTTACCATGTCTTCTGGTTCAGGAATACTGATGCCACGGAAAAATTGGTTACTTTTAAAGATAGATTGATGTCTTGGGATAAGTTTTCCTGTAAAATACAAACCGCATAATTCAGAAGTTTAGTAAAAATAATGTAATATTTAACTGGCTAACTTCTGAGGTCCTGATATGAAAGAAATTCTGAGCCTAATTGCTACCTCCAGACTTGGGAGGTGAAGGTCACTGCAGAAACACGTCTTTTCAGTAGGGTCAATTCTCTCACACGACTCTCTCTGCCACACATAGGTTGGTCTGCCATTTAGCCTCCCTCCAAAAAGGAGGTAAGAAAACAGTGAGGAGGACTTTATACACTTGATCTCATGTAATGTCATAATGATCTTACGATGGTTGCTATTTTTAATCTCCACTGTACTAAGGAGGAGAACGAGGCTCAAAGTTTTACTAACCTGTCTTAAATCACACGGTCATTTAATGACAGACCTAGGATTCAAACTCAGGTTTGGCTCCCTGAGCCTCCCACAATCCCTTCAGGAAAGCAGTCAAACAATATACACTTACGGTGTGGACTGTGGTGATACTCTACCCCACATTTTTCATGCTGCAGAACAGTCCAGAAGATTGCATTGGAACCAAATGCAAATGTTGTATGTAGGGGTATCACTTTCTTTGCATCCATGCTGTTGGAGTAAAGCTGCAGCTAACTTTTTGGGTTATACTGTCTTCTAACCAGGTGGAAGTAGACAACTGCTGAGGATGTTGACACTTGAAAAAGAGATCCCTTGAGTCCCGTTCCTATTCTGCACTTAATTGGTTGTACGACTTTAAGCCAATCATGGAAGCTCCCTGAGCCTCAGTTTCTTATTTCTAAAACAGGCACAATGAAAAGTGTCATAATGTCTTTGACGAGCTTTTCTTAAGACTGAAAGAGATAATGTGTGTGAAAGAATTTATAAATTCTTCAGTACTATACAAAGGAGCAGAGTTGAGAGGTTGTAACAGAAACTGTATAGTCTGCAAACCTAAAATATTTACCATCTGGCCCTTTATAGAAAATTTGCTGATTTCTTCTCTAAAGGAGGAAAACCTTCTTTCGTAGTGGAAAGAAACTATATTTGATCGAGTATCACTTAAGAGCAAGCTCTATGCAGCTGACATATATCTTTAGCCCTATCTTAGCCCAATATGGAAAGTAAATGTATAGCTTATTCCATGGCTAAGTGGCTTACTTGGAAAGGCAGCTGAAAATTCCTCAGTGAGAGAGTAATGGCTATACATATTGAAGAAAGGGTTGGGCTTTGGCTACAACCCAGAACAACCATCCAGAGCAGCACATTGGAGAGGCAAGAAAGCTCCTGTTGTTCATTATAATGACATGCTATTACTGTAACAATACAGCAATTCTGAAAGTCATAAAGTGCAACCCCTACCCAGTGTTCTGATTATCAGATAAAGTTGATCCACATCTGATTTTCCAGGCCAGAGTGGCTGGCCTGTCAGGAGCTCTGCAAAAACGCAACCGGTAGCCCATACGTCGACAGAAGAACCATACTGAGTATCTCCCACGAGAAGTTCAGGAGCTCGGTACCATCTTGTAGCAACATAATCAGTGTAGGCATCTCCTGGAACTGCAAACGAATCACGCACATGAGGTAGGTCACATTCTCCGAACATGTTACCTAATCCCAAGAACAGGTCAGGCATTCAAGTAAGCTACAAAAACTCTCAGAGGCCACACATTCCTATCAGTTAATGCAGTGAAGCACTGAGTAAATAGTTACACTGTGCACTCAGACAGTAAATTCAGCTTCCAAAGCCACCGTAGCTAGGTAACATCTATAAAATCCCAGCAGAGGGCGTGGGGATCGAGAATTCCTGTCATATAACTTCAAGTCTAAGCCATCTTCTAAATGCACTGTTAAGGCACCTGTGTCTGGGTCCTATCAGGATACTAATTATGTACACAGCCACTTGCAACGTATATGTTGCTAAAACAATCTGCATGCTTCTAGATTCGGGAAGAAATGCTGATTTGTCGCTTTTTCCCTTTGGTTCCTCCCTGTCTGGAATGATTTTCTTTTCTTGGCACTATCTCTGAATCCTCTCTTCGTTACTCTAGTCTCACCAGCTCTAGGAAGGTTTTTACACTACTCTAGCCACATGAACACCCTCGCCAGGGGACCATCTGTACCTTCACGTCTGTACTTTACTGCCAATTATCTTGTGTTATTCTTTTGTCTCTTTTATTTAAGTTTATAAGTGTATAAAGAGCAGAAATACGTTTTATAATTCTTTTCCTCTTCAATGGGGCAAAGCATGTAAATGTGACATCCAATAAATTCTAGTTGAATGGAGTGGAGCTGAAGTGCAAACTAATGTAGTGACTAAAGGTTAAAGTGAGATTTTCCATTTTAAATAACAACACAACACTTAGCATACATTCCATATTTAAAGTAAGAATTTAAACTTGATTATTTCATAATCATCTGAATTGGATGTTAGTAAGAAGTTACGACTTACTCAGAATTCGTGCAAACCCAAAGTCACAGATCTTGATTATTCCTTGCTTAGTTATTAAAATATTTTCAGGTTTTACATCTCTGTGAATACACTGTAAGATAATATTTGATTATTTATCTGAGCCATAGAAACGACAAAGCATAACAAACATTAACTATTAGTTAATAGTTAATAGTCTGTGAGATAAAAACAAATATGTTTTCTTTTAATTTTTCTGAAGAAACTTATATTGGCAATTTTTCATTTGTAAATCTTAACATGCCAAAAGACAAAAATCGAAATGTTGCCATATCAGTGAAATTATAATCTCTGGATATGAAAACTACTTCTAGGGGCGAGGGAGAAGAGTGTATCATATGATCATTTCTTACACTTTTTACTGAGTCCTACTTCAACTGTAAGAGGTAAAACTCTGAATGAGCTTAGACTCAATGTACTTCTACTAAGAACTGCTGCCATTCAAAATCATAAGTCAAGTTAAATAAGTATTACAGATTTGTGAAATTGGAAAAACACATGAATGATAACAAGCAAAACTCACAATTAGAATGATATTATCGTTTAAATTATGATGTGTGAAAAGAAGGAACTCTATTAATAATTATGCCAGGACAACAAGCACAAATCGCGACTGTCACAGGTAAGGTGGGGTATATGGTCCCCTCCTTACCAAGAGATACCAAAGCATTTGTCCTCAGAGGATGAGAATCACTTCCATATCCTCAACAGTTAGCTGACCTGGACTGATTTAGCAGCCTCCGGAGAGAAGACCATGTGACGCTGCTAGAGTCCCTCATTGAAGAGCAGGACGCTACTGTGAGGCACTGTGACCTCGAAGAAGCTCCTGCTGCTGGCCTCCTACACATAGAGACCTTATAGTTTGTGGAATCTTCATAATGACCCTGAATGAAGCAGACGCTCCTTGCTGGACATGAGAAGGCTAAGCGGGGGGCATGGTGAAGGCAGGCCGAGTGAGCCTCACTCCCCATCACTTTTCTACGAGTGGCTATTCCATGTTGTAGAGGTCCCAGGAGAAAACAGCTTAAGCCCTATTCTTTAGAACTCTGAATTTCCAGTTTGTCCTCACTCCAAACAAGCAAAGTGATAAAAATGATGTTGCTCTTCTACAACTCAGCCCTCATATAGAGCTCTGCACTTCTCAAAGCCCCATCATGTGAATTAGCTCATCCTCGTAACACTGCGTTTGCAGGGGGCCACTGACAATGTCCAGGTTACGCGGTACAGTAATCAGCTCCTCGTTTGCTCCTCTGCTATGCCGTCAGTCCCTTTAAGTAATCCTGTCAAATGGACAATTCTGAAATAATTTATCTTTGCTTCTAAAATAGCTGTCTGGGAAGAGAAAACGTTGAGTCCTAAAACATTTTCGGTCACAAAAATGGCACTGGTAATAGAAGCTTGTCTCGATTTAGCCTCTGTCAACTGTTTCATTATTCGTACCAATAGCAATTAGAAGAAACCTTTGCAAGCCTCTTAAAAGTCCTAAGGTCTTGGATATTAATTTTTAAAAATACAGTATAAACCAACCTTATTTTGATGGCTTCCTACCTTTTAGGTAACACATTTATGAAACTTGGATTAGCATTCTGAGTCACACTCACTCATAACAGTTGGTGATTTAATAAGAGCAGGTTATGTCCCTCAAATGAGTCTGTATCAAATACTAAAATTTCTGGACTATGTGTGATATTACTAAATAAGTGGACTTATACTGATACCTGTTTACTAGCCTATTTAAATAGGTTTTTTGGATCTAATGAAAATCCATAGCAATTTATTTTCAACCAAAAACTACAAAGGCAAATGAAGTATTGATATATTCCAAAGACACAGAAAAATTTATTGGTGTAGCTGGAGGTAAGAGAAGCTAGTAATAAAGAGGAATAGAATATAGAAGAAAAAGTAAAAAACCACCCAAACAGTAAGAAACAGAATGGAGGGCAGAAGACGCTTAGACATAAAGCATTAAGTCTCTCCACTGCAAAGCAACATTTAGTGCAAATTCTGCATTACCTTTTGCAATCAGTTTATTTTTCACTGAAGAACAAGAAACTTACAAATCAGTGTAACAGAAGAATTTTAATAAACTTTGGTTTCATATACAGCTTTTAGCAAACATTGCTCAAATTGGGTCACTGTGGCTGCTGAACAATCTCCTATCTTCTGGCTCACAAGCAAGCATGAAGAGAGAGCCACGGTATTTTAAAACTGACCCTGAACAATCATCTCCTGAAACTGCCTCACCAGAAATTGCTTCTTTATAGCCTGACTGAACAATAGTTTTCTATTACCTGAAAAGGTTGTTCTCTTTGAGCTTTACTGATGGGTACTCAGTCAGCAATAAATGAGGAAAGAGACCTCCTTTCTCGACACAACCAGAAGATGAATATCAACAAAATGATGATAGATTTGCAGCGTGATACACTCATATCTTGGAAGTCAATGTAGTTTTGTCATTTTGAGATGAAGTTCTTTTTCTCTAATCGATACATCCAATACATAAAAATCCATGAGTTCATAATGATTCTAAATGGGTCACTGTTTACCTCACTTCAGTAATATTACAAGGTAAAAAAAGAACAAAATGAGTAAGTATTTTCTTAAGTTCAGTGCTTCTCAAAATTTGATGTGCACAATGCTAAAATGCAGATTCTGATTCAGCAGATCTGGAATGGGCCTGAGATTCTGGATTTGTAATGAGCTCTCTGGTGATCTCTAGGAAGCACACTTTGAGTAGCAAGACCTTAATCCCCCACTACTTAAACCTTCCCGGTCTTGGTTACGATCACTGCTCTGGAGATTTTAAGGTAGGGTCAGAATGCCTTTTCTAGTCTTTGAGGGTATCATGAGGGTTCCTCTAAAGACAAGGAGTGTATAAAGGTTTTAGGTGTAGTATTGTAACTGTTTATATAAGACTTAGATTTTTTCCTTTGCGTGCATTTTATTTAATAGATAAAATAAAAAGATAGATACAAAAAGGCTTACCATAGGAAAGAAAAATGAGATAACCCGAGTTTGGAATTTCCATGTTGGAGGAAATTATCCATTTTTAATAGAGATCATAGATGATCAATTGGAGGTTTCCAATATTTTAAAGCTTAAGGTACAGAATGTGTTCTAAGCAGGGAAATGATGGCCGTTGCACTGAGCTACAATAATGTTTGCATCTGCTGGAAATACTAAGTCAAAGTCAGGTAAGTAGGTTGATGACTAGTGACTAACTCACTTATTCATCCAGTTATTCTATAAATATTTATTGAGCATCTTTTATATAAAAAGATCCTGCTAAGCACTGAAGAGATACAAAGATAAATCAGCCACAGACATTGCATTCAAGCTTATAATCTAGTACACAGCAAAGTGTCTGTTTATGTAAAGTACAAATATTATGGTTAACAGGACTTAAAAAGAATCATCTTAACTACCATAATGCTAGTTTAGTTACCTTAGGTGAACTTTAATACTTCCCCTATCATGGTGGAAAGCAAGAGAGATGTGGATTCAATTCAGTGTTATCTTCGGTAAGTACTTGAAAGCACAGTTTGCATCATGAAAAACAGGTTTATGTATTCTGTGAACAATGTCTCTCTATACTTTATTAATAGCAAATAAAAGCTTCTGATTTATCCTAACAAAATCTTCACTGACTGTCTCAGTTCCTCCTAAGTACTGACATTTAGTTCTGTGATCTCGTACTCTTTTTTGGCAATCTTTACTACTATGATAGACATTCTGCTGGCATCAAAATGGACCATATGGTAGACTGTATCCTTGCCTCATCGCTGCCTTTGTGGAGGCACCAACTCAACAGGTCTAGGTTATTTTTTTTAAACTATCATTATAGCAAAAGTAGCCAGGAGCCAGCTTAAATAAGCTCTCACTGACCTAAGATGGGACAAGTTGAACACCAAAAAGAGCAATGATAGCAAAGGATTGAAACACATCAAATATATAAAATCCTTATATTTATAATGATGTCCAACACCCCATAAAATCCCTTCACTGTCACTCTTAGAGGTTGCTAAGACACCAATTCATCACCTTGAGTATTCAAAAATAAAGAAAATAATCACATATTTATCCTATTGTATTTTACAGTAGCCAGAGTCCATGGGGGTAGGTTCTCCATAGAATTCCCATTAATAAATGCAGAAGGAATAACAGAATTAGAAAATCACCATCTTTAACCCCAGTGAAGCACTGGATATAGGCAACAATCATCAATGGATGCTAAAACCATCAAGTAAAATGTTGACAAGGAAAATTAATAAAGGAGGTGATCAATCAAGTACCTTCTGAACCCACGAGTCTATTTTAGATTATCGAAAGTGGGACAACCAGACATTAGATGCCTCATGATACTGATGCAATAAGAGGTATATAGCACTATATATGAAGCATTCTTGCCTATAAAACTGAATCTGAAAATTATCAAGCCTCTCTATAGAAATACAAACTTACAAGAAATACAGGTGAAAGAACAAGTTCTGTTACACACAGGAAGCAATCAGTCAACATGATTTCTATAACACAGTGGTATTCAAAGTGTGGTTTTTGGACCAGCTGCTTCAGTATCAACCGGGAAAATGACAGAGATGCAAAGTCTCAGGAACTACCCGAAACCTATAGAATGAACTTCTCTGGGCGTGGGCCCAGAAAACTGTCTTAACAAAACCTTCAGGGGATTTCCATGAATGCTCAAGTGTAGGAACTATGGCTCTAAAAAATCAATGATGAAATTTTTTTTTTTTAAAAAGGTAGGGGTAGGGGGACTGTTATAGAATGACTCGAGAGACATAAAAACTATGGTGGATTACACTAGTGATATCCTGAAAACTCATTTTAACCCAATTTAAAAATAATCATAAGAATCATTAGTACCGAGGCAAAAGGAGACATTAAGACTTCTAATTCATAAGGAATTAGCAATTTGATTCTTACAGAAATTAGAAAAGGGTCATGAGTAATGCATTGATTGCCTCATGTTTTATAACACTGTTTTGCTCTTCTAGTTCTTACTTTCCCTCCATTTTCAGCTCTTAAAGGCACCCTCGAGCTAGTTAGAAGTCATCATGGAGAATTAACAAACATATTAGAAAATGTTACTTACGTTATGTTTATGACAGAAATTAAGAGCTTGAAGTGTTTGCCACAATACACTTTTGATCACTCCTTCTGCAACTCTGGGGAAAAAAATAAAATAGAAAATGAAAACTCCTAGGATGGGGTTACAGGAGGAGAACTGGGAACAGAAATGAAATGGATGGAGCTTGTGATGGCCAATGAATACAGTGGAAAGGCTGTCTTGGAAATTTACTTTTTAAAAATGTTTTAATAAAAATTGCTTTACTGTTTTTTTATTGCAATTATATAATTTCCTTTAGAAATCTGAAATATTTACATCTGTAAAAATGATAAATGCTTATGAAAACTCAAACAATACAGAAAAGCAAAGGAATTAAAAAGTGTTGACTCAAATTTTGCTAACTCAAAATAATTGCTGTAACCTAACGGCAGCTGTCCTTTCAGGCAACTCTTTCTCTCCCCTCTCTGAATATCTCTGCATCTACTTTTCAACTTTAATTTCAAATAAGTACATTCAAATGGTTCAAAATTTAAAAAGTATAAAAGTTTATCTATGGAGAGTTCTCTCATACCTGCCTAGTACTCGGGTCACCCTCTGCAGCTCCCCTGCCTCTTTCAGAAACATTGTAGGCCTGTTAGCAGATATGAATACTAGCATGCATACAGATATATTAGTGGCTGTAAAGGACCTCATTATACGGTTCTATCATGATTTCTTTATCCTCACTAATGAAAAATTAGGTTGCCTCAATTTTTATCTCTAGAAATGACGTTTCGATGAATATATGTAATCATCCATCTTATTGCAGTTGTGCAATTATCTTCTTAAGGTAAGTTCTAGATGTGGCATTTCCGGGACCAATAGTTGGCATATATTATATTTTGATCTTGCAGGGATGAACTTAAGGTAGACCCAACACCTGCCTTTGCAGGAAAAAAGTTATGCTTGAAGACTGACTTTCAATTCATCCAATTTGTGTTGGTGGTAAACAGTGAAGCAAGTGTTGGAGTTGTTTGGTAACAGCGGCTAACACCTGGCAAGCAGGCAGGTACACAGCCATGGGAGGCCAGGGAGATTAAAGGGCCCAGGAGAATGGGAAGCTGGGAGCTTTTGTCCCTGCAGAATCCTTACTCCGTGTGGAAAATATTGGAAAAGTACCATGGACAGGTGTATTTTCCATTGGAGAATCGAGGATCTGAGTAACCTGTATTTTGGCTGAGAGTAGTTACTTTGTGTAATCATCTCTATAAATTATAGCAACTACAGTCCCTTTAACTTTTCTGTTGATGTCTTTTCAATGCCTCCTGAATGACGCTGTCAGTTACATACTGACAAATTACCCTCTCTAAGGCAGGTTATACCCATTCACACCCCCACCAAATATCTGGGCATTAAAGTCCTTATCGCTTCCTTTGGTTTTGCCAAATCATTTGCCTATTTGTGGTTAAAATATCTCATTTTGGTTTTCATTTGCATTTCATTATTAGTGAATTTAATTTTCACATGATTATTGGTCATTACATTTCTTCTTTTGTGTATTCCTGTTCATAGCCTTTATTGCTTTTTATGATTGGTCTCTTTACACCTTTTAAAATTGATTTATGACGACTTAGCATATATTAAAGTCTGCAGATATGTTGTAAATATTTTTCTCGGTGTGTTGTTTTTCAGTCCTATTCATGAGATGAGACTGTTGTTTGCAAATTTCAAAAAAAAAAAAGGAAATCTAAAACAAGTTTTATTAAATATCTATTACATTTTTAATTAAATTTTAAAATTATCTACTATTCCAAACACACCCATTACCCAGCTTTAATATTTTATCATATTTGGAATAAGGCCAGTGTGGCGAGAGTATGAGGGAATTGGTGAGGCTGGCAGGAGCCAAACCATGAGGGTCTTATAAATCTTGGTTAAGTAATTTAGATTTTATTCTAAGTTTAAAGGGAAGTCACTGAATATTTAAGAAGGCAAATGACATAATATAGAGAATAGAATTTCTGGGGGCAAAGTGGATACGGAGAGGTTAATGGGAAGGCTAATTTAATAATCCAGGTGAGATTTGGTGATTTAGAATAGATTGATAATGGTCGAGGGAAGGGAAATGGATTTCAATCCTTGGGAGGGACTGGCAAGAGTAGCACTTGGGCCTCGTCATGTAGAAATGGCAGGCTTGGTGGGATCTGAGGACTATAGGAACAGAGGACCAAGGACTGGAATCCGGAAACAAGGCAAGGGCAAGGGTTCAGAAACTGGCAGAACCCTGGTTACTAGTGTCGGTAACATGGAACTGGCACAGGGTGATGTCATAAGAAAGTCCCTAGCTGTTGCTGCGGAAGAGTGGTGTTTAACTGCATCTCAGAGGAAGTGTCAAAACAGAATCCTTAGGCTCAGATTCCAAGAAGGCAGATTCTATCTTAGGCAAAACAACATACACACAGAGTAACAACTCCAAACAAATACCACCAATCTTACAAACAGAAGATAGTTATCGAGGAGAATACAGATTCACACAGTGCTCATTCCAGAAAGACAGAGCATTGAAATAGTATTTAGCTACAGGCAACATTTTTTGAAGCATTTTGGAGTAAAATAAAACCTTCTCTAGAAATCGACTGATACTTATGTATAAATATTACACTTTGGGTGAGTGCAAAAACAAATACAGAAAGTAATCATGAAGGCCTGAGAGCAAAAACTAGACGTCGTAACTCAAGGCTGAATGGGTTAATAGGGGTAATGCGTTCAGGGAATTCAGACTGGATTGCTCCAACACTGCTCTCCTAGCTACTCAGGGGATCCTGACGCTGACATCAGTGCTCATCATCTTTTAGTCTGTTATATAACTTAACATGAAAAACTAGATTTCTTTATCAGTAATCAAGATAAACTGAGTCCTTCTCAGTAAGCCTTTGCTTATCCTAGAATAAAATCCAACTGATCCTAAGGCCTACCAGCCTAGTAATGACTTCATTTCTGTTTGCCTCCTCGCCCTTCTCTCTTTCTACTTTCCCGCAGACACTCCTCTCTAGTTCCAAAGGTTTCAGCTATTCCCTGAACATGCCATGCTGTTTACACCTCCAAGCTGTTGTAGTGATTGTTTCTCCTACTTCTCTCCTTGGGCATTCTCTAATTCCTCAGTGTGCTTGAATTTTCTTCAAAGACCTGTAACTCGGCAAGGACTTTATCTCATCCATCACTGCAGCTCTGGGGCCTAGAACAGTACCTGGTACCTAATGGGTGCTCATTTAAGCTTGTTTCTCTGGCACTCTCAGAAATTTCATAAACCAATACCCTGTAATAAACCCCTTTTTGCTTAAACAAGCTAGAGTGAATTCTGTCATTGAATCCTGTTCAGTTAAGAGTATGACACCAGAAGTGGATATGGCGAACAAACTTAGGCCTTGGGAATCTAGGATTGGCTCTCTGATTTAGTTGGGTCTGAAGGCAGGAGGATCCAATTACCATTAGTGGCTGGAACACTAGCAAGTGGGAATCTAGTAAGGAAACAATTATTTAAATAATCACTTTTGGTTATCTGGAATGAAGTGCCTATTCAAGGAAAGGCTTTGCTGTACTGAATGTGATCGAATACGAGGACATATGGGAAAGTAATATAAGAAAAATGGGAATGGGCTGGCTGTTTCTCGATTCACTGGGGAAAAAAATGAAGAAAAAAGGATGGTTTAGGGGCTTACTATCTAGGTTTAAGACAATCAGGAAACCAAGAGTTCCAATGGTTGCTCTATAATAACCCTTTATTTCTATTATCTGTAGGATTCACTCCATGGACCCATTGGAGCTAACATGAAATGACTGAAAAATCAGACACAGAATCATCTTGCAGAGTGTTAAATGACAACATAAAATAAATTTATGTGGGGTTAATTAAATTTTCAGTTAATTGAAAAAGAATCTTCAAAAATTGAAATGTGACACTTGGGAGTATCCATATAACTAAGAATATCTACCAAATGTTCCTTCTCATGAGAAGTAGCTCCCAAACTTGTGTAACAAGACTGGTTTTGCCTTGTTGAGAACCCTCTGATGATCTCACTTGAAGTATTTTCATTCTGTGGAAGTATCAATTCTCAAGGCTCCTCTCTCACCACCCCTCAATTACACTAAACGTCCTTTATAACCTCATTTTTTTCACTTATCATTTTATGAATATTTTCTTAGGAATATTAAGTATTCTTCTACAGCTTGCTTTTAATGGGCTGGAAGCCTCGTGTCCCACTGTATGGATATACCAAAGTACATTTAACTAAATATTTATTATTGGAAAATTAGGTCAGTACCAATGTTTTTGTTGTAAATAATCACATGTTAAACAATCTTATGTATAACTTTTTGACCTATCTATCTGATTCTTTTCTTAATATAAATGTCACTAAATGGAATTTCTTGGTCAAAGGATGAAAACAGATTTTTGTAAGTACTGTCAAATTGCACTCCTAATTATATGCACTCTCTCCAGCTGTAAACGAGAATGCCTGATTCCCTGACTTGCACAACAGAGTACACTGATTTTTGAATAATCTTTGCCTATAGGTGAGAAACAGTAGCTTATGTAAAAATTTTAAGTTTCTTTGATAAATAGGGAGGATAAACATGTTTTCATAGTGTATTGGTCACTTTCTGCCCTCTTTTTATGATTTGCTTTTTCGTGTTCACTGGATCCCAGTTCCATAAAGTTAGGCAACTTTTTCCTGTATTCTCTTCACTGCTGTATCCTTTGCACTGAGCCTGGCACAACAGTAGAAGTTTATTAATTTTTTTTTGAATGAATATAGTTTCTAACTGGGTGTTAATCTTTTTAAAAATGTGATTTGCAAAATCTGCATATGTAGATATGAAATTATATGAATTCATCATATGGCAAATAATTTACCCAATTAGCCATTTTCTTTTTAGTTTTGTTTATGGTACTTTCTGTCAAAGGGAATCTCTGTAAATAATATGTTTTAAATTTTGGCGGTTACACTTTCTTCTTTTAAAAAAATTCATTGATTTAGTCTTTTTTCAACTTAAAAAATATCCCATCAGCATTCTGATTAGATTTTTGTGCAATAAATAAATAAATAAATCTGGAGGCAGTATCTCTATAATAATATTTCCATTCAAAAACATACATTCAGGTCTATGGCCATACTACTCTGAACAAGCCTGATTCTGTCTGATCTCGGAAGCTAAGCAGGCTCGAGCCTGGTTAGTACTTGGATGGGAGACCACCTAGGAGGACCAGGTGCTGTAGGCATAAAGATAAAAAAATAAGGGACTGTAAACTGACAAGGTCCTTGCAATCTGTGAGGTCAACCAAAGGTTACTTCACCTATGTATGTGTATATATATATTCATGTAAATAAAATCTTTTAGGTACCTCGGTTAAGTTTTATAGCTGTCTTTATGTAGAGACTAACAATTGTTTTTTAACTTTATTCCCAAACTTTTAATTATTGTTATTGATATTTAAATGAGATCCTTCTCCACTAGATTTTTCTCAAGTGCTGATTGATATAAAAGCTAATAATTTTTGTGTGTGGAATTTGGAAATGCTAGTCATTATACTGAATTCCATTAGTTTTAATAACCCTTTACGTAGTTCTCTTAGATTTTTATAGAATATCCCTCAAATAATGACAATTTACTCTTGTTTCCAAAAGTTCTATACTCTATTTGTTTTTGTTATTACATTGGCTAGAGCTCTCAGAACAATGTTACATTATAGTAGTGACAACTGATGTCCTTATCTTGTTTCTTACTTTAATGGTGGTTCCTTTTAGCGCTGAGCATAAAATCAGCTGTTGATTCAAAGAGGATTTGTGTTTGTGTGTGTATATGCTTGGAACATATTTTAATTCTAGTTTGCTAAGGTTTTTGTTTTTGTTTTTAAATAATCAGGAAAGGATGCTAAATTTATCAACTGCCTTTTCAAATTTTATCAGCCATATGTATTTTTTCTCCTTTATCCTATTAGTGAATTATATGAATAGATTTCCTAATATTGAATCGTAGCTAATTTCTTGAGTTCAGACAATCCAATATATAATTTAGCCTCAAAATGCATTGTGATTTATATCTGAAATAGATTTGTATTCTTAATTATTTTAACTCTAGGTTAATATTCGGTTGCCTTTTGAGCACATCCTGAGATTGGAAAGGGATCCCCAGTAGATGCATCTGGGTAGAAAGGGACACTGTGGCTCAGATTTAAAATGTGCCATAGTTAATCCCATATATAATGAAATTGGGAACTGGCCATACAGACCTTCACTTTCTAGATTACTTACCCATTTGGCTTTCTTTCCAGCTCATTTAAAAGTGTATGATCACAGTATTCAAAAACTAAATGCATTTTCCTTTTTCTCCTGAACACCTCAATGAGGTTCACGAGGTTTGGGTGTTTTAATTGCTGCAAGGGAATTGGAATACAAAGTTTGGTGATTTGTTTTCTTGTAAGAATTTCTGCACAGATCCCTTATAATTTTAAGAAGAGAAAACCTTGTTTATCATTCTCTGCGCATATCTTGTGGAGAATTTATTATAGTTACTTACAACAGAAAGTACTCTTAGTAAGAATAATGGAATCTTAACATTGGAAGAAAAATTTAAGAATCTGTCTAATGTACCCATAATAAATGGTAACTAAGCTGTTTGAATCTCTCTGGAGATAATAAAGTACACAACTTAAAATATAAGCACTAAAACCAAAAAATACTTTATGCATTTTGTGGAAATTCTAAATACACAATTCATAAAATGACCTGAATAAAAAAATAAGGAAATGGAATTATTGAATAAAGGACTATAAAAATCATCAGTACCCATTTAGCTTATATATTGCCATGGAGTTAATGTAAATGTCAGCTGGACTTAAACCCAGTCCGGATGTTCGTGTTGGCTCTCAGAAATATTAGATCCCAACCTTCAAATCCGATTAGACCACTTATTCGAGGAGTCCCCACAGTTAGTCTGTGATTTTAACTTATTTTTCATTTTCCAATTCTGTTCTTTGATTTTGTTGTTCACTCTTACGCTTAGATGTTTCATGTGTTAAATTCTAGCTCCAAATTGAAGCACTTCACAAGGCAGCCTCTGTTTAACGTTGTAAACCAAAGGAAAAATCCTGATTAAGATAATTAATCACTAGAGCAACTAAATAATTTATCATCCAATCAGGGTAATGAGTCTAAGCTAGGACTGTCCCAGGCAAACTGGCATATATGGTCACCCTGCCCATAGCTAGGCTGACTATAATTTAGCTTATAAATCATGATAGTTTTGAAAGAAGATACTAACCAGACAGACTCTGGGACAAAAGCTATAGACCAGGACATCTGATCACTCTTATAAGTCATTGTTCCTGTTGTTTTCCCAGTATAGTAGACAAATCACCTTTCCAAACCTTATACTATTTACTCAGAAAGGTATATAAAGAAATAGAACACAGTATTTTGTATATAGTAAAGCTCAATGAATATTCTGCAGTAATGAGTCTTAAATGTGGATACCATTGTCTACCTCAGTTGCCGTAAGCATGGCTTGACCAAAAAAAATCATTGTGACTACATTCTTGCTGTTCACCAGCTTAGAAGAAGGGAATCCTTTTTACATAGTAAAAATATTCCCAGAGCACCACATCAATTTTATTTTCTATGTACTCCGCTGCCTCAAAGAGCAGAAAGGTGAATAGTGGAGGAAACAGGTCACACGGGTAAGTCAGCTCCTTTGTGCTGCAGTAAAATCTGTAGAATAGAAGGGAAATGTCTCTACCAGGAGGGCAAGGAATTCACAGATGCTATAGCTGGATGCAACCTCAAGATTTAACCTGGTCGAATCTGTCTTTGGGTAGATCAGCAATTTAACTCCTTTGCAAATGAGATTAACTTAACCCAGGAAAACAGTGACTTGTCTAAAGTAAAACAGATAGTAAGGAGAAGGAAAATAATCGAATTTAAATAATAGGTGTATATGAGGAAGGTAAGGTAGACTTATCCTGGAAGGAATCTGTTTAGGGGAAATGTGGATATAACTACCAAAAGCAAAAAAGATGTACCCTCTGAGAGTCATCATCGCCAGAGACTAAGTTGGAATCTGGCTACTTTTTACCTTAAAGTTCAGTCTCCAATTGGGACACCTATAATCCAGGAGATACTACCTGAGCATTATCCTTAGCTGAAGACCTTTGGGGTGGTGGCAGATAAAAAGTATTACTTTTATTAGAAAACGACCACTGTCCAGTTCAGACATACCCTGTAGCTTAGCTCTGTGACGGAGCTGGCTGTCTGACTAGTGCCCTCTACTGGCTTCAAGGTAACAGCAAACTTTTTTTTTTTTTTTTTTAAATCATGATGGATGTGCTCTTGAAAACTCCCCAGATTTTTCAAGATTTCATATCCCCGGATATCAAATTGTATTTTAAACAAATCACTAGAACATATTAGTTGAGGAAACATGATACATATCATACTTGAGAAGATAATACGGTAACTAAACACTCCCTCTTAAAACTGGATTTTTACGGATTTCCTAAAAAGAGATGACATATGTCAAAAGTAAAGTTTCACTGTGTGTTCCTGAGGAAATTACAAGTGTTTTGTTACTCAAAGTGCTGTCCATGAAACACAGCTTCTGTGCCTTTGGGGAATTTGTTAGAAATGCAGAATCTCAGGTCTACCCTAAACCACCCCGCTAATAATTTGCATAATGTTCCCAGGACATTCCAACACATACGATGTCTGAAAAGCTGTCCTTTGTTTCAGTTTCCTCTCTGATGAAAGAAGGGTGCTGGATAAGAAGCACCTCTAAGGCCCTTACAGTTCTAAAACTAAAGTTTTTTAGGATAGGAAATGTTTACACTGAGAACTTATGAATCTTATACATCAAATCCTATCAGAGTAGAAACCACCATAACAAAATCTTTGTGTAAAATGTGTATACATAGCTGGGGGTGATATTCAGTACATCTAAGAACCAGTGGAGACAGGGAGGACCAATCCATACTAATGCCTACAGGCACGCGGGCACAGCCCTGGGAACCCTTCTGCCAGGAGATGCTCTTTTACTGGGAGTGGGGCAGAGGGAGGCCAGGTCTAGCTCCCAGGGGACTCAGGGGAGTAGATATTTACCAACCAGAAGGGAAGTACTTCAATATTTTAACAATCATAGCTGTACTCATAATATCAGCTAAGTATCAGGGTGGCCAAAGTCCCAAGTGATGATCAACTGCTTTCCCAAAGTTGTTGATACAGAGGAATTTAAGTCTAATGGAAAAAAATATCACTTTGAACTTCTTTGTAATTTTAGTATACATATTTCATCCAATACCATGATATTACAGACACATAAAGTTAACCTACCTTCAACATACGTATTTCTCTTAGTGCTATTTTCTTAACAACAGGATCATCTTCAGATTCCACAAATTTTTTAATGGCTACCACTTGTCCAGAGGTCTTGTTTCTGCATTTAAATACAACCCCATAAGATCCTTCTCCAATCTTAGCTAATTTTTCATACTTTTCCATTATAGTAGAAGTTGACTTAAATTACTGTATTGACTGACTTGAAGTAGTGTTGTACCTGGAAAATAAGATAATTCATCTTAATGAAATTACTGAGGACAATGTTCTCACAGATTATTATACAAAAGCAATTTGCCCAGGATGCCAAAGGTTTATTTCTACCAATTACTTTTACATACACTTAAAATATTTGGATGTTATTTTGTTAGCTGAGTTCAGTCTTATGGAGTTCTCCCAGCTATTGCAAAAATTTCATATGCTATTTCTTATAATGGGTCTGTGTTGACTTCAGTTGAATTAAAAAAATTTGTGTAAAGGGACCTTATCCAATCTATTTTAATTATCTTCAAGTAAATGATTAAAATATAATGCTATAAAATCCAGCTAAATGAATATTTCACACTCTTGAATACGGTGTTTATCTTTTCCTTCCTAAGCCATTTGAATACTGGAGAAACTAGAAGGGTTGAGGACAGACGTGGTACAAAGCACTATACTTCCACCTGCTGGAGAGAAGAGAGAGAAAATGTGGGCTGTTGAACAAAGCAGCTATTACAGATAAAAACACCTTTTTAGAGCATCTTTTATTGTGCTTAGCTTTGATATGTAAAGGAACAAATCCTTAAACTTGTAGCTCTCAAAGACAATAATAATAAAGCACAAAAAAGAAGGCAGATTTCTCTAATTCATGAATACTTTCATATCCATAGTGATTTCTATGGAAATACTGGATTTAATTATTGTCTCGCATCACCCATTTGTGAATTTCGTGATGACTGGTTTACATGTTAAATAACAAATAAGGCCAGCATAATTAAATAAATCAGTCTAGGAATTAAAAATATAAAAACTTTAATTAGTCTCAAAAATCCCACCCCACTTTATTCAGCAATATCTTATTGATATACTTTAATAGTAATAATAGCTAGCATTTAAATAACACTGTTTATGCAAATTATATATAATCTACACAAATATTTCATGAAGTAGGTGTTATTTTTATCCAACCGAGCAGACGAGAGAACAGGCACAGTGAAGTTAGTGAGGAATTAGAAGCTATGCCGTCGTCGCATTCCAAAGATCCAGCTTTAATCACTACAGTATATTGTCCCTCAGTTAATTCAAAAGAATGCACAATCTGAAGAACCACTTTCTCTAGGTCTTGGTATTAATAAATGTCAAGTAAGGAATTGACCACTTAAAAAAGTTCTCGTTTCAAATGAGTATCCCCCCCTTCTTTTTTTACTTCACTAATATTCAATCTTTTCCATCCATAGATTATCTCTATGAAGTAGGAAATCATGTACTTTCACTTGCCACCATAATAATACACAAATGGAAAAGTGTTTACCTGGATAAATGACTATTAACATGCTATTTTACAATGCAATTTTTTAGTAGATCCTATTTTCTCTCTTTTTAAAGGGAGAAACTGAAGCATTTACACTCAAGTAACACGTGGGAAATCCATCACAAATTAAGTTTGGAAAATTCTATTAATTATGGGTATGCATGGGGAAGACCTGAGAAGGCCTAGTGGAAAGTTAAACCTGAGGCAGATTTGAGGACTAACTGAATTCTGAATGCACTCTCCAACCCACAATCTACTGGCAGAGGGTGAAAAACACTTATGGCTAGATGTATCTGAGTGCCACCAGTGCCCAAATTATTGACTACCGAGCTATGCAGACAGTGGTGACTTTCAGAAAGCCAGGCCAAAAGAATTAAGTAGTAATCATTAAAAAAAAAAAAACAAACTGAACAGCGATAGCAACCACACACTTGGGAGAAGATAGATTCTGGAACACAGGCAGGTTGCCAAAACAAAAACCAATCCATTAAAAAACAACAACAACTACCCAGAAAGAAAATCAGAATCCAGAATTGCTATAATGTTATCTAAAATGTCCAATTTTCAATTAAAAAAAATTATGACATGCTAAGAAAAAAGGAAAGTGTGACTGATAGGGAAAAAATTCAATTAAAATGGATTGAGAGTGGATCCACATGTTGGATTTAGCTGACAAAGATTTCAAAGTAGCTATTATAAATATGTTCAAATAATTATGGCAAATTACAATTTAAATATTAAAGGAAACTATAATGATGACTCAGAAGTAGGAATATCGACAGAAAAATAAAAAGTATAAAAAAGAACCAAATGGCAATTTTAGAGTTCAAAAATACCACTGAAATGAAAAATTCACTAGACGGACACAACAGATTTAAGATGGCAGAAGAAAGAATCAATGAATCTGAAAATAAACAGAAAATGACCAATACGAAAGAGAAAAAAACTGAAGATGAACACAGCCTCAGAGAGCTGTGGGACAAAAATAAACAATGTTAAAATATATGTAATAAGATTCTCAGAAAGTAGTGATAAAGAGTTAGAAGAAAATATTTTCAGAAATAATGGCCAAAAGCTTTCTAAATTTAATATAAAATATTAATCCACATATCCAAAAAGCTCAATAAACCTCAGATAAGAAAACATAAAGACATTCATACCTAGATATATCATAGCCAAACTGCTGAAAATTAAAAACAAAATCTTGAAAACAGTGAGAGAGCACCATTCACACAAGAAATGAAACAACATGCTTAATGACTGACTCCTCCTTATGAGAAAAAAATAAATGATACAAAAATCAATAGAACAAAAAAACTGGTTCTTTAAAAAGATCAACAAAATTAATGAATCTTTAGCTACACTAAGAGACAGAAATAAAAATTACCAAAATCAGGACCACCCGATAGAATTTTAAAAGAATGAAAGAGAACTTTATTTGACCAAATCAGACAATTTGAACAGATGTCTAATAAGACATAAAGTAACAAACTTACTCAAGAAGAAATAGAAAACCTGATTATATCCATAACAAATAACAAAAGTGAATTAGTAATTTAAAATCTACCCTTAAAGAAAAGTCCAGGTTCAGATAGCTTCACAGGTGAATTTTACCCCACGTTCAGAGAAGAATTAATACCAATTCTTCATAACCTGTTCTAAAAAACAGAAGAGGAAACATCTCTCAGCTCATTCTATAAGGCCAGTATTACCCTAATACAAAGTCAGACAAAGAAATCACAAGAAAACCACAGATCATTATTCTCATAAATATAGACAGAAGAATCCACAACCAAATAATCAGCAAAAACATATAAAATAAACTATATACCTTGACTAACAGGGATTTTTCTGAGGAATGCAAGGTCGACTTAATATCTGAAAACCAATAATATAAAACAACATATTAATAGACTAGAAGATGAAACTACATAATCATCTCGGTAGATATATATTTAAAAAGCACTTAAAACGTAACATCTATTCGTGATAGAATTTCCAAACTAGGAGTAGAAGGTTACTTTCTTGAGGGAATCTCAAAAACCTACAGTTAACATCATGCTTAATGGTGAAAGACTGAACACTTCCCTCTAAGACTGGGAAAATGTTCTATTTAACCACTTATATATAAAACTGTATTGGAAATTTTTGCCAGTGTGATAGGCCAAGTAAAAGAAACTAAAAGTATATAGGATGGAAATGGAAAGAAAAACTCTCATGATTTGGAAATGGCATGCTACTGTATGTAGAAAATCCTAATAAATCTGCAAAAAAGCTTCTAAAACTAATGAACAAGTTTGCAATGTAGAATACAAGATCAACATACAATAATAAATTTTATTTCTATGTATTGGTAACAATTTGAAAATGAAATTAAAAAAAACAATTCCACTCCCAGTAACATTAAAAAAAATAAAATGTTTAGGAGTGAATTTAACAAGTGAAGTGTACTGATAATTTAAAACACTGCTCAGAGAAATTAAAGAAGGTCTATATAGAAAGAGAGAAATGTCATGGTCATGGACTGGAAAACTCCCTAAGACGTCAGTTCTCAGTAAATTCATCTATAGATTAAAGTCAGTTCCTATAAACATCCCTATAGACTTTCTTTGGGGTAGAAATGACAAGATGAACCTAAGATTCACATGGAAATGCACAGGATCCAGAACAGCCAAAACAACTTAAAATAAGAAATAAGAACCAACTTGGAAGACTTATATTACCTAACTTTGAATTTTACTATAGAGTTATAGTAAATCAAGAAAGTATGGTATTGGCATGTGTGCGTGTGTGTGTGTGTGTGTGCGCGCGTGCGCGCACGCGCACACACGCGCACGCACATATAAAATATTATATACATTAAATTGAGTTTTTTGACTTTATGTACTTTACATTGTAAGAATGCTTTATGTATACTCTGGATACAAATCCTTTATCAGATATATAATTTACATATAATTATAACTCACCATTGTAACATATCATATATTATATAATATACATTATATGTTATATTTATCAATGGGAGAGAATAGAGTCAAGATATGAACTCTGATTTACGGTCAGTTGATTTTGACAAAGATGCCAACACAATTCAATGAAGAAAGAATATTGTTTTCAACAAACAATGCAAGGGCAATTGAGTATCCTTAGGCAAAAATAAAAACAAACAAAAAAAACCCCACTCACCTACCCACACAAAAAATTCAGATACCTACCTCACACAATATATCAAAAATAACTCAAAATGAATCACCAACCAAAATATGAGAGCTAAAGCTTCTAGAAATAAACATAGTAAAAACAAAAATCTTTGAAACTTCAGGCAAGTATTTCTAAGACACCAAAAGCATAATCCATAAAAGAAAAAAATTCATAAAATGAAATTCATTAAAATTAAAATGTTTTGGTCATCAAAAAAAATTTGTTTCATTAAGAAAATGAAAAGATGAGCCACACACTAAAGAAAAATATTAGGAAATTATATACCTGATAAACGGTTTGTATCCAGCGCATACATAAAGCACTCTTATAATATAAAGTACATAAAATCAAGCAACTCAATTTAATAATGGACAAAAGATTTGAATAGACATTTCGCTAAAGAAGATATACAAATGTTTAATAAGCACATGAAAGAATGCTATTAGTCCTTAGGGAAATGTAAATTAAAACCACAATGCACTGGAATGGCTAAAATCCAAAAGCTTGACAATATATAGTGTTGATAAGGTTATACAGAAATTCAACATTAATGGTGGGAATGTAAAATGGCACAGCACCAAAGGAGAAGTTTGTCAATTTCTTAAAAGTTAAATATAAATTTAACATAAAGGTTAAACATAAATAGTAATTCTTTGTATCTACCCAGAAAAATTTTTTAAAAAATATGTCTACACAAAGGCATGTATGCAAATGTTCACAGTACCATTATTTTTAACAGCCTTTAAATATCCATCGATTGATGAGCGAATATCCATGAAATGAAATACTATTCAGGAACAAACTACTGACTCATGCTATATAATGTGATGAACAGAAAAAATAACCCCAAACCTAAAAACGTAATGCTATGCAAAAGCAGCCAGAAACGAAAATCACACATATTGTGATTTCATTTGCATGAAAAGTCTAGAAAAGGGAAATGAAACACTGAGAAGGACACTGCATCTCCTCTGTCATATTTTTGCCCAAAATGCAAAATCTGAACGTGACCATGAGGAGACAGCTGACAAAACCAAACTGAGGAGCATTCCTACAAACTGGTCTGTGTTCTTAAAAAAAAAAAATGCCAAGGCCATGAAAGACAAAGGTCAGAACACTATTCCAGACAGGAGACTAAAGAAATGTAAAAATGCAATGCACTGTATGACCTTTAAATGGGGGGAGGGATGGTGAGGGGGAGCCTGTAAGGAATAATTCTGGGGTAATTGGTAAAACCTAAATATTAACATATTAAATTTCCTGATTTTGGTAATCTGTACTGTGGTTATGTAAGAAAATATCCTCATTCTTAAAAAATATACATTGAACTATTTAAAGGTAAAGAGACATGACTGATGTCTGCACCTTACTTTCAAAAGCCATATATAGTTGGACTAAAGTGTCTTAACTTTTTTCCCCCTGCATGTTTACTTCTTTACACCAAAAACATTTTTCTCAAATATCAATATAATCAGATATCATCCTTCCTCAAAAATGTCTTAGGGACTCTAATGCCAAAGAATAAAGTTCCAACTGTATATGATATTTACAGTCCTTTGCACCCTGCTCCCCCTGTACCTTTCCCTCATTGTTTCTCAGATCCTTCCCCAAACATTTTCGGGTCCCCAAGTCTCTGCTTATACCACTGCTTGGAAGGTATGACCCAGAAAGCCTCTTCTTCTTTACAGTTCAACTCAAATGTCTTTTCTGCTTAGCCCTCTGCAATCCCTAAAGACAGGCTCATTCTCTGCAGACATACAGTGTGAACAACTTCCCCCATTCCTTTTACATATAACTTTTTATACCTGACTAGCATCGTTTGTCCATTGTCTGGCACATAATAGGTGCTCAATCTACCATATTTATCCTCTAAACTTTTCTCTAAATATATATAACAGCTTTCTTTTTTAAGCAAAGGTAATAATTGCATTTTGATTGTTAATACGGTACTTGGGTAGGAGATTAAGATTCAACAGTGATATAGGTATAGATGCAGTTGGTTGAAAACATTTCCATGGTCATTAGTGACCTACACACAAACACACACACACACCCCTTGGCTACAGGCCTCCTGACTTCAGAATTGACCAGATGTTTGACTGTTAGATTCATGAAGTTTTGTGTACAAAAGCAAAAACAGGTATAGCTTGGGCCCATTGTTGAACATAGAAAGTCAGAGATAGATACTTGAGTGGATCATTAAATTCTTTGAATTTTTTTTCTGTTTAATTTCCTTAGTCTTTAAAAATTTGCAAAGGATGCACATAAAAAAAGAGAAAACACTTGGAGGTGGAGTATTTTCAACAACTGTATCACAACCAGATCCTGAGGGCTCAAGCAAGCCTAACGAATACATCGACAGAAGGCAAACAAAATTAAGAAAGGGAGAGGAAATGGGGTGAAAAAACACTTACTAATTTCCTAATCTAAGTTTCTAGGAAACTCGTGTAAACAGTGGCATTATGAATGAGGAGTGAGTGAGGTAGGGAGAGACTTTTTCAAGACCAGGCTAGACCAATAACCACACTACGGGCAGAAAGTCACAGTCTGCTTGCTATGTTGTTATTACTGTTTCCAATGCAACCGAATGTATTTATATTTAATAAAATTGACCAGGAAAATGGGCTAAAAACCCGTTCTGCATCTGTGTTTTAATACGGAATTAACAGAACTTCAAAATTACATACAACTCTGTATAAACTTGTCTTGGTGACAGTACAATCGAATTAATTAAAAGCATCTCCAGAAAAAACAGAAGAGCACATAATTTACATAATTCAATAAATTTTGTTTAAAAACATCACATTTCATGTGTACACACAGCACACAAGTCACTGTATTTCCAGTGATTTCCACGTCTCTAAACTAATCTCGACCCTTCATTTAATGGTAGTCTAGCTTCGCCACACAAGGGTCTCCCAAAGTGCATATGCGCCCCTTGCTCCCTCCTCTGCTGCCACCTTAGCCTCGTCCCCAGGGCCGCACCTACCTCCAGCCACCAGGGAGCCCCACCGGCTCGCTGGCGTGGCCGGCAGGAGCCATTTGTCACCTCTAGCCTCTCACCCCCACCCCTTCCTGTCCCTCCAGAGGCCACTCCGCTTTCCCTTATCTGCGAGCCCCCATCCAGACACCACATCGCTCTCCATCGACCTCGCGCGCGGACCCCCAGTCCACGCGGCCCCTCGCGGGGACCCGCACTTACGGCGCGGATGGAAGCGACAGTGATGCAGTCTCCAGCGGCCCGAGCAGCCCCAGCTCCGGCGCGAGTCGCTCTGCGCAGACAACCGCCGGCGCAACTCCCGAGCTGAACCGCCGCGCCGTCTCCCGGGCAACCGGACGCTCCGGCGGCGAGCGGCAGCGGCTTCCGGAGAGGGGTCCCCTGGCGCCCGCCGCAGACGCCCGCGGCCCGGGTTCATCACCCAGGTGGATAACCCAGGCCGAGCCTAGAACGTCAGTGTGGACGCAGCGGCAGATTCTCCTCCGAGAATCTTTTAAGATGCCCTAAAGATGGCGCTCAGGAAACAAACTTTTCCTTTAACAGTGATTATACTAAATTCTGCTCCTTTCCAAGGTCTCAAGGGCACTAAATAATATCACCTTGAATATTAGTCCGTTTTCCTGCCTGAGAAACCCTCTGAATATTGTCAGATCCTATTAGTCATTACTCACTCTTCGGTCCTGCCTTATTGCTAAAATAGCTTTTCAGCAAACTTTTGTAGGCTTTTCTGTGATAGGCTGTCTGTTATTGGCTGTGGTACTTTGCTGCCATTTTCATAATTCAGCAAGCATTGTACTAGTGTCTGGGGCTGATATAGATTAAGAGACATATTTGTTACCCAGTAGGGAAGCAAGTCAAGGAATGTAATGAATGCTGTGTGGGGGTAAGTTGGAAAAGATAGATTTTTGACAAAGTTTACTCTTCTTTTTCCCAGGATGAACTGAAACATACTATATGCTGTTAATGAGCATGTACATACTTTGTTTAGCATCAGTAAAATGCTCTCCATCATGCCCAGATTTACGATGCTTTTATTTCCCTTCTTACCTCAGGGTGACTCTGTTTTCTCATGTGTCTTTGATTCTCCACTTCCTAAGAAATAGGTCCAAATCTCCTCCCATCTTTAGAAAACAAAACCAGTATGTAACTTCCTGATATACTCAAATCTACATAATCTCATATCTACACATTTCTATATCATTTCTGCCCTTATCATACAGAAAAATTTCCGTAAGGGTACAAGTGATCACCTTATTTATGAACCCAACTGCCTCATTTTCACCTTCCTGCAGTATTTCATCTTTGCAGTTTCCAAAACCATTGACTAGAGCTACTTTTCTTCTGAGGTGGCTCTCCGAAGTTGGGCTCATCCTTGTTCTCTTGCTTCACGTTGTTACTCTGCTCCAGGCGCCCTAGACTCAGCTGCATTTAATGTCGCTAACCCTTGAACATGCATTTCTGCATACGCCTTAGCCAAGGCTGCAGCTCCCTACCCTGACTTTCCCCTGCACTTTATAACCTCCTATTCATCTATCAACAACTGGTTTACATAGGCTTTCCTCTTCTCAGAGCAGACGTAGGCACAGCCTTTTGTACCTCTTTTAAAACGTATCTTCTTTTTATCCAAGTGTGCCCCTTGAATACTGGGAATGATGCCTTTTCTGTATTTTCTCCAGTGCTGAAAAGTTTCTGGATCCACTGTAAATAATATATACTGGTTAAACAATTATCTCACAAAAGTAAAAAGGTCTTTGTAATGAGTTTTAACCATACTTATTTAATAAGCTTAACTGTAAAGTTGATTTTATGCAAATCCTTTCACATAAAATGCTCTCAATACGGAAAATGCTTTCTGGTACAGCAAAAAATTAAGACAGGAAATTACTTTCTATTGTTGCAAAGAGGCAGTGAAAATTAGATTTTGAAATCCAACTCCCTCCTGGAGAAAATAAATATAACTTTAGGGGGGAAAATGCTGGAGTGGATTTGAGAGGGCAGTAGCTATACTGGATGTATTCTGTGTGATAGTTTCACACAGTAGTTAAGCACCTAGGTTCAAATCCTAGTCCTACCACTTACCAGCCATATTCTTAGGCAAGTTACTTAACCTTTCTGTGCCTGTTTCTTCATTTGTAAATCTGTATCAACAATTCCTACCTCACTGGGGCTGTTCCGGGGCTTCAGTAGGAAAATGTGAGCCATGTAGAATAGCACCTGGCACACCTGGCATTGGTCACTTATTATATTCCCTTAAGTAATACTTAATGTTTACCTATTATTTTAGAAAGCACACTTTCCTCTTTCTTCTATTAATACTGAAAACTGGTATCTACCTGTTATTTCTCTAATGAAATCAGTAACACACTTGCAAGCAGAATGATGCCAATAGGCCCAGAAAACAGCTGTTCTCATTCTTTTCAACACCAATGTCTAAGAAAGTAGCTAACAAGACAGCTTGAACTTAAATGAAGATAAAATACTGTTTTAAACATTTGAGTGGCTATCTTCCTTTTGAATGAATAAAAATCCTTAATCAGAAGTTATTGGGTAGAAGCTAAAATTTGTATTTTTAAGTGTCATTAAAGATTATTTTTCTGAGGCATGTGATCCTCGGACCAACACTTATTTAAATTCAGTATTGGCCAATGGTTCTCACACAGGGATGTACATCAAAATTAGTTGTACAACTTTGTAAAAATATAGGTTTTGGGGCCTCACCCCCAAGGACTGATTCCAGCAGTCTATATATTTTAAATGCCCATGGGTAATATACAATCAGGTATATACCTTGTTTTCTAGAAATATTTCTAAGTGCTTGTCAAAGAAATGTGATTTTTTTTTTTTTGAGATGTGACCCTTTCTATAACTTATAGTACTTAGAAACTAGAAAAAGCAGTGGCCCAGAAAAAGGACCAACAACTTTGTCAATAAATGCCCAAAACAGAATCTTGATTTCTTGACAATATTTTCCATGAGTCTGTTTTTTAACAAATTGATGATAATGTTATATTGGGAAAGATGTGTTTTTGAAAGTCATTATTCAGTCATTAATGCTGATTGGTCACAATGTATTTGTTGAGAAAGGGATAAATGTACACGACTGCTATGATTAAACATATGTATGACTGAGAAGTTACATTTCTATTCTAGTCAAGTAAATTATCCAACCTCACAACAGGCAAGCGGCACCAGCGAGTAGAAATAGTGCCTCTTCACCCCTGTTCCAGTTCTTCTCACCTAATCTTCCCCTTCCTTACTTCCAGAATCACATTCCCCAACAGTCTCCCTTTCTTTCTCTTACTCAGGAGTCCGCAAACTTTTTCTATAAAGGGTCAGAGAATACATATTTTAGGCTCTGTGGGCCATACAAATTTTTTTTGCAATCACTCAATTTTGCCAAATTGTGTGCCAAAGCAATCATAGGCAACACGTAAATGAATACATAGTGTGTTCCAATAAAACTTTATTTACAAAAATAGGTGGTAAATGGGATTGGACTGAAGAATGTAGTTTGCTGACACCTTTTCTAACAAAAAGACTATGAATATTTAATTGATTTTCCTGATCAGGAAGGTGAAGATTCTATTAAGACGTTCCTTTCTCAAATGTGGAAATATTACTCTTATGAAATTTAGATGACAGTTCAAAAAAAAAAAAGAAAAAAAAAGAAAAGAAAAAAACCCATGATCTGAGGGATCAGAATGGGTATTTAAGGATTTAATGCACAGTAATTATGAAAAGTTTTTTCTAGCTATATTTCAGTTTTACTATATATAAAGCCAGATGACAAGCTACTATACAACAGCATGTTAAAAAACATGTTTATTTTACACTATGTACAATCAGAAACATATTTAAAAGCATTATCAATTAAAATAAATGAAGACCATAAATCACAATTTAGTTTGTTCTTAGTGTATATACTCACATTAAAATAGAAAGAACATATACCAAAAGAGCCAAAAGTGTGCATTTTGCTAAAACTTGGTATGTACATATTCCTTTGGGAAAAAAAGCAATCAAAAATGACTTTAACCAAAACTAAGTTCTTGTGATGTGTAGTAACCATTGTATTGTTTACATGAGGTAGTAACTAAATTATTTTGGCCATGTGTTAATACTCTAAATCAAAAGAAATATGAAAATGATCATAAGGCCAACAAAAGTAAAAATTCCACTAGAAATTTGAAGCACTTCACTCTATGGAATGTTATAGTTCTTCAATGTGATTATATGAAATGTTTAGTGTGGACTCTTTAATAATGCTAATTTATTCTTTGTGCATACTGTAATTCAGACAACTGCAGTGTTACATCACGGTACCGCTATTCTGTGATTCAAAATTTTTTCAAAGATATTTTTAAGCATAGACAAGCAATCTTACAGAATTCTGCTTAAATATAAAAAAACCAGTTACTACAACAGGTGGTTAATTGGTTTGTTTCACATAGTAAACAATCCAAATACATTTTAAAAAGATGTTCTGGAGCCAAATGTGAATCGACAAGGTCACAGCTTACTTTTGTGACTTAATACATCATATATCAATACTTTGTGCAAATATAAACACCAGTGTACTTGCATTAAAATTAAAAACAAGATTATAAAATGATTACAGCCTCCATTACAATTTTAAAAGTTACAAGATTTTATATTCATATTACTAAATTACATATAATAAAAATACAATAGTGTTAAATGTACTGTTTCATTGCCGGCATCCCATTTTGTAATATAGCCACACCCAAGAATATACTAAAGAATTCTTAAAATATTAACCCAATCGCATTTTTCATC
This sequence comes from Rousettus aegyptiacus, assembly GCF_014176215.1. Classification (NCBI taxonomy): domain Eukaryota; kingdom Metazoa; phylum Chordata; class Mammalia; order Chiroptera; family Pteropodidae; genus Rousettus; species Rousettus aegyptiacus. The sequence goes on from NW_023416310.1 coordinate 22,867,899, forward strand.
AACATTTACATCTGTACAGATAAGACACTTACTTGTACATCTCATAAAAGTACATTATCTACATAAATTCTTAGTGTATGTCTTCAGCAATATGAAGTTTCACAGAAAAATACTGCCTATATGTACAAAGATTACATAACAATGAATTAAGCACTTGTGTGGTTCAATATGCTAAATATATCCATACCACTTAAAACAAAAATTTTCCCCATCTTGTCTCATGCCACAATAAATTACAAGTAACTGAAGCCAAGTTACTGCAGCTTTTGTACAGCTTCAAGCATCCATTAATGTTGCCGTGGTAGTGTTCTTTCTTTCTATAGTTAAGTGTCAAAGCACATTTCTCAGTAACTGTTTTCATGACCCGCCAGGATGTACAGATTGCTATTTGCTGTGGGGTTATCAGTTGGCCTACTTTCCAAAACCACGACCCTAAAAGTAACAAACAAACAAAACATGTAACAAAGTCATTCTTGTAAAGTAATGCTAGAAAAATTTTCCATTGCTTCTTTATTATGACTATAATTGCTGCTTATTTGATTTGTGCACAGCAATCATTTAATCGCTATGATTAAAAAGCTAGTTCCAGCTCTGGGAAGTAATTTTGCTGCCCACCATCTCCCACTTCTAAGCCAGTGTTCTAAGAGTGGGGGCGGGGAGAGAACCTGTATTAGAAATAATCTGGGGGAACTTAATTCTTATTCTTAATTCTGAAAACAATTTGTATTTCAAGAATCAGAAAGTAAATCAGCATAGAACCTCAAAGTTCTATTTAGCACTAAAATTAAAAAGTTTCTGTTTGTCAGCATATAGTATTTCCTCTTATAGTATAAATCATACTTTAGATAGTATTTTTAATACAAAACTATTACTGACAGATCTATATATTCCTGGGACTTGGAAGGTCAGGCACATTCTCAAAGGCCTTAGAACTTTGAATTGTGAATTCTTATGGTGTGAAAAATACAATGTTGAATATTTTGCTGAAGACATTTCAATTCTCTTGAAAAAGAAACCAGTTTCATGCTGGATTTATAAAACACTATGTTTAGTACTACTATGTATTTAATATATAACCCCCCTCATACCTGTCAGATCCAAGCAGTCTGAAAATTCTTGTGTTATCTGAAATTTCTTGTGTTACCTGTTCAATTAAAATATAATTTCTGAAATTAAAGGCATAAAATTTTATATGGACATTTTAATTTATAACTCTACGGAAAAGAAAGGTAATTCTTAAGATGGAAATAGGTCCCTGAGTGACTGTGAATTTGTTAAGCTGGCATATATTTGGTGCTCCAATTTGTTAGCCTAGGAAAAATGTGGCTAGTTTTGAATTGTAAAACATGAGTAGGAAAACCATTTACTTGTTAAATTATAGAACTCAAGGGATAAATTTAAAAACAAAACACTCAGTCCATTTTATTTATCAGAAATCTTCTGTCAGTTATGTTAATGCTAATAGCAAAACTATTGCAGCAGTAAGCCACGCCACTTAGACCTGGTCCTTTAACCTAAAAGGCTGCACTGTGGTAGTATGATGAGACACACTTATGACTTGAGTTTGAACCCCAGCTCTCCCACTTAATAGCTGTGATACTGCACAAGGCATGTATTTGTTGGAAATGGTTTTGCCTTCTGCAAAATGGGATAGAAAATATCTACCTTGCAGTAGTATTGTTTTTGTAAGTATTTGGGTCTAACGCCTAGCTAAGGAAGTGCTTAGTAGATAATTCCCTTGCCCATTTCTTCTCCAGTCTCCTGAAATATTTTCTCATGACACGTGTCTGCCAAGAAGTCGTCAGTGTGACTAATTACCAGTTGGGGAGTTAGGAATAAGTCTACAAGAGAAAGAATAATCCACTGTTTTTTGGCTGGTAACTGAATGCAAAATATGTCAAATTAAAATGGCAGTAACTTCTCCCCCAAATTTGGTAGGCTGAAAAAACAATTTGATTTTGAAACTAAATTTATTCCATTAGTAACTATGCAAACACTCCTTTTGTAACCCAGCACACCTGCATGTGATACAAAGTGCTCACTCCAGTAATAGTGGCTCATTGTGCCGATCCTCCCGGCATTCAGAGGTTTGCCTACTAGAAGGGCCTACGCCCCTCAGATGATTTTTGGGGGAAACAAACTTCTCTCTCTCTCTTTTTTAAACCATCCTCTTATATCCTGCCTATGATGCCTTCCTCTGCCTAGTGTTTATTAGCTGTTGACTATTCTTACTTCCCTGCTGGATTCCCTCAGGTGATTTTAAAACATCTTCCTGAGAAGTGACACTCTTGTGGGAATTACTACTAAAAATATTTAACGGTTACCCTTTCTTGAATACCTACTATAGGCAAGGCGCTGTGCTGAGCACATTACACGCTTCCTTTCATTTAATCTTAACAAACCTACAAAGTAAGTACTATTTTGTTATCCTCAATTCACAGATGAAAAAATATAAGCAAAGAGAAGTTAAGTGATATGTCTAGGTCACACAATTACTAAAGAGCAGAGCTGAGACTTGAACCCAGGTCTCCTGACTCTGGAACCCATGCTCGTGATCACTCTGCTGTATCACTGACTTCATCAGAAGACATGCTCTGAGCTTAATGAATGATAGTTTAGGACACAAATGGACTATTTTCTTGCTTGAAACACCTAAGGTTTTCTTTTCATCCAATGCTCGAAAAAAGTTATCCTATTGAGACTGACTTGGGGAAACTGAAGAATTTTTGATGATTTTACTTGCCTACAATATTCCAAGAGGCAAGTACCATGACTTATTCACGTTTATAACCCCAGCACTTCCTGGTGTAAATGTTGAACTAAACTGAGTAGGTCACAGCACCTGGAGTTAAATTAAGATAGGAAGGACTCAGAAGATACAATGAAAAGTTAAACAAAGGTAATAAGGTAACTAATAAAAGAAAAAGGGACAAAAAATCTTATGTCAAGTGAATAAGGGTAATGGAAATTGGAGGCAAAGTGGCTTCAAGAGTAATGTAGAACCCTTTATTTATAGCCTGCATTGGTCATTATTTCTAAAATACATAGCAGAAAAGGTGCCTCAAGACATGGAAAGCCAGCATCAGCATCCTTGTTTTAGGAGACAGTCTGGGAAAACTGAAAGAAAATCAGAGTGGGCTCACTTTTAGCAGTATTAGAAAGTTCTTATTCTGAATAGAAGAATTATCTGGAAGCACTCAAAATATGCACTAAAACTGCCTGAGGGAAGAGAGAGAAAAGTGGCTATAAAGTACGTTTTATCAGTTTACCACTAGACTGAATACAGTTAAAATTAATAAAGTTAGCAAATCAAGTAGTCTTTGTATCGATTAGGAATTTTCCAAAGTTAAAGGAAATTGTTTGATGTAGAATGTTTGATACAATTTCATGACTATTTAATGGACATAATTCTTAGATGACTTACCTCATTAGATCTAAAACTTCTACCTTGCATTCCATGTTTCCAGAAAGCTAGCACACTGTCTTGAAGGCAAACTAGCAGGCAAGAACAGCTCAGTTACTGTTAATAGTACAAAAGTTCAACTGATAAGCATCATTTCATCCCTCTATCTTGCATAGCAATATTTAAATTAATAAATAATGTCATCACTCCCTATTTACACGGTTTTACCTTTGAAATTAAAAAAAAAAACTATAAAATTTATTCATCTTTTTGGCAAAGAGGCATTAAATTTCTCTGAAATGTGTTATAGAAATTTTGTTTTGATAAAATGACAGTATTTTAAATATTTCAAACATATAGAAAAACATAATAGCATTAAAAAACACATGTATCCACCAATCAACTCTCAAATATTAACATTTTGCCATATTTGCTTGTTTTAAATAAAAACGAATACAGCTGGCAACCCTGTACACCCGATCCTCTAGACTCATTCCAGCCTTTCTTTCCTCTGAGAAAACCACTCTTAGAAATTTGGTATTTATCACTGTCATGCATGTTTTTACTATTACTACACAGTAAGTTTACATTGTCAGTGTAAACTTTATATTGAATGTTTTCAACTTTCATACATCTGGTATGATGAACTAAATAATGTTTCTAATTTTTTGTTATTACAAATGATGCTGTAATAAACATTCTTGTACCTCTTGAATACATGTGCAAACTTTTCTCTGGGGTAGATACTTAGAAACAGAACTAATAGGACACAGATGTACATACTTTCTAAAAATTATAGTTTTGCTTTTTATATATACATATTTAATAAATATTTTTAGAGTATTCTATGAGCAGGAAATCAAATGTTTCCTACAGATGACCAATTGCACCAGCATTATTTGTTGAATAGTACACATCATTTCCCCACTGACATACAGTGGCATAAATTTTCATTTACATTTAGGTCTATTTCTGAGACTTCTCTTCTGTACCACTCTTCTATTTATTTATCTCTGTGTTGATCTCACACCGTCTTAATTACTATAGCTTTACAATATGTTTAAAAACCGAGTATGGCAAGTATTTGTCAAAATTTCTTTTACTATTCTTGGCCTTTGGTTCTTTCATATGAATTTTAAGGTCACATATCAAGTGGTACAAAATACCTTATTGAGATTTTTATTATAAATGCACTGAATTTGTGCATTATTTGTGAAGAACTGACATGTTTCTCATAGTCAATCTTTCTATCCATGGACACAATGTAGTTTTGTCAAATCTTCTTTTATGCTTTTAAAGAATAATTTGGAATTTTCTAGGTAATGATCTTAAATGCGTTTTGATTGCATTTATTCCTAACACAGATATTTTATTACCATTGTCAATGAGAACTTTTTTCCTATTCAACATTTCACAGATTGTTGCTAGCGTATCAGAGAGCTATTCATTGTGTTGCTCATATCTAGAAACTCTGATTTCTCTTACTGGTTCTCTTGGTTGTATTTTCTATGCAGATAATCAAAATCCATAAAAAAGGATCCTTTACTTTCTTCTTTCTAATCCTCTTAGTTCCCTTTTCTTGTCTAAGACAATGCTGAAATGTGATAGCAACAATCTTTATCTCATTTTCCAGTTAATGGGAATTAGTTTGACCATTAAACATGATATTTTAATAGGTTTTCCTAGGTGAACATTTTCTTGTATTCCTAATTTGCTAAGAAGTTACTTTTTTTAAAATCATGAATGACTTGATTTTACTGAATGTTTTTTGTGTATCTATTGAAGATTTACATGACTTTTTAACTTTAACTTTAATGTAACATATATACATAAATAAATTTTCTGATGCTGAATCATCCTTGTTTTCCTGAGATAAAGTCCACTACTTGATGATGTGAAATTCTATTTGCTTGTATTTTATTTAGATTTTTCGAAATTTATATTTATGAAACTGGATTGTTTTCTGTACTAATCTAATCTTGTTTAATTTTAGTATTGGTGTTAAACACTGATTTGTTCAGCATTCCTTCTCTGTTTACAACCTAAAATTGTTGGTATAGCATTGGGATTCTCTCTTAAGAGCAGGTAAAAATCACCTCTGAAACCATCAGGCCCTATGTGGGCAGAGTCCTGATTAGTTAGTAGGTACCTCAAACAGCGGGCCGGCTCTGGTCCCCTACCTCTTGTGGGACATGTTTATCTCCTTTCTCACTCAGGAGCCCAGCAGGTCTGCTGGCTTCAAGGCTAATTACTACTTTTGAGTTTCTGTTCTGTTTATGTCGTTCTTGACCCTGGCTATCTGTGTGTTTTTAAACATGGATTCCATTTTAACATCTTGAGCAGATGTCCCTCAAAATTGACTTCTTATTAACATCAGCATTTGCTTGATGCGAGAGAGATGTTCAACTTGGAGGAAGGAGTAAAAACAGAACCAGGAATAAGACAAATGAACTATCTTTTGCTTTTCCCTCTAACATATATACATGCACGTATCTTTATTTTACTGATAAAGGACACCAGAGAAATTGTGCACCGTTAAATAGTAAATTATCATTCACTTTCCCTAGGACTATCTCATGTATGATTACTTCACTTTATTTTTCCTGAATGTAATCATCTTAGAACACTCATTTTGTAAGAAATTTTCTTTTGCAGAAAAAACTTCTGAAACAAAATGTAAGAATGGTAAGAATGGCATACTACTTAAAACTCTCTGATCAGTAGATATAAGAGCAAAAATACAACAGAATATACTAAGTACTAAATTTTAAAGTACTTATAGAGAAACTACAGGAATCTGGAGGAAATGGAAATTCATAACTATGTTATGAATATTTAATTATTTCTTTTGAAAGTGTCAAGTCCGTAAAGAACATATTACTTAGATTATATCATAGTTAAGCTTTTTTAGAGACTGTGTAAAAGACTGATGTTATCTCATATTCATTATATACTATATTCTAAAAAAATGACTCCTTAGTAATATATTTGTATAATTTTGGATAATTATCAGATAAATTATTTTAAGCAGCTCATAATGTAATCACACAAAACTTTGGCTTACCTATCGATTCAATCTGGAAATCAAAGGTGAGTTCTGATGATAATTTTCTGCTAGATTTTAATCTTCCTTGGAGATTAACTATTTTTATACAACCTAGAGAGAGAAAAAAAGTCACTTGGAAACTACAAAATAAAGAAATATTATTAAAAATAAGATGTACATAAGTAAAAACTTACAGTCCAAGCACACAAGAATGGTATCTCGCTCCAGTTGGGTTACATGAGTAACGCTTGTCTGTGGGGTATCTGTAACATAAACAAACTTGATACTTAAGGAAAAAATATCAGAGCATAGGATATTTTAAAAAAAAAAGAATTCTAACTATCACTGAATTTGAAATGGATATAAATTTTTAGCTGTATGGTATGGTGGTTGAGCCAGGTTGCTTGGGTTCAAGTTCTGATGCAAGAGCTAAACTATGTGAGGGCTCAACAGAGTATTAGCTACAGCCATTACTACTGGTGATACCATTATTTTTATTTTTATGCAAAATTAGGAGTCTATTCTTCTATATTATTGTTATGATTAATTTCTGATTTTAAGTTCAGAAGGTCAGGGACTGTGCTTTGTATATTATATGGCAGTGCCTAACAAATAAATATTTAAGTGAATGAATCAGTGAGTCAAACATGTTACTTTGAGTACAAATAAGTTAAAAAAAAATTGAAGTACTTTGAGAACCATGATGTACTACCAAAATGCAGAGGCCTTATTTTTATTATACTAATTTACAGAAGTTCTTACAAACTGAAAATACTGAAATGATTTCATTTTCCATCATGTGAAAAGCAGGATATCCCAAGCTTTGTCTGAACATCAAACTGAAATTGCTGAGCTACAGGCCTTTGTTTCTGGTCTTGTATTTCCTGGAGAGTGGATTTCATCTATAGTCTACCCTGCTTCTCTTCTCTTCTATTTCCGATAGTATTTAGAATTTCAGGACATTCAAGGACTGTCATATTTCAGACTTTCACATGTTTTTAGACCTGGTACTTCTGTTAACTAACCAAGGTTGGAAGGATATGGAATGGGCCTCCTGCAAAACAGGCCAACTAGATCTCTGTAGCTCTTATACACATGGTAAAAATTAAGAATCAGAATAGTTCTGTACAATCTACTTCTGTCCAAGAAGCCAGTCCAGTAACAGAAAGCCAGAAAAAAAGGTTTTATCAATTGCTTACAAGAATTAGTTCCCAAGCATTAGAATCAGCTAGAGATCTTTAATGCTCAGCTGCCACCCCCCGAATATTCTTATTTAACAGGGGGTGTATGTGACTTGAGGTTTCAGGAGTTTTAACAGCTTCCCAGGTAGATTCCAATGTGCAACAGAATTTAGGAAACCACTGTCTGGCTTACAATTTCATCTAACGTAAAACCCTAACCATACTTTTTCTCTCTTACTCTCTACCTTTATCTCATCATCTCAAAACTAGAGATGAGTTATATTTGTTGTATTTAAGTTTTACGAAAGAGAATTACAGTAAGAAAATGTAGTCAAAAGTTCGTTAGTACTCACAGCTGGATGAAATTCTAGTAAGGAAATGAGGCCCTTCATTCAACAATTAGCAGAAACAGATTTTAAAATTAAAACACTTAGAAGAAGTAGGACTTTAATGGAAATTAAATGACAATAAAATATTAATCAACTAACAACCCCTTCCTGTGAAACAGGGAGAAAGAGATTAGAAAGCAGGAGTCTGAAAGGGAAGATGGGTGTTTAAGGGAGACTGTAGTACAGAGAATTTGTCGGGTGGGAGGGGGGGTGGCGGCGGCGCTAAAGAGAAGCCGTGTTATCCTTCAACAATGTGTCCTTAAAGGAAAGTGCTTTCAAACTTCTTGGGCATCAGTAAGCTTTTGTGGATTTGTTTGTGATCATTATTTTTCAATGCCAAAAAAACCTCAGTCTCTTAATTTTTTCCTTTTGTAAACACTTTCAGCCTTCCAACAAACTCCTAAGTAATCAATATCTATTGGCAAGTAGGTTCCTTACCATTTCCCCAAGTAGCCAAAAACTAACAGGCCATGGTAAAAATTGCTTTCTAAAATGGCCATTGTCTAATTTATAGCAAAACATTGTACAAAGTCATTTTTAAAGAGAAAAAAGCAAAAGGAGCTTCATTACAAAAACAGTGCTTTAAGTGTGAAAGTTTAATCAGATTTATTTGCCATGAAACTCAAGTCTTGCCACTGTGTACTGACTGCGAGAACATAACTGAAGATTTCAAACAATAAGCAACTTTCTATAAAAGCTCATTGACTGGAAATAATATTTCCTAAGATACTAGCTATGAAGGAAGAATATACTATGCAACTGGGCAATGTGGGTCAAATTTTATGAAAATAAATCATATTAAATAATTATTTTCAAGAACCTTCAAATACTTTGGAAGTACCTATTTATTTATAATTTGTATCCTAGTAACATATCATTAAAAATGTTTAATTAGTTACTGATTGTACCTGTAAATCAATTACATAAGACTATACTGGAAAATAAACTAAATTTAATAAAATTTTCCTTTTATTTACATTGGCTTTTCTATTAGCCTGAGGTGTGTGTATATGTGTGGATCGCAAAGTGTGGTCCTTATATTAGCATCATCAGCATCACCTGGGAGCTTAACGGAAACAAAAATTCTCTGGCCCCACTCTATATCAACTGAATGAAAACTCTGAGTGTGGGGCCCAGGAATGTGTTTTAACACGCCTCCAGTTGATTCTGATGCATATTCAAGTTTGAGAGCCACTGGTATGTTTTAAATGTGTCAAACAAATGAACTACCTTCAAGCATATCATCTTACTTTTTCTAGTTTTAACAAGTTGTTCGAGATTGGATTTTTATGCACTGTTTTTGCCTAATGACATAATAAATTTATGACTTAAAAACCAAGTACATGTATCGGCCTATAATTCAATATAAATCACAAACCTGATTCTGTAAACCACGAAGAGGTAGAATTTGGATTGACTGTTTCAAATCGAACCACCTGGTTGAAGTCTCTCCCTCTACTGACACCAACACAAACCAAAGGGTACTCCTGCTCAGGAACCACCAGCATTTCAAACATTCTAAGCGGACATGGTATAGGAAAATCTATGTGCTAGAGAAAGAAGAAAAAATATATTAAACAAAGGAAAACAAAAGCCAAATAATTTCACGAGAACACTATTAAGAACTTTAAGTTTTATGAAATACATAAAATAGACTACTATAAAGACTGCTTCTTGTCACAGAAACTTGGGGTATGTAGAAAAATCCAAATTACAAAGTATCTTTATAAATATTTTAGATTTAGCACTGTAAATATTTTTAAGTTAGAAATTATAAAATTTTAGAATATCAGGGCTGGAAGGGAACTTAGAAACCATTTGTCCAACCCTCTCTTCTCAGAGTTGAAAACTGAGACCCAGAAATTGGGTGACTGGCCTAGGGTTCCCCAGCCCTTTGTGGCCAGAGTCTCTTGTCTCCCAATATGATGCTGCTTCAGTAATATTCCTCTGCCTTCTTATCCAACTGAGCAAACATGGATGATAAAACTGAAATGCGAATTAGCAGGAGACACTCCTATCATAAATGTGGACAGGAAAAAACACAAATAAGAGAAATTTAGCTCTATATCGCAAGTGATTCTATTTAATAAATTAACTTAGTTATAATGAAACCATTTTATTTTTACGTTAACTTTTAATGTTTTATTATATTGCTACAAAGAGACTAAATAAGTTCATATTTTGAAAATAGATGGAAATCACTAGCTTCATTAATAATCAGGAAATAAAACCATGAGATACTACATGTACCCACCAGAATGACTAAAATTAAAAAGAATAACAAGTATTACTCAGAGAGGAGCAAACGAATTAACTATACTATTCATTAATGGTGAAGATGTGCATCCCTTAGGACCCTGTTAATAACACTCCTAGTTACATATTCCAGAGAACATGAGTACACACATGTACAGGGGACATATGTAAAAATGCTCACAGCAGCACTGTTATGAATAACAAAAAGCTGAAGTAACCCAAATGTGTATCAATAGAATGGATAAAATTTTAGCATACTCACACAATGAAGAATTACAGATTGAGCAATGAAAATGAACAAATTATACCTACATCTGACAACTACACGAATATGTTGCACAAAAGAAACCAGACACAAATGAATACGTATTTTATGATTTAACTTCCATATTGTTAAAAAAAAATCAGGTAAAATTAATTCTAATGTTTATGGGTACATGTGTATATAGTAAAAATGGAACATAAGGGGAGTCTACTCTTCATACAGCTTATATTTTATTGCTCTTATAAATGGGCCATGTTTTTTATTGTATTTCCAAAAGGACTACTGCTAGTATTTAACAAAGTAAATGAATTTATTTATTAATCTGGCAACTCACTGGAAATGCTAAAAGAAAAAAAATTCTGGAGGAAATCTGAGGTGAAACGGGGCTACCACAACTACTGGTCTTTGAGTGTTAGAAGATACAGTGTGGTGCGCACCTACTGTTCTCATAGCCCTTCTTTCCCTGGGACGGCCAGAGCACAGCCATCCCACAGGTATGGACAGCTTCATCAACACTCTCCAAACCCCTCTACAGGAGCTTGCCCATTACCTGGGGATATGCTCTGAATACAACCTGTCATATTTTTAATAAGTTAAAACTTTTGAAATAATTCTCTTTGAAATGTGGTCAGAACAGTAAAGCAGAAAGAAAACAATGCTTCTGTTAATTTTTTTTGGTCAGCAAATAAGAAAATCAACAGCTTTTGAATACTTTTACTTAGCGTCCAGTAACTAAGCAATGTGTGTAAGGCATTAACAGAAGAGGATTCCTGTGTAATAGTTTTAAATCCAGCTGCTTCTGGTGATGGTCCTTGACTGCAGTGACTATACCTCGCTCATTTTTGTCTCTCTAGTTAAATAGTACTGTGTGTGGTTTGTAATAAGTACAAAAATGTTTGTTGGGAAGGTCATTAATCTGTAACTTTTATTTAAGATGAAAATGTCTAGTCAAGCAAAAACTTTGTCAAAACTGTCATTAAGAATATAAAAAGCATAAAAATATCCCTGAACATATCTGATAAGAACTGTAGTATAGAAACATCATAAATACTAATCAAATTAATGTCAAATCTAGAAAAAAAATAGAGACAGATTTTGCAGCAAAGAGCTGGGTTAAGGTTAAAGGAGGCAGGTAAAGGTCTATATCTCAGGGAAGCCAATAAATTAATGTCAAATATAGAAAAAAATATAGAAAAAAAACAGATTTTGCAGCAGACAGACAAAGAGCTGGGTTAAGAATAAAGGACGTAGGTAAGGATCTATATCTCAGGGAAGCTAAGCAAGGTGCAAAGAGCAAGAACTCTTAAGGGAAACCTGCAAGTAGAATTGTACTATAAGTCTAGTATCTTAGAATAATGAGAAATAAAAGAAGACAGGGGAAACTTAAAAATTACATATCCTTGTTTCCTCTTTTCTAGGTAGACGGTACCAGCAACTTGGCCCTGACTAATGGGGCCTATTACCAGTTTTCAAAGAGAAATGCTTGATAATCTCACTTAATCTACATGAAATAGCAAAGAAAACAGCTTTAAACATTCCTTTGGAATTTCCTTGGTGTGACTGAGCCTGTACTTAACACATTTCAAGTTAGTTTTTCCTCAAAATTTAAGTTATAGCTGAATAATATTAAATTTTTAAAGAATATTCATTAATTAAAGATTCTAGAGAAATAAATTAAGGTACACACACAAAAAACAATCCAAGTTGGAAAGCCTGGGCAAATTAATAGGTAGGCATATAACCAAAACAAATAATTTCCCCCTTTATGGTTATCCTTTGTCCTCTTAGGCCGAATGCCAACCTGTAGGTTGTTTCTCTGCTGTGATGAAGCAGGTCAACCAGAGAACATATTCAAGCATTTTGCTGCTCTTTGAGCACCTCTGTTCTTGGTATGGGAGATAATTTTGAGCTCCTACTGCCATATCCCTGAGCTATTTCTCTAGTCCTTTTCAAAACTTTTTTCAGGCCAAATGAGTTCCTTAAAATTGGGCAGATTTTCACTACCCTGCCACATAATCTAAAATCATTAAATTAACTTGAGAATTAACTGAAAAAATGTTTTTATAAAAGAACATGAAAACAGACTAATTTTTTATACTAAGAATGACTTAGGATGACTTTCATGCTTACCTTAATTAACATGAATTTCTGCATTGGTTCAACCCATTCTAATAGAACAATGCTAGTCTGAAGTGCCCCACATAGGTATTTATGGCCTGTGTAAGGATTTCTCACTGTCAAGGCAAAAAAAGTACAATAAGTTTTCTTGTAATATAAAGTCCTTACAATAGTTGCAATGCTCCAAAAAACCCCGACCAAACAAAAGCTGGCTGTCTGCGCAATTTCTTAATTAGATTACAGGGTGAAAAACATTGTTTCAGGTAACAGCATGAAACTCCCTCATCACTTGCAGGATTTTTTTTGTATGCACAAATGAAATTGCTGGTTGTTATGGAGCCTGGGGGTGGGATGAAGGACTTTAGGTCTAAAGGTAGCAGGGAGATTAGCTAAGGCAGCAGTCTCCTGCAGAAGGGTCAGAGTAGACTTTGGGAGAAGTTGCCAAACAGAGAGGCTATTAACACATTTAGGGACAGGTGATTCAGTGTGCTTTTGGTATAATGTTCAGAGGCAGAAATGCTTTGGTCTTAACAACAGGATGACATTAATCAAATCTTGAAATACGCATTTACAAATAATAAAAGTGAATTCCCTCAGAGTATTTTAAGGGAAAGAAACTATTTTTTGTTTTCGCTATATGCAAATAAAACAGCCAGTTGTTATGGGGGTGAGGAAGGAATTTAGGTTAGTAGTATGCGAACAGGAAGGCTTTATCCTTCTCATCACAAACATCAGGTTTCACATAGTAAAGACATTAAAATACATGCTGAATGAAAAAATGCAGTCTCATAAGCCATTACTAAGCAGAATGGTGAACACTACCTGGCCCCTTATAGAACAGGGTGTTCTAAAGTGCTATAATAAAAAGTCATCCTACTTTCTTCTCTATTTATCCAGTCAATATTATTTGCCAAAGAATTGTTATATGCAAGGTACTATATTACGTTTCATATAAAGTTCATATAAAGACATTTGTTTTACTCAAGGAGAGAAAAAAACTATTACTGGCAGAAAGCCCTAGAATGGTACTGTTTTACGCTGGATTTAAAAATGAGCCTCATAGCATTTTCTCATCTACTATGTAAAACAAGAAAGTCACATGTTTACTAGACAATTTACTCACCAACACAACACTTCTGACACCACTTGGTTTCAGGGATTTTTGCTGATACAGCAAATTTCCTAAATGTAAATGAAAATGAATTACATAACAGACCTAAGTAAATAGAGTATATAATAATGGAACTGCTACAGATCAGTGGAGAAAGGATGAGTTGTTCAAAAATTGGGGCTGACATAATAGGATACCTATTAAGAATAAGAATAAATTGGATCTCTTTCTCATCCTTCTCTCCAATCAATTCCAAAGGATTAAGGATTTAAACATGAAAAACAACTATAAAATATTTAGATTATAGAAAAATGTGACCTTGGAGTTTCTTTTAAAAATGCAAAGAACAAATCATATAGGAAAATATTTATAAACTTTGAAATTTTTTTTCTGCTGACACATCCCTAGCACCTCAAGCTATAGGTGGCAATCTGTGGAATGAATTTGTCAAATACATTAATAACTTTGGTTTACCAAAAGGTACCAAAGAGAAAGTGAAAAGATAAGCCACGAACTGGGAAAAGATATTTTTAGTACACATATGATTTTAAGCTACATAAAAAGTGGTCTTACCAGTAAAACAATTTATAGAATTTTTTTATTTAGACATTTTAATTTCTTTACTCGGGAAAGCAAAACATAGATTTTCTGCCAAGGTGTGTTAGATCAACCTGAAAACATCTGATTCAAAGTTAATATGTAAAAATCCTCTTAAAATTATTTTGTGAAACTACAAAAAACCACATACACTGAAACGTCTTTTACAATGAATGTTAATATAACAAGACTGCTAATGTAGCAAGTTGTGAAAACCTCAAATTACACTCCTCCATTTCTGTACGCATCTTTAAACTTCTTTCAAACGTGTAAATGTGCCATGGATTGCTCTGCACTTGTCTTGTAAAAAAAAAAAAAAATTTTTTTTTATGAGAGTTGTGCTTTGCTGGTAATAAAACTGCAGAGCATGCATGTGATACTCAAGATTATTCCAAACAAGCTCAGAATAATTTCTTAATAGATGTTCTTGTCACTGTACAATCAACAGCGAAGGTATAACCAAGCATATAATACTGAAGTATCATAATTTTAGCTTTATGTATGTTTATCCTTATTATATGCCCTGGATTCCAGGTATTGTCATTAGTTCCTTTAATAGTGTCATCAGGTAGGTCACAGCACAGAGATCAGAGGCTTAGATTTAGTAATTTCCTCAAGGTCACACAGTTAGCAATTTAAGAAAAAAACCCTCTAATCTAGTGTCTTCATCTGACTACAGTGTTCATATTGATTCAATTTTGAAAAAAAAAAAACTAATACTTCTCTTTATGGTTCCGGATCAATTTATTTGAAGAGTATTCTGAGTTGGCAAGATAAACTGTTAAAAACTGGTACCACTCCTAAATACTTATCTGTTTGAATTAAAATTTTTTTATATGATGCCTAAACAATAAAGAAATTAGATGCTGTGGCACTGAATGGCCACAATGGCAATCTAGAGTAACTGGATTTCAAATTTCTGGTTAAAGCACCTATTGTTCCATTTGACTAACAATATTGAGGTTTTACATTCATTAAATAATCTAATTTATCAATCCTAAATTAGATTCATAATTATAAAAATGCCCCTTTCATATACGTTGGAATTTCATACAGCTAAAAAGCAAAACAAAAATTCCCAACACCCTTAAGCCAACCCAAGTACCCAAGTAGAGCTTTTAAAAATGTGAACCAAGCTCCTGGTACATTTCCATTGGCAACAAGTTTAATGTTCCTGGTCCACACTTGTGAACTTGCCCCTGGCTCCCAAGGTTAACTAAGGGGTTAATTTACTGACTCGGTTGAAACCCAGGAGGATTAACTGAAAGCTAGGTTCTGAAAACTCATAGAAAAGAACACTACACAAACAAGCAAAAACATCAACTACTAAGTATAGCTTCAAGTTAATAATAACAGAACTATTCAAAATTGAGCTTTAGGGAGCATACTGAAATGTTATAAAAACTTATTTCTATAGGCACCTATAAACTTAATTTTAGTCATTTTATAAAAAAACAGTAAAACTTATTTTACCAGCACCCAATTAACTGGAATCCTAAGTTATATAACATTATCAATATATTTAATATAGGATGCTTTAGGGTACATTACAGACACAGGTCAATTTACCATATCTAATAATGATGATAATAGATTTATTTATTGAGAGCCTACTACGTGACAGAATCTATGATAGGTACCTTACATACATAGTCTATTATTTTTAAAACAACTCTGCAAGATAGATTGGTTCCATTTTACGAATGAATATGTTGCTAGGTTGTGTAATTTAACTTAGGACCTAGTAAGTGAATGATGCAGGATTTAAATTCACGTCTACCTGGACTCCAAAGCCTATGCTTTATTAAAGTATATCATATGGTACAGTTAAGTACCTATGTTTATAATGAGAACCATGAGGCATTAAAAGATTTTCAGCCAAAGGAAGTTTAATTTGTGCTCACTACATGGTAGAAAAATGGTACATATATAAAATATTATCATGCAAAAAGTTTTTCAGATTTCTTATCAATAAATGAGAAAAAAGTGAGAAGATTTTACAGTGATCGATTTCTAGATAATGAAAATGAAGAAAGTGGGAAGGACACATTGTGAGTGCTACTAACACTAAAGATTGACTCTAAAATAACCTGAAATAATGGCTTAGAGGTAAAATATTCTTAGAGGTAAAATTTTACTGGACAAGTAATTCCTAAAAGGAAGAGGTAATACTTTATTCCATTCTGTCTCAGCTATATACTAGAACATTTTTGGTACCTTTGGTGTATTCAGTAATATTCTGAAGAACACGCAAAATTCTCTATTCTGACAAAACAGTATCGAAAAGTAAATGCACTAAAGTTTATGTGCCTTACATTCCTCAGGGGTTTACCTGTACTTTTTACATATACTTATAAAGTTTGATGGTCAGTTTCCATGCCCACAGTAATTTAGGATTATCAAGTTAAAAAGCTGGATGGAGAGGGAGAAAAAAAGTGGCAGAGATGATAGAGGCTCTGTTCATCCCTCTAGCAACCAAATGAAAGTTGTGACAGTAATAAGCTGCAGCAGCAAGGAAAAATCGCCTGCGATCTAGATGAACAAGCCATACAACTGGGGAGAAGTCCAGGAAATCGCCCTGCAACGGCAGAAGATAGAGTGGGGCAAGGATGCAGGGCTGCCTGGTCTCCAGTGCTGAGACAGGCTACAGCAGTGGCAGACACTTCTTTCAAGGGGCCGCAACCGCAAGTGCATTTTCACAGTGATGGACCTGCTCACTCTGAGCATCAGTACCGATTAGCTATGCGCAGGGGGCACCAGGGACGTACAGGAAGACATTGTTGGAGTGAGGGCCAAGACGAGACACTCTGTACAGAAGTGTCGGCGGTATCCACTGTTCCCTGTTGAGCCCTACCCCCTCCCAGTGCATGGAAACAGAGCCATCATAGCTGTGACATCATCGAAATGGGTAACAGAGGTCGCTCTGCCCAGAGGATTCTCTGAAATCCCACCTCCCCCAACTTGTGGCCCCACCAAAGCCACATCCAGGTATATCCTCAGCGAGTCAGGTGCTCCTTGCTGAGCAGCACCTAGATTCACACTGGAGGCAACTGGCATTGGTTTCTGGTGTGGCCTTTTGAGGTAACTATAAGCACAGCATCTGTGGATTGCTTGCTGAATCTTAACAGGTGGCCCCAGAGGGGCACAGGCTAGGGATAAAATTGGCCTGTAGCTGAACCCCTCTCAGAACTGTGCCACTGGACACCTACTTCACAAATCCACACTAATAAGACTGGGAGACTTAGGAGCTTTCCTTAGTACATAGATACAGACATGGAAAGGCAGCCAAAATGAGAAGACAAGCAGAAACCATGTGAGAGAACAGAGCAGAGATCCAGATATAATGGAGTCAAGGAATCTAACAGATGCAGAGTTCAAAACACTGGTTATAAAGATACTCAATGAACTTTGGAAAGTGTAGATAAATTCAGCGAGAACTTCAACAAAGAGATAAAAAACATAAAAATGAAAATGGAAATTATAAAAGGGAACCAGTCTGAAATGAAGAAAACATTATCTGAGATGAGAAGTATATTAAATGGAATAAACAAAGTGAATAAAGAAGAGGATCAAATGCCCTATCTAGAGGACAGGAAAACCAATTAGGACATTCAATCAAAATGGCAAGAAAAAGGATGCCAAGACGATAAGAATAATTTATGAAGGATATGGGACACTATTAAGGCTCCAAATATTCATCTGATTGCTGTAACTGAAGAAAATCAAGATGTTGAACAGCTGTTTGAAGAAATCATGATGGAAAACTTCCCTAGTTGGTGAAGGAAATAGATATAAAACCCTGGGAAGCTCAGAGGATTCCAAAGATCAGTGATCCAAAGAGGCCCACACCAAGACACATCATAATTAAAATGCCAAAGATTAAATACAAAGAATGAATCTTAAAAGCAGCAAGAGAAAAACAATTACATATAAGGGAAAACCCATAAGACTGGCAGCTGATTTCTCAAAAGAAACTATGCAGGACAGAAGGTTTGGCAAAAATATTTGACAGGATGAAGACCCAGGATCTACAACCAAGAATAATTTATCCAGCAAAGCTATCATTTAGAGTTGAAGGACAGATAAAGAGCTTCCCAGACAAAAATAAGTTAAAGGAATTTATCACCACCAAGCCAGTATTACAGAAAATGTTGGAGAGACTTCTGTAAGAAGAAAAAACATGTATCAAAAACAGGAATAAAGAATGGTAACAACTACATTCCTATCAATAAGTACCTTAAATGGAAAAGAATTAAGTGTTCCAACCAAAAGACAGAGTGGCTGAAGAGATAAGAAAAAAAGACCCCTACATATAAAAAGGAAGAGGATGGAAAAAGATATTACTTTGATGGACCTGGAAGGTATTTAAGTCAGACAGAAAAAGATAAACACTATACGATTTTACTCCTATGTGGAATCTAAGGAATAAAAACACACTAACCAAAAACAGACGCACAAATATAGTGAATAATTTGGTGTTGAACAGAGGGGAGGGGAGTTTGGGGGGCTTGGAGAATGGGGTGAAGGGCTAAAGAAATACAAATTAGTAGCTGATGGATGGTCACGGGAATGGGGAGCACAGCATAAGGAATGCAGTTAGCATTAATACGCTGGCTAGGTGGAGGGTCAGAGGAGGGAGGGACCAATTGGGGGGATCGTTTTATGAACTATATAGATGTCTAACCAATGCACTATATACTTGAAACTAAATAAAATGGAAGGAAGGAAGGAAGGAAGGAAGGAAGGAAGGAAGGAAGGAAGGAAGGAAGGTAGGTAGTTGGATGGAGATGTGCTCTAAGTAGGCAGAAAAACAACAGCACAAAGTGGCAGATGGGAGGAAAAGGAGGGCAGAATAAGCTATGTGAGAAGAAAGAAACTCCCCAACCCCATCCTTGGGGCTAGTTATAGGGGCAATATCCCTAACTCCAACTACAGATATTATAGCACAAGTATAACTATCAAGTTCATAATTACAACTCTGAGTCATCTAAAAAGATCCAATTAAACTCAATGTAATTTACTTCAAGAAGACAGACAAGTATGTAGTATAATTTTAAATAATTTTCACTAAAAAAGTTTTTTTTAAAAGTTTTTGTGCACAAAGAACCCATCTTAGCTATCCTGTAAACTCAGCAATTAAGAACAGATTTTCAAGGTACTTGCAAACTAAGCTTTTTTACATTAGTTGCTTTACAACTAATATTGTAATGAAAGAATGGCTATAATAAAATTTTGTAAATTACAATTTATACCAGACTCAGAAGACCTTTTAGTCATAAATGAGGTCCAACAACCAAACATAGGAAAGTATAATTATCTTAACGTAAAAACTTTTATTTATAAATCATTTTAATTTTCTAAGTTTAGAAACTGTACTTTCAGAAAAATTCATTTTATTCAAACTAATAGATATGTCAAAAGCAGTATATGTGATGTAAAATTACCAGCAAATTACACGACGAAAAAATTAGTTTTAACCTTGTAGAAAAAGAGAATTAAAAATTTAGAAAGAAAATGTTTGATGTAACTAGAAAATATAACATGGAAATTTTAAAAGAACATGATAAACACTTGTGAAATATTGCTTCTTACATTTTTTTCATTACACATGACTTCTACTAACCCAAACAGTGATTTTTCAACTTCTTTGGTATAACTTTATTAGAATGAATTAACATAGTATGTCTAAGGATGAAAACATAATTAAATGTACAGGTAGTTACCTTGGCAGTATTCTGTCAGGGAGTTTGTGTGCTGGAATAGAAACAGGTAACTTTTGCATTTGTCTTGCATAATCAAAAAGCCCTGGTAAATTATGGGAATAAAGCTGAGAAGCTTTACCTGTTGAGAAAAATAAATATGATATAAAAACTAATACTACAAACAGAATAATCGTAAGGTATTTAAAAATTAAAAGACTTACCAGATATTGATAGTAAGCAATTGTTCATTACATACAACCATGTACACCTTCGGGGGAATAGCTGATTTAAAAAAAAAAAAGCACAAAGCTTACAGAGGATAATAGACAACAAACAGCAACATAAATATATACATAGTAATCTAAGCTGTCATATCAGTAGGCTGGTTCTTAAAAAAAAGTTTTTTAAAATAGAAATTTATCTTATAAGGCATTTAAAACAAGATGACATACATGCATACACATTTTATGGGAGGGAAAAAATAAATTAGCAGTGCAATTTCATCACCTAAGTCTCAACATGGTATGATTAACTTGAGCCTCTTTTATGGTAAGGGCTATGTAATCCCAAACTACGCACGAAAAGGACATTTTCAAACAATATCTATTCCTTTATTTTGGGTTTGAGGTTAGAGTCTCCTGTGTACTTCTCCCAAAATATTCTTATCTAGGAATATATATGTACATGCACGGCTCTAGGAGCAGAAAAGAGAGCAAAATGGCAGTTATGTAGGTGTATACGGTGTAGCGGAACATGGGGTATGGAAACACTAGAAATGGAGGGAAAAAACAGCTGAGAGAGAACATGCTGAAATTCAAAAATCATAAAGGATATATACATATACACACATACACATACATGTATGTAACTCATTACTGAAATCTAGTACGTAAGAACTGAAAGGCATCGCTGTACTTTTTGATTAGTATTTAGGGCAAAGAAAAGGGAATTTCATGGAATACACTCTGTATACTGTGAAGGATAACACTGAGATTCATTATGAATCTCGGTGTTTCTCAAAGTGGTCCTTGGCACCAGCATCATCAGTATCACCTGAACATTTGATAGAAATGTAAATTCTTGGGCCTCATCCCAGACTTAAAATGAAGTACAAGTTCTGGAGGTGGGCCCAGCAATCTATGTTTTAATTAGCCCTCTACGTGATTCTGATGCATACTAAAGTTTGAGAACCAGTGATGAATATAATTAAATATTTGATTTAACACGCTTGGCTGCTGGCAAGTCCTGCTAGTTTACTTCAAAACAGACTGAGATGAGGGTAGAGAATGGAGAGAATGAAGAAATAAGTGATAAAATATATCAAGGCCTCTGCGATGGTACTACATTAAAGCACAAAGTCATAATGACGGCTCTCAATAATTAAGAGAAAATAATAAAAGGGGAGAAACAAAGTAAAATCTATTTTAAATAAAACCTGATTGTTTTATTTATTTGCAAAATGCACTCACATAAAATACCTAATTTCTCTAAACAAGTAAAATGTGGCACTGCCATATCGTTTTTAATTTTGAAAAAATGTGCCTATAGCTATATCTCAACCCAAAAGGATATAAACATTTCCTCCTTTATACTCTTCATAAAAAATTCACAATAGAATCAAAAATTCTTTGGCTATAATGAGAAAATTAGAGAAAGCGGCGATGACTTATTCCAGGCCACATGTGGCTGAAGCAGCAAGAAACAGATTTTTATTTGAACTGGGTTTATTTTCATAAAAATAATTACTTAAAAAGCATTTCTCTAGTACCAAACCTATGGCTTACTATGAGATTATATATATATTTGGAGTATAAATGAGTTAGCTTACTTAATACAAGCACCAAGTAAAGACAAAAATTCCTTCCATATTATCAAATAGGGACAATGGAAAAGTATTTATACTAAGTTTTATTAAGTGTTGGATTTCACATTGGATTTTCATTTTTAACCACATTTAATAAAATTCTAAGACTTTTCTAGATTTCTAAGTGTATGTGAGACCCTGAATTTTTTCTTATGTGAAAGGGGAAGATGCAGAAAGGTGAAAAAAATGACATAAAACAGGGTCATGATTTAAAAATTTTTAACTGCTGTTGTTATTTGTTATTATAGCTATCATTTACTATGTGCTCCATGTGCACCAATCTAAGCACTTTTTAAGGAATATCTTGTTGAATCACCACAATAACTCAATTAGGTATAGGTGCTCCATTTTACAAATAAGAACTCTAAGACACAGAGATTAAATGAATTACCCAAGGTCACACAGTTATTGAGAAAGTAGCTCTCTGAATCTAGGCAAACTGAAGAACCTACTCTTCTTAACTACTATATACTTTTATTAAACTGATTATTTCACTCAGAGTCCAATTACCTTGGGTAATTCATTTAATCTCTGTGTCTTAGAGTTCTTATTTGTAAAATGGAGCACCTATACCTAATTGAGTTATTGTGGTGATTCAACAAGATATTCCTTAAAAAGTGCTTAGATTGGTGCACATGGAGCACATAGTAAATGATAGCTATAATAACAAATAACAACAGCAGTTAAAAATTTTTAAATCATGACCCTGTTTTATGTCATTTTTTTCACCTTTCTGCATCTTCCCCTTTCTAGCAGGCTCATGCCACCCAGTTTCTTTCCCCTGAAGTACAGAGAAAACCAACCTAACAATAAATTTCACATAAGAAGAAAAAATTCAGGGTCTCACATACACTTGTTCTCTACTCATAGCCTTCCTCTAGGAGGAAAAATATGTCACATTAAAGGGTATGTTTAGCTAAAATAATATTACTCTAACAGTGTAATTTCAAAAGTTAAAGTACCTAAGAAGGGGACTTATTACTGACGGGCTGAGTGGAGTTGATGGGTGCCTTCATGAAACAGTCCCTTAAATTAGGCTGATAAATGCTTACCTACCTATGCATAAAGTTGGTTTCATTCCTCACAACTGATATGGTTACCAGTAATACGATTTTTAGATATCTTATTACATCCGAGAACAATATTACCATCTTTGAATTATTTAGTTATTATAAATAACAAGATCCTTCTTTTTTTCCCCGAGTTAAGTATTTTTCGGCCACTTCATTTTATACTCCCTCCCCCTTCCAGATTAAAAGATTTATAGTACATCATACATACAGTTTAGGATTCTTATTAGAAAATGATTTAAAAATGTTGTGATGAGAGAAGATGGAAATGTTTGGTTATGAAGAAAATATTGTCACTTATGGATTTTTTTCTCTCCATTGTATTTGTAATCAATTTATATTGATCGTGGAGAATTAGTTATATATCCCACAGGTACCCAAAACTCAATGTGACCAAACTTAATGCATCGTCATTCCCTTCAAACTGACTTCCCCTATACACTACACCTTGCTCACTGATACCCCCATTCACCCAGTTGCTCAAGTTGGAAACCTGAAGTCAACCTAGACTTCTCCTTAACCTCCATGTTGAACTGGTCATTCAATTTGGCCAATTCTAACTCATTCATCTTTCTCTACAGAAGCAATACAAGTGGGAGAGGCAGTGCGGTGAAGTAGCTAAGGACACATGGACTTAGGAGCCAGCTTGCCTGGGTTCATATCTCAGGTCAGCCACTTAAAAGCTGTGGGATCTCTGAAAAGTTATTAACCCTTTCTGTGCCTCAGATTACTCATCTGAAATGAGAATAATACTAGTATCAACCTCTGAGAGTTGTTATGAAGATTAAATAAGTTATATATGTAAAGCATTTAAAAACAGTTCCTAGATCATAGTAAGCTTTATATGGGTATTAGCTGTTAATATCATCATCGTTATTACCATTTTTTGCAGGTTAGTGTTCCTGGCCTCCGGGTACTAATGCCAAAAGCATCCCCCAGTTACTGTGGCAATCAAAAATGTTCCCATACAATTCCAAACCTCATTTTTCTTCTCTGTTCTCTCCACTTCTGCCCCGTCCCAACACTTCTTTACTCTTCAACCAAAATTTCCAGTTTCATCTCTTACCACACTGCAAACAGATATTTCTAAAACACAGATCTAATTACTAACACTGTACGCAAAGCTCTGGGGTTTGACACCCGCCTGCCCACCTAGCTCCATCTATCATTTCTACTCTACACTCACTCTATATCTAGTCAGACTGTCCATTCACGGGTCCCCATGATGTTTCACAACTACATGCCTCCATTTTATCCTTTTTCTTTCTGTCTGGCAACCTTCAACTCATCATCATTCATGGTCTGTTTCAAATGTCTCTACTCTTTTTCCCACAGAAGGTGCTAGTGACTTCTGCCTCTGTGGCCTACACCTTGCACTCATTCCTAGTGTGACATCTAATTCTGAATATTGCATTTACTGTTTTATGTGTCTTTTTCCTCTATTAGATAGCGAGCTCCATAAAGGTAAGAACTAGTTCTGTGAATGTGTCTTTAGTACCTGGTAAACAGAACATGCTCTATGAAAGTCTATATGAATAAAAGCGTCAGTAAATCATAGAATTAAAATTTATCTGCCTAGTGTTTACATATAATAACTTAAAAATTAAAAACAAGGATAATATAACATAACATACCTGTTCCATGGATGTTTCATGAAGTTCATTAAGATTCAAGGTATAAATCCCTTCTTCGGCACCAAATATCAAGTACTGATCTGAAATGACAAAAGTAACCCACTGATTTTGATACATAAAAAAAACTTTTTGAAAGGATTTATATAGTTTAAAATTAAGTAAACAGGTATTAACATATAAAAATTACTATGTTTTAAAATCAGTAAATATTTTTTATTTTAATGCAAATAAGTGGTTAAGACACTCTAGCTTAATAAATTGAGTTATATGTAAATATTACCTTCAAAGCGGTGAAGAAATTTTAATACAAAAAATGTTTTGAAGAGTGGCATGCTAGGACTTCTCACTCAACAAGTAGGTGCCAAGGACGGACAGAAAATCTATAGCCCCTTTTCTAAAATTCCTTTAAGAGAGGATCATGTGCAACTGACATATAGGATATAAATCAAGAACGGCTGATACAGATTCAAAAAAATTTGTAAATGGGCTATTATTTTAAGTACTAACATCGAAAAAAGAGGACCTGACTAGTGCCTATTTAAAAAGTTAACTAAAACTTAGATACCTGCTAGGGTACTCAATATCTTACTGAAGATTTTAGAAGTTTGGCCATGGCCCTGTTTGCTTTGTTTTTAATATAAAACAATAGGTCAAAGACTTCTCCAGACTAAAATGAAGTATGCTGAGAACAACTTAATGTGCCAAGAGCGTGCCCATGCGTCCAGCGTTTAGAATTAGTATTGGTAGATCAAAGGTACAGGCTTTGTGGTCAGATAGAACTGAACTGCCTTCAAACTGCTGCTCTACCAACAAATGTCTATGAACCTCTCTGAGTGCCATTTTCCCTACCTGTGGAACAAAAGTACCTATGTCTTGGATTTTTAAGATGTCGAGAGAATATGTGTGTGTGTTTGTATAAATCTCTTGTATCTTATATAGATATTAAGATATATAAAGTGAGAGAATGCAGACAATCTTCAGTCAGTGCCTAATGGCAACTATTCTACTTATGATCCCTTTTAAGGCGAGAGATCCTCTGAAGTGGTCACTAGAACCCAAATGTCCTTGGTAGTTAAATTCCTTTAGCAATGGCTGTGTCTATAATACAAAGATACTCAACGATTGTGCTGCAGCAAATACACTTTTCTGGAGGAAATTAGAGTGGCAGAGAGTATATGGTTTCACTATACTGATATGGTGACTACACAGTGAAATTTTAATGTCATGTGTCACCTCAAATGTTGTTAATAACAGACATTTACCTTAACCAATTTTAATTTATAATGAAAACTTTTTCAGAAAGATTTGCAAAATGAATAAAATCAAATGCTTTCATGGCCTCGGTTTATAAAACAATTTGAAAGATAACGGATAAAAATATACAGTGCTACCTCTAGTATCTGGGTTTATCCATGATGTTGCACAATGAATTTTTAAAGGACATCCATTAAAAACTTTTGAAAAACATGCACCCATCTGAAAAAACAAAGAATAACCAAATAAATATACCAAGTCATATTCATTCACTCTACATGGTACAACTAAGGTTCCAGGCACAACAGTGATTATCAACTCATACAAGATTTTACTTAAGAGGATCATAAACAAAGCAGTAATAATAATCGATTCTGCAGAATAATTTGTTTACAGATGTACTACTTACATGTCCCACATCACGAGCAATATAATATTCCCTGGTAACAAGGAATCATAATCTCTATAATAAAGGTGCAAATTTTTATTTGGTTTCATGAGCCTAAAAATGGTAACAATCATTGAATTTCACATTACAAAGTACAAGAGTTATGGCTGATTAAATTCATATATGTACATCAATCTCAAAACATATAGAGCCATTTTTTTTAATTGATTATTTTCTTTGGGAAGATTCAATAAAAAGCTTAATTCTTTGGTGTTAATATTTATCAAAACAACTTACAAATCTTTCAGATAATAAACAATGAAATACAGTATCACTTTCATTTAAACTTTTTTTGATCGTCAAAGAATATTCAAGTTGGAATAAGCAAATAACAAGAAACTTTGTTTATTTAAACACTTTTACTACCAACAACTTGGCGGGGGGGGGGGGGGGCGGGGCGGGGGGAGAGCACAAAAATATTTGTTCAGAAAAGCAGCACTGTGCGTCACTTTATAGCAGGAGCATCCTCCACAAACAAGGAGATGATACTCCGAAAGAGCACATCACTAGTTGACTATAATGGATTAAAAATATTGACATAAAAAAATTAAACCTTAAGATTTTTCTATACTCATAGAAACCCACCAACCAGTATTTTAAAGATTTTAGTACCAAAAAAGGGACAACAGCCTGTCCATACAATCAGGTTGGAGGAAACTGATAAAAAAATGTTTTTATGGTATAGGGCAGAAATTGTATCACTTCACTGAAATTTGAAAATTATCTTTTAAGATAGCTACCAAAATTAAGGTGTTAAGTTGCTGTTAAATCCCTAAAAATCCCAATGACAAAATGAGGTACAAAACAAATGGGTTCTGGCCTTAACCTAATTTGTATAGTTGTGCTATCTTGCATTCCACAGTTATTGGCTCTTTCCCGTAGATCATATATATATACCTGCTATAAGAGTTTTATCTTCTATCCAAATAGGAAATTTCATCCTTATTGTATATCTATCTATGATAGACTCAGGAGCCCTTTACACTACACTATTCTCAAGAATACCAGATATTTTCCCAAGGAGCTACATTCCTGGGGTATATGATTTGTAAGATAAAATATAACTATATAGATCTTTTACTAATTAAAAAGTACAATAAAAGGTAGAAAAGCTAAAAAGTAGAGCTGTGGAGTTAAAAACAAGAAAGACTGTGGACATCTTCTAGTCTTACACAGGTTTTTAGATTAGATTTGTATCAATGAAACTGCAGTTCGATCTACAGTAACCTAAAATTACATTGAGTTGACATAATTTTAATCCTAAGAAAGACAGCATCATCTAAAAAAAAAAAAAACACAACCCACAATGGATCATAACATGGGACATCTAGCTTCTAGCTGTAGGTCTGGTTATAGTTAGGTAAAGTTATGTAATCTTGATGACTAAGATCTTTGAGTCTCAGTTTTACTCATGGGCAAAATAAAGAGTTTCGACCATATACATACTCTTTCGATGTTTCTTCTAGTTCTAAAATTCTGTTTTTGAAAACTGAAAACATGTTAGGAAAAACATGTCCTATCTACATTTTGTACTTCCTATTATATCCATGTACTTTTTTTAAAACTTCATTAAGTCTATCAGTAAGGAAGATATTAACAAATTTGGAATAAAGGAGCTTTAAAATGTGAAATTTATCAATTTTATTTTGAAAAGCTATTTTTCAGATGTAATTAATATTCAAATTAGCAATCTTATAGGTTTTTTCATAATAATGAGGATTCTTTCAAATAGGCGAAAAAATCTAACTACACGTATACATACAAGCAATTAATCATTATATTCATACTTACATGCACTTTAGGCGTTGGGGGTAGACCATTACTAATAGGCTTCTAGAAAAGAACACATGCATGATTACACTTTCTTTTCTTGTTGTTTGGTATAACAATACTGTATTTCAAACACATGTATTAGAATAAAACAGGGATACAGTCTTTTTGTAAAACAAAACATTGTAGATAAGGCTGAAGTTCCCTAGAACTCTTCCACAGTCCACTTATTCTTAGTATACTGCCCCCCAGAACTGGTTTAGTGTGTGCTCTTCCAAATCTTTCTCTTGGCAATTAGGTGCTCATGTATTTGTATATCCTTCCAGACCTTTTAGTATACATTTATATACATGCCCTCATATAAAATATTGTGTATATTTTAGAAAATAATAGCTATGGATTATTGTGCAACTTGTTCTTTGCCTTAATTTTGGGTCTTGGACCATATTTCATAACAGTACATAATACAGATCGGATTCATTTAACTGCAGCACTGTATGTATATAACATACTTTATACTGAATATTTAAGTTATTTATTTTTTTTTACTGTATCAACAATGTGAAAATGACCACACGTGCATATACTTTACTTTTACTATGCAATCTGTGAATGGTTTTTTAGAGTATACTGGGAGAAGTGAAGATAATCGAACAAGGAGGTCTGCACCTTTTATGCTTTGGTGGCTTCTCAATGCCACACTATCTTTCAGAGTGTCCACATCACATTACACCCACTGGCAATGTATGAGAGTCCTGGATCCTTACAGTCTCACACACATTTCATGTTATCTGAGTAAAAAATGTTTTCTCATGTGTTTCTCATTAATCTGAACACCTCTGAAACCTAGGAAGGCTGAGAATCTTTTTTCAGAAATGTTTATTTCCTCTTCTGTAAATTGCTTTTTCATATATTTTTTTACTGAGTTATCTTTTTCTTATCTATTTGTCGAAGTTCTTTATAGAATCTAGATTTGACTACTTTTCTGTTAAATATATTACAAATGTGTTCTAAGTCTGTAGATTATCTTAACCTGTTTACACTGTTTCGTCAATTGAAGTTTTAAATTTTGAAGGATTCAAATATATTATTCACAGGCAAAGTACATTGATAATTACAAGGAGAGCAAAAAAAAGTACATGTGCTCACCTACAATATTCTCAAGAATACCAGATATTTTTTCAAGGAGCTACATTTCTGGGATATATAATTTGTCTCCTGGAGATGGAATCTCCTTGGGAGAGATTATACTTTAAATATAAAGTTTATGAAAGTCTACACTTCTTTTGAGGTTAATCTTAATAGCTTTTTAAGAAACAATGTTATAATTTTTTCTCCATCTGCTATAAATCAGATAGATTTAAATGTGACAAAAATTAACTAAAAAGCTACTGTTAATTGATTTCATATACATGATATTTATATGAGTAACTTAGATGCTTCTGAAATTGACTTATAAAATTTTACTTTGCAGATAGGTTTATGAAAATAATTATTATTCTCATTGATGAGAATATCACAAATTAAATACTCTACTCTTATTACTAACACCAATTGCTGATAATTTTTTCCATTTGGCAAATAATTTATGTGCTTATAATTTTAAGAAGCTGTACAAACTGTAATCATGTTTTAGTATATCATGGATACTGTTTATCTTATGATATAGTCAAGGACGTATTTCAGAATCATTAAGACTGTAGTTTAACTAATAGATCCCTATCCTAATGAAATAAGAGAAAAAGTGCATTAAAACGCATACACAAAAAATGCATACATCTCTCCTAGGTTATTATTATGTGTTACGAAGTCATTAAGCTGCATTTTTGTACTACTACATTAGCAGCATTGCTAAAATTTAAACTGCTGAAAGCAAAAAGGCACTGCTCAGTTGAACAGACTTCATAAAAACCATTTCTGAAGGACATTTTACACTTGTTAAAAATGTCATAAATTTCAAAAATTGTAATGGATAACCCCCATCAAATGCCATAACTGAATTATAAAAAACAGTATGTCATACTATAGTAAAATCTTAAAAAACAGCTGAAGTTATAGTACAAAAGCTTCTAACAATGTTTACTGTGTAAAACCATAGCTATATGCACATAAACATACTAAATGTACTACACAGTTCTATAAAACAATAAATATTAGCAACAAAAACTTCAAAAATATTGTCTCATCTCACGATCTCATTGGCATCTGCTGAATTGGGATTTTAAGGTTTTTTTTTTTTTTAAGTTCTACAAACAAATGTCTTCTGATGATCAACAGTAAATTCTTTACAAACAAAAAAAATTTTAATCTCCCTGACAAATACTATTTATAACTATTTTAATAGTTACATCATAGTGTTTTATCTAACATTTGTAACAGAAATAGCTGCTACGGCTAATTTCATCTTTCTTAGAGTGGTATCTTATATCTACTAGAAAATAATCTTAATTTTTCCTTATTGTTAGCTATTCTGAGTAAAAGTAGTAATATCACAAATTAAATACTCTAAGAAATGTGTCCTAGAGCAGAAGCTATAGCTTTCCTCATCTGTCCATGTACTTCTTTCCTAAACTTTTTGAGCCTATAAAGGGAAGTTTTAAGCATCGATTCTCATCAATGAGAATAATAATTATTATTTTCTGAACAATCATAAGGATAGAGCTTGTCTGTATGCAGATCATGTTTTACATTATGCTATATAACAAACTGGCTTAAATGATTTGAACAGAAAACCATCATTCAAATTTGCCATAGTAAAGTTACTTTTTTCAAGATTTAAACAATCCATTACCATTATAATACACCAAATACCAATATACTAATTATAAGATATACAATTGCTATAGTTTCACTAATTATAATTGCAAAACTAACCTAAAAGTGAAAAGGGAAACAAATATAAGTAGACCTTATGAATAGAAATACCTACTGGTACATCTTTCTTTTCTTTCCTTGAAAGGTTTGTGCCTCTGTGTTCATTCTGTTGTTGATATAATGAACCGTCTCGTTCACCATTTAACTGGAAGGAGCTCACTCCATTTCCTTCAATAAAATACGTTTAAAGAGATGAAAAAAATTAATTCTCACAAAGGTTTTTATTCAGAAATTATCAAGTAGGAAAGAAAAATATTATCTCTGAGACAGTTTCAACCTTTATTTGGGATTACCTAATCAAAATATTTAGTACTGAAGTAAGAAGTTATAATTACTATATGTTGTATTTATATCTCTATTTTATTCATAGAGGCAAGTTCAAATTCTGGTTGTATCTAAGTACATATATTTGTGTTAAATTGAATATGTACCTATTTTCAGGAAATAATAGTATGTTATCCAGTTAAAAGTATGCTATCCAAGTAACTTTTGTTGCTCTTTTTTTTAATTGCTTCTTCTGCATAATATGCAAGAAATTTTACAGTATAAAACAGCATCCCCTATTATTATTTTAGAGGTAAATACACAGCAAATAGTAACAATAACTATTTTTTAAATGATTAAATGAAATACATTAAAGGAATTAGACAAAGTGTCTTCTTTTCCTAAAACAGTAGTCTAGAATCAAAACACATTTTGTTTGTTTAGAGTTTAATTTCTTTTGTTGACAAACTATAGATAAACAATGAACTAAGTGTAAGCATAAACAATTCTTTAAAAGAGGGAGGGCTAGATATTAAATAAGAAACAAGGGGCAAAATATCCCAGACTGGGTCAAAGGTAATCCTATTATAAAAATACTTCAAACTATGAGGCAAAAGCAAAAAACATCTCTATAGCCATTGCTGTTCTATTTTCCTCCTTAAAGGAATTTCAATAATCTTAAAAGATTCCCTCCATTTTTTCCACACAGTATGAAAAACTGATAAAACACTCTTATTTCAGCATCTTTTCCCCCATTACCTAAAGCAATAGGCTTCTGTGGAGGTAATCTGGGAGGTGGTGGTCTAGGTGGCACTTGGGATGGTTTTGCTGGGCTCTCTGACATGGGACATCTCTTGATTGTTCCTTGATTATCATCCTCAGTAGAATGAGTTTCCTGTGGTATGAATATGGACTTGGGCTGAAATAATACAGAAAAGGAGACCAATGGTTAAACATGAAATTATTCATGGTTCCATAAAGCATAAAAAATATTAAATATTTTTCCTGAAGTAAATTTTAGTACACATCAGAGGTTTTCAATAATAAAAACATTCTCATCTTTCTGATCTCCAGTGTAAATGAGTCTCTTTTTATTTTAAACATTCATGCTAATTGAAATTCAGTTCCTAATTCAGCTAATCTAAACTGTCTCTGTTAGATGATTCAGTGTCTTTTATGTTAATGCTTAATCTTTCATACTGGGGGCAGGAGAAGATACCAATTAAAATTTTACCATCATGGAGAGTACTAACACAGCAATAGAAAATGCCTGAGAGTTTCTGTTCAGACAATGGAAAAACAAACCTATCTGCAGAAGGTTTGGAGAATGTATAAATTCTTATATAACGCGTCCCTTATTAGGAAGTTACTCAGTACTATTGCTTTGAAATTCAGATCTCTATATTTTTGCTAATATAAAACTAAACAAGCAAATACACTATTTTTTACCTGTGTGAATTATAGTTTTCTCAAAAATATAAAATGTAAATAAAATATAGTAACATATTGGATGTCAAGACTGGTCAGACACCAATTTGCATTTATAACCCCTGATTTCAAACCTTTTAATAGCTCATTTTATAAACTGTTTATTTTATAATTAAAATATGCTATGCATACATGCTTACAGAATAAATATATATTACCACAAACTTATATGAATTCATTTTACCTTAAAAAGAAAAAAATTAATTTGTTGGAATTATTTTATGATGCTTTTGTTTGGCAAAAGGATTTCATTGATAAAAAAATTTTAATAATTACTGACCTAATTTGTATTTTTAATTTAAAAGTACCTTCTGAAAATTAAATATATGTGATGATAAATCACTATTCTTTACCCATTCTCAGGAAATCAGTTATTAGTAGATTGTAGATTTTGAGGAACAAAATCTTATTTAAAAATTCTGAGTTTTCTAACCCAAGTGAAATGAAACTAATCCATTAATATAATCATTTTCATGTACAAATTTTTAGTCCTTACTTACAATAAACAATAAATGACAAGTTGGATAATTTAAAAAAAGACAAAAATAATCACAATCATCTACTTATATCATGATTAGTAACTTCTTCATGTTTTTTTGTAGATCCTAAGTGAAATGAAGCCACAGAGTGAGTATTAATACAGGTATTAAAGTGGCAGAACAATCACACATACACATAATTTGAATAGAAAAATTAATCTGTCTACCTTTGGTGGCAAAGGAGGTGGAACTTTTGCTTTCATGGTTGAACTATAAAAATATAAAAGTTTAGAATTAGAACTCTTCATTTTGCAAATATATTTTATAAATTATATTAATATAATTTATAAATATAACTATAACAAATACAATTAATTTTACAAAGTTATAGAGAAAAAACTTGCATAAACAAGTTCCTTTTTCTACAAGGGTTTTCCAAAATATTCCATGAAATCTTCCAAGTTATGCTGAATGAAAAATTATTCAGAAGTAATGGATTAGATATGCTTTTTTGGTTTCAAAACTATAGTAATTAAAACTGGAAAAGATAACTACAGTTCCAACTGAAAAATTATTAAGGTAAAAACCTAAGTAACAGATGGTTTAGGGAAAAACAGCAAAATAATATAATATAAAAAATATTACAATGTAATACATATTTTTACTGTTAGATATGAAATATCTCCGATGAAGCTCATCAAAAACTATATACACTGCTAAGAAATTATTGGCAGAATTGACTTATTGAAGGCAAGATTCATTACAACCTAGGATCGGAGTTTTAAAAAAATTTACAGAAAATTAAATGATACAACATAAATTCTCAGATGATGAAACTGAGGCCCAGAAAGGTTAAGTGACCTGATCCAAAGTCACAGACTGCTGAGGTAGAAAGGAAAACCTAAGCTTCCAAAGAGTCACGTGCTGTTGTCACTCTACCATGAAACTTCCTTAAAAATAAAAGAACTAAATATCAATGCTTACATAAGTCAAAATATTCCCTCTTTAAAAATACATTTATATCCAAAGTATTTTACTTGAAATAAATCAGATGAAATTTAATCAACCACACAATAAGCCTCTTTGTAGTTGTAGCAATAATTACAGCAGCTACCAATTGACTAATTTATAATATTTACTACCTTTTAGGGTTTTTTTCCCCCCAAGGTTCTTTGTTATCAACTTGTTGTATGGACTAAATTGTGTGCACCCCAAATTTTTATGTTGGAGCCCTAACCCCCAGTGTGATTGTGTTTGGATGTCCGGCCTCTAGGAGGTAACGGGTTAAATGAGGTCACAGGGTGGGGTCCTGATCCAATAGAACTGGTGGCCTTTCTAAGAAGAGGAAGCAATCTCTCTCTGCGCACACATCAAGAAAAGGCCATGAGGACACAGCAAAAAGGCAGCTGTCTAAAAACCAGGAATAGGGCCCTCAGTGGGCGCCTTATCTCAAACATTGTATCCTCCAGAACTGTGACAAATTTGTTGTCCAAGCCACTCAATCTACAATATTTTGTTATAGAAGCTTGAGCTAAGACAGATTTCAGTAACAAATAATGGAGTGCTGATGTAACAAACTCCTAAAAATGGGTAATGGGTAGAAGCTGAAACAATTTTAAGGTATATGCTAGAAATATGGATATTAAGAGTAATTCTGGTGATAGGTCAGAAGGAAGAGAGCCAGTGAGAAAGTTTCCATCCGTTAAAAGAATAGATATTCATCCACTGAATGTAGGCAGAAATGAGGTCTTAGATGGAAATATGGATGTCACTGAAAACTGGAGAAAAGGTGAGCCTTGTTATGAAGTAGCAAAGAACTTGGCTGAATTGTGTTCATGTTCTAGTGTTTTGTGGAAAGTAAAACTTGCGAGTGATAGAACTGGATATTTAGCTGAAAAGACTTCTAAGCAAAGTACTGAAGGAGCAGCTTGGTTCTTTCTCACTGCTTATAGTTAAATGAAAGAAGAGAAAGATGACTTGAAGAAGGAATTGTTAAGCAAAAAAGGAACCTAACTTGAAATCTGAAAAACTCTCCTCCTATCCATATTAGCTCAGAAATGGATGGCAGGAGGAAGCATGTTCTGAAGAGAACACCAAGGGTGTGGCTGGACTAGGACTCAGTAAAGAATTTATGGGATTATACCAGCACAGACACGGGTAGTCTGAACTGAAGAGGATGGAGACAAGACAAAACGAAGGAAGGCTGCTGGACTTCCTTGGATTCCACAGGACAGGATGACAGAGCATGGGCTATTCTTCAAGAGGGAAAAATGATCCCAAAGGTGATCAGAGATCATCAGATCTAAATCAGATTGTTTCATGATATTTACATAAGTCTTTGACTTTAGATTTGATACTTGAAAGAGTTAAGACTTTTAGGGCTGTTGGGATAAAATGACTATTTTGCATAAATTCTGGGGGATCAGGGGCAAAATACTATGAACTAAATTGTGTCCCCTTAAAATCTATATGTTAAAGTCCTAATTCCAATGTGAATGTATTTGGAGATAGTGCTTTTGGGAGGTAATGAAGGTGAACTTGGGTCATAAGAGTGAAGCCTTAATCAAACAGAATTAGTGGCTTTATAAGAACAGCGAGAGAGATTTCTCTCTCCGCATGTACCGCTGTGAAAAGCCCATTTGAGGACACAGTGGGAAGGCAGCTGTTTGTAAGCTTGGAAGAGAGTTCTCACCAGGAACTAAATTGGCCAGCGAATTGAGCTTAAACTTCCCGGCCTCCAAAACTGTGAGAAATAAAATACTATAGTTTAAACTATCATTCTATGGTATTTTGTTGAGGATGACTGAGCTGACTAATACAACTAGAATAAAAAAAAGGAAACTGTGTTAGAACTCACAATAATGTTACTACTGATATTAAAATTACTGATATTTTAAAAATACAATTTTAAAATGTCGAACCTATGAAGTAAGGTCAAATGACACATTTTCTTTTGCCAAAAACAGAAACAGAGCTTACTGTTTAGATTCATCATCATCCCCTTCATCGTCTTCTAAATGTGCCACGTGTCCTCTAAGGATAGAGGAGGAGGATTCCATTGTTACTAAATGAACTTTACCAACACCAGCTTAAGAAGAAATTTTAGAAAATGCACAAAGGGCTACTGCAAAGTAGATTTTATTGTAACATCTTCACAGAATTCAGAATTAAGACAACAATAACAAAAAAACAACTTTAGGCTACTTGACAGAAGGGGGCAAACAGACTACTCATCTGTGATGCAGGTATTTTAAGCTTAATTAAAAATTCAAATTACCGTTGATGTAATTCTTCTTCAACAGACTTCAGAAGACTCCTAAAAGAAAAATAAATAAATAAATGGCAATAAGTACATATTTTCATCACTTCAGCCTAATGCATAAATTATTTTTACTATTTACTAAAATGTACTACAATGATCATCTCTATACCATAAAACATCAAGATATATTTAATGAGCTATCTCTATTTTCTGTTGCTAATGTTTATATATATATTTTTTAAATGAGCAAAATAAGTCTTAGTGTTTACTGAAAAATACCAATTCAAACAGAGGACAACCCACCATGAAATGTCACAATAGGACTGACAAAACAATAACTGCAGGGTCATAGTCAGGGGTTTCCAGGATTTGGATTTTACCTGGAATATTTACCTGACATCTGAAATTATATTTTCTTTTTCTTAAAATAAAGGAAGTGACACACTTTGAAAAAACATCATGCTCTCAGGCAATCCTACAAAATGAAACTCAACATGTTGGATCTCTCTGCCAAAGCATGCATGCATGTGATGTGAATACATGAATGTAGAGCACTCTGCTTTCACAGAAGACACTCACTTACCTGATGTATCTGTTCTCCAGTGGTGTACTGGCAAACACATTTACACTTTTGGGAGACTAAGCCTGTATTAGACCAGGTGCGAGGATTTTATCATTAGGAGCAATTTATACAACTTTGATATTCAGGAATGTAAGAGAGAACTCATGGCATTCCTGATTTCCCTTGCTTTCACTGCAAGTTTGTGCAGCATACCTCCTATATAATACTCTTTAAGCATAAAAACTCAATAGCTTCTTAAAGCTAATGGGATAGAGAGAAATACAGTTGCTAAGAGATTATTGAGGTAAAAGTGATTCAGCAGAAAATTTACTCTCCTCAAAAGTTGTAAGGTAGTACCTTCTAATCATTTTTCCCTCCTATATATAATGGAAAAAACTCTCCTTAGAATTATCAAAACATAAAACTAGAGAAAATGAAAGGTATGGTTAGCTGGTATAAGCAATTAATAGATTTTAGCCATTAAAAATTAATTAGGCCAGCTTAATAACAATCTAAATATTAAAAATGACAAAGTTCTAAATCTGGAGTGGTAAACGACATAGGAAAACCATAAACCAGTTGTTAATTCCTACTTTGAAATGAAAAAAATTGAGGCAGTTTAGCAAAATTATGACAGCTTGTGAAGCAAAGACAGCCTAAATCTGAATCCTGCCTCTGCCAATGTAAGCCATGTGACCTTCGATAAGTTACTTTGATTTCCCTATGCTTCAAGCTTCTGTATCAGTAAAATGGGAATTATAATAGCACTTATGTCAATGTGTTTATCTGGATATGAATTAATATAGGTAAAAATGCTTAGAAAATAAATTTAGAATATAGCTAAGTATTCAATTAGTATCTTCTTTATTATTATTGAATAAGCAACATTTTTTAAACTAGTATTCTCAAAACGTGGTCTGAGGATCTTGGGGGTCTCCCGGCCTCTTATCTACAAAGAGTTCTACAAGGTCAAAACCATTTTCATAAAACTAAAGCATTTACTTTTCCACCCTTATTCTTTCATTGAGAATGGAACTCTAGAGTTTTCTGGACTGTAAGATGCATGGTATCACTACAGACTAGTAGCAGAGATGAAAAACAAGCTGACTTTTATTAAGCCAAATATTAAGGAGATTTGAAAAAAAATAAAACAATGTACTTTTCTTACTAATATTATTTTGTTTCCAAAAAGAGCCATTCTTCATAAAAAAATGTTAGTGGGACTCAACAAAAAGTTTGCTATAATACACTGACCTATATATATAAAGCCTCTTCTTGCAATTATTTGCTGCTTCTAAGTCTCATGAGAGAAATTAAGTGGTGTTACAAGGAAAAAACCATGAAGAGGTGGCATTTAAATTGGTCCTTGATGAAAAAAATTTTAATACACAAAAATATTCTTTAAGACAATATGAGTTTATGTATCATTTTAAATAAATTACTAAATATTTTGAAAGTTCTAGTTTAAATTTCTAATACTATATTGATATTTTAATCCATATAAACAAAAACTCATTGAAGTCCTTAATAATTTTTAAGACTGTA
This sequence comes from Rousettus aegyptiacus, assembly GCF_014176215.1. Taxonomy (NCBI): domain Eukaryota; kingdom Metazoa; phylum Chordata; class Mammalia; order Chiroptera; family Pteropodidae; genus Rousettus; species Rousettus aegyptiacus. The sequence continues at coordinate 22,906,481 of NW_023416310.1, forward strand.
AAGAGATCCTGAGACCAAAAATTTAAGAAGCACCGCTTTAAACCATTTGACCAAATTAAACATAATATCTCTGAACTGTACACTGGGTTTTTATATCATCTTACAAAATGTGACAAAAAAAGTGTTCTTAAACATATGACAATATTTTTTGAGGCATTTCTTTTTCCAGCTGGGAATATTAGGATTTGGAAATAATTAAGAGGAGAATTTAAATGTAGTTTATCTTCAGTTATTATATTTGATTGGACTTACATGGCATTCATTCCATTTTTTAAAAACCAGTCTTCCTGGGAGAAGTACTAGGTTCTCTAAGAATAACAGAGAAAGGCTGAATAAGAGAACATGGAAATGCAGCTAGTCTATGACTTGGGACTCATATATATTTTTTGTTCATTTACTTATAAATATCCTACTATGTGTTGACACTTTTTTTGTTAATAAAGTTAAAGAATTAATTGTCTTAGTGAAAAATAGGATATATGATTTGCTTTTCAGGCTTTTAAAAGAGAAAATGAAACATAGCTAAATTTACTGAAAGGTCCATTTATAGTAGTAAATACTCTATCTTGAGAGCACTGAGGAAAAAAAAAAAAAAAACAGTGATATTGATTTAATCACCAAGATTGGGTCCTATACAATTTTTTTTAAAAAAGTCACTATTCACTAGTCCACTTGGATTCTTCTATTATGGAATTTTTAGAAAGTAATGTACAAAAACAAAATAAAAATGATGTCCTCAGACATTAAATTACTAAGTCGATCTAAAATGATTAGAAAATCATTTGATTGAAACAATATGCAAACACAGATTTAACTGATGAAGTGAAGAAACTGATACAGAGAGAAATAAAAAACCACTGCCAAAATATTCAGCATATTTGAATTAGCTAAGGAATTTGTGCCACTGGTTACTAAAATCTTTTGAAATCGCCTAATTGGTTCAAAACAATCTGTAAGTACTGCCCTGATTATGTCCGAAAACAAAACAAAAACCTCTTTATTTCATTAATACCAAAGAGCAGTTTTATTCACTGATATTTATTTGCTCTTATAATCAATAATTATTGACTGAGTATATACTACAAATAAGGGCAACCAGTAAGTATTTACTAAACCTTAAAGGCGCTAAATGTTTTACAATGATTATTCCACTTCATCCTTAGTACCCTAGAAAGCAGGTATTATTATAACCCCCATTTCACTAGAGAAATTGAAGTAAATTTCTCAAAGTCTCATAGCCTACAAAAAGATTTCTGGCCTTTACTACTTCTACACTCAACTGTATCAGGAATGGTGTAATTCAATTTACTGTTCACTATGACTTAGGTCTTTGAAAGAGAATTTGTCTTTAGAATTTTTAGTCTACATTAAAAACAAAATCAGAAATAATTTTTCTTTTAAAAATAATATTTTGTTTGTTTTATATGGTCAGAAAGGGTGACCTCAATAATAATAGATTTCAAAAGAAAAAGAAAACCACCCTGTAAGTCAAAATACATATGCATTCACTAAAAACAAAACAAAACAACACACTATCTTAGTTCCTGTGTGGTCTGGAATAGGTAGAAACCCATAAATGGAAATCTGTCTGCCTGATCACCTATGGAGAAAGCAGGAAATCCTGTGAGTTTTAAAACATTGCCTAGTCACAAGAATAAAGCAGACATATCAGTACAGTAAGAGAAGTGCTACATCCATGCTCATGTCACATGTATGTATATACCTGTACACGAAACACAGCCAAAGGTCCAACTTTTGGACAACCTACCTTGCCAGTGATTCGTTATATAGAATACAGTTCCTTAAGCAGGGATCCAATTAATCAAAAAATGAAGTTGGGGAAATTATTAACATTTTACCTAGCCAAAGTAACCATATATTAGGAAAATTTCTAACAGTCAGAAATTAGACAATAGGAACAAAGGAATCTGGAAAAGCATTTAAGTGATGGGCCATTTTTTTTTTTTTGTATTTTTGCAAGTATGTCATTTAAAAATATATTTCGAATGAACCAAAAAAAGGTAAATGAGGTATTTTCCAAACTATCCATTCTCTTAAAACACACCAAAATTTGCTAACAAAGTCCTTAAAAGTAAAGACCTCAAATTTAGACAAAATAACATAAAAACCACTTCAGAATTTTTTATTTGCTAACCCACTATGAGACCGACTTCCCATTGCTGTCCATCAACACATTAAGACAAACTATATATAGCAAACAGTTACTATTTAGATAGAATTTCATTTTCACCAGGGAAATTATATACTTATTTTCCATTTTCAAAAACATAAATAAGGGTAATAATAATTTTTAAAAAGCACCTCGTGGTATTAAACTGAAGTTCGGTTTAAATCAAAACTAATGAATTTCTCTAGGTTGTATTCAAAGTCTCTTCTCTATGTTGAAAAGATAGTATATTTAAATTAAATATTTCATTTATATATATAAAAAAAAGAGAGACATGATTTTGCATTATAATCACTAAATCTAAGCTACTTGTCTTTAGTCACCATTTCTCAACTGCTTAACTTAAAATATGTGTGTATATGTCTCAACTCTCTAATGTACTTGAAATTTTGAAATTTTAAGTTGTTCTCATTATTAAAATAATATCAACATTGCTGGAAGGTTTTGACAATATAAATAATATTTCCTTATAAATTAGTTTATATAATGATAATTCATCCTTGAACTCAGGAAATGAGAAACTATGGGAATAGCAGAGTCTTCCCTCATCTTGCTAACTCAGGCTATAAACAACTGAAATTGTTAAATCTTGTAAAGTTGCTTTTAGACAGTGTGATGTGTGACTGGTCCTGGAATTCATTGTTGGATTTATTTCTTGCATGAATCAATAACTTTTAAGACTTTAGACATATTTTAATTACTATCCACTTTTTAAAAGACTCTTACCAGATGAAAAATTAAGGTTTCTAAACAGTGTGAATATTTACAGCTGTTTTCAGGGCCAACACATCTGGGGGACACAGACACACCAAAGCAGGTTTTGTAAGAAATAAACAGGTCAACTTTATGAATAAAAGATATATAAACTGTAAAGCATATTATTATCTTCAGTTGGAATGTACTTAGTTTTCCCTAACAAGTAAGGTCTACAAAGTAGCTTGATATAAAAAATTTATGGTGATTGTCCCTATTACAATTACTAAATGATGAGCAACATAGCAATGAAAAAAGTTAAAAGCATATTATAAAATATACCTATCAGACTAATACAATTTACTTTCATAAATATTAAAATATAATATGTTAAGGCAACTTAATTATTCCTGAATTTATATTAAGTTTTAAAAGAACTTTACTTACTTGTTTCCACCTAAAAAGTAACTACCTTGGTGTCCTTGTCCATATTCTAGTTGTAGATCCTAATAATACAAGATAAAATATTTGGTAAAATAGTAGTATATCACAAATCATGATACATTAATATATATTATTTTAAGAGAAACCCCAGACTGCAAATAAATCTGTATTGCTATATGTTCTTAAAAAGAAGGCATTGTAGGACTTCTCACAATAAAAGATTTCCAGAAGTCTGTAGTCCTGATTTACATATTTTATTATTTAAGTTTGGTATTTTTCTGGGAACTTATTTTAAATAATATAAGGAAATTTCATTTATGGTTATTGCTACTGTAGTTAATATCTGTAAAAGTTTGTTATTAGGAAAAAAAAAAGCTCAAATAAAGTATTTATTCTCAAGCTACAATGAAACAAAAATGATTACAGAAGAGAACAAGCAACAAAAACCTTGGTTTGACTTTGGATATATAAGATCTACAATAATTACACATATACACACAATTCTATTACTGCTTTATGTAGATAATAATTTTTTAAAGAAATAAAATAGGGTGCTCTTTTTAAGTAAATATATATATGAGTTTGCAAAAGATTATAAATTGCATGTTAGAATTTTTTATTTTTTAAAGAGTTAAGTAGCAAAACTTCAATATTATTAAAAAAAGTTCCTCAACTATTTAAACATTCCCACTGAATCCTGCATGTTGTAGAACATTAAGAATTAGAATTGAAAGGGACAAACAATATATATGTGCTCAACTCAAATGCCTTCTTGAGACAAAAAATATGCTTTCCAATAACCGTGGAAAGTACAAAGTAAAGTTTCCCTTTCTCCCCTTTACTAAGCCACTATTTCAGGCACTATTTTAACAGTAATGGGAGAATATTTAACACATTAAATTAATTTTATTTTCTTAGAATACAGTGTACTTAAAAGTAGTGTGCTTTCTAATTTTACAAGATATTGTCAAATGCACAATTAGGACTAAATGAAAAAGTGACCTCCTTGGAGCAAGCAGCCTTCCAAGACCATCCAAGAATTTAGCTGCAAACTTCTCCACGTTTCCACAAGATTCCACACAGTTCTCCTCTAGCACTTACACTGCATTTTAATAAATATATTTACAAGTATGCAAAAACAGCAGCCAGGCTGTGAGCTCCTCAAACGAAGGAAGATTGTTAATGTTAAATCCATCTTTCTTCCTTACAGTTCAGGGTCTAGCAAACCTGGCACACATTAACTAGGATCTAAATAAATGCTTGTTCAAATGCCATTTGTTCATTTTCCTATAAATAACTAATACTCAGCCTCATTAACATACACAAAAATAAATCTAGATCACAAAACTATTAAGCCTAGGAATAAGAGGATTCCAAGTAATACTTTACATTTAAGTGAAAAGCATTTTAACATTTAAGTATTACAAGACCTATCAAAAAAAAAAATAGTTGGTAAAAATAAAAATAAAAATTCTGGTTTAGTGAAGGCTCAAATTTTTTCTTCAATATTTGTGTTCTTCCATGCATAATAATGTTCTTGTCAGTGACAGAAAAAATAATACATCATAAACAAAAAGATGAGTCAAGTGTCACATTGGTATCATGTGAAATTCGAATGAAAAGGGACACCTGTTCTCTTTAATTATGATATATCTTAATAGGATGAAATCACTGTTATCATAAGACTGTCACACAATTATTATGCTGAACAATTTAAGTGGTCATGACTTTATACAGGAATCTTTAAACTTTGGTATTCATTAAAGAGAAGTACTATTTCAATGAATACACTTCTAAATTCAAGTTTGTTTTCTTCAGCTATAGATAACTGGGTGCTCTACCAGATCAGCAATCTCTTTAGCCAATATAATCTCTTAAGCCTTTAATCAAATGACAACTTCCAAAAGGATACATTTGAGAAGAGTGGCCATAGATTCTGTTGTATAAACACAGATGTGTCACAAGAATAGCCAGCTCATCTGATACATGACAGTTACTGAAATGATGATCATGATTAAAAAAGAAAATCAACTGAGATCAGCAGTGTACTTAAGAAGCTAAGAGTCTAAAATAACTGAGTATTTCAATAGAAAATTGGGCATACATTCGTTCATAGATAGAATCACATTCAGGCTAGGGAGAAGTTGTAGATAGATCCAAGTCTGATGATTAAATGTGTCATGTGTCAAGCCCTAGAAGGAATGCTAAAATTTAAAGGGAATTATTCTTTATTTATGCCTTCTCTGTAAATCAAGTTATGTTTTAGCAACCATGGAACAAAAACAATGTGCTAGGCATGTCACCAAGTAGAGTAATTGTAATTATATTAAACCTTTCTAATAAGTATCTAATCTCATTTTTTTTTAAACTATTATTTACCAAGCATCTATTATTTCATGACAGGAATTCAGACAGTAAATCAGACAATGAAAATGAAAAGAAATGAAAAGGTGAATTAAAAAAAATGAAATCTGGGCAAAGTTAGTAGTTATTTATATGTTTTTCGGGCAATCTAAGAAAGACTGATCTCAAATGCTTTTTGAAAAGGACTTGGAAGCTACTCTGTAACAGAAAAATGCTACCAAAATTATGCTTGGAAAAGCACTCAAAATAACACTAGATAATAGAAAGACATGGCCATCCTATACAGCGAAATAAGGATACATTTGAACATGCAAGATAGACTTAAAAAATTAGCTGCAGGCATCAACTAATTAGTGAAATGACAACACTTAACAACACCGTAAAGTCAAATAAGTAACAACACTGGACTGAAACATGCAATAGCCTAGTATACATTTAACCTGAACACTCAAAAATAAGACAGTCGGCCTAGCCCAATTAAAATATCTTTTTGTGTCACAAAGTCCTAATTTCAGTGGTTCTAAACCTAGAATAGGGTCTCTATGAAAACAAAAATATATGATCAAAATCTTATTACTGCTTTTTTGTAAACCCCCCTCAGGAGATTAAAAGTCTATACCTGATAAGAAAATAGCAGGAAGTCAGTAGAATTGATGCAGTTGGGTACAATAACACAAAAGAAAAAAATGCCTTAGCAATATATTTTAACCAAAAAAATAGAACAGGAGAGAAATTTTTTTGTCATCAAAAAATGTGAAAATTATTTAACACCCTTATCTAACAAATAAGGTCATCAGATACTTTTTAATGTTGTAGATAATTTACAGAATTAAAAAGGGATTGAATACTGGAGAGTTAAAAAAGATTTTTTATTTCTTAAAAAGTCAGTAAAGCAAGTAAGGTCAGAATACTACCGTGTCAAGCAGAATTTTGACTAATAAAAACAGAGGACTTAAGGAATCTCAAATTGAATAACATGACTTACACAACAAGCTTGAAAATCAGTTATCAGTGAGTTATGTTTGATATTCTAGAGAATGTCCTATAGTTGCAGAATTATGAAATTAGTTCTTAGAAACTATCTTCATATGTACTAGGTAAGGAAAGTGACTACACAACATAAATTTTATAAGTAATAGTTTAACAGATTTAAAATAAAAAAGTTAGCATTTACTGTTTCTTTTCCAGAATAAATTTAACTTTATAGACTATTCAATTTTGACATAATTCAGGGATAATCTTAAGGTGCTTTTGTTGTTTACTGAAAATGATTAATTGGTTATATATCTTCCTAACATATTTTCAATTCCAATTTAAATATTTTATCCTTACTCTTTCAGGTGTTTGATTTTTAACTACGATAGTCTCAAAAATCAAGCTCTGTTCTTCCAGTTTCATATACTATCATTACTTGATTTTTAAAAATCACTTTATTGTAATAATGAAATATTCAAAATTAATTTACAAAATCATAAAATACACTTAGCATTTAAAACAACCAGAAATCACTGATGACATGAAACTTAGGCAGCGAGGTAAATGTTTTTTTTCTGGGTCCCAAGAGATTCACAACCGTCATCTTGGTGGCGACTGCCTACTAAGGTGACAGCCAGAAATTGTGGGTTCACCTGGTTTCTAGTGGCCAGCAACAAGTATTTATGAGTTGAAATCTTGTTCACAATGCCAAGGTTTTAGGACTGATGAAATTTGGGGGCTGAAATAACTATGGACAGGTCATGCCACTGTTATTAAAAAACAAACAATCACACACACCCTCACTCTGGGCCACCCCGGCCCTGGCAGGAAATAACAAGTGTTCATGGAGATAGGAAGAAATTGGAACCCTTGTGCATTGCTGGTAAAAACTGTAAAATGATGCGGCGGTTAAGGAAAACAGTATAACTGTTCCCCAAAATAGTAAACGTAAAATTATCATATGATCCAGCAAATTCCCTTTCTAGTTATATACCCAAAAGAACTGAAAGCAGAGACTGGACCCATATTTGTACATCCATGTTCATAGCAGTATTACTCGTAATAGTCAAAAAGTGAAAGCAATTTGTGTCCATTGATAGAGATCAATGGAGAAACAAATGTTATTTATATATATTATTTATATATTCATCCTTAAAAAGGAAATTCTGACATGTGCTACAATATGGATGAATCCTGAAGACGTTACATTATGTTAATTGAGCCAGTCACAAAAGAACAAATATTGCACGTTTCCATTTATATGAGGTAACTAGAGTACAGAAAATTCAAAAACACAGAAAATAGAATGATGATTGCCAGAGGATGGGGGTGGGGAATGGGAGATATTATTTTATGGGTAAGGAGTTGCAGTTTGGGAAGATGAAAACATTCTGAAGGTAGATCATGGTGATGGTTACACAACAATACAAATGTACTTAATGCAACTGGACTTAATGCTACTTAAAAATGGTTACAGTGTTAAATTCTATATTGTTTTTGTTTTATCACAATTATTATGTATTATGTTTTATACAATAAAAAAATTACTATGAGCACATATGTTGATTAAAAAGAGAGAGAGAGAGAACATGAACGTAAGCCCACCATTGGTGGAAAACAAAATATTGACGATATTGCGTAGAGGCAATACAGCACAGTGGTTTAGGTTTTGGATTCCTAAGCCAGGTTGCTTAGGTCAAATCTCAGCTCTATAATGTTATTTAGCTGGGTGGTAAGACCAATTTCAGCTTTGCTGTACCTTAATTTCCCTCATTTGTAAAACAAGAATTATAATTTAATACAGTTAAAATGCTTGTAATACCTGGTCTATAAAAACTTCTAGATAAGTGCTAGTTTTTATCATCACTATAAGTGAGCTTTTTTAGGTTGATTTTATAAATAGAATCTGACAACTATTTTATTCATCCCCCTTCTGCCAGAACTATCACAACTCTCCGTAAAGCCCTCCTTTGTCACAAGACTTCTTGTCAACTGCTCGCTCTATCATAAGACCCTCCTGATTATTTAGGGCTGGAAGTGGATACAGTTCTAGGGAAAAGAGCTGTGACAAAGTTTTCAAGTTACTAGGCTAGTTCCATACAGTACAGAAAAGAATATTTGTAACTCTCAAGTATTATGTTTCTGGTGTTATAGTTGTCTTTTCTGGAAAATATTAATTTAAGCTTTTTATTCGCAATCTTTTATTTCCAAAACAAATTTCACTAATTGTTATTCTAACCTACATGTGTCTAATTCTAAAGAAATTTTCAATTGAGAAATCACTGTCAGTGTTCTATTCAAACATTCCTTCTGCCTTGCTTCCTCTGACAGTTAATTCTCAATCCTCCCTTTCTGGCTTCACTGAGCCATCTGATGCATCCTTCTTTCCTTTGTGACAATATGTCTACCAATTCTAGCTTTTCAAATGCTTCTTCCCTGCCTCTGATGTTGATTCCATCTTTGGCTGCAAAACACAGGCATCATCCACTGAAGTAACTAGTTTTCTACACTCTCTTTATTCAGTCCTTGCTGAATAACATATGTAACCTCATGGTTTCACCCATCATTTTCTCTTTGATTACTTCAATCTTCCTCTTCTGAGCTAATCCCATAATTCCAGCAGTAGTATGAACATTTCATAATTTCAGCTCTTTTATCTGCCGTCTCTCAAAACTGTGGTCTCTACCAATAATTGTTCCTACATTAATTCCCATGAAACATAAGGTATATATCCATTCTTCTCCTGAAGAATCTATAATGGCTCCTGCACAATACTGAACCAGTTTTAATCTCTCCCAGAAGTTACATTAACCCCAAAGCTTTTCTCCTTCTCTGATTTCTATGGTAACTACTGTATGTTAGCTTCTCCTCAACAGTTGCCTATATTTTGGCAACCCACTATATATTTTTTTTGCACGGCTAAGAGTTTATGTGTGCAAGTATTTTCTGCCCATGAAGACAGTAACTTCACTAAAAGAGAAATTACGTCTAAAATCTCTTCTCTGTTCAACAAATGTTACAAGACAGAGATTTAAGAATTTGTGTAAATAATCATTTAAGTCAATCAGAATTGGAAGAGGCATGTTATCGAAGCAAAGGAAGGAAACAGCAGGAAAATTCCACTGAAAAGTCAGAAAAGTGGCATCTAGGAGTAAATATGGAAGCAACGTGGGGCCCTGGCCAACTACAGAAGTAGAAAGAATTATTTATTTAATAGCAACTATTAAAAGCATTATTTATTAAATATTTACCAGGGTTAATGTCCCATCTTTTCTTACATAATGGTAAGAGAGTCTTAATAATTTCAGGGAGGCTTTATAATCCAAATTCTGGCCTGAGAAAACTGGGTATTACATCATATTACAAAGTTAAAATTTAATCTGAGACTGATTTCTTTGTTAATTAGGGGTGAATTATTTCTTAAAATGATATATATTATATTGGCAATATATAGCTTTTATATATGAATGGGTATGTAATATAAACAGTTTCTAGTTCATTAAACAAGTTATATTAAAACTAAGTTTTTTAAAGTTTTTTAAAAAAAAATTTGAATGAGAAAATTGAACATTTTTCATAAAAAAGAAAAAATATTTTTATTTTTTATTACAACATTATAATATATTTGAGTACATATACTTATTTAACTTGTTAGGAAAAACTCTGCTATACCCCTTATTACATGGAAGCTTGCTAAATGGGAGGAACTTATAAAATAATGCTTAAATTGGTTCATTAAAATTGGACAAAACGTTTGATTAAAAAAGTAAAACAAACAAGACTAAAACAATGCTGACAAAGAAAATCAGAAGATGAGAAATACCAGATTAGATCTTGCAGTGTAGTATATTTCTTCTGAACTGTCCAAAAAACCATCACTGTCGGGCTGTTTAGCAGAGACCAAGAAACCCAAGTTATTTACACTTAGACTAAAAGCCACAAATTCACAAAGGGAAACTTTCATAAGTGAAGTAAGTCCTGCTAACATAATTTTATTAAAACAAAGGCAAAGTCAAATCATATTAAGGCACTTCTAAAAAGCAACATTGCAACAACTTTGCTCTATAGTGCACTTACTATAAATTAGTATGGAATTTAAATACATGCAATGCCAACTTAAAAAGAGAAACAGCAAATAAACTCAAATGGCCTTAACAAAATACAATTAGCAACTATAAACATCGCGACAACTTTTTCTTCTTAACTTTCTCCATCCTGTACTTAAATGTCAGGCTTCAGTTATTATAACAAGACCATTTCAAGAATTTTGCTTTAACATTCCTTTCCTACATGCTGGTATATACCGAATTAGAATTACTCCAAAAATTAAAGGCTAAAGATTTCCTTTGTATGCCTTTGGTTGGGTGTGTTAAAATAAGCATTAAATTTAAGAAGAAAGATCTCACTCCAATCCTTAGTACGTATTAACAGTTATATTCTGCTCATTAATTAAATAGAAAAAAATGTAACATAACCTGGACCTTTGGTAATTTTATTAAAATTAATTGTTTGCTTTTTTTAAGTTCCATTTATTCTTTCATAGATTAGTACCTCAAATATTTTCAAAGAATTTTGCCTCTAAGGCTGTATTTAATATATTAATATATATCCAGAAAATACATAAAACATTAAAAAAGAATCATGAAAAGAACATTCATACAGTTAGCGAGCCTTAAATAAATAAAAGACAAACTTGATCTACTATGTAGGCCTAGTCTCTCCTAAATTTTAGTACTCTAAACAGACGTGACTCTTCTGATGTTTAAAAAACTGGGTTCCACTCTTAAAAGCTGCCCATATTTAGTGAGATATGCTTTTATTGGTCCAACATTTTAGTTTAAAACCATGACATTTATCTTAATAAATACACAAAAAGCTGCTGAAAAACTGAAAAACAAAAATGAAAAAATAAATAAATAAATAAAATTGAAGGGCCAGCATTAAAAACATTTAATCAGAGAATAGTAAAACTATCAAGTTTCTCCAAAACAATTTTGAAAATATTCGAAATCAGCAACACAGATTTATTTATTCTGAATTTCAGAACTACTTACCTTTTATTCCCCTAATGTTTTTGAAAATATTAATAACTAGCTTTTTATTTCTGCTACAATGTATCATAAAGATTGATTAAAACATTTGTTTTCAGTGTTAACGTTCCAAGACTACCCTACTTACAAGTTCATGATGTGGTTCTGTCTCCTTCCTTAAGGGTGGATCAAATTTTACTTGGCCAACTAAAAAAAAAGTAAAGCCATGATCTGTTTCTTTATTCTTAATGATATAATCATTTTTAAAGGTACTACATAGCAAAAAGCATTTAATTTTATTATCTACCATACATTAATCACAATCCAAAGATTTAAATAAAGAATCAGCCAGAAAAAGCCCAAGAAAGTCTAAGCTGTTAAAGCTTAATCTGTTAATAATACACCTTTTCCATAGTAAACAAGAAAATAATTAGCAAAATTAGGTGTCTGTTAAAGCCAGTATTTAATTTGCTACTTCATTGTGACCCAACATAAAATAGAGACAAGCTTAACTGAAGACTTAAGTGGATAGACAGCAATTGTGGCAGAATATTTTTTTGGAAGCCAGCATGCAAGATGGACTCTAGCAATTCCTGTTTCCTCGTGTTCAAAACTTTGTGCAGTCCCTTCCCACATCTCCAGGCTTGGTGTATGTGACCAAACGAACAGGGCAGAATGATGGTATCACCTCCATGATAAGGCTTCTGTTGCGGGCTCTCTGTATCAGATCACTTGCTCTGGAGGAAGCCCTACTGCGAGCAGCCCTATGTAGAGGCTGCATGGCAGGGCCCTAAAGCCTTGGACCAAAAGCTTTGTGAACAGCCTTGGAAGCGAATCCTCTAGTCTAGTCAAGCCTCCAGATGACTGCAGTCACAGCTGACATCCTGACTGTGACTTCACGACAGACCCTGAGCCAGAACCACTCAGCTAAGGTGTACTGGATTCCTGACCCTAAGAATATGTGTGAAATAATACATGTTTACTGTTTTATGCTGATAAACTTTGAGATTATTTGTCAAACAGTAGTAAATAGCTAATACACTACTGTAGCTAAAGTATAAACTAGCTGGGGCAGACATAAATGAACCATATTACACTCATCTTTTTCCTTGCTATTCTAATGTACTGAATGCTTCACAACCTTTACCTCTAATTTCTGTATCTCATCATCATCATCTGCTTTTATAACCTGGATACAGCATTCAAGACCACCGACATAAAAAGCAGAGGCACAAATACAAAATATTAAAGGGAAAAAAACACAGTCACAAATACACTGCAGTTCAACTAGTAAGCTCTTTAGCTAAAACAGCAATTCTCTATCAAGGTAGGGAAATGAGTGAGATTTCAAAGTATAATCACTTTTCTATTTAATCTTAGTGTATGATGATTAATTGTGAATGCTAATACCAATTACAGGAGACCATGAGACTCGAAAATCCAGTAATATGAGGCACAAGTGAAAAAGGTTGAGAAACACAGCCTTATAAGATCTCTAGTTGTGTGTGAGTGCGTATATCCTGTATAGCTGTTACGGACTAGATATCAATTTTTGGCCCTTAAAGATATAAGTACACTTTCAATAATGGGTTCCTCATGCCTGTTTACATATGATCACACATCAAAGATTACAAAATAACTTTTAGTAAGGTATTAAAACTAACATATATTACACCTTGATAGTGGCCTAATGAATGGCTTTTATCTACTCTTGTCATCAAATAACAAAATTAAATCTTAAAGTTATATGAGGATAGTTTTGTGCATCCACTTGCCTTGGGTTATTGCCCCACGTGAACACGCCTGTTTTCCTTACCAGACTGTATAATCACCGAGCACAGGGCCGCAGGGATGTTGTCTAAGAATAACTTGCGTAACAAAGACTGGAGCCTAACTGCAGCTATTCAATACCCCTGTACTCTATGGGAATGCCTTCCCAGAAAGGGGGCCCATATAGCAAAGTCCCAATGGGAAGTCGTTCTTCATGTGTTACATTGGTATCACTTTCAGTTTTCTTCAAATTCCCTAAAATTATGACCAGTTTCTGCCACAGGATCTTCCAACTATCATTCAAATAACTGTTGATCAATCATTCCAGAGTGAAGTGCTATTTATAATGTCCTTAGTAATGTCAAAAAACCCTACTTATCTGTAATTGTCTATTGGTCTCTGTTTCCTCTACCATCTCCTTGTAAGTATGTCAGGCCACACACCATAAATTTATATTTTAGTATCCAGATGAAACCTCCTTTTTAGTTTCTTTGAGACAGTTCCAAGATGATCATTTTCTGACTTTTCATTAGCCATTTTGGGTCAAAACTGAATCTACTATGGCAGACAAGAAGAGCCCCAGAATTATTTCTTCTTAAATCAAGAATTTGTTTATCACACTTAAGTGAAGGCAGTGGGGACTTCCTAAAAGGGAAAGAGTAACCTTTCTGCAAATAAATGAGTCACTGTTTATTGCCTAAACACTATTTAGTTTAACAAAGAGAAAACCTTGGTTGCATGGAGAGATACCACGTAATTATAAACATAAAACATTATCAAGAGGAACAAATATACACAATTATTAAACTATTTTTCCAAAGCCTGTCTGTATGGTCAATAGAATTAGTAACTATTCTATGTATTGCATCATATATGAAACCATAAAACATCCCAAGAAAGCAGGTATTAGAACACTGCATGAGATTTAAAAGCCTTAAATAATCAAACCCACACATTATTAAAAGTGGTTTTCACCCTGCTGGTACCTCAACATACTAGAGGATATGACAACTTTCTTGCTGGCAAAGAGAGGAGCAGAGAAGATCTTTCTCAGATATTACTTGCTCCCATTAAAAGGAGGGCAATATCAGCATTTCAGAAAAATTGAGGTATAGGCATCTAGTTTCAAATAGCACATACGGGCACATGCAATTAGGAGCTGAGAACCACTGATATAAATTAGTAAAGAATGATCCAGAAACAACTGCACCTTGCAATGAAGGGCCTGAAAATATAATTTATAATAGAATCAGATAATATGATATAAAGTGCTTTAAGTTATATTTTTCAATAGTGCTGAACAGAGAAGTTTTCTAAATCAACTACAAAGATATCTCTAATTATCTTTTGTATTATTAAAGAACTGACAAAGACACCTTGCAATTACTTTTTTTATATTAAAAAAAATGGGAAATGCTCATATACTAAGGTTGTCACTTTCAGAAAAATACTTTTGGGGGAAATTAGCAAATGTAAGTCATGTGGCTTCAGAAGGAGCTTTAAGGGTAAGATTATATGGTCGCATAACTAATCGCTGGCAAACAAGTACCAGATCCCAGTCCTGGGCTTTCTGTACAATGCATCATGCTTTCTTTCAAGAGTTTCCTCCTTTTAAGAGCATTTCCAGGTAGCACCTGCACAAAACTACCTAAGAACTTAATATACAGTGCATGCTCAAGCCAAAATTTCAAAGGAGGGTTCACAAAGGACTTTCAGTTTCAAGGCCACACAAGTGTGCCAAGGTGGTTTCTGAAATGAAGCAGTGTTTGTGAAAGACCACTGGGCTGGAAATCAAGAGATCCAGGGCTTGCTGTTAACCTAGTGTCATGACTCCATCCCACAGGCAAATCTAGTCATCTCTGCATTTCTTTTTGTTTTTTATTAAATGGGAATAGAGCCTGATCCTACTTACCACACTTAGTTTTTAAGCTGAAGAGATGGATTCAACTTAAAGTATAAAATGTATTATTATTATCATTACTAATCTAGCCAAAAATTGGGAACTGTCTCGTAACAGTAGTTATCTCAAGTTACCCTAACACCTAATTTCACTATGGTTATTTTGTATTTCAGTTCCCTAAGGATAAATCTTCACCTCACAGAAAAGTGTTATCACAAGCCTAACTGCACTAGAATAGTATTCTAAGTACATAAAGAATTAGTGCTTCTAAGAAGAAAACAAAGGTTAAGGCCCTATTACTCCAGAGATTCTTGTTAACAGAGTTTATCTTTTTGAGAAGTTGACAGAACCGGATCCCATGAGAATAAATGGTGTGTGTCAGTGAACCCATAACTTGGTTGCCCGTAAGGATACATGGAGAGAGATTTTAGAAGGTAGATTCCTGGGCTGACTCAAGACCTAATGAATCAGGATCTGTGGAAAAGTGAGAATCCATTTTTAAAGGTTCTCAGGTCACTCAGATGCTAGGCCAGCTTACAAACCTCTACCTCTCCTTGATATCTGAAGTGTGGCACTTACACCATCAGCGTCTACAGAATCCAGAAGCTTGTTAGAAGTAAGGGACCTCAGGTTCCACCCCAGGTCTACTGAATCAAAAACTGCATTTTAACAGCTCTCTGGGTGAGTTATACACATATAAAAGTGTGAGCAGCACTGCATTGATTTCTTCTCTCCTGCCTATTCTAGGAACTTTGTTCTTCCTCCCAAATAGTAACAACGTAAATCTACCCCTGTCCCAATACCAAAAATTCCTTAGAAATAAGGAAAATGAAATTCTTGCTGCCTTAAACTCTACCTTTAAAAAGGTTTAGTAAAACAACTACTTGAAAGAAAATGAAGCAAAAATACTGTAACGAAATTACAACTTGAAATCTTATTTTTCAATGTTAATTATGAACTGTGTAAAGTATACACTTACAGTTTATCTCTGAGCGTGTTTTTTCTTCTCTCACATTTCTACTTGTTGAATGAATTCTATGTGGCACGGCAACAAGAGGCTGGGAAAGAACAAAAGCAGTGACAGGTGGCATTTCATTATTAAATCACAGTCTGGTCCCCAAAACTACCCAAATATGAAAAATGGGAACAAAATACAACTTTTTCATTTCTCTATACATTTAAAACTGACAGTAAGAGAGTTTTTAATGTTTTGACAACTATAACTATAATTTTCCCCATTGAATAAGATTGCTTTGTAGGGTTTTCAGCTTACATGGTATATTTATTGTCCTGCACTACCAGACAAATCAAGGACTGTCTGTATATTGAATTATTGTAGACTTTAAAAAACGGTTTTTCAACAACAAAATTAAGCAAAACAAAAAATTCTCTCCTAGTATAATTATAAGGTTAATAATACTTTGTATTTCTTAAGTTTTATGTTTCTGAACCCCTTTCTAGACCTTTAACAAAAGGACAGATAGCTTATTTAACCACAGTTGTATAAAGACGGCAAGCTAAAACAATGGTGAAGTGAAAGAAAGATTCTCTCTGATTCACAACAAGCTGCAACCATTTTTCTGAGACAATCTGTGACCACTGAGGGAGCTATCATTCCTACAGCATTGTCAATGAAATTTACTCTGTTTTAAGTACCTTTCATAAAGCCAGTCAAGTTCAGGCTATCTACCTCAGCTTTAAACCCAATAAAAGAATTCTGCCATGTCTAATAGAGTGTAAGGTGCCACAATTATCAGCTGACCAAGGAATGTTAAACACGCTAACAGAAGTGAGGATTCCAGTAACATCAATGCTTCCAACGAACTGGAGTCATTTCATTCTCTAGCAACAGCACTAGCTCATTTTTAAACATTTCCATAGTGGACAAGTAGGGTTTTAGTCACCAAAAAGGCAATCTTACACTTCTACTAACCGCTAATAATTCACGAAGTGGCATAGCGATTCTTTTTGAGAAGAAAACCAAATAGAAATTTTAAGTATATCCTAACATCTTATTTAGGTGCTTTCCACTGGCATTCTCTTTTATGTGGACAATTTATTTGGCAACTTCATCTAAAATGACTACTTTAAAATAGCTGCAGTAATTTCAACAAGTAGATTAGATGATTCTGTTTTTGCCATTTTCAGATAATAAGTCTATAGCTAATAAGAAAAACCCAGCACATTGACTTCCCTAGGAGAGACAAAGTTCAAAAGAGTACATTGTTCCTTCAACAGTTTATTTAAACTGGCTTTATTTTAAATAAACCCAGAATTTTAAAAAATTGACTTTGAGATGTGCATACATATATATGTATGTGTTATATATGCTAGTTAGTAAAACAGCTCCTACCTCAGGATCATCATCATCAAAATCATGGTAAGTGGAATGATCTGGATTATTCACTTTATCCAATAGTTCAATTGCCAAAGATCGTGTCAAAGGTTGTGTGACAAACGGGTGCTATAAAAATAAAATAATATAGTACAGAAGAGTTACTAGAAATCTCACTGAATGACATTTTTATCTTTTGAAAAAAGACATAGTTCAGGGCAAAAATACCTGTAATAACTTTTCAGCATTAGGTCTTTTTTTGGGATTTTTGGTAAGTGCCATTTTCACAAAATGATGAAAACTATTTGACCTAAGAAATTTAAAAAATTACACTTTTAAATTTCAGTTCTTTTTTTGCTCATGACTAAAAAGTAAATAACACAAAAATACTTACCATTTCATTTTATCCTTTAGTTTAGGAGGCTGAAAATTGCTTTTTGTCATTAGAAATAATGCTCTGAAAAATCAACAACAAATTCTATTATTATTATTCCCAAATAAGGTAAAGCAAGACTAAAAATATTATTTGCTCATGACATAAATAATACTAGGGAAGGGAAATCTGTTAATTTAAATATAGGGTTCTACCATGACACACTGACCTCATTGGGTGTAAGTCAAACATAGGAGGCTGAAGCTCAGCAAGTTCTATGGCAGTGATCCCCACTGCCCAGAGATCACAGAGCTGATTGTACCCCCCTTTCCTCTCAACGGCTGCGACTTCTGGAGCCATCCTGAAGAAAATATTCCAGAAAAAAAAAATCTTATGTTTATTATAGTTTCCTTCACATTTCTACCAGAGGCATATGGAACTATCACTACGCTGAGATCTACTTAGGCCTTGATATCTAAAAAATAAGTATGCAGTACTTAACAGGTCCAATATCTCCTAAGATCTCAATATCTCATAAGACCCTCCATCCCAAGCCCCTACTGGTGATTTTGTTATATTATTTGCTATAAAGGTTTATAAAAATTTATGATTGTGAAACAGCAATATATTCCAAATTTGTCCACACCTCAATCTTTCTTCCTCTGTACAGCAAAACTCTATAAATAACATCTTATAATAAATAATCTATAATTTTTAGCTCTACTTTCTTAGCTCAATCAACTATATAATCTGGCTTTTCACTTGACCAAAACTATTTATTGGAGCATTAGTAATCTTCATTTAGTACTTAATTCATGTCTGCCATAAACTTAATTGGTATGTTTTTAAAGTTTTACTATAATGGTGGAGAAGTTATAAAAGCGTCTGCTTTTTAAAAATATATTTATTCAGATGAAAGTTGCCGAAACTCAGCATTTTGTTTCTTTTAACTTTCTTATAGTCTTACTCTAGTTATACCTCCATAAATTTGTATGTGACTGATTTAAATGATTACATTGATTTTATAGTATTGAGATTTTCAAATCCTTAAAAAGTTTTGAAAATAAGATAAAAATCTCGACTCTTAGATATCAAAAGAGCGATTTAAATAAGTAGTCTTACATATATACATTTGTAAGTTAGTGAAGTTAAAAAAAAAAAACCAAAAGAACAGAAAAACCCACCTAACTTTCATATGCTTGGTCTTCGAATCTTGTTAAAGTAGCTCTATGAATATTCAAGTTTTAAGAAAAGTGAACTGCCAAGTATGTCAGTTCTAACTTTTCTGATGGCTAGATTACAGCTAGTTGGTTCTTAGCCCCTAGGAGTCCCAGAAAGGCTGACCAATAATAAGGTTACAAACTTATAGAAATAAGGGTGAAGCTAGGGCTAAAAACATGTATATTAGAAAGTGTCAAGTCTAAAAAATGAAGTTAGTCCCCCAGATTCCTCCTCTCATCCATTAAAGCTCAGCAATTGCTCCTTCCCCATCTCCACTGGATAAAGACTGTGAGAAACTGAACAAGAGAGGCTTCAGACTCAATAGCACCAGAAACAAAGGAGAGCAGGTTGGGGGCAGTAGAAGTCCGTGTCTATAACAATGAGTTCCCCAGCTTCTTTCACTTGCTAAGTTCTAGTAAACACCAGGCTTATTTGCTACTTCCCAGGCATACGGAGCTATGAATCAGTTTTCAGTGCCTTGCTCTTCAATGTGAACCAGAAGACAAGGAAGCCTCCATCAGGAAAGCTTGAGACTGAAAAGTAGAGAAAACTTATAGAAAATAGAATAAAAAATATTTTTAAAAAGTGAAAGAAAATTTAAGAAAATTAATGGATTAATCTAAGTGGCTCGAGATATAACTAATGAGATCCAGAAAGAGAGGGCAGGAAAAAGTATAGTGAAGAAATTTATCAAAGAAATAGTACAAGAATACTTCCCGGAATGGAAAGACATGGATCTCTTGATTAAAAAGTAAAAATGCCAAGTCCAACAAACAAAAGTAAAAATTATCCCCAAAAAAAGATTCTGAGGCACATTATCATGGACTATGAAATCGCTACAAACGACTCTTGGGGACAGTTACATACAAAGACCATGCATCCTCACGGCATTGCACTTCCCATCAGCATCAGAGAAAAGAAGACTAAGAGCAATACTTAAAAAAATTCTAATCTAAAATTCTACATTCATCCGAATTATCAATCAAATGTGAGGATAGACATGCAGAATCTTGAAAACTTTACTCCTCAAATTTATCAGGAAGTTATCAAAATATACGAGGGAGTAATACATGAAAGAGAAAGACTTGGATTCCAGAAAATGAATTCCCAAGCAGAAGATGAAAAATTCTCAGGGAGATGCTATGCAAAAGACCCAAAGAATAGACAATTCAGATTGAAATAAAAGAGAAGAGGAAGAGGACTCAACCAAGGACTGTTATAAGAAAAAAAAAAACAAAACTAAACTAATATCGAGATTGACAGATAATTTGATAGGCTTTATGATGTGGGAAATGACATACAGGCATCTTACAGAACTGCAAAATGTGAAAAGGTAGAGAAGTCTTAGCCAGAGATTTTTAAAAAAGTAAATTAAAAATGAAATTATTAAATATAGAAAAAAAATTTTTTTGAGGGTAGCAAATGCAACAATAGTATAATAACTGATCAGCAAGTACATTGAAAGTATAAGATTTTGGATGATGAATGAAAAGAGGCAAACTCTTCACCTATCAGAGCACAAAGACTATAAATAATAACAGATAATATTAGAGATAGCAGAAGACACACTAGATGAATTTTTATAAGCCCCCTTAGCACGGTTTAACTTTAAAAATGTTTTACATTTAAAAAATCAGAAAAATGATATATATTGTATCCTAAATATGAGACTAAGTCATCCAGATTATTGCTACCCCATGGCTGATGAGGCAGTCTAGGAGGGCATTGGAGAAGTGCTGGCCTTAAGCTGAAAGAATGTTAAGACTTCCAGTGTGCTGTTACTCAACGTAATGGTGTGAACAAAAAAGTTCTATACCTTTCCACCACTATCTTTACAATGACTAACAACGTATCTAACACACAGTAAGTAGTTAAAAACATTTATTGAACAAATAAAGAGTAATTTTTATAGAATGGTTAAAGAATACAGCAGAAAACAGCAGACAAATATGGCTAGAAAGGATGGTCTGTGGAGGCAGCTAGGAGGATTTAAGATTAATGAAGTAGAGAGAGGCCAGACCATAGAAGATTCCAAATGCCAAGAAACATGTATCTTATATGCAACCAAGGTATGTCAAAAACTTTTGAGCAAAAGGGTTACTGCTATTGAAAGGGGTAATGTAATGTTGAAAGATCAGTCAAAAAATGGACTGGAAATGGGTGTAGATAGATATAAAAATACCTATGAAGACACATGCTATGTGCAGGTTCTCCTAGCAAAGCTGAGAGTCAGGCTCTTCTAGAAAAGCAAAGAGTCAGGTTCTAGTAAAGCTGAAACTATATTGAGGTTCCCTGAAGACATATCAATCCTTAGAGCCTTTTCCTGTCATTGGAAATTGACTTGGCAGAATATTCTTTGGCTGTGTAATCCAGCTAAGAGACTATATGCCTAAATTACTTAACCTACAGATGATCTTTTTGGTCTGTTCATCCTAAAATTTTTGACCATTCAGTCTATTTTTTAGTAAATGCTGTATTCGATAACAGAAAAAAATAGTTAAATTATCAATTAAAATACAATTACCAATATGGTGTACCAATGAAAGACTTCCGTTTGGCAATTGTAGCTGTTATCTGTGCAGATACTCCAAAGTCAGCTATTAAGAAAATGAGAAAAATTTAGAAAACTGAAGGTAAAATTATTAAAGGACACATGAGAAGAATTGTTTAATTATTTGTATTTAAACTAATTTCACAGAAATTGAGATATTCTCACACATCATATTAAAAATTTTTACTTTAACAGACTAGCATAAAAAAATATAAAGAAGTCTGTGTATGCACCATGGCCAAATAGAGTACATCTCCACATATATCAAATGACAGCAAAAGTCAAGACCAAATAATTTTAATGAGAAGAGACAGCTGAGAGGATCTAACCTGCTGGATTTAATAATAATAAATTTCAAATTCCCAGGACCTGAAATTTAAAAAATACACTAGAAAGGACCTTAAGTAGTAATATATTCCTTTCCTCTCACACCCATGATGATTGACATGAAATAAACCAATAAATCTACTGGTAAAGCTATCTAGCTTGAAAAGACACCCCAATGCATGGAATCTAAAAAACAAAATAAATGAACAATCAAAACAGAAACAAACTCATAGATACTGAGAATAAACTGATGGTTGCCAGATTGGAGGGGGAGTTAGAGGGCTGGATAAAAAAGGTGAAAAGATTAAGAAGTATAATTTGTCAATTAATGGGGATGTAAAGTACAGAATAGGGATTAAAGTTAATAAATATTATAATAAATATACGTGGTAGCAGGTGGGTACTGGACTTATCAGGAGGATCAATTTCTAAGTTATATAAATGTCTAACTACTATAATGTACACCTGAAACTAATATTGAATGTCAGCTGTAACTGAAAACTGTAAAAATTAATTAAATACAAGATATCCAAACAGAATATTCCCCCAAACCATACTTTAGCAATACATTCCAATACCAATACTAATCACTATAAGGAAATTAACTTTTACATAGGATTTGTCACTTTTCTTTAAGTATGTTAAGTTCTAATATTTTCTAGTTTTTTAAAGATAGATTCTAAATCCTTATCAACTAAGATATATGTAGAATGTCTTTGAGGGAGGCACATAATATTGACACAAAATATTAAGCTGCTGATAGGAACCGTTTACTAAGTCATCAATAGTTAGATAACTGATTTTCTCATATTTAGAGGCAGCTTATGAAAATTTTATTATAAGTTAATTAGATACATACTTTTAAATCTATCGTAGGCTATAGTTTTATTCACTTTTATAAGATATTTTTTGAATTTTTATTTCATATAGTAATATATAGTTCAAAATACTGTTTTATATTTGTTATTAAATATTTCATTTACTACCAGACATGACTTGGTTTATAAAACTTCTATACTGTACATGCTTCCAATTTTAAACTTTCAAAGTAAATTTTTAAGATTCTGAAATCTATTTTAATCATAACTTGATAACCGAAAGCTACAATCTGACATAAAGTGACATTCGGCATTTAAATTATACTCTTATATAAGTAATACTGTTATTTTATTTTCAAAGGTTATATAAAAAATGTAGGATTTGGGGCATTATTGATTTTTTGACTTTTGTTTACCCTGTTTTCTCGTTATGATATAATTTTGTACAGATTTCTTATTAAAAGTCACATTCCTGAGGTTAGAAGTAAAAGAATTTTCAAAGGCTATTATTTCATTATATTGTTACACCAAATCTGTCATATGTGAAGGGCAGACTCAATCTCCACTTAAGAGGAAACAAATAGAAGGAGGTTACATTTAGCCCACACTGAGATT
This sequence comes from Rousettus aegyptiacus, assembly GCF_014176215.1. NCBI lineage: Eukaryota > Metazoa > Chordata > Mammalia > Chiroptera > Pteropodidae > Rousettus > Rousettus aegyptiacus. The sequence continues at coordinate 22,930,085 of NW_023416310.1, forward strand.
TCCACCTAAAAATACAAAGATGCTGTTAGGCAATGGGAAACCTAGTCCTACAGAGGAAAATATAAACTTACTAGTTTGGAAATAAATTTGCACAAATGACAAATTTTAATTTACTTACCCAATTTCACATGACCATTATCCGTCAACAGAATGTTAGCTCCCTTCAAAGTAAGAACATTTTAGTTAAAGTAGGAAACATTTTATCAGACAGCACATGTAATATACATATTTAAAATAAGTGGCAGCTTTAGACCTAGAAATACTTAAAATTTAAAGTATAGCTTATTAAAATGTTTAACATTATATTCATAGAAAAGTTTACTGTTCACTTTTTAGGCAATCAATCTGTTTATAAAATGCTTTGCCTTGCAAAAAGCTGCTATCAACATAATATGAATGCTATTATGAAAGTGATTTATTAGTTTTCATCTAAATGCTATTTTCTTACTGATCGAACACTGTCACTATACTAAATGCTATCTTACATTGGCATTTTCAATTCCTTGTATTATATTTTAAACTTGATTGCTATTTCCTGTTCAAAAATAAAAACAAATCTCTAAATCTTCATCAGCTGAACAAGTGCTGGTATAGAGACTACACCTTGCTGCTCAGTATATGAGACTGTCTATCCTTAATTTGTCTGCCCAGGGTCTAGACCTATTCAGGATATAAACAACTAGCCACAGGCCTACAGAATTAAAACGTCACCTGTCTGCATGACTGTGAGATAACAGAAAATATACATTGGTCTGTATCCCCGGTTCCTGGCACAGAGCTCCTGAAACTTTTATAATTCCCTAAGTGATAAGAGCACTAGGAGCATCTTTTGTTCTAATATTTGGTCTTTGACCCCAGTTCTTGACACAGCACTCCTGAAACCTTTTAAATTCCTGGGAGACAGACATGTCTTCTGTTCTAATGAAGCAACTCTAGGTGGGCTTCTGGATGAGGGCTGGTCACTGAAAAGACCAAGCCTAAAATTTTCAGCCTCTCCATCATTCTCTGAAGTGAGAAGGGCTAAAAATGAAGTTAATCATCGATCATGCCGATATGAGGAAGTCTCCATAAAGTTCCAATAGCACGGGGTTTGGTGAGCTTTGAGTTGGTGAACCCAGGTGGAGGTGCTGGGAGAGTGGTGCCCCAGAGAGGGCATGGGTGCTCTGCACTCCTCCCACAAACTTGCCCTTTGCGTCTCTTCCATCTGGATGTTCAGCTGTACGCTTTATCATCTCCTTTACTAAACTGGCAAATGTTAAGTTAAAGTGCTTTCCTAGGTTCTGTGAGCCTCTCTAGCAAATTAATCAAACCCAAGGAGGGGGTCTCTGGAATCTCCAATCTAGAGCCAGCTGATCAGGAGCTTGCAACTGGCATCTGAAAGTTTGTGTGTGTATGTGTTTTGCAGGGTGGGGCGGCACAGTCTTGTGGGACTGAGCCCTTTAATCCGTGGGATTTGATGATATCTTCAGGTAGACAGTGTCAGAATTGAGTTAAACTGTAAAATATCTAGTTGGTGTCGGAGAGAATTGCTTGTTGTAGGGAAAAATCTCCACACATTTGGTGACTGGAAATGTCAAGAAGTAAAATGTTCTGTTTGAGTAGTAAAGACAACTCATAAGAAACACACAGTTGGGAAGAACTGAGTTTTTCTCTAAATAGAAAGGAAAAAAATGAGTTTTTTTCCATTATAATGGACCTTGTCGCATTTTAGCCACTTTTGCTTCTTGACCTAAATTCAAAGATAACTATTTTATCTTTAATAAGGAGGTAGAAATACTGTTTTCCAAAGGTTTTCTATTTATTTTTAACTTTTCTACAATTTTTAAATGAGCAAACAAAATTAAGTAGCCTCTTTAGTTCAGGGAGCCATCAATTGTGCAATTATAATCTTAGGGGAAAAAATACCAGGAAAGCCCCTCCCACCCAAAACAGAGAAAAAAATAACAAAGACAGCACGCCCTTACATTACTGCAGCTCTACAGAATAATGGGAGAAACGAGAAAAAGGAGAGAAAAGGGACTAGAGCTTGGATTTTAATTTGATATAGGCCCTAGCTATCTAGACTTCTGTCAGTCTTCAATTCAGTCATTCCCTAGCTCCAGATTAATTTTCTTAAATTATAGCTTATATCACATCATCTGCACCTATGACCTTCGATGCTTCCTATCAGCTACCTACATCCTTCTCTCCCTGACAACTAGCAACCGGCTGCTATTTTAAGATTTCGGGTTATAGCAATGAACAAGTTCCGGCTCTCCTAGAGTTTAGAGCCAAATAAAGAAAGAAAATCTAAAAACGAAAACACACACATACGCACACACATGCGTGAATGAACCAACAAATGATTCAAAGCTAGATAGAGATAAGTACTCTGAAGACAAATAAAGCAAAAAGAAACGGCCTCTCTAAGGCTGTGATATCTAAGCGGAGATCTGGAAGAAGTAAATGCAAAGCCATGTCATAATCTGGGAGAAGAATATTCTAGTAAGAAGGAACAGCAAAAAAAGCCCTGGGGCTAGAATGAGCTCAATATATTCCAAGAACAGCAAATATAGTGTGGCTGGAACAGAATGAGTAAATGCAGGAGTGTGAGATGAGGTCAGAGTGAAGAGCAGGGGCCAGATCATGATCAAACTTGCAGGCCATGGTAGAACATCTGGATTTTATACAGAATATGATGGGTGACATGGTTTGACAGTAAAAGATTGCTTTGATCGCAAGGTGGAGAAGTGGCTGTAGAACTGCTCAAAAGATAAGAATGGGAAGACCAGTTAGAAGGCTATTACCAAAGTCTAGAGGAGATACAACACACTGGTGGGCAGTTCAGACAAGGGTGGAAATTGTAGTCATGATCTGAGAATCTACCCAACTGGGCTCAAGCTCTGAAGTCTGGCACACAAGTCCTTGCATAATGGAGCACTAACCACCTGGCCAACTCCATCTCCTACTGGTCAAACATTCTCTTCTTTTCAATAGTATGATGCTTTTATCCTTTCTAAAATGATCCCACACTTTCTGGCATTTGCATCTTTCTCACGTTATTCCCTCTGCTTAGAAGGCATTGCGACCTCTATTTCTGACAAAAATCTGTCTGTTCTTCCAGATCACCTAAGTACCAATGACATAGAACTTTTTTGACTAACTCAAATTCATCTGATTTCCCCTATCTTTGAACTCCAAAGCTCTTTGCTTTATGTGTTTTAAGTAGTTTATGAAAAATACTTAAAGTAAAGGATCTCAGCTGGTGATCTGAGAATCCACTGAAATTTCATACAAAGTTTGAAGGCATGTGCATAAGGACATTTTCTGAGGAAAGAGTCCATGGCTTTCATCAGAAAATCAAAGAACAACATGATATCAAAAAAAAAAAAAATTAAGAACCTTTACTTCTGAAGAGAAAATAAAATGGTGGGGGGGAGGGGAGAAGTAGGAGAAAAGGTGAATGAGAAAGGAAAATTAATGAAAGGAGAAAATATCTAAGTTGGGAGGATAGCAGTTATTTCTAGAAATAGCTCCAGAGTCCTGCCACAGCACGTGGTTTACCACAGAGCTAACCAGCACGCCCATTGCACCTTTTCTTCTCTGTCAGTTCAATGAAAGACCATCAGAAAATGTTAAGGTTTAACTTATCCATTTGGATACATTATTAATGATAATTCCTTAAGATTGCCAAAGTTTACAATAATATTCAAAGCATGAAACGTCCTAAAAACCATAACTTGATGAAAGCTATGAATCTAATTTGCATTTTATAAATAAGTAACTACACATATGCTAAAATGGGTTATTAAAACATTAATCCACAATTGTACACTTTAAAAGGGTAGATTTTATGGTATATAAATTGTATCTCAATAAAGTTGCTAGAAAAAAGTAATAAAACCCTTAAAAGTATCACTTAATTTTATCATAATGGCGTATTTCAGATAACAAATTCATCCAATAAAACAATCAAGACGATTTTGGTCAATAGTTTGATCAGAGTATTTAAAATTTAAGAGAGGGATATTAGGCTAAATATATGATGTGTACCTTTATATCTCTGTGCATTTTTCCTTTACTGTGAAGATAGTATAATCCCTAGAGTTAAAAAAAAAAAAAATTAAACAGTAGCTTTTTAATTTACTCATTACAGAAAGTTTTGTGGCGATCATTAAATTTATCTTACTGAACAAATTAAATTAGTAGTTGATAGTTGGTCACGGGGATGGGGAGCACGGCAGAGGGAATGCAGTTAGCATTAATATGATGGCTAGGTGGACAGCTGGGGGAAGGAGGGAGCAATTGGGAGGGAGAATTGTTTTATGAACTATACAGATATCTAACCAAGTATTGTATACTTGAAACTAATTTAAATAAATTTTTTAAAAAATTTATTTTACTGAAATATCCTAACAGACAAAAGAATCAAGAAAATGAAAAAGGCAAAGCTCAATTGGAAAGACTAATTTTCCTAAGACAAATAATTTTCACTAAACTCTGCAAATAATTTGAAATAACTTAAAAGGCATATGTGCAACTAATATCACAATGAGTTTCAATTACCATAGAAATGCTTAATTCTCAAGTCTTTCTTTGGTATTAAGAGGAAAATAAAAACAAAATAAATCCACAGCACTTAAACTTTTAGGAGTTTGTATTAGCATACTGAAGCTTTAAGGTGCTTATGTGCTGATATAATTTAAGTTTATTACACAATTAAAAAATGTTATCAATATTCAAGAGTTTAGTAAACTAGAATATTTAATCCTTGCTTACTACGTAATATACACACACACACAAAAAAACCCAGCTGCATACCAAAAAAATTAAAAATTAAAAAAAGTAATACACAATAATTAAACATTCACTGTAATAAAGAATGTCCTTTTAAATTGGCTTTAGATTTACCTGTAGTGTTTCTCTGCTAACATACGCAATTTGTAGTTCTGACAGAGGTCCTGTTACTGTGAGGAGAAAATTAATATTAATAAAATTAGTCAAAGCATGTTTTTCAAAAGTGACAATGTTTTACAAGTTCCACTAAGCAATAGGTTGAACATACCTAAACAATTCTAAAATGTAAGCTCCATGAGGACCCATTTTTAAAAATCTGATTGTCTCATTACTACATCTCCAGTGCTTAGAACAGTGCCTGGCATGGAAAGCTGCACAATAAATGTTTATGAAATGAATAAAAGATTGAAATAGTCCCTGAAATTATTTTTTCATTTTTATACCTCATTGATCAATATTATTTCTCAAATGTTAAAAGAAAGAAAGCATAGTCAAGAGGGTTAGCCAGTTTTTATTAAAGCTTTTTAAAATGTGATGTGTTGAAAAAAAAAACTGATGTGTGTATTACAGCTAATTTAAAGTCGATATTTTCCCCTAAAATCATTAGCTTTAAGGGATAAAATATATGTTCAATATGAAAAATTCCAATCAATAAAGAAGTTTGGAAAGTAAATGCCTCTTCCTAAATCAAACTATTAATAATAAGCATTCTCAATAATTTGACCTACAGATTATCAGACAATTTTATGCAGAGATATCTTATATATGTATACATCACACATAAAAACATGAACGGAATTATATTACACATACGATTCTGAAACCTACCCTTTTCACTTATCATGGACACCTTTCCACATCAATACGTATAACATAACCATACAGTAGTTGAAAATATTTCTCTGTGTGCACCTATCCACTATGGAAAACATTTAAATAGTATTCTCTTTTTCACTATTAAATCAAAAATAAACAAAATATGTTAGGTAGGAGAGACTATTCTACAAATTAAATTCCAATGATGAAATCTTTTGCTAGACAGTGACCTATACCAAGAGTAGTGGAGTAAAATGCAAACAGTAAAATTCCTATCCAAATAGCCTTTTAACATCAGCTTTACTACAATTATCCCTTAAAATTACTTAAGAGGCCTCAAACTAGTTCTATATAAAAAAATGAGAAGATTTTGCAAAATATTTGGAATTGGACATCATGAACTATTAAGATATAATTTTATTTTACATTAACAGAAAAGCAAACCTCCAAGTAAAAGAATAAACCTACACTGCAGTTTGTGAAAGGAATCTATTAACAGAACCAAAACAGAAAAAAAGGACAGTAAAATTGTTTATTTTCCTTTATAAGTCTCTTTTATATACTTCTCCATTGAAATCCCAATGAAAAATGTTTTAATAATTTTTTAATTCCCCAGAATCTAGCATCTAAGACAGTAAACATTGAATTGATGCTTCTTAAATATATGAGAGCAAAATCCATTATCTTTTTATTAACACTACTCATTTATCAACTGGATAGTCTTTTAGCTAGTGTTATCCATCAAAGCTTTGCATGTCTTCTACAACTCTGAGTTTGAAATTTCAAATAAACTATACATAATGACTTCATTAGAATTAGCAATAATTCAACTGCATATAATTTTCCAACTTTTAAAGGAAATTCTCCTTTTACCCATATATATCTGAAATATCTTTACATAACCAAATAACATAATGATAAAACATACTATACTTTCCTCAAAACAACATTAATGTTTTAATATAGTAAATAACTATTTTATTAAACTCTATTAGACTTTGGTCTTACCATGATAAATATCTTGTAAAGAACCACCTCCACAAAACTCCATGCAAATCCAAAGTTTATCTCGCCTATAAAGAGAAAATAAACATATAACACATTTTCTTGATAAAAACTGAAGTAACAAGTATTTTAAAGTTGCATGCCATAACCTTGAAAAGCCACATAAATGTGATATGCTAAGAAAAAGCTAATCTCTATGAGTAAATGAATTACTTATTATAATGTGTTACTATAACTCAATCCAAGATTTTAATCCTTAAAAATTACCAGTTGTAGGTTATAAAGATATCAGGCATATCTAAATGAGATAATTTCCCTTCTGTTAAAAATTTCCCCATCCCCAATTTACCATCTATCCCCATGACAGAATTATAAAAATTAAATGTTAATTAGGAGGCTCATACCAAAAATTATGTAGAAGATTCATCATAAAATGGTAATATATCTGAAAGTCTACCCTTGGAAAGCACTCTCATCAATAACACAAATGTAAACTTTATCTTCATATCTAGATTCAACAAAGATCTTTACAAAATAATGTTAAAATTTATCACTCACTTGTCTTTAAGACAGCATTTCTTTCACACTCACATTGTGAGGTAGTCATAGGAAATATAATTAGCAAAGATTTAATAGATTATTCCTTTGTTCATTCCTTTGTTCATTCCTTTGTTCGATCATTCTTTACTTCATCTCAAAACTGAACCCAGAAAACTCAGTCTAATGCAGAAGAGAGACTGCCTTAATAATGTTTGTCTCTGTCAGCACTGCATCTACAGTGCACAGAATATCCAGCAAAGATTTGTTCCATAAGTGAATGAATGCATGAGTGACTTAAAGAATAGACAAACTGATTAGATAAAAGGTCAGCAAACCACGGCCAGTGGGCCAAATCTAGCCTTACTGACTGATTTCATACAGTCCAGAAACTAAAAATATTTTTAAATGGGAGGAATCAAAAGAATATTTCTTGGTAAGTGGTAATTATACAAAATTCCAATTTTAGTGTCTATATAAAGTTTTATGGGAATGCAGTCGCATTCATTTATGAATTATCTGTGGCTGCTTTTGTATTAAAACAGCAGGATTTAGTAGTTGTGACAGAGATAAACCCACAAAGCTCACAAAACCTAAAATATTTACTACACGGTCCTTACAGGACTGACCTCTGGATTAGATTATAATTTGATTATTACATAGTCCAAGCGTGTATATCATTTGGTGAGAACCTAGAAGTAATAATACCTAGAAAAATCAAGGGAAGATTTTAGAGAGGAGATAACATTTGAGTTGGGTCTTGAAGTTAAAGTAGGAATTCACTGAGAAACACTACTCTAAAATATTTTCATATTTGTTGTACATGAATCTTTCATGTAAAACGCTTGTCCCACGTGTTTAATCATACAGACGGCGAGGACTTCTCATATCTTACAAAAACTGAATGGATGTTTTAGGGTCTGCTTGGGATAAAATAACATAAACTGTTTAGTAAAGTACTTGGAATATAGCATAATAAATGTAAGCTGTTTTCCACTTCTTTTGTTATAATTAATCTTGCAGAGTATTTGTGTGAAGGTATAAATAAATAAAATTGACTTTTTACTTAAGAAAAAAAAACAGGAGATGAGATTGATGACATGACTTCTTACCACAGTCACGCTAATCACCACTTCTTACATATAAGTGCTCACTAATTATCTGATTAATAATTTATCCTAGATGTTTGCTGGGAATTGATGACTGACATCAAATGTAATAGTCTGTATTTTCTAGAAATCGTGTTTTGTTTTCTTTCGCAAATTGGTCATTGCTGATAACTAATCTTTCGACACCTTTCCATTTGTCAAAAGGCACTCACTGATAGTGAATGACAATGACATTTGCCAAATTTTCGGTATAATGAGATATAATTTATATAAACCTAAAAGCTTAGATTCACTTAAAAGTGTCTAGCTACTCTTTAATTATCTACTCACCTATCTTGTACTTTAAGATAATATTTGTGAATAATGCGTTTCCTATCCTTTACAGTTTGAAAACATTCTCCTTGGTAGAAAAAAATGGATGTAGAAAACATGTTTTCTGCTTTCTTATATATTTTAATATTACATCATCTTCTACTTGAAGCTAATCCTTCCTCTTTTCCCACCTTGCTTAAAAACATACTTTTCTATTCATTCTACATGACTGTTCAAAAATTAGAATTATATATATATATACATGTGTATATATATATATACGTGTGTATGTGTGTGTGTGTATATATATATATAAATACCTTTTAAGATGTCTAAAATACTTAATCTCTATAATATTATATTTAGTTAAGTCTGGTATTATCAAAAAAACTTGAATCTTCAGAGTTTATTAAGAAAAAAAGACTTTCATCTATTCCTCAAATATCTCTCTTGCGATGATAAATCTGCACTTGCTTTTGGTCATTCACTAAGCCATCTGCCTAACAGGGAAGGACCTGAGTCAATTGGCCTATTTTATGCCGGCCAATAAATTATAAAATCTTTGCCCTTAGGTATCTGAATTAAAATAAAATTACCCATTGAAGTAAATATTCAATGCATCTCTATTAATTTCCTAACTACACAAATCCTTAGATTTCTTTTTTCTTATACTGTAAAATTACATTTCTGTCCTATGAGGAAAAGAAAAATAAGTATGGGGGAAAAGTTCCTTATTTTCATCTTCTAGTTTGATGTTTACTAGAGCATACAGAACTAATATCCTAACGACTATTTCACTGAATTGAAATCTTACAATTTCTAAACACACTTTTAAATTTTCTCACACTTTGTACACAGACTTAAAACTGATTGAACTAAGCAACTGTTTAAATGTTTTGCCCAAATATAACAATAAGTAAAAAATACAATGTTGGCAAGATCACCAAGAATCAGCGGCTCTAAAATGCCCTACATTGGTTGTACAGGACATGTAATTAGGCCCTTAATAAACATAGACTTTTAATGATACCGAAGAGTAGAGTAAGGAAGGCCCTGTTAAGAATGCTAGGTACTGTTTTACAGGAGCTCAGTCTCAGTATTTCTTGGAGAAGTGAGCATAACCGACCTTTTATAAAATAGGCTCTTAAGTTTAATTATATTCTGGTCATCTATTCAGTAAATTCATAGAACAAGTCTGATTTCAGTAGTCAAATCAGACTAGCACAATTTCTACAATTTTTTGTCAAAATTTGTTACAATAGGCTACAATGGCAACAAGATAGAAGGAAGAAAGTGACTAGGAACAGTATATATTTTAGAGAATTTGTACTAAGTTCAAACAAATAAATTCCTTGCCTTTTGCAAAAGTATTCAGTATTGAGAAAGAATCCAAGAAACTATGTTCCCTTTGAGACTAAATCTGGCCTTCTGGGGTAAAGATTCAATATAGTACACCAAAAAGACAGCTGACTTAGGTATCTGGAGAGTCAGGTTTATATCCCAGGGCCAACAATGAGTGGTTTGATAACCTGAAGAAATCATTTATCCAGCACTCCATTTTCTCATCTGTGAAAAAGAGTGGGCTATGTAACAAGATCTCTTAGTCCTTTTCAGCTCTAACGCCCTACAAATCTAATCATTAGTATTCTATACTCCAAATGTGGTTTGGTCTGGACTTTAGGGAATAAGGAAAGACTCTCTATAGAAGAAAAGAGGTAGGAAAGGGAGAATTAATTGCTATTCTATATTATACTGCCATTTGCTTTCATATCACTTTCTTCAGTTATACCAGTTACAGAATAAAATCATCTATTTAAACCTATATTTTTCTATTTTACATCACACAATACCAAATGAACATAGCTACTGAAAATGACCTTAATTTTGTCTCTTTTACTTTGGTTTCAGGGCAATTTTGCTCTTTGTATTCTATTTGGATTAAAAGTACCTTTAAAAAAAAATTTATCAGACTATACACAATACATAAATTTGTACAATTTTCTATATGTACACTATGCTTCTATTTAAAAAGTTTACTTTAAAAAAAGATATTAAAAATATAGTCAGAATACACATTTCCTGTACAAAAAGTACATATTTTAAAAATCATAACCTCGAATCAGCTCTCTAACGCAGCATATCTAGAAGTGAAGGTTAATGGGTATGTTACTAAAGTCTTTGCCAAGACTTATCCACAAAAATAAATACAACCCAAAGGAATTCTGCATTTCGGTGGCTAATAAGGTCATACAGGTTTTACCTAACCTGTATGAGAAGGTTCGTGCCTTAAGTAGCCCAGGAAGTCAAATGTACAGTTTTAGTGCTTTTTTTTGGGGGGGGGGGGGGTGTTAATAATTTATTTGGTTGGCTCTTTTGCTAATGAAATAGTAAAGCTAAAACAAAAGAGATGTGGTTTAAAAGTACAATATCACAGGAAGAACAAGGACTCTACACTGTCAATAATCTGAAATGGGACTGTAAACTAAATACTTTATGCTAAACTCCTCAAGCATGTTATTTGTAAAATGGAAATAACAGCTATCATAGTTATCACGGTTTTTAAAAGAGTAAATGCTTAATAATGTTGAAAAGATCAAATGAGACACTTAAAAATGATACTTAAAAAATACTAAGTAGTAGTAGTAACAGTAGTTAACATTTATTGAAGCTATTATGTTCCAAGCACTGTTCTTAGCACTTTACATGTATTTACCCATTATCCTCATAGCTACCCCCATCATGTAGCTACTATCATCATCCCCATTTTATAGATGAGGAAATGGAGGCACAGAGTGGTTAAGTAATTTGACATAGGTCACAAAATTAAAAGTAATGGTGTCAGGATTCAAGCTCTTAAATACCAAGTGCGCCATTGTCTCTATGGCAAAAATGACATACTCATCTCACCATAGCATTTAATGGATGAGTCTATCCTAGAGTAATAGGTTAGGCTTTGGATTGCTCCCCAGTTCTAGAAGACTGAGACTATGATTAAGAAAAATCTCAGATCAATATCTCTGGGGAAAACACAAAAACTCTTGAAAAGACTCATTCACTCTTAGGGAAAAATAGTTTTTGTAAAGCTTCTCCCAATTGAGTCTAAGCAGGTCATTCTGTTAGAACCAGTAACAGTAAAACAGATCGTTTCAAAGTGATTATTTTTAATATATTAGAAGCAATCAATTATTTGTATCACAAACTTAACTGGTTTTAAGAGATTGTTTCTTTGAGCCAATACAATAACTGTCTGTGCTGGGTTTGTTCCGTAAAATAAAACTTGACGTAGAAACTGTCAGGTTATTGTTTGAACCATTCACCATTAAACTAGTTGGGAATTGGTTGCTAAAGAACCCATTTAGAATGTTTAATAAACTGGGGGGAGTACCTATCCCTATGTGAACTACAGTCTCCAATGACCCCACCCTTTTACTTTAATGATGGTGGGGCAATTAAAGCTGTCTAAGAGTGGCTAGAATCAACAGATGATCTGGTTGGCTTTTCACAAGCTGGAAAGAAGAAAGGGCAGAATTACCTAGTCTTTTCCATATACCATGTCCACATCAGAAGAGTTAAAGTATTTTGTACCTGGATCATATGAGAATAGGAGCTGCAGTAAGTTACGTCCTTACATATCTTATAGTATATCAGAACAAAACTGAAAAGTTTTTTTAATACTTAACAAAGCATTCTCTCAGTATTCAACTCACAGTTGCATACTGACATGAATGGGAAAAAATAAAAGATTTTACACTGAGGTCTTCCCCTATGGAAAATGACCTGAGGAACCTGGCCTGGTCCTGCCAAACCAAAACAAGAGGCGGCAAATTCGGTCTTTCTAAGTTCACTTAAGGACAAAGAAAAATAGGAAGTCAGTGAAATAATTATAGTTCCTGGTCCTTTGGACAAAAAGAAGGGAAAAGATGATGCAATACTGAGGCTAGAAGCAAAAAAGGAAAAAAAATTTCTAATAAAATCACAACAGGAAGAGATGCTCCTGACTTTCTAAATTCACCCAAGTCTAAAAGAAAGGGGCAGCAGAAGGGCATAGTTAGATCTCTAGTCTATCACAGGAAGACTAACTATAAAAGTCAAGTTTTTACTTGTCAGCTTCCTTACTGAAACCACATCCAGAATTCCCAAGAGAATAACAGACAAATCAGAGACTATGATACTAGTTACAGAACATAAACAGGGCATAAATAAAAATTCCATTCATATGAAAATATCTTTAAAGCATGAGGAAAACTATAAAACGTGAATTAGAGCTAACTTTATTTTGTTAAATGTATTAGGTGATAGAATCATGTCTCCCTTTTCAAAAGGGAGACAAACAATGTACCTGAGATAGCTTCCAAAATAAGCGACTATATTTGGGTGTTTACAGTCTTTCATCATAATAATTTCTTGCTGCACAACTGCAAAGTCTTCTCCTAGAATAAAAAACAAGCATGTTGAATATTTAATAGGTAAGATAAAATTCAAAATGTCCATTTATTTCAAAACATAATAAATGTTATTGATGTTACTTTTAATGACAACTTCAGTACTCCCTTGACAGAAAGTAAAATACAGTTAACAAAAAGCAAAAACTCTGGCCCCAGACTATCTGGATTCGAATCTCAACTCTATTCATTACCAAGCTGTGTGAACTTGGGCAAGTTACTTGACCTGTCTGTGCTAACTGCTTCCACTGTAAAATGGGAATAAAAATAATAATCTGTCGCTTAGGGCTGTTGGAAGAGTTAAAGTAGCTTATGTATGTAAAATGTTTAGAACAATGCCTGTTTGTGGGCCATCTGGTAACTCAGCACTGCTAGAGTGTAGGTAAGTCTGTTGGCTTTACATAGAGCCTGTGGAGATACATTTGACACTCTTGGTGCATAAGAGTTTCTGCCCTAACTTCAAAAAGAATTACTTCTTTGTGCTAAAATTATATCACAAATGTTATTTGGTAAAAAAGGAAAGAGTGACGTATATATTTTTTTCCATTGAATTATCCAATTATGTCCAAGGCATAATAGTAAGGGCTACATAATAAGCACTTGCTACTTTTACTATTATACCTTAGAAATAAGCACCCGATAATTCACCAGAAAATATACATCACTCTTTTCTTTTTTACCGAATAATATTTGATATAATTTTAGCACGAAGAAGTAATTCTTTTTGAAGTTAGGACAGAAATCCTAATATATCGAGAGTGTCAAATGTACCTCCTCAGGTTCTATGTAGAGCCAACAGGCCTATACTTTAGCAGTGCTGAATTATCAGATGGCCCATGAACACAGGCTTATCCTGTATTTGGATGCTTTATTACAAGTTCGTTGAGATACAGAATGGGACTGTATTTGAGCCTGGCCAGAGTATTAGCAAATAATCTCTCTTCTACTCTCTCCCTGCCCATTCTTTAAAATAAGATCTGGCAATCCTATAGTAGGGCCACATGCTGTGGCTCCTGAATGAATACTTATCAATGGGAGAAACAGAACTGGTGTGGATGCAAGTGTGGTGAACCAGAGATGATACAGAAGGAAAACAAAGTAGCTTTGTAACGCTAATCCAGTTTTTAAAATAGTATATGCTCTGAATAGTCTGATTAAATATATCTTAGAGGCAAAGTAAAAAATATAAGTCTTCCAAAATACTACTCAAATCATAAGCATGGAGTTTTTAGGACAAGCCCTAACATTTCTGGCTTTAATATCTGCCTATTGTAAATGTAACTGAGTCTTGAAGCAGCCCAACCATGAACCATTTGAACCCAGGATCAAAACCCACCGTACTGCCCAGTTACAAGGGAAGAAGTAATGGATAATAGAGGGTTGTCAGGTTCTTAATTTCTGCGATGCAGCGAGTACAAGACCAAAGATCTCCAAAGAGAGAATGGAAAATTTTTACGTCTCCAAAATTTCAGAAGAAAATCACTGAATAAGGATCTTCTTCTGAGTTTACTTCCCACCACTAAGAATTCCTAATTTTCAGTACCTTAAGGAAAATCCAAGCTAAAAATAATAAAGTCATATGAGACTAATACCAATTTTCAAGGATATATACTCAATATTTTGAAAGTTCCAAACTTTGCTTTTTCATCTGCCTCTCAATTATACTTTCCCCTAATCTGGTGAAAGGGTTACAAGAAATCAAAGTTGATCTAGTCAGAGTGAACCATAAGACTTTATTTAGTCTGATGGTCAGACAGCAGCTCTTCCTGAGGGTACCCTCTAACAGTTTAGTTGCCATCTCACGACCTCAAAGGAAACCTGCTTTAAAATAAAGTTGACCTGCAGAAAATACTGAAGAGAAACAAGAAAATGGGAGGAGAAAGGCAAGTGATAATGCAATTGAGCTACTACATATAGCAAGCCTCACCTGCCTATGTAATTTTCAGATATACCTATATATAACTAATAAATTCCCAGTATCGTTTAAGCCTCCTTGAGTTGTGGTTTGCTACAACTGTAAGCATCACAACTTCTACAGTGATCTTTGTACATATTGCTGCCCTATGGTACTGCACCAATGTCTATATATCTATGTCCTCACTAGAATACTAGTTTCTTTAGTAATGGATTATGCCTTAATCGTCTTTGTATCCCTAGCACTTAATATGTGATTAATGAAACTGATGCCTTAACAAATCTATGATACCTCATAATTCTTCTCCATAATGACTCTAAATCAGAAATATCTGGTTTGGTTTAACTTCACCCAGTTGTTAGCATGCTTTATACAATTAATGGCTTATTTGCTACTCCTATGCTTTCTAGTGAAACCTATTAGTTACTTTAAGTTTCAGCTACCTCTTTCTCATGAAATGTCGCTACAAAGTCCTTTTTCCTAGTAATTCATCTCTATGTGATTACGACAGCAGACAAATAAATTCAACATTTTTGTGAGGGAAAAAAATCCAAAGAAATAATTCACAACTCAGATTTTAAAGGTAACTGAAAAAGGAAGAGATTTGGTTTAATATTCAAAATATATAAGTAACTCCTATAACTCAAAGGAAAAAAAATGAAACCAAACAAAATAAAATCCTAATCAAAAAAATGGGCAAAGGACTTGACAGACATTTATCCAAAGAAGACATACGAATGGCACATGGCTATATGAAAAGATGTTCACTGGCACTAATCACCAGGAAAATGCAAGTAAAAAACCACATGAGATATTAACTCACACCTGTTAGGATGGCCATTAGCAAGAAAACAGAAAATAACAAGTGCTGACAAGGATGTGGAAAAACTAAAACACTTGTACACTGTTGGTGGTAATGTAAAATGGTGTAGCCACTATGGAAAACGGAATGGTGATTCCTCAAAATATTAAAAATAAAACGACCATATGTTCCAGCAATCCCACTTCTAGGTACTAACCCAAAAGAAGTGAAATCAAGATTTCAAAGAGATGTCTGCACTCCCATGTTCACTGCATTATTCACAACAACGAAGAGGCGGCATCAACCTAAAAGTCCACTGATGTATATTCCATTGTATATACATATGTAATATCATTCAATTATAAAAAAGAGATATCCTATCATATGCAGCAACATGGATGAACCTTGAGGACATTATGTTAAATAAAATAAGCAGTCCCAGAAGGACAAATACTGCAAGATTCCACTTATGTGAGTTACCTAAAGTAGTCAAATTCACAGAAACAGAGAGCAGAATGGTGGCTGCCAGGAGCTAGGAGTGAGGAGAGACAGGGAGCTGCAGCTCATTATGCTTAATAGTGAGCAATACTAATACTGTATGATGCATTTAAAAATTTGTTAAGATGGTAAATCTAATGTTACGTGCTTTTTACCACCACCACCTCCCACCCTCCACACATACACACAATGTCCCATGGCCACAGAAAAAAATTTTAAACTTAGACTAAGGGAAACAAGTATTTCTCATGCCCATGTTATGGGCACTTCACTCGAAAATCTTCCTGCTTTGATTCTTTTTAAATACAGAAGTGGGGATGTCATCTATGCTATGTGCAGAAGTATTTTAATTATAAGGCTAGTTTTAATTTACCTTATGATATATACCATTCGAAATATGCAAATGACAAACTCTATGTCATATTATAGAAACAATAAATGGAATTAATGGTATTTCAGTAATCTATAGCTCATTTTCCAAAGCTGTGGTTCTTTTAAATAAGTAGTCAAATACAGTTTCAACCTACGAGAGTACCAGGAAATACTAAAATCCAATTACTTCCTTAACCATCAGCATACCATGGAATCCAATGGCTGATTTTAAAACGATAAAAAATTGGCCTCAAGTAATTATAATATATAATTATAAAATGCTTTTTGTAAAACCATAGAACCAGTGCTCAATTTTTAGTTTTTAGAAAAATACTCAAACCATAATTAAATACCACACAGAAAGAAATATAAAGGAAATATCCAATAATCATGACTTCTAGATATTTCAATAAAATTGAAAAAAAATTATAATAGCAGTATTATTTTTAAGTACTGAGAATAAAAAATGACTTCAAATATTTGATGAAAGTAATGTATAGCCTATTTCTTTGGCCACCTTTAAGTAAGAGTTCATGATTATCAATGCTTAAGATAAGTATCACTTACATTTGCATAAATTGTTATGAATCAACTTTGAACTTGGGTTCAACAGGATCAAGAAGAAATTCCCTTCCTGAAACTAAACAGTAAAAGATTAAAATATTCTGATTGTTATACCAAAACAGTTTATTAGATGATTAGGTTTAGTTTTTGGTTTAAAAAAAAAAAAAACATGAAAAAAAAAGAAAAAGAAAAAGAAAACATGATTCCCCATTCCCCAAACAACTACTCTAATTCAATGCTACTCAACCTTGTTTTCCTAATGGCCTCTCCACATGAAATTTTAATGCCGCAGATGTTCTGTATATTTCTTTATATACCGTATGTGTGTGTGTATACACGTGTGTGTGTGTATGCGCTTTATTCATAAAAAGAGTAAAAATTTTTTCACTTATAAAGAACTAAATCCTACCTCCTCATTTTAAAGGTATATTGGAGAAAATATTTTCCTATGCGAAATGATGGCATCAGGGTAGTGAGGGAAGAATAGCTTAACGTGAGTTCCTGACTAATCTGCTAAGTCTTCCTTTCTCTAATCTAAATCCAGCTCTTCTGTTGAGAGCTAGGTTTACTAACGTAGCTCTGATGAAAGATCCAAAATGAGATAGGTACCCGTAACTCAGAAGTGAATTCCCAAATCCTCTGGATTATATCCCTCCTATTCTGTTAAAGATTATGGCAGCATGCTTAGAGAATTTCTTTATGTAATGTAGGTCTGTAGTAGGCTTGAAAAAGGCTTGAAAAATGTTTCTAGAGTAAGAAATAGAAAACATAATGCACAGTATAGATTTTAAACCAAGTGAAGAATATAATGGGTAAAAATTTTTCTATCTTTATTGTGCTTCCCAAGAAGAACCATAGCCTATGTTACTAGCCTGTAAAAATAAAGTACCATTGTCCATAGGGTAAAGTCTAATCTCTGGACTAGCATTTATAGTTCTCCACAAACAATTTTACTTTCCACTATGCCCAAACACAGCATATCACTCTGGTCAAATGAAACTATTTCCCAAACACGTACAGTGTGTCGATACCACCTCTGCTTTCACACTATCCTCATATGAAATACCCTCCATTCTCCTACACTGCTTACAAAATGCTAGTCAGCCTTAAAGACTCAAATGAACTGCTCTTTTCTTAATTACACCAAATGAAACCTCACCTCTAAGGAACCCATCAAATAAAGGAGGATGTATTAGCTACTCTGTCCTATTAGTGTCCTTCCACAGGGCACCTTGGCTAGATAGTCCCTACCCAGAGTATTCCAGAGTAAACCGTCATAGTTAGCTAGTCAATGACCTGAGAGTTGTTGGTTGTTGTTTTTCTATTCAAAGCCACCACCATTCCTTATTGCTAGTACAATTCTCATTCTCTCTCTCTCTCTCTCTCTCTCTCTCTCTCTCTCTCTCTCTCTCACACACACACACACACACACACACACACACACACACACAGCTCAAGGGTGAATCCTCGTAGTTAGGCTGCTACTTACATATACTCTAGTTAGCTTACAAATTAGGTAACAAGCTCCTTGAAGGCAGGAACTATGTCTTGTATCTTGTATTCTAACTAAATTGAGTGCTAAATATTCATATTCATAAAACTAAATTATTAAACAGACACAAAAGGTTGGTAATGAGATATACTAAAAAGTCCTTTGTTATTTGTTTTTTTATTTTTGAGCATTACTACCTTTTAAATGTGCAAATTTCTCATTTGTCCAGTATAATCAGCCTCTAGACCATAATATGGCTCTTCTCTAATATATTAAAACATATCTAAGCAATCCATGATCAATCTTGAAAAGTAATTACCATAAATGATCTAAAAACAACTCTCTTCATGATGGCAATAAACACAGAGCAGCACTGAATAAACAACTGGTCGTAAGGGATCTACTAAAGTACTCCAGGGAGATGTGAAAAGGAGCCAGATAAATAATTTCCCTGGTGTCTTGCCACTCTATGATGAAAATGAAGGGGGAGAAAACACTTCTGCCTCTCAGGATGGAAAAAACTAATGTCAAAAGCTGACGTGAAATATTTGTAAACTATAACTTTGGAGATCCATGAAAAAGTGAAATGAGGTCTTACTGGGTATCTTTTCACTTTTCAAAATTTTGCTGTATATTTTAATAAATGCTGCTCTCATGGAAACATCCTTGGTCATCAATCTCAGTATTTTTCATTGTGTTTGAAAAGGAATGCATTTCCCCATTTAGAAGAAATGAGTTTCTCCCATGAGTTGCTACCTAATCTATCAGTGTTATCTGTATATTCTACTTTAATAAGTAGTACTGCAAACAGTTACCACAAACGAGTAATTACTAACAACTTTAATTAAATACTATTTTTTTAGGGTGAAAAGCTAAAGAAAATGGGCCAAGAATCAGAGGAATCGGATCCACAAATAAGATGTGTGACTTTGTGCAAATTACAAATGTTGCGCCTACTTTTCTGCAATATGAGGTGTGAGTGTTGGCTTCAGAGATTATTCCCACAGTAACTCCTTGCCACCAGGTATTTTCTATGACAAAAGTTCTGAAAGTTGTAAAACCTCTGATAATCATCGAGATAGATGACATCTAAAATGTACCTAATGGCTCTAAAATTCTGACTTTAAAACACAAAAAGAAAAAAAAAATTCAAGAGCCCTATACACCTTATAAGAACTTGAATGTGAAGTCTGAAAGTATATGAGTTCTCTTCCACTAGCAAGCTCTGCCACAAGCTTTCACCTTGACCTCTTTTTAATTTTCTTCAAAATAAGTCTCAAGAGATGGCAGTGTGCTAGCCCAATCAGCCTAAAGACCATGGGAACAAAATCAGGTTTATTGATCCACTGTAATAAGGGAGACCACAGACCAGAGACTTAGACCAACTCACAAAACAAAGCAAAATATGAGTTATAAAAGTTGGGAAGAGTGCAGTTTAGGTGAAGTTTAAATGAAGCAGTGTTTAGGTAGGCTTAGAGCAAAGCAGAACTGTGTGCGAAGGGGTCTATTTTAGGACTGGACTGCAAAGTGAACCCAAGGTTCCCTTTCCTTAGGAAATACAAAGTTTAGATGTGGATGCTGTGTCCACAAACCCCTTCTCCGAGCTGTACATCTCAGCTGTAAATCAAGACTGCTTCTTTATGACAAAAAGAACTTAAGATTCTCTAAGCAAGGGTGGAATGTTTTATTCTTGCTCATATAATTACACACAATCAAGTTTCTGATAGTCTATGATTTTCAAGAACAAAGTTTCTCAGTGAGTAAGCAAGCCATAGCCAAAGACAGGATCGGTTAGGACACTTACTTCACAGTTGCACCATTCTTGGGAGAAATATTGTTTGAGGCTTTATCTGTGTCTGTTATTTCAGTCTGATAAATGGCCAGGCATATCTTCGCTTTCCCCATTAGTCACCTGAGATGCCTGTCTTTATTATATGTCAAAGTGTAAAGGACAGTTTTTTAATTAAACTGATCACATTATACTCTTCAGAAAGGAGTTTCTTTGCTGGTTTATCTTTTGGGTTGTTTATTATGCATCTATTCCTCCACAAAAGATGTCCAATTTGAGCAAATATACTGGTTTTGAAGAATCATTTGTACCTTACTCACCAATGAGGTTAATTTAGTACTCATTAAATGTTAATAAAAATCACTTAGCTTACTTATTAAATGGCTTACTTATTAGTTCTAGAAAACCTATACACTATTTTTTTTTTTTTTTAATAAACATCCTTCTAAACCCGATAACAGTTTTCACAGCACTGCTAACTTCTGAGAGTGGTGAAAGAGCAGGTTCTTGAGCTACACTGCCCGAGTTCGAATCTCAGCTTGCCACTAATTAGGGCAAGTTACTGAAACTTCACTACTTTTATTTCTTATTTTAAAAAATAGGAACAATAATGTGAGGGTTAAATGAGTCAACAAATGTAAAGCGCCTAGATCAGGACCTGGTACGAAGTAAGTATGAATAAATGTTAGTTATTTATTAGCAAAAAAGTGTCATGGTTTAAACCAACCCATTTCTAAGATATCTCTAAGATATCTTTTTAGTCTCACATCTTCCTCATTAATTTGATTTATCCAATAAATATTTACTGGGTGTCTACTAGGTGCCAAGCAATGTATCAGGCATTGGAAACCTTACGGTAAAGAAGACAGATATGAAGTTTGCCCTTATAGAAATTATCATCTAGTGAAGACTTGAAATACCACCACATTCTTACAACAGTTCTTTCCATTTCTTCCACCAAAAAACATGCCCTCATTACTAAGGAAAAAAACACCAACTTTCTCAAAGAATCACTATTATCAGACAGTGAGTTCCTTTACAACAAGAACCATGTCTTGCTGCTGATAATGCTAGTGACTAACTAGTAAGGGTCTTAACAACATAAGAGTCAATAAATATTTGTGGCATTTCCCTAATTGTGTCTATAATTTATATTTTTCAACCCTGCATTTTTCTATTGAAGTCTTATTATTGTTTAACTATTTCCCCCTTCAATTGTCAGTTTGTTTCATATATTTTTGGGCTTTGTTTTTAAGTGTAAGTATTATTTCCCATTCTTTTTTCAACATACAGAATTTACATTGAGGGTTTTTTTTTGTTTGTTTTCTCTAAAGATTCTACATATAAGTGATACCATGCTGTATCTGTCTTTCTCTGTTTAGGTTATTTCACTTAGCATAATACCTTCAATGTCTATCCATGTTATCATAAATGGAGGATTTCCTTCTTGTGGCTGAATAGTATTCCACTGAATAATTATATACCACATCTTCTTTATCCATTCATCTGTTGACAGACACATTGTTTCTGTATGTTGTGAACAATGCTGCAACGAATATGGGAATGCACATATCTCTTTGATAACCTAGTTTCATATCCTTTGGATATTAGCCAAAAGTGGGAATGCTGGATCATATGGTAGTTCTTTTTAATTTTTTGAGGAACCCCCATACTGTTTTCCATACTGGCTGCATTATGGACATTTACATTCCCACCAATGGTATACAAAGATCCTCTCTTCTTCATATAATGGCTAACACTTATTACCTCTTGTCTTTCTTATGAAAAAAAAATTAAGAAGGTTCTGCACAACAAAGGAAACCATCAACAAAATGAAAAGGCAACCTATGGAATGAGAGAAAATATTTGCGAATCATATATCTAATAAGAGGTTAATATCCAAAAATATATAAAGAATTCATCCAGGTCGATAGCAAAAAACAAACAACCGGATTACAAAAACGGGCAGAGGCACAGAATGCCGACATTTTTCCAAAGAAGATATACAAATGGCCAACATGAAAAGGTGCTGGGCATCACTAATTATCAGGGAAGAGCAAATCAAAACCATAAGCAGATATCACTTCACACGTGTCAGAATGGCTATCAACAAAAAGATAAGCGATAAGAAGTAGGGGCTAATATTTTCTTCTGAAAACCTCTGAGACTACAATGTCATTTATAACACACCAAGAAAATGTACACTTTTTTAGAAGTAACAATCTTAAAAGGAAACTGGACGTTCTTCTATACTGGTATATTATGGAAATGCAATACAAAATACGTGTTAGTGGCATTTCAACTAAAATATCAGTAGTCATTGGTTTGCATTACACATCTGGAATTAAGAAGACTTTACGCAGAAGAATAAGATTATGGAGTGACATATCTGGGTACTGCTTTTCTCTGTTCTATAAAAGTACTTCTACCTCTCATTAAACATTTGTCATAGTACTTGTTTTTATTTAAGCCACTTTATGAGTAAGGATGAAGATAAATTGTGAATATATGCTTGTTATCCTCTGAGACTGGGGAAAAGGTAACATGGATGTGTAATTAACGTATCTAGACAGGAAATTCACTAATAAGTTTTTAAAACAGAGACAAGTTTATCTGCCTTGTCTAATGCTCTTACCACTAATTTCCTCATAACTAATTTCTGATGAAAAATCTTTAATAGGTGAAAATTCATGACATATTGGTTTCAGGTGATGTTCTAATGATAGTTCTTTAATATAACATAGCTAATAGGCATAATAAAAAAAAGATGATTTCTAACTTCAATTAAGCACGTAACACTGTGTAATGGTCCTGTCAGTGGTAACCAGTCAGTTCCTGTTTCCATTCTCCAAAATGGCTCTTAAAATAAAAAGATGTTTCCATCATTCTTCAGATAGCGTACTTTCCAACCTCTGCTTCACTCTCAGCTAAGGACCTAGCCTCCTCCATTCGAGAAAATGGAGGCCCTGTTGTAAAGATCTTTTACAATTCTCTTTAACCCTAATGCTAATCTGTATTTGAGCTCGACCTTGGATCTTTAGAAAGATGTGGATCCCAAAGAGATGCTCTTTATTTCAGGAGGGGTACCTCCTGATCCTATCAACTTCCAAGCCCTGTCAGAACCTTGCTCCATCATTTATATTCTCTCTGAGAGCTTTATTCTCTCCACTACCACTCACTTTTTCCTTTCAGCCTACAAACATGCTCAAATTTACTTCAATGTAAAAAATTTCCCTTCACTTTGCTTCTCCCATATTAAACTTGTCCCTCTACTGCTTTTCAAAGCCAAATTTCTTCAAAAAATAGTCTGTGCTTTGTTTCCTCTCCCTTACTTCCATTAATTCCTCAACCCACTCCAATCTATTTTTCATCCAATGACTGCTGAAATTACTCTTGGTCTTTGTCATTTTAAGACCCAGATCAAAGGCCTCTTTATCAATTCTCATTCTACTTGACATTTCAGCAGCATTTGATACTAGTGACCCCTTCTTTCTTTCAGACACTCTCTACTACAACTACTACCAAACACCAATGATTTTCAAATCCATGACTCCAGCCAAGACCCCGCTCCTGAGCTCCAGATCTGTAGATCATATTGACAACTATTTATCTACATGAGCTCTAAATACATCATAATCAAAATGTCTCAAATGAATGGAAAAGCATTCTCTTTCTTCATTCTACCTCCTGAAAAACTCTCAATTATACTATAACTACCTTGGTTCAAATCCTTATAATAACCCTACACTGCTTCCTAAGGCAGAACATTGTCTGTGGCTCCAATAGCCATCCATTCTTTCCTACTTTTCAGACATGTAGCTGCAAAGCTAAAGACCACATTCCCCAGCCTCTCCTGTGTTTGTGTTGCCATGTAAGTAAGTTAACGGCAACAGAAAATGAGCAGCCCTGATGTGTAACTTCCAACCTCACTTCCTTAAAAAAAAGTTGCTGGCCTTAAAATATCTCTTTTTTCCAGCAAGCTAACTTCTGATTGGAGACGATTTCTTCAAGTAACATAGCCACTTCTTAATGATTAAAAATGAAGGCCCTGCTTCAAATGCCACATCTTTAATATAGTTAATCTTAAGTTTCTTATAAACTAAGGAGTAGGGAACTCAGAAAAAAGAAAAAACTTTATCCTGTGGTATTAGAATGTAATTAGACTACACAAAATTTACGAATATGTATAACTGAGAAAGTATTTTTTTTATTCATTGTATTTTGGTGTGGTCTGATCACGGTCAGTCAATACATCCTTCAAATTTCATCTTAATGGCACTTCTAAAAAGTCTACTGATGATCCAAAACAGGTGACCACACTACAGCAGCAGGTGGCCTAAGAATTATTTTTCAATTTTAGGAGGAAAGGAGGAAGAAAAGAGAGAGAACCATATGCAGAGACCATATGTGTGATCCATAAAGCCTAAAATATTTTATGACCTAGCCTTTCCACAGAACAAGTGGCCCACCCTTTAAAAATATCGTTGGGTGGATTTCTGCTTATACCAAAGCTAAACCTGTTTTACCAAGAAATTCACACTCTAAACTTGGCGTGGAAGAAGCTATCAGAATAGCACTATCATCTCTCTGTAACTCCATTTAGACACCAGCAGAGTTATTTGCCTATGGTAGTGAAAAGAAAACGAGACAAGGGGTTTTAACAGAGGCTAAACAAGACTGCAGTTAATAAGATGTGGGTTTTGCAAGGGTTGGGGGGAACTCAGGGATAGGATAATGCCAAAGCTGACAAAAAAATATAAAGCAGTACTAAGGGCTTCACAATAAGTTGCTCAAGTTGGAAGGTAACTATTAAGATAAATATGACAGCTAGGTCTATGAGAAAAGCGAGATTCAAGAGAAATGAAGTGACTTGCCCAAATTCACAGAGCAAAAGAATGGGACACAAAGAACTGAACTATAACCGCCCAAATGTCAGTTTACTTCTTTCCACGGCCCACGGTGCCCTCTCACTACAACTGTTAACCTGGAAATATACCACTATCAATCTGTGACAAGTGGGCTCAACTGAGCCCAGAAAGAACAAAGTCTCTTCAGGATTTCTCCTCCCTCCCCCAATGATTAGTTATTCTTTCAGGGAAGAACAATAAGGTGTCTAAAGGTCTCAAAGAGGTGTGTAGGAAAGAGTAGACACCAGTTCTATTTCCCAGAAGATACTGGGAACAATGAGGGAATGTTAACCAAACATCATTAAAATAAGCTTTAAAAATATTCAGTAGCGTACAGCAATAAGAAACATTTAAGTTTCAATTAACTTACCTGGTTCCAATTTTATTACTTTAATTGCTGCCAATTCACCAGTGTTAACATTCCGTGCCTAATAAAAAGAAGAAAAGATAATTGTGATAAAAAACTTTCATTAAAAACTTCATAAAATCTCATTTAGCTGTTTATTTTCAATTATACAAAAATATTTTTTAAGGCAAGAACTGCAAAATTGATTTATATTTAGAAAAGAAACTATATTCTTTATAATGAATTTAATCATTACTGCATATATAAATTTAATATTAATAGCTAATATACACAGAGGCCTTACTTGGTATGTACCAGGCACTATGCTAAGTGTTTTTAATATTGTCATTTAATTTTCAAAACAATCTTATGAGGAGATACTAATATTATTCCCATGTTGCAGATGAGGAAATGGAAACAGAAGTTAAAGAACTTCCTAAGGCCATACAGCTAGTAAACGACAGTGCTGGGACTCCAACCTAAGCAGTCTGACTCCAGAGTCTGGGCTTTAAAATATTAAATTCTACTGCCATTCACTTACAGCCAGGTGATAAAAATTTTAATTTATTAACTAACCTTAAACTTGTTAATTAAAAAATCTTAGAATAGGAAAAGCTAACTCAATTATAAAATCATGAAAACAGCCCCCCTGCATCTGTTTAAACATACCTGAAGGTACAATTGAATCAGTACAGTTCAATACAACCCAAATATATTTTTATAAGCTATATATTAAATA
This sequence comes from Rousettus aegyptiacus, assembly GCF_014176215.1. Taxonomy (NCBI): domain Eukaryota; kingdom Metazoa; phylum Chordata; class Mammalia; order Chiroptera; family Pteropodidae; genus Rousettus; species Rousettus aegyptiacus. Next base: position 22,956,506 of record NW_023416310.1, read on the forward strand.
TAAAAATTATTTTAAAAATCCATATTAGATTCCTTTTACAACTGTAACTATGTGTAAGTAGGCAGAAACTGTCTTCTCAATTTGTATAAAAATAGTAGTAGTTCTTTTATCAATTTAAAATGTTGTATAACTGGATCAAAACACTGAAAATAATATTTTAAGCTGTTATATTATATAATATTTAAACTATTAAACAGAAACTTAACACACTCCCATGATCACACTCCCATGATCACAGAAAGAATCACTCATGTGACCAGAATTATTCTTAGTTGCAACAGTCTCTTATTAATGAATTAGTGGCAATCAGTGAGTCACCCACAAGGGAAAGTAAAAGGATTAACAGTGGAATCCTTCTAAAAATACAAGGTCATTAAAAATACCAGCCAAGAATCTAGGAAGGCAGAGAGATACTGGACACAACCATTGATGAAATGTTTAATTTAACCTTTTAACTCAAAAAAGAACAAGAGTACTAAAAGATCTCCCCACACAAATAATTTAAAAAATTGAAATAAAATCTACAGGGAAAAGTCATTCCTTCAAAAAAAATTCCCATAACTAATAAACAGTTATGGTGCCAATTTATGATAGGCAGTACAAAACAGATTTGAACAATTATTTCAAATGAAATTTAATTTCCAGTAAATGAGATACATATATCAAATAGATAGCACTAGGTAAATATTTATTCCCTTTCAGGATGAGAAGATACACATGTATCTTCTATCTATCCATAAAATGAAATAGAAATAAAATCAGAATATCATTCTGGAAGCATTGTGTCAAGCGGACCAAGGATACCTGGTAAAATATTCAAGTATATCACATCAACGTCAGTCGTAAATCTTCTCGAACACTATGATAACTACTTGCCTTTCCTCACACTTTGATATCTCTTCTCTGTTAGGTTTCTCCTTGTTATTGAATATGCTGTCTTTCAACCCACATATTTTTAGCGCTTCTCCAAATAAATTAAGACAAGCTGCAACTCTCTCCAATTCTTAATTCTCCACTTGGAATATCTTACCACCATGGTTTTGTTTTGTTTACTGAAAAGAAATTCAGTGTATGAGTGATTCCATTATGAAACAGCTGGGAAATGTAAACCCATATAAAGTTAGTATGATTTATTTTTACAGGTGAAATTTTGTTTCCAACTGACCACAAGAGGGGGCACTCTCTACTGACAACACAAGTTACCAAAGTATCCAAAATGGCTGCTGCAGACCATACACTCCTCTAAAAATCAATAGCTAACACCGGCACATATTTCGCAAACACACTGTGACAGTAGTACTGATAGCAGCTTACTAAAGTCAATATTTACTAGAGGTTTGACTTCTGAATAGCTTTTCAAAATTTAAATCAGTCCAGTATTTCTAATGGATAAGTTTTAAATTATGGTTCTTTAGAGACAAAAAAACAAGACAGCTAAAATGGTTATTGCTATCTTTGCCTTCTGAAATATTTTCCAATATATGTAACTTACTTGACAGAATTAAGATAATTCATAAAAAGGGAAGAAAAAAATCCTCAGGAAACAAATTTCTAAATTTTTCCACATCAAAATCCATGTTTATTAATTAAAGGTCTTTTAAAAAACACTATAATTCATCAAGAATCCTTGTCTTCCAGCTAAAATAAATTTGCTGTCTCTAGATTTACAATGGTCAAGGTTACACAGTGAGGTAAATTTTAAAATATTATTTCTAATATTGTGTGACTGCTATTCTTTTTTTTTTTTCAATCACCTAGATGATTTATTACAGAAAAAATGAGAGCAAGGTAAATATTGTAAAATATCGCCCATGTATGTATAAAGCTAAAAAATTCTAATTCAATATCAGGAACGTAAAATTTTCAGCCTTGCTCAGGACAGAAGGCTGAGGATAAGTATTCTAAGCATCGAGACTTCTTTTGCCATGTCATTGAATTGACCACCATTCTTCATGCACTCTGAAAATGATTTGGTTCATGTTGTTCTTGAGTTTAAAACTCTTCAGGAATACACACCAATGCTTTAAAGACAAAAAATCAAATTCCCTGTCAGAGAATTTAAATTTTTCACGAAATATGGCACTTTTCATAAAAGCTTTACCAGGCTATTAATTCACATACCATAAAGTTCACTCTTTTAATATGTACAATTCAGTGTCTTTTCGTGTAGTCACAGAGTTGCATAACGATCATTAGTTTCTAATTTTGGAACATTTCCATCACCCCAGAAAGAAACCCCAGATCTATTAGCAGTCACTCCCTAATCTTCCCTCTCTCAGTCCCTGACAATTACTGGTTTACTTTCTGTCTCTGGGTTTGACTACTCTGGATATTTCATATGAGCAGGATTATATGAAATGTAGTCCTTTGTGACTGGCTTTTTCCACCAAGCATAACATTTTCAGGTTTCTCCATGTTGTACCATGTTTCAATACTTTATTCCTTGTGTTGCCAAATAATATTCCATTGTGTGGAAATACCACATTTTGTTTATTCATTTATCAGTTGAAGGATAATTGGGTTGTTTCCACTTCAGGGCTATTACAAATAATGCTTCTCGGAATACCAGTGTATAAATTTTTGTGTGGACCTATGTTTTCAATTCTCTTGATTACAGACCTAAGAGTGGAAATGCTGAATTAAATGGTAGCTCTGTTTAGCTTTCTGAAGAACTGTTGAGCTGTTTTCCAAAGTGGCTGCACCATTTTGTTATCACCAGCAATGTATGAGGGTTTCAATTTCTCCACATCCTTGCCAAAATTTGTTATTATCTGTCATTTTTATTTTAACTATCCTCGTGGGTGTGAAGTGGTATCTCATTGTGGTTGGACTTGCAATTCACTAATGAGTAGTGATGCTGAGCCTCTTTTCACATGCCTGTTGGTTGTCTGAATATTTTCTTTGGAGAAATGTCTATTCAATTCTTTGCCTATTTTTAATTGTATTTGTTGTCTTCTTATTGTAGACTTTTAAGAGTTCTTTAAAGATCCTGATATGTCACTTATCGGCTACATGATCTGCAAATAGTTTATCCCATTCTGTGGGTTGTCTTCATTTTCTTGATGGTGTTTTTTGAAGCACTTTTTAATTTTGATGAAATCCAACTTACCGATTTTTTGTTGTTGCTGTTTGTGCTTTTGGTATTGTGGTTAGAAACCACTGCCTAATCCAAGGTCAAAAGATTTTTGCCCCTGTTTTCCTCTAAGAGTTTTATAGTTTCAGCTCTTCCATTTGAATCTATGTGTCAGGTAGGGCTTCAATGTCATTCTTTTGTATATGGATGTCATGTTCTGAACTATTACAAAACCCTTTACACTTTAGCTTCCGTCTACCCTTCCAGTCATTCCCTAATTGGCACTTTATGCTCTAGCCAAACTAAAAAAATATGCCATTCTCCGATGCCATCGACACTTTTGCCCTTTGGCACATTCTGCCTAGATATATGCTTGTCCCAACTCCCTCCCCTGGTCTATCTCCTAGACATCCTTTAAGCTCGGCTTTCAATATTATCACTTTCCATAAGCCTTTTCCTGAACCCTATTCTGGCTTAGGCATCCCAGCCCACAAACACACACTCACATGTAGATCCTGGGTAATCTTTCTCAAATGGGGTTGGTGGCTGGTGAAGAAAATCTTGCAGAACTGATCTCAGTTTAGAGGGGCTCCTTGAAATTACTATGCTTCAAAGCTGTCCCAGAATTCAGTTTGGTTCAGTCGGCCTTTTAGAAGCAATTCTTACTAGAACTAGTTTGGGAAAGGATGTTTCTGAGAGGATTTCATACTGAATGATGAGCTATCTCCATATATCACAAAAGTATTCCTTGAGTGAGAGTAAAGCAGCAATGATTATGACACAAATGTACACACACGCACACACACACAATGTGTTAGGTGCTATACAAAGAGAGTCAGAGACAGTCATTATCAACTAAAAAATCTGACTATTTACTATGTACCAAGCACCCCTGTACATTCAAGCTAACTCTTTAGAAGGAGTTGTCTAAGATGAATGTAAAAAAAGGTTCTAAAATGGGAGTGAAGTTTAACCCTGACTCCTCCGGGAACAAGCAATGGCATCTGATCAAATAATTTCCCTATGTTTTCTCCTCAACTCCCTCCCTCCAATTTAAAAACAAGAAAAAAGGAGAGACTATTTCTAAGGCTCTAACTCTAAAAGCCAATGTTTACATCAAACAATTTAAGTCTAAATTAAAAGATTCTAAATACTGAACCAGCTGGCCGGTTATATAAGGATCATACAAGGAGTTTAAAAACAAAACAACGAAACACCACCACTGATTCTGAAATGCAGAAATCTGTATTTAAAGCTACTGAAGTGCTTCTGATGATCAGCCAGGTTTGGGAGCCTGGTCTAAGGCACTGTGCCGTTTGGGTTTTACAAAGTATAAAGACTAACTTCTAAGTCTGAAAGGGGTGTTACAGAAATGGCTTTAAGGAGATACCATTTAAGCATAGGTTTGAGAGATGGGCTGGATTACGACACACACATAAGAGGGACAGGAAAGAGAGCACAGAAAGAAAAGCATGAGCAAAGGCACAGGGACAGAAAACAGGCTATTCTGAGTATGATGGGCGGGCCAAACCTCAGGGTGCCTCCCATATAAATACTCCCTTTCAGAGGGAAATGGCTAACCCACAGCCACTGCTGAAGAAATAATTTTGTTTGCTTTTCCGCAGATACTTGGCCTAGGTATGAGCCAACCACAAGGGCAACCAATTCATAGGCAGATTGACAGCTAGGGTGACAAACACTTCTAGTTTGCCCAGGACACTCCCAGTTTATGCCCAGTGTCCAAGTAGATTAACAGTGGCTACTTTTACTCTAAAGATTACAATTAAAATTTTATTTAATTTGGTAAGTTCAATGATAAATTATAAGGTTAGCCTACCAACAAACCCTAAGTTGACATGAAAAAAGGAAATAAGCCTATCGGATTCTCAAAAACGGAGGTCAGCAAACATATCTGTTTTATAAAAGAAGTTTTTTTTTAGAACATAGCCATGTTAATTTAAGTACTGTCTACAGTACAATAACAGAGTTGAACAGTTGAGATGGAGACCAAATGGCCCACAAAACTTGAAGTATTTACCACCTGGCCCTTTACTGGAACAACTGACTCTGTCCGACAGAACTTCCTGCATTATGGAAATGTCCTTTATTTGCACTGTTCAGTACAGACAGCTATCAATCAACTGAAACGTGGCTAGTACAACTAAAGAACTAAACTGTATTTGATTATTTGTGTATGCAATAAAATATTTAAATTTGGAGGTTTTAAATTTTTTTAAATTGAGATATAATTGACATATATCTCTGAGTTAGTTTAGGTGTACAATTTGATATATGTATATATTACGAAATGATTAGCACAATAAGTTTAGTCAATATCCATCACATGCCAAAAAAAAAGTTTCAAATTTTTTCTTATGATGAGTGTAACCACCACCACCATCTAAAAACAGAAAAGTCCAATCACTGCAAAAACGCCTTTGAAAGTTATATCCTTCCCTCACTCCAACCACCTGGCAACCCCTAGCTTGCTCTTTGCCATGCCACTACAGTTCTGCCTTTTCGAGAATTTCATATAAATTAAATCATTCATTATGTAATTTTTTGAGACTGTCTTCTTTTACCAAGTTGGTGCATGCATTAGCTCATTCTTTTTATTGTTGAGTAGTAGTCCACTGTATGAACACACCACAGTTTCTCCATTACCAGTGGAAGGACATATTGGTTGTTTTCAGTTTTTGGCGAAAATGAATACAGCTGCTATAAACACTTGTGCACAAGTTACAAAAATACCTGGGACTGGAACTGGGTCATCTGGTAGGTATACATTTAACTTTAAAGGAAGTGTCAAACTCTTTCTAGAGTGCTTGAACCTTGTTCATTTCCAGCAGCAATGTATGAGAGTTCCAATTCGTCTACATCCTTGCCAGTTGTCAGTATTGTACTTTTAAGTCAGCCATCCCAAGAATTGTGGCATAGAATCTCATAGTGGTTTTAGTTTGTATTTCTCTAATAGCTAATGATTATTCATGTGCTTATTTGCCACTGTTTGGTGAAGTATCTTCTAGTCTTTTGCCCATGTTTTAACTGGGATGTTTACTGTCTTACTGTGCGTTTTGTGAATTCTTTATATATTCTAGATACAAGTTCTTTGTCAGGTATATGCAAATATTCTTAGTCTATAGCTTGTCTTTTCATTCCTGTTAACAGTGCCTTTTAGAGAATGTTATGGACTAAACTGTTTACCCTCTGAATCTGTATGTTGAAATCCTAACCCTCAGTACCTTAGAATGTGACTCTATTTGGAGATAGGTCATTTAAAGAAGTAATTAAGGTGAAATGAAGCTATATGGGCAGGTCCTAATCCAACAGGACTACTGTTCTTATTAGAAGAGGAAGGGACATCAGAGATGTGCACACACAGAGAAAAGGCCATATAAGTCACAGCAAGAAGGTGGTCACTTGCAATCCAAGGAGAGAAGCCTCAGGAGGAAACAAGCCTACCGACACCTGGACCTTAGACTGCCAGCCTCCAGAACTGCGAGAAAAAAAGATTTCCATTGTTTAAGCCACCTAGTCTGTGGTATTTTATTATGACAACCATGGCAAATGAATACATAGAGCAAGTTTTCACTTTTGACAAAGAATAATTTATCAAGAGGTTTCTTCTATAAATTGTGCTTTTGGTGTCTAACACCTTTTTGCTTAGCCTCAAATACAGAGATTTTCTACTATGTTTTCTTCTAAAAAGAACATTTTATGTTTATGATTATATTCATAAAACATTTGAGTTAATTTTTTAGGGTGTGAAAAGGTTTAAGTTGAGGTTTTTTGGGGGGAAGGGGGCATATATGTATCCAACTGTTCCAATACTATTTGTTGAAAAGACTATCCTAATCCTTATTCCATCGAATTATCTTTCACCTTGGTTAAGAATCAACTGGCTATATTTGTGTGGGCCTATTTCTGAATTCTAAATGATCAACAGATCTTGTGATTAGCCCTTATTAATACCACACATAGCCTTTGTTACTGTTACTTTACAGTAAGTCCTAAAAAACCAGATATTGTGATTCCTCTGACATTTTCTTTGTTGAAGTTGTTTTAGCTATTCTAGGTCCTTTGCCTTTCCATATAAATTTTAGAATCAGCTTGTCTATGTTTATGAAAAAAAGAATCTTGCTGGGATTCTGATTGGAATTGCATTAAATCTACAGATTAACTTGAGGAGAACTGACATCTTTGCTATGTAGAATCTTCTAGTACATGAACACTACTTTCTATTTTCAGTACCTTTGATATCTTTCATCAGTGTTGTATAGTTATCAGCATACAGATTCTATACATTATTTTGATTTTGCGTCCAATAGCAATATGTGGCTAGTGACAACTGTATTAGACATCGTAGCTCAAAAAAGAAGTCTGAACTTGGAAATACTGAGAAACAGTAACACCGCGCAACGTAACCCAGTGAGAAAACGATGCCATAAAATTGTGCCAGTGTCTCAGCAAGCAGAACCTTGAGCAAAGTGAAGTTTTGAGGAAACAAAAGATACAATGAGAAGACAGTCAATAAAGATCAGAGAACAGAACAAATGCACAGAGAAAAACAATAAGAGATTATGAGAAAGGAATATATCTCAAAACCTCCCTTGAGTTCCTGATAACTTTCTAGTTCCATATCACATGTATCTTCACAATAGCCTCTCTTTTCTTTTATTAACTTGAATGGGTGTTTCTTGAAACCAAATGATTAAAGATCTAAATTTCTAGGATAATATGATGCTAATTTAAAAAAAAAGATTGAGACTACTATACTAACTTTTTAAAAAAATGCACTAATGATTGAATATAGATGTGGAAAATAGTCTGTGATAAAAGACATCAGTAAGTTAAATTTCAAAGTTTAATTTTTAAGTTGTTTCAAATTCAAAATGGATTTGTTCTTAATCCATAACACTTTCAAGTAGTAATGGGCAGCCTACAAACGTCAATTTAGTTAATAATATGGATAAAATTTTACAGTGGCATTGAGTTTGGGAAATGATATGGAACCAAGCAACCAAATGCCAACTTCTCATGATAGAAGCAGCAGCATCTTTAGTTCAATGGTGCTCAAACCTGTGTGTGTGTGTGTGTGTGAACTCTAGTGTGTGTATAAATCACCTGAGGTTTTACTTTTGGAAGTATGTTACCCTAGATAAGAAATTCCCTCCTTTACAAATATCTAAATATGGTAGACAAGATACAACAAATACTCTTTTAAATGCGCTGCTAAACTCACAAGAAATCCACAGGAGGCAAAAACAGAGGAGTAATTAGCTCAAAAAAAAAAAAATCTATCGAATACATTTACTGAATGAAATCAAAGAAGTAAGCAAGAGCTAAAGCCATGATCTTAGCTGAAACTTGGGATCTAGAGACTTGAATTTTGATTTTTATCAGATGTGGTGAAAATTGTAATTGAGACTACTATATAAAACCAGTAATACCCTTGAAAGGCCACACCCCTCAGGGAAGGTAGGTGTAGGTATGTGTGTCCACTGACAGCGAAAGAGAAAAACAACTGTTTGAATCAGGCCTTCACTAGAATGAGGTCTTCTGAAAATTCACAATTACAAACCTGTTCTAAGTTGAGTATAAATTTACACTTCTTGGCCTCAAGCCAAGAAATGAATTTAAGCTATTCCTGGGTTAGTAGTAATGCAAGGCATCTGTCAGAAAGAGAAGAAAATTCTCTGTAATGAAATATACCTTCAACTCATGCCCAGGATATTCCTAAATATTAGTATTAGCCAAATATGAGATAAAACAAAATTATCAAACCAAAAGGAAACAAACCACTAGAGCAGCAAAAGCTATATTCAACAGAATTAAATTTGCAAGAAGTTCAAATTTTGGAATTAACAGATACATAATATAAAATTACAATTACGTACACTTTAAAAATTTACAAAAATTTATTAAATACATGGGCTAGAAACAAAAATGACTTAACAGGAATTAAAGAACCTAATAGAATTTCTATAAATAAAAAATTTAATCTTTGAAATTAAAAACCTAATTGGAGAAGAGTCAAAATTAGTAAACTAAATGGCTGATCTGAATTAGTAAGGAGAGACAGAGATTAAGAGACATCTTAAAATCATCTCATCTAATAAAAATCATCTCATGAAAGAGATTAGCATACATCTAATTAAAGTTTTAGAAGAATGGGAAAAATAAAGAAGCAATATTTCAAAAAATAGAGGCTGAAATTTTTCCAGAATGGATAGAAGACATAAGATTCAGGAGACACAAGTCCCAAGGAAGATACATAAAAAAGAAATCTGCATTCAGACACATAAAAAAACTGAAAAGCACCAAAGACAAAGAGACCTTTAAGTCAAGGAAAGGTAATCTGATTATATACAGAGGAACAACAATTAGACCTCTCAGAGAAACAATAAAATAATAATACTTTGCTGAGAGAAATCAAGTCAATCAAGAATTATATTCCCAGGTAAAACATCATTCAACAGTCCAAAAAAAAAGAACCTTTTTTTTTTTTTTTGACAAAAACTGCGAGTTTACTACCAAAAAGCATGCAACACTTCTTCTAAAGGTATATTTCAGGATTAAAAAAAAAAAAAAAGCCTCAGAAAGACTAAAATGCAAGGAGTAAAAATAAAATAAACTGGCAATCTTAGGTTGATATAAACATACACTGATAACTGTACAGAGCAATAATGATGTCTAATTTATGCAATTTTTTAAAAGCTAGAACAAATGTTGAACAAAACTGCATGTAAATGGAAGATGTTATTGACACTGATGGGTTCTAAGGACCCTGTATTGTTTGGGAAGTGTTTAGATTTAGTGAGTAATGTGGGGTCTTAGGCTAGATATATGTATTAAATTATTAAAAGTAATGTCTAGAATAATAAAAGTAGGATATAGCAGTGATTCTTAATTGAGGAAGATACTTCCCCCATGAGGTAGAAAAGAAGTACTTGGAAATGTGTGAGGACATTCTAGGTTGCACCAAAAACTGAGGATGGCATTTGATAGTTAGGAGCCAAGGATTTTAAATGTTCTATTGTATCTGCAAAGTACCACACAAGGATAGTTAAGATCAAAATGCCAATAGCACCTACATTGTGAAATACCATATATGCTTATAAAAAATGGAATTTAAACATTCAATATAAAAATTAAACGATTTAAGAAAAATCACATGAGCCTTAAATCAGAGACTCATGGGGTCCACATAAACAGATCCTGAATCAAAAGGTCTGCGGTGAGACCCAGGAACCTATGATTTTAATAAGGACCTAGGTGACTAAGACTCAACAGCCCATCAACCACACTTGAGAAACACTGCAGCCTAGTGAAGGTGAAGTGGTAGATGAAATCTTCACAGACTCCCATTACAGGGAGAGGCTCTGGAACGAGAGACGGCCAGTGCTGAGGAGAAATCTGGCAGCAGGGAGTAGGTTTTGACAGAAGTTCACATGTACCTATGATTAAGGGTTCTCAAATCAGAAACTGCAGATTAGAAGGCATTTTTTTTTTAGATTAATAACAATATAGGTAGAACAGTGCTTTCTCATTACATAAAATGCTTTTAAATATGAAAACACAAAAGAATGGTTCAGGACACCATCAATAAAATAGTTCAATCCACAATCCACAAATGAACCACCAATAAAGACATAGTGGGAAGGTCTGTCTTCAGAAGTCCTGGCCACACTCTGACCTACCTATGTCCTTTGAGTATATGCCCTTTATTCACTAATTCCTAACATATGGGATGTGACTGTCCCAGAACAGCAAAGAGTATTTCTGAAATATGTTAAATATATTTTGGGGGGTAGGGAGGGCAGAACAGTTCCTGAATTAAGTATTGAAAATAATATATACTATATTCTCTTCCTGGAGAGTAACAATGCACAATAGCATATTGAAAGATTCTTTCAAGTTTACAGCAAGAAAATCCACTTGCTTTTGCTTGACTCCACAATTCTCACCATCATTTGATTAAGAACTCCCAATTCTTTCCTCTTTATTAGGAAATTGAGGATTTAGAAAAATATCTTCACTTAAGTAAATGTGTTCTATACACTGTTATATCCTTGGTATCTAGGACAGTGTCTAGAAATAACAGGCACTCAAAAAATGTTTCATGAATGAGTAATGAAAATCACTTGCATGCTGGTAAATGTTTAAAAAGTAACTTGAGGTATGAGGGCAAAGCAAGCTTTGACTAATAGTATTTCAGCAATGTAAACACTCTCACAATGGAAGATCACGAGCCACCAACTTGACTTCCTATAACATGGAGTTGGAAAGAGAGGCTCATAACTTCACTACACAAAAAGGCCCTAGGACATCACTAATTAAATTAAATGCAAGATGTAGCTTATTTTATGCAAATGCAGAATAACACCTCACTAACCAGTATCCCTAAGCAATGCAGAACAAGTCTTCCAGATAATGCGATTAATGTTAAGTGGAAAAATATTTTTAATTCAAAGAAATATTGTAATATTTATTAAGTGTGTGGCACAAAATTTAGCATTTTCTGTTAACTTGGTATTGTCAATGATCTACAAACTGACTTAAAGTCATATTCTTAAAGGCTACTAAAGTATGGTATGTAAAGCTATTTGCCCCTTTAAGAAATCATGAGTACTTCAGTTGGGGCCCAAGGATGCGTGGGGCTTTAGAGTCCAAGAATTTTGTGACACTAAATGCAAATTAACACATATTTATGCATCTTTCTGGGTAGAAAATCCAGCTTCCATCGGATATCTCGAGGGTGTCCATAACCCAAAGGTTAAGAACCACTTCTCCAAATAAATTGGAATGTTCCTGTTTAATTTGAAGGGTTTTGGTTTCTCCCTCTCTCTCACCAGGTTGTCAGTGGTTACTTTTCACTGTCGGTATACTGAGGGAACTAACTTACTGAGTTGGAAAAACTGATAAGTGGGCTTGTGTGAGGTTCTATCATGTAATTATTAGCATTCTGGACTCTGATAAATGGGCTTGTTATAAAATGTGTTTTAATTAAATCACTGAGGGCTCCACTTAGGAAAATGCTGAAATAAAAATAAAACGAACTGACTGGTGGCAAATATTATGTCAAATAAATTGAGTATTTATTTATGTAGCAAACTGGTGGTCCAGATTAATTACATTATAAAAACAAAATATTCTACCCAATAAAATCTTTGTCTCACTAGAAGCCTTTTATTTTTACATTGGTTTAAGATAACGTCTATCTTACAAAGGAATATATTCTTCAACAGTATCAGTCATGAAACTTATCCATTTTAGAACTCCATTTTTGCCTGTAGTAATCAGAATCTATCCATGAAAAAAAAAAATATGTAAGAGCAAATTTCATTTTTTAATTTAAAATCACTTATGTTTAGATCTGGAGTGAACAAATTACTGAAATACATGTTTGCATGTGCCTCTTTCATGACACAAAATTCCAAACTTAAATATATTTATAAGACAAACTTAGCTTCATCAAATTATGAGTGTTACTTTTACAAAGCACTCCTGGCAATGCTATTATAAACATTTTTATGTTGTTACACTATAAATTTTTCTATGATTCTGCCTGTCGCTAAAAAATCACCAAGTATTACAAGAGAATGGCCAAGGATGAATACCACTTTTTTCACATCTGTCCTCTGTTCCACACCCTTCGACAGCTATCTCTCATTTGTGCCTGTTACTCCTGGGGTTCTTCTATTATATTACGGTAACCTCAGGGGATAAACTGGAGGAAGAGACAGCAGAAGGAGGGACACCTCCAAGGGCAAACTGTACTAGAGCAGGCCTGAAATGATAACCACCTGAACTAAAATAATTTAAGGAAAATGGACAGAAATGTTTAAACCTCTACTTTAGCCCAGGTTTTCAAGTTTGTGGTTATCCAGAGCCAAAATTAACAAGAACCACATTATATCTGCTTAATCGATTATTTTCAGGAATAAAGAGCTATGTTTTCTGCTATACTTTCAATCCAGAGGTGTCTAGAGCAGTCCTCACAGAAGGATCATAAAGGAGCAGGGTCATTCCTCTCCAATAAAGCTCACTCAGGCTGCCAAGTATCAAGACAGCATACCCCCAAAAAAGTTATTAAAGAGCTTGGCCAGATGGAGAGGGAAAAGAAATGTAAAAGCAGATTATGAAAAAAAAGACGAGTACAGAGAATAAGACAGGAGAATGTGGTGCTGAGGCAAGACTAATGAGAGGCATGGCAGCAGCTAGAGACCCACGCTGTTGACAATAACTGCATTAATCTCCTCAGTTCTAATGAGTATCATTTTCAAGTACCACATTTTGGTGGGATAGCTTGTGGTTTCCCACAAAAATCTCACACAGATCTTTAAAGACTGAAGGAAACTAGACAGTAAGTTCCTATCACCGTTGGTCAGTGTTAAATCTGCCTCCCAAAGTCTTGAGTCTGGCCTGGAAAAGGACCTTCCTTTGGGTCAGATGGAATTTGAATCCATTAAGCTGCTAAGGTAATCATCTCTAATTATTCTCCCAGAAATAGGAAATTCATAATTCTAGTCTCTTTTAAAATCTTTTTTTTTTTAAATTATAAAAGCGGACATCTCACAGAAAATAACAAATGAAAGGGTACAAATTAAAGTAAAAGTTTCCCCCTTTTTTCTCGTATGTTCCTTAATCCCAGGGGCAAACTAGAATCCCTTTAGGAACCCTTATTCCATTAAAATAAAACAGGTAGACAGGCAAGATGGTGCAGGTAATGCATGCAAATATAAATACATAGAAAAGCAATGTAGCACTGTGTTTATGAGTATGGACTGTGAGTTTGAATTCCAGCTCCATCACTTATTATGGATACGCATAATACGTTTATTAGCTTGTATGACACTGGGTAAATTCTTTAACCTCCATGTACCGGTTTCCTCATCTTTAAAGTGGAAATAATAAATGAGGCAGACCACCTTATTATTGTTGTGGAGATTAAATTAGTCACTCCTTGGGTGGCTCCATAGTGTAGTGGTTAGCATGTCTGCTTTACACTCAGAAGGTCCTGGGTTCACGCTCCAGGTGGAGCCATGGACCATACCCTGGGAGCACCAGGCCCCCAGTGCCCCCGCGAGAGTGTGGGAGGAGACCCCTTCAGAGATCCAGTTCTTAAGGGGAAACAGCAACATCCATAGGTCAGGGGTAGAAGTGGAAAGTAGTGGGGAATTAAAGAGGGGAAAAAAATAAAAAAAAAAAAAAATTAAAACCCTATAAAAACTTTTAAAAAATTAGTCACTGCCTGTAAAGTACTTAGAACAGAGCAGGCAGATAGATACTAAGTGCTCACTAAGTATCAAATATTATTCTATTATCAATCAAACCCATGCATAAATGCATAAAATGACATTTTAAATTTATAGCAAGGAGGTAATGATTATTGTTTGTTGCAATTTTCTTGTTCTTAAATGTGATCAGATAAGAAAATATTTTCATAATCAGAAAACAACTTTTAGTTTTTATTTTTCAATTAGAGGTGGCATTCAATATTATTTTATATTACTTTCGGGTGTACAGCTCAGTGGTTATACATTTATATAACTTACAAAGTGACCCCCCCCCATTAGTCTAGGATCCATCTGGCACTATAGATGGTCATTACAATATTACTACCATATAGGAAAAAATCTTATTTAAAAATTTAAACTTTAATTGTATCTAAGACCAAGGACATGGGGTAGGATTTTTCTACCTTTTATTTTCCACTATCTTAGTGAAGTGACTCTCAAAATTTGGATAAAGTGAGAAAATAAGAAATCTACATGAATCTCCTTAAAATGAACTATACTAGGTAGATTCAGGATAAATAGTAATTCTAATTTCTGTAAAAAAGCATTTAAAGTCATGTAGGTACTTCACAGTTAAGTGTCTAGAAAGATAACATTTATGCAAACCAAATAATCATTATTATAAAGTTAAAAAAATCTTTAAAATTACCTGTTTTAGAAATAAAAATTTACAGAAAGCTGCTATCTGATAGTAGAGATTAGTATAGTTAATCATACCAGTTAATTTAGAACATACTCTGATTAAATTGGCATGGTTATATCCTAATACGACATTAGGATTTAGCTGAAGGATTAGGGCAAGGGTAGCAAAGCAAGTATGCTATCTCTATGCATGACAGAAATACAGTACCATAATGATTGTACAATAATATTGCAGTTATTAGAAGACACTTCCTGCAAATCTGAATAAATGAAATAGCTCCAAAAGCATAATTTTTAAGAAAAGGTTTGCTTAGTATTTGTGAAGTGCACTCTAAATAGCCAGCGACAATGAAAGAGGGCTAAGAATTAAGACTAAGATCATAACCTGATGCATACTATGATTATTTGTTTCCATTCTGATTGACCAGTGAGATTTATAAATGGTTAGATGTTCCACATAAAAGCTGAAAAGCAGAAGCCAATAAAGTGGGTATGCTGGTAGGAGAGAGGGCTGGGAGGGTAAGCATCTGGAAGAGAATGCAGTGGCCAACAGAAAAGATAAGAGGCAGTGACAGCCAGTGCTGACAGTCACAGGAAATAAGTCAGAGGGAAGTACGGCCAAAGCTTTGCTGCAGATGCACAGAGTACCTGAGCCTTTTCGGTCATATGCTCACAAACATCCTAAAAGGGCTGAGGGCATGTCATCCCATTTCACAAATTACAAATTTTCTTTAGAAAATATGCAAAGAGCAGTCTAAAATACAGTTGGGAATAAAAATGCAGTTAACCAAGGAAAATTTTTCCAAGATTAACAAAGTGAATAAATTGATGTACCGAGTATCAAAACATACTAAAAAGGCAGTAATAATTAGAAAAGTGTGTTTCTGGCACAAGAATAAATAGATCAACGTAACAAATTAGAGTCCAAATTTAGAATATGATAAAAATAGCAATTTAAATTGACAAAAAGACACTTTTAGAACAACTGTCTATTCAGCTGGAGGAAAAAAGAGTTATAATCCTATCTCATGCTATATAAATAAATTCAGATGTTTTAAGACTTAAATGTGAAAGAAAAAATTACTGAAATACTAGAATAAAAGATAGTGCATTTTGATAATCACAGAGCTTGGGCCTCTCAGAACATAATATGAACCTGGAAGTCACAGAGAAAAATAGAACATATTTGACCACATACAAACTAAGGATCCTATGCAGCAAAATAAATAAGAAAATGGACAAAGAATGGTAGTAAATAGCAATTTAGCATAAGAAATACAAATAATAAGTATTATAAACAATTATCAACCACAGTAAAAAGAATGTAAATAAAACAATAAAATACATATTTTGGTATATCAGTTTGGCAAAATTCAAAGTAATGACATGAATGAATGATCTGAATAAATGGGAAAAGCATGAGGAAAATGGACATCCTCATATATTCAGGATGGGGTATATGCTGGAACAGTAATTTTTAAAGGAACAATTTTTAGTATCACCACTTTAAAAACACATACCCTTTACCTAGTAATTTCACTTCTAACAATCTGTTCCACAAGTATTCTAAAAAATATACAAATATATGTGTATGTGAATGTTTGCTGCAGCAATATTTATAATAAAACTAAAAACAGTTTAATGTCCATACTTAGGAAAATGATCAAATCAAATTATAGTAAAGTCATATTGTGAAATACCTACTGAGCACTTATTTTGCGCCAGGCATTGTGCCCAAAGCTTTATGTGTAAAGCTCATTCATTCCGCAATGACCCTAGGAGGTAGGCATTATTATTAAATCTATTTTATAGATTATGTAAAAGGCACTTAGAGAAGTTAACGAATGTGAATCCAGGCTGTCTTGATTCCAAAAAGTTATACTCTTAATCATCAAGGTTACCCATACCAGGAATGTTATTTAAAACAGATTCTTTGGAAATGAATCTTTATTATGCAACACCATACACACATTCAATTGTCCTATATAAAATTAAAGATTTAAATGTGAATTTCTTTTATGCCTAGATTTCATTTTTGAGAAAAACATCAGAGAAAGCTTTAAAATTTATCAGTTGCTTCACTTATCAAATATTGAGTGCCAGACGCTGTGCAAGATGTTCTTTATAATGAGCTCTTTATAATGAGCTCTTGGGGGAGGAAAGTCTAATGTAGAAGACAGACAGTACAGGACTGGAAATCATGATACAGTGCTATAAGAATAACTGGGAGAGGATCTTCATTTGATAATAAGGAAGTCAGGGAAAGATTCTCTGATGATACAATTGCAATCTGATATCATACGTAAAATATGTTTTTGACTAATATTTTGTGCCTTTAAAGTACAAATACATAAAAATAACAAACGTTTTCGACTTTCTCAATCACCATGCAAAGAATCAGAAATCCAAACATGCTATATCACAAAGGGCTCTGGAAAACACATTATCAAATAATTCTTCCCAGTTGTTTAGTATGAGAAAGAAGGAAAGGAGGGACTGAGACCTCGATTACTCTTTAAAATGTTTTCTGATATTATATATGCTTTATTTAAAACCTGAAAATTTAGTATCTACTAGAGCTGTTTAAAAAGTTCAGGATGATAGTGTGCTTACTATATAGGATATATATATGTTTAAATATTAGACTATCGTAAAAACAGGGAAGGGCACTACAAGTATTTTTTTATTACCAGCCTACTACTCCAGGGCCCCCTTGGGTAAAATAAGATAAAAGACATTTTGTTTGTTTCTGAACTTCCAGGAATATTTTTCACTCAAGACAATGTGCTTCAGCTGTAAGCCCCAAATTTGTAACAGATAAGGGTAAAGCATTTTTCAAAGAATTTTAGCAAAAATAGTAACCCAGGAACAGAGCCCTGTCTTTACTTCTTATTAGATACCATTCTTACTATCTGAGGTAAACAGAGCTCTATATTGAAAATACAAAATATCAGAAAACTCTTAAAATAAGGTCTACCAATGCAAAATCTCGGTCAGCCACAGCATAAACCTGCCTTGAAATACTTATAGCAATAAAACCCTGTACACTCTTTATACTTCCTATTTATATAAAGAAAAAAATCACAAAAACTGAATTACACTTTTTCTATGATATATTATAAATATATTGCTAAATTATTCAAAAACGAATGTATTGACTCAGTTATTTGACTTAAGTAAGTTGCACCACATACCAGTATGTCTGAATTTCTCATCACTCTTAACACATTCATTCACCAAGTAAAACCTTTGAAATGTCAATTCAAATAAGGAAATGATTTCTTTTCAACTTGCTAGGGTTCATCATGCTACATATCTACACCCCCAAAAATGTATAGGGTAAAAAATCTCTCAAGACTTTAGTAGTACCTGCCCCCCCAAAAAACTATATAGTACCTACCTACCAACTCTTTCGAATGTGCTTCGAAACAATATTAAAAATTACTGACCACAAACAAGAGAATTCTGTTTAAGATACCAAGCTATTAAATAAGTATCAATAAATCAATTGACTTCGTATAAACATATATGCAAACAACAGAAGATTTAAGGGACCTCATTTCCAACAGCAACAAAAAAATGAAATTCTGTACATTTTCACTTAACCAGAAACGTGTAACTTATGAAGAAAACTTGAAAAACCTTTAAAAATGAAACAATCAAAGAAAAGCTATAATCACATTCTTGGAGAGACAAACTAAAGGTGTCAATTCTTAAGGTAACTTAAAATTTACACAAATCCAGTAAAAATATCAACTTGTTTTCCCTCCACAAACTACATAGGCTCATTCTAAAAATCTTATTGAAAACTAAACAAGCAATAATTACCAGGAAAACTCTGAAAAAGAACTATGAGAAAATAGCTCTAATAGATATCAACACATATTTTATAAAGCCTCAAGAGTTAAAACAGTGTCAACGTGGCAACTGACTAGACAGACTAATGGTACAAAATAGAAAGTCTGGAAATAGACCCATATAAAGAATCTTTAGAAATAGAGAAGCCTATCTGATAGAAAAATAGACGAAGTACATAAAAAAGAAATAGTAATAAGCCCTTAAACATACAAGATCCTTAACCTAATTCATGAAAACAGAAATGCAAATTTAAAAAATACAATGAGATAGCATTTCTCATCTGAAGCAAAATCTAACATAAGTCCAACCATTCTCTTGTCAAGCTGTGAGGAAAGAGGAACAACAAGGACCCTCACATATCACTGATGGAATACAAAATGTACAACCCTTACGTGAAGGCAATACAACACTACCCATCAAAATTACAGATGCACTTACCCTTTCCCCTAGGAATCTAAACAAGACACCCTACGTCCATACGAAATAATATGTGAACAAGGTTATTCACTGTGAAACTGTTTAATAGCAAAAGACTGAACACAGTCAAGTGCCTGGCAACAGGGGACTCTCTGAATCAGCATAACTGAATACTATGCAGTCAAACAATAATAACAAGGAAGACTGTGTACTGATATGGAGAGCTCGCTCCAAGGTATAAAAATGAAAAACAGAACAACAAAGTGAAGAACAGCAGTGTACTACATGAGTAAAAAGAGGAAATAAGAATATCTATTTGAATTAACTATTTGCATAAAGACTGGAAGAATAACAGAAATTAGTAAAAAGAATTATATTTAATGGTATAGGGAGGAGAAGATGGAGATGTTTAGGAGTAAACTTCTCAGGGTATTCCTTTTTAAAAACAGCATTTTTATTTTTGAATCATGTAAATAAATGTTCCCTAGTCAAAAAATTATGAGTTAACAATTAAATTTGAAATACAAAGATAAAATGAAATTAGTGACTTGGTTAATATTTGGTAAAAAAAAAAAAAAAAAAAATTACTCCACAATGGTGTAACCTTTCCCATGAGTGATATCTAAAGGGAATACTAGAATTATAGCAAAACTCATCGTGTGAAACATCAATATCGCCAATGCAATCACATTTGTTCATATGTTCATACCAAATTTCAAAACAATCTATTAAAACTAGAGAATGCCTTGCACTTTGAAAACTCATGTACTATGCAGCAAAAAGCACACTGTTCACCTTGTTCAAGATAATAGTTGCACTTTATTTGTAAGAAGTCAGCAAAAGGAGTAAACACACGTAACAGGCAGTAAATACTTTTGACTATGTAAATAAAGGTTTTAATAACAGCCTGCTCAGTGGAGGTCAGGCTGGGATTATGCTAAAACTGGCAGGGTGGAGGTTGTAAACAGCAAGCAGCCTTCGATCCATTCAAGGAATGAAAAGCATGAGAGAAAAGGCCATTTCCAAAGACTGCCACATTCTCTCCTCTCTTAAAGAACAAAAAAGTATATGAGAACCATCTTGCTTCTATCTTCGGGGTGGCTGGGAGTTTTGTTTAGGACCAAAGGGAGAGGAAATCTACATTTTGCACCTCACTAACATAGGTGAAAGTGACTCACTGTTCAAGTATTTTAGCAACTTAATTAGTTAAGCAATAGGTAAGACAAGAGGGCTTCCAATAAAGGCTGCCCCAGCTGCCTCAGAGTAGGGTTAGATAAGCCTGGCAATGACTTCTAGAGAACAAGAATCTAAGTCACAGCCACATCACTCAGAGAAATCTGAGTACTTACACAGAAACTGTGCCAGAAAGTTAAGAGCTCCTGTTACAAGCATACATTTTAGCATTTATTACAAGAGACTGCTCCAAGTAAGACCTTTGTTCTCATATCTACGATCTAGCTAGGTAAATAATATTTATATGTAGGAAGATTTAAGCTGATTAAAAAAAAAAAAAGCATGTATTTCTGGGAACATTTATAGGCACGTTCACAAAACGCAAAACAACTTGGTGAGTTAAAAACAAGAACCCAATCCTCTGACAACATAAGCAATTTACCCAGACCTCTCTTAAACTCAAGAGCCATATAACCAACTAGACAATGCCACTTGACCCCCATATGCCTCAAATTAAACCTTCCCCCAATCAAAATCCTGCTATTCCCCAGGTGTAATGCAGAAAACATTAAGACACATCATCATCAACTTGCTTAAAATAGTGATAAAGTGAAAACTATTAAAAGCAAGGGGGGGAAATACATATTGGTAGAGAAAAAAGATAAGAATAAGTCTTCTGGCTGAAAATAATGCAAACCAGAATGCAGTGGAACAACATCTTAAAGTAATAAAGCAAAAGAGTCAATCTTGAATTATCTACTCAATTTATAAAAAACTTTCAAAAATGAAGGCAAAATAGACTTTGTCAGACATACAAAAGCTCAGAAAATTCATCATCATCAAACTTCAATACAAGAAGTACAAAGGAAATCCTTCAAACACCAGGAAAATGATACTTGACAGAATATGTATTATTACAAAGGACTACAGAGTACCAGAAATGATAAATAGAAAAGACTTCTTGTCAAACATCTTTAAAAGATAAATGACTGATTGAATCAAAAATAAGAATAGTGTTATTATAGGGTTTATAATATGTACAAGTAAAATATATGATAACAGTAGCACAAAAGACAGAAAGGGACAGATGGAACTATGTGTTGTTAGGTCCTTATGCTACATATGAAGTGGTAAAAAATTACCTGAAAGTTGACAGAGATAGATTAAAGATGTATGCTATAAGCTCTAAAGCAACCACCCAAAATTTAAGAGTATAGATAATAAACCAATACATGATATAAAGTGGAATCATACAAATATTCTATTCAAAAGAAGGAAAAAAGAGGAAACAAAGAACAGATGGGACAAAAAGAAAACAAATAGCAAGATGAGAGATGTAAACCAAATTATGGATATGCCAAAATTAGTAAGCCATATAATTTAAATATATATAGTTTACTGTGCATCAATTACACTTCCATAAAGTATCTTTTAAAAAGAAAAAAGAAACTTAAAGGTCATTTCCACATTGTAACTTTTCCTGGCATCCTCAGGCAGAATCTGTAGTCATACCACATCCCAGAACTTAAAATATACTTCAAAAATGAAATCACAGTTACTACACTTATCTCTATGTCTGTCTTCCCTGCTAAGGATATGAGCTCTTGGACTATCTTATTTATATTTTAAGCCCAGGACCTAGTAGAGTAGTGCTTAAGTGCTTGATACTTGCAAAATTAATTGAATTTATGTTTAATTTTGTAAAACCAAACACAGAGTCTTGAGTTAATGAACGTGAATGTTTGAAAACAGGTACTGGATGGGAATGTAAAAGGGAGTTAAAGATAAGTAATACCACTGAACCTCAATAAAGATCCACTTGAAACTAGATTAGATGTTTTGGTATAAACACTTAGCCAGTCTGTGAATTTCTCCAGAAAAAAATTAGTGTGCAGACAGCAGAAATCAGAAGAAAAAAATCAATCATAATAAATACTGAAATAAATTCAGAATTAAAAATTAAAGTTACTTAACAGAATTCAGAAATAAAAATTATAGTTACTTAACACTATGAACAGAAACAGACTAAAGATAATTATCCATATTCTACCCGCAATCACTAGTTATGTTAGAGTCTGTATAAATGTCTATTTACTTAGTATTATAATAAATGTACAGACAGACCTCTAATTTACAGGCACTAAGATAAGGACGGTGTGGTTAAGGGAAGAAGTAGCTTTAAGAGGGTTGACAGTGCTTGAGGAGATAAGTGCTAACTCCAACAATGCACTGAAAATAAAAGAAAGGTATTTTTACTATTAAAGGTACTATGAAAAAATTCTCTTCAAAAACCCGAAATGCAAATGTTGCATATGTTCATCTCTAATATTCATTTTTTTTCAATATTCTTTAAGTTTTTCTGATTACACCAGAGAAACAACTGTAGCTAACCTCTTTTTGGTTTCTATTACACCCAGGTCTGGGTGGGAGGACAGTAATTTAGAATATCGAGGAGGGGCTGCTATACTGTCTTTTAACAAGAAGGCAGATTTCCAGTTCAAGAACAGGCCAATGAATTATTTAAGTAAAAGACGCAGAAGAATCCTAGATGGGTTGACAGGACATTCCACAAATAGTCAGAATCAAGAATTCTGAGTTGTCTGTATTGACGCAACAACCTGTACCCATTTTAATAAGTTAGAAGTCCAGAGTTCTCGAAAATTAAGAATATGATCATGACAAAGCAACTGGTAATATTGGAAAAAAATCTTAGAATTTTTTTGTAAAGCTTTTTATCTATATAAATTTTGGTTGTGTGCTCAAACATTATAATAAACTCTACTTTAAATCACTAAAGTCATTTAATTGTAATAGCCAATAATCTTATCACACGATTTTGGAACAAAAACACAAAGAGATGTGTGAAGGAATAGAGAATTTGTCTTCCAGAGACAAATGTTAACTTACTAATGAAAATAATGCTTAAAGAATTATTTTTTAAAAGGCCTTTGGTTAAAGACCATAATTAGTACTGTAGTAGTATGAAATATAAAAACATTTTCCTAAATTTTGAAAAGTTTTCTATCTTCTCAAAAATTAAGCTTTCCTACTCTAGCAATTAAACCAAATTGTATGGAAGAGCCATTTGAAATACACAAAAGGATGAGTGATATGACATTAAAGATTTTTACATATATGTTATATATATTATATATATAATATATATATGCTATTGATACTGATTGTTCTAGCATTGCTTTTATTTTTTGATTCAAATAAAACATGTTCACACCATATATTCTAGCTAGGCATCACGTAAACTGTTTTGAAATAATAAAGTTTAAAAAACAAAATATTTTGATGTCATTATACTGTTTTCCTCAAAGTTTTAGGTAAATGGACAGAACCCAGTGTCCTCTTAAATACAGAACAATAATTAAATAGTAATTTTTTTTAAGCCAGATGTACTCCACATAATTTTATGCCTTAATTTAAATTGAGTGGATTTCCTGAGAGGACTAGGAAATGGACATCTACATCTGAGAAAAGTCTTCCTGACCTCTATTTTTAATTAAAGCTATTATATGAGATCCAATTTAAAAGCAGAGTACAGAAAGATAGCCAGTAAGTTTGACTCCCTTACTTCCAGCATTAATGCAAATGTTGTGTCTACATTTTTCCTACTTAAATTATACATAAAGTTGTGCTGCATCCTCCAGATTGAGTGTTACTAATTTACTTACATTCCCTTTCTAAACGGTGACTCCATTTCACTATACGAGGTGGAGGAAAGAACGGTGTGTAATTTCAGTGTCTCATTCAGTTACTAAACATTTATTGGGAGCCAAATACATGCTAGGTATGGTGCTGAGACACAACACTATTTTTAGCTTACAATGAATGTCTTTGTTACGTGGTAAACGATAATACTGGAATTCTGAAAGTCTATTCCCCTGGATGACCATGTGAAATTGGTAAGAGTAGATGGAACTAGTGACCTTGTATCAGGCAGGCTTCATTATACATTCGGTTCTGGGTATGTCAAGTATCTCTGTTCTACAAATGAACACAGGAGTCTTCCAGAGTTGAAAACACAGTTCCAAAGGGAAGAACAAGTGAGATTTATGGCACTGAAAAAACTTGAAGGTCTGCAGATAGGGAAATGTAATGCCTTCAGACTCCAAGAATATTGACTGGTGACCACATTTACATGGTGTCTAACTGGGGGTTTAAATGCTTTACAGCAATGAAGGGCACTCTGGAAGTCACAAAGTACTTTCACAGCATTTTGTTTTAATTTTCCTGACCTTATAATTCTACACAGGAAAGGAACCAAGTGAGGGTAAACCAGGTTTTTAGTCCTGCAGTTCCCAAAAATGTCTTCTGTGGAATTGGGATATTACAGTCATTAGGGAAAAAAATTAAAATAAATTTGCTTCGGTTCATGATCAATTAATTTAGAGAAATAACTGATAAAAGTTAAACAGTACATCTATTACAGGACTTCTCAAAGTCCTTAATATGCTATTACATAATGTGACTCTCCATGAGCAGGAAGGATTTTCCAAATTCATCTGAAAATGGAATCCTTTAATCCTTAAGGACCACTTTAAGGACCTAACGTTCCAGAAAACAAACAAAATAACAAGAATCAAGTCAGAAGAGAACAGACTTTTGGAGGCAAAGCCTACTGACAGCCAGGTCGGGAATCTGGAAAAACAACCACAAAATAGCTCAAGAGGAAGCCAAAATGTCCGCCATCTCCTCTTGGCTATACACTGGCTAACTGGAGCAATTACTGTTTTCCTCCGAAATATTTACTGAGCTTCTATGATGCTCCAGGGACTATGGCAGAAGCTGAAGACAGAAAATGAACAGGACAGAGAAGGTCCCTGATTCCATAAAGCTTACATTCCAGTTGGAAACAAACACAAGAAAATATCAAAATTCATTAGAGCTATGCAAGAGGAAAAAAAACAAACGAAAACCTGGATGATGTGACAAAGAGAATATGATTGAGACAGGCTGATATTAAAATAAAAATAAGTAAACAAATAAGTAAAATGCTGGAAACACCTACAGGGCTTTCCTAAACAGTCATGAATACAGGCTCAAATGTACATAACAATGAAGAATGGGAATAAATACTATTCTGATAATAGTTAACATTCACAGGGTACTGAGTATGTGCAGGGTACTATACTAAGATTTAAAAGCTTTATTATTTAAACCTCACAATAACCATTTAAAGAGGTAGAGACTGATAGGAGGAAGGAACGTACTATTAATTATTTTCATCTTACAAATAAAAGTGAGGCAAGAGAAAAATTAAGTGTTCCAGGTCACAGAGCTAAAAATCAATAGAGCTTAAATTCAAATCCAGCAATAAAGGAGCTAAATTCCTAACTTTTTGGCCACCTGATGTAAACTGCCATTCCAATGATTTTTAAGATTTCTTGCATCTCTTCACTGTCTATTACATGTAACTTCTGCCTGCCTCTCTTAAGTTACTAGCAGAGAGACCCAACAAAGGCTTCATGGTTTTTTTCTTAACAAAAGAAGAAACTGCATCCTGATGTTCAAGAAATAAAGAAATTCATCAAAGAGCATATAGTGGCAGTCAAAGAGCCAGGCTAAACACCCTGAACCAGAAAAAAATGACAGGTGTAACCAAGTTCCAACACAAACTAAAAAGAACTTAGCAAGAGATGAGAAAACTATAGCCCTGAATGGTTAAATAACTGAAACACAGTCATTTATCTAAATAATGAGGAGGCTATCCCACCATTGTCCTCATGCTCTAAGGATGGGGGCCAGATCAGTACTGCTTGGAGGATGGACTGGGTAGAGTTAGTGGACAGATACCAGTACTGATGAGAAAAACAAGCACAATCACAAAATACCTGAAATCAAAGACTAACAGCCAAAAACAGGTCACAGCCAGTCACTGAAAGACTGGGATTAACTGTGAGAATCCATTTGCTACACAAGGAAAAGCCAACACAGTAGAGATGCATATTCCAAGAACAGGGACAAAATGGAAGAGAAAGCAATCAGAAAAAGTCACAAGAAAGGCAAGACCAGTAGAGGTAGGTACACTGTGCTACCAGACAAAGGAATCTGCTCACAACTATCTTTCTCAGAGCTACCTGGAGAGTTCTTGGAATACAAGACGCCCTACCTCATTTGGGCTAAGAAGTTCTTAAGAAAGCTTCGCTTTGGATCTCTTTGCCATTTGTGGCGGTTACTTCTTACAGAGAATGTACAAGATTCTGATATATTCCCAAAGTACATTATTCCTTCCTCCGATCAGTCTCTACCTCTTTAAAGTAACAGCACAAGCAGATTCTTTAAGTAACATTCACAGATTCCTACTATACTTTTCCAAGGTGACCAACCACAAAGAGGAATAGCTCAAGCAATATTTGCTGGCTGAAGGTGACTATTATGATAAACATTAAAACATTCTGCCATAGTTAAACATGACTTTGTTTCTCTCGGCCTTGATACTTTTATCACAAGTAACATCTGTACAGAAATGGCGAAGTCCGGAAACCAGAAACATACCCACCAATCTCTCCATTGAAAACCAAACAGAGAAGCGAAGAGAGGCACCAATCTTCAAAGATCAGTGCTCCACAGATGAAGGGGAAAAAAAATCCTACTCTTTAATTAATACCTTAAAGTTATCATCTTCCTGCCAAATCCTAGTGAGAATTTTAGAATTTTACATTAAAATCTTTTAAATAGTTTTAATACCATTCTAAGGGAAATAAGAAACAAGTAAAAATTTAAAAGCACCTCAAATTACAATTATGTTAGGCAGATTTTTCAGAAGAGTAAGTTCCCTTAAAATGTTTCAGAAATGTTTTCGAGACACTGTCCCCAGGGCCCACCTCCACCTGCTTGCAGATATGATTTCCTACCCTGCCTACTGTGCCTCAATTCTTTTAAGAGTGTGTACCAATCTAGTACTTTGAACTTTTATGAAAACCAAATATTATGTAAATGTAATTAATTATATAAATGGTAATTCATTATCTTAAATTATGTCACTAAATTTACAGAGAATCATAACTACTGCCACCAACAATTTTAGTAAGAACTAAGAAGCTCAAGGGATCAGAAGCAATTCTATGGGTCAAGTGCAATGGTCCATAACTTGAATATGGTTCACAGCCAGATTTTCTTTTCAGTGAAATGACAGTCTGTCCTTGTAAAGTCTAAACTCCATATAGGAAGTGAAGTGCTGTTTCAAAGTTATGGTTCTCAGTTTCAAACATATGGCCATCATTTTAAAAGTATACAGACCAACTGAACAGGCATCAGAATTAATGATAAAAGATTACTATGTAACTAATCTGACTTTGCTTAAGCAGCAAGAGAAATTTAACATGATCTACAACTAAAATGAAAACTGTTACCACACAGGCACGAAAGATCTCTTTGCATTTATTGGTAGACAAGTAATAAATAGACTCTAACTTCAACTTAATTATGACTTAGTTGAAATTGCTTTATGGGACTGACTGCCTTAAACAGCGGGAGCAAAGGAGATAGCCAGTAAACAGGAGAAAGGAAAATGAAATTATGGTGAAAACAGGGCATTATTTCGATGACTAAACAAACAAAACTATATTTGATAGTTTCTAATGGTTTTTAAGTCTCTCCAATCCTTTTAAGTTAGTAATGTTAGGCAATAATAGTCGTCTTTAGTTTCTAATATAGCAGTTAACTAAAACATAATTACAAAATAACATTTGAAAGAACAAATTCCATCTATCAGTATCTTCTCTCTGATTCTACAACTCAAAATTTAAGTTGACTGGTTGTACACTGAACTGCATAATTCAAATGGATGAACTGTATGGTATGTGAATTACGTCTCAATAAAGCTATTAAAAATGTTAAGACTGACTTGGGGGAGGGGGTGGGGGAGTGAAGATGCAGTGTTTGACAACAGAGCTCCAGAGTAACTACGGCTTTCTATGTGAGCTGACCAGTGAAGCCAAATGCTAAACAGGCTCTGGTGAAAGAGAACGGATTAGATGTTTCTGGCATGTTAATAAAGAAATTCCTTCAACTGATTTGGTTTTTGACTTGATCAGCAGCCAACCAAACTGCTTTGCTAACTGAAATTCTGACCTACTCCTTTCCCCTCTGTGCAAGGGACATATGTGAAGAGGGTGAGAACCACATGCTTCCACCAGAAGGAGAAAATAATCTTCTGGAAATCACGGAGGGGTTGGGGGAAGAGCTGTCCATGTTTTATTCCAGAACATTTTACATTTTCAAAAGCATAAACTACTTTCCTCACAAGCACAATCTCAATTAACCAGATGAAAACAAACCTTCTCCTTTAGAGATACACAGTTCATTTTCTGCATGTTTGTCATTTTAAAGAAGTATATTCTTTTCTAATCATGGTCCACTGTCATGTCCAGGGATACTATGGGAATTTTTCTCATATCACTTAACCACTTTGAACCCTCCTTCCCTTGCAAAGAAAAAAAATACTTAAAAAAAAAAATTAGAAACCAGCACAACAGATGTACAGCTCCATGTTTTCACACACCTACTTTCGGCAGTGTAGCCAAATGCATGGACTCCACTGGCAGACTGTCCGGGTTCAACTGCTGCTCTGCCATTTACTAGCTAGGGACCCTTGTGTAAATCACTAAAGCTCTCAGTGCCCTTCTATTCTCACCTGTAAAATAGGAATAATTAAAGTTCCTACACCATAGCATGAATTAAGACTAAAATTGGTTATTACATGCAAAAGTTCACAGAACAATGCTTACCACATGGTGTATAATTGCGATTATTATTTCAGAGTAAATGCACACCTTTAAAAAAAAAAGTGTAAGAACAGTTTGGTTTGAAAACTTGTAAAACAGAATTGTGACAATTCCTAAAAAGCTATACAGGTATACTGAGATTAACAAATACGAAATAGAAATGGATGACGGTGGACGGTGGGAGCCAGGTTTCTCACTTCTGGAGAAGGAGGCTATAGATAAGCAATGGGGGAAAGCTGGAATGAACCATGTGGTGCCGGATCACATTTAGAGACATCGGTATGAACTTGTAGTTAGCTTAAAATGTACACAGACAGACGGGTACAGAAACAATTATGGATGTGTATGTAAAATGGGTGATATGTATGTTTCCTTCCTCCAACTACTGAGAAGGCCTAGAAGTAATGACACATCAGTAACAACAAGCACGTCCACAGCCCATATCTTGGTTTCTTATACTATTGTCCAAGGAACCAGGGATCCCTGGAGAAATGGCTGATTATAAGGCTGGGGCTGGAAATATAAATGATGAGCCTGAAACACTTTATGTTGCCAAAAAGTAAGGATGTCTTTAAAACAAAATGATGGGGACATATCAAAAGGACACAGGAGACACCTGAAAGAGGTCCCAATGGCTAAACTATTGGATTATAACCCAAAGCATAAAATATACATCTATAAATCCATACAAATATAAAATAATTCAAGAGCAAAGATATAAATCCCTATACGGAAGAATTCCAAGTAATTTGTATAGGTTAATATCACTAGTGATGTCATGTTAACAGCATAGATACTTTATCCTCCCCCAAATCCTAAACAGTCTAACCATGAGAAAAACATCAGACACATCTAAATTGAGAAACACTACAAAATACCTGATCAGCACTCCTCAAAACTGTTAAGGTCATCAAAAACGAAAACTCTGTGAAGCTGTCAGAGACCAGAAAATTCTGCTTAAAGAGACATAATGACTAAATGTAATGTGGTATCCTGGATGAGACTGTGGGACAGAGAGAAGACATTAAGAAAAAACTAGTGAAATCCAAATAAGCTATGGAGTTTAGTTAATAGTGAAATACTAATGTTGGTTCCTTAGTTGTGACAAATGTACCACGGTAATGTAAGATGTTAACAGGAGAAAAGTGGGCGAGGTATATGAAGAAACTCTCTACGTTGTGACTTTTTATAAATCTAAAACTATTCTAAAATTAAGCTTATTTTTTAAATACCTTAATTAAACAATAAACAATTGAAATAAATATTTAAATGCTATGAGTTTAAGAAAATGAGTTTAAATCTTGGTCAGATAAACAAAAAGATATTTGTCTCCCTGAACAGCTCATCACATCAGGTAAATGAATAATTTCTACAAGCAATATTGCTAAAAAAAATTTATTCCATAAGGTTAGTTTCCAGACTTTTCTAAAGCCCATCAAAATAAGTTAAATTATATTTTTAAAATATTTTGTCTAAAAATCTTATAAAACAGAGCCCAATCTAAATTTCAGAATCTTTCATACGATCACTTCTTATAAAAGCAACATAGGTTATGTTACAGAAATATTCTTTAAATTATAAGTCAAATATTGCGCTATATAGAATGACAGAAACAGCTAAAGAAATCTCAACTCAAACAATACAAACCTACTGTAAAAATAGCAACTCTACCCAGTAATTAACAAAAACCTTCAATTTTGGTTTTTGAAAGGAAAAAAAACAGTTTGTCAAACCTCATGTAACCATAGTTTACCAAAGAAAAGAAATCTCGGCATTCCAAATCAAAACATCTTATATGATTAGCAGACTCAAGTAGTGTTAGTGAATCGCTATCAGAGCACTAACCAGAAACATAAGACCCCTAAAATAAAAATGGCAACATAATGACTATGAAATAAAACTAACAATGACTGAATTGTTCAATTATTGTTCAAACTAAATAACATTCAAAAAAAGTAAACATAACTGTGTGTGGCCTGTTTCCACAAAAGGCTTTACAGTCTCTACTCAATGCTCTTTGAAGGTTTGGGGTTTGAGTTTTTATTAATGGAAGAAAAGGTGGCTGGAGCATAGGAGGGGGACAGAGAAGGGTGAGATGAGCGAGTTTTAACAATGCCATTGTCCATCTAGTGTCCTATCACTCAGCCCCTTCAGTGCCTTCTTATTTCTACCGACGTTGTCACCTTCTAAGAATGACATGGAGGGAGGGAAGTGTGTAGGGACAGTGGGAGACCATTAAATCACCTACCTATTCCTGAGGCAATGAAAGGAAAACACACCCAAAAAGGGATTTTAATGATGCACAGGTGTTCAAAGAAAACTCTAACAACAACCTTGGGTAATCTCGATGTCTATTTATTTCATTATTCTTCCCTGTTTCAAGTAGAAAATATTTAGGAACTTTTAATACCAAATCTTTTTCTAAAGACTGTATGTAACATTTACATACATTTGTATTTACAGCATAGGTCTTTTATATCATATTTAATTCATTTAATAATATATCATATATACTTCAAAAGAAAGAGTAAAATCATGACTCCTGAATTCCCTAAATTCCTTGGATACTAAAAGTGAGGAGAAAGTTAAATAACAGCTTTTTTTCCTTTGAAATCTCAGGGCAAAAGATGTCCCCTCTCTTGGCTCCCATCTCTGAAGCATTCTTGTCCTCATGTGTGTTCTTTTTTTTTTTTACTATCTATATCTCCCCAAAGGTCCCTTCAAATCTATGTGTCCACACTTTGAGAGGTTGGGGGTGGGGAGGGGAGGAGAGGAATGGATGACACCTTTCTACTAATATATTACCTAAACCAATCTGTCCGAAATCTAACTCCACAGCTTGCTTCACTCAACTTCCTCAACTCTCCAAGCTATCTAGGCCTCGAGCTTCTCCTATCTTTAATCTAATTCACATAATCACCATTCACTCTTGGATTGGTGCACCATCTTTCAAATAATCTGGAAATATCAGACTGAGGATTAACTGTCCACCCTGCATATCACACATCCCTAGCCCCACAGGACTAAGAGGTGGTGCCTGTCATCAAGTAGTTCACTATCTATACTTCTATTCAAACATCTTCAATGGTTCCCTTATTTCTATCTTATTAATTTATACCCTGGTGACAGTTTCTCAAAACATATCGTGGTTTCACCTACTTCTCTACAGCAAAAAAACAGCAACTACAAAGCACGGTTCTGGAGTTAAGACTGCTTGAATTCAAATCCTGATTGCACCACTTACTAGATGTATGACTTTCGGCTTATCCTTTGCCTTTCTTTTTGTGCCTCAGTTTCTACATCTATGAAATGGAAATAACGATGCCTATCTTATAAGGCTGTAAGGAGAATTAAAATGAGAATAGCTGTAAAGTGCTTACATAAGACCATGCCCAGTACATAGTAAGTATTCTATAAATGTTATTTGCTATTATTATTAATATTCAAATTTCCCAATATTCTCCAATACAAATCATTTGATGTAGTTTGACATGTCCCTACATGATCCCTTCTTGCTTATTCCTGCAATATTTACCCCAACTATAATGCCTTTCCACTTAACCCCAACTATAATGCCATTCCACTTAACCTATTTAAATCTAAACTATACTTCAAGGCCTAGCTTTCATCATGACTCTTTTAAAAAGCCTTTCCTTTGGCTTTATTGGCCACAGACTGCAATCACTTTCTGATCTAAACTTTTACCAAGAATCACATAATTCCATACATAGTCACAAAATGCTCCACATTACTTAATGTTGTAATTAAATTAGTACTGTTTCCTCATCTAATCTGCCACCTCTTTGAGAAGCGGGATCACATCTTCTTCATCAGCCATGGTACAAAGTTTAGCATAGATGTTCAATAAATACACTTGAGGGATATTTAAGAGAGGATAGGAATGATATGGTTCTAGAAGAAAGTAGCAGAATCAAACTCTTCAACAACAGACTACAGAAGATGTCACCACCTCCTTATCTTCTGAATCACTGTAATTAGGATTCTTTGCCGACCATTCCAATGCCTCTAGAAAACAAGCAAGAACATTCTCCTAACTAAACTCAATGAACTCCCAGTCCTCACCTCCCCCTAGCTGTCTGCTGTACCTGACTCCAAACTACAACGTTTTAATAACCTCAAACAGTTACAGAGGGAAGACCATGCAAGGACATCAGGAGAAGACGGCCATCGATAAGCCAAGAAGAGAGGCCTCAGAAGAAACTAACCCTGCCAAAATATTGATCTCAGACTTCCAGCCTTCAGAACTCTGGGAAAATATATATCTGTTGTTCAAGCCACCCACTCTGTGATACTTTGTTATGGCAGCCCTAGCAAATTAACACAAGGAACCAGAAATAGACCCATACAAATACAGTCAATTATCTTTGACAAAGAAGCAAAGGAAATTAAATGGAAAAGTGATAGTGTTTCCAACAAATGGTACTGGAACAACTGTATATCCGCATGCAAAAAACAACAACAACAACAACAGCACCACTTAGACTTTATATCCCTCACAAAAATTTAACTTCAATGGCTCATAGACCTAAATATAATATGCAAAACTATAAAAGCTCTAGAAGATAAGAGAAAATGGTAGTGACCTTGGTTTGGGTTTGACAATGAGTTTTTAGATATAATCCCAAAGGCACAATCAATAAAGAAATAATTGATTAGCTGGACATCATCAAAAAATTCTGTTCTGCTAAAAAAGGCTATTGAGAGAATGAAAAAAATAAGTTATAGATAGGGAGAAAATATTTGCAAGACAAATATCTGATAAGGGATTATATCCCAAATATACAAAGATCTCTTAAAACTCAACAATAAGAAAAACAATCCAATTTTTAAAAGAACAAAATATCTGAACGGACACCTCACCAAATAAGAGAGACAGATGGCAAATACACATATGCAAAGATACTGAACATTATGTCACTAGAAAATTGCAAATAAAGAATAAGATACCAATACACAGCTATTAGAATGGCCAAAATCCAAAACACTGACAACAGTAAATGTTGGTGAGAATGTGGAACAGATACAGGAGTCATTGCTGGTGGAAATGCAAAACGGTACAGACATCCTGGAAGACAAATTTGGAGTTTCTTACAAAGCCAAACATAGTCTTACCACACAATCTAGCCAAATGCACTCTTTTGTATTTTACCCAAAATTAGCTGAAAAGTTATGTCCACACAAAAACCTGTATATCCGCATGCAAAAAACTTAACCATTAATGTCTTCAGTTTATTGGTTTACATTTTATGCAAGAGCTTTTATTTCTCTTCATTTTGATATAAATGAAGAGAAATAAAAGAATCAAACTGACCAAATCTGAAATGTTTTATTCAGCTTTAATCATAACCGCCAAAACTTGAAAGCAACCAAGATGTCCTTCAATAGGAAAATAGATAAACTGTAGTACAACCACACACTGTAATATTATTCAGCTATAAAAAACAAATACGCTATCAAGCCACAAAAAGACATACTTAAGTATATACTGTTCAGTAAAAGAAGTTAGTATGAAAAGTCTATACACTATATGATTCCAACTATAAGACATTCTGGAAAAAGTATAACTATGGAGACAGTAAAAAGGAAAAAAGAATCAATGCTTGCCAGAGGTGAGAGTCAGGGTAGGGAGAGCACAGAGGCAAAGCTCAGAGAATTTTTAGGACAGTGAAAAAAATACTCTGTATGATACCATGATGGATACATGTCATTATGCATTTGTCCAAACCCATATAAAACACTACGAATGAACCCTAATATAAACTACAGACTTTAGGTTAATAATAATTTATCAATATTGGTTCATCAATTACAACAAATTATAAGCTTAATTAATGCAAGATGCTAATAATAGGGGAAATTGTGATAATATCGGGAAATGGGGCCTTTGGGAGATGATTAGGGTTAGATGAGGTGATGAGGCTGGGGCACTCATGATGGGATTAGTGCCCTTGTAAGAAGAGACACCAGAGAACTTGTTTGCATGATCTCCCACCATGTGAGAACACAGTGAGAAGAAGGTGGCCATCTACAAACTAGGAAATGAGTGAGTATTCACCAGAAACCAACTACGCTGGCACGACTTGCTCTTGGACTTCTTGTCTCCAGAGCTGTGAGTTAGTAAATTTCTGTTCTCTAAGCCACTTAGTCAACAGTATTTTGTTTTGTCAGTCTGAGCTAACAGAATCAAACTGACCAAATCTGAAATAATTTGAGCATCAAAATAAATAATAGTGATGACTTAGAACCCATGAATAAAATAAGAATTCATAAGTCAAATTAAAAAAAAATGAAGAGAAATAAAAGCTCTTCCATAAAATGTAAACCAATAAACTGAAGACATTAATGGTTAAAAAGCCACTATTTTGCCACCATCACAGCAAAATTCAAGTAAGAATCATCAATTGGTGCTAAAACTCGTGGGTGAAAGATGAGGAAGGAGATATTATATAGTCTCCAAGTATCTCTCCATAAATTACTTATTAGAAAAGGAAAAAAAAATAGCTTTACAGTGAAGAAACCTGGCAGGTGTAATGTTAACCAAGTGATCAAAGCTAACAATAATGGGACAAATCAACATCATGTACTTCCTGATATGAGTCACTGAGGACACATCACTTACATATGTTTTTGGCAGAAATGTGTACCCTGAATTTAAACAAAAGGAAGTACCATTCATACCAAAATAATATTCTACAAAATAAATTATGTGTGCTCTTCAAAAATGTCAGTGTCTATTTGGACAGAAAAAGGGCTAAATAACTATCTTGATTTAAAAAGACTGAATGGTCCTGGAAACTAAAAGCAATGTATGAGCCTGGACTGGTTTCTGGACTAGAGGGAAAATGCTATTATGGACATTATTAGGACCATTAGTAGAAATCTGAGTAAGGTCTACAGATCAGATAATAGTATTATATTAATATTAAAATGTCCTAGTTTTGATAACCACAGTTTTATTTAAGTGAATATATTTATTTTTGAGAATTATACATTGAAGTATTTATGGGTAAAGAAACATAATGTCTGTAACTTACTCTTATATGGTTCAGAAAAAAATAAGATGTATATAGAAAGAGAAAGAAAGGAAGAAAGAAGAGAGGGCGGGAGGGAAGGAGGAAGAAAGAACAAAAGGAAGGAAGAAGGAAGAAAGGAAACTACCAAATAATGCTCACCAGGAAGAAGAAAACTGAACACAGAATGGAGGAGTAAGATGCCAAGAAACACTGGTAAGCAAATAAATTGAAAACACATATGGGTAAATGTAAGAGAGCACAATGTCTGTATAAAACAATGATAATAAACACTCTTCTGGGAGATTTACAAACATTGTAGAACCAAAATAAGAGACGACAACAACACAGAGTAGGAAAACAGTAATTGAAATTTAGCATTCTAAAGTCCATGACTAGAAAGAGAACAGAGATATTGATTAACTTTATTATGCATGTTGATAATTAAGGTAACCACCCAAAGTATAAAATAAAATGTGTAACTTTTAACCCAATAAAGGGGAAGGGTGGAAGTAGAAGAAAACTTACTGAATACTATCCAAATAGCAACTAAAGCAGGTTAGAAAGACAAGATTGGCCCTAATGAACTTGGAAAATATTATATTATAAATCAAAAGAGTTCATTCTTCAATCAGCAACTGTCTGCATCTTGGCTATTTGAAACACTCACATTTCCCAATATGGACCCTTAGTTTAGTCAGAATGGTTGTCTATTATCTCCTTGCCCATTTTGGTGCCAGAGCTATATTTTTATCCCTTAATCTATTTTTTGGGAATGGCTTCCCTCACAGTTATCTACAAATGCAAACACATTAATCTTTAAGTCTCAGATCAAGATATACTCTTCTAAGAAGTCTTTGCCAGATAAACCCCAATTCACCTTTCCCTTAAATTCAATTTTTATAGTATTTATAACATGCGATTATTCTTTTAATTGTTAAAATATGCCCTTAGAAATGTTCTTTAGATGTCCCATTTAGCCATATTTTGTTTCCTCAATCACAGCATAAGCTTCTTAAAATCAGAAAGAAATTCTTTAAGATTTCATAAACAATCTAGCACTATGGTGTTCATTTTTCACTTAAGGATAAAGCAAACCTTAAGTTATTTTTCTTAAGCTCAAAATACGAATTTTGCAAAATATGCACACAGTTAAACATGCATCTCATACACAAAAATAAATCAGGTTTCTAAGGACTTTGTTCTAATCTTTGGATAAAGCTAAAGCGCATAGCTTTTTTAATAGTCATTTCCCCTGTTTTCTCTTCACTTTTGCCAATTTTAAAAGGGGTCCATCTGCTCGGGGCTAAAACTGTGCAAGGTTAAGTCAAAGGAAGTCAGACACCACTAGTACAGTGAGGATTTTAATAAAACTGAAAATGTGGCTCACATTCCAATTACTATACCACCATGAAGAAGTATTACATAATAGTCATCTTTTACTGCAATATTAATAGAAAAAGCTAGGGATAAAATTTATAAATTAAATAGAAATAAGGCAAAACACTGATGAGATAAATTAAAGACCTAAATAAATAGAGAGAAATTCCGTATTCACAGATCAGAAGACTCAATCAATGATGTTAATACCTCGATTTTCCACGAATTGAGCTGCAGGTCCCAATAAAATCTCAGCAGGCTTAATATGTAATAAAATGTCACAAAATTATGTACAAAGACATGAAAAATGAGAGCATGCAAAAAGTGGTGAAATCTAAGTTCACTGCATTGTGTCACTTGATTTTAATAATGCTCTACAGCCATGTAAAGATGTCACCACAGGAGGAGCTGCGTATGGGGTATACGAGACCTCGTTGGAACTTTCTGCAACTTCCTATGCATTTATAATTATGTTAAAAACAAAATCTCAGGAGGCTTTTTTCATATAATTTGAAAGGCTGATTCTAAAATTTATACAGAAAAGGCTAAGGAAAATTTTGAAAACAGAGAAAGCTGGAGGACTTATTACCTGATTTGAAGGCTTTCTATAAAGCTACAGTAAGCAAGACAGTGAAATACTAGTACAGCTCAGCAGAACAAAAAAATACATCCGCGCTTGTAATATCAATTGATTTTTGTCAAAAGTACCAAAGCACTCATTTGTGATTCATTTATATGAAGTTCTAGAGAAGCTGTTATAGTGATAGAATTCAGAACAGTGATTGCCATGTGGGGTTGAGGGGTGCTCTACTGACTGGGAAGGAACACAAAGACACTTCTGAGGTGAAGGATATGTTCTATGTGAATAAAGGGCATGGGTGACACAGTTGTATATATATCAAAGTTAAACTAACAGGAACACACAAGATCTATGCATTTCATGGTAAGTAAACTAATGTAATTTTAAAAGTACAGAATGGCATACAAATTTTTGTGAAATATTTGTCTAAAAAAATTTTGAAAGAAAATATATAAAAACGCTAAGCGTACTTATACTCTTGGGTGTTAGAGTATTGATTAATCATTTTCTTACAAGCTGTCATCAATTTTTCTTATAAAAATGCACATAGACGTCATAATCAGAATAAAAAAGGAAAGTTTTAAAAAACTTATGCCAAAATACAAATAGGTAGCCTATATTCTACAGCTCAACTCATTGATTCTTCCTATCAATTACCTTCCAAATCTGTAGGATTCTTATTCAAAAGAACATATCTTTGCACATCCTCCTGGTAATCTCTCAGTAAGAGCGAGGAGAAAGGGACTGACCCTTATTAGTTTCTATTAGCCCTAAAGACACTGCTAAAGAATTAGTATTTTCCACAGAACAATGAAAAAAGGTATTATTAGTGTTTCTTTAGCATAACCACAGCCAAGAAAATGATGAAAAACCTCAGAGATCTCTATTTTCTAATAAATCATCATAGCTCCCCCTTCTCACCTGTCTTTGTAACTAATCTCATTCTGCAACTATTATTTGTATAAATATTTATAAAATAAAGCACCTATTATGTGATCTTTGATCAAGTTTAAAATTGTGAAGTCCTCTTTGAATCACCTCTCTCCATCTGCATCTCCATATTTCTCCACAAAGCTCTGTCAAATTTTCTCCAAGATGCTTCTCATTTGTTTCTCCCTTTTCATTCGTCTCGTCTAGCGCATCATCACTTAACCTCACCCTTAGTTTACTACATATGATCTAGCACAATTCTGGGGGTCCTTGGGATTCTTTTCTAAGGGTCTGAAAGGTGAGAACTATTTTCAAAGTAATACTAAAACATCATTTGCCCTCTTTTATTGTGTTGATATTTGCACTAGTAGTGCAAATGGTGGTCAAACTGCTAGTGCCTTAGCACAAATCAGGGCAGCTGTATTTCTTCACTGCCACGCACTCACAGGGGAAAAAGAAAGCCAATTTCACTTACAAATGCCCTTGTTGAAGCATACACATCATTAATTTTATTACATCTTGACCCCTGAATGCATGTCATTTTTTAATAATTTATTTGATGAATGCTGCATACCAAAGTGTAATGGTTGTCTCCAAGAACAGCATGTGTGACTGTGAGTTGCAAACTGAACTAGCCACTTTTTCCACAGACCACTTTTACTTGAAAGGACTGACAAAGTGTGATTGATTATTCATGCTTTAATTTTTGACATTTCCCTGAAAATTAAATAAATGAATCTCTCACTTCAATGAAAAAAATGACAGTATTTGTTGCAGGTGATGCGTTTAGTAATTTCAAAGAGAAATTTGAATCTTGGAAAACTTCTATCTAGCATCAATACTTTAAGACTTTTCTGATGAGATGAGTGATGATTTTTGATATTATATAATGAAATATATCAACTTTGGAAAGATGGGATGACTCAATGAATCTGTATTTTCCAAATGACTAATGCATAATGTTAAAAAAAAAAAAAACATGCAAGGGTAAAAAAGATCTACTTTAAATCCAAGAGAGTCCAGTAATTAACATTTTAACATAATGATAGGTAAAGTTCATTGGTATGGCCTTGGATTCCATAGTGCAACTTTTATGAAGCTACCGTTGTCAGGTTGTGGAGAAATATCAGAGAAAAATAGCCACAATTATCTAAAAAAGTTCTAAAATATTCTCCTTTGTCAAATATATACGTAAGAGACTATATTTCCTTCAAATATGTCAACAAAATAAAATATCCCAAAAGAATGAATGAAGTAGCAGGAGCAAGAATGTGTCGTTTTCTATTTAACCAGACAGAAATGTACAGCAAAATATACAACAATGTCACTCTCCTCACTAAATTCTTTGTTTGGAAATATAGCTATTTGTCATAAAAATGTCGCATTTATGTTAACATGAGATAGGTTTAACATTCTTTTTAATAAATTGATATTTTAAAATTTTCCCAGGTATCATTGTTAACATAGTCAACAGCAATAGGTATAAACTAACAAACAACTTTGGGATTCTCAATACTTTTTAAGAGTGTAAAGAAGTTCTGAAACCAAAAGGTTTGAGAATTGATTATTCTATTTAGCAGACATTTTTGTCCTTCCTTTCTGGTCCACTTTTACTATAATTGCCAGAATAATCCAGAGTACTTTCAATATTATTAGTCCTTGTACAAAAAGCCTTTAGAGCTCCTAAACATCTTATTGCTTCATATCTAAACGACTTACCTAGTTTTCAGGAAGCTTTTAAATTGGCCCTGCCTCATCTAGCATATCTTACTTCTCCACGCTCCCCAACACAAGCCTTCCACATTAGTTGATCCTCTTTTCTAGTCTCCAAGCCTTTACCTAAATAGTTACATTCACCTGGAATGTCCCCCTTTCACACTCCAGTCCCATCTCTGCTTTCCTCCTCTCTCTTCCAGCCTCCTCCAAGCTACCTAAACTTTACTCACTCATCCTTAGGGGCCTGAGGACAAAAAGAACGGCACCTCGAATGTTACATTTAAAAGTTTCTGGGCAATGAAGATTCTTGGAGTAGGGAAAGATGGATGATTTATATAGAAAGAACTTTCTTACTATCTCAAATTTCTAAGAGTTTAAACAAACAAGATAAATGTCTTATTTGAACATATCTAAATTTACGGTCAAATCTAAAATTTTTCCATGGAGTTTAAAGTCTAAGGTAGGCAATACAATGTCACATTAGGAATCCAAACCTATAATCTCAAGTCAAGGCAGCTGGAATTCTGAAACGTGGCATCTTCCAGAACAAAAAAAGGACAGTAAAAAACAAAGCAAAAATAAACATGATTTCATCTCCTGAATCTAAGGCCTTTTGGTTTTGGTGAACAAAGTCCTCTTTCTATAAGCAAAAGGTAATCAAATTTTCAAAAAACAAACAAAAAAAATAATATGTAACAGTTACATATATTTACTAGTCACTAAAAGTCTTCAGTTTAAATTGACAAAGTACCTATAAGCATACAATTATGGACATTGCTTAATATGTAGCAGATAATTACATTAAGCCTATTTAGTTTAGGCTGAATAATAATGCACAATGCTTAATTCATTCTGTATCCACTCATGCCAGAGCTGTAAGTCAAATCCAATGCCATCTCCTCTATAAAACCTGCTGTGATTTCTCCCAACCAGAAATAAGGATCTCCTTCCTCTAAATGCATGTAGCACCTTTCTTCCTCTCATGTCAGTTCATTCATTCAGCCCACAAATATCTGAGTCTAATATGTATCAGGGACTCTTCCAGGTTCTGGGGATACAGTAGAACAAAACGAAACCACCAGCGTCCTGAATTTGCACTCTAGTGCCAAGAGAAAAGCAAAGACAAATAAATATACAGTGATGCACACCATAATAAAAATTAGGAATAAGGAGCAGAGCTGCATTTTCTATGAAGCTAACGAAACTTAAAGTTCAAGC
This sequence comes from Rousettus aegyptiacus, assembly GCF_014176215.1. NCBI lineage: Eukaryota > Metazoa > Chordata > Mammalia > Chiroptera > Pteropodidae > Rousettus > Rousettus aegyptiacus. The sequence continues at coordinate 22,998,562 of NW_023416310.1, forward strand.
CCTTTCACTTGCATGGGCCTCCCTGAATGCTGAAAGGCCTACTACCTAAGCTTTGTGGCTTGCTCTGAAAACCATAAGAGCCCCTATCTCTCCCTCTTTTTATTTTAGTATTATAATTACTAATATCCTTGTAATAGAAATAAAGTTTGTACGTGGGGAAAAAAAAGTTATGGGACATAAGAATGCTGTAGGTGGGGAGAAGCAGCCATTTTGCTAACAGGAAACATTTTATAAGAGTATTTCTGATTAAATGCCCAAAGAGATCTCAGAAGAAAAGGTTCACAGAATTTTGTTAGGACATCTTTTGTCACTCTAAATAAATATCTACTTTCGTACCTAATTTTTCATTCTAATTTATTTGTTTTCTTAATGAAGACACCCAAAACTGTATAAACTTCAAGCTCTTACAAAATCTGGATCCATGCCTGGTAAAGACAGAAAGTGAGGGCAAGGTGTTGTTTTATATAGGGTAGTAAGGAAGAGACATTAAAAGGTGACATCTGAGCTGAGTGAGACCTGAGAGAAATTAAGAAACAAACCATACAGATATTGGGGGAGGGAAAACTCCCCCAATACAAAAATCCTGAAGCAGAAGCATTAGAAGCAGGGTAGGTTAGGAATACAGTAGCAGGAGAAATACATAATAATACTAGATACTAACATTGATTAACAATTACTGAGTAATATATGTTAGGCACTGCCCTAAACAGTTTTCTAAGCATCTCCATTTTACAGCTGAGGAAACTAAGTCACAAAGAGAACAATTAAATAATTGGCTGGTGGGTGGTGAAAGAAGGCAGTCTGACTCCAGAACTCAGCTCTGAACTTGCTATGCTGCAGAGAGGTCGGTCGTCCATGTGTGGAACTAGATGTCTAGATAATCTCTCAGACAGTAAGAGATTTAACACGCTAGAAAAGAAATCGACAAGGTTTTGATCTCAAAGTAGGATAGCTAAAAGCAGGTATGCATTTTATGTCCCTGTAAACACCTAGCACCCCAAGTCTTGGCATTTTTGCTACTCCACCTACACATTTCCACTAACAAATTTTCTTTCATATTGTAACTATTCAATGTAGAATGGCTGTTCAACGTACTCTCGAGAGGACTAACAACTATTCATTCTCAATACAAAATAATGCATTAGATTTTCTTTCCCAATTAAAGATTTATACACAGATCAAATCTTAAAGGTAAGTACCTCCCTTCAGGGATTCAGACCCATACCAAAATCAGAAAACTTGGGTTTTTTGTTTGTTTGTTTTAAAGTGCTCTAGAGAAATTATCCCATGGTCTGTTCCATTGTCACTTTTCATCTCAAATAACTACTGGGAAATTCTACTTTAATTTACCTTAAATATTCAAGCAATCTTTCCAAAGGTTAGGACCATTTCTTCTGTCCTCCATGTAAAAATGAGCATAACCCCAAATAACTATGTTTTCTTTTCCTTCAGTTGCTCTTTTCTAAATGCTTAAGGTCTTCCTGTCTCTCATCAGAACTGAGTTTTCCAGAAAGGTTCTTATAAATCCTGGCTATAATGAAAAAATCAGTGTTTGATGATATTAATCAGAACATTTTGAAAGATGCAGTTACAAATAAACCAATACACAATTCACTAAATACTTGAACGTACAAATTAATTTCCTGGTTTCACTGCACAAGCTTCAATTTTTCTCCTGTCAGCTTTCACAGAAACTCCAAATCTGTTTATACAGACTACCATGTGAATGCTACTTTGGAATTTAGCAACACTGCAGCTTCTGCTTCAAAGGAAATGGCCTCCAAACATACATAGATAAAATCGATATCAACATTTCCAAAGCATGTTCTACAAAACTTTCTAAGGACAAGCAATAATTACTACAGAGAAAAATAATCCTATAGTCTAGTTTGCTGGGCTACACAAAGTTTAACAGGCTTCCTGACCATAGGACTTCTCTATCTTTAACACACTCTCAGTACTGCTTTTCCTGGAGCATCTATCCCAGCCACACTATGAAAAATGCCTACAAGGTCTAGTCCGGAAGTGAAAGATGATTTCAAGGCTTCAAGCCTTATCAGCAAATTGTCAATAGTGGGGCTTTCTGACAAAAGTGGGATATGAAGAAAGGCACAAACTTGGAAAAAGATATAATCTACGATGAGGTCGGCTGGAGACATTGGGCTAGAGCTCAGGAGAAAGCACAAGGCTGGAGAAAACTGGGGGTGGGTGGCAGGGACCAGGCTAAAGCCTAGAGTCTAGGTAAGATACTAAGACTGGCCCTTCAAATTATCCTTTGCCTTACCCTATTCTGGCTTTTTTATCTTCTGCTTCTCTAGCAATAAACCATGAAAAACTTCAGGACATGAAGACTCTAAGGGTAGGAATAATACGAATTAAACTGAAAAACTGCCTAAGAAAAGATAGCACAATGCATGTAAAAATCTTATTAATGTTAATAAATGTTGATGTGATCTGGTAAAAACCAAAAAATCAAAAAGAAAAAAGAAAAAAAAAACTACCTAATTTCTCCAAGAATATTCTTTCAAATGACAAACCTACCTTCATATCAATCACTCTTCTCTTTTTGACTTATTTGAGAATGTAATGAATGCTATTAAGTCATCTCTCTAGAAAAACACACATACATACAACATCAAATCTATCAATCTCAGAGGGCTTCAGGGGCCTCAGTAAGGACCAAACACAGAGCTCTTTCTAGCTGTCAACTCCTAGGTACCTAGGTAACCCTTGCTAAAGATACTTTATCTCACTGACAGATAAAGCCCGCAGTTACATGACATTTAAAAATAAGGATAATTTGTGTAAAAAACTATATTTTCATGTACTTTATGACAGTGCAGAGGAAATTCATATTTGCATTTTTTAGTACAGGAAAAATAAAAACTTATTTGTTGAGTAAAATTCAAGTAATTTATAAACAGAAAGCATATGACGGTAATACCTTCACAGCAAAACAGCTCTGCGACTAAATGATTTTACAAGTCCACATAGCTAATAAATTCCAGATCTTCCACATTCTAGTTCAGTGCTTTTAAACTATACCACTTTAAACATAATAAGCAGATGATTACATCATGTAGGACACAGTTTTCAAGGTAAAAATTCCTAAAACACCAACCTTATAAGACTATGAACAATTAGGTCTCTAATTTATTTACTTAATCCAATCATTCCATTTTATCACCTAAGCCCTGACAAATTAAGAAGCAAGTTAGATGTACAGCCTTTTAAAAACAAACCCTCTAATGCATGTCTCTTTAATCAACACAATTTGTATAAATAAGAAAAATCTAGAACAGCAAAACAAGTACAAAAAATGCTCTTTATAGCATGAACATGATTACAGACAAAAATACAAGTAGTTTAAACTATGGGTTATCTAGCAAGCAGGGAGTATGATGCCAAAAACCACATGGAGTTTTTCTGCTTTGGGTCCCTGGTATTGGAAGACTGGCAGGCAGGGATCAAGCATTCATTATCTGATGTCTGCTTGGCAGATGACAAAAACAGTGAGGCCTGGCTGCACAGCAGAAGTTAGGTATCCCAACTACTACTTAAAGAATCACTGTAATTCAGTGTGTGGCTACAACCAAAATGCTGAACTAAGTGTGCCTCAGTTTCACCACTGGAAATTCAGAAATACATTATCTGCCCATACTCTATCTTTAGAGCAGTACTGCCTATTGGTTAAGAAAGAAGTCTCTAAAGCTAACTGGTCAAATTTTGGCTTTGCCACCTACCAACATTAGCAAGTTACTCTAACCCTCCTGTGTCTCAGTTTCTTCAACTGCAAAATGGAGTTAGTGTCTCTTTCACAGGGTGGTGAGGATTAAGTAAATTAATACACGGAAAAATCTTAGAGCGGTGCCTGACAAGTAATAAGCGCTCTCTGAATGTTAGCTTTTATTATCGTTTTAAACAAATGACAAGATTAATCAATTTACACCTGTATTGCACTTACATGTCCTTAGGAAATTACAGGCCTTAATTTGTTTACTTTTTAATCATGTGGTTTAACTACCAGCTGTTTTTTTCTAAAGAGTAAATACACGGCCAACTATTCTTGTAAAGAACTGAAAAAGAACTTATCGTACACACTGTCACCTAAGACTTACACATTAGCAAAGTTTTACTTAACTCTTCATCAGACTATAACTAGGCTCCCTTAACCAGTTGTAAGCTCCCTTAACCAGTTGTAAGCTACTTGGATCCATTCACTTTGACTTTTACAATCACCATCAATTCCAAAATGTAATAATGGTTATTTTTACCTGAACTACTGCGACAGCTTCCTAACTGCTCTTCCTCCTCAAATCCCACTCCACACGCTGTAGATCTTTTAAAAATCCTCATCTAATTTCACTGCCCTACTTAAAACCCTGCTATGGCTCCCCATTGTCCTAGAGAGAAGTCTGACCTCCTCACAAGACCTAAGAGGCCTGCCCCATCTAGGGCCATCCCTTTCTGGTTGCTTAGGCCACATATGCATTCTCTCAAATCCTTACCTGGGGCCTCAGAGATTGTGTTCTATTTAGCATAATCCTCTCTCCCCACTGCCTCTGACTCCACTAAAGGAGAGAATGTCTTCCTGTTACATGCTCTCATAACCCTAATCCTAATCCTCTCTTCTTCTCTGCAGCACAAAATAAAACTAAAATAGTATTTAAATAGTTATTTAATATTGTTTTTGCCCCCCAAAATATAAACTCCAAATAAGACTTGGAAACATGTCTTTTACTGCTGAAATCCAAGTGCTTCGATGCCCAGTACCTTATACATAGTAGGTGTGCACAATACACCTGTCTATGGGGAAGTGATAAGTGATGGTGGAAAGTCAATCATCCACAAAACCATACTAATGCAGAATACTGGCTGCATGGTATTAATTATCCACATTACCATATGCACTGCATTGGAGTAAAAGTAAAAACCTACTGCCTAAACGTGGGCAAAATAAAGTTAAGACTAAACTTTCAAAAGTCAAATTAAGTTTCTTTGTGCATCCTCAGGTGTTAAGTGAAACGGGAGGAGTTCCACTTCAGTTACCAGTAAGAAGATACATAACTAAATCAAGACTGCTGCCACATTTGGCACTATCCTTCTCTCTTCTTGGCAGCCTCCTCAAGGCCAAGAGTTGAGCTGGCCAGGGAAGAGTGATTTATCTCCACATTTAGAAATGGTCCCTCTACAACAGGAATGCTGTACTACTCATTGGCTTTGAATTCTAACCTTGTCAAACCAGTACCTTTCCGAAGTAGTCATTAAAAATAAAAAGGAATCCTATGTGTAAAAAAAAAAAAAAAGTTTAATAAGGCATCAAAGTCCCATTCGACTTAGAGAAAACAAAGTTGCTCTTTCTTTCAAAGAAAATAAAAATCGTGCTAACTTGATCTTTTACGAAGGAAGTCATTACCTAGAAAATTAAAAGAAACAGATATGCCGATGCTCACAGGCTAAAGGTTGGGAGGCTGTCTCGATGGAGGCTGCCCAGTGTACTAACTACCACGAGGCCTGGTGGGCAGCAGTTCCCAACGGACAGCAGGTAATGCCAGGTCCGTTTGAAGCACGCAGGTTTGACATACGCCAAACCCCTGCTGTCTGGTTAGACGCACTGACCCTGCAAATGCAACAAACGCCCAGCCCCTGCGCTAGGATGAGCAGACCTGCCCGCTCTGGTGCAGCCCTTCCTGGGAAACGCGCGTCCAGGGGGCACGGCTCAGGTAAGGACTTGGAGGTCTCAGGGTTAAACGCTTGGCCCTTTGTTCGCTCCAAAGCATCGGAGCCCTGGGCACCCGCTCCGCCTCCTCCCCCACGGCTCCCGGGCGCCAGCGTCTCCCGCGGAGAGGCTGAGCGGACTCCAACGCACGGGCTCCGCGGCGCCCCCGGCCCGCCCCCAGCCCTCCCCCGGTGGGTCCGGACCCCGGGGACTCCGCGGCGCGCAGCCCCTCGCCCTCACCTTGTAGACGTCGCCGTAGGTGCCGCTGCCGATGCGCTGAATCAGCTCGAAGTCCTCCTGCGGGTTCCGGCGGGACAGATCGAAGCCGGGGTTCATGGCGGGCCCCGGGTGCACCCCGCCTCCCTCCCGGGCAGGGGAGGGGGGGCGCTCAGGGGGCCACACGGAGAGTGGGAGCCGCGGCCGGCCCCCGGCTCCCCCGGCGGTCACAATCGCCCGGCTCCACGCTGCGGCCGCCGCCGCCGCTCTCCTCACACCGCCGCCGCCGCCGCCACCGCGGACGACGACGACCGGGCTCACCGTCCCCGCCCCCCGCAGCCCGCTGCCGAGCCGAAAGCCCCGGTCACACCCACGGGGAGAGGAGAACGCTCGCAGCCCCTCGCTCGGGGTGAAACTCCAACATGGCTTCCGCCTTCGCCGCTCCTCCCCCTCCCCTTACTCCCGCTCCTCCAACCTCCTCCCCTCGTTCCCGGGCTCCGGCCCGACTGCGCAGCCGCGATCCCGGACCGAGCGCTCCCCGGCCTCGCGCGCGCCCGGCGCGAGCGCGCTGCGGCCCTGCGCCGCGGTGCGGCGGCAGCTGGTGGCCGGGACGTACCCGACCTGAGCCTCTGCGGCCAGTCGTCCGGGGCCAGAAAAGGTTTGCCTTCTCCAGGGACCGCGGGAGGGACGGGCAGAAAGTGCTCTTATTTGCTGCTGATTCCCCTAATGACAAAGTTTGACGTTGCCAAATCAGGTCCCAATCCTAAGCAGGTAGAATAGTTTTAATTTGCAAAACAGCCGAAGTCCCAAACTGGTTTTTTTAAAAGCAGCTACACATGAGACACGGACATTCTGTGATTGCGTGGCAAAAGCCCCTGAGAAAAGTGTGCTGTGCTTGTTCAATACCCGACAGTCGGGCGCTTGAAATTGGCCTGCCAGGGAGCAAAAGAGGAAGGCCCAGGAGAGCGGCCAGAGAGGCATGTGGAGTGGGTAAGGCATGGGAAGCTGGGGGCGGGGGAGGGGGGACGAGCGGAGGACACTCTGAGCTTCTCCCAGCCAGCCGGTATAGAGGGCGTGGGAGGCAGGCAGAGCTCACAACTAAAGCAGTGATTGACCTCACCGGAGACTTCTGGATTATCAAAGACCGGGGCGGGGACTGCAAGCTGTCAAGCAACCTTGCAAAGGAGAGGTGGTGGAGGGTGGAGCGTAGACTAGTTCCATTCCTGCACCTGAAATGTAAACACATGATGATCCGGGAGCTCTTTAGTTTACCAACCCAAAGCCCCACCCTGCTTAAGACCCAGATTGCAAGCATTACATCCAATCGATGTGGACACCAGTGCCAACTGTTAATACCTGTCAAGAAATCATGTGGGTATGGAGGGTTAATTTTCTGTTCTCAATAAATTGCCCACTTGGCATTTCCAAAAGCTTTAATCAAGTAGGTGATGGTCACTTTGGCAATACCACTGTGGAGTGTTGCTTCAGAAATGCTTTCCTAATACCCTTAAAACACCACACCTTCTGACCACTCATATTCCCTAATGCCTGCTGACTCCTGAGAAACTAGATCTCATCAAACCTGTTGGGGATAAAATAAATAGAATCAGACAATAGTTAGGCAAACTGCTTCATACATTTTTATCTTGTTTCAATCCTTTTGCTTGTGGTAAGATTGCATAGTGACTAAATTCCCAAAGCGGTTGTTTACTCTCTGAGTATTGGCTAAAAGATGTTGGAAAACAACCATTTCTTCACCTATACAAGTAGTCTTTCAATTGTCTAATTTTTAATTATTTTAAAGCTTATATTGCTGATGCTAAATTGCTATCCTATGAATACTTATTGGATTTCTTCTAGATGGATCTACCTTAAGGCTATGGTATCTTGAGAATTAAATCCCTAACTATGTGTTTATTCCATGGCTAAGGATCCTGGTTTTGCCTGTTTAAAGCACTTGCTGGGGGCCCAGAGTGCAGGCCTTCCTTCTGCTTGTTGGCATTTGGGGACTTGTTTGGCCTCTTTAAGCCAAGCATGAGGATAGTTAGCCCAGCATTCATATAAGCAGACCTAACTATCCCAAACAGGAACTTTTTTAATGCCTGAATGCCAAATTCTCAGGATTCTCAAGACTGAATGCTGTACAAGAGCATTCTAATGGTTTCACTCTTTTGTTTGCTAAGATTATCTTCTGTGCAGATAACTTTGCATTTGCATTACTAATAGACTTCTTTCAAAGGGAGAAGACCTTTCAGCAGGGCTGGAACCGTCTTTAAAGTCTCACTTGTTCCATTTTGGCAGGGCCTAGCTAGCTCTCTTGAAAAGAGATGGATTTTCAAGTAAGGGCCTGATTTGCCCTATAAATATGGCAAATGTTTTCGACATAAAAGGGCTTGTGCAATTAACTGCTCACAAAGAATAAAATAGTTTGTTCTTTGTAATATATGCCCACAGCCAAAACCGATGTCTTTTTCTTTCTATTCTAACACTCCTTAACTTTGCTAGAAGTAACACTAGTGATCACACTTTCTTTGAATCAGAGAAGTAGCTTCCCTCTTCTATGATTAGAAACATCCCTGGAAATCTAATGTTTCCTATTCAAGAACTGCTTCTACATTCTCTCTCCTTGGTTTACTGCTGCTTGAATACATCAGGTCCTCGAATAAGGTCATTTTGTATAATGTTGATGAAGTGCTAGAGGAACTTAACTCTCAGTTATGTCCATTAGCTTGTGGTAAATCTGGTGCACAACAGTGAGGACTTAATGCACCTTCAGTAAAAGGGAACTAATTCACTGCTTCCAAAGCAACCAGCCTCATTATGAGTTAGTGTGTGCGAATGATAATAATAATAATAATAGAAAAATAGTAATAGCTAACATTCCAAGTGCTTACAAGTTGCTAGGAACTGAGTCAAGTACTTTCCATGTGTTATGTCATTTAATTCTCAAAACAACTTGATGATAGGTATTACTATCTCCATTTTTTCAGGCACAGACAGATTAAGTTGCTCAGGCAGAGTAGCACAGAAAACTGAAATTTGAACAGATAGTATGGCACAAGGGCTAGACTCTTAGCTATTAGTCTATACTCTGCTTTACAGTACACTTGTTAAAATTTCTCTTATGCTAAGCCAAAATCTGCCTCCTTGTAATGCATTTAGAGTCAATGATTATTAGATTCTAGTGGTATAGAATACAGAGGGAAAAAAGCTCCCAAGGAGTTTGCGGTCTCACAAAACAGAAAAGTACAGAAGAGGTGTGTTAATGTAGACAGGAAGATAAGGAAAGATGCTAAAGCTAAATCTTGAAGAATGTGTTGGCATTACCCAGACAAACAAGGGGGAGGTGCTACACTCAAGGCTGGCTACTTAGTCCCAGCCCCTTAAATTACGCCCCCCCCCCCCATGTAAGCATTGCACAGCAGGAAGCACATAAAGGCATAGATAGACAGTAGTAGTTAGTTGCCTGCATATCCAGAGCACTCTTTTTTAGCCCATCTCTCTCATGGATCCGTGGCTTAGGGATTCCTTGATCTCCATACCAGCTCTCTCTTTCATCCTCATAACCTCATGTCTAATAACCCATTGGATCCACTTATTTGGCTTACTGACTTCACAACCACCACTCACATTCAACAAAACCACTGCTCACATTTTCAGTACACCAACAGCTCTGGGGGAGGAATACTGAGTAAGCCCTATCTCAAAAGAGACTTATTATCACCAGGACATCCACCAGGGGAAGGGATTCAGACCCCAGACATGTGTGTGAAACAACATGGCAGAGGGTTCCAGGAGGTTATATCGCCTAACATAGCACAGATCTGAAAAGGGCTACCTGGATTTAAATTTTGTCTCTGTCTCCTTACCAAATGACCTTGTGAAATTATTTCAAACTGGGGCTGTTGTTATAAAGAGTCAAAAAGAAAATATGTGTAAAAGTCAGTAGTACCTGGCTCCGTGGTAAACCCACAAAGTATTAATTACTATTATTTTGAATATATTTTAGAATGTTTTGAAAAGCGACAGTTATGGGGATTAGGATGGAGATATGGTTTAGGAAGGAAATACAGTAACATATATGAGACCCTGAATTAAGGCTGAGGACAGAGAGAAGGGAAAGAACCCAGGAGATAATTGGAAGATGGAATTAACAGGTTTATTGAAGTGAGGAAGCAGGCAGAGAGACATGGGTGACATGCAGGCTTCTGGCTTAGATAATTAAGAGGATCACCAAAAGGTAATGGCATTTGCTATAAGAGGAACTGGGGTTATTTGGGGGAGGACTTTAGCACTGGATCAAAATAGAGAATTCTCTTTTTTACCTCTTAAGTTTGATGTGTTCAGTTAGAAATGTAAAATTAGTGATAAATATGTAGGGTCGACACTTAGGAACGATTTCGGGGCCTAAAATTTTTAAATTTTAGGCATCATCGTTCAGAAATATTTATTGAGCCTTGATCACATGCCAAACTAATTAGCTTCTGGCAGTGTAATAGTACATGATTTCTGAAATCAAGTTGGAGGTACAAACAAGTTCTCATATCATCCCTTTATAGTGAGATAAGTACCAGGGTGCAAAGAAGCAGAGCCAGAAGGAGATGTTAGATGCCGCCTGAGCTAATAATTTGGCTCTTTTTCAAACTGATGTATATTTAAAATTTTTATTTAAACCAACATTTTAAAAGCATGTACTCTTTTATTTACAGGTGAGATGGAGCTCTGCATGGGGAGTGGGTGGAGATGGAAATCCGCAGATATCAACTCTCAGCTGCCACTGTGTCATTCTGAGTAGTTCAACTCTGCTCCCAGATTTGCATACAAACACTTAACAGTGTTTCTCAATGGAGGTTTTATTAGCATTTTGGGTAGGAGAACGCTTCCTTGTATGGGGCTGCCCTCATGGATTAGAACCCTCCCCACGCCCATGGAAATACTGCTTCCAGACATACTGACATCAACAACAAAAATGGCCACATGTATTTCTGAATGCCTGGGGTTGGACTCCCTGGATTGAGAATGTTTGCCTGTCATGTTCCTTAGGAGAACTATAACCCACACCAAACTATCATAGTATTCCTTTCTATCTAATGCAACATGTGTCCCAAGAGAAGTCTTGATATGTAAAATATTGTTCCTCTTATTACATTTCCAATATTTGTCACCCAAGTGACATTCAACTGCCCTCTGTAGATTCACAACCAAGATTCTACCTGCCCTTTATCAGGTAGTTCCTGGGATCATGTAGGAGGGCACCAAATCTAGTCTTCGCAGAGGAAGGAACCTCTAAGCTGAAATTTAAGGGACAAATAACAAATTAGGCAAGAAGGCATGTTTGAGGTGAATAACATGAGGCTAGAGTGGTAAGCAGGGATCAGTCCATGAAGGGGCATGTAAATCATGTTAAATAATTGGACTTTCTTATTAAGAACAAAAAGAAACTATCGATGGATTTTCAACACAGGAATAGCATGATCTTACTTGCGCCTTAGAAATACCCCACTAGCGGCAGCATGGAGAATGAATTAGAGGCTGATGGCAAAACTGGAAACGAGATGGGAGAATAGTTAGGAGACCCTTGCAGTAGTCCAGGTGAGAGAAAATAATGGCCTGAATTAAAATATGGAGCTAGCCTCAACATTCAGTGATGGTAGTATTTGAAATTGTGAGTTGAGACGAACCCTCATAGGGAGGACACATGGAACAGGTAGAAAATGGGTTCCTAGAGAACTCCGAGGTTTACAGTAAAGCAAAGAAAGAGAATCCAGCAACAGAGGCTAGGAATGTGGAAATGTGGCACCCAGTATGGTACGTGGAAATGAAATAATGTGGCAGCCATAGGAGTTCCCTGCTCAAGATTCCCTTCAAGGAAGCACCTGCTCTGAGGAGTATAATTAACTGACAGCCTCCAGCCACCATGCCTTTGGGACCTGTCACGGCATCCGTGCAGAGGTCTCATTCTCCCCAGCTGCTCCTAGGCAGTGACGGAGCACCATCGGCCATTCCTGCTCAATGCAATTTCCTCTAATGAGCAGTCTTTGCTCTGGGCTCCCCACTGGCCTTACCGAGCCATTCCCAGAGCTGCCGTGCAGACTGAGGCTTTTCCTTCCCACTCCTTCCTTCTTTCTCTCCCATCACAGGCATTTTAATTAAGACATGCTTTGCAGTGTGAGACTCTTCCCTCCCTCCCCCTGTTCCCCTTCCTCTTTATCTCACAGATGTGACCACATATAAGAATCTTGCACTTCTAATACAATTTTACCATCTACTGAACGAGTACAATTGGTATCAATGAAGCAAAGGAGGAAATTTTAAGGAGAGTGTTATCAATGATGTTAAATGTCAAAGAGAAGTGACCGAGGTGAAGGGAGACAGGAAAGTGTCATTAGACTTGTCATTACGGAGGTCAGTACTGACCTATTGAAATCTCATATTCCCTCTTCTGCTATTGTGTCTCAGTTATATTCTCCTAGATCCCCTTCAATCCTTCTCATACATCATGATCTTCATACTTCTCATCCAGACCCCCTTATATGGACACACCTAATGTATTAATATCTTTCTAAACTCTGGCACTAAGGATTGAGCTCAGTATTCCAAATGCGGTTTGGTCAGTTTTGACTGTGGGAGGATTATAACTACCTATTATCTGAATACTATATTGTAGCCTAAACTTTGATTAAATTTTATAGCTGCAACAAACTCAGGGCCACTGTACTGCCCAACTCAAGAGATGCCATTTATGTTATAATCTATAATTATATAATCCTCAACTTCAACCTGGCCCTTGGGACCTGATCAAGAAATATCTCCAAAAAAACATGTTTGCTCCCCTCTGAATCAGATCATCAGAGGTGTTCTTGAACCCCCATTGCTATGAAATGCCAAGGACAGGCAACTTTGTCTCATGCAACCAACCGCAAAGTTCCTGCCCTGCCAACAATTTATCCAACCAGATATCATCTCATCACCAAGCAGATAGAACACCACCAACAAAGCAGAGCACAGAGTACCTCTACCTGATATTGTTACCAGGTGAGATCTTAACAAAGACGAGTTTGACAGGAACCTAGGACCTTATCTAAAGATACAAGAACCTCCTATCTTGAGAAGCCAGGATGTCAAGGGGGTGTTCTTTGGCCTGCACTGTAGGTAATTGGTATCTTTCTAGATTCAACTAATCCTTGAGGGTACAAACTGTGTGAAAAGTAAGACAACAAAATATAAGATTATAAGGTGGTGCAGGCTGAATACAAGATGGGAAAGAGACTGAGAGATGCTGAGATAATCTTATTGATGTAGCTCCCGATTGTATTTATCTGTTATCTCATGATAGATTATGGTATTTCCAAGATTCCCTTTCATACAACATTTAGACTAAAATTCCCCTTAGATGCTCTCAGTTAAAGGGTATTACCCTGTACCCTAATTCCGGATCCAGAGTGAGGCCACCGCTGAACCAGACGGAGTTGCCCCAGAACAAATACAGTTATACACACTGTGTTTCCAGAGTAGATTACTGCCCAGAGTGTTATTCTGCTGGCCTCTTCTTTAGAACCTTTATTCTAGTTACTCATTCCCTTAGGAGGACTTGAACTTCTGCTCCCCACAAAATCTGTAGTAAAGCAATCTACTTATAGATCTAGAGAATTCATCTCTTTGGGAGAAAAAATCCACGAATTCAGTTTAAACCTGGACTGGAGTTTTTCTTGATCAAAACAGACAAAAAGTGAAAGCTCAGTTAAATAATTCAAATAACATGCCAGGAGTTTTTCATTGTTTCTTATCCCCTTGCTCACAGCTCAAACTGACCCAGATCTCTGCCTCAGGAGGCAGATCCATTTGCTGAGTCCAAGCTCAGAGCAAACCCTTCTGGATCAAGGTATGCTTTTTCTTGATATTAGAGCTTCAGCCTGGAATCTGATCATCTGGTTTACTATAAGATACTTAAAATGTATATTTTAATATTAGGACTCACCTGGTAATATGAATTTTCCCAGCTGAGCATCTGATACCATCAGAATAGTTAAACATGTGTTGATGGAATAATTGTTCTCATTGTAAAAGGAACAAAAGGAAGGAAACTCATAAAAATTTCCCTCCTGCTTTGTATTTTATTTATCAGTGACTAAGCCCCTGTATGAAATTTGTGAATAGCTCTATTCAAGCTTAAATGTAGAGCTGCATACAAGTAGTCTCTCTCAAAGTCAAACTGTTAACTGGACACCAATGTCTGAAAATGTTTATGTAAATTTTTAATGCCTAAAAATGTAACACTTATATTGCTGATGCCAATATGTAAGGTTTACATATCCTCTCATCTTGGGAGAACGTTCTCTGGTCATTCCAAATAAACCCAAAACACCCTGTCTACAAATCTGAGCCCAGTCTGTTTTCTGCTACATGGTGCAAGCTTCTTAATTAGTCTCTCTGGACTCATTCTCTTACTCTTCTGATAATGCCACACCTGGCCAATAGACATCCTGAAATGCTGACAATAGAAATATGAAAATCCTGAGGGGAAGCTAAATTTGGAATGAATAGGAGTTCACTTTTAGGCCTGTAGAGTTTCAGGAGATGAAAGGGCACTAAGGAAGAACCATTGCAAGAATAGTGACAGATTTAGAAAGTGTAAGAGGGGATTAGATCATGGTGCAGAAATTTGAGTCATACAAATAAGGATGACAGAATTATGAGATCTGTGAGAGTCTGAGTGAGTGTGTAAAGCAATGGTGAGCAACTTTTTATGTTTTTAACGAGGGCCACTTAAAAGGAGCAGAAAATACTTATGGACCTTGCTTTTTAAACATTCAAAGTGAAAATAATGTTGCTGATTTCCATAACGAGAATGCTCACACATTAATAACTCATTTTATCTTTGGTGTGACTCCTTGAGTTATTAGCATCCATAATTTACAGATGGCAAACTTGAAGCTTAGAGAAGGGGAAGCCAGAAACCAATCAGGGCTGATAATTAGTTTCAGTCAATTTCAGACTTACTGATCATTGCTTACTGAGTTTCTGGTTGTACTAGATATTGGGAGTGCAAAAATGAATAAAATATATACCCAATCCTCAACCACTACAGCATTCCTTTCTTTCCTCTACTCCAGAGGATACCGTCCTCAGCCTAGGCTGGGCTGGTTTGTATTGAGATCCAAAGCTGAGCATAACCTACACAGAGTCCCAGGGTATCGACTTTAGGTTCTCCTGGCTGTTCATGCCTGTGATATAGTCATCATCTTGCAAAGAAAGGAAAATATGGGAACTCATATACTTCTGTGTGGAGAATAAATTGGTACAACCACATTGGAAAGCAATTAAGCAATAACTATTAAAGCTAAAGATATCTTTATCTTACAGTCTACCAATTCCACTTTTCTATATATACCCAAGATGCTCTCTCTCAAATGCCTAAGGAAATATGTAAATGAATGTTCATTGAAGCGTTGGGTAAGCGAAAGATAATTGGAAACAACCTAAATGTTTATCAACCCAAGAATGAATAAGTAAAATGTTGCATGATCACATAGTGGGATACTATATCATAGATAAATGAACTAGAACTAGAACTAGGATGCGCATAAACCTCAAAAAGAATAAAAAAGAAAGTGGCAGAAGATACATAAAGTGTGCTTCCATTGACATTAAGTTTAAACACATGAAACAATATTACCTATTTCCGTGTATGATAAACATTTAAAAATATTCATGATTCTAATGAACTCCAAGTTCAGGATAGTTGTTACCTCTGCTGAGGAAGAAGAATAATGATAGAGTATGCAGAAGCCTTTAGCCAGATCTGTGTTGTTGGCTTTTTTTTTTAAGTGGGTTTGAAGCAAATATGGCAAAAAGTAAATATTTGACAAAGCCAAATGAGGAATACTAGTGTGTTATATTATTTTCTATACTCTGTATACTTACAGTATTTCATTTAAAAGAATATATGTGCCCTGGACCCTAGGATTTTCTTGTGTCTTCTTCTTCGTGCAGAATTTTCTTCTTTTCCCCTTTTCCTGTGTTGAAATTCCATTTATTCTTTGATATCTAGCTCAGGTTTCACTGCCTTATTGAGAATTTCTATGACAATCTTGTCAGTGCATACTATGCTCTTTTTTTTCCCTAAACCACATTAGTTCTATTAAGTTTTCTCGTACACTATGTTTTCATGAATGGACTTTTTTCATGTTGTTTTTTAAATGTATATTTCCTTAGATTAGACTT
Source organism: Rousettus aegyptiacus (assembly GCF_014176215.1). Lineage (NCBI taxonomy): Eukaryota > Metazoa > Chordata > Mammalia > Chiroptera > Pteropodidae > Rousettus > Rousettus aegyptiacus. Next base: position 23,014,721 of record NW_023416310.1, read on the forward strand.
TAATATTTTACTTTACTGTGCACAAATCCAGTTATATTGTAAAGAGGCGTAAGAACAGAGATATCTTAAGCTTCTTTAATTCTTCCCCAGTGCCCAGTGGAGCCTAACTAGATAGTTATTAAAGAAAAGCAATATATTAACCAGTAATTATAACCCTTTCTACAAAACCTTTACATAGAAAGTTGAAAATACTAGTTTGAGCTACATTTGCTTTTATTTTCCCTGAGAGAGAATACTAATGAATTGCGAAAGACCAAAAATTGGGCAGCAGAAGGGAAAAGAAGAAATAATGGATTTGTGTATTATACATTCTGTATAATCAGCTCTTGAATAATTAAGCATGGAAGACCTCTTATAGAAAAAGAAGAATTTATAAACTCATTTTATGACTATGAAATTGTTTTATGGATCATTTCCAATTTTCAGATAACCCTAGGTCAAACACAAGTTGTTTTATAAAAACATTTCTTATTACATGTGCTAAGCTAAGTAATCACATACAAATACACCTTGTCATTCTCTGCCTTCACTCCAGTATTTATTGGACTAGACATGGGAATGGTGGTCCAAGGAAACTATAAAACAAAAGTTGTTTCACCTGTGGAAACAAGGAAGTGTTTTGAAGAGAAAAAATTACTTGGAGTTCAAATTACCCTTAGTCTATCTTGTTAAAAGTGCTTGGTGCTTGAGGTCACAACCTTACCTGAAACCTCATAGTATAGATTACTCTATACTAATCCAGAATGACTGCTTAAGAACACAGGAGATGTTAAGAGATCTGGACTGCATTGTCTCTCCTCAGAATGGAAAGCTGGGTATCACAGAATGAGATAAACTTAGGAATCAGTGCAGTTACTTTTAGCAAGAGCAGCAACTACTATGGTGTAGATCAAAACTACCACCATTTTGTCCCTGGCGAGTTTCCTAGTGGATCTTTGTAATGTTTTGTTAAACCGGGCCACTATGTTGTGTTCCTTTGGCCTCAGTGCTACAACATTCAAAAGATAGTTCCCTGAATTAAACTTTACCTATCTCTGCAATTATGCCTGCACTTTTAACTCCGCAGAGTACCTCTGAAGGTTGTAGCCCTGAAATGATTACCTCTCTCTATCTCTATGTCATTTGTATCCTGGTGAAGAAAACTAAAGACAAAAATATCTTGCAATTTGGTAAGATATCATACATTCCGTGTTCACCTGTTTTATAGGTGTTAGTATTTTGTAGGTGTTAGTGTTAGTATTAGAAGCAAAGTGACCATAGTATTCCTATACTAATGATGAACCTTATCACTGGTCTTTGCAATTTTTTATTTCTCTGCAAAAAAAAAAAATCAAAAATAAAAAATGCTATTATACAGCGAATCTACATATAATGAATATATTGGGTTCTCAGAGTTCCCTGAAGTTCGTAACTTGGAATTAATTTCCCATGGAAATCGTGTGATTAATTATGGCTAGATTCTAAATCAAGGCCACAAAATCCAAGTAATATTAGTAGGTGTGGCAGGATAAGTCCATTAAGAAATCATGTCTTGTTTTCTTGCCTATGGGCTTTTCATTGAAATATGAGAAATATTTTTTTTCTTCTCTCCATTGGCAAGGTTAAGATGTGGTGATTTCCTAAAGCCTCAGGGAGGCAAAAGACTCAATTATCTGGTTCCAGGAAAAGGGAAATGGCTTGACTTCAGGAGGACTTGGATCTTTTGAACCCAGAGGGTGGAGAAAACCAGACAAGAGTCAGTTTGCATAAATAGTGAGGACCTATGTCCACTCCAGAATAACAGATCAGATTGCCATAGACCTCTCATGATGATATCAGCAAGGATATTTTGTCTAAGAAGTAATAAAAGAATTAATTTATACTAAGCTGAAACAAGTTCAGGATACATGTTGTAAATTCTAGGGCTACAATTAAGAGAACAGTAAAAGTATGTGTAAACGGTATAATGTATAAATAGTTTAAGAGAAAACGTAATAATAAGATAATTCACTCAAGCCAAAGAAAGGCAAGAAAAAAATTAAAAGGAACAAGTAACAAGTGGGATGAGTAGCACGCAAAATAGTAAGACGTTAGCTATAAACACAAATACATCATTAATTAACCCTCAGTATAAATGGCATAACATTCCATTGAAAAACAAAGATGATCAGGGTACAAACTGCGATGGCCAGAGTTATGGGAGGACAGACACTTCAGAAAATACTCCCCCTCTCTGGCGAAGGATTAGTAGAAAAGAGTACTACGAAAACTGTCGCCGAAGGAGGCATTATGCTTCCAGAAAAACCTCAAGGAAAAGTATTGCAAGTGACAGTAGTAGCTGTTGGATCGGGCTCTAAAGGAAAAGGTGGAGAGATTCCAACGGTTAGTGTGCAAGTTGGAGATAAAGTACTTTATCTCATATGGAGGCACCAAAGTAGTTCTAGACAACAAGGATTATTATTTAGAGGTGGTGAAGTCTTGGAAAGTATGTAGACTGAAATAAATCACTACCTTACATGATGCTGCCCATTCCACCAAAATTCTGAAATCTTATCGTGTAAATAATTTCCATGTCTCTCTTTTGTAATAAACTAATAATATCCAAACTGATGACATCCGGTGTCTCTTAAAATTTCATTTCACTGTACTGATGTAAATATTTCCAACTAAAAATATATAAATAAAACAAATAAAAATTAAAAAATATAAAAACAATGGTTTAAAAATGTGTATGCTTTTTACAAAAGATGTAAGAGTTAAAACCTAAAATTATAACACAAAGAAAGTTAAAAGAACACAAAGATTTTATGCAAGCACTAAACCAAAAAAGCTAGTATAATTACACAATAACATATAATGTAGACTTTAAGAAGAAAAGCATTATTAGAAATAAACTGTGATATTTCACAATAATAAAAAATTAACCCATAAGGAAGATGTAAATGATAATTTTGTATAAAACAAGCAATATACTACAAAATATATAAAGCAAAAAAATTGATGAAACTGTAAGGAAAATAGACAAATCTACAATCATAGTAGGAAACTTCAACACATCTCTCAGTAACTGATAAGGAGACAAAAATTGGAAGGACATACAACATTTAAACAACCTGACTAATAAAATTGACACAATTAATATATACTTAGAATATGTCACCCAACAATTTCAGAATTCATTTTGTTTCATGTGAACATGAAGCATTTACTGAAAGTGATTTTAACTTGGGCTATAAAGCAAGACTCGCGATATTTCAAAAGCTTAAAACTACATCGACTATGTTTTATGAGCACAGAGAATTAAGCAAACAGTCAACGATTTTTTAAAAACTACAAAATTCGCAAACATAGATATTAAGTTATATATTTCTAAGTAGTCCATCAGTCAAAGAAAAATATCTAATGAAAATTATAAAATATTTTGAACTAGATCGTAATGAAACTCTGACATCAAAAATTTTATCTATGGCCATGCCACCCTAAACACGCAGATCTCATCTGATCTCGGAAGCTAAGCAGGGTCAAGCCTGGTTAGTACTTGGATGAGAGACCACCTAGGAATACCTGGTGTTGTAGGCAACTAAAAAAAAAAAAAAGAATTAAGATGCGGCTAAAACTGTATTTACTGGGAAATTTATAATTTGAAGGGCTGAAATTTATTGGTTTAAACAAGAAATACCTAACTATTTCAGTAACTTGCGGGGGGGGAAAACAAACCTGAAAAAAGTATTAAAAAGATAATGGTAAAGTGAAGAGAAAAAAAGAAATGAAAAAAATATACAGTAGAGAAGAGTCACGGAAAAGAATAATAAAACTGATAAATCCCTAGCAAGTTCACACATAAAAAATGGTAACAAAAGCAAACAAAAACAGTACATGTTACCCTATAAGGCTGGAAAAAGGGGGCATCACTGTGTAGTGTACTGACTACAAAGTTGAAGTGGAAATATTTTAGACTGCTTAATATCAATAAATTTGAAAATTGAAATGAAATGGAAAATTTCTAAAACAACTCAACTTACAAAAAGTGATGGCAAAGAAATAGAAAATCTAAATAGTCCTATATCTACTAAAGAATTGAATAGGGATTAAAATCTTTACACACTATATCTCTCTATTCTGATGACTTCACCAGTAAATTCTTCAAGCCATTTAAAGAAGAAATAACAGCAATCTTATACAAACTCTTTTAGAAAATAGAAAAAGGAATTATCAATTCATTGACTTCAATGGATACAGAGGAACTTTTGGGGGAGGGTAATGAAAAACTAAACAAAAAATTTGGTATCATGATTATGATGATGGTTACATTATAGAATATATTTGCAAAATTCATCGAATTGTACTCTTAAAATTGGTGAATTTCATTGCATGAAAATTATATCCCAATAAAGATGACCCTAAAAATGGGTTGCAAACTTAAACAGATATTTCAAAAAAGAATATATCCGAGTGGCCAATAAATATATGAAAAAGTACAGGTTAAAATCAGAGGATGTGAAGCAAGTGGAACTCTCCTACACTGCTGACAAGAATGTAGATTGGTATACCACTTTGAAAAATTTCTTGGGCAACTTCTAAGAGAAAGCTGAATATATGAATAACCTATGACCCAGCAATTCCAGTTCTATTTGTAGTAGCCAAAATTTGGACACAACCCAATGTCTATCAATAGTAGAATAGACATAGTATCAATATAGTATAAATAAATTTTGTATATTTATACAATGTAATACTACTACACAGCAATGAGAATGAATGAACTACTGCTACACATGGATGAAGCTTATAAACATAATGTTGAGTGAAATAAACCATGCACAAAAGGGTTGATTTACTTAAAGTTTAAAAAATAAATTAGGTGGTTATATAACTAAAGGTAGTAATTGGGCGAGAGTGTAAGTAGGGTCTTCTAGAGTGCAGGTAGTCCTTGACCTTCAAAGTGTTACACAAATGTGTTCACTTAGTGAAAATTTATTGATATTCTACCTTTATGATTTGTGCCATTTTATGTATGTTATATTCAATAAAAGGTTTATTTCAAAAGATACAATCACATGAATTCCTTTATAACAGTCATAACACAGCATGATTTACAACCAAGTAAATTTTATTCATCTGATTTTGCCCCATCAAAAAATGTCTTATAAATGTAAATCCAAACATACAAAACAGAAAATTACTTGTAGCACAAAAGCACCTTTCACTTTACAAAGCAACACATCAAATGCATGAAAGGGATAAGGATAACACTATAGCAGATCCATTTTTCAATTTAGCAAATTTATCCTAATGAAAGAAATAACTCAACAGAAGCACCAAGCTTGCTGTCAAATGTTCATTTTAAACATTATATCTACTAGCAAAACACTAAAATCCACCCAAATACCCAACCCCTGGATTAAAATTTAATAAATTATGATATACCAGTACAAGGCAATAATAACATGTATTAAAAATAATGAATAAAAGACCATGTAGAAACACTAAATAAAATTATAGGTACAATGTAAAGTAGAAAAATCTAGTGTATTATGATAATGTACATCATGATTCTAAATATATGAACGTTAACCAATAGGTAATATGAAAATATCAAAAGCTGTTGTTTTGGAGTGCTAGATTTATGGATTTTTTTGAGGGGTAGACCTCTCCTGCTCCTTCATGAATAGTCTTTATTATTATTTGGATCAGTTAGAGTTATTTTGTTGTAGCAAGAAAAGCTAACTTAAGTAAAAAAGATTTATGGAATCATGTAGGAGTAACTTGCAAAATCAAGGAAATACTGAATGTCCCATAGGGAAGACGAAGATCCAGAAAGGTTACAGAGATCTTAGAAACAGAAGTTCTCTAATCAGCTCTCCAGGATCCTCCCTTCTGATGGCTCATTTTAGATATCTCTGTTTCTTTGTGCCTCTACTCAAGATTTAAATTATCAGAAGAGAAAATTTGATCATTCTAGCCAGAGTCAAGCATCTGCCTTGTCCTTTTATTGGCAAACACATCAGAACAACCTGGAGTTAGAGAAAGTTGCTTCCCTAAGGGAGATGGGTAGTGTTCTGAGAAAAGGGGGTAGAAGGATGCTGGGGTATCAAAACAACAGTCTCATGAAATCTTACATCATCTTTTCTATAAATATTACATCATCTTTGCTAAATTCAGAGAATTATAAAGTAAAAAAGTAATGAAAAAGCATCCTTCATCTCATTATCCATTAATTTTCTATTGCTACATAATAAATTACCCTCAAAACTAGAATGGCTAGAGACAAAGTAAATTAGTGGTTGCCTAGGGCTAGGGTTTTTTGGGGGGTGGGGACAGGGGAGAAGCTGGGACTTCGGTGGTGATAGCTAAACAGTATGGAGTTTCTTTGTAAGTTTCTAAAGTTGCATTGTGGTGATAGTTGTATAACTGAATATACTAAAACTATTAAACTTGTGATGGATGAGTTTTATGGTATGTGAATTATATCTGAATAAAGCCGTATTTTAAAATACTAGGGTAACCAGCTATCCCAGTTTGCCTAGGACTTCCCTGATTTTATCGCTGAAGGTGCCATATCCCAAGAAATTCCACAGTCTAAGTGAAACCTCGACAATTGATACCCTATTTAAAATTTATCAGCTTAAAACAACGAACATTTGTTATTTCACAGTTTATCTAGTCGAGGAATCAGGAGCAGCGTACCTAGGTGATTTTGGCTCAGGGTCTCTCAGGAGGTTGCAATTATCTGAAAGCTTGACTTGGGCTAGAGGATTGCTCCCAAGTTCATTCATGTGGTTTGGGCAAGAGGCCTCAATATCTTGCCATGCGGGTCTATCCACAGAGTGCCCTCACGACATAGCAGCTGGCTTTCCCCAAGAGCATGCGATGAGAGAGGGAGAAAGGGTGAGAGAGAGGGAGATGGAAGAGGGAGAGGGAGAGAAGGAGGGAGAGAGAATAACTTGGGTGCTGTTGAGTCTTTTATGACTTAATCTTGAAAGTTGCATATCATTACTTCTGCCACATTTATGTGGTCATACAGATCACTTAAAAGTAGATGAGAAAGAGTAAACATGTGGCAAACAAATTCTTGCTGGACCACCCAAAAACAGTGGGACCCAGGGGAGTCCAATGAACAGATTTGCTTGGATCCTCCCTATCCGTCACACTTAATTCATGTATGCTAAGGTTTATAGCAAAAGTGACTAGCTCCCTTCCTTTAAGGAAGTTTTTCTATCTGAATTCCTTTAGGCAAGTAAAGGGGAGGGTCAAAGGTTCTATCACAAGTCTTTTGATTCCTTAAAAATAACCAGCTTAAAATCAATGTCCTCTATGGGAGGTGAACCTGCAGTGTAAATATACATATGCCTACTATTAAAGTGTATAGCTGAAACTTTTTGTATTTTATTAACCAATGTCACCATAAAAAATGAATTAATTAAAAAAAAAATCAGTGTCCCGAAAGGTGCATTTTGGGGTAGCAAACTCTGGTTCCCCTCAATACTAACGTCTATCTCAGAATCTGCTTCCTATGGAACCCAACCCGTGGTACCCTCTGGGGACTGCTACACCTGGAGGATTAGAATGTGTGCACTCTTGTAGCTAGAGGTTGAAGGGTGATTCAGAATTAGCATAATCAGTTTGTCCTTCCAAAATGTACAAATCATGGGTCACTCCACCTTTCTTGAGATAGAGTGGTTGAATGCTTGGAGAGGTGCCAGAAATTATACCACGTATGTTTCTTCAACAAAGTAGGAAACATTGCCATAATACCGAGTGATCTTAAAGAGACAGAATCATTAGAAATTAATGTATTGAATATAGATGAGGAACAAAGGGCCAGTCAGGCTTCTTACCTGAGTGACTAAGTAAATGGTAGTGCCATTTACTGAGATGAAATTAAATGACAAGTTTGGAAGAAAACAGGAGTTCAGTTTGAGGTGTCTACAGGATGTTGAAGTCAATTAAGATGTAAATCTGTAGTTCAGGAGTGTGACCCGGAGTAGCAGTATATGTGCTTGTGCTTATCAGCATATGCCTAGTAATGATGAAGATCCCACAAAGCTGACAGAGAAGTATTTTAGGAAACGGAGATAAATTTATTTTTTTAAAAAAACCCAACAACCTCTAATCAGTATTTTCAGAGATTGGAGAAAGGATTACCTACCTAAAATAACAGCAAGGATGCTATAAAAAGAATGATCAGAAACATGAAGATGTTTTGAGAATGAAAAGCATAATTGGCAAAATAAATCATCTGGAAGAATTAGAAGATAGAGTTGTTAAAATGTCCCAGAAAGTAGAACATGAGTAGAAGACGAGGGACGTAAAAGGTAATTCCATAATATTCATTCAACAGTCAATTAATAGTATTTTCATGAAGATCCTGTCCTGGTTCCTTTTTATTATTATTATTCATCCTCTGGTGATTTTCTGGACCAGCTTTCAGCAGGGAGTTCATCTGAGGAAAGGTCAGCGGTCTCGTATTAGGTTGGAGGAAAGAGGAAAAAGGAGGGGCAGGCAAAGAAGGGAATTACTGATGGAGTGCTCTCTCAGAGAAAACTGAGCGGGGTGGATCCAAAGCTTTAGTGCAGGGCTTACCTTAATTGAAAGGACTCCCTTTCTTTGTGCAGAGATGGGGAAACTTCATGCAGATGCAGATGACTTCATAGTTGGTGTCTTAGTCCATTAGGGCTGCTATGACAATACCATAAGCTGGGTGGATTATAAACAACAGAAATTTATTTCTCATAGTTCTGGAGGCAGGGGATTCCAAGATGAAGGTACTGGCACACTTGGGCTGGTGAGGGCCTGTTTCCTGGCTTCTCGCAGAGGCGGGCAAGAGAGCTCTCTGGGGGCTGTTTTATAAGGGCACTAATTTCGGTCATGACAGCTATACCCTCAGGATCTAATCTCCTCTCAAAACCGTACCTCCAAATACCATCTTATTGGAGATTAGGTTACAGAATATGAACTTGGGGAGTGGGGGAGGGGACACAAACAGGTGAGGTGATTGGAAATGGAAGGAGCTCTCTTCTGATGGTTTCTATTTTCTCTATGAGATAATGGGCACGTTATCTGTTGAGGCTTCCAGGGTGAGTGTGGAGCTTGGGGTAGGATGTGGGTAGGGGACTCTGAGGAGTATGGTGAATTTCTTAAAAGGATGAAAAAATAAAACCAAAGCTGCTTAAGGAAATGAGAAATGATTGCCAGGCTACTCTGAAGGCCCAGGTGAGTTGTAGGCCAACATTAGTAGATGGCTGAGAATAGATCTTGGCAATGAGAGCCAAAGGGAGGAACCCCTAAAAAAGAGGAGGCAAGCTAGTCTCATAATGAGAAGGCGCCTAGGTTCTTCTGAGAAGAGTTGTATAAATGAAAAATAGAAAAACATCCTCTTGTGAGTCATAGGCCTCATTTTCCACAGCAACTTGGTCCTGCTTATTTTCCTTTGATGTTTATAAAGGAAGATGTGATTATAAAGGAGAAAGGTGAAGGGTTTAATAAACCAAGGATGTAGGAGAAAAAATAGCAGAAGAGACTCGAGAGCCTAAAGAAGAGAAGGAACAGCATGTACCCAGCGGGGAGGAAACAGTCAGGGAAAAGGGCTTCATGGATCGGCCCTGCTTGACACAGAAACTCCCTGCAGGGATCACACACTTGGTCATCTTCCCTCAGGATCTAGGACAGAGCCTGGTGCCACCTAAGTGCCCAACAGACATCTGGTGAATGAATGAAGCCTGAGTATGGTCACTGGGTTTTTAAATAGCACATGAAAGTCTCCTTTTTATATTTTCCCCCTTCCTTTACAAAAAGTTTTCAAACAGCCTTCGGGCCTGCTGGGGCCTTTTCAAAAGACAAATAGTCCTACCGCTGCTCCAAAGGACTGAACGCCCACCTCCCAGTCAGAACTGCCTCTCTCTGTGCTTATTGGAAAGAGAGGCACAGCTTGCTTTGCAAGTCACTTGCATAGGAAATGGTGCAATCTGGGCTGTCCTTCATCCTTTTCAACCTCATTTCCTAAATTAAAGAAAGAGAAATTTAAGGAATCTTAGGAATATGAAACTTCTCTGGAATGATCTTTATTGAGCTATGCTTGGAACCAGCTGAAATCCTGAAGGGCTGTCAAGGCAGCCAAGAAGAAAAGAAAATGAAAAATAATTTAAACAATCCTAGGCAAACTGAAAAAAAGTATCTAGAGCAGCTGCTATTTTTTTCTCTCCAGGATGGGTTGTCTTTCCTGTAGTTTGGTAAATTGTTATATGATTGTTTTAGATTATTTTGGGGTAGAAGAGGAGAAAGGAGAAGGGAGGACTATAGTGTTTAGGAAGTAGCATGATGTGGTTAGTTGTACCCTGTAAAGCTGTTTTATGCAAGCTGACTTTCTCTCCTTTTAGGATGGTTTATGGATCATCTTTCCAGAGCTTCCTCCATGGGGTGAAGGGCCATTTCATCTGCCCTACAGTTACCTGAAAAGAGTGCAGGAAAAATGGTATGTATTCTGTCAGATGGGCAAGGAACACTGACTACACTAAAATATTTTCAGCAATGGTATTCCCAGCCTGCCCTTTTGCTGTGAGCAGTGTACAAAGTCCACAAGCATTTCCCCTGAATTCTCCAACCTCCCCACTGCCAGACTGGCTGGGCTGGTTACCAGAGGCACTGAGAGGATGGGAGGAGGCAGCCCATAAGTGTGGCCATTTGTTTGCAGCCTTATTCTCACCCCACTGTGAGGTAACTGTTCCGCAACTGAGCTGGATTAGAGAAAGGAACTGAAACTGATTTGCCCATGGCTCCGTCTGGGTGAATGTTGACCCAAGACTGAAGCACACAGAATTGCTGCGACCCAGCCTGGCCGGGGACACACACCACTGAGTCCACTGGCTCACCAGGAATGCGGCTGGTCTGGAATGTAGCGCAGGGGCCCAGAAGTCTGACCCAGGCCAGGACTTTAGAAAAGGGAAGAGCTTTTCTGAGGCAGAGTGATTACCTACAGTCGTAAAAGTGCAAGGGATTAAAAAAAAAAAAAATCACACATTAGAGGTAAATAAAATTGTTTTTTCTGCCCCTCCTCTGACCTCTATTTCAGCTTCCTATATCAGGCAAATGCTGATTTCAATTTGGAATGTATCTTTTTATCTTTTCAGGTTTTTATATACCTGTATTATTTATCTGTATATTATATATTTGAATATGTGTGTGTAGGTGTGTATACACACATAGATTTAGAGAGAACGGGAATTTTTCTTTGACCTAAATGGTATATCATATAGTTAGATTGTTTTACAATTTGCTTTTTTTTTTTTTTTGATTTAGTCATGTCTCAGAGATTTTTCCATCCGTGTGTTCTAATTCTTTTCAACTGATGCATACTCTTGCATAACTCAGATGCATCACTATTTAACTGTTCCTCTTTCGATAATCATTTAGGTTGCTCTAAGTTTTCACTTCTACAAATACTACGTCAGCAAGCAACCTTATACCTGCTTTATTTTTGTACATACACAAGTATTTCTCTAGGGTAAATACCTACGTGCAAGTTTGCTGAGTCAAAAGATAGATGCAACTACAGCTGAAAAGACTACTGCCTGATGTGTTCTCCAAAAAGACTTGACCAGTTTGTTGTTCCAGCAATGGTATTATTGTGGAAAAACCTCAAACCCAATCCAGCAAAAAACCAAGCAGTAACTCAGAGAGAAGGAGAACTCAGGTTTATGATGCAAGAGAAGGAGAACTCAGGTTTATTACACACGGTCCCAGAGGAGCTAGTGCTCTGAAGATCTGGGCAGTGTGCTCAGTGGCAACATTTCTTATATGCAAGGATTTTACACAAGCAGATTGGTCAATTTGAACTTGAACTGTTATAAATGGCAGGGGTTGCTATGGGTAACCAATGAATACAAATAGTTACAGGAAGTGGGATCTGCCAAAGGTACAAGGTTCTACAAGAAGTGGGGGCTGCAATGGGTACAAACAGTTACATTAACAAGTTGAGCAAAGTGCAAGTGAGCTCTTGCATACAGCAAGCATATTTACAGAAGCAGAACAAAGAGTTGATTAACTTTTTGATGTAAATTCTTCAAATTTCCTCTTCAGTATAAGAGAGCACCTCTTTCCCAACACCCTTACCAACACTTGATTTCAATCTTTCTTATCTATTGCCAATCTAATGTCTGAAAAATGGTATCCTTTCTTTTTTATTTTCATTTCCCCCAAAACTGGTGAGACTGAGCATCTTTTCAAATGTCTGCCATTTATGTTTCCTTTTTTTGTGTGAATTTCCTGTTCATAAGTCTGTTTATTTTTCTATTTTGTCTTTTTCTTGAGGACATGTAAGAGCAAGTCTTTTGCTATATTCGTTACAATGTTCTCACTCAGTCTGTTAGTGGAATTTTAATCTCATTTATTTCTTTTGTTAGACAGAGTTAAAATTTTGATAAAGTAAAATTTAATCTTTTTCAATTCTTTTCTTTATGGTTTTTACATTTTGTGTATTATTTCAGATCTTTCCTACTGCCAAGGTCATAAACATGGTCTTCCTTATATTTTCTTTTAACAGTTTGATAGTTTTTTTTCTTCTATCCATCTAGAAATTATTTTAATAAGTCATGTGAGGTAAAAAAAAAAAGTAAAAAATTTTTTTCCAATAATAGCCAATTGTTTCAACATCATTTATGAAATGGTTCATTCTTTCCCTTATTGTTTTGAAATACTACCTTTATAACGTACTAAATTCCTATACACACGGGCTCTTTTCTGGGTGGGCTCTCTATTCTTTTCCATTGAACTATTGATCGGTTCCTGTTCTTTTGGAAATGTATTGAATTTATGGATGATTTGGAGACAGTTGTTATTTCGACAGCATTAAGTCCTATTCACGTCTTTGTCTAGGTTTTATAGCTTTTTCTTATAGTTCTTATATACTTATGAGGTTTTTTCTTTTTTTGGTGGCTATTTTTTAACTCTTGTTGCTAGCGTGAGTGGAATTTTTTTTCTTATCACACTTTTTTTTTTTTGCATGTTGACCTCGCACCATTGGACCTAATAGTTTTTCAGCTAATTTTCTTGAATTTTCTGGATAGCTGATCGCATTATCTGCAAGTAGAAACAGCCATTTCTCTTCGTTTCTGTTTTGTCAGTACTCTTCCAGGTAAGACTAACAGAAACCTAATTCAAACAAACTTAACCAAAAGGAATTTATGGGCTCACTTAAGAATCCAATATGACTGGACCCAGGGTATTAAACATTATCACTAGATCTTAGCCTTGCTTTCCCCATCTCTCCAGTGTTCTTCCCTTGTCTTGGCTCCATTTCTAGGCAGGATCTTCCTGTGTAGTGACAAGAGGGCTACCAGAAGCCCCAGGCTTACATCCCATTTTCTCAGTAATCCCCAGAGGAATAGAATTTTTTAGTGTTGCTATCTGCGAAAATTCTAAGATTGGTTTTAATTTTTATAATATGGTCATAAGCTCATCCCGAAAACAATCAATAATTTTAGTCATGGGATTAGACTACGCTTATGGAGAAAGACCGATTCTCTCTAAGGAAAATTAGAATAAGGGAAATGGATGCTAGGTAGACAAGACAAAACAAAACAAAACAAAACAAAACAAAACAAAACAAGACTTGTCTACGCCTTCACATTTAAACTTCTTTCAATATGTTCAATATTTAAACCTCTGATTCTTTTCTTTGATCGTATAACCTTCCTCTTTTATTTATTTATTTATTCATTCATTCATTCATTCATTCATTCATTCTTTTGATCTGGTATGAATTCCTCTCCATGTGGCAGCTTCTATTTCTGGCTCTCTTTTCTAGCATTAGTTTCCTCCCTACCTCCCTGCTTTTCTTCCTTCCTTCCTGTGTCCCTCAGTCTCCACCTGCTCTATCTTGTAGTTTTATGGTTATCTCCATCTAGTTAATGGGACTCTCTGACCAGACCTTGGTCTTATCCTTTAGTATTGTAAATCCAATCTTTTCTCCAGGGTCAAATTCTGACTATGAGACTGCGTCTGATTCTTCCACCCTCCCTAGGTATACCTGTACAAGCCTATAGCCCTAGGAAGCTCTTTTCAAGGAGGTAGCCCTATCCCAGCCCTTGAGTTCAAGTAAGTCTTCTGCCTCACGTGGGGGATGTTTAGCCCCTAAAACCCTGTGTGTGTCTAGCTTCTGAATGCCTCTGTTGGCTTTAGCAGAATCCAGAAGGTTTACGCTTTGAGCACTTACCTTATTTTTCTGTTTCATTTTTAAAACACAGGTGTTTTTGAGTGTGAATGTGCATGACATTTCTCCCATTTTACATTTTATCTGTACTCACTATCATTTTAGTTTAGTGTTCCTCAGAGCACCATCTCGGCTATAAGTCAGCTCCCACTTGCTCTGTTTGTGATCTAGCTTCCTCTCTTCACTTTCTCTTGGAAACCTCTCTGAGGTCCCCCCATCATTTCCCAGTCACCAAATTAAACAACTTTTTCCTTAAGTTCTCATTTTTCTTCATTCCTCTGTAGCATCCAACAATGTCGATCGTTCTTCCTTTAACCCCTTCATCTCTTTGGCTAATAGGATGATCCATTGACCTGTTTCACTACTTCTGACTCTTGCTTTTTTTTTTTTTTTTTTTAAAGAGCTTTCACTTTCTCCTTTTATTTTGTAACTGTAGATGTCCCACAAGGTCAAGGCCTTTGCACTCCAGTTTTAGCTTCTTTTTCCTTTACTCTTATGCATTTTCATGCGTTCAATTGTCTCTAAAATGAGCCCTCATCTGTATCCCAGGACTCTTTCCCTCCTGAGTTGTATAGCTTATAAATCTGCCTGTGGTATGTACCACTTGATGTCTTGCTATTCCATCAAATTTTCTTCCCTTTCGAGCCTCCCAAATACCATCACAGATATTATCTTTCCTTTAGTTTCTAAGGTTCAAAAATCACACCTATTTTTGATTCCTCCTATCTTTTCCAGGGCCAGTTAACTACCCATCCTATTGGTCTTTTTTTCCTTGAATTTCCTTTCTTACCATCGCACTGTTCATGCACTTGCTGTGATCTCTTATCAGTCCTCTTTCAGACCATTTCAGTTTTGCTGGTGAAGCAGGATAGTTAAATGTGGCAATATTTTGATGTGTTTGTGTCAAAATTTGTGATTCGGACCTTCCCAAACCCAAAAAACACAATGTAAATATTCATTACATCAATATTTTTTCCCCCTGCTCCACTCTCTCTGCTACTAAGGATGAAGAATGCTTTGTTTTATGGGCAAAACATCAAGGCCAATGTGTCATGGTGATCTGAGTAATGGGTTTGGTCCAAAAACACCAAATTGTTATATTAGAAAGAGCAAGAAGCTATTCCAAAGAAAATAATTCATTCGAGCTGGATTTTAAAGGATGAGTAGGAACTATTTTGGGAACCCAGGGAGGAGGAGCTTATATTCCGGATAGAAGAGACTGATGGTTTAGACCAGAGGAAGTTTAGAACATCGTAGCTTGGAAGATGACTACATGGGTTATCGTATCTAAAAAGGGTTTCAAAGATGAAAATGAGACCATGAGTCAAGTTGAGATCTCAGTCTCCCTCATTTCATTGCTTTCTTACTTGTGGAATTCCTGTAAGTCTGTCGAGGCCCATTTGAAATGCCAGCTTCTCTCTGAAGTATTTCCTTTAGCCCCTGGTTGGAAGGTATCTCTTTTTCTTTAGAAACTCTATAACTTGTGGTTTCCAAGCATTTTATAGCTTTGTATTCCTTCTCCCTTATGTACAAAATTTCTTAAGCTTCTCTTGCTTATCTTTGTATCTTCTCCATTACTTGAGACTCTGCTCTGTATATACTCTCTGCTGAAGAAATAATAAATGAACTGAATCTACACTTTCATGGGAAAAGGACATCCTATGGGATTTAATAAATAAGAATCTTAAATAATGAACTGTTTCAAGGAATTTGAATAAATCAAAGCTCCATCCATACAAAGCCTGAATAATTCATGCTAATATTTGAAGAAAAGAACAAAAGCTTATCTAATAATTCAACACACTACTCTTTATTTTGGTCCATAAAAGGGGATCTCATGCTTAGTTTTGGTGGTAGCTCAACTCCAGAAGCTTTGAAATGCAGATTAGATTAATTACATTACAATTATATTTGAAAATTGAAAAGAAGCATTTTTCAAAAGGCAAATTCCAAATTTATGTCATTTCAAAGGAAGTGTCATTTGGAAAGAAACTGAATCACACCATGAAATATGTGGCATTTCTTTCAGTTTCTACTCTCTTTTATGCTAGTAGTAGGTTCATGTGATATGTAGAAATGTACTTAATCAAGTTTAGCCTGATTTCTCAAGTTAAGAAAATGTATATTAGAATTTTTGAGACAAGAAGAGACACATTCTTTTTTTAGCATACATACCTCCTATGCGGCTGCATTCGTCTTATTCCTTACTTGAAAATTTGGCTTTGGTTTATAAAATCTACAAATTCCTATTCATTTAGAACAGGACTAAGAATAGCCTGGAACCCTATGGAGATGAATGATATTTCAGAGTGTAAGTCTCATTTTCCTTTCAATAAAGATCACAGCACTATTATTTGTATTTATCTTATAGTACACACATTCAGGATTACCCACCTGGGAATGGCACGTGAATTCTGATGTTTTTTATTTTCTGAGCTGTGTGATGTTGACCAAGTCACTTACTCTCTCAGGTAAAATGTGGAGGCTGTTGCCTAAAACCCCATGATTCTGTGGTTTATGTATAACTGTCTTGAATGTTTGATGATCTCTTTGAAAATTAATAATAATAAAAAAATGCTAGTGGCCATAATAAGTGCCTACTAGTGAGCCCTGAGTCCTATTTTTAAAATAGCATTAAGATAGAATAGAGAGTCCCTTCCTTTATATGAATTTTATATGGGATGTGTTGCCTCAGGTAGCACATGTCAAGTGTTAGGAATCTATAGATACTACTAGACTTAGAAAAGATGGAGATAAGGAAAATGAAATTTTCTTAATTTGAAAATTAAAGAAAATAAAAACAACAACAACAAAGCAAAATGGAAAGGAGTTTCTAATTTTATTGCAAATGATCTGCAGGACTGAAAATGATTAAACTGTCACACATTTCTACATTAATAAGCACAATGGAAAAAGATCAATTACAATATAGTAAGTTAGTAAGATTAAAAAGAATATCATTTTTAAGAACTCATCTTAAGGATTGTAGATTTTTAAATCAGCTTGCTCTCTTTGTCTTTTGTTATTTCGTTTCTTAGTTTGTCTTTTATTCTGAGAAGTTTTCTTTCAGAGGTTAATGCAGGAAATATATGTGATCATCTTTGTGATGTGTTAAAATTGAAAGAAAATTCAATTTTAGTAAGAAAAATCATACTAGATGCAGAAATAGACATTCAAAGGATCCCATAGTAGATGCAGATTAGATATAATGTATAAAGATTATTTTTTATAAATTAAAATTCAAAAATTTAAGATACAGTTTCCTTTATTGTAACAAAGACACAAGAGCAATATATTTGTAATAGAATTTAAGTCATATCTGGATAATCATATATGTACATCTACATATGAATGCCTGTATATGTTATGCATGTATAGTACACACATGCCTATATATGTTGGAATTCTTGTCTATTCTAAAGAAAGAAAATGCTATATCAAAAAATATCTAACATTCAGTTAACTCTGAAAATATCACATTGTTTCTTGGCTTTTCATTACTGCCCCCTGGCCTAAGGGCAATGATTCATTGTAATGTAATGTACTACGTACAGTGTCCAGTATCATATGACAAATTTAAATGAGTATATAAAAAAAATCTGAAATGCTGTTCTTAGTTTAAAAATGTAAAACTTCAACAGAAGCCTATTCATCAGAGAATTTGATGTCACTAAAAGTAAATGGTTTGATTTCAAAAATAGTGAGACTCCAAAAGAACTGATCTTTAGTGATCTAAAATTCATGTGACTGAATTTTACTTATTAGTTATTTTATAGTTCATATGTAAAAACAAACAAATAGAAAAAAATTTTTTAACCAGTTCATTGTCTCTTTTTACAAATAGGTCACTTTTATTTTATGTACTGACATGTTTTCTTAATATCAGGCTTATTTGATACAGGTGCTCATTTTAAAGTTGGAAAAACAAAGTCCCCAAAGATTAACTTTTGAGGGGAAAAGAGTAAACAGAAATACAAACACAAAAGAACAAATGTTTTTGAGTTAACAACCCCCTAATGAGAGTGGCAGAATTAGATGAACACACATTTCAATAAAGGTCTCAGTAAAGTTTAATCTACTAATTTAATGATAATTCATGGAAATTAATGGAATTCAGGAGCAAAGAAATTTGTACAATTATAATATGAAAGAGTGATAGAATTTTGTTAGAGAAGCTGCTATTGTTATTGAAATGAAGAGTTAAGAACCAAGCAGTAATTTAGGACAATAACAATTGCTTGGTAAACGGAATCCAATATATGTAAATTATCCTTGCTATAGGTGAAGAATTTGTTTAATTTTATTTCCACAAGCCACCTACCTCCAGAACCCTAATCATTAAAGCGAGTTGCATCTTTGCGCTCAACTTTCATTATCTGTATACTATTCCTGGATCAGGAAATTATCTCCATTTGGGGCTGGAAACATTTGTATTAGAAATCCATCTATTTCTAAATGTTGTATGTGATTTTATGTTTTACATTTATCTTGTTCCGTTGAAATGTGTTATTTCATTTTTCAATAAGTTGATGTTCCAATAATATTATAAAAACATAAAATACAATCCTGTAGTTCTGAACTTGAACTTGGTCAAGGTTCAGAACCGTAAATGATAAACCTAGAAGTGCTTAGATTAATGGTTGGTTCTCTGCCCCCAAGGGTGAAGGGGCTTTGAAGTTTCTATATAGAGTTACTGAGGAGGTATCTAGAGATTCTTCTGTTCCTTGGCTCATTTGCTTCTTAATAAGATTCTATTTCCTTTCTTTTCTTCTTCACTCTATTACTTAACATAGCCCCCAAATGTGTCGTATCCCACTGGAATCACCACTTTCAGCAAATATATTCATCATGAGATAACTGAAGATTTGGGGGCATATGTGTTACTTATGTTCCTGTTAATTCTTTGCTTCCCACCCCACTTCTGTTATAATAAGCTTTCATAGTTGGCACCAAATTTTCTTACTACCATTCTGACATTGAAACATCGACCTGTCTCATTCTCTTTGTACCAACATTACACCAAATGTAGTTCTAAAACAATAATTACTGTATTTACTTTTTGTGCCTGACCCTTGGTTTAGTAATGAGGAATATTGGAGGAAAATGAACCTCTTTTACTCTTTTAAGTATAATGCAATAAATTGAATGTTTGTGTCCCCCCAAATTCATATGTTGAAACCTAATTCCCAATACACTAGTATTTGGGAGTTGATTAGGTCATGAGGGTGGAGCTGTCATAACTACATCATCTAATACAAGAGATCCCAGAGAGCTCTCTTGCACCTTCTTCCGTATGAGGACGCAAGAGGAAGACTGCCATCTATGAGCCAAGTAGGCTCTCACCAGACACTGAATGCGCTGGAACCTTGACCTTGGACTTCTCAATCTCTAGAACTCTGTTGTTTATAATCCACCCAGTCTATGGTATTCTGTTACAGCAGCCCTAATAGGCTAAAACATATGACAACCTTGTCTGGAAATCTCTAGACTGTAGTGAATCAGGGTAATTTGATTTCCTTCTTTTCCCTACTGCCCATTCCATTCTCTCACCTGGCAAAAAGGGCTCTTCACTGCTTGGATGTCATATACAAATGGGTAGCTGCACCAGTTAATTCCAAATCTCACCTAATCTTTTTATACCCTAAAACCAGGACTTGGCTCCTCGCACCCTACCCAAGTTCTGTGTAATTCCATCCATATTAAAAGGCTGGTTAAGAGTTGTAATGAAGAGTGATTTGACTGTTAACCTTGATGGATTTAGAATCTTTTCCAAATATTCAATCAGGCCTCAATGAAAAATGAAGAAAATGAAGCAGGTAATTAAGGAAACTCCTTATGTGGGACAACCCGCACTTGACACTGCCATGATGAGACCAGGGATCTCTCCACCAGGAAATTCATCAGAAGGGCGTCTCCGCCCAGTTATCTCTTTGGTATCCATCTCCATAGTTCTCATCTGCATTGATGACTACTGTCTTCTACTCATTTCCGATAAAGAAATTGAAACTCTAATAAATGCTAAGTACCTTAAGAGCAGGATTCACAGAGCAAATTAGAGGCACAACAAGGATTCTTAACCCTATCTGTTTATACTTTTTTTCTAACAATTCCAGCCTGCTGCCTTCCTGTTACATATCTGGTTTAACACAGAAAGACGAAGATTGTCACCTAGTCTTCTAGAGCCATACACTTTCATCATCTTAATGCTATTAACCATCTAATCGCTGTCAAATCAATTTAAGTTCTGGTGAGACCAGCGAATCCTGGAACTCAATGCATTTATCAAGCACCTCTTGCACATAATGCAGTATATTCCATCCTGTTTGGGGGAAATGAAAGAAAAAGACATGGCACCTGACATATAGTACCTTATACTCTAGTTAGGAAACCAAATGCCCAGAAACATATACGACAACATATTCCCTTCATCTTATCTGCAAGATGAAACTGTTTTTCTTTTTCATGGTTTTGCCTTTTTTTTTTTTTTGCCGCATTCCCATTAAAGCCAGAAAGTCTCTTAATATGACCGCTTAAAATAAACTATATTTTGCTCTCAAAGTAGAGTCAAACAAGAATCCACTTCTCCCACGTTTCCTTGGCTTATGCTCATAGTTCATTCGGAAACTTCTTTGTATTTTTCTTACACGTCACAATCTTTCATGAGGTGGAAACTAGATTTTCACTGGTAGATTTCCTGTGCCATTCTGAGTTGGCTGGATTTTCAGGAGTGAGTCTCACAGCGGGGACTCAAATATCCCCTTTCTCTGGCTAGTTCAGTGTGAGGGCCTCTAGGCAGCCCGAGGTTCTTTTCCCCTGCCGTGGCTGCTTTGTCCTACTCCTCCCTGGTGGATCTGTGGCCCAGACTGAGGACGCTCCGCCGGACAGCAGTGCAGTGCATGGTTAGTTGGGATTCTGCCTTTTGGGAAGTTCTTCCTTTTGGGGGTTCAGGGAGGTAATAGGAGTCAGTATTGCTTCTCTGATCCAGCACCTGGCCCACTCTCCTTCCCCTGACTTCCTGAGCCACTTTTGACTCTATTTTCCGGTGGGTGAGGGAAGACAGCCCTCTTGGCTGCTTCAGTCTGGGTCTTCCTTAATGTGCGATGATCTGGGACAGGTGCCAAGGTGGTGCTGCACTCGGTAGGGGACACACACTCCAGCTTGTTGCTGCTGTTTCTGGCTGGTGTCTTTCCCTCTTAAAGTATGTGATAAAAGAACATTTTTTTTTTAAGTAATAAAGAGACAGAGAAAGAAAGAAAAAAGATAAAGATGGGAGGAGAAGGGGAGAAAGACAGAATGAAAAAATTAATTTCTTAAGTGGAATTGACATCTCACTCCATCTCTCCCCATTCCCAGCTTGGCTCCTGTTGCGCTCACTCTGATTCAGTAGGTCAGTGATAGGGCTTGTGATTCCACCTTTCTAACAAGCTCCCAGGTGATGCTAAAGCAGTTGGTTCTCAGACCACTCTAAATAGCAAGGGTCTTGAGGAATAATAAATTAAATACCGTAGCAGTTTCTTAACCATTCTTTGTAGAATCATATCTGACACTTATATAACACTTAATATATGTTTGACACTATTTTAAGTGCTTTGCATGTATCGACTCATTTATCCCTCACAATGCCTAAGAGATACATACTATTATTAGCCCCACTTCACAGTTGGGGAAACTGAAACAGGTTAACGGACACAGATTAATTTATTGAGTATTGCATATTAAGTGGCAGAGCCAGGATTCAACTCAGTCTAGCTCTAGCCTCATTCCTGTTCCAACAGTTTACAAACTTATCATCCTCTTCTGGACAAACTTTAAGTTTTTAATATTTCCCCTTAAAGTGGGAACTCAGCTTGAAAATAAGGCTGTAATGAATGTTCTAAAGGAAAACAAAGGTCAGAGATGTGATTGACCAGCCTGTGCGATTCTCGATGCACAGTTGCATTAGCTACACTGTCAGTGTGTGCCTTTTGTGACGTTGATAATTACAGGCAAGTTCCAAAGATTAGCTGTAGGATCCCAAGGCAGCTGTAGTTTGGGCTGGAGTGTGTGTGTGTGTGTGTGTGTGTGTGTGTGTGTGTGTGTGTGTTGACAAGTAGAGGCAGCAAAGAGCCCCTGAGGTTAACAGCTCTAGCTGATCATTGAAGCAGCAAGAGAAACAGGTCCAGGACAAATACATTGTTCATTGTGTAGCCTGAGGGGAGAGATCAAGGCTGGGAGGGCTGAGTCAAGCAGAGTGAAGAGTAAAATAAGATATTATGGAATAAAATAAAATAAAATAAAATAAAATAAAATAAAATAAAATAAAATAATAAAATAATAAAATAAAATAATAAAATAATAAAATAAAATAATAAAATAATAAAATAAAATAAAATAAAATAAAAATAAAAAAGATACTGTGTGGGTGAGAAGGTTGGTGGCTGCTCAGGTCAGAAAGCAAAGTGGAGAGCCTGAGGCAAACTGGAATCTTACAAATGAGCTAAATCTGGATCAAGGAAACCAGAGATTCATTCATTCATTCAGTAAATATTAATTGACAACCCACTAAGTTCCAGGCACTGTGTTACATGCTGGTGATACAGTGATGAATAAGACAAAACTGGTCTCTACCCTCAGGGAATTCTAATTCTTATGAGAAGACTGACAAGACTAAACAAACCAAAGCAAACAAGAAATCAGACATGTCAATGTGTGCAAGCTATAATGAATGTTCTAAAGGGAAAACCAGGGTCAGAGATGGCGAAACCAAGGGGCACTCTACTTTAGGTGCTGTGGTCAAGGAAGACCTTTGGCCAGGACCTACAATCAGAGAAATTAGCATGTGGAGACAGCGTTCTAGGCAAGAACCAACTGTGCAAAAGCCCAAGGGTGGCAAAGAACTTGGCATGGAAGAGAGAGCCTGGCAGGACCTTGGGAATCCACAGTCATCCACTAAGAATGGCTACTAATTGACATAAGGATTAAAGCTGTGAATAACTGATATGAAACAAAATCAACTGGCTTTGACAGGTTGGTGAATTCTCCTCTGGAGTATTATGTTGAATTCTTGACATATCGGCGTGTCAAGGCTCATTGGTGATTAGGCCACCATAGCTTCAGAAATCGGGAAATATTTTTAGGCAAGCTGCAATACGTTTTGTTTGGCCTTTTCAGATTTAAAATCCTAAAAGCCATTTCTGAGTTGCGAGGGTCTCATTGAGGTCCTGACGATCCTTACAAAGAAGTTCTCATCTATTTTCATCTAGGTTATTGTGATAAGGGACAAGGCCAAAAACTAAGCATGGAGTGGTGCTAGTGCCCACACTCCAAGATTAAAAAGAGCCACCATCACAGAGAAGTCATGGCACACGTTCCTTCAAATCCCAGCAGCCTCAGCACAAAGGAGAGGAGGTTGGTCTGGATGCCCTGTTTTGGTGAACCTTTAGTGGTTCCTAGTGATCAAAAATCAACACATTTCTATTGCTCCCCAATGACTCTTTAGGTTATTTTTACAGTTTTTTAGAGAGGAAAAGGTAGTTCACCAAGCTACAGTTTCCAGAATCTATCCTGTTTTACCCTTTTGAGAATCGGAACACTAGCCTTAGCCAAGACCCTCATCAGCTCTCACCTGGATTACTTACTGTATTGGTGTCTTACAATTGGTCTCCCTGACTCTAGTCTCACTCATCTCCAAGCCATCACTCACAGAGCTTCCAGAGAGATATAGCTAAAATTTGCAGTCCATCTTATCACGACCCTTGACTTAAAGTGGTTCCTCACTACTGTTAATAAAAATCTCGACTTCTTTTTTTTGACATTCAGTACTTTTCATGATCTAACCTTTGCCTAAATTGCCACTCTCATCTACTGCACATTCACCTACACTGAGTTTTAGCCGTACCGAGCTACTTGCTGTTGACTGAAATCACCATGTTCTCATATCACTTCTCTGCCTTTTTATGGGGTTCCTACTTGCTTCTTCCCTCAACTAATTCCTAGTCATCTCTTAGAATTTAGTTGAAACATCACCACCTTCAAGAAGCCTTCTTTGATTTCCCTAGTCAAGATTAAGTGTCCTTAAGTCTGATCCCGTAACACATTGTAAACGCCTCTATTACAACAGTTAGTGTCTAACTTTTTCTGTCTTCGCTACAAAACCTTGAATTTTTTGAGGCCTAGGACTATACCCTTTAGTGCTTTATAGTGCCCTGTACATAATAGCTTCAGAAAAATGTATGTAATGACTACATTTGCACTTCCTACTTTCTGGCTGTACTCAAGTTTCCCATTATTTCTTGCACATTACAAAGAGCTCATGTTAATTTTTGCATTATAAATATTCCTCGTTTAGGGAATGGGGGAAATGATTTGCTTAAGCTTGTGTCTGGAGACATATTTCTACCTCATTTATCAGACTTGTGAAAATCTCTAATGAGAATTTTTTTATTACCCATGGTTTAATCTAAGTGCTCATATCTTGCTATGATTTAGAATATCAAATTATAGCCTTAAGACATAGAAAGAACTTCCAAATGATCAGATTCATTATTTCACTTCATAGACAGGAACATGAAGGTTCAGGGAGAAGTAAATCACCTACTAGTTGGTGGCAGAGTAAGTCTCCACCCTCCCAGCCCTAGGTCCTTTTCTTTAAATATGGTCGCTCTTCAGATCTTCGTTCTATTTTGATGTCAGAGACCCAATATGGATTTGACTTTGTTTCTTTATTTACCAAACTGAGGTTTATTTTTGCCACTGGAAGTAATAATTTAGTTATTACCAAATGAATTAATATTAAGCTTTTTCATTTGGAGGCCTGCTAAACTGTGAAGCTCTTTCTTACAAATTCTGAGGGGACTTGAAGAGAATAAAAGGCATAAATAAGTATTTAACAGACCATCAATCCTTCGTTGGTCTCTCAGGAGCTTTTTCGTTGTATCGCAAATTGGTTTTCAGCAGAGTAGTTAATAAATACTAGCACTTGCCTTTATAATACCAGGACGTTTACTTTGTCTTATTTAAGGATGTTTAAGAAGGGGAGTGGGAAAGTTACACTATAAATATTATCTTCCCTAGAAGCAAATAAGTTTCTTTACTAGTAGAACTAGAAAATGATATGTGCCGTTTGCTAATTTTTTACTTTAAAATTTTTGTTCGATTATTAGATTTGGTTAATAACACTGTGGACTCATATTATAAAGATTGCCACATATTTCATTTTATTATAGAATATTTCAAACATACAGAAAAGCGCAAAAAATAATATAACAAGAAATTACGTACCTACCACTAAGCTCAGTCATATAATAAAATTTTGCCGTATTTGCTTTAGATCTTCCTCTTCCTCTTATTCTCTTCCCTCTATCCCTACATCTTTTTCTTCCTTTCTCTTATCTTCCTTCTTCCCCTCCAAATTAAAATCTTACACATCTATTTAAAACCCCTGTAACCAACCTGTTTCATTCCTTTCCTGCCATCCACAGAGGTAATACCTATCCTAAATTTCCAGTTTTAATTTCCGTGTGTTTTTTTAATACTTATACTATACATGCATCCAGAAACAATGCATGGTGTCGATTTATCTGTTTTTTTATCTATATTAAATGATACATTCTACACTTTCTTCTCGACATGTATTAATGCACATCTTCTAGTTCATTTAAGCTGCTATATGGTATTCCATAGTATAAAAAGACCGCAATTTGTCCATTCTCTTGCCGATGGATCTTTAAAATGTTACCGTTATTTTTCTCTTGCAAATAATGCAGGAATAAATGTTCTTGTACATGTCTCCTTGTGAGAGCCATATACCTAGGTGCGGCATCGCTGAGTTGCATCATAAGTATTTTGGAAAGAATTTTCATTTGAGACTAAGACAATCTGATTAGTTATTTTTAAAAAATGGAGTCAAGATATGTGCTGGAAGAAACATAATGTCAAGAATAGGAAGTAAAGTAGTATGAAATAGTAGGTAAATTGGATATAGAATTCTGTGCTTTTGAAAAAATCATCTTTCGACAAAAAAAAAGTAGATTGCATATATAAGTAATTGAACAATCATTAAAAGCCACAGATTTTCATCTACATTTAAGGTACTATCATTCGTGTCGTTGTTTCCTTGAAACTTTCTAGAATTTTTCTTTTTTTTTTTTTCTGTGAAAATCGACTCCTTCCTCTTATGGGCCCTTCTATCTAGGTCTCCTATGTGATATAGTGCACATTATTTTTTGCTATGGTTTGTTTACATTTCTTTCTTAATCTGATGAATGCTGTTGGAAGGCAGAGTTCATGTCTTATTTGTCTCTCCAGGGTGTGGTGCACAGTGGGTAGTCAATATAGTTTCAAGAATGAAAAAAAGGTCCAAATCAGGAAAGAGCTTTTAGACTTAGAGTGATTTTCTGATGGCAGGATGCTTTAGTGAAAATTAGTTTAAAGTATGGAGAAGGAGGTTTTATTTTAATTTTAATTTTGTCTTCAGTTGAACCTACAAAAAGGAAGTTTCAAATATGAGCTGATAAAGATGACTAAGAAAACAGAAGAATCACTTGGACTTTGACTGTAGACCCTTTCAATGTCTGATTCTTATGTATCAGTATAGAGATTCTTTTGGGAGAACTTAAATTTTACAAATTGCCATGAAGTCATCTGGAAAATACCGTTTATACTCATCTAGGGATTTAATTCTTTATCGACCATTTGGATTTTCAAAACCCTTTATTCTTGTAATCTGGGATACTGGGATTTTGTCTTGTTGGGATTGCCAATTAAATAATTCTTCCAAAGTGCTTAGCACAATATTCGGCAAATAATAAGTACTGAATAAACATTAGCTTACGATTATTAGCTGATGCCATACTTAGATCGCTCTTATTCATACCACCTGCTTCTTGGTATATATTTTAGGGAGCTCTCGTTTGTATGTTTGGGCTTATGCATTAGTAAAGCCACTAGCTCAGGAAAAGGAGGGTATCTAAAATTTCAGACCTTAAAATTGAGCAAATAATCGAAAATTCTTGACTATTTTGTGAATTTTTTTCTTGACTATTTTGTGAATTAGGTAAAAAAATACAAGGGGAATATATGTTATAAATATGTTTTTCAGAATGTAGAAAAGCAGAATATTATAAGAATATTTAATCATATCATAAAAAGTGCTTATTATGAATTATATATCACATTCATGAAGGAAGGTGCTGGCTAGTTTCATTTCCCCAAAACACTTTTACAATGGTAAATTTGAGGCAGCTGTGGTTTACCAAAGTATAAACCAGTGAGGTACACCATAACTAGTATGTGTTTACAGTTTGACTCATGATGCCCATCAGACTTTATTCATAGGGGAACAAGTAATATTACTCAGACTTCATTCTTTAATATTCCACTCATTTGTTTTTCAAGTTTGTTTCAGTCTATGGGAAAGTTCCTTTTTGATTACAATGTGTAGTCCTAATTTCTGTAATTTATCTTCATTTGCCATTCTGAGGTGGCTATGAAAAGCCTATAATAAGCTCCTCATTTCTTAAATCTATGTGTATAAGCCTCATTGAGTTGGATTCATTCTACATACATTTTGAAATCACATCAACGCTTTCAGATTAACAAGTTATTTCTCAATAAATTATTGTCTTAATGTTAGATGCTATTTTAAATACACGAAAGAGAACAGTTTCCAAATGTGTGTAACTACTTCCAGGAAATAGTAAACTGGAGTAGTTAATTAAATGAAGGTCCTAAATTTTTATTATGCTGTCACTGGGTATTTGAATAACTAGCCATGCTTGAGTTCTAGTTGTACAAAAGTAATTTTCTAAATTCACTGTCCCAATTTCAAAGCACAGTTCTAGTTCCCAGCCAAAACTGGAAATGGAATGGCCATGTTTCCATACCTAAAACAGATTAGAGGGTTGAAGCAATAAACTGAGCCAATAGACAGAGGACTAAAAGACTTTGAACCCTGTTTTTTTTTCTTTCCTGAACTGATTGGATAATTTACTCAACAAATTTTGTCTAGTCATTAGAAAATCAATTCTTCATTGTAGAATTTCTTCTTCTCTAGTAAATAATGGCTTCTCTAAAAGCAAATAAATATTGGTGAATAAAATTTGAAAAAAAATATTCTCTAAGAAATATCTGGAAATCTGCCTTGAATAAGCGTCCTCATTTAGGTCGCAGAAATTTCTTCAAAGAAAAACCGATAGAAGGAAATTATAACAACATTAACTACCATTTATTGAGTATCCCTTATGTGACGAAACATTAACACACTTTAATCCTTACAGCAAATTTTTTGGATGAATGCTATTATTTGCATTTTAAATATGAGAAGTTTCTTCTCAGATTGGTTAAGTAACTCGCCCAAGTTTTCATAGCTGATAGGTATGAGGCTGACATTAGAATTTCAGCCCATCTGGTGGTAGTGCCCAAGAACCCCTTTTCTTTCCTCTACAAAACATAGTTAATGCAGAGTGAAATGACTTTATGATCCCATTGAAAGCTGATTTTCAGAAAAGCTACGAGACATGAATTAAATGGCAATTGAAAATATATCCAATAAGAATACACTTGTATTTTTCTTAATAGTTCTTTTTTCTGTCATCTGGTTTTCCCTTTACTCACTTGAGATATTTGCCTTTCTCCTCTAACTTTTTCTTTCTTGTCACTTCCCTCCTGCTTCCACACACCATTAATGCAAAAGAATTTTCTTTCAAATTATATAACCAAGTTTATAGCTCACACAGATAATTATCACACAGGAAAATTTATTAACCTAAATGATGGCCACGTTTTTGCCAAAATTCACTAGTCCTGAAGTTAGCTGCCAGTAGAACAGATTTCTCAATGGTTTGGTGAGATCAAGTGCCAAATTTCATGGGGGGTGACTTACAATTACCACAGATCCTGTTGGCCAGAAGACCCAGCTGTTCACTGAAAGTTCCAATGACTTGGGAGAATTCGGCCAGAATGGCCCCCAAAAATCTGCACTGTGACTCTATTGATGAGCCAGACTACAGATGCTGTGAACAGATCCAACAGAGGTTCAGGTGGCAACCCAAACAGAAATTCACAAAGAGGGCTCAGATGTACAGTGGCTATTATGCTAAACTAGCTACCACATATGGAATGGTTTATAAATGCTAAGAGCTTGTATGTGCATTATTTTATTTGCTCTTCTTAGGCCAGGTTGCATGGTAGCTAACAACATGGACACTGACCCAACCTCTGGCTCTTTGGGCAAGGAATGAAAACTATTTCAATTTCTACATCTATAAAATGGAGGTAATAATGCTACTTAACAGAGTCGAAGTGAGAAATGAGTTAGTTAAAATACACTAAGCCTTTAGAACAGTACCAAAGGCTTGAGTGCTGTCTCGTTGTGGAGACAGCACTCAATATATGTTGATCATTAATTCTCCTAATGACCCTGTAAAGTAGGTACTATTATGATCATCATCTACAGGTTAGGAAGTTGCAGCTTAGAGGTGACATGTGGCAGAGGCAGGTTTTGAAAATAGGTCTGTTTGACATAAAAACGTGTGCTCCTTATCAACTGTGCTGTTCTGCCTCTCAGTACAAGACATAGAGAGTGGGAATCCATGTCACCAAAGGGACTTCTGATGTCAGGTCCAAGGCCTCTTGCTGCTATGTGATATCTGCCTTCTCAGATAACTTCCTTGGGGGTGAGTCCTTGCTGAAAGACAAGGCAAAAATTCTGGGGCTCCTTCCATCCAATTAAGATATGAATGATGCAAACCATCTCAGTGGGGGCTTAACCACAGGCAGGTGACTCCTCTGGTGGTGATGAAAGTGCAAATACAGTACAGGAGGGAGGGAGCCTTCACACACCTCCAGCCCTTCCTGCCTCTTGCCCACTATCCCTGGGGCAAATCAGCCAGAGAAATCGATATCCACTCACTCCAAGCCTCAAAGAAAACCATACAGCAGACCTTTCTGTCTGATGAATGATAATTAGAATTATTGAGTTTCTACTGTGTGTCTTCTCAAAAATGTGAATTAAGTGTACTCATCCCATTTAAGAAATGAGGAAATTAAGGCTCGGAGAGAATAGGTGAATTATCCGAGGTTATTATACAGCTCGTAAATGGACAACGAGGATTGAAACATTGGTCCATATCTTAATCCGAAACACGTGTTCCTCTCACTCTTCAGGGATTTTTCCCTTTGGGATGTTACAAAAATCATTATTTCTCTGGATTATTTTTTTTTGCTGTTATCTTTGACCATCTCATTTTTTGTTACTGATTTTATCCAAGAGCAAGAACATGGAATTCTTGGAGTAGCAATTGAAATTAAATGTTCTAATTTAAGAGGTTGCATTACTGGATTATCTGTGGATTATTTCTTCATGCTGTCTGTTTCTTTCTCTACTACCTCATATATTTGACATCTGATTTTTAGAATCTTTCTAGGGGATCTTGAACACATTCAGTTGTGTGAAAGTGCTAGTTAAAATTGTTACAGGCAGACGAGTTATGTCTCACAGTCTTGCAATAGAGGAAAGGAAGTAATTTTCGAGTCCATGAAAATGTACACTGCAAAGGTTTTCTTAAAATTCTTGGTAAAGTGTACATAATTTCATGAACAAAATAATTAGTCAACACAGTTCCAAAATTAGGAATGGTTATTGATTTTTCTATTGCAAGCTCACTGCAAATTATTCATCCTTATAGCACAAAGCCTATGGGATAGGTAGAAGACTCGAACTGCCTCTCCTGCCCCTCTCCAGTGCCACAATGGGGACCGAAACTTCAGAAATCTAGTTCTTCACCTCCTAGTTCTGACTCTCCCCTTCCTATAGTAATGAACATGTTGGTTGCCACAGGTGTTTGTCAAACCTTTTACTACCATCTCATCACTGTGATGGTCAATAATTGTGTCCTGAATATCTTTTATATGTAGAGGACACCATGAAGTCTGGCATCGGACAGCCCATGGTTCAGATCCTGGCCCTGGTGCCTAAGGTAACATAAAGGGCGGGCACCATATCCATGTTGAAGTACAAGTGGTAACCTCACCCTTTAAGGCTGAAATAGTTTTACTTTCCTGTGCTAGAAAGGATGGTTAATAGCTGTCTTATTTTTATTTCCAAAACTATATATTATATGTATTTACATAGCTCTGTATGCCACTTATACAGCACACTTGAAACTTGAAAACATTGGTTCTCATAACCTATCTAACTCACGAATTAGTGTCTCTGCCAACCCTCTCTCCAGTGACCACCCCCTCACCTCCAGTTTCATAAATAAATATTCTGTAATAGAAAATACACCATAATATTTTATCTACAGGAAACACCGTTGAGTTGCAAGAGTAGTAATTGTATTTTTTTTCTCGCTTTTTAAAATGATTTTATGCTCTGAAAACAAAAAGAAAAAAAAATCGGGAAGACTTTATCTCATCAATAAAAAGTGATTTTAAGATGGAGGCTTCTCCTTGAGAAGTAAAGAGTGGCTGGATTTAGCACTCAGCTCTCACTTTCATTAAACAGAGTTGTCTTTTTAGACCTAAGCTTTCCCTAGAGACAGTGATTCCACCGGGGGAAGCAATATGCACGGGAAGTTATTGCAGTAAAGTTTTTGTGTGAAATTGTGACTCTTGCCAGAAATGTCATATGTTTTAGTTAACTTTCTTCCCAGGAACTAGGAAAATTTCCCAAGCCCCAGATATATACAACTGAATGCTGTTCAGAAGTCAGCAGCAGGGGGCTGAAGAGAGAGAGACTGAATTTTACACATTCCATTTGTTTCTAGAGATAAAGCCTCTGTTTTAGTTTCCTCAAGGTGAAAGTCCAATTCACCTTGACAATTTTAAATCCTTATTCCATTGGAAGAGAATGATTATGATTTCTGTCACTGCTATTACTATTTATACTGCAGTAAATTTACCTAAGGAAGGTGATATAGCCTCTACCGGATTCCTTCCAGAGCTTCCTAAGGAATAAAATCATACAGCTGACAATGGAGAAGACATTCTGTTATGCCTTTTCCTTTTCAGCCTTTCAGTGTTACAAGCTGCCTACCACAATGCTGTTGATTAGCGGTCTGCACACACACAGTGCAAAAGCAATAAATGTTCCCCATGTTAATTCTCGGGAATGACAATGCCATGAAGTACCCTTCAGAATTATCAAGGAGAAACAAAATGATGCTCCATACAGTCTGAGAGCAATTTTACCAGTGGTTCAGAACATCTCTACAGGGATGTGCTGAACTCGACTCCTACTAGTATGTGAAAGCCTATGGTTAAATACTAAGGAATGGTGCGGGCCCGATGGTGCACCTCCAAAACTGGGCCACAGTAGGAGTATTTATACCATGGGAACTGACATCTGTTGAAAATCAGGGCATTTTTTTTTTTTTTTTTACCCCCAGAGAACTGGTTTATTGACACACGGTTGTCTATACCTTTGGAACTGCATAATCCAATAAATACCTATTAGCTAGGACTTAGGCTGGATGATAGTTTATTGATAAATTGTTTACAGGTTGAAAAGCCAGCTAATATGTGTACTAGTTTCATATGGGTGCTGTACCACAAACTTGGTAGCTTAAAACAATTGAAATTTGTTCTCTCACAGTTCCCAAGGCCAGAATTCTGTCTAAGCTCATGAACACTGGGCTGAATTGAAGGTGTTGGCATGACTGTGCTTCCTCCAGAGGCTCAGGGAGAGACTCTGCTCCTTGTATCTCTCAGCTTCTGGTGGCTTGTGGCATTCCTTGGATTGTGGCTGCCTCACATCAAACTTCAAGGCCAGCATCTTCAAATTCCATTCTGTTCTATCTGTACGTTGCCTGTGTGTGTGCATGTATGCATGCACGTGCACGCGTGGGTGTGAATGAAATCGTCCTCTCTTAAAAGAACATTTATGATATTGCATTTAGAGTCCACCCAGAAAATCCAGGATAATCTCCATCTCAAGATCTTTAGTTTAATCTCATCTGCAAAGACTCTTTGGGAAGGCCATTTGCAGCCTGCCACAATACCCGCCTCAGCAGCTGTATATACACAGACACACTGTGCTTATATAACATCCTTAACAAACTGGTATTAATGACAAAGAGCAAAATCTTAATGATAATAGTAGTGCCTCTTCTTTAGTGAGTACTTCCTATGTACCAGGCAGAATGCTCAGCACATAGTAATCTCTTCATCTCATTATTCCTCCCCAAATCAGAAAATATATGTTCAAATTCTCATTTTGGAGCGCCAGGATCTAGTTAAATACCTCATGATATACATACCCTGCTTCCCCATAACCTTCACCTCTAAGCCATTCCTAGGGCCTATTCATAAAGCTGTTCCAGGGGCTCCCAATTTAGGTAGCCTACTTTTCCTATCCTAGTTCCATAGTTTCCAACCCTGTCCTTTGGCTACACTTAGCAAACTTCTCTCCAACATCAATACAGGGCTTGATTAAAGGGACTATGGAGAGTGTGCCTATTGACTTGAAGTGACCTCTCAGCTATGCAGAGTCCTTGGCCAAGTGAATAGAAGGCTCTGGGGCAGGGTCAGTTCTTAGGTGAAACCATACTTGGCAATAGCATCTTTCAAGAGGTGGTTTGGAAACGGCCTTGACCCATGCCTGTGGGTGATAGGCCTGCAATTCTCTATCTTAGCAGTCCCCAACCTTTTTGGCTCCAGGGACTGGTGCTTCTATGAGCATCTAATGCCTGATGATCTGAGGTGGAGCTGAGGTGGTGAAGCTAGCGCTGGGGAGTGTCTGTAAATACAGATGAAGCTTCACTTGCTTACCTGCCGCTCATCTCATGCTGTGCAGTCCAGTTCCTAACAGACCATGAACTAGTACCAGTCCATGGCCCAGGAGTTTGGGGCCCCTGCTATATCCAGTTGTCTTTGGGTAGGAGTTTTTCCTGATCTGCCTGCACAGTTCACTGTTTCATTTCCACAACTTGTACCAGAGGAAAGGAGGGAGACAGAAGCAGGGGTTGTGATTGGCCATTCTATGTCAGGCTCTGTGCTGGGAGCTTTATTTATTGGGCTAAGAATGGTATAAAATCCAAGAACATTGTCTTGTCTTATTCACTGTACCTGCAATAAATTCATGGGGCTTGGTTTTCACCTCTATTTTTCTGTTAAAATGTAATTTTCGGTTGTGAATAAAAGCTGGCTGAATCTGGCCTATAATAGTAGTTTCATGAAGATAACAGTGTTTCATGAAGAAATTTAGGTCAGATTTGCTTCGGTTTAGAAATGCTCTATTGACCTGTGTGATTTTGTGTTCCCGCAGAAAGTGGAGTCCTAGAACTTGGACAGAGACAACAGTAGCAGAGCAGGCGCAGAGCTGGGGAAGGCGGCCTCAGCTCACAACTCTGGCTAGAAGTTACCTAATCTCTCAGGGCCTCAGTTTCATCTGTGAAATGGTGGTAATAATTCCTATCCTTCAAGGGTTTTAGAAGATACATTATGGCATTTAAAATGCCTAGTATGCAGCAAATACTCAATAAGTAGAAGCTATCATTGTCAATATTAGTGGTTCCAAACGAGCAAAAATACACTAACAGTCGGCTTCAGACAAAACACCATCTCGCTCTAGTCACTCGAAAAATGCAAGTAATGCCTGCCATTCTCCCCTTTCCACTTCAGCAGCGCCATAGCAGTGCGGATATTGCTGTTTTCTCCTCCGGGAAGGATTCTCTGACCTTGCCAGGGCCCTGCCCTTTCCCTCCTGCAGAGCCTGTGAACTCCATCCACCTCAGTTAGAGTAACCATCACTCAGAATAACCTTTGCTTGGTTAACGTGCTTATCTCTCTACCTCAGCTGCTTGAGAGCAAGGAGGCTATCTTAATTTTGCATCTTCAATAACTAGCCTAATTTCTTGAACATGAAAGGGGCACTAAACATTCTCATTGAATGGAACTGAATAAAGTTTCAACTTTTTGAAATGGAAACAACAACAACAACAAAAAAACAGATTGAATGTTTATTCTAATCTAACCTTCTCTCTTGGGAAAGGAGATCGATGCCATTGCTAAGTTTTTTACATTCCTTCCTAAACCTTGTTTACTTTGGCATTTGTTTGGCTCTTGGGACAGAAAGAGGCAATGTTCAACTTTTATGACTTTAGGCGCCCCCTCTGAAAAACTAATTACTGGCAAACTGGGTTCTGGTTTTTATTTCATCATTTTGTGACTCAGACTAGGGGGAATTTTGGGTTAATTTATTGGGGAGTGACTTTAGCTTATTATCAACACTACAAGCTAATATTTGAGCGCGTTCAGCTAAGTCCCTTATATGTATAATCATATTTAATTCTTTCCACAACTTCATGAAGTAGGTATTATTATTATTATGTCTGCTTTACAGCTAGAGAAACTGAGGCACAGAGAGTAAGTAGATCAGGGTCATGGTAGGGCTGGGATTGAACCTGGGTCTACAAGACTTTAAGGTGACTTTTGAACACCAGGCCATACTGCCTCTAGACTCAACTGTTTCTGTTAAGCAGAATTAGGCGAATGATTCCGAGAAAGAGAAGGTTATTTAACCTTTCATCAAATGCTAATTGACCACTGTCTTAGCTTGGACTGCCAGACATTTATTTCTCATAGTTCTGGAGCCTGGGAAGTCCAAGATTAAAGTCCCAACAGATTCGGTTCTTGGTGAAGATCTACTTCTTGGCCTCTGTGTGCTCACGTGGCTTTTTCTCAGTGACTGCATTTGGAGAGGGAGAGAGAGAGAGGGGTTTTTCTCTGTCTTCTTCTTATAAGAGCACTAATCTTAAAATGAAGGCCTCCCTCTCATGACCTCATCTAAACCTATTACCTCCCAAATGCCTGATCTCTAAATACCATCACACTGGAGGTTAGGGCTTTAATATATGAATTTGCGGGGGGACACGACATTTAGCCCATAACAGTATACTAACTAGTATTCTCTGAAATGTGCCAGACTAACCTCGAAAGGAAGGAAGGAAGGAAGGAAGGAAGGAAGGAAGGAAGGAAGGAAGGAAGGAAGAAAGAAAGAAAGAAAGAAAGAAAGAAAGAAAGAAAGAAAGAAAGAAAGAAAGGAAAGAAAGAAAGGAAGGAAGGAAGGAAAGAAAGAGGGGGAGAGAGAGAGAGAGAGAAGGAGAGGGAGAA
This sequence comes from Rousettus aegyptiacus, assembly GCF_014176215.1. NCBI lineage: Eukaryota > Metazoa > Chordata > Mammalia > Chiroptera > Pteropodidae > Rousettus > Rousettus aegyptiacus. The sequence goes on from NW_023416310.1 coordinate 23,050,998, forward strand.
AGGGAGAAAGGAAGAAAGGAAGAAAGGAGGGAAGAAAGGAGGGAAGAAAGGAGGGAAGGAAGGAAGAGTAAACAGCCGAGCAGAGCCTGGACTAGGGGTGAGGCATACAAGGGACCTAGGCCACAGCCTGGGAGGAGGCACCCACCCTTAGGCATCAACCCTCCACATGAATGACCCACAACTCCATGAACTTGTGTACTTGTCTCACCCCAGGTCCCCAGCCCTGTAGCATTGTCCTCCGCTTTTGGGGAACTCGGTGTCTAGCCAAGGGCCCAGTATCAGATCAGGAAAGAGAAACTACACAGTGATTTAAACAGGGATAGTTTAATATAAAGAATTACTAACTAGCAGTCTATTGTTCAGAGATCCATGAGGACATGGAGAGAGGGAGAATATGACAAGTGAAACCAAGGAGTTTTGACCTTCGGGATAAGAGTAAAGACTTTGTTGTTCCCTTTGGGCCGTGCCCGAGTGAGCATGACTTGCCCTATTTATTAGTGACCGTTAGACTCTGCAGCATTTCCTTTCAGACCACCTCAGGCATTTGGGCTATTTAAAAAATCTAAATAACATTTCAGTCAAACTAACATTCTGAGAGAGAAATATTTTAATCTGTCTTTTCCCAGAATGGCCTTTAAGTCTGGGGGCTGGGTGATGGTCGATGTATTTGGAGATTTATGGGAACCCATAGGTTTTGGTAAAGGCACATATAAATTTCAAAGAAGAGTTAAATATAATTTCATATTACACAAACCTCACAGTGAAATTGGAATGCGGGTCCAATCACAACAGCTGTTTTTTATCTTTCATTTAAACTACAACAACAAGATTGCTTAAACAAATTTCCTTCCTTTCTCAAACTTTCAAACTATTCAATATTTGCATAGTGATTAATCTTCAGTTCCAGAGAAAATTCCCAAAGGGAGAGACAACACAGAAGCTTTTTAAACTTCGGCCACATGGAAAAGAGCAAAGAGGGAGCATGTCAAATCTTCAGTTTGGGAGCTTGCTGTCTCAGGAGAATTCTAAATAATGGTCATCCTGTTGAATATTAAACTGAGGACTGGATGGCCCAGAGAACACAATCACAAACATCTGCACACTATACACTAACTAGGCCAAAAGTACAACTCCAGTTAAGGAATGGTATCACGTCCCATATGAATAGACAGAGAGATCTTGACTATTTCAAGAAAGTTTTATCTATGCTGTGAAAGAGGCTAAAAATCCTCATTCTCAGAGCCCTGGAATACACTCCCACCTGCCCAGTCAAGGGAAGCTCAAATATTTTTCTTTTCATACAGAGTCTTCAACAGGGTGTTCATTTACTGTGATTACTAGCTCCCCAGGCAGTACTGGTCTGGGGAAAGGGCTGCAGGCTAGAAGCACACTCCAAGGCTCAGTATTTGACCTGCAACATCAAGGCATTGGGCTAGATCAATGGCTCTCAACTTGGCTGCATTCTAGAATCACCTAGGAAACTTTAAAATTAAATAATACCCAACCCTGGACCCCACCCCAGGCTAATGAAATCAAGATGTTTGGCAGGTGGGCCCAGAACTTGAGTCTTTTCGCAAACATTCTCAAGAAATGCCAACGTACAATGACATTTGAGAGCCGCTTGCAGCTCTAATGCACAATGTGACTGATACTTTTGTGATGCACAGTGTTTCTAATAGAATAACCTTTCATTAAGAGTCAACTGTATGTGAATGTGTACATATTTGGTTGAAGACTAAATGAGAGTACACAAAAATGAAAACAACTGTATTTGGGTATGAGGTAAAAGGAAGTTTTTTGTTTTTTGTTTTTTTAGTTTCCTAAAATATTATATTGATTTTATAACCAAAAAACACGAATTAGCAAACACTCCCTCCCCACTCATCCTTTTTTGTACTTTTGGGCTTGTGGCCATTTTCAGAGTCTGTGATGAAGCCTGAACTCTGAACATGATAAAAGCGTCTGTGTTGTTTGGTCAGAGCTGGGTTTTTCAAATAACTTTCTCTGTTATGAAAGAATATTTCACCAAACAATTTGAAAGTACTGTGTGTGTATGGACATCCTCATTGTGGAGGTCCTAATATAAATTTGTCATTCAATACGTAGTCAATTATAATAACTAACCATATCTCATGACTCCATTCTGAAATCCAGTACTACTGAATGCATAGTTCATGGACCACGTTATTCAACCATATCCATCATAAATATTCATCTAATGTCTGTCTTCATTAGGTGGTTATTAACATCTCAAAGATATTTGTGAAGAAATGAAAGTGATAAATTCTATCTATATTTACTCCTATTTGAAAGGTTAATTTTTTAAAAAAGTACTCTGATAAAATTGCCTAATAAAAGGAAGTTTCCTTTAGAAATAGTCTTCCGTTTTCAAGCTAATAATCTTATACAAAAAAGTTTATTAGCGTTTTGCTTGTTGAGTGGACCAGTCCAATTCAGAGAAGGACAATAGAAAGCACTGCTCTTAAAAGGTTAAATTGATGGCTTTTCTACTAATAGTACTGTGGAGTGGTTCTAATGAAAAGAGGTGGAAGCGATTTTCCCAGCCTGTAAATAGAATAGAGCAGGGATTGGAAAACTTTTTCTTCAAAGGACCAAATAGTAGATATTTTAGGCTTTGCTATTCGTTTCTGGTGTTGTAGCACTATAGCAGCCATACACGACACGTAAATGAATGAATGTATTTGTGTTCCAAGACAAACTTTAGGTAAAAAACAGGTGGCAGGCTAGATTTGGCTTACAGGTTATAATAGGTGGCCCACTCCTGGAATAGAACAAACCCAAACTGGCTCTCAGGTTGCAGTGGAAGGGTGTAAATTGGGGTTGAGAATTTTAACTAAATCTAAAGAAGCTAATGGGTATTGGGGTTCTATATAAGCAAGCAGATCTGCTATGATAAGAAAATTAACAGAATGCATTAATAATAGAGTGGTAATAGCAATGGTTAATGTTTACAGAGGACCTGCTGTGTAACTTGTATTAAATACGTTACATATAATTTTTATAATCTCATGTAATCTTTATAATCTCATGAGATCTTTAAAATACGTTTGTAACCTCATGCATTACTATCTCCTGCCAGGGGACAGAGCCAAGTCCAAAGTCATCATAGCCGTAAGGGAATAGAGGGATCTCTACATAGGTATCCTGGTCTCAGTTCAAGTTCTAAGGGTTCACCATGCTAATGGTGGACCAAGAATAGTACTCTGGGGTGTACACGATGGGGAGATTGTTTTCTGTAGGTCTCTTATGTTTTTGTGTTTCTTCGAGCAGAGGCATTGACAGTCTTTTATTGATAACTATTTTTTTCGAGAATGTTCATATATTAAACAACCTTGGCAGATAAAGATAGTATCTTTCTCTGGAACAAAGGGAAGGGTTGTCACTGTACATTATAATAAAGACAATGCTTCTGTCTGGAGTGAAGATGGGCAAGTTTGCTTGTAGCTCATTATAAAAGATTGAGCTTCTTCGGCTGTGGTGGAAACCTACTGTGTGTACAGTATCTACCTGGGCCACCCTGTGTCCTCGTGTTTTTTTTTTCCTTGAGATTTTAATATATTTATTTGAAAACCAAGTTCTGTGAAAGAGCGCACTAATCATACATCTTCTCTTCAACCAAAGAATCGAGGACAAGATTCTTCAGGTGGGCACAGATGCAGTAATACATGCAGTGAATAGCAGGTGTCAACACGAACTTCCTCACAGGCATTTGCAATATGAGCCTGGAGCAGGAGGAACTGACATGAACATGAATCTCATCTCGCTTGCTGTGTTGAGTATAATAAAGTCATTGTCTTTGGCCCAGGAGTCTCGTGCTTTCTTCCGGCATCTGTGAATCTAACTTGTTATTATGTTAGCAAGGTAAAATTTTAGACCTTTCACAGTTCTTGACTTACACAAGAGGCTCAATGGGTTATAAGGGCTGCCTGAGGATAAAGGCTGTCCAATCCTGGCTTGACTTTCCTCCTTTGAAATTATGGATGAATGCAGGCCATGCTATGATCTAAATGCTTGTGTTCTCTGCACCCACGGCTCAATTTATATACTGATATCTTATCCTTCAAGGTGATGATATAAGGAGGCGGGGTCTTTGAGAGGTGATGAGGGCAGGGCCCTCATGAATGAGATTAGTGCTCTTATAAAAGAGGCCTCCATGAAAACATGGTTATATAAGAAGTGGGCTCTCACCAGACACTGAATCTGCTGGTGCCTTGATCATGGATTTCTCAGCCTCCAGAACTGCGAGACATAAAACTCTGAGAAATAAATTTCTATTGTTTATAAGCTCCCCAGTCTATGATATTTGTGTTATAACAGCCAGAAGGCCTGTACTGAAGCCAGAAAGAAGCAGCTTCCACAAATACCTGTAGCTCTTGATTACATAAGTAGCAGTGTGCTGTGGTCATCTGAGAGGTTCTAACACTGACCACAGAGAGTTAAAGATGTACAATTGATCGACTGGAATGTTTTTCAACGAACTATGACTATAACATAAATATTACCTTCTAGCAATGTGACGTAGCGGTTTCTGAACCCAGCTGCTCATCAGAATCACATGGTAATACTAATATAACAACAATAAAAGGACAGATTCCAGAACACTACCATAATACCTAATGAATCATATACAAAACGAAACTATTTTACAAAGGTTTCCCAGGTTATTTTGATGCAGTCAGTCCCTGCACTATTCTAATGATGAGGATTTAATTCTATCATAGACAATCCTGCTGCTTTGTACTTAAATTTCTCCATTTGTTACACAAATAATTAAACTCTGGAATTGCATTGTCCAATATGGTGGCAATTGGCCACATTATTTAAAATAAAATTAACCAAAATGAAATAGAATTTAAGATTCATTTTTTCAGTTGTATTAGCTACATTTTAAATATGTCATAGCCACATATAGCTAGTGACTACATTATCATATAGTACAAAAACAGACCATTTGCATCATCACAGAAAGTTCTATTGGATACAACCACTCTAGAATATTTTATAATACCAGAAAAGAAGAAAGCTATCAAAGACTACAAGGTTGTAACAAATATGCAAATATGATTCTGTTGACCAAAGATGAGATAATTTGAGCATCAATTAGAATAATAACTACAATGGATTGACATACATTAAATATATTTAAATCCATGAATTCATAATCACACTAAATTAAAATTTATTGGTGACTTTCAGGGGATACTAAGGAACCCAGTCATTATTTGAAAACTGGAAAATAAAGGTCAACAAAAATTTAATCTGCATTTTGATAAAGAAAGGCTGGATAAATGCCCATTAACAAGTCCCACAGGACCCTGAGCACCTGTTGCCATGGTCAATTCAATAACACATTCTTGTACTGGATTTTCTTTCTTTTTGCTTTCACTCCCTGTATCCTGCATGTCTGTTCTCTGGGATTCCCAGATAAATTACGGCATGCAAACTTCTGTCTCAGGCTCTCAATGCGGGGGTGAGCTAGGGTGGACCCAGGCTAGGACAGCATTCTAGTTCCAGTTCCTGAAAGAGAATCTAACCCCACCTGGCATATAGATTTGGTTGTTTGGTTATGATTCCACTTCTGGTCCAATCTTCTGTGAGGGGCTGTCCCTTTCAAAGGTGTAGGTGGATTAACAGGACCAGTCTAGACCCTTGCTACTAAGAGAGTGACCTAACCGCATGACCTGGGAGGTTGTTAGAAATGGGGAGCTCAGGCCCCAGCCAGACCTGCTGAAAGTAAATCTGCTTTTGAATAAGAAGCCCAGGTGATTTACATGTACATTAAAGTTAAAGAACTGGACTGTAGAGGGAGTGATAATAATTATCCAGCTCTACATATAGAGGAAGGGGAGTGCACACTGTTATGTGGGGGTGGGAGGGAGTGGAAGAGTGAAAGAGGAATTGAATCTCTGTGATAACATTTTAAATCACATAACCAGAAAAACACTCTCTTCCTAGGTTATTATAACCTGCATCATGAACCTCGAAAAATATATAAGTGGGAAGATAAAACAACTCCTAAAATCAACATAAAATGATGTCCATGTGTTATTGTAGATGCAGAGCAGGTTCTTATTGAGCAACTGTGAAATATAGAATCCAAAGTTTGTGTTAGGGGCGGGGTGTGTGTGTCCCCAAGGGGAGCAGAACCAACCTTGGCAATCTGCCACTGCCCTCTAGACACTCTGGCCTTCTGCACTTGCTCCCCAATCTTCTTATATTATTCTCTTCCAATTCGCCATCCCCTTTCTCACTTAAAAACTCTCAGTTATAGCCATGGTATACTGGTAAATGTTTAATAACTGGCTAACCAGATTCCCCGCCCCTCCTCCCCCCAAACCCTCTGATTTGTAGTATTGGCAAAATTCCATTGTATAAATGTTACCACCGTGGCTGATGATGGTGAGCTGCCACATGGCATTACTGAACATGGAGTTGAGAAGTGGTACAAACTAGCTCCATTAGACCACTGGAAATAAGTAGAAGAAAGGGCAAAGGAAAATTAAGTTGAGGAAGACCTGCAGTGCTTCCTTTAACTTGACTTACTATGATTTAGAAACATAGCTATCTACTTCCTCCAGTCAAAGGGTTTACCTTGTCTCCTTGGCTCTATGCTGCAGATTTTGGCCATCTCATCCAACCTATGGCAATCTCTCTGCTTTGACTTTATTGAGAACTTTTTTATATTGTAGCTTTAAAAGAACCAGAAACTCAGGAAGAGAAAAAGTTTTAGGACAGCCAGAGTGACTTGTTTTCTATATTTACTGAAGCACCTTCCATAAACATTATCTAGGCTCTGGAATGCTCACACCCACCCTTCTTGGATACACCACACCCCATTCTCCCCTGACTGAGTGTAGTCTAACAACTCCTGCCCAGTTTCCTCAGGTGTTACACACCCTGTTTCTCTGGCCAGAGTTCAAGCCCTCACCTGGTTTCCTTGGACATCACCCAAGAGCTACATACCTGTCTTTTCTGGGACATCTCCAGCTGGCACATGACTCCCTTCCCTCGAGGATCGTAGTAGATAATGTATATCTAACTTGCTGTAGGCACTGGCAGACAGCTTAGACCAGTCCCTCTGCCCACAAGCACTGCCTTGGGGGCTCAATATTGGCCCTTGTAAGGCCGGATCCAAGGGCCTTATCCCTTCTGGTCATCTCCCAAACTGCAAAACCATTGCCTTCTGTTTGGCCTAGCTCTGGGCCAGGTAAACCACCCTTTCCTCACCTTTATCAACAAAGTACACACCTGAATTTTTCATAACTGCTCTAGTTGCTCACCTTTCACTTTTTTTTCACCTTTTACTTTTTTTTGCAAAGCAACCAATTCTAGGAATCCAGCTCTCTACAGACAGCCCAAATTATTGCTTCTTAACCTGCATGACAAATAACTTTTAAAACTTTCTCTTTGATAGTTTTCAGGCAAGAAACACTTCCACTAGCAGATTAAAAGTGTTTCTTTTTGCAGTCCTAATATCTGTTGGAAATGTAACTGTTTGTTTAGTCCTCTCCCCAGATAAATGGACTTTCATTTTTAGATTTATGATTTGGTTTTTATTTCTTCTAAAATAGAGACAGAAATAGTAGAAGTGTCCTTATCTCTAACTGTCAGAGCTGGGGCCTCTTGCCTGAGGATTCCTTCTTTTTCAGCCACTCAAAACAGCTACTAATTGGGTTTATTCCTTTTAATTCTCATTCTCTCTCCAGAATGTATTCTCCTCTGAGCATATAAACATATCACCATCCTTTCTTACAAAGTCAAGATCAGCTTACATGATTAAGAACAGTTTATACTGACAGAAGCACACCAGGTGGCTTAGCTAACTCACCACGACTTTTGACTTTTGCTTTTTCTTCCTAGGTTGGCAAAAGCACTTGGGCCAGAGGTCAGTGTGTCCTTCCTGCCAGCTGAGAACCTTACTCTGCCCTTTGAGTGTTCTATTCAGAGTGAAGACCAAAGGTCTTCAGACTAAAAAAATGCCTTTAATTCAAGCCCAAGTTATGTGGGAAGGAGTCCCATCTTCTGCTGTCAGGGCTGGGAGGCTGACCAACCTGGAACATCCTTGACCTTTCTTCTTTCTACCAGATGTCTAATGAACTTATGTCCAGTTTGTCTTCTAACCCTCCACAGAAAGTTTCATTCTGCCTGGCCTCTGGTGAGTTGGGAAGGCTGCCAATCTGAACACATAAATGGAATTGCCTGAGGGTAGAGATTCTTCCCAAGTTCTTGGTTGTCAGAGAGATGAACATCATCAAATGCCTCTGAAAGAAAAGATAAAAGATATCAACATTGTAAGCAGTTGTGAGATTAGATTGTCTGAGAGACTACGCTCAAGATGAGGCAGGAGAAAATCCTGCAGTGGACATGCTAGCATTATGAGCCAGGTTTCTGGGGACTTATCAGAAAGGCCAACTTGAATGGGCACTAATGAGTCGATGACTCAAATCCAGAAATGAGTTAGACCATAGCAACAGAAGACATACAAAGGTGGCATGCTATGTAATTGTAACATCCCTTAGGGACAGGCACTGGGCCACAGGATGAGATTGCCTGACCCCTGCCTAGTGAGCAAATGATCAAATATTTAACTAAAATTTGGGCTGTGAATATGCCTAGAAGAATTCTTAGCGCTTGTACTCAAATATGTTAGCTCTCCCTATCTTTTATTAAAGCCATTCTTTGGACAGAAGATGAAATGAAATGTGGGAAATCTTAAAAATGCATACAATCAGGTCTATCTGAGCCTTGTATATTGTAGGTACTCAGAAAGCGGTTTACTGTCTAAAACATAATAGGTCTCATTCTCTGTCATACGGGCTAAGGCTGTAATCTTTAAAGAGGGAGAAATAATGACAAAGTTGGGATTGTCCCACCGTGTGTGTAGATGGGCTGCTGCTCTGCTGGGACAGAACTTCATCTGCTTATTTCAAAATGGGAAAATGTTGGGGGTTCCCTTGACCTTAGAAGGAGTAAGACATAGCACAGGGCATTAATATACATCCTGAAATGAGGCTGAGGGTGTCAGATGTGGTCATAAACATAGATCTTGAAATCAGGAAAGTAGCCTTTCCCTCGATCTCGTCACTTCCAAAAATATCTTTCCAAGATATTCTCTATTGTTTTGTCCAGTGCAGGCAGCTCTTACTCAGTTTGCCTTATAAGGCATTTCAGAGTTTCAAGAGCTCTTGCCCTAGGAAGTTCTTCCTGCTGTTCTGCCTGAATTGCCTTCTGTTTAATTTTAGTTCATTATGTCTGTAAAGCCAGGGAGGGCTTTATGGAGCAAAAGGTCCAATCATCGTGGGAAGAATGAATCATTCCAAGAACAGTGAGTTGGGCTGGAAGGCAAAGGCCTCTGAGAGGCAGGAAGCTGGGGGTGGGTGGGTTATTAACAACATCAAAGCAGTCTGTCTTCTCTCTCTGTTACTCCCACTAGGGGGTGCCTAGCATTCCAGATTAATCACTGTTACTAAGAAGTTGAGGTTTGAGGGGGCTTCTCCTAATAGAAGGGGACTGGACAACTCAGGTTTCCTGCATCTTTGCGCTGATTTGAGGGAAGATCTGGGGTGGGAGGAGGGTAGAGGGTGAAGGGCAGAGTTTCAAATCAGAAAGTACACAGATGCCTCTTAAGCATTTCAGGACTCTCAATGCATGAAAAAGCACTGACTGGTATTAAAGAAAGTGACTGGAGTAATTGTGGACCAGAAAAGTCCCCCTGGGCCCAGCTTAGGTGGAGGCATATTTTACCCCTGGGGGTCAAAAAAGTGTAGGGATGAGATACAAGCATGGCTGAGGGATTGGTTGGAGGTCAGGGATGCAATGAAGATGAAAGATGAGGTGAGATTCTGAAACAGAGCGGGTAACAAACAGGTGTGGATGAAGGTCAGGGAGAGGGAGTATTTTGAAGGTCTCAAAACATGTAAGCCTTCAGAATGACCACAGCAAAACTTTCAGTTATGAATAGTATTGTGGAAAGAACATGAAACTTGGACCTTGACAGAGAAAAGTTCGAATTTCAGCTCAAGCATTCAGTAGCTGTGTAATCTTGGGAACTTAGGTAAGTTATTGGAGCTCTTTGAACCTCAATTCACTTATCTTCAAAATGAGACTAATAATAACAGGATTATTTGAGAATTTTAAAAATAATGCATATAACAAAAACAGACACATAGATCAATGGGACAGAATACAGAGCCAAGAAGTAAACCCACACCTACATGGTCATTTAATCTATGACAAAGGAAGCAAGAATATATAATGGGGTAAACACAATCTATTCAATAAATGGTGTTGGGAAAACTGGACAGATACATGCAAAAAAAAATGAAACTGGACCACCTTCTTGTATAGGGTATAAGAACTCAAATGTATTAAAGACTTAAATGTAAGAACCAGAACCTTAAAACTCCTAGAAGAAAACACAGTAAACTCTCTGACTGCTCTTAGTAATATTTTTTTCTGATATATCTCCTTGAGCAAAAGAAACAAAAGAAAAAATACACAATGGGACTACATCAAACTAAAAAGTTTTTGCACAGCGAAGGAAACTATCAACGAAATGAAAAGACAACCTACTGAATGGGAGAAGATATTTGCCAATGATAAATCTAATAAGGGATTAATATCCGAAGTTTACAAATAACTCATACAACTCAACACCAAACCCCACAAACAATCCAATTAAAAAATGGGCAGAGGACCTGAATAGATATTTCCCCAAAGAGGAAATATAGATGCTAATAGACAAATGGAAAGATGCTCAATGTCACTAATTATCAGAGAAATGCAAATTAAAACGACAATGAGATATCACTTCACATCTGTCAGAATGGCTATCATCAATACGTGAACAAATAACAAGCTTTGGAGAGGATGTAGAGAAAAGGAAATCCTCAAGCGCTGTTGGTGGGATTGCAAATTGGTGCAGCCACTATGGGAAACAGTTTGGAAGTTCCTCAAAAAATTAAAAATAGAACTACGTTATGACTCAGCAATTCTACTTCTAGGTATTTATCTGAAGACACCCAAAACACTAATTCAAAAAGGTATATGCAACCTTATGTTCACTGCAGCACTATTTACAATAGCCAAGGTATGGAAACAACCTACATGCGCATCAATAGATGACTAGATAAAGAAGTTGTGGTACATATATATATATATACAACGAACTATTTCTTGGCCATGAAAAAGAGTGAACTCTTACCATTTGCTACAACATAGATAAACCTAGAGGGTATCTTGCTAAGTGAAATAAGTCAGACTGAGAAAGACAAATACCGTAGATGTGGAATCTAAATACCTTATATGTGGACTCTAAAGAACAAAATAAATGAGCAAGCAAAACAGAAATAGACTCATAGATATAAGAGAACAAATGGATGGTTGCCAGAGGAGAGGGGGTGGTGGGTGGCTGGGTGAAAAATGTGAAAGGATTAAGAAATATAAATTGTTAGTTACAAAATAGACATGGAGATGTAAAATACAGCATACAGAATAGAGTCAATAATATTGAAACCTATGCATAGTGCCAGGTGGGTACTGGACCAATCAAGGGATCACTGCATAAAGTTTATAAATGTCTAACCACTAAGCTGTACACTTGGGACGAATATAAAATAATATTGAATGTCAACCATAATCAAAAACGAAAAAAGAAATACATGTAATAAGGGAGACAGGAGTCTCTAAGTTTTGAAATGAACAAAGATGTTTGCAAGGCAGAATGCCAGTTTCAGGCAAATGAAAGACTGGTATAGTAGAGAGATCCCAATAAAGGGTAAAGGCCAAATCAATATTAACAAAAGTACTGGTAAATATTCTTTAGTGTGTGTAGCATGTTTATTAAAATGTACAACTTTTACATACAGCATGTAGAAATATGAGTTAAGATTTACAAGTTACAGATTTGATAATCCTGTACTGTTACCAAAATTTTTAAGATAATTTCTAATCCCCTTATCTGGGAAACTATTTTTAAAATACAATCTATCTTTTACCTTGACTGATATGAAGTTTGGTTTTAAAAAATAAAAAATAAAATAAAATAAAATAATAAAATAAAATAAAATGCCTACCTAATGAGATGAAGGTGACTGAAGCATTATGAGTAAAATAAGGGTTACTTGAACATAAATACTGTAACACTGTGACAATTGATCTGATACTTGCACCAACTGCTAAGCGACTAACGACTAACGGGCAAGGGAGGATATATAACGTGGATACTCTGGGCACAGGGATGAGTCACAGCCCAAGCAAGGTAGAACAGGATGGCACAAGATTTGATCAGAACGGCACACAACTTAAAATGTATGAATTGTGTACTTTCGAAAGTTTTTATTTAACAGTTTTGGACCTTGGTTGACTATTGGTAACTGAAACAGTGGAAATTGAAACTGTAGGTAAGAGGGACGACCGTATGCCATTCACTACATACTAACATGTGTCTGACTTCTTTTGTTCAACACAATTTATATGAGAGTCTTCCACATTGTTGTTCCCAGGAATAGTTCTTCATTTGTTTAAAAAAAAAAAAAAAAACAGCTGTGAAGTTTTCCATTTCAGTAATATCTCATAATCATTTATCTGTTGCTATACTAATGGTCATTTTGGATGTTTCCAGATTTTGTATAATATGCATGAAATTCTATGAATATTCTTGTACATGTTTTTTGGTTGATACACATGCAGGAGTGGAAATGCTTGGTCATAAAGGATTTAATGTTCATCTTTAGAAGACAGTGCAATACAATATCAAATGGGTAATATTATGGAAAGAAAAGATAATGCATATAAAGCACTAAATAAATCTGTTCTTCTCCCTTATCCTTTTCCTATTTGGAAACGACTGAGAGCAAAGAAAGAACATGAATCTACTGCTGCGGTTCTTGTATCCCGAGACCTTGAATACCAGATCTGCACCCTGTGGGCAAGAGCATCCTCCTTGGTTTCTGGAGTTTTCTGCACCGCAGAACTTTGGTGAGTGTGCGGGACGTGCTGGAGAAGCCCTGGTCACTCTGACCTTTGTCTCCACCCTCATACTTTGCAGGCTTGGCGGACAGCATTTAGAAACCAACCCCAACTAAATCTTTAGAGGTCACCTAGGTTTCAACCTTGGAGAATTAGTCACAGAGCACCAAAGCCTGGCCTGGAGTCCAGGCGCAATGCTCTCCTGTATCACCAGTTGACCCATGCTAATGTGGCAATGATTCACAATTCTTTGCAGCATTGTTTTCCAAAGTATGGGCCATAGACCACTTGTACCAATGTCTGCAGGTAGGCTTGATAAAAATGCAGATTTCTGGCCCCCTGACAGACCTGTGCAATCAGACTCACTAAAGTTTAAAAGCAATGGTTTATGAAGTTACCTGCCCTGGGAGTACACTTTCTCATGGAAACATAATGCCTTAATCAACCAGAGTACTCTTTCATGGGGGAAAGTTGGGGCCCATGAGCATATTTGGTGGTTCAGAAATCATGCCCTACAGGTGTTCCTGACCCCATCCATTTGTAGAGCCATCTCTATCCCTGGTTACTTACTTTCCCTGGAACTTCCTAAATGTTGGAGCCATCACTGTGAAGGAGGACATTCTGTGGATATCCGATGAGATACTGTGATTCAGAAAGGTCAATTTGATTCACTCTTGAGCACAGTAATAACCAGGCCTCCTGTCAAGGCAGTGGGGGAAGGGGGAGTTTTGGTTCTTGTTTCTGGGGATTGGGCAGCACCAGGATAAAAGCTGCCACCAGCTGCCACCAGCTGCCACTTCCTTTACATTGATGGGACACTTGCTGCAAGGTTAGCAGTGCTTATGGTGAGAAATGGAGCAAAAACGACCCTCTCTTCTAGTTGTGAATTCTAATCTCTCTGTCTAGAGAGAGATGGGCTCTGAATGTGTGAACAGAACCCCCAAGCTTCCTCTTGCCAACAAGGGCTGCATGAACTGGTTTTTCAGAAGGAACTTGTGACTGTGAATCACTCTCTCTGGAGGCACAAACCTTTTCAGACTTAGAGAAACAGCAGTGGCAGCAGCTTCTGCATCAGGTTTTGACCAGCTTCTGCAGCCTTGGAGTAAGAGGGTTCACCTTGTTTTCGGGATGTCTCTGTGCTGTAGAACTTCAGGAGGTGTTCGGAGTGTGCTGGGCGCTGCAGAGAGATTTTGCAACAAGGATTCATTTCAGCTTCACTTACCCCAAAATGATTATTAAAATGCTACCAGGAAGACAGTTGTGCTGCTTTAATTATTTTTTTGTGGGAAATTATTATTAATAAAATAAAATAAAGCACGTTATTATTATATAAGCATATGTCATTGTTCCGAGTACCTACTTAGCCTGCAGGCTGACTCCAGGAGGTCAGGGGGCGGGGCCATGTAGAGCTGGTTTCAACCTCTTTCCTTCAAAGAGGGCCGCAGCCCTGAATCTCCATCCTAATCTCCATTCTAATCTCCAGCCTTTACTGGCGGTAAAGAGCAGCCCTCCACAAAAAATCTTTTCAACCATCCCAGTCTATTCTTTTCCTTTTTGTTTTCTAGGAACAAGGGGGATTCATCTGACTCAACTGGAGGTGGCTCCCTTCTCTAATTTATTGTTCTATTCCTAAGGCTTCCCCTCTACCAGGCTCAGTGTGAACAGACAGGAGCACAGGAGGATGCACCACAGCAGAGCTGCCCCTCCACTGGGCCCGAGGCAAAGAAAAATCCCAACCTCTTTCTTGTCACCATCTGGTTTTGTTGAACCTGGAAAGGAAATAAATTCCAAAGGCGGGAAATGACCTAGAGACCATAACAATATCTGAAAAGCCAAGCCGGTGCTTCCGTCACTTTGTTTCAAACTATTCTAATCTGTGTCCCAGGAAGCCTAACCCATTACCAGATGGAGAACTGTTTTCAGATGCCTCTTGGCATCTGACACTCCCGGCTGGTGGCATTTGCATATTTCAGAAGGCAAACCTGTCCCTGACATCTTTAAACTTCCGAGAGGTGCAGCCCCAGGAAAGTCCTTGGGTCTCTGGCTGACAGCACCAACCATCTGATGGGCTTCATCTGCAGCTGAACTGCTGCTGGCTTCCAGCCTAGAACACTAGCACACTGTGTCTGTTCTTGAAGATTTGCAGAATCTGAAATCAAAATGCCCCATGTTGCCAGAAAAGGCTGGCTTCCTTGCCTGCTTCCTAATCCCTTCTCACCAGGCTTTCCTAAAGAAACCCAATGAGTCAGAAAGGAAGAAAACGTGTCTGAGGGAGATCTGGGAGTGGGCAGGTTCCTCTTTTTGCTTCTGAAAATTTCCTCCTGTTTTACAACGCTGGTAATGGTTAAGGACTCGGTTGTACTTTTTCTGTTTCTTCCTCTATCAGCTCTCACTTTGAGAGACCCTTCATTTACCACCCATGGAATTAGCTCTACCAAGGCAGGAGGCCTTCTGATGAGGAATTAGTCACTGTTGCCAAGAAGTTTTGACTTCACTTTTATTCCCCAGGAGCAAGGCAAGAAAAAACTCCCACCTCTGTCCTCAGAAGGAGCCATTATTCAGCTGCTTTGTTCTGGCCCAGGGAACTGTACTTTTGCTAGGCTTTTAATTTTTCTGAACACCATCCATCAGTCTTCCCACTGAAAGCTGTGTGCCAGTTGGATTCTAAACTCAGAGAGGTGGCTTCTGAGATACCTGCTCCAAACAGGTATCCTGTTAATCCACCCCCCACCCCCCCAGGTAATTGGAAAGTAGCTCCAGTTGAATGAATAATGTGCCTAACTCTTTCAACACTTTCAAATGTTAAACAGCTTAAAGTATAAAGAATCCAGTATCTTTGCTGACATCTGGTTTCTAGAAAAGCTCCAGCAAGAAAGAAGTGGGGAGTTCAGCGTCAGGCTGGGGAAGGTGGGAGCAGCAGTGGAAGGTACTGCTCGCCCGCGTCCTGGCTTCAGATACTTGTCCTTGAGTGCAAACCACTCTATGCGCCGCTGCCTAAAATTTTGTTCTGTTTGTTAGGAAAGAAGATTTAAAAAAAATATGTTTATAAAAGCTTGGATTTATCCCTGGAAAGGGACTGTAGTCTCCATCAGAAGACGATAGGTTAATATCAGAGGCAGGTTGTTATCAACTACATGTAGCTGGTAATAAATGGTAGATAAAAGAAGCTAGGAGATCTTTATAAAAAGGTGAGAGGGGGTGAGAGAGAGAGAGAGAGAGAGAGAGAGAGAGAGAGAGAGAGGCTTTTTTGTTGATGCCAGAAAGAGACAATCTTGCAGGGATATAAGAAATATATGAGCCTCTTTCTCTCTCTTTCCTTTTCTCTGCCTAAAGAAAATGAATCAGGAAAAAGCTAAAAACAGGAGGCAGAGGGAGGCCATCTCTCCAACTGTTGACACCAGCCAAACAGGATAAATAGTTCATATTTCAATGGTAACGATGAAAACAAGATATTGAACCCGAATGAAAAAAAAGGCTTTCAATTTCAAGCTATGCCTAAGTCTCAAAATACCGCTGTCAGAACCATTCACATGATTCAAGGGACTTTTGGGGAATTTAGGGAGTGAAAGAAATACAATTGAATGGAAAAATCAGGATTAGATTAAGATGTAATTGAGAATGGTTAAAAATTAGTGAGAAAGGTATAAAATTATACCTATTTTATACTGCTCTCAGTCTTGATTTCATTGTCTATTAAAAAATAACAGTTAAAAACTATTCTTATTTAAACATATAACAGAAGCAAAGATTTTGTTATGCTCCCTGGAGGCACATATTTGGGATGACTGGCCATTTGAAGCCTTCCAGGCTTCTATAACCGTCACCATAGACAAAGAACAAGAAGGAATACACAGCTTCTCGTGTACTAGCAGCAAAAGGTCAGAGATATAACTTGACAGTGAGTGTGCTACCTTCTGCTTAACCCCAGGCTTAACAGAGGTAGTTGCTAGATACTTAAAGTAGATACTTATATTCTGAAAGTGAGGGAACAGAATCAAAAATGAAAAAAGAATAGAGCCACGAGTCCCAAACTGTGCTCTAGGTGCCCAGGACACCACAGCCAGCTCAACGGGGCGCCGTGGCGTATATTAAATGTTGAGAAACACGCGGTGATATTTGACATCTGTTGGACACCAAGTGAACTACTAGGTCAAGACAGTTCACAGTTTCAATGTTAAATTTTTCTCCATTCCTTTTAAAGACGTCTTATCTTTGAAGAGTGGGGTTTTTAGCAGTTGTCGTAAAATGCAAATACCAAATGAAAGACCAGTGTGGGCCAAAAGGTGAAGGTGGTAGTGTCTGTATAGGTACCAAGGTTTGAGAAGACATTCAGTGCCCAAGTGGCATTCTCTTATAAGTAGCTCTGGTGAAGAATAAAAAAATTTTTTCAATTTATGTATTAAGTATATTTTCCAGAGATGTTGTTGGAAACTAACTACTACATAAATGATATTTCTGTTAGGTATTTCTTTTGGCCTAAGGGCTCTGTGAAAAAATTACTGAGATACACAGGTGCTGAGAGTAGAGAAAGTTTGGAAACCTCTGGAGTAGAGTAATAAAAACTGTATCAATGGGCGAAGGTGGATTTTAATGGCTTAGGCTCATTGGTGAGAATAAAAAAGTAATTTAATCCTATTTCCCCATACCAGCCAGGGCACTGCTCCTAGTCTTTCTCACTGTTCACATGTAAAATGAGCATTCTTAGTCTTAATGTTTATTTTTTTATTAATGCAATTATTTGGTATACTTCTAGAAGTTGTACAATGCTTCTCAAATTATCTTCAGTGAAGGGCATTTAAAAAAAATTGCAATCTGTCATGGACTATCCAATGGTTAATTTTGTGTATTAATTTGGCTGAAACACATGTGTTCTGTGCTGTTGAGTTGGCTCTGACTCCTGCCAATCCTGTGAATGAATGATGTCCACAATGTCTTGTCCTCAACAGCCCTGCTCGGTTCCTGTAGACTCATGTTTATGGTTTCTTTCACGTCAATCCACCTCATAGTTGTTCTTCCTCTTTTCCTGCTGCTTTCTATTTTTCCCAGCAGTGTTGTCTTTTCCAAGAATCCAGTCTTTTCATGATGTGCCCCAAATAGGACAAGTTTCAGTTTTGTCATTTTTGCCTCCACTAACGTTTCAGACTTAATTTGTATTAGGATGCACTAGCTCATTTTTATGATGGTCCAGAGCATCTGTAGAGCCCTCCTCCAGTGTCATATTTAAAATGAGTACATGCTTTTTTTTTTTCTCTATCAGCCTTCTTCACTGTCTAAGTTTTGCATTCATACATGATAATTGGGAATACCAGGATGTGGATGATCTTGGCCTTGGTGTCTAATGACACATCTTTGCCCTTGGTGATCTTCCTAATTCTTCCATTGCTGTTCTTGAGTTCTTGGATGTAGTCTCCATTTGAATTGATGACTGAACCAAGATTAGTGAAATTCGGAACAATTTAAACATCTTCCTTGGTTATGTTAAAGCTGTGTATTTCTTCTGTAGTCATGATTTTTGTCTTCTTGATGTTCAAATACAGTCCTGCTTTGGCACTATATTCTTTTAGTTTCATGAGACATCATTTCAAATCATTGCTACTTCTGCCAGTAACATGGTGTCATCTTTTTATCTTAAGTTATTGATATTTCTTCCATCAAGGTTCACTCCTTCTTCCTCTGAGTCTAGCCTAGTTTTTCCACATGATATGTTCTACATACAAATTATTAAACAAATAGGGAGATAAAATGCCCCTTTGTCTGACACCTTTGCCTATAGGAAACCATTCTGTCTCTCCATATTCTTTCCTGATAGTGGCTTCCTGTCCATAATACAGGTGATGCATCAGGGCAATCCAGTGCTGAGTCACACTCACACCCATTTTTTTTTTCAGAGCTTTTTTTTCAGAGCTTTTCATATTCAACACAGTCAAAGGCCTTACTGTAGTCTGCAAGACATAGACCGACCTTCTAAAATTCTTTGGAGCACTCCAGTATCCACAGAATGCTCACAAATAGATCCTGAGGGCCTCTTCCTTTTCTGAATCCAGCTTCAATATCCAGCATTTATTGATCCGTGTAGGGTAGTAGCCTTTGTTGCATCACCTACCTAAAGGATCACTTTACTTCTGTGGAAAATTATTAGAGTAATGGTTCTATAGTGACTACACTCCTGGGCCATGGCACCCAGATATTTGGTCACACATTATCCTAGATGTTTCTGTAAAGCTTTTTTTTTTTTTTAATGAGAATAACATTTAAACCAGTAGACTTTTAGTAAAGCAGATTATCTCTATATTGTGGGTAGACCTTATCCAATCCGTGGAATGTCTTAATGCAACAAAGACTGAACTCCCCTGAGCAAGAAGGAGTTCTGCTGGTAGACTACCTTTGGACTGCAATTCTTGCAATTCTTCCCTGAAATAAATAAATTCTCTTTCTTTTTCTCTCTCTACACACACACACACACACACACACACACACTTACACATGCACACACACATCTTTGTTCTGTTTCTCTGGAGAACTCTAACACAGATTGATGCTTTAAAAAATATAATAAAATTAAATTTCTATGAAAATGATCATATCTTAAATATTGTGGAAATGTTAATTTGTTATAAAAGTTTCTAAATTTTTGCTTTCATTTTCTATATTTAATTTGTCTAATTTGTGATAAAGAGTTTGTGGAACACACTATGAATAGCATTAATCTCATAAAAAAAGGTAAATATATACATACATGCATATGTTTATTTATATGTATATTTATTTGTTTTTTATTTTGAACTAGTTTTAAATTTACTGAAAAGTTGCAAAATTGGTACAGAGCTTTCCTATATATTCCCTCACCCAAGTTCTTTAATTTTTATATCTACATAACCACAGCACAATTTTCAAAAGGAAGAATTAACATTAGTACAAACTATAAACTACAGAGTTTACTCAGATTTCACCAGATATATTTTAAATAGTGAAGGCATAACTCTAGGATGTGCAACTTTAGTGGATACTGTGCCAGAAAATTTTTGCAGAATGTGTTGAGACCATTGCTTTATTTTGTTTGTAAATCATCCAGTTGAGAACTAGAAAAGTTTGATAGTGACTGTGAATTGTTCTATAGAGAATATACAAACCACAAACCTCAATTAAAAACATCTCATACAAGTTGACCAAGCCAACACCACATCTCCAAGATTGTCAATTATTACTGCCAGAAATAATGAATTCTTTTGTATCAGTGACAGAATGTATACAAAAGTGATGTTTGACTATGAATCTGAAACGTCATACATTTTTGGCCAAGTCACCTTTTGTCATCTCTTCTGTGAAGCTTTTTATGACCTTTCACAGGTAGAACCCACTGTATCAGCTTTTTGGGACCCTACTATAAAGACCGCAAAATTCTGTCATGGCATTTTTAGTACTTAATTGCTGTAATTACTGTGAGTGGCCGCTAAATTGTGAGCTACGGGTGGGCATAACTCTGTTTTATTCACCCCAGCATCTTGGTGCTTGGAATAATGTCTCAGGCATGGCAGACATGCAACATGTGGTCAGTGAAGGAATGAATGAATACATCGCACACAGAATAGTCACATTTTTCCCCTACTTGATCATGTTGGGAAAAGAGCCCATAACTTGAAATTATTCCAGTGAAAAAGACAACATTGCATGTATATTATAAAAGAAAAGCTCTCAAAGGCCTTGTGTTTGAGAAACAGATAGGCTTTGAATGCCAAGTGTGACTTAAAAGCTGAATAAAGAATACCACCTTTACAAATAGCACGAGTGTGTGGGTGCTGACTCATTTTATTCAGTAGATGCATTGTGCTCCACAGGTAATTTTATCCGCTTTAGTAAAGTCTGCTTTCTTCTTAGGCTGATGAGTTATTATTAGTTATCACTATTATTCAGCATTTCTACAGTATGTGTTTTCAAAGTGTTATGTTCCTCATTCTTAATGAGCTATGCAGATGATAGGTAATGAAAGGGGGTTAATCTAGTCTCACGCAGTGCTGGTATTCAATAAATTTTTGCTGACTGATTCATCACTGAACTCAACTGGGAACAGGCTGATGCGTATTGGTAGGTAGAAAGCCTTCCCACTTCTACCTGCAGGTGTGGAAGTGGGGTAAGACAGAGGATAGGGCCAGAGTACAAAGGTGGAGAAAGAACGAAGTGGTAATTCCTCTTGGACGGGAGGAGAGCAGCTTTCTGAATCTCTGACCCACTTCAGCCATCCCCAGGGTACTCCGGGGTTATAGACACGTCATGTTTATTTGCCTTGTGAAGTAGCAGATGCTTTGAGATTGGAAATGCTGTTTCTTAGGAACAAATAATTTGGAGACTGCTTTTATGAGTCTGGTGATCAATTTTCAGCATTTTATTTATGCTTTTTATATCACTTGATTATAAGGCTGGGAAAAATAAGATACCTACCAAGGAAAACTTACAGAAATGCAGATCTTAGCCTTGCTCTCTAATGTGAAGTAAAAGCTGAATATGTCCTATGAGATATTCTCACAGGAAGTGTTACAATTATGGCAGGGCAACAAGTGACAAGGAAACTGTGGATCCTAAGGGTCCTTAGTGGAAAGGACAGATTGAATATATAGTTGAGAAATGGAAAGGGGAAGAAATTTACTTGCTATTTCTTAGAAACCTCGCCTCCTCCTGGAAGCCCTGCTCAGTGGTTTGTTCCGGTTCTGTCAATTGAGAAATGAGAAGGGTTTTGCCGGTGGGAATTGGGGTTCAGGTTGTTGCCTTAAAAAAGAATACTATATCAGGTCCCTGGTAAGTACTCAGAAAACCCTCCTTCCTGCCTTTTTTTTTTTTTTTAAATTAGCACATGACATTTGTGTACTTTGGTTTTATTGAGCAATGGTCACAAATATTTGTCTGAAACACAACTGGGAAAAACGGGAAAGCCAAGAAGGTAAAAAATGCAAACCATTCCCAGCAGCTGGGTTGGCTGGGAATAAGGAAATGCTCAGGGAAAAGTGATGCCATAAACTCAAACACCTACCTCATCATGGGTCTGGCAGGCCAAGTTAGCCTGGGGCCATACATAAAGGCCATGAAGGAGGTAAAGGAACCAGCCTGGAGCTCTCAGCAAAGCGGCAAAGCAGATTTCTCTCATCTTGAGTAGAAACTCAGATTCAGATGTCATAGAGTATTATGAGGATTAAATGAGATAATGTCTGCAAAAGCAACTGGCGCAGAGCCTGGCATCCAGTGATGCTCAAGATAAAGTGGATTTCCTTCCCTGCTGTGACTTCAGAAGTCCTGGTGATGGGTGTCTGAAGATGGGTGACTCAGATGGTGGCCGGACGCAATGTAGGTATTCTTCGCTTTATGAAACACGGGAAAGCTGAACCTGTGCAAACTCTAAATTCTTCTATTCTGGTTGAGATGAGCCATAGACAGAGATGTAGCTCAGTTTCCTCATTTACAAAACACTATGGTTCTGGGAAATAATTTGTGACTTGAATGAGAAAACATACCTAATATCATTTCCTCAGAAAATGATTGGTCTGGATTTCAACACAGGAATGATCCCTGAGAACTCCCACCCACAGAGGCGGCTGTAATTTTTATTTTGGGCAGGACCCAGTCTCTGAAATACTTGAACTAGAATTTCTTCTAATGTCTTATCAACTCCTCACAAATATTTTGAATGGCATTCTAAACCAGGGAGCAACACGGAGCTTTGCCCCCAACTGCTTCATTTCCCACTAGCATTGTCATAACAGCGACATTCCTGCCATTCCTTGGGGCCAGGTAATATACCTGCTCATTTCCCTGGCCAAAAGGCAAGTCCCCCAGCCATCTGTCCTTTCCACTCCCTTATCTCTCTGCTGTGCTACATGCTCTCTCATTATGCTTTCATTTTTAATCTCTACGTCTCAATTGGTTTCCTCTTGTTAGTGTAGAAAAACAAAACAATGGGCCTCAAGTGGATTCATTTATGCTAGGCCTCATGTCATCCAACCGATACTTAGCTTGATAATAGTTGAGAATTCTGTGCAGAACTTCAGGCTTAGGTAATAAGAAAGTACCTACCACCTGAGGCGGGGTGATCTCCTACCTAGAACACTAAGATCATGGAACTGGAGGAAACCCTTAATAATCATTTTGTCTAGTTTCTCAAACACAGCAGAAACCATTTCTATACCAGTTCTGACAGGTAATAGCTAATGTTTATTGAGCATAGGTCAGTGATTGTCCTAAGAACATTTACATGGATGAACCCATTGACTACCTACCAATCCTAAGGGATGATAAGTATAGTTACCATCGTGTACCCTTTATAGATGGAGACATATAGTTGTAAATGGCACAGTCAAGATTGAAACCCAGGCGGTTTGGTGAGTGAGAGCTTTTAACAGCTCTGCTGCGCTATGCCACCCCTGTAGTTAGCCAGTGTTTATGTGGACACTTTCAGGGATGGGCACTCACTCCACTGTGAGCTGGATATTTAGGAAAGAGTTGTCTTTTGTAACTTCAAGCCATTTTTCCTAGTTTTAGCCTCTAAGACTATGTAGAACAGCTCAATCCAACTTCATACTTCTACTCCATAGACAGACATTCAAATATTTTCAAATATTAAGAGTAGTTTTACTTGTTATAAAAAATAACATGCTCATTGTTATTTTTTATAACATGTTATAAAAAATAATATGCTCATTGTAGAAAATTGAAAAATTCAGAAGAGGATAAAGAAAATAAGAATCCTTGATAACCAAGGAGAAAATAAAAATTAACTGCTAAGAATCTATTAGCTTTTCATTGTTTTAAAAAAATCCACATTTCCTTAATGGTCCATGTGAAATCTGTGGCCTACAAAAACACCTAGTTGTCTGTCACATGACTTTCTGTCAAGCTAGATTTTGTCTTTATATAAAATCCTAGATGTAAAATTTTACATTTAATTCTTTTAAACGACATTTTATTTTGATTCTTTTATCCTACTAAAACTTTTTGAATCTAGATTCTGCTTTCTAGTATGTAGCTTTGTGTACTATGTGACTTTGATAACAGGGCTTTCTAAATCTTTATTCCAGACATTGATAAAATACTGAGCAGGACAGAGCCCTGGAAAATACCATTAGGGGCCTTCTTTCAGGGTTCACATGAGTCTATTTATCAACCATTTAGTCTAGAAAATATAAAACCATCTGATTGTATTTTTATGAACCCACACTTTTTTTCACCATGCCTATGACAATTTCATGACTTAATCAAATGTGTTGCTAAACTTCAGTTAAGTTTCATCTATGGCATTTCTCAACTTTACTGGTATAGTAACTTGGAAGAAAAAAGGGATGTCACTCATATTTTTTTTTTAAGTGAACCTAGGCTGACTCTGAGTGGTCACTTCTTAATTTTTAACTGTTCACAAATTGTCATGTAAATACTCCATTCTAGAACTTCCCTGGAAATCACTGCATGCCAGTCTGTTACTTCAGATTTTTTCACTGTAGTTGAAGTAGCTATGAATAGACAAACTGGCCTTGCCTAATATTTAGTGCGACTGAATAAATGATCCCATGGGTATACATTGTCTTATTCTTTCTACTTCAGGAGATCAGTTTCCTGTCAACATACAGGAAACTGGATAGCTGCAGTCTAATAATATAGCCACTGACAGGAAGATTGTAGTGTAGAGTGCCCTTCTAGATTTCTCCATTGAATAATGTTGGTGAAGAATGACGGTTTCTTATTTTATTTATGGCTCTGGATCAACTACAAGTCTACCTGACTTTTTGTTGCAGATAATGCTGCTTCACTTTTGCGTATAAATTTTTTTTGTAAGTCAAATTCTACCTACAATGTACTACGACGGGAGTTTACTTTTTAAGGCCATCTTGTGGTGAGACATTTTATAAAGTCAAGAATTTTTCAATGATTTATCTGTTTCAGTTTTTAAAATCAGGGTTGCTTAAAGGCAAATTTATACTGTATATTTCTTTACTTTTGAAAAGTAGCCTAAAATAATAATAATAATAATAATAATTGTTATTATTATTATTGTGTGTGACTATCATGCTGAACAAATAGAATAGGGATGATCTTGAGACTGCTAGGCAGCCAGGTAAAGAGTAAAACTAGAGCCTCCGCCCTCGGCCACATTCTCACTTCACCACTTTCTGGGGCATTCCTTCTGATGGAACTCTGCTACTTTTGATTCCCTTGACTAATATTTTTCTCATTTTTAACTGTCTCAGTCAATAACTGAAGACTTCTATTGACTCATCTTTGAGCGTCCTCCTGTCATTCCGCTGGCAGAGGGCAGGGCTGGTGGTTTGCTGGTGAGGCTTCAGTCGTACACCTGTGCTCTTCACTCATTTGGGTTGGAGCTATGTGGAAGCCAGAAACTCACCTTGTTCACTTCTGTATCTCCATAGGACTAGCCAGGGCCTCCAGGGAAATGAGTCTTCACTACACATTCCTTGACTCGCTGGTGACTCCTTATAGGAATCAACTTCAGGTAATACCGTGAGGCCCACCCCATTGCCACCAAGGGGACCACGATGGCTTGGCCTGGCTTCGTGATTCCTGAGATTCCCCTTCCTTTTACTCCTGCAAAATTCTGCGACTCTAAGGCTCATTGGCTCTTAACCAAGACTTTCTTCTTTTGCTGTTTTGTGTATATGCACATGTGTATACATATTATTAATATACATATTATTAATATACACAAGGAGTCTAATTTCCTGTGTTTTAATATTTCCTGGAATAGTACTGTGCCTTAACCCTAATCCCAATCCCTAGCTTTAATCTTGACCTTGATCCTAACCCTAAATCCGAAATCCCAGAGTTTAACAAAGATCTCTGTTCATTGTCAGTCTTTAATATGTCTACTTTTTATTATGAACATTATTATCTTGACATAATTAATATAACCAGAAACTAAAACAATCATACATTTTTATGTTGTATTGTTCAATGAGAATGGTCATCTCCTGACAATGAAAGAGCAAGAAGATTCGATTACCTTCACTATAAATTTTATTGTTTAGTACATGACTCAGTATATTATTGCTATGACAATCTATGAGGAGGAGTTAAGCTAACCTTATCAGTTAATTGGTTTAGCCAATTGACCAAGACTATCACACCATTTGCCAATAAAGCGTGTTTAATTTAAAGTGTGTTCTCTTTCACTGTCTCATCACCCTGATTTCACAGGATAATTTTATAGACAGCTTAAAACAAAGTAAAATAAATGCATCAATACATTTAACCAGAGACACTTAACAGTCCACCTTTAATTTCAGAATTGGCTACATAATTTGTGGAGCCAAGTGTAAAGTGTAAAACAAGCCCTTGTTATTAAGAATTTCAAGATGGCATCAGCAGAACATTAAACCAGCTCTATATGATTCAAACCCACGAAGCTGGCCCTGCTTGCGTTACAGATGTGGGAGCTGAGGTCCAGAAAGCAATAAATAGCGAGATGCTGCCAGCCTGATGAGTGCTGGACAAACAGTGAGAAACCTGTCACTGGGCATTTGGCAACTGCTCTCTGCTTCATTTCCTGTTCCTGGGCTTCTCCCCTCCCCAGAGTCACCACAGTGAGGCACCTGGGGTACATCATTGGTGCTGGGAACCAGAAGTTTTGCTCTTAGCCCTTTTCTTCAGTTGTTTCAACCCTCAGCCTGATTTCTTTCCAACTCCACACCTGAGCTTATTTACATACAGCTTCTCCTCACTATTAGCGTGACCTCTCCCACTGGTTTTCTTGAAAACTCCAAGGAGATTTCTCAGATAGTGGTACGTCTAGCCCATAGACTAGTTTTTGAGTTTATCAGTAATATTTAAGCAAGCCTGAAGAAACTTTTGACTTAATGTAAATAAGACTATTCAGTGTATTTTTTAAAGGAGAGAGGAAGGGGAAAGGAGTTTCACATTATTTCTATATAGCAGATAAAGAAACAGATTCAGAGAGATTTTAAAAGAATCTAATTAAAATTATTTATATAATCTTACCTCCTTCCCCCTCCATCCAAAAAAAAATCTTTTAGAAGGAACTCAAAGCAATCAATTTGATGCTGGCTCTACACGGTCGATAGGGAGTTATCTTTGCTGACAGAGAGCACCCTAAGCAAATACCCAGCAAATAGAAGACACAATGGAGTCCTTAAAGAACTTCTCAATAAGGGGGTAAATAAAATAAAGACACAAAGGGAGAAGAACACTTTAATAATGGTATAAAACAAGCTACCAAGGACCAAATGTAAAATACACACTAGCTTCTTGTGACAGTGAGGAGCAGAATAAAAAGATCAGGTCAATTTACCAGGGAGGGCTTCCTGGAGGAGGCACCATTCAAAGAAGAGTTTTGAAGGTGGTCTTGAAACCGGAGGACAGCTGAGTCCGGGGCTCATGCTACCTGTGCCACTTGGCCAATAGACCAACACGGGAGTTGGGCTATTTAGAAAAAGTGTTTACTGTCAGAGCACCGGTAATCTCAGAAGGCATCAGGTTAACACCTTCAAAAATTGCCTTAACGTTCTCAGTCCAGCTTAGGGTATTTAAGGGAAAATCTGAGCATTATTCCGGGGGCTACGTGATGGTCGAGGGGTGGTGGGAGGAGGGTCTGTGCTGCTTCATGGAGCCTTCCCTCTGGCGACATGGTTCTCTGGTGGTGTCAGTAACCCGGGAACAAAGATGAGACAGAGTAGTCTAGAAAGAATGCTGACCATAAAGATTGTGATCAATGAGCATAAGGGTATTCATCATAAGTTTCAGGGCAACTTTTTATGACAGAGGCCATTCTAAGTTCTGAGTCAAGCTGCAGGAGACAATCTATTGTTAAGCTCTAGGGTAAGGAAAGGTGAGGCCTGGGACACTGGGAGACCTCTACCATGGGGGTCCCAACTGGGCCCTTCTTCCTTCTGCGGTGGAAGGAAAATGACAAGTGAAAAAGAGGAAGGGGATACTGTGGATTATCCAGTTAACAAATCTGCTTTTCCTCTCAATTACTGTATTTTATACATCACATATATTTTTGCTCTGGTCTAAATGATTTAAACTGCTGTGTCTGCATAGAACTGATTTGCAAGGTAGCTCTATCGGTAGTTATAGTTACACTATAAAATGCCCTTAAAAAAAAAAAAGAACAAAAACATAGAGTGTAAATATATAATGTCAAACCTTAATTCTGGATAAAAATCCCAAGATATGAACTATGCTATCTCCTTTTAGTAATTACTTATTTCTGACAAAAAACCAGAAAGCTTAATTTTCTCCAGGGCAATTTAAAAACATTATTGCAGTTAATTCACTCCCAACCCTGCTCTCTTAAGAGGTTTTTCTTTTTTTTACTATCTCATTTGAGTTCTCATTTTCAAAAGTTGTATATCTTTTCTGATTCATGACCGTGTAGGCATTCAGTTAAAGTTAATCTGGATAAAGTTAACACTTTCCTTTAAAGGCTAATATAGTTTTTTTCTCTCTGGTAATGTCACACATAGAAGAGCTAGACATTATATTTCTTCGATATGGACAAATTACATATGTCTTCCATGTTATGTCTCCATCAATACCTTTCCTACAGGTGAACAAAAATCCTTTCTGTTATCGATTGACACAGGCATCCATTAAAGCAGGAATGTAGAACTCCATTCACAGGATTACACATAATTAAGCTTCACATGTTTGATGAACAAAAGGAGGGTAGAGGAGACCTCCTCTCGCTTCATAGAGTCCAATTACTCCTGCTCCATATCATCTTTCTAAGAGAATTTAAACATTGGTTTCAAACAGCTGTCAAAATGACTCCCGCCTTTCTTAAGGCACTCATTAGAAAATAAAACCAGATATAATTAACAAACAAACAAACCTATCCTCCTGCTGTTCTGACTTGTTATAATAAGTGTTATTTCTACTTATAAACAGTTTCCTGTCAGCATCCTGCTGTTTCTTTAATAAGACTTCTGAGTTGGGGGAAAAAAATGCTCTACATTAACATTAAACCTTAACTTGTCATCACTTCTCTTCCTGCTCGTCTGTGTTCAGATCCAATTTGCGTCGAGGTCAAAAGGAACTAAATGTCGAAACCCATCACTTGGAGAAAGAGAATGGACCTCTCTGTTCATAGAATTGGCTGAAGGTTGGGGCTGCCATTCAACTCATGATAAACACTCTGCTCAGTTTTCTCACTACTGACCTGGGGTGGCCCCAGTGGTCACCAGAATATAGGGAAATCCAGCCAGGTTTCTGGGGTTGGTTTCTTGGCTGGATGATGTTGTGCTAGTACCTTTGAGCTAAGTTCTAGAGGCTCACATGAGTGGACTGTCCGGAGAGAACTTTGACCCCGAAGCTGACCTGTGTGTTTGGTGAAAATAAGAGACTAAATGAAAATAACTGGGAAGTTGTTGGGGTGGCAATACAGTAGCAGAGCAAATAATATGTGATCAAATGTAAGGGATTATAGTTTTTTTCCTTTCGATTTTTTAAATTAATTTTTTTATTTAAAAAAATTTCAAACATATACAAAAGAGAGTAAAACAGATTAATGAGCTTCCATATATTCATCATCAATTTTCAATAATCATTTATTCATGGCTCAGTTAACCAGTATCTGCACCAACTTCCTCCTCCTGTGTTATTTTTGAAAGAAATTTAAGACATATTATTTCATCTATATATGTTTTAGTTTGTATCTCTAAAATATAGACTCCTTTAAAAAAACAACCATAATTCTATTAGTACACCTAAAAGTAATTAATAATTAATTCCACATATAATCAAATATCCAGTGTTTAAATTTCTAGTTGTCTCATAAATGAATTTTTTAAAATACAGTTGGCCCTTGAACAACATGGGTTTGAAATGTGTGCATATTTTTTCAATAAGTACTCTAAATATATTTTCTCTTCTCTATGATTTTCTTAATAACACTTCTTTCTCTAACTCACTTTATTATAAAAATATAGTATATAATACATATAACATGCAAAATATATGTTAATAGACTCTTTATTTTATTGACAAGGCTTCCAGTCAACAGTACACTATTAATAATTAAATTTGGGGGGAGCCAAAATTACATATATAGATTTTCAACTATGTGGGGGGTCGGTGCCCCTAACCCTTGTGTTGTTTTTGAGTCAATGTAGTTTGTTTGATCGAGATTCAAATACTGTCCCACAATACGATTGGTTGATATGTTTATAAGTCTCTCTTTTTAAAATAAACTGTTTATTTTAGAATAATTGTAGATTTACAGAAAATTTGAAAACACAGTACAGAGAGTTCCTGTGTACCCGTCACTTAGTTTCCCTAATGTTAACATCTTATGTAACCAAGGTATGTTCGTCAAAACTAAGAGATTAACATTAGTATATTCCTATTAATCGACCTACAGGCTTTATTCAGATTGCACCAGTTTTCACCCTAATGCCCCTCTTCTGTTCCAGAATCCAGTTCAGGATACCACAGTACATTTAGTTATCGTGATTCCTTAGACTCCTCTGATTGATAATAATTTCTTAGTCTTGTTTTTTCATGATCTAAACTGATCAAGCATTTTGTAGTAAGTCCCTCAGTTTGAATTTAACTGATGTTTTTCATGACCAGACTAGGGTTACAGGTTTGAGGAAGAAAACACAGAGGGGAAAGTGTCTTTCTCATGGGCATTATATCAGGAGGCATACAAATATATTATTATTAGAAAGAAAAGAAATTTCACCAAGACTTTTGAGAACCCTTACAAATGGACAACTACTCGCTTTCACTCATGATGATTAAAATCTTTTGGCTGACATTGGCTCCGGATGACCAGAATCCTCAAGTTTTCACATGGCAGGATAGTAGCACATGTGAATAAAGAAATAATAATCATCTCTCTATGGAGCACATTTTACCATGTGTCTTTGCCTATGTTACTTAATGTCATTGTTGAAATACTTGAAGTTAAAGTGGAAAGTGTGCCTTTCCCCAGATAAAAAAAAACTGAGAAGGCTGGGAGTGCTCCTGTGACTTGGTTACATGGCTAGGTTTGGATAGAAATGAAATTTGAAAACAGGTCTTCCTTTGCATGCTGTTGTCAGATAAATCCAAGTGAATGTCACCCAGGATCAACCTTTGAGGACTTTTTGCTTTGGGATCAAACATCTCAGGATAATTGATTAACATTTGAATTTAAAATAATAGCTCCTAGTTTTTCAGTGAACAGTCCAAATGCTGGTTTAGATCACGATATCTGTGTTACCACATTGATAGATATCTTCAGTAGTAAGCCTGGGTGGGCAATGGAATACACCTCTTTTTGCCCTGACCAATGAAGTTCAGGTAGTAGCCGTGAACCTCTCAACACAGGGTCTCTCGTGGTCAAGAAGTCCAATAGCTGACCATGTCTCTTTATGATTGGTTATGGGAGCTTCCCCATGGGGAGTTTCACACTTGGAGCCCACATAGCTTGGCTTCCCTGAGCAGAATGACACTTCTGAACTCAGCCATTGGAGCTTTCCATTGGGGTCCCATTATAAATGTGAAATTTGTAATTGCAAATGTAATGTAATATAAGGGGATAATGAAATAGAGGAGTGAGTCACCAAAGCCCTTCTGGGGGAAAAAAGCCAGCAGTTAAACACATCTAAACATCAGAGATGACGCTGATACTAGAGTGCCATTGGAATGGGGCCCCCTTATTAATAGAAGAGCGACTGCAAAGCGAGTGAAAAGCCCAGGCTAATGAGGGTGACTTTGACTATATCTTTAGTTTTACAAGTAGGATTCTGCGGCTCTTTTGTCTTGCTTTGTCAATGGGCAGTGCAGTTTAATGATGCTTCACACTGGGTGTGCCTCCACCAGGGTAAGGTATTTCAAGAAAATTCTAGTTGGTCTTCTGGATTCTTGGACCATTAATATTTTTAATGGCGACAATAAAAGCTGGAGTAACTCCAGTCTCAGCAAGGGTTTTTGAGAGGCGGTGTAATAATGAAGCATGCAGAGCGCTGGGTGGTAGGGCCTCCAGGCACTTGCTCTGCCCTTGCCTGGCTCTGTGTCCTTGATCTTGCTACTTAAACTCGCTTTCTGCATTCCAGTGGAATGTGCAGATAAAAGTCTCTGTCTAATAGGTATGTTTTGAGAAGCAGCTGATTGG
Organism: Rousettus aegyptiacus; assembly: GCF_014176215.1. Lineage (NCBI taxonomy): Eukaryota > Metazoa > Chordata > Mammalia > Chiroptera > Pteropodidae > Rousettus > Rousettus aegyptiacus. The sequence continues at coordinate 23,083,099 of NW_023416310.1, forward strand.
GAGTATAGAAGGTGAGGGAAGTTTGAAAGGAAGAGAAAAAAAATACATTTTGGAAATAGAAATTACTTAATAACAAACAGTGACAGAATGACTGCACATTGGAGTTTTATAGTCAGAGTGAAGATTTATTTGGCATTTTGAATTTGTTTTTTCAGTGAGCAGAGCCTATTTGGGGGAGTTGAGAGAGAAGAGAAAAGAGAAAAATTTAAAGTGTCAAGAATAATCTTTGTAGAAGTCTTTACCAAGAATTCCACTGATTTATGACTCTTCTTTATATAAAAAAGATCTTTCTATTATGATTATTCACACCATGTCTGTTTTCCACATTGTTTTCTAGTTTGAGCTTCCTTCTCCCACCCCATTCTCCCAGGGATTGTCTAAAGCTAAAAGAACAAAAACATTTAGACAGTTGGCCCTCTGAGGCTTTAGAACAATGAATGACCTAATTTTTTCCATAAGTCCTATTACGGAGCCTGGATGTCTCACCTTTTTAGCCTTCCAAACACTGGCTTATCTTGGGGACCTTATGAAACATCGTGCCTAAGAATAACCCAATGGTTTAAAAACAAATGGACTAAATCCTGTGTTAGCCTCCCATGAAGGGCGTTTCTAATTCCCTCTTGGATGCTGGAGCTTGAATCAGTCAGTAGTATTATTTTGGTGTTACCTGTTGAGTTTAGTTTTTCTCTTCACCCCATTTTGTCAGGATCTTGCTTCCTCTGACCTTTCTCCCAGTTCCAGAGGACACCTGGATCTTGGCAAAACGTGGACATCCTGGTGAATCAGGTCAGAGAATGTTGCTCTCCCTTCTGATCCAGCTACTGGAGGCTCCTTGCTGCATGAGGAGAATGATTAACCTCCTGGCCACCAGAGGGGCCAAGTTGCTCCTATCTCTCATAGACCAAACCTAGATCTTACTGGGCTCAGGAGTTAATACATCAGCAATGTCTTAACAACTTCCCCCTCTTAGGTTTCCTCGTTCTAGTGCTCTTGAGGATACTATCTCTGACTAGTCCTGGCTTGTCTCATTGCGAGGACATGAGAATTGGAGAAACTTACTTGGTCATAATTCTGCCACCAGATCAAGGTTCATATCTGTTCCCATTCACCAATTTAGTAGATATCTTTGTTGCTAGTGCTTGGCAGGACTCATGACCACTCATAGGGCACTTTCCGAGGGTGGTTCAACTTTCTAGAAGGTTCAGTGATACATCTTATTCCCATCTTGAACAAGTCTTACAAATTCCCTTTTGGTTATAAACTTAAGAAAGTGGCACAGAGTGAGAAGAGGGCACTGGGTGGAGAGTCGGGAGGCAAGGGTTCTAGTCACAGCTCTATCACTCACTTTATGACCTAGGGAATGCAATTAAGTTGTTGGTTTTTTTTTTTTTTTGCACTTAAGTTTTGAGGCTATTACTTTTCTCATTTGTAAATTGAGGGGATTAGACTAAGATAATCTCTAAAGGCCTGTTATAATAAATATAAAATTGATCTTAAAAAAATCAACAATTTGTAGCATTCCAGAGGACACCTGGATCTTGGTAAAATGTGGACATCCTGGTGAATCAGGTCAGAGAATGTCGCTTTTAGAAATAAACTATTTATGAGTTTTAAATTGTGTGCCGTTCTGAGTAGCGTGACGAAATCTCGCAAGATTTGTTCGGGATGTGACTCATCCCTTTGTCCAGCATCTTCATGCTCTACACATTCCTGCTCGTTAGTCGCTTAGCAGCCATCTTGGTTTTCGACTGTTGCTCTATCACAGTGCTTTTGTACAAGTAACCCTTTTTTACTTAATAGAGGCCCCAATGCCCAAGAATAGTGATGCTAGAAATTTGGAATATGCCAGCGAGAAGCCTTAAAGTGTTTTAAGTGAAAAGGTGAGTATAATAAAACATTTTAGAGAAACCATATTTACATAACTCTTATTACAGTATATTGTTATAATTGCTCTGTTTTATTATTAGCTATTATTGTTAATCTCTTGCTGTGCTTAATTTGTAAATTAAACTTTTTCATAGATATGTACGTATAGGAAAAAAACAGTATATATAGCAGTGGTCCCCAACCTTTTTGGCACCAGGGACTGGTGCTCCTATGAGAATCTAATGCCTGATGATTTGAGGTGGAGCTGAGGCAGTGATGCTAGCGCTAGGGAGAGGCTGCAAATATAGATGAAGCTTCTCTTGATCACTGGCTGCTCACCGCCTGCTGTGCAGCCCAGTTCCTAACAGGCCATAGACCAGTACCGGTCCATGGCTCGGGAGTTGGGGACCCCTGATATATAGGGTTCGATGCCTCTCGTGGTTTTGATGCAGGACAGGGAAAATTCTCCCTGGTTGGTGGGGGGAAACCAAGCCTGGAACTGAGAGAAGAGGATCCTTTGGCAGAGAGTGTGGAAAGAATTCAACACATACGCCAAAGTTAGAGTTGAAAGGTCAGTTTCTTAGAAAAGGAGTAACACTCCATAGACAGAGCGTGATCTCTTAGAGGCAGAGAGTGAGAGGAACAGTGAAAGAGACAGAGTAAGGAAGTGAGAGGGACCAAGAGAGGCTTGGAAAGACAGTGAGTAGGGGTCTGAGTGTTCAGGGAATTTAGTTTATATATCATTCTTTAGTTCCTGTGAGTTATTTTTTAAAAGACTTTGTTAACCTATTTCCCTTGATATGGATATACAGTGAGGAAGAAGATGGGTAGGTAGCATGCAAAGGTAAGAATATGTTGAGTGCAAGGCCTGCTGGCAGTTCCCAGCCTTTAATCCATAGATTCCCCATGGTTATAGCCATAGGGAATGACTTGGTTCCTGTTCCCCCTAAACAGGTGTGGGGAATGAGTTGTTAGCAATCCCAGCAGAAATCTTCCTTTGTTTTGAAGGCAGGTGTCCTCCTAGCCTGGCTGCAGGGCTGATCAGCACTTTGCAGTCTCTGATTGTGGCTTGTTTAACATTTTTAATTCTCTGGTCTCCTCCCTACATTAGTTTCAGGACTCCACTGGGGGTTTGGACTGTGTTCCCCTTGTGGATAAGGGGGACTTACAGAGTTTAAGTTTCTGAAGACCACCAGTGGCCATTTTATCACCTGTAAGTGATATCAAGACTGAAAACTGAGTGCTCCGACCATGATGAATCATAAGGGGTCAGCTATAATTAAATAATAGTGATGATTTACTGAAACCCTTTCTTCCTGAAAACTAGTTATGCAAAGCTGTTATTTATTTGAGTTTAAGATAGAGCAAGAGATGGAAATACTGCCTTAAAGCAGATGAAAAGTGGGCAGATGCTAGCCGAGACTTCTTTTCATCTGTGGCCCCTTGCAGGCTAAGCATCCAGCCTCTTAGGCAAAGGAAGGCAATTGTGTTGAATCATGTGAAATAGAGTGGCACTTTGGTGAGGCACGAAAAATGCATTAAAAGCAGAGAACTGATTTGTCAGTAGTGATCCTAGACCTGGAATCTGCAATAATAAAGAATAAGGATTAACTCTTATAATATGCTCCCCACTTTAAATTAAAAAAATTTTTTTTTTTTGCAAAAAGCACAACACACATTTTTCAGCTTTTTACAATTTTCTAATTAGTATTAACTCAATAGTACAGCATGAGTGAGTTTGGAATTTTCAGCCCTACAATAATGCAGTTGCATAAGGTTCTTTATAAATGTCCTGTAATCTCAGCAAAATGTCCAAGGTTACCCTCTTCTTTGCTTTAATTAGAAAACTGGATTGCCAATCAGAACAGGAATATAAAATTGAATTTCTCTTACTAATTTTGTCACCTGGTACAAGTCACTTACTCTATTTGGACTTCAATTTCACTAACACCACTGTTACAAGTCTACATCTTTAAAAAGGTCCACACTATATCATTGAGTGGGAAAAATAGATAATAAAGTATTTATTAATGCCTTAGTCAGCTCTTCTACAGAAATAATGACTCCAAAATCTCTATAAGAGTGGATTACAATAATAATTTATTCCTCTTTCATATATTGTTAATGGCTATAGTCAGCTGCATTTCAACTCCTTGGGTCTTCTTATTCTGGGAACCAAGTTGAAGAAGCAGTTTCCTAGTCATGACAGAGGGAAAGAGCAGGACAGCTCATAGAAACTCACAATGGCTCTAAAACTTTTTCTCAGTCATGGTAATGTTATATCCACTCACAGACCAGGGGCCAAGGCAAGCAACATGCTGGACATGATGATGAGGTGAGGATATTTTTTTCCACAGAAATTATTGCAAGTCTTTTGGCAACAGATTAGTTGTCTACAGAAATTATTTCTCTTCCAGAAAGAGGAATAAATAGTTGGGGAAAATATACACTATATCATAATATTTTTATCTGTTAATATAGATATGCAGAGAAAAAAACCTGAAATGTTATTTATTAAAATATTCCCAGACCGAGAGAATTGCAAACATATGTTCAGATGAAATCTTGTACATGAGTGTTCATATTGGCATTGTTCATAATAGCCCCAAAGTGGAGACAACCCAAAATTTATCAACGAATGATAAATAGGTTTTTAAAATGTCATATAGTCATACAATGATGCAGTGTTGTTCAGGCATAAAAAAGAGTGGAGTACTGTTTACGAGCTGCAATGTGGGTGAATCTTGAAAACATTATGTTAAGGGAAAGGATTGAGTTACAAAATACCACATATACAGTTTCATTTAAATTAAATGTCCAGAATAGGGAAATTCGGAGACAGAAAGTGGATTAGTGCTTGCAAGGGACTGGGGGGTCAGGGGAAGGGAAGAAACTGAAAGGTATGGGGGTTTCTTTGGCATGATAGAAAAGTTCTAGAACTAGATAATGGTGTTGGTTGTATAACGTTGTGAATATACTAAAAACCTCTTAATCGTTTACTTTAAAAGGATGAATTTTATGGTGTGTGAACTATATCTCAAATTTAAAAAATTTACAGAAGTTATTGCTAGTGGATTGTAGATAATTTTTACTTCTTCATATATATATATATTCCTATGCTATCTGAAGTTTTTATCATGAGCAAGTATTATTTTATATTCAGAGAAAAGGAATAAAGATATTGCAATTGAGGAAAATACAAAAATATTAGTTGAACAAAATGAAGTTTCTTTGAGCTTTCATTGGGATGCAGTTCATGCATCCTAATCTCAAGAACTTGCATGTTTAAAATTATAACCACCCTTGAGTTAAGCACTCAAAAAATTATCACCTTTCTCTACAATTAACCTGGAGAAGTATAATAGCGATGATGGAAATATCTAAAACCAGGAAAAAGTAAAAATGGGATTAATAAGGGGTATTTGTAGTCAACACCAAGCTACTTCATAGGGAAATATGTTTTTTCAAAGGGTCATTGTCAGTTAGTAGTACCATAATGATCTCCATATTCTTGTTCCTTCGCATGGAGGAAAAAATCAAAACCACAGCTTCATCTCTTGGTTCCATTGTCAGAAAAATTACAAGCTTTATTAAGTCTTTTGGCCAAGGTTCTCAATTTTACTCCTGAGTGAACATGAGAGATAATATCCTAGTCAGGAAACAGTTTTTCCAGCACAGAGATCTAGGGTTAGGGGTTTCCAGAGATGTGAGATGAAGACTCAGTCCAGAGTGTTCAAGCAGACTTCAGAGTGTGAGATGTCTTTCTCCAGATGAGGGGCTGGTGATTCTGAAAGAGTGAGCCACATTCAGTCCAGGGATTTAGACCAAGTAGAAGGCTGCAGATGTGGCTCAAGAATCTCACTATCCACTCAGTAGGAATTCCTCCCAGGACCCAGAAAGTGCCATTGACCTCTCTGCATTCAAGGTTAACTGGAGAATAAGTGGCTAGTGTCTCTTCCACAGTCTGTCCTTTTCAATGTTAAAGAAAGTGAGTGAACAATAATCACAGAGTCATGACAAGTTCAACAGCTCAGCAGGCATGAAATATATCCTATCAAACAGGCAAGGCCTCTGTCCATGAGAGATTTATAGTAAAATATAGCAGATGAGAGAAGCCAACATGTAATCAGCAGATAAACTAGTGCTAGGAAGAGTTGCATTTATAGGTGGGTGTGTACAACTGCCTATTTCTAGAAAGGTCACAGCTTAGGTTCTTTACAAATAGTACATTCTAAATGTAATTGTCCCAAACATTGCTGTTAGTCGCAGTTTTGATCTGAAATGTCAAAGGGAGCTAAAATAAATAAATAAACTCTGTGACTTAACAGAATTTTGTTAAATGTTCTTTGGCCAGGAGCAGTCATACCCAATGCAGTGAAGTAGTCTATTACTCATGATTTATTATTTGAAAAAGGAAAGGGCAAAGAAGTTGTTCTCTCTTTCAACTCTGGCAAGAAAATACAAGGTCTTGCTATGCCTTTCCTAAAGCAATTTCCCAAAGAACAAAACCAAAAACATCACTGCAGCTTAGACCATTTGCCTGGCATTACCCATGATATTATGCTGATTCTAATCTGCAACACAGATTACATTAGCAAGGTGTAACGAGAAGCAATCAATGTTTATAAAGTATATTTTCTCCTTAGCCCTGCCTGACACTTAGAGATTGCATAAACCTAGGTCTAACATTACAGATGGCAGGCAGAGACTTACTATGATGCCTGATTGCTGAAGGTCTGCTAATAAGCACTGATACTAATTTGTATAGAATCTGTATCATAAATTACATATAAAGTACAAGTCTTTGGATTTTGATACTAATCTGGGAAATGGTGGCTTCTGCAGCTGGAAGAGTGCATGATGATTTTATTCAAGTATCTCGAACTGTGTGTGCCTGGCACATAGTGGGTTCTCAAGAAATATATATATTTTTAATGATGAATGAATAAATAAAATACTACTAGGGCATATTGTATTAGAGTTCTCCAGAGAAACAGTACCACTAGGATGCATGTGTGTATGTGTATATGTGTGTGTGTGTGTATACACATACATATCTAGAATATATAATACATATATACATATAATGCATATATAACATATACATATATGTATTATATGTACATGTATGTACACACATGTGTGTATATACATATCATGTAAATGTATATAAATTTTGTGTGTGTGTGTGTATATACTATACCATGTGTGTGTGTGTGTATACTATACCATGGACTCTGGACTTTTCATAATTGTTTGAGCCATAATTTATATTCACAGCTCATATGAGTTGGCTCACACAATTATGGAGGCTAAGGAGGCCAGACCCAAGAGAGGTGATGGTATGTTTGTAATCCAAGTCCAAATCTGAAGGCAGGAGATCAATGTCCTAGCTCAAAGACAGTCAGGCAGAGAGAGTAAATTTGTTCTTACTCGACCCTTTACTCTATTTAGACCTTCAATGGCTTGGATGAGGCCTACCCACACTGGGGAGGGCAATCTGCTTACTCGGTTTATAGATGCAAATGTTTAATGTCATCTGGAAACAAACTCACAGACATACCCAGATATAATGTGTAACCAATATCTGGGCACTCTGTGGCCCAGTCAAGTTGACACATAAATTTAACCATTATACACGTATTTTCCAAATCTCCTGCCCACTCCACCCCCACAGTTCCCAAATTATATGAACAAAGCACCACTTTTCTGACTTCTTTTGTAATAAATGACATGCATTTGTGAGGCTAAAGGAAACTGTGGTTTGTGGCCACAAATCAAAATTTTCTGGGCATGAAGCTAATTGGCACAAAAGGAGTGAATCTGTGATTTCTGACAGCATTCAGTGCCTGCTGGATACACTTGATTAGTTAGTACTGTGCTCTCTTAATCATCAGTCATTCTTTAATACTTGGATAATCAAACTGATGTCAGAGTGTGGGATGCCGGGACTGGCTCAGAGGACAGGCAGAGGGCAGTCTGGGGTAGATCAGATTGCAGAGAGGCAGGCTGAGCAGAAGGCTGAGGTTAACATGCAACATCTCAGCTAGGAATTTTCAATTAGAATTACCTGAGAAACTTTAAAAACTACCCATACCCCAGCCTTTCTCCAGACCACTTAAATTAGAATCTCTTGGAGGTGGGCTGGGAAATGGTGGAGCCAAAGTGCAAATATTTTTAAATACTCCTCTGATGATTCTCAGTTGCAGCCTGGATTGAGACCTCTGTTCTGGGCTGTCCAATCAGTTCTTTGTTAGCATAGAATGAGATGGAGAACAGTGGTTCCCAAACATGTCTACACATTGGATTTACCTGAGTTCAAAACCCACCTATGCCTGGGTTCTACCCCCAAGGTTGTGATTAATGGGTCTGGGGTACAGCCTGGGCTCTGGAATTTGAAAATGATCCCCTGGAAATGGATAATCTCTAACTCTACTCCAGATCTATAAAATCAGAATTTGCGTTTAAACAACTTTCATTGTGGTAAAATACACATAATATAAAATTTACCATCTTAACCATTTTAAGTGTAAAGTTCAGTAGTAAGTACATTCACGTTGTTGTGCAACCAATCTCTAAAAGTCTTTTCATTTTGCAAAACTGAAACTCTATACCCATTAAACAATAACTTCCCATTCCCCTCTCAGTCCAGGCCCTGGTAACTACCATTCTACTTTTTCTCTCAATGAATTTGACTACTCTAGATACCTTATGTAAATGGAATCAGAAAGTATTTGTGTTTTTGTGACCATCTTATGTCACTGAGCATTATGTCCTCAAGTTCCATCCTTGTTGCATTTGTCAGAATTTCCTTCCTTATTAAGGCCGAATAATATTCCATGTGTGTATGTACTATGGCTTGTTTATCTATTCATTTGTTAGTGGGTGTTTGAGTTTCTTTCCCTTCCAGGCTATCGTGAATAGAGCTACTAAGAACATGGGTATGCAATTCTTTGGGAATGCCCAGAATTGGAATTGCTAGATTGTATGATAGTTCTAATTTTAAGTTTTGAGAACCTACCATATCATACTGTTTTCTTCTCCATAGCAGCTGTACCATTTCACATTCCTACCAACAGGGCACAAGGGTTTCATCTTCTTTCTATACTTTCTATCCTCGCAATACTTGCATTTTCTGTTTTGTTTTGTTTTGTTTTTCTTTGCTAGTAGCCATCTTAATGGGTATGAGGAGCAGAATCCGCATTTTAACCAAATCTACAGTTGATTGGGCTTGGTTACACTTTGAGAAGCTGTCTACTGCCCAGGCTGGTTCTCTGGCTGGTGTGTTGCCTCCCTCCCTATGCATTTTCTACTATTTTGTAGCATCGACTATGGTAGTATATTCTCAATGTTTATTTGGCTTTCTAGTTTTCTACAAGTAACCATTCTGTCTTGAGCCTCTACTCTTTGCACTATTATTCATTGGCAACTTTGGTGAAAAGTGCCTTCTGGGCTCAGATAAGGAGGGTCTTAAATCAAGGGCAGCTGAGTAATCGTGAGGTCCCACATGGTCCAACCTCTACAAGGACACCGAATAAAAAGAAACAGCCCAAGGAGCCCAAAGTAATGAAAAGAAAGACCAATTTTTACCTTATAGTTACCAAACAATATAAAAATAATTGAGACCAGAACAGCATTTCTGGAAACCCTTTTTACCTTTCCTCTTCAATTCTCTCTAGTTTCACAATGCTCTGGCACCTCTCATCTCCTCCATCTCTCTCTCTTTTCCTCCCCTACTCTTCTCTCTCCCTGTACTTTTTGTTACATCTGCCCAGTCTCTTTTCATAAGCAAATCCCCTCCTTATGTCTTTATTTTTTCCTTTTCCAAAGACTGCATCCCCAGAGTCCTGGAACTGACTGCAAAAGCTGAATATTTCTCTGAGGGCCAGGAGGCGCCAGTGGGCAGAGGAAAACAGCGTTGTCCATGTGGGTGTGGGGGAGTTCATTGAGGACTCCTCGTCTTACCCTATGTGTATCTTTCATTATAGTCCTGTTTCTGATCCATCATGACTGTTCAGATATGCATGACAATTGACCTAATCTAGTTACAGGGGGGAAACGAAATTATTTTTCCCTCCACTCTTCTAGGGTTTCAGGCTGGGGCTTTGCAAATTAGACTGACAAAAGACAGATTAACAAGAGAAAAACAAGCAGAAGTTTATTAACATGTGCTTTATGCATATACATGAGAGCACTCAGAGATGAGTAACTTAAAGAGGTGGTTAGAACTTGTGCTTCTACCGCATCTTCACAGTAGAACAACACATTTTTAGGAAAGTGACAAGACAAAGGAAAGGGACTTTGAGTTTCTAGCAGGGCAAACTGAGGGAACTAATGGAAGATAAGGGCTAGTGAGTAAAGTTTGTTATGTAGATTCTTCTGGTGCTGTTTCCAGGCTAATAAAGGTCTAGAGTTGTTTCCCATGATTAACTTTTGTCTTTCCTAGAAGAGTGGGGATGCAGGACATTTCTACAAATTTATATCCTGCTTTTAGGCAAATGGGGAAGGGCAGAGAACTTTTCTTGTATCTGCTTCTTCTCAATTGTCTTTAGCTCAACATAATCAATGCATCAATGTGGCATATTTTAAAGTGTCATACTCTGCTACTCTCATAGATAATTGGGGGTCCAAATGTTTATTATGCTGTCAGCACTAAAAAAGGGTCCCATGACACTCAGATTACAGCATCACCTAGAACTCACTCCTTTTTCTCCCATGACACACAAAAAAAGCATCTCATGGGCCTCAGCTGCTCTTGTAGCCTCTGGTATGTAGCTGATCTTCTTAACAAGCGAATATCACCTCGATGGAGGTGATATTTTGAAAATCCAGAAACCAGAACGTCGCTTGGGAAATGATATTTCACTGCTGCCTTTTCATCTATAAAACTGATGCTTATTTGAGACCCGGAGATGGGGACAGACCTTCTTTTCTTATTCATAAATAGAATATTCTCCAATTGATTCATTACTCTACACTCATGCTCTTATGACAGATGGCAGCTTTTCCTTGTCTTTCCTGCTTTGAACATTGACATTAATCTGTGGATTAAACATCACAGAAAGTGCACCGACTGTCTCCACAGCACATGTGTGACCTTCTCCTGTGGTCCTCAGAAATCTGGACCTGGGAAAGAATTTTAATATTCCCCAACAGTACAAGCTGCGAATATCACACGACTTGCTTAACTTGTAACATTAATCTTTCTGTGGCTCTGGGCATAAAATAATAAGGAAAATACCACGACTTACTACAGCAAGTCAATGGGCTGATAAGATGGATACTGTTATGTTTCAAAATTGTGCCAAGTTTATGTTGATGAAGTGATTTTCTTCTGGGAAACTAAAAAGCAATGCCCATGGTTCTAATCCTCTGTGACTTTGACTTTGCCTTAGATTTACATAAAATGGGAAATTGGCCCAATATGTCTTCATTCATCTCATAACTCCTCTACTGATGGACTTTATAGTGAATGTAGTGTTATTATTCTTTCACTACTGAGGTCTAGAGAGCTTAAGCCTTTAGTCGAACTAACAAATTCTGTACTTGTTCTAGAACCAAGAGAAGAGGAATGGGTCTGTGGCTATGTGTACAATTAAAAAAAGAAAAACTTAAAAAATTGCTATTGTATTGTGGGAATGAGGACATTTTGTTTATCAAAAGCAGTTAAGTCACACAGGCTGAATCTATTCAGGGCTGTTGGTTAGAATTGACTTGTCAGTCTCATGGCACAAATGTTAATTCACCCTAACCACCACTGCATGTGTACCAGCAGCATGTGAACTACTACAATTAAGATAGTCTTTCGAATAGCCTTTGAGAAAAATAATCTGACTTTGACTTCCTATTCTTGGGCACCTATTAAATAGCAAAGGCCCAAATATTCCCAAATTCCTCTTTCCATATCCATTGACTACAGTATGAATTTTGATATAGTCCATACTTCTGTTAGGAATTTTGTTTAGCAGTGGGTGTAGGAAACCTGAAGTAATAATACTTATACAAGACAGAAATAAATTTTTCTCTCATGTAAAAGAAGCAGAGAATTGATGTAGTTCAGAGGTAGGACATGAAGGTGCTATCTTTGCCAGGTGAAAGCAAATTGCTTCTGGTGTTTTAGGCTTATGAGGATAGAGAAAAAAAGCATTTTTAGGCATAATAATTGCACGTTAGATGGCCAGAATTGGGTCAGTTTGCTCCAGTACAGACAACTTTAAGAAGAAGAGCAGCAACAGAAGTTACTGAATAAGATTTTGATAATCCGCTACCATGCTGTAAGATCCATCTGTTCACCGTACATGTTAAGCAGGTGAAGTAATTGGAGATGTAACAGAAGTCACCACTCCTTCAGTTTTCTATGATGATAACACTAATTTTTAGAATTCTCTTAAAAAATATAGCATTGCGTTTGGTTTACTGTTTTGTTAGGAAGGTGCAGTCCCAATAGTGCTTACTTATGTCAGGAAGCCAATTTGAGAATTCTGGTATTTATTGGACTACCCACTGAGACTGTAATCCTGGAACTGGGGACATAACCAGAGGTTGAATTAACAGAATCTTTATGCCCACCATAAAATAAACTCGGACTCAGACTCCATTTATCGCTGGATCTCCATAGATAAAGCTCTGCTCTGTGTAGGGATGGGTTGGGGGGTGGGGAGATAGTGACATTCTGGGTCCCTAGAGATTAGCACAAATCCAAAGCCCTGATCAATAATTTGTGGAAGATATAGGTATTTCTCTTTCTCTAGGACACAGTTACCTTGGTAAATATATGCCAGTACTTTTGGTAAAAGGTAGAGCAAGATTTTCATAGGTTCTTATGATGTGCTTCCTCAAGTTTCCTCCCTTTTGTTCATGGAATGAAGAATCTGGTTATTAGAAGATAGGATGTGATTCTCTACTAATGATTTAAGTCAGTTTGATGATTTAAGGCTAGGTTCACCAGGCTTAGAATATTTTCAATTATACGGGTCAAGTGCATGCTTCACAGAGTGCCCACCGAGTTCAGTTTTAAGAACACCGTGATCCACTAGACACCACCAAAATTTGATCCCTGCAAGCCAAATCATTCTGCTATTATAATAACTACATCCACTCCATTTCTGACAGTTAAATCCTACTATTTAGTGTCTGCCCTTCTGGGTACCCTTCAACCCTACCGAAATCAGGGAACCAATTGCAAAGCACTATCTCCCACCTTCAACCCTAGGGTATGAAAGAAATTCACTAAAGCACTCTTCGAAGATTCTTTCTTCCTCCATCAATGTTTTTTCTCAATGCCTCAGGACAGGAAGTGTTCTTTAGGCTTGTTTTGGGTCAATGTTAGATGTTGTGTATGATAAATCCATTCCAACATTCTTATCTAAGTCTCTGCAGTCTTTGCGTTTCAGTTTCCTCCAGTAACAGGCCACAGTGGAGTCCAGGATTTAGTCAACCAACCAAGTTAACAATGTGCTCGAGCTAAGTAGACGGAATTCGCAGTCTCTGGTTAGTGTATTCTAATAATTTGGCACATAAAATTTTGGTTCTGGTAGAATATTCAATATATTCTCTGGGTGTTTTTTGCCAATATTAATTTTAGCAAAATCTTGCAACATGTTTGACTATTTATTTATTTATTTATTTATTTATTTATTTATTTACTTTTCATTATTTTTTAGACCAGGCAACCCTCACAGATTGCAAGGTTGCAAGGACCTTGTCAGCTTACGATCCCTTATTTTTTTCATTTTTTACTCCTACAGCACCTGGTCTTCCTAGGTGGTCTCCCATTCAAGTACTATCCAGGCCCAACTCTGCTTAACTTCTGAGATCAGACGGGATCAGGCTTATTCAGGGTAGCATGGCTGTAGACTAATGTTTGACTTTTATTTTTTTTATTATTATTTTTTAAAAATTAAGTTTTGGGGGGTAACGTTGGTTAATACAATTATATAATTTTCAGGTGTACATTATAATTTAACATCTGTATATTCTATTGTGTGTTTATCACCCAAAGTCTAGTTTCCTTCAGCTACCATATATTTGATCCCCTTTACCCACTTCACCCTCCCTCTACTGCCCTATATTTGACTAATATTTGACTTTCCAAATGAGCCCCTATGGGCATGCGGATTAGAACTAGTAATAAGTCTGGAGGAAATGAAAGGTCACAGGTGTAACACATGAGGAAAACTAGAATTTTTGTATGAATGTAACTGTCTCAGATGAAGTTATTATAAAGTTTTCAAGCAGGGCCAGATAGCATCTTCTTTTGATAAAGAAAGTGCGAGTTTCGAAGGTACCCAGAGTCATCTAGATCCTCCCAAAATCCTTCATTTCAATTCCTATGGCCCCTACTTTTACAAATAGTGCCCTGACTTTCATATAAGTGATCTAGTTAGAACATGAATTCAACCTACTTTGAAATTCAGCAACTGGCCAGATCTGACTCTATCTGCTTTGGTCCATGACAACCCTGTGACTATAAGAGATTAAAAAAAAAATTCTTTTAAGGGAGTCCTAGAAATTCCCTGTTCCCCTGGTCTGAGAATTTAAATTCTTTAGCCTGTATTTTTCTTTTTAAAACCTCGATGATGCTAATAGGGGCAGCCATCCCAATCCACACTTATATTCCTTACCCCACATAATTGAGTGTGGAGAAGCAATCAAAAGAGAAGCCAAAACTTTGGCTTCAGTAGATATTTTATTTCAAATGACAAAAGGCAATCATTTAAGTTGCTGTTTTATCACATCGCGTACCATGGGTTACTAGTGTCCCCTCATTTAATGATATTCAAATACTCAGTCACTTCAAACCAAACAGATCAGAGTCAATTTTAGGTTCCATGTCCTTGAAGTCTGTTGTTTGCTATAACTTATTGTACAGTTTTTCTATTGATCAGAGTTCATTAGTTATAGTCGATGAATTTACTCTGGTTACTTTAAGCAGAAAGGAATTTATTAAGGGATAAAGAACTTAAAGAATCAATACAAAGGTTGAAGAAACAGACTCAAAGTGAGCTTCCAGAATAATACTACTGTGCATTTCCATATCCAAAATGACTTTTGAAGAGAGCTACAGTATCTGTTATGATCAGGAAGCCACCGCAATACTGGTTCCAGTTCATGCTAGAAAAACAATTTACTCATATTTATGTTTCCTATATAACTTAGTTCTGAATCAGTCTAATATGGGTGCATCTGATTGGTGAAATCACAATCACTCTAGGGACTGTAGCACAAGGGGGACTGAGGAATATAATTTTTTATTTGTTGTTGAAAGGGCAGGATCTACAAAGAGGGGAACTATCGAAATGCTAAGAAGGTGTTCAAAAATATTTTTGGACATCTGGTGAAAAGGCTGAAGAATAGAAAAGGTAAGAGAAATAGCAGTTTATGTTTGGGGTTGGGTGGTAGATCCACAATTATTCATTTCTTTCTAGTACTTAATAATGTGTACATATATGTATTAGTTTCGGTTCTCCAGAGAAACAGACCATTAGGATCCATCTATCTGTCAATCAATCAGGCAATCAATCAAGAGATTTACTATAAAAAATCGTCTCATGTAATTTTGGAGGCCAAGAGCTGTACTCTTGAATCTGAAGACCCAGGAGAGCCAACGGCATAGTTCCAGTTCACGTCTGAAGGCAGGAAAAGACCAAAGTCCCAGCTCAAGACAGGCAGAGGGAAAAAAGTTCTTTCTCGGCCTTTAATTTTATTCAGGCCTTCAAGGAATTGGACGAGTCTCACCCAAAGCAGGGCAATCTGCTTTACTCAGTCTAAGGATCTGAATGCTAATCTCATCTAGAAGCACCCTCATAGACACAACTGGAAATAAAATCTAACCAAATAGCTGGGCACCAGTGACCCAGGCAAGGTAACACATAAAATTAACCATCACGGTATATTGCCTACTTTTAAAAATATATGTCAAATAGTACATTTTTGGTATGAGACTCAAAAAAAAATTGGGGGCAACTACAAATGACTGATGTCCACTATAAAATATAACCCTTTTACTTAAGATTGTGATTGAATTTTAGTGCAAATGAGTGTGGAAGGAATAATTTTTCAAGTAGTCATTTGTATCTTGCTTTGAGGGAGAATGAGTAGGTTTTTTAGTGGAGTTTGGAGAGAGAATTTAATCTAGGTGTGTGAGGAGTTGAGAGTTGAGGATAAAAGAATGGGTGTTTGAGAGCTCTAAGATGGATTTCTGCTACTTCACATTTTGGTTAGATCTGCTCTTAGCACCTGCTTGATATCTTTTTCCTTTTAATTTTTCACCTTAGAGATATTGGTGTTTTCAGGTACCGAGCAGATTATTTCTAAGTTGTTATTCATCTATCAATATGCCCAGTTTTCATTTTTTAATATATATGGTAGGACTCGGAATTAAAACCCACTCTTGCAGCCTCTCGTTTTGGTTCTCTGGGCATTAGTTCGCACAATTTGAAAGCACAAGTTGGGTTTTACTTCATTATCTGCTAGTATTTATTTCAATGTTGGATTGGTGGAGCCAATGAACAGAAATTGCACAAGGGAGCTTTCTTAAAACCTAAGTTTATAAATAATGCATAACTCTCTGTGATTCATCAAAAGCAATGGTAAACAAAACCCCAACAGTTGGCCACCCCCTCAGCAATCTACAGATAGTGGTCCCACCCCTTATAAACTATGAATGGTAATGTTTAAAGGTAGCATTGGAAATCAGTGGTGCTGGTTTATCTTTAGCATCACCCATATGTTTATTGGCACACCGTTAAGCCAGAAAAATGAGCTCAAGCAAAGAGAAAAAGATGTCCTAATTGAAAGGGATCTAGAGTGAGTGGAAATGGTAGATGTTACCAGGACCATTCCCTACCCCACCCCACATAGGTGCTCCTTTCCTGATCTTTCCAGTAAATATATTGTGAGGAACAGCAACTTTGTCTTTGGACAGTACTGGATTCAAATCCTGCCTCTCCTACTTATGAGCTATATGTCCTTGAGCAAGTTACTTAACTTTTCTTTTTTCATTTTAGTTTCTTATCATTTTTCAACTTTTGTTTCCATTCAGTAAGAGGGGATAGTAGCAATACTTATCTCCCTATACCCACGGCTGTTAATTATAAGCAACAGCAGCTCACTCAAGCTGATTAAACAGAAAAGATATTGGGTAGGTCACAAAGCAATGAGAGGGCTAGAGAAGCAGGCTTGAGACTAAGCTTCTGGGGTCAAGGGCTGAAACTTTGCTGTAGAAGTGACCCAATAAGGAAGCCGCTGACCCTGCTTTCCTCCAGAGCATGGAATGGCTGCCAGGAACTCACAGTCTATTGCAACTCTGCCAGCAGTGAGACGCTGAGCCAGGAACTGATGTTACAACAACTGGTACCCTAGAAAACTGGATGCCTCTGCCACCACCCTTGTCAGCAAATGGGTCTCAGGGATAGCCTCCTTCCTCTGGTTCATCATTTCTGATTAAACTGTTGCTTGGGTGCATCTTAGTGGCAGATCCTAGGCTTCATGCCTGTGTTCTAGCTGCCAAGTAGGGAAGCGAATTTTCTGATTTTTCTTTAGGGAGGCAGAACTCGTAAGGCAGGGACCTCCTCAAACATGGCAAAATGCACAAAAGTTGTGAGGCAATCAGAAGAGTCATGAAGACTGAGTATGTCAAATGTTTGGTGTGCTTCTGGAGTTCAATAATTTTTTGTTTCCTCCTTTTTAAAAATTATTTTATTTTATTTTATCAGAAATACCCATTTGCTCATGGGTTCACTTCCGGGCTGGTTTCTACTTAGGCAGGATTTGTAAATAAAGTGCATGAGACATTGGTTGTACTATTATACATCTCTGTTTTATAAAAGTGAAGTGCGTAAAGTAAAAATGTACCAGCGTCCCTAAAAATGGGACAGAGACAGATAACTCCAAAGAAAGAAACATGGTTCTGGTAAAATCTAGAGCATAATACCATGGTAGTGGCAATTCTAGCTGGAGTACCCAGGTTGTGGTGTGCTGTTGACCATAGGGAAGCAGGAGGTAATTGGCATAGCCAAAATCATAGTGGGGTACTCAAAGAGAAATGGAGGAAATCTCTCCTGGTGACTTCATTTACTATTAAATTTTGCCTACACTTCACCCTGCTTAGCAAAGCTAGTTAAGCAACAGGAGAGGCTGTAGTGGCAAGTCAGAAAAAGTATACTGTTGGTGGGGGTGGGAATGAACAACAAATGTATTTCTAGTTAGTTAATTTTATGCTGAAGGTATCCATATTCACAGCCCTGTTGAGGAAGGAGATCCCAGATTTCCTGCCAAGTTTCATCACAGGGCATATGGACCTTATTTTTTCAGGTTCAGTGAGCTCGGTCCAGATGCAAGAATAACTTGTGCATGAAATGGCAATAGAAACAATTAAAGCTATTGGATGAGAACCAGGTTGACGGCAACCTCTCTGTCCCTTTATGCATGTCTGGTGTTTGGATGGTCGGTCTGGTTAATTTTGGCAAGTCTGTCTGCTGGGCTTCTAAATCCAGTTTCTAAGAGCTCAAGGAATCAGTTCCATTCATCTTGCTCTAGGTCTGTTACAAGTTCTAAAAACAGTCTAAGACAAGTCAGAGCCTCATTGCTATATTGAGAGCATAAGCAAAATGTTTCCGTTACTACATTGTCATAGAATAATGAAAGAACAAGAATGAGCTCTTTAATTGACCAAGCCCAGGAGAAGGCTCAGTTCTACAGAAGGGATGCGATTTGCTCAGGATCACCTGAAAACATGTTTGGTGGAAGAGGAAACTTTCTAAAAAGGAACTAAAGATTACCAATAGGCATGATCATTACCTCTCACCATCAGGTGGATTTTGTGCAGTAAACTACTGTTATAAAAAAGAGAATAAACATCTTCCACGTGCTTCAGGATTTAACCTACTTATTGAGGAAAGACCACATTGCTAATATGCAATTTTACATAAATTGTGTCAGAGGGACACTTACTGTACTAGTTTAATGCAGCAGGAGATTTCAGGGCAACAACCATTTTGTTTTGGAGGGAGAGTGATGGCTGTTTATATACAGCAGATTCTTGGCCCCTGAAATATATTGCTTTGGACTTCCTGTCTTTCTGGGTTGGCTGTGACTCACAGTATAAGAATCTTTTAATTATTCTGTCTAGCTGTATTTTTTCTTCTGTCCTTCCATTTTTATCTCTCGTACAGTGTTAGTTCTCTAGGTTTGAAGCTTTCTTTTCTACTAAGCTTTCTTTTCTCCTGTTCCATGCAGCCGTTGGAGGTACCGACACAGCATGTCTCTTTGAAACAGTGCAGGTGCTCCTCTACACATTTAAGGAAGAGATGAGCCTCATTCTCAGTCCTCAGCTAGGACAGGGCCTCAAGGGAAAATGAACCAGGGCCAGTCTGCACCCAGACTGTGGCTATGTTTTAAAGACCTTAGATAAAGTCCTCAGTGGCTCATATTTACTTTTTAGTTTTTCTTTTCTCACCAAGGTTCCATTTTGAATGACTATCCTTTTAAGCAAGAAGACACAGTTCTCTGGCAAATCAGATTTCTCATTATTGACAGAAGGAGCCAGACCCTTCCTTTCTGCCTTTTTCATGAGTCTTCCATTCCCAGAATAAACCAGCCAGCCACCTTCATACAGGGAACTTGGTTGGTGCTCAGGAGCTATTCATTCACCTATTCAATAATTACTTATTGAAGGTTTGTCTTAAGAAAGGTGAACCTACTGCCTATTTTACCTGGGGCTGTCCTGGTTTTGGAATGCATCCTGGGAACCCCTCAGTTTTGAGAAAACTCACATAGCTGGTCACCCTAACCCTAAGAGGAGCTCTGGCTAGGATCTGAGTTTCTAACCAAACATCAGCTTCTCAGGTGCTCAGTGACCTTCTGTGGTTTCAGATCCTTTTCTAATAGAGCAAAGAATGACATGGTGGTAAGGGCTCTTAATTGGAGCTGAGGACCCAAAGATCTGGTCCCAGTCTGATCGCTGAAGAGGCAGGGACTCAAGGGCAGATCACTGAACTTCAGTTTCCTTCTCTGAAGAGCAGATCAATTGGATATGGTGTTTGCTGACTCTATTACAATTCAGATCCTACAACTTTATTTCTAAAGCAATGTGATAAAACGATTTACACTAACTTGTATTCCTAGACAATAGGCAGTAGGTAATAAGGTTTTGTTGACACTTGGTAATGCTAACATTTATGATATCCTTATTCTGTGCCAAATGCATCCACTATTTTACTTCATCTTTACCTCTTTTGAGGTGGATCCTTTCTCTACTTCCATTTATAGGTGAGGGACTTAAGGCCTAGAGAAGAGGGTTAGTAATTTGCCCAAATCACACGGAAAGGTGTGGATCAAAGATCAAAACCTGGGAGGTCTAACTTCCAAGTTCAAACTTGAACTGTTGCACTCACTGGAGAGAGATAAGTCAACAGTTCAAATGAACAGGCTAATTGTTTCCCTTCAAAGGACTGGGAAGAGGAAATTGACTATTTGGAATAATATCTTTGCATTCCGATTGCTAAAGGTTATGGTCCTAAAAAACCAAGCATGGTATTTGGAAAATTAGTTTTCTTAGCTCATAGAGAGTCCCCTCCCTGCTCTTTAAGACAAGCCAGAGGGTAGCAGAAACGATTGAGAATTAGAGTGTCCCCCCTACCCTTGCCCCGCCCGCCCTTCTCCTTCCCCATTTTTGGAAGCTTTAGGATATTTCTACTCCCCGAAGAATCCATGAAGCATTTTAGGCACTGTTAGCAAGGCTCAGAGGGTCACTGCCAGCTGCTCCCACTGCCTCTTACAGTTGATCTGAAAAATGATTCCATTAAGATCTGGTTTGCCTAAAAGTATCTGTGTGAGGAAAGGAGTGTAGAGAGAATCTTACTAGGCACGTTTCTTCTCTTTCTTTAAAAAGGATGATTTGAAACACAAACAAAATAAGGCTATGGGTCACATTCACAGCAGCTGGCAGAGTTTCACTTAATTAAAGTACTCTGATTGCTTTATTCATACATTTCACTTGCTCCATTCCCTTCTTTGACTCCTTATAAAGGCGATGCTATTTTATGAGGGTGGGGAGGTGTGGATTAAATGCTGTTAGTCTTTAAGACCAACACTAATTAACAACATTTATTTTGCTAAGATTGCCTATGTGCAAGTGTGCAAAAGTAAATTTATATTCTGAGAATGTGGCTGCTTTGGACTGAAGCGTTCAAAGGAATTAACAGTTCCGAGGAACTCACCAGTATTTGCTCTAAATTCCTCGGAGAGTAGTGAAACGCCAGTGCCAGGGCAGGAAATGAAAACAAGGGCCAAAAACTGTGATCAGTGGAGCTGCCAGCCACCAGCGTGATCATTCTAAAACCCACGTCTGATCCACTTTCTCTTCTGCTGCAGAACCTGAGACAGATCTCTAGCCTGCTGGGTCAAGGTGAAGCTTCTTAGCCTGGCATTGAAAATATTTTACAATCTGGCTTTTTCCCTCTCCAGCTTCTCTCCCCACACTTACCGCTACATGCCAAATGCCCCAATCGCACGCTCCACACCCTTCCCACCAACCGCTATTCTTTTCACACCTCTATAATTTTTTCATAACCAATATCCTTTTCTTTTAATGCCTTCATATTCGCCACACACCTGCCACCTGGTGAATTTTTCTCATCCTTTAAGTTGAAGCTCGAAGCTTCCCTCTTCTGTGAAGCCTGTCTGGACTCCCTCCCTGCCTTGTGCTCATATATTATTTTATATATTTTTGTTAGGGCATTTATCACAATGTGTTGTAATCTTTATTAGCTTGCCTGTGTTTTTCTTTAGACTGTCTTATTTATGCTGTAATTCCCTTCCAGTTCAGAGTTTGGCACAACCTGGTCATGTAGGAAGTACTTAATAGACGCTTACTTAATGAGTACATTATGGCTATTGTATCAGTTGATATTTCTTGTGTGTTTACTATGTGCAAAGCATCATGTAGGTGCTGTATATGCATCTGTATTGAGAGAGGGATGGGGTGAGAGGGAGGGAAAGAGACACACACATATAGAGAAAGAGAGAGAGAAATCTGAATGACATGGGTCACAGTCCTTCAAGAAACGTATAATTCTGTGTGAGACAAAGAATTAAAAAGCAAAGCAGAATAAACATTATGCAGAGATACAGGTACATGGCTTTGAGAGCTTAGAAGAGGGGGAGTTGGGTTGAGGTGGGATGTAGGCCTCAGAGAATAGGTCGCATATGAAAGGATTTTGACAGATATAGAAATAGTGGAGGAGCGGGCGCGTGCAGGCCAAGGAAGCGCTATGAACGAAGGCGCGAAGACAAGGACATAGCAATTCCCTTGGGACAAAGAGACCTGAGAGTTCTGGTCTCACCATAACTAGGGAGATTGCATGCTTTTAAAAAAAAAAATGGAAACAAATCCCATTAATATCAATAAATGTGTTTTCCCTAGTTGCCTATATTTGTATCCTCTAAGCAGGAGTGGTGATTAATCATCTCCAAGTTGCTCAGGGATAGGAAGCTGGGTGCTCATGTGTCTTTAGCAGTAGGAAGTGCTTGTTACACATGAACTGTTTATAATTTACTTTGTGAGCATCATTTCTGACGGGACAGTACAGCTGATAACAGTAACAGTAGGCCAGTCTTCACAGAAACATAAAAAAAAAATGTTCATAAGTGGAAGTCATTTTCTGTTGCAAACAAAGTTTTAACAGGCTTGGCTTAGTTCCAGAGACTGTCGAAATATTCCCAGAAAACACAAATACTTTACATTACAGTTGTATTTTTTAAACAGAAACAAACACACTAAAAATTTATCTGTCTCTTAGCATTACTTTATGAAAATAAAAAATTTAAAATCAGATGCAAATACTATAAACGAACCAACCAGAAGCTGTGCATGGTCGGTTTCTAATTTTAGGATGAAAGGGTTTTAATTTGCTAAGTTTATATAATAAATAGCAGCAATGAGCAGTTAACAGATAGAAATTATAGTTTATATTGAAAAGTTTTAAACTTCACTCAGGGACCCGCCATTATCAACAATATTTATGAAGTGCTTTGTTATTACAATATGATTTTTACAACATGAGCCCTGTTAAAGCAGTATTACATAGACGTACTTCTTGTGTTCTAGGAGTTACCATGTTAGACTCTGTTGGGTTCATGCATTCAGCAACTTGCAGATGTCAGAATAAAGAGAATCAATCAACAATGGTCTCCTGCATTTCTTTTCCTTCTTACTCTTTACAAGCCGATGTTCATTTTTCAGTTTTTTATAACCCAGTGAAATAAATAGAGCATGAAAATGATCCTCATTTTTCCAGATGAGGAAACCAAAAGGCAGAAATTATAAACAAATTGCTCACATACAATTGGTCATTGCCTTGGAAAGAAACAGAATTCTTGCCTTCTAACTTTTTGTCCATTCCTACACTACTTTGCTCATGAATAAATTTACCTCACATAGAGTGTTGTAGAAATGGGGAGCGAGAGTAAATATCTGATTGCCATGGAGATCAACATACGGAAGGATGACAATTCTATGATAGACGGGAATGACTCAGAAGGAGCCTTTGCCTCACCTCTGAGGATAGAGGCCTACTGAAATGGAATATATGTTGCTCATGTAACAGACACATTCCCACTAAAATTTGGATTTAAAATCTCCAAGTCCTTCACAGGAAACCAAATAGCATCACATAGCCAAGGCAGTGTACAATAATAATCATCATAATTAACATCTGTGGAGTGCTTGAGCTACACCAGGTACTGTGTTACAAGCTTTATACCCACCGTGTCCTGTAATGACCCTATGAGGAAGGTACTATTACTGTCGTTCTGTTATAGATGAGGAAATTGAAACTTAAGTCATTCGTCGAGGTCTTAAAACAATAAACTGCAGAGCTGAGAACTGAGCCCAACCAGCCTCTCAAGCCCGTTCGTTTGAGCTACATCATTCCAACTCCTGTGTATCAACCGTAATGTCTGTGGGGTGAGGGAATGGAAAATGCAAAGGAGCGTGGCGAATCTGACCCTGAAGATTGAGTTGAAGTGTTAAATAACATCTGAGGAGGCAGAGCCCACGAGGGAAGCCCTCAGTCACAGGAACCCGGAACCAAACCCCAATACCATACTCCAAACAACAAATCTGTTAACAAGCCAGGGAAGGGCCAGACTGGTTCTAACGTTTTCCCACCTCTTTCCTTCTTGTTCTTCTAAGTTTATTTCTGCTATTTTTGGTTTCATTTTAGGGGTAGATTCCTAGATTTTGATGTGGCTGCCAGTAGAACTGGGTTTCCAGCCTCCTGAATCTTTGGTATGTGTTCTGACTCTTAGGAGACTCACTGCTTCTGGTGAGACAATGAAAATATTTCTTAAACATGAGTGCAATGGACTGAATGTGTCCCTCCCGAATTCATGTGCTGAAATGCTCATCCCACTGTGATGGTGTTGGAAGGTGAGGCCTTTGGGAAGGAATTAGGTTGTGAGAGTGGAGCCCTCAGGACAGGGATTAGTGCCCTGGTAAGAAGAGGCCAGAGAGCTAGCTAGCTGTCTCTTCTGCCATGTGAGGATACAACGAGCAGTCAGCTGTCTGTCTGCAACCTGGATGCAGGGCTCTTAACAGGACTCAATCATAGGGGCCTCCACATCTCAGACTTTCAGCCTCTAGAACTGCAAGAAATAAATTTCTGAGGTTAATAAGCCATCCAGTCTATAGTATTTTGTTATAGCAGCCCGAACTGACTAAGCCAATGGAATATGCTGAGCCTTCCTTCTCAGTGAAGAGTGCTTTCTGTTCACCCCCACACTGGACCTCTGTTCTCAAAGCTTAATGGGAAGCAAAGCTGAGCTGTTCCCCTGAGAACTCATCATTTACTCTCTATGGACCTGACCCATTGATAGTGAATCTCAAAAGAAATGCCACACAGCAACCTTTTGAAATAAAATGCTTTTCTATTGAACCTGAAAATAATTGCATCCTCCCATTTACTCTTTAGGGTACAAATTGATCTGACTTGATTTGTCAGAGAGCCAGAACTGCATGCAAGTAGAAGCTGGAGAAATCAACCAATCTTTTAAGCCAGCAGTAATTGTTCCTCCTGTCGGCTGGCTAAATGACTTGTATCTGGAGGGGATGCTCGGAATGAATCAGAATGCCCGAGGTGACAAGAAACATGGAGCATTCCAAAGTATGTTCTAACAGAGTAAGTGTTTCTTTGTGTCTTACAAAGGTTGGTTTCGAGTTTTCCCCCTTTCTCTTTCATCTTGTCTCCTGGGGCTCGTCTTATCTGGCAGAAACCAAAGGCAATAAATGTATACAATGGCAAGGAAAAAATCCTTTGCGCAGGGATGAGGAGAGATGAGTATTAGCATTTAATCCAAGGATGCGCTTATTACTTGTACCTTGGTCATTAATAAACCCAGGATTTTTTTCTAGAGTAGGCACCACAGCAGAGAGTGTGACGTCCCTTGCTGATGAGCTGTCCATCATTTTTAAAGTAAAAAAAAAAAAAAAAAAAAAAGAATTTAAACAAAAACTTGTGAAAAAGAATATAATCGATATTCACCTACCAACCACCATTTAAAAGTTGCCATTTTCCATATTAGCATTAGTTCCCTTCTTCCCTTTCTTCTCATCATCTTTAGAAATAAAATGTTTCAGTATAGCTAAGTCTCCATATTTCTACCCCACTGTGTATTTATTTCTCTTTCTTTCCAGAAAGAACTGCAATCATTACATTGGAATTTATCTTTCTTGTTCACTAAAATTACTTTTACTATGTACATACACACACACATGTACATACATATATACAGAAAAAATATGTAGCACTCTTTGGTGAGTGGGCTTTTAATGTTAATCCTTATAGTATATTCTATATGTATCCTTTTAAAACTTTTTCATGTTGGACATTATGTTGTGATTTATTCATGTCGATACCAATAGATCTTGGTCAATTATTTTAACGGCTGCATTGTATTGATTTGGATGAATAACTCCAAATTTATTTCACTCTAACCTGTTGATAAACATGTTTTTTTCCTTACTACCAATGATACTGGAACACATATTCTTGTTGAGGTCTCCTCAGGCCCATGTGGGAGGTTTTCTCTTCAAAGTCTATACTTAAGAGTGGAATTGCTAGGTTACAAGGTAATTTTTTCTTCAATTTTGCTAGCTATTTCTAAATTATTAAACTGTACACTTAAAAATGGTTTGTATAGCATTTCCCTAATGGTTAGACTAAAAAGAAATAAGCTGTATAGGAAGCCAATAACAACAAGATGTAACAAAAAAAACTATTGAATCGGGAAAATTGTGTCTATTTCCTGCAACCTGGTCTATGATACTTATGGTTCTATTTCCCTTCTTGAGTAAGGATATAATGCAATCCGTGTACTACTTGAGGTAAAATAGAACCTGGACTAATATCTCTGTATTATTCCACCATAAACAGATAAAAGGTGGGTAGCTAGATGAGAGGTCCTAATTTATCCCTCTGAGTTTCAAACTTTCATTCCATACTTTATCTTCAAACTTAGTTGACATATATACCCAGGTTGGGAAATTACCTTAATTTTTTAAATAACCTAAAACACCTGGAAAAACTAGCTCTTGAAAAAGGAAGAATGTACAAAGCACCTGGATGGTATCAGAACATCTGGTGTGGGTCGTGGGGATCTCTACTATCAGCAAGAGAAACTGAAAAAGGTAATTATTTCATTGTGTAACTAGTTTGCAAGTACATGTTTGGATGCATCCACACTGATGCTCCAGATAGATTTCTATCTGCCTAGGCTGGACCTCTGATGCCTTCTCCGCTGAAGCCCCCTAGTTATTTCATAGTGTCCCCAAGGTATTGGCATACTTAGAAACAGCTTTGCTCATGTGCTTTGGCTGATTTGCCCAGGGGCCCTTATCTCTGTGCTGGATGACTGGGCCCTCATTGAAAACGGGCACCCCACTGTGCACATTGACATTCTTCTTAGGCAGCCCAAGCTGCTTTGTATGCATGGCAGAGTTGGGGCAGGGTAAGGAAGGAAAGAGGCCCTGTTTCCAGCTCTATCTCCTGGGCTCTAAAGCAGCATGTGTGTAATTGGATTTCCTCAAGTTCCTTCAGCTGGTGGCATAATTCCTCTTTGAGATTTAAAATTAGTCTTTTGTGATGGTGTTGAGGTCAGGTGGCAGGAGGGGGAAATCTTACTCCATCCTCACCATTGTCGTCCTCCTTCCCTTCCTCTCCTCATAGGCACCCCACATCAGTACTGCCCAACTTTGTCCAATCTAAATCCCAAAGCCCCCAGGTAGAGCACTTCCCGACAGTGAGGAGATGTAACCTAACCCTAGTACCTCCGAACTTAATCCCTGCTGTAGTTCAAGCAAGATACCCCATTACAATAGAGTCACTAAAGATGTGGAGAGGCCCTTTGGGGGTGAGGGTGGGGCATTCAGTATTTTCTACACATGGCAAATCACATGCAGAAACCAGACTTGTAAGTGGAGAACAGAGCTATAGATGTATAGAAGAAAAAGTTTGTGGGAGCTTAATCAACCTCCCCCCACCACCCAACCCCCCTAACATTTCTTAAAACACAGAATCATGTTTGAAGAGTCGTCAGTTGTTATCTAGTTTATTATCCTATCTATTTCGGTTAGCTACTATTGTGTGACAAACCACCTCAGAATGACATAGTGACATAAAACAACAGTGATTTATTATTTCTCACAATTCTGTGGGTTGGCTGAGTGGTTCCTCTGTTGTTTTCACCTGAACTCGCTTACGTGGGGAAATGAGTATTTGAACTGAGTTGGGAAGGGGTACAGAGTAGCCCAAGATGGCCTCATTCTCTGGTCTGACAGATGGTGCTGGCTGTCCCCTGGGGTACTTTGTTCTCTTCCATGCAGCCTCTCATCCTAGTTGGCTTTACTGGGTACTTTACATGGCATTCTCAGGGCCGGATTTCAAGAGGGAGGAAGCTGCAAGGCCTCTTGAAGGCCGGGCTCTGGAACTCACACAACAGCAATTCTGCCACATTCGACTGGTACAAACAATTGACAGGGCCAGCCCAGATTCTCCACCCCTTGATGGAAGTAGTAAAATATTGTGGCTATAATTTTTAATCTACTGCAACACTCAATGTATAGGATCTGTGATATTGTTTTACTTGAATAAGTCTAATGAAGGGGTCTTTTTTCTTTCTTGAGGCAACCTACTTCAGATAGACCATCCAAAGCCTTGTCCCCTTAGATGAACACTCCCTTGGTTCAAAATAAGCATCATGTTCCCGTGCTTTCTTATCCAGTACTGGGGAAGTAAAATGTTTAGTGGAATGAGCAAAAGAAAATTTACATTTAGGACACATAGATGGAATAATATTTTTTGTCTAAGTTTTATATGAGCTAGGTGGGCCTTTAATGAGAGGCAATTTCATTCTGAAGGGCTAAATTGGGCCAGTGTGGGGCTGAGGGAAATTAAAACTAATGAGCTGTTTGGGCCTATATCTGGTTTAGACTTTAGGGGAGTAGGATAAGGGGCATTTGAGGTTTCCATGCTCTCAGCTTAGTTCACTAGAGCCAGGGAGCAGAGAAGTTAGTTGGGAAGAAAGCCCTAATCAGGAAGAAAGTGGATTCAGGGCTATGTTATCTAAGAAAATTAAGCATTGTCATAAGTAGCTGGATGGCATGAAGATTTAGGGGAGGCAAGAGGATGCTAACATAGTTTTGGTCTAGCATCTTGTTACACATAGCTTATTCATTGGACCATCAGGAGAATCTAGGGTCTACCCTGGAACTACTGAATCATAATCTGCATTTTAACAAGATCGTCCAGTAACTCACATGCTTGTTAAAGTTTAAGAAGCACTGGCTTAGAGAGCATGTCTGATACTATGAAACCGTACTCCACGGGAGGCCCCATGGATAGTTGGCCTTATTTCCAGTAAAGAATGGTACTTGGTACTATCCAAGGCTTTCTGAGAATAGAGCGGGCCCAGCTTCACTGTTAATAAGCACAATCTATAACCCCTTTTTTCGAAGCTGGGGTTCTTAATTTTTACAAATGGTTTTTAAAGAAATATATTATTTACATACCATAGAATTTACCTGTTTGAATTTGTACCAGTCAGTGGCTTTTAGTATAGTCAGAGATATGTGTAGCTTATCAAGTTTAGAACATTTTCATCACCTGGGGAAGAAACTTTGGATCCTTTAACTATTGCCCCTCCTATCGTTTTATTTGTACCCGCTCTTTATCTCTGCCTTAAGTAACCCCCAATCTACTTTCTGTCTTTATAGATGTACCTATTATGGCCTTGCATATGAAGGGAATCATATAGTATGTGGTTCTTAACTATTTTTTGGATCATGAACACCTATTGAAACTGTAATGGAAGTCATGAACCCTCTCCCCTGAACATACTGTATTCACCCAGAACTTCGTCAACTTTCATGAATCCTCTGAAGCCTTGGTCTAGGTAGCCAAGATTAGGAACTCATGCTCTGAGGCCAGTCAAAATGGGTAGTTGTAAGCACGTCTTCATCTGGTTTGAGCACTACTGGCTCAAGGGATGGGACCACACAGGGAAAGGTCACACAGGGTTATCACCACCCCAAGGCAGAAAGTGACTGAAGCAACAAGCAAAGGACAAGCACCAAGTGTTTATAGAGCTGAAGAAACTGTTTATAACACATAGTTTGCCAAGGAGGGAGTGATGGTGAACAGATGTGTCATTTGCAATTATTCCTAAAGATGTTAATTATGCAAATGAACCTCTGATTAGGGTTCTAAAAAAAGAACCCCATATATTTGGGGTGTTAGATGTGCACAATCAAGAATGCTTGCTGACTCTTCCTCCAGGTAGTCACTGTTGGTGCCAGGCTCATCACCGGGGACTCTTGTTTTCAGTGTACCACCTTGAGAGCTGGAGAGGGGTTCTGTGGGGGGTACTTTCCAACTGTGGGACCTTAGAGCTGAACGTGATCTTTTAGATCATGGAGTATTGCTCTGTCCTTGTACAGAGGCAGAAACTAAGGCTCAGAGAAATTATGTGACTTGTCATTAGCAGAGTGAGGATAAGAGCTCCTATCTCTCATATTATCAATTCACTTTCCTTTGCATCAAATAAAACATAAGGCAACTATCAATATTCTAGTCAGGGTCTACTTTAACTCAATGTGATGGGATGGTCCCTAACTCACTCAGGGTATGCATGTGAGACTCTGTGTGGGGAAGGGGAGAGCAAATGGCTACAATAACAAGGGGTTGTGTTCTAAGCTGTGTTATTCAGTAGAGTAGCCACTAGTCATCTGTGACTATTTGAATTAAAATTAAATAAAATTTAAATTTAAATTTAAAAAATGCAGTAGTCACATTTCAGGTGCTCAGTAGCTACTTGTATCTAGTGGCTACCATATTGGATATGCAGAACTTTTCCATTGCTAAAGTTCTATTAAAAGGGCTTTCTAGAGTCTAGAGCCAGTGTTTTGAGTCTGAATCCCAGTTTTGCCACTTAGGGTAAAAGCTTGAGTGTATTATTTAATATTTCCAAACCTCAGTTCCCTCATCTATAAAATGGACATAGGCACAGTATTTGCTTCATTGGTTTGCTGTAAGAATTATGAACATAAATGAGATAATATGTGTCAAGTGCTTAGCAAAAGAAACTTGCACTTATTAAGTGCTAAATAAATATTATTGCTTTCATCATGAAGCACTTAATCATCCTGCTTAAGACTGTGGGGTCTCTACTAATCGGAATGATGCAACTTGTACCCTAGAGAGGTAAAGAATTGCTTTGCTGGGGCACTAGGACTCCAAGAAGCCTAAGTCTTGGTTGGGTTATAGTGGAAGGAGGTCAGGAACGTGGAGATGGAGGTTGAAAGAGATTGGGGAAGGGGGAAGATGATCAGGGTTCTGGGAATAGGGAGAAGACAAACGGTGTGAGTTGTGTGAAGTAATGGAGGGCAGTGAGGATCACCCCACTTCACAAAATTGTTAAGGGCTGGCCCAACAAGTGCCATGTGTGCAGGGATATCAATCTGTCAGTCTGTGGGGGCTGTTTAAGGACTTGTAACCTCCTCAGGTCCATTGTACTAACTGCTTGCCTATTTGTCCACAAGAGGGAGGCAAGGGAAAGGAGAGAAAGAAATCCTAAAAGTCCAGCTGCTTTTTTGCTGGCAGCTCTGGTCAAAGGTTTGCTGTGGAGGAAGCCAAAATTCCTGATTAAAATAAGACCTTTCATGCACGCTCACAGGTCTCAGCTGTGTTCTCCTTGAACCCATTACCTCAGTGGAGAGGATGCTTCCCAAAAGCGCTATGTTCTTCGGAACGTCATGCTTCACGGCCTCTCAGAGGGCTAGGACAATTTTCACACCTGGCTGGAGGCTGTGCCAACCTCCTAGCAACCCCCCAAAAAACAGGTTCACAAAAACAGAACACAGAAGGTGTGAGTGAAGTGGAAAAAGGTGGCAGTTATCCAGGTAATTTAGCCACGCGGTCTGCCACTTCACAATATCGATTGCGCTGCCTGGGCTCATAAAGCATTGTGTTAGGCATTGGGAGAGGTATTAAAAAATAATTCCCTTTGCCCATAGGGAATTTTCATGTAATTCATGAGCTAGTGAGCCAAGGGACAAAAGAGGCTTGGGGTGGCAGAGGAGAAAGAACACCAAAATAGGATCCACAGATGTATTTTATTCCTTGGTCTGCCATTAATTAGTAGCATGACTTTGGGCCAAATTACTGCAGTTCTCTGGGTCTACTCTATCTCATCATGAATAAATTTAAGCTGATGAACTAGGTGATTTAAAAGTTTTCCATTTCTAGGACTCTGAGATTCCAGTTCAGATGTGGGGATATAAATATCTATGCCATGGAGGAAGATTCTTCTGCTGAGATCGTCAGATTTATCAAATAAAATTATAAGATATCCAGTTTCATCTGAATTTCAGGTCAACAGTGAATAATTTCTGAGTGCATATCCCATGCAATATTTTGAACATACTTTGACTACAAATAAGATTATTTGTTGTTAATTGAAATCCAAATTTAACTGAGCATTCTGTATTTTATTTAGCAGTCTCTGCCTTCCACCATACATGTCTGCTCCTCTCACCACAGGGGGAGAGGGTTTCTGCCACTCTCCATCTTGATCATTCTGACAGTCAGAATCTGCACTATTTCTTGACCACACTTGATTGACCAGGATAATGGGCTTCTGTTTTGTCTTTCACTTCCTGGACCCAAGCTAAGTGCTCCCTTCCCCTTCCTCTCCTTTGAGATTGCCCCCTGAGCAGGCTTACTCATTGGGAAGAGGTAGGTAATTTTCCCTTTGTCCGGCTGCCCACTTCAGACCTCATCCACTCTGGTGGCTGGGTAAGTGGACTTGTAGTCAGTTCTGAGAGCCCATTCAGCATAGGCATGCCTGAGGGCTCAGGCCTCAAGGCATAGATATGAGATGGGAGCAGAGCCCCCATTTGTCCTAAAGTTCCATCTTTTTTCTTCATTCTAGCTTTTACCAGTGAACTCCACACTTGGGGGCTTATTGGGCACCTGCTGGCCTAGTAATAAGCTGATGCTTCCGTTTCCACTGGGCCAGTACATTTCTGCATTTTCCTGTTTTACCTAGAAAGGAGGAGTTTTGAGACTTAGGTCCCAAGCCTCTTACATCATTGTCATCTCTACAAATCACACTTATTGGCCCATCTAGATCCACCCTTGTTGACTGTAAAAAAGAAAAAATAAATAATTGGCATGGGATGTCATTAAGCTAGAGTGGGAATAAAGAATCAGATATAGGTCATTCCGGGACATGTCTTATTTATGCACAGAAATGATCTAGGAACTTTGTGTTGTAAATAACTGCTTGCTGAATGAAAGAAGACGAGGAGGGCTCTGGTCTGGTTATGCAGCTCTGACATTTCTAGTTATAGACTTTTACCATGAGATGGGTATCAGAAAATACCCCTAGAGATCCTTTGCCAGTGGACGCTGTCGTCAGTCAAGAGATGTTCATAGCTCAGGCTCTTACTTCTTGCCTGGACCTTTGCCACACACAGCATCGTCACTCCATGCTTCCTGTACTTAGCTTCCCTAAACACGGATCTGATTACGCCACTACACTGTCTAAAAGCTTGCTTTTTCCTACAGAAGCAAGTCCAAACTCCTTAGCAAGGTACACAAAACCTTCCCGGGCTGATATGACACTCTGCATTTTGGCCTTTCTCCTGCTACCACTCTGCCTGCTGCTAGGCATTCTAAGTTGTAGCCAAAATAGACTAATAGCTGTTTCTTAAACATTCTCCTTCACATTTCCAAACCCTTGCATATGTTGGTCTTTCTGCTTCTAATGCCCTTCCTCTTCTTTCTCTGGGGAATGTTTTCTTGTTATAACTGTCAGCTCTCCAAAGCCTTCTTGAATTCCTCTGTCCCGGGCTGAATGACTGTTCCTTTCCTTTGTGCTCTCAGACGCTACCATATTGCATTGTAACCATTGGGCCAGGTATCTATTTCTCCCCCTTGTCTAGGAGCTCCATGAGGACAAACACCTTATTTGTATCTTTCATCTTTGTATCCCTTTATATCCTGTGCCTCTCCTATTTTCCCTATTACAGTGTCTGGTACAGTAGGGGCATTCAATAAATGATTGTCGCATGCATGAGGACAACAGAAGATCGGCCCAGATAGCTGACATTTAAGTTGTTTTAATTTTGTGATGTGTGTGAATTGTAAGATCAAATAAATTTTCAGGGCGGAAATGACTGCATTGAAATATTAGTATAGGAACATACTGCAGCCCATAAAAACCCAACACGAAGATACTGTCATTTAAATGAAGGGTATTAAATCTTTATCTCAAGGCACAATTAGAATAGAGCCACAGCATGAGACACTTGTAATAAGCTAACATTAGCATTAGTGTTAGCATTCAGTAATCCTTCCTCTTTTTGCTAGAGCATGCCTATTTTGGTATCAAACCGTATCTCATCAACATGTGTGTTATGCATTACGACTTACCAAAGGGATTTTTTTCTTTGTCATGCGAAATTCAGTGGATCAGCAAAATATCTCTGTTGACAAGTACTTTGTGAAAGGCTGTGAGACCGATCACAGGGATAAAAGGTATTTATTTGGTACTCTGCCTAAATGAAATCTGGAGTGACACTTCTCCTAAACACTTTATTTCCTTGAATGCACATCGAACATAATTTTAGCTCTCAAAGCCTAAAGATCTTAAGAGAAAAAAAAAAAAACAAAAAAAAAACAAAAAAAGCTTGAAGCACTCTAGAGAAGGAATAGTGGATTTGGTGTCAAGATTCTAATCCCAGCTCTGTTACCAACCAGATGTGTGATCCCAGGGGAGTCACACAACCTCTGAGGGCCTCGGTTTTCCCATGATTGTGTCATGGGGGTTCTACTGGTGATCTCTGAAGATATTTCTCATTTTGATACTATGTGCTCCTCTGCAGGGACAGACTGACTTGAACTTAAAGAAGCTTCATGAATCTTTGCTTGTACAGCTCCTTCCAAAAACCCTGGGAGGGGCCCCATTAATATCTTCTACGTGGCCATATATTTTTTTAAAGTTTCAAAAGTAAGACATTGTAACTGAAATTGGTTAAGACAGCTGTCTCTTTTTACTCTCCCTCTCTCAGATGTGGGATGGCTTTGAAGTAGCTGCAGGCATTTAGGAAAATTAGGATAAAGGAAAATTGAGTTGGGGATATGTTGATTTTCAGTTTAGCGATATATCTTTATATAGTTTAAAGTTACTGTGTGTAGTTACAATGTTGCTAGCCATTCTGGTGTAGGTATGGCTTCCAGCAATATATCTACCACCCATTGTGCTGGTTTGCTCACCATTGTGGCATGAGGGTACAAGGCTCCAGATGGTAGCATGAAAGGAACTTAACCTATAACTCTTGGCGCCAGAAGTGTGTGAGGGGTGAGAGAGAAACAAGAATGGAAATATATATAGCTGGAGCCTGATATATTGAAAATTCTCCCAATCATCTGACACAGAAAGTTGTAAATGGAAAATTCAGTTCTCAGTGATTCCTAAATAAAATGGTAATGTTCTTCCATTAGGAAAATATTCAATAATGCGGCATACACAATTATAAACCTAATGTGTTCTCTCTGTTTTTATTGTAAGTGCTTAAAATAGAACTTACCAGAATGTGGGGCAAAAACCTTTAATAGTACTATGAGCAGTTAAGTCTGTGATGTTGCAGATCAAATAATGCATCTCGGAAAAAGTCAGCATACCTGACACATCTTGTCTAGATGAATTCTGCTGGTTTCAGATGAAATAGCATGCACTATTGACACAATGCATTAAAAAGTCCTGAAGAAACAAGGGTTCTAGTGACAGAACTCCTATATTCGTCAGTAAGACAATAGATTTAGTATAAGAGTAATTTGATTATACCGTTATGAAGCTCAATATATTATAGACACAACTTAAAAATGTATTTTACTTGCTCTTATGCATGTCTTTTTTTTTTTTACTTTTTAAAAATTAAGTTTATTAGGATAACATTGGTTAATACAATTATATAATTTTCAGGTATACATTATAATTTGACATCTGTATATTCTATTGTGTGTTTACCACCCAAAGTCCAGTTTCCTTCATCTACCATGTATTTGATCCCCTTTACTCCGTCGACATCCTCCTCATCCCCGACCCCCTACCCTCTAGTAACCAGTAGTATATAGTCCATGTCAGTGACTCTCTGTTTGTTTGTCCTGTTCATTTGTTGTTTTTTTCTTTTAGGTTTATAACCCACATATAAGTGATGTCATGTGATTTTCAACTTTTTCTGTCTGGCTTATTTCGCTTAGCATGATTATGTCGAGGTCTATCCACGTTGTTGCAAATGGCAGTATTTCATCTCTTCTTATGGCTGAGTAATTTTCCTTTGTATATATTACCACAGCTTCTTTAGCCAATCATCTATCGTAGGACACTTAGGTTGCTTCCATGTCCTGGCCACTGTAAATAATGCTGCTATGAACATCGGTGTGCAAATCTTTTCAGATATGGGTTTTCAAGTCATTGGGGTAAATACCCAGTAGAGGGAGTGCTGGATCATATGGTAAATCAATTCTTAGTTTTTTGAGGAAACTCCATACTGTTTTCCATAGTGGCTGAATCAATTTGCAGTTCCACCAGCAGTGTATAAGGGTTCCTTTTTCTCTGCATCCTCTCCAACATTTGTTATTACTTGTTCTGTTGATTATGGCTATTCTAACAGGTGTGAGATAGTATCTCATTGTGGTTTTGATTTGCATTTCCTAATAGCTAGTGATGTTGAGCACCTTTTCAAATATTTGTTGGCCATTTGTATGTCCTCTAGGGAGAAGTGTCTGTTGAGACAGATCCTCTGTCCATTTTTTGATTGGATCGTTTGTGTTATTGTTGTTACTGAGTTGTATGAGTTCTTTGTATATTTTGGATATTAGGCCTTTATCGGAGGCACTATTTGCAATTGTATTTTCCCATTCGGATCGTTGTCTCTTCACCTTGTTGATGATTTCTTTTGTTGAGGAGAAGCTTTTTAGTTTGATGTAGTCCCATTCATTTATTTTAGCTTTTACTTCCCTTGCTTTTGAAGTCAAATTCATAAAATCCTCTTTAAGTCCAAGGTCCTTGAGTTTAGTTCCTATGTTTCCTTCTATGCATTTTATTATTTTAGGTCTTATATACAGATCCTTAATCCATTTCGAGTTGATTTTGGTGTGTGGTGATAGACGACAGTCTAGTTTCATTCTTTTGTAGGCGGCTTTCCAGTTTTCCCAGCACCACTTATTGAAGAGGCTTTCTCTTCTCCACTGTTCATTTCTGGCTTTTTTGTCAAAAATTAATTGCCCATGTAAATATGGGTTTACTTCTGGACTCTCGATTCTGTTCTGCTAGTCTATGTGTCTGTTTTGCTGCCAGTACCATGCCATTTTGATTACTGTCACTTTGTAGTATAATTTGAAGTTGGGCAGAGTGATGCCTCCAGCCTCGTTCTTTTTCCTCAGAATGGCTTTGGCAATTCAGGGTCTTTTGTGCTTCCATACAAATCTGATGATTTTTTTGTTCTATTTCTTTAAAAAATGCTGATCGAGTTTTGATGGGGATTGCATGAAATCTGTATAATGCTTTAAGTAATATGGTCATTTTAATTATGTTGATTGTCTCAATCCAAGAGCATGGAATATCTTTCCATTTCTTTTTATCTTCTTCGATTTCTTTTAATAGGGTCTTATAGTTTTCTATGTCCTTCCCATGTCTCGTTAAATTTATTCCTAGATATTGTATTCTTTTTTTTTGCAATTGCAAAAGGAATTATTTTTTCCACTTCTTTTTCCGACACTTCATTATTAGAGTACAGGAACACTATGGATTTTTGAACATAGATTTTGTATCCAGAGACTTTACTGTATTTGCTTCTAGTCTTTAGGGTTTTCTATATGGAGAATCATGTCATCCACAGATAGTGAAAGTTTGACTTTTTT
This sequence comes from Rousettus aegyptiacus, assembly GCF_014176215.1. Classification (NCBI taxonomy): domain Eukaryota; kingdom Metazoa; phylum Chordata; class Mammalia; order Chiroptera; family Pteropodidae; genus Rousettus; species Rousettus aegyptiacus. Next base: position 23,120,448 of record NW_023416310.1, read on the forward strand.
GTTTCCTATTTAAATGCTCTTATTTATATCTTTTCTCTTGTCTGATCGTACTTGCTAGGACCTCCAATGTTATATTGAATAACAGAGGCGATAGTGGACAGCCTTGACTTGTTCCTGATCTTGGAGGGAAGGTTTTTAGTTTTTCACCATTAAGTATAATGTTGGCTGAGGGTTTGTCATATTTGGCCTTTATTATATTAAGGCACTTTCCTTCTATACCAATTTTGTTAAGTGTTTTGATCATAAATGGATATCGTGTCTTGTTGAAGGCTTTTTCTGAATCTATTGACATGATCATATGATTCTTATATTTAAATTTGTTTATGTGGTGTACCACATTAACTGATTTGCATGTGTTGAACCAGCCCTGCGCCCCTGGAATGAAGCCCACTTGATCGTGATGTTTAATCACAATGTATAATTTTTTTAGTATGTTGCTGTATTCGGTTCGCTATTGTATTTAGGATTTTTTCATATATGTTCATGAGAGATATTGGTCTGTACTTTTCTTTTTGTGTGTTATCCTTACCAGGTTTGGTATCAGAGTAATATAGGCCTCATAAAATGAGTTGAGACATATTGCCTTCTCTTTGATTATTTGGAAGAATTTGAGGAGAATAGGTGTTAAATCTTTAAATGTTTGGTAGAATTCACTGGCGAAGCCATCTGGTCCTGGACTTTTACTTTTTGGTAGGTTTTTGATGATTGTTTCAATTTCCATACTGCTGATTGGTCTGTTTAGAGTTTCCAGTTCTTCTTGATTCAGTCTAGGAAGATCGTATTTTTCTTAAGTACTGGTCCATTTCTTCTAGGTTATTAAATTTGATGTTATATACATTTTAATAGTATTCTTGTATGATCCTTTGTATTTCTGCGGTGTCTGTCATAATTTCCCCTCTTTCATTCCTGGTTTTGTTTATTCGTGTCCTTTCTCCTTTTTCTTTAGTGAGTCTAGCCAAGGGTTTGTCAATTTTATTAACCTTCTCAAAGAACCAGCTCTTTGTTGCATTTATTTTTTCTATTGTTTTTTAATTTTTATTTTTAATATTATTTATTTCTGCTCTAATTTTGACAATTTCTTTCCTTCTGCTGACTTAGGCTTCGTTTGTTGTTCCTTTTCTAGGTTTTTAAGATGAAGTGTTAGGTTATTTATTTAGGCTCGTTCCTGTTTTTGGAGGTAGGCCTGTAATGATATGAACTTTCCTCTTATGACCACTTTTGCCATGTCCCAAAAGTTTGATATGTTGTACTATCGTTATCATTCATTTCTAAGTATCTCTTGATCTCTGTTTTTATTTCTTCTCTGGCCCAGTTATTTTTCAGTAACATGTTGTTTAATCTCCATATATTTGTGATTCTTCCTGCTTTCTTTTTGCAGTTGATCTCTAGTTTCAAAGCATTATGATCAGAGAATATAGTTGGTATGATTTCGACCCTCTTTTATTTGTTGAGGCTGTCTCTGTGTCCCAGTATGTGGTAAATCCTTGAAAGTGTGCCACGTGCATTAAAGAAGAATGTATAAACAGCTTTTTCGAAATGGAAGGCTCTATAAATGTCAATTAAGTCCAGTTGGTCTAATGTGTCATTTAAGGGCGTTATTTCCTTGTTGATTTTCTGTTTGGATGATCTGTCCATGTCTGAAAGTGGGGTATTTAGGTCTTCTACTATTACAGTGTTTTGGTCTGTTTCTCCCTTTAGTTTTGTTAGTAATTACTTTATATATTTCGGGGCTCCCTGATTGGGAGCATAGATATTAATAAATGTTGTGTCTTCTTGGTGCATGATTCCCTTAATCATTAAGAAGTGTCCCTTAGTATCTTTCTTTACCTTTTTCATTTTGAAATCTATTTTGTCTGATATTAGTACTGCTACTCCTGCTTTTCTCCGAATGGCATTTGCTTGAAATATCATTTTCCACCCTTTCACTTTGAGTCTATATTTGTCTTTGGAGCTGAGATGTGTCTCCTGGAGGCAGCATATGGTTGGGTTTTGTTTTTTGATCCAATCTGCAACTCTGTGCCTTTTTATTGGTGAGTTCAGTCCATTAACATTTAGGGTGATTTTTGAAATATAAAGTGTTCATATAGCCATTTTATCTTTTGCTTTCTGGTAGCTTGGTGTTTTCATTGCTTCCTTGTCCTTGTGTTTCTGTTTTCTTTATTTTGGTTGGCTTTTGTGAGTTTTGCCTCTGATCCTTCTTGTTTTATGTTATATACTTCAGTACTTAATCTTTGGTGTTATGGTTACCATTATGAATACATAGAGGATAGTTATATATATATATATATATATATATACACTGGCGTCCATTTTCTTCTGCGCTTGCCTTATCTCCATTCACCTTTGCGAATTTGAATCTTTGAATCCTCCCCTTTTTAGTCATTGTTATCTCAGTTTGTTTCTATGTATGCTGAATGTTCATTACTATCCTGCTATAGCAATTTTCTTCTTATTATTGGATCTAATAATGCCTTGTTCTTAGTAAGGGTTGCACTCCTCTGCTTCTATTTGCCCGATAGTCATTTTACTTCTGATTATGTTTTGTTTTTCTTTTTATCATTTTGTTTTAGGTGACCTGACCCCTTTCAGTATTTCTTGTAGTGCAGATCTTATAGTGAAGAGTTTCCTCAATTTCTGTATGTCTGGAAAGGTCTTAATTTCTCCTTCACATCTAAAGGAGAGCTTAGCCGGAAACATTATTCTAAACTGGTAGTTCTTTTCACTTAATAGTTTACTATTTGATTCCATTCCTTTCTGGCTTGTAAGATTTGCGCTGAGAAGTCGATGATAATCTAATGGGTTTTCCTTTATAAGTTACCATCGTCTTCTCCCTGGCTGCCCTGAGAATTCTGTCTTTCTTGTTGATTTTTGATAATTTTAATACAATGTGTCTTGGTGAAGGCCTTTTTGGGTTGCGATACTTGGTGTTCTGCTGACTTCTTGAATTCCAAGCTTCAGCTCATTCCTTAGATTAGGAAAATTCTCACCAACTATTTGTCTGAAAATGCTTTCTAGTCTCTGCTCCTTTTCCTTGACTTTGATAATGTCCCTTATTCTTATGTCCTCTCCTTATGATATCAGCTAGTTCTTGTATTTCTCTTTCATTATTTTTCATTCTACAGTTTCTCTCTTCTTCCTTTGGATTTATCTCTAGATTTCTGTCTTCGATTTACTGATCCTTCCTCCATTCAGTCGACTCTGTTTCCCAAACTTGCTCTTTCATTTTTCAACTCTTGCAGTGTGCTTTGTATCTCCAAAAGTTTATTTAGTTCTTTTTGAGGGCTTCAATCTCCTTGCTCTGTTTATCTAGGTGTTTTTCAATTCCTGAAATTGTTAATATGACTCGTTTTGGAACTCACTGAGGTTTTTCCACAAGTACTATTGTGAATTCTCTGTCACTGAAGTCACATATTTCTATGCCTGTAAGCTTATTTTCTGTAGATTTTTCTCTTTCTTTCTGAGATGCCTCATCACCTTGGTTGTTCATGGTGTTTAATACACTATTTCTCCACCTGGGCATTAATGGAAATGTATTCTGTTTTCCACCCCCCCCCCCCAGAAAGAAGATTATATAAAGGTCTCACTTTAGCCTGCTGCAAAGAAGGTGCTTTTCTTTTAGTTTCAGTAGGTGGCATCTAAGCCTCTTGGATTCCTGCTTTATATAAAGTCTTAATAATGCCTTATTATTTTCTTATAGATATTTAATCATGCTTGCTACCCTCAGTTTTAGTCCCTGTCAGTGTTAGCAACAGTTCCAGTAGTGTTTGCTCAGATTCCCCAGGGGCTCTGCGGTTATCAGTCTTGGAGGGTAGGGGGGAGAGGCCCTCTGGTTCAAGGTTTCTGGGGTGAGGCTCAGCCTCGGTTTCGCAACCGCAGCAGGTGAAAATCAACTGTTGTTTTTCTGCCATCTCGCTTCTCAGCTTTCTGCCCTGATGATTGGACACTGCCATCAGCTGTGTGGAACTTGCAGAACTCCTAGGCAGGGCCGTTCAGGAAAGTCCCTGTACCTTCATCCCTCCCCTCCTCCTGCAGGGAGCTCTGGAGGCTGCAAGAGGCAGCTTCTTTATTTCTTCCAGTCCACCACCTGATACCTGGGATTCTGACCTGTGGTAGCTCTTATGTGCAGATCCCATGCTCAGACATGCTGGTGTGCAGTTTGGGCGTTTTTTGTTGAGTTTTAGATGTACAGTTTATTATTATTTCAAGGGGAGAGACCTGGACGTCTTTAACTCCACCATGTTTCCACCTGTCTTTCTAAAACAGCTATTCGAGCGGGCCTGATCTGGGCGGCTGGCTGTCAGCGAAGCAGCAGTGCTTCAATCCATTTGCCTCGGCTTTTACATCACTAGAAGTGCCATGTTCCTGGTCTTGCCAAGCACAGGCAGGGCAACTACTATGCGCTGGGTAGGGGTAAGGGGGGGCCGAGGCCAGTGGAAAAGGAGAGGAGGGAGGCAGAGCCAAAGCTTTCTACCACTCTCGTACATGTCTTAATTCCAGATTAACTTTGTGTCTGTTTTCAGAATGGTTAATATACAACAATTCAGATATAAAGGCAAGGATGTATCTTATTGAAGATTTAAACTGAAAGGAAAACTAGTAGGAAATTCAAAATGTTGAAAACTTATTTTATCACAACAAAGGCTAGAAGTTCTGAAGATCAAAATCAGAAAAACAAGAAACAGGATTATGATAGTGTACCCCAATTTGACAAAATTCTAAATTTCATGTGACATTGTGACAAGTAGAAGATGAAAAAACTTTCTTAAGTTATCGATGATAAAAAATTTTCTAGCAGACTGAGTTATCTTTTATCTCTATAAAAAGATTATAGGAAAAATGTTTTTCCTATAAGAGACAGCTAAAAATTTAGAAAACTATTATAGAGCGTTAAGCAGTTCACTAGTAAACATATTTTGTTGTCCCCTTTTGCCCCCCGATTTTTTAATGTTTGTGCTGTTTTTCAGCTTTTAAGAATTAGTATTTTATATTTCTTACTTTGCCATAAATAAATATTCTATTTGTGCTAAATTTTTGTTTGCAATTTTTTATTCTCTTTCAGTAAAAAGGGTTCCTTAAATCATATAAGCTTTAGGCCCCAACAAAGCTGTATCTGTTTTTGCTCATCTGACAGCATGCTTTATAGGGCAGTGCTTCTCAACACTTAGCACACATTTGAATCCCCTGGGGTTCTTATTAAAATGTAGCTTCTGAGATTCTGCATTTCTAACAAACTCCAAGGTGATGCCCACACTGCTAGTCTAGGGACCATACTTTGACAGTTAAAAATCTAGAACAGCGTTTTTTATCTGGCTGTGCACTGAAATCATTTGAGATTCTCTTAGAAAACACAGATGTCTGGGCCCGCCCCTTTAGATTTTTACTCAGAAGGTCTAGATTAGGGCCCTGTAGCTGTATTTAAAACCAACAAACAAACAACTTTATAAGTAGAGAAAGAGACACTTTCCAACACTGCTGGTGGGAATTCAAACTGATACAACCATTTTTTAGGTCGATTTGGAAACATCTTCCTGGAAACCAAAACGAAGCCAGCTGGCAAGGCAGCCTGGAAAAGAGAGTTTACAGATTTCCACTTCAAGGTCACAAAGCAAAGTATAGGAGGATGGGCTTTGCCTGAGACAATAGATGTGTGACTGGCACAGGGTACATTCTCTGTGACCCAGCAGTTCCGCTTCTAGGAGTTTATCTGAGTAATATTTACTTGTATCAAGATACATGTGAAAAAATGTTTAATCTCACATTATTTGTAGTTGGGAAATACTGAAAGTTGTGTGTGTGTGTGTGTGTGTGTGTGTATACACCCATCAATAAATTATATAAGTTATGGAACGTCTTTACAATGGAATAACAATAACTAATCTTAATTCAACAATATGTGCCAGACATGGTTCTAAGTTATTTATAAGTATAATAGTCTTCACAACTATCATGTTTCACTTACAGATGATGTAATTTATACGTATTGATGTGGAAAGATGTTCAGGGATATAACAGGCAAAAGACAAGTAGCAGAACATTATTTATATATTATATATTACCATTATAATACACTAGCAACACAAAGTAATATATTTGATTGTGATGCACATTCCCCAGCATGTAACTATTGATCTATGAGTAGAAATGAAAGGACATTCAATTACTTCAAACAAGCTGTTTTTATGCAGTTTGGTTAACTGGTAACACTTTCAGAAGAAGACAAAGTAAAAAGGATCAGGTGATTTAGAGAATTCTCTCAGTCAATGGTCAAACAGTCATACTGAGTGATCTCATCATTAGGAATGATGAGAAGAGCTGAGCCATAGATGTTCTTATATCTCATTTCTCTTAGGACACACGATAGGGAGAAATATCCCAGTGTAATTTGTCTAGAATTTTCAATTGGTCCCATTCTGCATTATGCTGTTTTACCTCAGAGACTCCATTCCTCTCTCACTTTCAGTTCATAGCAAATTTTTTTCCAATATACATATTTCCAACACTTTATTATGGGAGTTTTCAAACACAAAAAAAATAAGAGAAATCAACAGGGAACACTTATGTGTCTATCTAGACTGTACAGTTAACATTTTACTATACTTGTTTTATTGGATATCTGTTCATCTCTCTATGCATCCATTGATCTACCTCATTTTGGGGATACATCTCTAAGTTGCTGACATCAACAGTATACATTTTTCTAAATACTTTGGTATGCATAGCAATAGCTACAGTTAAATATTTGTTTATAGTTCTTTTTATTTTCTTTTGAGGTAAAATCTACAATTAAGGTAATGCGTAAATCTTAGGTATACAATTTGATGAGTTTTACCTCATCAAATACCTACATCTGTGTAACTCAAACCTCTATCCAGAGAGAACTTTATCTTACCTAAAAGTTTCTTCATGCCCCCTCCTCGGGCACTTTCCTGCCTGTACACCAATCTCCACTCCTTCCTTTACTCCTGTACTCACTGCTCTGATTTTTTTTCCCACTGTAGATACCCATTCTAGAACTTCTTATAAATTAAATGATACAATATCTTTTGATCTAGAACTTCTTATAAATAGAATGATACAATATCTTTTGTGTTATATTTCTTTAACTCAGCATAATGTTTTTTGTGATTCATGCATGTTATTACTTGTATTAATAGTTTGCTCCTTATTATTTTTAGTAACATTACATTGTATAAACATAGCACAATCTATTTTTCCTATTAATAAATAACTGGGGTTTTTTATTCCTGGCTATTATAAGGAAAGCTTCTCTGAATATTCTTACACAAGTAATTTTGTTGGCATTCATTTTTGTTCTTCTTAGGAATGGAATTACTTGGTCATAGGATATATATGTTTAGTTTTGTAATAACCCATCAGATCTTTTCCCAAGTGGTTGTACCATTTTATACTCCCACTAACAGAGTCTGAAAGTTCCAGTTCTTCCACATCCTATCCAACATTTGATGTTGTCAGTCTTTTTAATTTTAGCCACTATGGTGGGTATGTAGTAGTATTTCATTGTGGTTTAATTTGCATTTCCAATTCCCTGAGTGTGTGTGTTGTATGTGTACACATAATATCAGATTTTCAATAATTTATTTCGTAGTAATTTCAAAGTTTCCAGAATAATACCAAAAATTCCAGTACTCTCTTCCCCAGATTCTCTGACCATTAACATTTTACTGCATTTGCTCCATCACCCATTTTCTCTTTACTTATACTCAGTGTCATTATTTTTTTTCTGAACCTTTTGAGAGCAAGCTAAAAATATGGCATGACATTACTCCTATATGCTCCAGTGTATATTTATCCCAAACAAGGACACTTCCTTATGAGCATACCACCCTCCAAATCAGGCTATCAACATTGGTATAATACTGTGCAATCTAAAAACTCCATTCAAATTTTGCCAATGATTCCCCCAAATCCTTCTTTTTCCTTTCCATTCCAGGATACTATCCAAGAATATGTGCTATATTTAGTTGTCACATCTCTTCAGATTCTTTCAAACTTATACAGCTCCTCTGTCTATCCCTGTATTTCATGTGCTTGATGGTTTTAAAGAACACAAGTTTTTCATTCTGTAAGATGATCTCCAACCTGGGTGTGTCTGATGTTTATTTTTTCATGGCTCTACAGAGGTTGTGCATTCTTGGCAGTAATTCTAAAGGAATGATGCTTTGTTCTCAGTGCCTCACACCAGGAGGCACATGTTACCCCCTCATCCTACCACTGGTCAAGCTAACATTGATTGCTTGGTCATGTTTTCTGCCAGGGTATCTCCACAAAATTCAACATTTTGGCTTTCGTAATTGATTAGTGTTCTGAGCTTAGTCAATATTCTAAGGATCTTTGGTTTCTTTTAATAATGGCTTGTGTTTAGAAATCAAGATTTGGTCACTCAGTGTGTTAATTGCTTTTAGGTTTACTCGCTTAGTGGACAGTAATTGGAAATATGTACGTATGTATATGTATATATTTATACAGACATATATACCTATAACTGTTTCTATATCTATTTGTGTAAGTATATATTTACACATACATAATAATAAAAGCGTAAGTTCATGCCCATACCTCTATTCCAATCTAATAGTTTAGGGGTATTTTTAGACTTTCCTGTTTGGATGTTTATAAACACCTTCTCTGGCAATGAGAATTTCAGCTCCTATTTCCCTCAATGCATTTACTTATTTGTCAAATCTCCCAACCCCACCAGCTGTCTCTTCTGCCCACCACCTCCACATCCCACACCTACTCTTTGCCCTGTCTCTCACCACCCCGTCCCTGGCCTGCATCCTTGGTCTCAGGGTGTCCTGTCTTTGTCTATGCTTGGCTTTCTAAACTCCCTCATTTCCCTTTGCCTTCAGCTGCTGGATTGACTTCTCCATTCTGGGAAGGAATAAGAAGGGAGTATGTAATATGTTTTAGTAGTAAAGAACAAAACCAACTCTCTGTTTCAGTTGTAGTAGTTCTATTTCCTGGCTCTTATTCCTGAATTTTTACAAAGAAAAGCACCCAGTCTTTAAAAATAAGGGTAGGGGATATTGAGTGTAGCAAATAACAATTATTTTTAAAGTTCTCAAATAAAAGACTTTTTAACAGGTTATCGGAATTATTACCTGTGCCTGCTGTGGGATCAAGTCAAAGCTGGACTTTACTGCCCAGCAGGGGGTAATGCTGTTCTGAAACAAGTGAATAGACTTACAGCTTGCAAACTGGTTAATCAATAATAAACAGTATTAGCAGAAGCTTTCATTTTTCGAAGTGTTGACTGTCCTGGGGTGGGCACAGCAGGTGAGGATCCCAGCCATTCACATCAATCCTCTGGCGTTGGTGTTCAGGAGGTATCAGCTGTGCCGAGCCTGCAGACATCAATGACAGGCTTTTACCCACTGACTTGAGCTTTTTGAGGGCTTTCTCATCAGAGCCTTTGCCTGTCACCTTAGGAAAGGAACGCTGCAACAGTTAGTTTCATGTTTCTTAAGTCAGAGAAATAATCTGGCTTTTGGAAAATAATCTGATAGTGCTTTCTGGAAATGGTGGGAGATAAGCACCATGCAGGCACTGGCTCTTTCATTTCTGGCTGGGTGTTTACTCTCCCGCTGTACTCCCCGCACTCGCCAGAAAGCGTAGATTCTCAGTTTAGTATAGATCAGATTGTATAAAGCTGAGACTTCTCACGGTCTGCCTTTATCTCTGGCCACACACTCCCTACTTACCAGGGAGCCCACTTAATCATGTCTGAAATATGCCTCATTTGCAGGCTTAAGGCAGCCCATGACCTAAGATAAGAATGGCAAATTTGTTTCAATACATATACCAGCTCTGATTAATTGCTCACATATACTTGAGAGAGCTGTATGGTAAAGGACTTTGAGGCCAACAATGGGCTTGATTGGAAAGAGTGCTATTATTGCTTGGTGATGTCTTCCATGAGCATGGAAGAAAGGAATGGGGTACATGGACACCATATTTGCCCTCCCTATCTTAGGATTTAACCTCATATTTCAGCAGAAGTTAGGTAAAACAGTTTTGCCTAAGGTAGTTAATAATTATCTTAATTTTAAAACTGCCTAATTGGTAGTATCTCATGTCCGCTGTCCTTATTTATTTTAATAATATTTGGCACATATATGTACCCCGACTAATGACAAGAAAAGAAAGGAAGAAAAGTGAATATTTTTTGAGCATCTCTTAATGGTCAGATTCTTCTTTTAGGAGTTTTATTAACTATATCTCACTATATATTCAAAACAATCCTATAAAGTCAGAGTATTATTCCCCTTCTTAAAATGATAAAGAAATTAAGCTTCGGAGAAGTAAAGTTTTTGCCTAAACCATAATAGAAAATTTCAAATCCAAGGCTGATCACCATGCTGCTTCTGTTAGGTTTCTGAACCCAGGCTCCACCTTTAACCTCTGTGTTGAATAAATCTGGATTCCACCTAGTTTACCCCAAATCTGACCCCAACCTGTCATTTCCTTTCAATCAGTTCTGTAGCTCCAGTTGGAAGTGACATTCATCACCTCAACATTTGGTTTCATGGTAGAGAAATGTAAGAGGCACTCCCTAAAGTCACCACCCTCCATCCTGTGGGCTTTGGGCAGTTCAAGATGAGGCTGCCTCCAGAGCCGGGGTCCTGTACAGTGACTTTCCCTCTGAAGGATCTCTGTATTTAGGCCAGGTACCTTTACAGTTCCCTCTTTGGTCTCTAGGATGTTCAAAGCCGTACAGGAGAGTTGTGGCCAAGACTTCCTAATCCTGTGAGTTGTGAGCACCTGTGATCTAGCACCATCATCAGAAAGAAATGCAGAGTTTGTTCAACTGCTTCCCAGGGAACCGCACTATCTCCTGCATTAATTGGCACAGTGTTAGGCAGTCCTGGAAGCTTAGAAACAGTTTCAAAAATAAACTTGTATGGTGCTTTCAAAAATTTCCAAGTTCCTCACTGATTGATTTTCTTCAATCTTATCAAAGATAGATTTCTATAAAGCTAGTAGTTCATGCAAATTAGGATGGACTAAGCAAAGTTAGTTCCAAGCAAAATTATTGATAAAATTCTCCAGTGGAGTGTATTTTCAGTGTCCTTAACCATGTTATTGCCCAGCAGGGACTAAAGCTTTCTTTAGGAACGGTCACTCTCATACCTTCCACTCTGACTTTTCTTCCTTCATCAGAATTCCTGCTGTCAGAAAAAGTTTGGAAATTTGGACACTGATAAAACATGGTTTCCCCATCCTAAGAGCAGATCATTAAGGTCAAAGCCTTGAAAAGTTTGGCATAAAGGAACAAATTTGAAATGAATCTTAGCTGGCAGTTTGAGGAAGGATAGGGGTAAGAAAACACAGCTTCCCAGTGCTTCTATCACCTCATGTAAAGACACCTGACTTTCCAAGGCGAGTCTGGCCCTACGTCTTCTAGGGGGTGCTTCCTGGTCTAATGATGCTTTCACTGTGGGCAGTAGTGGTATCCCGGGAAGATGGAGCGAAGCAGGGGGAGGTTAGGAACCTGAGTTATTTGAGGTTTAGGTGTAATAGAAAGTGGCCAGGTGGCTAAAAGTAAAGCCCTGTAGAATTTAAATAGCCACCCTGGGTCTGACTGATGGTCAGCTTTAATTCTCTTCTCAAAGAGGCACCTCCATCAATGCAGTCTATGGGATTGTGAGCACAGGAGTCCGATTACATGGAGGAAAATTTTCCTCAGAACAATTGGCTATATATCTTGATGCAGGGCATCGGTATTTCTTGAAAGGCTTTCTGTTCAAAATGGACAAGGTCCCAGCTCGCCTTTCTTTCCGAGAGAGGAAAGTATCACAGCCTGAGGTGATTGAGGGTGTTGTGGATAGTAAATTCCTTAGCCCTGAGATGTAGAGATGGGCATGTGTATTTTATTTATTATTTACTGAGAAACCTGTTCAAATACAGCATTTTAGGAACAGGTAAGAAACATGGGTGAAAATATGAGCGCCCGAGGCATAAAAGAGACTTTGAAACTAGGACAGACTTTGATTAGAGACTGCCTGGTGTCAGGGGGTGAGGTAGTCTGTATGCACTACCTTCTCAACCTCACATATCAATTTTTAAACTTGGTTTAGACTCCGGGAAGCAATGAATTTGGGGATTTCAAGTGAGTCTCTCGGTCCAGATGTGTCCATAATAGAAACTACTGGGCAGTAGGGCATAATTAACAATCTCTCCTTCACTGAGACTGCAGAATGGCATTAATTTTGCCAAGTGGGCTTGACGTGAATTGGCTAGAATGTCTGAATAGATTTCCAGCTGCTGCTCATGAAGCTCTGGCTTCCAGCAGAATTTGCATTCCAAATAAAACGATGCCTGAAATAGATGTGTGATACATGTTCAAAGCTATTTTTAATCAATGATCACTCGGTTTGCTGTGAAAGATTACCAGCAGGTCACAATCCATTTCGGGTTTTGCTGTGTCCTGCAGAACTGATCTAAACATGGGAGACTTCAGCTTCCCCTGCAGTCCTTGTGCTTTGTCAGCTCTGTGGGTGAAGGGAGGAGGGGACTTGAGTGGACGAGAGTAACGCAGATGTGCTCACACTCACCAGTACCAGAGCAGGAGGACCGCTTACGTGGGCCAAGGCCCTGTTTAAGTTTGCCCAGGCCCCACAGAGAAACTTTCTGGAGCAATTATAAGCCCGAGGATTCTGTCCTTGAATATTCATCCTGAAACTCACCATGTCACTGTCCAGCAAGTCAATCAGTTTCAATTCATTGGGGAACTCAGAGAGAAATGTTTATTTCTCATTTGCTAACCCCCATCTAACTGTGAGGATGCTGTGAGCAGTGCATTTTTCTTTGTAGATAGCATCTTCCAGGAAGCTTGAGATTTCTGTAGGGACTGCTGCCAAAATCATCCACGAGTTGTTGTTGTTTAAAATAATAGCACCTTACATTTATTTAGCATGCTCACTATTTGCAAACAAATCTATAATCTCATTTGCAAAAGGCATTCACATAGTTTGAATACTTAAATACTTATAATTGCACATTATTTGTTTAACAAAATATGTTAATATTATTTTCCACCATTCGATTTCTCCCTTCTCTTTTTCTATAAGGTGTTTTCCTTTATGATCCAGCTCTTCTGACATTTTTTTTGCATATGCATTGGTAACTCTATTTTAGCTGCACCAAAGAGTCCCCAAGACTATTGGTTTTAGTGCTTTATCTTACTACTTAAAAAAAAAAAAAAAAAAAAACCTCCGTCTTTTGCCTATAATATTCATTTTGCATTTTACCCTCCTCCCCAAATATCAATTTATAGTTTTAAAAAATATTTTGCCACGGTTTATTTAGAATTCACGTGTGGCTTTTTTTTTTTTAAAAAAAAATTAGTTTCTTAGGTACATTTTTTTCTATTTTTCAGTTTTATAAGGATTAATCTATCTATCTGTTAAGAATACATGACCTTGGTGATAGAGGGATCCAGTCTGCCTTATTCATCATTCTTTCTGAGTCTTAGCATAAAGTAAAATGTCAATAAAATTCTGTGGTATGAATGGAATCAATTAACGAATACAAAAACAAGTAATCTGAGATCTGAAGGACGAGCAGGTGTTAGCCTGGGCAGTAAGGTGGAGAAAAGTGTTCCAAGAAAAAAGAGAATAGAAAGGCTTGGCAGAGACAGAAAGCAGCATTTTGATTAACTGAAAAAAATTAATTATGACTGGATTGTGAGGTAGAGGGAGAAATGATTTTTATAAAAAATATGAATATATTATACAAAATTTTTTTTCTAGAAGCCCATTGTTTTTATATTAAAAGTGTGAAAGCAAATTTGAAAAGTATAAAGACAAAAGTACAAATTACCTGTAGTTCTAAAACCAAGTGATACTCTCTGTGTGATTCTTATAATAGCAGCCATCATGATAGCTAACTTTGATTTAGGGTGCCTGCCTAAGGGTCAGGCTCTATTCTAGCTGCTTTGTATTTAATAACCATTCAGTCCTCATGGCAAACCTATGGGTCAAAATGCAGGTCTAGATAGAAGAAAACATGCAAAATATACGGGCTGTTTGGTATCAACTTTTAAAATCTAGAAATTCTTCAGATTTCTCATCAATGAAAATGATTATATTGTTCCATATGCCTCTGTCTTTGGGGAAAGGAAAAACTTTTAGTTAGTAATTTTCCCAGACCCATGAAGGTTAGATATCAGTAACAAAAGTCAGACTAGAACAATATCAACTATTGTTTTTAAGTTTTTATTTTGAAATAAAAACTTAATAAAAGCTTAGATTTACAGAGGAGTTACAAAAAATAGTACAGAGACTTTCTATATACCTTCTGCTCAACTTCCTCTAATGCTAGCATCTTATACAACCATGACACAATTATCAAAACTAAGAAACTGACTATGCTATTAACTAAACTGCAGACTATTTGGATTCCATCAGTTTTTCCACTAATGTTCCTTTCGGGCCCAGGAGCCAGACACGATCTCATTGCATTTAGTGTTCTCCAGTGTGCGACAGTGCCTCAGCCTTTTCTTGTCTTCCATAACGTTGATACTTTTGAAGAATCTGATGAGACATTTTGTAGAATGTCCTTTTATTTGGGTTTGCCTTACGTTTTCTCATAATTAGACTGTGACTATGTATTTCAGGACAGATATTGTAAGGGTTATGTACCCTTCTCAGTGTATTATATTGGTGAATACACGATTCAATATGTTTTATCACTCATGATGGTGACCTTGATTACTTGGTTAAGGTGGTGACTGCTAGGTTTCTCTATTGTATAGTTACTACTTTTTTCCATTGTAATTAATAAGTAATTTGTAAGTAATTTGTGGACAATATTTAGTGACTACGCAAATATACTATCTCTCTTCAAACTTCCACTAATTTGACCATTCATCAGTACATCTTGCAATTATTACTGTAGTGTCCTAATGGGATTTTCTATTTCCCTTATCCTTTATATATTTATTAATTGGAATTCTTGTGTAAGGAAGAGTTTGTTCTTCTTTGTTTCTTTGTTTGTTTGTTTGTTTGTTTCTATCAGATGGACTTGTGGATATTTATTTTATTTTTTGGATTATAACCCCATTCCATTATTATTTATTTTGTATTGTAAGTCAATCCAGCTTTGGCTACTGGGAGTGCTTCTAGATTAGCTTCTATGTCCTTTTGATATTCACATTTATTTTTAAATTTTTCCTTATTTTTGTCACCAAAAGGTGCTTCAGCCAGCCTTTGTTTTTTTTAAACTACATTTTATTTTTTAGAGCACATTTGGATTTACAAAAAAAAAAAAATGAACAAAAAGTACAGAGTTTCCATATACACCCCTCTGCCTCCCCTATTATTAACATCTTCTATTCATATGGTGTATTTAATATAATTGATAAACCAATATTGATATACTATTAACTAAAGTCCATAGTTTAAATTAGGGCTCACTCTTTGTTTTGTACAGTTCTATAGGTTGTGACAAATGCGTAATATCATGTATCCACAGTGACAGTAGCATACAGAAGATTTCCACTGCCCTAAAAATCCCCTGTGCTATGTATCCCTTCCTCCTCCCATCCAAAACTCTGGCAACCTCTTTTCTTTTTATAGTCTCTATAAATTTGCTTTTTTCAGAATGTCATATAGTTGGAATCATACAATATGTAGCCTTTTTAGACTGGCTTCTTTCATTTTGCAGTAGGCATTTAATGTTCTTTCATATTTTTTCATGACTTTATAGCTCCTTTCTTTCTTTCTTTCTTTCTTTCTTTCTTTCTTTCTTTCTTTCTTTCTTTCTTTCTTTCTTCCTCTCTTTCTCTCTTTCTTTCTTTCTTTCTTCCTCTCTTTCTCTCTTTCTTTCTTTCTTCCTCTCTTTCTCTCTTTCTCTCTTTCTCTCTTTTTCCCCCTGCAATTAAGAAGTTTTATTTCATGAAATATATAGATTCCCACATGTCATGCAACATTTATAAAAAACAGTCCATATACTAGACTATAAAACAAGTCTCAAGAAATTTCAAGAATTAGTCATCTATAGACCATATACTTTAAGCACAGCACAGTTAAAGAATAAATCAATTATAAAAGATAGCTAAAAGATAACTAAAAGAAAGAGAGCAGGCTAGAAAGAAAAGGATTTTAAAGAAATGAAATATCAACTAACAGTGTTTTAGGGAAGTTATAGCTGTATCTAGAAAAGCTCAATATCTGTGGTCCTAGTTGCGGGATCCTCTTTACATCTTGCTGGGTTCTTGATCAGGAGTTCTCTTGAATTAAGCTAGCTTTGGCCCTCTCCAGGAACTTCCCAGAATTCCTTTAACTTGAGCAAATTGTTTAAGGGTGACTCTTTCCTTGGAATCTATAAGTCTTGGCATTCTCTTTTCTTTCTTTAATTGTCTTAAAATTCACATCGTTTTAACTTTTTGAAAGTAGCTGTAGCTGTTGGGCCTGCCAAACTTGTTCTTGTCAGGACTGAGTCTGGGTGTTTGTTGGGATGCAAGAGCCGTCCTGAGTTTAATGTTATGGTAGGAAACAGAAAGCTCCTGGTGTTGTCCTAGTCTAGGTGTTAATGACTTGTACTTCTCTACAAGTCATATGTTGCTGGCTCACATGGTTGTGTTAGGAAACCAGAAATGTAGCTCATTTCTTTTTATTGCTGTGTAACATTGCAGTGTCTGGATGTACCACAATTTACTTACACATTCACCTGCTGAAGGACACTTTGGGTGCTTCCAAGTTTTGGAAATTTAAATAAAGCTGTTATAAACATTCATGTGCAAGTTTTTGTAGGATGTAAGTTTTCAGTTTTCTGGGTGAATACCTAGAAGTGCTGTTGCTGGAGTGTATGGTAAGACTGTCTCCCAAAGTAGTGTGCCATTTTGCATTCCCACTAGTAGTAAATGAGAGTTCTCATTGCTTCACATGCTTGTCAGCACTTGGTTTTGTTGATATTTTGGATTTTAGTCATTCTAACATCAGCCATGTACCATTCATGTACCAACTATGATGTTTAACTAGCCATATCCAATCAGAGATGTCATCTGAAAGGTATGATGAAGAATGTGACCCAAAAATCAGATATTTTGAAATTGAGAAAGGACTCAAAGCAAAAACAAAGTTGCAAAAGGAAAAACAAATGGGACAAAGTCTCACTCCAGAAGCAAAAGCACAAATAAACTTAGTTCCCAAGCCTAGGGTCAAACCTGAGGAAAGGAAGTCCTCCAGTATCGTCTTTTTTTTTTTTTTTTTTAATAAGAAAGGACAACTCTTTTCTTATATCTTAATTTTGGTTAGCTGAAATTCTTCTTTAGTGCATTAAAAAAAAAACATAAATGGATAGTATATTTTCTGATCTCATGAATATTGGGAATGGCTTCAGGCATAGAAGAGAAGTATGTTGGAGTGATAGAACATTTGTTGTGCTTTTTCGATCAATACCCTGCTTTTTTCAGTTGAGGAACATTTACTCCCCCAATCCATGTATTTTTGGTGCAATTATCACTTCAAAGCGGGTACAGACCTAGACCTCATTAATTGTGATAACCTAACCACAGTGGCTTATGCAAGAGTGGACATATAATTAAATTGCTTATATGGATTATGAACCATATGGATGTAGGGTTGGGATGCCAGTGGCCAACTTTCCTGTCTATGGAAAGAGAGAATGAAGCCAACATAAATAAAATAAAACAAGCAAGCAGATCTAAGAGATGGAGAAAGAGAGAGAGAGAGAGAGAGAGTGTGAGCGAGAACAAGCAGGTACACTGGAGGGGCAAGAATGAGAAAGTAAGAGTGGGTCCAGGTGAATTGTTTGATATCTTTCATCCAGCTACTTTTAAAGTCTTATTGTTGGACTCTCTAGTCATACAAACCAATAAATACATTTCCTTTGTTTTTCTTAAGATAGTTTAAAATTTGTTTCCTATCCTTTACAATGGAAAGGATGGATTTGGTACTAGGAATAGGCTATCGCTAGAGACAGACTCCACAAGGGCAGGAAAGTTGACTATCTTTGTCATGCTGTTCAGAAATACATGATTAAGGGGTTGTCTGTTGTTTCTTTTGACTCAGACCATGTTGCCTCCTGAGACTTGAATTTTAGAGGAGTTGTCAAAATTTTAGGATGTTGTCTGCTCCTTGCATGTCTTTCAAGAAAAGAAGAAGCTTTGGTATAAATTGGTCTCTTTGAAAGTGTGAAAGAAATAGTATATAACTTTATTAAGAGATGCCTTTTGGCCATTTAAATGTGAGCAGTAATTGAAGACTCTGTGGTTCAGATAATCATGTACTTCATGGAACTACAAAACCAATATCCCTGCTCCAAGTTGAAGTTAATGTTGGCAGAGGTTGAAAGGTGGGAGACACAGTGGGGGATATGATTGGGACTTAGGAAGAATATGAAGCCTGGTCTTTTAACCCCCTCCCAAAACTATTCTGCTCAGCTCGCTGGTGATGAAGGTAACAATTCATTCCCTAGTAAATAGTCAACCACAAGTTCAACTAGGGCGCGGCACTGATTAGTTCTGCTTCAACACCTCAGCTTGAGCCATTTAGGAGTCATTTAGCTGAAGGCTGAGACTTGCTACCAAGGGACAGATATGCAAAAGAGTCTGGTCTATAATTAAGGACACTGGTTTTCACTTACAGAAGTAGGCACAACCAGTAGATGACTAAGGTTTTAAAAAGTATTAAAAATCCCAAAGATGTTTGGGATTGCTAGGTTTCTAAGGCAATCCCCAGGTCCTTGCAGTAACACCAAATGTAAGAGAGATGCTAAGGGACAGGAGCCCCAGAAAGATTTTTGCCCTGTATTTATTTTAGGCACAGCTTTGAAAAATAATGAACTTGGGCAATCTGTGTACAGGACAAAGCTCAGGGATAGTCAGCTCGGTTCTATTGTCAAGATGTACATCTTGTTACCTTATTCTTCAGGGTATGGTATGTGCTGTGGTATATGTCATGTCACCCTTTCTGAACATAGTTTTAATTGAAGATATCCTGTTTTCCCTCCTCTACTGTGTAATGGATACACAGGTGATCGTTATATTACTCATTTAAACTGCAGATTGTTGAATAAAAAGGAGCCATATCTGGATGTCAGAGATGTGTGCATTACCCAGAGATCCTGGACATGAAAATGTGCTGGTAACTGGATGTGATTCTGAATTGTCTGTTTTTGAAGTAAGTGTGATTTAGTTATACATTAGGTGGGCAAACTTTAGGTGGAAGCACTTTTGAAGTTATAAGTGCAGAATTGTGTATGAGTAAGTGTTAATCAGACATGGGGAAATGGAGCTCATATTTGCTCTTATTGCCTGCCCACCATTTTTTTTTTTCCATGAAGAAATTGCTTCTTTCCCATCTCATTAAGTTCTTGTGAGACCGTTAGTCACAGTGCATCCTGGCTGCAGGAGCAATGAGTGACCCAAGTATGACCAATAATGGACCGACTTCCTACCCCTGGTGACTAGATACATGGTCTGAGTACAAACAATCAAAGTATTTTCATGAGATTTACAATCTCATGGATATAGAAAGTCCATATTTCATTTAGATGATTACTAAAACAAGATGAGCTTGGAAATGTTTCCTCAGCAATGTTTCCTGGGATAGGAAAAGTGTGCACTTACAGTGGGAGAGAATGGGGCCAATATAGAAAAAAAAGAAGTGATAAATGAAGCAAAAGATGATGGAGTTGATGATAAGGAGGAAGAGACAGAGGGAGATGACATTATTTTAGCCTTAGGGTCCAGCTGTACCTAAAGTTACCTTGCAAGTTTTGTGAGCCAATATATTCATTTATTTCCCCTTATGCCAGTTTGAACTATGTTTCCTTTCACTTGGATCTAAAAAAGTCATAAAAACTGGGTATAAAATCTTGGATTACAACTTTCCCCCTCAAAATTCTGTGCACTTTGCTTAATTTCTTTTCAATATCTAATAAATACAAAGGAGAAATCTGAGACCAGCCTGATATATTCTTCTTTATATGCAATTTACTCTTCCTATCTGGATGCTTAAACATTATTTTCTTTATATTAATATTAAACCTATTCCAAGAGTGCACTTAGTTGTGGATCATATATATGTAAATACATATATATTTTTTCCATCGAAAACACTGTGGGCTCCTTAAATCTGTATATGTAAGACTTTCTTCCAATTTGTAATTTTTTTTCAATATGTCACGGATTATATTTTCATTCTACTTCCTTTGGTTTCTTTTACCTATAATTTATAAGTTGGATCTTTATAAATTGAGGAGGGGGGAAATAATATTTTGACAGCCTTAAAAAGCAGCAGCTAGCCAATAAAGGTCAGCTATCTGGTTTCGGGGCTGGGACAGATCTTGTATTCTTATTCCAGAGAGCCAGGCAGTTTGAGAGGAGTGAATAGTCTTTGTGCCTTTTTTTCAGGTGGGCAGTCATTCTATTCAGGCAACATAACACAAGAGTTTACCAGTTGCACTCTTCTTCAGCAGTTCAATCAATATGATGACTAACAAAAATGTCTTAGTTTTCAGAGTGTTTTAATCCACCCTTCCCCTTCTTCCATATTAATGAGTATTTTGAAAGAAATTTTAGAGAGACTATGTCAAATGCCATGTAAAGTTAAAAGTCTTTTCTGTTGCCTTAAGAGCCAGCTTCTATGATATCCTTTGTGTTTTCAACATTCATTTAATTCATTCAGTTTACAAACCAGCATTATTGAGCATCTTTTATGTTCCAGCTTCTGTGCTTGGTTAGGCTACAAAGTTTAATAAGATGCTATTCTAACTCTTTTTTTAAAAAAAAATTTAGTTTCAAGTATACAGTACATTTGTTAAACACTTATATAGTTCATAAAACGATCCCCCCAATTGCATCCTCCCTCTCCTGACCCTCCACCTAGCCAGCGTATTAATGCTAACTGAATTCCCTATGCCGTGCCCCCATCCCCATGACCATCCATCACCTACTAATTTATATTTCTTTAGCCCTTCACCCCATTCTCCCAGTCCCCCAAATTCCCCTCCTCTCTGTCCAACACCAAATTGTCCACTATATTTGTGAGTCTGTTTTTTATTAGTTTGTTCTTTTTTTCCTTAGATTCTGTATGTAAGTGACATCATATAGTGTTTATTTTTCTCTGTCCGACTTAAATACCTTCTAGGTCCATCAAAGCAACATCTTTTTCCATCCCCTCTCTTTTCATATATAAAGGTCTTGTTTTCTTATCCTTTAAGCACTGTATCTTTTGTTGGATCACCCAATTCTTTTCCATCTTAGGTGCTTATTGATAGAAATGTAGCCGTTACCATTCTTTATTCTTGTTTTTGATACATGTTTTTTCTTCTTAAAGTAGTCCTTCCAACATTTCCTGTAATACTGGCTTGGCAGTGTTAAATTTCTTTAGCTTATTTTTGTCTGGGAAGCTCTTTATCTGTCCTTCAACTCTAAATGATAGCTTTGCTGGATAAATTATTCTTGGTTGTAGATCCTGTGTCTTCATCCTGTCGAATATTTTTTGTCAAGCCCTTCTGTCCCGCATAGTGTCTTTTGAGAAATCAGCTGCCAGTCTTATGGGTTTTCCCTTATATGTTATTATTTGTTTTTCTCTTGCTGCTTTTAATATTCTTTCTTTGTATTTAATCTTTGGCATTTTAATTATGATGTGTCTTGGTGTGGGCCTCTTTGGATCTCTGATTTTTGGAATTCTCTGAGCTTCCCGGGGTTTTATGTTCATTTCCTTCACCAGATTAGGGAAGTTTTTCATCATTATTTCTTCAAACAGCTGTTCAACATCTTGATTTTCTTCAGTTACACAAATCAGATGAATATTTGGAGGCTTAATAGTGTCCCATATCCTCCTTAAATTATTCTTATAGTCTTGGCATCCTTTTTCTTGCCATAATGACTGAGTGCTCTGACTGGTTTTCCTGTCCTCTAGATAGGGAATTTGATCCTCTTCTTTATCCACTTTGTTAATTCCTTTGTTTATTCCATTTAATACACTTCTCATCTCAGATAATGTGTTCTTCATTTCAGACTGGTTCCCTTTTATAATTTCCATTTCCATTTTTATGTTTTTTATTTCTTTGTTGACATTCTCACTGAATTTATCTACACTTCCCAAAGTTCATTGAGCATCTTTACAACCAGTGTTTTGAACTCTGCATCTGTTAGATTACTTGACTCCATTATATCTGGATCTCTGTTCTGTTCTCTCATATGGTTTCTGCTTCGTTGTCTTCCCATTTTGGCTGCCTTCCCATGTCTGTATTTATGTACTAAGCAAAGCTCCTAAATCTCCCAGTCTTATTAGTGTGGATTTGTGAAGTAGGTGACCAGTGACATAGTCCTGAGAGGGGTTCAGCTTCAGGCCAAATTTTTCCCCAGCCTGTGCCCCTCTGGGGCCACCTGTTAAGATTCAGCAAGCAATTCACAGATGCTGTGCTTATAGTTGCCTCAAATGGCCACACCAGAAACTGAGGCCAGCTGCCTCCAGTGTGAGTCTAGGTGCTGCTCAGCAAGGAACACCTGACTTGCTGAGGATATACTTGGATGTGGCTTGGGTGGAGCCGTGAGTTGGGGGTGGCGGGGTTTCAGGGAATCCTCTGGGCGGAACAACCTCTGTTGTCCAGTTTGATGATGTCACGGCAATGGCTGTGCTGTGCTCGCTCACTGGGAAGGGGTGGGGCATAACAAGGAACAATAGCTACTGATGGTACTTCTGTAAAGAGCGAGTCTCGCTTCAGCCCTCACTCCAACAATGTCTTCCTGTAAGTCCCTGGTGCCCCTGTACACAGCCAATCGGCACTGGTCTGTCACTGGGAAAATCCGCTTGGAGATGCAGCCCCTTTAGGAGGCATCTGCTGCTGCTGAAGCCTCCATCTTACTAAGCCACTCGGGACCACCAGCAGCTCCACGTCCTTGCCTCGTCCTACCCTCTGCCATTGCAGGGTGATTTCCTGGACTTCTCCCTAGTTGTATGGCTTGTTCATCTAGATCCCAGATGATTTTTCCTTGCTGCTGCTCCTTATTTGGTCACCAGAGTGACGAACAGAGCCTTTATCTTCTACGCCATTTTTTTCCCTCCGATCTGCCATTCTAAATCTTAAGAATCTAGTAATCCAGGGCTCAGTAGATGTGAAAAATGACTACTATAAGTGACTGATAAGCTTATGATATACACGGTGCTGTGGGAGCCATTTGTGGCAGGCTTTCTAGGGGAGGTGACAGATTTTTGTACTGAACTTTGTAGAATCAGTAGAAGTGGCATTGCTGTGTGATTCTGTTATCATTGGCATATATCTTTTTAATGGGATGAGATGGGGCTCTGCCTAAAGATGTCAGGAGTAATAAGCACTAAATTTATATTTCTTTTCAAAATTTTACTACAATGCTTTTAAATTTTACAAGCATTTTCTTACAGCTTCCATATCGCATGCTACACACAGTGTATGGATTGGATGGGCAGCTTTGCCTCTTTCCTTGTCAGTTTAATTTCTCTTTCTTCACACGGGGTACAGGATGCTACGTTCTTACACATTCTAATTGCTTATCTATTACGAAATATATTTGTGTAATTTTGAAGAGAAAGTAATGATTTCTATAAGTAGAGCCTGTGAGTTTAAAGGGATCTTCTAGTTTAATCTCCCCATCTCTCTCCTCTGTTTTACTGTTGTTAAAGTCACGTAGCTAAGTAGGACTGAAGCAGGAATAATAATAACGATGTTGAAGATTGAATAGTATTGGCAATTTTCACAAGCATCATGGTGTTTCATATTCACAAAGATCTTCTGAGCCTGCTATTATTATTATACCTCTCTTATTAGTGAGAAAATTAAGTTTTGGCAATGCCAAGTTGTTTGTTTAAAAATATTATATTAAATTTAATTGACTTCTCATTAAAAACACTTTTCAAACTAGAATCTAGAATTATTATTTTTTAATTAAGATAAAATGCACGAACGGTTTCTAGCACTAACATCTGATTTCAGATATTTCTTATAGTCTGTATTACAAGTAATATTTCCTATGCTCCTTGATCTTACACTGCTTTGTATTGTTGTCTAGTTTGTGTATATATGATTTGTGTTGTCTGAGAACAAAGCTTTTTCCCTGCTCAAAATCTAGTAAATTTTTTTTGTACCCCTCTTTGTGACTTCTTTAAGTTCACTGAACTGTCAGCTCTTTCCCGCCTTTCCATGGCAGACTGCCAGATTGCATATATCATGCCTTGGGCTGTTCTTGTCAGCCATTTGTAGCAGAATTTTTGCAAAAATCTGGTAAACAATGTGTTGCAATGTCAGTGGCCTCTGCCCCTTCGTGCCTTCCTTCTCTTTTTTTTAAAACAATGCTTAGTCCCTTGTTTTATAAGGCGGACCATTTCACCTTTCTCCTATGTGCAGCCTGGCTTTTCTCAAACATTTATTAGAAGCCGACCTTGAACTTTTCACAGCCAAATGCACTTCTCCTCTTGTTCTCTAAATCCCTTGCTCTCTTAGTTTCCATTAGGATCTCTAAATGGAGAGTTGTGATGTTGAATTCTAATCTTGGGCTTCAGAGTCCAAGAGTCCTGTTTTTGAATCCTTACCCTTGCCATTTTCATCTCGGGCAAAATTCTCCAGCCTCATCTGTAAACTGTACATACCTACTTGGCAGAATTGAAAAAATAAAATTAGACAAGTAAGGTGCCTAGTATAGTGTCAGATATATATGGTTACTCAAAAAAAAAAAAAAGTTGATTTTCACCTTTATTTTTCCAGTAAATAATTCTTTGAAGTTTCTCTTTGTTGCCATACTGACCATCCAGTCATAGATCAAAAACTTACCAATGCTTTCTTTCTTTTGAAACATTTTAAGTCAACCATTTTGTTTGTTTTTGCCTAAACTTTGCATTTCTTGAGCACCTTAATTCAACTATCTGTTTTTAAACATGTTGCTTCCTTTTTTTCCTTCAGAGTTTTAGTGCTTACTACTCTCTTTAGATTGGAGCAAATAGTCCCTCGGGTCATTCTTCTGACATTTTTAGTCACACATATTCTCATATATGTTCTCACATATTCTAACTCCACATGTAATCTGATAAGTCAATTACTGAGAAGTCAGTTTTAGGTAAAATAGTATCCATCATTTAGGTAAATTGGTATCCATCATTTGACAGTGATATGTTCTAGTATTTCTATTGGCTTATTTCTCATTTTCCCCCAAGACCTTGGGAAATATATTCACATAACTATTTTTCAATTCTGTATTATTCATATTAACTTTAGAGACAGTGATTAATCATTTCCAATTTTATCTCCTTTAGTTGAGGGGCAATCAAGATCCTTTCCAATTCTAATGCTCCTTTTTATATTCAAGAAATTCACCATTGAACAAATATTTGTTGATAACAATCACCACAAACAAATGCTAAGGTTCTGGGACACAAAAGTGAATAAAAGATTGTTTGTCATTTAAGGAACTCATAATAAGTAAGTTATCCCTTCCTTATTTCTTTAAAAGGTTTTTATATCCTCTTATTTTTATAATCATTAACTTGGCTTCTTACATAATGAGTACATAGTCCTACATCCTTGAAATAATTCTCACCATCAGGATTATTCTAAGTCCTACATTAAGATGAAGAAAAAATTACATGGTTCTCAAAAGAAGTGGTCTAGGTAGAATTTACTTAATATTTACATGTGCTTATTTTGAAAAAAATCCTTGTTCAAGTTAAAACACTATGGCTATAAGTGAGAGTGGACTACTTGCTTCATGTTTGGCTGCCGTAAATGATATAGAGCGCCTATTCCAGAACCATACAGCCAGAAGTGAGTTAACAGTTAAATGGTACAGAGAACGGGGAAAAAAAATGTCTCAAGAAATCTTCTAAGACAGTAATAGCTCTCATCTGAAATTTTCCTCTCTTCGCAACAGCTTTCGCAGTTAGAGCGCGGCGGGACCAGTCTGCATAGTGCCAGTTGTTGGTTACTCCACATCTGCACCATGGGCAGCTATTTCTACTGGCCTTTGAGTTAGAGCATGGAAGATCTTCCTGTCAGTGTTTAGTCATGGAATGTTTAGTCACAAAATTTTATAGCTGCAAGGAATCTAATAGATCACTATAGCAGTGAGAGAACCCTTTTCAACCTCAACATGTCTTCAATTCCTATGTAGTAGCACTTAAATTCATAAGAGTAGCACTTAAATTCAATTCATGAAATGATAGTATGCTGCCATGAATTCAGTAATCATTTTAAATGAATTTAAACTTTATTAATTAAAACAGCAATTACATATATTTGAAACAAATGGCTATACCTATATGAGTGAGAATTGTCATCTCTTTCATCTACAACCTGCTAGGTACACACATGGACTTGGAGATCCCATGGGTTTGGAACATCCCAGGGACCTACATCATGGGAACCATTGATCTGGTCTAACCTCCTGTTTTAACAGATGAAGATGAATGTGGCTCATGGATATTAAGTTACTTTCCAAGGACACAATTAGCTAGCGACAGAGTCTAGTTCATTGACACCTTTTCCACTGTACCACAGCTGTGTCTTGAACTTTTCTGAAATGATTATTCATTCAAAACAGCAGAGAGATGTATCATATAAACCACTTCACAGGACACCATAATGTGTACCATGTACAGGAGGAAGAGCTCTATGTTTAACACAGCGAGCTAAAAAACACCTTTCAGCACATTAAATTATGTATAGAATTCTTGTAAAATTTGTCCCACTTAACAAATAAATATTTCATGAGAATCGCGAGAAGGCAGAAACCTATGTTAAGTACTTTTCAAATCATAAACTTGGAAAATATTGAAAATAATCCCATCCCCTAAAAAACCTGAGGAAAGTTTTGAAACCTTAAAAATTATGGATTTATGGCAATAAACAGGCACAATGTCAGCAAGAATGGGCATCTTCAACTTCTGCCAAGTCAGGAGAAGCAGTTCTGGCTGCCGAATTGAGAAAAAAAAAAAACCTGAAAAAAATCACTAGCCAAATAATACATTATAAAATTGGCAGACATAGGAAGAGTGTGTCAAATATATTAGAAAGCCATTCAGTGTTAGAATGATATGTTTCAGCGGGGAAAAGATGAAAAGAACAATGAAATTTCTTGGATATTTTTGAATGTTTAGATACAAGAGGGTATATCAAGAGTAGCCAGGTCTTCAGCCCAAGGTTTCTCTGAGTGATTATATTGAGGTAAAAGATGCTGAACTAAATACTGTTCAAATCCATGCTCTCCCTATATGACCCATTTCTGTCAGTAGTGCATTGGTTTGGAAAACTTCAGTCATTCAATAATTTAGTTTTAGGCCTCTCTTGATCTGAATGACCCCAGGAAACTGGGATTGATTCTGATTGCTGTGAAAATTTGTGTTGTTTTAGGGTAGATCTTGCGAGGTGCAATCATGTATTTTATATGGATATGATAATAATGTAGGTTCATGCAGTTATATCCAATGGTGTCTTAAAGAAGGTTCAAAACCTTCTTTAAGGTTTTATTATGCACGTCTATTTTCCATTGACAGAGGATCTATCTTATGAGCAAAGTTTGCTTTCTTCATCCCGACTAAACAATTCAAAATCAAGAGTTTCATAATAGGACCAGACATGAGCAAATCCATTCCCATCACCGGAAGATGTAACTTACCCCACATCGTCTTTGGGGGACAGCACATCTGAGTCTCAGATAAACAAAAAGTAGATATAATTGGTGTTGACAGAAAAGCCGTACAAACAGATCATGATTAATTATGTAGCCCCTCCAGCTAAATATAATAAAACTGGGGTCCAGGGAATGTTGTTTCACATTCATGTTCTCCTACCCTCTAATCCCCAAGCCTCTCTGGCATCATGGGGAGGGAGGCACGTTTGCCATGGAGCAGAAGCCTTTCTCTTCCCATTAACTCTCCTGCTAGAGCTGCAGCCCTGGCAGCAGTCCTGAGATGGGCTTTGAGAAGTGAGCTGGTTAGCAGGAGCATTTTCACTGCGGGCGGATTTGGTTGCCTTGGTGAAGTCCCCACGCATCTGAAGAGTGGCTCATCTGTTTCTGGCTGGGGATCCCTTGTGCTCACCCAGGCATGCCCCCGAGAAACCAGGGAGACTGGTGAGCTGGTGCCAGCTGAACTGTGAACCTTTATGAATAAGTGAATAAGATAGACAATTTGATTCATTACGATTCCAGGAGGACAAATTCTTGGGGCAGAAAAAAAAAAACGCAGTCAGAAAAGGGTTTTCGGTGTCAGGGCCTAGGGACAGGCATGGCAAGATGAGAAGGAGGAAGGAACAGGGAGATTGGACAAAACAGCAGGGGGCCTGGGGTAAGTGGGGTGGGAGATTATTAGCAGTTGCCTTGGGTGGAGAGAGATGTCTAAAAATGATTTTAAGGATGTAGCCTTTATGATTGGCTGTGTAAAACTCGCCACCCTGCTACTTTAAGAAATTCACAGTAAAGGCCCACATTCTGCTTTTTCCCAGTGTGAGAGCCATATGTGGCTAGCGAGCCCTGAAAGTGCGGCTGGTTCAGAGATGTTCTGGGAATGTAACATCCACACTGGATTTTGAAGGCTTCATATGAATGCAATAACGTAAAATATCTCACTGATAATTTTTTGATTGAATACTTATTGAAATGATAATATTTTAAGTAAAGTGTATTATTAAAATTAATGTTACCTTTTTATATTTTTTTAAATATGGTTACTAAAAAATGTACATACGTGGTTCCCATTCTATTTCTATCAAACAGCAGTGATCTATCTACATCATTCTTCAAAGCTTCGGGAGTTAGATTTGTGTTTATTTTGGATTGGTGTTGGCGGAGCCACAGGGCTGTACAAGGAAACACTCACGCCCGTGTTTATAGATGGCCAAAATGGGAGAGTCACACTTGATATCTCTCAGGCCCCAAAAGGAGCATTTGGCAGCAGTCTTTGATAAGAACGGGTATGTATTGAACCTACAGACTTTCGGAAAGATTCAGAATCAGAGAAACATCCAGGAGAAATGGTATTTGACATAAATATGTCAACAAGAGGCCAGTTTTTCCTACAAGAATAAAACTGGTGTTAGAAAAACCTCAGAGGGCAAGGCATGGAAACGAAGAAGAGCCCGAGTGAGGATGTGGCCTTTTCCGTGAAATCACCGTGTCTTGCCTTAGTAAGAATGCCTGCGAGGAAGAAGAAAGAGAAAAAGAGAGAAGGAGGGGAAAGGAGGAGAAAGAGGAAATTAGAACTGAATGGAGAAAAATAGCCGAGCAAGGCTAGATGTGGTTCGCGTGGTTTCTAATAGATCTCGTGAGTTTGAAACAGCCTGAGAAATACCACTCCGTGGAGCAGAAATCTGAAAAACCACCACAAGCTAAAGACACACACATAGTTTCCTAAATATCCAGGAGCAGCAGTCTTGAGTTCATTTTTTGGTGGGGAGAAATGGCTTTGAAGTGGCCCTAGTTATTTTTAAAGACAGGACTGAGGAGAAAGGAGCATTTGCACAAGTAATGAGATAAAGTGGCTTCACAGGTCCCTGAGGTCTGAAATGCTTCCCGGGGATGGTTCCTTTAGTGCTCTCCGCCAAAGGTCAGCGTGTCAGGTCTGAGGGCAACCCTGGCTACATCCTCGGCTTGGTATTACTACGTATGTAACACTGTATATACCTTAACTATCCAGAGCACAAACGGGCCCATCTATTAACCACAGTAGCACCCTTCGTTTCACATTAAGGCAAGAGAAGACTCATTACAACGAGTTCATGCAAACACATAAAACCCTTCAACAGAGTTCAGCCTGTGCTCTGGGTCTGAACGAATTCAGTGCCATTCCTTATCCTACAACTCGAATGTTTACAGAACGGGGCAATGAAATGAATGTTCTAAATAATGACCCGAGGCACTGCAAGGGTCTGAAATGCCTCACAAATCATCAAAGAAAGATTAAATTATGTCCTGTCCTTACCAAAGGCAAAAAATGAACTAATAATATCTTCTAGAAACAGTTGCTCCGGGAGCTGAAACTAAAAACATGGCAGTGTTTAACCCCAGTTTAAGGAAAACAGCCAAGCCACCAAAAGGCCCCACTCTTAGAATTTCCCAGTAACGTGAGGGTTCTTTTGCATATTGATAACAGCTATGAGAAAATTGTGTGTGTTAGGTATTCTCTGAGGCAGAATTATTAACCCAAACCAGCTGCATTGGTCTACCTGGAACTAATTAGAAATACAAATTCTCAGGTCCCACCCCAGACCTACTGAATGGAATCTGCGTTTTAGCACTGTCGCCAGGGGATTCATAGACACATGGACGACAAGAAGCACAGGCCTGGGGGAGTGATCAATCTCTTGGAAAGGGAGGAACCCCCTTTCCTTGAACAGGATCTTTGGGGACCACAGCTCTTTCTTTCATGCTTATTTTATGTTCTAAGCATCAAGCTAAGATCTTTACATGACATCTCATTTTAATTCTTCCAGGAGTCCCTTAGAGGCCGTATAAAAATCAATCCCATTTTACAGATAAGGAAGCCGAGATACAAAACCGTTAAGCAATTTGCCCAAACCAACAAACGCTGTCGTTAAACTAGGAGTCACATCCATGCTGCCACTTGTTGGTCTTTTAAGTTACAGGACATTATTTAGCCATTCTTACACAAGTTTTGAGCCATTTACAAGGTGGGTAGATATGTGGAGTCCAATGGGTCTTACCCCATGCGTTTTATTTATCCTCTCTAAAAAGCCTGGAATTTCTTGCTTGAAATTTTCACAGAATCTAAATGATAGAATAACTTCCCAAAGTCACTCAGTTAATGGCAGAATCATGGATGTAACATTTTATCTGATGTGTTACATTAAAGAAATACCAAAAAGCAACACTGAGACCATAAAGTTGATCTGAAATCCCATCTTTCAGAAATGATAGCTGTTAAATTTGGAGGTTTACTCTTGTGTGACTTGCGATAGTTCAGCTAAAGGGGGTTTATTTAAAAACGGGGAGAGGAGAGAGATAGTGAGACCCCTCCTCCCACCCGTCAAAGTCTCACGTAGCACCCATTCTCTGCTCCTGTTCCATTCCTTTCCATTCTTTCAACGGGGCTCTCTGATTATTCCTCCACTTGTAGGTGAATGAAAATGACCACTCCAGCCCTGATCTGACATCCTTCGATTCACATGTCAACAAGCATGTGAGCATGGTGTTTGCGTTTATTATTTCCAATTCTCTAGTCAGAGAATTCCAGGCTATTAATTGGTTCCTCGTATCAATCAAAGTCAAGTTGTAATTAAAACAGGGCCAAGAAGGCCACCTCTTTGGGCAGAAATTGTGGGTGGAGGATAGTTTCAAATAATGGATTATGGACTAGACAGTCATGCCCAAATGTGTCTACTATAATTTCTTTAATATAAAAATAAGATTATACCTAAATAACTATTTTTTTTTCACTTAATATTTTGCCAATATGCTTCTCTGTCTATAAATATGGTTGTACCTCATTGGTTTTAGTGACGGAGTAGTACCCATCCTGTGCATCTGCCTCAGTTTGCTCAAATATTTGCTATCGCTGGGTATCCTTTTCTTTTGAGTATTTGCCAATAAAGTCAATGTTGTTTTAAACAACCTTATTCTAAATCTTTGTGCCTAATCTTAATTATATTTTTAGGATAAACTCTTAAAAAGCAAAATTTCTGGGTTAAGAAGTTCGAACACTTTTTAAAATTTCAGAAAAACATACCCAAATTACCTTCTGGAAAAGCCACACCAGCAATGTAGTAAAGTACCTGCCTTCCCACACCCTCACCAGACCTGGATGTTATTCTTTTTCATCTTTGCCAATTTGAAAGGCAAAAACTGAGCTCATCGTTCTTTCAACATGTATTCTTTAACTGAGGTAAAATAATTTTTCATATGTTCATTGGCTTTTTGTATTTTTTACCTTACAACTCACTTAAAGAAAAAAAAAACTCAGCTGTACTTTATACAAGAAAAAGATTTCAGCAGTTGTCCTTAGTTGTCTGCTGAATCTTTACTCTAATTGCAACTTGTGGCTTCTTTTATTTGATTATTTCCACCTAAGGATAAACCAGCAACACATTTTCTCCCTTAAGATGATATTGAGCCTTAAAACATAAAGCGAAGCCTCTTGTTTGTTACACATCGCTATCACATCGACCCTTCTTAGGGATGTTCTAGAAGAGGCAAATTGATCTTCCAAGTGATGTGATAAAATGCCTGAGACCAGAATCTCTGGGTGGGTTGGAATGGTGGGACTGGGGTGAAGGGAGAATGTGAGAGGTCCCAAGTGCACCTGCTCCCAAGGCAGTTGAAGTTTTTAAAGGAAGAGAGTTTTTCTTTTCACCCTGAGCTCTGAGGGAAGAGAAAGAAATCAGTATGGGAAGCTTATTATCCTTGCTCTACATCCAGCATTGAAAGGATGGATCTCTCTCTTTCCTATTAAAGTTGGAGCGTGGGTAATTTTGAGTCTCCTCACAATTATTTCCTAAGACTTTGAAATGATTCAGGATAGAAGACTCCCCAGATATCAGACTGAAGAGAAAGTAAGCTTATTGAGAATCACAGGCCAAGACATTCTGAGAAACACAGGATGGTACAGCTTGGCTGCAAAGCTCAGAGATGTCCTCCTCCTGTACAGGCAATAGTTTCTGTGGTTTTATTCAGTGGGGTTTCACAAGCTTCCCTCATGATAAAGATCACCTGATGCATTTACCAAAAATAGACATTCCCAGGCTCCACCTGGGACCCACTAATTCAAACTCTTCAAGCGAGAGTCTGATGATTCTATCACCAGGAAATTTTGGAAAACATCAATTTAAAGGGTTAGTGGGTAGGCTTCTTGTAGGAGACAGCTTTTAGAACATCCTTCCAACCTATAAGACCCCCAACTACATAACTCCCTACCCATAGGTTGGACCCTAGCATTCATGTGTGGACTATGTCATCCCCAATCCCTGGCCGTGAAGGGAGCCAGATTGTACTAGTCAGAGTCTCTCTTCACAAATTAAAAAAAAAAAAATCACCTACACTTTATGAAATCTTTACATGGAAAGATCAATTGAAGTTAATGGGTCTTCTATTTTTTAAAACAAAAATTCTTCTGAAAAGATTAAGGCTTTCAAACATTTATAATGTAATATAAATTACTTTAAGCAGATTGCTGCAAACTGAGGGAATAGAAGTGTTATTTGTGAGGAAAATGTGGAGCGTGGGCAGTGATGGTGACATGGCGAGGGGCAGACTAGGTAAAGAGTCAGAGTAATGATTTTAGAGACCTACAGAAGAATGTGAAGACTGGATATGATGATATCTATGTAGCATTTACATATTTTTTCCTTGTGATGTTGAGTGTGCAAGTATTTTTAATTTAGGCTGATCTGTCCACCATCTGCAACAAAGCGTGGATATCAACATGGCATTTAGGATCTGTCAAATTTAGTTTTTGTTGCTGTAAACGATACCTGCTTAGGGTTCTAGAATTGAAGTTAAAAACATGGATGGGTGTTTTGAAGGTAACTCAATGTGCTCAGTAGAGTTGATACAGTGTTCATTCAACTAGTTAACTCTCTACAGCAAATTATATGGGTCCTTGTTCATCACACAGGGGTGAGATGCATTCTTCCTGAACAGAGATTTGGCAAAAGTTCCCTAGCTCTTAGGGCTGGATACATTTCTCTTCTGGGTATCTTTATCCATTGTCTCCTTTTGTTCATGGTTAAAAGGCTTATGGATTCTTTCAGAAAGTTGTCTCAGTTTTCTTCTATGGTCATAATTTCTAGGCTTTCCCACAGAGTCAGTAAATTGTGAAAAGCTTACCTTCTGGTTCCTGAAATTTTTCTGTTGCTTTCCAAACGTTTAGCACTCTTTGATTCTACTATTTCCTGTTTTCCCCACTGTTTTCCAATTTATTGTTTCATGTGTGGAGTACGTGGAAAGGGAGTCTCTTTGTCATTTCTCTGGAAGGCTTGTTGTCCAAGAGGGAGATATCTGTCTTCCCAGGATCTCTTTAAGTTTCTTCATGTTGCTCTTTAAGGGAAGCCTGAAAAACTCGGAAGGAGGCAAAACCACTGAATTTTGAAGATGCTGACAAACCTTTTAGGATCTGATGCATTCTTGACTTTAACCTTTTATTGATATGTCAATGATTCATTTCATTGTTTTAAGGGCTTTTTTTCCTTCACCAGGGAGATAATTTTGAATTTCACTCTAAGGTCCCTAGAAAAGCTAAAAGTATGAACTTAGTCTAGGTTGTTTGATGCAATTACAATTTTATCTGATGATCTGTGTGATACATTTAGAAAGGGAGTGTCCAAGGACTGGTTCTAGAAGTCCAACCCTAGATCCCTGGCTGAGTTCACAGGGAAAACGCACTGCAACGAGGACATATCTGATCTCTGAGACATGTCTGAGCCTAAAGTACCCTGAGGCTGCATTTGGCCTGAGAATGGCTGGCCGTGGCCCCCTGACACTGACTGGTTCTTTAGCCGTGCACCCGGAAGGCATGCGAAAATGAAACTTAGAAAATCTGTGCTTTCTTGATAACCTTCTTAACGTGGGGTGTAACACAAACGTGGTGTATAATAAATTCCTTTTTACTAGCCTTATGTAGATTTTCAGGGTATTTTGCAGATGTGAACTCCCAACTCTTACTACATCTGTGTCATCACCTCTCTTCACACTTATGTTTGGCTGGGCAAACATAAGTGTGAAGAGAGGTGATGACTTGTCTAAGATCACCGAGTTAGTAAAGCGGGCAGAGCTAACAGACTGATTCGGCCTTGCACTGCTCCCCTGGCCAAGCAGCCCACACTCACACCTTGTCTTAGACGACACTGCCATTCACATTTCCCTGGGAAAAGGAAAATTCAATTTTAGGCAAAGGAAAAAAGAAACTGTTTCATTCCAGCATTCTTTTTTTTTTTTTAAATGCCTACAGCACCTGGTCTTCTTGGGTGGTCTCCCATCCAAGTACTAACCAGGCCCAACTCTGCTTAGCTTCTGAGGTCAGACAAGATCGGGCGTGTTCAGGGTCCATGCAGCATTCTTTCAACATTTCAGTCAAACCTGTGCTGTTGGACTAACAGCATTCATGCAATTTAATCTCATCATGATTAAACTAAGTCTAAAGACAAAATGCATACGTACAGTAAACTAACACTAATGTATATTTGGGAGAAAACTGCCGACTGAAGTGAAACATACATTTATTTCAGTCACATGAACTATGATGGCTGCTATTTGTTTCTTTCCATTCACTCAGGGACTAAATTGAGTTTAAGCGGCTTGGAACAGTTTGATGCTCCTCCTTTCAGCCATGGAAAGTCCCAGGTGTTCTGCCTCCACAATCTGATGCCCTATCAGTGAGGACAAGAACCTGTAACTGAGATCCTGTGGCTCTTTTTAGGCCGGTCTACAGACTGATTTATGTTAGCGTTGGCAGCGACACGAGAACTAAAGCACAACGATGCAGAGCTAAGAACATGAGCTTTGGAGTCGGGGGGTCTTAGGTTTGAATTCTGCCACTTCATAATGGTGCGATTGGGAACCCCCACAGCATTACCTGTCAGGTAACAAACGGCATAACGATAGTAGTAATAATGATAATTATTAAAGCAGCTACCATTAAACGAGTGCTTACTAGATACCAACCACTGTGCTAAATGATCTCACTTATTCTTTACAACAACAGTAGGAGGTGGGTGCTGCTAATAAATGTATACTCACTCAATGTCAGTTGCTTTCTTCCTTGACAAGCAAGTATTTACTGAGTGCTGGTTACATGAAGATGTTGTACGAGGTGCTGGTGATTCAGGGTCAGATAGGTTATGATCCCGGGGGAATGGGGAAGAAGACAAAAGAAATACAACAGGACAGGACATGGGCTACCCAGGGTACGCTGGGAGCAAATAAAGAAGAGATTATAAAACAGACTGGCGGTCAGAGAAGGCTGACTCCTCAAAGCTGTGCGGCCGGAAAGGTTGCTGGACTGCTAGCCGTCAAGGGCTTCTGAGTTCAAGTCCAGTGTCCTCTACTAACCCTTGCTTTCTATATATGGGCATCGTCCTAAGAGAAGGCTCTGGGAAGCTTCTTCCCCAGGAAAGAATTGCTTTTAGGAAAAAAAAAAAAGTATACAGTGAAAGTTTTCAAATTCTCAAAAAATAGAAAGAATAGAATATTAGACCCCTTTGCTCATCCTCCAGATTTGACAATTAACATTTTGCCACATAAGCTACGTGAGAAGGATACTTGTAAAGGGGGCGATTCTGCAGCAGGCTCTGCTGGTGATTCCAAAGAGACTGACTCGATCCCATATTTATTTTCCTCTGTTCTGTATCCATACAATGGATCCTCTCTCTTTCGTCTGCTGGGAAGACACTCCTCATCACTAACCAGGGAGTGAGTGTGGGGCACGTGACCCAACTTCTGCCGCCGCCGCCGCAGCCGCGGGAGTAAGACAGCATCGCGCACGTGCTGGGGCAGTGTCTCCTTTTGAACTGGAGAAAGCATTGTCACTGCTGCCGTCAGATTTGCATTCCGTGTATATGGCACTTTTTTTTTTTTTTTAACATCATCCGTACGGCCTGGTCGGTGAACAATGCCTTAATCATCACGTGGCCAGCACAGGAGGGGCATCTTTCACAAAAGAATTGGACACAATGGGCACCTACGTTAAGGTGCTGCACCTCATCAAGTAACTGTTGTCACCCACATCTATGGCTTGGCAATCATCTGGTGAATGCTAGATCTGATTGTGGAAATAGATTTGAAATTGCCTTTTTTCCTCCTTTTTCTCCCGGTCCCTGGAAAGAGGTCTGTGTCAGGCAGCATGTCCTGAGTGGCGATTTTGAAGGCAGGAAAAAAATGAATGCTTAGACTACAAACCCCTGGAATTCATTTTGTGGTACATGTTTTGGAACCGATTGAGCTTATGAAACAAGAGTAAGTCATTTCGGGAAGAGAAATCCTTTTTAGCATTCAGTAAAGAAACCTACCAAAGTTTACCAAGGTTAGATAGAATAGGGCTGCTTTTGTTAAAAAGGAAGTGATTAAGTATAGAAGAAGACGTTTTGGATTGCCCGACAGGAGTACAGGAGTCGTAAGTTCAAGTTTCAGCTCTGCTTTTGATGAGCCAGGCATTTGGCAAGGCGCTTTACACCTCTGAATCTTAGTTCCCTTACTTATAGAATATGCAAAATCCTTTTAGTCGCTGACATTTTGTGATTCTTAAGAGGGCTTAATGCAATGTAGTGGTTAAAAGCTGGGTCTTTTAGAATCAAATAAAGCTGGATTTAAGGCCTATGTCAGCAGCTTGTTAAGCTGTGTGATCCTGAAAAACTCAGCCTTTCTTTTCTCCATGTTTGTCACTTGTAAAACTATTACAATAGTAGTAGCTTCAGCCCAGATTTATTATAGGATTAAATGTACTGTGCTTAGCATAGTGCCTGGTACATTTAAATTCTCAATAAATGGGAGCTATTATTATTATGTCTCCTTGTTACCCTCAATATCATATTCTATATAACTTACCAGAGATCCAGGCAGAAAAACAAAGCCTTCAACTATATTTTACAGAAAAATGAAGCCAAATACTTGTCCCTTGATAGCATTATTTTTACAAGCACTTTGCTGTGAAGTAGTGCTAACATATATGAAGAAATGTGGCATTATCAGCTTGGTGCCAAGTCAATGGTTTATTGCTAATTGCATTAATTTAAACAACCAACCAACATTCACTGAATGCCTTTTAGGCTCTTGACATTTCACTGGCCTCGAGGATAACAAGGCAAATGTGACATCTTTCTTGCAATTACAGAGCTTACAGGAGAGAGGGCAGAAGTAGACTTAAGCAATATTGTCACATTACCTCATTCATCAGGTCTTTCTTTCCTTGTGCTTTGAGTAAATCTACTCTGATTTGGAACTCAAGTTAGTGCCAGTTTTTAAGGTTAACGTAAAGTCAGATTTCTCTGTCATCTTTTTTGGTTCAGATGTGTCACAGCTAATAGTCCCAGGCCACATAACTTCAGATCGCCTATGTTGAAGTCTGGAATAAGTGGAATTCTTCTCTTTCCAAAAGAAAGTTTATTTACACGAGTATTTGAAATAAACTGGAAAACACGCAGATGTTTGTACAGTTATTAGAAACAAGCAAGCAAGCAAACAAATGAAACAAAAGAGAATAGTTTGTTTCCACTTTAAAAAATAATACTTAGTTAACTTTCATTGAGTATTCACTATGAGCCAGGCAGTGCTCTGAGCACTTCATGTGTGGTAATTCATTAATCCTCAAAACAGTCATGGTGAGTAGATTCTAGGATAATTTCTGTTTTGCTGGTAGGAAAAACTGGAGGGACAGATAGGTTGAGTAATTTGCTCATCAGGCAACTAGTACATGGCTAAGTTGGGATTTAACCTCCTGCAGCCCGATTCTAGAGTCAGGCTCATATCCAGTAGTTTCTGCATGGCACAAGATAGTTGTAATAATTTTCTATTGTTTTATTAAATATTGAACTCAAGAAAATTAAATCACAGCAGACTGTAAACATAATTCAAACTTTTATTAAATGTCAGAATATCAGATACTTGGATGCATTTTACTTCTGGGCGATTATCCAGGTTTGACGCATACATTTAAGAATTTGCTGCTGTGATTATCGCATTGACTTATAGTGGCAAATCAGATTACACAGTGAGGAGAATTAAATTACTGACACACACTTTGGGGAGGACACCTTTTGATCTTGGTATGGGAGTTCAGATGTTGCCTTATAACCAGCAGGCCTTCCCCAAGCCTGAGTATTTCCTTTGAACTACCCACGCTATTGACAGAGTTGTCATTTCACTTGGAACTTGTGAGTTCTGAAAGGGATTTTTTATTTTCCCAGTATGGTGCATGCCCGCTGCAAATAAATACTCTTGGTTTGTGAGTAAATTTATAGCTACTATCGTAACAAATTTTCATTTAGTTTGGCAAACCTAAAATTGCTAACTACTCTACCTTTTTTTTCCTAAAAAACTCTCTCAAACATAATTTTTTAAATGGAAATAAAATATCTTTTTCTGTCTGTCTTACTATACTATAGTTATCTTTTAAGTCTGTGACTCCTCCAAGAAGTATCCACATCACTTAACTTCTTGTACCCATCCTCCTTCTTCTGACTTTGTTCTCCTTAACTCTTTAAAATGGTCTCAATTCTAATCTCATGTTCACTTCAGTTCCAAAATCAATCCTAGCAGAAAGTGTATTAGCTTCACCTTTGGAATTAGTTCACATTCCTGGCCGGGGTGTTCAGTAACGTGGCCACAAAGGCTGGGCTCTGGTCTTGGCCCTGAGCTCTTCCTCATTGCCCAATACCAACCAGCACCCTCTTGCTAGACATCACAACTGAGCCTACCCTAACAATCATTTGCTATTGTGTTCCTCCCTTTGGGCTGAAGCTCTGCAGGTGCACAGACTCCGAACTGTGCCTGACTTCATTATACCCTTGGATGATTATGTCTTGAGACTGAGTCTGACTTTCGCTACCCAGAGTCAAGGGCCAACTGTAAGCTGGGAAGGTTGAATTGAGTGCTCTGTTGCCTATGGAGGAAGTTATAGAAGTGAGACCTGAAGATAGGCTAGAGGGGACATGATGCTTATGATTCTAGGAAAGCAGGTTAAGCATCACCAAATGAAGAAGGAGAAGAAATGCCATGAGCCTAGAAGTGAAGGGGTAGGTTACTGTACAAAAGAATAGGTGGGCAGTAATGCCCAGGTAGAAACTGGGGGGGGGGGGCGGGAAATGAATGGTTGGTGAGCACAGGGGACAGGCAGAGATCTGGCAGGGAGTAGGGTGGGGAGAGTAAAACTTGCAGGCCTTGTGACCCCTTTATATGTGGGTGAGTGTGCACCTGTCAGACTGGACTCAGGACTGTCAGGTTTGCAGCTGGCCCTGCTTGTCCTCTGGTTCACGATGCCCATTCCTGCTTACCCTTTGCTGCCAAGGCCCCAGCCAGCCTCCTGCCTGCCTGAGTCTGGGCTCGGTCCCATTTTCTGTTTAATAGAATTGATGTTACTCAGAGCTCCCAGGACACATGGCATTGCTCTGTTTGGCTCTGGCCCTGATTTCAACAGAAGGGAAAAAGAAAAGAAGACTGCCAACAAGGCTGTTTCCTTCAACTGTAAGTCCCACAGTGTCTCCTGCTTTTTATGAGTGACAAGCCTAGAGGATTATGAGTAGGATTTTTGAATTAAAATATTTTATTTTATGTTGTCTATCATAGAACATCAATAATGGAGGGATGAAATTATCTTTAATTAAAGTCAGCAAGTATTTATTAAATATCTAGTATTTATTTACCAGTATTACTAAAATGTGGTTCCAGACTTCAAGGGTATACCTAAAAGTCATGACTTAAAATTATCTAGTGCACGTGAAATGCAACTCATATTTCAATATGGTTCCTGGACTTAGAAATACCGTGAGTCAGATTATGCCAACTAAAGGAAACCACAGAGAACCTTTGTTTGGTCTTACTTTCCAGCACCAGTCTTTAAAAGAATTCTAACTCTAAGCTCTAAAGTTCAACGAGACCTTACTGTTATAACTAGTGATAAAATCTTACAGACACATGCATGCATACAGACAGACACACACACACACACACACTTCTTCCTTGCCTTACTGCCCTACTAAGTACAGGTCAGATCAGCCATAAAGCTGGCCAATAAATAGCTACTGACTAGCTGACTGATCAACCCATACATTGTTTGGCAAATTGGATCAAGGCACAGAAAAGTAGCCTCAGATAAAGTGAACGATTTAACATAATTTACTTTCTCATAGTGAGAGGCTCAATTTAATTTTCATACCCTTGTGTCTGGTGTCTTTTCATGAAATACAGTAGTCTGCTTTTCAAAACTCTGCTGGTGAAAGACAGGCATTTATTTTTTAAATATATTCTTAATTTCTGATCTATAGGAATAAACCATGCCTCTAGGAAAGAAATACATTGCATGAACACACTTTGGGAAGGTAAACACACAGAGGCATTCTGCTTTTTGTTAATTAATGATAGCAATGCCAAGTTTTTATAGGAAACCAATTTTGCTTTGAACACTAGGGAGATCTTTGAACATGAAAAACATTTCAATTTAGAAAAACTATAGAACAGCCAAAAATCCAAATGTAACAGGTGAATTACAGTTGGACTAGAAAACCAGATGCATTCATAATTGGTCCATGAATGTTTGGTAACTACAACTGGACTCCTGAAAGTATTTTATTGAAGCTGAAGGCAATTCTAAAAGTTGGAATTCTTCAGTATTCCCCCAGGCACTGGAGTTAAGATGCATAGGCTGGGACTCTGGGAGCTAAGAGGCTGGAGTTGTGAGCAGCCCACTGGGTAGAAGAGTGTGGTGGGCGTGCCAGGGCCTCATCTAGCTGATGAGGGATCCGTATTCTCTGTCTCCAAATGGAGACCAAGTCTGACCTTTTTGCAGAATGGGAGTTTCGGCTTCTTCTTGCTTTTATTTATGAGGAAGTTATTTAGGAATGCTCACTAACTATGACATGACCTCCTTGGTATATTTAAAGCAACCTAGGCTAGTGTCATCAAAAGTT
This sequence comes from Rousettus aegyptiacus, assembly GCF_014176215.1. NCBI lineage: Eukaryota > Metazoa > Chordata > Mammalia > Chiroptera > Pteropodidae > Rousettus > Rousettus aegyptiacus. The sequence continues at coordinate 23,162,034 of NW_023416310.1, forward strand.
TTGTTGTACACACAGATGCCTCAAGTCAGCAGGAACACAGGGTTTGACAGGGTGAGAGGCAAACGATGTGAGGGCTGAGTCACTCTGCAGAGCTTGCCAGATAACCCCTCTTATGCAATGGGTTCTATTCTGGTGCCATTACTGACTCTGCACCATCTAGAATGCATCTGCCTTGGGCTTGTGCATAATCGTCTGCCTGGAGGCGTAAGTTGTCAGAAAAGAATGATGAAAGTCAGGGCAGTTACTTAAAGTGAAAACAAAAGTCTAGGTTCTCTGAGCCCTCCCAAAGGAGTCTACCTTTTGACTTCTAGGAATCAATTCTACAGAAATACTGAAACAAGTGTCCACAAATACATATACAATAAAGTTAATTATAGTATCATGTATAAAAATGACAAAATGGAAACAACCTAAATGGGAGTGGGCTATAAATTATAATACATTCATGCAATGAAGTATTATGTAGCTGAAAACAGCCAGGCAGCTTTATATGAATAAAGATGTCCATCATGGATTGCTGAGGAAGAAGCATTATTTATATAAAATATGATCCCATTTCTCTGTGTTAAGACCCTGTGTGTGTACAGTGCTGCCGTTGGGGATCAAAGTTGGGAAAGGTGAGGGAAGGATCGCCATCACCCTGGCTTTCTATGTTGTGTTACTAAAGTTTACAATTAACACGTATTACTTCTCTAACTAAAGATATATTTACTAAAGGAGATTAAATAATTTAAAAGCTTTTCTGTCCAAATTCCCATAGTAATCCTGAGATTACACAGTAGGCAAAAAAATAATAAATCCATAATTACCAATAGAGGTTGTATGGTAGCTCTAGGCTATTAGATGAAATGTTTCATCCGAGTGTATTTCTAGGATATGTGTTCTGCCTTCTGAGAGAAGGTAGGGCTATAAGTCCCAGATGTTTATTGGGGGCCCCTTTATGATACTATTAATAATAACATTATTTCCTATTTTACAGTTTACAAAGCGCTTTTCACTTGAATCTTGAATAGTAGTCCTTACTTTCGGAAAAAGTAACTGAGGTTTAGGGAAGTCAGCCGACATGCTCTAAATCCAGCTAGTTAGGGCAGACTCCTAAGAGTCAGATAGGGATTCTATCCCCAGTTAGCCATTAATTTGAAATAAATCACTGTTTTTCTAGGTCTCAGTTTCTTTAACTGTAAAACTGGGATAGGGAAGTTTCCTAAGGATAAAAATATACAATTATTGGAATGAAGCTGAGTAGACACTCCCAACCTCCTCCCTCCTTCCCGCTCCATTAACTTTGGGACAATTCCATAGATATATTTAAAGATATTTATGTTGTAAAGACAGGACAGGCATCATTCCTATTAGCATATTTAGGTGTTAGGTAAAAGGCTATTTGCAGAGTGATTTAAAGGACAAATTATTACAGATCGGTTGAAGGGAACCCAAGATGATAGGCTCACGTCATCCCTGCTGCAGCCCGGCTTCCTAGTAGGCATGGTCAGGAAGCTCCTGGTCATGTTTCTGCACTAACTTTGATGGTTATGGCCCACCAGAGGTGAACTGCGGTTCTTCTTTCCTGACCTTATATAAGGATTCCACTTAAATTAGAGAGATGATTTTATACAGATCTGGTTGCTACGTGGTAACTCTAAACAAATGTTTGCTAAATAACAATGTGAATATTTGACAACGGGTAAGTTGAGTAAAATAAATGGACTTCTCTTATAACCGAACTATCACCTCAGCCTTTTTAGTACCATCTCCCAAGCAACTGAATCCTAATCTTTCACTAATCAATCCAATTTTCTTGAGCCTACACCGATAGAGCTATGTGTTAAGATGTAGGTTTTCGTTTTATTCAGGTATGGTAGGGCCATACCTACCTGATCAAAAGATGATTGCCATCGAAAAGATAGTTTGTTACTCACAGTTCCCAAGGACGTTTACCCCATGACATGGGGGTGGGGGCGAGGGCATACAGGGAAGCACCGGAATCAGGGGGATCAAGGGGAAAACACGGCTACGAATCCATGAGAAGAAATGGGTGAGGCAGGGTATCTTGGGATTGGCTAGTTTGAATAATTCCAGTGGTTCTGGGGTATAGAGGCTGTCTCTAATTGTGTGGTACATAACCCTGGAGTGATTAGGGCAGGACAATAGTGGCTCGGCATGTAAAACCCAATAAATGAGGTGGTTCAAATGTGGCTCTGGACTGGCTGGTTTGTATATAAAACTTGTGCTCCCAGGTAAGTCCTTTACTATCTCTAGGAATAGGCGAGTCCTGAGAAGGGTAGTCTCTCCAAGGTCAACAAGGCCCTGAATGTCAAAGCATCAGAATGAAAAGACATGCTTAGTACAGGCTGACAGGAGTGAGGTTAGACTTACAAAAGCAAAGAATTGGTAAATGAGACTATTAATAAAAATTAGATATATAACTTATAACTGTATAATATTATGTGTACTCACATATTATGCTTTTATTACAGATCATTGGTTTGACATTAATAAGTATGAGAAAGGCTTAGATGTGTTCTTTTCTTCCAACACTACTAGATGACTTTGCCATTCGAGATAGTTTATTTATTTTTTTTCTGCAATTAAGCTATACAATTCAATGGATTCTTAATGGTGAGATTTTCTAGGCCCTCATACAATATTTTCATATATATAAATACATATATTAATTCATTTTTCAAGTTGAGAGGTAGTGTGTATTTAAAAATGTGTGTGTGCAAGTTGATATAAACACACATCTTTCATTATCTACCTTTTACCAAGGAACAGGAAAACAAAACGTAAACCTTGATATAAATACCATGAAATTTCAACAAAAATGCATCTTAAAGTTGAAAAAGATATATCACATTGTCCCCCCTTCCCCACCAACATCGACCCCGTCCCTTGTCTAGTTAGAGAGAAAAGGTCCCTGAAAAATGTACAAATTAGCACACATCTCTTTTCTTTTCTCAAGAATAATTTATGTGTGACATCATCAAGATCAATAGATTTGTTTGCTGTATCTTATGGTACCCTTAAGTGAGCTGACATCAAAGATTAGCCCACATATAGACAACTGAACATTGGTTTTGTTTTTACAATGATGAGTGCCACTGATTTATTTTCTTCTACACACACCCACCTGGGTGGGGACACCCTCCTGAACTCCAGGGAGGCAGGGCAAGCCACGGGTTCACCAATGCTTTGTTCTCAGGCTGGCTTCCACGGAGCACCAGGATTTTGAACTTGGCTTCTTGACCTATGAGCTGAGGATTTCCTTCCATGCAGGATGGGCAAGACAAGGCTTACATACAATCACATTTTTTAACACCTATACTTACTTTCTTGTTAAACCAGAGAAGCAGCAGGTTTCCAGTCCAGAGGCTCTCTCTGCCGGAAGGGTCTAACTTAACCCTCAGACAACTAATTTCTTTCTTTCATGGCTTCTTTCATTTGGAGGAATCCCTCTTCCTCCAAACCCCTATGTGGATCTCCAAACACCTATGTGAATCTCCTCTCAGAATGGTGCTGCTAACTAAACCCATGCAGCCCAATTTCTGATAACTAATGAATGTACTTTTTTCTTATCAGAACATCATTAACAAGGGAAATATACTTCATTGCCAAAGGTGCGGAGACCAAGGCAGATGTAATTCAGCTATATAGACCAGGGCAGGTGCAATTCTGCCTTCTATGTCTAAACCTCAACTGTGTTCTTGACACTTTTCATTTTTACGGTGCTAAGAATGCAAACATTCTTTAGTTTCTCCTTCTTTGCTTTTTTGTTTGTTTGTTTTTAGCTGATTCTCCATAAAGTATTTATGACCTGTCCACATTAGCTTCTTTTATTTCTATTTGTTAACCCTGATGTCTTTCCTTCCTCTTGTATAATAAATCCCTCCTCTGATCAATACTGCTCACTCAGGATATACCTACTTACAAATAACTTTCAGAAAACTTGGGTCCTTTTTCAGAGACCATATTCAGAGTCCAAAGGCAAACTTTAGGGCCTAGATAACTTGGGTTCAGGTAATTAGATCTATAACTATATATGTTTCATTCTGTTAAATGCCAGGTGGAAATTAATTCTGATTCAATTAAAAGTGAAGTTGAAAAAAAAATCTTCTGAGCTCTTTGGTACAAAAAACAGCTCATGGTTCTGCACAAATCCGAAGAACAGACTATGTGTCTTTCTTGTGACTATAACAGACACAATCATTTGCACTCAGGCTTCTCTGTGTCTTTCTGGAGCATCCACCACAATCATTTCTATTCTTGGATGGCAGAGTAGCACCTTGGGTGAGAGAATGAGTGCTTTGCTGAAATAAATGCTTGAAGAAAATGGACGCCTGGAGCTGGGAGGAATGGTTCAGACATTTACTCTCCTGCTGTTAGAAATTTTAATTGTCATATCTTTTGAAATTCAGTAGACCCTTGGAGCTTGATCATGGAGGGAGTAGGGTGAGGGAGAAAAGGAAGTAGTAATGAACTGTGGGCTACCTGCTTGAAAAAGGAAGCAGTTTAACCACTGTATCAGCTTCCAATTGCAGCTGTAACAAATTACCACTACCTTAAGAACTTCAGACAATTTATTCTTTCAGTTCTGTAGGTCAGAAGTTCAAAATTAATCTCTCAGATCTAAAACCAAGGCATTGGCAGGGCTGAATTCCTTTCTAAAAGTTCTAGGGGAGAATCTGTTTCCTTTCATGTATGTCTTGGCTTGTGGCTTACTTCCTCTATCTATCAACAATGCATCTCTAACCATTTTTTCATTGTACACTTCTCTCTCTGACTAGAGTCAGGAAAAATGCTCTGGTTTTAAGAATGCATATGATTAGATTGGACACTCCTGGATAATCCAGGATAATCTCATTTAAAAAATCTTTAATTACACCTACGAATCCCTTTTGCCATGTAAGGTAACATGTTCATAGGTTGAGGGAAGGGAGGGGAATTATTCTATTCTACCACAATCACAAAGTTGATGTCCTCATTGACACTGAAAAATAAAGTTTCTACCTTTAGACCTACCTTTTTTGTCTCTCTCAGATCTAGTCGAATAGCCATAGATTGTTTTAAAAAATTCTATATTTGACATTAAATCAGTCTATGACAAGTGAAATTTTATTATAGGCAAACAATAATGATATTCTTAATGATACTATATTTTTTCTTTTTTTAATTTATTATTTTAATTTCAGTTTTAGGGATAACTTTGGTCTCTCCTTTTCCAGGTCTCTTCTTCAAACATACATGAGCTTTCTCTGCCTTCAAAAAATTTTTATCTTCCTGATCTCTCTAGCTATAGAATGATTCCTCTCCTTTTGGCTGCCAAATTTCTCCAAAAATTAATCGACATGTGTTACCTTTTCTCTCCTTGCCTGTTATTTATCCCTCAGACTCTGGAATTTTGATCTGCCCTAACCTCTCTTTGGACACTGATCTGCTGATGGCCCCAGGGACGATGTCACTGAGGCCCTTTCTCACTCCACTTGATGTTCCTATAATTCTCAATGCCATTGACCAGGCCCATCTCGAAACTTCCGGTCCTTGGCTTGTGCTGCTCTCCTAACTCACTCACAGCATGCTGTCAGACCCTGGTTTCTCACCCTCCACCTAGCCCTGGCCGCCAGACACAACCTCTACTCTTCTTTTCTATGCCTATTCTCACAGACTTCTCATCATACTGGCCTCGAGGGAGATACCTGCCAAATCCACTTTTCTAACTATCTAGTAGACATTTTTACACAGATATCTTTCTGTCCCCTCAAACTTAAATGGCCAGGGCTTAAATCTCCAAATTTGTTCTCCTTCTTGATTTATTTCTCTATTTGCTTGTATAAATGTTGTTTATTTATTTTGGTGAGCAGGTCCATCATTGTCCTAATCATCTTGGCTTGAATCTCCAGCCTATGTGTCTCATTCTTTTTATCTCCTTTGGTCAACCTATTCACTACTTTCATTCAAAACATTTCTAGCATCTCTTCCTTTCCTTTCAGTGCCACCATCATGACCTGGGTGACCTGAATTTCTTTGCACTAATTACCTTATTACCACTGCTAGATTAATTCCTAATCTCTCTTATTCTATCATTTCATTTTTCTTTTCTTCATTGACTAAGATCTTAGTGTTGTTTAAACTCTTTACATTCCTTATCTGATAAATATTTCCAGATTTATCCTAAACTTTTCATTAAAAACCCTTCATTCTGGCAGGACTAGGGTGCTCACTGTTTTGTGAACATAGTTTGTTCATTATTATCTCTGGTCGATTTGCCTTTCCTGAAATACTCTCTTCCTCTCCACCAATTTACTCATATAGATCTTTCAAAGCTCAAGTCCCAATTTCCCCATCAGTACCTTTTTGGCCATCTTTATAAGATTCCTCCTTCCTCTGAACACATTAATATTTGCTGAACATATTATAGATCAGCAGAGAACTTCTATACAGTCTGATCATCCACCCACTCATCTTCCTGCAGCTGTCACCATGTCCTCAATTCTTTCCACTGTTGCTTTGGAGAAACTCTGCATGCACCTACCTAAGACTACCCCTCCACCTGTCTAACAGATCCCTTCTCCCTTGTCTGTTCACTGACTTTGCTCTAGCAATTCTGCTTTTCTTTTCTGCATCAGTTGCTCCATCCCTCCTGGATCATTCCCATCAGCATACAAATATGCCGTTATCTTCTTATTTTTAACTAAACAAACAAGCCCTTTTTAAATCCCACTTCCACCTCTAGCTATTATCCATTTTTTTTCTCCTTCTCATTATGGCAAAACTCCTTGAAAAAGTGATCTATATTCACTGCTCTAACTTCTCTTTTCTCATTCTCTCTTGAATGGATTCCAATAAAGCTTACTCTCCAAAACTACTAAAAATGCTCTTATTAAGATAGTCACAAAGACCTCCACTTTGTTAAAGCCAATGCTCAATTCCATTTTTTACCTTGATTGACCAATCAGAAACTTTGAGACCTTGGTGACCCTTTCCTATTTGAAACACTTTCTTTCCTTGGCTTCCAGGACCCCGACACTCTCCTATCTCTCTTGGCTAGTCCCCTTCCACCCCTTTTGCTGGTTCCTGTACATCTCTTAGACCCCCACTTGTAGCAGTTTTCATATCTCAGTCCTTGGCCCTCTTCTCTTTTCTATCAACACTCACTCCCTGGGAGACAATAACTTAATGTACCATCCATAGGTAGATCCTGTTGACTCCCAAATTTATATCCTTAGCCTGAACCCCTCCCTTGAGCTCTAGATGTGTACATCCAAGTGCTCACTCAGCATCTCCACTTACATACCTAATAGGCATCTCAAATGTAGGGTGCCCTAAGCCGAGCTCCTGCTACTGTCCCTCGTTCACCCTGCACTTTCCATAGCCGTCTCTATTTCTGTTGATGACAACTCCATCCAAGTCTCTTTCTTTCTCTTTCACCAAGCATTGTACACATCAGAAAATCTTGTTGGCTCTACTTGTAAAATCTATCCAGAATCTGAACCACTTCTTGCCCTCTACTGGTCTAAAAACTCTCTATACATGGTACTATATTCTGGGTTTTAACCTCCCTCATTCAGGATTTCATATCTAATTTGCTGTCATTGCTACAAATATTTAAAAGAGCACTCTATAAATCCCATTAACAATACTGCTGTGAAAGCCATTTTAAGTTCTTACTTTATTGACACAAAGAACCTGAGTTTCTTGGCAAAAGCAGTTGCTCTGGAATGGAAAAGGGTAAACTGCCAAGTGAGAATGGAAAAAGCAGGTAACTAAAACCATGCCCATAAAATTCAGGAACAAAAGAGTCAGACAGCTTTCAGAAAAGGAAGTTGAGAAATTAAAGAATTTTATTCAGAAATGCAGTTATTGAGGTTAGGATTAAAACTTTAGTGTTTCAAACTTTGGGAGATGTCTTTTGGCTAAATATGAGGATCCTTAGGAGAAAATTCTGCCCCCCCTTTTTTTTGCTGTGTTTTTGTTTCAGTGGGATTCATAAAGACACATGGTAACCTAGCTGGAAAACACTAAGAGACATCTCCCCCACTGCCAGCCTCCTCCTGATTTGCCACTCACATAGTCCAAGGCTCTTGATCACATACAGATTGCAGACACCAAATAAATTAGGCAGAGGGAACTCATACATCAAAGCCACCTACTTAGATTTCTTTTTGGCCATTGGTGCATTTTTTTTTTTCTCTCTCTCTCTCTCTTTTTTAATTAGCCTCATAAATCTGACCCTGACAAGATCCTACCTCTCCATACCAATAGTTGAAGGTAAGATGGTAATTTGTCCTCAATCTTTCGTTTACTTCTTCACTTGAGTGACCATCAATGCCATGTGGTACCCACTCCTTACAGGGGCTCAGGTGCAGCTATAGGAAGGTGTGTGCCAAGTCCTGTCAAACTGGTTACTCTTTCCAAAAGAAGTCTCCAAGCCCTGTGCCCATCAGATGATTATACTCCACAGTGCCTGATGAAATACTGGCACACTGAAGACTGTAAAGAGCACAAAACATTGTTACGTATTCTTCAGAGTATCTGATTCAATAGCTAGTCATGTACTGGCAAATGATTGCCTGGACTCAAGCAATTTTTCAAGGGCTTTATCCAAATCAAGAAGTGAAGATTAAAACAGAGTCTTCCAGGGTAGTAGTCTTGCTCTCTGAAGTAGGTGTAAATGCCTACGGACCTGTGTTGAATTCACCCTTTTTAGGGACATCTGACTCCGTCTTTGTCTCCTGGTCTTGAGAATTTGAATCTAGAATGCTGACCTAGCTCACGTGGGCCAAGTCTGGATTTCTCTTCATTCCCGGAGAGCCACCTTCTCCTGCTTCTAGCAGCTGCATCTTGGCTGAGTCTTGGGTCCTCTCTGAGTCTTTACCCTTTTCTCCTCATCCTTCTAAAAGGGAGGCCGTGTCTTTTCCTCCTCTCATCCAGATGCTATCCACAGCTGTATTAATGTCCCTTAGTCCTCTCAGGGCTTTCCCAGCCCCTTGCATGATTTGGGTAAGGTCCAGGCACTCCCTGTATTTCCCTAACATGATTCGTGCCCCCAAAATGCAGTAGCTATGAGCAGTCATTTTCTGCAGAGGGTTTTCTATCTAGTCCATTTAAAGACCTTGAGAAATGGAGATACCTTATCGTACTCTGACAGCTTATTTCGGCTATTCACAAAGGAGCATTAAACCTCCTTTATGGGTTCATAACAGAATAGCCTATTGAGAGAGCGTAATGGTTTCTCATACTTTTGAATGCCCATCATTCCACCAATACTACAGATGATTTATGTTTTTAGGGGCCTTATGGTAGGCCTCCATGCTTTTCATTAGGGCACAGTTCTTAAGAGAATAATGTTCTGTACTACACCTAAGATCATGGCCTGCAAATGGCAGTGAGCAGTCACCAAATATTATTGTTGGCGATGATAACAACAATGACAACAGCTGCTATTTAAATACAGAGCACTTATTATATGCCAGTCTTTACATTCACTATGTTGTTAAGTGTTTTATATTCACTATGTTTGATTCTCATAGCAACTCTTAAGAACGCTGTTATTACTCTTATCCCAAGTTCACGGATGAGGAAACAGAGACTTGAAAGGGCTAAGTAAATTTCTCTCCACTCTGATAAATAACACTAGAATTTGAAGCGCTCTCTGTATGACTCCACATTGTTCTGTCGCTATGTTATCATAGCATATTATTAGACTCCCCTGACTTGGCTTTGGGTACATGTATTTTCTTGGCTTCCCTCCTACCTTCCTTCCCAGGCTCTTTGTGACACTTCATCCTTTATTGACCTGAACCTCTTAGTTTTTCTAGCTACACTTCCCTTGAGCAATCTCATCTGCTCCTGTGAATTTAAATATCGACATACATATAATACCTATATTCTGACATCTCTAAAACCTAAATCTCCATTCCAGACTGCTTTCCTTACTCTGTTTCATATATCCAATTAAGATTTCTAAATGGCATCTCAAACTTCTGTCCAAAACAGATTACTTTACTTCTCCCCCCAGTGTGTTCCACATCTCAGTTCACGATGCCACTATTCAGACAGACACTCGAACCAGATGGGTAGGCATCATTCTTCATTTCTCCTTTTCCTTATCTGGATTCACAGAAATTCTGTGACTTCAATCTCTACTCACTTCTCTGTTTCTATTGAAGTCTTTGCAGGTTAGTCTACTAACGCCCTTGTCTGGACTATTACAATAGCCTCCTGGCTGGTTTTCTGATTTCCACCCCCAGCTCCAATTCATTTTTTGCATAGTCTTCTGAGTGACACTTAAAGCATGAATCAACTCATGCCCTTCCCCTGCTTAAAACTCTTCAAAGGTTTTCTTTTAAGCAAAGTCCAAACTCCATAGGATGGCCTTCAAGACCATGTATGATCTTGCCATTGGCTAACTCTGCACTTGAGTCTCATCCCACTTGCTGCCTCATTCACTACCCTCTACCTACTGTGGTCTCTTTTCAGGTCTTTAGTGGTATAAAGCTCTTTCATACCACAGGACCTTTGCACTGGCTGTTCCCTCTGCCTGGAATGCTCTCTCCCCGGCCCATAGGTGCTCAATAAATATTAACCAAACAAATGAGAACAGTGGATTACCCTTCCTACATAAATAATAAGTAATATGAAAAAAACCATGTTATTAATAACTTATTTAGCTATTTGCATTTATGATGTTCAAATTATATGGGCTTAATATAATTAGGCTATGGGATTTCTGAAGCATGTCTATAAGTTTACCTGGATAGAGTAGGGAGGAGAAGGGAGCAGGAGTGGCAGCGGGAGGAAACATGTTGCATGTGGTGATCGCGAGTCCGTCCCGTGAGGCAGACATTGATCTCCCTGTTTTTCAGAATTTAGATGAATCACAGAGGTGAGGTAACTGGCTAAGAATGAGTAGGTAGGAAGTGGTGCGTCTGAAGTTCCTAGGTGATCTGACTGTAGCACACACGTTTGGGCCCTAGATCCTGGAGCCTTGGAGCAGATGCAGCTGAGAAAGGAGGTTTGAGGATAAGCAAAAGGTGACACACCTGGAGACACCGCTTTTAATTGTTTACACAGAAAGCATCACTGGCCGCTGTGAGTTGGAGAGACTGGACATCTTAGTTACATCCATCAATGCCTTGGTTTTCAAGCACGGCCTACATGAGTTGAATTGGACCCCAACTTCGGTATTCATACACACAGATAAGGTGGGAATACAGTTAGGTATGGCAATTAATGAGCCACCATCTGCTCAAACATCACACTCTGAGTGGGACTTAACATGGTTATGGGTTTCTTTAATGTGATTTTTTTTTTTTCACCATATGTGCTTAAAGGCCCTAAAAAGGAAACAGCTTAATCCAGGAATGTGAAAAAGAATGGTGACATTCTGTAGTGTGTCAGTGAAATGAGAAACTTATCAGGCACCGTCTATTTCGGGGATATTGTGGTATTTTATGGTTCCAGGCTTCTAGTTAGTGACAAAATGGTACTGCCAAGATGATTTACCACATGCGTGGGGTAGAGAAGAGCACTGTGGTAGGTGCTACTTCTAAAATTCACTTTTGGCTTTACCTTGAACTGAGTTGACACACATACAGAAAATATCCCTTTTCCTCCAAGGCCTAACGGAGATCCCCTTGGTTTACCCATATTCTTCCCAATGGAAAGTAACTCTGTGTACTGTGTTTTCCGGTTGCATCTGGTTTGCAGCTCTGTGACAGCACTCCTCCTAGGCATCCCCCCTCTTTTAGCCTCTTGCATTTGTATCTTCCCCCTTCACTAATCTATAGCTCCCTGAGGGCACAGGCCATGGTTTTTCATCTTTGCATGATCTAGTGGGACCTGGCACAATGACTTATATTAGAGGTGCTGAATATATTTTGTTTAATTAAAATAAAATTGCTTTAGGGAAACGATTTAGAATCGTGATTTTAACATATGATACCTCAATTATTTACAGAAATGACATACTGTAGATCAATAACATAATGGCCTATATCCTTACATTAAATGCTAAAAAAATTAAAGTCTGGTATTACCCAGAAAAAAAATCTCCATTCCTTATGAAAACCAGTATGTGGTTTTGGTTAAATTGCATTGTGTAAATTCTGTGGAATTTAAGTGTTTGAAATGAGGAAAGATATTGCTTTTGGTCTCAGCACTGGGGCAAAGGGTAAAAGCCTTTTAGAATACTCCTGGTTAGCTTAGCATAGGTATGTCAATAAATTATTGCCATAGCTCTGTGATAATTGGAGATCTAGTTGTGTATGTGTGTACAAACCTTTTTATATTAAAAAAAATTATTTAACAACTGCCTGACTGTAAAGAGAAACACGATGTCATAAAGCACTTATATGTTATGATAAGTGTGTTTGGAGGATGCAAAGTATTTTGTTTTCTAAATATTTAAACATGGCCAACTCATCGTTTGGATATTTAAATGCTGTGGGAATACTGACAGAAGGAAAGAAGGACACGAGCAATACGATAGATAATTCGCTCTAATTTAGAAAGGAGAGTTGGAAGATGAGAGATGACATAATCAAAGTAACATTTAAGGAAGATGCATTTGGCAACAGTATCCAGGATAACTGCAGGCAGGGTTGTTCCTGGAATGGTGGGGACCAAGGAAGAAAGCTGTAATAACAATCCGGATGTGAGGCGAGAAAAGCATAATGATAGAAATTGGTAGAAATGTAGAGAAAAAAATTGACTATAAAAGACATGTCAAAGGAAGAATCCACATCATTTTTTGAATGTGGTAGATAATTCTAAAATATTGAGTTTGAGTGACTTGAATGACTTGTCAATACCAGAGAGGGAGAAGTGGGGAGGGCCAGCTGGACCATAGGGAAATATAAGAGTTACAGTGAGAGACGCCCAGGTGGAAATTCTCTGGCTCCATCTCTGCCAATTTAGGACATCGTTGTTCTTTGAGGGATGCATGGGGGATATCAGATTTTTAAGACAAGTGAGGAACAAGCTAAGTTTGAAAAATGTTGAGGCCACAGCACAGCCACAGCTGAGACATTCCACAGTGTTCTGGTTGGATATTTGATCTCACAGCACGTTGACTCCCTGCCAGGCTAAGTGCCCTCCTACATTAGCTATACTCTGGCTTAGACTTCTGCTTCTACTCATCATTTAGCTTGTAGTCAGATGTTAGAACATGACGGCTTAATAATTTAAAAACATAGAAAAAAATTCTTATTTTACAGTGGCTCAAAATATTGAAGCCTCCAAATTTGCAAGGTAGACATATAAATCAAAGCGTTATAGTCTGACCATTTCAACAGGCCTGATCTAATCCTCATGGTAAAGTTTGACTCATCCTTTGAGAAAGAACTCAAAAGTTACTGTCTCTAAGTAGCCTGCCTGATGCCCCTCAAGTAGTTAATTTTTTCATTGTCTGTGTTCCCATAACACTTTGTTCTTATTTCTGCTAGAGCACATAGAACAGTTTATGTGTCTGTCTCTTGCTTCTAGACTTAGTGCATCTCGAAGATGAGAACCATTTATTTATCCTTGTATTCCCTACTCCTCCAACAGAGTGGGGGTTCTCCAAAAGAGAAATTTTAAGAATATGGATGGAGCAATGTACAGTTGCTGTAGCAAAGCCTGTGTACGCATCATATGTCACCTCCCTGCTGATGGCATCGGTGCTGCACCAGCAGAGGCAATGTGCTCCCTACATACTGCTGGCCCATATTTGTAATGTGTGACATTTTTAATGAAATACTGTCAAGGGTAATCCATCATTTAGTAACCTTTGAATTATATGCTGAGGCTGGTCTTAAACATAGACATAAATGAACTTGGAGAATAACGCTATTTTCTAAGGAAGGGTATGATTCAAGAATTCTGGCTAGGAAAAATAGGCAGAACAGTGTGTCCTTTTAAGTTCACTAGAAATGCCTAAGAAAGAGGTTTCTTTCTGTCTATTCTAGTTGAGTTATTGTGTGAAGATAATCAGGTGACTCTGAAGTGTGGCGGAATTTATTTCCTGTAGAACATCAGTGTTTGAAAAGGGAGTGAGGCCTTGCAAAAGCTCTGACCACCCTTAAAACTTGTAATCACTTTATCTCAAGAGGTTTTTTTTTAAAAATTTTTAATTAAAAGGACATATGACAACTTGAGTGAATTTCAAATGTCAACTGTAGGCTCACAGTTAAAAGTATTCTCTTTGTATCCATAAAGATCTAGGACTTACACATATTATAGAGTATAAATTAAAGAAAGCTTCTAAGTCTCATCATTTTTGTGTAAGTCCAGATAAGACTCCTTTGATGAGTTTAGTATTTCCTTTCATGGAAAAGCTTATAGGTGAGAGGTACACCAAAATTATAATTCTTTGTCTTCTTTAATTAGACTAGAGCTCACCATAGATCTTGCTCGAGCTGTGAGAAAATCCAATAATTCACATTGTCAGATCAGCAGCAATGGGCATGGGAATCTGATATGACTGAAAGATTTGCCTAAGTGACTTACCTGTGAACTAAGAGCTCAGAAGAGGTACAAGTTTTCACTGGAAATATACCCGCCGAAGATAGTGAGCACAAACAGCAATGAAAATAAATCTGAGCAAGATTCTGATACAGATTTCATTCTGGAGGAAATATATAAATCACATTAATACCAATGGTGTGGGGCACTAATTAATAAGTCCCATTAAATTGTGGAGTAATGACATTTAGCATCTAATGAATACCTCATAATCTTTCATCATTAATGTTTCATAGCATAAGAACATAAGACTTGGCATCCCTGGGCTCATGCAGCATGGTTTTCTGTCTCTGACATAGCCCCAAGGGCACTAAGTGGCACAAGGGTATTGCATCTCTGTTATAAGAATACACAGCATAAGCAATTAACTCTTTCAGTACCCTGGGTCTTTCTTCATTTTAGAAAATGTGAATCTGTTTGCCATTCTCAGAATTAACGCCTGTGACTACTGTGTGTCTGGAAGAACAGAAGAGAGCTGTCATGTTGACTTTGGTGTATAGCATTGCTTTGCTGTTGACCCTTCCAGCTCATGCAAGAAATTTGCACAAGAGAAAAATCATTACTTTGATTTATTACTGGGGGGTGGGGGGGGGGGGGGAAGGGAGTGTCTTTATTCTATGCCAATAATCACTTTACAGAGCAGGTGCCATTGCAAGGGTCTATTGATCCTGTGCTCTTCTAGAAATTCCATGAGGCTGTCACTCTGGCGGCAGATGGAGGTGGTCAGCGAAAAAGAAGTCCACCTCCGTGCAGGCTGAAGTGAAGTGGGAGAAACTCTCTGGCCATCGGTCGAGTGACACTCGGTGCCCTTTCTTTCAGAAAAGGGACGGGAGCAGAGAGAATGCTCGGAGGTAGCCACGGGCAAGTGAGAAAGAAAGAGGAAGGCAGAGAGCTGTCAAGGACGGGAGAAGGGTCTTCAGCTCCAGATCAAGATTCCAAGGAGTTAAACGCTACCATGCAGCCTCATCCGGATGGGATTTGCTCCTGGGTACAAAACGGGACACTGATCAAAATCAAGTTGGACAAGTGACAAGACCGAGTCTGATGTTGGTGGATGTCTTTTAAGGTCGTTGGACAGGAGCAGACGGCAGTGTGCTCAGGGGTAGGTGGAGAGAAGCATCGAGTCCAGGGCAGGGCTATGAAGGGACACCGAGCCGGGAAACAGGGACAGAGCAGTGGGGAAAAGAGAGAGAGGAAGAGTTGAAGAAAAGTAAGGAGGAAGCAGGGACAGGGTTAAGAGGAGAGAGAAAAGTGAGGGCGGCAAGGAGGGATTAAAAAGGGAAGGGGATCGCTGAAGAGAAGGGAGGACAGTTAGATCTGGAGGAGGGAGGAGAGGAGAGGGGAGTGAGCGGGGTGGGGGCGCGGAGAGTGAGCCGAGGGGCTGGGGACGAGGAGGAGGGCTAGAAAGTGCGGCGGGCGCGAGGGAGGGCGCGGAGCCTGGGGGCCGGGGAGAGGGCAGAAGGGCGGTGGGAAGGAGAGATAAGGAAGGGGCAGAGGGAGCCAGAGGGGCCGGCGCCCGGGGGTGGGGAGGCCGCGGGAGGGAGGCGGGGGGCAGGTGGGGCAGCGCGGGAGGGAGCGCGGAGCAGAGCCGAGGCCAAGTGCATTGTGTCTGGCGGCGGCGCGTGAGCCCACCGGCGGCGGCGGCGGGGCGGGAAGCCATGGAGCCGCGGGCGCTCGTCACGGCGCTCAGCCTCGGCCTCAGCCTCTGCTCCCTGGGGCTGCTCGTCACGGCCATCTTCACAGACCACTGGTACGAGACCGACCCCCGGCGCCACAAGGAGAGCTGCGAGCGCAGCCGCGCGGGCGCCGACCCCCCGGACCAGAAGAACCGTCTGATGCCGCTGTCGCACCTGCCGCTGCGGGACTCGCCCCCGCTGGGGCGCCGCCTGCTCCCGGGCGGCCCCGGGCGCGCGGACCCCGAGTCCTGGCGCTCGCTGCTCGGGCTCGGCGGGCTGGACGCCGAGTGCGGCCGGCCGCTCTTCGCCACCTACTCGGGCCTCTGGAGGAAGTGCTACTTTCTGGGCATCGACCGGGACATCGACACCCTCATCTTGAAAGGTGAGCGGCCGGCGCGCCCTGTGCCCTGGGCGCCCAGGCGCGCGGCGCAGCCCGCGGCTCCCCAGGGGCGCGCCGGTCCCTGCGGCCACCTCCCCGCCGCGCTCCCGCGCTCCGCTGCCGGGCACGGTCCTTCATCCTTCCCCGCCGCTTCCTTTCTTTCTCTCTCTCCCTTTCTTTACCCCCGTTTCTCCTTTCGTCTCTCTCTCTCGGTCTTCTTTCTTTCCATGACTCTCTTCTTCCCTCCTCATCCTGCTATTCCTTTACCCTTTTCCGTTAAGTCTGTGCTTTAGTCCCCCGCTTTTATCTGCTTCTTTCCTTCCCTTGCCTCCTCATTCCCCTCTTCTTTCCCTCGCCGCCCTTCCTTCGCCGTCTTTGTACACCTGCCTGACTTGGAATGCGTGTGCCGGTTTTCCTGAAGCTGGTCGTCACGGGGGGTAACAATCGAAAAGACCTCACCTTTCCCACTCGGGCTCCTTCTCTCAAGTTGTGCTTTCCTTTTAGAAATACCTTTGGAAGAAAAGTGGTGCAAACCTCCGAAGAGGAGGAAAGGGGCTTTTTCTTTGTATTGAGCTGATGTCTGGTCGCAGGCAGAACCGATGTGGTATCTGGCAGGCTAATGGGAGCTGCAGGCTAACGGGGAGCTCAGAAGGCCCAGGAACCTTCCTCCGAACCCCCCGAGTGCAGGGTTCTTATGGATTAGACCTCGAATACACCGTCCATGCATTGGTGGAGGCAGCTGGATGCAGATAGGACAGCTACTGTTTTGGAACCTTCCTGATGACTGGGACACACTATCCTCGGTGTCTGGGCGCACCAGGGTGAGGAGAGGAGAGAACCTGCCCAAACCACTGAAAGTAGAGCTTTCTAGATTTGCAATGGGATCTCTATGTAATTACTCTCTCTTATGCGTTTGAGATAATCTTGTAAGAATGTTTCTGTTGTTGTTTTGTTTTTTGGCACTGAGTTGTAGAGCATCAATTTGCTCTTCTGAAATCTATGCAACACCTGGTCCCCATGCATGCAATCAGATAGTTTGATTTTTTTTTTTTGTAATCTCATTCATGTTAAAATATTCATTGAGACAATCCTGTTGAGAATTCTTTTTCTTTGATATGAAAAGAAAACCTCTTTGCCTTGGATTCATTATTGCGAAAAAAGGAAAAGTCTAAAACCAGTACATTTTGGTATTTAGTAGTCATTTAGGAAAGCAAATGAACAAACTTGTGTTGAATTACAGTTTGGAATGGAACTACTTAGAAAGGAGGGAGTTAATAATATTTTGGCCTTCAGAGTCTTGTTAGCTGGCATGGTATATTCTTCATTTCTCAAACGTGTCAACTTCCTCCTTCCTGTGGCTAGCTCAGCTGGGGACTGCCATCTGAAACCAGCCTGCACATGGAAGGACTCCAGAGCTTTTGGGGGATCAGATACAGTAACCTTCCTTTGGGAAGTGCACTTTTTCTTTCCTCTTCTAACTCATATCCTATCTGATTTCTCCTCATGAAGATGCTGCATAATTAATTCTGATAGTAGCATAGTACATGAACAAACTGTAAAAGCTGAATTTGGAAGCTTAGTTTTGGAATGCTCAGTTAGGCAAGGCAATTTTGAAAGCTAAGCAGTGTAGTCTGTCTTTGGAGATGACAGACCTGCATTTCCTTAGTCTTTCTATGCCTAGAGTATTTGATCGCATGTAAATTGGATAAAGAGTAATAACCTGCAACATTAGGGAAGAGTCCAACTCAACAGCAGGAGAGGGACTTCCCTACAGGACACTGCACATTCCCTGCCTCTGCAGGGGCTCTGGCTAGCTGAAGTGCCCAGCTCCTTGGCAGTCCAGAATCAAATAATCCTAGAGATAGAAGGGACCTTATAGGTCATTGAATCAAAACTCCCAGCCATTGCTCAAAGTCCCTCCTTCTGCAGTCATTCTAATGGTTGTCCAGCCTAGTACTTTTCTGTAAGACAGAATTTGTATATTAGTTAGAAGCATTCTATTTTTCTAGTCATGAATACAGTGTTTTAGATTAAAATAATCTCAGGTTTATAATATCAATGGTGTTTAGCTAATCCTTTGAGCAGAAAAATAAAGTTCTAGGTTGTAATCAGAAGACATGGGTTCTGTTGCTGGCTCTGCTGCTAAATTGCAGTGTAGCTGCCAACAGGTGTTCAGGCCTCCTTGGCCTTTAGTTTCTTGTCTATGGTATTAGGAAGGCTGACTATTCTTTAGGAAATTTTCTTGTTCTAAAATCTATCAATTATTGTTGTAACAATAACAATGTAAAATTAGCTTCCTGGGAAGTTAAAGAGCTGACATTATTAAGACATAACGAAGTTGGAGAAAACACCAGACATCAGGACATTATAGGACCATATTTGTTATTTGGGAGAAGGCCAAAAATACCTTAAGTACTCTCAACATTGTTACTAACCTACCTTGGGCTAGTTACACATCTGCTCTGGATCTCAATGTCCTCTTCTATGAAGTGAATGGGTGAAATGAACAGCTTTAAAATTCTATGAATAATTTGAGAAAGGAAAATCACCAACATTTTCTTCTCAATAGATGATTTTGACACCCGTCTTAGGTAGACATTATAACCTTTGTTTTAGCATCTGACATCAGTGGCTGAGGTATGAATTTCTTAAATAAGTCATAGATAATTAGAAATTGATATATCTATTTTAAAAAAATTGGTAACTAGGGTCTCAAGTTTCATTCTTATTTTCCTCTCTGAATTGCCTTATTTATGAATTCTAACATTTAGAAATTTCAATAATAAAGGAAGAAATATACACTCAGATGGGAGAGTACAGAGGGATGGGAAAGGGCCATAAGAACCACATATTTAGTGAGCTTTTTGAGAGAAAAAGAGGTCAGACTTGTTTTGTTTGGACTTGGAGAGCAAAGCCAAAAGGTGGGCGAAAGTTGCAGAGGAAAGCCGTAAAGTTGATAATATGGAAAACATTCTCACAGTTGGAATTGTTTGCATTTCCTGTTCATGGAGGCAGGCATTTTTCAGAGATAAAGAGGAGATAGAAACATTTGATATGGACAATGAGAGATTGGCTTAGAAATGAAATGAGTAGGCTCTATAGTCTTAATCTACTTAACAGAAATCACAAGCGGCAGAATCAATGGGACAAGTATTTGGGAAAAATCATCAAATTCTGATTGTTACCCTTTCATTATGATTCTAGTTCATGTCTAGCCAGAGTGACCCCCTAAGCTCTAGATTGGACCTTCAACCAGGACCTTCGATGAGAATGGAGGTGAAGTTATTGATGAACCCATTAAGAACCAAAACTGGAACCAAGACGAGAACCTAGCATAGACTATATAGTCAATATTATTTTAATGGTTGTGTGTAGTGCCATTGGGTGCTAGAGTAAACGGAGGGTTAGGGGTGTGGGGAGTGGAGTCACTTCATGGATTGTATATTAAAAAGAAAAAGAAGCGTAAATGGTGAACTATGAGAATTGGACACCAAGTACTACAATTTAAAGAATAAATTAAATATAAATGTAAATCGGTGCTATTAGAGCAAAACTTAGTTGGCAGTTGTCATCATTTATAACAATGCTAAACTGATTCTAAGTCAAAAATAAAATATTTTAAGTTCTAACATACAAAAAAAGACACCCCAGATTTATTATATTGTTGGTGTTTACCTAATTAATGTTGAAAAATATGAGCCAAATGTCTCAAAAATAGAACTAATAAATTAACTCAAAAAAGCAAAAAAAACAAAACAAAACAAAACAAAACAAATAACTTTACGCTATTCTTCCAGGCTGACAAAGGACCACTCACCAGCTAAGTCTGACTACAGCTGCATTTTTAGCCATAAATCCTCTTACTTGCACTGTACTGACCAATCCACATTTCCCTATCTTGTCCACTGGGATAACATGGACTTATAAATGTGTGAAAGATATTAGGTTCACACTCTATTTCTATGGTTTACTAGTCATTGCAATAAATGCCTATTGAAAGCCTATTATGTGCCAAGCAATATTAGGAAGATTTTGGTTACAAATGTGGAAGTTCTTTTGTATTTGAGTTGGTCAATTGACTCTAAATTATTCTTTCATAGAGGCCCTTCTTGCAGTTAACTTTGGATGCTAAGGAAACTTGCCTGGTCAGAGTACAGACTGTCTCTGATAAGTATGCAAATGTAATTATCCTCTACTCAGCAATAAGAAGGGTAGAAAACTTGAGAGAATGGACTTAAAGCGTAGAGCCTCAGGCCCCTCAGTGACACTGGGACTGTCATGGGTTTGAAAGAAACTTTTCTTTATATGTAAAGGTGATAGAAGGTCTGTCAGTCAGGGGTGTGTGGCATGGATTGTGTAAGGAGCCCATGAGATGAGAGGAGGTGACCTAAAGATAGATTCTTCATTCCATATCGCTTCTCTATCTTGGAGGCTGGCTTACATTAAATTATGGCACTACCATCTGCTACCTTTATGAAATCCTCTGAGTCTTAGTTAATCTGCAAAATTAACTGATAATATTTCATTCATTCATTCATTCATTCACCCAGTGTATTTACTCAACAAACGTATATTGTCAGGGGTTGTTCTAGGTGTAGAAGATACAGGAGTGAACAAAATGGATAAAAATGCCTTCATTGAGCTTATATCTAGTGATGGAGTTATTTTCTAGTTGATTATACAATGACTATTCTTAGTAAGTTATGGAACAAGTACTCTGGGAAGGCTGCTAGCATTGGTAGGTAAATGACAGAAAATACTGTGCAAAGTGCTGGAGTGCTGTACCCTTTGGGGGACTCCTGGCCATTCTGTTCCAAGTGCAGTTCTTATATTTAAACTACTGGATACACAGTAAAATAGGAGGACAGATGGAAGGAGACTCAATTGGAATCATTATATAATGCTTCTTTCACTTACTGAAAACACCGACTTTAATAAATAAACATTGATGAGACTAGCGAATACATTATGTAGAACTTTGGAGAAATTAATTTTGAATAGGAATTAGTCATTGAAACTATATCAAAACTTCCAACGGTTCTTGCCAGCCTTAACTTAAAAAGTTTTTTAATTAAAAATTTTCTTTCAAAACAATTAACATTACTTTTCAAATATATGTACCTTGTTTATATAAATCAAATTCTAATATTATATATTGCCTGCAGTAAACAAAAGAACAATTAATGCTATAGTGTTTTGTTTTTATGGAATCTAAAATGATAGAATTTCAGAAACGTGAAGATTGTAACTCTGTATGCCCAATGGTAACTTGTATAAATCATTTGGGACTGAATTCTTGAAACTTAAAATAAAACATGTCCTTGTGGTTTCACAAACATTTTTCCTCTAATGAGGTAAATGGAGATATCAAAGGCAGTGGGACACAGATGCTTTGTCATTTTCCTCTCTGCCAGAAAAAGAAAGAAGGAGAATTCGTAGGAATTCACTGGGTCTGCTCTTCACTCTGCTAATGATTTATCTGTTTCCCTTGTTGCTTATTTTCCATGAAATTAATAGTCTGTACAGGACCCACCAAGTTCTACCTGGCACAAAAATAGATTGATTATTTTCTTTAGCTCGTTAGTAATTATCTCCCAAGAGTAGATATATCTAGGAAAATGGAGAGGCTAGCATCGTTTCTCCTTCTTGACCCATTAGTTCACATGTTGTTCTCTGACCTCTTGGACCAGAAGATGCTGCCGGTGAAGGGATTCCTCAGTTTTGGGAGTGCCAGGGATATCATTATGACTTCCTTTTTCTTTCTTTACTTCTTGAAGCAAGTGGTCTCCAAAATGGTTTTGAGCATCGTTCTAGATAATTTGTATTTATTCATTTTTAAATCGTGTGCATGGACTATACTAACACATATCATAAAGCACAGACAAAAGCAAATATTGAAGAGCCGTGGTAATAAATAGATATAAATAGAAGTTAACTATTTTATCCCATATTCCAAAGGATTGCTTGTGTACCTCTCAGCATGTACACACTCCACTTTGAAGATTGCTTCTCTCCATGCCCATTAACAGAGCAGATTTCTCTTTTGGGCACAGGAAGGAGTCATTTTTCCTACCATGGCTGAAATTTATGGTGGGTCTCCCAGTGAACTGTTACGTCACACACATTTATCTTACACAGGGGAGAGAAGATGATGCATTTTTTTTTCTGTTAACATATCAGACATTAGACACAGGAATAAATGGACTTTTTTCAATTAAACAACTCTCAGTTCATATTACATAACCTTTAATGACTAGATTTGTAGTTTGTCCCACAATATTTTGAGGCTCACCATACCCAAGTGTGATACTCTGTGTTTCAAAACATTCTATTGTTAACACTCTTGAAGGTTATCTCAAACAGAAATTCTTACTTGCTACTCTGCTATCAAAAAAAGATACTTGCTTTCATTCCTTCTCATATGCACACAAGAATTGTCTTTTAAAAGTAATTGATAAACATAAAAGTGGATGGGGTTTTAAGTGGTTTGTGATCAAAATTGCCAGAATCAATGGAATTTGTATTCGTCATGCTTCATGGATAACATTTAGCAATGGCCTTCGGGGTGGGAAGAAGAGTTTTTGCTGTGTCATAGAAAGTTCACAATCAATTATACTCAAGTTGCTGTGATTTTTTTTCCCCCTTAGCTACTGATTTTTCTTCTTCAAAGCTTAAAAAGAGCCCTCAAACCCCATCAGGCAGACAGACTGCTCATAATTGCAAGTGTTCTTGATTGCCATAGAAAATAAGCTTTTTCGGGGGGGAGCATCTGGATGGAGGTTACATTTCACTGAGGGCTAAGACGCCCAATGTCAATGTAAAGTGGGAGACCATGAGGAATGGAAACATGGAAAGAATTTAGGCGGGTCATAGGGTTTTCCCAACAGTTACCAGAATAAACCCTCCTTTCATCTTTGAATACACCTGCCATGCAGTATACCCCAGATTACTGATCTGCCACCTCCGCCAAGCAAGCTATGACCTTGGATTGGCTGTCTTCTTCCCTGAGCTCACCTTTTCGGGTCTACCTTATCCTTCAGGCGGAGCCCACGGTCCTTTTTTAATACTCAATTGTGTAAACAACTGGGGCTCATTTTCTTGAATTGTTTTCTAGTAAAAGATTAAAAATAATCAGATTTGGTCCTCCTCCTCAATTCCTGTGCCTTTTCAAAAGTAACTGTTGAAATAGAAGAAAATAGTTGAAAACAACAAAACTGGAGGAATGGCAAATAATACAAATAGCAAATATATCTATTTTGGAGTAAAGCATTAATTAGTTCAGTATTTTGGGGGCAAATCAGATAAGATCTTTAATCATGTAGACTTACTTTAGGTTTAAAAAATTGTTTTTTTTTTTACAGTTGCTATTTTTAAAAACACCACACCATTGACATTGTCTAAAGCTTTGCCGAACTGGTTGTAAAGATTTTTATCAAAATAAAGCCATTCGTAAATAGAAAGTGGACTTTATCTTCAGAATCTGGTAAAATTCATGACAGCTTATTTTTTTTTGCTCTCTCACAGTGTTTCCCTGTGGTTAAAAGTGATTGCAGTGATTAATCTGTTTTATTGCAAGTTTTAACTAAAAGGAAGAAACTGAACTTCTTGGAGCATGAGAGAGCTGGCATGGAGCTGACAGCCTTTGTTTGCTGCAGAGTAACGGGAAAACTACATACTCTACTCCATCTTTCTTGTAACTCAGCCAGATAAGCTGATTGCAGACCAAACAAAAATGTCATGGGGACACCCATCAGAAGATGCATTAGCAAGTGAAAAAAGGGGAACGGTACAAACCCTATTTTAGTTCCCTGTTATTTTGAATTACTGAGGACACACTGAATTATTTTCTATAACTTGCTGGATGTCCCCCAGTGTTTAGATTTTTAAATATTTTGTTCATTGGTAAAAATCAATCAACTCATTTCTCCTCTAAAGATCTAAAGGATGTAATAATATGTTCCCTTTTGGTTTTTCCAAGTTATTCAATACTATGCAGGTAAACAGGGAAGGAATTCCAGAAATACAAGTGGGAAATTCTGAATATATATAGATAATTCCAAAAGGCTTAACTGTCCCTTTACGACATTTTACTCAACTGTAGATCAACATTGATGGTCCATCTGCCATGCCTGTAAGCACCGATTTTCAGACTTGGAGTCTGTAACAGTGGTACAGGCAGGGTAGGAGAAGTGGGGAGTGGGGTTTGGGAAGCTTGGATCTCTTTCGTCTACATTTCAAGGAGTTTTTATTTGGTGAAGGGGATGTGAGCATTTGCTTCACTCAGTCGGCCAACAAATGTTACCACGGAGTATTGGAAAAGAAATGTTTTTGAAAATAAGAGGCTGCTTAGGGAAAAACATGGGTGCTGTGTTCTCCTCGTTGTGGGGTTGTGCTTTCCCTAACCAGACCCAGAGCAGTAGAAAAAGGGATCTGAGTAGGTGGGGGAGAGCTGTTGGTTAATTTGAGTTTGAATGCCATTTCTCAAGTTCTCACAGTTTTAAAAACTGCTTACAGTAATGTTTACAGTTGTCATGGAATTTTAAGTATGTGCATCCTGTTAAATGGTACTCAGTGAAATTATCCTAAAACATAACAGAATAAATCACCTGTTATATGAATGAAAAATTATGAAACAGATCATCAGAGTGACAGTTTTACATAGAAGATAAAACTGCAGGGGGAAGAAACCAAAAATATAATGGCCAATGGGAATAATTGAGACTAGGGCAATTGGAGCTCAGTATTTGTTTTATGCCATCAATACTTAAGAATCACTTATTCTAGGTGATTCAGTCCTTAGTATCTAACATATTGTAGGGAAACTTTCATTTGGTGTTCAGACATTGGAAGTATTGTATGAAGGAAACCTAAAACTAACAGGAAGTAGAAAAATAAAAAGATAAGCTAAAGAGTGACAGGAAAAATAATGACCGCTAACATGAACATTTCTGAAAAATGCTGTCTTTTTGTTCAGGTGTTTGAAACAAAGGACACAAGGGAACTTTACTATTCAGCAGTAAAAGATAAAATTCAGCCAGAAGATGACCACCAAAGAAGCATCAAAGCCATGTTGTATTTCTTTCCTTTTTTTTTTTTTTTTTCCCTCTCAAGTGTTACTTTTTCTTACTGAAACAAACTCAACTTGGTAGGAGAAAAATGGTAAGCACATGTAGAATTAAAGATTCATAGAGTTGAAAGGAAATTTGAGCAGTGATCCTTACCATTTTTTTTACTATCATGCCTTTGATAGACAATTTTCACTTCCAATACAAACCCCTGTCAACTACATGCAATTTCTAGTGTCTAACTCTAACCCCCTTCTTTTCTTTCTGAAAGCATATTATCAGAACGTCTGTGAGGGAGGGGAAGTTGTTATTAGCATACTCTTAAATCGGTTTTAATTTTTAAAACAGTCTCTCATCTGGGTGGGGAGAAGCCCTTCAATCTTGTACAGAAGAGGCTTAGAGAGAGCACCCTGATTGCCAGTGGAGACTTTATCTAAATTGTGTATTTTTTAGGGGCGAGGATTGCAAGGGGAGCTGATGGATATTGTGAGCATGAGTGTTTCCGTCCCCCAAAGTCATCCCAGGTACCACCATTGATTTGGAAAATTGGGAGCTGTATAAATAACTCATTACTTATTAGTCTTTTGAACTGATTCCAACATACTCAATTTGGGAATTTTTTTTTTTAAATGATAGGAGAAATGATAAAAGGTCGTAGTCCAAATGTGACAGAGTTATTGAAATAAATACATCTGAGAACCCCTGAGAGGCATTAAGTAAAGTGGTTCCCTCTTCTCTAAACCACACTTACAGATGATTCTGCAGTAATATTTCGATTGTGCCATGGGGAAAATGAAACGCTTCTTACTAATAGCCCCAGATTTTCATTTTGGAAATTTGTGGCATCCTTGTTTTTTAGAACATCTCTAAATCATTGCAGGCTTCTTGTTTTAGCACTCTTTTAGTTCTATGTGCAGGTGAAAATGGCAGACTTTTTTTTTTCCTCCCAGCCAAGTATTCTCCCATATATGTAGTTTTCTGGAGTTGTTTTTATTTCTGAAAAGGTCAGGTACAGCAGCATTTCTGATTAGGTATGAAACATATAATCTGACTCATGAGTCTAACATTTAAAAATACAATTAATAAAGTGCTCGATAAACATTTATCCACTCACGTAGCTGGGTTTATCAGTTAAGGATCATTTAGTGCCAAATACAGAAAAGCCAAGTAAAAATGGCTTAACCTACAAGGAAAATGTATTATCTCCCATAACAAGAAGGCAGAGGAAACCTGGACCAGGGCTGATTAAAAATTCAATGCTGTTGGGCTTTAGTAGTCCCAACATGGCTGATTTGCCTTCAGGCTTGTCTCTCCCTGTTCTCAGCAGCTCCGTGAGTCATTGCCTTCACAGCAACAGTTCAAAGGCTGGGAAGCCAGAAAGCCAAGCCCTGGTTTTGTGAACTTTTTACAATAAATGTAATTTTCCCAGAAGTCTCTTAGCAGACTTCCCACAGGTCTCATTAGTCAGAATTATGTCACATGTCCATTTGTAAACCAATCCTTGGCAAATGGAATAAAATTATTATAATTCCCGAAGACCAATAAAGCTTCCCTCCAGGTGCTGGGGAAGCACCCAGTTTTTCCAGGAAGCACCTGGCTGCCTGACACCTGAACAAAAACTGGCTTCTGTTAGCTAAGAAAGCATGGCACCTGCCACAACAGGCAAGTTCATATGGCAGTCCTGTCTTAACCTAGGGTCATTTCATAGTGAATCAAGACCGAGAGGAGAACCCAGATTTTCTACCAGCTATTCCAGATTTACTTTGTTCTCTTTCCACATCCTGCCCTGATGAGGAAAGGGGAGAAAAAACATCTTTTCCCTCTGCACACCTAGGTTTCCTGGCCTGGACCACATAAATTAGATTGACAAAAGACAGATTAATAAGAGAAAAACAAACAAGTTTAACATAGGCATTATGCAAATATACATAGGAGTAGTCAGAGATGAGTAACTCAAAGAGGTGGTTAAAGCTTGGGCTTAAGTAGCACCTTAACAAAAGAACAAATACATTTTTAGAGAAGTGACAAGACAAAGGAATAATACTTTGAGTTTTTAGAGCTGGCGAATTATGGGAAGGCAAATATGTGGGGGAAACTAATGGTAGACGAGGATTAGTTTTAGCAATGTTTAAAATGCAGATTCCCCTAGTACTGTCTCTGGGCTACTGAGGGGCTAGAGTTGTCTCCGATGATTAACTTCTGTCTTTACTGGTGGTGGGGTGGGGGTGGCACATCTTTGCAAATTTATGTCCTATTTTTAAGCCAATAGGAGGAGGACAGAGAGCTTTTCTTGTATCGACTTCTCAATTGCTGTCAGCTCACAATAATCCTTATGCCAAAGTGGCCTATTTTGGGTGGCATATTCTGCTACCCTTCCTGGTCACATGGAAGCTCCCAGAAAGCCCTGTGCTTTGCTTCTTGACGAGCTGTTTGCAACTCTTTAATCTCTAGTGACCCAGAGACAGCATGGTTGTTTCTAAGGAGGCTTATTTATAATTGTATTTTTAAATTTAAATGGAATGTAAAATGTTCAAAAACATGTGTTTTAGTGGATACCAGTGTACTCTAAGACCCGATAGTGCAGTTGCTATAAATTTAATATACTCTGGTTTGGTGATCCCACTGTTTGGTGCTCCTCTGCTGCATGGACTTCGTCTCCTCAACCCCGCCCCTAGTGGGAGTGCAGAGAACAGCTTCATGGAGAGCACTACTCTGAACACGCCTTGTCCCCCACCCGTCTCCAAGCCAGTTTATAAAAATCTGTTCACCCCACAATATTACTTCTTTTAATTTTTGGTAGCAGAACAACAGTGACAATACCATATTTCATTCTCATCCTTGGACTTGTGACTTCCAAGTGCATCTATAACTATAATAACTCTGAGAAAGAAAATGAACAAATCACTGTTTGCTATTGCCTGTGTTGATGGAGGCACATATTCAAAATCTAAGAAACTAACCCATTTTAACTTGAAGAAAAGCCTCTTTATTTGTGTCTGAATTGGGCTTGAATAATCCTTGAAATTTCTGTAAAGAATTGTTTGCTTTCAAAATCACAAACCTGGAAGGCCACCTGAAGAAGTGATTGTTTAACAGCATATGACTCTGTGTTTGGAG
This sequence comes from Rousettus aegyptiacus, assembly GCF_014176215.1. Taxonomy (NCBI): domain Eukaryota; kingdom Metazoa; phylum Chordata; class Mammalia; order Chiroptera; family Pteropodidae; genus Rousettus; species Rousettus aegyptiacus. Next base: position 23,190,770 of record NW_023416310.1, read on the forward strand.
GAATGGGATGGAGGGAGAGTGTATTAAGATGAACCCCAGACACCTTGGCAGGAATGAACACTGCAGGGTACCTCACGTTTCCTGACAGAATTGCTGTGTTCCCCTTGGGCCTCTCATTTAAAACCAAGAAGCCTACTTATTAAAGCTTGGTAACTCTTTAGAGCAAGAAATCTAAAGCAAGAAAATAATCTGAACTGTTGCAGATGGGCTGCACTAGCAGGATTTCAGCACAGAAGCCTCAGAAGATGGTGTAGAGCCACAAGGTATGTGGGTGGACATATATTTGGACTACCAGATTGCATGCCAATTTGAAGGTTCAAACAGAAAAAAGAAAAAAGCAGGAGAGCAAGCAGGAAAAGAAAGGAAAGCAGGAAGAAGCAAACGAGCAGCTATTTGGTAGGTCTTTGAGGAACTATCTCTATAGGATCTTATTTCTCTAAGCATCTAATAGGTACATTTATCTTTCTAAAATACCACCTTGTCATATCTTTCCTTTTATTAAAAATCTCCATCTGATGGTTTCCTCAATAAGTTAAACATGGAACTACCAGATGATCCAGCAATTCCAACCTTAGGAATACATTGAGAATTGGAAACAGCAACTCAAAATCTACGTGAATATCCATAGCAGCACTATTCACATTTTCAAAAAGGCAGATACAATCCAAATGTGCATCAACTAATGAATGGATTAATAGAGTGCTTCTTTATGGGGGGGGTTTTCCTCATAAAATGTTCTGAATCCTTAACTAAAGAATTATATTATTATTGAGGTTTTCTTGTCTTTCTGCTTATCTCCATAGAAAGTCCCTACCTCCCTTTGCTTCTCTTTCCTTACAAGACCTAGTAGGGTGACTTTCAAATAACTAGGAACTCAATATATAGATGGCGTTTTGTCAAGTTCATTCTAAGTCTTTCCATTATGGCATATTAAATATAAATATTCTCTCTCTCTTTTTTTTTCCCCAATAAAATTATTGCAAGTCCAACGACATACTTCCTTTGGCCAGAAAGCAGACCAGCTGGAATGAATTGCTGAGAGACTCTGGGTCTCTGCCCTTCATCAGGCTCTTCACCGAGTTATTCTGCTGCTGCGTCAGCCTTGTTTCTAGGGAGGTTCTTGTATACTGAAAAAGCCTGGAGAATCATGTGGGGTACTAGAGTGCTCTTCTCACTCTTCAAGGAGAGCTAGCTCTCCAAGACACCAGTGGCTTTGCTGGCATTCCGAAGTCATCTCCCTTCCAGCCAGTTTATTTTGCAGTTTATTGAGGTGACAAGAGTCAGGAGACTCAGGGCATCATCTTCCCTCTGCTACTAAATAGCTATGTGACCTAGGGCAAGTCACCTCACCCCTCCAGATCTTCATTTTCTCATTGTAAATAATAGAGGTTAGATCCGGGTAACCTGTTTGGTCTTTGGCAGCATTAACTGGCTGTAATTATAGAATGCCCAGAAAACAGCAGCCTAATTAACTTAGCAAAATGTAAGGAGAGAAAAAAAGGTCAGTTCTCTCTAGAACCAGGTAAGAATTAGGACAATCCGAGTTTGAGAGCCTTTTCCTTTCAAATTGTTCATGCACATATCTTTCCTTTGCCATTTTGAATGTGACTTGCTTTCTTATTGCTAATTTCCTTTTTTTTTGCTCCTGAGGGTTTCCAAGGAGAAAGCAGGACTTTCTAAATTATTCCAGGAATTCTTTCTATGGGAGCAACTTTTGCCATTTTGTTGCAAGCACTCAACTGTACATATATTTTTCTTCTTAGATGATTTCGTAGGGAACTGGTAATAATAAGTTATATTTGATTTAGGAACTGGAGTTAGATTTTATAATAGAGAGGAAAAAAAAGGCATACCTTTTGGAAAATTGCATAGTATAATCTAAATTTTGCCTTCCTTACTCATTTTAAATTTCTATGAAGAAGTTTTGAAAAGATCTTGATGAAAAAAATCATATTCTTTTTTTTTGTTACTACAGGATGAAATTCTAGGTTTATTCCTCCTTTCCTTCATGAATGTATTTATTACTCATAATCCACATGAGGTAAATGAGAAGTCTACAATTATGTGTTATGCTTCATTTTGTTCAAAAGTTTTAGAGATGTGCTTTCTAAATTTAATAATCCCATGGAAGTTATATTTGATCATTTTAATTTAATTCATACTATGAATCTTGATTATTCATTTTAGATTCTTTTTTTTTTTTTCCTTGAATGACATTTTAGGTGGCTTGCCACATAGTGTAATTAGCATAATAGTTACTTTCACTGAAAGCCCTATTCAGAAATTTTGAACATGGTCCATCTTTTCTTGACCTCAAATTTCCTCTTTTATGCAGAAGAAAGGATATACCCAGGTAACCTCTTTAGCTATCCATGGCAATGATTATAATGGCAGATCTGCTGTTCACCTTTTGATGCTCGATTGGACCGGTTGTTTTTACTTAAATCCTTCCACACAAAGCAGAGATGAGGTAGACAAGATAGTCATCCATGTCATCCCCAACAGGATCAGGCCAGTTTTCACTGAGAAAGCCAGAGTGTGACATCCGGACGATATGTATATGATCAAGATATTGAGCATATCACTTCGTCTTTGGCCGTCGTAATCATTTTGGTTATATGGAACACTTACTTAGGAGATTGTCTAAAAGAGAGAAAATAGATCTGTTAAAAGAAAGGTAAAATGGGTAAAATGACTAAAATGGGTAAAATGTATGTACACAGCACATCACTCCACAAAATTCAAACCAGTTTTTACAAAGAAGATATGTTCCCTGAGTAATATGTGATGGAGGAGAGTAACTTTGGAACTGCTGCTAAACACCATTTGTATACAGAGGGGCATGCGTCTATGTGGTAGGGGGAGATGAGGAGCCCTGGGCACCAGGAGCTATAGGCCTGGTCCTGGCTCTTCCTGCTGCATATAGGACCTTGGAAAGTCGTTTGAGTCTCTCTAGATCACAGTTTCTCATTTTAAAAATAAAGGGCCAGACTTCATGATTTCCGAGTTTTCCAAATTATTACATTTCATGATTTTTTTTAGAGCATCAGAAAGTAAAGAGTGTAGCTAAAATCTTACTTTCTGTGCATCGAAACTTGTTTTTATTTAACTGGATGGATAACGCTCTGAAACTGAGAGTGTTAAATTTAACTTTGGCTTAATGACTCAAAGTTATCATGATTAACTATGAAGTAATATGTAGGTACCCTTAGGAAATATAGAGGTGTATAGAACTATTTGCCTCAAAACTAAATGACACAGTCTATTGTCTTTTTAAAAAAATGATTGTGCTTGTTCTGATTTTTTTTTTAAATGCTTGCTACTTTTTAAAATATCTTTTCCTTCCGCTTCCATTGTCTACCTCTAGCTGTCCTTTTTTATATTCAATTTCGGTGCACCTAATGGGCTAGGAACAGGGGGCTGTAGATGAAGCAAGTCGGAATTAGGTCTGAAGTTGGGGTTAATAGTCTCTAGGTGAGGTTTCAGGAGGTACTCCTGTGAGTGAAGACATTGGGACTTGAGGGAAGACTTGGTCATTGCCTGAGACCTTTGGGGTGTTCTGGCTTGCAATAAGTAAGTCTCCAGTAAGTACAATATCAAGGTACATGGCACTTCCCATTTATGGGAGAATGAGAATGAGAGCAGGGTAAGAATGACTTAGCCCAAGGGACTACAGGAGGGCTCAGAAATAGAGAGGGGTCACCAGGAGGACAAATGGGCAGGTCTGTGAGAGTGTCAAGGTGATTGACAGGCCCTGCCAGGTCTCATTTGTGAGGCATTTTGGCTTGACAGCCATTACTACTTCCTTTAGAAAAAGCAGATACTGGGAGATTTGCTGGGCAAGATTGAATTAGGGCAAATGGATGCTGAATTTCTAGTTAATTGTTATCCCATGGATCCTCAGGGCCACTTGCAGAGATTAAGAAAATGTAAATTGGTTATTCATTTTCTGTGTGTTTACATGTAAATGCTACTTTATGGCTTGCAAAATACAGTATTGTCCATTTCAGCACAAATTTGGACGCTGACTAATTTGCTCTTGTTTAATCCGCAAGCTTGGCAATTTTGGAAAGCCTCCCACCTCCTCCATCCTCCCTCCCCATAGTCTCACCTCATCGTCCAATGAAGCCAAGAATGTTATATTAGGCTATAAAAATATCTCTGGGTTTCTCTAAGCTTTTCTGAAGTTTTAAAATTAATAAATAAAAATAGTTGTCACATAAGCCAGTCTCCCGTGAGGTACTCTTTGCTGTGTTTTCTGGGTACACATGGAATAAAAGCAGTCAGGCCCAGTGCTATTCTGGGACCACAACTGCCTAGGAGAGGGACAGGAGCTCCGTCTCTATCCAGTGTCGTGTTCATGTAGCTCTTGAGGGTGATGGGAAGATGTGGAGAAATGATAAATTAAAGGAATGGGACGGTGTATACTTCTTCTTCTGGCATGGGAGTTCAGTGTGCCACGTTTGTGTACCCCTTGTGCTACCTTTGATGCAGGACAGGGCACATGTCCCCGAGTCGGGGGACCGAGCCCGGCACTGAGAAGAAGAGGGTCCTTTGGCGGAGAGTGTAGAAAGAATTCAACACACACGCCAAAGTAGGAATCAGAAGAAAGTTCATTAGAAAAGAGGTAACGCTCCACAGACAGAGTGTGGTCTCCCCTCAGAGACAGAGTGAGAGAGCCTGAGAGACGAGGGCCGAGTAAAGAGTACCGAGAAAAAGACAGTGAAAGAACCTCCCAACCTACCCCCCCTGCCCACCCCCCCACACACTGATCAGGGAATTCAGTTTGTATATCATTCTTTAGTTCCTCTGAGTTAGTTTAGAGATATGGACATACAGTGAGGAAGGGGAAGGGGAAGAGAATGTAGCATGAAAAGGCAGAATTTGTATTGTGCAAGGCCTGCTGGCAGTTCCCAGCCTTTAATCCACAGGTTCTCCATGGTTTTAGCCATAGGGAATGAATGATTTTATTTTATTTTGTGTAAGGCAGCCTCTTAAAGACTGTTTTTCCTGTTTCCCCTTCACAGGTGTGGGGAATAGGTTGTTAGCAATCCCAGCAGAAATCCTCCATTGTTCTGCAGGTGTCCTCCTGGCCTGGCTGCAGGGCTGATCAGCATATTGCAGTCTCTGAATGCAGCTTGATTTAACACTTTAGTTCTCCTGCCTCTTCCCTACGGTAGCTTTATCTTCTCTTTTAACACAGTCGGGATGGATGAGGATGGCCACAGTGTGAAAGCAACTTCCGCTTTTTTCCTTTCTCTCATGCTGGCCCCTCCTCACTTCAAGAAAAATACTGTCATAATTAAGTACAGGATTCTGAAACAGTCCCTGTAGCAGCATAGCCTGCGGCCTTATTTATTCAAGGCTGTGGATTGACTTTCTCTTTATTGATCTAGACTGATAATCATGCAGTCCGTTGGACTGCCTCTAATTATTTTGGCTATCTTAATTATTGGATTGTGCATGATCTATTCTGTTCAAATAATTTCTCAGCAAAAAGAATTGAACCAGCCGAGGAGTGCATGCATCTACCTAGTTCCTGTCTACTTCTGCCTCTAGCCCTTCGTGTCATGTTAAATGAATCACTCTGCTTCCCTGTTTTTCATTTTCCTCTCTGTGAACACAGAGAGAATGATATTTATCTTGTGGTTTATGATTTAGGGTCACTAAATATCAGGCATTAGCAAACTAAATTGTCGCTCTCAGTTTGATAGGGGCATCCATGGTGACTTCATGTAGCTTAAATCTTTTTTTTTCTAATTACAAACTTTCATAAACACATTCTCCTTGTAGAAAATGCAGAAAACTCCAAAGAGGTAAACAAAAATCATCTATAACCCTGCAACTTAGTTACATAACCCTATTAAAAGTTTGATTAATTTTCATTCAATCTTTATGTAAATATATACATGAGCACACATTTGAGATAATATGATGCACACTGCTTTGTATCTCAGATTAAGCCACGAGAATCTTCCAACTTTAATCATCTTTAATATCTGCACAATATTTTAACGGTGGGTGCATAGCCTTCTAGTTAATGAATCTTCCCAGCTCTCATATCTCCTTATATGCCTTTTTTTCCCCCACAACTGATAGAATCATCTATCTAAAATGAAACTCGATCATGTCACTTCTCTGCTTAAAACCGTTCTGTGGCTCCTGATAACTCACTGGATGCGGACTTGCAGGTCGGGGAAGCGAAGGCGTCTTCCTCCTGGTCCCTACCGGCCTGCCATCTTAGTGCTTTATCTCTCATCACTCTCTGTCTCACACTTGATAGGCCCACAACACCAAGCCTCCTGTCCATTGGTCTCTGTAAACACTCCTTCCTTCTATATCTTTGCTTTTGTCTGGAATGTCCGTTCCTTCCCCTAATGCCATCAAACCTCCTGCCCCTTGACCTGGCCGACCCGCCAGGAGGCCTCCTCTGACCTCCCCTCCCTGGGAACCTATCTCTCTGGGCAGTTCTGTTGTGGCCTCTTCATATCTCCTTCACTTAAATGACTGCTGGCCCCCTACAATCTGTCCTCCGTACGAATGAGGTGTTTTCCACTCGTTTGTTTTAAAAAATCAATTTTGATCATGTCTTCTCCTTGTTTATTATCTGCAATGACTTCCTTTGGGGTTCACCATAGAAACCGTCTCGACCTGCCTTCAGGCCCTCCAGGGTCTAGCCCTTCTGTACCCCAGGCCTTCCTCTTCAAAGCCCTGTACACGCCCTTCCTTCTGCCCCACAAGGATAGTCCTTCTCATCCTTGGAACCGCAGCCTCCTTGGACTGCCCCTTGTTCTGTGGTCTCAGGGCACAGCGTGTGTCTCCTTTATATCGGAGCTGTAATTTTACACGTTAGTGCTACTATAATGCCAGTGTCCTTCACTAAACTTTAAGCTCTCTGAGGGCAGGCACTGTGTTCGTTTCTATTCAGTTTATATGTGGGATCGGATTGGGGGAAAGTCACAAGGTCCAATAGCTTAAGTTATTCAACAGTTAAGTTAGATGTGACCAACTGGGGTGAAGCAGGAAGCATGTATTAAAGGTGATCATGCATAAAGAGTACCTGGTCTCTTACAGTCCTTGGAATACCATATGACATGGTATTGCCAGCCTCATTTGCAGATTAACTAAGACTCAGCAGGTGGTAGGGTTCTAATCTAATGTTAAGCCAACCTCCAGGATAGGGAGAGGCTGTGGAACCAAGAGCACACTGGTCCCGGCTGTCTGTAGGAAGTGATGGACCTCTTGGCGTGTGGTTGTGGCATCCCACATGTTTGTTTGCAGTGTCTCGGGATGCGTTTTGGCAGCTGGCTGGCTCATCGTGTGGCTTTGAACCAGCCAGGCAGGTAAGTGGTGCAGCCAAAACCAGGGAGCGCTGCGAGGCTGATTTCATCTGTGCACATTTGTGCTTTTCTGGAATTTAATGATGCTCTCTGAGACCTTTTGCATCGCTCTGCACAAGTAGGGGCAGGGGCCTCAGAGGGCACAGTGCTCCCAGGCAGGCAGTCACCAGATGCTCAGACTTCAGAAAACTCAGGTACTTCTGAGCCTGGCGAGGAAATGGAAGTGGCCTTTCTGCTTCCAGTCCAGGTGTAAGTAAGTGACAGCAGAGGAGGCTGAGGACTGTGGCATGACCTGGAACAGCTAGCCCCAGGCTTTGAAAACCAAACAAAGGCAAAAAGAAGTCACTGGTAAAGAGAGTAATCCATAAAGGTTGTTGCCAGAGAGTTTAAAAGAATTTCTTCAGAAGTTTCTAAAATTAGATTTTTCTTTTAATTACCTAGTTATCCTTCAGAAACTTGGAACAGTCCCATCCCTTATCAACGTATTCCCTGTCAGTCATGCACAGGCTCAGACTTCTGGTGCCGAGGGTGATCCTTAAGTAAGAGGCAGCTGGAAGTTTTTCCCCTTTGGGCTGAGGGGAGTGAGAAGAATGCTAATGTGCTGGGCTGAGCTGAGCTGATGGCTGAAGGGAGAGGCCACTGAGCCCAGGGCCTGGGGGCAGGTGGAGGGGAGACAGGAGGCACCTGAGGGGCAGCAGGCGGGGATGCCGACCCCCAGCGTGAATGGGGGCTGGCTGCAGGCCCTTAACCTCTAAGTTTTGTGATTCTGCTACACTCTGTCTGCCCTCCGGTCCTTAGTGCTGTATCCCCAAATGGCTGATTTAAGTGATGCTTAGTAAAACTGCTTATTGGCACTTTTTCTTTTTTACGCCCAGTTGTCTGTCATTCATACTGCTTGGTGTAAAATTAGGGCTGGAAATATTTCGTGGGCATGTCTGATGAGATGTGGGCTGAAATGTGGCTCTGTGTGTGTGTGTGTGATAATGTACAATGGGAAAGGTAGTACGATATAGATCTGAGTTATCCCATCCTCGCTTTGTCCTCCAACAAGGACTCGTTAGGGCTAGGTGTGATAAACACAGGTGGTAAACAGAATCACAGCTCCCCTTCACGCTGTCATTGGAATTGGACCAAAAGTATTTATATTTCAGGCTCAAACACCTGATGGTTGTTTTGACTATTTTAACTATGTGGGTAAGTGGGTGAATTCTGGTAGGAGGCAGAATGGGGACTTCGGTTTTGCGTGTGCAGTGTGTGTGTGTGTGTGGGGGCAGTTCTTACTCCACACGTAGAGCGATTCTCATCAGGAGGGAGCAGCTCCATTTGGTCGAAGGTGAGGTTTTTCTTTCTTGTCTTCGCTCTAGGTGTTAACCACTCTCCCACCCTACTTCCAACCTTCTTGGGCTCCTGTGTGTCCAGGGCTCTGGGATTACAGGGAGGTGAACTCCCCCCTTCTTCTCCCTGCTTCCATCCTTCTAGCACCTTCTTTTCCCTCAGCCATTCCTCTGCCCCAGTCGGGACTTTAGGCAAGTGAAAACCTGCTCTCAGCAAGCAGGGAAAGGAGTCTTCATGGATGACAGTGCTTTCCTGGAGTCCTTGTTTCTGCTTCTTGTGGGTAGAGGGCAGAACGAGAGCAAACGGGATGGAAATATGCAGTTAATATTACAGTAACAGCAATGCCACATGTCGGTCCTTGCCTGCCTGCTTTGTCCTTGACCATTTAAGAAGACTAATTAGGCATGATCAGATACAATCATAGTGATATCCTCATCTGACAAACTCTGTTAAGATAGCTAAGAAATGGTTCTGGAGGCACATGCAAATTCAACGCCAGCTCTGTCACTTGTGAGACTTTAGGCAGATTATTTAACTTCTCTGAGCCTCAGTTTCCTCCTCTGTAAACCAGAAGTAATGATAGAACCTGTCTCATGGGAGAAATGTGAGTCAAGTTCTCGGCATAGAGCCCGGCACGTAGTAAGCCCTCAGTAAATTATTATTACTATTCAGTAATTTGGGCGTAGGTGGGTGACTTAAGTGGTCTGTGCCTTCTTCTTATTTGTAAAAAGGGAAGACTATCTGCTCTGTGTAACTTACAGAGATGTGTGAGAAGGCACTGTGAATACAGCGTAAGAGGCTACATAATAAATAAGTGCATGATTATCCTTTCCCTGTAACTGCACTAACGCAGTTCTTGTGGTCTCAAAAGTGTGCTTATCTGCTTTGGATTTATGTCATGATTTAGCAACACCCATGGAGTTGTTCGCGGAACCAGAACACATGGGAAATAGTGATAAAGGCTGCTGAAAGCAGAGGGCCCCACCCTGTCGTCTTTTCTGCCTGCTGCAAATGGCTTTGGGGTTTGGCTTCTTTTTGCCATAGGTTCTTGCAGCTGGAAGGTGGTGAGCACCATCCTCTGCTCTTGTTGGAGTGAATCCTCGATCACCATTCAGTTCGGAGGTTTTACTTCTTGTCCTGGTACCTACCATGACACTTAACCGTGAGAGGGTGGACTGAAGAAGTTAAAGGAAATGAAGTTCAGACTTGTCAGTTTTGCTTGATGATTGCTTAGCCTCGATCATGACTTAGAAGAAGTAGAGCATGTTTGAAATCAGTTAATATTATTTTTTGATCTCATTTCCATAACCTATCAAAGCCCAGGAGTGTAACTCGATCAATTATAGAGCCAGCTATAGAACAGGCCCTCTCTTTAGATCCCACAGGCTGCTTTAAAGGGGCCGCTACTTTCCATTTATCTTAATATGTGTCCGTGACACATCCCTTCATAAATCCGGCAGCCCATCTGGTGAAGGGGACATGAGAACATTGTTCACAATAGCAAATATATTTAAATTTTTTTTTACAGTCTGAGCAGAGCTATTGCCCTTGTCTATATTTTCATAAATTAGCTCTACCAAACATTGCTTTCCTAATCTTTATGTACAGTAGTAATTAGTCAATTCAGTTTGATCCAGGGTTCATTTTCATAAGCGAAACAAACTTCTGAAAGTGTAGCTCAATTACAAGGATTCTATCAAGGCACCTGGAAGGGGCCACCAGTGCATTGTTTTAAAGGATAATTTGCCTGGAACACTGCCAACTCATTCTAAAATGGGCAGTCTTTCTCCAGTAAGTGGCTCTTTTTTGCGTATTTGGGAAATTGCTAAAGCCTTCCATGCTTGTAGGTCATCATGTGGCGGTCTCTCTCTGTCTCTCTCCACCCTTCTCTTTTTCTCCATGTCTTCCTCCTTTCTCCATCTCCATTTCAGAGTTTCAATTAGTTTCACTTATTTCATTTTTTTTTGTTTTGTGATGTTATAGTCTAAATTCAGAAAGTAGGTCCTCTGTTTAAAAGTACTTGCTAAATAAATGTTTGTTGAACGAATGACTAAATGAATGAGTGAAAGAAAGAATAAATGATTGACTTTTGATGGCAAAAATGTAGTCACTGAGACTTGGCAATTTTCTTTCTCCCAATGCTGGAGGTGAAGGTGGAATTACAAGCATAGCTGGCCCCTAAACAACACGGGTTTGAATTGCATGGGTCCTCTTATATGCGGGTTTTCCCCCCAAAAAATACAGTCAGCTCTGCTATCCATGGGTTTCCCGTTCTTGGATTTAACCAACCAGGGATAGAAAAGAGTATTTCCCCATTCCCGGCCATGGTTTCCCAACTGCAGATTGAAAATACTGTTTTCCATCAGGATCTGTGGTTGGTTGAATTTGGGATGAGACGGGCTCACTGTAAAGCCAAAAGTTATACATGGATTTTCTACTAGGAGGGGGTTGGTACCCTAACCCCTTTCCCTCTGTTTGTGCAAAGGTCAACCATATATTATCTCATTCAGTCCTTGTGACAGACAATTCTATGAGATTGTGTCACCCCTATTGTACAAGTGTGGAAATGAAGGCTCAGAGCAGTTGAGTTTATTGCTAAGTCACACGGCAGGGTTCCAAAGCCAATGTTCTAGTTTACATCTTTGCATGCTGCTTCTTATATGTACATATTAAATGCAGGGAAAAGAAACCATGTTCCCAACTTTCTCCCAGAATTTGAGAGTACACAGGCTTAACCTTTGATTAAAGAAATCGTATTCATTGATGTTCACATTAATTTAAAAAGTTGTGATAGAGAGGGAGGAAAGCTTAAATTTGCTTCCCAAACTGTTTGTTTGCCTTCCTGGGTCCGGGAGATTTTAACTTCCGGTGTGTATTAACAACAGCTTTAGACCCATGGACCATGAAGACAGCTTTTGGTCAGATTGTATCGACCTCTCTGAGGTCAGCATGTTGTGACCAGAGCAAGAATAACCAGCAACAGCTGTTGGCCTCATCCCTGTGACTTGGTCTCCCTTGTGGGGAGGAAACACCACAGTGTGCTGTGTCTGAACACACACTGCACGGATGGCTGTATTCAGTTTCACCAGAGTCGGGGTTCAGGGAACAAGGTATGGGCTGGGGTGTCAGTTCTCGCCGGTGTCTGCCTTCCACAGAGGGAATGGCATCATCCAATGGCATAATTATATCCCTTTTCCCACGTTGGCGACTCTGAGGTGGAGGGAAAAGAATAGGAAAAAAGAATTTCCACACTGTGGTTCTCGCATCTCCTGCTTGAGAGGGAAGGTAAAAGGTAGGAGAAAAGAGGAATGGGGAGGGAGAGGGAAGCAGAGAGCACTCAGCTGGGCTGACATCCCCCATAAGCAGCACAAATCACACCCCCTCCTTAGCCTCCAATCGTGAATACCCGTCCCATCAGCTGAGTCACGGACTCTACGCCATGAAGATTCTGAGAAGCTGAGGATCTCTGGCTTTAAAGTTTTAAATATTTTATTACTCGTTACTGTAGATACAAAATCATAACTACATTAAAGGAAATTTAAAACTCAATTCAGGAAACCAGGGGTCATCCACTAACCTAAAACAAATGACAGTTTCCACCTTCGCATAAGCTCGGGCCTGTTTGAGCACTATTATTTCTAGTTTTCTTTACTGCCACTTAAAAAAAAAAATAACCAACTTCCTGCAATGATGTTTACTATCACCACAACAGGTTGAGTCAGTCAGACTTGTCACTGAATCCTCCCTCTTTGTTCCCTAGAGATGATGTATTTATAGTTCATGGAACTTGCCTGAGTCTTGACTTTAAGAAATAGTCCAATTGTCTGGGTTTGTTCAGATAAATAAAGTAGCAGTAGTAGTAATAATGGTGGCAGTAGTAGTAAGTAGTAGTAACAGTAGTAATAGAGACTAATACTAATAGTATTATATAAGTGTCTCATTTACTCCTTCTATGAGATAGATGAACTATCAGTGTCCATATAGTATAGTCGAGGAAACTGATGCTCAGAGAGGTTAAGTAACTTGCCAAGGGCACACAGTTAGTGATTGGTGAAGCCAGAATGCAAATCCAGGCTGTCTCGCTCTGAAGAGAATATAGAGTAAATGTAGATACTAATGCTTCACACTACCAAGAAGTTGATTCTGTATTAGTAATAAGAAACAGTTACAGCAGGACACGATAGTATATTATGGAGAACATCCAAAGAATAACTTTTATTCCTTTCAGATACATCCTTCATGAAACATTCTTGCTTTCAGTTGCTTCTACTCTGACAGGAGTCTTACTCACCTTCCTCTGGAAATCTCCTGTCTTAGCTACAATAGCCACCAGCCACATGAGACTGTAAAGCACTTGAGGTGAGACTTATTCAAAAGGAGATGTACTATCAGTAGAAAACACACATGATATCAAAGACTTAGTATGAAAAAAAGTATTTAAAATATCTCAATAATTATATCTCAATAATTTTCAAAATATTGATTGCATGTTAAAAGAACATATGTGAAACTTAATTTCACCTGTTTTTTTTTTTTTTTTTTAGTATGACTGTCAGGAAATTTAAAATTATCTATGTCACTTGCACTATAGTTTTACTGAACAGTGTCACTCTGGATTTACTTATTTTGTACTTCTCGCCTTTCAATTCTGGAGACTTGATGATTTGATGATAAGTTTGCCCTCGGGAGCTTCACTTTCAGGACTTGTTTTGGTCATTTGAAGCTTAAAAGAGAGCATTAAGCTGCTAAACTTACTGTACTTGGTTTATTTATCTAAGTGAGGGTATTCATACCCATGACAAGAGGTAGAGAGGAAAACATTTTCCTTTGTCTGCTTAGTACCCAATTCGCTCTGAAATTAAATCTCTCTGACAAGAACATGGCAGCTACCTTGCCTTATGACCCTATGATTGAGCTTTCATTTTAAACTAGGATGTGTGCGGGCAGAGCTGATAGGAAAAGAGTTCTTTGCTTTTCTGCCCGCGGGTCAGTTATGGAATTCCAAGTTGCCTTTGAAATGTTTTAGGAAACAATGCAGACTGTTCACTGACCCTTTCATCTGCTGGAGAACCTGAAGCCTCAGTTATACTGCTGTTGTCAGCAGTTGTTATTGACATCTCTTAAACGTCACAGACCCAGAAAGAAGTGAGGCTCAATTCTTCAGGAACTGGGGAAGTTCAGAGGGAAGCAGACTATCAGATTTATTAGGAAATGACAAAGACTAAGTAACCAAGAGCCAGACAGTGTGGCTTGACCTCTAATATTAAAATGAAGCCAGAGAAGGGAGTTAGCTGCATGGGCTCCTGTGTTTGGGGAAGGTCTTTTGAATGTGAACCTGGAGGGCGTTGTCTGTTTTGGATTGTTCCAAGGCGAGGGCTGTACACAGAGGAAGGAACGAGTACCTTATGGCCAGGGCACATGTCTGGGAGGCTGGGCATCAGTCATAGGTAAGAGTAATTGAGGTAAGGGAAGGAAGGTAATAGGGACCTAGAGCCTGTGTTTGATTCAGTGGGGGAGCTGACGGTATATTTCTGGACAGGGATAAGGCAGAGCCTGACTATGGAAACCTAGGTGTATTGTTCTCTGGAACCTTTAGAGATGGATGGTCTCACCTTCTGTTTGCCTAAGTGTGGAAGCTGACACATTGGCATAGCATTAAAGCTACCTAATAAACCATTATGTAGCACTTACTATGTGGCAATTAATTTCGAAAGAAATACATAATTCTAAATAAATATATAATTACATTATGACAAGTAAAACTATTATAGTAATCAATTTAAAGAAATATATTAAGTTAATGATACTGTAAAAGGTAGGTGGATGTAGTGAAAATCTGAAAGGCGAAAGGTTTTCATCTTCTCCATTACAGATGGGTAGCTGGGGCTCAAGAGGCCTCAAATCTTCACACAACAGCTTTATCTAGCAGAGGCATGCAGGGTGCATTGGAGGGTGGGGAGAATAGGGGAGGGAAATGATGATGGGTGTTTTGCCCCGAGGTGGTGAGGGTGCAGAGGAAACAGGAGAGCCATTGATGGGCCATCGTTTGGGCAGCTGTTTCATGTGTCTGCCCGGGTTAATTTGTGATGCCCCTTTAGGGTACAGACTCTTAGTATTTGGCAATAGTTCTATATAGTGAATGGGAGTGGGTGCCAAGAGATAAGTCATAATTAAATGATGATGTTTATTGAGTGCTGAGAGTGAACCATATCCTATGCTAAGTCCTTGAATTTCCTCTTTCATTCCTCACAATAACCCCATATAAAGTATCTGCCATTATTCCCCCTCTTTTAAACAGAAGAAGGCTCTGAGAGGTTAAGTAATTTGCCAAAAGTCACACAGCTGGGATTCAAATCCAAGTGTATCTGACTGCAAGGCCTTTAGCTACCACATATACTGCCTCTTCATTGACTGGCACTAATGACTTTTTACAGAACCTTCTGCTGTTACTCACCTTTCTCTCCCAGAGTATGGGTTTCTATGACTTAGCCTGGGATTTGATTCATCTCTCTAAGCACCAGAAACAGCAGAAATTCACCAGGCCACAAACTCCATCCCTAACCTCTGTGTAGCATGTTAATAGATCTTATTCTATGGTTTATATCATCATTCAAGTGCCTCTACTTGGCCCTTTAAGAAGCTCATTAATCACTAAATATAGAACACAACTTGTTCTTTTCAACCCTCTGCATGTTTCTTCCCCCCATTGTGTGATGCCATCTGGTGCAATGAGATCATGCTTTTTGTGTTCCTTTTCATAGAGCCGGATTCATTACTCTCTAAACCCGGAAAGCCAGTTAATTTCCAAGTTTGCATGCGTGGCTTTGAAAAAATTTGAGTCTAATGCCTCCTTGTGGATTTTCACAGTATCACCCTTTAACATAACATCGCATGGATGTTATGTCTTACCACCATGGGGTGTGCGTGTGTGTGTGTGTGGTGTGTGTGTGTGTGTGTGTGTGTGTTTGCCTTTTATCAGAAGCCCCTAATTTGTCTTTGACAA
This sequence comes from Rousettus aegyptiacus, assembly GCF_014176215.1. NCBI lineage: Eukaryota > Metazoa > Chordata > Mammalia > Chiroptera > Pteropodidae > Rousettus > Rousettus aegyptiacus. Next base: position 23,206,448 of record NW_023416310.1, read on the forward strand.
GCCATCAAGCAACTACAGGTCTTTTCCTGTGTGATTTTTGTCAAATTTCATTTTGTCTGTTTTACGTGTATGCTGCGGGAAGCCAAATGTTAATAATACACTTTCCTCTTTGAAGCTATTAGACTTTCTGCTATGGCATGGAACAAGTGCCTAAGAACAAGGAAATAAAGCAGCTGATGGCAGGCCTCTGACACATGCCGATCTGTCCTTCACTCCCACTTTCTCTTCTAATTCTGCCTGAAGTCTCTAATCATCTTCCAAGGGAGTAGAACACCAGGGTTGTAGAACGTTTTCTTGCAAACTCAGCTGAGGAGCCCTGGGCTCGCTACCAGACTCCCAGACTTTGAGATCTTTGAGGACTGCTTGTTATTGTCCAGGCCAGACCTTGTCACTCTCCCTACTTCTTTTCTCATCTCATTTCAGGGATCTTGTCAGTTTAAATTTAGCCTGGGAGCCTAGTGGGAAAGGAAAGGTAACTTGGTGATGTGTGCACTGCTTACCTCATTCCTGGCACTTGCCAGATTCCCCTGGGGAAGCGGGAGAGCACTGGGCCGGCTGCTCACCTCATTTCTGCTACTCTCCCTGCCCACTGGGGTCATGCCCGTTCCCACCAAGGAGCCGTGGAGGAGCTGGGCCCTGAGGATATTTGCAATGACGTAAAAGAGACTACACATTTCCCTAGCACAGGAGTTGTTCTAGGGGCAGCTCTTCTGGTCTCGGGGAAAAATTTCTCCCCAGTCTACCCCCCAATTCCAGCATTAAGTATTATGCTTACCCAAATCCCACCAATTAGGGATTTACTTGCATCTATGAGAATGTTTTCGTTAACAGCTGCCAGAATTAAAGGATTAACACTCACTCACATCTCTTTAAAAGTTAATCTAATCAGATTGCATTTTCTCAAAACAACTGACCAAGATGATTCAACAGTGAAAGAAGGAAGTTTTGTTGTATTTTAATTTGACAAAAGGTAGATACTTTTATGAGATTCAGAAGACTTAAGGGGGAAAACAGGCCTTTATTAATTTATGGAATAAATATATGAGTTGGGAGGGAGGGCAGGAGAAGGTACTAGGTAAAGCAATGGGTACACTTGCCCATTTCAAAATATTGTGCCTAAGATGGTCATGTAACCAAGAAAGGGAGGAGATTTTTCCATATTATCTTTTCTCTCAGGAGCCAGAATGCAGGTCAGTGAAAGTCATATCTAAGAATTACATCAGCTGGCTCCTGTGGGTTGCCTGGTGATTTACTCACTGCCTAAACCACCATGTTGAAGGTTGTCTTTATGGAAAAGTGTCTTCCAGTTTCCAGATAATGCACTTCCTAATGAACTTTTTGATGCAACCCGTTTGAGAGTTAGACATTGGATCAAATTCAGACATGTGTCATTTATCTGTGTTAATATTTCAAGCTGATTTCTCCCAACCATCTGTATACTTTTAGGCCGTTTCTCCTTGAGGACTTTTGTGTTTAGTTATTACATACTCAGTGTTGTAACACAATTAGGGGAGTTTAGATTCTTATCAAATTTAATATATTCAAAAATAAAAAGTGATTTAAAAAATTATTTCATGTGTTAGGTTTTTACTGCTCTGACTTACCTTTATTAATGAGAATAATCAAGAAATTCCTACCCCCTCCCCCATTCCAGCCTGTTTAGAATACATTATTCTGCCTTAGGGCTCCAGAATTCTATTACAAATGCACAGACTAGCAAATCGCATTTCTTGTTTTCTTCAAGGTATTGCGCAACGATGCACAGCTATCAAGTACCACTTTTCACAGCCAATCCGCTTACGAAACATTCCTTTCAATTTAACCAAGACAATACAACAAGATGAATGGCACCTGCTCCGTGAGTATTTCTGGGAGAGGCTCAGACTGGAAATAGTGTCTTTCTGAATGAAAATATTCCCATCAGTCCTCTCAGGTTTGGAGTGAAAGATGCTACACTGATCACATGTGAGCCTCTGGGCCCAATTCGACCTGGTTAGAGTCTTAGGGAATCATTTCACTATGTTGTAGTCACAACTCGTTTACACATCAAATGTGTGAAACTCAGGCATGCGGCTTTGTGAGACAGTGCAGTGTACGCCTCTGCCTGCCCTGGTGGCATCTGTACACAAGTGGCTTCCTGAGTTTTTTCCTTACCAAGTCATCGAGTATAAGGTCCTGCTCAGTGTTAACCAAGGAGATTATACCATAGATACTTTTATCTTATACAGTATTCACTTTGGGTACTGTGTCTATCTTGGACCTTGATATTTCTGCTAAAATATTTTTATGAGTGTACGTTGTAATTTTCTCAGAGGATGTCTGTTACCTCTACATCTCAACAGCAGGTACTACCCTTTTTCACTGTCAGGAAAATGTGAAACTCTAGAAAGGGGCATGCAATGTGATGCTTAAAAGGGCTGATATTTATCTGAAAATTATTTATTCATGCTTCCTGGTGATAGGTAACTCAGAAAGCAAATATTAGAATAAATTCTTTTCTGTGTTTACCCTAATCCGCGGTTGACATTGTTCTTTTCCAACAAAATCAGTGGCAAGGACTTCAGTGATCTCATTTGGTGGCTAAAGCCACTGCAGAAAACCAAGCAAGGTCTCATTTTCTAAGTAAACCTCTTTGCAGATCAAAATATTCTGTTTTGAATCTCAAATGCATAAATGGAAGCTCTGCTGTAGTGGTCTAGTATTATAAATGTTACGATTGGCAAATTTAAGATAAGGAAAGTCATTGGCTAAAATGTGGTTTATTTCTTAATAGTGTGACTTCCTGAAAATTCTTTCTTGCTGGCTGATGTTAAGGATCATTTCTCAGCAGATCTGAATTAGTCTTATCTAGGCCTTTTCTTGTATATTAATTCTTTATGAGCATATTGGGAATTCTTTGTCTTAATCATCTGTCTAGAAAGCCACATACTCACTGTTTTTAGTCAGATCAGAAAAGATCATCACAGGATCCTGAAAAAGAACTTCATCTCTACACAGAGTTTATACCCTGTTATTGCCCAGCAAAACCAAATTTGAGCATTCTCCTTATAATCCTTTTTGAAGTTCTCATGGAAAGACAGTTTTAAAAAAATCTTATGATGGCTCTTTCTAAGAAAATCACACTTGGTGATCTGTACTGTGTTTACCAGAAGAGTTAAACATGTCTGATACCAATGTGAATCCTATGTGGATTATACCTGAACCCTATGCCTTTTAATGGTCATAGAAAATAAAACTTGAACCATAGGGAATATAGGAGATTGTGAGATAAGAGTAGCTGAACTATTATTACATTTACCCTGCTCAGATGTGGATGTCTCAAAACGACTTATACCCTTAACATTAAATTCAGCTTCTCTAAAGGATCACTGTTCCAGGCCCCTGGCTGCAAAGAAGGTCTACACTTCTGGTCAGCAATGGCCTGCTTTAATTTAGATGCTCTGAGTTGGAAATGAGAAATTTCCCGAGAAGAAAGGGATGGTCCATGTGTGACTAGGAGCCAGACTGGAGGCTACCGTAATCCTCCCTCCATGTAGCACCCCTAAGATGGCCAGGAGCCACACGCACGTATAACGAGGTGGCTGGAATAGAGCAGCCCATGCTTCAGACAGTGGGTCACGCCGCTCGCCATGGCTGAATGTGTACACAGGTGAGAGGTAACTCAGGAAAGCAGACCTGTCGACTGGCCTCAGGAGCTGCAGACCTATGTTTGGGATCTATTGTTTTAAGAAAGATCATAGAAATTTAGCTAACAATTTTTGATGTTAGCTTTGTTCAAAAAAAAAAATTAAAAAAAAAAAGAAGGACAAAAACAGACAGAAGTAAAGATAGCAGGACAATCAGAGTGTTGCTTGATGGTAGCGATCGGAGTGGAAGTGTGTCCGAGTCCGTGGAGCCAGTCCATTCCCTGGTTTGGCCTAAAGACGGAGGAGGGGCAGTGTTCCTGGCCCAGTGAGCACAGTTGTGTTTGCGTCATAGACTAAACTTGACGGTTGTGTGTACAGTGGACACCAACCTGGGGAAATGGGTGCTTGGGTTGTGGGGCTGGATTTAAGGGGAGAGGGTGGTTATGATCAGATGACTTAAATGTGTATTTTGGACCCTATTTCGGTCACCACAATTGCTTACACTTTCTCAAGTCCTTTCTGAAACCAGGCAGGAATAGATGTACGTGAAAAAAGAAAGTAATTGGCATTTGTGGTACTCAGGGAAAACCATATGTCACAATAGCTCACTTTTTAGGCTCTTTCTCCAAAGTCAAATTAATTACAGCCATTTCAGTGGTGGTAACCTACATTTAAGGATAATGAAGACATTTTGCAAAGCTTCCTTGCTCTCGGGTTACTCAGTAACTTGTTCTCAGTTACCCAAGTTGAACTGGCATTGCCCTCTGGTCTGTTCTCTGCTTGGTATGGACTTCCGCATGGACTCAGGGAGGGTAGACGCAGACCCCTCAATTTGTTACACCCAATCCATCCTCTTATGAAATACCTGGGAAGAGAATGCCCTAAACCACTTTGGCCTCGTGGGTTGTAAGCTTGTCATGTAACTTGTTAATCTACACAACATATACAAAGCTCTTCATTCCCAGTTGTCAATAACTGTCCTTCTGTTTATTATTTTGAATGTTCGTTTGTGTTTCGAGATTAGATTTGAGAAGAATAACGGCTGGCTTCCTGGGCATGGCTGTAGCCGTCCTGCTCTGCGGCTGCATTGTGGCCACGGTCAGTTTCTTCTGGGAGGAAAGCCTGACCCAGCACGTGGCTGGCCTCCTTTTCCTCATGACAGGTACGCCGAACCCCTTAGACGCCTCTCCCGGCAAAAGTGAAGGCTGCTCTGCATGCAGCTAGTGTCAGTTCGTTATTTCTCCATTTATTTTGTTTTCATTTGTGATAAAAACAACCAGCAGGTCATTTGGCTTTGATGGGTAATACAGAATTTACAGAAATAACTGTTAGAAAATGCATCCCTAATTTCTTCACTGTGGCCTGTTGAAAGGTTAGATGGGTCTTGGGTTTAATTACATATAAATCAGCTCTGATTTTCTATCCCATTTTTTGATACTGCACCCCAACCCTGGCCTGGATTCTTGGCAGTCAAGGACCGTTGCATATTAGGAGTCAAGGACCGTTGCATATGAGGAGACAGAGAATGATAGATCGCCACTGCCCGTCGTCCCAGGCTGAAAGTCAACTCCGAGTACATCTCTTAGTGATGGTGTCATTTTTACATGCAAAATATTCATTCATTTCACTGCACGGATATTTTTTTGAGGATTTACTATATACCAGGCACTGCTCTAGGTACTAGAGACACACGAGGAACCAAGGCACACAAAATCCTTCTCTGTTGTTGTGGGGAGACATAAACAATAATTTATGGTAGTGATCAAAGCTATGAGGAAAATAAACAGGGCAGAACAGGAGCCCCAGGGAAGGCCTTGCTGAGGCAGCGATTTCTGAGCTCAGTTTTGCGATGCAGCCGTTGGCTGGGAGTGTGCTGCAGGCTGAGAAAGCCGGAGGGAGGAGTGCCAAGCCCTAAGGCAGGGGACGGGCTGGTGTGTTTTGAGCCACAGAAAGACCAGTGTGGCTGGAGGGTGGGGAAGGCAAGGATAGTATCACCCTGAGGTGCGAGAGGTAGGCAGTGTCTTGGATTCTAATCTAAGGAAGCCACCGGAAGAGTAAAAGCAGAGAAGTGACTTGGTCTTGAAGCAGGAGATTGGAAGGGAGGTATGTGAAGACATGACTGTGGCCTTTTTGATTAGCAGGTGAAGGATATTTTTGTCCATAAAGGAGTTAAAAGCTGAGTGATAGCTAACAGTGACCAGAGGTGACTGCAGGAAAGAAATCTTTCCTTCTGCTTCTCCACAAAAAAAAATTAGTGTATTAATGATTAGTGGATGCCAAAGTATGCTCGGTATCAGAACTAATATTGCTCTAGATGTAAAGCCATTTTGAAAAAGCTTATTCCTATTAACCTAGAGTTCTGTTACTCAAGTGACCACAGCTGGGTTTTCTAGCACGTCTCACTGTCGGAGTCACTCACTCAAGCCCGAGTTTATTGGAGGTGCCAGGACTTGCTCTGTGGCTGATGCCATTTTCTGTCAGTCCGTCTTTCAGGGCTGACAGGTAGGTGGCACTTTGCTTTCTGGAGTGGTCAGCCAGTCAGCCTAAGAAACCCAGTTCACAGGCAGGGGCCCTTCCTTCTCATTCCCTTCTGCCCCTTTCCCACCCTGTGAGTAGTGTGGGTTGTCACCGGAAGCACCCTGACAGAGCACTCAGAAGTCACGTGGCCCCTGAATACTTGTGAGCAGCAGTTTTCCAGATTTGGGGGACTGTACAGTGGCGGCCAGGACTATGACACAGGGAGGCTAAAATTCTAGTTCTTGAGGTTTGGGGGGAAGATTTGAGCTCTCAAGACCATTCATCGGGTACCCGCCTAAGGGATTTGTTTAAAATCCAAATTATAGAATGAGTGGGTGAGGGCAGAAAAGAATCAGATTCCTTTATGCCTTTGCTGGGGCTCAGTGGTCATTAAAAACCTTTCCTGTTTTCTTCTGTCGCCTTGTGAACTGAGCCCCCGTTTCCCTGACTCTTGCCTTTCTATACATCAAAGAAGTACAGATTTGCTTCCCCCAACTCTGGAAAGGCCCACAGCACATTTCCTGGATGGGAAAATGAGAGGAGCTGTGGATGATGAAGGCCTCAGTCGCAGTCCAGGCAAACCTGGTTTTATTGTGCATCACAGATGTTGTTTTTCTTAAAAGTTAAAGGCAAGACCCACCACCAGCAAAAAAAGTTACTACTTGCTTTTTTGCTATACTCACTTTATTGCTGTGGTCTGGAACTGAACCGCAATACCTCTGAGGTATGCCTGTCGTTTTTAAAGGACACTTTTAATATGGGTGATACCTGAACAATTTAGGATGCTCTTAGCATATAAAATAACTGTTAACAGTAAAATAAATCACAGCCATAAAAGCCCAGCCTGGTGAGTTTTCCTTGAGAAAAGAGGCGGAGGGGCTGGTTTGGTATTAAATGAAAGGGCAGTGGTTGTTCGGCGTTGGGTCGACCCAGAGGAGAACGAGGAGCTGTTTCCTGAGCCCATTCACCTTTCCTTGATCAGCCCTCACTTCTGATCCACATGTGGACTGTAACTCTGGGCCAGACTGGCTCAGAGGTCCTCAGGATTTATCATCGAAAGCCTCTGTGCAATTGTTAAACAAACACAGAACAAGCAAAACAATAGCCACATAATAAAAACCCCTAATAACAACAACAACGACAACAACAACAACAACAACAGCAACAGCAACAACAGCCACCCAAGCTTATGAACTTGCAGTTTGATGACCTGTCCTGAACGTCTAACAGACACAACACAACACCATTTTCCTTCTTGTGCTTTTTTGGTTGCCCGAATGACATTTTTGGAATAAAGGAAATATTCATGTATAAATCCCATGACCTGAAAATTTGGTTGTTTAAATACTTTGCTTATTCTGAACCAAATATTGCCCATGTTTTTTGCCTCATTAAAAAAAGAAAAAGAAAAATGTTTGGAACCATCATCACCTGCAAAGTATTTAGTCTTCAGGGCTTCTAATTAACAGCATAACACAAGCATTCCCCATTGCTACATTGTTCTCTATGCAGTTTTTAATAGCTGCATATTCCTCCATGGAGTGGATATGTCATGTTGTAGTCGTCTGTTCCCTTACTGTGGGATTTAGGGAGGTCTGTTTCAATTTTCTCCTACAAATCATGCCTTTCTATTTCCTTTACAAACACCTAGACAACTATGTTAATTTATTGCATGAGGTAAATTAGCTGTAGGATATTCACATTCAGTAGGGGAAAACGAGAGCTCTAAGGGTTAAAGAATTGATTGTAATTAAGCTGAAGTATCTTCAGCAGCCCTCGTTAGAGTCACTCCCACAGATTTTTGATGCTAAATTTAGCCCCTTCTAATGCACTATCATCTTATTCTCCACCTGAACTTATTAGCCAAAACTTCAGTGAAGAACATCAGTGATGTGACAGTGTGAGATGTTAAAATGGAAACTTTGAAACAATCTTTCTCCTGCCTTCTTGCATACAGACAGTTCTTGATTACCTATTAGTGGAACAGCCCTGCTTCCGACTGTCAGTTCTCATTGGGGGGGCCAGGTTCTGTCCCCTATCTTTTTCCTGGGGCCTCTCAAGGGGTCCTTTAGAAGGACCAAGGACTGGACTTTCATCTCCCAAGGGCTCTAAGTGTAGGCTTTTGACTTGATGTCTTCTGAGGTTCCACACACAGTCACAGAGGCTTACACAGAGAATGGAGGAAACAATGCTCATCTTTCAGCTGTAAACTGCTGCCCGTTATTAGAACATGCTGCTTTTAGGGTGCTGTGTGTGAAGATTTCCATCAACATTAAAGGATGCATTTCGGTAGATTGCCATAATCACATAACTATGATAATAATTTGTTATAAATATTTTAAAGGGTTTATTTATTCAATGCAAACCTTTTTAAATGCAGTTTTAATGTCTCCGTTGTAAGGTTTTTATTATCTTTTAACATACTGTGAGTTTCAAAAAATTGGATAAAGAATAGTTCTCCCTTGACAGGGGCCTCATGGCCCACTGGATCCATTTCTTTTCCCAGGCTGTGCCCTGAGTGGCCCCTGCTGATGAGGCAGGGCCTTCCGACCTGTGTCCTGACAGCAGATAAAGAGGAGACAGAGCTTAGGATGCCTCAGCAAAACTCAGGGACAGTTAACATCCACTGTCCATTGATTTTCTTCAATGCATTCAAATAAAAAAACACTTGGCTATCGTAGCCGTATTGAGTTACCTGGGTTATCCACTGATTGTGACTTAAACTACAGGTCCTTAACGCCTTATCTGAAACCCTTAGATGTGTTTTGGAAATCAGGATTTTAAAGTTTTATTTTAGAAAGGTAACATGGTGCATGTATCTATATTATCTAACACCCTCAGCAGAGTCTGAAATCAAATACATTAACATTTCTGCAGCAAAACGTATGAATATTCACACTAAGCTGGATCAATAAGGACTATAAATAGCCTTATGTCATACCAGGTCAGGCTTTACCTTTAAATGAGGTTGCTGCAATCTTTCAGAAAAAGGTTGGATGTTTTTTGGACTTAATAATTGCAGATTGTGGATTTATTATTTATTTATTTGTTTGTTTATTTGATTGATTGTAAAGCTTTGTCTGTCTTTGTTATTCCTGCCCAGTCATTTACTTAGGACGACTTAGGAATGACTTTTTGAGCAATCTGTGAAAAGTAGCATGAGGCATTTGTTGTTGCAAAGTGATTAGAATGATGAGCAGGTCATTGTTTGAAGTAGTGAAAAAAATCAATGTTTATGCCTTTGGGCATTGCAGTTATGCTATTTATTAAGCAGACTGGCCAGAGCGAAGTAGCTTCCATTCCTTTCATCCTTTTAAGCACATCCAAGGAAGATGGTGCAAAGAGTAGCCCAGTTACTCTAATTACATCTTGCCAGCTGGCCACAGGCACCATGAAGATTTTAGGGAGGGAAATTAGGTTGATAATCTGGGATGGCAACATAAATTTTCTTCTATTTTGACCCAAAAATATCCCTTCTAGCCCTATAATTCTGTGATATCATGGTATCTTCTATTTAATGATATTGGCCGAAAACCTATTAATATTTTATAAGAAAAGTAGCTGCATATACAGCTTTTCAGAACTAGTAAGTTTTCACCTTTTTGATGGTGCTCCCAGCAATAGCCAGGCCTGAGCTTGAGACTCAAGAACCAATTTCCCTGAGTGCCACCAGCTGGGCTGAAGACCATCAGTGGTAGCCCCAGGTAACTCCCAGCTGGTCAGGGGAGAAGCGAAAGGGAAGGAAAAGCCTAGGAAAATGAAGGAGAGGCGATCTCTCTCCTCATGGATTTTCAGCAAGGACCATTAGATTTGGAACTTTTGAATGCAGGGTTAGTACCTTATCTTTCATTTCCCCTTCCCATACCTTGCATTGACTAAATTGCAACTGAGAAGAGGGTAGCATTATTTAAAATAATTTGCTATGTAGGTATGACCTACGTGGGGCAATTTGGAATGGACTAGTTTCTTAGGTTGGAAGAACTCGGTGTATTGCAGATCTGAATTTTGTTCAGCAAGTTTTGTTGACTCCATGTGCTCAGCTCTTTTAGCCTCAGTGTGGAACTTGTGGGAAGTCTGAGAGGTGTCTGCTACATCCCTGGGATGCGTGCTGGAAAATGGAGTGCAAATAACACTTGGGATTCCTGATCACATCTATGTCAAATCAAATATGGCCATGACCAACAAGAACTCATTCAATTAAGCTACTTCTAAGATAATTAGAACTGGGTCTAGGACATAGTAGATGCTCTATAAATAATTCTTGAATAATTGATTAAATAATATTTAAAATAAAATCGTGCTTAGGCCTTTAAAAGAGATAGAAATATACTTCATACATTGACTACACACACACACACACACACACAATGTTATGGGCTGAATTATGTGCCCCCAAAATTCATATGTTAAAGTTCTAAACCCTAGTACCTCAGAATGTGGCTATATTTGGAGACAGGCTCTTTAAAGAAGTAATTAAGTTAAAATAAGGTCGTTACGGCGGGCTAATCCAATACGACTAGTGTTGGCATAAGAAAAGAAAATTTGGACAGTTACTGAGGAAGGACTGTGTGAAGGCACAAGATGTCAGCCTTCTACAAGCCAAGGAGAGAAGCCTCAGAAGAAACAACCCTGCACGCACATTGATCTTATACTTCCTTCCAGCCTCCAGAATTGCGAGAAAATACATTTCTGTTGTTTCAGCCAGCCCATCTGTGCTACTTTGTCATGGCAGCTCTAGCAAACTGATACACACAAGTACTATGAGGTGTGTATGTGTAGCTGAAGTGGAATTCCACAATATCAAAGACGACCCACGACTAATTATCCAGCCATAACAAAGATGTTCCCATCATTAAAACAACAGCTTTTCTTGGCGTCTTTGAAAATTTTTCTTTTTTTTTTTTCCTTTTTATGAGTGAGTTAGGCCTCTTTTACCAAAGCTTCTTGGAACCATTGGAAAGAATGCCTTGTCTCCTCTCAGTACGTTTCCTAGTAATAATCAGAAGCAGTTCTACCTATCCCATGGGTAATGGCTGTGGCAGCAATATATTTGCAAACTTTCTTATAGATGTGAGGGTCTGAAAAGGAGGAACTCTTAGGTTTGCTTTTTTGTTAATCTTTGCTTCCCTCTCACTCAGAACAACTCCAGAAGCATCTTAGAAGGAGAAAAAAAAAAATGTCACTGCAGGGCAGCCTGTGGGGGCATTTATAGGAAGGGGAAGGGGTACATTGGGGACATATTTGTGGGCTCATCGGTATGCTTTCTACTACTTTCAACTGAGTGTGTAAAGGCAGAAGAAAATTAAGCAGGTTTCATCAAGATTTGATGAGTGCCTTATTCCAAACAGAACTTAAGTGGCACAGAGATGTATATAAATATTTCATGATAAAATAAATGCAAACAAGCCATAAAATTAAGACAAAGGAGCAATCAGTTTTGCAAGGCAAATGGATCCAAGGGTGAAACAAAAAAGGATGCCATAAAGTCCCTGACTTTTGTTCTTGGTGGGTCACTGATATAGCTTTGGGAGTTTCAGCTTTCTGGCAACCTGGTCGAAGAAAGACATTGTATTAGTGACAGCATTGCAGTATTCGTGAAGTAAGCACGAACCAACAGCACCGGGGCAAAGCACAAACACTCATGACACCGGGGCAGAGAAAACCATCCTCCTGGTTAAATCCTCGGGTTAGATTGTTTTGTGTATTCCTTTTTTATTCAGTGCAAACTAGAGGTGTTATGCTAAACTTCATTTTATCAAAAATGACTTTATGGAGTTGGCCCAGGGAAAGGTGCTAATAATATCAACCTCTAGTAGAAACATAAAGGGAGTGTATACAGAAAGAGAAATCCATGACAATCTGATATATATATTTTAATTTAGTGGTATAATACCGAGTATGAGATTCATTAGGAAGTTTTGGGAAATGTTCTTGCTCTGCGCTATATTTTGGAATAACAGAAGCACAGAAATTTGACACTGTAAGGAACTTCAGTAACCAAGTCCCCCATTTTTTTTTTTTTTTTTCTAGCCGAAGAGACTAAGGCTCAGGAAAGCTAGGTAATTTTAAGGTGGCACAGTGATTAATTGTGATCTGGGAACCAGAATACACATTTTCTGCATCCAGCACAATGCATTTGGACATCAAAGGATGCTTAAAAGTCTAAGTTTGAACTCAAGCTTTCAGAGGTCATTAAAACTACTCCCTTGTAAAAAGCCTTGCTTTTAGGCATTCAGCTGTGTGCAGACAGTTAAATGAAGAATGGAGTTGTTTTTCCCCTGAATAGGCCATTTTTCTATTATTATGTTGTACCTGTTGATACTCCAGAGATCAATTTTTTTTCTAACTGCCTTATTGTTCTATTTCTAGCATTCATTAGAAGGACCCTGTTATATATATAAACATAGTCTTTGTTTTGGCGCCTGTGAAAAGATTTATGTAGATATAAGAACATTTACTCTTAGCAAGGTTTGAAAAGAGCAGAGGAGTATTCCAACCCCCCACCCCACTGGTTCATTCCTTTATGAAAGAATTGTTTCCACCATGATCTTTCTTTGTAGAACTCAAAGTGATATGTTTGCCATTATAATCTGCAGCAAGAAATTGAAAGATAAGATTTTATTCTTTTTAGAAAAACAGAATCACTTTAGAGTTTAAAAACAGAATTAGGGAAAGAATAGTCAATGTCAAATTATCTCAGATCGAGTGTCCTTTTAATTTAAAACATTTCTTTTCTCAATGCGCATTTGGAAAAGGATTCAGGCAATCTGCTATTGTGTGATTTGAGTGGATGTAGAAGTCCAATACTTAAAAATTGCTGCCTGCTCTTAGTTTGTTGTTCTAGTAGTATTTCTTCTGATCCCCAAAGTTCTGATAAAAGGGTTACTTTTAACCCTCTCTTTTCAGTTCCCAAATCCGAGTCTTTATTTCTTATGGAGAGGCTGCATTCATCCCTAAGGTTACCAAAGCAGTTTTCCAGCAAATAGGTGCGGCCTCCACTGTACACATAGATAAACCAAAGAACGAAGAAGATAGATGTGTAGGACTTGGAACAGAATGGGACGTTCTCATACGTCACCGGGGGCCAATTTCTGTTTTTATTACCCATCTTCAGTTCGGCCATGGCCTCATTCTGATCCCCTGCCTATCCAAAAAAAAAAAAACACCTTTTGGGGCCATTGTGGTGGAACAGAAGCATTTACATCCTTGGAGTATCACTTCAGTACTAAAAATCCTGTGTTTGGAGCATTTTTTATCAGAGTCTCAGTTTTAGTGTTTTCGAAGGACAATTATACATACATGTGTTGGTATAAAAAAGTAAAATGTTGGGTCTATATTTTCTTTATGTCACCCAAATTACTTACATTCTGAGTGGTTGAAATACATGATTGCCTTACTCCACTATTTTACATTAATTCTAACTTCCTAGATTTAATTTATATTACTTAAAAGCTTTTATTCATTAAAAAAATGAGAACAACAAAAAAAAGTGCAATGATCTGTTGAAGTTCTAGTATGTACCAAGCTCTGTGCCTTAAAAGATGATTTAGCACTTGTAAAAACTTCATTTAAAGTATTATTTACAGGCAACATGATAAATACTGATAATGGTAATTTAAAAAGCAGACTTTATATGATTACAGCGATGTAAAAATGTGTCAAATCACATTTAGAACAAAGGAAAATGAAGACTGTTTTGTATTAGATTTAAGTGACTGTAGAAGATTTTTTTCCCTTAGAAATAATTAGAATTTTTATTAAGTTGTTTTTAATAATAAAAAAACAAATATAAATTTAAATATACATACTATTCAAGCAAGATAATTATGAATAATTCAAATTATCAGAATTTTCCCCTGTGTTCTTCACCCTATATCTGCAGACTGAGCCTACAATCTGGCACATTAGGGTTTTGCCAGTGTTTGTTGAGGGAAGTAATTCAAGTCAAAGAGTTATGGTTATAGGTCCTTTATTAATTTGGAGTGATTCCCTTTTTGGTTGATTTGATTTTCACAAAGGCCTGTCTGGCATTTGCCTTGTAGGAGATACAACTTTAACTGACCATTCTGTTCTTTTCAAATTATTTATAGGAATATTTTGCACCATTTCCCTCTGCACTTACGCTGCCAGCATCTCCTATGATTTGAACCGGCTCCCAAAACTAATTTATAGCCTGCCCGATGATGTGGAACACGGCTACAGCTGGTCTATCTTTTGCGCCTGGTGCAGTTTAGGCTTTATTGTGGCAGCTGGAGGTCTCTGCATTGCTTATCCGTTTATTAGCCGGACCAAGATTGCACATCTAAAGTCTGGCAGGGACTCCACGGTATGACTGTCCACACTCAAGCTCACTGCTTGGCGGCCCGTACTCCTGAGGGAACGGAGAGAAGTTTGTATCAGGATCCCAAGCACAAAGTGGTTTTTTACATTCCAACCTGTTGCCTGCCAGCCCTTTCAGGATGACTGATATAAAAATCATGCAAAACCTCCATACCTTTCCAAGGACAAGACTACTGTGGATTCAAGTGCTTTAATGACTATCTATGCTTTGACTGTGAGAAATAGGGAGCAGTGTCATGGAACACTTCTAGGTTTAGAAAAAGAGGAAATCGCAATGGGAAAATTTGTATGATTGCCATTTATTTCAGAAAGTTTGTATATAATAATTACCTGAGAGTCATTTCTATTTGCAAAAAGGTTCATAACAAAGTAAGTATAATTTTCTTGTCATCGTACCATGCTTGTTAAATTTTAATGCAGCATCTTCAGAACTTGTCCTAAACGGAGTCTTGTGTCAGCACCAAATGTTTGTGTTTGTGGATGTTCTTTGTCAAAGGAAGATTCTTCTTCTTCTTCTTCTGTTGCCTTATTTATTTATTTTTTAACTGATGTCTTTTCTCTGTCTTTGTACTAGAATCAAAATTATAAGAAAAACAGATCAACTATGTAAGAGCTAATCTGTGACACTATGCAGTATTGTTTGAAGTCCTATCATTCAACCTATGTCTCTTTATGTTAATTGGGTTTCTGCATTAAATGACGGCCCCATTGTTAACCTGGGTGTGTTTTCCTGCGTTTCAGCTGTGGCGACAGGTCTCCCTAAATCATAGGAACAGATGAGAACCCTGTTTTAATAAGCCTATTAGTAAGCTTTCCTGATTGCTTCATTTCAATTAGATGGGTCATTATTTACCTTTTGTAGCAACCACACATTTGCTATTGAAAAAAAGATGTCATTTTCAAATTTCTTTTACAACCTTATCATAGTATTTCAAATCTCTCCTCCTCCGCCTTCCCCCTCCCCCTTTCTCTTTTTCTTTACCATCTTCCCGGTATTTAGCCAGTAATGGTTTCTGCCCCTCTTCCTGGACCTAGGCCAGTGGGTTTCAACTGTGGAACT
Organism: Rousettus aegyptiacus; assembly: GCF_014176215.1. Lineage (NCBI taxonomy): Eukaryota > Metazoa > Chordata > Mammalia > Chiroptera > Pteropodidae > Rousettus > Rousettus aegyptiacus. Next base: position 23,221,991 of record NW_023416310.1, read on the forward strand.
CTAAAATCCCATTAGAATCATCTGTATCTGATTTTTTCAACCGCGCCTCAAGTGGACCCCATCCCAGACCAATTAACTCAGAATGTCTGCGGCTGGGCCTGGGCTTGTGTTATTTTTGAAAAAAACTTCCCAGATAATTCTGATGTGCAGCTGGGATTGAAAGCCCCTGTTCTGGGCCAGAGCTACAGTTATCTCCTTAGCAGCTAACATTTATTTAGTTCTTACTGTGTGCCAGTAACCAGGCCGTATTTTTCCCAGGTATAATTTCATTTAATCTTCTCCACAGCTCTCTGAGGTAGGTACTGCCATTCCATTTCTTTGCTAAGGAAGCTGAAGATCAGACTCAGAATGCTCGTTTCATCTTTTTCTCAATCCTTTTCCTGTGTGTGAGTGTAGGACAAAAGTTAAAATCCTTTCCTTGTGTTTCCTTATCCTTAAATGGAAGGGTAGGCACTAGTTCACTTCTAAGCTTTTTTTTTTAACTCCAACATTACCCTTTATTCTACACACAGCGTGTGATAAAAGTGCTCTTTAGAATAGAGAAATAAAGATGCAGTGCCCAGAATTAAGACACTGTTGCAGATTTTAATTTTGCAAAAGATACATTTTTTCTTCATTATAAAAATTGATTTCGTGCTCATAAAAGGTTAATGATATAATCTACCCTTCCTTTTCAAATAAAGCCTGAATTCCAGGTGACAATGTCCATATAGTGCCACGCAAGCCTTTTGGAAGAGATTAGCTGATTCCAGGGACCACACAAGCTCTTGCCAAGGCCTGCGGGTGTATCCCTGGCAGTCTTTCAGGCCCGTTTAATAAACCTGTCTCTCTGGATGGGATCAGAGACATATAGAAAGGGACAATTATTTTTATTTATTACTTATGTGGGAAATTCTCAAAGGAGAGCTGCTGCTTTGAAGTCTTCTTTGTAGATCCCCACAGAGGATGTCAGGACTCTTGGACATTTATATTCCAACCACCAAAGCAGTGTCTGAGTGAGTGACTTTTGAAGTTCCTGAGAAGCTTCCTAGGGGTTTGAGGTGAGAAGGGAAGAAAGCCTCAGAGTGATAGAAGGTTGAAAGGTTCTCGAACCAGAAAGATTTGCCCCGAAGCAGCAGAAGTTCAGTTAGATTCAAACCTGTGCTGCAAAGGAAAGCCTTGCTGCCTCTCAGCCAAAGTGAGCTCTGAGCCAGGAGCCATGTGCCCAGGTTCCTTGCTTTCTATTTACTGTCATGGAGGTATGAGCAAATGTTCTCAAAGCTGAGCATTGGGCCCCCAGTCCTTGGGCTTCCCTTAGGGGTGTTTTCTTAATTGGCTTGTTCATGAAGACTGTTGAAATGGCCGTACAGTACTGTGTGGGGCAAAATAATTTAGTGAGACAATTTGTTTTTTCTCCCTGTGTTCTCTTCATCCCACCTCCAGTTATATGCCTTTAGCCAGACTGTATTTCTTTGTCTCAAAGATTTTTTTGCAGGGCAGAAAGCAGATGTAGTGGAGCTTATCGAAGTGAGGACACAGTGAGTCCAGAGGACGGATTTCGTGATGCTTAAGGACATCTCGGAGACTGGAAAAAGCAAAGGATGGCAATCATGTGATTAGCTGGGACACATGCTCCCTAAAGGTATCAGGACCTCAGAGAAGATGGCCATGTGGAGTTTCCAGGGGTACTGGGGCCCTTGGTATAATGGCTCTCAACCATAAGCAGCAGAACCAGTGGGCTGAGAGGGACCAAGCCTTGGAATAATGGGCTGCTCAGAGGTAGCCATTCTCTTCCAATGACCTTGGAAGGCCCAGGGACATTGGCACAACTGTGTGTGTGTGTCCCCAGGACCATTTGAGGGCAAACTACCCTCCACACTCCTGCAACATAGGGCTTTGAATAGAAAGTGGATTTACAGAACACCTGGGATTGTAAGCTAAGAATCATGTCCATGTACCATATAAAGACAACATTTACCCAAAACCTCGATGAGACGACCAAGGTGCCGCAGGCCCTTGCTTTTAATAACGCCGTCCCCGGTGCACCTGCAGCGCGCGCGCACCGCGGCCGCGCTCCCTGAGGGAAGCCTACTCCCTCCTGCTTCGGAGCCCCGTGGACCCTTGGTAGTCAAAGAGTCCGGGATGTGGGAAACTTACACAGAATAATGTACTTTCTCCATAAAAGCCATTGTATCTTTCAACAAGTGTTGATTGAATGCCTACTGTGTGCCAAGCACCATCTAGACACTTGGGAAACATCAGTAAAGCAAAACAGCAGAGGTTCTTGCCCTTGTGAAGCTTATCTTAATAAAATGCACTAAAATACAAGTAAAAAAAAAAATCTAACTTCTAGTAAGAAATTAAAGTCACTCTTTCGAACCCTAAATTATTTCATAAATTTAGTATTAAAGTAATTTAATTCCGTTTTTAAAATGTTTCTTTTGAATTACGTTTTCATTGGCTGTCTGCTTTATTTCATATCATTCTTATTTTTTCAATTTACCCTCAGCAATATACAAAGTACATTATTAACTTTTTTTTTTTTTTTTTTTTTTTTTTGCCTCTTAAAGATTTCCCATTTGAAACAAATCTGAGAATGGAAAAGGCATATTACACAGTTAGCCTTAGTTGCCTGAGCCAAGGACTAAGAGGAACCTGGCAGGAACCTCCTGAGATTCAGGAGGCCACAAGATCAAGATAAACGACCCAATGGAGGCCAGTGCATGTGGGATGCTGATGCCGCCTGGTCACTGCCTCCAGGGCTTTGTTCAGATTGTTCTCTCTGCTGGGGGCACCCACTCCTCTGCCTGGCTCGTACTCGCTTTCCCTAGCGTCTCAGCTTCAACAGGACACTCCTGGAAGCCTGCTACACTCCTGGACTCATGCCACACCGCTTTAACCCCTTTACTGACCAGTTACACTCCGCATACTAGTCACCTGTTCATCCCTAACTGGGTCAAAGACTCTTGCATGGTGGAAACCCGGCTTCATTCATGCTTTGTCTCCAATGCTTAGCCTTGGAAAACAGGAGGTTCTTATAAATCTTTGCGGAATAAATGCATGAATTTGGAGCCACAAAGATAAACTCTCATCTTCTCTGGACAGAACTGACTACCTTAGCACCAATTTTAGGGACCTCATAAAAAAAATATACAGTAGTAGTATAATAGGCTAAATGGAATGAGAATATAACTTGGCAGGCAAGTAAGCCTCATTAGAATAATTAAAGGGACTATTAACCCAAACTAACCCAGATATCACTTGAAATGTGTTATGAACTAAGTACTATGGAACATTTATTTGATGGCTCAAACAGTATTAAGTTAGTAACCTCAATATGGTTTTACACCTCAATTTAAAGTATTCCCATTTATGCCCGGGTATGTTTTAAATCTCTAATTGGAATTCTGAAAGGACTACTTCAAAAATGACTTCCTTGAGATGCAAATAGCTATACTGACTAAGAACTCTTTTAAATTGAATTATTTGAATTTCTCCGGGGCCCTGTCCCTTGACCGGAAAGAAAGGAAGTTCTCCTTGCTACAGGGCAACCAACACTGCTTGAACACGTGCAGGGCACCCCACTGCCTACTGGGAACACAGCTATCCAACACGTTTCCTCTCCATACACAACCTCTATTTTGCCAGCCTTTGAAGCACAATTTCTAATTGTTCTAAAGCCTATTAGAATATGTCTCCTCGAAGCTTCCATATAGGAGAACAAGTCGATTGGCTATAAAATAATTTTCTGTCTCTTTTCCCCCGTCAGCATGTTAAGTACTGTAAAATACTGCCTGTTATGTATAAGGTCTTGGGCTACACATGGGCCTCTCTCAGGTCCTCCCTCAGGACCCCTCTGCAGACAGGAACTAAGAGGATAGTGTGGGATTGGAGTGCCGAGAACAAGAGGCCAGCGTGGCGGGCGAGATTGCCACGACAGGCAGAGAGACCTGCTGGCCTCTGGAAGCAGGCTGGGCTTTACTCTATCCTTGGAAAGCAACGGAAGTGTTTAAAGAGGGACAGCGATGTGATCTGATTTCCACTTTAGGAATGTCAGTGTTGCACTGGCTGGAGAATGGATTGGAGGAAGCCGGGAGTGGAGGTGGAGAAGCCGGTTGAGGAAAAGGGTGTTCTAGGGGGTCCAGGCATCACGATGGTGGCCTGGACCAAGAGGGTAGATGAAGAGAAGTGGGCAGGTATATTTTTGAGATGGAGTTAATAAGACTTGCTGGTAAATTGGGTGGAGGGCATGGGAAGGAGGGGGTATAATTAAAGATGACTACTAAGGGATTTTTAGAGTTAGGTTATTTGCTAAAGAAATTATGGTCCTTTTATGAAAGAGGGGATAAGATAATTGGAAAAAAAGGGAAAAAATACTAAGATTCATAGAAAGCCCAGTGTCACATAGGACGGCTGAGTAGGGCCCAGGATTGAAAAGCCGTAGTTAAGAATATGGTCTAACGACCCCAATGCTCCTTCACTCTAATTGATCCAACTGCCAGCCTCATGCTTTTTAGTTTCTAGTTGTTCTCCAGAAGCTGCTTCTACCAGTGTCGACAAATAGGGTTTAGTTTGAGTGTGAATTTGGTCAATTGGTGGTAACTGGACAGATTTCAGTCTAGGCACAGTGGGGAAGAACAATGATTCTGAATGAATGGGAAACAGACGTCACGCACTGGGCACCCCCAGCTTAAATCCCACCAGATAGATTATTGGCCTGCTTTCATTAAGCCTCAATCGTGTCTTAGGGCTGGCATTGCCAACATTCATAAAATGCACAGGCTAGTGCCCCATGATCTGCTCTTGTGGATGGCCAAGACTCTGATGATGCCATCGCCTTGAGCGTGGTTTGTGGAGATGCGAAAACTATACCCTCGGCCCCTTTGGGAAATGTTCTAAATCTACACAGGGACTTAGAGGTAAATTCTCTTATTATCTGCATGGACATGGAGTGACATCTCTGGGAATTCTAGAAAGTACATAGAAGCCTTGCAAGGGTTCGTGGAGGCTCTTCACTCCTCGGAGGCCTTGAGGAGGAGGGCCTGGGACTCATTGACTGTGCTCCCTGGACACGATAGGCCCCTCACAATCACGATCAGGTGTCAAGCTCAGGACTTTTAGTTTTCAAACCATAAAACACCTTTTATTTTTATCCCCATGGCTTTGCCTGCCAGTCAGGTTGACTACAATGAGTACATAAATATCTGCTTTAGAAATTTGGCCATGCCTAAACTAAATTTCACTTGGCTGTGGCTTTATTCCCAAGCAAAATTTATATCACATCTTATCACAGCATTTGAAGCCGTTAAGCATAAGAATACAAAAGAAATTCAGAGGCCTGCATTAATTGTTCAGGTCTTTTTATTTCTCCCCAAGCCCTGGTTTTCCATGTTAACTCTAGACTCTAGTGCTTAACAAAACAAAAAAATCTATAAAACGAAACCACCTCTCTCTTTAAAAGCACTTGATTGTAAAGAGGATGGTGCTACAAATCCCATTCCTGTCAATTCCCAGGTCTCCTTCATTCTTGTAAAGGTCAGATATAAGTAAGTGTCAAAGAAAGCTCTGATTCTCAAATCCCCTCCAGTTCTATCTCTTGGCATTGATGAGATGCCAAAGGGCCTGACTCGGCATTTTTTCTGTGACTATTCCAAGCCACACTCTTTACAAACACCTCTACTTTATAGATAGAGAAACTACGGCTCATAGAGGTTAAATAACCTTCCTTAATGTGCCCCGTAAGTGGGAGAGGCAAGGTTTGGGTTCAGGCCTGCTCACTCTATTACTCTTTCTACTCTCTCCACTTTCTCAGGTAAATGATGTAGATTATTTACCCGAGACCTGGTGCAAACACCAATAGTGCATTTTAAACCATAGCTGAGCTTATTTTTCAAAATTTTATACATCTAGATAGGTTTACGTTCCTCTGAATTTTTTATGGTTCCCCTTGGAAGTTACTGCTCTGCAGTTTTTAATCAAGCTGCTGTATTTCTAAACCAGAGCACATACTGCCCTTTGTAATTCTGTAAGAATGCCAGACCTGTTTTTATAAGCACAGAACCTCTCCTTACGTGACTGACCTTCAGAAGACCCTGTACTCTGCAGTAGCCTAAAGATATGACAGCAATTTTAATTAACTTCTTGGCACTCCCCCTCCAGAGCATTTTGAGAAATTCCCATGTCACTAGGGCTGCTCAAAGATTATTATTTAACTGGGTAGGTCCTCCTCACTTTGTCCTACGAAAGCATTCCCAATGGCTTTTTAAAGTTATTAAAAGAAAGCAATTATTCAAAAAAATTCAAAAGAAGGAGGCTAGCTAGCTCTGTGGTTAGAGATAGGCTGGGAAGTCAGAGGCTCATGAATTTTAGTCCTTGTTTTGTGACTGTCTCGATATGTGGTCTTGAAAGTCATCATTCCTGAACCTCTGGAGATGTTCCTGAGCCGATGTGCTTTCTAGGGACACTGGCAATAACCGCACGTTTAAGAAGCCCACAAGATACTTTGAACACCCCTATAAACTTTTCATTTTCTTTATCCAAGTTGAGCATGAACTAATTAAAGAAACATAGCATGTAAATTACATAAACAGTATAATAAAGCCATCTGATGTTGGGTCATTGGAAGGGCATCGTCCCAGTTTTTTATTACACATCAGGGACAGTACTTCATTTTATATTTTCTCTTAGAGAGGTTGGTTGCCATGCAGTCGCTTAAGAACAGAACAAAATAAAGCCCCAAGACAGCTTCGGGAGGTATATAGAGGCTTTGATTGACAGTGGGGGACACTGAGACAGAGCATTAACCCAAGGTCTTTCAGCCCATCTCTAGCAAGGTGTCTTAACTCCCCAGAAATGAGCTAAGTAGGTTTTGAGGGTGACATATCTAAGTGTCTCTATTTCTGCAAACATGTCAATGGAGCGTTAGCCTCTGTTTTAGATGCCTCTGCTGTGACTACAGTGAATCACGACCATGCCAACATGTTTCTCAAATAAAGCGGACTCAGGAATGGAAACTAAACCAACTGTGGAAGGTGATCTGGGGGAGGTAAATGATTAATACAGTATTGATTCAAAGGATGAGCCAGTTCTTAAAGAATTCTCCAAATAAAGTAACAGTTTAAAGAGTGTTCACAGGAATGGGAAATGAATGGTTTTCACGAGAACTGAGGTGAAGGTAAGAGAAGAAAGAGGGCGAGCTGGAGGGAGGCAGGCCGAGGGGCAGAGAGCCATGTGGAGCCATGTGGAGCAGGATGTGTGGACACCCTCTTCTCACAAACTTTTCAAAACAAAACAAAACAAAACAAAACGAAACAAACGAAACAAAACAAAACATCTACCTCGGGGAGCCGGATGAGTGGAGAATACAATGGGTTAAGGTGAAATTTAGTACAATTTTATTACTTTTTAAAGCAATCAGACTGTGGGTCTGTGATACGCCTACGTAATCAAGAAGGGTGTCACTGAAAATGTCAAGCTTTAACCTAGTAATGATTGAGCAACTGGTTCAGTGCTACGTGATTCCATATGTTTCAATGTAACAAAGGAAAAAAGGTAGGGGAAAAAATCTTCCTTCAGGCAATAACAGTGGAAAAATTTTTTTTCCTTTTTGACATTGGAATGCACAAATTGTTCAAAGCAAGGGGGGAACTCGATCTAGCATCTTGGGACTTTCTGGCTCTGCTCACTTGGTTGGCAGATGACCATGAAAAATAACTTGCATGTGGTCATTTGTTTATCAGATTTATCTTGAGCAGCTAGTGTATGCCAGCGACTGACTTCAGTGCAGGGAATAATCAGTGAGCAAACCAACCAAACCGTTCCCCTCATGAGCTGTCATTGTAATGGCAGAGAGACAGACAATACGTAAACATGTCATTTGTGATGATGATAGGTTCTATAAAGAGAAATGGAGATGACTAGGAGAACAGGGTGTGAAGGCTGAAGGGGTGGCTCATCTAAATAGGGAGAGGCCAGGCGCGGCTTTGCTAAGACGAGGCACTTGAGCAGAGAGCATGAGCAATGCAGATATGTGGGGAAATGTTCAGGGAAGAGGGGACAGTTGGTACAAAGGCCTGAGATGGGACCGAACTTTGCATATTCCAGGGGGCAGCAAGGGGGAAGAGTGAAAGGGAGAGTGTTAGAGATGAAATCAGAAGGCCACTCGGGGCTAGACCAAGACTTTGGGTTTGAGTGTGAGTAAAATGGAAAGTCTCTGGAGGATTTTGAGCAGGAGACTGATGTAATCTGACTTATATAAAAACAGAAAACAAAACGGTCTGGCCCAGTGAGTAAATTTTCCTTGGTTCCCATGTTAACACCCGGAGGCAAGTACTGGGCATTTGGGTTCCTTGACAGACTACGTGGTTAATATGTCCACTCTATCAAGGTGAACTTAATCTCAAATAATGTAGACATCTCAAGGGCAGGAGTCACGAAAGGGCAGCCAGAAGGATGGCGACTAAGCAGTAGAAATAATGTGTAAAAGAGAGGGGGCCAGACAGAAAGGGGACCTGGAGTAATTGCTCTCATTTATTACACCCTTGAGGAGGCAGTAACGCTAAAGGAAAGCGATGAAAACTGACAATATTAAATGATTGTGGCATTCGGATGGCAAAATTATACTTCAGATCTCCTGATTCTCTTGAATGAACTTGTCCAATTTAAAGCTAAGCTCTTCATGTACCTAGGCAAGCTTTCAGTCATTTCTTTAAACTCCCAACAAATCCCTTACTTTTCATTCTCAAATATTTTCTTGGACTTCATTCACCCTTCTCTCTGTCAAGCTTTTTTAGAGAGTGGTTTCATCCCTCCATTTCCAGGGGTCAGGAATCATCCTGTTTATAATAAACTTGGAATTCTGGCTGGTGCCCTCCCATCCCCTGCTTACCTCTCTTTCTAGAAAGCTGCCACAGAAGCATTTTGGGCAAGACCAGTTTACCAAGAAGCATCCCCAGAGCCTGATACACAGCAGGTACTTAGTAAGTGCTTGATAGCTGGATGAATGAAAATTAAATCAATGAGGGAAGGAATGAGAATTGAAAAGGCTACAAACACTATGGGAAAATAGTGTTTGTATAACATTCATAAAAATATTCACTTGAGGTTTCTTAATTACTCAGACGTCTTTGTGAAGACCTTGCATCTCACCTAATTTTAGTCCAAAGGCTTTCTTGCATAGATCCTTGAACAATCATATTTACCTAACATCCAAGTGAGAGATTCCTCCTGAAAAGCAATGTAGTTTGGATCCCTGATGAGACAGCTTTCTAGGTGACATGGAAAGTATGTTCCCCCTGATGGCTGTGTGTCTCTTGCATGACTTTCCTTGGAGTATCCCTTTGCTTTATCATCCTCAGATCCACAGGCACTTATTTGTTCTCTTCTGACAGAACCAGTTTAATTAGTTCAAGAAATATTAATTGTCTTGCATGCCGCACCCTTTGTCAAAGAATAAAAGATGTTGTAAAAACTCCTACCAAAGGAGATCCACACCTTTTGGAAAATGCTCCAAAAGTTTTATTGTCTTATGTATTTGATATTAATGATATTTCAGCAGAAACTGAAGACATGATTTAGTTCTGTACACTAAAGGTGATTAGAGGTGCACTAAGATATCTAAAACCACAGCCTCTTACGGTCTCCACTGCTGTCATTCAGATCAATGAAGAAACACATCTTTCTACCTGTCATTGCTGCCTCTTGGTTACACACACAGAGCTGTCCACCCCCACACATTTTTCTTTTTCCTCCTGAAGAAGCAAGTAAAGCTTACGTACAGGCTGAAAAAGTCTGTATTGTTCAAAGTCTGAGAGACCAAAACATTAAAAGTAATAGGAGGGGCAGAGCAAAGAATCTAAAATCGAAACCTGGGAAAGATGGCAAAAGGGGACATGTAAAACATATGGGACACTTCACTGAGAATCAGATCGTGCCTGCATGACAGCAGTGTGCTTCCGTCACCAAAGCGTGTGGAAAGGCTTCCCAGCTGCAATCGACGGACTCTAGGTGGTTTAACAAAGAAGGGAGTTATTAAAAAATATATCAAGGTGTTCAAGAGGGACAGCAAATTAGCCTGGGTGGCTCTGCAACCAGGGACACCATCTAAAACATATGACAGCATTGTTGCCACAACGATCTATGGCAGCCTCCGCTGGCTACACGCCATTGATTTGGACCTTGAGTGCTGCCCTCTGTTCCTCCTGACCCCTGATGCCAGATGCTTCTGAGGCCACTCTTCCAGAAAGTGGGTTCCACTAAGGTGCCTGCTTAATTAGAGGTGATGGGGTAACCGATGCCCCTGCCACTTTCACCCGTTGGTCCCTTTATTCTGACTTTGGGAGAAAGAGCACCATCTATTGGTCATTGGTTAGCAGCACACCTAGTTTCCCGTATAGAGGCATCTCATTCTCTCAAGGAATTCTCTCTCTACTGGATCAATAATTGAGCCTTTAATAGGCTGTTCCACCACGCCGCCGGCCTTCTGTTTCAGGTGACAGGGTACATGATAAGAATAGAATGAGCATAGGTCTATCGTCTCACTCATATCACTGTAACGGAACTCTGGGGAGCAGCATTGTTGCATAGAAATAAATGACAGTGAATAAAGGCAATTTGGAAAGTCCATGAAAGGTGCTGCTTGCTTGGAGAATCCAAATCCAGCAAGAGTCGTTATTACAGTGAGGATAAATTTTTGCTCTCCACAAGGGAAGGGTCTCCACTATAATCTCTCTCTCGAAGTGGTGTTACAGCAAGTCTCAGGGGTGGTCACTGCTGCTGAAAATTAATCATCCTGGGTGAGAAATAGTTCTTGTTTGGCCAATGCATTATCTCTATTCCTCAAACCATGGCCATTGATCTCGGGTGATGGGAGAAGGGGAAGGCACAGGGCAGATAATCTTCTACCCATGAACTTAGACCCCCTCCACAGTGGTGACTCTTGACCATTCCAGTGGGAGAAAGTATTCTCTTATATTTTGAGGGCCTGTTCTGAGATGTCCATCCACATTCCTCTTCTCCAGACCTCCTTTCACATCACTGACCATTCTTTCAAACTGGCAAACGCTGTGCATGGTACTGTGGGCATCTGCCTCTCAGGCCGTCTCTTCTAGGCAAAGTGTACAATGTGGACCACTGCCAGTCCTGCTCCCTTGGCCCTGAGTGGGGCCAAAATGCCCCAGCAGTTAAATTCCAGCAGGTGCCAACAAAACTTGCACAGCCATCTGTAAACCAGATTTGACTTTTCTCCTCCTTGGCGAACTGCTCACTGGAAGTTTCCCATGGGGCCATGGTCATGAAGGAGACAGCAGCCCAGCAGGCAGGAGACATATCCCAGGATAAGGCTCTGACTGCTCCTGCAGCTCCTGAGGACCCTCAGCCATGGGCCACTCAGTGCTGACATATGCTGCTTCCACTTGATGAGGGTGTGCTGCCAGGCTGAGCTTGTGGCTTGGTGGATTAAACCATGCCCAGTTCAAGATGGGCAGCTGAGGTCACGTGGTTACCTCGGGTCCTGTGGTCAAGCCCTCCGTAGCAAGCCCCAGTAACGGGTCAAGAGTTATTTCCAAAAGAAGAATAATTACTTGCATAAGAGAGCTTGGCTTTGCTCCAAAAGCTAAGAGGCTGCAGCTGTACTTCCTCTGTTAGGGCTTGCTGCTGGCTCCACACAGCACCCACAGTCAGCCACAGACATGCTGAGTGAGCACTGTCAGATCTCCTGTGTCAAAAGGGCAAAAATGCAGAGCTGCTGACAGTGGGTCTGGGCCAGCCAGAGCGCCCTCCCTTGGCCAGGCCTCCATTAAAATTAAATGAGTCAGAGCCGCAAACTCCAAGGTGACATAGGTTGCTTTCAGATGCTGAAGAATTCCATGAAGCATCTGTGCCTCTTTCTTCTTGGTGGCACTAATAGCCGCAGTTTCTACAAAGATATAGTATTGTATTTGTTTTGGACATTTTGGTAGTAAGGGGGGCCTAAGGAAGGTGTGACATTCGCCATTCAATCATAGACACCCTTACTCCATGGGCTGGTAGCCATTGTGAGGATTCGGCACTTGCTGAGGAGCTATTCCTGCTTAAGACTCAGAAATTGGAGAAATCACCACGTAATTTTTTACTGAGAAAATTGAAGCAGTTAGAACTGCCACAGTCTGTCTCCACACCTGCCCATCTTCCAGCATCTGCTTCCATTTATGATCCGTTCTCATATGATCTGTGTTTCTGTAACGGGCATGAACGCAAATATCGCTAAGTAGGGGGATGATGTCACTCTAGGATGGAAATCGGGTGGGTTCATAAGCAATCTTTTTTCCCCTCAGCACGTTAATATTTTGTGGCACCAGATAAGAGCAGCTAAATGTGGAGGACCCTGGTGTGATAAGCAGAATAAGCAAGCGCGGGAGAAGAGGTTCCGGACACACTGCCCGCCCACCACATGCCTTTGTCCTTTTTCCTGAAAAGGTGAAATCCTTTTATTTATTAGAATAAATATAATATAACCGTTTTTAAAACTATGTCAGTTGGTGTTTTTGTTAGTGAGCAGGTTGCAAAGATAGATAGAATGGTCGGCCCCAACCTTATTTTTTTCATAAATTGTTATATTTGGTGCATAAATTTGAGAATGAAAAATTTTTTCAGGGGCACATTTATCATGTCATTGCAGAAATGGCTGTATGCTGCCTTCCCACTCGTAACCATGGAGAAATTATTCATGCTCTTACGGAAAGCTAATCCCTCCACGTGCGAACTGCATTCATCCCCCCATTCAAGGACACTGCTCTAGCATTCATCCTTTTTCCTACTTCATCAGTTTTTCATCTTTCCTGGAACATTCCCTTCAACATAAAACAAAAACAAAAACAAAAACAAAAACATGCTATTTGACCCACCTTAAAAAAAAACAAAAACAATTATTCTCTTGGTTCTGCATCTCCTACCAAGGAATTACCTCCACTCTCTGCTCCCTTCGAAAGCTGTCTGTACTGACTGCCTCCAGCTCTTTTCCGATTTTTCTTGTAAGCCCAGTCCAGGCTGGGTTTGCCACTCCACTGACCCTCTCACTGTCAAGCTCACTAATACCCTCGTTATTGCTAAATTCAGTGGTCGGTTTCCAGTCCTTCTCTGGCTTGGCTGCTTAGGAGCATTTAATAGTTGATCTCTCTCCTCCACACCCTCTGTTCACTTGCCTTCCAGGCATCCATTCTGGTCTTCTCTCTGCCTCATCTCCCTAGTTCCTTCTGTTTCCCTTGCCGATTCCTCCTCTTCTGCAGACCTCCGGGTTGGAGGAGCCAGGGCTCAGGCTCACTTCTCCTGTCTCCCTTAAACTCTTACACTCAGTTCTTTAGTGATCTCATCCCGTTTCACGGACCCTATATGCCAAAACTTCCTAAATTTATATCTCCAAAGCAGACCTTTTTCTTAAACTGCAGACCCCGATATTCAACGGCCTACTCAACATCTCTACTTGGTGTAGCGCACATCTCAAAATGAGCAAGTGTAAGACTGAAACTTCGGATGTCTCTCACCCGACCTGTCCCTCTCGCGGCCTTTCCCTTCTTAGTGGGTGGGAACTCCACTGTTCTAGCTGCTTGGCCAAATTCCTGCAGCCATTCCTGTCCCCTCTCCACCCATGGCACCATACACACATCAAACACATCACTGGGTCCCGCTGGTTCTACTCTGAAAATATATCCAGAATCTGTCTCTTACTACCTCAGTTGCTACCACATTGGGGCAAACTACCATCTTCTTTTGCCTGGATTATTGCAAAATCCTCCCAACTGGTCTCTCTACTTCCGACCTTGACTCCCTACAATTGATTCACAATATAGCAGTAATAGTGATCACACTAAATGTATGTTAGATTGTCTCTGTTCAAAAGCCTCCAGTGGCTGTCAGTCCAAGTCCTCATAATAGTCTGCAAGGCCTTATCATCTAAGCTGCCATATCCACCTGCCACTCACTCCGACTTTAACCTCTCACTCTCCTGCTCACTCTATTCCAGCCACGTCTGCCTCTCTGATGTTCCTCAGACACACCGGTACTCTCCTGCCTCAGGGGCTGTGTACCTGGCTGTTCCATCTGCCTGGAACATTCTTCCATGTTCTTTAAACATTTGCTCAAATCTCATATTCTTATTGAGGCCTGACCTATTTACAAATGTAAAACACTTCTGCCCCTAATGTCCTGTATTCCTCACTTTGTTTTCCTACCCATCGCAGTTATCACCTTCTAACCCATCAAATAAATTACTATGTCAGTGTTTCTCATCTGTTTCTTCCACTAGAATGCTGAAGTCCTCTGGGCAGGGATCTTTGTTTGGTTCACTGACATGATCCACGGGCCTAGAACAGTGCCTTGGTAGATGGTAAATGTGCAATAAATATTGGTTGTATGAATACATGCATGACAGGCTCAGGTCTCACTGAGATTATTGTTCTTTGTCAGAAACATGGTAGGCTCAGGTGCCACTGAGCTTACTGTGAGGTGCTCTCAGATAACAATTCCACTTATCATTGGCTCCATGAGCCCCACTTTGATCAGTGGACCCTGATATTGGGCTTAGGTTATGTGCTCCACCTGGAAAACAAGTTTTCTGCTTCTACTTTGGAGAAGTGGACTCATAAGGTGAGAAATTACCCAAATATGGGAAGGTTGTTCAAATGCTATTAAAGCCAAGCTACTACATTAGGTTATTGAAAAAATAAGTCATATTTTCATCATATTCCTATTTCTTCTTCATAAGCAATAAACACAAGGAATGCACTAAATTTAAATAAGAATGAAGTGACAATTTATTAATGCTTTTAGAAAAAAAGCAAAATTTATTTTCTACCATGTTGGAAGATATTGGCTCAACTCATTTCATTATTCCTATTGATGTTTTACATAACACGGGCCATATAACATAAAATGTATTGTACATAAAATTGTTTTCATTCCAATGGAGAAGAAAATTATAGATAGAAAAAAATCAAGTTTAATATCAAAAGAAATAACATAAAAGTTTCTACATTTAAAATATCTGCTAGTTAAAATGTTACCAATCTTATGATGATTGTGATATACTTGTGAACCTCTGAAACTGGTTTCGATGTTGAAGCTTCTGCTCAGAAACGAGGCGGACAGAGCAGAACTTCCCGTATTCTGACAGACTACACAGTTTAAGAGGACTTTGGTTTAAATATTAATTAACTGTTCTTTGTCAGAAACATTAAGTACTTTAGAGTCTAAAGCAGAAACTCTTATTAAAACCTGTTTCAGCAGCCAGGCCTCCTGTCTTCAGGGGAATTTGTCTTCTTGAGCTCTGGAGTACTATGGAGATCATGGAGACCACCGCTCTATAGCCGCAGAGCGGACATTTGAGGACTTGAACGTGGCTCACAGTATCTAGCCTGCTAGAGTCCAGAAGAGTGCGACTTCTTATATTTGCATATGAATGCATCTGTCCTCCCCAGGCTAACTTTGTAGCATTCCACTGGCACCAAAGAGCCAAACCGCGGCACTTTGTCTAAGCATTCCTGGTTCCTGGGTTCCGATGAAGATGGCACTGTCTCTGATATGCCGGTTTTTTCGTCAGGAATCAAGCACTTTTCAGTTCCACGTACATGTGTGTGGCTGCCTTTGGACTTCAAAGGGATGCTGCCCCCCTCACAATCTTTAATGTGCCTGTGGTGATCTTCGCTAAGCAACAAAACAACAGTTCCGCCAACATGAAGCACTCTGTGACAAAAAACGGTAATTGGTATGAGTAGTTCTTTCTTTTTAGACAACAAACAATCCTACTTTATTTAAAATATTTGGTATTTTTAATTTGAAATTTAATTTTATCTATTTAAATACAAGGATTCTGATAATTAGGTAGTATCTTTCATAATGCATATTCATTATAGTAATTATAGAATAGCTAGTACAAATCTGCTTTAATTATCTATTTTTACTCTGCTTAAAAGGCAAGCCTCAAAGTAATTTGTTATCATACTCTAATACACGATTGTACAAAGGGAAAGGCAAATGAAAGAATCCTAAAGACTCAGCATATGCTGAAGGCAGTAAGCTGATGGCAGAAGAGTCACCAGTAAAGAGTAAGAACATAAACAAAGGAATGGCAAAGAGAAGATCAGAAAAAGGGAAGACCTTGAAATGTCAGCTTGTTGAGAATTCATTTACTCAATCATCTGAACAAAGTCTGTAGAGCACTTATGTGGAAAAAGTAATGAATGACAGACACACAGTCCTCTGAGTTGCTAAAGAGATTACTGAACAGTGAGAGAGGCAAGTAAACAATTAAAGAGTGTGGCAGATGCCATCGAGGCAAGTAATAGGTGCCGAGGGAACCTAGTAGGTGGGTCCTAAACCTATAGTGTGAGTTAAAGGACAAGCAGAAGTGAGGCAGGCCACGTGATAACTAGGGGCTGGAGCAAAGGAGGGTGCTGGAGGCAGAGACAGCATCGGAGACAGGAGGAAGTGAAAAGAAGGCAATGAAAGTAGCTTGGCACAAGGGTGACTCAGAGGAGGCAGGAGAAGAGCTCTGTTTGGATGTCAGTGTGGATTCCAACAGCCGGCCGGACACACAGCCCGGAGGTGATGGGAAAGACCAGGGCTCGAGGAAGGGATTTTGAAGTTCTCAATAATAAACGGTAGATAAAAGCCATAATAGTGGATAAGATCATCTGGGGTTGTACAGTCAAGGAAACGACGTGACACCAGAGAACCAGGAGTTAAAGGGAAGCACCCCTATGCCCAGCAAACACGTCAGGAGCTTAAGGAACTTTTCCTCACGAGGACAATAGCAAATCTAGACAAGTCTGTCTCCAGATGACATCACATCTACTTCATCTTCCATCCTCAAATCCAGCCTGCTCGACTGTGACAATCTCCTGACAGGTTATTCTCATTCTTGCTCCCCCCACGCCCAGTTTCCACATAGAAAATAAATGGAAATCCCTGCTAACTCTCTTTCCACTATACTTCAAATAAACTCTAAACCCCTATGTGGTCTGACCCTCGCCTCTGTCCCCCACTTCACTGCCTGCTTGCTTTCCCTTGCTCACTGTGGTCTGAGCACACTGACTTCTTTCAGTTGCTCAAACTCAGCCAGCTTCTTCTTGTTTTAGAGCATTTGCCCTTGCTGTTCACTCCGCATTTAACAATCAGTCCCTTGTGTGCCTTCTCATCATTCAGGCTCCAGAGTTCAAGCATCATCTCCTTGGAGAGGCCTTCCCCGACTATCTATCTAAGGTAGCCACTGATTCTCTCTCACGCTCTAGCAAACTAACCTGTTTTATTTCCTTCATTTTGCCAATCATGATCTGAAGTTATCTTGTTTATTTATTTATGAACGACCTGTCTTCCCATGCTGGAATGCCAGCCCCACGCGGGCAGGGACTTTGCCCTATTCACAGCCACATTCCCAGGGCTTAGTACAGCATGTGGAATACACAAGGTCTCCAAATGTGTCTGGGGGAAGTGATGACTGAATCTGGAAAGAATGAGAATAGTGTGAAGATAAGAAATGGGCAGAGTATGGTCCTTGAGGAGGTAGGAACCAAGAGGATAAGTCCTGGCTAGGAGAGAAACAAACCTCTTCTATGGAGAGGGGGGCAGGGCGGGAAAAGGACAGGTGTGGCAGTACACCATGGGACAGAAACAAGAAAACACACAAATATCTCTAAACACATAGAAGGAAATATAATTAAAATAATAAATGCTATAACTTTTTACCCACCATATCAACAAAATAAAAACACTGCCATACTCAGGAGGGCAAGATTATGAGAAAACGAGCCCTGCTGAGATGGAAGCTGGCGTAACTTTTTTGGGACAGCAGTTTAGCAATAATGTCCTAAAAATATGAAATGTGCATAATCTCTGACTGAAATACTTCTAGGAAATTATCCTAAGAAGATCTAACAGCATAAGTAGTAGAATAGTGACAGTTAATGTTTATCAAGTACTCATCATGTGCCAGGCGCTGTTTTAAATGCTTTGTGTTATATACCATTTAATCCTCAGAATTATCCCTGCAAGTATGTCCTGTTGGCATTACCATTTTGCAGATGAAGAAACCGAGGCACTGTGGTTTTAAGTAACTTGGTCATATAGTATGTCTGAAAGCTGTACAAGGATGTTCAGAACATTGTTCTTTATATTAGAGTTAAAAATTAACTGAATGTTCATCCATAGGTATAGGTTATACAGTGGTATATACATATAATGTGATACTACAGCAACTACTGAAAATTATAATGCACATTATAACAATGTATCAGAAAGGAGATTCATGACATATTATTGAGTGGGGTAAAAAAAGCAGGTTACAAAACAGAAAATTAAGGATGATCCTACTTATATAAAATTGAAAACATGGAGAGATGCCCAGCAGGGCATTCACAAATTACTTGTAAGGTTTTTCAAATAATGAAGAAAATAAGAAAGTAAAAATCACCTGAGATCCTGCTACTCAGAGAGGAACATTATTGATAACTATCCTTCCAGGCATCTTTTCTTATTCATATACACATAATTTCTTACTATGAAAACTATTTAGAATATTATAAAGCAACATTTCTCTAATTGTATTCCTCTGAAGACTTGTATGAGGTATCAGTTCTTATAAAAAATAAATTCTGTAGTCAATAAGTTGGAGAAACTGAATCAACCAGCATAAAAGAGATTTCTCTTTTGCATGCGAACCTGCAAGACTAGAGGTAGATGACACAAATAGTCCCCAATTATTTGACCTTGGAACGGATTAGGCCTTAACCTTCTCCACCAGTCTCTGGTCCCAGCAGATTGGTATGTCTGTTGTTCCTTGAACATGCCTTTTGAAGTATTTACTTCAAATTTTTGAGTAAATACTTCTTGAATATCTGTATGTATAAAACATGGTATAATTTCGTTTTTTATTCTTTCTAAATTTCTAAATTTTACTGAAACCTTGCTTTTTAATAAACCCAATTCAGGCCTCTTGGGCACACATGGACTTCTCCTTCCTTGAAGGTGAGCAAGTTGGATTTCTAATTTTGCTCATATGTTTTCCATGGTTATATTTGAGAGGAAACATACTTCTCTGAATTCCTCACAGTGCTCTGTACTCATGAGATGGTTCCTGCTGAACTAAATTAGAGGAAATAATTGAGCTGAGAGTGGAGAGCTCACGCCACCAGAGCAATCGTTTGTCTGACAATCTTTAATTCTGACTGCGTGTCCTTTCCCAAAGAGTCCAGTTCTGTATTACATCTAGGACCATGTATTTCCTGCCTATTATAATCAGGTTAACTGACTTTTTGTATTTTTTCTTACTTTTACTAACACAATTCCCCTTCCCTTCCATTTTTTATCTAGAGCCTTCAACTATTTGTAATCCGCTGTGAGAAAACTTAGGTAAACTTGACATATTTACATACATCCCCACCTACTTTCTCAAAGGATTTGAAGTGGTACACACTAAAAAGTCAGGAAGAGCTAATAGTTACTGAGCACTCTCTGGGTGCCTAGCACTTTCTGAGAGATTTAAATCCACTGACTCCTCAGAACAATGCTATGAAGCAGGTATTATTATTTAAAAATGAGACACGAAGTGGGTAAGCGATATACCTGTGACTGAAGAACTACTAGTAATAGAACCCATATCAGAACCCAGGTGTCTGGCTTCAAAGCCTGTCCTCTTCACCACTATACCCATGCTACAGTGCCCGTGCAAAACCTCAAACCATAAAAAGTCAAAAGTCAAACCATAGATTTTTTAGAGAAACATGGCGGAGTGAGAGATGTCCTCAGATCTCTCCCCTTGAAACAACAATAAGCTGAACATATAAAACTCAACAAAAAACACCCAAACTGCACACCAGCACATCTGAGCGTGGGATCTGAGCAGAAAAAAGTCAAACCATAAAGGCTGTGGGCAGGTGGCCAGGACGCTTGATCACAGAAGTTCCTTACTTCTAAATATATATGCTTTCAATTGATCCTACTGAGGCATCTGAATTATGTGGGGGATCTTTACCTTCCTGATTCTTAGGTAAATATTTAAATTTACTGCCACAGTGTGAGGGCAATCACATCCATTACTATCTCATTTTCAATTACCTAGAATAAAAACCAAAATCAGCCTAGACAAAGTCAGGTTGGTATAATTTTACTAGTGTTGAAAGGGCTGTCTGTTCAAAATATAGCCCTCAACTAACTTGTAAGTCTGAAAGAGGTGGCATTATTGTCAAGTGGGTCAAGCCATTATTTCTGACAAGTGTCAGGTTAAATATGGTCACTGCTCACACACGTTAGTATCTCACCATGACTTGGCTTAACAATATGGCTGGTAAATTACTTACTTAGGCACAAAGGCTGTGGTTATTAACCCTGGCTGCACAACACCATCACCCTGGGAGTGGTTAAGAAATACAGATGCCCAGGTTCTACTCCAATTAAATCAGCCTTGGTGGGAAGAGGTGGAAAATGGCATCGGTATTTTTCAAAAGCATTTGAAATGATTTTAGTTATGAAGTCAGGGTTCCAGCAATTGTTCCAGGGGAATGTGGTATCAGGCAGAAGGGTGTACAGGAACTCAAAAAATGTGCGAATTATAGGTGCTGCCCAGAAAGAGATCTCAGGTAACGTATCAAGAGTTAGGCAACTGTGTAACAGGGGAAGTTGTTTAGAAATAAGATAATACAAAAAGAAGAGATAGGCACCTAGCTGGCAAGGAGGAGGTGAGATGGCTCTGACTTAGACTTAGGCCTTGAAACTGAATTTGCTCCATCCAAAACATATGGCTCATTTTTCAATTGGTGACATTATTTATACACAGGCTCTTGAACATTTATACTGTCCTGCTCTATCAAATGCTCAGCTAAGACAATTTAATATGAATTGATTTTTTATTCACGTCCTTTCTTTCCTCTATGCATTCTAGGTTCTCTCCTTTATCAACTTAAATGATGAGAAAAATATATATTCAGGTCTCACTATTTGAACCTCTCAAAGAAATGCTCTCACTGAATTATATTCTCTGAGGCCGACCTTAGGAATGTGAATATGCTGAAAGTGAATAACACTTCAGCATTTTCATTTCACAATCGACAATCGAGGTGTTGTTCATTCCATGTTACTGAATGTTCCTTATGGGAATTCTGTTCTGTTTAGTAGCTGTGTGATCTTGAGAAAGTTAATCTTTCTGGGTACCAGCTTCCCATCTGTAAAGTGTGGGAGAGTAACACACAGGAGGCAGGGTTTTGTGAGGAGTAGAAGTATGTAAATTGGCTCAGTGAGACTGAAGAATAGGTCACGACTTTAGACATTCAAATTGCAGGCAATAAAAAATTATTTTTTCTGAATGAAACAGTGTAAGATGATATGAAATAACTATTTCAATTATAAACTTCTAATTAAAAACCTTAGAAAATAAGCTACAAAAACTCTGGGAAATTACTCAAATACAATCGAATCTTAACTGAAGAACTATGATATACCTTGAAATTATGGAAATAAATTCAACACCTTACCTTTCCATTTCTTGTAAAATGCTTTTGATGTCTTTTCCTAACTTAAACTTTTTTCCAAATGGAATGTCAGAAATAATAATGTCAACACTTTCTGAAGGCAATGGCAATTCTGAAACACAGAAATCAGAGAACCTTATTCAGTAAGTTGAAATATTTACAACAGAAATATGAGAACGTTGAAGTATACAGAATTATTTTTACATATTAAATAAAATTTAGGATTGCTAATATTATTTCTAAGAATTACAAGTGCCTGAAAGGCGTTCAGAATCACTCAAGATAAATGGACCAGTTATATTGTTCTTTGAAAACTGGTTTTTCAAGTATGATAAATATGACATAAGTTAAGCAAAATTTTAAATTAACCAGAAAATTCATTCTCTAAACATATTACATGACTAGAAAATTGCCAGAACCAAGAATACATTAAGTTGTCTTTTATAAAATTATATTCTGTTACTGTCACTTCCCTTTTCATAGTTACATATAAAATTCTGCATGTGTAGATCTATTCGTTTTTAAGAGAGATGATCTATAGCTTTCATTATATTTTTAAAAGGGACCCAAAAGGTTAAGAACATCTTAACCTTAAGTCCTAATACTAAAGAAGAGCTAAACAATCAATAATCAAGATGAATATTATCACTAAATAAAATTAAATATAGTGTTTGATTATGAAAACTAAATTTCTTTCTCATCTTTACATTTTCTTCTCAGAAATTAAGATTATCATAAGGTAATATACCCAATCTTAACTTCCACATTTTCTGAGTACACTTTTCCTTTCCATTCTTTTTACTTCTCACCTATTCTTATGTACATAAGAAAACTTGGAATTGAAAATGAGCAAAATTAATTTAGAAGAGTAGTTATTTGATTTAAATAAAAAGTCATGTTTCACACGGTGATATTTAAATGCATTTTCTTCAGCTGCATGTAATAAATAGTTTGCTTTGGGCTCAGTTTCCTTAAAAAACTACTAAGTTTTGAAGTACAAGCTAGATGCTTCTATAGAGGTTCGTTTCATTTGGTCAGTGATAATCATCATGGCCTCATAGCGGATGGTAAATGTCAACATTTCACATCAGCAGCCTTTTTGAAAAATGGAAAGAGTACAGGAGGTCCTTGACTAAATGGTTTCATTGCATATCGTTTTGTTATAACACTGATGAGATTCTGTAGGAATGTAACTCTTGTTTATATCAATTAGCCTGTGGTAAAGTTAGTTTAATTATACACTGTTTTGCCGTAGTTCCAAGAGCGTATCGATGGTATTAAATGAGGACTTACAGTATTTGCTTTACTAAATATGCATTTTAAAGAAGTTATTGCTGCTTACTGCTGCTGAGTTTATTACAGAAGCGAAGGGTTACCAAACAAAGTATTTATATGGTACAATCAATAACTGTTACAGCCATGATAGCAAAAAACCCAACCCTCTCTGGTAAGCTTCTTAGTCCCTATTTTCCTACACATATTTCATGTATACCAATTCATCATTTCCCACATTTCCTTTTGACTGCCCATATGCGCAGCCTGGCAGCTTCGTGAATCTTGCGGATTATGGCATGGGCCACAGGACATCTGGCTGGGACTCCAGGAGCCAGGCCAGTGGGGCAGGATGGGTATTAGAGGAAAACTTACACTAATATGAAAGAAAATATAACCAGCTCATTATGGGGAGGTTATGGGTTACTGAAAAAAGCATGCCTTACTCCTACAAGGGTAGGAATGAATGACACCTGAGAACAAAGCATAACTGTCACCAATAATCTTATTATAACTCTTTTACTTAAGAAATGTACGACAGGCTATAGAAAGTCTAATTGGAAGAAAAAAAAAACATTCCCTCCCACTTTTTTAAACCTGTCTATAATTTTATTATTTTAATTAGCCATACATGTGTTCCTTTTGCTCAAATCTGTATATATTATAGCTCTCCACTTTATACTAAGAAAAATATATAAGTAGATTAAAAAAAAAAGTCTAACCAATGAATAATCATTTCCTACAATAGCTTGTAATATATTATCATTTGGTTCCAAATTTTCATGATAATTAAAACAAGAATACATGCAATTGCTGCATGTTAAAGAGTCATTTCCGATTACACTAGTAGAGGGTTATAAAATAAAGTGAATGTTACTAAAAAAGTAGAAGAAATAAAGTCATTACAGCACACAAAGAGGACGGAGGCGGTGGTTAGGCAGACACTGGGATAACGGTGGGAGTGCGCTAACTTCCCAGATAACACACCCATGCTCGCAGACGTCTTTAATTCACGCTGTGTGTTAGGCACAGTGCTCCACGTGCTTATGTGATAAATCTTCATTTCAACCCTAGAAAGAAGGTATTATCTTCATAGTATAGATGGAAAAAATACAGAGAGGTGGAGCATTTCGCTGAAGGCTGTATAGTGAAGAAACAGTGGTGGGGCCACTGGGTTTACACTCAGTCTGTTCGACTCTAATGTCCATGGCTGCCCTTCCTTACTAGAGTAAACAGGCGTGACATTCTCACACCTGTCAAGGTTGAACAAGGGATTCATGGTCTTGAGCTCCTAACTTGACATTTCTCCACATGGTGTCTAATAACCATGTGAAATTTAACAGGTCCAAAACTCTAACTTGCTCCCCCTGTAGTTTTCCCCAACTCAATAAAGTGCAACTCCACCTTCTAGTTGCCCAAGTCAGAAAGCTTAGCATCATTCTTGTTCTTTCTCTCATACCCCATATTCAATCCAACAAATATTGTTGGTTTTCCTGTCAAAAAGATCATATCTGACTTCTTCTTAACATCACAATGAATACCACTTTGGTCCAAGTCACCATCACTTCTTACCCGGATTATTGCAATAGTCTTGTAATTTGTCTCTCCGTTTCCATCCTTGCCCTGCTACTGTCTACTCTTGACAACTACTGTAGTGATCCTTTTAAAAACTAGGATTTATTTGACTACTTGGTGCCATATACCTGTTGGCAGCAAATAACTATGGGATCTCAATCTACAATATGACTCGTTTGGGGTTGCTTTATTATGCTTTTGCACAAAAGTTATCTTAATATTTTCTTATTGATATTCGTCTCTGCTATTTTTTCACTGTAATAAAAAAATTTAAAACAATATTTTGTTCTCTAGTGTGTAGGTTCAATACTGGGGCCTTTCTACTACCTATTCATACTGTGTCAAGGGAATACAATTTTTTTTTTTTAGCTGGGAATTAAATGTGCTCATTTTTAAGGGAGAAAGGTGTACTAAGGGAAACGGAGAGAAATAAGGAATGCAAGTCTTCTCTACAATAGTCTAAATATCCTGGGTCTTGGGGGAATATTATTTTGACTGGACACAAAGACTTGATTCTGTGTTATGTTTGTCCCTGCTGATTCCCCATCAGTAAACAGGGTGGTTCCCTCGACCTCCCAGGGTGACCAACTGTCCTGGTTTGCCCCAGATTTTCCCAGTTTTAGTGTTGAAAGTGTTAGTTTAGCAAACTGGGATGATTGGTTACTCCACTCCTATATATCACAGAAATGATGTCCAATGTGAGGAAAGGGGAAAGTAAGATAATTCAGAACATTTCATATAGTTTATATGAAAGAAATCCAAGGAATTTATTATTATTTTTCTCTTTATTTTGTACCTATATTAAATGATCCTTGGTTATGAGAAACAGTTCAGATGTAACAAACACATCTTAAAAAGGCATGCTTTTACTTGAATGCTTAGAACACTATGTAAATGTTCTCAATCATGAATCTTTCGAAAAGTAAAAATGTAACAATTATAATGTTGGAAGTAAACTGAGTATTAGTCCCACAGATACGTTACAGGGCATAAACAATTCTAGGTTTATATACAGAAAGTGAGTCTTGTTTTATATTATTGATTCTACATATATTTACGTATGTTCATTTTTCCAAATGTTTGCACTTTTAATATCTTACCTATAACAGAGACTTTAAGTAATTCAATTTTATCCTTCAGGCCTGCAGCTTTCAGATTGTCACATGCGCCTAGTAACTGTGAGTTGCTGACATCAGCGCCCACATAGTACACATCCTATGAGAGAAGAAATTCATAGTTTAAGAAAAACTATCAAATATTTTATGTAATTAAGAAAACCTACTTATATTTTTTCAAATGATGAAAATAAAATGAATAGATTAATTCAGGTTAAAACAAATTTATAGTATTTCTTTAAAATGACATTCAATAGCAAAAAATTAAGTTTTTATTACAATTTTAAAATCTATTAATGTTTTACAATTACAAATGCCTAAAAAATTTGGGAATTAGCATAATCTGTCATGCCTAATTACTGGCATTACTTAGATTTTCCAAAATTTATCACAGTATTTTACAAGATAACATAGAAAGTTAATTAACCCTTCATAATTCATTTGATAACAGTAAATAGAGACTCATCTGATTAAAATTAATAATCTCGAAAGACAATTTACTTGTAAATAATTAAGTAATATTCAATTAAACTAAATACATTGCTTAGTTTACCAAAGTTTAGAACTTACTGGCCATTCTTTAGCAGCTTCCAAAAGTATTGTGCCGAGTCCACACATTGGATCTAAAACAAACGTACCAGCCTAGAGGCAGAAATATTGATTTGGTATTATTAAGTCTACCCTAACAGGTATTATAAAAGAAACCTAAAACTTGAAAAATCAATATTTCCAGAGTAAAGCTCTTGAATACACTTTATTAGTTTAAGCCCTAAGGCAAATGTATGCTTGGCATGTTGAAAGATTAGGAAGGAGACCAGTGTAGCCAAAGAACAGGAGAGAGGGGGAAAATGTGGTGTTTACATCAGAGAGGATGGACCTGGTCATGCTCCCCATCTCAGAGGTTTAACACACCGCGTAATCTCAGGCTACATGCCCACAGTAGGGCGCCTGGGGCTTCTGCTCCTTACGCTGGAAGCCAAACCAATGAAGTGCTCACCATCTGGAGCACTGCCACCTCTGCGGCAGAGGAAAAGAAGGCATGACAAATTGTGCACTGGCTCTTCAAGGTGCCATCTGGAAGTGAAGCACATCATGCCCACCAACACTGAAATGGCTAAAGCACGTCAGTCACACGGCACACAATTTTAAGGGGCCAGGGAAGTATAACCCTATCTGCACCCGTGGAGAGAACAGGAAATTTGGAGGAAAAAACAAATCAGCCCCACTCATGATCACATCATGTCATCTAGTAGCTACTATGAGGATTCTAGTTCTGTTCTGAAGGAGCAACATGACATGACACTTCAAAGGGGCCCGTCCAGCTGCTCCGCTGAGAACAGAAGGGCAGGAGTGTTAACAGAAAGGCTGGTTAGGGATCCACCAGAGATGATGGTGGCCTGAGGTAAAGTGGTACTGGTGGGAGTGGTGAAAAGTGGTTGGATTCAGGATCTATTTTAGAGGTGGAGCCAACAGGACGGACTGGATGTGGAATGTTAAAGAATGACAATAGTCTGAAATGACTGAGGTTTTTGACCTGAGCTAGAACAGAGCTGCCTGTTACCGAGATGAGAAGGGCTGGGAGAGGCTCAAAGCAGACAAGAGAATAACTCTGGACATGTTAACTTTGAGATACTCTTGGACCAAGTATAGGTGCTAGGTGAGTTGTTGGACATACAGAGAACCTGGAGTTCAGGGGAAAGGTTCAAGCTACAGATATAAATTTGGGAGCAGTCAGTGTTAGTCAGTTTACAAATGGTATTTAAAACCTTAGAACTAGATGAGTCATCCAGGAAGAGAGAGAAGTTAAAAGAGAAAGTTATGGGTTGGACCTTGGCGATCACTTAAGTATTGACATTTGGTAGATGAAGATTCAGCAATGCAAACTGAGAGCAGCACATACTGACATTAGGAGACACTACAGTGGTGTTACTGAAACGAAGTGAAAAAAACCATTTCAAGCAGAGTGCTGGCAGTGTCAAACTGCTAATATGTTAAGTAAGATGAACAGTTTCCGCAGAATGTTGGTGATGAAAGTCTGATGGAAGTGGGCACAAGAGAGAATGGGGAAAAAAATAGATAGTAAACATGGGCAATTAGTTTTAATTTTTTTTCTGTAAAAGAAAACAGAGAAAAGGGGTGGTAGCTGAAGGAGCACGTGGGTTCAGGAGAAGGTCATTTTTTAAAAAGTTGTAAGATATTACAGCACGTGTACGAGCTGATGAGTAAGAGGGGAAAGTCCTCAAGCAGGCAGGAGGGACTGGAGTCTAGTACACACGTAAACAAGGACAGTTCACTTATTGTAATGACCTTAAGGCAAAGTATGCGAGCACAGATTCTGAGACATTGGTAGACTTGGAGAGAACATGTTGAAGTTCTCTTCTGATACCAATATTTAAGTTAAATAAGAATCAAGAGAGTTAAAAATGTAGGCAAGGAAATGACTGTAATGGCAGAACATAAAATCCAAGCTCTGAGGGGGAGATGAGGACAGGTGGTGAGTAACGGACAGTGGTCAAATGAATGGAGGTCCCAAGAGGATAAGGAACTGTGTTGGGGTGCTAGAGGATGTAAATAGGAAAGAGAAGGTGGTTAAGAGCAAGGTTCTTGAAAGTGCTGTTTTGGGGAGGTGTACCCTTCAGGGTATGATAAGCTCTACACTGTGACTAAGGCAGATCATTTGAGGTGAGGAAGCCAAGACACCAAGGGGTCAGGTTACAGAGTGGACATTGAGATCATAAAGACTTATGATAGGAAAATGGCTTATCCTCTTATAGGAACGACAGATGAGATCTGCACATGACTGGGATAATCTGATGGCATGTGCTTCAAAGACATAGAGAAGTTTTGGGCAAAAGGAACAATGTCTCCAGGCCCAGTGGTCCCTTGCTATGTCTACAGAGGAAGCAGAGTATTCAGTGGACAGCCGGGTTTAGTCAGAGCCAGAGGGTGCCTAATGGGAAGAAACAAAATGTCCTTCAGGAGAGAGAGAAAGAGCGAGAGAGTGTGTAAGAGAGAGACTTTCCCCTGGTACCACATCCTAAGGAGAGTATCATCAGAATCTCCCATAAAGGGGAGGTAAGTAAAATTAATAATAATAACGAATGGCAATTTTATTTAAAATTTAATAGTGGTATGATAACTAATTTATATTAAGATCTCAAAATGTGCCAAACACTGTTGTTCTTCCTTCCCCATGGTCCATGTTCAATGAGGTAATCTGACATTAAACATCTTTAAATGTCTTTATTTTACCATAGGACCTTTTCTAGCCATTCCATTTATGT
This sequence comes from Rousettus aegyptiacus, assembly GCF_014176215.1. Classification (NCBI taxonomy): domain Eukaryota; kingdom Metazoa; phylum Chordata; class Mammalia; order Chiroptera; family Pteropodidae; genus Rousettus; species Rousettus aegyptiacus. Next base: position 23,250,707 of record NW_023416310.1, read on the forward strand.
ACACAGGCAGAGGCAGAGAAGTATCTCTGTATGCTTATAATAATAACTAAGATTGATAGAGGTCAATCTTCCCTGTTATAATATGCAGGAAGAGGAATGATTTATAGTAAGCATGAAAAATATTTAACATCCTTAGGGTAATTTCATTTGTTGTGGCTAGTGCCAGCTGTCTGTGCACTGCTCTGGGTAAGAAGCTGCAAAGAGGGGACTAGACTAGGGTTGGATGCTGGGATCACTCATATCGTGGGTCATTACTACATTCCCCATAGAAGAACTCTGCTGTGCTACTTGTTATATATATTAACAAACATCCTTTGTTGGTGGTCACATTTAGAGAAACATTTCTTACTCTGGGTCCTGCCGGGCAAATTGACAGTAAAGAAAACTTTTACAGAGCATTATCTTTGGATATTTTCAATAATTTACTTTCCACTTTGCTGAAAAACATATTTATGTTTATATCAAGATAAAGGTAACATTGCAAATTTGTAGGTGGTTTTATAAATTTAGACTTAAATATAACTATGACTTGGCATTTGAAAAAAAAAAAAACTGTAATTGTATCTCAGAGTCCTTATATTAAAAGAAATTTGGACCAAAAAGTTAAATCAAATAAAAAATGAAATCATGGGTTCTGAGAAGATAGTAATCTGAAAGTAGCTCTCTCCTCTTCTCACCTCCATGCTATGTACTTCCCCTGAGCCAAGTGATGCTCAGATCTAGAGGCAACCTGGGCTCTGCTGCGTCCCAGATGAAGGAACTCGTATGGGGCTTCCTCACCATGGCCTGAGGGACTGATCAGGGAACGACACAGGAGCCTAGACGGGTGAATCATGGGGACCAGGGAAGATTTATTTGCCTTGTACCATTTATAGGATTCCAGCTATTCACATTATTTTAATGACCACACTTGAGCCCCAATGAGCCAACAAAGAAAAATAATGGCACATGAGGGGTGTGTGTCAGTAGCTAGAGAATAAATTGGCAGAATGATCAGAACATACAGCCAGTCAAATAGAACTACTGGAAAAGACAGATAAATATTTGAATAAAAGAAGTTAAGAGCCTCTAGAGATATTCAAATGTAGCACATGAGCACACACACACAAACACACATACATACACACATCCCTTTCCAAAGCTAAAAACCATGATTGTTAAGCTAAAAATCTCCCTAAAAAGAGAGTATTCTCTATGACTCCTGTTATAACTTAGAAGGTAAATGTACAAGAATACCTCAAAATGCAGAGCCAAAATGTAAACTGATAGAAACCATGTGAGAAAGGTTAAGCGACTTGGAGAACAGCTCCAGGAAGCTGAACATGTTTATAACAAGAATTTCAGAAGCAGAAAAAAGATAGTAGTTTAAGGTTAAAGTTACCAACACAAAGCAGTTGAGGTAATAATAATTAAATAATAAAAAAGTGTCTGAGCTAGAGAAATAATAATCATTACATATTCCAAATAATTATAATTATTATTACTCTAGCAGCAGCTAATATTTATAAATGTTCTAATATGCTGGGCACTGTTCAATTGCTTGATAAACGCTAATGCACTTAACTCTTAATTTCATGACCCTATGAAATTATTCTTTTCACCTTGCAAATAAGAAACTGAAGCACAGAAATGTTAAGTGCTTTGCCTAGTTTCCCAGTCAGAGTGGTGGAGTCAGAATTAGAAGTCAGGTAGTCAGACTTACTGAGCTACGGGCCGAATATCCTGGTAATACTTGTAAACTTTATAGGAGTAAAGAGAAAAGTCTTACAAGCTGCTGAGCAGAAAGAACAAGGTAGCTAGCTGTAAAGGAAAAGAAAAATCATTCTGGCATGGATAGCTCATCTATACCACCAGAAGTTAAAAGATAATGGGGAAGCATCTCTAGACACCTGAGAGAAAAGGATTGCAACTTGAGCCAAGACAGGCAGACCTAAGATGAAGGGAAGAGAGTTGAGGATATACAGAAATTCAGACAGTATATTATTCAAATACCGCTTTTGAGGAAAATACCTAAGATAAGACCTCAACCAAGCAATAGATAAACCAGAGCAGAGACCTCAAACGGGAAAAGACAAAGTGAAGGACAATGGTGAGGAGTGATACACCTTGCAACGTATCTGTGTGTGTTTATACAGAAATATATGTTTGGTATACACGATTCTATCTTAATGATTAAGGACAGGCTGTAAGTGCTAAATAAGAACTCTGAAACAGAAGGGACATACTTTAAAGGAACTGTGATATGTAATAAATAATTTAGTTCAATCTAGTAGCTGGGGGTTGGGAGTGAAAGGAGGTAAAAGTTTCAAAGGCCTCACTGTAGGGAGGAGTAAAGGTGCGACAAGAAAAGAGAAAAAGTACTCTAGACGTCTCATGATAGGGAAGAGGAGGAAGATGGGGAAGATTAGTGTCTCGTTGGCAAAAACAGTGTCATGGCAGAAGAAGAAGGAGATATCTTGTTTTAAAATAATAATAGAATCCTATGTGTTTAATTAAGAGAGCCAGGAAAGGGAACCATTCATGGAGTAGGATAAAGTAAAATCTCCAACCTTAGGGAGAACAATAAAATGATTATCAAGTAACTTGATCAAATTAGCTAAAATAGAAAGGGTCAACTATAAGAAGTTATAAATAGAGTAAAACAGGAGAAATACAATCAGGTGTGTCTGTCATAATACTGAATTCCCTCATTGAAAGCCAGAGACCGTCTGAGTGGGATAAAAACAGAGCTATCTGTTTGTAAGAAAAAATACTGAAAATATGGCAGGCTCCAAGAAAAATTAGGCACATGCAAATGAAAAGAAAGGAGGGAAAATATTAATAAGACATGGTGAAATTTAAGTTTAAACTCACTAATTGAGATAAAGAGAACTTGATGTAACAATAAAAAGGCGCAATTCATGAGGAAGCAACACCCGTCATAAATGTGCACACACCAAACTACGTACCAGCTGAATAAGGCAGCAATAAAAACGAAAAAACTTAAAATCGCAATGAGATCAAAATGCCTCTTTCAGAATTGAGCAGATAGTAAAAGAGTAAGCAAAGATACGGAGGATAATGACTAGCAAATGAAATTATTTTATATCCATGGAGCATTTACAAACATTGATCAAGATCTTATTCACAGTAAAAAGAAGTAGACATTTGATAGGCCACATGATTATGACACAAAAATTAGAAATAATAACGTGTAGTTATATTTGACTCAGCCTTTTTTATAGCCAAAATAAGTTCAACAATAAATTAAAACATCACTGCAGCATTTGATGCGTGTAATGGCAGTAATGACAAAGAAAAGAAAAAGAGAAAAGAAAGGAAAAGGAAGCAATCAAGATGTCCATTGGTAAGAGACTGTGTAAGTTAATTATGAAAAGGTCCTTCCTATTATATTACTAAGAATGAAAGCATTCTCCTCACCTTAATTTCAGCGACAGAGGCCATTGCCCATGCTATGGTGGATCTCAGTCCTGCTGTCTTGATGTAAGCTCTGCTGGCTAAAGGAACCCTACAAAGAGAAGAACCTGATGGTATACCCATTATTACTCTAAGTTAAAGAAGAATCTGATGTAAATAACACGGATTAACCTGTCCATGTCCGTGAATCATTTTAACATATTCATACAACACACACTACAGTATTCCCTAAGTTAGAGAGTATTTAACCTTACAAAAATACCTTCTCTACTTGATCACCTTGTTTACCAGCCAAAGTGGCATTTCAGAAAGGTAAGATTTTTAGGTAACAGAATTTTAAACCCTTATGTGTTTAACTTATAAAAATATAATTACAAATGAGAGAAATCTTTCTAAAGTGTTTATATACTTCCCTGTCTTCCCATACGGAAAAGGCCTTTTCTTGCTAATCTGGCTGGAGTCATCAAGAGGAATATGCTATTTTGTGACATAGATGTAGAATGGAAAGTAGGGCTGAATGGATGCTAACCCTTGCAATAGGTTTTTTATAAAAAGTCCCTTTTGTAAATTTGCTTTTTGCTAATTTGCATCTTTCTCAAAAGATGAAATGAAGCATGACATTGCATGTCTGCACTGAAGCAGACATCTCCCAAATGAGTTCTCTGGTTCCCATTATGTAGCATTTCATACTTCATCCTTTACCTCATCATTGCTATCGATGTTTCCAGATTTGATAGAAATTTTCAAAATATTATTTACATGCATCAAATGCAATGAACAAGCATTTCTTTGGAAATTTCAATGTACTTTTCTGCTTCAGATATATAATTTATTGGGAAGACATGAAGATATGATTTTAAGGATTAGTGCTCGGTTGTTTCGGGGTAGGCTTGATCCAAAACCATGAAGAGGGCTCTTCTATGAAAATTACACAAAACCACAGTGTTCTCCAAACCCTATGTCTTTCATCATTTTGTTTCTGATCTGTTTTTGACTTTAAGATATCCTGTTTTGTATGTATTTATTATAAGCCTCTTAAAATCTAATAACCAGCTGAGGTAGCTTTTACAGTATAAATAAAACAGTGTAATTGTATATTCACTGTTATAATGAGGAAGCTCTGCATGGTGAACCCATGGGAGTTCGGTTTTTGAAAGTTTTTTTTTTCAGAAAATAATTACTAGGCAAGCTGTACTATATCTACAGATTTAGAATCTGGAATATAAACTTTGCAGGTAGAATGTAAAATTTTGATCAATGAATCTTGATACTACAGGCTAGGCTTGACAATTGTCTTGCTACAAAACTCATTGGTTAAAACCAGAATTGAGAGATTTTCTACTCCCAATACCAAAAAAAAAAGACTTGGTATGGAAAACTGTCTTTGTCCATATATATTCCTAAGTGCCTAAGCATCAAGAATTTATATAGAATCTTCGAAAGTTTTGACAATTATGTGTATTTGTTTACTAATAGAAGTTTTATTTTATGGGAGCCAACCCTATTAACATGGGACAAAAGTGAATGTGTTCTTATTTTGCATAAACCTGGGCAAATTACTTTCTATTACTTCAACAAAAGGGCCCCATTATATCAAGCTAATAAAATGTTTCAGGGGAAGGAAGTGTTCAGAAATAAATTGTTTGAAAGTAAAAATATTTCTCTACTTTCACAGGATCTGGTTAATGTATTTAATCAAACTTTAGCTGAGTTTCACAAAATAAATGTGGTTTTGATCTATTCCACATACATGCATTTCTTCTTTGGTCTCTTACATACCATCTATCACCAAGGTGAAGACACTCTCATCATTTCTAGCCTAGAACTGTCACCTGAATCCCAGATCTTTATCTTTAAATGTGTGTTTGGACACTTTTTACCTGGAGATTATCTAAGTACTGAAAATCAACAGGTGAAAAGTGAGCGCACTCTCCTTCCCCTGTATTTCCTATCTTGATACATGTCATTTTCTTGGGCCACTTGCCATCTATCTATCGGGTATCCTAATCTATATCTCTACCCTAGACCTGTCTCACCTGAACTTCTAAGCTGTAACTTTAAATACCTACTCATTTTCCACCGAATACACAACTTTCCATACATTTTCTCTCTCAGTACTGACACCATTATGTACCAGTTGTCCAAATCAAGTATCTGAAAGTTATTCTAGACTCCTTAACTTTTTCTTGAATTTATGGCCTCCTATTTGTTACTTCCAATTTTGCCTCAGTTCAGCTCTTCATCGTTCATTGCCTGAACTATTATAAGAGTTTAAACCTCCTTTTCCTTTTCATTTCCCTTTCATTAAAAAATATAATTTCCTTGGTAGTGTCTCAAAATCACAAAGCTGATCACATTATCCTGCTGCTCCAAAGTCTTACTGCTTTTAAATGAAATCCCAGTTGTTTCACATGGCTTACAAGATACTTCATGACTTTTTTTCTGTTTAACCACATTTTATATCACTCTTCCTATGCATTCCCTGTCCTATCTATACTGAAACTACTTGCTGTCCCCGCATAAATGAAACTTCCTCACACCTCCATGCCTCTGCACATGAAATTCTCTGCTTGTAAGATCTTTTCTTCTCTACTCACTTGAGGAACTCTTCCTAAGTATTCCCCATTTAAGTGATACTCCTCCATTCTCCACTTAAGTGATTCATTAAGTGATTCTTCTCTATGTTTTTTTGCTTACCGTCCTCCAGGGTTAGGTCTTTTCTAACTCTGGTCAAGTTGTATCACCTATCTGTTCTACCACTAGACTGAATTCCTTGAACTTAATAACCATCTTTCCCATCTTTGAATGTAGAACGTTTAGCATAATGTTTAGCATATAGTAAGTATTCATTAGATGTTTCAACTGAAATTGAATAAATTAAACTTAATCTAAAAAATGCTTCCCCCTTCCCTCCCTAGTTGCTGATCTGTTTAAAAAATAAAACAGCTGAAATTTATTCAATACTTATTGTATCCTAGAAATAGTACCAAGCATTTTCATATAGGTTATCTCATTTAATCCCAACCACAAAGCAACGAAGTAGCTATTATTATTTTCCTAATTTTAAAGTGAAGGAATATGATAATTTGCCCAAACTTGCACTTAATCCGTGGAGAAAGTAAAATCCAAGTCCACAGTTTTTCTCCACTATGCTATATGTTACAGTGGGGCACAGCTACATGCAGTTAATATTCAAGGTGAATTTAAAAAATTGTGCTGTATTTTCTATTTTAATTAAAACTCTGAGATGCCAACAGACTAAAATCTTTAGCTTAAATATGGGCCTGTGAAAATCATTTAATAATAGAAATAATTAGATATAATTTTCAGTATGAATCATGTAATCAGTGGATTATTGTGATAAAATCTTTCACAGCTCTAACTGGTCATATCGAATAAGCTGCATGAAAATACTGGCTCAAGTAAAGAACTCAAATGCTTTGCCTTTAATTGCTCCTATTATATCAATGTTTCATACTATAAATGAAGAGCATAAAATTCTTAATTTTACAAACTCTCATAAGGGACAAATCTGAAGCACAGAATACAATATCTACCTGAACACAGGAATTCCCACCACAGAGTACATGTCATTTAGATGTATAAAGATCTGAAAGAACAAATATAGAAGTTAGAATGGGACAGGAAATGGAGTGCAAAATTATTGATGACTTGAAAATTTCCATTTTGAACCTATATTTTAATAAGAAATTCCAAGGCCTTATTTGTGATACTTGGAAAAATGTTCCATAGTATTTTCTCTTGAACAGAGGAGGTGAAGTTAAGTTCAAGTACATTTCATAGAAAAATTCTGAGGTCAATCTGACATGTAAGTTAAATACAGAATCATGTTATGAAGAACTCAAGATCAACTTTCTTCCCAGAGATATCATATCTGGATCAGACTTTTCAATATTTTGAGTTAGAGAAGACGTCCTAAATACACCCAAATTCTAACCTCAAATAAGACATGAGGCCACACAGGACTATCATAAGCTACACATACTTTTAGGGTAATAGAAACCTTTCTTCAGGCCAAATATATGGTGACCTTTTCTCTCTCTAGCTAGAGGTGAGCTTCTTCCTCTCCATTTCCTTTCTTTTGTTAGGCCATAAAGAGGATTTCAATGTCTCAAGTTATAATTAGTGGTCAACATAAACTTTAAATATTAGAATCTTACTTTTGTATTTTGTATTGAATGAGGTTTATGGAATATTCTAATTCTGCTGTCTGACCTCAGGAGCATTTGAACCCTGGTACTTTCACCCCAAGGTTACTTTTAGTATTATAGTTTAATCAGAATTATTCCAATATTGATAAATTTTTATCAATAAAAAATTGATCTGGAATGAACTTCCTCTAGTCAATTAAATTCTTTAATCATCACAGCTAAAATTACCAAATTTTTATATTATTCATTTTAGCAAAATTCTTTATTGGGATTCTCTTGGACAGGGGCTTGGAGTGGGGGGCAGAGTATGGGAGGACTTGGGAATGATGGCTAAGGGTAATAAAAACGTTCTAAAATGTGGTGATGGATGCACAATGATGTGAATAACTAAAAGCCATTGAATTGTGCACTTTAAATGGGTCAATTGTCTGGTATGTGAATTATAGCTCAATAAAGTGTTTTTTTTTTTTAAAGATATGATATACCAATATTTTTATATATCAAATATTATTGAGAATTGCTTCTCCCTAGAAAAAATTTTCTATTTATTTTGCAGAATGAAATTTGTGAAGATTTGATTCTTCTGTCAATTTTGGTAACAAATTTTACTATGGTGATTTCAGTCTTGTCAATTTTGTTTTGTGTTGATTATTTCCACCAATAATAGCTACCATTAATTGTATCACACGGCTGATAGGAATTAAATTAGCTAGGTTTATCTATAAGCTAACCTATGAGAAAACCATCATTCTGAAAGAGCGTGAGAGAGAGAGTCAGAGGGAGATGAAGAGGTGAAAACCAGGAAAGCAGAAAAGAACCGACAAGGAGGAGATGAAATGAAGATACTCTTAAGTCAAAATATTGTTGGGGTCAAAGAACTTTGCATGACAGCAATAAAAGGTACATACCAAGCATTACTTTTTAAAAGTGAAAAATATCATATAAAAAATTTAAAAATAAAACAACACGATATGTTCTGATTTGGTCAGCTATTATTTCAGTTAAAGCCATATAACAATAACTTTATTAATTAATGAATTATGAAAATGACTACACTCTCTGTCAAATTTATGAGATGATTCTCAAAAAATAGTGAAGAATATTTTTTATAGTTAGTATTTATTTCCCCATGTTTTACTTTGTTATAAGTAAAAATAGTGTAACCTCATTAAATTAATTTTAAAAAATAAAGAAAGAAAAAATTAACTCTACAACCCTAATAAAGCCACTATGAACGTACTATTAAATTTTGTGTGGACTTTTTTTTAACATTAGCTAGAATTTCTTATTGTAGAGAATTATTATGTACACAGTGATTGTAGAGAGTACCTCTGCAACCTTATAATAAATGTTTTTTTAGTTCAACTGTGACAAAACAATTCCATTACAAAACACCTTATTTGGATAAGACATATTTGGTGAAAATTACTAGCAAAATTTTCTGTACTGTCCTATTACTAAAGAGAAAATAGACTGCTGGATCCACGTAGACATGTTTTTTGAAACTAAAGTGAAATTGAGAAGTACCATAAAAATAGCTGACACTATCTTTAAAGAATTAGGTTATAAGCATATAAAGTAAAGTGAACATTCATTACCTCTAAATTTGGATTCCTCAAATCTGCTTTCCATCCAAACTGTTTCATAAGAGCAATTCCCATTATTCTTCCTACCTCCTGGAAAAGCAGCAAGTTATAGAAAGTAATACAAAACATGAAAATTTTAAGTTGAAATATAAGTGGAAACTAACAAGGCCTATATGAAAAACAAGTCAGATTATCTGATGGCAATTTAAAATTACAATATTAAAATATCATACTAAAGCATTTTCTATCCAAGGCATAAGACTGCACTTTACTTCTTTCACTCTCCAGCACATTCTATGGCATTAGCATCTACTCATCTGTAATCTCTCTTCTTATAATTTTAGATATATGAAATAACTAGATCATGACCTGATAAATAAGGCCATTCAGGGTCTTAGAAATAGACGGAAGCTGAAAGATTAACTATTTTTACCTACTGCAAGCCTGTATGTTTAAAAATGACCAGCTCAGTAGCATTATACTCAAACTTTAGGGTCTGTCTGATTTTAAGGTTAGCCAAAGAACCCAGACCTATGCCCTTTAAATCACTGAATTTTGTAAGGGTCAACCAATAAGAGTTTTTGAAGGAATTTGTCTGTAGTGTTCACTCTCCCCTAAATAGTTGAGACCTTGAGTGCATTTATGTATTTGTAGTCTGGGTCCTGACAATCACACACACAGGGCAGAGTAATCACTCAATAAACACAGAATTGAACTGAAGAGAAACCCAAAAAGCTTAGGACCATGATATTATCATTTCCACATGCAAAGGATATCTGTGAGTTTAAGGAACCCTTTGGGGAGAAAGTAAAAGGAAATCATTACATGGAATAACATAGTATTCCTCTTAAGCATCTGAGGTAAAGTTAAATGCAAAATGCATTTTTAAAGAGATTTAATTGCATGACATTAGGCCTAGTTATCTATTCTATGAATAGTTTTCAGTTCATTTTAAACCTAAAGAGTAATTGATTCTTTTAGAAAAGGAGAACCCACTTTGTAGGTGAGTGTACCTGTGCAGTAAAGGTCTTTGTAATAGTCCCACTGCAGCGACAAGAAACTCTGAAAGTCAAGCCATTCTGGTTATGAGTATCAACTGCTTTCGCTATGCCATTCTGAAATTCTTCTTCAAATGTTTCTCTTTTAGGAAGAAAGTTTCCTTGCTCCAATGTTTCTTCTATTTGTTTTTCCAGCGGGCATTCCCCAATCTCTTGTGTCGCTTGCATTTGTTCTGTTTTTAACTTCTTAGCAATGATGGTGTCATTTTCTCCCAGTTTTCTTTTTAGTGTGTTAGTGTCTTGTTGAGAAAGTTTTTCCTTTTCTGCATCAAGTTCAAGAAGACTTTTCCAAATTGAAATGGCATTCAACCAACTTTCAGGATCATCATTTATAAGTGTTTGCATTTCACTAAACATTTTTCCTAAATAAATAAAATTTCAGTTTATCCTACATTGCAGCTTTAAAGACAGTCTATTATATTCATCATCCACAATTCCATTACCTTTATTTCTGTAAAATAAGTTTTTTTTTTTTTTTTAAATCATTACATGAAGAATGACTTCATTGTCATCTGGGATTTATATCATTTAACGTAAGAATATCACAGAGAATAAAGTTCATTTTTATATTCCATAGTTAACATCAAAACAGTTTTCAAAATCATATAAAATTATTATATGCTTTAGCAAGATCATTGGTCCTGTGATAATATACATCTCTTCAATATATGCATAGACCTAGAGTGTGTATCTATCTCTGAAATAATGCTGACCTTGCCTATAAAAAGTAAGTTTAAAAAAACAGAACAAATTGCAAAACACAGAGCTCAAAATCAGAGCAACTGAATCTTGACACTATTTTAGACCATAAATATTAGCACACCTCATAAAATGAGTTTCCATAAAGTAACACTTCAGATACACAACCCATTCATAATCTAGGGACTGCCAGCATGCTCAAAATAATGTAATCTTTTCTTGATGAACGAAGGTCATCAAGATGATCCAAGAGTAATTACAGTATTTCTCTAATGATGAGAGTATGTAGAATATTGGAATAAAATTATATTGACTCCACAGTATAATACTTTAGAATTTGTTTTAAAATAATTATTCTTCCGTCTCGATTTCTTGTCATTTTTGTCTTTCTTGACAGTTTATTACAGACTATATGATTATATATGACCTCTTATGTACAATCAGCAATAAGATGAAGTTTAAGGCAATGTCTGGTCCAGCAGTGTTGAACCTCTTTTGTGATGCTTTTATCAAGATCCTTAAATTCTTTTAGCAGTATATTTATAAAATCAGAGAAGGGACAGAAAATCTCTTAAGCCCTTTAACTCTAATGTTTTATAAATGACTAAGTTTATTCAAATATTTAAGGTCCCCCAAACAGGCAATTTTACTACGTAGTATTTTGCCAATTATATCGCTCATCAGTTAAAATTCATAAGGTGACAGTTTTTACCAGTTTATTCAAACAATGCATTTTGGGTTATTACATGTTCCTAAATCTAAATAAATGCAACTGACCCTACATATCCTTAGAGGAGGTGTCTGATCACAATCCTCAAGAAGAAATATGATTTAGAACACTAAAATCTCAGAATATAGGCAGCAAGTTGCAAAAAGAAGAGATGCAATTAGGTGATAATACAATTAGGTAATAACATTCAGGAAGTATAGAAAAATACATAATTAATGATCCCACGGGTCTGAATGAATCTTAAAAATGTGAAATAGCTACCTATTAATTATCAAGCAGGCCACTTTGGAGTAGAGCATATTATGTGGGTAAAAGCAATATGTATAGGCCATACCTTTACTTACAGATGAAACATTAAATGGAAACTGCTTTTTAATCAGCAAAAATAATCTTTCTGCAGATTTTAATGTTTTCAGCACATTCAAGTCAGAAGAGGTGGTGAAAAAAACTTTCCCTGAAATATATTCAATCTAGAGAGAGAAAAAAGTAGGTATTAATGCAGTCCAGTGTAGAGTAAGAACCATTTCCCTTTTCTGTCCTTAATGAATTAAAACATAGCATCTAGATTAACAATAATAAAAATGATGATTTCTGAAGTATCTACTACTTGTCTGACACTGTACTAGGCACTCTGAATATACCCCTGCCCCTGATCCTTATAACAACTCTCTAAGGTAGATTTTACCACTCCCTTTTTACAGATTAGAAAACTGAGGCTTAGGGAGGTTAAAAAATTTGTATAAAGTCAGTCTGTGACCAAGACTATGATCTTTTACGTTATGTTACCTTTTGCAAAGTGTGTGTGTATGCATGTGCATGCACACTACTAGAACATAAAATAGTAATCATATTGACAAATCTAACACACTATTTGAAAGTGGGCAAGAAAAGTAATAATGGATAGGACAAATTGGGTGTCTAGCCCAAGGTTAACATGTCAGTGGGTATTTATTAAATATCTACCTTATAGTCTACTAGGAGCATAAGACATACTCTGACATATAAAATGTAAAATTTATAAGACAATAACTTGAATTAAACCTGGAAGAAACCTAAGGTTTAATAAACTCATTAATAAGATGTAGATACAATAAATAAGTGGCACTGAATATGAAAGCTATTATTAGGAAAAGTCTCAGAGTAGAATGCTACAATATCTGGGAAGATGGATTCTAGAACAATGGGCAAGATGCAGAGGTGGGAGTGACAACCTGGCTGAAGTAAACTGTAAGCGAGCATGGCAGCATTTGCTGTGTTATGTTGATTGAGAGTGTCAGGTGGATGGATGGTGTAGCTCATGCCAGCTTGATAAATGGTCAGGAAATGGAGTAACACAGATGGTAATGGTCAACCATTATAGACTTCTGATGAAAACTGACAACACTGAATTAGTTGGCAGAAAATAATTCCTTTGGAAGAGGCGTGAAAGACTGAGTGTAGAATGTGAAGCTGGAAGGAGAAGCAGATTATTGAGGTAGAAATAAGGAGACACTTGGCTATAAGAACTGAAAAAGGGACAGAGCAAAAAGTATGCATCAAGGAAAAACAGGCTTTGAAGACAGGATGGATATGTGATAAAATTCAGAGAAGAAAAATGAAAAATGCACTCACTCATAAAAAGTCCAATGAGGTATGGCAAATGGTACTCAATACCAATGGTATCTTCAATCTTTCTGGGTCGGCCCGACCCCCTTAAGTTTAAGATGGATGTGGACTGTCCTGGAATTCTTTTAGCAGTGGCCATGAACTAACACGGTTCTAGGTCACCTCCTAGAGCTGAGGCACCAGAGAATTTGGGGTATCCCATGTGTTTAGGCAGCTCCCATTCAATGACAACTTAAAACTCAAGTTTTTTTTTTTTTTTAATTTTTTCATCTGATATGGTTTAATTCAGCTTTGGGATGGTAATTTACGGGGTTACCATTCTAGCTTGATGAAGAAGAATCTCTGCCTAGCAAGCCTTAGGTTGACACCAATTAAAACCAAAATACTTCTGCTTATAAGATTAACAAGTTCTGGGATCTAATGGCAGCATAGTGATTATAGCTAATAATAGTGTATTATGTACTGGAATGGTCCTAAGAGAGTAGATCTTAAATGTTCTCACCACAAAAAAATAAATAGTTATGTGACAGGTGGAGGTGTTAACTAATGGTATGGTAGTAACCATTTTGCAATATATAAACATATCAAATAAACACCTTGTACACCTTAAACTTACACAATGTTATGTCAATTACCCCTCAATAAAACTAGAAAAATAAGTACAAATAAAGCACAAATAGCTTAGATATCAGCAATGCAGCTGACCAAGGTAGATGGAGGAAGTGCGGAATGAGAATGTTTAGAAATCAGTATTTAAAGGAATAATAAAATAGCTAAAATGAGAACTTCTGGTTTCTAAAATTTACTTCTTTCTCATTAGCAAGGTAACTTTGTCCCACTAAGTCAAAACTATATTCCTCAAAATGCTAAGAGACTTGAAAAGTTTTAAAAAGTACGTTTTTAAAAACTCAGATTTTATGTCACCTGATATAAAAATACAGCTGATATTAAAGCCATCCCAAAACAAGTTAATAGACATGATAACAAATACCTTGCCAAGATTTTGGGGGAATGGAAATAAATATTTTACTGAAAATATACATTTTTTCAAGTTTTTATAATAAACTGAATTAAACACCTAGACCAGTGATTTTCACCTAAGTAGTCAGTTATCTAGACATTACATTATAGTTCTTTAATTGTACAACGATCTTAAGTTTTCTTAATTACATATCAAGGGAAACATTTTATACAATGAGTTTTTTTCTAAAAATATCCTTGAGGGGAGGGAGGACAGAGAGGCTGCAGGGGGGATTTTCAAAGAGAATATGGCTGAATATCAACTTAAGAGGACTTAAAAGTTTAATTTATTTAGGGTATCAAAACATAATAGTATGTATGGACCCATTAAAATGTTAAAACACATTCTCAAAGCCAAAATCAACTCATTTTCTTTATTTAAAAATTAACATAAGGCCTACATTTCTTTTACAAGTAATAAGCATATAATCAGAAGTTTACTAAATTGTAAAATAGTCACTGTGAAAATGAAATAATCATATCTGTGAAAGCACTTTAATGGTTTGCCCTTTGTGAAGATAAGGTATTACACCTTAAAGCAGTAGAGAGAATGAATTTTAGTGCTTATGATTTCAAAAATGGCTGAAACTAGTTGTTACCCTTTTTTATTGGTTTATCGCTTGTAACATATAGTATTCAATTACAATTCTTAGGGGAAAACGTAGCATTTTAGAATATTTCATCCTAATATTTGTTACTTGAAAATTTATTCATACGTACAATCTGTTTTTTCCATTTGGAGTTAAATTATAACCAAGTGTCTAAAACCAGCTGGTTTTATGTTTAACACTTCCAAAGATGAAATTACAGCCTTTATTGAAGTGTGAGAGCTTTTCTGGTTCCTTTTAGATGAGAGAATTGAAAAATATATATCAATAATTTTTAAAAAGGCATTTGATTTAAAAGGAATGCAGAGAATCTTCAAAAAAGCAACCATTTGCAATCGCCCCATTCAATAAAATAGGCTATCTGCTTAGTTCTTCTATCCCACTTCTACCATCACGACTCCATTAAAAACTACAAAGTTTTTTTGCTTATATAGAACTTGAGTTAAACAGTGTTTGCTATGTGGGTTGAAAAAGACCGATGAATCACTTGGCAGGGCCTTTCTGCCTCTACTAAATTGAATTTTATTTAAAAAAAAAAAAACAAAAAAAAACTGTTCCTACTATTATTCTTTTAAATATTTAATATATTAAAAGTGGTTATGAAGTAAAGCTTACTTTTTTCAAATATATTTCTTAAAAGTAGTCTAAGTAAAAAAAATAACACCTATAAAAATATAAACATTATAAATGTATTACATATAAAAATACATATCTTTTATATACTTAAAAATACCTAGGAACCTAGAAAGAAGTGTGCCCTACCACCAGGAGGAAAACAAAATCAACCCTGAATCTGACCAAGGTCTAGTTACAACTTACAGGATTCCAGTTTACAGGAAGTACAGAGGCTACAGAGACGCGTTAAACTACACCACAGCAATGCAACTGGCAATACCTAGACTGGGGGGAATTTTAGCAGTGCTGTCAAACAACTTTCTGTGATAATGAAAATTTACTATTTATTGGTTGTCCAGTACAGTCACCATGAGCACATGTGGCTTCTGAGCACCTGAAATGTGACTAATGTGTTGCAGAAAGTAAATTTTTAAATTTAAATTTAAATTTAAATAGTCACTGTGGTTAGTGATAATCCTAGTGGACAACACATCTCTAGACTAGGGGTCAGAACACTAGGCCTGGTGAGCTAAGAATGTAAGTTTAAACCTTTTATTTTTTTAATGTAAATACTTTTTTTTTTTTAAGTATTTTAAAACCTTTTAAAGGGATAACAGCAACAAGAAACAAAGAATATGTAACAGAAACCACAAAGTGATCCACAAAGTCTAAAATATTTATCTAACCCTTTACAGAAAAAGTTTGCTGACCCCTGCTCTAGACTATGGGACAAACAATCCAGCTTCTTTAACAGATTGTGATGGGAAAAAAAGAGCGATAGAGGGGAAATGTATAGATTAAAAGAGATTTATAATGTGTGGACCTTATGTAAATCCTCATTTAAATACACAAACTTAAAAACAAAAATGACATTTATGAGACAAGCTGAAATTTGAATAATGACTAGACATTTGATGACAAGGAAATATTGTTAGATGTAATAATGATAGTTTTTTAAAATTTATTTTAATTACTTTCAAGTATACAGTACATTGGTTAGACATCTATGTAGTTCATAAAATGATCCCCCCAATTGCTCCCTCCCTCCCCTGGTCCTTCACTAGTTCATATTAATGCAAACTGCATTCCCAATGCCATGCTCCCCATCCCCGTGACCATCTATCAACTACTAATCAACCCTTCACCCTATTCTCCCACCCTCCCAACCACCCTCCCCTCTTGTCCATCATCAAATTGTACACTATATTTGTGAGTCTGTTTTTGATTAGTTTGTTCTTTTTATTCCTTAGATTCCACATATAAGTGAAATCATATAGTGTTTATCTTTCTCTAACTTAAATACCTTCTAGGTCCATCAAAACAATATCTTTTTCCATCCCCTTCCTTTCAGTCTGTGTCTTCTAATCTGAAGTGAGTCATTATTAACAAGAGTCATTCTATGTATAATCTTTCATATTATTCTACATATATTATGCTACAAAAAGAGTCCTTACAGTGTAGATATACAGGCAAATATTTACAGATGAAATGATGTCTGGGATTTGCTTCAAAATAACATGCAGTGGGAAGGGTAAGGAATGTGAATGGAGTAGAATTCACCATGAGCTGATCATTGTTGCAGCTGGTTGAGTGAGATTCATCTTACTACTACTCTGTCTTGTATAGGTTTGAAATTCTCAGTGATAAAAAGCTAAACAGAATATACAGGGCATTTTCTGTTGCAAGCTGTGTGTTGGAGGAAGCACCTGCATGAGTCACCTGGGAGGAGAGTTTGTAAGTTAAAATGTGAACACCTTGAGTAGGAATATACATTTTCAATCAGTTCCCTAGGTGATTCTTATGTTCATTAAAATTGGAAAAACACTGATCAGAACAAAGTGATTACTTTGTAAAATTAAACAATCACTTCTGAATTAATGTTTTATACATTCAGATTTTACGAGATTAATTTTCTTGAAGCAAACCAAAGTTTCTAACATTGTCTCTTGTCACTGTAAGAATATTAAGTATTCCTGTGCAACTCATTCTATGGGAACATTTATTGAGCACCTACTATTTGGCAGATACTATGCTACATGTGCTATGGATCTTTGTTTCAAGAGATGCAGTAATCCTTTAAAACAGATATTATCGTCTCTATTTGATATCCAAGGAAAGTGGGGCTCAGAAATTTGAGTAATTTGCCCAAACTTACAAATCTATTAAAGGAAGATATAAGATTTGAACACCTTTTGACTCTAAAGCCTCCACACACTTTTTACCATGCTGTTATAGAAATAAGCTACATGCAGTGTTCCACAGCAGTATCTGACCTAAACTTTGGCATAGTGGGAAAGCACATGGGCTTCAAAGCTAGAGATTCAGATGCAAGTCCCAGTTCCATCACTTAGTACCACTTTTCTATTTCTTTGTAAAATTATGGTAAAAATGACTTAACACATGATCCTCTTGAGGATTAAATCATTACATGTACATAAAGTATCTGACACATTGTAAGTGCTTCATAAATGTTAGGTGCTATCATTATTAATTCAGGATTGCTTTAATTTAGTTTATATTAGATAAAGTGGGATGGAATTTCAGAGCTTATTTGTTTAGATCTCATTTCCAGGCACATCTATCTTTAAAATATACAACATAAAAACATGATAAATTCCTAAGTCTTGGTATTTAATTCCTCTCATTGCCAAGTTTTTCCCTAAAATTAACTGAATTTTTTTGCTGTGATTAAACTACCCGCCTCCCCCATCCTATTTTGTCTTTAGAGAAGATGGAAGAGAAATATGGCAAGGGTTTTTCTGTTTTCTAATAATCTAGCATACTCAGATTGAGTGAAACTTTCTATTTTTCATACCAAGAATTCTAAGTTAACAGTTAATAAAAATCAGGGCAGCATTATGTCATGGCCGCATAGTGGTCAAAAAACTGGACTAAGGAGCCAGCCAGCCTGGGTGCAACAGGACTATAAACTCATGCCTGCCAGACAGCTTGGGTTAGAATCCCAGCTCTGCTACTTTCTGATTATATGACTTGAATTATTTATTGGACTTACCTATGCTTCATTTTCCTTTTCTGTTAAATGTGAAGCCTACCTTCTCAGTAGTGAAATTTCGTATGTTGTGAAAATTAAGCAAGTGAGTCAGAGTAAAGACTTTATGAACATGTGCCTGACACACATTAAATGCTTAATCAATGTCAAGCAGTTGTTACTCTACTGACTTTTTAGATGAGCTACATTTAACACTATTAAATTGTGACCAAAACCACAAATGGCAAGTTAGTTTAGTAAGAGGGATGCCATTTCTCACGGCTTCCTCTATCCCCCTTTCCTCCCACCCTGTCATTGCAGAAACTCCTTTTGTTGGCTTCCAAGAGTACAGCCGCTGCCGGAGCGATCAATTTCATCTAGTAAGCTTTCCTTTTCCAATAACACATCATTCACACTATCATATATATCCTATCAAGATACTGAAGCCTTTTTCTGTCATGTCTTTTCCCTCTTTCAAGAAACCAGCTCAGCATGTTGTTCTATAACCTAAACTGTTCATTTCATTGAAATTAACAACAGGTAAAATACCAGGAACCATTCAGTTCCTCCGGAAGTTGGACTCTGAGGCCTCCAAGAGTATTTCTCTAGCTTTTATTTACTGCGTATTTAGGGTGTACTCTACATACCCTATATCATTTAATTCTAACAATCCTATAAAGTACATCATTGGCAGGAAACTGACAAGAGTCAAGTAACTGAACCTGAAGAATATATTTGCATTTAAAGGAGGGAAAAAGGATTCTAACTCTGACAGGTCTAATTCCAATTACAGTGTACTAGTGAACGCCTTTTAAAAAGGAATCTAGGAAATAACTTGCCTCAACACCTCTTAAAAACAAAACAAAACAAAAAAACTTCAGCCATTACTGGTGTGCGGTAATACATGTGTAAGGCAAAACGACTAGCGGTTCCTTCCAGAATTACAGAACCTGCCGGTAGAACTCCGAGGGCGGGCACCGTCATCGCCACGGTCTGCCGGCTTCTGAGAGAACGGGGGCCGCGTTGCTTTCCCGGGTCTACGACGGACCCTGGCGGGGAAGGGTGCAGGGCAGGCCTCCCGCCTTCCCTCCGGGGTGCGCACAGAGGCCCACTCACCTGTGTGGCCTCCAGCCGCGCCCGCACCTCCTGCATCAGGAAGGGCTCTAAGCCTCGGCCCACCGTGCAGAAGAACCGGGCGCCCGCTGCAGGTCGCCACCCGGGCTCCCGTGGCCCCGCCGCCATGGCGGCTCGGGGTCACGTGGCCGCGGAGTCACGTGGCCGCGGGCGTCCGCGGCGCGTCCCCGAGACCTCGGAGGCGGCGCGCAGGGGTGAGAGGACTGGGTGGAGCCAAAGGCAAGCTGGGCTGGGAGAGCAAGGAGGGTCAGGTCAGCTGGGAGTGACCCCTGCGGGTTTCCGTGGTTGACTGCTTGGAACCTCTTAGGTTAGGCATCTGAAATGATTTAGAATCACAGATGGAAAGGATATAATGGATCGTCTAGTCCATCTGCCTTATTTTCAACTTGAAGAAATTGATGCCAGAGAAGTCAAGTGACAGTGATTCAGTGGCATAGTTGAGGCAGGAACCTAGACTTTTAATATATAGTATAATGAACCTTCTCTATTTCTCCCAACTTCCTCTTCTCTCCCTTATCCCTACACACTGCTATCTTCATATAGGGAGCCCTGCTCTGTCTTCATCAAGTGGACATTTCAACTATAAACACAATTGACCCTTGAACAACATTGTGGTTAGGAACGCTGACGCCTGAGCAGTCGGAAATCTGTATATAACTGTTGACTCCCCAAAACTTAGCTACAGTTGGCCGTTTGTGTCCAAGGATTCAAACAATATTTTCTATCTGAGGTTGGGAAACTGTGGTTGGGAATGCGAAAGTACGGTTTCCATCCGAAGTTAGCTGAATCCACAGATGCGAAACCAACAGATGCAGACGGCCCACTGTATTTCTTGGGAATAAAAAAAAATCCGCCTGTTAAGTGGGCTCGCACAGTTCAAACTCCTGTTGTTCAAGGTTAACTGTACTGAGAGTTTGTGAGGCCTAGTTGAGTTTCCGTTTGAGCAAGATGACTCTTTGCTAACCTAAAAACTTTCTCGTCAGACCCTTGGGGCATTTTCTCCGTCTTGGTGAGGCCACCTCTCCTAGCTTGGCAACTTCGGATTCTTGGTGTGTTGGTTCTCTAGCAACGCGTCCTGGCAACAGGGGATATCCTTTTCTGCATTGGCAGCTGGAAATCAGTTCTCCGTTGGTCGCTGTCTCTCCTGAGTGTCTCCTCATATAACAGGTACACCTCATATTAAATTTGAACGTTACTCCTTCGTCTCCCCTTGCCTGGATCAATGATGTGATTAATCTACCATTTGGAGTATGTTATTTCTTTATTGGCTTATTAAGAGATAGTACGCTATTGGCTTGTTAGATTATTATAATTCCCAGAATGAACCTGTGCTAAATAAGTTGCTGGTAAAGACAGTATCAGTCTCGAGGTATAACTGCTGCCTCAAAACCCACAAACAAAAAGCATTAAATTAGCTCTGTAGTAATGTGAGTAGATTTATAGAAACTATTAAATGTATGACTATCTCTCTGGCAAGTGCTTCCCATGTGTCTCCCCACAACCCTCAGCTCAGGGTCAACTGAAACAGAATCATGAAAAATTTTATGAGGTCATGTAACATGAACTTTTCAAAGGTTTAGTCCTAAGACTTTTTTCTTTTCGTTCTCCCCACCCCTCAGACTTACGCTCTTTTTCTCTTGGCAGTTGCCATAGTTCATTCCAAGTTTTTTATACTTTGGGGTTCCTGATTCTCAAGTCTGTCTGGGGAAATCCATGAAACCTCCTTAGTACTTGTTACATTCTGTACCCAAGAGAATACATTACATCCATATGTAACGTATTTAATTCAGTTCAACAAATACTGGACACCTACTCTCTGCCAGACACCATAGGAAGTCTTAAGGATACAAAGACCAGTGAGTAAAGGTCTGGACTTCAAGGGGCTTAGAGAATGGTGAGATTGACTTAGCAAGGATGTACCCAGGATGCTGTGGCAGCACAAAGAGACGGCAAGGAGAGTTTCTTGGAGAAAATCACTCCTGTGCCAAGTATAGAAGGATGTATAAGAGTTAAATGACTCCCTGAGGTGGGGGGGGGGGCAGTATGATGGAGGTATTGTTATACTAGTAGTGTAATGTTTCAGGTAGAAAGAGCGGCAGATATTGTGTGTATATGTGTGTATGTGTGTGTGTGTGCGTGAGTGTGGTGGGGGTGGGGTGCAGGACAGGAAGGCCACAACAGAAACCAGGTGTTAATAGAGCATAAATTTTGAATTGAGAAGTAGATAGAGATAAAGAAGATAGAGAGGTGAGTGGTGACCGGCCAGGTTATGGCAGTGCAGCCCAAGGCAGATGAAGAAATGACTTCAGCAATGTGCTCTTCTGGACATCTTTTGTCAATTTGGGGCATTCTCTGCTTTCTGAGCCCACCTTCCCAAGGTAGATATATAGTTTGTAAGCACCATGGAGGTTTGATGAACTCTTGCTCACACAATCCAGCATGGTAACTTATAAAGAGTAGGATTTGATAAATTTTTTAGAATACAGTTAATTGTGACATTGTAGTAAAACCACAGATACAGACACAGGAGTCTGTCAAACACGTACCAAGTCAGTGCAGATTATGAAAGAACTGACATATTTTTATGGCTGCAACTGCAAAAGCAATTTGGAAAAAAGCTATTGGTCACATACTGATTAAACTACTTGTATGCACATGGTAATCACTTCAATGGTGCTTCTTTGAACATACAATCAAAAAAGAAAATTTAGCAAAAAATTATTGCATTATATATGTAAATAGCACCTTTAAAACATTATTTATTCATTAGGGTTTATATCACTGTAGTTTTAATGTAGCATCAAAATTCAAAAGATGCAATCTCCATGCTTTGATTTAGAGAGACAATTCTTTTACATGTATTACTTTGCTTTAGTTATGCAGTGCATGAAATTATTATTTTGATGTGCAAATAGAGTTTAGTGCTTTTTTGGAAAAGTGTGCCATGTAGTTAATGTATATTTTGAAACACAAGGGTATTTGATGTGATTTTATTTGTTTAAATATATTTTGAGCCCATAAAACTGTCTTTATATCTGATAGACCCTTATAATGTCCCAGTTGGAAGAGTACAGAAATTATTCTTTGATACATTTGCTGACTGAACGAATGACTGAATCTACAATTTTCTTCAATTTACTTGAATGAACTATATTGCCTAAGTAAAATAAAGCCATTTTCTCCTTGCACCTCACTCAGACTGTTGTTTTCATATTCCTTTTGTCTAGCTCCATTTTGTGTGTATATTTACTATGAATTATTTTCTTTTAGAGGCTTGCTATTACCTCTCTTTCTATTTCTTAGTCTAAAGAAAACCTCCAAAATATCTAAAACTAGCTAGAATACCCATATTTTGATATTTACCCACTTCATATTTCTATAAGTCTTAACTGCTTTCTAGTAAGTGATTATTTATTTTGCCAGTTTTTCCAGTGGCAATTGAAAAAAATACCTTAAAACTCAAGACAAGTTTTACCTGCAAATAAACAAAACTAATCAAGGGACAGATTTTATTTTCTCAGAAATACAGATAGAGGGCTATATTTTATTGTGAATGGTATTTGGCAGAATAGAATATAAAGATTTTATGAGAATGTTGTCTTAATTTAGTCAACTTTTCTCCCATTGTTGGCATGAAGAGTTGAGAGTGGACTGTGAAATAGGCAAATTTACTTTATTATGTATTAATCTCTCTTCTTTTTATTGAAGGGTGATAATTCGTTGCTGCCCATGGACATTTTGTGCTGTTTTGAAAAATAGATTTGTGCTTGAAAAGCTTTCTGTTGTATATACACACATAATCTGGCTTGTTTTCCAACAATTTTTTAAAGTTTGAAATTTAATAATTAAGAATATGCTATTTACATATAATGCTATAGATTTTTATACTAGAATTACTTGGCTAAACAGGAAAACAGTATAGGTAAAGAATAAAAGCATGCAACCTGCAGAACCAGCTTAGCCAATCGTTTGATTCTTTCATAAAATTCCCTCAGAATAGGACATAATGCCAGAAATTATTTGGTACTAGTTGAGCTTCTAGATCACAGACAGATAATATTTGTATTTTTAACCACTCTATGTTGTGTTAGTTCCCTGTCACTCTGGTCAACTTAGATGATACAGATCTTCTGCCTTATAAACTTCAAAATTGAAATGTAGCCAGGTAGGAAAAATAATCTTAAAAGCTAGCTTCGGAATTCATTATAGGTACAAAATAGTCTTTACTAAAATTTCTTGATGGAGTTCAGTGAGGCTTCAAGTCACTGACTAGCGAAATGTAGAGATAATTAAACTGTTGTGCATAAGACATCAACAGGATGTAGAGAATATCCTGAGGGGGAAAGGGAATGTGTGGAAGAGCATTGTGAGAAGTTGAGGCCATGGGGAAAAGCAACCATTAGAGATTACCTGTGGTACGGTAGTTGAAAACCTGGGAAGGATGTTTAAAACTCAATTGGTTTCAATTGCTGTCATGTTAAACCTTCTCCAGTGACCCAAACGTTCAGTAAAACAACTAGACAAAGCATAGTTTTTTTGCTTCAGGTATTTTAGAATTCAAATGATCAGGGTATTGTGATTTGGGAAAGGGGTGGTACCCTCTAATGGACTGTGGACATCTTCGATATGAGAAAATTCAGCAGAAGCAGGAACTCAGAGCAGAGCTGGTAGGAGAAACAAGTGTGCGGAGCTATTACCAGAGAATGTGCAGAGAGGGGTACTGGGTCATCACTGGCATGGGGTGGGGATGTAGGCCAATTTTAAATAAAGGTAGTTCAGCTGAATTCGTCCTTCATCTGGGACAGTAGATTTTATGTAAACCAAGTGTTTAATATTTAAGCATGTATTACTTATTGTTGACAGATGTGGACCTTGCAATATTGGGGCAACCCAGGGCAGGTTAACTAATGGGAATAATAATCAGGTATCGGGCCCAACATTCTCAATTTTACATTTTTGGATGATCATTTTCTTCTAGTGTGTGTGTGTGTGTGTGTGTGTGTGTGTGTGTGTGTGTGTGTGTTTAAATTAATTAAAAATAGTACCAGTTTTATTTTTATTTTTTTTATTTTTTACTAGTACATGAGTTAATCACGTTAATCAGAATTGTTCAAATCTGCTATCTGGACATGATATGTAGTTCGTACTGGATGTTGTATTGGTTGTCTACATTGGATGTGGATTGTAGTTAGATTTCTCAGACTTTTTAGGCTGGGTGCACACACTCTTTAAGTTGGCAGCATTCTTCTTCTGGTGGTGAACTTGATTTCTTTAAGTAATGAATTTCTAAGGTTGTGAAAGACAGTGTGTGTTGGGCTGGGGAAACACTGTTACAAAACTTGAGGTGCTTTGTCTATGGGGTGAGAATAGCAGTTAAGGTTTGGGAGAGTTGAATTTCCTCAAATGCAACTTTGATACTGAGCATCTGGTGAAGGGAGCTGGAAGACATGGAGTGCTAGAACAGATATTGGAAACCATTGTTAGTCCAAAAAATTCCAGATAAATTTGATACCCAGATGTTTTAAATGTATAGTTTAGTTTTTGTTAAGTATTTGTTATTTCGGACTGGGTATACATAGAATTGGAAACACTCATATATGTAACTTCATTGAAAACTGTTAGGTGATAATTTAATTTGGAAATTCTTTGCTCTTCTTGAAATTATAGTTGGCTTTCTACCCAGATGCTGTCAAAACGGTATTCGAAAACTGAAAAAAAATCTCAGTGATAAGATAAATCTGATGGGAGCAAATGCAAGGAAAAAATGGGGAAGACTGGCTAGGCAGAATTTTAATCCAAATTTAGTTGTTACAAGCCTAAACTAAAAATGAACTGCAAATTGATGACAAATCATGTTTATTAACTGTTATTTAATATAGTCTTTATCTGACATTTATTATAATAATTTCATTTTTGACATGGATATGAAAGTAGAGAAGTTCAGGAAAACAAATAAAAAAGAACTAAGGAAAATAAATCTTTCATTAAAGGTCAAAAGGAGTTGAAATCATTTAGCTTGCTGAAATGAAGGAAGGTTAAGAAAAGCCTTACGTATCTTCGAAAATGTGAAGATTATTAGTGGGATACTGGCCTCTTTATAAATAGGACTGAAAATAAGGCATGGGCTCAACTCATTAAAACCTTTGAGACTTTTAAGTCCCACGGTCTGATGTCTTGGTTGTGTGGCCTGATAATTCCCCTACCATTAAGGTGTCTTCCAGGTGTCTGAGAGTGTGGCAACTGCTGTTTACCATTTGTTGATTACCTTCTAAGCAAGGCAGGTGCCCCAAGATGAGGTCATAAAGAGTGATGTTAAAGAGCAGAGACAGATAGTTAATGAAAAGGATAGTTGGGCCATTTTCCACATCTACATATTCTGATAAATGAAACACCTTTGTTCTTCCATAAGCTCCTTAGTCTTACTCCTTTATTAGGATTTACCACATTGGTTTTTTGTTTTGCTTTCATTTTTTTTTAATTGTGGTAAAAAATATATATAACATTAAATTTACCATTTTAACCATTTTTAAGTGTGCAGTTCAGTAATGTAAATTATATTCACATTTTTGGGCCATAGATCTTTAGAACTGTTTCATTTTGCAAACTAAAAAATGGCTTCCCATTTCGCTTTCTCCTCAGCCTCTTGAATTTTGATAGATTTTTTTTTTCTTACATGTTTGTCTCCTTCACTCATCTCTAGGTTATGGAATTTATCTTTTATCCCTAGGGCCTATCACTTAGGAGGTGCTTAATCAATGTCTGTTGGATAAATGCAAGAACACAACAATAGAACGAGTCTTTTCAAGTGAAGCTATGGTAGTAATAGTGTGTTGAAGCTTGTGGCTGGCACTGTTATTTGCTTTCTTCCCTTTATTTCTTCCCCTTTTAACAAAATCCAGATTTTGTTCACAGTGACAACATACCTAGTCCTAGCAATGACTCATGAATGGTCCATTCTGTGGTTCTTATTCCTATCAGCATAATATAGATTCCTGCTCCCAGTGTGATTCTGATTCAAATGTTCTAATGTAGGGCCTATGCGATGAGATTTAAAAAGTTTCTCACGAGGGTACAGAACCATTGTAAGGTAGTCCTGGTCTTCTTTGCCAGACATTTGCTTTTCAATCCCTCGGAATGTTCATGTGACCTACTTCTGGCCAATGAAACTATATTGGGTTTTCTGGAAAACTTTTTGCTTTCTTGATAAAAGGAACAGGCACCTTCTTTTTTTTTTTTCTGTCTGGAATGCAGATGTAATGCCTTATGCTGTGGTGGCCATCTTGTAACCATGTGGCAACAACATTAAGAATAAAACCCCAACAATTTAAAAATGGGGAAGCAGAAAGTTGGAAAGAGCCTGGATTTTTAATAACCCTGTTGAAACCTGGGACTATTTACTTTTTCTTAAGTAAACAGTAAGTGTTTTTATGGTTTAGTCTTCCTATCAGTGGCTCTTCTATTATTGCCTTTTTACAAAAGCACTCTAAACTGAAAGGGAGGGTATTCTAGACCAAACTCAAACTGGATGTAGACAGATCCCCAAGTGAAATGGTTTTCAGAAAACCTGACTAAAACTCAAAAACTGGTTTTCTAAATGTATAACCGTTTTAATATAAGTCCATGATATGTCCCATAAAATACTTCCCTGTTCGACTATCAAAAACAGGCCAAGGTTGGGTATACTATAATTCTTACCTGTTTTTGTGTTTCTCTTGTTATATTTCCAGTCATTAATATAAGCATGGCAGAATGACATATCTAATTAAAAAAAAAAAAACATCAGTTCATTGAACATCAACTTTGTAATGATACTTTTTGAGCATCAACTTTGTGCCAAGCACAATTATAGCAAAGCATATAGGAGATGTCAGTGAACAAAACAAATATCCCTGTGACACTTATATCATAATAAAATATATATGGTGTGTTAGAACACGAAAAAAACAGGAGTACAGAAAAAGAGTGCAGTTTTAAGTCAGGCAGGCCTCACTGATTTTACTTTCGACACTTCATATATCTTTAAATACTTAAAAGCATCTTTATAGAGAATGAAATGTAACCTTCAATTCTAGATTCGTTTTCTGAATATGTATTGTGTAGCCAATATGCACTCTGCAAAGGGCCAATGAAGTCTATACCTGTTAGCCACAGATAAGGGGGAAAAGGTTAAACCTTGATTTTGTTAAATTGGATGTCCTCCTGTCTATCTTATATCTCCTTAGACATCTTATGGTGTATAATCTTTTGAACCTAAAAGCTGGCATTATTTTATACAGTTTGAATTTACAGGATTAAAAAAATGGTTTTCAAAAATCATATTTATGGCTATTCTAGATGCTGGGAATATGATAGTGAACAAGCTTGGAGAGGTCAGTGGCTCTCTAGGTTAATACACCGTGTGGGAGTTTCTGGGCCCTTTGGATTTTGGTTTATTTTATTAAGATTTGACATAGCAAGACTTTGTAATAGCAACGTGTTGCTCCTTTTGGGACTAGGGAAGGGATGCAGTCTGTTGTGGGCATGCCTTTCTGACCTGTACCAGGTGCCCCTCTTGTCACCCTTGGCTCTCATACTTGTTTTTGTCGATTTAATAGCAGTTTTGTGAATTCCCAAGGAAATCCCACTAAGCATGAATTCAAAGAGGTGGAAAAGAGACAAATGCAGGAATTAGTCCCTTCTCTGAGTCTTCCTCAGTTTTTTACCTCAATTGAGACATTTATTAAAATGATGTACATAAATTATTACTTTTTTAATTATGCAGAACTAACAGAACTTTCTGGAGGTCAGGGCCTTCAGGAGATGCGTTCTAGGCTGGTTGATGTTTTATGGTGGTGTGGTTTCAGCCCGGTTTGATTTTTGAAGTGAGAGGAGGAAAAATATGTTCTGTTTGGACTGCTCTGTGTTCTGCCGCACTCCCTGAGCCGGCCTGTGGCCTGAAGTTTTATAGCACCAAACAAAAACTCTGTTTTATCCAGACTTCAATATCTGACAGAGGCAGATCATCCAATCTTACATCCTAGATTAAGTGTAATCATCACTAAGAACAGTTTCTAATAAGCTTTGTTCCTGTTTATTCCATTTGATTGCATCAACCCTAGCACTGCCTACAGAAATGAGATTTTGTGATGTGACATCATCCTTTCCTTTCCTTTTGTTTAAGTGTTCAACAAATATTTCAGTAAATACATGTCAGAAGGAAATCTGTAAGAAATTCCAAGATATTGCTTCTTATGATTCTGAAAATCAGCACAGCCATATATTTTGTGCATGGTTAAATCTAATTCAATAAAAATATTTAGAAACCAAAGAAAATCTTTTTCTTCTATATCTTAGGAAAAGATAGAAGGTTAATGAACTTGTGTTAATTCTTTTTCCTTTGGAGTTGATGGTATAATTTATTTAAATACAAGTTTTATTCAACCAGTTCAACATTTGACAAGAACAATGAAATAACTCAAGGTATTAATTTTTCAGAATTTATTTTGGGGGATATTTCTTAATAATAGTCTGAATGAAAACGACCAATTGTTTTAATTATTTCCGAGGCTTGATGATATAATAAGGCAAGCTGCTCTATTAGGATTTACAGGCTCAAGAGGAAAAAAAAACTTTAGAAAAAGATGGTTTTGAAGTTTTCCAATTATCACTTAGGAGATTCTCACATTTTTAAAAAGGGTCTCAGATCACATGAAGCCCAAGGTACACGGTATTAGCCCATGAGTCAAATGGTACTATTTATATAAATGTTAATGTTCCAAATTAGAGATTTCCAACAAAAGAGATTCATAACTTTGTAAGAAACTTCACTTAAAATGATGACTATCATCTAATCTTTCTCTCTAGGTACCCTTTGCTACATAGATTATAAGTATTCTTTGAGTGAATATTCAAACATGTTTACCTGGACATATGTAAAGTTACCTACCCACCCTCCAAGCATCATCAACGACAAATTCTGGGTCCAAGTTCTTTCTGCTCTTAATCCAGATTTTTGAGTCATGACCTTTGCCAGTTTCTGTTAATCTGCCTTTATTTCCAATGCCCGTATAAAAAGAATGGATCCCCTACATTTTGGTGAAGCTTCATTTCTCTTGTAGTCTGATAACCTTGTTTCTATATTTCTTTAGTCCTGATCAGAATGAGATATAGCTTTTTAAATGAGAGCATCACAGTTAGGATTAGAGTTAAGAGAAAATGTCCTTTGTACCTCTATCCTTAAAATTGAATTCTGATCAGAGAGGACCTTGGTGCTAATATCTGCCTTCTATGGTATCGGTCATAAAAGCATCTCTGCTTTGACCATCATTCTTGACAGTCGTTTACAGAACTTAATAAAAGATAACCCTCTAAACTTGAGTTTCCGTTCATTTTAAGTCTATTCTCCCCTTAGTGCAGATTCTGCTCTCTCCCTGCCCTCCTCCCCACAATGCTCTTGCTTCTAAACTTGGGTATTCTTATTGAATGAGAGAAGAGTGGATAGCAGCACCTGGACTCTCAAAATATGGCTAGTTCAGCTGCTAAAACAGGAAGAAGATTATTAAAAACTTAAAAGAAAATAATTTCGTAGCACTCTTCTGGAGTCATGGTGGTTTCCCAATTATCAATTGAATGGTATCCCATTTATCAATAGATACTATCCGAATAGAAAACTTCCTGTGTGTTAGTAACTCTGCTAAGCCTTTTCCTTTACATTATCTCACTTATTACTACCAATAACTACGATCATCAGCTGGGTACTATTATTAACCTCATCTTACAGATCAGGAAATTGAGGCACAGAGTGGTTAAGTGACTTCCCCAAAGACATACATTGCTAAGAGGTTGAGCTAAGAATGGAATGCTTGCTGCTCAACCTTAATGCCCAGACTCTTATCTGCTATACTTCACTCTTTCTTCTTTGAAGGATGTGCAGTAGATGCTTCAAGTTACTGTGCAGCAAATGCTTATTAAAAATGCGTTGACAAATACAGTTGCAGTGAGACGTTTTACTAATCTCCACTTTTTTTTTTTTTAGGTGAGGTAACCCTTGATTGACCTCACAGATTGCAAGGAACTTGTCAGTTTACAATCCTTGTTTTTTTTTTTTTTATTTTTTATTTTTTATGCCTACAGCACCTGGTCTTCCTAGGTGGTTTCTCATCCAAATATTAACCAGGCCCAACCCTGCTCAGCTTCCAAGATCAGATGGGATGGGGCTTGTTCAGGGTGGTATGGCTGTAGACTGATCTCCACTTCTATATTCACTGAAATTAGCACTAAAGGTCTGGGCATTTGTCACATTCAAATGCCATTTCTTAAGGCATTGATTTTCTTTTTATTTACCTGGTCCAATCTGTCCTTATGTTTGTTTTATATTCTAATATTGTGATTAGGGTTATATTTTGGACAGCTGTGTTATTGTGCAAAAAGGGTGGAATTAGAGCTTACAGTAATGAATTTGATGTACTATTTGGGAGATGCATAGGCTCTCTTCTCTGGGTATAAAATGTTCTTTTGAATTGGTTAATTTTGTTTAAATCTTCTATAGCAGTTACAGGGAAACTTTCCGTAAAGGACAGATAGTAGATATTTTAGGCTTAACAGATCATACAGTCTCTCTCATAATTACTCCATTCTGCTGTTGTGATGCAAAAGGAACCATAGAGAATTTATAAATGAATGAGTCTAGCTGTGTTCTTATAAAATTTTATTTTACAAAGATAGGAAGCCAGGGTGCAATCCATAATTTTCTGACCCATGTTCTATTACTTTATTTGTTATCTACTCAATCTATCAGTTTCTGTTGGGTGTGTTAAAATTCCCAAAGAAATTTATGATTTATTCTTGATTTTTATCCTTAAAAACCTATCAGTTGTTACTTTATAATTTAGAATAGTGGCAGAAAATAGAGATGGAGAATAGGAACTCTGAGTTAGTTTAAATGTGTCCTTGTGTAAGTCTCTTAATCGTCTGTGTCTCAGTTCCTTACTCTGTAAAATGGAGATAATAATAATATTTACCTGATAAGGTTGTTCAAGATTAAATGAGTTAATACATGTAATGCTCTTAGAACAGTACTTGGAATATGGTAAGTGCTAAATGAAGATGAACTATTATTATTTGAGATGATGTTAGATACATTTAGGGATGTATCATTGTACCTTTTTATTTATATATATTTAAATCTTTATATAATATTTATATTTTGGGCCTTGAAGTCACTTGCACTTGACATTAAGATTGTTTATCTGGCTTTCTTTTGGTTCATACTTGCCTATTTTGTCTTTTTCCTTTCCTTCATGTCCAACCTTTCTGTGTTTAAGTGGGTTCCTGTAGAAAACTTATTTTTGCATCTTATTTTTGTTTGTTTTTAAGCCAATTTGATACCCTGTTTATTTTTTGTTGATTAGTTTAACCATTTACATTGATTTTAGTTATCATCATATTTAGAGTTGAGACCATGTAATTCATATTATCTTTTTACCGTACTTTCATTTGAGTTATTTATTTCTCCTCCTCCTCTTTCCAATGAACAAATAAAATATTCTTATGTTTATTAGAGTTATACTTTTTAAAATTTTTATTTATCTAGTGGTTACTTAAAACTTATTAAGGCCTACTCTTTTGCCTTTTTTCCCTGTCACGGTTCTTGATTTTATCAATATCCGTATCTTCCCTTTGAAGACTGAACTGAGTCAGACTGCTTGAATTTGAATTTTGACACTGCTTCTTACTGGCTGTGTACCCTTGTACAAGTTTCTTAACCTCTCAGTGCCTCGGTTTCCTCATCTGTAAAATGGGGTCTCACTTCTCTCTGACTACAGCCTCTACTTCCCTTTTCCTTGAAGAATTGTCATTAGGTATCATCCATTAATTCTGGGTTATTATGAATATTTATTTTTTTGCTCTTGATCTTTTAGATAAACTTTACTGAATTATTCATTCACCCTAACTTCCCTTGTAGCTGGCTTTATTATTATTCTTTTTCTTCCCGCTAGAGTACTTTTTCTAAGGCGTTTTCACGGCAGGTCTTTGTGTGGTAAATTTTCTGAGGGTTTGTATACACAGAATGTTCTTATTGCTTTCTCATATTTAAATGATAGCTTTACTGGACATAAAATTTTAAGTTTAATGTTCTTTTCTTGAAACATGTTAAAAACATTTTCACTGCCTCTAGTGTAGCTGTTGAGAAAACTAATAATCTGAATTTTATTTTTTTGTAGTTGAATTGTTCTTTCTTTCTGGAAGCTTTTGAAATTTTGTCTTAGACTTTGAAGTCCTTTAGTTTCTCTCATTGATGTCTACATTTTCAGTTTTTCTTTTCCTTCCCTCCTGTTTGCCTCTTGGCACATTATGTACCTTCTTAATCTGAGGTCTTTCATCTTGATTCTGGGAAACTGTCAGTTATTAACTCTTCAAATATTTTCTTCCTTTTGTTTACTCTCCCATTATACTATTATGCAGATGGTAACACTATATTTTCGTATCTTTAACATATATTCATAATATCTCACCTACGTTCCATCTGTTAATTGATCCTTGAATCCTTCTGGGATGATTCTTTGCCTTGATCTTCCAGCTCACTAGTTTTCATTGTATTCATACTGTCTTTCATAGTTCTCAATTGATGCATCTTGAAAATTCTTGTTTCTGCATCATGTCAGCAATACTTGATCTTATGCTTACTTTAAATTCTTAATGTATTTATTCCATTAATACAGCTTTGTTTGCTGTATATTATTGTGTTGTCTTTTGTTTTATAGAACTTAGGCTCGTCAAATGCCGTTTTTTCTTCTGAGTTTATACTCTTCTGGGGGAATTCATTATCTTGGCTTTTAATGAGTATCCAAAGAGAATAGGTAGTCTGAAGCTCAGCCTCTTGGTTATACTACCATTTCCTCTCCTCTCAACATCATAACCACCTTCTGGATCCTCAGGGGTCTCTTATGGATTTTATGTTAGCTTTCTAAATGCATGTGATTTCCTCTTGGTTGTGTTTTGTTTTGTTTTGCTTGTTTTTTCTTGTTTTGCTTGTTTATTTCTGTTTGGTTTTTCTTCTTTAGGGTTGGGTTAGGAGAGGGAGCTAGCAGCCTGGGCTAGTTCAATGTCATGCCACTAGTATACTTTTTTTAATATTACCAGTTCTCAAGCTGTATCACTGTGTTTCAAAGGACAGTATATACCATGGCTCCTCCCCACATTTCAGTAATTTTAATAGTCACTGAATATTACTGTGTAATTGACCTGGCCATACCAATCACTATTTCTGGCAACTGCTGATGTGAATAGAATGGTGTATCTGTACTGTATAGAGGTGACTCAACTTTTCTTTTCCCGATGGGCCCAAAAGGGCCATACTCTTCTTTCAAGGGTATAATTCAGGTGCTTGAATTATGATTCTGTGGTTCTACCTCTAGTAATCTTCACCAGTCTTGGTGATTTACTATGACAGGAAAGTCTCATCTTAAAATTTATGTTATTTTAATAAAAAGTTTAAATTAAATTTTACTTTCATTGATTTTTACAAAGTCAGAGAATTCACTTCAGCATCATAAATCTTGCAGCTACATCAGAGCTGCCAAGCATGATGATGAAGAGCAATCCTTTTTCTGTGCTTTTCATTCTCATGTTATGTCCTACCTTTTTTTGCAGGGGGGAGGTTTGCTTGAGAGTTCAACAGGGTTTCTTAACACCAGTCTTATGGAACTAATATAATATTTATCTTCCAGGAGAGAAAAAAAATTAGACATAAGCTGTAGGTCAAATTAATTCGGTTTAGTCTTTTTTCTTTTTTCTTTTTTTTTTTAAAGAAATTCAAGTTAAGGTTCTAAATGACAGTGAATTTTGTTGATAAAAAGAGCTCATGCTAAGTGCTGAAATTAGTTACTGAGGTGACATGTAAAATCTCTGGAGGTCTTTATAGGATGTATTTTTATTATTCTGAGATGGCTTGCTTAGGGGTATTTTTAAAGATGGAAGGATTGAGATGATATCTTTTCTAACTCTATTTGAGCCTCTGATTGAAACTGCTTTCAAACTTTATCTGAAAAATGCACCCTTTTAAAAAGTGCTTTTGTGCAACTGATATTTTTCAAGGGAATGTAGGCAAAGACTGATATACTAGAAAGAATTATATTTCACCTGGATTTTGTATTAACCAATTCTTCTCCCCTATCTTTCCCAATCCTTTGTATCTGCTCCTACTACTCTTTATTTTTGTCCTAATAACTCCTGGAAATATCTTAGGTATCTTCTTTATTACTTTCTAACCTGGGTTTAAGTTTTATAGCTTTATTAAGATTTGCTTTATGTATACACTCACTTTCTCTCTTCTTAATCTCTCCTTCCTGCACTCCACAAACAAATTTGTCACAGTGCCCTAGACTAAAATAATAAATAATTCAGGGTGGCCTAAATTATCAGTGGCCTAGCTTTATCAGTCATTGTAATATTCTTGACCCCTATCTGTCTCCTCACAAACTCCTTTCAGGGGAAAAAGGAATTTTTTGCCTGGTCAATTTGGGAATAGAAAGTGAGTATGTAGGGCCCAGACACTTCTCTCTTTTTTTGGAGGGGAACACAGTTGCCCCAAGGAAGAATGCATTTTGTTCTGCTTCTCCATGTTGTGAAATTTACAGCATTGAATACCTTCTGAACATATTCTCTAAGTATCATTTTTTGTTTTCTGAATTTTCTGTGCTATATTCTGGATAGTTTCTTTAGACCTGTCTTTCAGTTGACAAATTTTTTCTATTTCTGTCTAATATACTGTCCAATCATCAGTTGCATTTTTAATTTTAGGCATCGTAATGTTCAATTCTAGAGTTTTACTTATTTTTGCTATTTTTTATAGTTTTCAGTTTCCTGGCTAAAATTTTAATTTTAGATTTTTTTCTTTAAACATAAGAAACACAGTTCTTGTTTTGCCCTTTTTAGTCATCTGCGTTTGATAATTTTAATAACATCGTATTTTGGGGTCATTTCTGTTACTTATTGTTTATATTGTTTTTTGCTTAGGGTACTTGTTTCCTTGTGTGCATGGTTATCTTTAAGTCTTTGCTGGACATTGTATTCAAAAAATATTTTGGAAATGTTTTGATGCCTAGGATGATGGCGTCTTCTCTCAGAGAGGTCTTTTGTTTGGTTCTGCTAGGTGTTGGGGAATGCTACCGTTCTGGGAATGCGTTAATCTTGTTTCAAAGCCTGAGATTACTGAACATTCAGATGATGTGGGGCTAGATTGCAAATTGAAAGATTTGAGAAAAAGAGGTCAAGTAAGATATGGTAAGATATTCACTGAATTTGGCAGGCAAGAGATTATTGGTTACCTGGGCAAAAGTAATTATTTGTCAGGTGGAAAGAAGATTGAATGGGAGGTGAGGGAGCAAAGATAGTAAATGTAACATGTTCTATAAAAAGTTTATAAAGGAAAGAAGTAGAGCAATAGTTAGGTGGGGTCATGGGAGCAAAAGATTATGGGAAGATGGAAGGGATGAGCATATTTCTAGGTGAGAAGACAGAGCTGGTAAGAAAGAAGTTGAGGCTATGAAAGATAATTGATAAAACTATTAAATTTATCCATTATCGAATGGCGATAGGCCCAAGAGTAGAGGTAAATTGGTCCTCTAACCAGATTTTGAACATATTTTCCACAGAGTTGTTAGCTTCAGATTTACGGACCTTTAAATTTCAATCTGAGTGTTAACTCTTGGAGTTAAGTCTCCTCATATAATCCTTAAATAAGCTAGAGACCCTCCTGTGCTTCCATTATACTGTGTTGAGTTCTATCATAAGTCTATGATATCTTTTACCCTTACTAGAATCTGAGTTCCTTGAAGTCAGGACTTTTATCTTTGTAGTCCCATAATAAAAGCCACCCAGCCGTTTACTGAGTTAATGACTGCCATCCCTTTTGAATTTGTACACACAGTTCAGAAAAGATGGATAAGGAATGGCATTTTTCAATTTCCTTGTGGTTTAAAGCTTTTAAATGTCTTTGGAATCAACTAGTAAGCCAGAGTGATTTATCAACTGATTTGTCCTTTCATTTAGATTTTACGTGTGGTAATAGATCCTTTAGGGTCTCTTTGCTTTCGAAGTAACTGTATGCATAAAGCAATGACTGTAGCTACTTCTTATGCAAATACATTTTATCTAGCATTGAAAACTGTTGCTTTGTGATAAGAAAAAAGTGACATCTCATTTCAAATTAATTTTTATAACAACAAAAGCAAATCTATAAATTTTTAATTGTATTTTTTGAATTAAACATTCCCATTGTTTTTAAAATTCAAGAGACACAATGTCTGTACAATGAAGTTCTCCCTTCTATCCCATCTCCAGCTGCCTAGTATCCATCCCTCAGACAACAGTTGTATGTGTGTATGTGTGTGTGTGTGTGTGTGTGTCTTCTAGAGCTATTTCATGCATCTACAATTATACATATTATTCTTTATCTCCATTTTTACACAAATGGGAGTGTGTGTTACACATTGTACCGTACTTTGCTCTTTTTACTAAACAATGTATTTCAATAATAACTGGACACATCTCCCCCCACACACACATTACTACTGTTAATTTTTCAAATTTTCAGTTAGTTTTTGGTATTTTTCAGAGTAGTCTTCTCCTTGATATATATTGCATGTTATTTTTATCTTTTTTTGTTGCTATTGAAAACAAAGTTTTTTCTTCTAGTACAACTTCTAAATGGTCGAAGTTATTTAAAACAATTCTTACATGCTTCAAGTCAGTCTTTTTCAAACTTCATTAAAAAAAGGGTACATTACGTTAATTTAAAATTTGTTCAAGACTATAAAATCCTCTAGAAGGGAAAAGGCTTAGTTATCAACAGAGGAACACCTTTCAAATTTCTTAGAGGAAAACAGTGTTTTATTGGTGCCATGAAAAATATTTAATAATAGTAAGGTAACAGTGCGTTTCTCTGAGTCTCTTCCTGGTTAGTGAACAGTTAGACGTCTGTGCTACTCCAATACCTGAATTCACACTTAATGATGCTGTGCCTGAGCATAAATGCTTGTAAAACTCTTATTTGGGAAACACTGACTGTTACTGTGTTGACCATCCAACTACCTGGACTTTGAGTATCACCCAGGTCATTTGGTAACTAACATTCATACTTTACATCTAATTTTCTTGAAGAATCTTTGGCAAGTAAAATATTCAATACCATTAAATGGATTTGCAAAGAATTCTTAATCTAACTCCCTTCCCTTTCATCCTTCCTTCGATATTATCATTAGGAAAAAGGGTGTTTTTCAGCTCTAATGTAAATCCATTTGAAAGGCCACATGCTGTCATACTGGAGATACGCCATCTTTACCCTGCTACTTCATTAAACCAAGGCTGCAGGCTTTTTCTGAAAGGAAGCTACTTATTTTTTTCCGTGAAGTTGTATTCTATATCAATATGTGCTTCATTAACAATGTCAAATGTAAAGTGAAAATATCAATTATGGACACATCAGTGATTCATGCCATTGATGGATTTAGAATCATAGTATATATATTTGTTCAAATAATGTTTATTAGGCTTTTAAAATATTTTTAAATTTTTCAATGGGGTTCGACATTCAATATAGTAAGCTTTTTTTCTTTTTTTGGTACAAAAATATCAAGAACAGAGCAAAAATGGCCTATAATCTCACAATTCTGTTAACAAAGTAATACATGTGCGGTTGGAAGATTTAAGGAATCCCAAGAGAAATGAAATGAAAGTAAAACTTTCTTTCTTTCTGCCCTGGGCCCTTTTTCCAGCTTTAACTACTATGAATAGATTCCTACTTATAGTTTCTTCAAAAATATTTTTTTCAGGTATATATACTCACAGTTTTGCATGCATGTGCATGTACATACACTCACTTCTTTTTAAAAAGGAAATTATACAAAATAAATCACATTATACCCAATATTTTAGATTAAGATCAGTTTTTTTCTATTTTCATCAATGCTACAATAAACAGTAGGATTCTCACATAGGTCTATAAGATATGCTTCTGAGAGCGTTTCTGAAGATTAGAGCAGACAGTGTAGCATAGTGTTTAGCAGCATGGATTCTGGCAACAGATGGCCTGGAGTTTGAATTAATTTTTTGCTCCTTTCTAGCTGTGTGACCTTGGACAAGCTATTTAACCTTTCTATGCTTTAATCTCCTTCTGGCCCACTAAGCCTAAATTGATGTAACCTGAGTTGGCGTAAAGAGCGATGTATGTAAAGAGCTTTGAATGGTGCTTGGCATGTAGTAAGCAGTCAATAAATGCTACCTGCTATTGTTGTTGTTGTTATTATTATTATTATTTTATTGTAAAATCTGCATTATATACATGATAAAAGCCATTCTGAGAGAAAACAAGGAAACTTTGGAAATGAAAGGAAAGGGGAGATTAAGGAAGAAGATAAAATAATAAAGAACGGAAAGAAAAGAAAGAAGAGGGAGATGAAATCAGGGTTAGAAAGAATGCTGGAGAAGGATGGGGAGAGAGTGAAATGTGGAGGAGTAGTAGCTGGATGAAGGCAAAGTAACTGAGGATGGAAAATGTGATGTAAAGTTTAGAGAATAACTTAAAGCTCACAGTGACAAGTTGAGGACTTCCTTGATTATTATATTAGTTTAGATCTGAGTGCAAAGGATTGAGTTAATCTCATCGCTCAGTTCAAGTCACATCGTCTTTGCATGCCACTTCCTCATATGTTTGCTTGTTTAAGCACTCATTCATTCTCTTTTATCCCCATTCCCAACTCCATTCCCCTCCTCACCCTACAGGAACCATTCTAAAGTGTAGTTGTTTATCTATGTTCTAGC
This sequence comes from Rousettus aegyptiacus, assembly GCF_014176215.1. NCBI lineage: Eukaryota > Metazoa > Chordata > Mammalia > Chiroptera > Pteropodidae > Rousettus > Rousettus aegyptiacus. The sequence goes on from NW_023416310.1 coordinate 23,290,140, forward strand.
AAGTTGTGTTCTGTTGGTTTGCATACATGTATTTTTAATTTATAAAAATGGTTTTGTATTCTGTATCTCGTTCAGTGTTTTAAGTTTTGCCTTAGTACCTTACTTTCAAAATCAATGTCTATTTCTGAATGTCAGAGTCCTTTGGTCCTAGTTTCGTCATGGGACTCCATGGCATGCATCCACCATCTTTTGTCCATCCACTCTCCCAGGTTGCCCTCAACATCTCCCACCATCAGCTAATGCTCAATGAGCAGCCTTTTATATGTCCTTTTATAGAATTTCTTTGGTACATAGAACCAGGGGCAAAGTTGCTGCTGGGCCATATACTATGCATACACTAATTTAAGTGAACACCGCAAGGTCGATTTTTAGAATGGCTGCTGCTTTCTTCTTCCACCATCAGAACATGTAGCCACACCTCTGCCAATGTTCAGCATGGTCTCACATTCTTCTTTTTTCCAATTAATTTAGTGTATTTCACTATTATTTTCATTTGCATTTCCCTGAATACAAATTAATTTTGTTACATTTTTCATTTTTTCTTCTCTAAATTGCTTCTCTAAATTTCTTCTCTCTGTTCATATTCTTTCCCATTTTCTATTGAAAGTTACTGTTTTATTTTTAATTGATCTGCAGTAGTTTTTTTCATATTCTAGTGATTAATCTTTTATTGGTGTTAAAAATTGAAATTACTGCCTTCCATTCTGTCATTGCCTGTTAGATTTGTCTATGCCATAAATGGTTGAATAGTATTCTTCTCTCATGGTCTGTGTTGCCGCTTGGTCACAAAGACATTCTACTCCCCTCCCCCAACTCTCCATTAACTGTATCTTTTTTCCTTTCACATTAAGTCGTTTATTTATCTGATAGCCACACTATATCTGATGTTAGGTGGTGATCCAGGCTTTTTTCCCTTCATTGTGAACCCTTTTCCCAAAATCTGCTATTAAGCAATTTATTCCATCTTTATCGTATATTAAGTTTGTGTGTGTGTATGTGTATTTATTTGTGTGTGTGTGTGTGTGTGAAAGAGAGAGAGAGAGAGAGAGAGAGAGAGAGAGAGAGAGAGAGAGAGAGAGGTAGAGGATGCTGCTAACTTGTAAAATCACAGGTAAGTTGTGGAGTAGACAGACAAATTTTACACTTACTAATAAATCCATTGATCGACTCTTCAAACCCTTCAGCACTGGATCATGGTTTATAGAATAATTGGAGAAGTTTTTTTGTGTGTGTGGCTATTTATGCTGTTTTAAGTCACAGACTAGATGGATAGGTCTATCTATCCTTTTCATATTTTATTCCTCTTTTCTCTAACAAATTAACTGGAAAAGGACAAAACCAATTTAGAAGAAATACAAGGTAGGCTAGCACAACATACCAGAATTCCATAAAGAAAAATTATGGACAAGGGACCAGAAAGACAAACCTCCAGGCCTAACCTACGTTTCAACCCTAGTTTGCACACAGAACCGTATGAACAAAAATAGAAGCCTCCAGTGACTGTGGTTCTTCTGTACCTACTGGCTTTGTCAGGCTTAGAGCCTTTGTATCTCTGATCTCTCAGCTATTTTCTGCCATATAAGTTCTAGCTCTGGCTCATAGCTCACTGTACACCCTAACATACCCAGTGGTAGGGTCAGCTGATATCTACTTGAGCTAGTCCAATTAAGTCCTCTGGACAGCCCCCAGATATTGTAGTAGAGCCTAATTTTTGACACTCAGTAGTCAAAAAAACCGCAACACCTTCATCTTTCACACAACAGAGATGTTGAGAGAACCAGGAGTTCAGACAGGCCTCGGCTTGGGTGGACTAAGTTCTAGTGGTGAGGACTTGGAAAGATCTATGGAGCCAGCTAGCTCTACCTCAGCAAGCACCAGCCCCTACAACCAGGGGTCAGGCTAGACTAGAGGGCTGCCTGTGAATAATGGGGTCCCTCTAACTGTGTGAACACATACAAGCCTCACCTGCACTCAGGTGCCATCTTGGAAAGGAAGATGGAGAGAGGTTAGAAATCTGGGGAATCATTGAGTGTTAGTCAAGAGACTGAGTTGGACATTAATTAGGCTTTAGTTTAAATTGTAAATAATTTTTTCTAACAACAGGGGGAATAGAGCTCTAGAGAAAGATAAAATTAATTTTGCACAGTATGTATATTCTGTTCTCCCTTCCTCCCTGACTGGGTCTGGAACACAGAAGAAGGAAGGCTCAGCTAACCGTGTGTGAGCACATGTGTTTTACTTAGATCATACTTGTATTAGGTATGGGCTTAAAATTGCATTTTCCTAGTCAGAAAGCTCTTTGTACGTAGTGCATTCGAGGGAGGATGCACCTTCAAGATGCCCCTTCTGAACGGCTCCCTGAAGCCCCCGCTGCTGATTGTGGTCAGTCTAGTAGCGAACACCATTGTTCAGAATGCAGTTGTCCCATTATTACTGGCATATGTAAATTAGTTTTTTTCTATTCTTTTTCAAGTTTAATTAATTGTCTCAATAATATCCGTTACGGTTATGTCCCTAACCCTTCCTCTTACTCCCCCAGGTCCAGGATCCTGTGATAATTTCTTTAGTCTTGGTTAATCTAGAAAGTGTCCTGAATGTCTCATTTTTTGGATGATATTTTTAAGGAATATAGATAATTATTTTGTAGAATGTACCTCAATTTAAATTTGTCTGAAATTTCCTCAGATATAGAGGTGACATATTTTTGGCAGGAAACCACCGAAGTGGTGTTGAGTCTTCTTAATGCATTCCATAATGAGGAACATATGTCCTTTGTCTCAATATTGGATATATTAACTTTGATATCTTAGTTAAGGTGCATAAATACAATTTTTCCCTTTCAATTAACAAGTAATTTGAGGAAAGATAATTTCATATGATGTAAAAATCCTTTTTCTCTTCAGCCTTTCAGCCATGACAATAATTCAGGTCATCTCAGCTATACCAGAAGCATAATTTTTGCTGAACATAAATATTTCAGAAATTTGTTCTGGAAAGACAGTTTATTTTTAATATAACAACTTGGAGTTAAAATAATTGGGAGTTCACACTGGAAAATCTATTTATTTAATACCTCTAGCAATGAGTTGGTTGTGAAGCATACATTTTTTTTTTTTTAAACTCTGTGCCTAATATTCCAATCCAATAAGATGTTGGTTTGAAATGAAACTATTTCAGCTAATAACTTTGCATTCTCTGGTGAAATTTATGTTGCAATTTAAGCAGCTGCCTGAAATGCAATGGAATATGAAATTATTTTAAAAGTGCAGATAGTGAAACTAGTATCTAAAACCTCTTGAAAATGAAGTATTTTTGTTTTTTAATAAGGCATAAAAGAAATGAGCTAGAAGACATTAGAAATTTAGTAAATTCTAGCCATTATGATTAACGTTATGGATCATAGAGTACTAAATCATAATCATAGAGTACTAAAGAATAGCTCATTAAATAACCTCATTTTCAAATGAGAAAATGGTCAGATATTAATAATGAAAAAACTGCTAACATATCGAAAGCTAATTTTTTAAAATTAAGAATTATCTGGGGTGATATTGATTAATAAAATCAAATAAGTTTCAAGTGTACAATTCAACAGTATGTCATATATATATTGCATTGTGTGTTTATCATTCAAAGTTAGGATTTTCTTTTGTTCTTCCTCTTTTTTTCTCTTTCCATTAATGGGCACCTCTAGTTATATTCAATGTTATAGAGTACAACATTTGAAAGTACACAGCTTAACTGTGATGTGACTCTGTTACAGACCATCTACTGGAGGGAAAGTTTGGTCTTCCCTGACCAGGTCTGGAACACAGAAGAAGGAAGGCTCAGCTAACTGTGTGTGGGGCATAGTTCAGAGCTCAGCTGAAAGATAATGAAGGCTAAATAAAGGTTCGTTAGGTGGGAACAGTGGGAGCAGTGGGAGGGTTTACCTGGCCGAGGGAATAGCATGTGCAAAGGTAAGGAACGGTGCGTGGGAGAGGTGTTACGTTTGTGGTGGGAGATAGGCACAGCGAGTACTTACTTGGTGTGAAAGTACTTTCTTCTGTAAAAATGCTCTATTTAATGAGAAAAATAGTGCAAAATTCATCAAAATAAAATCCCTCAGAAGATAGGTTGACTATTATTATTATTATTATTATTATTATTATTATTATTATTTATGCCTATAGCACCTGGTCTTCCTAGGAGGTCTCCCATCTAAGTACTAACCAGGCCTGACCCTACTTAGCTTCACAAGATCAAATATTGGGCTTGTTCAGGGTGGCAACTTCTTAAGACATCTGGGATTTAGGTTGATTGTAGTGATTTAGGTGATGACTTAAACTACTTTCAGAGTCCCCTAGACCCATTTCACTAGCTATAGGTAGAGAATTTGGTTAAGTCATAAATTATAGGACAGAGATCCTTCACAAATTTGGTTCAGGGAAAGCTGGGATGTGAGCATACAGAGAAAAAGGAAAAGATGGCACTGAGTGGAACTAGAGAGTCAGTCTAGGGCTTTGTGAAGAAAGGGTTAAAAGTCCAGTAAATATGCTCCCAGAACAGTGACTGCCTGAATTAAGATGCATCTCATTTTCATCTAAGGGATATCAGTACATAAGTGAGGCATGAAAGTAGTGGTTTTCTACTTTTCATTAACTATTGGTTATATTTTTGTAATGAACTCTTAATTGGCTTTCCATTTCCAGTCTTTTCCCTTGGGGCTATTCTAAACCAGTTCTTCTCATACTTTAATATGCTACAAGTTACCTGGCAATCTTTGTCAACATGCAAATTCTGATTCCACAGGTCCTGAGCGTCTGTATTTCTAAGAAGCTGATAATAGATGCTGATGTTGCTCGTGTGGTTACCACACTTTGAATATTGTTAGGTTAATCTTCTCAAGACCAAAATTCCTATTTTATTGTTTCCTTGCTCAGAATTCTTCTATGACCTTCAAATATCCACCCTTAGCAATTAAAAAAAATCTAGATCTTAGCATGTGTGCCTTCCATAATATGGCCCCAACCCACCTTTCTGCTTATGTTTCTCATCGGTCTCTACTTATTCCTGTGCTTCGGCTAACCTTGTAAAGGCTCCTGATATTTCCTTTTCCTGGAAAGACACTGGACTCACTCCATGAATCAATCTTTCTTATTTGTCATTCTTTTGCATTCCTGACTTTGTAAACTTCATAGTCTGCCTCTGCCTATATTTTATATACTTTGCATATCTTCACCTTTAGACTTTTAGGTCTTGGCAACTGAGCCTATATCTTATTCACTTTTAATTCCCTGTAGCATCTGATTATGTGTTATCTTTGACATACTTGTGGAATTGAATATTTTCATAATCATCATGCACATCAGTTATAATTTGCTTTAAGAGAAAAATGCTACTAGCAATTAATTTATTATTTACTTTGTAATTGGTATCCTACTTTCTTTCATTTATAGTTCTAATTTATGAGTGTATTTTAGTGTGTATGTGTGAATTTACTCATTTAAGTTATTAAACCAATGAATTTTAATTAGCCTATAATTCTAAGCTTTTCTCTGGCCTAAAGGTAACAGTTCCTTTTTTTAAACAGTAAAGCACAAGCATTTTTATGGTAGTTATTCTTTTTTCACTTATTTTCTCAGTTACTGTGTTGTAGATAATTGAAGCTGCCAAAAGTTAAGCTGGTTTTTTTTTTTGTTTTTTGTTTTTTTTGTCTGCTTGTTTTTTTTAACATTTCATAATAAATGCTTGGGCGAATGTATTGAATAATGATCGTGACATTTTTCTTTAGAGTCTATTAGACCGATTAAATGCCACAAATTAATTGGATGCCTACTACACACAAGCCACTGTGGGTGATACAGAAATGAATAACACACAGTCTGTGCCAAAAAGGAACTTTTATTCTGTGCAACCACTTGGAGAAGCTCCTATAACTCTTCCTTTTTATATTTTCTTCATGTAGAGGTGAAAGGTGGATAGTAACAGATGGAGCTTCTCATTTTATTCAGCTTGTGGTTTTGATCATCACCAAATGTGCTAATTCTGTTTTACATTATAAATCATTTTACTGTATCTAAGTTTTATTAAACTATGATTGACTCATTTTACACAAATGGTAGCATTGTATAATAGGCCACCATATTAAAATGCAAATTTGACTAAAAATTGTATTCACATATGGCATTCATTTTTTAAGTAAAAAAAAAAAATCCAAAATATTTTAAAGCCAGCCAGTTAAAATTATGAATCCTTTAAAAAAATGTATTGGTTTAACCTCAAAGCTTGAGACAGTGAGTTAAAATAAATGCTTTTAAATCATTCCACCATTTGTAGCATATGTAACTATAGATGTCAACTACATATCTTAGATTTAAAGTGGCCAGAAGTCAACTATTGATTCCTGTACATCTTAACCTGTTCCTCCAGCCATCTTCTCAACCATGTCCAGAAACACTAGTGTTTTCTTTCTCCCAACACCCATATCCAATCCAAATGTGAATACTATTGGCAATAACTTTAAAATATATCCACAGTCTGGCCAGTTTTTACTACCAGCACCCAAGATAATGGTCTTTATCACTTGCCTGGCCAGTACATCTATGTCTCTCTTATAGAACAAACAAATAATTGCATGTCATTCAAAGCATATCTATATAACAGTTTAATTATTCTGTTTTTTTTAGTAGGTTGCTTTCAGCTTATTGATATTAAAAATTAATTACATTGAAATAAGCCAGTCACAGAAAGACAAATACTGTAGGATTTCACTTATATGATGAACCTAGAATAGTCAAATTCATAGAGAGAGAAAGAGTGACAGTTGCTAGGGGCTGGAGAAAAAGGAAATGATGAGTTACTTACTGGGTATAGAGTTTCTGTTTTGCAAGATGTTTTGAAGACTAGATGCACGACGATGTGAGTGTCCTTTAACATTACTGAACTATACACTTAAAAGTGGTTAAGATAGTAAATTTTATGTGATATATATTTTACCACAATTTTTAAGAAGATAAGGTAGTGGTAGGAAAAATTTCTAAAACTCAGAAAATATCAGAGAACAGGTTTACAAGTTTAACAATGGAAAGATGGAAAACCTCTCTGTTAACTAGAGAAATGCAAATTATTTAATTACAAATCGTTTTACTCCTTGTTTGGTAGTAGTTGATAATAGCTGATGCTGGCAACAGGAAATAAGGCCCTTTCAAACTCTGTTGGTGGGAGAAAACATTAGTAAGACCATTTCGGTAGGCATTTAGTCCATTGATATAAAAATTTACATGCGTATACCCTTTGAGCAAATTCAATCCTGTTTTTTAGAAATATGTGCTTACATGTGTTCAAGAATAATGTGTACCAAGATCGTGAGGAAAACTTTTCTCGTAAAACCAAAAATTCAAAAAATAATGATGAAAAAATTTTCTTGTACCACCTTTGTTTGTAGGTTCAAGTATTTTTCTAGGAAAGACATCTGTGGATTTCTGAGTCAAGCGTTTGTACATTTAAAACGTGAGTAGGTACTGTCAAACTGCCTTCCAAAACAAGGCTATGCCAATTTACACGCACATGAGAGATTCTACTGGTTTTCTAAGAATCAGATATCATCAATGGTATTGATTTTACCAATTTTATAGATGAAAAATAATGTCTAACAGTTGTTTGAATTTGTGTTTCTCTGACTACTAATGAATTTGAGATCTTTTCATATGTGTACTCGCCATTTGTATATTTTTTCTGTACCTTTTTATGCACTTCACTTTTTCTCTATTTTTATTATTTTATAGAAATTAAAAATATATAGGTGATCTGGATTTTGATCTCTTGCTTATCGAGCTCTGTCTGTCTGTCTATCTAATCTATCAGATATGAATCTGTGACCCCGATCAGGTATACAAGAACTGCCACATTACCTCATATTCTTTAAATACAATTATATGCATCTCTCACAACACCTTGTCAGGGATGAGAAACTCAAGGTCAGTCATCATTGGGGTTCTTCTAAACTTTCATGGATGTGAGAAGATTTACTTATACAGAGCAATATATTTGGCCAGTCCCTTGGGCTCTGTAGTCCAGGTGGATATGATTCATATACCATTATTCAAGTCCTTACCCTCCTCTGCTTCTCTGCTGGACTTGGGTATGAGATTTTTTTTTTTTTCTGAGATTGGGAGACTTTCTATTTCTTTGTTTTTCTAATTTATTATTAATTTTTATCTTTAGATCTTGAACTCACTTGGAATTTGTGCTTGCCTGTGTGTATATGTAAGATTTGTAGTAAGAATACAAGTTTTATATCCTTTTAGATATTCAATTGTTTGATCACCATTTATTGAATAATCGATTTATTCTTTTCAGACATGAAATACAACCTATTACAAACACTAGGCTAATAGAGGATTAAAGTCAATTTTTGGTAGGAATAAAGGCTACAAATCTTAGACAAGTTAAAGTATGCTAGAAAAAAGAGATTATTGGCAGACTTAAGAAATATAAACAAACTGAACTAGAATCTGAAGAAAAGCACTATGAATAGAGTTAAGTTGAAATTAAAAAACTAGGGCAATATTTTCTACTTATCTTTTAATACATAAAAAGATTATTCTAATTAACATAAAATGGATAATTTAAAAATAGGCGAAGAGCCTGAAGGAGTAATAACAAAAATTCATATAAGGTAAAAATATATAAATACTTGTCCACTAGAAATGATATAAATTCATCTTTTACCACTGAGATACAAATTTTGAGCTCTCAAAATGGCAAAGTTTAAAAAAGCGATAAAACTCAAATTACTGTGAAAACATTGCTCAGAGGAATGTAAATAGGTAAAATCTTTTAAATGGTCAATTTGGCAACATATTTAAAAGCTCTTAAAATATGCATATTGCTTTGCCTCAAAATTTTGTTTTTAGAAATTTTTTTTCTAAGAAAATAATCAGAAAGGTTTGCAAACATTTACATGGTGTTATTGATAAGGAGAACCACCTAAGTGTTTAATAATTGGGGAGAACCTACATAGAGAACACTATGTCGGCATAAATTTCATGACGTGGAAAAATGTCCACACATACAGTATGTATGCTGAAATGATCTGCTTGTGAAACGAGTGTGCGCCAGTGATATTTTTGTGAAGGAGAGTAAGGCGGAATTAGAAACTACTAGCCCTAGTAAACTTGGTTTAAAACATCTTCGCAAGCCTTTGATACTGCCTCAGAAGTGGTAGGTTGTGATACAAAAGAGCTGAATGGATGGTTCTCCATGCTGGGCGCATATGCGTCTGCCATACCTGGTATCATGACTTCAGCATGAGGAGAAAGCATAGGTGGACCTCAGTCTTATATGTCACTGCCAAATGAAAGAAAATGTCTCTCCCTTCAAGTCAGATCTGTGAACTTAAAAGTTTACCACATAAGTTAACTCCCCCAAAAAGTCCTTATAGTGTCAGAGTTCTTGCCTTTGTTCAGAATGAAATCAACAGTTTTGGAATATTTTTGCTTCTTTCCCTCATGACCCCGAGTGTGCAGGGCTTTCCCTCTTCCCTGCACTGTGATTAAAACTCTAACTCTGAATTGCTATAAACCCACAGCTACTGTTCCCTCTCCCGGAAATAGGCCAAGGGCTTTTAGAAGCAAAGTGTCTGAGACTGTAATTATAGGCAGGGTTAATCATGTAGGCTAAATAAGCACAGAGAGAAAACTCTCAGAGAATCTGAAAATCATGATTGCCTTTGATCCCCCCCACATAAAATAGGGTCGGGGAGAGGTGAGCGCAGCTGTGCGGGAAGCATCTTGTTTTGGTGGCTTGGCTGTCAGATTGTGTTTAATAAACCGAGCACCTTCCACCCACTCTCTCTCTGTCCTGACAGCAACTGCAGCCACAAAAAGGCAGGAGAGGGGCTGGTTCTGTAGGGAAAAGAAATTTAAAAATACGCTTAGATGTTCAGAACCAGGTGCCGTTTTCCAAACTGTTTTGCTCACAGGGAAAGTAAGCTTATTGAAGCAAGTTGTATTTGTGCCACAAGATGCCACCCTTCCCTTAAAAGAAGAGACCAAGGTAACTAAATAGAATACAAGTGTTTTATGAATCCATCTCTCACTTTTGTATCAAGGAGCTTCATCTGAGATGAAGTGTTTTGTTCTGTAACATTTTGGTGTACGGAAAGAAACTAGTTTCTTGTTAGCAATTTCTAAAACACTTTTAAACTGCTATGGAAACATTACTTTTCTATCTTATCTGACAATGGATTACAGTTTTGCACTCAAGCTTAATTGCTTTGGGTTCCTGATGTTAGCCTAGCTTTTGATGTACAGTTAAGCAGTTAAAAAAGGTCTCAAAACAACAGACTGTCACTCTTCACAATTTTAAGCTTCCAATTTCTCCAAGAGAGATGTTTAACTTTCTTGTCTGTGGAAGCAAAAAATGGAGTGGGATTTGTTTTTGATTATTTGTTTGTGGTTTTGCTTTTATGAAAACGCACGATCCTCTATCCATACATTAAAATATAGTCACCTGAATGCAAAGTTGAAGGCTGCCATAGCAAAAAGTGATTGACTTGTAAAATAGAAATCAGCGTAAGTCATAATAAAATATTCTTTATATTATTAGCTGAAATCAATACATCTTTGTTAATCATAATTCTTGAATTCATCTTTGACTGTGTGCTGAAAGCAAAATTTCAAGAATTACCTATATTGCCCTAGTCTATTATTGCCTTTTACTTACCATGAAACTGCTAGTTCTAGTAAGTCAGTCAACTGCGGTCAATGGTTGTTCCTTAATCACCTTTCTGCATTGACAAGAAAAAATGGAAAAAATTCAGTCATTCTTCCTGAAGGCAAGTCATGACGAAGCTGTGATCTTGAACAGCTTACTTAACCTATTGGTACCTCCATTTTTATTTGTAAACTGAAACATTTTACTGGCTACTCTGTAAATTGTTTCCTATACATTTGAAGAGATTTTTATGACACTCTCATTAAAAATTTGGATAGGTAGGTCAAATATGGGAGCTATGGAATAACACACTCAATTGACATGAATTGTTAGGTAGAGTGAAGACTTTGGAGAAATTTCTCACTTGCACCAAATGCAGAGTCTTCCCTAGCACCTTGTGGCTCCATAGAGAATGTCCAGTCATCTGCGGGTACTTGGATACAGAAGTTTGAGAAGCATTCGCTGACACATTGGGATTCTTGAGGTACAAACTATGTCTCATTGCTCTCTGTATCTTCATGCTGAATTCAGGGCTACCTATAGAAAGCATGTGCAGGGGAGCTGTGGCCCCTTCCATCGTCCCATTCGCACATTCATTTTTGTTGAGGAGGAAGCGAAAATGGCAGCCTGAAACTGGTGGAAAGGGGTCAGTTTCGGGAGGCCTCAGGCAGCGGTGGGTCTGAATTCTGACTCTGTCACGTCTTAGGTGTGTGATCACCTCTCGGAGCCTCATTTCTCTCCATTTAAATGAGTTTAAAAGCACCAGCACGAGCAGTCTTGGCAGACAGGTGAGGGAGGGGGAGGTGTCTGCTTCAGTCCAGAAGTCTGATATGAAGAAGGCAGGACAACGTTGAGGCCTCAGGAAGGAACCCGTGGATTTTGGGCTGAGATGAGACCATGTGGAATAGTCCTTCTGGCTCGCATATGTTGACACTCCGGCGAGACCGTGTACAGTCCAGAGGGTGACATGGATGTAGTGATGGAAGGATCAGATATGGCTCTGACCAAATGTACTGGCCTTCTCATGTCTGTCAGTGAGTCCCTTGGTGTCCCAACTTAGAGCAAAGCTCATTGGGCAGTGGGTTTTCAAGTACAAAGAGGCTGCTAACAAACTCTGTGAGCCTGGGCAAGTGTGTTCTCCAGTGCCTCTTTAGCACACTCTTACTTTTGTAGAGCAATAACACCTTAACGTCCTCTTGCGCTCCAGTATGGGCTATTTGTCTTTGCTTGGGCTAGAGATAAGAGAACGTCTTGGAAATATTTCTTAAAGCATGTGCTTGGAACGGCCTGTCTTCCCTAAAATAGGAGTTAGAAACGCAGCCCCCCCCTTTTTTTTAAAAATAAAATCACTATATATATAAATAAAATCACTATATATAGTGATTTTATAAAAAAATCACTAAATATATACTTCTTATATATATGCATATATATGAATATATATATATATATGTTATGGCTAGCAAAAGAGAATATTGGGAATCTGCAAGAATCCCAATATTTGTATTAAATTCTGATGTGATTGTATAATACTATTGCCACAAACCATTCTGCCTTCTGTAGCAATGTGCTAATAGCATCGCTACGAAAAGCTTGTTTACACATATATATACTAATTTTTAACATTGACATGATGAAAGTCTTTTATATTTTATTTTCTTCATTTGAAAAATTGTCATGGAGAGAAGTCTATAAAGTTTAAGAGTTATTTCCCGTGTGAGAAAAGCCGTTCAAATTGTTACTTCTGTGCGAAATTTCTTTGGTTTGAGCCTTTGTTTATAAGGTCAACCATTTCTGGCCACACTAAGGATCAATGTTTAAGTCAGAGGCTTTCCATGATGAGCTTGTCTTTGGATAAGCTTGGTATGAAACTGTACCTGATATGGGAACTCCACATTGATAATGACAAATCAAGGCCAATATATCCTCTCTCTGTTGGGACATAGATGGTAAGTTGGGTCATAAGGGTTTAAATGATCTTTTTCTCCTAAATACTAACTTCTTTTTCCAGTTCTCTATTAGAAAAATTTTTGAAGAAACAGGAGTAGGGTTGCCAGATAAAATATAGGACATCCAGTTAAATTTTAATTTCAGATAAAAAGAATTTTTTTTTTGGTATAAGTATTGCATATACATTGTATATGCAATTGCATGTACATTGCATATACATTGTATTTAAAGTTAAACTACTATACTCAATTATGTTTTGTAATAATTATACTAAAATTAATTTTTTTTCTTCAAGATTATGGTCTTTATTAGCAAGCCCGGTCTGTAGCCGTCTTGCCCCTAGCCTAGCCCAGCCCAGGCAGACAGTGAGTCGGAGTCTCTGGATGGGGCAGGAAGAGGTGCTACTGGTTCTACTCAAAACACGTTCACCAGCTGGACGGTGCGCAGAGTTTGGGCAATCTGAATAGAGGATAGGCCCTGAGGGACCATTCCTCTTGGCACAGCTCCTGTGGGGACTACTAGTATAAATTCAGTTTTTTTTTAAAAGCTGAAATTAAAATTTAACTGGCATACTGTATTTTTATTTGATAAATGCAACCTTGACTAGGATCCCACTGAAATGTGTGAGAATGCTGAGTTAGTTTCTATGCTACACACATTCTCACAAAGAATAGCGATAAATGCCTACCACTTGAAATAATGTCATTTTTATAAAGTAAAATTGACCCAGTACATCGATTTGCATTTCCCATGACATCCATATACATATGTTTCTTTCAAAGTTTAAGATATATGTATTTTATATTTTGCTTTTTCACTTAATATATACAACATTTCTATATCTACATTTTAAAACTGTGATACAATTTTATGTCGTAGATGAATTATTTAACATTTCCTTATTATGAAATACTTAGGTTATATCCTTTTTCTGCTGCAAATGTTACGGCACCTTCTTGATGCCTATAGTACTTGTTTTTTGTTAAACTGTTTTTCTAGAATAAATTCCTAGGAGTGAGATGAGTGTGTCATTGGGAATCAAGTGGTAAATTATGCCTGAATAATCACAGTCAAGTTTCTCTTTTCAAGTCATGTTATAAAGGGTACAAAATGGGAAAGGAGAATCGGGGAAATGCATGTGGATGCAATTTTATGTCTTAAGAGTTCTGCAAGTGGACAATCCTTTTACAAGAATATTTCACATTTCTGAGAGGAAGCCATTTCTATTTTTAATACCGGTAGTAAAATAACAGGCATAGAAGTGGTTTTGAAAAATCAAGCTGAACATGAAAGAGTTTAATAATCTATACTTTTCCTCTGCTGTCCATTTCTTACCTGTATGTTACCAGGCTTCTCTGATCATCACAAGTGGCCTCATAACTGCTCCAGACTGACATGATTGCTTCTAAAACATGTTTCCCAAGGTTACATTATTGGAGGAACCTGCAGTGTGCATCTGTTCATAAACTAATCATGCACTTCTCCCTTGAGGTATTGTAGACAAGAAATAGGTTTGAAAGAATTCGCTTCTATAGTAAGTTGTGCAAGTGATAAACCAGTACCCAACTGATTTAAAAATCTCACTCATAGAGCAAAAGCAAACACATAACCAGGCAGAACTATTTGCTTTTAAGGCAAAAGAGACAAGAACGGTATTTGAGAGGGGTAAATATAAGGTGAGGGGCCCGGGAGGCAGTAATTGTAATTTGCTCTACTTCTTGACCTTGACCATCATTTAAAGTGATTTAAAATCCAACAAACAAGATAAAATGAAATAAATATATGTAGAGGTATAAAGACTCCAAACTAAGTTTTTCTCTAGTTGCTTTGGTTAACGTCAGCTTTATCCCTTAAGAATTAAGCCGCCATCGGGAGATACGTTACTATTTACAGTATCCCAGTCAAGCTCATAGGCAGAGAGCTTAGGCCTTGCTGGCAGTATGGTGCTGTAAGAAACTAAACTTCCATGGGAACTGTGAGTTCAAGTTGACAATGCAACAGTATTTCAATAGAGAGCAATAATGAGAGATTAAACATCTTCTTTAGTGCTCTATCTTGAAAAAAATCTTCTTCCTTCCCAGTCAAGCTGTAGTTGGGAGTTCTATCAGCATTTACTACATTGTTTTCAGAGGCAACACTGGGAGTTCATCGAGATGTTAACAGCTGATCTCCAAAAGTGAGATGAAATAAACTTGGGAAAATTTCTTGCAATGTGCTCCTCCCTCACAGATCCTTGGTGCCCATTAGAATAGTGAAATCTCTGAGAAACTTGCAGTAAAAAAATCTTTTTGACTTTAACTTATAACTTCCTAAACATATGTCTAAGGAAGTCATATTTACACAACCCCAAAGAACATTTCAAGGAACGCTAATGTTCTAAAGGACAATTTATGTCAAACTTAGTTAAATATGTCTCCGTGTAAACAAAGGGGTGTAGAAAGTTGGTTGGAGATCCTTTCAGACTAATTTTGGATGTATATTGTAGCCTTGCTGCTTGTCTTACCCATGCAAAACTTCACTGCATCTGTTGAGTCATCTGAGATGAGACATCTATAATTTTCTTCAGAGACTCGATTCTCTGGGCAGGGAAATGAAGGAGAAGGAAAAGGTTGTCCTTTTCCTTATATTAATTTATCCTTCTAGTTAAATCCTATGGCTTTAGAATAGAAAGGACAGTGAGGAAGGGAGCTGGCTGTAAATATAGTTCAGCAGAGAAGGCTTTTCTCTACTAAATCATGACTTCTGGACAAAAGGACTAGACGAAAAAACAAGACAAAATACATCTCACGAATACTGAGAAGGGTATGATTAGGAGAAAGAATGTTTAATTAAGGGGGCTCAAAGTTGAATTGGCCACTGGAAGCAGGAGACTGGAATGGAAGGATAAAATTGGGTCTTAAGGAGGATGATACATGGCAGAAAAGGAAGCAGTTAAGTGGAGGTGATGAATTATTTTCAAGTGAATTTTCAGTGAAATGATTTAGAGATAATATGTATTACTTCAGATGCCTAACACTAATGTTCAGATTAGAGTAAAAAAGAACATTTTAGGATTTCTAACTATGAATTGTTATTCAATTAAATGAATAAATATTGATTACTTGTCATGTGTAGCATAATAAAAAGGAATTTCAGAATATAAAGAGAAATTCTTTCAAGGAGGGAATACTATAAATATTGTAGTAAGAAAATAAGCACACACAAATTACTTATATAGGGCAATACTATCATTTTGAGCAGAAGAATAATGTGATCAGAACTGAGTTTTGGAATATCAATCTGCCAGTAATAACTAGAATGGGTTGGAATACAAATAGTGGACGTAAGGAGACTAGGGAAGAGATAAAAGTCTTAATTTTCAAAATAGGAATTAAATCGTGGGGTAGGCAAACTTTTTATGTAAGTGTTCAGATGGTGAATATTTTTGCCTTTGGATGCTACTTGGTCTCTGCAGTGTGTAAGCAGTCATAGGCAATATGTAAATGGCTGAGGCTATTGTTTTCCCATAAAACTTAATTTTAAAAAATGGGTGACAGGCCTGACTTGTTCCACAGGATGTAGTTTTCCAACCCCCAAATTAATTAAAGAAGCTTAAAGTCAACTACTGATGAAAATATTAAAAATTATTACTGTATCATAAGGGTGTAACACTGACTTTTAAAAACATTAACAAATCATTGTTTACTAATCCCATTTATGATAGGGTTATTTGGATTTTCATATCCAACAATGGTAAACTAGCTTATAACTAATTGACACTTTCATTAAAAAAAACCCCCAAAAACAGAAAAGCTGGGGAAGAGGGGAGGGAAAGAGAGAGAGCGAGCGTGTGTGTGTGCACATGTGTGTGTGTGCGCACGCATATTCACACTACTGTACATCAGAGCTATCAAGGCAGTAAGGACTTGTGGGGTTTAAAATATAGGGAAAATCAAAATATATGGCAACAGTAATAAAAGGCAGAAGGGGTAAGTGGAATTAATATGTTCAGAGATCCTTGTACTGTTCAGCAATTAGTGAAACCACAAATTTATATTAGGTATTAATAAAACAGTGGCACATTTGTAATTTCTATGGTTACCATTACAAGAATGGTAAAAGAATTTATCATGTAGCTGAGATGGCTCATAGAGGGGGAAATGGAATAATAAAATACTACTTAATCCAGAATAAACAAGAAGGTGAGAAAAAAATATATAGAATAGGTATGACCTCCCCCACCAAAAACAAAAACAAAAACCCCACAATAGTAAATGGTAGACTTCAACCCAGATATATCTGTAATCATATCAAATGTAAGTGGATTAAATATACTAGAAGATAAAGGTATACTGAACTAAAAAACAAAATTCAAATATATGTTTGATAAGAGATACACTTTGAATACGAGGCTACAGAAGAAGTAAAAGGATATATCAAGCATATTAAAATAGAAAATAGATTGATGGTTGCCAGGGCTGGGTGGGGGAAATGGATGAAGGTGGTCAAATAGTACAAACTTCTGGTTATAAGATGAGTAAGGTCTGGGGATGTGATGCATAGCATGGTGTGTATTGTTTCTTATAGTTAAAAAAAATGAGAAGTGGCCATCTTTAGTGACTCTCTCAAACTGTAAAAAGCAGACTCCTTCAAGAATCGTAATCCAAGTAGTTAGACCCACATGAAGTGACAATATCAAGTGGATTTGGGCTTTTGAGTAAATCTGTAGAAATCTAGCTGGCCTTTTGAGTAAATATGGCCTGGAATGTAGGTAGCCTCAAGCTGTTTCCCTTTAATTATTCCATAAAAGGTGGGAGGCTAGAATTTACTGATTATTTTTCCATGAAGGCCACACTTGGCATCTTGTTACTTCCAGCTCGGCAGGACAGAGTATCACCGCTGAGGCTGGCCACAGGAGCATGAGTGGCAGCTGGGCAGATATTTGTCGTCTCCGTTTCAAGCCTATGCCATAATGAACCCATGTTTATGCTTAACTGTTGTTAACTTCCATATTGTAGTGAATCCACAGGAAAAAAAATGTGTACGACTTTTGAGAAAAGAGAGAGAAGAAGCAGGGATGACTGCAGGCAGCCACTACATTAAAAGATTATGGGCCAAAGCACCAATACCACAGGACATTTGAGGTGACCTTGCTGCAGGTGCCCAGACATCACCATCCCAACTATGGAGAATAAATTGACCCCAAAGTGGACATCATATGACATGCAGGTTTCAGGTAGTCTGTAAACTTTGCAAAACAAAAAAGAAGAGTTGTGAGCAACGGGTAAGAATGACTGCGTATGTCATGTGAATTTTTATTTTGAGCGTAATAATTTTCTTGTCACACTTGGACTTAGAATGGATCCTCTTGTCTGTGGCTATGATGGAAATAGTTTTAATTTAATGTCACTTTTCAGTAAAATCTGAGCCTCCTGTTCTTTGGAGTCATAGAGCCAATAGGCTGAGCTACCATGGGGTGTGATTGCCTAACATTTTGGGAGGAATTTTATACTGTATATATATTTTGTCTATACATATAATTTTATGTATTGGGTAGGTAGGGTCATTTAGTTTCTTAACAACTTAATTTTCCTTCTACTGTAGAAAGCACCAGAAAAGAATTATATTTACATGTGCAGAGGCTACTTAAGAAGCTGTTAGGTATACAGTAAATATTTTAAGTTCTTGAGGCATCTGCTTTGGGAAAATTCAGAGAATGAGGTACTCAAAGTTTCTCTAGTTAGACTGAACTGTCTTTTAATATTCTCATGGTGAGTGTTGGCTATTAGAAAAAAAAATGAAAAAACGCTGCAGTGTTTACCGCTTATATCTGAATGTAGGCTTAAGGTACCATAACTGTATGAATTATATCCTAAGCTAAGTGTGATGTTTATACATAACTATATAGTTAAAAGGTATGAATTTAGTAGTACCCTGAGAAAAAAGATCAGTATATTATTTCCTCTTTTTTTTTTGGAAAAATTTTCATAGAAGTTAGACTATTTTCAATGAGTTTGAGGGCATTGAAAGATAAATCATTGGGATGATGTCTTGCTTTTAAGCATTCTGGGACCTTTTAGAATAAGGCAACATTCCTTTCTTCTGTTCTTTTTGTTGTATTTTCATGGTCCCCTCAGCTTTCATGATAATATAAGT
Source organism: Rousettus aegyptiacus (assembly GCF_014176215.1). Taxonomy (NCBI): domain Eukaryota; kingdom Metazoa; phylum Chordata; class Mammalia; order Chiroptera; family Pteropodidae; genus Rousettus; species Rousettus aegyptiacus. Next base: position 23,308,923 of record NW_023416310.1, read on the forward strand.
AGCTTCTCCTCTTCTAAATGTAAACTAGGACTAGATGTAAAATTTTGGATTAATAACTATGTTCGCAAGTTACTTAACGTATTATACCAAGCCCCGTTGGTTTATTTTGTATGGTCAATGTTTCCATTAATTTGCAATTGGGTTTTTTTTTTTATTAGAGGCTTTTACAGTTGTCTTAAACATGACATGTGTATTATTCTCAATCACTGGAAGGTTTTGATAGGTCACTTAAGGATAGAGGCAATTCTGTATTCTAAAGACCCACTTTGATGTCCATGTTGTCCTGATTTTCCCAAGGATCAAAATCAGTCAGGCACTGAAGACTGAACACAATACCTTGCTAGATAATCGTCTGGGTACCAAAAGTAATTTATATTTTTTCTATTTCCTCTGCTCATTTTTTTCTGAGACAATGTGACCTTTGTGGTATGTGGTTAGAGAGGCATTGATTTTCATCTTAAATCTATGGTTACTTTAAAAAGTAATGGAATCTCCTGTAGATTTTTGGTGATTACTCTGAATGCCAATATTAAAAAACTCAAATTTTTCCTGATCCTAATTCTCAAATGCATCCCAACATCTTACTGGAAGGGCCTATGGTTGAGATTTGGGGATAAGTTCCCCAAAATGCCCAAGTTTGAATTTGCCAGGAGAGAATTCTGGGTTCTTTTCTGAACTGCTAGGATACGCTCTCTTGCACATGGAAACATCCTGGTGCTGAGGGAAAATTAGGATACCTGTGTCTCTTCCGTCAGATAACTAAAGACTTGAAGAGTATGAACTGAGTGGCATTTCAGAGACTAGAGTCCCTAATCCAACACGAAGAGATCTGAAGGAGTTCCATTCAAGAGTTGTGTCTTGGAAGACATAGTTGTTAAGAGGAGGCTCAGCAGGACCCTTTTTGGGTCCAGTACTGTGGATTTCAGCCTCAACAGGACTCCAAGAACCATAAAAGCCAGAGAGGATGACTGACAAGGTGCTGCCCTTGAGAGCTGCTGCTAGGTTTATCTTCCAGGCCAGGAGCTCCCTTGAGAAAAGACTAGGTCCCAGTTGTTGGCCGAAGACTTGTGGGAAGGGCACATGTGTGACTCATTGGGCTTATTGTATTGGTTGCCAAGGAGGGGGAATAATTATCTGCTAAAGCGTTGGAGGATTAGACATGTGAAAAGTTGAGCAGGGCCTCGAGCCAATTACAGAGCTCCTTGGATTTTTGGCTGTGTGGATGTAGCAATGAGAAAGAGGTATTTTTCACAAAAGTACTTCTTTCTAAAAAGGGTGCTCTGTGTTTTTCTCTTTTTAGTTGAGTGAGGAAAACCTGAGGCATTACCTCTGTGTTGTGCTTAAGAGGCTCACATGCATGAGCACTTTTGCTGATTTTCCTGGGAGATCCTCAAGTGCATCTAACTGTGCCCTGTCCTGGAATCTGTTCACAGAGCCAGCAGTCAGGGTTTTAGTGCAGGTAATCAAGAAATGCTCATTCGCAGCCAGAATCAAACTGTTTTGCCACAAGCACAGCCAACAAAATAGCACACTGTTGGCAGGAGATAATCATTGCTCTAATATTTTCTAGGCTGCCAGAAATGAAAATGAAAAACACTGCAGTAAAATTGCTGTCCCAAGAAAAAATTTTAACTTTTTGACTTAAATTCTTTTACAGGGCACCTGTTCAGTGAGAACCTGCATTAGGTGAGGTTCATAATGATAAATGTCTTGGCTCTACTATTTCATAATTTCCTATCCATTTTTCTTCTTATGTGGGTCACTCTTCTTGTTTCTGTCCCCCGTGTTGTACTCTGCTTGCCTCTTACCCCCTCAGGTATCCTTCATGTAGGTCGTTGCCTTCATTAGCACGTGCCTTGATCAGCCCTTCTTTCCCTGTTTTCAACCTCGCCAACAAAACTTTCCCTCCTGAATACCTTCTTCTATTGTCTTGATAAATAATTTGCTTTCTTATTAAGAATTTTAGATATATCAGGAATATTTTTCAAGACCCAATTATTTACGCTGGTAACGAAATCCAATACTAGGCCAATTTGGTACTCTAAGTTATATGACTTTGCTTCATTTTAATGCAACTAGTGAGAGCACAGAGAAGTTAGATAATAGACATGTAGGATTTCAGTGATTAGAGGGTATTTAATTGTACAGATTTATTAATTTATTTATATTCATCGAGCCATGCATTTGTTCCGTAAGTATTTATTGTACATATGCCATGTGAACAAAGCGAGGTTTAGTCTCTGCCCTTATGGAACTTCTAGCCTAATGAGAAAGCTGGCAATATTCAAACAATCACAAAAATAAATAAAAAAATTATAACCGTTAATACTATGAGCATGTATTATAAGGAGAATTGACATAATATGGGAGGTGAGAGAAAGCTTCTCTGAATGAAATTTGAGAGGAGTTCTGATGGAAGACTAGATGCCCAATGGAGGATAGGCAGTGTGGCAGGCAAAGGAACAGCATGTGCAAAGGCCCTGTGGTATGGGGGAGCAGGCACGTTCAAGGACCCAAAAGGACTGTGTGGTGAGCTTGCAAAGAGCATTGCAGGATTTCCAAATAGTTAGTGTAAGTCACTGAAATATTTTAGGTGGAGGGACGACATGATCAGAGGGCTTCTACCTTTCTACCCCAACTTGTAGAATAGTTAGCTCTGGGCTGAGTTTATCTCTTTTATAGTAAAGAAGCACCAAAATACAACATTCTGATTTTCCCCCTGTCATATTTCTGAATGCTTCAGCCTTGGTCAGCCCGTGGCCTAAGGGAGAATAGGGGACAGTGTAATCATATATTTTGCCACCTCAAAACAAAGATACTAGACCTCCATCCTATTATATCTGTTTCCTTTTTACTTTTACCCAATAGCCTGCACTAAGTCGATGCCATTTATTCTAGCTTTGGTTTCATGTGCCCCCAACATCCAGGCATAAAATTCTATGTCAGTTAAGGTTAGGTTCAACTAGAATAATAGAAAAAGTTCAAATATCAATGACTTAAACAAGATAGAAACTTAATTCTCTCACTTGTGAAAAAATCTAGGGATCGGCAATCCAGAGTTGCTCTGGTGGCTCTGGCCACAAAGTCCTCAGGTAGCCAGGCTCCTGCTCACTGTACACTGTCCCTAGGGCATGGAGCTTGTCCCTGGGTGCTCTAGCCAGAATTTAATCATATAGCTATGCTATCTCCAAGGGATGCTGAACAAGGAAAGAAGAATAAGTATTAAAAGGCACCTCTACGACGGTGGCCTAGTCAATCAACACCAGTTAGCTTATATTCTCTCTATGGCAGCTCCTTTCTTATTACAATATTAAAGGGACTTTTCTCCCCTAGCTTTACTAATATGTGATTGACAAATAAAAAATATATTTAATCCATACAATGTGATGTATTGATATATTATATCTTGTGTAATGATTCTAAGGTGACTTTTCAAATGTGAATTAATGATGTTGTAAGTTACAGTGAAGCTAAGGTAGCTAGGATTTAGATTCCAAAGCTTCATAGTCAGGGCTTCTGATGTGAACATTACAGGATAGAAAAACATTTCCACTATTGGTTTTTCTTGTTTTTCAGCAACTTTCTTTTCTTTTCTTTTCTTTTTTGGCAAGAGCCCCACCAATATAACCCACCATGTTACAATTTGCTTCAAATAATGTTAGTTAATTTGAGAACGAAGGCCGACACTTAGTTCTTTTGGTACCTAAATTAACGCTCTTCCCACTGTATCATTATGTGTGGAACTTATTTTTTTTTATATATAGAAACATAGATTTGTTCATATCTACATTTATCTACACTTTTCAAATTGGTAGATAAATCATGGTACAATATTCTACACAGAATAATGAACATGCCACAGCAGAGGGAGTATTATGCTCAAATTTGAGAAAAATTGATTGCACAAAGAAAATTGGGCATCCTCACTGCAGCACTGCTCAAGCCCTTTAGTATGCTAATGTACATTGTGAACCTTTATGACAGATTTATATGGCAAATTTATTTGGCCACCAAACACTTTATTTTACCCTATACCATTGTTATATCACCCCCCAAATTTTGTTGTAGAATACAGTTTGGGAAATGTTTAAATATTTAAGGAGCAACTGCTTTACACTGAGGATATTTTGGAGTCTGCAATATATAAAATAGCTCCTTATCCAAATAACGCAATATCTGATAGGAGAAAGAAACCCTGAATTCATGAATCCTTTAACAATAATTTAATTAATGTCTACTATATGACACTCACTATTCCAGACCCCAGAGATAAAACTGAAAAACACAATTTACCTTTAAATGAATAAGATAGCAACTCATGACAATCCTTATTTATGGTCGTTACTAGTCACATAAATAGTATTATTCTCAATCTGTGGAACATATATTTCAGGGGCTGTAGAATTATCATAAAGTACTTGTGAGTGATTTTATATGTACACCAAACATTGTCTACAGACTGAACAAGTAAATCAAAGTATAATTGTTGTATTGGAGTCTGTCGTGTTTTAATTTTAAATAGCTGTTACTTGGATAGTTGAAGGGCATTATTACAGATAGAAGGAATTTTAGATTCATTGAGGAGTGACTAAGTTTGGGGGTTAGAACTAGTAATTGGTTTATTTTTACTATAGGGTTATGTAAGAAAAAAATGAATAGACTTTTATTTCATGCTTCATTAGCACCTCAGGCCACACAGGTCTTTTTTCCTCTCTATTGGGGTCATAGGCCTAATAGTGGCTTTATCACAATTGGCCCCATGACTCATTTCTTTTTAAGTTGCAAAATAATCTGTGAAAGATAGAGAGAACAAATTGGTGATTGCCAGAGGGCAGGGGTGTTGGGGGTCCGGAGGGCTGGGTAAAAAAGGTAAAGGGATGAAGTACAAATTAGTAGTTACAAAACAGTCATGGGGATGTAGAGTACAGCACAGGGATTATAGTCAATATCATAGTCATATCAATGCCATATAAATCTGTCATAAAGGTTCACAATAACTGTGTGTAGAGCCAGATGGGTACTAGAGAAATTGGGGGGATCGCTCTATAAATTATATAAATGTCTAACCATTGTACTGTATACCTGAAAATAATATAAAATATAAAGTATATAAATCAAAAACATCCATGAAAAATCTCAAAATAATCTGTGAAAGAGAGAAGAGTATCTAGAGTCAGCTTTTCTTCACTCCAAAGCAGAGCACTGGGTGCTCTGCCACCTAATGCAGACTCCTGATTAAATCTCCCAGGCTAACTTGAGAGAGTACGAGGGTGATGCAAGATGCTGGCATTTTCACGGGAGATTATCAGTGATAATGTGATATCCCTTCTGACCCTGGCATCATGCCAATCTGCTCCGCCCTCATACCAGTACTAACTGGGGTGACAGCTGGCGACGAGGTCTCAATGAGGAGTGGAATCAGGGGCACAGTCTGCTGGTCACTGTTCAGCTTCCATCCGGTATCTCCTACATTTCAAGAAGAAATTCTTGACAGTGGCTTGAGAGATTGAAAGAGTTTGGTTCTGTGGCATGGCAGCTTTTATTTTGGGAAGGCTGATATAACAAAGGATATCCTTGTGAATCATGTCTTCGGTCAGTGATGAGTGCTCTGCTATCAAACGGTAGCGTTTATTGAGCATGTAATATGCACCTAGATGTAGACTAGATGCACAGAGGAACTCATGTGTATTGAGTTGCACTCGTTCTCTCCCATAGGCTGCAGAGTGAATTCTAAAGCCTGGACTAACGACAGAGTGTACAGGTCAGTATATATAGCCTGGTGATAATGTATGGTGGAACTTAAATGCTGCCAGGGGTTCAATGAAGGAAGGCATCAGTAAGGTGAGTCAGAATTTGTGAAAGAAGTAGAACCAAAACATAGAATTCGACCATGTCATATCTGTTTCCATTTATACTATTCGAGTTAGTGAATCTCCGTCTCTGGTGGCTGCACATTCCTTGTAGCTAGAGAGGGCCATGAAAACACTTATATTGGTATTGATGATATTTAGCTCGTTTTTGTGGCCAAGATTCTGCTCTACTATTTAGGATATTCTAAGTCAGGAAGGTCAGAAAACAGGCTAATTGCTCCTGGTGGTGCCCCATGACTGTCAAAGGACACCTGCAGTCCACTGACTGGACATGAGGGTACTTAATCCTATGAGGTAGTTGGAGAGTATGCACTGATGTTGTACAGCACGTATCGCAGAGCAATGTAAATGTGGACTCCATTTGTGGCTACGTCACTAGCAGAAGGCAATGCTTCCCACTGCTCCTCCAATGTCACGGCGCTCAGACGTGTCTCAGAATTACAGCGACGCTGCTGTGCAGACTCCAGGCTCTGGGCGTAGAGGCAGAGAGGGAGAGCCGCTGCAGCAGTTCATCGTCTCCCAGGGTCAGTAATAGAAGCCCACAAATAAATCTGTGAGAGTAACATGGATTCTTAAATAAGACCATCTGGGGAATGAACAGTGATGAAGAGCCACAGAGACGTGGAATAAAGACCACCACAACCATTCCCTTAGCCGTGGCCGCCGAAGTTTACTACCAGTTGCTAAACCCTCTACATTGCTATGTATCGCTACGTGTAAATATGTATAGTAAGTTTCTTGTGACTTTTACTGAAGTACAAATTCAATAATTCTGACAATTCCCTTTGTCTTCGTAAAGACCTGAAGTTAAATATACTTCCTCTTGGTATTATTATACTATGTAAATACATGTGCAGTTTGATAGCAGGCAAGACACTGATCCCCAGTGAAGGCAAAACCAGATCATCGGCACCCCCAAATCTTTCTCACTGGGCATGCTACACATTTCACATCTCTAGCCAGGAAGATATAATTCCAAAATTCTTGCTCAGTTTATGATATAAAAATTTTAAAATGAGGCAATACAAGATTTTAAAGTTTATTATATAGCCCTTTAAAAAGTTATTTCAGAAAGGAAATGACTGAAGAGATTTTGTGATTCATTTAATAAAACAGGAAAGTTGATGAAAAGAGCTCTGAAATGATAGAGTCCTCAGGAACGGTAGCTCCAAAGCCAGGAAGCTGCTCATCAAATGTTTAGGGATAATGAGTTACTAGTATCAGTAAGGGACTGCAGACTGGTTTGAAATGTTGTCATCATTTTCAGAAATCCCATTGGTTGATGATGGAAACTGCTAATATTAACCTGAACATTCTGGATAATGAATACTACATAAGGGATAGGAAAAATATTGCAGGGAAAGCTGTTAGAACAAAAGAAATTAAACAGTTTTGAGTCCCTGGGCTGAGATAGTTGTGCCTGGAGAAAAAAATGTTATCCCAGACTGAAAAGAATTCCTTGTCAAAGACTCTGACTTGTTTTAACTTTTAAAAGCTGATTCCCCCCCCCCCCCACAACGGGGTTGGTATTAATCAGGTTTACTTAGGCTGTAAAACAAACACATGAATAACGATAACACATTCTACCTTTGACCATGGGTCCAATCCTTACCTGAAGCTTGTGACCACAGGCAAGTTACTGAGCTTTCTTTTGCTACAGTTTATTCATAAGTAAAATGGGATAAAATTAAGACCTATGCCATCGAACTTTTTGAAGTTGAAATGAGTTAATACATGGAAATCATTTAGAAAGGTGCTTGGCACCTAGTAAGTGTTCAATAAAATTACTATCGTTCTTATTAATTATAATTTATTGTCATGGAGTTAGTGTGTATTTATATGTGCAGGTGCATAGATTTGTATATATGTTTGTATATATGTGCTTGTGATACATATATATACATGTTTATTGTGAGCATATATATATTTGAACATATGTGTATGTATGTACATGTGTGGATGTATATATACTTTTAAGTACATTTATATGTGTATGTTAGGTATACATGTACACAATCTATATGATGCAAGTGTTTGTATTTGCATGTATGTATTAGTGCTTATGTATGGGTGTGTGTGTTGTATGAACTTCTGTGTATATGTCCTTGGTATGTGTGTCTATGTTGAGTGTATGTACATGGATATATACATGTATGTATGTTGGATATGTTCATACATATATTCACATGTGTGTGTAAAAGAATTGATGTGCATGGTTATCCAAGATGTACAATATATAACCTAGAAAATGCTATTTACATTATAGTCTATACAAATGTACTACCCTATGAGGGGGTCTTGTGCGTGACTTGTGGAGGTAGGAGAAACAGTAAAACAACACTAGAGGGCGCCATTTCCTTTTTCATATTGAAATGTACGCTCTCCCAATTTTTCCTTTCTCCACCCAACTCGAAAGAAGATAAAACTATCTCTTTTATGCACTATTCATTTGCCTAAACTACTTTATGCCTGGTTTGCTTTAATGAGTTTTACATTTGTTGTTTGTCATTGTTCATAAACAGCACAGCTAGTTTGGCAATCTTACCTCTTCGGAAAACACATGGGCTATAAGCCATTTCAGAGATCTTGGCAAGAACATTTTCTGGCAGTTTAGGAAAGTTATGGGCCTTCATAAGGTAGGACCAAATATCACCTAGAATGCTACTTCTCAATTGCCACATTAAGTTTTCACAAAACTGAAGGATTTTAGAACTGTCTGCCACTTTGGGCAGAGATTTATGGGTTCTCAATCCTCTACACTCATCATGTGTATGATATAGTTCTATTGGTAACACCTCTCCTAGTTGATAACCACTAATTTAGAGCAGCAACTTTTTAAAGAATGAGTGCCCCCAAGGCTTAGAGTAAAGGAATTTTCCCAAAGTCATACAGCCGGGTAGGAACAGAGCTAGACCCAGAGTCTAGAGAACGTAGCTCCTGGTTGAACCTTCACATTTTATTTGTTTTTATTTTTTATTACCACTAAGTTTATAGGCATGAATTCTAGTGATGCTTCAGGAAGCATTTTCTCAAGGGCAAGCAGGATAAACACTAAAGGGTTAAAGTTCATATGCCTGTATTATAGGTTCTATAGTCAATAGAGGATGTGAGTGTACAGAACCACAAGGGGTGGGCTGAAGTTTTCCAGCCCTCATATTCCCTATCCTTCTATCTTAACTTCGGAGATAGTTCTTGCAGTTGAGAACTGACACTAAAGAAAAGAATCCTCTATTAAAAACAACAACAACAACCATGTATTGAGTGGAGTTTAACAGTTTCCTACATAACATCTCTCAGCTTCTGGATAAAGTACTCGAAAGGAACTGAAAAATATGGGGACTATAGCTGACAGTTGACCTATCGCCAGAACTGAAGAACTGGGTTGAAAAACACAATCAACAGCCCACCTGTGCTTAGAAATGAGTCGGTAGAAGATGTATTTGTGCCCATTCCATGTGGGCTATGTGCATGTGCAATACAAGATTCGTATCAACCAGAAAGCTACATATCCATCTTTATTGCTGCATGGCTGATGTGTTACAATTTAATGTTACCACAATATAATCTCTCTCACTTTCCTGGTAACACCTCCATTCGGAAACTGGGCCCTCCAGTGGGCAGTAAGTGGTGGTGGAAGGAGACTTGCTGGGGCCATTATATCTTCATTGGTGCTGACCCCACAAGTAATGGGCTGAAGGCAGGTAGATCTGTTCAACATACCAGAGAAACAGGCAGTCGGAGTTGGGGAAGAAGTCGCAGAAGCCTGGCAGAGCTGCTCTTGAGGAAAGTTCATTCAAGACCAGAAACTGGTCTGAACTATGCACATCAATCTGTGGATTTGAGAAAGAATTTTAAATAAGGACTAAATGGAACAGAAAGTTGGGTCAAGGACATTCCAAACTCCTTGTGTCTTGGCAAAGGCACTCCTGGATAGATAGCTCTTCATTTGAGTTTTAGTAAGCAACAAGAATATGTTTTCTATGAAACAGAACTTTCTGCAAAATAAGTGAGAAGATACATCATCTTGAAAATTCAGAGGAAGAGCAGACTTATTAAAATTATTTACTGTCGAGACCATAAGGGAAAGTTTAATACCAAGTTAGCTGCCTCAATAAAAGGCTAGAAGACATGGTATCTATGAAACAAAAGCAGAAAACTAGAAGGAAAGAACAACCAGAGATGTAATCAGAAAGAATAAAAGAATAAAAAAATTAAAAATGAAGTAGAATTGAAATTCTCATTGGAGGCAGTAATGAGAAGAATGGATATCACTGAACATCAAATCAATGATGTTGAAGGCAAACAGAGTAGCTCTCTCAAAATTCAGAGGAAAAAGATAAAGAAAATAAAGATGAAAGATGTTATTCTATACATATGCATATCAGGTGATATATTCCTGTATATCCACACACACACACACACACACACATATGTACAGATGTATGTATACACACACATATATATTTATTTATACAGTGGAGAATAGAGAACCAACTTAATCATTTTACATGTTCCTAAGGATAAATCAGAACATTCTAAATAGAAGCAATAAGTAACAATATATTTAAAGAAAACTTTTCTGAGTTGAAAAAGATTCAAATAGGCTGATTGAAAACTATATTGTCAGCAAAATCACTGAAAAGCAACTTGACTCAGTCAAATTTTGAATTGCAATGATAAAAGAATAAAGCTTGCGTATGTCCAAAAAGTAAAAAGAGTGATTGCATAAAACATAATAAATCAGCACGGCCTGTGACTTCTTTCCTATAATAAGTGCCAGCAAACAGTGGGACCCAAGTGTCCAGAACCTTGAGGAAAGGTAGTCATTCTGTGCATTTTTCCCCCTTTATCACTAGGCAGTCATTACTCTCCACCTTGTTCTACAGTCCTTTGTCCACATGGCTTCTATCCTGGAGCACAGTCAGAGTCTGAGACATCACTGTTTGTAGTGGTGCCCAGCACAGACCTTACCTGGTAGGCTCTCTAGACATGTTTGATTGGATGGGAAAAGGAATGGATAATAACCTGTGTCAGGTGCAAAACCCACTGATTCATACAGCCGTGGCAAGCCTCAGCGCTGTAGATGTTCAGTGGATTTGAAATGTTCGTCAGGTGGGAACATGATGCTATTGTCCATGAAAATGTTTTTAATCATGGACACTTCTCAGAATCATGCCCCTGTTTAAAATATTTTAGTGGCATCAGTTGTTCTTAGCAGAAAAACAGCGGACTTAACGGAAGCCCACGTCATTACAGACCAGACCCTGCATGATTTAGCTCCCACGTACCTCCCCAAACTATCCGCACCATCCATGCCCTCACTCTCTGCCTGCCGCCATGCTGGCTTTAGAGTTTTTGTAATGCATGTGCAGGCTCTTGCTTGTGTGAGCTCCTTCTGTCTGGAAAACTCTGTCCCTGTCTCTTCCTCTGAACTCTTCCTTCAGCTCAGGCTTCCTTGTCTAGGTTAGTTCTTCTTTTATCACTGCCATTCCTCTTACTGCACTTGTAAGGCTACATTTGTTTCTGTTATTAGTTGGTTAGCACTTGTCTCCTTAATTAGCTCCAAGGTCCATAAGGATAGTCTGTGTGGTTTTTTTCCCATCATTTATCCCTGGCATATGGCACAAGTCTGGCCTACAGTCGGCCCTTCATAATTATTTGCTGAATAAGTGGACGTGTGACCAAGTGTTGAGATCTGATTCTGTTGTCTGTACCCATCACACATCAAGCTCCTTGCTTGGTCTCTGTGAAACTTGAGACCTTCATCAGCTAAGTGGGAACTATGTCCACTTCACAGGATTATTCTGGGAAACAAAATTACCCCATGCAGACAAAGGTATTTTGCTGACTACAAGGAACTCTACAAGAGCAAAGCTATTTTTGTTTCTGTTGATTGACTATTATTCTAGAACAGATGTGATCAAGGCTAAAATAGGCATAAAATCTATTGTGCCCCAAAAGGAAGATTTTTTTCTCCTTTTCTATCCACTTCTTCCATTCAGTAGGTCTCCTCTTACTATTCCGCTATCAGAGCCTGCATTAAGCAAGGGGTTTGACACAAACCATTCTCATAATGTTTTTAAACACTGGGAGTATTTGCATTTAAAATATGATCTCTGATTATAGACCAAAAGGCTTTGTCTATTCTTAAATAAATGTCAAGCATCAGTGGGGAGACGGAGTATGGGGGAGTGGGTGGCGAAGCCCTGCCACCTTCTGCCTGTCACCTCCTGCCTGCCACTGAGCCAGGTGCCATTTACAGCAATGTCTTCTTAGTCAGTGAGGGGATTTCTTCCTGATCAGGGACTCCCCATTCTTCAGGAATTCCACTGTACTCATTTTACTTCAGAATAGCCCCATTAGACCACAGTGTTTTGCTGCTTTTGAGAATGTTGTGATTGTTTATGAAGAAATCGGAGACAGTTTGTAATTTTACCAAAAAGGTACTATCCTACACAGGATATTTTAGCAAAAACCCCAGCCTACCCTTGCCCAATCCAGCAATCTCCAGAGTTTTGGAGGACTAGAGAAAAGAACAGCTTTTTCGAGGGGATTGGATCCTGGGACAGAGAGAATTAGGATGCAGGCGACAGTGATAAGTGAGGGAAGGACAGACTATTGCTGCGCTTTCCGGCTCTACGGGGAGCACATAAATTTTCAGAGTGGTTATTATTGTCGACATATTGGTTGCTGCTAATCAATCCTAAGTGCCTGTGATAATTTCTTGGGGTAAATTTTTTTAAGGAGTTTTTAAAATTCAAACAATAATAAAAATAAGTAGATTTGTTTACAACCATTCTTGCGAAATACTTTTAAAAAAATATGAGCAACGTCTTTGCAAATAGCAGACACATACCTCAACTATGATGACCTGATTTTAGGTGGATAATGTACATGATGAGGCAGAGGCATTGTAAGGCCTGCGCAGGAGTTTAATTCATAACCTTTGACTTTAAGGAGTTTACCATTTTGTGGTAGATATGGGACAAACAGAAAAAATTAAATGATGACACAAGCAAGTGTAAGCCCCAAAGATGTGGGAGGGACTAGTGCTGTAGGAGACTAGGGAATGGAGGACCTACTGTGGACCAGGTGGTCAGAACTCGTGGTGGAGTGGGGTGGGGGACTTGAAATGACTTGGAACGATGACTAAAGGTAAATAGCATTGAAATTGGTGGAGAAGGGGCGTTCAGTGGTGAAAGACTGTTTCAACTGGACAAAACAAGGCCCACATCTGTTTCTAAATTCTCACATCATTAACTCTCCATCACCTCAGGGCTTGCTCCTGAAGATGAGCAGTGGTCGTGGAACACAGGGGAAGTTCATAAATTATAGGAATTGCTGTCCCAGGCTAATAGCCCACAGACGAGAGAGATGAGGACAGCTGCATTCTCACCAGTTTACAGGTGAGGACACTGAGGAGGAGGAGGAACCAAGGCCTCGGTGATTTCTACCTCCACGTGGTTCTCTGCCACCTTCTCGCCTAGATTGTGTTGCTTCCCTCCATATTACAACATCCGCCATAACTGGGGAAAACGAGGACAGGTCAGGTGATAATCTGGAAGAATGAGAAACCCCAATTCCCTTCGGCCCATGCAATCTGAATAACGGCCCCAGTCGGACATGCTGGCGACCCAGGATCCAGCCCGCACATAGATGTGTGACACCCAGAGGAGTGAAGGTGTTGAGTTTTATTGTGTGATTCATTTCCTCCCCCCAGCTGGTGTATTGGAACTGACTCTGCAGCTTTCAGCCAAATGGCTATAGTGCTCCAACGAGGAGCCTGGCTGTGCCATACTGAAGTGCGGATTTTTCTAGTCTAATGCTCTAATCACAGTGCCCCAGGGTTATGAAGTGTCTGTCTTGCTTTCCATTAGGAATGCTGCTCCTTGGAGGGCATAAGTGTATCTCCACCAATGCTAAGGGCCAGGGCCACCGACTGCCCCATAGTGGCGTTGCTTCTCCACTATGCATGTGGATTGAAGGTCTTTTTGATCAGAGGTGGAAAGAAAAAAGGGGACTGAAGGACTCCAGATACTGGATAGTAGCTGAACTTCAGTGACCAAAGAGTATCAGGACTGTAGGGGAAAAGTCTCTTTTGTGTTTCAGCTGACAGGTCACAATTTGCCTGATTAGTTTTCTGCAAAGCTGTGGGGAGCAGTCTTGATTCCAGGACACGTGTGGGTAATCACTGTTAGTGCTAAATCATTAGGCGTTCTCCGGGAAGAAAATTTCATTTTGGTGTTAGTGCCTCCGTTCCCTCTCCCCCTTTCTCTATTGATTTGCATTGCTTCGATTATTAGTGAGGCTGAGAATCTTTGTTTGTTTGTTTTGTTTGTTTGTTTTTTGCAGTAAGAACACTTGGGATTTATGCACTCAGCAAAATGTTAAGCATAGGCATTCATTTTCTTCTCCTGCCCCTCTCCAGCCCTGGGAAACCACCATTTTCCTTTCTGCTTCTATGAATTTGACTAATTTATATTCCTCATGTAAGTGGAATCCTATAATATTTGCCTTTTTGTGACTGGCTTATTTCGCTTAGCATATTGTCCTTAAGGTTCACACACATGACAGGATTTCCTTTTTCTCTTTTTAAGGTAAAATAATTCATTCTGTGTATATAACATTTTGTTTAACCTCATCTGTCGATGGACGTTTGGATTGTTTCTACCCCTTGGCTGTTGTGAATAGGGCCATTGTGAACATGTGTGTCCAAATATCTTTTCAAGACCCTGTTTTTAATGTTTTGGATATATAACCAGAAGTGGGATTGGTGGATAACAAGTATGGATAAGGAGGTAAAAAATTGGAACCCTTGGCACTGTTGGTGGGAATATAAAATGGTGCAGCTGCTATGGAAAAAAGTATGGAAAGTCTTCAAAAAATTAAAAATAGAACTGCCGGAGGAACTCGGTTCTCTTTAACATGGAAGCGTGTGAATAAATCCACATATTTTCTTACTGATTCTTTGCTGAGCTAGATGCATCTGTGATTAATAAAGATAGATGAAACCTAACATATTTAATTCAGCAAATGGACACAGGGAACTCAGGAAGATTCCAAAATCTAGAAATTAGTGCTTGCTACCAAGAAGAATAGAATTATAACACCACGAAGAGCAAATTTATTCTCAAAGTTTCCACTTATCCTATACTGCAAATAACCAGAGGTATACGCAAAGAAACAGCTGTAAGTTCTTTGTTGTAATATTCATGAGGGTTCACAATTGTAAATAAATGCACTATCAAACAATATAGGATTTCTTAAGTCATGGTAAATCCACTAAAAGAATCACTGTGCTGCCATAAAAAAATACCATGGTTGATTAGAAATATTAAAAACAAAATATTCATGATCATGTTTTTTAGGGAGAAAAATGTTTCAAATGTTTGGAGGATGTACTTGGAAGATGTTCACAGAAATCATTAGTAGTAGTCAAGACTGCTGTGCCGTAGAACTCCTTGCATTCTGCGTGACGCAGCCCTGGATTTACAATATGTCATGATTGTAAGTGGTTATTGCTGGGTAGTGAGATCACAGGTGTCTTCCATTTCTCCTGTAGTACTTGCTTTATTTTTTATAAAACACGTGGCTATTTTTTTTATTACAAAAATTGTAAAAAGTGGCACATGAAGGAAGTTTGCTCTGAATACAGGACCCATTCAGGCACTAGAAACATCATAAAACCAGAGATATCATGACTTTTCTATTGTGAGGTAGGCAGAGGTATTCAAACTTCAGAGCATCAGAATCACCTGGGGCACTTGTTAAGATGGATGGGCGTGCCCTCCTTCCCCCTCCTCCTGGCCCCGCAGATCAGTGGGCCCAACCCCTAGAGTTTCCTATTTAGTGGGTCTGGTAAAGGCTCAGAGCATAGGCAGTTCAAAGAGAGCTCTGCTGTTTCAGCCGCTGGCCCTAAGGCCGCATTTTAAGCACTTCTGACTATGAGTGACTTGGTAAAAAAGAGCCCAGGTACACTAAATCTCGGTTCTGTTCTCTAATTTTGTGGAGACACAGTGCTTTTGAAACCTCAGTTCTGAACTCCTCTCTACGAGATCTTCCCTTTCGACTGCAGGCCATAGAGAACACTCACCGCTCAAGGTAAATTCACATACGACAATGACTTTTAATTTCTTTTTAATTTCTTTCAACTTCTTTTCAAAGCCCAGGATTAGAGAAACTTAACAGATACTTAGAACCTTTTTTTTGACTCGTTTGTTTTGTGCCTCTGTTTCTTTCTCTATAAAATGGTGGTCACCATAATTCTCCACTGTAGGTTCAACGGAGAAATAGAATATATTTGAGACATAATATAAGATTTGTTTGGAAAAAAACATCCCAAGTTTTTGGTCCACTAGAAAGATAAAGCGCTTTTATGTATACAGCCAGTTCTGAGTTATGTAAATTGCTTGTTCAGTACCCAACAATTTTAAATGAGGCCTTAGACAAGTGGAGTACTATTTTAAATTTATGGTATATATTATCTAAGATTTGTCTTGGAAAGATTTGCATATGTTGTGCAGTTTGATATTTGTTCACATTCACTTCAAAGTCACCTTTTTTGACAAAAGCGTTCACGAAGACTTCGGGACGTGTCACAAAGGTAAGAATTGTTTTCCCTTCTCTGGAGAAGTAAAAAGGTACTTATGAATCATGTTGGCATGATCTGAAGGTTTAATTATGACACTTGTTATTTCTTTAATGTTTTGCTTTTCTAAAACACTTTACCATTTTAAAGCGTTTTCAAATTGCCTAATTTTCTCAACCAAATGAAGTCGGCTGGGTTGTATGTTGTTCGTGCCTACTTGTCTAGATCAAGAAACTGAGATTTGAATTGGTTAGGTGACTTGCCTAAGTGACTTAGGCAAGGCGGTCACTTGGATGGTGAGCTGGGATTTTAAACCCAGGTATTTCTACTCTGGGTTTTTTCCTCCCAACACTTGCTGCTGTTTCTGAACCTGTTGGTCACTTCTTTTATGTTTGAGTCTCTTAGGGAAGTAGGAAAGACAAAGCATTACCTACTAGAAAACTGTATGATAGTTTCTGTGGTGGTAGCACTACAGACACAGCATTTGTGACAGTCATAATTTTAATAAGAATTTGTTCTGTTGCTTAAAAGACAAAGTTGGCACCATTATAGAATTGTTTAACAGAACATAATTGTATAATTGTTAATAGAAACAACCATCGAATGAAATCATTTTAAGCATTAGACTAGAAACAGCTTAATGCTTTCTAATTCTGATGGAAAAGATTTTGCATTTAGAGAAAAGTTCTTTTAATTTCGTTCTTTGGCACTCTTATTCCCATAAATTCTGCACCTTAAGAGGCTGAGTGATTTCCTAGCCTTGGCTTCACAGAACTCTGGCAAGGTGTTCAGCTGGGACGTGGCCGGGAGGCAGTCGAGGACCGTTAAGATTCTACTCAGTCATAGTTTATGAAAAATGTGAGTCTCCACATTGGAGTCACAAAGGCAGCTCCTTGGAGGATTAGTTTGACAAGAGGGACCTTGACAACTGTGCACAACTCTTCTGGAGGACACATTTATGCGGGGCGCATCTCTGACGAGAAATATTTTACAACAGGCACTTTTACCATCTGAGTTTTTTTGTTGTTGTTTAATTTTTATTTATGGTGATTCTGGGTAACAATATCCAATAGGTTTCAGCTGTACACTTTAACAGTAGGGTATATATATATTTACACTGTCTTCATCAGTGAGTGAGTGAGTGAGGGAAGACAGCACGATAGGGTCGTTTGATGGGAAAGGTTATTCGCTCTAGTCGGCTGACCCTTGGCATGAGCTGTTATGGTAGATGGTTTGCGTTTTAGTGTTTGTGTGGGCAAATCAAATTGCAGGGCCTGTGGGGGAGAAGCCCGACGAAAGTTCAGTCAGGTCGAGTCAGTGGGTAAGTAATGGGCAACTGTGAACACCTGGTCAACTTCAAACTCTGGACAGCTGTGGAGGAATGTCGACTCAGCAGTCGTTCCTGAAGGTGAGTCCCAAGACTGGCTGCACCTGGGGGCTTATGAGACATTTCAGGATTCCACTCTTGGTTATCTGTATTTTAACAGACTTCTCTGATTCTGATGCATATCCAAGTTTGGGAACAAACTGTGCCATGAACAATTAGAATTAGTCAGAAAACCTGATTTAGAGCAGTGGATTTACTTATTCGCTGGATAAATCGCTTAATTACAGTCAGCTTCAGTCACTTAACCTATAAAATGAGAATACTACCTATTTGAGTAGTCATTAGGATTATATGATTAATATTAATGTAAAGTTTCCAATAGAAAACAAATTTTAAGCACTAAGTTATTCATCCAGTAATAACCTTCAATAAGTTGCAAATTTTGTTGGTTGGGTTTTGCTGGCTTCTGTCTTGTTTCCTGTCCCTTTCAACTAGTAGGTCCAGGACCATTGCCTCCAGCTGTGAGCAGCTAGCCACTTAACATGCTGTAAGAAAGTCATTTTTCATTTGTATGGTAATAGGGAAGAGACTGGGAATCTGAATTTGACAGGCTTCTGAGATTTCCTGGACACACTGGGCTGGGTACTATAAACTTAGTGTAGGATAATGGAACTACTGTCCTGTAGGAAGTAGTAGTTGTAGTTTTTGTATTGCTTTCTGGTTTTAGGTAGTGAAATAGTTCCATAACTGGGAAGAAAACAAGCCCTAATGTTATGGCAGGGTCTTTGCTGATTGGGAATCTGACCACAGTACTTCTCACTGCTGATCTTTACTTGCAGTCCAGACTTTCTCTAAGCCTCCCCTGACTTATGGTATGTCTGCATTGTGTACAAAAATACAATATTTGAGAAGTCACAGGAACAGAGTTTTTCAAACCTCGGTAGTGTGCGCCTGCCCAGTGTGCGTCCTTCTCTGTTCCTTTCCCCTCCTTTTTTGGTGTCAGCTCTGTGCTAGATAGACACTGTTAGATGCTAGACTGTAAAGATGAATGAAATAGAACCCCCATCTCTAGGAGCTTAAAGTCTAGCCACAGCTTTGGAGTTGGGAGCGTGAAATCAATTTGCATGGCTTCACCTGCCCAAGGAAAATTGGTCCCAGATGAAAATAAGGTAAAGTTAAGGACTAGAAGTCTTCATGTTGGGGGTATAAAGCTCTATTAAGAGTCTTACCATTAGTAAATGGGCAACTTGGAATTATACCTATGAAACTGCCATCTGTGTTTGAGAAATATTGCTGAGAGGTGAGTAGGGAAGATATGAGAGGGTTAAATGAAGCATTATTTGTGAATTGCTGAGGATTATAAAGCACTTTATAGGAATAAAGTATTTGTATTCATAATGAGGGCCGAGTTAATTGCATCAGTTTTTATCATAGCCAAAAGGTGTAAACAACCCAAATGTCCATGAACTGATAATGGATAAACAAAAGGTAGTCTATCTATACAATGAAATACTCAGCCATGAAAGAGAATCGAGTACTGACTGATACAGGCTACAATGCAGATGCACCTCAAAAACGTTATGCTAAATAGAAAAAAAAAAAAGAGACAGAGGGTCACAAGTTATATGGGTCTATTTATGTGAAACATTGAGAGTAGGCAGATCCATAGAGACAGAAAGCGGACAGGAAGTGGTTGCTAGGGACTTGGAGGAGGAGGAAATGAGTGAGTACTTAATGGGTAAAGGGTTATATTTTTTTGAGTGTTGAAAATGCCTTGGAACTAGATAGAGATGATTGCACAACATTGCAAACGTTCTAAATGCCACTGAATTGTACACTTTAAAATAGTTAATGATTCTTTTTATGTGAACTTCACCTCAATTAAAAGGAAAAATGGGGACACTGGGACTCTTTGTTCTTCAGGATCCTGAACACTCCATGACAACATGTAATTATCATCACTCGTAGGAAGGATCTGGGCAAAAGCCTTGGGAGTTCCTTGGCTACTTCACAAGCGGGTTTCATCGTAGTGGTTCCTGATACAGTCGAAAACACAGGTTCCCTTGCCTTGCACTCCTGGAGCCCGTCTCTGTTTCAGGGAATGGCTTCCTTTAAAGAGTCTAGAAACCCCATTTTTGTTAACAAAGTTAACCATCTTTTCAGCAACTTGGGAGTTACTTTGACATCAAGATATTTTTTTATGACATTTTAGCATTTTTTCCCCCAGAGATCGTTTAGTAGGTAAATTATTTCCTGCTAAGGTGAAAATAGCCTCCTCAATTTATGCCCTGATGTGGTATGAGTATCGCTATTTCATCACTCTGCTTTGTGGATCAGAAAGTAAGTCTCCAAAGAGCAAATATAATTTAATGGACTCAACCCGAGACTTTGCTAAGGTGAAAAATTGGCATAATGGTCCACTAAATGAAATTAATTATCTCTGAATACACACATTCTCCCCAAGTCTTTCAGTCTAAAGTGATCATCTGAATCCACTGAGACCCGCTTCCCTGCTGAGTCTCCATGATCAAACCTTATTTTTAATACTTTAGAAGGAACACATCTAGTCATTGTACATATGGTTTTTTATCTGCTTTCCAGGTAGCTGACCATATTTTGCTGGAATTTTCTCTTGAAATTCTTTTTAAAACTAATTTTTTTTTCCTTAAAGATTTCTTTTCACTAAAAAGTGTCTAGTAACTATTGCAGTTATGGTTAGTGGCAGAACTCATGGGTAGAATGTATCACACCAGCGAGGCTTCTAGTTATTTGCAGAGAAGTAGAAACTGTGGTAAAGTGTTGATTTGTTCTTTTTGTAACTTAAATAAATCTCAGCGTGTCATGTGTCCTGGTATATTGATACTGCATTAAGGAAATAGTCTAACTTAAGAAGATCTGAAGAATAACACCTTTGTTTTTTTTAAAATAGTAAGTTTCTTTAGAAGGTAGTATAGGCGTTTTATGCAGCATACTATAGTTAGCATGGTTTCTTTATGGTTTTCAGTTCATGGCAACTGCTGAAAATTGATTCTCTCTCTTTGGCCATCTCTCATTGCTGCAATGTCAGCTTCAGTTTCTCCTGCGCTGTGACCTCACACCCCTGTCCTCTAAAGCAGCATCCCCGACCTTTTTGGCACCAGGGACCAGTGCTCCTATGAGAATCTAATGCCCGATGGTCTGAGGTGGAGCTGAAGTGGTGATGCTAGTGCTGAGGAGCAGCTGTGAATACAGATGAAGCTTCTCTCGCTTGCCTGCCACTCACCTCCTCCTGTGCGACCCAGTTCCCAACAGACCATGGACTGGACCGCTACTGGTCTGCAGCCCAGGAGTTGGGGACCCCTGCTCTAAAGCTCCTATTTCCTATAAGGACCTCCTCCTAGAAAGTAGAAAGGGTATGCTTTTACCTGTCCCTCATCCCATGGTACAAATCTGTCCAAAGGCTGGCCTCCCCAGGCAGTTAGAAGTGGCTGTGCCTCCCCTTTCCCCCAAAGTGCACATTTACATTTGGGACTTGAAGGCTCCAGGGAGTAGAGCCCCTTGTTTCTATTGTGCCCGCTTATTTGCACAGCAGCTAAAGACTTAGGGGAAATAGTGGGAAGGCAAAAAACAAAAACTACACTTGAAGCCTAGAGTTGTGGAAAGCAATACAGCATAGAGGTCACGTGAAGGTTCCAGAGTCAGGTAGATTAAATTTGGGTCTTCCGTTTGTTATTAGGCATGAGTGACAGGAGCAAAGGCCCAGCTCTGTAACTACAGAAACTTCTCTTGAAGACCTTCCTTAAGGAGTGACATTTATTAGCAGAAGTTCACCCCTTTAAGCATCAGGTTTCTCTTCAGAATGGGTCTAATAATAGGATTATTAGTAGTGTCTTGTAGAATCTCCCCCCACCCCCCGATCTCATAGAGCAGAGGGCCCTATCTTATAACTTGCTTGCTCCTTAGTCTTCATGGAGCTTTGTCCTCTGAGAAAATGTTTCAAGCGTTCTCTTCTTGGGAGTTAGAGCTCCTGAGAGCTGATGTCATCTAGTCTGGTGGACTGCAGAGAGGCTAGTTTGTTGTTTCCTGCTTCACTATTCAGATCTGGTGGGGCGGATTTATTTTACTCCACCCTAGTAATAAAATGGGTGAGCCGGAGTAGAAGTGGTCTGCCATTTGTTAATAACTTTATAGCCATGTTTATTCTATTTCTCCTTAGTGATTATAAGATTGTCAAAAAATTATGTCATTGGTGTCCACTAAGAAGCAGAGAGACAATGTATTAAGCATCATTCTGCAGGCAGTTTAGTGGGGGCGACAGGCCCAAGGAATAAAGAACGCAGCAGTGGTGGCACTAAAGAGAAAAAGGGCAGCATGCTGAGGCATTGAGATCTTCAGGAAGAGCTTTTAGATGCCAGCCTGAGAGAAGGGCCTGTGTCTGATTTCAGGTGACAAGTGTGGCTGAGACTACCTGCAGAACATTCAGGGTCCAGAGCAGTATGAATGCAGGGCCTTCTTTTTAAAAATTAAGAATTTCAAGACAGTGACAACTAAGCAGAAAACCAAGCTTAGGACCCTTCGGAATGGGGGGCCTGTGTGACTACACAAGTTGCACAGCCAAAAGCTCGTCCCGTGGGTGGCTAAGGTACTCTCCCCTGTGCTCTCTCTGTGGTACATAAACATACTGTGTTTCGATGGCAGCAGTTCTTATCTGTATGTTCCACGAGGATGGTGTGAGCATGGGTATGCCGATAGGGAAGCTACCAGCACATGGTGTGGGGGGGAGGGAGGAAAGGAAGGAGGGAGGGCATCCGATGTATGTTAATTGTCTTTACCACCACATTCTCTCCTGCACCTCTGAGTAGTAAGATGGGAGTAGGGGTGGAGGGTCTCTCCTGTACGGTAGGCCTTGTTTACTTAATATCCTAGGACTTCAGTTTGCTTCAAGTTCCAGCAAACACTTTAATCATAAGTTCTTTAAAATAATAGTGGCTCTAAGGCCACAGTGAAGATGTTTTAAGATCCCGGGAAATCAAAAATGTATCTTCGTCTTTTGAAAGGAGAAAGGGAAAATTGGAGTAGGAGAAATAAAAGCGGGGTTCACAAATAGGGTTTGATTTTCGACAGAACATTTCTTCATGTTGTAAAAGCAGATGTTTTCCAGGGAAACAAGCCGTTGTTGAAAGATGAGGTGTGAGTGTTGTCAGATCGATGGGTTAGCAAGATTTAACCTGAGAAGTTTAGTCTTCCAGAAATGGCTGGAGAAAATGCTTTGTCATTCTGGCTTCATCAATCCAGTAAAGTGTAGTCTGTAAAAGGATTCCCTTCTAGAAGTTGTTTTATCTACGTTAAAGAGAAAACTTTAGAAATCTTTATTAACAATACTCTCACAGACGAGTTTAACAAAGTGAGTATCTCATGCAAGAAGTCTTCAGTTTACTAAAAATGTCTGCTAGGTGTAGCTATCTCATGACAATACATGATGAATTTCGATTAGAGTCTTATTTTTTTTGTTTTAAAATTGGACCTGTGGGTCCTCGCATCTGCTGAGCACAGTGATAAAGAAAAAATATCTCAAATGCTGTGAAGGAATCCTACGACTAAGTTTTCTTCTGAGTATGCATGCTGTACAACATACAATTCACTTTGACCTCTAATGTTTGCTAAATTTTACAAAGAACGTTATTTGAGTGGTCTACCGGTGACCAATATACCAATATGTTAGGAAATCATATTTTTAAAGTCTCATGAAACCAAGCTGTTTTTTTAAACCCTTATGATGTTTTTCAATACTAAAAACATGCATTAAGAATATTTTGAATTATGACCAAAATGATAAAACCAAGTTTCTCCTTTGATGTAAAAGGATGTTCACAGTGTGACAAGTGACCATAACCAGCTAGTTTCTAAGGTAGAGTAAAAATGGATGAGGACAAGATGAATCATGAACATTGCCAAGAGGCCTTCTTAAGATTTGCTAGTGATAGTGAAAGGCAAAGAAAGGGTGTAGAGAAAACATTAGAAATGTGGATCTATTGAAATGTGCAGAGAAATATTGCCTTTTATCTAACAGTCTGAGCAAGTCCTTCCCAGTGTCATCGAGAGCCTGAAGTTCAGGCAACACATTCTGAGATAAAACAAGTGAGGACTTCTTATATCAAAGGTGGAAGCTCCGTTTTCCTGGACCTTGGGAAGGTGTTGGGAGATATTGAGAGAATTTGCCCATTTCTATTGATGAACCAGCTTCATTAGGCCCTACCCATAGGAGGTGATAATGTTTCCATTGTCCAAGAGAAGGGAATTTGTAGAGAATGCATGCCAGAATTATAAATGCAGAATGTGACAGGGGCAAAGTGTGCTTGTTTTAAATAGGGCTTTTCAGTGTTTGGCCAGCTTTGCAAAGGTTTTTGGCACTTTTTTTACAGTAATGAAGTTCTAACTTTCTCAGGTAGAAATAGAAATCTTTAGTTCTGTGCGGGGAGGAGGTAAGGATTTTTTTTTTTTTCCTTAACATCTTTAAGGTATGTTATAAGAAGGGTAAGTTTAGGGGAATTAATCATAGCCTCATAAATGAGGTTGTAGATGAAAGAAAGTTAGAACACATGGGTTAGGACGGCCACAGAATCTTCCTCAGGCTGTCATTGCCTTGTTGGGACTATGCTGAGCATAGTGAAGTAGAGAAATAGGTTAATTATCAAATTCTTCTGGCAGTGGTGCAACTAAATATCACTGTTGCCACCATGATTGTCATCTCAGCTACCTTTGTTGGGATTCACTAGTCATTGAGCTAAGCAATTTACATATGTTATCCAAGTCCTGATAATTCTGAGGAGGGTATTATAAATTCAGGATCAGTGAGGTTAAATAACTTAGGTAAGATCACATGTGAATGTAAGTTGGAGACAGGTTTTCATTTGTTTGTCTGTTTCCCAAATTTATACCACTTCTGATGTCTTGAAGGATTCTGAAAATCCAGGCTCACAGCATACTCTTGGCCAACTAGGATAAAAGCTTAGTTGGAAAATGGAGTACATATGACATGGTTTTGCCTTTAGCACCTACTTCCCCTTATAAAAAATATACCCTGAGAGTCCATTGGGGGAATTATCTCTCCCCTGATTCCTTGTCCATGTGTTTCGAGAGGAGTTGGCCCCATGGTTGATTTCAGGAATGGAGCAGGAGACCGAGGCATAGGCCAATCAAAACAGCCTATTCCTCTCACCAAAGTGGTTGGATTAGTGATGGACATCTGATGCAGGTAAGGCCAATCAGCTACTGAGACTCAGTCCTGAAACACCAGTCTGTGCCATCATTCAAACACTCTTTTCTGCAAAAATTGGAAGGATGTAGGCTAGAAAGGCTGTGACCTCTTGCAGTCCAGGGTAGAAGCCGATATGATGACAGAACCAATCCAGAAAAAAAGCACAGGGGTGAAAGGAGATCAGGTCTTGGTCACATCCCTTAACCCAGCTCAGGACTATGCCAGAAACCAAAGTGTTGGAGTTTCTAGTTGCCTTGAATTGGGTTTTCTTCACCTGCAAGAATAGTTCTAAGCAAGTCAGGTTCTCAAAGTAATTAAAGAGCTGAACATCTGTCCCTAACTGTCCTGCAATTCTCCTTTTGCTCTTGAAGCTGGTTCCCCATACTTCGTCCCCTCTGAGTAGCTTCTTACCACTACTTTGACCTCTTTCGGTATCTCAGCCAAAGAATAAGAGGCCTTTGCCTGCTGTTCTTAATGTGGGTCTGCTCTTTTCTCTCTTGCATTTTTCTTTTGGGTTGGGCGACTATGAGGAGGCATAGACTGTTCTTAGAATTTGATCCTGCCTTCTGCTTTTGTTCAAGGTTGTGTTCAATTTGTGTGGTAAATAAGATTTCTAAGCACATCTAAGCAAACTGACTTCAAAAAGGGATTTGTTTTATTATAAGTACAATATTTTGGTTTATAAGAAATGCATTAATTATTCAGATAGCCAAAATATATTTCTCATACGTATTTGTTTCTCATATATATTTGGTCTCTATCTACAATTCCTCTTTCACAGATTCCAGAACTCCAGGAAGTTCTGAGAGTGCAAATGGTCTTTTATTATGATAGGGTGACTTTCAGAAAGCCCTTAAGGAAACTGGATGCTAGTGGAACTGAGGGTTAAAACAGAAAGACTCCCCAGGCAGGTTATGGGATTCCCATGAACTATAAAATGGAAACCTGTTAAGTCTCAATAGATGCTGCAGTTATGAACATAAGAGGTGATAGAACTAAGGTAAAAATTTGTAGAAAAATTGGTATGTTTGTAATGGGCATGATGCAAAATGGTCACATTTGTTTTACCAGATCCTATTATGGGGATAGGAATTGTATCCGGTTGGGGAACATCTCTTCTGCTTAGTATTATAAAACAGAAGGTGTGTAAATCCGCCCTTCAGGCAATTACAAGTGGTCCTGCTATATGGGAACCTGTAAAATTGCCTGAGCCCACAGTGAAATGTAGAAGCCGAAGTGCTGGTGGAGACAGATTGTCTGTGCCATAGCCCTTTGTTGGGCATATAACAAGAGCCTATGAGTGCCTCCCAGAGCCGATTACTGGAACTTCGGATGATACAATGAAACATCTAATGGGGATAGCAATGCCCAGGAGGGTTTGTGTAAAAAAAAAAAAAAAAAAAAAAAAAAAAAAATTAATAATAATAATAAAATTACAATGAAACTGATTTTTATGGGACCATTCTGCCTGAAGAATTTAAGGGAGATATAAGACAGAGACACCTAGGCCTAACAGTAACTAATGCTGGTTGCTACTGTCACTTGGGCAGTGCCCTATAAACTGTTCTCGAATGATCAACAAATAGCTGCTTGATTTGTGGATGGCAGTTCCAAGGTGAATGGACAGCATCCTGTCTGAAAGCAGCTTTATTAAGAACAGTGGATGAAAAGGTTGAAGGTAAAAAACTGTTCAGCTCGTCTGGGCTGAATTGCATGCTGTCATCATAGCTGTGACTGAAGAATTGAAAGCAGTTAAGAGCCCCATGTGGTCCAACACCAGTGTAATGCCACCTGGCCTCCTAAGGGGATGCCCACATGGGGCGCGGGCCTATTGCAATTTGAGAGGTGCATTTATGTGTAGGACATGTCGACGGCTGTCAAAACCCCTTTCTGCATTTGGAAGGTGATTAGAATCAGTAAGCAGGTATCCCGGTGTGCTCCCTGGAAGTGGCTGCCTGGGTCCATGAAATGAGTGGACACGGGAGCCCTGCAGCAATGTGAAGCTGGGCTGAATGGAGACAAAGCCCTCTCACACCCTCTGAGGCACCCAGTACCAGGAAGAACCGCTCTGTCTGCCGTCAAAAGAGACAGAGATGGCAGATTGCCATGCAGTAGATTTCCTGGTGGGATAAGTCCAAATGATGCCAGTATCCCTTGGGGGCCCACAGACAAGTCTTGACAGGAATGGAGACTGACTCTGGCCTGGGCTCTGCTAACCCGATGGTAGATGAAAATGCCCAGAGTATTGTGAAAGAACCTGAGCAGAAGATGCTGCACTGATGTGGTGGCTGAGCATCATTTTCTCAGACCGAGGAACACACTTTTCAGCACATTGTGTCCAACAGTGGCAGAGGGAGTCCCTCCTCAGCACCAGCATGATAGAGAGCTGGAACGGGCAATGAAAACAGTGGTCGTCTTAAATGGGGGGTGTGTGGGGGGGAGAGGCATGAAGGGCTGGCTTACACACCTTCACGAGTGTGTGCTCACACTCAACACAAACATAGGCGTGGCTGAAGGGATGTTCCCTCAAGGTAGAGTTGTCAGGTGGATCTGGGGACAAGAGGGCATGGGGAGGGTATTGATATTCTTCTATTATCTTTTTCCTTTTTCCTATTCGATGCAGTGGTCACAGGACCAGATGTGACCACAAGGGCTGTAAGCAGGAAACATAGGGAAACAAGCAAGAAAACATGACTATGTGTTTAACTTCAATGTCACAAATCCTAAGGGCCTAATTGGAGAGGGCATAGCTTCAATGCTTTTGACAACATGGTGATTAACAGTGAATTCAGCTATATGCCTGGTGGTAAGGACAGTTCACTAAATTATGTACCTGTGTCGTCTTCCCCTGTCCGAATGGGAATGGACTGAGGGGGAGCCACTTGCTGGACTAGTTTGCGGCCAGCCAGCTAGATCAGCACCGTGGTGAACCTGATGTCTGTTCCAAAGGTGGAAAAGCTTATGAATAGTTACTATTTTATCTTCCTTCTGTGTGTAAAATTTTAAATGAATGGGTTTTGTGATGAGAAAAATGCAATATAAACAATTGGAGATGGTTAAGAGCAAGAGAACATTACCTCTTAGATTACACCAGGATCCGAAGGGTAAATCCACATGTTTCTTAGAACACTCTTGCTTTGGGAACTTGACAAGATCAAATGGAAGCCTGTAAACCTGAGTGATTAAACTCTGGGAAGCATTTTTGTGCATGATGGACGGGGTAGTTAATGACCGGGATTCTAGTCATGTGTCAGTACCTTTTCATTTTTATGATCATTTTGCTCTAAGGGATCTGTGTTTGAGACCAGGGTTTGGGCTGGGATTTATAAAACACATATTTGGTTATCGAAGTTTCCACATTGGATGTGGAAAAGGTGTCTTCTGTTAATGGAATTAATCACACGATTAGAAGTTTGGAACAGATCATGTGCCAGATACAAGATGGGATTTCCTGGAAAAGAGAATCCAAAATCTGTTAAGTCCTAATAAAGGCTACAGTTATGAACATGAGTTGGTAGAACTAAGGTAAAAATCTACAGAAAAATAAATGTCTAACCAATTGCTGTATACTTGAAACTATTTTTTAAAAAAAGTTGATAGTAGTTCCAAGAGAAATAGACTATAGAAACGTTAAAAAAGAGTGTCAATGTTGAGACTGTACTGATGTGTTTATATATGTTACAATTATGTGTACCTATATGAAAACTTCAGTAGTTCAGGATAATAAAGCAGATAAAAATTTTAAAGTATAGAAAACTCGTTACGTTGTAATGGGCATAATGCAATATGGTCACATCTGTTTTACTTGATTGTATTAAGGGCATAGGAATTGTATTTTGGGAACATCTCTTCTGCCTAGTATTGTAAAACAGAAGGCGTGTAAGTCCGCCCTTCAGGCAGTATCGATTGGTCGCGCTAAATGGGAACCGGTAAGATTGCCTGGGTCCACAGTGTAGGGCAGAAATGGAGTGCTGCTGGGGACAGATTGTCTGTGCCCTAGCCCTTTGTGTGGCATACACTGGGGCTTAAACGAGAGCCTTTAGCTGCCTACATAGATGACTGCTGGGACTTCGGATGATGGAATTGAAACATTTAATGGGTTGACAGTGAGTGCCCAGAAGGGTTTGTAAAAAAAAAAAAAAAAAAAAAAAATACAAAACAACAACAAAACTGGGTTTTATGAGACCATGCTACTACATGCTACTTGGGAAATTTAAGGGAGATACAAGAGAAACAGGAAGTCTCAGGACGAACTGTAACAGAAGATGCTGGATGCTACTGTCATTTGGACAGTGCCCTGTAAACTGTTCTCGAATGATCAACAAACAGCCGCTTGATTTGTGGATGGCAGTTCCAAGGTGAATGGACAGCATCCTGTCTGAAAGCAGCTTTATTAAGAACAGTGGATGAAAAGGCTGATTGAAGGTAAAAAAATAAATAAATAAAAAAAACCCATTCAACTCGTCTGGGCTGTATTGCATGCTGTTATCCTCACAGTCATTGAAGAACCGAAAGCAGTTAGAGCCCCATGAGGGCCGACATCGGTGTAATGGCACCTGGGCTGCTAAGGGGATGCCCACACGGGGCACGGTCGTATTGCAATTTGAGAGGCGCATTTATGTAGGACATGTCGATGGCTGTCAGAACCCCCTTCTGCATTTGGAAGGTGATTGGAATCGGTAAGCAGGTATCCCGGTGTGCTCCCTGGAAGTGGCTGCCTGGGTCCACGAAATGAGTGGACGTGGGAGCCCTGCAGCAATGTGAAGCTGGATGTGGACATAGCCCTGTCGCAGCCTCCGAGGCACCAAATACCAGTGAGAACTGCTCTGTCTGCCATCAAAACAGACTGCAGGTGGCCATGCGGCAGATTCCCTGATGGGATGACCCTGAACATAGCTGGCAAGTCTAACTGATGCTGGTAGCTCTGGGGGGCCACAAACGAGCCTTGACAGGTATGGACACTGACTCTGGCCTGGGCTTCACTAACCCGATGGTGGATACAAATGCTCAGAGTATTGTGAAAGAACCTGAGCGGAAGATACGCCACAGTGTGGTGGCTGAGCATCATTTTCTCTGACCGAGGAACACACTTTTCAGCTCATAGTGTCCAACAGTGGCCGAGGGAGTCCCTCTCCAGTACCAGTGTGATAGAGAGTTGGAATAGGTAATGAAAACAGTGGTCATCTCAAATGGGGGGGGGGGGAGAAAGGCGTGAAGGGCTGGCTTACACACCTTCACGAGTGTGTGCTCACACTCAACAGGAACATGGGTGTAACTGAGGAATGTTTCCTCAAGGTGGATTTGTCTGGTGGCTCTCGGGATGAGATGGGTGGGGAAGATAGTTCACTACATTCTGTACCTGTGTCAACTTCCCCTACCTGGGAATGGACTGAGGGGGAGCCACTTGCTGGACTAGTATTGCGGCCAGATCAGCACCGTGGTGAACTTGATGTCCCTTCTAAAGTGGAAAAGTTTGACTATAAATAGAAAGGAGGAAAAGTAGTAACTATTTGTAAAGCATTGAACAAGTGGGTTGTATAATGAGAAAAATGCTGTGTTCTATTCACATTCTGATAGAGGTTACATCGAGAGAGAGTGGGTCAGAGAGCTTTGGGTTGGTCAGTAAGTAGAGATGAGGGCATGGTGGTGGGTTGAGAAGGACATGTAAGCTCTGTTCCTTCTCTCATATTCATGTCTTTTACCTGGCTATTTTTAGTTATATTCTTTTATAATAAAACGGTTACCTATTAAGTAACTTGGTTTTTGAGTTCCTTGAACTGTTTACAAATTTACCCAAGGAAGGGGATATGGAAACTTCTGATTGATAGCCAGTGTGTCAGATGTGCAGGTAAGAGACTAGTTTTCTAATTGGCATTCTCAGTTGAATGGGGTCATTGGAACCCTTATAATCCATTGGTTCAAAGCACGGGTGAGAGCTGGACTTTGGGCTGGCATCCGAAGTGTGTATGGAGGGGAGTGTGGGAAAGTTTTGTAGGACTGAACCCTTAATCTGTTGAATCTGAGGCGATCTCTGCCAGATAGTGTCAGAATTTAGGTGAATTCTTGGATATCCTGCTGGTGTCCAAGAATTGGTTGTTGTCAAGGACCCCCCCACCGCCACCCCAACTCACAGTGGAATTGGGTCTGGGAACTCAATAAGGGATCCAGAATTTTTAGAGGGCCACAGATTTTCTAACAGAGATGGGTCTGTTTATTCAACCAACACTTACTGCACATCTATGTTGTGCCTGGAGCTATTCTAGCTAGGCACTTCCTTCATGAAACTTACATTCTAGTGGGGCAGATGATATGTTTATTGGGGGTACGAGTGTCTGAGGCAGAAGGAACAACAGTTACAAGTTGGTCCTTGTTTATAATATAGTTTGAAACTATTTTCAAGGCCAACTTGGATTTAATGTAGTTACTGAAAACAATAAAAAGATGTAAAAAGATGTGTAAGAGACAGTAGATTGTTGTTCATCAGGCTGTGAAGTCATTCTCGAGTCTACCAATTTATTAAAACTAAAGTTAATCAAGAGAGGCAGCATCTTATGTAGGAGGAACAGTTAAGAGAACTCGAGAAATCTTGGCAATAGGCCCAGGTAGGCCATTAACTGTGAGACTAGTAGACTTCATTTAATTTTGAATCAGCTTTATAATCCATGAAATGAAGATCATCTACTCTGCCAACGTTTATAGTTCTAAGGATCAATATGAGACCTCCATACATATGGGAAGTATGGCTGCTATCTGAATATTAATATTTTATATATATGTGCACACACACATACATACACACACACACATACTGACAGAAAGATTGGTCCCTGGTCACTTTCTGTTTCTGCTTCTAGTCTTCCCTGAGGCCCAACTACTTTTCTTGCCCTTTGGGTTCTGTAAGAGTCCCCCTGGTCCTTCCAATAAATCTTCCCCTTTGTTTAAGTTAACTTGAGTAGATTTCTATTCCTTGTAAACAGTTCTCAGGAGGAGAGAGAATCCTGAGATCTGGATATGAAAGTTGTAGGAAACCCTAGATTTCCCACTGTATTTAAGAATCGTACTTACAGCCTCCTTCACAAATGGCGAAATTTTGGTTTCTGATTGGATACTTCTAGTGACGGAAAGCTCTCTATGACCTGAGGAGGTCTAGCCCATTCTCAATGGTTATCTTTTGTTGTCTTAATGCTCGTATGTTCATCCAAAGTTGTTCCTCTGTATTTTCTGCCTACTGCTCATAGTCTAACATCCAGAGCAGTGCAGACTAATGCTTTTGTTTCAGGATGGTTCTTCAAGTCTTGGTGAAAGTTATCACGATTCTCATTTCTCTTGTACTGCGGAAAAACAAAAATATATTTTACATGTATATTATAATTCAGAATTGATCAGTTGGATTGATAAGGCATTTCAGTTGTTCTTTAGTTCTTTGATTGATTTTATATGCAGGTTCTTTACCAACTTAGCTCTCTCTGAACAATTCTAATCAACAAATGCCCTTCTAAAATATGGACCCTAGAATTTAGCAAAAATTTACAAATGTGTAAGAGCCAGTAAAACTGTCGAATTTCATAATTTGAATAATAATCCTGTTAGCCATTATAAGATTAAATTTATCAAGGCTTCATGTGGTAGTCTGGTCATCTGTTATCACTGCAGAGCATTTTAACTGGAGTGGTAGAATCTGCCACAGAAGGATTCATTTTTAACAATATTGGTTGGTATGCAGAAAAAATAAAAAATTGGCAGTTATATTTATATGAACTATCTTTTACTAGGTGAGTCACAATTTGAAGTGCTATTTAAAGTGAACCTTATACATAGCTTTGGATAGCTAAAGAAAATGAACTTTGCAGGGATCCAGAAGTTATTCCAGTTTGGCCTTGGTCCATCTAACTCTTAGCTTTCCCTTTTCTGATGTACTTTGTTTTATTATTAAATAAATTTTGTTAAAATATCATTTTGATCTTGGCCTCGTCCTGTCAGGACTGGGACATCAAGGAGGGGTTTCTTCCCTTTTTTCTTTTAGCAAGGAAAAGTCCAAATTGAAATGTACCTTCTAGGTCTTTCCTAACATGTTCTTTTTAAAATCTTCCCTCCAGTGGCTTACCTTTTATCCTCTGGTCCAGTCAAATTGTTCAACCTGCTAACCCTGGATTTTTTTCTCCTTTGCATTTTGGTTGGGTGAAATACCTTTCCCTTTTTATTCTGCCTGTCATGATCCTATTCATATTTGAAAACATGATTCTGCTCTTTGTGATGCTAGAGATAATAGGCGTAGCTCCTGAAATCCTTGTAATTTGTTGGGTGATAGGAGTGTCTTTTACTTCAAGGGTAGGCTCCTGGATGAGGGCTCATCACCAGAAAGACCAAGCCATGATTAGAAACTTGGACTATTAGCCACCCCTCCCCCATTGTCTTGAGAAGGTAGAAGGATTGAAAATGGAGTTAATGATCGATCATGCCTATGTGATAAAGTGTCCATAAAATCACAAAAGTATGGTATTCAGAGAGCTTCTGGCTTGGTGACATATGGAAGTATTGGGGAAGAGGTGCCTTGACAGGTCATGGAAGCTCCACGCCCCTTCCCACATGCCTTGCCTGATGCATTTCTTCCATCTCGATCTTCATCTAATGGTAAATGCCACCTTGAGTTCTTTGAGCTGCTCTAGCAAATTAAATCCAAAGGAGGGGGTCATTGGAACTTTCGATCTATAACCAGTTGGTCAGAAGCACAGGTGGTGACTGAAGTATGTATTTTGCTGAGGGTGGGGGATTTGTAATCCTGAGTGAGTGAGCCTTTAACTTATGGGATCTGATGCTATCCCAGAATATGATGTCACCTGAGTTAAATTATAGGACACCCAGCTGGTGCCACAGAAAATTGCTTGCTGTGGGGAAGAGCCTCCACACATTTGGTAACCAAGAGTGTGTTATGTATTAAGTTGTGAAGGAGATTCACAGGAAGAAACAGTAGGTGAGAATTGGGTTTTTTTTTTTCTACACAAGACAGAAAAATTGAGTTTATTTTTCCCTTTTACGGATGCCCTCTCAGGTTTTCCTGTTCAAAGTAATCTCTCTGACTTTATTTTCTGACTGCACTTAGTTTATCCTTTGTACAGAATAAGTAATCATATTCTGCTTTATAGAATCTCTTATATTTTGAGCTTTTATTAATTTCTTATATTATCTTCCATTTTCTCTTTCTCCAGTAAAGCTGGAAAATGTAAATATCTAATTAAAATAAAAGACAGGAACCTTGTGGGATCTGATGTATTAAGAGCCCTCAGTAAAGTACGTTGCACTCGAGTGCTTGAGAAAGACCTGTCAGCAGTTGATCTTTTCTTATAGCTTCTAATCCAGGGATCATTTAAGGAGAAAGAAAGAAGCACATTTCAATTAAGTTAGGATTTAGTGTATTTTCAGGTACAGAACGTAAGAAGAATCAACTTTTTAAAAACTTTAATTTCTTTTAATAAGTTCTCTGAAAACAGAGACTTAGGGCCTATAGTAACATACTAACATCACTACCATTTCTTAGTTTCTGGTGATTTGGAAAATGCCATCCTCATGCCTTAAAATTCATGGCCATATAAGAGAAACTTGCCTTAACTCTAGACTTTTCATTAAGGATGATTTAAAGTGACACAGCTATGATTTATTACTTTCCTTTGTTCTTTCCCAGTTAAGTTCTTATGTTTTGAATCCATACATCTTAATTCTTCTCATTTTAACATCTGTTTTATAAGTAACTGTAGAGATTTACTCTGTATTAAATTATAGGAGTTTATTAGTGTAGGTTGACCGTGAACTAATGCTAATGCCAAACCTCAAAGTAAAATCTTAGAATTTTACGTTCAGTTTATTAGCTTTTGGGGCATGCCACTAAATGTCCTAAATTTTAAGGATTTGCAATAAGTTAAACATATGGTTAGAACTTCCAGGTGTACCTAAGCACTTTTTTCTCATCAACTAAGTTTGATTTGTGAAGGCAGTTCTAGAACATGAATTTCATTTTTTTTCCTGAGGATTACATAAGGAAAAAATGTTTACGGACTGCTTTTCTACTTGAGTTCTCATCAGCTGAAAAAGAACTGTCTGTCTTATGTTTTGATACTGCTTTTTTGAGCTGGGTTGTCCTTGCTTACATAGGAGCTTTGGCTGGGCCTAAACTTTTCACTAATCCCTAAATGCTAGACACTCATGCCAGTTTTGGTAGAATGTCTTTTGACAAGCTATTTGTAATGTTTCTGTATTTAAGAAACTTTCACTGAATGAAAGGAAGTTTGGCTTCATTGGTTAGCTCTAGTTGGGAGTCTGCCATGGGCTAGGTTACCCCGACAACTGTCTTGGTGTCTGATGGAGGCCAACAGTGGGGAACCAGGCAATAGGGAATATTGGCTCTACCAGGCATCTCCTAGATGCTCTCTGAGGAACTGCGCTTGTTCTAGGATGGTCTTGGGGGGTTAAGGCCTGCCTCGAAGTGGACCTTGGACCCTAGGGCAAACAGACCTTCTTGCTAGAGGGCTGTGTTTGCATCTATGTCATTGGCCTGGCCTCTGGGGATTGCTCATTTTCAGGTGTGCTGGCTGGCTGAGGCTTCCTAAGACCGTTTTAGCACGAACAGCATATTTATATAGGTACTTAGAGTTTATCAAATACTCTTAAAGTATCATGTTGGTCTTCACAACACTGAAAAGCTAGAGAGGAAGGACTTCCATGTTCCACATCACAATTAAGGAAAGTCACTGGGTCAAGGTCATACAAGTAGTGAGTGGCAGAGCCGATTGTAGAGCAGGGTTTCTCAGGCTCAGCATTATTGACGTTTTGGGGTGGAGAGATCCTTGTGACAGAGGACCGTCTTGTGCATTATAGGATGTTTGGTGGCATCCCTGGCTTCTGCCCACTACATGCCAGTTGTAAACTTCCCTTCGCCCCAAGCCGTGACAAACTAAAATGTCTCCAGTTACCACTATATGTCTTGGGGTTGAGAGTGTCCCCAGTTGATCTAGGTCATTTTTTTTTTTTTTTTTTTTTTTACTGCTGGAAAATCTCACTTTGCTTAGTCTCACACAGTGCAGTGTTCACAAAATTAGAGCCTGTTAAAACTAGGTGGAACCTATGTATAATGAAAACTTTATTAAAGTGAGGAAAATGACAATGTACATTTAAAATGAGTCCATCCTCGATCTCTCTAGTGCGACAATTAACATCAGTTACCCATTTTCCATAAGAGGCTGCATTCTACAGCCCACCAATTCATTACATGGGATGTTCAATTTAATTCTCACTTAATTGAATACGCAGGGGATTCTTCATCGTATAATGTGTTCTCCTACATAAGGTGCCATGCTTGCCTTAAAGAAGCTAACAGTCCACCAACTAAATAAAATAACCAAGGATATATGAAGTCTGGCATAGATACCTGGTAATCTTTTAGGCTCTATTTGATAGTCAAGAGATGAAAAAGATGTGGTTCAACTGATTTTAAATATTCGAGCATCTATTGTGTGCAAGACCTTGAGTCAAAATGAATTATGTGGCAGCTGCCCTCCAGGGACTGGAATCTTCTCCAAACCTTAATAGGATACCATTAAATTGTATTAGAAGGATGAGAGTGTGGAAGAGATTTGGTGAGTAGTAAAAAAAAATACTCAGGTATTTCAAAGTAATATAAAAAATACAAAAAGAAGTAAATCTCATACAAATTAGAAAATGAATTCGTTGTCTTAAAGTAATTCAAAGCACTTGATTTTATTTATCAGATCATATGTATTTTTTCCCAGCTTTATTGAGATAAAATGGACATAACATTGTGTAAGTTTGAGGTGTACAATGTGTTGTGTTGATTCAATATAGTATATCGCAAAAATGATTACCACCATAATGTTACCTAACACCTGTATCCTGTCACATAATTACCATTTCTTTGTCACATGTGTTATTTCTTAAAACTGATTCTTTATCAAGTGTGGCAAGTCCTATACATTATGCCTTAGTGATAAGATTTACAGTAGCCTGTGGAGGTTTATTTGTTTTTCCATTGTCAATCTGCTCTAGAATATTTTAGGGAAAAAACCCTACTACAACAGCCAGATCTTTTGGGACAGAGAAAAACTAGCCAGAACTAACTCTTAAGTCAGTGATTTTTATGAGGTATGAAGACTTTTTCTGGGAGCTGTGCCCATAGGGAAGATGGAAAAAAATCACATTCGAAAGCATATTATCAAGTACATTTTGTCTCCCACATGTGAGATTTGTATAGAAAAGGTAGTGACATAAAGGAAATAGATTGGCCAAAGGTGGATTTTTACAAAACAATTGTTTTTTCAGTGAGTTATAAAATTGCAGGACAAGAGAAAAATCTGGACCATAAAGTTACACATTTAGTTGGACTAAGTTTATTCTGTTGGGTTAAACGCTCATCTCTTATAAAACGAGGAGATAGAAGAAGGGAGTCATGAGACTATGAGAAGGGATTAGGAAAATTAGCATTTCTTAAGCATTTACTGTGTTTTAGATGATTTAATGTTTGGGATGATTTAATGTATGTTAAATTTAGTCTCCTAACAACATTAAAACTGTATCTTTTTCAAATGTGGCAAGCCGTGTACATAATGCCTCGCTAGGTGATGGTAGCTCCATTTTATGGGAGAGAGCTTCCTTGTATAGGAGAGAATGCAGAAAAGCTCAGATGCCAAACAATTTGTAACTGAAATAGACCCCCGTTTTGCCTTATGGCAGAAGTCTGTGGTCTTTTCTGTAAGAGTTGAGGCGTCAACGTCAAGTTTATGTGTACTGATAATTTTCTCATAAATAAGACTTTATGCCCAGGAGATGCCTACATAGTTATCAGTCCTTTCTATCCCCCTTTCCTGCTTCTAGAATAGTCAAAGGTTTCCAGTGGGCCAGTCACAGGATCAAGGTATGTGAGAGAGGGGCAGCAGGAAATTGGCTGTTTTCAAATGCCAACTCTGCCATTGCATAGCTCTGTGACTTTGGGCAAGGTTCTTAACTACTCTCAGCTTCAGTTTCTTTAACTGTAAAACTTAAGCAATGATAGATATTATCCTGGGTTGTTGGGAGAATTAAGTGGGGTCTTTGAAGCACATAGCTGCAATGCCTGCCATCTAGTAAGCATCTCATCAGCGGGAGATACTGTTACTCTCAGAGGTTGGAGACAGAGAAGAGGGTTGTCATTCTGGTCCCCAATCTGTCCCCAGAGCAGTGCTCCCACTCCTTTAGCTTTGTCTGCCTTGGTTTTTGACTTTTCTCTGTGAGCTGCAGCTCTGGAATAATGTTTCAGATGCATTCTTACCTTTCGGTTAATCTAATTGCACCTGGTGTCATTCTTGAGATTTATGGCAATTTAAAAGAGACTGCGAGAAGAAAACTACTTAAACTGGAATCAATGGAAAATATGATTCATAGTGGGTGGGAAAGGATGGGCCACAACCCTAGGTAGTTAACTTGGTTCATACTGAGCTGTTTTCTGGAAAGTGTCACTGCCATCGGTTACCAATGGGTCACCACTACATCACGACTGTCAGTCAATACCAGAGTTTGACTGTTTTTCCTTAAAAATTTCAGTGTTTCCCTGAGGTAAACATAAATATTAATAAACCTGGACATTGATTAATGTGTGAGAAATATGTAGTAAATATCACTCTGAGGAAAAACGCAAGAGGAAATAAATTTCCCAGGGTCACTCAGTTAGTGCCATCCTGTCATCCATAAAGCTTGTCATCCTCGCTGCCCTTCTGAGAGCCTCTACCTTCGCCCATAAGACAGCAGCTCCATAAACATCTGGAATGAAGAGACAGTGCCAAAATGAAAGCAGCAGGCAAGCAGGTCTCCTGTCCTCCAAATGCAATGTGCTTTTTCAAATTCAACCCTATGGGCCTTTTCAAGATTGGGGTGTGATGGAGGCTTGAGGACTTGTAACCATGGGAATGAAGATGTTAACTGGGCCAAGAAGTTTTTTTCTAGTGTAATCTGAATATTTAATGTTAAAAAATGTATTCTCTAAATCTTATTATAAAAGAGGAAAAAGTGAAGACTCCTGGAGGAGTCAGTGTGAAACAGGAAGAGAACATGGGCTCCAAGCCAAACTGCCTGCACTCAGGTCCTGACCCCACACCTGCTAATTGAGGGCCCTGGAACAAGTCTTTTCTGTTCTCTAAGGCTCAATTTCTTCACCTTTAAAATAAGGCTGTATCCCCACCCCACTTCCATTTTTATCTCAAAGTTCAGCGCATTCTTCAACGTTGATTTCAGATGCCATCTCCTCATGAAGATGTTTCTCGAGCTTTCCTTTGCACTCTGCCCGTGCTCTATCTGTGCTGTCCACTCTTTGACACTTCTCTCATGTCCTAAATGCAAATGTATTCTAATTCAGTAAAAGGGAATAAGTCCTCTGAGAAAGACTGAGCCTTACACTGTTTGGCCCAATGCCTTCAGTAGAATGCCTTCAAAAAGCTGTTACTTGAATGAGAACTCGAACACTCACCGTGCGCTAGGCACCAGGCAAAGTCGTTTACACGGATCATCTCATTTAATCCTCACCAAACCTCATGACAGATACATGGTTTTGGACATTTTTAGATGAGTAAATCTTGCTATATGGAAATTAGGTCATGCTGTTGTTCAGTACTGAGATTCAAGCCATATCAGTCTTAACTAATATGGTGAATATGAGGAAATAGGGTTAACATATATATAGTACTTCTTATATACTAAGCACTGGTCTAGGCATTGACATATGTGAATTCATTTAATCTATTTCAATTAAATGCAAATTATTTTTAAATTCTTTACACCTGGAAACCCGCTTCTTGCAGCCTTTTAGGGAAGAAAACAGATACTGAAACTTGTTGAGACAGCCACATATTTACTATGGTGTTTGAAAAATTAGTTCCTTTCTACTTTCTAAAGTATAATATCTTACATTCTATTCAGAAAACTTAAGAGAGCATAAAAATAGACCAATCCATGAATCTTTCGCAGTGCTGAAGTTTTTATGAAAGCTGTGAAGATTATGAAACTAAATTAAATTCTTCTAAACAGAGCCTATCATGATTTCTTGTCTTCACAAATAAGACATTTTTGGTTGGTCTCCTTCTTTCCTTCTGGGGCAATTGTTAAATGGTTAAAAGAAACCAGGACAAAATAGCAAAACAGTTCCTGCTGATTCTTACTTCAACCTTTTTCTGGATTCCATTCTCTCAGATGGAAATC
Organism: Rousettus aegyptiacus; assembly: GCF_014176215.1. NCBI lineage: Eukaryota > Metazoa > Chordata > Mammalia > Chiroptera > Pteropodidae > Rousettus > Rousettus aegyptiacus. The sequence goes on from NW_023416310.1 coordinate 23,349,176, forward strand.
TAAATGATCCTCAAATGGGTAGATGACCTCAGTTCCCATGGCTAAACTGGGGGGCGGTGAGTTGGGCAGAGTACACAAGTTTTAGAGTTGTCCACCTCACTGGCTGACCCTGGACAGCTTCTCTGCATGTGTTTCCTTGTCTGTAATATGGTTAACAAGGCACCCTCTTCTCCCTTCTGGCAAGACCATCATTTGAGTACTGAGTTCAGGTTGAGTATTTACATTTATGGTATAATTGTCACTGAGATCAATGCTATGAAGAAAAGTTTGTGGCTTTAAGGAACGTATAAAACATGGCCAACTCGGCCTATTATAGGGAGTCAAGGGGACCCATCGACCCTTTTTATCTACTGCTATTGTCTTTCTTGGGCTCTATTCACTTCTCTCGGATCTGTTCTTCCATTTTATATGGATGTTTGGTTTGTGTTCTCTTTTCTGGACAGTGTCTCTCAAACCATCTACCTTATTTCATTTCATTCCTTAAAGCTTACAGCCCCGATCCCTCCTGCCAGCTCAGACTCCCGTGGGCCATAGGAAGAAAGCTATATTCCTGCTTCTTGGGGGAGGAGAAACAACTCCTCCACCCTCACAGTACTTTTTATCACACTGTTTGCCAGAGTTCTTAACCATTGGGATGCTTTTAATAATCCTTTTATTTTTATATTGCCTTAATCATACAAACATCTTTAATGCCTGAGTCCTTGTATACATGAAGATTTTGGTTAATCCAGTGCAAAAATAAGCTTGAGCTATCCATTTTAATTCAATAAGATGTTGTATTGAATGGACTGAATCAGCAGGTTTTATGTGTTAGTGCATAGAACGTCAGAACCCAGCAGGCAATATTTAGACATGAAGCTGAGTGGACTCTTTTTCTTACTGTGGTAAAAACATAACATAAAATTTACCATCATTACCATTTTTAAGTGTACAGTTTAGTAGTGTTTAATATATTCATATTGTTGTGAAAAAGAGCTCCAGGACTTCTTAATCTTATAAAACTGAAACACCCATTAAACAAAAAACAACTTTTTCCTTCTCCCCCCTGCCCCTGGCAACCACCATTCTCCTTTGGCTACTTTAAATACCTCATTAAGTACAATCATACAGTCTTTTTGTGACTGGCTTCTTTCCCTTAGCATTATTGTCCTCGAGGTTCATTCAATGGTAGATGTGACAGGATATCCTTCCTTTTTAAGGCTGAATAATATTCCATCCTATGTGTATACCATATTGTTAATCCATTCATCTGTCAATGGACATATGGGTTGTTTCCACATCTCAGCTGTTGAGTAGTGCTGCTATGAACATGGATGTGTAAATCTCTTTGAAACTCTGCTTCAATTCTTCTAGGTATATACTCAGAAGTGAGACTATTGTGGAAAAAATCAGACCAGCAAGAAACCAAGTACCTCTAGAAGAGTTGGAGAACTCAGGTTTATTACGCTGGCAGTCCCAGAAGAGCTAGTGCTCTGAAGATCTGGGCCCTCCCTGAGCTCAGGGATAACCTTATTTTTATAGAGCTTATTTGCGCACTTACGGTTGGCATGAGCTGATTGGTTAATTTGCCCTCAGGTGGTTACAGACCACAGGAGTTGCTTTGGGCTACGGCCAGTTATAGAGCACGAAATTTCAGACCAGAACTTAGGCAATACATCTGTTATCTAGACAGGACAAGCAGAGGGGAGGGTGAGTCTTCAGTTGATCTCAAGGTCACCCTGCCCTTCGACCTAGGCAGCAAGCATGTCTACAGTAGCAGAACAAAGAGCTGGTTACAAGGTTAGCCATTTGAGTGGAAAATTCCTCTTCAAGACAGCCAAGAAGTTTTCTTCCACTGCTCATCTCTCATAGTTCTTTCGATTTTACCTTCCCTGTAACAGTATAGTTTCATTTCTTTCCATTTTCTATGGATGGCTGACAATGATCCTCAGCCAGATTCAGCAGTCTGTTTTATCCCTATCATTGTTTAAGATGTTAGAATTTAATCAAAGTTGCACTCAAGATAATTGCAAAAAAAAAAAAAAAAAAAAAAACTGCACATAAAAATCTTCTAATATTTATTGGGGATTAAGGAGAAATTGATAAATAACATTCCTCTCCTGTTTTCCACTTATAACCTATTAGGCGAAAAATACAGGAGTTAAAAAATGAAGATAATTTTTTGTTTTGTTGATAAAGTTGTTTTCAGAACATACTTTGACCTGTAGGCAACTGGTTACTTAATTTGTGCCCTACACTCCCAGCTAAAATTGGTTTGACTGCTCACAGGCTATCTTTCTGTCTTGCAGCTAGGACTTCCTGCATCCCCTTCTTGACTGACAGGAATTGCTCCTACATTTTCTTCTGCCCCAGGTGCTACTTGCTCTCCTCTTTTCTAGGGCAAAAATTGAAAGGCTTCAGGGAAAGGAAGAATCACCAGAAAAGACCAATATGCTAGGAGGTATTTTAAAAATATTCCCGTTGCACACACATGCAAAAGGCATTTGGTCATAATTCTGTCCCTATTCTCTGCCCACCAACCCCTAACCCCATACTTACATTTCCAGAAAAGATAATGTTTACTCTTTCACAAAGTCTTCTCACCCTCTTAGGCTTGGTCCATTCTTGGGAGGAAGAAGAGCCATCAGCCCATGAAATCTTCAGAGGGTCCATGGCAATGTTACACCCTGAGTCACGGACTAAATATCTCAGGCAGTCAGATGTTCGCCAAGAAAACTCATGATGCTTCTGTGAGCAGGATGAATCACAGCAATCAGTAGAGCTAGAAGTGTATGTTTTTGAGGAAGTGTAATTATGAGATTTTGATAAGTCCTGTAACTCCATACACAGAGGCAGAAAACTAAACCTAACAGTAAGAAAAATAGGAAAAAAAAATCCATTTTTTCCAAGCATTCCTTGTTCATACCTTCCTAATATGTTTATCTCTTCTCTTCTGAGAAAAAGATAAAGTGAAAGACTATGACCGTTAAGTGTCACTGAAGGATCTGTGTGCTCTTTTCCCAGAAAGATGAAATTCTTGTATGGCAACAATTGGAACAAGGCACTTTATGAATCCACGCAGGCATCTCTCCAAAAATTGTGCTAGCTGCTGTCTAGCGCTGTCATTGAATTCCAGGGCCTGATTGGACTCAGGTCAGGTAGGAGAGTCAGGATTTGCTGAGTCATGACTATCCCTCTGAGATAGTGGCTCCCCTACTTGTAGACAGTGCACGTCTAACCGTGCACTCTCTACATCTTTCCTCAGCACTCCCTTGAGTGCACAGGGTGGCGATCCTGAATGCAACCTGGGGTTTGGGGGCATCGGGGAAGGGAGAGTGAGAAGGGAACTCTAGAAGAGGGATTGTAGATGCCAGTGGTGGCCATGGTGCCAGGCAGGGAACATAAATAAGTAATCAGGTATCTAAAAACAAAACAGAATAACAATAGCTCAAGATGGCATTAAAAAATGAGCTCCATGGCAGGGAAACAAGAGAGTGCAAACAAAAGGGGACTGTGATGGGCCAGAGAGCACAGTTCCTGCCTAGGCAGAGGCATCGTCTGTTCAGCTCAAACAGAATGTTGGCTTGAGGGCTGCTGGTCTTTCTAAAACTTTCCAGTTTTTAAAGGATGAAAAATATTTTTAAAGTATTTACAAACACTGAACCAAGCAAAAGAAACAATTTCTGCAGGCAAGGTTGACTCTGATTTGGATTATTATATACATTTGACTCTAATTTGGACTACTATATACATCTAAAAGACCCGATGTTGGAAAGCGATAGAGGCCTTCGGTGTGGGCAGGACTAACACATGAGAAAACCAAGGCTTTCTTATATTTATCTTTTCTCCACCTATACTCTTACCCACCAATCCATGTTTTTCTCTAACTCAGGTTACCCTTTTTTAAGGTAATGAGTAGTTACAAAAGGGACGAGTGCCTCAGGCTCTTCTTTTAAAGAGAAAGATTTGAAATCTGTGACATTGTATCTTCTTTAGTTATTTCAATTGACCATCTCACTTATTTTTACACAGGACTTTTTCAAAGGACAGACTTGTATTCTGTGTGTCTGTGTATGGGCCACAGACATGTGAGTACTTGGACACACACACAGGAGAAATTTAATTCACATGCCATAATCTTTACTTGTTTTGTGAACTAGATACCAGTTCCATTTCTGAAGAAGATACATGAGTCCTTTGCATATGCCAGAGGTCAAAAGTGTCTTGCTGACCAAAGGAATACAAAAGATGTCTTTTGTCACCCAGGATTAGGTAAAAGGTTACATTTGAAGGTCTGTAGGCAGGCATGCCTTTCCTGGTTTTCAAAGCCCCTCAACCCTGTGGTTCATCTCTTGGTCCTGTCTGTGTAAACCCTGAGGCCATATGGATTTGTGACCCCTCACTTAAACATACTTTTTTAAAAATAAGAACCAATCATGATAGAAATAATTTCCTACTGCATAATCTTATACCAAAGTAAGGTTTACTCTAAAGATTTAACATGAAGTAAAATATACAACAGCCCTATTTACTGATATCCTATATAGCCAACTGCTCCAGATAAAACAATTAGATGTTTGCAAGCCATGCTATGGTATTGAGAAAGGATGTTCCAGCTGCCTTCATCTTCCTTTAAGAATATCCACAAAAAAGCCTGAATGGGTCAAGCAGAGCCATCCCAGGTGTGAGGAAGATGCCTTGTCTGTTCATGCTGGCTCTGCCCCCTCAGAGGGCGAGCATAGCATGTATGAGAAGTAAGAGAATGCTTCCTCCTTTTGCTGGGATTGTAAGAGTGTGCAGAGAATAAAGATAAAAATGGAGAAGAGAGACGGTAAGGTGTTTGATGCCTGTTTTTCCTCTTGGAGGTTTAGGCTTGAGGAGAAACAGGCGTATTGGGTAAATGAGGCTAATGCCAGACAAAGAAGGGGCTAATATTTTAAGAGACAGTTTAAATAATAGAATCAGATTATATATAAAGTATACTGTGAAGAAGTTAGGGACTTGAAAGAAAGATTACATCAATGGTAGACTAGCCATTTGTCTAACTTGCACATGAATTGTATGAGTAAAATTTTTTGACCTTGTTAAATGTATATGCAGATGGAAAAAATCTGGTACTTCCTGTAAAGAGTCAGCAAAATTTTTAGTTCGGGGAATTATGTGAATGTTTCAAGCCAGAAGACTGTCATATAGAAAATTATCTCTCCTACTTAGTACAGCAAATGATACAAGCCGGCCATGAAATATCTCAGCCCTTTTTAAGGCCTGCCAACAATCTTTTGTTCACCTAATATATCTGTATAATTCTTCACAATTTATAGAACACTTTCATATGAGAAATCTCCCTTTATCCCTTTGATGGTAGGGATCCTTGTGAGCTAAATGGGACTGCTTACAGAGTAAGTGAAGACAGAGCACTGAAACTCAATGTACCCAAATTTAGTCCAAGGTACTAAATTCAGGATTTTTTGGAAAAGATAATAATGCTGGGAAGAATAGAAGGCAGCAGAAAAAGAGGAAAACCAAATATGAGATGGACGGATCCTTTATCAGTTTCCTATCGCCCGCTTCTAGTCTAGGGGCACACACAGAGATGGAAAGGTGTCAGTACAGGTGACGAGGATTTTGGTACTGGTAGTCACTGGGTGGTGGCGCAGTGTGATGGTGGGTTCATGTGAACTGGTGGCGCCAATATTCTTTTGACCAGAGAATGCCCTTCGGTTCTCTTCCAGGCTGAATATAATCCTGGTAAGTTGATGCTCCTATAAAAGGTGGGTCCTGTTAATTTGAAAAATACCACCTTTCTCATATATTATTTAAAATTCCCCTTTTCCACATGTTGCTGAGGCCTGATAAGTGCTTCTAAGCCAGTGTGGTTTCATAGACAGAGGTGACCAGGGCTGCTGCAGCTGAAATATCTGTGCTATGCTTGGGTCCTGATCTAAGAGAACTGTGGAAACATGTCAAGTACAGGACCAGGAGATGCGTAAAGGGAAAATGTGTATGGGAGTTGACTCAATCCAATGGACAAGACCAACGTGGGCCCTTTGGAGGGCAAATCAAGGATGTGTTCAGAAGGAATGCCCAGGTTAAGACATAAAAGGCATTGGGAATTTTGCAGCTAAGTGTAGGTGGGTGGATGGGGGTTGATTTCAGGTAGAAACTAACATGTGTAAAGGACAAGAACTGAGGGAGGGAGAAAAGTAACATGCATGTGACTGCAAGTAGGTTAGTTTGGCTGGACCATAGATTGTAAGAAGTTGAGGATTGTGTATTTGGAGGTGTGAGTGGGCCAGGCAGAAAAGAGCCTTGATGCATTGTTAGTCATTAAAGACAACAAAATGCAAGAGTCTACCCTCCACAAAAACGTGCTAGGCACACAGGGTTTTATAGGTTATCCAAAGCAAAAATAAATTGTACTGTCAGAGTTTTTCCAGAATATAGTAAAAGAACAGCTGCTTAAATCATTCTAGAGGAATAGATTAACTTTGATATAAAAACCAGACAAAAGCATTACAAAATAAAATTATAGGGCCATTTATAGACAAAAAAATCTTAATATATTGCATAGACAAATCTAATAGTATTTTTAATGCATCATAATTATAGTTTTATGTCTAGAGTGAATCAGTATCAGAAAATATATAAATGTGGTTCATCATACTTACAGAATAAAAGACAAAAATAGCTGAGAATTATTTCAGCGTTTCCTATTTGCTCTACTTCTTTTTTCTAAAATGTTTATTTTTTTTGGATAAGCTTGAAAGTTGAGCTTTAATTTTTATTCTGCTGGTTACTTCTGAAAGCCATATTTATATCTGTTTCTCCTATTAATTTGTCAAATGCATTGGTACCTAAGCCTGCCCCCACTGCATCTCAAATAAGAGAATAGTAGCACCTTCTAACCTTATTGTCTCGTCCCTCCTCCACTTCCTAATTCTTTTGGTGGTAGTTTAAAGTCCCATCACCCGGAGATTGTCATGGATATATTTTTTCTTTGTTCTGTCATCGTTCCATTGTCTTCCTCATCTGTCATCTGTCTTTGCCTTCCTCCAACCTCTTCCTGCTCCTCTTCATGTAAGCCTCAAAATTTATAAATTATTTCTGATTACTTCTGTATTCATTTCTCCTTGCTTTTTTTTTTTTTTGTCTCTTTGTCTTCTGTATTGATTTCTCTTCTCCCTGAAGAATACATTTAAAACAGCATCAGTGTTGGTATATTTTAACATAAGTCTGAAAATGTCTTTATTATATTTTCATTTTTAAATGCTAGCATAATAGAATATACTATTTTAGGGTTAACGATCTTTTTTTTTTTTTTTTTTTAGCAGTTTGAAGAGATATTAACACATTGTAGTCCTGTATCCAATGCAGCTGAGAAATCTAACATCAATTTTGTTTTTTTTTTAAAAGAGACTGACTTTCCTCATTCCCTTCAGAAGCTTTGTCTTTTAAAAAGTTTTATAATGAGTTTCAGGAATGACTTTGTCTCCTCAAAACTCCTCTGCAGCCTAAACTATTTCTTTCAGTCATTGCAGGTCTGTCTTTAGTTCTGTGAAAGTCTCTTCAGTCATTTCTTTAAATTTCTCCCCTTTCTCTTTTGTGGATACTTTTCTTCTATAAACCTTTTATCTTTTTACTTTTTCTTTCTATACAATATCCTTTGTAATGTTTTTGAGCAAGTTCCTCAACCTAATCTTTCAGCTCACTAATTTGTTATCTAACTTTGTCCACTCTATTAATTCCTCCTATTGAATTTTCATTTCAGTGCAATATAGTTTGTATCCAATTTTTCAAAAATTTCAAATTATTTCTCGTCTCTGCTTTATGAATTCAACATTCATTTGCTTATTTTACCTTAGGATCTGTCGGTTCTGTATATTTGTTATATTTGTTTTAAATTCTCATTCCATTGGTTTTCATCATGTATAGATCATTCTACTGGTTGTACTTGAACTTCGTGGATAGTCTAGTTTGGCCTGATTGTCTTGCCTCACGCTGTTCATGACTATGTCCCTGCGGGCTGGGCCAGCATCTCATTCCATTGTGGGCTCATTAGTTGCAGTGCACAAAATGGAAGATGAGGCACTGCTGTGGACTGAATGTTTGTGTCCCTGTCCCCCCAACTCGAATTTTGCAGCCTTAATCCCCAAGGTGGCAATCCTTGGAAGTGGGGCCTTCGGGGGATAATTAGCTTTAGATGAGGTCATGAAGGTAGAGCCCTGTAATGGGATGAGTGTCCTTACAGAAAGAGGGGTAGATGAGAATGCTCTTTCTCTCTACTGTGTTGAGGGCACAGTGAGCAGACAGATGTTTGGAAGCCAGGAGGAGAGCTCTCAGCAGAACCCAGCCATGGTGGCTCTCTCATCTCAAGCTTCCAGCACTGGGAGAAATAAATGTCCTTTTAAGCCCCTGTCTATGGTATTTTGTTGTATAGCCCAAGCTAAGACAGGAACTAAAATTCAAATGGAGTCTTCATAATTTGGGTGGATAATTCATTGAGAAGACATTTACCTGCTAGGCATATGGTCTGGCAGGAATGATTAGGGTATGATAAATTTAGTGTGAAGTTCTTTTGCTTTAGAGAAATTTTTTAAAAAACATGTTTTGTTCCTATAAAAAAGTCATTGTAGAGTGGAACATAGAACATTAATGCAGTTAAGGAAAATAAATATGCATTTAACATATCTGAAGCAAAAAGAAATATTTATGGATACTAAAATGTAAATTCATGGAAAATGTATATATTCAACTCCAGCTCTTTATCAAATAGCTTGAGGAAAAACACATCATATTTTATTCTGCCACTACTTTCATTTCATAGCCTATCAGTCTCATCAACCAAACTGAGACAAATTCTCTTGAAAACCGTTAGGAACCCAAAGTCAACATTCAGTGCCATCATTATCCTCTCTGTCATCCTCTGCTAATTAAGGCAGACACATTTTCAAATAAGCCCTGGATTACCATTTTAGTGCAAACTCTCAACTGCACCAAGGAAGAAAGCAGGGGAGTGGGGGGCGGGAGGGAGTCAGCATGTGGCTTAGCTACAGCAGGCAATCAATAGCTCTACCAGCTCGTTGCTGTCAGTTTTTATATCACTTGCCTTCCCCTCTCCAATATTCCCCTGTTTTCTAATTTATGCTTAACTTCTAAATATCTCACATTCTTTCCTCTTTCTCTGTAGGTTGCTTCTGAAATACCTCATCTGCCGTATATTTACTTCATATTAACTTCAGGAAACATTATTTAGAACAATGTGTTTAGGTTGAATGAAGACATAGAAGTGAATAACTGTCTTTATACTAAATCATATTTTGTATGTATAAATTAAGGTTCATTCCTGTGCTATAAAAGCGAAACCTCCAAGATCAAACAAAAGTAGAAATTAAATGTTCAGTGAGTATCTATTTTAAAATCTGGAAAGGTTGGAGCTACGTATATGGTCATGGAAATATCTAAAATTGGGATTTAAGTGGTAATTTATAATGTTTACTTGTTTGCATGTTTTTCTTCCCTAATAGTGAACTGTATAAGGTCAGATACTTTGCCTTATTCATCTCCATATCATAGAATCTAGGAGAGTTCCTGACATCTAGTAGCAGTTCAGTTAATATATTTTAAATTAATGAATGAAGATGTGGACTTAACCTGCAGGATCATGATTAGCTATCCTCTGCCATAGGCTATCCTTGTGATATTGTGTAAGAGAAGAGAATGGACTTTGATGTCAGATACTCTTGAACTTAAATTCTGAGACTTGCTTACAGATGAATTATTTATCAACTGTAGCAAAACAAATCTCAAATATTAGTGGCTTAAAACAATATTTATTATTCCAGTTTCCATGGGTCAGGAGTCCCAGAGCTTGGTTGGATCCTCAGTCTGAGAGGGTCTCACATCTGCAGTGAAGATGCTGATATGGGTTGTAGATATCTCAAGATTCAGCTGAGGGTGTATTAGCTCCTAAACTCACTCCCGTGGCTGTCCATAACATTCAAGTCCCTTGCAGGCTGTTGGATTGAGGGCCTTGGTTTGCTGCCAAAAGCCGCCCTCAATACTATGCCATGTGTGCCTCTCTACAGGGCAGTTCCCATCATGGTTTCATTGGAATGAGCAAGCTTTAAGAACTACAGAGTGCAGCAAGGCAGAAATCAAAAGGTTTTATAACCTAATCTCAGAAGTGACATCCCATCACTCTTGCTGTATTCCTTTAGAAATCAGCCACCAGTAAATATGAATACTGGAAGGCAGGGATTACTGGGGGCCGTTTTAACAGAAGGTTGTCCACCACAGTAGCCATGTGGCCTTGGTAATTTACTGACACTTGCTCAGGTTCCTCATTTTAAAATCAGGAATACAAATAGAATCTACTTGTTGAGGTTGTTGTGATAAAAATGAGAAAGTGCACATCAGTGGCTTAGGGAAGTACTCAATGCAGAGTACTTTCTGAATCCAGTATGGGCTATTAGTACTGCTGGTTTTTTTAGTTATGTCATCTCTTGCGTATAGATTCTTTATTTGTGAGCATTCTTTAAAGTGAGCATTAGTTGATCTCAGAATCCCTCTGTAAGTCCTTTGTAATCAAATTATTGATTTTCTAGCTCCTGGAATCTAAAGACTTCTTCATTTTGTGTGTGTGTGTGTGTGTGTGTGTGTGTGTGTGTGTGTGTGTGTATTTTTAATTATAGTGGGCATTCGGTATATTCATTTCAGGTGTGGATAGACGTACATAGACTTCATTTTTAATAGTCTAACAGTTTTTGGACTCAACATTAGTTTTTTCTCTCATCCTTATAATCTCATCATATTTTTAAAAACTGTTATGCCTGAAGGAGCTATCCTTAATATTTGAGCAATTCAAATGCTGTAGGGCCCTCAAGAGTCAGAAGATAAGTTTTGTGAATTCTAGTCCTCATTCTTATTAAGAGACTATAGATCAGTCTTTTAATATCTCTTGGTCTCAGTTTGTTTAATTCATGGAAGGGTGGGCAAATTGGACTAGATGATCTCTAGTCTGCCTTCTAGTTTTAAGTCTTTGGACCTAATTTCCATTTGCTGTCTATATTGGTTTTTAATTTTTCTCGTATATAATAGTTCTGTATAGGATTGATACACATAAGTATGTTATACATCTGTAGAAAGAACTATTAAAATATAAAAGAAAAATTTTTATGAGAAGCTGTAAACCTCCAGGATGTCCTTAAAGAGGTCATTTTTATGAAATCCAAGAAAAATAGGTGATTTCATCCATATGCACCAGAGGAAAAATTACTCCCAATTGAGGAAAAAGGTTTAGGGCCTTTGAATTGACTGGTATACAAAGTTTTAAAAAATTTGATTTTTTCCCCCCCCTGTAATGGTCCAAGTCACTAAATATTTTCTGAGATCTCACTTGTGTCTTCTTAGAAATGTGTCCTAGAGATAGCTCTAGACATATACAAGTTTCAATAAAGAGGAAACGAATTAAAAACAAACTAGACCTTGTACATCCAAAAAGGTTCAATTTCTTTCAATCATTTTCGTAGGATGCTATTACAGCTTCGTTATCTTTGAAATTCTTTTTCTGAAACTACCTGCAGAATCTGAGGGCAGATCCTTTTGAACATGCTCATTGCTGAAAACTCTATTGTCCATTTCCTGAAATCAAATTTGAACTCAAAGAAATAAGTAAGCACAGCAGTTTGAGTGGCTGATCAAACCAAGTAATAATTTCCAGTGTATAAAGTAAGGAACAATAAGATGAGAGTGGTTTCCTCTTGTAGTCCAAACTAGCTCCGAAGGTTGTTAAAGATAACTCCTCAAATTGTTTAAAATAGTCTACACTGAAGAACAACTCTTAAATGCTTTGTTATGTTGTGAAAAAATATCAGTCTCACAGTTTATAAAGTGTTACTTGATTTGAACCTGAACCATTTTGATGGTCATTTTAAATTCTTGTTCTGCTTCTTTGGAACCGTGTGACATTAGGAAAGCTACTTGGTATCCGTGAACTTCATTTTCACTTATAATATGGAATAATATGTCATAGAGATGTGATATGTATGAAATGAAAAGGTATGTGAATAGATCTCAAACTCTAATGGGTAACCCCCAGGATAGTTAACATTACTAATGTTATTTTATGCATAATTTCTGATCTACACTTAATGAAATCACTGAATAAGATTTGCAATATTTCATAGATGATGATGATAGGACAAATAATGATGACATTTTTGGAATACTCGTTGCCTATCAGACACCCTGCTAAGCTCTTATATAATCATATTTAACTTAATTGTCATGCGTACTCTCTGAGTTTCCATTTTATAGGTGAGAAGACTAAGGTGTAGAGAGTTTAATTCTGCCCAAATAAAACTAGCAAGTGACATCTGAGGTTTGGATCCAGATCCAAATGACCCTCAAAATGATTATTTTAAGCACCAAACTCCTCCCATTTCTGGCACCCAAAAAAGAGAAAAGAAAGGCATAAGACTTTTTGGTTTTATTCCACCAGGACTAATAGTTCTCAACCTTGGCTGCACGTATGAGTTACCTGGAAAGTTTTAGAAAAAAATTCTAAAATACAGGACACACTTGAAATTAAATTCCCTGAGGGTTGAACGCAGATATTGGCATTAAACAGCTCTTTAGGTGATTCTAGCTTGCAAGCAACTTCCAGACTCTGTATTAAATGCTCAGCCCTTGAGATAGACTAGCAGAGTGATTAAGACTTTGGGCTTGGGAGTAAGATGGTGACAGTTGCTGTTTGACCATTTACAAGCTGTGTAATCATGGACAGGTTACCTCATTTCTCTAAACTTTGCAAATGATACTAACATATATTTGTAAAATATTCCCAGCACACTGCTGAAACAGGTTGTGTCCGGTGGTAGTCGGACTCTGCACAGATTTTTGGCTGCTACATTCTTTCTTTCAGCATGCATTTTTCTGTCCCTGGGTGGAAGTAAGTCTGCTGTTGGGCCTGAAACTCTTTCAAATCATTAGTTTTTGTCATTTTCGATGGGTAATATGGAACTTGTGTTTTTATAAGAGACTGCCATTATGTAGCGGTGGAGGCAATAAAATATTTATTCTGGGAGTAACCCAGGCCACTTAGTAATGAGAACTGTTGATGGCTTGATTAGTTAATATTGGTGTCTGGAAATGACCATTTCCATGCATTTATAGACAGGTTTTTTTTTTTTTTATGTAGATATTGCCCTTCCCTCTTAAAACTTGTTTACTTATTACAGGTGTAGGCAGCAGAGTCATTTGAATTAGTCTTTTGAGTGTTTAATGGGGATGAGTAATTGCTTACAGCTGTGTATATCTGTAGGGAAGTGTTTTTTTTTTTTTTTTTTTTTTTTTTTTTTTAGTAGGAGAGAAGATACTATGCCAGACAGCTTTGGAAATTGTCTTCTTGGTTGTACCCATTTGCTTGAGGGTGATTTTGCCTCTTAAATTGAAAAGCTACTAAAGCTTCCCACACCCCTTAAGACATCATGGTAATGGGGGAACAGGCAGGCCATTTTATCTTTAGAGGGTTTTCTCCTCCAATAAAAAAAAATCAATCAATATGGTTTCATCTTGAGTGAAGATTGTAAATGTGAGTAGTTGATAGATTTTCCGAGGTGGACGATAGTGATCTCAAGAGATTAGGCCCCTCTAATTTAACATCTACAATATCTTCTAAAGATAAGATATTATGATGTAATAGATATTGTATTGGTTGAAAATATAGATGTGGGCCTGAGGAACACTGGGATATGAGGAGCCACTCGAAGTCTTATGTGACGATTTTGGGAAGAGCCTCTGCATCATCTTCAGATTTTATTGGAAGTTCTCAATACACAGAAGCAACTCCTTTGCCTACTGAGTGTCAGGCAAAATGTAATGTGTGTCCTCCAAAGGTAACAATGTAGTTACTGACTTAGAAAGTTGGCAGACAAGGGTTTGTTTCTGTTTCTGCTGATAGGTTTCCAGATGGATATGAGGAATGACATGTGCATAGCTATCCCCCATCCTCAGCTCCTTTGTGGCTAGGCAGAGGCATAGGTGACATGAGAACAGAAAATGGCAACAGTGGTTCCTTGAGAATACGGTATTGTAGCTTGATCAATGGCAAATTTGTTTCTATTTTCCTCCTAATGAAGACTAGATTTTGAACTGTGGTAAAGCAGGCTTTGAGATCTTCCACTTAGAAACAGGATTTTCTAGTGACCTTATCCAGAGACCTTGTACGAGAAAGAATAGGACTAGCAGTAAGCAATGGTGTTTAAGGATTGTATTTCTGCCATTTCCTAGTTATATGATCTTGGACGATCCACTTAACCATCCCAGCCTCATATGTATACAATGGGGGATAATTATGTGTCAGCATTATTGTGAGGATGAAAATAGCCTTCAGTAGTGTGAAGAAACCGCATGCTCTAAAGTGCTGAACACATGGCAACATTTTGCTTGTTCAGTTTTCTGGTTTACGCATGGCAAGCAAAGAAAATTGGGTAGGAAGAGTTTCTAATTAGAAATATTTTGACTTTTGGGCACTTCCCTATCCTCAAACTCAGTCTAAGCTTAAATCTTAAGAGTAAGCTGTCAGCGATAACATAAACCCCAAGTTGATGTTCTCCTTCACACTGTTGGGCTTGCCTTAAAGAGGTGCTATATAGCACAGTAGTAGAAGGGTGCAGCTGGAGTTTAGGTACCTGTGTTCAGGTGCTCATTAAACCACATACAAACTGTGTGATCTTGACCTTTCTGTCTATTATTTGCTTGTGTTGGGTATTGGTAGGATTAAATGAGCTCTTGCATCTAAAGTATTGAGAGCAGTGGTTAGTATACGGTAAAAGTTGTTATTTTGAAGAATTTCCGAAAGCTATAATATCTGGATATATGGTCTTATAATTAAATTGCAAAGGAGAGGCTGACACTTGTCTTATATTTTTCATAATTCTTCCAAATGACATTTCACCTGTAGTATGTTTCTTGGGCATGTATAACTGGTACAAACTTATACATAATAATAAAATTTATTGAGTACCTATTATATTCCAGGAATTGTACATACATTTTCCTCCACTTTGTGAACCAGGCATTATTTTTATTCCCATTTTTATAGTCAACCAAGGCATTCAAGACATCACAGAACTGAGTGACTTGAACCAGGATCCTTAACCAGCGGCAGGGCTGGATCTAAACTTGCATCTGAGATTCTCCGAAATGTGTGTCCTTTACTCTGTACAACACTCTAAACGTTCTTACCCTCTGATGGGGCAGAATAATTCTTTTATCCTTAAAAGGCAATAAAAACTATGTAGTCAGCTTATACTATAGATGTATTCCAGGAGTTGTGGGCAAATAAATTGTTTTTTTTGTGAGTCAAACCATGTTTCAAATTTACAAGGAATATTAAGATTGAAACAACATCCTATAATAAATCTTGAATTTTTAACAGTAAACTTAGATATTACTCAGAATGAGGTTTAAGTATAGTTATAATAATTAGCCTAGCTAATACTTTTTCTAGTAAAAAAGAAATGCAATTCTTTGAAGTTGCTTTTGACTGAGAGTGCTATCAATATGACAAGAGGAACAAGGAGGCAAGTCTAGCTCTGTCAACCCAGCTACCTGTTCCAGCCACACGAGGGTAGTATTGGCATTGGAATGATACTGAAGACGTTTGCAGCTCTTCAAATTGAAAAAGCTGTGTGTGAAATGCAGAAGAAGGCTGTGTGTGATATGCAGGCTGTTGCTAAATTTACAATCTGTAAAATAATTTGATGAAACAATTTGATGTGACAGAAGAGACCTCATGATGGTAATTGGATTCCGGTGTTATTGGCAAGGTATGTCCTAAAGGGAATTTTTAAGGTCCTGTACCTGTGGATCATGGGGATGGTTACCTCAGGCCGCAAAACAACTGAGTGCCACTTGGGGCTAAAACCTTTCTTTCTCACCTTTCTGCCTCAATTCCTGCTTTACATTTCTACTTGCAAATTGTAGGCATGCTGGAAGTTTCCAGTGTGAATTACTTTCCCTTACCTTCAAAGTGCGATCATGATCGCCTCAGAAGTTGATTCCTTACTCAAGTCTCTTGAGGAATTTAGTTCTTGTCACAGATGTCATCCTACTTATACCTGGGAGCATGTGGGGGACTGAAGTCTTCCTGCCTTTTTACATAGACAGGGAGATAAAAGTCCTTGAGGTTTCAAGTCTCTCTCATGTTTGGCTGTGGGGCAGGAGCTGGGTTAGCATGCATTTTGTCTAACTCAAAGTTCATTGATTTGCAGGCTTAGTAGTGACTCACTAGGTGTAAGACCTTCCTTACTGAGACTTTTGTTCACTGTGCTGCTCCTAATAGTCCCTATGGAATCCTCCCACTGGAATAGTGGGTGAGTATCCAGGACAAGATATTGAAAAGTAATTTTTTTTCAAGAAAAATATTTTTGCATGTTCAAAATTTTATTCATTACCTCATGAAGCATGCCACTCCATTAAAAAAAATTAAGTAGAGTTAGTATACAATATTATATTAGTTTCAGGTATACAATGTACCTTTAACATTTTTATGCCTTACAATGTGATCGGTCTACTGATTCTAGTAATCATCTGTGACTGCGCAAACTTATCACAATAGTATTGGCTATATGCTTCTATACCTTTTCCAACCCCTTCCCCCACCCCATCCCTCGCTTCTGGTAACCATCTCTTTGGTCTTTTTCTATAAGTCTGTTTTTGTTCATTTTTTTAGATCCCACATATAAGTGAAACCATGAAGTATTTTTCTCTTATTTCACTTAGCCTAGTACTCTCTACATCTATTCATATTGTCGCAAATGGCAAGATTTTATTCTTTTTTTATTGCTACATAATATTCCATTCCGTATATATACTTTCTGTTCTTGATCCATTCATCTATTGATAAATTCCTAAGTTGCTTCCATGACTTGAGCATTCTAAACAATGCCACAATAAACATAGGAATGCACGTATCTTTTTGAATTAGCATTTTTTTTTTTATGGCCCAACATGTGGTCTGTCTTGGTATATGTTCTGTGAGTACTTGAATATGTATTCTGCTATCTTAGGGAAGTGTTCTGTGATATAGGTCTTGTTGATTGATGGTGTTACTGAGTTCTATATAGTTGCTGATTTTCTATTAGTTCTATCAGTATTGAAAGAGGGTTGTTGAAATCTCCAAGTATAATTGTGGATATATGTCTGTTTTTTCTCAGTCTATCAATTTTTGCTTAACATTTTACAGCTCTGTTGTAGTACACATATATAAGATTGCTACATATTCTTTGTGGATTGTCCCTCTTATCATTATATAATCTTAATAACTTTCTTTACTCTGAAGTCTACTTATTCAATTTTATAGCTATTCCTACTTTCTTTTGATTAACAGCATGATGTTCCTTTTTTTACTTGCAACCTGCTTATAGTCATATTTAAAATGAGGTTTTTATAAATTACATATAACTAGATCATTAAAAAAATCCAGGGGTTCAAAATACACTTCATTTCTACATTCTAAAGTTTCAGAAAGAGAGATGAAAAAGCAATTCCTGTAGTAATTGCAACAAAAAGAATAAAATACCTAGGAAAAAACTTAACAAAGGGTGTCAAGGAGTTATATACCTAAACTACAAGATATTAAAAGAAATTGAAGACAAATGCAAAGATATTTCATATTCATGGATTAGAAGAATCATCATAGTTAAAATGGCCATATTACCCAAAGCAATATACAGATTTAATGGAATCTTCATCAAAATCCAAATGGCATTTTTAAAAGAAATTGAACAAAAAATCATTAGATTTTGTAGGGAACCACAAAAGACCTCAAATAGCCAAAACAATCCTGAGAAAAGAGAATAAGGCCAGAGATATCATACTCCATGACCTCAGATTATACTACGAAGTGAAATAATCAATAATCAATAAGCATGGTGCTAGCAAAAGAACGGACACAGATCAAAAAAACTTGAGAATCCAGAAATAAACCCATATATATATCGACAAATAATTTTTGACAAAGAAGTCAAAAACATTCAGTGGAGAAAATAAAGTCTTTTTAATAAACGGTGCTGAGACAATTGGAAAGCGCCATGCAAAAAAAATGAAACTAGATTGCTATCTGTCACCATACACCAAAATTAACTTAAAATGGACCTAAATATAAGACCTGGAACAACAAATTGCATAGAAGAAAACATAGGAACTAAACTCATGGACTTTAGTCTTTGAGGTCAAATTCATAAAATCTTCTCTAAGACAAGGAAAGTAAAAGCAAATATAAATAAAACTATATCAAAGTAAAAAGCTTCTGCATAGCATAAGAAACCTACAAAAAAAGAGGCAACCAACCAAATGGAGATATTTGCAAACACCTTCAATAAGAGGCTAAGGTCAAAAATACATAAAGAACTCATACAACTCAACAACAATGAAACAACCAATCCAATTAAAAAATAGGCACAGGACCTGAATAGACATTTCTCCCAAGAAGACATACAGATAGCCAACAGCTATATAAAAAGATGCTCAACTTCCCTAGCTATTAGGAAAATATAAAAGAAAACAATGAAATTCCACCTCACACCTGATAGAATGGCTATTATCAACAAGACAAGTAATAACAAGTGTTGGAGAGGTTGTGGGGAAAAAAGAACCTTCATACACTGCCGATGGGAATGAAAACTGGTACAGAGAGTATAGAAAACAGTATGGAGTTTCTCAAATTTAGAATTGCCATATGATCCAGGAATTCTTCATCTG
Source organism: Rousettus aegyptiacus (assembly GCF_014176215.1). NCBI lineage: Eukaryota > Metazoa > Chordata > Mammalia > Chiroptera > Pteropodidae > Rousettus > Rousettus aegyptiacus. The sequence continues at coordinate 23,367,920 of NW_023416310.1, forward strand.
GGTATCCACCCCCAAAAAGTTGAAAACATTTATCCATAAAAATATATGTACCCTGATGTTCACTGCAGCATTATTCATGGTGGCCAAGACATGGAAACAACTTAAGTATCCTTCATTACATGACTGGATAAAGATGTGATATGTATATACAATGGAATTTTACTCAGCCAAAAGATTAAATACTGCTATTTGCAACAACGTGGATGGATCTTGAGATTATTGTGCTAAGTGAAATAGGTCAGGCAAAAAAAGTAGAGAACCATATGGTTTCACTCACATGTGGCATATAAAACTGAGAGCAACAACCAAATAAGACAGACTTGTGGACACGGACAACAGTTTAGTGGTAACCAGAGGGAAGTGGGGAGGTAGATAAGATAAAAGGGGTCAAACATATGGTGATGGAAGGAAATTTAATTTTGCGTGGTAAACACACAATGCAATGTACATATGCTGCATTATTGAATTGTACACTTGAAACCTATATAATTTTATTCATCCTAATAAAAAAATTCACTCTCTCATTTTGTCTTTTTAATTGATGGATTTAAACCACATATATTTAATAGTTCTTCATATATTAGGGTTTAAATCTCACTTCCAGTTTTGTTTTGCTTGTTCTGTTTTGTACTTAATTTCTCCCTGCCTTTTTGTGGGTTACTTTGAACAACTTTTCAGAATTTTGATTTAACTATAATGTTTCTGAATGTCTTTTCTCTACCTATCAGTCTTTCTGCTTGTTTTACATACAGTGTTTAGTTATATTTGACAGGAAGAATAGGGAAGAGTATGTTTACTCCTTCTTCGTGGAAGTGGGAGTCAGGTCCTATTTTTATTAACAGCATTACTGAGATACATTTCCCATGCTGTACAATGCACTCAAAGTGTACAGTGGCTTTTAGTATATTTGCAGAATTGTGAGATCATCACCAAAATTCATCCACGTTGTAGCATGTATCAGTATTTTGCTTTACAGACTTGTACTGCTCATAGCCAGTACTGGACTGCATGTGTCACTGGGCCTGCTGTATCCCACTCCAGTGTTCTTCTCCTGTGTCTCTCCTAGAATGGCTTCCTCCATCTTTCCTGCCTGTGCATGTTCTAAAAATTCTTTGAGACTTATCTCAGGGTCTCCATCTTCTGGAGATGAGCTTCTGCACCTTTATAGTCATAGAAATTTTATTTACGATACTCATATAGTTCAAATAACTCATATAACTCTTACCCTATATTGCCCTATTCTATCTTACCTTACTAACTATATTTCAAGCTCCTGGAGGGTCCATGCTATATCTTCTGTCTACTAAAGCGCTAGAAGAGATTTAAAAGATCACTTAGAGTAGTGGTCCTCTAGCTGGATTATCAGTATCATTTAGCTTTTAAAAGACATAGATGCTCAGGCCCTATCTTATATATCATGAATCAAATTGTATGTTTGTATGCATTTAAGTGTTTGGTAAAGGCAGCGTGGGTTAGAAGGAAATGAGAGGAAGCTATGTTTTTGTTATATAACACTGTCTAAAAAATACAGTGCCTGTTGACATCCATGGCACCGATCATATACAGCTTACATCCTGGATCTCCATTCAGCATAGGACCGAGAAGTTTCTATCACTTTTTCATGACTCTGACTCAAATTCAGAAAAGAGGGATAATTCTGTGTTCTGAGGATGGACAAAAATCTCAGCTCAGTGCCATGCCCTTCTCTTATAGAGCACTCCTGCTTACACTCTTGGAATTGTCCTCTGATGGGTCTTGAATAGCCTGCTCTGTACATCATGGATGGGAGAACTGGTATCCTGAGTTTTACTTTATTCTTTCTTGTACAGAAGTTGAGGAGGATTACAATAGACTCAGTATGTTATACTTTATATTCAATATATGCTTTGCTAAATCAATGTGATAAAACATATAGTTAAGAAACATAATTTACAACTAAAAATGTCCAGCTGAAGAAAATAACATTTTTTTTGCCCTTCTGAAAGCTAAGGCATAAATTCAGCATTTGGTGTCAAAAGTTACTAAGAAAATACCAGTCAACTTTTATAAAGAGATTTTTTTTTTATTGTAAATCTAGTGGAAAATTAATCATACAAAATGTTATGGTGCCAAGAAAGCATTTGCAAGAATGCAGATGCATGAATATGAAACATTACGTTTTTCAGGCAGTGCATTTCCTTATCAGAGCAGACTCCTTTATAACTGAAGTGATTATTACTCCACAGTGATGGGTGACAAAGGCTTACATTTTCCCATGTTTTAATCATTCCTTTGGAACTGACTGAAGCAGGAAATGCAGGGGGGAAATGCCCCCTTGCTTTGCAGTGCACATTGTACTGTAAATGGAATATTTGTGGGTCTCCCTCTTCCCTGCCTCACGGCCATGTCTATGTAGAATGAACTGAATATTGAGAGATTCGGTGTACAGCATTTCAACTGTCTTTCTAATGAAGTCAGTTGTCACATCGATTAGAATGCTTTGGTGCTGTGTGAGAAGTGGAAGGAACAAAAGCTGAGAAGGCTTTATCTGCTTCAGACTGTTTTGGATGGACTAAATTTATACGGTGACCTAGAAGCTCAGTTCTGGGGCAGAGCCGGACTCACTCCTGCTCCTGCGGTAGCAGCTTCTGCTGCAGCATTTCAGCGGCTTCCTGCTCAAAACAATCACTGCTACTTGTCTCTCTGGGAAATTCGTTAAACTGTTATCTTCTAAGACATACTGAATTTTAATACATATGGTATTTTTAATGACCACAAACTGACTCTTGTTCCATAGGGTCCTTTTTTAAGTATATCATTTTATGTAAAAACCTCTAGTTTGAATATTTTCCTAGAATATTCCATTGGGGTCAATTCACAATTTGGTTTACTACACATTTTATGCATATAAAATTTTACCGATCATAGTTTTTGCCATTGTGATATTTTCCAGATTTATCGAGACTGCAAATTGAAGACGTATAACATGTTGATTTGATACACATATATTGCAAAATGATTACTATGATAGCATTAGCTAACATTTCCATCACATAATTACCACTATTTTTTTTGTGGTGAAAACATTTAAGATCTCTTAGCAAATATATAATACAGTATTATTAACTGTAATCGTCATGCTGTCCATTAGGTCTCTGAAACTTATTCATCTTATAATTGGAAGTTTGACCCCTTTGACCAATATCTCCCTCTAGTCCCAGCCCCTGCTAACCACCACTCTATTGTTTCTATGAGTTTGGCTTTTTCAGATTCTACATATAAATGAGATCATACAGCATTTGTCTTTCTCTGACTTATTTCACTCGCAGAATGCCTTCCATCATGTTGCAAATGGCAGGATTTCCTTCTTGATCATGGCCGAATAATATTCCATTGTACGTGTATACCACATCTTCTTTATCCATTTATCCTATAATGCTGCAGCGAATATGGAGTACAGATATCTCTTCATTCCTGTTTTCATTTCCTTTGGATATATACCCAGAAGAAGGATTGCTGGGTCATAATGTAGTTCTATTTTAGATTTTTCGAGGCATTGCCATACTGTTTCCATAATGGCTGTACCAATTTGCATTTTTACCAACAGTGTATAAAGATTCCCTTTCTCTATATTCTTGCCAATATTCATTATCTATCTTTTTATGATAGCCATCCTAATAGGGATAAGGTGATATTTTCTTGTGGCTTTGACTTGCATTTTGCTGATGGTTAGTGATGTCGATCACCTTTCCATATACCTGTTGGCCATTTGTATGTTTTCTTTGGAAAAATGTTTATTTAGTGTGTCTACTCATTTTATAATTGAATTGTTATTGTTATTTAGTTACATGAATTCTTCACATATTCTGGATTTTAACCCCTTATCAGATATAGAATTGGCAAATATTTTCTCCTATTATATAGGTTGACTTTTAATTTTATAGATTCTTTTGCTGTGTAAAAGCTTGTCAATTGGATGTAGTCCCACTTGTTTTCTTCTAGAAGTTTTAAGTTTAATTCTAAGTTTTTGAGAGTGGTATAAAGTAGGGGTTCAGTTTCATTCTGTATGTAGGTATTCAGTTTTACCAGAACCATTTATTGAAGAGACTGTTCTTTTGTCATTGAGTATTATAGGTTCTCAAATATTGGTCAACTATATATGTGAGGGTTCTTTTCCAGTGGTCTGTATGTCTATTTTTGTGCCAGAACCACACTGTTTTTATTTTAGCTTTATGGCACAGTTTGAAATCAAGGAGCATGAAGCCTCTAGCTTTGTTCTTTCTCAGGATTTCTTTGGCTATTCAGGTTTTTTTGTATATGTTTATGTACAAATTTTAGGGTCGTATTTTCTATTTTTGTTAAAAATGTCATTGAAATTTCGATAGAGATTGCATTGAATCTATAGATGGCATTGGGTAGTATGAATATTTTAACAATATTAATTCTTCTGATCCATGAACACAGAATATCTTTTCAATGGTATCTTCAGTTTCTTTCATCAAAGTCTTATAGTTTTCAGTATAGAGACCTTTCATCTCCTTTAAGTTATTCCTAAATATTTTATTCTTTTAATGCTATCATGAATGAAATTGTTTTACTTCTTTTTCAGATATTTTGTTAGTATATAGAAATGCAACTGATTTCTGCATGTTGATTTCATTTCCTGCAACTTTACTAAATTTGCTGATTTTTTTCCTAACAGTTTTTCGCTGGAGTCTTTTAAGATATTCTGTATAAAACATCATATCATCTACAAAGATAATTTTATTTATTTTAGATGTTGATGCCTTTTATTTTTTTCTTGCCTGATTGCCCTGGCTAGAGCTTCCAATAAGAGTCAGGAGAGTGGGCATCCTTGTTTTGTTCCTGATCTTAAAGGAAAAGCTTTTAACCTTTTACCATTGAGTACGATTTTTGCTGTGGGGTTGCTGTGGCCTTTATTCTCTTGAGGTATGTTCCTCTATACTGAATTTGTTGAGAGTTTTTATCATGAAATGATTTAGTATTTTGTCAAAAGCTTTTTTATGCGTCAATTGAGATTATCTGATTTTTACCTTTTATTATATTATACCACATTTATTGATTTGCATATGTTTAATCATCTTTGTTTCCCAGGGCTAAATCCCACTTGACCATAATGAATGATCCTTTTAATGTGCTGCTGAATTCAATTTGCTAATATTTTGTTTAGGATTTTTGCATCCATATTTATTAGGTACTTTGGCCTGTAGTTTTCTTTTTCTTGCAGTGTCCTTATCTGGCTTTGGTGTCGGGGTGGTCTCCTAAAATTAATTTGGGAACATTTCCTCCTCTTCAGTCTTTTGGAGGAGTTCGAAAAGATTTGATTTTCTTCTTTGAACATTTGGTAGAATTCACCAGTGAAGTCATCTAGTCTGGGACTTTATTTGCAAGTTTTTAATTACTGATTCACTCTCCTTATTCACTCTCGGTCTGTTCAGATTTTCTATTTCTTCATGATTCAGTCTCAGTAGGCTTTATGTTTCTAGGGATTTATCCATTCATTTTAGGTTATCCAATCGGTGGCATATAATTGTTTGTAATAGTCACTTAGGATCCTTTGTGTTTGTGCGATATCAATTGCAAAGTCTTTTCATTTCCAATCTTATTTATTTGTCTTTTTCTTAGTCTAAAGATTTGTCATTTTTATTGACTTTTTTCAAGAAAGCAGTTTTTTTCCTATTTTTCTGTTTTTTTTTTTTAATTTCCTCTCCGATCTTTATTTCCTTCCATCTTCTAATATTCTCTCAGCTACAGTATCTAAGCAGAAAGAAAGCATTTTAAAAAAATAGAACTGGTAAAAAGATCCTGGAGAGCGTCCCTGCTGGCTTGGGTCCAGTCAGACTAACCCCTGATGCAATTATGAAACTTAGGGGAAAGGGAACTTTGGGCCAGGCTTGATGTCATGATCATCCTTGAGATGAAGATGGGGGCAACACTGTCAGAACAGGAAAGATGCCCCCTACGGCTAATGAAGAAGGAAGGACTGTGGAAGTATCTGTCGGTTTACCACAGGGCTACTTTTTGCCTTAATCTTGGCATTAGACCAGACCTCTGGAAGGTTTGTGAAGACTCCCTTTTTCTCTGGGAAGAGTTGTCTGTATCTTACCATCTTTAGGAGCCTTGCTGCCTTCCCCACAAGTCTCTCCCTCCTGGTGTGAATACCATGGCTGTGCCTGCTAATTTTTCATTTTATCCTGGTATTCCCCTGAAACTAGAACCTTAAGATAGAGGCTTATGTGCTATTTCTTTATTAGGGAGTGCAATTTCAGGGAACAGGAGGGAAGAAAAATTGAAATGAGTCAGGAAAGAAGGAAACATGGGTGTTAATTTTCCAAACTTCTTGGATATGTGTATGCGGGCTCTGCAGTGTGTCTCATCTCAATATTAGCAGGCATCCCTGGGCAAGAAGCAAGGAGTACTTGGTGCAGGTATGAGGAAAGGAATTATATTTGGCCCTTAAAGTATAAAACGATGCTCTCTCTGGAAGGGATGACACAAGTTTAAACAGTCACAGAGGTTCCTTCAAGGTAATGGCCAGTTACCCATTGTTTAGTGTTATTGATGAGAAATTGGTCTCTTGTTCCAAGTCAATGTTATATGGAATTTCATGTCAGTAGAACAGACAGATATTCTCTAAGTCCTTGGATGGTGATACTGGCAGAGGCACTGTAGCAGCGAGAGGCAAGCCCATATCCAGAGTAGATATGGATTTTAGTTGGAATAAATTACTGTGTCCTCTAGGGTGGAATGGATCTGATGTAATCAACATGCCATCAAACAGTTAGCTGTTCCTTTCCAGAATGATGTTAATCGAGGTCTCAGTATTAGTCTTACTGTTGGCAGTTCGCACGTTCAGCAGCAGTAGAACTGATTAGTCTTGCTGAGAATGGAGTCCGCGCTGTGGGGTTCCTACTGTTCATGGGCCCATTGTGCCAACTGGAGGTGGTTGTGATGACAGCCTGGAAGACATCCTCCTGACAGGTCATTTCTATCCATTTGGTTTTGGAGAGTCTCCTTTATGATGAATGCTCTCTGGAGGACAGGAGACATAAAGTTTTCACATCTTTGCCACATGCATATGTTCATCATACATCTCTTTCACAGACCTCTTTCTCTCTAATCTTATCTGTGCTTTCTGGGCCCCTGACCAACCAGTTACTCCATTCACCATTGCCCAGGGTTCCTTGTATACCTGTAGTGCACATCATCTCTCTCTATATACAAAAGTAAATGATAAAATATACTGCTTGCATTTCTGTCCACTAGGATTTTATTAACTACTGCTCTTTAGGGTCCTCCCTGAGGGGACCTGAAATTCCAGGAAGCAAGAATGAAGGAAATGGGGAGTAAAGCAAGAAAGACAGAAAATCTAACAAGATGATGTATTACCAAACTGATGGCAAGTGATATCAGCTCTATAAATGGCCATTTCTCAGGACAGCCTGTTTCAAGAGAAAGGAAACTATTTTGTTTTCAGAGTTTCACCCTGCATGTTTATTCTTATGTCCTTTTGGGTTGCACATGTGTGGTTTCCAGCTAGGTCCTATGTGGTTTCACTCTTGCACGTCAACAGGGAACCCTTGAGGCAGGAGGCAAGGGTGGAGGTGGTATGAGTACATGGTGAGGTGCTGCCGAGTTGTGCCCATGTAAAACTGTTTCAACCTCAGAGGCTACCACTTCTGTGGGAAATCTGACTAACTGGTCAAATGCCCTGAGGAAAGGAAAACATGAGAGTAAGAAACATCTCTCCTTATGAAGACCTTGTTGGCAGAATGATGGTACATTTATCAGAATATTTCATGCAACTTCCATGGTTCCCTCAAACACCTCCAGGAAGTAGGCAGGTACGCTATTTATTAAGCACATAGAACGTATCCCCTGGTGAGGATAAGGGCACAAAATGAATTAGACCTGGTCAATGTTTTCTTCTCTAGAAGTTTAAAGTCAATTATAGCCTCATTTGACAGAGGGGAAAATGAAACAAAAAGATAGTGACCTCCAAGTTATTTAAGCAGAATGTGGCAAAGCTGGGCCTATTAACATTTTATGACTTCTATTCCAAATAAATTGTACTGCCTATACCAGTTTTTGGAGTATTAAACCAGCAAATGACTGGCAAGCACAGGACCATCACTCATTGCAGAGCTTTAAGATTAAACAATCTCCCCAGTAATACACAAAATTTGTACATTCGTCTGTGATAATACCATATTGCTGAAGGTAGATCTAGAATAATTTTTTTCCATGCTACATTGCAGCAGTTGAAAGGACTGACAAATTTATTGTAAAGAGCATTTATCCCTCTCGTTGCGAAAAAAAAAATTATATCTTTTAAAAATAGTTATACCAAAAATACATATAAAGCAAATAACACCATTTATAATCTTTTATATATAATCTTTTTGGCCTTAAGGTGTTGTGACTATCTTACCATATCATTTACTGTTTTACTGCATTCCAAGGTAAAGGGAGGGAGTGAGGAGCCTCTGCCTGGGTCCAGCTGGCAGAGCAATTGGCAGTCAGGTATTCTCGATGACCTTCTCTAATGACTTGTGACTTGCTTTGACCAGTAGAATGCAGCAGAAATGGTTTGTTGTTTCTGAGCCTAGGCCTCAAGAGGCTTTTCACACTTTCATTTGCTCTTTTGGAACCACCATTTGAAAAAGCACAGGCTGCCTATTAGATAATAAGACATGTGGCCAGGTTCTCTATCACCCCAGCCCCCCTGAAACAGAGCTATGTAGCTGATCTGTAGTTGAACACAAATGTGTCAGTGAGTCCAGTTGAGATTGGAAGAATCACTCAGGTAATCACAGCTTGAATTGCTGACCCTTATATTACTGAGAAAAATATGTTTATTGTTTTATGTTACCATATTCGGAGATAGCGTGTTACCTAGCACAAGTTAAGTGAAACATTCATGATATTATTTTGGTGGAGAAGATAAATTTATATTTGGTGAAAAATTATCAGTTGGAAAATAGGAAGAATAAGCCTGTGCTTATTCACATGTTATTTCAATGATATAAAGATCAAATCACTAGAAACACAGTATTATAATTTATAGAAAGATGAAAATGAAAAAATGAAGTCATGATCCCTGCTGGTTATTAAATGTTTACAAATCCATTTCCCCAGTAAATACCCTCTGAAACTATATTAAGCAATTCTGAGAGACTGTATAGTTTAATAGAAAGGATCCCTTGCTGAGAGTGTCTGTATAGGGTTTAGTTTTAATCTGGAAACTAGAAAGCCATGTGAGTTGAGACAAGGTGCTTAATATCTGTGGCCTCATATTTTTACAACTGCAAAATAAAAGACTTGTAATAACAACAGTAATAATAGCTAAGATTTATTGGCTGCTTATTAGACAGACACTGTTCTATGGACTTCCACATATTTTCTAATTTCTTACAGTCGTGCTTAAAATTTCTCTTCTGTAAGAGATATAATAGCACCTTCTTTGTTGTGATGATGAAATAAAATGGCCCTAAATCATCTCTGGGGTTTAATGGTCTTAACAGTCTAATCCTAATCAGCATTTTCTTTATAAGGCAATACAATTAAACACAATATTTTTTTGTTTCCGTTTACCAAATTGATTACTAAACAATTATGAAGTAGATATTTTTTTTAAAGTTCATCGCATCATTTACTGGGGATCATCTGGGATTGAATTTCTCAAGCTAATATCAATACATATTATACGTTTATTGGAAGACTTAAAGATGAATAGTACATCAGCAGTATGTGCAGACAGTATGTTTTCTGTATGTGAATAACTTGAATATCTAGGCAGCTCCAAGGTAAGCTTTGAAAACAGTCAAAACTTTAAAGGAAAACCTGAGAAATTAAAGTCATACAAATGGCAAAAGGATTGACTATTTTGAGTGACTTTCATATCAACAGATGCCAACATGGGGGCAATTTTGCATCCATCAAAGGCAGACTCTCAATTTCTGGGCTTACTGCAAAACACACAAAAAAAGCACTAACCATAAGGGAAAAATCTGATTTTTGGACTCTATTAAAAAACTTTCTCTTTATTCACAGACACTGTTTAAGGAGTGATAAGGCAAATCAGAGTAGGGAAAGGTGTTTTCATTACCTGTAAACACAAATATTCAGATCCATAGACAACTTCACATGTTGATAAGAAAAAGATGTGTGATGGAAAAATGGGCAAAAGACTTGAGCAGGCACTTACAAAAACAAATATCCAAAATGACAATAAATGTGAAAATCCTCACAATTATCAATAGGGAAATAACATTAAATCAGAATAACTGGAACAGCTAAAATGAAAAGGATAATATCAGATGTTTATGAAGATATAGGGTAACTGGAATTCTCACACATTGTTGACAGGAGTAGAGATTGGTACAACACCTTTGGCAAACCGCCACATCTACTACAGGTGAAGGCATGCACACCTCAACCAGTTATTTTACTCCTAGTTGTATACTCAACAGGAAATGTGTATATCATGTTCACCAAAAGACAATACAAGTATGTTTATCGAAATACTTTTTTAACAGAGCAAAACTGGGAATAATCAAATGTGCCTCAAAAGTAAAAAAATAATGGTATATTCATACAATGGAATACTTTATAGTAATAAAGAAATTGTAAAACCATGGATGACTCTCATAAATGTCATGCTGAGTAAAAGAAGGTAGCCAGAAAAGAGTACGTACTGCATGGTTCCATATATAAAGGTCCAAAGCAGGCAAAACTAATCTATGGTGTTAGAAGTCAAATGAGTCATTGTTTGAGGGAAGCGGGTAATGACTGGGAGGAGCAAGTGTTTATCTTAGGGATTTTAATGACTGGGTGAGGGCGTAAAGAAGCTTCTGAGATGCTGGAAATGTTCCATTTCTTGATCAGAATAGACATACAGTTGTGTTCACTCTGAACAGCTATTGAGCTGTTTATGACTTGTGTATTTCTCTGTACGTTTGTTATGTTCAGTATGTGTTTATTAAAAAAAAAAAAAAACAGCTTGGAAACTGTTAGCTTCCCATAAAACAGCCATGGGTTGTAGATAACAGCAGCACCTAGACATAACAAGAACAGAGCATGCTGTTTCACGAGAATGACCAGCATCTTGGTGCTCAGTACTGGGTTTTGAGTGGTCTTGGGAGCAAGTAACCCTTAGGAGACCAGGCCCAGGTACTTTGGCTCTGGTTGATGATGCAGCATATAGGCGAAGATCACAATTAGGGAGTCTGGGGGCTAGGGAACTGACTGGGTAAATCCTTACAGGCAGAAGCTCACGTGTCAGAAAACAAGCCCAGTTATATATATGCAACTCTCAAGCTATAGCTTGCCTGTTGATCTGAGGGTGACAACTGTCTTGTCTGGTAGGTGAGAAGTTTCTTTTTGATGATGATGGGGCTCTTTGGCTCCTTAAAGTGAGGCAAGATTCACTGGGAGCTTGGAGGTAGAAGCATAGAAAGAGGGTGAGAATTCTCTGGGGAGTACCCAGTTCTTCTAATGGTTGTAGTGATTCAGGAAAAAATAATAGTTATTTCTCATAATTCTGTTAGTGGTAAGGAAAAACTTGCTGCTGTGTGGGTGCTGTGCAAAATAATTAGAAGCAAAACCATATAATTGGAAGATGTCCCACCTTAGCTGCTGTAGATTCTAGTATAAGAACAAACAACAGTTGGTCCTCAAATGTGAATCGTGATATGGCATGAACCCATCTCACTAAGCATGAACCAAGCATGTGTTAGTAAATGGCAAGTAAATACTAATGCTTAAATGAGACCTCATTTTATGTAGCATTATTATCTTTTCAGAGAACTTTCACAAATATCCCATCTGAAACTTAAAACATCCCTGAGGGAGGTAGGGCCTGTATTCCTACCCAACTGACTTATCTGTTCAGATGGGTAGAAAATGTGATTTACTTAATGGCATGTTGGAAATGGGATGCTAACTAAAGGCAGCGTGGAATATTAAGGAAGAAAAAAATTTTTTTGTAACAGGCAATTTCACATTTTGCTGTAGGTGTCATCCTTCCATTTCTTTCTTTCTTTTCTTTTCTTTTTTTTTTTTATTTAAAGCTCTGGGGTTTTTTTTGGAATCCAGAACATCCAGTGTTGCCTGTTCCTAAGATTGGTTTGTGCTTCCACTGATAAGAACTTAGAGCGCTTTGCTGGAAACTCATACAGGAAGTACTTCTCAGACTTTCACGTGTATAAGAATCATCTATGGTGGTGGTGATGTTAAAATGCACATTATGATTTGTTAGCTCTGGCATGAGAACCAAGATCTGCGTTTCTGACAGGTTCCCAGCTGATACTACTGTGGATGTAGTCTAGGGACATGTAGCAAGGACAGAACATGCTCTTGTGGTCATTGCAGGCTGAGAGCTTTAGTGTGGAATCTGAGGGACTAAGGCTTTTAGAAACTGACAGCTTTATCAAGAAATAGACCCACATAAAGCTGTGTTCATTCATTTATGGAGTGCCTACTATGTGGCAACCACAATTCTAGACACTACGTATAAAGCAGTGAACAAAACGGAACAAAGCAGGAGTGGGGAGAAGGTGCAAGTCAGGCGAAAAGTACGAGATTATAAATGATATGGAGAAAACCAGTTTTTAAAAAGCAGAGAAGGGGGAGACATGGCAGAGGGTGAGGAGTTGCAGTGTTAAATGGAAAAACCTCATTGAGAAAAGGATGTTTGAACAAAGATGAGGTGGTGAAGAAATGGGCTGAGGGGAGAACATTCCAGGCATAGGGAACCACAAGTACAGAAGCCTGAGATGGAGCAAGCGTGTTTAAGGACGCTGGCCTTCCTGCTATTCTGCAAGTGGAGGGACAGGGGACAGCAGTGAGATAAAAACAGGAGGAAAAGAGGGCAGCTCAGACACAGCCTCATAAGCCACAGGACAGACTTCAGGTTTTTACTCTGAGTAACATGGGATGTCATCAGATGGTTCGAGCAGAGGAGAGTGACAGGATCGGACTTACGTTGTAAAAGACTCATTCTAGCACCTGTGCTAAAATCTGTGCAGGATAAAGTTAGAAGCCACGAGACTATGTGGGGAGATATTAGTTACCAGGTGAGAGACTCGGTGAAAGAGAACATGGCTTGGGCCATGGCAATTGCTGGTCTAGTGATGAAGAGTGGTCAGATATATGTAGATATGTGATTTTCCTGTATTTCTCTGGGTCAGTGGGGCAAAGTAGAATTGATTCATCTGAGTGCTTGACTCATGAGACTTGTGGCAGTTGGTTGACAGTTATGAGGCTTTTTTTTTTTTTTTGGAAAGCAGACCACTTCATTTTGTCTCTGCCACTGGATTATCACTTCTTTATCATTTAAAAAATATGGAATGTTGGAAGCAGTGTTATTTGAGGTTAATGTTCACCAATGCAGACTTGAGAACAATTTAGCAGCTTGCATTCCATTTTTAAGTTCTATATCACAGATGGGTGTCTTTCCATTAAAAAATAAATCAGAAGTGGCAGCAATTGTCAATGTTATTTTTCTTATAATTCTAACTCAAGTATTAAAGATAGAAATTCTCCTGATAATTCACTTTTCTGGAGATGGCAAATATGTAACAAATATCGTCACTCTACCACTTTCTAACCAATGGCAGACATTGCTAAACGATCACAGCATTCTTTTTTGCCGAGCCCTGATGGAGTGTTGGAATCTTTATCAAAACAACCACAAACAGATTAGAGTTGGCATGAGTTAAAACCTATTTGCCATTCCTGTGTTTAATCACTTTGCCTGACAGCTTAATAGAATTGGACAGGAAGCTGTATTGCACCACATTGCAGCTGGAGCCAGACTTCATTTTTGTCATGTCAAATCCTGTCCCCGTCACTTGCTAGCTCTTCAACCCTGGACTAGTCCAGTCAGTTTTGGATTAAGCCTCAGTCTCCTTCTCTATAAAATGGGGAAAATGACACCTACCTTAGGGGTAGCTAGGAGAATGAAATTAATTCAAATAATAATGTTTGAAATTAAGTGTTTAAATAAATCAGGTGAAGCCCTGTGTTAAACATTTTATTAATTGAACTCTAAAAAATGTACATAGACTGTTTTCTTGAGAACAAAAATTTCATAGAAGTATCTTGGCTTTGTCACTTTGTCTTTTCTTTTTATCTTTTAGCTTGCAAGTATTTTCACATCTTCATAAAGGAAATCTTTCTTACAGATTATTTCCAAGCCCACACAGATATTAGGGCCCTCCATCCTGCTTCAGCCTCCTCTGGGTTTGGGGTTGGGTGGGGTTCAGCGTCCAGGAGCAGGAGAGCTGGTAGATACATGGAGTAGTGGGAGAGCCACAGCTGGGGGAAAGGCCTTGGGTCTTGCAGTCCTGGATCTAACATTTTATGTCGGATCTGTATGTGGACATTCCCTGAGGGAAAAGACACATTAATGACATTGTGCCTGGTGATTGTGTTCTGTTTCAAGTTCACTCTGAGCAATGAAGTTTTTTGTCTGTTACACTGGTTTGAGAGCTAATCATTGTTACATGTGTGTGGGAAAATATACCCCAGATTCCAAAGGGTTTTAGGTATTGTATAGTATTTTATAGTCATAAAATCCATTTCCTTAATTCGGAGTCCGCCTTTACAAAACTAATTCTAGTCATGCTGTATGCTTACACACATAGATGCCTGGCCACAGCTAATTGGGGCAGTCTGGTATGAGTTCTCTCGTGTTTCATCATTAGTCATCATGACATAGAAATCAGCTTCCTTCTGCTGAGTTGACAGGAATATGTCTTGATGCCAAGTATCGGGCCTCAAAGGATGTTGATAAAGATCCTTTCAGCAGTATTATCAGAATTTCCATTCCATTTATTGAATACAAATCTTTTCAAAGATATGTCATATGGATATTAGCTTGATTCTTGGAACTACTTCATCATATAAACTCGAGAGCTTTTATTCTGACTTTCTGGACATAGAAAGGTATTTTCTGCTGTGGGGCAGTAATATTTCACTGGGCCTTACTATGGCCTGGATCTTGGATGGATGAAACAAACATACTGGGGCTTTATTTGCCCTTTTTCTGCCATTCACAGGCAGCAATAATTGAGATAATTTTTTTCCCCTGCTGATTTCGAATGGACATAAAAATCCTTCCAGGAAGACAGAACTAGGAAGAGGGCATACGAAATAAAACCTTCATCATTTTTGGCTTAAATTAAACTTATTTTTAAATTTATTCCGCCAAGATTTTATTCTGGCTCCTATTGAACAGAATTCTGTTGGTAGTCGAATTTTGCTGCTTTTTAAGGTATTCTAACCTTTATTATTTGGTATTCTCAAGATTTTCTTTGCATTTGTGTCCTGCAAATTCACCATATAGTGTCTAGGTGTGCGTTCAGGGTTAGTTATTCATCTTGGCAATCACTGTGATTCCTGGATCTTAGGATTCATGTATTCTTGCCATTCTAGACCGTAGTCAGTCATTACTTCCTTGAAATGATCTCTCACCATCTATTCTCCTTCTGGAATTCCTTCTATATGAAAATTAGAGCTGTTCATTTGCATGCTTCTTAATTTTCTTTCTATATTTTGCAACTCTTTATTTCTGTTTCATTTTGGGCTTTCTCATTTATCAAGTTTATTAAGTTTCTCTTAAATTGTTTAATTTGATATTAATCTTGTTTTTTAATTTCAATGTCTATAAATTTTCAGACATTGGTGATTTGTCTAATTTTCTCTTTGTTTTTAATAGAATGTCTCATTCTCTTAGGCTTCTGACTTTTTATTTCTTTAATATTTATATCTTAAAATTACATTATATTAGCTGAAGTTTTACAGAATTTTATTGTAGTTTTTATTATGGTTTTTATTGTAGTTTTTATTGTGGTTTTTATTATCCCTTATTTTTTTATTCGTCTTGTTCTTACGACTTTAAATCTTCCATTTGTGTATTTAATACTTTTAAATATACTTTAAAAAATATTTGTTTTGCAGATTGTCATACCAGCAGCCTAAGTTTTTGGAATACTTATGCTGTCTGTAGCTCATTGGGTGTTGTTTTTTTGTGTGTATTTTGTTATCTTAGATCACAGTGTGGATTTACAGATGGAAAGCTGGAAGTAACCTAGGTTGAAGCCAGGGCCCTCCAGAGCAGCTTTTGCATGTATTCTTGACAAGCATTGTATGGATATCTTGAATTTGAAATTGATTTCTCTTAGTTTGTTAATCTGGAAATTCTAGGGCAATACATATTTTAATTACAAACCCAAAGAAGTACAGGCCTGGGTTTTAAACTCTTAGAGAATTTTTGTAATTCCTTAGAGTTCAACACAGTGCAGGTGGGAATTTGTTTTCTTGTCAAACTTTCACTAAAATAGTAGCCCTTCAAGAGTCCCAACTCAATCTTG
Organism: Rousettus aegyptiacus; assembly: GCF_014176215.1. Classification (NCBI taxonomy): domain Eukaryota; kingdom Metazoa; phylum Chordata; class Mammalia; order Chiroptera; family Pteropodidae; genus Rousettus; species Rousettus aegyptiacus. The sequence goes on from NW_023416310.1 coordinate 23,384,296, forward strand.
CTTCTTCACCCTACACTGGCACAAGGCCTCATCTCTTATTTCTAAGTGGACATTGGAACCCCATCCCCTAGCTTACCAAGATTGCTGCCTTCTCTTTCTCCCCAAACTCTCCTAGGGCTGCTCTAGCATTAGAATTGAAAACCAGATGAATGTGGTCTGCTGTCTTTATTTCTGACATTTGGAAATGTGCCTACTTCCTCGTGAGCTCAGCTACGGATCTTAAAGAATGTTCGTGCTCCATCTAGCATTTGTAGGTGTTTGTTGTGGGAGGGTTTTCAGGTTAATCTATCATTCCAAAATCAGAAGCGTCTCCACATCATGCATTTATTGTGCATAGTTAATACCAGACATTGAGCTTAGTACTGGGGATTCAAAGACGTATGAGACATAGCCCCTGCTTACAAGACAGTAGCCTAGTGAGGTAAGTAGCTATGCAATTTGGTGAGTAACATAGTATCGTTACTACAAAGGGCTACACGTACACTCCTTTTGAAACAAACTAGGGTCACCAAAGCTATGGGTGAGATCAGTTCAGAAAAGCTTCCCTGAAGAATAAATACCTAATCCAATTCTGAAATGTGAACAGAAGCAAACCAGGTCAGGACTGGGGACGGAGTTGGAAAGTGCACGGTAAAGTCGGCAGAACTGCAAATGTGTCACAACTATCAGAGCGTAGAATTCAAGGAAACAACTATATCCCATTGCTACACTCAACAGGTTTCTGATTATTGATTGAGCTCTTCTAATTCCTTCATTATAAGACAAGTGTAATGCCATATGGATATACCATTCTAGTTACAGAAAAAAAGGTGGTTCCTCAGGACAGTCAAGCCCTCTGGGAAACAAATGCCAAGGAAGAGTTAGAAGTAAAATTTATTGGGGGTGATGTCTATATGAGATAAGAGAGGGAAAACAGGATAAGGCAAGGAAAAACAGTCTGCAGTACAGGTCTTACACTTGTGAAAAGAGAGAGAGAAAGAACTTTGGGTAGGAAGAACCTTTAGACTGGGGTGCAATTCTGAGAAAATATTTGCTAAACTCAAGGGAGCTCTAGTACGTTTGCCCATAGAAGAGTCTGCAACGGGCAGAGATTGCTAGGCCATTGTATTCCTGCTCAGTGTTACGCTCGATAATTGGTGGGGGCTGCCAGGTGAAGAACATTGTCATGGCTCAAATGCTACAGCAGATCGCAAGGATCTTATTGGACGTTCTCTCTTGAACTTCCATGGTCACCATTCTCCCAATGGAAATTTCATAAACAGGCCTTCTGGTTTCTATAGATGTGAATTTAATTGTTGTGTACCTATCAGTAAGAATCTGTTCATTTTGAATCTCTACTACCTTGCAAGGCCTGTAAAGTTGAAGATAAGAAACACATTTTAACAGATTTATCTAGTATAATGTCCAGTGGGTCTCAGGCTTCTTGGCACCTTTTCAATTTATCCATTTTTGGCAAAAATTTTGGCTTCATTGTGTACCATATGCATACCTTTTTTGTCCTAAATTCAGTTCTTTCCGCTAGATTGTGCTTCTTGTCCTGGTGATTCAGATATTATGCTCATTCTAGGTGTACTTATGGCCCTGTCTTCATCTAGACAGGAGAAGAAGGCTAAAAATCCTATTAGAAAACTTTGAGAATAATTATCCACAAAGATATTTAAGCTATTTTAGAAAATACATCAGTATCAAAAGATCCTGGCAGATTATCATCATGCTCTTCCTCCCAGGAAATTTATAACTCCTGAGGAATTTCTGACACATGTCATGTAAGAATTGGTCACATAATTTGAACCTTTGAAATTATATGCTGTTTTAAAAAAAATTTTTAAGGGAGAATGAATCATTGAGAATGAGTCATTTATGTTCCCTTTGTGCACTAACCACCTCATCAAGACTGCGGTTCTCACACAGCCGTCCTTCAAATTCTAGGGATATAAAGGCAAGGGAATTTGTTTCTGCCTTTAAAGTTTTCATTTTCTTTATTTTGGGGCACATTAGGTGAATGAGATGAACAGTGAACCCAGTTGGGTCACACATATCTGGATATTTCTGTTGCCTGTGTACAGAACATTGCATTCTGACATGTTCTGTTCCTGATACTAATTTAGTCCCTTACGTTGCAGAACAACATTCTATAGTGGCGAGATTTTTTTCTTTCTCTCAATGAGAATTTTAGTTTTACCAAACTGAATTAAGTGTTCCTGGTTTTCCCTTGAACTCAAGTGGTATACTCTTGAAAAACGTGATACTTTAAAGCAAGTGATTATGGCACATATGAGTCAAAACCATTTCTTTGGTGGGAACTGAGTCAAGCTGTCAAGTACCTAAGCAAGTAGGTTTAAGGAAAATATATTTATGGTTTCTGTATGAGAAGATGGTAAGGAGGAAAAGGAAGGATGTGAAAGAATACTGAGAAAATAGGGTCAGAGAAATTTTTCCATCTTAAAGAATTCCTTTCAGGCCAAAGAATGGACTCAGAACTGCAAAAGTCTTCTAAAATTATATGATATTTTCATTTACAGTTAAATGTTGGAGGTTTTCCTGATGAACTAATGTGCATTGGTTGAAGGCCCATTTAGGAAGTTAGTCTAAGATCTTGTGCCTCCCAAGGTCATAAAAGGTCTAACTCCAGACACTCCCCTAAGTGTTCCTTCCTTGTCTGTGTCCTAAAGTGTCCTGTACTACACCCACCCGTGTTTCCAAGGCTTCTGGGTACATCCTGAACTAAAATTAGTGTAAAGTGTTGACACCTGAATGAGAAAAACATGCTAAGGCATCTAATTAAATAAAACTAATAAACATAGAGAAATGAAAGAACATAATGAAAAAGATAGTAAAGGCCCCCAGTGCCTGCACCTCAGGATATATGCATATGCAGATTAGCTCTCTAACCAGGCTAAATGTTAACTGTTCTTGCTTTATAATTGTTCTGTTCTAAGTGTTTATATAATTACTCCATTCTTTTACTTGGAGTGTTTTGATTAGATAATTCAACTAAATGTTAAGACATCAAATGAATAAATAGAACTGCAGTCGACTGGGGATGATGCCAGCACCGAGCATCATTGTTAAGGTTATAGGTTTCACAAAGATTCGATTAAATGTTGATTATATCTAAATACTCCAGTGGGAATGTTATTAAAAGAAAAAAAAAAAAAAGCCTTGCCAAAGACCTTTTTCTTTTTTGACATGTAATATGTTTTTGTTGCTCTTAATGACACTGTTTCCAAATGGGTTGTTCAGTGTGAAAGAAACATTTCTATGGATTTAAGATTTTTTTTCCTGAGGGAAGTAAGTGGGAAGGAGAGACAAAGTAGGTATTTAGCCTTTAATTTAGTTTAAGGAAAAGAAATAGCGGAAACATCGTTTTAGAAATAACATAAGGCAGAATAACTCGAAGATGATTATCTGATTAATTTTGTCAGAGTCATCCAACCAAGAGATGACTGGGAAAATTTTAGCCAGAGAATTTCACTGAAAATCCTAAAACTCAAGTGAAAATTTCAGTGTGTAAATGTAGATGTAAGAATTAAAAGGTGGGGATGAGGGTGGAAGTTGAAAGTATGTGTTACATGTTGTGACAAAGTAGATGGAAACAACTGAGAAGTGTGAGGGAAAGAGAAGAAAATAAGATGAGCTTATTGATTGCTATGGTAGCTAAAGTATGGTGACAAAATCTGACAAGTCAGATTGTCAAAGGCAAAATCCAGTCAACCAACCAACCAAACCAACCGCAGGAGATTAGAGGCCTTAAAAAGTATAAGTACCATGGTATTCACCAGAACAAAAATACAAGCCTTTCTGATTACCAGTTTTTTTTAAATTAAAAACCGAAAAATGCATATATTATAAAGAAATATAGCAAATATAACAAAATACATATAAAAATTTTGTCATGGTTGAGGCCAATCATATCAGTCATATTAATAAATGAAAATAGGTTTAACTCATGTCCTAAAAAAAGTGCATTCAATTTGGCTTATAAAACATAAACTGTATGTGTATTGTAAACAAGAGATATACCTGAAACAAAGTGATTTCAAAAAGCTAATAATGGTGAACAAAGGAATATCAAGCAAATGAAAAAATAAGGGTATGTAGGGGTCATAATCCTGATATCAGACAAAATAGAATTCAAGCAAAAAAACATGATATAAGGACACTTTTTTCCTCTACTTTTTTACTGAAGATACACATAATATAAAATTGACCATCACTATATTCCACTTCTAGAACTTTTTCATCTTGCAAAACGGAAGGTCCATATCCATTAAATCATAAATCCATATCCCCCTGCTCCTCTCATTCCCTGATAACCACCATTCTATTTTCCATCTCTATGACTATTCTAGGTACTTCATATAAGTGAATCATACAGTACTTGTCTCTTTTTTTGTGTGTAAATGCCTTATTTCACTTACCATAATGTCTTCAAGGTTTATTTTGCAGTGTGTGTCAAAATTTCCTTCCCCTCAAAGGCTGAATAATATTCTATTACATGTATATTCCACATTTTACATATCCATTCATCCTTCGATGGACACTTGGGTTTGCCCCACCCCCTTTTGACTGCTGTGAGTAATGCTATGAACATGAGTATACAGATATCTACTGGAGACCCTAAGAAAGGCACTTGCTGATGTAAATATAATTTTATGAATATTTTTACATCAAATAACATAGCAAGCATCTCTATAAAAATACCATAGGAGATGCAAGGAGACAGAGAGAATCATGGTAATAACAGACATTTATATAACAGTTAATACAGGAAAAGACAAAGTGGACAAAAATATAAGCAAGGAGATGGAAGACAGAAACAACATAATTGGTGCAGAAAATCTTATGAATAAATATCAAACTTCATATCTTGACCGTAGAGAATATACTCAAGAGCTTATGCAATGTTCACACATTTTGATTATATTTTCACACACACACAGTAAATTCAGTGGTTTGAAAATAAATAATAAGGATCTCTCTGGGGAAAAACACTGATTTATACCATTTGCTGATTTCTCTGGTATAAATCCTACTATAGTAGCTTTGAAGCTACCAATGTAATATCACTGATCAAGAAGTTGGAAAGAGATATTTAAAATTGGCTTTCATAAGCCAGTATAAGTCAGCACCACCACACCACTCAATCATTTTACAAAATAGAAATATAATACTGTGATCCAAAGAAGTAAAACAAATTACAAAACAAAAGAAAAAGAAAAACTCTTTTATTTTGAGATTTAAAAACCTTCTCTTAAGAGGTATACCAGTGGAGAAGTCAGTGCCATGTCTGCCCTGGCCCCCAAAATTGGACCCAAAAAGATTGGTGATGACATCGCCAAAGCAACCAGTGATTGGAAAGATCTGAGGATTACAGTGAAACTGACTGTTCAGGACAGACAGGCCCAGCTTGAGGCAGTACTTCTGCCTGTGCCCTGATCATCAAAGCCCCCGAAGAACTACCAAGGGACAGAAGGTGAAAAAAACATTAAGCACAGTGAAAAGATCACTTTTGATAAGATTGTAAGCACTGTCTTACAGATGCAGCTGTCATCTTTAGCTAGATAACTGTCTGGAACCATTAAAGAGATCTTAGTGACTGCCTGGTCTGTGGGCTGCCATGTTGATGGCCCCCACCCTCATGATAACATAGATAACATCAATGGTGGTGCAGTGGAATGCCTAGCTTAGTAGCTTAGAAAAACATTTTAAAGATCATTTGAAAGCAGGTACTTTTATTGACTTATTGATCAAGTCTTCTACTTTTTCATTGCTAACTTGATCAAGAACAAAGGAAGAAAGCACACAAAATAAGTATTGACGGGGGAAATAACCTTTGAAACAGAATAAATTTTAAAATTACAGAGTGAATCTTCGAAGAGCAAGTAGTTTTAATGCTCTATAATTGTTCCAGAGCTTTAAAAATGAGGAAAACTTCCTAATTTCTTTTATGAAGCAAATATAATGTTGATATTTAATTCTGACACACTATAAAAACAGATGTCATAGACCAATATTATTTATGACTCTTATAAATATAAATATTATAAATTTTAGCACACATTTAAGACTGCATTAAGAAAATAACACACTATGACCAAGTGGAATTCTATTTGGCTTAATATTAAGGAAATTTATTAATATTACAGATGACATTAATAGCGCTAAGGAAAAAATTGTGATTGTCTCCATCGATGCTGGTAAATTGATGAAATTCAAAATTCATAATAGCATTTGATGAAAAATGAATCAAGAGATACTTTCTTACTATAATAAAAAACATTAATCCCAAAGCCAGTATCTTGCTAATGGAGAAATACTAGAGAAATTTCTGCTAAGATTAGTGAGTATACTGGCATCCATGCCATCCATTCCTAAATTTCAACATTTTGATAGAGGTATTAGCTAATGTGTTAGAGGAGAGAAATCAAAGTATGAGAATGGATAATGAAGTCAAATTACCCTATTTGCATATGGTGATATTATATTTGACTAATTCAAGAAACTTATGGATACGAATAACTCAAACACATTATGAAGATGGTAGTTCTTTTAATTTCTAAATTTACCATTATGCCGATAAAACATAAATAAGATTTATCTAATTTTACAGACTTCTACATTTGGTTTCTATAAGAATCTCAGTGTTTTCCTGGCTATTCTTCTACTGAAAAAGAAAAATTGAGAGTGGACTAATTCTGTCAGACATTAAAACATATGCAGCCTCTATAATTAAAACGGTGAAGAACTAGAGCATAAATACACAAATAGACCAGTGGAATAGATGAGAAACTCAGTAATAGACCAAAGTTCATATGGAAATTTGGCATGTGATAAAAGGCAAAGGTGGACTTTTTAAAAAGGGAAGCTCGGACAACCTGGTGGCCACTTGGAAAAAGAAAAAAAATTATACTTCACACTATACACAGTGTTAGTTTAAAACACATAAAAGCTTAAAAGCACATACATTTAGTTATACTAAATTGTTTTATTTTTTACATTTAGCAGGATTTATAAAGGAGTGATTTCCTCTTTAATCTTGGTTTACAAAAAGTCTAATTACACCTCAAAATCTTTAGGCAGCAAAAGACTAATAACTTTGCCTACATATAAAAAAATGTTTTTATATGTCAAAAAAATAACTGAAAAACTGGTAGACAATATTTGCAACATATGTTTTTAATTAATGTTTAAAGACTCTTTATATACAAAGGACCGAAAACCCAACAGGAAAGTAGGAAAGACACACGATCAGCTAATTCACAAATTAACATGTAAAAGTGACCCTTAAACGTATGAAAAATGTTTACATTCAAAGTTAGAGAAGTGCAAATTAATTTAAAAATCTACTAAAATACAATTTCTCACCTATAAGATTGACAAAAATTAAGTATTTACAAGACATTCTGTTTGCAAAACTGTGGGGAAATGCTCTCATACCTGCCACTTGCAATGCAAACTGCCACAACACTTCTTAAGTGTTATTTGGCAATACCTAACAAACTACATATGCTCTTACCTTTTGACCCAGCAACCTTACTTTTAGGAATCTATCCTAAAGATACTTGCCCAACAATATGAAAATACAAGTGCAAGAGATTTACCATTTGTAATTGGAAAATACTGGAAAAAAGTCTTGAAGCTGTTCATAGTAGAGTGGTTGCATCTACTATGGTACTCCTATGCAACGGAGTTCTATGCAGTTGTCAAAAGAGTGAGGATGGTCTCTATGAACTGATGTGGAATGATTTGCCAGGATATGTTGGTTAAGTACAAAAAGCAAAATATAAACTATAGCATAGTATGCTTAATGTAGATAAGAAGGAAATATAGGAAAATGTACATATATTTCTGCTTATTTGTGCAAAATAGATACAGGAATGTTAAATCAGAAGCTAAGGACAAGCTCAACTTCAAACTGGTGTCCTGAACCCTGGCTGAGATTTTCCTGCCCCCTCACAGGTGATATAAGTTCTTCCCTTCCTTCCTAGTAGTAGGAGTAGGTAGACCTCATATATTCCATTAAGAAAATTTTGAGGGTAAAATAGTGTTAACTATTGGCATAAGGCTGTACAGCAGATTTCTAGAACTTACTCATTTTGCATAACTGAAACTTTGTACCCATTGAACAGCAACTCCCCATTTCCCTCACCACCCTGCCCCTGGCAACCACCATTCTACTCCCTTCTATAAGTTTGACTATTGTATCTGGCCAAGGACAATTTAGCTTTTAATCAGATATTAAGGTTGCAATAATTCATCCAACTGCCTGGGCTAGTTCTATTTGTTACTATGTTAAATATTTAATAGATCTTACAACTCTTACAATCAGTGGCAATTTGGAAAAAAATTATAGACTGATGCAAAACCCTGAGACTTCCTTGCTGGAATCAATGGAATGTATAGCTAGCTCAAGTTACCTATAAATAAGGCCTCCTGTCCTTTTGGGGCCCACAGTTCTGTTTTTATATTAGGACCTTAGGAAACTTGTCCTGAGACATCTATGGTTAAAGTTTAGCAGCTCTCGACAGTTTCTTGATAGAAAGGAGTATTACCTTCAGTGTCTAGTGAATTATGATCAGGGGTTTCTGGAAAAGCAAATAAAGCCAATCCCATTATTACAATTTGGGGCATATGTACCTGGGGAAATAGTAAAACAAAGGCAGAAATAAGAATTGCTGAGGGATGGAAATTCTAATACATTATAACTGTGTCTGTGTTTATATTAATAGAAATAGGGAAAAAGAACATTTTCGACAGGAAGTTAGGTATGGGGAAGGAAGAGGGGATTTGTAATAGACCAAAATTTAAATCCTGATTCACTTATCAGGTGTAAACTTTATGAACTGCTTAACTTCTCTGAGTCTCAGTTTCCTTATCTGTAATGCAGAGAGATGACCTTCTCCCCCTTCCCCCGCTCCCCGCCTCCTTTGGAGTTCTTGTGAAAATTGGATAAGGTACTGTATTTTAAAAGTGCTCATCTTGATATCATAGTTTTATATCTTGCCATTAATTTCTGTTTTACTTTTTTTCCCTTTTGTTTCAGATCCTATTCACCTTCTTAGCTGCTTAGTTACTAGAATTCCCCACAGTTTGTTTATTAAGACATTCTTATTTACTCTTTCTTCCACAGAGGTCTTCTCTCTAACCATGGTTCGAATTAATTTTTTTTCCCTGAGAGGAAATAATATCAATATAAAAACTATTTATATTGATTAGTACCAGAGAAGGGTATTGCAAACTACATTGATTTCCAACTTACGGATCATTTAACCTCACTGTCTATTAAAGGCCTCCTGTGTATAAAATATTACATCCTGAGACTAAATATTATGAATGACACCTAGACTTTTGAAGCCATCTGGTTGTAAATTAATAATAATAAAAAGCAGAATAATAAAATTTATTAATACATTTAAGATTAAAAACATACTTTAAATAATAAAAGAATGATACAGATGGAATAGAGCCACATAGGCCATGCTATGGGGCACTAGAAGAGGGAGTCATTGGTTATGACCAGGGAAATCTTTGCAAAGAAGATGCATTTAGAGTGGGTCTTAGAAGAGAATTTCAAAAGAAAAATTATTTGAGAAACTGATTATTTATTGATTCAGTTTAATTTTACTCAAAGCATATGAAAGAGGGCAACTGGAGATCAAAGAGATGTAAACAAACAAGTTATATCATGCTCCTGATTTTTAACTTTCTGTTGGGTGGAAAATTGTTATAGGGCAAAAAGTTGTGAGAAAAGGCATTTTTTCTCTGCATTGAGCCATTTTTAAGAAGTGAGAGAATCAATAGCAGCAGGAAATTACCTCTTTTATTGGGACCAGCTCAAGACTTGGTTTAATGGAAACCACTTGTTAGAAAGATAAGGGAAATAATCTCAATTAAGATAACCTCTCATCTTGTCATGTGGAAACAGCAGAGCATTGAAGCCTAGCTGCAGACAGGAGACAGGTCTCTAGACCCTTGATGTGACTTCCATGGAAACAGTACATCAGCCTGGAGACACTAATGGAGGTAGACATATAAGTTCAGGTCTTTTGGGGGAAGCTTGTAAAATGATTACCTTGTTGAGCAGTAGTCAAAACTGATTTGAGTAAGAATACTTTGTAGTTTATCAATTGGTATGGTGCTCTGAACAGGATAGTTACGCAGGTTTTATCTGTGCAGTGAAAATATGACTTTCAGACTCAGGAAATCTAGACTCACAGCTGTGTGACTTGGGAACCTCAGTTTCTTCACGAGTAAAACAAATCAATGTTAATACTTACTAGGGTTGCTAAGGAGATCAAAGGTTCAAATACAAATGAACACAGTATAAAAACATTAAGAACTTTTATTCAGGTCAGTTACTATTTAAGGGCATAGCATTAAATCAACAAATAAATTATCAGACCCATGGCATAGATTACCCTGTCACAGGCAAGCAAGGTTTGTCTCCATTCTGTGGAGAAAGCTAGAATGTCATCAAGTTCTTAACTGGGATGGTTTAGGTAATAGCTAGCTATACATTATGACTCTCTATCTTCCAAAACAGTGTTTTTCAGCCTGTAGGTTTCAAACCATTCTTGGGTCATGGAGTCAAGTTAAAGTTGACACCGGAATTTCTTCCATTTAATGAAACAGAAAAAGTAGAATAGAATAGAATGCAGTTAAAAATATCTAATTGTATCTCATTTGTAATGCTACACATTTTTTAATAAAAAATTTACCGGTACACACATGGTATAACAAGTACTAGTTGGCACACCATTTTAAGAAATACATTTGATATTTCTATCAACATTTGAAATACTTTGCTCTAGGATGTCTGATGGATTATACTCAAATCTTTTATCTCCTGTTACATTTTTCATAAGCCTTAAATTCTACAATCTCAGAATGCCTACTGGACATTTTTTTTCTGGGTTGTTTAGCTTTTATCTCAAAATTGATATTTCTAAAACTGAACACTCTCTACTTTCAAACCATTCTACTAAAATTTCCATTTCTATTTATTCACTATATGCCCAGTTACTCTTGGTCAAACAGTAATTTTCAACCATTGCCTCTCTCTTACCTCTCTTCCCCATCTTTAATCAGTGGGGGTAAACAGTATGGAACTAAAATTAACTAGTTACCTGACATTTAATCAGGCACCTTGCCACATGTTTTATATATGTTGCTTCATGTAATTTTCACAATACCCTTAGAATGAGGCTCAAAGAGATTGAGTAGCCAAATCGAGTCATACAAATTGTGTTTATGTAGAGCAGCTCTTTTATCTGTCAGCATGTGTCTATCTAACTCCAAATACAAATGCTTTCTGTAGCATCCTGCCATCTTCCCAAATGCACCCTTAAATGATTTCTATAGGAGCTCAGAGTGATGTTAAAACAGTTACAATTCAGGATAATAATCACTATGTGAACTTGGGAAACAACCCCAGCACTACAAACTGTTATTTTACAAAAGACATAATTAAGACACAGAAAGGATAAGTGTCTTGGCTGGAGCCATAAGCTAATTTGTGGCAGAACCTTGGCTAGAATTCAGGTCTTGATTTTAGTAGAGTGCTCTTTTCATCTCTCTTGCTATTGGTCAAGAGCTATGAACAAAAGCTATTCACATGAGCAAACAGTGAAAAGGCAAAAAACGAGGGTATCCAAGAACTCATTGCTCTATAGACCCTAAGTGTCAGAGTCTTTAGATGAAATTGACTCCTCAAATCCTTAGGATCAGAAATTCTCAGCTTTTCTTCTGAATCATCACAGATCAGTATACTTCTAAAAACCTTTTATTGGCCAATGCTGTGTGCATTCTTTGAATGGAATTCTTTCAAGGAGAGAGAATAAAGTTGTTTAGAGGCAGACATTCTATAACTGGGCCCCTTAATGACTTAAGGATTTCAAGTATTAGACAAACAGACTCACTGAGTCTTGTTTTTGTCTTCCCTTCAGCACCCTACCGGCACCTCTTCTATAAGTTCTACCAGCTGATCAAGCAAGGGTGGGGTTTAAGATAGTCTGGCTCAAGATTGTAGATCCAAGAGGTGGGTTGTATCTGCCTGCTCTTCAATCTTCTACTTCATCTCTTGATACACTCAGTTATCTCAAACTTGGTCCCCTCACCCGTTCATTTTAACTTTGGGTGGGTTTGTGATGGTCTTTGTTATGAATTTGGCTCAGTACAGGATAAAACCACTTTTATATTATTAGAACATGCTTTTCATTTCCTTTCTTCATTGAGAGTTGGGAGGCTCTTAGTTCAGGTTTCTGGCAGTTTTGCAGGCAGCACTTGGTAAGGATGACATAGAGGTTGAACAATCTCTTTAATCTTGGGCTTCCAGAGTTCTTGAAATAGAAGTAGTCTATAAAAAGTAGAATCTTTATTTAAATATATTCTCTTTATGACAGAAATAACTTCAAAAATGCAAGAGTTTTAGATTATTGATTGATTTTACCTGAGTTTTTAGAATAAAGGTGTACACTGTAAAGACATCATTTTACTAAGCATGCAGATCAGCCTAAGATAAACGCATAGTTCTTTGATTCATGTGGTTTAAAATTATCGATCATTTCAGGAGAATAGGCCGTTAGATACGTGAGACCACAAATAATTGTATTTATCAAGTGAGTGATCCTGTTAATATCCATAATTCAATATCTGTTTGTTTTTACTTAGAAGGAAAACAACACTCCGAAACAAATGGGGAAACTAAACCCTGCTCCATACTATGTTTGCCATGGTCTTTCCTTTGTGCTTAACTTGTGCCAGTTCCTTCCACCTTCCATCTGGAATTTCTACCCTGCCAGCACCTCTTCTGTAAGTTCTGCCCAGCAAAATAACAAGTCATTTAAGCTGCCAGAGAGTCCTTGTCAGATTCTTAGGACCAGAAGTCCTAAGAGATGTTCTACTGAATCATTTTGAGTAATATGCCTCTAAAAGACATTTTTTATTGGTCAAAAGCTGAGTTATTTGAATGTTAACTGTGTCAAGAAAAGAATAAAATTTTTTAAATTCCCAGCTGTACCATAAAACTGTAGTTTACTGCACCAGCCCACACACATAGCCCAGCTTTCTCAGGACTGTTACCCTTCAGTCCACACAGTATATTTGCTTTTTCTTTGTTTTGAATATCATTTTTTCTTTCTTGTTTTGAACGTTATTTGTATCCACATCTGGACAAAAATCGATTAAGCATCCACTATGTAAGGTGCTGCTTGGCACTGGCGTAGATTTTTTTTAATGCAGAAACTATCGCTGACCTCAGGTTGACTTATCCGTTTATCAGACACCCATTTATTGAGCATTGTCTGTGGGATGGGCCCTGTGTTAGATATTGGTGATATTATAATAATAAAAAGTCACTTGGCTATAATTAACAGGAACACTGACAAACAGATGCTTAAACCAGAGGTCAACAAACTTTAAAGGAACAGATAGTAAATATTTAAGGCTATTTCATATGGTTTTTATTGTAACAATTCAACTCAGCCATTATAAGAGAAGCCAGAAAGAATATGTAAGTGAATAGGCATGGCTATATTCTAATAAACCTTTATTTATAGAAACAGGACGTGGACCAGATTTGCCTTAAGGCCCTAGTTTGCTGGTTTAAAACATAAGACTTTGTTGTTCTCAGGTAATAAGATGTCCATAGTTAGCCGCTATTGGATTAGAGGCTTAATCATGGTAGTGCTCCTGTCCCTGAATTTGTTTTTTTGCTTTTTCCTTATGATTGCTGTCTTCTAGCCATATGATGGCACTCAGTATAGGAATAACAAGAAAGGAAGGGCTATCCATGAAGAATATTGTTTTTTAATAGAAGTCCTCACAGCAGACTTTTTCTCATGTCTCAGGAGCTATAATTCCTAAGTACAAGGAAGGGTTGCAGCACAAGCATTTATTTGACTTTCTAACTTTTATTGAGAAATGTGTCAAGGAAGAAGAGATTGCAAATGGCTTTGGAAGAAGCCAGTGTCTACTATATAGTTATCAGGATAATTTGTCTTGCGGGGGGGGGCGCTAATAATTTCATGGGGAAGATGAACAACAAACAGATAATTCCACAGATAGGATGTGCATAGGAAGAGTCAGCATAGAACCCTACGGGAGCAGACAGAAAGGGCATAGCACAGCTTGGGGCTAGGTTTTGAGGGATGTCAGAGAAGCCACATCTAATTTGAGTTGTTGAGAACAGAGGGATGACAGGTAAATGAAAGAATTAAGTATCGTTATTATAGTGAAAACAAAGAGCTGTAAAAATTTAGAGGGAAAAAGAGCTTAAGTGGGATCTCCTGGGTAACTTTGTCATTTTACTTAACTGTTGATCAAGAATATCAATGGAATGAAGCTGATGAAGAGAGTTTTCAGGTAGTAGAAGTAGAGTAAGCTATGGAAGGGGAAAAGAAAATATAGTTGACAAATAGGTTCAGCTCTTGCTGATAACAGGTAAGAGTCAGCTCTCCATTTGGAGAGCATGGCCACTAATTGCTACCAGGGCAGGAGAAATGCATGGCTGTATTTGACTTGCTATTCCACTGAACAAACAATGGCCATGGGCTCTGGCTCCAGGTGAGGAGGGCCCATTCAGAAAACATAGCTAAATTGTTACACCAAGGACTGTAAAGTCAAGAAATGACTATTACAGTCAGGTAGTATGGAAGGCAGAAGTCCAAGCAAGGTTAAATCTCAGGGCAGGTACTGTGCAAGGGTTCGCATTACAGGCAGGGGTAAGGGCAGAGTCCCAGCGCCTCCTGTCCAGGGCCAGGTCAGGCCATGGACCATGTTAAAAACTGATCCTCTAAACTATGGGCTCCTTGTCAATTTATATGCCCATTAGAGGATATTGGGAAAATAATAGAAGAAAATAAAAACCAGTGATAACTTGCAGACACAAAGAACAGAGATGAGCCTTCTTCACATAGCCCTACCCAAATCATACCTTTGTGAACTTAATATTGGTTGCTGCTGTTCTAAGCAACTAAATTTTGGAAGATTTGTTACACAGCAGTAAACAATGTCCTATTGTCCTCTTAGAACAAATTCCTAGAAAAGGGAAGACTGTAAGAGTATAAATGTTTTAAAGACTCTTGATTCATATTCCCTTGCAGTGTCAAATTCCCTTCCTCTCATCAGTTTGAGAGTGTCTTTTACAAATGTTTGCCAGCATTTAATATTATATTAAAAAATCAATTTTCATTTTGCAATGTTAACTCGTTTACTTAATATATTTCTATTATTGACTTTTGCACAAACTTTCTCTTTTTGATTTGTACAAAACATCTTTTAGATTTGTCCTTAATAAGAGGACACTATCTCATTTCTGGTACATGTTTCCCCAGCTTACTTGTTTTTGCAACTCATATCTTTTTATTTTTGTTCACAAATTTTTATGTAAATGAATTTATTATGTAGTCAGGTTTTTTATTTTCTTCTGTGAAAGAAGAGCAGAGAAGATAATCCATACAGAATGGCCATAAATAATACCTGAGGATCCTGCAGAGACAACCAGATTCACACAACAAAGCAATCTGTAGATAGCACATGTTTCGGGGCGGGCAGCAGTAAGCCGCGTTCCAAAGACAACTGCTTGCGGCGGTGATTGCATCACCAGGGAAGGGCTAGTTTCTTTGGAGATTATCAACAAATAAAACTGCTAAAAACTTAGATAGAAAAAATGCACAACATTGTCCAAGCCTGTGGATTAATTATACCTATATCACCAGATTATCACTTCTATAATACAGTTCTCTATACAACAGAGCATCTCTGTGAAGAAAATACTATCATCATATTTGGAAATTGTGTTTCATAGACGTCGCTGATAGTATAGAGAATGAGACCGAAACTCAAGCATTTATTCAAGTTTTACTTATTTCTTAAAAATTATAAACATAAGAGTGTGAAGTTGAAATTCTCAAAGAAGAAAACAATACATTTCCATCATATGAACACATTGCCAGTTAACATTTTGGTAAATTTGTCTTCTAAGCATTTTTAACATTTGAATTCTTTCTATGTACACAAATATGCACTTTTTAATACTAAATAAGAACACTTTCCTTTGTTAAAAAATATAAACATTTTAATAACTACATAATGTAATATTGTATACTCAATTCTTTTTGGAGCATATTTTGCTTTTCTCCATTTGTGTCACTGATACAGGTAATCCTGTGGTGAACACTTTTGTGCTTTTTCCATATTTATTATTCCTTAGGTTAATTTCAAGAGGTGAATTTATGAAGTCAAAGCATGTGAACTTTATTAAGTCTCATAATGTATATGGACAAATATATTTACTTTTTTCAGAAAGAAAACGTTGCTGTTTTTCTAATGTTTTATTTTGCCTGACTGGTTCAATTCCTGGTTTAGGTTTAAGAGCTTTAGGTTGACGTGTCATTCCTAGCCCCAGACCTTGTCAGGAGGAAGGCAGAAAGAGGGTACATGGCCCAGAGAACGGGTTTCAGATGAACAGTTAAGTGTAAAAAAAGGGAAATGTTGAGACAGAGATTAAATGCCTTTCAAATATTTGACTGCTCGGTGGGTGTGGAGCTGGAAGCTTATTCAATGACCTCCCAAAGCTTCCTTATACAAGGCAGTGAGTTAGCTGGATTGTACTATTAACCTATAGACTCTTTAGAAACAATAAGAATTTTAAGTAAGATAGACATAAAAAAGCCTGTGGACCTTTTTCGGCATGACAAATCAGCCTTTGCAGCAGCGTCAGGGCCGTCAGGCTCGTGCTTGATGTATTGGAAGCCCTGAATCCCTCTGGGCATCTGTGGGCAGACATACAGGATAGATGGCCTGCTGCAGATAATGCATCTGTGCTCACGGAGGAAAATCCTCTTACGGGAGCCAGCAAAGGAGCTAAAGGAAATTTATTTTAGGCAGAAATTTACTTTGTAAATTACACTGAATATTGTGGGATTAATCATAGGAATTAGAAATTTTCTTTTTCAGGTTCCTACTTGGTTTGATAGCAAGTTTTTTTTTCTTCCTCACTTATATAGCTTTTCTCAATCTCCACTGTGAACCAGTATCGCCCATGTAGTTTATTAAAATGCATAGTCTCAGGGACTAGAGACTATGACTCTGATTCAGTAGGTAGGAGTTGGGGCCCAGGAATCTGCCACTTTGGAGTTTTTGACTACAGAGAGAAACACTGCCTGGGAGCTGTGAAGGGGCAGCCACGTGTCACTCAAATCCCCCTTCTAGGAAGGATAATTGTCCCAGCCGCTAGGAGAGCTATCAGCAGACAGCCTTCAGCTCTCAACTCCAGGGAATGCCTCAGCTTCAGAAACCCCCCTTGCCAACATCCCACATCCACTGACTATACAGAGACCTAGCCAACTCAGCCCATCACAAGTCAACTTGGATGGGCCTTGTTAACTCAGAGCACCCCATGGGGTCAGATGAGGCTGTGGGCCTTGCTTCGTAGCTCAACTTCCACCAGAGTTTGTTCTGAGGGCACTTTCTAATAATTTTCCTGCACATTAGATTCTATCTCAGAGTTGGCTTTCCAGAGAACTTGAGTGTAAGCAGGTGCTCATCTGGGCTCTGCAGTTGTGTGAATCAGAATAGGACATAAGAGGAAAGGGCTGATTGGGACACCCTCCCTTCCATTTGTAACCTCATCTACCCACCTTTCCCCACCCCAAGCACCACCAGCTTGGCCTCTGCCATATTATATATCTTCTCCATTACCTTCTGGAAAGTTTTCGTCTTTTTATTACCCAAGGCTTATTCTTGGTTTATTCACTTATAATTCAACAAAACTTTGTTAGCTTTTAATTTTAGTCATGGTTTTCCTATTTGTGTACCCCCTCTTTCTTTCAGACTGTAATATTTTCAAAGAGATTTCTTCTAAGATTCTGTCCTCTCTAGAGAAATCACGGTTTATAAATCTCTCTCTGAATTTGTGATATGAATCCCAAAGCGAAGTATTACATGGTTTAAGTATATGTGTTAATTCTTTCCTTTGTTCTGTCTTCCATCCATCCACCCTCCTCACCTCCTCCATCTGCCATCTATCACTTATGATGAAATGATTAAGAACAGACTTTAGTGTCAAACTAACCTGAGATATCAATAATAATTGAGTTAATATTTATAGATCACATGCTCTATACTGTGTATTTCAATTTAATTCTCACACGGTCCTATCAGGTATATACCATTAACCTCACATGACAAATAAGGAAACAGGCAAAGAGATTAAATAACTCACAGATTACATTGCTACCAAGTGGCAGAGTTGAGATTCGAACCCAGTTGTCTATAATTGTAAGCTATCAAATAAAATGTCAATAATATATTTGTTATTAACAAATACTATTATGATGGAATCACCATCATTATTGTTAATATGTGGAAAGCAATTACCTCTTTCTCTTATCAAACATCATCTAGTGCTCTCATTTGGAAAGTCAATGACTGAAGTCCAAGATAGCAATATCCATTAGTCACTGAGCAATGAATGCATTAGCCTATTTCCAGAATTACTGGACATGGGATGATGCTTTAACAGGCTTCTTTCACATTACTTAAATTATTAAGGTTGTTATTCTTAGAAACATATACAATACGTTTTTTACAGATCTATTTCTCCAAATCGCCATCGTTTTTGATATAGTTTGCTTTCTGTAGAACATCTGAAATTGATCTCCCATCCAACATATAAACATTCCTGGGAAATTGGTGATGAATTGGAGTCTCAGCAATGCTTACAATGAAAACAGACTTCAGAACACCTTACATGGCTTCCCTTGGACTAAGAGAATAAAAACATAAACCATGTCCTTATTTACACCAGGCCAGGAAAAAAGGGGAAAAGCCAAATTCTGAAGCAAAACTTTGAAAATGAGAGAAATTCCAGCTGCTTCAGCAAAAGGAAGCAGCTGTATTAAAGCTGAGTAAATGATAAAAACTAGATTACCCTCCTCTGCTGAAGACCAAAAGAGCTTCAAGATGTTTGAGATGAAAATGGAATTATTTGATTTTAATTTCAGTTTAGCTTAAGCCATTCTCTAAAATGCAGATATGTTAACTTTGTCCCCCCACAGAACCAGGACGAAATGGTCTTTTTAAAAAGTGACCTTCAAAAGTATGTGGAGAAAAGAAAAGACGAAGGAAGGCACTGGATGAATTTTTCCTTTTTATCAAAGGTGAAAAAATGTTTTATGTACCTCATTGTTAATTGCTGGGATCATCATCATTATCATCACAATTAACAAATACCAATTACCGCAGGTTTACGATGTGCCATTCGCTGGGATAGATCTCTCTATATATAGACCCATGACTGTAGATCAAGATCTCTTAACATGTGGCCCAGCACTGCCTAGAACGATTTTCTGCCCTCCTGTCGAATTTGTCATAGTCACCAGTTAAATTACAATTAGTTTCTTCATTCACAAGTTAATTTACTTGTTATTAAAGCACCATTGAACATTAATACAAAACTAGGCACACGAGAGGTGCTCCCAGCCCAGCAAGGGGAGATGGTCTTATTCACAAAGAATCACAATTCAGTGAGATGCCTGCTTCAATGTATGTGCCCTCTGAATCGAGGAAGTGCTCATTGCTGTTAGGAAACGATTTACTGGGGATCAGGAGTGTCCCATGGGAGAAGAGAAGGCGTAGATGCCCAGTTGGTCTTAAATGAGAAGTTTTCTAGCTTTTGCTCAGTGCTCGATTCTACTGTGTTCCACAGGTTTTGAACACTTCTCAGAAATGTTTTTGGGTGTCCGTCCAGCCCATGCCCACAATCATAGGTCATTTTTTTGGTCATATTTTTATGACATGCTCCACTCAACACCGTAGTTGATTGGACCAGAGACGAATCTCTAACCTTAGCTGTGCCAATAAGATTCTCTTTTCTTATTTTAGTCCCGATCTTTTGACTTTGGTGTCCTCTATTCCCTGATCATAGCCTCTATGTTTATTAAGGTGCCTAACTGTCCTCTGCCTGCAAAGTTGTTATCGTTAAGACGTGCCCTACAATATTGTAGATGGACTCAAATAAATCAACAAATATATTGACTGTAGGATGCTGAAATAATGAATATGGGATTTGGTGAGGGAAGTGTAGGAAACTGGAAGCTATTTTAGGTGCTATGGATAGAATTAGAAGCCACCTTAGTGCGGTTAGGGCAGGCCTGAGGAAGTGATAGTTCAGCTAGAATCTGAAAGATGAGAAAGAGCAGGCCATCAAGGAACAAGGGTAAGTGTAGCCCGGGCAAAGGCAGCAGCAGGAGCACCATCCTGAGGGCATGGCTGGAGCAGTGAGTAACAGGAGAGAAAGTCTGGGCCAGATGATACTAGGCTCTATGGGCATTTGGCATTTTAATCCAGATGCAATTAGCAGCCATTAATGAGTTTTAAGCTGAACATTGACAGTCTGAGTTAAGTAATATTAAATTAATTTCAAGCTCTAGTATGTGGTATAGGTCATCATGATCAAGCTATTATACTATATGTGTCTGTGGACTTCATATGGGGCCAGTGTGGCCCTTTTGAGGGATCCCACCTATTACCTAGATACCTAGAATTCAGTGGTATAGGAAGTTAATGATAATCATAATAGGAATATTTATAGATCTTTTTCATGTGCTAGGATGTAAGTATTTTTATTTAATATAACTAAGTTTCTTTAATCCTCATGTATTAGGACAACTCAATATTAATGGTTAATTGGGGATTGTTGTTATCCTAAAGTAAAGAGAAATTTCATAATTGGTCCAAGTATGCAGACAGTAGGCAGCAGTGCTAGGATTCAAGTTCAGGTTGGTCCGACTCTAAAGCCAGAATATTTAACTATTCTTTTATCTTGTGTCTTGTTCTGTTAGAGCTGACTGGGAGCCAGATCAAGTTCTATGCTCTCATTTTAGAAGTGAGGCAATCATGGCCAAGTGTTAAGTGGTCTGGGCAAGGTCATGCAGTAACATAGTCTTGTTCAAAACTCTATGTATTAGATCTTATAAACAGTATTTAACTGTGTGTGCCTTAGTATTAAATATACTGGTGCTAGTTACTTACATTTTGTCGTCAGATTTTTTGGTTTTGTGATACTGATAAGCAAGACAGTCCACTCTCTCATTAATGACAAAGCAAGTTTATTTCACTGAAGAATTAAGAAGGAAAAATGACTGACTACTTGTGGGAGCAAGGTCATATGATATGCCATGCAAAGGTAGTTCAAAATTATGTGGTCCTTCACATGTTCAGAGGAATCACCCAAAAATGAAAGGCTTTCAACAATAAGGAACATGTTGATGCTTTTGGTTAACCTGCATCTTATTCCAGCAAGAAAACATCTGATGAAATTACAACCTCCTTCCTCTCAACTTGCTTTTCACCTGTGAACACCAATCAGGGGTAATTTTATTTTTAATATGCTAGGTAGCTCCTAGGCTTCTCCTTCCTGTGACAGGAGAGGTTAATTATGAACATCTAGAATGATGGGTATGCTAATAGACAAAAAAAATAAAAGGGTTTCTGTGGCTAAACGTGTTTGAGCAAGGCTGAACTATTCAATTGGATATATGTATGTATGTATATGCGCGCGCACGTGTGTGTGTGTGTGTGTGTGTGTGTGTGTGTGTGTATTTTTTACTATAGGACACTGTAAGCCCTTTTATATATATTGTGAATATCAGAGTCAGAAATGTAGAATATAGCATTTCCCAAATATAATTGACCATAGAAACCTCTTGGGGTTTACCCTACAACTTATTATAAGTACTGTCCCATCTCTGACCTAATTCTCTGGCACTTAATCTGCTAGTCTTGCTCTATATAAATAAAGTTTGCTCCAAGTACAACAGTGAGATCTCCCATCCCTGGCACCCTTAATTGGTTTCTTAGCCTTTCTTTAGCTCTCAGCCTTATTCTCCTTATTTTTTGCCTTTCTAGCATCACATGACAAAAAACTTTTTAAATTTAAAAACGCAACTTTATATACAGGTGGAGAAATATATTGCCAGGGTAGTATAACTTCAGGTACCTTTTTCTATTTTGCTTTAGCACATTATGTGGCTTAAAAGATACACTTCGTGATTCATTTATATAGCTTTACCAATATTGCCTAGCTGTTGATAGCATCTGGTGAATTAAGGTTCTCGTATTCTCTAACTGCTTACTCCCGAAAGGCTTTAGAGACAGGCTTTGAGAGGATAGAGATGCGGAAGGCTGTGAAACTCTTCTTGAATACTCTAGCCCAGTCCTCTACTTGTTAGTCCTATCCCTGCTGTGCCCAGATGAAGAAGAGGGGAGGGAGGAGGGAAAAAACGAAGCAACTAAATGTGCAGTGGGTAGAAGATGGAGAAATTAGTTATCCTGTCTCATGGAGACATTGAATCTTGCAACTAGAAGGGACCTTTACATTGAGTTTAATTGCTATATTTTAGAGAGGAATTGAACAAACCAGAGAAAGTAAATGACCTACCTAAAGACACGCATCACAGTTTGGAGCAGAGATCAAGTGCTCTGTTTTGTTAGACCATTCTGCCAGTGACCTATGGGCTGGGTGATGTCAAAGGGTGGGGGAGTCAGAAGAAAATGTGGGCAGAGTAGCATCTGTTCTCTGCCACCTCTATCCTCTCACTACCCCCTTCAGCACGCCTTTCTTTCACATTTTTTCCCCTGTTGGTTATAACACCAGCCACCTCTTCTAGCTACTACTTTGCTTCTCTTTCTTTTTCATCTCGTTTCTTTGCTCTTTTTTTTTTTTTTTACATCTCCTTCTCTTCCCATATATTTAGCTGTTAACCCATTTCTACCCTATGCTTTGAATGTTTTTCCTCACAGTGTCAGTTCCTACAACTTCGACCAATTTGCTCCTTGCTTCTTGGTTCCTTTTAAGGTGGCTGCAAATGACCACAGGTCTGAGTGCTGCCCAGTTCCATGGGGTTTAAATCCACAAAACCTCGGTATGACCGATGAGGTCTTCTAGTCTCATTCCAAACCAAGAATTTGATTCATATCTAACAAAATTAACAAATTTCCGATTGCTATGACAACTGCCCTCTGAGGAGGATAGAACTTGCCCATTCCTGCTGATGAGTTTGTCTCGGATTACTTTCATTTACCAAACCCAACAGTTTTACTGACTTAACTTGGGAGAGCTGAATGGCTTCACATAACTGAAGGAGAGAAATTTGAAGTTCCTTGAAGAAAAGGGTGAGATCACATAGAAGGTTGGAAAAGAAACAAGCCAGAAAGGTGGGAGTGAAGCTGGTTTCATAGGAGCAGCCCCTGGAAATTCCCCAAGGTGAGGTGACCAAAAGACATTTTAAGAACAGGGCTACATAAAAGTTGTAATGTAACACCCTCTTCTGTCTCCCCTCACTCTGAAATCCTAAGTTCATTGAATTATAATCATTCATGCTTTTGGGCTATGTTTGATGGTGATTGATTGATTGGAAGTTGCTTACAAGGCTAAGTTTGACATTTGTGGAAATTCAGTGCTGAGTGGAGCTAGCAAGCACATGAGAAATAGGAGCCTGGAGCCAAGGTGACCGTGAGAAAGAGGCTGCCCAGGAATCTGAAGGAAAGTTTGTAGGGAGTGTAGATGTTTTGGACTTTTACTAGGCATAAGACAGGAATTGAAGTTAATTTTACCTACAACTCATGGGGCCAGGATTCCTTGGCCAACATCTGGTTTACACATATATGATTATAATATTGATGGGTGTCCCTGGGTCCAAATTCTAACCACACAGCATCTGCTTCTTGTAAACTGCTCAGAGGGAAGGTCAAAGAGGCTCTTATCCAAGGACAATGACATGTTTACTTTTCATTTAGAAAGAAAGCCTTGGAAAAAATCAAATGGATAAACTTGTTAATATAGCAAATGTGAAAAACCTGAGAAGAGTCTCTTAACTCAAGAGCTCATTGCTAGCTGGCGTGTTGCAGTTGCCTGAAGACTTGGAGAAGGGCTGGCCTGGGAGGAAGATTAGAAACCATTTCCACTCATAACTGAACAGGGATGCCAGGTAGGAAAAGTGTTTTCCCATTGTGGCAGTCAACACTCTTCCTAATAAAATAAAATAGGATTGTTGTTCCTTCTGGAATTGACCCAAATGTACTCACCGTAAACCATTACCACCCTGTTTCTGATTAAAATAAAGTTTTGGAAAGCCGACTTGGGCTAAGGTGCTGGCAAGTGGACTTGATGGTCCTCAGTTTCATCCAATTTAGAACAATGAAAGTTCCCAGCAAACAGGGTATCTTTAAATAAAAATAAAAACCATTAGGAAGCATTTATGTACCAGGCATTGTACATAAAGTACATGCATCACTTAATTAAATTTTATTCTCACCACAGATATTATTTGGAGTTGGCGGAAGTCCTGTGGTTGCCCACTTGAGCAAATATTGACTTTTTTAGCCTTTGGAAGTGACTGAAAGCAATCTGTCACCATCACTATTGATTGATTAAATATCAATTTAATATTTACTGCAGTGTGCAGCTCAAAGAACAAATCCAATACAGCACCTTTCATAGCTGGTGAGCTGCAAGTGTTTGATTATTCCCAAGGTCCTTGAGACAGAGCTGTGGAAGTAGGAAAAACAAAAAAACAAAAAACCAAATACTGGGACAGAGTCAAGAAATGTGGGCTATGGAACTTGGATGAGTTAATAGTATTTCTGAGTCTCAGATTTCTTACCTGTAAAATGAAGGATTTTAAGTGAAATCTTTTCTGGCCTCTCCAGTTAGAATATGTTTCGACATTTTAGAGCCCTGGGAGCTATCACTTTCTTGTCTACACTGATTTGCCTGGTTCTTGAAACTGTCACTTATAAATAAGGAATCAAGTGTGGACTGAATCATTGAACCCACAACCAGGACTCCTAAGGTCCCTGAAACCAGCACAGCTGTTGTTTTTTTCTGTTCCTCTCTCTTCTCAATTGGAAATGGAAACTATCACTTCTTCTAAATAACAGTAACTAGAATACACTCAAATCTTGTCAAGTTTCATGGAACAGATTCTTTGTAAACAGGATTCAGAGTTAACACAGAAGTCCTAAACATATTTTTGCAGAAAAGTCGTTTACAGAAGATAGATGTTTATCAGGTTTAGGATACTTAAAGTGTAACACCATTTATGTGACACATATAACAATTTTTTGTGTGTGTCTGTCTATAAATGCTTAAAGATAATTAGGGATAGTAGTCAAAGAGAATTTAAGTCTCTTCTATATTCATATATTTTTTTTTACAAGAGGAAGGTATTTTTTTTTAACTTAAATAAAAGCAATAAAACTCCTCTAGTTTTTCATTGATAGTGCAATGATTTGCCATCTTCAGATGAAAACTATAATATTAAGTCTCCATTGTAGACTTAATGTCTCCATAAAGAGACCTGGTTGACGTTTCTATGGTGGGAAGGGGAGTAGGTGTTGGAAACGTGCCGTAAGATGAGCAGCATGATATAGAGCAATGATTCTGGTTTGTATCACTGTATTTTGGGGACTTAAGTACCAGCATCCTTTTTGGTTTGTTTCTTGCTTTGTCTTCTGAGGATTTGGTATAGGTCATTTTGGAATGAGTTGCTGAACTCTCCAGCAACTCATTGGGGTTACTGAAGTTATCTCAACCCTGTCACTTCAGTGGGTCTCATTCCACAGCCTTTTTCCTTGAGAGCTCTGGCTGTCTCCTAAGTCTGCATAGCAAAATGCCAAATGTGAGTGAATTCTGTAGAAATGGCAACCTAAATATCAAAGAAACTTTTCGATGTCTCTAGATATTTGAACTTGAAGGGAAATAGTGTTGCTTTGAGGAAAGAGGCCGAGAATATACTTTTCTTGAGAGAGAGAAGATGATATTGTGCCTGTGAAATTGAGGACAGGTGTCAGAGAAATGTGTGTTTTGGATGTTGGCAGAATACTATATTCCTCATTACTATTTATTTTGGTTTTATAGAAATTATAGCTAAATATTTTCAAGAACTTTTTATATGCATTCTATCATTTATCTTTACCCAATATTAAGGAGAGGAACCTGGGGGCTCAGAGAAATAAAACGATTTGTCAAAGGATATGCCAACTAGACTTCTATCCTAACCCACCCCATCACCTTCCTGTTGATACTCAGCTCCGCTCCAGGCAGAGGGATCAGAGGGCATGGCCTGATGGCACGGCTGCCGGCATGGGATTGTGGCAGTTAAAGGAAGTAGGATAAAAATAGCACTCAGTACCCTACTGGCCATATGATTGGTCCAGAAGAAACGGTAAATAGTATTGTTATTACGTATTGCCCCAATTTTTTGACTTTCTGATAATAATGAAGGGCAGGCCTCCTGACTTTGAGATTCTCTAACATGGTTCTATAGTCTCCTTTCCCTTGAATCATTTTGCTTTAGGTACCTTGATGAACATGACTTACATTGTAAGCACTGGTTGCTAGTACTAGAGACCTGTTGTTGAGTTGCTTAAATAGTTTGTAGTCCCTGACAAAGATTGAGGGCTTTGGCCTTCACTATTCCAGGAGGCAGTGGTGTGGATCTGAATAAACTTGGCTTAATCACAGAGTGTCATGGTTGCAGCAGTTTATCAGTGACATAACATCAAATAAATAAATGACTCCTGGCAAACAGCCCATTCTAAAGCTAGCTGCTTTTGTTGCTGAGCTCCGATTTTACTGTGATTAATGAGAATGTGTTCCACATCTTGGGCCTTGAGAAGATGTTCTTCTCATCTCCATTCTCCTCCCAGCACTGTCTTGCCATTAATCTGTAGGACTCAAGATGGTTCCATGTTCTGAGTACTCCTTGGTTTGAAAACTACTGTCCCGCATGAATAAATAGGATGGTAGTAATTTTTGTGTCATCCTAAGGCTTAGTCTCCTTCTGCTGAGAGAATGTAGCTTCAGGATAACACTGGTAATAATTTTCCCCCCTGTAATGCCTCACATGCTTTAGTGCTCTTAGGTACCCTTAAGAGCATTCACTAGTACTGAAGAGGAGAGAAGGGTTCTGGTTTTTTTAAATAACTGAGGCCTAAACTCCATGTCCCTTCGGTTTTTTATATAACTGAGGCCTAAACTCCATGTTCCTTGGGTTTTGCCTTTGAGTGCTTCCCTGGACTCAGTCCCATCGTATTTTCTCTTTATTATAACCCAAGTGATATATTCTCAAATAAAAGTTTCAAACAATGCAGAAGCATACAGTGCAAAACATGGAAGTCCCTCTTTTTCCCTCCCCATTTTCATTTCTTACGTTAGAGATAGCCAGTCGGCGGTATGCATCTTTCAGACCTTCATTAATACATTGACTTACATGTATAAATCCATACTTGTGCTATTTGTTTTACTTATTTTATAGGAATATAATTGCAACATGCATAATACATTTTTAAAAATTATGAAATGTTTCAGGAAAGTAGAAAATATGGAAAATAATAAAATATCTACATACCCACCGCCTAAGCTTTGTGAATGGTTACATTTTTGCTTTATTTGCTTCATATATTTTAATGAAGTTACACGTTAGAGCTATATATCGATGCTTCCACTATACCTTTGGTTTATCACTTTCTCCTTCAAAATTAATCTCTATTCTAAATTTGGTGCTTTTTCATTCCCAAAGCATGTTTTTATACTTTTACTGACATGGGTTTTTTAAGGTTTAAGGGACCTATAACATTACAGAAGTTTCAGGTGTATAATATAATGATTCGATATTTGTAAATATTGTGAAATGATCACCACAACGTCTAGTTAACATCTGTCACCATACAAAGCCGCACATTTTCTGTCTTGTGATGAGAAATTTTCAGATCTTCTCTCTTAGCAACTTTCAGATATGTAATACATTATTATCAACTATAGTCATCATGCTGTATATTACTTCTCAATGACATTTATTTTATAGTTGGAAATTTGTACCTTTTGACCCCCATTTTGTGCTGCACTGCCCCCACCCACCTCTGGCAACCACCGATCTGTTCTCTGTACCTATAAGCTTTTTTATTTAACCTTTTATTTAGATTTCACACGTGAAATCATGTAGTATTTGTCCTTCTCTGTCTTATTTCACTTAGTATAATGCCGTCAACATCCACCCATGTTGTCGCAAATGGTAAGATTTCATTTTTTTTTCTAATGGCTGAATATTCTATTGTGTAATATGTGTACATACCACATTTTCTGTATTCATTCAGCTGTTGATGACTACTTAGACTGTTTCCACATCTTGGCTATTATCAACAATGCTGCAATGAGCGCAGGAGTGTATATATCTGAGTTTTTTGTTTTTTGTTTTTAATAAATATCTAAGTGTAATTGCTGGATCATATGATAGTCCTATCATATGAAATTTCTATACTGTTTTCCATAGTGGATTCACCAATTTACATTCCTACCAACGATGCGAAAGCATTTCCTTTTCTCCGCATGCTCACAGTCGTTATTTCGTGTGTGTGTGTGTGTGTGTGTGTGTGTTTGTGTGTGTTTTATAATAGCTATTCTGACAGGTGTGAGATGATATTTCATTGTGATTTTGATTTGAATATCCCTGAAGATTAGTGTGATATTGAGCATCTTTTCATGTACCTGTTGGCCATTTGTATGCCCTCTTTGGAAACATGTCTATTTAGATCTTTTGCCTATTTTTCAATCAGATTTTTTTTGTTTGCTATTGAGTTACATGAGTTCTTTTACATATTGGATAGTAACCCCTTGTCATATATATGATTTGCAAATGTTTTTTCCCATTTAGTAGGTTGCCTTTTAATTTCGTTGATGGTTTAATTGCTGTGCAGAAGCTTCTTAGTATGATGTAGTCCCACTTATGTATTTTGCTTTTGTTGCTTTTGCTTTTGGTGTCAGATCCACAATATTATTGTCAAGACCAATGTCAGGTAAATTAACTCCCATGTTTTCTACTAAGAGTTTTAATTTTAAGGTTTCAAGTCTTATATTCAAATCTTTAATCCATTTTGAGTTAATTTTTGTATATGGTGTAAGATAGTGGTCCAGTTTCATTCTTTTGCATGTGGGTATCCCAGCAGCATTTTTTGAAGAGACTGTCCTTTCCCCACTGTATATTTTTGGTTCCTCTGTTGTAAGTTAATTAACCATATGTGCATGAGTTATTTATGGGCTCTCTATTCTGTTTCACTGGTCTATGTGTTTGTTTTTATGCCAGTACCATACTGATTTGATTCTTGTAGCTTTGTATTATAGTTTGAAATCAGGAAGCGTGATGTCCCCAATTTTGTTCTTCCTTCTCCAGATTGCTTTGGCTGTTTGGGGTCTCCTGTAGTTAGACACAAATTTAGGATTGTTCATTCTATGTTCGTGAAAATTATAATTATAATTTCAATAGAAATTGCATTGACTCCATAGATTGGGTAATGCAGACATTTTAACAAAATTAATTCTTCCAATCCATGAGTATAGAATATCTTTCCATTTGTTTGTGTCTTTAGTTTCTTTCATTAATGTTATAGTTTTCAGTGTAGAAGTCTTTCACTTCCTCAGTTAAATTTATTCCTAGGTATTTTATTCTTTTTGATGCAATTGTAAATTGGATTATTATTTTTTAAATTTCTCTTTCTGCTAGTTCATTAGTATATAGAAGTGCGACAGATTTTTGTATATCGATTATATATTCTGCCACTTTACTGAATTTATTCTAAGTTTTATTGGTGTCTTAGGATTTTGTATATATAATATTATGTCATTCATAAATTAACAGTTTTGCTTCTTTCTTTCCAATTTGGAATGGCTCCAATTTCTTTTTCTTGCTTAATTGCTCTGGCTAGAAATTCCAGTGCTATGTTGACTAAAAGTGGCAAGAACAGGCATCTTTGTCTTGTTCCAGATCATACTGGAAAAGCTTTCAGCCTTTCACTGTCGAGTATGATGTTACTTGTGGACTTGTTATATATAGCTTTTATTATGTTGAAGTACATTCATAGAGGTTGAATTTCATCAAATGCTTTTCTGCATCTATAGAGATGGTTATACAATTTTATACATAAAATATAGATATGTTTTATACATAAGTGTATAAAATATGATTTTGTACATAAACATTTTGTGATTTTGAATGTAGTTAAAATTATATGAATGTAAACTGTACATATCTTTCTACAACTTTTTTTTAACTCTCCATTATGTTTATTCATGTGGCTAAACACAACTCCATTCTATCTCTGTATTGTGTGTTGCATTATGTTAACATATCACAAATTGTTTAGTCATTCTCCCATTTAAAACAAACTTGTCACAATTATTATTGTGTGAGTCATCTTCTGCAGGACCTGAGGTTTTTGTTTTTGTTTTTGCTTTAACTTGCATTTCCTGCTAATGAGGTTAACAAAATTTTCCGCATGTTTATTGGACATTAAGTTTTCAACTTCAGTGAATTATTTACTTACGCCATTTGCTAATTTCTTGTTTTCATAATAACATCTAACACAAAGCACTTACTACATGTCAGGTGAAATGGAAGTGCTTTATACATAAAGTCATTTAATCTAAAACAAGAATCATGAGAAAAGCCCACAGGGGCAACACGTGGCAGAACAAGAATTAAAACTCATGACGTCTGGCTCCAGAGTTTATGCCCTTAACCACTATGCTGTGGTATCTGGTCAGACAGCAATCCCACCTTGTATCTCTTCTTCTTCTACATCTTTCTCATGGCTATTTTTGTTTCTTTGATTTTCCATATGCATTTTAGAATTACAAGCCTGTCAGATTCCTCCAAATCCTCTTGGAATTTTAATGGAAATTATAGTTTTAATTTGGGAAGACTTAGTAGTTTTACATTGCTTCTTCCCATGAGTGAATGTGTTATGTCTTTCCACATAATTATCTCCTTTATTTATCTCCTTTAATGACTTTTAATGGCTTATAAAATAATTTTCACCATGAAAGAATGGCATTTCTCTCATTGTCTCTTTTTAAATTTATTCCTGAGAAATAGATTGTTTTGCTGCTGCAAATGGCATCTTTTTACAAATTTATTTGTACTTTTAAAAATGTCTGTGAAAACACAATTGTACATTTTACATTTTAGCCAGGAAATTTTCTTTATTTTTCATTAGTTTAAGTAGTTTGAATATAAATCTTTTATAATTATAATTTTAGTGAAGGAAATATTTTTTAAATCTAAATATTATATCTTTAATAATCTTATGATTTCTTTCTGTTATGGTCCATGTCTGATACTGGAATCTATAATTTATCTTTCTCCTAAAGAGAGTTAGGAAATCCTCTCCACCCCCATATTATCTTGAATACTTTGCATAATGTTGGGATTATCTATTCCTTGACTATTTGGTAGAACTTGTTTGTAAAATCATCTGGGCCTCCCCCCACCACCCTTTAATAGGAGATTTTAAGTTACTGCTTTATTTCTTAAATAATTTTGGGGGCTTTTTTTTTAATCTTTATTTTGAAAAATTACATGTTCTTTTTGAAAATTATCCATTTATTCTGTGTTCATATTAAATAACACATTTTCTCATGATACTATACACATTTTACTTTAATATTTGAAACATTTTAAAGCCATCAAAATATAGAAAATGATGTAACAATCATGTGAAATTCCACCACGTTAACTATTTGTTATCTTTGTTTCAGATCCGTCTCTTTTTCTCAAAGAGAAAGGGAGGGTGGTAAAGGGAAGGAAGGAATAGGAAGAAAATAAGGAAATAAGGAAGGAAAGAAGAAAATATTACAGATACAGCTAAAGATATCATTCACATTTCATCTCAGTCTTTCTTGAGATAACCATTAACCTAAAGCAAATGTACCTCACATTTCTGTATTATTTTCATACCTTAACTATGTAGTTAGACATGTATCTTTAAATGCAATCTTCTATTTTGTGTGGTAAGCCAGATTTACATATGTGAGAGCTAAAGAAAGGATACGATTTAGGGATTTCCTGTGAACCAAATTAATCCCTTTTTATAAGTATTTTTTAATATCACATGTGAGTGCATCCCTAATAATATACTGTTTAGTTTTCTTATAATTAGGCTTTGGTATCATGCTGTGTAGTCTTCTGCAATATGCTTTATTCATTTGAATTATATTTCTAAGAATCATGTATGTTGGTACATAGTTGCATTCATATTTTACTACTAAATAATATTTGCATCATATCACAATTTATCCACTCATGGATATTCATGGATATTTTTTCTAGCTTTTTGCTGTTATGGACAATACTTAAAAAGACGTCCTGCCTTCTTTTCTTTTTCAAAAGAACTTACTGAATACTAGTATGCCAGACACTATTCTAAAAACAGGGACAACAGTGGACAAACTAGACAAAGATCTTGGTCTTTGTAACTTAGTATTTATTATCACATTTAAGACTATACGTTCTACTTATTTGTTTTGTTTATTAGCTGTTTGCCCTCTAGAATCTAAGGTAAAAAAATATAGCAGAGATGGGAGAAGGAAGTCTTGGGAAAGCATGTGAACAAAGTACGCACTGAGAAGGTGCTCTTTGAGCAAAGACAGGATGGTGTAAAGGAGTAAGCCATGCATGTAACCAGGCCAGGAGAGTTTCAGGCAGAAAGAATAGCAAGGTTAAAGGTCCTAAGGCAGGAGTGTCCCCGGTGCACTCAAGACCCTGAAGAAAGACAGTGTGACTGTAACAGTGTTCCTGAGGGAGGGTGAGCAGAGGTAAAATTGGAGAGCTAGGGAATGAAGGGGTAGAGGGAAGGGTGCAGGTCATGGAGGGCCTTTTAAGATAATAAGTACATTCAGCTTTTACTGTGAGTGAGATGGCAAGCCCTTTCACTTCCTCTTTTGATGAAGATCCCTTTAGCAGCCATATTGAGAAGACTTGGTAGGGGCTGGGATAGAAACGGAGAGAACCAGTAAGGAGGCAGTTTCAGGAATCCAAATAAAATATGGTAGTGGCTCAGTGAAGGTACATACTTTATTTCACTTAGTGCTCACAACACCCCTGTAAGGTAAATACTATGCTCATTTACCAAGGAACAGTTGAGTGAGTTCAGAGGAGGTTCACTGGCTCTTTAACTCTCTGTCACATAGCCTGTTCATGGCAGAATAGGACCTTGAACCTGTGTCTGATTTTATCTACTTCACCATATTCCCAGAAGTAGTGCACACTTACAGCAAAACCATTTTTGCCTAATTTAAAACCCCAAAATACTTAACAATGAACTAGATTGTTTGACCCTAGAATTTTGAAGGTTATCAGCTATAGTATTTCAGCTCTCAGGTATTCATATCTATATAAAGAAGAGGTTTTATTGAGAGGAAAAGAGCCTAAAGCACATGAAACACATTGCAAAGCTATCGTCCGCAGGTCCAGCCTTCAAAAAATTATCCTGTGATTACATGACTATAATTAAATTCCTTGAGGAGCATTTGTTCTTTTCTGTTCACTATATTCAAACTTTTAAGAAGGACCATGACAATTTGTTGCCCTCTGGGTTCAATTTTTACAATTGCTTATTGAAGGTAATTGCTAGCATAATGTTTAATCAATAGATTATAAATAAGATTTTGTGTTTTAGGATTTCCAAAGGTACTACAAACCCTAGGGAGCTTTTGCTATATTGGGCAGTTTGGTCTTTAGCTGTGAAATTCAGATAGTGTCATATGATTTAAAATGAAAAGAAGGAAACTCAAAATTACTTACTGCACTACCTTTATTTTTTTATAGAGGAAAAAACTGAGGCGAAGAGAGCCTGCTTGTTTAAAGTTATTCATTGATCCAGAACTGAACAAAGATGTTCTGAGAGCCATTCCAGTGTATTTAAAGGAATAAATCTTTAGACATCAGACAGACATGTCTCTCTGACTGTCTGGCTGTGTGTCTTTGGGAATGTTACTTAATCTTCCTAAGTCTCAGTTTCTTTGTTACTAAAAGCTAAATAATGACCACCTTGCGTAGAAGTTGGGAGAATCTACAAACTTATCAAAAGCCCCCAGGCAGTATTTGGTACAAGATAAGTTCTAGCTATGATCCGTGTGTGTGTGTGTGTGTGTGTGTGTGTAGTTCAACAGTCTTTTCAAGTATACTTTCTAAAGTCCTGACCTTTAAGTCTAAGTCCAAGCCAAATTTTAAGCCTCAACTACACTGACAAATAAAGCACCTACACTTACTAGATACATATTTGGATATGTATTTTTAGGTATGTAATCATGAAATGATGTATTTTATGAAGGGC
Source organism: Rousettus aegyptiacus (assembly GCF_014176215.1). NCBI lineage: Eukaryota > Metazoa > Chordata > Mammalia > Chiroptera > Pteropodidae > Rousettus > Rousettus aegyptiacus. Next base: position 23,418,469 of record NW_023416310.1, read on the forward strand.
CTAGGGCTCCAAGGAAAAGGGGAAAAGTTGGCTAGTATTACTTATACTTTAGAACATCCTAGTGAAGGAAATAAAAAGATAATGACTTTTTTTCAAAAGTAATTATGTGATTTCCCATTTTCAAGGGCCTGAAATCTCACATGTGCACCCAGCAACGGTCTTTTGCCTTGGTTCTTTTTAAAGAAAATGAGGTAGACTAGCCACATTTCCTTGGGTGCTAGAATGAGCAGTTATCAAATTCACAAGTTTCCAATAAACTTATCAAGACTTCACAATAAAAAATGACTTTTTGTTCTAACATCTGCCTTCAGAGCTAGTTTGCTAGAACAAAACATAATCATGAAAGTAGGGGATGCATTTGAATGATGTTTTTGAGAGCACACAGTGCTTTTAGAAGACTAAAGCATACTTAGGAAGGAAGAACATTTCGTCTTTTCTGCTTTTAAAAAAAGACATCTCTGAGTGAATAGCTTAGCTAAAGCCTCAGGATACTATGGTTTAAGGGCAAGAGACAGCTTTCTGGACTCAATTTTCCCAGAATTCCTGAGGCTTTTATGTACTGACACACACTAAGTGAGCTCCCAAGAGATAAACTAGGAGTAGATATATTGTTTCACAGCGGGGCAGATGCCTTTCCAGTGTCTGGAATAATGTGTTATCCAGAACATCATGATGTCAGGGCACCGGCACACCAAAATAATGATCATAAAGTTGCTTTGAAATCATGGAGTCAGAATAAGATGAACAAATTGTTCTGAACAATATTATATCCAAATTTTAGAGTAGCTTAATAAATGATGAACCATGCTCTGTTCTACAATAGAAAAAGCATTGCTATTGACTGGAAAGTAGCTACCAAAGGATACATTTAAAAAAAAAACCTTTGTGTGGACCACTCACCTTCTTCAACACAATCTTTCTTCAGACGGGTTACAGGACAAAGGGTTCCTTTATAACTTTTATTAATTACGGGCAGACTGTGCGAATCTAGAGTGTTTCCCAATTCTTCATCAGCAGCATGTTTGCAAAGTACTTCTGAATCATGCGTTGAATCTTGGTAGTTTTCTTCTCCACAGATGACTTTATCTCTAAGTTTTGGGAACCAGTATTTACTAGAGACTACTATGCTGCCTGCTTGGTCGTAAATATTTAAGTCTTACATTTGGATATCATTATGATGTTAGTCGGGCTTTCAGATTACACACTTGGAGATCTAAACATAGTTGCGCTTTCAGGTTACATACTTGGAGATCTAAGCACTAAAAGTGGTAAACAAAAAAGGGGAGGAAGTGAGAATACACAGCCTCTAAGTGAAATAAACTGAATAACTGTTTTTGACTAACTGCCATGTTTCAAACCCATGGATAGCCTATGCAACGAGTGTCCCATGGAGGCTTCAAAGTTGGTGACAAGTCATCAAATGAGAGTTATCCAAAGCAAAGCAAAATGTGTCTCAATCTTTTTAACTGATGAAACCCGGTCGTGGTTGGTATTCACCACTCTTTCATCTAAAATAAGGTTATGATCATAGCAGGAGAGCAAAACCATTTTGTTGGTTTGATGTGTCATATTTTTTTTACTTTATAACAAAATAATAATGTATTTTGTTTAAATTTTTTTTTCAAAGAATTAGATGTCAAGACTACTTACTCAGTAGCTGCTTTGCTGACACCACCTAGGTTTCATTCCAGGATGATCTGACTGTTGTAAATTGTATCACCCAGCATCACACATTGTGACTTATCGTCCACAGTGAAGAACAGAGAAGTTGTTAAGATGCAGGAGAGAAGACTTTCTGGTCCAAATGTGGGAACTGCTTTTCCCTGTAGGTGATTACACAGTAATTCGTTTGGCTGTCAGGGACACCTGGCAATGGGTAGGGTATTCAGGTTTTAAATAGGACTTTGTCTCCCCTTCTTAATCTACAACCCAAGATGTAGACAAATAAGGACAGGGAAGGAATAGAATGCCAAGATTAATCCTGGGAAGAGAGAGCAAGGCGAGGTTCATCAATTGGTAGAAAAATACTGAACTCTGTGGCACCTGTTTCCCCCTGTTCCTCACTCATACACTTGGAGGTCTTGCTGCTGGTTTATCAGAATTACTAACATACAAGTAGGGTACGTTGAGGATTGTATGGACACAGCAGCAGCCATGGCATTGAAGAATTTGGTCACCGTAGTCTCTTTTTCTCCTCAGCTTAAACGCTAAATTATATAACATCATAAACATTTAACATTTTTCAATGCCAAATGCATTTTATTAGGTATATGTAAATCTGCCTAAAGAATTATGTTTTATTAAAAAATGACAATTCAATAAAAGATTTGTGGCTGCTCAATTCTACCAAAGGGCCAGTGACAAGTATTTAAAGTGTTAGTAGCCAAGCAGCTCAAAGAGAAAAATAAGAGGACTTTTGGGTTCACTTTTATTTTTTATTCTTGAGCATTTTTCTTTCACAAAGGTTGAAACGTATTTGTCCTTTAATGCAATTTTGATATGTTGAGACCTAATTGAAAATAAGGAAGTGAATATTTCTCACTGAACTCTGTTCTGTGTAGGCATTTGAAGCCTATGTATTGAAGAAGATAGTTTAAAAGCTGATGTGCTTCTGGCTCAAGCTCTGGGTACAGAGCTCACGGTACAGCATTGCCGGTCCTTGTTACCCACGCCTCTGTCCTCCACGATGCCTATTTGCCTATTCTTACTGCTCTTCTCTCCATATTCTTTCACTCACTGTTTCTGACCTTACTTGAATTGGGTCTCTGTGTTGTTTGCCCATCTGGGAGTTTGTTTGGCTCATCTCGTTTGGGGCTGATATATCTTTTTCAGGAGAGCATGCCCTGTATTTGTATAGCCTGGCAGATTTCCCAATATTTCAAGAAATCATCTGTATTTTTTCCCTTGTTAGAGAGGGTCAGGAGAGGCAGGAGGCATTTTAATATCAGATACTCTGAGGTCAGCAAGTTTTCTTCTGTTCCATTGTAAGGAAGCTTTGACTTCCCGCTCAATGAAGCTTCTATAACTGGGCAGCTTGATATGTCGGGTAAGGGAAGAGGTGAGGTAAAAAATACATTACTGGAGATGAGGAGAACCTCCTGAGAGGCGTCTTCAGCCATTCTTTCATGATACAGAACTAGGAAGGCCTTTCCAGTGTGTGCTGGAGAGTGGGGATCCTAGGGTGATATTTACCAAGAAACTCTTTGATTTCTTTAGGTATACCTGATCGATTAGTTGTGGTTTGGCAAGACTGATTGGTGATTTCCTCTTGGAAATTTCCCCTGAAATATATATGGTGTTCTTTAGACTAGAAGGGCCTAATGTTTTGGCGCTTAAAGTTTTGATGGCTAGTAGAAACCATGTGTTCTCTCTCCACAGTGTTTCTGCTATTCAGTGCTGCACAGAAATCTGTTGAAATTGATGTGCTCTGTTCCCTGTTTATCCATTTTTTTTCTATCCCTTAGACTAGGAGGCAGCAGGAGAGTGAACATCACAATAGAATTTGTACACATTTGTCATAGTCTCAGTATAATCAGAGCAATTCTCCTTAAATGCCTGTGTAACAGTGGCAATTAGCAGCCACTGGACTCCCGTCTTCAAAGATCAAGGCACCAACTCATATTCTGGCTTCGAAGTTAGACAGGGGAAATCCTCAGAATGATACAAGAACACAAACTCATTTGATTTTACTAGATGGAACCTGGACATCTTATCGTAAGCCTTTGGATTTGGTGCCAAAGAAGTGGGTTTATATTAGCTCAGGTTTTATTAAATTCAAGAGGGGATTATTGAAACATTAACTTTTAGCATCGACCCAAACTAATAATTGCTCTAATTCCTTTCCTATTTTAATTAACCTTTAGATACTTTAGTACAGGTGGGGTTCAGTAGATCCAGTCCTGACTATTTTCATATAAAAAGCCTCCTTGGGTTTTTTGGCACTAACCTCAACCCTTACACTCATTGCTTAGTGTCCTTAAGAGGTTTGTTTTGGGGATGAGGGCTTAATCAGATCAGTTTTTAAGAATAAAGAGGACTAACAGAGGACAAACAAGGACTCAAAGGGCACTAAACACAAAGAGATTCACACTTCTACTTAGAGACCAAGTGTAAAATAGACCTCTGAGAAAGGTGAGCTTGGTCAAGGTCAAGCAGGACTCTCCTGGCCGAGAATGACAGGAAGTTTTGCAAATCTGCGAAGAGGCACAGACTCAGGTGACCCGAAAACCAAGGGGCATCATTAAGTCTGCAGAACCGTTGACAGAGAGGATGCCCAAGCTTGACAACCGGCATAATAGGTTCTCCTGAGTAGTTACATGTCTTATCATAAAGTAAGGTATTGGCTTTCTGACACGTTTCATTTGTGTCATGACCTGAATGAAGCAGGATTTGTGATTCATTGAAGATTATCTTGATTTGTAGCCTTGACAGAATACCCCCTGGGAACTGGCTGGCCCTCCTGTCAGCACAGTGGTACAGGGCTCTAACTGATAAGGTTAAAGCTCATCGATGATACATTTAGCCTCGGGTATGAAAATGTCAAGACAATTAGTATTCTAAGATGGTGAGTTTTCCCTTTTTTACTAATGAGACTGACAGAACACCAAAAAGGATGTTTGTGATAGAAAAATTAGAATTAGGAGAGCTTACATAAAAATGCAGTAGGTCAGTAATCTTGATCATGTAAACCATGAAATTTTGTTAATGTCACATTTTTTTGGTCCCACTTGTTTTCGCCATCATCAGATTCCTCAAGAAATATTTGCTTTGAACTTGCTCTGAGTAAAGCATATGCTAAAAACTGGGATATCGAGAAGTAGAAACATACCCCCTGCCTTCATGGGGCTGACACTTCAGGGAGACAGGCCCTGTGAACTGTGACTGTAACATAGTGGGACTGCTTTTAGAATGGCTCGGGGACTCAGTCTCTTTTATATCCGTTTTATCACAACTCTTCAAAGATGGTGCCCATTTTTCTAGGATCGAACATGATGAATATCTCATTTACTTCCTTCCCATTATTAGGTATTTTGGTGTCCATATATTTGTCTGTCTTCGAGGGATGGTGGCAATTAGGATGGAGAGGTATGGGATGATGGGCTGATGTTTGTGAAAGGAGAACTAATGTGAAAAATATATAAAGAGGGAGAACTCTTTCCTTGTTTAAAGAATACTGGTACTTGCTCATTATAGGTGGAGCCAGTAACATCCTTTGTGGGGTCTTAAAGTGATTTATTTCAGTTATTGCTTATCTATCCGATTGTTCCCAATATAATATTTTATTTCTCAAATTAGTTGGCCCACTATTTTATTCTCCTAATTTTTCATGAGACTCATTTTTTAAAGTTTTATTTAAAAAGATGAGTAAGAATTATTTTAATGTGTATATTAAATCTTTGTGTACATCAGTGCTATTTTTCTTCATCTCTACTAGAGATTCATGTGAGAAAATACCAAAACCAGTTCGTGTGACTCCGAGAGCTCTCAGCTCTGGAGAATCTGTTAGCTTCCTGTCAGCCTCAGATCGAGGATGGTTGGCCATGCAAATGTAACTTCTGAGTATTTTCTAGACAGCATCTCCCTAGGCACAAGTTGACTACTCTTCCTACTTATTTTGCATCTGCCATCCCAGGGAAGATTTACTTTGTTTGACTGGGAAACTGCAGTGGGGCTCAAAAGCATTTTTACCAATAGAATTTTGAGCTGCTAAACCTATCCCTGGGCTCCGTGATTCTTTCCTTTGATGGTAGATCAAATGTGAGAAGGCCCTGAACTGATGCTTCATAAATTGAAGGGTGTGGTTGATTTTTTTTCCACTGAGGCTTTTCATTTTGAGCAGTTTCTGAGTCTTATTGCTTATGGGTATACGACTGACCGAGGTATTTAAAACTGATGGATTTAATTTGATTTTTGTCCCATTTGGCCTGAAAGTATAATTCAAGTCATTCCTATTCTCTCTAGGCTTTTGCTAGTTGAGAGAAGCAGGTACGAGGACTGTACATTGTGATGTATAAGAAGTGGATAAATTGTACCTCCAACTATATCACCCACAGACAACAAAGGGAAAACCTAAAAAATGAAATAAGAAAAGAAAGGAATGATTAAGCAAATTTCATAGGCCATAACATGTCATATGGTGCATAGGTAATCTATGCCAATTTATAAGTGACTCCATCAGAATATTCTCCAATAAATATTTTAATCTCCAAGTGAATTCTTGTATTAACTGAGAAAAGTTCACTTTCCTTATCACACAAGAACATACATACATATGTGTACATATATGTGTGTATGCATCTATACCTCTCATGTACTTCTAAAAACTAAACCAACTTGTTTTACATGCTACAAAGATTGGAATCTAAACCAGATGAAAAACAAATGTACTCTATCATACAAAGTTTCTGCCATTGTTACAGTAAAAGAGCTGTCTCCCCCTCCTCACATTGTCATAGTTGGGAAGTAACTACTACTCTACTGCCTCAACATGGAGAAGAATGAGAGAAACACGTGTGGCCTCCCTTAAGCACTCATTGTACTTCTCAGGGGAAAGGGAGGACATGTGATTGGTGAGTGTGGAAAATGACGGGATTTAGCATGGAGAACTCAGCCTTCCCAGGTCTCTCTTGGCATGACCAGTTCTCAGCAATTCTTCTTGGCTTATAACTGTGATGAGCTTTCTAGGTAGGTTTTTCCCTACAACTGTTGGGAGAGAGCATCATTTGGTGGGCAATGTACAGCTTAGATTGATTAGAAGGCTACTCTGGCCATAAATCAAGCCAAACTCTTTAATTTAGCCTTATAAGGAATGATGCCGTCATTTGGATCTTCATTTGTCCAATTCCCATGTCTTATCAAATGGGACCAAACTCAAAATGAGAAGAATGTGGCTAATGATTACTTCCCAACCCCAGTGACTTTCATGTGGTCACCTCATGTGTGAATACTTGTAGAGTGAGGTGGGGAAGGGATGTGGCAATATTCGTGGTTCTTTTCCTGGATCGAAAATTAAAAAAACAAAACAAAACTACATTCTCTGTGTCTAGAAATCTTCTCTCTCTATTTGTATTGAGGGTCTCTCAAACTCAGCTCTATTGACATTTTGGCCCTATAATTCTTTGTTGTGAAGACTATCCAGTGCATTGTAGGAAATTAGCAACATCTCTGGCCTCTGTCTACTACATCCCAGTAGTACCTATCCAATTATGACAACCAAAAATGTCTCTTGACATTGCCAAATGTCTTCTTGGGGAACAAACTCACTTTTTGTTAAGAACCACAGCCCCCTATAAAATTCAATGCTTGTTTCTTATTTTTGTGAACCAGTCAAATGGAGAATAGTTTTCTTTAATAGCTAAGAAACTTGTAGCAATGTAAATTAGTGTTCCACACCCTTCTCCCTAGGTAATATGCCAGCAGAGGATTCAAGAGCTGTGTTCTAGTCCCCCCTTGCCCCAATGACATTCAGAAATGTCTGAAAATATTTTTAGTCATCACAACCGGGGGTGGGGGTGGGGAGGATGCTACTCACATCTAGTGGGTAGGGACTGGGGATGCTGCTAAATACTCTACATAGGACAAGGCCTACAACAAAGAATTATCAGGCCCAGGTCAGGTTGAGAAACTCTGATCTCCACCATTTGATCTAGAACAGCTGATACAAATTTGGCTTCATCCTTGGCCTTGTTGCAACATGGTTGCTACAGTTTTAGATGCCACTGGTAAACATTTGGAGGAAGAAAAGACAAAGCCTCTTCCTGTGGCTTTGTCTTAGGAGCTGCCGAGATTTGACACAATTCTGGTCATTGAGATGTGAGAGCATGTGCCTACCAGTGTGCTAATTTCTGGCCAGGGGAAAAGGATTAACTTTAAATCAATTACACTCAACCCCAGAGTTGTAGGGGAGTAAAGGTTGGTCAGCTTTCCCTAAGGATGGGGAAGACACATGCATAAACAAAATTAGGATTCTGTTAAGAAAGGAGGAGCACTGGTTTTTGGATAGGTACCTCATGGTGTCCACAAGAGCATCCCTGTGTGCTCCGAAGTAGCTTAAAGACCTTCCATTCAAGGCCAACCCAATTCTGATTAACTCCACAGTAAGCTGAGTTAGTTCTGGATCATAAACTCCTTGAGAACAGGGATAGAGACTTGTTCAGAGATTTATTAATTACTTATGTCTTGACTGCTTTCAAAAACGCTTGAAATGACACAGTTGACATGTGTACAAAAAAATGCTTAAAATCACAGTAACATAACAAGAGTCACATTTTGAAAGGGTGGGAATAAGATTCATCTTTTTTACCTTCCATATCACCTACCTTAGTGCTTTGCACATTTTAAAAAATGCTTACGAATAAATATTAAATGTCTGTCCCCATCCTTGGCTGGGAGCATAAACATTATGAAATACTGAGAGAAGCATTTCACAATTAGCAGCTGTGCCTCCCTGAGGAAAGGCATCAGAGCTGCTTATCAGGCTAAGGTTGAACAAATTTTTCATGCTAAGGGCAAGCAGTACAAATGATGATCGACCTTGCCATTGGCAGCCACAGATGGATGGATCGTTGTCCTTACACTGATCTTCTCAGTGAAGCATTCTCAGCAGTAAAGAGCCACGTAGGCAGCAGCATCTACACAACTCCAGGATCAAAAATGTAGATTAATGACTGTACAGGTGTATCTCTGTTACCTGTATATCCAAGGCATTCTGGGAAATTCTTTCCACCAGCTAAACTAACTTTTTTATACCCCTAACCCCACCACCTGGGAAAGAATAAACATATTTATTGCCTCAAAAATGTAAATGAGTGGCAAAGCTTAAGGTGCTCTTCCTTGGTGATTGGATTTTAAGTAGAAGCAAAACTTTCAGACAAAGATAGCTCTCCAGTGGTTCAGTTCCAGGCGCTGGGAGTTCCAGTTCTGGTAATGGTGGACTAGGTCATTAGGGCTGATCTCCCCATGGGAAATAGTAGAAAATTAGATCAAGTATGGAAAACATTGATCCATAAGTTGTCACTCTCTTGCTACTTTCTTAAGCCTTAGGATAAAAGATCTGGGAGAAGAACAAAACTGAAAGGTAAGGCTGCCCTTTGAAGCTGCTTCCTCTATAGGTTTCTACCATTTCTGCAAGGGTAAATTCAAGAGCTGAGAAGCTTAAGCAGACTCAGCAGAGTTTGACAAACACCAGAGTTAAGGTTCACCAAGGAGAGAACTCTAACCCCTCAGGTTTTTGTGTTGGGATCGCAAGGGTGCACTCCCTGGGAGTAAGGTAAATGGGTTCTGAATCATGTCAGACCATGATTGAATGGTGGTGACCTGGAACTGCAACCTCCCCTAGCCTAGATTTAGAAGCAAATTTAAAACTCCTTAGGAGGAGGATATTGCAAAGCCTCAAATTGTCTTTATTTTGCATATAATATGAGGAAACACGAATTTCTCCCTTATTTCTTTTGGTTTGTTGTCACAAAGGGAACAGACCCATAGGGGATCCAAATGATGGAGTTATTAGACCCAAGCTTTAATTTTCTTGAAAATATTAAGCATAGTTATACTTAATACGACAAGAGAATATGACAGAAATAATATTTGTAGAGATAGCAGTGTAGAATTTTCCAGAATGACAAAAATCTTCAGGCCAGAGGTACACACCCTAAGCAGAAGTAGTACAAAAAAAAAAAACCCCAGAAATAATCAAGAAAAAAATTTAGACTATAGATTAAAAATAATAAATTCAATAAATCTGAAAGAAGTTAAGGTAGGAGGTGGAGGGAGGTGAGGGGGGTAGAGAAGAGACAGATGAGACCAATGAAAAGCAAACAATAATATGGTAGCTTAAACTCAAATATATAAGCAATTACAATTGAAGTAAACATACTAAAAATATTTCACTTTAAAGATAAAGATCATTAGACTGGATTTAAAAAAAAAACCCAACTATATGCTGTTTATGAGAAAGATGCCTTAAATATAAGGGTGCAGAATTTCAGACACTAGAGAGCTAAATAAGGTAGGATTTAGGATAATAAACAATATTAATCTCTACCATTGAGACAACGCCTAGGTATTGAAGGATAGGGGGAACAATTTCAAGTGCATCGTGATTGCTATTAATAATTAAAACTCATCTTTAAGATTTACTTCTGTAGTCATTATCAGCAATATAGTCTGACATAATTAATGCTTTATAATCATTATAATAATTGTCCATGGTATTATTACTATAATTACTTTTACCCTAATAGGGCTCTGACATCTCCTCTGCACACTATTGCTTGTTTTGCGTGCTAGGGGTCAGAGGGCACAAGAGGAAAGACAGCTTTGGTTTTAATAATGCTCCCTCTCTTTTCAGTTCCAGCTCATCTACGCTTCAGTTTTAATTAAGCTCTGATTTCATGTCAGTGAATGCTTCATCTAGTGTATTAAAACAATAAGAGTAATTCACCTGGGGATTCTTTTAAATTGCGGTTGCTGATCTTGGAATCCAAGACCATTTAGAACAAAAGGAAAGCATATATTTTTGTGTCCTTGGGAGGTGAGGCGACTCACTGTCACACACTGACTCCCCATATCTCCAGTATTTACCTGAGCCAAGCCCTCCTGTAAGCTTGTTGAATTGAATCCAGAGGTCAAGTATTTGAAAGAAGGAGCCTTGGGACACTATATTAATTTCATCCAGGCCATTAAATCCTACCCCATATTTTAATGCACTAGTGTACTATTTAAAGGAAACCTCCAGAGAATCTTGTGTAATGGAACAGATTAGTAATTTAATAAGTCCTCTACTCCTTCCTGCAACTCATAATTAAAACACAGGTTTTGGGTTGAAATCTTAGAATCTCATAAATTGGATTTCCTTAAAATGAGAAGCTTAAAATGTTGTCCAAGAGATGATTCTCTCCTTCATGTCATTTACTTATTGTATTTATCAATATTTCAGTAAGGAAACAAACATTTTTAAGTTGAATGGAAATGCAAAGTGTATAGCTAGTTATTCCTATATTCTAGATACTGAAATCCAATAAAAAGAGGAAAAAATTACTTTTACAATCAGGATGGACTAGTTGACTTATGCAATCTACATTGAACCCAGCACAATTTCCCAATTTTTCTATTTGGGGTAACCACAGGGGACTGGATGTTTCATGTATGCATGGGTCAATGAGGAACATCATTTCCCCAAAGCCAGCTGTTAATGAGAGTAAAGATAAACAACATTAAATTAAATGCTAGCCTCTCCAAGCCTGTTTGGATGGTCTTTGGGCCTTGACGTTATAGATCAGTGCCCCCTAAGGTGCCATGGCACAGGCTAAGTAGAGCCATGCACCTTTGCATAATTCTGGTCAATTCCACTAGTTTACTTGCCATCAAATCTTGTAAGCCTGTTCCTTAACTCTTCATTATCATCTTCAAACTGGACCTTCCTTTCTCCCTAAACTATATGATCATTTTTAAAAAACAGATTCAATAAACATTTATGAAGTTTCTATTATGCAACTAATTGTGCCCAGAGATGGGAAAGAACAACATAAATATTTTTAAGATTTGGCACTTTTCTTTATTGAACCATTCAAATTTCCATACATAAAAAAAAAAAAAAGAATTATGCTTTTAAAAGAATTCTTAAACAAAAAAATTCCTTCTTTTATACTCTATGGCCTTCCAGTAAGAGAAGAATGATAGTCTCAAGCTGGCTTTATCCTGGAAGTCAAAAGAAGAATGATTTCAGCACTTTACCATAGGGTATTCCTCCCAAGACCATCCGTTACATTTACGCTTTTGCTAGAGTAGCCAGAGCTGTCAGAACTGGACTCTGTAAGAAACCAATATATCACAGAAAGAAACTTTAAAAAAAAACAAACAAAATAACAAGATGACTTTAATGGATGCCAGTAGGTTCAAACCAAATCAGATGGAGAGGTGAAACTGTGCTGCTGTGAAATCTAAGATGGTAAAATTTTTAGAAGATATCCCACAGAAAAAAGATCGATTCCTGAACCAGTCTTGGGGAGAAAGTATAGTATCTTTGGGACAGGATTGAGTTTGATTTCTGGCAGCTTTAATCTCTTCAGTTGTAAAATGGGGGTAATCATGCCTAAGAGGGAATAATATGTGTAAGATTAGGAATGATATATGTAAGGTACCTAGCACAGAAACGGCCTGAAATAATGACACTGATGACAATGACGGCCATTGATAATGTCAGCCTGAAAATTGCTGAAGAAGCTGACATCAGCACATATGACTTCATGGATTTATGCTCATCATTTCCTGGAATTTGAATTGGACTTTCTCACAGGCATAATTTGCTACTTATCATAGATAATGTCATTCTGCTTCCCCTTTCCCAATTTCCTATGACTTACGCACACCAGCTTTGTCCATCATCATGTAGTATTTGGAACATAACCAACTGCACAGACTTAAAGTTTGAATGGTCATTCAATTAACAAATAGTAAGGCCTTACTATGTGCTAAGCACTGGTGACTCAGTAATAAGTGAAACATCATTTGGTCTCTGCACTTGTGCCACTTTTTCCTGGTAGAGGAAAAAAGGCCAAATAACTACCTAAGTCAATATAAAAATATAACCAAATTAATCGCTATTATGGGAGCTACATTATACTATAGAAGTTAAAATACAGTCGGCATGGAAGCTGAGCTCTAGAGAAGGGAAAGTTTGAAAATATCTAGTAATTTATAATTATTTGGTTGCAATAGAATTTGTGTCACTAGTCCACTATCAACATGCATCTTTATCCTCAATTCTGTGGAGAATCAAAGGGCAGACTTGTATTACTCTTTTTTTTTTTTCTAGGTTCTAACATAAAATGAAGCAAGGGCTGCTGCTTTCATTAAGAAAAGTCCGCATTGTCCCCTGACTTTTAAATGAGTTATCTTGGGCAAAGCACTAAATACATCTTAATTTCTTCAGCTTTTTAACCCTATCACAAATATTTAGTGTTTCAAAGTCCCTAGCTATCATTTAATATTATCAACACATTTTCTGGTTAAACGGGCTTGCCTTTGTGTACCTTCTAGTTATGAAACTCTTTATCCAACCTTCCTAGTTTTTTCCTTTTCTAGTACTTGCAATGTCTTTTTTATGCACAAGTGTGGCTCTTTCAAGAACCTCCTGTTAAAAATTCAGCAAAAGAGGAAGTGAGAATCGTTTGGCTTCTCTAAAACCCATGATATTTTCAGACCCACAGGACTAGAAGAAGAAAGCTAAATTGATCAAATGTTAGCAGGCAGCCCACTTCAGCTCTCCAGTGGTAGAGATTTTTGTGTTGTTTAGTGTTATATTACAGCATCTCTAAGAGTGCTTGTTATTTAGTAGACACTTAATAAATATCGAATGATTAAAAATAAACTCTAAATTTGATTTGATCACATATTCATCGGTAAGTTCCATGTTGGGATTATAAATCTCAAGTTTCCTTTGGGATTGTAAAAATAGTTCTCAAAATGAAAAACAACACAGAAATTTGCTCTTTTCTGTCTCGGCTACATTCTATTTTCTTCCACCCATTCACCTTCTTCATTGATCTTTATGTGTGAATTATGTCAAACCTTCGTCCTTTGTAGCTCTATCAACTTCTTATTTCCTCTCTACCCTTTAATTTCTCAAATTGAGCTGAAGCTGGGCAGCATGTTAGGCTGTCTTAACCGACCTATGAAGTCAGAGGGTATTGGCTCCTTAACACCATGTTGAGATCAAGGGTGACTGAGGCAGGAAAGTGCATAATTGGGATGCAACAGTCTGGAGAAAACTAGTCAGTCAGTGCCTTTGAAGACAGCTCTAGTTAAGGTTCAAGAGTGGCCACTGCTGTTAGTGTAATTACTATCGAGGAAAGTGGCAACATCCACAGTGAATCAGGCCTTGTTTCCCAGAATAGCTGAGATTCTAATTGATAACACACAGAGAGCACAAGTAATCAAGGAGGTAAGAAGGCTATTAAATTTAAGTATAAATTCCATTAAATGAAAATGAAGAGAAGGAAAATGTGACTTAAGAGAAAGAAATAACTGTACTCTAAATCAGTGTCTTTTTTTAATGGATAATATATTATAGGATTATGCTTAGTGTTTTATATACATTATCTCATGAACATTTAATCTATGCTATGGCATAGCATTATTGCATGCCCCTTTGAAAAGAAAACAGGCTTAGGAAGTTTAAGTAGTGATTGATGGAATCAGGCAACCTAACTAAAACCAAAATTTTAGCCATTCTGGCATTCTGGGTACTTATCTGAGTACCAGTCATAGCTACAGTATTACTTTTTTCTCAACCGTTTCTTGTTGCACATTGAGCATGATGTATTTGTAGATGTATTTGGTTCTTTTGAATTCATAGTTGCTTTTGGATTTGACCTAAAACTGGGTACTTGGACAAAAGAAGTACAAAAGCTTTTTTACTAGTTAACTTTGATTCATCTCCTCTTAGTAATTTTAGATAGAGAAATAGTACTAAATTTAGAAGAAGGAAAACGAGGTTCGAATGTAAATGGAGGCATTAAATTATGACATGAAACTATATTGAATGGTGCCTGGTACAAAATAAATAGTTCATCTTTAAATACAAGACAAAACAAAAACCACCTCAAATATCTCATCTTCCACATTTATCTCTTGGAGGGAATTAAGATAGAAAGTAAGACTAGAAGAAAGTGGAGATAGTATTAGAATCAGGAAGAAAAAGAATCCAGGAGAACATATGTCCAGAGATTCATGATTCCATCAGGTAGGAGTTCATTGGCCTTCTCCGCCACCCCTTCACCTACTGCCATCCCCAACTCCTGTCTCAAGTCCAGACATAAACAGGAATGAAACATAAATCCCTGTCTTCTTCTGGAAAAGGTTAATGGTACGGTTTAATTTTGAACTATACTACACAGACCCTTCCCTCATCTGGAGTTGAGTCCCACATTTGACTCCTGGACCACTACTGAACAACGCTCAAGATTAAGAGAGAAGAGATAGCTGAGTGGGAGATCTGAGAGCATCAGGAGTAAGGAGAAACTTTCCTGACTTTTCCTTTAGTAAGACCAGTCCTACATGAATCCCATGTTTCAAATGCAGTGAGGCATGAGAAGCATTTTCTGGAAGTTCTAAATGCCACAAAGTGCCTGAGACTCTTGGTATTTAAAAAGGCCACGGAAATTATGCTCACTTTTATTTGTCAAATATTTATTGGGTCAGAGTGAGCTAGTTTAAATGTGGAAACAAAGATTATAGACTTGTGTCTGGCTCCGAAGTCCAAGCTATTACGGACTCCAATGTCCTCTGTTCTGCCTTTCCTTGCTTTCAGGATGCTGAGCTGAAAGACTGGAGCTACACACTAGTCATGGGGCAGGGGGACAGGACTATTAGCACTGCCAGGTGTGGTCGTCAATGCCTTGAGTGACATAGATGATAAATTCCTGCGTACTTCAGATTGCTCAGCACACTCAGGGGCTTGCTATTAATAAAATGTCTTGGTTAATTGAGAGGTTGCCCACATATGGACTGCCAATTTTTGAAGAATGATACTACAATTAAACAAACTTAATTCAATTTTTCTTTGATGACAGCACTTGAGGATTATGCAATTAGTGCTTCTGTCTCATCATTATGAATATAAATTCTCATCATACCAGAAAATTGTGGAAGCAATGGCTCATGGAGAGCTTATATTGAAAGAATGTCAATGAGCCAGTATTTATTCTCTAAGGGTAACTAACCATTGTGGAGCTACTGCTGGTGGCAAAGGATGTGACAATTCTATAGGGGATGGGCAGGGGAAGCCTCTTTTAATGTACACACACCATCTACCGTCATTGAAAGGCTGCCCACTTGAACTGGTTTATGAACTAACAGCATTGACCTCAGCCATCTGTGTTCCTGGATACTGTGACAAGTTACAAAGAACATCCACTATCACTGCACAGCGCCCTTTTAAGGTTCACATTTTGCTTGTGCTGCAAATAGTGATTGAAAGTCTGATTTTGAATCTGTGCTGGTGCCAGCTCATTTAAAGGGAACATTCGAGTTTCCGTTATAGCTATGGTGAATTAAAATCTAATTGAATTCCAGGGGCATTTAGTAGTGTGTCTAATGTGGGCAAGGTTCTGTGCTAGGCAATGTAGAGGTACAGAGATAAAGAATGAAGGTTGGCGTTTGGTATAATCCAAGGGTTTCTGATCGTAGAACTTCTTTTAACTTGGTCCAATGAAGCTGTCAGCAAAGCCCACTGCAGTACAGATGGATGTGAACAAGCCTGTCACTGTGAAATATTGACCTTCCATCTGTCTTAGTTCACATTAGACCCTGCCAGGAGAACTTTATTTGGGAATCGATCCCAGGAAGCACAGCCGAGGAACTGGGGAAGGTGAAACAGGGAAGGTAAAAAGCCAGTACAGGGTGTATTGATGAGCAGATCCCATCTGGGCAGTTGGGAGCTGATGCACCTGGAACTACCTGAGGTATTTTGTGGTATGCCTATCAGAACTGTCCTGCCAGAGGATAGGGAATTGAGACATTTACTGACTCCCAGCCCCCATCAGTTGGAGATTGGCCCTGGGCTTGTCAACTCCACAGCACTTCCCGGTGCATGGAGGCTAAGCTGGCTCTCTGGTGCTTGAGAAAGACAGAACAGGGAAGCAGGAACTCCAGGTGTGAGATGTCAGCAGGCTGGAAACCATCTATCCCAGATGCTGGTGAATTTCAGCCTAGGGGGTTTTGTTTATTATAACTATTTCCCTGCCGTTCAACACAGCTCAGTTCTTAGTATTGTCTCAGGGAGTTTTGAAGAACCGAAAGCAGACAGTATGTGAGGTTAGTGCATCTTTCTCTCTTTTGTAAAGACCTACGAATTGTTACCGAGATTATTCAGGGCATTCTGGAGGGAAAGGAGAAATCGGGGGACCCCTATGTCTTAGTTCTTGCTGTTATAATAGATTACCAAAGAGTGGGTGGCTCTTAAACAGCAGAAATTTTTTTCTTACAGTTCTGGAGTCTGGAAGTCTGAGATCAGGGTGCCAGCAAGGTCAAGTTCTGGTGAGGGCCCTCTTCCATGTTGCAGACTGCCAAACTCTTGTATCCTCAGATAGCAGAGAGCAGAGAGCTCTCTTGGGTTTCTTTTAGAAGGGCACTAACCTTGTCATAACTTATTCGCCTCCCAAAGGCCCTACCTCTAAACACCTTCACATTGGGGGTTAGGATTTAACATATGAATTTGAGAGGTGGGGCACAAACATTTAGCCTATGGCACAGTAGCAAGAGAGAAGAGATTCAACCCAAGGTATGCTAGAGGCCAGAGATTCTCAGGTACATTAGAACCCCTTCTGGTCTGTGGCTGTACCCTGGGTAGGTGGCTAGAGCTTAGAAGGGCAATTCTTTGATGCACCAAAAACACTGGACCTGGGCTCTTAACCTGGCCGGTGCTTCCAGGACCCCACATAATGCATGGAAGAAGCAGGTCTACCCTTCTGAAGTTTTGAGTCCTTAGGGCAATGGCATCCGGGATTGGGGTAAGTGACCAATACAGACCAATAATGATGACGGATGGCATCCGGGATTGGGGTAAGTGACCAATACAGACCAATAATGATGACGGATGACCTAAGGGGGCTCCCTGATACTTGGCTCTGCATAATGCTCTGAGACTTTTCCAAAACTCTAAAGAAGAAGACCCCTCAGAAATGACTGGATGTGAATTACTCTACTATCCCTGTGAATGTGGACTCGTAATTGGTTTTAGTTTAAGAAGCAGAGAAAAGCAAGGTTTTATATATTAGATTTCTGTTGTATACTAAGGTTTACTTTCTCATGGCCTCCTTGGTTTCTGGTTCCTGAGTCCAAACTACTGCTTCTGATGCAGCTCACATCAGCCCAGATATGCAACTATTTCATCATTAACAAAAAATAAATCTATTTCACCTAGTCTCTCCCCAGACTTGGGTCCATAGAGAGAAATCACATTATTTGATAGTCTCAAGCCACCTCCCTGACTATCCTCCTTTCTACATCTCCCCTTTCCTCACATAGCAAGAATGGGTTCCTATGGCCACACTGGCTTTTTAGAGTGACATTTGTTCTGATTTGGTCTGTTCTATTTGGTCATTAAATATATCCTTTGTTCTTAATCATCCTTCTAGGAAGCAAAACAAATATTTCTCCTTTGCATTTACCTTACGAGTTACTAATGACCTTTTGGAATTTGACCGTGCCTTCAGAAGTCGTCTGTTCTCTCACAATTTCCTTAAGAATGTAGTTCTAGATATAGAAAGTGCCCTTTCTAAAAGGTGTTCTGTTGAATAAAGTTATATACCACATATAAAACAGCCTCTTCAAGGCTTTTCAAGATGTGTGAGGGAGATCATTATCGCAGAGCCACTAGATCCAATTTCATTTTTCTTGGGCACTCAGGAAGACATTCTCTGGCTTCTCTGATAGTTAGGTTGTGACTATGCGATTAGTCTGAGCTATACACCATGAGCAAAAATGACATGTATCACTTTGTGATCTAATTGGGGAAGAAAGAAACTGTTAGCTTAAGAAAATTACTTAATCTTTTTAAGCTTCAGTTTCTTCATCTTTATAACAGTACCTTATAGAGTAGCAAGGAGACGACCAATCTGAGGTGCTTGGAATACTATCTGGCACATAATAAGTGTTCAAAAATCAATAGCTTTTTGATGATTTTGATTACTTACCAAGGAAAGTAATCGAATGTATGAGGCTTAGTTTCTCACCTTTGTCGCCACTATTTTATAAATATTTTAATCTTTTGCAATCATGATTATATCTCTTTGTCATTTCTAAGGTAGCCTACTTTTGTTCCTTTTCTCTCTCTAAACCTGACTTGTGTTTTCACCAACTCATCGTTTAAAAAAAACAAAAACAAAAAAAGCAGATGGCCTGTTATGTCTTTTTCGTATGAGTCCATGTGGCAGCACACTCCATCTTATGTCCACCTACCTTTTACTTGTGCTGGTGGTAAGGGTGCCGGAGAGGGTAGCAGAGAGGTTGGTGAGGGATGAGGCAAGCTGCTTCTTCCATGGGACTGGAAGTTTGGCAGTGACCTTTGTAAAGTGAAGGAGACAACAAGCTAGTTTTGCGTCTGTAGCGTGTGAGTGCACTCGGAAGAATGGCATTTCAAGTGAGTCAGCACCGAACAGTTTTGTCACTTAAGTTTGTAGTGCTGGCAGAACATTAAGGTGTCGACATCCTGTGGCCTTTTGGAAATGCACAATTTGAATTTCAGAAAGAGTTCGCTCCTATATTTAGGATTTACTCTCAGTCCCTTTGGTTTTGACTTCTAAAGTAAGATGAAAAATATTTCTCACCTTAAGGTATGGAAGAAGGAATAGGGAATTAATTAAGAGGGTAGAGAGGAGGACCACCGTAAAAGGATCTCACTCTGAAAACCGAGCAGGGAAAAGTTACATGGGAGTGTCTATCAAATGAGGAGTTAGAAGAGCATTCAACCTGCTAAACAGTACAGGCTATTTAAAATCACCCTCACTCTTGGCTCTATTTTACATTGTTTTGTATTTATTTGTTAATTTTATTTTTTGTTTGTTTAGTGTCTGCCCACCCCCACCCCAATTTTGTTCCAAAATGAGTTAAGGCAGCAAGGTAGAAAAAAATATTAGAACTAAGTAAAAATATTAGAACTAAGTAAGAAAAATGCTTTTATAAATAAAAGCATTTTTTCCCTTAAGCAATTCTAAATTAGTAGGATTTGAAAAAAATAAAATATTTACTATACTAACCTCACCAGGAGATTTCTACCCAAAAGAACATCATTATAAAGCTCTCGTAAGCAAACTGTCATAAAGGCTGTACCCCAGAGGTATCTGGACATCAGTCTTCATTATAAAAATAGGAGATTTTCATTCATAAAATATGTCCATGTAATTTCTATTCCAATGAATGATATAATACAATTACATAAGGGACTATATTTAATGCTGTGTTAAGAATAGATGAGTGTGGATAACGAGTGATAATCATGGTGACATATATATGTATATATAATTATGTTTATATATATGTATTTATAAATTCTCCTTGCAAAGCAGTTCTATGGGAATCAAGGAGATGTGACTGCCTTTCGAGAGCTTGACAATTTTCCTTCCTAGATTTTGATAGTTAGGATTTTGATTTTGGCTGCTGCCAGTCTTAAATCTTTTTAACTCTTCACTCCACAAGCAGCCTCACCTGCCTTTCCCCTGACTTCAAACCGAGGACTTTGCCTTCAGTCAGCCGAGGCTGCAGGCTCAGCCATTTCTATCCTCTGCTGCACATGGGTAGCAGCTCCACACCAGGGGGCTGGCTGCTGGATATGTCTCCAGCTAGGGGGCACCGTGCACTTTGCTGCTAGAGGCCAGTTTCTTTTTCTGAAGGCTTGCTGCTCCTTTGGCAGTGGGACTCAGAAGTAAAGTAAATTAGTAGTGAGCATGGAGTGAGGGAGTTGGAGTGGACTCTGGAGAGAGGGTCTTCGTTGCACACACACAGCCTCTGAGCATGAGGCTCCTCATTGACATGCCTGTTTCCATTTATATCTCGCAAAAACAGCGGAGAGATGGGCTGGAGGGAACAAATTAGGTAGTGTTATTCCTTTGACAGCAGATACTGCATTTTTTTTTTTTTGATATTTTATGTTTCCAGAGCATTGTAGACAAGTAATAGCTTAAATAAATAACTGTTTCTAATTTAACACACAACTCGATTCTAGTGCAAACAGGTCTGGTGGAGTAGGTGCAGGAAGTAGGGTGAATTAAAAGTATTTCAGAAGTCCTCAAGATACATATGTTCACATTTCTTTTTTTCCGCATTTTTTAGAGGATGGGGACAGATAAACCTATAGGGAAAGTATTCAAAAATGAAAGAAACTTGGTTGAATTATTGTTAGTGCCAAAGCGTTCAAACTTCATTAACTTGGATTCCTTAGTCCTTTTTAGGATCTTCTCATGTTTTAGAGTTCATTTATAGTAGACACTTGATGTACCACTTACATAATTTCATTCACATTTAACACTAGGTAAGACTTCTCTTTTTAAAACCAAAAATGTAAGTAAATATTGTACAACCAAATGATTTGAGCTGTGCGTTCCCAGAGTTCCTTTAGTAATGGGGCTTTGAACGTGGCAAGGGAGCAGCCCCTGTTACTATTTAATTTGCAAGAATCCCTTAGTGTTGGCAGTCCTTGCCATGTTCCTTTCATCTTCTGTGCTTAGTAAACAGCTGTTTATCTTTCACAAAGTACTTTTGGAACTGAATTATTACCTTGATGGATGGGCTGTTTCAATTTATGCAGTTGGCTGTGGTGGCCTAATTGAAAACCTATAATTGACATGTTATTTAATTTGGCAAATGGCTCTCTTATTACCTCTTACAAGGAGTGTGTCTTCTTTAGAATATTTAAATTAATTTTTTTTTTCTGACGTCTTCTCTGTGGTCCTTTTGTTGGTTGTTAATACCATACCTGTTATTTTGTGTTGGGTCTACATTTTCCCCCCAGGCTTTTAGAGTGATTTACATTTCTTTAAAGGGTATTAAATAATTTAGAGTTTTCATGAGCAAGCACAGCTCTATTTATCAATGTGAAAGAAGAGAAAGCTAGACTGGAATCTTTTTGTGGCACCTAGAAATGTCTTGGAATTCCAAAGAATTTTAGTTAAATATTAGCTTTTTTTGGTAGTATCTTTCAGATTTTTTTGAATATTTTTTTCTTCCATTACATCTTTCTTTTCGATTATTCTGCACCATTGTTACTCCTTATAAATGCTGACAACAGAGTCAGTTGTGTATGATTATGATAATTCAAATGGTTACTACTATAGAAAATATATTTTATACTAATATATAATTTTATGATTAAAATCGAAGTTCTGTGTCTGAAGTTCTGGGAATTCTTAGTATTTCCTCAGCAATTGATGTTGTCACCAATACAGAAGAATGCTAGGAAACAGCCTAGTTCTCCTATCTCACTATTTGCTCTCCATGCATTCATTCTCTCTCGTGCTGGGAGTAGAGAGCACTACTCTCAGAGTCTGAGTTCTAAGTGGCCTCTACTGCTACAAAGCCCCCTTGGTCCAAATGCCACTGCTCTCCTACCACTTCTACCTTGGTTACAGTTGCTCAAGATATCAGTCCCAGGAGCAAGCATCTGATGGACAGATCATAGGTCCTAGGGGTTTCCATAGGAGGACCTTGCAGGGGAAGATGATTGTTGGAAATTATCCTTTCACAAGATTCCACAGTATGGGGTATTCTCCTCAAAAAGATGGAATGCTGATTAGAAGGGATATTGATAGGATGCTAGATAGCCATGAATAAATAGCTGATAAATAATTGTGCTATCGAATAAGAATAAAGGTAGGATTACCTTCAGGAGCAAAGGTCTAACAAAAATAGTATTGGAGGAAAAAGAAAATCTAAACTAATAGCCTAAAAATCTAAACATCTAGTAGCCTTCTCCTTCATGCTGATGCAAACTCAAAGCTGAATCCAAATTGCAATCTTAGGAAAGTAGAGAGGAATCTTATCTATTCTCACATGCAGTTATCAGGGTTCCCGCTCACCCCTTTGAACTAACTACCCCTCTGCTCCTTTATTGGACCCAGGGGCAAAAGAGTCCCTCGCTCCATTTCAAAGCCCCAAGGCCTCTGCAGGGAGCTGCAGATGAATTCTGTTTTAAAGTCCGGCTTCTCACCATGTGGTTGTCTTGCTTCGTTTCACTGTTTATCTAGGGCATCCACCAAAGGACAGTCCTCTCTGGATTTCTCTGCTTTCTACCAGGACCAGATTAAGCGGTAAGTCAGAATTCTTAGGATAACTCAGATTTCCTCATAGGAAACACATTTGCCCTATTTCAGCCAGGACCCCCAGATAATACACATCATATCGATTAGCCTTAAGATCAGCCAGCTGGCACCTTGTATCTCATTTGGCTAGAAAAACTGAACAATGTGTGGCATTGTTCCATGTACTGAGAAAGAGTGATTTATTCTTTAAATTCAAATATTTTAATATTACTTTTCAAGAAATTGTCTTGAAAATGGTTCTGCTCCTCCTCCCCCTGCTTCTCATCCATCTCCTTCAGTTTTCCTTCATGATTTTCTAAACCAGACCAATAGGAAACTTTTCTGAGTGAAAAGGAGAATCAAAGTTGTGCTTATTTTGAGCAAGTCGCTCTAACGAAGATTTAGAAAATGGGAGAAGGGCCCTTGCTTTTGTCTGTTGCAGACACTGGCATTGTCTAAGCCGCAGCGATTCCATGAAGTCTGGTAGTTCTGTTTCCATACATTCTCATGGGGAATGGAGATCTTTTCTAGGTCTGGGAACCTGGTGCTGAGGTCCTGTTTCCTTGTTTGCCTTTGAGTACACTTTCTCTTTAAATCTTCCAAGTCACCTAGCACAACCTCTGTAATGGATTTAAGCTTTTAAAAACAAAATCTGGAAAGGATCTGTTTGTGCAGCTAATGCTACTCCCTGCCATTCCACAGCTTTCTCAAAGTAGAGAGCTCTGAGCCTGCAAATGGGATATCAGACAGCCTATAACCTGTGGCGCTTTAAAAAGATGTCCACATTCTAATCTCCAGAACCTGTGAACTACAGAACCGTCAAATAGTAAATTTGTATTGTGTTAAGTCACTCAGCTTGTGGTAATTTATTTTGGCAGCAACAGGAAGATAAGATACCACCCATATATTTTCTTCTTGAGTCTGGATCCACCTGAGAAAGGAGACACAGGAGATAGAAGAATGGAGATTTAAAAAAAAAAAATGTTAGCTTTCCTACTCAGGAAGGTGATTTGAGAAAGTGGCTTTTGATTTGTGTTCACTGTGGACTTCCTAACATTTTACTCCCGACTTAAGAAGTCTTAGGCAGCCAGCCACCAGCAGAGCTCTGGTAACTCATCCTCCAGAAACCTATTCCAGGGAGCTTTTCCCTGGGCAGAGAGAAGATAATGTGCACATCTTGAGGGCAGGAGATGGGACGGAGGAAAGTTGGAAGCCACTGAGCCAAGCACACATTGCAGTCACCAGTTAGGTATATCACCAATAAGACGTGTCACTCTCTGTTGGGAAGGGGAGAGTAAAAGAGCCATTAATGCTGGAAGCGTTCTTCTAGCCCAAGTCCGTCAATGCAGAACATGAGATCAGGGAGACAGAGGTTCCTTGTCCAGTACCTGCTAACTGCCTTACTTGGTGTGGAGAAGGGAAAATGGAGAAACTACATCTCCAAAAAAACACAGTACTAACTTCCCATATTTTGAACATAAAAATGATTTTTATCACTAGAAAATCAGATTTCCCCTAAATCTCTTAAAATAAATATTGAACAGATATTTTAAAAAATAGGGTTCAAAGGGCATCAAATCATTAATCTTCACACTGCATTGTCTCAGTTTTCCCCTCTTTTATAAATTCCCCTTCCTGTATATTTTTTTGTGCTTCCTCTCCCCTGATGTAATCCTCCACCCTATTTTCTCTCTTTGTCCCCTTCCATTTGACATTCAGAATTCCTGTCCAATGATTAACAAAATCCCCTATGTCTTCATAGTAGTCATTTAATATTCCCCATACCTCCTAGCTGTAGCAGAAGCCTGGATTGCCCCTGAAGAGTCTCCTTCCCCTGCAGCTCATTCCACTACATCATCAGCTAAAACTCTTCTGAAATCACAATTCAGACTCATCGTACCAAACTTTCTGACTCTTTTTTTTTTATTAAAAAAAGTTTTACTTACAGTTGATATACAATATTACATTAGTTTCAGGTGTACATTATAGCGATTAGACACTTATATAACTAATGAAGTGACCACCTCGGTAAGTCTGGTGCCCCTTGACGCCGTACATTGTTCTGACTTGATAATTTTCATGACACCTCATATCTCAACGCATTGTGACTTCTTCATTGACTCCTCTCCTTCTGCCTTTCTCTTACGCTTGTCCAGCCTGTATACAATATTCTGTTACTTCAACTCCTCTCTTCTAATAACCTCCCATGCTTTACATTCATCACATCCACCCGGAGAATCCCCAAACCCTGGACAAATCCAACCACTCACATTCTCCTGTGCCTGTATCTGATTTGTCGATTATTTCTTGAGGAAATCACACTTTTATGCAGACTTACATGACCATAAATTCACAGTCATCATCTCAGTCTGAGTGTATGATACTACACAGCAATCTTTTAGTTCATGTTCCCATTTCGAACTGTCTCACTGTTCTCAAACTTTCAAACCAAATATATCCTCCTTCAGTAAGCTGATCCTACTCCTCTTTTACACAGAAATTAGACATGATTAGACAGAAACTTCCTCAACTTAGTGCTTCTAACTTCACAAATCTACCTATTTAAATCATATTTTCTTCCTTATCTCCTGCTGCAATATAAGCTCCTCTTTTTAAAGTCCAATTCCTACACTCTGTTTTAAATTCCACATCTTCCTTATTTTCCAGGAGCTTATCTTTTTGTTAAATCCTCCTAATTCCAGGAGCTTTAATATCTTGAAACCTACTGACTCATTTCGGTCTCAGATTTCTCCCATTTTTTTTTTTTTTAAACAAGTCGACGGAGTAGAGATGAGGGTCAGAAAACAGTACTGTTTGACCAAATCTTTGGGTAAGGGTGATAAACTTCGGAAGGGTGCCTGAGTACTCCTCACTGGGCAGCTTTCATATTGAATTTTTTAGCTGGGCCTCTCTCAATGAGATCAAAATTCCGCTTTATTTTTAACTGGATCAAATCACATCTTGGTTTCCTGCTTTACCCCATGTTCCCTTCCAACTTCTTCATAAAGAAGCCGTCCTCACTGATCATCTCTCTTTTCCAGTCTCACAGTCACTCCTCCATCCACTGTAATGTGGCTCTGCCTTCACCACTGCCTTGTAACTGTTTGCATCAAGGCTGCCAGTGACCTTCACGTCGTTAAATTTAATTGACTATTTTCAGCCATTAATTTACTTGGCCCCATGAAAACATTTGTCATCCCTAACTATGTCGCCTCAAAACTCCACTTATTCTAGCTTCTCTGGTTATTCCCATATTCCTTTATCAGCTTTTCCTCTAAGTAACCTATACATGTTGGAATTCTTTAGGGCTCTATTTTTCACTTTCTAGTACTCTTCCTAGTCCATCTCATTTACTTTCATGGCTTCACTGACAAACTAATCTCTGACCCTGCCCAGCCAAGGCCCAGCTATTTTTATAAAACTTCTTATTTGATTTTTCCACGTGGATGTTTCAGCACACCTTAAAATCTTTTGGAAATGTGCCCAAGACTGAATTTATCCACAACTCCCACAAGCTTGCTTATCCCTCAGGGTTTTTTTTTTTTTTTTTTAACTGAATTTCTATAAATAGCTCAAGACAAAGACTTGGCACGCATTCTGACTCCTACTTCCTCCTCCCTATTGATCTCTGTTGCAATATTATCACTAAATCTTCTGGAAGGGCTCTCATAAATCTCTCAAATCTACTGTCTCAAATCTACTGTTTCTTATAGTAGCATCCTAATCCAGGCACCCTTGCTTCTTGTCTGGACTGTCATATTAATCTCCTCGACATACCTACTGTTTATTTATTGCTGCTCTATCCTTAGCACCTAGAATAGTATTGGCCAGTACATGAGCAATATATATTTAGTAAATAAATTATTATTGTCTTTCTTAAATCTAGTCTTTCGTCTACATGCAAAATCGTCTTCAAAAACTGTAAGTTTAATTATAGTACTCTTTTTATTGTTATAGCTTAAATGCCTTCAGTGGCATATATTTGCTCCTAAAATTAAATCCAAAGCTTGCTAAAGCCACCCTTTGCCTCTGTCTGTCTTTCTGACCTCATTGCCCTCTGCTTTTTTTTAGCCCCTTGTTCTCTAGATGTTTAAATACGTTCTTTCTTAAACCTCTGTTCACCGCACTCTTCTACTTTGCTAACTCCTGTTCATTCGTCATGTCTGGTGTTTGCTTCCCCAGACAAGCCTAATCTGACCTCCAGGTAACTTTTCCCATTATGTTTCCATAACACTCTCTGCTACACATTTCATAGTACTTTTCACACCTTTAAAGGTGTATGTAGTGCCTATATTCCCCGCTAGCATCAAAGACGGGTCTCTTGTTCCTTATGGTTTCTCCAGCACAAACAGGATAATCTTTGCTGAATGAAAGGAAGAATGAGAATAACAAGTATTCATCAATATGAATAATTCACACCCTCCACTCCATTAATATAGTTAACTATGTATTCCTTTTATTGTTTCTCCCTCTCTATATTCAATTTCTGAATTTTCATTTTACCAATTTATAGAGTCTGAGGTAAACTGAGATGAATACAAGAGTTAGAGATGTGATGTTTTCGTGTTAAAAAAATCTTGGATACTAAAATTTTTGGTCACTAGATGGGAGGGGTGTTAGGAAGATAGGTGAAAAAGGGGAAGGGGTTAAGAAGCACAAATTTGTAGTCAAAAATAGTCACAGAGATGGAAAGTATAGCACAGGGAATATGGTCAATAATGTTGTAATAACTATGTATGGTGTCAGGTTGGTATTAGATTTATCAAGGTGATTATTTTGCAAGTTATATAACTGTCTAATCACTATGTTATACACCAAGATTGTTTTCTTTGTAAGCCCTCCACTGGGACTGACTTTTCTGACCTTGAACATAATCAGATCTGGAATATCCTTGTCTGTCCAGTTATTCCTAATGCAAAATACCCTCTGTCCTTTTGTGGTTAGCAAACTAAGGGTTAGTTTTTCACAGGTCTACTTGATAAATTTCATCCTTTTTCAATGCAATTTAGATTGAATCATTTCCTGAGGATTTCATTTTTGCTGCTAGTTGCATTGGCAATTGGAAAATTTGTCCTTATATTAAACTATGTTAGAATAGTTCTAAAGGAACTGGCTCCAAAGGCCATTTTAATATTTTTCTCATGAGAGGAAATAAGTGGCCACATTTAACAAATTGACATCTCTAACGTACATCTCCAGTGTTACCTTTGGAGCCTTTTAAAAAAGAGAAACCAGAAAAATCTCTTGAGTATGATAATATAGAGAGCTCCTTTTAGTCTCTTGGAAATGACAGAGAAAGACTGGAAAGAGCGAAAGAGGAAAGAAAGTGTGGGAAGATAAAGAGATTATTTTCCTTTATATATTTTTAGTTTGCCAAATATCTTAATCTGACATGCTAAATCCTCTTTTAAAACATCATGGAACTTTACCAGTAGGTGGGCTTTCTGAAAAATTTGGGTATCGGGGCAGTAGAGGGACTGATAAATCTTTCCTTGAGACTTCAGGATAAGCATAGAGAAGTTGAGAGGCTATTGCTAAGGCTCGGGATCAATTATGAGATGTGACTTCAGGAAATCATCTATGAGCAGATTCCTCCCACCCTCCTCCACAATAGCTCCATCATGAACCTACTATGGTACCAGGAATTTTGCAATTAATTAATTATTCCTCTAGGATTAAGGGATTTTATATTTAGGATTCTTCTATGAGAATACAATTTTTTCCTGAGAAGCCCTTCCTTCCTCACCCCGCCCCCCCGCCCCCCGCACACACATCACTTAATAGTTATGAACACTAAATAATCAAATACCTATCCTTAAGGGAAAGAAACATAGGACAAGACACTCTGATAGTTGAGGCCAGCACATAATAGTTCTCTGGATGCAAGCAAAACAAAGTTAACTTTATTAATAATTATTGGAAGGACACTTTTGGGGCCTAGTATCAGAGGCCTGAGGAGGTAATATACCTGCCCAGGTTATTGCCTTTCTTAAGGTCTGATTGGCTGCTGCTCCTTCTGTTTCCTCATTTGGAGATGAATTATAGTACTGACTTCACAAAGTTGTTAGGAGGATCAAATAAGTTAATTCTCATGAAAGGCTTAGAATAGTGGCTAACACTTAGAGCTCAATAAAATTTTCTTACCCTGAATGCAGAAAATTCTCAGGGGCTGCCAATGGAAAGACCTTGGTTAGTGGAGACCCTGTTGATGAGAAATAATCAGACTCTGGACTTATATAGAAGATAAAATGCCAACTGTGTTTGCTAATAGATTATTCCTCTTTTTCTCACACTTCACAGTTAAGGAATTATGTCATAGTTTTGGACCAGAGCAAACAGAAAGTTGTAAGTTGCCATTTATTCAGATGGAGAAAACTGGGTCTGATAAAGAGTGTGTTTTTAGACATGGAAAGTTTAAGATGTCAATTACAACCTCTAGGTCAGCGGGATAGAAGAGTGTGGTGTTTAAACTAGAGTGTCTCAAGCTTGAGAGGCAAATATAAAATAGCAAGAAGAATATATATAGAAGCTAAAACAATTATTTTCTACATACTTGCAAGGGTTTAGCTGATATTAATGAACTTACTTTGACATTACTCATTCTGTATTCTCTTTGCCTCTAGCCAAAGCTTCAACTGCTTGGGTTTCCTTGTCTAATGAAGTGATCTAAACCTTTATTCTGGAGGCTGCTGGGCCTTTAGTAGAAGTGTCAGTAGTACAGGGCTGAAATGCCCCATGAACATTTCCTGTTGGACATGGTAGATCGAGGTGGTACCCAAAGGAGCCTCCTGATTGGACAGGCCTTGTGCAGTTCTCCAGTGGGAAACTTGGCAAAACGGGGCCACAAGAAAGTACTTTGAGAGACGAAGTGGTAGGAGTGGAAAAGGATAAGGAAAACGAGGAGGGTATGATCCACAGACAGGTTTTGTCTGTTTTACTAGTGATCATTTCTCAGGGTCTTTCTCCAGGAAACTGAAACAATCTCAGACTTCACTCAGCATCGTTTCCCCCACCCCACCCCTCAGGCTCGGTGGGAGCCTCGGCTGAGGGGATGGCAGGGAGACCACCACAGCCCTTTTCCACTTCAGCACACAAGGTCAAGGCGGTTGTGCTGGGACTCTTGTATTAATTTTCATTACCCAAACAGTCATTGAAAAAGACTCAGCCCAGCTTTTATCTACTCAGTTTTTATTATCACCACCTGATTAATTATTAAAAAGCAAGCAAGCATCAATTAGCTCCAGACACATACATGACAATTACACTGGGGAGACATGACAGGGTTGAACAACACACACCTCTGGAGTGCATAATAATCTGGCAGAGACTACAGAGCTATGTATAAGCAACAAATGTGTCTAACTGGCTTCATGGGAAATGAGGCCATCATGTATAAACATCTGGGTACAATTTTCTGGGCATTTAAACAATTCACTGGCTCTGGAGATGCCTAGAGTAGGCTCTGGGCTGCGTCTCGACTGGATTTAAAGACCCCCTCCTTCTGCTTTATCTTTATTTCTTTCCAACTCCTTGTCACATATGCCCTTCTCTCTAGCTCTTGGTCAAACCCCCTTTCTATGGTTTGAAGTGATGGGCTTTTACCCCAACGTGTCATCACCCGGTCCTCTGCAACACTGAATGTCTGGCCATTCTATGGACAGGACAGAGGGTTAGATAGGCACTTTGCACATATTCTTTGCTCCTTGTTTTGCTAGAAATGTATACTTATCCTTTAATTCCTTGTCGTAAGATCACTGACTTAATGTAGCTTTTACTGGGTCTCCCCAAGTACTTAGCTGCTTTGTATTCCATTTTCCTACTCCCTATCTCTGCAATAGTACTTATCTGTTTTACACTGTAGTTTAACTGCTTATACAGCTCTTTTCAACTAGCATATGATTTACTTGAGTTTAGGGGATGTGTGGTTCTGGTTTAGTAGTCTAAGATCCCAGTTCATGAGTCATGAAGTAAAATTTTGTAGTACGAATAAATTGATTTTTGCTTGGCCAACTAAAATAATTAGGTTAGATAATATGACTGAAATTTTTATTTAATGATCGATACTACTTTCCTGTAGTTAATTGCCCACTAATTAGAAATAGGGGTAGGTTTCATATTCTTCCCATTTTCTCCAGGCTTGGAGGAATTCTGGACAGCACTTGTGACAGAATAGTAGTTCTCTGTCACAGAACCATCAGAATCACCTGGAGTGCTTGATGGACATGCCACTTCCTGAGCCCTCTTTATTACCGCAGAATCAGATTCTTAGAAGGTAGAGACTGCAAGTCTGGATATTCCATTCATTCCCTCAGTGAGTCTTATTGTGTGAAAGCCACTGTAGTAGAAAAGGGAGAGGGAGGAGATAAAATGTTTCTTCATAAATGCAACCAGGTTGTACTTTGGTATAAAATAATACCATTAGACACCAGAAAATATCGAGAAGGTGAAACTGTATTCCAGCCTGTGATAGAAGAAGGATGCTGTTTTATGCCCAACCTCTCTTACCTGTATTTTTATCTGCCTTTTTGCCCTGATGCTCTGCACATATCCTTGGGCCATGTGCATCATAAAATTTTTCATTAGTGCCCTTAATAAAAAAAAAAAAAGAGTCAAGTTATAGTTCTAGGATGCTAGGAGAATAACCCAAAGCAGCCTCCTGGCAAAAACAACATTTTTCTAAAGTCTTCATTTTTGCCTTAGATATTCATGTTGATTATGAATTCTACATATTTATTTGTTTTAAAATAAAAATGTTTTAACGTGCTTACTATTGATAAAATTTAAGCTCCAGGAGGTTATACCTGTTTGTCATTGGCCATAACTGCAAGGTTACTGTTTTCTTCATTTGAGAAAGTAACACCTTAAAATAACAGTGGATAAGGATTCTTTTAGGAGGAAAAACAGAATTATAGAACTGATGTAGTTATAGACATAAAAAAAAGGATGATCTACTGATTACTTCAAGTTGTCTTTGGAATCAGAACTGATTTATTGGCTATACCATCTTGGACAAATAACATTGCCCTGTGGTCTTTAGTCAATAAAATGAAAATAAACAACCAACTTTCAGCCATGGTTGTCAGAAATAGAGACAATAAATATAAAACCAATGGTCCATAATAGGATCTTAGAAATAGCAGCTTTTGTTCAAGTTTTGATCTTTTGCCCATGGCAGAGTAACTGGTACCTGACAAGCCTTCCCACTGTAAACAATCTGAATAAAGCTCTTCCCTAAATTTAACAATAAACAGCTGAGTAGTGTGGATCCTGAAAAAAGGAAAACAAACAAGGTGAGCAATGTGATCGGCTCAGCTTATTGCCTGGAGGCGATTTCTAGACTGCACAAAGAGAAAGAACCCAAGTAGAAAGAAGTGGTCTTGCAGAGCTGAGTATTCTCAGAAATCAGAATTGAGGGGAGACTAAGGTGGCTGTATTATGGCACAGAATACTAGAGAGGAGGAAGCTATCCAGAGAGAAAGCAGAGATGGGGAGGCTGAGGCCAAGAACGACTTGCTAAGGAGAAACACCTAGTGAGTGGTAAAGGCAGAATGAGAATTCGGATCTCTTTCATAATTTCTACTGTAGTTTGCTGCTCTCTGGGCCTCTGCTTAGTAAACTCCTGCAGCCCTTTGGCCACAAATGTGGCACTGCCTCATTCTTATCATCCTGAATTGTGTGTGTGTGTTATGTCCCTTTCTAAAGTATAATGTCTCTGAGGGCAACTCACTCATCTTCACGTCTACCATTGTCCGAGTTTGAATGAATATGCAAGTATTGTGTCCTTTCATTCATTCATTCATTCATTCATTCCACATTGTAGCTACTTGATCAATACCTGCCAATTACATGAAGAAATACAGCAATTATGAATTTCAAACTCATAGTCATTAACCTTGATCTCTTGTTATTGTACTTTTCAGGGACAAGAAGTATGCTTTGAAGGCCATTTTCAAAGGTAGAGAATTTTTAGAGCAGTTTTATTGCTTAAAAGTATAATAAATTGGAATATATTCTCTAGACGAAAACAAAACTTTGCTGCTTGTCCAAATGGTGCTTGTTGAAAGCAGAGGGAGATAAATAGAAGATTGGGACTCTGGAAAATCAGTGACAGGGCTCAGGGTCTGGAGAGCTGCAGCTGCATTGTGGGTGTGTTCCACCTGGCAAATACCTTTTCAAGTGTTTTCGGTTCAGTGAACTCAGAACGTATTTTGTTAACTGCTTCCATTTGCTTCTCAACCTCCTGTGTACTTAAGTGGCAGTTTAATCCATCTGCTTTATATTCATTTATATTTAACTCATCTAAATGTCCTTTGGAGGGAAGGAAATCTGAGAACCCTTTCTATTAGATTTAGTTAATAGAGATTGACCTTCAATTCCAGGAAAGAAAAGCATAAACAAATAAATACCATGTCTAATTTGTCACATAGGAGTTCTCTCGTCCAGCCATATGCAACATTTTGTCATAAGTATTTAACCTTTAAAATCCCCATATTTCTACTTTGCCATCATTTACCTTCCTTTTGTGTCCTCCTGTGTGCCCCTTGTGTGACCTGCTGCCCTAAAGCAGTACTCCCAACTTCATGACCCCCTAACAAAATTTCCCATATTTTTATAACTCTTGCTTTACTCATTGGCATACCATTTATCTGATAAAGAAATGCGCAATAAAATGTTCATGGAAAATATTGGGATGAAACTAGCAATAATTAAACTTTAACCCAGTCACTGACATTAGTAAACTTTCAATAATTTATTCTTATAACCACCCAGGAAGGAGGTGGTTTCGTTATCCTCATTTAAAAGATGGAACTTGGGCCCAGAGAGGTTTAATGACTTGCCTTCAGTAGTACTGCTGGCTCATTGCAGAGGAGAAATTGAAACTCAAGCCATCTGATGCCAAGACCTACCTTCTTAACTCTGCCTCTTGTTGACTTAGCACCTTCTCAACATTTTTACATTAAAGTGCAACTTTCTAGGATGCCTTAATCCTAGAGAATGACTGTGATGGATAAGAAGAGGAACTGGCTTTGGGAGCCACCACTCAGGACTCTTGCACCATAAAAGTTGGTGGATGGGTGAATTATTTCACTTTCATCTGAGGCTGACTCATAAGATACAAACTATTTCACTTTGTGAGAGTCCAGGTATAACTCTAAGGATCATGTTTCAAGAATCTGTACTGATACCTTCAATGCAGACAATAAATATTAATTTAAAATGTGGCAGTAAAGGGAGTAAAGAGAACACTATTTTAGGGACAAAGGTTGTGAAGTGGATAGTTTACTCTCTGAGACTCAGTGTTCTCATCTGTAGAAAGAGAATAACAACTCTTACCCTACTTTCTGTGATACTGTGAAGATAATATGTTGAATTGTAAATTTCACCTATAGTAAACTCTATAAACTCTGTAAAAAAATCACATGAAAGTATCAAAGAGTGATTAACAGCTTAATGAATCCTTCCCTGTCTTCAGTCCCCTTCTTCACTCTACAGATTTTTAAAGAATATTGAGGTTTCAAATGAAAACATACTATATGGTGTGAGTATGGGTATAGGTGGGTGGAATAGGGCTGCTTCTATAAAGTGCAAAATCTTCCAACTGCTTGTAGAACTCTCAAGGAGCCATGGAGAGTTAACCAAAGTGTACAGTGGGTTGCTAGAACAGCGACATCTGCTTCACCTCTAATGTTTCCTTAGCCCTGAGGCCCCTATTTTTTTGTTTGCCTTTGGTGTGGAGATTGGGCTCTATACCCTAGTAAAAGAGTGTCAACAATTGCTGAAGAACAAACCATTTTAGACACTGAGAAAACAACAATTCTTCTCATTTTTTTCTTTTTTTTTTTCTCTAGAAATTTCTCTGAATTTCACTTTGTCTCTTGCAGAGAGACAGCGCGCATGATAAACTACCTCCTTCTTTGGCTAAAACTCCTCAATGTCTTTTTTTTTTTTTTTTTTTGCAGGATTTCACTATTGCCTTTTCTCCAGAGTCTTAGGTCCTACTCCGGAAGCCTTCAAGTACCAGACCATTTTATCTCTTGGGAATGGCATGATTTTGCTGCTTCCAAAATTCCAGGCTCAGATGACCAAAACAGTCATTTCTCAGTACAGCCAGCCATTCTGAGGCTAATACTTGTCCCCTTATCCTTCAGGATTTATTTCTTCCCTTCTGCTGCTCCCTGTACCATTTCCCTCCCATCTTTATCTCAGCTAGTTTTCAGCTGGGTGGAGCTGATACTGATTACTGACCTTTGGTGTCATACATAGCAGGAGTGACAGTATAGCTGGTTTTTAATAGGAATTACAACAGAGGAATAGCATCTGTCTTTGGAATCCTGAGTTTGCGTTTTAAATCCTTGGTTGGTCACTCAGCATTCTTGGTTATACTCACTATTGTGGTTAAACCGGCTTACAGTTTTACCTTTTTCTCTTTCTATTTTTTTCTTCTTGTCTCAAGGTCTTCAATGTGGTTTCTTCTGGATTTACAAATTACTCAGTTTCCAGTAGCTAAATTTGATGTCTTTTTCTTCCTTTGTAGCATAGATTATCCTTTGGGTCAATCTTTCAGTTTGATATTGGCATGTTACCCAGTTTCTCCTTTAATCACCAGCAAATGAGAAGAAGAACAATGAGTTTTACTTCAGGCAGCAAGAACAGGCTGGGTTGCCTGCTGTCATCACAGTCTTAGCGGGTATCATGAGGGGACAGTGAGATGGTAGGGAATTAAGATCACTTGTGTCATCTAGGGAGCTGCAGGGCAGGGGAACTATATTATTTTCTGCTAGAAAACCATTTGATAATCTCTTAAAGGCCAAAAACCAGGGCCTTTCCCTAGTTCTGGGGCTATACTTACTAGGGCAGGGTAGATACAGCACCCTGAGAATTCCAAAGTCAAAATATCAAACTTTTTGTGTTAATGTGTGTGTCTGCATGTGGATGCACACCCACATGCAGATAAATGTGGTGGGGGCTAAGTGATGATGGCAAGAATTTGAAACCAACCTTTTGCTTTACTTCAGTCATAAAGAAAGGCTTTCACCAGGCTACACCTCTGCCTGGCATCATGCTATGTCATTCTACCTCACAGAGCTAATACGGCCAAGCGTACGTTTGGACTGTGAAAAATCGATAATCTCCAAAGGATGCTGTTGCTGCTATCTTCCTTCTTTCCTCTTTGCCATTTGGCATTTTGACAAAGTCACAGCTATTCTTTCTCTGCCAAGAGCTGTTCTGTTCAAACACCGTCATCTTTAAATCTACTCAGAAGAAATTGAGAGGAACATTACTAGTAGCCCCCAGAATTGTATGTTACAACTCAGAAGAATTGACCAGCATATAGAGACTCAAATGTAGCTCTCTAGTTCCCTGCTTTTCTTCCACCCCCCGTTAACTTATTCCATCCTTCACAACAGACCTCCAGCAAAAAAGTGTCAACAATTACTCAGGAACAAACAGTGAATTGTGAGCTGTGACACACCCACTCTGAACAAATGACAACCCTCTTCTCTGTTCTCCTTTTTCCTCTAGGAATTTCTCTGAGTTAAAAGTTCTAGTCTAATCTGGGAAGAGTCACAAATGAGGGTTTTAATTCTAGCTCTACTGTGGTACGTAGTAGATAACGTACAAGAGGAAGGTAATTTTTCTGAGACAGTTTCTTTGTCAAAATATATAATATTTACAGACTGGGTGTTTATAATGCTAAAATAAGATAGTGAACATAGATGCCAAGGAGGGTGTGTGGTCACAATGAGGGTACTCATAATACTGGTTCTCTTTCTATCTTCCCTAAGTGGGCGATGCTTAGCGATCGGGAGCACATCACGTCTAGGTGATGACCTGAAAACCAGGTTCACTAAAACACGGAACGTACACCCTCTCATCATTTTCTACTTCTGATTTCATTTGTAAAGAGGGTTCCAGTGCTAAGAAAGCCATTAGTCTAGGAATATCGACCAGATATTATTGAAGGGCGTGGAACATTAAAGGTTAACTCAAGTCAAACCACTTGTGTTAGGAAATATGGCATGTGACAAGGTAGAACCATGCCACACTTACTGGGAAGAGACTGTGGCAGAGGGTATGGGAGCCTCATCTGTTCACAGACTTCAGTTCTATGTCATAATTGCTCCTCTCAGGCTGTGTATTGCACCTTATAGCATCTGCCAATTCCAGGAAGGGCTATTAGAAATCATGTCCCTAAAGGAATTTACTGTAAGAGCAAATGCCTCACACTAGATAAATGGGTTTAGTCATCTCCCTATAGGGAGGTCTTTCATACCAAAGAGTCCCTTTTTGGGAGAATCCCTTCTCGAGTTTCTAGAATTCCCAAGAGTGAAGAAGGCCCATAACCTACTTTTGCCTTTACTCGGGGATTTCTCTGTGGCTGAAAGAAGAGGAATCAAATTTAGAAATGTCTGAAAGGACACAGGCTATTTTTAGATGAGAGGCGAGCCAAGCTTGTATCAGCTGGTGAAGTACTATCGATTATACTTAGAAGAGGATCTTAAATAAGAGCAGGGACCTAAGTCCATGAAAGCAGCAGGAATAATGAGCTTTCAAACCTTTCACTCTTCAGAAGCCAAGGCCACAACTGTGACTTATATATAGCAAGGTTCATTTCATCTAATAAGAGAAATAAAAACATACTTTCAGGAAATGACAGGAAACTAGGCAGAAAATAAAGTTAATTATGTTTGGGGGACTATCTGAAAATTTCAGATGGCGCTGTAAGTAGGGGGGAAAAAAATCAAAGAATATGTAATACTAGAGTCAGGTATGACTCTGGCTTAGGAGCCTACCATAGTTTACTGCTGCCCAAAATTCTCTACCTGCCATTTAAAATCTTTCATCCACTGGTCTCATTTTACCTATCCAACTTTGCTGCATCTGAGAGATCTGATTCCAAACTCTTTGCTTGACAGATGCAATGACCAGAGGTTTTTAAGAGATGACTCATTCTTACACAGCTGGTTAATTTTAGAGTTGGCATTAGAAGTAAAAGCTCCTATGAAATACATTGCAGTATATTGTTAGTAAGAAAAAAAAAGTCTTTTTTTAAACAGTATATTTTAACATGTAGTTGAGAGTACGTGTGTGTGTATGTATGTATGTTCTTTCCTGTGTAATGACTGTGGTCGATGTCTATTTTCTTTTGATTATTTATAATTTCTTTAATATACTGATTAGACTTTTGGTTGATTTCAATAAAAACAAAAATTTAGTGGTTTTTGTGACTGGGAAGTCTAGGGATGCTCTAGAAGTCTGGGAAGTCTAGACTACTTGAGCCACAGCTAGAGCAACGTGCTGAAAGCAAGGCGCTCTCCTTTATTAGATTTCTTGACCTTGTTGCTTTTTGAGTCTTGGTCTTGTCCCCTCCCACTGAAGATGAGCTTGTTCTATGCGGCCAGGAAACATGGCCTATGGCAGCACTAGTCTTTGTTATCTCCTCTCTGTAACCCCAGCAGAAAGACGTGCTCCAGAGGATTTTAATTGGCCCCTTTTGGGTCATGTATTGCAGGTATATTCATAACTGCGTTCAGGAGAGCGGGACACTCTCATGGTGCCAACTGAGTCATGCGCCTCTCCTGTAGACAAGGACACAACTGTGATTTATGGAGTGGAGGAAGAATTAGTCCACAAAAGAAAGGAAACCCAAACCATATGTTTAACATAACATGTGTTACATTTACATTTAAAAAATAGAACATAGTTATTTTAGGAACGAAAGGCCTTCTGGTTTTTCCTGGTCTCTTCCCATCACCCTAAAGAGACTCTCGCTTCACTCACTGCCCCATACTTTCTACTCTCACCACACTTGCTCCTGCCGCTGTTAAGGTGATTTCCCTCTGAATAAAATGAGTGTGGGGCCTACGTGCAGACCTGGATTCTAGTCCAGCCTCTGCCATGAACACTTTGTGTGAGTCTTGACCATCACACCATCTCCTTAGGCCTCAGTTCCCTTATGTGAATGTATGAGTTGGGGAAGGATTCAAAAGACTAATATACAAGCACAAGTCTGAGAGACTCCAGATAAGGTGCCTCCTGTTTTCCTAATGGGAAGTATCACAGGCACACACAATGAGTTCATTCAACTATTAATATATAAACTTTTCAGGATGCAAATGAATGTCAAAATATATTTATTTTTAATGTATATTGTTACACAGGCATTAAATAGCTCATTTGATAAAGCATTAATTAGTTATACAGTATTTTAGACTCCTGATTTTATTTAAACATAAATATTCAGCATTATTATCATTAGTAGTCATTTTTGAATAATCTAACAGTTTTCCAGAGTATGCTATTTTCATTTCCATCTACGTTTTTGAGATATAGTCCTTTTTGAGTCTGTATATGATGCTTTCGCTGGCATCTATTATCCTCACCACAAATGCTCTTTCAAAAAACATTAATATGCTTCATTTTATTTCTTTGAGAGTGTGTGTTTTGATAGCCACAATGTAATTTATCATTATGTTGATTTTTCAAATGATCTTTAAAAGGCTCGTATACAATGACATCTGGCACTCACAATTGGAGCTCAAACACCAGTAATAATTACTACACCTTTATTAGATTTCTTGTTTTCTTATTGTCCACAATCTAATTCATGATGTGACCTCTATACACATCCAAACTAATATTAATTGTGGGTGTTTCAAGCTAACATGTTAATCCAAAAGATACCTTATTATTCCAAATAAAGCTATATTGTGCCCATTTTTTTTTGGAGACTTTTCAAGGATGTGGATAATGTGACTCCCTCTTTACTGAAGGAATATTTCGGGGGAAAACCGTCACCTTAATATCTGTGATGGTAAGGGAAGCAAGAGGAACAGTTGTCTAAAGCCAAAATTTAAAGCCGTAATGTGAGGGGGGAGTGACAGGGATGATGCCAGAGAAGGACTCAGTCACTGTACAGAGTTAACCTTGGCTGACCTGCCTGTGGCCCTGGTACAAGGGCAGGTGTTGGCTGTATTGGGCCAGCAGAAGCCTAGGAGGGACCATTGGCTCCTGGAAGGATAGTTCTTGACATGAGTTAAAAGAAGAGGGGTAAATTTTAGAAGGATCTTTCTGCCTGTAGTGAGAACAGGAAGAGAAACAAGTTAGCTGTTGAAACTCAATTTACGTTAATTTTAACATGTTACAAGTCCTTTCTCAAGGGCACTTGCTATTCATAAAGTATCATATTTCGAATCTGAAACAGTCTGAAAACGATTACC
Source organism: Rousettus aegyptiacus (assembly GCF_014176215.1). Classification (NCBI taxonomy): domain Eukaryota; kingdom Metazoa; phylum Chordata; class Mammalia; order Chiroptera; family Pteropodidae; genus Rousettus; species Rousettus aegyptiacus. The sequence continues at coordinate 23,458,484 of NW_023416310.1, forward strand.
ATCACTGGGAGAAAAGTGAGAGGCAGTGATTGGCGAACACTACCTAATCTATCTCATTTTTTGAGAAGCTGTATGACATTACTCTCTGGGGGTTGTGGTATCTGCTGTGTCTGAAAGTTAAAACTCATATTTAACAGAAAATGAGAGAAGGGTGAGCTGTACTGTTTTTGGTTTATTTGCACAAGTAGGGGAAGTGCTTCTGTGTCTCCTGTGTCAGATGACATATTAGTTGTACAAGTAAGATAGTGTTTTTGAGGATTGTATTTTAGGGATCTAAATAAATAAGATGAATGATAACATTACTTGTTGATGAAGCATTTTCATGAACCCGAGTTTGATCATACAAACCTCTGAGAGAGGCAGGGATTATCATAATTCCTCTTTTGCAGATAAAACAAAACGAGGTATGGAGTGGTTAAGTGTATAAATCTACCTCAGTGAGGAGAGCCCAGAGAATATTGGACTTTCCTAGTGATGTGGAGAGTTCTGAAATCATTATATAGCCTGGCATCTATCACAAGGCTATCACAGCATTTTCCTCACCTCCTTTGCTCAGCAAAGTTGAGTCATTCTAGCTGCTGAGAAGAATCCTTCTCTTCTTGAGGGGAAAATGCCCAGATGGTTAAGACTCATACAGATTCAAAGGCAAGAGAGTATTTGGTTTCAGGGTTTCTTTGTTGTTGCAGCTGCTGATTTATTAAGACCGTAGATATGGCACATTTCAATGGTACGAAAGGATTCAGTGAGAAATATGTTTTTGTTTATGTGCTCCTGACCCTTAATCTTTCAGTTTTAGTCCCAAGAGGTAACTCTCAAACCACTCTCTTAGGAATGCTTCCAGAGAAATTCTCTGCATATTTGAGCACATCATTATTTCTTCTTCCTGCCAGTATATATTTTTTAACACAAAATAATAGCATGTTGGATTTTGCATCTTCTAATAATCCTGGAGGTTTTTCCAGATCATTACATAAAAATCAACCTTATCCTTTATAGGGACTACTTAGTATTTATTGAATGGATATGGCATAATTTATTAATGGACATTTAGGTTTCATAAACAATGCTGAACCAAATATGTTTTATAAGTCCAAGTTTATATGTGAACACATCTTTGTAGAAAACGTATCTAGAAGCACAAATGTCATATCAAAAAGTCTGTGCATTTAAAATCTGGAAGACCTCACCAAATTGTCTTTTAAAGATAGTAAACTAAGTTGCACTCCTACCAGTTATGAATGAGTATGTTTCCCTCATCGATTGTTGGATATTACCAAGTTTTTGATCATGGCTAACTTACTGGGTGAAAATTTATTTTTACTTAGTATTTCATATATTAAGAGTCAGTGTATCTGAAGATCTGTTTCACAACAATGTGAATATATTTTAATGGTTAAGATGGTAAAAAAATAACAGTATAAATTCATATATTTTAATAAATTTAAACCCTATTTTTGTATTGTTTGTTCTTGTCCTTTGTTTATTTTTTTTTGTTAGCCTACTGCTCTTTTCCTTCTCGGGTTTTCAGAGCTCTTTTTATACTAAGGAAAATAGTCCTTTGCTATCTGCTGCAAATATTTTCCTAGTTTTTAATTTTTATGAGGTTTATAGTGTATTTTCCACATAGATTTAAAAGTTTTGCATGTGCAAGTCAAGATACCTATTTCTTATTTACAGATATTTGATATTTTTGTCTTAGAAAGTATTTATTTTGTAATTATTTACAGTTTTTTGTTTGTTTTACTACTGCTTTCATTTTACTTTCATTTAAATCCTTAGTCCATCCAAAATATTTTCATTGTAGGAAGTGAGGCAAGGATCTAACATTTTTATGAGATAAATATTCCTGTGTGTTCTATTAAATAATCCAGTTTCATCCACCAAATTAGAATGTCACCAAATTTCCACACGTAATTGAGTCTATTTCTGGACTCTCAATTCTGCTTAATGTATCAATCTGTGTTTGTTTATAAGTCCCAAACTGTTTTTATTACTGATTTTTTAATAGATATTATACTCTCAAAAATTTTTTTATATTTATTTTTGTATTTTACTACCAGGCCGTTAAATGTTTTAATACCGATAAAGAAAAACCAAGATGGATGCCATAATTTTGAGTACACTCCCTAAGCCAATCACCACCCATAGTCATGAAACCAAAATTTAAAACTGTCTTGATTTTCATGAAATCCTGACTCTGACCTTAAACAGTAAAGCTTTCTTCATGTCAGCATGACCTTGCAGTTTCCTGACCGGTCAGCTAAAAGCAAGGAAGCGCTACTACCACTAAAAACAAAAAAAGTCAGTTTTCAGTAGCCAATCACAATGCAAAATAATGTAGTTTCCATTCACGCTTTATAAACTGAGCTGTAACTGCTGAGCAGAGCTTCTTCCCACTTTCAGTTCTGAAATCTTCCTGTACACTGACAGTTTGTTTCTTGTTCAAAAAACAGAATATTCATATCAAGTAAAATTCTCTCAGTTTTCTTTTGATAATATTATCTGGTAAAAGCATCATTGTTCTTAACTTATTAAAATGCTCTGAACTACTCTTTTCTTTATTTTTCATGCGAGTTCAAGTATTATCTACTGACCTTCCACTTAGCGTAAAAAAACTGTTGGTATTTTGATTGTATTTATAGATTAGTTAAGAAAAATTGACATCGTTATTGAGTTTTTCTATACAAGGATAGAGCATTTACATTTATAAAATTTTTATGAAAATGTAATGCACATAGAGAAAAATAAAATGAGAATAATTTATTATAAAGTTAACATATACACATAACTATTACCAGGCCAATAAATAGAACATTACCAGCATCCCAAATATTTCAATTATTTTTCCTCCCACGTAACATTCCTCATCTTCCTCCAAAATAATTACTGTCCTGAATTCTATCATTAAAATATTTGCTTGTTCTTAGACTTGATACAAACGAAATCATATAGAACGTATTCTTTTATGTCTGGCTTCTTCAACTTTATGTTTGTGAGATTTATTAAATGATTGTGAATAGCTATAGCTTGTTCATTTTTATTTCTATGTTGTATCCATTGCATAAATGTACCCAATTTATCAAACCATTCTAGTATCACACGTTTTTCCAGTTATTAATATACACCTATATGAGTTTTGGTCAATATTGCACACATTTCTGTTGAGTACCAAGGAATGAAATTGCCGGAGTATAGGCTATGCATATTTATAAATTTAATAGGTGATACTGAATGATTTTCCAAAGTGGTCAAACTAATTTATACTCCCACCAACAGTGCACGAGTTCCAATTATTCATATTCTCACTAACACTTGACATTGTCTATCTTTTTAATTTTAGCAATTTTGGTGGGTATGTAGTAGTATTACCGTGTGTTTTAATCTGCATTTTTTTGGTTCCTAAAATGGGAAAGAGCTTTTCTGTGGTTTATTTGTTCATTTGTGGCAACTTGGATAGTCTATTTTGCAAGTGCATTTTACTCTCATCTATTTTTCTAATAATGTCTCTTTTTCATATTTATATATAGAAGTTATAATTTTTAAAGCTACTATTGTATTTCTTGTTAAGATTATTATATTTGAAAACTGGCATTTAAAATGAGATATATATTCTTTTCTATTTTCTATTTTTTCCCAAAGTACTGTTGGATTTTTTTTAGGGATAACAAGACTTCTTGAATCTTTTTTCTTTGATACTTCCATTGATATCAAAATCTGCTTTCATTTTGCCATCTTCAGTTTACAAAAGCAAACTCTTATAGTAAGCAATTGACATTTGTCTTGCTCTTAATACTGTTCTCATCTGGCTTGTTGCTTTGACACGAACACTGGTCAATAGAAATACTTTTAAGAGTTATTGATGTGAATGCTGGCTTACTTGCCGATTCTGCCATAATGAAATGTCCAGCCCTCAACCCAAAGGCCTTCTATCACACAACTAAGGTCACTTCAGAACTCTCTTGGAATTATACACCCCAGGCTCTGAGATCAGTTCATTCTTTAGCAGAGAAAACATTGTCTTCTGAATCCATAATTTGGTGTTGGAGTGAAGAATTTTGCCTATTCGTGAATTCTGTAGTATGTCACGGTAAACAGTTGGGTCACTGTCTTGTTTAGTTAAACTTGAGTTTCTGCCTCAGCTTCTTATGCCTCAATTTCTCTAAAACCAGGGATTAACTTTGACTCCTTGCAGTCTTTCCAGGATAGAGTACTGCTTTCGAACCTAAGTTCCCACCATTGATTGCCAAATGCTGAGTGTCTTGGGCATCCTAGTTTGCTGCTGTTTTGTTTTCTTGATGCTGTGCTCCACCTACTTGTCTTAACTTGGTGGAACTCAATGGTTTTCGATACCATGTATTAGAATATCTTCAAAGATAAGATTGCCAGATATTAATAATAATTCCTAGTTAAATTTGAATTTCAGAAAAACAATAAATAATTTTTAGTATAAGTATGCCCTAAATATTACATGAGGCATACTTATACTAAAAAAAATTATTCTTAATTTAAAATTCAAATTTAACAAGGCACCCTACATTTTTATTTGCAGACCTGACAATTATATTTGGAAAAGTTTTGCAAAATACTTATACTAAAACTCTACCACCTATCCCCATCTATCCATCCATCCATCCATCCATCCTAACCATCCATCCAATACATGAGTACCAATGCTAGGTCAAGTATATGCTTATTGAGACTTTGAGTTAATTTCTTGAACATCTCTGTATGAAACAATATGGTAATTAACCAACATTAACCCCAAGAAGAAGTCAAGAAAGATTTCTAGACTCTGGCTTATGAGGGGGAAAAAAGTAAATCATGTCTTCCATGGGTTCTAAAAACTTCTAATTCATCTTAATTTCATTAAGTCAATTACATAAAAACAGTAGTTTACTCAGTTCTAATTATAAGTAGATCAAAAGGAAATACCTGACCCTGGTCATAGCAGATTTAGTCCTAAATTTCTATAGGTGGTCTTTGATGAAAAGTAATTATCCTTAAAGCACTTCACCAATTAAACATATATTTTTCCTAAGAGATTCTCATATGCAGTGTGTAAGTGATCATTTGTCATCTTGCAGTTGGATGAAATTATTCCTGACTTTGAACAATGGCTTTCTCTCTTGTACCTACCATGGATATGGTGCTGCAATGTTATTGCCATGGAATGAAGAGGACAATATATAAATTGCTTTGGATGATTAGGAACCTTGCAGCTCTCAGAGGCTCTTCAAAGATTACCCCCAAAACATACTTCGTAAATTTTATGATCACAATAAAAATGTTCTTTCACCTACTGACCCGTTGCTATAAAAACATTGAAAGAACTATGGGAGAACTCATAAATAAGAACTTTGTTAAGTATGCTATGAGGCAATGCCAACTTCAACACAATTGTCAAACTCCATAGTTGGTTTCCCTGTGAAAAACATTTATACGGATTTTAGAGAACTGTATGTATTTCAGCTTAGAAAATTTGATACATTTCAGTCTTGTGGAATGTGATAGTTTACCAAGTGTAAGTACTTGTGGTTGTAAACCTAATTTTCCATTTTTCACATATTTTCCCATGCGGGAAAATTAGGCTTGATTTACAATATTTTGATGTGTGGGACTTATTTTAAAAAATAGACCCATGTTGTAAAGGATTACTTTTATTCTGCCCATAGCAGAGGCCTCGTTGTGCAATTATACAACTTGCTAAAAGAGTACTGTTTTTTTTTGTTGTTGTTGTTTGTTTGCTTGCTTGCATTCATACAATAACAACAACAATGAATCCACAGATTCATAAAGACTATCAAAGAGCAAGAGCTTATTGCTATTGGTGGAGTTATATAATATAAAACTATTAATGTAGCATAAAAAAGAAACCTCCAAGGAGGAAAACAGAAGAGAAAATTTCAGGAACAAATTTTTTTCATGGCCGTTACCATTTTTCATCCAGTTCAACATTTGGGGTTTTTTTTCAGAAATGAATCCTTGTCCTGATGCTTCCGTGGGAGCACGTGCATGCAGCACAGTGGGTGGGCGTGCAGCCTCTGAGGTTGGACTGGTCTTCATCAGCCTCAAGTATCAGAGACCTCTTTTAAGTTTTTTTCATTTGAAACATGGGAGTACTAATACCTGACTCATGGAGGGGGTTTATGAGGCTGTAATTAGATAATGTATGTTAAGTGCCCAACAGTAGCTGGTTCTCAATATGGACAATCAATTATACTATTGTCTATAATACAGTAATAAAGTAGAAGGTTTAGAGTACTTTAGCAGGCATCACTAATTGTATCAATATTTTAACCCATCAATCTTCCTTCCTTACTCCACCTGCTTTTCCTTATTCTACATTAAAATGAGTCCCTTCAATGTCCATTTCCATGTCACTATTTTCTTTCACTTTAGCATTTTCCCTTTCGTGTCTTCCTATTTTGGTCTCAGTGGCTCCTGTTCATCTCCCTCTCTAGTTTCTTAAACATAGAGTAAGAATCCAATCGTACTTAACTATGGGTGGAGAACAAATAGAACCCATCACAGCTCTTTCTCTTATGGCAGAGATGATAGTTTGTAGCATCTACATGGCACTCACTATGTGCCATACACTTTCTAACTTCATCTTTACAACAACCCCATGAGATAGGTGCTATTGTTCTTCCCATTTTGCCGATGAGGAAATTGAGGCACAGATTAATACTTTGCCCATGATCACAGTTTGGCAGAGCCAGGATTTCAACCCAAGTAGTCTGGGTCCAGAATTTATGTTCTTAACCATTATTCTATAGTATCCCTCTGGAGGCATATTAGGAGTTAGGCAACTGTAATGCAGCACAGTGACACTTAGACTCATAGGATTTACCCAACATGGTGAGATCAAAGGCATAGTGATTTTTCAAAGATCACAGTAGGTCAAGCACTGGCGCTTCCCATGGCTGCAACACATCCATGTGTTACTACATCTCCAGCATCCTCTGACTCAAATAAAATGAAGTCTCCTCATCAACTAACCTTAGAGTCTGAAATTTGCCTATTTTTTTTTTATTTCAACCTTCTAAAAGGCTCTGATACTGTCTTTGTTTTTCCTGTAGCCATTGTGTGTGTGTGAATGTTGTTTTAATCATTTTTTGAAAACGGTGTTTTTTGACATCTGGACTTTGCTTTAGAAAGACACAGGTGCACTGGTAATTCATTTCCATTGAATTGAAAAGCCTTTGGGGAAGGATGTTTGAGAGAAATCTCTCTTCTGATTTGTCAACAGAAGGATATTAGTTAGGAATTTGAAGTTAATCTTCCTTCCTCTTGCAATTTATGGAACTCTGGCTTAGTAGGAATCCTCACTAATGTGTGAGAGATGAGGCACATGGTGGCTTCAGTCACAAAAATAGAGATTTTCTGTATCAATAACAGCAGGAACCATGACTTTTGCCTCATTTCTTATTGTGCTGTCCTTAAACATGAGTGCCCTCAGATTAATCAAGGACAATATTTTTTTCACTTGCATCTCCAGGTCCTGATTTCTTTAGGGCTGGACTTACATACGCTTGGAATTTGTTGGCTAGAATTTTAGAACAGATGGCCACATGCTTTTTTCCCTCCAGGAAACATGCTTGGTTGTTTGTCCTCTAGTTCTCATGGTAACCAAAGAAGATTGTTAACATTTTTTTTTTTCTCACAAAGTAAATGCGGAGCTATCAGAACAGGTGCAACTGTTTGATGAGGGCTTGACCTTTTGTCATATTTTCTAGTTAGTGTTATTGGATTCTTATTACATTTGTACCTTGTTTTTACTGACATATAGTAAGAAAAAGAACCCAGAATAAATTTCTTGTTGCAGATAGCCTATTTAATATTTTTTCATTGCTATAAGAAAATAAAAATTTCCCTGCATTATCAGATTTTGGTAATGAAGGTTAATGTTATCATTCAGATGATATGATTTCCTTTCAATAGATGGTATATGCCTTGGCTATCAGAGATAACCTTCACATGTTACAGATTTATCATCTCAGAATTTCTGAAAATCTTTCATGGCATTCTGTTTTCAACCAACAGATGAAATATGGAAACAGAGGCACTTAAGAAGGATCTGGCTAATTGACTGTGAACTTTCACTAATTGCGTGTTTGTGGTGTGTCCACCACTATTCCTTGAAATGGGTTGATATTCATTTGAATGGCTGAGCACAGATCCTAGGAAGAGCTACTAATAGTTCTACGGATGTAAGCGTATAAAGTTGTAGGTTTCTGTTGTAGAGTCTACCATTGAACATGTTCAATTATAGGGGTCTAAATGAGAAAAATAAAGTTTACTGACAGGTCTCTGGATCTGATTTTACTGTCTTACCCTGTCTTGGTGACTACATGATATGTAGCCAATAAGCACACAGACTAGGCGCAACTGGAGAATCACAGCTGTTTACAGATGATGAAAATACAGCTGCAACATAGTTAGTGTTGTGGATAATCTTAGAACAGAATGGTCATTTGCAATAACAAAGAGTTCCTGGTGTGCTCAAGCCTGTTTTCAGACAGGTAATTATTTCCATTTAATGGATTATCTACCACAGTCATGTCCTTTTTGTTGTTGTTCTGGATAATATCAAAACTTTCTTTGTTAAAAGAAAAGAATTGTGTGGTAAATTTGTAAGAGCAATTAGATTTATTTTTGTTCTCAAATCAGATGTATACAGATAAGGTAGGACAAAACAGCTTGAAGGAAATGTATCCATTCTCCATGGTTGTCTGAAATATTGAAGATGATGTTGGATGAACTGTTTCCTGAGTGACTTTGATGAGGTGTGGAGAACTTATTTAGTGTGCTTTCCTTGCACCTGGGGGATATTAATTAAAGTCTCTTTACTGATTTGACATTCTACATAATCTCTTGTCACAAATTATATGATCTATGAAATAATCATGCAAGATTGTTGCTATGCAGTTGTTTATCAAATCTGAATGGAATTTTTTTGACTAACCTGGTGATTGTAGGTTGATTGCATAGGTTGTATATATTGGCAGACATTGCTATCATTTTAGGTCATTTTGAGAGTTTGCTTAATCCTAGTAGATATTTTTAAGATCAATAAAGAGAGGCAGAATAACACAATGGTCATAAGTTTAAGCTTTTGAATCAGATTTGAATCTAAATTCTGTTTCTGCCACTTAGTAGCTGTGTAATTTGGGGCAAGTACTTATGTTCTCTAAGCACTGAGTTATCACATGTAAAAAGTGGCAGAACTTGCACTCCTTTCAGAAGGTTTTTGTGAGCATTTGGGATATAATCCAAGTGCTTCGTATATTGCCTGGTTAATAGCAAGCACTCAAATATTGGTTAAAGCTACTACGATAGAGTTCGAACTTAGCTGATTTAGTTTTTTCGTCTTCAGCACGGAAGATGGTGTTAGAGAAAAATTGATTAGGGCTCTTGTTAAAGATAGTAAGGAATACTTTATTCAAGAAGGGGACTACTGCAATGGGGCAGAGAATCTGAGCTCAGCTCTGAATAGAAGAAGAACAAGTGGGGATTTATAGCCAAGGAGCAGGATAGGGGGGCAATGGATGAAAAATTACTAAGAGGAGATATCAAAGCTGAGTGGATTTTGCTAGACTCAACATAATTCTTGCTGAAGGCAGGCTAGGATGATTTGATAGCGAGAGTGGAAGATGAGGGATATGGTTTGATATCAAGGGTGGGGAATTTTTACTAAACTGACCCAGCAGAATTTTTACAAAAAGTAGAGTAAGCTGACCAAGGACAGAGCCTAAGTTCAGGGCCTAATCAAGAAGAGGTCTCCAGAGGAACTTGGCACAAGTTTGGTCAAAAAGTTCTTGTCACTGGTATAAGGGGTTTATGTCTATGTAGCACATAAATACCAACAAATATTCATTGAGTGCCTTATGAATGAATATCAGGTACTGTGCCAGGCCTTTAATAAATATTCATTATTTCATTCAACCCTTACTTAGCACAATCCTAAAAATCAGATACTATGAGTCTCATTTTTATATACAAGAAACTCGAGATTTCTAGAATGGCAAAGGAGTTTTTACATGATTACCCAAGTAGACTGACAAAGCTGGAATCTGAATCTTGACTCCACAAGCCAGCATTGGTGGGCGCTGTTCCATCTTGAGCCCATGTGGCTGCGTGAACAAATCTAACCTCATCTCCAGTGCTTAGCAACTATTTACAATAAACAAATACATATTTATGAGAAAGGCAAGTTATAACTGTTTTTAACAAGTTCAGAGGAATTACAAATGCTGCAAAAATTAGTTCATGATACCAAAGTCAAGGCATAGACCACTTGTCAACTTCATTACCCTAAACACCGTAATGATAGGAGCCATGATGTTTTATGGGGGCATCTCCTTGAAATAAGGAAAATGAGAATGTAGTGAGAAAGATGAATCTTCCTGTGTGTCTGCATGTACAAGCACTTTTAAAAAGTGGTAAACACACATGATACATGTAAGGAAATCTGTGACTGAGAAAACAACCTGGATATATTCCCCTCTGTGGCATCTATGGATAAATATTTACCCTTTTGTCAGCCATTTTCCTCCTCTTTTGAAGAATGCTTTGCTCACTTTCAGCGGCACCATTTTAGGAAATGTGATCTGATGACACTTTTTATGTGTAGCAAAGGACCTTAATGTTTTAGAATAAACAATATACAGTTTTCAAGAGGGGTTCTTTTAAGTGTTTCTTTCAGAGTTAGGGTTGATTGACTCTCCTAAATTGACTTTTATTATAGTTTACTTTTAAATTTTATCCTTAAGACAATTCTTCTGTGAATGATAGTTGCATTTTTCTGGGCCAAATGTACATTGTTTTAATCTATGACTCTTCTTGGATAATTTCTATCTTTGTTAAACATAGGAGAAGCAAAACGATTTCTTAATTCCATGGAAATCACAGAAGAATTGTTTAGGGAGAGTTCAGAAATCCTCACTGGGAGATATAGATTTGTGATTACTCCGATTCTCAAGAATTCTACCAGTATTTGGTATAGAGCCTGATTTACTGTAGATACGCAATGAATATTTATTTGATGAGTGAGTGAATTTTTGCCTAAGCTAAAATGTCCCTGGGCTTGGATTGGGCTATGATAGGGGAAAGCTTTGACTCTCCTTTGGGTTAGATACATGAAGATACATAAAAATCCATAAAAATGAATGGCTAATTTACAAACATTTATATTTAAGTGTTAGGAAATATGGTAAGATTAGGAAAACATTTAAGACAATGATTTGTACAGAATCGACTAGTTCAGGCAATGAACATTTGTACAGAATCGACTAGTTCAGGCAACAAACAGTTTAACAAGTTAAACATCACATGAAACATACATGTATGACAGACAATGCTTTTGATTTGATATTAACATACCATTGATTATACTATACACATGAGTACTATTGCCAGTTCCATTTGGGGTTGTGAAATTTATATATATTTTTTATAAGATATTTTAAATTACAACATACCTCAGGCAGCATGCAGGAAAAATCATTTATTGTACATTTGTTAGAATACACCTTGCAATAGCTTCCAGTTTTTGGTAGTTAGATCAAGAATATAGAAACCACTGAAATAATAGTATGGTCAAAATCAGCAATTGTGTTTACTGACGCATTTCCGGTAAAATATAAAACTCTCAGAATTTATTCATTAAGAAAATGCACAGTGATCATAAACTCAATTCTTTAAAAATTGTTTTTCACAAGTAATTCTCATTTATTGGTGATACAGCAGCTGCAGGAAATCCGAATTCTGAGAGCTGGTTGTACACAACAGCAGAAATTTATTTTTCTGTGGGCTCACATGATTACAGCAAAGATGCTTACCACTTGAAATCACATTATAACGGTGCTATACAAACATCACAAATATTTGGTGTTTCAGAGTCTTAACAAATATGCTGTGGTTATTTCACAAAGAGACTAGATTAACAGGCAGTGTAAATCACATATATCTTAAGATTTAAAAAATACATTTTATACAATAGGCTTCTAATTTCTTCATTAGTATTTAATTTTGGTGGGTTTTTGGTCTCGTACTTAGAGTCCTTAAAGAAACTATGAATATCTGGCTCATGCCAAGAAAGTCAATAGGATTGATATTTCCCCACAGGAATATGGCTGAGTGTACATTGAATCACAGAGTCAATAAATCAACATCTAACTTATAACAGATTATTGTAAAAATTTAAATAAAATCGAAGTATATTAAAAGATAGCAGTTAGAACAAAACTATAGGAATCAAAAATTTATTTACAAAACATTTAAATATATTTTTTAAATGGCTAGGTCTTGCTAACTGCACAAATTAAATATCCTGGTGCACATAGTCTATTAACCTTCTATGCAATATTATTATACCTCTGAGTTCACTTATATGAGATGGTTAGATGGGAAAATTATATGATGGTAATTTTCATCCACTCAAGGACTTGGAAAGGAACGTTTTAATGACTTCCATGATAGACAAGATCTGTCATTAATGTCGGTACCTTTAATTTGAAAATATTAGCTGAAATTCCCAAATCTAATTTAGTACAGTATAAGAATTATAGGAAAGATTGATAAATTTACCATCAGATGTTCGAATTCTAATCTAGCATGCAGCTGATCCAAGTCATTGTACCTTTCATTTCCAAGGCGTCTCTGTGTTACATTGGCTTAAAAAATATTTTCCTTGGTCCTTAGAAATACAAAATACTGATTTTCAAAAGATAGAGGATGATAGGGTGAGCATTTCTTATAATCACATTCATAATAAAAGAAATCTACATTTTACAGATCATTAAACAATTGTCTTTGGCAGTAGACTTTATAAATAACTTCTTCCATTTCTAACATTTTTTTTTTCATGAAATTAGGTGTGTGGTCACTTGTTCACTACTATAGGTTAATAGGAAAACACCACAAATATAAAAATATTTACGTTTAGCACATATTCTTTTTGAATTCAAAGTGTATCAATTCACTGATTCTAGAGAAGATGCTTTACACAGGCATTTCTAACAACGTTGCTTAAGATCATAATTTTAACAATATGGTCAGCAAAGAGGGTAGGAGTACCTTTATTTCCCACAAAATATGTCACTGAAACACATTAAAAGAATCCACTGGAATCTTTTTGATTAATATACATTGTGTTTCCCACAAAATGAGTGATCTATGCCTTTATATATGTGTATGTGGTTGTGTGTGTGTGTGTACTCAAAATGGCAAGTCTTAGAGATTACATTCATTGACATGAAAGAATAAAAACCGAGAAATTCAGTTAAGTATCCAAATGTAATACTGATATACCACTACTCAAGAATTTCATAGTGCAGTGAAATTATTTAAAAAGTAGCTTTAGACACGTGAACATCTTCAGGATCAACTAGAGTATTAAGATTGTTTACGACTTCTCTCCACCTTCCACTTTCCCTCTCTCTGTCTTTGAAGGTTATTTTAAACTATAGACACAGGATGTGAACAAGCTGTTCTTTTTTGAGGGGGTGAGGTGGAGGGGTCCTATTCAGGGAATTCATGATCACCTCAGTGGGAACAAATTGCCATCAGAACCATCAAAGGTGAGAGAGAAGTTCTAAATTTGTTTTCTATTTGGATTCTTCCTTCTCAAACTGCCCGCCCCACAGAACACTCCCAGTGGCACAGAACAGTGTTGTGTGCATATACACAGTATGTATAGTATTCTAGTTCCCTCTCTTACCCTTGTCTAGGAAGCTACAAATGTCTGCTCAGTGCGAACTTCCCCCTGTCTACAAAAATTAATGAATGAAACCCAGGGAAATCCCCATTGTAATAACAGTTGTGCCAACAATGATTATTATGGCTTATTAGAATAGCGTTGCATTGCACCACTGACCTACAAAAATCACCATGAATGGCAGTGAAAGGCAAAGCTGTTGGGAGATCAAAAACAATTAACTCTTCCTTTCTAATGTCAAAGCCTTTTTTATGTACCACATAAGTAAGGATCTTTAGAATATGTAACTTTATTTCCTACGCTTTCTGAGAGAAATGTTTAACCCCGATTTGTTTCAAGATTTGAAGATTTGAGCCAAAAACACAAACCATGTATTGTGGAGAAAGATAAGCCACCATTGTAAATCTGCCTTGGACTTAAGAGTGTTGAAAAAGAAAAGAAAGAAAAGAAAAGAAAACCCACTGTGGACCACAAAGTTCAGGGAGCAGGTAAAAGCTCTGGATCTGAATGGATCCCAGTCAATCTGATCCAGCCCCTCCTCCTGCAAAGGTGTACTTCCCATCACTAAAGCACCCTGACATTGGTTTTTTTTTCTAAGAAGTATCTTCTTAGTGAGGCTTTAACTTTAAGTAAAAGAATCTGCAAATGGAGGAGGGCACAACAGTGGAGATAGAAGGATGTGGGGACAACTATTTGGAAATTAGGTGTGTGAGAGAGAAAGAGGACAATGGAGAAAGAGCCGATGAGAAAATGCTTTCAAGACAGAAAACGGACACACAGATGCTCTAATTTTGAGCAGCAGCAGGAGAGAAACACAGAGAAGCAGGTAGACCACATTACTATACATCAGTTATTCCTTTTTAGTAATTCCTGAAATAAAGCAGTCATTCCAAAGTATCTGACAAGTTTGGGTTCTTCTAAGGGAGACCTGGAGGAGTAATTTCAGCATTTTTCTCCGGTATATCAATGTTAAGCTTCCATTTCAGGCCTCTTTTTGCATACTTTGAATTACTTTTCTGGATCAAAAGGAAGCATCAAAATACATATGGATGTTTTAAGTACCTGTGATAGTTTTCAGGTTAGATTTAAGAATGCATACACATATGCACATGCGCGCGCGCGCACACACACACACACACACACACACACACACACACACCCTCATGAAATAAATTCCCTTTTCTAAGCCATTTTTATAAGCCAACATCACTTGCTGACTCTCTATTCTGGTTCTGCACCAATTCAAATGAAAGGGCTCCCTGAAGTCCTGGGATTGATGTCTACATTGTCTGTGGTTTCCAGATTTTATAAGCCCCATGAGCCTTTGAAACTATCTTCTAAAACCAAAACTCACTCATAACCAGTAGTCATTTTAGCTCAGTCAATCCATAGCCACCCTTCAAACCAGTGTTATTAAATGGAACTCAGTACTATTACATGATGCTTTTGCATTAAGGCAAATGGGCCAGAGCCAATCATTTAAGAGAAAGGAGTCAAGGTCATCCCCTAAGTCCTGGGCAATTAGGCAAAGCAGATTAGTTGTTGGTTTGTAAAGAGATCTAGAAAAGCTTTTTAGGAATCTTTCTGGTTGGAGAGCCTGCCTTGAGCTCGTTATCCAGTAAAGAATATTTGTAAGGATTAATTTTTCTTCAAATTATATTTTAAGTCCTAACAGTAGGCATTTCTGTCTCTATATCAGAATGTATTGGGCCAAGATGGAACCTTCCATTTAAGCTTTTAATTTTTTTCCTCTGAGGAAGCTGAGTTAAACAGTGGGTTGACATTATTTTTTACTGATCACTCAGCAGTATTTAATAGTCCTCAAACTTTTGAACATGCATCAGAATTATCACAAGGGCTTGTTAAAACCTACATTGCTGGGTCCACTTCCAGAATGTTAGATTCATACATTGTCTGTGGTGTCTTAGGTGGGACCAGAGAACTTGCATATCTAAGAAATTTCAAAGTTGTTGCTGATGCTACTTTTTCTGGGACCATACATTAAGAATTACTGTAGTAGCTTACTCTAATTACAGAGAATCTAGAGGTTCAGAAGTTTAAGTACCATATCAACATATACAGAAAACCTATCTGTGAAATATTACTCCAACTCATGCTCTAATGTAGTACCTTCCTCTGAAGGGAGCATGATCTTTCATAACATAAATTTTAGTCCCTGTAAGGCTATTTATGGAAGGCTCTACAGCCTCTCTTCAGAGTATTATTTTAGTAATAGACTTAAACCTCTCTTGCCACAGAGGAGTGATATGCTCCCTATTACCTCAGGATAATTAACATGATAACAGCCATGTTTCTTCACCATTCCTTCACTTGACACAAAGATTTTTTTCTAGTAAAAACCTTTCTAAAGTATATCAAATGCGAGGACCTATATAAAAGTGTAAAGAGAGGGCATATCAAGAGGCAATCACGAAATTCAGTTGATGAGGAACTGGATTGAGCAGTCTGTCGGCACATGTCATTAGAGATTGCTCTTTGTTTGACTGATAGGTGGACCTGGGTCAATTCAAGAGGCTGGGTTGGCAGAAAGAGTGGAGGAAAAGAAGACATGCGTTTGTGTGATGAGCAGCTAGCTGCTTGTGCAGGAGGAAGGCTCAATCTATCCACAGGGTCTCTGCCTTAAACTAAGCACCTACAGCTGATTGACAGTGCTACTGGAATGGCTGAAGGCAGTCATCTTCAGAAACTGCTTACGGAGCAGATTTGTTTTAAAAAGCACAGAAAATCCTACTTTTCCAATTTAGGATTTGCTAATCAAATGTGAAATAGGGGTCAAATTCAATGTGAGGGACTTATCAAAAATATATAAATATGATGCACTGAATAGCAGCTATATATAAAGATTTATAGTGAGAGTGGGGAAAGTAATTTTATGTTTAGGTGGCAGTCATAAAAATTATAACAAAAATATTATCTATTTTGATTTCTCAAGAGTTGGGCTCACACTATCACTTTATTTGTTGCAGTGCTGGGAATTTTTGTTTATCTTTCCCCCTGACAAATTTGGCTTTGTGCCTCAGTGCTAATACAACTGGAATGTATCACTGCTATGATGTTGGAATGGTTTTGTCATCTTTGATGATGTTCTAACTGGGATTCCTTCAAGAGAAAGTTTACATTCATTCCTCTAAAACATTCTTTGTTCATATAAGCAGCATTCACCATGGTTGCTTTTTCTTTTTCTTTTGTTTGCCATGGCAATATCTGCATCCTCTTGGTATGTTTGCTACAACCACATGCAATTTCAGATTGCTAAATGGGGCATTTTGTCTGTGGCAAACCAGACGATTGCTAGAGTTGAGATATAAGTCTTTTTGTAAAAATCTTTTTGAGTAGTAATCATTTATTTCCATATAGGAGATGTATTTAAAAGACAGTTGAATCTGTAGCAAATGTAATTCTCTTTTCACGTTCCTTTAGAATACTTGTATCTTTTAATATCTTTCTGCCTGGTCAATGTGCATCTGTTTGTAGTCACAGACTTTAGAATAAAATAACTGCTGTTAGTCTCATCTACCTGAAAGATTGTCCTTAAGTACAAAGAATGCAATCTAAAAGTGGAATTATTGTAGGACACTGTGACCTTAAAATTTACATTTAGAAGAACAATGGGTTCAGCTTTATGGAGTTCACCAAGACGGAATCCATTCCAAGCTTGTTAAATTTTATATTGTAGGCATACCCCCAAAAGAGAAATTTTTAGAAAAGGAAATTTTTTCCAGCAGTGCACAAAAAATTATTTCAAAATCTTTAAATTTCTGTTGAACTTAATGCAGTTTTATTGGCTTGACCCTTGTACAAGTAATCAAGTATTACGAGCAACAAGTGGTCTACAACATAAAGCATGTTCAACCTATACCCAGTAACTGGTAACAGGCAAGTGTGAATCATATAGGACTTGATGTGTTCTGGAAAATCAAGCTAAAGGTAAAATTTCTCCTTATAATGATGAGGAAATTCAAGTCTAGAGAGAGCCGAAGATTCATAACCCTCTGAAGCAATTAAATACTGATTTTCAAAAGAAGAAAACCTTGCGGTCTCTTCTCTGGTGACTATTTGATGTTAAAATGAAGAGAACATTGTGTACTCAGACATGGGGACTGAGGTCTTCTCCTCTAGTTGGCCATTAAAATGTGACATCTGGAGTTGTAATTCACTGAAATACAGCCAGGCGCCTCAAAGTCAGAAGAGCAACAGGCAGAATTAAGAAAATCCCGCGATTAATTAATATCAACATCCAATAGAAAAACAATTCAGTAATGAGGAGGCAAATAATCTTTGGAACAAGTTTTTGCCAACTTGAAATGTTAAATGAAAGACCACCTATCACCTCACACAGTATTTGGCTCCTTGTAGAATCTGGATGTGTTAGTTGAGTCAGAATCCATTTATCTCATTGGTGAAAGACAGAATGTGAAAGTAAGAAAATTAGTATTTCTATTTCTATTAAAAGAAAATTCCTTGTTAGATTTAAGAATGGCCTCATTAAGCAGTCTCAAATTAATAAAGTGTCTCTAAACCAAAATGGAAGGTTAATTAGAGTGTCATAACTGAACTCTTCCTGACCAAATTCAGAGCTATTGTTAGTTTTCCTGAAATTGCTTTGTTCTGAATTCTTCATACGATTTTAGGATTCCTTAGTATGATATTCTGCACAAAGTAGATGCTCGAGATTAATGAAATTGGATGATTGAAAAATAATAAACTCTAACATTTGATTTAAATATTGCTCCACTGTCTAGACTGTACAGATATTTTAAAGAAGTTTTAACTGAATATAAAATGAGTTAATGATCCTGGAAGACAGGCTCGCTAAGTTGACTAATTTTCGGTCTTCTTTGGTTTAACTTCTTTCACATTCTTTCTCATCAGGTTAATTTGCCAGTTAATATTTATGTAGCTCTAATATCCAGGTCAGAATTTTAATTGATGAGCACTGTCCAAACACTTTCTGAATCTCTCGACCCTTATGGATTTGCAAGGAACGGGCAGGAAGATAAAGTGATTTTTAAGATATTTCCTTTTTCCTCAAATCTTTTCTCCTGGGTTGCAGTCACTTTAAAAAAAAAAAAAAAGGCATTTATTGGATGCAATGTTAATATGGAGACCATCAGAGTGGTCCATGTTTTTGTATAGAACTTCTGATTCAACCAATGAGACACCCGTCATTCCCCCACTCCTTTATTTTATTTCTTATTTATTTTATTTTACAAGCTCTGGAATGGCTGTTTCTCCTGGGAGAATTAGGAAATAAAAGGTAGAGCCTGGAGCTATGTCAGTATCCTCCCACTAAATGAGCGTGAGGAAATATCCCACTGGGAACCAGGACAGATGTAAACAAGGAAGAGTACAATATCAGGAGAGTCTGTCAGAGCCCTACCCTTCTCTATCACCCAGCAGCCTGTGCTGCACCCTCTTCATCGTTTTTACATGTTATGAGATATCTTGTCTGTTGCTTTAAAGAGACAAACCAATTCTGGTTTCTTCTCAAAACAAACCTGATCTTTGGTTAAAGTCATAATACTGCTACCCATGAATTTCATTTTGGCTAGCGGAACGTTCAAGCTCTGAAGAGATATAAATTAATTATAAACAGCAACAAAGCAATTAATTATTTTCATTTTACTAATAATACAACCACTTTTAGAGTTGGAGTGTTAGAGCATTGTCTGGAAAGAAAAAAAATCCCAGTTTTGACTCCTCATTGCTGGGTCCAATCCACTTGGCTATGCTGCTTTCTCAGTGTTTTTAAAAATTGATTCTATGGCAACCAGTTTGAAAAGATAGCTCACCTTCCATGCAGGCAATAAGCATGTGATTGAGCTGCACGACGCTGTTTGGAAAGGTTTGAATCAAACAAAACAATTTGGCTCAGAGCAGAAAGGAATTGCTATAGGTAATATTCACATCAAGTGCAAAAAATATTTCTGGCATTGTACTAATGCTCGTAGATCATATTCATTATGGGGCTGGTTGTCTGGCTCAAGAATTAGAGTTGGCCACATCTATTTTACTGAGTTCTTGGCCATATCTAGTAGCAGAATGGTGATGTGACTATGACATCAAACATGATTTGTCTCCCCTGCCCAGTGAGATGTTTGCTACTAGAAACTGTAGGAATGGAATGGGGGGAAGGCAGTGGTTGAACACTGATGTTATTAAATCATATGTCTCAATAATTAATGTACATTTTCTTCATAGCTTTCAAAAAATGCAGTCTTTGCTTCAGATTTGTTATTTAAAAGCATCACTCTGTTTTGTATTTATGTTGAAAAATTTAAGCAAAGTTTTAAAGGTGATAAGCAGATTTAGTTTATTTTGAAAGAGAGGACATCTTTTCCTTTCGGCTTCCTCTCGCCATCTGCAGTTACTTCTGAAAGACACGCGCAGGGATTAAGAGTCAGAAGTAAGAAAAGGGGACATAGAAGCAGAGTTGCTGATGCAACCTACTGCTCGCAGCTTCTGTGGGTGCTAGACTCATTTCTTAACAAAATGAAACCAGTTATTGGGAAAATTCCCAATCTATTTGATGAGAAAGATACTCTTTTTTTTTTTTTAAAAAAGGTAAATCTGTGCAGATCTATGAGAACAACCTGAAAATATCAAGAATATTTTAAGCCTTATGCATACGTTAACCATAGCATCATCTGTCTCGAAGAAGATTCAGAGTGTCAAATTTCTTATAGGATTACTGATGGCAGCAAAAAATCTGTTCTTAGAGTTTTAGACTAAAACATCGAAAATATTTTTTCTCACAAATTGTAACATGATTCGTAGCTAATAAAAATAACTTTGTTTTTGCAGGATGTTATCCTTTGCTTAGATCTAATAACACAAAAATTTTGTTGATGAAATAGCAATAAAACTCTTCTAGTATTTCCGATAATAAGTGTCCCAAATGGGGTCTAGCATGCAATAAAGCAGTTGGTTAAATAAATTCCAATAATTTGGCATAAATATTGTGTCCCACTCTGTACTACTACTCCTTATCCCTCCGCTTGGAGAAATCTTATGTACCAACCAGTTGAAAGGGTTAGTTTGTTAGTAAGATCTTGGCTGAAAAATGATAGAGGCAGGACAATTATGAAAGTTAAGGGTTGTCGCAGTTGAAAATAAGATAAACTGCAGCTAGAGGAGAATCTACATGGTGGTAGATGTTTAAGTATTTGTGGCAAAACTGGGTGGGACTCCTATCCCTTTTCTCCCAACATGCCAGAATACATTTTTAGATAATATCAACTAATGTATGGGAGCCTGCCTGCTCAGTGCTGTGTTTCCACAGAAATGCAAAATCTCATCTTTTTAATCCCCCATGATTTGACCTAGACAAGGATACTTTTTTCAAGAGCTGTTTTCAACACCCTTAAAAAAGGCAAAGAGGGTAATTGGAAATGTCAGAAAGAAGTCCTAATTGATCTTAAACACTTTCTATCAGAAATGTTTACTAAATGAAGAAAAGAAAAATGAATTGCTTTTTAAAAGAAATCCACTCATGTTTTTAGAAGGATACATATAATTAACAGTATTCTAAGTAGTTTTCAAACAACTTTGAATTTGCATCTTTAGCTAGAAAGAAGAAAAAATCAGGAATGTATTTCCTTCCACATCTCTCACCTTTTTCCATTTCAAAAAGAGATCTGATAAAAAGGAACACTAACCTGACATGGGCTTTTAGGCCAATCCTAAACATCCAAAAATGCATTCAAGTTATTTGACATACCGCATCTGTTTTTTTGTATTTATGTGTGTATCTCTGTGCTCTAGGGAGAGATGAGACAGAGGAAATTTAATCCTGAAACCATGTTTAATTCTCATAGATATAATCTTCAAACTAGCATTTCAAACCTTTTTTTGTTTGCTTTTACACTGGTTGAAATGGCCATTTTTTGTAGAAAGAAGATAAAAAAACAGCACTTCTATTTGCCGTGCATGAAAAGGCCAGTGTTTCAGAAGCCTTTTGACTACTGGTAGGTCTGTCTAGGATTTATTATTTATTTGGGCTAGCCTCAAGCTCAATACCTATCAGATGGGTAATGATTATTTAAAACATTAAATTCTGAAATATAAACATAAAAATGGAATCATCCACTTATAAATTAAATTGTCAAGGTATTAAGTTATAAAATTTAGAAACTTCATGGCTTTAAAAAGAGAGAGGAGGGAAATTATTGGAGGCAGTTTTATGAGACACCTATATAGGTCCAAGATATTCCACAAAATAACTCACTAATATGGAAAATTGTGCCAAAAGTGTACTTTTTTTTTTTTTGGTTGCTAAAGTCAAAACTTATATATGCTCAGTTGATTTTCACATAAAAAACTGAGCATATAAGTTTAACTTGTACTGTTGTTTCTAGAAACTGGGAGTCTATTCCCTAAGGGTAATGACTTTCAAATATCTGAAACCAGGGTAGTCTGTGATGAAATTTTAACACATTTTCTTTTTGCTCATTCTCTCATTTTTTAAAATGTTCTCGTCAACCACATAGATAATTCTCACTCACATCATTATCTTAATTATATTGCTCAATTATGTGAACATTACGAGAATGTAAAATCTTTTACAATTTCTTCCTTGGAATATTTCTCAAAGTTTAATGTTCAAATCAGTCTAAGAAGATAGGTACCTACAGAGAAAATTATTTTTCTCAAAACTAAACATGTGGCTCATATCACTTTTATCTTAAATATGTAATTTAGTTTATTTTTTAGGTGAAATATTTTGAAAAGTATTTATGTATTTGCAGTCAACAAATTAGGAGCGCTGGGCTCTGCATTAACTGTCAAAATTGGCTCAGTGACATTGAAGTTAGCTAATTTCTCTCTTAGTGTGTTTTGCTATTAATGAGAATTTCCCTACCATCTGCACACCAGGAAGGTAATAACCACAGAGATGCATTTGAGCCATTCATATTTCTTGAAGGCATGGAAGCTATATATGATTTTCTATGTGTACATCACCTTTCAAGGTATATGTGGAGGGGTCCTTATCCCCAAAGCATTGCTGCATCTGTTGATAAAATAAAGAGTACAGAGATGGGCACTGAAATATAAAAATATGTGATCGATCCAGAGAGGAATAAAATCAACAATTTGTGATAGCATATAGCTGTAGGCTATAATCTATCCTAAATATTTATAGAGATGATATGTTACAATCTAATGACTGTTTTCCAAGTGGAATGTCACCGTATTTGATTTTTCCTCTGACAAATCTTAACTTTCAAAAAAACATGTCCAGAGCATTTTAGCATGAGCCTTTCCTCAAAGTTGAGAAATAACAGCATTATGAATGATGATGAATGTGATGTAAGTAGTCATGGAAAAAATGACAACAGTTGGAAATAGAGAAGAGAAAGATTAAGATTGCATATTCTCAAAGGACCACCTTTCTGGACCTTTGACAAAGGTTAGGACTGCATGATCCTAAACACAAAGCAGGACAAGCATCTGTGAAGTACAGCACTGATTACAGAGACCAGGCAATTCTGGGCAAGCAAGTCTTCCTGTAAAGATGTGAGCCATAGTTTTAACTACAAAGTCACATTGCTTTTTGAAATTATGAAGTAATGTGTTTTCCTACAAATAAAAATAACAAATAATTTATACAATGACCATTGATTTAAATGTCTCATAGGAGATTGAATCAGAGGACCTTTGACCAAACTGAAATTGGGAGAGCCTCTTAACGTATCTTTTTGGACCTTGTGGCAGGCAGGGAAAAATGAAAGAAAGCTAGATACTCACCATTTCTTGACTGGAAAGATGATGCAATCTCTCCCTTGGGAGACTCACCTCTCCGTGGTTGCTCCTTCCATAGATAAGACATTCTCTGCTTTGAGAAGTGATTAACTATGGCCTCTTTAAGCTCTAAAAATGAAATGCCTAACATTTACAATTTTTCCCCTTCTTATGCTCTCCTAGTTGGTGAAATACCATCAGAATGGCCCAACACTTGAAATATGATGGGTAGAAGGCAATGAATGTGGTTAGAAGTGATAAGAACATAATGCTTAAAAAGAAGAGCAGAAATCCAATCTATTACCAAAAACTCATAGGTAGATTTGAACGAAAGCCAATGAATTCACTCATAACATTACCTTTCTCTCTCTGTAAGATAAATATGATTTTGTATGTCTCTGCTATATAATGCACTCCTTTATTGATTGCATGGCTAACTTTTACCAATAGCTAGAAGGCCTTGGTTGAGTAAAGTGATTAGTACCACAAAAGTCAAATGCCAGTTGTAGGTCAAGGTGAGATCCAGTGTTGTACATAGTCAATTGTGAAATGGCCAAATGGTCTTCAGGACATGAAACTGCATTCAAGGCTGGGTCTGGATCTAACTGCCAAAGATCAGAGGTAGAAAGTCATAATCAAAAGAGAGACTCCCTATCCTGAGCCAAAAATATTGAATGAAGTCTTAAAGGGGCTGATTCATGTTCTTGAAAAAGTGAAGTTCTGTCACTGTTAGAGAACAGAGGGCTTTACTATCTACCTGAGGAAATTTGTTATTTTTCTAATTGCTTCCACAAAGTTCTCAGATGTACTCAGAGCAAATCAGTTACTCTCACTTCATTTTGACAGGTTAGGATTGGGCGCCCCAGACTACGGAACCAACAATGACTCAGGGCCTATGTGGAAAAGGTAGAATGGGCAGTGAACTTTTATTAATAGTGAGACCACTGGGGGAAATGTGCTGCATTAGAGATTCTCATAATGGATGACAGCTATCTATCAGAATGTCTTCATGGTTATTGAAAACAGCATATTGTATATATATATTTGAAAAGCAACAAGTTAAAACAGTGTATTTATGCTGTGAACCACGGAAAGCAAACCTCTATAAAATCTTCACTGGTGGCAGGCTCGAATTAGAATCTTTGAAAAAAATAAAATCAGCTTATAAAAGGTTGAGAATCATTGGGCCATGGCATTTTGCTGAAGGCCTGTTAAACACTCAAGGCTATTCTGGTCATTGAATTACTCTTTTTGCTACTTAAAGAAGTAAATGTTGGCCGCTCATTTTGTGTTAAACTGAAGATTGGGTCCTAGGAAACATACTAATTGTTGATCCAAGAAGATATTTAAATTATACCTTATTTCCTTCACATATGAAAGTGTTCCACATATGTATGACCATGTATTAATATAATAAGGAATTCTAAACATTTTAATGATCAGGTAAATAAAATATCATTTACACATACACAGTGGGCGAATACTATCTATTGTAGTGAGAACTAAATCTAGATATCAACATGGACTTGCAAGCAAGTACACAAACTAGAGGTCACATTATTCCCCCTACAAATTATTTCATTCGTGTCACCTCTTCCTGTACTGTTTTGATTATTTGACACATGAAGTCAATAACTTATAAATTAGATAGTCAGAAATTATTAATACATAAAGAGGAATGCAGTATGTGTATAATTCTAAAAAAGCGATTGAGCATCCTTTGGGACGCAACTAGTTACACACATTCGGTGATTGGTTTTAGTGAGATTGATTGATTTTATATAAGACTCCATCTTCTAAGAAGTGGTCTGATGTGTAACTATGGGCTCATGCTCCTGGATGCAGAAAGAATGTAGATAAAGTGGTACTAAATAATACAAAAAAAAAAAAAAAACTAGTGAACAGTGAAATAGAGAAATGTCCAACATTTATCTGAACACTGTCAAATAGACAAGATTCTGACACAATACTCTCTTGGGACATTAAAAAGGGAACGTTAAATGACCAAAGGGTTGACATTTGTAAGAGCTCAATACTAGCATATCTATTTTCTTTCTTTTGGATGAGGATACCAATTGCACAATAATACCTTTTGGGTTTTTATTTCTTTAAAACATGAAAACAAAAAAATGAAGTAGATGACAATGCGAAGAGAGAAAACATTCCATATAGAATATGCTGTGTCACTAGTGATTAAGTCAGAAACAATTAGAAACTTTATTTGTCTGTGTCAATAATGTGTACCATGTATAAGGAACAGCACAATTAGTGCACTCCCCTAAAGCTGTGCACAATACACACGAAATAAAATAAACAAAATGAAAGAATTTTACACAACTATAATTATTAATAAACCCTGCATAACCAGAATATTTCCCCTATAACATAAAAATGTAAATCACAAACAAACCTAAAAGCTTTGAAATTGAAATTGACCAATTGCAAGAATTTCTCAAAGTCTTCTGTGACAATTTGCTATGGCATCATTGACATTCCAAATATAGCTAAAGATGTGTGCAAAATCTTTCTAATGTTTAAACAACTCACATCCCTTGACAATATTTACTTGGTGTTTCTAGGCTAGCTTTCCGTTTACTAAATCTTAAAAAAAAAAAAAAAAAAAAAAAAAAAAAGGTTAGAATGTGCCACCACGAGTTAGGCCACCAGTGTATTGGGCCATGACAGGTCAGGGGTGAATCACCAGGGGATAAGAAGAGGTGTGGGGCATAGAGAAGTACTGCTGCCCAACCAAGATAAAAACTGGGATTAACTGGGCCTTTCCAATGACAAGAATCCCCAGTGCGGTTGCTTTTCTTGATTTAGGATGAGGAGATGTATCTTTCTGCAAGACTGACCAAGGACACAGGATGTTTTTCCTAACCTATGCTTTATACGTTCATAGTTCAGGAAAATCTTAGGTACTTGGACAATTGTATTTGTACAGTTTCAATGTGTTTATATTAAGAGTTTCATTATTA
The DNA here is from genome assembly GCF_014176215.1 of Rousettus aegyptiacus. Lineage (NCBI taxonomy): Eukaryota > Metazoa > Chordata > Mammalia > Chiroptera > Pteropodidae > Rousettus > Rousettus aegyptiacus. The sequence continues at coordinate 23,484,941 of NW_023416310.1, forward strand.
TGTTGTTTTCTTGCGATATAAAACTGTTTCCATGTGGCTGCACTAATTGCACTCATGGAAATAGCAGTCATATTCACTGTGAACCCCCTGAGGACAGGGATCGGAGCTGTCTAGTCATGATTTAGTCCCCAGGGGGTAGCACAGGACCTAGCATATTGAGTGGGTAACCAACATTTAATTATTCAGTCACCAAATTTTATTAAATAATGAATGATTGTGATCATTGAGTGGGAGAAAATAACTCAACAGCTTTTATTTCTTAAGTATCTTTGAATAAATACAGAGGACTAGGGGTGTCTCCAGCCTGAGATTCATTATAAATAGAGAAGTCTATGAGAGGGGACCAACGTCATTCCATTTCTCCTCATTAGTGGACTCACTGCTTTGGAATGTGGGTTTCTCCACACTCTTTGGTATTCTGAACTAGAAAGAGCCATTCCTTTTCCAGGGTTAAAAACGTCCCAGTGCAATCCTCCTGGGAGGCGCTAATCTTCTCATTTAATGGCTTACTCCTTAGTCTTAAGTAGAGAAGGCTCACTTTTAAAGGCCCATTGGTCACCCTGGCTTCTTTCCTATTCAGGAGCTGCAGCTACAACCAGAGGGGTCTGGACGGTGAAAGAAACAGGGCTCAAAATAGCCTTTTACATAAAAAAATAAAACTAAGAAACCAGCACTATCTACCATCTGTGCCAGACAGAGCAGATGTGAAATAAATACTTTAGGGACAGGGGTGTTGTGAAAATGGAGGCTCTCAAAGCCCAGGCACATCTAATGCATCCATTTCTCTACACCTTTCTCCTTGGCCTTCGTGAATCAACAAGCGATGTTTTAGAGGCCTCTGGTGTGTTCCACATGGCTAATTTTCCATGAAGATACTTTGTAGTTTGCCTGCTGTCCTCTCAATAGCTTTAACTTCCCACATGACAATTATTGCTTCTTAGAAATGAATGTGCAGATCCATGAACAATAAGCCATTTGTCCTTTTATCCCTAGTCATAAACTCAATAACAACATAAAAGTTACAACTCAGGTGAAAAGAAAACTCACTTATGTCTTCAATGTCCAATCAACGTTGCCGAATGGGAGAACAGTATATGCTCTACTCTACTATATACAGATACGCTTTGTTTTGTTTTGTTTATTTTTCATCCATGCACTGTGTAACAGGTATCACGACAACATTCCCAAACAGTCACATGAAGAAGGAGCAAATGTTCAGTCATGACCAGGACAGGACTGAGCAAGCCATGGATGCTTTTGAAAATAAAACCGACGGATGATCCCAGGCAGCAGCAACATGGAACTCGGGCACACTTATTGATGTAAATGGAAAAGAATGATATGCTTTTTGAATGGGGTTATTCTTCCTGTTTGCATGAGGAATGGTGGGTGGGAGGAGGAGGGTGGGGACGGGGACCAGGGAATTAGCTGGGCTGGAACATCAGAAGGGCCTTGTTAACCACAGTCCAGAGCTAAAGAGATAAGTAAGAAAGGAGTTGGCATGTTCCTGGGATTCTAGGCACATTATCCCTGTACCTGTTGAACAAGAGTGTCAGGCATCATATCTTTAAGTATCTGATGGTATCTAGAACCATCACTTTTCCTGGCTCCGATCGAGCTCCTTCTTGGACGTGGTTTCTTCTCTATTCACAGTCCAGAGAGAAGCATTGGATTTAGTAACATGGTGAAGATACGCTTCTTTCTTCTTCCATGCCCATATCCTTTCTTAATCCAAAATAATTTTAAAGTGTTTGGAGGAAGGGAGAGTAATCTCAAAGCTTTACATTTTTACCAAAAACCCATTTGCATTTAGATTGGTCATCACTTCCCACAAGAGAAGCGAAAACTCTTGTCCTTTCAACAAAACAAAACAAAGTGGAACAAAATAAAAGCCCAACATCAACCACCTCCCCAGCCCCCACTGAAAACAAGCCCAAACAGAAAACAAATCAAAGACTTAACAATTTATGCACCTGGAGAGAACACAGCCCTGCCAGTCTGAGCTGCAAAGATGGCCCTGCCTCCATGCCGTGTCAATGTGACGATGCCCCTGGGAATGGGAGGTGACGGTTTCTCACTTCAGCCCTAGTCAGAGTATGCTCTTGAAGCTGGATTCCATCAGCAGGTAAGTGATCATGACAAATGTCAGTTTCCTCTGTTCATTATACATAATTTTTTATGTATATATATGTATATATATATTTATATATATATATAAATTTACTATAGCTGATTGTTCATTTAGAAGCCTTTTATGTGGCAGTAGGCCTCCAGGGAGGAGAAGAAAATGTACAGGAGCCATAGGAGCACAAAGAGGGAGGATGTGAGGAGCTTGGCAGTCCGGGGCCCACCCAGCTCACCTCCGATTTCCGGCCTCCGCCGATACAGCAGCACCCCCACATTGATGAAAGCAAAAATGGTGAAGAGAGTGACAGAGAAAGCTAGCGTGCCAGGGGACACTTTGAACTGTTCCCCGTTGGCCGCATGGTAGATGGCAGCAATGGACCAGGCCACACCGATCCCCAGGAAGACGTTCACTGCGTTGCTGCCAGTGACGTTACCGATGGACGCGTCTGCATACTGGTCCTGGGTGGCTGCCACTTTGCTTGCAAATGTGTCTGTAGAGGAAGAACAAAGAGAGGATGACACTTAATTAGGCTTTTAAATGTGGAGTGCTGAAAGCTTCAGTTGTGTACTCTAACATCACCCCCGCTCCCATGGTTACCCAGTGGCCATGACAAGGCATTGATGTTCTCTTGAGTCCCAGTGGTACGGTCAGAACAACGGGATCTATAGGTGTCAGGACTCAAGGGCTCAGTTCTGGCTGTATCACAGGCGATTTAGTCTAGTTCTTTACCCACAGATTCCACAGTACTTTGTAATACTGAACTCACAGAGTAGCATTTTTGAGAGTGATCATGGTCCATCTACATCAGAATTATGTGGGGTCCTTCTTAAAAGTAAATATTACAAGGCTCCATCCAACCACTGGGAATCCGGCTAGACAACACACCAAAGGATTCTAGGTCGCTAAGATTTGAGAATGGCTGCTGGCGGGTATTACTGAAAGATGCTGAATCATCAGCTCTAGTTTATAGGTGAGAAAGTTAAGGCGTCAGGAGATATTTCCAAAGACTCAAGAGCAAGTCAATAGTGACACTGAAACTAATCGCACTATAGTAACAGCAGACATTTGCCTAGAGACTTATGAGTAGAAAAGCGAACTCACCTATATTACCTCATCGATTGTGATAATTGTGAGGGGAGGAAGCTTTATAGGTGAGGACACTAGGCTTAGAGATAAGTAACGGGAATAACATCACACAACAAGGAAGGAACCATGCGAGGCTTGAGCTCGGGTCTCCTGCCTTCAAGGCAAATGCTTGTTTGTTGTGCCGTCTGACCTTTCACTATGCCATGTGTACCAATGACCATCCTCAGGGCTTGTTGTTCACTAATAATCCTGAATGCATCTTTTTTCTGAAGATAGAAAAGTCATGGTCCCTACAGGGAGCAGGACAAAGTGACTTATACTTCTCGATGAGTAGAGCGTGAGTTTAGAACACTTATGACCTAGAGGTTTTCAAATCTTGCTTTCACAACTGAATGTGTGACCTCAGGCCAATTACTTCCCTAAGCCTCAGTTTTCTTATCTGTGAAACGGGGTAGTGACACTCACTTCAGAATGCTGTTGTTAAGTTGAAATGATATATGTAAAATGTTTTATGTTTCTTGGTACAAAGTAACAGTAGCTCTTTTTGTTGTTTTGGAAAGACAATATGAATAGAGCCAGCTAAATCAGTTTATTGAAAGTTGAGGCAGGATCTGGAATAGCTCCTTTTATTAACCATGCAAACACACCTTGCAGGATATTCAATTCCTTTTCTATACAATTGCCTACCTACTGATGTCAAAGTCCTTTCAGCTATCTTTGCAAAATACCTTGCACAGAAAATTTATAGTAGATGTTAGTAACTCTCAACTTGAACTCACATTTGCGAAGCCCGTAACGGCAGGTATGATATTACTATGAGGTGTCGTGTCATGTGCTCTGGTCTCTTGAGATCCCTGGTGTGCTCTGAGCATGCATGCAGTTATATGATATCTGGACTACTTTCTCTCCTCTGTGGCTGTTTTGTTGCCTCCACCCTTCTTTGGTAAATCTCCAATAGGGGCAGTACATAAAGCATGTAAGTTTATATCAGCCTGTAGATTCTTGTGCTTTACAATGAGTGAAAAGGTAACTTAGGTTGTTTAGAGGTTACTGATGTTCAGTATCATATTCTTTCTGAAAGAGAATTGGTTAACCTTGAGGGCTCATCTCATGGATTCTGACCTCTGTGATGGAAAGTAGATTAAGTTACTATTTTATTAAAGAGCCAAACATTGCTTATTCTGTGCTACATATGTTACATGTATGTTCTCATTTAACCTTCTTAATTGTATGGAATAGATGTTGTTATTCCTTATTTACAATTTGGGAAATGACTTTAGACTGGGTATCAGCACCAGAACAAGGATTTTTAAACCAAATCTGTTTGATTTCAGAGTCTATTCTCAGTCCACACAACATGGCCCCTCCCAGGAAGGGTAAAGTTTTGCTTTACTCTTGGTCCATTTCACTCAGGAACTTTGAAACAGGTTCTTGCTCAACACTCTGCCCTCTGTCAGAGGGAGCAAAGACTGAAGACCGTGCAGGCAGCTTGCTCACCCACCCACCTGGGTCTGTGCTGCTTTATGTGTTCAGATCACACATGGCAGCCCAGTTGGGACTATCACAGAGGCTGGTGAGTAAAAGCCAAGCAGGATGAATGTTAATAGCCTTCTGCACTTCATTATTAAGAGTTATCAGGAGCCGCTGTAGCAGCCTCAAAAAATGAAGTCTTTTTGCTTTTCTTTTTCAAGGTCAGGCAGCTAAGCAAGAAGAGTAAAGGACCAAAGTCCAAGGCAGGAGAAAGCAGGTTACATCTCAGCCACTGCAGGGGACACCTGAGATGTTATTCTGTGCTGACTTGGCTGCTGGCACCAGCTGGTGGTAAACAGACGGCCACCTTAGACAGGGCCATCAGGGCAAAGGCATTCCCTTCCCATGCTGCAGGGGCAGGCGACCTGGAGCTGTTCCACAGCATACACTGGCTTATCTCCCCTGGCGCGTGGTACATGGCACTCTGGACTTCCTGGGTGATTCTCCATTACAGTGCCAGAAAGGAATGAAGAATAAAATAAAAGATTCCTGGGTTCAAGGGCCCTGAACACCCAAACCAGCCTTGTTGCCTGGAACGGAGGACACACCTGGGTCTGCAGCAATTTCTTTTCCTTCAAGGCATTTTTCAATAGCTTATTGTGAATATCATATGAGAATTCTTATAACAATAAGTTCTTGTTTACAAATGCCTTTCTCTGGATTCCATCAAAATTAATAGCCAAACTGACTAGCTTGTCACATAAATGAAACATATTTTGGGCCTCTGAGTCTGGTAGGTTTTATTTACCTTGGTTATACATTAGGCCTTTTGTCTGTTTTCAGTTCAAAAATTATGTGAAAACAAATTGCAGAAACACATGCAAATCCAAACCATTAACCTTAGCTCCAACAGAGACAACTCTGTTTTCCAAATGAAATGTGATGGAATCTCACCAAATGACCTTCTATCACTGCTTTGCTGCTTAGTGCATAGAGTAACCCATCCTGCCCCAAATGCAAGGCACTGGCAAGGCCTACCTGGAATGCTAAGCCCATAGCCTTCTTATTACAGCTACACAAGGCAAAAGCGATTCAAATGCCATCTCCCAAAGTGAAATCCAAGAAGTCAATACTACCCTGGTCTCAGAAGGGTTGTAATAATAATCAGGACTTTTCCCATTAAATACATGCATGTATAAATCAGATTTTCAATGTGATTGGCACAAAATGAGTCATTTTGTTTATATATATATAATACACACACACACACACACACACACACACACACACACACACACACACACACACACACTCTGCCAGGTTTCTAATAGGAATTTTGCTTTGAACTCCCACCTTGAATTCTAATAAATTTTAGATAAGCTGTGTAGGCTTAGACTTTTTAGTTCTGCCTTCTTGGTACCCATGACTGTAAATCAATAACAGAAGATTTGTTTGGGAGGGAGTGTTGCTGGGATTAAACAACACATCACAGAGTCAAGACATAATTGTTCTCTGTAGACCTGTCTCAAGTTCACTATATATAACCTTGGCCACATCATCTGGTTAATATGCAAGAATAGGTCAACACAATCCTCTTTCTTGCAGAAATTGTTTTTTACCTGCATTCCTCAAACTTCATAGCTACTTATAGACTAAAGCCTTAATCATCTTTTCTGTAAAAAGGATTGTTCTCACAGTCCTGCAGGTCACACACGGGATTTATGTATTATCTAGAGGAAGAGTTTCACCCCAGATGATTTATCTTGTTCTTTACTCTTAGCATACTTTGGGGCCAGCTGTTTAGCTCTCAAGTGGTTTGTGCTAAAAAACCGACACTGACAGTGATATTAACGGAAGTCCAGCCTGCTTATGGAGGCATACTCGCATCCTCTTAGCATCTGTGAATTACTGACAATATAAGAGAAAGACATGCTTCATGGTGTAGTAGTGAGAGAAGCTTCATCAAGGAGATACTCTGGGCTCTTGGGCAAGACACTTCACTTGTTTAGGTTCTGCTTTCTGTATCCAAAATAAAGTATTTAGACTATCTCAAACTCTTCATAACTTTACTTTTGGGAGGTGTTTATGATGCATCAAAAGACTAAAGATATGATTTTGGTGTGGTTTTCCTTTTTCGTAGAGGTTTTTACATGACCACCTTGCTTCATTAGAATTGACTAATGATAATAAATATCTTCTCTTTTTAAAGAAAAAAACAACCTAAACAAAAAGTGACCTAAATTTGAAGATCCTAGGAAAGAAGATCTCTGGACCTGAAGTTATTGCCATTGATAAAATTGTGGCAATATTCATGAAATTAAACCATACAGTATGGAGCCATTTACTTTTTAAAAGCAGATAAGAAGTGTTGGCAAAATTATTTACTTCAAATCATATGGACTATTTGTCTGAGTGAAGTCATGGGGAAAATGGTGACAGTAATGTCAATCAAGTTTGCATACCACTGGCACTGGAATGCTGGGAGAACCTAGTTTAAAAAAATAGATTTAGGGCTCCACCCTCAACTCACTTAATCAGACTTTGAGGAAAAAGACCCAGGAATGTGCATTTAAACAAGTGCCCTAGGTTACTCTTTTTTTATACCAAGGTTTGAAAACCATAGCTCTAAGGCATAGTAATGGAGGCTAGTGCTTCAGATACCCACAGTTTGGGGGGCCTTGATGGGAGGGATAGATCTTTGAGTTTTAGGGAGCAGCTAATTTGGGAGAAGTAAGGAGCAGCTGATTTCTTCACAGACAGTGATGCCCTCAGATGCAGTGGTCATTTGCTCATAACACAACCTGGATGGGCTTGGTGGAAGGGCTGGGACTGCTTAAGTCTAAAGTCTTCCCACTCTTAAGTTATGCTATGCTCTTATTTTTTAAAAACCCTGTTCTGTACAGCTACTATGAAAGGCCAAGGGAGGAGGAAAATTTAGTTAAATTAGTTGAATTCTGGCTCTTCCACTTGCCAGGTAAGAAGCAGACCAATTTTATAGGTTTTGGAGGAAATGAGTTAACATGAACAGCACTCAGAATAAGGCCTGGCACTTAATGAGTGCTCAATATTATTAGCTATTTTTGTAAGACAACAGAGCAGGATCCCAAGAGAATCCATAAGTAGTAAGGAATTCTGACTTGTATGAATTCTAAACTTTTGGGGAATTATAATACCCTTTTAAAGATGTACTAACTTTATGGTTCTCTGAGTTTAAAAATGTAATAGTGTATAAAATTAAACCAAAGAGATTCTTTATTTTGAAAATTCTATGTACCCTAAGTCATAAAAAGATGTTAGAGATCTTCTGGTTTAAGGCTCTAAATCTGGGCTGGAAGGCAGGCATTGTTGCTTAAAAATGCATATCCTTCCTCTCTCTCTATTCTTCCTTCCTTGCACTTCTTGTTTTGCTCTCCTAGAATTCAAATGGGAATACTGTATGTTTCCATACTAATTCTTCTGTCACTGAGGCCCTTAAACAAGGTTTTATCTTTAGTTGTGATACTTATCTACACAGGTAAATACGAAAACCTCTCTCTCTCTCTCTCTCTCTCTCTCTCTCTCTCTCTCTCTCTCTCTCTCTCTCTCTCACACACACACACACACACACACACACACTCACACACACACTCACACACACACTCACTCACTCACTCATTCATTCACTTGACTGGTTTATATGAAAAGAGTCCTTATTTGGCTTCCAAGTGAAGTTTAAGAGATCAGGGAATTACAGATATTTGATTGATTAATGACCAGTTAGGAGAGAGGTGGTAAAAACTGAAAAAGGGAAAAACACGTAAAATTTCTTCCCATAAAATTATCCCTGTAGCAAGTGAAAAAGAAATGGAGACAGTGACATGACTTATTTTTAGAAAATAAGAAAACAGAGGTAAGTGAAAAGCTCAAGAGGACTCATGTTGACAGATCAGGACACCTGCTTCTCATTTTTATCTGCATTTGCAAATCAGAATCACCAGGGCAACTTTTGAAAAATATTAACTTGCTAACCCCACCCCATATTTCTGCTTCATTGATTTGGGATATGGCCTGAACATTGGGATTTTTTAAAGCTCCTCCAACAAGATTGAGATCCAGAGACTGACCAACCACTCATAGCCCTCATTTCATTATCTGTATAAAGATAATGTACCTTCCTCAGATTAGCAGAGATAATTCATGGAATATCCCTGACACATAAATCAACAACAACAAAAAACAATTTTCTTATTATCAAATAACATTATTGTTCACTTTGATGTAATTTGAATGCTAACACTTTGTAAGGTTTCCCTTGGGACTTATTTTCGTATTATGTATCTGTAATCCTGGTATATTTTAAACTTAAAGAAAGCTTAATTCTAATTAAAAGAGAAAAATAACCAGCATTTATTTTTCAGAGAACACAAGGCTAAAAGAGAATGATCACAAACTAATAGTGCAATTTGATCTGCCTTCCCAATTTTGGTTTGATAGATGTTCTCAGAAGAAAATGATAATAGTCCTTTTTTAAACACACTAGAATGAGATTATTTTTCAGTATGATGTTCATAGCTCAAGAGAGGAACCAAAGCTTTCCTTCCTTGTTCAAACCCCAAGCCTCATAGGGTTTGCTAAAACTGTTGGAAAAAAAAAAAAATCCCTGGTTCTAATTCTTTGAGGTCAAGGAGAACATTTTGAGCCTTTCAAAGAACTCTGATGATTTATCTGAGATGGAGCTTATTCTATTCAACTGCTTGGTCATTTGTTCCCCCTTCCACTCTTGGTCTGAAGAGACCTAACCCTATGAGGTGGATGTGGAGCAAAGAAGCTGTGTTCTAACATGGTTGTCCTTGAGACTTGTCCTTGAGATGCGGCTGCTTTGGAAGCCTGAGTCTGTGTTATTCTGTGGGTAACCACTATTGTTACTGAAGAATGCCAGTCCCAATTACTGTGGCCTGCACAATGTATCTAGTTATGGCAGTAAGGAGACTAAGCTATGGAGTAAAATCTGACTCTAGTCCCTTTTGCCATGTACTGGCTGTGTAACCTCTAGATAACTACCCTTCTCTAAGCCTCTGACATCTCATTTGCAAAACAGGGAAAATAAAGTCCTCATTTATACGGCTATAAAGATGATTACAAGAAACAATGCAAAAAGGCTTATCATGGTGTCTGGAAATTAGTGCAGGATGATTAAAGTTACCAATTATTATATTTCAGAACTCTTTGTCGTGATAATAAAGAAAATGTTAATGATATTAAAATCTTTCATTATGATTTCCTTCAGCTAGGTTAATTATGGAAGAATGTTTGTCCTTGATATCCAGAAATGATAATGGTGATAAGGACAACAACAGTTAACATTTATGAGGCTTCTTAAGTGAGACACTCTATATGGATTCTCATTTAATCCACAAAAAAACCATATGAGTAGAAGACAAAACTGAATTCCAGACTACAGCAGTTATCTTTTCTCTGCAGGGGAAACATTCCAAGACCTTCAGTGGATGCTTGAAACCATGGATAATACTGATTCCTATAGATACTATGTATTTTTTTCTATTCATACCTATGATAAAGTTTAATTTATAAATTAGGTACAATAAGAGATTAATAATGAATAATAAAATAGAACAATTATAACAATATACTGTAATGGAAGTTATGTGAATAGCTTTGGGGCCATTATTAAGTAAATAAGAGTTACTTGAACATAAGCACTGTGATACAATGACAGCTTATCTGATAACCAAGATGGCTACTAAGTGACTAACAAGTGGGTAGCATATATAGTGTGGATACACAGGACAAAGGGATGATTCAATCCTGGGTGGGATGGAGCGGGATGGCATGAGATTTCATCACAATACTCAGAATGGCATGCACTTTAAAACTTATGAATTGTTTGGTTCTGGAATGTTCCTTTTAACATTTTTGGACTGCGGCTGACTGCAGGTAACCAAAACTGTGGAGAGCAAAACTAGATAAGGGAGGGACTACTGTTTAAGAAATTTGCCCACAACTATAGCTAGTAAGAGGTGAAACTGTGGTTCAGATCAGAGGAGGGTGATCCTACCTGGAGATCACGTTTCTAACCACAAATCCATGGGGGCGCTGGCTGTGACTTGATGCACAAGACCAGGGGATGTCAACAAGGACTTGATAACTGACATCTTAAATTTCAAAATGACAAAGGGTTCAAAGAAAATATCCAGAAACTTCAGCATGTTCAACTCTGACAATAACCACACAATGTTAAAACAGCTGATCATTTAAAAGAAAATTGTTCTAATAGAAACATCAACCTGATTCCTTTAGCCAAATATTATATTTGTATGAATCAGAAACATTAAGAAAGGACTATTTTCATGGAAGACCCTTCATTCTTTTAGAACAATGGTAGAGATCCTTGACTGATAAAGTAATTTTTTTTTTTTTATTTCTTAAGTTCCTGGCTTCTCCTAGCATATTTACACAATCTCCATAGGACATAAAAATAGGCTTGAATGAACCTTCTTTGAAAATGACATCTTTTTTTTTATATTTTCAATTTTGAGCCATAATTCTATTTCTTTTATAATAAAACTTTATTTTAGTAATAAAGTCCATGAGGATGAAAAGTTGGTAAGATTTATAGACAGCAACACTTTCCTAATTTTGAAAAGAAAAAGCATGGCAGGTGTGGGGCTCAAATGAATAGCTGAGTTGTCGTTTTCCCAAGCCTGGTGGTTTGTTATTAGATACAATTGAAATCCAATTTTTGCCTCAAAAACAGTCCAGGGCTGCCCTGCACAAAATGGTGTCCTCCATCTCGCTGCTTCTTCCTTCCTAATAATCTACCTCATTCTCTCAATCCTCCTTCATTTGAAGCCTAGTTCTTTCTTCTATGCTTTGTTCTATTTCTGGAACGTCCATCTCCTATCTGAATATCTTCTCCCTCCTTTTCTCAAGTCCTACATTAGAAATGATAAAGTTAGTGGTGCTTCAAGTCTTGTTAGAGCTAGAGCTAGCTGAGAAAGATCTAATAGAAAACCTGGAATAAAAATAAAACACTCACTCTCACCTTCAGGTAGCCTTAATGAGCTACAAAGGACTCTAGTGGAATGATTCTAAGACTATGAATCTAGACAATACAATGAAGACACTTAACATGTACTTTGACCTGTGGATATTTACCCGGTTATTTACTCCACACACACATCTTTTTGAAAGTATTGCTTTGTGCTTTATAAGTTTAGGAAAATGTGAACACTATGAAAAGTAGGCAAATGGAGTCAACTCAATAGATAGAAAATGTCACTGCATACAACTTTAAGATCCACAAAATCTTTGGTCTAGAAATTCTGCTTCTGGAGAGTTAGAAGTAATTGTATCAGCGTGAAAGTTTATGTATGGAAATGGTCAGGAAAGAGTTTTAGAGAAAAATTAGAAACAAATTGTTCATTGTTTTTGGTAAAACAAATTACAACTTCATATAACATTGTGCAACTGTTAAATCACGATGTAAGGGACACTAACAAAGCCAAATTTTCATGACACTGCTAAGTGAAAAAGCAGTATATATAATTTCACCTTGTATGAGTCCATTAAAAAAAAGCGTGGGGTAAATATTTGATATATCTTTATATAGACACATTTTGTACAATATTTAAATGTCCTGGGATTGTAAAATTTGAAAGATAGATACAAGAATGCAAATGGTGGGATTTCAAGATTTTTTTTACTCTTTTCTTATTACAAAGTGAGTTTTATTTACAAAGAGAATATATAATTTATGACTCATGTTATTAAAAGGCTGATACTACACATTTAAAAATAGTCTTATGCAAATAACAGGGTCTATCTGAGAAGGGAAGGAGAGTTGCTTTTTAGCCTTTTCTGATCTTTTCAGTAGTCATGTCTATGGTACTTGGATCCCTGGATGGAAGGCATCATACATGCTACATACAAAGCAGGTATGTTTCAAATGGTGTGAAAGGAGAGAGATGAAGAGGACATTTCCTAACCGTCATGGGCTGGACTAGAGTCCAGAGTCAGGAAGGTGCCTGAGACAGGCCATTAAGTAGAAGAAGAATCTTAAAAAAAAAAAAACTTCGCCCACTATAAAAGTTTGCCCAGGAGTGGCTGTGAGGGAAAATGTGTGTATGTCTTCCAAGTGGCAGTTTCCTTCCAATCTTTCCTGATAAGCAGTGGTGAACTGTAAAGCAGGACCAAAATCCCCCCTTACTTTTGTATTTCATAGTACAGCAACATTATATTTCATTTATGAACAGTATGTTTTATTGACTTCAACCCACAAAATTGCTTCATGTATTCATTTGACCTGACAAATAATTTTTACAAGCTTGTTAAGAGATTTATGCCCTTGAGATGTCTCGGAAGGGATGTAATACCGAAGTCCTTCATCATTTGTACTTGGGCTCTTACTAGAGATGTAATTTGTAACGCAGAGACCAGAAAATAAGAGGTCGGACTCTATCTAAACTGCTAAGAATATGTGATGAGGCTGAGCAGTAATGTCAAGTTTTGTCCTTGTCTCTCTCCCAGGCACCTAGCGCAGCTCTTAGTAGATACTAAATGTCTTTAGACAAATAGCTCTTATTTTCATATCTTACAATTTCCAGAGCATTGCCATATATGTTATGTTATTCGCTGTTCCTGACAATTCCGAGTTGAACAAGTACTATCAGCCCCATTTTTTCAGGGGAGGAAAGTGAAGCTCCCTTAGATCAGATGGAATGTGAGTGCAGTGGGTGGCATTATCATCCACAGTCTGTGATTCCTAGTGCTCAGATCCTTATGCCATAGGCTGGTTTCCAGGGTTCTTCATTAAATTATGTTCTTGCCAGATATTACCCCAGGATCTGAATCCGATAACACATTAGATTAGATTGTTTAACTCTCAGAGTTGCTGGGTATCAAAGAGAGAAATTATACAAAGGCACTTTTAAACAATGAAGGTATGCAAATGTGGTTACTGTTGAAACACTTTTTGCGTTAAATGCAAATGCTCTGCCTTTATGATATCATCATTAATCACTGATGCTTTAATGTGAGTCATCTGTTGAATATTCCAAAATCATAACTAACCCAGAATATTTAGATTGGGAGGAGAAGAGGTGCAAGGGAGGAAAACTCAGGGCACTTGGGGACCAGCTGGTAAGAAAAGATGTGGCAAGGGAGCAATATGAGAGTCTCACCTGCCAGAGAAGGAAAACATCAAATACAGTATGTCCTCGCTTAACATCATTGATGGGTTCTTAGGACTTTGGTAAAACAGCATATTATGAAACCAATCTTACCATAGGCTAATTGATATAAATATGATTTAAGTTCCTAAGGCATTTCATCAACATTATAATGAAATGACATTGAATGAAAGGACAATTATTCAAGGAACTGTAGTTATTCAAAGGTATTATTTGAAATGGAGTCTAAGAAAAAGTAACACTTTTTCATACTTTCTAAGACTAGAATTGCCTGGGTAAGTCTGCAGGGGGAGAACCAGAGGTTGAGTAATTAGATAATTTGCCAAAGATTAGCGATATAAGTAGTCATGCCATCCTATTAAAATACCCCTCCACATAGACACACTCTGTTCCATGATTTCATGATCCTGTTCTATTAAACAGTGTTCAACCTCGTTGCTATCTGAAATTTTGTCCTATTTTTGTTAAGTACCTATCTCCTCCCACTGGAGGGTGAACTTCATGGGATTGAACATAAAATGTCTGTCATATTTATTCCTCCACATCCACCAGGTAGAACAAGGCCTAGTACACAGTAGGTGCTCATGAAATGTTTGCAGAATGACTGAATGAAAAATGCAGAATGGCTCTTAAGCCTATGCCTTGCCATTGTATCATATTGTTTCCTTCGTTTTCACTTTCAAAAAAATGATATTACTCTCCTTTTTAGTGCCTAATGATTAGTGTAGAGGGAAGATCAGTTGAATATTTAATGATCAAGAAACCCACATTGCCTCAGGGCCTCAGTTTGGGCATCCTCCTTAGAGGTTGGCATCATCTGTCAAACAGTGTTTTTTCTTTCCTGAATATTACTTGACACTAATATTCCACTGTAGACTCAGCTCAGGAGTAGCAATTGTACAAGACAGGGCTTAATCCTTTCTCTCAGAACAAGAACACTTGACACAGCAGAAGTCACTGGTGTCAGGTTGTCCCTTTTCTTTCTCACAGTGAAACTCTGGAAGCACAGATGAGAGGGTGGGCCGCACTTGGCATAACTTCTCACGCAGCCTCACCGTAAGCGCTGATGTTCTCTAGTTTGACAAAACGCGTGAGTTTAGGGGTTTTGGTTTGCCATGTTTTAGCCATCAGAAGCATCAACTACACGTAGAATTGTTCAGAGAAGGACATTTTCACGATCCTTTTGCATATTTATGGTTATTTGTTGGTTTGCAGCTGTAAACCAGGAATGAAAAGATATAATTAGTCCTCTGCTGGGACCATTTGCGGACCCAAGAGGGGGTCGTTTTAATTCAGAATGAAAGCAAGTCCGACTTGTCTAAAACCACGATGTTTTACAGTGATAACCTAATAATAGCTTGCAGTGGATGGAGGACCATGCCAAAAAGCCCCCTGGGCTCCAGAGGGTGGGTAGGGGAGGAGCAAATACAACACATAATTTCCTGATTGTAAATAATAGAACCAAAACAAGCTATTTTCTCCTTGTGCACAGAAAATAGGATTTATATGTGCTGAGCTAAAAAAGGTAATCAAATGTAGTCACCGATAGATTTAGCATTTCTGAATCATGTGCCAGAAAAGGTGGCTGAACAGTGTTGAAGCATTTTATAGCTTTAAATCCTGTTCTGGAATAAAGCAGAGTATAAACAAGTAATATATAGCTTATGCTTCATTCCTGGGAAAAGGCAGGATGTGAGGTCTGTGTGCCGAGGAGTAATGACGGCATTCCAGCTGGCATCATGCATAAATGCCAACCACCATGATTTCATATCTATAATATGCACTATCCCCAACAGATATTAAAATTCCTTTATAGTCACATGTAAAATTTGCCTTGTAAATTGAGTTAGCATTTTTATTTGCCTTCTCTTCTAAAAATACCAATGGGCCATAAATTCCTTTTGTTGTTCATGTGGTGCCCATGGCATGGCAATTAAGTTAGGCTTTTTTTTTATAGCCCACATTTTTTCTTTTGAATTTAGTAACAATTTGACATTCTTTATGCAGAGAGATCATACCTATGGCCTCTGTTCAATGGGCCTTGGTCTCTACTCTCCTCCTAATGGTTTCCATGGATTTGTATTGATTCAGGGGCCAATGACCAGCAGGGAGAGGGTGACGTGCTGGGGCCATAGATAAGAGTACAAAGCTGAGTTGCCTTTTTAGTACTGTGTTATAAACAACTGATCGAAGGACATTTAGTATATATCATTAAACACAAGGTGTTACCCCAAGATTCATAGTGCTAATTCTAAGTACCATTTTACAACATTTCCCCCCAGCAATTCCTATTATATGAGCCAAGGTTACTGTTGGAGGGAGGGTAATGGAATTGTTTTAAAAGGTATACAAATCCATATATGCACAAAGTGATGACTCTCCATAATATCTCACACTTGTAATTTGCAAATGTCTATAGAGATTTTATTATGAACAAAATAAAAATTGTTTACAAATCTTACAGAACCCATGATAAATCACTAACATTATGTATTAGAGTAAGTATAATTACTACTATGTAGAGAATCTATGACATTTGTATATTAAAATTGGTCTTTATGAAAAATTGAGAAAAGACACATCTGTAGAGTCAGAAAGTATGTTAATGGGTGCCTGGGGCTGGAGGTAGAAGTAGGGATTACCCGTCAGTGGCCAAGAAGGATCTTATGAGGATAACGAAATGTTCTAACATTGGGTTAGGGTCATGGAGACATAACACAGTAAATTTACTAAAAAAAATCACTGAACTGTATTCTTCAAATGGGTTAATTTTGCGGTAAGTAAATTATACCTCAATAAAGTTGTTAAAATGTAGGCTGAGGCCCGAATTTGAAAGAAAAGAACAAAATAATGTCCTTAAAATTTTTCATTCTAATTACTTTATTTTCAAATATGAAAATGGAGCAATGAAAGTCATCACCTCAACACTTGCAAGTCACTTGTTAGATACCCACATTCTCTTTAATCCCCATAGAGCAAAAAGGCCTAATGCATTCATGACACTTGAGGCTTGCTCCCTTGGGAATACACCTTGAGATTGAAAAGAAGAGGAAATTTACATTCGTTCACTTCATACATAACACCAACTTTCCAAACAACACACACACACACACACTCACTCACTCACTCTCACTCCTCTATACACATGATGTTTCTGCCAAGTGTTCTTGCTTTGGCTAACCTAGAGTATATAAGATGGTCCAGTTAGAGACTAATTATGTTTAGCTCCCCTTCTATTACACTGTGACTCTTTGTGGGACTGCGTGATGGTAGCTCGTGTGGGATTTGGGGTACTAATCCTATGACCAAAGAGCTTCATGACACATACTGAGTACCCCTGCTCCCTGGACCACCTCCTGGTCAATTGACATCATTGCTATTACACTGGTTCCCTCCAGCCTTGCGCTCAATGCTATATGCCCATGTAGTGCATCCCTTTGAGAAAATAAATCGGGGTATGTAACTGCCAACAACAAAAAAAAGTATTGAATCAACAAACACTTCTATTGAGCAGAAAGAATAAAGGATGTAAAAAGTTTCATAACGGATCTTTCCCAGAGTTTTACAAAATGCTCTGGGCCTGCTACGTACAGTCTATTCCTCACTGTTTTTAAATATAGGATAACAGGCAGCTCTTGTGCCATTTATGGAACAAATCTTGTGAAATCTGGTGTCTAGCCTTCCTTTGTTTTACTCTGTCCTTGTGAATTTTTGCTTTTGTAGGCTTCCTTCCACTCTAATGACATTACCTATTCCTGGGAAAATGTGCTGAAGCGTCGTTACCTCCAGATAGCTTCTTGCTGGCATGAGGTTAAGATAAGGTCTGTAGGAAAAGCATTTGAATGGTTTGGGCCATCTAATGCTGTTCCTCCGGCCATGTCGCTAGGTGGCTTTGACTCTTGGACTGACTACAGATCAGAGAGCCCATATTCAGCAGTCCTGACCTTTCTTAGTGGCAAAACCAAAAAACAAAAAATAAACTGACTGTTGAATATCGGGAGGCAACATATACCTGCCCTTTAGGATCCTCTTGGGGAAATTGACACCACAACCATTGGGAAATCTTGACTCAAAGTAAAGTAATTATGTTTTCATTTCCATTTAAGTTGATGTGAAATGTTAATCATCTAATTAAATATGTATGCACACTGTAGCTATGGCACTTCCTCTTCAACCAGTGTTTTCTGAATTGAAATGCCAATGTTCAGAGGATAAAACTGAGTCAATGAGATTGTAGGAAACAGGAACACATTCAGGGATGTCCACCTCACCAGAATTTTTAACATAAGATAATAATGTAGACAGTCTGAAAATTATCTTGATTTTTCTATTTTTTTAAGTTGCTATAAGATTGAACTATTCAAGCTGAACTAAACACCCCGAAAGGCCTAAACCCATTTATCAGTACACTGAAGTGGAAAGGAAAAGAGAGCTAACATTTTTTGAGTGTCAACTATATTCTAGATCCTATGCCGGGTACTTTAAAAAGGCGGTCATGTGTAATCTTTACTACAACTCTGTGGCATAGTTCCTTAACCCGACTAATGGGAACATGAAAACGTAAGGCTGAGAGGAGTTAAGCAATTTGCCTCTGGGGCTCTCATATACCTTTTAAGTGGGGTAGGGTAGGTAGGTTTGGACTCAGGTCTACTCAACTCTAAAGCTCATGTTCTTTTATACTACCTTGTGCATATTCATTAACTGCATCTTTTTAAAAATATTTTGTTTAATTTTTCTGAGACAAAAGCTAAAATCAGTTAGTTTATCTGTGAGCCCAGCAATGAGAACAACAAAACTATCTGAAGTGGCATGGGAGAAGAGGAAATGATTGAGTCAATCTAATTCTTTGCAGTTCTCCAAGGTAGACCAGATGACCAGGGAAATTCAGCCTGACTAGGTACAATATCCACTGAGAAGAATGTTTGTTTTGGGCGGGGTCCTGCTGTATTCTCTTCTGACCCCATCTCTGTGGTTAAGGAAGGAAGGGGTAGACTGAGTGTGCACTGATAGATGTCTTAGACTGTAACTTCCGATGATGACTCCCAGACTCCTGCTGCTTTTGCTCAAAGGCCTAAAAGATTGGAACATGATTTCCACAGGTTCTAGTAAAACATGACTTTGCAAATCATGACTGCTGGGAGAGTGCCCCAATATGCTCTTCCTGGGCCCCACGAGCACGGTACCTGGGTAGCCTTGTATACAGACAGCTTTGGTCTAGGCCCAGAATAACCAAATCTCCCTTTGTGGTCACATCCACATGCCACTTCCTCATCACTTCCATGGCTGTGCTGACGTGGATTATATTGGCATTCTATTGTATGCCAGCTTGGTCAGAGCTAAACATATTTGAAAGAATTTCTAGTTGTCTCAGTGTTTAAGTTTTTACATGTAGGAAATGCTAAGAGTTTTTACGCATAGAAATTGATCTTTATTCATTTCTGATATTATTTAAAGCATGGACTTTTCTAGCTGTTTTCCTGCCAAAGGGAATAATGATGTTGTCTGACCTCAAGGAGCTTGAATACAGTCCCCCTATTAGATGTGTTAAAAATGAACAATGCTAAAATGGAGACAAAGAGAAAAATGAGATTTTCCAAAAAATTGTAAGATATATGGGAAAGACAGAATGTGATGCTTATTTGAAAAATTCAAGGTAGAATATAGAGTGGTTAAGTATTAGGTTATAAGAAAGAGAGATAAAATGGATTCCAAAACTTACCATCGATATAAACTTGGACTAAATATGGGCAAATCAAGTATTCTTTAAGAGCCTTAATTTCCTCATGTAACTCAAGATCCTAGTATTCCATCTTCTATATGCTATAAAGTGGCCTTTAGACAGGCCACTATATACATCCATGGGTGTAGTACTTCATATGTCTCCATGGGTACCATTTAGATTATGGTGATTCCTTGAGATTCCAATATATAACCTGTATAACCATTCAAATTACTTTAGGATTCCCTGAGAAATAAGGCAGCAAGACATAATAAATTGTAATGTACTTATTACTTAAGTATACTATAGAATATGTTAGTTTTCTGAATAATTAGAAGTTAGGAAATTAAAAACTAAAAAATTTATACCATCGATAGTGAATCTTCTTGTTGCAAAAACAAATAATGCAATGTTTTCTAGCACAATGACAGAAAGTCTCATTTTCAAAAGAAGAGTCTAAGAGCCAAAAAAAGTATTGAGAAGAGGCAAAATCACTTCATATCACTTGATACAACCTAAATCAGAGAATGGATAATGTATATATAATGCTTATGCCTAGCATACAGTGAAGCTACGTGGTAAATTTTAAGTTTCTCTGCTGATCAAACTTTTCCCATATTCTCATTTTCTCATGATTTGTATTCATTTTGACATTTTTTGAGTTAATCTCTGTAAATAATGGTAATTATTTCTTGCATTTTATACCAGTTGTCAGTTGACAAAGTGCTCTGAGATCCATAATACGAATTCCCTCAATGACTCTTCTCGAATTGCCATGTGTTATTATGCCTATTTTACAGGCAAGAAAAGCAAGGATCAGAGTATGAAGAAATCGATTCCAGCTACACAATGAATAATGGTTAGAAGTCCAGTTTCCTGAATTCAGTTTTAAAGCTCTTGGCACTATATCCCCTGGTGCACATTCATGAACAGTGCACTGAGAGAGCAAAGTGAACAGCTAGTATAGCTATTCGCATATCAAACTCTTCTTTTGGCATTTAGACGTCCGGAAGTGATGTAATTTAAAAACGATGTGCATTTTCTCTAAAACAAAGTTTTATTTTTAAAAAAGTTTCTATACACAAAATGTGAAACAACTTTATAATTGTCTATTTCCCTTCTCTTCATGCCTTAAAATCTCTAGAGGAAAATAATTCCTACTTGACAGAATTCAAAGGATATTCAAAACACTCCAAGCAAACAGAAAATCCGACAATGCCAGAGGCTAAGGAACAGCCTAGAATACTGGAGTTTTAAACTGTCCTGGCCCCAGGAGTAAACAGTTGGTAAAGAGAAGATACAGGGGGCAGTAGCCAAGCTTCAGTATAAGCTCGCTCAAGATGTATGAAGAAAGACCAAGGCAGGACTTAGTGAGGTAAAACTATTTCTAATTTATCATCATCCAAGAGTTTTCTGTGTAATTAAGAAAGAATTCTTATTTTTATTTGAATCCAATAAGAGCAAGAGGTGAAAGGAAATTTCATATTTGGAATCCGATACAGAAACTGGAATTTCTTGACCCAATATACCCAGGTTTTACCCAAGTAAATAATTGTCAGCTAAAAGAATGTGCCATTATAGGTGGTCCTTAGTACAAAAAAGGCTGGGTTCCAAATATTCCTTCTCATTTTTTCCCTTGAATTTTGAAACTGTTATTCTATAGAAGCAATACGACATAACATAGTTATGAACCCATGCCAGGCTATTGCAAAATGCCTATTTAGCACTCCACAGAGTATACCTAAAGTTTTTAAAGTACTGGCCTGCCTTCTGGGTCTTGAAAGCAGGGATTAAAGCAGAAAAAAGAATAAAGGCAAAAAAAAATATTTTGCTCCTCATCACAGTTCCCACCATAGCCAAAATTATGCAAGAGAGAAATTGTTTCTGTTCTGGTATTCTTAGTGCTCTTAAGTTCCTTTTGCCTCTTCTTACAATAACCTACTCAGATATGTTCTATTCCTCAAAAATAAGCTGTAATACAGAAATATCTACTGTTCATCTCCCTCATTCATAACTTTAATTCTCAACTGTCTCTGGAAGGTGTTAGGAAGAAAGCAATCTGACTAAAACAACTCATACTAATGTGTAAATGACTGATTTGTGCATTCATTTATACATACAACACATGCCTACATACACACAAACACATATTCACAACTGCATTACTTATGTGTTAGCTAGGCATTGTTCTATGAGACAGGGATGTAATAGAGAAAAGAAAAGCAAGATTTTGGCTCCCATGAGGCTTACAATTCAGGAAAGTTAGACAATAATAACATTCGAAAATAAATAAACCAAAAAAAAAAAATCCAGAAGTAACAAATACTCTATAGAAAATAGCGCGATCTAATACAGAACTGATTGACCACATTGCATGGTTAGAAAAGGTCTCTTTGAAGAAGCAACATTTAGGGTGAGAGATAATTGAGACAAAGAATCAGTCTTGTGTAAACGAAATGGAAGAGTGTTTTAGAAAGCTAGTGCATGCGATCCTGAGAAAGGAATTGACTCGGTGCATGGGGATAGTAAAAAGGCCAGTGGAGCTGAAGAACAGCGGACAAGGAGGAAATCAGAAGGGAATGACAGCCAGGAGCTAAATCACACGGGTCTTTGTAAGCCAGAGTGATGCTTTTAAAATTTATCCTAAGTGAAATAAGAAGCCGTTGGGAGATCGTAAGCAGAACTGTGGTCTGATTTATATCTTAAAACAATCTATAACAGAGGCATGAAGACAGGAGGCTATTGCAAGGGTCTGAGTGGAAGAGAACCACTGCCCAGCCCAGGACTGTGGTGGCAGAGACAGCTAAGGGGGTTCGATCAAGGTATACTTTAGATCTGTAGGAGTTATAAATGGATTGACTGTGGGGATGAGGAAAAAGGAATCAAGGACAGGTGGGTGAATGATGATACTGTTTTCCTGAGAAAGGTGAAATCTGGGAAGAATAGGTTTGATTGAAGGATAAGGCAATTAGGCAGTGGAAATCAACAGTTCTATTTTGGACACAGTCATTTTGAGCTGCAAATTACACACCTAGCATCGATATAGAGAAGGCACTTGGTATATGAATCTAAAGCTATGGGAAAAGTTGAGGCTGGAGATATACATTTGCCAGTCATGGGCACACCAATAGCACTTAAACCACGGGGACAGATGTGATGGCTCAGGACGGGAGCATGGACTGAGGAGAGAAGAGGCTCTGGCTCATTCCAACTATAATCCATATTTTATGTTCAGAAAAAAAGTAATTATGTGGCTGCAACACGTTTCAAAATAGTTTATTAATACAAAGATGTGCAGAGGTGGAAAGAGACAGTTCAAGAAGATGCTCTTCTCCAGACAGGTAGTTCTATTTAAGAACAAGTGATTTGGAAAAAGAGGGCCTTTTCTCTAATAACTGGAACGGGTCTCTAAGCTCCTATGTGGACCTAAGGTTAGGGAGGGGTGGGTGAAGACCTTCAGGAGTCCTCTGCCAGTGAATTATAATGAGCATTTGTTACCAGCTGGTCTGAGGAAGAAATTCTGTCTCACCTTGAAAGTCATAAGCTCTTTTTCCCACAGATTTTGAACAATATGGTAAAAAAAAAAAAAAAAAATACTTCAAATGATATATGTAGATATTCAATCCTGCCTGGAGGGAGGGGAAAATTTCAATGCCCATCAGGCTCTTGTAAGCTAAGAATCTAAGAGTCTTAATTCAGAAGAGGCAGCATTATCAGACACTAGCCAGGATCCCTTCTACTCTAAGAAAAGTGTCAAAACATCAGCCTGGAGAAAAAGCTGAGCCTCAGGACGGATGCCAATTAATGGCAGGTGGTATGTGAAGAGAATGACTTTTCCTTATTCTTCTGCCTATGGCAACTGGGCTTTGTCATTTGGGAACAATAGCATAATGTTAAGTCAAGAGATAAAAGAAAGCACCATTTAGAATAATCAGGATTGAAGAATAAAGTCAGAAAAATATTACGTTCATTTAGCATCTTGTTCAATTTGCACGGCTGTTTTTTGAAAAAAAAAAAAAGTCTGTTTATATAGATATGATTATGTGAGATTACCGGTGAATATATTGTTTGGGGAGCAGGCTGCACAGTTAATATTGCAACAAATTACAGGAATGCTCCCAGTAACAGAGAAAAGAAATCTGTATCCCAATAGGAAGAATTTATAGCAGTGTAGGGAAACCATTTTGACAACTAATGATTCTGTTGTATGCTCCCCAATAGGCTTCCTTACTTCTTGATGCCTCTCCCTGGGAACTGAGTTGGTTTTAAGTGGCAGAACAAATGACTCTTCCAAACATAAAGTAATCCACAGTTCATGTTACAGAAAAATTTTTTTAATTGTATGGCTGCACACTATTCAAAAGTGTTTATTAATATAAGAGATGCACGGTGCCATTTTAGAAGAGTGGTATATAGAAAAAAGAGCCAGTTTGGGGGTATTGAGATGAGAAGTTGGGAAATTTAAAAACAAATTTTTTTTTTTGGGGGGGGGACAAGTATTTGATGTAGATAAAGCATTTTTTTTTTGTTCTTTTGAAACCAAGTTATGCATTTGTTAGGACCAACTGTTGACTTATCACAGGCTGATTTTGAATAACTGTCATGAGAAATCTATTTTCACCTTCATCACCATAATTTGCATATATTTTCTTTGAGGGTTAAACCCATGGCCAACAGCGTATGCTAACTTGGGCACCATTTGATTTAGTGATTTAAGCCTTAGGGAAAGTGCACCGCAAAACATTTTCTTAAAAAAGCCACAGACGGAGCAATGGATAACCATGATCTTTAGTTCCTTCGGTTATATACAGGACTTTCAAAGGGTAGGTCAGTTGGATAGCACCATGTGCTATGGCCGACCAATATAAATCTGGACTTTTCATCCCTGGTTACTCAAGGTTGAAGTGTCCATATTTATACTGGTCAGATCTTCCTAAGCTGTTCAACATAAATAACAATCACAAAAGCTGCTATTTTATTGAATTCCTTCTAGTCCCAGATGCTTTACTAGATGCATAATTTTGAGGTATTTTCTTTTGTCTTTACCACAATTCTGCAAGTTAAGTATGGTTATGCCAATTTTACAACTAAAGACACTGAGGCTAAGAGAGCTTAAGTAACTTATCCACACTCACTGAGATAATAAATATCTCGGTGGAGAGCAACTAGTGGATTCCAGTGAAGAGGTACACATGATTTAAACCATACTTATTTTCAGACAGCCAGGGTTCCCAACTATGCAAAGCACTGGTAGAAATCACTGCATTTATAGAAAGGCTGTGGCAAATGTGGAACATGGAAAGGGAATGATGCCATTGGCAGGGCTGTAGGTCTCAAGTCTCGCTTTCTCCAAACCCATGGTAACACTTGACCTCTCAAGGAGAGAATGAGAATCTTGTTGCTCAAAGTTAAGGCTGTACATCTGTTGAGGTGTCAACTAGTGCTGGGGAATAGATCTACAACTTTAGTTACAATAAGCTCTGATGTTCACCGGAATCACCTGTGAGCTTAAAACATATATTTCTGTGCCCTACTTCTAGATCTTCTGATTCCATAGGTTAGTGATAGGTCTCAGGCATTTGCATTTTTTAAACAACCTCCCAGGTAATTTTGATGCCCACCAAAGTCTGAACATCACTGCTGTCAATGTCATGTTTGGGAGGATGATTTCTTACTCAAAAGTCTGAGCAACCATAATCAGCTATAGTTGTAGGCTAAAAGAGAAATTCAGCTTATAAGAATGCATAAAAGGATATCCAGGAAATATACAACTAAAGAAACTGCTCACTTTGTGAGATTCCCTTTTCCCTGTCCTGATCAATGTCTGTTTCTTCTTATTTCCTCCCATTAATACATTAATACCTAGGTCAAGAGGATATTGTATCAGATCTTTAGTAAATATTTATCTTAGTGACTCAATGAATGCAGAGTTTCATGGAAATCATCCAAATTTTACCAAATAGAAATTTTTGTCCTGGAAGAGGAGTCTATAATTTTGTTTTATTTTGTGTTTTTGAAAGTGCTAATTGAAATGGGAATCTGATCTATCAATCTAGCCATCAAATCAATGTGCTCTCTCCATGCAGGCCATGCGGTCCCCTCTGGGAATGCTTTTCTGTCATCATGATGATACTGAACAGCTTTCTAACCTTGAAAAATGCCATGGCAATATTCTAGCAATGACATTATTTATATCTTTGGGCTCTCACCTTAATAGGCCTGATTTGTTGTCACAGTCCTTGCAATGGTGAGGCAATAAAAGGTCATAAGGCAAATGGGCTTCTAGTTCTGAGGGAATCACATATGAATATGTTCTCTACCTGGTACTGAAGTTCCAAGTGCGACGAACACTACTGCAGTCACAGAATCTTTTAGGCCAATGGTGCAGCCGAAGTGGGAAGCCAGGTCTCCAATGAAAGCTGTCAGTAAGCCAATCATGAGGATGGAGACAATGAAGCATGCCCAGCCGTTCCAGTATTCTGTAGGGGGCACGAAGGCAAAGAGGACCTTCCAGAAGACAGTCAGAAAGTGCATCACGTAATCAAAACAGGAGGGTAGCTTCTCCTCCCCACATTCATCGTCGTCATCATCTTCCCCTAGAGAAAAGGGAATGAAGCACATTTCATCACAACCTGTGCTACTGGGGTACCCTTCTCTTCTAATTCCTCCTTTCTAGGCCTGCCATCCCTCCCTTCTGAGTGACCAGGAGGCCATTAGAGGTAGGTGAAGCTGAAGGTTTTCCAAGAGTCAATCATCATCATTTAATTATTAAAATACTGTCATGCCCCCTTGCCAGGGCTCATGGGTTGATGGCAAAAACTCAGTTCTGGTCATATGAAATCAGCATACCCTTCCGCCTCTCATATTACTTCCAAGGAGATTTTTCACTTCAGAGAAATGAAATGTATTTCTTCTAAAGGACTGGAAAGCCCTGTGCTAGGCTCAGAAAGAAGCCTCTTTGGAAGAAAGTTAACTGATGGGAGATCTTCTACCAGAGTTCTTTTCTCCCAGCTTCGAGTCTGGCTCTGGGCATTCATGGTTCTAAAATCAGGTTCCATCACCTGTAGGACAATGCTCACACAGAGCCCTCAACCATGGCTCTGGGCCATGCATATTTCTCCAGTTTTATCTTCTGCACCTACTTCAAACTCAAACTTCATCTCAGCCAAATGGAATTATTTGCATTTTTTTCAAACCATATGTACTTTCTCCTACTTTTGTCCTTTAGAACTAAATGTACTTGGCATGTCCCAATCCTTCCCTCCTTATCCTTCCCCACTTGTCCTTTCAAACTCACTTCCTTTATGAAAACTTCTCTGACCTCCCTCACCCTCCAGCCAATGCTGGGAACTCATCCTCAGAGTTTCTATAGCCTCCCAGCACTTGAAACACTAGATCAGTGGTTTTCAAAGTGTGGTTCCTAAGAGAGCAGCAGCAGCAATAGAACCGTCACCACCACCAGGGAACTTGTTAGAAATGCAAATTCCTGGCCCCACTGAATCAGAAACTAGGGGAGTGGGGCCGGGGCCGGAGGTGCTACAGCCCTTTAGGTGATTCTCCCGCGCGTGAGAACCAGTTCCTAGACTGTGCCTGTCCACTTTACTTCTTCTCTAGGTAACTGTGAGCCCTTCAAGGGCAGGAACTTGTTCATTTTTGTGTCCTATTTCTAGCATGGGGGATAAACTGGCTGAATCCTTGTTAAATGAGTGTATTAATTTCTAGTGACTTTATATACACATACAATTTTTTCCTATTATGTTATATTAGCAATGAAGAAAGAATGTATAAAGATTTCCATTTAAAGGAACCAGGAAATCAGTAATAGCATTCTGAAATGAAGACTTCATTTTTAAATTGGGGTATTGAATGTCAGCTCTTCCTAAAGTGGTGGCAAATACATGTTTGTGTGCTTTCTAGGCATTTTGGAAAGAACATCTCCTTGAGGACTTTGTGCATCACCCTCAGCCCCCCAACATCATCACGAGGGATTTACTTTCCTTTATTCAACTAATGCAACTGGCAGGTGAGGCTGTCAAACTTTCCAGCTGACTATGTGACCTGAGGTCGCCAAGACACAGAAAGTGTGTGTGCTCTTCATGAGACAGTCCATGGTGAGGCCATCTGGCGCAGGTCACAAATGAGAAAACCCTCTTCAAGTAGAGGAGCTTTGAGGGAAATGTGCCTCTCAGAAAACATGACAGAAGGAATGTCTAGATTTCTCACCTGTCATTTTACAGGAATGGCCCACTGTTCAAGGAGCACATGGTCAGAATTATCATGCAAACAAACTTGGATCTGTGGAGGAAGCGGCCTCACTTTTGAGGCTTCAGAGGGTCTCCAGTAAACTGTTTTGAGGAAACTCCCATGGAATGGATGGGATCACCTTGGGAGACTAACTAAGCAGGGAACTTGAGTCAGGTCAGCAGATCGAAGAGGGTGTGAGTCACTACAGTGAACATGCATTGCTGACCATGTTAAAGTAATTAACCAAGGAGGTCATGAGACCTGGGTGGCTCTAACACCTTGATAACCTATATAAGCACACCAAAACCTAAGCCAGAGTCAATTCTTGTAAATATACTCATATCTAAGAAAACAAAACTTAAGAAGAACCAATCACAACCCATAGGCTTTCCCAAATAAGGCAACTACTTAAGCTATAGCCAATGAAAATTTTCATGGTTTGCTTCTGAGTCTGCTCTATAAAAGACCTTCCCTTAGCTCTTCTTGGTGGGGTGCTTGTTTGACTCTGCCCAGTTTGAATCCATGTTTGGTCAAACTCTTGAAAAATTTAACATGCCTCAGTTTATCTTGTAATAACCATTTCCTACAGCACTCATGCTGTATGGTTATTACATACTTCTAATATCACCCTTGCCTGAAAGCAGAAGATACTTTTAAATAAAAGCACATGTTATGGGCTGAATGAATTATGTCTCTGCCAAATTCATGCATTGAACCTAAGCCTCAGCACCTCAGATCATGACTGTGTTTGGATACAGGGCCTTTGAAGAGATGATTAAGTTAAAATTAAGCTATTAGGATGGACCCTAATCCAGTCTGCCTGGTGTCCTTATAAGAAGAGGAAACTGGGGCACAGAGACAGCAGGGTTGTGTACACACAGAGGAAAGACCATGTGCGGGCACGTGAAGGCAGCCCCTTCCTTCTTCCAAGTAAGGAAAGAAGAGAAACCAAACCTGCTAATACCTCGATCTTGGGCATCTATCCTCCAGAACTGTGAGAGAATGAATTTCTATTGTTGAAGCTACCCAGTCTGGTATTTTGTTATAGCAGCTGTAGCAAACTAATATGGCACCCCTGCCGGAAGCCACCTACGTCGTCGGGGAAGAGCCACTCAGTGTTTCTGTTACCCACTCCTTTCTTATCCATTCCTTTTTGTTCCCCTTCTTGAACATTTCTCCCTATTTCCCTTTTGCCCTACAAGTTAGCTCCAAGTAGAACTCACTATAAGAACCGCAATTGCCAGGGTTTATTTTAAGGAGAGAAGAAGAGGAGAACCATGTTATTTTTTTTTCTCTGCCTCTTTCCTCTCCAACTCCCCATTCCAAAGTGCGTGTGTGTGGGGGGAAGGAGGTTACACGTACCCCAGGAAAGAACAGAAAAAAACCCTAGACTTTCAAGGTATATTTATTTTGTGTTTGATCCTTTTAAATTTCAGTATTTGTGTACATTTTATAATTTCACAGGGTATATGACTAAAAGTTTGGAAAGCACTGAATTTTAATCATCCATAGAAACAGATTATTCGGCCTCTAACTCTACAAAATTACTTAATTTTGGGCGTCTAAGTCCATATTGTAAAGATGAACAAGAAAACAAATAAATGAAGATTCTTAGAAGGAATGACACTTATAAATCAAGAGTAGATATTATATTTGTCTTCAGGATGGAAATATAACACCTTTCCCATGAGGGATGTGCAGGAGAATAATTAGATCACCTTTGCAAAGTGTTTGAGGACATTTCAAGATAATAATTATCATGGTAGTTATTATTTTTCCTCTATTCAGGATCCTTACTGTTTCCCTGTGCTGCGTCTTAAGGTTACATTCCAGTCTTTTAAAAACAAAATGGAATCTTGCTCTCTGGAATTAAGTTAATGATCTATAAGTGTGTAATGCAATATAAATGGGAGAGAGTGTGCGCGGGGACAGGGGGGAAGGAGGGTGAGAGGGAGGGAGGAGGAGGAGAGAGAGACGGATATTGAGATATTGAGGTTTCCTTCTGTGAACTTCCAGTATTACAAAGAATCTTAAATATTTTAATGCTTAAGTCCAGAATGGGAGGCCCATCTGTTTTATTGCATTTGAAAGTAGAAGTGGCTTCCCATCCCTTTTTCCGGGGATCTCAATGCTCTTTATAAATTTTAATCTCCTACTCAGATGTCATTTAAATATTAAAAATGACCACCAGACTCCCATGCATGATGCACAATTACCGTCTCTTGGAGAAAGACAAAGAAATGTTAAGTTCATCCATTACCATCTGGACTATACTTAAAAGTCTGTTCCTTGTAAAGATCAGTGAAGTATTAATTTAAAAAAACCACCTGTGGGTGTCTTTTATGTGATGACAAAGATGATTGTAATCTGCCAGGTCTGTGTGTTTGCCAACCCAGGGTTCCTGGAGGCTACGTAGTTCTTTCGAGTCCCTCCTCTGCATTAGCAAAGAAATGGTTAGGCCAGTGGGTTTCCTTTCATAGGATCCCAAGCAAAGGATCCTCTTATCTTGGAATCCTTTTCAGCTTTATGGATTCCACTAATGGAGAGATAACAAAAAAGCTGTATTTGATTAATCTGTCCCATCGCCTTTTAAATGGTTTCCTTGATAGATGTTGGACTTCCTAAATATAACTACAGAAATAGCCAAATCATTAAGACCACAGAGAGTGGAGAGAGCATCACTTCAACTACTGATAGAATAATACTTGCAGTGACGCTGCTCTGAAGCTTGAGAACAAAAGCATTATCAGCACAAAGTGTTCCTGAAAGGCAACCCCTGGGCTTGGCACTTGCAGATAACACAGCATCTAAAGTAAGCCAGACATGACTTTTTATCCCTCTTGGGGCACTCAGAGTTTGGCCTCTCTCTGAGGTGTAGTGGACACTTGGGTTAGTAAACTTAAGTCAATTTCTAGTACTGATAGCTTATTTTTGGAGAAAGACACCTGACCTTCCTGAGCCTCAGTTCCTCATTGTCAAATGAATTTGCTAACTCCCACATCTCAGCTGTGGTGAAGATCTGAACAGGAAATATCTAATTCCTTTGTGAAACTGTAACCCCCTATTCAGACAGATGCACCTTATTCCATCAATGTTACTTGTCAGAAGGAGGACAGTAAATCGATATGACCCAAGTATCCTGATTTCACAGAATCTATATTCTGTTTGAATGAAATATTATTGTTACAGCTTCCCTGAGCTGCTTGATTTTAAGACAAAAGAGGAAGTAACAGAGAATATGATGAAATGTCTTAAATGACAGGCATTTAGCTAAATTTTTTCCATACCTGATTTTATTTAATCTTTACAATAACCCTGCAAGGTAGGCATTATTAATTCCATTACATATATGAAGAACCTGAAGTTCAGAAAATTTTAGTGACTTTGTAAAGTAATTACACAGTTGGTAATTATTTTACTGACTTGGTGGCTGAGTTGGGATTTGGTCTTACATTCTGGGGACTATTTACTGCACGTGATGTCTTGTTGAAGCAAGCTGAGGAGTATAGCATCTGTCAAATATTGATTCAAAATTTGAATTGGAGAATTCTCCCAATGCCTAAATGCTATATAAATAAAATGTTTTTAGAAATGTGAAAACACTGATGTACCATCAGTAATATTTGTATTCTATTTTCTAGATATCTATATTTTTGTTGAATTAGCCATATGCTCTTTCTTACATCCTTGGGGACCAACTAAACACAGGAAGCAGGACAATAAATAATGGGAGGGCATCATGGTTGCCACTATTTTGAAATTTGTGCTTTAGAGTGTGGCAAAGGTTTTCTAGTTTTCAAAGGTCAACCATCTAGTTTGGAATCCAACATCCTGATGTGTATTCTAGAATTTGGGAAACCAGCCTACATTATCACAAATTAGTAATGGAAACCAGTTTGGAGAATTATGCTGCTGTTAATCTGAGGAAGTGTCTCACTTTTGATTTCTTCTCGGTATTCATTTATCTATAATTAGTCTATTTTCATTTTGTAAGAGAATCCTCCACTATGGAATAGTGAGAATAATCAGGATACTTTCCAGAAGTATGACAGGATGGATATAGGATGACATCTGTGGCCAACCACACTGTCATCCATGTGACCTCCTAAGCCCAACAAGTATAATATACAAATCTATAACTGTGAAACTAGATTTCTACAGTGGTTTTCTACCTTCTACACACTTTTGGGGCATCATTTCTTTTTGAAATTAATTCACTTTTTCCTACATGGGGTTGATTTTAATTTTGTGTCTCTTTAGTTTCTTTTTTTCCCTCTTTAGTTTCTGAGCACCAAGATTTATCATCTTCAAACAAATTAATAAGTTAATTTGATCGAATGGGCTTTCTCTTCAATAGCCACAACCTTTTTTTTTTTTCAACCTGATATATAGTAATTAAAATCAAGTTCTATCTTCCGTTGCAGATTTTCATTTCACTTTTCTTTCAAACGTTCTGACAGAATCATACAGTATTTAAGATAAACCCTAGCAATTTGCTAATTTACCCCTTCTCTTTTTAAGAGAAAAAACTGAGAACTGTGATTCAATTGTTAAATTTTTGTTCCTTTGCTTTCATGTATCTGTGTGTGTGTGTGTGTGTGTGTGAGTGTGTGTGTATGTGAGAGAGATGCATACAGGCTTGAGTTAAACCCAGTGGCTTTTACTGTCTTGCTCATTCAATGATCTAAAGACTTCTCTCCCTTTCCTCTTTTACATGCTTGTATCTTATTTCTAGTGAGAAAATATTTATCCATCTCTTTCAATTCTAAACAATTTCTGTATGTCACTAAATTTAGTAAGCTAAGGATTCACTTCCAAACAAGAATTTACCCCTTGTTCTGGATTTGGAGAAAGTGCTATAAACATTTCCCTATAACCCAATGGTCAAGAAGTAGTTACTTGTATATTCTGTGATGAAAAAAAGATGTCTGCAATTTTTCATCCACATATATTGCAAGACATTCCTTTCAAGACCTCAAAACACCATTTACTCAAATTCTAGATCTATAAGATCTATAAAAAAAGGCAGGTATCTGATTCTATCAACTGAAACATGTGGGTATTAGAAAAATATCTGAACTTAAAGCATTGGGAGGGATTCAGAGCCAAGTTTAACAATCTAACATGGATTCCTTTAAAATCTCTCTGCCAGATGGTCACCAGTGCCACACTTGAGTCTCAACTATTAGGCAGTTCATAATCTCAAAATCCAAGTTTTAGAAGCTCAGGCTGTTGGCTCGGGCTGTTAAGTTCCACTAATTTGTCCGGGTCCCATCCCTTAGGCCATATGGGATAAGGCCATTCTTGCTCCACATGACATTGCTTGAGGCACTTGTAGCTTAGCTGGCTACTTTGACATCACTCTCAGTCCTCATGCCAAGTTCCTTTGTCAGGATGGCCATGCTCCTCTGAGCACTCAGTTGATCCTTCTTTTTCAGAATATGGTGCTTGGAGCTGGATGCAACTCTGAGAGACAGTTAACTCATCTGGACTGGGAAAGGTCTTTCATCTTTCTCATTCTGGATACATTTACTTGCATTAATGTACACACTGGGGTTTTGGTGGCCATGTCACACAATGTCTTACACCTATAAATCAGCAACCCACTATCGTAATGCCATATCTAGATTATGTCTTTCATTCCCCACACTGGCGTAGTTGACTTTTGAGACACAACTGTACAATGTTCATCTATCCTTAGGTTCTTTAAGAGAAGTGATTACTTACCATATTTTCAGTACATGTAAAATTTTGCCTTTGAAAAATCTGTACTTTGACATTATACCAGCCTTTTCCTAAGAACTCTACTTCTTGAAGTTTTCTTCAAAATGTAATTAGATTGTGAGAAAAGTCTCTTGGTGTGTGGCTGGTTGACCTAAGGCAGGGTGTGAGCCCCACTGTTGGTTTCTAGTACTCCTATCCTAGTCCCATGCAGCTAAAGGTCTGAGAGCAAGCCTGGTGGTTTACTGAGAGGTCCTTCTTCACTAGCTAGTGGGGAACCTAATGAGTGTGGAGACCCCACATCTAGAACCTACCATGTCTGGGCACCCACATCTAGGAGTGTGAGTTCAAGACTGCTATAGACTTATAACTTGGACTGTTGGCCTGTTCTTAGAGGATACCTCTATAGGGCTGTTAATCATCCCAATTTCCAAGATAGAGATATCTGTGGGTCATTCTGTCCCATAATGCCAGTGCTAGCTACAGCCCATACTTGGACGGTTAGGCACAGGTGATGTGTAACAGTACTGAATGGGATATGAGAAGGCAACTCTCTCCAAATAACTTTCAACTCTGTCTGGAATAAATGAATCTCTGGGTGAAATTTTCCACAAAACAAGAGCATGCTTACCAGCTCAGGCCATTATGGACCTTGTTAGGATGGTTAACGCAGCCCAAAAAATATCCGATGTGACAGAAATATTTCTTGGTAAATGCAACCACCGACAAGGTGAAAAATGGATCCACTAAGGAGTTCTAGCTCCATGTAAGTTTGATCATTAGCAAAATGAATCAGTTCAAACCTGAAAATCGAATGCTTAGCCTCTCTCTCCTTTTAGAATTCCTCTATGTGCACTGAGTGTTCCTAAATGAGCAGAGGTTGACACACTTAGTCTTGTGTGTTTTTGCCCCAAGCTTTGTTTTTGCAAAGTAACTCCACATCCGGCTGAGAATCTTGAAATTCAGAGTGTCTGCTCACTCTTTATTGATTGTAGGATTAGCTGAATTCCTGGCTTCTGCAATAGAGAAGCATTTCCTATACATTTGAGCACCTAAGTAATAAACCCTCAACAAGTAGAACTGATACTCAGCAAATGCAGATGCCTCCTGCTAGTTTAGGTGGTTTAGTTATGGTAGATAGTATGCGGGCACACCAGGTTCTAAGACTGGCTTGAGGCCTCTGATAACCTTTGTAAATAGCAGCAGCTGTGTCTGAATTAGCTGCCAGGAGTGTTGGAAGTTGAGCCTTGGAGGAACTGTTTGTAGTTTTCAACAAACAACTCAATGTTATAAACTAGGAAAATGTTGAAATTCATATAAAGAGTTGATGTTTACCAAAGGCTGCCCCACAAGCAGAGGAGCATACAGACTGTCTGGATGCTTGTAAGATGCTGCTGTAATTAATCTACGCATTTGGATTCACTTATGGAGTGTGTCGCCTTCATGCACATGATAAATATATCCATCCCATTTAATTTTTATTCTCCCAGCAACCTATTAATGTTGGTATTATTTTCTCTATTTTAAAAGTGAAGAAACTGAGGCTCAGAGAGTTTAAATGATGCTTAATGAGATCTCAGACTCTTTCTGCCACTTCATTGCAATTATCTGACCCACTGTTTCCAGAGAGAAAAACCTCTGTGGTTTGTTTGTCCAGCAAAAATCCATTTGGATAAAATCTAAGTCCATTTAGCATTGTTTCATGAAAAGTGTAATTGAGAAATAACTACCCTCCTTAAAGTAATGCTCTGAATGGTATCATATATAAATTATTGAATGCTTTTTTGAGGAAAGAATAAATGGCTCTACTTTTTTCTTCCTAGAGTTTAGTTTTCCTGTCAACTTTGGGAAAATCCTGTTAGTGGTTTATGTTGGACCTGATGGGAATTCTCTGCATTTGTGTGTTCTCTTCATTTGGGCGGCAAACATCTCTCTCCGTGTAGCAAATAAACCATAGACCTTCAGCAACAACAATGCCCCTCCTCTGTGAGTGCTTTCCTGGTCTCAGGATCACTTGAAAGTTCTTCCTTCTGATTATGAGGTTTGTGAGTTGATTCGCTGGCAAAGTAATGTAAGTTGAAAATCTAAGATTCTAATCGTGGCCTTGGTTTGTACAATACGAAGTGATTTCAATTATTCGGGGCACCCCTCATCTGCATGCCCCTGCTTCCTTCTCCCTGTTGTGATTTTCAGTGAGCTCCTAGTTATTAGGGTCCTCCACTGACAACAAAGAGACTTTGATGAGTTACATGTTCTCAGGCACCTCACAGATGCTCCTTGTACTTCCATTTCTTCTCCTGGAAACTAGGGATAGCCATCACTAACTTTCTCTCTGGTGCTGATAGAAAGATAATTGAGATTTTTAAGAGAAGCTATAATCTTCTATGTAGTAATATTGGTTCTGGATGGAAGGATTAACTCAGTGGAATTCAGACAAAGCATCTCCATTTCCTCACTGCTCATGAACACTTTTTTTTAGAGGGTAGGCTGGCTAAGGTGGGTGTTGACAAACAAGTTTGTCTACCTGCCAGTGGCTTTTTAGTCTTCCATAAATGATAACCCTGCACCAAGCTGTTGTGATGCTTTTCTTCAATATAAACCATCTTAAAAATATCTCTTTCTCTCTCATCATTAATAAGCCTATGGCTTGTTTTCCTTAGTTGGTTTAGGCATAGCGCAAATGCTATTAAGTTTATAGATCCGAACTCTAAAAATATGTCAGGTCACTATTTTGTATCAAAGTCTAGGCCGAACCCCTAACCTGGACCAGTATCTGTAGGATACCTTCAAAGGGAAAGGAGTGGTTGAAAGACTCACTTTATTGGTACCATTTATTTCTTCAGTAAATATTTATTAATACTTTCTATGTCAGGCACAGTTCTAGGCATTAGAAATGTAGCCAAACAGACCCCACAGAGCTTCCAAGGGGAGAAAGTAATCAAATAAAACATATGAACAAACACGATAATTGCAGATACTGCTATGGACAATGAAGACAATAAAGTCAGGTCATGGAATAAGGTGTGACTGGGTGGTTGAGAAACTCCCCTGAGGAGGTGATCCGTGAGCCAAGGCTTTAATGATGAGAACATCCAGACAGAAAAGAAAGCCTTCCATGTGCACAGGCCCTGAGGGAAGAGCGAAGTGCCAAGAATTGATTTAAACCTGTGACCCACAGGCATTAATCTTTGGGAGGCACAAGTGTGAAGAGGTGGAAAGAGGACTGACCTTGAAATCAGAATCCTGGGTCAGGGTGCGAATCCTAATTTCTGTTTCCCTATCTCGTAAATGGGTTCATGAATACCTGCTACAACGGGTTGCTGTGAGGCTTGTATGAGCACAAAACAACTATTCATCAATGTGGGCCATTCATCCATTCAATGCCTCTACATTGTTGGCCAGGCAAAGCTTCAGTCTTTGTTTCACCTAATGCTGAAGCATCATGACATTAAGGAGACCAGAGGTTCTTAGGTAACAGCATCATGGGAATAAGGGCTAAGGCACAAATGCCAACTCCAAAAGAAAAATGGAAGCAGTGCTGTCTGGTGTAGCAAGAACTTCAGATTCTAAAATAGGCTCTGTGTGATAATGGATGAAACTCTTTCCCTCTCTGGTTTCAGCTTCTTATTGATCGAAAACAGGAGAAGTTAGAATATCTGATCTATAAACTTCTTTTCAGCTTCATGTTCAGATTCTGGACTCAAATGCTCTAATAGGACTTAGGACGTAACACCCAGCCAGACATGACCAGGCACAGGCAAGGCAGGGAAGATGTAGAGGGTGGGGAGTGTATGTCAAAGGCTGTTGGTTCAGGCAAGTGGCTTTTGATTGCAAGAGTCAGAACCACAAGGTCTTTATGGAGAGAGCAGGCTGTGAAGAGCAAGAATTAATGCTCAAGTCACTTTTATGATGTTCCTCTGTGTGTGTGTGTGTGTGTGTGTGTGTGTGTGTGTTGGTTTCTCCTCTTTTCGCCTCTTAGGATTATGCTGAAACGTTTTCCATGCTAAAATCACTGTACAGAGGCTCCTGCCTGGGGAGGAAAAGCACCGCCCCCCACCCCTCCACGCCTTGGGCATTGATTGTTAAGCAACAACTAAAACTGTGTTCATATCACAAACCGTATTCACATGGCAGCAGCCCATGCCAACAAAAGAACTACTAAAAGCAGTGATGGTGCATTGTTTGCAGAGCTGAGCTGCTGCCTCTCCAGACAAAAGCCGCATTAGAGACATGACTTCAAGCTTGCAAATAAGAGTGCTGAATCATGCTGGAGCCCTCCAATAGGATTTTCCTCAAGATTTTGTAATACGCAATTTAAGAGAAAAACAGCCTTAAAATCCAATATTCTTTTCAGAAATATCAGCTAAATCATATCCAGAGGCCAGATAATAATTGCTTCTTTCTCTTGACCTCTGTACTCCCGCCCCTGTGTAGCTGGCCCACCTCATTCTGAAACTGGAAGTTGAAGCTACCTGATTCCACATTTTATTCTGCTATCACTGACATCTTCAAGTTGATAGACATGCAGGATTTGCTTTGCTTCCCTACTGATAGGGTCCTAGTATATTTCCCATAAATAGTTTTCTCTCTGGAGCATACTCTCAACCTCTTTCTTACTTATGCCCTCTGCTTTTCTTCTTTCTCTATTAGGATCACAATTATCAGCCAAGTAACAGTAAAAATCCACTAGGTAAATCAGAATAAAAATGCCAGTTTAAAATATATTTGCATATCCAATTTGCACACGCAAAAATATATTCTATTTGTAAAAATACGTGCATATGTGTTTGTGAGAGCATGTATGTATTCACATACATTTTTTTCTAAATCAGATATGAAGGTGTGATGTAGTGAATACAGGCTTTTAATCCAGTTACATGTAGATTGGGAAACACTGATTCACACAAATTCTTTCGTTCTTTATTCAACAAATACTTATCATTGCCAAACATTATCCCAGGTGCTAGAGAAATAGTGGTAAACAGGAAAGATTTTGTTTTAAAAAGATTGCTGGTTAAAAAAAAAAGTATTTTAATTTAGACTCTTCCTACTTATAAGAGAACTTGAACAGATCTGTACCTATTAATAGTGCATAAGATACTTTAAGATAAAATAGGGCAAAAACTGTCTGAAGAAAGTAGAAATAAAGAAATGCTTTCAGACTTTTGAACCGAGTAAATTTTAAATACTTGGGCAACAAATTTGACTAAACTTTCTGATGACCAAAACAAATAAGAAAACATCGAATTATATAGTTATGATTTTCTAATTGCAGAGATGATAAAAACTAATTTTCTGGGAAGACGAAATTTTTCTTTAAAGTGGAAATTTATCAGGCTTTTTAAAAAATAGTGAGTGACAT
Organism: Rousettus aegyptiacus; assembly: GCF_014176215.1. Classification (NCBI taxonomy): domain Eukaryota; kingdom Metazoa; phylum Chordata; class Mammalia; order Chiroptera; family Pteropodidae; genus Rousettus; species Rousettus aegyptiacus. The sequence continues at coordinate 23,523,859 of NW_023416310.1, forward strand.
CAGTTACTCAGTGAGTAACTAAGAGGAAATAATAGTTTCCAAATATGCTTTAAAGGTAAAAATCAAAATTATAACTAAATTAAATCCGTTGAGGGCAGTTTTGACAGGGGCTCAGATAAGTTAAAGAAACTTTACTTTCTGATATCTGATTCAAAGTGAGGAAGAGCAGTTACTGTATTTAGTTAATGTGACCATTAGACAGAGTGTCTTAAGTATTAGATGGGCTTTGGCCAAATTACCCATTTTATCTAACATGTAATCTAAGGTGGATATTCCATTTGATTAAAATCAGAGCCCTAAATTTCAAGTAGCAGTACCATGAAATGCAAGTTGACATTTATTGGCAGAAAATGAAGGGTCCTTTAGAGGATTTCTTTAGTATTTCCATGTTTCAAAGACAGAGGTCATCTATTTTCTAGCAGCAGATATAAATACAATTCTAAGATCACAAAAAGAATTTGGAAGTCCCTCTGGGTTCCTCATGATGGGATTAAACGTGGATGTCCTAAGAAATGCAGTGACTGATCCTGTCCGCTTTCCACAATTGGTATTCCTTCTGGTCTCTGTCCTATGCTTGCATGCTCATTTCTAAACCCCTAACTTCGCCACGTGTAACTGAGAGTAAAAGACTCTTTGACTTCGTCCCTTTTGTCTTGCATTAACTCATTTGAAACCTGGCCAATTAAGACCTGAATTAAAGTTGTGGGAGGGACATCTAGAGTTGAGCTAACAGCTTACTGGCTTTTGGACTCAGGTGGGTTTTCATATTCAGCTGGCCACTTGCTAGTCATGTGACCCTAAACATGTTAAATAACCACTCTGGGCCTCAGGATTCTCAGTTGCAAACAGGACAAAAAAATACCTCACAGTATAGCTGTGAAGAATAGAAATAATAGATATAAAGCAGTGGCCATGTAGTAAACAGCCAATAAATGGTAATATTATTTAAGCAGAAAGTGAGCCACCACAATTTCATGTATAGGCTTTCGATAGACTTTCTTTAAGGCAGTTGTAACTACTATTTCTCACGAAGCCACATCCTTTTTCACGAACTTCAATCAGCTTATGATTTTTAGATAAAGGATAATTAGGAATCATTATAGTCACACAGGAAACAGGACAAAATGAAAACTCTCACTCTCTAACACTCTCTCACCCCACCTTTTGTCTTGATTGTCTTACAGTCACAGGCTCTATCAAACCTGACCCAGCAAGACTTTTTTTTAACTGCTTAAATGGGATTTTCATATGACCCAGGGTTAAGTAATGAGAGTGTCTCCTCAGTAATGATGTTCAATAATAGAAGAGATAGTAGAAAGATACCTGCTTAGTAGAATTGCTTGGCAATCCCTTGAAACTCATTTGAGGGACCATTTTTATTATTTATTATTTAGGACTTATGGAGTAAATCAGTCTTCAGGCTGACAATATTTTCAAGTGAATTATTGTCTGGGGGCATCACAATGTTGCCAGCTTCTGCCATGAAATAATTCAGTTTAATTAAGAGCACTTACCACTCCACATTGCATGCAGGGGTGAAAGACCAATGTCAGAAGTGTCTCCCAAACTAAACTAGTCTCCATATAGGCTTGAGAGACCTTGCCTTCCACTCTTACATAGCTGAAGTCAGGCCTCTGATTGTAATCCACTGTTTACTGTAGTGAGTGTGGACAGACCAACCGAATCTACCAGCTCGCCTTTGTGTTGAATGTCTGCCATTCAACAGACATGTCCACAGACATTTCTGAGAGGATTCTACAGACATTTCTGAGCTCCAATTATGGAGCAGGAAGAAAATAGGAGTTTTTGAAGTCATCATTTCACTTAGTTTCTTTGAAGACTAGCTTCTCATCCCTTTCCTTTTAGGAGGATAGACTGAACTGTTTGCTGTTATTGTGCTAAATATTTAATTTAAGCAAGTCAGGTGGGTGGGAAAAGTATGTTTTCCATTGCCAAAATCAGGTGGTCCATGAAGCAAAGCCAGCAGGGATACTATAGAATTTTGACGACCGTCAACAGAGCTCCAACATTTTAATATTGGATGATATCTTAGAACTCATCTAGTCCAGCCCTCTTGTTCTCCTGACGCTAAAACTAAAATTCAGAAAGGTTGAATACTTTGTCAAGGTTATATGGTTGGCACAAGATAGAACCAAGACTACAAAAAGACTTCTTTTTTCTTTGTCACTTTTGAGTGTTCCTTCCTTATGACAATGCTAATATATATTATGTTAAATATGTAAAATCTACATCAAATGTAAAAGAATTTCAGAAAAACCCTTAGAGCTAGATACTTAAAAATGTCAGGTAAAAGAGAGAACAGTATGTTGACTTTCTTGAAATAATGTTACAAATTATTAGGCAGGAGAAGCCTGTGGATGCACGTAGGCAAACAAACATTCCCCTTCGTTCTTTAGGGAACTGACTGACATTCTTTCTAAGGGACTATGAACTAGGCTCTAGGAGACGTAACAAACACTGAGGGAAAAAGACTTCATTTTCGAGTTGCAGCTCAATTATCCAAATGAATAAAGATATATGCCATATAAAGTGCATGCATATGTCTTCGTGTGTGTTTAGTGTATTGTGTGTCTGAGTATGCACACATGTATATGTGTGTTTCCGTGTGTTCATGTATGGCTGCACACAAAAATGCATGTCTGTGTGTATCAGTGCATGCGTGCATAGATCTGTTCTACATCTGTATTCATGTGAGTGTGTGTGCATGAGTGTGTGTGTTTCAGGCCCCAGGCACTGTGAGTGAGGGGCCTGAAGTGAATCTTGGGCTGATCTGTACCCCTGCATTGCCATTTATCAGCTTTGCTTCTTGAGCAAATATAAGACTTTCCCGAATCTCCATTTTCTTATCTGTAAAGTAGTATATGTAATACTTACTACAAAACAAAAAACAACGGCGTTTTTAGTCACTTAGCCATTTTAGTAATTAAACTGAGTTGACGGCATTTATACAAAATTCAGTTATATTTATTGTAGGATCTTCAATACGACTTGCCTCCCAAGCAACCAAACGTGGTATCTAAAAGTAGAGACAGCCCTCGTGAAAACTCGCGTTGCTTTGATTAATCCTTATAGTAACTCTGTGAATGAGCGGCAGTTGTTGCCACGTTACTTATGAGGGAATAGAGATTTAGAGGTGAAGTAATCTGTCCGGAGTAACCCAGAGAGTTTTTAGAGGTCTGGGACACAACCCCACATCTGCCTCCAAATCTAGGCTTGTAATCACTCCCTCTGTCACCGTGCTGAGGCCCACGGCTGTTGTGAAGAACAGCAATGCAGTGGTTGTGGAACTGTCACTGGCATCTGGTTCTCTTTAGCCAACAAATGTTTGCCTTCCTCCTTGACACATGTTTCTCCCTTGGATCCCAGCTGGTACACAATTTCTTAAAGCCCATCCTCCATTCTGCCTTATGGAGACACTAAGGAGAAGGTGGCATTGGGAGAAATTCAAAGTGGACATACGGTGAATGCTAGCTTCGCTGGGAAGTACGTCTGCTGACACATCTTCAAAGCGCCATTGACAGTACTGGCCTTGCAAGTTCCTGACAGCCCCTTAACTGCCCCAGGCCACTGCTCCTGGTATTCCACCCAGGAAATGATAGAAAGGGAACTGCTGGAATGTGACTGCTTGATCCCTTCCTAATCTCTGGAGTCTCCTAAATCCTTTGACTCTTCAAATATTAAACTATAAGAACTTGGTTCATAGATGTGTGATGGTCACAGGAGGCCCAGCTACTGAGCTATGAAATTCAGTGAAAGCGGGGGAACAAAAAGGTTGCCAGGGGGCTACCTCGAAACTAGTTTAAATATAATCAGTGAGAAACAGAAACAAAACCTACTTACGAAATTCTTATTTTTGTTTAGCAAGATATATAGACTTAATTTTACACAGAAAATTGCACAGGAAAAAACTTCTCAGTGGTGCCATTTCAAAGCAATTTAATATTTTTAATAAGGCAAATCTTCCTGGTTTACAAGTATTTAGCCATGAAATCTTAAAATCCAATCAAAGTCTGTTTTCATAAATACTGTTTTACAAATTTTATTGTCTATTTAACAACTCAAGAAAATTAACATTCTTTAGATGTATAAATTTAATCCCAATGACCAACATTGAGCTAACTGGCCTTCATGTAATTTAGTGCCTGTAACATATGGGATTGCTTTTCTGATATTTGGTCTCTAAATTGTAAATAAGGTCAATTTACCCAGCAGCCTACAAATTTCTAGGCAATTGTCTTATTCCCCAGTAGTCATTTAGAAACATAGAATATATTGCATGACAAATAAGAACACTTAAGAGATTTTGCGTTTCATTCATTAATAGTTCTTCAAAAAATTGGGGCAGGAGTTAGTACGCTAAAACCATAGCATCAGGAGAGGTGACAAGACTAGTGTCACTCAATGAGACAGAAGTGGGAAACGATTTTCTTACTTTGAGATTTCTCTCTTAAGGGTAGTGAACAGCACACTGGACTAGTGATCAGTGGATCAGGGCACTCTGAGCTGGGTTGCAAAGCTGCATTGCCTCAATGAGGCTCAGATACTTTCTCTAGAGGGTAAGAATAATCTTAACACCTACCTCATGGGATTTTGAGAGGATTTAATTCAAAATAATACATAGACGTCAGCAAACCAAAATCATCCCCTTTAAAGTAAGGAATTATTAGCATCTTTATGGCTGCTTCTCTGTATACCTTCTCTCACCGGGATGAAATACATACTTTTGACCTTGTCAGTGACATAATTTCTCTCACTTTTAAAATCGACCTTTTCCACTGCTATAGACTGGTCATAAAATAGTTACCCTGGTCCCTGAGAGTTACAAAAATGTATAAATGAACCAATACAAAACCTCTCCACTGCTAGAAAAGCAAATTCAGCATTGAAGCATCTATTGACGGCGTGCCCTTGGCCACCGTCCAGTGAAGCTCCTATGCACAATTCCCATCTCTCTCCATGGCTTCGTTGTTCTCCGCGAGAAGCTCACTGTCATACATACATTTTATTTTACTTATGTGCTTAATTTTGCTTATTTGCTGTCTCCTCCATTAGAATGTAAGCTCCACTCAAGCAAGAGCATTTGTCTGTTTCATTCACTTGTCCTATCCCTCACACCAAGAACAATGATTGACATATAGAAAAATGAATGAATGATGTCCAGCACATGCCCATTATACAATGGCTCATGTATCTGCAGCCACAGGAGACATGGAAACTATTTAGAATGGTTCATTAAGGCTTAGATTGCTTTTAATATTTCAATTCTGATATGTCAAAGCCCATAAAATAATTTGGATATTTTTCATGTCTTCTATCACGGCTTCATTGGTGGTTTCTTATTTAGGTTATCTTTGTCCTTTTAGTTCTTTTTTCTCTGTGAAGAGGGAGTATATTTCATGCCTCAGATGCTAATTTTAGATTTGTGGGAAACATAAGCCATAATGAAGGATTGCTACAGACTGAATATTTGTGTCCCTCCTCAATTCTTATGTTGAACCCTAGTGCCTCAAATGGTGGTATTTGGGGAAAATCTTTGGAAGATGATTAGGTAATGAGAGCAAACCCCCCATGAATCTGATGGAGCCCTTATAAAGGAGACTTTGGAGAGCTCCCTCGCCCCTTCGCCCATGTGAGGACGCATGGAGAAGACAGCTATCTATGAACCAGGAGGCGGGCTCTTCCCACACACCAAATCAGAGCCTTGGACTTCCCAGTCTCTAGAACTGTGAGAAATAAATTTCTGTTGTTTAGAAGTCAACCAGCCTATGATATTTTGTCATAGCTGCCTAAATGACAGGGTGTTCCCCTCTCTGCCTGTTAGAAATGTAAATCCATATTTACTCTCCTAAGCAAGTACCCATCATTTAATATTCACAACTTTCCACTGAATACTCAAGTGCAAGAAAGTAAAGTGTGATCACAAAGAGCACTAATAATGAACGGGCACATAATTTTTACCATCCTCTGTTCCCACAGCACTTGGGAGATCTGTCAAATTCTTGTGTGGCAGATTGGAAAGAGGGGGTTGTGTCAGAAGTCACCACCCAACTGTTAGTGACTCTACTTCCATGTTTCACAGTTTGGGAATCACTACTTAGAAAACTCTAGCTTTGTTCATTAGTTGCAACATTAGAAGATGAGCCTGTGGGGATCTTTAAAGAGGAAAAAAAATCAACAGTGGAGATGGAGCATAAGAATTGGGGGGGAAAAAACCCAACTCACTACAGTGTTGTTTTCGTAAATCTGTGAGAGGGACTTTCTCCTATCTTTATACAATCACACAGTGGACAAGGTTTAACAATGCAGGAAAGGGATGCTTCTTTCTATATTTAATCCCTTTTCTGGCTCCGTGAATTTGAAAAACACTTCATTTTGTACGATTTTCCTAAATAAAACTCTGCACTTTGCTTGTACAGGAAGAAACAGAATGTGATTCTATTTCCACTTCTAGAGCCAGTGCAGACATTTCTTTGTTAGACGTTGTTGAAGAGAGTGTAAAATGATGCAGATGGTAGTGGTGAAGTGTCTTAATGTCATCCTATCCCACCTATAATTTTGCTGTTTCCTTTGTGATTTTTACTTGGCCACTTTGCTTTCAGGGAATTTTCCAGACAGAGCCTCGCGATTGGCTACCCTTTAGATAGAGACACAAAAGGCTTTAAATTTATCTTGTCTATTTCCAGAGAGAAAGATGCAATGCTGAGGACATTCGTTTCACCTAGAAAGTCTAAATTAGTCTCCAAAACATGTACATATGCTACAAATACATTTATTTCTCTCCTAACTTTTATCATTGAAGTTCTTTGGTGCTCTGACATAGACTCAGTGGAAAAGTAAGTGCAGCTCAGGCCATTATAATTTATAACATGCAGAGAAAGGCACTCACCAGCGCTGACAGTGATGGCTTCAATAAACTGCTCTCTCCAGCTGTTCGTCCCAACCACAAGGGCTAGGTTTGTCTTCTTAATAAGTTTGTCCACGGTACTCTAGAAAGGTTGAAAAGAGTAAGATAATAACTGCTAGGTTAGTTAAGGCCTTGGAAAATCTAAGACCTTGTTGATTTTGAAACCCCAGAGTTATATAAAGGGTAGCAGATGTTAGGCTCAGAAGAACAGTATTGACATCAAACACTGTTATGATTATGCAAACAGGCATGGTCCTTACTTGGAAACATATTGAAATGGAAACTTCTTTGTAGCAAATACAAGCCTCCTTCACTGCCTAATGGCCAATGAAGAATGGCCTCACTGTTTAGAACAGCAGATGCTGCAGAAGCCCATGCCTTCCCCTGAAGGCTTTATGAACTTGCTTCTCTACTGGCTTCATCTAGAGTGTGCTGTCTGCACCTGAATTAACATATGCCCTGCTCAGCGTTACATATCTGTGCATAACTGGAAGTGGCAGATAGACTAAGAAACTAAAAACTCTTACTGCTCTTGTGTTTATCAATATAATGCAGCCAGCTAGCACAGGTTTCAAGGTTGTTGCTGGGTGATCATCCATAAATGGATTTTTCTTTGGTTAGAGAATTCGCTCTCACCCTATGGCTATTGTAAACAAGAAAAATAAGATAAAAAGTCAGTTTGTATGGTTTAGAGCACATTGCAATTTACCTTGCGCTGAATTTCTCCCTTCTTTATTAACACTGAACCTCTTCTTTTTCCTTCTACCTTTTTTAAGCATTTGGTTTTGTACAATGAGCACTTTCTAGCTTTCTAATTGTCAGTTAATATAACAACAGGAGCAGTCAAGCGTTTACAAGAAAACTAAGTAAGCAGATGCACCCAAAGCACTACCACAAATCATAGCAACTACGGGGAAAAGGGTCATTTTCAGGACATGAGGCTGCTCTTCCCAGAGGAACTACCACATTGACTAGTCTACCACACATCCACACTTACTGTCAGAGCATCCTCGAATTCCCACTAATTGCAAAGAGGCAGAAAACACGTATTATTTGTCTTAGGTCAAACTCTGTACATGTTTAATGCACTGTGCCTGAATTGACTATGGTTTGAGAGAGAACATGTTATCAGCTAACTGGGTGTAAAAAAAAAAAAAAGATGCACAGAAGGCCAAAGCTAAATCAGAATGTCAGGTGTGTTAGTTCAACGAGTCATTTGAACTGACTTGAAATACTGAGATAACGTGAAAGGGCCCATCTCCAACTAGCCTACTGTTTTTCCAACATCATTTTTTTTTATTATTGCTTGTTTGTCCTTAGGGTGGTGACCTTTCAGCCTCTAGCCTCCTGTCTAGAACTGCTAGTGCCCCTGATAATAGCTGTGACCATCACTGCTCTTGGCCACTGTAACCTGAAGCACATGGCAAGCATCTGCCTTTTCTCTCTTGACTCAGCCACATCTAATCAAGCACTCTGTCTTAGCTGATGCCAATTCAAAGTTTTGTGTAGACTGAAACAAGAAAGGACCCTGACATTTCCTAAATGTAATGGAAACTTGGGGCTGATCTCTCCAAAGGAGCCTCTTTGTTTGGAAGCCAAGGCGGAGATTCCCATGTTTATCACCTGGAGATAAACAAGTTACAGGATAGACTGGTCTAACAGTTGAATGCAGATTTGCCTCAAGAAATAATCTCTAAAGAACAAAATTTTAAGATAAACTAAACTTAAAAATGTAAAACCCAGGGTAGATTGTAAACTTAAGTTCTTGTTAACCCTGGAAAACTATGGGATAGCTTGGGTTTTTCCTAGATCTTAATTTGCATATGTGTCCTCCCTTGACCTATGGGAGGAGGGGAAGTGAATAAGACGAACTTGGTGTTCAGATACTTTAACTAGTTCTTTGCCATCTATATTTATCCAGAGATTTCCTATATGCCAGTGATAACTTTTCACTGCCCTAGACTTGTAAGTGATTGTTATAACCTCTCTTCAGCAGTGAGTTTTATGAAAGCCCAGCCCTGTCACAAGTAAACAAAAAAACAGTGGGCAAAGCAGAGTGGGACATTGTGAGGTGTCACCCAGATTTGAGTGCGAGTGCAAGGAAATTAACAGATTTCAATCGCCCGAAGGGAAAAGTTTAATTGCATTTTTATCTTTTAAAAATTATGCTGTAATTTGAAAGACATTTTACTCTCCACCTGTCTCGTATCATCAGCCACCTCGATTTGTGAACTAAATTTAAAAAAATAATTAATGGGCCCAGCTAAAGGAAAAGAGGCCACGACAAGAAATCCAGGTAAATACCAAGGCTTCTCCGTCGGTGGCCTGATTCTCCATTTTGAAATAGTAATTCTGTTTTTTTTCAGACAGGAGCAGAGTCTGCTTTGGAAAAAGAAGTGGGGAAAATAGTGCTGTTTTATGAATTTGTAGTTCTGGAAAGCCAGAAAGAGAATGCTCCTTTTCACGTCCCATCATAGAATTATGATGTCTTCTGCTGGAGTCTTCTCAGATGCTAGGGCCACATGAGTGAGACAGGATGGGGGTGAAGTAGGGGCAGAGGGAGCAGCTAAGAATGGACAGAAGTTGCACCTCAAAGTCTGAAGCTCACCCAAAGGCCTATTTGTTTAACTTCTGAAAAATAGGTTTCATTATCTAGAAAACTAAGAATTTAATTTTATTAATTAAATGATAAACTCTCTGGTTACAGGCAGTATTCCTTCAGTATGCTGACTGTGCTAAAAAAAAAGTCCTGGGATCTTAAGAGGATGACTAAATGTAAATGAGAGCTTGTCAATGAGATGTTCCATGGGGAGACCTTACCATCTCCCTCCAAAAAAAAGCCTCCTAATTTTCAGTGCCTAAGAAAAGCCACCTAAATGTCCGTGTGAATGCCTTGCTTCTAAGAGATTTAATAGCTTTTTCAAATAGAGCTTGGTGTTTTCCACATAACAATATCTTGAAATCCACCTTTGCTTCTTCCTTGCTATCTCCTCAGTCTAAACCCTCCCTTCAGGCACCCTGGGCAGTGACAGATGCCAACCGCAAAGCCCTGGTTCTGATACTGTTTGGTTTGAAGGATCCATATTAACTCTAATTCTAATTCTGCATTGACATCCTCTCAATTAATGAGCAGTTGCCTGAAATTACATGTGCCTCTCTTTCCCTACAGATCTGACAGGGCAGGCCAGCACTATGAACAGTCTTGGTCCCGGGATGGCCCTGGCCTCCCCGGTGGGTGGGGTTGGTGAGCATACCTTGAATTCATATGATTCTTCAATGATCACTTCCAGCTTGGTGTGTTCTCCCAAAATAGGGCGCCCCATTTCTGCAATGCGCCTCTCCTCCTCCTCTTTGCTGGTCAGCGGCTGCTTGTCATCACATTCCTCTGTGAAAGGGAAAGGCAACAAAGTGAGCAATGTGCTCAGTTTTATTGAAAATCCTTGGACCCTGCTGCAAGAAAACCAAGAAGGAAGGAAGTCCGAATGACCTACTAAAAGTCCCTTGGTAAGATCATAAAGCTGGAGAGGATAGACACTTGGTGTGTCAGGCAGCATATCACTGTGACAGCAAGTGATGAAAATGTCCCACGACCTAAGCACATTCCAAAGTGCAGATCGGGAAAAGCGACTTACAGGGGCATATTACTGAGCAAGGCTCTGCCTGCATATTGTCTGTATTGAAGGAATCACCCAGGTGTCCCCTGTGACAATGGCTCATCTGCTGTTTGTACACATTTCTTCAGCACACAACCAAAAGGAAACATAATTAAAAGAGCTAGAGGGACTCATGGGATAGAGGAATCTGGCCTCTTCCCCTTCACTTTCTATAGGTGACATAAAATGCCCTAGGGCCAAAGAGATGGTGGAAGGGAAATCCTGCCCTTTGCCTCTCGACCTACCACACACTCCTATTGCAAGAAGAAAACATCCTTTCCATGTTTCAATAAGATGCCTGCTCCAGCGCTTCCTCTGGTGCAAAGCTGAAATGTGTTAGGAAGACCTTGACCATGTAAATCTTAAAATACACAGGGAGGGTGAGGGCGACATCTTTGGGGATTTAATACTACTCACCACGTGAGCATGATTATTTCCAGAACTACTGTGTAGCTTACACTCCAGGAGAGGCTAGGGGATGCTGAGAAAATGTTAATGGACTTGAGAGTCCATTAATGAGGGGAAGCTCACAGTTGGCTCCTCTCTGCGTGAAGGTCATTAGGATAAATCACAGACTGAAAAGGCCATGCACATGTGAAAGACAAACACTATTCCTATAATCACTTAGCCCACTTATCCTTCAGGCCCAGGATGCTAGATCAGGACAGGTCACTTCCCCTCAGAGTCAAGCTGAATAAACTTCATCTCCAAGGAATTAATATCGGTGGTATAGAAAGACCTCAACCCTGATATCCTTGCTTCTAGAACTTTTCAGGTAAACTTCCTTCGGTAGGAGTCTGTTGACAGAAGAAACACCAGAAAGGAAGGGACTTCTGGCCTAGGCTTCTTGCGTTTTGCATTTAGGCACTAGCTTCTGCAGGAGCCCATATTTCGCATTCTCTCCAAAGACATGTGGCTTCCGTCTGCTGCAGGACCCTGCCATGGTGGCTCCATCTGATGCTCTAGCAAATGCTGCAGAGAACCGGTTCCTACGTCAGTCATTCACTGCTAAGACATGGAGCAGATGGGCTAGAGGCACTGCTAACAATTTATATACCACATGTCAAAACCAACCAAAGGACAAAGCAGAATGTAGCATGTCAAGAAATTCTTGAGTATATCTTCAACTGTGTCTTTCTAGACGGATATCTCAGAATCTGCTTTTCTATAGCTGGTGATAACAGGACCCAGAGGAAATTAGATGAAGACAAAAAAGAAGTGATTTTGGACTGGCCAGAAACTGCTGAATGTTAGCAGGTGCAAAGGAGAGGTGCAAGGATATTAACTTTAACTGTTAAAGTGGCAGTATTTTAAAAAGTAGTCTTGGGACGTTATGACGCAAGGGAAGGCAAAGGGTTCCGATTGATGTCTCCAAGATTTATCTTTGAAATTATGAGTACGTAGTTGAGGGGTTGGGCTGAAATATGTGAAATTCAATTTACCCTGAGCACAAATCAATCATGCGTTGGTTCATACTGCTTTCTGATCCTTGAACCCAGGATGTTTTTGGTAGTTTTCATAACTGCAGGTTATATTAACGTCTTTGTTCAAAACCTTGGCTGAACATGGATGCCCTGGAGACTTACATCAAGTAAGAATTATTTTTCCACAAGAACTACTATAACTTGGATTTTTATTTGAATTGCAAAACCATTGGGGGAGAATATTTATTATGTTCCCCTTTTCTGAAGTTTATTTATAAATGGCAAGTTGCTTTTAATAGAATTCAAGATAATTTAGGTAGAAAAAATAGAAAATTTGCAAAAGAAAGGGGATGTGGAGGCATTAATGTGAAATGCCACATTTCACAAGATAAAATGATTTGGAATATAGTATTAAATAAATAGACGTAGTAAAAGAAAATCAAATCACACAGTGAGTGCAAAGGTTATTTCCTTTTTAATCATCCCTCGGTCCTTCTGATCAAGAAGAAACATGTGGTTTGGTGCTGTTATGTCTGTTAACTACTTCCTGGCATTTGAGTTTTTATCTTTTAAGAAAGAGAAAATAGTTCTAAAGCATAGAGCATTCGACTATAACTAGCTAGAACTTAATAACTTTTTTTCCATTCTAACCTTTTTTAAACCTTATTGTCTACTCATGACAAATGATACTAGTTTTCCATTTGTGTTGGTAACAACATTTTCTTTTAAAAACAAATTTAGTCAAGTACAAACACGAGGCAATTTCAAACAATTACATTAAGAAAATCATAGTATAGCTGGTATGAAGTCAAAGCAAATATTGTAGAGGAAGTACGAGCATGACAAAAATTTAGGAAATACTCTCTGAGCAGATCTGATACTAACCTAAAGAAAATCAAGGCACCTCATTTCTTTCACTTTTTACACTCTTTCTCCAAACCTGACTTGACTTTAATGCCATACTTTTATCTCGTTGTCTGTCTATCCATCTGGAAAAGCTTCCCTATTTCTACCTAGCTAAATCCAACCTATCTTTCAAAACCCTACCTCTTCTTGCATGAAATATCCCAGTTGACCTATTTAGGAATGACCACTCTAACCTTATATTAATTCCTTAATATTTGTTGTGTGTGCTGAACACAAATCCTCCTAACATACTATTTAAATTTTTTTTAATGTTACCTGTATGTACAAATATTCAGCATGTAAACGTACTGAGATATAACAATATGTCTCATTGTTCTTTGAACAGTCCTCACATCCCCCAGAGCCTATTACAATGTATGAAATGTATTAGGTGCTCAATAAATATTTGTTGTGTGACTCTCCAACTCACTGTTAAAAAAAAGCCTCTATTTGCTTTTTGCACGTAAAGATGATTTGTTTGTTTAACACACGTCATTGCACTCCTATGATATGTCAACACATTGAAGCTTCCAACCACATCCACCCTGCTTTTCCAGGAACTGATGGCCTAGTGGGAAGCGAGGCATATAGATGGAACAGCTTCTAGTATAGCACAGTAAGAGCTGAGGGACTGGGGTCGGGGAGCAGCTTGCTCTGCCTGTGGGAATCAGGAAAGGCTTCAAGAAAGAGGAGATATTTGAAATTCTCCTTGAAGTATGTATAGAAGCTTGCCAGATGAAGATGGTGGTAAGGTTGGCCAAGAGGTGGTAGGGTAAGGAGAGCCATTCCAGGCAGGGAGAAATCAAAGCACAAAGTTACAGTGTTGTGAAAGGATCAGGGCTATTTTCACTTAATCAATGTCATGAACATTTAAGAAGTAATTATATGTAACTAAGAAAATGCAGCTGGATAAATCCTATTATTTCTCTATGATGATACTTATAAATAGTATTTATGATGCAGGTTTTTGACACTCACAAAGAAGAAAGCTGAGTCTATTTTTTTTTTAATGTCCTCTCTTTAGATACCTTTTATTGAATAGGAGAATAGTTAATAGCATTTTTCTGTATTATCTATTGTGTTTGTTCCCTTTTCTCTTTGAGTGCTGGATCAAATACAGTTAGTTTCATTTCCTTACTTATGCAATGATAATATATGGTAGTTTTAGTTCTGCTTAAGTTCTTCTCTCTCTCTCTCTTCCCATATACATGTATACTTTTTAAATTCACCATATTTTATTGAGAGGTTGATAATAAATTACATAACATCGTGGTCTTAACTAACCAATATGACTTAAAGATCAAATGCATAATTGATAGCTGCTGTTCACATCAGTATTGATAGGCCATAATACAATCCTGTTATAAAATCACCAGTAGGGGACCTCTCTTATCCTGAGTAATTGATTCTGCAATTGGCAAACAAAAGCTTATAGGTACCTGGGATCTGGGAAAAGCAGAATTATATTTAAAAAAGAACTTGTCTGTGCTTTCTGGCTCAGGCTGCATTTTGAAGCAGTGAGTGGTGAAGGGCTGAGAGTGGGAATCCCTATTAGAAAATAATGCAACCCACAGGAGATCTGTGCAGGAGGAGCTACTGTTTATATTCTTTATTGTATTTGCAATTTTTAACTTAACAAACGACGTAGATTGGAAAGGAGGTGCAAGGCTAGTGGTGGGACAATTTGCTCAAGATTATTTTGATCCTTCGATGAGATCTATGCTGACAAGTTTGAAAACAGAGGTCTCTTGATAGTTTTCAGCATTTGGCTGGTTCTCTAATAAGAACCTCAAGAGACTGGCACTTTTATTCCTGTGAGGAATATTCTAGAACAACTCTGCAGTCAGGGCTGGGCATCATAATTATTAAATAGGGGTGTGAGAAGTGGGGATGAAGAAAGTCCTGCTGGGTGGAAAGAAGTGCTTCTATCACCATGGCCAGTGATGCATGATGGTGTTGATGGAAGAGTTGACTATCCTTGCCCTCATCCAGAGATGCAGTGCAAGGAGATGATGCTTGAGCTCTAACCTTTCTGGAGATCTAGGATAGTTGTAGAATCCTCTAGTCACTCTGTCAATGACACCCCCTGGAGAAACCCCACAGATGTGCTATCATCTGTGCACATATGGCTACCATCATGTTACCTGGAGGCAGGAAAAGCAGGCTCTGGGAAGAAATACAGCTTGCTTTCAAAGAAATGTCATTATACTTGAAATCAATGACCCAAGCTTGAGAAACAAGATTTGCAAGAAATCTAGAATACATTGAAACTCGAGGGGGAGGGGACATTGGGATCAGTCTGCTCTCTCTACCATGCCCCCTACCCTGTGCTGATGGGGTTGCATTTTGTTGCCCATCTGCCATATCTCCAGCTACAGAGAATTCACTGTATTATTTAGCAACGTTTTAGAGCAGAGAGGGGCGAAATTGTGTCACTTTAATGTCTAAAGACATAAGGAACACTTAAAGGCAGTTAACTTCAAATTAATTAAACTGGTTCTCAAGGACCATGAAAAAATGAGTACCTGCAATGGTGATTACAGTAGAGGGAATCGGATGTTCTCTAGCGTGAACTTTCCTGAAGACAGGTTGGCCTAGCAAAAGGACAGGCAGGAAATCACCAGAATGTATTGCATTGGTTTGCTAGCAGAGCTTTGTGGAATTAGTAAGCTAAACATCACACTGAGATGCACACATCACAAGCAATGTTAGTTAGAGAACTGAATAGTCATAGGTCACTCCTATATAGGTCACTGAGGTGAGCAGGAAGATGGGGCCGGTGTTCTGCAAGCCACACACACCACAGTCAGGGATGTAGCTAGATTCCTGCAGGTGTCTGAAATGGAATACCCATGTCCTTCTAGTACTGCTTCCAGAGGCATCAAGGAAAAACAGAAAACATTTGTGTGATGACGGGTAGCCTGGTTTTCCTATTGGTGCCAACAAAAGCCTAGAGCAGGCCATTCCCCTAGTTTTTCCATATGTGAAAAGGGGACCGGTATTTGCTTTGTCCACATCACAGGTTTGTTTGGGGGTCACATAACATAATATTTGGGAACATGCTTATTTATTTCCTGGGGCATCTGAATGGGAGAATGTTGTATTCAGGTTTTCATTAAACTTCTGGGTCAATTGACTGCCAGATCCACCTACTGTTGGCTTCTAACAAGAGCTGCCCATACTTGACCTGGGAATCATGAGATTGGAGACTTGGTGCCAACTCTGTCATACACTTGCTGTCTAAGCTTGGCCAAGGCATCTCTCTTCCTGAGACTCAGTTTTCTCAATTATAAAGTGCCACCGAACTTGAAGGGGATTTGTTCCTCTTACCTATGTACTGAAGTGATTAAGTGTTTTTAACTGTCAGAATTTCCATAGTTTGGCTTTCTGAAAAAGCCATATGTCTTATTTAGTCTATTACTTGGTGAGTATAATATGATTGGAAGAGCGACTTTTTAAAAGAGTTATACTGACTGATACATACTTTCGATTAATTAGGGAAATCGACAGCTGCCTGTTTGGGGAATCCAAAATGCCTCTCTCCTGTCCAAACTGAACAAGATACTTAATTTTATTAAAAATATCCAAATGAATGTGCTGCAGTTCCCCGCTTTCGGTGTCCCCACTGTTTTTCATTTGACTGGAATTCATACCGATGACATTTACGAGACACAGCTGGGCTTTGGATTGAACAAGGGTAAAGATGTAGGTAGGAGTGAAGGGCTTGAAAAGAAGGAAATAAAAATGCCAGGGTGAGAACAGCCATCTCATGGCCTTAGACTTCAAGCCAGAGGGCCAGGCTGTGAGTCCTGGATGGGTGACACGGGGTCGATTGATTAATCTCTTTGTCCCTTCATTTCCTCTCCTATAAGCGAGAACAAATAAAATGATATTCCATAAGGTTGAGGATTAAGTGATACAATAAGTAATAAATACTTTGCAAACTCTAACGAGCTACAATGTACAGGGGGTTATCACATTAGGTACCTGGAGGGTCCAAAGGGGGAATGATGATGTCATCATAGGTCTAAACGAGCAAGCTCGAGGAGCAACAGGCGATGACTTACAAATTTCAAAGGTACCTTCACCACTAACGAGATCTCTCACATATAAGTACTGGGCTGTGGACCAAACAACCTTTTCAATTTCCATATACTTTGCTTCAAATTCAGATTTCCACACTTAGCTGTATAAGACCACATAAAAGCTGCAGGCAGATTTCAAAGGCTAGATTAATTCCTTTCTAGTACTCTTGCATCTCAAAGCCTTGACTTCAAAGCCTTAAACTGACTTTAAAGAAAAGCTCTTTGGGATTTATAGCTGCTTTTCACTGTGCAGACCTAAGTTTTAGAACTTTCCCCTGAGGTATCTTACAAGAGTGGCTCTCAGGCATTCTCCTCTAGT
The DNA here is from genome assembly GCF_014176215.1 of Rousettus aegyptiacus. Lineage (NCBI taxonomy): Eukaryota > Metazoa > Chordata > Mammalia > Chiroptera > Pteropodidae > Rousettus > Rousettus aegyptiacus. The sequence continues at coordinate 23,541,171 of NW_023416310.1, forward strand.
TCAGAAGAAGGTCCACGTATAGTGGGAGGAGCAGACCAATGTTGAGATTCCCAGAGAATTCTGGAACTTTCTCTTGTTTTACCTGCACCAATTTCCAGTCTTGGAAAGAGGTGTTAAAATTAGAAAATACTGCTATTTCAGATGAAAGTTTTAGCCATAAGGAAGAAGTTAATGAAGTACATAACATGAAAGAAACTTTTGGAAGAAGTGATTCTGTCCTCTTGGTTACAAGGTGTGTCCCAGGTGGGAAATGTTAGACATTATTAGACAGATATTCTAAAACTTGATATGAACAATTTCTGAGGAAAAAAAAGAGGGATCCAATTACATAGATACTAAAAGATAAGATGCTTCAAGTGATGCAGAAGGAAGGCTCTAAAAGCAAAATCCTGACATAGTCAATGATAAAAAAAAAAAAAAAGGAAGATATCCAAACACACAAATGCATTTTAACAAGGCATTCTACAGCCAAAGATTTTTAGTTAAGGTCTCATTATCAGGCTGCAGAGGGCTGTAGGTGCTGCTAGATACTAAACTATATCTACAATGGTTGACAAAAAAATAAAATAAAATAAAAAATAAAAATAAAAATAAATTCTTTCAAGAAAGCCACGAAGGCTGACTTGCCAAATTTCTACCTTATACAAATCTCACAATGATAACAAATTGGGTGACAGAATCAGAATATTTTCAAAATTTGAGTGAGCTAAAAGGATGCTATGAGAAAAAAAAAAAGAACAAAAATCTTAAAAAATGAATGTAAATTCCTACATTTGGATTCAAAAACAGCATCTACAGCAATGCAGAATTGGGAAGACTTGACCTGGAAAAGCTTCAGATGAATCAGATTTAAGAAATCCTCTACTAGGACTTGTCCTGTTAAATATTTTTATCCTTTTCAATTTCTATGTCTCTGAGAGTTTATGAATTATTTTGTTATTAAATGCTGTGTCTGGAGAGAGGCAGTGGAGACCAATCGTCCATGTAAAATTGGTCGTATTCAGAAAGTTCCGTTTTGGACAGAATTGTGTTGGAACTACTTGATCATACATTTATACTAACAGTAATTTAAGTTAACCCCAAGTCTCACCATAGCATTTTCAAAATAAGAATTTTTGGAAATATTTCCTAATTTTTTTTGTTCAGTTATCTGATTTCAGGAAAAAAATAATTAGAATATTGATACTTGTACAATATATTGGACGTTCGATATTTATCTCCCTCTCTAAATCTGCATAGACCATTATGAAAGGGTGAGAAAAATATTTAGGATCAAAAGAGAGGATGCTCTTGTGTACAGAAGGAGAAGATAACCTCCTTCTGTACCCAAGAAAATAACTTCAGATCGTGTTAAACAATGTAACAGACTGGGTACCATTTCGATTAAAGGGTTTAAACTTTCTAACTGGCATTTTGAGTTTTTACAGAGCATTTCATAATGCACTTCAAGTGGTAGAAACATTACTAGTTAATTTACAAGTGTTAATAATGCTAAAACTTACATCCCCAAAGAGTGGTTCATTCATATTGGTGTGGTGGGATGATGGGAAGGGACTGCTCTGTCTTCTCCCCATGGGACATTAGCTATTATTAGGATCCTGAGCTTGGGCCATGAAGAAATCTTGGGTGTCAACTCTTATTTTTCCTTGAGGCCAGCATTTGTCTTATTTATTCTGGTACTTTTTTCGAACATCTAGCAGGGTGTGCTGCACATCACCAGTGCTACGTGAACATTTGTAAATTGATCATTGTCAAAATGTGAACAAATACCGATTCTCTATATGAGTTTGCTCATAAATAAACACAGCACACACATCGTTAACGTGTAAAATGTTAAATGTGTAGAATCAGCAAGAGCACAGATCATGTGCCACAGCTAAATGTTAATACAGGTTACATAAAATGTGGTTTCCATTTAATTTTTAAGGATATTTAGGGGGAAGTGAGGAACATTTAAAAAAACCGTCTTACCATACAGGTATTTCCCTTCATTAAGAGTAAATAAAAATGAGAAATAATTTTAAAGAATGTATACAATATATGGTGAGAACAGACAGTAAGAAATAAAATTTGATGTCATTAGACTTTAAAAATTCATACCTGTTATTGTGAAGCCACCTAAAAAAGAAAAAATAAATAAATGTTACAATTTATTTAACTCACACTTTAATAACAAATACAAGTGACATTAGACTGCCTGACAACCCATCTAAGGTATAAAAACTTCCCAAATTATATTTATAACTAAGAAAAATATGAAAACATCCATTCAGGACTTAATCACTAATCATTCTTTTTAAGATTATGAGATTTAGTGCACAAATTTAATTCTGTGCATACATAAGAAATCACTGATTTTTAAAAAGGTTATACTAAACTAAAAATGGAACATAAACTATCTGGCCTTAAAAAAATGAGGCCAATTATCCTAAACAAAATGTTGCTAGTAAATCAATAGAAATAAAAGTCAAAAAACTACTGTATCACCTGACGGAAATGGAAAATAACCTAAAAAAATGGAAAGGAAATGCAAGAAATGAAATGCTTACCAAGCTCATTCAATAACAGGGCTGTGAAAGAAACAAGACAAAGACAAACACAGAATAAGAGACCAAATGAATAATGAAAGTAAGAGGAATATCAGCAGAAAGAAATCCAGGCAGATCTGATTACAGTAGTAGGGCGCCACTACTAAAAAATCGGTGCACCCCAAGGAAATGTGCATTGGGAGTATTTCCAAACATCCCAACACTAATTTCTGCAAATGTGTGTGATTGACTTTATATACACATACATGTATGTGTGTGTGTATATATATATATATATATATACTTCACTCTATATATTTTTCCTTCACACTTAATAAAACATTTCTACTATATATATTTATATACAGTGTGTATATCTAGTTTACCAAATATAGTATATAGTAGGAATATTTTATAATATTAACCCTAAAATTTATTTGAGTGAGTCTTTTCATTAAATAGTGCCTGGTAGTTAGTTCAACATATGGAAGGCTCAAATCATCCAGAATCTCAGGTATTGTACTTTTCATTCAATGAAAGCAGATAAACTATCTTAAGAAATTTTATTTTGGCCACCCTGCATGGAAGGATGATTTGGCCCAAGGTAAAGTTCTCTCTCTGGAGGTTCTATTTGCATGATATTTTGGCCATTGAGGGAATGCGTGTGTATTTTAAATCCTCAAAACTTGAATCCCAGGAATTAGCACTTATTTGTGTGTCCCTATCTATGACTTCTGGACATTATAATTGGACAACCAGAATGCCTCCTGTGGACACATAAGTCCATGGAAACTGACAAGGAAGGGAAGGGGACGTACATAATTTGTCTTTCAGGTTATGTGCTTTAAATCCAGACTATACTGTAGCACTTCATTTTGCTGAAAGGTACCTGGCTGAATGTATCAAATAAATTAATTCTGGAGTTGTAGATGGGACTGTTACAACTACTTTCCCGGGCTCAGTTTTCTTTGTAAGGGTAGTGGCGCTAGAGGATACTTTCTAAAACAAGTCAGTAATTTTATTCATAGTGACAAGAATCCACTTGGTGGGTGTGAAACTGGATAGTGCTATCAAGGAATTTTAACTTGCTTTTACATGAGGGCATATTTTATTAAAATGACAGTCGAAAGGACTGTATCCAAGATGCTCTTCCTTTAGATAAAAGACAGTTCTTTGGAAGAATTCATTTAGAAGTAAGTGCTTTTTCCTGTATGTTAATGAAGCATTTTTGATCCCACCTTTGTAAGAAATCAGCACAATTTCCTAAAGTATCTTTTCCTCCTGCTTACTGCCTACGAAGCATATTAAATAGACTACATTAAAATAGGTCCCCAGTGCTTTTTTCTCCATCATTTAAAAGGCTTCTCTTACCATTTTGAACATGATTGAGTCAGGGACGTATATATATATATATATTTTTTTCTCATGGACTCCAAGACCATTGAGTCCTTGCAAATGTGGGATTAAATTCTCTTAAATGTTGGGACTGTAAAGGAATTAGTCCTATACATTTGATTTTTTTTCCTTTTACATGTAAAAGTATAAATTTCTTGCCAGGTAGTCCACCTAATCATCTCCTATACTGTTCTCATTAATTGTATGAAATTAATAAGTGCTATTAATATGTAGTATATTCTTTTTACATGTATAATTAAATAAATAGGATCCCTTTTAAAATGGCTCATTATAGAGGATAATTATAGGAAGGCCTCATAATAATTCAGAATAAAACATTATCTTTAATGCTGAGATAAAATTCCTGCCCTTCCTTATCAAATATAGGTCACATAAAACAAATATAAAAATCAAAGAGAGCAAGTAAGTTGTCTTCTTTGTTCAAATGTTTTTTAAAAATATAAGTACAAATCAACCAAAAAACCTAGTTATAAGAACACTACTGTTTATTTATTTATTTTTTACTCTACGTGTTAGAAATCTGTCAACTTTATGAAGAAAAAACATTTTGGAGCGTAAGCCTAGTAAGGCCTTAGCCAGGGGCTAAATTTTTACTAAAGGACCATGTCCTTCTTCCTAAGAAAACTGATTTGATGATGGTATCATACATATAGTCCCTTTTAAATGTCATATTTGATATGAAAAATATTATGCCCAAATGGACACTAGAATATTGATACCACTGCTCTTTAAGGATCTTCCTTTTTATTAAATATATATATTTTTGAAAAACTGGGTTCTCCGAAGAAGCCTAATTATCAAATTCTTTTGAAATTTCCTACTAGTTGCCATTAGACTCATCTACCACTATTAATAGGTATTAATTAGTCTTTATCACTAACTTTTTAGGGGAGATTTAATCGTTGGAACCAAATTTTAGAATAATCCCTGAGTAGTGAAAAACTAAATGCATAAATTGTTCTTTTATATGATCACTTTTGAGTTACAGAAACCTCTTTCAAGCATTTCTTAGATCAGGTTTTAATCAAGGTTAGTTGGCATTTCCTGAAGAAAATGGGCATTACTTGGTGCACTCGTGAATTAGGGAAGGAAATGAAACTGCTAAAGCTTCAAAGGAAATGAAGTATAGTACTTGGAAGCCGAGGAAGAAGAGAGAGTTAAGTGTGAGAGTAGGGAGACACGGAGAGAGAAGAGTACAATTTCTCGCTGGTATGTCTTTGTATACTCTCACACCTTTCATTCCTCTTCTTATCCATTTTGGTTCCTCAAGCACAAGGGAGAAACTGCACTCTTTCTCATATTCCTCACGGTCAAATATTCTAATGGTAATGATCTTCCTGTGGGAACACAAGACAAAGGCAAAACAAATGGTTGGAGTCGCACGCTCATGCTAGGTGTTCACCAAGCCGAATGTTACTGTGATGTTATGGAGGGAGAACTGGCCACACATGGACCTCCCGAAGTATGTAAAAGGGCATCTTGGGTGCTCTCAGCTGGCGCCCATTAAGTTTTCCTTGCTGATTTATCACGTTCGCAAATCCTTCCTGCTCCAATTAGCAGTCAGGAGGTACCCTCAATTTAGGAAATCAGAAAGTTGGCTTCATTTTGGCATAGCAAGGCATCTGCATCAACTTTCTTAGAAATGGAGAATTGATTGACTGCACTGAAAATTAATATCACAGAACTGCAATGTACAGAGAGGCCGAATTTGGCTAATGGAGCTACAGGCAGGGCCCACGCAGTCCCGGGTGAGATCTATGCCCTGTTACATAGGTGGAGGGATATGTGTGTTGTAAGTCACGTTCTGAAGAATGCAGGCATCCAGGGGTGGCACAGGCCAGCAGAAGCTGTTGGGCTCAGCCCTGGAGCAGCTCCCCCACCTTTCTTCTCACTCATCTCCACCAGGCGGGGCTCTCCAATCTCAAGGAAGAAGGTCTTGTTTTTCTCATACTCCTCATCATCAATTACCTTGACTGATATTGTTTTGCTGAAACAGAGAAGAATAGAAATTGACGAACAAGGGGAAGAGAAAAGAGAAGAGAAGGAACACAAAGAAGAGGAAAGCAAGGTAAATGAGCCGTACTTCCAGACAAACGGCAGCTGAGAAACCTCTGTATGGTGAGTTTTCCCTTCAAGAATGAGTAGGGGATAGCTATGAATGACTGGAGAGGTCACCCTGTACACAGCAACCCTGTCCAGGGCCAAGAGTTAGTTCAGGCAAAATACAGCACTCGGTACTAACAGGTTTACCATCATTATGAGAAGAAAAAGCAGAAAGACACGGACTACAATAATAAGAAAAGAAAAATATATTTATTTAGTAAATGCCTTAACTGTCAAATTGTTTGAGCTGTGCCAAGGAATTCACTCCTTTAGAACAAATCAATAAATCGCATCAAAATATTAATGGAAGTTATCTCTGAGTGTTAGGCTTATGAGTTGCATTTGGTCTTCATTGTGCTTTATTGTATTTCCAAACATAATATTTTTATCGTAAGATTTTATTAAAATAATAAATGTATCAAAGCATCACAAAATAAAATATAAAAGTCCTTTATCTTACCCCACCCAATGTCCTAGAATTAAAGTCTTATTTGCGTTAGTCAGATTTCCCACCTAGATCACAAGGGGAAGTTGTTCATGTCTTGTTTGTCTTTCTAAAGATGGAAGCTGAAGCCTCCCAACAGCTGTCTTGAAAAGTGGGGGGTGAGGAATCATGATGTTATAGCTATTTTCATCCCTCACAAAGCTGAGTTTCAACCTTGACAAAATATGCCATTTACCCTACTTTTAAACTCCACCAATACACCAAGGCTTTTTGTTAAGAATTCTTCCTGTAACTCATCCTTTAGCACTTCTTGCCTTTTGGACTTCTGGTTGTGAGTGACTGACAGGTAGGTAGGAAAAATGCAAATATTATGCAAATATCAACTTCCCATAAGCCTTGATGACTCTGAAAATAAATCTAATGTTATCTTCTAATTAATAAGGGCTTAATCGCATCATGTATTATAACTTAGAACCCACTCTACACTTGTTTGTCCTTGAAAAAAATTTTTTTCAGTAACATTGGCCAAGAATACTTCTCACTAAAGTTTTTGAAACAACACGTTTATACAGACACACAGTTCAAAGGCATAGATATTATTTAGCATTGGTGGAATTTTCTCAGTCTTCTGGAAGGAAACTGGTTTATAATTTTACAAAAAATTATTGACCCAAACCATCACATTTCATTTAGACCTATGCATGCCAAAGAGTATCTTCTTTCCTAAAATGAAGTAGGCTATGAATAGAAGTTGCTTTTAATTCTCTGAATTTCTCAGCTCCTGATAATTAATGCTTTAGTTCTGCTTTCTTGGGTTAGCACTGTAGAAGTGAGATCAAATGACTGGTTCTGGTCCTTTGGAGCCCCATAACCTGCTCTCTGCTCCTCAGCTACAGAACAGTCTTGCATGATGCTCACAACCCAATTTCTCACTAGTAAGGAGTTGGAACTCATGACAGCGCCTTCTCTATCTCAGTTCTGTCCTCAAAGACTGAAATACTACGGGGCTAGATGAGCAGTTGCAAATGCCTAAAGCAATAATCATTTTTTTTTTTTGAGTAGTGAGATATTTAACAACCATGTGACAAAGTCCAACTATGTGTATACAGTGAAGAGTTCCTGTCTAACTTCTAGAACAATTTTCTGGAATTCATCTGTTTACTTAGTGTCTTTTGAAAAATCAGCCTGCCTTAACTAAACCAGGATATCTGATCACTCCTCATTATCCAAAAAATACAAGATATTAGAGAAAGCAAAAAAAGATGTGTAAGGTATGATGATAGGTATGCTTTTAATTTAAGAACGGAATTTGATGTTGCAAGTGAGACCAAATGTACTATCTAAACACTTGGTAAACAACTATCTTCTTTGTCATCAAACTTATGCATTTTAGGTATTAATTTCCATCTTACTGCCTCGTAATCATAAACTATAGTTGCACATTTCTCCCAAAACAATCAGCATCATAAGACCATGTGTGAGAAAGTGTTGATGGGTACCAGAAGGGCCATGTTCCTGTCTTCTGGACCCAGTGACCCAACATTCATCATCAAGGTTCTTCATGGTATGGTACATTAAACTGGATGCCATGTTTCAATGTTCTTGCTTATATTAGTTAAAAACGTTTGACTTACCTCTCTCCATCTCACATTCCCAACCCATCTGAATCTCTTCGCAGATTTTATTATATTGTAAAAGTAAAGAAAGCACAGTGAAGATGGTTGGTGTAGCCTTGCTCAATAATAGGGTGTTTGTGTGGAAAAGGCTACTGGTTTCATATGCTGAAAGGGTAGCATGACTACTTATTCACGAACAAATAGAAACCACCTAACAACATGTTGTTTCTTATCTTTGATAAGCTTAATCCTCTGTTGCTGTGATAGCTTTCTTTTCTATACGCCGAGTACCTGATGAGTATGAGAAATATAGGGCTCTACATAATTTGTTTATATAATAAAATAAGCACTTAAAATTTATCATAAGAGTATCGCTATTCACTAGGATCATATTCTTTAGAAAATATTTCAGTATTTGGTAACTGACACTGGGAAATCAAAGATGAAGGAAAAGAAAACAGTCCCTCTGTGAGTACCTGGCAAAGACACCTAAATAGATAGGATTTGCATAATGGCATATCATTTCAAAATCATTAATAATACAATCAATAGTGCCCCTGACAGGAGGAGCCATTAAATTTTTGTATCGATTTTGCCTCACTTGCAAAGCAAAGCTATTAACAGGAAATGATTGTTAAAGGACATTTTAATCAATTTAAAGAGGCAGAATGAAGTCAATCCTTCTGATAGCTCTCTGGATCAAGAGAAGTAAAAATAATAGATTGGTAATGTTCACCTTTTGCTTCAGAACAGAACTATTTATACGCCTAGCAAAGGTAGCAAAGGTAAAATTAAGTCATGTAATTTTTAAAGGAACATATTCTTGGGATGTCTTTTGCTTATTTTCCAGAGCTGAATATATCAGAGATTGTCACCACTTCTTTATCACAGGGAATGAATGTTACATGAGATCGGATTGATTTGGTGAAGATAAGCAGCAGAAGCATGTCTCTGTTCCTCACAGTTCTACTACGGTAGAAATAGGATTGAAAAGACTTTAAAGGTCCTCCAGTTTTCCCCATTGTCACACCAATCCCATGTGCACAGGGCATTTCTGTTATCATGAGGACTGCTCCCTGAGGACACAGATTTACCTTGACGTTCTTTTGTTCTATTTACCAACAGGAAGCAGCCAGATAGCTGTTTTTATTTCTTTGAATTGAAAGTTTAACCAAAACAAGACTAGAACAGTTAGGCAGACATGGCCCTTCATCCAATGACAATTCTTGCACTATTATTACACTGATAAGGAACAAATAGAAAAACAAATGTCATACAGTTTTCAAGTACTGTAATTATGAAGAAGATAAGAACTTCTCACTTGATTTTTTTTACATTTCTCTAAAGTTGAATGGTGTACTACAAAAACTGTGTTTTCCGAAAATGAACAAATCAGTTAAAAATCTTATGATTACATTAAATAATTTCTCTAAATGGCCAAAATTTTTGTGGAGATACATGGTTCCATGTCTAGGGGGAAAAAAGCATTTGGTTAAGAAATATCAGTGTATTTAGCAGAAACATACAGGTCATTCCTTTTGATTTTTGCAGTACCTTTCCTTCGATGATAGTAAGCCAACATCTGTACTTCTCAGTCTCTCTCTTATCTCATGGGTCTCAAAGGACCTGAACACCTTCAAACATTCTAACGAGTTCTTTTATCAGGTGGTGACTCAGGTAGATGGTGAAAAAGAAAAGAAATGGGCGGCTTTATTAGTGGAAGTTAAAGAAGAAAATCTCTTCAAAATATATTCTCGTCTCTCATTATTAGGCCAATGTAGTATCAGCCTCTTTTCATTTTCAGCTTCAATTTGTTCTTCTCTGGGTTCTTTTCTGGAAGACTTCTTAATATTGGGAGAAGTGAGCAAAAGACGAGTTGGAGGATTAAGGAGAAGAAAATCTTTCTAAATCCTCATGCAAAAGACTTTAGAGAGGATTTCACATATTTAGACACTGCAATGGCTTTTTAAAAAATTATTTTATTTTTTACGATTTAACCTCTTTTTAGGCATACTCAGAGGTAAATAGACTGATGGGCACTTTGTATTTCTTATTTTACTTATCTTTGTCACACCCCAGAAATAACTTCTACTATGTACAGTTGACAGAGGAAACAATGACTCAGAGAATTTAAGTGATTTCCAAAATCCCAAAATGAGGCTCCTGTGGCTGGCTCCAAAGAGCTTTCAACTATGTGACCCACAAGGTTCCTTAGCCATTGAGCTGTGCAGTATTTTTATGAGCACTCGAAAGTATCTGGATTATTATTTTACATTAATATAGAGGCTTATTCTTCTATCTTTATGTTAAAAAAGACTACCTTGATGGTCAATGATAGATAGTCAATTCTATTTTTAAAGGGAGTACAGCACATATTATATTTGATGATGGCTATCTTAAAAAAGTTAAATCATTGAAGAGATAAAAGTCCTGTTAGGATTACTAGAAAGTGCCATGAAGATGTAGGGGCTCACCAACTCTGAGGACTTTGAGTGGCCAACCAGTAGACTGGGCCTCATAGGGGACTTGGAATTCCAGAATCTCAGGACCCACCTGAGACCCACCAAATCAGATCTGCCTTTTAACATGATCCTCAGATGATGCCTATGTATGTTAATGTTCAAGAAGCATTGGCCTAGAGAGGACAGTAGGTTCTTCTAGTTAGTCAGATAATGAATTAAGAGGTTGGTAATAGTTGGGCTTATGTTTTGGAAGTGTTTGTATCTTAGAATCATGTGTGGAGCTTTGAAAGCTTTAAATGCTTGGGTTGGGACCACTCCAGATCAGTGAAATCAAGCTTTCTGGTTGTGGGACCCCAACATGAATATAATTTAAACATTTTTTTTGAGGCGATTCTAATTTACAGCCAGAGAACTGGCTAATGGAGAACCAGAATGTATGGTCTGATGTTTTAAAGAATGGATTAAATAAAAAATAGGTAGAATGTGAGGAAGTCAGAGTTAAAATTAAATTTTAGATTGAATTAGCATCTAAGTTGAAACCTGGGTGGAACATTTTGCTTGTCTTTCTGAGTGTTCTTTCCAGGATAATGCAGAGTACTTTAAAGTTGTTTTCCCCTCTCAGAAAATGCTGGTCTCTGCAGTCAACCTTAATAGTATAGGTGAGAAAAACACCTTGAGCATTCAGGCAGCAGAGTTTACACTCATGCAGAGTGATTTCCTTCTTAACAAAGTGATAAGAACTCTGGTGATAGGTTTTTACACAACAGTGGCTCTATTTGGAGAGCAAAACGCTAAAGGTTTCAATTGCCAAAGAAGACAGTAATGCCTCATACCCCCCTCACAGAGAGCTTCTGAGCTAAGTAGGTGAAAGGCTATGCCTACAGAACTGGAAACTTCTCACCTGTAAGCCACCGCACTCAGGCTCAAGAAATAACCTAGGACTGACCACATATGAAGGCAAAAGATCTGGCAATTTCTCTGACCACAGAAAAAGTGATGTCATTAGGTCAGGCAAGTTTAAAAGTTAATTCCCAGTGTACCTGATGTTAAAAGCTTCAGGATAAATGCCCATTACTCAAAAAAAAGACAATAAACTATCTTAAAAATGGGCAAAGAATCTGAATAGACACTTCTTCAAGGAAGATAAGCAAATGGCCAATGACGAGAAGCTCAACATCACTAGTCGTCAGGAAAATGCAAACCCAAACCACAATGAGATACCAAGCCATAGCCAAGGAAGATAGCTACAATAAAAAAAGATAGGTAATAACAAGTGATGTGGAGGAACTGGAACTCTCTTACACTTCCAGCAGGAATGGAAAACGGTGCAGCAGCTTTGGAAGAGTCGAGTGGTTCCTCAAAAGTCTCAAAATAGACCTACCATATAACTCAGCATTTTAAAACCATAGGTCCACACAAAAACTTGTACGTAAATGTTCATAGCATCATTATTCATAATAGCTCCAAAGTGAAAACAACCTAAATGTGCATCAACTGATACACAGATAAACAAAATGTGATATATCTATACAATGTAATATTATTCAGCAACAAAAAGGGATGAGATTCTGATACACGCTATTGACAGATAGCATAATATGTTATTTCAAAATATGCCACTTCAGTATATTATTTTAAGCCACAGGCACTTAAAAAACAGCAATTGCAGGGAGAGGTTTTCCTTGAACTTCCCCTTATCTGCCTAAAGACAGATCTTTCAAAAGGAACTCACTTGTCATAGAGTCCGTCCCTGGGAGTTTCATTAACCAGAGAAGACTGACCCATCACAGGAGAGGAGACTAGAAATGAACACCACACTCCAACAAACTGTCACAAACTGTCATCTCTCTCATCTACTCTTCTGTGGACCCATTCTTCTTTCCCCCACATCATTAACTCTTTCCTAAGAAGCCATAGCCCCCATCTCTTTCTCTATTAAGATGATACTTAAGCCTCTGTTTAAACCAACTCAGAGAATGGTACGTTTTCCCCCCTGAGTATCTCCCATGAGGTAAAAGTGTTAGTAAACGGGTTCGTTTTTCTCGTTAATCTGTCTTTTATTACATGGCCTCAGCTGAGAACTCTGAAGGGTAGATGGAAAATCATTTTTCTTCCCTACACTATGACAGGGATGGACCTTGAAAACATTATGCTAAGTTAAAGCCAGACACAAAAGTTCACATATTATATAATTCCATTTATATAAAAAGTCCAGAAGAGGAAAATCCACAGAGACAGAAAGTAGATCAGTGGTTGCCTAGGGCTAAGGGTTAGAAAGTAAATGGAGGCAGGGCAACTGCTAATAAGAATGGGATTTCATTTTGGGGTGATAAAAATGTTCTGAAATTGATTGTAGTGATGGTTGCACAATTCTGAGAATATACTAAAACCCACTGAATTGCATATTTTAAATGGGTGAATTCTATGCTATGTGAATTATATCTTAATTAAGCTGTTATTTGAAGGGGGAAAAAAAACAAGTTTTAGGATATAGACCTTAGTCTTTAGAAAAGTCCGTTTCTTTGAGCGAGAATGTTTATGGCTTTCAGTATGGAGTTTCAGATTTTGCTGGTACTGCGAGACAGAAAACTGAGGACCTTACATGTCGTGAGACAGTGAAAACAACTGACATCAAAGCTAAGTGCCATTGTGGTGTCTGTCAGCTCCACTGACCCTCAATCCATCCCTTTCTTCAGATTTCCCTCAGATTGCTCCCTGCCTCCTCCAGGATCAAGGACTATTGATCCTGTGCTTTGACAGGCTAAGCGTTCTGGAGGCTGTTACCTCAGGCCTGGCTCCCTTGACTGGTTTCTTTTTCCCCCCAAAGTATGAAGTATTATGAAAATGTCAGAAGCAGCATTTCCTTCATGGAATTTATTTAAAAAGGAAAGGAAGAGACTATAATCGCAGGTTATGCCTGCTGCCCTCACAAAGCCAAAAGCTCTCTTCACATCACCTTGTGCATTATCCAGAACCCTGTAGGCACTGATTTGTCCCACCTACAAGGAAAGATATATTTGCTTTGGGTTGCCTTTGTATCACTTGGTTTAAATTCCTGACCCACTTAAAGCCTTTTTTTTTTTTTTTTAATCTTCCAAAATTGATTTGGCAAGTTGCTTAGTGATTTGGGGTTATGGAAAGGGGCAGTCAGAGAAGACCCATGCATATATTTTTGTCATTTTCCATAGATGACCAAAATTAACTCCCCTGTCCAACTGATATTCCAAATCAGATAAGACAGGCTGTTATTTTAGTATTTCTTCCATGTTAAGATGGTCATAGAAGAGTGATCGTGGCTTAAATCAGTTGTTTTCTTTCTTGAAATGTCAACAGCACCAAGCTGAGACTCAGATTACCCGAGTTCAGGTCTTGGGTCTGCCACTTTCTAGCTGAGGTATTTGGGCCAGTTCTGGCATCTTTCTAAACATCAATGTTATTATCTATCAAACTGGGATAAAACAAAACAAAACAAAACAAAAAACCAACTTCACAGTGTTGTGAATGACCAGATAATGGGTGTGCCATTCATCAACTGTGGATAATAAAACTTGGCAGGCTATTGCAAAGATCACACAATATAATGCATGCCAAATAATTTTGCAAAAGACTATAAAATGTTAGGAACAGTGGCTCTTATTAGTTGAAAAGGAGTGGTTTTGCTTTGCAGTTCTTACTTGCCTGTTCACCTGGGTACCAGGCAGATGGTGGCGGTAGGAGTCAGGCAACATTTTGATGGCATAATGGGCAATACCTTCAAATTCACTCTCATCTGTAGCTTGGATCACATCCAACATATTGGGGTATCCAAGTATAGAACCCTAAGATCCATGAAGCAAAGGGTACAAAGGCTACTGTTGGGCTTCCCAGTCCTAGCTCTGCCAGGTTCCCGGGACCTCACCACTTAGCTAGATACACAGAAGGGACTGAACTCTTACTTTTCCTAGAGCTCCTGCTATGAAGCAGAGCCTGACAAGCGAGGATGGTGCTATTCTGTAATTTAAATAAACTCCAAAGATGAGAGTTGCTAAAGTAGCTAAACCAAAGTAATTCTCCAGGAGGCCTTGTCATCTGTGCACTGATCTCTTTGCATTATCAAGTGGTAATTGAAATCATCGCTTCAAGCAGGGCAAGGGGCAGGAACAGCTTAAAATCCTGCTGTTCTCCAGGGAAACCAGGGGAGTTTTACAGAGCACTGGACTGGGGGGGGGGGGGGGAGTTCCAATGAAACCTTGCCCTATTTTATTTTCCTCAGCTTGCTTTTGAAATGGAATAGCAGTTAATTCACTTTTTCTTTTCCAATGTAAAATAGAAACAAATGTAATTCCTTTTTTTGATCTCTCTCTAGCAATCAGTTGTCAGCTTTAGTCTCAAAAGAAAATCCTATGAGCTATCTTCCTGTCTCTAGGACATGCTGGTTGACCACTTGAAAGAGACATTGTATGGATTCTAGAGTTATTGTTCCAATATGTAATATGCTGGGAATTCTAGTATCCCCCAAGGCTCTATCCTATCACAGCAGGTTAATGTGAAGATCATAGAGTAAAATTTCCTAAGAGGAAATGATATGGATGTATTCAAAAGTGAACATAATTTTGTGATCTATAAAATATATACCATTGCCTCCTTTGCAGTCAATAAACTTCAGTCTTAAGGAGGAGAAAGTAATAAAGATTCTAGGTTTGTTACCTATGTGTGCATGCTGAGACAATTTGTCAATTTAGTGAAAATTAAAGTAAATCAAGCATTATATACCATGTTGAAATAAATCAGAATCTATCTTGGTCTACATTTTTAAAAATTGTTTAATAATATTAGCATTGTGCTAGTTTCGCAAGAGAGGCACTTTTAGCAAAATGATGGAGGATTCTCATCATCTTAAAACTGACTCTTTAACTTGTTAGGATTTCTGTAATCCAAGATCTTCTCTGTACTCCTTAAAAGGAGTGAAAAGGGTCCAATTCTCTAGAAAAAGTTAAGAATAATGTTTAAATTAAGAGTACTTTGTGCCATTGAGAGTCTTTTGTATAAATTAAACACAGACATCTTGGTTTGGTTTTAGAAATTTCTGTTAAGTGCTCAATTTGTCACTACCCATGAAAAGAATTTGGAATTAAGTAAAATTGATGCTGTGAATTTCAAAGAAACTGCTGGTTTCCTATCCTTTTCAGAAGCTCTCTTCACCTAGAACATTTTAGACATTCCTAGGTTGTCATTAGACTCTCCTTCAGAGATTATTTCTACCTTTGGTCTCTCCTCCTTTGTCAAGATTCTGTGTTCAAAGTGAAGAGTTTCCCTGGAAAATTGGAAAGATTTCACTTCTTGACGGTTACAGGACAGTAGCTAGAATATGTTGAAAGTATATGTATGTGAAAGAGGCCAGCTTTAAAAATAGAACACTGAGAAATAAAGTGGGGCAATCTTAAGGTTTTAAATTCATATTGTCTCTCTTTTTGTCATCCCTTTCTCCATAGGCACAATATTCGATGCAAATCAATATCTCTCTGCATGCACCCACATAAAATATTCTAAAAGATAGGATACCAGATACTTTCTCGAACATAGCTAAAATAAATCAATAGCTGGTGAATTGATGTTGATTTTTGTTTCAATTTCTATTCCATGTCTAGTATTTTATTGCTTTTTTACATTAAATTAAGCCATCAATCTTTATATTTTCATACATTATACCCTATAAATGTTTGGATTTTAGTTTTGCTCTTCTCAGTGGAGGCTGATGGTTTACAAAAAATGAATAAATAATATTTATTGACTGCTTATCCAGTGGGAAATAAGGTTGGAATGGCAGGTTGGGCTCAGATCTATTTATCCTGAAAGTGTCATATAAGAAGCTCTCTAGGAAGTCTATTAAGCTATTCCAGTGTTAATTTATTTCTGTAAAAAGCACAATTATTAAGGTTAATCAGATCTCTGTAACAATGACCATGGCTCTGAGTGGTTCCACAATATTGGTGGAATAAAATGACCTCCTGAAATGCTCTTTTTAGGAAAGCGACTCAGGTTGCAAAATTCTTGGTCTGCCATTTATGTGAGTTACTTATTCTTTCGAAGGCTCAAGCTCCCATAAAATGATTACAATATTTATATTTATCTCATCTGCTGCAAATAGTAACTGAGATAATACACATAAAATGCTTGCCTCAGAGCCTGGCCCATATGAAGTACTAAATGAATATTAGCTCTTCTGTTATGATCACGAGCAATAATAGTGTGTCAGGTTAAGAACTGGAACGCTTTCAATTGACCTGTCTCTAACTCATGCGAGTAAATTAATCTATATCTTAGTTTCTTCATCTGTCCAAGTGAAATAATTACATCTATGCCATATGGTTGTTGAGGGTATTATATGGGAAAACAGAACAGGACATGGCACATAGTAAGCACTCAATAAGTGATGATTATCATAGGTATTAGTACAGAAAGCAAGGAGAAGAGAGACTAGGAATGAAAGAATTTCAGTAAAGCTAATTTACTGATAGCAAAGGGATAGATTAATAGACATCAGTAAAATAGGTTTTTTTAAAAATCACATTTTCAGTGTATATCTTTGGCTTTTTCTTTCCCTGATAACCCAGACAAAACTTAATTCTGAATAGAATTCTGTCCTTGTTCATGTGAAACATAAGTTGGTAGAATGAACAATAATAGTTTATTAACAAGTTTATATTTCATGGGATCTTTTTCATTAAATGCAATTAAAAATAATATAAATTGCTTTCAGATAACTTTTTATATTTCTTAAATTGTTTTTTCTTGCTTATTAAAGTAATACTTGTTCATTGTCAAGAATTTCACAAATGTAGAAATGAAGAAATAAAAATAAGCCAGGAGGCTGTCAATAGAGATCATCAATGAACATTTAAAATGTTTGCTTTTAGCTTTTAAAATACACAATTGCAAAATTTGGATGTGTGTGTGTGTGTGTGTGTGTGTGTGTGTGTAAATAAATTCTGATGTCATGATTTTTCACTTATTGTTATATTTTGGACATTTCCCATGACATAAGAAAAAAAAAAAAACACCTGTCCTTTAAAATGGCATAAGATGATCAATGAAATGACTTTACAATAATTTATTTAACTATATCTTTACAAATGGATTATGGACTTCTCTCTCTCTCTCTCCCTCTCCCTCTCCCTCTCTCCCTCCCTCCCTCCCTCCCTCTCCCTCTCTCTCTCTCAACCCTCTCTATCTAACTAGACTGATCTATATTTTATGGGGGATGGGAGAATAAATAAAATAATTTTTAAAATCGTTTTTTAACACTTGGAACCTTATAATTTTATTAAACAATGTTGCCTCAATAAGTTTAATTTAAAAAAGAGTAAAATGCTCAAATGCAAAAAAAAAAAAAATTTAAGCAAATTTAAAAAAATTGTTGTAAAAATTGTTTTCAACCTTTTAAAAAATATTATGAACTTTTGGTGCTTTTCTATCAATGAGTTGTTTGGGATTTGGGGCAGGGAGCCCCAGAATATGCCACTTTGGCATATGGACTATTTTCTGAAGATGGGCTGAAGACAGTCAAGGCCCAAAAGGCTCAAGAAGAGCTTTTTAACCCTCCCTTAACTGCCTAAAAGAATTTAGATAAGGAGTCTATACCAGAAAGAGAGCTATTACGAGAAATAACTTTTTACATCAGAATGACTTAACCTGCATGACTCGGCCAACATTTGTTTACCAAACATTTGCTCTTCCCATCTTTGAGGTGTCTTCCTCTCGTCTGAGGTATGAGAACCTTACTCACTTCTCCTGAGCTCAGGATGACATATCAGCCTCAGTTACCTGTCTTGGAGCCTTTCAGATCTTTGTGAGGCTCTTGAACATACAAAATAAAATTTGTTTTTCTCTTATTCACCCGTCTTACGTTGATTTAATTATCAGACTACAAGAGAAGAAGGGAAGAGGTTTCCTGCCATTCGAGGTGAAGGCTTATTCTCCCTACGATCCTCTTTACATATCTGGGCCCTCTCCAGACTCCTAACCTAGGTGGTAAACTTCTTCATCTCCTTTTTCTATCAGACTTTATTGAAGTTCTTGCCTGAATTCTGCCCTATGGAAAATTCTAAATTTTTTCTGAAAAGGGAGAAATTCTCTCTTAAGTCATTACTAAACTTTTGGCTAGTTTTGTTGGAAAAATTTTCAGGAATCATCTACCAGTGTTGTTTCCCTAGCCATTCTGGCTACCTTGCTAAGCTTTGGTTCATTCCATAGTGAATAATTCCTCATGCTAAATCACTGACAAATACCAGTGATTAGTGCCCTTCTGCTAATCAGCCATTCCCAAGTTTGTTATCATAATAGCATTAGTCAGATTCATCTCTTGCCTGCCCAGATACTCCACTCTCCAGGCTAGAAGTGCAGTCTCTCCGTCCTCAATCACAGAAATCTCCCTGTTCACCTTTCATTATACAGATGAGCAAACAAACCCAAGACTCACTGAAATCAACCAATGACTCAAAGTTAGTGGGTGCCAGCATCAGGATTAAAACTTATTTCCTGGCTTAAAATCTACATCTTGTATTTGTTTACTCTGCTATTATCCTAGTGTTTTCTTCTCTGGTGTTGCTGAAATCATTTCACCACTCCTCATAGAAAACCTTTCCTTTCCCCTCCTCTCTTTAATGAAGTAAAAACTGATACTGATAACAGAAGAAAATGCACCATTTTCTTTGTCAACTCATTGGCTTTTCGTTAGTGTCTATCACATCAGTGGTCGCTTTATAAATCAAATGCCTCATACATGAACACATGGCCTTTCTTTAGTAAGGGCGGTTATATAGAATCACGACCCAGCCAGTCTTTGATGTGAAGAGAACTTACAGAAACACTAAATAAAGGATAAATCAAAACCATCCTGTAGTCTTATTCGTATCCCAAGTCATCTGGGCATCACATTTAGCAGTTTTCCATCTTTGTATTTTTTTTTTTCTTTCCTTCTTCGGCAGAGTTATGGTGTGCCCCTATCAACCACTAGATTAGAAATGTGATGATCTATTTGTACTGAGATGAGAATGGTCAACAATTTAGTAATATTTTTTTCCATTTAAAAATATACTTCAAATTTTAAAGAGACCCCATTTCATAATTCAAAAGGAGTAATTATGGGGGGAGTTGACTTTGCAGCAATGCGGCATGCCTGTAAGTGCTCCGAGTAGTGTGTCTCTATATACAGAAATGCTTCCTGAGTGTCTAATCACAAACAGGTAACAATTAAAACTGATATAAACTATGAATCAGAAATTATTACTCGCAAAATATCAAGGGCCTCAATATACCCTCTGCTTTCTGCTGCTGCTGTCCACTCTGCAGAACAATGGTTCACTGACTGTGGACTCTCGCTGAACTTTCCAGCACAGCACTTATTTGGATGTCGAAGTCTTTTCCAGGTACTCCACTTGGTTTGAAACCACACCAAATGGTCCCTTAACAGAAAGGACCCAAGGCACTTTGTGGGTAATCATCACAAGAGAAAATCAGCAAGAAGACAATTTAGCTTCTGACTGATACCAGCAATTTAAAGCTTCAAATAAAAATGAACCAAAACCAGAATGGAGCTTTGAACTGAAAACGTGTATCATTTTTTTCTCTTTTGTGTATCTTGTTTATAATGCAAGTTTTCCCTAGAACCAAGAAGTTACAGAACCAGAGCAAGTTTACAGAATGCAAATAATGACATTGTTTAACAAAACTGAACCACTTGTCCAAACAGAGTGAGAAAGTACTTGATGAGCAATTCTTGGATTAATTACAGGGTTTCTTATGAGCTGCATTTAAATGTACATTGGTTGTAGGAGGAAATCTGTAAGCAGGCTTCTCAATTTTTTATTTTGTTATGGATGCATGTAATTCACAGTTAGTGCTCAAAAAGCAAATTCTCACCATTATTTCAGCTTTTGACCCAGACGTGATCTTCTTACAGGAAAAGGTTATTGTTTTTAGAATTTATGCTACTTTACAATTTCTCTAGAAAGTCTGCGCTTTTATTCAGAGGATCTTGTAGGTAGAGGGGGCATATGAAATCTAAACTTGCATTTGCAAAAAGAGATTTATAACTTTTAGTTATAAATATAGTTATAAATAATATACATAAATATAATAGCTTTTAGCAGCATGACATTGGTCATGTAGCTTTCTTTCCAAACTTCAGTTTCATCAAATGTAAATTGAGAACCCCATGAGGTTGACATGAAAAACAAAAAAATGATGTATATGAAAAATGCTTTTCATATTTGAAGCATTTTTAAATGTAAGGTGCTTTCATTATTATTATCTAACTCAAACTTCTCATTCTGCAACAGAGCAAAATTAGATCTCCTGTTTCCAATAATCTTTCTGTTAAGGCTTCCTCAGCTCCACTGTAATATATGTATAGTATATTAATATTAATATTATAATATTTATTTTGGAAAATAAGAGTTTACTGTGTGAAGAGGAAGGCGGTAATATCTGGCACGTATCCACAGACCCCCTTTCAGAGTTATATTTTATGTTTATATGATTGAAACTTAGAAATTATAGCAGCACATACAATTGACTGCTAGAACATGAACCAATACTTTATTAAATATTTATTATGATACTATACCTTTGGGTTTTAACTCTCATTAACTTTAATCGTTTCTATTAACTTTAGCCATGTAGAATTGGATTTAACTTATAGTGATAATAATATATGATACATTTAATAAAATGGAATATTACTGGAGGAATGAGTGCATCTAAAGGATAGGTCTATGTATCCTGAAAAATCCTACTAATTTGGTAGAAATAAAAATTTTTTGTTTTTTTTGTACTATTTAGAATAAAAAATCCTTAAAAGACTATTTATGGAATTTCTTCAATATTAACTTGCCGTCTTTGGTGTAATATTCATAGGTCCTAAATATTTCTTCTATTGAGTTATATTTGAGTTTCTAGAATAATAAAAATTCTCTTTATAGTTTTAACTAAATTTCTTTCATAAAGTCAGATATCCCGATATAGATATTCGAAGTTAATGAGACTGGTGGTGGAATTGAAGAGAATCCATAAAAAACAGTCTGGGTCTTCAAAGCTCCAATAGTGTAAAATCTTTTGGCAAAGCCATTTATATCCAACAGTAAGCATGTCCCCAAGGGCCAGACACCACTGGGTGCTCCATGTGCATTTCCTATGGCAATGAGCTCAGCGCCGGCACGTGGCATTTGTTTCACAGACATTTGTGAATGATACAGCTATTCTCATTTCCACAGTTTGTACTTGAGTTTGTGGTGACCTATCAAGGTCTCTCAGACTTCTCAGTAAAAAGCAGCCCACTTATTTTTTAGATGAAAAAGTAGGCTTCTGAATATAGATTTGGCCGTGAGAGTGAGCAAAGTGAGCAGTATGTAGATGATTCAAGTTCATGACTTGGACCTCATTAGGAAGGCCAAATGAACTTATCAGGTACCCTTCAGATTCCTATATCATGTTATTGTGTGCAGCCATTCCACAAACCTTTACAAAGCATCCAACTATGCGTCAGGCCCACATCAAGTGTCAGGGATAACAAGAGGAGTATGAGCTCACAGCTTACAGGGGTGACGGGCATGTAAACCAAAGATTATCTATCTCTATCTGTACTAAATATAAGTATGGGCTCTGTGCTATGGGAGCTCAGAGCGTGGGGAACTTTATAAAGGGCAAGAATAATTGGTCTGGGTCTTGAAGAAAGAGCAGAGTTCTGCCAGCAGAAATGCACCAAAGGCTCAAAGACCAAAACAAAACAAAACAGAACAGAACAAAACAAAACAAAACAAAACTGGGTGCAAATAGAAATTAAAAGGCATGATATGTTTAAGAAGTGTCGAGTTCTGTCTCGCTCATCTTTATGTTAGCATATATGTAGAGGAGGGTTGATGGAAGATGATCAAGGCAGAGAGCTTGGGGTGAGGAGAAATGCTAAGTCATGTGGGTGAAATTTTGTAATAAAGAGCCATTAGACCTATTTGATTATGGAGTGCCATGATCAATGTTGACCTTTAGGACAATCATTCTAATTCTGGGATAAAGTTTGTATTATAGAAGAATAAAAAGAAAGTGAAGAAGGGGGCCCAGGAAGCAGCCAGGGAGAAAATGCTGTCTCCTGAAGCAGCAGAGCCTGATGTCCCAGGCAGAATATCCAGCCAGAGACCCCTTGGGCAGCATGTTTTGAGAAAATGTTTGGCCCCTAGCCTCTAGTCTAGATCTGTCGAAGCTGAAAAAAATGAGAGAAATTGCTTTAATTTCTTTTCTGCAACTTTCTCATCCTGAAAACTTGTCTGTAGGTTAGACAAAATGAATTGAAATTCCACGAAATGCTCTCTCCGAGTGCCTCCTTTTGATTGCAACTGTCAATTTCTTACAGCAAGAGGGAGGTATTAAAATACAAATTCTGGAGAAAACATCAGATTGTAAAACTGACTTGATTTTCATGAACAAAAAATCTAATTATCTACCATCAGTTAAGGTCTGAGTACATATTTCATTTTACTTTTAACAATTGTGAGTGACTTTGGCAAGCTTTATGACAAAATGATATCTAGATGTATACATTGTTTTTAAATGAAAGTATCGAAAACCGAAGTCTCAAGTTAACAAATTACATTATCTTCTACAGTATTGGCAGGAAGATTGGTGAGAGAGTTATAACAGAATGATGTAATGAAATAGAAATTTACAAGTTGGGGTGTGGGAAAGGGTAAAAAAGAATACCATTCATCCTCATGATACAATAAGCAGTCACTAAGAAAAGTGATTCTTACATTACACAGCAGACAATGTGTGTGTGGAAAGAGAGAGAGAGAGAGAGAGAGAGAGAGAGAGAGAGAGAGAGAGAGAGAAGAGAGAGAGACAGAATAGAAAGGGTCTTGTGGGCTGTGATGAGAAATAGTAATTTACTATGGGAAGCAAATGAGATGTGAAAAGATCGAAGGCATGTGTAAAATGACATTTGCTCCTTGTTCTTCGTTGGGTTAGGCAGGTAGGAGCAGTGAAAGGTTGAAGGCAAAAGAGGTAACAAGGGTTCAGCAGCAGCAGTTGGTGTTATGTCTGGGCCAGGCCTGGTTCATCACAGTGGTCTGAAACAAACTGGAAGAAGAAAAGACTGGAACTCTGTCAGCTCACTGGAGTAGAGAGAGCAGGGTGTATGGAAATGAGGGAGGCTGTAGGAGTCACCAAAGACAGAGGAGGGCCATTCTAAAGCAGCGAAACACAGCACCCACAAAGTGTGGAAATACATGATAGATGGAAGTCAAGGAAACCACTGATTGGGATGGGCAAGCAAGTATAGAGCTGAATGATGTAGACTGGAGGACAAAGCAAAACCAAGAGGTCCAAGGACCAAGAGCTGCATACATCATCATGTAGCAAATCCTGTTCTCACCCAAGAGAGGCACTGATCCTGTAGGGGGACTGATTCAGGAAGAATGTATCTTCATTTAGGATGAACTGAAGTCCTGAAATCAAAACGAAAAGGCAGAAACCAAATAGGAAATCAAGCCTGACTTTCGGATAGATTTCAGAAATCTAGCAGCTCACTTTTTTTCCTGAGTGCCTGAAAGTAGGAAGGATTCGTAGAAATTCCAGACTGTTTTGTAAGTGACCTACTGGACTATTGCAACTGGAATAAGGAGCAGAATCTGTTGACTGACAAGTTTATTGTGATGCTGAGGCCCAGAGGGCTAGGCTAGTGTTTTGGAAATCGTTCCTACTTAAGGCCTGAGAAAGTTGGTTGGGATCAGTCTGGAGCTGAGAAGAATGAGAGGAAAGGGATAATGCTCAGAAAGAATCTGAAGGAAGAAGTTGCAGCCATCACAGTGCTTTTTCCTTGGACTCTTTCTACCTTCTTCCTCCTCAATTTCTTCTATATAGCTAAATCTTTCTTTAGGTTTACCTATAACTATGAAATACATAAGTAAATGCTGTTTCCAAGGGTCTAAGCTGGGGAGATAGCTCACATAATAATACAAGAGGTTAAAAATGTTTATTAGGAGAAGTTAATAAACTCTAGTCTTGATATATTTAATCCAAGGCATGATGAGAAATATAGACTGTATGGAATGTGAGTTTTTTAGTGAAGATGAAGTGTCTAGATGAGAGCACTCTATACATTTGTCATGCATGTTGAAAAGGAAATTGAAGCCATTAATTTGAGCTGATGGACTTTCTCCACAGGAGTGACCTTAGAAGTAAAAGCTAAGGCGTGTAGAATTTGATACTGCAGTCTCTGGTAACAGTGTGAAAAAGGGGAAAGGGTGGAGGTAAGGGAAGAGACCAATTATTGGAAGGCTGAGAAATTGTGAGGTCCTTGAAGTTTAGGGTAGGATGTCCTTTAACTTTAAGAGAAATGCTCTAACATGTCAAAATCAGAAGATCTACAACTGCAGAGAAAAAAAGAGATCAAAGTTTGTGCCAAGAGGAGACTATTGGAAATAAAGCCAAATTGCTGATTCGTGTAGCAATTCGGAGGGAGATAAGAGAAGACTTTGAGTAGTAGTTGTTGGTGATACGCCCAAAGAGTTTCGACACAAAAGAGAAAGTGAACGAGACGGCATGTAGTAGAGACAGTCACAGTGAATAGTGACCACAGGATGTGACTTGAGAAGACAAGCATGAATTAAAGCTCATGAAATGAATTCCTAGTGAAAACAGGACTGGTAACATATGGAGAAACCAGATTCTGCATTTGTGAGGTCCTGAGGCTCACAGAAGGAACTTAATAATAGACTATGGATCCTCAGATCCAGCCGACCACCAGAATTTCCTGTAGAGCTTTAAAAATAAACATAAAATTCCTTGTCCTTACCATAGAATCGGAACTCTGGATATGTAGGTGAAGGGTGAGTGGAAGGAATATGTAGTGTTAAAAAAGTTTCCATAATAATTCTACAGCGATGATCCATCAATTGGCATTAGGAAAATATTTTACTAGACCTGCTTTTATCCCCAGGCAAAAGGGATCAATAGCAAATACTAATAAGAGAGGAGGCTTAGAAAACCTATCTTTCATATCTGTCTCACCACATTAAATAGCTCATAAAATTTACCTCTTTCCATAACACTTTCATAGGTTGATCGGGTATCATGCTGTCTGTTATTCAAGGTAAAAGCAAAACGTGTGGATTCTGCCCACTATAATGTGGCAGGTGAATTTTTCATCAAATCCACTCTCGGAACATTGATTAGTGGTAAAAATCCATTTATTATCTCATAGAATTACTAAGTCAGTAAAGAGTTTTGCAGAGGGGGGTATTCTTTATGGTAGATCGATTTGTTCTCTAACCCGTATAACTGTCCATTAGAAGATCTCATAGTAATACTCCTGGGCATATCACATACATCAGTGGCTACAAATAAAAGGAAGTCTGGCAATTATTACAGAAGAATTGGACCAAATTTGTCTGGCACTACTCCACACAAAGCCATTTGCCACAGCTCCCATTTGGGGGCAAGATGAAATAATTTTTAGTGCATTTCAATAGTGATAGCCTTCTTGATAAATGTAGCATTTACTGAGGGATCTACTTTCCATGCATGAGGGTAACTGGGCTATTTCCTCTGAGCCCAGAGATTATTGGCAGAAGTGATAGCTGGTGTCTCAGGATGGAGCTATACTTTTATGGTGCAGGAAATGGAACCCGCAGACCATGAATGCCAAAGACATCATAAAGAAAAATGTTCCTTAGAAAATACTTGCCAATTTCTGGGCAACCAATTATTCCCTAACCTACACACTGACTTTTATGAATAAAACAGCCCAGGAAATGCATTTCATTAAGCAGACAGTTACTATTAAATGAGTTGCCTTCTCTCTTTAGCGAGAGACCTCTTTCTACCTTCCTTTGCCTTGTACCTCTGCTCTCTGGTGGGCATGTCCTTAGGTTCATGTCCATTTCCCAAAGTCTTTTATAAACAAGGGCTGTCAAGCAAAATTGAGTGTTTTTAGAATGGGAGAGAACTGAGTATTCAGAGTGAAACCGATTATCTCTAAGACTCTTTCTAGTTAGGAAATTTTCTCGTCTTTTTTTTTTTTTTTTTTTTGCCACCTCTGTGGAACCAAGAGAGTGTTGTTATCTGTGAAGTTCAAGATTGATCTGTTGCCATAGTTCCGGGAGAAAATAACTGCCCAGAATGCTCTCTGGGGATGGCTTTTGTGGACAAAAAGCAGTTCCTGTCTCCTGCATCTTTAGGTCTCTTAGTTACCTCTAGTGCCCAACTGAACACAGACCAGAAGGACCCCATGAGTGCCCATCAGAACCAGCCAGGTGCGGAGCAGCAGAGGACCATAAGATTTAGGTCAGCTCCAAACTTCTAGGAGGACTTGCCAACTCTGGTCAGGCATTTAGACAGAAGGAGATATTAGTGATCTTTGAGACTGTTTCTCTGTGAAAATAAAGGTGAAATTATATAACTCAAATTTATTCCTCCATTAAATAGTTGAGAAAGTCATTGTGTATATATTACTTCTCAAATGAATTTGTGATAGTTTAAATGAAAGTTATGGGTACAATGGAGGAATGTGTATACATGGGTAAGATGTAGGAATTAAAAATAAAGGAGGAGTTTAGTGGTACAGAAGATAATGGTAGCAAAATACCTCTTCAGTCAGGAAATAACTGTGTTGAAAATGGAACGCTCCAAATGTGTGCAGGCTTAATTCACTGGACATTCTTTTAGGAAATGCTACTAACCAGAGATTTCACTTGCATTTCCTTACCTTAGAAAGAGGATATATAAATATCAACACTATATATTTTGGTAGTATGACCTCTGAGATACCCAAAACACTTGATGACATATCTAAGTCATATAATTTCTATAAAATATTTCAAGTATTATTAATTTCATCTACTATGAGAAAATTATATGTTGATTTTTTAAAAGATAGCATTTAGTAAAATGGACCCAGCATGTTAATATAGCATGTAACCCAAAGTGAAAAATGAATTCTACAGTGGTATGGAAGATAAGGAGAAAGAGAGTAAAACCCAAAGTCAGAGACCTTGGTTTGGGATCTACTCTCCAGTTGCATGGAAGGCATGTTTGGAAGCCTTTTAATGAGAATGCTGGCATGTTACTGGGTAGGTTTCCTTTTTAAGGCACTAACTAGCCTGAAGAGTAACTCTAAAATGCAGTCCTCAGGCCCTCATTACTTGGACAAAATTCACATCAACTCTATTGTCAGTCCTTTTCACTGTGGACATGGAATTGAAGGGATTTTTCTGTGTACAATACTTTGAGCTTCCAGAAGAATTGCATAGATTTATGGAAAGTCAACTGAAGAAAAAAAAAAGGGGGGTTAAATTCGACTCTGTTCTAAAACCCGTGACACGACTCTCCATTGTAAATTTCTTAATGAAAGGCATTGTATTTTAAAATTCTTTGGTAATCAGTTGGCTCACTGGTTTGCTAAGGATGGAGCTTGGAGTCCAGGAGCTGTGTGCTCCCCTGAAGTAGCATTCCTCTAGACCAACACATGATACTTGAAAAATACAGAAATTGGCTGCTCATATAATGGGAAATTGTTCAATTTTACTACTCCAAAAATTAACATGATTTTATTTTGAAGTGGGCTGAAAACATTTCTATGTTTTTAGTCATTAGATTTAGGATATGTGAGGGGCCTACTTAGAATTCTGGAAAACAGGATTAAACAATATAGTTTGCATTTTACAGCTCTGCTGCAGTGGTCAAAATGGAAACTAGTCCCTTTGGGAACTTGGACTGCATTGGCTCACTGGTTTGCTTAGGATGGAGCTTGTCACACAGGAGCTCTGTGTCCCCCTGAAGCAGCACTCCTCTAGACCAACACATGGTACTCTTAATCCATCATGATCAGACTACAGAGAATAGACCTCCATATGGATCATAAGTGTAGCCTGGCTGTACTTATGTCACAAGTAATCAAAATGCTGGCAAGCCAACAGGATTTTTTTTCTAAGGGATAGATACTACTCTAGAATAAAGATTAAACAACAAGGGGAGGCTTTAATGATTATGCAAAATTGTTTGTGGTGCAAAATCTCCCTTGTATTTCCCTGACCATATGACTTAGGATTCTAGAAGCAAGCAGGGCAAATTCTCCTAATACTACTCGCCAATGAACAAAGGAAGTCCTCAAAATTCCTCTCCTCATTTAGAAAAACACAACTACAAAAATCAGCCCCGCAGTTTGTGCGTTTTGGCACAGGGTGCTGACTCTACATGGTAATTGATCATTTAGAAATTGACAGGACTTAACATTAAGCTCTTGTTCTTAGTTTCAGTCTTAACAGGGGGACTAAGAGAGGAATAAAGCATTACTCATCAGTGGCTGTATTTGGCAAAGGCAGGTCTCTCTCTTTCTATTATCATTCATCCTGATAGAGCTGTGACACAGACCAGATGTCATTCCAATGTTAAAATTACATTGTTTTCATAACAAAGTCAGCTTACATCACTCTTAAATAGATCACACCAATGTCCCTCTGTATACTGTCATGGAGAAGGGTGAGCTAGAACTTTCCAGAGGACTTGCCAAACACAAACTATAGAAGTTAAAATTTTCTCAGGGCACTCAGCAGCTGGCTCATAGCCTACATATCTCCATATCTCTCTGCAGCATATTTCAAGTCACTGCAATTTAAAATATCCCGTCTAGTGATTTCTTTGATTCCTGGAGGAAATTACAGGTACTTGTTCTTATGGTAGGAAGAAGGCCAAAGATTTCATTGGCTGGAGCTCTTTTCTTGCCTGTTTTCTTTGCCCTTTCTTCTTGGGCCCTGGTGACCCTGAATTAATTTGTGGTCCAATGCCTGAGAGGATACTGTGCACTACCTTTTCCATTTAACACTTGGAACTTGGAAGAAAGCAATCCCAAACCCAGGGTCAGACACTATATGGACTCAGCACATGTAAACTATAATTTGGGAAGCTTAGTTCCTCTTCTTCCCCTTGTCTCTGTTGCAGTCCCCCTTGCTTTAATCACCTCAGTGGCCTTGATGATAGGTTTAGGGACCAATAACCACAGACACTAACGCAAAGTCATCCTCAGAAGACTCTCATGGTAAAAAGCCAAATGAGGATCTTCCTTGCTAACCACATCACTAAAATTCTTCAAACTATTGCAATGAACCCAAGGAAAGGAACAACTTTTCTTCTTTTAATTTTAGAGATTTTGCCCCTAATTGACCTCATGCTTATAATTATCTAAAATATTAATTTTTTAATGAGAGATTCATATTGGAACAGACAACCCACTTAGATATTTACACTTGATAAAACCAATAGTTATGAGCAAGATTACTAAAATGAGCTAATATGTTTAGTAATACAAGGAATGCTACATTTATTTTCTTACAACACTTCCCTCTCTTGTTTTATTCTTTTTTCCCTCTTAAGTAAAAAACAAACAAGCAAGCAAACAAAAAACTATAAGTAAATACATAGTATACATTATAAAACCAAAATACTCAGAAATATTATTCCATTCTTGAAGACACCCTAATCCCTTAAAAACAAGCAAAAAATTATCTATAAAAAAATACACTTCTCTTTCCAGGTTACTAGAACATGTAAGATAAATGCCACCGTTGTTCTTCATGGGTCTAGAAATTTTGTGGTTTTCTGGTTCTCAGTTTCTTGTGATTTAGGCAAGGTATGATAGGTTGGGGTATAATCAGTGTTTCCTATTCATTCCATGGTCTTTGGCTCTATAACCAAAACAAAACTGAAATTACAGATTTATTTTTTCTACAGTCAATTTGAGATTATGTATTTCCCCAAATCAGAGATTTTAAGGAAGGTGTTTTATTTGGGGGACAAATGGGAATAAGGCTTGATGTAGATGATCAACCTTAGCAAAATAATCCCCAGTTGAGAACCACTGACCTAGATGGAAGGTATGGGCATGTTTCCACTCTCCCTGAATGACTGCATGATATTGTATTGTGCCTTCGCTCTGGAAATTCAAGCCTAGGGGTTCTTGGATATTGCTGATGTAGGTCATGTAAACCAAAGGTGTATACAATCTGGGACATGGAAAGCTGTTTGGTCATAGGAAGTGCTGAGCCTCTGAGAGAGAGAGAGAGAGAGAGAGAGAGAGAGAGAGAGACACACACAAGGAGACAGAGAGAGACAGAGACAGGCACAGAGAGAGAACAAACGTACATATGTATGCTCAGACTTTTTTCTCCTGTCTTATCCTTAGAGGATGGGTTTTCAGAGATTAGACCAGCACTGTACAAATAGGAAGGTATGGACATAAATACAATGTCAGGCAAACAGGTCAAAGTGTTTAACGTTCTCATTGGAATCTCACTGTATTCACTTTTCGATGTTATTCCCTCGACCACAAACATCCTTCTTCTACATCTTTGCATGTCTAAAGCCTACCCAAGCCTTTATGATACAACTGTAAAGCCACCTCCTCCACAAAGCCATCCATCTATGATTGATCAGTCAGAATTGACCTTTTCTTTTCTGAATTTACCATCCCACTTTTCTTGTGAATTCGCATAGCGTATATCACGTTCTGATTTGCATAGTGATGTTGTTGCTGCCTGACCACAAATACTGGGCTATTAATACTTTGAGAACAAAATCTCTGTGTGCTTCAACTTCACATTTCTGAAGAGCAGGGAGAGCAATCAAGAAAAAATTTTTGAATCAGAATACATAATAATGCCCATATATAGGTATATATTTTTCTTCTAGGCCAATACCACTCCCTCTACTCTAAAAAAGCACTGAGACTTACAACCTAACATTAGCAAGGTTTAGAAGTACACTGGAGCTAAACTGTGGACATGCACACGGTCAGTCAGTGGAGTCGTAGCTCTGGACTCTTCATTAAAGAGTCACTGTTCATAAATTGCAATTACCCTTTGGTTTGAAAGCATGTGTTTAGGACTAAGAAATTGTCTCTAGGCCCAGATAGTGCATCTTGCTGGCTTTCCTATAAGAAGCTAATGCTAACCAGAATGGCATCCATGTAAGTGACTTTAGGCATGCTTTAAAAGGTTCCCTGTGAAGAGCCATGATAGCTGACATGCTAAGTTAAAGAACTCAGTGACTGTGAAGCCATGCTATGCTTGGAGCCCACTCAAACAATAACATGAGATTGTTGCTTTTTATGTCAACTGCTCACATTCAATAAAACAAAGGGATCACTTTAGGCAGCCTTCCCTTAGTCTTACTAATTGGCCGATATTAGTGCAGCTTTTCTCAGACCCCCTTAAGCATATTTGCTTGCAATTTCTTCCAAATGTCACTTACTAGAAACTCTGCATTCCTGATCCTGGAGGAAGGAAACCCAGAGTTGCAGTTTTCATTAGCGAATGGAAAGAGGCTCAAAGTATATCCAGAAATAAACAAACTAAAAAGGGCATAAAAGACCGGGATAGTTTAGAGCTAAAGAACTTCACTGTATCAGGCATTCTGATCCCCCAATAACATTGCGCTACTTCTAGCTCTATCCATGTGCCTGGTTTGGTTGCCAGTAAAACCTCAACAGAAAATGTTTCACATTAATGAACCAGTCTCAGATCACTGGACTGAAAAAGTCCTGTTCCATTGTATGCCTGCTGCGAAAGCTTTCTTTCATTAGCTGCCCAAGAGACCCGCGAGAATAGCTCAGAGGAGGGTTAGCCGAAAATATGTATATAACTACAATATATAAAGAAAGCCCATATAGAACAATAAATGGAAAAAGATGAACAAATTCAGTCCTGCTAATGGGGGTGTATCCTTTAATCTAAGTTCTTAGTTTAATTTGGTGAGGGTTAAATACAATTTTACAAACCAAGTTTAGAAGAAGGAAAAATGTAGAAAGATCTGTGTGTCCTTTAGATGATATTTGAAACAGGCTTACATGCTTTTAAAAGCCATTTGTTACTGTTTCTACTCAGGCCGTATGCTTCAATATCTATCTGTTCAGAAAACAATCTAAATTTGGAATGCATTGTTCTCTTTTAAGATTGGATGAGACTGCTACTTGCTAGTTTATAAGAATTGTGAAATTATTCCAGGTGCAACATTTACAGAAAATTCTATGGCCTAAAAATTCCTATAAGTCTATAAGGACATTTAAATTTATCATTTCCCCATAATCCTTTAAGAAAATCAGCTACAGGTTTTCAGATTATTTTTCCTTCCCAATTCTGGGTAACCACAATAACAACTACGTACCTCAGTTTTCAGCAGAAGTGCTCTTAACTGAGGGGAAATCAACCATATGGACCTTGTTCTTAGCCAGCAGTCCATTAGCTAATTGAATTTACAAAGCTCAACCAGTGAGAGACCACGAGTTAGTCCCATTTTAAAGACTCCATCCCTTTGGCAGAGCTGATGGCATCTTGTTTCAGAGCAGACTAGAGAAGTTTGCCTCATTTTGAACAGGTTAGACAGACTAGTGCAATAGAAATACAGTGCAAGCCACATATATAATTTAAAAAGAAAAAACTAATCTTAATAATATATTTTCTATTAATTATACCTGATATATCAAAAAATTATCATCTTAACATGTAATCAATATAAAATTTGTAATGAGATATTGTATATTTTTTTCATACCAAATCTTTGAAATCTGTTATGTATTTTACAGTTATAATATCTCTTAATGTGGGGTAGCCACATTTCAATTATTTAATAGCCACATATGGCTAGTGGCCAGTGTATTGGACAGGCAAGACCGAGTGGTGAGCTCTGCCATGCCATCTTCTGTCCATGTTCACACTCAGTCTTTATCGAGAATTTAGTCCTTTACTTTTCACACCTAGAGATTAGCTGGATGTATGGCTATTCATAATTGTGAATTAATCTATAAAAGAATAACAGCCAGCTTTCTTCCTATTAACAAAAATTTCTATTGAAAAAGACATCACTTTTTGAGTCTAAAAAGTGGTAAGGGCAGAAGAAGTCTCAATGTCTGTCTGTCTACCCTTCTGAAGTAAGTGATTACAGAAGGCTTCAAGCACCTTAAGGCATGAGTCTGAATCTGAATAAGTCTGAGTCTGAATAAGTATTCTCCAAAAGTTTGCCAACTTTCCACTTCGGTTGTGCTGTATACAACTGGCCCACTGGTACGATGATCATATTTTCCTACTTAGAAATAGGGAAACATGATCTAACAAGGGAAGGAATCATGCTTGTATGATCTGTTGACATAAAAATGCTCACTGAGACATGGCAATAGAATATATTTAATGCAAGATTCGATTAAAAAATAAAATGATAGAAAATCAGTTTGTTTTCAGGAATTCACCAAACTTAGGAGGAATAAATAACTAAGGCTCTACTTTGCCGTTAGATAATATGACCAACAAAAAGCCTGGGGCTATGAAGAACCAATAAAGAACTGATTGGATGGTATCCTCACCTGATCTGTGGGATGCCAGCATGGCTAAGCCTGTGTTATTGCGGGAAGTTGTTGAATTTTAGTCTTGAAATCAAGGTATCTGCCACTTTGTTCAGTATCTACTTCTAGAATCAAAAGATGTCACCTCATCGCCTTGGGGCATTTATTTTAATCTGTCCTAAATGTAATTATTCCATCAAGTTATTGTTACAAAATCCTATTACCTCAAAGAGTGATTGCATTATTCACTTCTTACTCATTCCTTGGTTTTGGTGCTTATTAAATGCAAGTTTCAGGCAGCCAAAATGAAGAATAACCTTAAGGATTCTTACATCTTTCCAATTTGGGGAATTCTTTCTTACCTGATGTTATGATTATCAGTCTCAAAATGAGAATATGCTAACATTGTAGTTCATCATAAGATATATCTAGGCTTCGGAAATTTAGAGAAGGACTGAAGTTTGTAATAAAAGTTAGTATTATCTAATGCTGAGTAATCAAAGGATTTATTGTCATTTCTGTACCCACTCTGGGAATTGGTTTGTGACCTTTAGAACTACCTACTCTTCTGAATTGCTTCTCATCATCTCCCTTTCTACTCTGCTTCCCACTCACTTTACTTCTCAGAAGGCTTGTTTACCTTTTTAATCCTTCTCTCTCACCTGACATTCATCCGCTCATAATTCTGCCATTTTTGCCATGTACAGTTTCTCAGAATGGATGTTTATAAAACACCATTTACACCATGAGGCCACACACAATTATAAACAGATGGCCAGGGTTAACTCACACACAACAGAATCCTTGTTAAATTTTGTCAAGATCCTCACTTTCAAATTCTCTATCCACCTCTGGAATAATCAGGCCATTCTTAAATTGATCTTTTCTTTTTCTTTCCAGTCTAGAAATCTGAAGTTCAAAAATAAAATGAATGGCTGCCACTGACTGAGGAACTACTCTGGTGCATGGAGCTAGTGGGCATCTCTCTAATCAACTCATCACAACCATGCTCGCCTGTCTGCCCGCCTTCCTTCCTTCCTTCCTTCCTTCCTTCCTTCCTTCAAGAAGGAGAAGGAAGGAAGGAAGGAGGGAAGGAAGGAGGAGTAAGAAAGTAACGAAGAAAGGGAGGGAGGGGGGAGGGAATTTTCTTCTTTTTTTTCTTTCTGTCTATGTCTTCTCTTTCTTCTCTTCTCTCTCTCTCTCTCTCTCTCTCTTTCTCTCTCTCTCTTTCCTTCCTTCCTTCCTTCCTTCCTTCCTTCCTTCCTTCCTTCCTTCCTTCCTTTTTTTTTTTTTTTTACTGTGAATACCCAGTGGATCTGAAATTCATACAGATTGGCACCTTTAAAATTACTACAGTAGTCCACCCTATGAAAATGTTTAATGATGGAATTTTTAAATTCGGTTTTTGACATTTTGTTTGTTGTTTTGAAGAGCCAAAGGAACCTAGCTTTTCCAATAGATAGCTAATAATGTTGGTCTGAAGTTTACAACAGTGATTGAGAGTAAAGATACAGATGGGAGAATCATCGATGCTGAGATGACAGTAACAGGTATAAGTTTCAAAAAGGAGTGAAATCCTTGGCAGCATAAGCAGTGGCTGACAGTAGTATCTTGGGAGATTTTCATATTTAAGTAGTAGGAAGAGAAAGACAAATCATAAAAAGATTTGTTAGGAGGAATGAAAAAGGCTAAGCCGCAGCCTCCTGAAAGTGTTCTAGAAGTCAAAGGAAAAACTCCTTAGGCTACTTCACATGGCCAGTGCTACAGGGGTCAGCACGACAGAACTCCTACCGATCTGCAACTTGGACAAAATCAGTCATCCTTAAGAGGGTGGAGGCAGCAAAGTGATGGGAGAAAAAGCCAGGTTCCAAGGGACTAGTGATCCTCTTTTACTTCATGAGCGTGGATAGAATCTTGGGGACAAGTGGAGGAGCACTGGCCTTAGAAAGGAGAAATGATTTTTCTAAAGGAACAAAAGGCAGCATCCACAGATAATTTTCTGGGAAGATCACTAAGTGACTCAGGAATGAAACTTACCCTTAAACGGGTCTATTTAGAACTGCATTCCCCCCTCCCCCCACCCTACACACAGGGTCCGCAGCCAAGGAAAAGAGCCTTTTCTGGACAGAATGTGTTTGACCAGTAGATGGAGTAAGTGGTTCCCAGAATCTGGTACCTGTCAGTCTTTCAAAAAGCCACCACAACTAAATATTGAGCGTAATATGCAATGGCAGTTGGCAGATGTAAATGAATGACATGGGCGGCTTTTACCTGGAGTGTTTTATAAGAGGAGGCAGTTATCCATGGACACGTGAATAACCGTGTAGGGGCATTAGCAGTAGGTAAGCAGTAAGACACAGAGGAAACTCGGAGTACTCAAAGTCCTTTCATATACAGCTTCACAATTTCATTTAACACCAGCCCAGCATCTGGGAAAGAATCCCAAGTGCAATTTTTTCCCCTTCATCTTAAATTTCTTTCAAAAGTGATCATTTTACTCTGCGGTTTGTGGGGAGAGATGAGGGAAAGTCCACTTTGCAGCTGGTACGACAGCGAAGAGTGCTATGTTAACTCTCACAGGCTGCCAAGCCTTGCTTTTGGCAGAAGCACTGGGATATTACATTGGGGATAATTTATCGCACTTGCTTTGGGTGTTCCAAATTTGCAAGCTGTGGCTAATTTCCAGAGGCAGCAAGGGCAATAAACTCTACTTTCCTAAAAGAAAAACAGTAACCACACCACCTTTCAATTAAATGGGCCATGGAAAATGAAGAGCCATAGATGATCATGGATATTTGGAAATCCTCAGAAAGCCCGAGTGTGGCTGCCAGTGGTGGGATAATACCGTGTGGCTCAAGAAGCCGGGTTCGATAGGTATTAGGAACCAGCAAACATCTGTTTCAATGTCTGTCTATGTGCGTTTCCATGTATGAATATGTACATGTGAATATGTATGAACATGTACACATGCACATGTGAACTCTCACATGTTCGAGACCAGAACACACAATTGTTGGATACTGACAGGAACGAAAATCTCTTCAGCTATGAATCAGGTATCTTCGGAGCCTCTGAGTCTGCTTTTCCCCACCTCCGTCCTCACTCTTCGAGTGCCCTCATGGTGCCTCCTCGATCACCCAAGGCCCCTTGGAACAGGAATCAGACAGCACCCTCCCCCTCCTCAGTGAGCCATGCTGGGGAGCTGTCCTCAATGGCTCAACTCTCCTTAAGTAAATCTGCTGTCTTTCATGCTTTCCAGGACAGGTGTTCAGGAGCTGCTTAGCAGATCATCTGTTTGTATATTACCTTAACACACAGAATGTATCAATATTTTACAGGGGATTTCCAGGTCAACATTCAAAGGAATAACAGATGGTGGGCATTTTGAATGGGCAATTACTAGGTAAAAGAAGAAAACTTGAGGGCTAGAGTCTCATCCTGAGTCGGAAGCCACCTTCGGAAGCTCTTAATAGTTGTGTGGCCCAGGATTACCTGGTCTGCTCCTGGAGACATCCCAAGTACCTGTTCGTTACAACATCCAGACCAGGACCACTTACCATACCTTGTGCCTCTGGCTTCAGGGATAGTAACCCTTGTGGGACAGGAGAACCTAGAGGTCAGTTAGGAGTTCTTTGTTTC
The DNA here is from genome assembly GCF_014176215.1 of Rousettus aegyptiacus. Classification (NCBI taxonomy): domain Eukaryota; kingdom Metazoa; phylum Chordata; class Mammalia; order Chiroptera; family Pteropodidae; genus Rousettus; species Rousettus aegyptiacus. The sequence goes on from NW_023416310.1 coordinate 23,578,736, forward strand.
CTTTCCTCTCCAGTTCACACAGGGCAGTCTGCTAGCTCAGTTTTTGTCCTAGGATTTTTGTTTCTGTGGATATGCTAATGACTTTACGGGACCAATTCCTAGAGGACCTAGCTTAGGCCATTCTCTACTTTAAAATTCAGGAACACTGTAAAGTCAGACAAGGTCTTATGAGTTTAGTAATGCACTAGAAATATTTTCCTAATTTTTTTGGAACTAATTCATATGAATACTTCTATGGTTTCCTTCCTTTGTCCTGCTGAAGCATTTATAAGAGTACGGCACGTAGAAGGAGCTTAACATATGTTAGCTCTTATTATTTTTATCCTATAATTGCTGAAGCTATCTTCCTTAAAACTTATTCCAATCATACTCCACCGTTCCCAGCTCCAAAACGAATGGAAGTTTCCTTTTTCCTTTCGCGATCATATCAAACTCCCATGCCCTGGACTGATGCCTGAGAGAGCAGCTTGCACTTGGTGTCAATGGGTGAGAGGAGGCTGACGTCTGAAGCCGTCCTAATGCATGTCATTTCTTGACCTGAACCTCTCCTTTGGGCTTCGGCATTCATTAGGCTTCCCCTCTGCCCTGTGGGTTCTCAGATGCATCTCTTCCCTGTGCTCAAGTTCTTTCTTTTTTAGGTAACTAGAGGTCATCTTTTCCAGGGCTTCTGAATGCTGCCCTTAGTGTTCCTCTGAGCTCAGAGGATTCCCACTTTAGGGTGAACTGTGATCCCAACCTATAACCTGGACTTATGGTGCAGGAGCCAAATTAAATAGAACAACAAAGTAAGGCTTTGCTAAAATTATCCCACCTGTCAGTCTGTGAAACCACTAGTTTGAAGATTCTAATCACAACATTGACACACATAATGCTAATTTCATATGGTTATGTAACTGCACTGATAAGCCCATTTAAGTTATATCTGCATGGCAACAGTACTGGTGTTAAAAAGTGAAAAATATTAAGTAGTCATATACTTAATTTATATTTCACCTAACAGTGGAGATTCTTTGCATCTAGGCCTACAGGATCCATATTAAGAGGAAGGTAATTACTAATCTTTCTCAGTGGGGCAGTAAAGGGACACAGCCTTCAGAATGTCATGGAATTATATTTCAGCTATATCAAAATCAAATCCGATTTCTACCTGTAACCCTGGATTACAGTTAATTTACAAATCTATTTAACTCTGGCATAGTTATTAATGAAAGGTTCAATTAATAACCCTTTTAGATCTAAAGTTCACTTTATCAGTATTTTGCCCCTCTGCTACCTATTAGGACTACTAGCCTTACATTTAAAAAAAAAAATGTCCTATTTTCTGTAGCTGGCTGTATTTTGCTTTGATAAACTCATTATGAATCATGTGTAAATTACTGCATTGTGAATAAGGGAATAGCAACATATAAAACACAGCATTTTTGAATACAATATTAGCAGCTAGAAAGACTATTTCTGAATGACAATATATTTGGTTTGACCAAGTAGGTTAAAATGACCATTATACATTTTTATTTATGGAATTGTATGTATATAGAGCAAAGGGAAACAAGAGGAAGGACATTTTAGGCCTCTTTGCTGATGTAGCTTTCTGATTTTACGAATGATTGCATTTATCTATGGTCTGTAATGCTTCATTGTCTGGGAGAAAAAAAAATCAATTAACTTTCTGGTTTGCAGAGATTTGTAACCTCCTTTCTTCTATCTTAAATTTTAGCAGGACGGCCTCATCTTTGGGGGAACACCGCTGCCGCAGACAGGGTGTTCTGGAAATCCTGACTCACCCCGAGGCTAATGAGCGTTGTGTCCTGGCCTCCTGCCCAGCTTTTGTGGCAGGGAGTTTACCCCCAAGTGCTTTTTTTAACTTATGCGAAAGTTTTGACTGAGAAAGCAAGATCTGCCAGTGCTTCAGAGGAAATCGAGCTTTCCTTCTTTAACTATTAAAATCAAATTCCATTTCCACCTGCAACCCTGAATCAGCCTCTTTGGTCTGATCTAATCGCTGTATTCATAAAAATCTTTGTTGGCGGAGGTAAGGAAGGGAGAGCGCATGTAGGGTCTCCTACTCTGGGGGAACCCAGTCTTTGTGCTCCCTTCGACAGGGATATAGGAGAGGGGTGGGGTCCGGTGATGAATCCTGAGGGGTGTGTGCTCACAGAAGAGGGACAGAGAGAAAGAAGAAAGGGCAAGTGGAGAGCAGCTCTCACTTGACCTTGTAGGCTTCCTGGCTGAGGCTTACAAGGAGTAATCATGGCAATTGCCTCATCCTCTACTGTCAACACATGGCAAGGTTTGCTGTGGATAGGATAGCAGGGAGTTCTTTCCAAACTTCAAAATGTTGGTAACATTTTCTTCAATTTCTTATCAACTCTTAGAGATCATTGGAGATATTAGAAATTTTCTGTCCAATTCAATGTCGCCAAAGCATTCTAAACCAGAACAGAAATGAAGTGGAAATATACCTCGTGGTATTATTTAGTGATGCTTCCTGATATATAATAAAGTTATTTACTAACATTTATTTAGAAAGCCTCAAGCATCACAATTACAAGGTCTTTTTTTTCCTTCTTCATCCTTTCATTCTAGTAAGTCGTTACCCTATTTAACAAGTAAAGATATTCTAAAATCACTTCTGCTTATGATGTTTAATCAAAAAATATTTTTATTTTTTGAGTTTTATAAGTAGTCATATAGGAGTCAAATCAGTATTTTAATGAGCATTAAGAAGTCCATAGGAGAGATATGATTACAGTTCCATTTCCCCTCCATGAGATGGCTTAAAAATGTGATTTAGCCCCATTGGAGGTTCCCTACTATACTATAATTATTATTTTTTTTAAATCAATATAGCTTTCCATTAGAATTTGATTAGGCAGACGGATCACTCTTTCTTAGGTTTCACTGTTTCGTTTCAGGCAAATGAGGACAAAGTTTCTTGGCTCTCGTAGTTTTTGAAGCGGCAGCCTTGCAACTGGCTAGCATTGAGCCTGAGAAAACAGAACACTCGTGGCTATGACTTAACTGGTTTTTTCCTTGAAGAAGAAGAAAAAAAGAGAAATAGAAAGAGACAAAGGAAGAGGAGAAAGACAGGGAGGAGAAAGAAGAGGGAAAATAGTGAAGAAGAAGATGGAAAGGAAAGGAAAGTAAAAGGAGAAGGGAGGTTAGGAAGGAAGAGAAAAAATAATTTCAGTCATCAGGACTTCCATAGGAGTGCCAGCTGTGACAGCTGAGATGTCTCTAACTTGGCTCAGTTCACCTCTTGAGCAAGTTCAGAACAACACTCTTTCTGAAGGAGGTCATTAGCGAGTCAGGCTTAAGCTCGATGCTTAGCCATCATCTTTTATGTGCTTGTTGGGAAGTTCCTAAGCTGGGCAGCCCACTGGGCACAGGTCTCCTCGCATTTGGTTTGCCGCTTGCTGGCAAGGTAGCCAGCTCATCTGGAGGCTGATTTAATCTCATAGCTCTTCTGTTTTATCTTCCTGACAAAGCAGTACTTCCATTAAGAAAAAGGCACTCAGCTATTAATTTCTGCTAACTCTTAACCTGGCCAATGAAATATAAGCATGTGCAATTTTGCGTCTATTTTAGGGCATGGATGTGGAGGCGGTTAAAACTCCTCTTGGCTTAGAGCTCTCTGCATTCATCTCATTTTTCCTAGTTCTGTCTTCTTTGTTCATCTTTTTCCTAACAGGCTGCCTGATGGTTACAAAAATGGTGCAGGATTGTAATAGGTTCAGACTGGATGAAGGAGGGAGCAGCCTTTTTCTGCTTAACAGTTAAAAAAAATATAACATTCTCTTAAGAGAATGTCTGAGTGCTCTTAAGTATGACTCATTGCTATTTGAATGCTTTATTTTCCTAGAGGAAAAATGAAAACTCTCTTGTGCACCTCTATACCTTCTCTCTCTTCCTAAGTTGTGGAAATGACTTGGGGGAGAGGGGAGATCCATTTGAAATTAGTCACAGTGATCAATTTGAAATTGATCACTACATCATTATATTTAATCTTCTAAAAGTTGGCCCCAGGAAAGCAAGCAGTAAGCAATGGGCTATATATACACGAATAATTAAATATATTTTTGATTCATTTCCATTAAGTAAATATATATATATATATATATATATATATATATATATATATATATATATATATCACAAGAGCAGCTTTTTCCCTAACCTGTTGGGGTGTCAGTACATCAGAAGTGAGCATATTCTAATTTATTACAGGAGAGGTGGAGGGAAGATGAACGAGAAGTTGCCCTGTCTCTGTAACCATCAGAAACAAAGAAGGAATGAGTCTCCCAGAATCAGAGCAGGTCTTGCCCAGAAATTACACAGGTAGCTGCTCAGAGATGTTAGTCTAGCATAGTTTAACCACAAATACATCCTCCACAAAGTTATTAAAGGGTGTGGAATTTTCACTTTGTGGGGACTCAGACATGTTATTTGATAGGAAAATCATAGCTAATTGTCTAGTGAGATGGGGTCACTTTAAGTGGTCACTTAGCACCTTAGTCTTTTAACTAAACAGCAAAGGTACAGGCTTAGAGTGAGATGGGGCTGTCTTCTCCTAGATGCTGTTTGGGGTCCTAGGGAGGTTTGAAAGGATTGAGACTCTGTTAATGAGAGGTTTCAAAAGACAGAGTCAGAGAAGCTAAAGATGTACCTTGCCTCTCATATAGATTTTCTGGGAATCAGATCTTCCTAAAAGCCCCTAATTTGCTTCACTATTTAGAAATGAAAGATGCCAGGAGCAACGACACTATCACTTTATGAGAAAGCAGAATCCCATGAGGTGTCAAGTCATGGCTAGAGAGGAATATGTCAAAATATGTCCTTGGCACTGTACTAAGTGGTCTGAGGTTCACATACCTCACCTAATCCAATGATTACCAGCCATGCCCTGCATCTCAATCACCCATGGAAACGAAAAAATACACAGTTACCTACGTGTTCCAACACACCACTCACCGGGGAATCCACTTCTCTAGGCTCGGGGTTAGACATGGACAAGTGTAGTTTTTAAAAGCTCTCTAAATGACTCTGAGTCACTGAGGCATTGAGGACTATTTGCTTAATTCTCACAACTCTATGAGACAGGAGTATTTTCTCTAGAAGACAAAAGTGTAGTTCATGTTTGACTGACTTCAGGAGACTAGAACTCTGCTCTGTAATTTCTGGTTCCTTGGTTTTTCCATTGAACACAACGGCTCCCCTGGAGGTCTGAAGTCTTAGATTTTGAGCAGGTAACTACAGGGCTTCCAACTGTATTCCACTTTACCCTCTGAGTAATTGTTCAGGAGAAACCAAAGAACATATTTGCTAGCAGCAGGGTATACAGAAAAGAGCATAGCAATTTGCATTGCAGCGGTTTTAATTCTGGGTCGTCGTGTGACTGTGGGCATGCCGTCTTGCTAAGCCTCAGTTCCCTCATTTGTGTAGTGGGAATGATAAACACTATCTCGAATTGCATTTGAATATTTAGTTCAATTTTAAATTTAACTATTTTGGTTAAAATTGTGCCTGACACACAGTGGGTACTCAATAAGTAGTAGTTCTTTCTGCCATGTTTATGGCTACTGATAGCTTTCTCTTAGCCAGACAATGGCACTTGTCCCTTTCTTCTCTTCCTTTTTCTTTAAACAAAAGAATGTGAGGGCTGGGTAGAGAGCACTAGAGGTGGTAATGGAGACTGTAATGGATCATGCAGAGTGTCTGATGCCCAGTGCAGGGCACATAATTTGTGTATAAGGGGCTCCATGTGAGTATCGGGTCAGGTGCTTATCTTGAAGCTGCATTTGCCTATGACTATCAACCCTTTATTCTTCTTAGATGGTGTTTTGGTGGAGGTTAGGGAGGCCGATGGGGCCTGGGGAGGGGAGGTGAAAACCCCTCCCCAAGATGCCTCTTGGTGACACCACTCCCTAAGCATCACACTTTAGCTCAGCCTCACTTGGATAAACAGATTCGTCTGGTGTAATTCTGTGAGCTGCTAGACAGAGACAAGTATGTTTAGCACTTGAATGGTGAGCTCCAGTGTTAGAGTTTCTCTATTTATACTTCGCTCTGCAGACAATCCTGATGCTTTTACATAATTGCTGAGCTCTTCTAGCTTAGCAAACAAGTAAATAAGATGATAAGCACTACTCTCTTTTCCATGCAGGTTTATGATGAATTCACAAACCAGTTTTACTTCCAATTATTCTGGCTAACTTACCCATTTTAAATTTCATAAAATGACAGTTTCTTTTATGGTTTTCTCTCTAAAAGTCAGGCCTTGATATGACAGTTACTGTACAAGCCCAGTGGAGCCTGCTGGATGATAGGCAGGACAAGGGATAGCAAATTGGGCTGCTTCGACTCTTTCAACATAATTACTCAAACTTAACCTCACTGAGTCTGTTCACCTCTTCTCTAATTATATAATGCTTCAAGGCTCAAGAGAGAATGGAGGTTGGGAAGCATTATATACGCTGTCTGTATTCTCTGTACTGCAAACTTCTGTGACTTCAACGGTCAGCTTTGCGGTCCATAAGAAATTGAAGTGGATTTGCATACAAGAACCACAGACCTGCTCAGGCACAGGGAAGGCCTAGAATGGCAAGGCATAATAACCTGAGAATAATCTGGTTTCTGTATAAAGACCTCGCTTTTAGATCTTCATCCGCAAAGGAGTCAGCTATTGACAATTAGGATTCTGCAAAGGGCCTGGATTCTCCAACCATACACTCCTCCACTTTGGGGGTCAGAGACAAACCGACAGTATAGGTGTTAGACTGACTTGCCTATTGTTCCCTTCTGAAATGAAGTAGAAGCATCCTTGACTAATGTGTCCGCACTTGAATGTCCATAAAAATAGCAACTGCAGGCATCCAACTATTAATGAATGATCTGAAAGATTACTTGGTATAATCCTGAGATTAGTTAATGGAAGTACCATTAGTCAGCACCTATTAATAGAAGGCAAGTGTAGTAACACTGCTCACATAATGGCCAAGAGGTAGAGTAAAACATGTGGACAAAACAAACCTAGTACTGTTCTGTATCAAAGTAGCTTTCTTGAAAAACATATAGCGAGAAAATGATCACAACTAAGAGAAATAACTACCAGGCATGGCTTGGTCAGGCTCACTGACGAGTTTTAAGTGGGGTGGTTGACAGCTGTACTTTCAGACCCTCTTTTTCCCTAGGGCCTTTGTTGGTTGTTCTGACTGGCTGTCAACAGCTCTGATCTTTGCTCTGAACTCTTATTACATGACAAGGAGCCCGTGCCTTTTAATTCAACATTTAAGCTTGCACTTCTTTAAAGTTCTTTGTTGTATGGGTGTCAGTATAGTCTCGATAGCAAAACTATCAGCAGTAGAAAACAGGGACCCTACATATAATAGGATGTCTTCCCTAACATTTTCCTCCTTACCAACTGCAGCTAGGGGCTGAGTGAGTACCATATTCTGTGGTCTCATAAAGTATTTGTTTCTTATACTCTAATCATGCCATATGCAAATAACTATTAACTTAATCTCCTGGAGGAATTTTTAGAGTCAAGGTTTGTGTGTCTTTTCTCTCTAACTCCCTATACCCAGCACCAGGCTCTCTGCACAATGCGAGGCAGTGCTGAGTACTGTGACAAACGAGATGGTTGTGTTGTGTAGACTCTATTTGCTCCTATATCTTAGGAAACTCAAGAGAATAATGAGCTGCTCTCTGCCTTCAAAGGGCTTAGAATCCAGAAATGGTTTTTACTCACATTTTACATGCACACAACTTGGGGGTGAATGAGCACCCCCAAGAGGACGTGTAATTAGCATATCTGTAATGTGAGCTTAAAATTACTTTTCTCTTTCCAAATGTAATCATTTATTTAACTAGCAACAACAACAATTTACCTTGATTACTGGCCCTAGAAAATAAAGTTGGCAAAGCCCTGTTACCTGCTGTGAAATACAGAACTTATGGAAGTTAGTTATTCTTCACATAATTTCATCTCAGCATAAAGCTTTGGCAACGCATATGTAATATCTTTTTTTCCTTCCTGCAGTAGATATTAGCTTTAACTCTGCCTGTGTACAGACCACATACACTCCAAACAAGAACCAAATATGCCTGCATGAGAATCCACATACATAAAGCAGCAAGATGGAGTTAGTTTTAGCTTGAGGAAGCATGATGATGTGGAAAAGGCTGCAGAAAATGCCGCCGTCTCCATCGGCATGATGCTGGAATTACAGCCAACTGGAAGCAGCTGCAGCTGCCTGAGAAACAAAGCTGGGGAATTCTGCAGCAGAGGTAAATGGCTGTAGCCCCAAATCCTGGGGCATCAGAAGCCCTGCTGTGGGGCCTGGCACAGGCAGTAGTGGATCAGCATCACTGAACTTCACTTAATGAAAAGACCCGTAGGTCTTCATCATGGGCCAACCCCATTATTGCCATAGTCTAGTCTTCATTAAAGGTTTAGATGGCAGGGAGCTTTTCACACAGGGATATCTGCTGCCATCTATGTGGAAAGCAGAAACGTATGGCTGGGAGCGGAATGGGCAGTGGCAGTGAAATCATGCTACACCTATGGTTACAGACATAATCAGTAAATCTGATTATGTGAAAGGTGCTCACTTTTCAGTTCTTGCAAATAATGTATTTTGATGAATTGCTTCCCTTTTATTAACAATAAGGAAAGGAAAGCAATTGCTATTTTCATGGATTTAAGCCATCATTGATTGAAAGGCTAGTATGTGCCAGTCATAACCAATTTCATAATGGTCATATGCTAAAATGTTCACATGCTAATAAATATAACCATAACCATAGAGCTGAACTAATTTCTACCTTTCATTTTGACTATGTTCCAAAAAGCTGTTTACCTGGCTGCTATTCGCAGATAAATTGAATTTGTTCCATGTGCAATTAATAGGAATAAAATTTGAGTAGAAAAAGTTCCAATTAGGGAGAGCTAATGGCCTCTCACCCCACTAATTTGCATGAGTATGATTTTCATAATTATAAATATAAGAGAAAATAAGAATGCCACTTCAATAGAAATGTATTTTTCCATATATAAAGTTATTTGTATTTAAGAACACAAATCACACAACGTCGAACTCATTAAACAGAAAACACTTTAAAAAAACAATTGTCAGAAATTAGTAGTTGATAGTTGGGCACGGAGAACATGGCAGAGGGAATGTAGTTAGCATTAATATAATGGTCAAGTGGAAGGCCAGGAGAGGGAGGGAGCAGTTGGAGGGATCGTTTTATGAACATTATAGATGTCTAACCAATGTACTGTATACTTGAAACTAATTTAAATAAATAAATTTATATAAAAAAATTGTCAGAGAAATTCTTTAATTCCTTCCAAAGCTGATTGAACTTGTCTTTGCATTAATCTCTCTTTTGTATTTTCTATGCAGCTGCAAAACTTCATTCATTCGGTCCATCAAAAATTGACATTATTTGCAAGACTCTCTACTGACAAAGCACCCAAACGAATAGTTGGCTCTCATTGTTTTCACATCACTGTGCCACTGTTGACATGCTTCATCTCCACGTCCTTTCCTGGAAAGGTTTACTATGATCCTCTGAGCATAACCCTTGGCTATACTTTTCTAAAGATACTCTGGAAACAGCCTGGCAATATTTGTGTTGTGTGTTATACACATTATATTTTGCCCCATTGTATCCCGTGTTTGGTTCCTTAAGGAGCACTTAATCATGTGTAAAAGAAGAGTAACAGGAAAAAGTATGTAGGTTGAAGCTATAAATAATGTACATCTGGTTACTAATGATTATGACATTGGTCCCAAGAGGTAAATTAGTTCTTGTCTATTTGACGAACAGGAACTAACTAATAACAGCCTTTTGTGTTGTTACCGTTGATCTGTGAAAGATCTTAGAGATCAATGAAACCAAAACTCCTGTTATTCAGATTCGGAACTGAGGTATAGAAAGATTATTGGTTACAGGTTCCAGAGTTGGTGCTGGAGATGCGGCTGCAATCTATCTTTAGATCCCCAGTCTGGAGATTTTTCCTGGAGTCCAGGCTCAAAGGCAAGCTGTCGTATTACGAGAGGGGTACTGGCTTATCATGAGGTCCGGCCAGTCCAGAAACATTTTGGGTTCCTCTAAAGATTCAGGTTTTGCTAGGCTTGCCTTTTCTCCCCCTGTTCTTCTATATACAAATCCTTAGCTCCAAATGAAGCCTTCTCACTATTATGACTTTGTGCTTTTCCCACTTCTTAGAATGCTCTGACCCTTGTTACCCCATTCTAATTCTGTTAATTTGCATTCCAGAGGATGGCTTTCATATTAACAGCTCTCACATTACATCTCAGGTCAAATGAGAAGCACTACTCAGATCCACACGTAAAACAATATAAACACTTGCTCTCACCTCTTTTACAACCTCAACCTCAGTTCAACAAGTGAAGCAATTATAACTTTCTATCTCAATTTATCATTAAAAGAATGTACACGATAGGCTGGAGCATGTAATAAATGGTTCAGTGAATGGGAAATGTTTATGTATTGTTCAATTTTCCTTTAAAATTAGAATTAATTGCATGTCATTTACAATTAATGATCCTATATAATTAATATACAATTTAATGCAACTTTTATAAATCAAATAAGTTCAGCTTTTTATCATATTTACTTTACAAGAGGTATATGTACTTTCACAAACAAATGAAAAGGATGGGTATATTTGCTCTCCATTTAGAAGAGCTCCTTTGCCTTTTTTTGAAAGCTGACCTCGCATGGGAGGGGGGTTTTCCATGTGCAGGTATTTGCTATTTGCTGCCATTTACATGGGAAGCAGAAGTGGAGAGTGTGGCTAGAAGCAATTTAAAACAAACCCATTTCGATGCACAAGTAGTCAAATGCTCAGACTCTATCATTAAACCAAGAGGGAGGGTAAAACTCAAGCTAGACCTTTAATGATCTGCCACCTCTCTCAAGTCTTGCTTGATTCTCTGAACTAGACTCATTGCTGCTTGCTACAATCTCTCTGGCCTGCTTTGTCTTAGGATACAAGATAAGGAATATTCAGTGTCTCCAGAAGAGTAGCAAATGCCACTCACTGATTCTTGGCACAATTTTTTTCTGAACTGAAAAAGGTGGTGTGAAAAATATAGAACAGAAATGCAGTTACATTTTGAAGATTCTAATGTGTATAAATATAAGAAATGAAAAATATTCATTATCCTTTTGGCATAAACATCTAATTTTGGAGGGTGTACCTGTTACACACCTAGAGATCTTTATGATTGCTCAGGATTCCAAATCTTCCCATTTTATCTTCACAGGTGACACTTTGGAAGGATGGCTATCTCTTTCAAAATGGCTTTCTAGGCCTCTATTTTGACCACGTCTTTTTTCCCCTTTGAGTCTAGGTCAAACTACTCATTCTTTTCTTCTAGGACTCACTTCAAATGAGTTTTCCTATCTGTTGTGAATCTTGTGCTCTCATTTTTCTCTTAAAATAAATTCTTCAGCAATTATCCTTATACTGATCTCCTCCCCTGTGCTTTGGGCAATGATATTCTCTCATCTCTTTTACATAAATCCCTCTTGGAAGACAAACCTCTCAGGTTAAGCTGCTATAGAGTATGTGCATTTCTCATGGAGAGCCAGCAGTACTTACATCAATAGCATCCACCTTCACCACCACCTGTGAAAGCAACTTTTGAGGGGAACCTATTTTTGTTTTCAGCATTCCTATTTGAATATGAATCCAGCCCAGGACAGGGACACTTGAACCAGTCCTGACTGTCCTTGGACTCTGACCTGGGATACCTATAACGTGGGAGGCACTGAACTATGAACTGTAGGGGTGATAAACAGGAGTAATGTAAATTTCCTGAAGACTCTTACAATCTAACAGAAAAAGGATGTGTCCTAAGATGGAGCAGGAGTTAGTAGGCAATGGGTCAGGTTCAAAAGGTAAAGTAAGACTTAAGAAGGGTGGTAGATCATTAAAGGTCAAGGTAGACAAAGGGTCAGAATCTAGTTAGAAGCTTGAGGAAGCAGAAATCCTAAGGAGATCTTGGACATGACCTGAAAGACTATTTGTACTCTGCCTTCTTTCGAACTCTCAACTCTGTTTGGGTACCTAGATCATAGAAATGTAGTAATGGAAGGCAGAAGACATGAAAAGCATATAGGTAGGTGTATCCTCTTTCAGTTGGTACACACATGCTCTATTTAAGAGAGACAGAGCATGTGAACGTGGTACAGGTTACCACTTTTTGGCCTACAACTTCTTTTCAATGAAAGCCAAGGTTTATACATTCAGGGTGATGTGCCATGTGGATAGCATCTATCTATGCAAAGGGATTGGAGATTAGGAGGTTAGGATTAAAACAAGGAGATGGACTCCATATCCTCAAATTAAATGGTCTTTATAGAAGCAGTGTAATAACTTTCTGTTACCATTCAATTTTCTCTTCTATTTCTTATTGGCAATATCCCCCAAGTCAGAGCTATGCAGTAAGCCTTCCAAATTCCTTAAGTCTGAATATTCTAAGAAGTTAAGCATGAGTTTCTATTATATAAAATAACTCAAGTATTGTTCCAAGATTTCCTTTTACGAATAAGTCTTTCACGAATTTTTTTTTTCTTCTGGAGGAAATTAATGTATATCATTATGTATGGAAGTTATTCTCTTCTAAGAGTGACAATGTTATTTGCAATAAAATTTAAAATTTACCTTTACAGAGATAACGGCAGTGCCCTTTTAAATGAACATACGCATATACCAGGACTTGCACCTGTCATCGTTGCCATGGAAATGGTTCCAAAACATAAGATGCGATTCTATTATTGAGGCAGTATAGTTACCCAAATGAATTTTAATGAAATCGTAACAGCAAAAAAAGAATTTTATGGAGGTTTCTAAATTATTTAGTGAAGTTCGCAACTAAAATCTGACTAAAACCACACAGCGGTACCCTTCATCTAAAAAGGAAACAGCAGTCAGTGAATGCCAAACGTACACAAGGGAACACACAGAAGGGTTATTTAAAGATTAACAGAGCACCCAAATGCTAGCTCTTTAATGTTTACCTTTAGCATTGACCATTTAGATCATTATTTCTATTGTTGGTTGAAGCATATTTGAGCATTAGCTGTCTGGGACGTATGAACTGAGCTCACTGAGTTATCTGGAGATTTCTTCCTAGTGTCGGTCATCTTTAGGCTCTCCGTTGCTATGAGGTAGACAGATGTACAGCTATAATATTTTCGAATTAAGAAACCTAAGGGACATCTACTCAAGCCCCTTACTTTACAGATGAGAGAACCAAGGTTTAAAAAGATAAGTGATTTGTCCAAGGTACAAAAGGAGATATGGCCAGACTAGAATTCAGGTCCCTGATTCTCCTTCCCGCACACGATTGCTGTGTTGCCTTGTGAATTACAGTCCTCCTCCTGGTGCATTCTTTTGTGAAGGGAAGAAGTCAAGTTCTGAATTTGCATGTCTGGACTTCACTGTCCATTTATATCTTCAAAGAAGCTAGTCTAATTTGCTAAGTGAAACACGATTTTAACTCCTTCCTTAAGAGTATGTATTTCCTTACTAAATATATTGATTGGATGAGGATCAATACTTTGAAACTTGGAAACTGAACTAATACCTCAATGTAATACAAGAAGGTAAAGTTTTCTTGATTTGTAATCATTGCTTCACCTCTTCTGTACTCTGAAATCATGTGAATCAAATGTCACAGTTGGCTCATAATAACCAACTGTGAAACCAGTATTCATCTCCAAGTCGAGTTGGGAAACACATCGATGGGTCTTAATTTATAACTATCTTACGATAGTTGGGACAGAAGTACATTCTTTTGAGCACATAGTTATGGCATTATATACTGGGGGAAAGAAAGCCCTCATTGTCATAAATTATGACTGGGATGAGGGTACTCATGGAGACTGAAAGTCCTTATTATGTAAGTCTTGTTGAGGGTTGATGGTGTGGCAGTCTTGGTGTCAAGTCTCTGACACAGCCTAGGATTCCCCAGGCTTTAAGAGGTCCCGAGACAGTGTGTCATACAGCGATACTAGGTGGAAAAACTCTCATTGATCAAGATGTGATTGTTTTGGCTTCCTCTGGGTTAAGCTTTTGGCACTTGAACTGGACCCAGTGCAATACCACATCTGGGAAATGACATTATTTGGGTTGGTTAAGTGGAGTTTTGAATTGAACTTCACTGTAGTAGTAAAGAAGGAAAAAATTCCCACCATGAATGTGCATTCTAAACACTTTTTTTTTTGTATAAATTTACAGATATATAAGATGTGTGTGTGTGTGTGTGTGTTACTTTTAAAACAGAGATAATGAATTCCTTCCTCATAGGTACTAAAAGACAGTAGGAATAAAGCACGTGGGGTATAGTAGGCTGTCATAAATATTAGTTCAGTTTACACCTCTTCTTTGCCACCTTCCAGTTTCACATATGAACAACCTTTCTGTCCTTCCAAATTCTGCAAACTACCCTCAATATGATAGAGAAGGAAGAATGTGAACGCAGTCCATTGCAGATCCAATTCAGAGCCTGTGACATTCATGCTTAACTCTCTACTTTTACAGAAGTACCTCACAGACTCTGAGAGTATCTTGTCCAAATCCAGTGAGGCTAGATAAATAGGTAGGTGTAGGTATTTTTTTCTGATTATAAAATTAATATATTTGGAATGAAAGATATAAAAAATAAAATAGAATAGAATAATTCTGTATAATTTCACAATTCCATCAATGTTCTACTCAACAGTTTCATCTATTTCCTATAGCTTGCTATTGACTTTCGGGTAGATGCTCAAGAAATGAATATAATGGGGACTATGAGGTCTCAACTTTGACTAAATATATTGTTATATACAGCAGCAATGCTTTATGACTTCCTTAAGCAGTGAAAGACACATGTGTGTGTATGTGATAGAGAGAGTACGTGAGAATATTTAGAAGAAATGAATCCACTAGAATTTCACTGCAAGCCAGAATTGAAAACATTAAAGATGTTTAAATAGGATTGTCTAGTTCTTTGTAAATATCATTTTTTGAAAACAAACTAAAACATAAGGGTGAAAAAAATCTACATTGTATTTCATATTTGCAATTAAAGCTATTTCATCCATGGCGAAATTGCTTTGTGTAATTTGTAATCTCATTTTTGTCCTGGATTCTCCCATCATGCTGCCTATGTTTATGTAGCTTCTCCCTGTGGCATGTGCTCCGAGCAGAAAAGGGTATAATTATAAATCTCCATCCACTAGCAAAACAATGGTTGCATACAGCAACTCTACTCTGCCTTTGTGAAGCCCTACATAGGAAATATAATGGTGTGGTTACTGTTTTGAATGTCAAAGGCCTAAAAATGTTGGGAAAACAGCTGCCACTGGTTCTTTGCATCAGGCACCTCTTCCAACATTTACTCATGGTCTCACTTCATCCATTCTATCAACAGCAAAGCAAGGACCAGAGATTTTAAGATAATGTGCCTACAATTAGTCAATAATAGCAGACAACAAAGAGGAATACAACCATGACATGTTTCAAGCTTTCTAGGCTTGCTTAGAAAAAAAAAAAGGACTAAATTTGTGTCTTTGAGCAAAGTTAGCCAGACTAGAAAGACAAACTTGAAATGCAGCATATACCTTGTGGCATCTGCATTTTTATAAAAGCAAAGCTATTGCGACTCTGGTCTTTATTCCATGGTTATTAAGATTACTTTCCTAAATCTGGGACCTTTGAAGAGATACATAATGTAATTATAACAAATCATTCATTCATTCATTTCTTCAACAAATATGGATACAAGTGTCTACTGAATGTCAGTGAGAGCAAGACAAAGGACACCAAGGACTCATTTCACAGCCCTTAATTTCTACATAAACTAGCTCTGATGCTTTGGATATTAAGGATATTTAGACTTGGATACCCAAATCTTTAGACTAAGTTAATTTAGTACTTATGGGAGTTATTTCCAACCTATATAAAAAAAAAAAAGCAGAACAATTTCTCAGGTCTAAATTCAGTATAAAAAAATAGTGGCATTATGGCTTTAGGGTTGGTTTTACCTGTTTTAGACTAACAAATCCATTCAAAATGGAGCACTACAGTTATTTTGAAGGATATTGCCTTTCTCCTTTGTGATACATTGACTTGTGCGCTCAAAAGTTCATTTACAGTGAAAGAGGCACCAACTCTGCTGCACATTTATAGTTAAATCTATTTTTTTTTGTTTCCTGACAGATAAAATATTCAAGTGGGGGAAGAATTCCACATGAGTGCTCTAGTGCCTCCCTCTGATGAGTCTAAATGCTGGATAAACAAATATCATTTCTAACACCTCGAGGGGGTCACTTGAATCAGGCAAGTAGGTAGAATGGGGACAGCTAGCAGGCAGATTGTGACATTTCTGAGTAATTAGGGAGTGCAGAGGATTCTTGAGTTGGAGGTCCAACTGTTCATCAGCTGCCCCCCTTCTCTGATATGAAAAATGAACATTTGAGCAATTTAATGGAAAGTGCTGTGAAAACACAGCTGCAGACATTACATTCCAGCTAGATTGCTTCCTCTAAGCTTTCCTATGTAGAAATTTTGAAATGTTCCAGACCTCACTAGGGGGTTAGGAAGTAAGTAGAAGCTCTGGGCTGTTGGATTTAGCAATGGGAGGATGGTAGGCGGGTCAGGAGAAAGTCAACGCAGATGAAAGGGCCACAGGCTCACCACCTTGGTTTACTGAGCACCTACTACGCGAGGGTCTTGTTCTGAACACTTCACGTCTATTATCTCTTTAATTTTCTAACAACCTTAAGGTAATGTCAGCCTTTCCTGCCAACCTGTGAAGCCTGGGCTGGGAGTTGTCCAATGACTTTTCCTGTATAATCTCACCCGAAGGGAAGACGTTACTCTGATTTTTCCACCTCATGTTTTCCCCTGGCAACTGCTATGAGAGAATGTTGTTTTTGGAGCTGAGTAGGCAAGTGTTATACATGATATGAAAAACCAAAAAAAAAAAAAAAAAAAAAAAAATTGACACAAAGCACTAGTCAATTTCAGCCTGTTGACGAATGATCAGAACCCTTTCCTACGGCTGGATATTTTTAAATGAAGAGAGTCTCCCTCAATTTGCAGCTGGGCTTTTGCTCTGTGTGGGGTACTGTTCTACCCAGCCTCTGGAAAATCAGTAAAGAGCATCAGTCACACTGTGGAGCAGCCATGGGGGTCGCTCCTGAAATACAGAGGCCTCTTCCTACCAGGGGAAGAATTGCTGGAGTCCCAGCATGAGCCTGTGGGTTTGTTTAACAAAGGGAAAGAATGTCTGGAGGATAAGACTCTGCACTCATTCCCTGGAAAATGTCTGCTGTATATATTTGCCAAGTGATAAGGATTCTAGTAAATCAAAGACCACTTGACTATTTACAGTGTTCAAAGGTAGCTTCCTGGCTCTTGAAAGAGTTATATAAATGGCTATGTTAAAAATAGGCAACCAATATAATTGAGCAACCTGAAATGGGCCATGATTCGCACCATATGGTAAGATCATAAAAAAAATTAAAAGAAATTCAGTATAAATTGAGAATCATTTTCACTCCAGTTGACACAGTCTTATGGACATAGAAGAGGACTGGAAGGCTACGCTCTGTGCTGTTCTATGTACAGATTCCTCCCCCGATATGGCACCCGTCTTGGTTTGGAGGGCACACCTGATCCCTCTGATACCTTTTTCCAGCTCCCAACACATACTAACTAGTCACAGTACGTGTCTGTAAATTAAAAAAATATATGTTCAAGACATTTTTTCCCTCATGATAAAATTCACAGTAAAAGGTCAAACGTCCACCTGGGAAGAAGAATGTACAAATCTAAAGTAGATTAGTGGGGTTTTCTCAGGACAGAGTGCTTGGGAGGATGATTTAGCAAGCATGAAATATGACGAGGTAAAATTTTCACATGCGCTGCCTGTTTGCTTCTTCCTGGAAAAGAACCAATGGTGTACAGAACCACTTGAATCACCTAATTTAGCAGAAGAAACCAAACCAAACTAGATATATCCTTGCGTTCACATTTCCATTTGGTTTCATCTCATTTATCAAGTTGACTCATTTAAAAAAGTAATCACTCCTTCTCCACACTATTTGCTGCTCTTTTATGACGCATATTGTGATAAAAACACAAACAAAAGGTTTTCAAATCATTCCAAATGCCTCCAATTAGACATCATGTCTAGTTTCTAAACTGCAATAATCTTATATATTCTTATATAATATTATATATAACTATGTATTATTCTCAGAGAGATGTTGAATGACTTAAATATATTACCTTATCTTATTCCACACAACCTACTTTATGAATGAGGAAATGGATGTTTATGGAGGTCAAGTAGGTAGCTGAGCCAGGACTCTATAGATCTGTCTCAGCAGCCTATGATTTTAATCATTAGGCTATATGACCTATCTTAGACTGGGTTATAAAATAGCTATTCAATTAACCTCTCTTCTTTGAAGAGTTTCAGCAGATTTTAAGTGCTTTTCCTGGCTAGGCAATAACTCACATTTTAAGCTGTACACATACAAGTTCAAACAAAGAAACACAACACAAAATAAAATACTAAAACAAAAATGTGCTCCAGATAGAGGCATTATAGTTGCACTTCTTGGTTATGGGTGGCTATACCTAGGTTACCAGCACATGATACATAGCCATCCAGATTTTGCTTTAGAGACATGTTCTGAACAGCGGAAACTTGAAATATTCAGACCAAGGTCTTGACTCCACTGAAGAATGCCTGCTTTTATCGGGTTTACCCTTTAATTGTGCAACTTTTGGCCAGAGTCAAATAGGGTAAAAAAGTGTTCTTGGATTTTACTTAGTACAGTTCACTGTAAATGTTTCCAGCCAGTCCCCATGACAGATTTTCTTCACTGCACTTCTTCCTTGAGTTTCATTCAGCAGAACCTCATAAGAGCAGCATAGCCCATGCGTTGAGCTGGTTAATCTGCTCCAATTCTGGAGCCTTTAAGATCTACCAGTTGAGTGTGTTGTATTTCCAACACTGCCCTCCAAACAGACCATTTAAAAGAAAAGTCATTGCTATATGACCTATCTTAGACTGGTGGTTGGTTAATGCATATTGCTTTGATATGCTTTCACACTAAGGCTGTTCATGGGACGTTTGTATTCTCTTGAACATACAATTTTTAAAACTCTGTCTGTCCATGGGCTTCTATATTGACACCTCAGAGGAAAATTTTTGCATTCGTTTTTAATTACGTCACTTTTAAGAAAAATGGTCAGATGTACAAACATAGTCTAGTTACCAGTGTTTGGCACAGCTTATGCTTTAACAGGTTTTTTTTTTTTTTTTAAATGAGCATTTTCCATTACTGCCTCAGATTCTTCTACAGTTCCCCATACTTCCTAAAATGTAATATCTGAAGTGTGGGAAACAATCATTTTAATGTGAAAATATGCTGGGGTGGAAAGGCCATGCATATTTCTTATAGACTAGTGTTAGAGGAAAATGTGGCTCTCTTTCTGGGCAGAACTGGTGAGTTGATGCCTTAGAATTGACTCTTAACTCTGTTAAGGCTTTTCCAAGCACAGGGCACTGGCTTTCTGCAGCCTGCGATGGAGAGGCCCACTGCCCCCAGAGCATGACAGGTACAGGCCCTGGCCCCAATACGCCAGGTTAGGTCAAATCCAGAGGGGCCTTATTTCATTTCACTTGTCACATGATTGGAAAGGCTTAATCTCAGAATGTGGAAGAAGCCTGACCAAAGCAACTTTAGAACATAGCAAAGGAGTGTGTGTGTGTGTGTGTGTGTGTGTGTGTGTGTGTGTGTTTGTAGAGACAGGCATAAGCCATGAATTGTACTAATGTGATTAAATAAACTCTCCCATATGCTAGAGTACCAGATGGTGCCACAAAACTGAGGGGGGAAAAGGCTCAGGGCATATATGTCACATTAGCTTTACTGGCCTACATTTAAATGACAAACATTTTAATCCTTCCAGGTTATAGCCATTTTATTATTTTTTTATATAATATAATAGAAAATGCAAATTTACACATAGATTTCTAATAAAAATGCAAAAATAATTAGATTTTACAAGAGAAAAGGACTTCAGGGATTATCTTCTCCAGCCCTTATTTTAAAGATGAGGTCAAGAGTTAACTCAAAAAGCAGAGAAGTTGAGTAACTTACAAAAAAGTCTTACAAGTAATCAATGTCAGAACTATGATTAGAGTATAGATTCTCTGATTGCACGTTCAATGCTATTTCCACTACTACCTACCTCTAATAGAGTCAAAAAATAAACTTATGTCAGCTGTGCTCAATTTTCAATAAAATGTTTCAACAATATTTTATAAGTGTGAGTTTCCTGACCTCAAACTTGATTTTAGGTAGTGGGTCTGAGTCCCTTAAAACAAATGGCTTAATTTTTTTTTTTTATCTTAGTTCTCTATCACACCAAAAATATTTATAGCATTTGTAGGAATCACATCCCAAG
The DNA here is from genome assembly GCF_014176215.1 of Rousettus aegyptiacus. Taxonomy (NCBI): domain Eukaryota; kingdom Metazoa; phylum Chordata; class Mammalia; order Chiroptera; family Pteropodidae; genus Rousettus; species Rousettus aegyptiacus. The sequence continues at coordinate 23,599,251 of NW_023416310.1, forward strand.
GAACAAATAAATAAAATTTTAAAAGTTTTTAATGACATAAGGCATAGTAAAAGAACTAAATGTTCTAGACTGTGGATTATAAATAGAGCACCATCTCTAAAGAGCATTTTTTTCCATAGTCATTTGAAATTGTGAATTTAGTTTCCCTCTTGAGGCTTTATTGAGGGAGAGAATAAAAATCAGGTTTTGTTCCCCCCGCCCCAGGTTTAACAACCTATATTCAAATTTCCTTTGAGTAATATATAGTTTGGGCATAAATGGATTGGTGTTTGTAACCAAATTTAGAGTGAAGGTGGGACCACTGGCTAATGATGGGTATCTAGTTCTAATCTTTAGAACTTTAGGTTATTTCTGGTTTTGATGGGGGTTGTATTATTTGTCTATTCATTGTAAGGTAACCTTTAGGCCATAAGCAATTTCAAAACAAATGAACAAACAAATCTATACCCAATGATGTCTTTTACTTTGATTCAACATCACCAAGGGCAAAATAGATTTTTATTTGTTGGGACAGTCAGTGAAAACAGGATGACTAGCAAAGTTGAAGATGTGATTGGCCTACTAATTGTGGCAGGATTGTGCCCTGGGGTCCTTTGTATCATGCTGCAATTCCTTCTAGGAAATGGACAAAAGATGAAAGCCAACTTCCACAAAACTCCATTGTTCTGGAGATGAAATGATGGCTCCTGGAAAATTTTCTTCGTCATGCTATAAACAGTTGAATTTTTTTTTTTTTTAATAAAACAGTGTTGACGGAGCCCAAACTAAGATCTGTAATACTATGTAGAAAAGTTAAACAGATCAATTATTTTGGTGCTGAACCTCTCAGAGCTGCCATTAGCTCATGAGAAATGTCTCTGTTATGATATTTATCAAATGAGAAATAGCTTTATTGATCTATATATAAAAGTCTATCCATTTTGAAACCTTTTGAAATAAGTAGAGCACTGGTTGCAAAAAATTAAGTATATTTACTTGGAATAAATGCTAAAAACCCAAACAGTGTGTCCCATTACATCAATGGTTTTCAAAATTTGGGCTCAGTATTGTTCATTTGCATAATTCACCATGTCCTATAATATTTTCATAACCTTTATAGTGCTTCTCAAATGGGTGGAGGGCCTGGGTCTTACCCTGCCACATTCTCTAAGATGGTGGTGAGAGAGAAGTGTTTTTTTTCTTCTTGTTCCTACCCTCCTACTAAGTACTACTCTAGATGATTTCTCCAAAAACATTAAGCTTTTAAAACCTTGGCTTCTAAAACTTTTTTTACTGAAAATCAAGGTGAATATTACCATTGTTTTGAATAACTGCAATGCGTTTTTCATGTTGTAGGTAGTAAAAATTGCCAAAAAATCATTTAAATACTTTGAGTATGAACAAATATATTATGTGACTCAAAATGCTTCCTGGTCTGATTATCTACCCAGACCTTATTTAAGACAAGGAAGGGTGGTGACTTCACTGGAAATGACTCACTGGTATTTAATTTGTAGATTTTAGTTAAAAAAAAAAAAGTATTTGATAAGTAGTGATAGTTATTTCAAAGAAAGGTGTTGCAGTTGTATTAAGAAATAAACATCCAAATCTATTGCTCTAGTTATCTCTTCTCAAAATCTGTGTGTGTGTGTGTGTGTGTGTGTGATAGCTTTCAAGTAATTCAAACCAAGCCATTGTTCTGTACCCTCATTTAACAACCTAATAACAATCCCTTACCTACAGTTGTGAAAGGGACATTGTGAGTAATATTAAAACATATTATCAGAATAAAAATCATTTGGAAATACAGAAATTTGTTTCTTAAGTATTACTTTATTATTTTGGGGAGTAGAAATTTAAAATAGTATAAGGAGATTATGATTTTGGAGTTAAGCTGAGTTAAAATTCTTGCTTTACCACCATGTGACAATTTACTTAACATCTTTGAGGCTCAGTTTCTTAAGCTAGAAAATGGGAATAATGTAGGCATTACAAAGGGATTATAAGTACTAATTGGACAAAACAATCTAAGACCTTGGCAAATAATAGGTACTTAACATTACCACTGTCATTAAAATCAGTGATTATTAACCGGCACTTTATAACAAAAAATGATCTGAACAGATTTTCAACAGACATATTCCCTGGTCACGTGACAAGGGAATCTCAGTCCAGACTGGAACTCATGTGTTTGGAGAAAGCTCCCCAGATCATTCTGATGTACCCTTCTGGTAAAGAATAATTGGTGTAGTTTATGTAAATCTTTTCAATAGGTGTACTTAGGGAATATGATTTGGTTGTCATTGCAACGATCTGCTATGAAGTAGCTTTCTCTTAGTCAAGAGCACCACTATGGTTCAAGTCTCTCAGTGGCCCATGTGTAATTTGGGGTTTAGGGACAAATGGGATGTTTTCCTAGAGTATTTCCGCACAATATAGCTGACATAATTTAAGTATATTTGTGTGCAAAAATGTGCCTATGGCTGTCCAATAATTCCACTGATTGGGTCATAAAAATAAGGAAGGTAAAAGTTTGATCCTCACTCTGGCTTTTGCTCTGTTTCATGGTTCCCTGCCCCTCGAGCTACCATGTGACGGCATCAGGCAGGAGAGTGTGTACCAATCTACAGAAGCTACTGAAATTATTGGGAAGAGTTAAACATTAGCAAGTTTTAATAAAGAAAAGTTTTATTTGGTAATCATTTTGAAGTTTTATTATTAAGAACCCCTAAAATATTAAATATCTGAATATGATATTGCTAAAATAACTAGAGTTGTGAAATGATTCTTTTTAAAAAATCAAAAAAATATATCTCTAGAAAAAATTTGGTGTGTGAAATGGATAAGCTTCGGACCCAGGGAAAACCAAAACTGCTAGTCAGAGATACAAAAAATATCTACCTCTACCTAATGTTGCCTAGGAGACTATATAAACAAACAAGGACAAGCAGCTGGCTGGCAATAAGGCTAATGTGGAAAACCTCTTCATTGTTGTATGGCATGCTTCTTTTCAGAAGAGCAGAAAGAGGTGGCAGGCCGGGAGAGAGAAACGAAATAGATTTTTAGAAGAATAGAAGAGTCTTTCTTCCAAAGAGAGACATATGAATTCCTGAGAAATGAACCAAACCAACCCAGGCTGATGATTTGGTAAAACACTTGGAAATAAAGCTTAGAAGCCCTATGCATTGTCTCACAGTTCCGTTAATACTTTATCCTTGAACTTTGATAAACTGTGTGTGGAAATAATCTCATAGGAGATCTTTTCATTCTGACATTCAGCCTATGTTGACTTTGTGCTCCCAGGTAATACCTGAAAGTTGGGGGAAGAGGATGAGCAACTAACTGAGTCTGCCTAACTGAGGTCACAATTTCGTAAGTAGATATGGACACAAGTAAGACTTACATCTCTCTATTCTTTTAGAAATATATCTAATCCCAGCATATATCCAAATGCAATGATTTCCCTTTCACTAGTTTCCTTTGCTCAACATATACAGAGAATTATAGATAAATGTAGTGGAATGACAAATAATCCAATTCCTCAAGATGTTTATAGTGCATGGTATAAAAAAAAATGTTCTCATTATAAATTTAGTGAGAAAAAATTTGTGTTTTTACATCACCGTATATGCAGTATGATTACAAATCTGTAAAACTCTTTAGCAAACAAATAAACAGTGGTCATTAATGATGGATATGAAAACTGTAGGTCATTTTTTTCTTTTTATTTTCATCTTCCAATTTTCTATAATGTGCCTGTATATTTTCACATTATAGTTTGTTCATATGAATCTGGTTTCAGATGTTGAACTTTGCAGTTTATTCGTTTACAGAGTTTGAGACAGACATGATTAAATTTGAGAAAACCAAGATACAAAACAGCTCTTTCTACATTTGTAAGTTTGTTTGCAGGTTTTTTTTTTAAAAAAAGAAAATGCCTGTTTTCATGCATCTCTTCAAATCTGTCATCATAGGAGTTGCTTGTTTTGAAGGGTTATACAATAAGATTGCAAACCAGCTCTTATTTCATTAAAAGGCTTTCACTTAATTAGAAGGCAAATGTTAAAACTGGTAGTAATATGTTGAAAGAAAAATGAGTTCTTTCCAATTGGTAAGTCATCAATAGATTAAAAATAGAAACAAGATTGGGGTCTTAAGTCACTTCCCTACATTGTAAGGGTCAAAAAGAACACCACTTTGTAAGAAGGCAGCCAACACTCTGTGCTCAGAGTTGGCATGTTGAATTAGTAACACACCCTTTTTCTATCAAACTGATCCTGATTTGAGTTGTTAAACATACTTTTTTCTTTTCAGGCTGTTAGAATGCTTCATCAAACAAATGACCTCTTTAGAAAGGTCATAAGAAAACATGAAGCTAAATGTAGCATAGAGTTATTGTTTGGAATTCTCAAAAAGATAATTTTCTTGAAATAGTTTAAAATTTTACTTGCTTTTTTAAATTCCAAATTTCCCTCCAGAAAATTGTCAAGTTTTAACCTATCAGTTACAGTCTGCAAGGTAATGCCACACTAATGACGTCAAGTCAGTCTGAATAGTTGGCAAATTTATCAGATCCACCAAATTCTCAGGAGACAGTGAACTGCCAGCATGTTGGTATCCGTTCATTTACACAAGATTGACAGGCTCATTGGGGTAATATTGACATCTCCACTTGAGAGCTCATACTGTGCAATTGTTAATTTTGCATATGTTAATGAGGAGACAATTATATCAAAGAGTGAACATTTGGGCTGATGTGCAAGGCACCACTTAATTATAAAAACAGTATGAAATTGAATGCTGTCATTGATTCTTCCATTCCTTCCATTTGTCTCTTTCCAATTTCTATTTCTTCCTAGATTTCCCTCCTCTGCTTTTATTTCTCCTCTTTCCTTCCTTCCTAATAAATGTCAGATTTTTTTTTTTTTTGATGCCATCTCTCTTATGGCTGCACTTGAAAGAATTCTTTCCTCTTAGTTGTTGGTTGACATCTGCAAATGTGACAGAATTTTAACATGACAAACAACAAGGAATTCAAAAACTGAAATTAAATAGTGTCTCTTCTCTCCCCCACCTCCATGGTGGAAATGATGATATCCTCACCATCTGCACCCTAGCAGGCTGTGAGTGGGCAGAGAACCAACTGGAGAGGCAGCCATGGCAGAAACCCAGATCCTCAGCTTCTGGGAGGTCCTGGAGCCCACGATGGCTCCAGCTATTGGACTATCTCTTGTCATGTACTTTCAAAGGGGCAATGTGAACCATTTTTACAAGCTATTTCGTATAAAGAGGATCTCTCCTAATGAGGCTAATGTAGAGTAGGGGATAGCATTCTGGACTGGGTGTTTGGGAACCTCAGTCCTTTGGGTCCTTTTTTTTTTTTTTGCGGTTCTGAGATCTTAGTTTGTTATTTCACCTCTTTGGAGTTTGGTTTTTTCATTTCTAAAGTGAGAGCTTCCAGCTTAAAATTCCATGATTCCATTACGGAAAATATATGTGAAATTAAGAGAAGAATGAAAATAGTTTGGGGTGTCTCTTTTGCCTTGGTTGGCAAACTATGTTAAGAGCAGAATATCAAGCACTCCTAAAACATGTCTAAGGGGCAAGTTTATGCCTGAGAAGCCTGAGAAGATGGTGGCAATAACGCCATTTGGTGCCTTCAGTGGCACCACCTTTGTGTCCAAGTGTGTATCAAAACTGAAATTAGGGCCATGGCAAACTGGAAGAACAGGGCTGACAGGCCCTGGGAGCTGTTCCTGGTGCTATGCTGAAACTCCGAAATCCAAGAGAGGCCACGAAATGGGTAACCACAATGGGGTGCTAAGTCTGTCACGAAAAACATGTATACATTTATACATATATATGTATACTATATATGTACTCTATAGATTACACATATAGTATATATGTGTACATATACATATATTCATAATTCTCAGTTTGAATCTTACAGTCTTTATAATCTTTTTAGTTGCATTTTAGCTAAGGGCATGGTGGACCTGTAGATCTTAGCTTATTTTACATGAACTCTAGTGTACTACAGAGGCTTCCTAACACACCAGCCCACTTCCATATATTTCAGAAAGCCTCCTTAAATATACCACAGGGAATTATCTTTTAAACAAGTTCTCAATATGCAGCTCCTAAACAGATGATGGCATTTGACTATGTCCCATTCACTTATCAGCTACTGGTGGAAAATTAGATGGGCCCAAAATCAGACCACCCCTGTAAAAAAAAATCAATGACAATTGTGGGTGAGCTCTTTCTGCAACTTTTCCTTCTTTTTTTTGACCCTCCTCACAGGCAGCCTAGTTTATGGGTGGAACATCATCAGTGAGGTCTCAGAGAAAGGAACATGATTACAGAGATAGCCACTATTTCCAACAGCATATCAGGCATGGCGAAGGACATTATGTCAACACTCCCCCTGTGACAATCTAGTTTTTATTGGAGTTAATTAAAGCAATTAATTCCCTTCTCTTTCAAAACTGGGTGATTACATAAATAGATAATTTTCCAACCCATACCCATAAGGCAAGTGATTTCTCTGCACTGCCCTCAGTGTGCCAAAGAACCTCACCAAACTAAATTATCCTCTTTCTTTATATAACCTTTCAGAAATTCTCCATCAACCTTTTCTGCTTTGTTTTCCTATCTGGTCAGATGCCAGAAACACATCTCCACATGAATGCAGAACTCCAAGGTTTATTAAGCCTTTTCACAAAGCAAAGGTCGGTGATGCCCAGTCTGTGGCTCAGTGACAGGAGTAGAAAGGAAGGCCGAAGAATGGCATGTGCACACCCTGGCAGTCACCACTGAATGCTCTGCTACAACAATTTACCAGTGTGGGTGATGCTGACAATAATTAGGCAAACAGGATGCCAAACAATTGTAAGAAAAGCTGTCAAACATTTTGTGTTATTATCCCCTGAACAGGCCTGTGATTTATCATTACAGAAAAAGCACATTAAAAAAAAAAAATTCTAAACAGTGACATTTTGTTCAAATTCTGCCCCTTGGCTTCCCTGATTGTCTGCAGAGTGATGTCTCATGTTGGATGTAATGCTCAGCCACTAGTTCCCTCATTAACTGAGTGGGTCTCTAGGGTGGGTGCTAGCCGCTGTCAAGAGAGGTGGCGTGCCAGGGACGGGAACAGAGAGTACCTCTGGACACATGGGAAGCCACTTGCCTCCAGACACATGAAGAAAAATAACTGACATCCTTATTCTTTTCTTAGATTCTTAGTCACATTGGCCCTTAACTTAAAATACGGTCTTCGGCACCAAGGCTCCTACCCCTGACGTCTTCATCTCTCTCCACCCAAGACCCTGTTTGGGGTTCTGGCCTTGGTTAAAGTGTATTTTGAAGGCTTTGATCTTTTCAGTATAAAATCAAATTTTCTGATGATGTCGCCAATGGCTGTAAGTGAACCGGAAAGAAAAAGCAATGGAAACAATACTTTTCCAATCCAATTTCTTTAGAGTTTGGCCTGGTTCTATGAATAAACTCTTATAAATGGAGGGAAGTACTGCAAGGGGACATCCTTTCAGAGATTATTGAGCTAACGAGATGGATGTAGGATGTTAATGTTACTACTTTGTATAAAGTCCATAGGCAATCTCTGATTTAGACGTCTGGATTTCAAAGTGTTGAAGTGGCCCCTAGAGGTCATATGATCTACCTTTTCAACTTATGAGAGAAATCCTGTGTATGATTTTCCTGGCTGATGTTCTGAGCTGGAATGCTTCCAAAAATGGGGAAAAGGCAGCCCTCTCAGTACAAACACCTGGCTTTATATGAAGTCTAAAAGCCCTAAGGTTTAGATCTTCACTGTCTTCAATAGCCCTTCCCACTCCTGTCCCAACATCAACACCCACTTAACAGAGGAAGCCCCTACCCTCTAGACATTGCTGTGTTTGAAGAGCCATTTCTTTCTTGTAAAAGTTTCTTCTCACTCCTTTCTTCACTCTCTTCTCATAAGAGAAACTTTTCTTCTCATGATCTTGTGTTAGAGTTTGGTCAGTAACTGAGTATCATCAATATAATAAACCCTCATTTTATTTAGGTAGATTTCAGTTTTTAGAAACATGTAGTAGTCATTTTACTCAAAACATATGTTAGCACAAAGAGTAAACAAACTCTAATTTCCCATCGACCGTGTATCTTCTTCACAAGGCAGTCAATACCTACATGCTGACTGATGGTTGCCCAAGGATCCTCTCACTAGATTAAGCTCAAACTGATGATATTTCGACTTTTCCCAACCATCTTTCCTAACAAAATGTATGTCTCATACCTAAGAAACTTGACAGTGAATTCAGTGGACTAATTTAAACTAGGGTGTTAACAGCTTATATCTGAACACTTTAATATACTACAACCCAACTAACATTTACACATAAACAGTGACTCATTTTTTAGCCCAAGAAAAAAGTGAACAGAGATTCAATATTCTCATTCTCGCTCTCTCTCTCCCTCTCCCTCTCTCTCAATCTCTCGCGCTCTCTCTCTCTTTCTCTCTATACACACACACACACACACACACACACACACAAACACACACACACATATATGTAGATATACGTATATGTATATGTACGTGTGTGTGTGTATGTGTGTGTGTCCTCCATCCTATGTCCTCCCCAGTGCCCTTTATCTCCTGTGTTGTCCTGTGTCCTCCTCATCCTTCTTGGCTCTAGCTTTGGGTTCCGGGAAGGTATGCTTCCAATCTTGCCCCACTAACCATGTTTTATGTAACAGAAAAATAGAGATGCTTGGTGACAAAGGGGAAAAAAACCTGTTTCTCAAGGACAAACCATAAGGGAGGACCAGGTAAGGGAGATACAGAGCTCCCTGAAAACCCATCTCAGTTACAAAATGAGCAACTCAAAGGTCTAGAGTCTTTGGAAGCAAGTCCATGGTGTCAACTGTGAAGGTAAAGAACAGCTTCTTAACCAACCTCATCAAATCAATTTTTAAAACTCTTTTGTCCCATGGGCTTTCAACCTACTCTGATTGACCTAGGCTGATCAGAAACAGAAGCATTAGTAGTAGAGAACAAAATAAATGAACTCCCTTTTAGAAATTTTTCTCTTTCCAAAGCTGATGGGTGAAAAAAATTCAAAGACATTTAAATTTATATCAGTTATACCTACAGTTGCTGGAGGAAAGAGAATATGATTTTATGCTTCCAGTAAAGCAAAATCTGAAATAACTTTGGGTGCCTTTCAACCCCAACTGTGACACAGTCTACTGAAATACAATCTTTCTTTTCTGAGAGAAGTTTTTTATTTGTTTGTTTTGTTTTGTTTTGTTTTGTTTTAGATCTCCCACATGTAACCACAATCCACAATCTCTGGCTTATTTTACATATTTGGGCCTTTAAGTCAAGAAAACTAGGCGTACAGTTTTCTCTCTGTCATAATCAGACCTAAGAGTATGTGGCAGACATTTCAGAATTCAATTTTTTTGAAGACTGAATTTGTTTCCACCCCCAAATTAAAAGGGGTGAAATTATTCAATGTAACTACAACTGGGAATAGAGTCTGGCAAAGAGACAGGAAGGAAAAGATAGGGAAGAAAGAAAGGACTCTTATAAATTTTTCTTTCCAGTCTAAATATGTTGAACACATGAAGATAGCAATAGAACCAGGTCAAAATGGCTCTTGCTGTACTTTGGAAAATCCCGGCTGTGAGCATCTTCTATGGTAGAAAGGCAGGCCGTTCTATCACCCTAACTGGAAAGCCAGTCTGGAGCGTGCTCAATGGCTATGTCAAGATCAATTACCCACAAGTCCCTGTGGAGCCCCTCTTCTGTAGGAAACAGGGGAAACCCAGGCCATCAGTATTCTGGACACGCGCTAACACCTTGTGTTTGCAGAGGCAATCATTTTTCATCTCCTTTCAGACTCTATTTATTCATCATTTTCCCCCTTGGCTAGAAAGGTTTCTCCTCCCTACTAGGCAGGGCCACTGATCTAACAGAATGTATTAGAAACTGCTCTGTTAGTATTTTGCTGGAGTTCTACTGGGGTAGAAGTGCTCAAAGAAAATGTGATAAAAATTTTAGGGTGTTTTGGGTGACTTCAATTTCAAGGTCTTACTTGGCTGACTTGATTTCCTGCTTTCAGAGATGTAGGCAATGCTAATTTGAGAGAGGAGGGCTCTCAGAGACTGAAAATGAGGCAGCTTTTACATCAGTCACTCAGTGGAGAAAAATCCCATGCTTGCCTGGATGTCAAGGTACTACACTTTCATTTGTGTGCAAGTGTGAATGAATGATTTAAAGAGGAAAGTGTGAGAGCGGGCACTGTATAGCAATGCAACTCAGCCTTTGTCCTGAATTTTTCGATAAGTACATTTTCTTCTGCCTTCCTGTCCAAGACAAGAAGATGATCACAGGGTAGATACAGAGGAAGGTTTTAGATACACAAGAGGTTACTTTATTGCTCTTATCAAATTTACAATTTCATCTTCCTTTGTGTAGTGTCTCCTTCATGCGTGCTCCATAAATAAACTGCCAGCTCCACAGAGACAGAGAATATGTCTGCTCTGGTCATTACTATATTGTCAATGCCTACCACAGCTTTTGGCACACTGTGACAAGATAGATACTTTGTCTTCTTTAAAGCAAAGGTTCCCATCCTTCTCCAAATGAGAAGGTAGTATGGATTTTCCTGAGGCTTGATGATGACCAAAGCCAGTGGTGGGATGATTAGCTCCTAGCATGGTCTTTGATTCATTGGTAATTCCAGCAATATCTGACTTGGATATCAAATGGGTAAAATTCTTATATTTCTTAGTACATTTTGGTGTTCATTTTTTTAAGCCATAAAAGAGAAACACTAACTCTGCTTTAAAAAAAAAAAAAAAAGACAGGTATAATAGCATCCATTTATTCATTTAAGAATTTTTTTTAAGCCCCCACATTGTGTCAGGAGCTCTTTTTGATTTATGGTGAATATGGCAGATGGATCACTCATGGAATTTTCACTTTAGTAATGCATATATGATTGGAACTGGTGAACAGAGAGTCCGAAACAGCAGTTCTTAGTCAAATTGTTCTAAACCATGAGAGACTAGCTAACATTTTGATCATATTTAGTTCTCCTGCCACCTCTCTTACCAACTAAGTTGGGAGAGGAAGAGGTGTATCTGGAAGCACAGAATGAAACAGGCAAAGAGGTACCCACGGATCGGTGCAGTAACATTGTTCTTAACAAATGGCCCTCCTCTAATTCCCAAGAAAACAAGGCATCCAAGCATTGAAATGGCTTCATGATGTGGCCATGTCATCTCTAAAGTGGTTCCATGATGTAAATATCCCTTCAATGAATGATCTAAAGTTTGAACAACCTATAGAGGAGGGTCAAACATAGTCAGTTAATTAAGATAATTTAAATCATAGCTCCACTATTGCTGGCTGATTCATGAGAAAGTTATTTAACATTTCTAAACATCAGTTTCATCTGTAGAGTGGTTATAATAATGCCTAGGTTATAGCATTGTTACGAATACAAAATAAAGTAATACAGTGCATTGTGAGCATGGTAATTTGACACATAATAATAGCTGATTAAGTGTTATTATGTAATAATTGTTATTCACCAGAGGTAGAGCATACATTTCATTAATTTTCAGGTAATAAAATTGAGGATAAATAGGATAGAACATTAAAACTTTCAGTGTTTCTGGGAACAGGAAAGGATTATACCGCACATGCCCCTTGAAATTAGATGTGGCTATGTGACTTTCTTTGGCTAATGAAATATAAGTGAGAGTGGCATGTGTTGTTTTGGGAAGACTTTAAAGCCTTTCTCCTTCCCTGTGCTAACACAAACAGTGATGTTCCAAAGGCAGATTGTCCAGTATCCTGTGTCCTGAAACGACGATAATGAAGAACAGAGCCACCTCCTAATGATAACGGAATGCAGCGTGAGCAAGAAATAAACCTGTTACTTTTGCCAGAGATTTTTGGAGTTTTCTATTATTGCAGCCAAACCTGGCTTATCTTAAGCTGCCCAAGGGTAAAACTACTCAGATCCAGGATTCATACTTGTGTCTTATGATACTAAAGCCAGTGCTTCTTGTGCCACTTTACAGATATCCTCACTGCTTATGAGAAATAAAACGTTCAGTGGATGTAACTTCTACAAGAGAAAACTGACTTACATGTTGCTCTTATCCTTGACTTGGAAAAAAAGTAATTTTTTTCCACACATGTACAAAGAAAACTCTCTGAGCAAAGGTCAGTGGAAGGTAACTAAAGAGTTGGAGAGAGGTGAGTGGAAAATAACACTGGTTGAAAAGATCCATTAGTTTTGCAGAACTCTTTATTTCCCTCAGGTTCATGACCTTAAGATTACATGGGATGAAGGGAGGCCCTTATCAAAAGCTTGCAACGAGGTAGCTACAAAATCAATTTTTAAATGATTTATGTGACGTTCCAAAGGCAGTAATTCATTCCCTGTGTGGCACTCAGGCTGCTGCTTAGATGTTGAAAAATGATTAATTTTTATTTACAGTGTGCTTCCCTCATACATTACTGGAAACAAGATTTGAGAGCATAACATTTCTATAGCATGAAATTATTCACTGAGGGAAGTCCCAGGCAAAAAGAAAAAAAAAAATATCTAACAAAAGCCAAAGATCTCAATGTGCACTAAAATAACCATTGTGAAAACTTTCCAATCTATTCAGTTTGATCTGTTTAACATAAACGGGCAAAATTATTTCTCCAATGGAGCCCTTCTTGTATCAAACCATATTCACCACTAGCTTTGAAAGTGAGAGGATAAAAAATTTAGAATTCCTATGGTTTTTGTTCCCCCAGAAGACGGAATTCAAAAAAATAAAAGTTTCTAGAAGCTGGTGCACATAGCTTATTTCTCCTTAATTTGAGTATAAATCTGTCTCTTCTGGGCCACCATATGCAGGCATTTCTTCCATTCAAAACTAGAGAAGAACTATATTCCCAGGGTTCCTACTCTTCAGCTTGCCATCCGATGCCCAATATGTCCATCGTGATCTGAAGACCAACCCACCTAGGGCAAGGTTCAGATTTTTCTTACCAATCATATACCCTGAAACTCCTAGTCCAGGGACCACAATAATATAATAAGGAGGAGTTATTTGTATCTCATTTGCAACTTGTGATCCTGAGAGCTGGAGTAAAGTCCTTTAATAGAAAGCAGGGAGAGTAGCATCAATTCTGAGACCATTGGAAAGAAGTGTGTCCATTGCTTCCAGATACTAGAAAGTGCGAAGGCTATAGAGAATGGTGCCTGCCATTTTATCTTCTACGATTTTCTAGGACAAAATTTCCCAAGGGAACAGTTAGGAGAGCTAGCTTGGTCAATTACCAACCCCATACTGGAGACAATTCACAGGCTCGTGTACATTTTGTATCACATCCTTTTCCTCAGATCATCACATACTTTCTCCTCACTGGGCTAATGATTGGTTAAGCTGCAGGTTGATGCCTACAGACCACTATTTCCTGCATCATTAAGCATGGCCACATCCCTCAAGGAGGTTGTAAATAAAATTAGTACTCTGCTTCTACTCTCACTAACTTGGATTGTTTAAAAGGCATTTCTAGCTCATCAGTAAATGACTTGAACTGGTATGACTAAAGATAAATATTCTGTCATTGTAAGTTATTTGTTGAACCCTTTAGGAGTACAAGATGCAATACCGAAGGACAAAGGATGAGGGCTTTTCCTCCTCTTTGCAGTTTGCTTTGTGTGCAGGAGTCATCACTTTCCAGGAGCTTTTGGGAAGCCCAGTTCATTTTGCTGGGCAAAGTCATTTAAAATACAGTAGGAAATGTCAGCATGACAAGTTTGTTTTCAGGATTAAATGTGATAAAATATGTAAAACACCCACCACAATTTAACAATTGTTTTTCCCTTCTCCTGCTCATCCCATTACTAGACTAACTGTGGTGAACACTTTGTAAGGTACATAAATGTTGAATCACTATGTTGTAACATCTGAGACTACTATAATATTTTATGTCAACTACAATTAAAAATAAACTTTAAAACCCCTAAAAAATAGAGTAAGGAAAAAAGAAAGACTTTTCTATCACCATCAATGTTGAAATGCTTTCATTAACTAGATTATAAAACAGAAAAATCAAAGAGCAAAGCTTTGCTGACCTATCAGCAAGATCTGGGAACATCCCTTGCAGAAGAAAGACCACATCTGTTTGAGTCACCCAGATAAGTCTTGTATCTGCAGATACCTTCAGCCATAACCCTTATTGTTTGTAAGGAACAAAAGTAAAAGAATGTAGGCAGGGAGAATATATAGACTGATATCCTGGAAACTTAACATTTACTTAACAAGTGGGCTTATAACACATACAAATGACCACTTTTTTTTCATTAACATTTTCCTGTCATCCACTATTCTGTGTACTATACTTTTCTTCTTAAGTCCTATAGCTTTTAAGAATACCAGTCCCAAGAAAAACATGAAGTACTCAACACACAGTATTGTAATTGCCTGCTTGAGTCCACTCAATTGTGAGCTCTGTGAAAGCAGGAAACATGTACGTGGACTGTCTATGCCAGCAGCCATTGCAGTATCTGGCGTGCAAAAGTATTCAGCAACTATTTGTTGGATGAATGAATAAAAAAGAAAAAAAATGACAGAATCTGTCATTTATTAGCACCTCGGGACTGGGGTGCTAGACATATTTCAGTAATCATTTTTTGAATTCTCATAACAAATCTACAAAGTAGATATGATTTTCTCATATTATTGGAAAAGAAAGGACTTCAGTGAGTGTCAGGTGTGTGTCCAGGACACAGGGCATTCTTCTGCAGTGATTCCCTCCTCTGTGACAATCAGGGCCCTTCTCAAATATATTCCCGAATCTCCTGTGTGCAGTCAGCAGGTAGCATTAGGGAGACTCTTAATGACAGCTTGCCTTCCCTGTTGAGCACTTATCCCTTGGTCGATGAGATGAGGGAGAGAAGAAAAACACAATTATGGAATTGTGGTGGGTGTTTTACAGATTTTATCACATTTACTCTTGCAAACAAACTTATCATGCTGATATTAGCAGTCTTATAATCAAATGAGTAATTAAAAGTTAGGAGAGATAAAATGACTTTTCCCAAACTCTAATCCATATGAGTGCTAAGGATGAAGTTTCTTGGGTCCTGCTCCAGACTCACTAAAATGGACTTCCTGAAAATGGGGACCAGGAATCTTCATTTTTAGCAACTCACTAGATGATTCTAATGCAAACTGAAGTTTGTAAAGTGTACTATGTCCATGTGCAAATGCACATTCTTGGGGTAAGAAATTTGTCATGCACTTGTGCAATACTAGGAGCCAGATGGTCTATAAATAGAAGAAATATCCCTTGAGCAAGCGTTAGGGTCACAGTTGCAGCTCAGAGCATGGGGAATGCCTGGGTACCCCCCATTAATGTTAATGGGAGTCATGTGGCTGATTCTCTATATTCCATGCTGAAAAGTACTCCCTTTAGAACCAGGAGAGGTTATATTTAATCAAACCATCTGGATTCCTATGTACACGTATAAGGGCAGAAAATAGATCACAGTTGGTAAGCTACTTTCTGTAAACTATTCCATTGTATCAGCAAATTCCACAGTCCTGAAAGGACTCCCGCCCTCCTGCCTCCCTCAGTGAGTGATAGCCCCGGAGCTAAGAGAGGTCAGAGAAAGTCCAGAATTTAAGAGAAAAAAAAAAGAGTCTCAATAGCAAGGAAATACATAAAGCAAATGATCTCCAAAAGCTAAAGTGAGGAACAAACTTGTTAAATCTATTACCCTCCCCCAAACAAAACATTGCTACTCCAAAGTAACTTCACTTGCCGTTGAGAGAGTAGCATGAAATTAGGAAGCACAATTTGAAGAGCATAAAAACTCCAAATATGAACTCATGATGTCCATGACATGTACAAACATTTAGGTTCCTATGAAAATCATGAGGATGATGGGCCTATGAGACATAAGAGAGTTTGGGAAGCTGGTATAAAAGGCCTAGTGAGCATTCACAAGGCTTAGAGAACTCAACTCAATTACTAACTATGTTTAGTATAGGAGAGAAGTTATAGAGCCGTGTGAAGAATTTTAAAGCAAGTAAAGGATTTAACATGCTCAGTCTGGATATGGACCTCAGTCAAGTCTTGGAGCAGGAAGCTAATGATTACAATGGGGTATGAGGGCTGGTGGGTGCTGGCTCAGCAGAATTTATAAGTTGTTACTCTCCATCACCACATTGTCACTCAGTTACTTCTATGGGTCACTTTGTTGCGGTTTGTAAAGCACTAAGTAAGCAGAGGTATGGAGAGGTAGAAAACTGGTTTCCCAGGGCAGAGAGCTTAGTGGATAAATGGCTCATCTTGCACTATTTGCCTGTTGGTGTGTCTGAGAGCCTGGGGGAGCTCTAATTAATTAAAATATCATGAACCCCTCTCATCTAAAGTTGGCAAGTGTACGAAAACCTGCATGATAAATGATCAGTAGGCCCTCAAGCCAGCGCCCATGGAAGCTACTCTATCCTTGAGGCATAGGGAAGGCTACAGAGCTCCAGAATGACCACCACTGTGTCTATGGGGAAATTCAAAAGCCCAATTTCTAATGCCAGGACCTTTCCACTTTCTCCATTATAGCATCAGTAACCTTCCGGCCCTAGCTTCAGATCCAAGGTGGTGCCAGGAGCTCTAAAAAAGGGAGGTGGCATAGGAAGTTGTATTCATTTTTACTGCTGCTGTAACAAATTGTCAAAATTTAGTGGCTTAAAGCAACACAAATATCTTATAGTTCTGTAGGTCAGAGAAGTGCTAGCAGGGCTAAAATTGAGGTGTTGGCAGAGGCTCTATGGGAGACTGTTCCGTGGCCTTTTCCACCTTTGGGGAGGCTCACGTTCCTTGGCTCATGGCAGCATCTTCCTCTGTCTTCAAAGCGAGCACTGTTGTGTCTCTCTGCCCGTTCTTCCATAGTCACATCTGCCTGTGACTCCAAACAGGAAAGGTTTTCTGCTTTTAAGGACCCATGTGGTTAATGAAACCCATTGGAAAATCCAGGATAATTTCCCCATCTCAAGGTCCTTAATTTAATCACATCTGCTGAGTACCATTTGCCAAGGCAGGTAACATATTTATGGGTTCTGGAACTGGGGCATAGATACCTGTGTGTGTGTGTGTGTGTGTGTGTGTGTGCGCGCGTGCGCGCACGTGTGCACACGTGTGCGTGTGTGAGGGAACACTATTTTGCTCACAATGCAAGGTAAAAGTGGTGAGGAGAGAGGTTCCCAGGGTTCAAAGCATCCTAGATAAGAAGCTAGCTGGAGGAGGCTATCTTTGTGGGACTTCAGGATGGGGCTATGGTTCTAGGGCCTTTAAGCCTAGTTTTCTAAAGATTCCCCCTCCCTTTTTAAAAATCACTTTCACTGCTACCACCATCATTCTGGCCTATCCCTTCTCACTTGCATTATATGCTTATCCTTCCTCACTGGTCCCCTATGGCCCTACATCCAAATGTGCCCTGCCCCAGGATTTTTATCCACACAGCATCCAGAATTATCCTTTAAAAAAATGCAGTCATATTATGTCACTCCTATGTTCAAAACTCTTTAATGCCTTTCTCTCACACTTAGAACAAGACCTCCAAGCACTTTAATCATGGCCAACAGATTTGTGGGAAAAAGAGCTTGATGTCAGAAACTATTTGAAGTATAAGCAATATGGAAATCTCTAAAGTACTTTCTAGAGCATCTGAAGTTAGATGTTATTTATTAATTCTAATAATGGCTACTAAAGGCTCAGCATAACTCTGTACTTTGAAAATGAGGCTCAGTAATCAGTAATTAACTAAATACAGTTGTTAAATGAAACCACATTAATTCTAGGTCAGTCCGAACTTTTCCTCTCTCTGGTGTAATGCCTTAGGATGGAATGAAATTCCTGATACGTCTTTACTGAGGTGTACGTGTGCAATAAGGAGGAGAAGGAGGAAGAAATCGTGAATACGCGATGTTCTTCTCCTCATTTGGGCTGACAGTATTCTGTCTTAGCCCAAGCCCAGCGAGGTAGTCCTCCTTCTCTGGGGGGATCTGTGTCTCCCAGGACCGCTGGGTGTTGATACTCAGGCAAGGGGCTACGCATCTCTTGAACAGTCCTGCCCTTCAGCCTCTCTGCCCCCTTATAAAAAAGGGACCACACGATTGCTTTTAGATCACTTAGTCACATTCGCTCATTTCCTTTGCTAAATGGGGCGGGGTCAGAGGACCACAGGAAGATGTCGGTCCTCCTGGGTGGAGCAGACTGGGCACTGATGTCTTTTCAGCCGTCTCTCTCCTGTTCTCAACCAAGGCCAGCTGCGGCACAGCATCTGATATTCTCAGCCCCACCTGTATGTAAGGATTTATCCAAATTTGCCTATTGTGTAAATAAACACATAATTTCTAGTATTAAAAGTAACAGCAAAGCTAGGCCGTCCAGACCAATATGAAGGGCAATGAAAATTGTGCCCCAAGACTTTCTAACCACAGCCAGTTCAAAAGCCATGGAATAGGGTTGTCGAGAGACAGTGCTACTTCGTGTGGGAGGATGTGATCAAGAGAATGGGAAACTCTCTTGATCATTTGACATTAATGGTCATTAACAGAAATTTTACAAAAGATTAGGTAATGACACATGCGCATCAACAGGCTTCTTTCTATTTGTGCTGTAAGAAAGCTAGATATGAGAATTCTTGTTATTTTCATCTGAAAACTAATTTTATTGCTGACAGTAAATCAAATGCTACATGGCTGCTTCAATAAATATAACTGACTAAAGGTTATAATATCCCCTTGGTAAAAGAACAATAAACACATAAAAACTCAAAGCGCCCCTACACATAATCTGGTTGTTATGAGTTGAGATTAGCTTATCAGAAGGTTCCCTCGGTAAACAGATAAGGGTTAAAGCTGTGTTGTTAAAGCATCAACCGTTTGGTTTTTTTCCTTATGTTAAATTGTGACTATATATAGATATGAAATTCTCATGGCACAAAGTGCCTGTTTTCCACAAGCAGTAGATTATGAAAAGATAAATTTATTCCTTTCTCTACTGCAAAAGTGCATTAAAGTTGAAGCTTTTTTATTAACATACACAGATTAATCAGATTAGTATCAAAATATTTGACAAAGGATTAAATTTTTCAACAGTACCCTATTTAAATGAATGGAACAGGAAAAATATGCTTATGCTTTATAATGAGAGAACTTGAAAATTGAGTTAAAAAGAGTATTATGTTACTCTTTTTATTAACCTGGAATAAGCAATAGGTAATGCTACGGTACATACCACTGCAGTAACATCACTAATACTGACCATCAGGTACCTTAGGACATGAGACTCAAATCATTATTATCTGAACAAAGGAGAGAATTGTTTTATGTTAAGGATGCAGAGTTAGCTGTTGGCTACAGATGTCACTCAGACCTTGAATAAGTGTACCAGTTTTTGCAAGGGAGCCCCTCTACCTGGGAGAAAATTCTTAAGGTTAATCTTGAAAAGCAACATATTTTATGTTGCTTCGAATAGAGCTTTCTTTCACCCACAGTAACAGGTTGTTAGAAAAGACAACTAGATTTAAAGCCAGAAACCCTGGTTTTGAGGCCTCTTTCTTTTACTTGGCCTTTATGCAAGGTTGAGTAAGCCATGGACCTTTGTAGCCTAGTTTCCCAACTTTAATATGAAAATAAGCATCCTAGCCCTGTCTATTTTGAAGGGCCATTGTGAGGATCACATGGGATAATTATGGGCGTTTTGTACACTTAAAAACACTAACAAGGCAGGGCACAGGGCAGTACAGACTTGAGTCTGAATGTTCTGCTAAGAGGTCAGTCTCCCAGCTGATGGATGTTGGGAGGAGGGGACTCACTAACTTCTCTGACTGACGGTTACTTCGCTGAAGGTGAGGGGCAGAATGCCCCTAGGCCAGATCTCTGTACACACCACTGTACAGCTAGACTTTGAAAGATTCATTTGCCACAGCTCTTGTAATCCGTCATGAGAGCTGAATGAGCACCAAGGATGTTGATATTCCAACTTGCCAACAGAACTATACAGCTAGTTGTACAAATCAAACACGTAAAATCTTCTGCTTTAAGTTTTGCCAGTTTGATGACTTTATATTGGCAAGTCTGGCAAATATTTGGAAAGTTCGATTTGGGGAGCTCATTAGTAGCTGCCATCCTTTCACCTCATGTCCTTCCATCTGTTATAAAGTCAGAGCAAGAAGAGAAAGCAGAGAGCAATCGGACTTGCTGCCTGATCCTCGTGGCCTTTTTTTTTTTTCTGACCATGTTCCTTAAACAGATGTCTTTGTGAAGGAGGTCGATTAAGTTGTTTCTGCATGTACTGCCGACTGAGGAAGCAGGCACTGAGATTATGTACCCATCAAATCTCTCCAGCTTAATAAGAACAATGGACAAAAACAAAAGAGTCTTAACGGATTTGATGAATTTTCCTCATTTTAGAGAATGTCTATTCCTTTATTCTGTAGCCAATGGAAAAAAGATGCCCGTTCATTCTTTCTTTGTGTACACAATGGTTTTAACAACTGAGAGTCTTTGCTATCAAAGCAATCCAGTGATTTCTGCTCATATCAAGGCCAATGGGTGATGCAGAATATTTAGGAGGGTTATGGTGAAAGACGGTACTTTCTTTCTTTATCTTATTTAGTGTGTTAATAATTCCATGATACTACTACTCGTTTAATCTTTCAAAATGTATTTTAAAGAGGTCATTGTTTTTGTTGGGCATCTTTATTTCTGACTGCAAGAATTTTTTATTTCTTTGCCTTATTTATACCTATACTAGGTCCCATAGTTGAAACGATTCACATTAAGAGATTTATTCTGGACACTGACAATGCCCAACTTATATTGGGAATTTTATGGGAAAAACTTAATCATTTGTGGTAATTTAGCTTCGTATGGCTATTTTAAGTTAAATGACCTAGGTTAGAAAGTCTAAATAGGACAATAAGAGTCTACTCAACAGCCTGTAGTTATTCAACTAAAAATAATATCATATGTAAATTAAAAAGCAATGATGGAATCCTGCTGCATCACCATTATGGTATAGGTGCAAGAATAGAGAAAGGAAGTTAATATAACATAAATATGTGTGGTTTATGTCGATAATAACAATAACACATATTGGCATATTCTGGTTCTACCACTTGGCAGCTTTGTTACTCTGACAAGTTACTTACTCTCTCTGTGCCTGTTTTCTCATCTTCGAAATAGAGATAGTAATGGTATCTACCTCATAAGGTGTTTATAAAAATTAAATGAAATAATCACTGCAAAGGATTCAGCCGTGTTTGAAATGTTGTAAACACTTAAACATGAGCTGTCATAAAATCAAGAATACTTATCATTTGACTGCATGAATAGATAAAAGACTAAGAATGAGAACGATATACATATATAGTTGTTTACTATGTGCTGAGTACTGTCTTAAATACATACAAGCATTATATCTATTAATGTATTTAATTCTAATACCAACTTCATAAGGCAAGTATGTTATTATCTCCATTGTACAGACAGAGAAACTAGGGGACCAAAAAGCAAAGTAAGTTACCTAAATCTACATAATGGTGCTGGGATATCATCAAGTATCTTAGTGTTTCCTCAAGTGATGGAACAACTTTTTGTTTTTATAATATTATTTATGATATCACTGGTTTCTGTCTTTTCTGAACATGCAATCATTATTTTTAGCAGCCATTAACTCTATAATTTATTTACTTGAGTTTCTGAAAATAAAGGCATCAGAAAATGATGATATGAGGAAACTAGAGTTACTTTCTGCATTATTTATTCACATGTGCAAAAGAAAGATACACGATGCCAAAGATGGGCAAAACAATATGCTTCAGTATTTGAGACTGAAATCTGAAGAGTTAGGGCATTTTGATCTTCCATTTTTTCTTATGAGAACAGACCAATGGAATGCCTGGATGTATGACAAGGTAGCCCTTTATCTCTCTTTTCTTTCTGTATATTTAGCTCCTATCCTATAACTAATGCCTATACCAAAACAAAACAAAACAAAAAAACAAAAACAGAGTCTCTCCCACCCCACTACTTGACAGGGGTGCTCTTAAAAATCTTGTACAATTTAATCAACATTCCTTTTTGATAGCTTTTTTTCTTCTTATTTTGTAATGATTTCCCCTACTTTTTTTTTTTTTTTGACTTGTCTTCAAAGCTTAGATGCTTAAATATTGGTTGCTCTGTATTTTAATGGTTACTCCAGAGCCATGGAATTTAAAATATGATCTCAGACTTTTAAGCTGTGATGGCTTGATTATTTTACAAGGCCAAAACCCTGAATCAAGTCTGTAATTTTAAGAATCAAAACTGTTTTCCCATTGATGTAGACATTTTGTAATGTGTGGTCCACAGCTATTTACAAGCGGTTCACAGCTGTTGTCTCTTTGTGCCCGAGATCAGGGAGTCTGGGAGCTGATTCTCCTGGGACTGCTATTAATTTCTCTCTCATTTTAGACAGCTTTTCCTTCAACTAGCAATTTTCTGGCTTCCTTAGACTACACTGTAGCTTCACGGCACTCAGGCACTCATAGGACACTTGGACAATTTAGCAATGATCTAAAATACAGGTTTTAAAATAAGTGACTTATTTAAATTCTGGGGAGACAGAAAATGACTCTAGAATACAAAAAGCAAGTGCCAGAAACTGAGAAAAAAATTAAACTAGGATCTGGGATAGGCAACTTCTTTAGCATAAGGAGAAAAATGGTTAATATAACATGAGTTTAGGGCATGGTGACATCTGAAACTGAATGGAACAATTCTTAATATTGTCATTGAGGAACAACACAAGACTCTTTAGGGCAAACTTTTTTTTTTTTTTTTTTTTTGGTTAATTTTTATTGCACGTGGACATGATTTTGGAGGTGGTATATCTGATTCCATGTTTGACAGGGCCTGACTTATCTCTGCCCAGGTGTGGTTTGGAAATCCTATTCTCATGCTTCTTTTAGGGAAGAAGTCATTATATCAGCCTTGAAAATGGGATAAAGTACGCTGACACACTAAGTAAAATCTGTTATCAGGGTGAAAAATTGATACATTTTGTATTTTGGCTCTAACATGTCTCCAGGGTGCAGATGTCACTAAAAGTCCCTAGCTCTTGATCTATTGTTTGCGTTTGTTAGTCTTTGATTATTTATTCTAATCTTCCTACATTAACATTTTATTTCTTAGTTTCCTTATATATAAAATGGTGGTAATGATAATATCATAGGATTGTTATAAGTGTTCAACTTGTTCATGTTTGTAAAATGTTAAAATGATGTCAGGGATGGAGAAAGTACTATATAAAAGCTTAATTTAAAAATATGTTCCCTGCCTCTTTTCCATTCTGGTAAAAAAAAATTCTGATTAATATATCATTGTATCTGTATGTGGTAGACCATGTAGACCATATGATATTTAAAATCCTGGGATCCACTCACTTTTTTTTTTTTTTTTTTTAAGAGTAAGTCATTTCCGAATTGCAAGCTATGGAGAGCCCAAAATGACATATTAAGAAGTTTGATGAGGAAAATAAAGAAATAAAAATCCTAGCTTTTAGATAGTGGTTGCAGCGTTTTAGGATTCTCTTTGGCCCATGTAAATTGATAAAGCAGACGTGAACACTGACAACATAAACCTGACTAAAATATGACTCTAAAATATGAACGTCTGCTATTATAAAATAATCTAATGAAAATACAACCTGAGGAAATACACATTAGAAAATAGTAGGTTATTTTCTCTTCCTTAAAAGTCCTGAAATTTAATTCCATCATTCCTAGCCACAGGATAAAACATCTGTTCTAATGGAAAAATAACAAGAATCCATTTCTGAAAAGCCCCACAAAGAATTTTTCACATGAGTAGATGGAAATATGTATTCTGTTTTTAGAGAACTACTCTTTCTTGATGTAAAAAAGCTGGTGGTCAAAATACACAAACGTCAAATTTTCCTTCAATCATGAAAATTTGATAAGCTCGGAAGTTGCAACATCATCATGCTTAATTAACTTATTCATCTATTCCTTTTTTTCCATTTGAAAACAAAGTGACATCCAGGCACTGGGAATGCTGAAATAAAAAATTTAATCCCTGCCTTCAGGCCTTCATGCTTCAGCCAGGAAGTCAAACACCAAACAATTAAGATATGATGTGACTGGCTCTGTGACAGAGATAAACACAGGATTGAATTGGAGAGACCAGCAGCATCAGGAAAGGCTTCTAAAGGTGACAGATGCATGGTATCTTTGAAGGCCCTGTAAGAACAGCCAGGCAAAGGTTCTCTAGGCAGGAGAAACAATTTGTGCAAAAGCAGAGATGGGTAATGAAGGATTTGCAATTTCTCATACAGAATGAATCAATTTCATACCTCAGCACGTTGTCTGTACTTCTGTTAGCATGTATATTATGTGTATTTTTTATTGATCTACGTGTGCACCTCCCTCAGATAATCTACACGTATACTAACCTAAGCAGGCTGATTTCTTTGTACTTCTCTTTCTGTCTTTCCCTTACAACTTGCCTGCGTAGGTTTGATGGAATTAATGGATGAATTACAGTGAGATTGTTCAAGAAACACCTGTGAAACACATACTTCACCAAAATAGCCCCAAAACCACTCATCAACAAGAGGAGCCCTTTAGTTTTTGTGAACGTAGCCCCATTCCCAGGGACAGGAAAGGGGAAACTCTCTTAAGTTTTTTCAGGGAATGTCATCCCCCAGACATTTTTGTGGTCATGTGGAAAAAGGGTCTGGGAAATGTGCTCTCAGATGGCATGGTTGGAATGAGGAATGGGAACTGTTTTGCCTTCTACACAGTTTTTGGAAAAGGCAATAAGAATATAAAAAGCATCAGCATTGGTCAGCATTCTCAGTGTCTGAGTTGAAAGGTGCTATAAACAGCGAAAAGTCGCAGAGGCCATATCTACCCAGGCCACTTGCCAAGAATAGCTAACAGAGTGAAAAGTCAAATGGGCCAGGGTTTGTGAGCTCTGTCTCATGACTTGAGAGTTCCAATCAGCGTTCCTAAAAATCACTCTGAAAAGAGAGCCACCTTCTCCACCACAGCCCAGGGCCTTGGCCTGGTCAAACAGAAGAAGAGGTTCATTTCAGAGCATGAGCTTCCTGTAGGCAACTTACAGAGGATAGCTTTAAGGATGTGGAGCTGGGAGTTTCTGGAAAGGGAGGGTGCATCATCTAAAACTGATTTCTTTTTTAAAGAAGTAGAGCAGAGAGTGGCTATGGTTTCAACACAGGTCCTCAGGGGAATTTCTGTACACCGGAATCAGCCAATCATGGTTATTAAAGGTAATAACCTTCCTGATTCTTGGGAAGTGATTCTTTATCCTGGTATTTTTAAGGTGTTGTCTTCAGTTGAATCTCGGATGGAATAAAGCTCTCCCAGATTCATCCTAATCTAATACTCAAACTTGGTGAGTCACAGCAGTCTGTTTATTCTTCTAAATAAGTGTGATAACAGTGGATTATATCCTGGCTTCTGACCCCCAGTCCAGCTCCACTATTAGAAGAGCTTTATGACTAGAGCTGAGTTATCAAGTTATCAGCTTCAGCCTTCCCTCCTCCTTTTAATAATAAAGTAATAAAATGCAGTAAAATGCTACTTTTTTCTTCTTCTTCTAGGGCATTTATTTTCCATACCTAATTCTAAGTGTGCTGGGAAATGTAATAGGAAAGGAAAACGTTCTTGAAATCCTAAAGATTAAAGTAGTAGTAGTAGTAGGGAATCATTTCTGATCTGGGATAAGCTCCACTAATTAGCTTTCTCACCCCGAGTACAAAACAATAAAACTAACCAACATTTGGGAGAAAAAGACAATGGGTCTTACAGTTACGCAGTGAAGTCTCTTTTTACACTCAGCAGAGGGTAAAGACTACAGTTTCTGTATCTCTATCTATGCTGGCTAGAACACTGAGTGTCATATTGTGAGCATGCACAATGCTTACTGAAATGCAAAGGCTCTCAAAGGCTGTTTTGAAGTTTGCATATGTACATTAAGTCATGTACTCAGGCACATACAGACAGTTTATTATTATTATCCAAGATTAAAAGTATAAATAAAAACAAAAAGACTTTGCTGTCAAGAGAACTTCTTTCTCCCAACCGCAATGCTAGGTGAGAAGCATCCATTTCATTTTCACACATTTCTTTGCTCTGGGTAGGTCTAGTACCAAAAGGAAAACATCCCACAGCTTTGGGGGGAAGGGTGAGATCCTGTTCTTGCTGAAATTCATTGCCGGGAATTAAAAAAAAAAGGATCATCTTCCCTTCCTGTCTAGTCCCACCTAGTAAGAGAGGACAGCTATAAAATTATCCAAACGCTAGCTGCAAGAGGGAGCTTGACCTCTGATCCAGAATAAGTCCAGCAGATGCAGACATCTTTCCCAACAGCCCTCCCACATCTCTGACCCATTAAGAATCTTGAGGAACCTGGGACTGGTCTTATGCCATCGTTCATACATTAATGGCCTGTGCTTATGCTCAACTGGTCCTGCCTCATTCAAAGTTCTTCCTAGAAGGAACTGATTTCCATGAGTTTTCTCTCTCGTTGCTTATTCTCAAAAAAGTTTTCATTCTTTATCAAGCCACTAGTTTAACTTTATTAAGTTAACTACTCTACCAAATCTAAAGAAAATCTAGGAGTTATTGAACTTGACACATGATGTCAGAACAACTGGCCCACTCGGTGAAAACAAAACAAAATAAAATCCACAAACTTTAAACTCTTTTTCTGTCCCCACACCAATAGAAAGAGGATATGAGAGTAAAGATACAGTAAAGCTGGTGCTTTCACTGATTTTATGACTTTCCATCTAGTTGTATTGGTGTCATAGTAATAGCTAGATGCTATTAGTATCTTTGGTTTTTGATAAAGCTGAAAAATATCCAACAAATGGTAAAACATGTGGATCTTTGACAAGCGATGACTTACAAAAGAGAATAACAAACAGTTATTTGGAGAGTGTTAAGCTATTTGGAGAGTGTTAAATGGTTCATCAGGGACCACTTTAAAGGTGTTTGTTCAGAGCCTGCCTCTCAAAGACACCTACACAACCATCAGCTGCTAATAACACCGAAGAAGATTTACATCTTCCCAACATATGTCTTTGTGACAGCCTTTTGCAAAGTCACAAAACAAAACAAAAACAAAGGCAAAACGCAAAGAGTGAAAACAGATGTTACTTCATTTGCTCTTGCACCCAGTCCTTGAAAACGTCAAAGCGGAGCTCTTTATCTGGGTTTCAAGTCAGCTTGTCCCTTTGGCCCCAAGCAAAACAACTCCACTTCTAGAAGAATCTGAATGTCCTGGTATATTCTTAACATCCTTCCCAACAATAGACATGGAAGATGGCACAGAGTTAGACAAGCAGGCTTTGAGAATAGAAAACTGTGATTAGGCAGAAAGAAAATAATTGGACAAATCAGTGGTTTAGCATATTTATCCACTCCCTCCTCTACGATTTTTTTTTCTTTCTGAAAAGCAAAGCTGTATATGACCATACACTCAGATTTTAGTGGAGTCCCAGAAAAGCAGGCTTATAGCTGGTTGCGCAATTCTAGTGACTTAAGAGAAGCGGTGGTCTTCATCACGTTATAGAAAACTTCTGCCAATATGGAGCCTAGGCCTTCAGGAGGTTAATTTTGAGAACAAATTTCTCATCTGCAGAGGCCTGCCCATGAATCTCATTGTTTCCATTTTTCCAAACGTATTCAGTTAAAAAACATATATGTAAAACACTTTTTATATACAAAACATTTTAAATATAAATATATATACATATATAAAAATACATATGTGTGTGTGTATATGTAGATAAATATCTATATCTTTATCTAATCTATATCACTTTTTTTTCGGTTGCTCAGTCTTATACTGAATGGTTAAGTGTAGTTTGCTCCCTCAACTTCCTTTGGCTTGCAAACATCAGCCTTGCAACAGCTTCTCACCCATGATAAGTGCTTCTTTGTGCAGTGGAGCAGTAGATGCTGCCTTGCACTTCTTTAGGAGGTAAAATGGGCTGATCCCTGTGAAAGGAGCAAGTTTCACATTCATCTGAATGGTTATGTGGACAGGCTCTGGGCCTTCCTCAGTTCTCACTCTCATGCATTTTGATACTCTAGTTTTATAACCCAAGAATTGTCAGAGTTGGAAACATGACACCTCTCACCAAATCCTCTTTGCAGAATGGTTAACCAGATTTCAGGAACAGGGAGATGGCAGAATTTTTTCTTTCAAGTGACACTGATGAATCCCTTATCAACAAACCTGTGAGTTGGGTATCACTGTTCCATCTTACAAATGAGGATATGGAGCTCAATATGTTCACAGCTAATAAGCGACAAAATGGGATCTGAACCCAGGTCTGACTCCAAAGCCTGTATTTTTTAACCACTATAATACACACCTAATAGACACTGTCTTTACTTTTTCACAACTGTAGGAGGAGGATTCTATGTATTGACAGATCCACATTTTCAGTAATAGCATCATGGATCATGAGGCTGGGTTTTGGAAGTCAGCTTATAGGGTTGTGTGTCTGTGTGTGTGTGTGTGCGTGCGCGTGTGCGCGAGTGTGTTTTAACAGATAACCTGCTCTTTCATATGTTCATTCTCAAGTAAAATATAATTATCACTTTGTCTAAAAATTAAGCTTTGTTGTACGTCAAGTTAACTAATCTCTCTTGATTAAATAGAGTATACTGATTTTGCTCATACAAGGTAAAGATACTTTCAGAGCTCTTGATTTGTTCATTTCTTTTTACTAGACATTGATAATGTGGGTCTCATAATAAAACAAATTGTTAAACCAATCAATTGAGATAGAAATGAAAATCATCCCCACTGCTCTTTGGAAATCAAAAAGAAGGTGGAATTTTTTTCTTTTCCTTTGTCCTTTCTTCATAGTGTTTAATAACAAAATACTTTGCCTAAAGTCCTTTACACAATCTTTTGATTAGAGATTATCTGCCAAAATAATGTTTGAGACACAAATAATATTGCAGAAAACCCCTAAGAGAAAAATGTTAGAACCAGAAGTGCTCCCTAAGAGTCAGAGTTCAGAACCCTGGTTTGGTTCCCTATGCTGTTCACTGTTCAATACTCAGTGCCTAGGATAGTGTAGACAATAGGAGACAACAGATGCCTGTTCAATTAGTAAGTGGAATCCCCTACTATAGTGTCTTCTGCAGCTTCTAGAGGTGGACTCTTTCATTCCATTTTTAAATTCCATTTTTTTTCTTCAAAGAGAAGAGGTTTCATTATAGGGATAATCTCAGGTTCACAGGAGAGTATCTTCTGTTGATTTGTTTCTGATCCAAGCCTCCACACTGTAACCTAGGCAGCAAACCCAGACCAGGACATAACAGATAGGAGACACCTGCTCTAGTTTGCCATTGTCAGATGTGCATTTATTTGCAGAGATAACCATTCTGGAAAAACACTCATGTTAAAACTACGACATGAGCTTTCTTTAAAATGCAGTCATTGACTGTAGAAGGTTTTGTGACTCTTTGGAGATCAGTCTTTAATGACCAGAACAGAACAGACTTGGTTGCAGCTTAATGGTTGGTCTATAAGATGGGAAGTTTAAGTTCTAAGGCAACTGGGCTAAGGTACCAGTCTAATGAACTTTGTGTCAGGCAACTAATACTGGTATCTCTGTTCCACTGATGACTTTCTGCACAGCCCTGAGCTGAGATGGCAATTATGTTTATAGAGAGTTTATTCAGAACCATTCTTAAAGTAACTTTTGATCGAAACCAAACAACCACGGACCTATCATGTAGAACATGGAACAACTGATGACACCAGTCTTCTATAGATCATGTTGCCTTGTAAGTCACATGTGTATAAGTGGCCTGAACAAAGTTATGATTGAACATGATTGCACATGTGTTCTTCCTTGCACTTTCAACTTAGACACAGTGAAGTGGACGTGACCATGCGTGGGCTAGAATCATGCGTTCGGGCTATTCTAAGTGCCATTTGGAGTCAGACTTTATAAAGTGACTTTCTAGGGTCCTTAAGTACAGTTGTCCCCTTCCAGAGGAGTTACTAGGTCATTGTCCTCCCCATCCTCCACATACACATACACACAGACTTCCTAAAAGGCATTTAAAACAATTGGAAGCTCAATAAGTGATGATATAGTGAGCTTCCAAATTTTATCTGTCTGGCAGAGAATATTTAAAAGGATATAAGACCTACCATGTCTGTCAGTAAATATTTATTGAACCTTGAAGCAAAATTTAAATATAACATGCAGTTTTGTGGTGTCTAGTTGAGTAGAAAAGACAAACACAAATATAGCAATTATTGCGCAATACCGGCAAGTCTAGGTGTAGAAGTTTGAAATGTCAGTGAGACAAGAGTATATAAAACAGCTGTTCTTCCAAAACAGGGTTGTAAGTTGGCAGCAGTCTCTTTATGTTCCCAGAAAAATAAAGAGGGTTCAGCTCTTACAAAAGCTTACATTATCCATAATGCCCCTGAATCACAGACTTAAGTATATAAACTCATGATGTTTTATTGTTCCAGGAGGAATGATATCTGGGAAGCGAGGGGTACACTGCCCAGAAGCTCCCTGCAGAGGGGAATCCTCTCCCTGATTCTCTCGGCCAACCAGACAGAAGAAAGGCTGTGTGAGTGTGCATGGGCGAGGACAATGGGTTCCTAGTGCCAACACACTATACCGAGAGAGCAGGGCTATGAAGGCGGGAGGTAGGGACAAGGGAGGATGAGGGAGGGAGACTTGAAGGATGGGAAACTGGAGTGGGCACTCTGCAGGGCATGATAACAAAGAGCCATTCTGGCAAGTGGGAGGATGCAAGTTTGTCTCCTCTTTTCCCACCTGCTCTACATTAACTCTAAGCCAGGCACTTTCTTCCTCATGAAGACAGAATAGGGTAGTGGCCAAAAGTACACTGCTGTCCCTTTTTTTCTTTTAACAACTTCCAGCTAGCTTTAGAGGGCAGAGAGGAAGAAGGGAAACAGAGGCACTTTTCCCTTTGCTTCACTGCTCATCACTGATCCCACTCTGCCTTGCCAAGCCCCAGATCTGCGTGGGTCCTGCAGGGATGCTGGAAAGGGGAGGGCCTAGAGCACCAAAGAAAAGAAAAAGAAGTGGATTTCAGTGTGAAAGCAGTTCCTGGTCCTTTGTCTTAGAAACCACTTCTGCTTTCCCCTTCCTCTGTCCTCATCCCCACTGCCCCCTGCAGACTCTCTGCAAACCATATGTGGAGCTTAAGGCAAGGTGTTCTGTTCTGGAAATAAACCTGCAAAGAGGCCTGGATTCATGACAGTGTTTTCACGTGAAAAACGAGTAACTACACCCAGAGAGAACTATTCCTAGGGTTTCACACACAAAATGAACTTCTCATTTGCTTTGTTTTATTTTAACAGAATGACATGTTAGGAAAACTGATCATTTGTCATTAAAAAAAAATCCGACTCAGAGATAAGGGTTTTACAAATAGCTTTTAAAGGCAATGTACGTTCCGCTGAAACAAAAGAGAAACTACAGAAGTTCTGCCAGGGAAGTTCTGGCTTCAGTGCGGCTCGTTAGTATGAGATGAAATGTTCTTGTTGGCCGTGACTTGGCCACATTTCTCCCCAACCTCCTACCCGCCCTGCCTCCTTCACTTCTACCTCAGCCGAAACACTCGAGCTGACTATAACTTCAAAGTGAGTGTAACTCATGTGTTGTGCTGGAGCCAGCTTATCCTGGCTGTTGAGAATCATCTGTTCATATCTCTTCCCAACTCTATGTTCAGCGATTTCATGTTAGTAGCTTGAAATCATCATGGTTTCATGTAAATACTATGAAGTATTTACATCGTAGGGGTAGGCAAATGCTACAAATCGGGACTTTCCTTTGTGGGGGCAGAAGTTTATCGGCACACCACTGGATAAAAGTGAACACAGCTTTTTCTCGAGAAACTCAAAAAATTAAGAAAATTAGTTCCCTTAAAGGTAACATGGAAATGAAATATTATCAAATATATCTACATATTTATCAGATTAGTGGATGAAGATGGGTTTGAGAGAGTGGAATACAGGACATTTTGGTAGATAGATGAACCTAGAAGAAGTCTTGAGCAAGGGTTAAGTTGGAATGGTAAGAGGTCTTGAATAGCGAATTTGGGACAATATAAGGGCACTTGCAGGGAATTTGAAGGAGGGAGAATTTTTTCTATGATTCTATCTCAAATTTGTGAGCTAGACATTCAGCTCCACTAAATCAAGAGTTCTGTATCTTTCTTACTGTTGTGCCTTGATGGTGCTTGGATCATATTAAAATTTGACAAATATCTGTTTAATAAATGAGGAACAGAGCATAAAAGGCAAAATATTACAGTTTTTCAGCAGTTTTTCTGTTTTTTTTAAACATTTTATTTATTTTTAAACATTTTATTTATTTTTCCCCCTCCCCTCTGGTAACTACTAGTAGTTTTCCTGTGTTTTTATCTTAGTTTGGAACATAAGTGAAATAACAAACTTATGGGTAAATCACATATCTTCTATTTGACCCATTTGGTAGCATCAATTCTCACCAAGTGCGGAGATAACCTCAGATTTTAAACTTATAGTCTTTCCACAATGATTACTTCATCCTTTCCTGTAGATGACAAAGCCAAGATGATGAATTGTCAAAGAAAAAGACTTTGACAAAATTAGAGCCAGATTTGCAATAATGTATGTCTTGAGATAGCTTGTTACTTTCTCTTTACCCAGTTTAACTGTCCTAGGAGTCTTTGCTGGAAGCTCAAAAATAAGAGAATTATAGCAAAGGGAAATTGGGTTTCTAAAAAAAAAAAATAGTTCATATTTTGAAAACCATAAAACAGAGAATATTTTAGTCATTGAAGGTAATTTTATGTTTTAGTCATCAGGATTTGAAGGACCCTAAAGTTTCCATTACTAGGAATAAATTTTCCTCTTTTTTCATTGATATTCTAAAGTAGTCTGTAATGGGTATCTTCCTACCTCCACCTTTGATATGCAGCAAGCAGTTAAAAAACAGAACAAAAAGGTCTCAAGCAACTTGGTTAAACTCTAATTGACTTGCCCGGAAACTCTGATATTTTCCCCATGGTTTCTGCCCATGACAGAAAGATATAACCACTGAGAATATTTTCTAAAAATTCAATGTAAAAATTCAATGTAGTTTACAACCATGCCACCCTGAACAAGCCCGATCCTGTCTGATCTTGGAAGCTAAGCAGGGTCGGGCCTGGTTAGTACTTGAATGGGAGACCACCTAGGAATACCAGATGCTATAGGTGTAAACAATAAAAAAAAAAAAAAAAAAAGAGATTGTAAACCGACAAGGTCCTTGCAATCTGTGAGGTCAACCAAGGGTTGCCTCCCCTAAAAAAAAAAAAATTCAATGTTATATACAGCAGGCAAAGTTTATGTCAAGTAAACATCTGTGTTCTTATTATAAGAAGAGTTTTCTCAAACAAACTTGCCAGCCTACAATGTCAAAACCACATGAACCAAACAGAAAGTGTGTCGAAAGCGTTAAATCGGTGTCTTTGAGAATTTATGACTCCATGGCTTTACATAGGGACTTCATATTCTGTTCAACAAAATTTTGAAAAATGAAAACAAAGTCTATACATTATCAATTGGGAGTTAAGTTTCCCTGCTAAAATTCTAGATGTTGCCTGAATCCTGCACTGAAAATCTCTTGATAAAACCCAGTCCCATTTGCAGATAAGGAACTGGGAGCAGAAAGCGAGGCACACTTTTATAAATGGCATAATGAGGATTTGCATTTTGAAATGGCCTCATGGTGATTCTGTCTCCATCACTCCACAACAGTACTGCTTCAATTGCCTCTGAAAGAACCACATAACCTCAAGTATTTAAAGAATAACTTTCCCTGTCCTTCAAAAAGCTCTGTTATTTTATGTTAATGTATTTTATTATTGGATTTTTTCCATTATTGTATAGTTTTCATCATATTTTCATAAAATGAGCTAAAATTAATTCACTCTTAATTTTTACTGTGAGGCTGATGTCACACGCAGTCACAACAATGACTGGAAAAGCAGCTTTACCTCTTTCACCACACATCAGGTAGCTTCTAGCACCACATGATTAGCTGGATAATTATTTTTAGTCTTTACATGTATAGGGTGAGTTAATATAAACCACATACAGAGTTTTACATGTGAGATAGTGGAAAGAGATCAAGAAAAGGAAGGAGGAAAAACTAAGTCAGGAGATCAATATACAATTTTCTCTTTCTATGACATGTGTTCTCATCAGGGTAATGACAGAAGAAAATACATTTTTTTCAGGACTTTTTTTTATCTATAATGTAAACCCATGCTAGAAAAGTCTTCGAATGGCTACTGATGACAAGACAGACTACTGAACCATCCTTTTTGTCATTTTATTTTCCTCGCATAATAATGCAATGGCCTTTTGGAGGGTTCGGCAATAAAACTGCCAACCAGGAAATTTCACGTGGGGCTTTGGGCTTTGTCTCCAGTGTCTGAGCTGGGTTTGGGGCCATACTGCTGTGGAACAGCTGCTTCCAGAAACACTCCTCTAGAGACATCCATGGTCACTTGCCATGACTTATATGATTATCCATCATGGGAACAACTCTAGCCCAAGAAAGCTCATTTCAGAATATAATATGGTGTGGATTGAAGACCTAATGGAGAGAAGTGTACCCAGGGGAGTGATTGTGATCTTTTAAATCAATAAAATCTTGGAAGCCTTCTGTAAATTGACTTAAGAAAAATAATGGTTCCCTTCTCAACATACCACTGTACTTTTTTATTTGTCTTTTGTTAAGTCATTCTGAGGAAAGGCTGAACCAGGGGATTTTAGACCTCAACTAGCCAACAGAAAATAAAAGAATGTTATATTATCTTGCCTATTATATTACCAAACTCAGTAATAAGAGTATCTATTCCTTCCTCTAGTGCAGTGGTCCCCAATGTCTTGGCATCAGGGACCAGTGCTCCTATGAGAGTCTAATGCCTGATGATCTGAGGTGGAGCTGAGGCAGTGATGCTATTTTTGGGAAGAAGCTACAAACACAGAAGAATCTTCACTCACTGGCCTGCCTCTCACCTCTTACTGTGTGGCTCTGTTCCTAACAGGCCACAGATTGGCACCAGTCCACAGACTGGGGATTGGGGATCTTCACTCTAGTGAACTTTCAGGAAGGGCAGAGAGAATAGGCATTTAGAAATTATCCTCAGCTGACTCTGAGAGATCAAAAAAGGGTGTTAGAGGAGGGCCTGTATAATTCTCCATCTTAATTCTGGGGTACTCTCTCCTTATTTTGTTCCAGTGGCCTTCTTTCCTTTCTTTGAGATCACATTTCATTTTTTTTTGTGCCACAAAATGCTTGCACATGCTGCTTCTTCTGTTCGGAATGCTCTTCTCTACTATTTTTCTAAACTTTACTTGTACTTCAGGTTTTCATCTAAATGCTACTTCCTTAGCAAAGAATTCGCCTAGCCATCTAATCTAAATCAGGTCTCTCTTTTCAATCTTTTATTGAACCCTGTAATTTTTCAGCATTTTTTTTTCACAATTTGCTTTTACACTGTTGGTTTTCCTCCTTTCTTATTTCTGTGTATTCAACTGGTATGAAAGCCTCTCAAAGGCAGGGGATATGTATGCTAACATGTAGTAGGAACTAAATAAATATTTACCATATCAAAGAATTAAAAAAGAATAAGTGAATGAATGGAGTCTATGAAAAAAAAAAACTGACAGTCATATTGCGCATTTTAAATAGTCATACTGATATTACTGTGTTCAAATAAATAACTTTAGTCTAAACTTAAGGTTTTAGAGTTTGTGCCCAAATCAATGAAAGTTTAAATTATTCATATTTTAAAATCAATATTTTCTCAGTGGAACGTGTTTTCTCAGTGAAATATGAACACTTCTATCTTCTTAATATCAGAGACTTTAGTATCTAGTTTTATAAGGTTTTGTAAGTACAATAAAAATCACTGTATGATGCTAAGTGAAGGGCAAAGAAAGTAATTCTATAAAGCTTTTGACCTAGTTTCTCTCTGGTTTCTTCAAGGCAATTGAAAAGTCCTCAACTGGGTACAATTTGTGGGTGGTCATTCTAGTGCTGTCCAGAGTTAGAAGTATATAGATGGAGTAGGTTTTATAGATGGATCTGTGATACATTCACTTTCATAATTTTCTGTCATCAAAAAGAAAAAAAAAAAGTCAAACTGGATGTTATCGAATCAGTTGTAAAAACAAGTTATCCAGATGATGCCTTAGAAACAGTATTGATTGGTACAGAGTTCAAAGTGATTTTGAGTATTATATGGAGGTTTATGTGGCAGGGTAAGTTTTGTGTATAAAGTGCTAGGATCAATAGAATCCATGACAGCCTGTTTAATGCTTTAAACAAAGTGCTAAAATGGTGAGGGAAACCAGCTAGAATTTGCTGCTCACTCCTCTCAAACTACAATGAAATATCTTTACGTTCAACATTTGCATGGAGATTATTTATGCAAGCCATTTAAGCCAGAAATTCTATTCCGAAGTGTTTACCTTACATTTATTTCACAAGTGCATAAAAATTCTTAATGTAGCATTTCAGTTTAAAAAAACAACCACCCAGAAACAACTTAAATGTCCATCAATATGAGATTTTTCCCTCCCTTGACATACATTGTTTGTTATCTACCAGAAATTGTTCTAAGCATTCTTCACATAATTACTCGGTTGATTTTCATAACAATAGCAATCTTCATTTATTGTCCCCATTTTAAATACAGGATAAAAAGATATTAAGTGGCCAAGCTAGAGTTTGAATCCAAGCAAGAATTTTTTAAAATGAGGTAGACCTAAATTTAATGAAAAAACATCTAGGACATATTTTTAGATTAAAGTCTAAAGAAAGCAAGTTGCATAATAACATATATAGTTCTCATTAGATAGCACTATATATATTAATATTTACATATGTGTATAAATGCCTAGAAAAGTTCTAGAAGTATCTGTCAAAATCAATTAGCAGTTACCTCTCATTTGTAAGCAGAGGTTTAAAATGGACTTTCAACTTTCACTTTTTTAAAACTTCTGAATTTTTAATTTTATATTTTTAAGTGGCAAAGAAATTACATATTTCTTGAGTTATTAAAATAAAATTAAATGCAACCTACATTCCCACCCTTGCCCTAAAAAGCAACAATTAAAAAGATTTAACATTTACTGGTCGAATTTTGTTTTCTAATGATGAAAAGATGTAATTAAAGAATTGAGTTTTTCATAGTCTATATTCATATGTACATATACTCTGTATGTAGCAAATATGCATTTGTAAACAGATGACTTCCATTAAAGAAAAAAAAAACTAGGAAAGATAGACTATGTTCAGAACTAGCTCCAAATTCTTTAGCATACAATGTATAAACAAGAAAAATGATGACTACAATAAATCCATAAAGATAAAAAAAATTGCTTAAATGATGAATTTAAAAGGACTATGTTGACTATAGTAATTATGTGAAAAATGCTTATATTAAAATAATAATGCACATTGTAATGATTTGGCATATACTGTAGTCATTCTAAAAGGATTCATGTTTGTTTTTTTTTAAATCTACCTATAAACATGACTAAAGATATTCTTTGTCCTGATATTCATTTTATTTATTTAGTGTTGGGCTATAAAATTTTCTTTGTGATAAATTATAAAAACCAGGGTTAGAAGTCTATCAAATTTTGATTACATCAAAGAAATGTAGTACAAGGAACACCTGTGAATCATGACATAGTCATTCACACTGAATTTTGATAAGACCTATACAGTGATATAGTGTGATCAAAAGATTATGAATCTTATAAATTAAATTCTATTTAATAAGCTGCTATTAACACAAGCACTCTCAGTCCTTCCACAAACAATCTACATTTAGAATATATTCTGTCTAGAGACATAGCTGTCATTAAGGCTTAAAGGCACAAGTCCTCTTTTCTGCTGCTTCTCCAACAGCTCACTCATGACAGCAGACAAAGAAGGAAGAGAGGAGGGTGTGCAGAGTAAAGGAGGCTGCTGCCGGTGAAGAGAGACAGGCTTTCCTAGTGTTCACGTGCCATGTTGATCATCTGAGCATTGCCCTTAGTGCCTGTAGAACTTGCTACTGCTCTTGGGCCTTGGCTAGGTAAACTAAAATTTGTCTCAAATTTTGCAAACAAACAAACAAATAAGCAAGCAAGCAACAGGTCTCAATCCACCATCCTTAATCCATTTAGTCAGATCTGATTTACATTGTACTTTAGTGTACCCTCCCTGACAAGTGAAGAATATTAAAAGTGATTCTGGGGGAAAAAAATATGCTAGAAATTGCTTCCGGTAATTTCCATAACTAGGAGAGCTTAAGGGCAGAATGACTAGGTGCCCAAATTTCTAGGAATAACATTGCCTTGTTGAGAACAATCTGAAATACGTAGATGCTGCAGCCCAGCTCCTAAGAACTTCCAGTTGTTTAATAAGAGAAAGTAAAGATACCAGCCAAGCAATAGCAGTAAAATGGTTTCCTTTTCATGAAGATGTTATGCCTCATTTAGGAGATCTATTACACTCTCAGTTAAAATGAGATTTGCTACCTTCTATGGGTTTCAGAAACATATTCTTATGTTTTTCCTATTAACTATATGGGTAAGAAAAACTACCTGGTGATCTCTTCAAACTCTCCATTAACTGAGTGACTTTTGACAAATGGAAATTCAAAATTGCCTCTGAATGCTAAACTGCATGTTTTCTATGGAAACACTAGGATTAGCTACTTTGTACTTAAAACATTCATCATTTCTTCTGCAAACATGTTGAAACAAAATACTGAATATAAAAGATTTATTATCTAATGTACAAAATTCGAAGCGTTGCTTTATGGTAAGCAGAAAAAGGTAAAAATCTGCCTCTCTACAAAATACCTTTAATGAATTAGGTAAGTAATGGAGAGCTGGGCAAAATCTACGTTACTAAAGTCTGTAATTTTTTTCATTTGTAATAAACCCACCCCTTAATATAAATTATGAGTATAATTTCCTAAATTCTACTTCTGACTTTTTTCTATTTCTCTTTTTATCAAATAAAATTAAAGACAAAACTCTGCTAAAAATATTCAATGGAAATAAAATAACTAAGTCATTTTAATTAACTGAATTTGTTGTTAGGCTAGACAACTCCATGAAGTCTTTATATTTATTCCTGTAATTTTCTTTATTTTTGGCTCATTTTCCATCCTGTGGGAAATGTTCGTTAATACTGAAACTGTCATGTAATGTCTTTGCTCTACCTCCTTCCTTTATGCCATCATCAAGTTCATTAATCACCCAGGATCTTTGCCCAAGTAGTTGACAAAGCGTTGGACACTAAGGACTGATGATTCTATGCCATGCCACTAGAGACTCCCTCCAGGCCAGGCTGACGTTGAATATCACACTCTGCTATGGTCCTTACTTAACAGCTGCATGATTCAGCCCTCTTTGACCTCAGAAGTCTCCAACTTGGTCACGTGACTGTAATGAAATTTTTTTCTTAAATGTCTGCTAATCTGAATATTCACGGTATTCTCCTGGTCTTACCACTAGGAACGACGTCAAAGGAAATGGAAAGTGGATTCCTTGAGGGCAGATACTGTATTCTATCCACCCCTGAATTCCCAGTTTCAGACTCAGTGACTGCATGGCATGTAAATATATGATCAATAATTGTTCATTGGGAGAGTCTCAGGGTTCTGAAGAAGTCGCTTTGTTGTCCTAGTTATGCCATTTTCTTGCTGTGTGACTCTGAGTTTCTAAGAATCTGGGTTCTAAATCTGAAACTATAAAGTGCTAGAAACTTTTAAATTATCTTTCAGGTATAAAATTCTACATAGATTGACAAATCTCTACCTTATAACAAAGTGGGATGATTACCCATTTCCCTAACTCTACATAGTTTTCTGAAAGAAATTTGAAATACATTTTTTAATATGTCAATATATCCTCAAATAAAAATGGTGTGTTGTCTCTGCAAATATTTAATTTCATATCTGCAAACTCGATATGATGCCAACCATTTATTTGTAAGCTTGGAAAAATAATGCAGATTGGCTTTTTTTGTACAGCCACTTAACATATATAAATATGAACTCAGAAACTTTAAAACACTTTGCTAGAAGCACAGTGATCTCAGCATTAGTAGAGTGATGATCCCAGGGAATGAATGAACCTTTCATGACTGATCTTCAATCAGTCAGTCTTTCCCAGAGGAGAGGTTACTATTTTAATATGTTAAACTGAAGAACTCAGTGCACAACTTAAGAGAAAGACGTCTGATTTAAGTGTAAGCTTCATATAGACTGGGAGAATTATGAAATACATAGTCTAACAAACTCTAGTGTTTCTGTTTACTGGGGCTAATTAGTGTGTGGGTGATAGAAATGGGGCACACACATCAAACACAAATTGGCTACTTTGTCCAGCAAATTGCTTCCACCTGCCTCCTAGTGGGTCACACTGACTTCTTAGCTATTTTCTTCCCATAAATGGATTTGGTTGTAGGATTGGAAAACTGACTCTACTATGTTTTCAGCTTTAGTTTAATGGGATTTATGAATGAAATATGCTGGTTTTATTAAAAAAGATAAATTTACTAAGAGTTTATTTATTTTCTCTTTTTGTTTTTTTGTTTTGTTGTGAGGAGAGAGGAATGAGGTAGGTACAGAAACAGATAAAGGTATGCATTTCAGGGAAAAATATACAGGACAATATCCCCCAACATTTTGCTGTCCCTCAAGCTGATGAATTCATTTAATCTTTTTTAGATTAGTTCTAGATAAGGAACTGGAACTATCATTTACTTTATTTTGAAAGAAATTAAAAGGCTATGGTTTCAACGTTGTGGTCAACATGTATTAAATTGTAAAACAATAATAACTTACATACTCAGGAACTTTATTCAAAGGGCGATGTGAGAGAAGGCACAGGAAACAGTGCTGAAAACTATAAAAGCTCCAATGAACGTTAAATTTAATGGTAGAGGGCTATTATTGATGGTGAAAGAACATAGACGATCGTTTATTTAGACTTTAGAAATGTTTCTCCAGGACCCTTGGAATGAACGAGTTCGATGTTTACAGCACCTATCCAATCAGCCCATACTCTGCCCTTGGCCTCATCCCTCCTGCCACCCACCCTGCTCTCCCTGGCCACATGGAGGGAGTAAG
This sequence comes from Rousettus aegyptiacus, assembly GCF_014176215.1. NCBI lineage: Eukaryota > Metazoa > Chordata > Mammalia > Chiroptera > Pteropodidae > Rousettus > Rousettus aegyptiacus. The sequence continues at coordinate 23,640,557 of NW_023416310.1, forward strand.
GAGAGTGGTAATGAACCTGGATCCCCTGGGGGCGGAGGTGTAGGCTACTTAAAAAATAAGAAGGAAAACAAGTTCCAGACACTGAATTCTCCAACAAGGCAGTTATTTGGGGCACCTCACACATCAAGGCTGGCAGGCACTGCTTAACCTACCTCTCTGGGTGGCAGAGCCATGTGAGGTTGCTGTGCAGTACCTACCAGCAAGTGTTTTTGTGGCTCTGTGTCACAAACAATTTGTTTCTACATCTTGTGTCATCAGGATCCTGGGAAACATGTCCATACTCATTATCCATGAAAGGAGTTGATTGCCTAAGTGATTTGCCTGCTTTCTACAGAGTGGGGAAAGCTATTAAAGACACTTTTAGCCACAAGATTGCAGTCAGCAGTTGGGCTCTCCTCTTTCCTTTCTCTTTCTTTCCTTCATTCTCTAATAAAAATTGTAGATAAACTCATTTCCTGCTTGGATTGTTTATCTCAGATTCAAGAGCCCTGGAACATCTGTTAGTCCTGTTCTGAAACTGGATGTGACAGAAGAAGGGAAGGGAGATGCAAGAAAGCTATAAATTGCTGGCTCACTTCTTGGGAAGGGGCACTGCAGAGGAGGTTTGCAAACATTTAGACTTGGGAACGTGATGATCTAGGGGATTCAAGGACTGGCTTCTTGCCTGCATCCTCCTTCACCTTTAATTCCATCCTCGATATTGTACATGCAAGAGCTTCTCAGTTGCCTCTGTCCAAACATCGTCCAAAGTGGATGTGCAGTTGGAGGGAGGAGCTTCAGCGCAGTAAGCCCTGGGCTATATGCTATGTTCATGAGAAAAACCAAGTGACTTGCCAAGGAGTAGACTTTTCTCCATACTAATCAGTTTATGGCAGTGGTGACAAAGTAGTGGAAAAATCTCTGTGTGAGCATCCCTGAATCTTCCGAACTCCTGTACCCTGTGCACACACAGATAATCCCATCACAATCTTGGCCCTTGGGAAAGGAAGTGAGCACACAGGACAAATACTTCTACAGAGGAAAGGCTTAACGCCTACTACTAGCTTTGGTGACAAACATGGAAAACAAGCAGGGTTTTAAATTCCCCATGTATCAATTACTCTCTTAATAAAACCTAAGACACTTAAGTTTCCCTAGTATATACCGAGCATGTCTTAAGTACTATCTCACTTTATCCTCAGAGCAATCCTAGGAAGTCACTATTGTTATTATACCTATTGTACACACAAGAAAAGAAAATGGGCTGGGAGAGGTCGCAAAACTAACAGAAGATCATGCAACTAGCAAACTGTGGGCCTGGGATTTCTATCCAGCTCTGGGTGATTCCAAAACCTTTATTTTTCACTGCTTTAGAAAGCTGGGTGCTTGAAATCTAGCTTTATGTTCTATTCCATAAAAAGGACATTATACATTTCCTGTATGTTTTCTCAGCAGACTTGTGATAAAATATTGTTTCGGCTCCCTGGAATAAGGCTGAAAAAAGATGTACACAGTAGGCCTGAATTCTTCTGAGCCCCACTGTGCCCTGAGAGCCAGGAAGTCTCTACACTTCAAATCTCAGACTCAAGCTCTCAGCTGCAACCCCCTGAATTTTGCTATTGCCAAGAACTTGAGCTCAGACCCTGGGGACCAGAGACCAGATCTGTTCTTGATCTGTGAAAGGGACTGGGGTAGAAGAACAATTGAAGGATCTCCAGAAGCAAAGTGGGCTGAGTAGCCAATTCAGGGAAAGGCGAGACAAACAGCAGCCTTCTGAGAATTTACTCCAGCTGCAGCAGGGTTCATTCTTTATTTTGCCTTACAGAGAATCTGATGATGATCTGAAAAAGCCATATGAAGACATATTTAACCAAATATGCAAACCAAAGAACTGGGAAGGGGTTGCCAACACATGTCTCACTTTGGTAGATTAAGGCAACTCATTTCCCATTCAGGAAAAAATCTATATTTAATTATCCTTCTTGAGGATAGAATTTTTCAAGGTGGAGAGAAATAGAAACATGTGATTGGACTCTACAAATTTGTAGGAATAGAGAGAAAGGTCAAGGAAGTTCATATGGCTGGGAGTCCACTCTGCACTGGCCAGTTCCATGACCTTGGAGAATAACAACAACAACAAAAAACAGTGATTATATTTGTTCGTTGACTTTTGTGTCAAGAATTCACTAAGTGCTTTATATATGTATGTAAATATATATTTGTACATATACACATTTATATATGTATATAAATACATATATGTTTATATACATATATATTACTTAATTTAGAATTCCGAAGAATGCTATAAACTAGGTATTATAAATCCCTTCTTAGAAATAAAGAAACTAAGGATGGAGGAGTTGATATAACTTGCCTAAGGAAGCTAAACTAGTTAGTAGCTAAGCTAGTAGTAGGACATAAACATGAATCCAAAATTCAAACTTATAACCTTTAGGCTACTCTACCCTTCAAAGTCTCAATTTCCTTATTCATAAAATTCTGAAAGGTGCCTGCCAGTCTAGCTCTGGGTGTCCATGGAGATCTAAACATCTAAAAGAGGCAAAAGCAATGAGGCATTTTCAAATTCTTTCTTGTAGACTGTGAGCACAATAGCAAAATGAACTGAATCTGTATACTGTGACTATACTCTGCCAGAATCTGATTTATTTTGGACAAGTATCTGCTTTCAGAAGTACAATTCTCAACTGACCATTCAGTTTAAAAACTTTGTACCATTCCAGGCTTTAACTACCCTCCCCCCTTCCTCCCTCCCCGCCCTGCCCCCCACCCCCCCCAACAGCAGGGGAGAGTCTTTCCCGAAGAGGAGGACATTTTACTTTAAGGTCATTACCTGCTTAGCTGCAAATGTACTCATCACATTCAGAGTCTAATCAGTGGCCAGAGCTCCCGTGCGGTCCACACTAGGTCAGGGGTGGTGGTGAAAGGAGGAGCTATTGTTTAGTTACCCACTCATATCTTTGCTATAAAATTAACTGCATTGGCAGAATATACTGAGTTCTGAAAAGCAGAGCCCATGTCAAGGACAGAGTACTGTATGAACGCAACTTTGTATTTCTTGGACCCTCTCATGTTTGGGGGACCGCTAGATGTCTTGTTGCCTGTATTTCTATTGTGCTCCTGAAGGTGTTGGAGGAAGAGAAAAGCATACATGGCAATGAACTGACTCGCAAGACCTAGTCATAATCCAAAATGAAGTCATGGACATAATCCAGAAGTATAATTTGCTATGAAAACACACTCAGAGGAATCCTTGGTGAATTCCCAAAAGATTAAGCAACTTGTTCTCTTTGCAATATGAGGAGACTGGGTTTTCCAGGCCTCACGTTGTTCAAGTCTGAGAGACGTCTGAGACATAGTCAATTGCTGAAGCTAATTGGGGGCAGGAAAAGGTAGACCAGTTACTCTACTAAGAGAAGTGAAATGTTCCAGGCAATGGTTAGGCTATGACAGAAGCCCCGAACGAGATGTCAGTTACCAAGAGAGCTTGGTTAAGTCAACATCTTAAAAAAAAAAGTGCGCCAGCAGCTTTTGAACACACATAAAATAACAGAAACACAATATCAAAGTCCCTCAATGTCTCTCGTAAACTTTAACAATGCCACGATGTTCAAACACAATGGTAGTATTTTGACCATGAGAAAATACAGGACGGCTGGTAAACATGACAAATACTATCCGAATGGCCCTCAGAGATTTCCTTCCTCTTGTTCATTCACATTTGCCCTTTCGCTCAGATTTTTAGGCCACTTGATCCTTCGTGAAGGAAATGAGGAGGATGTTGGAATAGCAATTTTCAATATCCAGATTCCAGACATATCAGCCTGTTACAGACAGAACTCAAATCCAAAGCATTCCTGGAATCCTCATGTTAATTACCACATTATCAAGTCCTGGAAGGACTGTGAGCTATTGTACAAGGAGTCTGAGTAACTGGATTCCCCTAATGAACTCGAGCCACCCAGACAATGGAATGAACAGCCTGTAGCCAGTCTGGGCTGCCGCCTCTCACCCCCGCAGTCTCAGAGCCCTGGCCGCTCCTGGGTTTGGCACATGACCCATCCTTTCCCACTTTCAGCCTCCTTGGCGCTGCTTGGCACCCTTCCTCTTCTACATCGACCTCCCAGAGTCTTGTCCCTCCTCTTTCCTTGGCCCAGCCACTGCCACTTGTGCTGCAGTATGTGCTCATTCAATGCCACCACCACCCTCTATTCTGCCAGTACTGCACTGTTTCACCTGGGTTACCAGCTGCGGCTCTGAGGTCCCCAACTCCAGCTGTTTTCTGGGCCATTGCCATGCTAACCTAGAACTTGTGCTCCAGTGATGAATCCAGGTGAAATTCCTCTGTTCATTTCTGCCAGGTGAACTAGGACCTCTGCTTTTGAGCATATTTAGCTTATCCACTCCACCCATTTAACCTGAAAACACTTTTAGTCAGTGTTCCTCAACTTTAATAAGCATACGAATCAAAAGAGTTTTGTTGAAATGCAGATTATGCAGTAGGCCTGAGTGGAACTTGAGATTCTGCATTTCCAAGATCATAAGACTTCTGCTAGTTAGGATCATATTTGAGTAGCAAGGCTCGAGAAGAGGAGTTGTTTTATATTCATCCTTGCACTTCTAGCATTTCACCCTTATTGTCATTGTCGCCACTTGGGGAGAACCGTCTATGTTTGCTGTAGTGGTGGTGATATAAAAGATGATGATGACACATTCCCTGCCCTCAAGAGCAGAGCCTGGGGCAGGGTTTCTTAGCCTCAGTATTATTCACATTTTGGACTGAAAAGTCTCTGTTGTAGGAGGCTGCCCTGCGGATGTAAGATGTTTAGCAGCAACCTTGGCCTCTAATCACTAGATAATCAGTAGCACCTCTACCCGCTAGATATCATAGTTATGTCCCCCTTTGTGACCATAAAAAAATGTCTCCATGCATTGTCAAATGTCTCCTGGGGGGAAATTGCCCCTGGTTAAGAACCACTGGTGCAGGGAGAGACAGATATGGAAATTAATAATCGAAATGATGGATCATGTTACAAAGCAGTGCAAACAGTGTTCAGGAAAAGGGATCACTATCATTTCAGAGTGTGCGATGAGCACTTGGCACATACTAAGTGCTCAAGAAAAGTTTGTTAGGTAAACAAATGAACTACTAATGTCCTCACATTTCCTGGTAACTATAATAATTTACTTTTCTGGACTCATCTAGCAGAAATGATACTTGTATATTCCAAATATAAACATCTAACTCCACGGACATAATGAATTTCCATGAATATATTTATCAGATGCATCACAATGGAAAACAGAAAGCTTATCTCTCAGAATAATTGAGATGAAGTATAAGTATCTGTAAGAAAATGAGACTCTTACAATAATAAATAACAATTTTTTAAAAGAAAGTCTACTGCTTTTTTGGGGGGTGCATTATCTGCACTCTGACATTAGAAAATGACAAAAAGGAGTGTGTATATACATGTGACACTGTAAATGGATTCAAGCAAAATTGTACATTTTGTAGGTTGGCTCACCTTAATGCATGCCCTTAAGCAGCTGTGTCTTTTCTCTGACAGGTTTTATGAGGATGTATGCATTTCCAAGGCACTGTCTATTCTGAGATGCTCATGCTCCTACACAGATGCATCTGACATATGACCATGCATAAGAGGATGGCAAGCAAGCAATCAGATAAGCCTGGGGAACCCACATATGCAGGAGGCCGGGAAGAATCCACATTTATGAAATTGAAGAGATGAGGAGCAAAGCCCTAGGCCTTAAAGTCAGATAGTAAAGCAGAGATAAATAATGTCAGCATTTGGACTCATATAATGGGATTACAAGTTGAAGGTGTTTGAGTAATTTATATTAATATGGAGGCAAGAATAGAGAAGGATATGTTTGAGTCAGAACACAAAGTCTATGACTAGAGAATACAGAGGCTCAAGGGCATGTGAGGACAAACAAAAAGAAGAGGAATGGAAAAGGTGGTGCCTAGCACAAAACATTTCAGTGTAAACTTTTAGACACGTACTTGGTAAATGTTATTATCCCTTAACATTTTGTAAATGGAAGCCAAAAGTAGGCTCACGGGGAAAGTTCTTGGAAATAGACACCGATTGAACTGGAATACCAAGAGTTGCCAAAGGAAAGTGTGACACTTGGTCTTCTTGCCAAAGTCAGTAAGGCTTTGCCCAAATAATGGCAAACCTTTCCTTTCAGAAGACGGTTTCTTAATAAGCCTCAATGTCAATTTCTACAAGGAGTGGAAATCAACAGATCTGAAGTCGAGGCCAGGCTCCATGATGGGTTGGCTATGTGAAACAGCATTTTTGCTCCAATTTTCCTATATGGAGAATGGGGAAGCTAATACTTTCCACTAATATATGCTGAAGGAATATTGTGATGAGTCAGAAGACAAGTCTCTGAGTTTTTTGTTTAATGAACTATGTTCCTGTAGTAAAGGCTAGTTCTGTTTCAGTCCATAAATTGAAAAAAAAAAAATTATGCCATAAATAATTCAACCACAAAAAAACAAAACCCTTTGCATAACACTCTCTTTTTGTTTTTGTATTAGAAATTGGCTAGAGGGATACAGTCTCTTGTTAGACTCCTCAGCATGGGGAGCCAAGGCTCCTTGTTACCAGAGGTGTCTGGTTATTAACAGGCTTTGTTCACATAAAGGAAACAGATTTGTAAATGTCAATTTAGGACTATTTTCCCATATTCTATCTAATTTGTGCCTTTCAGTGCCATGGGATGACAGCAAAGACTCTGGAACCCTCCAGAGGGGAAAACGGATAGTACCGCAGTCTGTGTTAGCTGCCATCGGCAGCACTGGGTTGTGATAACATAACATCCTGGGAAACCAACTCTGAAGAGAGTTGCCATTTGTGTCATTAAGAACAAGAAAATACCTCTAAGAGATTCAGAAAAAAAAATGATAAAATGCAATAAAGTGTATCAAAACAAACACTATTTAAGAGTTTTGTTTCTTAATACTAAGAAACCCATTTCAGCCAATGTACTGACTACTAGAGAAAGGCTGGTTTCCACCAAAGCCCAAAGTTACTCTTCTTTTGTGCCATCTGTCTTCTGCTAGTTTCTGAGTAGAAAGTGCCTCACGATTTGCTGCAGTCATATTATAACTCTTCCTGTGGTGAAAGGAGCATGAATTTAACTAGAATAACAAGACTCTAACAGAAGGACAGCATGGCATGCTGGGAGTCAGAATCACCCAACTGGAGCTCAAGATCTATATTCCCACTCAACTGCACCTTTACTGGATCATTCTGGGAAAGTCTATACCTCATCTTAGTTTCTTTTTTCTCCAAAGTGACAAGACTGAGCTAGACATCTTTCAGATCTGCAATAAAGGGACAGAGAGAGTGAAGTGGACGAGTCACAGGATGATGGAAAGTAAGCAGCAACTCCAATTTGAGTGAACTCGGGTCATTTTTGCTGAGTGGTAAACAAGAAGCTTGGGGAGTGATGCCGTAAGGCTCTGAGCCACCAGGACTTTTGGGAATCATCACTAATATCCTAGTGCTATACTCTACTCAATAAAAAGGAGGAATTTCTCTGTTGGAAAAAAATCAAAACAAAACCAAAACAAACCCCTAAAGGTGTGCTGGGCTCACAATTATCTCCAATAGTAGGTCAGTCCTGCGAGGGAGGAGGAAGCCAGTTAGACACCGTGGAGATCAGACACCTGGCTGATTAGGTCCACTGGGAATGTTGCATAGGGCAAAGCTTTGTCATCCCATCTCTTTGAAGAAGATTCTTCTCTGGAGACCTTTAAAAATAGGATGCTCTCTCAGCAGGTAGGATGACAGGCATAAACCTGCCTGGGGGAAGTGGATAGGAAATATGATCCTCCAAAATATTTGGAGTAGTGGGTCCTTGGGATAGTGGGCTCCCAAAGTAACTGGAGATATTGAAATTATGCTTATTCAACCTTAAAATTCTCAGACATGGTGAAATATCTAGTCGAATCAATTATTTTGTAGGAAAAAAATCTCTCACTAGTGAAATCCAACTTGCTTTTGTTACCATTGATATTTCGTCATTATGATTATTATTGAATTTAGCTTTTGAGGGGACAGATATCAAGGTGACAGGTCTTCAGGCAAAATCTCATGTCTTCCCTATTAATTTTCTTAGTCAAGTAGCATTTTTAGTGTTTTGGAAAAGAACTACATTTTCAACCCAGGAATAAAGTTTGCAGCTACTTGCTGCAGCTCCTGGTTCTCTCCATAGTGAACAAGAGAAGCTCCTCTATAGGGAGAAGTACTTTAGGCTCTGAAAGGCATGCAAATAAAAAACACTCATGTTTTTGGCTATACCTACACGGTCCTGATCATCTCCTTAAGGTTGGTTATTGAGAGTCCAAAATGTTTAAACAGTTCATATTGTGTAAATAAATTATTACCTGAATATTTTATGTAGTCAACTAATATTTTTATTGTAATGTTAATTTACATACCATAATGCCCACCCTATCGAAGTGTATAATTCAGTGGTTTTTTAGTATGTTCACAGTTGTGCAACCATCACCGCTCTCTAATTCCAGAACATTTTAATTACCCGAAAAAGAAACCTTGTACCAATTATCAGCCACTCTTATTTTCCCCTTCTTCCTGCTCCTGGCAGTAACAAACATACTTTCTATCTCTATGTATTGGCTGATTCTGGGTATTTCATATAAATGGAATAATATAATATGTGGCCTTTTATGGCTCACTTCTTTCACTCAGTATAATGCTTTCAAGTTCATATCATAGCACATGTCAGTACTAATATAGGCTAAGCAATTACTATATACAAGAGAGCTAGGTAGTATTAAAGCTCTTCTTTTTTTGCAGATGTATGGAATTGGAGCAGAACCTATTAACCTTCATGAACAATTTAGGATGCCATGGGCACAGGTGCATGTGTGCAGTGCAGGCCAAGGATTACCAAGACTAAACATAGTTGGGTTAACCCGTTGGACAATGCAGATTTCACAGAACACAAGCAAGAGACAGGCCATAACTGGGGAGCGAGGAAAGAAAATACAAGATAAAGAAGGTGCCCAATGGGAACAGTTGAGATCTGAGTATGAGGTGAGAGACAAAATAAGAGGGAAAGAGCAGGAAGTGAGATGAGGTCAGGGCTGAGGGTTACAGGCCAAGCCGCTGGGATCTGAAGTCTCTCTGAGTCTGCGGCAACAGCCCTGACTAAAGGCATGGGCTCCAGACTTCTCTATCACAGAATCACAGAATATCTGCACTGGAAGGAAACTCAGAGCTATCTTCTCTAACTCCATAATTTTAAAGATGAACAACCTGAGCTTCAGGGAGGCTAAGAGGCCTCCCCAAGCTCACAAACCTTAGAGATTACTTTCTTAGTTTCCTTCCGCTCAGCACAATATATTTTCCACAATAGCTCACTGCCACAGTCCCCAGAGTTGGATTTGGTCATATGTTAGTGTCAAAATGCAGCTTAGCAGGCATATGCTCACACACCTTCATGTTATGTATGCAAGACCCAGCTGAAGGTCTTAAGATATTTTTACATTAGCGTAGAAGAAAAGTTTGGTGTCTTTTGACCTAATCCTTATTGGTTAATTGTCTAAAAGTATGAGAGTTCCTTCCTGTTTTAAATAAATTTCATAAATTAGGATCAATCTATAGGCTTAGAAACTGAAAGAAATGAATAAGGTTCTCTAAGAGGTCAGCCAGGGGAAAGGCCTAATTCCATACTGTGATTAGAACAGCGAAGCCCAGAATGTGCACATAAATATCATGTATTGACCACTTAAAGAGTGCTTAATCTTCGATAGCATTGTAAAATTAACAGTCCAAGAGGCATGACTCCAAAAACACTTTGCCATTTAATATTTGAAACAATAGATTTTTAGTCAGTTTCTGCTAAGATCATATTATACAAGGAATCTTTGTTTTTAAGAAAAAGAAAAAAGAAAATTTAAAAATAAAGACCTTAAATTCCTTGAGATTTGTTAAAATTATTTTGGTGCCTTTATATAATGAGACAATTGAAGGCATTAAGATGGTGGTATAGATGTATATTTCTTGATATGAAGAGTTTGAAAACTTGTTGAGTTTGAAAACTTGTTGAGAAAGTAACAGTTATAGAATATTTAAAGTTTAATGTCTTTATATCTCACACACACACACACACACACACACACACACACACAGAGAAAACATCTGGAAGAACATTCACAAAATATTGAGAATTGTATCCCCAAGTAGTAGAATTATGAGAATTTACTTTTTGTTCTGTTTTGTGTTTGTCCTCTTATTTTATCTTCTTATTTTTCAACAATGAACATAGATTACTCATATAATTAAAAATGTTAAAAATAGACTTAATTTTGATTGCAAAACGAGTTCATTACTATTTGTTCCTACAAAAACATCTTTTAGAACCTATAACAAAAATAAAACCAAGGTGCCCTTGCCATCTTCTGAACTCAGAAAATACTCAATTCTTCTGCTTCAAATATGAATCAATACAAAGGGAAGCTTGTGAAAGGAAACTTGACCTACTCCCCTCTCCTCCTCCCTTGCTTTTATGCCATCAAATCTCAAAGACATACATCTCCTTTTCACTCCTTTTGATATGTTAAATCAGCATCATCCCTCTAAACTAAACACAAAATTCCTAACTTGGGATTTACTTTCAAGCTTTAGGCTGCCTACTTGATATTTGAAACATGCAAGTCATCTCTTCCTTGTTGAAAAGTTTACAGGAGCATCACTTCAACTGGCACCTTTGCTGAGGTTGTTTTTACCCATCTTTACCTCAGAGGAAAGTCCTGTTAAGAAGGCACTTAGAATCACCCCATTTGCTTATTCATGAGGTTAAAAGCTACAAGAATAGATCTTGTTGATGTTACAAAAAGGCTCAAGCCACCAGGGTCATCATGATGAACAATTGCGAGAGGCTCCGTCTTCACCATAGATTACGTTAATGGGTTTCTCTAGAGTTGTGCAGTGTGTATCTTCTAACGGTGGTCCAGGAAACTGCATTCTATCTCATACATACATATATACGCATACATACATACCTACATACATACACACATGTATGTATGTACATACATATACACACATGTATGTATATACATAATTACACACATATAGAAAGAGACACATTCTTCTTATGCCTACTGTAAATTTCACCAGTATTTTTAAGAATGGGCCTCTAATTCCAAAACTGATAGAACACATTCATTGAAAATTTAAGTCAGTATTGAATACCGAGGTGATCATATAAATAGAATCAGAAGCTCTTACTTTTAGATTTGGAATCATGGCTTGTCAGATATAGTGTTAGACTTTTTCACATCTTGTAATTTTTCACAATAATTCTCATATTCTCAAAGCCTATTGTTCCAGTTTTTAAAAACAGCTTTATTGAGGTACCTTTGACACACAATAAACTGAACATATCTAAAGCGTTCAATTTCACAAATTTGATAAGCTTTGCAATACGTATCTGTGAAATTATTGCCAAAATTAAGATAAGGAATAATCCATCAACCCCAAGAGTTTCCTTACATGCCTATTTGTTCCCTTCCCAGGCCACCACTGATTTTTCTATCACTATAGATTAGTTTGAATTTCTAAGTTTTACAAAAATGAAATGATTCATTATGTACTTTTGGAGGGGAGGGATTTGAGTCTGGCTTCTTCCACTCAACATAATTATTTTGAGTGTTACCTATGTTGTTGCATGTTTAACTAGCTCATTGTTTTTAAATTTTCTTAATAAGATTAGAGTATATGGATATATCACAACTTGTTTATTCATTCACTTGTTAATAGATATCTGAGCTGTTTTCAGATGTACAAGTCTTTGTACATTTTCTTTTCCCTTGGGTAAATACCAAGAGTAGAATGGATGAATATATATGGTAGGTATATGTTTAACTTCTTAAACTGTTTCTAAGGTGATTTTACCATTTTACATTCCAGCCAGTAGTGTAGAAGAGTTCTAGTCCCTCAGTAATTTTTATTATGGTTATACTTTGCATTTCCTTAGTGACTAATAATGTTGAACATCTTTTCATGTACTTATTATATGTATATTTTCTTCAGTGAGATGTCTGCTCAAATTTTTTTTTTTTTTTTGCCAATTTTTACAGTTTATTTTCTTAATTGTTGAATGTCGAACATTCTTTATGTATTCTGGATAGAAGTCTTTTGTTAGATAAATTATTTGCCAATATTTTCTTTGGCTTATCTTTGCATCACTGAATAGCATCTGTAAATAGTAGAATGTTTAAATTTTAGCGATTTTATCCTTTTACATATCATGTTTTTGGTGAAATACCTAAGAAATCTTTGCCTAACTTAAGGTTTCAAAGCATTTTCTCTGTTTTCTTCTAAAAGTTTTATAGTTCAGGTTTATGATCCATTTTAAATTAAGTTTTGCAATATGATAAGAGAGACAGATCACAATTGATTTTTTTCTTTGCGTGTGGGTATCCAATGTTTCTGGCAACATTTCTGCCTCACTAAATTGCCTTAGCATTTTTGTTTTAAAAGAGTTGTTCATATGTGCCTGGATCTATTTCTATACTCTATTACATTTGACTGATCTTTTTATGTTTATGCCACTATCACACTATCTTGATTACTGCAGTTATAAAATAAGTCCTGAAATCACATAGCACTATTCCTCCAATTCTGTTTTTCTTTTTAAAAGGTGTTTTAGCTATTCTAGGTCTTTTACATTTCCATGTAAATTTTAGAAAGAACTTGACAATTCCTTTTTAAAAGCCCACTTTGATTTTCATTGTGATTACTTTGAATCTCTAGTCAATCTGCAAAGAATTGATATCTTTAAAATATATCTTTAAAATATTGAGTCTTCATGAAAGGTATTTCTCTCCATTAATTTAAATTTTCTTTGACTTTTGAATTTGTAGTTTTCAGTATAAAGGTCTAGTCCATCTTTTGTGAGATATACCCCTAAGTATATCATATTTCTGGTGATATTGTAAATGGTATTGTTTTTCAAATGTCAATTTGCATTTATTACAGTATATAAAATACAATTAATTTGGGGGTATTGATCTTGTACCCTTCAATTTGTTAAAACTCTCTATGTACTTTTAGTAGTTTTACTTTTGTATTCCATCAGATTTCAACACAGAAAATCATGCGTGAATAGAGTTTTACTTCTGCCTTTCCAATCTGGTTGCCTTTTCCCCCACCCCTCTATTGCACTGGCTAGAATCTCCAGTATAACATTCAATAAAACTGGTGAGATCAGATATCCTTGTCTTGTTCTTGATTAGGGAAAAAATGCTCAGTCTTTCACTGTTAAGTATGGCGATAGTTTTAAGTTTCCCATGAATACCTTTTACTAGGTTGAAGAACTACCCTTCTATTCTTAGTTTTTTCTGAGATCTTTTATTGGGAATGGGTATTGGATTTAGTCGTTTTTTTATTCATATCTATTGAGATACTCATACATTTCCCTATTTTAGTTTATTAATATAATCAACATAATAATATAGTTAATACTTTATTAATTTTGCTGCTAAGTTCCCAAAGCAATTTCTGAATAAGCAAAAGGTTAGTCAAGGTGCCTGCCTCCAAGACATTAGAATGGACAGAGATAACTATTTTACTTCCTAACAACTCTTTCCTGAATTTTAATCATCTAAATCTGTTACAACTACCTTTCTGTCTGCATTTGCTAGATCCAATTGTGTTAGTTTTGAACTCATTAGAAAAAGGGAAAAACACAAGTTAATTTTAAAGTTGATATGGCCTGAAATCATGATCTCTGCCTGAAAAAATTGTCAAAATAAAGACAAATAAAAATGGATCACATGTCTCTAATGGCACGCTCTTATCCAAAATAAACCTTCTGCAATACTTATCAAAATCTTTTTATGATGCTAGTGTAGCAATCATCTTAGAAAACTATTTTCCAGCAAGTGTCCCAGAGATATGAATTTATCTAAATTTTACCTTGGTTCTGTGTAGCCTTTGGCACATGGTTATAATACATTAAGACACAAAAGGTGGAAAATACTCTGAAGCTCTTGCAATGAGAACATCTGTCACTGGGCTATATCAAGAAATAAACCTGGGCATGCAACCAAGATAAGTAATTGTATTGGCCTCAGGCCAATTTAAGTTGTGTACTATAGACCATCTATGTAGAAAAAAGTTCATAGGTTTTATATTCAAGTGTTCCATGGAAAAAGAATCATATGAAAGTCTTTTGTTTTCCAAGTGGGACATGAGTTTCTGTTGGCAAGACAACCTCTGTGGGTACCTAGAACTCCTTGACATGGTGTGCAAAGTGAAAAGAAAGTGTTGGTTTGTGCTGATCATGGTCAGTAAAAACACATTTGGTCTACAAGTCAGGATCTATTCAGATTAGCATGATCCTAGACTACACTGGGCTTTCTTTTGCAGTTCATGGCCATACAAAGACTTGCAACATAGATGTTGAAAAAAGTAATTTACTAAAAGGAATACCACTGAATAAGCTCAGATACCTCTGCAAAACAATGTGTTCACTTCACTGGAAAAAAAGTAGAGACATCAAAAGCCTTAAGGAGTTAGAAGGTTGTTTTCTATTAATCTGAACATTGCGTATGAACACAAAATTTAATTAAACACTAACAAGTAAATTTTGTACAAAAAGTCTGTTTAGTTCATTATAAATTTTAAAATTAGGAGCATATTTTCTTTGTTTAAGCTAACAATAAATATTAAAGATAAAAATTTAGTTGAGATCAGAAATTTTCAAAACAAAATAATTTTTAATTTTCAAAGTTTATTTCATTTTAATTCTCAAAGTATAAATTCATGAACGTCGGCTTGCAAAAAAATTTTCTCCACCATTCTTCATGACTAACTAGCATTTCTAAATTAATTTGTGACCAAAAAAATCTGAATAGTTTCACATGTCATAGGGGAATTACAAATAATAATAAAAGTACTTTCCACAATACTCAGTATAAATGAAAAGTTCCAGGAATACATATATCCATTGATATGTTCATCAACATTCAACTATTTAATAAAAATGAAACATTGATTGATCCCAGATTGTACTTTTACAGAATTATATAAGCCAACATTTTACCCAACTGATCATTAATTCGGAAAAGGTTCTCTTTGATAAAATTACCAGTTGGACTGATAATAAATAAACTGAGTGATTATTGGTGATGTATAGCCTGAGGCTGCCTGAGAGATTTGATGAATGTCAATGAAATATACCTCAAACAATACTGTTAAATAATGAAGTCATTAAAGGGTCAAATAAAATAATTACGAAATTAATATATGGCTACAGATTAACATGATGAGGAGAAGTAGTTCATTAAGTCGCCTTATCCCACTTAATTCTTTGGGGGAAAAGTATGCTTTTCTTTTAATTTGGCAAAGGATCTTTAGAACCTGACTACTTCTATATACCATTCTTAAACCATTTGTGAACTGCAAGAGTTTAGTCAATTCAAAAAAAGTCCCAGAATAAAGAAAAAAGTATATGCTCCATAAACACTTCTGCATATAAAAATATAAATTTAGAAAACAAAAGACTAGACTCTTTTATCAGGATTATTAGAGAAAATAAAAATAAACCTGATTGATTTGAGCAGTATGATCTTTCAGAGACTGAATTACATTTTTTTTCAAAATCTGCTCCCAGCATGTTCCAAATATTATTTATGAATGGAAAAGCACTGAGTTGAACATGTTCACTTGTAATTCCAAGGCTATGATTCTTGAGGGTCCCAGGCCTTCCATTTAACATACGAGGTTTGAAAAATTACCAAATTTGAGATTATTGACTTTTAATCTTACCCTTACCCTTTACTAGTCATTATTTGAGTATTTGAATGCAGTTTTGGGAAGTATTGTAATAATATACAGGTCGTTCAGGTTTTTAACCCCCCACCCTCCATTGAATCAAAAACCCAGATAATAATAATTGTAGATATTTCATTGAAAAACTAAACATATAGATAACCAGTGTGCAAAAATGTAATAGAATTAGAATATAGTAGATGATTCTGTAAGCCCAGTGACAAAGATGAATTCTCACAATTCCATTTGTCAGCATTTTGAGAACTCTTTCATAAAGTGCCAATGAGACCTTCTGTTAAATGGTTCCCTCTGCTACATACACAAGGCTTGTGTGTCAACTCACATTCCGATGACTTGCTTTCACCTTAAAAAATAACCCTCAGTAATGTGTACCAATGCAAAGATGTAGCTAGGAAATAAGGGAATACATGCCAGAGCTAGAAACAGACGAGTAAATAAAACAATCCCTATGTTTCGAGCTCTCTCATTTTATTGGTCAGAGAGAGACACATAATCAGTGTAAATGAGTGGAGTGGGAACTCAAGTTAGGAGAAGGCTTCACAGAGAGGATGGTATTGAAGTTGTACCTGGAAAAATAAAAAGGTGTTTGCTGGGCAGATAATTTAGAAGTCATTGATATTTGATTTTAAGATGGGTTTCTGTACTACTTTTAAATAATGGTGGATCTAAAATTAGAATTTAAACAATATTCCATTAGTGTATAATAGTAGCTAAGCCAGACTGCCTGGTTCTGTGTACTAGGTATTCCATTAAAATAGTAGTATGCTATTGGACATGTTATTTTATTTTCCTAGGTCTCTAATTCCTTCTCTATAAAATGGGGATAATAATAGTACCTGCCTTATATTGATGTTGGCAGGATTAAATGGCATATACGTAAAGAGCTTAGTATAGTGCCTGATACTGGGTAAACACTCAACAAATGTTAGCTATTATTATTATTAACATTATCCTTTTAAATAATAAAATAGAACCACAGCACCCCCATTTTTTAATCTGTAAAATACAGCTGATAAAAGTATTAACTTCGAGTGCTGCTGTGGAATAAGAATTTGAACGTAGGCAGTTTTGAGGCCAGGGCTGAGGGACTGGACGCCAGACTCTGACAAGTTCTCAACACGTCTGACTGCCCCAGTGTCGTGGACACATCTGTTTTGATGTGATGTGCCTGAGAGCTAACGAGCCCTGCGAACTTCAACCTGGCTTTGCCTCTGCGGGTCCTTTCCATATTAGCAAATTAGATTGCAAACCATTTTTTAATCCTCCTTTTTTTAAATTCTAGGCTGCCCTTAATGGAATTATGTAACTTTATGAATATTTTATTAGGATTTTTGTTTGTGCTGTGGGATAGAGAACAAGAACCAGCGTACCCAAGCTCCATGCAAGAGAGACTTTCTCCATTGTTAGATCCTCAGAGATCCTACAGACAACTTCGAAAAGCGCCATTACCTTAATGGGGGTGAGGGGATCCTTGGGAGCTTGTCACCAGCCTTATTTATGAAATTGTTCCTAGCGAAGGAGTGGGAAGACGGAATAAAGTTCCTGAGCAGGCTGGAAGCCCCTTCAAAAACAAGGCTCAGAATGACCTGGTGATCCTATTAGACACAGATTGCAGGACCCCATCTCCAGAGCTCTTGATTCAGTAGGTCTGAGAAAGGGTCTAGAATTTGCCTCTCTAACAAGCTCCCCCAATAAGAAAACAATTCATAAGAAAGAGGGAACTACTACAAAAGGAACACAATGATATATTAGGCCAATGTGAATTCTCTCCCTGCAGATTTTGTCTGATTGTATTCTTATGTAATCCTTCTCACCTCTGCTTCTTCTGAGACCATCTCTGAACATATTTCCAAATGAGAATCTTGCTTTTCATACAGGGTCCTAAGAAGGTGGCCATCCATAACATCTCCCTGTCCCATTTTGTGCCTTCTCTTCACATATTACCCATTGGTGGTCCAACATCTCAGAACAGCCAACATCTAATTTCAGACTCATGAGGAAAAAAGAAAACAACCAAGTTTCAGGGCCTTTTTCATCCCCAAAACTCTCTATATCCCTCTTACCCTGTCTTATGTTATCACCACCTGGCTCATTTATTTATTTATCTTTCCTTCCACTCAACTATAAGCCTTATGAGGGCAGAGAATTTATTTTGAGCACTGGCAAGTGCTCAATGATTTTGTTAAACTGATAACATTCATTTTAGTAGTATAAATAATATTGAAAATAAATTCTCCCAGAATTGAGATTTTAAGTTATTTAAAAGTCGAGCTTCTTTGAAGATATCTTTGGCAGAGACAAGGTTGGTTCTCCCTGAATCAAGTAGAGATACTGTTTTCTAATTTCTCTTGTTCAATTATTTTGGTATTTATTGTAGGCTGGAGACTGACAGTATCCATCACTTTTCAGATTGGTGTAAGGCAGTAGTAATAAAATAAGCTACCTACATCATGTAATCATATTGATTTTATGGATTCATATTTTTCTGAGTTAGGGAAAACAGCTGTTTTGGTTTAGGCTAGAGTAGAATTCTGACTCATGCCAGCAAATCACTGACAAAGCAGGCGCTGATAGAAATAAAAAACTGAAAGCAATTTTTATTAGAGAAAACCTAAAACAACTCTACGTAACTATTGGTTAATTACAGGTTGACTCAATTTTAAACAAAAACACATGGTTATGTGCGAACAATTAAAAAATAAAATATATAATTCGAAAAATAGAAATATTTATTTAAAATGTTATTCCGTGTTGTGCTTTTTTAAAAGATAGAAGCTATTGAAAAAATGAAATAAGCTTAATTTGTAATTCAAACATAAAATTCCTCAACCCTGTAAGTCTATTACTTTGAGAGGTCCTTATTATAGGGGAACTATTATTTATCTGAAAATCATAGCAGATGTAAATAGGACAATATACTGTGATATCATCTCAATTTTTAAAAAATTGCATTTTATTTTCATTATAATAGAAAACTGATGCTGGTATTTGCTTTATTTCTTGTGTAGTGTCTAAAACTCTTTGATGTCACTGCTGTGGCTTCAGGTGTGTACTAGACTGTACCATCTAGGTTTGTTCTAAGTGCACGACAAAATTGCCTAACAATATATTTCTCAGACCATATCCCTGTTGTTAAATGGCACATGACTCTATTATAAAAACGTACAGGAAAGCTTTCAGCTTCCAAGAAACTCGATTTGGAAGGTAAGACATGAATGCCCAGCTGAATAATACTGGAGGCACGATAATAATGCCTTTAATTCCGGGCATGCTTCTGTTTATTGGGAGCTGTAAGAATGGCTTTACTTCATAACAGAGAGAAATCAAAACAAGAAATTATTTGTAATGACAAAATACATGTCATTACAATAAGAATTTCCAGTTTTTTTAAGTGGCATAATTTATTTTCTCATTTACCCCAAGATAATTCGTGGATTATAGTCTTAAACTTACCCCCCAAAGTTTGCTATGAAATAGCTTGCTTTATTATTATTTTCTCATTGCTCTAGTATATAGATAGTCTTTGGAAACAAATTACATCATTCTATATACAGTATTTGGTTTTTAGTAGTTCTTCTCTGAAAATGTCAAATCCTAGAAAATGGAGCATTCCTACACGTGATGTTACATGAACATGGCAGTGAGGTTCATTTCTTTTTCTAAATGGGAAAGGAGTTAACAGGTGCTCGTGAAGCCTCCGATAGGTCATACCATTTGGAATAAGACATAAACTGCTCAACATTTGTTTTACTTCTCTCTGCTCTGAGGTAGCTGAACCAAGGGACTCACTGTGCCTGACTTCATGTCATCAGGCTTTTATTTTTCTCTTTTGTTCTCTGCACCAAGGACCTTTACAGCTGGTATTATATTATATTATATATGTTCTTAGGAGCTTCCTTTGTTACCTGGTTGATCCAGCTTTGGCAGTATTGATCACTCTCTAGGCCATGTGTTCTTCATAAGACATTATCAATACATGTTTCCTGAATAAACAATTAAATGAATGAAAGAATGCAAGCCTCACTAAGCATCTCATGCCATAATGTTCTGCCTGACATAAAGCTCCTCTGTTAGGCAGAAATCTCCTTCATTCAACCTTCCTCTACTAGCTATCGTTCTGCCTTTCTAGAGTGACATGCAATTCTTGCTAAGGGTAATTCCTTTAATATCTGAAAGAAGTGATTATAAACTCCTAAGTTCTAATTTTTCTTTCACGTTCTTGTCAATTATTTCTTTTGTGATATGACTTCTAGATATTTCATGATTTTCGTGGAGTCTGTCCATGTGCCTATTAAAAAGTGGCACTAAGAACTGAAAATAATATTCCTGATGTGAGCTAAACACTGCAGTTCCTTTGCATCTTTAGCTTTCTTCTCAACACTCCTCCCCCATCAAAAATAGTAATGTTTCATCCACATAGATGTTAAGAGTTTATGAGTTATTTTAGATGAGCAATGGCTTGCAATCAACTAAAACATCTTATTATTTTTCCTAAATGCTGTACTTTAAAAATAGAAAGTAAATACTATTTTTTGAACACACACCATGTACTGCATACTATGAGGTGCACTTAACATACATGATGATAATTGTGTAACAGAACATACAAGTAAATTCTTAGGCTCTAGAAAGAAGTTTTTGTTATTCACCTTCAATGCATGATGCTTGTGACATCTGAGCAAATAGGAAGTGCTCAATTAATGTTTTCCTGGATAAAGGGATGATATCTCCACTAGTTATGTGAGAGAATTATGGTACCTCACTTGGAAGCTGGGATTATAGTGCTACCTGAAATTATAGCACTTGGGATTAGCTGATGGCTTTCTGAACATATAGTCAGCTTTCTTGGCATTCCGTGTATGTTTCAAGTTATGGATAACCCTAAACAAATCCACAGCAAACAACAATTTGATGTTAAAAATGGAAAAGAATGGGACTTTCCAAATCTCAGAAATTCATTAAATATTTCAGCTGAGAATGTTAGGTCCCTTTAAACTCTTAACATTTCCTCTTTGAATCACTTTGATGTGTACCTTCTTGTTAAGAAGAGTGAGGAATGGCTTGATCTTAAATGGATCATGTAACACAGAAGATCATACTTAAAAGGAACATTTTCCTCCATTTTCAATATTTTTTAAACTTGATCTTTTAAGAGTCTCCTCAAAAGAGCATTTGATGAACTAATGAAAATGCATTAAAATCAAATGTGGCTGACCTCTTCCCTCCCTGTGCCCACAGAACATTCTATCAGTCACTGCTCAGAACAAAAAATAGCCAATTTGGCTGTTAGTCATCAACAGCTTTTATCCCTTCTTTCTAAGAGCCTGTTGCCCTAGACTTCCCATTTCAATCATGCAGGTGGAGGAAATGTTAGAAAGAGCTGCACAAACCAAAGGTGAAAGGCTGCAAAAACCCTAGTTTAAGAGCTGGAAACCTTGTGTTATATTTGGCTTTAGGTCATACGTCTACTTATAGTTTCACTTTATCAATTTCCCCATCTACAGATTAAAGGGGATACAAACTTGATCTTTTCCAAAATCCCATTATATATCATTTTCAGTCATACAAACCCAACAGCTGGCTTTCTCCTTTCCAAATAATTACTTTAACATTGCATAGAAAACATCCGTTAAGGAGTGTTAATTGATTTTTCTGATATTTTGGTATATATGGTGTATGGTTGACATACGTCAATTATCTGAGGCATTTATGACCACTGTGACCATTTACATCAGTTCTAACTGGGATTCCATTCATCAGGAAATAGTCTCAGCATTGATATGCTCAGGCAGGTAGCGATCTGAAAACAGACCAGAAGGAATCTACATCTTGTTACCTTCCATGTCACGAATCACCTGAGATACTGTAAAATATTTCCTAATGCAATGAAATGTGACTCATTTAATCAATTCACAAGCATTCATTAAGCTTCCACCATCTGTTTTAAATAAGGAATCTTGTCACCTTAGGATTTGATGCTGAATTTCTAGGAGAAGGGAAAGGACCATGATGTCTGCCACTAGAATTGATATAACATTTATTCATAAAATTCACATATTCTTAAGCCGCAAATCAATTTCTTTTACTTTCCCTACTCCTGTTACACTTCACTGAATGAGCTTAAGAAAAGATTGCATTAATAAAGATTTCAGAAAGGCTGCTCTGTGGCTTTGCAAAACATAAGAACAAGGTTTTGCATGAATCTCTTGGGTTATCAGCTAAGTTTCTTGAATCACAGAATAATTTTATGCATTTTTAAGAAAATTTCAAGGAACTATCCCATAGTAGGTACAAGTAATCCATAAATGTTTGTTGAATGAAAAGGAAGCCATAATTTTCTCACATTTAATGTCCTCACAAGTTGCCATTAAAATAGAATGATAGCAATTTAGTACGAAATAATAATAAAGATGATTATATAAGTGCCACTTCTCTAGTGTCTTCCATGTATTGAGGATATAGATATATATAAACATATATAACATATACAAATATTACTATATATACACATATACACTATGTGTATATATATGTATATATATATATAATCTTAATTTGTAGAATAATCCTATACAGTAAGTTTTATAATCCATACTTGAAGATGAATAGAGACACATTTAGCATTGTTCAAGAAGGAGGGGTCACATGCTATTCAATTGCTACTAAAATATTAGTCCGAGAGCTTTTATAATTTAAAACTAATTGATCAAATAGTTAAAATTAATGAATGATATATAGATCCAAAATTTATTGACAGAAGAGAGAATATTCAGGAATATTCTTAATCCACTGTAAAGCAACATCGTGCAGTCAACCATAATACTTGCTTATAGTGTCTTCTCATAGACACTATAATTACAAAGCTGATCATTTTTCTTAAACAGCTATCAAGGTTGACATTTATGTATCGTGTCATAATCATCCTGATTTTTATCAATATTTCCTTTACAGGACTTAAAATACAAACAAAAGGAACTTAAGACTTTGATTCCCATAGAACTACTGCCAATAAAAGCTCAAAGGTCTTACAAATAAAATTGTCATTTCTGAATCTCAAATGATTTTTTCACCTGTTTTTTTTTAAAGTCAATTTCCTTAGCTAAAAATAATTCTGAATGATTAATCCATTCAACATAAAAGTCCGGATTTCTGGTACATGTGCTTGTCATAATCTTCTTTTTAAAATCCCCAATTTAAAATTCGATTAACACCGATTCCGCAAATATATGTACGGCAAAATTCAAGTACCAGGAAACAGCACAAATCAAAATGAACAGAATGGCTTTATAAAGGAGCATATGACCAAAACAGCTGCAACTCAATGACTATTTGTCCCATTGCCCAGTTTTTGGAGGGAGAAATACAACAAAAACAAATTCTCCTACCGAGCAGCTTCCGGGGGTGTTTAACTAGATTCTAAATGCTTTGCAGGGATTTAAAAATATTTCAAATTGTTTAAGTGATCTAAAATGATGTCAGAAAGTTAGATCTCTTATCAAGGTCCTTATTCCATCTTTGAATGGGTATGAAAAAATTATGAGAGAGGTGATTCTAGTTTTATGAGCTTGATTTTTAAAAATTTTTATTAGAATAAAAATGTCTGTAAAAATATTTTGCTCATTTTCATGTATACTTGATTTAGAAATAGAGTTACCAAATAGTTTCTATTCCAAACTATGGCACTTGATGAGTAAAAAGGGCACTATCGATAATTATAACACATGTCAACCAAGATTATTCATGAAATCTAGGACATATAGTTACTTCCTCCCTCTCTCCCTTCTTTTAATTAGAAGCATTAAATTCTCAAATATGAAGCTTACCTGAAGCATACTACTATTGATTACTCACAAAGGCTGTATCTGCCAAGTTCTTGGTTTAACTGGAAATGTCATAGTCCTGTGTCTTGTTATAAAAGCATGTCCACAGCATCTGCTGATGGTGCAGTCATGTAAGGTGACAGTGCTGACGCTGCGTCACTTCCTGCTGTGTGAGGACACACTGACTACACAGACGATGTGGGAAAGATGTGGCCCATAGCCTGTACTATGATTTTTACTCCTTGCTTATTTCCTTCCTATAATTCCCTCCAGATCCTGAGAGAGTGCTCAGCAGACTGGTTCTGCTCCCCATAACCACCCTTTTTTATTTCCAGAAAATCACTACCACATCCTTTCCCACTCTTTCCTTAATCAATAATGACCCAGTTTATTCATTTAAAAACCTGCTTTATCAACAAACTCTGTAGATAAAAATTGCAATTAATTATTTTATAGAGAAAATAACTTATATTTTCTGTTTTATGACCAGGAAAAAAGCAGTTTATTTGGGAAGCTTTAAGCTGGCACTTCGTGATTTAAGGAAAACATAACTGTGCCCCCTCCTAGTAAGTGAAATGAAAAAAAGTTGTTTTTTTGACATAGGTCAGAAAAATAACATTTTTTGAGAGGACTGTCAGGCCCCTGGAACCAGGGAGGCTGCTTTTTCCTTTCAAACCAGTAGGGTAGATCAATGATTTGGCTAATGGCATACCTGAGAAGGGTTAGGTATAATGACTATTTTCTCTGGAAATCCATTAAACAATTTAAGAGCGATAAAGTTTTGGCTCAATTCTTTTCTGATCCAATCTTGAAAACCTGAATCAGTCTAATAGGTATTTGATTTAATGCCATGAAAAGTGGCACCTTTTCAATGTGATATCTCTTTAAGGTTCACTGTCCATTATAGTTTACCCAGAATGGGTAAAAGGCAAATTAATGCCTGTGCTAGGACACTCTACTGGGCCTACCTGATGTCAAGAAGCATGGACTGCCTTCTTCAATAGCCCAGTCGGGAAGTCTGAAACGCCAAACCATCCAGAGCCAATTCACAAGCAGATGTACTATAACTTTCCATCAGCTGCTATAAAATTTGTTGGGTGCTGGAATCGAGGATCGTTTGTTCTGGATTTTTCAGGCAGGCCTAGGTAGCAGAGAGATAGAAGCTGCTCACCTGCACTAGCCTTGTCGAGCTCAGAGCTGGTAAAGGTTAAATGGTGCCTGCAGAGCGTACCCCAGGGTTCCCGGAAGAGCCCGCCCTCTCATTTTCTGCTTCCTACTACCAGTGTTCCGCTTGCCCCATGATCTGGTACTTGTCTTTGCCTGAGCTGCTGAGCCTCCTACTTCTGATGCAGTACGTTTCGTGAACAGAGTAGGTCTCCTTCCTTCCAAGACCACCTCAGAATATTGATTAGAGAAAAGATCAAAAATAGTCACAGCTTTTGAAAATACAGTGCCTCTATTTGAAAGGCTCCACTAAGCAGCAGGGAAGAGATTTAAGAAAAGGTGAAGAAAGAGAAAAAACATCACAGAGAGGCAGATACATGTATCGTAGAGTTAAAAACCTTTCTTCTCTGCCCTTGGTCTTTTCTTGTTTCTTCCTATTTCTTTCACAGCCCAATCATTTGCTCCCTACCCCCTAGTTTTTGGATTTCCACCCTCTCAACTTTCTTCCTTTTTCTTTCTCTTTAAATCTTACGACTGCCAACAGTAACAGGACAAGATTGTCCCCTTGTCTAAAATTATGAGCTGAAACAAATTGGTAGTATTGATCAATGGTGATGGTCACTACCATGGGCTACTAATGGATCCTAGCAGCCTGGTAATGACTTGTGTATTTAAAAAAGACAACTCTTATCCACTTCCAGAAGGGCCTATACTTTAAGTGTTGAGTTAATGCAATCTATTTGATCTATTTGGATTAGCTTAAAGATGACTATGTGGAAATAAGAGAAGGGTCCTAACTAGAAGGCAGGGGTATTGATTCCAAGACCTTAGTTCATTAATAGAAAGCTCTAATGATCCAAGTAACTTTCCAAGTTCACTAAACAGAATTCAGTACTGCATAGGAAACAAAAGATTGCTTTTACATTAGATGACTTATATCAATAATATGATATTACAGCAAATTTCAAAAATAAAAAATACCACTTGCCATTCTACCTCTATTTTAAACTTCTCATTTTAATCTATTCTCTCCCATTATTTTCCACATGCACATTTTATATATTTGAAACTATAGTGCACAAATAATTTTGTGCCAATTTTTAATAATAATCACATTTCTAAGTTTATAGTCTTTATAATTTTTTAAAGCTGTATAACCTGATTGAGTAAAATATTTACACATTCATAAAAACATTCCATTATTACAATATTGAGTCTCTGAACTGTTTTGATTGCAACTTTGGCAAGCAAGTATGCTTGCACATATGACTTTTTCACAATTCAGATTATTCTTGTGAAATATAATCCCAGAAGAGGTATTAATACATCAAAGGAGGTAACTGTTTTATGACACTTCATATATATTACTTCATACCTTTTCCAAAAAATTTCAAAACATAGCTTTTTCAAAAAAAAATGTTTTTTGAGCACTTTGCTTGTACAAAGCATTGTGCTAGAACTTGAGGCAGAAATGAATGAGTTTAATACAATGTTTGCCCTAAAAAAAATCATATAATACAGTTGGGGAAATAAGATACACATGTGAAAAAAATCCTAACTATATCAACTACAGGGATTCAGCAATGAAAGAACAAGGCCACATTCAGCAGGAGTGAGTGAAGAGTTAGACTTTTAACTGAGGCTTAGGACATTCATAGGTTTGGAGAGTTGAGATGAGAGAATATTTAGGCTGGCAAATAATGTAATAAGAAAGGAAATTAAGCAATCGAAGTAATTCCCTGTGACCCAAAAGCACCGTGTGAGGAAATGTAACTCATTATCCTGATCCACATAGATTGCAAACTCCCTCAAGGTAGTTCTATTACTAGCATTGGTCATTTACCCTTGTTGTTGAGACTTGCTCTTGTTATATTTGATGTGATACTATAGAAGTTTACCTCCTTGGCCTCTAACCAATCTTCCTTTCTTTCAATGTCTTCCTGCAACAAATAAGGTATTTCTTAAAGTTCTTTTCCAGATCTTTTCTTTCTTTATATGCTTCCTGTAAGTAACGTCACTTTATCTGGTGGCTCTAGCCATTACTTCTTGCTGCTAACTCCCCAATCTCTGTTTCCAGTTCTTAATTCTCCTTTTTGGTTTGATGCATATATTTCCACCCACCTTTGAGCATTTGAAATCCAACAAGTCCAAAATTGAACTCTTTCTGTGTTCTCCAGATCACGCGAAAGCATCTCAATTCAGAAGCACATCATCTTTGATGTCTCTTTCATCCTCACAGTTTCCAAATTTGGTGTCAGCTTTACAGTGAATCCCATTTTCCTCCTATTGTCAATCATCGGAATCCCTCACCTAGACTATTGTGAAGGTTCCTATCTGATCTTCTTGCCTCTAGCTTCATCCCCTTCAATCTACGCTCCACACTGTTAGATACTTTACTAAAGCATAGAGTAGATTATTCCACTCATCTACCCAAAGACTTCCAATAGCTCTCTAGTCAGCAGGCAGAGTCAAATCCAAACACATTAATGTGTCTCTCCTGGTCCTTTATGATTTGGACCCACTCTAATAGTCTAATTCATCTCTTCACACTATAACCATCTACACACACACACACACACACACACACACACACACATGCACGCACACACACTGGACTATTTAAAACCCACTGTAAACAGACATGGGCTTTTACCCAACTGAATCTTTTCTCCTGCAGTTTCCTTCTAATAAAATAATCTCACACGCTCTGGCCTACTGAAATCTTATACAGCCTTCCAGTCCAACCAAATGTTATCACTTCCAAATAACCTCACAGACCTCTGTCTCAATCTGAACTTCTGTATTCTAACTTCCTGTATTCTACAGAACAGAGTAGTTAATTTACATTTCTGTCTGCATAACTAAAAACATTCCCTTTCTGAAGGGCCAAGTTAAGAAATACAATAAATTCATGGGTGGTTAAATTTTTTAATCTCTCTGGCCAAACAAAAGCTGAGCTCAGCTGCTTGATAAATGTCCATTATTAGAAGATCGCTAGCTAAACCTAAAGGCCTTCAAGAAGATGTTCACTACTAAACATCCTTATGCAATAGATGCAGAGAGGAAGAGGGAAAGGAAGGAGAAAAGGCTCTGGGAAGTCACCAGTAATTTTTCTCTCCAATCAGCTCTATGACATATCTTTGAAACAGGGCCAAGTTTTCTAATTGCTTGTCGTGGTGGGTTCATTAGCAAGAATGTGGCTTTGCAAATGTAAGTTTCTGTGCTAAACTCTTTTGTCCTCATTCTAGTCCCTCGCTTAAGTTAAAAGTGAGAGCTTTAAGTTCCGAAGACTCCCAGGCTACAAGCGTTCCCCAATCCAATTCCATCCCATGTGATGCTGACTGGTGTCCTATAACACTGTGGGATGCCCTGGTCTCCAAATAAATCTGAGGTAGCACAGAGAGGAGAGAGAGGAAGGGAATTTGCAACCAACACTCCAGCTTTTTTTTTTTTTTAATCACTTACCCTGGGAAAGTACTGAGCTAAGAAAAAGGAGAGGAAAAGCCAAGTTATTTAAAGAGTAGGAGCTAAAATATCAGAAACATAAACTAACATTTCTAAACAAAAAAGGGTGTGGAGCAGAAGTCTTTTTTTAAAAAAGTAGATTCCACATCTTAGAAAACTGAATTTTAAGTGATATTTTTGAATGGACCATACAGCCCTGTTTATTAGGACTCAAGGTTATTCCCAAGATCTATTTCTGACTCCCTGGGTTCATGTGGCACTGTATTTTTTCCATTTGCGTAGTAAAGGCAGGATAATGATAGTATCTGCTTTTGCCTGAAGTGACATTGAAACTGGTAAAAGCACATGAAAATTATGAAGATAAATGGTCATGTCTCATCAATACCAGTTCTCCCTGTTATTCTTCAAACTAAAATTCCTACGAAATTTAGTTTTACTTGTTGAAAAACCACACATGCTATTGGATTAAATCTGTGAAAAGAATAAGACAACTAGTGAATAAGAAAAGCAATCTTTAAGACTGACTCCACTTGATACGTTAAAATGAAAGAAAAAAAACTAGAAAATGTAAAAGCGGCTCCTGAATTAACAATCAGTCAGTTCTTCTAACCCGGTATACGCACACGAACAGATTACAGTCCCAAAGAGAGAAGACTGTCCACAGCATGCCTCATACTCTTACTCTGTTGCTTATATCTGCAAAGCGAATGCAGAAATAGTCATTATTTCACAAATTATTAGCTCAGGAAAGAAAAAAAATGAAAACGCATTTTCTATTTTGCCTTGAGTGCTAAGTAACTGACTGATAGGATTCGGTAAATTAAGACATTCTGGACACATTGCAGAATTCACTAATTTGGAACCAAATGAATGCATTTTCTAACTACAGATAAATATCTGATCTATTACTATCAAGTTACCTGCAAACCAGGCCACATACAAAAGAGTGAATGAAAAAAAGTCTTAAGATAATCATAAATTATTTCTTTTTTTCCAAATAAAATAAAATGCTTGTTAACTAGTTTGGAACAGTACATGTACAGACTAGGAGCACCTGGCTTTAGAATCCACAGACGAGGGTTCAAATCCTGACTCTGCTAAGCACTTACTAACTCTATGATCTTAGAAAATTTACCTAACCTCTTCACACCTCAGTTTTCTCTCTCAAAAAATGAGGATGTTAATATCTAAGCTACTTGGATTATTGTAAGAATTAACTGAGGGAAGGCCATACATCATGGAAAGTCTAGTGTCTGACACATGATACATTCTCAATAAATGTTTTTCATTAATATTATTATTATTAGTTAGGCTAAAAAGTTGAATAGTCTGGACAGTGCTTCTGACTTCATTTTCTACAGGACATTCATAGAATAATCTGTTTAAAACAAAGACACACAATGAAAATACTTCTGCTGGTTCCCAACTGTGCTCACTATTTCTCTGATACACTGCCATGGCCCATTTTGATGCATGTATGACCCTATAGCAAAGAACTCTCAGGAGAATCAGCGTCTTATATATTAGTGAAATTTTGTATAAGCTAATGCCATTGAATGAAATGGGCTTTGTATAGAACCTTATCAATTATTTCCCTTTGTTATGGTTTTTCTAAATAGAGATTTACTGAAGGATTTCTGTAGTGACTTGGTTACACTATAATCATTTTATTTCTAAATCTTTTATGCCTTTCTAAAGGTCATGAGCTGGGTCTACGTAATTTTCTTTGCAGCATCACAAGCAATTGGCTGCTTAGGAAATGCTTTTTGAGGATGGTGAAGAGCTCTGTTTTTCATTAAGTGGCTTTGAACTTTGGCACAGCAAATCTTGACTCTGGATTTACCCTTCACTTTGCCACATAATTTAATTCAAACTACAAAGTGAATATCCTCTCTCTCTAATATATGCAGGGCCGTGTTTCCCCTTGTGCATTCTTATGTATCTTTATCAAGCCAGTACATTTTAATGAAAGAATTCCTCCCTTCCCTCAACCTCCTTGTTCAGACCCTTCTCTTAATATTAAGCTTCAACATTGTGTGGTGATGCTAAGGGGGGAAAAAAGACCAGCAAGTCAAAAAAAGACCAGCGAGTCAGGAACATAATTCTCCACCATGCTGTAGAAAGGAAGAGAGTTGGCTTAAATCCAACGATCAAATATATATAGATTTTCTTATGGGAAAGGAATGTCAGACCTGTTCAAATGTCTTCTGAAGTGAGTTTATAATCCCAGACTACCAAAATTAACCATCCAGCTGAATCATTCTGGTATTTCCATGAGCAAAGTTATGTTGATTAGTTTTTCCGGGATTATCTGTTATCAGATAAACAAAGCAATATATTTGACATAAATACTTTTCTACCAAAAATGGCATAGTGGAGCACGACAAGCTTAAAAGATGCCCACTGGGACTGTCAAAAGAGTTTCAAAGACAGAGAAAGCAAAGTAGCCACTTAAATGTACTTTTTGGCATAATACTATACAAGCCCAAACAAATATACAGCCTTCTTTCCTTACTCTTCTCTTTTTAATGTTTCTGAATTATGCTAGATCTTAGGTTTTCCACTTGGATTAAAGGTTTTCTGAGTAGGATAATAAATTGGGGAGGGGGGGTACTCAACAAAAATGCTTGTCGTACTCAATACAAAATCTCTTTCGTTCCAGAATTTCATTCGTCAAAACAGTGAGGTAACCAATGTTATGTAGAAGAATGTCAAGTCTATTTATTTTATTCGAAATCCAGGCCTCCCATTAGTTTCCTCTGCTTTGTGATGGAAAACATACATTTTTCTATCCCCCTTGTCTTCTCAACAGTATAAAGAAGAACAAACAAAACAATTTTGAAACTTAGGGTTCCTAAACTTATCATTAGCTTGGAGTCAATTAATAATCACATTATAAACATATCCATTCATCATAATGGATATCTCATCTTATTGTGTCATCATCAACATATACACAGAAATACAGAATGTTAGACTCAATTAAAAGGAGCCTGAGAAATTATCCAGGGCCTTATTTTAAAGGAAAATAAAAAAATGAGTTTCAGAGAGGTTAGTCATTTCCCCCCAAAAAATCCTGTATCTGATACCCTCACCCTGCGTTCCAATTCAATATGATGTTATGGATGGAGGAAAGTAAAGCTACCATGTGCTGAATATGATATAAGGCATTCGTATCTTCTAGCTCATTCGAACTCATTCAACAAATTAATATCATAAATATCATCATTTCAGTTTTATGTAAAGATGTATTAAGTGTAGTTTAAGGTCACATACGTGGACAATGATAACTTTTTTTTATAATCATTGTGCATATTTTTGAAATGATACTAGAAAACAAAATTTATGAATGCTATTTAGGTTATAATAAATAATATCATGCATTAACATTCTTAAAAGCTAATTTTATTGGTACCAGTAACAAAAGCATTATCTGCGATTTTACCATGGAGAAAGAAAAGTACATTCTACAACGTACTCAAAGAGCAAGAATCACTCTAAGAAGGATGTCCTTAAAATGTCCTTAAAAATGTTTTTATTCAGCCATAAACATGAATAACTGAAGTTGTGGGTTATGACAAAATTCTCAAAAATCACTGATCAAATGATGTCCTATTTACAGTTTACACCATATAGTAAAGAGAAAAGGTATCTACTTTGTCTGGGACATTTGAAATAACCACAATGAGAAAGAACTGCAGAAGCAGTCCTTTAGTCATGCAAGTCTCATTGGAGCCTAAGCTAATCCCTTACTTTTTGGGGATGGAGAAAGACACTTCATGCCACCTTGTCACCGTCCTTGTCTCCCTGTGATCTGTACCAAGGCCTCCAGTAAAAACTGCCTATCCTTCCTTCAGCCAAAAAGCCAAAAACCTTATTCATATCTCAACCTCCACGGGGGAACCAATGCTCCAGTTTCACAGTCATATTCTGTATCCCAAAGAGCTTCCAGCTTAGATAGATAGAAAGAAAGAGAAAAAGACAGATAGGTAATGATATAGATATATAATAGCTATATATATGCATCCTCCCGCAGGTGGCTTTTATTCTTATTATCTTAGAAATGTAAATGTTGTAAAGACAAAATAAATAGGCATATGTCCAAAAAGCTTAGCAAGATGTTCATATATTTTTCTAATTTCCTAAGCATAAATAACTACTGAAAGAACTAACATCTATGGAATATTTGATTTCTTTCAAATTCGGATATAGTTTCACCTGGAAAACCAACGTTTTGTAATTAAGCAAAAGTGGTTGGTCTATAACTGAGGTTAAATTTACATCGTGCTGTCAAGTTAAATCTGTGAAGAATACTGAATATAAACAGGAAAATAGGATAGGAATGACTGATTTAATAAGTCATTCCTATCCTATTTTGAAAAAAGAATATGATGAGCATAGCTTCCTTTCCCTTATACATATTTTAAAATATGTGGACAATACAAAAGTATCTTCTCTCTAAACTTAGAGCTATGACAGCTCTAAAAGAAAAACGCAAGTGGCTATTTCCATGGACACCAGGGTCAGCCAAGAAATAGCCTTTTTTTACAAACTACATGGCTCATAGAATTGGTAAGTAATCTGAAATAAGGTGATACTTTTCTTAACAAGAAATACATGTGCTTTTCATGATTAGCTGGCTCTCTGTAAATATAGGCTCTTTGGGAATTTGACCTTATTGGTATAAATAGAATGGGTCTATGGAAAAAGGTCAAGAAAGAAAGAAATGAATGAAGTTTGGAAAACACTAGTAGTTGATCTAGGAGCCAAGTGTTTGAGAATGAGTGGGGAGAAAGGAAAGGTTCCACAGAGGGTGACGTTGGAGTTATATTTTGAAAAACTCGGGATTTACAAGTCAGATAAAATGGGACAGTGTATTTCCCTGAAATATCATGCCATGGCTACAAATTAAATCTATGCTTATAGTTCAGGGAAAATGGCTGGCCTCTAAGATTCTCCACTGTACCCTAATATCTAGGATGACTTGGTCTCCCTGGGACCACTTTGGGCGAGACCTGAAAGACCTGTGAGCATCTTTAGTACAGCAACAATTGCACTGCATTGTAATAATCTGTTTATACATCTCCTTCACTTGAAGGCAGGGGACAGATTTATATCTCATCACACCAGTGTCCAACATATTTTATACATTTAAACGACTAAGCAAATCCGTGAATAAATGAGGACTTAACCGAGACAGTAAAGGCATTTCAGGAGCTGCTCATGACTGTAGTTAAGTTATGATTTGCACTAAGAAAATCTCAGAATGCCGGATATTACAGACAGTTTGAGGACTCCTGAGAGGTCAGAACTAGTCCAGAGGGCTCCTCAGAGTCCCAGATAAATCTTTTTAAACCAGATTCTCTGAAAAATAACTTCACATCCCTTAGGGAGTTTATCTAAACTGACCTCTTCCACTGGGACTCCTCCAGCTACTGGTCTAGATTCCATTTCTGAAGATGCTAGCAGAGATATGGGTTGTTGGGTTGACTTTGGTTCACCACCAAAACAGGCACAGACCTCTATGTCCTGTCAGCATGTTCCTTTCTATGATCCCTTAGTATTTCTATTTGTTTCTTTTTTAAATGAAAAATTTTTTTAAAAAGTAAAGTATATAGAAAGATCTTAGACTTTGGTGTCAGACATCTGATTTTAAATTTCAGCTCTGCCATTTTCAGTTTGACCCTGGGCCTCAGTTTCCATACATAGAAAATGGGGATAATAATATCTACTTCATAGGGGGTAGTGTACATTCAGTATAATGCACCGGACATAGTGCACAAACAGATATTCAGTAAACGTTGGCCTTAAAGCTGCCTAAGAAAACATGAACATTTTTGTGATGCACAAAAGCCAGCTGTTTTTTTCTCAAGGTGGCTGGAAACATGGCAAATGTTGCTTCCATTTAAATTTAAGCATGATCATTGTGTTAGCTACTTAATTAATGTATAGGCATATTTTCCATCTGCTGTGTAACTTTAAAAATATAAAATAATTTTTTCTCTTTTACTTTAAGAATGAGGGGGAAAGGAAACAAATTCCCTGTCTTGGAATGTTATTTTGAGAATTCTACCTGAATTGACAATATTTAGTTAAGGACGATTTTCCAAGAAAGAATGCATCATCATGAACAGTGATATTGTTTCGCAAATATCATAATGCTGCTCTGGGCAGCTGATTCACACAAAATAGTTTTATTTACTTGCTGTATGACCCTTAAATCTCTAAGCTTTAAAAAAGTAGCTGTGCAAAAAGGAGCTTATCAAGGAAGTCAGGTAAAAATACAAGAAAAACAATGAACTATTCACCTCCTTCCAGGCCATCCTCAATAATGCACCAGGACTTAGTAGATCCAAACAGTGGGCATTCAGAGATAATATTCAGCATGGATTAATCTCTTACTTTCCTCTTTCCCTATATACTTTTGCTTGGTATCCTAGACTTTTTTCCCTTGGTTTCCATTCAATTTATTTTTCTTGTTAGTTATATTTCCATATTCCTATTTATGTCTCCAAGGAAATCTGACATTATTATTTCTATTCGTGGAGAAAAAGATTTCTAATGATTCTAGGAAATCTCTTTATTCCAGTTATTGTAAGTTTTTCAAAGTACTGCATAAACATTAAATTCCTTGATTCTTTTTCACCTGTCAGTTTTATCTGTCACTTAATAATCCTAAATCATCTAAGTTAAGTCTGAGTAATATTTGGCTAAAAAATTTCATTTTGAGGTATAACTGTAGAGAAGTCCTTGAGGTGCACTGAGGCAAAGTAACTTGAATAACATCAACTAGCTCACAGGAACTTAGAAAATATGGGGGTCCAAAAGCTGTGCTCTGCCTTAATCTCTCTCTGGTAACTTTTCCAGAAGACAGGGACATTTGAGGTTTCATAACAGGAGAAGCATGGCCCTCCTACTTGTAAGACAAATTTTAACACATATAAAAATAACTTTGACACATACTAATCTATAAAAATAAACAAACAATAGCAAGTGTATACGAGAGAGCGGGTTTTCTATAAACTGAATAATATAAAATGAACACTAACTATTCTGAGAACACTGAGCCTGCTGTTGGAAGATTACTCAGAGATGGAATGCAACACAAGTCAAAGCCTCTTGCTTATCTTTGATTCAACGACCGCTCTGTAAACTTCCTCATATAGCATCCAACCCTATTTAAAGTTCTCTACAAATATGTGAGCATCATTAATAAGAAGCAAAATTTACAAGAATGTAGGCATATTTCCATCAGTAAGTCACAATAAAAGAAGTTTCCATCACAAAATTAGTGATGATTCTTACTTTGAAATTAGATGGTGAATGTCTTCAGTAATTGGATTTTCTTCCCTTTAAAATACCCTAATAGATCCTGAAAGATTGTATGATACCCTCTACAGGAATTCAATAAAATGCTAAATTAATTACACATAGCCATGACTTAAAATATTTGAAAACAATATGCTATACAATATAAATATAAACATAAATATAAAAATAATTGAAATGCTAAATAGCAACTAAAATTTAAGTTACAAAATTAACACATGATTTTCTGATAGAACTAAGCCAGAGATGATGAACCTCCTGGAAGGAAAAACATTGCCCTGAGATAATGGGCTGCTCGTGTGCTGCCAAGGCAAAAAAATAAAAATAAAAATAAAAATAAAAATAAGATAGCTCACAACGCAGATGCACAAACACAGAATCTGTACAAATTAAGAACCAAGATGATTTCTATTAGTAAACAGATGCTCACTATTTGCCTCTAGCATCTTCTTTCATGTTTCTTTGGTTAGGTCTTAGTGAGCATGGAAAGAATAGGTTACTCTCTCCTAAGATGTCATGGTCTGTAGCAACTGCTGTCTTGCAGGCTGTACATGCTTCATATCAGATCTGAGTATCCTGTTCAAAGATAGCCAGTGATTAGATAAAGGTTATGTGCCTTCTCTCCTTACATCTCATCTAGATAGTGCCAGCTGAGCTGTGAGTCCCTCTCATGGCTTTGGCAATCCAGTTACAGAGAACTTGCAGGTTCTCTAAAGTCAGGCAAAGACAATTTACTCGCCATTTTTATATACATTTGGTTTTAGAATTTGTTTTAGAAACACGTATTTTAGCACTCTCACTATATCAGATTGTGAAAAGAAAATAAAGTTACAAGGGAAATAAGATAAATTATGTACATGTATGAAAACCTGTCCACTATATACTATTAAATGGATAATGCAGGTATGGAACAGAATACAATCCATGATACCATTTTGTCATTTGCAATAGATGAGTGTTTAGCACATGTAAGGGAAAATTTTGAAAAGTACTCCGTTATTAGTAATGAATTGGGGTAAGAGACTTTGAGTTCGGTATTATGGAATACTTTTAATGTCTAAAACCTCTAAATGGATGGATAGATAAATGTTACTATGAATTATAAAAATAATAAACATACATCATTCTGTAGAAAATGTGTCTTGATTAAGACACAACGTATTCTATTGTATACCTATTTTGTATATCTTCACAAATGCAGTTAAAAGTACTAGGTCAATAAAGTGGAATGAAATCCATTACTTCATCACTTTCCAGAACTTTTAATGTGCACTATAGATGTCTTTTGAGAATGACTAGTCATATGAAGCAGAATAGAAATGTTCATATACAGGAAATAGAATCTCTCAGTGCTCATGGTAGTCTGTACCCCTGGTAAGTTTTGGCCAATTTGCTTTGAAGTCAAGATAAAGTTAAACACGGCTCCCTATCCCCTCCTTGAGAACTCCATGTTTAGGGGTAGGATTTTTGCTGTGTAATCCTCTACCCAATAGGAGGGTCCCTCAGTTCTCAAGGTTTTCAGAGTTTAATTCCTAAACCTGGCCCGGGCTAACCCATTTTTTGCTAAATTGCAAGTTCAGTGTTAGAGGAAAGAAAATGCTAATTCATCATGCAGGTCAGCTTCATAGGTCGTGATGGGAGGAAGAAGTCTGACGGAGTTATTTCAGAGACAATGAGAGAGTAACACATTCTTGCTGCCCAACAAATCCTGGAGAGCAATACTTGAGTTTTGGTTCTTTTTGCTTAAGGCTTTGATTCCTGCCTAAATACAAATTGCCCTGAGAAAGCTCACATTTTGAACTATTTCCAGCCATTTTATAGCCTAATATGAATTGTTTTATGTGATACTTATGAAAGAAAGTACTTGAAGGGGCTGACGCCCAAGAGTAGAAAGGGGTAGAGAGGTAAGGTATCTTCTTGTTTGGTGTAGTATTAGCTTTGCTT
Organism: Rousettus aegyptiacus; assembly: GCF_014176215.1. Classification (NCBI taxonomy): domain Eukaryota; kingdom Metazoa; phylum Chordata; class Mammalia; order Chiroptera; family Pteropodidae; genus Rousettus; species Rousettus aegyptiacus. The sequence goes on from NW_023416310.1 coordinate 23,678,145, forward strand.
TGTGTGCTCCCTGGTCCTTTGTGCTTATTTTTTCCCATATAGAAGAGTGAGGTCGACAATTCATTGATTCTCTGAAACAGGTTAAGTCACCTTAAGGTAAGTCATCTCCTTGCTCAAAGAGCACCAGTGAGCACCCTTCCCTGAGGTTAGCTTGGTTTCCAGATGCACATCTCAAATTTGGATAGATGGATGGATAGATAAATAGAAAGACAGAAAGCAAGCAAGCAAACAGTAGAGGATAAACAATTACCTTCTTACCTGATCCTGACTATTCTTCTGTTACTCTCTACGAATTAGTTAGGTTTTTGTTGTTGATGTTGTTGTTGTTAAAAGTAACAAAAATATTTTAGTGTTTTCAAAATAAAAATAAATAAAATGATTGTAAAGGTAATTATAATGGGATTTTGTACCTGATCTCAATATCTTTCCAATATTCTAAATAGAATAATTTTCCAAAATGGGAAGATCGATAAATGCCTAGTTGGGAATAAAGTTTCTGAAAATTTTAAATTAAAAATGTTAAAACTTGCTTTCTCTCTGTCTTTCTCCTGGAGGTCATTATGCTATTATATAGTTAGTGTATGGTGACAAGTGAGTTAAGGAACTTACTTAAAAGTGACTCCTTCTGATGGAATATACACTATTACGATAGAACTCGATGATTCTAAATTCTCACAAATTAAAATCCTATGTACATTACTATCCACTTATACTTTATATTTTAGGTGATGGAGACCCAGAGAGGGTACAGGGTTACTAAAAAGATCAGTCACTGAAAACATGAACAGCATTCAGTATCCTTGACACTGTGCTAAAGATACTAACTAATGTAAGATTTATACCTGAGTGAAATGTGGTCAAGAAGGGAGCTGGAGACTGGGCTTGTCAAACACAGCTCCTAGAGATCCCCACCGCATACAATAAGGGATGGCAAATGCAATTCTAGTCATCTCCTGCAATTTCTGCAGAGGCTTGAACTTTTGGGACTTAAGCTTTCAGGATCTCATTTTAATGATGAGTAACATGAGATACTGGACTAACTCCTTTTTTTTCTTCCTCTGTGACATGTTCTATACAAGAAAAGAAAGGCAATAGATGTAAAACTTGAAAAACATCTACTTAAAAAGAGAATCAGAGTAGCATATAATAGACCCTCTAAAGAGTTCAGCTGCAAATAAACCTTTAAATTCTGTTTATTTATGCATTTCCTCAATCTGTTTGGCCAGAAGATAAACCCTTCCTTCACCACCTTATCTTGTCTTTCACCTATGAACGTGCCGTTGAACATCGCCTATGAACGTAAAACTCAAGGTTTATGCAACACTTTAGGAAATTATGGATTAATCATCTCCAAGGTCATTTGAAATTCTAATTAGTATAATAACTTACTTCAAATTTATATAGCACTTACTACCCATTAGGCACTGTTTTAGTCACTTAATAAATATCAACTCATTTAGATTAAGTTAACATGCCAGTGCCTATGACTGTCAGCCTTCTATGCATTAGGTAAGGCCCATAGGACTAAATATCTATGTACATAGAATTGTTCAGGCATTGATATAGAGATAGCTAGAGTTTTTTTTTAAAAAGTGTATGGGTAGAAAAAGTGAAGGGATTCAGGAGTACAAATTACCAGTTATAAAAACAGAGTCAGTAAAGTATAGCATAAGGAATATAGTCAATAATATTGTAATAACTATGTATGCTGCCAGATGGGTACTAAATTTATTAGGTTATCTAAATGCCTGTCTAATCACTAAGCTGTATATCTGAAACTAATATGATATGTCAGTTGTAATTGAAAAATAAAAATGTAAAAATACATTTAAAGCACAGATTATTATAAATGAAACACAGACATATCATAAGTTCTATAATTGTGCTTACTCATTAAGGATAAAGATGTTCATGAAGAAATATATGAATGAAAAATATAATTGGAAAACTACTTTGGGAAATGTTGTATCTAATTTCAGAACCACTGCACTTGTCCATTTGGAGTCAAAGGAAATCTCTAAGCTTCTGGTAATAATCAAATGAGTCTCAGAAAAATGTTTTCCCATTTTTATTGTGGAAGTATTAGTGACTAAAACATACATAACCATTCAATAATCAATTAAGGGTCAACAATACTCCAGTACCCGGGCCAGGTATAGGGATAGAGGTCCCAGGAATTTCACAGTCTTATAAGGAAGACAGGATGTGTCCAATGGTATTCTAATGAATCAGGGATATGGCAGGCAGAAGGCTCGAAGAGAAGTTCAAGGGAAGCTTCCAGGGAAACTGACTCTCTTTTTCCTGGGACAAATCAAAGAAAAAGATTCTATTGATTCCACAAGCTATCTGTTTGGGATTTTTTTGCAATTTTAAGGTGTCGAGGACTGAATCTATGCCAACATAGGTGAGAGAAGATGCACTGGAGAGAAGGATTCAGTACAAACTTATAAAGAATTTCTATCTAATCCTCACCCTGCCTCCCCACCTCTCATGACGTCAAAGAAAAGGGAAAAGAAACCAGATCATTCAGATGGGCACTACAAACATACCATGGTGGTTTCGGCTCTGAGAAAGTTCATCATTGGCCAAATCCGCTATTTAAATTAATGTAAACTATTAGAGAGGAAAACATCTGGGAGAAATGAGCTCAAAAAGTGTATTAGGAGAGTAAGCAATCTTATGAAGCACTATTTAAGTGCTATGGGGGAAAAAAAAATCACAAAACTTCAGGTCTCCTAGTGGCTTTAACCTTGGCCAATGTAGCCCAGTTACACACATTTAAAATCTTAAGGTTGGGCCTTCCAGGAAGCTCTTATTCAAATTGGCCTTAGGTTATGTACCTAGCAGGACCTAGATCCTCAGACTGATTAGATGCCAAGAATTCTTGAACCTAAGACTCATTACGGAGCTTGACAATAAGCATGTGAGATGCCAGGGCATATCTACACGCTTCCCCACCCAGTCTCTCTTGCCCTGACATCCACACTGTGAACTAATCCATACAAGTCAGGATGAGCAATCTGTTGAGAACTCTGAGAGTCATCTTCAAGGTTTTGTCTGTTTTCAAAAAAGGACAAGATGTTATAAGCCATGGATTTTCACTTGTTATAATGGGTTCAGTATTAGTAGTCCAAACTTAGAATGCAAAACTTTTCCAATCCTGCTCGTTTCTCAAGAGTCAAGACACTCTTCATTGTGTGGCGGATGCTCATGATTCATGGGGATGAGAGAGAAGGGCAGATGTTTTAACACTCCATTTCCTTTGGTGTCAAGGCACAGCAAAAAGCCTTCACTTTGGGTCCTACTACTGTTCTCAGATCTCTTATGTTTTGCCACATGCTTTAAAATGAGTCACTATACCCCTACCTTATCAATAACAACATCTGTATTTAAAAATAAGCATGCTCGAAAAATGTTTGTGTTTCATCAATTATATTTCCATTTATCTGCAAAAGAATTTGGAGTGTAATGGAGAAGAAAACATGTTTATATCTTAGGAAAGCAGCCAGATGATATCTGTGAAACCTACTGCCTAAGGAGAATATCAGAAAAAAAAAAAAAATCCATACAGTTAAGAACAAGGAAGATGATTCTTTTAAATTCTGAGAAGAACAGGACCACTCGTTTAACCCTGGAGTTGTTAGTCAATGAATAAAAGAAATAAATGAACAAATTTGTGTCTGACTGTTCCCAACTTTGAGACAATATGCTTTCCAAAGACCAGAAAATCTGCAATTTGAAAACCTCCAACTTTCCTATAATCTTCAGAACAAGAACTGGCTTAAGACTCTGTCTGAATTGGTTCATTTCTTGGGAAACCTGGCTATTCCCTCTGGAAAATTCTTTCCCTCACATCTCTCATCTCACTCAGCTCTCTGGAATGGATATCCCTATATTGAGGCTCCTTTTAGTTCTCCTAGATTGCAAACAGTAAGTAACCGATGGAGTGTGTGAAAAGAGGGCTGAGCTCTTTCTTTCCCACATTGTTCTTTTGCTAGAGTTGAGGTGGGCAGCTACTTGCTTTATCATGAGAACTTGCACTGTACTCCATGTTAAAGCGAATCAGCATCACCGGGAAACTGTTAGAAATATAAATCCTAGGGCTCTACCCCAGATGAACTAGAATCTCTGGGCGTGGGGCCCGGCACTCAGCTGTAACTAGTTCTGCATCATGGTCACAAGCACCATTTCTCTCAGGGCCACAGCCTGCCATCAGAGTTATTGTGACCCTTTCTGGGAAAGAGAGCAAGATTGAGTCAATGTTTTATTCTCTCCCACCGGAGCTTTTGCAATAATGGAATTTACAAGTCTGGTCTTTCGAGTACAGTCCCCAAAATGGAACGCAGGACACAGGAAAGCAGAGAGGGAAAAAAGTCTGAGTGCCAAACAGAGAAGAATGACCTGTATGGCTAAACTGTTTGGTCTGCATCCTGTCTAAAGGCACCAAAATTTACAGAGTATAAACGAAGAGGGTGGGGTGGGGGGTAACACCTCGGAGCTCAATGATCTTTCAAGTTTGGAGTAATTTTAAATTGAGCAATAATCTGAGCATATTTCAGCTTACATCTGTGTTCCACTAAGTTTCAGTCTGGCTTTTACTCCCCTGAGTAATCGGCCAACAGACAAGCAGGTTAAGAGATGGAAAACTGCTCATTTCATTTTCTATTTCCCAAGTCTTCTTTTGTATATACAATAAGGTACAACATGTGACAGAAACACTTGCACAGTATCAAGGTCATAGGCAGCAGTTTAAATAGAATTTGGGTAGTTTTCTGTGCCTGGGTTCAAATTCTTGCTCTGCCACTTAGTGGCTATTTGAAATGTGGCAACTAACTTACACTCTGTAGGACTTATTCATTCATTGATTTATTCGTTCGACAGTGGTGTTTTGAGTGTCAATTATGAACCAACAAATGTTACAAATACTGCATACATAGTGAACGAGAAAGATACTCTGATCTCATAGAACAAACTTTCCAGAAGAAGATAAAAAATAATTTAAAAAATGCATATATAAATAATGTCAATCCTACGAAGAAGAATAAAGCAGGGTAGTGAGAATAGAAAATGGGTGATCGTGAAGGTGCTATTTTAAACAGAATAGGTGAGAAAGCCTCTTTGATATTTGAGCAGAGAGCTGAATAAGATGAGAGATGTGAGGGAAAGAACTTTCCAGAGGGAAGAGCAAGTGCAAAGGTCCTGATGGAGAAATGAATGTGGAGTGTTTGGAACACCAAGAAGACCCTTACGGCCAAGCGGTATAAGGGAGGAAAAGACTAGAGCTAGATTACATGGGGCCTGTGATCAATGGAGAGAGAGAGAGAGAGAGAGAGAGAGAGAGAGAGAGAGAGAGAGAGAGAGAGAGAGAGAGAGAGAGTGTGTGTGTTAAGAACACATAACATAAAATCCGTTTCTTATTGAATCTTTAAGTATATGATACAGTATTGGTAATTTTAGGCACTATGATGTACAAGTAGAGATCTAGGATTTATTCATCTTACGAAATTGAAACTTAGTACCCTTTTATTAATACCTCTCCTATTAAGAGCAATAGGAACACAATGGAGGTGTTTAAGCAGAAGAATGCTAGGGCCTGGCTTCGACTTTAAGGATCATTCCTGCTGCTATTTAAGAATTCATTGTGGAGGTGACAGGAGGGAATAAATTGTGGGCAAGAAAGGAATCAGGGAGACTGCGGAGAGATGATGGTGGCATGGACAAGCTGTGGAGGTAACGAAAGGCAGATAGGTCATTTTTTGAAGGAGTAGTAACCAGTTTACTAATGAAAAGAATCAAGGGTAATTGCCAGGTTTTTGTTCCAAGGAACTGGGTAAATGGTAATGATATTCAGTGAAATGAGAAACCCAAAGAGAGGAGTGGGTTTGAGTGAAGAAAGGAGTGTACATTAAGAGTTGCTTTGGGTGGGTCGAATTGGAGATGTCTATTTCCTAATCTTTAGATTTATAGTGGACTCCTCATGGAGTGCGTCAAGCATTAAACGAATGCGATGCATGTGAAGCACTTAGCTCAGCGTAAGGCAATTAAAAAACATGTAGTAAATCAATAGTAAGTATAGTTACTATATAGTTAGTATCTCAGTCCTTCAAGGAAAACTAGTTATTTTCTAAGGCTCAAATAAGATCATTTAAGAATGACATGGCTAGATGCTGAGGTTGCAATAAATAAACCAGTGCTACCTCTGCACTTAGAGTAAAGAAAGCCACACCTTGCTTCTAATCTATAAATTTAACCACATAAAAGGAAGAATCTCTTTGAGAATTTCCTATTCCATGGGTCCTTTGTACTATCAAAGAACTCAGCATGAAACAATCAGAACCCCAGCTTCAGAGCCAGACAAGTTGAGTTCAATGCCTTCTTCTCTCACAAGAGATGAATGTGACGCAAGTTACTTAGTTAACCTTTATGACCCTTAGTTTCCTCATCTGTAGATGGGCGTTAACACTCACTTCACTAATATATGAATCCTAAATTTAAGCCAAAATTTCTCTAATTCTAAAGTCCATATATTTTCACCTGCAAATCAACCACATTACTAATAATAAAAATACAGAAATGAAATAAAACAATGGCTCATAGCTCATACATTCTTTTTTTTTTTGTCTAAGAAGGCAAATTCATATACGAATTAGAATTTTTTAAGTGCAATGTAAGGTTTTAAAAAATAAGCTGTATTTGCTCCAGCCCTTACATATTTACTGAAGGTCAGTAACTTGGAAATTATAGAGCAGTTGCGAAGGGATGTTTTCCTCTTAATTTTCACCGGGGGATGAAATGTTTTCCAGGGATGGAGGATAGCACAGGGGTCAGAATTAGTGCATGAGATCTCAGTTCAAAATTCAGTTTGAAATTCGAATCTGAGGAACAAGTCACTTAATATCTCCTAAGGCGTACCACCTTCTCTGGAAAAAGGAGGGCTGGCTCAGCTCACTGGGCAGGCTCCCTCCAGCTCTACATTTTGATGGTCCTGAGAATTGTTAGGGAAGATCAATCACTGCGACTCTAAAAGAAAATATTAGATCCCCCATCCCATCAAAGAATCCATTTTTTCAGATATTTTAAATATCAAATCAGCATATCTAATAAAATAAACCTCTTTTCCCCAGTTTAAAAAACCTCTAACTTCAAGAAAAAAAATAAATCTGCCTAAGAAACACAATACACAGACAGAAGGGATTTCGTCTGCATATGCTCCATCCTCATTTTACCAGAGGCATCAGGCCGAGGCATGGTTAGGTGTTCTCAGAAGCATGGAGATGGCTGAATTATTACTCCATGTTTAAATTTGACATAGCATTCATCTTATGTAGATGTTAGAAAGTATAATGTATCTTATTGTACGAAACTGAAAGATTTTATAAATTATAAAGGTGCCAAAACTAATCTTTTGATAACAAGTATAAACTAGCATTTTTTGAGTACCTGTAATGAGCCAGACTCTCCAGTAGGCATTTTATATAAATTTTCTCTAATCCTCAAAATATTCCCGTAAAGAAGTTATTATTGTTGCCATTTTGTAGATGATGGAATAGGCTTCAAGAGGTATGTAACAGGGTCCAGGGCTATTATGTGAAAGAGATGAAAAGCAAATTCAGGTCTATCTGAAGCTCATAGCTACATTCTTATTCTGTAATGCACAGGATTAAATCTTCTTCTAAGTAATATTTAATTCACTACAAAAACTCAGACAATCTTAGGTAAAGCATTATAACTGGATTTTGTCTGAAAAATGGAACCCTCCCCATTGTACTTTGTATCATGTTTTATAACATTTGTGTGTTAGTTATTTACATCAGGTGTCACATCTTACTTACTTTAAAAGGCAGAGACTGAGTGTGAATTTTATTTCTGTACAGAGTAAGCATCCAAACTCTCACTGAATGAATGAACACACATTCTAGATGTGCAACGTGCCATGGAGATGATGTAGAAATGATATATTTCCCCCAACCATCTCATCTCTTTGGCTTCTCATCTACTTTCCTATCTGGTTAAGAGTCAGTACGAGTGACAGAGAAGGACACACTATTCAGAGTGCTTTCCCTTCCATGGTGATTCCCGTCACTTATATTCTGAGATGTTTTCAGTGCCCTAATCTTCACTTCTAGTGTCTGGTTTTAGTGATGTATCTGATCCGAGTAGATCGGCCTACCGAACAGTGCATTCAGCAATGGGCCCGAATTCCTATATTTCAATTCAGTTTCTACCCAAGACAAACCAAGCACTCACAAACAACTTTCTGCATACACTAAAATCTGCCCCTTTCTCATTAAACTGAAGGAAGATGGGGTAGGGGTGGGGAGCTTTGGTGGAAACAGTGAGGGGCTCTGTGTATCACAGTTCCTGGTTAGCTTGCCTGAAGGTTCGAGGTTCTGGAGATTATCCAAAAGAAAGATTCAAACCAACAAATCCAAGGGATTCCCCTATGATATTAAGATGATGTACAGCAAATACAAATCAAGGGGTTTACAGAGCAGATCCCTCCCACGCCACGCAAAATAGATATGTGTGTGTTCATTAAGAATTCAAGCCTTATTCCAAAGAAGCAAAAAGCCAACATAAGGAAAATGAGAAAAAGCTGTTAAATGAACATCGCTTATATCAATCTAACTAATAATTCTACCTAGCAATTGTGACACATTATTCCTCTAGAAATACATAGACAAGTGGTTTGTATTTGTTTTGGGTTTTTCCCCTTCTTTAAAATTTATTAACAAAATTTAATTTATTCATAAAAATTCAGAGAAGAAACTTGTACTTGTATTGGAGTTTAGAGCCAATGCATACTGTGAAGAATTCAATTTAAGAACAAATTCAATTAAGGAATTAAAGTAGCAGAAACTAAATTTAGTTTAGAAAATTAAGATTATTATCTCTGAAATGACATTCTCCAAAGCTTAAAAGAATCCATTATGTTTATTGGGGAGCATTAGGATTTCAATGAATGTCTCAAATGGCTATCTTATACTTCCCCACACTGTTCTTTCCAATGGAGAATGGACATTTCTATTTCTTATGCAAAGGCTGGCAAGTTCTCTTTCTATAATCTTCGGGAATTCATTGACGCTCATGAGCCATCAGAACTCATTATCCAAAGTGCATGTAGAATTTAATTTCCTAGAGATTATGAAGACTATAACCCAAAACGTCCGTTTCTAAAACTTTGCATTAATTTTGCCTATGGACAAAGAATAGCTTGAGTGACTTTTTAAGATGACTTTTATGTGTACAGACGATTTAAGTCTCCCAAGTTTAGGCTACTCAGGCACTTTTGAAAATATTACTGAAAATATTTTGAAAATGTTACTTAAGTGGTCACATTTTATCCAGAAAGAAAATGAAAATGAACTTTTTCATACAATTCGACTGCTTTAAGGAGTAGAATGCTGCTTTAAATTAACATCGAGATTTTAAGTTTTTAAAAAATAGGCATTCATGTTTATCTGTTAGATCCAATTGAGCTAATCCCCATTCTCCAGTCTTATGGATACCAAAAGAGCCTTCCAAATCTTTGTGGCTTATCTGGTGTATCTGTGAGAAACCTGGGAGGGTAATACAAGCTCATTTACAGAAGGTCCGCACCCTATCTTATTTTTAAAACCTTATCTTTGTTTCCCGGAAGGGGTGGAGACCTCAAAACAATGCTTTTGGGTTTAACTTCTGACTTACTCGTAGTTCATCTATAACTTTCTATCACCAATAATAAAGTTAGTGGGGTGGGATATTTTTCAGTACTAGATTAAAATTTTTTTCAATGAGAATTTTTCCACGAAGCATTTTCCCGCCCGCTCAAATCCTCCCTTCTTCAAGTACGTTCTTTCTGTCATAGAGTTTTGTCTCTGAGTTTCCTTGCAGACCAACTCTTGACAGCTACAAAAGAGATGGAGTGAAAAAAGCAATCTTCTTTCTAGAGCCCTTCCTTGTGACCCCATCCTTCTTCTGGTCATTTAACCATGAAAACTTGGCCTCATTTGTGACCCTCGTTTATTCTTGGATGGCTCTCCAAGTCCTGTTGATTTTTCATTAAGGAAAATGGCCATCACACATTATTAAACAATTTCCACCCTAACTTCTCTCCTCTCACATCCTATTGTAACATCACTAACACATGGAGTCTAACATTTAATATTATGAGTAAAAACATTCTCTGGAGCTGTGAACAATGAGAAGAACCCCCAACTGTAGTAAACGTTAGGCAGGTTACAATTCTAGGCTTGAGAACTAAGAGAGAACTAAAGGAATATATAACCCACAGATGTGCCCTCTCCCTGAATACTGCCCACATGCTCTTCTACTTCTTTTCTCAAAGTCTCCCTACCCTTCTACTTATTCCCTTGCACATCTCTGTCTCATTTTCTTTTCCCCAATTGGTCCTCGAGAGGGATAAATAGCACTATCCCAGTTACCACTCTGCTACCTTCAGTAGAGGTAAAGCCCTTTGAAAGGAGAGAGACATCACAATAGGAGCTACTTCCTCATGGCCCCAGACCCTCTTTCCAGTTCCAAAAAGGGAAAGGAAAGTAGACATTTAATAAGCGTATCATCTTACTGACAGAGCACACAGAGAGTAAGTGGCTAAACAATGAAAAATAACACCAAATTGGAAAACTTAGTATACATAAGTCATTTCATTGTTGTACAGATGTTTTTATAGGACAGAGTCCCAGAACTAGGGTTGCTAGGTCAAAGGACAAATGCATCTCTAATTCTGCTAATGACTTCCAGATCTTCTTCCATAAAGATTATACTACTTTGCACTCTCTCTAGAAATGTATAAGAGTGTTTGTTTTCTTTCTGTTTTGCAATGGAATGTAATGTCAAATTGCTGAATTTTTGCTAGTTTTATGAATGAGAAATAGTTTCTCAGTGCAGTTTAAATTTATTTTGTTGTGAGCAAGAGTATCATATGTTTAAGGGCTATTTGTATTCTCCCTTAAATTTCTGTATTTGGAAGAAGGCATTTTGTAAGCCAAAGCACTGTTTCTTTACCTTCAAGTTATATCCTGTGGGCAGCCCACTCTTTATATTTGCTAGATATGAAGCCAATGCTGCTTACATATGTTCTAGATTTGAGCGAGGATGGAGGTGACATATATATCGAAAGAGCAAAGGGGCTTAAAGACTTCGTTCTCGTAGTCAGGTTTTAGTTACTGGTTTGGCAGAACGTGAATGAAGCGTGTGAAGGTGACTCTCCCGAGCATAGTAAGGAGGGAGCACTTACTCCATAAATTCACATTTTGCGCTATTTTGGGATCTTGCCTGGATGATTTGTCTTCTCCTTGTTCTAAAATGTAGTATTCACACTTCTGTAAGTTCTGTAAATCTTGAAAAAGGGGTGGGGTGGGAGGGAATAGCAAGAAAAACTTTTCATATCTGATGATTATTGTGGTTCAGAGAACTCTATTTCTAGATACACATCATTATATAAAAGTGTTATTGTAGTTTATTTGCTTCTATTTTGTTTTTATTGAGATAATTGACATTATATTAGTTTCGTATTATAGTTTATTTATGACAAACGTGGAATATGGAGTGCTTAGATGGCACACCCCTCCCCTTCAGAATGCCTCCAGAAATATCCCTGGAAAATGTTAAGATTAAGCGAGCAGCACGGCACAGAGAAATGCTTCTTAAAGAGTGTTATGCATAATAAAGTTTCTATTAACTATTAATACGTACTCCTTGAAAAAAATGTTGTTGTCAAAAATATATGGGAAATGCTGCATTAAATAAAGATAAAGGAACTCTTTTATTGAAAGATGTCTCAAAGCTTTTAATACGGAAGGACTTAAAATATTTAATGCCTCCCAGCATAATTTGGTTGTAAAATCTTCTTTCCCTCTCCCCACCTCCAAAAAAAAAAAAAAAAAATCAAGGGTCTACTATTTGTGGTAATGCTGGGAAATGGTGGTGTAGGGAAAAAAGCCTCTGGCTTGATGATCCAGAGTGTTAGTCACAGGGCCTCTCAGGGCTCAGGTTACTCATTTCTGAAGTACCCTACAAAGTCGCTTTCCATTCTCACTGTCTTTGATCTACAAGGCAAGGGCACCACAGAAGACAGCCTGGCAACATCAATTTTGGCTCGTTTGGTTCATCTCACAGGCACTAACAGAAAGTTGTGAGAGTCAACGCTCCTATTATGAGAAACAGTCTAAGGACAATTGAAGGGTTTTCTCTCACATGATACCACGAGACCTTGACACTAATGACCATTCTTACTCAGCTGTAAGACTGCTCTCTTCTTACTGATTATCATGGATGTACCTGTCCAGGTAGTGTTTCACCCTGTGTTCAGGTGACCAAGTCAGAATCCAGCCTCACATCTGTCCCCTGACTCAGCTCCTCATTTAAATGTCAGTACAAACTCATTGGTTGTCCCAGTCATTCTTTGGTATTTGTTTCTCCTGATATTTTGTACCATTTTATTACAATGGAGATTCTGATCTGTCACTGTCACTAAATTATTAAAATTTCGTGGGATTCTACAAACCCCCAAGGTAAGATTTGTTAGAAAAGCTTGATGCTTTGCTTGACCCCTTTGCTTTTTCAGTCATAAACATTGCGGTGAGCCTCCAGTACACCTGGCACTCTGCTGAAGGCTAGAGGTACAAAGTCATTCATGTGTGTGCACATGTTTTTCTGAATGCTCCCCACAGATATAGCTCAGACGTCTCCTCCTCCAGGAAGCCTTACTGAGCTTCACCTCACCTTAGTCTAAATTATGTCTACATCACCCTCCCCCCAACTCCTAAAAAGCTCTTTCTATGAATATCCGACATCATACTTATAACACTGCCTGATTCCCCTTTGACTCTTTAGCACCTCAGTAGCTGTAGCAGTGACTACCACATAGGAAGTACTCAGATTTATCACTGATTGATTGACTCTAGGTATGGAGAAACAATTCTTGCTTTCAAAGATCACATAAAATCTAGTTCAACTTTTCTAAGTTACTTAAGAAATCTAATAACGATGTCTTAAATACAAATTGTATAAATACCTCTTAAATATATAAATATTTTTGAATTACGAAAACATTTTCAAGTTTACCTCTAAAGATAGTCTGGATAGTGTTAAAGTAATATGATATTGGTCACAAGCTCGATCATAGTCCTATATAGAGAAGGGCCCAAATGTAAGGCCAGATTAAAATACGGCTAGGAGAATCTTTTCTGTGTTTCAATCTGCCCGCATTTTTTAGGCTATTTCTACCTTCTGCATGCCTTGTTAATGTGGGAGAAATCACTGTGAGAGACCAGCAGTTATATTCCTAGTTTAATTACAGAAACATACACCTTACATCTTCTTAATTCTTAATTACAAAAAAGTGACAAAAGGTACATGCCATGTCTTCTCTGCTTCTTGTCACCAACCAACTTGCCCTATCATAAACAAGGAAACTCCACCAAGTATTCAGAGTATGATTATAACTCACCAGTCAGTCTGCCACTTACATCTGCAGAACACTGCAATGAGAATTTTTATGAATGTAGGCATGTTGGAGTAGTGGCATGTAAAAAAAAGAACTCCTGTTTCATACAGCCAAATGTTATTTTTATGTATTGTTCATAATATCCTTATATCCTTAAAACAACATTCTAAGAGATATTTAAGCATACTTAAAGAATGTGAACAGTGTGGAAGCATCTTCCTTACATTAATAACCACCATATAAAATGCCAACTACATCATTGAATGTTAATCAAATAGATTCAGGCCCCGCGGCATTCCTTTGGTATATATCACTCTTCCTAAGGAAAGTCCAACTGATGGCTTCTCTCGCCACCTTTTTCTCTCCCTTGACTTTAGGGAGACTTAAGCTGCTAAAAAGACAGCTCTTTGCTTTTGAGTTAATGATTCCTCTCTGCTGCCAGATATTTTATCCTGATGTGTTTATAGAAAAGAAAATGAAAGTGTACCTACAACAAAATTATTTTTGCTCAGCAAATGCCGAAAGATATATGAAGGAAAAAAAAAAAAAAAAAAGAGTGCTGGTGGTGACCTAGCTCTCATCCCTGTTATGAATGGGGCAACTAGAGGAAAGGTTGAGAAAAGCATTCATCCTCCCACTCATCCATCCACCCATTCATTCATTATTCATTCAAGCAAAATTCAGTACCTGTATGAGGCTCTGACATTATTCCTCAAATGCATATACTTTTAAAAATTAAAATTTGGGCAGATTTTTTTAAAAAGCCTACCACATGGTGCCTACATTTAGATATATCCTAAAAATATGTGGTTGCGGAAATTACCTATAGTCCCTTTAAGAGCATATTTTCATAGACATCCTGATAGCTAAAGAATAGAACTAACATCATTTTGGGTACTTGGAAACAACAAAAGCAATGCAAATACCAGAAATTTCCCAGATTTTGGTTCTCTTCTTCATTGCAGCATCAAGGGGCCTGGAGTAGGAAAATCCTGAGTTTGAGGACTAGCCCTGTCTTATCCTACTTATTCTCCTTACCTTATAAAGCTGACCTGAGGATCAAATAAGTTAATTCAAGCAATAACCATTTAGTTCATGTATTTATTCATACACTCATTTATCACTCAACACTCCCTACAATGACCCAGGGACTGTCCTAGGAATACAAGAATAAGAAAAGAAAAAGACGAGGCCCCTGTTTTCATGGTTTTCTTAGTCTATTAGGCAGCTGGATGTTGATAAACTAACTACACTAATGAATTTATAATGACAAATGAAAGTGTGTGCTCTGATGGAGGAGGATACTTCTCTGAGCGTGATAAAGGAACGAGCATAGACAGGGGCACCGAGGCAGATTCACTAAGAAAGACACTTTGAACATAAGAGGTAAATGAGAGGGATTGGGTGATAGGGTGGGGATGGATGGGGGAGGAACAGCGTGTGAAAAAGACTCAGAGCAGGAGAAAGCAGAGTGGTGAGGAGGATCTGAAGAAGGCCAACAAGGCTGTGAAACTGGGAACGACGAGAAAGAAGTGAACGTGTGCAGCTCAAGGTGGGGAGGGAGTGTCCGGCACTCATGCAGCTAACGGGGAATGAAACGGCTGTAAATGTAAAAGTCACACTGGATTTTGAAGACTTCGCATGACAAAAATGCAAAATATCTCAATAATTGTGTGTACTGGTTACATTTGGAAGTGATATTTTGGATATATTGGGTCAAATACAGTATATTATTAATGTTAATTTCATCCGTTTTTACTTTTTTTAAGATGACTACTAGAAAAGATAAAGTTCCATACATGGCTCACATTATATTGGTATTGGACAGTGCCGGCTGTACATGCAGAGCCTTTTGATTCTGGACATGAGTTTTTATCCTCAGCACAACAGGAAACACTGGAAGGCTTTAAGCAGAGTGATGATGGGCTCATTCCAGCTCCCAGGTGGATAACAGATCAAAAGGCAGCTAAAGAGAATGTGGAGAATCAGCTATGTTCTGCATCAGACCAGGCAAGAAGCCTCAGAACATCCTGGTTTCGCGATGAGAAGTAGAAAGGTTTGCGAGATATAGAAGAGGAAAACATCAACAGGCCCTAGCAGTGAATTAGATATGGTACTGACAACCTCCACAAGGCAGAAGTCCAGCTAAAAATACAAAGATATATATGGAAATATAAAATGTAACATCATAAGAGCTATACTAGAGGTATAATTCAGTGCAGTGGGAGTACAAAGTAAAAAAAAAAAAAAAAGAGAGAGAGATGTACTTTACATAGCAGACAATATTGCTGCTGCTGCTGCTACTGCTGCTTGCTTTATGACAGGCTTCATTAAAAACCAGGGTCTGACATCACATCAAAAAATTACATTCTGGCTGACACATTAAGTATCTTTTAACCAGAGCTGAACTTAAATCAACAGATGCATAATGAGTATCAACTATGTGCAGGAGACTGTGAAAGGGCTGCTGTTGGAGAGAATAAGAAAGGGGAAAATAACATTTATTTATGCCCACGTACCACGCGCTTTACATGTTTAACTTATGCAAGCCTCCTAAAAAGCTTATGAGGTCACATTATTATCCATTGTAAAGATAAGTAAAAAGTGGGTTAAAGAGGTTAAAAATTTGATGCCCCATGAAAACAGAAGTAATTTTGGTTTCACCCTCCACTGTATCCCTAATGGCCAACACACTGCCTAGTATATACTGAATGCACAATAGACTAGACAGAGTGAATGAATAAAAGTTATATAGCTCATAAAAGGTGGAAGCAAGTTTCAACTCTGTTGTTGTATCTTGACTCAATGATATGAATATTGGAATTTGAAAAAAGTAGTCACAGATCGCTTATAGATTCATATGTGGTTAAGTTAATACGTGTTCATGTAAGAGCTCTTTGTCTATGACAGATGGTTATCTTGCACTTCACTGAATAATAAGAATAGTTAACACTTCCTGAAAACTTACTGTGTGCCAGACACGATTCTAAGCATTTTATTTGTATCATCTTATTTAAGCGTCAGTCTTAGCAACCCTATGGGGTAGGTCCTATTATTTTTCTCATTTAATAGATCAGGAAACTGAGGCACAAAGAAATTCAATCAGTTGCTTCAAGTCACACAGCTTTAAAAGTATTAAACACAAGAAAGTCAACTCAAAAGTTCATACGACACTTTAACCACTATGAGACTGAGCCCAATCCTCTATGGGACCCTGGTTCTTACAAAGATGTCCTCCGGCTTGGGGCAAAGGCTCTCTTCCTGCCATTGGTCCAGAACCCCCTTGTGAATCTAGGAAATCATTCAAGGCTAAACAGTGAGTCAGACGTTTAGAGAGTCAGAGAAAAACAAGAACAAAAAGAGCCTATGGATCTTGTGTGCACCTCATCTAATGCAAAGAGCACATTTATGCTGAGTCTTAAAATGTCCACGGGCAGGAAGCTCTCATTTGTCACTGATGACATCAGACAGAACAGGGAAAAGAGGTGAGGAAAGGGAATTAGTAAGCTAAAGATTTCCCAGCAGCAGAAATCACCTCAGCAGGGTGTTAACAGGGAAGTCAAGAGACCCTCGTTCACTAATGGAGCTTACTAGTTAAGATACTCTCCAAGCACCCTGGGCATTAAGTGAGTGCTTGCTAGCAGTTCAGATAACGAACTGAATAGTTATGACCAGGCATTTCATATGTGCCATTTACTTCAAGTGTCAAATTCCAAATTGATTCTGTGGTATATAAGAGGACTTAATGCTCTGATTTGGAAAATCTGTTGGGCAAATATGAGCCTATATGTGAACATTTCACTTCTTTCAATATTTAAAACTGTCATGCACATTAGAAGAGTCCCTAAAGGAATCACTTTTTAAAAAAATACTATTACTTTAAAAAATTCAGGACAGTATTCACTACCTGGCAATTTGATATAAAGGTATCCCATGGGGTGCCCTATCAAGATGGCCTGAAGTATAACTGAGACCTCATTATAAGGGGCTGTACTCTGTAAGGTGCCTCACTGCCTAGAGACCGAGAGCAGCATAGAACCTCCCTACTCATTGCTGTCATCTGCAGTCACTGAGATCATGGAAGTAAACCTTTGTGCTAAGTAGCCATACAGAATATGTAGAGAGGACTGCCCCTGCCCACCGGGAACCATGAGAAGTAACCCTGCCAAGATTCCCAACACTTACTCTGTCAGAGAATTTACTATGCCATATTGTAATTGCTTGTCTACTTGTTTGTCTCCTCTGCTAGATTAATAACTCCAGGAGGGCAAATCCTGCATTGCTCTTTTTTATTACTCTGTTCCTAGCATCTGGTTCAGTGGTTGGCATATAGTAGGTTCTCGAAACATAGTGAATGAATGAATAAAACTGCTTTTGTATGCCACATTAAATGTCGTTGGTGAATTAACAGTATTAGAGGACGAGATGGAAATAGGGCTGTAGAACAGTGCTCTTCACAATGTTCTTTGATGGCCTTTATAAATGTATTAAAAATTGGACAAAAATTCTTAAGACCAGAAAGCAAAAGCTGATACTGAGGACTGGGGTGAAAGATGGAGAAGTTGGTAGGGAAAAGGTAACAAAAAGTATTTGTTTGGAAATATAAAAAATTAAAAAGGGCATTAAAAATATTTGTCAGATATATTTCATTTGGAAAGAAAAGATTAGGAATTGGTACAATAGGAGTGGGGATAGTTATTTGTTCATTTGTTTTGTTTTTCTTGTAACACAAAACAAGGAGAAAAAGTACCTTTGAAAAAAATCTTGAAATTCAGCCAAGAAGAGTACTTGTAATGCATATATTTTTTTCTTTAAAAATTGCTTCCTCTTTTTAAGCAGTATATCAATTTTTTTTTTTAACGTTAGCAAAAATACCCAACTTGATTTCACTTAAATTTAATGCAGCAATAAATCAAATAATCTCTTCAAGGGACACTGGTATGGAATATACTGGAATTGGCTCTACGAGATGGAGGGAAGCTTAAACGATAACTGATAAAACCCTGGCCCACTTTATATCGCTCCTACGTAAAATGACAGTTCAGACAAAGGCGAAGACTCAGGTAAACTTGTTCAAGTGAGAAATTTTAAAGAAAGCAAAAAAGTAAAAATTCTAGTAGTGTGTTTCTTGCAAGTACTTTTAGAGACGAAATCATTTGGAAAATTGTATTAACTAAACAACATATAAATGTGCTTTATGTTGCTTTCAGGCTTTATAAGATATCTCCATTATTTACCTGCCTACCTTTCATCTAATAGGGGAGTAGTTAACACTTCTATCTGCATGGTCCGTAGGTATCTAGAGCTAAAGGGCTCACACACCAAACTAGACTAACAGTCCCCACAGACCTCCTTACCATCCTGTATTTTCTATCTTGATGAATGGACATTTACTGAAGGTAGAAACTTTGGAATCAACTTTACTTCCAGGTCTTTTATCTGCTTTCTCCTTTCACCTGCCCGTATCCCGTCAGATACCAGATTTTATCAATTTCCTTTTCCAAATATGCTTTTAAATCCACGTATACCTTTCCACTCTCATTACCACTTTCTGTAATATTTAAACAATTTCCTAAACAGGTTTCTTTTCTCTCAGCTGGGCTCCAACTCCAAAAAGCCTTCCACATTATGTCATAATTATTTTTGTAAAATAAATGCCTGATCAGATCACTTCCCTGCTTAAAACTTTGTGTAGTTCTATGGTGCTGAAGTGTAAATCACAACTCCACAGAACAGCATTACCCAAGTTCTTCCCAATCTGGCCCACCCACCTCTCGATCTTGAAATTTACCTTAAACTGGTGTTTCTTCAGACCACTTAAGTCTGTAACTACAAACAGGTCCACACCAGCAGGAACTAACAGTACTTCTATGGCTGTATTTCCAACTACTCTGAAGGAATGCCAACCCCTTCAAATTCTTAGAGATCCCAAAGGGAAGTTAATTTTCTCCCCAAATGAACTACTAGAGCCTAATTTGATCATCTTTAAAAAAAAAAATAAAGGCAGGGGAAAAAAAAGCTTCATTAGAAGGGAAAGTACACTTCTACACATGGAAGCAGGCCTGAACAAGAGAAGTATGGCTCAAAAGGCTTGATTATCTCTTGATCACATTCAACACTTGTTACATATTTCTTTATGAAAATTATTACCTAGAAAAAAATATTTAAGGGATTGGTTCTAAATTAGCTTCAGTTCCATAGTTTTGCTTAGAATGGTGGCTATCAACTCTATCAGATCCAATTTCTCTTTATAATAATATTTTATAATACCTTCTTCATTATCTTGACATAAAATTCATAGTTAAATTTACCTGCATCCCTAATTAAACACAAATATACATGTAGAATATCCAGGTTGTAATATAAATGAAAAATAAAAGATATTAATTTATAATAAATACTATGTATTTAACTATATGATTGTTCAATGATAATTATAATAGGGAGTCAGATGGTTATACCTTCTTTTAATGAATAAGTCTGGATGTAAGAGAAAAGATTAGAAGCCATTCTAAAGGGTCCTGAAAAATGAAAAACATACATATATAGGTGGTAACCAGAAAGAGAAAAAGAAAAACAAAACCAAAAACCAGTGTTAGGAATAATGAGAGACCAGATTTATGGATATATGTAAATGAAAGAGCTAAATAATCTTAATTAAAAATGGGATAATATCTCCAAGACAAATTACTAACTATCAAAGTAAACAAAAGAAGAAAGGATTTATCATTGTGCTACCAATTGTTTTTTAATATATGGCAGCAAAATATGAAATACATTGAACACTTCACAACTGAACATTATTAATAAAGTACTATGTTAATAAAATTACATATTTGCATGTGATAGTTATAACTGCAGATCAATATAGATAAGTTGTCTTGGTGATTCAAACACCACAAATGGTGTTGCCTTGATGACGTGATTTTCCAAAATTGTGAACAATTTCGGGTAAAATTCTAAACCAAGTAAAGTATAATCTTCCCTTAATTTACATGAAAGTTGCATTCCTCAAACATTCAGTATGCATTAAACCACTGCCAAAACTACTTTGCTTTTTGTAGAAATTGGGTTCTATGCTCCTAGAATTATAAACTAAATTCTTACTTTTGTGAATTTCTGGAAGGCACTCAGAGTGACACAGAACTCAGGAAAATTTTTACTTGAGACTATGTCACACGGGCAGTTTATCTAGTGTCTTAGCCCTGCTCACTAAATTCTCATTCTGCTCTCTCCAACTCACTAGGACAACCATAACTGGCTCCCTCAAATATCCAAATTATCTCCCTCGTCTCCGTCTCCAGAAGATACCACTCTCATTCAGGGCTACGGCTTTAGTACCCTTCAGTATCAATGTGTACACCCGATCTAGGGGAATGAGAGTTTTCACTGGTGAAGGGTGGTATGAGATGAGCGTTATCTCTTTTCTCCATGTAAATAAAACTCGGAGACATGAAACCCTACTTCCAATGAATAAGTCACATAGTCAATCGACTTTCTTTTTCAAATTTGAAGTAGAAGCTTATTGCCAAAAGGATAGGAAACCATTGATAGTAAAAACTGACTCTTAGCCCTTTCGCTGCCCAAATTTTAGACCCACTTAAGTACTGATGATGATGATGGCAGCTAACATTTATTTAAATACTTATTTTGGGCAACTGCTAAACTAAGTGCTTTTAATGCACATAAGCCATACAACAGCCCTCTGAACTCATCTAAGGGGTCCTTGAAAACATTAGAGATGATCCATGAGAAATAACCTGGCATAACATCTGACACATGGTAAATGATTAAAAAACAAAAGCTATTATTAAATCCCAAGCCACTCTGAAGCAATAACTCAAAATAGCATGTCTTATTGTCATATCAATTGTTTAGTAGTTATTTATTTATACCACAAACAATACATTTCTTCAAATATGCATGGAAATAAGCCCATCAGAGCAAGAGAATTTATCTAGATCTGCATCTCTTTGTCCAGTAATCATACATGGCTTGGCTTAGATTATTTATAACTGGTTGTTATTGAGACTGTGTCTAGTATAGCAAATACAGCTTTGTGTTTGGGCCCTGAGTTGTAACACTCATTTCTTTAAGATTGATTGATTTTAGACAGTTATATTATTTGCCTGTCCAAGGGAGATTTGTTTTTGGTAGCATTTACCTGTCTGGATGTGAGTGTAGGGAGAAAAAAATGTGAGCACAATATAAGTGATTTATGACTAATTAGAATTACTCTAAATTTTTTCACTTTATCTCTGCATGCACAGCACTAACGATATTTTAATTTATAAGAGCAGTTTTTATTTCTCTCAATCAGATAGTAAAAATATGCAAGTGCCTGATAATAAAATTTGTTCTTAAAAAGAAATAACAGTTAATAAAAATACTTAAAATTTAGCAGAATATATATTTTCTCAATGATCAATAGAAAAATTAAGTGATGATAACATGAATAAACAAAACAATTAAAAATATATATAGCTCATAAACCACCAAGTCTTAAACATTATCAAATTTCAAACTCATTGGAATTGTCCAATCGCTATGAAGTTTTGGGGTTCTTTTTGTTTTATTTGTTTGTTTTGGGGCACTATGCTTTATTGATTCATTAAAAATATAAATAAAATAAGCTGGAGAATACAGGAAGTAGAAACAAAAAAACTAGAGCTCTGCCATCTAAAAAGCTCATAATCTAATAAAATCAAATAACTTTTTGTTGTTGTTCTCTCCTTAAACAATTATTTTGCTCTTTTCACATGTATTTCCACCAAATAGTTTCAATTTAATTTTCTATTCTCAGGTAAACTTCGATTACTTTTGTTTGACAGATAACAAATGTATCAGCTGCTCGTACTACTAACCCCCATTCATTTACAAGTATAGAACGGAAAAAAATTAATTTAATAATTTTTAAAAATCCATCCCCAGCCTTTCTTTTTCTCTGTTAGAGGCTTCTGCCTCCCCCCACCCCCAAGGAAGGTTCTGTTTGCCAGCCTGTTTCTTAGGTTATTTTTATGGGGACAATTAGGAAGAATGAACAAGAAGATGAGGATAAGAAGGAGCAACCACTTATATTTTTTTAATCCTTTTTATTTCATTTGTTAATTAATTAATTCATTTTGAGAAAAGAAAGAACAGCTTCAGCGCATGTGCGGATAACAGATGGGAAAAGAGAAATTTTAAGTTTATTGCTAGAGCACACATCTCTTTAATAAAGATATCAAGTAAGAGATTTGTTATTTTGTTATATTATTGTATTGCATGGCATGTTTTTTTTTGTTTGTTTTTGTTTTTGTTTTTGTTTTTGTTTTTTAGCCCTGACACCACTCTGGGACTGGTCCATATTCTCAATGAGTTATTTATGTACCTTACCATTTTTAGAGTGTATGTAAATGCTTTTCTTCATTTGAACCTCAGAAAACCACAGGATAGGCAAGAATGGGATTATACCCATATTTTAGATTTGGTTAAACCAAAAAGATGAAAGTGGGACAAGAATTCAGTCTTTCTGCCACCCAAGTTTATGGTCCTTTTATTAGCTATATAACAATATATCACATTTTCACAGTTTAATGTGGACATGCTTCAGAGTTAAGTCCTAATAAATTCATACATAACAGAGAAATGATTCACTGTGCATTTCACTTTTCACCTAAATACATGTGGCTAAATAGTATTTTTCCACTCTTGGACTTAATCACACCATTCAAGAATCCCTACAGTGAGGAGCCTGAGTTCTCTTTGGGAAGATCTCTTCAGAAATGTTCTCTCTTATGTAGACAAAATTCGTCAGGTTTCTGAATGTTTAGTAGATGACCTGTCCATATCCACATTTTCACACACAAACATGTCACTCATTTGTATTGAACCTGAGAGTCTAAAAATTGCTTTACTGTGTTTTCAAAAAATAGATTTGGAGCCAAAGAACCAGGGCTTCATTCTTTCTAGCTCCCTAAAAACTGGTGAGGAATATGCCCTCCTTTATCTCTATAGTCCCTATTTGTAAAATGAGGGTAATAATAAGAGTAACTGCCCAATAAGGCACTGTTAAAAGGCTAAAAGAGATGCATATTTAGAACAATTTATAGTAAGCACTCAATAGATGTTGGCTTTTGGATTTATTATTACAGTTGCCAGTGTTTTTAAAAAGAGTTCTGACAGATAATAGTCACAAAATAAATGTTCATGGGTGCATGTTAAATGAGTCCCAGTTTTGCTAATGTGTGACCTAGGAGGAAGATATTTCACCAGAAAAATAAGAATATAAAACCAAAAATAATGAAAACTGCTTCACAAGGCTGTTATAAAGACCAAATAGAATAATATATGTAAGAAATGCTTTATAAATTATAAAGTGCAGAATAATATTAATTATCATGTTTATTCTCTAATTTCATCCTCACAAATACACTGTTCTGCAGACGTGATTATTTTCATTTTAAAGATGAGGCCAACAGGCTTAAATAGGATTATGTAACTTGCTCAAGGTCATTTAAATGGCATGTAGGAACACTCAGACCAAAAAAACAGGTCTTTTTTTTTTTGTCCCTCAAATTCCAGTATTCTTTTCACCATTTCATAATTGCTCCATACAATTATTTCTGTATGTTGCTGTGATAGCTTTTATAAATGACATTTGATAATGTTGATGAAAATATATTTTACGCTTTAGGGATATTTTGTCATCACCAAGGAATTAAAAAAAAAAAAGTATGTGGCATCAATCCAATGAAAATAATTAACAAGTTTATATCAATCTAATGTCTTCTTAAAAGGACTTCATCTATCAGTTTTAGGTTACACATATTAAAACTAAACATTTAAAAATTCCACCTGAGATTATCTTTTGGCATCTGATTTTTAAGGGTTTGAATGTGGGGTTGTCAGAAAAGAGAGATGTTATTGTGGTTCTGGGTGATTTCATAGAGATTTTTCACAAAACGAAAGTGGTAGAATTATAAGGTCTCTCAGAGTACAGCCTCCTGCTGGTGTGAGAGTCCCCAAAAACAAGCTTTCACGTGGCAAAAGCTCATACCAACCCTTACTTAATCAGAACACACCATGTAAGATCAACAGTCTCAGCTCTCTCACCTGTGTTGGCCTCTGAGTCCCATTGTTCCTCCTCCTAGTCTCTGCTTCCATTTATTCCCTGTGTATCAAACGTTGAGTCTATAGTTCAGAATCTGCTTCTGTCTACGTCTTCCAGTCAACTTGCAATTTCATACTATTGGCTCTGGTTTAAATTTTCTGACATCACACTATAACTATTCTAACATTCAACTCTGACCTTTGCTGTGCACTCTGCACTCATGGTACCCACGTGTCCCCTTTTCCCTTACTGACTTACCTCCAAGCTATGGCTTTTTGACCTACCAGTCCAGCCCCATTTCTGCCCTTGCTCTGTTGATTTCTCATAAGTGTTGGTAAATTGCTTCTTCCAGTAAAAACACAATTTATCAAAATGTGTACTAAATCTTTTCTTTATCCTGTTGAAAACCAACCACCCACTCTCGAGTAATACAAATGTGCGTGAGTTGTCATTCCATGTCACTATGCCATAATTGTTCACCATCTTATCTAGATGTCTCTGGAGTATCAATGACACATGTACATGCAGTTCTAAAATGAAACCGAATACTCAAGCTGTGGTCTACCCAGTACAAAGTGTAAGAAGACAATGACATCTAAGGATCTGGATACATTGCTTTTGTTAAAATGCAGTCTAGGCTTACGCTAGCTTTGTTCACAGACACATTACACCACTGACTCACATGAAGCTTGAAGACAAAAAAACCCTCCATATCTTGTTCACAGGAACTGGTGCCAAGTTAACTCTCCCACATCCATATTATGTGTTTGGTGTTTTTTTTTTTTTAAAGCAAAATTCAAATCTTTATATTTATCCTATTTCTTTCTATAATTGATTTAACAGTAATAAAATATTAACATAATTAATATTACTATTCTGACTTTGAATTTTAATAGGAAAAAGTGGGATTTGTTAGTTCCAGGATAATTTTCTTACTCTTTCATTAAAATTGAAAAAAATATTTTTCTATTATTACTGTTCTTTCCACCTTAACAATTTCATTATCTAAGATGGGTAATTTCCACTGTGTCTGCAACCTTTACGACGTTCAGGGTTAAGACAACTACGTGATAGCCATCAGCTAAAGACATGCAGCATTAAGTTGGGAACAGACGCATCAACACATAATCTTTTAATTATTAATATGCATGAGCTTCAACAGCTCAACTCTTAAGAAAAACTAGATAGTTTTAGCAATGCTAATTTTAGGAATTGTGTCTTGTTTTTCAGCCATCAGTTGTCTTGGCATGTTTCACTGTACTCCAGCCAAATCTCAGTTGTTAAATGATGCTTATATGGTCATAGATTAGCCAGCCCCAAAGCCCCTGTCCTTCTCTATGGCTGTCAGCCATTTCAATACGTGTTAGCACCAATTCCACAGGATATGCAAGAAACAAAATTCTGGCAAGTCTATTTGGATTCTCTTTAGCAGCTCTTAAAAATGTCTTTCTGGTTAAATTGTTGAGCCAGTGGCTGGAGCCAATTAAGGGAATCATCTGTGGGTTAAGCCTGGCAACCAATTTTGTGAGCTGAACGTCATAAGAAGGCATCATACTTCACTACTACTGAGGTAGAGAAGAAAGGAGACAAAGCACTGGTTAGAAACATTTAATACATCAAAATGTCCCCCTGGTTTTATATCTCTATGGATATAAAGATCACAAAGATATAAAGATGAGATGACACTAAAACCTTAGGCGATGCTATTAGTCTTAGAAAACATGGCCTGGAGAGAGATGGTATTCTAGTAGTTGCACATTTATAAATTCTGGATATACATTCTGGGCAACAGATTCAACAGAAAAATAATACATATTAAAATTAAGGAAAAGGATTTTTCTCTGTGCTTGTCACTGAGTCGCTATGTGGGCCAGAGGGATAACTCCTTCACAGTTTTTCCAGAGCCAGAACTCAGGTTGGTGAGTTCTTAGGACTCAGGCATTTTTCTAGAAGCTACACAGAGGGCAGAACACCAGAACCCTAGGAAATCAATTTACATTTCCAACCTTTCCTCCGGTGTACCCTCCCCTCAACTTCTTGTATCAGACATGCTCTCATTTATCTCCTCTTTTTTCTCCTGCATTTCACCTTGAATTTGTGTGATGGCCTCACTGGCCTAGTGTTGTTTTGAAAATAATCATTTTTTTCCTTATGTAATTAACAGCCTAAAGTATTCCTGACTCTTTTGAAATTTCCTGCAAAAAATTTTAGATATCTTATCCTTACCAGACTGACGAGTTTCTTGCCAAAAGTGTGTTTAACTCTAATAATGAATTACAAAATACATTAAATTTACAAAACACGCTAAGTCAATAAATATATTACAATGAAAGCAAAAAAATTACTCTATTGTATTCTTAGGTAAGTATCTCAGGAAAATAATACCAACTCAAGTGTTTTACAATTTACAAAGTACTTTCACACCTGTATTTTTATTTAATTGACAACCATATTAACAGTATTATTAATACTGTATTTCTATAATCATCTCCATTTTCCAAATAAAGAAACTGAAGGTCAGAGAAATTAAGTAACTTGAGATATTGAAGAATTTAACTGCAAAGTTCATGATTCTAATTTCAGCGACTTTGATTCCATTTTTTTTTTATTCGTCATACTAGTAGTTATCTGAAACCACACCTTATACTATCAAAGCTATAAGGGCCACTTACATTTCATTTTCTAACTTAGAAGACCTAACTCTGCTCCCTCCAAGTTTTAGAAAGGTTTTAAGGTGGTAATAAATAGAAGGGATCTCTTTTTATATAATTGTGTCTAGAGTTCAAGGATTTTTACATTTAATACTAGTGGTCCCCTCTCCCACTCCTGGAATGATTCCAGTTTACTTCATTTCAGAGTCTTCACACAAGAACTTGGATTTCAAGTGTAGACTCGCATTTCTTTTCAGTCTAGTGATCCGCTTTTGACAAAGTAGAAGAATTTCTCAAATGAAATTTCTTCATTGTTGTCTTTCATAGTAATAGCACAGCTTCAGAAACAGGGCAGAATTTGGGAAGAAAAAAATAAAGAAAAAGATTGTTAAACAAAGGCCCAGGGCAACCCTGTCAACTATCATGGACCTCACTGGGAAAGTCGCTTAAAGTTTCCGATGATCCTGAACGTCGGCTTTGGTGACTGACAAAGCTTTACTTCAGTTTTACCAAGCCTCAGTTTCCTGACTCCTGAAGGAAAGGTGAAAGTAATATCTTTGCGTGTGTGTGTGAAGACTGAACAAGATAATGAAAGTAAAGCACAATGCATAGTAACCTGCACATGGTAAATGCTCGATAAATCCTAGCTCTTTCTGTCATGAGATTTTTATCTGATTCTGGAGATACAGCAAACAGAGACAAATATATTTAAAGAGGGAACATGAAAGTATTAAAGGTTAAACTATATTTCTTTGGAATGGGGTGTGTAAAAAAATTGTCTTCGTGCAGAGTTGACCCTGTTCTGTGAAAACACTGTCTCTGGCAGGCAGATTCTAAGCATGTGACGTCACGGGCTCTTCTGTTGCCCTAGCAGCAGCCCTGCAGCCAGACAACACAGTTTTCCAACAGAATGAGGTCCAGAGTCGGTCTCCTGGGCAGGGACTGAGAACCAAACGCAAGGCTATATTCGTACATGAAAACAGGATGCGACGTCCTACCCATCACTTAATTTATAAGCATAGTTTTTTTCTCTTCAGAGCAAATTCAATGCTTTTCTAATGCATGGCTGTAAAAATCAAGTAATTTAAAAAGAAGAAAAGTATGATAAGCCCCTCTTAATGAAGGAAGGATAAGATAGTTTGCTACCAGAAAACAAATATTTACAATAATCATGTTTGACTCCAGACTTTCATCTAAGAATCTACACAAAAAACTTTAATCCTACGGACTATAAGCTGAAGTCATGGCTATATATGGTCACAGAACTCCTAAGGGGAAGGAAAAGGAAAAGAAGGAGGAAAACACTCAGATGCCATGTCTCATAATTTATGTATGTGTGCTACCACAGGGATCTCTTAACCTTGGCAAAATTTACAAGTAAGAGTCATTAATCAGCTTTACTCAAGTGCATGTAACACTTTCCATTTTAAGAAGCCACAAACTCTCTTCCCTTTGGGAAATCTCACTGTTTATCATGCTGAAGTATTTTCCTCATAGATAAAACTCCTAGGCAAACATCAAAGACAGCTGGATTCCATATTTTGTGGGCTTAACTGCCCCACAGGGGGCAAGAGATATAAATTTTTCTTGTGGCCAACTTTAAGAGTGCTCTCACTCCTATATTTTTTCCCTACTTTCTCTCTACCTCTTTTGGCCTTTACATTAGAAAAAAATATTTCTTGAAAGTATTCAAATATTCTTGAAAATGGCAACATTTTCCTGCATTCTTTCTAGGGTCAAGACACTTCTAGAATAAGTTTGGGTTCTAGGGAATCTTGTTGAAGATACTTCTTCCACCGCAGTTAATAAGCCATTGTTTGTAGGATAATTTTTGTTGTTTCTTCATTTCCCCAGTGTAACAATGGAAAGTCATTATCTCTGGCTTCAATCTTAACATAGGAAGGGAGAGCAAATTGCCTCACCTACTAGTGAATGGAAGGAAAATCCCAGGTGGTTTGTGGGGAGAAGTGTTGAGGGATTGCAAAGGAGGAAGGATGCTAAACGGAAAAAAAAAAAAAAAAGAATTTGTACAAAATACCAACATCAGCCTCATAATCCCCTTTGAAACTTACCCAACCAAGTTGGAAAAAAATTAAACTATGTGATCAACTGTAAACTGAAGAAGGATGTCCAGGATTGTCAAGATGCTTATTATCATCAAATGTTGTTAATACTTTTTTTTGTTGTTTTGAAGGAGGTCTCTTTAATAGCTGTTATTAGATTTTGTGTCTTAGAATATTAAGTTTATAAAAGGGTGAATGTCAATTGCAAAATTAAATTTCTCTCAGCATACGTGATTCTGTCCCTTTATTATAGATGAAGATGTCTTGAATGATTACACCCATTTTCCACCCACAGGTCCTCTGCCAAGGTCAATCTGAGCAAAAGCATGGCTCTTCAAAAATAGATAATCACAATTGTGATTCAATCTCCCATGCTCTATAATTCAATGTTAATATGAATTATACCATAAAGAACCAATACTAAAGTTATAGTCGCCCTCCTTCCCTTTCACTAAAATTACCCCAATTTCTTTACTAAGATCTCTTGAATTCTATTTTAAGCTAGGTATTTTGCAAGTTATTTTATATACTCTACCCTATTTAGCTTGCCTAGCAACTCATTGGAATAGGTATTACTATACCTGATTTAGAGATAAGAAAACAAATGGTCAGAACTTGAGTAACAATCAAAATTGCACAGTAGGATTGGTAGCTCAGAATTCTAAATTCTTATACTTACAAACAAACCATCAAACCAGATTAAAAAAAAAAAAAGGTTAAGATCAATGGCAAGTGGGGCCGGGGTATTGGATTTCATTTTCTGTATCCCCACTCCCCATTCCCCCATTCTTTCTCTGTCACCTAACAGTGTTTTTAAAGCAATAAGTTTAGGTATTCTCCTTCATCTGTGCATGGATCAGATGGATTAGGAAGCAATTTGATGGAGTAATAAATTCATGTCCTTGCTCTGAGAAATCTCAGAAAGAGGTGTTTGTCTGTTTACAGATATACTCCTTGAGTGACCCAGTGTGAAACACAGGGCAAAATGAAGTAAAAGTCTGGACTTTTCTACCCTTAGGGCACCCACAGTTCACTGAGGATTCAAAACAATCATTCAGAAATAACGTTAAGTTACAGAAAGAGTTCTTTAAAGCCAAAACTCATACAGGTAAGGAGGAAAGGAAGTCACTTTTGGCTCAGGTAAATAGAAAAACTTTAAAATAACAATGGAATGAATGAATAGAATCAAGAGATGGAAAAGGCTTAAGGCTATTCTGGGGTGTGTGTGTGTGTGTGCGCGTGCATAATTTTGAATTACAGACTATAAATTTTGACTTTAGGGAAACTGGATCACAGCAAGGAGATTAATTTGGCTAAGAAGAAGGGCGAATGGGCAAGGGAACCAGTTAGAAAGTTATCACCCAAATCTAGACTTGCTGTACTAAGATGCCTATGGAAAGAACTAGAACAATCATCTTCTGGGCTACATTCATACACAGGACCTTGTGGAGACCTATCACTCCACCACTGTGATAATAAAGCGATTTCAACTACTTTATGAATGACCAAACATGACATATGTTTAAGGAAGTACTTTGTTTTACGGAGTTGAGGCACTGAAATTACAGATTAGCCACTTTAAAATGAACTATATTATCTTCTAAAAAGGAGCCCCTTCCATTTTTATTTTTCTTATTTACCAGATTTAGCTTCATCAGTGCAAGGAAGAAAAAGGTAGCTTGAGAGCAATAAATCTTCTCTAGGAAGCTCTCTACCTCTGGCTGCTTGATAATGAATTTAATCAGTAGGGAGAACAGACCTGTCATTATAGATTAATCACCAAAGACTCTGTTTTGGTAAGTTAATTGATGCTATGTTTGCAGCTGATGGTGGTCACAAGACACACTTGATATATTTTTTAAAAAATTTAGAGATCAAAAGAATGCTCAATCAGGTAATTAACAACCACAGAACACAGTAAACAAACAAAAAAAGAGGAAAGGCCCAAGGGAATTACAAAACAGCAAAAACTCAGATATTAGTACCTTCGGCTTTGATGAATTTCCTTTTCTTTGGTTTGTTTGGTTCCTTTTTCGACCCAAGTAGGAAATTTTAAGACAATGAAGTCTAGAACTGGGGGTATTTTACTACCTAACACACTTATAATATATCCATTTAGCAAAGTGCAACTCATTTTAAAAAGATATGTCAATTGGAAATTTCCGAAGAATTGTATATGTTTGATTAACATGGTATCAAATACTATAATGTTCTCATTTAACTTTCATATGACTCCAGGATCATTACCACAGATACAATTAAGTGAATTTGGTTAAGAGTTTTATAGTCAATTATTCTTTTAAAAGGTATTAGAGATTTTAGATAAGGTGAGATTCATCCCTCAAAAGCTGAAACAACAAAAAAAAATCCAGCAATTATATTCAATCACACGTAATAGGTTTGTACATTGACTTTTTCAGCAAGATATTTAAAACAATTAAAGGGGCAGACTTTCCAACATAAAAGTTTTCCCAGAGTGCATTTTTATCTGATATCATTGCCATGCTATTTTTAAGTTTCACTAATTGCTACACAAATTTGTGATTTAACTGTTAACCTAGGCTTCAAGTATTTGGCAACCTCAACCTTGTGCCAATGTACAATGTAAGCTCTCTAATGATTTCTTTCTTATGTAAACTGACTTAAGCCAATTTGCTTTTCAATATTTTGGTAAATATTCACGGTCACCTGAGATTAGAGGTAGATGGTAGCTATAGTACCTTCTCCTACAATTTCACTATCGAGTAGTCTTTTCCATGAAAACATATCTCAGACTAAATTCTGCTAAACCTTAAGCATTTATAAGCAGGCACAAAAATAGTCATCGTAAACCCAGAGAACTCCTACTCTGTTGACACCCTAGCATGTGCCTCGTAAGAAATGCTCATGCTGAGGTAGATGTAACCATGCGACGGTAAGACCAGGCAATCATACAGTAAAGTTGGGGAGCAGGCACCCCCATGAAATGGCAGACGTACACCAACAATGCTCTGACCATGAGTACTAACTGCCTCAAAGGCATTGGGCAGCTAGGCCAGCAACTTCTAGACATTATTTATGCAGGTGGAGTGGGGCCCATAAAATCTCTCAGGCCAACCAAATAGTCTGAAGACTTCTCATTTCCAAAATGAAGTTATTTCCTCTATCTTGTGATAATCACTAAATTCTCTACTATGGTATGTATGATGGGCAGAATACTGAGATGACCTCCCATGACCCATGACCATGCAGAATTCCTTTCTCTTGAACATGAGCAGAACATGTAACATGCTTCTAACCAACAGAAGATAGCAAAGTGATAGGATGCCACTCCCAAGACTAGGTTATGTCGTGTGGCAAAGGTGAAGACAGTATGCAGATATAGTAAAGGTCTCTAATCATTTGTCTTAGAGTTAGTCAAGAGTTTTTCCTGGGTGGATCTGATCTAATCAGATAAGCTTTTAAAAAGAGGGTCCAGGCCTTCATTAAGAGATACTCAAAAAGATTCTCTTGCTAGCCGTGAATAAGCAAGCCACCATCTTGGACACAAGAAAATTAATTCTGCCAACAAACACATGAGCTTTGAAGAAGATCTTAGGCATGAGATAAGACCCAGCCTTGGCTAACACCTTGATTGCCAGCTTGTGAAACCCAAGGATCAGAGGGTCCTGTAGATATTTAAAGTGCTTTAAGCACCACTTCTGGGATGGGTGCTTCAGAGGCTAACAGCCCTGGACCAGAGTTCAGAATGAATCAGCAAACACATGCACCACATTGCTTATTCTCAGATATATTTAAATAAGTTTCTACATAGACAATAAAATACTATTCCACATTTCTGGCCTTTGAGCTCTAGGTGCTGCATTACAAAGTAAAAGCTGGAAGCAGATAATTGTTTAGTCCTCTCCCTCCCTCTCCAATCAGCTCTACTTCTTCCACCCTCTCCCTATTATGGATAACAAAGTAGGGTCCCAGAAAGATTCAGGGACTTCCTCAAGTCTATTGGGTTGAAGACTAAGAATGAAACCTCACATCTTGTAAGTTTCACAACCAACTAAAACATTTTTTACTCCACCCAATTGTAAACCTTCTCATTGTCTTATAATTCCCACCCAAAACTCACCTTCAACTTACAGCCTTTTTAGAAAATTAGCCTGTATCCGTTGGCATCCATCCATTCATTCATTAAGCATATACTAAGCACTTACTATGCGTCAGACATTGTCCAGGAGCTGGTGATAAAGTAGTGCATAAAACAGACAAAAGTCCCACAGAGCTTTATATTCTGGTAATAGGAAAACAGACAACAAACAACATAATTAAAACATGTATATTTGATGTCGATAAGTGCTAAAGGGAAAAGTACAGGGAAAGACAAGGAAGGTGTAATTTTCTACAGAGCCTTAGGGAAGACCTCTTGGAGAAAGTGACCCTTGAGTTATGGCCTGAAGGAGAGAAGGAAGTAAGTCAAGAGAATTTTTAGAAAAAAAAGTGTTCCAGGCAGAAAGAGGAAGTAAACAGGCTCTCTCTGAGTGTTTTGAGAGGAGACCGTGAAGTAAGGAGGCGACCTAGAACAAGTGAAGGAGGCCCAGGTGGCAGCAACAGGTAGAGGGAATGGGTCTGAGAGGCAACAGGAGACCTGGAGCTTATACTCTGAATGATGCAGGAAGCCAGGAGAGGGTTTTGAGCACAGGATTGTCTAGAAAAATCAGCATCTATTCTTAGTTTTAAACTGGAAGCAAGTCAGAGTGTTCATGCAGCTGGAAGTGGCCTTGCCTCATCCTGTGGCAAAAGAAGCAGAGTCCCATTTGCAGAGAAAGAGGAAGAGTCAGATATGTGAAGGAAAGCTTAAGTCAGAGACTGGGAGAGAACCCAGCCTGGTGTTCCATTCATGCTCCTGTTGCTGTTAAATTCTTCTGGCCCAACTCACTCTCTGCCCTCTTTAAAATGGCCTTACTGCACTGAGGCCACACTCAAATGTCGCCTAGATAGAGAGGCCTTCTCTGATGACATTTTCTAAAATAGCAGTCTTCCAACTCTATCCCTTTATTCTGTGTCTTCATAGCATTTATGAGCACTTCACATTATATCATTTATTTATTTGTTCATTTATTTGTTTGTTTACTGTTTGTTGCCCCATACCAGAATGTATACCCCATGAGGGCAGGCTCTCTCCATCTTTTTACTACTCTACTTCCAGTTTCTAGAATAGCATCTGGCTCGTAATAGGTAATGTTTTAATACTCCTTTGAGTGAGTAAATGAATAAATGCAAATGCTTAAATTTCCCTTTGTTATCTGCTCCAATATCTGCCCTCTTAGGAGGGCTTAGATCCTCTCTCCAGAATTTCTGATTCAGGTTTGAGGTCTCAGGTGATATTGATACTGTTCTTAGGGCCACATTTGATAACTACTGTTCTATAGTTTCGGTGACAATCAAGAAGTTTTAGCTAATAGAGATGACTCGAATTCTTTTTTAAAACCTCTATTAAAGTTCTTGGCTAAATTTAATGTAAAACGCATCCCACCATAAAAGCTTAATAGCTCACTCGAATATTTTGCCAACGTGGAGCTATTAAGAAAGAATGTTAGTAGATTTAATCTAATAGTTGAGATGTGAACATTAATAAAACATTTCAGATCTGGATTATGTAGCTTAATACCACCCACCAGCACTTTGTGGCACTATAATTGTATCATAATGTCCATGAGTGCCATGCAAAATTGCATATTCATACTTTAAATGAGTTGGTGCATTGCAGTTTACAAAGCACTTGTTGTTCTGTTTCAATAGCAATACTAAGAAGTAAGCTAGACAAAATTCTCATACTCATATTCCATATAACACAACTGCAGCTTGGAGAGGTCAAGGGCCCCAAAGCCATGCTAATAGACCTTAGGAGTTAGACTCAAGTATATGTCAAGGATATCAGGTCTTTGCTTCCACAGTCTAGTTAGTTACAAAACCCCCTTGAAAAGAATGAACCAATCATAAGAACTGTATGAAATCCCACGAATGCAGGCATTAACGTGTGAGGAACGTGTGACGTATTCACTTTCTTCATGATATAGTCTTCACAAAAAAGTTTCACCAAGGGGAAAAAAAAGAATCTGTGTCATCCCACTTTTATTTCTTTATCCAGGACTGTAAGACAGATGTTTCTTAGATAATTCTTTGATTTGTCTGTTGAAGTTTGACTGAAATCATCACTAATTATTCTTCACAAGTGAGTTTTGCCAGCTGCACTTGAAGCAGGCCTCACCGTCCGAATAAAGCAAAATAAAGTAACTCTTGGAAAGTGATGAGCGCCACAATTATTTTATTGATACAGTTATAAGGATTTCAATGATTATACTTAATAGAATTGCCTGAGTAATGAGGGTCTACACTGGATCTGAGTGAGCTTTTGACAACTGCAGGAAAGCAGAAATTACTTGCTAATCTGGTTATGGCCAAATTTGGTCTTTCTACTAAAATAAAGGTTACCAGGTGTCCTACTTCTTTAGGGAATGTGCTACTTTTCAACAAATCACCCTGCATATCTGACCTAAAGTAGGGCAATGAAAATGTCTCTCTTTCTGTGACATGTCAGATTTTTTTTCCTTCTTCAGCTTTGACTCACTGAATTTCCACACCTTTTAGTGTCTGAGTTTGAAGCTTTTCCCAGAACGAAGAAACCCAGAAACCGTGGGTCCCATGAATGCCTATGTGATCCTATAAAAGACTATGACTCTAGAGAGAAACTTTTCCACCAAGTCAGCTAGGTTTTCTAGGTTGTACATCCACAACAATAACCTCTGCGGTTGCTCCAGATATCAGAATCAGGGTTAGCTGTCCTCAGCTAACAATATCCCTGCTTGAAATGGTTTATTGGGTGATGAATGTATAAATGTCACCTCCTCCGGGAAGTCTTCCCCAATCCATCACTTCTTCTACCCACACACACATACAGCTGGCTAGAACTAACCTATCCATTTTTTCTGTCCTTCTATAGTTCTTCTTTTATATTTCTCTTCAAGTGATTTTAGCAAGCTGCCTAGTGTCCTAGAAGCCCTAGCGGGACAAACTTCTTGGCTCTTTCCTCTTTTTACATGTCTCTATGAATCTGTGAACCCTCGTCCCATATTTCTAGGATGGACTCTCTCTTCGGTCTGGCAAAGTTCTATTATTCATTTTACAAAATTGGTCAAATGTCCTCCTCTACTGTGTCCCATTCTTCCTGTCTCCATACAGTTAGTCTAACCTTCCTACACAATCTCAGACACTTACACATTCTTCTATTGCAGCACCTAACACTACACTGTAATTATTTCTTCACACATCTGTCTTCACTAGATGTGGATTCATCAAGATAAGCTAAACTCAGTGGCCTCCCACAGAGCCAGGCACATGGTAGGTACTCAGTAGGACTTAACAGTAGAATCTCTCTTAACCAATCTCTACTTAATGATAAACTAATGATGACCTTGACAGTGAATGTAATGCTCCCCATGGTACCTTAAGTACCTGCACATATTAGGTTATTCTCAGGTACTCTTGGATGTGGAACTGCACAGTGATCATGGGTCAGTTTGTTTATTCTCAAACCTGTTTATGCCACTTTCGTTACTGTATTTACATAATTTAAATAAATATGTGAACTGATAAAATGACTATTTAAAAAGACAGTTCTTACTATAAAAATTAAGTAGAATGCTTTGTAAATACTCAACTAATAGCTTAAAAAAAAACTTTCTAATTTGATGTGGGCAAGAAAATTGTAAAAGATTGGGAAAAAACATGGATAAACTCTGCAATTAGATTGTTAGATTGCCTTGCAACTATCCTTAAAAAAACTGAAAGTGAAAATCACACTTTATAGATGTGGTTTAAGTAAATAAGAAAATACAGTATTATAGCTAGGGGATCTTTTACAGAAAAACTATTCTATTAAAATATTGATGAATAAAATGATATTAATGTGTTTAGTTAAAATAGGATGTCTATTTATTTTTAATTTATTTATTATTCCTGATAATTTAATTAACCGCCAGGCTCTGAGTAAGGGGGATTCAATTGTAATTATTTTTATGTCCTTCTCGATTTATTCATTTGAATAATTGATGCATGTTGTATTTTATTTCCTTTTCTATCCTCTAATGCACAATGTATTGTCTTATAGTTATTAGCATGTTGACATATGACTGTGGGATACAGTTCTTGGCAAATTAGAGGTACTCAGTGATTGAAGAATTAATGAATTCATGAACCTGATATTTCTTATTTTGATTCTGTTTTTAAAAATGTATCCTCTTTTGCCATGTCCTTTTACTTGAAAAAATGAAGTTGATATATCACACAGGGGTAAAAGTGGGAAGAAACAAACTTCTCATGAACTGGCTGCAGTGTTCAAAATTTGAATATTTTTTTCCATGCTTTTACAAAGATAATTGAAACCAGATATATAACTTTGTATCCAATACCCCTAAGAGAGAATGACTGATTGTTCCTTCTTGGTTGCTTCTTTCACTGCTATTTATCTGCCTAAAGGAGAACTACAGAATTTATAGCTATATTTTCATAATACAACTAGCTACGCTGATTATGCTGAACTAGACTGTTGCCAGTAGGATAATAATAACGTGGGGTACTTAAGAATTAGTTGGGACCGATGGGCCACTAACTAGGGGAATCTCTCACACTAATCAATTTGGCCAAACTGATGTACATGCATAACTGAAAGGACAATTCTGGGAAGCATCTCAGACTGACATCTCTAAATTGTGACTGAAAACTGCATTTCCTTTTTTCAAAGGAAATCACAGTGAAAAGTTATCTCATAGGCCAGATAAATAAATGTTTATGTTATTGATGAGTAGAGTTACTTTAAGGATTGCTATTATAGACACTGATAAGAACACTACATTTCAGAGTGTAATTAAAATCATAAAGTGCTTAAACTTGAATTGTAACAAAAGATAGAAGCCATTTGGAAATGTTTTGTGGATGATATTAACAAGTGTATGTCCCCAGCAAACATAAAATATATATTTGTTGCTGAATAATATATTCTATCTGTGAACTTCAGAAATGATGACATTTATCTCAGCAGTATCTTAACTCTCCTTCTACAGTACTATAAAAAATGATGATACAGAAAATATTGTAAAACATTTCTTTCAATACTGACTTCAAGTTTCTAGACCACAAGAAGGATCTATTTATACTTTTATGCTCATTTACTGATGAGAGTAGGCAAAACAAAATCGCCTTATACATCTAAGCAACACCATGTAATATCATGAGCAGTTCGTGTCACTTTGGTAAATGTTTCGGTTAAACTCACCGCTTTCTAACAATTTTTGTTGAACATTTTTCTATTCTAAATTTCTTATTTTATTCAGAAGTTTGGGTCAAATTAAATGATAGCAAAATGAGTATTACTCATACATAATATCTATCTTGTGCAAATTTTTGGATGTTTTTGCTAAATAGATGTGTGTGTAAATAATGTTTCCACTGATGACCTGAAGCTTTATCTAAAATATTTCTGCTTCATGTTTGATCCTGTTGATAGGCTTAGTCAACAGAGAGACCATATTGACAATTTTTGGAGATCATTAATTGGAAGCATATACCCAAAAATAATAAAAAGTCAGTTAGTGGAGAGAGAACTTTTCTCCCCTCTATGTGTTACCTGCCCAAGAGAGTGATCTGAGCCCGTTATCACCAACCCTCTGGTGAATGGTTTGTATACTAGGAGGGTGATCTGAACACCTAATTCCTAAAGCCTTTGGTGGCAATCTTAATCCATGAATTCGCAATATTTTCTATTCATAATCAACCCTAAGCTTCCAGGGTTTTCTCACCCTGATAGATACAACAGACATTTTAAAACATTTATCATTAAGTGTAAGTTTTAGCAAATGAAATTGTAATAGTATGGCTGGGACTAAACATGGCTACGAAACTTTCTGTCAGTCGACAAAATTCACAAGTCTACTATTTATACTACTTTTACGTCTCACCTAAAATAACTATTGCCTCATGTCATCCAATTAAAGAAGTAGCCCAAATTCACTCAGTGTTATTCCTTTCCTAATCCCCATGTCAAGTGTTGGATCTGGTAATTGGGTGTAGGGCAGCAAAGAAGAGTTTAAATTATGAGAAATTGTGTTCACATATATTTTTATTATAGAAAGTTTAAAAGTTTGGGAAACACAGAAAAATATAATGAAGAAAATTACTAATAATCCAGTCTCCCCTAAATCACCACAGTTGATAGATAACCTGGTTACTGTCTTCCAAGTTATAGACATACACACACACAATTTGCATTCTATGAGCTAACAACATGTCATAAACATTTTCCCCTCACCATTAAAAATTCCTCAAGATCATGATTTTTCATGGCTACATAATATTCCATTTTATGAATAGAATGTAATTTATTGTTGGGCATTAGTAATGAAAGAAACATTTTTTTTCTGGAAGATCTAGATTACACAGCCTAGTAACTGTAGTAAAGTATTTGTAGAAAGTTGAATATCTTCAGATGCCATTTAAGTAACAGCACATTCGGCTATTTTCTCCTGTTCTCTTAATTGGAATTCCTTAAAGGGATGGTTCTGCTCATCTTCCAACTATTTCTTGGCTTAGAGTCATAATTATTCACCACCTTTCATTAAAGTTTCCAGAAGTAAAGAAGGTATTATCGTAAGTGGAAGTGACACACTTCAGTTCCAAAACCAAAGGCAATTTCTCATTTCCTTTCTGTTAATTATTCTAAATAGTTATAGGAGCATAAGTATGATACCAGTTGTTCTCCAAGTATAGTCTCTGGAGCCGCAGTATCAGAGTACCAGAGAGTTTGATAGAACTCTCAATTCTGGGGGCACCATTCCAAACCAACTAAATCATAAAAATAGGGATTAGACTCAGCAATCTATTTTAATAAACCACCAGGTGGTCTAGATGCCTGCTCAAGCATTATCGCAGAGACAGATCATGTTTTTGAGGAAAGCCATTTTCACAT
Source organism: Rousettus aegyptiacus (assembly GCF_014176215.1). NCBI lineage: Eukaryota > Metazoa > Chordata > Mammalia > Chiroptera > Pteropodidae > Rousettus > Rousettus aegyptiacus. Next base: position 23,718,394 of record NW_023416310.1, read on the forward strand.
AAGCATAGACCGACCTAGTCATCCACCAATTCTTTTAATAGTCCGATGCATGACATCCATGCCGGTAACATTTTAATATCTCTGGTCTACATCTATCTTAACCTGAACACGTTGTTGAGATCATTCCAAATAAGCTTCTTAAGAAAATAAGAAGTAAATTGCTTCGAAGACCTCTAACTAATGTGATTGAAGTTTTATCTTATCCTAGCATTTCTATTCTCAGGTAGGAAACTGCCTGAAGAAGCAAACAGTGAACACAGAGGCCACCAAATGACTTTGTGGATTTATCTTGAAGCAGGTCTAGTGTGCTATGCAACTGTTGCTAGACAGATTATTGACAAGTGGACCAATTTACATGAACTGTTCTTATTTTCTTCTGTTTTTTTTTTCTAACTTGAAAACTGGCTCTAAAGAGTATTCCTCTATAATCCTTCCTATAAAGTATTCTAGTAGCCTTTAACATATATGTTGATATATTAAAATACATATTGAAATATAATACATATACAATATAATATTACATTTAAATAACTCCATTTTAGGAAAAGGCTGCTTTAAGGAAAATTTATTTATTTATTGTTCAGAATGGGAAGGTGATGCTGGTGTGACATTAAGGTATTTGAATAAATAAGAATATACATCCTTTTGGAAAAACAGAATAAAGAACTAGAAGCACTTGCTAGAAGCTCTAATCTCCTATTTTATGAAAATTCAGTTGTTCTGGCTAATGATCAACCAGGAGTTTACAGCCACATTTCTCTCTCTCCATTCAATGTGGGGTGGTCACAGAACCATGAGGAATTTGACACTAACCATAAAAGCTTCTCCTGTATATCTCCCAAGAGTTATGAGAGCATTATGTCTTTCATGCTCTTTCTTTCCCAGGATTTTTACTTCAAAGTCTTCTGGGACTAGAATGGCTGAGCTACTTAGCAATCATCCTGTCTCCACACAACAGAACTCTTTTAGTCTCAACCTTGGAGGAAATTTAAGGGAGCACTGACACCATTTGTCAGTGGATAAAATGAGTCAGGTAGACAAAAAAATTTATCCATGCTGCACAGTAAAGTTTTCAGGCAGAGCTCTCAGCTTCATTGTCACTAGCCTCCATCATTACCGATATCATCTTAGCGACTAAATGTCCTTACAAAGAGCTAAACTAAATTATCCATGATCAAGTTCAACACCATTTCTTCTCATTCAGTCCTCAGATGGAGACAGCAAATTGCTCTTTGTCTTCTGTGAAAACATAAATCCAAGTACCTAAAAATCTTTATCATAAAGTTTCAGAATAGAAGAAATCTCAAGAGGTCACCGTATTTACCCCCTGCAACTTAGGTTTTATCAAACAAAACAGCTAGAGATGCTGATGCTCAAAAGTATTAGAGGAAAAGATAAAATGAGAAAGATGACAAGGAAAACATTATAGTTAGGATTTATCTAGCAAAGAAGGGCTTTTTGACATTAATGTTTATAAAGACTGAAGCAGATTACACTATTCATCTCTGGGTTCACTTATTCTTACCCTACGTGGAGTTACATATTTATTGTTTGTGACTTGTGAGACCCCTTAGGATTATAGTGGACTAGTAAATGCATACACTTTCAGTGGCATGAGTCAGTATACAAAACAGAAGCAGGAGAAATATACCATCAGATCAGTGCCAATACTGACTAATGTTTATTGGTCTTTCATCTTTAGCTCAGATATATAAACTCATTCAAATTTAAAGAAAATATGTAAACTTTTACGCTATTTGATAACTTTTTACAGAATTATAAAATGTCAAGAACAAAGTCACAACATCCCAAACACAAAAGTTAATCTCTATTCTTCCTGAAAATTTAAAAAGTGTGATCATCAGAACATAGTTCCAGCCTCACAGATTTGTATTATTTAGTTAGGAGAAAATACCGACAACCATCCAAGAATATTATATTGTACTTTGGAGTCAATTCTCAGAGCATGCACGGTAAGATACCTGGCAACCTTTGCTTGTGGTCATTTTATCTGGCATTACTATATAAAATTTCACAAATAAAATCTGTAAGATGATATTTACAGAATCAAAGGAAGGATTCTCATGCTCCAAATGTTTATCTGTCCTCTTTTAGCTCAATGGTTTTTCAGTCCATAAAACAATCTGCACTCCCAAGTGTAGTAAAATGTTATTATGTTCTTATTTCCATTGGGAAGTCTTAATTCTGGATATATACTCTAATTTATGTATACCCTTTCCAATTCCATATAAACCTATATGAAGATGCTCTCAGCAAAAATGATTAGGAGATAAATTTTAATGTAAAGGGATAAAAATTCAGAATATTATCCCTGTGTTTTTTGACTTGTCAAAATTCACCTAGTAACACAATTGAGTACCATGGTTTAAAACATCAGAAATTTCCTTTATATAAGAGGCTGCCACCAGGCAGGAAACTAATGTAAGCCAACTGGGCTAAATTCACTGGTTGTCATCACCTAAATCAGCCTATCAAATAAAAGGTTGAAAAGTTCAGCGTTCATACGTGTGCATATTCCCCCTTGGTGTGGTAGTGGGTGACTTCAGTTTTTACAAGCCCTGAGAACACAACCAGTGGTCATAAACCAGTGGTCAATTGCCCTCTACATGACATAGGTCAATATCTACAGACATTTTCAGTTGTCCCAGTTTAGGGGATGTACTGACATCTAGTGAGTAGGGCCCAGGGATGCTGCTAAACACCCCAGAATATACAGGACAGCTCCCACAACAAATAATTATCTGGGTTAAAATTTCAACAGTGCTCAGGTTGAAAAGCCCTGTCTAAATAGGAACTAGACACCCAACGCAATCGGAACATGTTAGGAAAACCCCGATTTTCTAGGGGTTCAGGGAAAAGGACAGCTATTCTAAAGGGAGTAATTCATTCCAGTTTAGGTGTTTATGCCCATTAAACTAATTCGATGTTTTCTTTGTTAGTGTAGATTGAAAATAGGGTGTGTAATTTTTTTGTGTGATTTTCTGTAATACAGATAATTGTAACAAAGCAAATGACATTTAATTTCAACATCGAGTTTCTGCTCCACTCCTCGATAAGATCACACAGAGCATATCATGGATGTCTAATACATATTTATTGATTTCTGGAAAAAAATGTTTGTGAACTAATTTCTGCTCTCTTCCCTTCTAAAGAACTGTGATTACATACTTTTTCTCTATTTCTAACATGTACCTGTTGCCATAGAAATCACTAATTTAGCACAACATGTTTTTTTCCTCCTTCTTTTAAAAAATTAGTTTCCATTCCTGCCAAGAAGGAACATATTAATCTGTCCATTATGCCGGCTTAAAGGAGTTGGAGGCTATAGAAGTTGTTATCTATGCTAAGATCCCCAGAAAGTCAAGTGTTAGTATCATTTATGCCAAGAATTCTACCCCAGCCTCAGGGAGGAAATGAGACACTGAAATCAAAGATTCTGGAACTAAGGAGGTAAGATCTCTCTTCTTTTCCTCAGTTTCCCAGTAGGGTCTGAAACCTCAAACTCCCTGACAGAATATCATGTCTGCCTAAACAACTGTCCTAATGGATATAGCTTTAGAAGTCCAGAAAACAGGGACTGACTAGATAATGCTTTGTAAGATGACAGTTAATCTACCTACCTCTCAGGGTAGGGAAGAACAACAACAATTAGAAGAATAAGTCAAACTCTTTTGAGGTGACTAATATAAGAAGTAGGAACACCTTGTTGAAAAAACCAAACTCAACTGTTCCATTCTTGATAAAACAAAAAGTCCTGCTTGAATTTTCTGGCTGGCTGAATGCTTTCCAATATTAGGTAAATCAGATCTTAAATTTGATCTAGCCTTGTTCTTCAGGTGACAAAATGCCTATAAGCATACTGATCTGGAATGGCAATGGCAATGGTCTGTGCTAACCTCGATATTTTACAACTGATACGCTGAGCTGGAAAGACCAGATTCTTCCCAATTTCTCAAGTCAAATCCACTAGCTGTCCTAGGTGTGGTATTTCATAAGTCTGTCCAACACCTAATAGGAATTGTCACCTACTTGGGTCATAGCTTTTGAGTCAGAGGAAGCAAAAACAGAGGTTGACCTTTGGCACCCTAAAATTTCTGACCTATTTACTATCCTAAGAGAAGAAAGGTCATGGAAGGAAGAGAAACAAAAGAAGAACTGAAGGATTTTCAATTTTCAGAATGTCTGCTTATTATCAGAGTGATGAGAACTTAAAATTAAGCCATGGGAAAGAAAAGATTAGAGATGTAGAGTTAAAATCGTTTCTTATCCAAAGGCTTTACAGAATTATTATATAGGAGCCTCAGCAAACAAAAAACCTGGTGTAAATGGAAGCAGATGAGGGGGAGGACTGTTCGTTTTTACTAATAGTATGCATGGAGAATGAATACGCATTGTCTTTTAAATTGACCCTTATAACTGTCCATATTGTTCTATAAATTCAGTATATGTCCTACTGTTTTTCACTAGAAACAAAGATCTGGCCACACATTTCCTTTTAACGTCATGGAAATGAGCAACGATTTAAATGGAACAAAGATATTACACTTCCTGAAGCCTTGAATGTTTTACTGAAAAACAAAAACCTTTGATAAAATGTTTTTAAAGCAATTGGTTTCTAAGGGAGAATGTGAGCAATATGTAATTGGGAGCAAATATGCATTCAATTGTACTAAGCCAGATCATTCTTCTGCTTTAGACCTTTAGTTCACAGACAGAAAGTATTTAATTAGGCAGCAACTTAAGAGGCATCACTTTCTCTGTAGATGTCAGTTGTTCCTTCAATCATGAATTACTAAGTTTACATGAAGCTACGGATGGTCTGCAAAACACTTATAATCTAGACTTCTATTCTAGTGGCCTAATACAAATTTAAAATCATTGGAAAATGATGATAGAAATTTGAAAGCAAGAGATTTCAAAACAAGAATGCATCAAAGGATAATGTAATGCCTTTCCAATTACCTATACATTCCTGAAGAAATAAATGAAAATTAAAAAGCATAATAAGAAATACTTGATTGACTTATTAACTTTTTCTGGAGCCTACTGTTTCATTAAAAAGAGGACAAAAAGTTATTGGTGTAAATAAGCTTTTATCTCTGTTAAGCAGTATCTTCTCAGCCACCATCATTTCTAAAAACAAAATAAAATACAAGAAGAGAAATAAAAGAAACAAGCCAGAGAACCTAGAAGTTGCTGTGTTGATAACAACTAACCCAGTGATGGTGACTTGACTTCTTAGGTCACTCCTCTAGCTAGTCTACAGGGATTCCTCTCTCAGGATGGTGCTGGGAAAGTGTACTTTCTCAGTCTGCATAAGATTTGACAGGTTCTAAGCAGGAAGACCGGGTTTCAAATCTGCAATTCCTCAGGCCCTGGGAAGGTACTGTCTTCATGTCACCTTATTAACTGAAAAATGGCAATGAACATATCTCAGTATTCCATGTAGGAACTAGATCAGTGAATTTTACTGAACAGAAGAAACACGAACTGTTGTTTTATGGATTAAATAAAAATAAATATATAGTGCTTAAAGTAATTCCTGGTACATACTAAGGCATCCAATTATGTGTCTGACCCTTTCTCTGTGTCTGAGATGTACTCCATTATTCAGCACCAGTGGTGTAAATGTGTCGAGCTAATGTGCCCACTCGATGGTTTAGCTGTGACCATCAGGCCAGTTTTCTCAGGTGATAAAAATGAGTATTATGGACAATAAAGTTTAGGATCATCAGCTCCTACAAACATTAATTGGCTTGTCTTATTCCAATAGTCAAAGGCCATCTCAACCAAGTTCTCTATTGCCTACCATGAAGGGAAGAGAACTAGCCACAAATATGCTCTCACTGGTAGAAAATCAATGCAAAAAGCATCACCTGTCAATCATGGGCAGGGTACCATCTACACACTCAGAAGCTTTCACACTGTCATTATTACATACATTTGCTGAGCCTGACCATCTCAGATGAGACTTCTCAACACTGGCTGCGCATTAGAATACTTATGTATCTTCATAAACATGTCACTGTTAAGGTCCCACCCTGGAAAAGAGTGGAGCGAAGCTTTCTGAAATAGAAAGGATTCTCACCAGGATGTCCACTCTGTGAATCAATAGAAATAGAGATAGTGGGTCAAAAGAAAATATTCTCTTTCTCTCCTGGGAATCACCAGCATTCTCATGGACCCTTATGATTAGCTATATGACCCAGAGCACTTTCTTAAAGTGGGACACATGGTGCTCTGAATCCAGACCTGATGGCGAATGGTTAGGTGGCTGCTGCCTTATGGAGAATGGCCCGTGGGACGCTGAACTTACACATTAAACAGCTGAGCCAACGGATGCTTCAACTGCCAGGGAAATAACAGAATGGGGAGCCCCTCTGTTCATCTGACACAAGTGCCAGCTTGGCAAAACAGCATTTTTTTTTTCCTGCAGTCATTGAAAGAAAATAATCTAGCGACGCTCATGGCCTTTTCAGCTCTTAAAATACAGAGGGGCTTTTTCTTTTCTAGCTTATGCTCAGTGTAAATCAGATTCCAGGCCCAAGAGAAGCACCAGCGTGCCATGGTGCCTCTTTCTAGTCTTGATATGCTTATCCAATTCCTCTTACTGATCTGACCTCTAACCTGGCTAGCTTTCCAGATAAGTCTATCAACATTCACCAGCGTGTCCTTCTGAGCTATGTCACTAACAAATGCAACATGTCTACATCCTTTGCCCACCATATATCACATTACTGTCTTGTTCCTGGTGGCATATTGGTCTTTCTACTACATGTTGTTAAATTTTAAATAACTTTAAAAATTACAGTAGCAACACAAGTCCACTATAAAATATATAAAATACATAAATGAAGAAAGTATCCATTATAATACCACCCAATATTAACAACTGTTAACACAATTCCTAAACACCTATCCTATGTAAATATTCTATTTTTATTTTTACAAAAATGCAATCACGGAATACTCAAAACTGTATAATCTTTTATTATGTAAAATATACAAATATCTTTTTGTCAATAATTACTTATTTAGAATATTTTTAATGGTTGTACAGTCTCTCCTTGTAATTTATGTAACATCTCCACAATTATAAATATTTAGCTGTTTTGACTATTCTGCTGATATAAACTGTGCTACAGTGATACTTATAGCTCTTCAACTGCTATTACACTATCATGATTGCCTGATGATGACCCACCTTGCTAGGCTTAGGAAGAAGCAACAGATTCTGTCACCATAGCTTATCAAGAAACAGACCAATATGTATTCTTGTCATATCCAACTGCCTTGAAAGAAAGCATTGCTGTTCTCCATCTATATCTGTTTATCTATACATATATATGCATATACGTATGTATAGATAGACAAATCTCATTTGTCACCATTTGTTTGCTATTTGTTGGAAAGAGAAAATGGGCTAGGAAAGCCCAGTCTTAGATTCTTATCTTGTTACCATTAAAATTAACATTTAATTTTTCAAATCACTGTTGGTGCTTAATCACTTAAGTTACTAATTTATTCTGTTTTCATTTTTTAAAAATTGTAACATGTATTTACCCTGTGAGTAGGTCTGGGGTGGGGTGGAAATGTATTCAAGTGAGTCCTGTTTTTGCTATAGGGACACATGATACAGGCCTGAAGCCTATGGGTCCTTTTTACTGTGATATTGGAGCAGGGTGATAATAAAGTACGTTAGAAGTGATTTTATATGTATATGTATATATATATATATGTACGTATTTATATACACACACACATATATACATATATATGTATATATATACATAATCATATATATACATATACACACACATACATACATACATACATACGTGTGTGTGTGTATATATATACGCATATACATATATAGCAAAAAGTTTTAAAAACTAACTTTCAAAATGAATATGGAGGGACAAACACCCCAGACCCTCAAATGAGAGAGCAGCTCAGAGATTCATCAATGATTAGTATTAGAAAATCCACTTCTGTATGCAAATAAAAATGTCCATGGCTATAAAAGAGGACAGAATAGCGAAGGCAGCTGAGGTATTGCTTCACTCTCTTTGACTGGAATGAGTACAAATATTCCTCTTATCAGCAGAAGTGCTGGAAGGTTCTCCATCAGGATGAGCTTCCCAACCAGAAAGCTGGAAGGCCAGCTGCAGCTGACACTCCGCCTCAAAGAAACGGAAGGTGAGACTGTCTGAGGGCTTCTGCAAGGCCCTCCCTCACCTCCCCTTCCTCACCTCCCCCCACCCTGGGAATCAAGGCCACTGGAAGAACAATGTCATCAGAAGCACATGCCAGGCAGGTTCTGGTCACTGGGACATTCTCCAGGTCAAGGCCACTCTAGCATAATTTCTGCAGAACTCATGGAGGAGAAGCTGGTTGAAGAAATTTTACTCAGATCCGGAATGGTCCAGTCTCTAGAGGTCTGGATCCAAAATATAAAGAGACTGCAATTTTTCATTTGACTCTCACCAGAATGAAAAACCATCTAAATGCTCCCTAAGGGCTTTAAATTCTTATGTTTCCAAAAATGCTACACTGTGGGAAACACTAATATTAAATAAATAGCCCCTCTCTCTTTAACTAAAACAAAAAAAAATCACTAATGAACAACTAGGATGCCCTTTTAGTTGCTGAAACTGACAAAATGAAAACTACTATTTTTCTAAGTTCCATAGCCAATTAACAACCTATATCACTACAGCCTAGTCACTACATTCAATTCCATTTAACGAAAGTACCTTAAGTTTAAGGAGAACCGAGTCAGGGGCTGAAGGCAGATCCTAGAACTGAAAGATGAGGGTAGATAATTGAGAGGACGACTTATCCAGCAGAGCAAAAGAAAAGGACTCAGAAAGGCTACCTGAGAATTCACCAAGAAAACCAGAAGTGCCAGTCAAAATGTCCCTGGCAAGACAGCAAATTCGCTTAAAATCAAATCATACGTTCACTAGATTCTTCTTTTCCAATCTTTTGTTTTCTCTTGGCCTCCGAGTTACAGTCATGTATAAAACTTTCAGATGGGGAGAAAAGAGGAGAAAGAGAGGTAGGCAGGAGGGAGGAAGTGAGAGGGTGTTCCTGCTGGCAAACTCGGCAGAGACGGGACTGCCGGCTCCAGAGCGAGAGTGGAGCGGGGGTGACAGCATGCCATGGGAGAGCGAGGTGCCAGTTCCCGTGCAGGAAGGGGACAGGGGAGGACTCTTCTCAGAAACTGAGAGAGATTTTGATGGTGATGTCAGAAATGAAGCATCTGCCTTCTAAGGACTTTGCCAACTGGCACGGGAGGCATGGTCCAGAATGCCAACTCTCCTTGTAATAAGGAAAGGCAGGAAATGGGCAGGGAGCGTTAAACTCAGTGGGAAAAGCTACATTTGAAGGACAAGAGAGAGAGGAAAGGGAAGAACATGTGATCTTGGTCCCTTGGTTGAGGAAGACATCCATGTTTTATATATTTGCATGGTGTTTTACAGTTTACAAAACACAAACAACATCACATTGCAGCCTCACGGTGTTCTTGGAGGCCAGCACATCATCACTATTTTTCAGATGAAGAAACTGCCACCCAGAAATAAGTGATACATTTGATCTCAAAGATTCTTATCCAGGTCTAATGTTCTAACATTCTTTCTACTACATCTGGGCAGCTTCTTGGAGGCAGGTCTACACGAAATGAGTTTTGTAAACAGTAATGTGTTCTTAAATTGCTCGTTATCATTATCGACATCATTATCAGGCTATTTTGCACATGGAAACAGCCATTCTTCCTGTGAGTATAAGGAAAGAGGGCACAAATTCTGAGTTTAGAAAAAAAAAAATAAGGTATCTGTCCAGACACCATGACATCAAAGGCCTAACTCATCCACTGGCACTGGGAGAGCCTCATTTGACCTCCAAGCCAGTGTCCCACAAAGGGGTTAGATCTTGACCTCTCCTAGCTTCTAAATCATCTTATTTTTCTCCCTCCAATACTCCTCTGCATTGTCAGCCCACTTTATGAATGCTACAGATAAGTGACAATTCCCTAACAACAATAAATAAATGAGGATACAGTATCAAATCTGAGGTTTTTGGTGACTCCAAATACAGTATTGAGTTTGGTATGTGTTCAAATATCTGTTTTGACAAAGAAACATTTCATTGGTTTTGGGGTCCTCATTTAACTTTATGCTGCCCCAGAGCTTACTGAGTTTGAGGTAGAATCAGGCCATGGTTTCAGGCAGCTTTTGTCACTTTGCAGTGAGTAGAAGCAATATGACATCACTGAAAGGCTTCTGGACATGGACAGAGACTCAAATCACAAGGCTGATTCAGTCTCTGTCTCCTAGTTACAGGCTAGAAAATCCTAATAATGACTATCTTTGAGTGCCTGTCATGGGCCACATGCCTTACATATAGTATCTCTAATCCTCACAGTTACATGCAAGGTAGATCTAAACCCCGTTGTATAGGAATGCAAGCAAAGTTCAACGAAGATAGAGAACTTGACCAAGGTCACTCAGTCCACACACAGGAAAGCCATCCTTCCCTGCATCTAGAACTGCAAAACTTTAACTTTCTCCACTACACCAAAAACAAAAACATATTTCCCTCACCTACGTTACAAACTTCGAAGATGATGAATGGTATCTTTTGAAGGTTGCCGTTAACATAAGTTGGTATTCACAGTCTTACGTGCTACACACCTGCTAATCTGCTTCCTTTCCCCACCTTGTGAGTCTGTTGCTGAGTCCTGAGGTCAACTTCATGCATGGTTCTGCAGACCAAGAGGAGTCTATGTTTCTATCCAACAAAGAGCCACATTTTTGCAAAACAGGTTCCTCATCACTCCAAAAAACTGAAATGATGGCTTCAAACTCCCCTACTATAAACGATCTACAGTGGATGACTGATAATTTTATTTGTCCCTAGTCTACATTTCTTAATAAAATTTAGCAATAAAAAATCCTGTTCTTAATTATATTCAATGCAAGTAATTGTACTTAATATAGCATTTCAGCTTATTTTCCGTTTTTAAATGTATATTTCAAATTGTGAGGTCAACACTCTCCTTGGTCCCCTGGCTTTAAAGTGGATTTCCCTTTTCAAGTACCCTTTCCCTTCATCTATTCTGTTGCATGAACAAATATCCTTCAGGAACTGCTTCAAATCCATGATCTTAAACCCTAAAATTTCCCCTTTCTAACATCGATCTCCTTTCTGGCCATTCCTTATCGATCTTTTTTATTGACTTCCAATCAATTGTCAAGCTCTATAGATTCTTAGTTCAAAAAGACTCTCAGGCAAATTCTTTCTTTCCATTCTGCCTTCCTTCAATGTTCAATTCTCTTTCCCATTTCTTATCCAATTCACCTAACAAGCTAATACTAAAGTTCCATCAGATAAACTTTCATAGAACATGAATGTAATTTTAAACTCCTGCTCAAACAGCTCAGCCACTTGCCCTCCGAATATTAAAAAGTCCACTTACCTTGGCGTTCAAGGCCTTTGAAAAGTTGGACCCAACTAACTTTTCCAGTGTTATCTTCCAAACATGTTTTATTTTCAGGATCCCATACCTTAGGTAAACTGTATTAGGACTGTTCTTTAAACAAGTCACAATGTTTCTGGCCTCTGTCTTTGCTCACACTATTTCTGCCTCCTGAACTCTTTTGCCCATCTTGGATGGTTAGAATGTCACTCTCATATTTCAAGATCTAAACCTCCATGTCATCTGTTTTTTCTCCCATAATATTTTCATCATGATTCTCTGTATTACAGATATTTATATACATTTCTTCTCCCATACTAAATTTAATGTTGTATTCATTTTAATGCCTAGTAAAAGTCCTTGCACAGTACAAGAATTTAGTTTTAAATAAATGGGCTAGTAAAAAAAATGTTTTGAGTTCTTAATATGTATTTCCTTATATATTAAATAAAAAAAAAAAAATATATATATATATATATATATATATATATATTCCCTGAAGCCAACGCAGATCCTACTTACAATAAGTGTACAGTTTTACTAACTGAATTCTATATCACGTGTTTATGGAGCATGATCTGTATCTACTGTATCTATTTCTATATATTAATACAACATTTTGTATATATAGTTGTGAGCTGTGCAATTCACTAAATTCAGTGAAATTTCTGAATATTTCTTTTTCGAGTTTATAAATTTAAATGCAGAAAAGTCAGTACTCACTGAAAAATTGTATGCAGTCAGGTACTAAAAAATACATGTGCGGACTGTCCTACATCTGATATTCTAACTGTAAGTGTTCAATTCCAGGCTTTTATTGATTAAAAAATAGGTGCTAAACAGAACCTCAAATTCACTTTGACTTTTGTCATGACCCAGATTAGTATTTATTTCTCCCTTAGTTATATATGGCTGCCATGTTTCCAGTGCTAAAGAAACACTGCCTTCGCCTGTCACACCAGAGAGCTCCCACCCCAACTTCTCCACAATAGGAAAGTGAAAGGAAAACTCACAAGTGTTGTCCTGGGCTCACTGCTCAGCTTCTCCCCTTGACTGTACCATCGCTATGTGCTCCTTTAACTTCGTGCTTAAGGAAATTGCCTCTCTCAGATTAAAGCCTTTGCTATTAGCTACCGACACAATTGCACCATTTGGGTTTTATTTGTTACTGCTCCAGATCTGAGCTGCAGTTAACAAAATTAAAGCCATGAATTTCTCCCTCCAATTAGGCATTTGTGCCTTTCATAAATGACACTCAAATGTACAATATATAGGTTCTACGTAAAATACACATCAATAGCGCCGCATGAAATCATTTCAGAACTTAAATTTAGATTTAAATTGGTATTTAAAGTTAATCCTCTCTGAATAGGAAACATTTAAAAGGAGGCAAGCTTGAAAAATACCAAGCAATTTGGCATTATTCAGTACAGCATGCCAATTATCTTTATTCAAAAGCAAAGATTTTTCAAAGCAAAAAATTCTCCCTATATTCCAAGCATTAAGAAGAACATAGACTCTTAATTACTCAAGGAGGAAATGTGTTTGCTCGAAGTTAGCAGTGTAAATAGCCCAGGGAGCTTTCTCAATGGCCCCCATTCCAAAGAATCCCAGCCAGGCTTCACTCCCTCACTTTCCCTGCCACCTGCAGGAGCCAACACCTTTGTCCATGAGCTGCAGTTTTCCATACTGAGGAAAGATATTATTGTCCATTAAGGGAGTGCTTAGCTCTCTCTCTGCCCTCACTTTCTCCATAGGAGAAAATTCAGTAGAATTTTTTAATTGGTTTGAAACAGTCAAGTCTTTGACTATCTAACCCCTGGATATTCTGGGAAGCCTTCTCGGTAACCTGGAAAACCTTTCCCTTATAAATTTCCTCTGTTATTCCTCTGTCCACACACAGCTTGAAATTCAATGTCAGCTTCAGAATAGTAAGAGACCATTCATTGTGAGAGATTCAGTAAGTGTAGAACCTATTCACAGACAGCACTCTGGCTTCTAAAACAAGTGTGTAACTAATAATGAATAATAATATCATTGTCTCTTAAGGCAAAAGCATGAAAACATAACTATGAAGTAAAAATAAATTCCTGACAGGGCCATATATGCCCTAAAGGAAGTAAGTAGAAAGCTTTTGGTGCTTCAAATATTGTCAGTATTTTACTTGCTTATTTTAAAATGCAGTTTTTTATAAATTTAAGATGATCACGGATTTGCAGACCCACTGGTATCTAATAAAACATATTAACCTGAGACTATCGAGATAAAGTAGATCTATGAATTTTAATATTTCTCTACAGCTTTTTCACTTGTCAATCTTCAGTAGAAGAAACGTTGCTCTCAATACATATCCAACAAACCTTTTTTCTCTGTTGTCCTTCTGTATATATGCCTATGATCACCAAAAACTGAATTATTTTTAGTTATTTGCAAATAATAAGACCACTTCTACAATCTATCTGTAATGTACTGCTTTTGCTGATATCTTCAGAAATACATTTCTTGAAGAGGTCATATTAAAATATATAATTTTATGCAATAGCTATCAAACTTGTTCAATTCGAGATCCCAAGAATTTGTGTATGTTGGGGAAACAAATCCAAGAAATGTTTAACAAATTAATGAATCATTTCTTCACTATTCATCAATCTCCTAGATCCTTAAAAGAGGGAATGTGTGCTCTAAGGACCATTGGTCTGATTTAGGATGACATTTCTTGCACTTTCATGATTGGAAAGTAGACCTAAAGCATTTCAGAGGTTTCAAGCTGGCACAAGTACATTGCTTCCTAGTTTGAAATGCATAATTAACCAGAAAGCTAGCTGTCAAACAGCCTAACAGGCTGTCCAAAAATGACCATATTGCTGTTCAAATGAATGCTGAAAAGCAGGGTGCCACAGCAATTTTTGGTTTCATAAACAAGCTACATCCACGCAATTGACAAGAACTGACTTTCCCTTTTTTCAAAGCCAATGAAAGCTTATGGGTAACAGCAATTATCTCTGTGGATTTATAATCCCATGAAAATTCTGTAATTTGCTGAACCACTGAGCAAGTCCATGCTACTCCTCCTCCCCAGCTCCACAGTATGTCACTCATTTCAACAGAGAATGAGAGTCGATGATGTAAATAAGGTAGTCCTCAGAGGCAGAAGAGGGAAAATGCTGGAAAAACATGCTTCCTGATTTCCATAAAATATACCCTAATTGTTGGACAGAATAGCCACATTTCACAACATAAATGATTCCCATTTTTGTTGCTGAGCGAAGACATCAGGGCAGAATTAGTAGTTTAGAGTTAGGATCGGCTGGCTATATACCTACATTTGCTAAAGCAATTACTACAAGAAAAAATATATTTGGAAAAACATTGTGGATCAAAGCCAGGAAATGTCTTAAACATAGATTGCTTAAGAAATGTTTCCATATCTTGTGAATGATAGTTTTTAAGAGGTTGTCTTTAAAATAAAATGGATGAATCATGATATAACAGTTGGCCCCTTTTCCAGCACATCCTATAGACTAGAATTCTTGGGAGACCTAGACCTCTAATTCATCTTCCAGTTTCCAACAAAGAGAAGGTACTTCACCTTTTTACATCTGTACTGCAGTGTTTACATCATGGTTTATGGTTGGTTTGGGCATGGTTTGTTTGTGTGTGTGTGTGTGTGGTTTTTGTTTTTTTTTTTTTTTTTAGAAATGTTAGAATGGAAAGGATGAGATAATTCTTCAACTCCCTCTATTGCTAACAATTTTACTGAAATATAGTCTTTATGCTTGAGCTAACAGGTGTTTTATTTATTTATTTTTTCCTTGTCCATTCTATATTTTTTTTCCTACTCTGGTCAATCCATGCAACACACTAGCTGTAAATTATTATGACTGTATTAACAAGTTTTGACCTAAAATCTAATTCAAATTTCTATAAATTTGCCTTGTTCCTTGAAAATCATTAGCATGAGTCTGAAAAATCTGTTAGAGTTCTCAAAGACAATCACAATCTTAACAAAATCATTTTATACGATGTGTCTTACACCATTGTACGCTACACATAACGTCATCCTCTTTCTATAGCCTAGAGTTTCTTCTAAATGTTTTCCACTCATGCAATTAAGGTTTAATTCACCCGCCACCAGTCATCTTTATAAAATATGCATAAACATGAATACACCCACACAGAAGCTCCAGTTTCTATACTCTGCATTTCCTCGAAACTTAATACAAATAAGCCAAAGTTTACACTAAATATGATCTCAGGAAACATTTAGAGCATGCTCTCTTTGATATGCGATTGAAAATAATAGAAGATATCACTGTTCTTGGAGCTTTGTGCACTTCTGAGCTTTCTTATTCTTTGTGAATGCAGAGTTACTTGGGTAAGATGTCAGAATGTTCCCCAAGCAATTTTAAGATAACATTAGATATATAAATATCAAACAGGGAATTTTAAAACTTCTCAATGGGTTGTAGAGCTATCCATGTCTATAGCTTTTCCCTAGCAGACAGGTGAGGATAGGAAAGGATGCTGACACATGAGCTGTGATGAAGGCTGAGGGTGGACGGAATGCTAGTAATCTCGCGGAGTGGAGTGTCTTCCCAGACCCACTGATGAAATCAGTGCAGTGAAGCTGTGGGAAGCCAAGGGCCTCTGCCCCCCAATGCTGCTGCATGTGTGGTGCTGAGGGCCTGGCCACGAAGACAGAGCTGGCCTGGTTCTGCATTTCCACCAAGCCTACAAGCTAACCATTGTTAGTTCCTCCTCTGTTAGCTCCAAGCCAAACAATCTTGTGGGTCACTTCTCTAAAACTCGGAGACATCCACAGAAGGACCTAATATCCCACATTTACCACTTAGAGGTTAAACATAGGTAAGTTAGCATATGATATGTATTCCCCATATCTATGTTACATACTGACTGCAAAGACATAAAATAGGAACAAGGCAATCCCTGTCTGTGTCATGTTCTCCCATTTCTTGCCCATAATGCTACTACCTCGCAATGGCAATGCAAAAAAAGTGGATGCAAGATTAAACTAATGGGTTCCAGGCCCAGTTCTGCCCCTTGCTAACTTAGTCACTCACTAGGTTTCTCTTGGACTGTTTCCTTATATGTGAAAGAAGAGGTTTAACTAGATGCAATCTATGGTTCCTTCACTTCTAAATTTCAATGATTTCTCCTTTCTTGGTAGTTTGCTCTCTTCGTGCCTTTTGTCTACGTCCATTTCTCCAATTTTATTTTATGACTTTTTAATCTTTCACCTCAGTGGCACCTTTTCCTCCCACCCCACAGGTCTCCTAAACTGGAAAACTATCATCACTCTGTAATTGCAATTCCCACAGCTCTCAGCACATTGCATTTTGATTGCTCTGCCTGCATAAACTGTCAGCTACTTTCAACAGAGACTTCCTCTATTTAACCTACATTCCCAACTTTGTGACACTTAGCCTCCATTCAATAAATATCTTTTGAATAACTGACCTTTCTAACCTTCTTCTGGAGGGTCCCTTTAATCAAAGAGAATGGTCAAGAGAAGCAGCACTTTGCTTTTCTGGCCAACTCTCTTCACAAAGAGCCAGTCTTGCATTCCGTCTCTTCTGAGGTGACTTTTCTGAGCTGTAGGTCTTCACCAGTGACTCTAATTACTGACCAGCTTGCATTTTATTCACTCATAATTACAGGCAAACAACTGTACTGGACACCAAGGAATATATTCCATAACTAAAAAAGTCACAAATATGTTATCTCCATAACAATTTCATAATCTTCTATTATACAAGCCTACGAGTTCAGCCATGACAGGGCCATCTTTTCTTCATGCCTCTAAATTTCCTTCTCTATCTCTTTCCTCCCCACCGCTCAGCTCCTGATATAGTTTGGGGCATCAAATGTCGTTTAATAGATCTTAAATGAAAGTTTGTGGTTAAACCAGATCATATCAAATCTAAACTTGTACCCTCAAAAGTCATTTTATGTTGTTCTCTGTAAGAAATGTTGACATTCAGATAATGCTCCTGGCTTTAATTTATCTACATGTTCTTTTTTGAATTTTTTTTTTGGCAGGACTGTCAACAATATTTTAATTGAGGTATAATTGACATGTAATAGTGTTAGGTTACAATATAATGATTTGATATTTGTATATATTATGAAATGATGATCCTAATAAGTTTGGTAAATATCCATCACCACATACCTCCTTATAGGCATGGTGGAAATTTTTTCCTTAGGATGATCTACTCTCTTGGCAACTTTCAAATATACAATACAGTATTGTTAACTGTAGTCGCCATGCTGTATGTTATATGCCGAGGACTCATTTATCTTATAACTGGAAGGCTGTACCTTTTTGACCACCTTCACCCATTTCGCTTTAACATTTTTTTTTAGACCGTGGATATCGTTATTACTGTGGCAACACCTCCGCAGGTTCATACGAAGGCCAATCTGGAAATACTAAAGAGAGAAACTGTTTCTTGTTTGTTTGTTTGTTTGTTTTTCTACATTTCTCTCCTAAACCCACATAGGGTTTTGGCATGACAGACATTCCCTTCACACAGAGGATGTGATAAAATATAATTTGACTGCTTGAATCTGGGCGAAGGGAGACAGCCATTAGAAGAGCTTTGGGAAATAAGGAAGCGACAAGTAGGTGGCTCGACTGGGGGAACTGAAACTACAGCGACACAGATGCTAATTAACAAACCACTGCACGCTGATGAATACGGCACCAAAGGCCCATACTTAGAAAAGGTTATCGTCCAACACTTAAAATTCATGAGCTTGATCAGGGTTTGGCAATAAAAATTACTTG
Source organism: Rousettus aegyptiacus (assembly GCF_014176215.1). Classification (NCBI taxonomy): domain Eukaryota; kingdom Metazoa; phylum Chordata; class Mammalia; order Chiroptera; family Pteropodidae; genus Rousettus; species Rousettus aegyptiacus. The sequence continues at coordinate 23,736,708 of NW_023416310.1, forward strand.
TCCCTTGGGCTTGACCAATTCTGCTGTGATGAAAGATACAGTAGTGGAGCAAATTTTAACTGCGGTATTGAGTTAGAAGATATTGAAATAGGAAATAATTTATAGCCTTAAGAAGCCTTAAAACCCAATTTGCCTTGGTAACTTAACAGCAACTACAAAGGAACAACAACAACAAAAAAATGTTATGGTTATATAACACGCTTTAAATCAGAGTAAATGATTATATATAAACATCGCTTTTGATAGGACTGCAAAATACCAATTCAAGAAAGACCTATAAAATTCTTCCTATTTTTGAGAACATGAGCTAAGAATGTGAGATACTTTCCTCAGAGAGAACATATCTCCTTGAAATAGTCACACTGATTCAGCTTCTGGTATTTATTTGAAATTGCCTACTGGTTGAATAAAATACCACCTGTAAGTACCCAATTGTATTTTTTTACAGGAGTGTACTCTGAATTTTTTTTTCTATTGTCGAGAAAACAAATGTACAGATTTCAGTTTCAGAAATACACTCAGAGTCACCAGAGAAATCAGGGCCTCTGCCCTGCTTCATAGCCAGAAGATAATGGATTCTTAGGCTCTTGGTCAAGAATTCCTGCTTTAGAATTAGCCAAAGCAAGCAGCTGGCCAGAAACAAAATAGAACCCCCCACAAAGATTTTTAAATTCACGAACCTTCAGAAACGTGCCCACAAAATACCACATCGGGACTTCAGTTTATCTAGAGTGAGTATGTGGTCATCAATTTAGAATACTCTAATTCTTACAGCACAACCTCCATCTGTCATCTAGCTTGCTGAGAAATGAGTTGGAGGTAGTGGCAAATAATGAGGCCGGAGAGCAGAAAGGAATAAGAGAAATAAGACGCTCAAGTTTTCGGAAGTAATTAAAATAGAAATCATCTTGCTTTGTATACAGTGGAAATTATGCATTCTGGTACCACAGCATCCAAAGGTCCCCATTAGCAGAAGTAGTAACGAAAATGTAGTTACATATGTATTGCCCCTTATTCCTGCTTTGCCTTCAACTTTGCGACTGCCTATCAACCAACCAACCAATTAAGCTGCTAATTTATTAATTCTGCTATTCCCTTTCTCTCATACCATCATCACCAAAAACGAGGTGTCGTGAGCTGTGTAAAAAATAGCCCAGTGAATAGAGCAACCCTGGGCTAAGAGTGAGAAGAGTAAAAAGGAGGAGAAAGAAAGAAAGAGAGAGAAAAGGGAGAAAGGCAATTCTGGAGGCAATGAGAGAGGAAACCTATTAAATAAAAAGTTCTGGTTTAACTTTTCAATGTCACGAGGAAAGGAATAAAATGCATGCCTCTTTTCACTAAAGCTATTAAGGCATTAAGTCTTAGAGATGGTTTGTTAGATTATCAAAGTACCCCTCTGAGGGCAATAAAATGGTGTAATGAAAAAATCAGAATATCCGCACACTAAATTATCCCAATTTACAGAAATCAGAGCAAAATCTTTCAATTTCACTTGTTACTGACCGAACCAGGATGAAATCAACATCTGATATTAGGAATCACATTGAAAGGAGTTTTATTTGGTTTGCATTAAAAGCTTTCTAGTGACCAGTAAAAGAGGCCTATATAGAGTACCAATAGTTTAATGTTTATGAACATTACAGGAAAGAACAAAACTTTGCAGTTATCTGTTTAAAAAAATAGTAGTGAAAAAGATCTGTGAGATTTTTCTACTATATAAATATAGGTATCAGCACAATTCTAACATGTCATTTTAACATGTCTTTCCATTCTTTGAACTCACTAATAATTATCTTCAATATTTGTAATATTTTCAAATTCATTTTATCATTTACAAAGCATTTTCATACATATTATTTCATGATACTCATCACAGCACTTTGATTAAGAACGATTTTCACTATTTTTTAGGAAAAGAGAATCTTAAGATCACATAACTAAATGAGCTATCCCCAAACAGCCAGCAAATGAGGTTCAAAATGAGATTTTTCAACCCCAAGAATGGTATTCATTCTCTAATACTGCAATACGGCTTCAAGCTTCATAAGTGACCTTGAAAAATAATGAACCACTTAGGTTGGATTTGATTTGGGGACCAGTCTAAAGTTGTTTGGCACTAAGACTTTTAAATAAAGTGAATGACCTGGCAAGATAATGTCATACAAAATTTTTAAAAATAGATACTATCTATGGCTCTGAAGACAATTTCCAAAGAGGAATTTAAGAAGGGTTTTGAATAATAATGGTATATTAAAACCCAGGCACACTTCAAAGGTAACAAATTTAAAATATGATAATGGCTGGCACAATATTTTGCACATTGAAGACAATAAATATTTAAGAAAAATTTTGAAGGAAGCAGTTCCATATTGAAGTACAGATAAGGTTTTCTAATAAATAATCAGTCTAATCAGAAAATTATGCATAGACATTAGAAATGTAAATTGGTACATATTCTTTTAAAAGAGCTTGGTGAAAATTATTAAGAGTCTGAACATGTCTATGTATTTTGGTCTATTTATTCCAGTTTAAGGATTTAGCCTAAAGAACTATTTTAAGATTTCAACCAAGATTTTTTTTTCAAAAAATGTTCACTATGGCAGTCGTTCTTTATGTGTAAACATTTGTATAAAGAAAAAAATATAGATCAAAAAAACAATACTAGGGGCCTCATTAAGTAATAGAGTATTTCTCAGTTATTAAGATTTTATTTTAAAGATTTTTATTTATATAAGGAATACTTTAAATAAGAGATACACAGCAAAAGCAAGAGCAAAACAAAGATTATATACACTGAAAGGTAATCATTTCTGGTTTGTGAGATTATTTACAGTTTTCTCCTTATCTTTTGAAAATATTTTATATTGGGAACATTATTTTTACACAGACATCTAAGTTAACCTGAAGTCAGTATTGTGGTCAACTTGGATTGAGTTTTTAACCATGTGTCAGGCATGATTCTAAACTTTTTACACATATTATCTCATTTACTTCTTTTAAAAATCCTTAATGTAAAGATATTTATACTGTTGAATAGATGAGGAAACTCAGGCAGAAGGACATTAAATAACTAGTCCAACATTACCTTCCAATAAGTGCCTGAGCTAGGTTTTGAACCAAACCATCTGACTCCCAAATCATGCTCTTCATAGCCATGCTAAACTGCTCATATTACAAAGGCTGCTTAGAAAGAAAGGATATACTTAAGTCATGGAGAAAGCAATCTCTGAACAACCATGACCCTTGTCTATGAAATTTATAACCCTGTTGGTGAGATGGCTTGTGATTCTGATGGTATATTAAGTGTACTTAACTTATCCTACATATAACCAGTTTATATGAATATGTTACTTCTTAATCCTGAGAACACAAAGGCTGTTTAACACAGAGGGATATTACATCCATTTATATCCATTTAGTAAGAATCCATTTATATCCACTTACAGTGTATCAGGCACTGGACTAAAGTCTGGGAATAATTAGCAAGTTCTAGCCCTCACTGACATAAATTTAACAGTACTTCGGAGGAGTCCTGCACTCCTAAATGAAGATATTTCCTAACCATGGGAAGGGAGCACTACTTTAAGAGCAGAGAAATTCAGTTTCCTTGCTAAATGTGTTCTTTTGTCACTACTGTCTGCATAGATCAAAGACAACACAGGTAATTTTCTTGTTTTTGGAAATTCCTGTTAAATTCACTGGCAAATATAACATCCACAAAAGCCACAGCTGCTAAAATTGTAAGGGCGTCATCAGTCACGATAATAAAAATACAGTATTATCATTAGAGTAACAACTAGGAAAACACAAATGTAATTTTACTACGGATGAAAACTGTTGATGGACAGTTTTTTATTATGATTTCATTTAAATGTCCTCTGAAAAGTTAGAGTCTAATTTAGAGTGGGTCTTTTTTTTCTGTCATTATTACTGATTTTCAAAATTATTTATTTTAAGAATCTTTGCAATCAGATCCCTTTTATCCTAAAAAAAGAAAAAGTTAGGGAGAATTCAGATACACTGAACACTTTATATTTGATTTACTTTACACCTTATATTTGTTCCTTCTCTCCAAATACCATGTGAGTCTCATATCAAATGCAAGTAGAAACACTCATGTCTGTACCTCGTTGCTGCTTTATGATATGCAATACCAGTGCACAACAGGATAGAAGCCAACATCCTTTAAGGAGGAACTCGAAGGCATACAAAGGTGTAAAGTACATCAAGTTTTATTCCGCCTTCTTTATTTACAAGGCAGATTTATATTTACTAATCCCTGGAAAAACAGGTGGAGAGTGTAACAGATGAAAATAGAAGAAGATGCATTATGTTCCTCTGAACTATAAGCTGATCCATTGTAGGCACACAATGTTTCACTAGGTATTGCATGTAATAATACAGATGGATTTACCACCTAATGGCTGCTAAGAAAATCCATTTCTTGAGTACTGTATTTTATACCAACAGAAAAAGATAATTATGCAAAAGAAATAGCCCAATGTTCAAATAGTACCTTAAGTATATGAACAATTTAGAAACAGAAAACAAATTACCTTGACTTCTCTAATGTAAAATTATTGTCCATGCCCTTCAAATACTTTATAAAATGAAACACAAATCAAAGTGATTACAGAACGACTAATGAGCAAAATTGCATTCTGAGCAAAGAAAACCTTTTAAGTATTGACTCTTTTGGAAAATAGTTTTGAGACCAAATACTGTATTGAGACCAAAACTTGGGAGCCATTGAGGTTCTAGTCACTGAAACAGTTAGACTATAGAGAAGCAAATATCTGTACACATCTGCAGCCATACGCAAGGTCCCACATGAGATGTAGCAACCAGGTGTGTTTTAATGTGATAGTGTAACTGATGTGTGCCTAGAGTAATGGGACCATTACATAGTGTTTCCTGTACATCTGCTGAATAACTTTAAAATCATGGTCGATTCGAATGCTCAGGTTTGTTTGTTTGTTTTTTTTTCCATTTAAGAATATATCCAGCTATAATGATTCGGATTCTGTACTTGTCATATTGATTTTTCCTTATGTTAAATTCTGTATCATTTTCACTTTGACTAATCTATAATTCCTGAGCACTTCATTAATTCAAATAGTTAATTCAATTATTTTTCTGTTCCATCCATAGCCTTATGTTTAAGTGAGGCCTTGTTTTAGTCTCTTGGAGATTTATTCATCGTTCATGAACTTTTGTAATTCCTCCCCACCTTTTTTTAAATTAATATGTTTCATCTGTCATATCTTTATGATGAGACAATACATACATGATAAAAAAAACATACAGCTAACTTGATTAAAAATGAGTTAGTTTATGCCTAGAGATCAATATATTGTTCCTTCTACTCCTACACAGCCATCCTGAAAAATACTATAGGTTAAAGAAAGAAGGCAATGATATATATTTATTATAGGACAATACGTATCCATTTGAGAAAACCCTTTGCAGAAGGTAATATTGGAGAAGGGATATAGGCAGATTTGTGTCATCTGGATACTGAAGTGCATGGATTACTTGGCTCAGATAGTTGTTATAGAAGGGAATGAAAGTGTATTTAAGGACAGGGCCCTGAGGAGTGTCCACGGAATGCATGAAGAAGGCTGATGGGGATTGTCTAAAGCAACACAGTAGCCTAGATACACACCAAGCATTTCTCTGGTCTTGGACAACAATGGCTAAGAGCAAGATAAGAAATATAAGGTCACGGAATCCCAGGAGGACATAACACTGCTGAATGATTGCATTTTTGAGCTGGAAGGCACATCATGGATTCTTTTTTTTTTTTTTTAAGACATAACTGGTAACTCTTTGAAAGCTGCAGAGACAACACTACACTTAAAATCGCAAAGATCTGTTTCACCTGCAACTCTACAATTTTCCTGAAGACACAGAAGAAAAATCAATTGTTTAACCCATATTAAAGAGAGAGAAAAAAAAAAAAACACCAATAGCGAATAATTGGAGTTGTGGTTTAGGCATAATGGATTCCCTCTCCTATTGCCTCTAATTAATCCCTCATAGATGTCTCCATTCCAGCAGACATGTTTACTAGCCAAGTTGTGCTAAGATGATTTTTGCATGGCTTCATTTAAAAAAATGGACAGGGTGTGGGTACATAAAGCAAACAGATAGGAACATCAAACACAAAGTCTTTCATTTCTGGTGACTACTGCTCTCATATTAACAAGTATCTTCAACAGAAAAGCAATCTCTACTTTTCCGAGACAGCACACACAATGAGGGTAGTTAACATCAGGATGACTCTGCCACATCTCCTAATTATGATACACTGCAGAGGCAAGATGCAGAACACAGGGCATTGAAACACAACACTTTTTCCCTCCTTGGACAAACAATTTAATCGAGGTAGACTTTTGTTAAAATACTCTTCAAAAGGATAACAAGAGAAAGAAATGCTGTGACAGGTTTGTGGGAGCTGAAAGTGGGTACCTAGCCAGGCAGCTTCTCCTTAGTTTCACCTGCTGATAGCATATGATAGAGATGCAGGGTAAGTCCCAGACCCAACAACTACACCAAACCTGGTGGAGTGTCAAGATTACCAGACCAGGTGTCAATATTATTGGTTTTTAGTTTGGCTCTGCCATTAAGAACAATTTTTTTAATCCTTTGAACTTAAGTTTCCCCATGTGTAACGGCTTCATTGCTTCCTTCTTTCTCTTTGCTATCTACTCCAAAATCACTTGTTGAGCTCCTCCTAGATATTAATCACTGCAGTGGTCAGTCCCCCTGCCCTAAAATAGAAATGCTAAGGCCTGAAAGAGTTGGTGTGAAGATGAAATAGAGCCCTAGGAACATTGTCAATAGCATAGTGTTATGTAAAAGGAGAAGCCTTATCTCAGACCCCTCCTGTGTTCCCTGTTAGCGCTAGGTCCCTGGTCCCCACAGGATATCTTGTTCTCCTCCCTTCCCCACCAAAAAAATGACTGCATTGATCGGGCAAACTCTCAGCAGCATCTAGTTAGAATTCTGATTGTTTTCTGTAGCTATCATTTTTACTAGACTAGTATAAGACAACTAAATACTTTGAGTGCCCCTAAATACAAGTGTGTGCACAAGCACACACACACGCATGTACATATGCACTCCACCATCAGAATCACAAAACTCGACAATGTACTTTCTTTTAAAGATAAGAGGAAAAGACCCTGCGCTAATTCCCAGCAAGCCTAGATCAGACTTCAGTGAACAACCATCTGGAAAGTAACCAAAAGGCAACAAAAACAATTAACATTTACTGAGCACTTAACTATGAGGCAGGTGCTGGCCAACTGGATTTAATACTTTGGAATAGATACAATTATCCTCATTCTATGGAGGATAAGACTGAAACACAGAGAGGTTAAATAATTATGAATTTATGCAATTTATGAGTGGCGGAGGAATAATTTAACCCCCTGCTAGTCTGGCCCCAGGTCCTGGGCTCTCAATTATCTTTACTGAAGAATGTGCCTCTGGGTGCCTGCAACAACTGTCACAAAGCCCATCCACTACCTTAGCACTTGTGCTAAGTAAGCACTTGACTTCATAAGGTTGTGATTTGTGTCCACAATGAATATCTACCATTCATTCTTATTCTATGTGTAAGTTTGGAAAGCAACAAATTTAAAATGAACATAACTAGAGTCAGGCACACCAACAGCCAGACTATAAAAAAGGAAAATACACATTTTAAAATATATATTACATATATAGTATATTAAATACAAAGACACAAAACAGTAGGCTAGAAGACTGGAAAACTTTACTGTAGGACTCCAGGCCCATAGCCACCTCAAAATATCTCAAGGGCTTCCTATGCAGAAAGTGATCACTAAGCTAAGAACCGAACAAAAAGATTAATCTAAGAGAATATAGTTTATAATGATTATGAAGTCATGAAATATTAAAAAGATGATCCTTCCCAGAAAAAGTTCCGTTCCAGAGAATATTCAAACAGCTAAGTTTTACAACATTTTTGTTCTAAGCAGTGCCAGAGAAATGAAGATAATATTCTCTGTATTATTATTTTATTATATCTATTTTTATATGCATAACTACATTTATATGTTTATACTGATTACGTTAATACTGATTAATTATTCTTCTTAACATTCTACCATTCTTTAGACTATATGTAGGTCAGATGAATCACTTTCTGTGATTTAAAGCTTCCTAGAACTCACCCAGATAGAGTTACCTTTTCCATATTGACAACACCCCCCTTCCCACCGCTTTCAGTCTTTCCTTGGTAATCTGTCTGTCCTCCTTCAACATCGTGCCCAGATATTCTGGGATGCTGAGCTGAGATCCTGAAGGCACCAAACCCCATTTGCTTGAATTCCCAGCTAGATAGCGCCAATATCTGTAATAGCTTTGTTTATTTATGCTCAATAAAATCATATCATTTAGAGGAAAGACTCAGACGTGAGCAACATAACTTCTCTTGGGCTAGGAAACACTGGAAGACAGGCAGCTGCTCAGATTCAAAATCAATGTTGCCACCTTTCCCTACTTCACATCCCTCTGAGTTCACTATTGCTATAAACAATTAATCAGATTTGAATTATTCCCAATCTCTACTCTAAGAGGGCAGCCAAATGGTGATAGGAGCCATCTGGGGATGGGGACAGGGAGGGAGGAGTTGTGCAGTTCTCATCTGGGGAAGAACAGGCACACAGAGTGGGTCGAGGTTGCCAGAGGTGCCCGGCGGCGACACTGATATCTCATCACCATTCGTATTCAGCCCAAACACCATTCAGGAGCCCCATCAGGAGTCAGTGAGAGAATCATACCAAGGAAGGCACAGAGAAGCTTCAGGGGTGGCAAAACAGTCACTTGGATATATGACCCAATATCTGTACACCCACCTCCTGAAGTAGAATATGAGGTTCTCCATGGTAAGGCCTGTGTCTTAGTCACCACTATCCACGCTATCAAACCTAGGAAGATTCCACAAGCTTCCTCTGGCTCCTCAAACACACTTAGGCAATCGTTACATACATTTGATTTCAAGGATGCAATTGCTATTTTTAATAAAGCAGTAGCCTGAGTGAGGCCCGTGTTTATTTTCTTACTCTCATACTGTCTTTTGTTTGCTTGAGCAAAAACTTGGACTAATTCCAGGCTTCACTTCACTTTAGTAATAGCTGAAATCTAATCAGGACTGTATTTTTAGTCTCCTGTCTAGTCCCTCTGCCTGCCTCCCTTCTTCCCTTCTCCCTCTTTCTCCGGCTACCCCCTCCTCCCTTTTCTTATTTTCCCTCTGACCTCTCTTTTTCCCCTTCTCTCTCTCCCTCCCCCTCTTTCCCTCTTTCAGCTAATACACAAATCCCACACACATAGACATACACACTGAACTGAATAGCTCCTTTAAAAAACTGTGTCAAGTTAAGAAACATTTAGTGTGTGAGAATGAAAGCCATCCTTTGGGAATTGTTTTTGTTTTATTGTGCCCTAAAAATTAAACTCTATGTAAATAGATGTCTTAACTTTACCTTGGTAAATAGCGTGTGTGTGTGTGTGTGTGTGTGTGTGTGTGTGTGTGTGTAAGAGAAAAGTTCTCTGTTGAAAGGGAATGGCTGGAGGCTTCTGTTAAAGGTTATAATTAATCATATTTATAAACATAGCAACAGTGAGTTTACTCCAAACAGACCAATAATTCACCTGCAAAAGTGAAAAAATAAAATAAAACTACTTTACTCAAAAAATCAAACGAGTTACAAACACTCTTATATACTGATTTTGTATTGTGTATGCAACTTATCGTTGGATTTTAGGTAGAAGTTTTGGTGTCATTCTCATTTTCTAGAGAAAAAGTAGTCCAGAATTGGATTTGCATTTTTTTTTAACATATCAGAAATTCCATTTGCTCTGTGTAGGTTCATATCAGATAAACTGCCTTGTGGGTCACTTATTCTAAGGAAACCTCCTAATCAAGAATCCTTACAGTTAATGACCTCCAGGAGCCGATAGTATAATTTTTAAACTTCTCGGTAGTGCTCACACAAGGTAGCAAGCATCCTCTAGCACAGAGTCTCTGTTGTCATTAATTTACATTATATTGTAATATTTATTAAAAAGATAGACCAAGAAACTACTATTTTAAGAATGGAGAAAAGCTGCATTCATTATTCAGCCATATAAGGAAGTTAAAACGATGCAGGGCCAGTGCAGGCAATGACAAAAAGCTACTGAGAAAGAAGTTTCTTTTTTTATTTAGGAACAAAGGGAAATAAATAGTATGAAGAGAAAATAATAAATGATTATACAGGTCAGGTACATGGAGGGATTACATCATTTAGCATTTTTCTTGCTTCTCAAACTCAGTTAATCATGGCTTTTCTAGAGTGTGGGTGGGGTGCAATGCGGTTCAAGAATTCCTGGAAAGACAGATGACTGCTCTGGTTTCTGTTCTTCTGCATGAGCCATGTTTCAGTCAGGGTCACAGCCTCAGAGGCTGCCCACACGCTCATCCTGGCCTACGAAAGGCATTTGGGGGAAGAATAGCTCCTCATGAGGCATCATGGATTTTACAGTCAGGCAGTCCTACTGATAAAGTCTACATCCATCCTCATCAGCTGTGTGATGCGAAGAAAATTAGTTGCTCTCTAAGCTTCAATTGTTTCATCTGTAAAATGAGTATAATAGCACCTATCTAATACAGTCGTTTGGTGATTAAATCAAATAAATATTGTAAGAAAAACAGCATGAAACCTGGTTGTCAACATACCTGAGACCACTACCACCTTTACAATCATCACTCCAACACCACCGCCATAAAAAATACCACCACTTCCAACATCAAAACCACAACTACCACCATTATCACCACCACCTCCCAAACCAGCACTATCTACCACCACCACCACCAGAATATCCCAAACCACCACCTCCAACATTGCCATCAGCACTGCGGTCACCACCAATATCATCATCACCACCATCACCACCATCACCATCACCACCACCATCATATCAAAAATCACCTTCACCAACACCATTACCACCACCATCACTACCATCACAATCTCTACCACTCTCATCCTCATTTTACAGAAGATGTGAGCTTAAGTAACTTGCCGAAAGTCACAAAGCTAGAAGAGGAGAGTGGAGTTCAAACTTGGGTGTGGAATCCAAGTTGAGGGATCCAAGTTGAGGGCTCCTCCTACGTCCACCTTTATCTCAGGGAGTCCGACATGGGGAAGTTTTGTGGTCTTGGTTTCGAGGTTCACTACAGGGTTTCAAGGGTACCCAGAACTTCAGATCTCTCCTACCTAAGCCTAAGAAAAATTGTACCTGGAAATAATATATCTTCAGGCCATTTCATTCACATATAAATTATCAGGTTTAATGAAATTTCCTTGGTTGCCCTGGTATTGTTGAAGACCAGCTGAAAGGCAAGGACCCAAGTTCTGCCTTGGCTCTGTTTTTGCCCATTGCCTCCATATCTTCAACTCAAAGAATAAAATGCCTATTCCCCAATCTCACCCTATGGAGACCATTGTAAGAAGGAAAGAAAATGTCATGTAGCACACTAGTCCTCAGGAGAAAGGCAGGAAATCAAAAGGCGTTGTTTATTTTGCCTGGTTTTCCAATGAGACAACTGTATAGGCCTCTGAATAGAATAAGCCCTGGCTGGCTCAACCTTTGGCAAATAGATGGGCATTACGTAGGCAGTATGTCGAGCCAGGAGAGGAAGCAAAGGAGATTTCCTTTCATTTTGCCCATATTGTTGATGGCTTGCTTTCTCTCCTAGGACCTTCTTCAGGCCAGGGCAGAAAGTGCAAGGCAGTGTGAGAAGCCAGCAGTTAAACTCCACTACCTGCCACAGCGGCGGGTCTGCTCCATCAGCACCATCTATGGGGCTCCCCTCAGCTGGCTTCTCCAAGGTGGTTATAAAAATCATCTTTAGCACCACTGACCCACCTTACGTTTGGCTGTCCTCCCTTCTGTTCTGGTCACCTGGCCAAAGACACTTCTATTCTACTGCTGCAAGTATAACACTTGGTTGCATGGCATTTAAAATGTAATACAGGGCCTAATGGCTTTCCATTCTAAAGAATCTTCAATGAATGGATTTCAGTAACCATGAGAGAACATGATGGAGATATTTTATAAGGAAACCTCTACAGTTATCAAGATATTGTAACCCATAGGTGATTTTCTACTTCTAAGCTAATAAGGACAGAACAGAATAACAACAAATAACCCTATTACAGGTGTCATATCCTCAAGGTTGCTCCATTCAAAAGAACTAAGCATACTTAAATCTCTCTCCCTGGGTCACCAGTGTCCTCAGCAAAGAAAACCAAAGAAAGTCTCATCGTGCTTCACAATTTAGTTTAAAATATGCTCAGGGTTTACCAAGATGGTGGCAATACACAGGTAACTGAGAAAATGGGGTGAGAGTGGGAGGTAAACCGGGTTACCTCAAGCGGGTACAGAATCAAAACCATTCCTTGAGACCAAGGACTAATTCACAAAGTACAACATAAAGTACTGACAAAATTTTACTAGAAATCTTGTAATTCTTCTTTAGAAACTACAAGCGGCAATGTGGTACAGTAGGGCAAGCACATAAGCGTTTGTTTTTTAAGTCGATCAGCTATTTTATTTATTTTGTTAATGCTTATATTGTCGTAGTAAAAACATTTAACATGAGATCTAGCCTGTTAACAGACTTTTAGGTGTACAATACAATATTGTTAACTACAAGCACGATGTTGGACAGCAGATCTCTAGAACTTATTTATTTTCGCATTACTGAAACTTGGTAATTTCAGATAACTGTTGATTAGCAACTCTCCTTTTCTCACTCCCCCTGCCCCTGGCAACCACAGTTCTGTTCTCTGCTTCTATGAGTGACTATTTTAGATACTTCCTATAAGTAGAGCCATGCAGTATTTGTCCTTCTATAACTGGCTGAATGGAATACATGCTCAAACTAATTTAAAAGATGGTTTAAAATTCCATTAAAAAATAATAAATGTTCAATGAGTCTTTCATTACAGTTGATAACCGCCCTGTCTATTTAATGAAGTTTTACCAAGATGACTTCATCTTAAAATGTGCATTATACTTTTCTTCCATATTATGCCTTCTGTCCTTCAAAAGCAAACACAAATATTTTGTCCAAAATTAGGGCTTCTCCTACAACTTACACCATGTGTACATAATGATGTTTGCACTTAACAAAATATGATTTATCTCATTATCTCCCATTTTAATTTATAAGAAGTATGTTTCCTTGTTTCCTTCATCATGAAGAGCCCAGTGTTAGGCACAAATTAGAGCTTATTAAGTATGTGCAGATTGGTTGGTAAATTCTTCTTAGCCCTGAACCAGTGAAGTATTTAGCCCTCCAAGGAACGGCCTTGAATGATGACTCAGAAAAGAGTCCATATTTTAAACACTTCAGTATGTCTAAACTATGAAATCTCCTCATTAGCTAAGTTAATTTTTTTTTACATAACTATATTATAACTCCAAATTCTAATTAGCTATGGGAAAATGAGATTACAACAGCAAACATGGCAATCTGGTTAATATGGTAAACAACCCTTATGTATGTAATCAATTTAGGCTCCTAGCAGTAGTGAACTCAAAATCATAAATGTTTTTTGGCTCTTACTCTGTTTTATTTTTATAATAATTATGCATTCATAAAGGCATATGCACTTATAAAAACATTTCTTGTTAGTGACAGTTTAGATTTGCATATAATACTATATATGGTTTGGTTCCAAGAAGAATAGCTACTCTAGTCTGAAAAAAATAATCCACCAAAGTAGAAATTCATTAAAATCCTAAAATTATTCCATTTAAATTTCTTACATTAGCATATTACCTAGGAAAATTTTATGTCAATGTAAAATATTTTTTAATTTTATTTAAATAGGTTAAATGTTAGCAGGCTAAATTTAATAAGCTAAATGTAGCAGGTAAAATTCTTCTGCCATAAAGTAAATCTTTACTGTGTTGGACTCAGGTAGCATGTACTAACAGCCTTTCTTGTCTAATGTTATTTTCTCTAGTATTTTTCATCATTACTTGTTCCCCCAAACACACATAATTCTTCTGATCATTTCAAATTTTCTTAATATTTTTGTCTCTTCCTTTAATTTAACAGCTGGCTGCCTTCTTGTATTTGTTCTATTCTCAGAATTGAATTGCCTTCTCCTATAGCTAAGTCTTTAATCCTTGGAATTCTATGGAGCAAAAGAATATTGGTAATATAAATAACAAACATAAATTACTTATTTTCCCTGGAATGTAATAATTCCATAAAACCTACATAAAAATGAAATTTTGTTTCTTTTCTATTTCTTGTTCCAAAAAAGTAATGTGAATATTTAATATCAAATAGCTATATTTGTTGAGATGCCCTGCATATTGTATTTCCTAGTTAATGAAGTTACAATCATACTTGAAAATGTAATAGTTTTTAAAACAATATTAATATTGGACAGATTCATCGTTTAATAAATTATGCAATGGCTAGGAACCCCCAGTAAACTGATTTGCTAAACAATATATTATATAAACTTTCCAACCTACATACTTTGTTTTTCAATTCTACATTTTAAATATATAATAGTGAATGCTCATGATCTTTGAGTTGTCTTCCAAAATTGATATTAAAGCTGGATTACAACTAAGTACTATAATTAAATTTGATTTATATGTATATTAGTTAATTAACCTTAACATTTTCTGGCCAAGCTAATGTTAGGTCTTGGAAGCCCAAACAAGATTTTGTAATAATCATTACCACTAAAGTAGCATCATCAAAGAACAACTATTAGTAGCACTGAGACTTTGTGGGTATCACCTATCCCACAAATCAAATGAGCATATTCTTAATTTATTTTTTATTAGTTGTTAACATTAGACAGAATTCCCTGTTGAAAATCAAGATTAGCTGGCACAGATTTACTACTTGTCATTGATTGAGTTTATATAAATGTATGTGCTGTTAACTATATCTAATGGGTTTTCCATTAAACGCATTTTATTAGAGACTATATCCATCACTTATCATAATCAGTATGATCTGAAATATAGACTTTGTTGTTTAAAAAGGTCAAATTGACACATTTTATAAACAATATAAATGTCTAACCAATATAACGTATCCTTGAAACTACTAAGAAAATTTTTTTAAAAAGTCAAACAAATATTTAAATTCCTTTATGTAAAAATATAGATGAATAGGTACAGATATACTTATAAATTTCAATGACTTCTTTCACACTAAATATAAGATCAAAGATTAGGAATCTCTCTTGTTCTTAAAACCAAAGAATCAATAAAGCTGACTGCTTCTCGATCTCCATCCCTGATCAGACTGGACCCTATTTTTACCTTGGTTAATGGTTTCTTAAAATTAGATGGTCTTTAAAGTCAGGCTTTTCCAGGAATCTCTTTATGATACTCTAGGAAGATCATAAATTCAGGTTTTATGTACAGCATTAAAGAAACAAAAAAAAAAATTTTTTTTAAGTATTTAATAGAGCCAGCGGTGTCAACAGTCCCACCTCTGTATTGCAGGTTTTTAAGAAAGTATCTCTTGAGATTAACTATGTAACTGGATAAGATAAAAAATTCATTGTTAAGATAAATTGGGTTGACTCTACATGGTTCAGCTTCACTGCATGATGATCTCTCTCTCTCACTTGGATCTGACTGTGGACCTGATACTGAAAATGACTACCAGAAGACAAAAAATTCCACAGAAAAAATAGAATAAGGCACCATTGATAATATTTTGTTTTCCTAGATTATGTTTGAATCCTTCGTGCCTAGTCACCCAAATAAATTTCTTCAAGCAAAAGATCAATTAAACATCTATGAAGCTCATCAGTAGTAAAACTATAATGAAACTTAAAATTAAAATTCTAAAAAGAAGAAAAAATGCAAGGCTGTAATTATGTCCCACTTATAAATAAAACGTTTTGCCATTTTTTTAAATTTCATATCTCAACTTAGCAAATAAGATGCATTGAGTTTCTAAAACTAAGAACTGGTGATTAATCTCGAATAGTACCAAGAACACGAATACAGAGATGCCATGCTGATAATGTCACCAATTCTTACCACTTTTCACAAGATATATAAATTTCTGAAGCTGGAATTTGGCAATATTCCTTCCTTGGCAAAAATTAAATCAATTTAATGGCACAGGGTGAATGTTTTAAATGGAGTTTGGCAGAATAAATCATTCCATCAAATTACTCAGTCTCCTCCTCCCTCCTTCTTTTACACTATGCCCCGAAGAAGGTTATTTATTTATGGTTTGGTAAAAGTCCTGGACAGCACAATAAGTAGGCAAAGCCTCTCAAATAAACACGCACAGAGCCATAATTAAGAGAAAGCAAGACCAAATTTTCATGAGAAAATATCCTAAGTAAAATGAATAAACAAAACAGAACACTAATTTGGTTATACTTAGGGGCTACCCTTGTGAGTTCATTTACTAACATGTAATACTCCTTTAATTGCACGGAGTACACTTTTACGTGGATTATAAGTGCCAACTAATACAAGGGGGTTCAATAACCAAAATGATTAGAAAACATAATGAGAAAGAATTCCTAGCAAAGGAACAGAGTTTATATATTAACGTGAGCAGAATCACATTTGATGCAAGGCCTTTGGGAAAATCTTTCCTGGAGTATGCAGGATATTTATTTGCTACTATATTACTATCTTTCAGTCAAATATGTGTCCAAACAAAACACATCTCAATAAGTGAAACATTAACAACATAAGAACCAACATAAAATATTCATCAAAAGCTACCACCCCATCTCTGTGTTTGTTTTCCCGACACTTTTGGTAGGAGAGATTTCATCTTGGAGAGAATGTACTTGCCATTTGACATATCACAAGGCATTTACACAAGAGTTAACCATTTATAGAATAAACTATTTTTATATTTTTCTTCCTGATATTCCTAAGTTGCCAATGATTCAACTAACATAATGATTCATTTTATTGTCTCTTGTTGCATTGCAGATATTGGAAAGTTTCCTTTCTTCCTTCTTTCCAGTCTGGGCATTACTCATTGAGTCAAATTTTCAGGCTTGCTTTTGGTGAGTGCCATGCCTTTCCCAGGAGAGGAAAGAGAACTAGCTCTCCAAATAGCAGCTGTTAATGGAAAAATCAGTGCACAACCAGGCACTCTGTGTTACCACACTGTCGAGTGTCACTGTAAAGTGGCAATAAGAAGGGTAAATTGTTCCCCACTTCTTTTCTCTGACCTGTGCCCTGTCAGCTTGGATGGTTGGACAGAATCTTATTTCTCTCATCACCACTATATCGGTAGGGTAAAAGGGTTTGTTTAATTGTGTAAAGTAAAATCGGACTGGAACTAAATAAGACATTAACATAAAATTGAAAAGGCAGGATTGGTCATTAAGTCATAATCGAGCATTAGAATTTAAGTAGAAACATTATCTTCTATTGTCACAAAAACACAGTGTCAGATAAAAGCAGCAGAAATGACTTCGGTGGGCCCTGGTAACCAGGACATTCTTTTCAGAGGTGTTTCATTTTTGGGCTTTCCCAATTTGTACTCAGTAATGAAGTTAGGGACTAGATGTAGTGTTTTAAATATTCTCTTTCTGTGTGTATATTATGTGATTAAAAACTAGAATACAACTTTTTCAACCCATCATAAGTGGTTTGATAAATTTTATCATTAGACTCAATCTATTCTAATCTATAATGTACTTAAAACATGCAAAAGTACAAAAGTAAAAATAAAATCAAATTAAGATCTCTGAGTATAGAGCATATCGATGGTACAGGAGCGAGGACTGAGATGAGACAGTGGTCTTGTATAGTAACTATTCCATTCCTTGTATGCCATTTAGTTTTTTAAAAATGCACTCATTCTCACATCCACAAACGCACCCAACCACACATGTATATAAAAAAGGAACTTACACAATTTCATCGTTCTGGAACTCGAGCTCTCCACAAGTGTCCTCAAAGTCCTCTCCTCCACCTCTGGCGGTCCCTTCAATGGTTTTATAGGGAACGATAACATTTCCTCGAGCTCCAGATGTTCTCAATACTTTCACCTCCATGATGCCAATGCTCTCACTCACATGAGTCACAGGTTCCTCGAAAGTAAAGATGCCTGCGTGGTCATCATCAAAAATAGTCACGGTGGCAGTGGAGGGAGATCCGAGGCAAGCGAGTGAAGAAATGTGATTGGCTTCCAGTATGCCGTCTTCTGACGCCTCAGAAGACACTTTGACATTGCTGAGATGCACAAGGAAATTTTCATCCTCCTCAAAGATATCATCATCAATGATGCCAACTCTGATTTCTTTCTGGGTCTCACCAGGCTTAAATACCACAGTTCCTTCAGTAAATTCATAATCAGATCCAGCATTGGCTGTGCCATCCTCGGTTCGGAAGTCAACAAACACAGTGTTGGTCAAATCACCGCCTCTGCGGATAATAGTTAGGGCTACAGTACCACAGTTCTCCAGACACTGGTATGTTCCTTGTTCAAAGAAGATCTTACTAACAGGGTCATTTTCAGTCATTTCAGTGTTCACCTCATGCATGCTGACAGCCTTCCTGGCTTGGTCAGCCGCATGCCTCTTTAAAATGTTGCCAGCTCCAGTCATCAGGCGAGTAGCTTGAATGCGGTAAAATGCTCGACTTTTTTGCTGCTGACTTAGGACTTGGTAGTTAGCTAATTCTATTAATTGTTCTATTTCTTTCTCTGGATGCTTCTGCTTGAGTTCCTTTAGAATCCTAGCCATTTCTCGCCTAGCTTCTTCATCATCCTGGTCCCTCTCATCGACCTCCAGAACCAGAGCTCCATCTAAGAAATTGTCAACATGGGAATTAACAACTTTCCCATCCATTTCAATTTCAGTCTTGGAAGATGGCCTGTCTCCTTCATGTTCGATGATCATTCCCCTCTGCTTGCCTGCCCGATACCTCTTATAAACATACTTGTAAAACAGAAGCCTCCGGTCTGCTACCCAAGCAAACACAACACAGATGGGAAAGAAGAAGAAAGTAAGCAAACCTTCCCAGACCTCCACGACCCCAGGAGAGATGACAGACAAAATAATGTAAAGCCAGGTATAGGCGAAGATGCTCCAGGCTGCCGTCACGAAGAACACACGCAAATGCTTTATCTTCCTTGTCTCTCCATCGGGGACCACGTAGACACAAAGCGCAATGATGATGAACATATTGAATGCGGCACTTCCCACGATGGTGCTTGGACCGAGGTCTCCAGCAGTGAAGTTATGGCCACATACTTCAATTACTGAAAGGAGGATCTCTGGAGCAGAGGATCCCAGGGCCATCAAAGTCAAGTTGGAAACTGTCTCATTCCAGATCCTCACGGTTGTCTTCGTGGTCTCTCCATTGGGTTTCTTTATGGTTATTTCTTTTTCTTGGGATGTGATGACTTCTATAGAGGACATGAACCGGTCAGCAATGATAGAAACTCCGAGAAACATGTAGACCATGGCCACAAAATACACAGTAGCTCTAGCAATTTTGTCCCCAAAGGAAGGGTCCTGGGGCTCCCAAATGGGTAAAATCACCCCTCTCTTGCAGTAATATGAGCCGGTACACTCGCCAGTTGCATTGCCTTCTCCTTCCATTTCTGTCTCAGCGCTGATATGGTCCACGTGGGAAAATAAGAGAGCCATGATGGCTAACAGGTGAAATCCGAGTGAAAAGGTGGGTGAGAGATTTACTTGCAGCATGTTGTACAATGGCAGATTTCCAACTGTCCCAACCTACTGGTAAAAATAAGATGGGGGTTGGGTGGGAGAAAAAAAATCATATCATGAGAGCCAGATCCAAAGCATGACTAATTATGTATTTTTACTAATTTTCCCGATGATTTGCTTATATTTGACAATCACAAAGTCAATGGGTGGATCATTATTCTAAGAATCCATCTGTGATTAAGTAATCCTTTGTAAAGTTTCCAACTTGACCTCTCCACGTGTGAATTTTCTATATGGAGTCCCGTTCACTAGACAATGTGCACAACTGACTTATTGGAAATGAACAGTTCAATTATAGCCTTGCCTAGTCACATGCACATTTATGCCCATTAACAGCCAATATGAAAAAAAAAAAAACTTTTGAAGCATTAAATAGTTTCTCTTTGTTGCTGAAGCAGATTTTCTTTTAAATTTTAGTTAGTATGATTACCTTCCAGAAACTGTTTCATTGTCAAAATCACCTTATTAACATTGCTGCTCTGAAGTTCAGACTTTAAAAATCCTACCAATACAGGTCCCTGTTGACAATCCTAAATTCTGCAGCACACCCTACATAGCATTTCATGAAATCATGTCATTTGCTCCAAACCTAATTGGAAATACAGGGAAATCTTCATACTTGCCTGCAATCAAAGCTCAACGGTATTTGTACTTGAGGAAAAAAAAAAAAAACTGCTGTAATGCAATATTTCCACACATTTAGTACCACTTTTAAAAGCATGTTTGATGAGAGCACATTTCCTCCTAATTTTCAGCAAGCCCAGGTCTCCTGCTTCATTAGCATCCGGGCATCTGGTTCTTCAAGCACAGTTCTTCACATCTGTGCACAGATCTCGCCTGAGAATCTGCAGGCTGTCCATAACAGGAAAGGAAGATAACCAGGCCCAAGTCTGGCCGTGTGTAAGCCTTTTGCCTGGCAGGCTGTGAAATCAGTGTTACCAGCCATAAAATGTTCCTTCTCGTGTTGATGTCATACTTTCCACGGTCATTCTAAAACACATCTTAGTTCTACAGAGGGTTCAAGTGACCAAAAAATGCAGGAGCAATAATTCCACCTAAATTAGCTCATGTGGCAGAATGACAGTGACCACAAAGTAACATATGATGAAGGGCTGTAGGCAATTAGGGTTGCCGCAACGGAGTCACTGAGCAGCACAAAGCTTGGAAAGCAAAGTGGTGGACTAAGCCACCATGGTCCCAAGTTTGCACACCAGCTTAGGCAAAGCTCTGCTCGGATCTTACATCACCTCTGCCTCCAGGGCTTGCTGGGGTGCCAGAGCAGAGGAGGATCTGCTCCCCATCAGGGTCACTCTGGTCTGAAAGGCCAGTTATGACATCAGACAAAGTGCTGATAGGAAGGAGTCCTGAGTCAGAACATAGTCTTGTGGCCCGATAAAAAGTTAAAAGTAGAGCTGGATTAGAGCCTTTCACAACCTCAGGCTATCTGAGCATCTCCACCCCCCCCGAACCCCCCCCCCCTCCATTCACCTACTTTCTCTGGCCCATGCTTGCTGCTGATGACCTATACTGGAAACTGCGCCAAGACCTAGGAGAGCGCCCTCCGGACCCAGCACATTCTGGCAGACCCTCAGAGAGCCCACAAATGCCTAAAGCCCTTAATAGCTCATCACTATTAGGAGATAAGCTTTGACATTTTTCCCATAAAGAAGACACAGCAGAGGGTTGTGGTGCTAGAATTCCATTCTAAATAAAAGGAAAAAAATAGAAGCATATTTTCAGAATATGCAAAAGTTCATGGTCAATGTTCTGCTTATTTGGCCATCGCAGGGCTTGAGCGGGTTGTAGCATCTCTGCTTAAAACAAGGTGACATTGAACCAGCCTGTAAGAGCAGTGGAAGGTCTAGTTCTAACTCCCTTATGCATGCATTTATTCCACAAATATTGGAGTGCCACCTAACATTTATTTCTTAATGACCTGCTAAGCTTTCTTCTAGGTCCTGAGAATTCATCAATCAATAATAAAAAAAAAAAAAAAAAAAAAGTGCCTGTCCTCACGGACTTTATATTCTAATAGAAGAAAACAAACAAATAAATACAAAGGTTAGATGGGAAAAAGTGCTGTAGTGGGAGGAGGAGAACTATAAGGAGGACAGGGAGTCTACGTGCGTGTGAGTGTATACATGTGTGTGTGTCAGTGTGCATACACACAGCATGCAGCATTTATACTGGATGGTTAAGGGAGGCCTCTCTGATTAGGGGATATTTGAACAAAGTCCTGAAGGAAGCAAGAGACTAAACCTTGGGGATGGTATGTGCAGGGAGAGAATTCCAAGTAAGTGCAAAGACCCTGATGGGACTTGTGTTTTGCATTGTCTGGGAACCACAGAGAAACCAGGGTGGCAGAAGGGCAACGAGCAAGGGGAGCAGGGCTCAGAGGGGACGGATCGTGCGGGCCATTGAGGTCATCCATGTAAGGCACTGACTCTGGCTGTGAGGAAGATGGGAATCATAGGGAGGTTCTGATCAGAGGTGTGATATGGACTGATTTTCCTTTTAAAAAGGATCTTTCTGCTGGTTCACTGGAGAATAGACTATAGGGGCAAGGGTGGAAACAAAAAGACCAGAAAATCAACTCATATAATAATGTGCAAAAGTAATCTTAGAGAACTATTGAACTTGAGCTTGGACTAGCCTATTGGAAAACCTCTTGGATTCCATACAAGGTAAGGAGGGCCTGGGTGGTAAAAGTCCCATAGAAAGTTTGCAACAGCTTGGCTTTTATCTTATGGATTAGAGACTCAAACAGGCAAACATCAATAGTTGTGATGTAACATGTAAGCTGGCATATTCCTAGAGACAGATGCCTTTCACTCTCCAGCCTTTTAGCAATTACCTGGCAACCTCTTCCTACACACACTCTCAGAGTAAACTCTGAGGTCAGCCAACAAAAAGCCCTGCCCCAACTCACATCTCACAACATGTTCTTACCTAAAAGGGTACCAGGTATCCAAGGGTGGGTGAAGAGGTAAAAAGTCCATCATCATCATCAGAGAAAAAGGAAGAGTGCTTCTGAGGTTAACTCAAAAATATGACAATTATATTCAAAAGGTGGTAGGCACTATTATAACTTGTAAAATCAATTCTGATATACTTTATTGGCAACAAAGCAACTGGAAAAAACTATCTGGATTTCAGCTTCTTTATTAAATTAATACTAAATCTCAATGTTGATGAGAATGTGGGATAGGTGTTATCTAGATAAGAGTTCCTTCTTCATTCTTTTGTCTCCAATCTTTCAGGGTCTTTCCTTTGTCATTGGATTCAAGCAGAGCGACTTGAGCTTCCCCACTATCTCCTCAAATACATATTTCCAAGAAAATTAAGCAGGAAATAGAGGCTGTTGATATGTTTGTCTGCTGGCTGGCTTTCTTATATTCTTCCCTGATCTACTGAACTCTGTAACAAAGAGTAGGCTGATTTTCATGGTGGTTTCAGATCAACTCATACATCTGTGGCCAGTTCTTGCTTAGGAATAGCTATTAAATTATCCAAATGAGTCTTCAGCACAGTATCAAGAATATCCCAAAGATCTTCTGCTCACTATTTATTTTAAAAGAAGCCAAACAGCTCCAGCACCTACAGATTACAGACCTGAATGGCACTGACAAAGGATGTGGAAAAGATACCCAACTGAGTAAGCCAAGCTGCCTATGTTGAAGGGAGAGGTCATAGGACTGGAAACACATACCTGCAGACAGATCTTTATCAAACTGCCTGTATAAAGAGTAAGGAAGAGAATCCCCCAGCAGAGGCCTGAGTAGTGAGGCTGCAGAGCCCTGGGCTCCTTGTGAGAAGCTATAGCCAGTTTTGACTACCAAGGAGAAACTGACTCAGAGAGAAGGAATACCTCTGGCACTCCCACCAGTCCAGTGCAGGAGGCTGCCTAAACTCATTCTGATGATTGGCAGCTGGGGTTAGTCCAAGGAACTCCCTGCCTCTCTTTTATCAGGACCTGGAATTCCCCTCTATGTAATTCTTGCTGACTGAAAGCCTCAAAGCTAAGAAATTAATCTGTTTCTAAGGCAATATTAAAGCAACCACAAATTCTTATCCACTACTATAGCAAGCACTTCCAAATGCTTCTAGACAATGAGATGATGCCAGAGCATGACTTTCCTTATCTGACCATCCACCTAGGCTGCCAATTACTGTTCTGGTCTCCAACCTCAGGCCTTTAGGCCATGACACACTTCAAGAAGGAGTTCGGTGTCCACAGTAACTCTCTGCTATTACCTCCCCCCGCACCCCCAAGGGGACCTTTTCCTCTTTGCTGCCTGATAAATTGGAACAAGACCTCTAAGGGACAGGCAGTGACAGGTCATATAAGGAGCTCAAGCCCTTTCTGCTTGAACTTGGAGGACTAGAGCCAGAATCCTGTCCCACGTTAGAAAACACCCACCTCATTCATCAAAAAAAAGAAGAAAAAAAAAACAACTGGAGTAAGAGCCAGGCGACGTGGCCAGAAAAGGAAAGATGGATTTAAAATTTAGGATAATGAAGAAGTTATTAAAAAGTCATGAGCTGTGCCCCTTGGCCCTGTCCCCTACTTTGGTTTTCTACACAGAACTTTCTACTTCGTATGTGCTATACGATTTACTTAATGGTTCTGTTTACTCTCTTTCCCTCTCTAACAGATGTAAACTCTGTACGGATAGGGATTTGTGTCTTTTTTGTTCACTGATATATCTCCAGTTCCCAGAGCAGAGAGCCTGGCACATAGAATATGCACAGAACCTGCTTGTTGAATGAATAAAATCATTGAGATAGGGTCATGTGCTGATTCACCAAATCTTTGATAGCGAATCAGAATTTGGGAGCTAGGCCTGGGCATCTGCATTTTAAAATGTTCTCTATGTGAAGTGGATGCCCCTAAAATACGCAGGGGCCAGTATCACACTGAAAAACCAATGTCAGTGTTAGGTGGAGAAGAGGAAACGTGATTTCGGCTCATAGTCAGAGAACTTCAGACTGGAAAAACTGATCTCCAGCATAGCAAGAGGGGCTGGGGTCCTGTATTTCCCCCAGCATCTAGGGGTGGGTCCTTCCACAAGAGGCTTGACTTGCTAATTTCTCCTGGAATGCCAAGATCATGTGCTTTGTTGAGAGGGTCCTGATATTTCGGACATTCTCAGCAAAGCATATCTTTTCCTTTCAGTACAATAAAAAGATGTCTAGTCAAATACCAACCTCAAATCATCTCCATTAGAGGACCCATAAAAGGGAAAGTGCATCAAGAATTCAAATTTAAAATATATTCACTCTGCATACTGACATGGAAATATTGGCAAGAGGAAGCAAGCTGGAGAATAACAAGAGTCTTCCAATAGTAAATAAATGAAGAAGAATTCAGAGAGAAGACACTTTGCTAATCTTGGGCTCTAAGTAAAGTCAGCCAGGATTGTCCTCTGATTCATTATCCAGCACCAAGGGCAGGGTAAAGGCCCCAGTCAGAGGCACTTATGACAATAATGGATAAAATAACTGACTGAGCACTTGCTTTGTCCCAGGCGCTATATTGACTGCTTTGCATTCACTATTCCTGACCTTTCTGACAATATTGCAAGGAGTTATTACCATACCCGTTTTACAAATGAGAAAAATAAATGGTTCTTAAAAGGAAACTGGCTGAAGTCATAAAAACATAAGTGACAGGCACTTTGGGTTATACCACGCTTTCCAAAATGACAGCCATTTTTACTTGTTTGTTTTCACTACATAGGTTAACAGTGCTGTTAATAATAATACTGTGGTAGTAAAATGCTTCTTTATTAGGTACTTAGTGCAGAATAACCTTCCTCTGCTACCCCTCCTCCCATTTGAATAAGTATGTGTAGTTTTCAGTATCTCATCAGAGCCTTTTATGTTTACTTCTCCTGTATCCTGCCTCCCCACACCCCAAGTGAGGGTGTTATAAGCATTCCCTCCCATTCATCACGAACCAAGAGAAACATGATCCATCTGGAGGATCATCAGCTAAACTCTGAGGTCTGAAATCACTCCAAAGTCATGTAATAATCTCAAGGTTTCTCCATTTGGTCAGGAGAAAAGAAAATAAAGAAATCCTAGCAGTGAACAAGCAAAACTAAACTAAAAGAGGGCAAAATGGGTGGAGTTGGGGACAATACCAAAATTCAGCATAACAAATTAATACTTTGCTCTAATAACAATAAATGAATATTTGTTAAAGAATCTCAATGCAGCTCTAAATTTACTGTCTTGGGGGGTCAAGACATTTTTTTTTTTTTAATTTTTAAACTGGTAAGAAATCCAAAGGAATGGGAAAACAACATATTCATTCACGGTTTTTCTGTCAAGCAACTTAATCGCTCATATATGCCAGATATTGTTATAAAGATGAGTAAGTTAATATCCAAAGAAACTCACACTCTAGTGGGGCATTATAGTAGTCAAGGAGTGAGTTCCCTTTCTGGCAGAACTCTTCCATTCCTAGAGAATCAAGAAGAGAAGAGACTTTCCAGGCACTCAGATAGTGAGACCATAAGGGCACCCTGATGTCCTCGGAGTGGACCACCCAGTTCTCAGGTTAATGCACCTGGGGTCTTGGGGTAATACAACTAGGTTTCTAGAAACTTCATACTGCTCAGCCAACACTCCTGCAACTGAGAGAGGTCAAGTATAGTGAGCTCCTGAAGATAGGTCCTTGAAGCATCTCTTCTGTACCTTGTGAATTTTTCATGGGCCTCGTGAGGGACAATAATAACCATTTCAGATAATAATTTGTTCAGCATTCACCCTAAAGAGAAAGAGCAGTCTTTCTCTGATGTTTGACCTTCTACTCACACAAAAATGAGGTCATATACATGCATTTATATCTGGGTCCCAACAAAGGTTTCCTACCTAAAAATATTTTCCTCACTAGGTTGGTGACATTGCAACTTAAGAAATTTGTTTATCTGAGTAAAGTACAGCCCTCTCTATATTCCTAGTTCTAAAGAGGGAACCATTTATTTATTCACCAAGCATCTAGTGAGTGGCCTCCATGTACAAAGCTCTGATATGGGCAGTTTTGACACCACCCTCTGTGAAATACTGGCCTAAAAGGGTGGAAAGGCATGAAAGGTAAAACTGGGTAGAAGGGTAGAAGAAGCATGCGGCAGGCTTAGCAAATACAAACTAGAAAGCAGGCAACATGAAAACAAGAAGCCATTGGTGAGTGTGTGTGTGTGTGTGTGTGTGTGTGTGTGTGTGTGTGTGTGTGTGTGTGTATGGGGTGAGGGCAGGGCAGAGAAGAACTGACCCTAATAGGAGATCACCAGGGCCCCCAAAAGAGGTTTAAGCACTAGGAGTAATGTATACTACTTCATAATTTGGTCAAGGGTTAGTTCTGCCTTCTCTAAGTAGAAACAGGTAAGGGTTGCTAGGACAGACACTTCATTGATATGTGACAAAGATCCAGCAGAAACAGAGTCAGGCCTTCTTATCTAGGTTTCATACACAAGCCCTGAATTGAGGCAGAAAATACACAGAACTGTAAACCGCAAACTAGAAGCCTTAGGAGCTGAGGAAAGCTGCGTTCTTTAATTTATAGGCTCTTTATGGGGTATCATCTACTCTCCCCACTCACTTCATCTCCAGAATAAATCTTTGTAGTCACTCTTTTCACTTTCTTAGTCTCCCCCTTGAGACTGGTGAGGTTTAATACAGAATCCCATTTCGAGCTATATGATAGGAACCTCTAAAATGCCATTTTTTAAAAATATTTTTTAACAAGGAAAATACTGGTTATACGAGCAAAGGATGGTGAATTTCATCAGCTTTTTCCCTGAGTCATTAAACCTCATCTTCAAAGTAGGCTGTTTTTCAGGAGCTAGGATCCTATCAACTTGAAGTTTGTAAGTCTTTTAAATTTTCCTGCATAGTCTCAAATCACAGTCCTTGAAAGAATAAGGTGCTCTTGGGAAGAGCAGAAGTAGGAAGTAGGAAGAAATAGTTAAAGAAAAACCTAGAGTTGACAGATGCTCACATAATAGTAACCCTTCATTGATATTATATGCTAAAGTTTTCTAGAGTTCCTGACAATATACCCAGTGGCATGGCTCAAAAACAAATGTATATGTACATAGAACAAATTAATTTTTAAAACAGAAGCAGCTTAGAAAGGAACGAGCCAAATTTTATTATTTAGAGGAATCAATTGAGTGGCTTAGGGGAAAACATGAAATGTTTATACAAATAGCTGAGTAGTTTATGAAAATATAATTTCTCTACAAAATAAATCATGTAGTGAATATTCCATTTAAACCCACTCCATACACTTGTATTTGAGGAACTGCTTAAATACTAGCTTAAGTGTTATGGTTTCAATGTTAGTAACAATGCCAAGACATTATGTTATTATTTGTTTGGTTGGGGTTTTTTTTTTTGTGATAGCTGAAAACCTGCTGGAGAAAATCAATTTTAAAAAGTAGAGGAAAAAAAGTCAGTGAAGAAAGAAATGCTAATAATTTAATAATTTAATTAGCAAGTAAAGACAGTAACTTCTGCCTATTAAGTCTTTGTTTAAGCAAAGACTGTTTTCATCAATATCAATAACTAATGAAAGAATATTCATTCATTCATTCAACAAATATTTATTATGTGTCTGGAAATGTACAAAGCATTGGGGCTATGACCCTGAACTAAACAGGCACATTCTCTTTCCTCCTGGAATATATTATCTAACTGGGAAGACAAATAACAGATGTTAATTTAATTGTTATAAAAAGAAATGTAATTATTAACTATGATAAACGCCATAAAGGAAAAACACAGTCCTATAAGAGTAAGTAATGGAGGACCTGACCTACTAAGGAGTTAGGAAAGGCTCTGCTGAAGATATAACAGGAGAGCTGAATTTTAGGGTACTCTGCAGGAAGCCAGGCAAAAGGTTGCTGGAATGCAAGGCCTTGGGTTGACACTTTTGTAATTATCCTTCTCTGAAATGAGATTACTCACTGGCTACCTTCTTAGATATGCTGGGGTATGAGATCATATTTTTAAAAAATACTGAAAGCAATTTTTTATAATTTACGTGAGACCTTTCCCCTCTGAGATCACAGGCATGCAATTGAAGTTAACCGCAGTCTACCACACCCCTGGGGGCAATGTGGTGGGTGGAAGGGTTGTGAGCCTGGGGGCCAGCGGAAAGGCTCACTGGTCTCAGCTCTCACTGACCAGGCATGTGGACCTGGACAAGTCACTTCCTCTTTTTCAGCCCGATCTGTAATATTGGGGAATTTTGCTAACAATCTAAAGCTATGATATTCAATTTCCATTTCTAGAATTCACATTATCAAAGAAAAAAAGAGAGCTGTGACTTCAGTGAGATGACTTCAGAGTCATAGATATGGATTCACTATCTCCAATCTTACTCATAAAATAATTTCATTTCATATGCCCTCGATATACTTATTTGTTTAAAAAACAGAACAAAACAAAACAGATCTCTGATGTGTTTTCCAGAGCAGCTAGCTGTGGTTCTAAGCAGCAAGAGCACTGGTTGAAGAGAAGCTCTTAAAACCAGCCGCTGATGGCTAGCTGCCCATCCAGCAGAAGAAAGACAATGATGAATCAGGGACAAAAAAGAGACATCAACTCTGCCCAGCACCACCTCACAAATTTCAGCTCTAAGGGGCTCACATCCCCCAACATTTGAAAGGTAGATAGTTTTGGAAGAGTGACTTAGGACTTCTGAGAGACATCTAATATTCAACTGAACACTTCCCCAAACTCTCTTTTTGCTCCTGGCTGATGCCACTCCCTCTGGGCTTCCAACCTGGTCTACAGAGAAAATTTAGGTTTGCATGTAGAGTAAGCAGTCCCATTCTCTAAACCTGCTGCCGGGTCTGGATGCTATCCATCAGCAGAGCAGAACCAATGAGGGCCCCAGGTCCTCTGCTGTAAGGGGAAGCAGATGTGAGGAGCTGGCTCAAGGGGAAAAGCACCAGAGCCATTCGGTGCTAAACAAAGAAAAATCACCTATAATGGCACAAGAAACGTACCATCAAATTTAAGGGAGGAGCAGGCTGCCAGGTGGTCTGTCCTTTGCCTGACCACTCGGAGTATTACAGCCCCTCTCCTTCAAGGCTATGTAGGAAATTCATCATAAATTTTGGTTTCATGTGTAAAACACATTTGTGCAATCCACAGTTCCCATGGTATGGTACTGATGGTGACAGACAGCTAATTTGAAAAGTCTGGAAATGGCCCTAACATTGCCCCAAGGTTGTCCTTGTCATAATTTAGCTGGGCTCTTTATTTAAAAATAGCCAGGCTTTAATTATTTTTGAAGGCTTTTTTTTTCCTCTCTGAGAACAATCTAAAATGCCTCCTCCTCCATGAAGCCTTCTCCAATATTCTCTTCTTCCTTTCAACTCTACAGCATTTTGCTCACTAGTTACAGCAATCTATCTCACTTGGCCCAGTATTTACCTACTCTAAACCAGGACATCCCTAAGAACATAGAACATGGCGCAAGGAGCATGGCTTTCGAACAGCCTTAAAAACCCATACCATCACCTATTAACTCTTGGACAAGTTATTGAACTGAGCCATCATCTTCATTTTTAAATTAGGATAGAATGCTTTCTTGCAGGGCACTAATGAGCATGAAATGAGAAAATATATACTGAGTGCTTAGACTGGTCCCTGGAACATAATGAGTGCTCAACAAATGTCAAATAACTCCTCTTCATCATCTGCATTCTCTGAGAAGCCCATCACAGTGCCTTGCATACACTGAGTCCTCACTAAATTATCATGGGTGGGTTGAAATAAACTGCTGAATCACCTCTTGTCTGTTTGACTTCATATCACATCAGATTCAACGAGGAAATTATTAATTATGCTGACTGCACGTGCAGTGACATCTACGAAGCAATTGTTTTTTCTGCCTTTTTTTTTTTTTAAAAAAAAATGAAGATGGATTCTACTATTTACACATATTTTTCTACGTCTATTACATATGCAAGAAACCATTTGTCTGCACTGACATCACACTAGCTTTCTAGGTTACTGGTATGAAATTCCAAAATGATACAGTATAAGCCATTCAAGGTTTTAAGGATATCGTCTCACAGCAGGGAAAAGATTTTGCCCATTATTCAGAACACTTGAAAAGGCTAACATTTCAAGAAAGGATCAAATGTTTGTTACCTTTGCTGCCCAGAAGTAAAATTTCAGCGTGGAAGTTTATTTCTGCTGCTCCTCTCGGCAGTTCTGTCCCCAGGCACTCAGGTCCCTCACACTTCCCCATCGGAAGGGCCCTCTCAGGACAGTAACTGGGCAGCAACCTAGTTTCAAAATTCTTTCACTTCCTCCGCATCTTCCTGTGTTCCAGGCCCTCAGGACTTTCTATCTGCCAGCCGATCTAATAAATCAACCCAAGTTTGTAAAAATGAATAAGATGCTAATGGTATGCAAGAATTAATGGTAGCTCCTTCTTAGGTAATATCACTGCATTTTACTAGGGATCTACTTACTGCATGGAATTGCTTATTCAAAGGAATGCCTCTAAGAGTGAAAAATTTCATATCCTATGTTGGCCGATGGATAAATGCTTTGAACTTAGAGACGTTTTTCCCTCCTCAAAACACCTTATAGACTGTTAACTTGCCCTTGACCACAAACACATTTCCTTCACTTCAGCGACCAGTCAGGATTTTTCTCTTTCTTCTCCCAAAATTGGCAAGAAATTTTCAGATAAAGAGAAAATGTGCTTCTCTTGAACCTTTACTCCGCTCTCCTGGCTGGGTAGATAAAAGGACAATCACAAACGTAGCTATAAAACACATAGGGTTCAATACAGAGTTGTCAGCAAAGAGAACCTACCAAAAACACTACAGGCAGCAAGGGCTGTGAGAAACTATCTTCTAAGTTAAGTCAACACACTAGGAAGAGGCACCCAACCTCCTAATTTGTATTCTGAACTTCTTTTAATAAAAACATACCAGTAAAGTAGTTTCTCCTAGGAGTCTCCAGTTCAGAAAATGGGCTATTTGATTTACAAATCCTACTGAGAACCTAATCATTGTTTAGTTTATCTTCAAAAATATCTGTTATATAAAATATATTTTGTGATGTGTGTATGTGTGTGTGCATAAGAGGCTGAGGAGGGAGGGAGGCTGAGGGAGAGAGATGAAGACAGACACACACACGCACGCACACACACACACACACACACACCCCTTTTGGAAGAGAAAGAAAACTGGAAATAATCCCATTGCACTTAATGAGGCCCCACTGGACTAGCCCTCAGTCCAATACAAAACCTCAGAGGCAGAGTCTGAAAGCTCACATTCCCAGAATCCAGTCAATTTCAATGGGTCAGAAAACATCTCACATTTATTTCCACTAAATCTCAAGTATGTCTCCAAGCATTAGACACCTCTTTGTTCAGAGAGAAAACTGAAAAGAGCTAGTTCAGCAACCCACTGGCTTGGTGAGCCACAATTACCACTGAGAATTAGAGCCAAAGTGATAGGCAGCTAAGGGAGTTCTAAGCGATGCTAGATGAGATTCCAGAACCTAGGGAAAGTCGGGGAGAATATTTGCCACAAGGGGGAGCAGGAGAATTCGGTCAGATGGGAGACCATTTGGTAGAGGTTCTGATGAGGGGTCTAACTATGAGGTATGGATGATTTGGGAAGATGTTTCGGCAACAGACATTTATCCTTTAGAGGAAAAAAAAAAAAGGATGGAAGGATCTGGAAGAAGAGAGCTCATCACGTGTTGATTTCTAAGTTCTTAGTAAATGTAACACAACAATTTAATTTTTGGTTAAAAGCAACATACGCACACTCTGAAAAAATAGAAACCATGAAAGGTATGTACTCTAACTTCCTCTTTTTATTGTGTATTTCTTTTTCCAGATTTAATTTCTTTTTGTTTTGATGTCTTTTATTTCCATGCTGATGAGACAGGCTGCTTGCTTCTTACTTACATGCTAGTCTCCCTCTATCTGAAGGCACCACGGAGAAAGGGCTCCTCTCACTGAATTTCAACGTGAAAATCAGATGGTAAAGTCCTAAAATGCACTTACTCTGGGAGAAACACATCCATGAACTAAATGAACGCTTTAACTTGCTTTAAAGGGGGAATAAAACTTTATTGGATCTGCAAAGCTTTCCTCATCATTTATTTTGTCAAAGAAACACAATAAGTACTTAGGGGGATGGAGCCATGCGTTTACTTTGGAAGATAAATAAAAGTCTATTTTCGTCTGATAAAAAACATGTTAAATATAGCTTCCTAACAAAATGCTGAAGATTTCTTGGAATATACTTTTTTCCTCAAAATGTAGTAAGTTTAAAAGAGCAATTAATATAATTCTTGCAAATCTTCCTGTGTTACTATTTTTTATTTTCCTTTTGTAATTTTATTTGGAGTTAAAGCACTGCTACTGCTATGCATTTTCTTCCCCTTCATAGCTAACAAAAGGAATATCTAGTTCTCAATCCTAATCCAAAAAGATTCTGTAGAAACCTTTAAATAGTACTGGTAAAAAGTAAATAGAAAGGTAGAAAGGTAGGTAGGTAGGTAGGTAGATAGATAAACAAGCAGACTAATATAAAGTATAGCTTTCACATTCTTTTAGTTCACGTTACTTTTCCTCTTCCAGCCCTGTTAAGCTTGTAGAACACAGTAGACGAAGTCTGATTGTCATGGACACTTACTCTTTTGCAACAGCTCAACAGTGAATAATGGTTTACCTTTGTCTAGTTCTTCCCCTCGCCCTTAGGAATTAATCATCCCATATTTAATAAAAGACAACAGCCATTTTAGGGGATAAAATCAGGGATCCTTCTATAGTAGCTGGGGAAAATCCTAATTAAAAAGAGCCCTTAGATCCAAATGGAACCCTTCAAGCAGGAAGAATTTATAAAATAAAAACCATTTAAGAAATCACATTTTGCTTTTTGATGAAATAAGTGGGTCTTCCCCCACCTTCTCATTCACAAGGCCCCAAAGATGGAACTAGTCTCCGTTCCTTCCTCCTTTCATACCCACCTGACCACCCAATTAAGCAAGTTTAGAAAAACCCACAGAGCTAAATCCAAGTAACACAGGATTTGAAAGAGGAACCTAAAGACAATCATCCCTATTTTTGGCTTTGTTTTCTTATCTGAAATGAATGAAACATCTAGATGCATTTTCCTCCCTCTTCTCCTGACTTGCTGCAGCTCTGGGAAAGAGAAACCAGGTGAGGCTGTGTGTGTGTGTGTGTGTGTGTGTGTGTGTGTGTGTGTAGGTGTGGGTGGGTGTTATGCTTGAAGAACCCCCTCCTAGTCGCTCCTAATTTCCCTTAGGAAATCTCTACACCGATGCTGGATTGTGGATGTTCTGTTGTTCACATTTGGAGATACTCACGCTCTGCCTTTAACCAGATCTGATTAGAATCTCCACCTACTCTGCTAGCTCCTCCATGATCGAGATGCCTGTACTGTCTTTACCATATCTGTCATTTTTTTTAAAAGCGTCTTCCACTACACCTCCTACTGATATCCTTTTTTCTCTTTTTAGTCTTTACACCTCCAGCAGGACAAAGTTTGTATTGTTATGTTCACAACCACTAGTGGCTGACTAGCAGGAGAGAGAGCCGGCCAGCAAGGGAGACATCCTAAAGAGGGGGGTTAAAAAATACCTAGTGCAAAGCTCGACTTTTTTTCCAATGACTGCGGACACCATGCACATCGCTCTCTTCACAAAAATT
The DNA here is from genome assembly GCF_014176215.1 of Rousettus aegyptiacus. Lineage (NCBI taxonomy): Eukaryota > Metazoa > Chordata > Mammalia > Chiroptera > Pteropodidae > Rousettus > Rousettus aegyptiacus. The sequence goes on from NW_023416310.1 coordinate 23,771,235, forward strand.
CTTTGTTAAATTTGATTACTCTGCCCTGAACCCGACCACTTCCACTTTGTCTGGAGAGGGAAATACAAATTGCCAGCCCAAGCCATTCATCAGTCACCGGAATCCATGGGGGAGGGGATTTTTAAAATCAAGGATGGACACATACTGTATTTTTTAAAGCATCGCCTGGGCGAATCTGGTTCCTTTCGCTGACTGTCCACCCAAAGACCTCCCTCATCTTCATTAAGGTGGAGCCAAGAAGGGTATCCTCACATCTCACAAGACAGACCATTCCCTCAAGAGCCAGCAAGGCTCCAGAGGCAGATAATGCAGCTGCAAAGTTCCCTTCGAATTTCTTTGGGGGGAAATGTGCAGCAGAATCCCCAGGGCACACTCTGACATAGTGCCCAGAAACCGGGGACCCTTCGGCCCATTTCCCTGCTGCATTTCTCCCGCCTGCGCCCCCGGGCCTGAGCCACACCTCCCTCTGCTCCGCAGTCGGTAGTGAAGGAGCCCCCAGCCCCAGCCAGAAAAGAGGAGACTCGCAAAGGTGGTCTCGGGGAAGACCCCAGGGATTACCAGGAGGAGGGAATGACCGCGAAGCAGAGCCCAGCGGGCGGGGACGCCTGGATCCCCAGCAGCGCTGCGTTCGGGTGGACTCAGCTCTTCGCGCCTTGAATCCTCAGAGCCCAGCGCGGTGCGTGGTGCAGCATCTCTCTGCTCAGTAACCCTTTCTTCCGCCCGCAGCCGGCACAGGCAGGCAGGCACACTCACGCCCAGCCGCTCGAGTCCGAGCAATCTCACTCTCTCGTAAGCGCGGACATCCCAGAAAATGTGTAGGGACACACACACACACACACACACACACACACAATTTAGGAGCCGGTCCTTTGTCAAAGCGGAGGGAAGTGTAGCCTTATGAACAACAAATGGAAAATAGTTGGCGGTATCTGGACCAAATCCCCCTGCTTGCCCATCATAAGATCCTACCTGGTTTGGGGAAGTGTGGATGGATCCTGCCCCCGTTCCTCCACGCTACTGGGAAATACGGCACACTCCCTCCTTTTAAATAGCTCCCGATTAGGAAGAGGTCGCTCCCATCTTCAGGGGTAAGCACAAAGCAGGCGACAGCGGGCAGGCTCGCGTGCAGCGCCCGCGCGAGCAGGAGCGGCGGCGGCGGCGGGCAGCCGGTGCGCGCGGGCGGGAGGCAGGCGCCGAGGCCGGGAGGCTGGGAGGGCCGGGGCCCCGGCGGCGCGCGCGCTCCCCCGCCCCCCGCGCACACTCGCCCGCCCGCCGCCCGCAGCCTCGCGCCGGCTCACACGCGTGCTCGGCCCCGCTGCCGCCGTCGCCGCCGCGGCCCGCCGAGCCCCTCCGCTTCGGCCCTCTGCGCGCCCCCCGGCGCCCTCGGCTCCAGCCTGAGAAGTAGGGCCCGCGCGGTTCCGGAGCACCCAGCAGGCGGAGAGCCCTTCCAGCCTCCCAGCCTCCGCCGCTGAGGTTTTTCGATTTCCTCCCGGCTCTCCGCCCGCAGTGCGTTCTGGCCGCGCGCTAGCGCTCTCCCCGGCGCCCAGCCCATCGGTTACACGCTCAGACAGGCGCTGCAACTTTTCTTATCAACCCTCCTCGCCTCGCCCACAGACAGAACCTCAACCCCAAGTCTCCTACTCGTTTCTCACCTCTGATATTGTTAATCGGATATATCTTTCTCCACTTTCTTTCCTTCTGCTAAAGGAAGCTTTCTTTTCGCAAAGGGATCGGGGATCTATCAATGGTTTTTCTCTTAAATCCTCACGCCGTGTTTTTCCTACATATTAGACATGCACAGCGACACGCTCGCTGGCTAGTAGCTGCTGACACAAGCAGATAAGGATATGGGGGTGGGGAGAGAGGTATTCCCCAGGCAAGAAATCTGAAAGATTCTCCTTGTTGGTATTTCCCTCAAAGATTGCAGCTCACCTGGGGATAAAGACCAAGTCTGTTTAACATGAAAGCCATGCAGCTTTTAAATTACAGAGAGGAGTAAAAGCTGAGCATTACGGTTGAGCTGGGAAAGATCTAATGCAACAATCGACGAACCATTCATTGCCCTTTCCAAGAGAAGCATTATCATTGCCAATACATCACTTCCCCATAATTAATAAAGGGGCATTGCACCAGGCCCTTGCTCTCTTGACAGCTCATTCATCCTTACAAATCCTTAATGACTTGGCAGGATGAAAGGCTAGACCCACTGTGGAGTTCACAAACCTGGCTGCACATCAGACACCTGCGAAGCTTGTTAAAAATGCAGATTTCAGCGTCCCATCCGGAGACTCTGATGTCGTAGCTCTTGAAGCACGACTCCAAGTTTGTATTTTAAACCACTGGCGTGGTTTGCCAAGGTGCGGGAGTCGGGGCGGCTTTATGGGGAAGGGGAAAGGAGGTTGCTGAAGAGCACTAGGCAGAAAGTTAACTTCCGTAGCAGTTTTCTCCCCAGTACTTACAGTGCAGCTCTGGGGCAGCCAGCCTGTTCGAAAAGGGAGATTCTGACCAGAAATCTCACTGTTTGACTATGAAGCAAAGAAGGGGAAATGGAAGGAGCCTCCCTCCTCAGCCTCTCTCGGTGCCAGTGGCTCTCAGCCCTGATTGCACCTCAGAATTGCCTGGGGAGGTTTAAGAATCCCAGTGCTTAGGCCACACCCCAGGCCCATTAACTTGGAATCTCTTGGGGGGTGGGACCCAGGCATCAGCAATTTTATGCAATTTTATGTGTTCCCTGCTAGATTCCTCTGTAACCAAGGTTGAGAACAACTGTTCTAGGCCAATACTCCTCAAACAAGAATGTGCATATGAATAACCTGGGGAGTGCCCTTTCTTATGCACAGAGCTGGAGCAGGCCTGGATCTGCACCTCGGCGTCACTTACAAGCCGTCCAGGCTCCCAGAATGAAGCCCACACTTTAATTAGCAAAGGTCAATTGAGGCTAGGGGGAGGAAAGCTTCCTCTTGTCTTATATATCCCCAAATCGTTCCTCTCTAAGAACATTTTCTTTTTCTCATTCTAAGAGTTAAATTTTCTTGGAAGCCACGATGTACACAAACTTTTTATTAGACTGCACTGACTAGTGGGTATGAACAGAATCACATGTGAGACACAAGTCACCATCTCTCTGTTGGAGTATGTCCTCAGCCAAAAATCACTTAGGGTCCTGACTTAAAGGGAGTGTGAGAGGCAGACACTTGGCTCACACTCAACGAAAGGGGCTTGGAGAACAAAGTGGCTTTCTAAATGACACAGAGAAAAGCATATAACTAAAGACTCCACCCATAGGAAATGGGACAAAGCCAACTAAAGGAACTGAGTGAAAAAGCTAAATGATAATATGAGTGGAGTATATCCCATTAGAATAGATCCTGTAGAAAGGATGTGGTCTATTATTGTTATTATGGACCACTTAGTGAAAGCTCAGATTTTCTTGAAAGTATAAGCATGCTTGTGACATGAATCAAGTCTATATTAAAGTGGTGCCCAAAGTCCATCTTGTCATCCCACGAGAAAGCATGAAGACTACATCTTGGGTCTCTTTATTCCTTCTCTTTTCAACCTAGACTGATATTAGGTTATGTTGGATACTTGGGAAATAAACTTCCATTAAATGGTCCTCTCTTTACCTAGAACCTTTAAAGCAGCCTAGTGCCTAGTAATTTGGCTCTTTTTGATTTGGCTCAATTTCTGAACCCTTAATTTTTATTTTGCCTTTCATTTCTCATTAAAGGTATCCAGGGCCCTGAGGCAAATCAAACCTTTTGCTCCCTCCTAAATGTCAAGCATGACTGGATTTTTATTGCAAAAATTATCAAAGGCTACACCACTGGCATAAAGCTCTAGGTTAAGGAAATTGTGAGGCTACGGCAGCCTGCAGCTTTGGAAAGAAGAAATGCTTTATGTAGGAAGGCGGTGATTTACATTCCACTATCAATATTATTTCTTAACTGTGTTCTTGAATATTGATTGCCCTTCTTTCCTTCAGACTTGAGATTCAGAGTTATGGGTTTCTATCATTATGTATCCAAGCAGTGTGTCATGACCATTTTGAGGAATCCATGGGGATAGCACTAAGATTTGATAAATTCTAATAGTGGTCCAGATTTTCATGAACTATATTTCTGCAAATCTTCAGGAGATTTTAGCCAACTCATTTTTGGACTGAGTAGAAAAGTTGTGAATTAGGTCCAACTTTTTTATGTAGTCTATGGAAAAATTAGACATGCGATCAGGGTTATCAACATTTAAAAATATGTCTATTTAATATTTTCCTAAAACACCCAATACTTTTTCATCATAGAGAAAAAAAAATTACTTCGTTGTAATGTAATTCCTTCCGTTTTTAGTTTGAATTCCTTAGGTCAGAGGTACCATCATCATTTTGGTCAGAGCTTGAGGTTTCTTAAGTATGTTAAATATAGAACCAGTCCTTCCCCCACTTCATTTAATATCCTGCCGGTCTTCACCGTTTCACTCTCTGCTCATCCATGGGCTCAGTGTGGTGCTAATATCTACCTAAAAAAAAAGTATTATAGCACCTTCAGCTCAGCCAGCAGAGATTAGCATTAGCCATTTTCCCACACCAAGGGGTGTCAGGTGGGTCTCTGGCCCTATTTGTCCTTTGGTTTTTCTTTACTGCTGATTACATCCAGGGAACTTTGCTTCAGGGGTGACTGGGGGTTCTAAGTGCTATTGTTCCTACTCTGGGGTCTTATTCCTACAATTAAACTTTTACTTCTCTGTTTCGTTTTGATCAGTTGAGCACCAAATTGGAACCCTATCCAGGAAGTGGGCTCTGCTACTGAGTGGGAAACCTCCTAGTAGATTCGCCATTATAACCCATTCTTCCCTGTGCTCTATCTCTGTGAGGTCACCCACTTTCTATAAATTTGTCACAGTCTTTGGATATCAGGTGCCTGCACTTCTGCATTTGAGCAACTTAGAGTCAAGGGTTGGGCTTGTACAAAATCTTAACACTTCTGTTTTTCATTTCTGCCCCTTATTGCCTTAAGGGCACATCTAGTCTGTTTTCCACAACTTTACCAATGTTAAGGTTACCCATGAGTAACTTAGTGGCAGAATCATTATCTAGAGCAACTAGCGGGTGAGAAAAGAACAGAGACTGGTTAAGAGTTAAGGCTTTGGAGTCAGAATAGCTGGAGTCAGAATATTACCTCTGGAGGCGCGACCTAGGGAAAGCTTCTTAACCTCTTTGAGTCACAGTATCATTGTCTGGAAAATTTAGATGGTAAAATCTTCTTCAAGGAACTATAGGAAGATAAAATGCATATAATATGTTTGACATAGTTCCTGATCATTATTCAATAAATGATGTCATTGTTTTTATTATTCTTGGTAAACTTCCGTAAAAATGACATACTTAAAGTAAAAAAAAAGTTATATATAATTAGGTTCTACATATTCAGACCATCTCATTATTGACAATAATAATGCTATCCTTTTTGTTATACAGAATTTTATACAACGAATAATCCAGGAAAATGATGCCTCCGTAATAAAAAGTATCTTTTCTCTCTGCAATGAAAGGAACTCTTTGTATACTTTCTGATTTTATAAGTACAGAGTGTGGTTATGTGATTGCTAAAGGGGGCACCACATTCTTACCGCATCGCAACATTTATTTTCCTCTATGCCTGGATATCAACTTGGTCCCATCGCTATTATAATCTGAGGTTATAATGTCCAGTGAAGTCATTTTAAACAAATTCTACTACAATGAAGATTTTGGTTGTCACATTAATTTTATTAATAGAGGATCTTATTAGAACAATAACTTCTTCTCTAAGTGTGCACAAACTTTCCTCAGTGTTGATTCAAGGACTCTCCATCAACAGGGATTCAAGATGAAGCCCCTGGGACGCTCTGTACCAGGCAGCTGTTCCTTGAAGCAATGTCCCTGAGAGATTGCACTTCAGCTTTTTCAATAAATCTCTTTTCTGAGGTATCGTCTACGATGTATAGTCTCCTCTGCATCTTCAATTGCTGGGCACTGATTAAAATCTTCTGAGAATTGCCAATGTTTTAGTAGTTAACGCAGTGCCCAGACAATAGCACTTGAAAATACTCATAACAAAAATACCTAAGGGGGAAATAGACTGAACTTATGGGTGTCTTAATTTATGATTTTAATGATGCTGATTCTGCTACACTAGGAGTGTCTGGAAATAATAAGACTATATGCTCTTGTCTCAAAAAATTCAGAATCTTATATAGTGTGCTTAGCAAGCATAAGGAAGAGGTCAGAAACTACATATTTTTCTTTTTCTTTGAACATATTATCCCATCACATATTAGCTATCTTCAGATATATTTCAGGATTTTTGAGAGTGTAGACAAGAATAAATAAGCTATTTATGTAGATATTAAAATTATTTGCCATTACAACCTAGTTTTTATATAAGAAATCCTTATAAACTAGTTGGATGAGATATGATTACTTTCATTTTAAAGGCTGAGAAAGTACAGAGATTTGCCCAATCCTGATCAGACAGAAATATCAGTTGTGTTGTTTTAAAATAATATTGAACCCCAGTCCACTCTTAGAGATTCCATTGATCCTAAGCGGAGTATGGACACTGGAGTTTTTTTAAGTTCCCTGAGTGATACTAAGGTTCAGCCAGAGCTGAGACCACTGGCTTAAGATCAAATAGCTAATTAGTAATAAAGACAAGTGAAAAAAAAAAAAAACTCCTTATATCTGCCACAATGCAGTTTCTATTCTGCTGCTCCTTTGAATTCATATTTAACAAAATATAAAAATGGGAACTTTTCTTGGAAATTTAAGAGAATAATGAATGTTTATAGATCTTTTTGAGTCTTCATGAGGCACAAGTAGATACAGTAATTGACCTGACAAAGATATATAAACAGATTGGAAGATATGATCCAGAAAGTGAAGTTCATGACTGCAGGGCCTCTGTCTGTCTTGTAGAACACACAATCCTCAGCATCTAGAGCAGTTGTGGGGTGTGGTAAATGAATTAATAAAACACATAATGTCTCTTGTAGGGGGACTGGTCCATATGGACAGAAGATAGATTTTGGTTATAGGGTAAACTCTTTGGCCCCTGTCCGATGCAAATTGCAACTTAATAGCAATCATCTCCTTACAGCACAATGAAAGCCCTGGTTAGCAACTGACATTTGTCACCATATCCACATCCACAGTCCTGCCTGGCCACCTGCTCTGCGATGACTGACAGATTGTCTGTGGCATTGCAGGAGGCCAGACCACACAGAGATGGCAATCTGACTGAGCCTCAGGCTTGTGCCTGTAAGCCGACCCTTTGTCAGTTATCTCAGGAATTACTTATAAGCTCCTGTTTGGCCCAGTTTGTAAGCATGTCAGAGAATCTCTTATTTCCTGTCAAGAGGGTTCTTTAGACATCTATTTTTATGGGTATTATGCTTGTATTTCATTTATTATTTTTTAAGAATTAAGGAAACCGAACTTCCTGGTCTGTTCAAAATCAGTCGTCAAGCAATTCTTATTAAAGGCAAAGAGGTGGGAAGGGCAGAGACAAATAAAACACGATTGAGAATAGCTATACTATTTATTCGTTCATTCATTCTTTCATGTATTCATTCAGCAAATATTTATGAGGAACTACTCTGGACCAGGCACTATATTAGACCCTAGAGATATAAGTGCAAAAACCTGAGTAAAATTTCCCACCCTCCTGGAACTAACATTCTATTAGAAAAACAAGGGGCAGTAAGCAAAATAAATTAACACCTTAGAGTGTCAGATGGAAATTCTGCTATGAGGGAAATGAAGCGAGGAAAACAAGATAGAGATATGGAGGAGCAGAGACTAGTTTAGGTGGTAAGACCTGAATGAAGTTAGGGTTTCTCAGTGATGATGCCATCCCTTTCTTGAGAGTCTCAAACAGACGAAATGATAGAGCTCAGTGTTTTGTTTGTTTGATAATTTATTTCTGGCCAAGTTGAGGTCCCTTTAGGAATTCTCACCTTGAAGCCACCAGCCTTCATCAAGGTTAGCTGCAGAAGCATGGCCACACAGCTTGCACTTCTGCATTTAGGAGTATATTCATATGACGTTAAGTACCAGAGTTATTCCAAAATGACAGACTGCTCCTAGAGGTTACTGATGAAATGGTTGTATTCCTTCTAAGGCAGAATCGCTGTAAGAATTCTGAGTGCCTCCTTTGGTTTTACTTAAAGAACAGCATCTTATTAAAGAAACTATTGAGGAAACTACAGCAGTGAGCTCTCATGGGTGAACCTCTTGCCACAAAGCCAACAGCACTGGTGACAAGAGAGGGGAATCACATACATGTAACTTAATGATGGTTCCAGTCCCTCTTTCTGTGTGTTCGCCACACCCCCTTTCTCCTTCTTGTTACATTCTTATCTGAAATCACACAATATACACAGTACGCACACATACACACACACACACGACACTCATACACACACGCTCTTACACAGACTCACATATGTGATTCTTAACTGTTGCTAAATATCAAATTATGGGAAAATCACTATCTTCAAATTTGCAAATAATGCATGGAAATAAGAGCCAACCCCTTATTTATTTTCTAATTTCATTTGCCAGATTTTATATATTTGATTTCAAATTAACTTAGAGGCTCAGAAATTAAAGCAGGCTATGACCCATGCACTGGTTTTTTTTTTTTTTTTTGAAAGGAACAATGATCAAATTGAAGGCTAAAAAAAAATCCCTGAATTATGTATCTTATGGATCATAAGAAAACTTTTTGCTTTTCCTGTTTCTTTTGCCAAACGAACAAACAAACAAACAAAAAACCTCTGAATGTTTTTCCTTGAGAAACTGCTCAAGGAAAGGTAGATGTGGGTGGAAAATTATTCAATACACTAAAGTGTCTACCTAACTCAAAATAGGTGATCAATAAATATGTGTTGAATAAATATTGCAAATTAATGGAACATGCCTTTATTAAAGGGAAATCACTTAATGGAAGTTTTGCCTCTGATTTACTGCCTGAATTTTTAAATCATTTGGGCAGCAAGTAGTGAGTGACTACTTCATTCAGAGCCATGAACTAAGTTGTGCGGTGATTACAAAATGAATTAGACACTCTCCGTGACCTCTAGGAATTAGGTCTTATAGCTGGAATTTGACCATGAAGATTGGGGAGCATGCGAGTGCTACAGTTGGGATATGTGCTTTATGAAGATATGTCTAGTTTGTGAGATGTACTAAAGTGGGCAAGGTCAGGGATGAAGAAGAAACCAGTGAGGAAATAATCACAAACATCTCACAGAAGGCCCAAGTAAGAAGACTCTAAACAATGGCTGGAGAAGAAAGGGAAGAATGTAGTTATTTTTCCAGTGGGCTCAATTCTTGGCAGAGTGCCATTACCCCCCAACCAAGTATTTTTAGAACATACTGAGTTTCATTTTCTGGAGAATCATTCTGGATGGTTTCAATTGGAACACATATGCTTTCTATAAGGCTGTGAGCGTTCTAAGGGGAAAAGATTTCATTTATGAGTGTCATATTAAAGTAAGGCGGGTGGTATCTGCTCCAGCAGGCAGAGAGACTATTTCACCAGTGAGATGGCACATGGTGATAATAAAGAGTAGATGACCCTTGGCTGGTTTTCTTACTGTGTCTAAATTCTCTACAGACGGTGCATCCCCTTATTCTTTGCACCTTAGATTTACTACTCTGGCTGCCTTTTAAATAGGTCATAGGAAATTGAGAATATCTGATTTTCATTCTGTGACACAGAACTGACTTGTACTCAAAGAGTAAGTGAAAAGATTCTTCCCCCCTACACTCACCCTACTACCCCACTAGCAAATCCCCAGATATTTAAATCCACTGTGTGGGAAAAATAAATGGAGCCAAGTTCAATGAAGTATGGACTTTATAAAGAGCCTCTTCTTTCCCCAAACTACAGCTGCTTTTAATATTATTGCAGAAATAATTAGAATCAGTGAAGGAAATCTGAACGTAATTATAACATTTAATCAAATCTTTTTGTCTTTTGAACATATGTGTACATAAGAACTTTTTGCTAAAAGCAGTCTTATTTGCTGAATAACAGATCACCAGATAAAATTGATTGATTTGATTTTTATATGTATTTCTGACATCTTTTGAGACACATCCTCAGCCTGATACAAATTAAAGAACTGTACATTTGTCATTATGAGAAATTTAGTATTAATTTAACATTATCATTACTTAACATTATGAGAAATATTTTTAAATGGAATGCATATGCTAGATTTTTAGATGTTTAGCCCTTTGAAGGTGAAGTGTTATTTATTTTATTTAAATAAATTAGGTCAATTTAATTATTAATTGATTAAAAGTAAATAAGTTTAAATAAATTGATTTAAATTAATAAAATAAATTTTGTTTATATATAAATACTACTATTAGATAAATGCCTGATGCATTTCTTGACAAGTTTGGAAACTTCTTTCCTTTTTCTGTGAGATAATAGCTGATGATCAGAGCAGATATGAACTTAAATGTTGTGGATGTGGTCTTGAATTTTGGTAGTTAACTGATATATGATCACAGCTAAAAATAATTCACTTATTCACTCACTTATTTATCAAGTATTTTTGAGTGACTATTAAGCGAGCATCGTTGAGACATAAGGGAATCACCAGTGAACACATGAACAAATGAGGCTTTTATCTTGGGGGAGAAAACAGTACGAACCGCATTATACAGTTTTCTAACAGAGGGAGCTGACCTTTTTTAGGAGAGTCTGTAAAACTCAGAAAGATAATTAGGAATTGGCAAGGAAAAGAGGTGAGTGAGCTTAGTTGGACAGCAGCTGCTTCAGGTGCAAAGGCTCTGGGGTGAGAAAGAGCAGCCAAGGAACTGGAAAAAAAAAAAAAAAAGGTCAGAGGGTGTAAAGCACAGAAAGAAGGAGAGAGGATTTTAGCAAGGGATACAGAGTAGGCAGAGCCATGCAGAACTGTGGGGTTTGGTCTTTCGGTCTTTTCTCAGGATCAAGATAACTGCTCTGTTTCATTCTGAGGACTTGCCTTAGTTTTCTAATGGAAAAATTAGCCTTGCAATAAACTAAACTCTTCTTCACTTTTCTTACTTTCTTTGCTCACATATGGTTTACCAGAATTCCAAATTTGGTAATAAGGGAGAGACTTCACAACTAGAAAATTGAAAACAAATTAAGTCATATTTTCTAGACATGATTTTACTTAGCACTGTTGTGCTTTGTCTGGATACTCTTATGTGGTTGACTCAACAAAACAAAGACATTTTTGAGATGATGATGTAACAGGTAGTGAAACCGGCAAAGGAATTACAGAACAAAGAAACTTGGGTGTAGGATTAATTTGCTTTAGGTATCACTAGATTAGAATGAGTTTAACATTAGCTAAAACTGTTTTGAGATGTTTGGATAATCAAGAGGTTTCCAGTTTTCTCTTGAAAGAACTAGATATAGAATTTGTGAGGTTTGATGGACCTATCCCTTACCTTCTCATGATGAATTATCACTAACAAATTCCATATATTTGGATATTATGCCAGCCATATAGTCAAATTTATTTAATTTGTCGGGGTGGGGGAGATGTGTGCTTACTTTAGGAGAATGAAAAGACAAGGTTTCTGAGATAAATGTTTGAAGATAGTACACTCTGGACAATCATTATCAGTTGGTATTTCTACAAGTCCAGAATATTTTAAACCTAATATATTAAACCTGGGGAATTTCAAACATGGTCTAATTACTTGCTCAAAGACATAGATGTGAAAATTTTAGGCGTCCTTCTAAAACTCTTTCACCATGAATTAAACCATGACTTAAAAAATAATGCATAGAAGGATTAATTGGAAAAAAGAGAGTTCGAAATAAAACTTGGACCACTTTGTATACACTCTTCTCACTTGACATTTTAGCTATGTAATATGTACTTTGAATATAACATTAAGCTATAACAAAGATTTAAAGACAAAATTCCATCAATAAGATACTAAAAGGCTCATTTTTATATTTGTTTTAGATGTTTTAAATAGTTGCATGGCTTAAAAAATGACAATTTAAAATGTCGCTTGTAACATAGTTTTGCCTACTAAATTCTCCACATTTTGTAACCTGTTTTATTTCTTTGGGTATAAAGTATTTTTGCTTGGTATTGTAATATTGTATATGTTTTGTCCCAGTAGTATAGTAATGTTTCAGTCCATCATCCAGCTTTGGCTGCTGAAATTATACAGCTGAGACTTGCCTTTGTTTCTGTTAGAATGCTTTTCAGTTCTGTATCGAGTATCTTAAGTACTATAGAAAAGATGTCTCTTTTTCCTTTAAGGTTGTTTTGTAATATATATGTGTATAAATAATGGGAATTATGTTTTTAAAGAAAAGCATTCAAGTATGACAATAATACTATCTGTGTTTTCGCCCCGCAAAGTACTGTTCAGCAGTTGAAAAAAAAAATATTTAATCTCATTTAATAAAGTGACCAAAATGGGAGGGAAGGAAGGAAGGAAGGAAGGAAGGAAGAAAGGAAGGAAGGAAGGAAGGAAGGAAGGAAGGAAGGAAGGAAGGAAGGAAGGAAGGATGGATTAAGGAAAGGAGGGAGAAAGGAAGAACAATTCCTGCATTTCCACCTATTTGTTTGAAGTTAAAATTTCTGCATTGTAGTATATAAACGAATCCAGTGATTACACTGTGTGCTACCCGCTCTGTTAGGAGTTGAGACTGTGGTAGGGATTGTATACAAACCCAATCTGTCTAATAAAGAATATTAAGCGAAAGGATTTGCCCTCCAGAGTATCACCCTGTAGTTCACACGTTACTCTGAACTCCTCAGTATGGTGCTCTTAAGTATGGATGGAGGGAGGACAAAAGTCCACACTTAATTCACTTCTCTAAATTATCTTTCTCCTCTCAATTAAAAACATTACTAGCTACCTTCTTTGTCTTCTTTTGTTTCTCCTACAGGTTAATGATTTGCTATCTTTTGCTCCTTTTAGAGACAATTTCTTCCTTAATTAAAGTTCGTATAATGTCTCTGCCATTTGACATTCACATAAATAACTTCTGTCCATGTTATTCCCTTTAGAATGCTATCCACTTCAATTAAATCCTGATGAATTTCTGCTCTTTTTGAAAGAATAAATGGTGGTTTTCTGTGTCACTTCTGAATTCACTAGTATATTCATCATCTTTATCTATTAAATGCTCATGATATTAATTTTTTATGGCTATCATCTTTATGACTTTCAAAAAGTAATTTGTGGTAACAAGTTGGAAATAAAAACTTTTCCAGGTTGATTATCTGTAAAATGGGAGTGCAAAGGTGATATCTGTCTCTTTCTCCCATTAAAGCATTGATATTTTATGATATAAAGTCTTGGTGCTTGCTCTTGGTTCTACAGCTCACTCTCCATCATTTGGTCTACATTGTACATTATAAGAGAGGGCATATGGCATTATTAGCTTCCCCTTCATAATTGGAAATTCTCTTTATCTCGTTCAAAATATAGTCTTTCATTTCCCCTGGAAAGATAACTTTGAGATAATACAAACTTTAGTGGCATTTACTTATTTAAAAATAAGTGGTGTTTACATATATATATATAATATATATATATTACTATTTACTATTATTGCTTTTTACAGAAATATACTCATTCCTATCCATCTAAAAAGTTATTTTTAAAATCAATGATCACTTAATTATTTTGATTGGGAAGATTTTTCATGTCTTTCCACATAGTTCTTAACATTCCCCATTAAGTTTAAGCAAGCTCCTTCTGAAACAAAGGATTTTAGATTATCACAATTTTCTTTTTTTAATTTCCTTTTCATTAAAATTTAATTTCTTTTCTGTATTTTGTGTATTCCCAGAATGCATAAATCTTTTCTATATAATAGTCTAAGTTTAAATACTCTTTACTTTATATTATAATAAATTTCAAACATACATAAAAGTAGAGGGAGAAGTAGAATGAGTATCCAGTTAGTAGAAAATGTACCCATTTTCATCTTCACTAGTTGACAACAAATAGTCAACTTTGTGGCATCTAGATCTCCCCTATTTCTTTCAGGTTTGATTACTTTGAAGATAATTCTAAATATCACATCGTTTCATCAGTAAATACTCGAATGTACATTTCTTAAAGAGCACTCTGTTTATCATAACTGCAACAACATTATCACACTTAAAAAATTAATAATAATTACTTAATCTTACCAACTCTCTCTAATTCTCTCATTAACAATATGTTTGCAGCTGGTGTAGAAAAATAATGATACAAATAACATTCAAATGTTACATGTTTGAAATGTCTTTAAGACCATCTTTATTAATTCTCCCTCTCTTTTTATTCTTTCAATTTAATGTTGCTAAGAAATCAAGTCCTTTTTCCTGTCATTTCACACATTCTTCAATCTGCTGATTACATTGCTATGCTATCTTTTATCAGATTTCTGTCTCCTATCTCTTCTATAAATTTAGATGTTTATCTGGCATGACTGTGTTATAGGAAGTAGTGTGTACATATCTACGATTTTGTCATATTAAGAAGCAAATAATGTCTGGCTGCCCTCTTTTTTTGTTCTTAAACTTATTTGTGTGTTCAGTCATCATCAGCTTGATTCATCTGGTACAAAGTTCCCAAACTAGTGTTTTCAGTAGCCATTGATAATTATTGCCTTGATCCTTTATTTCACTAGAGATTTCACAATAGTAACATTTTATATGTCATTACTTCATAATTTATTCATTGGAATTCATTGTTTATAATAACATAAACATCACTGTTTATAATAGCAAAATTCATTATTTCTAAGAGCAAAAAAAACCTATCACAATCTAAATGTCTAATAACAGGCTAACACATTATGATAACCATGAGAAGGCATTGAAAATGGAAATGTAACCTGTATTTATTGTTTTCTGTTCTGGATGGTGGCATTTGAGCAGTTTTCTCTTTCCACTTTATTTACTTTAATACATGAATATTTTTCAAAATTAACAATACAAAGAAATAAAATTGAAATTTTATTTCTTATGAGTAACAAAGTATTTTCAATCAACAATAAAAACATTTAATTGCAAAAACCCAATAAATTAGTTTTTAATTTGTAAATAAAGGCCCTTGTTCATTGTTATTTCAGCCTAACACGTAGGCTTCTTCTCCCCTTAAATCTCATAGTGTAGATTATAAACAGTTAAGTGGTTTTATTATTGCTATGATTTCTACTATCCACCTTTAAAAATTTTATGTTTAGGCTTGATGCTTCCTATCACCTGTGAAATTGCTGATTTTATACCAAGCCAGGCTACTTCCTGGAAGCTTTACACTGAGGACTTAGTTTCTCAAACAGAAACCTCTGTCATGGCTAGTGTTCTGTGGTACATGGAGACTCTATACCTATTACGCCATTTAATCTCTAGAACCACCCTCTGATATCAGTATTGATAACATTTTACAAATGGGAGAAAAAACCATGTTTACACAGTTAATAAACCCCTAAGCTAGACCTGAACTCAGGATTTTTTACTCTAAATTTTATTTTTTTTCTGCTTGATGCATTTTCATATCAGTCTCATTTACTTCTTTTCTACCTTGAAAGTCTCATCTGACAAGTCTTAACCACCCAGAGACTATTTCACTTAATTCTCTGCCACCACATTTCCATTGGAATAGAATACCTTATCTGTCAACGTCAAACTCTCATGACACTGGCATAATTTCAGCTCCTGTGAAACAGGGACATACTACTTCCCCCCAATATACTGAGATGGTAATAAATTGTGAGCTAAGCATACCGAATTGCTACTGCTGCCTAAAAATAATGTTTCTCCATCAGTCATATAGAGGAAGCACACTCTTCATTAAAATAAGAAGTTACTGACCTCAGCATCTGTCTGGAAATACCCTATTCATGCACTGCAAGGCAATAAAGTCGACAGGAAATCTGAAATGATCATTGCAATTGCAATGAGTTAAAATAGTTTTTTTTTAAATTAAAAATAGTGAAAATATCAGATAACTTTGACAAGATAGGGCAAGACTCATTTTTTAATGAAAACATTTTTTAAAACAAAACTTTAATGTATATGTTTCTATAATATGTTGGCAAATGTTAAAAATAAAGACATTATAAAAGATGTTTATCCAGCTATAATGCATCATTTAATAGATGAAAATGGCAGAGCATCGAGTATACAGAAGTGAGCACTGTTCCAGCTTGGGAAAAGAATAGACTGAGACTGACTGTAAACAAACGACCTATATCTAAAGTAGGGAGATTATAAACACGGGTATGAAAGCAAAGGAATCAAAGTGGTATGAAAAGCTATGTGCTGTTGACAGTGACATTCAGACTTGCATATGATAAAGAAATGTCCATTTTATAAGAAAACTCTGTAGTAAAGTTTTACTTGCATGCTGTGGTGTAAAAACCGTAAGACCTTGAATTGGAAGATCTGGATTCAACCCTGAGTATATCTGTCCCTTAAAATAACTCTAATCTCTGTGAACTTCATAAAATTGCTGCCTTTATAAAATGAAAATGAAGCATTCCATCCCACCTACCCCTCTGAAAATGCCAGTGTACATTTGTGAGAAAATGACAATGAAAAATACAAACATCTTCATATTTTATAAAAAATAGTAGTAACTTTATGGACTCCTAAAAAAGTGTCTGAGATGAGCAGGGGTCACCAGATCACACTTTAAGAATTGCTAGAATGATTAATTAGGAGAAAAAAATAAAACAGAGCTTCCTTTAGATAATTACATATGCCATAGGTTCTCCTATTTTCACTTATTTCACCCCAAAACATACCAGTCTATGTTGCTTCAGAACTTTTAAGGAGTTTGGAAGCATTTCCCTCCAGTAAACAATTTTCTATTCAAATTATAGTCAATAACTTTAACATATTCCCAGACTTGTTTTCATCTCTAAGACCTTTTGTTTTACTTAAAAGCACAGAGATAAATAAGTAATGAGAAATTAAAAGTATCATTTACAAGTTAATTAAGACATTTTGAGGTTAGAGTAGAATATTTTGATTTTTTATTCAAGTGTAAGATTCTCTTTCAAGAACTATCACTTCTTCCTATTCACCTATCCCTCATATTACCCAATTTGCAACAACCTATTTTCACTTGTTTTCCTCAAAGGGCCCCTGTAAAAGCTCTGGTATTAATACGTAAGGCAATGTCATCTCAGTTTCCCAAGGCACCATGCACTGTTGTCCAAACTCCATTGCTTGATTGCATTTGCAAAGAGGCTGAATTCTTGATACTTGGTGGAGTCAATTCGTTCATTAAGGATAGAGAAATGAAGTCTTATCCTATGAAACTTGCTTTTGGCTGAGGAAGACTGAAAGTAAACAAAGGTATAATCTAATGTTAGGTAGTAATAAGCCCTAGAAAAAAGTTAATCAAATTACGAGGATAGAGAATGACCAAGGAGTGTATGTAGTGGTTAGGGAGGGCCTCCTTTAGCAGATAGCATTGGCCCAGAACTCTGAAAAAAAAATAAAAGAGAAGTCTGTATCTGGAGCAAGAGTAGTCCTGGCAGAGGTCATAAAAAATGCTAATTCCCTAAGGTCAGAGGATTTGCATTTGAGGAAACAGCAGGAGCCAGTGTGGCTGGAGCCTGATGAACAAGTGGTAGAGATAAAGGAAATGAGAGGTTCTTACAATTTATTCTAAGAGTACTGGAAGCTGCTGGAATGTTAGAGTAGGAGAGAATTATGTTTAAAGAGGATCACTCTGAGTACACCCTGGAGAATCTGCCTAGGGGCATGATAGAAGCGGGAAGATAGGATAGAGTTGCTAGTGGCTTTCACTAAGATGTTAGCAGTGGAAGAGGATGGTCCAATCTGGGATCTATTCGGATGGTAGAGACAACAGAATTAGCTGGTGAGTCAAATGTAGGGTATATGAAAATTAAAGTAACTAAGGTTGAGTGGATTTTTCCACTGAGCGATTGGATGAACACAGTTGTCATTTACTAAGATAAGGAATCCAGGGTGAAATGCTTTGTCTCGAATGTATTATGTTGGAGATGCCTATTAGATATTCAAGTAGAGATACTGTCTTCTCAGTTGAGTATATGAATTGGAACACAAAGGTGTAGCCTGAGATAAAAATGTGAGCATTATTGGCACATGTATGGTCATTAAAAATCCATGGTACTGGGTAGAATCAAATAAAGAATGAGAGTAGAAAAGAGATGGGGGTCTGAGGATTGAGCCCAGGGCACTCCTACATTTAAGATGAAGAAAAGAGGAAGGCCTGGAAAAGGAAATAGAATAAATGGCCATTGACTTGGAAGGAGAACAAAGAGAATGTGCTATCTTGGGAGCAACTAAACACAAAAGCTTAGGAAAGTAGGTAGCAGGCTCACTAAAAACAGACCCTTTGACTGCTGCTGACCTTAAAACACCACCCGAGTATCTGCTGCCAGGTCTCATCCACCTTTTTTGCACAACGGGTTCTACACCTAAGGGTTCGCCTTGAGATGTTCTGCTCTTTATTTTGTTCTTATCCACTTCCCAGATTATCCCTGTCCTGTGCACCAGCATGCTTTTGATATTGAAGACCAGGATCCTTTCCCCGTATCCGTTCAAAACTCACCCCTTCTCTAGCATGACATTTCACAGAGAAATTTGCTAATGAACAAGCACCAAATTTTTATCAACTGGAAATAAATTAGTTTGCTGTATTCGACTGAAAACAAAAGATATAACAAGATACAAAAAAAAACCGTAAGATAATTGTTCAGTAGTTATTTTCTGGAACATTAACTGGACCTTTTCCATATTTATGAGAAAATAATTGATGCTCATAATGATATCCCTAAATTAATGCATGGTCCCCAAAGCCTTCTTAGCTGTTAAAGAAAAACTAATTAAACTGAGTATCCTTTAGCGTTAATCATAATACCTCATGTTCTAGTTCTTCTAGGAATCAGAAATTAATGTGTGGTCATATAGTAAACTCTACTAACTAGAATAAACAGAAAATGATATTTTCTGAGCACAGCTAATCAGAGAATTTACTGGGAATTGCATGAGCAGAAAGGAGAGGCAAGGGCATTTCTGTTCTGGGCTGTCCATTGCTGTGGACTGTCAGTGCCAATAACAGAGCATGGATGAAGCTTCAGATCATAGTCTGTTCAGGGAAGTGAAGTCAAGGCCCAGCCGGGTAATGCATGTTTTAAGGCAAGAGTTGTCAGGAGAGTCCACACACAGTTGAAGAAAAGCAGAAGTCAGGGGAAGGTGAGACATGAATGATGTAAGGAGTACATTGTGTTTCAGGCCCAATTCACATGGGTCAGCCCTGAGGCTCCTATCCTGGTGGGAAACTAATGACATAAAAGAATTGACAGCATAAGGAATGGTTCTGAGGTTCTGCTGTCAGATTCGGAAAGAGTAATTGTCACACCCTCTAAATGCTTTACACTATGTACCCGGAAGTTGTGCTCTGTGTGTAGCCAACTACCTCCCGGAAAATCTGGGAAAGTGGAGAGGTCCTCAAGCAACAGGAACTTGCCTGAAATATTGCAGATCCGGTGGGACCTGGCTGTAGGCACGAAAAAGGAGAAGCTGAAGAAAAGTGGATTCTCGACTTCTGTGGGAATGCTGCTTTTCATTCATTTTTTCAAATCCGTTCAGTCAACCGATATTTACTGCAGTATTTCTAGCTTGGTTTGTAGAGAGAGGCAGAGATGAATGAGTCTAAATCTTTGCCTTCTAGGAGTTTCTAGCTTGGTAATGGAGAAGCCAGCAAATGCAGAATAGAGGTATGGTCTGGGTGTCATGTCACTTAGGGAGGGATAGGGCTGGCTCTGCACAGAGAGGAAGGAAATGAGGAGGATCTAGCGGGGCTTTCAAAAGAAGTTGATGGCTAAGCCAAATCTTAAAGAACCACTAGAGCTTCTCTAAGAAGGCATTGCAGGAGGAGACAGTGATGTACAAAACCACATTGGCTCGAGGGATCGGGTTGCTTCCTGGGATATACAAGAAGTTTGATGTGTTTAGAATGCTTGATGAATATGGAAAAGTAGTGAGAAATAAAGCCTGAGCAATAAAGGGTTGTATAGGTCATCTCGACACAAATTTAGGATTTTAACTGAGGACTCTAAAGAAATCAAAAGGATTTAGGCTATTACTAATCTTACGTAGTAATTCAGGTACCTGGAGATTTGGTTCTTAGATCTCTACCATGAATTCTGAGGTTTGAGCATAAGGCCTTAACTCTGGGATAGCTTTTCATCTATACACAGTTCCTGGTTACTCCAGGAACTGCCATAGCAGCTTGCAGATGTGGAATGCAACCTTTTTATCATCCCTAGACTACTCAATCCAGCCATTCCTTTAACAAAGTTTATTGATTGCTTCCTATGGACAAAAGACTTTAATGTCTTTTCTAAATCTATGAATGAAAACCTCCAAAAAGTGGGACACACATTTAGAGGCTGCCTGCCACCTTCAATATTAACTTCTGTCCTGATGCCATGACTGTATCAAAACAAGCAAAATATCTTATGGAAAATGTACATTTCTTTTCTCTCTAGGGAAGCTAACTGGGATAGAGGACATATAATATTCTCTTGATCTCTGAGCATCTAGGAATATAGCTCATCCATTTCTGATTTTCTAACATAATCACATTTCCATTGTGTTTTTGTTCATTCCTTCACTTATAGTACCAAACCTAATGCCTACTTCATATTAAGTACACATTAATTTTTGAAGGGGTAGTGAACAGTAAATCTAGGAATAAAAGTTATCAGGCTATGATCTCTGATATTTTGGCCTTGAAAATATGCTTATGATTAATCGAGGGGTACATTCAACCTACAGCAAACATAATATTGGCAATGACAGTCAGGCATTACTTGAAATAGTCAGCGTTTAACAACAGAACAGAGAGCTCATTAAATAATATGTAAATTTCTTAGGCAACATGATCTTTTAAAGCTTATTTTTAGTAGGCTGGACTACCCTGGAGTCTGAAGAAAATATAAGGTTTCTGTTATCTTAGAAGACCTTATGATATGGTCCTAAAGTGAGAGCCAAGGTTTTGTAGTTCCCTATTTTTAGAACCTTCTGAATACACATAAGTAAAACAACTCAATCTTCTCTATTTAGTGTTGTTTATCTGCAAAATGATTCACCTGCTAGTCTCCTCCAGGCTCCTCCCTATTTTTTTTTTTTTTGGTCCCACATGATTATAAAGATAATTTCTTGCCACTTAAACAATATTTTAGAAACGACACTTCCAGTTTTCAGGCACCACCAAATGCAAAACACTCTTGACCTTTTGCTGAAGGAAGAGAAGGGGTCAGCTGGCATGGAAAGCTTTCCTTCCTCTGGCTTACGAGGAACTTAACTACATTTTTCTCTGCTCTGTACACTTAAGCCATATGAGTAATTTGCCCTTGGGTTGAACTGCTGAATTTCAATAAAGATGTGTGTATGTATGTGCCTGTGCGTGCTTGTGTATGTGTGTGTGTGTATGTGTGTGTGTGTTTGTGTGTGTAGGGAAAGATCTGGTCCATGTGGGAACCGAATGCAAAAACCTTGGCTAATAAATTTTCAAGGGTCCCAGAAGATGCTCAGTAAATGTCCATTTCTGAGTTAGAGTAGCATGACATGCTGTAGTGATTTTTCAGAACAGTTGTGACTCAGTAATTTTTAGGAGCTATTTGAACTGCAGCTTAAGGAAAGGCCAGAGATGATCACTATGTTAAGAGTGCCTCAAAAAAAAAAAAATGCTGTATTACTACATGGCATTGTTATTCCAGTCTGCCACTTTCAGACACATTTTTTGGCATCAAATTGAGAAAATTCAGTAGTACAGTTCTGGGGAGTTTTACTCCTCCTTTTATCCTGTTCACTAATTTTCTTTGAGCAGTAATTTCTTTGTTCTGCATTTTTAAATTCAGCAGCTATCTCTTGGTGGGGATGATAGAGTCACTTCTCCCTAAACCTCAGTTTTTATAATCACTGTACACATATATACATGCCCTCCCCCCAACACAATTATCATTTTTCTGATAAACAAAACCAGCCACCTGCTTAAGGCAGTTCTACTTGTCATGGTGAGGACAACTGTTATTTGAGCCATAATCAGCAGAGTACTGGGCTGAATGAAGAGTCTTTCATGCCCTGTTTACATATTGCTGAGGCTGACTAAACTGAACATGACCTTTATAGAGCTAAACCTTCCCAACAAATTGCAATATGCAGTCATCTTTGTATCTATAAATCCAAGGGTAAAACAAACAAACAAACAACATTTAAAGTTATCAAATCAAATGTGGTCTCTGTTTAAGTTTATAATTTTGTTTGGGTGGGGAAAAGCCCAGGTAGTTCTTTTCAATGAGAAACTGTCCTATAAATATATAGTGCACTTTTCTCTCTTTTTAAAAAAACTCAGTTTCTGTTGGATTCCAAATGATTTGAGATAACAAGATTTCAATATGATTTTTATACTTTGATGAACTTTCTGAAGAAAATTCAAATCATTTCACTGGATGTTGCATTTCATTATTGACTGACTAATTTTAAACTTCAAGTAAACTTTCAAGCTTCAATTCAGACCACTTATTAAGAATTTTCAAACATTTAAAAATGTGGTTTTGTTGAATAAACACTTAAAATAGATTTGACTGAATTTTTAGGGTCCTTTTTGGTGTGAATTCAATTACAAATCAATATTTAAAAAATAAATGTTTAAGAACTGTCAGAATTTATATTTTTGAATTTAATCTTAACTTATAAATTTAAAATTACCTTTTTTGTCTAATTAATGCTTATAGCATATAGTCACAATGAATTCATGATACACTATCGTCTGATGATAAATTTTTTCAGGCTTAGACAAATCAATGTTTTTTAAACTCATAAAAATCTTTATGGCTGAGTACCACTTTTTTTCTTAAAGTAATCTGATACAGAGATTATAGTGATAAATACTTTATACATTCTACAGATAAGGAATCAGAAATTTCTCATCTTGATTAGAAGAAGAAAATATTTCAGGGGCAGTAAGTATGTGTTTCATATTCTTTTCTCTTAAAATACTGGTCTCATTTCTAATTGAGAAAAATCACTAAAATATTAACAATAAATGAATGTTTCTATCTTAGCTTTTATTAGAAGGTGTTTTGACATCCTAACACTTCTGGATATGTAGAAACATTTTAAAAATCATTAATATTGGAGAAAAATACAAGCCCTCTTAACATCTGCCTTGTTTATTTCATTATAGTGATCTTTTTAGTAGCTGTGTAACTTCTTATCCTCAGTTCCCACTTATGGACTGGTAATTAACCTACCAGGACAATTTCTCCCTGACACCACAGTCTGTTGATACAGCTATGAACACTGACGAAGAGCCCATGATAAGGTTTCCACGGTGACTTAATTTTACTGAGGAATAGGAGCAAAATGGCCCAGGAAAAATCGTAAGATAGACTGTATATATTTACTGTTGTTTTTTCAAATTTGATTTTGATTTTCTGTTGCGGGTATAGATGTCACAAATATTTATTCTTAGGAGTAAAACAAACAAACAAAAACATCATGAAATATTTAAAGAAGAAGCTAAATACTCTCTTCTCCAAATAAACTGTTGGGGTTTTTTTGTTTTCTTTTTTTGCTTTTTGTTTTTTTTGTTTGTTTGTTTTGCCATCAAAGGTTAGGCTGCCCTTACCTTGCTTTGTTGAAAAAGATTGAGTGTTATTAGTTGAATCCTAACCAACAAATCTTTTTGGGGTGAAAGGGGCTCAGAGACATAATTTTTCAAGCTGTGATTGGTGCACTGACCACTCTAAAATATTCCTCTTTTCTCAGTTCATGTCTTCTCAGGAATGAATGAGCTCAGTGATATGCTAAAAGATGAAGACAATGGTATATATAGTATAGCATCTGCGGCCAGCACCCTCCATGTTAGCTTATATTTTAAAGACATTTGTGAGAGTGTCTGTAATTGCATCAATATTTAAACACAAGTACCTAAAATTAGGAAAGATCACAACCACAGCCTTTTAATTATAGTGATATACTTTTATGTGGGAGGGGGACAGAGGAGTGTATTCTTTGCCCTTAGATACAACTGTGTCAGAAAAACCAGGCATCATTCAGAGTCATTTTCTAAAGGAAATGTTCTGTGTGTGTGTGTGTGTGTGTGTGTGTGTGTGTGTGCGCGCGTGCATGTGAGCATGCACAGGGCCTTCAGTATTTTAAAGAAACTGAATTACCATAGAAAGGGATGGATGCAAAAAAGGGAAATGAATTGGTTCTGAAGCATATCATATATCATTTCAAGGTTTAAGCTTTGAATGTCATCTCATACATGAAGTCCTATATATTTGTAAGCACTATAGTGTTGGGAAGGGGGGCAAATAGGCACTGAATTCAGCCATACCTCGGTTTAAATCCACGCCACACTAGTTGTGTGATTTTATGCAAAATTATTTAATCTCCTGGAGCTTTACTTCCCTTACTCACAAAAACAGGAGTGCCACCTTTCTTGCAGGATTGTTGTAAAAATTTAACAAGATGACATTTGTAGAGCATTTAGCAGTATGTCTAGAAAGAGTAACAGTTAATAACTTTTAGATTCTTCTCTTTTCTCGTAGTGCAGAGAATTACCATAATCTTTACCACTGGGCTCATAGGTAGGAGGAGGAAGTGAAATAACATATCTATTCTTGAAAATATATTGGTGAAAAGCGAATGGTTCATAAGTCTTAATCCTTTGAGACAAGTTTTCACACGCTGAAAAGTGGGATCCCAACTCTTCATGCCTCTACTCCTTCTTGTCTCTCTCAAAATTCAGAGCATTCTTTGCCTTAGGCAAATCTTGCAAAAGGAGGCCAAGTTTTGAGATATTACAATAGAGAGTTCCAAACTATATGGCATATTGGAATCATTTGAGAAGCTTGATAAAATTGGAGGTTTGCAGGCCTCATCCCAAAAGATTCTCATTCTGGAGGTACAGGCTCCAAGTTTCTGCATTTTTTAAACAAATACCCCAAGTATCTCTGATTTAGTTGATCCATACCCACATGGAACACCCCTGCCTTATTCAAGGTTCCACCCACTGTGGGGTCATTTATGATCTCTGATTTAGTGCAGAACTGCCCGGGGAAGGTTTGAGTTTTATAGGGACTAAAGCTTATACAGTTTGAGGGCCTGCTTTAAGAAAACAAACAAACAAACAAACAAAAATCGTAGTTTCGTAAATCTTGCCAAAAAGATCATGGGATCATATTGCCAGGACTTCTCTTGGGGCCTGGAAAGGGAGCCGTGAATATGAGGGTCCCTGGACACAAGCTTCCTTAGCTTCTCAGTATACTCACTTCAGAGTACCACATGACAGTCTATCCTTATAATTGTTTCTATTTCACACAATGAAATAACTGAGGAATAGAGACATGAAGTAACTTGCCGTGGTCACACAGCTCATAAATGGCAGACTTGGGATTTGAAACCAGGCAGCCTGTCTCCAGAGCCTTTGTTCTGTTTACCAAGACAACATATTGTCTCATAGATACTTCCTGTTTTCTAAAAGTCATAGAAAGACAATGCTTCTCCTTATTTCTGTTATAGAAGCCACAGTTACACTCTTACTGGATGAAATAAAGTGCTGGTGACAATAAAAAAAGGATACAATGATTAGTTAGATATTTTTGCATTACTAGTGAGGATTAAGTTACTCTGTTTATGCAGATATTTTTACATTTTAAAATATAAATTTAAAATACATAATTAATCACTCAACATGTATAACTGATGAAGACTCTGGGCGATTGAAACTAAAAGATGATGTATCACTAACCTTCAAAAGCTCATAATCTAATAAGCCAAAGGTGTGCATGGAGGGGGAGGGTAGGTGAGATGGCCATAACCAGCAGCACTAGAAAATATGTGGAAAACTTCACAATTCAGAGAGGAGACAAAGCATAATCCTAACCTCTGCAAGAGAAAATTTGCATTAAATAAAAACAAAAGAAAAAAAAAAACCTGACAGACTGCTAATCATCTAGTCCAATATCCTGTTAGTAACAGAACCCTCAGTCTTAACTTTAGCTGAGACTAAGTAGTAAAATGCAGCCACAGGACTAACTTCTGCCTGATGAGATGGAAACGGGAATGCTACATGACGACTTCTGGAAAGCCTTTTTCAAAGACAGCTGCCGTGCCCCCTTTGCTCCTTTCTTTTCCCTTTCCTCCTTTCTGTTGGCTTCAGTGAAGACTAAGGGCTGGAATTTGAGCAGCCTTCATGGTCCGTGACACAGCGCACTAAGGTTGGCACAGCATCAGGATAGACAGAAGGAGATCATAAAGCCACCAAATCAACCCCAGACCACACCTATCTCCAGGTTATGTTCATCAGAAAGACAGACCACTACCTTATTTAAGAATTGTTTAGTTTGGATTTTGTCATTGGCTAATCCTACCTGACAAAAACCTGTATTGAGAATGCTGACACCATCATTTTGATAAAAAGATTCCATTATAGAGTCAACATTATATGATTATCCTTTGTTTTAAACAAATGCATTATTATGGTGCATTCAAATAAAATCATTCCTAACTCGTCACTTTGGGAAAGAATAGATTATTCCAATAGTACTGCTATTAGTCATGTTAGTGATAGAGCTTTTCCATTCGAACTGTGTTCAGATAACTGTCATTGACATGTTTTTCTAAATTAGAGTCCCGTAGCGGTCACTTATTGAGTAATATTTGCTTCTAAATATTTGATCCTCTTTTTTCTGTTTGGAAAATTTCCCACCATATGAATTTGAGTAACTCTCTCTGCCCACTCTCCAGTCCTCTATCACATCTTATTTCCCCCTGCATTACCTCCTACCTTCCTCTCCAATGGAAGCTCCATAGGAAGGGGGTGGGGGCTGCATTTTACTGTCTTGCTCAAGCCTGGGGCCTAGTGCATAATTGTGCCTGTTAGATCTTAAGTGTTCAGTAATTATTATTCGATCAATAAATATTAAGGCAGAGCTCACTTTTCACCACAGAGATTGAAAAGTTTAATACTTTGAAATGGCCTCTGAATACCTAGAATGTGGGTACATAACCTGTGACCAGCAAAAGATGCCTGCTCCACCTCTCAGTGGGAGCTAGTAGGGCAGGGAAGCAGGAGCACCAGAGCATCCATTCTAGGATGGTGAGACCGGTAGCAACATCCAGTTTCTAGTACAGCAGTGATCATAGTGTCCTTCAAAAGTACTAGCATTATCCAATATGGGAGGGGCAGTGTGTAAGCTGGACACCTGGGATCTATGGGGCAGTGTCCATACTGGACTATCATGGATAGATTCTGACCGTCCATCCCTCCCTGGTTTCTGCCCATGATCCAAGTCTGCTTTCCCACTTCCCAGGGATACTACAAACATCCCAGTATCTATACAGTAAATTATTTTATTGAAACTTTATCATAGAGGATTTTTTGATGATTCTACATGAATAGTGCCCCTAGCACTCCCTGTCCTCATTACCAGAAGCTAGTGAGAAAAACTTGGAATGTGTCTCCTGGAATCTGGGGAACATAATGTCCTACATGTACTCAAAAAGGTAAAGGTGAACATCAGTACTGTCACTTGAGTTAGCAGGGCAGAGGCAGAGAGGACTGAGGCCTGCATTTGGGACTTAAGTGAACAACCACAGGCAACATTCGAAGGCTGTGCTAAGTGTTTCTCATGGACTAGATGTGGGCCACGAACACAAGAGAGCCAGTGTGGAGTCACGTTAGGTTCTATCCATTAAGGCCACCAGGTCTATGATGGAACCTCATCAGAAAGATGCTGAAGATGGAAGGGCGAGTCAGACAAAAATGCAATGTGCTGCTTGCAACTTGAGAATTATAATTTAACATATTCATTGCTGGGATCCCTTAAAAATACAAGACAGTTTTCATGAGAGGAAGAGTTAGACACCTTTCCCATTATAAGAAGTCATTCTACTAAAAAATGAGTAGGTAGCTTTCTGGCACTTTCTTATTCCCACTCCCTCTTTCCTTTCCCTCACGATGCTCAGCTCTGATTGAGTTAGCAGAAACAAGGAAGGAGATTTGGAAGCAGGCAGGCAAGGAGAGAACAACTACCCTCCTCCCCTCTCTCCCAAGCCCTAACCATGCAAGTCATCAGCCTGCGGCCAACCTCAACGGGGCCGAGAGAAAAGGGCTCAACATTATATCAAATTAAATTGTTCATTATATGGGACCACACATTCTGCTTTCTGAATTGGGACTATGTTAATGTCTTAAAATGATTGCAGAGTTTCTGCTAACAATGACCTTTTATCAGTTACTGTTTAGGTTTATACTGAGGTTTAAAAGAACAGTAGGAAGAAAAAAATGTTGCTTTGATCACATTCACTCTAAGTCCTATTTGTTCAAATGATCAATTACTTTTAATATTAGATGATATTAAGCAAACGATGAGGCAGGTGATATACTTTTCCTCACCTGTTCATCTTCCCCTCTTCACCTCAGGGGTCAGTGCTGTCATTTTGCTCTTAAAACATATTATAATAAACATTTTTTAAAAATTGAATACTCTTACTGCATCGTTAGTGACTAAAGCTGCTGCTCTCTTTGGAATAACTATCATGTAAGAGATCCTCAGGAAAACAATCTTAATAAAAAGCAGTTCTACCAATGCTAGAATTTCCAGCAAAAGAGAGAAGACATTTTATATACTTTACCTTTCTAGTAATGCTCAAAAAATAGCATATCAGACATTATTTGTTGAATGAATACATTTGGTAAATAAATTGCTTTTATACAAATGGTACAGTTAGTAGACGTGAAGCAGATGCAAACATTGGAGATATGGAGGAAGTTGGTGGAGAGTATGAAGCAAGTGACTTTTATAGGAAAAGAGGAAATGGTATAGACGGTAGGAGAAGATGTTCGATCACAAGAGCCAAATCAACCAATTCATGCTTAGAGAACCAATACCAGCCAGATTGTAAAACAATTTTTTAGGGGGTGGGGGGAGGGATTAATATTAAGTAAACTAACAAAGCTCTATCTTTCAGTAAAGAGAAAATCTGTTTCTTCTAAATAAATATATTAATTCAAATATTGGAGAAAGAATCAATTGCTCGATAATTATTTATGAGGACCTGTTTAGTAAACAATACTGTGGAAAATGACAAAGACCCTAAATATGGCTCAGTTTTTGATTCATTGCTTGTAATTTTAATGATAATGATTTACAGTCAAACATTTTATGAACTCCTAATCAATTGTATTTTTGGTTGTGTCATAGATATCATAGTTTTAAAGGTGGCAGAGATCTTGAAGAATGTTTCACTAATATTCAGCCCCAATTTTACTAAAAGTTAATTCTTTACCTGCTGGACAAGTATCCTCACTGTAAATTGCTTGCTTGATAATTTCTTTACTGAAAACCAAGTTATATAGGACGGTGACAGTATAAACACCAGAACTTTTGTAAATATTATATACATATTTAATGTGTCTCTCTATGGTATTATATCCTTTTCTGTTGCCTATATTTACACATTTTCACGTGGTTGGTGTAGAACCTCTATATTCTATAAGTACTTTAAAGTTTAGTGGCTATTTTCTTATAACTCAGCTCAACGTCATTTTCTTAAGAAAACTTTCCCTGATCACTCAGACCAGCTCAAGTCCCCTGTTACATACCCTATACTCCTAGAAATGCACTTACTATAACTGTAATGAATGACAATTATAATGAATGTAATTTCTGCTTAATATCTTGTTACTGCAGTGTAAGCTCATCAAGGGCAGCATGTTTACTCTGGTGTTTCCAGAATCTAGCATAGTATCCTGCACAAAGCAGGTACACCTAGCATATTATGACCCAGATGAGGTGTCCAAAAAACAATTGCATGAATGAATAAACTTGATAAATAATGATTGAAAACCTACTTTGTGTTTCTCTTAACTTTGTAAATTATACAATAGCCATAGTTTGATTTGGGGTCACTTTTCTTGGCCAACCTAGTATTCTTCCTCGTCTGAGATTGCCAGTTTCATATTCCAGGCCCTTAAGAATAATTCTCCTTTATTTATTTAATAAGAATCTGTTTTCACCTGTTATATGCGAAGTTGAATTTATCTTGTGAATTTCTATTGCTCTGATTGCTTGCTATCAGAGTAATTCTAATCACTTGCTAGCAGCTAGCAAGTAATTCAGGTAATTCTAAATTATTTGAGTTGAAAGTGCCCTTAAATACTATACAGTCCAGATTGTTTTGTAATAAAATATTCTTTCAGTAACTTATCTGAAAATTAGTTGTCTGACACTCTTTGGACACTTTTAATTGTTCTAAAGAAACTCACTTCTTGTCAAGGAATCTCAACTCTTTGCTGTACCTCTGAAATTATTAGAGAATTCTTTATGTTGTTCTGAATTCTTCCACCTATGGGTGTTGTCACACGCTCCATAAAACCCTCAGCTTTTGTGCGGTGGACCTTTCTGCATTGGAAGGCAGCTCTTACGTCTTCTCAAATCAACTGAAACGTCCACAGCTCCTTCCCCTGTTTGTCACTGTGGTTCTTCCCAGATGTTTTTGCCTTACTGGTCATTTGTATTTTATTAACTCTTTAGAAATGTGTTGTCTAAAGTGAGTACAGTATTCCCAGATAATCAGTTTAGTGGTTTGAACAGTGGGAATTTTGCATTATGTGAATTTTCTAAGGATCCCAGGATTCAATATTAAGTCACTGGCAGTTTGTTCTAAGATCATGATAAAAACACAATTTTCATTAGTTGGACTGTATCCATTGCCTCAGAAAAAATGAAAAGCCCAATAGTTAGTAGAGGCATAGTTATATTTCATCAATTCATTTCTCTTCACAAATGTCAATGATAATGAACCAATCAATATTGCTGTGGATTGACCTAATGGTCTGCTCTGCCTTCTCCATCTTGACAGGCTGGTAATTCAAAACAATAGAATCGTTTATGCTACAGATTTTTAAATGAATGATCAAAAAAATTTATTCAAATAATCCCTGCCAGGAAAATACACTCATGATATAAGAGAAATAACAAAGACCATGAAGGAAGGTCCTGATATCTTCTACTTCGGTCTAGCATCACAAATGGTGAAATTTATTTCAGCATGTCTCTGGTTCTGGATGCTTAATTAGATCATGTCCCTTGAAACATAATTTTGCCATAGATGAAAAGATATATCCTGTTTCTAATAAATAATTCTCATACTCCATAATGTATTTTATACACAAGCCATCCTATATTTGATTTTTAAATGTTACATTTTTTTTGGAAAACACAGAAGATAACATATCAATATGGAAAAGTTAGAAAGCATATGTAGGAAATGAGAAAATATGTCCAAAAACATCTTTTTAATTAATGAGATTTCATATTTGTGTGATCCTAATATATTGTACATAATATAATCTTCAATGGGAGTTGTAGAAATCATTTTTTGAGAAGGAGGTGGTATAAATGCATCAAATATTGTTGAAATATTCACTTTATTTTTCAATTATGTTTTCAATAAACAACATATATTGTGTGTAGGAAATATGCCAAGCTATCGGGTTGCCAATAGTGAAAAATACATATTGCCAGGCTTCCTTGAAGATGTGTCATTAGAGGTGAAACATATAGATGTAGAAATCCATGCTATGAAATACAGATTTAGCACTACTCAGATTTTCTCCTTAATATTTGCCAATTCTCAACTCTTTAAATCTATAACATATTCCCCCTAGAAATTACTTTAGTTATAGAAGATAGTTGATTGAGAGGTATATTTCACATTTCTCTCTTTTTTTATTCTCCTATGAGAAAGAGTCTAGATTGGATTTCCTTTATAAAATGAATGTCTCAGAGCTCTTAATCACCTTCTATTTTGCTTGAATAAAGTAGCATGTAAAACCTTTACTATTCTTGGAGTTTTGGAGAAGCTGAGTGGATATACTGACATAGTAGACATAGGAAATAAAGTCTATTCCTACTCACTGCTTAAAACAGAGAACCAGCAAGCAGTTCGATTGAGATACTGCCTTAGAAATTAAAAAAACAAAAAACAAAAAACAAAAACTGCCGACTCTCACTACTTTAGTGTTTACTCTGATGCCAAAGCTAGAGAAACAGGGGTGAAAGGAGCCCATTGCGGTGCCTGCTGACTCCGACTGGTTTTCCCATCGCTGTTAAATAGGCAGAGCTGGGTTGCATAACCAAGAAAGCTTAATGGTCAGCCGTGGCATTGAAACGGACACTTGTCCTTAAGTACTTTTTCATGCTTCAGTAAGTAAATTGTTAATGGACAGATAACACCATCTTAATCTCGGATACTACTTCATGGAAAAGCTGTACAATCAGTTCCAGGCAAGGAGAATTGTAAAGTAATAATAATAAGTGAGGTTAAAAAGTTTAAAGTCAGCTAACTGCATGCGTCTGGCTTTGAGTTTTGCATTAACTTTCAGATAGGAATAAGCATTTGAATAAAAGTTTAACCTTCTAAAAGCAAGAGCTATTAAAGGAGGAAAGACAGAAAACTAAAGGTCTTTGTGTATGTGTGAAATAGCACAAGATTAGATGAAATGCCAGGCTAGCCTTTGCTTTTACCACAAGGGGGACACCTTCTGTGGACAAAAATAGACTGAAAGAAAGTGAAGGCTTTTTTAAATCCATAATCCTCCTCTCCCCTCCCCCTAAGCTCACTGAGAAAGCTGGTGAAAGACTATAAATGCCAGGGAATTGCCATGAGATAGAACTTAAGAAATTTGAGTCCATTAAAATGTTCTTAGGGTTGACTCTTGCCATCTCGTTTAACAGGATGTGAATGGGCAGGCAAA
Organism: Rousettus aegyptiacus; assembly: GCF_014176215.1. NCBI lineage: Eukaryota > Metazoa > Chordata > Mammalia > Chiroptera > Pteropodidae > Rousettus > Rousettus aegyptiacus. The sequence goes on from NW_023416310.1 coordinate 23,804,089, forward strand.
TTCCCTTGAAACATGATTCTCAGGGGTTTTTGTTGTTGTTGTTTTTTTTGAGAGCCTGTTCAGCACGTGGAAAAAATAAACATGTTCCCTTTCAACTGCCAAAAGGGAAGTCTCATATGACAGTGTATTTCTGAATAAAACCAACTTTTTTTCTTTTTCTTTTCTTTTCTTTTTTTTTAAGTAAAGTGACCAAAGGTTGGAGGCAAGGGAAAGGAGGGAGGAGAGAAAGAAAATCAAACATTTTTGCAATAAGCCATTAATCTCCTCACTCATATTTTCTTTTCCTCCCACCCAAATCTTTACTTTTAAAGGTTACTTAAGTTCACAGGAGTTCTTTCCTTGTGTATTTTAGTATTATATATAGTAATCTGATTTCTTTACTTGACTGGGAGTTTTCAGGACTGTGCCCATGTCTTAGAATTCTTATTATCTTCACAGGGTATCCACTCGTTGTAATATTTCAGTGAAAGTGGGAAGAGGATACATAGTGCTCTATGACTGAGCCTTCCATCTGCACCGCGGTAGATTGCAATGCTGCTTGAGACTATGGCTCTGTGATAAAGGAAAGAATATTGGGTTTGGAGTGCAAGATCTGTATCAGAATCCCACAAGATAATCATAATTATAGTAACGATCATACCCTAATGATAATAACTGTCATCGATTAAGGTGCTCAGTCTGTGTCAGGTATAGCATTAAGTGCTTGGCAAACATCTCATGTAACTGTTGCATCAATTCTGAGGTTATCGATCCCTGTTTTACAGAGAGGACACGAAGGCTTAGAAAACTAAAGCAATCGCCTAAGGTTACACAGTACTGGTAATTTATAATAGAAACAGAATTAGAAATCAGGTCTGTCTTTACAGTTTCACCATCTACAAAACAAAAGTGTAATTTACCTCAAATTTTGCTGTGCTTAAATAGGACTACATGAGCCTTGTAAACCAAAAATAAATATATAGGCAAAAAGATTTGTGTTAAGTTCAACATGACATATCTACCGTGTGCAGAATGGAAATTGGATTCTTAAAGAGGTGGGGTACAAGGCAGAGGAAAGAAGGAGGAACTTTTCTTCCCAAGGACATGGTTCCATGTTTTTTCACCAACCTATAAGTCTCTCCTCACTTTTGTGACATTCGGCATTACTCCTCTAAGATGCCAGAGCAGCTTTTTCCACTCTGCTGGTAAGAGGACTGTGGCCTATTGCTGGAAGGGGAAGTGGGAAAGAGACTCAGTTTCACTTTGGGGTTAGAACATTTTGCTTGGTGAAGGACAGGGGACAGAAAAAAGCTTGAGGGCAGAAGAACAGGCAGATTTACTTCTCTCCCTTGACAGACACAGTACTTAACTCTCAGGATTTAGTTCTCACAAAGACCATTACATAACTTCTCAACAGCCTTGCATGGGGTTGGTTTCTGAGCAGGGAAAGAATCAGAACGTTCGTTGGCAAGATTCTCCAACAGGAATAATCCCAAAACTTTAGCTAATAAAACACTTTTCTAAATCCCCGGGAGCCAATATAGTATCCTCTTATTAAAAAGTCAGTTTCTATTCTATAGCCATGCTATCCTGAACAAGATCCATCCCATCTGATCTCAGAAGCTAAGCAGGGTTGGGCCTGGTTAGTACTTGGATGGGAGACCACCTAGGAAGACCAGGTGCTGTAGGCATAAAAAGTAGAAGAGGAAGAAATTGTAAACTGACAAGGTCCTTGCAATTTGCGAGGCCAACCGAGGCTTGCCTCTCCTAAAAAAAAAAAGCTAGTTTTAAGATTTTACAGCCCAATGTGAAGTGAGGGAAGTCACCTTCACACAATGATAGACTTCTATTTTAAAAATAAATCTATTTATTTATTTGTTATTTATTGTGGTAAAATACACACAACATAAAACTTACTACCTTGACCATTTTTAGGTGTACAGTTTGGTGGCATTAAGGACAGTCACATTCTTGTGCAACTGTCAACCACTATCCATCTCCAGAATTCATTTGCAACAACATGGGTGCAACTGAAGAACTTGATGCTAAGTGAAAGAAGCCAGACACAAAAAGTCAAATATTGTATGATCTCACTTATATGTGGAACTTGAAAAAAAGAAAGAAAGAAAGAAAGAAAAAGATAAAAAGATAAAGAAGAAAAAAACTCAAAAAACAAATTCATATACAAGGAGATCAGGATTGTGGTTACCAGACACGGAGGAGTAGAGGTGGAGAATTGGAAAAAGGTGGTCCAAAGGTATAAACTTAGAGTTATAAGATAAATAAGTATGAGTACAGCATTATGACTATGGCTAACACTGCTATAAGATATACAGAAAAATTAAGAGAGTGAATCCTTACAAGTTCTCATTACAAGGCGAAAAAAAATTATTTTTCTTTTTTTATGGTGTCTATATAAGATGAGATGTAACTGAACTTATTGTGGTAATAACTTCACAATATATCTAAATCAAACTATCATGCTGTATACCTTAAATATATACAATAATATATGTTAATGGTTTCTTGATAAAACTAGGGTGGGTGGGTGGGGGGGCGAACTGCTGAATTCATTGTAACACAGAGTGGTGACTACCAGAGACTGGGAAGAGGAAGGAAAGAGGAGATAAAGAAGAAAAAAAAAAGTAATAGAAAGTGGCTGTCAGTGGCTGGGGGAAGGAGGACATGATACACTCCTAATGTTTTACATTGTGCCATCAAATCTGTGTTAAAAATAAACACACACAAACAAAAATCCATGTTTTTTCCATCACTGATCAAGAGACATTCATGAAAATTTTGATGACATTAAATATGCATAAGTTTTTCTTCCAGCAAGAAACTGGTGAAACTGTGTGGATATTTTACTTATATCCAAGGAAAATTTGCATCATTTAAACATCATCAATCACTTGGAATGTGCAATCACATATTTATGAGGGCAGATGCACTGTGCTTGACTTTAAAACATGTGGCTCATTGGAAAGCATGGAGAGATAAATTTTTTTATTTTTTTAACCTTTGATTACTGGTGGAGATTCTAAACAGAATCTTTAGTATTTCAGAAGATAATAAGTACATAAAAATTTTGTTTTGAAGTTTTCGGATCTTCATTTATTCCCTTTATATCACTTAATTGTTTCTCTAAATCTTTTGCTCATATATGGAATGCATAAACTATGCTTCTTTTAATAAATGCAGATATATTAACCTATTCAAAACTGATTAGAATTTTCTAGATACATAGTATTCCAATAAGTGTCAAGGAAACAAAGGTGAGTATCTTTTAGGTACTTAATGAATCACCAGTAAATGGAAAACCCTTATGTATACTAAAGATGCAACCTTGAATATAACATGGTAATATTTGGAGATGATTCATGGGGAGTGGGAAGGAGTCACTGGATTCACAACTACTTATCCAGATACCCAGGGATATCTAAGAATAAAACTCAAAATGAAAGACTTCTGATGTCAGTTTGGCAAAGATATTGAACACAAGGTATTAATAACATCAGTGAAAAGAAGCAAAACTTCTAAAGCACAGTGATGACTAACATCTGGTTGGAATATATGGGAAAAGATGCTAATCATATGATAGAGAAACAGAGTAAGAATATCTAAAAATCAGAAATTATGAGGAATTGGTAAGTGATATTTTCTCAAATCTGGACTTGAAAATCCTGCCATTCACTTCGCTTTCTACCAAATTTATATGTTTACAACATAAGAATGTAAAAGTAAAAAAGCAAATTGTTAAAATACGCGATTTTTATTTTGAAGCTGTAAGGCTCAAAGACGAACCAACGCAAAGAGGTTCTCTTCATATGAAAAGGGATAAGATTTCATAACATCTGTGCTTCTCTTGCACATAAAACTTAACAGTCGTGAGGGTCCTTTGGTAACCATACAATTTGAATTCTTATTTTATAGTCAGAGAAGCTTAGAACCAGAAAATGAAAATAAATTTACCAAGACCGTGGAACTGGGGATTTGGAGAGCCAGCTGGACTCCAGTTCTTCTTGCATCATAATCCAGCAACCTTTCCCATATTACTTATACCAGTGGATGACCAGTCAGTAGCTATGTTCTATCTCTGTAATGGGGTCTCCTCCTTTTTCATTCTCTTTCTCCCATTTTTTTAAACACTTGATCCTTTTTCCCTTTGTGCAGCTTTGAGAAACTTAATGTCAGATCTGATCTACCCAAATGTGTGTGCCTTCTCCCCTCTACAGGCCTCAGCAATCACTACAATCAAATATTTGAGTCATTTGGCCCAAATTCTAATAACAAAAAGATCTGACAGGTCTGGCTGCCCCACTGCCTTTTGGTGACTCATTCATTTATGTTTTAATTTCTTTTAGGTACCTGGACATCTTTGACCTCAATCCAATAGCTTTTCTGAAAAATGTTTTCAGTGCAAATACTAAAAATAAGCTCCGGATTTCAAAGAGGAAATACAAACATGAGAAATTGCTTTTGAGAGTAAATAAATTATAAATATGTACAGCCAAGTGGGGCCTAGAGATTATTTAGTTCCATCTTTCCTTTGTTTGATGTTCAAAATAGTTCATGCCATTTATTCATGAATGTAATTCATGTCAGCCATTAGCAGAGCTGGGATCAGAAGCGAGTGCTTCTGCCTTCTGTCTAATGATCATAGTTGTATTTTCTAAAGCAAACACAGAGGTAAATATGAGGGAAAATAAAGGAAAACCTTTTGACATCTATTATGTGTTTATGCTTTCCCATACGTTGTCCCATTTTGCCACTCAAACTCCAACCTCCCTACCAGTGAAGTCTATATTATTATCATTCATTTACAAATGAAAAACTGAAGCTAAAACTAAAGTGAAAATTCATACTGCTGGGAGTATGACTGGAAGTCTGGTACTAGATTTGTCAACTTGGTATTCTGTTTACCTTCAACAGCACTGTAATAAATAAAATGAAGATAAATAATGTGGGAAAGTTATATATCAATTGATACATAATTTTATAATTCTTCAAAGACACGATTTCTTCAGTGTTCATGACAAAAACTGCCGTTTTGAATGATGATTATCCAAGTCACAACACATGGTGGAGAAAATATAGATTTTAGTGCCAAGCAGACATACATTCAAATTCTGGCTATCTGCTCATAATGCATTAGCTCAACAAATGGTTGTCATAATAATAATTATTATTCTCTCTATGTCTGAAAGTAAAGCATCTTCTGAGGAACAGCATATCTTATATTAAATGTGTATGAGAAAAGAGAAGAGTCCAAGTTCAGGACAAACTCTTAAAGCACATTTTTATTTTATTTTTTTTCTAATTATGTCTCCTTGATTTTGCCTCAGATGACAATGACTAGGACAATTTATGCAAAAATGATAAACGATGTCAAGAACAAAGAGTTAGCTGTAGGAGCAAATCACAGGTGTATTGGTGAGTAAAAAACCAACATGTACAATGAGAGACTTCTTACGAGTCTATTACTCCATCATCTCATGCAACTTTTGACCATGAACTTTACAGTGAAAAGGTATTCCAATGGTTATGAAATCCAACTTCCTCATCCTTCAGAGAAAACGGAGGTCTGGCGAATATTAGTGACTTGCTATTTGTTTTGTGACAGAATTGAAACGTCAAGCCAGGACTTAGGATTTTGAACATAGTTGTTTATCTTTTAGTCTCCTCACATTGAAAGCGCCCAACCTTTACTCCTTATCATTTTTTTTTTTCTCACTGGCAGGAAATACTCTGACTCTAATAAATAGAATAATAAGAAGCCTTGGTCAAATTTTAGATGCTATCTAAATTTTTAGATGTTATCTAAATGGGATCTTCATATTGCTTTAAATAAATAGGTTATTTGACTAGGTGTACTTGGCATATCCGCTTTTATATACTGATAAAATGAGGCAGGTTTCTGGATCCAAATGGAGGCACTACTCACATGGTGTGTAGTGTTGTGTGATTAAAATAAAAGTTCTAAAAGTATTATCCAAAAGGATTTAGGAACAATCTGAAGAGAGAAAATACTGCTATAGGGCAAGAACTTCAAACACTTGGAGCCAGATCTGGATAATTTTGCTAAAAATGCTAATAGACACTTTTTGCTATCACCATGTGTTGTTTTTTTCCCTTTTAAGCAGACACACCAATATTTGATTTTTAAAAAGTTATTCTCAGAATATTTGTGAATATTGAAAGATAAAATAATTAAAAAGAGAATACTCATCTAAAAGAAAGAGATTTCAATTACCCTCTCTTCGGCATGAGTCTTTTCACTTTGAGGCTGGTAAGGTTGACAGTTTCTGAGATCGGCGAGTTTCAATGGCCTTACAATAAGTAGACTGTATATTTTGGAGTTAACCAAACACCAAAGCCACACATTCTTTAACATGCAAATGAATTATATTACAAAAATCTCTTTATAAGTTAGTCTGGAAGACCTTAGAATGTAAAAAATAAATAGGAATCTTAAAAATTAGCTTAACAGTTTGGAGCTAAGCGAGGAAGGGATAGACCCTCCCTGCTTCAGGTATGTGGAAGACAAAACAAAAAACAAAAAACATTATTCCTTCAGTACATTTTCTTCTAGTTTTTCATCCAGTGAGAATTATTTTAACTTACTCATTTAGTTATTAGATAAACATTTATGGATTACCCCCACCATACGTCAGACATTGAGCCAAGCAAGTCCTTCACATATAAAGATGGGTAAGATAAGTACATGCCCCCGAGTTGCTTAAAGTCTAACAAGGAGGCAGAAAAATACATGTTGACAATACTAGGTACTATCATGGAGATAAATGTGAGATGTAGTAGGAGTGTAAAGGGAGAATACACACCAGAATTGGATGATGGGAAAGAGAGAGTGTCACAGAGAGAATGGTTCTTAAAGTGGTAGCAGGGCTTGTTAAGTGAAGAGAGAGAGAGAGAGAGAGAGAGAGAGAGAGAGAGAGAGAGAGAGAGAGAGAGAAAACACTGAAGAAATAAGGTAAATGAACATGTAAGAAACTGGAGACATGAGCCACGCTAGACTACTGTAGTGAATCATAAGTAGTTTGGTAAAGCTGGGACAATTAACCTTTATTGGGAGATAGAGAGAGACAAGCTTAGGGCCCTAAGCAGGGCTACGATTTCAACAGTCTTTGGTACTAAGCTAATGAATTTGAACTTTTATTCTGGACATTATAGGGATTTATTAAAAGATTTTTTTACACATGAATATGACTGATCAAAATTGGGTCTCAGCAAAATCACTTTGACAACAAAATGGAGGACAGTTGTGAGTGGCGAGGCTGGTGGATGGGCATATTTTAGCATGCTATTATAATCATTGATGTAATATACCGTAAAAAGTGGTGGAAATGAATATGAGAGATATTCAGGAGGTAAGAGTTATAGGATTTGGGGACTGATTTCTTGTGGTAGGGAGACTGCAGATCAAGGAAAAAAAGTCTAAGCTGTCTTTTTGGCTTAGTTAATCGAAGAGTTAGATAAACCAGAAAAGTGAGTCAGGCGAATAATAAAAATGACAAGTTTAATTTTGAATATATTAAGTTTGAGTCAGGGGATCTCAATACTAGTTGGGTGTATTAATGGGAGGGTGGACAGTAAACATTATAATGGGAAACTAGGGTCAAGATGAAAGTGATGGTAAAACAGTACTGACTGTTTTAAATTTGTTCAGATGCTTTGCACAAGTAAATTACATTCTAATGTATGAAAACTTTTAAAAAGAGAATGCTGAATCGATCAGTAGTCTTTGAGGAACTCTGGAGATTGAAGGAGAAGCCATAAAATTGCAAATTACACAGTATTGTTTCAATGTTTAAAGTCAATTCGGCCTAACCTCGTAATATTTAATGATCTTAAATTAGCCGCACTAAAAAATTCTGTTGGCACATGAGTTCTGATCTTCATCAAAATATTTTACATAACTACACAAAAGCACTTTGGACTAAAAGGAGAAATATGGGCTGACTGATAATGCAATTAAGTGGAATCCTCACTAAACAACTGTGCTCAAAGATTGCTGACTTGGGATGGATAAAAAGTAAGCAGTGCTCTGCATGGCACTGTTCTCGGCTTTGGCCAAATACTTTGTCCAAGTATTGCATGGAGATATAAAAGCCATTCTCACTATATTTGCAATAGATGAAGAATGAAAACAGATGATGACATTTAGGATCCACAAGGACCTTAACAGATATAATTTAATAGGGGTGAGTCTTCAGGTCCTGTACCAAGAGCCCTAAAAATTACCTGCAAAGTACTTCTTGGCTGAGTTGTGGCTATCAATCTCCTCAATACATCAACTAGGTAAATAATAAAATAGGCAGACTAGTGTGCAAAGACTAGTTTTCAGGCATTAAAGTTCGCAGAAATTCTCATGCATGCTGTGAAAGAACACACTAAAGAAACTGGAGAAAGTGTGAGAGAAATGCGATAACTATTGGTCTTCAGAGACCTCAAAGGATGTAGTTGGAACAGGAATTATGTTCTCTATGATTACAAGGACTAGAACTATTACTATATAAGAGAAGTTACCTTCCTCTGTTAATCTTTGTGATGCACTTGCTCATAATGGAGTGGATAATAACTAACTTTGGAGCCAGATTTGTCCAGCTCCACTATTTAAGAGCTGTGTGACCCTGGGCGGATTTACTTAACCCCTGTCTGTCTCGTTTTTGTCATTTGAAAATGAGGAAAATAATAGGATCCAGCTTGTAAGATTATCGTTAGGATCCAATGAGTTAGTATATGTCAAAGCATGGAGAAAAGTGCCTGGTACATAGAAATTACCCTATGCATTAGCTATCGTCGTTATTAGTGGTTATAGGACCGTAGAGGGTAATTGCACTCCGCTCTCCACCAACAGGATATTAGGTAGAAAAAGAGGTTTAAAGAGATACCATTTAAGCAGGTTTTTAAAGTTGATGGATCATTTGCAATTCAGCGGTGGGAAGTTGGTGACAATTCCCAAGTGTTATGCTTGCTGGCTCACCTACACAACTCCCATCAGAGTGTATGGGAAGTCAGCTGCCCGCAATAGCCCACACTTTAGATCCCAGGTCAACTTTCTTCTTAGCTAAATGACAAGGTTAGGTATTTCTTTCATTTCTGAGCTCATCTTCTTGCCTTCACACTTTACATACTTTAGTTTTCCTTGCATGTTGCTGACTCCCGAGTCAATAGTAATTCAGAACTTTTTTTTTTTTTTTCTGGCCTACTATCTTTGACTCTGATCCCATGTCCTTACTGGGGGAGAAGAAAAAAGGCACTAAGAAACTTTATTTTCGAAAATTCCCATGTGTAAACTGAAGTCCATTGAACTGCATGAACAAAGCAAATATTAAATTTTTATGGAAAATGGGAAGAGGCTTCCTTGCATCTCCAAGAGATCAGTACAACCTTGACATTTCGGTAGCAGTCAAATCAGAGTGACACTGCGTCTAAATCGTGGTTTGGGACTCCTCCCATCACTGAGTTATCTACCCAGCAATCTAATTAACATTTATGGATCACATCTTGAAATCACACTTACTACCCATTCCACTCTATCTCTGAACCAAACCTTTCTCCTAGACTATTACTTACCATATTGAGTTCCAGGGAAGGCTGGAGTCACAAGACATTATCTCCTTGAAAAAATAAAATCTATGGGTGAATGACTTTGAAAAACACTACGTAACAAAAATAGCGTTTAGATATTCTTCAGGTAGATTAGCTTATTAAAAACTCCAAGAACTCCTCTGGTAAAAATCAGTTTACCTGGGTTTAATCTAGTAGCCCCTAGTTTATTCTTTCATAGTACTATTTTTAGTCTATAGGCCATTAATGTTATAAATCTAGTATTTGTTGAAAGAGTTTGGCAGCTCTTAATTTTAGCTGCTTTTTAAAAACACCCACTCAGTAAGCATTTATTCTTGAAAACAGCCTTTTAATTAAGGCAAGCATATGTCCCAGTTCATCTGGGACATTCCCAATTCACTGTTGTTGATCCAGTGTAATTATTAATAGTTCTTCATTTTACACTAAAAAATGTTCTAATGACCAATGATATAGACATTTGACTTGTAGGGTATCTATTATTATCACCCACTTGTTTTTCATTTGCTTACTTTTCTACACTTTATTTTCCCTACTGTAGCCAAAATAAACTTTAAAAAATATAAATTACTTCATTTCATTTCCCAGTTTATAATCCTTCAATGGATTCCTACCTGGTGTCCTTCTCTTCTATTATATGATTTCATTTTTGAAATTTTTTTGTGTCTGTTAATGTTGAATGAACATATATCTGTATGTATTGATTTTTGATATCTTACATAATAGTTTCCAGGCTCACCTTCATGGTATGATTTGGAGTAAGAGGTGAATTCAATGTTTATAATCAACCCATCGACAAGTATTTGATCAATATCTACCAAATGCTCAACTTTAATGCTGAGTTGATTTTAGAAACTGAGTTGAAAGGCACTTGAGAATTCATCTACACTTTCCTTAAAATGTGATAACTCTTCTATTTAATATTTCTAGCGACAGGGATAACAGTCTCTCAAGAAAAAACCGTTCGAATTTAATATTGCTTGCAAAGATAGAACTGCTGTTTATTGGTCACTACGTGAAACTCTTGATTAGTATTTTGCCACTTAATACCTTCAATATGGTTATTCCTGCTGTCCACAATTTGCAGAGAAGGAAACAGAGGCTTACAAAGGTGATGTTATCTGTCTAAAGTCACTCAGCCATCAATACATTGATGAGACAGAATGAAACATTGAAGAGACAGAATGAAACTCAGGCTATCTGACTCCAGGCAACCTTAGGAGTCGTAACTCTGATCACTGCTTCCACTTACTGTCTTGAATAGTCTTCTTTGCCTGGAGCTGAAATCTAAAGTTACTTATTTTATCTCTACCTGCATCAGCCCAGAATCTTTTTTTCAAGACTCTGAGAGCTTAGTATTTATTTCCCACTGAAATAGAAGGAGTCTTTTGTGGCCCTACATATCCTTTTAGTATTTTAGCTTGTGTTAGTTTCTTATTCATATATTTTGATATATTAATATATCTGATATATGATACATTACTATATCTTCTGCATAAAATCATGCACCCTCTCTCCAAAGTTCTTGACATTTAGAAAGACAAAAGGCAAAAAAAGGGGCAACGATTGTCTATTTCTTAGAACTGTTGCTATCCAAAATACACCCTTTCAAGATGGCTGTTTGATAATTTGCTAAAACAATATAAAATTTTGTTTAGCAGCTGCAGTTAAGATTCATAACGTCGCATATACTTTTTTCATCTTTCAATAAACGTGACTAGCAGCCACATAGGTTTCAGTAGTATGAAGTTAAGGAGTATGAACAATACTAAAAGATCCATATCAATCCTTTATTTCAGAGAAAAATTCTTTTGAACTATGCTGAAACTTTTACTTTTTTAAAACATAGAAACTCCCTTTCGGCAAAGATGACATCAATAAAACTTCCAAAGAAATCACCTTTTTGGGAAAAAGCAATTTTTAAAAAAATCTTCAGCTGTGCTTCTATTAACTCCCTCTGTTGAAATAAATTGGATTGATACAACTTTTTTATTGCAAAAAAGGAAGTGGTTATCAATCCTGGTTGCACATTAGAATTTCATGGGGTAGATTTTAAAAACAAATTGCCCTTGCCTGGAACCCATGAGCATATTTAGTCTCTCAGGGGTGTAGTGGGGACATCACCCATCGTAAGTGATGCTAATGTACAGTTAGAGTTGAGAATCGTGGCTCATCTCAGGGGAAGAAGTCAGCGGAACAGGAAAGACCATTTTCTCCTCAGCAGCATTAAGTGCCGTGGAAATTTGTTCCCCTTTCATTACTTTATATGCCTTAAAACTACCTTTCAAAATTCTCTGGCATGGAATTTTCTTCTAATATCTTGCTACGACACTTGAAAATATCATGTAACTTTAAGAAATTAGAAGACGTACAGCATGGACTGATCAGATTTGATCAGAAAACTAGGGGATCTGGATTCTGGAGAACCTTCACCTTCCATTGATTGACCTTGGAGAAAGAACACAGCTTCTCTGGTCTTCAAATTCCTTACCAGTACTGTCTTTTACTCTCATGCTTTCTTGAAATTTCTTGAAATTTTTAATAGTTTGTCTGGGACTACTCACTGTCTCACAGTTTTTAATAACCTGAGAGAATTTTATTTTATTTGAACCTTCTCAAGGGGATTTATTTATTTATTTATTTTTGAGTAACCAATGCTATCATTCCCTTGAAGCTTAATGATTTTTTCCTGTGGGCCAAAATTTTCCATGCCTCTGGAAAAGTAAATATCTATTTTTACTTTCATATAAATTTATCCCCAATATTCATGGATACTGTTCCCCATCAAAGCCCCTAAAAACAGTTACTCCTCCTGCTCTTTGTAACACCACCCAGGCCCGGAAGCTACCCATTCTCGCCCAGGCCCAGAAGCTGTCCAGTCTCGCCCAGTCATATAGATAGAAGCATCAAATCTGTGCTCTTAGGACAAATTTCAACTTTAGCATAGAGCATTCACTTTTTGTTCCCACATGAGACTGTCAATACAATTTTCTTCTCAAAATATGATCTCTTCAAGATTTTCTACATGTACAGTCATCACTGAATGCTTAAGAAGTCATAAGTCAAAAGGACAGGTAGTTTGACGATGTGTCAACCTTTTTTCATTGATGTTGACATACTTTATATAAAAAAAGCAGTCCGTCGTTCTTTATTACTTACATTACACTTCTTAAATTTGGTTGCTAAAGAAAAACAGGAGCAGACATTACTCATGAAGATGCACATTTGAAGTGTACTTGGCAGTAAACAAATGAGAAAATAGTAGATGATGTCATATGTACATTGCATCTGAACACAAATACTAGTGTATAATTTATAATAACCTTTACATATTGAAAATTGTCAAAACTCCTGCTGTGCCATCCTTTTGGAAAACTGGTTGGTATGTAGTATTTAATTAATTTTAAAATCATCTTTTTTGTAAGCCTGTTCTACTTTAGCTAACGTTATGACAGCTGGTCTCTGTTAGTTTAAAAAAAAAAAGGCATAGTTTATTTTTTTTTTCTAATACAGAATATTAGTATTTTTAAGGGAAGTAAAACAGCCTATTTTAGAAATGTGGAAAGGGTAAGTGTGATATGTTATTAATATAATGTGTTGTCAATGTAAATAGGCTAGACAGAAAAGGAATTATTCAATGAAAACATCCATATTTTAGTGTTATTATTTTAATAAAGATGATGTATTATTATGGAAATAAAACCACGTTTTCTTTTTCTGCCACTTTTTTTGGTATTATGGGCCATGCACAACTTGAAGGAAACCACCACAAAATTAAAGCCATTTTATCTATATCACTTAAGTGAATTGCCTTTCCCAGTTATCTAATTTATCCAGTGAACATCTTCTTGGTCAGTATTACAAACTCTTTTATTATTATTACTCTTATACTTTTTATTAATCATTTTCCATACCATCTTTTGTCATTAGAGAAGGAAAAGTCACAGTTTTTCTTTTTTTTTCCTTTCATGTTCTATCATGAGATTGAAAACTTTTAGTTAAATGAATAGTTGGTTCAAACCTCACCTGAAATATAGACACCTTATTCTCAATAAGAGAAATCTTGAATTTAAATTCTATTATCTTGTGTAAGAATTCTATTTTAATTCAATCTTACAAACACACATATATTTTATAGACATGACCTGAAATATTTTTCTCTCAACTTTGTAATTGCAGTTCTCAGATTTTGCTAGCAATTTTAAAAGAACTGCTTTAATAATCTAATTATTACAATTTGGCAATTAACTGGAGTAGCATTTCAAAGTGTAATTGATATGATTTGGCTAGGTTAAGCAGTATTCTAGAAAATAGACTGGAGGCATGTTGATACCAGTATTATTTTAGTCTTCATATCCATATGTTTTCTTTGGACCCCTGAGTCAGATGACTTCTGTTATTTTACACAATCTACCATTCCCCAAACATTCCTGATGACAAAACTACAAATATCTTTGGAAAAATTTCTCCTCAAGTCCCCAGATTTTCAGTCATTAACAAAAAAGAAAGCAGGAAAATGTTAAAGGTACTGAGAAAATTCCAGTGTTTACAGCTGGTTTCAGCAATTTCAACTTGCGCAAGACCCCATGTTTGTGAAAGCAACCCAAGAATCTTTGAACAGGATGTAATCAACCTCCGATCTGCAGAGAAACACTGCAAAAATGACTTCAGCTGCCAAAAATAATAATGTCGTTTACAAGCAGCTCTTCCTATATCTAAGGAAGAACTAGCCACACAGCAGTTTATGGTGGCTTTGGAGGAGCAAGCAAAGAAAAGGGTAAATCCTACCCACCCCACCCTAAAAGACACAGTATCAGACGGAATCCACTGGAAGCTGTGGCCCATTCCAAAGGTGCTGGCAACATCGAGGAAGTCATACTCGCAAAAATCCGAACGGTAAGTGACCCCAGACAAAGGGATTACATTTGGCAGCAATTCTGTGTTGTCACGTTCCCTCTGTAACCAAGCTGCCTTGTCTTGTGAAGGCAAAGCTGTTAAATACCTCTTAGTCGCAAGCCCCAACCCAAATTTTCCTTTTTTTCCAAATATTAACTGGCAGCTCCCCTTAAGGGACATCAAGAGCTTGGGAGGGAATATTCGCGAATGATCCTTTAGAGAACTTGTATTACAAAAGCCCTGCACCTACCTCTGTGGAGCCTGGGCTGCTCAGTCCACATGGGCTGGATGTGAAAAAAGACCCGGTGTGATGGCTTCTCCAAATTTACCAGAAAGAAAGGACCTGGGATGCTTGTCCTTTAAGTGTCTCTAAACATGGTTTGCATAGCTGGATCTCTGCTTATCTGTGCCTTTCGGCTTTCGCTTCCATACATGGATCTGTTCCCAACAGTAACTCCAAGCTGTCGAAAAGAAGCTATCTGGCAGCTCTCCGCTTCATCCAACACATGGATGATAAAAATACACATATAGAGATTCTTCCAGCCAGGCCCACTTCTCACTCCACCATCCTGCCACTATGCCTTTTTGCAAATACCCTTTCCAGACTGGCATTTCTCCTCTCCAGACATTTAAAACTACCGGTTTGTACCTGCTTCCCACATAGTTTTTGGGGTGTGGATTTGCTTAGCTTTATGAAAACAGAAGTATAATAAAGTTCCGGGGTCTTCATTCTTAAAAATTTTAGCAATAAGATATGTATGGGACCTGAGAAGTGTTAGTGAATGAATGAACATGTAAATGAATGGCCGAACAAATAAATAACATTGTATGTCAATGAATACATACATAATATATTTATTTAATTGAGAATAGTTGTTAACACTCTGGATTCTTTGTCTTAAAGGATAAGGTAGCAGCGGAAGGTCAAAGTAATCAAAATCTCTAAGATTTGGAGAGACCAGGTTCTTATTTCAATAGTGTCTCATTTAGGATATTTTAGCAGTTCTACTAAGCTATCATTTAGTATATGGTTTAAGATTTAGAAAACATTTTATTATAAAAAAAAATGTAAACCTGAATAGAATACTGATTGCCACTTTTGTTAAACATCAGTGGTACTTTAAATGACATAACCGTGACCTAAATTTTAAGGTGGGGCGTGGGGGAGGGTGATAAATCCTGCTCTTCATAGTAGAGAGGTGAGAGGTACTCTCAGCAGTTGGCCAAACCCAGCTTAGATTTCCTGTGCCTTAGAAATTAAGCTTCTCAGTTTTTAAATCTTTTTTAGTTTGTTGTTATTCTTGTGTAACAAGAGGTCAGAATATTGAGAGAGAGAGAGAGAGAGAGAGAGAGAGAGAGAGAGAGAGAGAGAGAGAGAGAGAGATTTCCAAATACATCTTTTCATTGTTTAGTTTTTTCCTGAAATCATATTATAACTCTTCTAGAGTCCTTTGTTTGCAGAAGAAAAAAAGAAATTTGAGGCAGACGGGCATAATTCTGTTTGGTGTATTTAAATAGAACTAGTTTGCTTAAAAAATGCCAGAGGAAGAAAAGAAGGGGTAGACAAAACAAGACTGGCAAAATGGTAATTATTGCAGGTGGTCGATAGGGAGTTTATTACATTATCCTCTCTACTTTTTGTATATTTTAACACTTCTATAAAAGAAATAAAAAAAGAAAGAGAGAAGAGTACAAAACAAACATATAACTAGCAGGTTTGAGGACTTCTAGATTTTAGTAATCTCTGTCAAAAGCACTTAGGTAAGATTGTGTTTTTTTAATTCAAAATTTTCTGACATTCCAACCTCTTTCTCTCTACCTCCATTCAGATATATATATGTGTATATATATATATTCATATTCTACATAATAATATACTGTTATATATCATTTATATAATATATATTATAATATATAATATCTACATTATAACTTTAGCAATAATATATTCTACATAATTCATATCTAATGAAAACATATATGTTATTTGAAAAGCTGACCAAATGCAGCTCAGCGATGGACATAGTAGATAATTACCTTACCCAGGAATATTTAATACCCTTTTATCTCTTGCCTGTTTCTGTTTTAGAAATCTAAAAGCAAAACTCTTTCTTATTGTACCTAGCTGCGGGGGATGACCATATAACGCAGTTTTGGTCAAGCAGGTGTAATAAGTCCCTTGGCTGGGACTTCAGGAAAGCTTTTATTTATCTGTTAAACAGGGATAGGCTCAGCTTCTGCCCCTCTTGTCCCTGTACCCCTTCCACCTTTTACGAGAGTACAAAATTGAAGCCCCAAACTGTAGCAGCCATTTGGTGATCAGGAGGGGACCAGCAGGAGGACAAAGGGTTTTGGGGTTAGGAATGTGGACCAGTTGGTTCTTGTCAGCATCACTGACTTGCTGTTGCAACCCTGAACTACTTACCTCTGGACTTCCTGTCAGGTGAGAAAAAGAAAACTATACTACAAAAAGTGGATTTTAGATTGTGAGCTGGAGACTTGAATTAAAAAACCATGCTCTGGTCCCGGCTCTGTTACTTACTAGCTATGTGACATTGGTCATGTCACAGAGTTTTATTTTCTTCTCTGTCAGTCAAGAGAACACTTGGCCTTCTTAGAATTATCCTCAGTTAATGTGTGCTCTAGATCCTCATAAATCGTAGGGGGTTATATCAATGTAAGGTACTGTTTATTTAATACACAGGCAGTTGACATATAGGATGCACAGTGACTCTACAGTTACACATAACGGGAATGAGGCGTCTGCTTTCTGTTCAAAAAAGAATTTGTAGACACGTTGACTGGCTTAATTTAAAACCTCTTGGGAATTCTGCTCTGAAGTTAGGAGCATCCAAGGTATGAAAAGCTTGTATGTTCCAAAATCTGTTTGCCTATTTTGGGTCAGCCAAACTGAGCTGGCACGTTCTTGGTAAGGCTTGCTGTGGAAGTGAGCCAGCTTCCTGCCTTACCTTGGGTAATCAGTATCCTCTGTTAGGGAGATCTTTTCACCTCTAGAGGATGCTGTGGGGGTGTGTACAGGAAAAGACCTCCTGATAAAGAGGTTAAACGCCTATCATGCTTCCAAGAAAAGAAGTTAAATTGGTCTCCTTTGAACCTTGTAGACGTAGAAGTCAAGATTTAATGTACGGACATTGGTCTGCCTAAATCCATGGACAAGGGTAGAGTACAGTGCCTCTGGGCAAGCTGTTTCACTGTGGTCACTTGGCACAGGCTCTGCTTTTCAATGGAATGCTCTGCACCTCCACCCAAAAGTATGTACACACATACATGCACACCACCTCTGTCTGCCAGCAGCATATATCCTCGGCCTTTTAAGATTTAGCTCAGTGTCTCTTCCTTTCTGAAGTCTTTTCTTACCTCCCACCCAGGTGTTCTAAAGCACAGCTGGCATGTTATTATAGTTTGTTCCTACCTGTCTGCCCTTGGCATTAGACTGTGAGCTCCTGGAGGACAGGGGCATAGTGTTATTTGCTTTTGTGTCATCAACATCCATTATAGTCCCATAGTAAGCAAAGCTTAACAAGTTTGTTGAATAATTAAATGCATTGATAAATGAGTAGAAAATGGGTAAATGGTAGTTAACGGTCAACTAGTATCATTAGCCTGGCAGCCCTCCCTACGAGGTAGGGTATAAGAATCTCAAATACCCAACTACTCGTGTAGGTAGAGACTGTCAACTCAGCAGAGAGAGAACACAGAGCGTCCAAAAATGTTGACATCGCCCTGATTTAGCCAGGTAGATCCTCTAATGTTTCCAGTTACCCAGCTCAGTGGTCCACTGCATTAGCATAGGTCACATCGGGTGGGTACCTGACACCAACTATTAGTATTAAAGAGGGACAAAGATCGTAACTTTTTAAAAGATCACCAATATTCAATTTTGGTGATTTAAAAAAAATGTTTCTTCTTTTGTCTAACGATATGGGAGGAATCTTTTGTGAAAGACCTGTTAAGGTTCACAGCAAGTTTTCAAAGGATTTGAATGCAAATGAATAAAAACGTGTCTATCCTACCTTGCAAGACTAGAAATGAGAAAAAGAGATTGAACATGGTTTTTGAAGAATCAGCTCACATATCACCTTTTCTAAGTAGATTTTCTTGACCTGTTTTCGGCACCACTATTGACGTAGTAATTAAATTAGTCTCAGTTGCACTCCCTTAGCAAAATGTTCAGATTTCTTCTTTTTAACACCTTTGTTGAGATATAATTCACGTGTCGTATAAATCACTGAGTCAAAGTGTACAATTCAGTGGTTTCTAGTATATTCACAGATATGTGTGACCATCACCACGATCAATTTTAAAACATTGTTTTCACTTCCCTATGCCTCTATCCTCCCCTGCTCTAAGTAACCACTAATTAACTTTCTGTCTCTATGGATGTGGACTTTCACATGACTGGAATCATATAATATGTGGTATTTTGTGACTGGCTTTTTTCACTTAGCATAACGTTTTCAAAGTTCACCCATTTGTAGCAAGAATCAGTACTTCATTCCCCTTTATGGCCAAATAACATTTCATCATATAGCTCTACCATATATTATTTATCCATTTATTCATTAATGGACATTTGAATGATTTCCATCTTTTGGCTATTATGAACAATGTTATAAACATTGGTATAGAGGTTTTTGTGTGGACATTTGTTTTCATTTCTCTAGGGTATGTACCTAGGAACAGAATTATAATAATTCTGTTTAATCATTTAAGGAAGTGTTTTCCAAAACAACTGCACAACAGGGTTCCATTTCTCTATATGCTTGTTAGTTATCTTGGTGTTTGTGAAATGGTATCTCATTATGGTTTCGATGTGCATTCCCTGATAACTAATGATGTGGAATAGTTTTTTATATGCTTATTATTTGTACATCTTCCTTGGAAAAAAAATTTATTCAGATTCTTTGCCCATTTTTTAATTGGGTTATTTGTCTTTTAATTATTGAGTTATAAATATCTCTTATACATTCTAGATATAACTCCCTTATCAGATATATAATTTGCAAATATATTCTTGCATTCTGTAGATCGTCTTTATTTTCTTGATGGTATTCTTTGAAGTATAAAATTTTTAAATGTTGATGAAGTTCAATTGATTTATTGTTTTCTTTTGTTGCTCAAATTTTGGTATCACATCTAAGAATCTTGTGACGAATTTGAGGTCATGAAGCTTTGTCTTTATGTTTTCTTCTAAGAGTTTTTTTAGTTTTAGCTTTTACATTTAGGTCTTTCAACCAGTTAAAGTTAACTTTTCCATGTGAAATGAACTTCATTTCATATCTAGATATCCATTTGTCCCAGTTTGTTGAAAAGACTATTCTTTCTTATCAAATAGTCTTGGTACTCTTGTTGAACATCAGTTGACCTTAGATGTACAGGTTTATTTCTGGAGTCTCAATTTTTTCCTATTGATTGATATGTCTCCTTGTACCAGTAACACAATGTCTTCAGTACATTATTTTGCAGTAGTTTTGATATCAGGATGTGTGAGTCTTTCTACTCTACTTTTTTCTTCTCTTTCAGAATAATTTTGGCTTTTCTGAGTCTCTTTCAATTCCAGATGAATTTTATAATCAGGTTGTTAATTTCTATAATATAGTCAACTGAGATTCTAAGAGGGATTTTGTTAATTCATAAATCAGTTTAGAGAGTATGGCCTAATTTCTTTTAACAATGTTTTATAGTTTTCAGAATATAAGTTTTGCACTTCTTTTGTTAAATTTATTCCTAAGTATTTTATTCTTGTTGATGCTATTGTGAATGGAAGTGTTTTCTTAATTTAATTTTGGGATTGAAAATGAAGCCATCTGGGTCTTTGTTTTCTTTATGGTTAGTTTTTGAATAGTTTTTCAGTCTCTTTACTCATTATAGGTTTATTCAGATTGTGTATTTCTTCTTGAATTAATTTAAGTAGTTTGAATATTTCTAGGAATTTG
Organism: Rousettus aegyptiacus; assembly: GCF_014176215.1. Lineage (NCBI taxonomy): Eukaryota > Metazoa > Chordata > Mammalia > Chiroptera > Pteropodidae > Rousettus > Rousettus aegyptiacus. The sequence goes on from NW_023416310.1 coordinate 23,824,530, forward strand.
TCATTTCATTTATCAATTGGTTACCATACAATTGTTCATAGTATTCCTTTTAATCTTTTTTTATTCCTGCAAATTCAGTAATAATGTCTGCTCTTTCATTTCTAAATCTTGTAATTTAAGTCTTCTCTCTTTTTTTTCTTGGTCAATCTAGCTAAGTGTTTGCCAATTTAATGCTTATAATTGTTATAGCTTTCTGACAAATTATCCTTTTTATTATAAAATGTCTCTATCTCTAGTAACATTTTCTATTTTAAAGTTTATTTTGTCTAAGTTAATATTTCCATTTCAGCTTTCCTGTGATTGCTAAATTCATGATCTCTTATTTTTTATCCTTTCATTTTCAATCTATTTGTGTTTTTGAATCTAAAGTATGTATTCTGTAGAAAACATGTTATTGGGTTATATTATTTTTGTTTGCTTGTTTTTATTCCAGTCTAATAATCTGTCTTTTGATTAGATTGCTTAGCCTCCTCACATTTAATTTTATTATAGATGTAGTTGAATTTACATTTCATATTACTTTTTGTTTTCTCTATGTCTCATGTCTTTTTTGTTCCTCTATTCCTCTTTTACTGCTTTCTTTAGCATTAAGTGATTATTTTCCAATGTAGCATATTATTTTAAAGATTTTTTTCACTATGTTTTTGAATAACTATTTAGTTGTTGCTCTAGGGTTACTATACACATCTTAACTTATCGGGATCAGCTTCAGATTTAAACTAGCTTGATTCCAGTGATACAGGAAATGTTCCTCTCATATAGTTCTGCTCCCTTCCTCCTTTTGCAGTGTTCTTGTTTTATGTATTACATCTGTTAATGTTATCAAACTAATATTGTTACAGCTATGTCTTTACCACCTATAGTCACTTCTTTAGTCCAATACAGCTTTGCTTCCACTGCTTCTGTTGTGCTTTGTATTGTCGACAAATACATTACATTTCATATGTTATAGACCTAACAGTACATTATATATATAATTTTATATAATTGCTCTTTAAGTCAATTAGGAGAAGAAAAGAGAAAACCATGCATTTATAGTGTCTTTCATAATTACTTAACTACCTTTATCAGTGTTCTTTGTTCATGTGGTTTTGCTTACCATCCGAGTTTGCTTGCATCCAGCCTGAAGAACTTTTAATATTTCTTACAGGGAGAGTTGCTAGCAAATTCTTTCAACTTTTGTTTATCTGGAAAAGTATTTATTTTACCTTATTCTTTAGGAGATAGCTTTGCTAATTATAGGATTCTTGGTTGACAGATTTTTTTGTTGTTGTTCTTTGAACACTGACTATGTTATCCCACTGCCTCATGGCCTTTATTGTTTCTGCCGAGAAGTCAGAAAATAATCTTATTGAATTTCCCTTTAAGTGTGACATTGTTTTTCCATTGTTGCTTTCAAAGTTTATTCTCGTTTGTGATTTTTTTTAGCATTTTTACTATCATGTATCTATTTTTGGTATTTAGTTGTAGTAAGCAGTTATTGTCTAACTGTTTTTTGTCTTTTTAGGAAGTCCCTTTCTTGGTCCTTTGGTTAGAGAGAGTGGGCTTTTATTAGAATTTTTTTTTTTTTCTCCAGCTCCATGTTTAGGACATCTGAGGCAAAAGAAAATTCAGGGAACTCATATTGTTGATAGGTGTCAAGACCCCTCATTGCTTTGCCATCTTTCTAAGTTTACACTTATTTTACACTTAATGTCCAGTGTTTTTAATTGTACTTTGTGAGAGAAATAGGGGAAAGTATGTCTACTCCATCTTTCTAGAGTAGAAGTTTAAACCTCTTAACTCTTACAAAGTACTTACTCATTTTCCTTCTACCAGGTACAGTAATGGCTAAAATCAATTTATATTTGCCCTCTGCATGGGTAACTAAATACCTCATCACTTCAGTTAGCATTAAGTTTGCTAAATATTGCCAGGAAAAAAACAAACACTCTGACAACAACTTAAAATTTAATAGATCTTGGGGCTTGGTAATCACTTTCACTGAAATATATTTTATTAATTATCTTAAACCAAATAAGCTTTCAATAGAAGTATCTTTTTAATACATTACTTTTAAATACTGCCATCTAAGTTTGAATTTAACATTCAATAAGAATTGCAAATGCACTTAATTATATCCTCAGATAAAGTTTTTGTTATGTAGCCAAATCTATCTCATTATTTAAAAATACAATCATTCTACAAAATTACAGATCCTATCAAGCTTTCTTCTAAAAAGCATAGGCCTGCACTTTTGATTTTAAGGACAATCAGGTCTCGGGTACAAGACTCAGGCATCTTTTCTTTCTTCCATTTCTTTCTCTAAGCTTCCTGAGTTATTTCAATAAATTCCATGATCATAGCTACCACACATAAGCTACTAATTTTCAAATATCTATCTCTCTTAGTGATACCCTTCCTTCTGCACTCTCTCCATATTTCCAATTTACATTTGACCTTCCCTCTTGGATACACTGCAATGACTTCAAACAAAACATGTCTGAAGCTGAAATTCTTAGCTCTCTGGCACTCAAACCGCTCTTCCTTGTATTGACTTCCTCTTTATAAATTGGAGTACAACCTACTCAGTCTCTTAGCTGGTAAGTTCAGTGACATTTGTTCCTTCTGCACCCACCCTGCATTGAAGTCATTACAAATTCCTTAGGAGTACCTAAAGTATCTCTTAAATGTAGTCTTTCTTTCCAACACTGTTCTCATGACTTTTGTTTATTATTTTTTCCACTGGCAAGAGCTTCTGATCTGATCTGATACCAGTTTCTTCTAACATAAGTTCATTTTCCATTTGAGTTATGTTCTTCAAATATAAATCTATAATGATACTATCATGAACAATAGCAAATCTCCTTGTGGACTGTTCTGCTAAACTGTGCCTGGCTTCCCAGCGAGCATGAGGTATACTTCAGTCTTCACTGATGTCCTGTCCTCTTACATTTCCTATCACTCTCCTTTGTAACTTAGTCTCTAATTTTAACGAACTCTTTACTACATCTCACATACATTATAATCTTTATTACTAAGCTATTGCACATGTTTTTCTTTTTGCTTAGAATTCCTTCTCTTTTCAAAGTGCTCCTCATCCTTCAAGATCAAACTACAAGCCACTTTCCTTGAATTCCTCATCCATATTCCAACTGAAGTTTGCTAATGCTTTTCTATACAATTTATGGTTCTACATTGACTCCTTAATTATACCATCAATCCCTTGAGTGTGGGGACTGTCTTATTTAATATTGTATCTAGCACATGAGCAATGTTGGACACTTATGAAGTGTTTTACAACATTAAGAAGAGCAGTATATGAAAAGTTAAGGGGATTAAAATTTACTAGGGCCAATGCAGAGCCAGGGAGTCTTTTAGAATTGGCAAGCAAGCAATCTAGGGGCAGGAAGGGGGCTTGCTGTTGTTATTTATACAGATTTATAACAGTAAATTTTTGGTTACTCTATTATTAATCATAATTACCTCTCTTTCACCTAATGCAGAAATTGACCATTAACCTTATAAGGCTGTAGTATTCATTAATGTATAATAAAGGTTTGAGTTAATAGAAAGAGATAGCTCTATTGGCAAAGCTATATGAGTTTAATATAATTGATGGCTAGTAATTTTTGGACTTGGCTCGGACTCTTAGAAATCCAAACACAGACTAGAGAGCTGGCTTCCCCCGACCCTGGTGAGCATCAGTATTCATGAAAACAACCTCCCAATCTTTCTGTTTGATTTTTCTACTGGCTTTGAATTTTTCCTCTCATTAACCAATGCATTTTCTGTCTGTTCCTTCTCCTCCAGCCTGACTAAATAACTTTTAATCATATCTTCCTTTTTTGCTGTGGTGCCTCTACAGATTGATGGCTGCATAACCACTCCCTAGTTTTGCAGGACTGCACAAACTGCCTTACCTACATAAAGCTCTTACAAACAGCCCAAGGGCAGCAATACCTGCAAATAATCATTAAAGACATGAGGTTTGAAGCCAGGAACAAAGCAAAATCTGGCAAATGGAGTATCAGCTTATGAGGTGTATATTAATATGAGGTTTATAAAGTGTAGCCTCTTACATGATATGTGAGACTGTGATCCGTCTACCCCGATTCTAATAAAGCATCACATCTTCAACACTTGTATTCATTTTTAATAAAACGGGATGCATTTTATTAAAGAAGCATATCGGTTAGTGGAACTCTGAAGTAATTTTCTTCTACTCTATGATGAAGTACTGAAATATCTGGAAAGAAATGAACTCTTAAATTTTGGTGGCATTCTCAGATTGGAGCTTCACAGATACAAAATGCTGAGCTACTGGGTCCACCTCCTGGTGCTGCCTGTATCTCTGGTCCTCAGCAGGAATCAGGCCTCTACCCCAGGGAACAGTCTGGAGACTGCCCTACCCACAAGTAGGGCAGCCTCACTTTGATCTTTATATCTTTTTATTGAACTGAAATCACCAATTGATGACAATATGTCTCCCTAACACTGGGCATCATTTCTGCCTGTACTTTATCCTTTTATTTAGACTGGCCATCTTGGTTACTGATATAGAGATAAATTCAAATTGGGATCTTGCAATATTTAAGACTTGTCTTAGTTCCGTCTGCATCAAGAGAATGTCATATACTGTCAACTTAAACAATAAACATTTATGAACATTCAGGAGTTCTGGAGGATAGAAATCTAAGATCAGGGTCCCAGCATGGTTGGATCTTGCTGAAAGCCCTCTTCCTAGTTTACAGACAGTCACCTTTTTGTTGTATCCTCACAGGACAAAGTGAGAGCTTTGATCTTTTCAGCCTCTTATAATGGAAACAATCTCATCATGGGGGCTACATCCTCATCGTGATCTCATCTAAATTAATTACCTCTCAACAGTCCATCATATCCAAATACTATAACATTGAGGATTAGGATTTCAGCATATGGATTTTGGACAGACACAAATATTCAGTCAAGAGCAGGACTTGATTATCGCTGCTTGTCATTCTTCACTTCTCTCTTGTAGAGAGGCAGCCACTTGTGCTTTTTACTATTATTTAATTTTAATTCTGTACACAAGCTCATCTGTAACTATCTTCTGTGACTCCTGGGTTGCCTTTTCATTCTATTAATTATGTTATTCTGATTTTACCCGAGTTCTATGAAGAGGTAGCTTCTATCAATCTTGTGAGTCTCGCCTCAGATATAAAGTCCTCAGAAGGATCTTCTTTAGAATTATGCCAATGAAACATTTTAAGCAGAGGTACAGTATGATTAGATTTACAATTTTAGAAGATCATTCATGCTATTGTGTAGGTAAGATATCAGTTAGCATATTCTTCAAAAATTCTTAAAGACATCTTGGTTGATTCTGGTTTCAGATTATGGCAGCAAAGAATAAAGTAGATAGAGCCTAGATATATTTAACAATAAAACCTGAGACTTGATAGATTAAATGTGAGAGATCACAAGAGAGGGTGGTAGCATGTCTGCCTCTAAGATTTTTGGTGCAAGTATTTGGGTGGATGATGGTGTCATTCAAAATCAAATTCTGATTCACCACTTCATGTTCAGCGTTTTTCAATACTTCCCAAAATCATTCAGAATGAAGTATAAATTTCTTAGTTCTTGGAAATGTTTTTAGATTTACTTCTTATTAATATCTTAATCTCTACTCTTGTTGCTCAACCACCAAGCTTCTTCATTGACGTCACTATATTACAGATGACTTACAGTGCATGGGTAATCTGGCCACTTAACAAATCTTGGTTTTCCTGATACTCATTATGCTTTTTCCCCTATGCTTTTTTTTCATTGAATTGCAAGGCTCAGATCAGATATTATCTCCTCTGGGATAAAGATGCTGGCTCTTTCAGTAAGGCTTAGGTTTTTGAGGCACACTTTGTACAGCTCTGCCATTCCACTCTGTAATTGTAGGGTAATTACTATTTTATTGTTTCGCTTTTCAATTAGGCTTTAAGTTTCATAAAGTCAGGGAACAGATTTCATTTGTACTTGTATCATTAAGACAGCATACAATAGGTATTCACTATAGCATTTAATTGAATAAATGACTAAGTGGATAGATGAAAAATACTTCTTGTTCAGAAAGATAAAGCAAGATTTCAGAGAATAATTACATGGCTTTGAATTAGATTCTTCACTCTTGAGTAAGGACAGGATTGAGACAGGTATTGATATTGGCAAAGATCAAGCAACAAGTACATAAGTCCTGAGTTCCTGAGTGAATAAATGGTGAATGAGAAGGCAGGAATTCCAGCTGGACAGAGATTTTGAGTAATAGCCAAGAAGCAATATGGTACAGAATCTGTTTGGCTAATTGTGAGAGGTCCATTTTGATTAAAGCTTAGGCTGATTGACGGAGATAGTAGAAACACAAAGGTCCTCAGGTGGCAGGCTCGGCATTTTGGTTTTGTTAAATAAAATATAATGGCAGTACCAAAATTGCAAATTTTTACAAGATTTAATAAGATCCTGAGTGCTGAGATTTGATGATAATAGAATACTAGAACAATCATAAAATCAAATGTTTATAGAGACAAGCAGGTCGGTGCATTCTCACTTGGTACCCTCTGGAAGAAAATACTTAATGATTTCTTTGTTCCTAAAAGGACATCTTACTTTATAAGTTAATTATTGATGTAGTATGAAGCATGTGGAAGGGGAGGAGAAAGGGAAGTGCATAATCGTTGGTCACAATGAAGTGTTAGGCTTCAGCTAGTTATAAAAGGACCTGCCATGCTACATTTATATGATCACTAGCATTTTAAATTCTGCCCAGAGCACTGGAAAACAGAATCATTATACTTACCATAACACACTGTATCCAGGAGGTCTCTTAAATAATTTGAATAGTCCTGTATAACTAGAATATTTAATTCACCTGATGTCTTGATTGTTAAAATATTAGATGACTATAAAAATATCGGTGCTTAAAAAGCTTTACTAATTATAATAGTGTATTATTTAAAGTCTATTCTAGCTTCCTATGTAGACAGCCTAGTTAAGTATGACTATGTCCAAAGGTTTCTCTATAGATTAGGCAAAGACATTAATGCTAAAATAAAGTACAATGAAGAAGGTTTTCTTTTCTTTTTAGTTTATAGTAGGCAGAGCTTGAAGAGATGAGCTGAAATAAAGGTAAACAATTTCAAGATATTCGGATAGGAATTGTTGGACAATTGAATAGAGAGAAAAAGTTGGAATGCTATACTGTTCTCTTTCCACCCCCTAGTTGGACCCTAAGCAAGTTATATTTTGTGTGTGTGGATTTAAAGGCACTGATGAATGAGAAGGTATCCTGTCAAGCTAGTTGGTGGAACCAGATTGAGTAAGGTCAGTAAGCCTGGTACTAACTCAGCAGAACTGAGTGGTGATGAGAAAGCTGTAAAGGCCAGGAAGCATTTATCCTCATACATGTGGTCATTGGTCCCAAAGAAAAATCAGGAGACTCTGTAAAATTTACTTGTTACTAAACATTTTCTTAGAAACTAACCATGTCTAGAGACTCTTTACAGCCATCTAAGCCCATAAATTATTATATATGTCATATAAGCCATTCATTAACACAGGAAAAAGATAAGGCAAGTGTTTAGAAAAATGCACAGCCATTACATGGAGATACATATTTTTCCAAACCAGCACTTATCTTACTTAAGATAGTTTGGAACTATCGACAAGCTAATTTAATGCGATTCCTTTTTGAAGGGAAACAAGTTCAGTACATCACTTTGTTTTTCTTCAGTTCTTTTCATCCTCCATGTAAAATTTTAACCACGATGAAAGGAGAGACTCGCTGGTCCTAAAAATTCAACAAATTTCTTATCCACGGATACAAGTAAATGGTAACTATGACTCTTCAATAACAACATTAGTCATTGTAGTTTGTTTTTAATTTGTTACAGACTCAAATAAGGAGACATTTCAAAGTATTTCTGTGCTTGTGCATTTGCTTCTAGGACATGGAGAAGCAAATTTTAAAGCAATATGATCTGATCAAGAAACAGTTGGAAATGGCAGCAACCTGATATGGAGCAATCAAGAATTGAAGGTTTATTTTGAATGAGAGGTGTTGTCCAACTGTGAGACTGAGTGACTGCAGCTGAGAATAAGTGCTAACACAATCAATAGTGACTCCAGGTATGAAGTTATTGAGAACCTGTCTCATTTCATGTCTCTTTCTGCTGCTACATTCACACTGCATCCATAGATTGCAATACTGTCTGTAGAGGAAGAAAAAAAGTTCTTCGATTTATTCTTATTTTTAATGACAGCTTCTGAACTGTCATGATTTAAAATTACAATGAAAAAACGGCTTTTTTAGAAAAAGAAATAATATTATTTCAAAGCCAAATTGCATATTTGACAAATAAGAATGCCTCATTAAATGGTCTTTAATATACATCACCTCTACAATCTGCCATCAACTTTTATATTAGTTGTTCTCTATTTTCTGTACTTGCATAGCTATGGGCAAAGTCATTTTGTTCTTGCTGGTCCCTACTAATGTTCTTATTTTATTGATATAGACCATAGAAGCTACTCAATAAATATTGTTGAATAATCTACAATTGGAACATTTCATATTCGGATACTGCTTTAGGAGTTTGCAAAGCACTTTAACATAACTTATTTAATTAAATTTCAAAGCAACACAAATATATTATCAAAAATATGTGTTTTTATGCCTCATTATTTTATTACTATACTTCATGTATCACACACATCTATCACAGACACTTGAAGACAGACACATAAGCAATATTCCCCCAACTTATGCTGTGTTTAGGATTTCCTCATGAATGTAATTTTTTAAAAGTAAAAACCTTCCTCCTTTTTATATTACAAAAAAAGACTATTTGATGATTCGAAAATCTTTCTTTTTTTCCTTTTCTTTTTCGATTGCTATAACTATGTAATGACACTGATGGGGTCACTTACCACACAGAATACAGACATGAATAAGATGAATTTTTGAACTCAGTAAGATCAAAATTCATTTGTTTGCTTCACCTACTCCTTCCCGATTAGCATTCTCACTAGACAATTTCAGTTGGGAAAAAAAAAGGCACTTATCTTAGAACTTTGAGAGGCAAGCTGGAGCTGGGCAGCTTTTACAGTTTTTGGAACGGTTGAGACTATGCTTAGATATCAAACACTCTTTTTCTTGCAGTTACCGTTATAATGCAAAGGAAAGAAGCAAATCATTCAGAGCACAATCATTGGGTCCAGGGTATTGAAACACTCCTCTTTGCAATATCAGTTACTTTATATATTCATGAAGTACTTGAAAGATGAGAAAGAACAGCAGGCCTTCAAGAGAGAACAGAGAAAGAGTTGGCTCCCAAAGCTTTCATTACCAAAAGAGGGTGTTAAAATGCATAGAAATGATGTTAGCTGTCTACTAAAAAAAATAAAAAAATAAAAAAAATCAATGAATGACACTTGCCAGTTGCAGCTCACTCAACCCTGCTTTAACAATCATTTGAGATCAGACAAGGGAATGGCTCTGAAGTATAAAAAGTATTTTAATTTCTCCTGCTGAGTGTTAATTCACTTGAAACATTGGAGCGGATGCTGTCAAAGGAAGTAGAACATCTGTACCACCACCTACACTCTCAAACAAAAATTCTAATGTAGTTGTATGGAAGTATGCTCTGTGAAATACTGATTTTATTAAAACGTGTTCGTAATCCTGTAGGCTTGGAAAGTGTCGGGCCTGACCATGAGATAAAATAATAAAACCATGTCTTGGTATTCATTCAGCGTTTTTTCTTCTGAGGATTCCAAAGCAATTTATGGGTATAACTCAATTTTTTAGTGTTGCCATTTGGAATCTTAGCCAGTGTGCTTTAACACATCCAGCAACCGGGAAAGTGACCAAGTCTCACTGTAGAAACTTTCAGAGATTTAACTTCTTCTTGCAAGCCTGGAAAACAAGAGGATTATGGTCCCTAAATCTAGGCAACCCATGCCCCTGGGTAGTGTCTCCATTGAGTGTTGCTACATGGGGGTAGGGACATCATTCAAAGTCCTAGCCCCAATATTGCTACACTCCACTAATGCTCCATGAAGTAACAAAAGGCACAACTTAACTCAGTCATTTCTTTGAAAGGTCCAGTGTCTTTTTTCAGAAATGGCAGAGGATTTATTTCAACATGAAAATCTGCTGAAAAGGGTACTTAAGACTTTCTAGCCTTATAGCAATAGTGTATTAAAAAAATTGTTCTATTTAAAGTATTTCTATTTCACATCAAGATTGCTATTTTAGGGTTGAGATACTCTACGAAGGAACCATTGGGTCCTTATGATATTAAGAGTTATTCAAGATAAAGCACATTGTCGCCATGGGAATCAGTAAATAGTCTTGATCTGAGACATTAGTTCCCACTGCCAAGACATGGGTGGGAGAGGTGGTTCCCACAGACACTGTTTTCTCTAGGCTAAAAATACAGTATGATTTCTATTAAAGGAAAACTTAAAAAAAAAAGTGATGTAGCCTAAAGGAAACATACTCTATCATTTTCAGAACAATTAAGCAGTGAGCATGCCATCCAATGCTTGGAGATTATATTTGCGTGCATTATTAATTAAGTTCATGCTCTGTCTGTCATGTCAAAGGCAGTGTCACAACCGCAGTTTGTTTTTTAGTGCTGTTTCACACGGTCTTAAAAAAGAAACTGTTTATGGAGATTGGTACATTATAGACATAAATAACTTCCTTTAAGGGTTTTAATATAAACTTAGCACATTGACATTAAGTTTTTATGAGAGTCGTTTTGGTCTGCAAAATATTGCTCCAAAAGGTTGTGATGAACCTGAATTAAATTAGTACTGCTTTTATGGCCTCCGCTCAAGAAATCGAAAGCATCACAATTTGAAATGTATTGTTAAACAGTATGTCAACATAAGTATAATTCTTAGATTTATAGGATATGGTAGAGTTTGCAAAGTGACGTTACCACCAATCATTTTGTCTGATGTATCTCACAGTTTTGTGAGATAGGCAGGGCTGGTAATTCATTACTAGTCTCCTTTCGTATGATGAGATTGAAAATTAAAATGGTTGAAATGCTTGTCTAAAGCTACACAGATAATAAATGTGAGGTTCAGCACCAGGCCCCAAGATGAAAACTTTCCCTACTATGCGGTGGTTAGTAAAATGACATACTTCATCTCATGCAATTACTCTTATAAACTCTTACCATTACAACATTCTGTGACAATTAACACTAAAGTATCAATTGAATCACTGTCTGAAACTTTTGTTGAACTAATTATCAGTTAAGTAAAATTATCAATTGGCTGGGGCTGGATATCATCATGGTCCTATAAATTTTTTTTAAAAATTGACACACATTGAAAGAAATTAGTTTTCAATTCATTATAAATTCTGCCTAAATCAAGTTTTATTTTTCCATTTAGAAGGTAGGATTCTTCCTTCTTCTTCTTTTTTCCTTTCAATGACCTTTTGTGGCTTGTCAGCCTTATTAAGTTTATCACTGAATAATTTAACTCATATTTTTGCATTACTTTGATGGATGTCAAGGTAGAACAGTCAGGTTTAAAAAATTATTATTATTATTCCTCACACTGTCTTCCTTTAAAGTATGCTCTTTAGATAGAAAATAGGTAGGCTGTTTCCAGTTTTAAATTGGTATAATTCATCAAGGGATAAACACTAACTAAACTATATGCATATTGATTGACTCTGCTTCAGGAGGTCTAAAGTACACGCTTTCCTCCTCTTAAACATCACTCTTTTTCATGCAGGCTCATTCCTCCTTGAATATCATTTATAAAACCTGTCAGTTGATAAGGAATTCATTTTTCTCAACTGTCCCCTAGGAAAGACATCTGTTGGTTCCTACTACCCAGGTCCCTAGAGGTGTTTTGTGTTTCTATCCAGCTTCCTTATCATCTTACCTTTCATTCCTATGAACCACCTCATGACCTTCCGCAATTTTTATTTTCTCCTTAAATTATAGAGTTAGCTTCTTATGTTTGTAACCAGAGAATTCTGCTTGCTATGGAAGAGTAAAAAGAAAGTGTTATAATTTGTATCATTTTCCTATTTGAGCAATACTGGAAAATAAGCAAATATTTTTCTCATCAAGCATTCTTAACACCAATATTATACTTTCCTCAAAATTACTGATACAGTGTACATTTTGCATGAATCTCCCAATGTTCTTCAGAGACTGTATTTAACTAATTCCAAAGGAGGGGAGGTAAAGGAAATTTATCTGTTTACAAAAGCTCCCTACAATCTTCATTTTTGGGACAGTGGTTTCCAAACCATATCATTCTCATTCATTTAGATAGTACACCACTGACGAAGCTCGTTTAGGAGACAGAGAAACTGTAAGTTGCCTAAGTAATTTCTCTAAGTCAAGAACAAATGTCATTTAGCCTTTTCTCCAGTCTAGGAATCTGTTCGCTCTGCTAATTAAACTACCCTAATCAGATCAGTAATGCCCGTTCTCTGCAGTGAGGCAGGTAAGAAATTCATTCCAAAGTGGCAGGTGAGTGCTTTTCCCTCCTGCATGCCGCCTTCTAATGTGAGTCTTGGTGTAACAGATGTGACTTGGCAAAAGGTAAGTGCACCAAAGCAAAAATCATATTCTTGGTGAGCTCGCTCATTCTTGACAGACTTTTGCCCCCTAAGGTTTTTCCCACCATGAAGTGACTGTGAAGAAGTGCCTTCTTATCTTTTGAAATCTTGAGGAGCGGAGACTATGATAAAGGGGTGAGAATGGGTGGCTCTCACTACTATTGCACCTAGGGCTTAAAGCTTAGTCTATGTCTCCTGTTTCTGTGTATATCCAATACACATAGTTCCCTGGAAGCCTAGGTTCAGTTCAGGAGCAAAAAACAAACAAGCATAATCATCTCTATTCTTTATCAGTTGTATATATTTTCCCTTCTCCTTCTTAACATGTTAAAGGAGGGATGTTGAAAACTTATGGAAAAATAATTAGGTTGAAAACTTCTTATTGCCTCTAATTCAGTCTGCTTCACCTTCTGTGTTCCCTATGACAGTAATTATCACAACTGTTTGCACAATCACCCAGGTCTGGAAACAGTTTTCCAACTGGTCTCTATGCATCATGCCTGGAGTTCTTCCTCTCTCTTCTGTACCTTGCATCCGATATGATCTTTACTAAGCTTGAATCTGATTTTATCACTCCACTGACTGAGACCTTTCAGTGGCTCCTGTCATTAACCTGAAATACCCTGGCTCAGTATACCAGCCCCTGCATGAATGGGCACCTGCCTCCTTCTCTGGCTCACCTTCGTCCCTGTCTCACAAGCACCTTCCACTCTGACCACATCAAATGATTTGACTCTGTTCTCAAGGATTTCATGCGTGTTATTCTCTCTATTTAAAACCTTTTTTTTTTTTTAACCTCTGCCCATTTAATTCTCATTCTTCAAGACCATATTCTTGAAATGGAACCCTTCTGACCTCTTAATGATGAAGATGTTGTTTCCTCCAGCACACCCTTAGCAGCTCTTTTAGTGCCTGTCGTATAAGATCACATGGGCTGGTTTGTGGCTCTGTGTCTTCCAGTAGATGTAAAACTCTGTGAGGGAAGAGAGTATATTGCTTTGTCTCCATTACCACGAAGTGTTACTGGAATGTAGAAAGCAATCAAATTTGCCTTCGGAATTAAAGGAGGAATAAAACGAGCCAATACGGCAAGTAGGTTAGGTGATGCAAAAGAAATACCTGACGCTGGCCAGGAAGGCAGACTTACAGTGCATCCACTCCCACAATCAATTCACCTGGGCTCCTCCTTTTGCAATCTCATCTCTAGTCTTCCTATCCTGCTGACACACTTTTTAAGCCCAGTCTGCTGATTATTAACTCTCCCCAGGACTGGCTGCGGAGAGGCTCATTTTCTTCTGCAATGAACATCTATTGGGAATCATGCATTCTGGCTTAACCAAGCTATCACATATCCTGAACCAATTAACTCGAAATTTCCATCTCTTTTGATATGTTTTTTTTTTTAAATTAATTAGAAAAGGGAGTAAATTGAGTAAATTTCCATTAGCACCCCTGTTGTAAACATGCGAGCACTACTTTAACCCCAACTTCGGGCCACTCCATCCCTTCACTAGGCCATGGCACATAGAGAGAAGGAGAGCTCAGAGTCAGAGACGAGCGTGGACCCCAGTCTTTCCACTTTCTGTCGTACAGGGTGTTACCTTCCTCTTTCAGCCTCAAGCTCCTTTCCAGAAAGTTGTGGATTACAATATCCCCCATGGGCAGTTTTGATAGTATGAAAGGAAGAGATCTGCAAAACCTCTAGTTTCTTTCTAACACACAGTAGATTCTCTGTAGATCCATAGTAATTACGTTCATATGAAGAATTTTTCAGTCAATATTGGATATTGGATATATTGAATTTCACTTAGTTTTATAGGTCATAGAGTGTCAATATTTTAAATCAAAATAGAGTATGTGGGACCAGAGTCTCTGAGTTCTAGATAGTAAAAAGGTATTTTATTACAGTTATAATAACTACATATATGTGAATATTGAGCTCACTTGATTTCTTGATTATGGCCTTTGTAATATAGATGTGGACAGAAATGTGAAAGGCAGCAAAAGTCTCAGGCCTGAGCATTTTCCTGCATTGTCTTCCCCTTTGCCCATTTATTTCACCTTTTCCTGCCATTATTTGCATGATACTGTAATCCTCTGTCTGAGTTCTCCATGTTATTATTTTTGCTCCTATCTGGCCCACCCACATCATCATTTAGAAAGCTTTATTGAACTCGCTTCTCTGGTCTACTAAATCCAGTCTCCCATGGTTTTCTTAAAGAATGGTGCAAATTGTTTCTTCCCGTTCTGACTTTTCTTCATTTGTCTCTCTAGATGCACTCTTTCACTTTTTATATCCTGCTCAGTGGCCTGAGAGATTAACCTCAAGAACAGAACCACCTGAATTTGCTTGCCTTCTGGCTTTCAGATGGGCTTGGTCAATGAAAGTGACTGGAAAGATACTGAAGGCTAAGAGAACAGATAGACTGATGTACTAGCTCCTCCCACCACCAGTTACTCCCTGCCTGGCTGTAGTCCTGGCAGTGGCTGCCTTTATGGCCACAACATGTGATAGACAGATCCACACCCACAGCTTCATCTCTCACTAGGCTTCATTAACACTACTTTATCTTTGTATGTTTAGGGGCAGTAGAGGCTTCCTGATATGAGTTCCTGGGTGCTTCTTATATTCTTGTTGGTCCTTTGAGCCTGCTCCAGCCCAAAAGCCCCTTCATGAAATCCTTCTCAGTTAAATCTTTCCAACTGGGATCTGCTTGATTCAGTGTCATTATCTCCTCAGTGCCAGGAAAAAGATTTTCTTGCTGAGATTTGGCTCCTAGGACTCACAGTAGGGATGGGGATGACATTACTTATTAAGTGATGACACCAAGGTCTGTAGTAGCACTCACTAGCCCAAGATCAGGTGGCTGGTCAATTCATAGTCAATTCATTCAAAAATTTATTAAAACATAAAATTAGTCAGTCAGTGGAGGTAAGAGATAATTAGTAATTTACATTTCAGCATAGGAGAGAGGGATTTAAAATATAGTCAAGAGTAAATGCCTAGTGCTAAGAGAACCCAGAAGAACACCCAATTTAATCTAGTGCTTGTAGAAGAAATCAAAGGATGAGGTAGGGGGCAAACGGTGATTATTTGAGTAAAGTATAAAGCGTACCTTAAATTTGTCTTCCCTCAACATCATTCTTGCTGCAGTTCTGGTGATCAGAGCCTTGCCTAAGCACCATCTGTTTTCTGCTGGATTGCTGCAAGGGCCTTCTGTAAGCAGTAGATGACCCATGCTTTCCATCTGCTAATCCATTCTCTATGCTGTGGTCAGAATAGTCTTTTCAAATGCAAATCTGAGACAAGTATCTTCTTGAAAGTATTTAATAACTGTCAATTTTCCTTAGGATAAAGAAAAAACAGCCTAAGAAGTCCTTATATGGACTGGTTTTTGCCGCTATCACCAACCTTATGTCTGGCTACTCACCCTTTCTCTGTTTTCATTTTAACCTATATAACCTTTAAATTCCTTGAAAAATGTTATTCTCCTTCTGCCACAAAACCTTTGCATATTCTCTTCCATCTTTAAGGTTCCTCCGAACCTCCTGCCATTTATCTTGGTAATTACTTTCCAAACTTTAAGCATTCACTCAAAAAACACTTTCTTGAGGGAGCTACCTCTGAAAATCTCCAGGCCAGGTGAGGCCCCCAGTATATGCTTTCATAACACCCTATAGTTACTCATATAGCATTTATCCCAATTCTAATTAAATTAAACGCCTTCCTTTGTATATTTTTCACTCCTTGAGCGCTGGTATGATTTCCATCTGTTCACCACCCTATCCCCAGTGTTAGATCAGTGCTGTACAGATGGTAAGAACTCAATAAATAATTTTCGAACGAATATGTGGATGAATATGAAAAAGACCTAGACTTTGAGAAAGCTTTGTGCTTGAACAGAATATGCACATAATTTGAAGGGATGAGAAAATGAGACGGGATGACAACAAAAGCCAAATCCTGAAAGGCCTTTGATGAATAATCAATTTGGAATTACACTTGAGTGTGATAACCAACCGTTCATTTTTTCTTTCTTAAGCTTGGACTTTTTCAGGTTTGTTGACTGGCTAAAGAATGGACTGGTGCAGAAAGAAGCTGGAATCAAGTAGACAAATTAAGAAGCACATGCAATTATCTGGCAGGGAGATATTAAGAGCATACACTAATGTTTCTCAAATTTGCTGCATGTCGTAATCACCTGTATAGCTAATAAAGCTCACAGAGTCCCAGACTCCTGGAAGTAGGATAGGGCATAAATCTATCCTGCTTCAAATCTTTGTATTTTTTAACAAGTTCCCCAGGAGATTCTGATACTCATACATTCGAGAACCACTAATGTGAAGTTAAAGAAGTGAGATGTAGTCTTGAAATTGGATGATTAGAGATGAGGGATGGGCACAACTGAGGAGTTCATATTAACTTTCAGGTTATTGGGTACAAGGACCAGCTCTGCCATTGAAAAATATTGGGAGAGATTATTAGTTTTGCATTTTCATTATTGAGATGAAAGTCAATTGCATTCTCTTCATTTTACTGGTGACTGACTTCAGGTCAATCCCGGTAAGCTAGTGAAAAGTTGGAGCCAGAATCCTTCCTGACATGATAGAAAAGATTGTAATAGAACTTGGATTTTCTAACTTCCAGTCAATAAGATCTTAAAAACCAAAGGCGATAAATTAGTACATCTTAGAACATATATTTTCCCTCCTAAGAATGTTGTTGCAACACTGTCAAATTGATTAATTTATGAAAGAAAGCATCCGAAACTCACTGCAGTGTTTTTGATTTTGCTAATGTAAGTATTTGCCCATTTGTTGCCAAATCTTTTGTGATTCATAGAAGTTTAGTATTAACACCCAAATTCTGGATAATATTAAATCTTGTGAAAGAGCAACTGAGAGAGTGTTTGTTCATCTTCTGAATTTCAAGAACTGTCATGTACAGACTGGTATGGTGCTAATATTTGGCGATCTTTAATAGTACTACTAAAATTTTTTTAAAAAGCAATTGTGATTTAGATTTAATATTAGTTTGACATCTTTTTTAATGCCTGGAGAATATGGTAGCATTCCTTGGAATTTGGACTTTAATATTAAAAATAAGACTGGGCAAAATCCAGGAGCAGGAATCAGGAAAGAGTCAAAGGATGCAATGGCCTGCCTTGTTAATATTCCTGTATTTAATTTGTACCATACATGATAATGCTCTAAGTATATTTTTAAGTAAAATATTTGTCACAAGTGAGAGACAAACTGGAATAGTCAAAAAAAAAAAAAAAATTAGGTTCTATTCCAGACACTGATAACCAACTCTGGGACCTTGGGCTAATCACTTGACCTTTTCTACACATCAGGTTCCTTAGCTTTAAGCTAATGGGATGATTAGACTCTAAAAATCCTTTTTGGTTCAACAATTCTGTGATTCTGAACATCTCTATAGTTTTTACGATTTAATCTGGGAACATCTGTTACAGTCTATAACATATCTTGCCAAGTCCTTGACCTTAATTTTACCATAGACATCGATGTTCCTTTACAGATTAGACTCTGCTTTTTACTGAGGGAACAACAATTCTGCTTGTGTCTTGAGTAGTGTCAATCTGACTAAAAAAATATGCTAATTTGTTGACATTATTATTCAATGACTTCTTAATAAAAATATCTATACCACCAATGATATAGTTCAGTGCTATTTTAGCATCATAAATTATATAAGCATCTCATTTACATTTTTATTTTTACAGTTATCGCAAAATAAAAGTCTTTTTGTTAAAGGCACCATATTTTCCCTAATAAACATGGATTCAAAACTAATTCTGTGACACACAGATTAACATATTGATTAATATACTGCTGTTTCATTTTTCTTCATAAATAACTGTTCCATTGCTAATTGCAACTATTTCTATTTTCAACCTACAAACTCGCTTCTTTCCATTAGAAATTTTACTTTTATGATTTCTTAGCTAGAAGAAGAGTTTAGTTTGGGCTATAAACTTCCCCCAATTTTCACTTACTTGAAATCGAGGAGATAGAACTGTATTTTTTTTTCACTCTTTGCCTTTACTATTTGCTAAGAATATAGCTCCCCATTAAAAGAAAAAATGTATTTTTCTATTAATTATTAAGCCAGGGCAAATCTTTGATTCCAAGAGGAAAAAGGGTAATAATGAAGCAAACAAAAAACCATTAGACGCTATGAACTTCAATACTTCGTCTCTCTGAATCTTTATTTTCCTATCTGCAGATGACAGTGGCGAAGTGGTGGAATAGTAATCACCTCGTGACACATACTGAAAATTATTTGAGAATAATGACAGTCAACCCTTGACCCACAGTTACTGCTAGCAAGAAATATTTACTATTTTATGATTAATTTAATATGCACTATAAAGGTACACATAAGAGGGTTCCCTGGGCTCATGCTGTATTATGATTGCATGTTAGAGACATATTTATTTTGTTTTAACTCATGTTCTCTTCTTTACGGTGGGTCAGACAAACGTCAGTAAACATACTGGGCTTCTTAATGTTGTCTTACTCTCCTGTTTCTAGGACTGTATTGTTGGTCATATGTTTTTAGGATCTGGGGATTAAGTGTTGATTTTCTCTTCTGATATAATTAAACCCTTAAAATGAGCTTTCTGGTTTATTCTTTTTTGATATCTTGTCCCTATTTCTTAGAATCCCTTGCTTACTCCATAAAGAAAACTTAAAAGTATCATCAAACATGTATCTTTACGATACATAAATACTTTTACTATTTTGCAAAATAAATTCTAGAAAGCACAGTAGAGGTATATGTTACCTTTCTCTAATTCTTTTTCCCTAGAATGTCACTGTCTTCTCTGGTCCCTTTAGCCCAGGCTAACCTCTGACCTCAGCCTGTCTGCACTGAGTGCCTTGCTCAGCCACTTGGCGACTTCTGGTCTCACAGAGCTGTGTCTGTGACGTTAGTGCTTAGAGGGTCCAGGTACCTCATGGAGAGGAGTTGAGATAAGTGACAGAGGGAAGAGAAACAAAAATACCCATTTGTACTGTATTTTTCCAAAGTACAAAATGTCCTCCTAAAGGTGGTCTCTTGTGTGCTCACTATATCACTCTGTGGTCTGGCCAGGGCAGAAACTACCATCTCCAGGGTAAAGACATTGGGTTAAATGACCTGCTCAAGGTCATGCAGTTTGGAAGCATTCCAAGTCAGTTTTAGTGTGTATCTTCTGAATGCGGCTCTTAGATTCTTTCCACTTGTTCATTCCATCATCTCTATTCCGGGACTATTATCAGTAGTGCCTGAACTTGTCTTTGGGAAATCCTGTCATTCACTCAAGTGCTTCATGAGGTGCTTTGATTATGAAAAAAGGAGAAATCTTATAGCTTTGCTCTGATGACAGCTAAGACTGTTAACAGCTCATTAAAATAAGATGTAAGGATTTAGGAAGCTATGTATACCCTCACTGCATCTTTTCAAAAGTAGAGTAATTAATACTGCCAGAAGCTCCCCCATAACAGACGTGAGAAGAGTAGTAAGTAGCAGTAGGCAGTTTGTTCTGTTTCTGATGTACATAAGTTTTCTCCCATGAATCCGGAAAAAAAAAAAAAAAGGATAGGATTGGTATAGGCTCAATGTTCAGTGATTTTCATTCCATAATAACAGCATAGTACTAATTGTGGAGGACAAGCTACAAGAATGCCTTTTGAGAAGTGTTAATGACAGAGGTAGGAGTCTGGACTTTGGATCAAAGATTTAATGGCTTCAGATTTGGACTGACTTGAGCTCTTTGTAAGATTGTGGCTAAAATGAAATGAAATAAGATACAAAAGTTGTTACATAATGCCTTGTACCTGTGTTAAAAACAATTTGATGAATGGTTTTTATGCTGTCAGATGAATAAGAGCAAATCATTAAAAAATGCCCTTAGGTTTTGAGGAAATAAAATTAGTAGTTCCTAACAGTCAAAATTAGTTATTTTAGTAATAAGTAATCTTGCAGCATATTTTGGAAATTTTCCTTTTGTAAAGGTGGTCCTAAATCTCAAATCACATTATAATATTTGGTAATTAAATAAAAAATACAAAGGCCTACTTCAGACCAATTAAATCTGATTCTCCAATGATGTTTTTTTTTATTTTTTATTTTTATTTTTTTTTACTTTATTTTAAAAGCTCCTCAGGTGTCTCAACCATAGCCATGGTTGAAAAACACTGATTTGTAACATCAATGGTCATGGAAAGGTTTGATGACTATGATTTATGTGGGTCCATTTCAGGGTCAGTGATAATGGCCCATCCGTTTGTGCCCTCCTTTCCTTTTCGTGATGGCTCCATTCATAATCCCTCAGTTTTCTTAAGAGGATCTGAGGCAGACACATCAACTTATAGTGAATGGTAAGCAAACAGTAAGAAAGCAACGTAAGAGCTGTTCCAGAGCCTAAATCTTACAGCTGGAGGACGGAAACTAACCCAGAGGCTTCTTACTGTTTGATTATAAGTTGCCGTGACTGTTTCTTGCTTTTCCTTGTCTCCCTGGATCCTTTCCTTTCCTATTTTTCTCATCACCTACTGAATTTATTCCTCTGTGATTCTCAGTTTCTTGTTCATCTTCCTTTATTTTTTCTTTCCTTTTCTTTTCTCAGAGAAAATGTTCTTGCTTGTGGGTGAGTTAAGCTGACATAAATCCATTGTAATGTCAGCTAGTTCTACTGGCTTTGCTTTGATTTTTGGTTCCATAACCATTCTGGAGTGCCTGTAGTCTCTAATGATTATTGTAGAAATGTCTATTTCTTCTTTCAATTTTGTCAGGTTTTGCTTCATATATTTTGATCGTCTGTCATCAGGTGCACAGATATTTGTAATTGTTACATTTTCTTGCTGTATTGAAACTTTTAAATATATGACATATTTCTTGTATCTTGTAGTCTTTTATAATTTAAAGTTTATTCTGCTGATATTAATACAGCTGTCCTTGCTCTCTTTGGTTACTATTTGCATGGAGTTTCTATTTCTTTCTTTATGACTATTTGTTTCTTTGGATCTAAAGTGAATATCTTGTACACCACATATGGGTGAATTATGTTTTTATATCCATCCCGCTAACCTCTGTCTTTTGATTGGAGAGTTTAATTCATTTACATTTAAGGTAATTCTTGTAAGAAAGAAGTGACTTTCGTCATTTTGTCATTTGTTTTCTCTATGCTTTATAGCTTTTCTGTCTCTCATTTCCTGCATTACTGCTTCCTTGGGTATTTAGCTATTTTTTTTTTGGTAGCAAAATGTTTAAATTCCTTTCTCATTTTCTTTTGTTTATATTCTATAGCTATTTTCCTTGTGGTTACCATGGGGATTACATTTAACATTCTAAAGTTATAACACACTATTTTGATTTTATACCAGCTTAACTTCAATAACATGCAAAATCTCTGTTACTTTACGGCTTCACTCCTGCCGCTTTTGATTGTCGATATCACAAAATTACAGCTTTATACATCGTGTGTCCAAAAACATAACCTAATAATTCTTTTAAATGCACTAGTCTCATAAAGTATGTAGAAATCAAAATTTGGAGCTACAAACCAAAATTAGAATAATATTGGTTTTTAGACTAACGGTTTTTTTTTTTTTTTATTGCATTAGTCTCATTGATCATGTAGGGAACAACAAATGGATTTATAAACTCCACAATTGTTGTTGCAACGATACACAGGAAAAAGTTAACTTTGAAGTACTTGAGGTCACTAGGGGTAACTAACAAGTCACTGTAAATTTGGGCTTGGTATTTGAGAGAGTTGAAGCAATGTGGACATATGAGATAAAGCAGAATGTGGTTAGAATGGAAAGATATGTTAGCCAGGGGCAAACCACCAGCGGAGGGGGTGTCATTGTCAGACTCTAGCCAGGTGTTACCTTCAGTGGAGGCTCCACATTCAGTTGCGTAGGATTTCTGCAGGTTTGACCGAATGAATTATCTTCTGACTCATCCTGTACTAATTGTATTTCACATACCTTTTGAATCTCTGAGAAAATAATGGGCTTAATTGGTAGTATATTATCCTTTTTTATTTTCAAAAATAATAAAGTATTTCAGCAGCAGTGATATGATTCCTAATAATAATAATTATTATTTTTAGAGGTTTACTAGAAGTGCAATGGTATGAGTTATATTCACAGTCCTATACGGTAAGAATAGTTTATAGCCTCATTTTACAGATGAAGAACATGAAGTTCAGAGTTTTATAAATGGGACTCAAATTCAGGTTCCATATCCCCAGATCCCATGATCTAAACCACTGATTTTTAAAACATTACTGATGCCCGGATCCACCTCCAGAGATTTTAACTTAATTGCCTCAAGTGAAGCTCAGGCATCGATCCTAAAAGCTCCCCTGACAATTCTAATTGCAGCCAGAGATGCAAACCATTGCTTTAAACCTTATCGTTTCAGTGCCTTCTATTTTGGAAGATGCCACCACCTCACACAGTCTCAGTGGCTCCCCCTGGAGCTCAACGTAGATGCCCTGTGGAGTTGTGCAGAGTGGCAGCCGTGCCTCAACACGAATTCATTCTCTGAAAAAGCCTTCAAATCCAAGAGTTTTAATAAGTATAATTAATTGGAATCCTTTGTTTATATTAAAACAATCAGAGCCTGGAATATGTTTCTAACTCTTTTAGGATTATGTGATAGTTTTTAATAATTTAAGGGATCCTCTATATTTGTGAAGAATAACTACCATCAACATGTTTATTTGATTGATGACAATTGATGAATAAAATCACAGATACAGAATTATTTAATTTTTGAAATGGAGAGCAATGTCATGGTGTCACTGTTCACCACAATGCTGTTGGGGGAAGGTAGAAATGGTACAGCCGTCTAAGGAAGGTAGTTAGAATAAACTGTCAATCCCAATCCTTGCAGTCTCTCAACCTCTGGCTTCACTTACCCACATGAGAACTTCACAGAGCTCCTGACCAACTAGAAGGGACCAAGGACCTATTGGAAAACAACAATGAAAGCAAGGGACAGAGTGAGGTTGAAATTCTAGACAGAGTAGCCTCTGTCGTGATCCTGGGAAGGTGTAATGTCGTTCTCAGATGTCATCTGGGAGATTCTCAAATGAGGGAAGAAGAAAACCAGAGTAATACAAACATTAGCTCTCATGGAAAGAGAATGGGCACTGGAGACAGGCAGTCCAGTCTAGCCTGCTATTTTACTACCTGTGTGACCTCGTGTAAAAGAATTAACCTCTCTGAATTTCAGTTTGCTCTTCTATAAAAAAAGTGATGATACTTGCATCACAGGGTTTATGTAAACTCCACAATGTGAAAGTACCTAGTTCAGAGCCTCTTCACTGGTTTTTCCTCCACATTGGCCTTGGCTGAAAGACAGTGGTTGCAAGAGCAGAAAGAGTCGGGGAATGGCAGCCATGGTGGTGGTGAGTTAAAGAGCAGGTGAAAATAAGGTGGATGGGACACAGAGCACAGCTGTAGGACTGGAAGGCTCCAGTCACACACGATCAGTTCTCTTTGCAAAAAAGGAACCACCATGTAATACTGCAGCCTTTTGCCCATCTGGGAATAATTCAGCTTGCCCTGTTTCCATCAGGATCAGCTGGATGCTCTGTAGGGTCTCCTTAGAAAGAGCATGAGCTATATTCATTTTATTTTATAATGCTGTCGCCTGAATTTTCATTTAATTAAAAACACTGACCTTTAGAAAGAAAGTTTATTTTTTTCTCTTCCTTTAGGTTAGCTTACTATGATCCTAATGGGAGCTGAAAATCTGATGGTAAAGAGGGCCAAGTTTTCACTGATAAGGCTAACACATTGTTCCTATCCTTACAAAGAAATTAAACAGGCATAATTATAGATGCATAAGCCAAAATCCCTTTCAGATAAATCTGACCTCAAGTGGATGAGTAGGAGGTGGGAACAGTAGGAAATGAAAGATAAGCCCTGGGGGAACGTATATCAAAAAGAATATCTCATATACTAAAGAACTGAGGCTCTGAGAATACATATCCTTGTAATTAGCCTTTATCCAAGGCAAATTAAAGTCAGATTCTTACTCAATCCTTTAAAACTCCAGATATAGAGAAGTAGCTACTTAAAGCCTCTGCTGTGTACAGCATTTGCAGCATTCTTTAGATGGAAAGGCCACATGAACCAGTGAGAAAGGAGATAGTGACCTGTGAGGGTGAATGCTGTACCACTGCTGGCTCTGCATCTGAGGATGGTGTTGATGATTTGATGATGTTGGCTCTACTGATTAGCAAGCAGATGGGGGCTCTCAAGCACTGGTGGAGTCTGGAGAATAATCTGGCATTTGCTCTGCCCAAGATTTATCCACGAGCCCCCTTGAACTCGTCTCTGCTTAAGAGAGGTCATAAATGTCTGCCCTAAGTATAACAGTCAATGCTGCTATATTTGGGTTCCTTGTTCTTGGTGCCTTCGTCTCTATTAGGGAATCCATTTTGTCTGATCTTTTGGGAGACTGTTCACCTGGACAGAATGAATTTATTTTACTAAAATAGAGCTGACTCTCAACTATAACTTGTGTTTGATGACTAAATAAGTGCGCCGTTGTCATTCAGTACATGACATCACCCTGATGACAGCTCACTAGGATGGCGATGGACGTGTGCCACTGGAGTTAGCGATGACCCTCTTCCCAGTTTCATCCATCTGGTCAGCAAGTTTTCTTTCATCAGCTATCATCGGTTCATTGACAGATTTTACAAAACAACAAGATGTCTGCTGGAACCAAGTCTTCGGTCTTAAGAAATTCTGAAGTTCGTGTCTCCCAACTGTGAGCACCTATTTTTTCTGTACCTTAACAGTAGCACCTGAGTATTAGAGGCAGAGTAGGCGTGTTTGATTCTCTTCTTTTAAAGGGCTGTAAGATATCATTAAATACAAAGTAGAGCAAAGAGACAAATAAAATACGAGATCATTGAATAAATGCTCCTCAGTAAGTTCTAAATCACGTTCTTATACTCCCCTAGTTTTCACTGCCAGTGTTAGTAAAAGCAGCAAATTAGTATTACTTTTTCAGGTGTATTTGCACTGAGTGAAAAGAGAGACTATTCTTCATGTTACTATTTTAATAGGTGCTGGCATCACTTTAAATGAAGAAAAGGTCAAAGAACGATGAGGCAATAAGCAGCGCTGCACTTACGGCATCTCTGTCTTCCCAGCAGTCTTCCCGCCCTTGAATATTTTCAATCCACTATAAATGAATTCATCAGAGGTCACATACATGTGAAGAAACTCAAGAAAAGAGTGCTATAAACGAAATTGTTTTTATGTACCTATTGTCATCTGCAGCTACGTGCGCGCGCGCGCACACACACACACACTCACACACACACACATGCAGGTGCTCTAATTTTAAGATGCCCAAGAAATAAAGTCATTTTTCAACTTTAAGTGCTAGCATATAAAAGATCCCTTTATAACTCAGCTCGTTATAGACTGTAAGTGAAGTTTAAGGTCGAACAGTAATCCTTATAGCATTCTAGTCCTTTCTTCTAATAGTAGTGGTATGAAAGAGTCTGCATGGCATTTTAAGGTATTTGCACACATGATAATAACAATGATTACACACATCACTGTAGAAATAAATCCATCCACAAAGAGGTTACTAGGTGGAGGGAGTGTATATTATTCCTAAAGGGCTGTAGGGTAAATCCTAAAAAGGATTTTTAGTATGACAGGTTTTTACTGATAAAAGGATTTTTCTTCTTTTTTATGTATCATTTTTCTTTAAACATTAATAACATTTGCAATATTTTCTCTAGTTGATATTATGATACATATGGCAGATTTAACACAATGCCTGTGAGTTGTCCAAGTCGTCATGGGGAAAAGCGGTTTTGCACATAGCTCCTTGTATATCATCCTAGGTCTTATTTCCTTTTCCAGATAACAGATCTGTGAAGCTAAATGAAGCTGGAAGCTATCACTGCTGTCCTGAACTAGTGACACTGGACTCCTCCCCAGGGAACCAGCTGCATCTATATTTAAAACACACTTTTAGGTGAATATGTGGAGCATCTTTGCTAAATAGAGGGTTCTTAGAAGAATGCAGTAGTGTCTTAACAATAGAATATTGGCCTCGAATGTACAGAACAAAATCAAGGTTTGTGCAGCATTGTAGATGAGGGTCAGGAAGATCTAACATGGAGATACAATAACGTTTTCTTCAGCATCTTACTGTTGTCAGTTTAATAATATTTAGGGGGAGAGAGCAACTGCTATAGAGTTTCTGTTTTCTTTCCTTGTTAGTGGCTATATGTGACCTTGAGCATGCATATGGGGACACAGCTATAAATCTGATTCTAAAATAAATTCCCCTTTATTATTTTTTTTGAATTAGAAATACGAATTATTCATTTATAAAGATAAATATTCTACTTTCAATCTTCCTTCTTTTCTCTATTCCTTCTTGCTTAAAAAAAAAAAAAAGAAACTATGGCTTCATCTATCTTAATCCAATTCATACTTGTTCCTCTTGGCAGAAAGAGATAGATGACAGATGATAGATAATAGAGATAGATAGATAGATAGAGAGATAGATAGATAGATAGACAGACAGACAGAGAGACTGAGAGACCAGTGGCAGAATATCAAGGATGGCAGTATGTTACCAAAATAGGGTGTAGTGACAAAGAGAAAAAAAGGTTGTGGTCAAAGGGAAGTATAACTAAGAAGGATAATAGGATGAAACAGAGCAGAATAGGTAGCATAGGTTTTTTTTTTTTTTTTTTTTCTAGTAAGTTTATATCAAATCGTTGGCAGGTGCTATCTTTAATGTTGTGCTGTAAAGGGCTGTAAAACCCACTCACGGACCTTACAAAGGCAGGAATTTGTTGCTGCAACACCCTGCTGGCACTTCTGATGCACCCCTAAGGTGACAGTGTGCTGTGTGTGTGGTTTCCTGTCTTCTCCAGTAGGCCACTGTAGCAAATGGCTTACTCATCTCTATTTTCCCGGAGCCTGCAGAGAGCCTGATACAAAACAATCACCTAACAAATGTTTATTAAATTGTTTGACAATTAGGTCAAAACGAGTTGTTCTTCTAGAACTCTAGAGATAGGAGAGCGTAGGTCAAGACTCCAACGCCTGGGGCTAACCCCTAGAGGGAGTCTTGCATTTGCTGAAAATGTTTTCTGTATGATTGGGCAGGAGGGATGGGGAGAAACTGTACTTTCTATCTAATGTAAGAAAATAGAAACAAGGCATTAAAGAGAAAGAACAAGAATTTGGGCAGAAAGAAAGAAAAGAGGACATTGATGAGAGTAGAAAAGTCTACTTCTTGTGCAGAAGTATGGGAAAAGATGAGTGCAGAAAGATGACGTTAGGAAGAGAGATCCTCACACAAGACTCCCAAGTGAGAGGATAATTTGGGGTGTACAAATGTGTAGCCATCAATTTCGGAGATCAAAACATCTATCTACATAGCCATGGCTCCACGTGTGGTAGAAATTGCTCAAAAGAACTTTCAGGTTTGAGGTAGAGGCCTATCATTTTTATAATCTACGTTAGATAATGAATGGGAGGAGAGTGGGTGGAGGTAGGCACAAAGAGGGTGTCAGGAGTGGGCAACCGAAGTTGGATGCAGCTATTTTATAAATTGGGGCCATATCTTTAACTACTTCTAATTTTTCTTCTAATCTTGCCGGTGCTTGCATATTTGTTTCTATGTTTATTCGTTTACAATCTTTAAGTCATTTTGCTATTTCATTTTCTTTGTTATATTACAAAAAATCTTCTTCCCCTCATTCCTGAAAAACAGATTTGAACTAATATAAAACTATGAAAATCTTTGTCTGGCTTATTCTAATATATATATTTTCATTTGCTATTTTTTATAGTTTTATTTCTTTGCTTTTCAGAAATCCTATTTTCTTTACTATATAACACTAAAATCCTTTCATTACCTTTTTAAATGATTTATAAAGCTTTCATTTTGGTTCAAAAAACCACATTTCTACTGAAAACAGTCTGAACCACATTATCTCTTTATCACTAATTAACCATATTATCTCTTTATCACTAATACATCAGTAGGAGAGCAAAGGTCAAAATAAATTCTCCTTCCTCAAGAGAAGGTAGTAGCCTGCATTCCTACAGTGTGATCAGAACGCTAATATAGTAGTGTGTTCTGATTTTAGATCAGGTGCAGTTAAGTTTGGGGCTGAGGGGTCAAGTAATCCATAAGCACATAGCAATTTCAGTTATTTTGACTTTATCTTTCTCCTTCAGCTTTACTAGCTGTGTATATAGAATTTTTCTTATAGTCTTATAATCTTACTTATGCTTATCTTGCAGAGCATAGATAGTAAAATGTATTCTCGCTATTTTACTATCAACTTGTACTATGAGGACAAAAATATGGTTAATGAAATTTTAGTGTGCTCTATAAATTTGTTTGGCATTGCAGTAATCTAATCACCTTCTGAATCAAAATTTCATAAAGTGAGATTGCTTATATTTTTAAATACTCGAATTTGTTCTTTATCCTAACTCCATTCATTTCTTCAGATCATTCATTATCAATTGGCTTTTAATTGAAAAGAAAGACTAAGTAAAAATTAATTTTGTCCATTATTAATTTGTGTACTGTCCTGTTCTAGTTTTTAGAAAATAAAAAGCTTAAAAATTATCTCGCATTTAATTAATATTTTTTTTTCAAAATGGAACAGAAAACTATCTGGCTGAAGGCAGATATTTAACTTTTTAACAATGGATTTAACCTCAGAAGTAATATTTTGGATGAATAATTCTTATTCCTAATTTTTCTTAGAGATGATATTACATATTTAAAATATTTTAGAAAGACACAACTCACTTCAGCATTTTGTTTTTACATTTAAAAAAAAATAACAATTCCTTTAAATAACTGTTCTCAGTTTTTTTTTGGATTGATCTATTTGATACAAATCTTTCCTTTCTCCTTTATCTTCATTTGTGAAATGATCATTATTATTGCCATTAGCATTTTTAATTCATTTAAGGTGAAAGCTTCTATAGATTCTTATAGGACCCACAATTATTACATTCTGTGAAGAATAATGAATAAATACAGCAATATGCATTTATTCAATTCAATACTTAAAAAATTGTTAAGAGCATTTCTCTGAGTGTCCACTTCCCTGATGACTGTCTACTCAGCAATGAGACCAGACCATCATCGTAGCCAACTCTTTGAAAATAAGGGGGTGAATAAAAAACTATTTTGCCTTTTCTGCATCAATAGTTATTTAGAACAAAGCTCTGTACTAATGTCTCATGTCTTATTTGAACAATATTAAGGTAGATATAAGTGGTAATTTTTTTTTTAATTCTAGATTTTAGTCTTGAGAAGCCCATATGTAATCTAAATATGGCATTGGAAACAACTCAAGCCCATTCTTGAATATGGAAAAGTAAACCAATGAAAATAAGAGCCATTGTAAATAGTTTAAATGCCCAGAAAAAAAAAAATACATGAGAAGAAGTAGTTCTCTTTTGATTCCTCAACAAATTTTTTCAAGTTTACTATTTTTTTTACAAAGATCTTTCATGTATTTGCTGTTGTTGGACACTTAATTTGTGACTGCACTGATATTCACTCTAATGTAAAGACCAAATGTCACAATCTTGCAATAGATAAATAGATTCTACAACTGATAATTTAAAAAATGACCAATCAATAATGGGTTTATTAATAGAATAAAGATGTACTAAGCTCTGACTATGATTACAGATTTATATTACTGTTTAAATAAGCTGTTAATTCTGAGAAGATAAAGTGTATTTACATAGAATGTTATACATGCAATGTCAATATAATAACAATAAAGCAGCTTGGTATTTAGGTACAGAGCAGGCTGTATGTTGTATCTGAAGTGATGAGGCAAGCAGTAGGACTTGAAGTGCCTCCATAAAAGGAAATAAGCTTTGTATAGATGAGGAGTGGGGTGGAGAACATTTTAGGCTGAAAGAATTGTATGAATAAAGGCAGAATGATATGAATGTGGGTGATAGGCTTTGGGGACTGTCTGAGTTAGTATCCTTGGAGCAGAGGGTGTAAATATATGTACATACATATATGTAGAGAAACATGGGAGTATCATGGAGTATTGGAAAAAGGTAGTAAACAATTATGGAAGCCAGGAAGGTCAGCAGGACTTTGATCTTTATTCTGAACTTTATTCTATAGATATTACTGAACCTCTAAGTACTTCTGAGCTAAACAACAGACTTATGTAAAACAGTTTTTTGAAATATTAATCTGACACTGTTTTTCAGATTGCTTTGGAAAAGTATGAAAAAAGAGCTCAGTGAGGAAAGTATTCAATAATCCAGGCACAATAGATACAGACCAAAAATAGTACAGTAGAGTGGAAAAGATAAAAATTCTAAATGGTGGTTTTAGATTTTCAATTCAAAGCAAAGCAGAGAGCTATCTCATGAGATTTGTCAGCTATTTTTAAAGGTAGCTTCCCTATTTTCTTTCTGCCAGTCTACCTGTTTCTATTCTGACCTGATACGCTGATAGAGGACATATCTGAAAATTGTTCTTTATGCATTTCACCTTCGTTACAAAAAACTGGTCCACTGATGATTGGCAATGCCTGTAAACCTCTTAGACAATTTGAGGACAAAGAATCTAGCTTGGATAAAGAAAAATAGATCCTTCTATATGGATGTTGCAAAATATTCCCTTTTTAGTGATCTTTAAACTTATTGGGCCACACATATTATAATTTATCTGCAACAGTTTGTGAAGTTCAAGAGCTCTGAAGTGAAACTCTGTGTTCGGTCCTAGATTGACGCTATAACAATGATGGCTTTGGACAAGTTGTTTAACCTCTAGGTTTCTCATCTTTAAAATATGATAACAATGAACACTGAATAAGACAGTATACTCACAGTACTTCGCCCAGTGTCACACTTATTAAGTACTCAATAATTGTTAGCAATTATTAACTTTCAGAAAAAATTTTTGCTATTATGTCAATTTTATATAGAAGCAACTATAGTTCAGGATGATTATATAATTATGAGTAATAATATTCAGTTTCAGTTTCTAAATTTTTAAAAAAATTTATTAGTAGTAGTCTGCCGCAATGAAGTAACCACTTGAGCTAAAGCGGACCCGAGCTTCTACACAGTAAAAGAAACCATCAACAAGACAAAGAGGCAACCATCTGAATGAGAGAAGATATTTGCAAACAATACCTCCAATAAGGGACTAACATCCAAAATATATAAAAAGCTCATATAACTCAACAGTAAAAAACAAACAATCCAATTAAAAACGGGCAAAGGACCTGAACAGACACTTCTAAGAAGATATACAAATGGCCAACAGACATATGAAAAGATGTTCAACTTCACTAGCTATTAGGGAAATGCAAATCAAAACCACAATGAGATACCACCTTACACTTGTTAGAATGGCTATCATCAGCAGGACAAATAATAAGAAGTGGTATCAAGAGGTTGTAGGGAAAAAGGAACACTTATTTAAGGCTGGTGTGAATGTAAAGTGGTATAGCCGCTATGGAAAACAGTTTGGAGGTTCTTCAAAAAACTAAGAATTAGCATATGACCCAGCAATCCCTCTTCTGGGTATTTACCCCAAAATTTTAGAACATTTATCTGTAAAGATATATGCACCCCGATGTTCATAGCAGCATTATTCACAGTGGACAAGACATGGAAACAATCAAAGTGCCCTTTGATAGATGATTAGATAAAGATGTGGTAAATATATACAATGGAATATTACTCTGCCATAAGAAAAGATGAAATACTGCTATTTTTGACAATATGGATGGGTCCTGAGATTATTATGCTAAGTAAATTAAATCAGACAGAAAAAGTTGAGAACCTTTTACTTATATGTGATATAAAACTGAACAAACAAACAATGCAAACAAACAGAGACTCAAGGACATGACAACAGTTTAATGGTTACCAGAAGGAAAGGGAGAAGGTAGACAAGAGTAAAGGAGGTCAAATATTTGGTAACTGAAGGAAATTTAACTTCAGGTGGCGAACACACAATGTAATATACACATGACATATTATTGAATTATACACTCGAAACCTATACGAGTTTATTAACCAATGTCACCCCAATAAATTTAATAAAAATGTATTATTTCCATTACTGCAGTATCAATAAATTCTCAATATCACTTTGTTTTGATGTAATGTTGACAGCCTATGTACCAACGTTAATGAATTCAAACTAATAGGATATGGAAGGCTATTATTTGATTCAGTTCATGAAGCATTCATTGAAAACTATGTATTATGCCAAATATATATGGCATGGTCCCAAACCTCAAGGAGTTTGTCAGCAAGTAAATAGACATACATGTAAATGATAATTATAGTATAGTGTCACAAGTCCACTAAATGTTGACATAAGGCATAGGATTAGCACAGTTAACTACCACAGGAAACAGAAATGGCTTTGAAGAAAAGTGACATGCAAATTATGCCTTTTATCTATTAACTTATTGAATGTCAGATTTATATTTGTTCTATAAGGTATTGTGGGGTAGAAGTTGGAGAGGAAGAACGCTTGTAAAGTATGGTTGTCCAGGCAGTGTGATGCATTCAGAACACTATTTGCGAAGTGCTAAAGCAAAAATCTGTAGCAAGGACAATAAGAAGAATAAGGCTTCAGGTTGAGATGCATGATCTAGACTAGTGCTCTCCAATAAAAATAAAACTTTAGCCACATATGTAACTATAAATTTCTAGTAGCTAGATTAAAAAAAAAAGTGAAATTAATTTTATATTTTATTTAAGCTAATCTA
The DNA here is from genome assembly GCF_014176215.1 of Rousettus aegyptiacus. Lineage (NCBI taxonomy): Eukaryota > Metazoa > Chordata > Mammalia > Chiroptera > Pteropodidae > Rousettus > Rousettus aegyptiacus. The sequence continues at coordinate 23,857,956 of NW_023416310.1, forward strand.
GCTACGATATTATCATTTCAACTCATCACTCATATACATACTGTCAATTTATTCAAATAATGATACTTTACCTTTTTAAAAATACTAAGTCTCCAAAATCCAGTGCATTACATTTAAAATATCTCGCGTTTGAACAAGTCACATTTTAAGTACTTAAATAGCTATATGAGTTAGTGGCCACTGTGCTGAAGAGTACAGGGCAAATTCATATCATAAAGCACTTCGACAATTCCTGTTAAGAAATGGATGATTGACCTGTAATAATATGTAAAGTCTGTTCATCTGATGACTCTCAAAATTATATTTTTTCTTGAAGCTATTGAAGATGTTGAAGGCCAGCAAAAATATTTGGCCAAGAGACATGGAAATATTTGTATTGTGCTATTGACCAATCGACTCTAGCCATGAGGTCTCCAAGGAGGGAAAAGAAGACAAAAGCATACTCAGGGAGAAGATAAGATTTTCTCCTAATTTCCCATGGAGAACGCAGGGAGCTAGGCTGGACCCCATGGAGAATGCCTTTATAAATGCCAAGTCATCCTGAATAGTCTAGAAGTGAAGCAGACTCAAAGGCCAGTTTAGGTACCTTCTGCACCAGAGCTTGAACCTGGATCCCACTACTCCACAGTGAAAAGATGGATGAGTACATAACAAACAAGGAGCACTAATGAAAAGAAGATAGAGGTTAGAGATGCAGATTCCTGAGCCCACTGTCGCAGTTAATTGCAGTCCTGCCTGAAGTGGGTGGATAAGGTTCATAGGAAGACAACTATTAACTTACCGAAAGATATATAAAAGCAGGCTTGAATTCCCAATAAACTTTTTTATTTCAGAAGTGAAATCTTACAAGCAAATTCTAAAGTTGATTTAGACACGGCAAGAAGCTAGTCCTGGTAAGCCGGGAAGAGAGCTCCCATCTGACTATGTCGTCGCCCTGAATTCAGACTTTCATGCTTTTAGGCTCCAGAACTATGAGAAAATAAATTTATTTAACTTCCAATCTATAGTATTTTGTTATAGCAGCTTGAATTGACTAATACAATAACTGTAGTTGAAGAAGGTCTTTCAAACATGTCATGAAAACTGGAAGTCAAAAACTAAGAAGTTTTACAAATTTGATTACATGGAATTTAAAAACTCCTGTATCAAGAAAAGCAACAGTCTTGGATAAAATATAACTAATTTGTTATGTATAAAAAAAACCAAAAACAATAATATAAAGAGCTCTACAATAGAAAAGAAAATGACAAACAATAAAAATATGGACAATTGATATAACCAGAAAACATGCAGAAGAAAAATTAAAAGCCATAAGACAAGCTGTTCAACCTCATTACTGATCAAAGCAAAGCATAAAGAAATAAAAATGAAAAGATTTTCCTTAAAGAATTATGAAAAATGAGTCAAGTGGCAATATCTAATGTTGGCCAGTATGCAACAAAAAAGCATTCTCATGTATCATGAATTGGGATGTCTATAAGTTGGTAAAGAGCTTTGGGAAGGCAATTGGCAATATATATTTTGATATAAAAAGAACATCCTTTTTCACATTATATGATAGAGCACCCTTATTATGAACAAAGATATATTTATTTCAGCATTGTTTACAACTGTAAAAATTTTAAAAACAATCTAAACGTACATCAAAGGAGATAGATAAATTAAGATACATCCCTATAGAGCTTCTATGCAGGAATAAAAGTAATATTTTCTTTGTACTTATAAGGAAAAGTTCCGATAGGAATTGGTGAGCATAAAAGTAATTCACAAATACATTTAGAGTATGATGACATTTACAAATATTTTAAAACCTGTATATGTATGTGTATGTGCGTGCGTATGAAGAAAAAGAGAACGGAAAGATAAATGCCAAACTTTTAACAGTGTTTACCCTAGAGTAGTATAAAAAGACTTTCTTTGCTCTTTTACCCTCTATTGCTCAGCTTTATTACAATGAGTATTAACGTAATGCAAAATAAATAGAATCAGTACTTACTCTAGAGAAGTTACAGTGAAAATGAAAAAGAACTGTTGGTACCATTATAAAATCGTTTTCTTTTTGCAAACGATGATTCATATTGTAGGAACCATACACTTATTCACAACTCATTATAAAAAATGGTTTTATAAATTCTATTATGTTACTTTAATTCTATCGAACTAATGACACGAAAATTCCGTTTTCATTTGAAAACAAAAACAGCTTATGCTCTAACATTTACTTCAGTGATAAGTCAGGTCAGCACAGTTAGACGTAGGCACACCCCTGCAAGACGGCTTCAGTTTGTCCCTCCCTTTTCATCTGCCAGTGCCTTAGTTCAGAGCCTCACTGCTTGCCAGATTTACTTGAAAGGAATCCTAGATGACCTTTCTTCTTACAGGCTCTCTTCCTTCTAATCTGTTCTTCTTGTTGCTATTAGTGTTGTCTCTCACACCTAAATCTTACTTATTGCTTTTTTAAAAATCGAAAATACTTCGGTGATCCCCCGTATCTCCAGAAAGTATTTAAATTCCTTAACATAGCTTTTATGTCCCTCTGTGATCTGGTCCTTTTCATCCTCTCTACCTTTACTCTCTATGGTCTGTCAAGAAAGAGCTGTAGATGGAACTGAAGATGTAGAAGAGGTCAGTCCAGCTGGAGCCTTTCAGTTAGAGGTTCTTAGTCACATTCAGTCTGTTTCAGCAGGGTGGGAGCTGGGGGGCGGAGACTAACTAACCTGACCTCACTGTATTCCGTTCTTTCAAAACCTGCCACGCCTCCCACTAGTGGACTCCAACTGGAAACTAGAGGACAAGGAGACTAGTTGAGGTAATCACTAATATAGCCAAAGGAAGTTCTCGGGGCACAGAGCAGAATGGGTAGCGGGTATACATGTATTACAAGGAGAATAACCACCCAAACCAGCAAGCACTGGGTGATCTCAACCACCCAAGCCTTTTTTACTTTATCTTCTCTAGAAGTGCTCTTCACAGACCCACATCTACGTCCGATTGTCTTTCCAAACTGATTTCAACCCATCTCTTAAATTGTCAATGTCAGGTCCAGCACTCTCATTAGAATTTGAGTTCCAGGCCTTAGTGTGTTTTTTTCTATTGTTTTTCACCTGGAACAAAACGTATCCATTACAGCTCCAGAAAGACATGCAGGTATCAAATGAAATGAAAAATCTGGAATTTGTGTTTTAAAAACTATGAAACAAGAGGAACTTGTGCAATAATATCAGTGATCTCAAAATTAAAATGAAAATAGCCAACCTTTATGTGTTGTCAAACTCTAAACTTACAGATAGTTTTAATTATTAAGACAGAGGGGGATGGCTAAGGATTACACTTAAAGCCCTCACATATCACATACATTGAAAAGATGACCTATGGAAGAAAAAAGAGAATTTTTTTTCCTCAAACATGTTCTTCTGAAAGCTTGAGTATAACATAGCTCCTGGCCTGGCTATTTTGTTATTTTTCTGGGGGGCCTTCTTATTGACGATGTATGTGCACTTAGCATGTTGATAGGTTTCCCCTTGTTTTCAAGGAAAGTACCCAGCATGCAAAAATAGACTGATTTTATACTTAAGTACTGAAGTAACATGTCCGAGAATAAGGTAGATACTTTAGAGTCTTAAGTTTTTTTATATTCCTTTATTTGCTAATAATATTACAAAAACTCTAGCCAATACCTTTTAGTAAGAAGTTAATTAACAATGAATGAGTATAGTCAATGGAACTATTGTTATGTAAACAAATAGAACAATGCCAGTCTACATTGTTCATTATACAACATATGTCTCAATTAAAATTTCATATAATATAGTTCATGTAGATTTTCTAGGATAAGCAGCAATCTTTCAGAAATTAAAGCCTTTATAAACTCTGACATAGCAAATCAATAGAATATTCAAGTCAAGCAAGAAAGTTTCAGAGAAGGACAAAGTATTAACCTTAAATGTGAATGCATTTGCATTTATAAATTGAGCTTTAATCAGTTTGTGTCCAATCTCCTTGTAATTATATCCTGGTATTTAGAAATCATAAATACATTTTTAAAATCCTTTTATTGGCATTGTAATGATACACATTCAATTCAGAGTGACATTTATTATATCCCTAGCAAGAAGATATCAGTTATGAACATGACTACAACTTGTTCACACTTTAGGGAAAACTGTTTATAAAATATTGAGCTCCCTTAATCTACCTTTTCATGCTTGGTTTCTAAAGGCATTCCTTCAATTCTTTTTTCCTTAATCGAGATGTAAGTCACATACCATAACATTTATGTCTTTTTACTGATGTTTAGTATATACATGATGTTGTGTTACTATCATCACTATTTAATTTCAGAACATTTTCACGATTCCCCAAAGAAATCCCATGACCTATGAGCAGTCACTCCCTTTACCCCTCCTCCTACCCTCTGGCAACCACTAATTTAACAATTAGATTTGCCTATTCTAGTAATTTTATATAAATGAAATCATATCATATGTGGCCTCCTGTGTCTGGCACAGCTTATTTAATGTGTTGTAGCATAAATCAGTACTTTATTTATTTTTATGACTGAATAATATTTCATTGTCTAGATATATCACATATTCTTTATCCATTCATCAGTTTGATAAATACTTGGCTTTTTTTTGTACCTCCTGGGTATTATGAATAATGTTATAATGAACATTTGTACATAAGTTTTTGTGTGGACATAATTTTTCAAGTCTCCTGGCTATATACGTATGAATAGAATTGGTAGGTTACATCTATGGCCATACCACCCTGAAGCACCCAATCTCTTCTGATCTCAGAAGCTAAGCAGGATCGGGCCCAGTTAGTACTTGGATGGGAGAGAACTGCTGGGTTATAAACATACGGCAATCCTATGTTTAACTTTTGTGGCATTCTCAAAGAATTTCCTAGGGCACTGCACCCTTTCACATTCCCACCAGCAAGGTATGAGGGCACAAACTTCACCTCCTTTCCAATACTAGTTATTGTTCATCTTTTTCATTATGCCTGTCTTATTCTTCATTCTTAAATAAAACATTCAATTAATACATTAGAATATTCTTTTTTCCCCATAATGTGTGTTGACTATCCTTTTCTCTCAAGTACTATTTCATCATTTTGAGCACTAGAACTGGTGCAACCTTATTATATTTATATCTGGATTTTGACTTTTATAAATTTATTTAGTTAATACATTCATTAAAAGACAGAATGATGCCTAATTGTGTATTACATATGAAGAACTAATCAATCTTAAAGAACTATAGACTACCAAGCTTAGCTATTAATTTTGATTCTGTAGTTGGCTACTTATGTTACCCTTGGCAATTGATATAAATTATTCTTTGCTTCATTTTTGATATCTGTGAAATAGAGGAAATGCTATACACTTGAAATAAAATTGTGCATATTTCATAACTATATTGGTTTCCTAATGATGCTGTAACAATTGACACAAACTTGGTGGCTTAAATAATATAAATTTATTACTTTACAGTTGACTGACATGAATCTCACTGGGCTAACATCAGGGTATGGGCAGAGCTACACTCTTTTCTGTAGGTCTATGTCCTTGCTTTTTCAAGTTTCTAAAGGCTGCCCTCATTCTCTTCCCTATGGCCTCGTCTGTCTACCTTCAAAGCCAACAAAGGTAGAGTCCTTCTCATGCTTTCATCTCTATGGTTCTCTAAACAGCTAGAAAAGATCCCCTATGTGTAAAGATTTAGGATTAGGATGGACCCACCCAGATAATCTAGGGTAATCTCTACATCTCAAAGGTCCTTAATTTTAGCCACATTTGTAAAATCTGTATTGCCATGTAAGTTAATATATTCACAAATTATAGTGATCAGGAAGTAGATATCTTTAGAGGACAATTATTTTGCCTTTCATCATCAGATAATGCATGTCTCACGACAAATACGTATCTGGAACACAATCAATGCAGGACAAATATTAATTTCCTTTTTTGTGCTTAAAATAGATAGCACATTATAAAATGGCAATGAACTACACTTCAACTGTGCCAAGGAGGTGGATGGCCAAATCTGTAAAAGCTATATATATTTAAAATATAATCATTATTATTCCTCCAGAATAATTCCTCCATGGGTTATTAATACAGTCATGTAGCCCTCTATTTGTCAGATGAGTTTCATGGCATTAAGCAGGTACATATACTTATCATTGCCACAACCATCTCATCTTTCTTCTGGCCTGGCAGGCAAGACATCTTAGTGCCATTTGGATAGATTATATTTTTGTAAGCTGATCATCATGATCCATTGCCTAAAACTGAAGAGATACCAAAGAGACATTGATAGAGAAAAAGAATATTGCCACTATTCTAAGAAGTGAACTGTTGGCTCTGTTCTCTGTGTAAAATCACATTTTTCTTTCATTTATTCACATCAATATTTATAGTTTTGGGGTCTCTACTGCTTGTTGTGTACCCAAGACTTTCCTTCGAAATGGGGATGGTAGGCACAATAGTATTTAGGGAACAAAGATATCCACATAGTTGCTAAATTCCCTATTATGAAGTATAAAGTCATTTCTAATTTTTCTCTTGTACCTCTGCTACACACACACACACACACACACACACACACACACACACACACACACACGTCAGTACTTTGTTCCAAATACCTGGTACAATGGCAAGCATTTCACTCCTTGATAACTTTTGGGACTGAAAAAAGATTGGGTAGCATCAATGTAGTAAATGTTAATTATCTTAAAAACAGCAATCACTACCACCACTACCACTCCAGTAAATAGGTCTCTGCTAATAAAGTCCCGTGCTCCATAAGAAAATGAAATGAAGTCTCATTGGTGGAGACCAGAGACAAAGCAAATCACGTAATTACACTGGAAATGTCAACTTCTACATTTTAGGGTTGATTATCTTCTCTGTAGCCAGGATCATTTTTGCCTAAAGGAATTAATTCTGAAATTAGAGCCAGTCGTTTTGTAACGATTCTTATTTCTTTGATCAAAAAAGGTAGTTGTAAAAAAAAAAAAAGGTAATTGCAGACTCTCTAAATTGTATTTATTTATTTATTTATTTATTTATTTATTTATTTATTTATTTACTTACTTACTTACTTATTTACTTATTTACTTATTTAAGTGATTCTGGCCCTGGATAAGCTAGAAACTTTTAGTCCCATACCACCAAATTTTCAGTAAAATAACGGCATTGTCAAAAATGGCTAGAAGGGAAATAATGTTTTCCCAATTTTGTGGACATTTGCTAAACTTCTCTAAAAGCTTTGTCAATATTTGCCAGTTTCAAAATATGTTCTGGTAGAAATTCAGCCCGTGGTATTTTAAGCAAATCCTAATTAGGGACCATTTAAATGTCAGTGATCAAAACATAGGAAGGGAAAGTTGGTATTTAATAATGATATGGCACATTTATAGAACACCTTTTCCTGAGAAGATCAAAACAGTAGAAGTGTCTGTTTAACACTGAGACTTGCAGTGGGCACATAGGCTCTGACCTTTCTAGGTGGAGCCAAGGAGGAGAGTTATGTATTTAACATGCATATCTGACAGGCTTGTTTTATTTAGTGGGAAAAGGTATATAGCCAGGGTGAACCGATGTGAAAAAAGAGATAGCCTCTTCAAGTATTGTTTGCCTCTGAAATTGTTGTTGCTGTTGACATCTTCTATCCTTAGTTGTCAATCTCTAAAAAAATTAAGGACTTTTTCCCTTAAGAAAAGAAAGCTATAATTTATGCCTCGTATAAATTAGCAAAACAGTTTCTGCCGAAGGCTGAGTTTCTGAAATATTGCAGTAGTCACACCTAAATCAGTAAAAAAATATATTTAATAAAATAATAAAAAAATAATAAAATAAAATTTTAAATATGCCTAGCAAAGCATTATTTTACTATAGGAGTCCAGTTAAAGTATATTAATACAGAGCTTAGAAGGGAGGTATGTGCTCCAGTATCCATTATTTTTTCAGTTAGTTATTTACAACATACTTTTAATAAAGGATATGGATAAAATAACAGAAAAGGAAGCAAGGAAATTGCCTACAATCCTAGTACTAGCACAAACTACCATTCAAATTTTGGCATATTTAATTTATTTCTCTGCAAGTTATTAAAGTTTTGTTTGTGACTTTATTTCGATATGATTTCTAATATATAGAATATTTTTTAGCAGAATACAATAAATTCTAAGTACTGTTAACCTAGATTTAACATAAATTTTGCCTCCTTTTACTATATTGCATTCTCTCTCTTCATATACATGTGTGCACATGCACACACAAACACTTGTACATCTATTTATGCATAAATATTTGTAACCACAAACATGTAAACATATTTTTCTAAATCACTTGAGAGCCATTTGGAGGCATCATATCTTTACCCTTAAATATGTATTAAAAACAAGAACACTGAACATTGTTATGATACATTATCTAATCCACAGTATATATTTAGATTTTGCCAGTTGTCAAAGAAATTTAAGACCTGAAACAATAAATTGCAAAGTAGAAAAGATAGGTGCTAAACTCATGGACCTTAGATTTAGACAAAATTTTATGAATTTGACCTCAAAGGTGAGGAAAATAAAAGCAAAAATAAATAAATGGGACTATATCAAACTAAGAAAAAAAAAAGGTTTTCGCAGCAAAAGAAACCATCAACAAGACAAAGAGGCAACCATCCACATGAGAGAAGATATTTGCAAACACCTCCAATAAGCAGCTAATATCTGAAATATATAAAAAGCTCATACAACTCAACAGTAAAAAACAAACAATCCAATTAAAAATGAGCAGAGGACCTGAACAGATACTTCTCCTAAGAAGACATACAAATGGCAAACAGGCATATTTAAAAGATGTTAAACTTTTCTAGCTATTAGGGAAATGCAAATCAAAACCACAATGAGATACCGCCTCACACCTGTTAGAATGGCTATCATCAACGGGACAAGTAAAAACAAATGTTGAAGAGGTTATGGGGAAAAAAGAACCCTCATACACTGCTGGTGGGAATGCCAAGTGGTACAGCTACTAAGGAACAATATGGAGGTTCCTCAAAAAACTAAGAATAGAATTACCATATGACCTAGCAATCCTTCTTCTGGGTATTTACCCAAAAAACTTGAAAACATTTATCTGTAAAGGTATATTCATGCCAACGTTCACAACAGCATTATTCACAGTGGCCAAGACATGGAAATAACTGAAGTGTCCTTCAATAGATGACTGGATAAAGAAGATGTGATACATATACACCAGTCAGGAAAAGATGAAATACTGTCATTTGTGACAATGTGGATGGATCTTGAGATTATAATGCTAAGCAAAATGTCAGACAGAAAAGTTGAGAACCATGATTTCACTTATATGTGAGATACAAAACTGAAAGCAACAATCGAACAATACAGAGACACATGGACAACATTTTAGTGGTTACCAGAGGGAAGGGAGGGAGAACGGAGGTAGAGAGGGGTAAAGAGGGTCAAATATTTGGTGACAGGAGGAAATTTAACTTTGGGTGGTGAACACAAAATGCAATAGATGTATGACATATTATGAAACTATATACTTAAAACCTATATCATTTATTAACCAATGTCATGATAATTTTCATAGAGAACAGTTAATAATAATAATAATATTCTGTAGAATATCCTGCAATTTGGGTGTCTCTGGTATTTTCTCATGATTTAATTTGGGTCATGCTTTTTTTTTTTTTTTTTTTTTTTAGGAATACCACGATGCTATGCCCTTCTCACTTCTTATACCAGGATGCACATAATGTCAGTTTGCTGCAATATTCATAAACTGAACTTGGGTCATGTGGTTACCTGATATCTGCAAGGATTCTCCACTGTAAATTATTTTTCCATATATAATGAGTCTGTAATTTGTGGGTAGGTACTTTAAAACTGTAAATATTCCGCTCCTCATCAAACTTTGACCTATTAAATTTAGCAAACATTGATGATTACTTACTGCATCATTTCTCCTGTGTTTATTAGTTTGCTTTGTATTGATATAAGTTTTTTTATCTTCTGTGTTTATTATTAATTAATTCATTTATTTATGTATATTCATAGAGATTCATTGGGAATGTTCAGTGGGTGGAACATTTCTTTTCCATATCGTATGTTTCCTTCCAAATGGAGAAAGTTTTACTAGGATGAAACTCCTGGGCTCCTTGAACCTGCATTTAACTATCTCATAGACGGAAGAATTCATTGATTGCTGAATTTTGTACTAGGGAACTGGCTTGCGTATTTTTTTGTTCCCCGGGTTCAGCTGTGTCCATAATACCAAGCATCCTGCTTTGGTCTTTCATGCTGTGAGATTTTAAGACACAATTTCTGCCCCGCATAAGCCCTGTAGTGTGGTTCAGTGATGACTATACCTGACCAATTCTGAGAATAAGTACTTGAAGCCCATTTTCTTAAGCCCATCCATCACATTTTCATCACCAATAGTTGGTTCTTTTTTTTTTTCTTATTTCTCAATTGGTTTAGTAATTTTGTAGAGAAAAGAGTTTATTTTTGGACAATCTCAAAGCCTGTTTTCACTTGTTAACATCCAATGCTGTGCCCTTTGAGGCCTGGGTTACTGTGGTTTTTCTGACCTCATCTCATTTACTTTTTATTTTTCAGAGATTCTGCCCAGGATTCTTATCACACTATTTTCTAATGTGTTTGTGTATCTCTATGTTAATGATATAGGAATGTGTTGTCATTGTGATGGTTTTGCAGTGTTAGAAGTCTGCGGTGCAACATGGTTGAAACTGGAAATCTCACCTGGTCTATATTATTGTTATTTGGCTTCCTGTGAAGAACCAATATTTTAATATTAAAAAAAAAATCCTGTTTCTTATTTATACCAGTAATTAAATTTCTTTGGTTTTCATATCACTTATGTTCCATTCTAAGTTATAAAACATGCATATGTGAAGCTTTTCTTCAATACAATGAGATCTTTCCTTGCACTATATAATTTAAATCTAATCACATCCATGCATTTAAAATATTAATTACCAAAATTTATCAGTGTAGCGTATTCCTCTCAAACTTCTGACCTTTTTCTTTATTCTCTGAGCATGCCTCTGCTTTTACTTATTAATTCTGTTTTTAAAAGTGGGGAAATGGCAGCAGTAGGCAGCGTCATACAAAGATAGAGTTTACTTTTGCTTTTTTTGTTTTTTGGTCTATACGCTTTGACAACTGAATGTATTCTCAGGACAGTATACCAATTTATGATACTGACAAAATACTATCGTGTGTAAAGCAAGATACACAAAATATTCAGCAGTACAAAAACTGAGAGCATTTTTTATTTTGAGATTTTAAAATTCCTAAAATCCTTAAAGGTCAATATACAGAAAGAGACAAGCTCATCCATATAGACTAAATAGGTAAAATCATTTTGGAAACATATATTGAGATCTTTAAAATATGTATATACTTTGGTCATTTCTGGGACATTATTTAAATAAAATACTTTTAATTTTTTTAAAAGAAAATTTATGTGTAAATATTTTTATAGGATTCTTAATAATAATAATGTAAAATAACTGAACTGTTTAACTAGGATAATGGTAAAATAAAACATGATATATAAATAGAATATAATAGTTATTAAATTATGTAAATTGGTTTATTTTAATATGCAGGACACATAAGCCCTATTAATAAGGAAATTATGACAATATAAATGATGACAATATAAAATTTAAAAAATCTAAATCTATGAAATATAGAAATATTTAGGAAATAAGGCAAAGAATTTATAAGTGTCTATCTTGGACTATTTGAATAAATATTTTTCTTAAATATTTTAATTTTAATCATAATTTCAATAGTTGTGAACTGTCATGTAACAATATTCACAATAAAAACAAACTTTTTATTTAAAAATTTAAAGTGCAAGTAATAGTAAATGTACAGATTTCAAAATGACTATATATGTGATTACTTGGATTAAGTTAATCTATGAAGCCTTCTAGCTAGATTGAGTTTAATCTAAAATTTGGAAGTGAAGAGAAATCTAGAGAGATGAAAATTTTAAAAAGGAGACACTAGACATTCTAAGTTCTTATTTGATGCTTGTTTAGTAGACGTCGCCGATAGAAGCATGAGGAAGGCAGCGTGTATTAACCAGTTTATTCTTCCATTCGAATTTTTAGAAACACCACCTTTGCAGCTCAGGAATCTTTCTAGTAATAACTATCAGTTTTTTATTTGCTTTTGTCAAATCTTGTTTATAGCCTTTCCGTATTCTTTTCTCTTGCTTGGTATCCTATCTTTTCTATTAAAATAATTTTTCTCTTGATTTGATAAATCAGCCCTTAAGAGAAAGAAATAAAATAGGAAATAGAGGCATCTTAAGATCCAAAAGGGGGTGGATTATATTTATAAGAATTATTTTTCTTACCATATATGAAGGTTAGAATAATGATTATTAAGAGCTACAACTTCTAAAGCACTGCCCATATGAATAATACAGTTCAAATAATACAACGGAGTATGCAATATCAAAGAATAAACTCTATATTCTCATATTCCAGAGATAATATTTATATAGTAATCTTATATAATAAAGTGTGTATGTATGCACATGTTATATTTATAATGCGTCTAATTATATTTAATTCAAAATATCAATAGTATTACAGCATACATACTCATATCTAAAACCCTCTTTATTGACTATTTTGTTTTTTTTTCTATATCAAAATATAGAGCATCTTCATCCTTCTTAAAAATTATATGTGTCTTATGGTGAGAATAAACCACAGTTTCTTTAATTTTCTATTAATGACCATTTAGAACATTTGTTAATTATGGCTTTTTCTCTATTATAAACAATCTTGCAATCACTATCCTGGTATATCATCTTTGCTCTGATTACATTTTCACACAGGTGCATTAAATATAATTGGGAGGTAGTTGTTAATTTAAGTTTATATGATACTAGGAAAGAATGAGCAATAGATTAAATGACAGTGGAGACAGGGTAATATAAATTACTCTATCTTTAGACCTCCCCTTACAAGGATCAGATCACAACAGAATAGTCCAATCACAGAACTAAGAAATATCTCTGTGATCATTAATTAATCAAGAGAATAATGGTAATGATTATGATGACACCTTTTATTAAAAGTTTATGATGTGCCAGCCAGTGAGTTAATCCATCTTACATAATTTCTACAAAAACCTTATTAGGAAGATGATTTTATTTTGCCCATTCTGCAAATGAAGACATTAAGGTAAATTAATTTGACCCAAGGCACACAGTAAAATCCATTTTCAGACCAAGAATTCAGTTTCATTAGGTATAATTCCACTAACAAGCACAGCAATGTAAGTAGAAAAAGCACTGAACAGAATATCTGCACCCAAGGTTGACATTGGCCTTTAGATACTGAAATGACTTTGGTCACAACCATAATGACTAACATTGTGTGAAGTGAAAAAACTCCAGGCATTGGGTCAGGGCTACTCAGTGTCTTCACCTCAGCAAACACCAAATTCAAGGTATTACTTTGCAGTTTAAAGGTGCTTAAGTCTATTCAAAAATTTGTAGTCTGTTAAATGGGAAAGTGAGGAAATGATGAGTGATTGTGATGATTATATTGTGATTACTATGATTTTAATTTATCTCAGTTAGAAAATTGCAAATGTTCAAGAAGGTAAAGACCAATTGTAGTTTCATTGAGCCAATTAAATCTATCAAAGTATTCAGGTAACCAAATCACTATTTAATCTTTCTTTAATTTTGTACAAACTAATATATCTAATGATGGCTCCTTTAGACTAGATCAAATATTATTTTGGCTACTTTTCCAATGGCTCATTAGTAACTTAAGTCATTTTTGAAAAGCAAACTGCGTAAATTATAAACTTCCACACAACCACTTAGATATTAAGTCAAAACCTGATTCACTGTTATTTCCTTCTTCTCTCTTACTTCCCATAGGGAATTGGAAGAGGTTAGAAGAGAATTTGTCCTAGAATATAAACATGAAGTTGCTCTCTCTCCACATATATCTATATATAGTTCTATATTTGTCCGTCTATTATCTATCATCTATCTAGTTATTATCGGTTAGTTTTTTTTTTTTTAGATGCTGTTATAGTGATAAATATTTGCTACTTTGAGCTGCAATATTTTTGGAGCTATGGAATATGGCACAACATCAAAATAATTGACAAGAGCCAAGTAAGTGATAACCCTAACTTTATGGCTCATTTCCCTAATCTAAGCACAGAAACCAAGCCCTTTGAAGGATAAGTAAAAACATGACTAGAGAAAACTTTCCATGGGCTCTCTTGTTACAGGCCACATTTTATCTTTTGGCTATTTGTATTTCTAGTCACTTCAGCATTAAGAAGCTGCGGGCTAGGAAGATGAATGCATTTTCAGAAATGCATTTGGGGCTCACTTAGACTTGATTTTATATATGGAAATGTAGGCAGATTTATCAGCTAAGGGAAAATTGATACCATTATCAAAATAATTAAAACAATAACCTCCAACGATTGATGAAAGGATTTCCATTTTTATAAAAATCCAGTGTTATCTATAATTATTTGTTGCGTCTGGAAGAGATTATTGGGAATAATTCCTTAACTGGGTTTTTCTCTGGTCAGAGATATGACATTTCCAATGTGTGTGGACCCTCTCTGAATTTCTGTGACTGCATCTGACATTCCTTCTTGTTTTCCTGCTAAGTTCTCTTCAAGGAGCTTAGGAGTGTTTGTTGGGTGAAGATTCATAGAAGCGGTGGAAAAGAAAAGTGATAAAGAGAAGAGAGAAACAAAGAGATAGAAGAGGAAGAAAATCTGTGTCTCAAACATTCTCTCTAGACTATTTTATTTGAATTACTTTTCAAATGAAAATTCGTCACTAAAAATGGAACTGTTTCAGCTATGTGCAAAGAAACTTGGTTTGGTTTTATTGTTTTTGGTTAATTTGAATTATCCTGGATGGAAGTTAAAACACTTTATGAATACCACTGATTATTTAAAAGAACTTTTTCTTTAGGTATACAAAAGTAATATTTAAATATTTTAACTGTTTAGGTTGAGTCTATAGATTCCATTTATTTTGTTCTTTTTTAAGTAAAATTATACTCTTAAAGGCATTTGTTGCAAGTGTCTGCTTATTCTTTTATCCTCTTCATTGCCCAAGAAGGTACTCATTTCCCCTTTCTTTTGGTCTCTTCCTATTGCCAATAGAACTTGACTGAAGTTCTAGCAAGGGTATTGTCAAGGTTAGGTGATGCTTACACAATCTGCAGTAGCCGCTCTAAGCATACCAAGGCAATCTGTCAGAAGATAATGCCTCATTCATGTAGAAACATAGAGACTTAATAAGATTGTCATTAAGAGTATGGTACAAAGTATAGGGCATTCTAATTCCATAAGAAAAGGAATGTGATATCTGATGAGGCAATAAAATAATCTTTAATATAATATCTATTAGGTATCTGTCACTCACCCAAATGAGAACAGAAAAGGTTTAATTCTATTGTCATCATTGTCAGCTGTCTTGAATATTAAAAATGAAAACAGATCTCAAAGAAAAGCTGAGACCAGCTCTGTTTATAGATGTTAACTATAGACATTCTTATTTTAGTGGTCCCTAAAAACAGGAAGCATTTCCACCTTTGGTCATATGACTGAAAGAATTAAAAATAAGGAGAATGAAGGAAATTAGCGAGGAGAATTAGTTCATTGACAAAGAACTGAGAAACACAGAGGGTAGTTTCTGATAATTACTTAATTTTATATTGAGTAGAAATAAAGAGATTTTACTGAAAGATTTTTTCAACTCATTCTTTACTCTTAGTAGTCTGAGAATTTCACCTTTATTGATTTAGAAAAAAAAACACACTAGAGAGTAGTAAGGAGAATTTGGGAATATTAAGGAGAAAAATTCTACTAAAAATAGGCCTACATACATACTTAAAAGATTGGCTAAAATTCAGAACACTGACAACACTAAATATTAGTAAAAAAGTGCAACCTCAGGAAATTTAATTCATCACTGGTGAGAATGTAAAATGGTGCAGCCACTTTCAAAGACAGTTTTGTAGTTTCTCACAAAACTAAAGATACTTTTACATATAATCCAGCAATAGCACTCTCCAGTATTTGTCTGAATTAAAACCTTATGTATACACAAACACTTGCACACGGATGTTTATGGCAACTTTACTTATAATTTCCAAAACCGGGAAACAACCAACCAATAGTCTTTCCGTAGGTGAATGGATCAATAAACTATGGTACATCCAGACAATGGAATATTATTCAGCACAAAAAAGAAATGAGCTATCAAGCCATGAAGAGACATGGAGGAAACTTAAACTCATATTAGTAAGTATAAGATGACGGTCTGAAAAGCAACATAATATATGATTTCAACTATAAATGACATTCTGGAAAGGGCAAAACTATGGAACCAATAAAAGTATCCGTTGTTGCCAGGGGTTGAGTGGGAGGGAAGGGAGAGGAGAATCGATGAAGTGCAGAGGATTTTTAGGGCAGTGAAAATGTTAAAATGATGAATTTCTATCATTGTATGTTTGTCCGAAATATTGAAATGATGAATATATATCATTGTACGTTTGTCCGAATGCATAGAATGTACAAGAGTGAACCCTAATGTAAACTACGGACTTTGGGTGATTATGATGTGTCAGTACGGGTTTATATTTGGTAACAACACAGCCTCAAAGTGATCAGGGCTGATAATCAGGAGACTATGCATGTCCGGAGTCAGGGAGTATCTGAGAAATCTCTGTACCTTCTGCTCAATTTTGTTGTGAACTTTAAATTTCTCTAAAGAATAAAATTAAAAATATATATATGCCTATATATATGCCTTTGAGACAAGAGTAATTTTTGTTTTGTAGTTTTATGTGTGTGTGTGTATGCGGTTTTCGTTTTTAACCTGAAAATGCCGTTTTCTTCAATTGTGTCATCATTTCGAGGAGGAGGGCATGAAAATCTAAGTAAGAAAAAAAGATAATGAAAATAATCCTCTAGATAGTTAGGTTATCTGAAATTTGGAATGATTTATGTTGTAAGCTTATTCTTACATCCTCTTTTTACTATCTTTTTTATTAATTTTGCATTCTCTTTCTTACTTTCTGAAATGTGAACACCAGATTTTGAAAGTATCGATGGAAAATGGCTCAGAATTTTTTTCTTTTCCATACAAATATCTTTCATCATATCATAGAGAGAATTAAATCTTTGAACATAGAAGACAAAAGATTTGAAAAAATTGTTTGTTGCTTGGAAGCAAGATATTAACAAACATTCTATTTCCCTCATTTATGAGGTGTTATTTTTCAAAAATTATATGCTCGTATGTCAAAACTCCATTTGTGTATGTGTATAAAATAGAAGCTTCTAATAACCAATAACCATCAATAGTTTGTTAGAAAATAATCTTGTTTAGATATTTTAGACACGAATTTGTATATCTTCTATTTTTCCATTATCTCAGAATCCAGCTTTTCAACTGTTCATTTCTGTCAGTTTTATATCCTTTTTCTCTTAAAAAATTAATAGGCAATTCAATGAAGCATAACGACCACCGTGAACAGAATCATTCACAAACAATTATAACACAACACACACTGCAGTGTATTTTTTTGAAATCTGATTGTGGAAGATGAAATGAACTTCTGCAATATAAAAGAACACACTATATGAAATGACTAGAAAAAGCAGACAGACTTGTTGATCTCATGAAGTAAACTTTTTCTTCCTATGGGTGATACAGAGGGTCTTAGCTTCTACTGACAGGCATGACGGTTGGGTATTCAACATACTGACTAAAGTCTCCAGATCCTGTGACTTTCTACAGAAAAAGTCAAGAAACTCTTCAGAGGGTATTTCTAGAATGTGGAGAAGGCAGGTAGAGAAGTAAAACAAAGTCACAGAGAAGAAAGGTTGGTTGTGTATTTTCAATAAAATTTACATAGAACCCATGCTGAAGAGACTAGTCCTTAAACATGTGAATTTTTGACAATGATGCAAATGCTTCTTAAGGCCTTTTACCAGACAGTTTGTTTCATATTCACACACACGCACACATACACACACATTCTACTTGAAAGAAGTCAGTTTTGAACTTCGTCTTGATTTCACCATTGGGCCTGTCATTTTACAGGCAAAGCAGGCAGATATCACTATGAAAATAATAGAAATGATCCACTGGACCTAATTTTCAGGGATGGCTCCTCATGTCTGAGTTCCAGGGCATGACAACACTGTGAAAGCTCTATAATTTTAGAAAAGTGCCCAGTCAAATCTGTTTCCAAGAGTGGTGTCCTTGTGCTGTAGAATGTAAATTAAGTTTAGAGTGAGCCAGAGACATCTGATTAACTTCTAGGCATGTGTAATTTGCAATAAGAAATATATTAACTATGAATTTTTATTTATTTAAAAGTGGCATAATTTGAACTTGTACATTGTTCCTCAAATGTTAACAAGTTTGGAGGTAAGTAAATGATTCTGACAGATGCATAGCAACTTTGGATAGTGTGCAGTGGGCACTTCTCAGCAATTCACATAGAGGGGTCAGCGTTCAAAGTTTAGACGGTCGGCATAATGCATACTATGAGGAAAGGCATGCCTTGATTCAATGTCCGCATTCTGATTTTCATCCATTTCCCCCTAAGTCTGGGTGAATTAGTCAGGGACTACAACTGTATGTCTATTAGTAGAGGACTCTGACTGATTATTTGGGCTATGTCAACTTTAATAGGTATCTATCTATCTATCTATCTATCTACTTACTTACTTACTTACTTACTTACTTACCATCATGCTGCAAACATTATGGGATCTGCTTAAGGGTAGAAATGCCTATTTGTTACTAAATATGTGGAAGGTTACTACAGAGATGAGTGAAAAAAGGAAAAACCTCCATAATTTGACCGTGGCTGACATTTGATCCAGTTGCCTTTAAAGAATGGCAGATTTTCCCTTAGGAGAGAACTCCACTTTTATTTAGAATATTGTCTTATTGAGTAGGAAAAGGTCATGCCTTAGGGCATTGTGCAGAGAGGAAAAAAAGAATGATACGAAAAAAAAAAAAAAAAAAGAAACACTTGCTCTGCAGTAGCAAAAATATATTAGTCTGCAGGTTTGGGTTGGTATGGCCAAAGGATTGGCGGTCTCAGGAACTGCAAAGAGAAGGACTGAGTGAAGGTCTAAAACAGTAATTTTCAACCTGGCTGCACGTTAAAATTTATAAGAAGAATTAAAAAAAAGAAATCTTATTTCTTGGTTCTGCTCCCCAGAGATTATGATTTTTGGTCTTGGTGAGGCCTGGACAACATTTTAATAAAGCCTCTCCACCTATTCTAATTCTTAGTCAGGGGAGAGAATTGCTGGGGAGAAGCTGATCACATCTCTGCGTGAAGTTAGTGGTGGCAGATGAATAGTAAGAAATCCCTAAGAGTGGAATGAGCAAAGAGCTTTAAAATAAGAGCTGGAGAATATTTAATCTTAAAATTATTCGTTTTTCTAGCTGCACTGTCCTTCTTTTGTGCTTATGATCTATCTTCGGTGAACCGTGTTACATGTGACAATCTTGTACTGATGGGGTTTTGGGAAATGGGAGTGAATGTCCACTCCTGGTTAGAACTGGTACCAAACAAGAATAGTAACTGTAAGAGCTGAAACAAGAATTCTGTAGAGATAAACCATGGAATAAGAGATAAGCAGAAGACTATAGGGAGCTTGAGATGTCTCCGAAATCTTAGTAGGGTTCCGGACTTCCCACTGTATGTGGCATGTGGTCTGGGGATTCATTATTTGGAAATAATTATCTCATAGAGTGGGAGGACTTGGAGTTAAACTGCTTGATAGTATCAAGAGTCAGTTTGAGTTTAATACATTTTTCATGTTCTTGTTAGATAAGATCAGCAGTTACCTTGACTAATCCTTGTTTGAATCCAAATTTTTAATAGCTGTGTGATCTTGAGTAGGTTAATTCTCATTGTTTCTTTCATGTGTGACATGGGGATAAATGGTGCATTTTTGAAGGTTTGGCATGATGTTTGTAGGATAATTTGGGCCAGTAGTCTTCCATTTAGAAAATTATCTTAAGGAAATAAGCATGCAGAGTGTGCAAAGATATATATATATATATATATATATATATATATATAATAAAATATTGATGCATTTTTTGATAGTAAGAAATTAGAGTTATTTTAAATATTTAATATTAAGAGATGTTAAATAAATCATAGGGTAACTGTATGAAGCGATGCTCCGTATTTATTATGAACTCTCATCATTTTGTCAGTTTTATATTGACTTTCTTTGTTAAATTTAATAAATTATATAAGACACTGGAACAACAACCCTGAAACAAAAAACATTCACAAACTGTTATAACACAATAAATAACGGCAGTGTGTTTTTTTTTGAAATGTGATTGCTGAAGATATGGGTATTGCCGGGTGATGAAATTCTGATGGACTTATTTTCTTCTTATTTTCTGTATTGCTATTTCTAAAAACAATGAACATGACTATATATTACTTTTATAATAAGAAAAAAGATACAATTATTTTTTATTTTGAAAAAATAAAAATAAATTCATTACCTGGTAAGACACTAGACCTTCAATATGTATTTGTTTTTATAATTATCATCGCTAATTAATAAAGGTCAGATAATTTGCTATCCTATCAGTACATAGAAGTAATGTTGAATTAGCTCATGGAGTTTAAAGGTATGCCAGCAAACTTGTACAATCCCTATAAAATTTAAATAAATAGATACACTTCTTGAGAAATAGAAATATGTGTTTGTATTTCCTTTTGCCTCAAAAAATCACAAAAGAATTTTTTTTCACTATACTGCATGCTGTATAGTTGATACTTTCCAAAACACCCTTAAATTGTTCCTGTAAATAATACATTTTCATGAAGAATCATCATGATGTAATTTTCAGAAGACATCGTAAGGGCTGGTGTTGTGGTCACAATGTTCTTAGTCATTCAATAATTCATGATTGCGGGTGCCGTAAACCTTGTCTTGCAGGGCTTATGTGCTCTTTTTAGCTTTGAGCTTCACATGTACTCACTGAAGAAGCAGCCTAATAATAGAAACGGAGTGTCTCTGTGCTTATCAGATGGCTGCCACATACTTTGGAAAATGCATGAGAGGGAGAATTGCCAGGCATACTGTCCTTCTTAACTGTAAGGCTAAGATGGAAGAGTCACGAATCTCAGAGGAAGAAGCTGGCTGCCCCTCTAGAAAGGTTCTCCTCTGATGACTGGATTACAAGTGGAGGTTCTGCAATCATAGTCCGCTTTTCTCAAAACAGCCTGTCTGGGCAGGAGGCCCACTGCCTGATTAATCTTGCATTTCATCGAAAACAGCAGGGAATAAGAAAAACAGTCAACGTGGAATCTGTGCCTGAGTACACATGCTGTTTGGGGGTTCAGAGAGCAGGTACGCTGGGGCCTCTGTGTGGGAACATTTGTTCTGAAGTGGATGATGCATTGATTTTCCATTTAAGATGCTTCCTACTTTGAAATAAACCAACTGAAAGCTGACTAGGGTAATTTAAAGGATATTGATTAAGGATTTTCAAATCCAACTGCAAATAATGATGGTCATATGGGAATCTATTTAAAAATACAGACTTTAAAACTGCTGATTTTCATGGCCAGTGAAGGTTTCCTGGTGTGGGGCCCAGAATTTGTTATTCTTAATAAAATATTCATATTCTGATGTATAGTCAGGTTTGGAAATCATTTCTTAATCAACCTTGGATAATAAAAATCAGTATAAGAATGACAAGGTACAAGAGGATAGAAAAAACAGAGAGGGTGTGAGACTGAGAACAGGAAAAACTATTGCTGAAAATAATAATGGGTAAGAACAAGAGACAAACCTGAGACAGAAGGAAACATTAAGCACTGCAGTAGGCAGCTGCCAACTGTGATTTGTACTGGTCTAGAAGAAAGGAACCAGGAGAACAATGTTTCCTAATCCACGGGGGCTGCAATTACTCCTGCATTCGTCATCCGTATACCAAAAGTGAATTAATTGTAATAAGACATTGTCACTGAACAAATGTCTCCTGCTTGGAAAATCAGTGTTTCTGCTTTGCCTTCCTTTTAGGCTTCAGCAGGAGAACTGAACATTATCTTGGGACAATGTTCTATTCTTCTGATATTGTTTAATTATATCTCCATCACACCCAAACTTCTAAGCGTTTACATGAAATATTTCCTAAAAATTGCATGCCGAGAACAGAAAAACTTAAAATAGCAAACAAGAAATGTTTCAAATCCATATGACTCAAAACACCATCTCTATCATGGGACCCTTGTCCCCGATGGTAGTAAAAGTCATCATTTTGACGCCTATTGAAGTTTAGTTAACAGTTTAGTCTGAAAATACTGAGGAAAGGAAAAAAAAAGCACATACATGTTACATAGATGTATAATATATAAAATAGAATTGTCTCAGGTTAAATGTCAAAATGAGGAAAGATTTTCAAATAAGAATCACTTTTATAAATATGACTAGGTAGCACATATAAGAAATAAAATGGACCTACTTTGACTTTCAAATGTTCATTCATGCTGTTGAAAGCTTTGTTTCCTCTTACATTGATACTCTACCTTGCTGTTAATGCAAAGAAATCTGTCTTCAATTCTTCTTGGAAAATAAAACCTTGTACCTTTTGGGTCTCAAGTTCCCTAGAACAAGACAATAGTGTAGTGTAGACTTGCCTTATTTATAAAATGAGCAAAATAATATCTACCATGTGTGAACTGAGTGAGTTAATAAATGCAAAGCATTTAGAATGATATCTGGTCCACTGTAAACATGGCACAAATGTCTGCTGTGAATATTATAAAAACTAAGATTCTCCTATGGCTGTTTAAGCTCCACAAACTTTTTTTCCTTCATATTTTTATATTTCTTCTTACAACATTGATTACCTTGAAGCAACACATTTTAAGTCACATAATATCTTATAATAGCAATAATTAGCCATCAACCAAGTTGTGTGTCACGGTAGTTCCAGAGATTGGTAATTTTAAATGTCCCTTGGTGCATTTGTGTCAAAAAATGTCAAGTAGCAATTCTGTTGCAGTCTTCAGACTTAAAGAAGATAGAAGATGACAATGAAAAGTCAGGGGAAGGAGTTCAGAGGGACACAAAGAAAAGATTTCCTTAATGAAAGAATGGCTACCCTCTGATGAGTCTAAGACATCACAGAGGAGAGAGAGTAAGAGGGGCTTCACGTTCACATCAGCCATATTCACCCAATTGCCCAGAAAGTGACACCAAACCCTACTCCTCTCAGAAGTTGTAGAATGTCTTTGGATCTTCCTTTATCCTTCATCTGTGTTTTTGTTTTCTTGACTGTTCTCTATAGACTTCCATCAACATTGCCCCCTTTGACAATATTACTTTACTATCTACAGTACTCAGGGTTCTCTGTTCTTGAACAACTGTGCCTATATCATCAAGGCTCTATCATCCTCCCTCCTTCAATCTCCCACCCACACATAATTAATTAAACTTGCTGCTTTGCGGCACCAGAAACAGAACACGATAGGTTTGTGTTAAACTATGGTTAGAATATCAATGATTGTGTGTCCCAGATATAATGAACACCATGTTTCCTGATGACACCAATTGTTTCCAAGTAATGTATGCCTAGCTTCTTTCTGTTTTATCTTCAAAAAAAAAAAAGTTAACTTATTACGACTGATATTCTGCCTCCTTTGTCATACCTTTCCTTTCCCACTGACTTGCAAAATTTGTTATTTTACACTTATCATTTTAAATATCAGTTGTATTTTCAAAACAGTACCCTCTTTATTTAATGGAATCAATTAGAAAAAAAAATTTTATAATACACACACATTATAGAGACAGATACAGAGTAAAAGGGAGATAACATATAACTTTAAAGGAGTGAGTGCAACTGAAGTGAAAGCTTACTATATTTTCTCGAAGAAAACAAGTGCTTTAATTTCCATCAAGAAAAATGATAATACCAATATGTAAGACTTTTATTTCAACATCGATCTTTTTTTCCCAAGGAAGCAAAGTCATCACCTTACTTCTAAGACAGTGAAACTCTTTCCAGATATTTCCCGAAAAAAAATTAGAAAATCTAGATGACACTGAGTATGGCAATACTCTTTAGGTAAACACCAAAGGCATGATTCATGAAAGAAATAATTGATAAATTGGACTTCATTAAAATTAAGAACATCACAGAGGGTTGCAAAAGACAATGTCAAGAGAATTGGAAGACAAGCCACAGATTGGGAGTTAATATTTGCAAAAGACACATCTGATAAAGAGCTATTATTCAAAATATACAAAAAATTCTTAAAACCCGACAGTCAAACAACTCAATTAAAAAATAGACTAAAGATCTTAACAGACACAACACCAAAGAATGTATAAAGATATCAAGTAAACATTGAAAAAATGCCCACATGATATATCATCAGGGAAATGCAAAATAAAACAATGAGATATCACTATTCACCTATTGGAATGGTCAAAATGTGGAACAATGACAAGATCAAATGCTGGTGATTGTGTGCAGCATCAGGATCACTCATTCATTGGTGGTGAGAATACAAAAAGCACAGCTACTTTGGAAGACAGTAGGACAGTTTCTTACAAGACTAAAAACACTCTCACCATGTGATCCAACAATCATGCTCCTCAGCATTTACCCAGAGGAGTTGAAAACTATGTCCACATGAAAAGCTGCACATGAAGGTTTATAGCAGCTTCTATAAACCTTCATGTGCAGAAATTTAGAAGCAACTAAAATGCCTTCAGTATATGAATGAATAAATAAACTGTAGTACATCCAGACAATGAAACATTATTCAATGCTAAAAAGAAATGAACTATCAAGCCATGAAAAGCCATAGAGGAAAATGCTTAAATATTACTAAGTGGAAGAAGTCAATGTGAAGAGAGTATATACTGTATGATTCCAATTATATGACATTCTGGAAAGACAAAACTTCTAAGATATTAAAAAGGTCAGTGTGGTTCTCATGGGGTTGGGGCAGGTGAAAGGAATAAACAGATGGAGACAGAGAATTTTGAGGGCAGTGAAAATTCTCTGTATGATACCATAATCGTAGATACATCTTATTATACATTAGTCCAAATCCATAGAATGTACAACACAACACCAAAAGTGAATGATAATGTAAACTAGATTTTAGATGATTAAGATGTGTCAATTTAGGTTGACCAATTATAGCAAAGGAACCACTTCGCTGAGGGATGTTGATTAATTCGAAAGGCTTTGCACATGCGGGGGCAGGGAGTATATGGGAACTCTGCATCTTTCACTCAATTTTGCTGTGAACCCAAAACTGCTCTAAAAAAAATAAAATTTTAATAAAAGCTTTTAAAAATAAAATTAACAAATTTCTCCTCAAAAAGTCAAATTAAAGAAGACTTGATGTCATGTGAAAAAGAATAAATCAAAGCCTTTCACTCATCTTTACCTTGGGGATCAATGTTGGGTCCCATTTATAATGCAGTATTCAGTGGAAGCTTCTTGATTCTCCAATTTGGCCACTGTGTCCTATCCTGTTTGGAGCTATTTGCATATTGTTTTCTTTCCATCTGTGTATTACTTCAGACTTTCAAACTGATCAAAATCTTTTGTTGTTGTTTTTCCTCTTGAATTCAATCAGGATAGACCATCCTCCTATTCTGTTAGTGAAAATAACATAAAACTAATATAGAGTAGAGAAAAGATGATTCCCAATGGAAATGATAATGGACCAAAAATCTGGAGATAAAATTCAATTTTGACTATGCAAAAATCCATTTGTGTACACTGTCGAAATGGCTTATTAAAGGAGGGTTATGCAGTCAATCACCTAATTATCTGGTCTACACAAATTTAATATTGATATTTAGGCTGTCCTCTTTATGGCATTTGATAAACTCATGTTTTCTAATTATATATTTAAAGTGGATTTATGTAAAAAACCATTGTTGAATCTTTTGTCCTGCATTTTATCTAAGGTTTATTGGATACAGAGCATATAATTAATTGTCTAAACCATTTATTCATTTAAACGACTAATATCTGAGAGCCTAGGTAGTGGAAACTAGCTAACAAGAGTGGCAGAGTCCTTCTCCTAATCAATCTTACATTTTAGTAGAAGAGTGTCACTAAACAAGTGAAAAAATAATAGTAGTAATAAAAATGTTTATCTCATTTGATGGCCTATTGAACTTTTTTTTTTTTAAATCAGGTAATGAAAATGACATAGCTTATTATTTCCATTTTTGCTTTGGCCAGAATTAAATTTAAAGTTTTGCAGAGGGAAGAATGGCATACAGAGAGAAAGGACAGGAAATCAAAAGATCTGAGTTTGATTCTTTTCAGATTTTGCTTGTGCAACATTTTGTGAAACCAAATCTCTAAACTTCTGCTTTCTCATCTAGACATGGAATTAACTAACACCTGCCCTTCTTTTCTCTTTGTTTTCAGAAACCAGTGTGACCATGTGCATGAAGGGCAACAGAAGTGATTTATAAATATGACATTAAGAAATCATTCTTTAAGGAAAGAAATAAATCGAACTAGATTTATTTTTTTCTCTTAAATCTATGACTGCTATTTTCCTAGATATATGAGCACATATATTTTATATATTTTGTTAGTTTCACTAAATCTTTTTGAAATAGAATATTGAATTCTAGGATTAAAAAAAACCTTAAAGATTATCTAGTCTAACCGCCATTTGTGTTTAAAATCTTATGCATAACTTCCATGTAATATGTTGAGTTTAATTAAGCTAAGTTTTCAGTTCCTCCAGAGATGGGGGCATGGAACTTACAGAAACAGTTCATTCTGACTGTTAAAAGCTATGTTAGAAATGTCTTCTGATTTGGAGCTGGAATGACTCCTGGTAACTTTTGCCAAATGTTCATAAATTACAGATGCTGAGTATGTACAGGTTCTGTGCACTGTACAAGGGCATTAATTAATGGAGTAGTATTCTTTTGTAAATGCTGTGGCTTTGCCTATCTACTATGACAATTTTCATTGGCCAATGAAAGTGAAACAAATTAAAGAAGAAATGCCATTTTAAAATTCTTGCAAAGGTGAAATTTGAGGTAACAGTAGCCCTGCTTTGTCATTTACAGTCAGATAGATAAATGCCTATCTCTTCTCTCATGATGTGGAAGTGTAGACTAAAGTTAATTTTAGACTGTAATAAAAATTAAAAAGCATTTATTGAACCAAAGGAGCTGCAGCCTGGGAGACGCAGATTCAGGTAGCGACTTAAACTGTGTTTCATCGAGACAAAGGGGAGGCTGCCTTTTATAGCAAAAGTTCCTGACCATATTCTCAATTAAGTCTGTTTTATGTAAATGAGGTATCTAAATTGTGCAGTTCTGATTGGACAGAGCAGCCTGTTGGCAGAAAGATGAGACCAGGGCTTTCCTGCAGTGGTTGACCCAGAAGATGTAAACAAGCAGGGCATCGTGCGGAAAGCCTAGCATTCAGTCTGAGGTTCTTCCCAGTGGACAGAGCATGGGAGAAACCCACATCAGCAAATGGCACATGACTGTGGTTCCAAGAGCCTGTAGATTTCCTCTCTGAGAAGGACTCAGGTTTTCTATTTTTAAAGCACAGTTACCCATGTCAATGTAAAAATTAGTCAGTATAAAAATAAATGCAATAATTGTCATAAGCATCTAACTACTTATCACAACATGAAATATTTTCTCCATCTTTACTGTATAGTTGGATTGGGATTGTAACCAATGACACATTTTGAAAAACTGGATATTGATAATACATATTAAAATGTAACAACTTGTGAAATTTCTGACATTACCCAGATAACACATAAAAGGGTCCTTAAAACACTGCCGTGTTATCCTCTACTATATCAATGGAGCTTCTATTGTGTTAATAAGAAATTCAAAATATCACCTACTGAAAGATATTCTTATCCAGAGTATTCATATCAATAATATTTAATGTAACTAGCTAAATTCACATTGTTATAAAAAGCTATTCTGATATTAAAAATGCAACCTCTTTATATCTTGGTTCTGAATCTCACACATCTGGTTTTATAGAGACAATGAATATATTGAGCAATGGGATTTTATCTAAAGCTTACTTACAGCATAAGGGAAAGAGGAGCGGAGGTTAGAATAAAGGCATGGTCACTAACGAAGAGTTTACTGCATTCTGCTCATCCATCTTTTGCTAAATCAGATCCAGTTCTTACATTTCCTGTCCAGTAATCTCTGGATTATTATTATTATTATTATTATTATTATTATTTGCTGGAACAAGGTTTACCACTGTAACACCTTTATGTGTTTGCTAAATAAGAAAAAAAGATACAATTTTCATAGAGGAAGTTAAATTAGTTTCAAAGCAAATGAATTAGAGCAAGTTCACCTCCTTGCCAGGCCACCATCTAATTTCCCAGGACCAGTCACAAACCTGTTTTCTATTTATTTCTCGAGATGTTTTTTGTGACTATATAAGAACTCTAATTAGACTCATTAACATTTTAAAAATACAAGTGGAATTCATTCATTTATTTGACATAGACTCTACTCTTTTTGGATGGTATCTGTTCTTGTTCTTAAGGTTAAATAATGAAGAAAAAGAAGAAAATTAGAGTTATATAAGACCGATAAAGAATTACAACAGGACAGTGTGTCCGTAACTGATGTCATGCTATGTCATTAGACTGATGGTCAAGGAAAGCCTCTCTGAGAGGTGGCATGAGGGCAGAGTATTCCAGGACAATAAAATAGCTCATGCAAATAAGCTGAGGCAAACACAAACTTAGTGCCATCAGTGGCCCAAATAGATGGATCAGAGTAAGTGAAGAGAAAAGGGAGGGAGAAATAATGTCAGAAAAATAGCCTCAGGAGAGGGTCCTTCTAGGTTAGGGAGGAGCCTGAATGTTAAGTATGATGTGAAATTGTTGACGGTTTTAAAGAGGTAAATTAGATGATCTTATTTTCATTTTTAAATGATCATTCAGGCCACAAGGGCAGAATAAATTATAGATTGAGGCATAAGTCAATTGGGAATTTGTTATGGTAGTGGGATGGGTGATAGTTCTTAGACTATGGAAAAGAGAAGAGTGAGAGTGGAGGAAGGAGAATCAGTTAGGAGGGAATGATGAGCATCTGGAGCACAGTGCCTGTTGTACAGACAGAACTGTTAAATTGAAGCTGCCTCTTAGAAACTCAAGTGAAGATGTCAAGCTGGTTGTTGGCTATGAAAACTGGAGTTTGGGGAAATCTAGAGAGTATAAGCTAGAGGTATAACTTGGACAGTCACCATAGGAGGTGTTTAAAATCTAAAGAGTGGCCAAGGGACCATTGTATATATTTTAATTTTAATACAGTCTTTGCTTGTTATCTTTAGCTTGTTGGTTCTTAATTTATTTTCTCTTAATCTTCCCTAATTTGCTAGTTTGGGGGAAAATTGAGTCAAAAGTTTATTCACACAAATAGAGTTTATTTAAAATATTTTTCTATATCTTGTTTATTTCACTAGACATGAGATATTGAAAAATTTCTGTATAGTGTTATATTATACAGTATACCATAATTACCTAACTAGTTTATTGAAGAATTTTTGGGTTCCATTTTATTCCTTTGTTATTTTCCTCTATTTCCTGCATTATTAAATTTTTTGCTTCTTTACTCTTTCTTTAGCTTTAAGTATTACTCCATTTTATAGCAAATTCTTTAGAAGTGTTGATTATAATCATTACAATCTTTCTTTTCCTTTTCACTATAGTTACTTCTAATGTCTTTGTTCATTTCTGTAATGCCTTCGTTGTTTGTTTCCATAGTGATTTTATTGCTACCTTCAATTCTTCCAGATCTTTACCACCTCAGTTGCCTTTTTCTTGCTATGCTCCTTTCCTCCTGTTTGCTTTACATCAACTCTGTACATACCCTTTTTGTAATCCTTCACGAATTTTCTTCATGTGTGAATAGAGCACATTAAATTCTTGTCCGCTCTTTATACAAGTATTGGGCAGAGGCAGTCAACAGAAAATGTTTTCTCGGAACATTTTCCAAATAGATGTGTTTTGTCTCCTGAGTTTTTCCTTCAGAGGAGGAAAGATACCATAGATGTCAGTTTAGTATGATTCTAGAATGTCTCACCTGGATTTCTCAGGGAATCTTAG
Organism: Rousettus aegyptiacus; assembly: GCF_014176215.1. NCBI lineage: Eukaryota > Metazoa > Chordata > Mammalia > Chiroptera > Pteropodidae > Rousettus > Rousettus aegyptiacus. The sequence goes on from NW_023416310.1 coordinate 23,888,216, forward strand.
TATTTATGTCTGGTCAGTCGAATTTCGTAAGGGAACGCAAGGTGATTTATGTGTTATCTTTCTATCTTGCTTCATTTTCAGTTTACTTATCATACTAGGACTCATGGTTGAAGACATAAATGGGGTACGCTTGTCATCACTTCTTTCTCACCTTCTTCTCTGATGCTCTGTGCTGCAGAACCAAATTCTCAAGTCACTCCTCTCTTGGCCAGCTCCACACCCAGGCCTCATTATTCTAAGAAATGAATCACTGGCCCTTCAGGATGGTATCATTATGTTCAGAGAAATAAAGCACCCCTTTGAGATCCAGAGACATGTTTTAGACTTTTAGTGGCTTCCTACCTAAACTGGGATGAATTTTGACAGATAATATTCTTATCTTGTTTCCTACTTTTTAAATTAAATTAAAGGGATTTTCAGAATTACTTTTCTTATGTTCATATGTTATTTTCATGGAAGAAAGAGAAAAACATCTTTCTCTTCAGACTCTTGCTGGTCTTCAGTAATACAGTAGTTCTTCAGTAATCCAGGTATTCTTTGTCAGCAAAAGAACTCATTTCTTACTAAAAATAGGAAACTGATTTTAATTTTCTGATCACCTACCTATATAAGCATCCATACCTCTCTCTTCCTCTGTGGAATTTGTGCTGACATTTTATATGTGTCACTTTGTTTAATCCTTACCCCTATGAGGTGAGGATTATTATTACTATTGTACAGTTAAGGGAACTGAGGCTCGAACAAATTAAGAATTCTGAAGTTACTCAGATTAATGATGAAGTAGTAAATTGAGTTCAGATTCAATTCTTAAAATTTTTATGCTCCAAAAAGATCAACTAAATAAAAATTATTACATTTTATTGACCTATCCTTAGGAGGCATTCATACAACATAGTTATTAAGAAGAATATGGGCTCTAATACTTACTATATCTAAAAACTTATTTGCTTGCATGTAGAATGATTTGAAGACTGAATAACATAAAGTTGTGAAAGTGCATAGTTATGTGTTGCATGAATAAAATTATAGTAGGTGTCCAGTAAATGTTCATTAGCCTCTCTTGTCAAAATCATGCCAAAAATCATTGATTAAGCAAAAATTATCTATTGACTGACTCAGGGCACCAAGTATCACTCCTTGATTGCACCAACAGCATAGTCATCCAACTAGTTTCCCATGAACAGAAATTTAAGATTATTTGGAAAATTTCAAATCGTCTCTTTACTTTCTCATATCTCTGCAACACAACCCAAAAGTCACCATTTGTGAAGATGGTTTCACAGGTGTATGGTTATATCCAAACATATCGAGTTGTATGCAATAAATATGTACAGCTTTTCGCATATCAGTCACACTTCAATAAAGTGGTTTAATTATGCCATTGGGGAAAAAAAGTCACAAAGATCAAACACCATGTCCTGTCTGGTGGACAGAGGCCATACTTGAATATTGAAAATTAACATGGTATAATAGACATAATAGGAATGTTGGGATTAACTCCATGTGGGTTTGAATTCCACCTTTGGCATTTTTTAGTTATTTGAGGAAAATACATCATTTCACTGAGCTTATTGTAAAAAGAAAATTTTAAAAAAATCATAAGATTGATTAATTAAATTAATTAATTATTAGTAAATCATATAAGGTAAAGAAAACTGTATGTATGAAGTAGGCATTCAACCAATTCCCATTTCTTCTAAATACTCATTAAATCTTTTGCAACCCAAGCTCATAGTTTTTTTGAATATCTGATACTTAGTAAGCTGATTAATATTTGAGATTTTACTACCATAAAATAATGTAGCAGAGGATTCTAAAAATGAAATGTGATACAAGAAACATTTCACTCTCTAAGATGTACGATGAAGGCTGTGTATTGTGTAAAGAGATTTTGAAAATCCTTTGATAAAACTGCAATAAATAAATAAATCTCTGTAGGCACACATTCAAATACTAATATATTTCACACATATATGTATTAATTTAGCTAATAATTCAACTGAATTGCCCAGTAAGAGATTTCTGAAAACAAAAAAGAAGATAACTATAGGAACACTTTTTCAGGAAAGCAAATTTTATTTAAAGCTGTTCAAAGGGCAAATCTGAGAATCCTTATCAAGGAAATCTATTTTATTGCTGGAGGATTTGCTATCAACCCAGTCAAGGAGAAATAAAAGGAAATGTTAATACATAGGGTCCTGAAAGAAAAATCTGTGAGATAAAGAACATTTCGATTTTAATTTAATATTTAAGTAAAAACTATGTCATATTCATAAATCCGAACCCGATGGAAGTAAAAGTGTCTCAGCTAGCAAAGGATTCTACCATTTACGGTTTGGATTTTTATGTAGCTCAGAACAGAAATGCTTAGGGCACAGAGTGATGGCATTTAGTTTGCAGGGGCGTCCTAGTTCTCTTGGCACCGTTCCCACAGGGACACTAGAGAACACGCTCCATTGGTTCCTTCAGTCAGCTCACGACAATTCTGTACTTGTAAGTCCCTGGACCACAGTATGCAGATAGAAGTTGTATTATTGTGAAGAAAATCAACACACTGAAGATATTCTTCATTAAGCAAAAATTTATTTCAGTATCTCAATGACTGATGTTAAATACCCCATAATATAAACATATGCCTTGCTGGCATCCTCTGGCCAGGAATTTCACGACATTTCGTTACCAGATTCTCTTGCATAATGTGTCCTCAGGACATCTCAAGTCCAGATGCTCCCCACTAGTGTGCTCAGCTACACTAGCCTCTGCTAATGCATCTGCATTGCTTCTGGTCCAATGTTTCCTCCTAACTAAAGATTCTATTGGCTATCCTGGACCATCAGACTTTCTTTGAATACCTTATATATTGGCAGGGGAAAACTTTAATGTCTCTCTTGTGATCTGGCCAGAGATTTAGAGTTAGTGAAAAGAGCCTTGGGCTTGGAAACACACCATCTACCTTTGAGTTGTGACCTTGCCTCTTGTTACTATATGACCTTGGGCAAAACAGCCTCTCTGAACTTGTTTCCTCATCTGTGGAAAGAGGGTGATTATGCCTATCCTGTAGGATGTTTTTGAGATCTTAACAAAAAAATGCATATGAAAGCATTGTACATGTAAGTATATGTCAGTTTTCAGTTTAATCAACAGTTCTTCCAGAAGCCCAAGCCATAGATCACTGAGTATCTCCTTCTAAAGCTTATTCCAACTATTTGCCAATTCAGCCAACTCTGTACAGATGAGGATTTACTCACTCATCACAGAATAGCAAATTTGATCTTTTTCAGAGGTTTTTAGGGCTCTCAGAAGTACCAAGTATTTGCAGATATTAACACTGAAATTTCACTTGAGCTCTAGGGTTTTGATTACTTAATAGAAATAAGACCAAAACACTCCTTTAAATGAATAATTCCTATGTCTAGCAAAGCATTCCAATACACCTTGAATCCTGTCTCTTTAGGCACTAAATAATTACAGTTAAATAAAAAATGTTATTGGTTGCAAGTATTAGATACTATTTCCAGTTCTTTCTCACCTCCAATACACACACCTGGTAGCAAACATGACTACATGCCCTGCATTAAATTCTCCAAGATCTGAAAAGATTGGGCAAAGCCTAGATGGTGTGCTGAAGCTATGTTGTGGACCCACTTGCATCTGAATATGTAGATGATATTTTTGGAAAACCAAAAAACACTTTTCTCCCCTTCTCCCTTCTCTTTCTACTTCCTTCATAACCCCCAAATATAGCTGTGCACACAACCAAGGAGGCTCTTGTTTCTCTTATTTTAGTAGTTACTCTTGAAAAAACTTAAAACAGAGACAGAAGTTGGTATGACTTTTCTAATCCCAGCATACGATGTCATTCCCTTCTCATGGTTTGCAGTCTCTGGTGCTGTGGAAGGACTGGCGGTCTCAGGTTTGTGTATTTATTTGCTCATTGATGTCTCTGTGCCTTTGCCTCTGCTCTTCCCTCTGTCTTGAATAGTCTTCTATCTTTGGTCAACTAAGCAAATCCCAAATTGAAGATCAAGGCCAGGGCAAGCAATATTTCTGGGATTCTATCCCCACTTGATTGCTTATGGGTACACTACAGATCTCTGTGGACAGTCTTTAGTAGATTGCACTCTAATTTATTAGCAGCTTGTCATCCTATCAGTTTTCTTTATTAAGACAGAGTATATGACTTTATCTCAATATCCGTAGTCTTTACTACAGCGCCCGAAAAAGAGTAAATGCTAATAAAGCTAAGTAAAGGTACTTAAGAATGGCTTGTGGTTTAATAGAAATTAATTCATTAACTTCATTATATGCACACATTTTATTCTCAGTGAGTAATAAAAATTAAGGGGATAGGGAAAGAAGACTAAAAATTAATTCATTTTTTAAGACTTCTAAGAAAAAGATATATCCCAGAACAGACTTCTCCTATTTCATTTATATTCAGTTCTATGAACCAAAATATATTGCTTTGATGTCAGGGATCTGAATACTAAAATTTAGTTTTATTGTACTGGGTAAAGCAAGAGTAGAAAAAGAGAAATATTTTGATTGTATAAAAATAATTAAATTAAAATGTTACAGCAAATGCTCTTTTTGTTACAGGTTTTTAAACCCCCAACACTACAGTATTACTCTAGATCAAATGTATCAAATCAAATCAAATAAATTTTTTTTAAGGAATGTAATTTATACTGTTCTATAAAAAAAAATTCCTGGTTGTTTTCCTTCCAAATTTGTCCACTTTTGGCAATAAAAGTACTTCCATAAATACTTTTTTAACAGTCCCAATCATATTTGATGAAAAAATTGTTCAGTTTGGTTTTTATTTTTCTCTGAAAAGATTAGATACAGATACCTAATTTGATATATTCCTGTATTGCTTTTCTCTTTTAAAAAGCACCATTTACATGAAACAATTTTGCTTATCTTTAAAGGTCATACTAACACAGGTAGGCTTGAGCAGTGGTTATGAATGTGAATGTGGAAACATAAGATCTGGGTTGCATTTCAGCTCCATTCCTTGCTAGCTGAGTCACTCTGGTAGGCTAACAAAACTGGACCTTTTTTTTCTAATTTGTCAAATAGAATGTTTTTACCTACTTAGGAGAGCAATTGTAAGGACTATCAAGAGACGATGTGCACAAAGCATTTAACGTGGTTCAGGCTCTTAATGACTGCTTTATAAATGGTGGTTTTATTGCTGTTGCCAGCATCATCATTAATCTTCTAGAATCTAAGCTCCACAAGGGTAGGGACTGTACCCAGTTTGTTCACTGCATGCATGCTCAGTGACTTAATGTTAGCTCACACAGTAGGCTATCAATAAATTCCTTGTAACAAATTAATGAGGAACTGAATATAAACACTATCACGGACAGAACCATATTGTTTAAATTATAAGCTCATATTCTTACAGTCAGAATTATTTCGGAAAGGTAACTATTTTATCAGGTAGTCTCTGGGTAATTGTAATCAGTGATCTGATCTACCAGGATCACTGATAAAACTTGAAAAATTTTCCTGAGTAGTCTTAAGAGAAAAAAAAAAAAACATGACAACTCAAAGTTGTATTGGGCCAACCTAGGATGGTTTATAGACTCATATCTTTCTCCTAGATGACAGATTACTAAGTACAGAAACAGAAGAAAAAAGAGTTACAACAACAACAACAACAACAACAAAAACAGAAAAGAGCTCAGCTACTAAATTTAAGGTTTAATTTTAACTCATATTTACAACTTTAACATTATTTCTCTTAGTCCTATAATCATATCAGTAAACAGCCACCTACAAAATTAAAATAAAATTGAATTCAAATATCTAAGTAACATATTACGTTTTTAAAATTGAAACTGAAACTTCAAATGAGAGAGAAACATTGTTATAAACCAAAAAAAATAATAAAAAATAAAACAAAATAAACAAACAAAAAACCCTCAGACCAGAAGGAAGGTAGAGTCAGGGAGCTTGATTTAAAATTCTCTCCTTGTGGCATAATGAGAAAGGACCTTAAACTTCTAAACCAGTTTCCTTATCAGTGAGATTAATGGTTACTGTGAAATTTCAATCAGAAATGAAAATAAAGGGTTAAACTTAATGCCTAGCTAAACATATTAAAGTTTTTATGTGTTGATTGTAATCATTATTACTTCTGCGATTCAGGATAAATGCCTTTTCCAACTTTATATGCTTTCCTACAGCTAAATTATGTTTTAATTTTGCCAAATCACTTTCTTTTACAGTCATCAGAGCTTTCATATACAAAGAAGTAGTTGCACAATATTAGATGGATGTGTACCAGAAAGGCAAAATAGTCTCTACCAATGAAGTATAGAATGCAACTTCTGAATTAATCTCAACATTTTTATGGTGGATGATTTTCAAATATTAAAGGCTGAGAGGCACTTTTGATATATGAGCTGGATGATAATAAAAAATTTAAAAAAGTGTTTATATATTAAAAGTGTTCCCCTCCATTGAATTTAGGGAAGCATGGCTTTGTGAAGGCAATGATTGAACCCATTTTTTAAAGTCCCTGTGCAAAGTTAATTCTAAACTTTACACTCACTATAAAGTTTTTAAAATTACATTCTTTTTATGCCTTTATAGAATGCCATTTCCTGAGTTTTACTAATGAAAATCTGAATGTTCTACTCTACTACATAATTACCATCTGATCAACTGATACAGTACTTCAAGAGATAAGTATGCTAGTGGAATCTATGTTTATTAACCCAAACAAATTTAAGCTAAATACAACAATGCACTAAAAAGTAAAAACCATTCATGGGCTGCTCTCATTTATCCATCCTTCCATCCATCCGTCCGTCTGTCCGTCCATCCATCCATCCATCCATCCATCCCTCCGGCAACACATTTATTGAGCACTGATTATGTGTCAGGCAGGCACTGTGATGGGCTTCTAGGGACACAACTGTCCCTAGAATTTAAGCACAGCTTCCATGGGCAATTAGGTCACAATGCTGAAGGAAAAAAAGATACATGAACCATTATTTAGAATACAAGGATGTTAAGTAACAAGATACAGACATATACAGAGCACACTGAGATATTCATAAAAGGGGTTTAGTGTTATTATTATTGTAGTGGAGGTGGCTGGGGGTGGGTGGAGTTATTGACTTGGCAGTCAGAGAGGACTTTATAAAGCATACAAGACTGCTATGGGACTAAAAATGAAGGATTAGCCAAACAAAGAGAGGAAGTTTAGTAAATATGTCAATCACCCTTGAAGTTGTAAGGAATTCAGTTGGTTGATATAATGCGATAAATCGTACACAGAAAATAGTTATTGCATATATGTATTTTTTAAATAGCAGTACTAACATAAGCATCCATGTACCATTACCCATGTACCAACTTAATAAAACATTATCAATAACACTTAAACCTTCTGATTCTTTCCCCAGTTTCATCCCCTCCCCGCTCTTTCTCTCAGGGCAGATTTTGTGTTGTTAGCTCCTTATTTTAATTTATAGTTTTGCCAAATACATATCCATTCCAAAATGTGTTTTTTTTTTTATGATGACAGTTTTAAAACTTGGTATATATACAAAACCATATAGTATGGATAGTCTATGAGTTGCTGTTTTGCTCAACTTCCAATTTACTAGATTCATCTATATCAAGGTAGACATAGTTCATTCGATTCTATTAATACATATATTCTATGCATAAATGTCAACCTTTTATATCTATTCTTATGTTAATGAGCATTTCAGTTATTTGCCATTTTTGATACCATGAACAATGTTACCCATGCATTTATATATATATAAACATATATATTTATATATATATATGCATGCATTTTATTTATTTGTGTGTGGGGGGTGAGTGGGAGGTGTCTGCTGAAAGATGCATGTGAGAGTTTTTCTGTGTTACAGACATATTGGTTACTATTAAGGATTATGGTATTTTTCAGGTTTTCTATTTTCTTCTTTCATCAGTTTTTATAGACATTTTTCTTGCAATAAGTTTCTTCTAAATTATTAACATATAGTCATAAACTTTAGCAATTTTTATTATCTTCTAATGTTTGCTATTTCTGTGGTTATATCCCTTTTGATATCTAACATTCTTAGCTCATTAATTTTCAGCTTTTTATCTCTTCTAATATTAACTATATTATGCAATCTTTATGTTTTTCTCTCTGTATAACTCATTTCAGATTAGAAGTTTTGGGATGTAATAATTTATTATTATTCAGTTATAAATTATTTTGTAATCTCTATTATGAATTCTTCTTTGACCAATCAGTTATTTAAAGTGCTTTAAAATTTTTTCAAATGCATAGTTTTTTTTACATTTTTATTACTGATATCTAACCTAACTTCATTGCTAAAAAATAGTTCATATGATACTAGTATTTGAAAAATGTTGAGACTTGTTAAAGTCTAGAACACAACCAATATTTACAGATTTGCCTTTATGCCTGAAAATAATATTTTCCTATTGTTTGGTGCAAAATATTATATGTGCCTATTAGAACATATTTGCTAACTATATAGTTCTGATATTTTATATTCTTCCTGAGTTTTCTGTTTGCTTTGTCTGCAATTACTGATAGATGTATAACAAAATCTCATCATGCAGTTTCATTTTAAAATTTACAATTACAATGTAATATTTTGCTGCTTTATAATTTGAAATCAGTCATATTAGAATTTAATATGACTCTTATAAGCCACATATATATCAGGAAAAAATTTAGTCTGAAAATTTTTTTCCATTGTACAATATTTATTAGGATAATGATACTGAATTTTTTTCTGTCTTCTTGTTTTCTTCCTTTTGTTTTTTTCCTGCTATTTGACATCTTTCTTTCCTCTCTCCTGGATTCTTTTGATTGGCTGTGCTTTGTTTGTTTGTTTAATTCAACAGTTTCCTTCTACAACTTTTGAAATTCCACAGTTAATTTTAATTTTTCATTTTTATGCTAGAAATTTTATATGGATACATAATAATGTTTAATATCCAAAGCAGAAATTAAGCACTACCAGAATTTTGATAAATGAACTTATTTCTGCTATTATTACTTATTAATTATTACTATTAATTATACTATCTTCCACATGGCTCTAACATGCCATTTATCTTTTCAGGTTAGTTATTCTGTTTTTTTAACAAAGACTTCAAATAGATGAAATCTAGCTTGTTTTGCAAGTTAGTGCTAAACATTTGCTCCTTAGCTGAAGATATGATTGAAAGCCTGAGCCTATATTCGATGTATTTAGAAAAACAAAACCTAGAGGAGAGGCAGTATTGAAACCAGGGCATAATAATAATGAGCTAGTGTTGAAATAATTTTTTCCAAATAAACATTTACTTAGGATTTCACTATAAAATAAATAAAAGTGTCGCTGCTCTGTTTGAAGTCACTTCCCTAAAGCTCTGGAGCTCCATGAAAGATTATTTGAAAATCGCCATACAGAGCTCCTGCCATGAAAGTGTCCGGTGTAGTGAAAATCTGAGTATTCTGATTTTCTACTGATTTACCGATCATTTAACAAATTTATAATCGATTGGGGATTGAAAAGAACGTTTCAAGATTTTCACCTAAAGTGTGGCTGTTTAAACCTTAGATTTTCTTTCTGGAAAATGGAAATTACATACTTTTAATAATTAAAAATATCCTAAGAAATAACGTTTCTCCATGAAAGAAAGTAAAACACCAGAAAGGAATAGTAAGGTGAGGATAGAATGTCTGAAAGAAGAAAAACTAAGGAGAAAAAAAGGCTATAATACTTGTCTATTATAAAACTGTGAAACTAGATAGCAAATTTAATTGCCACTTATTCCTATCGGAAAATAAACGATCTGTTTTCTTTTGTAAAATAAACAATCTGTTTTCTTTTGTTATTTTCTGATATTCATAACTAGGCTTTCAAAATCCTCTCTTACTGAGAGGCACATTTTGTGTACCTCTTCAGTCTTATTTCTTCAGCAAAGATTATTGCTCCAATAAAGTAAAGCAATGATTTTCCAAGCCACCCTTGATCAGTTGAACTTACACAACTGAGATGTCTTTTTCTGTCTCCATTCAAATTATTCCTACCCTTCAGAAACTTGCCCAAGTCCTACTTTTTCCATGCTAATCTCTCCCTTCTCTGAATTCTTATAACAGTTTATTTAAATGACAAAGGACTGTATTTATAATAGACTGCCTTATAAGGATTGTTACTGCTTTATTCACAAAACATAGAGCTTTCTTACAGAGATGATGATTACCAAAATTTACCAATATTTGTAATTGCCAAGAAATTTTCTGAAAAGCTTAGTTTCAGTTTACGCGTGTGTCAAATGGGTTCTGGAAAACAGTCTCTATTTTTTCATTCTCCTCTGACACTTTAAAACTCTCTTTTTGCTAGCGTATACATTTTTATTAGGTTGTGAATTTTGAAATACATTATAACACTCTACTTTTTAAGATTCCTCCCATTTCATCCCCAGTTTCTATTTTAAAAAGAAGCCACATACCTACAAATATGAACTATAACTAATTGACTAGTTTAGTCCATTTAGTGTATTTATTTCACATGAACACATACACGTAACACTTTCACTTAGTAAGAGAGAGTAAGCCCTACCTCATGGAGAATAAAAGGCTTCTGGTTCCAGACCTATTTAGCTAAAGAATTTTCTCTGCTAAGATAACAAATACTGATTTATTATTTTTACCGAATACTCGTGCTGCAGTCTAATTTGTATTTTAAACTTTAGGTAACTCTTTAAGTAGCTGGAATGAATGGAATAATGAATGCCATTTATGATGAATCCAGACCAGTAAATCCTTATCTAGAACACTTGGCATCCCTGAGGTTTGGAAAGATCCCTTCAACTATTTCAAACTGAAATCACAGTTTCAGAAGGACCTTGAATCAATACTTCTAATGTTGTGAGAGGTATAGGTTACATCAATGTGATAAAAAGCAGAAGTCCACACAGTGTGTTCTTTCTCTAATCTCTCCCTGGCAGAGAATGTGAATGCTACATGTAGTGTATTTCTTCTCAGCAAAATAGTATGGTGTTCAGACTAAAATGACTTCTACATTTTCTAGAATAGCATGCTGTACTCACAATGAATTAATTAATTACCCAGAGTTTTTCATATTTTAGATTATATTATTTGGGTAGGGTTTATTTTCACCTGTCACTATAAAACTTTGAGGAAAAAAACTATAAGAATTTATCTAATACAACTATAGTCTCCTCATGATATTGAGAAATATATAGGCACTGAAATGTTAACATTATTTGTAATTGCCTATTAGAACATTGTGTTCTTGCTTACAGTGAAGCTAATAGTGGGAATGGGTTTTCTCTGGTGTTTGAAACTGGGGAGTATAGTTTACTATACCACCTCCCATCAGAGCACAGGCCTCTGAATTCCATTTACTTGATGTTGTCTGGGTTAGATGCTGGACTACCAACAGTTGTATACCAAATGTCAGTTAGAATGGCCTAAGATTCCATGATGAAACCCTGCTGCAGACCCTGCTAGCTAGCTCCAGTCTTTGTCGACACATTTGACATACAGCACTGTGTGACTTAGGGAAAGTTACATGTAAACAATCTTTCTGTGTCTCAGTAACTCCTTTTCTCATAGTGTTTTAACGGGCATAAAATGAGAGGATATATGTAAATTGCTTTTCACAGGCTTGGGCATATAATAACTTAGTAAACTGTACACACGCATATTTAAATATATATATATATAACATATATGCCATAAATTATATATTAGTATATATATAATTTATATATATATATACACACACATACTCTATAGTGTTTACAAAGATTCAAACATTTTTATAAAATTGATTACTTAGTAACGGAGCTGTCCATGAACACATAAACATGTGGCCAAAACCAATTTTTAAATATACTACCACAGTTACTTTCATAATCTTACAAATATGTGTTCCTTAAGTTAGTGTTACAAAGGCTGACCCATCCTGCGGCTTATAACCATACAAGAAAGAGGTGGCATGAAATCACACAGTGTGATGCCTGGGGATCTGGATGGCCACTGTCCCCAAGACAAATTAATATATTTAGTATTTAGAACAGATTGCTGTGCAGTACAGCAGTGAGGAGATATTCATTAGGGAACCCTGGACTGTGTGATGGGAAGAGGTAGTCTCTTTCTACTGGAAGATGAATTAGTCAGAAACTTCACCATTAGGTCAAATATATTATCATTGTCACTATGTCCTTCAAAATTAAAAAAAAAAAAATGGAGTGATCATTAACGTGCCAAAAAGATATTAACTTTTTGCAAATCCCTTATGTGTTCTGTAGTCATAGAAACCAATTTAATAAATTCCAACACAATGACATAGAAGATCAGAATTCTAAGGGTAACTCCACAGTTTGGTGCTGACTACATGTCCACATGTAACATTAATTCTGCATAATAGAATTTCAAAGTAATTTATAAATATATAGTTAATAACTATTTAGTTTAGAGTAAATAATCGTTAAAGTAGCATATTTTTGAGACTTTCACTTTTGTTTTTGAAAAACTAGGAAGAAAGAGAATCTATACAATTTGGTGAAGTTGCTAGGTCAAATGATAAGTTCTGGATCTAACCCTTGATAGCTTGGCTGGAATTGGGAAAGGCCTGTGTTGGCAAATAGGTAAATAGATCTCTCCAGGAGTCACAAATAAATTAGGAATAGTGATGCTATGTAATCATCTTAAGGTAGGTTCCAAACAAAGGAGCAGAAGTAGGGTCAGGAGTTTGGAATGATTATATAAATGAGAACCATAACTTGGAAAGAGTACCTTTTCTTTCACGTCTCACACAAGTCATTTATTATCCAGTGAATATGAAGCAAGGAATAGCTATTACTGTTTCAGAATGACTCTCTCTTTCTTTTCACTCTTCAGCATTGTTTGAAAAGGAAAAAATATATTTTTATACAGAACCTTAGTTTTATTTTCATACCCAACAATTAAACATGCATCACTTCTTTTTTTCTCCCCAAATTGATTAGCTTGTATTTTTGACTCTCTCAACAGTTCCTGGTCTCCTAGTTACAATTCGCATTTTCATAATGTTACTTTGAACACATTAAGATTGTTCATAAAACAGGTTCCATTAATAGGGTGAAAAGGCAAGCTATAGTCTTATTGAAGAAATTTTCAACACATAAAACATTGATGCATCCAAAAAACCTAAGATCTGCTGAAATCAGTAAGAAAAAACAGACAACTAAGCAGAAAATGAGCAAATGACTTGAAGAGTCATGAGAATATTGAAATGGCCATAAGTCCATGAAGACATGATCCAGTTCATTGTTAATCAAGGAAATGGAAAGTAAGACCATAACGACATATTGTCACATACCCACTAGAATGACTAAAATTTAGCAGCCTGACACAACCATAGGAACTCTCATGAACTGCTGGTAGGGGTGTAAATTACATACTATATGTCAGAGCACAGAATATAGAATCGGGCAGATTCCAAGTTTTGAATTAACATCAACATAACTCCAGTAGATCATGCTAAATTGTTTTTAATTTATTCTCCCACTATCTAACTTGTTTTGTTTAAATTGGTCTCTATAAAATGTCATTTCATCGTGACTGAAATTTGCATTTCTCAGATTACTAACAAGGTAGAACATTATTATTACTGTCACCATCATCACCATGATTTTGTACTGCCTCTGAAAGTTTCCTTTTCTGTGGCATATCTTCTATGTGAAATCAGGATGAAGTTTATAATCAAAGTCTTCCCTGTTCTTTTAGATTATACTGATATATTCCAATTAAAGAGGATCCAAAATAGAAAATATCTAAATTAAAAAGATACACAAAATTTCAGTATATTGTGGTTATTTTCATTAATGAAGAAACTTTAGCATTACATATGAAGAATTTTAAGCAAAACATCTAATTTTGAATAGTGTTGAAATATGATTAGCTTATAGTCAGTTCATTATTTATGGGTGAACTTCTTAAGGAATCAATTCTGAATTTCAATAGGGACTGACATATAGTGATAACGCAATATAAATATTTTTATTTTATTTCATTTTTTTAATTAATTTTTTTTAGGCATGGCAATCCTTGGTTAGCCTCACAGATTGCAAGGACCTTGTCAGTTTACAATCCCTTATTTTTTATTTTTTACACCTACAGCACCTGGTCTTCCTAGGTGGTCTCCCATTCAAGTACTAACCAGGCCCGACCCTGCTTAGCTTCCAAGATCAGGGTGGCATGGCCCTAGACTCAATATAAATATAAATATTTTTAAATAAATCAATTGATTCTCTTGATGTAAAGCATGAAGAGCTGTGAAAGAATAAACATAAATGAAGTTAAAGTTAAACATTCCTCCAGAATATCTATTAATGGGACAGTATTGTTCAATTTATATAAACCGTATGTTTAGAGGAAAGAGTTCATATTATATATGATATCCTGATGAAGTATGCCTGGCTAGGTATTTTGGTGAATCATTTAACAGTGAATAAAAATATTAGCTTTTCCCTGGTTTCCCATCATGTTTATTGTAGAATATTTTCTATGTTGGAAACAGATAAAAACTTGACTTTAAATAGCACTTTCTATTTTTTAATATTGTAAAGATACTTTCCTTAGCAGTGACTTAATGAAGTAGGCTTAGAATGACTAGGCTAGCAATGAGAAAAGGCGCTTTTACTCACTTGGACAATAAAATCATTTTATTGAGAGATAGAAAAATATTATAACATAAAGATTCATATCTACAGGGCATCCAATACATATATCCTCGATTTCTCTTCTATATGGCAAGGATCAATGCAAAATAGTATTTAGTTATATTAAAGTCCGTCTTTACAACTTTCATATTTAAATTGTATATTAACTATATTCTATCATCTGACATGACTCAGAAAAAAGATTTTGGCAAAATCCCTCAGTACGCAGACTCTACAGTTGACCCTGGAACAATGTGGGGGTTAGAAGCGCCAGCTCTCCCTTCCCTGTGCAGTTGAAAATCCACATATTAAGTTTGACTTTCCCAAAACTTAACTACTAATAACCTACTGTTGAGCAGAAGTATGTTACATGTATTATATACTGTATTTATACATTAAACTAGAGAAAATGTTATTTAAAAAACATGAAGGAGAGAAAATACATTTACAGTACTGTACTTATTGATATAGTAAGTTTATATCATCTTTTTTAGGCTATGTGGCTTGTCTGTGATTGAAAAAGTCCACGTATAAGTGACCGGCACAGTTCAAACCTATGTTGTTAAAGGGTCGACTATAGTCATAAATGACAATCTTTCTCAGATCCATTGAAACAATTTCTCCCCAGTACATTTTGCTTCTAGTTTGACAATAGCAATAGTGTTTGGGGATTTAGCCGAAAACAAGGTTTGAATTATCATGGATAGCACTAAAAATCTTTGATATTTGATGAATCTATTTTTATGTTCTCATCTTAGTTTCCATAAATGTACTATGGAAATAATATTATTCATCTCATAACTACTTTTTGAGATGTTTAGATGATACACACATATTTTTAAAGCATCTAGGAGTTAGATAGATGATATGCAATTTAAGTTCACATAGTAAGAGTCATCATAAAAGCTACAACAAACTGCAGGTGGCTTTGAAAGTTCTCGCTTCTTGGAAAATTGGTGACAAAGAATTTCTTGGCAATTTTTAAGAGGAAAATTAATCTTAATGTTTTGCTTCTTGAAGGAATATTCGATAATAAAAACCAGCTGATATCCAAAATTTTCCACCATGATCTAACTGCCAGAAAATAGCTTAAGTGAGACTTTGCACTGCTAGTTCTTTTAGAAGTAGTGAATTTGCTTATGGGTCTGTGGAAATCTTTTTGAATACAGCCTTTTGCCTGAAGCTCGAAATTATTTAGTCCTGACTGTAATTGCATCTTGGAGGAGGTAACTGACAGCATGTTGACTTGTATTACCAAAAATAAAGCTTCTAGATTTTCTGTGAACACATTTTAAAATGCTGGTTTTTGCTTGAAGATTACCAAGCCTGCCAAAGAATCCTATTTTTTTAATAAGAAAATATATTTATAAGTGAGAGGTGTAAAATTTTCTTTAAAAAATTCCAAGAACTTGGAAGTTGGAAAAATTAGAAAGAAAATGATCTAGGATTATTCAAAACGGCTTTGTTAATGATGAGATGTTAATTTCCCTTTAATATAATTCATAGCTATTTCTTCTGCAAACAAACATTGAAAGTCATCAGAATATTCGGATCTATGCAAATATAAAAATGATAGTAATTTCTTATTTCTGGCATATTATGTCCAATATTCTTTCCTGTACAATAGTAAAAATCATAATAAATTTTTTATGACTAATCTGTTTTTGTCTCAGTAAACTTATCAATGTTTTATGTTAACTATGTCCTGATTATGATTTGCATTGCATATCATATAGGAACAAAATCTACATAATCCTTTAGAGTATATAGCAATGAGTTTGTTGTTACATTTTTTATTAACATGCCCAATTATGTCCTAGAATTGGTAGAAAAATGAATCATCTGTCATGATCACTTTCACGGAAATGAGTGGATTTTCATCTTGAATCCATTTAGTTAATCTAGCTATGAAATCCTTCTTGATAATTTTTTGGTGGGTAAGACATCACAGAGATAAGCCAAGTTTGGAAGTACAGTTTTTTAAAAATAAAATCAGGTTTAGAACTGGAAGCTAATCATTAGAGAGCCATGGTACATTTCTATATTTTAGATTCATATCAGATCATAAAATTTTTATTTTATTTTATTATTTAACTTTAATTTTATTTTACTAGGTTGGCATTTTCCACTATCTCAGTACTATACATGACTTATGTATAAAACCACTACCAGAAATAAGTAGAAAACTTTGACATTATGGTTTTCTAAATTTCTGAAAGATTTTTTGTGTAGTCATCAATAAATTATGCATAGGTTATCCACAAAAAATTAATCCCACTGTATTGTTTGTGTCTACTTAACTTTCTTCTTTATTTTTGATCAATTATTTCTACTGTCCATTTGCATTTACTTAGGAAATGTAGTAGCAGAAATAGAGACACAAATAGTGAGAAGAGCTATTGTGTTTGTTACTGGCCCTTATCATTTAAATAATGTATTGATAATTTTTAATTTTAATATTAATGCAAAAATGCCATAAATGTGTTCAGAAGAAAACATTATTTTGATAACAAATTTTACCTAAACTGATGTTTGGAAATTGGAGCAATAAATATTCCATATAGAAGTTTGTAAGAAACACCTTGATTTTTCACTTTTAATTGGAATTGCTTGACATTACATGGACACTGCTACATTTTGAGGTTGAGAAAACACATGACTTAATGAGCCTCATATTCTACCTCTGCTGTATAATCCTATCCCTAACTAGATCAGAAAGATAATCAAGTGAAAAAGATCATTTTCATGAAAGCAACTAGTGCTTTTGAAAGAAGTATGATATAAGACGAAGCCCACTCATTCCTGTGCTCTATACTGTCCTCTTTGCTAAAGAAATGTAGCTCAGTGATTTTAGTTCAGATTCAAAATTCCAGTCTTCTTGAATTCTTCACAGGTAAAAGAGTCAAGCTACGAGTATTACTAATGCATCTCATTTATAATCTATTTGGTTCTAACATTCTCTTACACTTATTTATTTTTAAGGGTATTAATTAAAATCTTTCAAAAGCACTAAAAAAATTGAAGCCATGAAAATGAAACCTTGGAATCTTCTTTAAAGGTTCAGAATAGATATAATTATTGCATATCATGTTGATTTGTTTTTTTTCCTAGTGTAATTGTGTGATTTGTTGCCAATTAACATTTTTTTTAGATATAAAACAAGAAAAATCACTTTTGATTACTCGAAATAAAAAATATGTTCTATATGAGGGTCTGTTCTTTAGGAAGTTTCCTGACTTTATTTGCTGATTAAAATTTGTATGATTCTTTTTTTTTAAACTTATTTGTAATTGCAGTTGACATTCAATATTATTTTATATTAGTTTCCAGTGTAGAGCATAATGGTTAGAGATTTATATTATTTATGAAGTGACGCTCCCAATTAATCTACTATCCGCCTGGCATTTTACATAGTTATTATGATATTATGACTATATTTTCTTGCTGTACTTTGCATCCCCTTGACTATTTCGTTTCTATCAATTTGTACTTCTTAACTCCTTCACCCTTTTCACCGAATCCCCCAAACCCCCTTCCATTTGGCAACCATCAATCTATTCTTTGTATCTGAGTTTGTTTTGTTTATTTTGTTCTTTAAATTCCGCACATAAGTGAGATCATATGGTATTTGTCTTTCTCTGTTTAACTTATTTCAGTTAGCATAATACCTTCTAGGTCCATCCATGTTGACACAAATAGTAAGATTTCATTCTTTTATGATTGAGTAAGATTCCACTGTATATATGTACCACCTCTTTCTTATCCAATCATCTATCAATGGGCACTTAGGTTGCTTCCATATCTTGGCTATTATAAGAATGCTGCAATGAGCATAGGGGTGCAAATATCTTTTTGAATTAGTATTTTGGATTTCTTTGGATAAGCACCTGGAAGTGGAATTGCTGGGTCAAAAGATAGTTCTATTTTTAATTTTTTGAGGAACTTCCATTTTCCATAGTGGCTACACCAATTTGCAATTCCATCAACAGTGTATGAGGGTTCCCTTTCCTCCAAATCCTTGGCAGCACTTGTTTGTTGATTTATTAATTATGGCCATTCTGACAGGTGTGAGAGGATATCTTATTATGGTTTTAATTTGCATTTCTCTGATGTTTAGTGACATTGAGCATCTTTTCATATGACTATTGGCCACCTGTATGTCCTCTTTGGAGAAATGTCTATTCAGGTCCTCTGCCAATTTTTTAATTGGATTGTTAGTTTTTTTGATGTTGAGTTGCTTGAGTTCTCAATAAATTTGAATATTAACTCCTTATTGAATGTATCACTGCTGAATATCTTCCCCCATTCAGTAGGTTGTCTTTTCATTTTGTTGATGGTTTCCTTTGCTGTGCAAAAAGTTTTTAGTTTGATGTAGTCCCATTTGTTTATATTTTCTTTTGTATCTCTTGTCCAAGGAGATATATCAGAAAAAACAGCATCAAGAGCAATGTCAGAGAATTTACTGTACTGTCTTTTCTTCTAGGAGTTTTATGGTTTCAGATCTTATATTTAAGTCACTTATAAGATTCTTATGCAAAAATTCCACAATAGCTTTCAATTTTTGTTCCGAACCATGATCTTGAAGAAAAATCTATACTCAAATACCAAACTATATATTTCTAAGAAGTAGTGATGAGAATAGGCACCTTTCACTGAAAGTAAAACAAGATTTTATACGTTTGTAAATGCTGAATTACCCTAAAAAATCATAAGCAGAATATCAACTGTTATAGTGAAACTTGTAAATATTTGGCATTTCAAAAACACATTAAAGAAGATCTGGAGTACATCCGATTTGACTTACTTTTCCAGAGGCATTATACAATGATGATGTGTGTAATTCTAAGCATATGACATTTTATATACGCTAGGACAAATAAGGAGGTTAACCACATTTGTTAGCTGTTCTTTGCTTTTTCTCCTATAAAAACACCCAGAACATCTATTTTTCTGATTACACTTAGTGTTGCTTTTATTACATTTTGTGGAAAATATTTAAATTACACAACTACTAAAAAAATTCCTAAATATTAATAAAGCTTAATTCCTCTTACTGTTTTATGGTAGAGAAAGATTTCCCCTGACTGTGCTAATAGTTCTCCACCTACCTCACAATCATTCAGAGGACACGATCTTATTCATAAGATACTTCTTCCCCCTTTTCTTTTTGGTAGATCATTTTTTACTACTGCGGATAATTAGCTCTGGGTAATTAGGATTAATATGTTTCTTCCCTCTCACTTGCTTTCCACTCTGAAAACAGCAAATCGCAAGCCCTGGCAATTTCCTGACTCTGGTTGGTTGCTAAGTTGATCCAGAACTGCTTCTGCACTAAAGGAATGATCTGCATGGTTTTTGTTGTGCTTTCCCTCCACTTTGGCATTCAACTGGTCTCCAAACTGGGAGATTTAAAAAAAAAAAAACATATGTGCACTTATCTTCACCTCTACCAGGTACTCCTTCACTGAGAAGAAATATGGACAAGAGTAGTAAACACTAGAATCTTCTGCCCTTTTCCCCCGAAAACCATTTTTAAAGATTATATATAGAAAGATTGTCTTTGTTAACTGCTAGTTCATAGTAATTATGATTTTATTTTATTTGTTTTAATTTTGAGGAAGAGTGATTTAGCTCTACTCAGTTATTGGAATCATCAATGTGTTGAATGAGCTTTTAAAAATATGCTTTCGTGAAGTTCAGTATAAATGTCTGGCAATACCTGGTTTTACAAATTCCGGAAGGGATGGTAGTCAGACGCCTGAGAATGACCCTCAATTACCCTTGTTCTTGTATAATTCCCTCTGTGATAAGATGGAACATCTCTCCAATATCTATATATGTTACATGGCAATGGTATTTTGCAGAAGTAATTAATGTTATTAATCTGTTGACCCAGTCTTTAAGATACAGAGGTTATATCAGTGGGCCAGCTCTAATGAATTGAGCCCTTTAAAAACAGAAGTTTTCTATGGCTGGTGGCAGAAAAGGAAGTCAGAGAGATTTAAGTCATGACAAGGACTTGATGGGCCATTGCTGATTAGAAGGCTAAAGGAGCCATATAAGAAGGAATGCAGGTGGCACCCAGAAGCTCAGAGTGGCCCCTAATTGATAGCCAGCAAGGATGAAAGGACTTCCGACTTACAGCCCCAAGGCACTAGATTCTTCCAACCATCTGAATGAGCCTGGAAATGGACTCTTTCCCAGAGCCTCCGGACAAGAACCCACTTGGGCCAAAACTTTGATTTCAGCCTTGTAAGAACCTAAGCAAGGAACCCAGTTGAGCCCACCCAGACTTCTGACCTACAAAAGCTTGCGCTAATAAACAAGTTTTGTTTTAAGCTGCTTAAAGCAGTTTGTCACAAGTTGTAATGCAACAACAGAAAACAAATACGAGGTACATTCAAGACAGTCAGGAAGAAAACTTGCAAGGCATATGTCTATCTCTGTAGAAAAATTTTAATGTCCTGTAGATGCTATGTACTGGATTTAAGAACCAGCTCCCTTTTCCACGTGACCATATCTACTTCTACTGTTTTCTAACTTCCAAACTCCTTATTGATTTTATTAAGAACTCCTCTCTCACTTAGCTTTTACTCTCTGCTGCCTTGATCCATCTACCTTAATTTCCACCAATCCTCTGGTCAGATTTGTAGCTCACTAGGAACTGGCACCATACTTTTTCCTCTTCTTTTCTTTTCTTTTTTGGTTGTTTTTATCCTACCTCCTAGTTCTGTTGAATAAAGAGTGTTAAGTTTATTTTATCACTTTTCATTTCTTTTAGGTATAACTAATCTTAGACTCTGACAATATAAACAAAACGATTGTGAATAGTTAAAGTAAATTGCAATAAAGGCTAGCACGCATTTCTTCTATGAACAAGGCAGAACTTTTCATTTGAAATAAACATCTCTATTGGTAGATATGTACAATTAATTTTATTCAATAAGTAAAATTTAAATCCTTTGAATTGATCAAATAGGTGTTGAGGATGCTGCATGAGACACATGTCCTCATCATTCCCTATGCCTGCATTCTTTAGTTTCATAGGTTGATTTATTTATTTTTTAATCAATGTAAGCCATCATACTCTGCGAAAACGTTTCTGAGTGGAAAAGAAATTGTATGTAAAATAAAGCAAAGGAAACAGTAATTCGCCACATCCTTGCCCCCTTTCTTTTTCTTTCCTCCAGTACAATCCAGAGGAACATTGTTTTAATAGGAGGTGCAAATGTATAAAGATCACAAAGAAATATGGGAAAGAAAGAATGAAGGTACAGGTGGAAATATTTTTATTTACTATCAAAATTTTGTCTTACCAAATCTGGAGGATTTATTCTTACAGGGACAATAAAATGTCTAATAAATAAACAGGCCTATGGGGGAAAAGTGTGATTTCTGATAGCCCACTCGCTTTTGAAATCAATTTATATAAACAAAAACTCTTTCATGTGTCTTTGATTCTTAAACATTAATTTTATCTTATTTACACTCAGATAGCTATGAAAATATGGCTCATTTAATGTAGCATAATTACATATTACAAAAATAATACCCATGTATTCTCTTTTCCATGAGTAGAATACTGTTGGATATTACAGATGATGTGAGGCACTACTGGAAATATTTTATGGAATGCATACAAACACCATGTTTTCTCCTCGATATGTCTTGTACTATCCCAATACCAATCTGAGATAAAAATTCACAAGGACAGACTGTGTTAACAGAATGGCACTTGGGAAGGAAATTTAGACATATGAAGTACAATTTGTTTGGAACAAAAACTTTCACAAAATAATTTTAGTTGTTATGAAAAATAAGACAAATTGGCAAACTCATCTGAAGAACGTCTTAGAATCATTGATTAGTGAAATTGGGGACATTAAAAATCATTAATATGCTACCTCCTGTATTCAGGGCAATATAAATTTCATGGAGCAGACTGCCCACAAGGTCACTCCTCAAAAACAAAGTAATGTATCACTTCACACATTACTTCCCAGTATTTTTTAAAGGTCTTCTTCAAAATCTAGGCAATCTTTCCTAAGTCAGGGTACTCTGGAAAGGAAAATTTAGTGTGGCAACATCTGGATCAAAATGGGGCAGAAACTATTTAGAAATCTACAAGAAATAAATTATATATCAATTCTTTTATTTATTCAGCACTCTATTAGGCGTCCAGATTATATGGGTAGTTGTGTTATCACGAATTTATAAATCTAATATAACTTAAAAATGCGTGTTTTAGTTTCCTCTTAGATTTAAAAGTCATGAAAACAAAGGTTAATTGATTCAGGTTTGTCTGAATACAAAGCTCAAGAGGAGTGTGTGTGTGTGTGTGTGTGTGTGTGTGTGTGTGTGTCTGTGTTTGTGGTTTGTGATACTTTTGTATGTATTTTTAATTATTTGCTTTGAGGTTGTTTTCACCACCAATTGCACGTCTAAAGAGTGGAAGGCATATTTCTGTAATTCTCTTAGTATAGTGTCATGATAAAACAAAAGCCCATTTATTTTATCATTGATATTTTATTGTTGTGACTTTAATGTTGGTATTATTTGTGTTATTGTTTTTAACAGTTTTAGTAATTTTAGAGGCAGAAAGAAATATCAAATAATTAAGTTTACCATGCTTTGTCTTTCAAAAACGGTAAAAATTTTATATAGACAGTAGTCTACCTAATGAATTTTATGGGGGATTTTCACATTTCCCAAACAAATATGCAGTGACATTTCTAGCATTCCACTTGTGTCTCTTTTATAGTCAGGTCTGATGACTATAGACATAGGAATAGTTTTTTCAACTAAGGTCTAATTAATTTCTCCTAATGTATTTCTCTTTTAACTAGAAGTACGTAAAGGTAAATGGAATATGCTTTCTGTCCTTTGAGATTGCATAGCCCAGTGAGGAAGACAAACAAATTAATGTAATATTAAGCAAAATGAACCACAGTGTACTAAGATTAAAGGCCTCATGGTAAGTACCCTCAATTATTCTAAGTGTGGAGCTATTCTTTAAAGTAAAGAATTAGGTCAAAAAACTACAGCAGAGCAAAGTTCATATAAAACAACAGACCTCTTTTAGATGGTGTTTTATCATCTATCGTTTTACTTTGATATTTAAAAAAACGTCTCATTGAAATTTAGTGCAACTCATTGGTGATGAGATTAATGTCAAGAAAATAAATCAAATGTTTTCCCTCTCTCATTCTGTCTCCCTCCCAGTGCTTTATTCCTGGGCAAAACTCTTTGCTTGCCTTGACTCTTTCATAGATTTCAGGCCCTTTTTTCTTTTTCCATAATTATATACATTAGACCCCTTTTTCTTTCCATTACAAGTTAGACTGATTTCCAGTATCTGAGATGTAGGGGAAATAAAACTTGGCTGGAAGTCAAAAGATGGGAGTTTAAAACATAACTCAGTTACCTTAGTCACTCTCCTCTGTGAAAAGAGTGAGTGGATTGTTTAAGACTTTGGACTCTGCAGCCAGACTGCCTGGATTTGAATCCAACTCCTGCCACTTCACTAGCTAAATGACCTAGGGCAAATATTACCTCTATGTGCCTTACCTGTTTCATTAGTAAAATAATTATAATAGGAATTAATACCAACTACAGTTTTTATGAGGACTGAAAAAATGAATACATACAAATTGCTTAGAATAATGTCTAGCATAAAGTTAAATCACTATATATCTTTGCTATTATTATCAAGCTATTATTATTTGGCCTTTGGTAATTCACTTAATTTTTATATTTCTAAAATTTATATATTGCTAGGTACATTGAAAGGCAGCAATTAAATATATTTTAGTTGCATATAAAGCCAAGCTCTGAACTGAAGGAAAAAATGTATTATAACTTATAGACTTATTGGTATTTTAGTAGTGTTCCCTACATGGAAAGCTGTAACATTTAGCATTTGTTACTAGCAGATTCCTTAGACAACAGAATAAACTATTTTGTTTTTAAGTTATACTGTGACTATCAAAGACAATGTTGCTGTGCCATTGTTCTAAAAGCTGAATTCAGCCATCTTTGCTGAATCACCAACTCCTGCCTATGAAAAGCGGGGCTTCTTTCTAGAGGAGGCCTGTTTTTCAGCCAAAGTTACAGGCATAGCTCTGCTCCCAGTTGTACACGTTAGGTTGTCTGGCTGAATGAGGAAGATGACGCTGAAGTCTGTGTCCAAGGCTTCCAAAAACCTACCCTACTTATACTTAATCATTCACTCCACCACCATGTTCCAATGCAGTTCCTAGGCCCTAAGAGCGGAGCAGAGATACTGAAGCTGATATAACATGCAAAAATGGAGAAGATATATAATAAACAAAAGTGAATTACATAACTAGTGTTAACAAATGGCAAAAATTCAAGAAAAGAGAGAAAGCAGTCGCTGGGTTAGGGGACTGTACATTTATGAATCTAGTGTTAGGACAGATTTCTTTAACTTTTGAGTAGAGACCTCTGAATCACAGTGTTGGAGTTACACTTTAAAAAGGGAGGGACAGTTGAAAAAAGTGTATCATTTGTGGTGAGAAAACAAGAATTTGGTTAAGTTTGAAATATCTATGAGACATCAGTGTGAAGATGCAATACGCTGCTAAGTAAATATGGAGGACTGGGGAATAATTCAGGTATCATATAAATATGATACTTGTCAACATAAAACTAGTATTTAAAGCCATGAAAGTAGATGAGATCATAAGGGAGGGAATGAAGTTATCAAAGAAGGAACAAATGTAGATAAAATAGAAATGTTTAGTTTTCTTATTCTTAATTCGACAGAAAAAATTTAACAGAAAACTTTGTTCAAAATAACAGCAACAATGTATTTGATTATGTAGTCTCATTATATATCATATATGCTTATGTATGCTTATATATAAGTGAAATGAATGACAACACAGATATTAGAGATGGGAAGAAGGAATTAGTGTTTTGTAAGGTACACTACCTGTGAAATGGTATAACGTTGACTTTGATTAGTTGTAAAAATGTATTGTAAACTCTAGTGCAACAACTAAAAACAATGTTTAAAAGAGAAACATTTTTCTCTCCTTTCATAACATATTATGAAAGGAGAGAAAAATGTCTTCATATAAAATACTCAGTTAAAACCACAAAAGGAAGAAAAAGAGTGGAAGACAAAACTAGGAACAAAGAACTAGTTTGATAAATTAAAAACAACAAATATTATAGCTATTAATCCAACTATATTAGCAATTATTTGAACATCAGTGGTATAAATGCACCAATTAAAAGACAAAAATCATCAAAGTCGGTCAGAAAATAAGACTCAAATACATGTTGTGTACAATAAATGAACTTATAAATGTTTTAAAATTTCATGTTTAATATCCTTTTGATTTGTTACCAAAAATATTTCTTAATTTCCAAATATTATTTTTTGTTAATTTTTCTTTTTAAACTTATTGAATCATAAGATATGTTGTATGAAATCTTTACTTCTTAAATTTTATCAAGACTTAATCTCCACCTAAAACTCTTATTTATTTATTTATTTTTGAGTATCTATCTTGATTGCAGGAGACCCTGCCCATTACATGAACCTCTACAGAACTGTAGGTTGAGCTCATCTCTTTGGTTTGCTTAAGGAATAAAATCCTTCCTGTTACTGGACCTTGCTCCTAAAAAAACACTCTATGGTTTTCTGCTAAAACTCAGTTCAAAATTCTAGGTTTTTCTAGGTCTAGTAAAATCAAAACTCTCCATATTGCTTTATTTTTGCACATCACATATTTTTTGATAAGTGACTTTATCATTCTATGGCTGACCAATCACTGGGTTTAATATTCTCTAGTAGACTTATTTCATTCTGATTAGGCCAATCTTGTGATAAGACCCAAGCAAGTGTCTAGTAGCTATAACAAGGAGGATATTATATAGAAAAGTAAAAAGAAAAAAGATTTCTTTTCGCAAATATTTTATGATTTTTTTTTCCCATTTGACCACTAATTTCCTCAGTGGGTGACATTGAAGCAAGATGCAATTAACTTAAATCTTTATTTTACTCTTAGATGATTCTCTTTCTGAACTCAATTTTTTTTCCCAGGCAGATGTTGATCTTACTATCTCTGTAATTCATGAGTTTGTGATTTTGACAAGTGAAGAGGGAAAAAACCACAAACAAAATAGATTGCTTCATTATAATATCAACTTTCACAAGAAGGCCAAAAAATACAGCAAATCTTAAGGGTCTTTTGTCTTAAGATTTTAAACATGGACATAGTTACCTTGAGAATAAGTGATTTTGATAATCTATTTTTCCTTACATCTCACTCTTTTTTTTTTTAATCTTTTGGATTCAGTAATTACTTTTTGAAGCGAGAAAGTAGTTTCAAATGTTATTTTAAACCACTTTTGCTCTTGCTATTTTGTATATAATGCTTTAATTTAAAAAAAATTCTTCAAAATGCCAAACCTAGCCCAGTTCATGCACAGTTTCTGACTCAGAAAACCTTGTCACAATAATAAGCTGTATTGATAAAAGGACTTTCAGTAAGCTTAAAAAAACACTACCATATGGTTAACCTGACCTGGTTTTACTTGATCCGAAGTTTCCCTACATAATATGATACATATTTTGCTATGATTCAGAGAGAATCAAGGCTTATTCCTGATTTGGGTTCTGGTCAGACAGGAGACCTGCAGTGGGAAAAGGTAGAGAGATGAGCCACATTCTGAGAGACTATAATAAAATCTTTCAAATCTTTGGATGTTTGTGTCATAATTTTACATCCTTTTATTTGCCTAATTGGCTGTAGTTTTAAAAGCATCTACTTTGGGTTATAATTATGCAGCCCCCTTTTTCACTCCTCTGTCACTAGCAAATACCTTTATAAATATAATTTTCATCTGTAAATGACCTATATAACTGACTAAATAAATGGTTATTAATTTGTATAATGAAATATGCTATAATTATTAAAATGATGATATCTGTGTCTTGAGATTTTAGATAATTTTTATTTTCCTTATTGCTAATTTTTATATTTCCCAAAATATCAAGAGTTAGCATGTATTATTTTTGTGATCAGAAAGACATGGTTTTTGAAACATACTTCATGAGATAGGTCTTACTTTGCTTCCAAATATTCATATTTTCAAGTGGCATTCAAGGGAATACATGAGAAAATAAAATGCAATTAATAAAAGTAGTTTACTTGGTTTATAAGGTATTATGGAGCCAGATTTTTAAAAGTAATTATTAGGTATACATTTATACAAATTATTTATTTCTTAACCTTACAATGATAATTACCATTATTTTATAGAGAAAAATATGGTTCAAGAACAAGTTATTGTCAAAAATTATCATAAAGCAGTAGCACCTTTTTTTTTTTTTTTTTTTTTTTCAAATCACTGAAGGCTGTATGGGTCCAGGCAACATCCTGGCTGTGGGTACTATTACAGGTCAAAATATATAATACCAATCGTTGTCCCCGGCTCCACTTCCCATCACTAAAATGTGACAAAGATTAAATGCAAAATGCAAATATTATAGTACGTAAGTACAAATTTCAAACAATAATGGCCTCTTGTCAGACAATAGGGAAAGGCAACATTGCATGGAATTTGTTATTATACTTGCAAATGCAGCAATATTTACTATGGGTTGACACAGTGCTGTGTAACACAGAACAAGGCAAAGGAAGGATTATGGAAAGCAGGACTGGAAAATTATGAGTACACAGAAGAATGCTGCTTTTAAGAAATCACAAAGGAAGGCACAAAGATGGAGGAATAGCTTCAAGGTCAGTGTAGTAGCACATTTATAACAGAACCAATTCTATCGGCACTTGTTTAGATGTCCTCCTGGGTTAGAAAATAACATTCGAACACTTTTTATGTCATTTGTTATCAGATCTAAATTATGTTTCCCAGCATACCATCTTGAATGGTCTCCTAGCATTGCCTTTCAACATTTCCCAGGCAATTCACAAGCCCAAACTCCAGGATCCTAATCCAATAAATTAGACATTAATGATACACAGATACCATTTTTACCTTCTCATCTCTCCTTAAAATGTCAACACTCCTTTCCTCTCTCCTAGTCCTTATGTGATGACTTCTCCTGTTTCATCAAGCAAACAGAAGCCAGCAGAAGAGAACTCCATTATCTTCC
Organism: Rousettus aegyptiacus; assembly: GCF_014176215.1. NCBI lineage: Eukaryota > Metazoa > Chordata > Mammalia > Chiroptera > Pteropodidae > Rousettus > Rousettus aegyptiacus. Next base: position 23,917,077 of record NW_023416310.1, read on the forward strand.
CATGACCAAATCTTTATGGCCTGCACTGGTATTCTCAATTTTCTTCCTCTAATAACGGGTAAGCTCTACTCATTCCTTTCTCCTTTGCACCTTTCTACCAAATCTACTGAATCCCATCTCTTTTTAGATACACAAATATTTCTCCTGCATTTATCCCTCCCTTCGCACCATGAATCTTTCTCTCTCTACAATAAGGATTGTTTTCATTAGAAACAGACAGGAATGACTTACATCTTTATATGCTTCTCTGGAGCGCAAATCTCTCTTCAGTCACTGCCTCTCTTCCTCTTGCCAATGGGAAATGAAACAGTATAGGTAATTCAAGGAGAGGTTAAAGACTTTATTCACCTGATGCACATCAGAGAGCATCTGAAGACCAGGTAAACTCCCTGAGTCAAAGCAGGGTTTTACAGGGGGAGGTCAGGAGAGGGGACATGTGGTTCAGCTCAGACAGCAGTTTCCACTTCAACACCTGTGCAATTTGCTGCTGGGGCTACTGGAGATTGCTCTAGTTTGCCATTCCTCCTTACTTGGTATTCTTGGCACACCGATAACCTGATAACTGTCGGAACATTTTTTTCTTCAAGAACTATTTGGTAAGTTTGCAGTTTGTTGGTTAGATGAGGTTCAAAGGTGGGAAATTTAGCAAAAAAAGGAGGAAGAAAAAAAAGGGAACAAAAGCAATGGCTAAAGCAAAGGAACCTGGAGGCCCTCTGTCATGTCTGTTTTAATCATTTGCACTCTGTTCTCCTTTATAGAAAAATTCCACAAAATTGTTTTTTCAGATTCTTGTCTTCAATGCCCATCTCTCATTCTTTCTTAAGCAAATCAAGCTTTCCTAACACCCCAGTGTTAACCCTCTTGCCAATGTTTTCAATGCTAGCAATTTTCTCAAATCCAATATTAAACAAACATCTAGTTACCCAAATTTTCAACATTATTTGATGTTGTGCAATTTCTGCCTTATTAAGAGATGAACGTCTTCTAGAAGGTGTTTTTAGTTAAATTATGTATGCAGTCCACCAAAATAAATCTTTATGGAACCAATGACCTTATCATACCTTAATCCAATGGTAAATTCTCTGTCCTCGTCTCAGTTGATAACATTCTCATTTGACTCAATCACTTCTCCTTCTTGAAACACTTTTTTTCACCTGTCTTTTGGGATTCCTCATTGTCATGGTTTTCTTGGACATTTACTGAACTGACTCACTGGTTTTTTCTTCTAAGTCTCCTTTGGCACCTCTGCCTTATCTTCCTGTCTTTTACATGTGGAGTCCGAAGGCTGACATTTTCTTCTTGTTGTCCTTTTGCTTTCCCTCACTTCCAAGATGATATTACTTAGTGCTGTGGTTTTAAATAAAAACCCTTGTGCTGATGACTCACACTCAAAGTTCTAAGTCAAGGCCCAAAATTTACCTTGAGTTCCAGACTCAAGACTTTCTCTTTCACTTCAGAAGGTGAAGGGTTTTGACTGCTTGCTTTACTGCTCGGTTATTGCCTGGAATAGTGCCTGACATTCTATACATTTTTGTTGAATAAACAACTGAATGAATCTTCTGTTATTTCCCCAGCACACAACCTATTATCTATTCATAATAGTTTTACTGTGGAACATGCTATCTCTTACCCCTGGGATAGCAATTTGTAATTTCTCTCTTCTGAGAAGACTTCTACCTCCTTCCCTAAGTTTGACTCACAATTAATCGATTATTTTGTCATTCTACACCACTTTAAATGTATCTACAATATTATTATTGTATTGAACAACTTCATAGTAGTGACTAGTGTTTGTACTAGTATACCCCACTAAAATGTAACTTCTTCGAGGACTAGAATCATGTTTTATTTGTTTTTGTTTGTTTGTTTGTTTGTTTCTATCACATAACACCATGGCTGGCATATTATAGATGCAATGACATTTTTTGTTAACTATATTATAAGTACAATATTCTTCAGTTTGCATAATCAATATATAAACTTAAATTTGTTTCAAAACTCCTTAAAGCTTTTCTTTTTCTTGGTTTATCAGTGTATTGATCTAGCTCTTTTTCCATATTTCACAATCAATTCTTTTTTTATTTCTCTTTAAATAAAAGATGTACATTCCATCAGCCAACTGGCCATGAGAGTCTCATGATAGCCATTTATCTCCTAAGAAGAAAAGAATAATAATTCTGCCTTGGGTTCAATCCTTTTTAGATAGAAACCACCACAGAACTCAAACTGCAATACAAATGTGAGTTTGGAGGTTTTAGATTTTTTGTAAATACAAACTAATTTCTTTTTAGATTTAGTGATATATTATTCCATAGTAGGTGTTATCTCCTTTAGAAAACAAGAAAAAAGATGAACATAAAATACAATATTCCTTGCATGAAAGATGGTTTGAAATTTTGGACACATGGGACATAATGTATTATATAATTTAAAAAATATTTTTAACAAATGCAGTCATGGAAAAATGTTCATGACCAAAGACAAAAGGAAAAAAAATAAATATAATTTTTTTTCCCAGTATCACTCAATGCTATTTACATGTTTGCACATGTATACATGTATAAACATATTCACTCATACTTATTATGGAAGAAAGTTGAGAGAAAATTGGAAGAACTCTATTAAAATAATAGTTCCCTCTGGGAAGTAATTTTATTTATATATATTTTTCTGTATTTGTTTATCTGTCTTTCGATGTATTTTCAAAACTTGTCCAATCATCTTATGTGTTTTGTCATAAAGAAATATTAAAACAAAGAGGAATTTCAGAGTTCCCAAATCTTTAAAACAAATAATACAACTAGTTGTTTTAATTTAATACTAAAATTTGCATTTTCATTTAGAAAAATTTCTCTGAATTCTCAGAAGTGATAAAACTAAGGCAATAAAACAGTGGAAAGCGTAATGAACAAAAAATCACCAACTCAGGAGACCCTGATTTTGGTCCTTGCACTGCCACAAATTAAGAGACAGTTAGGAGGGATTTCACCTTTCTGGACTCCAGTTCCTCAGTTTCTAAACTGAGAGGGCTGGGGTAGATGACCTCTAAAAATCTTCTTATTGTGGACCTAAGAATTCATTATAAATGATACCCTACTATTTTGTACCATGTTGCTTCAATCACATGGAAGGGAGACTAATATTATGTATTTCTGGGTGCTGTTTGAAATAATGATATCAAAGTATCTGAAATTTAAAAAATGTCAAATTCTACAGAGTGCAGAGTGGTAAATATGGCAGAGCTCAACATCACCTTGAATCTTTTGGGAGAGAATTTGTCATTTCAGTTTCTTATGGGAACCAATCCTTACTGGCATATTTTTTTCCTATATCCACATATGCTTCAATTATGATTCTAAGTCCTCCTAGGTGAAAGCTACAATTAAAATGTGTGTGGGAGGACATTCAATTTTGGACACCTTATATATAATTTCAAACACTTCTTTTAAAAGAGAGAAAGAAAAGAATACAAAAACATTCTATAAAATGGGCTGCCTTGGGTAAATAGAAGTTACATATGTGCCAAAATGTGAGTGAACAAATTAAGGCCAGATATAATTGAAAAGTGCTCATCTCATAGCCCAAGACAGGTGGTTAAAAGGCAGCTGGAGGAACTGTAAGAATGCCTGAGGAAAATCTAGACTCCTTGCCAGCCAACAACTTTGGGCTTCAGCAGTGTGTGGGAGAAACGTACCGTACAGTAATGAATGTGTGCGTCAGGCAAATTCTGTAAAAAACCATTTTATCATGGGCTAAATCCAGCTATTTTTACTAAAATTGCTACTTTGATTTGTTCTTCTGAGAGTTCCTGCCTGACTGTCCCTTTCTCTGGGGATTGACCTTCTGTGAGAAGCAGGAGGGTGAGCTCCTTGAGGAAGCTAGGAAACTAAAAACAATAGAACTGAGATACAGAGCATGGAGGAAAGCAAGGAGGATGCTAAGTGCCTCTGGCAGGGCACTAAAGTGGGTTGCTGCCCACCCCCTGCCTCCACAAACACATCAGCTAAAACCAGGGCTCAGCTTTAATAATAGCTTTAATAATAATAGTATTTATAAACCATATCTCTGTATAGAACTCAAAGCACTTCCCACTCACAATCTCACTGTGCCCGGGTAGGCCCAGCTACTCGACCCCATTAGGCAGGGAGCATGACGGAGAGACTCCAGTTTCGGCTTCTGAGGACCACTGTTCGTTCCTTCAAGCTGTAATGTCTACAGCCCAGGGAAGCAGGAAGCATAGAAGCTTCAATACCTTTCTCCTATTAGTAAACTTATTTCCTGGCAGCTGTCCATTTTTCTTCTCATCATATATGAAAACAAACATTAATAAAAATACATACCTTTTCTAAGATTTTGTACTAATTTTGCAACGTTGAAAGGAAATTTTTGTAGTTTCTCACTATTTCTCCCCTTCCCAATGTAATCTCTCTTTTCCCGGGTTCAATTATACGTTGCCTTTTTAATGGCTTCAGCTGGGCCCGATAGCCTCTATAGTTAAAAAAAATCACTCAGATTTTTAATTACAGTTTTTAAAGCTCTTAATTCTTATTCATACTATACCACATCAAACACTTTTCAAGTATGAGAGGCTGACAGCATCAAAGAAAATATTAATCTTAAAAGTATTTCATTATCATCATGAGTAGTACCAATAATATATGTATAAACATGACCTCTGGATTTTTTTTCAATATTCATAGAAGCTTCAAAAATAGAGTCATATCTAATTTTTTTAGCTATCCATCCTCTGATAGTCATTAAAGTGCTGTTATAGATATATTTTAAATTCCGCTTAATCTGCTTATTTTCTGCTACTGAAGTCTTCTACCCTCCCATGCCCACCTTGAGAATGTAGAAACGTCAAGACTACCAAAGACAGGAAATCAGCTCGGTGACTCATTTTCCAGATTTTCCAAATATGTAGCAAGGCGTGAATACATTCAATGAAAAATGCTGACTAACAGATGATGAGTGCAAGATGATTTTTTAAAAAACTTGTGTCTACAGCTTAATGAAGAAAGTACATACTATAAATGGGTGGTTTGGAAAAGAAATCATGACAACTACGGGACACTTCCTGATGGTTTCATTTATTCTGAGCTTAGACGTGAGACATTGGGGAACATGTAGAATAAACAAGATTTGAAAATTTGCCCACTCAAATAGCTTATGCCTGTTTTACACACCTGTTTCCAAATTACAGATACTGTCTATATATACAACTTAAGTTTATATCAAAATGAAAATATTATTTGTTTATCTAAATAAAGTAAATGAGGTCATGTCATTTTGGACCTGCAAGAGGTTTTGAAGAGGTTATCAAGAGGCCTAATTTTATGAAAATTTAAATGTCTTGCACAGAAAATTACTCATTCGATAGAAATGTCAGTCTCACCACATGCCAAGGTTCTCTACCCCCACCATGTTCAGCGGTTCATGCAACCGCAGGAATGTTGGTGTGAAAATATATAGCTATAAAAAGTAGGATGTACTGAGCCATCTTGGGGAATTTTATAACACACCATTCATTTATTTCTGAATATTTTCCTGGATGCATTTCAGAAGTTACTGCTGGAGCCAAAGTTGTCCTTGTCCTTAGACAGACCTTGCCAGTGTTCAATAAATTATCATCTAAATGTGAGCATGATTTTTAAAAAATTCTAATACCTGTTTCCTTGAATCAATCTGGATGGAAAAGAAAAGTGAATAAAATTCTTCCAATATGTTAAAACATTCTCATCTTCATGTGGAAATTTTTATTTTAAAAACCCTGGAGTCATATTTTTTTAAAAAAAAAGAGAAAAAAAGAGGGAGCAGATGTATCAAAATTCTCATCTCGATTATGATATTAACAAATATAAGTAGCTTACTTTTAAACTGGAGTTTCAAATCAGAGTTTAAAAAGAAAAAAACACACGATTGTTTTTTCTCTTGAAAATAATATACAGTTTTCAATGTGATTTTCTGAACAAGGTCACAATAATTTCTTGGTTTTCATCCCATTGATACTTCTGTTTCAATAACAACAACATGTTTTCAAGCAGTTTTCACATAATGTAGTAACTTAAGAGAGTACCTGCATTAACTTTTCTTCCTTATTTACCGTTCCTCTTTTTCATATTTTCCAGGGTTCCTGACACATAGCAAGACACATTTTTCACTATCATCTCCTTTTTCTCTTTCTTTCTCTATCTCTGTCTTTGTCTCCCTGTTTTTGTCTCTCTGTCTCTCTGTCCACCTCTCTCTTTCACATACACACACACACACACACACACACACACACATATATATATATACTATATGCATATATACCTATAATTTTAATTATATTATAACCTATATATAACCATGCAATTATATTATGACTTAATTATTTAATTATAATTAAAATAATTTTATTTTTTTTGTTCAAAATAAATTGTCTTTTTTAGAATTAAGTACCATAGCAATTTTGAAAGAGTTTGATTTATTCTATTGAAATGCATAATTCTTATTCTTTGACAGTGACTGATTTTCAGGTTAACCATGTGAAATTTCAAAATTGAATTATGCATTTTGTATAAAGACTTTTAGCTAAGACTAAGCTATGTCCTGAAAATCAATGGCAAAATCTATAAAGTCTGCTGATTTAAATATGTATTATTATGTTATTAATATGTTATCTCTGGGCTGGAATCATGACCTCAAATATTTACTGAGGAAATATAATCTCAGGAAACAGTTTAGTAGAAATGGAAGTAAACTCTAGTGTTAGATCACCAAATCATTCATATACATCCCGGATTAGACCAGACTACATAATATAAGTGTGGACAACATATATTGACTACTAAATCTTGTTTATTTTTACTCTTCCAACTGTGAAAATAATTTTAACTGCACATATAAGTATTCTAAAAGTATAAAAAGTTTTTATCTGTTTTATTAATACTCTCAATAAATACTTATTGAATACTGTTTGAGATGGAAAATCATCAATTTAATCTTATTTTTGAAACAGTTTTTTCTCTGGTACTAACTTTGTTTATCAATAGTACAAAGTGTTATTAAATTACTTTATAATTGATATAAAGTAAAATTACATAAAATTGTACTAGATAGAAACCAGCTCTTTGATAGTTGAATATATACTCTATTTTCAACTTCTACACTTAGGACCGAATTTTAACAACTAAAGAAATTAAGTAAGAAAAATAACTGCAGAAAAGAGTAAAAGAGCTAATCTGGCTTAATTCTGAAGCAAACTTTACAATCTGCATTGAATAGCAATTGCAATAATACTATTGCAAATATATATTTTATAATAAATCTGAATTTTGATTAGAATATTCTTACAAATTTTATAACATCTGACTTAAGATGGCAGGTTGAACACAAACATTTATTCTGTCTAGAAACCCCACCCAAATGTCAGAAGCTAAAAACAGGTGGCCAATATGGTCTTGACTCAATAGGCTAAAAAATTCTGATCTCAAAGTCAGCAGGGTAGAAAACCAAGAAACAGTCAATTAAATAGCATATAATAAACGAAACACACAAAAGTTAACAGCACTTGGAACTTTGAAAGTGGCAATAAAACTGAGATTAGTAAGAGGAGGATTGATCAAAGATTATTTAAGAAGAAACTGAGATGATATTAAGAAGAAATGTCCAGGTCCTCTTCCACACTGGGCAGTGAAGCCACACTAGCAGAAAATTGAAGGTATAATTTTCTGGAAAATGTAAACAGCACATCATCTGCTCCCGGGCACAATAAATGGAGCTGAGAATAGAGACATATTGTGAATTGAGGAATGACCTCAATGCTGAGACCCCTCCCTTCTTCCCCAGTTATTATGGACTGATTTGGGTCTCTTCCCCCATGTCACTACAAAATTCATATATTGAAATCCTAATCCCTAGTACTTTAGCATGTGACTGTATTTAAAAACAGGGCCTCTAAAGAAGTGACTAAGTTAAAATGAGGCCATTAGGGTGAGATTTAATCCAACCTGAGTGGTGGCCTTTTAGAAAGAGGAAATTGGAGCACACAGAGATACCGAAGTTACACACACAGAGGGGAAAGTTCATGTGAGGTCACAGTGAGAAAGCAATCATCTGCAAACTAAGGAAAAGAGGCCTCAGGAGAAATCAAACCTACAAACACCTTGATCTTGGTCTTGAAGCCTTTAGAACTATGAATAATAAATTTATGTTGTTTAAGCTACCCAGTCTGTGGTATTTTGTTAGGGCAGCCTTCATGAACTGGTACACCAGATAACTTCAAAAACACTGGCAAATTCTGGGCAAAAAAAATTGAAGAATCTTTTATGGGAACAATGCTTATTGCCACAACCTCTTAATTCCAATAAAAAAAAAATAGAAAATGAGTGACACATTTGTAATAACTTGGATGATATGTTCCAGTATTTTTAAGTGGTAGAAATATGATAAATTATATTAGATTCAATGCAATTAAGAAATTACGCTTTTAATCAAATTGCTGATCACTAAATCATTGCTTCTCTTATTTATAAACTTTTTCTGTTGCATATAAAATTTCTTGTGAAATTCTTACAGTATACACATTTAAACATTTTATTACTTTATTTTGGTGTATGTTTTTACAATTACATTTTGAAACATACTAGAGGTTTAAGAACTCCAGAAATCTTTGATAATCTGTCAATATCAGGTTGTATGATTACCAATATTATAAAGAGGATTATTTATAGAGCATATTTTAGATCTAATCTTTACAGGTCAAACCAAAATCCAACTAATGGATCATCTAGTCCAACTTTCTTAATTTAAAAATAAAAAAACTAAGATCAAGAGAGGTATGTAGGCAGAAAGTGGTAGAACAAGATCTAGAATTCAGGTCTTTGAACTATTAATAAACAACATTGATCTGATAACACAGAAAAGTGGAATACTCTCTATGTTAACAAAATATCTCTTAGCTTTTCTCCATATTGAGTTTAAAGCAGGTTTCATGTATTTGTATGATTTTTGTTTTTTAAGGATTTAGACTTACTTTATCAGAAATGTTAAAAATGTTAAAAATAAAGACACACAAAAATGTTAATGTTGAATAGCAAATCTCTTTACCTGAACACACAACTTTCGACCATTTTCACACTTATGTTATTCTTCCAGAAATTTATATATGTTTGTTTCTCCATATATTCTGCGCATTATTCTATTATTATTATTTTTTACTTGATGTCATTCTCACTTAAAATGCAATCATTTGCATGTATATCTTATCATATATACTAGCATGAACACTTAATCAGAATAGATACATGGTCCTATTCATAATTGCTCTCTCAACAGTTTTAGTAGAACATCTTTCACAAAGTACTCACACAATGGATTACATAAAATTAAAAAGTAGAGAGATGAAATAGTTTGAAGATACACGGTGAATCAGCTAAATAAAATTAGAATTCAAGAGACTGGGAATAGTAGTTGTAACTGTTAAATCGAGGCAGCGGGATTGAATACATCTTCAAACGACCAGACAGATGTTGATTTTCATTGCCTGAGATAGATGAGTGGATGCATGAGCAAAGCATCATGGGCAGGACCATGGAGAGCTCTATAGTTTGCAGTCTATTTGCTCCATCCTGCAGTTAGTTGACTTCACCCTTCTGGAGTCAGACTCTACAAGCATAAAACTATTCCAAACAGTGGAATTATTGGGCCTATTTAAATAGATAACAAATCCACGAATCTCTTCTTAAACATAGGAATTGCTGCAGAAGTCATTCATTTTTTGGAGAACTTTAGTACAAAATTAGTTTAGGGAGATAAGCAAAAATAGAATTGAAGTATACCTATCTAAAATCTTAAGACTCTCTGTGTATGTGGTGTGTGTGTGCAGTTTTAAGTGAAGGAAGACAATAAAATGCTGAATATCACTAGCTATTAGGGAAATACAAATCAAAACCACAATGAGATACCATCTCACACCTGTTAGAATAGTTGTTATCAACAAGAAAAGTAATAACAAATGTCAGAGAGGATGCAGAGAAAAAGGAACGCTCATACACGGCTGGTGGGACTGAAAATTGGTACAGCCACTATGGAAAACAATATGGAGGTTCCTTAAAAAACTAAGAATTGATCGACCATAATATCCAGCAACCCCTCTACTGAGTATTTACCCCAAAGACTTGAAAACTCATATCCAAAAAGATATTCACACACCAATGTTCACAGCAGCATTATTCATGGTGGTCAAGACACAGAAGTCACTGAAGTTTCCTATGATAGATGATTGGATAAAGAAGCTGTGGTACATATATACAATGGAATATTACTCGGCCAAAAGAAGAGATGAAATACTGCCATTTGTGACAACATGGATGGACCTTGAGATAATCATGCTAAGTGAAATGAGCCACACAGAAAAAGTTGAAAATCACATGATATTATTATATGTGGGATATAAACCTAAAAACAACAAGTGAACAGGACAAACAAACAGAGACTCATGGAAATGGACAATAGACTGGTTGGTTACCAGAGGGTAGGGGGGAGGTAGATGGGGTAAAAAGGACCAAATATGTGGTGTCAAAGAAATCTAACTATGGGAGGTGAACACACAATGTAAATATATATATATGCCTTACTGTTAAAGTGTACACTTGAAACTTACTGAATTTCGTTAACCAATGTCACCATAAAAATGTCACATAATATACCAAATAGCAACTTATATATCTAAAGATTAAAACATGAGAATATTTGAAGCACCTAAATCATATGAAGTATCAATGTATGCAAAAGAAAATAAAGTACCAAATTTAATAACACTAGAAGAATTCTTATTTTATTCTCTTGGGTTTTCGGGAGTGTAAAAAAAAAAATAAGATCTAGGGACAAAAAAACCTGGCTTCCATTCTTAAAGGCAACATTCATATTCTGATGTTATATTTTCTTTATAGGCTAATATAACAATAGAGGCTAGTATTCTTTTTTCCTAGAAAATAAGATTCAAAAATAAGATACAAAGATTATAGTCACAATTTTTGTATCTTATTTTTGAATCTTATTTTAGTACAGTCTACTAATACTAATATCCAAGTCACTGTGTTAAGCACTTCCACAACTTATTTTAATTCTCACAATTACTCATTTAGTTAAGTACTTTTATTTTCTCTACTTTATAGATAAGAGAACTGTGGCTCAAAGACCTTAAGTTCCATTAAAACTAGTAAGTAACAACAGATTCAACACAAGATATCTTGGATTCCAAGACCTGGCATTTCCCTGCTAATCCTAATAATCTATGATTATCTTAGAACCTCCTTTCTTGGAAAATCAGATCCATTGTTCCTAGTTTTTCCTTCAGAATCAGTTCTCCCAAGAAGTTACTCAGTTCGATTCATGATATTATTGTATTAGGTTGACCCAGATATAACAGAATGTATCCATCTATTCATTCATTTAACAAACATATGTGTATTAAGCCCTTATTTTTTGGAGACACTCTTCTGGATGCTACCAATAAAGCAGTGGATAAACAATGTCCCCCTGCTACTGTATTAGGGGAAACAAAAACAGATAAAAAAAATAAGTATTTGTTGTAATGTCAGGTAATGATAAAGGTTATGAGAATAGCAAATCAAAATAAACTGTTGGAGAATAGAGATGCTCTTTGAGGTTGTGGTCAGAAGGCCTCCATGACTGATTGACTAAAGAGCAGAATGAATTGGAGCAGTTGCCTCAAGAATATTCAGAGCAGAGATTCCCAAACTTGAGTATATACATCAGATTCACCTAGAGGGCTTGTTAAAACAGATTTCTTGGCCAGATGAAAAAAGTTGCTAATTCAGTAGTTCTGCAGAGGAGCCTGAAATTTTGCATTTCTAACAAGGTGCTGCTGATGCCAACCTAGGGGATGACCCTTTTCAGGGAGAGTGACCATATCAGCAAAGACATGGAGAGTGTTTGGGGGTTTTGAGATGTAGCAAAGAAATGACCCTGGCGATCACCCAGATTATTTGGGACATCGTAAACATTACTGAGTACGTTAAATTTTTATGGGAACTCTCAGAGATTTTTTTTTTTTAATTCCTAATCTTAAAGCCTATGACTTGACAAGATATATGCTTTGATTGTGCACAGTTTTAACACCAGTGAGAGGTAAGGAGATGTTTCTGGAATTTTATTTTCTTTTTTGAGATTTTTTTAAGAAGAGACATGACATGTTAAAAAAAATTACTCTGACATTAATGTGCAGAATGGTCAGCGATACAGCAGTACCAGAAGCAGAAGGAGCAGTCAGGAAGTTATTTCAGTCCAGACAAGAGAAGATGGTGGTTTATACTAGTGGAGCAGTGGAGGAAGTGGTGGAGTTGATGAAAAGTGGTTATATTCTAGAAATACTGTGAAAGCAGAGCTGATAGAATCTGCTGAAATACTGCATGTGGAAGGTGAGAGGAAAGGAAGGTAAGTTGAGAATGACTCCAAGTTTTGGAATTTGAGGCCTGAGTGAGTAATAATCTAATTTAAAAACCTGTAGAGATTCAGGAAGAAGTGTTGCAATGAAAAACAAAGAAACAAATAAACAAAATCCCAAAGCACTTAGAATTTTAAATCAGACTGTATTTTACAATAATGGCATTGCATGAGGCAGGAGGAGTTGGTGTACTAGCTAGTGGTTGGAAACCACTACATGCTAATTCTTAACACACCTAAATGACCACCTTTCTCTCATAACTGATGTGCTCCAAGGTTTGCCTTGTAATCACAGGAGGGCAAGGTGGACCTTACAAATTAACCTATTTAGAGTCTGTGAAAGGGGTGCTAATATGGTATCTTTGAAAAAGGGTAAACATATTTTAAAACAGGAAAGAAAAATAGGGGCATTATTATAATGCAGATCTTTGAAAAGGTCATGATATTTGTTTGAAGCAGTAAAACATTAAAACTCTCCTGGATTTTGAACTTGTAGATTGCATGATCTGTCAATTATGGAGGGGCTGATTTTATCTTAAAAGCCTACTACAAATAGAAACTTTAAAAGTACTTCCAAATTTCACTGTTATGAGTTTTTTGAGACATGGAACTTTTTAAAAATTGCTACATATTTCGATGTATCAACATTTCCTTTGTCAGAGGCCAAGACACGGTAACAAATGGAGTGTGTGGATTTGTGTTTCAACAAGGCAATGGGTAATAAGGTAGAACCTTGAGTTCTGCTGTGCCCTCGCTCTCAGCTATTTACATCAAAGGTCGTGAGGAGGATTCTGCCCTTCTCATCGGTGCATTTCTGATTCTGGGCCAATAGCATGGTTCACTTAACTGCAGAACAGCTCCGTGGGGAAACCAAGAGAGATAACGCATGGCTGCATCCATACACACTCAGCTTGCACTGAATCTAGATCAGCCTCTGGGGTCTGTCTTAGCTCATATTATCTGATACCATTTTCAGAATACTTAGGTACTTATACCTGAAGATTATAAAATCAATCATGTTATCTTTGGCATTTTTATTTTTTAGCCTTTACATTTTTAATACATCTGGAGTATATCTGGTGTATAGTATAAAAATCTAACTTTTTAAAAAATGGCTAGACAATTGTGCTAACACGATTGAAAAATTAATTTTATTTTTTTAGGTGATATAATTTTATTTAATTCTAAACCAGTATTCATTCTTGCAATCATTGGAGACTTTATATTTTGTCCCACTGATTTGCCTATAATTGCATCTGTACCATAAAGTTTTGATTGTTATAGTTTTAATATATGTTAGGAAAAAGACAAACAAAAAAATTTTAAGATCCTATAATGGCATCTATTGAATTCTTAATCATAGTGAGAATCTTTTTATCTCTTTAACATAGAGATTATAAACTCATGTTGTCTCCAAATATTAGCTCATTTTCTAGGTTGTATACTCATTTTTAATATGCCAAAGTTGGAAGAAAAACATGAGGTTCTTTGTGTTAATTCCAATTATAATGCTTTCCAGATATATCAATAAGTAGTTTCAAAATATGCTAATTTAGGTTATAATACTTTGCTTCCTAAAGCACATAAAGTATGATTATTACTTATGATTTATTGAATTGCATCCCATAACTGGCATAATGAAAATCTGACATTTTTCAGGGATGATTTTTACATTATAGATTTTAGCTTAGCTTCCTTCTCACCTTTTAAGAACCTAAACATAGAAACAAACACAACAAAAAATTGGGGGAATAAATTTTTGCAATCAGATTTTGGTAATAATTTGATACATTACAACACATCTAAAATCTACTGACTATAAATGCAAACGAGTCCTGACTTATAGAAAAAGATATGTACTCATTACCAATTGACCTGAAGGTGATTTTCCAGTACTCAATGAAGACATTTTAATTCTTAGGCACAGTGGAATAAGATACTACAACCAGTTTAAAATTTTTGTTCCTTATTATTTTGGGCAATTTTCTTAATCTCTCGGTCTAATTTTGGTAATTTTTAAAGTGAGGATAGGCGTACCCAATTTAAATTGTTACAGTGGAGATTAGATGAGAAAATAATGTGAAAGGATGCAGCCCATAATAGATTTTCATAACCCATATGTTAGATTCCTCCACACACCCTCTCATCCTCCCCAGTGATATATATCAGAAGAAACAAGTACTGTTTGTAATTTCCTCTTATGTAAATCAGGGTACAAGTTAGCCCTAGAGAATGTGAATGAGTCTTTAGGTCTTTAGAGTTGGGTCTACAAAACACTGTGAAGTAAGTAAAATTTGTCCCCTATTTCCCTCTGCATTCTACAATCCTATGCCCTCACAGAAGGCCTCTTTTCCACCGCCCACCTTGATCTACATGAGTAGATAACTGCAAAATGGTGAGAATAGAACTTAGCGATGTCTCTATTTATCTGCCATATTGACATGCTAATAAGGAGCAAGTTGTCACCTTACTCTATCTTCAACTGATGCCTGTTATTCCCGATAAGCCTCAGTTTCCTCATTATTGGAAATAATGAATACATAGTAGAGAGATTGGAGACGTGATTACATTATATTAAATATTTTAATGGAAAAATAGGTAAAAAGCAAATATGATTACTTAAAAAAATGGAGAGAAAAGTGGAAAATTGATAATGACACATTAACTGATAATAGAAACTAATAAAAAGTACTATCATTTTCTTAGTGTCTATATTCTTCACTAGATCATAACCTCTTCAAGAGTTGTGTTTGTTTCTGTTTTACTCATGATTTTTAATTCTCTACATGGGATATGTAGCTACAAAACACATTTGTGGAATTAATAAATGAGCTTAGTGATATGTTATATTAGGAGTAAATATATAGAACTAGTAAAACAATAAGCAAAATAAAAATAATGTGGGATAATAAGTGTTTTGATTTTTAGCTAAATTTAAAGTGCTATACCTTTTAAAAATATTTTTTAAAGATGATAAAATATAGTATGAAATTTAAACTCTATTCCAGTTCTAAATACTAGGTTGAGAAATTTTGGAGAATAGAGGCCTGTTTCTGTTACCTTTAAAATCACATTGTTGGCAATCGCTCAAAGAAGTTGCCTTAATAAAGAAAAAGTGGTTTGCTGCACCATTGCCACAGCTGTCCTCCAAAAAAGATGATCTGAGACCCATCTTGCAACCCTTTAAATGTACTTTCCCCTGATTGTTTCTCCCAATTAGAACTTACAGTTCTAATTTATTTTCTTAAATCAACATATTTGAAATCTCAGCCTTGCTGTTTCTTGCCACTAAGACTTTGCTGTTGTAATCTGCCTGTTGTTTTATGTGGCAATGAAATCAGCACTTTCAGATTGTCATTGATCCATTTTAAAAGGAGAGGAGTGCCAGGGAGAACACTTTCATTTCTTTCTCAACTGGTATGTTGTTTGAGTCCAGGAATTTCTTGAATGTTTTAACAGTATCATATCACCAAAAAAGGAAAGAAGTATGGATGTAAGCCTTGCCTTATGCCATTGAGTTACTAGTCCTGTTAAAATTGTAGATACTTTGAAATTAGATTAAAGTTCACAAAGAATTTACTATCCTTCTTTTTAGAAAAATACTTAAGAAATAAAGACTACTCAAAGAGAATTAAAATTGATTTAGAAAGTTAACTTGTGAATATATGACTGACTCTTAAAAATATTAGAGTCAAATGGCTCAACTTTTCTGCAAGTGTCTTTGAGTCAAAAATCATTTTTTCCCTGAGTACATTTCAGTGTATTAAAATTCAAAGTTAAAAAAAAAATTACAATTAGCTATTTATTTTAAGTGAATGCTATTTTAAAAAGTAAGATCATCTGAAAAGAGTAATTAAATTGATTAAAATTAAAATGTGTCTGTTTTGGAAGCAAAATGAAAGATGTTGATTTGGGGTTGTATAAAATAATTACATATTATTTTAAATATTACAGTTATAGGATTATTGAGTAAACTCATTCTGGAAAACTTTTACATAAATAAAATGTGAGCATTTTTTTTTTTTACTTAATAGGTCACTATTAAATGAGTGATATATAACAGTTATTATAAGAGCTTGGTTTTGTGACTATTATATGCTTATATTGGTGAGTTTGTCATATTTCATTTTATTCCATTTTCATTCCATTTTACATTAAATGTACCTACTCTTTCCTATATAGAAAAAGTTCGTGTTCTATTAAGTCATTTTGCCTCCATTTCTTTAAATGTAGAAATTTAAAAAAAATAAAAGGAAGAGTGTATTTTTAAATATACTGCAGTAAGAGAAACATGGCAGATCTAAGTAGGTTGGTGTGGGAAATATGTGATTATAGGCGATATAAAGGTCACTCTGACAATGTAGAGGAAGTATATCAGTGAAGGGATTCAGTTATCTGTATATTATGAGAACATTTTAGAAGTTAGTAAGCATAGCTTATACCATAACTATGTCTTCTTACCGTATATAGAATTATTTTAAAAGTTGAAATAAAATAAATAATATACATTGTTATTTTTATAAATGGGCTGCTATGGAGTAAACAAGTCCCACTGAAGATCTATGAATTCTTTATTGCATAGAAGACAAACTAAAATGAACAAAAATTTGTAGAGCCTCTATTTTTTAATCACATCTCTTTCTTATGAAAATATTTACATAAAAATCTTTCAATCAGTACCATTTTGCTGTGGCAAAGTATTATCTTTCCATAATAACCACAGAGAAATAGAGGGACCCTATACATTATTAAGTTAGCTGAAATTTACTTATAACAAGAACTATTAGTATTACATCAAACTAGAATCGGAAAGTAAAATTTATATTTTTTTATCACATTGATTGGATGGGTGGGGACATTACAATTTTAATACTTATTAAATACTGATATTCATATTTCCATTTGACTAACCTGTAGAAAGTAAACTCAGTTTTTAAAATTGTTCATTAATAGCTCCTATTTTTTTCGGTACATTGTTAAATTATCTGAGTCTTGAATTAAGGATTGGCTATTGATTATTAATACAACCAAGGAAGAAAATTGTCTCCAGTTTCTGTACTTCAGAAGAAAAAGACTACAAAATGAATGAAACAAACAAAAAAAGTATTTTTCAAGAATGTGACAATTTTCATTAAGCTACTTTATGGTAAGACTGAATTAGAAGAAATATGCTGTTAATATCTAACTTAATTATATTAACTTCTTTGGACTATTTTATTTGGAAAAAGATAAGACTATTAGATGAGAAATTGCTTAAAATAGCTGAAGCATGCATGAAACAGCACAGACTGCTAATTTTTGAGAAATTAAAACATATTGAATGGATAATATGAAAAATGAAAAAATACTAGGAAATATATGTGCTTACCCAGTGGGCCCAATGTTTACATTATAATGCTACAGTTTTGATTCCCAGGGAGAAAAATAAAGCACATTGTTCCATTGAAGTACATATATTTTGACCTTGCCTTTTTTATACCCTAGAGAAACCATTATTTGATGAACTACATTAAAGATACTTTCTTGCAATTGATAGATATAAATTTTTATGTGTGCTTTTGAAAGGGCACTGTTTATAGGATCTGCTTCTCCCAGTGGTGCCAGCTGTATATCGATGCTGGCAGACCTTAGCAAAGAGTAATTGCACACACTGGTCTCAACATCCTGTGAATTCTCATACTCTGGAGTTGCTAGTCATCTCGTATAGAAGCCTCCCAAGGGTGTGCATTTTAAAATACTGGCCTGATTCTCCCCTATTTAGATCACATTTGTTAGTCATTTTCATTCTGTAGCTGTTAAGCCAAAACATTAATCTATGAACATATAAGCTTCGAAAACCTGTGCTGATGAGTTGTTATATTCCATATCTTCTTGGTGGCTCCAGAGGTAATTTGAAGCCAAGCAATGGGATTTAGTATATTTGTACACCATCTCAGCACAGCCTCTACAAATCCTAAAACTAAAGTGATTCTTGCAGATCATGAAAAAATTGAGAAATAACAAAGATTTGGCACCTTGCTTACACAATACCAGCATTCTCAATGTTCAAAAGTTTTAACTTACTGGTTAACCTAATATTTTGAAAACTTCCAAAAACTATTTTCTATTCAGCCATCCTTATTTTGTTTTTCTATGAAAATACTCCTTTGATGTGGGTGATTGGATCAGTAGAAAGGGACAACTGGCAAAGACAGACTCAATTGCATCAAAGTCATTCCAATCTTACAGTGCTAATCAACCTTAGATGCCCTTGGATTAACATGAGTAAAATGCTGCTGTTCCAAACTGCCAATGGATATGAAAATGAAACAAGAGCTATCAAATTAAGGGCAAGATAATTTTTTCATACTCTGATTACCTGACTTACATGTTTAAAATTCAGAACTCACTTATTTAATGAAAGAACTAGATTCCAGAAAAGGTTTTTTAAACTACATATCTTTTCAATAATTCCTATTTTTTATTTTATTGTATTAAAATAAATAATTTTTTCCTTGTATTTTTTTTCTTTTTTCTGTCTTTTTTTAATTGAAAAAATATTTAAGTTTATTGGGGTAGTATTAGTTAATACAATTATATAATTTTACAAATAAAAATTTTTGATCTCTGCATGTAATAAAATTAAGCAGACAAGATGCAAAAGAAGATATTTACTTAATGAGATATTACAGGTTTTGATAACATATTGACTATATTTCTCAATAAGATGCTCATATTCACAACAATAGCTGTATTGATAATTATGATTCTTCCAAAATATAACAAGATTAAACTACTGAAAATGAAACATCATAGAAGATAGTGAACTCTGCCTGTTTTATATCTTTTGTTCTCACCTTAGAGGTTGTAATCTTTAAGGTCCTTGGGGATTTGGGAAATTTTTTACCAATCTCAAAGAAACTTAACACTTCAGATTTTACATATATCCAAGCAATGTAGCAAAATGGAAAGAGTAAGGGTTTAGAAGTTACAGGGTCATTTCAAGTCCTAGTGTGGCTTGTGGTCTTAGACTATTAACGTCTCTGAGCCTCAGTTATCCTACCTTTAAAATAGAGAGAATAATACCTGTGCCATTGGTTTACCGTCAGCTTCGAAAAAGATAATGCATGTAAAGCACTATGAACAGAAGCTGTGGCATAAAAAATGTTAACTAAATTTGCTACTTACTATTCACCTATCCATATATTTATGTGTATTGTATGTCAGAAATTTATCCTGTAGGTGGCATAAGAATTTTTGGTTCTTCTTATACTCTTTCAAGTGCCAAATACTTTCCTTCTTTTCAGGGAACAATATGAACTTTGAAAAAATAATTTTTTTTCATCTTTCGTTTATCAGTAAATTTTATGGCATACTAGAATTACAAGTGTTAGGCACTAAGGTAGCCACATAGCCTCAGACACGAATCAAAACCTACCTTGACAGAATTGAGAAGTTAGAGATATAATATGTGCACAAAAATAACTGTCATACCAAATGTGAGGTGGTAAGCTTAAACAGCTACCTGCAGAAATGCCATGAACATTGAGAGTAGAGAGATGGTACTTGTCATATGAAGCAGGGATGAGAAGTGTCTGGGTATATGAATGAAGGCATTTTGAGGATGACCTTAAAGTAAAACTAAGACTTGAGCCTGTGTCATTTGAGAGAGAAGGACTCTAGACAGTGAGCAGAACATGAGATAACAAAATAATGTACCCTGTGCAGGGACAAATAAGTAGGCTTAATTTGCTTGGATATTAGAATGCAAGGAAAAGATAAATAATTTGGAAAAGGCAGCTGGAGTCAAATAGTAGAAAGTCTTGAATATTGGATACAGAGTGTTGACTATTCTTTTGATTGACTAAATATAGCGCCTCATTTTTTGTTCTTGTTGACTCCTCTACACATACTCAAAATACCTCAGGCTCTTCCCTGGACCATCTCACTGATGAACTATGACAATGTTGCTTAGGCTTAGATTTCCTTTGATATCCTTTGTACTTGTCTCTCCTTATCACCATTCGTTCTAGTTCACGGGTTTATTCTGTAGGCACAGAACCAAGGTTAAGAGGTAAATATCGACTAGCTCTCTTGGTCTCAGAATGAGTCAGGGTCAGTTTGTCTACTTCCCTCTGGATATCTCATAAATACCTTGTCAATGGAATCTATCTGCCCACTGAAAGGCAGAAGGACAGAGATTCTGAAAGGTATCCGGGAATGTGCTTCTCGGCACAGTAAAAGACTGGGGAATATGTGTTTGGGGAAATCAAAATGAAATGCATTTGGTATACATAGTTCACTTCACGCTTTTGTTTTACTTCTTAGAATGAATGATATAAAATTTTGCCAATTTCAAATGCCTTCAGTCAAACTTCAGGTTAAAGCAAAAAGGCTTTTTTTTTTTTTTTTTACCAGAAATAATGTCATCTGAAAAACACTTTGTTGTTTCGTGTATGAATAAAAGCCTTAATAAATATCATGGTTTACATATGAAAATTCGGAAGGTCATAGAGGACAGACTGAGAACACTGAGGGGACGTAATACCCTAATCTGCTGCAGAGGAAGGAGGTCAACCCAGATGCTCACTGAAATTGCCTGGTGGGCCTTCAGACCCACTGATGCTGGTGTCTCACACCTAGATTGGTTTAGTGAATTTTTAACCTTGCACATCATTGTAAAGTCCAGCCAGGGTTGAAAGCCATTCAAACATTCCAAAGCCTCTTGTTTTCCTGTTTAGAAACCTCAGAGTTGGAGGCATTAAGAGATTTACTTACACTGCTTACTGATCAAAAAAATCTAGGCTTAGAACAAAATTTTCCAGGATTCCAGTGGTGTTCTTTCTCCAGAGTTTGTTGTTTCCTCTTACGTCATGGATTTGGTAATTTATTAGCTATTTATTTCTTATTAATTGATATAGCCATTCAACAATTTAAAGGGAATATAGCAAAGGACAAAATCCCTGCACTCAATGAGCTAACCCTTGGTGACAGAAGGAAGAAAGGTCACCTACAATTAATGTAAATAAGGAATGAGGAAATAACTCGAGTAATATGGGGAGTTGGGGCGATGAATTCAGTTAAGTATTTTGTACTAGACACTGTGCTAGATACATGCTGCTTGCTAGACCTTAAGGACATAGAGATTCAAAATCACTCCCCAATACCAGATAACTGGATGAAAAGACTGGAAAAAATTGCCAGGAAATAAATATGAAAATAAATTTCAAGCTGAAGGATCAGTTTGTGCAAAGGAATGAGTTTGTGAGAGAAAATGGTACCTTCGGAGGATTACAAATCAGTTCAATAGTGCTGGAACAAATAATAAAAGAGATTAGAAAAAAAATAGACATTAATTAAATAATAAAGGGCAATATATAAGCCCTGCAAATGGATGAGTTGCTTTCCTCCTTTGGGAGTGTTTTTCAAACTATATTATGTGTTATGTTATTACCTGGAGAATTTATAAAACTAAAGATTCCTGGCATATCCATTATTTCTGCTTCAGCCATTTTGATGGTGATGGTCTGCACTACTTTGAGAAGTATTGCTCTGGATGACGGTGAAGCAATAAAGAAACTTAATGTGGCACAAACATGACTGGATTTTCATGTTTTAACAATTAACACTAGAAAAAAAGGATGGTAGATATATTGGGGGCACAATGATATATTTGATAGGAAAGTTATGACAGTACTGTAAGAGGGAGATAATGAGGACCCTTAGTAGAGCAGTGGTAGAAATTAATACAAAGTAGGAAATGGGCGTTTAAAATATTTAAAGCTAGAATTGATAGGTGATAGGTGATAGGGGCAGAGTTAATATAAGTAAGGAAGAAGGTGGAACACAATGTTGCTTGTGGGCATTTGATTTGAGTAATTGCACGGAAGGTATTAACAGTAAAAAGATGAGTTCAGACTTGGGTATGTTCATTTCTAAATGAGGTTCAACATTACCTCAGCAGTAAATTGTACATATTCATCTGTATCCCAAGAGAGAAGTATGCCCAAAGACATTGATTTAAAATTGTCAATATATATATGATTTCATAAAGAAGATCAAGAAAAATGAGAGAGGTAGATAGTATGAAAACTGAGAGTGGAGAGGATTTCAAAAAATAAGTGCTCAATTGTGATTAATAATCAACAAGGATGAATAAAAAATTTTGAAGTTGGTAATTTAAAAGCCATTGGTGAAATTAGTGAGAAAAGAGTGATAATCTAAACTTTGTGAATTAGCACTAAAAGAAAAGATTACAGGCAGTGGCAATATATACAATATATTTAGATCTAAAAATCAGGGTTTTACACACACACACACACACAATCTTTCTGTGGCTTATTATAAAAATTGTTCCTTCTTCGTATACAGTTAACAAATTGAAGTATGAAGAATGCAAGTACTATGAAGAAAATTCAAATGATGACACTAATTCTCATAATCCAGTAGAATAGTAAATATTTGTATAAGAAATGAATAGGCTCACAACAGTGGTTTGATGTACTTTAAAAAAGGCAGAAACTAATCTGAAACCTTATTTTCAATATTTATATCTCTAGTTTTTATTCTTGATTAAAAAAAAGATTAAAAAATCTTGTTGATTTCAGTTATGTAAGTAGATGTGTCAGAATATTTTTGTACAGCCATCAGATTATCTCTAGAAAAGAGAAACTAATACAGAATTATATATTTCAAATATTTTAGGAAGAATAAACATATTCAGAATGTCTTTAGAACTTTAATGTCTGTCTCCATAAACTTTATAATGACAAACATTTTCACATTTTAACTTTAGTTCACTATGGCAGGCTTCAGCAAACTTTACTTTTCCATGTGGATGCTTCCAATTTTTGCTTGACGATAGGGAGGTAAATCTACTCTGGCATTTTCTAACATCTCCCTATTTTCAGTAATACATTATATCCTAAAGGATTTAGGAAAGTGCCGTTCAATAGAAACACATTATGAACCACAGGTTTAATTTTAAATATTCTAGGAGACATATTAAAAAAAATAACAAATTATCAAAATAAATTTAATAATACATTCTATCACAGTATATCTAAAATATCATTTCAATATGTATTTGATATAAAAATTATTAATAAGATACTTCACATTCTTTTTTCTCTAGATCTTCAAAATCTGATACATATTTTACATCTCAATCCAGATTATCCACATTTCAAGTGCTTGATAGCCACCTATGCCTAATGGCTGCCATATTGGATAGTTCAAACTTAGAGTATTTACTGTACAGACTGTATCTGTTATATAAAACCTAAATTGAATTTTATAATTATATAGTTCATTTTACCCGAGTTAAAATGTTTCTATCTGTTATTTTTCTGTAAAATACCCCAATATGAGTAGCCGATATAAGAAGAAGTCTTTAATAATGAACTCATGGTTTCCAAAAAAGTTATTTAGCACCTATGATGTACTGTACTCTTATTAGGGATTTGGGATATAGGGTATATAAGACAGCTATGCTTAGAAAAGCACACCCATCTTAGCAAAGGTGAAACCTATGTATGATTATTTGATTATAATGGAGGATATATAAAATCACACCTAGTAAGTCACCGCTTCCAAAATGGCACATTAGCAGATTAGGCTCAAGCGCTATAGATATTCCGCCAATAAAAGGCTCAAATTTGGTAAGTATTAGAATAATGTTTGTGAATATAACAGACCCTGAATTAGGCTTCAAAGTATAAAGGAGGTATAGTTTGGTAGTAAATGAAAAATCTAGATTCAGGGACTAAAACTAATAAAATCATGGAAATGAGAATGAATACGAAGGGAAGAGGAACAGGAAAACAATCAGCTGCCTGGAGAGGAGGAATAATGAAGGAAAAATAAGATATAAAAAATGATTGAGGCTTGGACCAAGTAGGCACTTTTGCTTGCCTGGAATGGAAACCTATTATAACACTGTTCATAAAAGACTGCTTAGAAGATTATAATGTGGAAATTTTCATGCCCCGTTGCCTTGAATAAACCCTTAATGGAAAAATCTCATGCCAAAAGCAATATACTTTAAAAACAAATAAATATCTTTCAAGGATTCTTGAGTACAGAATGAGGCAACTCCATATTTATCTCAAATCCTTTGATTTTACATTATTGTACAGATTATCTAGAGATATTACAGTAATCTTCAGCAGCATCAACTCTCTAGAGGGCAATTTGTGACTTTATACCAAGAATGAAGTACCAAACCAATAATTTCTGAAAAATTGTTCTTAATTTTTAAATATTTCCACTTCTAGGATTTTATGAGAAGAAAATAATGGAGAGATCTACATTGAAGATATTCTGCATTCATAACAATAACAAATTTGAAGTATTTAAGGTCCAAAATTTACTTATTAGTTAAATATGTTTTGGTCACAAATACTATGTGCTATTTTGAAACTCAGCATCATTTTTTTCAAAGATTGGATTATGTTGGGAAATAATGGTGTAAATCTGAACATTTATTGAAATACAGGCACATAAAAGTGTATAAATCATAAGGTCATGACTGGATGATTTTTCTTTTACATTAGAATGCCCAGGTAACCAGTGTTGATATCAACAGATAAAACAACACCAGCTCGCCAGGGGCTTCCTCTTATGCTCCGTTCACCCTTGCTTCTAAAAGCATAGATTAGTTTTTCTTCTTTTTCAAGTTTTTCTAACTGAATCATAGCGAAGGTATCCTTTTGTATCTGGCTTTTTGCTCAGTTTTGGCAAATTTAATCCACACTATTGCATGTAGTTTAATTTCTTAATTTCATTGCTCTATAGTAGTCCATAACATGAATGTACAAAACTTTATTTACCCATTTTACTGCTGAAAGACATTTGGGATATTTCAGTTTGAATTATTATGAATAGTGCT
This sequence comes from Rousettus aegyptiacus, assembly GCF_014176215.1. NCBI lineage: Eukaryota > Metazoa > Chordata > Mammalia > Chiroptera > Pteropodidae > Rousettus > Rousettus aegyptiacus. The sequence continues at coordinate 23,942,395 of NW_023416310.1, forward strand.
TTTAGGAACTTCTTTTTCATGATACCCGAAATTTTTGTTTAAGCAGTTTTAGTGGGTAGGAACGAGTATTTATTTTGGTTTTATTTTGAATTTCCCCTAGTGCCTAATGAATTTCATCACTTTTAATAACATTATTAATCACTGGGAAAATCAGCCATGTAAAATTCCTGTTCAAGTTATTTGCCCATTTTTCTATTTAAGTGTCTGCTTCCCCCCCCCCTTTTGTTGATTCCTAATATTCTGAATATTTGCATTACATTTTTTTTTCTTTCTATAACTTGTCTTTTCACTTGAATGGTATTATTTTACATCAATTACACAGGATTGGGCAATTGAAAATATTCAAGAGATTTGTCAGGAGTTAATTATCTGAAGGCTTAATAGAGGTAAAGGTTATGGTAGAGCAGGAAAAAAAAGCACAGGAAAGCACTGGCATCCAAAGAGACTTCTAGATGGAGCTTTCCTTTCTGAGTTACAGAGGATATAGTTTGTCTTCAGATCATGAACCACTAGTGTACATATCTAGAAATTTGTTAAGTGCCAGGTTCTATAATCAGAGCTACGAAATATAGCATTGATTAAAGCATACAAATCTCTTACCTTCATGGAGTTTAATTATATTCCAGTTCATGAAAAGGAAATAAATGTATTAAAAAAAAGTATACACACTATCAGATAGTGATATGTACAATGGGTAAAAATAATGTAAGCTAATATTAATAGGGCATGTTTGCTGTGGTAGGAATGTGAGGAAAAAAATAAAAGCTCTTTGATAGCATGATGTTTGAGTAGAGACCTTAAAGAAATGACAGAACAAGCAACAAAATATATATGAGAAGGATTATTCAGAATCAACAAATAGAAAGTAAAAATGTGCAGAAGCAAGTATGAAATTTTGAAGACAAGCAAGTGTGGTTGAAACAGAATGAGCTGGAATGGTGTGTAAAGAATCATAAGAGATAAGTTTGGAGGGATAGCGAATAAATTTTAGGAGGGCAACGGTGGAAGCAAGGGGTTTCACCTAGGATGCCACAGTGATAATCCAGGAGCAAGATAACGGTAGTTTAGATTGGGAAGGAGTGATACAGATGTATTTAGAAGATGGATGTTTATGGTTTGATGAAGAATTGGAATCACATAAGAAGTCAGTCAATGATGACTTCTAGGTTGTTATATTCCACTGATTACTGGAAAAATGGAATTAGTACTTCCTGAGATGGGAAACATTGTGGAATAAAGAAGTTTTAGGAAGACGGGCCGGTTGGTGAAAATTAAAGAGTAAGAAAACTCCTATCACTTTAGTTTACCAGGTAAGCTACAAATTTAAAAGTGCTGGAGGTGACCTGAATTATCTTTACAGGAACCAAAGTTCAGGAAATTTCCTGGGAATAATCGACATTCAAGAATTTAGTATTAATTAGAAGGATTATATTTTCAAAATTTCCTCTCTTGTATCAAAGTTTCCTGAGGTATATTTACAAATAATTCTGAAATCATCAAATGTTTTTACTTTTCTCTTTGGCATGCAATTATGCTGGTTTGTATCCTTTTTGGTGTCGTCCAAATTTCTGCTATACATACGAAATGTTTCTCACCTGTCATGTCTTATAATTTATAACAGTTAATATTTCATGAAAACACAGGTACTTTTTCCTTTTTTGTTTCTTGTCCTTATGTGTATATTTATTATAGTTTTTTTTTACTGTTGCTATATATAGTACTTTGAAGAAAACATATTTAAAAATGATATAATGGATAAATATGTTAATGACTCTAATCTCTCAAATTTTTAACACATCTCTGGCAGAACTATAGTCATTCGTTCACATGATATTAACAAGCATTAACCTGGTGAAGGGTTAATCCTAATTATAGGCTGAGTACCTACAATAAAATAAGTGAATAAAGAAATTTACAGTTATAAATCTGTAATTCAAAAGTGGTGCTTAACTAAAACAGATATCCATGTCCTATATTATTTTTTCTTAATATTTCTTATAGTAATTGTATACTTTAAAAAATACAGTGTATCCTAAGCTTCACTGAGCTTGTGGCATTAAATCAGATCAAAAGTAAAACCTATCTAGTTTATAGAGCAATTCCAATAACTAAAAATTTTGACTCATATCTATAGGAACTAAAAACTTTCATTTATTTTTCCTTTACATTTATTCATCTATTCATGCAACCAATCCAATCTAATCTGTTCTCAGCCTTGGGAGTATAATAAGTCATAGAACAAAGAACTATTCTTGCATGGAGCGTACATTCTTAGGAAAAGGGTATAGAATAAAAATAATTAAATAAGTGAATTTAGACATAGTATGGCATATATGATAAGTGCTATGTGAAGGCGAGAGAAAAGAAGTAAGGAATAGCATAGTTGGGCATGGATGAGTAGTTTCTAATGCACTTAAGAGCAAATGAGGAATAGAGTACTGGGATGAAAGGTAACCGAGACTAGTCCTGATGATGTCAGGAAGAGAGTGGCAGGAAGGTTATATGTATTGTGGAAAGAAAAGGGGCACACACCTTACCAGGGGCTTGCAGAATTCTGAGAGTCGCTTCTCTCTTACCAGAGATACAGAGGCCAGAAACATGTTCTACTCAATGCTCACAGAGTTTCTCACCTATCTCTTGACTCTTGTGAAAGGAAGAAGGGTAGGGGCAGGGGGACAATATATTTTCCAATATCTGGACCATTTTTACTTCTTTTATATGATCATTCTTTTCTATTCATTTTTTTTCTGTTCTATATGTGCATAAGAGTTCATTTTTGGCCTGAATTCTTCCCAAATTAGAGAGCTCAAGGGTCATATGAGCTTTCAGGTTTGTTTGTTTTTTTTCAGATGAATATACTAAATTCAACCAAAATCTTCAAATTAAAATCCCCAGAGAGAAAAATTTTCCCTGTCACTGGAGAAGGAAGAAGAATCCTAAGACGTAAATCAAATGAGGGGAGAATTTAGAAAATCATCAATAATACTTACACAAATGTATTCTACAGTTAAGAAAGAGACCAGGATAGTCATCTACATACAAAGCATTTCTGGCTCTCCACTTTCTAGGTTTATAATTCAGTTCTAGTTTTCTATTGCTGTATAGCAAATAATCTGAAAAGTTAGCGGAGCAAACTAACAACAGTTTCATTATATTGTCTATTGTGCAGGTCAGACATGAAGGCAGGCACATGGGGATGGCTCATTTTTGCTCTGTGATGACTGGAGCTATCTCAGTCGTGGTGGCTTCAATGGGTGGATATAGCTGGATAACCTAACTGTAGCCATATGACTGGGGGTCTCTGATCAGGCTGTTGGATGGGTTTTTCAGTTCACATTATGTCTGCTGGTTGAGTAACTCTCTCCACATACCCTCTCCATGTGTCTGGCTTGGGATTCCTCAAATCAGGGGTAGTCAAAAATGTTATGTAGTAACTGCCTCTCCTGGAGTGAATGGTTCCAAAAGTAAGAAGTGGAAACTGCCAATCTCTCACAGGCTGGGCCTGAAAATTACTACAGGGTCTTTCATTATATTCTATTCATGAAAGATCCAAGATCTTTCACAAATCCAAGATCCAGGGAGAGAGTTCATAAAACCAACTTCTCAAAGAGAGGAGTGTCAAAAAATTTATGGCAACAATTCTTAACCTCCTGGTAGTTGAATAGGTCCTTGTGACTAATTCTGGTCATTGAGTTGTTGGAAAAATGACCTGCATCACTTCCAGGCTAGTGTATTTATGTCCATTTCAAGACACTTCAAGAGTATATTTTCTTTAGACACAGAATATGATAATATTTGACATATTAAACTGAGTCAAAAGTGAAGAGGCATGGAGCAGAAGCATCAGCAATCTACAATGGATGTGTGCTGTGAGAAATATACTTCATTAATTTATGAAACTAAGGTTTGAGAATCATTTGTAAATGCACAATAACCTAGTCCATCCCGACCGATATGCAGCCTGTGCATCTGCTTTCCTTATTATCCTCATTAACTCCTGAGATATGCTAACTTTATTATGAAGCAGAACTTGTAAATATTTTTATATGTGGGAACAGATTTAGTCAAAGGAAATTATTATTGCTTCCTGGACATATCACAAATTCAAAACAGCCAGAGAATAAGTCAAAAACTTATTATACCCTCTTCATTTTGAAGCTAAGCAGAGAAAAATTGTTTTGGGGCATTATTTATTTTTCCTTGAATAGATAAAACATCTTAAGCAGAATTTATCTTTATTAAATTTTACTTATTCTCTTGGCATTGTCATATTCCTGTCAATGTCTGATAATTCATTCTTCTTTATATTTTTTCAATTTATTTTATCAAGTTTGCTTAGTACATGAATTAATTTTGAATATTTTATATTTCAGGATAGCTTCATATACTTTTAGGAACTATAAATGACTTCAGTTTTACATTTAAAAGTTATTTGGCCAAATGAGAAAATAATATGCTTTTCAAAATCATTTTTTATGCTGTAGGTATTTAATTTCAGAAAAGAGAAGTATACAGTGGCCTTTCTTCAATAGTTTTGCAGCTGAGCTTCTTGTACAGGGATGGTTTAAATTGTATGTTCTCATCCTTACATTGAAAGGGGACCCACTAGATGACAACACTCATTGGATTTGCATTACTTTTTTAATGTCCTAAATGTGTGATCCCTAGAGTAGAGGTGAGAAGCTAACAAGTAAGCCAGAGCTTCAGATCCCAAACCAGGTATGGTACGTTCCCAGAAAATGCTCTGTGTTCATGTAGCAAGCAGGAGAATGTTTAGGATGAGTTTTATCAGGTCAAGCATGGTTAGAACAGAAACCGTGAATTACAAGATTATAGAATGTCAAAATTAGAATTTACAAATGTCGTACCTCCACCCAAATCATATATCTTTCTATAGACCTCCTGAGTAATAATCACCTAGAACTTGCTTGAATTCTCATGTGACAGTAAGATTAAAGGACCAGAAACAGCTCTTTTTCTTTATGGGTAGTATTAGAAAGTATGTTTTTCATTAGCACGGAACTTGCATTACTGTCAACATGTACTCATGCATATAATTTTCAACTCTGATGTAACATAGAACAACTATGTCTCTCTCATATTTTTAACATCTGAAATGATCACTGCCCTGTCTACATACATGTTCCTTAATTACAACGCTCATAGAGAAGAATGTAGTGAATGACTCCAAAGTGGGTATACATGTAGCCCTTGTACAAATCAAGGAATAAAACCCTGTCAGCTCCCAAAAGACATGTCGTTGTCCCTTCCAATAACACACCATCCCTCTTGTAGAGGAAATTACAGTTCTTAATAACTGTAAGAATTTACAATACCTTTTTTGTAATTTTACAACTTATGTGCATCCCAATATGTCCTAGTTTTATCTGTTTTTGAACTTTATTTAAATTGAATAATTCAATTTGTATTAGTTTTGTGTTTTGCTTTTGAACTCAACTTTATAGTTGTTAAGACTTGGCCATGCTGTTGTACGTAGTTTGTTCAGTTTTGGTGCTTCATGGTATGACTTTGTATGACTATATCATAATTTGTTTTCTCCCTAAATTCAGTAAGCATAATTTTACATGTGTCTTAAACATGTGAGTGTATTCATTTCCATAGGATATGATATATACCTGGAAGTGCAATTTCTCTATAATATGATATATGCATCTTAAACTTTACTAGATATTGACAAAATGTTATCTAAAGTAATTATCCCAAACTAAACGTCCATCAGCGTGTACAAAATTTTTTTTCTCTACCTTCTTCCAATATGGTAAGTGTGATTTTAATTTGCATGTCTCTATTATCAACATTAATCATATTTTCCTATGTTTATTAGCTGTTTGAATTTTCTTTTTTGGAATATGCCTTATGTTTTTTCCTATATGACAGCATTTTAAGGTGAGGGCAGCTTTAATGTTTCTGCTTAGTCTTCTGTTCTTTAAAGTTCATTAAATTATACAGTTTCTTGGATTACTTTGACGTGTACTTTATATTAGTCCCTTCTTTATTATAGAACGATACTGAAATGAAACTCAATATTCTTTATGTGATCTGAACAATGAAGAATAAATCACGGCTCTAGTTCTCTTAATCTGAAGACTATGTTTAGATTTGCATTAGCAATTTTAGCTACTTTTTTTTAGCAAGTCATAATTTATCCCACAGCATTGAAAGTCAATGTTCCATTGAACTTGATGGTAGTCTTACAGAGTGATCTGAACAGGTGGGTTAATTTTTCCTATTCAGCAAGTTCAATTAATGGTTGCTATACTACACACTGAGCACAATTGCCTTTCTCTTTTATTGGAAAAAATATATTTGAGATGTGGGCATTTTTTTCTACATGGTCAAGAAGAGGAGTCAGAAAAGACCAACAATTTTCTTGCATGTAAAAGTTGACTGAATTTTAATAGGAAGGTAATCGATTTCCAATATGAAAATTTTCATGGGGCACTGTTTAATATGCCAAATTTAAGAAAAATTATAACCTTTCTCTTATCCCAGCTTCTCCAGGGCCCAGGATTAATATCCCTTAATAAGATTCCTGCTGACAAAAAATGGTCCATGTCTCAGACCCTGTCAAATTGTTTTCTTAGATCTTGTTTAATTGTATTTAATAGCTAACTTTCTATCGACTTAAATTTCTGGGTTTTTAATGTCAACTAAAATTACATGTAATATTGGCTGACAAAGGATTTTCATAAATGTATCATAAGCCTTTATTTTAGAACGCTTATCCAGAAAATCAACTCTATGGTGCATGGTAGGGACCTATAAGAAATCCTTTTGCACAACTAACATGGAGCTTTATTTAAACTCTATTTTTACTGAAACATCTTTTTACAATACCACATGTACTATTAAGGGAGAATTTCTTGCTTTCATGAAAATTGACTGTTCTTAATAAAGGTCTATTTCTAGAAAGCTGTATTTTTAAAAATGTTATCAGTTCATTAGGAATGAAAAAAAAGAGAAGTTGGGAATTTACTAGGGTTTGTTATTATCAATTGACTCTAAGGAACCTCCTCGAATGGACAGAATAAAAAAAATACTATAGAAATTTGTAAGATCTTAAAACCTTCACAACTCAGCACCCTAGGCCTGCATTGTCTAATTAAGTACCCATAAACAGGATGTAGATATTTAAATTTATTTAAATAAAATTTAAAATTTAGTACCTCAGCTGCACGAGCTACATTTCAAGTGCTCCAAAGCTACACAGGGCTTGTATCTAAATATTGGACATCACAGATACCGACTATTTCTGCCACAGCAGAAAGTTCTATTAGACAGTGCTTCTCAACATCCTATTTCATTTGTGCATAAGAGAATAATTCACATTCCAATAATGCTTCAGATTTTCAAAAAACAAATGCTGTATTCTGTGTTTCACATTAGAAGTTAAGGAAATATACATATTTCAAAGCATTTACCCCAATTTTAAATGTATTGGAAGTTTAGAAATTTAAAGTGGTTAGTTAGGATTTATATACCTGGAAAACTTGCCCTTGGATACTGGAATGTTAAGTGATATTGCTTTATTGTTTCATATATTCTTAAAAGACAACATTATGAAGTTTTTATGATATAGTAGAATTTTCACATGCTATAATAAGATTGCGTCACAGGAAATTGGTATAAAAATAAAGATAAAAACAAGCTACCTAACAATTGGGTCCATAAGCTTAACCACAATGCTATGAATAAACGAAAAATATCTATATTTTCCATTCTAACTAATGAGGGAGATGACTATATAAGCAAAAAGTTTGTTTTGCTGGGTTGAGATTCTTGAATTTGGTTTTCTTCTAGTCCCAAGTGTAGATGAGATAACAAAAGAGGCTCATGACATACTTTCAATTAAGGGCCTAACAATACAGTTTTGGAACATAGCCTCTGACAGGCTGGAAGTCTATCTCTAGAGCAAAGGAGTATCTTTCTGTGGTAAGACACAAAGAACTCATTCCTGCATGAGTCTCTGAGATTCCATAAGCTGCTATAAGCTCACTGAAAGACAGTTGATGAGAAAGATACCATCTAAACTAGATGGATTAGCAACTAGAGCTCACAATTTATTCTGTATTATGCTGTTTAAACATAACTATTTCAACTGTGTCACATGAAACAAGGTATAAGATTATACACTGAAGTGACTAAGAGAAGCTTCTTAGCCAACAAATTAAACATTTTAAATGTACCATTATGAGGTAGAGGTAGGCTTGTCAGATAAAATACAGGAACCCATCCATGTAAACCTGAATTCCAGGCAAACAACAAATATTTTTTCGGTATGCCCCAAATATTGCATGGAGAATAATTATACTAAAACTAATATTTGCTATTTATCTAAAATTCATATTTAACTGTGATCCCTTGTTTTTATTTGCTAAATGTGGCAACTCTAGGTAGTGGGGTCCAAAAGAATGCTGAGTCAACAACTAATCATCTTACTCTGTGTGCTTTGAGCAGTTTAATTGCCTTGTAGGGAAAAGATATAGTAGGGTAATTACTGGTCATGGATAACCAAGGAAGCATTGGGCCAAGATAATCGAGAACATTTGGATACAGAGAAGACTTAGAAATACAATCTTTTATTTAGCTATTTTGTCGCACTGGATAAAATCAGTTTCTTTTAGTAAGAAGTAAAGGCAAAATTGATACTGGATGAACAACTAGCAGTCTGCTTTTACATAAGTTTACTGCTGTAATAATAATAATTTTAAAAACCTTTTTTTGATATTTTTATAGTTCCTAACTTTTGGTAGATCTTGGGAGTTAGTCATCGTAACAGAACTTTGACATAATAATAAGTAACCCCAATATAGCACTGTATGTGTCAGGCTAATGTTCTAACGCTTTAGAAATTATCTATTTATTATTTATATCTATATAGATACCTACCTATTATTATCGCAATTTTGCAAATAAGGAAACTAAGTTAAGGAGAGCTTAAGTAACTTACCCAATGACACACAACTAATGAATGTAGATTTGAATGCACAGAGTCATCAAAGTATGTCTGTCAACCGTCTACAATGTTCCCATTCAAGATTCAGAAGAGAAAAAAAAATGGTTTCGAAATTCATTACTGCTTCTTAAAATTAAGCATCCCAAAGACCCTGAAATAAAGTACATTTTGGCTCTACTTTTTAGGTTTAAAGGTAGAACAGAGAAAATGCGAAGGGGAAGTACTAAAGAGTTTTCATTGGAGGGCGACATAATTTGAATCATGTTTAAAGAGAACACGACAGAAGTCAGATGAACCTTTGTTTCCCAGGAAAGGGAGGAAAGATGGATGAGTCTGGGATCTTGGCACCACACTTCTCTATATTTATAAACACTTTGAAAAATTCCCTACTTTCATCCCTGCGATCTTCTCTTCACTTTTATGATAATTGGTAATTTGAATGTTTATAGAACTAATCTATACATTTGCTCTTTAAAGATATCTTTTTCTCACCATAACTCATTACCCTTAAGTTTGAACTTTCTTCTCATTGGTAAATCATTTACTACCGTCCCTTTTCTACCTTTATATATTTTGGTTTCAATGAACAGATTTTTTTTTTTAAATTATAGCTAGCATTTGTATTGTATTTCTGATATTTTTTTCACTTTGGTATTTTGGAACAAATTTTGTAAGTAAGGTGAAGAAATTTTTCTGTTTTTTACCATCTTACTTTGGAAATTCTACTCCTATTACAGTTGGAGATTCTCAGGGAAGACACATCTGCCTCAAAAGCCTTCATTGCCAGGCTGTTTTGTACAGAGCAGAGCACTCAACTTCATTATGCAGAGCACCTAACATCCATACCCAGCCATTTAAGACAGCAGCAGTGCTGATACTCATGGTTACACATTTTGCTGTCATAGCGTTAGAATGCTTGTTTCTGCCATCCGTGAGTGGATGCAAATTTATCAGGGTGTTTTCTAAATTTTAGCCACTAAATATTAGCAATACTGCACTGAAAGAGAACATTGGTAATAAAACCTAAAATTTACTCTCTTTATTAAAGTTATCAAAGGGGTAGTTTTGAACAGAATTGGAATCATTATGGGTAGTGTATTCTTGCTCAAAAATAAGAGACCATCTGTTTCTAAGCAATAATATAATTTTCTTTGGTGCTCCAGTATCTACTTACATTCATTTCTTCTTTTAATTTCTCTTTTGATACTAAGAATTTTTCTATTTCTTGTCACTTAAAGAAAATGATCAATAAACTTATTTATAGTAAAGTTTTGGATACTCTTATTTTTAAATACAATTTGCATTTAAAAAGATAAACTAGAGAGAATAGACAATGATTAAATGGAATTACATGTTGAACTTCGAGTATTGAGAAAGATAATGTGGGGAATGGGGGAATCTTCCAGGGTTTCAGTTAGGCTAGTCTCCATAAAGCTAGCCCTGATCGTAATGATAATGTTATCAGCCAGTGTTATGGAAATAACACTGGAAAATGAACGGAGGCCAGTGCTTAGAGATGTGTCATTAAGGAGTGAGAGTTGTAAGATAAAGTCTTCAAAATACTTGGAGAATCTCATTCACAAACAGCTATTTTCAATAAAAAGTGAGTTATTAGAGATAAAAAGAAAAAAGGGCAAAACTAAGGCAACTTTAGGGGACTAATAATTCAGTTTGTTTTCCTGTAATTCACTCCTACATCCTCCGAAACAGCAGTATATACACTTGAAAGACACTGTAAAACATTCTAGAGTAGAAGTTACAAAGCTTACATATTTTCTCAGTTTATGTTCAGTAGCATACCAATGAGTATGATTCTAAAAGTTTAAAATCTGATTCTGTATATTTCTAGAACTCTACATCAGCTATTCTATTTCACTTGTTTCCTGTAAAGAGTGTACATTTAGTTTTTAAAAATGTAAACCTTTAAGAGAGAATTTTATTCTAAGATATTATTACACACATTATGGCACTGCATGAGATTATTGAAAACATACTGGTATTATGTTCCTCTGAATTGATTAAAATTTTCAGATATAATAGAAATGAACAAATAACTAGTGTGATCCTTGCAACTTAAAAAGAATAAGTATTTTAGATGTTTTCAATCTTAAAGTTAAGAGTCTTGTTGTGCAGAGAGAAACCCTTTAAGTGGAAGTAAGTTGTTTTCTACTTTTGGTTAATGCTTTTAAATTACTGTACTTTATTATGCAGCATAGCTTGAACCAACAGTTTCAGTGGTAGGATCTTGATTCTTGAGTGTAGCTAAGAGACTGATCCTGGAAGCAAAAGTTAGGATGGCAATTTCCAGATTTCAGCAAAGGCCAAATTTCCCTTGGTGGTCCAGTTCTAAAGTGCTATTCCAGGCAAACATTTTGAAGACTCAGCCTAGAACTTACTCCTCTGGGCATTCCAATAATTTTTTAAATACTCGTTTCTCCACAGCAAATATTCTTTGCTTAAAATTACTAGAAGGTTTTTTGTTATCTGAAACCAAATCTTTATCGATAAAGTGTTTGGTATCAAAGTAGTTGCAACAGACTCTTAAAAATGGGCAATTTATTGGTTCTCTGAATGACCGGTTTAAAAGCATAAAATGTCTCCTTTTTTTCGCTATAGAATGGCATGTTTGTAGACCATGGCACCCAGTGTTAAAAGCATCTCTAAAGGTTTCACCTATGAATGTACAGCTCTGGCAGAGTTAGTGGTTGCTTCCACAGTGCACCATGACAGCCACACCAAATTGGAAGGCTATGAGATAGGCTGTTTCTAATAATACCAAATAACATATAAAAATAAACATAATAGAAGCAGGGCTTTAAATTCCTGGCTCAAGCCACAATCAGAAAAATAAGAAATGTCTATGATCCCTCTAAATTAACTTCTTGCCTGAATTAGCTGGAAGGCTAATGTAGACAAAGATCAAATAAAATCCAATCCCATGAGATGCTAAATTGCAAAACAGACTAAATCCACAAACTCCCTAGATCCCTTCTATGAAAGTTGACTGTGAAAAGGTGCCCCCCCAACAATAGAATTTGATAAAATTTGATATTTACATCATTTTATAACTGTAAGGACTCTAAAGTCAAAATCCCCAAAGAACCTCCTAGGTAAAGCAAAATGTCCCCTCAGCTCCTGAATATAGGCCTTACTAGAGAGTTGACATGACCTCACAGACCACCTTTAGATGGAATACCAATTATTTTCTTGCTCTTCACTACTATCTCTTTTCCTCCAGAACTATATTTAGATTTTAGCATGTCACAGAGGACAGTTACAATGTCAAATCAAGGAAAAGAAAATTTGCTGGCCAAAATAAGTATGGGTTAATAGTAGATGGTATTTTTTGTTTAAAATGGTTTCTGTGTCTTTCTCCTATAGCAAATTAGCATATCCCTACCTGACTGACTTAAGGGTTGGCCATAAGGCTTAATATGGCAAATGGAATGTGAGCGGAATTGAACGATGCAGACTTCTGAGAATATCTCAGAGGCATTGTGTGGTCTGCCACCATGTGTCTTCCCCTGCCACAAAACCAACAATTTCCAGATGAGTCCTACTCTTTCTGCTTGGGCCCTGGGATGAAGACAATATAAAACAGACTGTGGCAAACCCAAAAAGAAGATATAACATAAAAAAGTGCGTGTGTGTGTGTGTCTGCGTGTGTGTGTGTACACATGTGTATTTTGCCTGGAATCTGGACATTGCCATTCAACTTTTGGTTCCAGGATCACGATACCTTAGCTGAATGCACGAATCAGGAAAATACCATTGGAACTGTGGGTTTAAGCTGTGCTAAAACCAGGAAAGAATGGTTCTCATTCTCATTGCATCATCTTTTACTCCATTTAATGAGATTCTAAATATGAGACCTATATGCATCCATCTGACTTGTGAACTCTAAAATATCTGTAACCCTTCAAGAGAGTCTAAGAAATCTTATACTCTGAGATCTAATAAAGAACAAAGCTTTAGAATAAATGTTGAAAAAAATAATAAATATAAATGATAAAATAATAGAAATAAATATACATATACATATTACATAATTAAATAACAAATATCTCTCAAAAGCCTATCTTCAGTATGTATAGTATTCTACTGTATTTTCTTTTCTGTTGCTTTTATTGAGAAGCTGTTTTCAAGTTACTGTTTTCCTTTATAGAAAAAAAAAATGTGGTCTGTCATTACTCTTTTATTTGTTTTGCTGCAGCTTTGCTGTGCCATTTTTAGATGTGAGTAAATTTTTATCTACTCTTTTTAAAACTCATGATTCTTGAAAATAAGGATTTATATTCAATAATTCTTAAAATTTTTCACTGTTACATTTTCTTTCTCTGGTATCTACTTCTGAAACTTCTATTAAATATCTATCTATCTATCATCTATCTATATCTATCTATCTATCTATCTATCTATCTATCTATCTATCATCTATCTATCTATCTATCTATCATCTATCTATACATAAATATACTCACACACACACTTAAAACCTTCTTATAGCCTTTATTTTCAATATTATTATACAATCTCTGTAAAATTTCCTCATATATATAATCCAGATAACTAATAATCTCAGCAATGTTTAATTTGCTGTGTAATTCATACACTAATTCATTTTATTTTAATGGCTATACTATTTATAACTTGGATTTCTGTTTTGGTCTTTTGCAAAATTGGCAGGCACAGCATCATATTGCTACTTCTTTTGTTGAAGCATGCGCTTATTTTAAATAAACACATAATAACTATCTGCTGGTTCTATTATCTAAAATTTTTTAGAGAGCACAGTAGGTTGAATGAAGGATCCCCCCCAAAAGATATATCCACGTTCTAATCCTCAGAACCTGCCAAGGTTACTTTATTTGAATAAAGGTCCTTGCAGATATAATTAAATTAAGAATTTGGAGAAGAGGAGATCATCCTGGGTTATCTGAGTGGGCCTCAAACCAATGACAAATGTTCTTATATTTACAGAGAGGAGACGCAGAGGGAAGAGGAGATGATGTAGGCAGAGAATGGAGCGATGCAGCCCCAGCTAAGAAATGCCAACAGCTACCAGCAACTGCAAAAGACAAGGAATAGAAGCTCCTCCACAGCCTCCAAAGGAAACACAATGCTGATGCCTTCAGATTTCTGGCCCTGGGAGAATAAATTTCTGTTGTTTTAAGCCATCGACTTTATTGTAATTTGTTAGGCAAGCCCTTGGAAATTAACAGAGAATGTAATCTAGTTTTTCTTGTCTCTTGTTACTCTTGCTCATGGTTGATTGGTTCCTTATGTACTCTACTTTCACACTGTAAGTTCATTTCATGGGTTTTGTGCAGTCTGGTTTAAGGACATGTCACTTTTAAAAGAATATATAATTTAATTATTCCAGAAGACGGGAGTATCGCTAGCCTAAATTTATCTTTCAAATGTTTTTTATGTTAATTTTTATATCTTTGAGGCTCCTAATGAATCCAGACAGTTAAAATGTGGCCCTTCTAGACTGGGTAAGTAGGGCAGTTGACTGTGAATTCCCTGAGAGCATTTTTCCTGTCCTGGTCATCTCTTCAGTATTGATTAATTCTGTTTCAGGTCTACCCTTTCACTGAAAGTACAGCCAATCTCCCTCTTTTGAGGACCACAGGCCACATCTTCAGTTTCTACATTGTAGGAAAGCTCTCTCTTTGTCATTTATAGGACTGGTACCTTCCCACCTCCACCTAGGCCTGCTCTGCTCCAGCTTGAGAACATAATACTCTAATTTTGTGTTCACTCTGATTTCAATCTCTGATAATTTTTTCGTTTTATGCAAGAACATTAGAATTTTTAAAGGACTTAAAAAGATTTATTCCAGTATTTATTTCTAAGTAATTTGTAGCATGAAGTATAATAGCTACGGCATATGGGCTTAAGTTTGCAACAGAGACCCAAATGTTGTGCATTCAAAATAAATATTAATTCATTAAATAGGTTTGCAACAGAGACCCATAGTAAAATTGCAATTCCTGATTGTGATTATGTCGCTTTTGAGAGAAAATGGCTGAGGGGTTTACAAGATTTCTCTATAATAATTTATATAACCATATGTGAATCTATAATTATATCAAGATAAAAAATATTAAAAATAAAAATAAAATTAGTTAAGCCATGTTATGAGTTTGTTTCTATTTCACATAAAGAGAAAAGTTAAGTCTAGATGGAGGCAGCTTAGGTTTTTATATCATCTGGAATTTCGGCTGTTTTCAGCTTTCTGCTCCATAATTCCTGTATTATAGCCCTTGGCTTCTGGTTCTAAATTGTACTTCAGTTAATATATTCGTGTTACCATAGTAGATTGGATAGAGGGAGGAAAAAGGGTATATTCTCCTTTCAAGAATACATCCCCAAAATTGTATCTCTCTCCTTATATGTTACAGGTTAGTTATATGACCAATTTCTTCAGAAGTTAACTGATAACCTTAATTTTTATTCCTGGTTCCCCATCATAAAATTGGGGGTTCTCGTTATATGGGAAAAGGCAGTTACCTAGAAGTCTCTACTATGAAAGAATTTTAGGTTATATTGTTCACATTATCTAGTGCAAAAATCCCGTTAACATGTTTTTCTTTTAGCAGAGAACAGGGAAGGAATACTAACAGGCCATGTATATATGTGTTTGTTTCAAAATGAAAACTACAGTTCTATCACATAATTAAAGACTCTGAAAGAATATCTATCAAATAAAATTATACATTTGTCAAGTTATTAGGAAGCACTAAACTACCATCTGCAGAATTCTTTAATCATATTTACAATTTATTATTATTATTATTATATTTGAGTGGGCAAACACTGATGTGTTTGTAGAGTTAGAAATGAAACTTCTGCAATGTATTTTTTAATAAAATATTAAATCTGCTTGAGAGTTTTGAAAAAAATCTTTATTTAAAGAGCTTTGTATGCATGCTCCAGGAAACCATAATGATCAAAATACTGAAGTTTCAAATACTATATTGTATATATAACATTGTTCTTCGGAAATCAAGGTTTCTTTTTTTTTTAAAAAAGAAACCTTCTTTCTCCATGGAATCTTAACAATCCAAGTTATCATTCACTATGGCAACTGAAAAGGAAACAATAGTCCACAGAAAAATTTGGCATCCTGAAGGCAGTAAAGAGGTGTGAGTGCATTTCCTTTCTGTTGGAATGGATCTGCCCCAAGAGCTAATTCAGTTATTTTTTCTGTTCAGATGAATTTGTGAAGGTGTGTTTTTAAAAAATTTGAGTGTGATTTCCTAACATTTAGCAGTTTCTCAGGAGATGCTGGAGATGTTTTTTCTAGCTCTGCCTTAAATGTAACTTCAAATCAAACAAACATCTTCCCATAATCTCAAACATGGCTACATGTTTTCCCACTGGTGGGCAGGAAGCCATAGCATACACAAATTTCTCTTTTCATTAGCTTATTTTTATATTCTTTGAAGACTTATCCTAAAATAAATATGTTCTGCCACTGACAATATTCTGTTTAAAAGGATGTTGCATTAAATATACTCTACACATTTGATGTAATAAAGTGACTAAATATGCATAAAAAATGATGGCATTAGAGCAGGAAAAACTCAGTAATGCATTTCCAAAAGTAATCATCTTTTATTTTAACAGATCATTTATACAATGTGACTAAATGCTATTTTATTTGATCAATTTAAGCTTCACTGACTTGATGCGATGCATGAAATATGTTCCCTATTGAGTAGTCTGAAATATTTTTTATTTTAGACTGCTGGAAATTGTACATCTAATTATAGCACTTATAAAATAAATATTGAGACTCAATAGATTTCATGTAGGTATATTCTAGACATGATGTTTTCAAATTTACAAAAATATAATTTCATACTTTTCTTTAAAATGTAGCTCTTTTATAAAATACTTTCAGGCTAGTTTCTTAAGGAAAAAAAATTGCACTTTTATCAATTCTTTAGATTTCATAATACAACTTCACATGTGTTATTTATAGTAGTTAAAAATATTAAAAATCTGAATATTTTAATGAAATTAGAATAAGTTTTGCACCTTAGATACATACAAAGAAGTATAGATAGGTAAATGGAAATTATATACATGACATTCTCAAACGATGCATAAAACAATTATATCTATATATATTTATGTAAATCATATAGATGCACATATATACACAGGAGAGATTGATAAAATAATTGTGGTAAATGTTAAAAATTGATGAATCTGGGTAAAAATATATGGGATGGTTTTTTGTTTTTACTATTTTGCATCTTTTCTGTAAGTTTGAAATTTCTTTAAAATCAAATGATAAAAAAGAACTGAAGAGCAATAAGATGTATCTGTTACAGCCCTCCATTTATAGGTGAGAAACAGGTCAATAAAGTCAGATACTTAAAACATAGGGGGCCCCAGTGACACAGCTACGAATAGAACACAGGTGTTCTGATTTATAGTAAAAATATCTAAGACTAACTGACAAATCTCCTTCTGTCAGAAGATAGGCTTTTCAGAAAGTAGATGAAACTCACCCCCAAACCAATTTTTGTTCCTTAATTAGGAATGGTGAAATTGAGAGACATTTACATATTTGATCAATTTAAGCTTCACTGACTTGATCTGATGCATGAAATATGTTCCCTATTGAGTAGTCTGAAATATTTTTTATTTTAGTCCTATCAGAAAGGTTTTAAAAAATTGGGTCAAGATAGTTGTATTACTAAGGAGTGAATATGAATGCAATGAGTGAAAATTACCAAAATAGAGTGGCCAAAACAAGGTGAAACATTTCTTTTTTTTTTTTTTTTTTTTAAATAAAGAAGTCCAGAAGTAAGAAGGCAAGGGGGTGGTGTGAAGACTTCATGGTATCTTAAATGTATTCAAGATCATCTCATGGCTCCTGTTAGCTATTGGAGCCCTGGGCATCCTATTTGCATTGTAGACTGATAATAGGAGGAAATAGAAAAGGACAAGGGAACCCTTATATATGGGTTGAATCCTTTATAATCAGTCATCCTGAAAGTATATACATTTTCTCATATATTCCATTGGCAAGTACTCAGCCGCGTGGCTACACTTACGGTCCAGAGAGGCTAGCAAATGACATTGTTCATTCATGTGTTATTTTACTATGCTAAAATTTTGGTTTTGTTAATAAGAAGACGAATGTCTTAATTTATTTTTTGAGACAGCTCCATGAGATTGATTTGCCTAATACCTATTCCAGTTATCTTTTAGCAAGCTTTTATTATTAGCAGAAACTAAAAAAATAAATAAAAATAAAAATAAAAACTAAAATTTAAAGACCACCTAAAACCAGGGTTCTGACATGATTTAGGCTTGCCAGTCAGATTCATTGCCATAGATGTTAGTTCAGGACTGAATTACACAGAGACAGAGACAGGATTGAGGTCTCTGTTTTCTTGGGAAAAGCTAATCTGAGATGATATGATTCTGTACCAAGCACTGGATTCTACAGCTGTCTGATCATGGTGATGCAGCAAGTTCACTGCAGACCATATTTGTGATATCATTTCTGGAAGCTTATTCCAGAATCAGTTTCTGCACCCCTCTAAATAAGTCTTTGTATTACCTCAAACACCTAAAAAATCCTGCTGTGGTTAAAATAGCTAGAGAAGTTTCTGTTGTCTGTAACTAAAAGCACTAATCAATAAACACAAAATATGATCTAAAAGAATGTTATTTAATAGAATAAATTAATAAAATCATCAGGTTACTCTCCAAATTTGAGGAATTTCTAAAAGATACAAGACATAAAGCTTCAACTTTTATATTAGTGTAACATTTTAATTAAAAATTTTTAATAATATAGTTTAAATGTTTTAAGTTATTGTTATACATATAGATTAAAAATGTTAATGTACCCAAAAAGAACCAAATAAAAAATTTTCTCTAAAGTACATAAATTATGTTAGGTGATAATATTAATGCAGCCGAAAAACCTTCAACCAACCTAGAATTTATAACATATATTAAGGTTTATGTTCTATGAGTAGAAAGCATAGACTCTCAACACATACACAAAAATAAAATCCAAGAGCATATTCTTTATAAGAGACACATTTAATAGAAAACAAATATGAAGATATTAAAAATAATCTATAAAATACATTAGGCAAATTACAACGATGAGGGCAAGTAGACTTGTGCTTCTGTCTAAGATAGATATATTGAAAGGTTAGTATCAGTCCCATAATAACAATAAGAAAAAGAGTCAGAAAAACTACAAAATCATTACTTTCTTGAACCCATGAGATAATTGGAGTTGTGAAGCAACCATCAAGACAAAATTTAAAAGACAGGCCCCTTCAAAGACACAGGACACAAGCAGGCAATCAACTGTTACAGAGTACAGGAGAAAAAAGGCCCTGGGCACCAAATGGGTGAGAAGACTTCTGATGAAAATTTTGGACAAATTGTTAAAGGTCAGTTATGGATCATTATGAGAGTATAGAATACTTGGGAGTAACAGAAAGAAAAGGAATTCATATCAAGGGCAAGTAGAAAAAATAATTAAGAAAATTAAAAAATAAAAAAATACTAAAATTGAAAACAGAAAAGTAGGTATAATGCAGTCAAAAGCTGATTCCTTGAAAAACCTAATAGAATTAATATACTTCTAGTCTATGGAACATTAAAAGAACACAAATTACAAATATTAGAAATGAAAGACATGACAAAACTATAGCTATTGGAGACATTACAAGAAAATAAGGAAATAATACAAATAAATCTGTCTGTAAATTTGACAAGTTAGATGAATTGATCAAATTATTTGAAAGACACAAACCACCAAAAGCTCACTCAAAAGAAAAAGATAACTTGAATAAGTATATTCCTATTAAAGAAATTGAATTCATAGTTAAAAATACCACAACAAATAAAACTACAGGTCCATGGGGTTTCTCTGGGGAATTCTGTCAAATTTGAAAAAAGAAATAATATCAATTTTCTGCAATCTCTTCTGAAATGTAGGAGTAAACATATCTCAACTGCTTTTAAGGGAGAAAGATTACTTGATACTAAAATAAAAATAGATATCAAAAGAAAAGAGAAACATAGACCAATATCACTTATAATCATAAATGCAAAAATCCTTCAAATTTTATATGTGTCTGTATATATATATTCCAGAAATTCAAAGTTGATTTAGCAAATCAACCAGTATAGTCAACAGACTAAAGAAAAGCAATTGACAAATTTCAACATCTGTTCTTGACACAAAGTTTCAAGAAACCAGAAATAGAAGGACTTCCTTAACAAGATAAAGGACATGGACAAAAAGCCGACAGCTAACAAAATACTTAATGATGAAAGACTGAAAGTGATTCTTTTAAGAAAAGAAGCAAGGCAAAGGTATCTGCTTTTATCACTCCTGGTTTATACCGTACTGGAGGACCTATCCAGTGCAATAAGGAAATAAAAATAAGTAAAAGGCATACAAACTGGGAAAAAATAAAACTTTATTCATAGACAATATGGTTGTCTATGTAGAATATCCCAAAGACACTATACAAATCAAATAAAACTGCAAAGTGAGTTAGCAACATCAAAGGATATAAGGTAAATACACAAAAATCAGTTGTGCTTTCCCACAGAAACAGTGAATATTTAGAAATTGAAACCATTTATAATGAAAAGGATATCATTTATAATAGAATAAAAATTATTATTCAGGCATGAATATAAACAAATACTTTCAAGTTCTTTATGAAAAAAATGAAAAAACTCAGAGAAATGCATTTTTTTTTTTTAAAAAGACTTACATAGACAGATATATCATGTTCATGGATTAGAAGGTTCAATATTTTGGAGATATCAGTTCTTCCCCAAACTAATCTAAAACATGCAGACAGCAAATATACACAGGAATAACCATTAGAAAATTGCAAATTAAAACCACTAATAAAATATCATCTGTTAGAATGACGAAAATATTTTCTAAAAACTAACAATACCAAGTGCTGACAAAGATGTGAAACAACTGGAACTCTTAGGTCATTAGCATGAATACAGAATGGGACAGCTACTTAGCAAGTTTGTTGGTTTCTTATAGAGTTAAAAGTATATTTATCATGTGACCAATAACTAACTAACAGATGATAGAAAAAATGATCTAAGACTTGCACCAAATGAAAATGAAATTACAAAGTATCAGAATTTGGGGAGAGTATCTAATGCAGTGCTTAGCAAGACTAATATAAATATTTTACTTATATTATTTATATTAGTTTGTTGGGGCCACTATAACAAAAGACTACAGACTGTATGGCTTAAGCAAAATAAGTTTATTTTCTCACAGCTCTGGATGCCTGAAGTCCATGATCAAGGTGCTGCCAAGTTTAGAGTCCTCTGAAGCAACTCTCTTTGACTTGCAGATGGCCACCCTCTTGCTGTGCCCTCACGTGGTCTTTCCTCTGTGCACCACACCCCTTGTCTCTCTCTGTATGTCCTAACCTCCTCTTCTTAAAGAAAGTAGTCATATTGGATTAAGGCCCTCTTAATCAATTCATTTTCGCTTAACTCTTTAAAGGCTCTATCTCCAAATACAGTCACATTCTGAGGTTAGAGTTGAACATATAAATTTTACGAACACAATTCAGTCTAGCACACTATTAAATGTTTATATTATAAAAGAATGAATGTTTTAATTCAATGACCAAAATTTCAGGTTACGAAATCAGTAAAATAAAATAAAATCTAAAGAAAATATTAAATAACAAAGATAGTACAGGAATTAAAGACATAGAAAAAAATTAAAGTCACTGAAATACATTTCTTTGTGGAGTTCCATAAAATTAATGAAACTTTAGCTAAACTCATCAGGAAAACAAAAATAGAAAGGGTGCAAATTACTTACACTAGGAATTGTAGATATTGGGATGAAATGGACAAATTCAGTGAAAGATACAAACTCCTAAAGCTTGTTCAAAAGCACATACATAATCCATGTATCGTACATACATAAACACATAACCTGAATAGTTCTATATTTACTAAAGACATTGAGTTACTAGATAAAAACCTTTGCACAAAAGAAAGTTTAGTCCCAAATGGATTCAACAGATGAACATCCTCAAATATTTTAAAAAGAAATTATTAAAATTGTATGGAAATGCTTCTGTGAAATACAAGAATAAGGATACTTTCCAATTCATTTCAGGAGGCTAGTACTGTCCTGATGAAGAAAGAGTTTAAAAAAATAAACTGCAGACCAGTATCACCCGTAGATATAAACACAAATATATGCAGAAAAATATTAGCAAATTGAATTCAGCGATATGTAAAAAGTATAATATATCATGAGCAAGAGAGCTTTATCTCAAGAAGACTTTAATCCAAGAAGGCGAATATGGTTTGGCATTCAAAATCAATGTAATTCATCATGTCAAGTATTGAGAAAAGAAAACTCATATGATTTTCTCAATATATTCCTAAAAAGCATTTAAGAAAATTCAATTCCATGATATAAACTCTCAGAGATCTAGGAACAGAAAGAAATTTCTCCAGCATGATAAAATGCATTTACAAAACATGGTTAGCATCATTTTTAATATTGACATCTGCAGGCTCCCCGCCTAAGCTTGTGAGCAGGACAAGAATGCTCATTCTTACCACTTCTATTTCACGTGGTACTGGAGATCCTAGTTAAAATAATATGGCAGGAAAAAAAAATAGAGGTCAAGTAAAACTTTTATTTTTTTACAAAAACTCTGAATATTTAAAAAGCACAAAATACAGAAAAAAAGCTATTGGAAGAGATAAGTATGTTTACCAATGTCATATGATGTCAATCAATATATAAACATCAATTTTATTTCTGTATGTTAGCAATAGAGAATTGGAAACTAACATTAAAATGTAATTCCACTCACTGTAGGATCAAAAAGCATGAACTACTTGTGCAATGTACATTGAACAGTACAAAACACTGATGAGAGAAATTAAAGAAGATCTAAATAAAGGGAGATACTGTAATGTTAAGATGTTGATTCTACCAAATTTGACTTCTGAATCCAATTTCAATGAAAATCTTAGCAGACATTTTTTGGTAGATACTGATAAGCCAGATCTAAAATTTACATGGAAATACAAAGAACATGAAATAGTAGAAAATATTTTGAAAATAAAGAATAAAATCGGATGATGTACACAATCTGATATCTAGACTTTCTTCTATAAGCCTACATTTATCAGGATAGTTTGGTATTAGAATCTAGATAGACAAACACATCAGTGAAACAGAGCTAAAGGTCTGGAGCACACATACAGGATTTTTGACAAAGGTGTCAAGTCAATTTACTGGAAGGAAGTATAATCTTTTCTCCAAGTGATGCCATGACAATAAAACATCCTTGTACTGTGAATCTCAATCCTCACCTTGTATCATACAGAAAGATAATATGATAGAACTAAGTAAGGGCTAAACTCTAAAATTTCTAGGAGAAAATAAGATAAAACCTAAGTGACTTTGAAGTGGGCAAAGGTACTTTTGGTAGATATAAAAAGGACAAACATAACAAAAAATGTGATAAACAAGACCTCTTCAAAATGAAAAAAAAAGACTGTTCATAAAATGAAAAGATAAGCCAAAAACTGGTAGAAAATATTTACAATCTGCATGTTAGATCAATAATTTTTATTCTGAATATATAAAAAATAAAAGTCAATAATAGCAACCCAATTGAAAATAGGGAGTAGATTCGAAGAGAGTTCACAAAGAGAGAGATATGGATGTTAAATAAACATATAAAAGATGTTTCATATGTTTATTAAAACATTATTAAGAAAATACAAATTAGTATTCAAATGAGATAACACTATATTCTTATTAGAATGTCTAAAAATTAAAAAAAAATTTTTTTAGATCATATGGTATTTGTCTTTCTATGACTTATTTCACTTAGCATAATACCCTCTAGATCCATCCACGTTGTCACCAAGGGCTAGATTTCATTCTTTTTTATTGCTGAATAATATTCCATTGTGTATGTTTTTATATATCACAGAAATGTACAAGCAAAGCAGAAACAAACCCCTAAATATAGAGAACAAACTGACAGCTGCCAGAGGGGAGAAGAAGAGAGAATGGGTGGAGAAAGTAAAGGGAAATAAGAGGTACAGTCTTCCAGTTATAAAATAAATAAGCCATGGGGAATGTAATGTACAGCACAGGGCATACAGTCGATAATATCATAATAACTTTGTATGGTCACAGATGGTCACTAGATTTATCATGGAGATCACATCATAAGGTTTATAAAGATCAAATCACTATGCTGTACACCTAAAACTAATATAATATTAAATGCCAACTATACTGTAATAAAAAATTAAATGTTATTATTATGTTCTGGTAAAGAACTAGTGTCTTGAAGTCTTTTATGTTGCAGAATAGAAGAAACGTAGAAGAAATAGATAGAAATGTAAAATGAAAAATCTATTTAAAAAAAATTATTTTGCAATTTCTCACAAACATGAAATTACCATATGATCCAGCATTTCACTCCTAGGTATTTACCATGAGAAAAACAAGACATGTCTCCATACAGACTTGTGTACAAATATTTATGACACATTTTTTTTTCATAACAGCCAAATACTGGAAGTAATACAAATGTCCATCAACTTATGAAACATTAATAGGATGCAGTATATTTCTAAAATGGAATGCTACTCAGCAATAAAACAGAACGGTGTACTGATACGTGCAACACCATGGATGGAATGTAAGACTTTTTGCTAAATAAAAGAAGCTAGACACCAAAGAATTCGTAATTCATTTATATTAAATTCTAGAAAGTCAAAATCATAAGGAGAGGAAGCAAATCACTGTTTTCTAGAGGCCATTGGTTTGCGGGAGAGAATTGACTTAGGTAAGAAGCAGGAGATTTGTAGTGAAGGAAATTTTCCAAATCTTGACTGGTCAGTTTAATTTATCCAGGTTATAGAAAGAGATACAATAACTATTCTTCGAAGCTGACTGAACATAAAAGTAGCAAAGTGGCTTGAAGAAAAGAAAGGTGTAATTTGAAGTGGCAGTAATTAAAATGGACTGACCCTTCTCAATCTGGAGAAGGGCATTTGAATCAGATGATTGACGTACATTTTCCTTGCCATTCCAACACTGCTGTTTATAAAAATGTACATATTACACAAATACAAGGAGTTAGACTGATTTTAGTCATTTCAGTCAGTAGTTCAGAATTCAAAATAGAAACAGCAGCTTTCCAAATGCCCCTGCAATACTTGTCACCTAATTTCAATGTATTTATGGCCATTCCTGACCACCGTTTTGCTTGTGTAGTAGAGTTTAAGATCATGCAAGAGCAAAGGGCCCGAATCATTTTGGGGGGGATTTTACTCATGGGTATATCTGCCATGGAGATAGCATCTACGTGTAAGATACCTGTTATCTTTTTTCCCAGAAGAATCTAGGAGTTGTTTAGAGAATCTGACATAATGTCTACCATGAGATTTTTGAAAAAAGAAAATTTAAGAATGATAAGTAAGCATTTAGACTAATGGGAAAAATGAGAGTCGCCAAATCTATCCGATCACTTTATTAACTTTTCTACCTTCTCTGAGCTTCTGGGAATAAATAAACACAAGCATTTGTGCTTATACATTTATCCCCAAATGTATATTTAATAATTGACAGTATTTAATTCTGGGATGTATTTCAAACCAGTGAAACCACTGATGTTCTTCAGATGATTAAATATCTTATTTCATAATTATTACACAAAAACAATAGTTTATAATTTAACTTTTAGTCTAGATGAATTTTTAGAATATCTCAAATGTGCTTTTCAAGATTATATTAAAAATTTTTAAGTTGTTGACAAATATCAATCGAGCCACATTTATAGTTTCTAATACATAGTACAACTTCCTAGGTAAGAATGCCTCTTTTTATTAGATATGCAAAATTAAAATTCTGTATTTAATTCTCACATTTATGGAAATTTTAATAAATTATGGTTATTAATTCAGATGAACCTTCTGAAAACATTTAAATCAAAATGTGTCTCATTAACAGACAATATGTAGATTTTCTACTCTGAACATATGACATTTTTTTCTTCTATTTATATAAAATGCAAATTTTTTTACTAATGCAAAGATGAAACTGAGTGAATACTTTTGCTAGTTGGTTGACTATGATGTGCTTTGCTTCCAGAAAATGATTGGACTTTTTTTTTCATCTACAGAATCAGCATAACATCTGGTCTAAACATATGTATATAGCCATTTCTTCATTCATTTAGTCAAAAAATCACCTGCATCAATAAAGTCAGTAATAGCAGCCATTTTTTTTTAAAGATCTTGATAGTGCTATTTGCCAATCCGTTTAATAATTTTGATCATTACAACAGTCAACATCACTGTTTTAATGACCATCCTTTATATAACCTACCCTATATGTTTCCAAGAAAGTTTAATTATAGGTATGGATTTGATAATAATGTTTTATAATAATTATTTGATTTTTTAAGAAGTGATTTAAAAACTTCCAACATGATCAATTTCATATTATTAAGGATGCCATAATTAAATCAGATCAAAGCCTGAAAGCACAGCACTATTAAACACTGAACGAAGATGATTATTTTATCCTATATTTGGGGTAATATTAGGATCCCGCTGATGAAAAGATAATAGTTCTCTAACATAGCCTTATTTCTCTTTTGGAGAGCTTAGTTTGATTTTTAAAACTCTCCTTTATTTCAAAAGTATTGCTTTTGCTTAATATTTAATGGTTACCATCTCTCTTTTTTTTTTTTTATCACTGTCTCTGTTATGGAAATAGATATATATAGATTTACCTAGAACAATAGAGACAAAATGGTCAAAGTATGTTGACTTTAAGAGAAAAGTTAATGAATTATCCAAGAGAAGACTGATTATAATATTTACATGCTAAATATAAACAGATTTTACAATAAAGTTGACTATACTCTCATTGAACTCAAAGGTTGATTTAAAAAACACTACTTAAAATAAAGCCTGATGGATTTCTGCCTTGAAAAGAGAATTCTTAAACATCTAGGTTTTAGAGGATTACATAAAACATTGAAAATTTCTTACTATCGAAACTACTTTAAAATAATTAACAGTAAATGCCTACAAGATTTGCCAAGAATATGAGATTCAGTTCTTTATATATGATTTTCTCCCAAATCTATGATATAATCTATAATCTATACATTTTTTTCACTTTTCCTGACATAAACACTTAGACTGATGAAAAAAATGAGTTGCAAATACATTAGATCACTCACTGTATTGTCTTTTTCTACATTTCCTTCTATGCTCCTTGGAATAAAATAACAAATATTTGTAAATGTGTATCTAACAAATGAAAGTCTTTAATACTTGGGTTGGTTGCCTAACCCCAATTAGAAGGCTACAAGACCTAAATTCTACTCTGTCCAAATTAGGACTAAAATTATTTATAGCCAAGTCTTTATATCCATGAGAATTTGTCTCAAATATTCCTTTTTTATGTCAGTTCTTTGTTCAAAGCCTTCCTTAGACTTTCACTATGTCTATTTACGACATCTAGTAAAGATACAGATGGAAATTGGTATATTAAGGTGCTTGCTTAAATACTTCAGTTTTTTACTTTATTTGGTGAGCACAAACTTCCTAAGATTTTTCCTATGATGTAGACTTGTATTATAGAAGTCATGAGGACATGATCATTTTCCCCCATTAGCTTGCCACATATTAAGTGGATGTAGTAGTTCTTCGGGCTGTTACCATGCTTCCGGCAGACACTAGGCACACTGATTAACTATGTGTGATAAATACAGGTTAAGCTAATCAAGTGCTGTCCTGCTGTGTCTAAACACATTATATTGCCTCTTTGTACCTTAGCCAGAAAACAACAACAACAACAACAATATTTACCACCTTTTCCCCTTAAAGGTATTGCAAAAATTAATAAGTGTGTAGGACTTTCAAAGAAAGATATAGTGCATAGTGTTCTGTGGAGAAAAACATAGGTATATAAATGCAATATATCATTATTATAAGATCTAGCAGTCTAATGAAATGAACCCAGTGTACTCTGTGAACACATTTCTTATTTGGTCTACATCCAACTCACCAAACATAATTAGCACATGAAACTTTTGTCATGACCATAAACTAAAACAGCCCAGAACTTTGTATAATGTTGGACTCTGTCCAGTTAGATGTCTAAAATACTATAAATTCTTCATTATTATATGATTCTATGGGGATAATTTTAGCACAAGTTTCGAATGTATTATTTAGGGCTCCTGAAAGGGGAGCAGAATTTGCCACCCCAAATATGCCTTTAGCTCTGAAAACTGAGTAAAAGTTAATCTTTTGTAAGAGACCTTTACATTTATAAGGGAAATCTTCATTTGTTAATGGCTCTCTGAACCAGGAAGAGAAGGATGACTAAATTTCTAGAAACTCATCAGTGGTGAAGACAATGACCTAAATCTTCATAACAACCTTGCGCTCTTTTACTGGGCTTTTCCTGGTAACTTCCCATAACTGGCTCCCCCGACCCACCTATATCTTCTTTTGTCTTTAGTTAGAAACGTTATTTAAGGTGGTAGCTTAGGCCAGTGGTCTCCTACCTTTTTGGCACCAGGGACCCATGCTCCTATGAGAATCTAATGCCTGATGATCTGAGGTGGAGCTTTGACGGTGATGCTAGCGCTGCGGAGCGGCTGCAAATACAGATGCTAGGGCCGCTCACCTCCTGCTGGGCAATCCAGTTCCTAACAGGCCACTGATTAGTACTAGCCGGCAGCTTGGGGACCCTTGGCTTAGGTCATTTGGAAGAGTTACTTAGTTTCCTGGGGTATCTCCCATGTATATAGTAGGTATACATGTTATTAAACTTCTGTTTGTTTTTCTCCTGTTAATCTTTCATTACAGGGGGGTCTCAGCCTAGAACCTGGAAGAGTAGAGGAAAAATTATTTTTCCATTCCCATACTCCAAACAGGAAGAGCTATATTTGTGTTTCTGCTTTGGTTTTGACTATTGTTTTTTCTAAAACAAATTTAAATTGAATTTTTTGAAGGTTTTAACACATATCTTACCAATGACTAGATCCAAGTTTCATAAATTTTCTCTTTCCTTTCTAAAAATGTTACCCCCTCTACACTCTTATTTCTCTCCTTTTTTTTAAATAAAAAATCAAACTTGTGAAAGAGTAGTCTTCACCTGTCATTTTCATTTCCTCTTCTCCAACTTTCAATTTAAAAAAAGAAATACCCTTATTTTTGCCTTCTCCAATTTATGGATTGAATTTTCTGGAAGTTTACCAATAGTGTTATGAATAAATCCAGAATTTTCTGACTTGTTTGCTTTAATGTCCTTACTCTCCTTATGTCTTGGATGCATTTTATAGTATTAATTCATTTATGCCTCTTGATAACATTCTCCTTCTTTATCTTTCATATTACTTTACTCATTTCCACTTAGTTCTCATTATTTCCCTCTACTCTTCTTATTTTTTTTTTGTTAAATATTATTATTATCTTGAGTAATGTCTTCCCAGAAGGCCTAAAATTCTATCCTGTTTAAATTAGGACTGAAATTATATAAAGACTGTCTTTACGTACATAAGGGTTTGCCTTAAATATTCTTTTTATTATGCCAATTCTCTCCCTTACAAAGCCTAGTTGAGTCCATGGCATATAGTAGGCATTCAGTAAATGTTTATTAAATAGATCAACATTTGTCTGATTCCCAGGCCTTTATTATTTCCATTTTTCTGTGTTGCTTGTTATCTTTTGTATCTTGAACTCTATACCAGTATCATGATATACCCGAGGACTTCACCTTAAAACCTCGTTTGTGGATAGCACTTAAATATATTTTTTTCTCCATTTAAATAGGAGTTTGGTTTAGGGGCGAGATAACTGGCCACAGATTCTTCTGCATCAATTGCTGTTTCAAATGTGTCAATGAGTCAAGCCACCCTTGCATCTGCTCCTGGCTCTCTGCTGTCCTCTACTGGCTGTATGCTGTATGCCCCAACCTGGAGTGGTGCAAATGAGAAAATAGTCTAGAAGATGAACACCTAGAATCATCTGTCCATACAGACTGGATTACCGTTAGCTGAGCTAAGTAGTAAGCACTGATGTGGCCTATCGTGGGAAGACCAGATCCATAGCATTATGAGCTTGGACCCCATTAGTGTTCCTTTCATTGTCATTTAAATCTTAGCTGCCTACAGACAACAGCCTCCATATCACCTCTCTTGGTCTTTCACCAGATAAGCACCTTTGTGTGTTTCAAAATTTTAATCGGCCTTATCCAAAATATGCTTTGTGAACAAAGTCTCTTTTCAATAGCTTAGCACACACATTTATATCCCTTGCTAAAAAAAGGCTGGGGGTTGGGGGAGGTGCTAAATCTGCAAAGTCCAGGATGGTGTGAGCAGAAAGGAAAACTAATGAAGCCAATACTTATATAGAACTGAGCAGAACCATCTCAAAAAATCCCCTAAACTGCTATACTTGTAAAACTCTTACCGATTATAAGATACATTTCAATCAAGAGTGATAAAATTTTAAGCTATATGTCAAGAAAAGATCACAATCTGCCCTGCTCACATCCCCTTTTGTTTCAGCACACATATATGCCATGTAATGAAAGTATGTTATTATCTGAAGTTTCATTTCTAAATGAAAAAATGGAGACAATAGTTTCAAATCTCTATAATTTGGTTATTGTGAGACTAACTTTACTTGGTTTATAAGCTGTGTGGTTTTATGCCAACAGAAGGGATTAATGAGATGATCACCTATTGTGACACTTATTTACTTAGAAGCATTCAATTATATATCTCCTTAAACTCATGGTCATGAGAAGCATGACAGAGAGCTATCAACATTCTTGGGTAAACTGACTTAATATTGAATTCTAAGAACTTTTTATGTATTCTGTATGCAAATCCTTACATATATTTATAAACTTATAAAAAGAAAACAAAAAGATCAGCTATAGATTGAAAAATAAATATTATATATATCTACATGTATATGTCAATATTACACTCAATTGAAATAGGAAATATGAAGCTTGCCCTTTCTGCCCACCTTGCATGTGGCAAGGTGAAGAGAATCAGAGATATAAACTCTTTCTGAACTACCTCTTTCTGAACTGTATTCTTATATTAGGAAAGCTTATTGGATAGGTTGAGAACAAATCTGAAAGCAAAGATATTTTAGCCTTGTCTACTATTTGTTCACCTGGAAAGAGAATGTCCTTTGAGTGTCATGTGCCAATATGGAGATGATAGTGAAGAGGCTGAGAAAGGATATGCCTGAGCTGGCATAACCTGTCTTCTGCAGTCATGTGTCCTGGAAGGGACCCAGAAATGTCTATTCTCAAGGAGATAGTGAAAAAAAAAAAGTAGATATATGACTGGTTACTACTGTGGGAGCAAAATACCATGGTCATTAAAGGCTACTGAGCAGGTTACTTTGGGGACCAAACTGGAGAGTTGGTCATGGTTCAAGAAGATACAGAGGTCCCAAGGCTTCAGGGGGAATGAATCAGCAGCAAGGGAGAGCTACAGGGTGTGACTAGGTCAGGAGGACAGCTATTAAGGTACATCAGTAGGATGCTTATTGATAGGAACAGACTAACCGTACGTCAGTGATACCAGCCTCCACATAGACAGTGGAGTGCAGCCCAAGGACCATGAAACAGGGAGCTAAGTGTAACCATAGGTTGAAAGGTTTAGGTAATTTTCTTGCATCTTATAAATGACAGCATTCAGTATCAATCATTTCTGTTTTTCAAACCTGTGTTCTTAGAATCACATAAGTCCAGAATGTTATGCAAAATTTCAAAGAAATTATCAAACCTATGAACATCCAATTGCTATTTTCCTTGGTGTTATAATTCATTTAAACAAAGATTCTCTGAAAATATTTTTGGCTTTTTTATTTTTTATTTTTTTTTAGTCTAAATACATAACAGATCAGTAAGGCCAGATTTCTAATTTAATAAACTCCTACGTGGAGGTTATTAGGTGTCAGAAACTGTTCTAAATACTTTAAGAATATTCACTCATGTAATTCTCACAACATTCTTATGACGCAGATACTATTATTATCTCTATTTGACACATGAGGAAACTGAAGCACACAGAACTTCAGCAACTTTGAGTTAACACAGTTGGTAAATGGGAGTTGGGTGTTGGACCTAGGGCGTCTGGTTGAAAATCGATACTATTTATCACTCGCTAAGCCACTTTATGAATTCATCTGGTAAATTTAAATAAGGAGCCTCAAAGGTCACTAAATATCTATTTTCTTTACCAGCCTTCTCTGGCAGCTGAGATTATCCTTTTGCCATGTGTTTAGTTTAAGACAATGAAAGCGACCAATGGTTACACTTAGCTACCTACCACTTGTGTCTTTTCCCAAAATTGTTCCCCAAATTTCCAAATCTGTTTGTACAGCACATTAAGATTTTCCTAGTTACGACAATATGGGGAATGCTACAAAATACACTCAGACCTTGGAAATTCACAAAAGAATCCTTTTCACTTTGTTTAATCCAAAGTTTTCTAAGTGTAACTGGGTATGAATATATTGAAAACATTTAGAACATAGAGGGATTTCTGGGCAATGCCTGATAATGGTAAGAACTCAGGATCTGGGGTAAAACAGTGCAGATTCAATTCCTCAGCATTTAGAAGAAAAAAAAAAATACAACTACCTTTTTAAGCCTCAGTTTTCTTTTATAAAATGAGAATCAAAACAGCCCCTTACTGAAGGCTGCTGGGGTTACCACACAACCAGTTCACTTGGGAATCTTACAGCATAAGCGGTCTACTACAAAACATTTCACAGGCAGGGTTTCAGCTGTTTAAATTCCAACAACAGGTTATTTTAAATATTTCTAATTCTCCCCAGACACACATGCCAAAGAGCAAAATTCTCTCTCTTCTTCTAGAGACTTTAAGAAGTCCTGACATCTTCTCAGTGTCAGAATGGGAAGAGTTCATTTGATTTGGCTGTTGATTACAGAAATTGAAAATCTACCTCCGTGCCATGGAATAGTGCTCAGGTCTGAACTGCAAATGAACATAATTTCTTTGAGAAAATTGTGCCAAACATCAAAAGCTCCAACCTTATTTTTCAATCTCTGTGCTCTCTTCTCACGAGGCATCAACATTATTCTCCTCTGCACTCATTTCTGGTGTTGACATTTCTAGTTTAAATTCTAAGTCTACTAGGTCACCTTGAGAACTGTTCACCAACAGAGATTTTTTTTTTCCCAAAGAAATCTGTCTCATGGTGACAAAAATGCCACTATTCTCAAAGCCCAATTCTTTAAACAAAGCAAAGCAAAGCAATTTTGTAATTTCTTCTCATACTGTGAGCCTGATGAGCTTGGTCTCCAGACACCAAACTATTTCTCCTCTTCCTTTCATTCTCTTTTTACTACACTGCACATGTCACTAAATTCACTACCGTAAAAGATGGACAAAAGTCATGCTTTTCCCAAATGAATTTTCAAGCTGCCATAGAAACTTCAGGCAAAAGAATATTTTATTGATTCATCATCTAGTTCTGAATCATTAATCAAACCTAAGCAGTGAGCAATAAACCCTGCAACCAAAGTGACTAGAAATTAATGTCATACGGATGACAGAGAAGGAAGGAGAAGCAGTGCTTTATTTATGGTCTTTGGCGCAGGAACAGATGATAAGTACACACTATAAAATGTTCCCATTCATTCTATTTTCCTCTGCTTTTCTTTTCTTCCTCCTTGTTCTTTCCACCAGTAGAGAATAGATAGGACTTTTTCAGTGAATGAAATACATAAATGTGGAGGCTACAAGGGCACCCTTGTAGTATCAGGTAATGTTAAAAATTCAGACTCTGAGGTCAGATAAATCTTGTTCTATCATTTAATAGTGGTTTCATCTTGGGCATATCACAGAATTTCTGAAAGCTTTGTTTTTCTTCCACATTTAAGATGCAAATAAAAATAATATTCATTTCCTACAAGTTTTGTCAGCATTAAATGAGACAAAGCCTCACATATAGTAAAGCATGCAATAGAATTTAATTAATATTACCACTTTCCCTCAGACTTCTGTCATTATGTGATTATTCTCCTCCAGCCTTTAGGTTGTTTTTGTTTAGATAGGGAAGTTAAAGAAACTGCTCCTTGGTTGACTTTTTGAAAAATATGGAACTTAAGTCTAAGGTTCAAAGAAGCCAATGAGAATGTTAATCTTGTCTATCAAACCTAATTACCATTTACTGCTAAGTACAGACTGAGAGAGTATGAGAAAAACAAAATAAAACAGAGAATAACACTGTGATTAGTAGATATAACATATAGGTGTTGTTAGAGAAACCTTACATTTATAAATATAACTTAATACTACTTTTTGTATAAACTGAGTTTTTATAAATTGTATATAAAGCAAGTATTCATTTATTATATTTTTATTTTAAATTTCCAGCTCTGGTGGAAAGGAACCATTCCCATTCCACAAGGTGAAACAAAAACAAGAAAATAAAACCCAGGGTTTAGAGTCAAACATGCTTGCATTGAAATAAAGCTCTCTTTGTTGTATTTGGTATAGAAACATGGACAATTTATAGGCATTCTTTCTTCCGTTTCCTCATATATAAAATGGCCATCACCCCATCTGCCTCACAGAATTAATTTTTGGATTCAATACAATGTTACAGGTAAAGTGTCTATATATTTTCATTCGACAACTATTTGCTGAGCACATACACTGTATAGGACACACTGCACGAAGCACTGAGAATAAAGTAATACATTTGATAGATATGCTCCCAGACCCTGGAACTTACTTCTAGTTGGGGGAGGCCTAAGAATTAAAACCATGCAATGGAGGTGATGTGCAGGAATCCATGAAATCTTTCTTCAGAGGGCCTAACATAATTGGGGCCCAGAAATCTGCCCTGAGCAGGGGGATTCTAACTGGGACTCAAGCCAGGAAGCATGTCTATTTGAATTACTATGCTCAGTAAATGGCTTTTTTTTTTTTTAAATGTCCAAGGGAAAAGAATGAATAAATAAGCAGCAAATGAGTGTATAGGTGTTAACTGGGAAAAGGAGGGTAATGGGGAAAAGAGGGTGCCCCTGCCAAGAGAAGAGCATGTGTAAAGAAGCATGAAGCATGTATTGTGCTCAGCAAATGAAAGTTAAGTTATGATTACAAAGAAGTATTTTCACAGAAATAACATTTTGCCCCAACTCACATATAAATCCCACTAGAGGTATTAGAATTTTTAAGGAATAGATGGTATAAAGACATAAAGATAGACTTTGGGGCCACTTATTAAGATAGAAACTCTGAGAGAAGAATGGGTACAGGTTTCCTATCCTGCTAAATTTTATAGAAGAGTTCCTCAAATAAGTCCTTTTTCTGGTTGGCAACTGTTCTGCTAATCCTTGGGGGAAGGGATCCCAGGGAGTAGCAAATGGATCCTTCTAGGCAACTCATTTTTATATTATGCTTTATAGAATATGCAATGGCTAACCTGTTATGTCGGGTTGGCTTGTAATGAAGATTTTCATAAAAACTTTATATAGTTAATAACAACTAATAATAATAGTGCAGTGCATTTCATATAAAGTACTGTTTTACCTTTAAGTGCTTTTTCATATTTATTATATTAACTATCTTAACGGTTTCTTATAACTTTTAAACCTCATTTTTGGATGAGGTAGCTGAGGCATGGGCCTTGAACCCTCTGCATCCTGAGTTTTAAAATCCAATATAAACAAAATACTTTTTAAAATCTAATGGGGGAGGGTTTTGCATTCTTTGCATTCTCTCTGTCTCTCTCTGTCTCTCTGTCTCTGTCTGTCTGTCTCTCTCTCTCTCCCCTCCCCACCTGCATGTGTATGTGTGTATTGAGAACGAACTAAATGCATTATTGCTACACGACACTATTTACCCATAACATTACAAATGGGAACAACTTGAATTGGTAATTAGATAGTTTCCAAATTTCTTTCAAATGCCTTATCATGTATGATGCGCCCCCAAATGTTAAATGTCTCACGTCCCATCTAGAGTCAAACAACTAAAGAGCAGTAGATCCTGGACTGGAATCAAGATCGACAAATATCTTTACAAGCATCCATTGAAAGTATTCAGTTGATTATTTTATAAGACAAATAAACAAGCAGAGAAATAACCTTGAAGTAGAACAGTGTTGTAAAGCTGTCTTTCCCTAATGTTTCAGGAGGAAACAATGCTGTCCCCACAATGGGTTATGATATATGCATATGATTCTAACGGTGGCCAAACCAAGACTGAACATGGACTGGATATGGGAGTAGAAGTAAAACTAGAGAACAATCTCAGAGGTGCTTTTCACCCCTCAGAAATTGAAATTATGCCCAGTTTAATACTGTTACATTTTAGGTTGTTTCAAAAATCTAAACTACATGCAATCTCTTGTACCTTGTTAATATTTTCTTATCTGTTTATGGGCTTATTGGAAATGCCTGGAACTGCGTTGATGCCTGACAGATTCTTAAACTAAGGGAACCATGAAGTCAAGGTCTATTAAAATACTGTAAGGAAACTCTTGTGCCTAAGAAATTTACATTCCAATGTGCTGATTACATTCCTTTTCTTAATGAAGGAACATTTCCACTCAAGGGTTCCCACAAAAACAGCACTATAAATTTATTTATTTTTTTCTGGTAGGCATGAACTCAAAGTGTTACTTCTTAAAGATGGTGGAATAGAAAATATATCAATTGATATCTGCATATAAAGAGTCCATTCTTTACTATCCTTTTTAATGGTGGATAGAAGAGACAATATAGAACCAAACATATTAAAGGCATATATATTTGACGTTAAAATAGTTTTGAACGAAGGTATCAAATTCAGGATACCTGAATCAAATCAAGAAAACTCACTGTAAATGTCAGCATGTATTATATATATTTACCTTGTTTTTGTTTGTCTGCTTTCTTAAGCTTCAAGATAAAGCAACTTACTGTTTCAAAGCACTATGAGAAAAAGAAATGAATATGCTCTCTGTCTTTCTTTCTCTCCCTTTTCTCTTTTTAGGTACTTACATTTCCTTAGGACTGAAAGATGATCGTTCTAACCTGAGATGCACTTCCGTCAACAGTTATTGGAGCAAATAAAGATCTGCTTATGTCAGGACATCAATCTTCTACTTATAACTTTAATAAGACCTCTGATTTTATGCTGTTTTAAAGTTGTAAAACATTTTAGCAGGTATTATCTCATATACTTCTCAAAACAATAAGAAAATAAGATGAGCAAGTCTTGTTTTGCTGTTTTTGTTGTAGTTAATGTTTTCACTTGAAATATTGAAAATCAGAAAAGTGCAGAAGCCATGGTCACACTGATCCAACTAGAAAAATTCAAAGGATCAAACTTCTTATATACTGCTCTTTCTATTACCTTGTGTTTCTTGCTACTTTATTGTTTATCTAAATAGTAACATCCTAAATTTATATCTGTCATTCAAGATATTTTCTAGTCAAATCGACACTTAGTGTTTTGACTATTTTTCAAAACTCTTTGGAAACATCCAATTCAGTTAAAGGTAGACTCTTTATCTGATCATCCCTGCCCCTCCTGTGGTTACTTGCACCTGGGATGTCTCCTGCCAGTTCCCAGAACCAGCCAGATCCTGTCCTTCCATGTCCAGATCTTACAGGACTCTCCCTGCTGCCACCAAACCTTCATAAACACTCTCAGCAGCAGAATCCTCTCTTCTCTAAACTTGCATTTTGCGCTGTTTGTACTACTCATTCCTCTATTAATAGACACTTTTTTTTTTAAGATTTCTTGCTATGTAATGGCTTATGATAGTATTTATACGTGTGTGTCCAAATATAAATGATTCCCCCACCCCAAACATTACATCTTTCTTTGCTGAGAAGCATATGTGTTATACCATTCTTTTTAACATGTTCATTTTTTTTCCATGGTAACTGATCCCCAATATATATCTGAAGAATAAATGCAAATGTCAACAAAATTGAAAGATTTGCTGTAGATACTTAATTGTATTCTGGCAAATCAACTGATATTCTGATTTACCAGTACATTTTATAGTAGTTGAGTTAAATACAATTGTTCCAATTCATAGACACTCAGGGAAATATATTTAATATATTTCACATAGGTAGGTGTTTTAAATAGGCATAATTATTAGAATCTTTTAAAATAAAATTACCTGTTTAGCATTAAGCATTGTAGTAGACAGAATAACGTATCATACCCAAAAAGGTATCCACATTCTCACCCTTAGAACTAGTGAATATGTTGCCCTACATGGGAAAAGGGACACTGTAGATGCGATTAAGTTAATATCTTCAAATGAGGAGATTATCCTGGGCTATCCAGGTGGACACAATGAAATCACAAGTCCTTATAAGAGGCACACAAAAGGGTCCAAATTAGGGAAAAAAAAAAAAAAGAGGTAACAATAGCATCAGATTGGAAAAATGTGCTTTGAAGATAGAGGAAGGGACCACTAGTAAAGTAACTCAAGTGGCCTCCAGAAAACAGAAAAGGCGGAAAAGTAGACCACCTTCTGAAGTCTCCAGAAGGCACACAGCCATTCTAACACCTGACATGACTTTAGAATCCTGAACTCTAGAACTCTCAGTGAATAATTCTATATTGTTTTAAGCCACAGTGTTTGCAGTAATTTGTTAAAGCAGCCACAGCAAACTAATACAAACATAATGAAGGGATTCCCTTTATAATAAAGTCAAGTTAAACCTTAAATTATTTGTGATGTCATGTAGTCTCTCCATAATATTGGGTTTTTATTGTGTTGTTCACAGACATTGGAGAACCTTATACCTGGAGCACGATTTGATGCCTAAAAATCTGGATAACAGATTCAGACCTAATATTTCAGTTGCTCCTTAAATGTACAAAAAGAGAATTTGAAAGACTTAAAGATTTCAAGATTAAAATCAGCATCAACGAATAATGCTCATAACTAAACTGTAATTTGGGTTTACTTGGTTTACATTTCTCTCATCAGCTTAGTGAAACATAAGGTAACTCTCCTTGTCACTGATTAAGTGTACGGTGATTAGGTGCTCATGGCCTTAGAGGCAATTATGCTTGGTATTTCCCATTGGTTTCTTTCCCCACAGCCATTATTATCATATGAGTTCTGTTAGAGTTGATAAGAAAATGCTTAATTAATGACTGGCCTTCCATTTTCCTTGTGTAATTTCATGGATATCAAATTTGTTTAGGGAATTAACATGGTGATAAAATCTCAAACAAAACAAAGTGAACACATTAAGCAGTGAAGGCCCCACTGAAAAACGTATCCTTATAATTTAAGCAAGTCCTACTCTCTTCCCTAAGAAAATATACTCTAACCGTAGTTATCGTCTCTATTAAAACATCAGGCCTTTATGTTTAGGTTAAATAAGTTTGGTACATTTTCACAATGGGACATTCTTCAGCCATGAATTGTACATGTAGATATATTGACATGACATGGATAAGTGTTCTTTATAAATGGTTAAGTAAAAAAAAGACATTGCAAAGCAACCTATAGAGTAGAGGTTTCTAATCTTTTTAGTTTCAAGATTCCCTTACATGGAGGACAGCAAATATATTTAGCTTACATAGATTTTATTGATTTATGGTTATTAGAATTTAAAACTGAGACATGTTTAAAATATTTATTAAATTATTTACAACAATAAGTCATTGCACATTTACTTAAAACATATTTTATAAAAAGTTATATTTTCAAAACTAATTTAGTGAGAATAATGGCATTGTTTTGCATTTTGCAAATCTCTTTAATGTCTTACTTAATGGAGGGCAACTGGATTTGCATATCTGTTTCTGTTTCTGGCCTTAGAAACTTCACTCCACATCCGTGAAAGAATGAAAGTGAAAAAAGCAAATAACATCTTAATATCATGATGAAAACAGTTTTGACATCCTGAACTCCATGAGAGGACCTGGGAGACCTCCAGAGGTCTTTGAAAACTACATGCTCTCTATGTTTGTATATCTACCTATTATCTATCTATTATCTATGTATCTATCTATCTATCCATCATCATCATCATCATTATCATCATCATCATCATCATCATCATTATCATCTACCATGATCTATCTAGCCATTCACCCATCCATTCATTAATCCTCTATTTCTTAGAAAAAATTGTAGGGAAATTTTGATGACATCAAATACTATTACTACTGTGGCTGCTACTACTGTTATCATAGTAGAGTTACACCACTATTCATTTATAGTGAACATTTTTTGAGAGCTTACTATGTTTCAGGCATTAGGATAAACACTCAACAATTATTCTATGGTCAGTCCTCACAAAAGCCCTGTGAGGCACATCTTCTTATTTTAGGTGAGAAACTCATTTTACAGGTGAGGAAACAAATGAGAATAAGTATCTTGCCATTTAGCAAGTGGTAGATCCAGGACTTTAACATGTTTCACTCTGGATCCCAGGTTATATGTTGTAATTATAAAATCTAAGGGAAAAAATTAGTAAACAGAACAGAGCATTAAAGTGTGTGTGTGTGTGTGTGTGTGTGTGTGTGTATTCCTGCATACTTGTGGGTCTTTGTATCTCGATAAGTCCTTTAAGGGATATGTCCAACAACTGATGATATCCCAAATTGTAAGCAAGTCTATATTAACATTTTTTTCTAATAAGTTTCTTTTGTTTCCACTGATATGGAAGAATTTTTCCATAACGTACTGTAAGTAGAAAAACTTTATATTTTTTTAAGAACATGAAAATATAAGCCAAGCATCTCTTTCTATTTTTTAGAAGAGTTTTTAAACTTTTAGAATACCAACGAACACCTTTTTCAATGATTCATTGTAAAATAAATTATTTATTTATCTATCTTTCCAATAAGAATTCTGGCTTAGGGAACATTTATTATATTTCTTACTTTTTAAAACTTTTTTTTCCCCAGGAAATTGATCAAATTAATAATCGATTCTTTAATCATTCAGAATAAGTTGTTTCAGTTTTTGAATCCATCTACAAAAACTATCGAATAAGGATGACAGTGATTACATTTAGCAATTAACATTAAAAAAAAGATTTGACTTTAAATCAGTTCTAAAGCTAAGGTCTAAATCAGCAGTTCATGTACCTCCAAGAAATTGTTAATAAACAGTATGTATGTCAGATGTATATGTGCATTTTCTGGATATAGATATATAAATTTTATCAGGTTTATATTGATCAAGGAATCAGTGACTCAGGCTAAAAATCACTCCCTTGATCAAAATTCAATGCATCATGTAAAGAAATGTATCTAAATTACTATAGATAGTGTACCTTTATTTATTTTATACCATTATCAGGCAAAAATATTTGCTTGGATTGAAAAAATAGTTTTCAGAAATAATTACATGTATTTATAATAGTTAACCTCACATATATACATATATGTGAGTAAACAGAGTGTGTGTGTATATATATATATATATATATATATATATATATATAATCATCCAGCAGGTTATTCTACTAAAAATATAAGTTCCTTTGGGACTAATTTCTATTTTAATTAAAAATAAATTCTAGTTCCCCTCATGTAATAAAATTCTGAAATGTTACACTCAGAGAATCAATATTTTATAATGCTTTGCTTTGACTAGAACCCATCATGAATAAAATTATTTTAAAGGTTGTTATAAATCCCCCTACTTTAGTTCTGAAAGGAATTATTAGTTTTATGTTGATAAATGTTCGAATATAATGGACATAAAATGATCTCTTAAAGTGTTTACACACTTTGTCCTTAAAAGAAGTTCTCTTCATTTAAACCTGAAGTTGGAATAAACACAAGTTTTTTACAATACTGCTTAATCTTT
Source organism: Rousettus aegyptiacus (assembly GCF_014176215.1). Classification (NCBI taxonomy): domain Eukaryota; kingdom Metazoa; phylum Chordata; class Mammalia; order Chiroptera; family Pteropodidae; genus Rousettus; species Rousettus aegyptiacus. Next base: position 23,984,300 of record NW_023416310.1, read on the forward strand.
GGGATAATGAGTATAATATTTGCCTATTTTTTTAAAGGACTGCTTAAGGAAAGATAATGAAAGATGTAGAAATCTACAATTTTAGCCTCATTTTAACTAATATTTATCACTTTTATTCCCATCAATTACTTTCGCCTTCTTTATACAGACAGAGGTAAAGATATCCAATAATAATTTCCCTTCAGCTTTCTTGTATTCCTTCTCCGCCATTCCCCCAACTGATGGCAGTATCAATACTCAAACGCATTCCAAATTAGATTGTGAAAGGGATGAGGAACAGGAGAAATTGGCTTGATAAAGTACACACATATTATCTGCTCCAAAATAACCTAGAGTTAGACAAACTATGTTTGCATCCAGATAATTTTCCTATTTCAAGCTGCCATCTAAATGTACCACTTAATCCATATATTTTTAGGATCTATGTCCCAATCATTTCAATTTAGAAATTGTCACTGAAAGTTACCTCAATAAATAATCCAAGGTCACTGGGTTACAGACTTTATACTCTCATTTCCTTGTTTTCAATAAAATTTCCTTTGTAAAATTGTTAAACAATTATTTTGGTAATAATCCAGATTTCAATTATTATTATTTTCATTGTTCAATATTATACAAATGATATTTCATTAATATTTACACTTAAAGAAAATGTAGAATTATTGACATTTATGCCTGGATCTGAGCTCCTTCCACACATTAAAGAAGATGTTGTAGAAATGATAGACTATCAATCATTTTTCTCTACAATTATATTTTTAAAAAGAATAATACAATATATATCTGTAGATAATTTAGACTTTTTGATTTAAAAGGCAGGTTTGGTTGAGCTTCTGTATGCCAGTAATAGAATCTGAATTTGTACTATTTTCATAAAAAAAATAACTGATTCACATTACTCTGAATGTGAGGGATGGAGCTGGCACCAATGACTCCAAGGCGTTGACTGATGCCATTGGAAATCTTTCTCTTTCAGACTCTTGTTTATCTGTTTCTGTGTTAACCATTCCTCTTCTATTGCCAGAATGGGAAATGGAGAGGAGTGTGCCTACTGATAGTTACTGTTCCAGACTTACAAAACTCAATGTTTGTCATCTCAGAAGGAAGACAGAGCTTCTCTCACTTGATTCCACATATAAAGCATTATAACTGGCATTCGAGTCTCATGGCCTTTGCTGGAAACTTATTGTAGCCATAGGGATAACATTATGCCTGGGAGCCCACCAAATAAATCCACAGGGGTTGAAGGAGGCCATGCTGGTCAGGCAGAAACAATCGATTCTACTACAATGACCATGTTTTGAAACTGTGCCTTGCTCATAAGCAAGCTCTATCTTGTTCAGGCTTTCTTGTAGCTTCTTAGACATCAGCAATGTATTCTTTTTCACCCACTCTTTTTGCACAATTTGTATAAAGCCAATTGTGTGACACTGAAAAGCCTGTTCAAACTGGCTATCCATGCAGTCTGTACTTGCATCATAAACTTCTTTCTTCTCCTTCAAATACTTTTTCTACATATGCTCAGAAACAAACAAAAACAAAAAGCAGAAAAACAAAACAAAATAAAACAACCCAGAAATGAAAGCTCACTTCTTTTTCTAAGTTTGTTGTAATTCTTAATGATTCTGTAGACGTTATTCTAAGGAATGTTTGAAAAGTTAAAAGCGGAAAGTTCTTTGAAATACTTCCTAAATGGTAAGTGAAGGTTAGGGAAGAAATTTGAAAATTATGTTCTCACTGTGTGAAAACCTTTCTGAGCCATGTCAGCTAGCATTCTGTATGTGGAATAAAGAAGATCTTAGTAATTTTATATCCATTTCTATGGTTAGCAGAATAGAGTCCATTCAATGAAAGCACAGACATAGAGACATAAATTAGAGAGAGAAAAATGCACCCTTGTCTAAAAGCTTTGCCTACAGGAAACTATATTCTGTCCTGACAGGGGCTTCCTGTCCACAGTACAGGTTACCCATTGGGGCAATCTAAAGCTGGGGCACATACATTTCTTTCAGAGCAGCCCATAGTTTTTAATGATCCACAGAGTCAAAGGCTTTACCATAGTCTATAAAACACAGACTAACCTTCTGAAATTCTTTGGAGCACTCCAGTATCCAGAGAATGCTCACCATTAGGTCTCAACTACCTCTTCAGTTTCTGAATCTGGCTTGAACAGCCAGCATTTCTTGCTCCATATAAGGTAGAAGCCTTATCTGTATCGCCTTGAGCATCACTTTATTTGCATGGGAAATAAGAGTAATGATTAGAATCATATTCCCAATTACTATGTATGGATATAAAACTTGGACAGTGAAGACGGCTAATAGGGAAAAAAAATAATCCGTTTGAAATAAGAGGTTGAAGGAGGGTTCTACAGACACCCTGGACTTCCCGAAAAACAAACAAGTGGGTCCTAGAGAAAATAAAGTCTGAAAAAAAATGACAAGACTGAAGCTGTCCTACCTTGGGCACATCATGAGAAGGCAAAGTTCTTTGGAAAGACAATACTGCTGGAAAAAATAGAAGCCAACAGGAAAAGAGGAAGACCAACTATGACTTGGTTGACTTCATAAAAAAAGCTATAAATATAAGTTTACAGGAGCTGAGTAGGGCTGTTGAGGACAAGACATTGTAGACTCATCATAGAGTCATTCACAGGACACCAGGTGTCAGAGCCCAGTCAGTTGCATATAACACACACACATACAGACATACAGATATGAAGAATCACGTCCCTTGTTTTCCTATCATTAATTAGTAAACACATATATTACATCAGTTTGAGTCTGAACACAGGCAAAAGTTGGTGTCCTAGTTTTAAGACCATCAAGCAGAAGGGATTCTCTCTCACTTCAGGATGGTTACCATTTTTGTTCTATTTAGGCTTTCAAGTGAGCGGATGAGGCCCACTTACCTTATGGAGGGAAATCTGCTTTACTCAGTCTCCCAATTTAAATGTTCATCTCTTCTGAAAACACTCTCATAGAAACACCCAGAATAATATTTGACAAAATATCCAGCACGTAGCAGTCCAGTCAAGTTGACACATAAAACTAATCATCACAACATACATGCCCAGGATCTCTCATCTCCTTTCTGTGAAGTGTGGAAAACAGCATCCTGAGTTTTCCAAATAGAGTTTTCCAGAAAACTTGGAAAAGTAATGCTAAAAAGTTTTAAATGTTTTCTAAGAAATCAACAATCTAGAAAATTCTGAAGGCTCATCTGTAGCAGATTTCCTGCATTATTAAATCCAGAAAGCTATGCCTACTTAAATGGAAAACAGGTTGTTCTGGTTTTGGTAACACATGTCATTTAACACAAAGACTTAGTCTTCCAAACATGACTTGTACTAACCTACAGCTTTGAGATCCTTTTCCCTGTTATAAGTTTTATATCTCCAGTAAAGCTGGGTCCACTGTTCCTCACAGGAAACAGCCCCATTCTTCCCTATTGATAAATGTATAAAATTCAGGTTCACAAGAGAAACAGAGGACCATGCACAGACTCTGTGGGCAGTGCAGCTCTTCCAAATACAAATGCCTGGTTTCCATAAGGCAACTGGTGACTTCTTAGGGGCAAAACTCTTTCAAATCAGTGTGTGTGTGTGTGTGTGTGTGTGTGTGTGTGTGTGTGTGTGAATCTATCAACACATTCAGAATAGTCTGTGCAAAAGAATTCTCACTTTGAAGTCAGGAGGCCTGTGGCTAAGTTCAGGCTCTGCCAGTGGAGGTGCTTAGAAAATTAGGCACAGGACATCACTATTGTGTTTTTTCAAAAGCACATGTTTTCCCATATCAATTTATCTTTGAAGCAAATTTTAATAAGAATAAATAAAGGACAGGTTTATAATTGTTTCAATGAAGACAAAGATAAATCAGAATAATTTCTTTTATTGCAGCCAATGAGCCTATCATGATTTTGCATTTCTCTTAAGTAATTTATTCAATGTAATGTTTTGTTGCCATGTGCTACAATTTAAAGAATTGTTTTTACTCATCAGTTTTGAATCAAAAGTGATGTATAACTTTAAGTGGAAAGTGTTACTTTAATACATTGTTCAAGACATATTGGAGGATTATCAAGGGCCATGTTTTAATTCCTACATAAAACATGTTTTGTTTAATTAATGGTCTGTTTTATAAGGGCACTAGAATATTTTTCTAAGAGATCTGTATTCTTTTTGCTTGTCTCCAACAATAATATATTTTTAAGTATCATTTTATACTTGCAAAATGCTTCACCTATATGAATTATCTCAAATTATGAGCAGAGATAAAAAAATTCAAAAGATGTGATTTATAGACAAAAAACTAGGAAAAATGTATTAGCTTTATCCTGGGCTCTTCAAGAGCTGTCTACTCTAAACATCCATGAAGAGATGTGAAGCTCCCTCATATAAATATAAGAATGAATGCTATTGTGTCATATTCTGTGCCTTTAAACTAATAATCTAGTGAATGATTTGCCCTCACTTTTTGTTGCTTTGAGCTGAATATACATTATCCTTCAAACTCTATTTCCCAGAACAAATCACTGAACAAAAGGTCAGCCTGGGTTGAGTTATGTGAGCTGCTAATCCATTTGCCACTTCATAGTCATCATGTAATGGAAATTTACTGACTTCTACAAACAAATTCATAGGGAGAGTGTAACAAGAAGGGAAGTTTTAAATATTTGTCACAGAATAAAGATTCAAAATGTTCCAGACAAGCTGTATCTTTTAGTTGAAATTGAGAATAGGAACTTAATTACTTAGAAACTCAGGTGAAAACCTGGGTGTTGGCCGCTTTTTGTAGTATTTCCTGTTGCTATGAGTTAAGAAACTAAGGTGGCCCTCTGATTTGAGCAGTAACAAGGGTGACAAGTCGGGATGTTGCTTGTTTGGATAGGCAACTCCTTTAAAAACATGTAAGCCTCTATACTACAACCAAAGCCAGAGACATTGACTCATCATTGTCTTTGAGCCTAGGACATAGCCTTGGAATTTCTGTCTGCTGGTGGTCAGCCTTAGTGTAGTTGTACTGCCTAGTACCTAGGTTTCCATTGATGTCTACCACATTAGATGATGTAAAAACACAGGGGAGATGGTGAGGCAAGAATCATCTACATTTTGCTCTAGGCCGAATCCAGCCACATCTCCTTAATGAGTTAGGAAAACTCTTTAATGTACAGAAAGCTTGACAAAGGTGCTTTGGGCTGGGATTGCTTTTCCTGGGCCCCAATCTTGTTTCTGCTACATCTCCTTCTTCCTTGTCTTTGCTGATAGTAGCCAGCTAGGACAGAGTTCTGGCTTTACAAAACCTGAATATGCATAAATGATTAAATTCCCATTCTCAGTTAACTTGGATTACACATTATCATCAGAAAAGCCTTTTGCCAGAAAGTAAGATTTTCTTCTCTTTCAGAATGGTGGGCTTAAATGCAAATCTTCATTCTAGCAGCGCTTCATTAAGACTATGAGTAGCCAACACAATCTAGCCTATTGAAAATTTCAAATATCTTAATACTGTAGCCTTGTAGCATATGTTCTGCTAGTTAGGGAATAATAAACCATTGTTTGAGAAAAGAGAATTAACTTCATAGTGACAACTGTCCATTTTAAATCCAGTTTGCTCACTTTATTGTTTCCCCCTAATTGCAACTCATTCCACATTTAGGATCTGTAACATTTAACATTCCTCTTTCTTAAATCCACTTCTGTTTTTAGCTAGGACATTTTCATTTCTAATTAAAAGAAGCCTTGACTCTACTCTTTAAAACAATGATAAAAATTAATTTCTTTATTAACTTAAAAGTACAAGTGGCAAGGTAAGAATGTAATCACAGTTCTGAACTCCTTTTCATATTGCTCTAGTTCTCCGCTCTCGTCACTCTGTTTCTCTCCTGAAAACAAAATGGCTGCGGTTTGACTTAGGTCACATGTTCCTTCCATTCAACTTCCCTAGAATAGTATAGATCTACAACAGCTGTCTGGGTCAGCCTATAGAGGTCCACTTCATTTGTAAAGACCAAGAGATTCTGATTTGTAGGGTAATGGTCAGCACACCATGTTATATTAGGACTAGATGAGTATCAAGGAAGATGGTGACTCTACAGACTGAGGCCATGGCTTACAATATTATTTATGAAAACTAATCAGGTCATTTCATTGTATATGAGCACAATATGGGACAATTATAGAATGAAGGTACAATAAAAGTTAATATAATCTTAGGTTACATTCATAAAATACATATTAGAAACAGAAAAAAATCTAGCCTTAGTTTTAATTTAGGTTGGCTACACTCAACTTGAAATGCTATTTTTAGATGTGAGTGTCACAATTTAAAAGTGATATAATAGGGACTGTGAAGAAAGGCAAGTAGATTTTTTAAAATGTCATGTAAATATGATGACCAGAAAGTCAAATGTTAGCATTTACTTTATAGACATTATCCATGGCCATCCAATTTCAATGTTTTTGTATGTAGGCTTCAAGAATACACATACATCACATATTTTATTTATATATATATATATATAATTTATACGTAATTTTATTTTATATTTATAATTTTATTTCATATTTACATATTTTAATTTTCTACTTATGAAAATAAATGCATGAAAACTCACTGCAGAAATTCTAATAATGTTAAATTATATTAAGTAAAAGAAGTTTTTTCTCTTTATAATATCATTCTTGTCCTTAGAAGTTTAATTCACATACTTATTTTAGTGATTATTTTTTTTGTGACATTTTATATTATAAAGTATTCAAATTTATAGAAAATGACAATAATTCATTAAAAACTATATGAGTTTTAAATAAATCATTTATAGAAAACATAACCCAACTGAAATAAATTTTAACGTTTTACAGTTCCTAATTCAGATATATTTTTAAAGATATTAAAAAAAAAAAAAAGTTCAGACACATACGAAGTACTCCTTGAATAGCTATCCTCACACTAATCACTTACCTCTCTCCTGAAATAAGCCCATTTAAATTTTGGTGTGTATCCTCTCAATGATTTACTAGTTTTGCCAAAAGTTACATGTGTGGTTAAATACATTGTTTTACTCAACATTATTTTTGGGATTTGGAGATATTAACACAGTAAATTTAGTCCATCAGTTTTAAATACTGTGTCATATATAGCTGTGTGATTACATCAAATATATATTCTCCCTCATTCTCAATGATTGTTTATAATTTTCATGCATTCAAATAAGTCAGTTTAGTTATTATTATAAAATTGCTCTCAAAGTTGGTAGACCAATTTAGATCGATATCAGTAATGAATCTCATGAGTGAGAGTTACTGTTTACTCATTTATATTAACATATTTGCTGCAAATTTTACATGTGTAATTTAATTTAGTTACATTTTATGGTGCTTTTTACTAGTATAGTTGAACATCTTTTCTTGGCCATTTGAATTTCCTCCCCATGAATTCAAAACCTTTGCTTGTTTTTCACCTTGGTTGTTTTAAATTATTCTTACTGATTTATAAAATTTATTTGTATTCACTGGCTGCTAATATTTCATAGTTTGCACATGTTAAAAATAATTTTATCCAAATTGTGAATTTTCCTTTACATTCCTTTATAAAACCGTTTTCTTGTAAGGATGTTTTTCATGTTATTGAATTCCAATCTACCCATCTTTTCTTTGATGGTATGTCTCTTGCTCCTATATGATATACTCTAGCCAGCAGGGTGTGATTATTTCTTTATGATACTGCTTTCAATACTTTTGCCTTTGAAGAAATGATCCTCAAGTCCTATTGACAGAAGACATCGCAAATTGAAGAATTTGGAAAGGAAAGATCATGTTTGGAAAAACAGAGGCCTTAGAGGCAGTAGGGTATGACAGTTATCTTAAGTAACTGAAGTGTTGTCATGTGGAAGAGAGAGAATAAGACTTTCGCTGTGTATCCTTAGAGACTTAAAGAAAGGATCAATGGGTTCAATTGGTATTCCAATATAGTGTACGAAAAAGCATCAAGGACATAAAACCCAAATGAAGATGAGAGATTCCAACATCACTGGAAATGCCGAATCAAAGACTAGATAACCTTTTCTTCTGGAGGCGCACAGTCTTTGAATGGAGAATCGTGCTGCCTTTTTCCACTTTAAGATTACAGAAAAATAAAAGAGTTATAATGTTCAATTAAATAGATCATCTGGGGAAGTAAAGAACTCCCCATATTTTAAGTATGAAAAATAAAATGACTGAAAAGTACAATAGAGAGTGTTCCTCCAGCTTGTAGGATATTTTGATAAATATAATTTTTTTCTTTTAAACTCTACTTATATGAACCCCATTAAATCACTAAATAAAACAATTATTCATGAATAGATAGCATGAAATGTAGGGACATACGTGTGTATCATTATAAATTACTATAAAACAATGATGCCTGTATTAGGTGGAACTCTGATTATATTTCATATTAAATGCAATATTATTCTTAAGAAATGAGTAGATGAGCCACAGATATATTCTTATCATATTAAACTGGATTCCTCCAGATTCCCTCTAACACAACTTTTAATTGTACTCTAAATTTACATTGCTTATGTTCTAGTAGTGTTAGATTAAACTAGTTAAATTGACATAATGTTTTCTGGTACTTTAAAGAAAGACTTTGGTGCACAGTAGCTATACTGTTTACTCCCCCCAAAAACTACATTTTTCGTATTCCACTTTTATAGTAATTGAATTTAGGTATAACCCAAATGCATAATTTATACCAAAAACAAGAATCTAATTTGTTTTATCATTTTAAGGTGACTAGACCAATGATGGCTGTAGAATTTCTTACTATGATGAAGATGAATTTTCCAATGGGTTCTTTCAGAGATAACCTTCAACTTTTGTAGGTATCTTATTTAACACCCATTTCTGCTAGAGCTTGAGTGCTCCAAATCAACTAGAACATAAAGGCAGAGAAGGAAAGTGAAATTTGCAAATTTCCATTTTCTTCTATATTTCAGTGACAAATTCTTACAGATGATAGCATATGTGTTTAATGTATACATAATATATTGAAACATATTGCCTTATATATTTTTAGCTTTACAGTTTAAATGTTCTCTAGCCTATCTGATGAGAACAAAAACATTGTGAGGCTGGAAGGGCAAGCATTTTTGCCTTTACAAGTGAGAAGATAAACTCAGATTGTTTCTTTCTTGAGATCACGTATCTAGTGGCAAAGGCAGTACTGTTTACCTTTATTTATTCAATCAGAAAATATTTATTGAGAATTTAGAGTGTTATAGATACTGTCTAGTCCCTAAGTATATAGTGAAGAGGAATTTCTGTAACCCCAATTTGTTCTGCTTCTGTGGACATGCTTGCTGCATATCACCCTCCCCTTCGATTGTTCTGTCTAGATAATAGATGTATTGCCTTTGCGTGTTAAGAACAGATGCATTACCTTGCTTGTTAAGCCCTATAAAAGTAAGGTTAACCCTAAGCTGGGGCCCAGATCTTCAGAGTGCTAGCTCTTCTGGGACCGCTGGCATAATAAACCTGTGTTCTCCAACTCTCTGAGTAGTGCTTGACTTCTCGCCAGTCTTATTCCTGCAACAATAGCATCTAGTGACACATAACTAGGCATATTAAATTTTGTTCGATTGTTACTTGGGTATTTAATGAAGTAATTCTTGGCATGGTAGCTAAGCATTTCTTCAAATTAATTTTATTAGTCTCTGAATAGTAAAGCATTATCCTTTTCTAAATAAAATGGAACAATTAATACCTTCGAACAAGAGAAGTGGAATTGAGCATTTCTCTCATTTTCATAGGTGCTTGAAGTTTAAGGATAAATGACAGAGAACTCCTCTGTTGTTCTTGAGATTCTTAAGAAAAAGGACTTTGAAGCTTTCATTATTTTACCAGAATGTCTGAAAAGTAGTGGGAGCTTAGCAACTACATTAAATAAATGAGTAGGTTTTTACTTTGAAGATGTCATATTCTAGTGTGGAGCACTTATATTTAAACCATAATAATGTGCAATGAGAAGGCACATATAGTCTAGGAGGATCTATACATTGCATTATATCTTGAAGCTTTATGTAGTATTAGGGATTGGTCTTAGAAAAATCTCAGCAGGAGATACAATTTCTTCAGTGACCATACTTTTTTACTAAATATCCACCTCTTAATTCTTCACTCATTTTTTAACATGGTAAGGGCCTTATGCCATCCCAATGTCTTGATGGTCAGATCTTCACAACTTGTTTCTCTAATACATTGAAGTTATGCTCTTGAGTGCCTAATTTTTTGAGTGCCTTGACTTTCTTAAGTACTTAAAAGAGAATCTATCTGCTGTAACTAACAAACCTTAAAATAGTAATGCATTTATCTTATCAGGGATATCTACATTAGGTTTGTTTGGTCATCAAGAAGCTTGATTCAAAAGACTGCATTACAGACATTTTTGAGAGGAAATATTTGAGGGCTTTCCCAGTGCTTCTCAGATCTGAGGAATAGGTGATTACTTATGTTGCTTTGACTGAGGCCAGCTCTAGGGAGGTACTGGGAAAATTTGTATTTTCTTTGAGCTCTAATTCATTATATAAGGTTATTAATTATTTTATGTACTTCAATTTCTCACTCTGAAATGAGAATCTTATCTACATTTGACCTCCCAGGGCATGGTGAAGATTAATTAGGTAATGTAGAGTGAACTATTTCTTCAGAAGTGTATCGTTAGTAAAAGTCTATCTGGGATATCCTCATTATTCTATTGCCAAATATTCAATGCATAAACAGATAATTGTAATTCTTCTCTGTTAAGACCTTGAAGAGTTGTCTCTGATGAGTTTGATCAAGGACTTAATCAATCAATAGTTGTTAATCTTTTCTCATTAAATTGGCATAGTGTTTAATGGAGAATCTATCTTCATCTACTCATAGGCAGAGGATAATTTTTTAATATAAGAGTATTTCCAAAGTTTATTCCCTCCAAAAGCAGAAGTTTTCTTTAGTATCTAAATTCTTTGGGCATACTATCTTTAACTCATTCAAAGTATTCTCCAACTGTAACAATGAGCTAATTTTCTAACGATTTTTTTTTTTGTAGCTCGTTCAATGTTTGGAAAGCCTTATTTCTTATAGACAATCCCCCCAAAGTTTTTCTCTCTCAATATCCACCTCAAAATACCTTTTATTAAATATAGTTATTTATTAATATTAAGATATTATTTCTACTTTTATCCACCCTGTGACTTATCTATTAATACATAAATTAATTACACATGCATTCTTTCATGCACTCATTCCACATACTGGAATAATTTATTATTTTAATCAACAAATAAAATTACATATGATAGAAATAAGTTCCTCTCCTCTGGCCCCTCCTCCTTCTTCCTTCCTTTCTTACATCATCCCCCTTTTTCTCCTCCTTGTTCTTCCTCTCCCTATCACCACTTCGCAGAGGGCATTTCCTGCATTTCTCAATTGTCAGAAAAACAGACAATTCTGTAATTTCCAGCTTTCAGACTGCTTTCCTATTCTCAACTTAAAAATGATTTCTATATTACTCCTTGATTCAGTGTGGCCATGATTCCCATGATCATAATCTCTTAAAACATTTTTTTTTAAATCACAAATCTTAGATCTTTGAAAAAAAAAAAAAAGCTAAAGAACATAGGGCTAAAGCCTCAACAATATTTCAGCAAGCAGAAAACAAGCCAGTCCCTCTCCTGTGGAGATTGAGCAGTTGCATGATAGTTTGTCTTGGTCAACTTAATCGAGTTCATTGCCATCTACAGAAAATTCTCAGTATCCGGAATGATCATGTCTTATAACTTGGCACATTCAGAAGGATGTACAGGGACTCTTAGGACTCATAACAGACCAACTCCCACAGGAAACTGTGATATAGAGAAGATTATCTTACTTACCCAAAAGTGTACAAATTGTAAGAGACAGATTACAGACAGATTACAGGGCTATTTAATTTCATATTTCCATCACATACCGATGATTCACCAATCTTTGGCCTATTGTACCAGAATTTTCAAGAGATGGGGTCTAGCTACTGGGTATTTTTTAAATTTTATTTTAAGCACATAAATCTCTTTATTTGGGAGAAATCTACTTTGAATAAATGTTTGTGGGAGACAAGGTCCAAAGGGGGTTGCATATTCCTAACCCACCTCCCAAATAATAGGAAGCAGCTAAATTACCTAGGCATTGCTAAACAAATCTCTGCCTAGAACATGGAAATTAGAAGAGTGATGCAAAAATTAAAGAAGAATTAAAAAGTTATTTATTGCAGTGCTAGTGGCATTTCAAATCCAGCAACAGTGAAGGAATGAAAAGATCAGAGTTAATAATAGGTGTTCAGATGTGGGATCATAACCAGATGGCTGAGTTGACTTCATACAGGTATCCCATGCCTTAACCTCCCTTTTGATTCCTGAGCCTGATTCTCCAACTTGTACATAAATTTTAGGAACTACTTAATATTCTTTCAAGACATAATATAATCTCTTAAGCCATAATTGGGTTTTGTTGCTTACAACCAAGACCAGACCTGAATCACCAGGTGATTCTCATAATAGACTAGATTTGAATACACACTATAAATCTTATGACAATATTTTCCTGAAACAAACAAATAAACAAAAAGATAAGTCTATGTAGTTTAAGAAAACCTTTTTCTTCTGTGTAATTTGTTTATGTAACAAAGCTTTCCAAAGACGAAAATGTTAATCACATGTAGTCATACATTCGGCTAATTTTATTAAAAAGAGTGAAATAGGCACCACTGTAGATGAATAAGGACACATGGTTTCTACATGACCAGTATGAAAACTACGTGGCAAAATGGTCAGAGACAGCACTATGACATTAAGCAGATATTGAAAACATAAGTAGAATTGGCTAGGCTATGAAGACAGGATAATTCCTTCTATATTTATCAGTAAAACCCCCGAATATGACTAGTATTACACAGGCAAGAATGAAGAGTTAATGTCCCCAGAAACTGAAGGCATCTATCAGGGGAAACTGCTCATTTCAAATATACGTTTTGAGAACAGAAGATAGCTTGAATGCATTTAACAACAATAAAAGAACCACTTGAATAAGGAGTAACATAAAAGAATGTGATTTCATTTTAAGCAAGTATAACAGATAAGTGCTGCCCCTATATACTATTTATCTTGACATGAGGAAAACACATTTACATTGCAAACACAATTTTAATAAACTACTCTTTGAATTTTCTCCAGAGCCTGTGACAGATTATCACTTACTGATGGTCTACTTTTTTGGAAATAGCTCTAATTATCTGTATTCAAATTTGGAGAATCTGGGAAGGGGGAGTTCTAGCCAAGTGCATACATGTCTTTAAGATACAGTACACAGAATCTTTACAATACAATGTATTTTTGTGTCTTTAAAAGTGATTCACAAGGTAAATCTCAAAGACTCATCACAAAGCTTTTCTTAGTAATGGCTATGTCCCTGAAGATAGAAAGGTAAATAGACAAATTGATCAGTCTGTAGCTCGTGCATCAGTCTTCCTTGAAATGCACTAAGCATCTGGACACTGGCTGCATGAATTCCATGTAAGTTTGGAGAAACAACCTCAGAGTTACTACTTTCGGATGAACTTCAGGTTGGCAGATTATAATAAGTAAGTATATACAGAAAAATCCTACATTCTTCTATGAAATTTGAACTTAAATTTTTTTTTCTTAATTGAAAAAGTCAATTATAGATAGAACTTATGAAATGATAAACATTTAACTTAAATATTATGTTTAAACATAAAACATTGAAAGGTATTTTAATTGTGTTTTTCTTTGACTACAGATATAGTGATTGAGTCCTTACCCAGGTTTTGATTTTTGGTTCTTTCACACCAAATTCAACATCATTTCTTTTTAAATCAACTCAATTTTTCATGCATTGTATAGTCAGGGTTCTTCATAGAAACAGAACCAATAGAAAGTAGATATAGATATAGACGTATAAAATACACATTATGTAAAATTATTACAGGAATTGGTTCATGCGATTACAGAGGTTTAGAAGTCTCATTATCTGCCATCTGAAAACTGGAGAACCAGCAAAGCTGGTAGTACAACTCAGTCCTGTCCAAAGGCCCAAGAATTAGGAGAACTGACACTTGAGGACAGGAGAAGATGGATGTCCTCGTTTAACCAATGAGAGCGAATTGATACTTCCTCTGTATATTTATTCTATTCAGGTCCTCAAAGGACTGGATGATGCCCATTCACACTGGTGAGAGCAACTTTCTTTATTCTGTTTACTGATTCAAATGCTACCCTTGTATGGAGACACCCTCAAAGATACATCCAGAAATAATGTGTCAGCTAGCTGGGCACCCCTTAGTCCAGGAAGTTGACAGAAAACATTAAATACCACAAGTGTTAACAAAACATATCACTTGTTTACATGGAAACAACAATTCTATTTCTTATCACACTCACCTTGTATTGATATGTATGATGTTTAATATAGATGCAAATAAAGGACAATCTAAAATGGAATATATAGGTTTAAGGATAAACACAACTATAACAAAGCATTCAGCTAAACTGAGGGTGTCCTCAGCTTGCCAACTACAAGGGATATAGTGAGTTCTAAATACCTACCAATGCTTTACAGATGAAACAGTTAATACAATGAGTAAGAAAAATGGAGAATAGTTAATGCAGTTTCTCCTGCATCAAAATAACTAATTAGGATGTCATGTCAACATGTGGAACAATGTCTGATTTGAGTAGCATCTATACTATTAAAATATTAAATATGAATCTGCATTTTCTTCAGTTTTTGAAGGTTATAATAAATTGGGCAAACTTTTGTCATTGATTAATAATTTGTCAGACCAAATACAATAAGCTATGTAACATTAACTTCTGTGTGTCTCAGTTTCCTTATCTGTGAACTGGAATTTCCAGTAATCCATATTTCATAGATTGCTAGGAGGATTAAATGTTAATAGATACAATGCCTAGAGCAGTGCCTGGCACCTAAGGAGTTGCCTTGTGCCATCCGTTGATGCTGTGCAATGTACAGCCTGTGTGGCCAAATGCAGCAGCTTTTGGAAGTGTTATTATTCCATTTTTTCAGATGTGAGAACTAGAATTAAAGAGCTTAAGTAACTTGCTCATAGTCACATAGCTATTACGTGGGAGATTCTAGTTCAACTTATAAGCATAAGGCTGTATCATCTGCTTTTCAGGATGGTGATGCTATACATAAGGTCATCAAATACTGCAGTTGCTATCTTCCATCTGTTGGTATCACAGCAAATTCTGATGGACAGACTCATGTTAAATGCCTGCCTATCCCCTCCTAAGGGAGAGGATAAGATTGTTTACTTTGCCACTCATGCAGAACATTCTAAGTCCACAGAACTGAGAAAATTTTTCAGAGCATAAAAAATCATACTAGATTGCAGATATGTTTACTGTGAAAAATTAATCCATTGTGGGGAGTATTTAATGCTGTCAGACATACTGTAGTCTATTTACATGGGGGTTAAAAAACAATTTCACAAATTAAGCAATTCAGATATAGTTTTAGAATTCAAAAGATGGACATTTTCTTGACAGTTTTAAGTTAGCTCACCTGCATTTAGATAACTCTGCTCTTACCAAATGTTCTATATTATCATGATCCCTTTTAAAATTCTTTGAGAAGTTCCTTTTCCTAATCACAAATGCTTTAATGGCTTAATTTTTTTTGTCTTTCTTGTTTATTTATTTATTTTTTTGCAAACTTTAGCCTTTTGTGCTTTTCTCTTTTTTCCTATTTACTTAAAGTAGAATGTCAAATTCATTCCTTTTATTTTCCTATTATGTATGTAATCTTTAAAATATAAATCATCATCACTTCAACCACATAATCTATTGTTAAATAAAGCATTATCTGATTGTCTCAGAACTTATGTATGCTAGTGTAGGATTCTTTTCCGAATAAACGGCTTTTATGTATCCAAATACTCATTTACCCTTTGCTCATATGATGCCACAGTAATTTTTAAAGACTATTTTTCTACTATTTTATTTCCCTTTCTTAAGTCCCTATGTATTTGCTCATAACAAGAGTCAAATCAATGGGTGAGTTTCTAATTATTTCTCTTCTGGGCTTCCCCTCCTGGAGAGATCTTAATGAACAGTGAACTGTTCTTAATCAGGCAACAGAAACAAGAAAGAGGCAGAACAAATTTCTTGCCTTATCCAATTAATGGATGATTATGGAGACTAGGGCACACCAATGCATTTACAATATCACTATGGAGATTCATAAAAGAAAATGGTTTTAAAAAAACATTGCAATATCTTGTGTAAGGGAATAAAACTTTCAGAGTGATGCTTGTAAATTAGCAATGGAACCTGGGATGGTGACTTGAGACTTTTTATTCCTCCTTCATTGGGATGTGCTAAAATAAGCCTATGGCAAGTCGGACTTAATTACAAAGAAAATCCCTTACCACATCGGTGATATATTTCTCTAGATGATTAGAATTTCCCGAGAGAGGCAGTATTTGAAAGGGAAGATCACAGCTCCCACAGACGGTCCCTCTAAAGAGGCCATGTTCCAGATTCCCATGAGCATGCATATCCTCTCTCTTTCAGGTCCGGAAGTCAACAGTCCTAATAAAGGCATTATCCCTTCTGTTTTCCCACCTTCTGCCCAAATTTTTATAAACAGACTTTTCCTTCAATTCTTCCTCAAATCATGTAATTCAAGTGTGCTATTCCTGCTGAGACTTGAATTATAAGGCCAGTTTTGAAAAAAGACTCACATAGAATTCTCACTTCAGGATTTACTAACTGGTAATATTCAGCAAATTAGTTAGCTTCTTCAAGTCTCAAATGCCTCATCTGAAAATGAAAATAGCAACACTTTCCTCATGATGGAATGAGAATTAAATGAGATTATTTGGGTAAACTGTTCGTCATGTTGTTTGATGCATAATAAGTACTCATTTATTTTCATTTCTTGTCCCTTTCCCACTGTTTATGTGATTGGTATGCCATGAAGAATCAATCGATGGGCCACAGAAGAAGTTGTCAAGAAAAGTAAAGTTTCAAAGATCTTTTCTCCCATCACAATTGTTAATATTATTAGTTAAATCTTGATTTTTACTACAAACCAATCATTTTATTGCCTCTGTACTCAATCTTTAGGTCTAAGATTGTATTCTTTGTGTGTCCATCGGTGGATGTGTATGTGTGCAAAAGAAAGAAAGAAAAATGAATATGTATGTGTATATATGAACGTGTTAAATGTTTAAATTACAAAAAAGAAAGCAGCCTCTTACAATAGTTCAAACAAAAAGAAGCAATAATTTCTTTTTGCTCAAAATCATTCCACTCCAAAGATCACAATTGTTAAATTTTAGTGCATATGCGCACACAAACACAGATGCACTCTTTTCTGTTCTAGGGGAAATGAGGTCTTACTTTAACAGACTTATTTTCATTGGTAAAAGTGAGAAGAGGGGATGGATAAATGGGTCGTACTCTCTAAAGCTCAGTTGTGAAAACACCCAGAAAGGCTGAGTGAGGGAAATGTCTATTTTGTTGTTGCCTAGTGACTCTGTTGTTTTGGGTCCCTTACCCCATTTTATTATTTAACATTTGTCTGGTAGTTTTCGTGAATTGGTTTTGATTGTTAATTACAGAGACTATTCAGTTGTTCTAAATTTTATCTTAAAATATATCACTGGCTGCATTTCTATTTCTCCACTATTTATCTTTCTCTATGAAAGAATAGATCACATTGTGTGTGAAGATTATGAACACACTGACATTTCCAGTGGTGTTATATACTGGTAGTGCAATCTACAAACATCTCTGATGCTACCACTGCATAACTACCTTGCTGCATTAAAAGAGGTTTTATAGTCAGCTCTAGCTCTGGGGAAAAGAGAATATCTAGTTGTATTGAATGTTACCTGAAAAATCTTTCCCCTTTCTCATAAGTATTGGCCATATGCTCCTTGTCTCATATGCTCCTTGAACTGAGCCTCTCCTTCTCCTTTTCCCCCTCCAGTGTCCTAGTTTCCTCCATTGATCTCTGTTTAACCTTATATTGCTATTTCTAAGGCTTATTGCTATTTATATGCTTTTTGCCCCTTAAAGGGTACTACACTGGATACTGAAGATCTTAAATCATTAAACTGCCATGGTCTTGTACTGCTGAAATGTTAGTGCTTTATTGAATATCGATAAAACATAGTTTGGAAATTTTCAACATATATTGAATGTCTAAAAATATACAGATTTGGGATGAATATATTTATCTTGTATGCTTAATCTTCTCTGCACGGATACAACATCAAAGACACAATCCATGAAAGAAATAATTAATAAGTTGGACTTCATTAAAATTAAAACCTTTGCCCTGTGAAAAACAATGCCAAGAGATAATTATAAGACAAGCCACAGCCTGGGAGAAAATGTTTGCAAAAGACACATCTAATAAAAGACTATTATCTAAAATACACAAAGAACTCTTAAAACTCAGTAAGAAAACAATCTAATTAAAAAATGGGTCCAAGATTGTTAACAGACACCTGACAAAAGAAGATATATAAGGGTCAAATAGACATACATAAATATGTTCCGCATCGTATGTCATCAGGGAAATGCAAATTAAAACAAGAAGGAGATACCACTACACACGAATTAAATGGCCCAAATCTGGAACACTGGCGACACCAAAAGCTAGTGAGAATGAGGAGCAACAGGAAGTCTCATTCATTGCTTGTGGGAATGCGAAATGGTACAGCCACTTTGGAAGACTGGTGGTTTCTTACAAAACAAAACCTATTCTTACCATATTATCTAGCAATTGTGCTTCTTGATATTTACCCAAAGGAATTGTATATGTCCACATTGAAACCTGCGCACAAATGTTAATAGCAGCCTTACTGTCTTTAAAAACGCCTAAAAATATGGTCTCAGCGGAGAAATGGAAAATCTCAGAAAAGAAATAGAAGTTATAAAGCAGAATTAAATGGAAAATTTAGAAATAAAAGAATATAAGAACATAAATAAAAATTCAATGGGTAGGATGAAAAAGACAGGGGAAAGAGTCAAGAAAATTAAAGATAAAACAGGAGAAATAACCTAATCTGATTAACAAGAAATAAACTGAAAAATTAAAGCTTCAGGGACATGTAGGACTGTAACAAAAATATCATGTTGGAATCATTGGAATCCCAGAAGGAGAGAAGCAAAAGGATGAGACTGACAAGTATTGAAAGAAATAATGACTTACGGTTTCCTATGGCACAACCCCTAAACCTACAGATTAACAAAGATACCCAAAGATACGTAAACCCAAAGATACCTACACTAAGATACATCCTAATCAACTTCTAAAGACTAAACACAAAGAAACTTTTTTAAAAAGCTAGTGCTATTACTTCCATATTCTGGCTATTGTAAATTATGCTGCAATGAGCAATGACTCACTACTTGGAGAGGGAAAGCAATTAGAATAACTGTCAATTTCTAACAGAAACCATAGAAACCAGAAAGAAGTAGTGCAATATTTTTGTTAAAAAAATAAAAAAAAGAAGAACTGTCAATCCATAATTCTGCATCGTTTGGAAATTAATGAAAATTTATATGTCACTTATAGATACACACAACACACCAATGTCAAAATTCTGGTTTTGGTACAGTACTATAACAATTGGGGGAAACTGGGTGAAGGAAGAATGAGATCTATCTGTACTCTCTTTGCAACTTCTTGTGAATCTATATGTATTTCAAAAAAGAAAGTTTCTTTTTTAGTTTAATAAATTAGCTTCAGCCACAAATTTAGTTTTAGAGGTACTGTCACAGTGTCATATGGCATCACCCCTGGTTGGAAGAAGTCCAATTCCAAATCCACAAGTTTTAAAGTACTTTCTCGAGCCCACTAAGTCATATTTCTAGGAAATATCAAGTGTTTTGTACTTCACCATTAAGACATGGTTAGACCTCCACCCATTCATTTTTAAGAATTTCACATAATTTCTCAGAATCCAATGTGACAGAGACAGAATTCTCCACAGAATTGTATGATTATACCTATCTAGTATATTCATATATATGTATGTATATGATTATATATAGGTGTGTGTGTGTGTGTGTGTGTGTGCGCGTGTGTAATGTCTGAAATGTCTGAAATTACTCCTAAACATTCTTTTTCACTTTTTAAAATGTATGCTTGGAAAGCAAGTTCTAATCTTTGGATATCCGTTTTAATTATATTTTTGAGATAATTTAGCTTTAATATAGCTGATCTCTCTCCAACCTGATAATTCTAGAAAACAGTAATATTTAGTATGAGTTTAGCACTATAAATGCATAAGCTTCTTTGAAATAATGTGTCACTTAATACAGCCCCAGGGCAGTATTAACATATCGCAGAGAGTTGACGGTGAACCTGTGGCTGAAATGCTGTGCAGCTGTGGTGGCCTCTCCACAGACCACAAGAGCTCTTCTTAAAATCACTTTATGTCGAGAGGTGTCCTCAAGACACCATCAAAAGAAGATTTTAAAGCATCTCTTGGAGGGAATGTGCATCAAATGAAAAAACAGAGGCAAGGCAGAATTACAAAAGAATTTTTAATGGGAAGGGGTTCCCTGAGTGTTAAAAATCTCAGTTAGGAAGTTGGCAAATGTACAGAAATGCTTTTCTGACACTGGATTTGCTTTCTAACCTCAAATGCTGGAATACTTGGTGAACCATTGTAATGAAGAGCCAGTTGCTTTATCAACCTGTAACTGAATCTAGAACCTCGGGGGCATAACTCAGTTCAAATATATGAATGAAGTGTATTTGCTTCCTCCCCCTTAATTTATGTAATTTTACCTACTGCAGATGTTAGTACATTTGTTGCTACTGTGGCAGAGCCCCAGGGAAGAGTGTGTAAGTCAGATTACATTCTGATTGAATAGAGAAAAAAATTGGTATGTCTATTTTAAAATACATTTTGGAAAATGCTATATATTCAAATCATCAGTTGGAAATCAATAGCAAATAGCTTATGGAAGCCTACTGAATTTTTTAAAATAGTCCATGAATAAAGTATTTTTGACCGATACACATTTATTATTAACAAACATATACAGAAAGATCTTTAAAATCCTTGGATTAAAGGGCTGACCAGTGAGATTTGCCAGCACCAAGGGAAGTGCTAGAAGGACTTCATTCATTCATTCATTCATTCATGTTTGCATTCATTGAAGAAGTTATGCAGAATTTCGTAGGCTTCACCTAGGCCACTGTATTTACTGTGAAAACTAAAAGTGTATGAGATAGAGGAATGTTCTTATCGACTATCCTTTCTCAAAGGGGATACTGAATTATGATGATTTCAGCACTCTATCAAGTGGTCTATCTATGTGCAATCAGCAGCTTCACAGAGAGTTATATTTATATAGATTTTTCAAATTTAAAATGTAAATTAATATTATCTTCAAAAGATTCTTAATAGCTGTTACATTCTTAAAATTGCTCATCTATTTTTATAGCTTCATTGGATAATTTATCCTCTAATAACATTGAATTTATAGGGAAGATATTATCTTGGTGCATGCATTTTATTTCATTCATATGTTTGTATTTATATTTGTCCAATTTACTTTTTTTCATTGTTATATCTGTATTTTATAATATTCCTCAATCACATAAATGGAAAAATCTCTTAAGAGCGGTTCTTTGATATGTAAAAATGATAACTCTGATTTAGAATGTCAACTTGAAATGATATCATATATGTAAAGAGCAAATTGAAATAATGCGGATACAAAATTTAGATCTGTATTCGAGGAAACAAGAAAATCCGATAGTGCGATTAAACAAATAAAAATACAAATATCAAACAGAAGTTACATTGATAAATAGTGAAAGCTAAGCTATTTTGAACTGACTCTGCATTCGAACATGGTCCCAAGTGAAAGTCTTCTAATGAAACACTATCAGAGATGACATGACACCAACTAACATATTCACATCATATTTAAATAAAACATGGTGACCTTTCTCATAAATCGAGTTTTTATTTTAAACATACACGATCCTGCTTTCTAGTACAAGATTGATTAACTTAGTTGCTGAAGGCTAAGAGACTAAACCACATTTTCATTTCTCAGGGAGGAAAAATGACATAAAGGTTACACTACAGTTAAGAAGCTTAAGTGTTAGTGATAGATATTATACTTAGAGGAAAAAGAGGATCAAACGATTTATCAAATAACATTTTTTTTATAGCCACATGAAATCAATGGCAATGGCATCCTGTATGAAAGAGTGAGATTTGTATACTAGCAGATAATTTGTTTTCTATTTATATGAAACCACTGGTATATAAAGTCTGAATCAATTTATAATGTCTGTATGGTACATATATGACATAGAAGCATTCAATGGCATTTCATTCTTTCCATTAGAGAACAATTCATTCTACCAAAGAATATCACTTTGTGACTAGGACTGAAAAAATTGTGCTGGGAGCCTCATTTATGGAATTCTATCCTTATGCACAGCAAAGAAGGGAGATTAGATACAGGCAAAAGAGATGGTACTTTATGTGAGAATCCATACACTGCTTTAAGAGAACAGTTTGTGGTCAATGAGTAATTTTTGAAGAAAACAGTGAAAATAATAAGCATGATCAAAGCTGAGCCAATGTGTAAATATGCATTCCATGTTCTGGGCAAAGAAACGTACAATGAATGTGTGTTAGACTAACTAATAGTCCAAAAAGATGTTTAGGTCCTAATTCTTGAAACATGTAAATAGGTTTCCTTATATAACAAAAGGTGCTTTGCAGATGTGATTGAATTTGGGAATATGAGGTAAAGAGATTACCCAGGTGGATCCAATGTAATCAATCACAAGGGTCCTTGCAAGAGGGAGGCAGGAAGGCAAAAGAGAAGTAGCAATAAAAGCAAGGTTAACCATTGTTGGAAGGGGCCGTGTGTGAGTCAAGAAATGGTGGTGGCCTCTTGAAGCTGCAACAGGCAAGGAACAGATTCTTCTCTAGAACTTCAAGAAGGAATGTGTCCCTGTACATACCTGGATTTTAGTACCATAAGACCCTTAAATGAAATAAAATAGCATAGTGCTAATCTGTTACAGAAGCAATCGGATACTAATACAGAATATAAGAAAAATTTCTATGATGGCTACTGAGGGGAACAGGGATTACCTTACCTTACCTTTTAAAATGATGATAGCATTGAAATCTATTTACATAACTCTGAAATTGACAGTAATAACCATTCTTAAAATTATTAATTTTTATATTTTTATTTTTTTCAATTATAATTAACCATTTTTAAATGCTCAAGTGGCATATGCTAGTAATCTGTTTTGAAAGCCTTGAGCTTACCACTTCAGGTTTGAAATATCAAGATTTCAAATGTTAAGGATGAGACATTATAACTTCATAAGACTCAATTCTAGTAAAAATAGCACAGTCGATGAATTTGACTAATTTTTAATATCTGATCTTTGTCTTCATTCATTGGAGAAAGAAATCAACAACATATTCGGACCCATTTACAAACCACATCTAAATGCAGTGACAGAGTTCCAGTATTTTGTGAAGCCAGATAGCAAACAAAGGATAGACTGAGAAATAATCTGACAATATTTTACTTCCCAAGTTAAAATATTGCACTGTCAGCTTTCATACATTACTGAGTGTAGTCTTTTCTTAGTAATAGGTCTATTATAACTTGTTGCATGCTTCATATAAACATATACAGAACTGTCAGAATGTTATACTTCCAGGGAAGCATTTACACTGACAGAGGTTTTCTCTCTCATGGGAAACTTTTAGGACCAACACTCAAACTACTGCACGAGTTCATTTTTCAGTCCATAAAAATGTTTTGACTTCAATAATACATATAGTTTAAAAATTAACCAATAGCATTTGTTGTGTGAAACAAGTCTTCTGCCCCTACCCCTCCATAGTCAAGATTCATACCCCAAAGAGACACTAACATTTAACTCTTGCTTTACTTTTACTTTCTAAATAACATGCTTATCATGCTTTTTCTTGATATTTTTTCCAATTGTGGCTATTATAAAATGACTTTCTAACCAGAAGATAAGAATTCAGCCATCATACAATTGCTCTCATTTTTTTCCTTCCTCTGACTCCTAATATAAGTATTTTACTCTTTTTGTTTAAATAAATATTTAGATTTTTTAAAACTATTTCTCACAAGTCAGACATATATATTAATTTCCTTTTGTGCAAGTTTTTCATTATTTTTTTATTCTAGTTAATAATGTCCTTTTGGGTTATGTTTCTTCTGTGTCCAATTATCAATAATTACTTCCCAAACTTTATAAGAGTGCTCCAAGTGTGCTTTAATATATTAACATGCACGAGAAGAAAATATAAAAAAAATTAACTGTAAAACTCTTAGAATAAAAAAGGGTAGATATTTATGACTTTGGATGTGGCAATGGTTTCTTAGATGTAATACCAAAAGTATAAGTGATAAAAGATAAATAAATTAGACTTCCTCAAAGTTAAAATTTTGTTCTTCACAGAACACTATTAAGAAAGTGAAACATCAACTCAATAAATAGAAGAAAATGTTATCAAATAACATATTTTATAAAGAAATTGTTTCTAGAAAACATAAATAAATCTTACAACTCAATAATAAAAAAGACAAATAATACAATTTTTAAAGTGGGCAAAGTATATGAATAGACTATTCTCCAAAAGAGATAAATAAATTGACAGTAAGCACATAAAAAGATGCTCAACAGCATTAGTCATCAAGGAAATGCAAATTTACACCACATTGACTTACTATTTTATATTCTTTAGGATGGCTATAATAAAAAAAAAAAGACAATTGGTGAAGACATGGAAAAATTAGAACCCTCATTTATTGCTGGTGGTAATGTAAAATGGTGAAGTCACATTGGAAAACAAACATGTAGTTCCCTAGAAGTTAACCATAGTTACCATTTAACCCAGCAATTATGAGAAATGACAACATTGCTATAAATTTTTTTGTGCAGAAATATTCATAGCAGTATTTAGTAACCAAAAAATGGAAATAATCCAAATGACCATCAACTATTAAATGGATAAACTGAATGGATAAATTGTATGGTATGTCCATACAGTGAAATACTATTCAATCATAAAAAATGCATATCTGATACATGCTTTGGCATAGATGAACTCTGAAAATATGCTGAGTGAAAGAAATCAATCATGAGAGAGCACATACAGTGTGATTTAATTAGCCTAAAATGTTCAGAATAGGAAATCTATAGAGACAAAAAGTAGATTTTTGGTTGCCTAGATTTAGGATGAGTAGGAGAATTCAGGGGAGGTTATGTATAGAGTTTCTTTTTGGGAAGATGAAAATGTTCTAAAATTTATTCTGGTGATGGCTGCGCAAATCTGTGAATACATTTTAAAAAAGTAAATTTAGTAATGTTATGAATCAGTGAACTGTACGGTGTGTGAATTATATATCAATGAAGCTGTTAACAAAAATACACTTGAAACTAAGTTCTGAAAACTTCTGTCTTACACTCTGCACTAGAAACTCTCTAGGCCCAATGCTGAGCTAACATTAATATATAGCCTCAAGCTATCTATTAAACTAGATATAGATTCCTTGGTTAAACTATAATTTCATCTATTTCTTTAGTGTGAAAAAGAACAGTGTTTTCAGAAATACTGCTGTCACCTTTTGAAAATTTTAGCTAAAACCAGTGTCTATGGCTATTCTGAAAAAATATTAACTGGCCTGTGTATGCTGTAAGTTTGAAAAGCCTCACTATAACTAATGTTTTATCTTCTCCAGGGATTACGACGACCTTTAAATAAAAGACAAGGTATTGTTTTGTCTCTGACTTGTGGCAAGAATTAAGTCTGAATTTTGATAGTAGCTATTTCTCTCTGAGAATATTCCCAGTAGTTAAAATTAACATATGTGATGGACCTAACTTCAGATGTAAATACATTCTAATCTAATTCCTGATGTGACCAGCAAGCACATGTCACAGAGTTACTGAATCTCTCAACAAGAAATCCTACAAATGCCCAGGGCTGAGCCCTTTATTTTGTGCTGCTTAAACAGATTAAGCTCTCCCTCTGTGACTGGCATCTGATAATTGCTCACCTAGCTGTGTGACATTCTATTAAACTACAGAAATTCTCTCACCTTTTTCTCAAAGACCTCACTCAGATCTCGAATAAGAAGCAAAAGATTCAAATCTTATTCACCTCATGGTTAAAAATAACTCTAAAACTCAACTAATAGTTAAAGATCTTGAAAAAGCCCAAAGAGAATTTGAGATTTAGAAATTACTCTGCTTATTTTGTCACCATTGACACACACACTGGACCCTTCAGCCCAAATATTAGCGCTTTAAGAGCCTCCTGTGACAACATCTGGGAAAATTCAAAGTTCTTATAGATTTGGTTTGTTCCTACTTGAGCCCAAGTTCGAAGCAAAGGTGAGAAAACAAAAAGAGGCCAGGATGATGTTAAGTACTTCCAGTTTTCCCACAAAGAGTAAATCATATGGAAAAATTTAGCATCTCAGAGTACCAGGAATAATTTTTTAACCTCATTGGTGGACCAAGTTGCAGCACCAGTTGCAACATTTAACAAATTATATTGTAACATCAGAAAAAATATATAGGGCATTGTGTTTTTCCTTAACGGTGTGCGTCAGGGGAACAGTTATTTGTGGTCTAGCTTTCTTGAAAGCAACACACTATGGGTTACTAGCCCTATTTTTTCTTAGAGAGTGGATCCTGTCTCTAATAACCAATTAGAAATTGAGGGAACCTTTGAATTCATACTTCTGACTCTGTTTAATCATAGGGCATGGTGGCGCTGCATTTGGGATATGATGAAATATCTTTTGTTGATCTATGCTAATGAGGATTCTACAGCTTTTGTAGCCCTTAAGAATGCTGGCAAAAAAAAGAAAGAAAGAAAGAAGGAAAGAAGAAAGAAAGAAAGAAAGAAAGAAAGAAAGAAAGAAAGAAAGAAAGAAAGAAAGAAAGAAAGAAAGAAAGAAAGAAAGAAAGAAATGCTTGAGATATAAAGCTTCTACAAAGGCCTCAGAGCTGGCCTGCACTGAGATGGGTTCCTTCCAGATGATGAACACTTACAACATATTAAATCAATAACGTTGGATCAGTAATGAACAATCTAGTGAACATATTGCTCTTTAAAAGTTTGTATTGCTACAGATAGCAATAGGCTGTTGAGACTGAAAAAGCAAAAAAGTGACGAAGATATACAGAGACTTTTCTTTCTTCCAACTCTTTGGCAGAGATACAATGATAACAGAGGGCCTGTCTCTTACAAGATGGATGAAGCAAGTAGATTGGACGTATGAGGGTGAAGAGCTCTTAAAGGCAGGGTTCATATTTGGGGGGCTTAAGTCACTTAACTTCTCTGAGTTTGTTTACTCAGTTACAAATTGACATATCAATTAATACGAATTTGCTGTTAGAGCATCATGAGATACTATAAGGAAAAAGATACTTAGAGGTGCTCATAAACAGTGGATTTAAAAAGGCACGAAAATAGGATGATGGGGTGCAGAGAACACTGTCCTAGGGGTCAAAGAATATCCACCTTTGGCATTGATCAGTTCTGATACTGCAAAAACATCACTTTACACCTCTGGTCTTTATTTCTCTTCTAATCCAGAAATATAGGTGGCAAGGGAGAGAGCCCCATCTAAACTAGTTCAAGCCAAAGGGATAATTTTATGCCACCCTCTCTGAAAACTGATAGATAGTATTACAATCTCAAATTGATCTCACAGTACAAAAGAGGTTATAGTTCACAAAACTCACACTCATAAACGGAAATTCTTTTACAGTCTTCCCAGGGTAAGATATACAATACAGCCAAGCCTTATATGAGGCTGGGATGAGAAAGTGAGAAAATGGGATAATTTCTCAGGAATTTAAGTATTATGAGATTTCTTTCACCTCTTCTCTTTATGCTTTTGCTGCATTCATCTCTCCACCTCCCTTCTCCAGACCATTTTTCTTTGCTTACTCATGGTTGTTACAACACTTGCTTCTCAATTACAAGCACAGCATTTCAACTGCGTCCCCAACACAGACTGAAAACAATGCTGATATCTCTTTGATCGAAGTACTTACTCTACTCTATGGACTGGTTTCCCATGGACTGGTTTCCCATAACTCAGTCAGCTGTCCATCTTAAATCTAATCAGCTACTGAGAGACTGGAGTTACAAGGAGACGATGTGTAATTTAGTGGTTTGTCTTATAGGTGGAGTGCTATATTAAGCACTTAATATACAGTACCTCATAAAAGCTTCTTGACAGTACTGTGAGGTGGTTGGTGTTATGCTTAGTTCACAACAATGGAAACTGAAGGATAGGAGATTTAAATGAATATTTTCATGTCACATAACTTAGGTGTGACATGTCCATTATTTGATCCAATGCTTGGCTAAAGCCCATGCCCTTTACCAATATTCTCCCCTGCCTTTTTCTTTTTATACCTATAAATAATCTTTTACTCAACACCAATTCTATTTTTAAAAAGTAATCTCTATGATGTACTAATGGCAGCCTCCATCACCTTTACAAATGGTGGGATCTCTCCTAAAAGAATCTCTTTCAGTCAGAAGACATACCATTTGAGACTTTAGGGAGGGGTATGCTGAATGGCAAAGGCATTTGAGTAAATAGAGTGTGACTCTCCAATCCCTTTTCCAGACACCATGTGTAGCCATGTGACCAACTATGCTCTATCCTTGCTGTTCTATAGTAGCCCTCGGATTCCAACTCCTATTAAAATGGATCCCGTACTTAGAACTCTCTTGCATCTACAATTACTTTTTGTTATAAGGTTGAATACAAAATTTTCTTCATGATTTCCTTCAGCTCATTTCATAGTTAATGAAATGAAGTCTACTCCCCAAAACCACCACATGCCTATTAAATAGTTTTATTATAAACTCCTCATATTCAATTGTATCATGGAGGAAGTACTAGAATGTAAGAGGAGAGACTTACTGCACATCTCTACAATATAAGATGCAATGCCTTTAACAGGCTATTGAGTGCATCTGTGAAATTTAAATCTCAACAAGTACTACTACAAGTTAAGATTGCCTTCTGATTTTGAAAATGCAACAAATGCCCCATGTGCACATAAATTCCAGAAATAAGGTGACTAAAATTCAATAATTTTTCAAACCCATTTTATACATGTAATTGGCTTTAAATATTAGGATGAATGTCGTATTCAGGTGCCCATCAGTATTAATTGAAGCAATGGGTTCCTACTGCACAATCTTATCCTGAATTCTGAACTTATTATCAGAGATTGCAATGGATGTAAACAGGCTGAAAGTGAGAAATAGTTGTCACCTCAAACCATTTCTTTCATTTAGGCATTTTACAAACATTTTTGAAAGCTTTTTTTTTTTTTTTGAGGAATTTTTTGGTTGAAACAGTTAAACAATGGTTGATTTCTGTTTTCATGAAATTTACATTCTTATGAATGACGAATGTGATACAACTTTAATATTGGTTAGATAAAAGACAAAGTGGAAAAGAGCAGCTCAAGGGAAGAAGGCAGAATGAGGAAAAGCCCAGTACGACGGCGAAATTCAGTACAGGAACTCTTAATATGATCATTGTGTATTACCTCTATTCTTAACTGGAGGAAACAATAAATATCATTTAAGAGCTATTGAAAATGAAGATGTAATATTTTCCCAACCTGAGGTTTGAGGAGAGAGACAAAAGAAGATTTATTCAGCTTATACAGGGTTAGGAAGGAATGAGAGAACAGTAATATACTGTAACCCGAGAGCAGTAGAGGACCAGTAAAAGGTGGGTCTAAAATAAGAGGAGGGGTCTTCAGAGTGAGATGGAGAGAAGAGCTGTGCATATGATTAATTTTCTTCATTTAGCTCATCAGAGTGCGATGTTCAGTTCAGGCACTTTCCCCACCATTCCTCAGTCTTCTGAATTTTCTATTTTCCTCTTAATTGCGTTAACAGTTGAGGAAAATTCTGCCCCCTTAATGAATACACACGTCTCTCTTCCTGTTCTTCTGTTTACTATAGTCTGTGCTTCCATGCTGAGTAGAACAGCAAACTACTAAATTTCCTGGTTACTTCTGGCATTATCAATAAAATCCTCCTGAGTCTTCCAAACATTTAAAATTTATTTTTGACAGAAAGTAGACTTCATTTTTATATTTAATGTTCCTAACAGTATGAGGATATGTTGATACATGCCAAATGGTTTTTGTTTTGTTATATAATAGAATACTATGTGACAAAAAAGTTTCCAGGAGACTTAATAAAAAATTTTACATTATTTCATAAAATAATAGGCAAACCTTGTTCAATTCTATAGTTCTATGGAGCTAATATTTTTAAGCTCTTTTCTTTCCACGTCACTCTTAGGCTTTCCAAGGACTACCAGATACTCTCTAGTGAATGTCAACTCAGAATTTCCCTGCCAACATCTTAAAGGAATTTTCCAAATGATTTTGCCTACTTGCTACCAAATTCAGAATTAGTAAGACAATTTCTCTGGAATCAACTCAGAGTCTTATTATTTGATAATCTCAGAGGCCAAATTTACAGCCTACTACAAAGTAGGTAAATTGAAGAGAAGAGCATCTGGTAAAGGAAGAGAGGTATAACAGAAACTCGATTTACTTACCATTAACTTGTACCACCAAACAGATTTCTCTGTAGTCCCTTCACACTGCCTGTTCCCCACAATATAGAGGCTGGTACCAAACTGACAAGTCACTCTCAATCCACATTCTCTACTAATGAAAAGCTGTGTCCTTAACAAGTGTCAGCTGGGCTGACTTTCAAACAGTTTTAGACTAGTTCTATCAGTTATTATAAATATCAACGATAATAAAATGGAGTGTAAACTAATGAAATACTAGTACAAAAAAGTTGTTTCCTTGAAAATGATGGGAAAAACTTGATGTGAGATCGTTAAAATAAAATTAATATCATAACAATTACTGACATATTGAGTAAAGAAAAACAACTGAAAAAAAAGATGGGGAAAAATTGTACTTCTATTGCTTACAAATACTTTTAAATTTTTATTCTACTTTAAAGAAACCAATTAGAAATCACAGATAATGCATGACAAGTATGGTTTATGGAAGAGGATGATGTGGGACTTAGGTAACTTAAATGACAAATGGCTCCAAATGAATTGCCAAGTGATTATATATTTAGATATTTATATAAAATATTCATGGTAACATTATGAATGTTTCATTTCATGTATATATACATACTTATGTTTGTTATATACTTTTATTTGATTATGATATCCTGCTTCAGTTGATTATTTTTTCTATTTGTAATTACTGGCTGTAATCATGTCGGGTAACAATAAAAGGTTTTTTTTTTTTTTAATTTAGTACATGCTCTTTGATATACAAGATCCAAATTTACATGTATTAACTCATGTTATTCCCATGGCAACCATGTTATTGCCACCTTTCACAGATGAGGATGCTGAGGCATAGAAAAGTAAAATAATTGGCTCAACATTCTGTGGCTATCAAATGGTGCACCTCCGATTCAAAGATGGGCAGCCTGGACCCAGAGCACATAAACTAAACCTGCATATATAGTTTATGTTTTTCTATACAAAGATATTGGTAAATCATTGTACTTTCTCAGACTGACTAAAGGAATGAATCACCATGAGAAACTGAATCTGTATTTACTAAGTTATCCCAGTGCTGCCCACCAAGAGTCAGCCCTAAGGTTATATTTTCCTACAGATAAATTTGTACTCATGTTGTGAGCCTATTTCATTTGCATGGGATAGTATACCTCTTTAAATTTTTTTCTAGCATATTTTGACCAAACGTCTCATTTCTAACCTTTAATTCCTCTCCACTAGACATTTTTATAATGCCTCGCCTGAAGAGCCAAAAGGTCTCTAGTATATCTGGTCTTTCTTTTTCCTCCATAAACCTCAACTGCATTTACAACATAACTTCAGCCCGTCTTTCCAACTCAGTGATCCACACGTTGGCCAAGAGGGAGAATGGAATAAAGCACCTTGACCCAAAATACACCATCAAATTTAGCTCTTCCTGCTGGCCTCCATTATTGTACCTTCAATCCATGTGTTCAGGATGCCACTGAGGATATCAGCCTACTAACATGCCTGCCATAGACTGATTAGAACTAGAAGAAAATATATTTTCTATTTTCTCTTTGTTAAATCCAAAATTATTCATTTAAAACCCCTAGAGGTAGACTCTGTATGTAACATTCTATATTTCACTCCATTAAATTCAAAATACCTACTGACAAGTTCCTTGTCTTTGTTACAGTAAGCTCTGAGAAAGGGTTTTCTAAAAACCTGCAAGTATATCTTGATTATGAACAGAAGGAAAATGTCCAGGCAATTCTTATAACTCAAGTAAAGTGATGGGTGCATTAGCAAGTACTAAATTTAGAAATATTAGTTTCAATAATCTAAAGTGGTTTTAAGTAGTTATAAGAAAATAATTTTTCTTCAATAATTATAAGTTCTATTAATTTAATACACATAACAGAGCAACATAAGAAAAAGGGAGTCACTCAATTATTGACTTATGGAATCATGATGGATTTCTCTCAATAGATTCTTGCTGAAAAGATAAATATAATATGTTGGGAAATGTGGTTTCTGTAAGAAAATTACATGGATAACAGCAGGCTCCTTTGATTGTATTCTTCTATGGACTCAACTTTCCCCATTCTAAAGTTAAAGACTATTTACTCAAACTGATTTGAAAAAAAAGGGAAAATGACTAATATTAGATTTTTCTTCTCCAATTTGATATGTATAATTTAATATCAGCTTTCAAAAAGCTCAACCAAAGAAAAAACTAATGGTTATTTCTGAGAGCAAACTTTTAATTTCATAAGGAGGAGTCCATTCTCTTAAGTTCTTAGTTATGCACTTGTATACATATATTTGCTTGTGAACATGTTCGTATGCACAACACACATACTAGGTATAATCATTCTTTTCCCAAGGGTTAAAGAAATTGCATTTAACTTTTTGTAGAAATTGTACATTTAAAAAAATTTGTTTTTAAATCAATATTAGTTTTTCTCATTTCAACTTGCCTTTCTCACTGAATACAACGATGGACAAAATGCATAAAGAAGCTACTTGAACTCTGTAAATCATAGGAAGCAAATTGGGGAAGACATGAGTTTAAAATTCTATGGAACAAGTGGTGAATTTACCATTTCTTTTCCTCCAGTGTCTCCTAGTCTTAGCCTCAGCACACCAGAAATGGGCAGTGAGGCATAGACAGTCCAGATGAACCCCATAGTTCTAGCTTGAGAAGCAGGAGAGGGAACACCTAACGTACAGAGGAAATATGAAAATCATTTTTCCCCCCATTTCTTCTGTTCTCTCATGCCCCAGCCCCTAGGCAATCCTATGTTGGTGATGCCAAGCCCTGGAAACACAATTCTGTAGGAGTCAAAACTCTGAAGGAAGTGAATCTCCCTCTCTGTAAATAAAGCTCTGATTCCAAGAAGACTGGGTGAACCCCACTAATTTTTTCTCTTTGTCTTCTGGTTGTTTAACCCTGGATACTGGCATAGCTGTGGAAGTTCATAGTAGAGTGGAGTAGCTAAACCCCAGCTTTTTCACCAGCAGACCCAAAAGAAGAGCTCCAAGGAACTCGAACTCAAAAGTATTGCGGAAATCATAGAGAAAGAGAATCTCAATAAAGTGACCCGTAAAGGTTTTTTTTTTTTTTTTTTTAAATCTCTTGAACATACTCTGCATGACTCTGATATCATTCAGCATATCATAAGCATTAAGAACTGAATTGACAGAACACCAGCTACTCTCCATTGAATGTAAACAGCTCGGGTTCGCATAATATGATATTGATTCGATCCAAAATTACTTGACATATAAAAAAATTAGAAAAATCTCAACTGGCATTGGAAAAGATCATCGATAGACTCTAGCACCAACCTGGCACAGATGTCACAATTTTCTGACAAAGACTTTAAAACAAGTATTATAAATATGCTTCAGCAAGCAGTTGTGACTACCATTGAAGCCAATGGATAAATTAAAAAATTTCACTAAAGAAACAAAAGACATAAAGAAGGACCAAATGGAAATTTTAAAACAAAAATCACAATGACCAAAATAAAAATTTACAGGATGATCCTTCAGTAGTTGAATGAATAAATTGTGTA
This sequence comes from Rousettus aegyptiacus, assembly GCF_014176215.1. NCBI lineage: Eukaryota > Metazoa > Chordata > Mammalia > Chiroptera > Pteropodidae > Rousettus > Rousettus aegyptiacus. The sequence continues at coordinate 24,018,574 of NW_023416310.1, forward strand.
TAATACATCTAGACAACAGAATATTATTATTCAGCACTAAAATGAAATTAGCTACCAAGCCAGGAAAAGATATGAAGGAAGCTTGAATGAGTATTACTGAGTGAAAGAAGCCAATTAGAACAGGCTATTTACTGTATGATTCCACCTATATGATGTTCTGGGAGAGAGAAAACTATGGAGGCAGTAAAAAGATCATTGGTTTTCAGGGGTTGCGGATAGAGGACGGATGAATAGACAGAGCACACAGGGTTTTTAAGACGGTTACTAAATACACTGTATGCTGATGAAACAATAAATACATGTCATTATTCATTTGTCTATACTCACAGAATATACAACTCTGAGTGAACCATAATGTAAAATGTGGCTTTGGGTGATTATGATGTGTCAATGTACATTTTTCAACTGTAACAAATGCACCGCTCTGGGGAGGGATGTTGATAATGGGTAGGCTATGCATGTGTAAGAGCAGGAGTTATGTGGGAAATCTTTGGCCCTTCCTCTCAATTTTGTTGTGAGTATGAAACTGCTCTAAAAAAATAAAATCTTTCTAAAATATAATTCACAGGAGGAGCATAACCACCAAAGGGAGATGATAGAACTAAAGAATCAGTAAACTTGAAAATGTATCAATAAATGGAAATTATCCAACCTGAAAAACAGTGAAAAAAAATAATTCTGATATTCCACTGTTTGGCAGTCTTGGGAAATATAATCTAGATTCCTTCTCATTACAGGATACCAACTTAAGGATCTGAGAGGTTTACATTATACCTATACACCAAGGGAAGTACCTCCAGTCTTATTTCTTATTGGTAACTGAAGGCTAAGCCACCTGGCCTTATCCTAGTCTGCCCAAGTGACCTCTGTTGACATTTTTCCTTTCCCTGGCCAGTTACCCAGGGATGATTTTATCTGCAGACCATGTTGCTGACAGTGTAGAAACATCATCACTTAAATTAGATGCCTTACCTTATGTTTATGACTCTAGCTCTCAAACTCCTAGCCTTAAAACATGTTTTAGATTATTGGGTTTTTGAATGGTATGATGCTCTTCTTTGATTTATTGCTTCCTGTGTCTCATTCAGCTTTCAGCTCTGCACACTTTTCTGTTTTAGAAGATAGCCCTTCTTATGTTCTGGCTCCACAATCCCACAGGCTAAATTTCTGATTTACCAGCCAAATGTAACAGTGTTCCTTCCATCCTGAGCTACAACCAATTTTGCTGAAGCCAAGCTGCAGGAAGGTCTTTCTACTCAAAATCTTACCCAAGTTGTGATAGCTTAGAATTTGTTTATTCTGCTAGGCAAGGAATTTAAAGAAATATGACTCGTTTTATTTGCTGATTTTGTGACTTTAAAAATTAGTCATTTAACAGTTTCACACACTAGTATTCCATTCTAATCGAAAGATATCAGACTTCAGCAAAAATCTCCATAAAATGACGACACAGAAGTAGTTTCATATTTTAAGAAGATAACTTTTCCTAGAATACTAATCTTATTACTACCTCTTTTTAAGCTTTAGTTTAAGCTTCTTTTAAAATCTCAGGTAAGCATTTCTCATTGATCCTCTCTGGTATGCCGGTCTTACATTTTAGGTCTATCTTCTCTGATTTCCTCTTACTTGTTAATCAAGAAATTTCCAGGAACTTTTCTAATGAATGTTTACATAATGATAACCTCAAATATGAACTGAGGGATGAGTTATAAGTTCTAGTTAAAAAGCATTATTTTTCTTTGTTTTCTGGTCATTTATATTCTCTGCAGTTTTTATCAAGGAAGACAATCCAGTTAAAAACCTAAAACTATGTGCCCTCCCCATGAAAAGCCCCTAGGGTTTGCATAGCAAAAGCACTGAAATGATACTTGGAGAGGTTTTTTTGGTTTGTTTTTGTTTGTTTGCAGCTGGAAAAGCTGCAAAAACACACAAAATCTGTGTGGTTCCCTGCCTACTCTTCCCTGCCTCCATAAGTGATGCAACAGAGTATGACGACAGCCGTTAAGTGGAAAGTGCTGTAATTGCAGAAATCTACAGCCCTTCACCAAGATCTGCATTGAACTCAGCAAGTCTGGTTACGTCAGGATAAGTAATGGTACAGGCACTTGCAAGACCATAGTCTTATTTAGAAATTAGGCTTGAATTTTAATTTTGTGCTTATTCTGTTAGGGGAAAAAAATTATTTGGTTGTTTATTTCTTAACAACAACAATATCCTATCTTTATCTCAGCTCCAAAACTGCTATTCTTGAATACAGTGTCAGACTGCTGGCTCTTTAGAAGAGTGTTTCTTGAACTGTGATCTTCAGACCACATGATCGGACTCATTTAGACCCAAGCCCAAATCTACTAAATCAGATTTGTTGTGGGTGAGCCTCACAAATTTATACATTTTACATTTTCCCTACATGATTCTTCTGCCACTAGAGAGCCCTACCCCCAGAAAATAGTGTTTTTTTTTTGGACAATAAAAATGATGACCCAATGTCATCAGTGCTATGTAATTAATGTCTGAAAGACAAGTGCATTCATCGAAGACTAAGAAAAGTATGAAATGACTTAAAATTAGTATTTCCTTTCTAGTATAAAAATCATATATTAGAGTCAAAATGGACCTTGGATATCACACAGCCCAAATTTTAAAATACATGACTGAGAAAACTGATAGCGGAAGCTATTACATATTGAGTGTTTACTATGTGCTAGGCATTGTGCTAAGCATGCTGTATGGAATATTTGTTTTAATCTTTGTTGCTCAGAGAGTTGAAGATTTAAGGTTATCAAGCATGTTATTGGGAAAATAGGGCTGGACTCTAGATTCAGCTCAAAGCCACATTCTCGTTTCAAGTACCTATATCACAAGTCACACTTCACCAAAATATCTGCCATCTACTTAACTTCTTTTTTTCTTTATTTTCCCTAAAGAAGAAATAGAACTGTCTAAAATGTCATATTTTGACCTTATTCAAAGTCCAAACACAAAATACACTGTGTTCAAATGAAATGACTAGAAAACAACCAGATATAAAGTTTTATGTGAAGCACACCAAGAAAATTGGAATCAGTTTTTTTCTCAATGATTTACTCTTAATTTTGTAATGAAGATTTATACATTGTGATCTTTAAGCAGTAATTTAACTGTACATTCAGTACTGTGTAGGATTCTGGAGCAGGCAATTTGCTTGTTCATTATTTCTAGAGATCTGTTTGCATGTGGGCTGTGTACATATGTTTCATCCAGTCATTTGTCAAGTATCCTTATATTTTCTATTTCCTATTAGCCTTGTCATTTATTTAAGTTTGCATTGATTTGTAAGATCAAGTCTGTGGCAGACTTCAGACATGGGAACTAAGGAGTTCTATCTTAGCTCTGCATCCTTTTCAGTCAAAAGACCAACTTCTTTAGTATGGCTGAACTGACATGCTGTAGTCCTGGCCTACTCTTTTAGCTGCATTCCTTACTGCTTTCTCTGTTCTTCATTTTGTATTGCAATAATACTTGAAATTCCAGGAGCACATAAAACTGCCTCACTTTCCTATGCATGTGTATAGTTCTGTTTTATCTGCCTACAACTCTCTTTTACTGATCTGCATAAAGAATTCCAAGATTCAATTCAAATGTTAACTTTTTTGCAACACACTCTGTAACTCAGCCTCAACCTTCAAGCAAAATTAATTACATCTTCTCTGCATTATCTCTGGACTTTTCTCTCCTGATCACTCCATTTTGGTTGCTTGTTTGTATACTTTGTATACTTGGTTTCTTACTCAATTCTGAATTGTTTGAGGAAGATACTTCGTCTGATTCTCCTTTATTTCTCCAGATCCAGAATAATACCAGACAGAGCAAATGCCTATTGAATAAAGATTTATCTTCCCGTTCAATTTGTATTCTTAAAGACTCATAGCTTTTCAATGTCGTTTTCTTTATAAAGATGAAAATCTATTAACTGAGAAAACACCACTTAGTGGGAATCAGCATGTTGATTAGCAGTCTGAACATTAATGATAAAACCAATTTGTCAATTCAATGAGAACAAATATTTTCAGTTTCATAGTTTCTGAAGAATTTTCTTATACATGCAATTATTGTGATTCTACCAAGGTAGATAGTCATTACTTATTGCACCTGAGGGACTGGAAATCTCAAAATTGTAAGTAGTTTGCCCAATATGGCTAGTTTTTTTGTTTGTTTTTAACCTCAAATTTCATGCTCATTCCAGTAGCAAAGAGAGTTATGAATGAATAAATAGCTTAGTGACTCCACTCCAAGGAAAACAGATAATTTATTCTTCTTATAGAAATTTTCAAGTTGAAAATTGATTTTATTTTCTTAAAAATTATTGAGGATAACTTTTTTTCAAATTGAGTGGGGGTTCACAAGCATTTATTTTAAAAATGTTGACCATATCTTGATGCTGAGATATATAGCATGAGATAAGTATTCCCCAATACTGTTGCAAAATTTCAAAAAGACTTGTGGAAAAAAGAGATTTGTAACCATTTATAAATATAATAATGAAAAAATTTTCTCTTTTTTTGGATGAAGAGAAAAAAGGAGTATGGATATACATCTGATTTTTTTTTCAATAAATCCCTAATACTCATATATAGACACATACATCACTTATTTGCAATTGCTAAAAAATTATTATAGAAATATAAATAAAACCTGGTTTATATGTTGGAATTTCAATTAATAGATGACTAGTCATTTTAGAAATGGTTATGTCATTATAGCTCAACATTGTCTTCTGGCTATTTCAATAAGAAAATAAAGGAAATAAGGCATATTCCCGACCACATATTTACTCTACATATCATTTCAACCAAAACAAGTCTTTTTAATTACAAACAGTTTTGCACCATCTGACCTACATAATTTACCAAGGTGGGTATTTAGGGTCAAGTTGAAATTGGTGTAAGCCAGGTGCTCTTCTCAATTAGCTCAAGGGAGAACAACTACTATTTTATTGCTGTTCAGAAGAAGTTAATATGTTCTAATCTGTATGATAAAACACATGAGCCGCAAAGGTAATAATATACTGAAGAGGTTTACAATTTAGAAAAGATACCTAAAAGTGGTCTCTGAACTAAATGAATGCCAACTCATCCATTTTGGAACTAAAACATCAAAATTAAAAAGCAGCAATATCTTTTATTTTAGTGGTAAATGAATCTCATTTTAGTGTTTTTTGCTTTCTGTGCTGTTTGTTTTTTAAAAGTTGGTATGTATGTATGCAAATGACCAAGTGGCTTAATGAGTTAATAAAGTGGATGAGAAAACAAGGCCCCACAGAAGACAATGTAATACTTATATAAAAGGCAAATAGACATAATGAAATTCTTCACAGTGCAATATCGATGTGATGACTATATAACCAATTACTTCTGAAAAGCCTCTCATGTATGTGGAAGGTTAATCATTTCGTGAATTTGGAGGTTCAGTGAGCAAAAGTAAATTCAGTCACATCATGCTGTGTTAAGGAAAGGGAAGCCAATTTATAAAAATAATGCAAGGGTGAAAGGGAGGAATGAGAAAAGGAAAAAAGAGGAGTGAAGATCAAATAGATTAATACTGCCGCTTCCTTTAACAAAGTACAAGTCTTGCTTGGAGGGAGGGAGATGGAAATGTTATGAGAACTCTCTGCAAGGGTCTGAGTTATATCATAGGCTGAACTGTGATTGAGAATAGATTTATATAGTTTAAATTTATGTCATGCCCTCATCTGCTAAAAGTGCTTTCATTTTTAACACCTGCTCTGTTCCACAATGATACTAAAGCTACTCTATATATTATTTAAATTTATCAGAGGGTTATCTATAAATTATCTTCTGTGCAATGGTTAAAATTGATGAAAATAAAATATTCGATATATATGTAAAGGAAGGCCAAAGCCTTTGAGTACCTAAACAATGTTATCACCATTAATACAGCTTCAAGGAAATAATAAAAAATATGGAATCTGAAGGTTAGACCATGTTATGATTCTCCAAGTGCAGGTCCAAGTGCAGGGCCATGGCTTTAACAATTGAAGTCAAAACAATAGTACTGTTTCAAACAACAGAGAACTGACTGGTACAGAGCTTCCTTCAGGGTAGAAAGCAAGTCCAAGGGTGGCTTTCTTATCATCACTGGGCAAGGAGAGGCACATTACGAGGAGAAACTCCTGTTTTGATAGCTGAGAAAACTGGAGATCCTTAGCACCTTGTACTGAAGGAAATTGCAGGCACTGTGTTCTGGCTGATTCCACATCTCAGAAATAACTGAGAATAATTAAGGCAATTTCAAGTTTTCTGCTGAATCTAGTAGACTATTGCTTATAAGAAATATGTACTGAAGGGTTGTATGTGCTAATGCTACCTGTGGTCACTAAGTTTGAGTTATAACTGTTATCTATGAATAGTTCATTCACATTTTCTGCCACTGACTTGCCATTTTTCTTTTTGCTTTAGCTTTCATTTCCTCCTCCAACCTCCATTGCTCATTTTCCCTTTCTTCTCACTTTTGATACCTCATCATGTTTATTAATCATGTTTGTTAACATTAATCATGTTTGTTAATCAGTTTGATGGAGAATCTGCTATCAATAATTTGTATTAGCTGTAACTGGTAGATTTTACTTTGGCAATGAGATTGAATATTCAAGTGACAATGGCCAGTCCATACAGGAAAAGAGAACTCTGATTCACAACCTCTGCAGCAACCAGCCTGGGAAATCAAACCACAAGCACTGTAGCAATCAACACAGAATGGTTAGGTCCTGGTCGGCAACTGCTAACTTTCCTAATATTTGCCCTATCCCCTTCTTCCTCCTTAGAGTCAACCAGAGGGAGGCAAATAAGTTCCCCAAACTAATCCCAGAGGGTATCTCGCTTTTCTTAGCCTGACTCGTTTTCTCATGACTGTAACCTCCACCCAGAACACACTTGAAGTCTTCCCCTTTTTTCACTATTCAGTTTTCCCACTACCCTACCTTCCTCTGAATCTCTGGCCAGTACAAGTGATAGTGTCTGACTCCCTTGCTGTAGGAATTTCTAAAGAGCTTCTGCTTGACTTCATTTAGGTGGTCTTCATGTATTTCCACACTATTCTTTACCAGCATTTATACTGTAAACTTCTAATTTCTAATTTGCAAAAGAGTGTTTTGCTTCCTTTAAAAAATTGTCAAACATAGCCAAACAGTGAGGAGAAAATTATTTGGATTCTTGACAGATGTTTGAGCCAGTTCATAATCCAGCTCTGATTTCTATAGACAATTGATCAAGATTTGCTGATAGAAAGAGATTCTGTGGATTTTTAATATAGGGAGAAAGCAAGAGAATTAAGGTGTTATTCAAGCTACATTCAGAGACTGTAATATGCTGATCGGTCCTGTAGCCAGGCCAGGAAGACATCTTCAGAACAAAGGAAGATTTCTGCTGGGATTGCTAACCACCCATATTCCCAGCTGTGGAATGGGAAACAGGAAGAACAGAGTCTTTAAGTGGCTGCCCTACACAAATAAAATCATTCATTCCCTATGGCTAAAACAATGGGGAGCCTATGGATCCAAGGCTGGGAACTGCCAGTAGGCCTTTTAGGCTCTGTATTCTTCCCCTTCCCCTTCCTCACTATATGTCCACATCAAAGGAAATGGGAACTAAATAAAGAATGTATAAACTGAATTCCCAGGACACTCAGGTTCCCTCTCACTCTCTGCCTCTGAGAGAAGACCTCACTCTGTGGAGTGTTACCCCTTTTCTAATACACTTTCCCTTTGACTCTTGAGTCTCACACGTGTGTTGAGTTCTTTCTACACTTTTTGCCAAAGGACCCTCTTTTTCCCTCAGTGCAGTGCTTGCAACATTTTCAAACTTATAATGGTATCTGGCAACTATCCATGCTCTGGTTTACTGAAATGACTCCTGTTTAGCTGCTCTTCATCTCTTGCCTGTCCATCATAAATGTAAGACAGTTTCTTTTCTTTGCTCTGCTTTAAGACTTCAGAATGTGCACTAATTTCCTTCTAGGAATATGTCATCTCAAAATCAAGAGTATAAGTGAATTTTTGTTTCTCTTATGTAACATTTTAGAAGTAGCCATGGATAAAGAAACTGAGGCTCAGAGAATTTAAACGATTTAATCAAAAGCCAGAGTTAGTAGGTAACAGATTCATGGTGTGAATCCATCTTGCTCTGACTTTATAGATCATCCGCTTTTCTCTATATCACACTAGCTCATATAACCCCTTCTTTTTGTCTCTCATATATGGGTAATTTATCACTTCTTTGAGACTGCTCTTTGAAGGATTCAAAATGAAGATGTTCAATATAGGGTTAGTGAATGACTAAAAGAAAGTTTTTGTTTTGTTTTATTTTATTTTTAGATTAAGGACAGGAAACATCTTACTTTATAAGTCCTAGAACAATTCATAGTCTATAACTTGCCTTTCTAATGGTAATTACCACCCCAATATTTTCACATAATTAAAATCAAGGTAGAGTATTTCCATTTGCAACAAATTGCCAAAAACTTTATATCCAAAGTGCATGTCCCAATAAAATACCTTGCTGATTGTGAGGTTATAGGCTGTCTACATATGTATTCCATTCATTCTTACTTTAGAATGAGTTAGAATAATTTAGTCAACATTATGTACTATTGATATTGTCATGAGTCACTACTCAAAAGCCTGGGCAAGGCAAAATATCCTCATCATAAGCTGGAAGCATGAGAGACTACTCTTTCCTGAGAAACTGAGAAAAGGGAAAAAATATAATTGATTAAAAAGTACATTTTATTCTATAATACTTAAAAATGAAGAAGGAAAAAGGATACGTACAAAGAAAAAAAATAAGGTAAAACAAGTCATAGAAGAAAATTGTTGTGGTGGTAGTTGTTTTTTTTCCACTGAGAATACTGAAATGAAACTAAAATTGCAGAGTCGATTATGTATTAATGCACACAGAAGACCTTTACCTGTTTACTTGCTTAAAATATGTAATGACCAGCCATGGCATTGTTAAATGTCAAGTGCACTTGATCCTTACATTGGCTTCATCTGTACAAAAGACTTAGGTTTGATTACATTTCCCTTTCATTCCAAGCAATCAGTTTGACTGACAGGCATTTTACAAATAATTAGTTATATGTATTTCTACCTTTTTCAAGACTAGGAAAAAATGTATTTAATAATACCAGCACTATTGGTCCCAGTTGGTCTATAATTTTTCTTTAAAAAACGATGTGCATAAAATTACAATATCAAATATTTTTAATAACAAAAAAATTTAAAAACTTTCATTATAACTAATTCATTATGCCTTACTTAATCTCTGGAAATGTTATTGAGAGTACATAATGATAACAACCTCGAATTTATAAAAAGCTCTGCTCCATTTACACATTTATAACCACATTATTTTATTTTATCCTCCAAATATTCAGTGAAATATATGCAAAATTATTATTATATTTTTTATATAGATCATGAAAATCAGTGGCTGGTTCTGGGTTACACATTCAGTGACAGACTTAAATTAGGGTTTTTGTTTCTCCAAAGCCTTGCTTCTACACCCCACTGAGTTAGAGTGACCACTCTGAAATATTCAGTATAGCATTAATTTAATTTCTAAGTTTTTATGTACAAAACCAGTGAATGGATTTAATGTTTGTACATTATCACTACTCATTATAGTGTTATTGTATTTATAATAATATACTATATTAATATTTTTCAAATTTCTCTGAAGAAAAAAATCACCTGAGTGCTTATTTAAAAAAATAAAAAGAAAAAGTGATCCCAGGCCTACTGAATGAAAATATCCAACACTGAATTTTTGTGATCTATATACTAATAAGTTCTCTGAAGGATACTTAGTTTCAGGGAAATTGGGAATCAATAATCTAACAATTACAGAATAATCTAGAAGCTCCCTCAAGTACGTTTGTAAGTTTGGAATTATCAAACTGGTTTTAAGATAATACTGTATATAGCAAGATAGAATTTATGTAACAAAAAGCGAGAACTTTCACCTTATTGTAATCATGGCTTATAAGAGATGTAAAGATGTTCAAAAGAGAGCGATTAGGATGGTTAAGAAATAAAAAACTTTATGGAATGATAAAATAGCAAATGGAATTGTGATAGTTAAGAGAGAAAGCAAGAGTTTCATAGCTCTCTTAAAGTATTTGAAGAATTGGCCATGAGGACAAAAGATAGAATTGCACTCTTTAGCTGTGGTAAACACATATTAGATACCCAATAGATATTATAGCAATGAATGATTGAATGGATGAGCGAATGAATTAATAGAATGAGTATGTAGAAGAAAAAGCAAAAGATAAAATATACAGGAAAATAAATACCATTAAAAACCGTCCACAGGTCGAAATCATCAAATTGCTTTGATTGGACTGAAAAATCAGATGATAGTTATCTTTTTTTCCAATATCATTGAAAAGAGAGGATATGGTTCTTATTAAAATTATACATCTTGCAAAAAAGCTAGCTTTTTTTTTTTTTAATCTAGCTATCAAAACTAGCCTTAAAATTAGTGTTCTTTTTAATTCTCATAAAATGTTAAAACCGATTTTTGTAGCATGGAAAAACACAGAAGCAATTTCAGAATGCAAGTTGTTCTGGGAAAGAAAATGTCAAATATTTTTCAATTAAATATGCAGTTCCAACTGTTTCTAGCATGAACAAACCAATATTCACAATAATAATGGCAAGACTTATTGTCTGTCTACTGTCATCTAGGAACTATGCTGACAGTTTCATATATTTCTAACACCAATATCAAACCAGGTCTAGGACAACCAAGGAATGCTGTAGAGTACACAAACTCCCTTGAGTTTAGGGAGCTTAGGTAGTTTACTCTGTGTCACATATATTAATTTGTGAAATAGGGATTTAAAGCTGTGTCAGTTTTATTTTTTATTATGTACTCTTTACCTTAAGTGATTTTTTCCCCTGCAGAAAGTTTTCCTTCTACTGTTGCTTTTTCTAAATTGAATTGGTGTCATCATTCTGTATTGCCTAATCAACATCCTCCAGTAGGCAAATAATACACAATTTATGGCAAAATAAATCTCAATAGTTTCATCTGAGTTAAATGGCATCTGAAGATAAGTAAAAATTGAGCAAGTGCTTTTATTAGGAAGATGCTATACTGAAATACTATTGTCATTTTTGAAAAATGCATAGTGACAGGAAATTTTAAAATTCATTGGCAGACATTCTTGAGGAGGGCTGTTTTTAAAGTCAGAATATGAACTGGTAACAGAACTCATGCATGAAAGAATCAGTGAAGCACTTAGTTTAATGTGATGGACAGAGAGATTTGTAGATAACCAGCAAAATTTGCAATATCAATGTTTCATCCAATAATTTTAAAAATTATTAAAATGGAAAGGTAAAAATTATACCAGTTATAAAATATAGAATACAGGGATAACAGAAGTATTTGCTTTTATGATGGAGACAAGATTTATTCACATATGAGCATTCTACTCTCCTCCTCCTGCAAGAGGAGTATTTTCTCTTTGCACAGCAAATTACTCTCCCCTACCCTCTACCCTCTCTGGAAAGTTTGAACACCCTTTGAGTCTCTCTGAATTGCACTATCTCCCTCCCAAAAACATCTATCATGATTTGTTTATCACTTCCTTGCTTGTCATTTTAGCTTTATCTCATATACATAAATTTTCAATAATTTTGCTTAATTTTCAATATTTTGAAATTCATGTAAAATAGATGAAATGTAGATATTCTTTAGTGATTTGCTTTCTTTCTCAACTAGCAATGATGCCTTATTTGACTCAAGCATATTTACTTGAGATCCATTATATTAATGTGTATCGCTATACTTCATTCATTTTCACTGCTGTTAGTGGCCAATTATATACCACTAAATTGACATCCAAAATGATTTTACCAATTAAAAACACCCCCACCAAAAACATTTGGGAGTTTTTATTACTCATTTACTCTCTAAAACCTTTGAAGTAAAATTTTCTTTATTCAATATAGTAGATGGAAGCAGTATCTCCCTATCACTTTTAATTTGAATTTTCCTAAAGACTAATGAAACCAAGCCTTTAAATGAGTATGCTTCTTTTTGTGTATCTTTAGATGTCATTTTATCAATTTTCTTATTTTGTGTATATGTGTTTTCCTTATCAAATTTTAGGCTTTTAAAAGTCCAAATTGTAAACAAAGCTACAACTTTTTTGCCAATATGTATATCGATATATTCTCAATGATTTGTGTCCTATTTTACCATATCTTTAATAAATAAAAAAAAATTTAATTTCAATATAACTTCTCATTTGTAAAATTTAGGATTGTACATTTTTATGTTTCATTTAAGAAATCTTTTCATATGACAGTAGTAAAGATATTTTTCGGCAAGTGTAAAAAATATAACTCCTTTCCTCATATTTACACGTGTCCTCTTTTCACAAGAAAAAAGATTTAAAAAATATGAAAATTCTTTCTCTTCCTTCTAAAGTCCCAGGGAACATATCCTAATTGACTATGGTATTTCTTGTCTATTACCATAAGAGAAGTTCTGTCTACATTCCTATGGTGAAAAACTGCTATAACCTTTTTCTTTTCTTTCAAAAAACAGGTAGGAACAATATCCTTCAGTTTTGCATCCATAGGTATAAAGTTGAATTCTGAGATTATGTCAGTTTCCCATTTGGGGGGCCATGCATTACTTTCTTTTCTTATCATCTGATAAATTTTTTAAAATGACAAAATGAGCAAATAAAGGATGAAGGCGTACTTAAATCAGAGCTTGTCCCCTCTCTGTTTAGTGTCGACACTGGTAACTGTTTGAATGTGAATGACAAAGGACAGAGGGTCATCTAAAATACCCTAGTTTGTGTTTTATATGAAAGTTAAGTTCTACCTGAGTTTTCTTAGCAAAGTTTTCAAGTGCTTTCCAAACCCTTATATAACTATGTATTGTCTACAGCCTATCAAGAGAGTCTGAAGTTACTCAGTTCTTCATTTGCTACTCTCATTATTTTATACTTATGCAAACATTACATAGATAGGTTTACTAGAACATTCAATTTTAGCACAAATCAATTTTGTTTCCATTGGTTTGACCTTCGCTAACTTGTCTGTCTAGAGCTTTTGGTCTCACTGTTTTCTGATAAATTTGCTCTTACTGCACATTCCCTGTCTCTCTATTGTGGCAGAATTTATTGAGCAGCAACTGTGGAAGATGCTGGAGAGGCCGCATGCCGTGCAGTGTGATAAGTATCTTTACTCTTTAGGGCAATCCTCAACCTTCAACTTGTATAAACATTGATGGTAGAACATATTTAAATAAATTCCTGGGCCATACCCCAGATGATCTGCTTCTGTGTATCTGGAATGAGGCTTAAATTTTTTTATTTATAGCAAGTTCTCAGGGAATGCTGCTGTTAATTAGGGATACACACTGACTATCACTCAATTATGACACTAGCAATTTTACGATATCTTGTTGACAGATTTTAGAGACAGAGCTTTCTCCTCAAGTATAATCTTCTTTCTTTGTATGTTCACATTGAAAATGGCAGGTGTATCCCTCAACTACCAAGGAAGCCTTATCTGAGTCACAGATTAGATTTACAGGGTGTCAAGAAATGCAAGTCAGTGTATCTCACATCTATGGACAATGAAGCATCCTACCCATAATACAAATGTGATCTGATATCAACTGTTAAATGTTTTTGAAAGTTCAAATTATAATGGCTCTGAACCTGTTTCCTCAATCTACCCAAATAGAAATAAATGTAGCATTTCTAAAAGTATACCCTGTTATTCCTAATTGTCCCCAGAAAGGGGGAATAGCTTACAAACCAGTTCATCAGGTGTAATCAGTTGCAGCTTCCATTATGCTCTTCCTGTTATGCCTGGTTCCCTACTTCCCAGAGAGTCTCTTTTAGGAGCGTCAGTGCTGCCACTCTCGACCTTGCCCACTGAGTGCACTATCTACGAAAGCTTCTATAGCTACCAATCCTCGGTGTGCCCGAACAACCAGGACCTGTGCAGGATGAAAAGCCCCTTCCTATCTCTGTGCTGCCCTTTAATAACCTTTACCATCCAGGAATGAAGGGTAAATCCTTTTCATGTTTAGGACTTATTTATAAAGTCACTCTTGAATATTTCCATCATTCCTAATTATGTCTTTTAATTGGTATATATTAAACTCAATCAAAAGGGATGAATGATGAATAAACCCTATTTACACTTCTCATTCTTTCCGTTCAATATATACCTTCTTCCTTCTCTAACTATAAGCCATAGTTTCATGCCTACTGATGAATACAAAATAACAGGCATTATCTATAAACTCTATATTACTAGGACTATGGATTACTAATTCGGCACCATTAACACGAAAATAGCTCTAATATAAAAGCTCCATTTTACATATTTTTCCTTGTCTTTCAAATAGTTCGATGCTATTTTATTAATTTTGATGAGAAGTGGCAGTGGCTTAGTTTAGAGGGTGCTGGTAAAGATGAAGAGTTGTGGTTATTATATTCAGTGTTTCCGAGTTTGCTTCTGCACTGATCTCAGCGTTTTCTCATTGTCTTTTATGCCATTTGAGAGAATTCAGGATGCGGTACTACTCAAAGTCTCCTGTGTTTGTTTGTTTGTTTTCCCTTTGGCTCTTAGTATAGTTTTAATTGTAAAAACAATTTCATATATGATTTACAAAGGTGATACAAATGTGATAAGAGTTCGTAAAGGCCAGAGGGCCTTGTGCCGCCATTATATAGAGGGCTGGAAAGGCTTATTAAAGTCCTCAGTTCTCTAAGATAAAACAGAAATTTCAGAATAAGAGTTACATTAAATATTTATAAAAGACTTCCTCTAATTTTTACATGACAGTTAAACAACATGTTCCCTAATTCCTTTTAACAGTTATTCTCTCAGAGGCAAAGAAAGGAGCAGGGTTTTCCTTCTCTGGTGTTTTTCTCACCTAAAAATACAAAATATTGAGAATACTAGGGTAATTCTGTCAAAAAAACCATAAATTCTTTTTCTAGTTAATGGATTATGCAATAAATTTTGCCGATTTTACTTCTGAACTTTTCCCAAATTCATCCCTCCTTTTCGCTATCCACAATACTAGTTAAGGCTTCTCTTGCCAAGATTACTAAAACAGTTTAACTGATCTCCTTCCATTCTTATTCCTCTAAAACCTATCTTTTCTACAGCCAAAGAAAGATTTATCTAAACACATAACTAAACTATGCTACTCTTAGTTAGACCCTATTTCTTGCATTATAAGAGAAAAATTAGAAGTCTCTGGAACTTGACTCTATAATAGCCATTATTAGGCAATTTTAAGAGTCAAGGATATTTAATAACATTGCCAGTAAATAGTGGAACCCATATATATGAATATATATTATGTTAAATATATATTTGAAGATATTTACTTAATAACTTCTATCTAGTAAAAATACATGCCCTAATTTTCAGTGTTTGTATCAGCATTTCAGAAATGATTATCTTGAGCTAAAAATGAGACTAACTAAACAAAATGATACAGGACTGAAAATAAATCACATTTTGAAAAGAAACCTGATTTCTATTATAAAAAATTAATATTCTGGTATCAGTGAGAAATATGCACAAAGCAGATTATGGTGGCTATATTGACAAATACAATTTGGAGAAGTAATGAGAAAAATGGAAAGAACATATTAGTATAAATTTTGAATAGAAATTACTGGTTGTTTAAAATTGTTTTCAATAAAAGAATATTACTTTAAAGTGCCATCTTTATGTTGAATAATATTGGTCTATTACACTATTGAATATCAAATATTCCATTTAATTCATCAATAACATAATTAATAGAGAGCAAATTTTGATGAATTCAATGGAGTATTTTGATAAAATATTTTGGGAAAGAATGGGGGTAAGAATTTTTTGACATATGGATACCCCGGTGTTAGAACTAGTCTTGCTGTTCCCACATAATGTCTCCAAAATGTCAAGAAATCCCTCTGTCTGTACTGCCCTGCCCCAATCAAACTCCCATTTGTATGTTGCTGGGAAGCCAGAAAACTCTAATAAAATCAAAGGGTTGTGAGGAAATATATGGAAAGGCACTCAGCAAGAAAAGGAGATAATTCTGCCTGCCTTTAAACTTAATTGCTACTTATCTTGTTACAGTCTTCTTTAATTTAAAAAAACTCATGTGCATTCTTCAGATAAACACTCAGAAGTGGAATTGCTGTGTCATATGGTAGGTCTAAATTTAAGTTTTTGAAGAATCTCTATACTGTTTTCCATAGTAGCTGCACCAATTTGCAGTCCCACCAATAGCACACAAGGATTCCCTTTTCTCACGTCCTCGCCAACACATGCTACTTGTTGACTTTTGATAACAGCCATTCTGATCTGTGTGAGGCAGTGTCTACTTTGAAAAGATATATGCACCCCTATGTTCATAGCATTATTTATAATAGCCAAGATACGGCAGCAACCAAGGTGCGTCCATCAATAGATGAATCAATAGTGACATACATATTTATATATGCACATTTATGTATATAAATATACACACACACCATAGAATATTACTCAGCAATAAAAAAAAGAAAGAAGTCTTGGCACTTGAGACAACATGGATGGACCTAGAGGGCATTATGCTAAGTGAAATAAGTGAGACAGAGGAAGACAAATACCACATGGTTCACTTATATGTGGAATCTAAAATAACAAAACAAATGAGCAAACAAAACAAAACCAAATTCATAGAAACAGAGCTCAAACTGATGGTTGCCAGGGGGAAGGAGAGAGACAGGACGGGTGAGAAAGGTAAAGGGTAACATAGTTAATACAGTGTTAATATAAGTTTTCACGGTGACAGGTGATTATTAGACAGTGTGATGATCATATTGTAAGGCATATAAATGTCAAATCACTACATTGTACACCTGAATTTACTATAACATCGTGCACCAACTATATTTAAATAAAAATAAAAAACAAAAAATATTCAAGCACCAAAACAAAAAACAAACAAACAAAAAAAACTGATGACAATCCTAAATGCACTATTCAAAAGAAGAATCCTCAATAGTTCAAAAAAAGAGAAAGTTATAACTCATTTCTGTAATCTTAAAAAATGAGATATGGGAATGCTTTACCTATACCATCCTGTTTTTAGTCTCTATGCTCACTTGCCTGTTATTAATTTGTTTAAGGGGCCAATTCTATAGAAAAACAGGTCAAATGCTGGAGTAATCACAAAGAAGTAAGATTCTCTTTGAACAAGATAATTTTATCAGTTATCTATTGCTGTGTAATGAATAAATTACTCACAATTGAGCATCTTAAAGCAACAAACATTTATCTCATAGAGGTCGTATAAGGGTCAGCAATCTGAGAGTTGCTTAATTGGATGATGCTGTTCTGGGTTTCTCATTAGAATGCAGTCGAGCTGCCTCTTAAGACTTGAATGGGGTCAGAAAAGGCACTGTAACCCTCATTCATGTGGTTGTTGGAAGGAGGCTTCTATTTCTCTCTCTCTCTTTGCATTTTACTATAAGCACAAGAGAAACCAAGCAACACTTTTAACACTTTGCTTGGAAATCTCAGCTAGCTCTCTCGGTTACTATAGGCAACAAAGCTGCTAAAATTTTTTGCCACTACAGGGCGAAGATCCCCTTTCTTCAAGTTTCCAATAACATTTACCTTACTTTCCTGCAAGCCCTTGCTGGAAGCCTTATTAAAGGTCACATGGCTTTAAGGCTTTGATTGACAGCTTCTTCAACATTTGAGTGGTAGAGAGAGAACTACACAGCTATCTAGGGGAAGAACATTCCAATTAGGGAAAGCAGGATGCACAATTGCATTGAAAAAGGGGTACTCAACATGTTCAAGAAATAGCACAAAGATCAGTTTTGCTGCAGGAAAATGAATGAGGGAGAAAGTGGTGTGAGCAGGAAGTGGTGTGAGCAGGATGAAAAAGCTGTAGCAAGGAGTTCGATCATTCAGGGGTTTGGGGGCTGCTGTGAAGACTTCGATTTCTCTCTGATTGAGGTGCAGACAAAATGGATGAAATGCAACCGGGCTTAAATTATAAAGGAATCACCTGGCTGATATAGAGAATATCTCTCTGTGTGTGTGTATATCTGTGATGGTGTAATGGTGGACCAGGAAGCCAGTTAGGCAACTTATTACGGTCCTGTGTGACATGGTGCCCTAAGTTTGGCTTGTAATAATGGAAGGAGTGAGAAATTGTTGAATTTTTGAATATATTCTAAAGAAAGAGTCATAGGATTTGAAGGAATTGATGTTCTCTCCAAATTTTAAAACGTATTTCAATGAACATTCAAATATACAGATAATCTTAACAACATTGGCTTTGAGTAAATGCTTGTCAATATAACAAAAAAGACACCAAATGTTAGATGAATTGACCATAAATATTATTAGTTTGAATAATACATATGAGAAATAGCCAAAAATACATTGGAATTTGAAATAGGAAGGGAATAAAAATAACTGAAGATATCTTTTTCATCTATGAAAATCTTTGAAAATTTTCCATCTCTAATAATGCAGGATGTGTTTGAAGAACCAGTTTTAGTATATTCTTCTGATTATTAGCTACATGGTTCCAGAGACCATTCCATCACAGTTCTGGAAGTTACTCTTTCATTCCTTTTGTAAGCACTTACAGAAGGTCAGACACTCTTCTTGGTGCTTGGGAAAAAGAGTTTACCAAAGAATCAAATATCCCTACCTTCTTGAAGCTTTTCTTCTTGAGGATCCATATTACATACCACTGGCAAAATGATGACAAATCATAATTTTATAACTCCGTAGACTTAAGATCATTAGCATTTGATTTTAAAATCAAGGGTATGCATTTGTAGAATACCTGACTATAATCCTGATAAATAGATCATTGGGTCATTCTGTTTTCTATCTAAAGTTTGAGGTTAAACTATAAGTCAACAAAAAACACTTGTGTATTCTACTAATAATTCAACTTCAAAATCAGGTTTGGAAATGAAAGTTCCACTACACCTTCCTTTATTCATATCTATATGAGTGAACTTGTTCTAATTTATCATAAAATAAAGATTTAAAGGATAGTTTGACAGGTGCAATGGACAGATGTCACCTAATAATTAATGTAATAGTAAAAGACAAATACCTTGGTGACTGTGTTTATCAAATAAGAAATAACTAAGTCACTGAAATTGTACATTGCTAGTCAACCTTCTAATGGTTGTTAGTGCATAGATTAACTTACCATTAACTATGACTTAAAAATGTATTTGGGAGGAGCTACCTTAAAATGTATAAGGGCAAATAATCTGTGAAACAAAAGACATTGTGACCAGGAAAGCTGGTGATTTGGAAATTGTATTTCAAAGACAACTATAAAGTAAATAGTAGTATAGTTAAGATCTCTTTAGTAATTATTGTGCTGAATATCCAATAGAAGTACTTTAAATTTTATCTTAAGGTAAAAGTGACATAGGATAGATCCTAGGTATGAAGAAGCCCTCAATTCCTCTAGGTATAGTACTGGGCCACTGACCTCCATCTATCCACTAGTCCAGTCTGTATCTATTTATGTGCTAATCCCTGTGTAAAACAAAACTTTATTTAGTCACTGAAGATTATTCCCCAGCATCTCCAGTCATCCTTCACCTATAGTCCTCTCACATACACCTTTTAGATATTGTTATGATGTCTATTACTACAGTTCATCTCCATTGTTTATAACATGCTACTGGCCATGAGTATCTATCTAGCTAACTATTAACTTTGCAAGAAAACTTTTCATCTGGATTGTAAGTATAATCTGAGTGGTATTGAAGGTAGTTCAGAAAATGGAGTAGGACTTGATAAAGTGTTTGTCATGATAGGCATTATCATTTTATGGAACACATCTACATTACAAATCTTGCTCCAATGACCAAAGTAGTTTCAACTTTTATTTATTTTACAAAACCAGCACTTTTTTTGGAACATGTGCATGAAGAATAACTAGATGCTACACTATTTAAGGGAATGTGTTGATTGGAAGCTGAAGATTTTTTTTTTTAATAGGAGATCAGAACATATTTTTCTTGACCTATTATATATAATACTTCAGTCCTCAGTCACTGACTTCACACTCATTCATAGAAACAAAGTTATAACAGGATTTTTCGGTGGTATGATAATGCCAGTGGAAGCTTCGGATTCACATTTAATTGATATTAATAATAGTTGAATTAATACTCTACCAGGCACTGTGTTAGGTACTTTCATAGGTTACCTAATTTAATCCAAACGAGTAGGTACAATTTAGTACAATTATTCAAAGAGAGAAACTAAAACTTGGAGAAATAAAATGACTTGTTTGAGGCATCGCAGACTGTTAAGATTCAGATTTTATTCTCAGTCCAGTATTCTCAGTCATACCACGCTGACTTATTTGTTATTGTGTGAGGAGGATTCATGCCCTTAGCCTTTAGTCTTAAACATCTGTAACAGTTATCATGAGAGGCAACCTGCTAATCCTATTGTGCTCTGGGTTATTGTTTCTAGAATGCCATCTTAGTCTGAGGATTACAGGAGCAAGGAGTAGGGAGAAGGAAGCACAATTAATGATTCAAAATCTTCAACATGCTTACATACAGAGCTTCACTTCTAAATGATAGATTTTTGTTTCAATTTCTTAGGAGTTTGAACAAAAGCCAAGGTTGGAGCTTGCTTTTCTCTGATTGAGCTAGATCAAATTATATCTTGCCTTCATTCTGTCATACAATGGCCTGGAACTATAAATAGTACTAATATGATTGCCTCTGTTCACTCTGATATACACACAACTACTAAAACCAACCTAAATTAATTAAACAAGTTTTAATTTTATTTTTACCCTTTTAAACAGCCTAAAAAAAGAGAGGAGATCTAATACGGAAAACAGAGATGCTCAGAATGCCAAATCAAATTTAATTCATATAACGAGTAGATATTAACTTGACTGGAGACACATTTCTATGGACTAATTTATGACCTAAAGAGAGATAAAAAAATGTTAACCCTGCACCTTAGAGACTTGAAATTAGAAAGCATTTATTGAGAGACTAACGGACATGGGTTCAGGCTCAGTGGTTAATTCATCTGCTCCAAGACTTATTTTCTATAAAAAGTCACCCAGCTTTCTTTTCTTTACTTTTATTTATATTCATCTGTATGTCTTTCTCTATACCACACTTGTTAGGAGGATTTTATTGGAGGTAGTACTAGAGGTTACAAGTAGAACTAGACATTTGAATTACTTAAAAAATATATAATGGTCTACTAATAAAAGTGTTAGTGATGATGATGATGATGATAATGACAACATTTACTGATCATTTACTATGTACCAGATCCTTTTCTAAATTCCTTAAATGTAGTAACTTATTTAGTACTTATTGCAGCCTCACAAGGATGGGATACATCACTCCTATTTTAACAATGAGGAAACTAAGTGATACTTTTTCACAATTAACTGAACTCAATTAATGATAGAGGCATTGTCTTCTTTTCTTGTTTGTTTGTTATGATCCAAGTAGA
The DNA here is from genome assembly GCF_014176215.1 of Rousettus aegyptiacus. NCBI lineage: Eukaryota > Metazoa > Chordata > Mammalia > Chiroptera > Pteropodidae > Rousettus > Rousettus aegyptiacus. The sequence continues at coordinate 24,040,154 of NW_023416310.1, forward strand.
TCCATGTATTCTACAAATGTCTACTGAGAGCTAATTCTGGAGGTACAAAAGTGAACATGAGATATCCCATTATCTCAAGGTCTTAAAATTAAAAAGGAAGCAAATATAAGTCATAAGTTCTACCTACGGACAAAGCGCAGAGTACTATGAGAGCCCATAGGAGGGTTTGATAATGCGGTCTTAACATTCTTATAGAGGATGCATTAATTAAAAAACACATTATGTGTCAGAAAATAATGTGTTATGCAGGAAACTAAAGTACAGTAGAGGAATAGGGAGATCCTAGGTAGATAATGATGAGGCAATTTTAAATAGGAAGACCGGGGAAGAAAAGATCCCTGAAAAGAAAAATATTTGAATAAAAACCAAAAGCTAATGGAAAGAGAGGAATTCAAATACCTGGAGTAATGCCAGTTTCATCAGAGAGAAAAGGGAGAACAGTTGCTAAGGCCCTGAGGCAGAATAACTCCTGATATGTTGGTGAAATGTCAGGGAGGCTGTGTGTTTGGAAGGATATGAGTGAGGAAGAGAGTAACAGCAGATAAAGTCAGAACGGAAATGAAGTACCAGATCCTGCTAAGGATTTGTAGGCTATTGTAAATTTTTCTTTTCTTTTCTTATTTTATTGTTTGTTTACTTTTGCTCAAAAGTGAGTTGAAGAATCATCATAAGGCTATGAGCAAAGGAGTAAAATAATTTGTGCTCCATTTTTAAAGTATATTTTATCTATTGAATTGAATACAAATTATAGGGAGGTAAGGGAGGAAGCTGAGATATTAGTCACACCAAAAGTTAGGGTGTGAGATACAGAAAGGGGAGGTGATTTTGAGAATAATAAAATAAAGATAAAACTCAAGGATCATTCTAATTTACACATTAGTGACAAGATGATTAACTATAACTTCAAACAACAAATATAATAGAAAATACCTTATTTTGCATTATGCTTGGGCATTTCTATGGCCAATCAACTTAGTTAATATTAATTAGGATAAGATGACTCATTTCTTTGCCTCTGAACTCAAGAAATTTAGTTGATACAACTGGCACAAACATTATCCTACCTGAGGTAACTACCTATCAAAACTTTCTTAATGATTAGATATTCATGTGAAAAAAAATGAGTATTGACCTTTACTCCATGGCATTCACAAATATTAACTTAAAATGGATCATATATAAAATGCCAAGTTAAAATAATAAGACTTTTAGAAGAAAACATAAAAAATTTTATGCCATAGAGGTAAGAGCAAATTTCTTCAATAAGACTTAAAAAGCAAAACCATTTAAAAATTGATGATTTGAACTTTTTCAAAATGGAAAAGACTTGCACTTCAAAAGGCAGCATTAAAAAATGCAGTGCTGGGAATACACACACACACACACACACACACACACACACACACATCACTATCCTCCCAGATCTCTCTCATAATGTGTGTGTGTATATATATTGCAGAAATATGAGTATAGATATATTGATATAAATATGTTGAGCATATTCAATATAATTTTATGTGAAATAAATAATAACTTGAACCATATAAAAACAAACAACATAAAATAAGCAAAATATCTGAACAGACACTTCGGCAAAAGAGATACACAAATGACTAAAAGTGCATAAAAAATGTGTAATGACATTAGTTGCCTGAAAAATTCAAATTAAAACCATAATGAGATATTACAATATAGTTACTACAATGAGATTAAAACTATAATGAGATATTACTATATAGTTAATACAATATTAGAATATTAGTTAATACAATATCGTTAAAACAATATTAGAATATTAAAATTGAAAATAAACATACAATACCAATTGTTAACAATGATGTGGATCAATGGGGACTCTCGTTCCTACTGATGGTAAAAATGTAAATAAGATATCCACTTTGAAAAATAGTTTTTTAGTTTCCCGTAAATTTAAACTTAAACTTCTTATAAAATACACCCCCAAAATGAAATCATGTGTCCTCAAAGAGGTGGTACATGAACATTCAGCAATTTTATTCATTACAGCTAAAACCTGGAAACAATCCACATATTCATCAACAGCTCAATAGATCAATTGCGGTATATTCATACAATGAAAGACAATCCAGCCACAAATAGATATGAACTATTAATACATACAACAACAGGATGAACCCTTAAAACATTATGCAGAGTGAAAGAAGCCAAACACAGAAGACGATATGCTATAAGATTCTGCAAATGACTCTCTGGAAGAGATAGACCTAATTTATACTGGCAAAGACCATATTAGGTTTTATCTGGGTTTGTTGTGTGAGGGAAGGGATCAATTAGGAAGGATCTAGTAGGGTTGACAGATTTAGTAAACAAACAAAGGAAAAAAACAGGATTCCTAGTTAAATCTGAATTCCAAGTAAAACTGGATTTTTTTCCCTCACGTTTCAAATATGGCATAAGACATATTTTTCTAAATTCAAATTTAATTGTGCATCCTGATATCTTGCTCTGGTGATGGAAATGTTCTTAATTTTAATTGTAGTAGTGTTTACATAGCATGCTTTATCTAACTATATCCAAATATACACTATATTGTTTGCAAATCATACCTGGATCAATTTTATTTTTTTTAAAAGCTGCTGTTAGTAAAGATTACTAGTAAATGAAGGTAGGCGAAATTAATCACCATAACAAAAAAAGTCTTCAAAATAAGTTGTTACCAGTGTTAAATTTTGTGTTAGAAGAAGAAAATTCGTAATGCTTGTAGATTATGGAGGCTCAATCCTAGAATTTATAAGTGCAAAGCTGACTGCAAGATATAGTTGCTTGTGAAAGTTCAAATATTCTTGCATTTCCACTTACATGGTAGCCTAGGTGTCTGGAAGAGCTTCCTATATTTCTGATTTGTGTTTCCATTTTAATCTATGGCTAAGTCAGCAGAAAGAGAGGAGAATCTTCACAGACCAGAAATAAAAAGAAAACTGGACTCCTGAGAAAAAACAATTTGAGTTTGGAGTATGCCCCGGAGGCATCTGCAAATCCCTGTCAGCTTTGAATTTGGTTATAAAGGTCTAAAACTCAAGATAACCTGGGGCCTGAAAAGGTTGATAAGAAAACCTCTCATGAAGTCAAGGGAGGAGGAAGGGATTCCAGATAAGTAACAGCCATAGAAAATTAACCAGTAAAACATAATGATCTCAGCCTGAGAAAAGGTTTCATTCTCAGCTTTAGCTCTGGGAGGAGGAAAACGAAAAATGTATCAGGATCTACCTAAATGCAAATCCACTTTCAAAGGGAAGAGTAGAGACTAGAATTTTACTAGCTTATTAGCCTTGAGAGCCCTTTAGCAAACTTTCAGTTTAAAATGGTTCTGGAATGGTACATTTTTGTGAATTTTTTAAAAACTAGTTTTCTAGGGAGTAGAATAAAGTCATTGAGTATTTTAGGGAGTTGGAAACAAGATAAAACTTAATATGAAACTTTATTTTTTGAATCCACTTAAATAGAAGCTTAAAGAGATAAGTGCTGCTTTTATGTTCCTGGATATTTAACCCCTAAGCCAGAGCAGTTCTAGACTTATGCCTTTTTAAATTCCATCTACTTTCCGATACAATTAATTAACATTTTTTTCCTCATGAAATTGTCTAAAATTTGTGTTCCAACAGAATTTGCCTTTTTAAAATCTCGTTATATTTTCATATTGGTCAGGGTTCTCCAGAGAAACCCTGTGGTGAATATCTGACTCATGTTGATTGTTGATTAGGATGTTGAAGGCTTTAGGACTACTTATACACTATTAATGAGAGTATATAATTATACTCTACTTGGGAGATCATGTTACAAAACAATTTAGAACTGTCTTGTAAAGCTGAAGATAAAGATCTCTAATGGCCCAGAAATTGCATTCCTAGGTACATAACCCAGAGAAACTCTTATATATGTGCACTGTAACAAGTGTTATTTTCTTCCTTTTTCATAGTAAACACAGAGAAGTAAAATAACTAGGTTAATATCACATAGCTAATAAATCCTGGATGTAAGATTCAACGCAGGCAGTCTGACTCTTGAACCTAGATTGTTAACCATTAATGCTATACCATGTTTTCTGTTTTTATTATGATTTTTAATCGAAGTATGAGTTTATTAGAAGTTTTATTTTGGTTCTCTCTACATGAGTTTTTTAAAAAATATATTTATAACTTAAACAATTAAATAACATATCTGAATAAAATCAATTGGAATATGCGACCTACTACATGAGCAGTCTTCTTTAAAGTTTCATATTTAATTGAGAATCATATATTCATTTTCTTAGTTAATGAGGACAAACTGCTATCTTCTTTATTATATCATCCTTACTGTTTTGTTCAAGTCTTCTGTTTCTTAACAATCTTTTGTCTGATCGTTAAATGAATACTTAAGAATTACATAGTAAATTTTTTTCTCACTGTGGATTTTATACTTCTCTGTTTAATTATGTTAACATGTGCTACATATATTATGAAGCTACTTACTGTAGATATTCAAGACTTTAAATCTAACTATTTAATATATATTTTATCATTATGTAATGAACCATCTTCAAACTGTCAATGTCTTGTGCCTTAAAATATGTTTTCTATGACATTGTGATATCAGTTTTCTTTTAGATTGGTTATGTCTAATATATTTATTTCCAACTTGGTCTTTATTTATATACTTATTTACTTATTTACTTACTCTGACTCTTATTTCTAAAAGGTCTATTAGGTTCTGTGATGATCGATTTTATGTATTACTTGGCTGGGCCACTAGTATCAAGTTTTTGGTCAAATACCAGTTTAAATGTTGTGAAGAAATGTTTTGATGTCATTAACATTTAATCCAGTAGACTTTGAAAAAGCAGATTACTCTCCATAATGTGGGTGGGCCTTATTCAATCAGTTGAAGGCTTTAGGAAACGAAAACTGTAGTGCCCTGAGAAAGAAAGAATTCTGTCTCCAGACTGCCACTGGACTCAAATTTCAGCATTAAGTCTTTCACAAGTCTCCAGCCTGCCAGTCTGTCCTGCAAATTGCAAACTTGCCAAGTCCCTCAATTGCATGAGCTAATTCTTTAAAATCAATCTCTCTCTTTTATATACATATATTCACTTTATTGGTTCTGTTTCTCTGGAGAAGCCTGACTTACATGATTATTTTCTCAAACACATCTTTGCCTAAAATAAAAAAGTATACAGAATATATTTTACTTTCTCATTTACTTAATATCCACCTTTCTTTTGCTTCTTCAAAGATACTCATTTTATAACCTATATCTGATTTTCATTTTTGAAATTCTTATGTGTCTAATTTTATTGCCTACGAGTTGTTTGTTTGTTAACTCTCTGCACTGTGCTTTGTTTCTTAATGAATTTTAAAGTTTAGACCGAGTTTATGTTTTGTGGGAAACCTATCACGTCTTGGTTAAGGGAAGTCTCTCTAAAAAGGATTTGAATTGGCCCAGGGGGCCACAAGAACTGCCATTATTAGAACTCTTTAAATTCATTCCTTGATTTGAGGTTACCTGTACCATGCAAGTAGAATAAATTTGAACCTCAAATGTACATAAGACAAGCCTGATGTTATAATACTTATGGGAGACTTTATTTTCCATTCAAGCTCAAGGAAAGACAGATGCTAATCTCAATGGGCAGTACCTTTGTTCTTTTTATTTTATACTTTCACTAAAGGTAGAGTATATTGATAATCCCAGCTAATTTAGGGGCCTCAATTCTAAGTCCCTACCTTAAGTAGGTTAAAGCTCACTCCAAGTCAAAGTTTTGCCTTTAAAATACACTCCTTGTTTATGGAATGACTAATGCTTTTAGGACAGATGGCCCTCAAATCCCCTCTCTAATTTTTAGCTTGTTCTTCATTTACAATCTCAGCAGGATTTCTTTTGTTTTTAGAATCTCAGCTATACTGAGAAACTATATATATTATTTAGCATCCTTACATGGTTTATATCAAGATTATTTTACAGAATAAGCAGCCTTGATATGATTTTTTCTTAGGCTATTTAAAGTTAATGTCCTTAGTGGAGTAAAAACCATTTTAGTCTTAATTTTTCACCACAGTGTTTTGAATCCTAAAATTAATTTTAAAATTTGTAAATTCTTATATGTATGTAATTATCTTAAGCATGAAAATAAAATAAACATGGTTCTTTTTCTTCACTTCTACATGACTTATGCACTCTCTCAATCCATTAATAGAAAAATGTTTTCCATATTTTGTTATTATTGAGAAATGATGAAGAATATGTATAACATTTAAACTTTTCATTTCTTGGTACAGAGTCCAAAATTTTTGTCAACACTCTTGTGACTCACTTTCTTCAAAATATTTTATGAATCATCCTGGAACTAAAGCAATGTTTTAAATTATAGTGATATTGAAATCTGCATAGAGGAATGAAAAGTATAGGACATGATTTCAGAATTATACTATTGTGTTAATGTCTTTGTTGTGAAAGTATGTGTGCTGAATGTTGCATTTATTTTTGATATTGTCTCTCTGAGGTATCAAGTAACCAAAATAAGGATGAAAGTTACTGTGCAATTCACTCCTATAAAAGACATTTTTCTGAAGTTCAAGAATATGTTTTAGAGTATCTATGAAAGTAGGTTTAAAAAGTAGCCTCAAAAATGAACATGCCTTAGGTAAAATAACTGTTTTGGATGAACCCAGAGGATATTACATGCTAAATAAAATAATCCAGACAGAGAAAGAAAATACTGCATTATCTCACTTATATATGAAATCTAAAAAGGTTCAATTCATAGAAACAGAGAGTAGAATGGTGGATAGCAGCGGGGGAGAGGTGGGGACAATGGGGAGGTGTTGGCCAAAGGGTACAAAGTTGTAGTTATACAGGGTGAACAAGTTCTAGAGGTCTAATATATAATCTAGTAAGTAAAGTTAATAACACTATAATAACAGTAACATAGTTACTAGTAAAAGATACTATTTAAATTTGACAGTTTGCTAAGAGGTTGGCTCTCAGGTGCTCTCACTACACACACAAAAAAATATGGTAACTATGTAAGGAGATAGATGTTAATTCGCTTGACTATAGCAATCATTTCCATATGTATCTTTATATCAAAGCTTCATGCTGTACAATTTAAATATTTATAATTTTTATTTTTAAAAACATGAATATGCCTAAGGAAAAATTCCATTTTATAGATTTGTTTTAAGCCTGTTTATCCAGAAATGTCATTTCTTTCTCAGCCTTTCATTGCTAATTGTAGCAGATTTGTGAGCAAATACTTATGTATTATAGTCATGACATTTAGCATTTCTTTTCAGGAATTTCCAGGTGAGTCTTCCAAAGATGAAAGTAAAAGCGAAGATTGGAAAATATTAATTTTCTTTTGAAATGGTTAAAACCTCAATTTACATCTCTAAAACTGGGGCTAATAATGCATACTTTAAGACTTTATAAAGATGAAATGGGATAATATTTGTGACAGCAATTAGCTCCAATGGTAGACACTTGATACATGCTCGTAACCTTTTTATTTCACTTAACATTTCAATTTTTTTTATGTTAGGTTCTAGGACAATAGTTACTCACATGGACCTATTCTCCATTGAAGGATTATAGTTCAAAAATAGTTTAGCATCAGTGTTCAACGCACTCTCAATTAGGCCGTTGCCATTAATTTTAGTGAGTTAATGAGATAGAACATATACTTTTAAGAGCTCATCTTAACATAAATTGATACTACCTTATATTGGCTTTTTAATAAAAACTAACAAAAATCTAACCTGGGCCTTTTTAAAATGGACCCAGGCATCTTAACAAGCATTTAATCATCCTTCTGAGTGAAGGAGTAACAGGGAAACAACTTCTGGCTAAAAATATGCTTCCCTTCCCACCCATTCATTTCCGCGGTCAATAGTTCACTAGGATAATTATTTGAGTCTTAAAAGTTTTGGCCTTTAAAATTTCCCTATTAAAATACAAATTCCTCATAAGACAAACATTTAAAGTCTTAATTATCTTAGACTATAATAAGAGATTTCTTATACAAAAACCATAAAATATGTCTCTTGGGAGTGGGATAAAGAATAACACAGGCAATACTAAAGTGCAGAGTCTAGACACACACATGCGCATTTACATTGATTTACACACTAGCTGAAATACCGATGGATCACACTAGTATATGTGTGTGTGTATGCACTACATAAAAGAACATATCTTGCATCAAATTTTAATAATGTGTGTGCATTTTCAATACATTTAACCATTTTTTAAAATAAAATTTTACAAAGCAATTTAAACCATTCTTAGGGATAAACGATTTGCATGGTATATCAAAGAAAAATAAGAAGAGCTCACTTGCATGTATTTGATTTCTTCCCAGTTAGAGAAAACATATCTCCAAGGGAAATGGAAGTAGGAATGGAAAGAAGCCCTGATAATCTTGAATAATTTTCATCTCTTTTTTTGCATGCAAACATTTTCCTTGATGAGTCAGCAGTGCATTTTCATTCTGTTTATACACTTGACCTATTCTATCCACAGTTTCTTCCTCAGAACTAACTACCTCATTTGTCAGAGATGTGGATAAATGTGATGGTAATATTCATGCTAACTTGATCCTGGCATGACCTTTCTGCATCATTTTTCTGAATTGAATATTCTGATCATGTCTTGCTTTTGGAGCTTTCTTTCTCTCTTTTTTATTTTGCTATCACAGAAGAATTATAATGTACAATCTCTTAGTACACATGAGGAAATTTTTCTATGATAACTGCTAGGACAATTGTAAATTGAGCTATGATAATTTTTAATTTTAATACCTATTGTAATATGGCATCAAAAATGACTATCACTGTGCATACTACATAAACAACAAAAACTTAATTGTGTCCCTTACTCTGGCTCACACTTGTTATCAACCTTTTCTTTTTCTCTGTACTGAAGAGTATAATGTGATACCAAATATTTGTATAACTTTATATTATTGTAATTACCAGAGATATTAAATGGTTTATCCATTGTCTTTTTCTTACTGATTGACAATTTTTATATGTTGTTGGCCTTAATCCTTTTTTACATATATATATAGTCTGTGGTATATATTTATATTTCTATAAGTACATATATCCTTTTAACTTTTAAAGTTGTCTTTTGTGTTACATGAGCTTTAAAAATATGGTTTAGCTACATTTATTCATTCCTTCTTTAACAGCTTTTTGTTATCACTAAGAAGTCTTCTCTACATTTATATATTTAAATATTTATCATATTAACAATTTACATTTCTGAATTTGTGAGAAGTAAGGAACTAACTTTTTTTTTTTTTTACTTCAAATGAATAGGCAAAATTAAATAAAATTTTTATGTGGAGAACATTCTTCTAATCCAAGAAAAGTCTTTTTCAATGGAAAGCTGCTTTATTTATCAGATAAATAAAATATCAAAAAGAAAACATTGATCATGTATCTGAGTATTTTTATAATTGTGGATTTTATAAAATGTATATCATATGCTGAATTTTAATTAAATACAATTTTAGTGTAAACCTATATCATATGTAATTGCGTCTGCTAATTTTATTACTGAGAAATTAGGTTGAATTTACAGGGCTTTAATGCTGCTAAGATCGTGAAAAATAAGAATTCAACTACACTTGACAATGGCAACACTAGGAGCTTATGTTGACTTGTAGTGACCATACTTTTAGAATTATCCTTGTACACTGGAGAAGAATGGAAATAATGACATATTACGTATGAACAAGGGAAGAGCTGTAGTCTTTAGAAGAAGAGAAATCCTAAAGAATTCCTGGTAGTTATCTTCAAATATTTGAAATATCATATATAAAGAGAATAGACCAAAGAATAAGAGATAGAGAGAGGTAACATTTAGTTTAATAAAATAGGAAGCTACCTCATACTGAAACTAAGAATTAAGTAGGTGGTCATGTAAGGAAGAGAGCTTCTGGTCACTAAAGGAATTCTAACAGAGGCTGAGTGGCAGGCAGTCTTTCAGATCATATAAAAGAGAATGGGATTGGACAGTCAGCTGAAGGTTGAACTACCGTATCTTTTATTTCTACAACACTATTATGTAATTTTGTGCCACATCACTTGGAAATTTCATAACCTCATAAAAATTAAATGATGGCAATATGCTGAGGAAGTTTCTAATGAAAATGAAAATTTCAGTAGCAATGTAATCACAATGTCAAGTGAAGTACTGGGACACAGTAAGGGTAGTGTTTTGTAATTTCTGTTGGTTGCCATAAACATGCTTTCTAACATGGACAAGTGAGGGACAGGAAAGTAGGAGAGGAGGTGGAAAATCTGGGAGGCTAATGATAATGAGGAGGAAAGGAAGTAAGATTGACATTTCTGGAGCCTAAAAACTCTGGGAACTCACAACATACTTAATGGCTGTTTACTATTGACCTGTATGTCGGGTTCCCAGGACATTCTAAGACACCTATGTCATTCATTTCTATACATTGGTTTAGTCACATGGATCCTTGCTTGCAAGTATCCTTAAGTTTCTTACAAGTGTAAACACTTTAAACAAAGAATTAATAATCAAAACACGCTTAGACTGCGTCACACCAAATATCTTTCTGTTTGCATATATATATGCAAACGGAATGAGTTATACATCAATCTGATATAGAAATAGAAGCTTTGAGAAACTATTAATTCATCTGAAATAGTGTACCTCATACTAATGTACTTCATGACTCTGATATATAAATTTGCAAAATATATCATTATTACAGGAATTAATATTAAGTGTACGTGGGGTTAACTATGAAGCATATCAATTATTTTCATTTATAACATGAAAAGGCAGGTCCATAATTTAGGTAACTGGGATGACAGGGGTTGAATGTAAAGAAGAATAAGACCAAAACCTTCCTCTGGAGCTTAGACATAGTGGGTGCACCCGAGCAAGGCGATGTGGAGGCAAGAGAATCATTGTGACAAGCCCTCATGGCTAATATCAATGAAATTCTCTTATGAAGAAACAGGAAAACAGAAAGGTTATTCACTTGCCAGGGACAGAAATCTCTCTCTTAATTTCCTTTATTATCTCTTCTCATGTAATTCAGCCTCCCTAATGCAGGACACAGAGAAACAGAAAGAAATATGCAGAAAGAAAACTGAGTTAAATCTTCATTAAGCATCCCTAAAGGTCAAATAATGACAGGGAGAATTTTGACACTTTGCAAATGATTATTTGGGAGACACTCAAAGAAAAAACCACTTAGCTTCGGTCAAAAGGAAAGATGAGGAAATGTCATCCCATGTATTTCCTGAGTGTCATCTAATTGAAATATTCCTTCCTGTCTCCTTCCCTCCCTCCCTTCATTCTTCCTTTCTCACTCTCCATTCTATATACTCTATTTTATTTATTTTCACAATTTCCTATCTGTTGATTTACTTTAAAATAAAATACATTGAAAATAAAAAATATATAAAAATACCAAAATAAAAATTCTGGACTCTGATTTAAACTATGGGTGAATCCCTTTTCCAGAAGAGAAAGTTGTGCCCCCACCGCACAATGGTTCATAGGACATTAGGCTGGTTAGGGGATAATGTGCTAAATGATAAAATAATCTCCAAGTATATCTTTTAACTAAATGCTTAGCATGGTATTCCTAGTATTGAATGTTTTAATTGTCTATTCTCTTTCTCCTCTAGAGCCCAGAGTAAAAGTGATAATCTTATTGTCCAGACGCTGTTAGCACTGCTTGGCATTTTCTTAATGAAGCCACATGCTTCTGGCCTTTCATCATAGCTTTCCAGTGGTTTCTCCAAACCATTCTACCCTAATTATTATAGCCTGGAAACATCACCTCCCACCCCCTGCAAGTTTCACTGAGGAATCAGAAATTTGTTGAGAAAAATGATGACCATGTTCTATTTCTCAGACTTTCATGTAGTCAGGCTTCTTTTAAATCAATTCAGCTTTATGTTTAGTCTTTGAAGGATGGTAGTGGGATTCTAATTCTCAGGGAGCAATTGGTAGCAATAGGTACGAATGTCTCCTATGAAGAATTTATTATCATGTCTGTTAACCTGCGCATCGGAGCTGGTTAACAAGCTGGGTGAGAAAGTGCCATGCACAATGAGATGTTATCTCTTCAAAGTGAGCCTGCTGAAATGATTTCATGATCCTGGTTGTTTCTTATTTGCTTTAGTCTTCATTGAAATGAGAAAGAAATACCTCAAGAAATTGAAGTATCTGATCTCTAACAGGACTGTCTACAAGTCAAGATACTGTTTTTATTAAACATCTATGCTTTCCTCAACAAATGGTTAAAAAGGGGCTTCATTGTCTTGAGATTTCTTGTTGAACCCCAAATGGCAGTATTCAGGCTAAATCACAGTGAAATAGATTTATTTTTTTGAGGAGAGATTTATTATTAATACTGTCCTCAGTAAATAGAAGGAGTAGAGAATATATAGAAATTTGAGTCTGGCAGTTACAAAGTGATACATTAAATGAGAACTCTGAATTGCATACTGAGAAGAGAAGGAAGAAAAAGCTATACCCATAAGACAGGGGGAGATACACAGGGTGAGTTCACCTAAACACTGACAAAAGGCCAGCAATTAATACCTGCAGGGAAACAGAACAAAAGTACCATCACTAGAATCAGTATTCCCCTGAAGAAGAAGTGTTCAAAGAGAAGGGGAGGAATCTGGTGATCATCATTTCTCACGAAACACCTCATTTGTTCTTCAGAGGAACTCTTTGATGGTATTATTTGCATTTCGCAAATTGATTTTAGGAATATTAATATGTGCCCCCCAAATCACATAGCCGGGGGGTGAAGAGATGAGATATGCTGGGTTCTGAATCTTTCACTCTGCCTACTATAGCACATTGTCTCAAACTAAGACATATTTACATGTGGAGACAAAAAGATGTTTAAATAATCCTATATGTTATTTAAACAGAGATATGCAATCTTTAAGTTGTCAAATCATTCATTTCACATAAATTTATTGGGAGTACTATGTGCTTGTGTAATGATAAAATATAGACAATATATCTTTAAGAAACTCACAATGTAAAATAAAAGATAGACAATGAACAATTAATTATTATTTGATGAATTTGCTGAGAGAATATTCCTCAATGCTATAGAAGAAGATTCCTAAATGCATAATGGCCTAATTTATAGGCTTATATAACATGGAGATGGAAAGATGAGATTACAGGAGATGCTCACTTTCACTGCTATTGTGTGTGTGTTTTTTTAATTTTACTAAAAATATTAACTAGTATTTTGACATGAATTAGCAAATGAAAAGATTAAACTATCGCTCTTACAGTTAAAATTATTCTAAAACTGAAACCCACCATAGAACTCAATGAAAAACCATTCAAACAATGTGAAAATGCAATAAAGTAATAGGCTATAAAAGCGATATACAGAAATCAATACCATTCATATATATAAAACAGAACCCACTTAAATAGTATAGAGCAAAAGAATAATGTCCTAACTTACAATAGCAACAGAATGATAAAATAACTAGCAATATGCTTACTACGAGAAGTGGAAGACCCATATGGATAAACATTTAATATACCATCCCACAATAAGCTGAGAAAAACATAAATACATATTATGCTCTGATAGAAAGTTTTGAAAAGTAAAGATGCCAATTTACTCTGAGGTCATTTATTGTTTTCACATGATCCAAATAAGGTACCAATACTCTTCTTGTTTTGTGTTTTGTTTTTTGTTTTAAATAATCAAGGTGCTCTTAACGATCAAGTGGAAAAATAAGAAAAATAGCCAGGAAACTATGAAAATGAAGATCAGAAAAACGGGCTTAGTCCAACCATTTATTTAAATAATTATAAAGTTTAAATAAATAAAACCTTATGACCTGTCTTTTGAAAAGACACAAAGACTAAAGGGGTAAACTAGAAATGCCAAAATTAGACTCAAGTCTAGGAACCTGTTATGAAATGCAGCATATATTATTATTTAGGAAAAATAAGATAATTCAATAAAGAACTGAGTAGTCATCTAGACATAGTAATATTCATAACCTCATTCCTCACCAGAATAAATTTCTAATGAATTAAAGATCCAAATGTAAAAAAAAAAAAAAAAAGACCACACAACAAAACCATAAAGTAATAAATTCCTAACCTTGGAGCAAAATTAATATCTCTAGTTTTGACTAAGAATTTTGGAGCCATTAAAAAGGATACATTCAAGTAATTTTTAAAAGAACATCTAAATGTCTTAAACAGGTAAAGATAACATGAGCAAAGAAAAATACAAATTGGCGTAATATAGTTGAATTCATGCTAAATATAAAGGGAGAATTTGCCATAGATAATCTAGAAATAGAAAATCTAAAAAGCTTTAAGAAAAATAGCAGAATCATAATAGAAAAACAAGCAAAGACTATAATTAAAGAGTTCAGGGAAAAAAATGGAATACAAATAAGTCTTAAAAATAATCCAGGCAATAGCAATTCCATCCTTCCAGTTGGTCAGGCTAGAAAACATGCAGTTATAATTTAGCTCTTTATTCCCTTACATCAATCCTTTGTGAAGTCCTGTTTGCTGTATCTTCAACACATATTCAGAATGGGACAACCCTGTTCTACCACTCTCACCCTGGACCAAGCTTCCCTCATCTCTTGATAGGATTCCTGCATTAGTCTTCTAACCAGTCTTTCTGCTTTCACTCCAACTCTGTAAGGTCTAATCTTCATAGCAACTGGAGGAATCCTTTTAAAATATGTCAGATCATGTCCTTCTTTTGCTTGAATTCCTCAGTAGCTTTCCATTTCCTCTAGAACAAAAGCCAAAGTCCTGCAAATTGTCTGCAAAGCCCAATCATTCTGGCTTCTCATTGTCTCTCTAACAACTTATACTGTCTTTCCCTCTCCAACTCTGCTCCCAACACACCGAACTCCCTGGTAATCCTCCAAACCGCGAGATGTTCCTCACCTTGAGAATTTTGTACTGGCTGTTCCTTCTACCCAGAACTAATCTCTCTCAGATAGTTTCCTAGCCCACATCTTCAAGTTTTTTCCCCAAATGTCACTCTATCAATGAAACATATCTTGACTATCATTCTCCCTTTACTTTATTCTATCTTCATAACGATTGCTATCATCTATATAACTTACTATATGGTTAGGATTATATGTATATACACACTTGTAAAAATGTTCTGTTGTTTACTTTTATATTTCCATCACCTAGAATAATGCTGGCATATAGTAGGCACTCAATAAATATTTGTGCAATGCATAAACTTAAATCTATTCCTAATCGTACAGAGAAAGATGAATTAAAATTTCAATCAGCTGCCATTTTCACTTAACGAACTGGCAAAAACAAGAAGTTGGTAACATGCTCTGGCAAAACATATTTTCATAAATTACTGCAAGTATAAAATGGTACTAAACATATGAAGAGAAATTTGGCAAAATCTGAAAATACACAGGAATATGTTTTTTGGTACAGTAAGTCTATTAGTATTTGCACATGGATGGAATGACGTATGTTCAGGTTATTTATCATCATGTTGTTACACTGAAATAATAGAAAAAACTAAATATTAAATAATAAAGTACTGGTTGAATAAGTTATGGCACATTAATACACTGGAATTATCCATGGCTGGAAAAAAATGAGTAATTTCCTCTGCACTGATTCGAAAAGTTTGCTCAAGTAACTTATTAAATTAAAAGAAGGGACAGAGTAGTATGTACAGTAATCCAGTATTTTTGTAATAGGAGAAACTCATCAAATATATATTTATTTTATTCACACACACATACACATACACACACACGCACTGAAAGTATACAGAAGAAATTAATTGGTGTTTTAGTGTTAGCAGGATGCAAATAGTGGGAATAAGAAAAGCGGGAGACAAAAGTGAGGAGATATTTATTTTAATTGCTATTTTTTAAGATTTTTAAACTGTGTTAACGATGACCTATTTAAAACATAAAATATATAAAATGAATTTAAAACTGCTGCAAGGTAGTATTATATACAATAAACCATAAGAGAGGTATAATGAAAGGACTGACTTCTTCTAATCACATTCTAAAGAGTGATAAGGGTCCAAGTTTTCTTTGGAACTTAGAAATTTGTTAAACTTCTGAAAATGGATTGTAGAAAATCAATATGTAAATGGTGAAGTCTGCCATATGGAACAACACCCACCTTAGTAATTACTTTTTTGAAAATAGGTAGTCCTAATCAAGATATGAGGGTGTAGTTTCTCTGAAACTATGACTACATTAGCATGTTTAAATTGTGACTAAGACAATGCCCTTAACGAACTAAAAGAGAAAGGATATCCATTGAAGTGAGATAGTTGATTAGAAACATAGAAAAGCCAAATTCAGAAAGAGAAGCTGGCAGTTCATTCCTCAATATCATAAAATGAGTGTCCTCGGGACAATGGTCCTTAGTTATGGTCTGCTTAGCCAATATGTTCACTGTGGAAATGGATGCAACAGACTATTACAGACGATGTCAAAATCCACTAAAAGTTATCTCACTCTATCATCCTGCATTAATTAAAAATAACTTCCTAATTATTATCAGATGCAGCTTTCTGAGAGTAAATAAAAAGATAAGACTCATTTGAACATCCCATTCTACTTGATGATTATCGTTTTCAAAGGAAATCAGTATATGTATACTTTGTTCTTTTGAGATATTGGTTAATGTAAGTCCATCCCCTGACTTTGATCATGTTAGGGGTACTAATAAATGCTCCAAGCCTATGACACCAAAGGCGAGGTTTAGAACTGGTATCATAATGACAAGGTGAGCAGGCAGTGACTTTACAGATGTCACTTTGTATTATTAGACTCCTCCTACTATAATGATAAAAACAAAGGTAATTTGATAGAGGAAAATAAGATAAGGTGAATGAGTTAACACCAAGTACGTCCCAGTTTTTACAATGTTATTAGTATGAAATGTGAGACAGTTATTTGTTTCCTAGAAAAACTAGCCATCAAGGTATTATTCAGAAAAAGAGAACATATTATCTCCTATTCCATTAATATAGAACAATCAGGAAATGTACTGATAATAAACTACCAAGTAGGACACCCTTCATTAAAATAATAATAAAAAAAAAAAGCAAAACTGCAAAGGTTGAATTCCCTCCTTCTCAATTACTATGCAAATAAAATTGATAAGAACCTCCATGTCTCTTTCTGTTAATGACCACTCAAGCAAAGAGAAATTTCATTAGAAAAAACTGACACTTCCCACACAGTATCACGCTTTTCAAAGTATGGGTATAGTGACTAATAGATTTCTTTTAAGTATGGAATTAATGGAAGTGGAAAACATAAGAACAGTTACAGAAGTTCCTAGTCCCCAATTATCTAAATGATTTTTTTAGAGATTTTTATTTCATTTCTGTTCAACAATTTCCATTTAAACTTTTGGCCATAAGTAAAGTTTTTCTTTTTCTTGCCTTATATGATCTTTTTTTTTTTTTTTTTTTTAGTGAATCAAGTATTTATTGAATACTAGAGCAAAGAATAAAGTGCCCCAGGAGACCTCTGTTCTACGTCCTACTGTTTCTTAAAGCTGCTTGTCATTCTGGGCCATTTGATCTCTCCTTCCTCTCAAACCATTGTATATCTTTCACTTTCTTTCTTTCCATTATTCTAATGTTACTTATTTATCACTACAGACAAAAGATGTTACTTTACATAATTATGTGGAGAATTAAATGATGTAACAGTTGGAAACTGTTATATAAGGAGGTACTGTTTTTAAATTTTCTGTACCAGGCACTTGCTAAGCAGTTCACAAATATTACCTAATATAGTACTCAAAATCACTGTTTACATCTCCATACTGCAGAAGAGAAAACCAACAATCACAGAAGTCACTTTATAATTATATACTTAGCAATAGGCAAAGTCATGTTTAGAACTCAGATTTTTTGGTACTCTAAGATGCATATACTTCCATGGAGCAAACAAGACTGACTACCTTTCCTTTTTCCTATTGGTTCTTATCACAGAACCCCTTTCCAGCCTTTCTAAATGGGTGTTCTGGGGAAGAGTCTCAGATTCCTAAGCAGCAACACTTGTTCATGCATTAGACTTCTGCCTGGATTCTGCAAAAGGAGATTAAGTGATCTCTGTCATTCTTCAGACCCACCATAGAACTGGAACCTAACCTTGATATCTTAGGTTGGGTTCCCCAGGAAAGAGATTCTGAGACAGATTATTGTACAGGAAGTTTATTGAGGAGTGTTTGTCTTAGTCCATTCAGGCTGCTATAAATAGGATACCATAGACTGTGTGGCTTATAAACAACAGAAAGTATTTATTTCTGAAGGCTGGGAATGCCAAGATCAAGGACCCAGAAGATTTAGTGTCTGCTTGAGAGCCCACTTCTTGGTTCAGAGATGGCTGTCTTTTCCTTATTTTCCCATATGGGAGAAATGCTAAGAACTCTCTGGAGTCTCTTTTACAATGGTATTAAGCACATTCATGACGGCTTCATCCTCATGACCTAATCACCTCCCAAAGTTTCCACTTTCTAATACCATCACACTTGGGATCAGGATTCAACACATGAATTTGGGTGGGAGACAAGCATTCAGTACATAAGCGTGTACTTGGTGACAACGCACATGAAGGAGGAAGTGAAGAAAGCAGAGTAAGTTTCTGGGAGAAACTCCACAAAAATGCAGTTGCAAGGAAAAATTTAGTTCATTCCACAGTAAACTCTGGAGCTTGACTGGCCTTTCAGAGTTACCTCAAATTGAAGCAATGGCCCCACATTAAGAATCACTAGATGTAGGCTACCTGGGAAGAAGTATAAATTTGACAAGACATATCCCTTCATCACGAGACAATGCCTGGGGAAGAACTCAGCTGTAAGCCATCAAAAGGAATTACGTCTGGTGGTTGGGGGTAATGAATGCCTCCGTCCAAAAGAGGAGATCTTAATAGCACAAGAGCATTCACTGTACCGATCCTTTTCTCTCCTTGGCCATTGTGATAGCCCTGAGTACCTGCCTAGATTTTGTCTGTCGCTTTGCTCAGACCCATAGTTTACTTGGATCCTTTATCTCTCTGATTGATTCAAGTCCTACAGGATGATGTCTTCTTTGGAAGGAAGCCCACGAGGTCTACGCATACATTAAGCATATGTTTTGGGTTTTTCAGAGTAGTTCACCAAACTACAATTATATTAACAAGAGTTGATTAGGTATTCTGAAGTTTACCAGAAGAGCTCATTCATTTTGCAATTTGAAAACTGTCAATGTTGAACTTTCTGTCTAATGCCTTCACTGAGCTCAGACCCAGTCCACATTTCTATAAACTTTGTGAATTTCAACTTTGGTATATTCTTGTAAATTGTCCTTACCCTTTATTGCACTCACATGCTCACTTTCAAGTACTAGAATCTTCAGAAGTTTGTGCTGCTAGATATGTATACTTTGAAACAAATGTTAAATTAATATCTGTTACTACTTTGATATTTTGAAAATGAAAAATAAAAGTTTTCTTAACACAGGCTACACAAATGGAAAGCTCTACAAGTGTCATCTTAATTGGTAGATTATAGGCTTAAAAACACTAGCACAATTAACATGCCTGTGCAGGGTAGTAAAAGCAGATGCAAGAGGTCAGGATACAACTAGCAAAGTTTTCTTTATTTACTTTCTTCCCTACTCACATTTAGTTCCTTATTTTTTTTTTTAAATTTGACTTTCCTCTTTTAAATTTTAAATTTGTAAGAATATTTCAGACATGAATACTGACAATTTAGAAAATGCTTTAAATGGTTGGAGTTACATCAGCGATAGGAGGCTTCTAGAGAGAGGTGGGTTAGTTAAGAAGGATAAAAAAGATTATTCATGTACTGTAAATAGCTGCGGCCATAGGAATAGCAGAAGGGTTGTTTTTCATAGCAGAGGCATTGTTTTTCAACATATTTTTGGCTTTAATAATTAGGTCTTTTGAGTAGAAAATTGCTGGGGAGGAAAGCCAGCTTGTAGGGACTTAAGGACAAAGACTGTGGAGAGAAAATGGCAACAGCTGGCAGAGATCACTTAAGTGTGAACCCACTGTTCTAAGACCAAAGGCAAAAAACAGAGAAAAGTGTTTAGGTAGAAAGAAAGCGCAGGCCCAGAATGGAGTCACCTGTGCTAAAACCCATGACAAGAAAAAATTCTGACATGTTCTAAATTAAATTACAGTGTCTGGAGAATGAGAGAAAGGGACAGGAATTGTTAACCAGTTAGGAGCTGTGGGCAAACTAGCAAAAGGCTGCTCACTTCTTGGAGTTTTGAATTAACCTCCAGGGGTCTCTAGAAGCCACTGCGACCTGCATATGCATGAACTTTCATGACTGTTGTCTGTAACCAATCAAAAGTATTAAATATCTCTTCCTTATGGACTGTGCACCTCCCATAGAACTGTCCTGCTTCACATTTTCCTGCCCCTCTTATTTGTAGTCAATGTAAATTCCTTCAAAACAACTTATAATCTTTCCTCCCCAAAACAATGTATAAAACACCCATCAACTCCAGGATGCCAGACGGACATGTTATCTTCTCCACCTATCCAGGCTGCTGGTGGTTTAGACGTCATACCCTAGGACCTGATCCTTTTCTAACTAGCATACGGCTCTAAACCTTTTCTTGCAGAAAAGCTCTCAGTTGTGTAAGATTTTGTTCAAAACCCATAACACCAAACCTAAATTTAGTTCCTGATCTAATGGCAGTTTCAACCTTCTCCAGAAATGTAATCGTAATTGGTCAGTCTGGAATTTTCTAGTTAATACCAATAAGATAATCTGTTGCATGGCTTTCTCAATCTCCTAAATGAATCTGCCTGATAAAACTCCTTAAGGGAAAGTAAACTTGCCCCAAACGATTATTTTTTTCTTTTACTAATAACTTTCTTGTTCCATCCAGTTTCTACCTTAAAGGGACTTCCATATTGTATAGTTTCTCAGGGCTCCTTTTTACTTGCTACATGGATTGCTGCCCAATTCATGAATTGCTCAATAAAGCCAAAATTTACTCAGTTTAATTTCTATTTTTTAACAGGGGACAGAGGCAATAAAACATGTTAATGCTATACACACACACACACACACACACACACATATTACTAATAGCACGAATAAAGAGGGTAAACTCAACTTTTGAGACTGAAAGTTTGAATTAATGATTGTGGGGATAAAAACAGCAGATTTTTTTCAAAATGGAAATGTAATCTTTTGAATTATTCAAGTATATAAAAACACCATAATAAAAACTTGAATTTTGACAAGTAAATCTTAATGAATTAAAACAAATCCGAGTCCCATGGTCCAAAAGTATAAATTAGGTCATCAGAGAATATATTTTTCAGTTTGAATCTTAAGTAGCATGCTCCTACCATCACTTTCTTCTCCTAATTCTTTCAGCAGCCTTTACTAACACTTTTTCATGCTGGTACCTTTCCAGGAATGGGGGACTAGATTCTTCTGCCAGTGTTGGTCAACAAATTCCCCCAACTCCTGGAATATAATTTTAAAAATGGGGAGATCTGCTCATGGAACTTCCTAATTTGCTTGATTTATGGACAGCATTTTCAGGCCACATATCTCATTTTCTTTATGTCAGGATTATCTTTCCAGAGTTCCTATAAATCTACACACACATGGTAAAAGTAAATCATTCTGAGCATACACACTACAGTTATATTTAAATATCTTATCTATCTGGATTTTTAAAAGTATAGTTGGTGAATTATGAATCTACTTTTTTCTCTCACCCCTCCCAAAAGAGCAAACCATTAGTTTCATTAACTTTTAAAAAATAAATCAATTTCTCCAGCGAGTTAATACGCCAATATTTATTAAGCATTAAATGATCATTATAGTTAGGTCTATTTTGAAAATTTCTAATTTCTTCCAGTTATTATTTAGTATATTCTTCTTCAATGATCAATTGTTTTAATTACAGAAATTAACACTATATTTTAACTTGACAAGACAGGTTCTCATTCTTTATTTCTTTTTCCAGTATTTTCCTGGCTATTCTAATATATTTATATTTCCACATAAACTTTAAAATTTTGAAAATTAACAAAATAAATAACATTTCTTGAAATAATATTTCATCGAGATGTAATAAAATTTATAGATTTCTTTATGGATAACACACAATTCTTGCCTTCCTTCAATTAATTTAAATAACCCCCAGTAAAGTTTGGTAGAGTTTTATAAGTGCTATACATTTCCTGGAAGATCTAGTTAGTTCTATTTCTTATGTTACCATTTTAAGAGAGTAATTGTTCTACTATATTTTCTCACTGGCTATTATTTACAATATTAAAAATCATAGTACTCTGTAGATTCATTTGGTAATTGGCCAAATTACCATCTTTGTGTATGATATAAAACGCTGGTCCAATTTCTTTTGCATATGGATATCCAGTTTTTCCAGGACTGCTTTTTGTAATGCAAAGGTGTGAATTCCTGTACCCACATGCTATGTATCATATGAGAGCCAATGAGTAAATATAACAGAGATTCAGAATGGTATACTATGAACTGAGAAAGTTTAATAAGGACATAAGTTTGAAATAGCTTCTAAAATATGGATAGGCATTTGATTTAGTACCTCCATAAGGAGCAGCAAATGTAATCTGTTATAATGAGCTCATGTGTATACTCATAAAACTGTAGAGGCAGAAGTTTTCAGTACAACAAAAGTGATAAGAGAATCTGACTATAGTAGAGATATTTTTGTCCAAAAGTTACATGAAATAAAGCTGGAGACCCTTGATTTTACCCTGAAATCAAAATGGAACCATTGAAAGTGTCATTCAAAAGAATAGGTCTTTAGGGAAGAACAAACAAACAAAAAAGCGAAGATAGAAAAGAATTTGTTAATTTTTTAAAGAAATCAAAAACCTCATTTTCCCATCAGAGAAAAAGCTGCTACCTTGAATAATAAAAAAAAAAGAAAAAAAGAAAAAAAAAAGAAATGAACTTAAAATCAAATCTTTTCTAAATAAAGAAAAAAATTAACTTATATAATCCTATTTGAATCATGGAAGTAGTATTATTTTTTATCTCCCCAGTGATCTCCAGGAAAATGAAAATAGGAAGAATGATGAAAATTACCACAACTGTTATTTGTGTCAAAATAAAACCAGTTGCAAAATTTCTTTCCAAAGGAAAAGAAGTTGTTTGGTAATTGGTCTCCTACATTTGTCTTTTGAGAACCACAGTTGAAGTGATATTTTTGGAATCTGACTACACTTTACCATGCTATTTAAACAGAGTATAGATCAATGTGGGAATGAGGTATAGTTATTTTGGTTAGTTTTTGACCTCTTTTTGAAATATTAACATGCAATCTGATAGGTAAACCTGTATATAATGCTTTTTTCCTTAGATATTTCTTTTTTAAGACATACATAGTTAAATGATAATTTCAAGGAATTACAATAGAAGAATATATTTTGAGGAGATTTTCCCAAATCGTTAACATTGCCTTTCAGAGTTTGGTATCTATCATTATTGTTGTTTTCAAATTGTGCTCTGAAAATCCCCCTTAAAATTTGATAAAGTCCTTCACGGCCATCTGCTTTGGAGGGAGTCTGATAGACAGGTGAGTGGGAGAGAAGGCCCCCAGGTTTCTCTGGATATTTTTTGACTAGAAAAGTTGAGGCACTTTACATTGGTAGTCTACTTAAAATTTATTTTGAAGATACAATAATTCTGTCTTAAAAAGAAAAAATATATATTACTTTTTCTGCTTTACAATTTTTTTAAAAAGTAATGTGCCAGAACTATTGACCTAGTGTACTTTATTTAAATAACTCATTTACTTTCATGTTTTGTCTGAAGACTCAGTAAAAACTTGGACAGAAATGTTTCTTTTATCACTTCTTTTTCACAATATTATGAAATTAATCTTCTCAAGAACTTTCACCACTACTTACAGTTGCTAATATTCTTTTCAGAGAGGACAGGATAAAAACGGTGTTTGGTTTGAAGAAAAGTTCACTACAGCTGGCTGTAACTCCAATTTCATAACACTACTTTTGCTATTTGAATTAAGAAAAAGACCTTTATGTCTAGAACCCTTGTCCTAGAGATGGACATAGCAATGCGTCCAAGAGGTAGAGACAATTCCCAAGCGATACTGGGTAGAGGGTATAGGATATGCAGATGGCAAAAAAGAAAAAAGATAAAAACATTACCAGATTCAGAGAAATGGATCTTTGAGAAACAAAACATGAACTCAAGAAGACAGTCAATGAGAAGGTAAAGTTTTATGAGCATTTAGCAAAAGAGAAAGTTGACAGCTTGGTAAAGATGGCTCCAATAAACAACAGTCCCTGCCATGTGGGGGTGGGGGAGGCAATATCTGAGACTTCTTATTAAAGTTTTACAGTTCCAATAAAATTTGGTTTATGTGCTTGGCAAGATATCCAGGACTCTTAAAATTTGAAGAGAAGAACATTGAATGCCATCCAAAACTTTAATTCAAAAATTTTTTTAAAAACTTTACTTGATCTGTAAAGAAAAATGAGATATTCAGAAGTTATTTTTTTTATATATTTGGCATCTGTTCTTCTCTCAAGTAATAATTTTGAAGAAAACATAATTCTGTGATAAGTATAATGTGCCAGAGCAAAGCAGAGACAGTCATTTGAAATTGAGTTTAGGGATCCAGAGAAGATTTTCAGCTTTATAAGGACATAAACCATGCAAAATAGATTTGTGCTTTCCTTTCCAGAATAGTCCCAGTTTTATCTGTCCATCTGAGATGTTTCAGGATTCTCACATAAGTTGAACCCTGCATGTCTGTACTGGTTTGTATAGACTATGTGCATACATACATACAAACATACATACATAAAGGCAACATGTTATAAAAGAATGGTTGGATCCTTTAAAAAAAAATTTGAAACATACGCATTGCCAATAATGTACAAGTTATTGTTGTGGACCGTATAGATATCTCCTAGGATAGTTAGAACCAGTTTTGCATTCTTCTATTTCAAAAATTATCCTAGGTCACCCTTCATATAATAATCTCGCATACAAAATCTTTCTCTTCCACCAATCTTGTCTATCCTATTACATTAGAATCTCCTGAAAATTTTGTCTTCTGTGGAAATATTTGCACAACACCACACATTTTCTTTGAGTTCCCATAGTGAAAATCATGGTGCTCTGCATATGTTTGGCACATCTTCAAGGTTTCTGACTGACAGGCTGGCACCACAAGCTAGCTATGCTTCCCAGGCAGTGCTGCACAGGGCGGAAGCAGAGCTGTGAAAATGATACTATAAAATCATTGTTCTAAGAATGCCTGTTGTGCAGCAAGATGATACATATTGCACTCAAAATGGCTAAATTATGCCTCTGAAAGTGATTTTTCTGCAATATTTTTTGTTTGTTTGTTTTTGTTATTGCTGAGAGTGGAGAGGGAATGAAGAAGGATGAATATGTTTTGTAACAATATTCTGAGAACCCATCATTTCTCTATGGGTATAGCCTTTAGGCATATAATTTTCCAGAAGATAGTTCAAAATCTAATATTTTTATTTTATCTTTCTCTGTCAAAAAGGTCCGCTGAGCTAAGGAACAGAAAAATCGCATCAAATGATACATAAACTTCATCTAATTCATCAAATTATTTCATGACCTATCTCGGGGTGGGGAAATCATAATTAAAGGCTTAAGTACTGGGGAAAATGAGTTTCTAGACATAGGAAAATAATAGTTTTTAATGATAGCTGTATTAATGCTGGTCTTTTAAAGCATATTATATTTTCAATCATCTAGGAAATTTAAATGTCAGTAAAGTATTTGGCTTTTCATAGACATCATTTTGCTAAGATCTGCAGACCCACCAAGAGCTGATCTGAAAGCACAAATGGACTTTTTAATAAATCAGTGTCTAGGCAGTATTATTATTTTCCTAAATGTTACTTATTGTCTTTCTTTTAGGGGCTAAGATAGTAATTTTTAAAAAAGATTTGTAGGTCAAATTTCTTAGTAAACTCTATTACATAGCATGTACAATATATTTATATTCCTTATATGCATAGAACTTGTTCAAAAAGAATGAAGTGATTTGCAATGCATTATATCAGTCCATAGACATTGTTTCTTCCTAGCATAATCTCTGGACTTTAATTTGAGGAAATAAACTAATGTATTATCTTCTTTTCAGTTCTCATCACAACCCTAATTTACACTACACTAGAAAGGAAAATGCAGACCTACAAATTCAGGTACAATCCCTTTAGGATGCAATGACTTTTCGAGCAAATGTGTTTTCTTCTTTCTTTCTTTCTTTCTTTCTTTCTTTCTTTCTTTCTTTCTTTCTTTCTTTCTTTCTTTCTTTCTCTCTCTCTCTCTCTCTCTCTCTCTCTCTCTCTCTCTCTCTCTTTCTTTCTTTCTTTCTTTCTTTCTTTTTATTAATAATTCCAACACACTAAGAAGACTACCATTTCTCTCTTGCTTTTCTACACTCCTGAACCCACTATTTTCAAATTTCCTCAAATTTGCTTATTTGAAAGGAGTATCTTTCAGTTACTCACCAGGAAGGATGAGGGCTGGAGAGCCTACTGTGATCACTTTTCAGATGTTATTCTTTCTGTTGCAACCTGAAGATTGTCACTGTTGAACACTGATGCAACCTTGTCTAACACATCTGCATTCAGTGGTTCATAGACAACTTTGCCAATCTAGGTACCCACAGAGATGAAAGAAGGATCCCACAATACTTCCAGATTACAGTGATATGCTCAAACAGTTTACTTAAAGTAGAACTGCTCTGTCAATGTGGCTAGGGGATGAAGGCTTTCAGCCTAAACAGCATGCTCTGCTAGAATCAGCTCTTACATAAGAATATGTAGGGACTGTTGTGACCTTTCAGGATGAATTTTAGTCTGAGGTTCTTTTTCTACAAGAAAACATCCATCTGGAACATTTCAATCTATGACAGTCGTTTTAATAAAGTGGATACTAAAAGACAGATAAATCTATATTCCTTTTACTCAAGATGTTCCTTGGCCCCTATACATACCTTTATTTTATTTTATTTTTTTTTTACCCACAATCCACCTTTATATACCAAGGAAATTTCACAATAAAAGCTATAGATAGCCTCAAACATTACTGTCACATCCTTTTCACAGGGCAATGAGCCCTACTAAAATACTACCCATTTTCATTACTAAGCGTGGCCGGTCAAACCATTATTTTTCCAAAAATGAAATCTACTCGAGGTTGACAAAATATCTATGCCATATAGTCATAAAAGGGCTGGCATATATATTTTTAAAATTTCTCCTTAAAAGAAATTCGCTTTTGAGTTGGAACAGTCTTCTCTGAATATCCCAAGTAATAAAACATAAGACTATGTTTTATTCATCTGATATTTACATTCGTCCTCCTAGTCTAGCATACCATGTGGAAAGCACTGATTGCATATTAAATTGAATTTAATTTCTCCCATTCGTTCTATTTCTACTTACACAAAATGTCTCTCTGGTGTTTCTAGTCTTCTCATTGGAGACACATGAAATAAATGTAATAACTCTTAAACATGAAAATTCTGCAAATATTTGATGGCAGCTATTTTGTTCCTACCTCTTGGTGTTCTTTACTCCAGACTAAACATCTCCAATTCCTTTAACTGTTTTCATATGTTAGAGAATCAACAATTCTCACCACCTTACCACTTGGTCTTAGATCAGAGATTCTTAAGCTGAATCAGAGATTCTAGGGAATGTATATAGGGGTTTTAATGGAATGCTATAAACCTTCTGGAATTGTATTTGAAATTCTGTATGTATGTATTAACCATTTTTCTGGGGAGATAGCTACAGTTTCTTTTATATTCTCAATGGTATACTATCCATGTTTTCCCAAAGATTAAGAACCACTAATGAAAAAGCTATCCGGTTTGTCATTGTTGATTTAAAAGGTAGCTTTTAAACTTGTATATAATGCCATGGTATAACCAGAGAGAGCACGGAGGAGACTGTATTTCTCTTGGTCAAGATACCATTTTTCTGTTAGTGCAACTCAATCTTCCAGGCACTTATAATTGTCATCTGATATTTTTAGTTAACACTTAATTTATTTATAAATAAAACCACTAAGTCTCTTGTATATGTCAGCATACATATGGACGCACACCCTACATCCAACCACATGTATTTATTATCAAGCTGGTTTTCACTGCTACCTTTACATATCTTTTAGTGTGGAATCCATATTCTACATTTACACCTGTCAAACTTCATTATGTTTCATGACCATCAAAGTCATAGACATTTTCTTGTTTCTCATTTCTTACATTAATCAATGTTTCTGGCTTCTAGCCACTTATAAATTAGATAATCCTGTCTTTTTTCTCATTTTCAAAGTTGATAAAACTGTTGATAGCTTTATATCAGCCCATAAAAGACCTTCCTTCACATTGCTATGAATCCATTATAACACACTATTTGGGAGTTTATCAGTGGAGTACACTGCTGTGTCATACAATACATATCTCCTCAATGTTTTAGAAGAGATACAATGAAAGATTTTGATAATGCCCAAAGAAAATTAAGGGTTTACTCTAGCAACAACATGCAATTTGCTAATCCTGTCACCATAGAAAATAAGGTTAGTTTAGATAAAATTATACTTATCACAGTATAATCAGTTAGCATCTAGCTAGTGACTTTTCCTAAATTTTAATTTGTAATTCCAGAACATCACCAATTTGAAATAATCATTGAAAAGAAATCATCAATGTATAATACACTAACCCATAATTGTATGCTTAAAAATGAGCATTTTAGAATAGTTTACACCTTAAGAATTTTTCTTTTAGAAGATTTTCTACAGAGATTGGTTTTTAAAGCAACAAATTAGCTCTATGATATAGAAACACACATTTTTAAGAAGAACGAAAAAAATCGACCAACCTTGTTACAATGAAAGTTTGCTGTCGTTCTTTCAATGAATGGCAGGGTGAAGCTTTCAACAAAACACTGCAAAATATAATTCTCATGTAAATATGTCGATGTTGAATTATTTATACAAAATTAAACACAATGATTTTACGGTATTTTCTCAAAAATGAATATTTTCTTTGCTTGAATGGTACATGACTAAAATAAAAAACGATGTAGAGAAAAAATCACTTACGGATTAGTCACCAAATTAAATATTTTATTTAATATCACAGGTGATGAAAAATAATATTTATAAAAAATTAAGAATGATTATATGTATGAATTAAGACTGCCTTATGAATGTTAGTAATATATAATTTATGTCCCTGTGATTTACTTTGCGAACAACTGATTTTTCTATAAATGTTGGAATTTTCTAGAATTAAAAATGATAAGAGCGTAGTTTGAATTTTGGGTTGTGATGCAAGTGCTATGAGTAAATAAGTAATTCAATAAATGGAACACATAATTGAAAAATGCCTGTTATTTATTTAAAAATCAATGTTACACTGAAAATTTCTTATCATTTTAGAAATATAAAAGCACACAGAAACAAAACTTTAAGGAATAGAATAAAATCATATTAAAATAGATTTTCTATCAAAAGTTTTGAGGTTTGTAAAACATGTTTATAATAAAAACACATTTAATTGTTACAGAAAATAAACTACCTAGAGATTGATCTGGTCTTGTAGAGTATAATATTTTATTTGCTGAGATATAAAGCATACTTAAGAATGAAAGGGCTGTCATTCAGGTCCCTAGCAAAAGAGACAGCAGAGGTACTTAGAAAACAGGAAATAAACTATGAGTTTATTACATACAATATGTTTCACATTGTTTAGTTTGGCATATTGAACGGATTAAAAAAGCTAAAGGTATGTTTTTACATACAATTCTGTATAAAGATCTATCAAGCAAAAGGAACTTTGAACCTGAAATTGTTATGAGTTCTCATATGCATCAACTCAAATAATAACATACTTCTCAATTCATGTTCTGTTTGAATGTTCTCAAGCACATGTGTCCTGTTTACCTGAAGAATGGGGAAAATATCTCTGTTAACACCAAATCCTCTTACTCTTTCTAGCCTTTTTTCCTACAGCTGTCAGAGGTGATTGATGTTTACCAGTTTTTGAGTCCTGCTATTCCACTAAGAATGGAAGGGAGAAGCTCTTAGTGGCTTTTGAATCCTGAGCTCAGTAGTTTATTTATTTATGGTAATTACAATGCAGAGAACAAAGAAATAACATTGTCTTACTGTACAAAAGATGGGATCTTCCACTTTTGGTTTCACCACTGTTCTGCTTTGGAGATGCTTGAATAACCTGTGTAGAGAGGAAAAGAGGCTTAGACTGCCTGTTACCAGTGGCATGATCTTATAAATAATTCGTAGTGTAAATCCTGTGGTCTAGTACTTCGTAATAGAGAATAAACTAATGTTTATTCAACAGTATAGATAAGTATCACAGATATAAAAATGAAAAAAAATGGTCACACAAATATATAGTGTATGATTTTTTTCTCAATGAAGTTCAAGAATAGGCAAAACTAACCTATTGTGATGGGTTAAAGAGAATGGTGGTTATGTTGGGCATGCAGGGTATTTACTGAGATGGGACATCTGGGAAACGTTTGAAATGTCCTACATCGTAATCTGACTGATAGTTACATGGGTGCATACATGTATAATCTCCTCGAGCTACACTTTACATGTTATACTTTAATAAAACATATTTTAAAGCAATATTAAAATGAGTGCAACTAGGTATACATCTACATATATTATTGCATGTGGGCATATATAACTTTAAGTTTTTTGTTTTGTTTCATTTTTTAGCTACTCTAGCTACTTAGTTTAATTACTACCTAAGACATTTTAAATCTTATTTCCATTTTCTTTCTTATGTCCCAAATATTGTATCTTATTTTTCATTCTATTACATTTCAATTTTTTCATTATATTTAATTTCAATTTAAGCCACTTTTTAACATTTTGTAGCCCAATCTAATATCTTTTTGAAACCAGTATGTCTTAATTTGCATTTAACGAGAATTCTATATTAGTGGATAGGTAACAAATTTAATAAATACCTTCAGTTAAGACTTTAGAAACAGAGTTAAGAAACGGAATCTTACAAAGCCCTTTATTTACAAAATAGATTAATTTTGCTAAAATACAATAAACTGTTTCCTTTGAGTTTCTGAACAGATTGAACGGATTGGAAAAGCTAAAGGTATGTTTTTACATACAATTCTGTATAAAGATCTATCAAGCAAAAGAAACTTTTGAACCTGAAATTGTTATGAGTTCTCATATGCATGAACTCACATAACAACATACTTCTCAATTCACGTTCTGTTTGAATGTTCTCAAGCACATGTGTCCTATTTACCTGAAGAATGGGGAAAATATCTCTGTTAACACCAAATCACCTTACTCTGACTAAATATTGTAATGAGAGAAGATGGTTCAGACTCCATGGCTTATTAATACATTATTCGGCATTCCGAATAAAAGGGACAAACTTCAAAAGTGATCATAATAATTTCTATAAAAAGCCATTGTCTTTTTCATGACTGGGAAAATCATTATTTAGAATTGAGAAACATTGTATATCTTATAAATAACATCTGGCAAGAAATCAATATCAATATTTTTGCTACATATTTTATTTAAAAGTTTAATTATAGTAAATAAAATTTTTGATTATGTAATTATTTAATTCATGCATGTGGGATGCAGACAATGAACCAAGACAGCAAGAGGATTCAAAATGATGCCAAAGAACCCTGTAATCTCTAGGATATCTCTCCCTCTTCCACCCAGGCACTTTTAGCTTCCAAAGAGGATAAAAGAGAGACATAAGGAAGACAACATCCAACAATATGCTGACATTGTTGGAAGATCATTCAGATATTGTTAAAAAAAAAAAAAAAAGTCCTACGTGGCTCCTTCATTTTGCTTTCCCAGAAAGAACCATTTTATTCTTCTAATATTTATGTTTTTAAGAAACTGTAGTGTTTCCTGGAATTCAACAAAAATTTAATCAAGTCATAATTTTTACATATCACATGATGCCTATGTGTGTTTTTGGTGATGCCCATCTCCCGCAAATGACATAGAATTACTCTACATGATGTACCAATCATGCTTATATCAAAATGAAACCTCCGCCTGGAAAAGTATGTACTATCTTCCTAAAAATAACTGCCTAGGAAGCACATTCCTTTTAATGCTTAAAATCCTGTGGGAACATACTCAAACTTCAAATTTCTTGTTCAGCAAAAATTTGTGCTGTAATAAAGAAAGTGGGGAATTGGAAAGATAATTTTTTGTTGTTTTATCTGAGAACACATTAATGCATTCCTTTCATAAAAGTGGGGAAAGGAAAAAAAAGTGAGGAAATGAATTTTGTGTGTTTGCGATTAAGGAAAGAGGTCCTATGTTAGCGCTTAAAAAATAAAGACATGGAAATTTCTTATTTTAATGATGAAACAGTACAACTATTTACAATAACAGAAACAGATTATTTATAATAGTTATAGATTAAGTACTAACAATTTTCCCTCATAATTGCAAGGTTTCAGAATATATGCAAAGTAGCAATGTGTATTAATCTTTAGATCAGAATAATCATGTAACTCTTTCCATGAAAGAATAATCTTGGTATCTAATAATATAGAATTTCCACAATCAGAGTCATGAAACTAAAATCTTTATGAGACTCTCAATTACTCTAATGTTGAAAGGTCAAGAAAGACAACACATATAAATTTTCAGGAACTGAGGTTGGTGAACATAGAATTTTATAGAAACTATTATGATCACTTTTGAAGTTTGTCCCTTTTATTCGGAATGCTGAATAATGTATTAGTAAGCCATGGAGTCTGAACCATCTTCTCTCGTTACAATATTTAGTCAGAAAATATTCCAGCCTAAGTGAAATAGACTTTTCTATAGAATATTCTCAACATTTTCAAATAATTAGAACTAGTACATTCAAAAAAGCTAGCTATTTGCATTTTATTGTCTAGATAATTAGAATCCTAGAATCTTTTTCCCTGAATCTTCATTTACTGATCTTTTAAATACTTTACTTCATGACAGAAGTAAAGTCTTTACAGAACTACTCTCTGAGTAACCAGCATCCTTTAGTTAGAAATCTGTATATTTGAACGAAAATAGAAAAAGTTACATAGTGAAAGCTATTGTTGCTCCTTTCCCCACACTTTTAACATAAATTTTTAAAGTTTGCCTTAGCCTGGGTAGGGATATCAAGATTTAAATGGGATTGAGTAAATCTCTTTTTCTGAATAAAGTTAAATGGCCATTGGCTTTTTTTTTTCCTTTTAATTTGCAGTCACCGTGCCAACACCAGTAAAAAGCTCTCTCTCAAATCATATCTCTAGATAACTGTTAAAACCAAAGAAGGTAGTGAAATAGAATAAATATGTCTGAAATCATTTGTCTTCAAATATTAAAAATTAAAACTAAAAAAAAAAGTCCATCTATGATATTGTTTTTCTTCCTGATTTTAACTGCAGCTTTCGTGAGAGTATTCTTCTTCCATTCTCCTTTATTGAAAATGAATCATTCTTACTTTGGCAGTTTAATTAGTTTCCTTTCCTTCTTTTCCTTCCTTCCCTCCCTCCTTCCTTCCCTCTCCCTCCCCTTCCTTCCTTCCTTCCTTCCTTCCTTCCTTCCTTCCTTCCTTCCTTCCTTCCTTCCTTCCTTCCTTCCCTATTTCAGTTAGCCTAACCACATCACTTTAAAAATTGTTTCTATGGAAAAAAAAATGCTTTCCATCTCCCAAATAGCTAACTATGAACAAATATGTGCTGCACAGCCTGGTTTTAAGTGGGAGAACTTATTATGTTAAAAAATCTGTCTTTTAGTGACATGCTGGTGTCATTATTAACAATAATAACAAGTTCTGCATGCTACTTTCTATTGCTAGTAGGTTTAAGTACAGATCTTAGAAGGTACCATGGAGATAATCCTTTCTAATAGTTATCAGCACTTAAAAACATTTCTGCATCAATTTTCTCTAAAAAAAAAATCTACTAAACCTAGTATAGAAATACAAAATAGTGTATTTTTGTTGAATGGTGATGAGGTTGACGGTGAGGGATGGGAAGACAGACATCTTCTCAATCAATCTTCATTCCTATCCCTAGGAGCTTCTGAGGTATAGTCATGGAAGCTCTCATTCAAAATGATGGATCTAGTCTATCCACTTCATTTAAAGATATAAAACAGATTCAGAAAGGAGAAATAACTTGCATAAGTCGGTAGATGAGTCAGTGGAAATAAAGATGTGAGGCTAATCTCTTGAATCACTAAGCTGTCTTGCCTTGATAGTGTTGACTTATATGCTACTTAAACAGTTAAGGTGATAAAATGAAGCTAAAGTGTGGCTTATTTATGTCTAGTATGTGATGAGCCTTTTTCCTGTTCTATTTCTGCAAAAAAATGGTTAAAATTGATATTAGGGAGATTTCAGTGTGTAAAAATAACTAGCCATACCAAAAGTACCATTGACTATTTCTACTTTAAGTCCAAATAGATTTGTTTAGCTTTTCCATAAAAATAATCTGCTCTTAACTAAACCTATCACTATAAGGATTCACTTTGGAAAACCAAAAAAATGCCATCTTTACGTTGCCTGTAGGACAGAAGTATTTCAAGATTCTGAGGCCCACTGTCTAGTTGATTGACTAGTCGGGGCAAAAGAGAAACAAGAACATTAAAAATTTAATAGGTATTCTTTTGTTTTTCTTCTAACAGGTATGCTTGTTTTGTTGTTGCTTTTCCTGTTTTTGAAGGATGGGTGAATTCTCAGCCATCTTGCTCACTTCGACCAGAGGCATGAGCTATGTTTTTCAGGTTTATTGTAATAGAGAGACATTAAGAAATCATCAGGAAATGCCCTTATTATTAGCATTAACTGTAAAAAATGAACTAAAGACATTTTCCTAGTCTTCATTTTTCTCATTATATTCTCTAACTGCTAAGGAAAACATACTTGTATTTAACATAACAACAGGGAAAGTATCAGAAATATTTTAAAAATTCATTAAAAATAAAAAGCATATTGATGCTGCCAGCTATTCAAAAATCATGTCGTGCAGATCAGTAATCCCAATCTGTGAATTGCTTACATTCTAATACACTTAATAATTTGTGATTTGCAAACATAAATGAGTTTTCTTAGTGACCGAAGTCATAGTTAATTATCAAGACAAGCCAATAAGCCTTTCTTAGCTTATAATGTCCCTAAAATTTTGAATATTTACAATGAAAAACCCAAGAATATATTGTGATTTCAAAAGAATACTTCTAAATTGAAATTAATGGCATACTATTTTAACTAAAATATTATTACCAGATCTAGAATAATAACAAAATTATCAACATTTTCAAAGTGATATTGTTAGGTGTTTGGCTGGTTAACATAGTTAATATTCACTTAATGGGAATACATAATTTGCATATAAAATCTGCATTACTTCCTTTCTGATCACAGCAGAATGATTAAAATATCATAGGACTACTATGTAGCACCAAAGGATTATATATGCACAAAGGAGTATGTGTTAGAATAGCACCTGTTAGTACATAGGAAGTTATCATCTGTGGAAAAATGCTTCAATTAGTCTTTGTCAGTTTTCATTGTGATTGAGAACAGAATTTAAAAATTATTATAGAAAGCTTGTTAAATCTGAAGAATACATATTGGCTCTTCTAGGGTTTGAAATAGTCTAGTCTGATCTTCCTGAAATCTAGAATCTCTATTATTTTTTAATAACTTTATTGATATAATTTACATCCAGAAAACTGCACCCACTTCAAGAGTACATTTTAGTGAGTTTTGACAGATGTACATTCCTGAGAAACCGCCACCACAATTAAGATATGAAAGTTGTTTCTGTTAACCCCAACTGCAACATCTTCTGTCATGCCCTGTTTGCACTCCATCTCTCCCTTCACCCCAGGTCCTAGACAACTTCTGATCTGCTATGGATCAACTATGGATCAGTGTGTATTTTCTAGAGTTTTATGTAAGTGGAATCTTTCCATACGGACTGTTTTAATCTGACTTATTTCTTTAAGAATAATGATTTTGCCTTTCATCTATGTTGTTGCGTGCATCACAAATTTGTTCCTTTCTCTTTGCTGTATAGTTTGAATCTCTGTGATTTGATCTCTGCTGTATATCTAATAAAACTAGAGTTGAGAATCTCTACTTTTGGTGAATTGTTCATTGGCAGATGACCTGGAGACACATAGTTCTGAGGCTTTTAAGAAAGACCACTGACTTCAGTGTTAACACAGAAAGGTCCACAGAAACCATTCACTTTAATCTTGCTAATTCGTCAGATGGCATGGGAGGTTTTTCCTGCATCAATTCTGTCCTTGAGAAAGCACTTCCCTTTTGTTATTATAGATGACTTTCTTACTTAGAACTCAAAGTAGAATCAGAATGGTGAACAGTTTCCTTTGCAGTTGAGGAAGAAAAAAATAAACTCTCACCAAAAACACTTTTTTCTTTGTTATTGATCAGTTAAGGTGTCCAATAGTGAGTTACTCTTAGATGAAGATGTACATGTTTATTTCAAATTGAAGATTAAAACTCTAATTATATTGTATGTACGCAGTCCTCGCTTTGTATAGCAGTGTAGTATTATATAGATGACTGTGAAACCTGAATATGTGCAAAATCATCTTAATATTCAGTTAGAAAAATTATGATTTTTCCATGATCTTAAAATTTTTGTCAAAATATTCAAAGCTCTCTGTCAGTTATAAATGAAAAGAATGAAAAAACAGTAAAATCAATATTCATTTAGTACACTGTAATTTATAACATTAGAAGCATTGAGAATTAAAGTCTTTTACTTCTTGGTACAAACTTATCAAGGTAGATTGATCAGTGTTTGCCTTCTTCTCCTCTTTGTGTAACTTATAAAATGCAGCAAGCACCTTTCCTATGCCTTAGTGAAATGTCATATTTCTAAGTTTAGATTAGCTTTCAACATTTTAGTCTTTGTGGTTTCAATGTTGGGAAATATCTTTGGGAATTCCTTTAATGTGGAGTATTTAACTAGCATCACTTACTCTGGGACCTGCTGGCACATCAGGAACTGAGTAACAGATGAGCAGCAACCACTCATGGTCAGACTTTGAAAGAAGTGACATGATTGTTCATCGATCATGTTACACTTCTATTATTTATGCAGTGATTGGTGAGCCAAAGAACTAGTAGTAAAGTTTGTACTTCATGCATTTACAAACAGTTAATATATTGTAATTAAAATTTGAACTGTGTGGTTTTATTTAACTAAATCGCCGTGCATATTGTAACTGTAAAA
Source organism: Rousettus aegyptiacus (assembly GCF_014176215.1). Taxonomy (NCBI): domain Eukaryota; kingdom Metazoa; phylum Chordata; class Mammalia; order Chiroptera; family Pteropodidae; genus Rousettus; species Rousettus aegyptiacus. Next base: position 24,077,545 of record NW_023416310.1, read on the forward strand.
ACAAAAACTGCCTATTTGTGTATGTGTGTGCACACACCTTAAATTTTTCCTACAGTTATGTAATAAGCAAAATTAAGTCCTGAGTTCTCTCTGCATTTGGTAAACAATTCAGTATTGAACAGCTGTCTTATTTAAAATATACATCCACTTTGTATCAAAGTAAATGTCAAGTTGAGTTAGTTTGCATTTTCTACTTTAAGGTCTGGTTCTACAGAGTAGAAGAGCTGAAAAAAATTCTCAATATGTTAAAAACTAAATCCATTATTTTGTGGATGCTTTTATTTGAAAAGCTTGCCTTTATTTTTCTAGTCATTTAAAAAAAATCATTAAAATTATTTTTCCCCAAGAAAAATAAAATACTCTGATTTCTCAGAACAACAGATACTTTTTTTGCATTTCTGTTGGTCTTCAATCATGAAAGAAACTATAAATCTCAACATAAAACAGTAATGATAATAATAAACCAATTTGAATGATCTTCTAACTTAGAAGATTATCAACTCTACAGAATGATATATAGTAGGGCTTTTATAGAAATTTACTATTAGTTTTCTATTGATTGATTTACAGTGCTAGAAGACATCAACCTGGGATCTAAAATTTAGAAGGTCAAAATATAAAATGTTGATTATAGATGAATTTATGAATCTTGTTGTCAATCATGTAAAATTTTCCTTATTTCCATAAATGTTTAATTTATAAATATACAAATACCCAGAGGGCTTTAGATCACATTTTTATAAATGAAAAAAATATCTGTGTCTATATCCACAATCATATTTTCCAGGAATCATTTCAGATAAATGAAAGCAAAGTTTCACTTATAATTATTAATATAAAGAACAGAAATGCTTTCAGTGTTACACAGCCAAATTTCCTATAACTTGGAAAAGTTTAAAACTAAAATTGTATAAAATATGCTCACTCTTATTGCTATTCTGGTCACTGTTTTCATTAATTCTTTTCCTAATTAATAGTGTGTCCTTAAAAAGTGGCTATAATAATGAAATATATGTATGTGGTTTTCCCCTGCTCTGAAAAGCTTGTTTTAAAAAATATTTGTTTGAACGGTTTAATTTGTGAAATCACATTGCCGTCCTAATAAATGATAGAAATGTAAATAATAATACTTGTCCATCTAAAAATCAATAATTAGATGTTACAGTTTCTACCATTTCTTACAATCTTGATTTTCCTTCCAATCTTCAGTAGTTCTGACTATATCCTATTTTAGACAGTGGTGGCAATGCATCAGTTACTTCAGGTAACAGTGGATCTCCAGAAGGTAAGAAACATTAACAAATATCCAAATGCCCAGTGGCTCAAAAAAAAAAAAAAATCATTATACTGTAACTCTGTTCGTTCAAAAATTTCATAAACTATATGAAAAAATGAAATGACTTAGAGATGTTTGGTGATATGATCCTTTTGGTTTTGGTCTTCACACTTCTCTGAGGGGAAGGTTTTTCCTGTTACTTAAATAACATCTCAGAGTTGACACTATGTCAAAGGATAGAGTTGCAACTAGAATACCAGGTCTTATTTGACTACTTAAAAATATTTTCTTTTGTGCTCTCAATTTATTCACTGTAATGGAAATGTCAAGTGTTCTGTTGAATGTTTCTTTCCAAAGATTAGTAGATTTAGAGATGGATAACAACCAAGCCCATAGCAGTGCATTCTATCATGATTTGAAAATACACAATTTTACTAGGAAATAAACCAAGTCTTTGGAGATCCTGCTGGCTCACTTAGGTGGACTCACCTGAAAGTCAAAATAAAGTTCTTTGTTAATGAACATACATTTGTGAATACCTTCTAGAGAAGGTGTTATGTTTTCAGAAGACTGCTATTCCAGAACAAAGTTGACTCCTCTTATTTTTCACGGGTAGTAAAATGCTTTTCCCACAGTTGAACAAAATTTTTAAGAGTTGATTTGTATAGATATGAAGGATGTCTGAAATCTCAAGTAAGTGTCATAAAGTGATGTCAACCAAGAAATTACATTTCCACTCTATTTTCCCACTAACGGCTATATTTAAAAAGTTAGCATGTTCCAACTAGAAAATAGAAAGAGAACATAAAAAAATCGATGACATCATTCACAAAAAAGGAAAACAAGTCAGAAAAGGGATTCATTAAAATGTTTACATTTATAAACCTTCTATAAAGCTATATATATATATATATAAAATTTTAAATCATTTTTTAAAAGCACTATCTTTAGAGCAAAAGAACCTGAAAATTTTCATTAATCTAAAAACCATAATATTTTTCAAAAAGAACAATTAAATCTTCAGATTTCAATATATTTTTAAAAGACAATAGTGATATAATATGAACCGCAATTGAAGTATTCAAAGAAAATTTCCGCAACTATTCCAAGATCATATCTACCAACCTATCCATATCTCTGTTAATATAGACAAAATATTCATATTTCTATATATTACAGTTAATCCTCTCTCATCTACTCAATTTCTCCTCCCTCTGCTACATTACCACTTTTTCCTCTTTGCTGCCCATTTCAATTAGAATAAAAACCTGACATAATATATGCCACTATAAACTATGTATTTGTGCCCACATTTTGTTTATTAATTTCTTTTCACTATTATGCAGTAAAACACCTCGAAAACACAGCCTCCATTTGTTATCCTTTATTGACTCTTTCGGCCCATATTATATCTTCTTCCATATCACTCCAACAGTTAGTGTCAAGGTCAACAGTGACCAACTTATTGCTAAATTCAATGGTTTTAGTTATCAAGACAGTTGTTCACTTTTTCCGTCATAAACTCTTCACTTAGCTTTCGAGACATAAGTCTCTCTTGAACTTCCTTCCATTTCCATTACTGCTACTTCCTTTGCTGGTTTTTCCTTTTCCCTCTAACCTGTAAACACTGGAAAGCCCAAGGACTTAGGCCATAGATTTCTCTTTACCTACATATATTCTATATGAGACCCCATTCAGTCTTATAGTAGTAAATACTATTTATATTCTTGGTATTCCCTATTTTATATCCCTAAATCTGACTATTCCTCTGAATTCTAGACTTTCATATCTATAGTTGGGTATCTAATATTCATCTTAAAATTAATATAAATAAATCTAACCTCTAGATTCTTTTGCTCTTCCAACATCTTCTCCTCCTCTTCCACCCTATCTCATTTGGAGTAGTCTATGTTTCCTGTATTGCTTTCACATACCATACCCAACCCATCAGTAAAATCTGCTGACTGGAACTTCAAAATAGATCTGCAATTTTACTACTCTCAGAATTTTTACTGCTACAAGCAAACTCCAAGCCATCATTGTCTCTTAGCTGGATTATTGCAATACTTTATAACTGGTATTTTTGCCCTTGCTCCCTACTCTGTCTTGTAATAATCCTTTCAAAATATAAGTAAAATTATGTCACTCATATAAAAATCCTTTAATGCATTCCCTTCTCTAAGTAAGCACCAAAATCCAAACAATGTCTTAGAATGTCCTGGCCTCCCCTAGCTACCTCCTTATACTCATCTGCAGTTTCTTTCTGTCACACACTCTGAGTATACTTGGAAGGCTGAAACACTGCAAACACATTTTCCACTAAATCATTTGCTCTGGTTCTTCTCTTTGCCTAAAATCCTGGCCTTCAGAAGAGTTTGCATTTCACTACCTCACACCTTTCAGGTCTCCACTCAAATGTTCTATTTTCAATGTACCTCCCCTACCCACTCTACCCCAAATTACCTATTCCTTTGACCTACTTTATTGTATTTAACAGAGTTTTATTATTTTCTTATTTGTTTACTTATTGAACGTCTCTTCCTTGCTGAAATAAAAGGGCACTGAAGGCCAGGACTGCCTTCACTGCTGTATGTAACCTCAGAACCCATAAGAGTTTCTGGCATGTAGGCTTTCCGTAAATTTGTTGGATGGCTGGGAAAAAAACATACGTGTTTCCTTTCCACCTCAAAACTTATCACATGATATGTTTCCTAATATATCTTACTGTAAACATTGATTTTACAAATAAATACCATCCATCTATATTCTTCTAATTTTTCCCTTTGAGACAGATAACTTCATTTTAGGGAAGATTTTATATTTTATCATCAAAAAGAACTTTGAGAATTTAGTTTTAAAAGACAACTGAGGTAGAGAAATTTGATGAAAATATTACAATTGTTAGGAAACTACCTTATACTCTAATTCTAAATTAAATATTTTAATTTAAATTAAATTCATTTCTAAATTAAAATAACTACAATATAATGCATGTATTTCAGTTGAAAAATTTTTGAAAATGATGCTATATTAGAGAATGTGTTCTTCCTAGAACAACTTGAGGAAATGCAAAATCTATACCATAATTTTGATTTAGTTGTCATTTGGTCAAACTCTTTGGTAATTCTCCATTGAATGGTATAAAGTCCAAATTCCTTATATTGGTATTTAAGGTTTCCTTTAATCTGGAAGTTAAATTATAAGCTGTCTTTTAGCTTACAAGATCCCTTACTACTTCCTAACCCTAGCTCCAGCCACATCCCCATTACCCACATGCCTTATACTTCACATCTTATTGTTGCTTTGCTTATGGTACTATCAGGTATAAGTAACTCTTAGAGTCACATATGTAAATTTGTGTAATGATAAGTTTCTCTTAATTTCTCAAGTAAACATAATAGAAGTATTTTAACCAAGATACTACAAGCAATTGGATCTAAAACTTATAAGCTATGTGACCTTGGCTAAGGAATGTCACTTATGCACAGTTTGCTCAGCTGTAAAATGAATATATTTATTCCATCACTCTTATTATATAAAAAAGAACGTGCCTAATGAAATGCCTGAGCAAGTCAAGTAGACACAAAGAGATGCATTCTTTTTCTACTTCCTTCTCTCACTCATTACCATTCTATCTCTATCTTACATCTTATAATTTATGTTTTAGGTTAGCTTAATGCCTCTTCTTAAAGTTATTTTTTTCTGCATTACTATATTTTTATACCCTTAACCAAGGCATATACTCTTCCTGAACATCAATCAACTACTGTTTTTAAGTTTTAAACATGATTTGAACTTTTAAAAATTTTATATTGATATGGAATTTTAAAGGGTGAGATAGCTTCCTATGAGCCTGGTCTATCAAGAGATGCATTTAGATAAAATCTTTTAAATATATCGGTTTGATGTAACCATCAATCATTGTTTAAAATTATGATTAATATTACTAAAAATGATTTGAGTTGTCATGATGGAATGTGAATAACAGTGCAATTAGCTTTTGATGTTATTTACAGAAACATTAAATAGCTTGCATAAGATGATTTTCTTTAAACAGTATGTTTTAAAATAACATAATCTTACTTCAAAATTATTGTGTCTTTTCTTTAAATTAAAGTTGCTTAAACTTTTTCATTAGCTGATCTAGATAAATAACTTATGTCAAAATAAAGTGAGAGCTCTTATGTTGAATTTAGATGTTCTCTGAAGTAAAAACCAACAATTCAAAGCTTAACTTTGATTAGGTAGAAAGAATTCCTTCCAACTGATGCTATTTTTGTCACATTATCTGAAATTACAGATTTTCTTCCAGTTTTATAGATTACTTTTAGTCTCCATTGGGGCATTTTGTTCCTTAAGCACTTTCCTTCAAGGTATTGAGCAGTTGTTCTTTTTAAACACAATGCAGCAAATTATTTGTTATCAAATGTCCTGGTTGTTTCCTATTTCTTTTTTCTAAGTTCTAGATTTTTTTTTATATCAAATGAATTAGTAATCACAACCATTCATTCAAAAGAAAAAGAGCCTTCAGATTGAAAAACACAAATTTAAAGGAAAATTCATCTTGACATTTAACCTCAAATAAAAATCAACTTTGTCAATAGTACTGAACTAAGAACAAAAAATATTTTTGTAAAAAAAAAGTAATATTGGTAGGCTATAACAATTATAAATCAGATAAAATTTATATTCTTTTTTATTTTACCTTTATTTTCTATGATATAACATATTTTAAATATATATTCTTGAAACTTTTCTGAATGTTACATTGCCAAGAAAACCTAAATTGGGTCTCAAGTTTAAAAGAAATATTATTTTGAGTACCTCGGATATTCTTAAGAATTCATTACCATTCTATATTTCATTACAATTGTTCTTTTGACATTCTTTTCTACAAGTTTCAATTTTTTTGAGAATCCCTATATATTTGAAAATACTATTAAATCTATTGTTAAAATAAAGAATCCCTTGGAAAATCTTAGAAAAATGCTAAATGATTAATGAAATTAATAGGTCATCATTATAAGTGCTAGGTCTATAAATATATTTCTAAGGTTAAAATATCTTTAGATAGGTGATACAGTTAAGATACCCATATAGATATATCTATCATCTATCTGTCATCTATTTATCTATCTATCTATCTATCTATCTATCTATCTATCTATCTATCTATCACCATCTATCTGTCATTTCTCTCTTTCCTATAAAGATTCTGAATGTATCACAGTAAATATCTGAAGGGAACAGAGTTTGCTATCCCAAACTATGCCTCTTTAGGATATTGATTATTTTAAGCTGACTCTTTTCAAGAAACAAAAGACTCAGGAAAAACCTTTGACCTTCCCTCCTAACTTCCTAAAAGAATTTAGATAGATGACCTACTCCAGGAAGGAAGCTATCATCATAGATAGTTATAGTTTAATATGGATTAGTGTGTGATAGACAGGGAAGAACCTATCAAGGCCCCTTGATCAAAGTCCTCTTTGTGTCTCTTTGCTAAAAATGGCCTAGCAAACATTTATTTACCAACTATTTGCTTTCCTTCTCCATGTGAATTGCCTTCCTGTCCTTTGAAGTCTGAAATTCCATTCTCCTTAGCCCAAGATGGCATATAGACTGTAACTGCCCAATCTGTCCCAAGTTTCACATTCTTATGGGACTTCCATATGCACGTACGTAATTTTCTCCTGTTAATCTGTCTCAGGTTAATCTGATTATTACTCCAGCCAGGAGAATTTAGAAAAGTAGGAGGAAAATTATTTTTTCCTCCCCCAAACATCTTTACAAGATCAGTATTTTTAATTTCAAATTTAATAGGTCAGGAAATTGCAAACCAAATTGGTTTGACAAAATCGGTTAGTATAATACCTAATATTAGCATGTCTCAAACAAGAAACATTTTGCATTGGGAAACTTGCTTAAAACTATATTCAGCTTTCATTAAATCCAGTTTTAGAAGAACAATGTTATCCCCCTTTTTGAAAAATGTTAGGAAGTCTTTTCTGAGGGACAGAACTGAGGAAAATGTACTTTCTACTAACAGCTCTGTCTCTGAACTTTCTACTTTTCACTTCTTTATTACCAGGAACCATTCAGCAAAGTACTTTTCCTCTCTTACAACTGAGAATATATCCCTAGGAGAAACTTCTGCATTAAGACTGTGGAAACCCAAAGGGTGTAGGATAGATTCATTACCAGGTTCTTGAAGTTTTTTTTTTCTTTTTTTTAACATTGTAACTCTGTTTCATGTGACATTTCCTTTGCCAAGGATCTCCATTTTCTGAGAGTAGTTCATAGCAACAAATGAGTCTGTATGGTACGGTTTTAAATTCAGAACCAAATTATCTAGAAACAATAAACATAATCATTCTACAACAAATACAAAGAGGCAAATATTTTCTGATAGCTTTCCACCAAATATTCAAATGTGGCTGGTTAATTTCAATATCCGTCAAACAGACCTTTTTAAAAATATAACTACTGCTGTGGATTAGTTTCTACTGCATCCTACTGGGGCAACATTGGAGAGTGAAACAACATGGCATATCTTCAACTTTCTAAAACCTTCTAGAAATCGTATATCTCAATAAAAATCCAGTATATCTTCTCCATAAGGTTTTTTTGTTTTATGGAAAGAATTTCACAGCATGACTCAGAACTTATCCAATATTCTTTTTAATGAAGGTTAATTTATCTCTCTCTCCCTCTCTCTCTTTTAAGGGTCTTGTTATTATTGAATGAAAATATTAATTGAGAAGTCTTTTTGATGAAGGGATGTCAAAATGATTTAAATTATGACTTTATTATTGATTCTTTTCTGTAATTAAGAAAAGTAATAGTTTATGCAGATATCTATACTAACCTATTCAAAAGAAAGATATTCTCTTACTAGTTTATTATCCATTTAGAGAAACTAGTGTTTTTAAAGAAAAATACAGTTTGGTAAAATAAGAAAGGCTAGCCTGAAATCCCCAATCTTCTATAATATTTAATATATTATTTGGAATATATATTAGAAATAAAAGAGTACCGAAAAAGCATGATGATAGCTCTTTCCCCTAAACTTGTGGTCTATATATAGTCATTGATAGAATAGAATGAAATTTAATACAAACTAATAGATTAATTAGAAAGTCAGAGAATCTGATATTATTATCTATTGCTGAGCAACAAATATCAAAAACTTACCAGCTTAAAGCAACAATTATTTATTCTCTCAGTCTTTGTAAACCATAACATTGGAGCATTTATCTGGGTGCTTCTGGTTCAGATGTCTTAATAATGCTGTGTTCAAGGTGTTGGCCAGGCTTAATTGTGATATATCTCCCTGGACCTCGTGACATGTCTGTTGACAGGCCCCAGGTCCTTCCTGACTACTGTCTAGAAACATTAGTTCCTTGCCATATGGGTCTTTCCAACTCTCAGAATGACAGCTGGCTTCTCAGAGAGCAAGTGAGCCAGAGGGTAAGAGATGGAAGCCCAAGAGGCAACAAAAGAAAAAAAAAAGACATTATTTTTGTAACCTAATTATAAAAGCAACTTCACATTACTGATGTCTGTTATTTGTTAGAAGCCAGCAATTAGGTAAAGCCCATACTCAACGGGAGGCATCAAATATCAAGAGGCAGAGATCACTGAAGACCATATTGGGGCTACCTACATACCTGTCTAAATGAAAATAAAGGTCAGTATTGACCAGCAAATAAGTGTTACAAAGGCTTAATTGTCCCTAATTCAAAGTTTCTATACGTCGCTGGTTATATTAGGTAGTATGAGCACATCAACAATGACATATTTATTAGCTCATTATCCAAGACAGAAAACCCAATGCATGGATTAGGAAAAAGTATTGTTGGCAGTTGATAAAATTAGTCAATTATAATAAAAGTTAAAAATGAATGGCTGAATTGACTTTCTCAAAATCTGGTGCCAATCTATCCTTTTTAGAGAGAAAATATAAAGGAGTTCTGATTTCGTTTATTCTAATCCCTCCTATTGATTTGTTATGTTTTTATCTGTTGTCTTGATGGGAAAGTAATGTGTATCTTTCCTCTTTTGGCATTTGAAATCCAGTTGAGGGCACTGGATCTTCTTGTAAAATAATTTTTAGTTATGCTTAGTGATTAATAACTTAACTAGCTACAAAAAATAAGAGTAGAACTACTTTTGGACATGTGCCCTATAATTTTAAAATCCCATGAAGAGAACTCGTTCACACACACACACACACACACACTCTCTCTCTCTCTCTCTCTCTCTCTCTCTCTCTCTCTCTCTCTCTCTCGGTCTCTCGTGTGTGCATGCTCTCTCTCTCTCTCTCATGCTGAGAGAATATGATACTGATAGCTGAGATGATCTCCAAAGCAAACTACTTCCCCAAGCTAATAATGAAAAACAATAAAATAACTAGCTATGTGTATTTATTATCATCAAGCTAAAGGATTGAAAAAGAGTAGCATTATTGACACTCTTTGTTCAGATGTAGAAGGAGGATATAGATATTTAAAAATGGAAAGGACATTTTAATAAAAAATGTCATCTGAATGACAGAAATACTGCAGTGTAGAAATAAAAAATAGAATCTGAGATTTAAAAACTTATTCTGCATTTCTAAATTTTCTTTGTTTTTGTTTATTTTAAATTCAATTATTGAAATGAGGGCTGCTATGAAATTTCCAGTCTTCTAGGAATTTGAGAATCTATTCTAGAAGGGAGCTCAGTTTGTAACTCTCCTCGTCTCTTTGTCAAACCAATTAAGTGACTTTTTTAATATCATAAAATTAAAACATTTTTAATAGAAAAATCAGAAAACAGGTAATTTCTTAAGAAAGAAGTAACGGTTGGTCATGGTTAGAATAATCAGGGGTGCTGGAAAAGACAATGAAAGCATAAGGCACATCTTTTATCCACAGGAAATGCTGATAACATTACAGAAGTTAAAATAGGTCCACGAAGAAACATGAGTGCTTGGATGGAAATAGGGGAATTAGGAAGCCACTATGGAAAATGCGAGAGAGACTATATGGAAGACAGAAAAGTCACTTTTTAGAGGGACAAAATTTTGTTAGATGCTGCTTTGGGAAATGAAAGATTTTTGAATTCACACTGCTTCTAGTTCTACTTCCCTTCAGTTAAAATCTTTTTATTTTAAATGTAATTGCCCAAAGTTAAAATGCACTTGTAAAACGTATGACTTGGAAGAAGATTAAATTTTATTTCTGTGTAACTAGTTCCAGCATGCCGTCAGAGGAGGACCAGAATTAAAACTCTGAACAGTAATCATTTCAGAATAGCACCAAAACTACATAAAATAATCAGGTATATTGTAGAGGAGGAAAACATCTCTTTCTACCCTTCTAGGTTCTTTGGTTGGTCTAGTAAATTAACATAAGACAGATTAACAGGAGAACACCAGATTTTATTTCATACATACAGGAGCCCCATAAAAATATGATACCGGGGGCAAGTAGGCAATCGAGGCTTATATACCACCCTGAACTAAGGAATGAGATAGTGGCCTGAAGCTTCAAAGAGGAAGAAAGTAATTCAAAGGATGATGAGGAAAGCAGATGTTTGGTGATTAGATGTTTGCCCTGCCTTACAGACAGGTCATTCGGATAAAAGTTATCTCTGGTAATAGCTCTCTCTCTCTCAATCTGAGCCAAGCCTCCTATCTGAATTCTTTTAGGTAGTTAAGGGAGAGGTATAAATTTTTCTTAAGTCTGCTGGGTCTTGATTTCCTTCAGCTCAAATTAATCCACATGCAAAAATGACATATTTTGGGGTTACATATTCTGCTCCCTTTGAATATGTTCCCCACATCATAACTTCAAGTAAAACTATTTTTTAAATTTTATAATGTGCTTCTTTTTAAGCTGACAGATGCATCTACCCAATTTAACATTCCTGCAGATGTAGCTTGGAATCCAGGTTTAAATACCATCTTAATAGGAAAAGGGGAGAGAGGATGTAGACCTCTTAGAGGAGAAAAAATGATTTGGGGGAAAGATGAATGTGACCTTAGAAGAACAGACAGGAGGTTTAATAATTTGTGACAAAGTTTATCTGGACCTGGTATGGACTTCTACTTTCCTTTCCTGTGATAAGAAGAGTTAGTCTTCCTTGGTCGATGAATCTCCCAGGGAGGGACTCTTGACAACTGAATTCCTTTTGGAGGACCCCTCTCCAAGCAGATACAGAGAGTCAGAGAAAGCCTCTCCTTGTATTTGCTGTTTTTCACATGCTCGCAGCTCAAAATAATCAATATACTAAAGTGGCATATTTTGGTATGGCGTGTCCTGAACTCCGACAGTCATATTTTGGGATGACATATTGTGCTACCCTTCAGTACCATTAGTCACCCCAAATCAGTTGTCTAAACCCTGCTTTTTATTTTCTGATACAGGAAGATCTCCAGCTATATTTACGTAAGATTACAAGTGCAAAAGAAAAAAAATTCTTTAATTTTACAGACAATAACTTTTAAAACCTAAAGAGATTAAGCAAAAATGCTTATTCATGTTTTGCTATCAAATTGTTAGTAATTCAGTAACTCTCAATATTAAGGCTCTAGAATTTCAATTGTATTTTTCTCTCTAATATATTCAGTCAGTACTGAGTAAAAAGCAAGGAAGCACCCAAACTAGAAATGGCAAAAGCAAGTGAATAAAATTAAATGTTTAGGACAACACGAAGAAAAATTTTCTTAGTCTTATAAGAACATGAGATCTGTACTGTTTAATACAGTTAACCTTTGAACAACACAGGGGTTAGGGATGCTGATCTCTGTGAGTCAAAAATCCACATAGATCTTTGACTCCCCCAAAACCTACCTGTCTCTTGGTATCCAATGGGCATATGTTCTAAGACTCCTTAGGAATACCAAAATCCTTGGATGCTCAAGTCTCCTACATAAAATGGCTTAGATCAATGCATATGGTGGTCTGTCCTCCATATCCACAGACTCCCAACATGGATCAAAAACAGCAGAAGTAGTTATAGAAAAAATTCCTCATGTAAGTGAACTTGTGTTGTTCAAGGGTCAATTGTATATTATATAATCTCCACCTTATTATTTTTTTCGTATGAATCACTTTTGTGTAGGAAACCATTTAAAAGTTCTGTAGAGTAGAAAACAACTTAAAAACCCTTTGTGTAGAAATCTATCCCTAGAAAATATTCTGTATACAATTATATTAATATGGCTGCAAGTCTATATAGACTATTGGAGAACACATGACGTAATCCATTTATGAGGCCTCAGCAGACTTGCACTGAATTTGTCTGTCTAGATTCCTATGGTCTATATAGACTTGCAGCCATATTAATATAATTTTTTTGGTTTAGGCATTTGTTCCTTCTCCCAGGAAGTAGTATCATAAATATGTGGTCTCCTATTCATTTGGCATGAAGCTAGCACATTGTAGGTCATTCCTTCTCCATGCTGAGGCAACCATCCATACCACAGAACTGATGACTATGATTATTTCTTATTTTAAAAAATCAACCACATGATTCAAGAATTATGCATGAATCAGGTGGGGTACAGTAATGAATGAATAATTACCAAAGGTTCATGGGATTTTTCATATGCATATGACTTCTCAAATCTACACAGTATTAACCACATCAAAATTTAAATCATATAACTGTTAAAACTTTCAGAAGTACTTCTATAGACTATGGCCATGCCACCCTGAACAAGCCTGATCCCTTCTGATCTCGGAAGCGAAACAGGGTCAGGCCTGGCTAGTACTTGGATGGGAGACCACCTAGGAAAATTAGGTGCTGTAGGCATAAAAAATGAAAAAAAATAAGCTGACAAGGTCCTTGCAATCTGTGAGGTCAACAAAGGGTTGCCTCTTCTAAAAAAATAAAAAATAAAAAAATAAAAAAGTACTCCTATATACATGTTATCTATAAATGTCACTTGCTAGAATTGACTTAGTAGTTTTTAATCCATATTATGAATTTCCAAGTTATGTAAGATGTAGATTTTTAAGAGCTGGGATACGTTGGTGTTCTTATTACTGCCACAAGTGCTTCTCTCATTAAGGATCTGTTAGAAATTCTACTTGGCCTTTACAAAATCTGAGCATTACAAAAAAAAAAAAAAAAAGTATGGTAAACCACAGGTGAGCAGAATGCAATTTAACAGTGTGTGTTCAGCTTTTATGTTCTTTGTAAGCTAGAATTGATTTCAGTAATTATCCCAATTTTCTAGGAGCCCAGGCCTGTGGGCCATTTCTGCTGCCATAACTGGCTTTTCTTTTGGTGTTCTTGGAACCCCAGCTATAAAGTGTCAATAATCTACCCCCTTCTTTAAAGCGATATTGCCTGGATACAGAAGTTTACATCTATAGCATCGTATGTCCTTTAAGATATTTCCTTTAAAAATCAAAATAAAAGCCTGGATTCCATTCTGCCTCTGAAAAAAAAATGTCAGAAAGATGCTTGTTTTTGAAGACAAGCATCATTTGGACCCATTTTTAATCCATTACTTGATCAAATACATTTTTAAATAAACTTAAAACTTGAGAATTATAATGTTATACCTCAGTGAAATAATTTTGCTGGTGAATCACCTACTTCCAAATTCACGGCTTCACATCATCTCCAAAAAAGACCCTGGACATTTTCTTATCCAACATGCATCCTTCCCTTCTCCAAGTAGTACTCTCTTTAATCTCCCATAGAGCCTTTCCCTGTTTACTGCCAACAATGCCTGAGTAGGTGGCTTTGCATAGATTTGAACTAGCTACACATTGTTTGATTGTTTTGTTTTCTTCTTGTTCTCATAAGTGAATTATCCAGTGTTCAATGTTACACTCTAAATTCCTTTATGACAAAGGCAAAGTGCTTTAAAATATAGGTTTTATTATTATTTAGGCATATTAAGGCCAATGGATCAGAACGCTGCCATTAAAAAGTAAGTTGTTATACTCATAGATCTCAAGAGGCAAGCCACGCCATGCAGAGTGTGTATGTGTGGGGCGGGGTGGCAGGGGGAGGCGCATACAGGGAAGCACAAGGGTCAGTCAGGAGGCAGAGGAAAATATGGGCAGGAGCCTTTACTGTAGATTCTATGGGAAAGAATAAGCATGTCAGAATAAGCAGGGCTAGGACTGACTAGTCCGAATAATTTCAGCAGGTTCCGGGGTATAGAGGCTATCTCTAGTTGTCTGGTAACTTGGACCTGAGGTGATAAGGTCAGTGGAATAGTGACCCAGGATATGACTGTGGAGGATGTGGTTAGGGCTATGGACTCTAGATTGGTTGGTTTTCACATGAAGGGTACAGAGGAATTAGCTAACTCTGGGGGAAGCAGTCCCTCCAAGGTCATCAAGGCCTCAAGATGTCAAAGCATCAGAAAATAAAAGCTGTGGGTAATACACTAAGGTTTCTACATTTTAACTCTATACTACTGTGCAAAAAGAAAGAAAGAAACTGAAACACTTGCAACGACAAAATTAACTGTCTATGGGGGAATTACACTCTACATATTTTTTTTAGTCCATCTGGGATAGTTAGTATGGATTAGATTGACAAATATATCTATAAATCAACAAAACCACTGCTACCTGCTAGTTATGTCTATTGCCAAAGTCCTCCAGCCAGTGAACACCATGAACACACATGCAGTTGAACAAGATGGGCTTATTTCCTATTGCGGTGAGGAAGACTGCATGGCACGGGAACTCTGGGTCTGTCTCAGTAAAAGGATGTTAGAAAAGATTTGGATTTAGGTTGGTTGGGTGATATTAGAGAAAGTCTAAAAACAGTGGGAGTTTGGTCTCTGTGGGCTGTCAGAAAGTGGAGGAAATTCTATAATTGGGTATTTCAATAAATCTTATCTGCAGATAAGGCAGACTAGAGGGAGGTAACAAGCAAATAAGTAAAGAAGCAGCAGTCACTCATAGTAACTGTGAGAGATGAGACTCATCATGGTCACAGAATCACCTTGACTGATGTGAATGTTCTGTGAATTGTTTATGCTCAGCAGGAGGGATACCAATACCTAGCTGGGAGTGCCAGGCCAGTGCCTGGACGTCAGGCAGGGAGTGCTTTTCTCTTTCTCACTATAATGTATTAAGCACTAATGTTGTACACACACACACACACACACACAGTCAAATTCCATTATTTGTGAATATTCAAGAAGTCGACATGAACATTGAATTAATGTATATGGAAGCATTGCTCCTATGGGAGATATAGGGTTAGGTTCCTGTTAGTCATTAGTCAAGTTTTTGTCAGCCATCAAAACATAACCTTGTTTCATGTGTATTTCTGTTTAAAGATACCTTATTTAATATCAATTGACAATTCATTAATTTTGAACTCACAGCTAACAGCACTCTAACTCATGCCTGAACAAGCTTATGTAGCACATGCATTTTCTTTACAAGACGCTGCATAACTTTCATGCATTTAAAAGCATTAGATAGCACTTCTGTACTCTTTGGAGGGGGGCATATTAAACAGCGAAACCACCAACAAATATACCAAAAATGTAGAACTAAAGAGATCATACTCTTTATAATATGAGAACTGAAATAAAAAGGGAAAACTCAGCCAGGAAGGTGCACATTGGAGGATTCAAATATTTTGCTGCTTTGTGCATGTCTATGCGTGACCATGACAGTGACAAGTATTGATTTTGGAGTTACAATAAATTTTAGTGAGTAGGCAAATTTACAATGCAGAATCCACATATAATGAGGAACTGACTGTATATATTATCTCTAATCCTCTGAAGACATTTTCAAGGTAGTATTATACTAAAAAAAATAAAAATCTGAGGCAAGATAAGGTATGTCATTTGCTCATGGTCACAATGCTGGTTTCTAGCAGTCAGAATTTGAACCCTGATCTGTTTGATTTAAAACTTTGTTCTTTCCATGACACCATACTGCTCCTATTTGGAATTAGAATGTATTAATTTTAAACATTAAGGTATTTTCTTAAATTTAAGAAGGACATTATAGGTAATATTACTAATATATCAGCATATTAATACAATCAAGTAGTTTGGTAGTGAGTATAATGTTCCTTCCTCATAATAATTAAGTACATATGAATTACTTCAATTCAAACAGCATTTAGTATTGTAACTACATGTGTTGGACAATGTTCTATAATTAAAGAACACTATAATTAAGGGAGTGGCTAAGATATTTCCTTTCAGAAACTGCAGGAGACCACTATCACTTATTTATCAAAGAGCTTATTGTTTAAAGCCGGTAGCAACGTAAGAGCCATGAATATTACATGTTAGCCTTCCATATGAAATGAGGTGAATTCTAATAGAAATATGAGTCAAAAAACTATTAGCTCTCTATTGCTTTGCGTACCAAAGGCTAAGAAATGAGGAGTCCAAACATTTAGTTAGATTCTGACAATGTTGAACTTTAGTTTGTGATCCTGAAACATGGAGATAGTTAAAGGAATCTCCCCACCCTCTGTGTTCTAGAAAGCAGCTTTCAGCGATTATGACCTTTACCACAGGACTTGGATACGACTCTGTAAGGCCCCTTGTTCACCTATCGCAAAGTCAAACATAGACCCTCCAAAATCCATTTTTTGCCTTGTAAAGAATTAGCTGCACTGTTTGTCCCCACATCAATCTAAACAAAATTGATGTTGTGAACTTGAAAAGACTTTAGTTAAGTAAGCTTTTTTTTTTTTCCGTACACAGAACCTGAACTTGGACACAGCCTTATCCAGCATCGAAATGAAAAATAGCTCTTCCTTTACCATCCTTTCCCAAAATCACTGACCATAAAAGAAGACATTTCCTGATCAACTGCCTGTTTTCTGTAGCCTGGTTTACTTCTTCCTACATAAGAAACTCTTTCATGCCTGACCTTTGAGATGCTTGCAGTTCCCATGGCCAAAGCACTTTCTCTACTGTAACTGTCCCTTTCT
This sequence comes from Rousettus aegyptiacus, assembly GCF_014176215.1. Taxonomy (NCBI): domain Eukaryota; kingdom Metazoa; phylum Chordata; class Mammalia; order Chiroptera; family Pteropodidae; genus Rousettus; species Rousettus aegyptiacus. The sequence continues at coordinate 24,094,751 of NW_023416310.1, forward strand.
CTCTACTGCAGTAATCATTTTGAGTAAAGTCTCTCCTTACATAAGTTTGGATTTGTTTTTTATTTGACATTTTTATGTTACAAAACTCTGATGAAAAGCTAAGATTAAAAGTAAAAGCTAGATTTTAGTCTTTGAAATATGCTATTTTCCAGGCATAGCCATGTGTAATCATAATACGAATGACATTTTCTTGTTCTTTTTATTTACCCCAGTAAATCTGAAGTTGAGGACTAAATGCACTCTCTTAAGAAGCCATTTCAGAGGAAAATATATCTTCTTTCATCAATTTACTGAAATAACTTTTTACCTTACATAAATCTAAATGGTTTTAGCCTTGGAATATATACTTGAAATTTTCAGTTATTATAAGTAATCTCAGAGAACTAGGTATATTGTTTCAGTTTCTAAAACTCTTAAAGAGAATAAATACAGGACATCCAACAAATTGCTGAAAGTCTTTGGGTTAAAAACTTAAAGTGAAGTTTTTTAGTATGAATGTTATTATAAATTACATTTGACATTAAATGAATATATATATATATATATATATATATAACTCCATTCTAAGTTATTATATTAACTTGAATATCAGTATTAGTCTTGTAAGCAGCCTATGTATGGTACAAATTAAGCCTTTGTTAGCTCATGAAAAAGTAATAATATAAAAAAAAAAAACATGATAGCTTTCATCTTTATTAGAAGGAAGATAGATAATGTTTATGGAGTCTGCAAAGTTCCAGAAACTGTGTTGCCTACTTTCATGTACATAGCTTCATTTAACTCTCTTAATTTTATGAGGAAGTATTATGGTCCAGATTACTAGACTACTGAGATCAAGACCTTAAACCTAGACTTTCAAACTGGAAATTAGCAGAGACAGACTATGAACACAAGACTATTATGACTAACTTCTGCCATAGGCTATCTTCCCAAGAACTTAAATGAAAATTGACTTAAATTTTCCACAGTACTGTATGACTAGAAAAGCTAATACTTTACTTACTGAAAAATGAATTTTAAGGCAGAAATTCTTCAAATAAAAAAGAGCTATGGTCAACAATTAAAATTGGTTTCTTGTTTATTTAAAGAAATGACTGTGGTGAGCACAAATACTTTGTAAGTGAAAGTTACCTCAAATATTAATGAAAAGGATGGCTCTCCAAATCAAAGAGAAGTTATAACTAGGACCTTCTTGTGTATCATGTATTTGGTTCAAGACTCTAAATAAGCTCCATGGTATATACTCTGGCTCAAAAGAGGAGTGAGTCCTTTATGAATTATAAAGAAAATTTGATCTGTTTGATTACCATGAAAGTTATTATTTTATTTCAAATATTTTTTACCTATGGCAAAGCTAATTATTTATTTTAAAGTTAATTTACAAAAATTGCTTTTTACAAAATAGCAGTCATAAAATAAGGATACTTAATATAAATCTTGAGAGAATTAAAAATCCCTAGATGCAGTTTGAAAAGGCCTGAAGACACCTGCACACACACATTTACCTTTGTTAAAATGTATTAATTTTGTGTACTTGAGATCTTCCTTCAATATCTTCAAGCTATATTTCCTTCTTCACTCTCAAACTTATTGTCCAGTAGTTGAAAAAATAATATTACTGAAAGAAGTTATCTTATTAATAAATTATGAGTAGTAAATGCAGAATACTTGCTAATAGAAATTAAGGGAAATAAAGAAAAACATGTGGCAGGGTGGGGAGCTGGAGAATTAATGACTTATAAATTAGTATTTTGGGACTATCAAACTCGAATAGAAAGGTTAGTGAAACATGATCAGTGCTAGTCTGCTAAGCTTCAGAAATGATGGTCCTTTTTCAGGAACACAGTAGTTTCAGAAACTCTACTGTGAATTAGCTATACAAAAATAATGAATTATTGAAATACAACATGTATAAATTCCTTGCAAAATTATATTATACCATACTGCTTTCAATAAAATACTAAGGATACTGTGTACTCTCATAATTTTTAAAACTAATGTAATGTATATATCCCATTGCTTATTTTTTTCCAGTCACTGGCAACCTCAGCATGCTTGAAGTCAGTGCTAAATTTTAAAATTTTCTTGTCCATAATGCTAAGCAGCATTCTTTTCTCCTTCTTTATCTGTGTTTTCTTAATAACTGTACTCAAAACAAATTCTCAGCAGCCAAACCAAGCTCAAAGATTGAAAGCTTTAATAGGTATAAAACTGTTACTACAAATATATGTTTAGGTTTTTGCTTTTACTCTTGTGCCAAAAATTAAGTATGACGTTTTTCTATAGAAAGATACAATACATTGTAGATGAACATGGTAAGGGATATTTGGAGGGCATTGTTAAGAAATATTATGTTTTCCAAAGATCTTTTGTGTCATTACACAAACTCAAGTGTTATGCTTGAGACTATGTTATTCAATTCAGTCCAATTAAGCACATATTTATGGAAATCTTTTGGAAAAGGCATTCTGATAGTCTAAAGAAATATGGCATTGCTCATCAATATTTGTTTGTGTAATTGGTAAAGTGCCATTGGTATTTCTCCTCATATTAGATATAATATAGTAGCAATCAATCATAGAAATATCTCTGGAAAGCATTTATTTACACATTGGTTTTGCATAAAAATATGCAATATAATGACAATTTAATGACATTAATCAAGAAATATTACTGTCAAGTATATCTTCACAAGAAATTTACCAACATCCATCTTTTAACTCTTAAGTTATATTACATCAAAAAGAAAATTATAATCAGAATGACTCTTGGTAAGCATAAAATTTGAAGAAAAAGAATTAAATAGATAATGAAACATTTCATGGCTTTGGAATCTGATAACCTAATGAAATCACATGATTTCATTTTAGAATCACTGAAAATGAATCAGTTACACTTATAAACATTCAGTATCTGTAAAAGTAAGAATTAAAATATTTAAATTGTGTCCTCAAATGTACATTGTATACATATGATGGTTTTAATATTCTTAGTGTGATTCACCTGTGAGTTGTTTAGCACATACTGATGACGATAAAAAATTAAAAATATCAGCAATGGTTATAGTTTACCATAATGTGTATAAGGGGAAATCACAGGTCAATAAAATGCACTCAATTGGGCATTTAAAACATTTGATATTGTTTCTCATCAAAGGGTATTTCCCTAACTTATTATTCAATTATGATAGACCAAAAAAAAAAGATAAGATAAAAAATAAAAAATACACTTTATTGTTAAGATATAGGCAGAGAGAATTTTGATTAATACATGATACTTAATATTTCACAAATCTATAGAGCTTATTATGTCCTAATTATAGTAGAAAATGAGTTCTATAAAGCAGTAACTTTAGGTGTTATGATTACCCCTATATCCATCCTTAGTACTTAGAATTTCACCTGATAGAATTGCTACTTTATAAAGGTTTATGGAATGATTATGGACTGAAAGAAGATAACTTTATATCTGACTGTACAAAGTTTTTTGAAACACTGTTTCTAGAAGTTAGCCTGATTATGAAGATCTTCAGATTATAGTAGTAGCACTTTAGTCACTTATTTTACACAATTACACACCTGTTTTATGGGTATATACATATATATGGCATTATGCTAGATACAGAAAAGAATATGTGAAAAACATAAGTCATGTGTAATTAATCATAACTGATTTTTATTTTTAAAATAAACCTTTTCATTTTGTGGTTCTAAAATATTATAAAACAATGCATATTGACAAATAATTTGAAAATCTAAAAGCGAAATATAAGTTATTTCAATCCCAAACTGAGCTAAATTGGGCTTATTTTTTCAAACCAGTGTTTCCCCTGTTTTGGCAACTTAACATTGCATAATAAGCATTTCCTCATGTCTCCTAAAGTTTTGAGATGCAGATAACTCTAATTAGTGCACAGCCGTCAGTCATATTTATTCATTTATTCGGTGATTCCCTCATTTGATCATTAAACAAATATTCATTTAGACCCCACAAAGTACAAAACACTATTTTAGGTAAGAAAAAATGATCTTGATTTCTTAATGTTTATATTTTACTGAAAATCCATAAACAATAAACAAACATGCATGTGTATTACGTGTTAGGTGGCAGTGCAATGTAGGGTACGCTGGGCAAGAGGAGGAAAACAGTTCTTGCAAATGCTGAGGCAGGTTCTTGCCTGAAGTGTTGGTGAGATGAGAAGAGCAGGTGAGGAATGGAGAAGAGAAAGCCGGAACAAGGGAGTGACAGGTGACACAGGGCTGCAGAGGCCTCGTAAAGATTTTGGCTGTTATTCCAGATGAAGGATAGTCATTTAGAGGGTTTGAGCAGAGAACTGACATGATCTCACTTTCATCGTGAAATGATTCTCTGGCTTCTCTGTGGAGGGCAGACCACAGGGAGGGCATGAATGAAAACAGAACATCTAGAAGAATACTGCAATAACCGGTAAGAAATGATGGCGGCTTGAAGCAGTGTGGTTGCATTAGTGAGAAACAGTCAAGCCTGCATGTAATCTGTTTGTAGACCTGACAGGATGTAGTGATTGGGTAATATAGAGTCTGAATAAAAGAGAATTATAAAGTATGATGCTGAAGATTTTGGCTTGAGCAAACAAAACTAGGGAGTTACCTAAGTTGGAGAAGGAACAAGTTTAAGAGAAGTCAACAGTTGTTTTACATTTGCTAAATTTTAGATGAGTGCTTGAGATTCAAACAGAAATGTCGAGAGTTTGAGAATTTGGATCTCGGTGAAGCAATCTGAGCCGAAGATAAAACTTTGTAAGCTCACAGTGAATTGATGGATTTTAAAGACTTGATATTGAAGGTGATCCAAAGGACTGTATAAAGAAAGAGAAGAGATACAAGGTCCAAGTTCTGAGCAACTCCAATATAGAGAGTTCAGAAATAGGAGGAGGATCCAATGCAGAGAACAAAAATAAGAGACTGGAAAATTTTGAGGAAAACTGAAGAGAAAGTAATGTCCCAAGGAAGAAAATTAAGGAAGTGTTTAAAGAAGGATGAAGTAACCCAAAGTTTCAAACGCTGCTATCAGATCTGGAGAACTAAGAAATAACCATTACATTGACAACTGGAGGGCATTTATGTTTATGGGAAGGGTTCCAATACAGTGGTGGGTGAAAGTCCAACTGGAATGTGTTTAAAATAGAATGAAAGTAAGGAAATTGGAAAAAGAAAATATAAATTAATTACTGAGCAGATTTTCTAGAAAGGGAGTTGGACAGATTGTTTCTTGTCCAGAGGGAAAAGCAGTTTGATTAGAGGGGCTTGTTTAAAGACAGGAGATAAGAAAGCTATACCAGCTGTGAAAATCCCCTTTTTTCTAGAAAGTAAAAGCTTTTAGGGTAAAACACTGTAAACTTACATATATGTCTCATTGGTCAGATTGTATTTTACAGCCACTCCTACCAGCAAGGGAGGCTGGGAAAATGTGGCTTATCTGGGAACACTGCCTCTCTGAATTCAATCAAGAGTCTATTAACAGGAAGAAAGGTAGAATATATAGAGAAGAAACTAATACTGTCTGTGATAAAGCCCCACAAAGAGACAGATACGCTGCTTGATCATCTACAGGCTATACTAAACGGTAACAATTTTTAGTCATCTTCTCACTAAATTTGGCTTGCTCTACCCACATTTTTTATTATTGTGATGATACTATTGCTTTCAAGATCTATCCTGAAGGGGAATTTACTTTGGATCTGCAGACAATAGAACTATGCAAAAGGAATTATGTACACCAATGGCTTCTGACTGCCACTGCTCTTAAGGAACCTAGGTCTTCTCATTGTTTTGCAGGTAATTTCTCCAAGTCATAAGTATATTATGTAAAATTCATTGTAATGTCATTTAAACATATGCTAAATTGTACAGCTCTAAAGGCTGTCTCAAGCGAAGGAAAATGCCCCGAAGCACTAGCTAACAGGCTGTGGGACAGATGGCGACCCCATAAGCCCGGGCCCCTAATCACCTATAAAGTTTCATCCAGGATAGGGGATTCTATCCCTAAAGTTATAGAAACCACATCCGTAGGTGGTATTTCACAGGGGCAGGTAGGGGAAAAAGTATTTTCATAGGGTGAATCTACATAAAGAGGAAGTAGCTTTAGTGACATTTTCTATGGACAATTTTCAAACTGACTCACTTAACTCTGAGCCAGCAGTAAATACGGTACTGTTAGGAGGAAATTTCCAAAGTTACATGCATTATTACTAATGTTTCCCAGTCTCAATTTATATACATCACTTCTCAGAATATGTAGCATTTTTAGTGAAAAAGGGGTGAATGTGTTCAAATGTAACCCCCACATGCTCTTAAAAAGATAGATATTTTCCTGAAGGTGCTCGTGGCTTTAGTGACTGTTTCTGCCTCAGTCTCATAATATTTCTGCATACAAGTTCTCCTGTGAGGTTTAAAGGAAGTTTTCAGCATTGTCCAGAGCTTACCCTGAGCTTTCGTTTTCATTATTTCAACTTAATTTTATAGACTACCTACATTGCATCATTCATGGTTATAACAAACTGGGACTGTAAAAGTGGAAGAGATTGGTCTGCCCTAAAGGAGTTTAAATTTTCATGGCAGTGACAAGATAAGGAGGTGTATGTTGAGGAGAAAGGACTATGGAGGGGTCTGTAGGTAACAACTTAGGTCGGCAGTGGACAAGTAAATAGTGGGATATTCTCTCCACACTTCCACTGGAATGTGGAAACAGCTACAACATCTACTCCTACTTTGTCATGCAGCTAAGTGGCTACTAGGATTTTTACCCCCTGGAATTGCAAAAGGTAAGATATGTGGGGCAGATGGCAACTCCCTAAGATGAACTCCTTAATTACTCACAAACTTTGATCTAGGCTTACCCTGCCTGAATCCAAAGTCCCAGCACTCTGACACTGGGAGCTAGACAAGTTTTTGGTGTGTGTGTGTGTGTGTGTGTGTGTGTGTGTGTGTGTGTGTTGGGGGATCTTCTGTACATTGTAGGATGTTTAGCAGCATTCCTGACTATTATCCAATTAGATGCCAGTAGCACTACACCCTCAACCTATGACAGTCAAAAATGTCTCCAGACATAACCAAATGTCCCCTGTGGCAAAGTCACCCTGCTTCTATTTATTCCCAAGAATGATCAGAAGAGCTTTGTCTAGACTGTTAACCATAAAATGACCCTGGACAAGTCACTGGAACGCTTGATTATGTTCTTATCATTAAAAATGAACATATTACCCTTAATGCCTACATTTTAGTGAGAAAGCAAGAATTAAAATGAAATCTCATAGTAGAAATGGATGTAGCTATAAAAAGTATTGCTCACGTTTCTTTTTTTCTTTCACTAAACAGATATTTAAACTAGATATTCTAGCCTACTTAAAACATAATTTAAGCCAAATGGTTAATTTTCCCTGGACTATATGTGTAATTGGAATGTCTTTTAATTTGAATCTGCCCATGCCATAATGCTAAGGTATCGTAACATGGCTGGCATCCTGCCCTTATGGAGAAGACACCCAGAGTATGCACGCAAGTGCTCTGGCTGCCTTCATTTCACAGCAGGGAAAGGCAAAGTGGCACATGTCCTAAGGTTGCTCAGGGAACATGTGGAAGGTCACACCAAGTGCAGCTGAGAAGAATTCCAAGTTTTTAGTTCATCACGAAAGATACTGAGATCCCTACACATGCCCCTTTACATCCTATCCTTAGCATGCTTAGCAGTTATTAAATTAACAAATCAATTTCAAGCTACAAATGCTCTTTGTAAATAGAACAAACTGCTGCCAGTTGACTGGCTCTAAGACACATCGTAACTTGACAGGCATGGAAATTTTACCATTGGTGAGACAGGAGAGTTCATCCATTTGAAAAACTGGTTAGACCTATCCCCAAGTGTGGAAAATTTCTCTGTTATGCTTTATTGTAGCTGTTCTGACCACTGTGTCCTAGTCAAAAAAGCAAGCAAACAGAACACGATTCAAGTCTTTCACAAAACTCTTCATGTTTCCAAAGTTGCTTTGAAGAGAGTAATTAAATTATTCTGAGTTTGAAATGATTTTCTTCATTAAAAAAGTCCCACGATCCCCTGAGTTCTCTATGATATCATCATCACCATCATCATCATCATCATCATCATTCTGGTTGCTCGAGTAAAAAATCCAGGCACCCTCCTCAACCCACACTTTCCTTTCCATCCTTCCTTTCATTAATCAGTCCAGCAGCCTTTAAGAACTTAACAAAATATTTAATACCTACCAAATCACCCATTTTCCTGAATCCCACTGCCATTCCTCTCCCTATTACTCATTACTTTCATCTGGGTTATTACAATGTTATTGTAATTGGTCACTCAGCTTTATACCAAGACCCGTCTGTTCTCTAAATAGCAGACTGACCTTTCTACAATGCAAATCTGGTAGTCTATCTGCATGCTGGGCACTTTCAAGTGAGAAAGCTAAAAGAGCCTAGGTTTTCTTTCTCCCTGTACCAAATACAATGCCAACTGCAAGCTGCAAGCTCAAAAAATAGCTGCTGAATAGAAGTTTTTTGAAACATTCTCCATATACGATTGCATTCCAGTAGAGGGCAGATTCTCACCCAGAAACTTATTCCAAATGAGCACAGTCTAGGTTTGAATACGGTCTCTACTTACTTGGTCCCTTATTCAAATGAGACCTAAGACAGGAAGAACAATAAGACCCTTACATAAATAAGTTGTAGGTAACTTAGGCTTTCTCTGTGTCTTTGAAATTGTAAGACATATAGATTCAAACAGAATTATGGTTCTGTGGTTTTGAAAACACGTTCACTGCAGTGGAAATAGAAGAGAATTGAAAACAAGAAAACTGGATCTTGAGTCCCGGAGTCCTGTTCAAATAATCTGTTCTTAGTTTCTTCATCAATAAAATGAGAATGAGAAACCCTGTTTATGTTACTAAGGGGAGGGAAACACTGATATATGGGAAAGAATCACTCAACTATGAGGCATTACAAATGCACATCCACGAACAAATTTTTAATATAATTCTAGTTATTCGCAATTTCCTAAAATTTATCCACAGACACTGAATGCTTTGATAGTGACAATTTGACTCTGCATCCTAGGTCAAGAACATTTTCTTTACAATTTACAATGTAATTCCCCATTCTGCCTATCATTTAATCCTCTGAAAAATCCTGGAGTATTACGCATTTTTATTCTAATTGCATAAGAAATCAACATGAAAAAGAGGGTTTAAACTTAATTGTTATGCTATATTCATTTTATTCATCTTCTATTCTTTAAAAAGGAAAGATGGTTAGACACAAACTATATTGAGAAAACATTTGTATCTCCACAAACACATCTGAAAAGTATTAAGATGAAAAATGGTTTACCATGAATGGGAAAAAAAATAATTGATTTTCCTGTTTCCTACTGACAAATTACCTCACATTACTACTGCATTGCATTGTGTTTTTACAGAGATCAGTGGGCATATTGAAACAGAATGAAGAAGCTTCAGTCCAGAGCTAAATGTAGGATGTGCGACACTTACAATGGAGCTGTGCAGATCTCACCAGCAGAAATGTTTAATCCAAGGTGTAGAAAAATATTTCAAATCAGTTCTCTAAAGTTCAATGAAGGTTTATACTTCAAATGGTTGTTCTGACATTAGATTCCCTATATCTGAAGTAGCAAGGAAGTGTAATGAGGGACTTTGAGAATAACCATTACCTTTCTGAAAAGTTAGTATTCTAAATTATGCTTTACTTTAGGAATCATGAACCTAATTGACTAGGGTAAGAAATTCCACTATAGTACTTACTAAAAGAGCAGAGCAACGCCTACAGAATGGCATACGTGCAACCTCCCTCAATATACCGAGCACATATTCCAGCTTGCTCCTAGATATCTGTGTTATTCTACTTTTGCACGTACTATATCTATACACTCTATGTCTGGACATGCGTGTTAATTGGGGATTAGTATTAAAGAGTTGAAAGTCTAGCTGAGATCTAGAGTCATTCTGAATTTAGGAAGGAGAACTATTTGATGACATGTTTTTATTCTTTCTTTTCTATTTCCTTTAGAAGAAATGGCAATAACATTAATGTACCTTCTAAAGCTATTTAAAGTACCAGATAGGAGGAAAGAATGTAAAATGTTTCATAAACTGTAAAATACCATATGTATCCAAGACAGTGTTTTTATTATTGTTTTGTTACAAAAGAAACTAGAGCTAAGAGAGAGCTTAGAAAAGCTTCTTGGATGACAAACAGAGGGTCTAAGGGAATGAATAAGCTATTTGCTTATGATTAGATAGATACCTTTGTGTGATATAGTTACTAAAACAAGAGAATTACAGGGAGGTCTTAACTTAACCTGGACATAGCTTGACACTGCATCTTGTTAATACCTTTTGTCTGTCCCTGCATACCTTATGTATATTGTCTATCTTAAAATTGCCTCATTCTTTAGACATTTCAAACACTTTTCTGCAGTCGTTTGGCTCTTCTTGGTAGTTTGCAGCTGGGGGAAAGCCCAGAAACAATAAAGAAAAGGGGAGAGCTGCCCTCCTAAAGCTGTCTTTGCAGAGTGAAAATTTCCTAAGGCCATAGACAAGACATGTCAGAAATGCGGTATGCAGCTCACTGCTCTCCCATTGTGAGCACATTTAATGACACTCTCATAAAGCCCAACCAAAGATTATGAATCCTTCTCATCACTGTAATCCAGGAAGCCACCACTAAGTAATCGAAAGTTGGCACACAGACAGAAACCCATTTGTCATTCCTGTCCTAGGCTGAAGGTGAAAACTACGATCTGAGCTGGGCATGTCTTCACAGGCAGTTATAACTTTTTCATTAGAAGAGAAATACTGCTATCATGTCTATCTCTTGATTATACACACTATAAAATATTTAAGTCCAACCTCTGATCAGTAACTTTGGAATGAAGACTTTTTTTTTAATGATCATTCACTATATACCACTGTTTTCAGAATTCAAATGAAATAGATTGCAACTATCATTCTCTTATATTAGTCTTTGAAATGTTTTTTTTTTAGCTTAGTTCTTTATACATTATCAATACAAATCAGATCTTTCCCCCTGTGTGGAGCCATTTTGCAGTTCTGTTTCTCTTTTTACAACATAACACTCTTACTGTCTTAATATTCTGTTCCTCTTTGAAAAAGGCTAACAAGGATCACTGGGAGATGAGCAAGACAAATTAGAGACGATTCTATTATAGAGACACAGTCACTGATAATTTAACAGTTGAATAAATTCAGGCTGTGGTCTGTGGCAGTCACAGTAATAAAAAATAGGTAATGCACAAGCCAAATTAGCAGAACTTCAGAGTCCGAAGCTAAGCGTTCAAGTTCAGCTCTGCCAGTTACTAACTTTTGGGTCTTGGAGAAAACCCTCAAATTCTTTCCACTTTTAATTTCTTAAAAGCAAAATAAATATGTTGATACCACACAGGGATATTTAGGATTAAATGAGAAAATAAATGTAGGTGCTTTGTAAACCAAAAAGCATAATGATGGCATCACGTTAGTCTCTGTTCCAATACCTAGACAAATGTGGATGACATATAAGGACATTTAAGTAGACTAATGTCAAAATTAGCAAGTGACTTGCTTTTAGCCGTGGTAACATAAACAGTATAGTGACTGTCTGAGTAAGTCAGATGTTCATGGTAAATCAGAACATTTGGCAATTTATATGATTTTTTCTGTGTTGGTATTTTCTCTTTGTTTATATATATATACATCATATATATATAATTTACATGCTTGATTTTAGTTTCTGTTTTGAGTTTTGATAACTATATACAGCTCTGTACCACCATCCAAAACAAGAGTTGGAATGTTCATACTACCCAGAATGATCCTTTCTGTATATTAGTCAATATACCCATCTTAGCAGAGGAAACCATTTCTAATTTCTATCGCCATGAATTTTTTTTTCCTGTATTTGATAGCAGGACCTCTCTTATGGGTATGCTTTCCCTGAGAATATTTTATTTCTTTGGGAGTGAAATTGCTGAGTCATAGAGTAGATGCTGGTATGAGTGTAAAATGGTACATCTACATTGGAAAATTATCAGAATTTTATGAAAGTAAATATATATCTAATCCACTTAATATCTACTCTATGTATGCTAGACTTTAAAGAAATTTCTCAATTGTTCTTTAAAATATTTGTACAAATCTTACATTCTCTTCAGCCAATGGGTGATGATTTGAGTCATTCCACATCCTAACCAATGGAGCTTGTGTTGGCAATTCATTCATCTTCACTGACATTGTCAGTATATTTTTTGTTTGTTTGTTTTAAATTTATTTCATGTTAGCTGCATATATAAGTATTTCATGCTTTTTAATTGTTGAGTTGTATTTCATTATACAAATAACTAGATTTGTTTATCCATTTCTCTTGTTAATAGACATTTGGTATTTTTCTAGATTTTATCTATTATGGATAGAGCTATTGTAGAAACTAGCATATGAGTCTTTTAATAGATGAATATTTTCATTTCAATGTAAGAGTGAGATTTCTCTGAATAGTTTAGAATCAGGAATCAGCACACTATCATGGGCCAAATGTGGCCCAACACCTGTCTTTGTAAATAAAATTTTACTAACACACAGTCATGTTCATTTGTGCATATCATACATAGTCTATGGCTGCTTTTGTGTTGCAATGGCCAAACTGAGTAGTTGTAGTAGAAACCATATGACTTATAAAGCTTAAACTACTTATTATCTGGCCATTTACAGAAAAAGTTTGCTAACTCTTAGTTGAGATATACATTTATCTTTATAAATATATTGCCAGTATTCACCAAAGCAGTTATGCAGTTTTAAATTCACATCAACATTGTATGACAGCTTCAAATTTACCCCAAACTTGCCATCCATTGATATTGTTACTTTTTGTTTTACATAGACCAATTTGTTGAAATGACTTTACATTGTGAGCTTTAAGGTGCATTATTCCAACAGTCAAAAATTTTGAGCACCTTTTCATCAGCTTATTGAGCACCCATATTATCTTTTGTGAACTGTGTGTTGAAGTCTTTTGCCAAAAGTTAGATTACATTGCCTCTCTTTTTATAGTTCATTTGTAACAGTTACTCATGTACTCAAGAAACAATTCTTTCTAAAAGATAAATGTATTTCTACTGTATTCCACTTTGTGGCTTTCCTTGTCTTCTGTTTAATGGTATATTTGGATGAACGGGAAACTTAAACTTTTATGAAGTCCAATTTGTCACTTTCATTAGTGCTTGCCATGTGTTGCCTGAAAAATCTTTGCCTACTCCAGGGTAACAAAAATATTCTGCTGAATTTTCTCATAAATTTAGGAATAAGCTCCCACCCCATATTAATTGTTGTGTCTAAATGGGGTAGGAGGAAAAGTTCATTTTCTTTCCATGTGGATATCCAGATGCTTTGGCACCATTTGTTAAAAGGAATTTTGTTCCTCACGGAACTGGTTTAGAACCATGGTCCAAAAATCAATTAATCATACATGTTTGAGTTTACTCCTAGATTGCATATTCTATTTACTATGTGTCTATCATTACATCAACACCACACTGCCTTCATCATTTTATACAATACTGAAATCAGTTAGTTTAAATCCTCCAAATTTGTTCAGCTTTTAAAAATACTAGGTTTTGTTTGTTTGTTTGTTTTTTAGGTTTTGGCATTTCAGTAAACATTTTAGAATAAATGTATAGAATAAATGTATTGATATCTTTAATAGAACATTTGGGGTTTTGATTGCAATTATACTGGGTCCATACATCAATTTGAGGATAATAGAAATTTTAAGAGTATTGAGTCTTTTAATAATCCATGTACACGTTGATGTTAGTTCATTTTTTAGGATTCATACAATGTTCTACAAAACGATCAAGTTATCTGTGAATAAGAACATTTTACTTCTCATTTTTAAATTTTATGATTTCATTTGTTCTTTCTGGTTAGGATTTCCAATAAAAATTTTAAAAAGTGGTGAGAGCAAGCACACTTTCCTTGTCTCCCAATCTCAAGAACACATTTTTTCTTTTTATATTTTATAGGCCTGTTGCCAGTTTTCTGAGAATTAGATCTACCTCTGCTTTAGAGTCTCCCATCTAACTTAAATGTACGTGAGTGATCTCTTTGCTTTTCAATTTCACCACCAGCTTTCTTCACTGTAGGAAAGCCCTCTCTTCCCTGGAACCCTGACCCCAGCCTTTGGTTGTTTGTGGCAGTGCACTTGACATAGACCTGGGTGCCTTGGAAATTTTTTTCTCAGTGCCGGAGAGCTGCACCCAGCCTTTGGTAGTATCTGCTATATGAAGGCAGATTACAAAGACTTCAAACCACCTGAAATTCCAGGAAGCCCTTCAAAATTTAAGGTAAGATCTTACATCCATGTGGAAAATCTCAAGGGCCTTTTGGAGACTGGCAATTAAAGGCAGTCATTGGTAGCTACTTGGGAAGAAGTCAAGAAACAGTGTGAAATAGCAGGCTGTGAGGACATTATCAAGAGAAAACAGATTTGAATCAAAGAAATCACGTGCATTGGAACAGAAAAGCAAAGCAAATGGTGCAACCAGGGTAAAGGTGCTTCTGTAATTAATGAAGAGCTCATGACCTCAGAGGGGCTCTCAGCATTCTTGACCACATCCCAGCTTTTGGCACTCAACTCTGTTTCACTCTTTGAAAGCTCATGAGAAAGCACTAGCAAATGAATGCAAACTTGTTCGGTCTTTAGGGCTTCCTGGGATTCTATTCCACTGTGCTAGTCCATTAAAAGATTGACGGATTTCTCCTTACTTTCTCCTTACTCTCATCTATAGGATATTATTTCCCCTTCTCCCAGTGATCTGCATATAGAAAAGAAGACTTGGATTTCTTTGTTCTTAGAAAATTAGTCACTAACTCTCTATAATTTAGTTCATTTATTTTCTTTGTTTCCTCTGTTGTCTGCTGGGCTAAAAAGCATCATGGTTTTTTTTGGCTTTTCTGCCTTATTTTCATGTTATCATGGGAGTGATAGAGTCCTCTGACTAACTGAAACATCCTAACTAAAAAGGAATGCTATTTCGTTCATTCAAGTTCTGAGCACATTCAAAAGTTATTTATAAAGGTTCTCACCATTACTTATGAGTTTTTAGGAAATCGGAAGCAAGAAAACTGGAAATTAATTAAAATCATACCACTTAATATTCTCCATATGTTAACATAATACCCTTTCACTGCAATGGACAGTGAAAAAAATATAGACATTTTTTAAATTCAGAACACAATCATCATTAAAAAGCTATCTAATTTATTACTATTTAACATATTCAACTAATGGTCACTACTTGAGAGGAACGTGATGTGCATGTGCATTACAGAAATTTTTTAAAAGGACTAATATTTTTTTAAAGATATTGATCTGTCCTTACTTTACATTTTTAAGTAGTCATCTCCAGATGTCTATTAAATAGGAAAAAATTAAGCTTTGTTATAGAAGACATACAAAGATAACCTAGGTCTACTTTAATAGCTAACATCAAAATAGGACTACATAAAAAGACCATTAATTACAAAGCCAAAGTATTGTCTTAAAAATATTTTTTTCCAAATTTCTTTACCTTCTACTTTAATCTATCGAGGACCAAACCTGGAGTGTTACATAGCATCTTGACACCCATGTCAGCTTGTCTCAATCTATAGTAACAGGAAAATATGACAGAGCAGAAGTAAAAGGAAAGTCTGCTCTTTCTCTTGTCCTGGATATAGGTGAGAGAAGAAAGAGAAATGTAGAACTAGACCACAGAATAAAGATAGGGTTTCCGTTAGGTAACTAAATACATGACCAAGGAGAGTTTTTCCATTGCTCACGTCCCTTCCGTTTTGAGTGGGCGGCGGGGGGCATCTTTCAGGCTTTCGAATAGAGGCATACCTCGTTTCATTGTGCTTCCCATTATTGCACTTCTTGTTATTGCATTTTTTTTTTTTACAAGTTGAAGTTTTGTGGCAACCTTGAGTTGAGGAAATCTGCCAGTGCCATTTTCCAACAGCATTTGCCCACTTCGTGTCTCTGCATCCTAGTTTGGTAATCTTCACAATATCTCAAACTTTTTCATTATTATTATTTTTGTTATAGTGATCTGTGATAAGTGATCTTTGATGCTACTATTGTAATTCTTTTGGGGCACCATGAAACGAACCCCTATAAAACAGCAAACTTAATCGATAAGTGTGTGTGTTCTGACTGCTCCACTGACCTGTTATCCCCCCATCTTTTTTCGTCCCCTTGGACCTCCCTATTCCCTGGACACAACAATATTGAATTTAGGCCAGTTCATAACCATTCAATGGCCTCTAAGTATTCAAATAAAAAATCTCTTACTTGAAAACAAAAAGCTAGAAATGAGTAAGCTTAGTGAGGAAGGCATGCAGGAAGTCGAGACAGGCTGAAAGCTAGGCCTCTTGTGCCAAACAGTTAAACCAAATTGTGAGTGCAAAGGGAAAGTTCTTGAAAGAAATTAAAAGTGCTACTCCAAAGAACACAGGAATGAGAAGAAAGTGAAACCGCTTTACTGCTGATACAGAGAAAGTTTTAGTGGTCTGGATAGAAGATCAAACCAGCCACAACATTCCCTTAAGCCAAAGCCGGATCCAGAGCAAGGCCCTAACTCCCTTCAATTCTTTGAAGACTGAGAGAGGTAAGGAGCTGCAGAAGTAAAGTCTGAAGCTAGCAGAGGTTGCTTCATGAGCTTTAAGGAAGAAGCTATCTCCATAACATAAATATTCAAGGTAAAGTAGCACATGCTGATGAAAAAGCTGTAGCAAATTATCCAGAAGATCTAGGTAAGATATTTAAGAAGGCAGCTCCTCTCCACAATAGTTTTTCAATGTGGACGAAACAGCCTTATATTGGAAGAAAATGACATCTAGGGCTTTCATAGCTAGAGAGAAAAAGTCAATGCCTGGCTTCAAAGCTTCAAAGGACAGACTGACTCTCTTGTTAGGGGCTAAATACTGATGAGTTTAAGTGAAACTAATGCACATTTACCATTCCAAAAATCCTAAGACCTTTAAGAATTATGCTAAATCTACTCCACTTGTGCTCTACAAATGGAACAACAAGACCTGAATGACAGAACCCCTGTTTAAAAAATGGTTTGCCGAATATTGTAAGCCTACAGTTGAGACCCACTGCTCAGAACAACAAATTCCGTTCAAAATATTACTGCGCATTAACAGTTCACCTGGTCATTCCGAGGGCTCTGATAGAAGCATACATGAGATTAATGTTGTTTTCTTCCCTCCTAACACAACATCCATTCTACAGCCCATAGCTCAGGGATAATTTCAACTCTCAAAGCTTATTTTTTAAGAAATACACTTCATAAGACTATAACTGCCATAGTTAGTAATTCCTCTGATGGATCTGGGCAAAGAAAATTGAAAACCTTCTGGAAAGGATTTACCATTCTAGATGCCATTAAGAACATTCATGATTCATGGGCAGTGGTCAAAATATCAACATTAACAGGGCTTTGGAAGAAGTTGATTCCAGCCCACATGGATGACTTTGAGAGGTTCAAGACTTCAGATGAATTAACTACAGATGAAATAACTACAGATGTGGTGAAAATAGCTAGAAAGTTAAAATTAGTAGTGGAGCCTTAAATGGAACTAAGTTGCTGCAATCTCATGATAAAACTCTGACGGATGAGGAGTTGCTTCTCATGGATGAAAAAAGAAAGTGGTTTCTTGAGATGGTATCTACTCCTGGTGAAGATTCTGTGAAGATTGTTGAAATGACAACAAATGATTTAGAATAATGCATAAACTTAGTCGATGAAGCAGTGGCAGAGTTTGAGAGAATTCTTGAAAGAAGTTCTACTGTGTGTAAAATGCTATCCAACAGCATTACATGCTACAAACATATATATCATGGAAGGAAGAGTCAATACGTTTAGCAAACTTCATTGTTGTTTTCTTTTAATAAATTGCCATGATCGCCTAATCATCAACAACCATCACCCTGATTAGTTAGCAGCCACCAACATCAAGGCAAGACCCCCACCAGAAAAAAAGATTATGACTTGCTGCAGGCTCTGATAATGGTTAGCAATTTTTAGCAATGAAGTATTTTTAAATTAAGGTATATACATTGTTTTTATAGACAACATTATTTCATACCTAATAGACTACCGTATAGTGTAAACCGAACTTTTATACATACCGCAAAACCAAAAAAAATTGTGTGACTTGCTTTACTGTGATATTCTCTTTATTGTGGTGGTCTGGAACTGAACCTGCAGTATCTCCGAGGTACACCTGTACTAACCTATGCTACAGAGATATACAAGTGGGCAACATCACACAGTCAGGGTTTCTTTCTTCCTTTTTCTCCCTTTCCCTCCATTCCTTCAAACTGCCTTTGGTTCCCAAATAGACCTAAAACCAGAAGAGAAACGACTAGGAGTCTATCTGTGGAATTTTCCAGCAGGGTATATAAATTGATTAGGCAGAAAGGGCAGCTAGTAAGACTTCTTAAGTCATCATCAATATAATTACCAGCCAGACCTCAGAAGTGTCTATAATACAGGTTGAAACAAAGGTTGTTAGAGTCATCCCACTTGACCCAAGTAAAAAATAACCAGACCGTGCCTGACACCAATTACATCTTATACCATAAAATCCATAAGGATAAGCAGCAACCACACACAAAGGATAGTGCCCAATGACCAGAGTCACAGAGGATACCTGCACGCACACCTGCATGCCTGTTCCCTGCCTTACAGATTGATGAGCCACAGCCTGACCTCTTCCCTCTACACACTCTGACCTCGTCTTAAGGAAAGAAGAAGAGGGAAAGGTCCTGGAGGCACTGGGAAATGGTGACAAAGAAAAAATATAATCCAACTGAGATTAGATCACTTATAGATACATAAAAATATATTTTACGTGCAATGTATAAATATATTTTTCATATAGAGCATAAGTATATAGTCACATAAATATTTACATATATTTTATGCTGTTTATATCATATATTTATGACTTATCACTAGTACTTTAAGAGTGCTTAATATATGCTATCCATAAAGTAAGTATAATAGAAAGTAAGCATATGGTATGACACAGTAAGTGTTTTACATGTATTACTTCATTGGATTATGTATGAATTTATAGGCTACATACTATTTTGGTCTTATAGAGATAATAAAATGAAATCTGAGAAAGCGATTGGACAGAGTGGTATGTATCAGGCAAAGTCTTTGACACATAATTTTATCTACTCACAGAACGGAATAATTACAGCCTCACAAAGAAATCACCTATATAGCAGTGAAGGTGTTCACATATAAAAACTGTGAATTTTGAAAAAAGGCACAGGGCTTGCTTCAAATTTTGGTTCAGGTACTTACTAGTTGGATGATTTTCGTTGTAGTGGGCATGTGGTCCTGTCTGAAATGTCCATGGATACATCTGGTCCATGCCAAAAGGTCCTTGATATATTTTGGTCCTGTCAAAATTTCCACACTTAGAAAATGTCCCTGGGTTCAAATAGTCCAAAAGGATTTTTTTTTTTTATAATTTTGATTTACAGAATTAATACATAAAAATTACTATCATGTTTTATTGGTCCAATAACTATGTGTGGCTGTATTGCCAATAATAAATAAGCTTTCATACCTCGGTAGCAGTGCCGGTAATGGCACATGGGGTTAGGTAGATAGGTTGGTGTGGACCAAATGTCTCAGTGGATGTTCTGGACAGGACCAAGTATCAAGGATCTTTTGGACAGGACCAAATGTCCTGCAAAGATTTCTGTCGAATCATTTAACCTCTCGGATCTTTAATAAAATGAACTGCCTGTGGTCACACTAAGAGTAAAAGAATGTATACAAAAGCACATCGCCCGTGTCCCGTTTGCCATGAGAATACTCGCAAGTGGCACTTGCGGCTGCAGCGTTGACCCCAAGATGCCTCCCAAATTACAGTCCTAACCCTGACCCCAAAGATTGCCATGAAATATTCACTCTCATTATTATTTTTGCATTACTCTTTCAATAGTATATAGATGGTATATCAATAGTCTTTGGAAACGAATAACATCATTTCGATTTTAGTAGTGGTATTTCCATTTACAAAATATAGTAATTCTCAATCGTTGAAAATGTCAAATCCTAGAAAACATAGCTCTTACACATGATGTTAAATAAATTAACACTAGCAGCAAGCTGCACTTTTTTTTTCTAAACAAGAAAAGAGATATAGTGAGCAATAATTTTTTTTTCTCAAGCAAATAGCCAATAAATCTGAGTAAGATATTAATGACAGAATAGAAAATACAGTGTTCAACTCTTATTTGAACCATCGATTTATTAAAAATACTCCAGTTTGTTAAATATGCTTCATACTTTTCTGGTATAAATTCTGAAGTAATAACTACATGGAGACAGGCCATCATGGAAATTTCAAATACATTTATTGGCTAAGATTTAATAAATCTACTTCTTTTTCACACTTAATCTCTTTTCTGTGAAAATTAATCATTTTTGCTTTAAAATGAAATACTTTGAAAATAACTAAAAGAATGACAAGACCTATCTGCTTATATATGTATAACATTTACTTACCACACACTTTTGGTACAATGTAATAATTGATTTGTGAAATGGAAATACTTACATTTCCCTCTCAGAATAAAGTCATACATAATAACTCTTACTATGAATAATGACTTTGCTAAAGGATTGGCACAAATCTCTGAAATCTCGACTTCTTGGGAGGTTTCTGTTTTAAGTGCATGTTTTCCTAAAATCATTGAACAGGACAAGATTCCTAATTTCTAGTAGGGGCATTGTTTTCTGCTGTTCCACATTTCTAAAGCAATGATCATTTAAATTCTTCCAGTTTGTCAGTAACTTATTCAATCTAAATTAAAAGATGTTAGCTGTACCTGTAAAAAGAGCGATTTCCAAAAGTTTTTAAAAGTAGATTAGATGCCATGGAAAGAATCAAGATACCTGAAAAGACAGAAAGAAAAACATTTTTTTTTTTTAAGTTTTAAGGGAAGGAGATAGTTGGTGATCTGCCTCTAACTTCCCCATAGAGCTGACTCCCATCTTTTCATTTTAAACATGTTTTTCGTTTTCCTCATATGTTCAGAGCTTTCCTACTTGGTGGCTTTTTAATGACACCATCACTTATGTGATAGAACCTGGGGTGCAAAAAAGCAAAACAATTGACAACAGTCACACCAAATTACCTTATATAAAGGTAAAAGTATTTAATATATGTGGGTAGAAAACTTTTCCATTCTCAAAACTTGTAAAGCTGAACTATTCCTAAGAGTTCAAATGTGAAAGCCTTTGAATCAAACTCTCCTCATTCATGTTTACAAGATCACAGTGGTCTTGATTTTAAAGTACGTTGCAGTGATTATAATGATAATGTATACTCTCTTTTCTTCCCATCTTGAGATCCCCTAATCTACTCCCACACTGGCCTCAAGAGACAGAAGTGCTGAAATGCCCCTCTCCAACCACAGGAGTCCAAAGGTACTCTTAAATTGGGGGCACGGGTTTCAGTGAGGCATCCTTATTGGGTAGCCAAATAATGTGGCACCCAAAGGCCGCAACCATGCATAGGGTCTTCCTTCCACTTTCATGAAGACTACAATTCACAGAACAAATGTCTGACCTCAGGCAAGCCTATGTCCCCTCAATTATGATTTAACCACGGAAAACAAAGGCAATTCTCACACTGCAGAAGGAGTTTTGTCTGAGTAAGGGCTTACGTTGCTTCTCGGATCCAACATTATCCTTTGGAAATTTACATGGATCTAGCACTCTTTTTATGCATCTATTCACCCACTACCTGGGCAGCTGACCCACTGTAGAACCCTTCTCAAGAGGTGGCCCAGGGATCTGAACCCCTGCTTCCTGGGCCCCCACTTTCTCCTTGTTTCTAGTCCCTTCTGAGTATTCAGCCCTTCTTAGTTTCCTTAACTGAATGTATCCATCCAATTCCCTTTGCCTTCAGACAATTCAGCTTTAATGCCTGAATGAGCATTGAAACAAAAAGTTTAAGACTTCACGTCAATGAGGCACTGACTGCCAATGGTTCTTTTCCAACCCAAAAATATAAAAATGGTAGTTAATTCTTTTGAGGAAAGATAAATTCATTTCTTATGAACAAAACCTGATTACCATTCTAGGGAATGGGACCGACAGTGCCTATTATCTCGGAGGGTCAAGGGTAGTAAAAAACAGGATACAATTTAATGTATCATATAGCTATCTAGCTACATCTAGTTAGTAGGTTACCCTGATCCTAACCAGATCCAAAATTTATTTACTGAGCACAAGTGGCTTTACAAGCATTATTGAATTCAAAGTTAAAACATAACCATAAGTTTTGTACTTTGCTGTAATAGGAAACTGAGGCTTAGAGAGGTTACGTGCCCAAGGTCACACACTCCATAAACCACATAGCCAGAACTCAAACTTCAATTTGACAAATTTGAGACCCTCTACTTAGCCACTATACTCAACTACTTCTAAATTTATCCAGATTTTCAAAAATGACCACTTTATAATTTCTCATTCTCAAGAATCACAGCACCATAGCTGCCTCAAACTGTAAAAATGTAACGTCAGATTTGCCAAAATTTACTTTTAAGAAAAAAAGAGTCCTCCACCTATGAAGCAGGACTATCATTGTTAAAAATTAAAAGAAAAAAATTGCATGGCTGTGATTATTAATACGATTAACTATTTTTTTCCTTCAAATGTGTGTTTCTGAGCAGCATAGGTACATTACCGCAGAAAGCCTCCTCGGCAAGCATGCACCTTTGATCATCAATTCCCCTTTAACTTAAAAGCTACTCTTAAGAGAAGTCTGCAGTGCTCAATTTCTGATTCGTTTCAGGAGAACAGCTGGAGTTAACAACTTGAGGCTATGTTTTTTTTCTTCTAGGTTTGCTTCTGTAATTATTGCTGTATACTGTGGGCTGTGATGTCTTTTTACTTAAAATTATTGGAGAATTTGTACAAGGTCATCATGAACCTAATTTAAGGAGTAATTACTAACTTCATTTTGTTCCTTTGTCCATACTCCTTAGGAAAATGTGTTCAAATGTAGGGACATGATTGGTTTTGACAGAATCAGTCCTGTTTCTCAGCCATATTTTATGCTCAGATTTTACACCCTGTGAATTCTTTTAAATGTTAGACTTAGGCAATAGTTAGAATAAAAAGCCATATAGAATATTTAATAGATGAGGCCTAGTTCACTATCCTATTGCTCAGAAACTAGATATTTTGACTATAAAAAATTCTTTTGTAATAAGGCCATGCGTTCAACTTTGAAAATAACTGATTGATATGAAAAATATTTGACTTTCTTGCCACTGTAAATCTCTCACTGAGCAGAACTAAACATTTTTAAATTGTACCCCTCAAATTTACTGCTATACTTTGGAGTGTGAACAATCCCTCCAAGCTCCAGTGCTTCTACCCCTTTTAATAAAACCATGTACAGTTCAGAAAAACTGATCTCTGCTCCAATGATATAAATGCACTTCTGAAAAATCTCAGTCTGGAAAAATAAATCACATAATTTATGGGGAAAAGCAGGATTGAGGAAGATCGCTCACAATCTATGGAACTCTGTAACCAGCATACTGACAGAAATTATAACCTTAATAAAAGTACTATCACAGTGATTTGCTGATTTTTTTTTTTTATATCTCAATTTAGACTTTAAGAGAACACAAAGTCAAAGAGCCACCTGTAGCTCCCTTTAAGAAAGAGGTGAAGCATGATTTCCTTCCACTTTGCCACATCAGGCCTGAGTGGCCAAGAGGATTTGTAAAAGGATCTTCTTTTGGAGCAATATTTCCAAAGAACAGAGGTTGGAAGGCAACTTCTACCAGGTATACTAATCTCTGTAGAAACTTGAGTTGTTTTTTGTTTTTGTTTATGTTTTTTTTTGAGTTGAGACACAGTATTTGCAGAGAGACAGTGAAGATGAATTATTATCAGGAAAAGTGTAAAAGAGAAATTAAATGAGTAATTGGGACAACCGCTTGTAAATATGGGCAAGCTTTCTGTGTCCAAGCACTTCAGTGTTAATAAAAAAACCTTATTGGCAATTTACCTGTTTTAGGGAGACTGGATTAGAGATTAGATACTTTTGAGGTTTTGATTAAACTTTCCTGCTTTTATAAATCCACTTATTCAAAAAATTTTACTGAATTCTCACTTTTCAAATTTTAAATTAATGCGTATTGAAATAATCATGGTGTTTTTCTTTTCTCATCCAGCTCGCTTAGTGTGTAAGAAAAGATAGGGCTATTTTAATTTATGCTACCTTTCATCATTCTCTCTAAAACTACGTAAAAGTAGAAATACCCTGACTGTGGAGACACTGCCCTGTGAATCAGTGAGTGGTTCAACAGAAGGAACCTGCTAGGTCCTGACAAGGGAACATGAAGAGAGCTGTCCTGTGGGAATGCGGAAGAGGAGAGAGCAGTGCTCACTGAAAAAGGAGAGATGGTGTGAGGGCTGCTGAAGGAGGTCCAAAGAATGGAAAATGGGCACAGTCTGAGGAACTTTTATAAGTTTATGTAAGTCATGGGGAACACACTCCCAAACATACATCAACTTCCCCTGTGCAGTTCAAAGATATGTGTGTATATAATGTTAGTGGCATGTTAGACACTTTCCATTCTCTAAAATCCAACATCTGAATTTTCTAAAATCTCAAATAATCTTTGACTATCAATTTTATACAAGTTTTATAGTTATAAACAAGATTAAGTAATCAGATAAGTGAATTTTGGTTTCTGTCTTGTTAGACTAAGATAATTGCATGGCCATCTTTCTGCTGCTGAGAAATATCAGAAAAAGCTTTCTCTTGGACTTTGGAAATCACATATAACTCTTTGCATTTAATATAGTGGTCTGTGACCTGCCGATGCACACTAAATGCTTGTTGTTCTATTGACTGAATTTAATGACCTATATATAAGCTATTGATTCACGGCTTTTAACAGCATTTCCACTTGATATACTAGGTGGTCTGTATATATTTGTGAACTGAAAATCAACATTTGGATTACACATTAGTAACAAACACTACAGAGCTACAGAATTTTAAAATACCAAAGTTCAGGGTTTTTTGATTTATATACTAATGCGTATTTCATTTTGTTTAAGGTCTTTGTATGGAATCTTGTGCTAATAAATTCCCACTCTTCTCCAACCAGTTAGTCCCCCCTATTTCTAACCATTGACGAGAGACTGACCCAGTTAACTTACTTTTATTCTACAGGATACATCTATGTAATTACACACAGTGGTGACTGAGGAAACAAGACTCAAAATGTGACCACAGAAACTCAAAGAAATACATATTCTAAACCTTCCTCAATTGGTTTCTTAGTTATAGCAGATGATTTTTAAGTAGTTTTCTCTAAGTGGTTGGTAGTAATCATTTAAGTCATCACACAAGTCAAATGCATTTATACCAATTATGGTATCAAAAGCTGTAAATCTTAGACCATTTACAAAAAACAAGTTTGAAACACACCATTCTGACTATATTCCTGGAACTAATCACAGGATTATATTGAGCCTATAAAGTATGGCTCTGAATACACCTAAAATATTCTAAGAACATCTCTAATATAGAAGTTAGTGATTTCACTACCACTGCAATCAACTGTTTTACAATAGCACTATGTAAAAAAAAATTGGTTATTTTAATAACAACAAACATTCTTTTAAGCTCCCTCCTTTAAAAAACTTTCATCCTAAAATGCGAAAAAGTGAGGAAGGCATACCTACAGCTCAACATAACTATGGTATTAGTAAAGAATCAAGTAACAAAACAAGATACTCATATAAAACAAACAGTACTTAGTCAAATGCCAAAAGTACACAGCACTGATTTTAGTTTCATACGATTTTGGTTCTGAGTTTTCAAGTAATATTTTTTAATTACAGCGTTGGTCTCTAACAAGCAACATTTTAACTAAAAAAAAAAAAACTTTTATAGGAGAGGTAGATTTTATATTATTTCTTAAATGAGAAGACAGGAGTTAATTCTACTTAGATTTGTACCTTTCTAATGCTAGAGATAAAATGTTTTACTGCCTTCAGAAAATTTTGTCAATAATTTTAGAACATGCCTTCTCTTACAGATCTTTGCAGAATGTTGTGAACAAAGAGTCAATATAGTCAACAGTAATAAGACAACATTTTACAGTAGAAAACTCAAAAGTTTAAAAATTCAGATTAAAAAAGCACTTTTGTATAACTATCTCCATACCTTTATTCAGCTTAACTTTTCTGAGTGTACTGTTCAGCTATTGATAATCTGCTTCAAAATTACTTTTGTAGGAGGAATAATGCCATTTCTGAGGGACTGACAGAGGCTGAGTAAGGTATAGATCTTTAAATATAAGGTGAGTTCTATATGAGTTTCTTAATCTTAAAAATAATATTGATTATCGAAGTTAATACTGCATAAAGTCAAACTTTACATTTGAAAAACAGCTTAAACATTTCAGGGCATATGTGCAAATTGCTGATGTAGACATGGAAGTTATATTGTTTCCATTTAATTAAATGAGAAAAATAAGAATAAAATTTAATAATTTTTCTCTAGTTCTGCAAATTGTAAGATATTGAATTCAAGAATTCCTGTCTTCTCAATACTTACATTTTTTCCTTGTGCTTTTTGTAACCAAGAATATTTTTGAGGTCTTTCAGCTCCAAATACAAGTTTTTGTTTGTTTGTTTGTTTTTTACAAAAGATTCTGGGATATGATTAGATCAAAGAGCTAATGATGCTTCCTTGTTAGATTTTTCACTCAGAAAATGAATAATAGGATGCTCGCTGGAGTTGTAAATGACCAAAATCTTATTAGAAAACCTAGGCTAAGTGTTACCAATTCAAAGATTATTCCCTTATCCAGAGACCAAATTGTTTCCCAAATCTCAATTTTAGGTCTTAAAGGGATTTTATGACAATTTAAAATGTCTACATTGCTAGAAATATCACATACATATAGAAAAACTTATACCTAGAAAAACAGCTAAATAAAGATAGATAAATAAGCAGGTAGTCTGTGGATCTTACTAATAATATTTAGGTAGGAAGGACAGGTGGTATTCAAATATATGGTTAAAAACTATTTCTCCATGTGTGAACCATTTCCAGAGTTACTTAAGGGCTTTCTCTTACAATCCAGCCTACATAGCATATCTATAGTAATGTCCCTAAGTGCCATACATACATCCTTCCAGTAATATTGCAAACACAGTAGGTACTAAATAATGATATAACAGCTACAAAATGCATATGGTGCCAGTAATTGTATAGCTGGAAATATTAGCAGATGATTGACCAAAAGATCAACTGATAACAAATTTTAATGTAAACCTGCAAGAAAATCTCATATAGAAATATAAGAACTCCTCCCTAGTTGACATTTTTATTACCTTGAACAAGGACATTAACGTAATGCTCTTCAAATCTACCAATAATATCAAATAGGAAATAATGTGCAATACATTGGAAGACAAAATCAGCACTCTATTCAATGCCATGAGTTTCATACTCACATGTAAATCCAATATGACTCATTTTATTAAGAATGTTTCCCACACAATCACTCAACTATTTACTAAGTTATATATATTCTATTGCATCTAAAATCAATTCCTAGAACACTTAAAAATTCTTGAAAAAATAAAAGCTATAGAAGAAGGAGGCCAAAGAAAGCCATTTTTCACATCCACTTTTCCTTCAGTGTAATATCCCTTACCTTTTATCCTTACAATAATGCTATGACTCTTTATCACTTCACTAAGTGCAAAGCTAACAAGACTAACTTTTCTTCCCTCCTCTCCCTCTCTTCTTCTCTTCTACACACACACACACACACACACTCACTCACTCACTCACTCACTCACTAACACAGGCACACAGGAGACTCAATAGGGCAAGCCATTAGAGAAGCTAACTAATTTAAGACAGAAAAGGTCTTTCTCCCCATTCTAAAATCACAACATTTAGATGGCACTACTCTGATTTCCCATGAGACTGTCCTGCAGTCACATTTTTTTTTTTAAATTAACAGTGTGACTAGAACAAATAACACAGGCTAGTACTTAAATGTTCTCCAACTAGATTTTTATGATTTTTTTTCTTGATCTGTCTGTTTACTTGCCTTTTCTTATTCTCCTACTCAGAATTCTCAACCAGAATGTGACAAATCCTTTAAAAACTATAACTGATTGAAATAAAATAAATGATATAGCATTGATATATACAAAAATATTTCCATAATAAAACACTTTGGATTTATTAAATATGTTATTCCATCAGTTTCCAAAGAAGATAATTTAAGAAGGCAAAACAAAAATAACATGGTAAATGAAGGAAATGTGTAAATTAACCTGGAAAATTTGAAGTCATAGAGAATTAATCCTTTTAATTTTATTTTATATTAAGCAAAAATGCTCAAATTATTGCATAAAAGTAGAGAGAAGGAAAACATACCTATTATCTCATTCAAACATAATCCCTGTTAACACTTTGTTCATTCCTTATAGTTCTTTTCTACATATCTTTTAGTTATAATTATGCAGTATAAAATTGTACATTACTTTTTCACTTAGCATTGCTTCCATGGGACCAAATATGAAAATATAATAAGTAGTTACATCAATTTGTGCTGTAGTACTTTCTCATGGGGGTGAGGGGAAGAAATAAAGAACTAAATAGCATACCCTGACCATAGTCTAAATATTGACTAGACTAAATCATCTTCTTTTTGATTAAGGGACAACTGTTGCAGTGGCATTTTCACTCAAATGGGAGCAGTTACAGAAAAACCCAAATGACCACAAGTTGCTGACAGATTTTCATTGCCATAGGTAAAAACACCAATGCCAATCTTCATGTTTATACCATTGCACACAGGACAATTTTTAAATATAGCAAATCTAGGAAGCTAATAAGGCTGTGGAAAGCTAATAATAATGCTACTTGAGAAGTATTTCTAATATCTTGTATTCTTTCTTGGCAGAATATTCAGAAGAGGCTAAGATACAGAGTGACAAGCAAAAGCAGAGTCAGTCAATGAGACTCTGGGGAATGAAGAAGACCCAACCAAAACATTTTTTTCCCCTGCTCTGACCTCATTTCATGGTATTTCAATCTCACTACGAAATGCTTTTATGGGTTTACTTAAGAAGAAGATACAATGTGGATCTCTGGCTGGAATGTTAATCCTTCCACCTATTCTTTAGCTTCTATTTCATCTCGATCTCTTCAAAACTCATCTCTATTATTTCTCCGTATCTCTCTGTACTCAGTCCATTGTCTTTAAGCAAGTCCACTGTCTTTCACTAAATCCTCTACAGCTAATAATATCTAATGATTTTGTACTTTACCCTTATAACAACATTGATGAGTTATTATTGTCCTTATTTTTTCAGATGGGAAACTGTTGCCCAAACAAATTACTTAAGGGCTAAAGTAATGGCTACTAAATGAATCAAGGATAAACCTCAAACCTGTTTAACTCCACGCTCATTTCTTTGTATAGCATCAACAGATGTTTTTCTTCCATTTTCCTACTTGTTATCCATTCTCTTTCCTTTCCTTCAGTGTTTTCACTTTGACACTGAAGTTTTCATCCCTTTCTACATTTCCTCTCACCCTGAACTCCTGGCAGTTTGCCATCTGAACCATCATCATGCCAATACTTTTCTTTTGTAGGATGGTAAGGCAAATTTAGTGGCTTTCTTGTTCTTCCTAGTCTCCTCCACAAATGCAATGTTGAATACGCTACCTTCAAAACTTGCACTGCCCTTATAAACATAACGTTGTTATTTCCTTTTTTCACTCCTCCCAAGAATTTCACTTAGTTTTCTTTAAATCCCCTTTCTCAGTTTTTGCTACACTGCATTATTGGTTAAGTACTTACCTAAAGCAGAATCAGATTAGAAGCTCAACTCCACTACATATTGTTTATGTGATCTCGTCCAAGTCTCCTAATATCTCTGAGCCTCGGTTGCATTATCTATAAAAGGTGGTTTAGAGATAAGGATAAGTTATTCATAAAGCACATAGTACATAATGGACACTCAAGACATGTTGGTTTACAAACCTGAAGTTAGCACCAAAACAATTTCAAATTAATTGTTATTTACAACATAAGGATATGTGCCATATTACTTTAGGGGTTCCCTAAAAGGTAGGCAGCCTACGATACAATAGTTATTCTTGAAGCACGGCACCATGAACTTGCCAAATACAGACGGAAATTACAACAATAATATTTTTAAAAGGCACATCAAATAAACGAACAGAATACAAAAGACCGACTTATTCTGTCTATTTAATCTTCGTTGATTAGTCCCAATAAATTAACAAATAATTAATATACTGTAGCCCCAAAAAACTATAAATTTGAAGTAGAGAACCATAGATTATAGAACATTCAACCTAAAATTCCCATTAGGTGTTAAGATAATGGAGTCAATAGATAGGAGCATTAGAGAGAATTCAGGTGTTTGTCTTTGAAGCAACCATATTAAAAACTTCTTCTTGACTGATTATTATGGTGGGCAGAATAACACCTCCCCCTACTCCTGATGATTGTGTCCTAATCCCTAGAACTCTTAAATGTGTTGTGTTACATGTTGAGTGAGAATTATGTTTATAGATGAAATTAAAGTTGCTAATCAGCTGACCTTAACACGGTGTGATTATGCTGGATTATGTGAGTGGGCCCACTCTAGTCATAAGGGACCTTAATAAGTGAGAGAGGGAAACAGAAAAGTGTCAGACTCAGAAATATTGCAAGATTATAAATATAATTTGTATCCTAATGCTCATGGGATGTTTGAGGCAATAATACTTCCTGAAGGTTGAAAACAGCAGAAAATTCATGTCTCTTTAACCTTATTGTCATGACGACCTAGCTCCCACTGAAAAGAATATCATAGAAAAAAAAATTTGTAAAAATAATACATCATTTTAATTTACCTTATAATTTTTAACAATGTCTATACTTCTATGATGTTGACCATAAATAATAATTTAAAAAAGGTGGTAAACTGACTATATACAATTACAGCAGTTAGAATATTTGTTTAAAAAAATAGTTTACCATACTTGATAACTTAAAACAGCCACATTTTAAATATGGCTCCTTTTTGACTCAGATCATTTGGAAATAACAGTATAGAATTTCATAAAATCGAAGCTGGTTGCTTGTCAGTC
The DNA here is from genome assembly GCF_014176215.1 of Rousettus aegyptiacus. Classification (NCBI taxonomy): domain Eukaryota; kingdom Metazoa; phylum Chordata; class Mammalia; order Chiroptera; family Pteropodidae; genus Rousettus; species Rousettus aegyptiacus. Next base: position 24,126,066 of record NW_023416310.1, read on the forward strand.
ATAAGAAGGAGGTGATATGAGACTGAGTCACTTCATTTAAATGTTTCTAATGAAATAAATTAGAATCTTAATTAGACCACTTTTAGCTAAAGATTGTGATAAACTATACAATTGATGCTTCCTTTGCCTAATGGCAAGTTGCAATGATTTAAAAATTAGTTTCATTTTGTGATTCAAGGAAGTTATATCACTATACTCCTATGAGATTCAAAGTTTAAGTGAGAAAAGTATGATTCATGTGTCCAAATATCCATCTTTGGAAATAGTCTTCAAAATAAAATGTTATTTTTTTTTGTAGTTAGAGCTGCTATAAACAATTAAGTAGGAGGCCACATGAGAACATTAGAAAAGAAAATGTGTGTGCCATCTGAACATCTGGGGTTGTTTTTTCTCCTGGCTTGAGGAAAGCTCCATGTTAAAACCACAAGCAATATTTTACTATCATTCTTCATCCAGCTTCAATTAAATAGGACGTGATTTTATACCTTTGGTGGTTTTGAGGTTTTGGCCTGGCTTGCACATTTGGGGTTGGATCCTGTTCTAACATTACAGCTGTTTTCAATATAGACATTAAAAACTAGAGGAAATGTACTATACTGTTTTACTGAGTGTTGTTGATTTTTTATTTTTTCTAGCACTTGCTTTAGATTAAGCCAAATCATTCTTTTGATACACAGAGTTTCCTGTCAAAATAGATAAATTATGAGTTGCTTGTGCATCTAGGAGCCCCTTTATTCATATAAAAATACATTTGAATCGTCAGTTACTTTGGTCATGACAACTTTCAAAGAATTAGAATGACAAATTTTAGCAGATCTTTCAAAAATAATAATAATAGCTATATCTACAATGTACGTATTATCAAACTAGCCAGTTCTGATCTCTCATACCACTTCCCTCAGTCTCAGTCTAATATAACAGGACTTTTTGTGGGGGAGGGAATAAGTAGTGCCATGGTCGCAACCTGTCAAAAATGAAATTTTTGATAATTTTTAGATAATTTTTTTAAACCTTAGCTATGAAATCCCACAGTAGGATTTAAATAAAGTCCAAAGAACAGTGATAACGATGATGGCAATAATAACTAAACAAAGTGATTTAAATTATTATTAAAATTTCAAAGCACTTTTATGCGCAGTGCTTATTTTATCATCTATGAAGCAGGCTGTGTAGGATTATTAAACATTTTGGAAACCAAGAAAAATGAAGTCCAAGAAATTAAATATCTTATGTGATATGACACTTTCATGAAGTGGAAAATCCAGGTTTCCTGGACTTAGCCCCGCAGTCTTTACTGTCAGCAGTTTTCTTTACCAGTTTCTCCTGTGACTAGAAGAACAATCTGGACACCTTTCTACAAATCTTTCTGGAAAATACATTAATGAATTTCTAAGGAATTTCTGAACACAGTATTATTCAGGGACTCAATTAGAGTGTGATATTTTGCAGGTACTGTCATCTAAAGAACAAGACTGTATTTGGTAAGAGGACCTACCATTATGCACTAATCATTATAAAAACTTATCTTGAATAAACCATAGTACCTTAAAGATTTTTGTGCACTCAATTTCTAGCCAAAAGCTGAGATTAATCTACTAAATTTGTTCAATAATGATATCTCAAATGTAATTAGTTGTATCCAAGTAGTCTCCATTTTGAACGTGAATATTAATGTAGCACAATGTAAAAATGGATGTTGTAATTGAAGAACCATGACAGTATAGAACACATTCCAAATAGAGGTATATGATTCCAGAAGTGTCTATTAATTAGCTATGACTTTTAAACCTTCATCCCCATTGAGGAAATAAGTGAGCTTGAGGAGGTGAGATAATTTCAGCAGAGAGATAATGGCATGTTGTTAATCACAACATTTATACAGAAGGGTTATAGGAGGGCCTGTCCCTCACCTTAAGTGTAGGAAAGGGGTTTTAACTAGGAACTCTCTGAGCTTCTTACATGGTTCCATTTTAGTCTATGGGACACCATGAACTGGTGTCTGACATATAACAAAGAAATCTGGTTTGTTGAGTGATTAACCAGTTGTTTTCATGGTGGAGAAAAGGAAGAGTTATTACTTTCAAAGAACTGGCCTGAGCTCACAAATTTTTCAGGGTGTTCAGGGTACTAAACGCATGAGGATTCCTTTGGCTATATGTCTGAAAATAGAAAGCAAGTAAGCCAGCACTGGGTGCTTTTGAACACATCCAAGTTCTCAGCAGATAGAAGCTGGAAATAATGACAGTTGTCTAGGATCTATTAAAGGAATCACAAGGGGAAAGTCAGAATGGAGATGCTTATAGAACCTTACCTAAGTGATCAAAATGATGAGGGTTTTATTAGAAGTAGTAAGCTTAAACATCTGTCAAGTTCAGAAGGTGGTAGATCTCCACAATCACATCAGTCATTTGAAACTTTCCTTCTTCCAGTTCATCTCCTCCTTCCTACTGCTCCCATCCCAGAGAGGACCTGAAACTAAAATTAACAAGAGAGAAAAGGAAGAATAAGGCTATTTGGTGGATATGGGATAAGGAGCTATATAATTCTTTCTTCATCTTCCAGATTTTCATTTACAGTAAGCATGTAAGGGAAGAAGTTTTAACTTGAAAACAAGATTGAAACCAAAGCAGTTGGTAAGTAAACTGAGACTATGCTATGTGAATTGAAGGGAATGGAGAACAACATTACTATTTACCATTAACCATAAAAGCCATTAGGACCTACCTAATATAAACAGAAGAAAGCTTGGGACCACAGAGTAAATTTAAAGGAACTGTAGGAGGCATGCTGTTCTCTGATGACACTCCACTGAGTCCTGCAGCAGACTGTTATATAAAACCAGTAATAATAATCACTAAGAATATGGCAGTTATTTGAAATGCCTACAATGTAATCCATGATTTTTTATTTTCCTTCTACTTCTAAACTTCCGACTTATGTTTTCAGACGCAGAACATATTTTCTTGTGATATCTATTATTCACGTCTGTTCTCCAGTTTCCATTCTGCTTCTAAAAATATTCTAATATAAAGCAAGAGGTTCTGTTTTTTTCCTACCAGGCTGAGAACATTTTGAACCATTACAGAAAAACAGTAATCTAAATAGATTTTAAGCTATAGCATTAAATATCTGCATTTCCCTCTCTTTTATGAAAGGGAAAATAGTGATAGAACAACTTGTGGGAAATTAATAATAGAATGGTAGCTGAACTAGTTTTGACATGTTCCGCTTTGGCTGTGCTTTACAGCTAATGATGAAAGAGCAGCAATATTATGCAGTAATGGCCTTCCCCCAATTGTTTTTCGAAACTGCACTCATTAAACCATAGCCTTCCTAGGCTCCTTTAATAATCAGCTATATAGTTAGGAACAATATAAAAGCACTTCCATATTTTATAGCAACTAAGAATCGCTGCTATCTATAATTAGAGTCGATACTTGAACAAAGGGGAAAAACTTAATTTTCTTAATGTTTTCATGCATGGAGAAACAATCGAGGTTTTTTTTCTTTTTTTGTAATTGCATCAACTGGTCCTATCTGGGTCTACTTTTCCAAATTATAAGCAAGCCAGGCTATTGTAGTGTTAAAATAGTCTTTAAACATCTATCTGCTATTTTATTTTCTACAGTTCTAATGGCAGTGATAAGAATCTTCCCAAGTCACATTTATCTTTTGCTCTCGCTCCCTCAAGGACTAGACCGACTCCGTGTTCATTGACCTTAAATCTTGATTAAGTTTTGGCTGGAAACTAATAAAGCTGAAAACTGGAAAATGGAACAGTCCATTATTGATGTAATCTTGCCTTATGAAGCAGCGGGGGAAGCAATAATAAATGTTCTTTTATTAAAGACTGTGCTAAGCTAATGGGTCTGATTTTGTCAAGTCACTAATGGGATGCAGAGAAGTTGAACGGAGTGTTCAGAGTGGACAAGAGTGTGGAAAAGATGGAGAGGGTGAGGTATCACAATAATTTTTTTCAGGTCTCATAAACTAATTTTATTGAATGATACGTAGTTACTATAAGCTTGGTACTGATGTCATTTGTGTCATGTCTAATGTGTGACAACATTGGATCTTGACTATTTTATCCAATAGTCTCAAATAGAAGAAGACAGCATATTTTGGTATAAATGATAAAATGTATCAGGAATTTTTGAGGGAGCCTCTATTTACTAGTATTTATTTTCTTGTATTTTATGCTCATGTAATTTCTGTATATCCACCTTGTTGAAAGAGACTGGTTTAAATCTCCTACTATAAATGTAGAGTTAATTATTTCTTATCAATCTGTCATTTTCTTGCTTTCTACATTTTATAACTGTTATTAGGTGCATACAAATTTTACATGGTTTAACCTCCTTGGTGAATCTTTATCATTTAGAATTCCAATTCTTACTTCTAGTATCTTTTCTGCTTAAAGCTTTGTTCATTTCATGTTAACATGTCTTCACAATCTTTCTTTTAGATATAGTTCATAAAGTGTTTATTTATTCTTAAACTTTCCTCTATTAGTTTTATATCAGTATGTTTCTATTTCTTTTATAAACAACTCATAGTTAGATTTTTAAAACTTTAAATACGATCTGAAAATATTTATATATTAAGTGGAACATTTAGTACAGTTACATTTTATATAATTAACAAAATATTTTTTTACATCTACTATCTTATTTATACTATATAGCCCCCCTCTCTTATTTCTTTACTCTCCTTTCTTGATTTGTCTCAGATTGTGTAAATATTTTAATCATGGCATTTTCCCTTTAATGACTGACTTTCATTAGCACAATATTATGCATAAGGAAACTGAGTCATAGGAAAGGTCTCTCAAGATTTGAAAATCTGTTTATAGTGCCTTCAGGGACCATGCTTTTATCCATTATGCTGCTGATCCAGAAACCAAACTAAGATTATCATTAATCTCACCATATCTTCACAGTATTATATTCACAAGGTTAATATCTTTAACTGAATCCCTTTACTTAAGTTCTCTCTTTTTGTGTCTATACTGTGATTTGAAACTCCAGGCTTACAATTCAGTATTAAGGGTGAGGCAAGAAAATATTAGTCTAAGGATAGGTTATATATAATCAACTCTGGAAATTCCAGATGATCCCTGCAGATCCAAATTTTCAAGAAACACATTTGGGAAGCCAAAGTAATGAGTTAAACTATTTTCCACCTCTCCACAGTTTAAGACAACAAAAAGGTTAAGTATCATTAATTCCCAACATATCTATGTTCGGCTGTGTGGATATAGCCAAGTAGATGAGGAATCAGAAAGTTGTTTGCATGTTACTATATGTCTCCGAATTAAGATACTTTTTAAAAAAATTTCAAGAATTCATTCAATTTCTCAGTTTTATTAAACATTCTCAATAATGATTTTTAGTTTGGAAGTATTTTTTTTATAGTGATAAGAGGGAATTAGAGGCTAGCAAAATAATATCACAGAAGATCGTCATGTGAACTTTTATTTGGTTGCTATAAATAACTGATAATAAAATGCTTTAATTCCATGAAGTACATACTTTATATCACTTCTGAATTTAAAACAGATCTAATTATAATGCAATGTTAGAATAATTTGGTTGAACTGCCTTTCTAATATTTATAGTTCATATTTCATCGGGCATTTCTCTTTGAGAGGCTAATTTTCCTTAACTTTTCAAATTATTTATGAGGAGCAATAAAATTCATTTTAGAGAGTTTAGTTTCTCAAAAAGAACTGTAAACAAAGCACTGAGGAAACTCTCTAGAATCAAAGAATGACATGTATTCACATTAACATGCACATAAAGTCAAATACAGTTTAGACGATCTAAAATGTGTGTGTGTGGGTGCGTGCGTGTGTGTGTGTGTGTGTGTGTGTGTGTGTGTGTGTGTGTGTGTAGCCGTTATTCTCCTCAACTGAGAAACTTTAAATTTAAGTAAATTCACTCTTAGGATGATTTTGAGGGCTTTTTATTTGTTTGTATTTGTTTTCTTTTTAAATTAGTAAATGCAGTAGACTTAACATAGACCAAACGAAAGTATTTAAAAGAGAATCTTCCAAACCAAACTGCCATTCAAATATTCTTTTTGTGAAAAACATTTGCAATATGACAAAACTCTCTTGCATCTTTGGATTTCTTCCTGAGAGTTATGAATATTATAAACTCAGATTGGTTTGAATTTTTGACTAAACAAGTACCAACATGATTCCATTGGTTCATGTATAACAGAAGACATTTGTCTGGCAGAACAGGATTTGTAGTTCTTCTTTTAAAATCTGGGAGTAATTCCAATGCCATTAAATGATATTTTAGGAAGATGAAAGGCGGAAAGGAACATGGCAGAGCTTACAAATACATAATAAAAAGTGATTATGACTTCAAATCTTATATATCAAAGTGAAAAATAATTCATTATTTAAGGTATTTCTACCTTTTAAAATATTTTTCAAAGTACTATTTTTGGAGTTTCTCAAGAATTTACAATGCATTAAAGAATATTAACCTCAACAATTTATAACCACATATCATTTTTGACCAAAAATAGGGTTATGCATACCGATCACCCATTCTTTTTGTCATACCAAGTTCTTACTGCTATTTGCTTGTTTTTAAAAAGCAAGTCCTTCCTCAGATTAGAAAGATGGTCCACTATAGAGAATATTTAAAAATCTGGAAAGTAGAGGTTTATCTTTATATTCTTGGTATCATTAGTAATGCCTCTAAAGAAGACTGCTTTATAACCTAGTAGGCAATCTACGATATGTGATTCAAAAAACTAGGGAATACTTTGAAATATACCAACTGTCTTAAACTTATAGCTGCTGTAAAAGGAAAAGTATGACTTTCTCTGAAATTGTTTATAATCTTATGAGTCTTACGTAAATGAAATAAACAAAAACCAAACATTAAGGGTTGATTTAAACATTAAGCATTCCAAAACAGAATAGGATTCCAGAAAGGATATAAATATGGTTTGGAGGATCCAGAATAGGATTTATGAAGGAAATAGAGTTTGATTTCATGATAAAATTAAGGATAGGATTTAGATATTCCAAAATAAGTTAGATGGAATTCCTTATTGAGGAGCAGGGTTAAGCTCAGTAATAGGCCTGAAAATAAATATGTCACATGCTAAAGACAGAAGTTGCGGATATGTAAAATTTTAAATTTGTGTAGTTGGCAGTGGTGGTGGGTACAGAGTTGGGGAATGTTATGACTTTTAGATAGGATATAGAATCATAAGGTTATTCTAAAATTTGAAGGACTAGGTAGCTTGAGCAAACTAGTGTGTCTTAGAATGGTTGTTCTGGAAATGATCAGTAGGCTATTAGTGGAAACAAGGGAACTATGTCAGAGGTTAGACCACTCCAGCCGCTTCACAGTTCAGTGTTAGAGCCCTAGGTCAGGAGGAAAGTGTGAGTAAGAACCACATTGAGCTACAGTTTTAATGGAATAAATAAAAACACTTAATAAGAATATCTAAGATGAAAAACAAGGATGAGAAAGGTGACTTTAAGGTGGTAGGCTGGAAGACTGATGAAATGGCTATGACCCCAAAACAAAAGTTATTAGCTATGAAGACAGGGGTTTGTGGGAGGGAAATGATTCTTTCAGTTTAGCCTCATAATTTCAGTTTAAATCAAGTGGACTGTTTTTTTCTTATGTGTATGCTTCATTTCCAAATACTATGCCCTGATCAGGAAAAGAAGAGCACAAAGGAGGCCATATCAGAAGCCTGATTCATTTTCCAAGCACATCAATATGTTCCAGATTCATGATTTTTAATACATAATTTCCAGCCTCATAAAAAAATTCCTTAAGGAGATACTTGTATGCATAATCAAATTAATTGCACATTTTTTTCAGAGTATGATTTCTACAACAAATGAAAATGGCCAGATGAGAAGAATTTGATAAGCCCCTCAGAAGACTTAAACAGATAAACAAAAAAATCAAGTGGCATGTTACGCTATTAACACAGAAATAAAGACAAAATAAAGTTAAAATGATCAACGTTCTTCAACCCTAGCCCTTCATTGTGCAGGACTTAAAATCAAATCCAGTGAGGGTATGCTTGCAGAAAACACAAAACCAAACCAAACCAAACCAAACCAAACCAAACAATAAAACCTCTGCAAGATGCAAATTTGACCCTTGCTTTAAGAAAAAAAAAAAATCTTAAAATCTATTTTAACATTAATATTATAGAAATTTACCAGTAAAATTTCAGAAGGATAAAGAAGGTGATAAATAATATGAATCTTGGAATCAGATTGCCTGAGTTTCAATTCTGGTCCTGAACAGCCCCTCCAACCGCTGTTCTCCCTTGCATAAAATGAGTATAATAAATTTACTTTCCTGATATGCATACCATAAATATGAAAGAATTTCCTTTATATAATGTTCTTAATACAAAAAGCCTGACACATAGTACATGCTCAATTTTAAAACATTTTTTAAAAAGTGAACTAACATCTTCAAATTTCTCAAATGGAGAATGATTAACTTTCTTCTTTGCTAAGTTAAACCTCTGTTTTATTTTTTATTTTACTTTTTATTTACAACTTGATCAGAATATGACTGATTGTTTGCAGATATCATTTCCTCTGTTCATTTCTTTCTGTAAATCCATATTCCCATTTGGCATCATTTTTCTACTTACTTCTAAAAGACTTTCTTTAAAATTTCCTGTTCAGGAGGTGCGCCAGTGATAAATTCTTTTAGCTTTTACAAGTCTTAAAAAGTTTTATATTGTCTCTGTTTTTGAAAGATATTTTTCCTTGGTACAGAAATCTAAGAGATTTTCTTTGCATTTAAATATGTTGCTCCACTGCCATCTGGCTTGCATTGTGTTTTTTTTTAAGCCTGCTATCAATATTTTCTGGTATATCAATGTATGTATTATGCCTTTCTTCTTTGTATTTAAGACTTTTGTTTATCATTAGAGTAAGTGATTTGATTATGATGTTCTTTGGCAGAATTTTATTCATGTTTCTTGTACTTAGTATTTGTTATTTTATTTGGACCTGTGAATTTATAGTTTTCATTAATTTTGGAAAACTTTTAACCTTGTTTCTTCAAATACTTTTTCTATTCTCATCTTCAAAGACTCTACTTAAACTTATATTTGGCCACTTGAAGTTACCCACAGATCACTAATGCTCTTTTTAAAAAAATTTTATTATTATTTATTGTTGTTTTTATTATTATTTGGTTTTTGTATTTCATTTGGTATAATTTCTGCTGCCAAATATTCAAGTTTACTAATCATTTTTCCTCCAGTGTCTACTTGCCTGTTATTCTCAACCAGTGTGTTTTTATATTAAATGTCAGATTTGTTAACAGCTATAAATTCAATTTGGGTCTTTTTGGGTATTTTACATCTGTCTCCTTAACTGGCTCATGCTTTTCTCTACCTTCTTGAACACATCTAAATAGCTATCATAACTTATTTATATAGATGGAACATTTAAACCAGTTAGAATACAAATATGGTACTATTAATTGTTAAACAGGCTTCCTTAAAACTGCTTTGAAAAAAATGGAATAGCAGGGTCTTTTAATTCACTGATCTTTGGCAGTTACCTTATTCAAATGCCAAGAATGGATGATGAAATCAAAGCAGGGAGGGATGCTTACATTCTAGCAGGAAACAGTGGAAAAGTTATGTTTACATAATTAATTTATAGTTATGCCTATAATTATTAGCACTTGATTTTTTTTCATTATTGACCAAGATGTTACGAATTGTGCCAGCTGCAGTGGTTTATCCGTTGTTGCAAGATTCGTCAATCCCAGCAAATTTCACACCAGAACACTCTTTTGGTCTGAATACATTAAGGGCAAGGGCTGCTCATAATAAGTTCCACTCCAAATGCTGAGTTAAACAAAATCTGACAGTTTTCCTCTTCTAGCCTTTATTTGAGAGCCTTTATTGTGCTAAGGCTCATAATTTCTGAATGGAATATAATATGTAGCTCTTCTCAACCTCAGTGAGCATAATAAATTTTCATGTCTTTTCTATGACTAGCTTAGAAAAATTCACTCCCTAGAACTCCTGTTGAGAAATGCTGTCCTTAACCACCCTGGAAAGACAGCAAGCATAACCTACAATAGTATTCTTCGGTCTTCGTTCCAACACATGCAGCATTAGTTATGGTTATGCCATGAAGTTCACATTCATCAATTCCTTAATGACCACGACTTCCTCCCTTTCTACTCAAAATGCTACTTCTCCCATCCAAAGATAGAGTCTATTTCTCCACCTGCCTTCATCTGGGCTGCCCATGTCACTCTTTTTGACCAACAGAATAATATGTCATAAGTCCCAGTATATGAGTTCTTGAGTGCAGGTCTTAAGAGGCCTTGCAGCTTCCTCCTTTACCTGTTTGAAACACAGAACTGAAATTAATGTACAAGGAGCCAGTATAGGTTAATACAAGATAAGAGGCTTAGCAGAGAAATAATGAGCTCCAAAGATGTGAGACCATCTTGGATGTTCTAAACCAGTGACAAATTTAATGACTTAACGTAAAGTTATTTTTCATGATTCTATGGGTCAGCTGGACAGTTTATTTGGTATGTGCCAGCGTCTCTGACATTTATGGTCAATGGGAGTCTTAGCTGGGTTTGGATGGCTGAGGATGGTCTCACTCATACATCTGCTGTTGGCAGACTGATTAATCCAGGGAATCTCAGCTGTGGTGGCTCATTCCATTATGACCTCTTGTCTTCCAGCAGGCTGTCCTGGACTTCTTCACATAGTGGTCTATGGATCCAAAAGGGCAGTAAGAAAGGATAAATTTCCTTTCTAAAGAATGTTCGAAGCCACTTCTTGCATCACCTTTATCAGTGTGCTATTATCAGAATAAATCACATGGCCAAGACTTGATTGATGGGGTGGAGAAATAGATTCCACCTCTTGATGGTGGGGAGTTGCCAAATGTTGTGAAAAATTACTACAATCAACCACAGCTGTGGACTTTGACAACCTATTCATTCTTTTATAGATCCATAATGTTAATCTTATTCTCCTTGTATATTAATATGGGAATTTCATGAAAATAACACGTTTTTGTTTGTTTCCATTTTGGAAAGAGATTATGCCTTATTCATCTTTGTTGTCTTGGCATGAGGTCCAATATTTGGAACTTGATTGTTACTTTAAGAGTATCTGTTGAATAAATTTGTAATAAATGAAGACATATATGAATAAATTAACTGCTTTATTTAACTATAATCAGAGTATAAAAATGTGACATATCTCAGGTACTCGATATCAAATTTATAACATTTACCTTACCTTCAAAAGTACCAAATAAGGTCATAATAGTCTACCTAGAAGTCAGCAAACATGTGGCTGGCTGCCTGATTTTGTAAAGTTTTATTGGAACTCAGCCACACACATTCATTTATGCACTCTCTATGACTACTTCTGTGCTATAATGACAGATGTGGGTAGTTGGTGACAGAGACTAAATGGCCAGCAAAGTAAAATATAAAATATAAAAGACATTTGCTAACCATTTAGTATTGAATATTTGAAACTGTGAACTAGGATAGCATTTTCATTGTTATATTTAGTAGCATATTGTAGTAGATACATATATATACACATATAGACATTATATACACACACACACACATATACACACACACACACATACATTTACATTGGCTATATCATGGGTTACTAAGCATTGTGCTAAGAGCTTTGTATATTATAAATTCTAATACTTATAATAACTGTGAGTTAGGTATTTTTAAAATACTATTTTATAGCTAGTAAATAGTATAGCTGGGAATCTAAATCAGTTTCCAAACCTGTGTTTTAATCTTTATGCTACATTGATAGCTAGTGTGTAAAGAATAACAATGTGGAGAACAAGATTTATTAAATGATTCCTCCCAAAAGGATCAAGACCAGATAGGTAAGTGACAGGAGGTGTGCTTGCAGCTTTTCATTCTATAGAAGACAACCTCTGGTCATATACTCAAAAGTAGATTATCTACTTTTGAGTATATGACCAGATAGATAATACAGTTCACTAGATAATACAGTTCTCCTTTTAATGCCTTGAGGAACCTCCATACTGTCTTCCATAGTGGCTGTACCAGTTTACATTCCTGTCACAAGGGTTTCCTTTTCTCCACAACCTAGGCGGCATTTGTTATCTCTTATCTTTTTGATAATAGACATTCTAATAGGTATAAGGTGATATCTCACTGGTAATGGGTATACATATCCAAAGAAAATAAAACTGTTATCTTAAAGAGATAGATACCTGTACTCCCATGTTTATTCACAATAGCCTAAGTGTCTACTGGTGGATGGGTAGATGGATAGATAATGAAAATATGATGATGATATAATACACACACATACACATACATACACACAGACACACAATGAAATATATTCTTTTGTTTTAAAAAAGAAGAAACTCTGTCACTTGGGACAAGGTGGATGAACCTGATCCTGGAAGCCATTATACTAAGTGAAATAAGCCAGTCAAAGGACAAATACTGCATAGTATCACTTATATGTGGAGTCCAAAAAAAAAAAAAAATTGAACTCACAGAAACAGAAAGTGGAATAGTGATTGCCACGGGGAGGGGAAAATATGGAGACACTGGTGAAGTGTAAAAACTTTAAATCAAGATGAACGGGTCTGAGGATCTAATGTATAACATGATGACTATAGTTGATAACATGAACCATGTAACTGAAATTTGCTAGGGAGAACTTGTGTTCTCACCAGCCCCCATCAAAAAAAAAAAAGGTAAATATGTGAGGTGATAAATATGTTAATTAACTCAATGGAGGCAATAAATATGTTAATTAACCCAAAGGAGGGAATCAATGGAGGGAATATATGTATACATATATTAAATCATCATATACACTTGAAGTATCTGACAATTTTATTGCCAACTAAATCTTAATAAATCTGAAAAAAGGACATCCTCTTCAACTGAGTGGAGATTTCTAAAAACAATACAGATGAAGTGATAAAAATCAAAGTGGACAGTTACCTAAAAAATTAGATTAAGATGTTCAGTGACTTGAGTTAGAGGCATTACATCTTTACAACAAACCTAAACACTGTGATCAACTGCGCTGACCCAAGTATTGAGTGCCCAACTCTCAGTGTTGACAAATATGTCCCTAGAGCCTTTCCTGAATTCTCGGCATTTTGAGTGAAGAGTTAAGGATGTCTGGGAGGATTTCTTGCTTATTAAATAAAATTAATAGATGTGTGAGGATGATCTTGCCAAGAATTTTTAGCGAATTTTAGTAATTTTTAATAGAAGCCCCCTACCTCAATCTGACCATGTCATTTGAAAAAATGAAAACTTAATTCTCCTCAGAACAGAAGGAAAAAGAAATGGTAGGTAGATTAAATAAAATTCTTTAAAGGAACAAATAAAGATAAATAGATAATCAGAGTGTCAAAATGGCACTAAATGATCCATACAGCCTTATAATATTCCTGTGTTAATTTTATAGCTACTTAGAAATGTAGGATAGTTGAAAACACATTAAAATGAGATGTTTATAAAGGGAGAAGTTTCCCTTGAGCATAACCGCTTCATTAAAATAAAACAAACAAAAAAATTACTTGATTTAATTGTAGCTTTGAGTAATAAATTATTATATAACATACACTAGACAGGACAGACACAGTTGTTAAATGAAAATTGTGCATTTTTTTATATGCACATGTGGCAGGTGAACTTGCCTTTCTCTACCTGGCTTAGTGTAACATTTTACAATATGAATCCATTGGTTCGAACAAGGTGAAAGACTCCAATACTTTATAAGATGGGCATATTATCTGTTCTATTACTTTTTAAAAATTATAATCCCATTAGTAAATTTAAAAATAATGACATTTATTTAATGTTTACTAGGTGCCGGACATAGTGTTAAATATTTTAAGTTCAATAACTTATTAGGCTACAAAACAACTCTAAAAAAAATGATACTATTCCTGCTTTATAGACAAGAAATAAAAGCTTAAGAGAGAGAAATGTAGCTCATACAGCTATTGGAGGTAAGGAAATTAATCCAGCTCTTTTTGACTCCAAATTTACTTCAGATATATATTTATATCTTTGATTTAAAAGAGTATTTTTTCAACCTAAAATCACTCCTTAGATATAGAAAGATTAGTTCCATAACACTAGGCACAAGCACCATCTTACTTAGCTCTCAGTTGTTCTTTGTATGTTTGCTATGTGTTACCCAACCAGGAGGCAAACTCAGTATTCTTTGATTCCTTATTACCTTTGTTACCATTAATGCCCACAAATACTATCTAACCCAAGCACTTAGTATATAGTTTTGGACATATAACTGGTGTTCAGTTAATATTTTTAATTAATTAAAAAGACAAATATTGTTATATTGAATTCAAAGGCAATAGCCTAGTTTACCCATATCTACCTTGCTCGTATCCTAAGTAGTATTAAGATCCACATCCTAATCCTTATTTCTGTTTCAGCTAGAAAAGTTGTTTCCAAGATTTTGGACTGACTGTATTTCATGATAGTATATCCTTCTATAATTTTACTTACAATATTTATTTTATATTTGTTACTATTCCCTTCTAATTGCATTTTTAACTCTAGTCTCTTCTTCAATGAGAATCACAAAAAATTGATAACATAGATTTTATATGCACATTATTTCCAGGTAAATGTTAACTATGACAACATATACTACTCTAAATTAATCAACAATTTTTATTTCAATCCCAGTTATCTCTTTGCTGGATTTACCTTGCCCATCACTGTCTTCACACCCTGCATCATTTACCCAACCATCTATATTCCAATTCATTTCTTTCAATCTTAGTCATTTCCCACTGTTGTAGTCAGAGTATAAGATTTATTTAATTTTTTCCCTTAATCCTAGAATTAAAAAAAAAATCTCAAATTTTGAAAATCGATTACTTCAAATTCTCTTTAGATTTGCTGTCATATCTGAAATTTCCCATCCATTTTCTTTTTCAAAACCAGGTATATTGAAATCTGGTTTTTGTGATGCTTGTGGCTATTGTTTCTATATTCATTATTAGGAGTTTCTACGTTTCCCAGCAGGTTGCTCAGTGAACACTCAAGATGTGTCACATTTAAAAAATATGCTGCCACACTTTGCAACCTGATGGGATTGAGACTTCTGACACCACTTCCTGGGCTTTGCTAGAAAATGATGTTGTTTATTATGTTCTGATAACAAAAATTTCCACTTATCCTGTTGTTAACAGCTGTTCTGTGAATAGAGCGAAGTGAGTAGAAGGAAATGGCAATTCTTATAAAATCAAGCCCTTTACCCAGTCCAAGAACAAACTGCACTTGATTTGACAGGCATCGTGAGAGCCAGAATAAATACTGAAATTCTGTGTTTGTTTGCTTGAGCTATAGAACTAAATTTAGATTTAAATAGATAGCATACTCTGACACAGGCATGTACTATCTATTTAAATCGTCTGTGTATGACACAGTCGTGTAACTTAGAGAACTGTCAAGATGGGAAGTTTGCTTCATTTTACTATTTTTTATAAGTCGGCATGTAAAGCTAGGATCCACTACCTAGGTCAACAGCTGAATTTGAATTTTCTCTGAGGCACTTACCTCAAAACAATTAAACTTAGGGGGGTAGACTGATGACTCAGAGTCTGTACAACGTTAGAACAGTGGTAGAGCATTCCGTTCTGAAGGACAGTCTTTCGTAATATGTGTTACAATAAAACAGTACAGATATTGATATAAAAACTGTACTTATTAAAGTTCCAGATGACATAAGATTTCAGGGTATGTTGTATTTGGCAGATCTACACAGCTTGGAGGTTTAATTATGTTGCATAACTCTACGTACACCTATCAGGTTGACAACCTGATAGCATATCTTCCGCCAGTTTAACAAAGACATATTAGCAATACTTGATTAATATACTTTAATATACTACATTATAAGTACAAACTTTAGATATTATTTCAGGAGAACAGATAGAATAGAAAATAAAGGGTTTACAATTAATATTACATCTAATATTCTAGGATGGTTCCAACTCTAAAATAAAAAGTGACTTATTTTTGAGAACTTAACTCGATATTACATTTTACCTCTATGTCATTTAATACAAGGGCACAAATAATCTTAGAATTGGTAACACTATCTATGGCTGTGTTGGTTTGTATACTTGAAGTATTCCTAAGGATTCATGGAATTGAATTTTTCTAGTGCTCAGCATATATTAGTATTTTTCTCTTGCATAAGTAAAGTTAAACGAGTCATAAATTATTCTTGCTCAAACTTCTTAAGTCTAACTAAAATAAAAATACTTCTAGTAGGCTAATAACATTTATTAAATTGAATTAGGTACAATGAGTTAATTCAGCAATGATCTTAACACTATTCATTAAAAAAAAGCAACTAAAATTTCAGGTTACTATGTGCCAGATAATATACTAGATATTATATAAAAATTATTTCTAAGCCCTTTAGCCCCCCTCCTTTTAGAATTATTATCTTTATTTAGCTATGTAGGGACTGAAAAGTAAAGAAGTAGATTGACTTTACCAAAGTTATGCAGATAACTTATATAACTGCTATAGTCAAAATCCACCTCTTTTCCACTATAAACATTCAATGAGGACTTGCCATATACAAAAGAGTTGTAGATACTATCAGGAATCAAATACACTCTTGAATACCTTCATGGTAGGAAGAATAATGGGAAAAAACAGAAAGCTATGTTCCCGGAAAGAATGTGATACTGTTTAAAAGTGAAATATAATCAAGTGACCCTGAGATTGAAAAGAAGCAGGTGTAGTCCTTATCCTTGGAAGAACTCTTGGGACAGTACAGCTCTAGGACTGTTCTCCATAGGTCATGAATGTGTCAAAGGGTGGGTAAAGACTGATATTCTGTTGTTGAAAAAGTGTGTTCACCATGAGCTACTTCAGAGATTGCCTTCCTGGGCCTCCCAACACTTGTGATTGTTCACTGGGCATGTGTTAATTATCAATAAAATCTCACAAAGAAAAGCCACAGATGATGTTGGAGTAGCTCAGTATGAAAAAAACAGACTGAAGAAGAATGAATACATGGAAATGATCTACAAATAAGATCCTCCAGAAAGCTTTTGTTTTTATAATTTTTTTTTAGATCTGAATATAATGGATCTTAAAGAAGAACCCAAAGACTTGGTTGGTACTTTTGAGCCGAGAAGTTCTGTGGCAAGACCTCCCTCTCCCATAGCAAAAACTGATGTGTGTTCGTTTTTGTTTTTTTTTTTCTTTTTTTAATTGGTATTATGTATAAAAGCTCAGGTTGAAATCAAATGAAAAGTTTGTCTAAAAAAATACATATTTAAAGATGACTTTTCCAGGGTTTAACTGTTCCAAGACTTTTCCATGTGGGGTTTTACAAAGTTCTCCTTAACTAATAATAACTAGAAAAGGATGACTAGAGTAGTTCACAATAATTGCTGTCCAAGGGCCTCAGTAATTAGAGAAATGTCTGACAATTCTCTGTCCCTTGGGGCTTCTATTGGCATCATTCTGAGCCACCTGCTGGGTGTGATCTGTCATCACTATGCATTGCTTTTTGTTGGACCCATTTCCAGAAGTCTGTTTTTTATAAATCCCCTTGGAGACGGGCACTCTTTCAAAGTGAAGCACATCAGATTTGGGGATTTTTCCAAGTCTCAAGAAACTAAGGCAGAATTCATTCTGACATCAAGGTACATACATTGTTAATTGAACTCTATTCCAACAGACCAGTCTTCTTATTGATATAAATTAGAATCACAAGAATTTAAAGCCTGTGATAACCCCAAAATAACTTATTATTCTCTAAAAATTAAGCTTTTGATAGATGCATATCCTGTAGGAAAGGGGGAAAAATCATTCTATTTTCCCCATCAATATCTCATATAATGCATTTAAAATACAATGCACTATATATAAAGAAATGGAAAGGGAGAGTTCTGAAAAAAACAGTTTAATGAATAGCCTTATCTTGTTGTTTGTACACACATTGGCAAAATAATATAAAGGAATTATTTTTCCCTCCACTCTCAAGAGAAAAAATGTCCTGGGTCTGGTTTTTACAATGGGATAAAAGATGTGAAGAATTCTTGAAAACCTGGGTCTGTGAAAGATACACTATCCAAAAGGGCAAAGGAATTGAACACTGGTTCTGATAGACCAAAGAGGAAGCACGAAGACTGGCAAAGGAATTCATATCACCAGCTCACAAGTACTAGTGAAGATAAGATTGAAATATGGGCTTGGGTGTTGGCATGAGGGTTTCTTTGGCCTACTCCATGGGGAGAGATGAGTGTCTCTGCACAAATAATTTCTGCATCCCACCTGGGGCAACACTGCTTCATAAATGGCAGAGGAATAGAATTTAGTCCTGGACTTCTGAAGTTTTACAGAACAAACCCACAAATTGTTAAGAGCAGTTTGTTCTTGAGTCAGGCTCAACATTTCTAAAGCTACTTTATAGTGCTCTGAGCTTATAACACAGATCTTGATCTCCAGTGAATGATTTTCCATACATTAACAAAGAAGCTCATGATCGTCAGCACTTTTGTCAAATGATATTATATCATCTGGGTGGATTGTGGTTCTTGGGCAAGACTATTTGGTCCTTTCTGGGCTTGTTGAAAGCTAATTTCTCAGGATTCAAAAGTCCCTTCTTCATCCAACTTGTATCTTCCATCTTACCCTCCATTTGTTGGTAATAAATGGGGTCCTACAGATCTAATAGATGTGGCATAAATGAGAGCTTTTTACTTCAACACTGCACTATAGAGCCAATAAATGATTGGCAAATGATGAGAAGACCATGATAATCCTTTATTCTATTGGCTCTTTGTCCAAGTCCATGTATTCTTTATCATGTGAATCACAGTTACCCTTATGGGTGATTTTAAAAAAGAATTCCTATTTTAAAGAACTACCACTTAGCATTAAAGAATATAGAGTACTTAACAAAGCTTCTGTTATTAGCTATACATTTAAATACTATGTTTATGAATATTACAACTAAAGATGTTAAGTAAATAAATCATGTTTAATACCCACTTTGGTTGCATTAAGAGTACTTATTTTTACTGGCATTAATAAACAATAGAAGTATGGTTTTCAGAACTGGATTTTTTACCTTGATGTATGAACTCACTCAAAATGTTAAACTGATATTAATATGGTTAAGAAAAAAACTGAGTGATATGCAGCTCTTATTATAATTCTCACATTACCTACGGCTGGAATAATTTAAATGTTTGTCAAAAATGAACATGCATTGTACAACTATACCTTAGAGTATTAAACAGTTCTGCATCTTCATTGTGACTGTGGTTACATAAATCTAAACATACAATAAAATCACATAAAAGTGCACACACACGCGTGCACGCACACATACACACACTCACACGAGTGTATGTAAAAGTGGTAGAATCTGAATAAGCTCTGTGGATTGTGCCAAAGCCATTTTCTGGGTTCAGTACTGTCCTATAGTTATGAAACGTCGATATTGGAAAAAATTGGGTGAAGGGTACAAGGGACCTGCTGTATATTTTCTGCAACTTCAGACGAATCTATAATTATTGCAAAGTAAAAAAAATAAAATAAAATAAAATAAAACAAAGGAGAAAAAATAATAAAAAAGAGGTAAGCCAGAGACTGGAAAAAAATATGCCTAATACATATTTCTGACAAGCAACTTGTATCTAGAATATTTAAGGAATGCAATAATAAAAAGGTAGCTCTTCTTGCTAAAGAAAAAAGTACTTATAGATTTAAAGAGAACTTTTATTAAAAAAAAAAACAACATTTGCAAGAACAATTACCATATAAAAAGGTGATCAAAATCATCAGTCACTAGGGTATATCAAAATAAAACCATACCGAGCTAACATTCCACACTCTCCAAAAAAGTCAAAATTAAAAAATTGATGATGTTAAGTGTTAGACAAAAATAAGGACTACTTGATCTCTCATATTTACTGATGGGAATATAAAATAATATATTGGACATTCGGCCTTTCTAATAAACTTAAACATGCAACTGCCCTATGACCCATCAATCCTATTCTTACATAAATACCTTACCAAAATTAAGTTACAAAAATATGTTTATATAAAGACTTGTTACAGAATACTCAAAACTGCTCTATCCAGAACAATCAATACTGTAAATAGTCAAATGTTTATAAGCAGGAGAATGAGTAGACAAACTATGCTAAACGAAACGACAGATTATTACTACTTACATAAGTCTCAAAATAATATGCTGAATGAAGAAGCCAAAAATGATAGAGTGCACATTGTATGATTCCATTTATACAATGTTTGAGAATATACAAAACTATTATATGATGATGGAAATTTTAAAAATATATTGGGTTGGGGTGGAGGTTCAGGAATAAACAGGAAGAGTCACAGAAGAACTTTCTGGTGTTATGTAAATGTTTTTTTTAAACTTTAGCATTAAATAATATAATTAAAGGGAATAAACTGAACAAGCTGTCAGTAAAATGTTAAAGGGATAATTTAAAAGACTGAAATTGTTCTGGAAGTTTCATGAAAAGACATCTGCACAGGAAATTATAAATCATTGTGAAGCAAAAACAAGGAAAACTTTTTTCAAAAATTAAAATTATAAACCATGCTCATGACTTGGAAAATTCACTAGGGTAATAATATCAATTCTCTCAAATTGAGCTGTAGATCTACTAAAGCCCAATCAGAATTATAGGAGTCTTCTGCAGAAGTTAATAACATTTCTAAGGATATACAAATATAAACTTTCAGATAGACTAGTAGAACAGAGTGGAGACTAGAAACAGACCTACACATAAATGACCACCCTATTAATGGCAGTGGTGCTATTATACCACACGGTGAGGAAAATAAGGCTCCTTTTAATAAAAAGATGCTGACTCAATTGAATATTCATATTGGAGGGAAAATCTTGATCCCTACCACATATCATTCAAGAAATTCTCCAATGGACTAAAGAGTTGGATAGGTCAAGCCAAACTTAGCTTGCCTTTCTTTATATTCTTCCAATCTGCCTCTGTTTCCACAGATTTCAGTATGTTCCTAAATGGTTCTATATCTCAGCTATAAATCTATTCTTGTCTGTAACACTTGACATTCTCTTTTTATTTCTCTATCATTTTGCTGGTTATTGGCTCCACCTAAAGGATTTAGATTTCTCTTACTAGTGTCTCTTACTCTGTATTTGACTGAGAATTCATATTACTGGCCTTTCATAAGCACCCTTTATTAGCAGTAGATACATTTTGAAAAATAGAATGAATACAAGACATTTTCTTTGACTACATTTAATCTATGAAAGCAGACCAGAACGTAAAACTTGAACTAAACAGTAACTGTGTATAGTTTGTAATAATTGCAACATTATGATTAACATAATACTCAGTAAATTTATATAAGAGACTTACGGAAATAAAAGTAATATACTCAAACATTCAACAATGTAGAGAAAGCAGTTAATTTCTATTGTTATAGAATTTTAAGATATAAAGAAATTGATAATACATAATAAAATAACAAAATACTGGAATTTGTTTTTTTAAGTTATAAATGCTATAATTTTTTAAAGCTAGAACTGTTTGGAAAGCTTTCTTATAAAGGAGGGATTTAAACTAATCTTCTAAGATTGAATAGGATTTGGAGATGTGAAATACAGGATAAACGAAAATAAGAAAACGACATTAGTAAAGCCTTTTGGGATTGAGTTTACTTGTGATGTTTTCATGTCTACTGTAAATTCATCTAATATTTCTAATATTTTTTATAAGTATCACTTTTATATATTACCTTGACATAGTTTTATATCAGATTTAGAGAAATTATGGTGATTATTTATGATCTTCTTTTCAAATACTAATGCCAGCAGATCAAATTCACAATAAAGATCATTTTACAGATAGCAAAACTCATACTTCAAAGAAGGTTCTGCCTATTCTAAACCTCCTTCCCCCCATTCTTTTTGACAGGTATTTCTACAACTTGAATTATGTTCAATACTTTCTATCTTCTGGCTTAGGTGTTCTTTGGTTCATTAGACTGAAAAAGGGAGTTAAACACGAGAAGGAGAGATTGAGTTTCCAACACGTGAAATAATAAAGACTAGATTTACCATCCCACTTGAAACAATTAGAAAAAAATATATGTGGAAATTGGTTTGAAAGCACCACACATCAGACAACAAAGGACACTGATCCCAGAGAAATGGTAAACAAACAAGGTGAACCCTATGATTGCCACATGTTGATGTCTTAATGCCTTGAAAATGACAGTTTGAGGGGACTAAGATGGCTAAAGTTCTCAGGACTTTTCAGAAACACCTGAAGAGCTGCAGAAAGTCTTCAGGTGAGAATCTTCAGGTCATTCTCTATCAAGCTCTCTCCTCCTTAGCACTCTGTCCTGAGAGCTTTAGTCATTGTCTCAATCACAAAATATCATAGAGCAAATGATACCTACACAAAACAAGCAACAAAAATGAAAAAGGTAATTTTTAAAAAATACGTTAATTAATGTCCTTTCTTGACTTGCTGCTAGTTATAGATGTTTAGTTAAAATTCATTAATCTGTACCCTTTTCATGTGTATATTTTCTGCATGTATATTTATTTCAATAAAAAGCTTTTAAAAAGTAGACATCATTTTATAATAATTAAAAGAAACAATTAAAAAGTACTCGGGAAGATTCTTACAAAAGGTATGCAAAATCTATACAGAAAAAAAATGAAACCTTACTAAAGTTTTAGAAAGAAAAATAAATGAAAGAGATCCTGTGCTCATCAGTAAGATTACAGTTACAGAAATAGCAATACTCCCTAAATGCTTTAAAGTCAATGATATTGTAATAAAAGTTTATATAAATAGCAAAATTTTCATGAAATATGACTTTGAACTTTCATTTCAAATCTATATGGAAAGGTAAAAAGCCAGGAAACTTCAAGATATTTCTGAAAAAAAAAAAAAAGAATAAAGAAGAAGGAGATTGCCATACCAGGTATCAGCACTTATTTAAAAACTCTAGAAGTGAAGAAGGCTACTTGGTATATTTGGAATTTAGGGGGAAACAAAACATTTGGGATTTGGAGAGAACAGGGTTATAGGATCAGAGAGCAATACATATTTACTCTTTTATTTTCCAACCCTCGGGTTCATCAATGAGGTCATAGTGTTCATTATATCATTAGAATAAATAAAGCAAGAGATCCACTCATCGAGTAATTATGGCAATTTATCATAAACTTGAGATTATGATCAAAATGATTATTTTCATCTAAGAGTCAACAGAAGGAAGGAAAAGGAGGGTAATAAATAATGAGGACTTGCAGAGGCTGTCGAAATGAAAATGATAAGCAGGAAATGAAAATGAGTAATATTTTGTAAGTAAAATCTATTTGAATTTTGAAGTAGCGGTTGAAATTAGAGACATTTTTCAGTATACTTAGGAGGATGTAAAATGAATAATGCAATCATGTTGATTTAAGGTATTATCAATACCTGACAGGCATTGATAATAAAAGACAATTTTAAATTCAAGCCTGAAATTTCTAAGGAGAACAAGGCTGGTGATCCAGATATGGGAACTGTCTGCACACTAATTAATAGGCAAGATGACCGAAGGAGAGAATAAACTAATTTTACTGAGAAAAAGAACTACATTTCTAACAATCACAGCTGTCAGATACTGACATGCACAGCCTTGAAAGGAACTGAGCTTTCCGTTGGTTGATGTGTTAAGAGTATTCTGACAGGCACATTTTAGGAAATTGCTAGATTGAGTCATATATTAATCAATTTATAAATCTTAAGGTCAATGCTAAGATTTCGTGGCTTATGATTTTTCCTACTTATACTTATATTGCCCTAAGTCCTACCACATTACATTTATAGATAATGTGCAAATTGAATTATTATTTTTCATAAGTAAATAAAAGTTTCCATATAAATTATATTGTTTGCCAAGAGATTAAATATCATTTTTGTTTGAGAAAGTCACTCGCCTCATTGGGCAGTGACTATTTTTATAGTGTTACATATTTGGCTTATACCATGTAATGAAATTGGAGAGCCAAAATTAAGTCAAGCTGAGGCTTTAATTCATACATATAGCAAAATTTTGACCTAATATTTACTTAGCTGTATACTGAAAGTAGAGATAATTTGATATATGAATAAATAAATTTATTTAAAAATATACACTTAAAAGTGAACATTTGATATTTCTCCAAGGAATAGTTTTACACCTTTGATGAGGAATGTGACACAGTTATGGATGGTAATTTAAGGCTCCAATATGTGTTGTTGTTTCAGATATTGTTATTCACGTCCTTCCTTCTTTCTTCTCATTTTTCCTCTAATTACCTTTTCTTTCTTCTTGCTTCTTCTTGCTTTTCTTCTATCCTTTTTTCCTTTTCATAAGGAGGTACAACTTTTTTGAAGTAGTATAAAAATGAAGATACATTTTCCAGGATCTTCGTTGTGATTTTTATAATAAAAAAATTAAACAAGATGCCATTTATTTATAATTCTAAAATTTTTATGCCTATACTTCCTTTAAAAATAATGCACTTTTAAAATTCAATTCACTTAAAGTAAAAAAGAAACAAACAAAAACAATTCACCTATTTCTTACAACCTGCAACCTCTGCTAGAACTCTAGGAGCAAACACCAATCTGTTCTCTAGATAGAGAGAACAGATTATATATATATATATACATACAAGAGAGATCATATAATATTTGTCTTTTTTTTTGTTTGACTTATTTTACTTAGAATAATGATCTCGAGGTCCATCTATGTTGTCACAAATGTTAAGATTTCACTTTTTAATAGCTAATACTATATATAGAGAGTATATAGCTATGTACTATATATAGTACATAGCTAATACTATATATATATATATATATATATATATATCCAATCTACAATTTCTTTATCAGTTTTTTCATCAATGGACACTTAGGTTGTTTCCATATATTGTAACAATGCTGCTATGAATGTGAGGGTGCATATATCTTTTCAAATTACTGCTTTCATTTTCTTCTCATAAATACCCAGAAGCAGAACTTCTGGATCATATAATAGTTCTATTCTTAAATTTTTGAGAAACCTCCATACTGTTTTCCAAAGTAGCTATATCAATTTACATTCCCACCAACAATGCAAAAGAGATCTCTTTTCACCAGTTCCTTGCCAACACTTGTTAATTCTCAATATATCCCAGCTATTGGATTTAATACATGGGGATTTAAAAATAACTATAATTACTGTATATCAAGAAAATAGAGGAAAAATATAGACAGATGGATGAAAAAGATGATGATTGTCAACATAAAATTGAAATCTATAAAAAAGAATCCGATGGGAATTCTAAAACTATAAATTATCTAAAATTAATAAAATATTTGATAGGTTTACTATACTGAATACAGAATATTTAAAATAGCTAACTTGTAGATAGGTCAATAGAAAATCATCAAACTGAAGCACAAAGGGGAAAAAAAGA
This sequence comes from Rousettus aegyptiacus, assembly GCF_014176215.1. Lineage (NCBI taxonomy): Eukaryota > Metazoa > Chordata > Mammalia > Chiroptera > Pteropodidae > Rousettus > Rousettus aegyptiacus. The sequence goes on from NW_023416310.1 coordinate 24,151,647, forward strand.
ATAAAAAGTGCAGAACACAAGAAATATGTGGGTCAAGTGGTCAAACGTACATGTAATTAAAGTCCCAGGAAAAAAAAAAGAGAGATAGATGAGTTGAAGTAGTATTTTAAGATATAAGGGCAAAGATTTTTCTAAAAAATAATTTTTCTAAAAAATGATTTTTCTAAAAAAGATTTGGTATGATCCATATACCCTAAGCAGGATAAATACATTAAAAAAGAAAAAAAAAACCATGAAAAGGTCATGATAGTAAAAATGTCAGAAACTAAAGCAAATAGAAAATCTTAAAAGTAGCTAAAGAAAAGGCACATTAACTTCAAGCAAAAATGATGAAAATTTATGTTTTATTTCTTAATGAAAAGTATGGAACCCAAGACAATGGAATGGCACATTTACTGTGCTGATAAAAGGGTTAAATAAACATTGTGCAATCTAGATAATTTAAAGGCTTTAAATGTATATATTTATAGTGAAATGTATATCTTTACATGTATACATATATTTTTACAAAACACTTGAAGACTACTAATCTATTCTTACTTTATGAGAAGCTAAAAAAGTTGAACAAGAAATTAAATCCAGCTTAAGTAGAAAGAAAATGTAATAATATAGATAAGAGCAAAATATCAGTAAAACAAAATGCATACTCAGAATAAAAAATCAATAAACATAAAACGAGTACTCTAAAACCAGTGTCCAGAATTGAAAGAGAGACATCTCTATAATTTGGCACTGTGCAATACAACTATCTGTGAAAATAAATTCTGTTCAACATCTGTGATGTCCAATGGGATTGCCACTAGTCACATGTGGCTATTGAACACCTTGTATATGGTTAGTGGGACTAAGAAAGCAATATCCTCTATTTTGACTTTCTATTTATTAACACATTTATAAAATAAAAAAGTTATATCAATACATTTGACAAACTTTTAAAAATATTTAATAGACTTATTTTAGAATAGTTTTAGATTTACGGAAAAGTTACAAAGATAGTACAGATTTCCGATACACTCCCCATCCAGTTTCCCCTATTCCTGAACTAGCATGATAGGTTAGTATGTAAAATTTGTCAAAGCTATTAACTGATACTGATACATGACTCTTAGTCTTATTAAATATATACCTCATTTAGATCCCTTAGTTTTTACCTAATGACCTTCTTCTGTTCCAGAATTCCATCCAGGACATCACTTTGCATTTAGTTATATCTCCTTAGACTCCTTGACTGTAATAGCTCCTCAGATTTTCCTTGTTTTTGATGACCCTGACATTCTTAAGGAGAACTAGTCAGGTATTTATGTAGAATGTTTTGGGGACTGTTTGATGTTTTTCTAATGGTTAGACAAGAGTTATGAGTTTTGTGGAGTCAGACTCAAAGGTAAAACAGTTATCACATCATACCAAAGGTACATTCTATCAACATGACTTGTCACTGTTGTTATTAAACTTCATCTCCTCGTTGAGATAGTGTTTGTGTGGCTCCTCTACTGTAATATTAGAGATCTGTTCTTAAGGCACAAAATATGGCATAGCCAGTCTAGATCCACAGACAATTCATTAGTGATAACTGAGATGGGGACATCTACATTGGTGTGAGCTATAATTTGCAGCTGAATTCTACTGGATCCATTTTAACTGATTTTCTTATAATAATGCAACATAAATCCTCAGGAAAAACATGGGCAAAACAGTTGCTCATTAAATCTGAAAATTATAGCTGTTCTTTCAAACAATCTTATTATTATTTAGTTTTGAACTCTTGACTGCTACTGCATTCCCATTGAAACGTGGAACATGGACACACACACACACACACACACACACACACATCAGTGAAATGTAAAAAACAGAAACCTGAGAGTTTTAGGAAAAACCTTGTAAAATTATCTCCACCAAAGAAAAAGTTGGTTATAGTAAACATAGCTAACTCATGAAAATATAAAAATATTTTAAGTAATCAGATGAAATGGGAAAGCTTAATATGCTCTCTCAAAGCATTCTCATTAGAGAATGTTTAATTGCTACTTCATGTTAGCTTATTACTTTCTAGAAGGAAAGAGAACTTTGCAAACTTCATACTATGTGGGTTTTCAAAATTTTGTCTGCTTTATATTCACAAATCTGCTATTCAAGTCCTTAATACCTAAATAGGGCAAAAGAAATATTTGGATTGTATAGAGAGACCCCATAAAGAAGACAATAGGTACAATTACTATCTCAAAGATGACCTTAAAAAAAATAAAAATAAAAACGGACTATATTTTGGTTTCTCAAAATATATCTATGATACACTTTCTATCTTTCCCATATTAAACATTAGATTTAAGAAGGTCAAAACCCTTTTTCTCCTTGTTCATGGATGACAATAAAGAAATTATGTTTTATGTACCTACTTACTGTATAGAGGATAAAAGAGATAGACCTAGAATAGGGGGAAATCCACCAATTATCCTCTAATATTATCTCAGCACCTATGAGAGTTTCCAGATTTATTTTACCCCCTTCTCTCTCTTTTTTTCATGTTATAGGTCAGTGTTGATATGTGAGGAATATTTTAAAAATATATAGAAAGTGCGATCAGAATTGAGCAATACAATTCAACACTTAAGCAGCAGAACCACTTGAGAACTAATGAAAAGTGTTGCTATGTTTGTGCTGTTTCCATGAGAAAGGCTACCAACAGGCAACAGTTGACTTAGGAAATCAGAAAGGTCAGTGAACCATCTACAATTAAACCAAGGCAGCCTTCAAGTATTCTATTCTGGGGCATGACTTTTAAAAATACCCATATATTCTGCTTAAACCATCAAGATTCAGGCTGAATTTAGTAAGAGACCATTTTGCCAGAATTTTCTCTCACACACCACACTTCTTCTCAGAAGGGAATAGTATTTTTGTAGTTTTATGGTTATTCTCTAGCATAAATCTCCCTAGCCTGAATATGGTAAAACTATCTGAAGTGACATTTACTATACTTAATTCTCTCATCAGGAAAAGACTTAACTCACTCCAATGACCTCTTCTCCACAAAATCACTCACTGTTAAAAGCATCTTATCTCATGAATTATCACATAAAATTTAAAAAGCTGTCTATAACAATAGATTTTTTAAAAATTATATATAACTTTTCTCACTCCTTCCAGAGGTGTTATAAAAATATAACTAACTTTAAATTTAACGACATTTAAATGACCACTTTTTGCCAAGAACTGTGAAGCTGTAAAGTAAAAACAAACCAAACAAGAGAGAGCAAGTTTATCTTCAACAGCTCAGTGTTTAGTAATATACTAAAGATACCAACTGCAATTCTGGAATAAGATTGGATGTCACTGAAATTTATTCCTTTAACAAATATTTACTGAGTGTCTAAAAAAGTTCTATGAGCTGGGGGGCCACCAAATATCCTCTGTCTCATAATCTTAAATTCTGGTGCGGCAAGATGGACAGAAAAGATAAATAATATTACAGAGAAAAATGATAAACAGGAAGAGGATATAGAATTTAGGGTGGAGAACTCATAATTTTATGAAAGGTGTTCCTGGAAGGCCTCACTAAGAAAGTGAATCTAAGTAACATCCTGAAGAAGGTAAAGTAGTAATAACAGAGGTGGATATCTGGGAACAAAGCATTCCACGGAAACAAAATAGAAAGTGGAAAGGCTCTGAGACAGAAGCATAGCTGTCATGTTTAAAAGGCAGCAAGGACACCAACCTGGTTTGAGTGGAATAGGTAAGGCGGTAGAAGCAGCAGTTGAAGTCAGAGAGGAAATAGAAACTTCAGACCATTAGAATATAATTCACCAATTGTTACTTTTAAGTCCTCTCTTGGAGCGATACATCATATTATACATGACTCTCGGCATTTTCTTTTGTTTCCCTGTGTCCTTGAATAAGTGGACTGAGATATGATACCGTGGCTTATGACCAGAAAAGGCATGATGTTTGCAGAGTAACTTCTGATTGTAATATAGTCGTCATTATCATCAACTTGGCAAATGTTCTTACTGACTTAGTGGAAACACTGTTTACAAATTACTTTTTAATGATTCTCACACTCTAAGGGATTTTCAAACCAGTGGGAAGAATTGGCTAGCTCTCGTTTTCTCTGACTGTGTAGAAAAACAATATAATAAAATTTAGTGGGAAGGATGAGGAGTGGGGACTCTAAGAAGTCATTAGAAGTCACAGTAATTAAAGTGAAGATGCACTGATTCCCTCCCTCCACCCCTTGAATTCAAATTAACACAATAACTTGCCCAAAGAATGCCCTTAATACACATTTGTGAGCTAATTTCTGATAGAACCTTTGGGAGTTTTAAATGATGTTAACTATGAAGATTAATGACTAGTAAATAGTTAAATCTAGATGGAATATGTAAAACTGGGTACTTATCATTATAATAAACACATACGTAAGTGTTTCTAGGCTCAAAAACCTTTTACAATTCCCACCAATGTTAATATATATCTACACCTGTGCTTATATCTTCACCTTGGTTCTGATATTTTAGAATAGAAATCCACATGTCAGGCTGACCACTGTGTCATTGGTTTCTCACTTTTGTTTCATAAATGACTGTGCCATAAAGCAGGTTCATATGATCATCTTCAGTGCAGAGAAGACACAATCACCTTAATTGGCATTCACAACTCTTTATCTTTGCTTTCTTTGAGTGTCAGCATGGAGGACAGAAATAGGGACTGGCATTGTCCTAGGTGCTGCGGTTCGGAGAGTGTACTGTACTAAACACCTGCTGCAACAAACAGGAAATCTGCTTCATGAACTTTACTCTCTAAAAATAGACCCTAAACGGAATAAATAACATTATTGACATCATAGACACAGCCCTTTAAAAAGGGAGTAGAAAAAAGGCCAAGAATGATCAGTAAAGATTAGAATCCCTAAAATATTACTTAGTAGGTATATTAATTAAAGATTTGAACACAGATTTTTTATCTATATGATGGAACTAAAAAAATATGCCTTCTTCATGCATCCTGATAAGAAATAAATGAGGAAATGTGAAAGAAAAATATTCACATTGCATTTTCTGTTCATAAATTTTTAGAAGCACATTAAGTTTATTGAAATTTCTTATAACTAGCAGCAACAGGACTATTTAAAAGTCAGTGATTACAAACATTAGAAGCTTCTCTGAGGTTTCTATAATGTCTAGTAAATGTCCAGTTGGGAAAGAAATGGAAAAAAACAAAACTCCATGGTAAGTGTCTTCATAAATTCAGTAACAACTGAGGTGATTAATAATACCTCATCCATGGGTGGTGGACAAAACAATGGTGCCCATCCCAAAGATGCCATGTCCTAATCGACAGAACCTGTGAACATGGCAAAAAGGAATTAAGGTTAAATATACAATGAAGGTAGCTAATCAGATGACACTGAGGAAAATTATCCTGGGTTATCCAAAGAGACTCAGTATAATCACATGGGTCCTTAAACGTGAAAATCTTTCCCAGTTGTAGTAAGAAAAGGAAAGTGACAATGGAAGAAGGGTCACAAAGGCACGACATTGCTAGTTGATGAAAGAAAGGGGGTTAATACTCAGGAAAGGCATATGGTCTCTAGAAGCTAGAAAAAAAAGCAAAGAAATAGATTTTCCCATGAAGCCCCCAGAGTAATCAGCTTCGATGACACCAGCCCAGCGAGACCTGTGTCAGAATTCTGACATACAGGACTGTTAGATAATAAATTTGTGTTGTTTTTATCCATGAATTACCACAAAGTTCATGGTGATATGTTACATCAGCAATACAGAAAACAAACATGCCATGATGTATGACCTTTACAATATGATCAATGTTTACATCTCTAATTGGGTAGAGTCAAGCTCAGAAGTAAAAGAATTTGGCAGCAAGAAACTCCTATCCCTTTGCAAAAAAAGAGAGAGAGAGAGAGAGAGAGAGAGAGGAGTCTACTAATTTTGAAAAGATGGAAACATGGACAAAATTATTCTTGAGACCCCTGTCTCAAACTAAGTCATCAAACAAGAGCTTCAATGGTATAGCTTTCAGTTATAGCAAGATCTGGGACTCTAAGGTACATTATGGTGATTAGACCTAATATTAACATATTATATACTTTAAAGTTGCTAAGAGTAGAACTTAAAAGTTCTCACCACAAAAAAGAAATGGTAATAATGTGACATGATGGAGGTATTAGCTAAGTTACATTAGTAATAATTTTTGTAATTATGTAAGTGTATCAAATCAACATGTGCTCCTTCAATTTACACAATGCTATGTGTCAATTATATCTCAATAAAGGTGGAGTTAAAAGGGGCTCCATATTTTCTTCCATGGTTCATATTTTGTATTATTTAACTTTTCTTATCAGTCAAGGAAAGGGATTTATAGCATAGTACCTGAACAATTAAAAAAGCATTTTTAGGTCCAAGTGATTTGCCATATTGTTTCCTTTTTAACTAAAAATGATTTTTTAAAAGAAAGACTCATATTCTGATTTTGTGTATTTCTTTCTCAGAAAGGAGGCTTAATTACTGTTTCCAAACTTCATAAATCACCTTACAATGTATGTGGCTCATGTTACTTTCTTCTTTTCCAATTCTTTTATTTTCTTTTAAACTCCAGCTTTTGTATTTGGGCCTTCTTTAAGGCTGGTCTTTGACTTTTTACCTATCACTTATGTATACTCTTTATTGACTATTGACCAATATTAAATTTATACAGATTTAACCATTATATTTTGAATGATATTTCTCACATAATAAAAAATAAAGCACATTTATCCAGTATTTCCTATGTGCCAAAAAAATACTGATAATAATACTAAAAATGTTTGCTTGGAATTCCCATAATCACTTCAAATTATTGGATTATCTTTCCTTCTAAACCAGGGTTTCCTCTTGGTTGCTAATTCTGTTAAAGGCGGGGTCATTTTCTCAGAAATGCCTCAGAAGAAATATGGTATCGTCTTAAAATTATCTTTTACAAACTTTGTTTTAGATCAGTGACTATGTTTTCTTTACTGTTACTTAATAATGACTTAATTGTCGTGGTGTCTTCCTAGCCCATGTCTTCTCAGCTCTTCCATCACCCATGTAAACAATAGCTATTATTAGATTCCCTCTGTTAGAAATATCTTAAATGTTTTCTGTCACAGGGACATATGGATTTTGGTGGAACAGAATAATGAGGTAGCAACTCCCTCTTTAATTTTGCCATTAAAATGTTCTATAATTCATTCTTTAAAAAAAAAAGTTCACTTACTAACATCTCATTTCATAATTAGTGTTCCGAGTGTGTATCCTCTTTGGGCTACTGAAAAAAACGTCCTCTGGTCATATAGTGAGTCTGCTTTTTTTCCTTTACTCAGAAAAAGAAGTACCATCACAGAGCACAAGTACCAAGTTCTGTGATACACTTGCAATGTGACTGAATCTTTGTGATTACCACAAAGGAAACAGATTTAAAACATCAATATCTCTAGACATTTCTTCTGTGAAAAACCTTTTCTTATGCAACGTGTGAAAACTGTGAGAGCTTTTAACATTATCTCAAGCAATGTCCTTAATTTCCACCAGAGAATGAACAACAATAAGTTTTATCACTATCAGGAAAGGTAAAAGAAAAACTATTTCATCTATTAGAAAATGGAGTGTTTGCCAGGCACTATTAAATGAAGAATTAATTGAATTGTAATCCCTCCATCTGCCTTTTTAATGCATTACTTTACCTGATAATTCAGTTGTGGTCATGTAAACACTTGGTCATCACTTCCATTGAACACACAACACAAAAACAGCATTAGTTTACTGTTTGAAGTAATCCTTATATTTGAAATTACCATACTTCTTTTTATTTCTTAGTGCAATTTGTATACTGAGATGACTGAAAACTTGAAAATTTAAAAACTAAACCTTCAAAAATCATGATATTCTCCTTTTTCCACCCTTCTTTTGGCAAGATAAAAACCTTGTTTTCATGAGGCATTCTCTAACAGGGCATAGATATACACGAATGCCTCAGGTTATAAAAACTAATGATTTTAAACAAAGTTTTAAGTACTGAAATCAGCCCTTTACTTTGTGAAGACCTGAAGCCATGGGGGTGACTGAGACAGACATGTGATGGATGCCGTGTTTTACAATGAGCTTTGGACGTGGAACCTAGAGACCTGGATGGTGTCTGAAATCCAACCTGTTTTTGGTCTGTTAATTTATAAAAGTCATTTAAAGGTGTTTAGCTTCACGTTCCCCTCCTCTTATATGACTGTGATCCTGTCTGACTGACTTAACAGGAAGTATCTCTTGAATCAACCAGGACTAGTTACTAGCAGCTAAGAGCAAAAATGTGGGCTAGGCCCAGGAAAAAGAATAAAGATCTTTGTAAATGTCAAAAGCCTATGTCACTATGAGTTATTATGAGGATGCAGCAGTACTTCGGCAGGACATTTGCCAATGATGAATGAGTTGATATGCCACAGAGAGGGGATACACCCACTCAGGTCCTCAAAATTCTATTGCTTTTAAAGTCTCCTGCTTTGTCACTGACCGAAATATGAATATACACCTTCTCATGAACTATAATGTTACCTGTTTTCTGAATGCTATGTAGCTACTGAAAGAGGAGAGGTTTGTTGCTAGCCTGACTCAGAGACAAAGTGGGAGAGAATGATCTTATTCTCTCAATTATAAATAGCACAAGGCCCTTTTGATTTGTACCCCATTTTCCCTTCTAGTCTCTGTCTCATCTCTCCTTTTTCTTCCCCCAGTCCAGTCATATTACATTTCACTTCCTCAAATATTCCAGACAGCTTTTGTTTCTGCGTCTCCTCTCTATCTGTAGTACTCTCTCCACTTTCTCGTTTCCCCTGCTCACTGTGACTCAAACTTCACATCCCAGTTTGAGCATTGCTTCCTCTAGGAAGCCATGCATTAGATGCTGAGTTAGATGATTCTGCTACATGTTACCGATCACCTGCTTTTACTATCACCGAACCTATTTATAACATTTATTGTAATTACTGGATTAATGTTCTCTTACCTCCTCCAATAGAATTTAAGTTCTTAAAAGGCAAGATTTTTGTGTTGGCCAGAGAATGCCATTGTATTTCCAGCCCTAGTACAATTCTTGGTAACAGAAGATATTTGGCATATGCTTGTTGAATGTATGATTGAATGAAGAAGTGAATGACTGATTGCTTCCATATTTCTGTTTATGCAGCCTTCATAGTTCAGTACGACTGTTCCAAGAGATGGCAGAGACTTACTCCTTGGTTAACATGGCCAGGTGCTATGTGAAGTGGGTCATGAAGCCATGCTTTGAGAAAACGAGGGAAGGAAAACAGCTAAAGTTAAACTAATAGACAGTGTCATAAGCTAAGTAGGGTGAAGAAATAATGACCACAGGAATAAGTGTATATTTCCATGTGAAAAAATAGAAGGAATTTAGGAGGCTGTTTAGGAGCTGGTAGATAACAGATTATTGCACAATATAAACAGACATAACATCTTCAAACAATAGGGTTCTTTTGTTTTTCTTTGTTAGTGACGTAAAACAAAATAATTTCTCAGTGGAGATCAAAGAAACTCCTTGTCCTAAATAATGTCCCTTACAATCAGAGCCTGATGTGAGAATTCTTGTGGAGTGCGCTCAGGCGAAACATGAATACCAATGCAATACCTGTTGTACTCCAGCATCGGTCAATCATGAGCTGTAAACTACCCTTCAGGGAGACAGGGTCATTTTCCAGGTATATCAGGCCAGGTAACAAATTCTCAGGAGACAAATGAATCTGAACTGTTAGCAACCAGTACTCAACAGAGGCTAGGACATGAGTGCACCAGCCAGGACAGCGAAACTAAGCAGGGCACCAAGCATACCTACATGACTCAGGCTCAAAAATAGATTTTCAGGGCTATGCCAACCATTTTAGAAAATGATTTAAACCTTCTCACATCAATATAACACCTGAATAGGGTCTATTCCTTTGACAGTGCCATTTCTTATAAACTTTTAAAAAGAGTCAAACTAATTACTGTTACTTGAAAAAAATGTGCACTTCTTGTCACCAATTAAGTTCTATGAATGTCAGCTCTATAGAATTTGTCTTGAACTATTCCAAGAGGAATATGAGAGAAAAGGTACAACCTACAACAAATGAGATTGCGTTTAGACATTTAGAAGACAAAGTATATTATTAAACTCTAAAGCTTACTCTGATAAGAATTGTTGTGGAATTACTTTTATTGAAGATTTCTGAAAATAAGAAATATCTATATTTTAAGATTACAGACTTGATTACCTTTTAATTCCATTTTCCACTTATGTCTCTGTGAATAAGAATGTTAGGGAATTAAATTTGAGCATCACAGCATATGCATATTTAATTGCCCCCTAAGGAAAGCATAATATAGTGGAATAAGCACAGAATTGGATATACAGGTTATGGCTTTACTAAATTAACTGTCCTTTCAACAGAAACTTGACCTCTCTAAAATCTGTTTTCTACTAATGTAAGTTGATAAAGATGAACAATACAATCTTTCTGGTTCCTTTCATATTTTTATTTCATAAAAATAAAATATTTATAAAATGAATGCATTGGAGTCAGTCGTTTCTAATATAACACAGACTTAATTTTTTTCCGGGGAATTAATGTATGATCTTGTCAATAAATGAATTCGGTGAATAAGTCATATTTTCCTTACTCATTTGAAATGGCATGTAATTTATAATTTTATTATTTTTATTATTTATAAATTAATCTCATTCACTGAAGTTGTTTTTCAAGCAACTACTTACTATACGTCAGTCACGCTATTAAGTGATGATTTATCTGTAAATTATTATAGGAGTACCACAGTGTTTTAGTTTTGCACATTTAAATGGAAAAACAAATTTTCATTAATTATAGCTTTTCAGTATTTTACTTGCTAGTGTCATCTATTTATTATTCTAAATAAAAAGTCATTTTGTTAATTTTCAAAATCCCATTTGGAATTTATCTGGACTTCAAGTAGGGTTCTTAATTTCCCAGAAGATTGAAACAGATTTCTAGTTCTCACTCCTTCAAGGTTGGGGCTGTTTATGGTTATTTTAGAATATATTTTTACTTTTTGTTTATATTAGGAAAGTATATATTATATCTTGGGATCCTTTTTTTTCAGTATTTTAAAAATTTTATGGTATCTAGTTACACGACACTGGTATGAGGCTATAGTAATTCCTGAATTTCAGTTTAAAATGAGTTTCATTCTTTGTAGTTGGTTCATTTGTTTTCATTTCACTGTGATTAAGTAGGTTTAGGTATAAATACATTTACTTGACCATCTTTCCTGGGAAGTCATTTGCATTCTGAGAAAGGTATGCATAGCAAAGGTTCTAATAGTTTTTCAAAAATCCATTTCCCCTTCTTCCTGGTCCCCATCTTCACTGTCTTTCCCAGCTTCTCTTGCAGGTAAATAACTGAGTCAGGCCAATGGAATATGAACTAAAGTGACATATGCAGTTTTCAGGCAATGGCTTTAAAGAAGTATCACCCATCCGCCATTCTTTTTTCAATTCTTCTGATCCCACGATATAAGTCATGACAATGCCCTAGGCATGTGGGAAGTACACTATAAAAAGAACATCAAATAAACACAAGAAGATCCACTATTCTTTCATGGGAAGAAAATACACTCCTATAAGTGTGTGAGTGATTATGTATCAGGCTATTTCTATTTTAATCACAGACCAGCCTCTCTGAATAATACCACTTTCTAATTCTACTGCGTTAACTCAAGGCACTGTGGTTTCTATTACAAATAAAATCTATTTTAAAATTTTATATATGAATTACCATTCAAAACTGCATGAACAGTGTTCTATTCACCTGAGAATTAGAATATGATAGTTGAGTATTACATTTATATCATTTATAAATATTTGATTTACCATAATACCTCATATTTCATAGTCTATATTTCATATACTCTACCATGACCCTAATCATAATATTACCATTTTTTGTAACATTAGGAAAAAATATATATGCTATTGGAAAAAAATCCTGACAAATGCTTTATAAAAAGAGGCCAGATGACATACAAATTATAAATTGCTCTGGAATTTCTTTAATTTACTCTAAGATATTCACATTTTGGGGGTTGTCATCAGTTGCATTACCTGGTTTCTGATAGGAATTAAAAAAAATAATAGCACAGCTTTATTTGGGGATATCTTCCTTCCTTACGATATGCAATATATTTCGTTGCTTTGCAAGAAAATATGGAATTGAAGTCATTCTTCCAAAGATAAATGTTTGTTTCACTTACATTGGGTTTGTGCTCTGCCGCCCTGCTGTCATGCCTTGCTGATTACACAGTGTCTTTTTATTTCAATGTCCAGTCATGGAATCACCATTTCGAAGGTTTTTAAATGACAATTAAATTTCAATAGGCACAGAACCATCAAGGCACATAAGTTGAAATCATTAAAATATAAGTAGCCATCTGTAATTGTGAAATGTATCCTGATTTATGAAATTTTAAAATGTGAAAAGTGCAGTTTTAAACTGATGAAATAAAGCACATTACCGTTGTGTGCTAATTTTTATTAACTAATGAATATGTACCATAAAAAATTTTTTTTGAAGAACTCTGGTTTATTTTGCCAGGGGATTATTTTATAAAAAGTTTTACAAATGGTTTTGTTAAATAGCATATTTTCCTAGTTCACGTAAAGGATTTAAAAATAAGAATCCAAATATGATATTAAATAAGGCAGACCCAACAAAGATCCCAGAAGTTATTAAAAGCCATTTTCCAAAGAATTCCATGTTTCTTCCTGAGTTTAGATAATTCTGACAAGCTATCTCATTATTGCTTAACTAAGCTTCTCGACCCATTTTTTAAGAGAATTTTCAGATCAATACATATCCATCGCCTACTCTCCTACCTGTTTTGTTTCTTATTTTTTCTGTCCTTCAGAGATTCTAGATGTCCAGTTATATATGAATAACAAATTATATTGGCAATTTTAAAATACCACTAGTATATAAGATTCAAAACCTAACAGCCATACTTCCATTTGTGTCGATCGGTTGAGATATATTTTTATTTTACTTGTTATTTATTTTTCTTTTGTCAGTTGCTTAATTTTAAAAGAAAATTTACAAAAATATAAAACATTGTAGATAAATGTATAAATAAGGAAATTATTAGGTTTCAATATTTGTAAACTCATAAAATAAAATAAATGACTTTTTAGGTTAAGAATAATAGTGGCCTGCAAAACTACTTCCCTGCTCTGCTTATCGTTAAATATGTTAAACAAAAATATAAATAACTGTTAATAACAAATATTTTAAGAAGATATAAATTATTCTTGAACTCAGAATTCATTCAAAAAAATATTTTACATACTTATTAAGCAGGGAATTTTTTTCCTCAGAATGTTTAAATTGGTTCCAAAGCTTGTTAGAAACTCTCTTTACCATCATATTCTCACCCTTGACAATGAAATAACCAACATTGCTTTTCTTCTCAATTGGCATCTTCAAGCACTGCGCTCAGAAATTATAATTAAAAACTATTTAAAAGATTCACAGTTTACTCATTAGGAAGAAGCACATCTTGTTCCAACTCCATTCCTCAATAAGCCACCCACACTATGACTGAGAAATTTTCAAAGGTCATGTTGCAGTAAGCACCTACCTCATTTGGTATGTGGCTCATGCTACCAAGTCATCACCTTACTCCTAAATGATATCACCAACCTTATTTCCCAGAGATGGGTTCACGTCACCCTCTGAACTCCAGAGAAAATTTTACGTTCTATCTCTTTGAGAAGTTCTCCCAATATAAAACATTAATAAATATATACTCTCAACTTGAGTATATGGCTTGGCAATCTAATCTTCCAGCTGCATGGCTATTAATCTTATTCAAATGTATGTCACTAGGTGCTTTGATGCTATCAATAATAATATATTAATTTCAAACATCGAGTGGAATGAAAGCATACCCAGAGTTAGACAGATTACTTGGATTCGGCACCAAAATGAAGTCAACGAAAGCAAAAATCAACAAATGTTACTACATCAAACTAAAAAGCTTCTCCATAGCAAAAAACACCATCTACAAAATGAATAGGTATCTCATGGAATGGAAGGAAATATTTGCAAACCATATATACCTGATAAGGGGTTAATATCCAAAATATACAAGGAACTCAATTCAATAGCAAAAATGCAAAACAAAATAATAATCCAAATAAAAAATGGACAAAGTACCTAAATAGGCATTTTCCAAAGAAGACATACAAATGGCCAACAGGTACATGAAAAGATGCTCAACATCAGTAATAATTAGAGAAATGCAAGTCAAAACTAAAATAAGATATCACCTCAAATCCTTAAATAGCTATCATCAAGAAGACAAGAGGTAAGTGCTGGCAAGGTTGTGCAGAAAAGGGCGTATATATATATGCAAGTGTTGATCGTGAAGGCCCAATAAGAGTGTCTTCTGATCTTTTGATTCTGTTTATGGACATATCAGTGTACAATAGTGAAATACCTCTTTTTATCTTGAATTTAGTAAGTCCAAAGAGCCTTATGATAGACTTAATCAGATGTTAGGATTAAAAGACAAATAGACGTTTAATTTTTTAAAAAAATTTAAGGAAAACTGTATTCATCTATATGAGATTTTGTTGAAGGTGTAAATGTTTTCAGAGCAGGTTGATTCATCACTAATGAAGTGTACCTAAGCATAAATGGCAAAAAGGAGATTGCAAATGGGAAATGAAACTCAATGAGACATATAATAGTCTAAAAACTAAGGAATGATCATATATTTAATGCTTTTTTCTCTCTTAAACCACCATGTAGATACGGGAAAATCATTTCACCTTAGTTTCTCCTCTATAAGAGAATAGAAGTGCTTGAGAAAAGTGAGAGGTACGACTTATGAAAATTGTCACAAAGGCTTAGATAGCTAAGTATTTTTAATATTAAAAAATTATAAACCCATACTTGTGCGAACCAAGAACCTTTTAAACAATTTGCTTCAGATTAGAACAATAAATAGAGTCAAAATAACACAAAGAGAAAATTGTCTCCACAGTGACATCCTTATTAGAAAAGCCTTTATTCCCTGATGGCCAATGTGAATGAGAATTACAGAATGAAATGTGTGTATGTGTGGGGCTCCAGCCATATTCAAATAGCTTGCATTTACGCTATTAAAAATGCTCCCTTCTCCTTGAGGATACTACCATTCCCTGTCTGTCTTATTTCCTACTTATACTTTAGACTACAACTCTGGTATCATCTTCTCAGCCAAGCATCACCCAATATCCTGTGCAGAGTTGAAGTATTCACTTTGGTGTTTCCAGAACTCTCTCTGTGGCTGTATCTTGTAACTTATCCTACATTAAACTATTAATTTTGCTTATCTGTCCCCTTCAACAGACTGAGAGTTCTTTTGGGGGTCAACGTTTTATTTTCATTCCTAGTACCTAACACAATTCTTAATGCATGATAGATAGTGATGAAAAAAGAAATGAACGAAAGAAAAGAAGGTGGGGAAGGGAAAAGCAGAAACTGAAATAGAAGAAAAATACATCCTCAAGTGTCTCTAAAGAGAAAAATTAACCCTAATCTCATATTTTTTTAAAATAGCTATAGTCCTTCTGAAATAAAAGGAGAGAACTATCAAAAGGAAAACTTCTTCCTTAGGCTTTGCCTTAGACGGAAGTTGCAAAGAATACACAAAAGGAATATAATAATCTTACTGCAAAATTATATAGTCCTATATATAAAAATTCCAGTGAGCATTTTAGACTTATTTATCCCTCAAATATCATACAGAAGACGTACTGATAGAGCATGTAATGATTTTGTAGCACTTGTCATTTAAAGCATCTGGATTACACAACTAAGGCTAAGAAATGAAAATATGATGGAAAATAAGAGATATATACACACATATGGATATATTTATATATACTGATATATTAGTATAGTATATATTTGAATGACAGGCTTTGGTATTAGCATAAATTAAGATAACTTATTAAGGATGAATTTTTAGTCTGTGTGTCTGAATACATGTATACGTGTATTCGTTTATATAATTAATTTAATATGATAATATATTATATCTGAAGAAATACGTGTATTTTTGTTGAAGTAGAAACTGTAAAATAACAGCACTATACTATAATCTTAGTTTCATAGTTAGAGAACTTGAGACAACAGTTATTTATCTTCCATAACAGAGTTAATACCATGCCCAAATAACTTTTCTCTGTTTTTATAACTCTAAAACAGAGAAAATAATTAAAATCAATTATTGTTTAACAGGAAATAAAAACTATCTCAAGCTTATTGTTGGAAAGAAGAAACAGTTGTAAATGTTCTGCCTAATTATATGTTTTGACACTTTTCTGCTGAACTTTTGGTTTTCTAAGTACCACTGGAATATTTGTGCCAACATTTTTATGCTCCCTTTTGAAGGATTGACTTGGTTAGATGGATGTTTTTTGAAATTGAAATATTTTCTCCAAAAGAGCTCCATTACCTTTCTACTGTACCATAGAGTAGGCAATTCTGCAAAATATATATGTACCTACAGAAAGTGCTGAATATCTCCTTCCTAAGTTTAGCTCCATATCCACATCGAAATATCAACTTCTTTCCAGTAAATTGCAACACCTTAATCTCTCTCTGAAATTTTCCCTTTTCATTTTTACATGTACATGATATACTGACTGATCACAGACTACTCTCCTTAGGGGTATTTGTCAGCCTCCATTTTCCAATTAGATAGCAAATTGGCTAACTAGGCCCTGGGTATCAGCTCAGTTTCTAAATAATGGATCTTCCTCTGGTATACTGCATTACACCCACATACCAAGACTTCAACCCTTATCTTGCGAGCACTGCTAGCATGTACCAGATAACTCTCAAATGTTGGGAAAAATAGGCATAGGCCCATCTACAGTCTCACAAAAATATTCTTAAACTTACTAGCAAAGCAACACTTCTTACCTTAAGGAGAAAGTTATAAATATGTGAATTCTGAAAATTTGTTTCTTGGTTCCCATACTCCTACCCTTTGCCAATCACTCATCGTCTAAAATTGCTTCCAATTCCTATTTTATCCTGCTGGTTTCCACTTAGCTTCAGCCTTCCTCCTTTCACTTGATCGGTGAGTTTACATATAATGCTGGATGTTTCTTGGAAAAATGTCCAGTCTCTCTTTTAGATATCATCTCCTTCCCTCTGCTTCTCTCCCCAAAATGGTATCTGGGTATGGAATGGAGGAAGAAAGCTATGAAAATTATATGACACCAAAGTGTAAGTATAAAAAGGTCAGTAGCCCCCTCTCCCACCCAGGTGACACAGTCTGTCTTGCTGGCACCTACAGTTTGTTTGTGCTTGGTATAACTCACAGTCTTATCTTCAGCCTGCCTTGTTTTCCATCAGGCTGTGACCAGTGGTCCCCCTTTAACCTTTCTTGTGGAATTGCTACACTTTGCCATAGAGTCCCATTCAGGCCTGTTTGTCACAGAACATCCACACCAAGGAAGCTAAGAAAAGTGAGACTTGTTCAAAACCAGGGTTTTTATTTGCCTGACCATACTGCACTGTCATATTAACTTATGGCTCAGTATGGTGATCTCTCTCTGATGTTTGAAATAGGAAGTAAGTTATATGCTCTACTCTCCCTATCATCAGTATTATCTAAGGCTCACCGTCCCCTCTCCAGAGAGAGAAAAATCACAGTACCTGCTTATTCTCCTTCTTCCCATCAGGCCCAGAATCAGAAAAAAAAGAGTAGACTTTTCATTTCTCTCAGTCATGTCCTTCAGTAACAACCAGCAAAGCTTCTTGCTGAGCAGGAGGATCTTTTCAAGCTATTCAATGAATATGGCTAAAAGTATTTGGAAAATCCTCTCAAGACCATAGATTCAACTGCAAAATTATTGTCTAAAACATAAGTGGCAAGGTGAATCTATTACCCTTAACCCTTCATTTTAAAAGAAAATAATTTTGCCTTGTCACTTATATATTTTTTAAAATTATATACTTTAACTTCTCCTTCCAAGTCAGTAAGGTCATCTTTGACTCAGCACTTAACTGAGAATTTAGCTCTCTACTGTTTCACTCTTGGATCTTCCAGTATCTAGTAGCTGGAGGAGCTGGGGATATATAAGAAAACTTTTTATCACCATGAAGATAGCCAAAGACCCAAACAAGAGATCAGAATAAGCATGGTTGTTCTAGTCTATGTTTTTAAAAAAATCAGATTTGAGATAGAATTCACATACTATACAATTCACCCATTTAAAGTGCATGATTCTTCGAGGGTTTTTTTTTTTTTTTTTGTATATTCAGATATGTGCAACCACCATCACAGTAAATTTTAGAACATTTCATCATCTCAAAAGAAAGTTCATGCACTTTAGCTATTACTCTCATATCATTTTTCCTCTCCTTCCCCATCCTTAAGCAACAATCTACTTTTCTATCTCTATATATTTCCCTATTCTGAACTTTCATATGAATAGAATCATATAGTATATGAACATATATCAGAACTTCACTCCTTTTCATGATCACATATTATTCCATGGTATGGATATAGCACCTTTTGGTTATGCAGTCCTTTGTTAGTGGACTTGAGTTGTCTCCACATTTTGACTATTATGAACAATGCTGCAGTAAACACTGGCATGCAAGCATGTGTTTTTGCCCCTGTTTTCAATTATTTGGGGTATATACCTAGGAAATGCCGGATATAGTAATCGAGCTTAACTTTGAAGAATCACCAAACTGTTTTCCGCAGTGACTGTGCTATTTTACATTCCTACCAGGAGTGCAAAGG
Organism: Rousettus aegyptiacus; assembly: GCF_014176215.1. Taxonomy (NCBI): domain Eukaryota; kingdom Metazoa; phylum Chordata; class Mammalia; order Chiroptera; family Pteropodidae; genus Rousettus; species Rousettus aegyptiacus. The sequence goes on from NW_023416310.1 coordinate 24,170,507, forward strand.
TTCTGATTTCTCCACATCTTTGCCAAACATTTGTTATTTCCTTTTTATTTTTTTCTGACAATAGCCATCTTAATAGATATGAAGTGGTATCTAATTGTGGTTTTAATTTGCATTTCCTTAGTGGAGTTGAGCGTCTTTTCATATACGTACTGACCATTTCGATATCCTTGAAGAAATATCTTTTTAAGTCTTTTGCTAATTTTTAAAATTTGTTTTCTGTTTTTGTTGTTGTTGTTGTTGTTGTTGCCGAGTGTAATTCTTTATATATTCTGGATAATAATCTCTAATGAAATATGCAAAAAATCATATTTACAGTTTTAGCTCTTAAATTAGCCCTTTAATCCATATTGACTTAATATTTGTGTATGCTGTGAACTTCATTCTTTTGAATCTGGATGGTCATCTGTTCCAGCACCATTTTTGAAAAGACTATTCCTTTCCATTGAATATCCATATCCTTGTCAAAGGTCAGTTGATCCTAGAAGAAGGGATCTGCTTTATGTTTAAGTCAGATTATACACTGCTAACTATGTATGTTATAGAAGAATAGCATCAAGAGAAAAATCATAATGGACATTCTAAGTGTTGACTGGTGATGGACTATTATCAATAGAAAAATCAGTGGCAAAATTATTTCAGAGAAAACAGTTCTAAACATTTAAGTTTAGTGACTCATTCTAGAAGTTAATTCTGTAAGAGCGGTGGACAATTAGATATGTTCAGATGCAGATTTGTGCTCCTGACAAAAAAATACATATATTTTTTCAAAACCAGAAAGTGAATGTGTCTGCAAACTAACAGCAATGTGATTATAATCAAAGCTTTGACCCTCAAGCAAGGAATATCTTGCCTCAGAGTACATAAGCAACTCATGTGTAATTTCTACTGACAATAAAATTACAACACAGTCCAGAACTTTGTCAGCAATGCCATGACTGCTTTAAATGTGAAGGTCATAACACAAAATACAAGGTGACGAATTAACTGAAACTTTTTGATAAACAGGTTTCACAGTACTTCACCAAGATCTGAATACTGATCAAAATGGTGCTATATTTAAATTAGAACCAATAAGTAAAATGTGAATGTTTCCTAAAAAGAATTCTTAGAACCATTCATTATAAATTAAGACAATTTAATTTGTGTGAATTAAACAGGACAGTAATTTTGGTGTTTTTGTTTGTATGTTTGTTTAGTTTTTGGCATTTTAAATTCTTCAGTTGCAGTTAATGTCAAAGTAAAATGAAAGTTCTATTTTCCTGAATCAGAGAACCAAAAAGCAAACTTAACTACTCTCTGGAATAGTTATGCGCATGTAAGTGTGTGTGTGTGTGTGTGTGTGTGTGTGTGTGTGTAATTGTAATTACTAACAGTGAGTAATAAACACTGTTTTAATATAAAAAATAGAGAATTATTTTAGTTCGTGTGTGTTTATATATGTGGTCATGTGCCAAGAAAAATTCAATAACAAGTAATTACGTTGGAAACTTCTACTCCTAATGGATATTAAAATATTTATTAAGAAAAGTTAATGGGTTTAAAATAAGTATGTATTATTTAGGTATAACATGGATATATTTATTAGCTTAACTACTTATAATCAGCATTAATAAATGTATTCACTGAATACCCACAGAAACAATATTACTGCCTGGTTTTCTTGGATAAGGTAACTACTTCATTAATTTTTAATATCTATGTTCTCTCATTGGCATGTGGTATTGGTAGTTAATAACAGATGAAAAGCAATACTGCCACCAAAATGCATTTGCATATTAATTTGGCAATACTAATTGCTGCCTATATTATAAAACAGTTTGAAGAGAAAATCCCAAGTGTTTGTTCTCCTGAAGTTACTTTTTTTCTATGTATTTTGAAACAGCAACAAGTGGCACAATCCTTAGAAAGAGCTGACTAAAGTCAAAATAACTACTCAATTATTAAACAGTGTAAAGTTCTGAAGTATTTTTCAGCACTGTTGAGGAAAAACATCATTTCCTCTGTTCCATGTCTGAGGTGATCCTTCATACTTACCCAATTCTGCCATTGGCCTATGGTTTCTGAGATGAACACCAACAATCTTAACAATGAGTTTAAGACTTGTGGCTTTAACCAGTCTACTTAATTTCCTTCCAGATATTAGTTTAGAAACAAAAGAAGTTGGAGTTGAGAAAAATAAGAGAGAGAAGTTAAATGATGGAGAAGGCTGGTCAATTTAGTCCATATCGGTCTTCCTTGCAGGTAGTAGTGACCATAAGATCGAGATATAAAAAATGAAATGTTAAAGAAAATTTGCGAGTAGGCCATCTGAGAAAACTTTATAAAAGAGATGAACACAGCTGGCATGGAACTTTGGATTTTTCTTCTTTAACTTTTCCAGGGAAGTAGACACAATGCCTGCGGAAGAAGCAGCTTGTGATCACGAGAACAAAGGACACAGGCTAACACACATGCTAGAACAGAAAACAGGAAACTAGGTCCTTGCATTTGCAGTCATTCTGGAGCCCAACTCTAAACATGTTACTGAAGAAATTAAGCTACTCTCAGTTTCAGCAATAAGAGTAGAGCTTCATGTTCCTCGATCTAAATATAATTTTAAATTGTGTAAGAGATGAGGTGGTTGTCCACAGTATATTTAAATAATTACAAAGCTTTTTGGAGTAACTCTACTTACACCTTTGTTCTGGTCTCAGAGTCAAAATTGCTTTATCTGTTGGTCTTGCCCAATTGAGACAGAAGGAAATCTTATTATATTTATCCACAAATAAAGGCCCCAACTCAAAAAATAAAACAATTGTGAGGAACATAACAAGTTAGTCAGAACCTGAGCACTGAGGAGGTCCACAAAGGCAAAGCAAGTGCCTGCTGCTAGGGTGAATCCCCTCAAGGCCACAGCATAACTTTCTGGAAATTCTGGCACTTTTGGGTATGTTTGCATTGTGGGGTGTGTGTGTGTGTGTGTGTGTGTGTGTGTGTGTGTGTGTGTGTAATGTAGCTATAAAATACAGAAATAGACATTAAGTAATTTATTTTCTTATAAATGTATGAACAACATAAATCTTTAATCAAAGTAAATATGTAATTGTGTAATTGATGAGTACCTCTTCTTTTCACAAAAAGATCTATCACTTCCACATTAGATTGTTTCACCAGATTTGGGCAGAAGGCATTGTTCTCCAGTCCTGTGGGATCTATGTTAGTATGATGGCAAGTAAGGATAAAAGGGGATTTATAATTTCAATTTATTTTCACTTCTGTCTCTCTCAGTCTCATTCCCCACCTTCACTTTCAGTTTCTCTATTCCTAGGGTCCTTGTATTTTCTCTCTCTTGTTTTCCCTTCCCCTCTTATCTCCAAAATCAGATCAAACATTGATGTGAGATTTGGATCTGGCTTCCCTGACATTGGTAGAGAGTCTTTAACAAGAGCTTCTAAGTGGATGGGAGGAATAGAACATCACTAACTTGTCTCAAACCAGTACGTGGGTGAGCTACAAACACATAATTTCTTGCAGCATCACGGTAATACCATATCTCCCAGCATCAGCCATTCATTTGTAGCTTCCTGTCTGAATTTCTTATTTCTAGTTCTTCTAAGTTGCAGAAGGAAGAAAACAAACAGAACCATGATTTTCAACCATATTTAAACATCAGAATTGCCTGGGGAGGCTTCTCTAAAAAAATGATGTCTGAAGTCCCCACTCTATACCAATAAATCAGAATACTTAAGCCCAAACTTTAATTTATATGTGCTTTTCAGGTGACTTTCATAAGCAGATAGGTTAAGAACCACTCAGATAGATATTAGAAAGGCAGTTATAGGAATTCTCGGCCCTAGTTTAGACTTATGCATACAGATAACTATGGCTTTTGAGGTATTAGACTGCTTACCTTTTCATAAATATCTCCTATCACTGTCTACTTAAAAACCATTGAAGATACACCTATTGCTTCTAAGATAATCAAATTTCTAAACATGATTTTCTAGCCTCTCCATTCTCCCATAGGAAATTTATGATCCAGCCAGCCCACATTGCTCCTTGTTTTATCCACCTTCCGCACTAGACTGTGAGCTCCTAGAGAGCATGGACTGTAGTTTTTCATCTCTGTAGACCTGGGTATAAGGCATGCCAAACACAAACAGGGAACTCAGAAACAAGCCCAGAATTGTGTGTGTTTGTGTGATCATCTCAGTTGGTCAGTAAGTCAATCTGAAATGACGTTTATATAATATACATCTTCTTGGACAATTGTCAATATAAGTGTGTGGATGGATGGATGGATAGATGGATAGATAGATAGATAGATAGATAGATAGATAGATAGATGATAGATTTGCTCATTCAACATTTATTGTAAAACTCCCATAAAGCAGATATTGTGCTAAGACTAGAGGGCACACTACAAAGAGTATGTAGGCTGCCTTCAGGGAAATCACATTTTTATGCATGCCATTTATCATTACTAGAAAGCAGGCTAAGAGGTAAGAAAAACAGGCTTTGATTCAGCATAAGAAATATTAGAGACATTAGATTAACTGTTAATATTTTCTTTCTAGCCAATATGCTATAATCAGAGCTTACAATGATGATGACTTTGAATAATAGTGAAAAAGGATGGTTAAATATAATACTAAAATATTAAAACAGATACAGCTAAATGTCTGAATGTCTTTAGCAACAGAATAGTTTATAACTATCCAGAGCCAAACTATGTTTAATAGTTTGAGAAATGTGAACAGAATCCTTTGACAAAAAAAAAAAAAAAAAGCTCTCTAATGATCTATGACTCGAAATGTTTCTCTTTGAATACAGAATATGTTTCACTGTTCCAAATTACATCAAATTACACAACTCTTTAAGACTTGCATCTTACTGAACACAGTTCTGGATTAACAGGGAAAGTATAGGACAGAAGGAACCCAGGGCACCAGAAGAAGTAGAGGACAATCCAAAGACAAATATGCTTTTTTGGCATGGATCAGACCTCTCCCTAGAGGGAGAGGTGACCTCCTGCAGCAGAGCAGTGGCTATATCAGATGTTTGCTGCACTTTTACAGATCAAAATCATGAACCAAACACACTGTAATAAATACCCCAAGCTGCCACTCTGCCCTCCCAGGACTGATTTTAATTGAAAAGAATTTATTTAAAAAAAAAATAGCAATCCACAATGCAAGCATCTTTGTCACTGGTGTCGACAGTGTGACTCTAAAATTTGAGCTTGCTTTGGATCTCTGGCTTTTGAAAATATACAAAAGAATAAGACAGTGAACGTATAAGGCCCCATTTCACTTTGAGCAATATAATTTACTCGGTGGGAATTATGAAAGCAAAATTAGAAAGAGATGAAGGCTTTGATTAATCTGTGAGTCCTGCTTATCCTCCTGTTTGACTGGGTTGCTTTTTATTTTCTGAAATATAACCTAGGGAACTTGTAACCAACTTGCTGCTTCAGTTGAAACATGCTCTTGTCACTAGGAAGTGTATTTCCAATTCCCAAACAGAACTTGCTAGACAGTAGTACAATTATATTCTGAAGCAACATATACTCTGACATGTTGCAAGTTAAAAGAGATACATTTTTTACCTTTTGTGTTAAAATAGTATTGGAAAAAAAAATATGACCAAAGGTTCATATATAGCGACAAGGAAGTACATGGTAAAACTGTTCTTCCCACAAAATTTCTCTCAAAGAAAATAACTCAGGAAATTCTTTCACAACAGAGATGTGTTGTTTTGTGGAATCGATGCCTTCTAGGACAATAGAGCACAAAATATACTATAGTGGATATAGATTTCCTGGTCTAGGAAGTGGACTCAACAAGTGTCGTCTACTGACATGGGTCCAGATTTCAGTTTACTGAGTCTCTAAGAAACCCACTTTTAAGCTTGAAGCTTTTGAAGAAATCTGAAAAACACTACTTCGGTCAGCTGATCAAGGTTTACATCAACAGTTTATAAGTCATATTGATAGTATGTACCTTTGATATGATGAGAATGGCACTTGACCTCTGTGGTCTTTCTCCCCAAAATTCATAACCTCAGTCTAAAATATCACACAATTTTCATTTGAGGGATGTTCTACAAAGTACTGACCATTACTACTTAAAACTGTCAAGGTCATAAAAACAAGGAAAATCTGAAACCATCACAGTCAGCAGGACCCTCAGAGGACATGCTACTAAATGTAATGTGGTATCCTGGATGGGATCTTATGACCAAAAAAAGGATATAGGTAAAAACTAAAAAAATCTTAGTAAAGTACGCACTTTCGTTAATATGTCATAACACATTAATATTAATTGTGACAAATATACCATATTAATGTAAGATGCTAATAATAAGGGGAATGACATAGAGTGTATGGGAACTCTCTTTGAAACTTTTCTGTAAATCGAAATTTATTCTAAAATTAAAAGAATATTAAACGTGAAGATCTTCATTTTTTCCTATACTAATATTTTATTAAAATTGCAAAATTCATTTTACACATGAGAAAATTGAGTCACAGAATTTAAATGATTTGAGCCTCATGATCGCACATGTAAGCAGAAGAATAAACGCTTGAAATCAAGTCTGCTAATTTCCAAGGGCAAAGCTCTTTTTGCCACTTTAAACATCTGAGTTTCCTATGTGCGTTTGAAAACATATGCTGACCCACTGGAAACTTAACAGCAGCTTGGCTCACTAACTTCCTTCCTTCAAGTCTTTACTCAAGCCTCATCTCCCTCAATAAATCTACTCCGACCATTGTCTTTAATATGGCACAGTACTCCCAGTTCTCCTTAAGGTGTTCGACTTTCTTTCCTCATAACCTTTTCATTTTCTAACATACCATATGATTTACTTATTATCATGCTCGCTACTTCTTATCTATTTCCCCCCAAAAGAACATAAGCCACAGAGATCAAAGATATTTATTATATTCACTGTTATATCCTAGACACATAAAACAGTACCCAGCACACAGAAAATTCTTAATAAATGTCTGTGGAATGACTGAATCAGTTGATCTCAGTCCAGTCAGAATTTCTGGGGAAATATTTTTGAGTAAAGACTTTGCATAATCTCATTGACATGATTCATTCTATAGAAGTGGGAAATTATTTCATTTTGTTCAGCCTCTTCATACTGACTTACCTATTTTAGATTATAACATGTTCTCATGACTATTTATCTTTTCTGTCTCTTATTATTTTTTTGTAGTTTTGACCAACTTCATTCCTTTGAATCTTCCTCCTGAACTCACATTGAGAAAACTAACTACACAAAAAAGACAAGAGATAACAAGTATTGGTGAGGGTATAAAGAAAAGGGAACCCTTGCACACTGTTGGTGGAAATGAAAACTGATACAGTCATTATGAGAAACAGTACGGTGGTTTCTTAAAGTTTTTTAAATGAAACTACCAGCAATCCCACTCTTGCTTTATTTGGTTTAGATCCTCATCATGTCCTTCCAGGACACTTAAAAGAGGCATCAAACTAATTTCCACCCTTCTACTGCATCCTACCCCACAAAAATTTTTGTCATGGCACTCCTGTTTGTAAAAGATATATTAAAATTAGCTTTGACTTTAAATCTTTTGCATTAATATGAATGCATATTCCTAGATGATGACTTACTTGTTTTCTGACTTAGAATATATTTCCCATAGGACTGTGTTCAGAAACTACTGACTCATGCCCATATCAACATTTAAATTACTTTTCTCTGTCTTATATAGCGAAGTATAGGATTTAAGCAGAGATATAAACAAAAGATCCAATGCTTTTGTTTAATTTGGATGTTTTGGTCATAAATCAGTTTGAATAATTTAGATGATCAATTCAGGCTAGATTTCTTTTATAATTATGGAAATGTCAAGTATTGTTTTTCTTGTGTTATAACTGATCTTTATGACCTCTACAGTGTCCAGAAAGATGACGCATAAAATTATCAACAATAAGCTTTAAAACAATATTCTATTTATTCTGTTGAAGTTAGCAATACATTCTTGAGCCAGTCAACTGAATAATGTGAAAATTTTTAATAAGTCCAAGAATCGAACTGCTTGAAAGCCTTGCACTAAACTCATGCTTATGCTAGAATGCAGAGATTAGATATGCTAATTCTAAAAGTCTAAGTGACCTTAGAATGCTAAGCCAATAAATATAGCTCAGTCTGTTCCTTGCACTAACAATAATATCATTGGTACTTTGATATTTATATTCAGGAGTGGAATTAAGGAAATGTATATATATTTTTAAATAAAGTGTTTCTCTTCAGCGAACACATTTCTAACTTGCAGCCTCTGAGCATCACCTGAGACAATTTTATCTGATGTAGATCTGTGATATGTCCATTAACAACAGTGTTAATTAATATAAATAAAAATTACTGTATAATCATTGGGACAAGGAATTAAAGTGACACAAATAAAGTAATCTTGATAGACTTTCCTGTATTCGTGGACATTTTTATGACTTTTACCTTTATGACCTTTGCTAGCATTTTTGAGTAACAAAATTGATAAAGATTAAAATAGTAATTGTTCCAATGGGTAGAGTTTCTGAATTCACTTGGTGGAAGAACAAAAAACATATTTATGGAACAACAATTTTCATTCCTTCACTCCTTCTTAATTAATGAAATTCCTGAGATGACACAGTGAATTCCTCTTTGTACCCCAACTGCAGGTATTTATGTCAAATTAGTCTTCTCTTAATCTTCCTTGAAGAACAATAAATGCATCAGACCATTGCTAAAGGCACTTGAGAAAGCCAGTGATACACATAGAAAAATCTCACTTATCATTTCTTTGATCACAGTCTCTAAACTGAAAGCAGAAGTCTTCTATACTTCTGTCAAGTTAGTTAGAACTCTGAAAGCCCAGATTGGAGTTTATATATTCAACAAATCGAAGACTAAATGAACTGTCTGAAAGTCTAACAGAATGGGTTGAAGAGCAGTGCAGTTTTTCATGTAAGTTGGTCAACTCAGCCCAACATGATATGCTGCAAGTGCTAGAGTGCTTTACATTATCTTCTCACTCTTACTTGGTGAGTATAAAAAGTTTTATGGCCCCCTCAGTAGTAGTAGAACTTATAGAAAACATGAATCCCTAGTTTGCATAAATATATATGCTTATAAATTTATCTGATAATATTTTCACATAGAAACCCTAATTATGCTACTCTCTATTAATTTTTTTTTTGGGGGGAAGGGTTATGTATTGTTAATGTGATTGTCCTCTGCAATTTTCTCTGTATTGTTACTCTGCTTTATCCCAAAGTATTTCATGTTGTTCTTAAAAGTCATTCAGAGATCCTATCCATCCAGTTAGTGTACAAGAGTTCAAATCTTATATATTCCTCTATCTGGTTTTGGAGACATTAGTTTGTAAGACTAGGTAGGCTATAGTTTTATGTATTTTCCGAGCATATGGATTTTGTGTAACAACTCATTTTAGGAAAAACTAAAAAAATTAGCAAGGAAAGTGATAAAGGTCCTAATTACTCACACTCCACAAGAGTGCCCCCAGTTTGTCCATATAATTTGTTAGGGGCCACATAACCAACAGTATTCTCCATGTGATCTGAACAAATTAAAACATAGAATGAACGTATTATCCTTTAGGTCTAATATTTTCCATGCAATCTAAGATTTATGACTGTATTATCTTTATTAGCTGTTGAAAAAAATTCTTCACTGATATATACCAAAATCTTCTTTTAAGTTAAAGTACCTTTAATTCAAGGCACCCCTTTTTGTATGTAGGAAAATGACTATGTATCTAAATATATGTACTTTTTGTCTCTAATTTCCTAATCATAAATTTATAAACTAGCTGGCAGAGCTATAACATGAGTTCTTGAGTAAGAGAGAGCTAGATAAAAAATTTCTTTTGCTACTGGTTATGTCATTTAATTTTTATATGCCTTATTTTTAAATCAAGGATAATAATGTCTACTTGGGGAGTTTTAATAATTGAATTAAATGCAGTGCATAAAGTTACCCAGATAGCACACAGCTACTCCAAAACATAGTAATTAAAATAGTGTTTAGCACATCTGCTCAATATTTTTGGAACTTTCATTCTGTAATTTTATATATTAGATATCACAAAAAATTCATAAATGTGCTTTATTTTAATCTACATTCAAGTCATTATACAAACGTTTAAAGAAAAAAAGAACAGAAATTGCACTCCAGATTTAAATCTATTCATTAACAAATAATCTATGTCTAAATATTCAACCAGTTATGAACCAGTAAAATGTTATAATTATTTACCCCATATTGCTTGCAAGGTATCAAGAGGCACTTTGTCAAATACCCTGCTTAAATACACAAAGCATGCATGCAGAAATACACATGAACAATGAACACAGGCACACCCATATCAGCTTTAAGATAACATATCAAAGCATTCTAGCAAGTCTATGAGATTATCATAACTCCTGGTAATTAATAATATTGTCACTATTTACTTACAAGATATTTATTTAGTTAGTTCATTCAATATATTTCTTCATTTCTGTCATCCATTATTTTTATCTTTTTCGAAAACTGAAAAAGATTTTTCCACTTGATTTTTGTTATGTCTTGAGTTCATCTGTGACCATAACTTCAATTTCTACTCTCTAGCAAAATTTCAGTTCGCTAAGGCTTAGAGATTTAAATTAACTCAAGGGAGCTTATCACTCTCCATCATTCTCTCCCCAAACTGTACTTACACTACCTCCACTCCTTCAGTTATATTCTACCTAGCTCTATTATTATTCTTCTTTTACTCATCTTTTGGCTCACTTAAAGTTATCATAACAACTTTAGGGCACGAGACTTCTTACAATTCTGAACAATTCAGGATTATTTGTTTATACCACTCCTTCAACATTAAGACAATTTATAATATTGTACATTCAATTTTCTCTGGTATGTCTTATATCTACTTTTTGTAGTACCTGTTATACCTTGAACACTAACTATGACAAATGAAAATTGTTAACAATAGTGTGTAGTGTGAAAAGAGTGCTACATTATGAATCAGATAATTGGGCTCTGGCCCCTCTGTGATCACTGAAGAGCCACATAACATCAATAGGTCTCCTTTTCTGAACTGATCACTGAAGAGCCACATAACATCAATAGGCCTCCTTTTCTGAACTGTAAAATATTGAAGTTGGACTACATGCACTTTAACTAATTCTTCAAACTCTTAATAATTTGACTGCTATAATAGCTTATAAGCTCCATGAAGTAGGAGGCATGTGTGGCCTGTTCATCATTAATTCCCAGGGCACTTAAAATAGTGAATATCACACACTCGTTGATTCAGCCAAAAAAAAATTTATTGTGTGTAAGCTACTCTTCAAGGTACTTGAGCTAAAGAAATATACAAACTCCTTCTCTTGAAAAATATAAACTATATAATAAGTTAGAAATTTATTAGTGATAAGTACGGCAGGAAAGGGTGATCAGAAGTGTCAGGGTCGGGTTTGCAATTAGATACAGTGGTCAGTGTAGGCCTCTCTGTGAAAGTTACAACCGAGCAAAGATTGGAAAGACGTAGCAATGAGCCATACAGACATAAGGAGAGTGTTCCCAGAAGCAGGAAAAGCCAGTGAAATTCCTGACGTTGTAACTGTCCAATTAACAAGGAAGGAGCCAGAAAAACTAGAGCTAAAAAGTCACAGAAGTAGCTAGGGGGCCAGTGCAGGGCCTTGTAGGTGACTGTGAAGAGTATGACCTTGACTCTCTGTAAGATGGGGAGCCTCTCGCCAGTTTTGAACAAAGAGATGGCATGATCTGATTTATATTTAAAAGAGAACACTGGTTGCTAGGTTGAGATTAGCCTGTAGGGGGAATGAGGATGGGAGTAGGAATACAATTTAGAGATAATGACAGCTTTGACAGCAGTGGAGCTGGTAAGAAGTGTTAGGATTCTGGACATATTTTGAAAGTAGAGACAACAGGAGTTTTAGAAAGAAATGAACATCAAGCCTAACTCCCAGGTTCTTAGACTGACCAACGAAGAAGACAAAGTTATTACTAATTGAAATATAGTGCAGCAAGCTTATGGGTGATGATCAGGAATTTAGTTGGAATATATTTGCTTTGAAATATCTATCAGGCATCAATATCTGCTAAATAAATATGTATTGACTGATTATATCTAACATAAATAACATATTCTTCTGTACATATAATAATTAAACAAATAAATGTTTTAAGTGCTGGCTTTTAAGACCTTTCTTCATTCTAAACAATTTTTCCCATGTTTAAATACTGCCTATCTTAATGCAATGGGAGGATAGGGGGAGAAATTCTTACAATTTAGAGGAGTAGACAATTTGATGTGCAGTGATTGATTAAACATGTTATTGCCCTAATATGCAGAGCTAAGACAAATTTCTAGTATAGTTTAATAGTATACATTAACATCCATTTGAGACAAATATCCATGAGAATGCATAGTGTGCAGATACTTTTTGTTTAGAATTGCAGCAGATAAAAAAACTAGTGTTGTTGAAAGATTGTGAGAATTTCTTTAGAGCTTTGAAAACATTATAATATACAAACTGCAAAAAATGCAAAAGCCATTAAAAATAGTAAAAAAAAAATTCCTTTTTTATTACTTAATTGATTAAACATAATTTCTAGGAAACATATGTTTTCCTAGACCTAGATCTGGAGTCATGATTAGGAGCATATCCTGTCTTTATGGTTTGAACTGTCTCAGTATTGGTTATGGCAGATTTTATACTTGTGTGAGTATGTACAAATATATGCATTTTTACACAATTGATATTTATTTATGTCTGTATTTATAAAGAAGCTTCTTTTCAATAGTTAGGTTTTATATATTTGTATGTGTTAAAATATCCTTCATATAAAACAGAGTAAACACAATATAAGTTCATCAGTTAACTTCCAAAAAGTGGAGGGGAAATAAGAATTATAAGCTAAATGAACCTTTTATAGTACATCTCGATGGAAATCACACAAATTTTGATTAGTCCAAAGTTACAGAGAAGAAAAAATAAAGCTTATCAGTTTTATCGCTCAATCTTACTAAGTTTTGAAAGCCAATATTTTTATGTTTCTCCAGTTTTTCTTAGGATATTCTAAATGTTTACCTTGCAGAATTTATAAGTAGACGTACTGGATCAGGATAATACCAGTTCTCAAATGGCTACACAGGCATATCCTGTGTGAGAGAAATCACCAGGCTTTTCCAAGGCCTAAATAAGATATCCTCAGCCCAGCTCTCTCTGCTCTCATTTCAACAAGTAAACAATCTTCATGCTTTGAATTTAGCTTCTTAGAAATCATGATTTAAGGAAAGCCATGTGCTGCATAAGAGAGTAAAAAACGAAAAGGACAAAATGGAGTGATGTTAGTGAGATGGTGAGATAGGAGTTTCTAGTGCTTGTCCCCTCACAGAAACATCGATTTGAACAACTATACACACATGAAAATAACTTCACAAGAGCTAAGGATTCCAGGTGACAAATTTTGCACCTGAGTGGAGCACAGAAATATGAAAACACATATTGAAGAGGACAGGAAAGACAGTTTCACACGACCTTCTGCATCCCTTCTGCAAAGCCTGGGAAGCCCAGCTTGAAGAAAGACATCTCCCTATAGCAGAGGAGAGTGAATTGAGTACCTGACCTTGTTAAGGACCTCAGTACCAGGACATCCACTGAAGCCTCCGGCTCCAAACTGGCACCCATGACCCCAGGCTACTGGCTGGCCCCCAGTTCCAGATTGGTACCTATGATCCTAGCCTCTAGAACAGCACCTACAGACCCAAGCTCCCAGGACAACCCAGCACAAGGGTGGTCCCCGCTGCCCCAGGCTCCAAACCATCAATCTGCTGATCCAGGCACCAGACTCACTTCAGTGCCAGACGGGCCCCTATGCCAGGTCAACCCCTATGGTACCAAGCACCAGACAAGCACTCACAGACTCAGCCTCCTAGACAACCCCCTTGGACCTAGGCTCCAGGTCCATGACATAATTTGCTTGGGGTTTTTTCTTGCAATTTTCTTCTTACTAAACCACTAAGACTGTTTCCAGCGAAATGATTATAACTTAGAAGTCAATGTTTACTTAAGAACAATTGGAATGGAAAGATAAAGTATTGATGAAATTAAAATATAAGTTAAGGAGAAAATAATTTGGTATGTACATTTCTTATTTATGCTGAGCTTTGAAGACATACAGTGTTAACTCCAGGAGGCAAAATACCCTTGTAATAACTGTGCAGCCACTGTTAAATGAGAAAAGTGTCTTATTTTTAATTTTGAAGATTTATTTTTGAAGACTAGTGATCTTCTTCTCAAAGCAGTCTAACTATTTTTCACTTAAGCTATCTAGACTAGCAAAATCATTATATGAAGAAAAATATTTAAACTTGTTTTTATCTGCAAATCAAGGGTTCTTTTTAGTGTGATCTTTAACTATTTTTTTTCCTCATTATAAAAGGCCATAAAAACCAAAAACAGGCATAGGTTTCCACTGTACCATTATCACCAGCAATATCCAAAACTGAATTATTGATATTATCCTAGCATAAGTATGTTCATCCAATTAGTTTGGAAGAGTGGGGTTCAGTTCAATAGGGGCTCTTGAAGTTTGTGAATTAAAGATATTTTTTTACACCTCTCCAGGTAATATCTACATTCTTCTCTCTGTACCACGTTGTCCACTCCAATCTGGCAGCCATTTGGAGATCCCTTTAAAGCATCCCACATTAATCAACTCCATTTTTTTGCCCCTCTTTCCCTGGAATCTGGATCAAAATACACCTGTCTTGTATGCTTATAAATTTATTCAGTATGCTAAAGCATTTTAATAGAATAATGGGTACCCTTTCTTAAGCAACGCACATTTATCTTATCATTATCACTTAGCATCACCTGGTGAAGTTTGTTAAAACGTACAATCTCAGGTTTTACTCCAGACCTCTGAATCAGAATCTGCATTTTATAAAGATTCCTCTAGTGATTTTTAAACATGTTAATATTTCATGTGCATTATTTTAGAGAGAAAGCCTCAGTCATGATACTATTTTTTCAAATAATTTGTCTATTTTATGTAATTTTTCTAATTTCAGGGGAATGAAGGAAACCATCGACAAGAGGAAAAGGCAACCTATTGAAAGGGAGAAGATATTTGCTAATGATATATCCGATAAGGGGTTATTATTAAAAATATATAAGAACTCATTCAACTCAACATCAAAAAGAAAAAAATCCAATTTAGAAAAAGAGACAGAGACCTAAATAGACATTTCTCCAAAGACATACAGATGGCTGACAGACATATGAACAGATGCTCAACATTACTAATTGTCAGGAAAAATGCAAATCAAAAAACACAATGAGATATCACCTCATACTTGTCAGAATGGTTATCATTAAAAAGACAACAAATAACAAGTGTTGGCGAGGTTATGGAAAAAGGGATCCCTTTTGCACTGTTGGTGGGATTGTAAATTAGTGCAGTCACTATGGAAAACAGTATGGAGGATGGAGGTTCTTCAAAAAATTAAAAATAGAACTACCTTATGACCCAGCAATTCCACTTCTGGGTATTTATCTGAGGGAGACAAAAATAGTAATTCAAAAAAGGTATATGTTCATTGCAGCACTGTTTACAATAGCCAAAATATAGAAGGAACCTTGGTGTCCCTCAATAGATGAATAAAGAAGATATCATACAAATATACAATGGAATATTACTCAGCTGTAAAAAGAACGAAATCTTGCTATTTGTGACAACGTGAATTATCCTAGAGTGTTGAGTGAAATAAGTCATATCGAAAAAGACAAATACCATATGATTTCACTTATATGTGAAATTCAAAAATCAAAACGGACAAAATAGAAGCAAGCTCATTGATACAGAGAACAAACTGATGGCTGCCAGAGGGGAAGGTTTGGGGTTGGATAAAAAACTGGAAGGGGATTAAGAAGTACAAACTTCCAGTTATAAAATAAATCATGAGAATGTAATATACAATGCAGGGGATAGAATCAACAATATAATAACTACATTATGACAGATGGTTCCCAGACTTATTGTGGTGATCATTTTGTATGGTATATAAATATTAAATCACTATTGTATACCTGAAACTAATATTACATTGTATTTCAACTATGATTAAAAATAAATTTTAAAAAATTAATTTAAAAGCCCTAAAAAATAATAAATCTAAAAATTTCACTCTAACCATTTTAGTAGAATTCCATAGAGCTCTCATTTCTCTTTAGATTACTTCTCCAAGCAATGTGCCATTCCAGATACTTGAGGGATATGATTTTTACTACTGGTTTCTAAATTAATATTGCTATGCTCAGGTAATATACTTTATATTATTTTGATCTTTTGACATTTTTGATCCTGTCTTATAACTCAGCATTTTGTCTATCTTGGTGAATGTTTCATATGCACTTGAAAATAATGTATATTCTACAATGGTTAGATGTTCTGTTCTATCAAAGTCAAATAAGTCATTTTTAAAAATAATATTGTTCAAACATTCTAAATCTTTACTGATTTTTATGAGTCCTATCAGTTACTGACAGGATAGTATTAAAATCTCCAAAGCTGCTTATGAAGGTACCTATTTTCCCTTTAAATTTGTCAGTTTTGCTTTCGTAGTTTGAAATTCTGTTTTTATGTATATATGAATTTATCTTTGGTAATATTTTTGTTCATGGAGGACAGCATGCTTTGTCTGGTATTAATATACGTATCCACATCTGTTTTCATATGTTTAGTGTTCTCAGGGAACACCTTTCCCTATGCTTTTATTTTAAAGCAGTCTGTGTCTTTTTATTTAATATTCTTTGTAACAGAATATAGGCAAGTCTTGCTTTTTTATTCAGTCTTATAATCAAGACTTTTTAGAGTGTTTATTCTCTTTCCATTTATTTTAAGTATTGACATTTGTTCCAAGTACTGATATATTTTTTCCTCCGTTTTTTATCTGTCTTTTACATTGATAAGTAATAGTTGCCTTGTATTTGATTTGTATTTCCTCTGCAGAGTTTTGAGATATACTTCTTCGCATTATTTTTTATTTGATTGCCCTAATGGTTACAATATGTGTTTTTAATTTATCACAGTCTACATTCAAACAACTTACAAAATTTACAAGAGTATAACAACACCATCAATATATAATCATAGAAGAGACTCTAAGATATTTCAAGCTTTCCTTTATATAGTGGTTCTAAAACCTGGCTACATCTTAGAATCCCCTGGAGTGATTAGAAACCTACCAATGCCTGAGTCTCACCAAAATCCAAAATCAGAATGAGTAGAGGTGAGTTAGCCTCAGTAGTTTTCAAGTCTCCCTAAACAATTTTACCATGAAGTCAGGGTTGACAATAACTTTCTATAAATTTTTGACAATGGTAGAATTTTCAAAAGGATTGAAGCCAAGGAGGTTTAAATTCAATTACAGATGTCTAATTCAAAGTTAAAAAAATGTTATATTTTAATCAGAATATTGAATGAAATTTTCTTCTTTCAGACTACAATTGGCAATTAGAGCGGATAGTTAAAAACAGTGATAAATGAGGAAATAAAGTGTACTTAGATGTTTATTTCTTTTATTCCTAATCTGAATTGAGATCCTCTTTTACATGTGGTGTTTTTTAAGTTAGTAAACTTTGATATTTTAACAAGAAAACTATTCTATTTAAAAAGTATAAGTGAAACATATCAATCTCTCTACCTACCAATTAAATTTAGATGTATGGATGATAAAGCTCAAGGAAAATAAACACTTTAATTATTGATTAATATTGAATGAATGTATGTCCATTAATGGGAATTAAAGTCAAATGAATTTTAGCTCATTGCAATATGAGAACATTAAAAAGATATGCTAGTATGTACTAGTATGTAATATCTAGCATATCTCTTCCTAGCATTGTGACCGTAGCATACAAAATAATCAGTAATTATTTTAAGTAAATAATGGACACTTTAGAAGGAAACAGAGTCCCCAACAGTACAGTTTACTTAAGCAGACGCTACACAGCCATCTTCCAGAGACACTGCTGAAAAGATTTCTATGGGAGTAGGAAACTGGTGAAGATGGTTTTACCTCTAAAATTATTTGGTCATTTTCCTTCAATGTAGTGACATTTCTCAGTTCCTTGCTGATCTTTCACCTGCCATGGGAGAATGATGCAGTTTTAAGAGAGTAGCTTTCTGACCTAATTGTTCTCTCAAATTTGAAAGATTCTCATTAATATTTTCTTAGTGTAGGAGAAGTGTGTGGAGACATGCAGACGTCGAAAATTGAATTGGTGACACTTCATAGGAAGTGAAGTTGGTTTCACTTCGAAAATTCAATAAAGGGATAACCAAATGAGAACAATGTTCCAAACAAGCCTAAAACATTGTGATTTTAGTTGCTGAAAATTACACATCCCATTCTTGTTGTGTTTAATCAGATCCTCCTTTCTCACCTTTGAAGTTGTGTGAGTTGGAACCAGTTATGTCTACTGCCTCAAGACTAACTGTATTAGCCTTCTGTCACCCAGTAAACAGGAGGCCAATCTAAATGTGACATTACTCTAATGATGTTTCATCATGCTGGCAGCTTGACTTATTACTTTATCTTTTGTATTGCGTTTTCACACTTCATTGCAAAAATAATAAGATAACATAACATTCCAGACAATTGTTATTAAATTTTCTGACTGCAAATCTGTTTTCATGGAGTTTGACCGAAATAACAATTTTCATTTTTTGTTTATAAAAAACATTTTTTTCCTTTTGTGCAAAACTAAAGAAAAATTTGTAGATCATAAATAAAATTTTCCTTTTATTCCTCTTCCTACCATCCTCCTTCCTCCTTTTCATTTAACCTCTCTCCTCCCTCTCTCGTTACCTTTAATCCATTATGTTCTAAGGTTATATTTTCTACTGATGATAAACATGATGTTACTTTGTCTTCAAGAGTTTGATACATAGAAGGTGGATAGGAGTATTTAGCTATATATTCAACATTTATTGAGTACCCACCTTATGAAATGTACTGGGATAAGATATAAAAGATACAAAATTGTTTTCACACAAATCATGCATTCAGTTACTTATAATCTTCGAGCAACATAATATATTAATACATGGTGAACAGTTACAGAAAGTAAAAAGAAAGGGAATAGAGAATAAATTAAATTAATTTTCAGCATCTAAAGGAACGCATCTGCTGTACTTCTCTCTATTAAGAGTTACATGAGATACCAAAACAAAGATAGAAAGGTAATGTTTGAAAGTTTCGTCATTTGAACTGAGAGTTTTGCAAAGCACCTAGTCTGCCTATATTATGCTCCCAACCCACAAAAAAAACTATGTTAACAGATAGAGGCAGTTCACTGAGTCTCTGCAAAGGCCAAAGACCGAGAACTATAGGAATGTAGTTAAGATGATAACACCTCAATTACAGGCTATTCCAGCGGAAGCCTTGCTGCAGCTTCCCCAAAACTCAAGCCCTGGCATACTCCTGCCAGCTCTGGTCATGGAATGCTGTGACCGACAGATGTCTCATCACACCTGCGTAACTTTCCCAATAAATTTTTGCCCACCATTCTCTTTCTCACATCATTCTCTCTTAAATCAGACTTTCATGTGCTGTTTGTTTGATTGACAGAGCCTTGGTCATTTGTTCAATTCTAATTGAAGGAAGTTAAGAAAAGAAACTTGGGCTTCTAGCTTGGGCAGGAGGGACCCCCACATACTAATTCCTTCTAATAGAGGAAGTGTTCAATGATGCTTAGCAGCAATGAGTATATAAATAACCACGGTATCAAAAATAACTTTAGATGTAAAGCTTATAAAGCTCTTATCACAAACTCATTATACCACAATCACATAGTAAGCAGTTATTGGTTGAGAGAGGATTTCAACTCAAGGAAGAAAATAATGCCATTTAAGAAAGAATAATTTTATAGCAAGGGGAGTGGGTACCAGCAGGAAATAGGTACAGAATTTTTTTTTTCAAAGCAATTTCTTTTGTCACAGAAATTCAAGCATACTATTGAACTGGTTAAAGCTTTTTAACTACTTCTTAGTAAAAGGTACCCAGCTGAGACTTTAAGTTCGATATTAGAAAACCTGACTGCATTTCTGTGATGGAATATGTGGGAAGAAGTTATTTATCTGACAGGCATTTGCCTTATAGTATGTGCATTCTGGAATCTGAAGTGTACTTGAAAATGCGAGCCATTTTCGGCACACATCCAGGTGTGCCACCCAGCACTTTACTACCTGCTAACAGCTTTATATAAAGGAAGCTGGGCTAAGGGTTCTTTTAACCACTGCTGCAAGCTGAGAAGGTTATGGATGTGCTCTACTCAACAGAAGGAACTATAAGCCTCGTCAAAATCATGCTGTTTTGGAGACAGGCTGGAATGCCTTCCAGGGCTGTTAACAAAAGCTGCAGCATGAGGGCACCTGATCTTTTGTGCTTCAGGAAGCATGCTCCAACTGACTTGGTAACTGGTCATATGGGACAGAGGCCCATCATCTCCTGCTAATCACTGGGCGTATTGGTATGGTTTGCTGCACCCTCCATGTCATTTACAAAGCATTGCCATTCATTAAATGGGTCCAAGTAGGCGCTCTGCGGGGGTAGTTTCTAAATAATGCAGAAATTAGACTATTAGAAAAAATGTGGTGCTATAGCACTGGCAGCAGCAACAGAAAAAAGAAAATGTGCATTTGGAAAAAAAATATGATATAAATAATAACTACCACACAACAATTTGACTTTGCTATTGAAATTTGCTCATATGCTTTTATCTTTTCTTTCACTGCTTCCATTCTACTATTCATTTTTGTTGCTTCATATTTGTCAAGTTGACAAATGACAATCAGCAGTTCTCAAAAAACACTATACAGGATTTTGTTCTAATTGTCTTTTTTTAAAAACTAAATTTCACCCAGCACCAAACCAAAGCAGAATCAGCATGAGCTAAGCTTGGTGAGATAGAAAATATTTTTGTCTTTATTCCATTTGGATATCTAAAACCAGGAGACTTGGGTTTAAATCTGGCTCTGCTGCCTTTTTGTTCTGTGTTTTAGTGAACACTCTACTTACTCCAGCCTCAGTATCTTCAACTACATAATAGAAACAAACAAACAAAAAGAACCTAGTTCACAGGGTTACAGTTAGTATCAAATAAAGAAATAATTGTAAAAGCACCAGTAGCAGTGTCTGGAATGTTATAATGACTCGGCTTGTATCAGCTAGATCTAGACATAGTTTATTATGAATTTGCATAGGCGGAAAACATAATATGCATTGAAATTAGAAAACCTGAACAAATAACATACTGCACTTTTCATGTAAACAAAGTACATTTAAATTTTTTCAATTCCAATTTGCATTTTATATTTGAAAGTCAATGAAACACTGTGACCATTATCTTTTTACTATATCTGTTGGACCTTCATCATAGCATGCATAGAATTGAATATAAATAAACTGTGATTGCAATCACATTTAAAAAGGCATTCATTAAGGAATTATTTTGAATATATATGACAAAAACATTCTGGGAAGAACATGTGTCCTTTTTTAGATAAATGTTCTCATCACACTTTAAATTATTTTTTAAATATACATAATGTACAGTTTTATAATGTGTCTTACTACTCTTGAGCTGGCAATATAATAAAGAGCCATAGAAAACTTTGTCATATAGCAAACCAATCTTGACTTTTATTAAGGAAGACAATGATTACTTAGAGGTTTAAGTTTGATTTCTGACAATTTAAAGCTTCTTGTAATAACTAGTGATTGCTGGTTGAAATACTGAGTTAATAATCAAGGACAATGTTTGCCAAATAAACACTTAAGTGACTAAAATGAATGAGTTGCTTCTGACTAATTTTTGTCTTTTGCCAGATGAGATGTGAAAATACAGACTTGAAATCCTGTGGAGATGAAATGACAGGAGCCACACACACTAAGACAGAGAGGGGATACGTGCCATTGGCTGAAATCCAATTAGGTAATTACATTTTTTTTTTCAACACAAAATACTCATGTTATTTCAATTAAATATTATATTTTTAATTTTCCTATACTCTTTTTGCTTGCTCTTTCCATTTTCATTTCAGGTTAGACAAGAAATCGTTACTGATTTATTCAGGGAAACTGGCAATGTCATTTTCGGTACAGGAGAAATGTGACGTTTGGTATAAAATTTCCAAATAGGCTCCACAGCTTAAATATGGATTGATTGTTCAAAAGGTAAGTAAAAGAAGAAGCAGGACCTCTGACCAAGATGAAAAGAGCTGGGCTTCCAATTTTTTAATCAAAAAGGGTTTAAGCTAAAGATAACCTATAGTACAGTCTAGTCCAGGAGTCACAAACATTTCTGTAAAAGACCAAATAGGAAATATGTTAGGTCTGTGGCCCATACGGTCTCTTTTATAACTACTCAACTCTACCTCTGCAGAAGGAAAGCAGCCATAGGAAATATATAAATGAATATATATAGTTATGTCCCATTAAAATATTTGTAAAACCAGGTGGTGAACCAGATATGCAAGCCATAATTTGTGGACCCCCTCATCTAATCTCTTTATTTTAGAGAAGCAGAAAATCAGATTCAAAGATACTAAAGTGACATATTTAACCAAAGTCCCTAAAAACTGTATCAGAGCTCAAGTTGTGGCCAAGGAAATGTATCCTAAGCTTTTACTCTTTCTATTCCATCGTCGTTATTTATGAGCAAAAAATGGCCTCTGTGTATTGGCCCTTAGGTTATTTCTTCACTGCAGACTGACAAACTTTAGCTCAAAAGCCTGCCAGTGCCAAACATAAATTTTTACACTCTAATTATTTTAAACATAGCTCAAAACAAGTAAATGTTTAGCTATTTAGAGCCTGTCTGCTTTGAATACCCCAGGAAACCTCACACAAAAGGTGTTACATATTGATAAAATAGGGCTTTGGAGTTTTAATGTCCCAAGCTGCTGCAGCCTTTCAGAATTCTCTGATCCAAAGACGCCTGCCTGCCAGGGGGCTAAGCAACACTACCTACACGTTTAAGCCCTTCTCAGGTTCCCTTCTCTCCTGGAGGTTCTCTTATATGTGTCTGTCTGTCTGTCTGTCTGTCTGTCTGTCTCTCTCTCTCTCTCTCTCTCTCTCTCTCTCTGTTTCTCTCTATCCTGAGCAGCAGACCCCTGACCCAGAGCCTCTGGAGTGACTCGTGCTGTGACAAACCTGTCAAGACAATGCCAGATAAAGCTTGATGTGGTCAAATCCTTTTCCCTGACTAGCCACAAATCCCTCAAACTCCTATAATCAGGATTCATAAAAAGTAAGCAAAACAAAAAAGAAAACTAATAAAATGATCTTTAGATATTTTTATTTCCAAAACAAATTTTTAGTGAGAGAAATTATTTCTATAAAGTCTTTCTCAGAAATTATTTTGCTATACAATAGTTTGACTGTCAAAATAGTTGATTATGTTCAACTGTGTGATCCTCTTTCTATTAACAGAACTCTTTTTCTATGCAAGATGCTAGGAAAAAAACAAGATTGAGAATTTTGCGGGTAGAAACTTTATATCTAAGCCCACTGTGTGTTGCAGGAAGTGGTTACAAATATTCTGTGATCAGACGACAGAATTATTAAGAGACTTCTATCGTTCACAATGTATGTTAAAGTCCTTTCGAAGAAGAGTGTATTCTACTGTATAATTAAAATATTTATGTGGCACAAATGAAATGGAAAGATCTCTACAGATGTATATAAGTGCCTATTTAAAAATCCAAAGAATGATTTTCAAATATTTTCTCTAATTACCTTTTCATCTAGGAAGGCTATTTTAAAAATGAACCATGATACTAGTTGAGTAGCAGTGTAGATAAAGATTTGTGTTCAGGAAACATTCACTCCCCATGCCCATCATCTATATGGGAAGACTACTTCCCATCATGCTTACTTAAGGTTTGGCCATGTGTCTTGCTTTGGCAGCAGAATATTAGTATATATGACATGAGAAGAGGTTTGAAATGTGCTTGCTCAGTTGGGCCACTTATTAGGAAACACAGAAGGCTGGAAAAGTGACTCATATAATGGTGAAACACTTGGTAAAAGTTGCCAAAAATAACCTGAAAACAAGAAATTTACTCAATAAACTGGTGAAATTGGATGATAAGATTTTGAAAGAGAATTTTCAAAGTGTGAAGTATGAGCTGGCTCCTGCTAGGTACACTTGTGACAATTATACAAGAAAGTGATGAGCTTAGAATAAGACTGACTTGGTTTAGAAGGAAAATAAAGATCAGTTTCAGAGATGGTCAGAAAGGTTCACCAAATCAAAGGTGACCTATTTAAATACAGGCATATGGAAAAGACCGAACATGGCACGCAATCATTAAGGAACAGGCTCAAGGTAAAGACCGCATCAAGTGTGGCTTTAATTCCATTTGTCAACACTTCTGAAAATATTTAGATGGTGTCCAGTAGACCTTTCTCCTAAACCTAAATGACTCCAGAAAGAGTAAATGCTTTGTTATATAGATACTTGATGTATCCAAATTATCTGAAATTAAAAATAGAGTCATATCTCAGAAAGAATTGTGAAGGCAGCTTTTGCCAAAGGAATAATCAGTTTTTGAGAAAGAAATGTTCTAGCAAGAGCAATGCCAACGAGGTCTAAGAGACTGAAATATTTAAGATGCAGAAAAGCATCTGGTCCCCAACTTTAAAGAAAGAAACAAGCTGAAAATCTCTTTGGCTACCAATAAGAGCAACATCCTCTAATTCTAACTCTGCAAATGTAGCCAAGGAGGATTGTGGAAAGTGAAGTACATTCCAAAAATAGAGTCAAGAGCTGGGCGAAGCACTGAATTTGGATACCATTCTCAGGGAGCAAAGCTGGGAATAGTCAAGACCTATCCTTGAGTAGGGAGACCTGGCAACATTTGCCCTATAGGATTGCATAACTCATATGGTCCTCTGACTGCTACATGCCTTCCACTTTTCATCTTGTTTTTTTGAATTTAAGGGTTAAAGCAGGAATAACTAAGTGTAACGAAATATGTAGACCTGAATATAAACAAAAGTACATGTCTAAATCTCTGGGATGCAGATGCAGCTATAGAAGTTAGTGGTAAAATTATATCCCTAAATATATTTAACAAAAACAAGTAAAGTTAAAAATAAATAATCCAAATATTCAGCAAACAAAGTTATCCTTAGAACAAAAGGCTTCTTTTACTCCATTTGTTTGTGAAATCAATCCATGTTGTAGTTCCTTCCCTTACATCTGCTGTATTGAATTCCATTGTAGAATTAACTGCAATCTCTTTATCAGTTTTTCATTCATCTGAGTTGCTTCTAATTTTGTAACTGCTATGACAACTCAGGTACAACTCTTCTTGGAGACATATGTTTTTATTTTTCTTATATTTATACTTAGAATTACATTACTGAGCCAAATGGTCGTTACAGTTTTAACTTTATAAGAAACTGCAAATTCTTTTACCAAAAGTACCATTTAATATTACCAGCAGGTAAAGTATCTGAAAAGAGAGATAAACCTATCACTGTTGGTGAGGGGTATGATTCGATAACAAGAAAATAATCAAAAACCAGCAAAAGTTTATAGTTTCAAGTTCAACATCTTAAAAGGACAGTTTTTCTTTATACCGGCATTTATCAATTATGAAAATATAATGAAAGCATACTATTACAAAAAATAATAAAAAACTACAGATTGAAAGATAACTAGGAAAACATTTAACAAAAAAAATATAAGTCCCATATAAATGAAATCATGAAACTTTAGTGAGAAACATAAAGGAAGATATAATTAATGGTAAAATGTTCTATAATTCCAGTTAGCGAAAATATCAGTTCTTCTCAATTAAATTTACAAATATAATGAAATTACATCAGAAGTGCAATAGATACATACTAGAAAATTACAAACTCATATTAAAATTTTTATTATAAATTGATCTGAATTTTATATGATTGTGTATATGAAAGAATACATAAGATATTTTAGATATAAAAGTATAAATCGATATATAATTTACTTAGGTAAAGATTTTGAATGAGGTTATTTAACAGGGTGGCACTAATCTAAGAACCCACAGATTTATAAGAATAATAAATTTATTTTAAATACTACATTGGTTACCCAATCACATACAAATAAAGTTATAATTTACCTTGAATCATCCACTATGATAAATTCCAGGGTGATTTCAGAGGAAGATGGGAGGGAAGGAGAGAAATATTAATCTTGAATTTATAATCATTTTAAGGGTGTTCTTTTATTAGAACATCAAGTGTTCAAATATAAGGAAAGCAGAAATCATATGGACCACTTTTTTTTTCATTATGTTTTATGGAATAATATTATCCTGAAGAAGACAAGAGATATTGATAAATCTTTGGAAGGAGAAAGGGAAACAGGCAATGAGGTAAATCCCTAAAACACTTTCAATAAGAACAGGTCAGTTTTCATCTGTTTTACTGTTTTGGAGTTATATGTAAGATTTCATTTTGAAAGGTTTCACATCAATAGGTAGGTAGCTAGGTATACAGATGGATGGATGGGTGGATGAATGGATGGATGGACAGACAGACAGACAGACAGACAGACAGAGATAGGAAGATACATTTCTGATCTAATATATATTTCTGATTTTCTAGTTGCAGAAACTCAGACCTGTGAGTTTAAAATGCTTTCTTATAAAACATAGCCAGAAAACAGCACCATTAGAATGTGAACATATAATTCCTTTCCCTAAGGAAAGGACATTTTCTAATATGCCACCCTGAATGATCAGAAGCTATGGTATGCCTTGAGTCACCATCAGATTCCCTTCCATTTTCTTTAAAATCAACATATACAAATGTATATGACTTATATGAATGGCTACGTCTATGTGCCAGTCTACTTCATGTAAAAATACCTGACATGTAACACATATATTATAGATTGTATAATTAATTATCATATAAAGTAGTTTATATGTCATTATATTTATAACTACAATATATATTGTATTATACAATTATATATTTTTAATATAAGACAATGAAGTATGCATATTTTCTCCAAATCAGGCCCATCTCTTTTTACTCTTTTCTGTGCTATTTGAGAATGCTGTCTTGAATTCAAATGAAACTGTAGCTTCAATTAAAATAGTTTTGTTATGTAAGGACTAGATATCAGAAATGCATAGATGTTCCTAAGTGAATTGGTATACCATCTGCAAAAGAAAAGCATATAGAATTAATGCATTATACCCTTATATTTATGGAAATGTGAAAATCAATGTAAAATGATTCAGTATCCATATATCTTTAGAAATATTTTAATATGACAACAAAATTAATGCATTTGAAATTATTCTAAAAATAATTCCAGTACTACTCCTGTGGTAATAATAACAAATCTATCAACACATAATGATTAGTCTGCCAGCTCACTGAGTAGTTTTCTATAACTTTAGTCATTTAAAATGAATTATATCGTTTATGAAACAAAGTTTTATTATCCATTCACATTGTCATGAGAAAAGAGCAGTATATCTCTCTAAAGATCAATCACTATTATATCCACTATGATTGCCTCAGGAGTTCTATAATATACATGAGATGCTTAAATTTGCTAACCAAAAATCTGAGATCTAATCTATGCACCAGAATTTGCTAGCAGTGAGCTTTCAGAAAAGTCACATTTTCTTCTGAGCATATTTGCTCTCCTATAAAATAAGCCGTACATATTTACTACATACAACTTTATGAGTTTGGAGATAAGTATACACCCTTGAAACCAACACCACAATAAATGCCATAATCACCAGAAAATTCCTTAAGGCACCTTATGATTTGCTCTTGACCCTAACCTGGAAAAGGATGCTGACAGCTGTGCCAGAGGACAGTCCCACTTGGCTATCACATTTTGAAATACATCTTTGAGAAGCTGGTATGGTAGAGAAAATTAACAATGCAAGAATGTGGTTTTAAAAATGAAATACGATGACAGTGTGATAGGTACGTCATCTTTTGACATCATCTATGAAAGTGCCTAATAAGTGGCTAAGTGGAAAGTGGAAAATAAGTGACTCATTGTGAAAGAAAATATAGAGAATTAGTAGGATTGAAGATATTTATGGTTTCTATTGGAGTGTATATGTGTAATAGAAACATTTTATAAAAAGAGATTCTTTTTCTTTTGTACAATGTTGTAATAATAGCATTGAGTTTGCCCAGCACAGAGACACAGGAGGATTAAACTAGGAGTAAAGACACAAGAGGATCAAACTAGGTGGTAGTACTGAAGTGACTGTCTTGGCCACATAGCTATTCCTCCTCATTCAACTTCCTCATCTGAAAATGTGGATTTTCAGTATAAAGGCTACCTAAGATTCTTCCACATTCTAAAAGATGGTGGTGGCAACGGGGTGAGGAACAAATCAGTAAAATATGGCAGGAATTCTATGTATATACAAGAAGCACTCCATAAAATGATTTGGGGATTTTAATTAACTATATATGTAGTTAACCTTTGATTTCCAAACCCTGTGCATATCAGGGAAGCTTTTAAAATATGTGCATAAATTGCTGGACCTCACTACCCGGAATTTCTGATTTAATAGAGTTTTTTTGTCTTTTTTCCTCATTAGATGGTGCACTCATTAAAGACATCCCTCTATATTCCCAGTAATTATCATAATTTAGGCTCAGCAAAAGTTTGCAGAATAAGTGAATAATGAATTCTAAGTTTCATGGGGGTGCAGCATGTAAAATATGTGAGGAGAAAGTATGTATATATAGGTAAAATCAGTTTCTAGCATACATTGACTTCAAGGTTTACAAGGAATGGACTAGCAAAGAAACAGAGGATAGACTATTGCCTTACCCTAAAATTGGGAATATTTATGTCTCTAAGTCAGAAAATTACAAGTTGGATGTTAGAGCATGCACGTAGAATGCAGGAAGCATGATGACACGATGCTGGAAAGGCAAGCAAGTTAAATTCATGGAAGGTCTTCATCGTCATTCCAGGCACATTACCCTGTATGCTCAATGCTTCAATTAATTTTTCAAATTATGATTATGAAGTATTTATTTTCTAATAAAGTGTTATGAAGAAATGTAGGACATGAATAAAATTTTTTAAGAGTAGTAATATTGAAGACAGTCTTAGATCTCCAGAACCCTACAGATCTGGGGAGCTAGCCTCTAAGACCATTTTGTAAAATAAACACAGGGCTCCACAAAATGTAGCATGAAGCAATCAGATTCAGGTGACGGAGCACACTGATGGCAGAGACTGCTTATCAACCACATGTTGTCAATCATAAGCCAGAAGCAGCTGGAACTGTGAACACGAGACAGGCTTAAATCTTGCCATCAAAGAACTGAGATGATAGAAATATGGGGAACCTGTCTCTCCAGAGCTGGACATCACCTCCCGCTTCATCACTAAATAGTCACACATCAATGAATTGTCACATGTACAGTACACATAATACATATGAAAACTGGATTTTATCTCAACAAATGCTAATGTTTCTTAGTGTACAGTGAAGCTTTTTCAGTATTTAGTGAAGACACAAGTGACTTGTGTAACAACTGGCTACTTCTTTGTAAGACGACGTATAGTATAGAGTAGCACCCAGCTTTCCCTAGCTGAAAAGAGATAAAATGAAACGTGTTTATAGGCCCATACAATAGGCAAAATGGAGTAAAATCAACAAACACATGTTATTCTCAAGCAAATGTAGAAGCTTTTATGAAATCCAATCCATACTAAGAGTTAATGCAAAAGCAGGTATTACTGAAACTTCTGTATCAGCTAGGAATGCATTTGGCCTCAGGTAAGAGAAAACCTTTACTACATTGCATAAGAATCTATTTAACTAATTCACCAAGAACTACCAGGAATGGCTATACAGAAGCTTAACAATATCTTTAGAAAGAAGCTCGCTCTTTCTTCTTTACCATGTTTGGTAATGGCTGCTTCACTTTCATGTATTAAGAGACCCTACCAGATGGAAAAAAGTTGTATGAAGAGATGGCACTTGCAGACAAGCCTTTCAGTTTCATTGTGTCTCATGAATCTCCTAGCTTCAAGGAAGGATGAAAATTTGGCATTTTAGCTTTATAATAACTAAATAGTTAGAAGGGGTTTGGAAATCGAGTTTAGATCACCCAATTTACTAGGTCTACTACTGGCTTTTATTTAAAGTGCTGAAACTTCAGGTTAGAGAGGTCCAATGGGAAAAAAGAAAGAAAGAAAAAAAAGGAAGGAAGGAAGGAAGGAAGGAAGGAAGGAAGGAAAGGAAAGGAAAGGAAAGGAAAGGAAGGAAAGGAAAAGGAAAAGAAAGAAAAGGAAAAGGAAAAGAAAGAAAAGAAAGAAAGAAAGAAAGAAAGAAAGAAAGAAAGAAAGAAAGAAAGAAAGAAAGAAAGAAAGAAAGAGAAAGAAAGAAAGAAAGGAAGAAAGAAATATATGTGTGTGTATACATATATATATGTATATATATGTATACACACACATACACATAGAAGCTAAATGTATCTATAGGACCTACAGAATTAGAATATTTTGATGCTGTTGCTTTTTTATCTTACCAAAAGATGTCAACGAAACCTTTTCACAGAACTATGTCACAATAGCCATATACCTTCCTCAATTTTACAAATTAAAAGGATAGAATAATGCACATTTATATATCTTCTAATGTTGGCCACGTCTATGATTAGTTGGCCACATTTTCAAGTATAAAAACACCTTTTAAAAATAATATTTTTAATATTTTTAATCCAAAAATATTATATTGCCATTTTAATATCTTTGAACATTATGGAAAGGCACAAAAATGCATAAAATCCTAGCATTTACATTGCACTCTAACACTAAAAAGTAATATACTTTTAATAAATTGCAATTGATTTGATATAATCCCTAAAGTGACATGACTTCCTCACTTGTAACCTTTTTCTCCAACCAAACTTCCTCAGTAAATAGCTGGGTCTCCCTATTTCATTGTTTGAAAACCGTGTGCTTCACCTGAGAGAGAAAAATGGTCATCCAACTTCCACTTTAATGCTCCTGATAAATGTACTCTACTGACTCTTAAAAAGACGAAAAGCTATCCAAGTATTTAAGAAGAGAGGAGTCAAACCCTTCGACAATTAAAGATAAGTAAAGATTCAAAGTTTTCATTAGAAGAAATCTTCCTGAGTTTGCCAGTTACTGGAACATTAATCCTGAGCAATTCTGGCATATGCTTTACTAATGCAACACTGAAGCAGCTCATTCTACTAATGGCTAGTGCTAATTCATGGAAAGGTCCTTCTTATAATAAGCAGAACTCTGGCTTGCCTTAATATTAACACTTATCTTCTAAACTGGCCTTTTCTTTTACCAATTAGGGCCTTTTAAATAATTGAAAGGAGCTTCCATTTTACCCTGTCATTCCTGTTTCTTCTTTCCAGTGTCTGTGTGTTGCAGAAATGGGGGAAGAGAAACATTCCTTCACTTATAGGGTAACATAGGATAATTTTATTTCTTCAAGGGAGATGAGTGTAAGAAACTCAATTTGTGGTTTTCCTTCTGTTTTCACAATGTTTATCCACTCTCTCATCTCCCCTCCATTCAGAGAGGGTAATTAATACAGACCAAGGTCTAATATCCATTCCTCTCAAATAGGTTAATTTGCAAAAGTGTGTGTTTTGTGTTTCTTAACCTATCAGTAATCTCTCTCAGATGAAAAGAATGCCTATAAATGACAGATATTCTCCTCAACCATTTCTCCGTAGTAAGTTTACCATTAAGGCCCTCCCAATAGCTCTTACTATAAGAAATAACTATTACTGAATTGGTTGGCCTTAAACTCAATGGGCAAGAGAGCTCAACTCCTAAAGGAAAGCATGGAAAGACTCTCATCACCATTAGGTCCAAGCCACATTTTTCACTTAACTTTAACAGTAAGTTGTGTGCTCTGGATAATAAAGATGATACTGGATATATTACATCCTTCATCAAAATCTTCGTACTTCATATCAGTTAGCTCAGAACCTAGAGTGAGTCTGATTATTATTCATATCTAGTAACTCACCCCTAATAATCTCTAGCTCTTTCAATGTTCTGGAGTACATGCCTTATTATCCAATATTCTGTTTATGCTTTTATGCATATCCTTTACTTTGTATAGACACCTCTTACAATATGGCCTCATAGCACCACAGTTTATCAAATTTTTTTTTCCTTTAAATTAAACTCAATTAGACCTTGGTTAACATCTAGATGTGAGTGCCTCGGTAGATAATTTATTGGCCATGAGTTAGGTTTTCCATCCTAAGTAGACAGAATGATATCAATCTCACAGAACTGTTATGAAGTTAGAGATAATTAAGATAGCATTTGTAAATCATTTAACACAATGCCTGACATATACTAGATCTATGAGAAATGTTAGTTTATCTTTCAGTGTTTCACACAAAATTGAACCTACTTAAGTATAATACCTGGCACATACTAAAGAGACTAACATTTAATACATGCTCCATTAGGGGAGACACATTTTAAGGAAATTTTGTAGGACTGAATTATTTCCACATTAATAAATGAAATACTACCTTTCTATTAAGAAGTTGCAGTTTCTCAAAATATTTGTTCATTGTGGTACAAAAATCAGACAATTTCTGCCTATTTTCTGAGCCCCACTTAAATGCTCTCTTTTACATGAAGGTTTAATGATGCCACCTCAATCTCAGCAGAATCAAATTAATAGATTTGATTTAGATATCTATTATACTACTGATTTCATTCTATATTTTACCATAATTATCTGTTATTTCATAATCCAAAATGCATTGTAAACTACTGTGAAAATAGGCCTGGCACTGTGGTACTGATCCGTACCGTGGTACCAATCTAACTTTAAAATCTCTTAGAGGTCAAAAGGCAGTGTGAATAAAGGTTTAATATTAGGCCTGGCTTGATGAAGTTCGACTTAAAAAGTTTTTTGGGGGGAAACAGTAAGTTAAGACTGATGAAGATATTGTTTATGCCTCTTTTGTGTGTGGCACTACACTGGGTTGTGAGAGGTGTGAGTTGGCACGCAAGCCTTCAAACATAATGGTATATAAAACTGGTGAGTAAAAGGGCAATGGCCTTTAATAGGTCAAGGTGATCCACACATAGTCCTCAACCACAGCAGCCATACACACTCCACATCTATGTAGAAACAAAAGAAGCTGCACATTTTGGTACCCATCAGGCCTCCTAATGAGATGAAAATGTTGTACTTGCTATATTCCCTGCTTTTTATCCTTCTAAAAAAGCTAAATAATTATAATATTAAAGCCTTTTTATGTCCTATTGCCAATCTAAAACCATAACCATAGCTTAGATACCACAGAGAGTCTGTTGTAGCTTATTTGAATAATAGCAAAACCGACAGAGCATTTGCCAAGTATCTTAGCTCATTAGAATAATACCTGGAATTTAAAATTGTTGAAGGATCATGGCAAAAGCAGGTTATCAAAAAAGTTCAGAATGTATTACAAACATTGAGTAGTTAGTATGATTAGTATGTAAGATGGAAAGGAGGAATATAACCTGTGCACACCCCTGAAATTTTATACAATACTTTTTATAAATATGTATATGATTATTTCTGAGATGTTCAAATTTTAGTGAGATCATGAAATATGATCCATCCCTTAAAAGGTTAAGAGCTATTACTTTTTCTTTGGTTTAGACAGTCTGTCTGAATACTGTTCTGAGAGGAATCAGGTAATTTATAAAGAAAATTACTTCTTTGATGCTTCAGGTTACTATTTAGAAAATTACTGTTAGACTCTAACAAGTGCCTTTCACTTGCTGAAATTAAGGTTAATTTTTTTTCCCTGAAACGTCTTGCTTATTCCTGAGAAATTACTCAAATACTGTTTAAGGGGAAATGTTTCCAAGAATCCAGGACAAGAGTCGATCGATTATATTACTTCTTATAAAAGGTATCCCTTCTGCTTTTCCTAATGCAAATATAGCACATTATTGGGTTTGAGGAAGAAATGCACAAAAAGGAACAAGGTTAATATGAAAACAAAGAAGTATTAGTTTTTAATCTGATTGGTGTTAGGAGTAAAATCGTTAGGGTGAGTAAAAGTATCCCCCATCCACCATCCTGACCCAATGACTCCAGTTCCTATAACAGAGTCAAGCATTGAGGAAATGCCAACACCACAGCAGTGAAGGACACAGATGAAAAGAGTTTCAAAATATTCACTACTAGTATTGGTGATTATGGTAGTGTTGAGTTGATTACAATACCAGTAGACAGTGTTTCTTTTTAATATAGAGGTTTTCTACAATGGCTAATGTATCCATTCCTAGTCATAAAAGGCTTTAACTTCAAGCAAGACAATAGCCAAGCAATGTCAGTGTGAACTAAAGAGTTGATTTATTTTTTCCTTACTTAACAAGTACACAGGAGGTTAGTTTTCACAGTCATTTGTTAAGCCAGTGCCAAGGATTTAGAAATGGCATCACAACAATTTTCCAAGTCTTCTTTTCGGTGTTCTAACATGATTGAAGGAACTCCTAGCATGACATCTTCACACAATTCCATTCAAGATAATAAAGCAAGCAAGATTTAAACAACAGATAGAAACAAGAACAGAAGTGATATCAGTAGAATTAACCTTGAGAAAAACAGTCATTGTGTTTTTATTTCTGCTTTGTTTCCATTTTTGTTTGGTGAACCTCAACTATATTGGTTTCAGTTCCTCATAATCCTATGTTCAAGTTATATTCTCATTAAAGATCGATGCGAGTCATCTCTCTTTTTATAAGTATTTATCGATTTATCACATTTGATCCCCATTCAGTGTCATTTCCCTCACACTGGACAATGGCTGGACTCAGTGCTACTGCCATATTTTGTTTCTATGCCTTTTTAGTGCTAGGAATAAAACATCTGTATTTTTAAAGATAAAATACATCATGAGTTCTCACTGATTATTTTACTCTAAGCTCAGTAGTACAGACTTTTTACTTTGCCTCATTAATCTTACAATAGAATCTAATTTAGCTCATGCCAAGAATCTTAATTTCAGAGATATCAACCATAGCTACTCATTTACTTTGTACCACAAAATAAAAACAGCCTCTGAACAATAATATCAAGACTGGAATGTATGTCATCAAAGTAGTGACAAGGTAGTTCCTAACTTTAGTCCCTCTCACAAGAAATTAACTAGCCATAGACAAGACACCAATGTGAAAATACCAGAACCCAGGGGTTAGGCCAAAGCACCCCCATGGACAGCAGAGACCAAGAGAGGCTATGTTAGAAGGATAAGTGGAATGGCGAGGCTCTGATCATGTCACCCAGGATTCGAACCCTGAACTGATCCACATTTACTCCAGGTAGGCTTTCTGGGGTTGGGTGCCTGATAATATCTAGTAGACAGTCCTTCCCATTTTTGTCTAGGAAAGACAGCCCTCTCCTGCCAGCATGACCAGCTGGTGGCATCTGGAAGGAGAGGATGGTTTCCGTTGTTCCTCACCACCTCACTGTCTTCTCTCTCTTGTTAAAAATGAAAATAAAATTCCAAATAGCAATAATGAGATGAGAAAAGAAGTATTGGCCCAACCAGATATATCTCTAGGAATTATAAAACCAAGTCAATAAAAAACTGGATCAACAGCTTGGTGGAGATCAACTAAAAAGTTATACTGGTCTGGAAATGAGGTATCATTATTTTGGGGTAGAAAAAAATCAGTCTGCAAAGAGAAGGTAATAGAACATACACACAAAGATAAATGACTGAGTCAGGTATTATGGTTTTCTAGTACCTGTGGCATCTAACCATTCTTCAGCCTTCGTATTCTTAAAGTAAATTCCAAGTTTTATTTCACTGGTTTAAGTGAGCCTCTTTTCCTTCATATCCAAAGAACCCTGACTAGAATAGGCAGAAATAAGGTTGCAATTAGGAAGCCTACCCTTCAAACTGTCTTATTCTGAGAGTGTAAGCTAATATATAATTGGCTAAGAATGGCTTCTTCTTGGCACAACTTCATGGAACCCTACTAAAAAGGGCTTTTTTCACTATGAATATTCTATAAAATGTGTATGTATATTTCCATAGTCATCATCATTTCTTTCTCTGTCCTTTTAATTTCAGCAAACTTCTCTCTACTGTGCTTGCACTGCAAGTTGGTTTCTTCTTATATAGAGTTCTTTTTTCTGTATATCACTGCTGTGATTTGTTTGTACTTTCATTTTCCAAGTACAAGCAACATACCATCTATCAAGTTTTGATACTTGTGATATTATTATAATGTATAATATTTTGTTGATGACTTATTTTAGTAAGAATATATAGATATAAGTATATAATTTTTTCCTGTTCATATCATTGTTAATTTCCCTGAAAATGACATATAAAACCACTAATGGCAGTTATTCAATGTCAAACCTAGCATTCTTCCTGGTAGCTGTTTCCCCATTTCCCTCCTGAAATTTCCGTTAAATACTTGTGTCAAAACATTTACTGTATCCTTGCCCATGAGTTTTACAACATAAATTAAGGTTGCAAATTATGAAATGCTCATCTTTAATTATTGGATTTCTAAATATCTTTCTTCACTGAAAGCATGATCTTAAATTGGAAAAACAATTAGAAGAACAATTTCTGCCCATCGATCTAATTTCTTTCCCTGAACTTCATAATAACAAGTGAGGTATTTTTTATATTGACATATTACCATGAAACTGAGCAAAAGTGGGTACTATTTTATAGGGTTGGTGAATTGTAACAAACCCTATATTATATCCCAAACCAGGAAAACAGCATATATTTTTAAATTAGACATAACAGTGTCTATACAGCCAACATTTTGAACCTAATAAGGAATTTCTATTAATGTGTGCTTCTTCCCAATAGATGACAGATAAATGGTAGATAGATAGATAATTTATTATATGAATATACTCACACAATTATAGAGCTCAAGAAGTCCCACAGTTTGCCTTCTGCAGACCAGAGTACCAGGAAAGCCAGTGATGTAATTCAGTCCAAGTCGGAAGGCAGGTGTCTGAGGGAAGGAGAAAATGAATATTCAGCTCAAGTGGAGATAGTAAATTCCCTTCTTCCACATTTTTCTTGTATGCAAGCCCTCAGAGGATTGGATAATGTCCAGTTGCTTTGGTGAAGGTGATCTTTACTCAGCCTGCCAATTTATATATTAATTTCTTCCAGAGACACCCTCACAGACACACCCAAATATAAGGTTTTGCCGGCCACCTGGGCATCCCTTAGTGTAGTCAAGTTGACACATAAAATTAACCATCACAAATATCAACAATTTTGCTTAAACTATTATTGCCTTGATAGCCTCCTCATCATTCTGTTAGAAATATTCTGCTGTTTCACATACTCCAGATTCGGTATCTAGATACTTAATTCTATAATTCTTCCCTACTCCTCATTTGTCTTACTCTATTTTGCCATACCATTTCTTCTTTCCTATTGTTCTATATTATTTAATTTACAATTTCATTATTATTATTAGCTAAAATTTAAGCTCCATAGAGTCTGTAATTTGTTTTGTTTTATCCCACTGATATATTTCAAGCATCTAAAATACACCTAGTATATAGTAGGGACTCACTATGCATTTGTTAAATGAATGAAAATAATATCTTGTTTAATGTAATGGCACATAGTTTCTTCTTTCTTTTTCTCCTGTATAT
This sequence comes from Rousettus aegyptiacus, assembly GCF_014176215.1. Taxonomy (NCBI): domain Eukaryota; kingdom Metazoa; phylum Chordata; class Mammalia; order Chiroptera; family Pteropodidae; genus Rousettus; species Rousettus aegyptiacus. The sequence goes on from NW_023416310.1 coordinate 24,208,280, forward strand.
TCCATTATCTACTTTGAAAAACTCTAGTGCTGATTTTTTATTTTTTTGCAATTTTCATCTAACTCCATTTTTAGATGACAAAAGTAATACATACTTATCTAACACGTGCATGCACAGTTTTATTTTTATAGATTCCTTATGGATTATTTTCTTCTATTTTTCAGATAAGCTAGAGTACACAGACAGAAGCTTAAGTCAAACTTTTTCAGAAAGCTTTCTATCTGGGAAGGTGAACTTACACATATAAAACATATTATTGATGACCATATCAATGAGGCAGACGCATAACATATATATTATGTTGGTCTCAAGAACAGCTTTTTGCCAAAAAGTGTACTGCTGTACTTGTTTCCTCTGATGGCCAAAATGTGTGTGCTATGTGCCACCGAATCGGTTTGAATTTCTAGCAACTCTACGAATGAGAGATGTCTACAATGTTCCATCCTTAACGACACTTCTTAGCTCCTATGGACTCATGCCTCTGGCTCTTTTATGGAGTTAATTCATCTTATAGTTGGTCTTCCGCTTTTCCTGCTGTTTTCTATTCTTCCAGTATTTTTGTCTTTACTAAAGAATTCTGCCTTCTCATGATGTCCCCAAAGTAGGGCAGCTTCGGTTTTGCCATTTTTGTTTCCAGCGATGTTTCAGACTTACTGTGCTCTAGGATACACTTGTTCATCTCTCTGGTGGTCCAAGGTAACCCTAGAGTGCTCCTCCAACACCATATTTCAAATAAATCAATTGTTTTTCTCTATCAGCCTTCTTCACTGTCTAACTTTCACATCAGTACATAGTAATTGAGAATATGATCTCAGCCTTGGTCTCTAATGACATTTATTTGCTCTTCTATTGCTGCCCGTACATATCTCAGCCTTTTCTTTGTTCATGGGCTGAAAACTCCATTTAAATTGATAACTAAGCCAAGATAATCAAAATCTTTAATGATTTTAATGTCATCTCCAAATGCCACTGTAAAATCCTTTTTGTGTGTGTACTATTCAATGGGAGCCAGCGGGATTGTTATATTTAAACCTTCATGGCCACAGTAGTAAAATAGATGGTCTCCTAAAAGACTGAAATAATAAATTATCTATAAGTTCTTAACCCACTGTCATATAGGGACTTATGCTCAGAGAAAACATAGTCTGACACTTGCATGTTCTTAAAGACTCAACAGCTGAGATGAGATTCTAAATTCCATTGCTGCTGGCTCTTTTGATTGACCCCATGAACCATGTTTCATGGGTTGATGGAAATTGGAATTAACTTTTATCTACAGGGAAATAATATTTTTATAGCTGCTCACAATCCTCCCTGTAAAACTGTCAAAATTACAAATGCTACTGGCAACAAAACATAAGTTGTACTGCCTCATAATAATCCTAAGTACTATATAAGAAAAACAAATATTCATGCCCTATTCTTTACAGAGTACCAGTTCTTGATTCACACTGGCATAGTGGTAGTTGCTAATATTTTCATTGGTTAGATTTATGTTCTTCCCTTTGTCTGCTTGTCTCCTTGCCTCCTATGAAAACATAAGAACATCTATTCCCATGGCCCTAGAGTGTTAATGACACTGTTGATATGACCCCAAAGGAGCATCTAACAGAAGTATTTGCTTCCCTATCTCTTCTCTTCAGTTTAGCAAACTTCCTAGGTTCAAGTCATAGCTCTGACACAGCTCTGTGACATTAGGTAGGCGACTTAACTGCAGGATTCCTTCATCTACATAAACCAACCTATAGGAATGATTACGATGATGAGACATGTTATTTGTAAAGGACTTAATACTCCCTGGTGTCACATAAATAAATCTAAGATGTTGTGATCAATATAAGGCTTCAACTGATACAGTGTTTTAAGAATAAGATGATGGTGGCATGCATTCTTCCTCCAATTCTTACTCTCCCTATGCCTTATAAAACTGCACCTTTCCCTGTCCTCACTTCATCCCTAGGAAACTAAAAAAGCTAAATAAACAAGTAAAGGGCAGAGGGGACCAAATTTATTTATAGCGTTACCTTTTGAAATTAAAAGTTTGAGTTTTTAATGCCACTAAATCTTTAAAGGGGCCATTTCTAACAGTTGAAAGTAAACAAACATTTCTATAGTGAAGAAAAGAAAGAAATACATTATTTTACTACTTTTTTACATATAAAAGTCAAGTTGATATTTTTAAAAATAGTAATGTAGCAGGGGCATAACTTTTCTGTGATTCCATTTTTGATTAAATCCTCCTTTGCATTTAGGCTGTTACATAGCAAGATGGAGTCCAAGATACTTACAGAATTTTTGCCAGACACCCATTTACTATATAGATTTGTAAACCCAATAGTGTGGAGAATTTACCTAAAGAGATATTTAAAAAATTCAAGGAAGTTGCAGGCTTCAATCAGAAAACTACTTGTTTTGCTAAACTGCCCTAATATGTTTTGTTATAAATTCTTTCTCTAGATTTTATTTACATTCTTTTAAACAATCAATCGCACAGGCCAACTTAAAAGACGAAAGCTTAAAATGAACCAATCCATATCGACCTGAAGGAAGTGCTGTTAGCATTGGGTGTTCATGGTCCCAGACATGTTGATATGCCAAGGACAAATATAAAAATAAAAGAAAGAAAAAAGAAAAAAACAGAGAAACAGGTTTGGATTATAAAATTATTTTTAAAAGAGATATTCAATTATTTGTCTCATATTTAGATGAAGAAATGAAACTGAAATAAAACTAAAATTTGGGGTGGCTTTCAGATAAAGTTTCTTCATCATAGACATATTTTCTAAAGCATCAATCCAATGTCATATGAAATTAACATGAAATACTGGTCTTTTACTGTCTCATTTCAGGATTTTAGCCTCTTTTTCATAGAAATGACAGCTCAGGTCATTTCTATGAAATGACCTGGGGGTTCACCAATAGGCCAAATAGAATTGTTAATAGTAGAGGCATAAGAGCTTCCAAAGACAACATATATAGTTTTTCTTAGAAAAAAAAATCTCTCATATATATATATATTACACATATTATACATATACTACTGCTTCCCTTTTTCTCTAGACAAAGTTTGGTTTTAAAGTGAAATAGAAATTTGCAGAAGTTATATGCCCAATTTAAAGACTCTAGTCACAAAATAGACAAATAAAACATTACAGAATCATTATAAATAATCTAATTCCCTAATTCCCTACTCAGCACATACTTATGACTTGTTAAATATTTATGGTAGGTTATATGTAGAGCAGTCTCTATCAAGGACCTAAGGGGGATACAAACAACAATAATAAAGAAATGCCTATGGTAAGTGTCAAAGTGAAGCACAGACATAATCCTCTAGGAGTTTCAAGAGGAAAAGCACACTTTCCTAAAGGGATCAAACACTTGACAAATGGAGATGGGCAGACAGAATCAGAGAATAAACAGAAGTGAAGGCCTGGAGGCAGGCTATTATAATAGAAGTGTTCCGCCTCTCCCTGAAAATGTCCTATCTAATGACAGCTGTGATCCTTTAAGACTCTTAAAAGCTGTACAGCAACTGCACACACATCGGTAGTTTTAAAAGTCTTTCCGGTAACAAGTAAAACAAAATTGAATTGTAGTTGATACTATATTTCTTACCAGGTCACTGATTTAGAGAAGGTCAAGATTAGCCGTGGATTGAATAGTAAGTAGAAGAGGTGAAGTTTAAGTTCAGAGTTCCTCCAGTCACTCATCTTTTATGATGACCCCTACACCTGGGTATGCGAAAACATTCTTAATAACCATAGATCATTTTTTAATTGAGATATAATTCACATACCATCATTTTTTAATTGAGATATAAGTCACGCATTTAAAGTATACATTTCAATAGTTTTTACCATATTCATAAAGATGTACAACTATCATCACTATCGAATTCCAGAATATTTTTATCACTTTGAAAATCTAAACCAAAAACCTGTACCTATTATGAGCCACCCCTTCTCTCAGCCCCTGGCAATCACAAATCTACCTTCTTTCTCTCTGGATTTGCCTATTTTCTACATGTCACATGAATGGAACCTTGCTTATTTCACTTTATACAACGTTTTCAAAGTTCATGCATGTTGTAGAATGTATCAGTACTCCATTCCCTTTTATGGCTAAATAATCAGAACTATTATGCCTATATGTTCCCTAATATAAACTTATCTGCCTGAGCATATGTATATTCTTGGTTGAGGCATTATACTGGTTCTTCTCCAAGTCTCCTTTTATAATTGACCTTTTATTCCTTGTGCTGTAAAAGCTCTAGGATTCTCTATCAGTTTGAATCTTACTGTGGTACCTTATTTTAGGTGAACAGTCTTAAAAAGACAACCTACAAATGTACCACAAACCATTCACCTACTTATCTTAAAAAGAGATATATTCCAACATAATTTTTCTTTTTATGTTTAACATTTATTCATCAAATATTTAATATATTCAAGTTTTTATATTTTTATTAATAATAATTTTGATACTTCAGTCAAGGAAAAAAGTTAACACATAAACCCACATGGTCATAGAAAATAAATTAAAAGTATATGGTCATAGGAAATAAATTATGTACACAGTTTCACTGTAGAGAAGAATGAGAGAGTAATTACTAAAATACTTTTGAGAGTAAAACTATATTATATTAATATAAAATTAAAGAAGTAGAGGGAAATTACAAACTCATGAGAAAAGGAAACTGTAAAATTTATAATAGTAAAAAGGAGAATTTATTTTAAGTGGTTTATAATTAATAGGAAATTGCTATTGCATTGGTACACTATTGCAAATATTTAAAGGAATGATATGTGCCACCAACAGGTTTTATTTTAAATATCATTTTACAAAATGCTATAAGCCAAATTCTTTTCAACAGCTGAAGTTTAGAATCTAGATATATTTTTAAAATCTAGATGTAGACTACAATGTGTTCAAAATATTACAGTAGTAAAATAAAAAATATATCATTATTCAAAATGCAATAAACAAACTAAATCTTCTAGATAAAAGACAAAGAACATCACAATAGTAAAAAGAAACTTTGGAAATATATAAACTGATCCTAAAGTTTACATGGAGAAGCAAAAGACTCGGAAAAATTAACTCCGTACTGAAAGAGAAGAACAATGTTGATAAGCTGACGCTACCTGACTTCAACAAGATTTAGTACAAAGCTACTATAATCAAGACAGTGTGGTAGTGGTGAAAGAACAAACAGATCAATGGAACATAATAGAGAACCCAGAAAGGGGCCCCCACAAATACAGTAAGTTGATCTTTGACAAAGGAGCAAAGGCATTACCATGGAGAAAAAATAGTCTTTTACAAATGGTGCCATAACAACTGGAAATTGCAGGCGTGGTGGGGGGGGGGGGCGCGGAGAACATCATCTAGACACAGATCTTACATCTTTCACAAAAAATAATTCAAGATGGATCATAGACCTAAATGTAAAATGCAAAACTATAAAACTCCCAGAAAATATAGGAGAAAATCTAGATGACTCCTGGATATGGTAATGAATTTCTAGGCATGACCAATGAAAGAAATAATGGCTAAATTGAGCTTTATTAAAATTAAAATCTTATGATCTGTGAAAGACAATATCAAGTGAGTAAAAAGACAAGCCACAGACTGGGGGAAAATATCTGCGCTAGACACATCTGATAAAGGATTGCTAATATACAAAGAACTCTTAAAAGGCAATAATAAGAAATAAGCAACCCAATTAAAAAATGGGCCAAAGACCTTGACAGATATCTCACCAAAGAAGATGTACAGATGACAATAAGCATATGGAAAGATATTTCATATCACACATCATTAGCAAATGCAAATTAAAATAATTGAGATACCATTACAAACCTATTGAGAATGGCCAATATTCGAAACACCTACAAAACCAAATGAGCAGTAAAAATGCTTGTTCATTGTTGGTGGGAATGTAAAATGGGATAGTTACTCTGGAAGACATTAAAAGTCAACATACTCTCACCAGCAATCATATTCCTTGGTATTTACTCAAAGGAGCTGAAAATTTATTCCACAAAAACAACAACAAAACCTGCACACAGATGTTTATAAGCAGCTGCATTCATTATTACCAAAAACTTGGAAGCCACCAAGATGCCTTTCAGTAGGTGAATGGATAAACTGTGGTATATCCAGGCAATGGAATATTATTTAGCACCAAAAAGAAATGAGCAATCAAGACATTAAAAGACATGGAGGAAACATATATACTACCAAGTAAAAAAAAGTGATCTGAAAAGGCTACATACTGTATGATCTCAACTATATAATGTTCTGAAAAAGGCACATCTATGGGTACAAGATTATTGGTTGTCAAGGGCTGGGAGAGAGTGGAAAGAGGAATTAATTAGCAGAGCACAAAGGACAGTGAAACTATTCTGTATAATACTATAATAGTAGATATATGACCTTATATATTTGGTAAAATTCATAGACTGCACAACACCAAGAATGAATCCTAATGTAAACTGTGGATTTTGGGTGATGATGTATCAGTGTAGATTCATCGATTATAACAAATGTCCCACCATGGTGCAGAATGTTGATAGTAGGGAAGTTCGTATGTGTATGGGGGCAGGGAATGAGGATATAGGAACCATCTGTACTTTTCACTTAATTTTGCTGTGAGCAAAAAATGCTCTAAAAAAAATTGTTAAAAAAAAGAACAAAAATTCAGACATTGCTATGTACCTGAGATACATTTAAAACATAAGTAAACAGGAAAGTAGGATGTAAAAAAAGAAAGACGAAAGAAGAAAAACATTTAACAGGCAAAATAACTACAGCTGCATGCCTTAACATGAATGAATCTCCAAAAGCAGGCTACATAAGAATACGAGCACATGATTCTATTTTATTAAGGGAAAAATAAGTAATAAAAAAAATCAATGGCTCGTGAATGACTACAAAAATGGTATAACCATGAAGCATAGCATGAGAAAAATAACACAATAATCAGGATTATAGTTACCCCTGGAGAATGATATAGAAAAATAATTGGGAGAACACAGTGAGTTTCTGAGGTATAAATAATATTCCATTTCTCAATGTGTGGGGAGCACTTGGGTGTTAATTTATTCGTGCTCTTTAGACATTGTGTGTACATTGTGAATTGTAAAGAAAAAAGGGTGATACAACTTACTGGACTATATAAATTGTCCTGGGTAGGGTAGGCTTCACACAGCCTTTGCTGGAGAGAGCCCCACCACCATCGAGATTCTGGTTCCCCTCCACTGTTTTCAGAATTCTACTCTCCTCTGTGTGTCAGTTTCATCCTAAGGTTTGCTTTCTTCATTGTAGCAAAAATGGCTCTTGCAGTTCTGGTCACACACACGCGTGCGCACACACACACACACACAACCATCCTGAAAAGAAGGGCTTCTCTTCTTCAAACTATCAATCAAAAGTCCTTTTGTTTCACATACATCAGACCTACTTAGATTACAATCCTGCTTGAATTAATTAATATCTGTGGTGAGAGTTGAGGCTAAGACTATCACTCTCCGCCCAGGATGCGGAGAGGAGAGCGTGGAGGCAAGCAACCAGGGTGTGCAATTCTGCCCAGTTCGCCTGAGACCTCACCTCTTTTAGCACTGACAGTTCTATATCCCAGGAAAGCGCTCAGTCCCAAGTAAACAGAGATGGTTGGTCACCATACAACCAATAGCATAGATCTAAAAATCAGCGGCCCCCAAAACCCATGTTCAGGTCTTGCTACCAGGAAGATTTAAGTAAATGAATACATCTATTTCTCTTTCTCGCAAGAGATATATATTACCCACAGGAACCACTGAATCTTTTTTAGATTATAGAGTTCCAGACTCCATAAAAAAATTCTTTTAAAATTTTAACTTTCTCTTAAATGACCAATTAATATTTCTCATGTTTTCCAACATCATTTGACAGTGGTATTATTGACTCCTCTTTAAAATCAGAGCTCTTCGACGGTCATCCCCCCAAGCGTGAGATCTTACTGAGGATCATTCCACAGTTTAAGAGATGCTTGCTCAGCTATTCTTCAAATCTTAAGCAAGGTAGGAGCTAAAAGGATCTGTCTTCTGAGAAAGATCTGTTATTTTCTGGAATAAAGAAAGTCCTTAATAACCATTTTATTTAGAGCAATATAGTTTATCAACATTTCTCTTATTAAAGGAAAACAATAATATTCTGGTTAATTTCTTAATTCTTCTCAATTTGCATGACTTTGCAAATAGCCTACTAGCTCCCTACATGAAATAATAAAACAACAAATTTCACAATAAGTTTAATTTCCCTCTTATTTTCTGTTTGTCTTTCACTTTGTATAAATGTGTGAAACTGAGACAGTGAGGTTCTGTCCAACTAGTGTCAAAATAACTAATAACACCAATGAAAATGTTGAGCTATTTGGTCATTATTATGTAAAACAGGGATAATTTGGTATATTTTACAACATTCATTTAGCTAATTTCAAGGTTGATTTAGATAATCACTAGTAATCCCTGTTAAAAATAGAGATTTTATGGCCCTCCTCTAGACTTTTAAATTCAATAATCTAGGGTCATAGGGACTATGCTACCTTTCTGAACAAGGATCCAGAGACCGACTGTTCATCAAAGTCACCTCTGATGTATTTGCAAATGCGAATTCTAATGTAGCCTCCAGAAACTCTAATTCTAAAGTTTGCTGAAGACCATGAAACCTACAGTTCTGAGAGAGTGTGAAACCAAACCAGACTGCTGAAATTCTACCACAGTTGAAGCTTAAATCAAATGTGTTCATTAATAATGAGATTGAGCAATGACGAGGTTGGCTATCCATGAAAATTCAAGAGAAATGTCAGAAAACCCCAACTGAAAAAAAAAAAAACAGTCTGTAGGGCTTTTGGAATATAAGTTAAAAGCTATTGTCAGTGTGTTAATATAATGAGGAGTAAGGCAGCTTCTTTACATTACAATTTTGTCAGAGTTGATCAACCATTTCTCCGCCAAGCCCAAAGCAGTTGGAAATAAATCCCATTATAGCACAGAGTTTGTTTCACCCGTGGTGTAAATTAACCAAGGACATTTTCTGGTCAAGAATTCATTCAGTAGCTTTGCTGTATCCACACAGGAAATGGCTGTGACCTTTCTGAACTGTAAGGTTATGCATTTTGACAGGCGGCACAGAGCCAGTCCCTCCAACCATGCAGCACAGACGACCGCACACTGTTCTCCTGGGGCATGCTGTTATTCGTGTTGTTTAATCACATTCAGCAGGTCTGGAGCTGACCGTCATTCAGAATATCAGAAAGGCAGAAAAGCTGTACTGCTGATTCTGTGGAAATCCTCAGCAAGAAGCACATTCATAGCCGGTTGGTTATTTAATGGATGCTCATTCACCTCCAGAAATGTCATCCTCTTCTGTCTCTGCTACCTTTCAGCACATCCAACAGCAGTCCCAAATATTTTGATTTGTCAGAAATCACAAAACGTATTAAAAATAAAAGTCATTAAATGCCTTCTTTTCTCCTCAATATGGGCAGAAAAATGAATCATAGCCCCTGACTTAAGAAATCTTATAACCGAGTTAGGATACTGGCACTAATGTTTCCTATAGGGCTCCTTCATTTACCAATGTTAGCTCAATTTTAAATATGTCGGAAACAAAGAAAAATTCTTTCTCTCTCTCTCTCTCTCTCTCATACACACACACACACACACACACACACACACACACACACCACACACACACACACACAGAGCACCCACTTGCAATTGCTTCACACATTTTGGTGGTTTAATGGCATTGCTCAAGATTCACATCACACACTGTGTGAATTCTCACTGTCTCTAATTAATTATCTTGTTGTCTCTGTCTTTTCTTTCTCCCCTTCCCACCTCTTCATTTTTCAAAAACAATAAGAATTATTTTCTCATTCATAGGAATTCAGCTAGACATGCATGTCATCAAATTTCAACCTCTACCCTGAGTTACTTTTCAAAATATTTCTATTAAAGAAAATTTTCTTCACAAGGAAAAAAACAGTAAATAAAATTTTCTCCACCTTCAGCTTCTGAAACAACATTTAAAAACACAAGAGAATACTAAGTGCTAAATTGTGTGGTGCAAAAAAAAAAAAAGGTTTACATAGATATTAAGAGGCTGAAATGGTCAGTGATGGCTAGAGTATTTAAGGACTTGCTGAGGTGGCCTTTCGATGTGTTCTCAGAGCATTTTACTATTCAAGGAATCAATGCTCACACATTTGTTGGTTAACTTGGAGCTCTCCTCATTAAACTTTAAGCTCAGTGAGAACAGACACTATGCTTGTATCATTGATTTTATATCAGCACTGAGTACAGTGTCTTAGGCAAAATGGAGAGTCAATTTCAAAAGGGATAGTTTGAGTCTTGAAAGATACAAGTGGTTGGAAGTAAAAAGGCTAGACTTTCCCAGTGGGAAGAATAAAGTGAGTCAAATCTTAGAAAACTTAAAGACTAAAGAAATAGACTTAGTTAAAGTCAAATGAAGGAGATGACAAACACTGAGAAATAGCATGTTGAATTTAGAAAGTGATTAGATACGAAAGAACCTGAATGATTGTTGGAGGAGGTTAGATTCAGTGCTGTAGAACATAGAACAATCAGAGGTTTTTGAAGGCAGCAATGAAATAAAGTGATGTTTTAGAAAGTTAATATCCCAAAACCTTAAACAGTGCACCTAGTTTAAAGGTCACTTATAACCCTTATTTAGAGTATGATTAAGTATTTGAGTTTCTCATCTTAAAGCAGAGTTGCTTTCTCATTTACTTTTTTCCTTTCATTTCTTCGTCTTTCTGCATCTCTTACACAATATCCAGTCTACCAAAGAGGACATGATATATAGCTTAGGTCTATTCTTTAAGTAGAAAACATTTGAAAAACTCCTTTAGAAAATGGCATTAGGGTCTTAAAATATAGACTCTTTTGTTGATGGAAAAAATAGGCTCTCCTGGAGTGGTTTGCAAAAACATTAGAAGTAGAGACCAAATCTTTAACACTTAGTAGTTACACAGGAGCAATTTAAATAATCACAATAGGGTTAAATTGTTATGGGGTAAAAAAGTAGGCAATATGGACTTGAGAGAACAGCTCAAAACCCATGTAATAAATAGTAGATTAACAGTTTATTAATAAGAATAATCTATTTGCCAGCAAAGGGCAAGTTAAGCCTTAAATGTTTATAATGTGTAAATCTCTGATAGCTATTATCCTTCCTGTTATAATAACCCTGTAAAGACAGGAGAGACCCCCACCCAAAATTTGGATTGGATATTGTCGCTGATGATGCCATACACATACCAAGAGGGTATGAAAACTTGTATTACTTAAATAATGAGTTTTTCTGGGGAGAACTGGACATATCTCCCCAGACGGCCTGCAAATGGCTTGAGACTGCAGAAAAAGGGGCCTGGCCTTGGTTTTCTATGACAGCAAGTGGGGTGGGGCTGAGATGAGGGTTTCTACTGGTGGGCAGGGGTTTTAATGGTTTGAGCTTCCCATTGGCACCAAAGAAAAAAGCACACAGGCTTTCTAAGTAGCACCACCAGATGCAGGAGTTGAGGCACAGATGCTAAAAAGGAAGGAGTAATGCGTAAAGCTTTCAGAAGTTAAATAAATAATGAAGTCAGACTTTTTATTTTACTTTCACAGTTAGGTTTGCTTAATTTGACTCAGCAAGGATATAAGAATCACAAAATATTTTAAAAGAAAGACATACACATTTGCCTTTTCCCATGCAACTTTGTACAAAACAACACTAATGTGTGATGCTGTGATATGCACTGCCCCTAAGTTCTAGTCATTATGATCAGGTCTCCAACATCATTTCATTCTGAACAGCAATCTCCTTCCCATGGTGAGAGATTAGTTTAGAAACAAGCCTGTGATGCTAATCTGGCCAATAAGATTTAAGGGCAAGCTTACTTGGAGTAGGGGTGGGGGGATTCTGGGTTTGGTTTCCTCACTCTAAAAAAGGAAACTAAGGGAAGGGATTGTTCTATTTCTTTGATGGTTGCCAAGCCTGGAGGTGCTACCTGAAACTGCTGAAGTTGAAATATCCTAGTTGGCATAACTTTTATATAGAAAAGCTTTGGCAAATAAACTGCTAGAGTATGAACCAATTCTTAGGTATTCAATCATATTTTTAAATAAATAAGATGGTTCTATGGTAATCTGCAAAGTGTGTTTTAACCTTTAACAGCAATGTAAACTTGAGTGTATAAGTTAGCCATTTTGAGCATCAGTTTCTTTATCTCTAAAGGGTGAGTATTAATACTCACCAGACACTCTTTGTAGGGTTATTGTGGTAATCACATAAATTAATGTCATATTCATTAATTAATCCATTGATTAAAATATATTTAATGAGGACTGCTACAGCAAGTATTATGCTAGGAGGTCAGAAGAATTGTGAGTAAAATTGATATAATACTCCCTGCCTTCACATGTTTATAATCCAATTTAAGTACATTTCTCCACGTTGCAAGCCCTGAATATATATAAATATGTCTTTGTATGTATTTTGTATTGATTTTATTCACCATATATTTATTAGCACCCACTACATAAGAAATATCATCTTAGGTACCGGGGATTTTAAAAAAGAAGACGCAATTCCTATTCAGATGTACTCCATTATATTTATATTACATATAACTTTAGAATCCTTCCAACAATAAGAATTAAATACCAGGTGAACAGAGGACTACACAAACAAAAAGATTTAATTTTTAAAACAACAAAGAGCTTAAATGTTTAATAAATTATTAAATATATTCAAAATTTTAATAATGTTAGAAAAAGTACAGCTCTTCTTTCCAAAACTTTAGCTCTAAAAGAACCTAGGAAAGCACGTACCTGGCTAGGGGCAATAAGGATAACTTTATAGTCTTAGGCAAATCATCATTTATCACTTGGAACTGAGAACATTGCTACAAACAGAATTGGCAAGAAAAAAAAACAGCTTATGGGCAGACAACTAAAAGCATCTGTAATAATATCTGTGTCTATTCTTTATTGTTACCTAAAAGTAACATAATGATCTCTTAATTTATACAAAACATTGATTTTGCATTGGGGAAAATCGCCCTTATGTCATATAGTTTCTGTGCTATAATTTTCATGTTTATATTTTTGGATATTTTCCCAAAGTGTACTTAACCAAAAGTTGAAGCGAAAACTAATTTACAGCCACTTTGAATTTCCTATTTACCTTTAGATTTCACACTACAGACTCTTGGAGGACCTATCCATGGTGCTGGCTAGATCAAGCATTTCCAACAAAATAGTACTATCTACTCGGCTTGTACACTGAACCTTAGAGATGATCTCAGGGAAAGAGACATATGTCAGTATAAATCCATCAAAATTCAACATCAAACAAAAACGTTTTGCATTTGTGTGATTCTTTAGAGTTTTTTACATTATGTCTTACATCTAATTTTAACCACAAAACATTTTCATGGGGTCACATGAGAAACGTGTTCTTTGTTTTATGGGTGAGGTAACTGAAACAGGCCCCTGATTGTCTTTTCCAAAAATACAGAATATATCAATGCCAGCAGAGGACTATATTCATTATGGTTCGGGTTGAAAGAATTTGGAAGCACTCCAAGCTTGCAACCATATTTGTTCAGCCTGGGAGCTGGTATTCAATGAGATGAGATAATAATTATTCTTCAAAGTTGAGGAGCCATCCATATGACACAGAACTATGCATCCATTAAAAATTATATTTACCAAAATACTAAAATAGCAAGAGGTAAAGCTCATAAAAAGGCAAGGTTAAAAAATTGGAAATATAGTCACATCTACTATATTAATTCAACTTTATGAATGCATATAATATAGACACATATATCAAAGACTAGAAATACAATCACCAAAATATTAACAGTGGTTATCTCTAAGTGGGATTATAGGAAATCTTAGTTTTTATCTTTCCTTTTTGTGTGTTCCCCGCCCCCCAAGTTTTCTATACTGAAATATACTAGTTTATATAAATGACCGTTTTGAAATAAAAATGGGTGGTGCTTTGAGGCAAAACTAATACAATCTTTTTAATTGTCATATTTTTCAACTCAGTGTCTTGCTTTATGTCATTTTTTATTATATCTTCTAAGTTGGAACTCACTCTTCTGAAAAATACAAAATAAAGAAAGTATGCTTTTCCTTTGGGTATACCTTTATTAGGTATAGGCTTATCCTTGGGTCTCTATTTTTTCAGGCTTCACTAGAACTAGCCAAAGATTTTAAGCCAGTAAGCAAAATATGGCCATTGATCAAGGCAGTTCTTTGTGTTTCTACATCTGGAATAACCATTAGAAATAAGGTATTTGCAAACCATTTCCCAGAATATAGTGATTTCCTTCAGGCTCCAAATTATTATTGCAAATAAAATCAAAGTATGCCCTAAAAAAAGAGACATGCCAATGGTATCTCCTGACAAACAAAAACAAACACAAAAGCATGTACTTGAAAATTTTAGAAGTCTCATTCTGCAATGATATCATGGTTGTAAGTAAGGAAACCTGTCATTAATATTATCTCTAACAGTCCTTATTTAAATATCTGGTTTAATAGTTACATGCTTATCTAGTTTCTGTTGTAAAAAAATTTACTCACGAAATATCATTTTCACTTTAAAATATTTTGGGAAAAATATGGTTTCTCTAGCAAGGGTAGGAAGTGAAATAAAGTGATAGAGAATTTAATACATATGCAACCAGAGTAGGTGGTTATTATAGAGCTAGATGTGAACATGAACCTTCATTCCGATAATAGCTTCAGCTGAGCTAGCAATTTTCTGCACTGTGCAAGGTCTTTATATGTGTGTGATTCTTATGAATCACTCCAATTTGGAATTAGTGGGTAGTAGCTGTTCTCTTCACTTTACAGGCAGGAAAACCTCACAGAAAAGCACCAAAAGATTGTTCATCATTTCTAGTGTCAAGTAAAAGTCAATAGAGATGTGTAAAGAAGCCTAAGTCATTGTGACTAGATACACTTTGATTTCAAAATTATCTTCTACAAACAACAGCTTTAAGAATAATGCATTTGCTAATATGCATATATTTGATATTTAAATGAAAGAAATGATTATACCTCTGCAACTCTACCAAGATAACAAAATCAGTGATGTCAGATTCCTGGCAGAAAATGGCAAGCTCTTAAACAAATGTCTAAAATGGGAACCCCACTAGGTGCCGTAACAGCACATACCAGAACTATTTAATGATAAAATGACAACAAATACATTTCTGTACCAAGTAAAAGATACCATGTTTTCCTCTCATATTATAAGCCACTAACAGGACTGTAGGATGTGTGATTTGAGACTTACCTTGTATCATTTAGGACTAAAAATTAAAATTTCCGATGACCTTAAGGAAAATAAAGCCTTATATAAGGGGTTATATTCTTGAATAACTGTTCTAGATATTTTGATTCATTTATGGGAATCCGTAAGGTAAATAAAATTTAAAAATTTACAACATATTTAAATTACCAAAAACAAGAATAATGAATCACCATAGAAAACAATCTTTTGTTAAAATTTTACAATTAGTATAAAAACTTGGCTAGAGCTATCAAATATACAACTTCTCTAATATTAATAACCACCATTATTAAAACACAAAGGCTACTATATCCTAGGGGGTTTTCCCTCTCATTGATTTGGTGGATTCCAGAACTCCACTGACAAGTAGTACGATCGTTTGCCTTCAGAGAAACCCTGCCTTTATACTGGTTTATACTTCTCTTAAAATATTTTATTTATAAATTGAAACTTTCAATTGTTTTTCTCCACTTTCCATGGACAAGCACATCCACTCTCTTGTACTGGACTTATACTGCTTCCATTGTTGCCACATGGGGCATAGCCTTCCACTTAAATGAAACCTATAATCTCAGACTAAGCAATGTCAATTACCATCCACTCACTTCTTTTACATTTTGTTTCATGAAAAAAAAAATATTGTGACAATTGCTTTTAATCTGTATATGTAATTTTAATGTAGAGACTAAAACTTGGATTTCGTGTTGGTTAATAGTTACGGCATCTCAAAAACTTTCTATCTTGTACTGAAATGCAACCCATAAATGGCAACAAATTCTACTTACTTACAGAACAACACCCAAAATATAAAGGTGTAGAGATGTCTCTAAAATGTCTTCTTTATTTTATGGCATTCAACAACATAGGGGTAATGCCCATTATGCTTATTCATTTCTGTGATTCCAGAAATTTCCATTTAACTTAGCAATGAAAATTAGCTTTCTGGAAAGTAAAAAAAAAAAAAAAAAAAATGAATCTTCTTTTATACTTTTATTATTATTGTTAAATTGGGTATAAATTTTTACTTATTAAAAATAAGGAAACATGGCAAAATTTTTGGTTCTTAGCTGTGAGAAATTCTATTGCCTATCTCCTAACACTCAAATCCATTAGAATTTCTGTCTATTAGGGACTAGCAGATAAAACACTAAATTAAATAAAGGTAAAGTTTTTTCCCCATGTTTTGCAAGGCTACTTAAAGGAATCACCTTAAATTAAAAGAAGCAAAGAAGAGAAAAGATAAATTGTGTTTTGTTTCACATGATAAATGTGTAGATTCCATAACTACTTCATGAAAACATCACACTCCTAGAAAGGTTTACCACTTTCTTCACTAAATGACTGCACATACAACAAGCCAATGCTATTGTGACTCATATTCAGTGAAGGCCATCAAATGCCACTTACACGACATATATTATAGTTTTCAGAGATGTCTGCAACAGTTACAGGTCTCAATCACATTGTCAACCCTTGGAGTTTGCCACCAAGTTAGGAATTGCCAGCCCTGGTTTATTACAGGCCTAGAAGTTAGCTGAAAGAAAATGTAAACAATGAAAGATGGTCAGAGAACTAAAGGAAATTAAATGAGTTTTGAAACCTAAATCATTTACTACTTTAAGAAGAAAGAGAAGTGTATGAAATCTCGGAAGCATTTCTTCTTTGAAAACATAAGCCTAAGGACAAATAAATGCCTGTGACCAGCACCTTTGTTTTGACTTGAGCTACAGTTTTAGATCAGTATGGTCAGTTAATTGCTCAGCTGTGCTCGATGACATTACATCTTAAATTATAAAGCTAAATATCACACAAGGATTTCTTCTTCAGTAAAAGAGTATCTTATTAAATATACAATAAGCGCCAATAGTAAACAAATATAACTTTATAGAGGGAAGAAAAAAAAACTTCTTTAGTATCTCTGCATACTCTTCTATCTGCACATTGTGTATTAGGAATCAGAAAGAAATTCACACTTCTGAATTTGAATCATAAGCAAATTGCTACAAGAAATGTGTCAAATCACTGTTTCAGTAAGAACTTTAAATTCTTGGAGCAAAATACAGCACTTCTGTCAGTTTCAAATACCTCATTCTGCATGTTAATTTCAAAGGGTTCAAGAGGAGCCTCTGCCAACTTCATGTCACTAATCCCCACAGTCAACGGTTGTCATAGCTCAATTTTTCATTTACAGTACAGAGGGGTGAGGTGACTTAAGGCAGAGGGGGCAGGTCAGGTTTCCTCCCTAGGTCAGTAACTAAGTTTAGGCTATGTGAGGAATAGGAGTCAAGTGCACTGAGTGGAGCCCAAGACAATGTTTCAAGTAGTTACTGCTTGACACCATATCTGTACCAGACTCTTTGTGACACAATGACAACTCCCTTAGGCACCAGTCTTGCTTTGCAGTACCATGAACACCCTCAAAATCTTCTTTTTTGATATAAACAGAGTTGTAAAATAAATATAATGTATAAGCAAAAAAGACCAATAGAGAAAAATCCCATGTGAAAACAGAATAACATTTGTGGCTCTCTGTCCCATCCTCTCCTCAGACATCCCTCACCCACTCCAATTCTCTAGTCCTACTTTCATCAGTGCCTTCATGGTTTAATCATTGCCTTGAACACTTTGAATCATTATTTTTTCAAATATATCCAAATTTTTCAGTTTTTCAAACTAAACAATTAAAAGAATGTCATTAGAATAGACTTCTTTTTCTAATAAGCACAGACGCCTGTTCTGAAAGTCGTTAATTTTAGCCAGAAGATGATTTGGTAGGCATAGTAGACCAACCAGTTTGTCTGTTCCCTTTCCTAGAACCAACACTGTTTGAGTACATTGAGAAACTTTGCAATTTTTACTTCAATTGCTTCCCTTTCCTCTGAGTTTTATATCTAGTGGTGGTGATGGAGTAGGAATAATAACTCTCCAAGGGGACGGTGCTTAGTAAGTATGAAATGGAAGACTCATATTTCTCTAAGGGCATAAAACCACAGTAGACCCATTTTACAGAAGAAAATATATTCTCTCTAAGAAGAACAGGATACTAGGTAATAGAAAAAATAAGTTTAAAGAAGCAAAAAATAGATGACAATGTATAACTACCTTTTTTCCCCTCAGGAAAGTTCACTTGAGAATGAGCCTCAAACTAAAATAATTTGCTTAATACAGTAACTATTAAGTGGCAGGACTGGTAATTAAACTGAAGATATCTCTAAGTTCAACATTCAAACTCCTAATACGTCATATTGCCCATTCATAAAATCAGGCTTCCTCCAAATGAGAATCTCATTCACTCATTCACTCAACAAAAAATTGTCAAGTGCAATGAAGGCACTGTGTAGAAGTTAGGAAAGGGAATATAAATAATAAAACCTTCCTCTTCCTCTTTCTTTTTCAATCAATGTGACAATATCGATGATACCTCAGTTGGTATAGGTAGTATGCTAGTAAACTTAGAATCACTGCATAGTATATTTAGACCATTTAATTTGAATAGATTTAAAAAAATAAAGACTAAAAAAAATGACCTTGAGAAGAGCCAAAACAAGGCTTTAATGAAGACAATGCCTTAAGCTAAATTTCAATGTCACTAAAAACACACAAATTACATGCAAATCTGAGAGTATAACTCTGGAAAATCCTTGAAGAAAGTACAATTATGGATTGTTTCAAAATGTAGGTTTTAGGCAGAGATAATACTTTTAGAACCATACTTCATTACAGTCTATCCAAGTAGTCTTCTGCCATAGCATGAAATTCTATGTGAATATTCAATTATGTTTAGGCTAATGATTCCGTTTAAATAACATTGGTTCTATTTATAAATTATTAGACTGAAACATAAAACTCAAACTACAGACATACTTTAAAAATCAAAATTTCCTTTACTAAATCTAGAGTAATAATGCCAAGTATTAAAAAAGTAGTTATTTATAAAAAGAAAGTGATGGACTCAAAGTAAGAAATACCTTTTTGAAAAGTTAGTTACAAAATATCCAGTAAAATCAGTAATTTCAGAACACTAAAACGGGATAAAATTATAAATATTAGGTTCCATTTTCAGTTACTAAATCAATCATTTAGTCAAATATTTACTGTAGAGAATTCAGAAGACAAAATGTGGTCTCAGTCATTGCACATAGGGAGGCTTGTCAGTGTCCTTGACATACTTCTTGAGCTATGTGCACCTATGTGCAACACTTTACTGAGAAAAGAGAGGCATTCTTTGACTGTCCCAGGCTATAAAATCTTCACAGGTTGGATTAATCACAACTTACATCTTAAAGAAAATGGAAAAAATAAGAGGAAAAAATGTCCTGGGGGAGGGATAGTGAGGTATAAGTATTAATTAAATGACAAATGAGAAGCTCAGACAAAGATGGTTTTGACATTGTGAGATATAGGGGGAAATTGATATGCCTGGCAGAGATGGCACAGGATAAACTGATAAGTACACACCAGTTTTCTGAAGAATGAACCACCCCTTCCCCAAACTATGTCACATCCAGAAGAGTATCTTAGCTCTACTGTCCAACATAACTGAGATTAGTACAAACAAACATGTTCTGTTAGTCTGCCTATGCTCAACAGCTCCATGGGCCCAGAAGGTGTATGTATGTGCATGTATTAAGGGGGCACAATATTATCATAGTGGGGAAGGAAGTGGATAAATAACAGAACAATCTACCTTTATAAGAATGGAGTGCATAGTCTTTTTGCAAGTTTTACTCCCAGGCATAAATATTTCTAATGACGTACTAAAAATCCTATTTGGCAAAAAGAACATTTTAATGATAACCTTTTTGCTTCAATTATAGACCAAATCTTCTTTAGAGTAGAGAATTAATTTTCATGATTGATCATGTACCATGATGCTTATGTCACCAGAGAATGCGCTGACTCTGCAAATTTGGCTAAATATCAGCTATCGCACAAACTCTGTATATGCTGATTTAATGGATTTAATTACAATTGCATAATAAAGATGTTAACAGATATATAAATTTGGGAGTCATTAGAGCATATATAGTATTTAACATCTTAGAATTTAACAAAATCGCCAAGATAATAAGCATATCTAGAGAATATAAGAAGTTTGATGGCTAAGTAAAAGTCCTATTGATATTTAAAAGTCAACAAGATGATGAAGGGAAAAAAACATGGAATAAGACTGAAAAGAAATACCAGATAGGTAGAAGGAGAACTGAAAAGATAGGTCTCCAGAAATTAAGATATAAACAACTATGCCCAACCTTGTTGACAGAGCAAACTAAGATCTGATAATTGATAATTGAACTAAGTGAAAGTCATCAGTAAGCTCTACAAGAATAAATCTAGGGGAGTGGTGAAGGTAAAAGCCTGACTGAAATGGGTTCAAGAATCTGGAGTTGGAAATTTGATATCAGAGAAGACTTAAGAAACAGTCATCTAGAAAGGTAAAAACATGAATAAATTATTTATAATGGTAAAAAAAAATTTTTAAAAGTCACTAGAGTGGAGTTTATAAAAGCCATGGAGGTGTGAAAAATGGATAACAATATTTAATAATAAAAAACAAATCATATAATTACTATAATTGAAACTAAGTATATATAAATAAGCATATGGGAGAAATGAGAAAGGAATATGTGCAAATTAAAATATTATCTCATCAAGTTAGATCATTTATATTTCTCTCTGCAAATTACTATTTTGGTTAAATTATCATCATAGCTAAGAGGAAGGAAAGCAAGACATGCAACAGAGACATAATATTTGAGGCAAAAATATCTTTAAAGTGTTTTAAGCACAGAAACAGGTCTTAAATTGTTGCCAAGTGACACTTCTTTAAAGATTCATAGACATTAGATTCCTTTTAGGATCTATCACTAAAGCTTTAAACTATTTTCAAAATATTTAAAGGTTTCTACTTCTGACAGCTCAAAAATGTGGTAAATGATCCATGAGGATTGCTCTCTGCAACAATGATAACAGTAGTATTAAGAATATAGATTCTTGGGAAGTCAAAATGGCATAGATGATAAAGGATTTGTTCATCTGCTCTTAAGACCACATCAAAGTTGTGACGGAAACATGGAGCAAACAGCAAGCAGAATAGGCTGGGGTCTAGATGAACAAGCCTTACAACTAGGGAGAAAAATAAGAAATTGCCTGCAACAGAAGGAGGTACGATGGGGTGAGGAAGTGAGGCTGCCCAGTCCCCAGCAGCTGAGTGGGACAGAGGCTGCAGTAGCTGCAGCCAGCAGCTGCAGATGCTTCTTAAAGGGGTCAAACTTCCATAGTGACGGACTCCCTCACTTTGAGCACCAGCACCTTGTCGGCTGCTCAGGGGACACAAGGGACTTATAGAGGGATGCTGAGTTGTCAGAAAGAGAGCCAGAGGTGAGTCTTTCCCCTGGGCAGAAGTGTTGGCAGTATCCATTGTTCCTCTGTTGAGCCCTCCCCACTCCCAGTGTGCACACACAGCACTGCCATAGCTGCGATGTCATCAAACTAGATAACAGAGGTTGTTCCACCTAGAGGATTCCTTGAAACTCCACCTCCCCCAAATCATGACCCTACCCAAGCCATATGCAGTTGTGTCCTCAGGGAGTCCTGTGCCACTTGCTGAGCAGCGCCAAGACTCACACTAGTAGCAGCTGACCTTGTTTTCTGGAGTGGCTTCTTGAGGCAACTATAAGCACAGCATCTGTGAATTGCTTGCTGAATCTTAACAGGTAGCCCCGGAGGGACATAGGCTGGGGCTAAAACTGGGCTGCTGCCAAACCCCTCTCAAGACTGTGCCTCTGGATACCTACTACACAAAGTCATGCTAATAAGCTCAGGAGACTTAGGAGCTTTGCTTAGTACACAGAGACAGACATGGAAAGGCAGCCAAAATGGGAAGACAAAGAAGCAGAAACCATAAGAGAGAACAGAATAGAGATCCAGGAATAATGGAGTCAAGCAATCTAACAGATAAAGAGTTGAAAACATTGGTTATAAAGATACTCGATGAACTTGGGGGCTGAGTAGATGAACTCAGTGAGAACTTTAACAAAGAGATGGACATAAAAATAGAAATGGAAATTATAAAAGGGAACCAGTCAGAAATGAAGAACACATTATCTGAGATGAAGATTATATTAGAGGGAATTAACACAGTGGATGAAAAAGAGGATTGAAACACCAATATAGAGGATGGAGAAGCCAAGGTCATGCAATCAGAGCAGCAAGAAAAAAGAAGTCAAGAAGCTAATAATAATTCAAGAGTCTTAGGGATAAAATAAAGTGTAAAAATATCCATTAATAGGGGTACCTGAAGGAGGAGAGGGACAACAAGAAATGGAAAAGCTATTTGAAGAAATAATGATGGGAAACTTCCCTAACTTAGTGAAGGAAATAGACATACAACTTCAGGAAGCTCAGAGTGCCAAGAAAGAGGAACCCAAAAAGGCCCACACCAAGACATGTATTAATTAAAATGCCAAAGTTTAAAGACAAAGAAAGAATATTAAAAGCAGCAAAAGAAATGCAGTTAGTTACCTACAAGGGAGCACCCATAAGACTGGCAGCTGATTTCTCAAAAGAAACTTTGCAGGACAGAAGGGCTTGGCACAAAATATTCCAAGTGATGAAAACCCAGGATCTACAACTAAGAATACTTAACCCAGCAAAGCTATCATTTAGAGTCGAAGGACAGATTAAGAGCTCCCCTGACAAAAATAAGCTAAAGGAATTCATCAACACCAAGCCTCTGTTACAGAAAATGTTGGAGGAAATTCAAGATAAAACATGCATCAAAATCATGAATAAAAAATGATAATAACTATATATCTATCAACAACTACCTCAAATGGAAAAGAATTAAGTGCTCCAAGAAAAGGATAGGGTGGTTGAATGGATAAGAAAACAAGACCCATATGTAGGCTGTCTACAAGAGACTCACTTCAGATTAAAAGACACACAAAGACTAAAAGAAAGGGGATGGAAAAAGATATTGCCTTGATGGTCCTAGAGGGTATTGTGCTAAATGAAATAAGTCTGATAGAAAAAGACAAATACCACAGGATTTCATATACATGAGGAATCTAAATAACAAAATAAACAACAAAAATGGAAACAAACTCATAGATACAGAGAATATTTTGAAAGCTAATAGGAGGGTGTTTGGCAGAGGATGGTGAAAAAGGCAAAGGGATCAAGAAATACAAATTGGCTAGTTTTGGAGATATAAGATATAAAATATAGCATAAGGAAAATAGTTAATGATGTTATAATAAAAATGGAAGGGGAAGAGGAGTACTAGATATAGTGGGGTAATCTCTTGAATGCTAATCAATATGCTGTAAAACTGAAACATATATTATTGTATGCCAGCTATAATTAAAAAAAACTCATTGAATTTTACAATGTAAGTATGAGCAATTAATTGTCTATTGTATTTCAATAAAGCTGGCAGGGGGGAAGAGCATAAATAGAAAACTGAGGAAGTGCCTTCCAATCTTCTGCAAACACCAACCTTTCATTCTCATTAAAGAATTCAACTGTTTCCCAATGGCATGATCATTTCCTCTATCTACCATTCAGATTTTGTGTCTGCTAAAGAAGAGTCCTGTTTGGGGAGCACTCTTCTACTAGCTAGATGGGATGCTGCCCAACTCATAAGATTTATGAATTGCTTAATAAAGCCAATTAGATCTTCGAAAAAAGAGGAGTCTTGCTTATAGATGCTAGTTTTGACTGGGTCAATGTTTCTGGGTATGAAATAATTATATTATCTGGTGAAAAGAAATGAAAACAATCACCAAGAGCTAAAAGTATACCCTGTTTAAACCTTATATAATTGCAACTGCAAAAAATATTTTCACCACAAATAAGGAATGTGGCCCCATTAAGATCAACCACATTCCTTGATGAAAAGGTATAATTTAGATTGGAAAGCCATGAAGGCTTCTGAGCAATGTGGTGTCCTCACTGAATTCAATAAGCGGTCAGTAAGGCTGAGAGGTGTTGGCGTATTCACGGACTCATGTGCCTATTAGAAGAATAAAATTACTTGACACACATAGGTGTTTTCTTATATGACGTTACTAAGGGCTCAAGAATGAACCCTCCTCTGAACACTTCCCAAAAAGGATTCTTTCCCCATGATCACTGTCATTTAAAAAGCTTAACAGACAGAACAAAAATAAGAAATTTCTTTCATATTTCACAATAACATAATAGCATAAATTGCTATTATATATGGTTTCCATGTCATATCTGAAGGTCTAGAGCAGCAGTCCCCAACTTTTTTGGCACCAGGGACCAGTGCTCCTATGAGAATCTAATGCCTGATGATCTGAGGTGGAGCTGAGGTAGTGATGTTAGCACTTGAGAGTGGCTGCAAATACAGATGAAGCTTTGCTCTCCACTCGCCACTCACCTTCTGCTATGCAGCCCAGTTCCTAACAGGCCACGGACTGATACTGGTCTGTGGCACTGGGTTTGGGGAATCCTGGTTTAGAAGACAAAAGGGAGAAATGTAAAATATATATTATATATTGATGGAGGCTTGTCTGACTAGGATACTAACTGGGAGCTCCTGGGCCTTATGAAGGTAATAAATGCCTTGGTAAAGGGGGCTATGGAAAGGAGAGATGAGTGCTGAGGGTATCACATGGCTGGAATCAAGATGTTGGTCAGAATGAGACCTGGTCAGGAGGCTCTAGGGAAAATTTTGTCTTTAAGTTAATTCTTATTAAAATTATTATTATTTTACACTTTCTGATTCAGTTTCTATTTACTTTCCTTCAAGTTCACTGTTTCTTTCCTTGGCTGTGTCAAGCCTACTGGTGAGCCTATGAAAGGAAACTCTGGTGTCTGAAATCATGATTTTTACATCTTGTAAGCTAGCATTTCCTTCCGGCTGCTAAACTTTCTACTTCTCAGTTTACATCTCCCATTTGTTCACGTATTTTACTACTAGATCTTTGACGAAGTCAACACAATTATTTCAAAGTTCCCGTTTGTAATTCTGTTCCTGTTTGTATTTCCAATATCTGGGCCACCTCTGAATCTGGTTCTACTGACTGTTTTCACTTGACAATGGGCTGCTTTTCCCTTCCTTTTTTGTGTTTTCTGTAATTTCTGGAATGTCAAATGTCTTGTATAAAAACAGGAAAGACTGAGAGAAAATATATTATACCTGAAAATGGGCATGTGTCTTGTTTTATCAAGCCATTAGTGTGTGGGTTTGAGTCAACCTAGTCAAAAATTACATTTGGTTTTACTGTTGCTATGGTTACCAGCAGTACACCACAGATCTTAAAATCCTCTAGTAGTTGACTGCCTTTGCTCTGTGATTAGAATTTAGACTCGGTTGTTGGTTTTTCTCCTTGTTCAGCTGTGCCTTCTGGATCATAGAAGAACCTTTCTACATGTACTTTTTCTTTCACTAGAGGTAGTCTTGTGTTGCTTGTACACTGTGCTAGCTTCATGCTGTGAGCATGGGTGTTTTCTGTTCTAATTTTACCTAAGGCTAAGATGCCTCTATGCCTAGACCTTAGAGATGAGGCTTTCTCCATCTTCCTGTTCTTATTACTCATTACAGATAAATTCTGCCTCTTATATGACATTGGTCTTGGGTAGGATTGTCTACCCCACCCTCCTGTAGTATCGGACCTTTGTTTCTTACCTGAGACCCATGGCAGTTTCTTGCACCACTGTCGATAATAAACAGTTTTTCTTCTATCCTCTCTCAGACTTTAGTAGGACAAAAGTGTAAAGTGGGCAGAGCTTTGTGCCTCTGTTGTGCAGCTGATCACAAATCTTAAATCCTGCAGGGTGGGGGGGGGTGGAGAGACACTTCATTATCACAGCAGCTTTTGCTCCTTAGGAGAAAAGAGTCTGAAAAAGCAGGCAGGTATTAATGACTGCCCTCCAGCAACCACCTCCTTCACACCTATACCACAGAGTGGAGGCTCTCCCTGGTCTCCGCCCTGTCTTTAGTCTTCCTCAGTTCCGGATAAGGTATTATGGCAAACAACTTTTACAAGTGAGTGTGATCTCCCCTTGTATCTATGGTCCCCAGTTATTTTCAGCCAACGTGCCAGTCCATGCTTGGCCTTGGAAACTTTGTTAAAATTTAATTGATTGTGGGCAGAGCCTCTGTTTCCTGCGTTCTGCCATAGGTCTGTGCCATGATCTGTGTGTCCCATCTATTTGGAGAGGCCAGCCCATTCTGGAATTCACTTTGAGATGGCTTTGCAAGCTCAACTCTCTGATAGTTTCAAAGTAATGCCTTTATAGTTTATTAAACTTTATTTCATTGTTAAAATGAGAGCAACATTCTTTATGGCTTTTTATATCTTAAGAAACAGAAATCTCTTGCACCACAGTTTTCAAAACTTTAAATGTGAATACTCTTAGTTGGGACACACTATAACTACCTCACTCTCTTCTCAGTTATTTTTACTTAGATTCATAAATTAATGCTAGGACTTTTCCCTTGCTACTTGGTAATTGGAGACACTTGAATCTGCCAACCTTTTTTTAATTCAATATTTTAAGAAACCTGAGTTTTTCAGAGCCTCAAATTATCTAAAAACTTAAAGAATTTAAAGACAATTACTCAATTCATTTGAAATGGTGAGTATAACATACAGTCTTTACTTGTTAAAATTCACCTTTAAGATTTTCTAAAATGGCCAAGTATATTAAAGTTTCCCCCCTGTCTACATTACATTATTCAAACATAGGGGGTAGAAAGGTTAGTATTCTCAAAAGCAGTACTTACTAAAAGAAGTCTTAGATTGTAAACTGCAAGTACAAAAATAAAAATCATGACTCAATAACTTGCGGCTTGAGCATCCTTATTTCAAAAAAATTTTTTAATTAAAAAGTTGTAATAAAATGGAATTGCACAGCCAAATAAGGATAAATCTGTCTGTATATCAACTTATTCAAGGACAAGTGATTGATTAGAACCTGAAAATGTACAGCTGCTATAAAACTGTGTGCACAGCATTAGCTGTTCCATCAAACTGTTAACTACATTATCAAACTCTTAAGAACAAAGCCTTCCAAACTTCTGACCTCATTTACCCAGACCAGGATGAAAAAAAAAGGGAGGGGGAATAGAGAGAGAGTACATAAACATTTCACCTTTGTAAACTATTTAGAAAGTGCCTATCTACCTTGACATTCAAACCTGTTTAGATCATTCGAACTGGCTAAAATAATTAAATTGTAAAAGCAGAGCAATCTTAGTTTTTCGGTCCATGCCCCATCCCTCAGGCAGATGGAGATCCAAATACTCTAACCAAAAGGATAGTTATGCCATATTTCAAATTCTTCTAAGGAAAGAGTCTATCGCTTTCCTTTGTAATATATTCGAGGGTTTAATTTCTCACTTATGAGTTGAGTTTATATTATACCTTGATACTTTGGTGGAAAGTAAGAAAAAAATGAACTGTATCATTTTGTTTAAAACATTTGTGTAAACTGGCACGGCAACTATAGAAAAACATGGAGGTTCCTTAAGAAAAATTAAGATTAGAGCAATTATATGACCCAGCAATCCTTCTTCTGGGTGTCTACTTGAAAAAATTTAAAAACGTATTAGTGAAGACACATGTACCCCTATGTTCATGGCAGCATTATTCACAGTAGCCAAGACATGGGAAAAAACCATTGTCCTTCAAAGGATAACTGGATAAAGAAGATATGGCACATATACACAATGGAATACTACTCAGCCATCAGAAAGGATAAAATACTTCCATTTGTGACAAGATGGATGGATCTTGAGAATGTCATACTAAGCAAAAACGTCAGATAGAAAAGGACAAGAACCATATGATTTCACTCATATGTGAGATAGAAAACAGAAAGCAACAATTGTACCAACAATACAAGCAAACTCATAGACACAGACCACAGCTCTATGAAGGTTATCAGAGAAGAATGGGATTTGAGGGAGAATGAAGAGCGTTAGAGGGTCAAATACATGGTGATAGAGGGAGGCTAGTCTTTGGTTAGTGAGCACATAAAGCAATATTCAGATGATATATTGTAGAATTATATACTTGAAAATTATATAATGTTATAAATCAATGTCTCGCCAATAAATTTAACTTTAAAAACATTCTGGTCAGGAATAAGGGCATTTGGCTTACATTGAAGACTATTTAAAAATACTCATTAGAATGCAAACACCACAGAAAAACTGGCTTTGTTTTCTTTGCTCTGCCTGGCACAAAGTAGGTTTATCAGTCATCTACTATCACCAAAATAAATAAATAAATAAAACACGCAAACTCAAATAACAATTAGTTTGGCTCATCTAGTCTGAGTTTGGCTTATGGCTCTGCTTAAGGCTGTTTAGATAAATGGGCAGTGCATACCTGATGCTTGCTTTATTAATAAAAAATCATTGTTTCACAAAAGGCAGGTCAGGTATTGCTATAGCAATACTGCAAAACAAAATACTACAATAACAAAACACCTAAAAACTCAGTGGCTTAAAATATAAGCATTTTACCCTCTCATCTAGGGTGTGTGTGGATTAGCTTGGGTAGCTGTGATTTAAACTATGAACTGGCTAGAATTAAAGGCTTCAGGTTGGGTTCCAATCTGTTTTACACATTTCTATAGTCTCCGTGAACCAGCACTACTTGGGGCATATTCTTCTCAAGGCAAATCTAGAAAAAAAGCCACACTAACGCATGCAGGCACATTTAAACTCTGTTCACATCAAACCACTCTGATAACTATAAACAAAGCAAACAATAAAGTCAAGCCAGAGTCAACAGATAAGGAAGTGTGCTCTGCTCCAAAGACAAGGCTAAAGTGTGAGAATATCTGCTATACAACACGGCACTATATTAGTGTTTGCATCCCCATATTTGTTGTCGAAGCTAATAATCACAATAGATAACATAAAACATGTACTGATCACTTGTCAGTACCAAGCAGTGGGCTAAAACATGTGTCACTTAATTAGATCCTAAAAAGAGCCCTTTGAGGAAGCACTATAATTATTCACATTTTACAAATAAGAAAACTGACGTAAAGGGAATGGAAGTCATTTCCTAATTATATGCAGGTTCTAAATGTCCAAGACAGTATTTACAATCAGGTGGTCTCACTCTAGAACATGACCTACAGACCACTGTAATAATGATATTGTGATGATTTATTCACCCCAAAACCAGACCAACCAATCATATTTCTCGGTACCTCTAACAGTATCAACATATTCACAGTAACATAACAGTAGGGCAAGAGAAGAGAAAGAAGGGAAGGAGCACATACCATGGAATAGCAGAGATGCTAATGAAGTAATTTTTCCTACACCAGAAAAGAAAAAAGTGAGATTCAGAGAGGATGGTTAGTTCGTCCAAGGTTGCTCAGATGATAAATTGCACAATCAAGTCTCAGACCAGAGTTTACCTGATTCCTAAAATGATCTCACCTATTTCTCTGGATTGACTTCCACAAAAACCATAATCTAATCTGAGCCTAACAAAATCTTTACACTCTAGATTAGGGTGACAAAGGACTTCACTGAGTCTGTCTTCTTCCTATAGGGAAGCACCCTCATTAACCTTCCTAATTCATTATTTGAACCACATAATAACAGATCTAAAGTCTTCCTCCTTTCATGCTCTTGGTTAGCTAACTACATTTGCCCTTAGTTGATAACATTAAAGGTGGTCTGATGCAAATGCCATCTAACCCTGTGTCTCACAAGTAGTATCCCTTCTTCAAAAACATGCACAAATTATAATTTACTCTCACTTGTATATGACCAGTATCCCACCAAAAAGTCTATATTTCTGATCTACTTTCCCTGAAAGATAAAACCCATAAATGAGACACAAACTTCGGTCTCATAGAACCAAGAAAGTGCTATACCAAAGCCCTATTTTTTCTTTTTACCTTATCAGTTACACATATCAAAAATTTATCTCTTTAAATACAAAAATAGGTCAATAAACTTATATAAAGAGTTTACTATGAGAAGTTACAATCATTCTCACTGTCTTTTTCCATCTCCATGGAAATCAAACAGAAAAATAATCATAAAGAGGGAATAATAATGTGATAGATATCAAAGCCTTCCCATTGCCTTAGTATGAAGTATAAAAATTTTAACTTAAGCTACAGGCTATGTATATCAGTTTTTCTCTCTACTCCTTTCAGCCTCAACTCACAACTCCCCTTCCACTCCATAGCCAGGTCAGTCCTCTTTCACTTTTTTTAACAATGCAACCTCCCTGCCTTAGGATTTTTGTGTTTTTTCGCTGTGTCTGGAACTATTTTGATCTTTCACCCTTCACTTCACTTACTTTATGATGATAAATTTGTCAGTTCTTCAATTCTTAGCATAATGTCATGTTATCGAGAAAGGGTATTTTAATGTCCCAGATTAGAAAAGATAAATGATATAAAACTATATGCACAAATAACACAATACTCATCTTTTCAAAAGGTGGAGCCCAGTTATACCTCTTCCCCAACTTGAATGTGAGCTAAACTGAATGATTCGTTTCTCACAAACAGAATGTCATGGAAATGACATTGAACAACTTATGAGACTAGATTATAATAGGTATTGTGGCTTCCTTATTGCCATTTCTCTTGGATCGCTCACTCTAGGGGAAGCCAGCTGCCACGTTACGAGAATATTCAACATATCCCTATAGAGAAGCCAATGTGGTGAAGAACTGAGGCTTCTTGTCAATACCCATGTTCAGTAAGCCACCTTTAAAGTGCATCCTTCAGTTCCAGTCAAGCCTCCCATAATAGCATCCCTAGTTGACATGTGAACTGCAATCTCATGAACGACTCTGAGCCAACACAACCTAGCTGGGCCATTCTCAAATCTGTGAGGTAATAAATGCTTGTTCTTTTAAGCTGGTAAATTTTGAAGTAATTTGTTATGCTGCATAGATAACTATCACAGTATTCCTACCAGAAGTTATTAGGCATATTCATAATGTGTTCATAACACATTTAAAAATTATAACTGAATTATTGTTTCATAAAAATTTGTTTAATAAACAGCTCCCTTGTTTGAGAGCAAACTCCACAAAAGTAGCAATTATATACATTTTTGCTTATCATTTCATCCCTCTTCACTCTTCCCCAAGAGAGAGCCTACAAAAACATGGTATTCGATAAATATTTAACTATAATAATACATCTGAATTAATAGGTATGCTAATGCTACAGAGAGAGAGACAGAACCTTCTGGTTATTTAATGAGTGCTATTTAAATGACCGATTTATTCATTATGAAAAAATTAGAAAAATAGATATTCTTATGGTACAATGATTAAAACTTCTTTTTTAATGGTGTCTTCTGGTAATGAGATAAATCAGTACATCCTTATGAATGTCTGAGAAATGATACTTTAAGCAATAAATAGAAGCATCAAAAGCAACTCAACAGTTTTGAAAATATTTATATTTAGAGTAACAAAAGCATTTAAGGAAAGAGTACTCATCATGATAAACTGTAGGATATCATAAACTCTAAATTCCTAGCTTCATAATAAAGAAATCCAATAAACATGTCATTATCTTTTAAAGAGATCACATAGCACTGTTTCAGAGTTTCTGAATTTCACACTAGCAGTATAAAATGTGCTCTTTAAAGTACTATTTCAGGGGACTTGGTCTTTCAGCCATTGTTTAACAAACTCATTTTTTAAAGCAGTCCTAGGTGCTCTATTACATTGGAAAATGCTGTAATGTCCTCTGAGGATGGAAAGTCAGTGTGAAACATTACGAATCCTTTCTATTAACTAGAACTAACAAAATCTCACCAAAATTTGTATTAATTATATTCACGACTTTCTTTATAAACTTTCCAGTAGTAATTTCCTGTCAGGATGTTGAAGTCTCTCCATTGAAACATTAAATCCAATTACTGTACTGTACTTTCCCCTTATCAATATCATCATTGCTTGACCTTTTCTAAAATATCGCTCTATATCCCATAAGAACTTTAGCACCGTTTTTATTGAATTTTCTTAATTCTCATTCACTCTCATCATGCTAGGTGACTTCAAAGCCCCATTGTTCACTTACTCATTTAATAAATATTTATTGTACTTCTCCATTGTGCATTAATAGAGGATTAAGAATCAAAATAACATCATTGATGAGGCTTCTAATCTTGTGGGAGAAATTGTCCTTGAACAAGTATTTTATTGCAACTCAGATAAGTACATACTATAAAGGAGAGTAAGATTCTATAGCATGTGTGTATGTATGTATGCATGTACACACACACACACACACACACAGAGAGACACGAGAGAGAGAGAGAGAGAGAGAGAGAGAGAGAGAGAGAGAGAGAGAGAGAAAGAACCTATCTTAGGATGACAGTTAGGCTATAATGTAAAAATGGGTATAATATAGAGTTATATAAAAAAAGCTTTTTTTTTTTTTTTCAGGGAAAGATTCTCTATAAAAGTTATGTTAAGCCAGGGTTCTTGACTTCAGAACTATTGATATTTTGAGGTACATCACTCTTCTGTGGTTGTAAGGTGCTGTTTTGTGTGCACTGTAGAATGTTTAGCAGCATCCCTGGCCTCTACTCACTAAATGCCAATAGCATCATCGCCTCTCCCAGTGTAATGACCAAAATTGCCAAATCATCCCTTGGAAACTCAGTAAAATATGAATTTCAGGTAAATAAAATTTCTTTTAACATAAATGTGTTCTACATTTCGAGGGACATACTTCACTTTAACAAGCTATTTGTTGCTTATCTGATACTAAAAATAACTGGGTGTTCTGTACCTTATCTGGCAACCCTACCTGGGAGGATAAAACCACCCCTACTTGAGAACCACTGCATCAGGAACATGGTGATGAGCCCTTAGACTTTAATCTTAACAGACCATTGATCTTCTGAACATCTCTGAATTTCATATTTTCTCCACTTTGTCATCTCAAATTGCTCTCAGGTACTCCAACTAAAACATAAATCCCAGCTACTCTGACCAGTACTTGCTATGGTTCAAGTCTCAGATTTGCTTAAACCTACTAACCCTGTCCTTAAGTTTTTTAATGACTTTCAGTACTTTCAATTCTTCCTCAATCAGCTTGTTAGATCCTATAGTTGATACTAGTTCGATGAGTAGCCTCAAAAAGAGAAAGACACACTTTCCTTCTCTAGCACCCATCTCATCAATTCCCTAACCTGGATTAACCCTATTGATCTTTGTCTCCTTTCTGAGGAATGTCAAATAATACAACCAAACCAGACTGATTAGCTTATCTATGCTTCCCTATTCCTCTGCCCAATTCTCAACTTTTAAACATGCCCTAATAGCTATTCCAAACATCCTTCGCATTCCTAGTCCTCCCACTTTTTTTCTCAATCTTACTAGTCATTCTTGTCTAATATGTCAGAGTCTATCTGTTATGAACTGTCTCATATTCACCAAACTTTACCTGGAATGGTCATGTTTCTTTACCCATTTTCCTTTTTATTTCATTATTGTCTAAGAGGTTAATTCATATGAAGTTTCTTCTGAGGTTAACTTCCTACCTCGATCTCATTCTCTTGTAATTTCTAACATTTCACTCTGTGCTGAGAATTTCAAAAATTCTGTCTTCATTTTGAGCTATAGATATGTTATTTTTAACTGATCATCATATGTGTGTTCTCAGATGTTCCACAAGTACCTCAAAATTATGCTAAACTTACTCATTTGACAGTGTTGTCTATCCTGATTATTGCTATCAAGCCTCATCCTGGGGTTATCCTAATAACATCTCTTTCCCATATCTCTTATATCCAATAAGTCAGCAAGACTCAAATCTATTTCTTTTTAACATATTTATCCTTGCTTCCTCCTCTTACTGCTTTATACC
Organism: Rousettus aegyptiacus; assembly: GCF_014176215.1. Lineage (NCBI taxonomy): Eukaryota > Metazoa > Chordata > Mammalia > Chiroptera > Pteropodidae > Rousettus > Rousettus aegyptiacus. The sequence goes on from NW_023416310.1 coordinate 24,242,510, forward strand.
TTGTTCTGACCTCAGTGGTGTCTCATAACTCCTTTCCAACCATATCTATCATCTATTGTCCATATTCTCACCAAAGTCTATGTGTGTGTGTATAGATAGATGATAGATAGATAGATAGATAGATAGATAGATAGATAGATAGATTGATTCTAGGTTTTCAGTCATCACGTGAGATAAATTCTTAGGTGATAATTTGTGACAACAATAATGGATATACGCAGGGAAGATTCACACATGTGTTGACACATTGTGAAGCCAGTAGTGATAGAATTAATGCTTCTCTCAAAAATAGCATTAATATATTGGTTAAGCGGAAAACCAGAGGAGAGAAGGAGCAATTAGGCGGATCATTTTATAAACCATATAAATGTCCGACCAATATACTGTACACTTGAAACTAATAATTAAAAAAAAAAACTAGTTTTCTATTGTTGTGTTAAGAATTACCACAAAGTTTACAGCTTAAGACAATACTCATTTATTAGCTCATAGTTCTATAGGTTAGAAATATAGGTAAAGATTATTTGGATTTTTTGTTCAGAACATATGAGGCCAATATCGGGGTCAGAGCCAGGTTGTTTTCTCATCTGGATTTCAGGTGCTTGTGGAAGAATTTAGTTTCTTGTGATTATAGGACTGAAGTTCCTGTTTCCTTGCTCCGGTTAATCAGAGGTTGCCCTCACTCCTAGAGGTTGTCAATATTCCTTGCCACATGGCGCTATTCATCTTCACACCCAGTAATGGAGGTACATTCCCACATCAAGTCTCTTTCACACTTTGAATTTTTTTTCTTCACAAAGAGGTCAATCCCTTTTATGGACTCACCTGATTAGTACAATCTCCCTATTTTAAGGTTAACTGATTTGCTACCTTATCACAACTATAACATCCCTTCACAGCAGACCTACATTAGTGTTTGATTGAATAACTGAGAGAATGTATATATACACCACAGGGTGCAATCTTGGGTCCTATCTTAGAATTCTACCTATCATTAACCTGATGAAGTAAAGGAAGAGAGAAGACTTAGTATTTCAAATTGGACGGAATTAAGAAGAACTGTTTAATTTCCAGTGTTAATATAGAAAGAGAAAGCAAAAGAAATAGGAAAGATTATGATAGATAGGTACATTAAGAATCTAAGTCTCTTAAAAGTACAAAAGCTCCTTGAGAGCAAGAAGAATGTCTTGCTCATACTATTTCCAGTATTTGGTAGTGTCCTTAATACTCAGTAAATATCTGTTAAATGACTTGACGAATGAATGAATGAATACAATCATGAAGTCATGGAAGGAAGGTGCCTAGTACTGAGGAGGGGTTAAGTGAAATAAAGACAAAGAAAGCCAGTGGATTTGGCAATTAGGGGATAATTTATGGATTCATAAAATCAGTTTTCATTAGAATGGTGAAAATGATTATTGGTTACAGAGTAATTCTAAATTATTATGCTGAGAATCAAGAAGTAATAACTAAGCTTGCCATTAAATGCAAAAGGAACATTACAAGTTGTTTAAATGGGAAAGTATGGTCATGATTAGTGAGAAAATCGTGTGTGCGTGCGTGCGTGCGTGTGTGTGTGTGTGTGTTTAAGATAGAATATATTTGAGTGTGGTGTATTTTGGTCAGAACAGAATTAGAAGGAATAGAAGAAATTAAAGAAATTAATAGGAGAAAGAGAGTAATTAATGGCTGCCAAACTACTGATAGGTTTATCTGTTTTCATACTGGGCACTAGTTGAAATAATTGGAATACACTTAGATCCTTAGAGAGCTTGTATTTTAATGGAAAAATAGAATGTAAAATATAACGTAAAAATGAGTATAATGAAGACCTGCTCGAAGAAAGGGCATATAAGGCTGCTTAAGAGAATTAAGGAAAGTGAGAGATAATGATTGATCCTTGAAAAACAACATGCAGAGAGTATTACTGAAGTCAGTTGATGCCTACACAGGCAGGTTAATATGAAAGTGTGATGCTTATGAGTAATTTGTTATGCTTAAAACATGCTAAGCAAGGGCATTAGATGAGAAATGTAGAAAAGGATTAAATCATGAAGTTTTCATTTTATCCTGAAGGTAATGGGCATTCATGCAAGAGTTTCTAAGAATAACATTATCTCTCTCTCTCTCTCTCTCTCTCTCATCTACATCTATCTATCTATCTATCTATCTATCTATCTATCTATCTATCATCTATCTAATCTATCACTTTCCTTTACATCTATTTTATTGAAATACCTGCTTATCTTGCAACCTTCCCAGATAATTACAGAAAGTTTAGCCCTGCCTCATTTTGTCTAGGAACTTTAAAAACATTTTCACATTATTTTATGATAAAATATGGCACTTATCCAGATGATCTGATAGCATATCCATCCTACAGTAACCTCTCAGCATGCTGAGGTTACAGATTATGTACTTGGAAGGTGCCCTCTACAATGTGACTAAATTAATGTTTTTAACTATAGGATGCCCAGTGCCCCATATTCCACATCATTATCTTGTTCAATATGCCCAGTTCAATATCATAGAAGGAACACATAAATTGGGATTACGCCTTCTTAAATGGCTGACTTACGTACTTGGTAGTTTTACGATATAGGACAGGTCACTTGGCCTTTCTGATCCTTAGTTTCTCATTGCTAGTTAGGGGAAAAAAAAAACCCAAACATGAGATGCCTTACAGGAAATGCCTTTGAAAAATTAATCAGATTAGATATTACTTGAAAGGAAAATAAGTGTTTTGTGACTTTAAGCTTATAGTTCGGTTTTCCAAGAGAACTGATAAAAGTTGTTGGCCCTCATCAGTAGAGTTAGAATAAAGTGCAATTGAGAGATTAGCCATTATATGGTAGAGATATTCCCATGTATACAGTGCTATCTGTATCTTAAGTTAGGAAACTATGTCTAACTCAGAATTAGAGGAGCTTCCACTTCTCACCATTGTCAATATTACCAAGGCAGCCCGCACTCAAAATATCTGCTACCAAAAAAATCTGTATCCTGGTCATCAAGACATTAGCTAGCTAGTCTACCCTTTGGCCTACAATAAAATCTCAGTACATCACATATAGAAAAAAAAATGAGTACATCACATGAAAGAAAAAATAAATGCTAACATTTTCAGATAAAATGACTAGTAGGATGGGAGCACACAGTTATTAGAACATTTTGAAATAAAATTAAATTGAAATCCATTTAAAATGTTTCTATAATTGGCATAATAGTATTGTTATGTTGATTCAAATACAAATACGAATGTTTAAAGAGTTTCTCTAAGCCACTCTTTAGAGAAAAATAACTTTTCACTGTGCTTTAAAGTTTCATATTTATCAGTGAGTCATCAAGCCGAAGAGATAATTATCATGTATTCTCAAGCCTGAACCAATTGCAGGAACAATGAGGAGTTAAATGCCTTCTGTCATTTTATTCTTGTTTAAAAATTGTTGCAGAAAGTTGCCTTTTGTTCCCTTCCATTTGAAAGCATTGAAACATTTTTCCATTAATTCAAAAAAGACTGATAACTTCACAGTCCATTCCAGTTTATCTATAGGGAGTCCACCTCTAAGAAACAATCTTGCTTTTCTATTATCAAGTCTTCCTCTATTCTTTGGAGAAAAACCTGTCTTTTTTAACTATCAATCTGTAGAAATTTTAGGTGCCATCAACTTCAATGAAAATGAAAATCATCGAAAAGACCTAAGTGAAATGTCAAACATTAATATGACCTTAGGCCCTGAGCTGCAAGCTCCATAGATATTTTTTTCTTTATAGAAAGAAAAAATTTCTACATCTTGAAATATCTTTACAAATATCTTCAAAATCATCCCAGGAGGTAAAGTGATAAAAAGGTTTTTGCCTAAATATACTTTGCTGGCAAAAGTAAAATACAGACTAGCAAAATGATCTGTATCATTTGTAATGCTCTATAAAATATAGCAGAAGAGAACTTCTGTACCAATATGAAAAAAGCTACACAAAATTTTAGTTGATTAGTAACTTACCTCAAAATCCTTAGTGCTTGAGTCTTCAGGGTTTCTGTGAAACCATACTTGCCCAGGAAAGGCTGTGTTCCTTTGGAAAGCTCCTGGGTTTGTCTAATCCCAACCCTTAATCTAAATCCTGAATTTCATTGTATCCTGAGGAAAGAAATCTCCCGAAATTTCTAGTGAGCCATGGTGACCTTACTAAATGTTTCACAGAACAAAAGGGATGGTTGGTTGTTTTGTACATTAAATAGTAAATGACTTAATAAATACTCATCGAATATTTCTCTTGTCCCCCAAACTTCTTTATATTTCCCTTTCCTTGATCCCACCCTAACTGCTCTTATCCTCTGCTAGCCTCTCACTTCTCTTTTCTAAAAGACGTTCCTTCTCTCTTTAATGCAGAGCAACTCTATCACATTTTTACAATCCAAGGTTCCAGCAGATTCCATGCTTCTTAGCCACTTGGCAGAATTATCAAAAGTGTTCACTGAACAAATTAGGACCTCTGTCCAGGCAAGACTGGAAGTTTTAAAACAAACTTTTAAAAAATGACTTTCCATATTGATGTATACATTTGGTTTTGCCATTACAGAGCACCCTTAAGAAGATCAAATAGAAGTATTTTGTTTTACTATATAATCCAAAAAACCATAAACCATCCAAATAACCATAATCCATAAAGTTCAAGTGAATTATTTCATAGCACAATGTAAAATGAGAATTTGTCTTGATTACAGTAAACTTATACACAAGGAAGCCTTGATGCTTTAAAGATACATAACCAACTAAAAGATCCCTCTAAATATTTATTTTCTTTAGTGAGAGTTGAACTTTATTTCTTGAAAAATAGAAAGCAAATAATTTTCTATTTATTATGATTGACTGTGATTACAATAATTCAAACTGACTGTAGAATAAAATAGTAAGGACAAGGTGGGACAGTATCTTTTCAACTTTTTTTCTCACCTCTACCCTCTGTCTTCTATGCTATTTTTAGCACTCATCAACAATTTCCTTATTAATCACATGCTTTATACTGGGCTGACAGCACAGAAGCCATAGTCCTGGTACTCAAAGTTTGTTCAGGTTAAAAAGAGAACCAAGCATATACAACTCAGGTCATCTTGCATATAAATATATGTGAAATCATTTATATAAAACACATTAATTAAAACCACATAGACAAAAATAAATTCTAAGATATCTATTTTTTCTATCTCTGCTTTTTACATTGGTAATTTTATCCAGTCTCAAGACTTTAATAAAAGCTATGCACTAATAACTATCACATATATATTTCTGAAAATCCAGATATTATCTAGTGGTTTATCGTGAAAATATCAGTCGATAAGGAAGAACAGAAAAATAATATGTTTGAATCAAAATTTTGAGTGGTAAAAAATAGATAAAATATATATAGTTAAAGAATATGCATGAGAGACAACCATTTCAAGGTGGAGTTAACAGGCATAAGATTTACTTTCTTGCCTGAAATCACCAAAGTTGTGACAAAAATATATATTAAAATGAAAAACTGGAAATTAGATAATGAAGTACAATAATTTCAGATTGATGGTGGGAAACAGAAAAGGTAAGGCTTACAAGGATGCAAGCTTTCTGCTCTAAGTTTTTAGATTACAGGACCTGGAAAAGGTATCCATCAGACCCTATGGGTTGAAGAGACAGAGCTGAGAATAAGAGGAGACAAATGTACTAGAATTTGTAAGACAAAAAAAATCAGAGAAGAAAGAGCTACACAAAGAAAGAACACTGGAGATCTGCAGAGGCTGACTGCACATGAAAATGAAGAAATAAACCTGAAGCCAAGGCAAGAACATTTGAAAAGATTAAAGGGGAGAGTGTCTGATACTCCATAAAGCTGGGAACATCACCTGCTCCTGTCAGCAAGAAGAGAAAAACCAATTCATGGAGCTCAGAAATGTCTTGCTTCAGGAATGTGTAGGAATTAGCTCTAGACCAGTGCTTCTCAAGCAGAGATTATTTTGACCCCTGGAGACATCTGAAAATGTCTCCAGGTAGAGGGTGCTCTAGTATTAGATAGGTAGAGTGTAGGAATGTTACTAAACATCTTATAAGTACAGGACAGCATTTCTCCAACAAGGAATTAACCAGCCCCCCAAAATCAAGAATGCCAAAGCTGAACAATCCTATTCTAGAATAAGACAGCTCTTGTCTCACTCAACAAAACTTAAAAGTGAGATTCAAAAGGATCATAGTCTTTCAAGTAGCTTAACCAAGTCACAAAACTAAGTTCAAAATATTTACATGAACACAAAAATATCCAGTACTCACAAGGTAATATTCATAGGCTCTGGAATCAAATAAAAATTGCCAGGTATATGAAGAAGGAGGAAACACTGGTAATGAAAACCAATTAAAATCAATTCGAATCTAACAAAGATTAGAATTAACAAATGAAGACTTTAAAATAGTTATTATAATTTTATTCTATTTGTTCAAAAAGTTAAGTAGAGAAATAAAATAATTTAAAACAAACACAAATCAAACTTCTAGGAATGAAACTTCTGTAATAGGTGAGGTAAAAAATACTTGATGGAATTAAGAGGAAATTGAATATCACAGTAGAAAAAAAGTGAACTTGAATGCATATCAATAAAAAAAACCAAATGAGTCACAGAGAAAAGAATACCTTAAAAATGAAGAAAAAGAAAATATATCAGTGAGCTGTAGACACTATCAAGCAGCTATGTATTTAATAAAAGTAGTATTCTTCTGATTCCATATAAAAATGTTATAAATAAATAAGAATTATTAAATTGTTAAAATGGAAGCAACCTAAAGAAGATATAGTTGGAGGCCCTGAAAAAAAAAAAAAAAGGAATGGGTGGAGTGGAGACAAACATTTAATAGCTAAAATCTTTCCAAATATAATGAAAACTATATATCCCTAGATCTAAGAAGTGCAAGACTGAAAAATGAGGAAAACTACACCAAAGCACACACATTATAACCAAGTTGTCCAAAATCAACAGTCAAGAGAAAACCTTGAATCATCTAAAGGAGTGAGGAAGGAAAGATACACTTTACAGTGCTGACATTATAAGAGATATATACACATGGAATTCTATAAACAGTAAAAATATCTTTCTGTGACTTATATTAGGGAGAGATTGTACTAGGGATAATTTCAAAGGCATGACCCATAAAAGAACAAGAATTATAAAGTGGATTTCATCAAAATTTAAAACTACTGCTCTTTAAAAGACATTGTTAAGAGAATGAAAAGACAAACCACATACTAGGAGAAAATACTTGCAAATCATATATCTGATAATAAATTTGTACCCAAAATATCTTTTTAAAAGACACTCAAAATTCAATAATAAGAAAGAATAAAATAGGACCAAAGATCTAAAGTGATCCTTTTCAGGTATACATACGGATAGCAAAATAAGCACACAAAAAGATATTCAATGTTATTAGTCACTAGGGAAATGTAAACTAAAAGTATAATGACACACTGCTACTTGCCAATAGAATAGCTAAAATTGAAAAATACTGACCCTACCTAGTGTTAGTGAGGATGAGGAGGAACTGGAACTCTGATATAGCACTAGTGGAAATGTAAGATGGAACGGTCACTTTGGAAAACAATGTAGCAGTTCTTAAGATGGTAAACATAAACCGGCCAACAGACTCAGCCATTCTACTCCTAGGTATTTACTCAACATCTGGAATCAATGCAAATTATCAACAGGTGAATTATGGTATATCCACACAATAAAATAATCCCCAGAAATAATAATAAATACATTTTTAAACATGCAACATGAATGAACCCCCAAATAATTGTATTTATGTTAACAATGTGTTATATATAACTATATTATATTAGTCATATTATATTATGAAACCACATGAAAAAATAGTATATAATATATGATTCCTTCCGCTTACATAAAATTCTAGACAATGAAAATTAATTTGTAGTAACAGAAAGCTGATCAGTGGCTGCCTGAGGTTCAGGCAGTGAGAAGGGTGGGAGGGACGTAAAGGAGAGATTAATAAAGAACACAAAGATACTCTGAGGAATTCTGGGTATGTTCATTATCTTCATTTGGTTATAGTTTTACAGGTGTACACATAAATGCACTTTAAATATGTGCACTTATTATAAGTCAATTATATGTAGGAAAGCTGTTTTAAAGTAAAATAAATATGTATATATGAAACTGGGTAGTGATCTCCAAGTTTTAAACCTGTGTTTAGAACTGTGATCCACTGCAGGTGTGTCAGCTGGAAAGAGACAAAGAAGACTTGTAAATAGTTTACTAAAAGACATTATTGGTGATTTTTAAATTACATAATTTTGTAATTTTAAAACTTTCTATTTTTCTGTTTCTTTTTTTTCCCCCAGAACTCTTTTTTCCCTTTTCTCCATCAAAACCAACTCTACAACATTAGGGAGTACAAAGAATCTATTTTGGAGAAAATGTTTCCCATTTTAAAATATGAAGATATGGATTTGTGAAAGGGTCATTTTATTTCTAGGGAGAGAAAAAAAGTCTCAACTTCCTTCTAGGAATTACTTCTCATTATTATGTGCAATCTTCCAAAGCATCTTATACTACCTAAATTACTCAGTTTAATTTTTCTATGAGAATGAATTATGTAAGTTAATATGTTCTGCTTGCTTTAATAAGTTTTAATTCAAAGAAAATAAACATTTTCTGGGTGTTTTCCCCTGGAATATTTTAGTTTTAATATGCTATTGTATTATCGCTTTTTTATATGATTTTCAGGCAGAAAGCACTAACATTATCTGAAATAGGAATATGGGTAAACCAGAGACAGTAAAGAAGTTTCCTGTACTAGGATTTTGAGACAGTAGACCAATCTGATCTGCTCTGCTCTCTAATTAGATATCTTAATTTCATCAATTTATTCACTTGTTTAGTTAGTTTACTCAAGGTCAATGGAGAACCCATTATGCCCAAAATATTATAGCAGGATCCATAAACAGTTAAAGGTAGAAGGTCCGTGCTTGACCTCAGGGAGGTCAAGGTCTGGCTTGTCTATATAAGACAAGTAACAAAGAAGCAAAGTATATAAAATTGTCACCCAAATGATTACATAGCTTTAAAATAAAAGCCTAGAAATGGAAGTTAATAAAGAGTAGAAGAGAATCATAAAGTAAACTTTATGGTATAGTGTGGCAACCAGCATTCAATGATCAGCTTCCAATGATCCCCTCCTTCTATTACAGTCTTTTGTACCACGATCCCCACCCACGTCAGACAGGACTGGTCTCTGTAACAAATAGGATATTGCAAAAATTATGGGGAATGACTTCTGAGGCAAAGCCAGAAAAAGCATGTGGCTTCTATCCTTGGAGCACTTTTCTTAAGGAAGCCAGAAGCCATGCTGTTAAGACACTTAAGTAGCCCTATGTAGTAGTCTACAAGGCGAGTAACTAAAGCATCCTGCTGATAGCCAGCACTAACCTGACAGCCACATAAGTGAGTCAACTCAGAAGTAGATTCTCTAGCACTATGTAAGCCTTTAGTCAACTATAATTATGGCCAACATCAAGACTGTACACTCAAAGAAAAACCCTGAACCAGGACCACCCAGCAAAGCCACTCCCAAATGCCATATCCACAGAAATCATTTTGACATGATAAATACTCAGTTCTGTTTTACACTACGTGGGAATAATTAGTTACACAGCAATAGATGCTTAATTCAATTAGATATAGCTGGGAACCAAAAGCTAGCTCTGTTATCTGTAAACCTGGTCATCATTTATTCTATGTAAGCCTTATTTTACTCAACTGCGAATTAGTAGAATTATCTATCTTTAAATACCTTATAATGTCATTGTGATAAGAGAAATAAAAATATTTTGAAAACACAAGCAAGAAACAACGACAAAAAACCAGTGAGAGAATAAACATGGAGAAAGTATATACCCTCCTCCAATACCCTGAAGATTTTCGGGGCTGCAAATTGGATTCCTATTGATTTTGTTGCCACATTTCCATTATCCAGTTCCTTACTTCCTGTTTTCTGCTGCTTATTTCCACTTTTTTCTTCTGCCTGAATCTCACTTTTCACAGGGATTCCTTTATAGTTAAATGTTTTAACACTTAACATCTTGATATAAAGTCTTGTAATGATCTTACCTATAAAATTGTGACTTTTGTTTTTAAAAAGTGGAAAATCATTTTGTGATTCCTCTTATTCAAAAAAGTATCTGGAGTCTTACCATCTTTTTTCTTTCTTTCTTTTAAACTATGTTGAGAGGTTCCATAGTGTGTATGATTTTCTTCCCTGCTGTTACTACAGGACCTTTCCTTTTAACCTTTGTCAATATCTCCCAGGTCTCCAATTACATATAAAAATCATAGGACTAAAAAAATTTTAAAATTCTCAGTTATGCTAATTGCGATTGTCATTTTTATAAAATATAGCATCAGATAACAGAATTAGAGAAACTCAATTTTAATGTTTTATACCTGGTATAAATCATCTTTGCACATATAGTTTGTACTTAGATGTGAGATTATTATTTGGAAAACCAGTAGTTCATTTGTGTAAGGAACGAAAATTACTGGCTTCATTAACACTGTTTCCTTTTGTTTCTGGCCTTTCACCAGAACTCTGTGGAGAGAATTAACTCATTAGTTCATTAAATATATGTCATCGCTCTGTATTTAATGGTCTACAATTTTCTGAGATTAATTTTTCATGTTTTCTTTTTATTGACCTGGAGACTATAAATTGACAAAACAGTCAAAATTAATTTTAAAGAAAATTAGCATGAAAATTTTCTTCTTCGTCTTGCTAAAGACGTAACAGTCCCTACAGTATGCAAAAGGAGTTTATAGAAGAAGGCAGGAAAGGAAAAACAGGAAGTAACAGATTTCTTGGTGTATTCAGGCTGTGTTTTTCTCCCCTTTCCCTTCTTTGATGCACAAAGGGCCTTGATATGTCCAGAAGTATATGAGATTGTTAAATGTGCAGTCGCATTGACTGCAGAAGAGTCAGAAAGGAGGGGTTTATTTTTGCTTGCTTTGTCCTGTGTTCATTTTTTCCTGTTGCATAAGCTCCTTATCGACATTAATTTTAGCTTCCAAAGATGTTGTACATAACACAGAATTATAATGTAGTGTCTAAAATAGTGCTGCAAACCATAGTTTCAAATACATTAGGAAGATGAATCATTTCCTTAACATGGGCCACTGTGTTATTTGCAATGATTATTTATGAGACAGAAGCAATACATAATTAACTAGTGTGTGACATGCAAAAAAGAAGTCAAGGAAATGCAAACAATAAATGCTCTTTCTGTTCTTCAAGGACAGGAGAAATCTGCAGCTCCTTCTCATTTCCATTTTGAAATGAAGGGGTGTTGAGTACCAAAACTATGTATTCTGGTATAAGTATAAAAATCTGGGTCACAGAAATGAAAAACGTAGGCTGAGGCCAATTTATATCTCTTTGGATTATAAAATCTCCACAAAATTATAACTGAGTATATATTATTTGCATTGAATCTATTTTTTTGTTGTTGTTTCTGTTTTACTTTTCTGCGTGTGTGCTTATGTTTTTTGTTACTCCTCTTGAAATAGCTTCAAAATCAAAGTTCTGTGCCAACTCTGAATAGGAAGAGGAAAAGGAAGGGGGGCTAGCTTTCTCTAATGTATTCAAGTTTATAAGATTTTCGATTTTTTCCCCCAGGCTTTCATTCTTTTTAACAGCTACACCAGTATCGCCATGAATACTAAATATAATAGAAGGCACCAATCATGGTCCATCCAGGCCAGAGACATAATGATGTACAAAGGTACAAAGTTATAGCCCTTCTGGCTTAATAAGGTCTTCTTTAAAAAAAAAAAAGAAAAGAAAAAGAAAAAAAAAAGAAACTATTTGCATCCAAATTCAGATGAGCTGTCAGAAAGCCTGTTAATGAGGAAAATAGAACTTCTCCTGAGTGATCTCAGAAACTAGACTGTGCAGTTTTTAAGGGAAAACACTGGTACAGGGGAAATCTATGATCTTACTGTTCTTTCCCCTATTTCTTGTGCTTCATCAAAGTCCTGGGCACACAGCGCTTATAGAACAATGGTTGGAAAAAAGATTCTGAAAGATAAAGCATGAAACTGCAGGAATAGAAAGTAAAAGATTATAAACAGCTGAACTTAATAAGATTTAGATCAGCAAATATTTTTTTTCTGGAATCCTCGAGGTGTGCTGCCAGCTTGTGGCGTTTAAATTAATATTCCTCAGACTTAAGCCTCATTTTTCCACCTCATAGCCCTTAGAAGGAACCAACCCCACTGACAACTTCATTATGAACTCATCCTCCAGAACTGTGAAACACTAAATTCCTGTTGGTTAAGCCACTTAGTTTGTAGTTCTTTGTTATGACAGCCAAAACAAATACAAAAATAGGTGTTCATGTTTTTGACCTAGGAAACCCTTGGAATTCAAGAGGTTTATAGGAATAGAATTTATTGGTGTATGGTTCCCCAAATGTTGTTTTTTAAAATGTGTGTTTTTAATATATATGTTCATTTCCAGCATGGACTGTCCAGAGTTTTCATCAGATTTTTAAAAGGGTCTATGATTTAAAAAATTATCTAAAACTCTAACTTGTATCTCTTGTTTCCCAGAATAATGCACTGACAAAGTTAATCAACTGTTCATACAAGACTAAATATAATCCTTAGAAAGATAATATATGTCTATTCTTCTTGGGAAATTGCTACTTGCAACTTTTCTATGCTTGGTCATGAATCACCTTTAAAAGTTGCATTTAGACAAAGCCATCACCAATCAAACTGCAAGCAGAAAGAGGAGGGCAAAAAAAGTGTGACTATTAGGCCATTTTAATGAACTTGAAGGTCACCACTCACACAAAATATAAACCTCCATTCTCTGGGACAGAATATTTACCCAACTGTTTGAGTAAGATATGCCTTTGTTCCTGCTGGTTCCGTGAGTAAATAACAGCAGCCCACACCTGTGTGCCTTTGTTCTTTTCTAAAGTGTTTGTGTGCCATTGCGTGGATACATTCTTGCTACTTTGAGTGTCATGACTCACAATTTGATGTGGTGCGAAGAGCCAAAGAGATTTGAATAATTATTAAAAATGAAATAAACCTTACATTTAATTTGAACATCATTCTCTATTATATTTTCTGAGTTCTAGATATGATACCTCAGATAAAATAAAACTAAATACCTAAAAAATAAAATATGTATAAGTATTTTCATTATAATCAATTAAGAACTTATCTACAAACAAAATTCAATTTCCATATATTTATACCTCAAAATAGAATTATAGTCTCTTCATTTGTAGTTTTAAAGTATTAATGGGAAAGCTATTCACATAGTTCCATCAGATTACCAGAATTGCCAATAGCTGCTAGATTTCTGGAGTATCCCGCTTTGTTTGCATGGGGAAATTTGGAATTTCCTGACATTGGGGAAAAAAGAAAGAAAATGAAGGTTACTATCAAAGCAATAGTACAGAATTCTAGCATATCAGAATTTTAGCTTCATCAGAAATGAGTTTTCCCAACATCTATGGAGCCAGAGCAACTGTTTTCTATCAGAGGCACATGAAAAATTAGACGGATCCTTTCTACAAGGGTACCAGGGATCAGAAGTAGGAAAAATAAAAGAAGAAAACAGCGTGGTTGTAAGTTAGCAGATCTTTAAATGAATTTCTTATACTTAGCTACAATTATATAAAAGGGGAAAAAAGTAAAAGTACCTTAAACAATATAGAACATAATTTCTTTCTCACATGAAATGAGTCCAAAGTATGCAGTCTAGGACTGTTATGGGGTTCTAATATTATCGGGGATTTGAGGACAATCTAGATCCCATTACAAGTAAAATAGTTAGGTCAAATGTGATGGATGTACACAAAGAACACAGTCCAGAAGTTAGAAGAAATGAACTATATGTGTAGACACAACATACTAAAACACGGGATGGGAGGGCGGAGTGGTGGGTGAAAATACAACAGGCAGAACAAGACCTGTGGCATGTTAAAATAAATATACAAAAGTTAGCACTGCATATTTTCAAGGATACTCATATATTCAAAGATTTATTAAAGCAGAAATCTATGTGGCAAAAGGAAAAGGGTGGGAAATAAGGGTAAAGGAAAAAATAGATATATAAGAGTGACAGACAGACAGACAGACAGACGCCAGATGTACATGAATGGATCATGGCCATAAAATGCAAAGAGGCACTGGGTATGACATGGAAACAAACCTGGGGAAAATACCACATCTTTGCTGCATAAAGGCACCTAAGAAAAACCAGACTGTTAAATGTTTCAATTCTTTTGGAGGATCGGGAGAGCTTTGCAGATCATGAGATCCTTCACTGTTGCCTTCCCACTGCCGTACCTAAGGGCTGAATCTGCTGTCTAGGAAAAGAGCTACACTGACCCCAATGTAAGCAAAGATGATGAGCATCCAGATTTCATCAGGCAAGGGGTCCAGAAATGAGAATACTCCTGGTTCTGATTTCTGAGGCTTCTTTATCATGATGGAGATGCCCAGGCTCATAAATGACTTTGAGAAATCTATGACTTCTTCATGGATAAGCATCTTAGTGAGTGGAGCAAAAGCTATACTGGCCCTCCCATAGACAAGTTCCCCAACCATGCCATTCCATATTTTAGTCTTTAGATAACTTGCACCAAGATTCCCATCGCCGACGATGGACAATTTGTATTTGATTCTTACACATCTGGCTACTTCTTAGGCTGTCTACACAATAGCCTTATATCACTGATTTCCTTCCAGTTGCTCATGGTTCTTCTCATCCATTACATATAGTGATTCTAGAATGGAAGTTACCACTATCGTCCGGCTCTCTGAAGATTCACTATTGTTGCTGATCTGCTGATCTGAGAAAGGCACAATCCTTTCATACTCATTCCAGTACAAGCTTTTCGAGAACTAGTGATTCATTTCACATACATCAACGGCAAAATTAACTTGTCTTACATCCATAAGTGTCAAAGTGGATGTTTCCAGTCATTCCTTGTACTTGCACCATTTTTAGAGCTCTCTGGATATCAATTCTTTGACTCCAAGGCACAGCAGGATTTGCTAAGCAGTCTCCAGCACTGCCTCTTCAGATACGGAAAGCTTCTGCTATGACCAGTCATGTGTCATGCATCAATGCAGATGTATACTTCAGTGGTGTGTTCTTGGCTTCAGGGAATTCCCTTTCATTCAGCCTCACAGAGCCCTGTATGTACTGCTGAATCATAGGGTTTTCGTTGTTGACAATCTGGAATCCCATTATGTTGGCTCCCCCACGCATGACTCGTTCTAGCAAAATATTAGTAAAATCTGGGTTAACAAGCATGTAGTGATAAGCTCTTGAATGTTTCTCTAGAATCACAACCTGTTCCAAAATTGTGTTAATCCTTGTGACTTCGAAGTCAATCAAGTATTGCTTTTCCTGTCACAATGCCTCTGAATTCTTGGGCAGCCTTTATGTTTCCCACAGACCTTGCAGTCACTTGCCAGTTGTTTTACACTGCTATTGCCATAATTGCTTGAAGGATGGAAAATCCTCTTTCTGTGTCATAGAGGTACACAAACTTCTCCTACTCATAGTGACCCAGAAGACTCCGAATAGCACCCTTCACAGCTGGGCATATCTGGATGACAAACTGCACATCTGCATCAGTGAGGAAACTGGGCATGGCAAAAGACATGTGCAGGGTCCCACAGAATGAAGTCCGAGTGTTCCCTGACATCTGGTCATAGAATCCAAAGATGGCATAAACCCCTCTTGGGAATTGGGAGCAGAATGCTACAAGCTCCAGCACTGGGGCAGCAGCTCCAAAGATGCCAGGAACACAGGAGGAGGAACTGAATTATCTGGTCTGAGCATGGGGACTGGAGGAGTTGCCCTCTCCCAGACAGAAGTACTGGTATAAGCCATTGCTCCCTTATTGAGTCTTCCCCTCACCCAGAAAGCGCGTGCAGGCAGCCATCACAGATGAGTCCCAATACAGCATTTTTATGAAAATAATGAACACTAATCAGCTATTGATTATTGTGAATGTAAAAGTTCCCCAAATTGAGTATTTATTCCATTGGACTTTGCTAACGATAATTATTTTGAATAATGGCTGTTTTTAAAAATTTGAAAGTAATTCAGAAATCGTTAAATATAAATGTAAATTATTTATTAAACATTTACCAAAAGCAGCACAGTGTAGCAGAAAGCACATTCAATTGAACTAGGTATCAGCTCCAGTGCTAATTATATAACTTTAGTTATGTGATCTTGGAGAAGATATCTAACCCTTTGATCTCAGTTTTATGATCACTATAAGCTTAGACTAAATCCTCTTTAAGGTCTATGTAAACTAAATTTTAATATTTATACCAGAGAAGAACTGGCTAAAAAGTAAGTCATATTGTTAAAAAAAAAAAAAAAGTGATAAAGAAAAAAAAGTTTATTTGAGCAACTTTTCCAAATTAAAACTATGTAATAATAACTGCTTTGAGGAAATTAGATCATTATATATAAGAGCTTTATATACATAGATGTGTACATGTATGCATGGATCTATGTATACATATATGATTTTATGGGATTATTGAAATTGCATTGCACAAGGAATACAGAATATAGAAACAAGAGGCAGAGAGGAAAGAAGAAAAAGAATAAAAGGAGAAAAACATGACCCTGCTTAGAGAATACCAAAACTCTCAAACCGGAGAAAACCAATTCAGCCAAGCAAGTCAGAAGAAAAACCTAAAAGAGTAATAAGAAAAAAATTAGAATGAAACACTGAATGAAAGGAAAGAAAGATGAGAATATTTCTTAAAAAGAATGAGACATCTGAGAAATACAAAAGGCTTGTTGAATACAAATAATGGTACAGATTATCATTCTCAGGAAAATCTTTGTCACACTTCAATGGCAATGGGAACTTT
Organism: Rousettus aegyptiacus; assembly: GCF_014176215.1. Taxonomy (NCBI): domain Eukaryota; kingdom Metazoa; phylum Chordata; class Mammalia; order Chiroptera; family Pteropodidae; genus Rousettus; species Rousettus aegyptiacus. Next base: position 24,259,479 of record NW_023416310.1, read on the forward strand.
ATCTATTATAACTCCATCTCTCCTAGGTCAACATTCTAGAAAATTCTGACATCGCCAGATTTCCTTGCACAAATAATAACTACCAAAGATCTGTCATCTTGGTGAAAGCATTCAGTCAAAAATTGTCAATATAAAAATAAAGTGGTTCTAAACGAGCTGCTTAGAAAAAGTGAATTTTGCAGAAAAATAAACCTCAATTACCCATTGATCAGCAGGGTGTGCCTGTTTTGGAGCACACTCAAGCATCTGTCAAGAATTCTGAAATTAACCACTACTTTTCTAATAGAAGAAAGAAAAAGTACCTGTTTCCCTGTCTCTCCCAAAAGTTCTGCCTCAATGACAAAAAAATCTGGGAAGGGGGCTGCCCTTCTCAGAAATATCATTTATCAACAAGACCCTAAAGAAGGGAAATAATTGACAGAAGCCATCCCCTCAACCTGAATGATCCTTATTAGGGATAAAACATTTCTAGTGGATAGAATTTGCTAGTTCCTGCATGCCTTATAACCTGCCAACCATTACTGGTTAACATGGTAGAAGTAATGGCCTCCAGAAATGTGACACCCTGTGTACATAGCTATTACACAGATCATCAATCAACACAGTAGTTTGTTAAAAAAAAAAAAGGCATAAAGAAACATACATTGTTATCATTTCTACATTGCTAAAAAAATTGGTGCAAGAGAACTTGCCGGTCATGTTAGGAAAAGAACTGGAATTTTTTTTGCACCTGACCAAATATAATAATTCAATTGTAGGATAAAATTAAGAATTAATTAGCCTACACAGAATCATGTTTAATCTACAGAAATAGACTTACCCTTTTCTACTCTATACACACCATCATAATCTAGAAATTACTTAATTGCCACTTGATTTAAACAAATGTCCATTAAAGAGATTTGGTTATCTGGTTTGGCCACCCACATTGATCGAAGTAACTAAAAAGTTGTACACTTTTTATGCTAAGCGAAATAAGCCAGACAGAAAAAGTTGAAAATCACATTATATCAGTTATATGTGGGATACAAACCTAATAGCAACAAATGAGCAGGACAATCAGAGGCTCATGGACATGGACTATAGACTAGTGGTTACTAGAGGATTATGGAGTAGTGGTTACTAGTGGGGTGAGGGAGGAGTGGGGAGGTAGACAGGTAAAGGGGGTCAATTTTAGGGGTATGGGGGAGGGAGAAGTGGGTAAAGGGGATCAAATATACGGCAGCTGAAGGAAACTGGACTTTGGGTGGTAAACACACAATAGAATACACAGATGTCAAATGATAATGTGCACCTGAAAATCATATGATTGTATTAACCAATGTTACCCCAATAAATTTAATTTTTAAAAAAGTTGTACTAAGTATATTAGTTACATTAGTTTCAAATATTAGTTTATCTACATGTGACAACATGCTAGTTACTATTTTTTTCTAATAACTACAAAAAAATACTCAGAAAATGGGTATTTTCAAAGTCAGTGAAACACTCTAGTCTAGTAAACCATGAAGAAGTGAGGTTCCTTCCTGCTCTGTCAAACAAAGCATGTGGTTTTCATCCCCACGATCTAAGATGGCAGGTTCACTTCTAGGGGGATTCAAGAATAAAAACTTAAGCTAAATGAATCTCTGTAAGCTCCTTTTGGAATGGCATTCAGTTGCTATCCACTTATTCCTAGTTTTTTAGTCGTCCCAGGTACCTTAGTCAAACAAAGTGTCAAATTTCCCAGAAAATACATTACCTAGATCCAATATATGTTTAAATTTGACTATATTCCACTTATTTTATATATTTGTTAGGTTCTTTTACAAATCTTTCCTGACAGAATTTAAAAGGAAATCTAAAATACAGCAAAAAGAACATTAAACAAGTACAGGAAGTGGTGGGGGAAACAAAACAATAAAAGAATATATTATAGAACCAGAAAGTAGAATACATTTATTGCATTAATTTAAAGTGATTTCCCTTACAAGTTAAAAATAATTTCTAAAACAAAGGTTTTAATCAATTTTATTTAAAATTCCTTGATGGCAAGAAAATGTCATAAACTAAAATACCATTGATTATATTCACCTTTAGAAGGAAGAACTTACAAAGAATAAGAGTTTCCCAAAGAATTTTTGAAATCACCTTCCTCTGAGGTGTTTTAACCCTGAGAGGACTCTGGTATTATCTTCTTTGAAGTAGATTATTTTAAATTTTATTTTCTTATTTTCTATTCTTTCACATTACATCGCAGTGGAATTACTTCAAACATAAATCTATTCTTAAATTTGTGTGAGTTAGTTAGCTATTGCCACAAAACTGCAGCACAACAAACAACTTAACACTCAATAAACACCTATTTAACTTGCTCCTCTGCAGATAAGCTCATCTAGATGGGCTAAACTGAGAAGGCTCTCCTCCCAGAGTCTCTCATCCTCCATGAACCAACAGTTTCAAAGAGAACCAACAGTTCTTATAGCAATGGCAGAAGTGCAAGAAAAAAGAATATAAACCAGGAAGCTTTCTTAAGACCTGGACTAGAAATTGGTATGCTATCATTTCTACTTTATCCTATTGTTCAAAGTGAGCCACTTGGTCCAACCCAAAAGTCAAGTGTCATGGTAAATATTGTGCATCTTAAAGTAAGAGAAATTATGAAGCCACACAGTCAAGATGGTACATAAAAGAAGGGTAAAAATTAAACTCATTCATCCAACCAATCTTCCAAAGTATTCAAATAGGATTCTAAATATAAGGAACATTTCCTCTACATTTGGCATTTTCACCTTCCTCCCCAGGACTCTTTCCTGGGTTGGTATGGAATGAAAAGGGCTGTTTGGTGAAAAGGTGTAACTCTGAAGAAAACTTTCACTATTATTTAAATATTTAACTGTTTAATGTAATTCTCATTCTTATGTCACTGTACACAACTTTCAATATTATAGTTCCAACGGAAAGTAAATACACACACAAAGAAAAGATATGAGGGTTCAGAGAGAAGCTTGCCTTTTAGCCTCTTCTATTTTTCATTTCTTTCTCCAGACCCAAGTGGGATATTTCCAGATACTGCAAACAGACCATATGTTCCCAATTCCTTAATATTAAAAGTTGTCTCATCTTGCTTTATTTAAAATGATATTTATAGTTCTCTCTGTTCTATATGTGAGTAGTTAAGCATTTATTCATGATAATTAGCATTCGTTAAAATATTTTGACCTGTTTTCATATAGCAAATTCCATTTGTGAGTTGTTGTTTCAAGCTTCAGTGTGTTAAAAGCTGATAATTATTTTTTTGAGGGAGTGGGGATGGGAAAGGGACTCCTCAGTAATAGTGAGTTTTTTCTACTTTATGTGGTTTTTCATTAAATAATATTATTTAGATTTTCAGAATGTGATTATGAATAAAAGAGGACAAAAGGACACTGGAATAGTTTCCTGGGAAACATGCGATATTGGAACAAGACACGAGAGTTAATGGAGACAGGCATAGCAATTACAAAAGGTTGAAACTCCCATCCTAATTTTTAAACAGAAAAATACATATGTTAGCATATATTCTTTTCTTCTACAAGTTAATAGTTAAAAAATGCTAGTTACTGGGGAGGATGATAACTCTTGTTTGGGGAACATCGATTACCTCAAAATTCTGATGTATCAAGATCTGAGTATTTGTCAAAAATATTCCATTAAAGGAATATTTCTTCTATAAATAACTGAAGATTTAACAATTCATTATGCACTTAATATATTAACCAATTTCTGTTTATCAACTCAGAGTGCCACAAAATATAGAACATTTTTTTAAAATTGTCAAAACTGAAATATCTCCCTTAAAATACTTTGGTAACTTTTTTCTGCTTTGTATATGAACCAAAATCCTAAAAGACTCTGGGTCTTAACCTGCCTTCCTGGCAAGCTTCATCTTTCATCACTTGCCTTTCCCCATCTGCAGCCAGACACTCAACCCTGTTAGTTCTTCATGATTATACTATACCCATTCCCATCACAAGGCCTTCACACAGGCCGTGCCTTCAATCTGCAAAGATGCTTCCCCAGCAGTCTCCCTGCTATTTTATCTGGTTAAGTCTTGCTAATCCTTTAGCATTCAGCAACACTTCCTCAGGAAAGTCTTTCTTTAATCACTTCAAGTTTCCTTGTAACATCTTTGATATACCTATGTTTCTTTTGGTTTGCAATTATACATAACCAAGGTGACTATTTGGGCACTATCTAGGAAGATAATGTAAGCTTCAGAAGAGCCTAGACATCTATTTTTTGGTCCCCAATTTATCCTTCGTACCCAGCACAAAGTATAACATCTAGTAGGTTCTCAGTAACTATCTGATAAATGAATGGGTGTTTTATACACAAAGGGTATATAAATGCTGAGTCACTAAGAGATGGAATGTTTCAGGGGAACATTAAGCTAGATTATCAAATGCAAATCCATTCTTCTATAGTCAGCATTGTAAACTGGTTTCCTTTGTAAACTGGTTTCCTGCCAAAAGCAAGAACTAGAGGAACATTGGAAGCCAGGAAGAGGGAAGAAGGGACTTTTCTTCTTCCTGTTAGCTTTCTGTTCACTGGGCCAATGGAATAGCCATGCACTTAGATGCAGATTTGCTTTCCCTGTCGACGCTGCCATCTGTTAAATTATGGAATGCCTACTCTATGTATATTCCACATGATGTTTCTCAGTACCAAGAAACTCATTGGTCTGTAAAACAGGAGCAACAACAGTCATGGCCATGGAATCACTGGCCTTATCATATAACCCATCATCTTGAAGGAGCTGGCCTGAGAGAACAGCAAAAAAAAAAAAAGCCTATTAGAGACTCAGTTATGGTGCTAGTTGTGAAATAAACACCGTGAAATATTGGAGTGCTATTTTACAAAATACAGATTATGTATTAAATAACCAACTTTTATACACACACACACATGTATATACATATACATATACATATACATATACATACATACATACATACAGACATACATATAGTGGTTTCTTCCATATTATAATGCACAGATACAAGAATCAAGAAAAAATGAAAGTGACTCTACTTGTTATTATACCTAATAATCCATTTCCTGACCAAGAAATTTTGAGTGCTACTACTTTGAGATCTTAATTATCAGAGGAGAAAGGCTTTTATCAAGAGACATAACAAAGTCTATATTGATTTCAAAGTTGAGACTGTCACCTGGCCATTTTGGGCTCAACAGGTGAAGAAGAATAGGATAAAAGAGAAAATTGTTCCTGATTATCAAAGATAAAATGAATTTTTGCAATACAATGATGATGGGGATTCTTTGCAATGCTTATTACTTTCACATCAAATGATAAAAGTTAACGGAAAGTCAATTGTGGTGGGGAGGTCATTGGGGATTCCAAATCTTCAGTTAATCACCAGGTAAAGAATCACAATAATGTAAGACTCTTACTTGAGGGGGAAAAAAAAATGGCCAGTGGAATAAGAGAGGTATAAATATCAACTACAACTTCATAGCCATTTACAGAAAAAAAGAACTATAGCAGCCATGCATATCGTCTCTTGCTTGATACATACATTTATATTTGTGTACATTATCTATTCCCTTTTTACTCCCTCTTTTCTCTTATTATTTGATGTGAAGATTGTTGGGAGTCACTAATGTTACATTTTATTCTTTAGCTTCTCATATATTGTTAGAACTGTGACTAAATAAGGGGTATTATTGTTGCTGAAAGGGTACAGAGACTGTTGGTGTTTGCATCTACCCTATTGAGATTGAGGATGAGTGCAAGTTTGTTTGTATAAAGGATAGTTGACTCTTGTTAGAGCATAAGTTGTTCAAATGAGTACCTAAGCTGAATAAGTAAAAGGGTAAGCTGCATCTGTTTTTAAGCTATTGTCTCTGGTCCAAATCTAATTTTCTGGTCTCTATTTTGTGATATTAGGCTGGGACCAAGTGGTATTTTACAGCCAACACATATCAGCACACCAGACTCAGTTGTTAAATTATGAGAAATTTTAAAAGCTCATTGTTAGTCATTATTTAAAATTAAATTGTATAAACTTAATTCTAAATAAATTATACTAAATATAAAGGAAATGAATACTCGAAACATCAGTTCTTAATTAATTTACTACATTTTACTGTTATCTACTTTGAGGTCATTTATATCAATTGTATCTGTATTTTATCTGAATAATTTCTTTGTATTGTTGTATCATGTTAATACCTTGAGTTTAACTATAATGAAAGTATTGTAAGAGTAAGAAATGTCACAACCTGTAAAGAATTTTTATGAGTTTATTTGAGCTAAACTGATGACATATTCAGGGGAACAAGATCTCAAATGCTCCAGAGAATAACAGTTTTGCAGCTTCCTTCATGCATTTGAAATTAAGGAGGAAACTAAAAGGCTACATAGAGGTGGGGAAAAAGCAAGACGGGGGTTGTATTATAGGATACTTAACAGGATTATGTGCTCTCCTGATGGTGGTTATGGCATATTTTGAAGGTGTGCTAACCTAGATGCACAGAAACAACTGGCAAGGCTTACTTAAGGCAAAGATAAACCTTTTGCTAAAAAAGTTATATGCCTGGGGCATGGCTACCCGCTGTGACCTTCCCAGTTAGGCATTTATGATCAGATCGCCTGTGAGTTTACTTTCCATAGAACTCCTTTCTTGTCCACAGTAGTTACACCATAAATAGAGTCAAGTTCTACAAATTTGGGCTTTCTCTTTCCTCCCAGAATCTACTTGTTAAATATCTATCAGCATTGCTACCGGTTGGGGCTCCATAAATTACATTTTTTTTCGTCAATTAACCACCTTAATAAGTTCTGTCAATACTTGGCCTCAGCAGGAAGAGGCTGGAAAGTAAGAGGAGGAAGAAAGAAATTTCCTTCTTCCTGTCTGATTGTTATTATATCGTCAGCATAGTGCCAATGAAAGCTCTTCACCCTGGCAGTGGCAGTTGGCTCCAGTCGGTTTCTCTCAACACCCCCAGCACCACTCTGGAATCCAAAGAATAAGAGTTTGAATTCTCATAGGTGGGACGAGAAAATGTTTATTCCCATTCAATTTTTCACCTCTGATCCAACCCTTCAAGAAGAGACCTAGCCTATCTTTGACATTTTTTATCTAAATTGGATTCTATTTATTTGTAAATTATATATCTATCATTCATGGTAATATACTCGATATAAGATATTGATGTAAGCTACATGCTAAATATCCTCAGACCATAAATTTCCCAACTCACATGGTCCTCTCCCTTCTTTTCCTGAGACTACTTCTTAAAACACAGAATTATCCTATCTGGAGCGAATCACAAATAATATTATCTCTTGACCTGTTATTATTGTTTTCATATTTCAAATACAGCCTTCTTCATTACTTGAAACAATATTTGAAAAGTTCATTATAGCAGTTTTTCAACATCAAGGGACTTAGGTAAATGTATAATAACCATTTTTCCAATAGCGACTACTTTAAATTACTGATAATTGGATCATATACCCACACGGTGACATAATTATATCATTCTTATTGTGAAGTATAATACTGAATTTTGGGCCAGATGTTTTTTCTTTCTTTTTCTTTTTTTTAAACTGAGATTTATTTTTAGTTAGGAAAGACTTTTTTTGAGCTCTTACATGATGATGTCATTTATTTGTTAAACAATAATACAAAGTTGACAATGAACCTTTGTTTTTGCCACATGTAATGTCTTGCTCATATGCTAGTGATTTAGAATTTTTCCTGCTATAATGTCTTTTAGTAACAATGTGTTTGTTTACACAGCCAAGGAATAAAACTTTCTTGGTTTTCATTACATTTATTGATTAGCTATTCAGTTAGAAGTAGTAGTAACAGTTGCTAAACTTCAATATTTCATTTTTTATTTTATTTTTTAAAAGTCAATATTTTTTAAATGCGTACTGTTAAATATAATACAAATAAAAGTTTCTAGTTTTTAAAAGTAGTGTTCAATATAAATATATTCATTACAAATATAAAGAAATGCCGGCTTTAAGCAATATCTTGGACTTGTAAACACATTATAATTCACTCTTATTTTCCTCACACCCCATTTTATAGTATTTTTTTCCATCTTCTCAAGTGTAGAGCTTTATTAATGTGATGGAATACTTACTAATATTAAGATAATTTAGCACCCATTCCTCTGTCATCAAAAGGAGCTAAAACAAAATTACTCCATATAAATGAAACACTAACATAGCAAGCACTGAGATTTTAACTCACAAAGTGAAAAAGGGCTTGCTACCTGTAGTTCATATAGATCAGGACAGAGTTGGTTAAGTGCCTATAACTGAACTGAGGAGACTATAAAAATCAAGAAGTTTTAATAATGTCTCCTCATGTATTATGTTAAGAATCATGAGGAGTAGCTGGGAAATAAAATTAGAGTAAGCTAATTAAATAAACTAGTGAGCCAGTAGGTTTATTTATAGTTACTCAAGATAGCCAGATTCCCAGGCACATCAAGTTAATTTAGTCATAGTTAATATTCATCAGTAAAATCATTTATTCCTAATGAAGCTTTTTCTTTAAAATACAAGAAAAATTAGGATATTGTGAAGTTATTGGTGCATTTTTTTTCCCTTAATGTTTTTAATATGAAATATCTACCCCAGAATTCATAAAGTAGCTTGATTTATTATTCCTAGCATTTTAATCATTGTTATGTTTTTTGCCTGTTGCATGGAATTTTAAAGGAAAATTATACTTTTAAAGTAAATTATATATTCTATCTATGCAACTTACCATTCATTAAAATTCACTCTTTTTGCTGTATAGTTCTTCAAGTTTAAACAAATGTATGGGGAGGTAACACTACATTTAAGATTTTATGTTTCATCATCCCCCTAAAATTCTTTCATGTCTCTATATAGACAATCTCCACCTCTCCCCCAGCCTCTTCCCAAACCTCAGCTTCAGGTCATGTTTAATTAGTAATCTGATTCAAAAGTTGTTGTTGTTGTTTTTAATTTTATAATGTCACATAAATGGAATAATACATTACACAAGTATTTGAGTCTGGCTTCTTTTACTTAATGCATTTAAGACTGATCTATGTTGTTGCATGTATCAATATTTCATTTCCTTAAATTGATGAACAACAGTTTACCATGTAGATGTACTGTAGTTTATCTATCCATTCACTAGCTGAAGGAAATTTGAATTCTTTCCAGTTTGGTGCAGGTGTCCATAAAGTATCTCTAAACATCTGTGTATAGAATGTGTGAACTAGTCACACATTCATTTCAGTTGACATAATACTGATGAATAGAAGTGCTGGTTTTATGGTCATTATAGGTTTAACTTTATAAAGAATTGCCAAACTGTTTTCAAGTAGCTGTGGAATATTATGCAGTCATTGAAATATTGACATATAACTACTAACATGAAGAGATGATCACAGAATTTTTTAATGAAACTTTTTTTGAGATAATTGTAGATGTACATGCAGTTTTACTAAATGTTATAGAGATCCCACATACTCTTTACCAAACTTCTACCAGTGGTAAGGTCTGCAAAACTGCATCCCTGTATATTACCCACGATGTCGAAATTGATAGTCAAGACACAGAACAGTTCCATCACCACACAGATCCCTGCTGTTATTGCCCTTTTATAACCACATCCACCTCCTTCCTCTCTCAATCCCTGGCAACCACTCATCCATTCTCCATTTCCATATTTATGTCATTTCGAGAGTACTATATACATGAAATCATATAGTATGTGACCTTAGAGATTTTTTCTCAGCATACTTCTTTTAGGATTCACTCAAGTTGGTGTATGTAGTAACAGTAATTTTGAGTAAAATATCAAGTTACAAAATGTTATGGTTAAATTAACCCCATTTCTATAAATTACAAGTTTTCTACCTAAAATATATATTTAGAATAAAATAGTAATAGTATATAGTATATAGAAGTAATGACAGCAAATAGGAATGGCTGTATTTTTTATTATCCTCATATTTATTATTATGTGTATGACTTATACAGTGAAAAAAATATATAAATATAAAACAAGGAGGGCTAAGGGAGTTTCAAGGGATATGTTTAACTCCACGTGGTTACTAAATGGTTTACATAGTGAGCTTCATGGTTTCCATTTTTAGATTAAAAAATACATAGTAGTTCTTTTAAAGTAGAAAACATCTCTAAGTCACTAAGTTCTACAAGGGATATGTCATATGAATTCCAATATAAGAAAAACTAAGCTATCGACATATAATGTATTTAACAGAGATTTAGTAAAAGATGCAAAATATTCCTTTACACATTCTTTTTTCAATCCTCTCTGAAATCCCAGGAACTGACATTAAATTATCTATTGGTACAGTTTTAACTAGATTCTTAGATTTTCTCCCAACTACTGCTTGTCTTTTGGACATTTTCCTATTCCTGCCTTTAATTCATAGGAAAGGACAAAAGAATGTGAGCAGTCTAGTCTGAATCTGGAAAATAAGCCAACAGATCTGATCAAAGGTTTTCTGTAGATTGATTTACAGCATCGAATTTAAATGATACTTATGATCTCTACTCCTTCTAATTTTTTATAATTGAAATAAATTGTGATACATCTAACCATTTTTTCTAGTTCTTAAATAGTAGAAATATTATTGTGATTGTATCCTATTCTGTCCACGAATGTTTTTCTTTAAGAAAAATAAAAATACTAAAATTTCCTGCTGATAGTGATCACATTATTTTTCTGGGAAATAATTCACTAACATTTATAAACAGGCATCATGAGTGTACTATCTGCATTGTCAACAGCAAGAAAGCTACCTGTTGCCCCTCATGGGAATGCCAAGCATCAAGATGCTAGCAACAAGCATCTGAGTATTGAGTTCTCAACTCTTAGTAATTGTCTAAAGAATAAAGCAATGCTAGGGCTGAATTTATAATGTCTAAAGAGCTAAAGTAGCTGCCATTTATAATACCAGAAAGCTGTCTAGTTATTAAGTTTTGAGATTAGCATTTCTAATGAGAAATTATGCAACAATGTTAGGGAAAAAAGTTATATTTGAAAATCTCATCACAGAGAATTAAAAACATGTTCAACAAATAATTGCTAAGTAGATTTAGAGCTATGCAGTCATACTAGCACTGTATAATTAGCTAACTTTATTAGCCACAAAACATCTACATGTAAAAGAATATGTTAGATAGCAAAACAAACTCATCACATGGACAATTATAAAATTGTAAAAACCAAACGCCACATGTAGATTTAACATTGTTACCCAACAAATATTTACGCTGGACTATATGCTCTGTCTCATTTCTAAGCTCCGTGTTTAAGACAGTGTTGCTTAAGTAAAAATCAAGAACTAGAAACTATGCCTAATACAGAAAAATATTTTCTTAGATTTAAAATCATGTCCCTCACAGATACAACATAAACTGTCACTAACTAAAAATTGTAAGGCCAATTTCGTGTTCTAAGAGAAAAATCTAGTTAAAATAACTTTCATGCCTAATATAAACAGACATTTCAAGCATAACTATTGCTAAGTTGATTTGTACCCAACACTTAATAGCATATTTCCACATACTTTCTACTATTTGCTGAGGAAGCTATAACTGGTTTATTCCTATTCCAAGGATTCTTCACAGAGCACCTATGAATTGCTCGCTGTAAATGGTTTAATTTTCATCTCAACTTCCTTCTTTCATTCCAAGTTGAGCAAAATAAAAAGGAAAAGGGAGAGAGAAGATGTAGTGGGGTAAACAGTGTCCCCCTATAATTCATGTCCATTTGGCATCTCAGAATGTGACTTTATTTGGATTTAGGGGTTCTGCAGATGTAATTAGTTAAATTAAGATGCAGTGATAATGGATTAGTATGGGTCCCAAATCCAATGACTGGTATTCCTGTAAAAAGAGGAGAGGACACAAAAAGACACACAGAGAAGAAGGTCATGTGTTGATGGAGGCAGAGATTAGAATAATGCAGCTACAAGCTAGGGAATGCCAAGGCTTGCTAGCAGAAGCTAGGAGAGAGGAATTAAAGATATTCTCCCTCAGTGCCTCCAGAAGGAACTAATCTTACTCAGACCTTGATTTTGGACTTTGAGTCTTCTGAATTGTGAGAGAATAAATGGCTGTTGTTTTAAACTACCCAATTTGTGGTAATTTCTTAAGCCTGTCCTAAGACATAATACAGAAGGTAACAAAAAATACAGTCTGAGGGCAAAATTCAGTTTGTCAAATAGAGTCATGATTTTCTTTTCTCACCAAGCTCCCATTTCCTGACACCCCTACCTTCTACTTATCCTGTCATTCCATCTTTATCTATTCAGTCCTTCTCTGTGTCTTAACAGTGGGTATTTAGAGCTCCTAAATATACCCTCTCTTTCTCCCTCACTGTATCACATACATCTTCTTTTAAAATTATATTCATGTTATACTTATGACAAAATAAACATCCCTGTTGAGACTCTACATCTTTTATGTTTTTTTTAAAGATACATATGGATTTTTTCATTGCAAGTTTCTAATTGGTTTAGTTGCTCTCAAAAAGCAGGGCACAGAGTATTTAGTATTTTAAGTCTGAGATAGTTCTTTGAGATCATGTTTATAGCAGTAAAGATTACTTAAAAATTATTCTCACATTAACTAAGTTTGTTTACTGTTACTATTGCAAGATTATGGTATCTAGACCTGATATATTTTTACTGAAATTGATGAATGTCAAATGGGACTGTTTTCCTTTTATATTCTGTAAATATGTATCTTGGCAGGCCAAGTCCTGCATATGAGTCTTTTATTTTAAAAAGAGTAAGGCTGTCTTTCTGTTTTACCACAAAGTATGATGGCCGGTATCCTGTACATTATGAAGGTATATAAATATATTAATTATATATTATAATTACATAAAATTTTGTTATAATTATATAAATATATGATATATGCATAAATATATATCTTGATATATACGAAATATTTATATATTTGAGAGAGAAAACCAGTTCATAACAATAACATAAAACAGTGATAATACTATAAACTGTATTCATAGAGTATCAAATTACATAGTTGCGGTTGGTAGATAAGGCAACTAGTTGCATATTGAATGGCAGACAGACTGGGGACAGAAGTCATTACATTTACTAGTTAATGAGATACCTGAACAGAAAAGATTACCTATGTCAATTTTATAGGCTCCATCTTGTCTGGTAAAAAGGATTAAGAAATAAATCTCTATCAGGGGATTCAGGTTATGTGAATAATATGTCTATAAGCCTCAAAACAAAACACTGAGGCAGCAACAATTATAAATTATTTGCACCATGTAGATACTATTTTTGCAGAAAATTTAAAGGAAGAGCTCTGTTCTATTAGTCCCCCAAAATCTTTCTCATAGGAAATACATTTTGTTCTTAATTTCTAATTCATTTTTCCTAATTACCCTGAAAGGAAATTAAAGTCACTATTTTATTTTTATAAATGGTGTGGAAAATAATTGACCAGATTAACTGATTCTTAAGGGTCCAGAAATAGATCCAATGGGAATGGATGAATGGGATTTAAAAGGAGAAGTCATAGGACACCAGCATTCGAAAACTGCTAAATGAGACACAAGGGAGGAACAGATTAAGGACCATGCAAAGGCTTTCAGTTCAGTCTCTGCGTGAGTGAGTTTTATTCCCTTCTTTGTGCTTCGTTTCCTTCTATGTCTACAGTCTGTACCTTAATTTTAGCTAATCATTCCTAAATCAATTGGGGAAGTCAAAGGAGACAGAGTAAAAAATCTACAAAGTGACTCAATATATAGTACTTTGCCAGTAGCATATCGTTATGGAGAACAGAGAAAAAAGTGAATATAGACCTCACTGGACTTAGAGATCAACTACTCTCCCTATAGCTCGAACCGCAGTCCTTCCATTTACAGGTGTACTACAGGCAATATTTCATCCTTATCTCTAAAACAATACCTATTTCAAAGACTTTGTAATGAAAAATTAATAATAACTTAAGTAAATCTCACAAATTTCATGGAACAGAATAAATATCAAGTCATTTCCATTATTTTGGCTTTTAAGGCCATCAATCAACTCCACAGGCATTTAGGATGCCTCTTATCTGAAACACTTATATCTTGTTGTCATTATCAGTATACCAAAGAGGGAAAAATGCAAGCTTTTGCATACCACTGGATTTCTCAATCCTACTACTTCTCAAGCCCCAGAACCTCACTGACAACAGAAATAATACCCAAGGAAAACAACCTGGCCCATCCAACTCTGCCACCAACCATCCAAGAACTGATTCGAGCCTGGCTGTGTGTTCTATATCACCTGTGACTTATAGAAAAGAGTAACTACAACATATGATTATCATTTTGCACAGAGTAATTATGATAATTCATTCACCTGTGCTATATCCTCTGCATTTATTACATTTCTGTCACTGTTGTGTCCAAACTCTGCAAGGTTTATTGTTAGTGGGGAATGGCAGCTTTAACTCAGTTAGATTTACCCTCAAATGTACCTGCAAGATTCGGTTTGTCAACTGTGCTCTCAAAAATATGTATAATCTCCACAGCATAATGTTAAGATTTTCTTGTTTTGGTAACATATATGACAGTTTGGGCTTTTGATTCTTTCCCACAGGCTCTCTGATTCAACATGAGTATTTGTGATGAATAATTAAAAACAAAATTGCCATTTAATGTCCCACAACTGCCTTCTCTATACAGAACTGCATTACCAAATAATAAATGATATCTTTTAATATACAGGTGTTTATTTTTATTAAATACGCAGAATGAGATGATGTAAAATTTTAAAATTAAAAAAAAAAAAAAGACACAGGAGGAAATACCACCAAATAGCTTTCAATAATGATTCCTAAACTAAGTTCTCATTCAAATTTTACCTTCTTTATAGACTTCACCATCCAGGAAAATGACCTACAAATGCCCAAGTCAGCACATTTCTCTCTAGGAAATCTCATTTACATCCTTTTTATTGGCTCTTGGGCACATATTAGTACTTGTGAATGTTTATTTCCTTGTTTTAATTATTTTTTATTAGAGCATTCTGATGTAATGTGCTTTGGGCTGTATGTTGCAAGATGTTTATTTGCAATGTAATTAAACTCATTTTTTTCTCTGTCCCTGAGTAAAGGTTAAATTTAAAATTTTTTTCCTTTTTTTTTAGTTTTGATCATATCTTTTATTTACTCAATATATCTAAATTATTATCATTTCAGCATGCAATCAGGATTAAAAATTGTTTTACTTTTTAAAAATTAATTGATTTTTTTACAGAAGAAGAGATTTAATTTTTTTTCCCCACCTACCTCCCACCTCCCCCCTCCTCCCTATCCTCTGGTAACCACTAGTAGACTTTAAAATTTTAAATATGATATACTGATTGCCTAATAAATTAAATACATAATTGTATACATTTAAAAATTTTATAATAAAAATTATATAAATATTTCACAGGACACAAAGTGAAGCAAACTCTATAATCTCCTCCTAAATACGCTCATACTGGATGTCTACTGTGGTGGGTCTCTCCTACTCCTAATGAGAAAAAACAGAAAAAAAAAAATTAGAAAGTAGATAATGGGAGAGATGGGCCCAGAAGAGCTGAGACTAAGTTCTAACTGTAACATTTGCTAGTTTGAGGAAAATTCTTAATCTCACTGACAAAATTATTTCATATCTATTTAAAAACTGATAACAAAAGATCATCCTGAGAATCAAAAAAATTTGCGTATATGAAATTCTTCTATTTTTTAAAAGCATCATTTATGTGTGAAATTTTCGTTGAACATCTTCAAAGACTGTACCCAAAAGTGGTATATCTATCTATCTATCTATCTATCTATCTATCTATCTATCTATAATCTTCTTTTGGTAAATTTTGTTCGATGTTTATACAAAAGTACACTTGAAAATATTCTCTATACCAGTACATTTCAAAACTTCAAAGACGTGGTAAAGGGGGTCAAATAAGGTGGGTAGGGGTGGGTGAAGTGGGTAAAGGAGATCAAATATGTGGTAGCTAAAGGAAACTGGACTTTGGGTGGTAAACGCACAATAAAATTTACGGATGTCAAATGATAATGTACACCTGAAAATTATAAAATTGTATTAACAAATATTACCCCAATAAACTTAATTTTTAAAAAGTTAAAAAATAAAAAATAAATTAAAAAAATATATATACACACACACAAAAAAAAACCTTCATGCACACGCAGAACATCTTCAGATTCCAGTTTAGTAAAACTGGGACAGAGTACATAATTCAGGACAACTCAAAGTATGAACCAGGATCCAGGCCTGTCCTTTAACACTGTCCCTAGTCCATGGCAATGAGAAAAAGAGCTTGTACTACAATGTGAATCAACACTATGTTTCCTTTGTATAGGAAATCTAGTTATGAAAAATGTTAGCTGTACAAAACAGAGCATTAGGTAACGCAGTTAATTCCCATCTGGCTGAAACTCCTTATCTCAGCGTGAACTGGGAAACAATTGGTTTCATTTTGAGTAGCACTGTTTTAGACTGATGGGGGAAAAGGATTTAAAATGTCACTTTATTTTTCATATGTCATAAAATTAGTATCCATATGCAGTCCCTAAAGCAATGGTGCTTGGGGGGGGGGAGGCGAAATGTCATTATCTAATGGTTAATCAGTGAAATGTTGGACTCTAATAGAGCTGAGTCAAATTTCCTGTTCTGCCACTTACCAGCACTATGACTTTCAGGTGAATTATTGAACCTCTCTAAACCTCAGTTTTATCAACTACAAAATGTGAATAATGATATCTACTTCACTAACTGACTCATTGACAGATATGTATTGAGTCCTGGATGATGGCATAGAAGTGAAAAAGACAAAATTCTACTTATACCTGATGCCATGGTCAAATGACACAATAAATAAAAAAAGAACTTGGCAGTAACTTTTCCTTTCCTATCTTAATGTTTCTCTGTCTAAAGTCATACAACCAAACTCCTAATTGAATATAGACATGGTGAATTATGCTTGATTTTAATGCTCTTATGCTAACAAAATCTGAGATAATAAAACATCTCATAGGTTCTATTGTATTAAAGGCACATTGCTTGAAGTCAAGCTGACCAGAATTTAAAGCTCAGTTTTAAGAGCCTCTAAACTATGAAATATCATGCAGTTATTTGATTTCACCAAGCTTCAATTTCCTCCTCTATACCACATGGATGGTAAGCCCTATTTCACAATAAGAAAATTAACTGTTAAGGAAATTAACTGATATGTAAAGACCTTGGTGGATAGAAAGCCCCCCAAAATTGTAACTCTTTCATTATTAAGGGCCCCATTCTGCATTACACCATTTAGAGATGGTTGGCATGAATGCTGCCACTCTGATATTTTGCTTCCCAATGAATGGGACTTAACATAATTTCCAAGATATTTCTATGCATACTTGAGACATAACATTAAAATTTTTTCAACACTGAAGAAAAAGAGGGGAAGGAGCAGAGGAAGATGGAAAAAAGAGAGAAAGAAAATGCAGGATGACAGAGGCTTCAATTCATGAACATTTCACATGATATCATCAATATGATCAGGCTAACATTAGGTCATTGTACTGCGATTACCATGGTCAATACAAGTGTACCTTTCCACTAGCCTAGACTAATACGGGGAATGACTGATAGACCAGTAGTACATGTGTGCCTAGGTGTATGGGTTATTCTATCATTAGTATCATTTTTCTCTGTCATCTCTATATTAAGGAATTGTAATGACACTAAATGATCCAAAGAACAGTTTGTAATTCCTTTCTTTAAAGCATCTTGAGTTTAAAAAACTGAAACTTCTCCCAATATCCCATTTTTATGCGTACTCGCACAGAGTTTTTCTCATGACAGACCAACACATTCATGCCTTAAAGTAGAATGAGCCTATTTTCCCACTATCTGGTCTGTTCTTCTGTCGGCACAGAAAGCAGGTAAGCCTCCTCTTGATTAGCGCCAGTCAAAGCTGAATTGTGAAGTGTCATCAAAACATCCTCCGTGTCACTTTTTTTACCCGCTTCTCGTCTCTGTTTGGGAGGCCCCCTGGTGGTGGTTCCTCCTACCCCCAACATGTCCACACACATTCTGTCACCCGTTCTCTCTCTCCCATGGAATGTCATACATTCTCCAAAACCTTCCTCTTTAAATATGCCCCATTCTCCCTGACTTCACCTCTCAAAATAACAATAAATAAATCAGGGAGTGCCAGAGCTCTGTGAAATAAGACATTTATATTTTAACCAAATTATTTTGACATCTACCAGACTCTCAGAAATATGAGTTGCTTTACTATAATGGCCAAATGTATAATTGGTCCTATTTTATGGCTGGTTTCAAAATCATACTAAATGATAGAATGATGTAAATTCTGTAAGAGAAAATCTAAACATAGTATACGGAAGTTAAGCAGGTTATTCCTGGCTAGAAAAATCATGAAAGAATTTTTGGAAGAGTAAATATATGAATAGGACTTAAAGAGCAATTAGAATTCCTATAGCCTAAGACACAATTGAGAAATCATTGTTATTTCTTTTTTGTCAACACAAAATACAGTGTTGTGTTTAAAAGTGCTGAGACTTGAGGTTTGATTTGTGATAAGAACTTATTACGTTGCCATCATATAGTCCTCAGAGTAAAAAGTTAAGTAAATTTCATAAATTCATTATGAAAAAGATTTAAACAAGTTTAGACCTTTTAAAAGTAACTCAGGCTATTATATAATCTGTATATATATGCATATGTATGTATGTATGTATGTATGTATGTATATGTGTGTGTGTGTACATATATACATATCAGTTAAGGAAGCAGGAAAAAAAGCAGTGAAGAAAAAGATTAAAACTCACTCTAAGTCACTGAACCCCAATGCGAAATTTGAGAAAGTGTAATTTAGCCCTACATTACTTATTTATAAAGTTAGATATATTTAGAAGAGAATGGGGAAAACACAGTGGGTGCTATTGCTGTGAGCATTGATTGTGTCTGTCTTCTACCCACTGCAGGCAAAATTATAGCTTTTGGAAAACTGATTGTCCTCTGTTAAACACTATAATTTCTAATATAATTGGCCAATAAATAACAACATAAATTAATTGTTGTATTTAAATACTAATGAGATTCATTTCTATCGAACTTTGGCATATTTCACATAGGCATTAATGGCTTCAAAACAAGGGAATAATTTAAACCACAGTAACCTTGTGGACATTTTTAGCTTGCAAAGAGCACATCTTTGTGGTGATATTTAAATAAGCCTACTTCACATGGAAATTTGGGTACGTTCAAGCTACTTAGTATAGTTTTATTCAGTAAGATTTTTTTATAGCTCCGTTGCTCATTAGGCTGTGATTAATGCCATGCTTATTTTCATATGCAGTTAGAAAACTAATATTTACATGAAGTAAGAAAAAAGAAGAGCAACTGTAAAGGAGATAGAAAAAGCTAACAGTGCAAAACTAACAATGAAATCATCAGTGCAGAATAGCCTTAAGCTCCTCGAACAGGGAGGAGAACAAAAAATTATTCAACAATCGTATTTATGACTGAGAAAATACAAAGCAGTCCTGCAAATTCCAAATATAGTGACTCTGGTAAACCCTGAGGTTTGTATACAGAATGTGAGATAAATCTAGTTATTTTATACTATTTCTATTATAATTTTTTACTCTTTCTAAAAAAAAAAATCAGAAAATAAGAACTCATCCCTGCATGTAATTTGATCTGTAGCTCCACTTAAACAATAATTGTCAAAAGAATATAGCTTACAGAATTTTAATTCTTCTTTTCCAAAAGTAAGCCAAAGAGAGTACTTAGGATACATTAAAAGGAATTCAATTATATTATAAGAAACACATTGGTCTAATAATAGATTTCCTTGCCTTCTATTTCACATTCAGCTATATCCTCAATTGTTACACTTGTTTTAGTTACAAAATGTTTACTGACACTTCTATTTACTTCAAGTATAACATAAGAAGCAGCAGAGGCCCAAAATATATTTTTTTAAGGTCAAAAACTAAGTTAGGAACTACTGAGGTCAGAGAAAATGTATTTTTGTCTAAGTAATCTACTGTAATTTATTCATTGATTTATTAGAAAGGCATTTATGATAATAGCCACGAAGGACTCAGATCTTATATTTGCCAGAAATGCTGGTGTTCTCTCGTAGTCTAACCCTTTCACTATAAGGTTCCTTTCCTTTTGGGTAACTGATAAATTGCTTGAACATTCCCAATGAAAGAAAACAGGAAACTCATAAATCACCAAAGAGTAAATTTCTACCTATCAATCCATCTTTTTCCTTTTTGGGAAAAAAAAAATAGCAAACAAAAGAAAAAGTTTATTACTTCGAGATAATAAATCTTCAACTATGTAAAGACTCCTTGATAAAATCTTAGAGAATGATATTTTAGAATTCAAGATAATATTTGTTGAGATTACATATTCAGGTCCTATTGAGGTATTTATTAAGATTGGCAATGAAAAAGAATGTTATTAATGAAGATGATTCCAGGCCTTCACAATTAACCTATTTTATAAGTGTTAGTGATATACTGAATTTTGCTTAAACCATGAGTACCCAGAGTAAATAACATATGCTCTCACTGAGCTTTTGTCAGGAAAAAAGATATTTAACAAATAATTACATGTTGGCTACGTACAATCAGTAAATAGTAGTTTTACCAGACTTGTCACTAACAAAATCCAAATTCCTTCCCATGCATGACAAGCCTCATCTTGTATCATGTGCCACACTCTAGCAGCAATAGCCTCTTTTTATTACTTGAGCATGTAAAGCACTTTCCCATTCGATGGGTTTTGTACAACTTGCTTCACCTTTTTAGAATGTTCTGTCCCATAATATTCATATGATATTAATACGGCTGTGTCTTTTTCATGGTTCAAGTTTCGGCTTAAAAGATGTTCTCTCTCCACCTGTCTAAAAGTAACCTACTTCTTCAGTAACAGTCTTATGGGTATCCTTGCTGATTTTCCTCATACTACTTACTGGGAATCTAAAACTATTATTTTTTAAAAAAATGATTCTTACTTATATTCCCCAAACTATAATTTATTGTTTCATTGAAAAAATATTTGTAAATGGTCTACCATGTTCTAAGCACTGTTCTGGACTTGGGATATAGCAATAAGCAAAATAGACTTAAGTTTCCAGCACTCTTGGTATTTATATTTAAGAAGTAGTTAGCAAACAAATTTTAAAAAGTCAATGTACAATATGCCAAGAAAGTAGAGAAAGAGAAATACAGAGAAGCGAAGTGCTATTCTAGAGAGAAGACCCAGGGAAGATCTCTTTGGTGAGATGACTTTTGCACCCATGTGGCTAATTAAAGCAAAACCCTATCTGTGCACTGCAACCCCAGTGTCTGTCACAGTCGCTGGTGTATACGAGGTACTCAGCAAATATTTGATGAATGAATGAATGAGTGAATTTACTCAAAAATTATGTTCCTCAGCACATAGTAAACTATATCTTTATATGAATCTCCCACCAAAGATGACTGAAAGAGACAAAACTGGAGACAAAAACCTGATCAGCAGTCATTGCAGTAATACCAACGAGAGATGATTATGACCTATATACATGACCTATGGAATAGCAGCAGAGATGGGAGGTAAAAATGATAGAACACATAACAGAGTAAATGCTGAAAGAGAAAATGAGAGGGAAAAGGAAAAATAATGACACCAGACTTCTCACTTAAAATAATGTGTGGATGGTAGTACTGTTCCCTTATTTGAGAGATACAGAAGAAGTATATGTGGGGAAAAGATAGTGATTTTATTTATAGACATATTAATTTTAAAGTATCTGTAATATCTAAGTAAATGTATTCATTTGATTATAAGACCGAAATTCTGATAAGACATTTACACTTTAACATCATCGGCATATAAATGATAATAAAATTCTAAAAGTGGATGAGACCACCAATCCGGTGAGAGAAGAATCATAAAAAATCCTCAGGAACACCAACATTTAAGGGTTGACTAGAAGAGAAACTGACTGTTGAGGTCTTAAAAAAGAGCTGTCAGAGAAGGAATAAGAGAATTGAAAAATTATCATGTCAAGAAATGCAATAAAAAAATTATTTCAAGAATAGAGAGTGAATGGCAGTGTTAAATGTTGCTGAGAGGTTACAATAAATATTGAAAGACTGACAGTTATCCAGAACAGTGACATGCAAATGCTCGATCTGTTCAACAGAAGTTTTGGTGCAGTGGTGAGATGAGACATTAGATTAAAATAGGAAGAAGTCAGAATCAGAGGTGAGTAAATGGAGAAAACCTCTATAACTAATTATGCTTCAGAAAGTTTCACTGTGATACAGAGAAAAAAGAGACAAGGGAAGGTTTGAAACCATGGTGAGGGAGGGAAGGAAAAAGGAAGGGAGGAGGTGGAGGAGAAGGAGGAGATAGGAGAGAGTGATGGGCAGGGCAAGGTGAGGTGAAGCAGAGATTGGGGCAGAGGGCAAGGAGGCAAAGTGAGATGAAAAGATGAGGGAGCCAGGGAGGGAAAAGAAAGGGACAAATAATTTGAGATATCAAAAAAGTCAGTAAATGTGGCTTCAAAGACTTTGCTTAAACTATAATTAATGAATGACATCAGAAGAGCTTCATATCACCCCTTTAGGGATTTCCTTCCTTCCAACCTTACAATAATAATAATTACTTTCTAGACTTCCAGCTTTAACTCCAGGATACAGTGAGCTAGAAGGGGGGTCCCTACCACTTCTACAATAAAAAAAGAGCTATACTACCTTTAAATTCATGATTTATTTTCAGATTAACCATCTTATTTTGAGACCATTGTAGATTCATATGTGGTTGTAAGACATAGTACAGAGAGATCCATATATTATTTACCAGTTTCACCCAATGATCACATCTTCCAAATATTGCCTTCTGTGTTCTTTCATCCTTCTTCATGTGCAAAGGCTTCTTTTATTATTTCCTTTCTGTTTAGAAAACTTTAGACTGTTTTTTTAGGTTACTCTGGGTACTCATGGCTTAATTCTCTTAATTTCCTTCACCTAATAATGCTTTGACTTACCCTTTATTTCTGTGGATACTTTTGCCGAATACAGGATTCTGGGTTGCCAGTACCTTTATTTCAGCATTTGAAAACATTGTGTCCATTCCTTTTGAACTCCACGGTTTCTGATGAAAAATCTTCTGTCTCTTCAATAGTTTTTCCTCTGTACATAAGGTGTCCTTTATTTCTGGCTGTTTTAAAAAAATTGAGGGTAGAGGGTCTGTTTTAATCAGAACTTGAATTGTGTTGTGTTTGCATATGATTTGTTTATCCTATTTGAGGTTCATTCAGCTTCTTGATACATAGACATATCTCTTGCCAAATGTGGGTAGTTTTCAGCCATTATTCCTTCTAATGTATTTCAGTTCTGTTGACTTTCTGGTCTCTTTCAGGGCTGTAATGATATGTAAGTTAGATTTTCTGTTAGGGTCCCACAGGACCCTGAGGCTCTATTTATTTGTTTTAGTCTATTTTGTATAGTTGTTCAAATTAGATTAAAAGGGGCAATAAAAAGTAAACACAAAAGATAAACATAAATAATAAAATGTTGAATTAACCCCCAAAAAGAAGGAAAAACGGTCAACTATATAAATGTTTATATTAAATTTAAATTGATTAATCACACCGATTAAAAGATGGAAATTATGAGACTGCAGATAACAGCAAGATCCAACTGTATGTTGTCTATAAGAAACCAGCTTTATGAGCAAAAACAGAGATAAAAAAAAAAAAGCAAAAGAATAGATACTAATAATACCATAAAAATATAAATGGAAAGAAAGCTAGAGCAGCTATATTAATAATAGAAAACGTAGGCCTAAGAATAAGGAATGTTATCCAGGATAAAGAGGAACATAACATAATAATCAAGGGGCCAATTCTCCAAAAGGACATGAGTTCTTAATATGCATTCTCCTAATTACAGAGCTTCAAATGCATGAGGCAAAAATTTGATAGAACTAAGAAACAGACAAATCCACAATGATAGCTAGAAACTTCAAGATATCTCTCCCAGTAATTACTAGAACAAGTAGACAGAAAATAAAAATGTAGAAGACCTGAACAAAATTCCCAACAATTAGACCTAATTGACATTCACAGGGTATTTCACCCAACAACAGTAGAATATATTCCTCCAGGCCCCACAGCCATTAAATAAATAAGTTAATGCAACAAACAGCTTTATACTCAAATATTCCACGACTTAGAATAAATGGAACAATACCTTCACAGACAGAAGCTACCAAAAGACTAGCAGTGAGGTAACTTGAACAGTTCTATGTCTATCTATTAAAAGAAATTTAATTCAAAATTTAAACTTTCTAAATAGAACACACAGACACACACACATAACACATCAAACCTCCTGGTTAACATGATTTTACTGATGAATTCTAGCCAACATTTAAGAAAGAAATATCATCTCTACGAGCAAGAATGCCTTTGTCATCATTTCTATTCAACATCATATTTAGCTAATACAAGAAAGCCAGAAAAAGTAATAGATGGTATATAGATAAAAATGAAGAAATAAAATTGTCCCTATTTGCAGACAACATAGTCTACATAAAGACTAAATAATTTACAATAGAGTTCCTAGCACTTATCAATGACTGTTAATAAACACACACAGAGAGAGAAAGAAGGAGACAGAGACAGACAGACAGACAGACAGAGACAGAGAGAAAGAGACAGAGACATGCACAGTGGTAGCATGAACTAACTCCCAATGGCCAAAGTAAGAACTTAAGTAAAAATGAATGATAGTACAGAATTGTAATCCAAAGAATAAAATAAATATCTATCAGTTCAAATGATATAAATAAATAGCTGAATAAATAAATTAATGTCGGAGAAGGGATATTCGTCCTTATAGAAAAAAAAGTAAATAAATAAATATTACCATGAAGTTTTTCTACCACCCTAACAGAAAGTATCTAAATAATATTTCCTCTTCACTTCCTATACTTAAAGATTTTGTTGGTTGTAATAACACAATTATATTTTCATAATCTTATAAATTAAAGCTTGATGATGCATTCTAAATATTTTCAAAAGAAAATTTTTAATTACCTCCTTCCCTCATAGTATTTTTATTTTTAACATTTGTTCACACACCTGCTACTACACAAAATCCCTTGAGAAAAAAAATTATTGTATTTTGGCTCATAAATGTGACAGTGGAGCAAAGCAAATAGCTTTCAAGATAACAATATCATCTCTCAACTTCTATTTGCTTTCTGCTCACATTACTTTCACTATAATTTCAACATCTAACCTAGAGTAGAATCATGGGAGAATCTTTCTGCAGGTATAATCTAAGTATATTTGCTCTCTCAAAGTACTTCAATCTGGTTACTTCAACTGGTATCTGGAAACACACTACTTTGTCTGCAAATGACTATTTCTTTTAAGTCTTCCTATGTTAATATTGTTACCTGCAAAGTACATTATTAAGGCTCTCCTTGGTTCAAGCAGCCTTTTAATTTATAATAACAAACATTTTATATAAAAACTATTCTAAAATCTTTCATATGCCTTATAGTTTGCTCCTGGCTGAAGAAGATTGATAAAAGGGGCCCACAATCTTTCTGCTCCTAGATTACAATTCCATTGCATTACATGGTACTGTCATTACTTTCTAAACACACAACTGTAGGATGAAAATAAAATTTCATATGCTTATAATGCATAATCATTCAAAATCTTCACCATATTTGTTCAATTGCCAATGAAATTTCGTGACACTTATTTTCCCTTCTATAAATATTTCTTCAGTTTAATTCACAATGCTGTTAGCTGTTTGAGACCAAGAAATCTCTCAGCAAGCCAGTGAAGTAGAGGTAAGATTGAATTCATCATTACCCACTGAGCTGTCAGATTTAAAGATAATTTACTGTTTTGATATGTTCAGATGTGCAGGGTACAAGAAACAGAAATACTTAAATTACTAATACTGCTAATCTTCGGGTTTACGGCAGAACATAATTCAGAAAGAAGTTTGTCATTCACTGTACCTAGAATTCATATCATGAACAGATCTAAAAAAATCCTTCATGTATATTTAAAATTATTGGTAGCTGTGGTAATGATTTCAACATGTTTTATTTAAATTTTAGCCACTATACATATAAAACTCTAAGAAATTATCTTCTTAAAGAATTCTTGTAAACTCTATTATCTTGAAGTTTGATTGATGACAAGAAAATTATTTTTGAATATTTTATTTTTTCCCAAAAACTATTTTTCTTCACTTTTCTTTAAATTCTTTATTATTCTTGAATCGAAGATGACTTAACATGAAATTTTTAATGAATGTTATTCCAGAGGACTTTTTTCTCCTTATGAAATTTTGAGCCAGACTATTCTGCTTCTATTTCATCTTTAAATGATAGAAAAATTCCAAAAGAGTAATATTTTTCTTCTCAGAAGCCTCATGGTATAATTAGAAAATACTAAAAATTAAGTACAGTTTTTATGAATTACTTTTAATATTATTAGTTATAAAACACAAGACAGTTCTGTAAGACTGAAATTAGGATAAAATATAATCTCTAGTATTCTGCTTTGAATTTTATAATATCAATATTTTTAGTTCAAAAGATATGTATGCTTTGAAATGTTATCTAACTATCAATCTTTTGCTGATTGTTCATGTAAAACCTTAATAATTGTTTTTGTACAAAAAATTAATGATTTGTCATTATTAATCAGTTTATTCTTGCACTTCAATGAATTGAATTTCGGCATAAAAAGCATATAAGAAAAATTTCAAATAAAATTGCTTATATCTGAAAGTAGATGTTCACACATCAAACTTATATCTTAATTTCTTTCTGTCAGTTGTTCATTTTACTAAAATATACTATAGATAGCAGCCTTGTATTATTGTTTATCTGCTAATTAGGTAGGATACACATAGCGAGGGTCAGCAAATTATACTACATAGGCCAGATCTGGCCCATCTTCTGATTTTGTATTTCCCATCCAGTAAAAAGAGTTTTTATAATTTTAATTAAAATTTGAAATAGTTATAACCATGATGTATGAAAGAAGCATCTCTCTCCATTATTTTAGTTCTTTAAAATTTCTGTCTGCAGCATTTTATAAAATTCTATGTATATGTATTATATATCTTCTATAAATTTTTTCTAAGTATTTCTTAGTATCATTATTTTTAATATTTTAAAATTTCAATTTAAAATTTTTTATGCAAACATAAAGAAATACAATTGATTTTTTACGTGAATCGGGATTGTAATACATCAAAAAACTCACTTTTGCTACCTTTTTTGTATATAAGGTAGAATTTTCCACATAGACAACCATTTTTTCCTTGAATAATAACTATTTCTCTTTGTCTCTTGACATTGATATCCAGGAATTATATCAAGAAAGGAAACAGGAAGCAAGAAGGAAAAAAATTTCCCCAATAATTCAAAAATAGGGAACAATCTCTCACTTCTCTAACTTCCCTTCATTTCAACTGTCATCATTACTCTGTGAATCAGGCTTCATTTAGCTCAATGGCATGCTATAAAGTTTGTTGAAAGCATTTAATAATATCAATTAATATAACATATAAGAAAGCAATTTTCAATACAGAATAAAAGTAAGTTATTCAGATTATTTAGGATTGAGTTGCTTTGTCATTATTCTGTTTACTTAGTGCTATATTTTCATATTTTTCTGAAGTTGCAAATTTGGCATATTTCTTTACCCAGAATCTTTATTAATCATGTTTCATACCATGATCTTTTCCAAGTTACTTACAAAAATGTGCCACAACATTTTGTTATGTTTATTTCCTTAAAAGAGAAAGCAATAAAGATTTTAAACGCATTAAAAGTTTAAAATTATCTTTCACTTCCTTATCAAGTACAATATTTTCAAAACAAAAAATGGGACTGTTGAATTAAAAGAGCAATTCTTAAAAGTTTTAGTTCTTAAAAATGCCTAACCTGGTCTACTGATCCCTAATACTGACAACCCACGGAAACTTCCAAGTGACAGTAAACCACAGGAATCCTTTCCCTTGCTCAGGCAAGATCCAACCACAAGACAGACTTCAGGTAAAGAACGCATAAGAACTCCCACCAACAAGAGCTGCATCTTTAATATAATTTGGTCACTTCTCAAACAGAAAGGTAAAAATTATTTAAAGAAACAAAGGTAATGGATAGAAGGAGAAAAGAATAGGGAGAAAGTGAGACCAGAGAAATTGGGTTTTAATAGTGAGTTTTATATATGGTTATATGTATACCTTTAACTAGTTTTGCCTCTTTCAGAACTTTATTTGTGTAAAGGCAGGAAGCATGTCTGACTATAATAAACATGGTTTTTTTGGTTTTGGCAAAATAATAATTGGCGAGAGTGAAGGAGACTACAACTTTTCAGTAAAACACACTCTTCTCAAAACAACACCAAGTTCATTGTGATGGTACAATCAACATGAATTGCCTTCAAGGAAGTTCATTTTATACAGTGATTAAAAGATATACAAAACTCCTTCTTGCCATTGGGTTTAATAAGATATTCCAATCTTTGTTAACTTAAGTGGATATTTTGGTTTTCAGCTGTGTTGAAGCAATTTATATTTACAGTTAATGAAAGAATGAATAATCCCTCAGAGTCGAAGGCTGGGTGCCTCTCCCTTTGCTGATTGAGTTAATTTACTGCTCCAGGCCTCCTGTGCCTACTCACCACGACTCCCAAGCACTTTCTAAAGCAATTATACTTTCATTTAAAGACTGTACTGAAACAAACTTTGATGATAAAAATAATAATTTCCTTCAGTTCAGTATCCTGAGTTGTTTTAATGGTCAACAAATAACTCTCTGGAGCCACTTTCACTCTCTAATTTGTTCTGTTTCATTCTGATTGAAAAGCACGGGACAGAGGCATTTTGAGAGTTTGTTCTAAAGCTTCTAAGTAAGATCTCTTTTTGATGGGATTGATTTGGAAACCACTCCAACTCACTAGGGAGGCTGTTACTGCATTCACTTGGAACCGTTTCTAACATGACCTTAAAAATAATTCTTTATATTTTCTACAGGAGGGAAACAAATATAAATTTTCCAAATATTATTTTTTTCCCATTTTCGGTAAAGAAAAACTGGCTTTCTATTCAACTCCTCATTCTTGTTAGAGTTTTTCATATTGTCAAAAAAACATAATTGCTATATAAGTCTATAATTTTAAAAGAAAATTTAAAATCTACTTTGCATGAACAGCTTACAAAGGAAAAAAAAAAGTCTCAAGTTTGGAAAATAGCCAGAAGAATGTAGTTATAATTTGAGAAAACATTTTAGGAAGGTTTATTTTTTCAGAAAGAGATATATTTCAAAATTGGAATATATAGCCTAATTAACATTTAATGCTGGCAGACAAATGTAAAGAGGAAAGTAGCCAAGCTTCTATGGCTACTTCCCTAAAGAGAAATAGAAATTCCATCATCAATCAATATGAAGCATTTACTGTGCAATCTTTTACATGTCCATCATTATTCTATATGTTAAGGGGAATACAAAAGAATGAAAAACCAGAAGCTTTGCCTCACTGTACAACATCAAATAATTCAGATAGCTAGCTTATTTTCACTCCAGCGTCTACTGACCTTGACTTGCTCTGAACCTAAGATTTTATTAAGAGGTACTTCAATGAAAAGATAGAATTTAAACTGACCCTCGAATGAGGACTACGGTCTGAATAGATGAGGAGAGGACATGAGGAGAGAATTCAGGGAAAGGGAACAACAGGCTTACTTTTAGGGCCATTATTTCAGCTTCATTAGAGTTCTGCATGCTAGTCATACAGTAATGGGAAGTTTGGTTGTGTCTGCTACATTGTTGAATCCATAAGACATGCAAGGATGATGTGTTAAGAATCAGAGTTATTTAATTTTTTGAGCAGGAAAATGGGGCAATAAAATTTGCATTTAAGGACAATTACAATAAATAATGATTGGCAACAGAGAACAAGTGAAAAATTTTTGTAGTAGTCCAGGCATGAGGAAATATAAGCCTAACCAGGGCTTATGCTTCAAGAACAAATAGAAAAGGATAGACATGGGAGATATTTTGAAGGAAATAAATGTTGGTCCACTATATATAAAGAATGAAACAGAAGAATTACTTCAAGATTTCATATAATCCAGCCCAGATAACAGAGAAAAGGATAATTCTTTTGGCAGAACCTGGAAAGTCTAAAAGTCATTTTAACAAGGGCGTGTGAGTGTGTGTGTGTGTGTGAGTGAGTGGGAGAGAGAGAGAGAGAGAGAGAGAGAGAGAGAGAGAGAGAGAGAGAGAGATGGAGATGGAGGGAGGAAGAATGAGGGAAGGAAGGAGGGGTGGTAGGAGAGAGAGGATAGACAACACAATGGGTTGATGGCACACATTCAACAATTTCTAAGTGACAGTTGCAAAGATACAAGATAGGAGAGATAAACAATTTGGGAAGCATGACACCAACCAGTTACCATTAAGTAGATTTTCCTAAAAGGAACATTTATTTTTTTCACCTATTTGATCCTTTATAAATTATTCTTACCACTATAATTTCTTCCATACCTATCACATAGATTTGGTGAGTAGGTCATATATAAATAGTTTTATAAATTGTAAAAGGCTATTTAAATCTATGTATCACCATTATATCCTATGTTATCTTTACATATGTGTGTGTATATACATATACATATACATTTACACACACACACACACACACACACACATTTTTAAGGCCATTACATATCCACTCCTTAAGTGTGAACAATACAAAGCAACTTCTTTACAAAAATGCAGTATGGAAAAGAGGAAAACAGGAGTCACTTTACAGGGAAGAAAGCTGATGAAAACTACTTCAGCCACGTGATCAAGATTAACAAAAGCAGTGATAAATCAAGTTCATATTATGTTCCCTGGATATGACAGAATGAAAATGGCACTTTACTTCTGTTGTCTTCCTCCAAAAAAACCCATTATCCAAGTCTAATCATAAGAAAAAGACTCAGACAATTCTCAATTAAAGGGCATTTTAAATACTTGGCAGGCATTCAACAGTGTCAAGGTGGTCAAAAATAAGGAAAGTCTGAGAAATTGTCGCAAAAAAGTCTAAGGAGCCATGAACACTGAAATCAGCATAATATCTTGGATGGGATCCAGGAACAAGAAAAAAAAAACATTAAGTTAAAACTAAAGAAAACTGACTACTAAAGTACAGAATTTAGTTTAAAAACAATGTTCCAGTTCATTAATTATGACAAATATGCCAAACTAACATAAGATGTTAATAATAGGAGAAACTGAGGGTGAGGTACACAGGAACACTCTATACTATTTTTGCAACTTTTCTGAAATATAAAGGTATTTGAAACTGAAAAGTTTAGCTAATATTTTAAAAAAATAAAAAAACATAATAGCTAAGGCAGGCAAAAGGAAGGGTACAAGGAAAGAGGGCTTTCACTAAGTTATGAAATTTAACATTTTTTAAAATTTCAATGTAAATTTTCTAACTAAAAGATTCTATTCAAGGGTAGACTTCTCAGTCAGAACATAAATGTTGGGGATTTAAAGCCAAACAGGATATTTTGGAAATATGCTCTGGAAAAATAAAACAGTTTCTTAAACGTGCTAAAGTAGTTGTTCTAAAATGACATCTGTTCTAGAATTTGGTTTTATGACCTACTAGATCTTTATGAAAATAATATTTATATTTGAAATGCCATTATAAAATCATTCTCCTACGATGTTTATGAAATGGGATGGAAAAGGCATTTTTCAAAACTAATACTTGAATACATAATTAAAGTTTTACTATTTTCTATCTTCCTGTTGGATTCAAGAGAATCCACTTGTGCTTAATTTATTATTCAGAATAGCTATGATTTGTTAATAAAAATGATTTATCTATGAATAATTTCTTGGACTTACTCCAAATAAATAGCCTCTCTATAAATTATTATTTCTCCTCCAATTACTATCTTATTCTTTTGTTTCAACTTAGAAAATAAATAACTCATTAATTATAACTAATTTTCACTTGAAATTTCCAGTCTAAATTTTAGATATTGAACTCTCAAGTTCTGGCTAAGAAAATGGAAATAACTACAAAACTTGGATGGGCATATTTTTAGCTTGTTGAAGTTTGCAACTAAAGCTAGGTGCCTGTAAATTAAGTGTCTGTGGCTCCAATCCCAAATCACTATAAGTAGAGGTTTCATTGAGTTTGAAGTGAAAATTGAGCCATATGCAAAGTTTTCATTACAAAGGGAACAGATCTCTCACTGTTGAGTCAGAAGCCTGAGGGTGAGGAGCTATGCGGAACTAGACATTGTTAAAAGTAAAAAAAAAAAAAAAAAAAAGCCCTGTACCCTGGTCTCATTAGCAAAGCTTTGTTTCCAAGTCCCCTTGGGAATTTCTCATTCTTCACATCTTAGATTAATAAAATTGTAAGAGATTTTAGTGATTATTTATTCTGCTTTCTTAACTTTACAGATGATAAAATTCAAAGATCAGATGTTCGATGTAAGAGGCACAGGGAGCTAGGATGAGAATTATAGTCTCCCAACTCCTAGTTCAGTGTGTTCTCTTTCAATACAGTTTTTATAATTGTACTTGGAAGATGGTATCCCGTGATAGACTGAACCAGAGATTCAGAATATGTGTTAGCATATTAAAGACTTGAAGAAGTCCTTTAGTTAATAATATAACTTTGTTTAAAATCGAATTTTCCAAGATTATTGAACATCATGCAACATCTTTTCTGAAGTATTACCTTTTACTACTTTGAACATCATTAAAGAAAAATCTGTCCTACATTGTTCAATCATGAAAAAGCCCAACTAGTGAAAATTATTGCCATTATGACAGAAATACCTAATCTTGCCCTCTTTAAAACATCTCCTATTTCCTTGAATTTCAATGGCTACATGTCAATCAGCTAATTGGGATTTTTAATTTTTAAACATCAATGAAATCTGAAAAGGACTGGGTATTATGTTCCATGAGAGGGAGAGTGGCACTAAACACTAAATCAATGGGGGAAAAAAATCAGTAAAACATCTATGATGCATAAAATATTTTTCTACACTCATATATTGTTGTTGTTTTTAATTTCTTAAGTGAAGATCACTGTGACTGAAAGTTACTAAGGTCAACCACTGCTCTTAAAAGAAATTTCAGGAATGCCACATTTTTATGCATTCCAGTAAACTGTTTAATATAAAAGCAATAATCCATTAGTGAGTGTCAACAAACATTTTAAAATAACTAGAATGAGATAAAATAGGATAGGCTAGGAAATTCTGGAGTGTGTCATTGCGTAGTAATGGTAAATATATATGTATGTTTTGGTGTTCAATTTCTTATTGTTTGTTAAGATAGAAAAATGTCTGTAAAACATTGATCTAGGACATGATTCTGATATGAAATGTAAATACTTTAAAACATTTGTACAGCTGAAATTATCTAAAAGCATAGCACTGAACTCTTTCTATGGAGAATAGTACCCTATGGACTAAGAAAGAGAATTTGAAGACTAATGCATATTGTTCAATACTACATCTGATTGGGTTATCCACTCTTCCTATCACATGTAACAAAAACAAGAATTGATAGAATGTAGAGCGTGTTCAATATATGCAAGAGAAAGCAATAGAACAGAGAACCAGGACAGCAATAGGGAGTAGCTTGAACACCAAAATCTGCAGCTGGGGCTGTGTAAGCTAAAATGGATGTTATCATGAAGACAGAAGTTAGACTGAAGCAGAGAATTCGGCAAGTGTCAGGAAAGGATCTTCTTTCCGTTGTTTGGACAAGTTCAAGAACTAACGACTACGATTTGAATTAAGGAGAAAGTCTATGAGAACCGAGAACTGAAGTAACAAAAACAAAGGAAATCTTGTACCATGTCAGTGTGATTCCGAATGTAAACAGATGTTAGGGAAGCCAAAATTATAAAGAGAATATGTGGAACTAAAGAGAAATCAAACCAAAACATGAAAACCAAGTGACTTAAACAAAGTAAAAGCTTGGTTTCATTCAGCAACCAGGAAAAATGGGTCCACAGCAAGTCAGGAGATAAGTGGTATCTAAAAGTAAACAGGGAAATTCCATTTATATGTTAATGCATTTGTTTCTTTATATGTTAACTCACAAATTTAAAAAAATATTAATTCTTAGTGTGTGCCAGGAACAGGATCAAGACCAGGATTCTAAAACAAAATTTCCATTCCTTAGAGTGGCCATTATAAAATCAATTTAAGTTTTACGACAAATTGTCACTAACATTGTCACATATAAGATTAAAAGCAAAAAAAGAATGTGATCCTTCTTGATAAAGGCACAGTGGCATTAAGGAAAGGGTACAACCAATAGCTTAAAATTGAGGTAGAAAACAAATGATGCAGAGAATAGATAAATAACTAAAATACTCTTAGGAGTTGTACCCTTAGGACCAAGCTACCATTATATGAAGTAGCCAAGCAGTCACATGAAAAGGCCATGTCTAGGTTTCCTAAGCACAGCCCCAGCCAACAGTCACCAACAATCATCAATCTTTTAAGTGAGCCTTCAGATTATTCCAGCTGAGTAGAGCAGAGACAAGCTATAACCACAGAGTTCTGCCCAAATTGCAGATTCATGCAAAATTAATGTCCTCATTGCTTTAAGTCAATAAGTTTGGGAATTTTTTTTTAGTAATGGGTAACCAGAACAATAAATACCAAGTCATCCTAACAAAGTAACAGGTTACAAGGTCAACGTACAAAAATCAATCAGATTTTTATATACACTAGCAGTAAATTAGAAAATTTTTTAATTATTCATTTATAAGTGTCCAAAAAGAAACAAACAAAAATCCTTATGAATAAATTTAACAGTGCATAAGAATGTTCATAGCTGCTTTATTAATAAATCCTCCAAACTGGAAAAAGCCCAAGAGTCTGTCATCGGAGAGACTGGCTAAAGCTATTGCTATATAGTCATACAATGATCATTGCTTGGCCATTAACAGGAACAAACTATCAATACACATACCATGACTTAATCTCAAGACCAATTTCCTAACTGAATTTATACTATATGAATCAATTTATATAAAGTTCTAAAATAAGTAAAATTAATGCATACTGGAGAGAATAAGAGCAGGATTTGCCTTGAGACTGGCCGGGACGGGGGTTACTTAGGAAGGGGCATGGAGGCACTTTTGGGGGTAATGGTAATGTTCTATATGATGCTAGGAGTTTGGGGTACCTAAGTATATATATATTTTCAAGACTTATTGAATAGTTTAACAGTTTTTTATATATTTCATCATGTGTACATTCACTATTCAAAACATTAAAATATATATTTGATTTTATATACAGATACACATATACACTCAGGTACATACAAATATTGAACTCTAGTGATATGCATGCTGAAATTGTTTAAGTGTTAGTGTACTTACGTCTGCACCTAAGTTTGAATTGCATTAAAAAAACATGGGTTGATGAATAGAGAGATCGATTAAAGTAAACCCTGTCCTCGCCAGTCCTATGGCAAACACTGTTCTTATTCCTTTCCAGTATGCATTAATTTTACCTATTTTAGAACTTTATATAACTTGATTTATATAGCATAAATTCAGTAAGGAAACTGATTTTGAGATTTAATCATGGGATGAATAGAGGGGTAAACAGAAGGCCTGATGTGTGAAAAAGCAAATACAGCAAAATGTTAATTGTAGAATCTTATTTTTGAGCATATCTGTGTCCTCTTTCAACTTTTCTATATATTTGAAAGTTTTCATAATAAAATTTGGGGAAAGATTAAGTTGTGTAAGGGCTTGAAAAAAAAGATATACTATGCTATGAAAGTAAATAATAATGAGATTTGATGGAGTCGAGAAGAATTATTTTTTTGTGAAAGTAGTGAAATTTTCCATTTTTCTTGCGTAATCTACTGAGGGCTACAAAATAAGTAGCTTCTAGAAGTGGTTCTGCTCTAACTACATTTGAAGATGTTTATATCCTAAGATCCTTCCACTATCTATAAAGCAATACTTCTATCAATTTCCAGTAGTCTACTCAATTCCCAGGCATCAGTTTAGATGCCATGCTCTCAGAGTAGCCCTCTATACTAAATTAGAAATGTCAGCTGTCCTGTACCGTCCCAGCACTCACCGTCATTTGTTTTGTTTCCTTGTTCAATGTCTGTCTTCCTAGCTAGCCTAAAAGAGCTGTAAGGGCAGTGATTATGTATGTACTGTTCATTGTAGAATTCCCAACTCCCACAACAGTCCTTGGTACATAGCAGGTGCCAAACAAATGTACACTGAATGAAATTCATTACGTTAAATTAAAAGGAAATTGTGGATTATGCAGAAAAGTGGATACTGCACACAGCAAAGTTTTAATTTCATCTCAGAAAACTGCTGGGCTATTTAAAATAAGATCACCCAAACTAATTGGTATCAAGGTTCTATAAAATAATTGAAATACTTCTCCAATGAGAACATTTTCCCAACGATGAAAAGTTAGGTGTTCAAAATGGATAATATCTAACTTAAACAAAAAATCCAAGACTGGTCATTGTTTTCAACTCACTCTTTACTCTTTCCCCAATTTATTTTTTGACTTCTCCCTGTAATGTCAAGGCACATCACAACCTTTGATATAAATTTCAGGATGACATTAATAAAATTCTTCCTCATGGAAAAAAAGGCCCAAAGAGCATGAACAAATAAAACCAATAATAACTATGTGGTAGCAATTAATATCAATGAACTTTAAAAAAATCAGTATACAAGATAGAAAAAAAAAAACTGTATTACTTTGGATCATACAGAACCAGGTGAAAAAGACAACTGTAAGATGTCTACCTTGGGAAACTTAAGAACAGAAATTCCTTGCAAGGTGAGACGGTTGTTGTAAAACCAAATAAATTCTTTTTACAATAATCACATAAAAAGATTGATGTTGGAAACAGACATATGGCTCACAGGGGAAGAGTAATGAGATAAAGGCACATGCTGCTAGAGCAGGTGATCTTCTAATTAGATTTCAGCGACATGGTTCAAATGATGTTTAGATGGAAATTACCTTAAAATATACAAAAGAAACGAAACAGAGAAGCATGGGAAGAGCAATGATCATAATGAAATTAGGATGATGGAACTGAAACACGTTTTTATAAGACTTTGGTCAGCAAATAAAAGCAATTTGTCACGTAATATCAAAATCTTAATAGGTCTTAGAGCAATTTAAGAACTAGAAATACTGACAATATGATCATCACTTTATCATATACTGTTTTCATATACTTTTATAAAGGTTGATATAATTCTTGAGGACCGACTATAATAAGTATTCATATGTGTAAACTATGTTATTTTCTGAGATAACTATATCCTAGAAAATAGAGCTCAGAGAGGACAAATGACATGCCCAAGGACACACCGATTAGCAGCAGAACTGGGGGCCAAACTTAGGTTGTCTAATTACAAAAATAAGGTCCCTAACCCTGGAAAACATGTTTCATGTTGTTCCATAGCACTAAACAGTCATATTCAACTTGAAAATAAAAAAATCAATGCATGTAAGTGTTTCATAACACTTGCTTATTTCTCCATGTTACAGAATTTTGGGTGATGGTCTTGAGCATCAAGAAAAGCACATTAAAATTTTACACTCAAGGATATTTTTCTCCTCTTATCCATTTTACGATGTTTCCATGACTGAAATGCTATATAACTACTATAGTTTTTAAAATTTTAAACCAAACCACTGATATTGGCTCTTACAACAGTGAGATACAATGGAAATGTTAGAGGTTTGAGGAAGGAAGTGGTAAAACTCTCAAATTATTACTGAATAGCCCTTTAAATTTTTAAATGTCAAGGCATTTATAAAGCATACAGACAAGCATTATTTCTTGGGAACCACTTTAAAATAATTTGGGTGACTGAAAAAGATGCATATCTGAATGAAATAATTCAATAAATAGTTTGTTGTGATAATAAAACACTACAATCGAGAGTTCTAAATTACAATGACCATTCCTTGTGTTCTAGCTAGTCAATGGGTATAAAATCTTACTTCCACCTAAGACTAAACATTCATTATGCAAAGCAAAATTAATGAACTTATTTAGCAATAACTAGAATTTTATAAGTACTCCATTGCTTAATTAACTTACATGATTTCAAGGATTAAAGAAAATAAGTTCATTGTCAGCACACTTACATGGAAATTTTGGCAAAAGACTTTTGCTAGAATTCATTAACTTTAAGTGTGATAGCAACATGCCTAAGTCAAAAACATGTGGCAAAGACAGTTCTACTAGCTCTTAACAGGCACAAACATTTGTAATAATAATTGCCATAAATTCAGTGCCAACTATGTACCAAGAGCTATCTCACTTTTCATGTGGTATTTCATTTGAAAAATAAAAGAGACATTATAAAATATAGTTGGATCCAGGATGAATTAAATGGCAAAAGGTCTCTCAAGGCAGAGGGACACACAGCAGAAAGTTCAATCTTTAAGCCATCTCTGTGAGTAACTAGAAGTATGAGGGTAGAGAGAATGGAGAGAGGAACTCCTTGAGAGGGGTATCAAGCACAGCTGAGGGGAGGATCTATGGTCCCTGTTGAAATTGAAATAATAAAGTCAATTACTTCTTGTTACAAGGTGAACTTGAGACCCAGAGAGTAATGAATACACTAAAAACTAAGTTGTCTAGAAATAAGTTCTCTACTCAGACTGGTATTTAGGATAACTTGTTCAGTAAGTTGAAATATGTTCTGTAAACAAATCTGAATTTTATAAGACTTGATGAATTGATACTATACTGAGGTAGAACAATACTTAATTAATGTAATCAATCCATAAAGCTACATAGGCTTTAAATACGTGATTGAGTTGATCTTTCTTCTCCTAAGGATGAGGAAAGTTATTCTTATACTTATTTCTATTTCAAAAGGTGTCTACCATCTCCACAAATCCTGTGTTCCCAACATTTCGAAATCACTTTC
Organism: Rousettus aegyptiacus; assembly: GCF_014176215.1. Classification (NCBI taxonomy): domain Eukaryota; kingdom Metazoa; phylum Chordata; class Mammalia; order Chiroptera; family Pteropodidae; genus Rousettus; species Rousettus aegyptiacus. The sequence continues at coordinate 24,298,599 of NW_023416310.1, forward strand.
CCTTTGATTAAATTAAAATAAACACCTCTAGCCTCTGAGCTGCTAAAAGCATCTTCCTCTTTCTTTGGATCTCATATAATAGTGGTACTTATCAATTTATTCATCCAATTAAAATTTCTTAAAGACCTAGAGTATGCTAGGCACTACACCGAATGCAGAGAAAATGAGTTTGCTTGGCAAATTAGCTTCCAATAACCTTCTTCTAACCCTTTTCTTATTCTCTGTGATATTAGATATTGGTCCAGCTATTCGAAGTGGAAAATATAAACAGAATAGACCTGCGGCAGTAAATCCACTTAAAAAGCCCAAAACATGCAGGCATTTAGCTACTAAATGCTTTGAGCCACAAGACAAGGTCAAATCAGTTGTCCTTGAGCTAAGAAAAGCAGTTGCCCAAACTGACTTTGACTTGAAGAAGATGTTTCCATTTATGTCTTTACTTCTTGGCAACCATTTACAGAGAAGCTACTATGTTCAAGGCACCAAAAAAAGTGCTGAGATTATGGTGAAATTGTGGACAGAATACAGACTTCCTCTCTCAAGAAGACATAGCATTTGCCTAGAAATGATTATGATACAAAGTGAAAAGTAGCAAATGTCTTAAGGGATGAATACAGGATTAACTTAAATGCATACACACAAAATTTCAATGTACACTTATTTCCATATAAGTATTCTCCCTCCCCATGCTTTTTTTTTTTTGGGGGGGGGAAGGGGGGCTAACTATGTTAAGCTAGCATTCCTCTGTAAATTATTGTTCTCATTTCAATGAGTTGCAGCAATCTGACATCTAGAAGTAGAATGTAAATGTATACGTTGAGCAGGCACAGGTGGACTATGATGAGGGACTTTGGCATGGCCTGAAATGCAAGCAGCTTTAGGAGACAGGGAGGCAGTTTCGTGCGGCTCTTAGGAAAAATGAAGGTCTGATTCACTATAGGAGCATCGACCATTCAAAACCTCTGAGTCTTATAGTTCTTATCCATAAATCAGGGCTGAATGGTTTTGACAACAAGATATTTAGGTCCTAAGTTCTAGCCTCTTAATTCCATTAGACAAGTGGACTCTATGAACTCTATGCCATGAGACTTAGTCACCACTGTTCCTAGCACAGTGCTTGGGCTCATAGCAGATGCTCACAAAACACTGACTCAGTGAGTGAATAAGTAATAGAATTGCTTGTGGGTGGCACTCTAAAAATATCCATCGCCTTTTCTAGGGCTACCAACCATCTTAATTTGCCAAGGACTTTCTTCATTTTAACCCCAAAGCTCCACTTCGTAGGAAAACCTTCAATCTCAGGCAAATCAGGATGGTTGGTCAACCTATCTAACTCCCTGCTTTCCTCTTCTATGCTTCAGGTATGTCCATGGCACCGTGAACTTTACTTAAACCCACTGGATGTATTTAGGACTACAGACATTCCTTTAAAGGGTACCTAAAAGTCTGGAGATTTGTTTCTTTGTTTTGTTTATCTCCCTCTGGAATAAATCATACTATATTAAAATAGACATTAGATTTTCAATGCCTTTTCCTAGCCATAATGTGAGTTAGTGGATGATCTGCAAATAAAAAAGTCCTTGTATTTGCCAAACGCCTTATTCTGCCTGAGCACATTTGGATGTGATAGAAATGCATAGCATGGGACTTCAAGTAATTCTCGGAATGTCTCTCCCGGATGCCAGTCCAAACAGGTATGATATACAGAATCCAAACTGATGGTGAACTGGAACACTCTGGTTACTGCCAAAGCAAAGATACCAAGGCAGCGGGGGGAAACCAACCTGACAGTGGGAGAGTACAGCCACAAGAGAAATCTAAAAGTGCATAGATATCTGAGGGACCATTATTTCTTTCTTTTCCTTTTTTTTTTTTTTTTTTTTTTTGTAACATTCCCCACATGTATACTGAACTTTAGCTGAATTGAGAATGATTAGGGCAGTGCCATTCCTCAGTGGCTCAAAAATAATGCAAGATGAAACTGCTATCATCTCACAAGAGCTACAGGCCATTCCAGTGTTACATGAAGTGGTACCCTAGATGAAAAGCTAGATTTTAAACTAGTCCAGATTTCATGCCTTAGCATGAATGGTCTTTCCTCTACTTCATTCTGCTAGAGGCAGAGAAATTTTATGACCTGGTATTGATATCTCGATGGCTTAGGAAGAGGCATTTCTCTTTATGGTACTAGTGCAGCATCTCGTTTATCTTCGTTCATCTAGAGAAATTCTGTAATTATTGTAATCCCAGTTTTTAAAGATAGGCATCTTCAGTATAGTATGGTAACTATACTTTTAGCAAGGCAAGTACATTGAAAGAAACAGACATATGTTTCAGAGTTGGAGGAATGAATATCTGTTGGATTTAGTAAGAGATGGTATGTCTCCCTGCATATTGCATTTTACAGGACTGTCTACCTTAATTTCCCATTAGACGCAGTTCCACCATGTTTCACTTTTCTGTCCAATGAGGGATTCATTGATTTCCTCCTTCAAAAATATACACTGGGTGCCAGTCACTTAGACAATAGAACAAGAAACAAAAGAGATAAAATCCCTATTTTCATGGAATTTACATACCGAAGTCAGAAGAGAGACAATAAGCAAATACGAAAAATAACTGACCAGTCAGAAAGTGATTAATACTTTAGATAAAAACAAAACTGAGAAGTGGGCAGAGAAGCAGTTGCGAGTTTCCTGGAGCTGGTTTTGAAGTCCCCACACTGTTTCTACTGCTATTCTACATAACTGTTGGGAAAGTTTAAGTGATTAGATTTGGGGTTTTATTTAGATATTGCAAAAAGCAAGAGATATTATTGGAGGGATTTTAAAGAGAAGCTAGATTAATTATCAAAGGGGTATATTCTTCCAAAATCCCAGCCAGGTAGTTCACTGCCCAGCCGCAGTGTAGCAGAAAGAGCATGGAATTTGTGGTCAAACTAAGCTGGTCTTGAATTTTGATTCAGCCAAATCATTTCTATGTGACCTTAGTAATATTATTTTAATTCCTCTGAGCTTTACTTTCTTTCTTTCTTTCTTCTTTTTCTTTCCTTCCTTCCTTCTTTCCTTCCTTCCTTCCTTCCTTCCATCCTTCCTTCCTTCCTTCCTTCCTTCCTTCCTTCCTTCCTTCCTTCCTTCCTTCCTTCTTTCCTTCCTTCCTTCTTTTCCTTCCTTCCTTTTCCATGCCTCACGGGGCTTTTGTGAAGATTAGATATAATAATAATCTAGCACTCGATGGATGCTCCTGATGCTACAGTCATTGTCTCCCAAAATGAACTGACCAAGACTTAAGAGAACTCATCATTATAAAGGTTAATAATTGACTCAATTAACTCCAACAGAAGGATTGAAGGTCTCAGAAAAAAATGGATGCCTCCACATATTTCTGGATGTAGGACAAAATCAGAGGTGACAAATCTAGATTTCTGTCCTCTCTGTATTCTTGCAGAGCAAAGGAAAACAAGAGTTATGGTGCCACCGAAGTTAAGTCCTTCATAATGTATCTCATACTTTATAGTCTATGTGATGCTGAAAAACCCTAAGCAGTAAATGAGCATTCATAATCCAGATCCGCTTTGGGCCCTGAGAGAATTTGTTCCAACCTGAAAAATGTAAGGAGACATTTCCATTAAGTTTTTATTTCTAAAGCAAAAGCATACAAGGAGGAGAAAAATTGAGTTTCAGTGGCTATAGAAAGGAGAATTTTGATTATTTTCTCTTAAGGAAAAGCTAATACATTTCTCATTTCTTGTCATTTTGGCAAATGTTATTTTTTAATTGGTTAGCTAAATGCACTCAAATATTCAAACAAGTGACTCCAGGCCAAAGCTATAATGTAAAGAATTGTGGCTTCAGCTAAGTAACTGAATTAAGGAGCATGAAGCCAGCTGCTCACAAAGGTCCTGTGTACTCCTTCCAAGGGTAAGATAGAGAAGGGGCCATATATTTAAAAAAGAAACAAAGGAAACACTTTTGGAAATAAAGAAAACATTCAGGCCTTAATTAGAAAAGGACTGGCTGTTAACAGGTAAGGGTGACAAACCATCCAGGTGTGCCAGAACGGAGACATTTCCTGATATGAAGGACTGTCCGTGCTAAAATCAGACACCCTCTGGCAAACCAGGATGACTATAAGGAGTTTCACTGATCATGTTTGGAGGATGGGATGAGACACAGTGGGAGCAGCACAGCAGGCAGATGCTTTAAAAAAGAGACAGGCATCAAATTGAGTTTCATTGGGTTGGAATTTTATTTTTACAGGGTTCTCTTGCCTGTACAGTTTTTTGTTGTTGTTGTTTTTTATTGAGATATAACTGACATACCACAAAATTCACCATTTAAAGCACAAAATTGAGTGGCTTTTAGTAACTCATAGGTTATGTAACTATCATCTTTAATTTCAGCACCCCAAAAAAGAAACCCTGTGTCCATTAGCAGTCACCTCCATTTCACCTTCTCATCCCTTGGTAGTTAAAAAACAGAAGGAGCGTAGGACTTTAATTTTCTGTACTTAAGAGGAAAAAGTAATGAGACACATACAGAGCCTTCAGTATATTTGGGCTTAAGTAAGCTTTTGGTGTGTCTGATATAGCCCAAATCCTTTAAGGGGCAATCTCTTTACACTCTGTTTCCCAAAATCTGTTGGTGGTTAGAAAGTAACCTGGTGGGAACACCAATGTTATGAAATGGTTGGGAAAAGTATAGTCATGATTATGTAATCAGTTTTTGGTAGCTCTTCTTTAGAAGATCTCAGTATTTTCCAGGAGTTTACCATCATTCTTTATCTCAATTCATTTCCTTAGAAATAACATAAAATCAGAAATTAGGATGATTAGATTGGTTCCTAGCCTTATTTTATATCATCTCTTTTTTGATTAAGAAGTATGCATTTTATTCACTTTTTTCATCAGAAATGACTGCTTATCATTTAAAAAAATTAATGGGAATATTTTACTCTAAAGAAGTTACCAGGAAATTTTTAATTACTTACATTTCCCTCCACACTGATATCTTATATCTATTTGTTCTTGGCTTGGAAACTAGTAGTTTAAATTTGAATCTACCTTAACCAAATTTTGCTGAATATTACCAAACCTTCATTACTGGCTGTATCTGCTTGCTGTTCCACAGTGATCAGTGGGAACTTCCTGGACTTCTAGATTCTGGCAGTCATACAGAAATGTAAATGGGAGAAAGTTATCAGAAAACATTGGACAGTTTAGCTGTTTCTCATCAACCACTGGCTTCAAAAGCAAGGCAATTTTGTCCAGACCATAAATTTAGAGTTTGTTAGTTTGAGTATAAGATAGTACTATCAACCACCTATTGGCAGGAATTTCACTTGTTAATTTCAGCTAATAAGAATAACTATTCACTCGGTCATTTATGTTCTCACTAGATCCTGCTTGTAACTCACAGTTCACATGTGAAAAACATCTGATCTGTGTTGGTTCGAAGAGCTAAGGCATCTAGACTGTATGTGAGTTGGATATGTGATCTCATCCACATTAGAACCAGGTTCTAAAGAAATGAGCTAATCAGACACACACTAAACTGGCAAGAAACAAAATGTGAGCCTTGGACTAGGATAGGAGTTTCTACCCTGGGATTCATAGATCCTTCATGATTTAGGGATCTATGGACAGCTTTCAGGAGATCTGTGAACATCATAAAGTAGTATATAAAACACTGTATTATTTTTTTTTATTGAGAAAAGAGCCACAGTTTCCTATCAGATTCGCAAAGATGTGCATTATCCAAAATAAGTTCAAAAAGACTGCTCTTGAAGAATGTAATTAACATAGATGATTATATTTTATAAAAAATGATCTGCCTGCATAAATAAGGCTTACTATTTTGCCTACTTGGAATTATGTCCCAAATCAGATTCAGTGGTAAGTACATTTCTGCTCTTATCGATTTATATAGGAATTTATATTTCCATCTTTATAATACACACACTGTTATCAGTCAGAACTTGGTCAAAGAAGTGGAAAAATTGTAGGTGATATGAAATAAGAAATTTATTCTGGGTACTTTTTTGTAGTTGTGAAAACTGGTATAGAAGTCCATGTAAAGCTATTACTTCTGTGTCTGGTGTTGAGTCTGAAGTTGCCAGGCTGATAGATGTGAAGAAAATCTAGAAGTAAAAGTATAATGGATCTGTAAGCCTCTATAACCCACATCTGTCCAAAGTTGCTTCTACTCTTGATAATGCAAGTGGCCTGCAGGTAAAGCTAGTATCCTTCACCACAGAGTTATTCATAAATTATCATGAGGTTGAAAAGAAAATCCATCAAGAGATACAGCACTGTGGAGAAGCTGCAGAATAAGATGCTGTGGGATCTGGAGGACTTGGGGACACAGATGTGAGTCAGAGCAAAGTGAGCCATCAGATCAGCAACAATCATATGACCTGTGGCAGTTCCTGGCACCTAACACTAACCTTTAGAAGACAGAAGTGACTGCGGTTTTCATACCTACCCTCCAAACCTCACAAAAATTCTTCCTGTGGACAGCCTTAACCCAAAGAGAAGGGAATTCTGAAAAAGTTAGTTCCAATTTGGTTTAGTTTGCGCAGTCCAAAAACATCACATACACAGTATTCTTCTGCATACAGGCATGGGGAAAAATGTCTCCTTAAGCAAAGGCCACCATGGAACCTCCAAATACAGCATACAGATATGGAAGAATGAGACAGAGATAGTATCTAAGATTAGCAAGTGATTAATATCTAGAATAAACAAAGCTGCCTAGGAAAGCAACAATGACAACAGAACAATAAATAATAGTTGAGTAAGAGGATGTTAAAGGGCAACCCACAGAATGAAAGGCATAATGGTTAATACCTGAGTATTAAGAAATTTTCAAATGCATTGGTAATCAGAAGAATGTAAATCAGAACAGTGAAATACTACCACTATTACTTTATGGATTAGCAAATATTAGAATGCCATATGTTGGTGAGAACATGAAGCAAGAGCATTCATGCACTACTGGTGTGGGGGTGGGGGGTAGACTGATTCAAACGTACTGGAAATCTCCCTGGGAGCACTTACTCCAGTCATGATCATTGATCCAGCAATGTTACTCTGAAGTTCACATCAAATAAGAAATACAAAAATCCATAATCACTAAATTATCAAAGGCATTTACTGTTGTGTTTACACAAGAAGCTAGTCGAAGACAATACATGACCCATATCTAGTCAAATAAATAAGAAAAATATAATGGACATACACTGTAAAATGCTACTTATCAGTAAGAAGCAAGATATTTTCTGTAACATAGATAACTATTTTCTGTAATACAGATAGCTTTTAAAAAGCCAATGTTTAGAGATAAAGTAAAAATATAGTATTTTATGTAAATTATAATGTTTATATACAAAACTGTGAAGATAATTTTAAAAGGAATAAAAAACTCAAAAGTCCAAATTGAACACACTAGAATCATAGGCTGCGGGAGGAAGAAAGTGGAAATGAGGAATTAACATAATAGTGAATCAATCAATACATAAGGGATAAACTTTGCACAGAAAGGTAACAACAGTGCACTGTAGAATAACAACCCTCTTCCTTTATGAAATAAACATAATTTATAAACAAACAAATAAATAAAATTAGGCTTAAATTTTTTAAGAATACCTAGGCATACATAGAATGTTAGTTGTTTCAATGATTTCTGTGAGCTCTAGTAAGTCCTTTACTACAATATAATAATTTACTACAACGATGAGATTTTCTGGTTTCATGGTTACTCAGCCTCAGACACAAAATGAGTTTTCACGTAACAGAGGGATTCTGGTTAGATTCTAAAATAGGCACATTGAAAAATGACGTATATGATTTCAATTTTAAAAAGAAAAGATAAATTAAAGTAACATTGAGTAGAAAATATTAGTGCTATATAATCTTAATTTTGAAATCTTATGGTTTATAATTTAAAAATTATGATATAACACTACAGGTAAGAAACCTCTAAGAAAGAGAAAATAGGACAGAAAGCAAGAGTGAGAGGAATGAGAACATCTTTGGCATTATTTCCTTAAACAAAAAAAGAGCTCTTTGTTGAGTAGACCAAATATGATGACATTCCATGTTTCATTTCTAACAAGACAACTCCTGTCTGAGGTATTTGAGCTCCTTAACAGAGCAAAGTTACCACTCTTGAAAAGATTTTGTATCCTATGACATAGTATCCTCTAAAACTCTTTACTGTCTTGAAAATATTGTAATGGAAAGGTGGATAATTGGATGAAATTTTAATGACACTTTTATGACATTTATCATTTAAATAACAATATATCTGACAGATCTTATTCATTTGTGTATTAACTTATCGAATGTTAATTGAACATCTATAATATTTCCTATATTCAACTAGCCCCAGATTTTATTTAAAAACAGACATGGTGCCTGTGGTACTCAGAATATAAGCCTCCCCTGTACCCCTTTCTGTCTTCCTCCCATACCACCCACAACTTTCCCTTTCAAAAATGTCTACATCCTATTCTTTCATCTTACCTGGCATATGGACTTTGCATATGTGATTAAATTAGGGATTTTGAAATGGGAAGATTATCTTGGATTATGGGAAGAGGAAGGCAGGATAGTCAGAATCACACAAAGAAATAACAAAAAAAGTAGTGTGAGAAATCTGAAGATGCTCCTGGCTTTGAACACTAAGGAAGAGACAATGAGCAAGGAATTCAGGCAGTTTATAGAACCTAGAAGTGCAAGGTTATGGATTTTTCCCTAAAGACTCCAAAAGGAATACAACAGAAGCAATACCTTGATTGTGGCCTAATGCAACCCATTTCTGAATGCTTATTTCCAGAATTCTAAGATAAAAAGTTTTTTAAGCCACTAAATCTGTGGCAATTTGTTATAGTAGTGATAGCAAATTAACATGGTCCCTTAGTTTGAGAAATTTCTGATGTACTGACAGAGATTATTAAGTAATATTCAGAATACTCAGTATTAAGTTCACTGATAGTTATGCACAGATACTATATTTAACTCTGAGTGGACAGTCTTAGAAAGCTCCTCTCAAAAGACACTAGGCTGAGACCTGAAGAAGAGAGAATTGGCTGGTTGAAGGAAAAGAAGAGAGGGAGGGAGAGAATCAGTCAGGAGTAGGACATTTGAGTCAGAAGCAGAACAATGTAAGATATTTCTAAAACAGCAAAAATCTCTGGAGTGGTGGGCCCTTAACCATTCTAATGTCTACCATTTGGAATTTCCGTAAAGGGTCACCTAGAAATAGATTCTAAAATCAACTCAAAAGGTGGAAATCATGCATGGTAAAATTGAGCCTTGACAATCATTCAGTCAAGCATCTTGAGGGAGACACACATCTCTAGTTAAGTCTGACATAGCCATGTTTGCTCACGCATTGGTCAGAGATGGCTTTTTTCCTTCAAATGGACAATAGACTAGATGATTGGCTTGTATGTATTTTGAAGGACAAGAGTCACTCTCAGCCTGACAAGCGTCCATACTTTGAGAGAGAACTAAGACCAACAGAAGGAAAGCTGGATTTCCCATGCCAGTTATCCCCAGGACACTACACTATTTAAGCAGAATAGTTGGCTGAATCTACTATGGTATTTAACTTCCTCCCTCTGTGTGTTTTGCCCCTTAATTTAATTTCTCTTAAGGTGAACACCCTGTGATGTAACTGTATTTCTGATTGCCGATACAGATCATTTTGCTCCTTGTGTTCAAAACACAAGAGGCAACTCCTCTTATGCTTGTACCAGGATCGCTTCTGAAAACAATACACATAAGGCATTTGCCTAAGGATTAAGTGCATTCTTTAGAGATCTTCAGAAAGTGAACATTGTCAAGATACATCAGTATATACACCTTGAACTACAGTGGACCATGTCCTTCCTTGTAATGGTAAGTCTTTTTATGTCACCGGTAATGAGGTAAGTTCAATTTATATTTACAAATAGCACATTTTACTCTTCATTGTACAAAGTAGTCTTGGTAAAATCATAAAATTATGTCTATCTCTATCTCTGTCATTTCTCTATCTTTAATTACCTATTCAGTTAGAAAAAAAGGGGGGAAATATAAAATTAGGTTTAGGAGGCATTTCCCAGATATTGCTGCTACAGAAATGTCACAGCAAATTTGCAATATTGTAATATTGGTTGCTCAGTATTTCAACAAAATTATTTTTCCTGTTTACTTTTTAACCTTTTCACTTCCTAAAGTTCTCAAGGCCAAAGTTACTGGTCCTGCCTCTATGTTTTACTCTTAATGCACTATCCATTGCCTTTGCAATCAAGGGAACACCTTTCTTTTCAAATAACACCTTGCATTTCATTTTCTGTATTTACTTCTAGGGATAAAGACTATTGTCTAAATTAGAGGTTCATAATTAAAAACTTAAATGAAGAATAAATGAATTTCTTTTCTTATTAGACACAGTAAGTGTGTCAACAAGAATGAAGACTTTATGTGCCCAGCAACCCAAAAAGAGACTGCATAAGAAGGAATAGATATTAATAGGACACAAATTAAGGTAGAAATCATATACACAAGCACTTCTTTCATAAAGTGAAATGATAAGCTCTATAAATATTCCCCCCCTTCCCCTGAGCACTGCATTTCTGAAACACTGCATTTAAAAGTTATTTTACCAGAAACTGGCTGAAGAAGAACTGATGATAATTGACTAATAGTGTACCATATTTGTCCTTGGTAAAAGTAATGTCATTGCAAAAGCAATGAGCTGACTTAATAGGTAAGCAGTTTTCTTTTTAAATACTTTTAACTTTTATTTATGCGGTGGTTAAAGCTTGCATTTTCTTTATAGACTTCTTATATTTTGAACCACATGAGTTGACGCTGTAAAGCCATTGGTAATTAATAGCTTGATGACGAGCGAGTCAATGTATTGTGAGGCTATTTGGGACTGTTTTAACAAATTAAAACTAATAAATTTTACAGAAAAAATTGTGCCTTTTTTTAATATTGTGCCTTTTGAAAGGGGAGACAACATAAATCATATCACGATAGAATAGGATCAACTCAGTGAGAACTGCAGTAAGTTTATAGCCACATAGATTAAATTCAGTTCTTTTACAAAGTTTGGTCCTAATTTCAATGTTCTCTTTACTAATTTCCTCATATAACAAAAGTGTTTACATGTTAGTAATAACTAAGAAAGACAAATGTTCAATTTAAGTTTATGAAATCAGTGTTGTACTTGCTATTGCTTGGAAATATTAAAATGTAAAAAACTCTATTTGTAGTGTCATAAAAAATAATTATAATTCACACAATTGCAGATTAAAATCTCCTAAAGGTACATAAGTAATTCGAAAGGCTGCCATCGAGCTTAAATTTTTGTCCATCGACAGTCTCCAAAAATCATATGGGAATTAATAAAAGCATTATTTCTGAATCAACACCATTTCTTTATGGTAGTAATGTAAGTATATACAATGCTGATAGAGAATTCTCAGAAAATCTCTACATTATATTAATTTGGAACATGCTATCAGTGAAAAACAAACAATTCTTAAGTCCTAGAAGTAGGGAACATTTTCTTTCTAAACCTCATAATTTAGGCACATGTCAATGTCCAGATTTTTGTGGACTATGGAATTTCTTTTTAATTTTTTGTTTTTCTTCAAAAACTTCTTGGCCTTCCCTGTCAATCCTAATAACACATAAGTTTTTTGGTTTTTGGTTGGTTTGTTTGTTTGTTTTTCCCCATGACAGGTTTCCAAATTCCCAGACCCCTGGGTATTGCCATACATTTTTTTCAAAAGAAAAGAGGTAAAAAGGCACAGCATCGTTATTACTAAAATCTTTATTTCTTCAGTCAAAATATATCATTTATCTCAATTGTGGCAACCTGTCAACTAGATGCAGTGAACTCCTCTAAGGGCCACCCTGGGGTACCTGGATTCCTGAATAAACTTGATACTCTCAAAACTTTCAACAGCTATTATTCTAACACAGTCTATGGAGATTGAGAGTCACAGACTGTAGGATGTAAGTAAAAGAACTATATTTGCTAGTATTGTACGAGATTCAAATCAGGTAAGTATAGTGCTTTGAATCATTTTATATTCAACTTTTGACTTTATGGGTAAACTCCTATTTGCCTTTACAGAAAAGGACCAAGGACTTACAATCACAATTAAGTTTAATGTAGTCATGTTTTAAACCTCATGACACTCTTTAGGCAAAGTTGTATTGCCTTTCTTTGTGCCTCTACCTCTGACCAAAAATTAGAATATTATTAAAGAAAATAATTAGAATATTATTGTTCACAAAGAAAAATTCCTTTAAGATTTGATAACTTAAACCACAACATTGACCTTAAATATAATAGAATTATACATAATTTTAAGAATTACTCATGTTATAATTAATTATGATTTTTTTCTATTCAATATTTTCCCACAATTGCAAAAAACAATATTCTGGGAGAGTCTGATTTCTTTGTAATAATTTTTAAATAATTGTGGTATTTGGGGGAAAGAGCAGTTTCTGATATATGATTAAAAAGGAAACATCAACTTTAGTAGTATCATTGCAATATATCAGGAGGAAAATAAAAGCCCATGACCTAAATGCCTGAAATGTGCTTTTAATCTGAAATAAGATGGATAATTAGCGCAAATGATAAGGCATGTCACTTCTGTTAAAAAAAAAGACACCTTCCTTTCAGTAGGCGAGATATTTCTTGTGTTCTGTTTATATTCAAATACCAAACAAGAACAACATTTTTTATCACAGGTGTGAATTTGAATAAACTATGAGATCAAATACCAGAATCATTTTATAAAGTGAAAAGACATACTAGAATTAAGTTTGAGTATATAATTATCATGTTTATCATATTTTTGATGACATGAAGCAAACAACTATGTTTAGATGTACATCTGTTTCAAGTAACACAAAACAGTGCTATTGCTAAAAATATTCTATAAGAGTACATCAAATTCTGAAGAACATAACTGTTTCTTTGATTTCTCAATTCAGCCTATTATCTTGGGGACTATGATCTGCCATTCTGACTTAAAATAAATAACCTCAAATCCAATATATCTTTGTTTTGCTTAGGATTGACCTACTCCTACTGTGAATAGAGGGCACTTTTTAATTTTATTTTTATACCTTCCAGAGCATGATAACTAATGACATGAGTTGTTTTGATTATTATTATTATTTCATCTACAAGGAAAATAAAAAACTATTATATTTCCAATTGTTTTATTTCGTCATTAGAATAGTTCTCAACCTTCTTTTATGATTATGTGCTTTGACTGTCAATCAGAAACTTCCCTATGCCATGGACTCCAGAGGAATGAGATTATTCCAAATTCCAAGTTATCACATCTGTGAACAGACTCACTTTAGGGTTAGGTGCCATCCCCCTTAACCTAGCAAAGTTTTTACTAGTTATTCACATGTAGATTTAGCATTCTTTTCATTCTCAGAGGTCTTCTTGAAACTATGCACCTTTGTGATTTTCTGTCACTTTAAAAGTAATTGGAGATTATATCAATTTTATTTTTAAAAAAATTAGTGGAATTTTAACGTCAATTTACAAATGAAATATAATCCAACATTATAGCAAGAAACTTATTTTGAACCTAATTTTTAAAAGTTCTTCAAAATTCTTTAAAAGATACCGAACTTTCCTAATATGTATATTTTTAGAAGCCAGAAAAGCCATAAACCAGCCTTAGACAAAAAATTCATGATTACATAAAAGCAAAAATGATCAGCCATACTTCTATTCATTGGATAATTTTTTCATATTTATCATATTCTCTCTTTAAAGTATATTTTTTTCGTTTTCCAAATAATCTGATGAATTGCAACTCTTCAAGTCAAGAAAAGCATCTATGCATCTCTTAGGTCATATCATCTACTATACCTGTAGCATAGAGGAGTTTAGAGGTGTGGAGCAAGGGCCCTTATATGTCCTCATGAAAAATATTAATTAGACTTTTCTTTAAAAGGCATACAGATGAGAACCATATTGTTATTGTTAAATATTGATTAAATTCAAATCATAGCTATAAAATATGTGTCTATAAAATATGTGTAAGGGAAAAAAAATACCACTGCGCTGATTAGCTCTGCGCCAACACTATAAGCAGAGGGTGTTGCCTTCATCTTGGAAGAGCTTTACATACCCCTCTGCCTTGTCTGTTTCTTTCCCTGCTCAGATGTAACCACTATTACAAATTTCTTTATCACTCACTCCCTTGCTTTCAAAAATAGCTTTGCCACATTTTTTGAATACATAAACAAAGTATTATTTAATTTTTGAATATTTTTATGTATGATGTAATTATATTTTTATTGTATTTTCTACAATTTATTCTTCTAGTATTTTGTTCCCATGAGTTACCCATGCTGTTAAAAAATATAGTTCATTTTTTTCACTTCAATATAGTATTCTTCGTACAAATAAACCACAATTTTTTAATGTATTCCACAACTGAGTTTTTAAATTGTTCCCAGCTCTTGCTATTATAAACCATGTTGTTATGAACATTCTAGCACAAATTCCCGGTGCACATACACCAAGATTCTTAAACTATTTCATGTTAAGTCCTTTGGCAATTCATAGAAACCTGTAACAACTTTTTCATAACAATGTCATAAAGAATCAAACTTTATGCATTTTAAATAAATAAAATAGTGTTAAAATAATCAATTACTTAAAAATACATTAAAATATTTTTCTTAAATGTGATATTGTAATAAATGTTCTTATTTACTAATCCATTATATAATAAAATCTAGCAATGGTATATAATTACTGCCATAATGTCGAAGAAATGATTAGCATAAATTATATTTGGTAATAATGCAATAACTGTGACATGAATGACTATATAATTTCTGTAGTGAAAATCTCTAGGTATTGCTAATACCACTGGAGATTGTTCCCTTTATTTGTAATTGAAAAAAATGCTAAATTTCAGTTGAAGGGTAATAAAAGTAAAAATGAAATGTTTTTTCCCACCTAAGAGCAAAACCCTCTGAAAACTCTTCATGTATCATTTGAGGCTCTATGGATCTCAGTGAAAAACGTCTGGCTAAGAAAAGAATTTTACTAAATAATTCTAAATTATTCTTCAGTTATTTTTTCAATTTATACTCTCACAATTACTATATAATGAGTTTTCATTGTTTTGTGTCTTTTCAACACTGGTACATCTTGTTGAAGTAAAATGGCATTTTGTCATGGCTTTAATTTGTTTTTCTGTGATTTTCATGATATTGTAAATATTATTACATATTCATCAGCCATTGATGTTTCTCATTCTGTGAAATACTTGTCCATGTTTTTGTCTATACTTCTTATTAAAGGCATAAAAATTCTTATAGTCCCTAGAAAAAAATTTATTGTTCGTATCTCTTGAAAAAGTTTTGTCATTACTATGGTGCTTTTTGATAAATAAAAAGTGCTCTCTTTAAAGTAATTGAAATTATCAATTTCTTATTGTTCTTATTTTTTAGTCTTAAGATAGTCACTGCAACTTCAAAGGCATAAATATAAGTCTGTGTTATCTTCTATAAGTTTTTCCTTTCATATTTAAGCCTTTAATCACTGGTATGCTTGAGACTGCTTTATGTGGCTTGCAAGAGCCAATTACTATATTCTCAGAAATCTGGAAGCTAGTTGATGTCACATTGGTAGCTTGAAACTGACCATGATAGGAATACTTATATCACAGAACTTCAAACACTAAAAATCAGAGTTTCTTTAGTTTGTTTAGGGTTTTTCTCAGGATACATTTGGTTTTTAAACATTTATCACCATATATTTGTCCTTATTTCACCTGGAATTGATTTCTTTATATAGACATCATTAGTTGAAGAATTCATCCTTTCCTTATTCATCAGGAATATCGATTCTGTCAGAAATCAATATTTCATACATATGTGTGTCTGTTATTGAGATCTCTAATTCTTCTATTGATGATTTAGAGAGAGAGAAAGAGAGAGAGAGAGAGAGAGAGAGAGAGTGCGAGAGAGACAGACACAGGTGGGAGAGAAAGACATCTAGATAACACATATGTGCATCAATACCATGTTGACTTTGTAATAATTCTGCATATTCAATAAGGTAATAATCCCAGGTTATCTTCTTTCTTAAGAGTATTTTGTCTATTTTATCTTTGATCTTAAACATAACATTGAAAATCATCTCTCAAGTTTCACAGAATACTCTACTAGAATTTCTATGGAATTATATTAATTCTATATACCAATCTGGGGATAAATGAATAGCTTAAGTTTTCCTACCATTAGCATAATACCATTAATGTAAACCTTTTTTTAAAAAAACTTAAAATATAGTTTTATAATTTGTTCATAAAGAACTTTTATATGATCATTAATGAATTAATGGTAATTTATTTTTAATGCTATTGGTATGTTTATTAAATTATACTTACTAAAATTTTTTCTACTGTATATAAAAAAGCAATTAATTTTTATATTTTGATTTTGTATCTAAACTTCCCATGCTCTCTAATTAAATCTAATGCATTATCTGGGTTCCCTTTGAGGTTTTCTATTTAATAATCATTATCTGAAACAATAAAATTGGAAACCTTCTTTTCCAATTGTTATACATTTTATTTCTTTTTTGTTCTTATTGTTTAGGAAAGAACCATATTAAAAAAAAAAAACATGATAGCTGGCACCCTATGTCTTACACAAACATTAAAGAGTATGATGTTTCCCATAGGTTTATAGTTCATATCTTTTAACAGATTGATAAAGGTACTTTTTGTTACTAATGAGTTGAGGAATGAAGACTTTATTTTATCATACCAAATATATTAAAATTATCATATGATTTATTCTCATTTAGTCTTTTTCAAATCTGGTGAATGACATTAGATGATTTTCTAATGTCAAAAAAACCTTCCATTGCTGATATAAACTGATCTGAGTAATGATATTCAGTAAGTCCTCACTTAATGTCATTGATAGGTTCTTGGAACTTCAGCCAAATAGCATATAACAAAACCAATTTTAGGTAACTGATATAAACAAGAAACATCGCTATGATTTTTTTAGCAATGTAAACTTACAGATTGTCAGTATGGAAAATTAAATTTTATTATTATTATATGCAAGCAATCATTATACCTGCCCCTTAAAAAACTGAATGTGACACCCTCAATAATCCCACCATTGTTAATATCACTACTTGTATAACGAAACTGCTTGTTGTCTCTTTAAAACAATTTCTTCCAAGAACCAAAGGCAGAAAAAAATCTGGGAACCTCACAAATATCAAACTTTCTCACTTAACATAGAAAACATTTTCTGTAATAATGTATGGCATGTTGTTGGAGATCAACAAATGTTCATTGAATAAACATTACTGAATGCATAACTACATTATACCTCTACTCATGTCTACTTTCTATCATCATTTTCCTGTGTATGTCTCTTATTCCTTTTTAAATCTAGCTTTAGTCTTTATTTCCTAAATAATATTCAATAAGAAATTGTTTTGCTCCCTAAAGGTTACTTTTGCCTAAAATTTTAATGGAATCATGTATGTGAGGTTTCACTGAAAAGAAAAAGAATGAGTTTGAGGTCAGTGGTTTGACAGTGTGGTATTTCAAAAATGACAGGTAAGCATGCTAAATACTACAGGATTAAGTTCTGTAGTATTTTAGAGCAGAGTAAAAAATATTACCGAGCAAAAGCTTATGTTTCAAATACCAACATTTCCCCATATTATAACAGCATTTTTTGTCCCTGATAATTCTTTTTGCCAAATCATTTTCACACTTGTCATTCATCATTACCCCCAAATGTAGAGCTTTTTTCCTCTACAGTGATTAGTTTAATATTTTATAAGACTATAGATAGAAATAGGGTGACTTTAATTATTTCAAATAGTATTGTCACAGATGAAGTCTTGTGATGTCATCACCATATGTTATATTATTTTACAAATTCTAAAATGAGCTATTTAGGTTAATGTTGACAGAATTATTCTATTTGTAGCATAATCTGCCCTCAAATGTTCTCTAGCTATGAAATTTCTGGAGCGATAAATTCTTGCTAAAAAAAAAAGCAATGTCCTTGCATAAGGTTAATACAAACGTTCTGACAATATATATCACATAGGATCCTTTTCTTGTACACTACTCTAAGTAGTCTCATTTTGCTTTGTGTAAAATGTAATAAGGAAAGATATTCTTTAAGGAGAACACATGGCAATATTTGAGGTATTTAAAAATTACCTTCGGTACTTGAATTGCATTAAATCTAATAAAACTTATGACTTGCTGTATCTGTTCATCGCTCTATTTCTTGTTATATTTTATATTGATTTTCCTACTCTAGAATAAGATTAAAAAATTATAAGAATATTTCATTTTTCAAAGATAATTGTTGACACTGTATACACCATAAATGAAGAATTACCCTAGTTTAAGCTTTTATTTGTGTGCAACCCTTTCATTGTGCTTATTGGTTCATTTACCTCTATCAACACCACCACTACATCAGCATTTTTACTAATAGCAACATGGAAGAATGTGAATATTCGCTGAAACCTTCTGCTTTTCAGAAGTTATCTCATAAAATACTCCCGAGTCCTTTTTCACAGCTAAATGAAGGAATTATGATTCAAGACCAGTTTTCTTAGACTCCAAAGGCAGAGCTCCTAACTACAAGACAACCACTAACTGTGCATATTGCATTAATTTAGGGTTTTAATAAGGGTTTTACACAAATGATCAATTTCATTAACAGCACCTACAATTTAAACCATTTAGCAGGCCTAAATAAAAGAGCATTGTCATTCAGACTTCAGAAATTAAGATATTAGCAATAAAAGAAGTTCAAAATCACATAGGTAGGGGAATTCGACTGTAATCCTGTCCTATCCAAAACTCCGGCTTTCAACCAGGAGTTTTACCTTCCCTCAGCTGTAGGCTTTCTCAGTATCAATTCTGTTTAATGGATGATGGTATAATGGGAATAGACTTAAGGGCCCAGCCCCTAATCTCCATAGATCTCAGTTCCTGGACTGTAAACTGGAGGTGAACTAAAAATCTCAGCCATTAAAAAAAACGGAAATCCTACCATTTGCAATGAAATAAGTCAGGCAGAGAAAGATAAATTATTTCACTTACATGCAGAATCTAAGGAACAAAAAGAACAAGCTAATCAAAAACAGACTCACAAATATAAAGGACAATCTGCAGACAGCTGGCCAGAAGGGAGGGGGTGGGGGGACTCGAAAAAGGGGTGAAACATTAAGAAAGTAAAAATCAGTAGTTGGTAGATGGTCACAGGATGGGGAGCAGGGCATAGGGAATATAGTCAGCAGTGAGGTAATAGTTAGGTCGAGAGCCAGAGGAAAGAAAGAGCGAACAGGGGGATTGTTTTTATAAACTACATAAATGTCTAACTAATGTATGTATACTTGAAACTAATAATAAAATAAAAATTGTTTCAAATCTCTAAACATTATTCTAACACTATAATTTATAGATCACTTTTTTCAAAAATTTAAACCTGCCATTAACAGGGTTTATGTGCTTGTTTTCAAATGCCATTGCACTATAGAAAATTTTCCTTTGTTTCAGTTACAATGATTTTTTCAGATCATACAATAAAGTTTTTGACTACATTGAAATATTCAAAATTAAATAATCATATCTGGATTACAAAAGGCTAGACAGGAATTGCAGTAACAAGACACATGATTAAAAGTATTGCAAATACTCTTTAAAACTGATAAAATTAACCATTTTTACTTCCATTTCAAATTCTAGTTTAAATTCATGTCTATAAAATTATGTAATTCACATTGTTTAATTCTTTAAAACATGAAATGAGGCTTTAGTGCCTCTCTGATAGAGACAAAAGAAATTTATGATTAACACCTGTAAGAACCTATGCTATACTTCCAAATAATACACATTAGACATAGCTAGATAAAAATAACTCTTGTTCTAAGTCATAAAATTTGTGGCAATTTGTTATAGAGTGCCCCAGGAAACTGATAGTGCTTGATAAGAAATTATTTCCTTTTCCCCATTCTAGTAGTTATATGTATTTTCCAAGAATACAAACAAAATTAAAAAAATAAAACAAAAATAAAAATAACTCTGCCCTAAACGCAATATAGCATTTATATCCTGGAACAAAACAAAACAAAACAAAACAAAACAAAACAAAACAAAACAGGAAAAACTGGAAAAAAAAAAAAATCCAAATAAAATCTGTAGTTTAGTTAATAGTAGGCAAACCAGTGTTAATTTTTAGTTTTGTAAATGCATCACAGTTATGCAAGATGTTTTCACATTAGGGAAAGGTGGGTGAAGAATATACAGAAAATCTCTGTATAATCTCTGTAACTTTTCTGTAAACCTAAAGTTATTCTAAAATAATAAGAACATTGGACGTTAGAACCAGAATGGAACCTTACCTACTTTAGTGTCAATCAGACAAAAATTTTTATTTTTCCTGTGAATTAATCATCCCGAGTTTGCAAAAGAAATGTTAAAGTGGTGTATAATTTATAAAACACAAGTTTTATATCCAAAATATACAATCACAAACCACAAGTACAGCACACTGACAGATTGGAAATATCACCAATTTCTCTCCATAGGCCAGAGTCGCCTCAGGTATAAACTCCACACACTACAGCTACAGTCAAAATTGACATATTTTGATACAGCAATCAATTTATTTCAAGTGAAGGAAGCTTTAGTATTGAATTTAGGAAAATCGTGAGATTATTGGTAATCTCTTCTTTGCTAACACTAATATTTATTGAGAATTTCTTATATACCTTCCTTAATTTACACGGCTAATCCTCCCAACACCACTTATCATCATTTTACCTCTTAGAAACTAAGACTCAGAGAGGTTTAGTGAGTGTCCAAGATGATATACTTAGTGACAGAGCCAGGAATGTGAATTCAAAACTTTCTAATCCACCAATACATATTGATTTTACTTCACAGAATAAAAGTAGAGATAATCCAGTTATTTTGTCATATCCACAGGCAGAACATTTTTCCTTCTGTGGCTTGCATGGATGGCACTTTTATTCTTTATATTTTGGCCTTGCTGAACTTAACTTTATTAACATGCAGATGTATTGGTTAATCACAGTTTGAAAAAAATCCAATGTACATTCATCTCAGGAAAAGAAAGTAACACGAGTATGCTCATCTCCCATTGCCCCACCAGATCCACTGTCAGCATTTCTCCACTCTATTCTGTCTCATGAGGCTGGCCTCGGTGTACTGCATCCCCTGGTTTCTGATTGCTTTTGGCCAATGGAAGACACAAGCATAAGATAGAGTTTGGATTATATTTCCCTATTGGTTTCTCTCTGTTAGGGCACTGATTTGGTGTGATGAGTCTGAACACTATCTTTGGTCACTACTCCTACAGAGTAGCCCCTGTCCTATAAGCAAAACTTTCACCAAGTTTTGGTAACAGTTTCTTCTTCTGCAAATAGATATTTCGTTCATTCTTTTCAGTGTCTTTTGTTTACTGTGCTATTTCATGAGGTGAAACTGAAGATATCCAATATAAAGTTAATAATTTTTTACGATCTCCCTCAGTGTTAAGCTCTCTGAATTATAAAATTGTACTCTTCTTTAATAAGAGAAATCTCTTTATATTGCCTATGCAGTTAAGATTCAAAATAAGTTTCATCTAAATTTAAATTCATTCATTTGGGATATCAAGGTTTTTTTTCATAAAATAGCTTCACTTAACATTGAAAGAATTGTAAATCATATTTAACAACTGACATGTTCTTTACTTGACACTAATTTGGCCATTTTTTTAATACAATTTATTGAGGTGATATTGAGTAATAAAATTATATAGGTTTCAGGTGTGTAATTCAATAATACATCATCTATATATTGAATTGTGTGTTCGCCACCCAAAGTCAAATCTCCTTCCATCACCACATATTTGACCTCCTTTACCTTATCTACCTCCCCTCTCCTCCTGGTAACCACTAAACTGTTTGTGTCTATGAGTTTTTGTTTGTCTTGTTTGCTTGTTGCTTTTAGTTTTATATCCCACGTATGAGTGAAATCATTTATACAATGGAATATTACACAGCCATAAAAAAGATGAAATACTGCCATTCCCAACATCATTTTGCCATTTTTTTTATCTCAGCAAAAAGCTTCCCTAAAAATGATTGAATGCATATTACTTTCAATTCTCTAGGTTCCCCAAAAAGCCCAATTATATCAAGAAAATGAAGAATGCAAGATATATTGGAAAAATGTTGCCAAATCAATGCTGATCAGATAAACATCTCTCTTCCAGATGGTTCCAACACTGTATTAAATTGCTTATATTATATCTAAGCAATCGTGTGGATTTCTATTACCTTCTCGAAGATTGGAACAATCCTAAGGATTCTATCACTGAAGTATATTTTATTGCTCTTCTAAAAGTAAAAAAAAAAAAAAAAAAAAAAAAAAAAAGGCATATAGAAACTTGATCAAATTAGAAAAGAGAAAATTCCATTGACATTGAGGATCTGTTATTTTTTGAACCAGCTAAGGAGATTCATTTAAAAATGAACTATTTCTTTTTAGATGTTTCTTATTTCCAAATAACATAGTTAATAAAAGCATTGTCATGGTCATCAAGTGAAGTTCATAGTTTTCTGAGAATTATAGTGAAACTATTCTGCTTACCTTCTACTAATGATAACAAAAAGTCATAATGATTACCAATACATTTAAAATGTAAGTAGCTAGTTTTAAAGAAAAAAAATAACTATATTTTTCCAATCAGTGTTTAGTGTAATATGATGATTCTGAAATTAATTGAATTTAATAAACTATTTTTCTGAAATTCTTTATTAATACAAAAATTTACATGTCATTGATGACACACTTATTTTTGTTGCTACATTAAAATTGTTGCAAATCATAAACGAAGAAAATTATCATAGTATAAATACCTTCTCTTTCAGCAAATATTCTTAGAAGATTCAAGTAAATATAAAATAAGAAGAAAGTATTTGGAAAAGTTATGCTGTACAAGAGTTTTGTTACATAATTAGATGAAAGTGATGATATTATTAACAAGGCTTAGTTTAAAATATTTGCTACATTCTCTTTCAATGACAAGACAGAAATTATTTGTTTCATAAAGTATTGAATAGCATATTAATATGTATTGGGGAAAATGTATTGGTCATTGTAAATAACTTATTTAATGAGCATAGTGTTTTATTTGGGAAAAAACATGGGAAAACATGATAGAGAAGTTGTTTAGATAGGAGTTAAAAGAACCCTATAAGCACTTATAGTACACATATAGCACTTAATGTAAAATTCATTCACTGAATTATCCAAATATTATAGCAAATAATTTAAAGGCAGGAATATATAAAACTCTATAGGAGACTACTGATGTGACAAATTTTATTTCAAAAAACAAACAAATAGGATCTTTTAAATAATATATTACTATGCAATATTATAGGAAAGATTATGAAATTTTTCATATTACATATATACACTGATTATATGGTAGAATACTAAAAGGCACTTATTAAACCTGAAGAGGTCATTTATAAGAGACTTTTATGAAAAAGAATTACAAATTTTCTGATTTGTCTGTTATCTCAATTAGCTAGGTTATGCTACCCAGCAGATAAATTGGGTACAATAAATATACTTACTCTGTCCTTCAACATAACAGAAACATTTTAATAATTAAAAAAAAATTATTATCTCCGCCTCTGGTAAGAATGGAGTAAAATCCTACCAGAATAATTCTCTCCCATAAAACAACTATAAAATGTGGACATAATACAAAAATCAGCAACCTGAAGAAATTGTGTTGGGGAGCAGTACAGTATAAAGTAAATTTTATGGTCAAACTACTGAACATAAAAGATAAAGACAAAGCTTAAAAGAAAGAAGAAACACACACATATGTGCATGCCAACATATGTACACACAATTACATACTGGCAAAAAATAGGTTTGATTCAAGGCCACATTCTCATCAGAAACTTGGTGGCTAGCAGAGAGGGAACATCTTTAAAATTCTAAAAACCTTTTTTTTTTTTTAATTTAGGGTTGGATGTAGCCATTTAGCATTATAACATCTTTAAAGTCTTAAAACAATTTTTTAAAATATCAGTGCTGGATGTTGCTGCTTGACTTTAGGAATAGAAAGACATTACTGCATTTCAGCTCTATCTCTATCTATGAAAAAGCGTGTATACAGTGTATACAATACATAGAGATTGTATTACTAATGCATTCAGAAAGTTAATCAATATTTAAGTTTTTCCATTATTTTCTGCCCACTCACTTTCTCCCAACCTCAGGAAAGCTAAAAAAAAAAAAAAACAAAAAAAAAAAAAACATATTTACATCTTGGTCTCATTGAATGTAAGAAATTATATAGCTGATCCCAGAGTTATTGTCTTTAAAAACTGTATTTCTGTGTATGGAATACCTTATTTTAGCCCCTAGGACAGGCATTTAAGGCATCAGCACCAGAATAGATAATAGAATTGAGAATAGAAAATGGTATTTTCTTGAGCCGCTGAAATCACAGTACATAGGCTATTGCATTTTCCACACATATAACTACTGTGTTCAAAAATATTGAGAGAATGATGTATATTGAAATACCAGAATGTGTTTTAAAGAGCACATTTAACTACTAGTATTATCTATCATTAACTAACCTAGTAAATTAATAGCGTGGCATCTCATACATACACTTACACACAGCCTTACATACACATTTGTCCTAGAAGTGTCCGCATTGAATATCATGCAAGTCAAATATTCTGGAGGAAAATTTTTGTTTGAATCTCAGGTGAGTGCTGCCAGTATTTAAAAAGTAGTTGTATAATGGCCTTAAACTTGTGGCAAACATAATGCTAAATACACATTTGACTCCTTAAGCTCTTTTTTATTTGTTTCCAAATACCTAAGGGCCAGCACTGTGGGAAGCAGCCAAGAAGACCAAAATGCCTTTGTCAAAGAAGAGTGTTTTCCGTGGAGATAAATTTGGAGACAGTATAGGTCTGTACAGAACATTCCCTTCTGACAGTCCTTTTAATTTTCTTTCTGTTGATTTGCAAAGGCTCGCTGATTTACATTTGAAAGATTTCTAAGACTCCTTCAGCTACCAAGAAAAACAAATAAGAAGGAAGTCTTCTCTTTGTTGCTACACATGATGTAGGCCACATCTAACTATCAGTTTCCATGTTCTATTTAGAAATCATTGGATAGTTGTTGAATTTTCTCATTTTCTTAGAGTTGCAGAAATATCATTTTGACATATTTTAGAATGCCTAAAAAGGAATTTCCTCCTTTTGTGAGAGGATTCCAAAATTGTCTTTCCTAAAAGTGCCAATTAAACTAAATATTGATATTAAGAACTAAATAGGCCAAAGTCTCAGGTAAACATTTTTAGCTCTTCACATTTCTGTTTTACTTCTGGAACAGAGCTACACTACCTACATTTCAGCTCAAACTCACCCTTGATGTGGCTATACCTATAACATGTCGGTCCTCACCTAACAATAAATTATACATAAAGAAGCATAGAAATTTCCACAAGACCAGACTATTCAGGAATAGCAGGATGAGAAGTATAACCAGGAACTTTAGTAATCACATTTCAGTCTACCAGCATTTTAAAATCAATTCTAGAAAGAAATTTTTCTTTTCTTCTTATGATTTATAATCTATATACAACATAAGCTCATCCTGTACCATTTGTTGTGTTGTCTGTTGTAGTGGATCCTTGGAACTTTGAATTTATCCAATGTAGCCTTATGTTTTTATATATTATTTATGACAACATATGCTGGTATAGCTTAAAAAGAAAGGTCACAAAAGGGCTTTACAGCATATGAATAAAAGATTTTCACATCCTTTGTCCATTAAATTTTGCAAAAGCCCTATGATAAATACAAG
This sequence comes from Rousettus aegyptiacus, assembly GCF_014176215.1. Classification (NCBI taxonomy): domain Eukaryota; kingdom Metazoa; phylum Chordata; class Mammalia; order Chiroptera; family Pteropodidae; genus Rousettus; species Rousettus aegyptiacus. The sequence continues at coordinate 24,324,582 of NW_023416310.1, forward strand.
GCAAATACTATTAACACCATTTCAGTGATGAAAAAGCTTAGACGCAAAGAAGTGTTCACTGGCTCAAGGTCTCTAACCTATCAGGAGGTGAAGCAAGAACTAGAATTCATCTGGTTCTTCTGATTCAAATTCCAGGCATATTAGGAAAAATTTACCTCTAAAGTTGGATTTGTTGATAATCTGTATTTAGTATGTACTATTTGAGAATAAATCTACTTTTTACTATTTGAAAGTTATGTGATCTCTTCTCTTTGAAGGTGAAACTTACCATCTACATAATGGGTATCAAAAAATATTTTCCTTGCAGAATTGTTCCGAAGGTTCGATAAGGATTCAACATGCAAATCAAGTAAAAATATTTACTCACTGAGCATAGCTATCATCACTGATCCGATCAAATACACTGACCTAACAAATAACCGAATCTTTCATTCTTTCTGGCTGGAAATATTCTCCCATTGAGCCATGAACCCCTAAGTCTTCAAGCCTTTTTTGAACTCCCTAGCATTTAGCATAATATATAACAATATTTAATGTTTTATAAAAAAAATAAATACATCTCAAAATACAAAAGCCGATAAATTAGTGAGTATATTGTTTATGTTTTTCTCCCTAAAACGTGTGTTAAAACAGGATTACATTTCTGTAGTTCTTACATAATTTTAATTTAACTTACTTATTTTTCTTGGTGTTTTTAACTGACAGTTTTAGGAATAAGTATCCTTGAAGTTCCAATGATTCAAGGTTAAGTCTAACTTACTTCTGGAAGTTAACATTTAATGAGGAATCTCTAGACATTTTCATTGTACTTATGACAATACAGATTTGTCATTTTAATTGGAATTTCTTTTCCTTTAATATTTCATCACAAATTACAAGTACTCAAATATAAAATTCTTCGAATGTAAATAGCTACTCATTATAAATTCTCCACTAAAGTCCTTAGTCCACTAAGGTCTTCCTGGCCTTTTTTTCCTCTTTTTACCAAATCCTTTACAATTCAACCACAAGTTTTTCAACATTTCAAAACAATAAAAAGTTTCAGAACTGAGAACACAAATGATGGAATGAGGCACAAACACAAACACTTCCTCCACAAAAATGGAAGATGGGCTAAAAAGAAAGCAAAAGGCAAGGAGAGTACAATTAAATTTTTAGGAGGGTGAGAGTCAAAAACTTATGGCCTAGTTACTCTAGGAGGCCTGAGATCTCATCCTAAACAAAAGCTTTAAACAGTGAAGTTTTGAATGATGGGATCATTAGGGAGCTTCCCTAGAATTCATAGTAAGTATGAGGTGGATTTCAGGTCACATAAAGTTATAAACTAGGTATGTATAATGTATCATAAGCACTGTTATATTTGTTTGTATCTGAGCACTTGCTAGTGTAAGCATATATGTAAGTATATGAATATCTATGTTTTTGATTTGTTTAATTTATTATTCGTTCTTTCTTACTCTCAGTGCCCTTTCGCTTTTCCAGTTTTATTGATACATAATTGACACTGTGTAAGTTTAAGGTGTACAATGTTTTGGTTTTTTTCAAGATTGCTTTGACTATTTTTTGTGGCTCCACACAAATTTTAGGATTATTTATTCTATTTCTGTGAAAAAATGCCGTTGGAATTTTGACAGGAGTTGTATTGAATCTGTAGATGGCTTTGTGTAATATGGATATTTTAACAATATTAATTCATCCAATCCATGCACATGGGATAACTTTCCATTTGTTTGTGTCTTCATTTTCTTTCATCAAAGTCTTGCAGTTTTCAGTGTAAAGACTTTCATCTCTGTTAAATTTATTCCCAAATATTTTATTGTTTTTGATGTTATTGTGAATGGAATTATGTTATTTCTTCCTTTTCCAGATATTTTATTGTTAGTGTATAAAAATGCAAATGATTTCTGCCGATTTTGGATCCTACAATTTTAATGAATTCATTTATTACATCTAACAGTTTTTTGGTGGAGTCTTTAGGATTTATATATATATAAGATCATAGCACCTTCAAACAAAGACAATTTTACTTCTTCCTTTCTAATACAGATGTCTTTTATTTCTATTCTTGCCTGATTGTTTTGGCTAGAATTTCCAGTATTATGTTGAGTAGGAGTGGTAGGAGTGGGCAACCTCATCTTGTTTCTGATCTTAGAGGAAAAGCTTTCACAATTGTGCTGCTGAGTATGATGTTAGCTTGGGTTTGCCATATAAGGTCTTTACTATGTTGAGGTATGTTTTTCTATTCCCACTTTGTTGAGAGTTTTTATCATAAAAGGATGCTGGATTTTGTGAAATGTTTTTTCTGCATTTATTGAGAGAATGAATATGATTCTGATCCTTCATTCTATTAAAGTGGTATGTCACATTTATTGATTTGCGTATGTTACACCATCTTTGCATCCCAGGGATAAATACCACTTGACCATGGTGTAAAATTCTTTTAATGCTGTGTTGAATTCTGTAAGCTAAAATTGTATTGAGAATGTCTGCATTAGTATTCATCAGGAATATTGGTCTATAGCTTTCTTTTCCTGAATGTCCTTATCTAACTTTGTATCAGGGTAATGAGGGCCTCATAAAATGAGTTTGGGAACATTCCACCTTCTTAGGTTTTTTGGAAAAGTCTGAGGAGGACTGGCACTAATTCTTTAAATGTTTGGTAGAAGTCACCATTAAAACCATTTGGTCCTGTGCTTTTCTCTGTTGGTAGGAATTTAATTACTGATTCAATCTCTTTACTCATTATTGGTTTGTTCAGATTTTCTATTCCTTTCTAGTTTAGTCTTTGTAGGTTGTATGCTTCGAGGAATTTATCATTTATTCTAGTTTATCCAAATTGTTGGTGTATAATTATTCATAGTAGTTTCTTATGATCCTCTGTAGGATAATTTAGCAGTTGTAATGTCTCCTCTTTCATTTCTAATTTTATTTACTTGATTCCTCTTTCTCTGTTTAATCAAGCAAAAGTTTCATCAATTTTATGTTTTCAAAAACTCAGCTTTTGGTTTCATTTATCTTTTTTCTATTGCTTTTCTAGTATTTATTTCATTTATATCTGCTCTGATCTTTTGTTATTTCCTTCCTTCTGCTAAGCTTAGTTTGGGCTTAGTTTTTTCTTCTTTTTCTAGTTCCTTGAGGTAAGCTGGAGATCTCCATATGGTTGGTATAAGATTATTATGATCCTTTGGTGTTTTCATGTGTCCTTAATTTTTCATGTTCCTGGAGTTTCATGTTACTGTCTTCACACATGAAGTAGTAGTCACCTACCCCCACCAACATCTACTAACTGCCTGGTCCAATGCACCTAAACTCATTTTTTTGTTTTGTTTTGTTTTGTTTTGTTTTTTGCCCAAACAGAATACTAGAAACTTCTCTGCTGGAAATCTGTACTACCACAAAGGCTCTCTCATCTGTGAATGATATTCTAAGTCATAGTTCTCCAAAGACTCCCAGACATTGACCAAGAGGAGCTGAAACTGATTTGTGAGCTACTGCAGGGTCCAAACCGGAACTGAGGTCTATCTGCCTGTTATCCAATGTATAGATAGGTGAGATTCCTCCCAGATCCCTTGCATTATGATGCTGGATTCCACTGCCCTTTCAAAGTCATTCTTGTTCTTGGATGGATGCCAAATTTTTGTTTTGGAGGATGGGGACAAAAACAAGGGAATTCTTATGCTAATGTCGTTCTACTAATAGTCTCTAATTGACTAAAATAGCTACAGGGTATTCTTTAGGATATGCATAATGCCTCAGGATTCATAATATAGTAGTGGTTCTCAAAGTGTAGTACCTGAAACAATATCAACAAGCACTGGAATTTGATATAAATAGAAACTTTCAGGTCCCATCCCAGATTTACTTAATCAGAAACTCCAGGAGTAGGGCCCAGTACTCTGTTTTCACAAGTCCTCCATGTGATCCCAGAGTATGGATAGTTTGAACAAAACAAAATTGGGTGCTTTAGGCACTAATATTGAAAGGGAACAAGGCACAGACAATTGAACAAATGAGATGGTAAGTCTTGAGTACCTTGGCTGGAAAGTGAAGAACAAAAGAATTATAATAGTGAGAGAAAATAAAGGAGAATGGAAGTCAGCATGGGACAGAAACACGGGTCTCCTGGAGTGAAAAGTGAGACGCCGCTCGCCATTCTTCATTCGTGAGAGTTCAAGTCCACTTTTCTCCTGGTGTATGGATTTCGGCATCAAAGCTTTAGTTAGAACTGTTGAGGTGATTTTGCAAACAACATCAAATTCCTGGAACTAAATGGAACTAAATAGAACTAAATAGAACTAAAATCAAAACTGCCTGCCATGCATTCTACCCATTCTTCCCTTCTCTTCAGCAAGACATGAAGATATAAACATATTTCAACCATAGTAGGTTTACTAGGGGTATCTATAATTTCATTTTTATCAAAATTTTAACCACTAGTTATAATGAACTAAAACCGAGCTGTTTGCTAAGTAAATATTTAATAAGAATATTTACAACAGTCATAATGATGAATTAGACTTCCCATAGTGTTAAATCAAATGAGGCACTGGTCCATATCAAATGATGATTAAACAGTAGGTTAAAAGAAACTCAGTCATGACTCTGTTTTCTTCAGTCCTACTCAAGAAGGCACAAATTTCAATGTCATTATTTCATATAATTTGTTTCATCAGAAGATTTTCATAAATGAGACTGAGCAGCCATTTGATAACTAACCAATTCAAATTTGATCCAAGACAACAATTCAGTTTTCAAGCTGAAAGATAAAGTAAACAATAAGATATTTATAACCTAGCTTCACCTGAGAGAAAATAATTTAAAATAACTTTGTAACAGTGTTGACAGCTTATATGAAACTATGTTAAAACTGCATACTACCATTGCTAAATTTATCTTTAAATTATTTTTCACAAAAAGGTAACATTAGAGATGCTAAACAGTTTTCAGTGGCAGAAAATGTTATCTTTGTCCAATTTAAATGTTTTTCACATTTTAATGTCCTTGGTAACATGAACTCTGGGTCATCTATTATTTCTGAAAGGACCTGGTCAAACTAAAAAAACATTTTCTGGAATCTGGTAGAGAAAAGTAAACCATTTATCTAAACTATGTCTGGCTAGTAAAAACAGAATTCAAAATGTCAAGAGATATCCATTAGGGAAGACATTTTTAAGTGAGCTAATGGCTAAACACTGGGGATTTTGCACTTTATTTATAAGAGCTACTCCTGGAAGGGAGTAGATCTCATCAGGGAATGGGTAGTGATGATTTCAGAAGATTTCAGGTTAGACTGCTTACTTGACTGAGTCTGGTATAACCTGGCACAAAGCTGTCCTTGGGAGTCAGCAATGCAGAATCACCATCTCATATATTATAGATATTCATTTTAGAAGAAGAGTACATTTGTCACATTTCATGTAAAGCAGTCTTGAAGTCTGATTTATTTTGTTATAACTTTATAGTCTCAATCACTCTTAAACTCAATGAGGTAAAAACTAATTCTTCCCCCTTACACTGCTTTAAAAATAAAAAACTGATTCTTCCTTTCCTATCTTAGAAACATGGCTAGAAAAAATGATTCAAAATTTGAAAAAAAGGTAGACAACATATCCCTTCAATGCTGTATGGCGACAAGAGCCACCCAGGGATTACATGGTAGTATGATCTATCTTTCTTCATTTTACTGTTTATGATTGACTAACGTTGCAAGACATAATGAAGTTACTAATGAACTTATAGATTTTTACACAGAAGCAATGTAAATAATTCTTCTTTAACGAAACATATAATCTTAAAGATAGATAGCCCTGTTAGACATTAATCAGTTTTGTATCTAACTCAGCAACATTTTCTTGGTAAATACTCTAATTTGTAAAATGTTCTTTGAACCAAGTACAACACCTTACTGATTTTCTCATTCATTAATAAATTATTCGAAAATGTCCACATTACACATTTGCATAGTTATGATTTTACCTTTTTTTCATCTTTATTGGCATCGATAGACAATTAGTTGCTTGTGTTTGCACTGTACAATTACATGAGTTTTTTTTTTTCAATTACAGTTGGCATACAATAATATACCAATTTCAGTTGTATAGCATAGTGATTTTACCTTTTTGATAGTTATATTTTATTGGGTGGAATTTATAGCTCTCTGGTCACTATCAGGCAGAAAAAATTTCAATCCAATGTAGATCAAACTATAATATCTTATCTAATTGAAATCTCCTCACCCTCTTTATCATTATTCAGGCCAAGTCTAAGACTTAAAGCAGGGAGAGGGGTTGGTTTGTTGTTTACCTACTTTTCCATGAATGTATTGTTTTGTCCTCAATGGGTTCAAAATTGAAAGGAAGAATAGGAAAACATGACCCTTGGTCTCTACTTATCTGTCCCTGCTATAGTCTTTGGGGTAGTATGTTGTGTGACATAGTATGTTGTAGGTCCGTATGTTCCTATCCCATTCTTGAACATTATACCTTCGATCTACATCTTCCTTTACCCTTATGCAGAGCATCCTTGAGCAGAGTACCTAAAAGATGGTTCAAACCCTTTGAGCCATGGGAAACTCATGCATCTGTGTCAGTCCACTTGTTCTATTTTCCATTGATCAGATAGGTGCAGGGCAGACTAGACTAGTAGTATGGCTGTGCCTGTCTCCCCAATTTGGAAAAGTGATTCTTTTAGAACCCTGTTCTTTTGATTTGTATGGTAGGCAAAATGATGCAACCCCTAAAGATGTCCACATCTCAATCCCAAAAACCTGTGACTTACTGCAACACATGATGATGAGGAATTAAGGTTGCAGATGAAATTAAAGTCACTAATCAGCTGACCTTAAAATACGAAGATTATCCTGGATTATAGATATATAGATAATTCAAATGTAATCTCAAGGGTCCCTGAAAGTAGAATAAGGGGAAGAAGAGTCAGAGTCAAGGCATCTGCTATGAGAAGGTTTCAATCCACATCATTAGCTTCAAAGATGAGGAAGGGGACTATTAACTATGGAATGTGGGAAGCTTCTGACAACTGAAAAAGGCAAGGATGGACCCTCTCCTGGAGCCTGGGCCAGTGATGCCCACTTTAACCTTCTGAACTATAGAACTATAAGATAATAAATTTGTATTGTTTCAAGTCACTAAGTTTATGACAATTTGTTATGGACATGGTAGAAAACTCATCCAGTTTAAGTAGACTTGAAGAACCCTCTCTCCATTCTTCCTTCCTATCCCCAGTCTGACTATTCAAAGAGTCTAAAATTCCTAGTCTTCTGCTTTACATAGGCAGTGAGAGAGAGGGTACCTGATGATTATAGGATTCCTCCACCTCTGGAAAGTGACAGATATGTCAAGCACCTTCATCTCTCTTTTGAATGTGGTACTGTTGTTTCAATTTTAGGTATTTAGCTTTAATCTCAAGATGATTAAAAAAAAAAAAAAAGGATTGATGTAGCTAGATTAAATACAGGAGAAAGAGAAATTGGGTTTAAAAACCTGCTGCTACAAGTTCTTAGATACCAAAAGCGCATCTTGAATACTTGTTTAAAATAATGTTTAATGAACCTTGTTCCAAACCTACCTAACTGATACTTCTGGGGATAGAGGCCGCAAGTTTGTGTTTTTCACCTTCTAACACATTAAAATAATAAATCCTGCCATACGAAAAATACGTTTTTATTTTAGAACCTTTAAACCCTAAATGAAAAAGCAAAGCTTTTGTTTTCTAAAGACAGAAGCTATCTGCTGCCTTACTTGATAGAATAAGGATCCAAAACCCAGAAAGGATAAGTGATTTGACTAAAGCCATAACATTTTGACTGACAAAGTAGGGGCTGGACAATAGATCTGTTGCCTTCTACTCCCCAACCCCTTACTATTATTTGAAGTAATCACTCCTGGAATCAAAAGGGAAGACAGCTTTTAGAAGCAAACACATTTATTGTATGTTTGTTTCCAGCTCCTTTTTGATTGGTAATTACTGGTGTTTCAATAAGTGACTGGAAACCATTTTGTGCCATTATATTCCCATACCAACTGTGAGATTTGTAGATGCTTATTCCTCAATATTTTCCAGCCAATTACATATGCTCTTTTCTCTCGGTGTGAGGCTTTTGATTCTAGGTTAATGGAGAGCATATTGGATTGTCTGTCCTCCATATGAGATATTTGCTAATATTCAACTATATCTCAGATTTCTATCTCTGCCATGGAGACTGTTTTACATGTCAACAGTCACCACTGAATTTACTGTTAAAAGAAGTTAACGGGTTTCCTTTGATCCTGGAAGCCTGTCATTAAAACTCCTGCCAACTGGCAAAGACTTGAATACTAGGAAAGTTTAGTCAATTATCCTTGGCTTGAGTTTTCTCCTCAGGATGTGTTTTCTTCTTTAAAAGCCTCCCCAGAAGAATGAATAAGACATCAAGAAAAGAAAAATTCAGGTCCAACGTGAAAATGGACAAATGTACATGAAAGGGGCTAAAAGGCCTCCCTTAGCTTTGCAGCTCAAGACACCAAGCCCGACTTTCCAAGAAGAGCAAGGTCTTTGGCACTTAAATAGCCCTAACTGCTAAAACCATTTCATCCCATTTCCTTTCTCTTTGCCCTGTTCCCTTGCGTGTGGTGTGCAAACCAAATGTGAGTCTTATTTCTACTAACTTTAATAATCACTGAAAAGAACACCATCTCATTATGCCTCCCTGTGGTACCACCCTCAGAAATCAATAGCCCATTTCCATTGCCAGGGGCTCTTGCGATTCTGTGTTAATCTTGAGCATGACTGAGATTTGCAGGAAACATACAGCCTTGGTTTAGGGCCCTTTATGTTCTCACAACCCCTCTTCCCTGGAATAAATCTTTTTAAAAAGGTATTTAAAGATAAATCACGGAAGAGATTCTCTGTTGTAGAAACTGGAAACTTTTCTAAGATGTAGAAAATAAACAAAAAAGTCAGTGACTAGGAAAATGGAATCATTAATTGCATATATTATGTTTTATACATATTTCTACATAATGTGTTATCATAAGTTGCATATGTTATAATATTATTCAAAATAAGTCTAAACACGGTTTTATTTTTTTTCTAGTTTACTCTAACATAGTTATTTTGGTAAATTCCCCAAAATAAAGCTAAAAAGGCATAATCAAAATATAATACCTGTTCCCCAATATGCTCTATGTGTACATTAGTTCTATCACTTTTCTTCATCTACTTTATCTAACCAGTCACCAAATTCCTGTTTCAACCTACTAAGATGTCTCAAGTTTGCTCCTTTTCTCTTTCATTTTGTTACACAACCACACACGAACAAAGACACCTGGATGGCAACAGTCTTCTCCAAGTTTATCTCTTTTATTTTGAACCTCTGTCTTCACCTTCACACCACTGCCAGAGGAATATATTTAAGATACTAGATAGAAATTAGTATCCCATCTCTGTCAATGCCATACCAAAATGCTTCAACATTTGACACTGTCTGACCCAATGTAGTTAAATTGTCCTTCTATCTCATTCTACTGGTAGTCAGATCTTTCATGTGTACTTCCCAGTGTGCCCTGGTTCAAGCTCTTTGCTGAAAATCTGAAACAGATCATCATTAGCTTAAAGTACAAGAGATTCTATGAAACGTTCTGTAAACATTTTTCATCTATTTCTCTCTTTTCTGAAATCCAATTTTAGTTATAATAGATAAGTTCTATTAACATTGTATTTACTCATATTTGTTGTTTTATTTATATTTTTGAACCCTGATTATGTAGAACTTTACTTGGGAACTTCACACTTTAAGTTGCTGAATTTATCCTACCATCTCAAATGACTGAAAACACTGGGGAAAATACTGAAAACAACAATTCTCAGGCATTGGACAATAAAAATTACCGAATTGTGATCCCTGAGAAAAGGAAAACAAATGAGGTATTTTCTAGGATTGCCCCCAATTTACCGCCTAGAAAAAGTTTGTAGGATGGAGGAAGTCAAACAGAGCTTGGCAATCTCCCTGAGTTGAAGGAACAGAGTAATGAATTTGGGGAGGGCAAGGCAGCTAAGATGAATAGACAAACTATCAGACGGAAATGAGCTGCATAGAAAAATGCTGGAGATCTTCAGAGAGTTCTTTCTGAGTCTTCAATTGAGCCCATGTTTGTGAAGACATTACTCAAAGTCAGAGAAAGGACCGCTACATAGGAACAGATAGAACACTGCTCAGGAAAGGAATTCAAAAATCATCATAGACTTAAAATGTAAGAGCCAAAACTGCAAGACTTCTGGAAAAAAACTTCAGAAGAACTAAGTGATCTTAAATTAGGCAAAGAATTCTTTAAAAACACACAGAAACTACAAACTATAAGGAAAAAAGATCAACAAACTGGACTTGATCAAATTTATAGATCTTTACACTTCAAAACACACTATTACAAAATGAAAAGGCAAGTCACATACTAGAAGAATCCATAGACTATATGTTGGAATATATAAGACTACATGTTGGAAAACATATATTTGTTAAAAGGTTTAAATGCAAAATCTATACAGTTCTTTAATTTCTTAATAAGTAAAACAACCAATATTTTTTAATGGCAAACAAATTTGAAAAAACACCTCGCTAAAATGAGATGAGTGGGAAATTAGCAATGGGAAAATTCCTGCATAATATGTGATTAAAAAATTCAAATTAAAACCACAATGAAATACCATTAAACAAGCACTAGAATGACTAAAATTTAAAAGTCTGACCATATCAAGTACAGATGAGTACATGGAGCAACTTCGACTTTCATAGATTCTGTGAGAATATAAAATTCTAAAAGCAACTTTGGAAAATGGGTTAGCAGTTTCCTAAAATTATAAACATGAAACTAAATATGATCCAGCCATTTCGCTCCTAGGTATTTATCAAAGAGAAATAAAAATTTTGTCTGCCGCCACCCTCAAAATATCCCTAAGAGTTTAGAGTAGCTAGTTATATAAATGTCAGAAACATGTAATAACCTAAGTGTTAATTGACTGGTTATTGGTTAAACAAATGGTGCTACATCCTTACAATGTAATATTACTAAGCACTTAAAAAAGAAAGAATGACTGATACATGCAACAACATGCTAAGTTGACCCAAAGGCTACCTACTCCATTCTGGTTTTTCTATTTATATATTTTTCTCTTCTCACATATATTGGTGCTTTTGGTGTTGTTCCGTAGGTTTCTGAGGTTCTTTCCAATTTTATTCTGTTTTCTTCTACAGTATATAATTTCTATTGATAAATACTCAAGTTCACTGATTTATTCTCCTACCATTTCATATCTGCTGTTGAGCTCATATAGTTCAAAAACATGAGCTCATATTTTCCATTTGGTGACATCGCTTCACCCTTTGTTGAGTCATTCTTATGTTTTGCTTAAATTCTATTTTAAAAGGCTATCTTAAATTCTTTGAACATACAACAGCTGCTTTGGAATTTAATAAAAAATTCAACATTGCAGCCCACTCAAAGTCAGTATTTTATTGTCTGATTATTTTCCTGATTATGTCACACTTTCTTGTTTCTTGATACATTTTGTAATTTATGTTTGTTCTTCTTGTTAAAACAGAACATTACAGACAATATAATGTGGCTGCTCTTGATTATTTATGCAAGAATTTGTACCACTGCTCTGGATTACTATTTACCTGAGGGTTTTTGTTGCTATTTTATTTTTAATTAATTTATTCAACATTCCTGGACATAATTTACAGAATCTGTCACCTTCTTGGTATGTATCTGCTGATGGCTCTTATCTTTTAAAAAAAATTCTTGTTTTTATTTTTTTAGCCTAACTTCCTAAGGGTCAGCCCTGTGTCCCTGTAACTTAGTTGTCACTGAATGATTGGTATGAGGTTTTACTCAAAAACTGTGATTTAGTAAAGTTTCCATGTTTGGCTGGTGAAATTATGTGTGAGGTGGGAAATACATTCAGAGTTCAGGCAGTTTTCAGGTTTGACCCAATAACACACAGACTTCCAGTCAATCACAGCAGTGTGGAGAACATGGACCCGCTCAGATTCCCGCTGTGTGTGCAGCATCCAAGGCAGCGAGGGATATGTGAAAAACTTGTCTAGCCCCTCTGTGTCTTTCCCACTTTCAGAATTTATTGTGTTACATTTCTGGCTAGTCTTGATAGACTCAGGCTTATCACAAAGGACTGCAATTTAAGGCAAGAGAATGGCAGTCTTCTCCATTCATTTTCCACAAAGTCTGCTACTTTTGCTGACATTGTCACTAAATGAGTATTTTTTTTTACCCTCAGTTTCGAATCAAGTCAGCCCCACTCCAGCAGCAAAACTTCTTCTGGTTTTCATGTCCAGCCCTAATCTGAGAGAAATACTCTTGTCAAGTTGGGCAGGAAAATGGAAGAAGGAAGCATTTGTCCTTTAGCTTTTGGTTCCCACTGTTCCTGGGTAATTCCACTAGGCATTACTATCTCCATACTGCCTGGGTGCACATGTATTGCATGCTAGTGTGTACAATGGGCAAGAAGTGAAAAAAATGTCAAGAAAGGTGTTAATGGACCCATATTAAGCAGATTGAAACCTATGTAAAATTCATACAATTCCTATGGAAAATAAGATGGAGATTCCTAAAAAAACTGAGAGTAGATGTATGATATCACTTCTGGGTATTTATACAAAGAAAATGAAAACACTAATTTGAAAAAATATATGCACTTCTATGTTCACTATAGCATATTTACAATAGCCAAGATATGGAAGCAACCTTGGTGCCAACTGATAGATGAATAGATAAAGAAGATGTCACACGCACACGCACACGCGTGCACACACACACACACACACACACTCTTTCCAAGTGAATTTATAAATTCAAATAAAATTTCATAAAACCTCAACATATTTTGCTGAATTAACAAGCTGATTTTTAAAAATTTATCAGTAAGGAAAAAATAAATCAAAGAGAATCAGAATTCTCCTGAAGAAAAACTTGGGGATACTTCTCAGTAGGCATAAAGAATAACAAAAAGCCACTGAGGAATTGGTGCAAGGATAAATAAATGAGATAACAGAGCAAAATAAAGAGTCCAGAAACAAACCCATGAATACAGAAATTATGATATTTATTTACAATATAATTAGCATTGTAGATCAATTGGGAAAACATGGTGTTTTCAATAAATGGTGCTGGGTCAGTAGATTTTCCATGTGGAATTAATATAATAAGATCTCATACCACACCATAAACAAACTCCAACTTGATCAAAGACTCAAATGTTAAGGGAAAAGTTAAAAATAAGTTATAAGTCATTATCAGGAAGTACATGGTTGGCAGTGACATATGAAAGGATTGATTAAAATCGGATTTAAAAAACAACAGCCACAACATATGTTATAAAGAAAAAACTATACATACCTTCAATTATACTAAAATTAAGAAGTTCTGCTCATTAAAAGAGTCTATAAGGAAAGTGAAAATTTAAGCGACAAATCAGAACTTTTAAAAAACCTAAAAACTACCAAAAGATTAGTATACCGAATTCTTAGTTCCAACAAATCAATAAGAAAAGGACAAACAACCCAAAAGAAAAATTGTCATTAAGAGAGGGAAGGAAGCAGAAATATCCTTTATATTGATTTAATTCACTAATACTTTTTGATTCGGAGTTTGGAAAATACTACTGAAGAGTAGTAGATGAGTCAGAGATTTGAAGAATTAGTGTCAACAGAAATATACTCTCTTTATGCTAATGTATTGGTCATGTGCACTGCCAGAATATAAATAGCATTTCCAAAATAAATTCATTTATTTCTTTTAAGTTTCAAGTCACAAATAAATGTGTTTTTAAAAACGGAACAATTCAAAATATGTAATAAAATATTCAACCCTTGCTTCATCTTTCCCTGACTTCACCACCTCCCCAGAAGTAGTTTCTATATATATCTTAGGGGTTCGTGTGTGTTTCTTAAATCTCCTTGTAACATTTGCAAATACATATGTAAAATTCTGTAAAAATCATTATATCATGATTCTTAACTATTATCTTCTTTTTTCACTCAATATGATAGATATCTTTCAACATTAGTATATTTACTAATTTCATCAAATCTATAAAGTGTTTTGAATCTTGGTTTTATATTTTACAAAAAAGTATCAGTACAAGATTTATCCAATTGCATCACTTTTTAAAGAGAGTGAGACTTTTCATTCTTTTTTATGGTCAAGTAATATTCCACTGTATACATGTATGACAGTGTCTTAATCTAATCAACTACTAATGAGCACTTAAGTAGCTTCTATATCTTGGCTGTATTAAACTCTGCCATGAACATAGGGGTGCATATATCTTTGTGAATTAGTGTTTTGGGTTTATTTGGATAAATAGGCAAATGCCATATGATCTCACTTATATGTAGAATCTAAAGAAAAAAATAAATAAACAACAACAACAACAACAACAACAAACAGAAACAGACCCATAGCTACAGAGAACATTTTGAAAGTTGCCAGATGGGAGAAGAGTTGGGGACCTGGATGAAAGGGGGAAGGGATTAAGAAGTACAAATTGGAAAAAAAAAAAAAAAAAGAAGAAGTACAAATTGGTACTTATGAAATAGTCACGGAGATGTAAAATACAGCATAGAAAATATAGTCAATAATATCGCAATAACTATGTATTGTGCTAGGTAGGTTCTAGATTAATTGGGAGGATCACTTAATAAATTATACAAATGTCTAACAGCTATGCTATACACCTGAAAGTAATATGAAATAATATTGTATGTCAACTCTAATTGAAAAATAAAAATTAAAAAAAGAGAATGACACTTATTTGTAGTGATATTTCAGATCTTTAGGTAAATCTATTTAACATATTTCTCAGGAATGATTTAATGCATTTGTTCCATTAAATTCGTCAATATCCTAGAAAGCAGGTTTTCTAGAGGGAAAATTTCAGATGCTACTTTCAGACAAAGAGGTCATTCTCTAGAGGTGTATTTCTTTATATTTTTAATAGCTATTCAAATTAAATTCACAGTTACATAATTCCTCATACAGTGGGTAAAAAAAAATATATTGCCTATAGTTAGTTAGGATACATGAATCAAGAACTAAAGCAAAGTGTGAAAACAAATTACAGAGGTTACTCAACAAATATCTGAATTACTGACAACAATGCTGAAGAATTAGCTTAAAATATACAGTTACTCAATTTTGCCTTCAGGTTATCAAAGAACCATCTTTTTATGCATAAATGGGAAAACAAACTGAAGCAAATTGTTCCTATTTTCATAACTTACCTTCTCTTAAGAAGGAACACAAAGAATAAACCTTTCCTTTCACCATCACTCAATGAGTACAGCTGTTGTCGGGCTTAGAGTGAATGTAGGACCCATCTTTTCCCAAAGGTTTGACTATTTCACCTTTGTAACTACCTGAAAAATTGCAATCTAATTTATCTATGCTGACTTTAATACTGCCTCTTGACGCTCATTGCAGTCAAAATTTTGCTGATATAAAATGAAAACTATTTTGATCTGGATGGGGTAAAGGATTACAAATGCCTAGGGATGAGAGCTGCAACTGCCTCTCCCCTTCCCTTCCCTTGGCAGATGTGGATTGTGGAGACGAGATGTGGTCTCAAATCCTTCTCAAAGCAGCACTTTAGGAGGCCCCTACTGATCCATCAGAGTTGACATGCAAGAGAAATTCTACTGACCATGCCTGAAAGTCTGTTGTCAAGTGAAATTGTGACTCTGGGCAAGTATCTCTTTTGCGTCTCATTTTTTTTTTTTCTGAGAAAAATGTAGCTAATTAAATCTACCTCCCAAGATTGTAGTGAAGATGACATGAAACAAATTGCAAGGAACAGCCCAATTTGTTATACAATAGTTGATCAATGTTTGTTCAGTCCATCCATACAAATGTGGATAAATAAATCAAGTTTCGATTTTTTTTTAAAATTTTAACTTAAAATTTGAGAATAAAGTAATTTTAAGATTTTTACTTTCTGTGTTTTTTATTATTATTTTCAATTGTGATAAAATACATGTAACATAAAATTTACCGCCTTTACCATTTTTCAGTGTACAGTTCAGTAGAGTTAACTATATTCATATTGTTGTGTAACCAATCTCCAGGAGTTTTTCATCTTGCAAAACTGTAACTCTGTACCTTTTAAATAATAAATCCTCATTAGCCCCTCCCTCTCAGCCCCTGGCAACCACTATTCTACTTCCTGTTTCTATGAATTTGACTGCTCCACAGACTTTATATTATTGGAATTATACAGTTTTTGTCTTTTTTGTTTGACTTATTTTACTTAACACAATGTCCTCAAGGTTCCCACAATTTCCTTCTTTAAGGCTGGATACAGCATATTTTGTGTTGTTCATTCATCAATTGATAGACACAGGTTGCTTCCACCTCTTGGCTGTTGTGAATAATATTGCTATAAACATGCATGTATAAATATCTCTTTGAGATTCTCTTCTCAGTACTTTTGTATATATACTCAGAAGTAGAATTACTAAATCATACAGTAATTCTATTTTAAATTTTTGAGGAACACCATACTGTTTTCTGTAGTGGCTGCACTATTTTACATTCCCACCAACAGTGCACAAAGGTTTCCATTTTTCCACATCCTAACCAACATTTGCTATTTTTGCTGTTTTTAATATAGTTGCCACCCTAATCCTAATGGGTATAATATGACATTTCATTACAGTTTTGATTTGCATTTCCATAATGATTAGTGATGCTGAGCATCCTTTTTATGTGCATGTGAGTCATTTATATATCTTTTTTTGGAGAAATATCTATTCATGTTCTTTGCCCATTTGAAAAACTACACTTCATCTTTTATGAATTTTTAGTGTTAAATTTTTTTTTTTTTTACTTTTTTACTAAAGACTTTATTTTTTTAGGGCAGTTTTAGGGTCACAGCAAAATTAAGAGATTTTCCATATATCCTGTGCTCTGAACATGCATAATTTCTCCAATGATCAATATCCCCCACAAAAGAGGTACATTTGTTACAAATTGATGAAATTACATTGACACATCATTATCACCCAAAGTCCATAGTTTACCTAAGGGTTCACTCTTGGTGTTGTACATTCTATGAGTTTGAAAAAAAATGTGAAATGGCATGCATCATTATAGTGTCATACAGAGTATTTTTACTTCCCCAAACACCCCCTGTGCTCAGCTTATTCACCCCTTCACATGTCCCCCAGTCCTTGGCAACCACTGATCTCTTACCGTCTCTATAAATTTGCCTTTTCCAGAATGTCATATAGATGAAATTACACAGTATGTAGCCTTTCCAAATTGACTTCTTTTACTTAGCTTTATACATTTAAGGTTCCTTTATGTCTTTTCAAGCCATAGTAGCCCTTTTTCTTTTTTATTTTTCTTTCTTTTTTTTTGGCACTGAATAATGTTCCATTGTCTGGAGGTACCACAGTTTATCCATTCACTTACTAAAGGACATATAGGTCACTTCCAAGTGTTGGCAATTATGAATAAAGCTACTATAAGCATCTAGGTGCAGATGTCTATGTGAACATAAGTTTCCAACTCTTTTGGATAAATACCAAGGAGTAAAATTGCTGGATCATATGATAAGAATATGGTTAGTTCTGAAGAAAACTGCCAAAGTGTCTTCCACAGTGGCTATACCATTTGCATTCCCACCAGCAATGAATGGAAGTTCCTGAAGCTCCACATCCTTGCCAGCATTTGATGTTGACAGTGTTCTGAATTTTGGCCATTCTAATAGGTGTGTAGTGGTATCTCATCGTTTTAATTTGCATTTTCCTGATGACATATGATGTGGAGCCTCTTTTCATGTATTTATTTGCCACCCACATATCTTCCGAGGTAAAAAGTCTACTAAGGTCTTTGGCCCATTTTTAAATCAGGTTGTTTGTTTTCTTAATGTTGAGTTTAAGAGTTCTTTGGATATTTTAGATAACATTCTTTTATCAGATGTGTCTTTTACAATATTTTTTCCAGTCTATGGCTTGTCTTCTCATTCTCTTGACACCAACTTTTGCAGAACAGAATGTTTTCATTTTAATAACGTTCAGCTTATCCATTATTTCTTTCATGGATTCTGCCTTTGGTGTTGTATCTAAAAAGCCATCCCCATACTCCAGGTCATCTAGGTTTTCCCCTATGTTATATCTCCTAGAAATTTTATAGTTTTTACATTTTACATTTAAGCCCGTGATTTCAGATTTCATTTTGTATCATAAATTTCAAAACCAAAAACAAAACAAAAGCAAAGGATATTTGTTCTTCATGTTATCTAAGAAATTAACTGTTTTTCTGAAGTACTAAGGGTAAAAAAAAAAAAAAAAGCATCTGATTTTTTGCATGACCTTTTTCGAAAATTCAACTATTATATAAAGTAACTATTAAAAAGTTTAGTCATCTTTACTCAGGCCTTTTTTGTTGTTGTTATTCCTGCATTTTAGGGCCCTATAATGCGGCGCACTAAAATAATGAAAAGCTAGCTGCAGCTTTTCATCTGGAGAGAGAAGAAAAATGTAGATGTTCTAAAGATGTTCTTAATTCAGAGAAATCAGTTAGCCTTAGAAGAATGATGTGAAAATACTTAAATCTTAAAATAGAAGAAAAAAATAAGGAAACCTCTTTAATGATGAAAATCAAAAAGCTAAGCTTCCACAATGAGAGATATAGTTGAATTAAAATATTTCTGAGTTATTATAACGATCTATGAATTGTTACTAAATGTTAAATTTTATTTCCCTTTGGGCTTTGTCATTGTATACTAGCATTATTTCCTATGCATTATTAATGGCCAGGACCAATCTTTCTATCATCTTTGTGATTAACTGAAGTACTAAAGAGGAAAGACATGATATATCATGGCAATTAAATATTATGCTTAAGTATCAGATTACCAGGGTTGAAAGAATCGTACAAAGATTCGTTTCCCTGGAAGTTATTTTTCCCCAGAATTTGATTTGTAAAATAAGTTCTACAATTACAAGAAAATTGGGGAGAGACAAGGAAAAAGGCCAATACTTAGCTTTAGGTCTTTTGCCTGCCAGCCAAATCTAATTATTTTATTAGCACACAAAAGTATAAAGAGCTTCTGTTCAGTGCTACAGCTGCCAACAGTGTCTGCTCCTTAATAGATACCAAGGGCAAGGACTAAGAAATACAAGAAACAGGTTTTAGCACTAGAATTGGGAAGAGGCAAAATAGGGCTTTAGAAAGATAAAGGGCTTCACAACCTGAAATCATAAATATGGATTTCTCATACTTGTCATCCAAGTAATAAGAAGGAATATATAATCATATAAGCTAAAATTTCTTCTTAGCCTGGAATTTTAGAAATCAAAGTATAGATAAATGCTAAGATTTATAGCACTTTCCTAAAACTTCAATCTCCTAGGGCTCTCAATTGTAGTTTGCATGACTCTAAGGCATTAGTGCAAGATGAGGCAATAAATACATTGAAACTGGGGAAGAGAATAGAATAAGCCCTCAGAGAAACAGTCTCTGATTGATATCCCAAAAAGCAAAAAGCCAATGGGATCAGCGAGGGTCGGGTGGGTATCCCAAACTAGTCATCTAATTTTTAAGGAGGATCATAAATCAGAGCTTTTAAATAAGGTACAGTTCTATTAGTTATTTCATGGATAAGAGCAGGGGCAATGATAACATTGCCATTTTTTAAATGATCTGACTTGATTGTGTTAACCTGTTCTAGTCCCTAACCCTCACATAAAGGTTGGTCCCATCCAATTCCTCCTTCTCCTTCAAACTCCATGTCAAGGAACAATAAAGACAGCTCTTGCTTGGCTAAGCATCAGCTTCAGTAGAATGTGAGGGCTGGAGGAGAAGAAGACTGAGGGGTGGGGAGCAGATGGAGAGGGAAAGAATGAGATTCTTAAGCGGAAAGGGTAATGGGAGTTATAAAAATCTTAAAACACCTATTTTCAAAAAGTCTTCTACCCTTAGCTGATGCTTAACTAGATAAAAGGAAAGACAACATATTTTCTTTTTCCTTCATATTTTGTTTACTGTTTTGTAGTTTTGTAAACACTTTAATGAACAGATTGGAGTGGGTAGAACCAGGATACAAAAGATTAACGTATCATTATTCCAAGGCTCAGCTCCCACCAGCTACAATGATGGAACTTTAGCCCCATCTGAATTTCTCCTTCAGTTTAAAGTAAATATTTCTATCCTTGCAGTCCAAGTCTAAAAATGATCCATTTCTTTTCCCTCACCCGATAGTAGAAATACTCCCGAGGGCTCAAGCATGTCAACCAGAGCATTGTTGGTGCCTCTTTTCAATTTCTGGCATCCTGCCACACTTCGGAGAAAGCTCAAACATTCTCCATCCTACCTCTGACCTAGAGAGTGTCCTAGAGCTTCAAGAAGGCCACTCCTAGGAATCGCACCCTCTTCCTCAAAACTGATCTTCTGCCTTCATCTTCCAGTCTTTCAGTGTTCTGAGCTCCACTTGCAATCTCAATTTCATTTTTATGAAATTGTTGTTGCTATTGTTTGAGGTTATAGGTCATCCTTTTCGTATGTTCATAGTACTTCATTTGATCTTAAGAAGTTTGTGAAGTAACTGAGCTATTGGTATTAACGTCCATTGATAGATTTGAAAATTGAAGCATCAAAAGACCAAGTAATTCAGGCAAAATACATTAATGGTTTACAAAATGATACAACAAATTAATGAATGAATAAAGAAATGATTTGGCCAAAGTATCGGAGACAAAGTAAATCTCAAATTTCCTAACAATTAGCCCCTTTGCCCCCTTTGATTAAAATCTTGTCTTGCAGTTCCTATGAGCTTCATAGGACATCTCAAGGGACTATGTAAGTGAAGAAAAAAAAGAATTTGTACAACACTATTAAGTTAATGTTTTATCATCATATCCTTTATATCTTTCTGTTACTATGTATCTACGGAGCAGATATTACCTCCATCTTAGGATAAGAAACTAAGGCCTAAATAGGGTACGTAACTTGCCTAAGTGAGCACAGGTAATTAGCAGTGCGGCTGAGATTTGAACACAGATTTGATTCTTGGTTCTGAGCTTTTTCAGTAAACGAAATCAAAGCTCCAGACTTTTCAACTTGCTCATCTCCAAAACAGAACACTTGTTTTGTGGTTAATGGATACCTGAAATGTTTCGAATGACTTGAATTCCTTAGAAAATCAGATGTACATACTTTTACCACAATAGTCATCTTAATCTCTCTGTGGTCCTCTGTGCTCCCATCCTATGGTCATTGTTGCTGGATAAGCCAATTCAAAGAAATTAACATTAAAAATGTAAAATCTAATAGCTAGTAAGATCCCACATCTCCCTGGGTTATAGATTCAGTCACATTACTGAAGTCTGCTAGCAACGTGACACACATGACAAGCAGGAACATTACAGCTCCCATTTCCCTTTGCTGACATTACAAATGTAAAATCTCTCACTTCCCTCAAAGTTCATCTACTGAATCTATGCTACTGAGGCTACATATTTAGTACTCTTCTGGATGCAGGAAAAATTCTGGCAGAGACCAGTGGGTCCATTAGTCTTGCACAGGAAGAACATATTCCAGGACAGAAAAGCCACCCCTAATCTCCCCACCCTTACTTCACCCCGATATCCCACCTGGCATGCACACCCCAGAAAAGTCTAAGGACACTGTCTGGCTGTGGATATATCACTAGTCACACCATTAACAATGTAAGAGATGAATAAGCCTTGCATAAAACAAAGGGAAACTGGACTAGAATACAGCTATTGTAAATGCTAATACTGACAAAAATCCAAGGTTTTTAAAATAAATGATACCATGAAAACAAATTACCACAGTTCACTAAAATATAGCTGAGAATTTTCATTTAGAACTAAATCAGCTTATATGCCCGCCATTATTATATTATTAAGGAAATAACTCTACTGGGTAAGAGGTGGAACCAAATATACACACACACACACACACACACATATATATATATATATATTTAGAGAGCTTTCCCCTTTGTCTCTTTTTCCTATCTCCTGCTGGCCCAATGAGAGTTTATTTAAACTTGAAGACTGGATTCAGCTATCTTCTGCAGGAAGGCTTCTCATTCCTCCAGGAAGAACTATTTGTTTGCTATCGTAGGGCTATATATCTTTTCTTGGCTGCTTTATCCTCTATACTTGGTAAAGTAGAAGGCACATAGTAGGACTCAATAACTATAATTGAATTAATTCTACTTAATTAAATCATCAGCCTCCCTACTATGTTCCCACAACACTCAGTTCATATCAGAGCAGGCCCTTTCCCATATTTTGGCTCTGAATTTGTTCTTTCATCCTCACTGGAATCAGAATATACTCATCTGAGTAGCCCAACATTCATCACAGCACTTTTATGAAAAACTAGATCTATAGATATTTTCTTGGATAAAATAGAAATAAATGGCCTCTACAGTAATTAAATTCTAACATTCTACTATATTAAGAAAACAAGTCCTTGTGAAACATAGTGCTTGAGAAGTATACGATCTAGTTGAGAAGCAAGAGGAATACCAATTAAAAGATTAGAGGTGTTATGTAATGCAGGCCATTGAATTGTAATTAGGCACTCATTATTTTGTACTCTGCTATATTTAAACAAAGTCAGGGGGAAACAACACTCACCAAGGTTAACTATTTTAAATAAATTGGACACGGTATGTGTCCCTAGAAGGGAATTTGATTTGGAGTCTATTTCTTTATGTCCCATTCACCACATTACTCAATCTCTGGTGTAAATAAAAGTCCAAGTAGACTTTTATTTTAAATTATCTCTAAGTCAACAGGAATTTCTTACTACTACAGAGGTCATCTGGCTAGCAGCCATCCAAACTAAGAAGTGAGAGCTGTAACTCACAGC